>NC_141697.1:1198584541-1204474541 GCF_964263255.1 Lissotriton vulgaris
GTTCTTTGTGTAGTGTTTTATGAAGGGGCGACAGGCACACTGCAGTTTGGGTGGCTTTTTAGTCGTACGCAGGGTGCAGGGTGGGGGGTGTTGTAACAGGTTGTTGGTTGAGGGTGGAGGGGGGGTTTGTTATTGTTTTTGTGTTTGTTCTTTTCACATGGTACAATTTCTCTTACTATTATCTTTTGCTCTTAGGTTTCGAGGGGGGAGGGTATGGGGCTTTGCTGGGACGGGGGGTGATTTGAAACTGTTGTCTTGGAACGTTAATGGTCTGGGTGACAAGATCAAACGTAGTGTTGTACTTCAATTTATTAGACGTCATTCCCCTGATATAGTCCTGCTACAGGAGACCCATCTGATAGGAAACGCTTGTAGGGCCCTTGATAGACGAGGCTATCAGTTGGTAGCACATGCCGGATTTACGTCTGGCTCCAGAGGAGTCGGCATAATGGTTAAATCCTCTCTGCCCCTTGAAATAGATGAGGTTGCCCTCAACGATAGGGGCCGTTATGCTGCTGTCTCTGGGCGGTGGGAGGGGAAGGTGCTTACAATTGTTACTGTCTATATTCCCCCGGGGCTTCAGGCTACCACCTATGCTGATATCGGGAGAACTCTCTTAGGACTTTCGGATGGTATCCTTGTACTGGGTGGGGATTTCAACTCGGTGGTCTTGGGTGAGTGTGACCGGCTACCCCCCAGGGTCCTGCCGGCGTCTCAGTTGTGGCTGCCTGAGTTGCTTGAGACTCTCGGGTTGGTGGATGTCTGGCGGATGCTGCACCCTACGCAAACGCAATACACTTTCCACTCTGGAGCCCACTGCAGCCTCTCGAGGATCGACTATTTTCTGATGTTGTCTGCCCATACTCCCTTGGTGCGTGGGATTCGTCATCTTCCCAGGGGCATCTCTGACCATTCACCCTTGTTGCTTGAGGTTTCGGTGGGTTATTGTGGTGGGAGTACGGTTCCCCCTATCCACCCTTAGCAATTTAGGAATCCCAAGCTCCGCTCCGAGCTCCTTAAAGCTATCGATTGTTACTTTAATGAGAATGAGGGGTCCGTCTCTTCCCCTATTTCCTTGTGGGAGGCCTTTAAAACTGTGGTAAGGGGCTCTGCGCTGTCCTTCATTGCTGCTGATAAGAAGGCCAAACGGGAGAACTTGTTGCTCCTTGAGGCCGAAATTACCTCGCTCGAGAGCGACTTGGGTGGTGACGATACCCCTGCAATCTTGCACTCCTTGGCATTGAAACAGGCTGATTATAGGGCCCTGGTGACCGATGCTGCTAAGGTTATGCACAGGAATCAGCTGGGCAGACTCTATGATGTGGGAGATAAGGCTAGTAAGCTACTGGCATGGTTGGATAAGTCTGAGAGAATGAGCCGTGTGGTGCCAGTGATTACCCGTGTGACTGGGGAATGCGTGTCTGAATCAGGAGAGATTGTAGAGTGCTTTGTGGACCATTTTCAGACGGTCTATCGATCGGTGAGTGATAGAGATGAGTCTGACTCCCGCTTGCTTTTGCGTGATATTGCGCTGCCCTGTGTTTCGGACGAGGATAGATCCGCTTTGGATGCGCCTATAACGGTTGATGAGGTTGCTATCGCTATACGCTCCCTTCGCTCGGGTAAGGCTATGGGGCCGAACGGTTTACCCATCGAGCTTTACAAGCTACGGCCCGATAAAATGGCGACCTATTTACGCAATATGTTCACTGATGCCTTTGAGGCTGGTCTCCTCCCCCTTGATCAGCGTTTGGCCACTATAGTTGTCATCTACAAGGATGGTAAGCCTCGTGACCAATGCACTTCTTATCGCTCTATTTCTTTGCTCAATGCTGAGCCCAAGATCCTGGCTAAATTACTAGCGAATCGTTTACTAACGGTGATCTGTGACTTGATCCATCCAGATCAGTCCGGTTTTATTCCCCATTGGAATACGGAGCTTAATCTTCGCAGACTTCACGGGGTTCTCGCGAGAGCTGGGACGCTGACCGAACCTGCCATCTTGGCCTCGCTGGATGCCACTATGGCCTTCGACACCACTGAGTGGTCCTATCTGTGGGCGGCTCTTTCGAAGTTTGGTTTTGGTCCTAACTTTATTGCTTTGGTGAACCTCCTCTATGAACGACCATTGGCCCAGGTGGCTGTTAATGGCAGAGTCTCTGGCTCGTTCCTGCTTGGGCGTGGCACCCGCCAGGGTTGCCCGCTCTCCCCCCTCCTCTTTGCATTGGCACTGGAGCCGTTGGTGGAGTGGCTCCAGTGGGAGCCCTCGATCAGGGGCATCCGGTGGGCCCCTGATCTTGAAGATCGCGTCTCATTATACGCAGATGATATTCTCCTATATTTTACTTCACCTCAGAAGTCACTTAACGTGCTCTTTGATGTCCTCACCTCCTTTGGGAAGAACTCGGGTCTCGTCATTAACTGGAATAAATCATGTATTTATGTTATAGCGGGGGTGCTTCCTTCGCTACCCCGTAGGTTCCCGATCCAGGTTGCGGAGACTGTGTTCAAGTACCTGGGAATTTTCATCTCCTTGGACTCCTCTGTACGTTACGATCGCAATTTATATGCTCCCCTTCGGCGCCTTAAACTGGACGTCCAGCAATGGGGCGGCTTGCCCTTGTCCCCATTGGGGCGTGCGGCTCTTTTTAAAATGATGTCCCTCCCTAGATTTTTGTACGCCCTGCAGAATTTTTTCGACCCTGTACCCTCTAGTTATTTTCGTGAGGTTGAGGGGCTCCAGAGGCAATTGATCTGGGACGGACGGGTGCGTATTTCCCTGCCTAAACTCACTTTGCCATGGTATGACGGTGGCATAGCCCTTCCGGACATCAAACGCTACTACTGGGCCTCCCAGTTGAGCGCGGTCAACCATGTAACGTACTCCCCGGGTCCTGTCCCAGCCTTTGCAATGGACAAGTTCCTCTTGCCGGGCGGTAACTTTAACAGCGCTTTGTACTCGAAGGAGCCATTCCGACTTCTGACTGGACCTACAAAATGTGCTGTGCGTGCGTGGAGAGATGCGAATGTAGCTACGGGATTGGGTGATAAGATGACACAACTGACTCCATTGTATGACTCTGAGAGGTTGGGCAGCTTGTGGCGGACGAAAGGGTTTGATAAGTGGGATACGATCGGTATTAGCAAGGTGGAGGATATTTGGTCCGAGGGCACAGTTAAGTCCTTTGATGCCCTTAAGGTGGAGTACCAGCTCGACGACAAGGAGTATTTCCGATATCTTCAGGTGCGCCATGCTCTGATCTCTGTGTTCCCTCCGGGGACGGAGATCCCCCAGTCGTCCCCACTCGAGGACCGGATTCTTGATGGCCACGTGCCTGACAGCACGATTTCCTTGATTTATAAAAAGCTTATCAACACCAGGGCTGATCTTCTTGTGCAGCTTAGGGCCTCGTGGATTGTGGATGGCCTGGAACTGGACGACGAGGATTGGCAGATGGCTATCGCCTCCCCTAAAGAGGTGGCCATTCCAGCTCGCCTTCGTTTTGTGCAATTGAAGATCCTCCATCGAGTTTACATGACTGGTACGCACCTGGTACGGATGGGATACTCGACTGATGGGCTGTGTAAGCGTGGTTGTGGTATGAGTGGTACCTTTCTACACATCATCTGGGAATGTCCTGTGGTAGCCGCTTTCTGGTCCAGAGTGCATGATATTATGGGGCGGGTCACCGGGGTCTTTCTGTTGCCTGAAGCTCGTCGTTGCCTGCTTAATGTCTGGGTGCCCACGGACTGCACAGCCGCTCAGACCTTCTGGGTAACTCTTGGCAACATGGTTGCCAAGAGGGACATAGCGCAACTCTGGGGTTCTCATAGACCGCCTGGGATAACAGCCTGGAAGGAGAACATGGACTGGTGCATGTTTCGGGAGAAGACGGTCTATGAGGCTCGGGGCCGTCCCAGGAAGTGGGGCAAGATTTGGTCCCAGTGGAATGCGTATCGTGGAGATATCTGCACTCCTCCACTCGAGTATACTTTTGATGTTCCTTCGTTCCCGTAGTTGACGTTCCTGAAGACTGCTTAAAAAGCCCTCTTTGTAATCCTTTTCACCATTCCCCCGCCCCTAGATATGAGTCGCTAAATTCTTTAGAATCTGAATTCCTCCTCCTCTCCCCCCGAGCCCTAGGGATTGCTCCTACCATGTGAGTGTGTGTGGTGTTTGTTATGTGTTCTCATCAAAATTATAAAAACGAAACCTGGTTTATGCTTTCTTTACTGTGTTTTGATGCCGGTGCACCACTACGTTGCTATTCATTGTTTCAAATGTAATGCCTTTATGTCTGGTATCCAGATGTTTCTTGTCATAGCGGCTGGCCCGCTTGGGTTGTAGGCAGATGCTGTGTACTGTGCAATCCGAAAATAAAGGTTAAAAAAAAAAAAAGAAAGAAAGCCTGGCGGCTCGACCAAACCACAGACAACAGGACCGCCCTCAAACACGCCACCCGCAATCCGCAAACACCATCAGCTGATCCGCGCCACCAAGAAGACGGCACTCGAAGAACGACTGGACAACAATGCCCACGACAGCAAGGAACTCTTCAGCATCGTCAAAGAGTTCTCCAACCCTAGCGCCGGAAACAACGACATCACTCCCTCGCAAGACCTCTGCAACTCACTCGCCTCGTTCTTCCACCACAAGATCGCCGAAATACACAACAGCTTCGACGCACAGACCACGTACCCTACCACCGAACCAACGCCCGCCACCACCACCCTCTGCAACTGGACCCCGATCAGCACCGAAGACACCACCCGCACAATGAACTCCATCCACTCCGGATCACCAACCGACCCATGCCCACATCACGTCTTCAACAAAGCCGACGCCATCATCGCACCCCATCTCCGAGACACCATCAACTCCTCCTTCCACACCGCCACCTTCCCGGAGAGCTGGAAGCATGCCGAGCTGACTGCCCTCCTGAAGAAACCAACGGCGGACCCCACTGACCTCAAGAACTACTGTCCCATCTCGCTCCTTCCTTTTCCGGCCAAAGTCATCGAGAAGACCGTCAACAAACAGCTTGCCGCCTTCCTCGAGACGAACGGATCCCTCGACCCCTCGCAGTCCGGATTTCGGGCCAACCACAGCACCGAGACCGCCTAATCACAGCCACCGACGACATCAGAACCCTGATCGACAATGGGGAAACAGCGGCCCTCATCCTCCTGGACCTCTCTGCGGCAATCGACACTGTCTGCCACCGCACCCTAGTGAAGCGCCTCAACAACATCGGAATCCGAGAGAAAGCGCTGGAGTGGATCATCTCGTTCCTCACCGGAAGAACCCAGAGAGTCCGCCTCCCTCCGTTCAGATCCGAGGCCACCGAAGTCATCTGCGGCGTACCACAAGGATCTTCACTCAGCCCCACTCTCTTCAATGTCTACATGAGCCCCCTCACAGCCATCGCACGCCAACACAACCTCAACATCATCTCCTACGCCGACGACACCCAGCTCATCCTCTCCCTCACCAATGACCCCACCACCGCCAGAGCCAACCTACACGAAGGGATGAAAGACGTCGCCGACTAGATGAGGAACAGCCGCCTTAAACTGAACTCAGACAAGATGGAAGTCCTCATCCTGGGATCATCACCCTCGGCCTGGGACGACTCCTGGTGGCCCTGGGCACCGCTCCCAAACCAACGGACCACGCATGCAACCTGGGCTTCATCCTGGACTCCTCCCTGTCAATGACCAGACAAGTCAACGCCGTCTCTTCCTCGTGCTTCAACACCCTGCGCATGCTCCGCAAGATCTTCAGATGGATCCCCACCGAAACCAGGAAGACCGTCACCCAGGTACTCGTCACCCTCTACGCTAGAACCACAGCCAAACTTCAAAAAAGACTCCAACGCATCCAGAACGCCTCCGCACGACTCATCCTGGACATCCCCCGACACAGCCACATCACCGGACACCTGAGAGACCTGCACTGGCTCCCCATCAGCAAGAGAATCACGTTTCAGACTCCTCACCCACGCACACAAGGCTCTCCACGACCTGGGCCCCAAGTACCTCAACGACCGCATGACCTTCTACACGCCCACCCACCAGCTACGATCGACCAGCCACGCACTCGCCACTGTACCACGCATCCGCAGAGCCACCGCCGGAGGAAGATCCTTCTCCTACCTGGCAGCCAAGACTTGGAACTCCCTCCCCACCCACCTTCCGCGAACCCAAGACCAACTCTCCTTCAGGAAGCAGCTCAAGACATGGCTGTTCGAGCAGTAACATACCCCTCTCCCCCAGCACCTTGAGAAGCTCCCAGATGAGTAGCGCGCTTTACAAATGCCGTGATTGATTGATTGATTGATTGATTGATTGATTGACTCCTGGCCCAGTAGTTGGGAACTGCCCGCAGCTCATCCAAAGCCGAAGTAATTTAGAGCAGCAACGTCCTGGCTGTTGTGCGCCACTTCGCTCTGCATGCAGATGCTGCACCTTGATAAAACATTGGTGGCAGAGGACAGGCGGTTCACCGCCCGTGTGTACAAGTCTAGGCGCTGCATCTCCCTGCGCCTAGCAGCACGGTCGTCCGTGAGTTCTGCACAGAGTGCCTCCATGGCACCTGTCATGCCCCTGAAGCCTGCCCTGACTTCCCTTTGGTGTGACTTTATATTTTTTGCTTGCAGGCGCTGTACCTGCAACATGTGCAGCTCCAGTCCGCCAAACACAGACTCATTCACTGGGTCTGCAGCACTGCTGGAAGCACGGGACCTGCGCCTGGTTGGGACTACTGGTATTGGCTCTGCACGTGGACGGTGTTGTGGTTCTGGCTGTGTAGTGTCAGTTTTGACATCGCCATCAGTGTCCTGGCCCCCGTCCTCCAATGGGGGTAGTGGTGGCACAACATTCCTCCTGCGGCGCTTTGGAGGGTTCAGTGGACTAGCCTCCTCCTCTGTTTCATCCTCCTGCCCCGCCGCTTGTCTGGTAGGAGAATTGCCCTGTCTCCCACTGCCTGTTCCCTGTGTTCCAGTTGGTGCTGTGGACGTAAAAGCACACATTTATTTACTGTCCTGACTTGCACTTGACAATTATTAAATATCACTTGTTGGGATTACATGTGTCTTTTTTTGTCTTTCCTGATGTTCACACGCTATTGGGGACTGTCTGGTTGTAAAAGTAACGCTGTAATGTGCATGTGACTACATATCCCATAATGCATTGCAGTGTGTGCTTGTGTACCTGCAATGGACTTCTAGTTTTGTCCTGCCCCTGGGTCACTGCTGGGTGTGTGGGGGTAGTTTGGGGGGGGGGGGGTCAGGGGTGTGATGGCATGCTTCTTACCTTGTCCTGGTCCCGGGGAGTCGGAGCTGTCCAGGTCGGCCACACCCATGATACTTTCAGGAAGTAGGGTTCCCTCCACCAGTTCCTCTAAAGGTGTTGAGTCAGTTGCAGTGGAGGTCCCTCCACCAGTTGTCCTGGCTTGCTACAACCTGGCAGCCACCGTCTCCTTGGAGCGCTGGCGCATGTCAAACCAGCGCTTCCTTAAGTCTTCCACACTCCTGTGTGTTACCCCAACAGCATTGACTTTCTGCTGGATTTCTGCCCAGATGCGCTGCTTGCGTGTCTCAGGCACCCTGAGTGATTTTTTGCCAAAAAGGTGCTCATGGCTTGTGACCATTTCTTGAATGAGCACCTCCAGCTCAGCTACTGAGAACTTTTGCTTCCTCTTCCTCAGGTTTTCCCCCTGCTGCTGCTGCTGGGTGTACTGGCTGGGCATGTCTCTGTGTCTTTCATTCTTTTCTCCACTGCAGAGTTCCCTCTCCACCCTCCTTCTCTCTGTCTGTGTTTCAGAAACCCAGCTGCAGCATGGGTAGTCACACTTCCTGGTTGTGATGTCATCAAGCTGCACCTGAGTTTCTGATTCTCAGATTTGCGAAATTCTCAAATTTGCTAGTTTTTCCATTAACACCTTAGATGCGGCGCAAATATCCCTCCCCAGTGCTGCGCTGTCCATTGCAACTAGTGCTGAATGGACGTCAAATGGCTGTGCGCAGAACTGGGGAGGTAGTGCTGCCGTCGGCCAACGCCCCGACGCAGCACTTAAGAGGTTAATGAATCGCTATTTTGGATATCGCAATGAAAATAGTGATTTTTTGAGAATCCCTATTTTTTTGCGATTTCTTACATACATACTGTTTTGCTATTCTGATTTTGCGATTTGTGAAAAATCGCTATTTCAGAATCGCAAAATGGGACCTTGATACATATGGCCCTAAAAGCCTTAGTAAGACTTTATACAGTCCTAATACTACATAGACCAAGCAGTGAACTTTATAAATTAAGCCTTAAATATTTATTTCTGCACGACCCTCATGACTATTTATGATACCCTTTATCTGTTATTATCCTCTCCCATCCTTTCTGTGGCCTCTCTTTAGGTAACATTTTTTCTGCCTTCAGCATTAAGGTTAAACACGAAGATCAATCTAATAGAAAGAGAAACACAACAGTTGTCTTCACTTTTGTACAAATGAGGGTAATTCCACGAGCTGTGCTCACGGGAAATTCCCACGTGACTCGGAAAAAATGCTTTCCAATGTTTGGATTTTCTGGGACATGTATGAACGATCATGTTCCTTTGTCATTCACAAATGTGTTAGCCATGCCCATTGCCAACTGGATGGGGTAAGATCTGCAAATCAGTGCATTGTCATGTACATCACAGAGAACACTTATTTGTATTGGACTATGTTTTTTGTTTTACTTGTGTAGAACGAAATAACATAAAGTTGTTTACCCCAATAAATTAATAACTTTTTCTGTAGATACGTTTTTTTCAATAAATTAATATTTTTTATGATCAGGGACGTGAAGCTCAACGTCAAAAATACCCATCAAAACGATGTTTGTCTGGAACTTCATCCAGACGTGACCTGGTAGGCGAAATAAATATTATGGTATATACCTTTTATTGTCACAATATGTATGCATTTCAGAAAAATAGTTCAATATATGAATAAAATGTGAAGAAACCTCAGGGTAGATTGAAAGATAGGTGGAAAAACCCAAACCTACTAGTTTTCTGTTCATTGTCCTTCCTGTTTTAGTGCTGACTTTCTGGACTTTTTTCAATTTCTCTGCTTTATCCCCTCAACCTTCATTTGTTTCCCTCTGTGGAACCAGCCCCAGTGGGACTATGAGCAGGAAACAAGCAGAACTCCATTGTTGCTTCGCTCTATTCTGTTTCTGCAGGTAGACAGGGGCTGGGGCGGGAATCGGTTCTGCCCAAGCGAGCCCTGAGTGGGGAATAGAAAGCCAGCAGCAATGCATATTCTTATCACCCCCTCCCCCCATTCACCACTAACGAGGCTGAATGGGTCCTGGCTGGGAGCTTCTCCGCCAATAATGGAAAGGTAAACAAGCCAGTTTTTCGAATAGATTTTTTTCCCTCTTTCTGCACCGTCGAACCTTATTCCAGTCAGGAGAGGCGGCCAGGCAGCGCCGGAGAAAGCTGATTTTCCCATCCGCACACAAATTGCCTTGTCCTTGCCTTTCAGACGTCCTCTGTCTTACCCCATTTGTAGGTCCACAAATAGCATTGACAGGGCCTGGGTTGGATCTGCTATGAAGCACCGGGGGATTGTAGGGGCGGTCAGGATCACTGCGTCGCTGCCCCGGGAGGACTTCATCTAAAGTGGAAACTGAAATAAACTATTCTACCTCACTGGCTAGAATTTAGGTGACACAATAGAGAGAATAAGGAATTATGTGGCACCGTGCATGACTCTTTTCAAAACCTACAGATCAGAAGCATATAAAATGAGTAGATTTAAGCGGATGTATGACGTTACAACGCATGCTTTTACCACGCATGCCGTTACAACGCAGTTTTTACAACGCATATCATTACAACGCATAGCGCTTTGGGGTGCTGGATAGTGAATAGTTTAATTTACTATTCCAACTCCAGTCCCCGTGGATAGTAGGGAAGGTGTTGGATAGTAAATTAAATCTATTCCCTATCCTAGAGCGCCCCCCAGCGCAATGCGTTGTAATGGTTTGCGTTGTAATGGTTGCGTCGTAATGGTAGTGCGTTGTAAAAGGTTCGTTGTAAAGGCTGTTCACCGATTTAAGCATATGATATGATGTATGATATGATATGAAACGATACTATACAATATGATACGATATGATATGATACGATACGATATGATATGATATGATTCGATACGATATGATATGATACAATATAATGCAATACGATATAATAGGATATATGATATAATACGATACAATACAGTATGATACAATACGATATGATATGATACGATACCATATGATATGATATGATACGATCCAATAAGATCCGATATGATATATTTCTATCGAATATGATATGATCCGATAAAATATAATTCTATACAATATGATATGATCCGATACAATGCAATATGATATGATATGCATCTACTTCCTAATTACTTGAGATTCTTAGAATCCTAAAAAGTATGTCTGAGCAACGTTGGCCAAGTTGTAGATTTCAAGTGCACTCTTTCTCGCCACTGTAGGTCTCTCTTGCGGTCATTCTTCGAACTCTGCCAGAATGGAAAAGGAGAAAAATGAGGAGTCGCTTTATCTGCATAGATCACATAACGTTCTGACCAGCCTGAGATGATGACATTAACTACTCTATGTAGGTACCGTACTTAAGCCATGGAAGAGACTCTGCAATTTAGGCAGTTGTATAGATCTTTATAGATCCTGTATTCAGGTTTATGGTTGTAAGGCAGTTCTCCAGCTAGTCTTCAAGTGTACTCCATCATTCAACATGTGATTCAAAATGGTAAAGCAAACACAAGGAGATGATGGACGGAGCGCTGAAACTTTTCAGACACTCACCCCCAATCACAGATCTGGGTTGAATCCCTCATCCTTCTTTAGCTCACTTCGCCACCTCAGTTCAGACCCAGCTATATGCAAATCAGTCTTGACCCTGTGCCTCATGGGAACAGTCCAGCCCGAACTGCCAAGCCAGGTCTTCCCTGAACTGGAAACAAGCATCCTGGGACCGGTTTCTGGGTAACACCCCTCATCAGCCAGGCTAGCTTGAATCCAGTGGCAAAGTGAGCAAGGGACCCCATCTGGGCATACCCTGCCAACTAACGGGCCCATTAGGATGTCGGGCGGATTGCCCCCGCCAGGCTGGCAGTAGCCACCGCCGGCCAGGCGGGGGCAATCTGCCCGACATCCTCAACAGAATTCCCCCCCGCCATATTAGAATGGGAGGGGGGGGACTGCGGCGGTCGGAAAGACCGTCCACCGCTTTTCTTCCATGGTCGCAAGGCAACCGGAGCGGAAAAGGGTGTCTATGGTGGCGGTGTCTGTTAGACACCGCCTGCCATATTAGGATGCCTTATTACTAATGCCTTTACGTGGCGGCAATGCCGCCACGGAAAGGCATGCGGTCTTCACTCTGGGGGCCCCCTGCAGGCCCCCAGAGTGAAGGAGGGGAGGGGGTTGCACATGGGGGGTACCTGTGGTACCCCCCTTCATTTGCATAAACAAAGCGGCAGGCACCGCGCAGTGCCTGCCGCCTTGTTTATGCAAATGCATTTATGCATTAATAGCATTGTGGCGGGTGGTGCAGAGAGCACCACCCGCCACAATGCTATTAATGCAGGATGTGCCCGCCACTGTGGCGGGCACCTCCTAATACCCCCCACGGGACCCCCGCCCTAATGGCGGGCGGTCCCAAGGTCTGACAGAATGGCGGGCGAACAAAGTCCGCCCGTCATCCTAATGAGCCCCTTAGGGCGAACAAAGTATTGTGTATAGTATGTATTGTGTTTAGGGCAGTACATGGTATGGGCCCTTTATCTCTGCAGGAGAAATCCACCTGGTACAAGCCCATGAGACATCTTCGCTCTTCCAGCGCAAATCTGGTAACGACTACCAGATTTAAGAAATTCAGGATGGGAGGCAGGGTGCTTGGTAAGGCGGCCTCACACATCTGGAACGAGCTTCCTCAGAGCATTAGACAAGCTAACACCCTGTTATGCTTTAGAAAGAGTTTGAAAACCTGGCTGTTCCCTAGGAACGAGAGCAATGCTTCCCACTGATAATCAGGTCAGATGTTTGCTGATGTCCTCTGTCTAAGTCACAGCGCCAGGATACCCGTAGCGTGACGGTGCGTGCTATACAAGTTTGGCATACAATACAATACAATACAAAGCAAACACAAGGAGATGATGGACGGAGCGCTGAAAATGGTAAACAAGAACTGGGAATGGTGGATATGTGGGTGTCACCTACAAGGGAGACACAGTTGAGAAGGGTCTAGGCTTATTTCTTATACTAGTGGGAGACACTGTGGGCGACTTGATGGCCACACTCCCTGGTGATGTACTGAAACCTACACTCAGCTACCGACATAGCTTAATGGAAGATTTGATCATCAGAGAAGCAGACTATGAACAATACATAATCAATAAATTATACTCAGTTTGAGGTGAAACAATTCATCCATTTGGGGAATTTCTTAAAGACTAGGGGGCAGATTTACAAGGCCCTTGCGCCACTTTTGCATCATTTTTAACATTGGAAAAGTGACGCTAAAGTGGCACAAGGGGCTTTGTAAATCAGCCCCTAGATATTAATATTATAATTATAATTCTTAATATTATTATAGATCATTGAGCCAACCCATGCAGCTGTGTTTGTGTTCTTGATGTGAGTGAACAATTGGTCAAGCATCAGAATAACTGGGTTCCTTGAAGAACCGGGTTTTAGAACCCAGCGGCGCCAGGGAAAACGCCCGATGTCTTCGAGTTCCCCTGCCTTGGCAAACAGAGACACAGGACACTTCTCGGTGACGTCAAAGACCAAATTTATTGGCTGCAACCAGGAACAGAGGTCTAGGAAGCACAACATGGGTGGTTCGCTAGAGACTGCACAAATTCATAGCGTGGAGCATCGTCTTTTATGCTAAAAAAAATCACATTCCTGGCTAGCATCAATTACATACAAACTGACCAATCGGAGGATGACATTTCAACCATATTGTATGATGATAATCCCACTTTCCGTTGTCCAGCCCACCAGAAATGACAAGGCGAAATCGAACATTCCTGCTCGATCAGGCCGGACGGACCCATAATAAAAGACCTCAACCCATATCAGTAATTAAGCCATAAAGGAAGGAACAAAAGCAGATGAGAAACAAGATAGAAGGGTGTGTGCATATTCCATAAACTCAGCAATGTCCTGCTCTTTGATCTCTATCTGACCAGCTGCTTAACAAGGAACTGGCTCAACGAGGTCAGTCTCGGGCAAGGGAGTCAGTTCGTTCAGGTCACACAAAAGTCAGCTAAAGGTGTACGTCCCAAGGACTCGTTCTGCCGTAGTCATCGGCCTATGTGAGGGCAACCTCACAAAATGGCTGCCGTACATAAAATGGAACCCGAAGGTTCAAACGAAATCCCTGAATACGTAGTGTTTCCATAGATCGATTATGACGAAAACACTCGTACATACCGCACTCGTCATTTGCAGTCCGCTGATACCAAAATCGTCATTATCCGACGACCTTTATTGAACGGGTTCAGAATCACGGAACCTCAGACCCACCTTTTGCCCTTACATAGGCAACAAACCCAAACTCATGTCAGTCTGAATACAGGTCTATATTCATCAGATCATCAAGATGTTGCTGTAGCATCATACTAGTACTTAGCAACTCTCTCTGGACAGGTCTCCTCGCACACGAAGTAGCAAAAAGGCTACAAATAGCAGGAGCACACTGTACGCAAAGACAGAACAGGAAAAGGATAGCTAAGATCATCCCATTGACCATCAGAATCTTCCATCCCCACGTGGATAACAATTCCCAAAACCATCCCATCAACAACCAATCCCTTTTGTCTATATGTACAGACTCGGAGATCTTATGTAGCCTGGAAATGGCTTGGACAACTGTCGGAGCGTTGTCTGGAATGGAAATGCAGCAGCTCGATTGAATCAATTTACACACCCCACCTCTATCTGCAAGTATGACATCTAACACTACTCTGTTCTGAAGAGTCATAAGGCGATCCGACTTGAGCTCAGCAGTCAAGTTACTAAGGGCACCAGCAGTTTCGACTATGGTGGACTCAACCACTCTCGTCAACTGTTGAATGTTCCTGCTATTAGCCATAGGTCCCCAGAACGGCAGAAAACCCTTCAAGAAATCTCCCAATTCTTGTCCTGCGGTATCTTCCTTATTGAAGACACCTCTAGCAACTCTCGTCTTATGGTAATCTGCCGCAGCTGTAAATGTGGGAGGCAATAGGAACGAAACAAAACATGTGCCTGAAAAGTCAGGGGGCAACCATGTATATGCTTTATCGTAACAGATGAAATAGGTACCCTTAGCTGCTAGAAACGCTGGAGAAGTCTGAGATGCAAAAACATAAATCTCAGTGCAGAAGCTCTTCCCTAACTGAGCTCTCGGATTCTTGCCATTACCTTGCAGACAATAATGACCCTGATGGGGCACTATCCAAATCGGAGGGGATTTCTTCGCTCGCTGGTTAACACTCAGACTAACTCCATATCCAGTAACGTTCCATCCAATGTAGGCTTGTTTATCATCTCTCGGGATAGTCTCATAGGAACTAATTCCCCTAATCATGTCAACTATACCCTTGACCAGAGCACTAGTCTTCGGACTATCTTTCACAGAACGTTGGGATAGACTCCATGAGCATAAATGAACATCGTTCTGTATGCCCAAATAGAACCATTATAACTAAAAGGCAAAACCAGGTAAGGAATACCTTTATCGGTAGTATGGGGCATGAGGCCACACACCCAACAATTAGTTGTGTTCATCACTAGCTGGTGTTGGTGCAGAAGCTGAACAAAGGAATTATTAGCAAATTCCAGTCTTCTAACAGTTTCATGTTCGGGCAGAGGGTGAAAAGAATCTGAAGAATCAATAGGAGGAGGCATAGGTTGCATAGCGGGCATGAACGTCACTTGAAAAGAGAATGTCACATATCCAATTAAAAACATCATTAAGCTAAACAACGTAAACAAACACAATATTAAAAAACGTTTTCTGCTCATTAATTTACACATTTTGCTCTTGAAGCTTATTCTTTCAACAGGTCTTTCCATCTTGAAAAACTCCATTCTCTCTAATCGCTGCTCGCGGCGGTAGGGTGTTCTGTGCTAAGGAATGCGTCTGTCAGTCCAGGGAAACTCCCTCAGACCAACCAGAACCGTCGACCTAACGTCTTTGGCTTGCACTCCAAAGACTTGGCACCGCGAACCTACAGCTGAACCCGGATGGTGGTTTGAAAAACAAAAATCAAAATAGTTCCTCGGAGGAGAGCTAACCTTCAAAAATCAGTAAAGAAAGAATTTTTACTTTATTAGTCCAGCGACTCTCGGTCGCAAATTATAACGCTCTTTGCCAGGCAATGTCTGTTCACGGAATAAGAGCTCAGGTTCAGAAGTGTTCAAACGATTCGACGAAGGCACAGTTTCTTGCAGAAGATCGTCACTTTCTCGCTCAGTGTTTGTTCCAATCAAACGGGCATTACTAAAAGGCAGAAAATGAGGCACGTCTCAGTCTCAGAATCAGGAAGTCCTTTCTGGACCCACCGGTCGTACGGCAGAGGCAAAGGGGATCTCTTACAATGTACGCCATGGATCCAGTTCTTTTTACCGTGCACTCGTACTGCGGAACGTGTAGACAAAAGGACTAAGTAGGGGCCGTTCCAGTGGGGCTGCTCGTTCTTGGTCCGCTGGAAGTTCTTCACTAGCACCCATGAACCAGGTTAGATAGCGTGTCCTGGATCTTCAGAAGCTTGTGGCAGTGTATCATGAACCTGTTGATGCAAGACACGCAATTTAGCCGTCAATTCATACAGGTAGTCAAGCAATGCAGGATGCTCTATCTCACTAAACTTTGTCGGCCGCGGCACTCCCCAAATATTTGCCGGGCGACCAAACACAACCTCATATGGACTAAGTCCCATTCGTGAAAGCACAGTCATTCTAGTGGACAAAAGGGCTAATGGAAAGGCATCTGGCCATTGTAAACCAGAACTCGCCTGAATCTTGGCTAGTTTCAGCTTAAGGGTGCCATTATAGCATTCTACTAAGCCAGCTGATTGGGGGTGATTTTCAGCGTGGAACTTCTGCCGGATTCCTAACCCATCACACACTCTCTTCATCACTTGACCCACAAATTCACTCCCATTGTCACTCCAGATCATTCTCGGCAAACCAAATCTAGGGAAAAATTCCTTAATAAGGACTTTAGCTGTGTACAAGGCAGTGTTATCTTTCAAAGAGTAGGCTTCAACCATCTCAAAAAAGAGCAAACAACCACTAACACGTATTTCAGGTTGTTGCACCTCTCCATGTGGATGAAATCTAGCTGCAAAGCCTCAAACGGATACGTTGGAGGAAAAAAATGACCAGCTGGAGTTGGAGTTCCCTTACCAGGATTGTACATCAAACACACCATACAGTTCTTAACCAGATTCTCTGCACACTTAGGAATACCAGCATTCTGCCATACTGGAGCTAACAACTTGCAAATCCCTTTCACGGTAATATGAGCCATCGTAACCACTGCAAGTACATATGCATCGGGTAACAACCATTTCTGATGCTCTGACAACTCAATCCAACAACCATTCAAATCCAATTTACCCTTGCTTTCTCTCCATTCATTCAACTCTTTCTCTGTAGCTTCAGCTTGAATGTATTTCACACTCTCAATCGTATCTTCACACATACTTTCATCCGGAACCCATCTCGCCGGACCCGCAACATACATTCGACTCATCACATCTCTCGCAGTTTCTTTCGCGACTTCATCCTCAAACGCATTACCACGACCAACATCATCAGTAACTTTCTTATCCGCACTGCATTTCACAATCGCAACTTGCAACGGCAAAGTAAGAGATTCAAGAAGTTCATTCACCAACTGACCATGCTGAATCTTAGTTCCATGCGAAGTCAGGAACCCACGCTCTTTCCACAAACGTCCAAAACTATGAGCCACACCAAACGCATACTGGCTATCGGTATACACAGCCACTTGTTTTCCTTTCGACAACACACACGCTCACGTTAATGCAATCAACTCTGCTGCTTGCGCTGAATTATGTGGGATACATGCAGCTTCAACAATCGTATGCAAGGTCGTAACAGCATATGCCGCAGTCGTATCACCATTCAGAAGCTTAAAGCACGAACCATCAACCCATAAGGTACCATCACACTGCAAGAGGAGTATCCCTAAGATCTATCCTCCCTTTCGTTTCTTCCTCTGTCCTAAGGAAGCAATCATGCTGTTCAGTAACATCTGTCTCAACTGAAATCGGCAACAACGTAGCTGGATTCAACGTGTTGCATCTCTTTATATGCACATGACTCGCTAACAGTGTCAATTCGTAACCCGATAACCGAGCACTAGTTAAGTGCTGTGTCTTAGTGCGATTAAACAAGGTATCCACTGCATGTGGAACCATCACAATCAATGTATTGTCCATCACCAAACCAGCAGACTGTCGAATCGAAACAGCCGCTGCCGCTGTAGCTCTCAAACAACTCGGCAACGCTCTAGCTACTGGATCCAAAGTCGACGAAAAATAAGCACATGGACGCTGCTTTTTGCCAAACTGTTGAGTCAAAACTGACAATGCACATCCCTCTCTCTCGTGGACATACAATGTAAACGGCTTGCTGTAGTCGGGAGTACCCAACACAGGAGCCGAACACAACGCATCACGCAATTCTGAAAAGCTCTTCTGACATTCGTCAGTCCAAGGAATGGGATTTGGAGTATCCTTATCAGTAAGAGCTATCAAAGGGTTCGCAAGCAATGAAAAATTAGGGATCCACTGTCTACAATACGATGTAATACCTAGAAAAGCACATACTTCTCTCTGTGTCGTAGGCACACTCATTTTCGCAATCGCTTGAATTCTTTCTGGGGTCAATTTCCTTCCCTCCTTCGATAAGAGGTGTCCTAAGTAGGTAACTTCTTGTCGACAATATTGTAACTTTGAAAGAGACACCTTATGATGAAAATCAGACAAATGACGTAACAACTACAGAGTAGCCTCTCTACAAATCTCTTAATTGTCAGCAGCAACTAACAGATTGTCGACATACTGAATAAGAGCAGCACCATCAGGTAGAACAAGCAAATCAAGTTGTGATTTCAAAGCCTGACTATAGATCGATGGACTCTCACAATAGCCTTGAGGAGCGCGCTTAAACCGGAAACTTCGTCCTCCTAAAGAGAAGCCAAAAATATCTCTAATCTCCTCGGCAATCGGGATGCTGAAGAAAGCATTCTTCAAGTCAATCACAGAAAACCACATGGCTGTAGCCGGGATCAAAGTCAGTAAAGCGGTGATATTAGTCACAACAGGAAATTGAGGAACTACAATCTTATTCACCTTGCGGAGATCGATCACAAACCTATATACAGGAGGCTGTAAAGAATCAGTTCTTTTCAGAACAGGCAAAACCGGACTATTGCACACATTACCTCTCATTTCCTAAATCACACCTTTCTCAATCAGATCATAGATGATCGCCAAAAGTGCTCTTTCACTATCGCTGGAAATCCGATATTGTGGAATACGTGGCAATCTAGCATTGGCTTTCAACGTCACAACATATGGCGGAATCTCTAAAAGACCCACATCATTAGGACCAGTAGCCTAAAGAGAATCAGGGAGAGAAGACAATTCAGCTGGAAGTCGACCTTTAGACAAGTACTTCAGAGAGATCACTCTCTGACCCAATGTAAGCTGTACTCCTGAAGGAGAACAATATAGCGTTGCATACAATCTCTTCAACAAATCCAATCCCAACAAGTTCTCACCACAACCTGTCGTCAGAATAAAGGGTGCTTCAAATTCACAAGGTCCAACAGAAATAGACAAAGGACTAGAAATCGGATTCGTAACCGGGTGCCAGAAAAACCAACTGAAACATTCGTTGAGCCAGACAAAGGTGCGCCACGGAGTTTAGAGTGCATAATAGAACTCTTCGCAGCACCAGTATCCAACAGAAAAGGCTCTGACACACCTGATGCAATCACTTCAACATAAGGTCCACTCTGATCTACTGGAACTGAAACAACTCCCTCTCTTTGTTTATGGCTGTCCTACCAAACATTACCATTCCATATTATCACCTTCGACATAGTAATCGTCCGCATAATACTGAGCCGTCCTACCAGACGCACCATTCTGCTGATCAAAACTATTCATAGAATTCTGTGAAGGCAAAGAACGCGCATTCTGAGGAAACACACCACGTCCTCTACCTCTAGGAGCTTGCTCAACACCTCAACCTCTCACACCAGAAGTACCATTTGTGCGCAGTAACAGAACCAGACAATTACTCTTAAAATGACCCTCTTCTTTGCAATACGCACACTGATTAGGACCTACGGGAAAATGCTGTTGAGAAGACTCAAACTTTTCTGAGATTCTCTGATATTGCTGAGGTTGCTGATAATCGCGTTGATTATTACGAGGCGGATAAGCTTGCTGAAAAAGAACCTTAGTCTTAAACTCTTTAGTCTTCTTGTCAGCTCTATCTTTCTCGTCCTTATCTCTATTTTCGTAGTACTGGCAGTAGCCAAAATCTGTGCTGACGACGAAACAGCCCAAGAACTCTCAGAATCCTTCAACTTATTACACAATTCTGGAAGCAAATTATGCACAAACTTGTCAACGAACAGCCATTGACCACCTTCCGTACTCATATCTTGACCACTGTGGTCGATAAACGTCTCTTCGAACCTAGTGAAAAAGTCGGACACAGTTTCATCTTTCTTCTGCTTACACGCAGACAACTTGTCCCAATTAACACGCATAGCAGGCATCAAAGTCTTCATATAATTAATAATCCTACCAGGGAGGTCAGCAATCACATCCTCTGGTTTAGCACCACCTACTTGTCTAGCATCTGCGGCCCTAAGATTATTCCATGTATCACCTAATTCTTGCGCATGATCCGTATGACGAATCAATCCCCATAAAGGCTATGGAACTACATTCCCAAACAACATGTCTATGTCAGCCAAATTCATAATACATGAATCCGCAGTCTGTGATAATTCCTTATAGTACCCTGCAGGATTTTTACGTGGATCAGGCAAAGTCTGCTTAAGAGCTAAAACTTCAGCACGCTTCCATGGTACATGTACCCAAACACATTGAAAGTGAGGCGAAATAGCTGGATTAGCTTGCGCGTCACCAGGTCTACAAACTTGGGGAACCTCTCACATCGGATATTGTCGCGCCTTTCTCCTAACTGAAGAATCAGGCTCAAACAATCGCTGAGAAGGAGATTCACTCCTAAACGACAACAACGTCGCAACTGCTTTCTCGACCTCAATACGCACTAGAGTTCCTTTCGCAAACTCAGACCGTATACGGAACAACTCAGGCGGAGCTTGTCTTAAATCGCCATCTTCCCATTGTTCACGAAGGAAAGAACACATCATATCAAAAACATATCTCTGTTTCGGTGCTTCGCATTGACGGAAAACATCCATAACACACTCGAGACTATAGTGCAAAGGATACGTAACCCATTTACGCGCTAAATGATCCAACACTGTCCGTTCATCGGGACCAGGCAATTGGCTACGCAATTGCTTACGCTCTGCAACAGGAGACATACCCAATGACCCAAGAAGAGAAGAAAAGAGACCAGCAACAGTATCGGTCATTCTCTGTCGAACAGAAGGAGAAGTTGACAAAAGAACAGGAGGAAAAACAGGATGAGCAGAAGCATGCATAGGAGCAGTAACAGAAGGAGTCGACAATACAGGCGTAGGAGTAGCAGACGAAGGAGGTAGCAAAGGCGGCTACCCTTGAGAAGGCTGCGCCAAAGGAACAGGAGCCAACGGAAGAGGAGCTGGCTGGTGAGGAACCACAGGAGGCAAACCAACCGGAGGTTGCGCAACTACAGCTTGTGGAGGTGCTGTAGCACTCTGCACATAAGGGGGTGGCGAACTCAATAGGTGCGACATTAAAGGATCTTTCACAAGATCTTTCTTTTCTTCCTGCTGTTGAAGCGGCAAAGCTGGATAGCACTTGTCTACCGCCAGTTTACGTTGCCTAAGCAACTGTTCGCTTTCTTGTTCTTCTTCATTATCCCTAAACTGTATAGCAGCTTGCACCATTGACATACCTCGTTCTCGTTTATTTCGCTTCGCTAACTTAATTTCTTTCTGTTTGGCTTCTTTTCGCCTTAAACGGAAAGAGTCAAACATCGCCGTCCGGGCTTTTTTCTTGAACAATTTAACTTCGAGATTGTCTAAAATCTCTGTTTCAAAGCTACCATAACGGGGCCACTGTAGGACACCGTCTTTTCTGGTATACCTAATCCATACTTCATTATACGTGATGGGGCCCACTCCATGTGTTATAGAGAGCTCATAGGTCGGAGTTGCAATCGGAGGAACCGGACACGAGTCCTCCAATCGGGAATCCCTATTACAACCACAACAAAATATCTTTCCAAGTCTACTAAGACCAGGCATCTTCGCTCACTAGTCTAGCTTCAAACTTCAAGGGAATATCAAAAACGATAGTCTTGCGAATACACAAGTCCCTCGGCTTTTGAGCCTGCAGGTACCAAATCAAAGAATCCCAAGGGGATACCAAAACAAAACTAAGTACTGAAAGACGCTCCACTCATACTTAACTGAAATGTCGATGGCGTCGCCAGAAGACCCGTCTATTGTCTCGCTCTACAAATCATCTAATGGCTCCAAGACAGGGCGACAGTCAGGGCAGCAGTCCTTCGTAGCCGTCGGAAAGCGGGGAACCTCGCAGCAAAGACTTTCGGACCACGATGACGTACAGGGGTCGATGAAGTGGCAGGCCTTCCTCCAGAATTTTCACACGAAGCTCCTCCCGATCTTCAGGCTTGGACCGGTACCGCTGAAGTCGCCCCACGTTGAGCGCCAACTGAAGAACCGGGTTTTAGAACCCAGCGACGCCACGGAAAACGCCCGATGTCTTCGAGTTCCCCTGCCTTGGCAAACAGAGACACGGGACACTTCTCGGTGACGTCAAATACCAAATTTATTGGCTGCAACCAGGAACAGAGGTCTACGAAGCACAACACGGGTGGTTCGCTAGAGACTGCACAAATTCATAGAGCGGAGCATCGTCTTTTATGCTAAAAAAATCACATTCCTGGCTAGCATCAATTACATACAAACTGACCAATCGGAGGATGACATTTCAAACATATCGTATGACGATAATCCCACTTTCCGTTGTCCAGCCCACCAGAAATGACAAGGCGAAATCCAACATTCCTGCTCGATCAGGCCGGACGGACCCATAATAAAAGACCTCAACCCATATCAGTAATTAAGCCATAAAGGAAGGAACAAAAGCAGATGAGAAACAAGATAGAAGGGTGTCTGCATATACCATAAACTCAGCAATGTCCTGCTCTTTGATCTCTATCTGACCAGCTGCTTACCAAGGAACTGGCTCAACGAGGTCAGCCTCGGCAAGGGAGTCAGTTCGTTCAGGTCACACAAAAGTCAGCTAAAGGTGTATGTCCCAAGGACTCTTTCAGCCGTAGTCATCGGCCTATGTGAGGGCAACCACACAAAATGGCTGCCGTACACAAAATGAAACCCGAAGTTTCAAACAAAATCCCTGAATACGAAGTGTTTCCATAGATCGATTATGACGAAAACACTAGTACATACCGCACTCGTCATTTGCGGTCCGCTGATACCAAAATCGTCATTATCCGACGACCTTTATTAAACGGGTTCAGAATCACGGAACCTCATCCTGAGGCAATTCCCTATTTGTCTGAAGCTCAGGTTGTTCACAAGTATTGGTTCTGCTGCAGGTCTATATTTGCATCTGTTTACCCATGGATTTAATTCTTTGAAAAGCAAGAATCTCTGAACTACTGTTGGTAGGAGTTGTCCATCAACTGTTGTTTTTGCATTTGTCACCCAGAGTGGGATGGGTATGCTCAGATGTGAGTCCCATGCTCTCCGCACCACTGGAGTTAAGCTATCCTGGCTGAAGACGGCTGATCGCCAGAAACCGGTCCTAGGATGCTTGATTCTGGTCCAGGAAAGACATGGCTTGGCAGTTCAGGCTGGACTGTTCCCATGAGGCACAGGGTCAAGATTTGCATATGGCCATGTCTGAACATGGACCGTGGTGTGGAGTGCAAAAAAAAGATGGATTTAGGACCAGATCTCTGTACTGGGGTGAATGTATGACATTGTTCTGCATTCTGTCCATCAACTGTTGTTTTTGCAGGAGTTGTGCTACACCTGCCACCTTGTCCAGAAAGAAAGTGCAGTCTTATAGGAAGTGTAGGATTTTAGGCTAATCCTGATGAGAGGAATGGCGCTTCTTACTATTGATTGGGCAAATGCCCGTCAAAGGTTTCCTGAATAAACCAAGAATCTTTGGGGACCTTGTGATGTGTTTTTAGCATAAGCCTTCTGTGGTCTGATATTCGGACACCTGGAGCAGGAAGGAAATATCCAAATAACCCTGAAAAGAAAATGTTGTCCTACAGATACACACTGTTGGAGCATGAGTAGATTCTCGATACCCAAAAAAATACTAAGACTGAAATTTCTGTGTATTTGAAGGACAAGCGGACAAGCGGACAAGCGGACACCTACAGTCTGTCTCTGAACAAGGCCCCATTATTATTAAACTTGGATACAAACCAGAGAATCTTACTGGAGGAGCGGAGTGAGTTATGACCACCATGACTAACTAGGCAGGACACAGTTCAATGAGTTCTTTAAATTACTCTCAGCTCTTTCAAGCTGGTTGAACATCTTGCCAGAAGGTCTGCTTCCTCGATGAATTGTGATCCAATCAGTCTTCCAACTTCAATAAACTCAAAAGCCTGTGGGACCATTCTGTTGCTGTCAGAAGGATCCTTAAAAGGATTCTTCAGTCCTGCTCACTGAGTCACATTTCCATTCTAAATTAAGAGTTTCCTTATTAGTTCTGTGGTATGGTACTTTCAGCCTTCAAAGGCAATTCCAAGCTAGAGGTATTTGTCAATAAATATAAGTATATATGGAAAGGTGCCACTTTGTACAGAATTATCGCTTATACTGTGTGAAGGCAATAGTCAAGATCGTTTGTGTAGCTCTTCTCATACTTGTACATAAGAGGCAAATGCAGAATCAATAATTAGTGTATGTTGGTCATGGGAGGGACGTTAAACGTTAGATCAATTAGGTATCATAATTCGTTTACCATTTGGCCTACGGAATATTTGCAATTTAGCTATATTAAAGTACAAAATGTACTATATGCATTTCAACTCATTCAGGCATCAATACATTTGAAAAAGGAAAGTGATGGATGGAACACTTAAATTAATCTCAGCTACTGGTGATCGCTACGGCCATATCTTAATCCATCGCATTTCACCCACCATGCCACCTCAGTTTGTACCCAGCCATGTGCAAATCAGTCTTGACCCTACTTCAATGGAACAGTCCAGCCCAAACTACAAGGCCAGGACTTCCCTGAAACGGAAAATGAGTAACCCAAGACCGGTTTCACCCTTATTACGGGATCATCCGCCAGGTATAGCTTAATTCCAGTGGCACAGTGAGCACAGACTCACAATTTCCTTCCCCTCACCTTTTCTGTGTTGGATGTTGCGCTCTAAGATGCAAGGGTAGGCCCATAGGTGGGTCCCATGCTCACTGTGCCACTGGAACCAAGCTACCCTTATCTGGCCGAAACCGGTCATAGGTTGTGTTATGATTTGGTGAGGACCTCACCTGGCAGTTCGGGCTGCGCTGTTCCCATGAAGAGCAAGGTCAAGGCGGATTTGCATATGGGTGGGTCCAAACTCAGGTGGCATAATAGGCAGAGTAACGATGAGGTGGAATGCTACTTAGCGATCCTCAGTGGTTAGATGAATTGCAAGCATCCTTCCATCACCTTTTGTGTTTGATTTCCACTCATTTAAACAGAAGTCCCTATGTTTCAGGAATAAAGACGTGATGACCACTCGGGTCTCTAATTTAAAAAGTGCTAGAGTAGGGGCTTTTTGTTTTTTGATTCACCAACTGCAGCCCTAGGTCTATATCAGTACAGACCATCTTAAAGATCACATTCCCCATTTGAGTGTTTCTATTAGTTTACAGAATACTTTCACCTGGTAGGTGTATTATTGTTGTGAGAAACTTTGAAGTGCTGCATTTCACAAAAATTGAGTCTATGTTTAAAGCCAAAGAACTAAGTGACAATCTTGTATTGGAACTGATTTTACATAGATTGCAATTGTAGGAGATGTAAGAGCATTGATGGAGATCAGAGTGATCGCGAGACAAGAGTGACAGCTTCATCTTTAGCACATTGTCCAAAGGACACAACATGATTTACCATCAATCCTCCATCAGAGAAAAAGGGCCCCACTGTCTAATTTCCTTACTAATGGGATTGCGTTATGATGTAAAATAAAGACACTAATTCCCAAAGTCTACACAAATTCCGCTTATAAGATTACGCACATGCAAACTCTAGGAAAATGTCTGTGGACATTACTCTAATGGTGGGAAGTGAAGGCATCCTAGAGTGCTTATTCTCGCCATGTTCTGTGGCTTAGGAAAGCATCTAGAGTCAATAGATACAGCAAGGAGGTCTACTTTCCGGAGAACGGATAGCATAATAGTCTACTTGACACACTCTAGGAAGAAACCACTTAATTACCACAGGTCTCAGAGATATATCCCTGTAGGATTCACTGTTCCTGTATGAACTGTCCATTGCACCTGAGCCCAAGTCTGCAACTGCTGGTGACCACAGCTCTATAGATATCTGATGCATATTTGCAAGACCCATACTAGCCAGGAAAGGATTATGAGCAACTACAGCATTGGGTTTTCTAGAGATCTGAGTCGCCGGATACGATTGTGTGTTTTAAACATAAGTGGAGCATATACCCAAGCTAGTGTGAAATTGGAAGATGTTTTCATTTCGGCGTGTTCTTCTGTCTCTGACCACAGCCTTTCAATAGTTCTTGCAGAACAACTATCCTTGATAGAAATAAATAAGCCTCATTGCCCAGAAAAATTGATTATTCCATGTACTTTACAACAAAATCCTTGTAAACTGAATCTGCATTTGATCTCTGACTCAGAGAATGACTTGTTTCCTAAAGAATTGCTTATTTTCCAGATCTGTAGAGTTGTAAGTAAAAGGCAGGTTTGTCAGAGCAGTGGAGGCTAGTTATATGCCACTGATATTATAACTCCAGCGCCAACAATTTTTACTGATACTTCAGCAGTGAGAAAGAGTGTAAAATAATAGGCAGAAGGATGTGCACGAGTGGTGTGCACAGACAGTTTTTGTGTAATTACCACAGTGGTTGGTTGCAAGTGATCTAGAAAAGTTCAGAACCACCAGTCAGGGACACTAGTTGATTTCAGGACTCGGCAAGCCAATGGTGGTGCTTACTCTATGCAGGCACAAAGACCTGTCTAGAGAAGGGGTAAATATAAACAAGAGAGAACTTGAAGACTGCGTTGGGAAGCTGGACAGAAGCAGGTTGGAACAGGCAGTGAATAGGAAACCGGAAGTCTGCAAGGGAAACTGTGTGAGTAAGACTAGTACAAAGACAACGATGGTAAAGCAGAACAATGATGGACAAACCTTCATGCATGATAGTTTGTCTGCTACTCAGAAGTGATGTCGCTGTGAGGTGAAAAGATCTTACAAGAAGGCGAGGAGCTGATTAAACTCACAGAGGTCAGGAAGACTCCAGTACCGCCTAAGGAGAAGGTGGGTGGATGGTTCCCTGTGCCAAAGGCACAAACCTTAGAGTCTAGCTGGCACCCTTGTAAGCAATGAACATCTGGAAACTAATATAAACACACATGACAAAGGAGAACAGTAGAAGGTATACAGCAACAGGAACTGGGCGCACAGAAAATCTGGACTGGATTAAGGGTTGGGGATAGGACTGGAAATGTGCACACTAACTAGGACAGGGCAGAAATATGCAATCAAAGCAGGAACATAGAATACAAGGCACAGAATATGCATATACAAGATAGGTCTGGATGTGTGCTTTCAGAACCAGGGACAAGGCAAGCAATGGAACAGAGAGGAAGGATCAATAAGAGATAGGTAACAGAAACAAATAACTCATCAGAACAGGAACATAGGGCCCGATTCACAGAACTAACTTAAGACAAAATCCTAAATTTACTACTTTTGGTATTCACAGAAGTTAGGGTATTGTCTTAAGTTTGTCTTAAGACAGACTTAAGACAGACTTAAGTTAGGATTTTGTCTTAAGTTTGTCTTAAGTCTGTCTTAAGACAAACTTAAGACAAAATCCTAACTTCTGTGAATACCAAAAGTAGAAAGTTTAGGATTTTGTCTTAAGTTAGTTCTGTGAATCGGGCCCTACGAATCTAACAATAATGAAAACTGAAATCAAAGGCAAGCCTGACATATAGCTGCAGGATCAAACAGGGAGCAAGAAGACACAAAAGTGAGGTCAGGTGTGAGTCGCTGAACTCTGAGATCACCAGGCAGAAACAGCAGGAGGCTCAGGGGAGGAGCACAGGTGCAGCAAGAGAGCCAGGTGCAAGGCATCAAACAGGTGCAAGGAATCAGGGAACCACCAATTTAACTGGTATTGCTTGTAATATGTTTTAACATCTGTGAACCATTTTTTAACTGTGGGAATTTTTTACTTGAGCTTTTACCGCTCGCCTTGCACTTTAAAGGGAGTTCGTTTTTGGGACTATCTGGATGCCAGCTAACGCCATTTTGCTTGGCTTTCCAGTCTATATAATGGAGCCTCGGACGCAGACGTGCAGTGGATATACGCAGTGGGTGCACCTCCGGCATGCTGAAAGCACGCAAAAACAAAAGCGAACCCTCGTCCAAAACAAGTAAGTGTACTAAGATACTCCCATTCGCAGCTTTCAGCTCTTCAAGGTAACTCTCATGACAAGTGACTTAAGGCTATTAATCCCTCGAAAATAGATATCACCTGCAGACACTGCTTGGAGCCCCTTCCCTGGACCTTCCCACCAGAGCTCAAATTTCATACCAAGACAAGAACTAGTTTACACTTATTCATGTTCAATTGCAGATCATTGCCTTGTCATAAGTCTGAACTATTCTCTCTTTTAGAGGAGGAGAATCCAGATGCTGTGGGGCAGATTTACAAGCCCTTGTGTCATCTTTACGATGCAGTGGCCTCGTAAACCATGCACCACTATGCGACAGATTTACAACGTGACACATCTAGTGAGATGCTTCATGTTGTAAAGCCCTGCGCTACATTATACCTGCGTCAGGTATAATGTTTGCAGGGTGAACGTTCCATTGCAAGGAAGCCCAGTAAAAGTGACGCAGTGAAATTTACAAGATTTCACAGAGTAACTTTTATGTCCATGCTGCGTCAAAACCTTACTCCTGCTTGTAGCAGGCATAAGGAGTGACGCAGCATTGCAATGTATAGGATGCCCCTGAGAAGTGCTGGAGTTGCATCGCGCTTGTGACACGACTCCAGCACTGCGTCACCTATAGGCTGACAGATGCGTCATGCATCTGTATCTTCTTGCGCTGTGGAGCGCCGCATTGTAATTGCGGCACATCAATGGTGGCGCAAGTATCTCCTAACGTCACCCAAAATATCTGCCTCATCCCTGCTGTTCTGCAGGGATGCGCCAGTTATTGTAAATCTGCCCCTGTATTTTTAAATGAAACTTGGCGCCATTTGAAGTCCAGGCCGCATGTGGTGCAAGATCTTCCTCCAAGCTACTATATTTGTCACACGGATCATGAGGGAAAGAAGGGTGGAGGGATCACCATTGGACTCAAAGAAGAGGCTAGATGTATGCTGGAATCCTTACCAGTACTAAACTGTGAAGGTGCTTTATTCTCTATTTCCTTCTCCCCTACTACCATATTCTCAGGGGTCCTAGTATACTGGCCCACAGGTCCACGTGGAAATTTGCTTCAGGCCCTTCTAGAAACTTTAGCATCGTCTGTATGCACCCAAGCTAACTCTTTATTAGGAGACTTTAATGTACACTTTGTAGAGCAGGCAGGCACTCAGGCCTCCAGCCTTCTTCAAGACCTTCAAGCTTTACAACTCTTAGAGAAGTTGGTGTGTCACACTCACGAAAAAGGCCATTGTTTCAACCCTATTTTTTCAATTGACATCGCACTAAAAGTTGGCACCCCCATTCCTGTAATGTGGTCAGACCATTTTCTTATCCCTTTTACATTGGAAAATTGTCATCCTCCACTTTATCTCGAACCCACTACATATATAGACCAGTCCCGGCGAAACTTTCCAATGAAGCCTGGGCACAGACCCTTAAGAATACCAGACCTAACCTGGGCTCAGACCTGGCAATAGCTAATGAAAAGGTATACCAGTGGATTACCTCCTCCCTTGATCAGGTGATCCCCATTAAAACGTGCACCAAAAGGCCCAAAGATAAGTCCGCACCATGGTACACTACCAACTTTCGAAAGATAAAACAAGAGTGTAGGAAATCAGAACGGTGTTGGAGGAAAGAATATAGCAAAACCAGCAAACAGAAATACTGGGAAAAGATCAGACTTTATTAGCTGGAAATTAGATGAGCCCAAGCAGCATATTATGAGGAAAGGATTAAGATTGCCTCTAACTCTGCCATAGAAACGTTTCAGGTAGTAAACACATTATTGGAGCCATCCTCCAGAGGTGCCTCACCTCTACCTTTCCCTTCCCGTTGCAATGACCTCGTTGAATTCTTCCAGAAGAAACTTCAGGTCATCTATTCAGCGTTCCATCCTCCCAAGGAAGTTTTGACCCTGGAGGGCCAATTAATACTCCCTCCACACTCTCTTACTGCATTTCCCAACCTTAGGCTAGACAACCTCTGGGACATTTTAGCCAGAGTTAAATCAGGCTCATCTGCACATCCCGCAGCTCCCCACATTTTAGAGAAGGCGGCAGAGGCAGTTCTTCCCATCCTGATAGACTTACTAAAGCTTTCACTGAGCATAGAAATTATTCTTCCAAACTGGAAACAGTCCATGGTGAAGGCTCTGCTGAAAAAAGCCGAGTCTGACCCCCAGGACTTGGAAACTGTAGACCCATTTCTCTTCTCCCAGCTATGAGTAACTCCTGGAGAATCATATCAACTCCAGTTGATTTCCTGGAAAGCCATGGCATTCTTCATCACACCCAAACCAGATTTATTTTGCACCATGGCACTGAGACGGCTCTTTTAGCAATGGCAGAGGATGCTACAAAAATGACAGGATCGAGGAGGCCTGGAACCCTCATCCTCCTAGATCTCAGCGCAACATTCAACACTGTTAATCATGACATCCTCATTAAACAAGGACTCTCTGGTGTCTCTCATGCATGGCGCAAATCTTTTCTGGGGGACAGATTCTTCAAGATCTTTGAGGGTGGCTGTACTTCTGCCTCTTTCCTGCTTACATGCTGTGTACTTCATGGCTCCTCGTTGAGCCCTTCACTTTTTAACCTGTATATGAGACCTTTGGCAGATGTCATGCAATCCTTTGGGATTTCAATTGTGACCTAAGTGGATGACACCCAATTGGCCTTTTCTCTCATGCGGAACCATAATCCTCACTTTACCAGCCTAGTCTCCTGAGCTCCTGATTCTTGGCAATAACCCCAATCTTCTGACACATATGGGTTGGTCAAACTGCCTTGGACCTGCACCTGTTCCTAGATCAGCCATAAAATGCCTTGGTTGGACTCGTCCTTAAATCTGGAGGCCCACATGACAAACCATGCAGCACTGTGATTTAGATTTCTTAGAATGCCTAGAAAAAATGTGTTTTTGCTTCCACCACTCTCCAGGAGGCTAGTGGTCCAGGCCTTATACTCTCTCGCCTGGACTATGGAAATTCGCTCTATTTAGAAGCCCCCAAAATGACCCTAAGCAAACTGGGAATACTACAGGATGCAGCACCTCATATTCTGTACAACGTCCTTAACCGCTTCGCTGCGGCCTGAATTTCCCAGTGGTGCTGAAAAAATTGATACGTGTGTGGTTTGGATGGCCCCTAGCCGTCCTCCGCACACGCCTACCGTGACGTCAGACGGCCGGGGGCCGTCCGAAGCATGGAAGAAGCTAAAATCACTCCACCAGCCACAGTCTCAAATCTCTGCATTGGCTCCCGGTAGCGGAACGTTTTAGGTTTGAAGCACTTTGCATTGCTCACAAGACCTTTCTTAACACCGGGCTGCTGATTACTCATTCTCTCATTTCTCCTTATGTCCGTAGGTGAAATTTTCGCTCTTCTAACGGCTTCCTTACCAAGTACCCCTCTATCAGAAGATCAAGATGGGGAGGAATGGTCTTTTCGGATTAATGTTGCTAAGCTGTGGAACTCAATCCCCCTCACCCTGAAATCAACCACGCAGGAGCTGCCATTCCGCAAACTACTTAAAACCTGCCTATCTCAGAATAGTCCCTTCTGAAGTATCGGATTAGACATTCCGCACTGATACAGCTGGGAGGCCTCCAGGGAGCCATGTGCTATATGAGTGCAATATAGAATAGACTAGAATAGAATAAAGGAAAGGGAGATCTGGGACTTGGAAAGAGGAAAACCAAAGAAACCAGCAGACACAAGGCAGGACATAGGAAAACCAGGAACGGAGAACAAGTAGGAGCCAAGAAAGAGGAAAGTTCAGAATATAGATGTAAAGAGATTTGACAATACGAAGGATCCAGGGATCAAGATAGAGAACAGAAAACCACCTTCAGGGTGTGATAGGGCAGGGTTTGGCAACAAAAAAGACTACAGGATCCATGATCCTTCAGAAAGGTAGTGCAGAAGCCTGGACTAAAATATGGGGTGTATCTTGGAATATAAGGTGTAGATGTGGAAATATGCTATTTCAATGATGACAGCCCCTGTGGTTGTTAATCATTTCAATGATAAAGGCAGGACCCTAGAGGGCCCTTGTGAGCACCACCTTCGACGGACGATGACGAGGGAAAATTAAATAAATAAGTATTTCCCTCATCATCGTCCCTCGAAATCCCCCCCCCCCGTCCCCCCGCCCCCACAGTCCGTGTCTTACCAGCAGTGGCCGCAGCTGTGCAAAATAACAAACTGGTTGCAAAAATATAGGTGCAAACTGCATCCAGTATTTTGTGAGCAGTGTTTAGTACATCAGGTTCATGCAACATAAATCGACACAAAAGCCATGATTTTACATGCGTCGATTGTGAGGTACAGAGGGAAATTTTAGAATTTTGGCTGGTCTTTATTATTTCATTTTGAAAAGCACTTGCTAAAGCTTACTCCTGGCACTCTATGCTGGTAACTAAACAACTTATTGAGGACACTCACCCCACGCCGCCTTCCAAGATCTCCTCTCTGTTCCAACGCGGGCTTGCTCGTTGCGTGGAGAGAGGTAGATCTGACGGATTGCGATCAGGGCCAGTTCCGGGGACAGCACACACTTCCGGTTTTACCAGAAACTAGGTTGGCGCTCTAGCTGGCCGAACAGACGGGTCTATTTAATATGGGGCCTGCCACGACGCGCAGTGGACAGGCGCAGCGGGGGTGCACCGAAGGCACGCCAAAGGCAAGCCCGTCTGCGCCCATCCGCGCCATTCCGTCGCCAGGAGCCAGGACCCTTGGTCTTTGTGAGTTGGAGACTCTGGATATTTCTCTTAAAAGCTCTTCTAAGCTTACTTACACTAGAGAATCCCTGCTAAAACTTAGACCAACCTCCCATATATGTCCTTTGGGGAAATGGCTAGAAGGGCCTTTCTCTTGCAAAGAATGTAAGCATCAGTCTAGTCCTGATCAGGACATTAGAATCACTGCTTACGCTACTGACATGAAACTACCTCCTACATTAGAGGCAGGGCCCTGTATGAAATCTCCGGCCAATACCACATGGAAAGGTCTCATAGCAAATGTTAGATCTCTTCCCCGACATGCCATCGCTATTTGGGATCTTTTAAATGATACTAACCCTGATTTGGCATTTTTAACGGAAACGTGGATTAAACCTGCGGCGGTTCATGCAATCGCTTTAGCTCTTCCACCTAGCTTCCGTATTCAAAGACTGGATAGGCCGCCTGAACGAGTGGGTGGTGGCATTGCCATAATCCATAGGGAACAGAAACCGGTTACCATTTTAGACCAGTATAGTTCGGAATTATTTGAATGTCTAATTTTTAACGTGGAGCTACATCTCCAACAGTGTTGGAAAGGAGCATTGGTGTATAGGCCCCCGGGCCCAATAAAAGATTTTAACAGTCACTTGTTAGAATTTATTTCTCCCCATATTGTGGCTACACGCAATTTCTTACTTTTAGGAGATTTCAATATTCATAGTGAGGACTTAGACAACCTGGATGCCAGAACTTGTCTAGAGGATTCGGCCTCCCATGGGCTTTTGAAGCTCAATAATGATCCCACTCACCTGGCGGAGCACACTCTAGATCTGATTCTTTCGAATTCACAACACATTGAATATAAAGATACTAGACCACTCACTTGGTCAGATCATTCTGTCATTAACTTCCATCTGAAGAGCCCCTTCATCTCACCTTCTCCAATGCCCCTTACTGAGAGATGGTATAGACCTTGGCATAAAATTGAAGCCCAACATCTTGCTTCTTCTTTCTTTACATGGGACACTGACACCTACAATCTTAATGTCAATCAACAACTACACCACTTTAATAACATCATTTCAAACGTTTTGGATGAAGTGGCACCATTAAAACCAGCCACTCATCCACCAAAAAGGTCTACTGATACCACTGAATGGTACTAGTTGGCATTACGTACTGAAATGAGTGGATGTAAAAAAACTGGTGCGGACCTGGTGACATACTCATTTAGAACAAGACAGAAGTAAATATAAACGCGCCTTGGCAGTGTATCACAACAATATCAAAATTGCACGTAAAACGCACATTACCCTAAAATTGGAGAAGGCTGGATCTAATTCCAGGGAATTATTTAAAATCGTAAAGGCCTACTCTAGCCCATCGGCATGTGACACCGCGGAATCCCCCTCACAGTCCATATGTAACGAGGTGGCAGGACATTTTATTCTTAAAATCGATTCCATCTACCAGAAAATTATTGCAGCTAGTACATCTGATCTTTTATGCTACATCTGCCCAACTCCATACTTTTCCGCAGCTTCGGATAAAGGAAGTTACTCTTCTCTTAGAATCCATGAAATCTGGCTCACCCATGGACATCATCCCTGCCAGGATTTCTACTAAATTCGCGGAACAATTAGCTCCTTCAATCTGCTCTATACTAAACTGCTCCCTTAGGGAAGGCTGCCTTCCTTCGGCCTGGAAGGATGCGCAGATTAGACCAATACGGAAAGATCCCAAGATCGCGACCACTGAAATTAATAATTATCGACCTATATCTCTTTTGCCTCTACAGTCAAAACTCATTGAGAAATATATTAATAGACATCTGTCTAACTACTTGGAAACTTATCAATTACTGGACATTTCCCAATCAGGATTTAGGGCCAAACATAACACAGAGGCAGCCCTTATTGAAGTCACTGATAATATACATATGGTTGCTGACAAGGAACAAGCGGCACTGTTGGTGCTGCTTGACCTGTCAGCAGCGTTTGACACCATTTCACATCACATCCTTTTGGAAAGACTTCAAGATTGAGATATTCAGGGGCAAGCGTTGAATTGGATTACTAGCTTTTTGACAGATCGAACTCTGACAGTTACAATGGGTTCATTTAAATCTAGCACAACCAAGGTGAGCAAGGGAGTCCCGCAGGGATCTTGCTTAAGTCCTACCCTTTTCAATATATAAGTTACTCTCCTGGCCAGGCTGATGAGATCTTTGGGATTTATTCCAATCTCATATGCTGATGACACCCAGCTCCTGCTAACATTTGATAAAAATACTCCCAACATTGATCTACTTTTCTCTGAGGGCATGAAAACTATTGCTGCCTGGATGCGCAACAACTATGTTGTTTGGAGGAGCTACCACTTATTGGTCACCTAACTGGTGGCCGGAAGAACTGGGAACGGCCCCCATTCCCAAAGAAGTGGTTAAGAATCTGGGTGTTAGGATCGACCGTAGACTCACACATAACACACATGCCAATGTCATTGCAGGTATCTGCTATTATATCTTGGGCCTCTTGCGGAGGATTTTTCCACTCTTGCCTTCTTTCACCAAAAAAACCCTTAAAAGGCCCTGATATTGAGCAGACTTGACTACTGCAATGCTTTGTTGTTTTCGGCCAATGAAAGTGCCATTAACAAACTTCAGGTGGTGCAGAACACTGCTGCCCGACTCACCACTAATGTCACATCCAGAACACCCTCCGGACCTCTGCTTAATCAACTTCATTGGCTCCCCATAAAGAAAAGGGTAAAATTCAAAATAGGATGCATTATTCATAAAGCTTGTAATGGCAAGGGCCCCAAGTATCTCACTAATAAGCTCTCCCCTTATACAGCATTACGCAATCTTAGATCCAGTAGTGAGCATTTGCTAACCGCACCCAGAATCAAAAAAGCTCGTAGTGGTGGCAGATCTTTTTCCTATCTTGCCCCCCGATTCTGGAATGATTTGCCTTCGTTACGCTCAGGACAGAACTTGGCTCAATTTAGAAAAATGCTAAAGACCCACCTCTTCTAAAAAAAAATTCCTGAATTTAGATGTCCATGTCCGAAGTGCCGAGATACCCTCATGGGTGATTCAGCGCTATACAAATAAATAAATATCAAATATCAAATATCACCCAAAGTGAAAACTTTGTAAACTGTGCTAAGTTTGGATGTTTCTATTGTGAGAGTTGCAAATAAACACTTAACGTTGCCCTTGTTGCGGTACAAACTGTGCTGTTTGCCTAAAATTGTAAAGAAGAAAGAGTTTATCATACAATAAACATGTTCATAACTTGTGTACCAAAAACATTTTGTCAACCCTAATATTTTTGTTCGATGAATTATGATTTTACATCTTTAATGTTTTTCAATGCACGATGAGATATTTTGTTGTTTTAACCAGATGACGTATTTATTGCAGAAAAATGTTTGTAGTTGTTGCTAGGGTCAAGCATAAATATATCACATTTGAAAAGTATTACAGTCTCACGCTCAGCACACAAAAAATGTTCTCTATTACTGAAGGACATACCTGAGGCCAGTAAGACAGACTCTGGCTATGCCAGTGCTTGTTTTACAAACTTCCTTTTGTCATGCCTCATGCGGTTAGCGAACCAATCACTTGTCCCAGTCTCAGAGGCACATCATAACATTGTGTTTCTTGCACATTGCTGAGCTGTGTGTGTTTGGGGTCAAGGGGTGCACCTTGCAGATGTGACAGGTAACAATGCGCTGGTTTAGTGATGGAGGCAAAAGTTGTCTGATGCAGTTTTTTCTTTCACGCACTTCACGAGCTGCAGGCGATGAAAGCAGCGTCCAGGTCCGCCCCAGGGACCTCGCTGTCTTCATGCAGACAGTTTACCTGGACCACTGACCCGTTTGAACCTTTTTCTTACACATCAGCGCCATTACACCCCTCGAGCTCATTGGTACATTTCAGCCAATCCGATTAGGAGCATCCCTCCATTGACCCGGAACCTTCTCTCGCATTCAGCTCAATAAAATATTCATACCAGACACATTCATCCTTCGGGGTCATCCATCACCCAGGTCGTGTACACAGCTCTCAACAGGATAGCTCTCTCCTCCACTTCAATGCTCTCAGGGAAAATCTATCGAGCACAGCGCCCAGAACCCCTCACACACACACAAACCTCGCCAGGCGCTCTAGTCCAAGATTTCCCAGATTAATAGTCCGAGTAACTATTCGCTTCTTTTCCCACGACAAAGACACAGATACACGCGATTCTTTCTCCTGCGAGCAGCAGGAGGAATTTCAAACGTGAAGAAGTTTCAATTAAACTGCAGGATTAAGCGGTTTATCCCTCCTGAAGGTAGAGATAAGCCGGGGCCGGATTTGATTGCCAGACAGAAGCCCGTTGCTTTTTGTTTCAAGGCGCTGCGGCTGAGCTCTGCAGCTGGCATCAGAGGGGTTCTTATCTCCCAGACGGGCTGGCATCCTTGCTTCGGTTTCCCCATCCTCATCCGGAAAAAAAGGATCGTTTGTTTTAAAGTAAAGTGCAAAAAAGTAGAATGCATAAATTTAGATTTAAAAAGTGATGGTTCTGACTGACAAAGGTCCTGATTTCCTGTTGTGGGGTAGCAGGACATCTGCCAAAAAAGGTGGCCCTCCCATCCGACCTCCTGTATGTTCGCTCGTCCTCTTCATTTAGGATGACAGCCAGGCATTTCAGATCAGGGCCTTGCAGACAAACTGGACCTTTGGAGGAACATCCCCCAGACACACCTGCTTTGGGTGGCTGCCAGTAAGGGCTGGGGTCCACATGAGCAGCGAGATAGCTGGTGGCCCATAACAAGGGCAGGATTGGAGGAGTCATGCGAACTGAGGGGAAGATTTACTACTTCTGGCGCATCTCTGCTAATCAGCAGGGATGCGCCAGAAGAGTTGCATTGCATCTGCCCACCCGTGCGCCACCACTGATGCACCGTATTTAGAATGCGGCGCACCGTGGCGCACAGATGGGCAGATACGTGTCGCATCCCCTATCGGAAAGGCGGGGCATTGCTGGAGTTGCGTCGCAAGAGCGACGCAGCTCCAGCAATGCTCGGGGGTGCCCTATCTCCAACATGCTGCGTCAATCCTTACGCCGGCTTCAAGCAGGCGCAGGGTTTTGACGCAGCATGGTCGTAAAAGTGTCTGAGTGAAATCTTGTAGATTTTACTCAGCCACTTTTAGGAGGCGTTCCTGCTCCAGAACACCCCCCGCGTGCCAGAACGCCTACATGTGGCACAGGGCTTTACAACGTGTCACATTGTAAATACCCCACAGCAAGGCGCTGGCTTTGCGCCGCCACTCTGTCACAAAAGTGATGCAACAGCGGTGTAAAAGAGGCGCAAGGGGCTTGTAAATCTGCCCCTGAATAACGGCCTGTTTACGAGTGGCCCATGTCATGTAAAATCTTGGGGAAGCCCTGGACCTGCTGCCATTAGCGGCCAGGAAAACTATTGTGCAGGCTCTAGTAACCTCCCAAATCCATTATTGCAATGTCCTGTATCTTGGGGCGGCCAAAGGAAGCCTCAAGACACTGCACGGGATAGTAAACGTGGCAGCCGCCTAGTTTTGAATCTCCCCAGAAGGGCGTCAATCTCTAGCACCTCGATGACTCTCCGCTGGCTTCCAGTGGAAAAGAGAATCAATCACAAGGCTATGTGCTACTGCCGCAAAATGTCTGACGGGCAAGGGTCTCAAATATTCACGCTCCATGGGAAAACTATACATACCAACACGGAATCTAATATCTGCTAGGGCCAACCTAGTGATGGTACCTTGGGTGCAGAGTGTTAGGCTGGGGGTATGCTCCTTCAGCTATTTGGCGGCTAAGGCACGGAACGCCCTACTGATGCGCCTGAGAGCGTAAACTGCAGAAATGACCTTTCACAAAGGACTTAAAACTTGACTATTTAGGCCAGTTGTAACTGTCTGGAGGCTAGTTCCGCCCCCACCCCCCTTTTCATCTTTCTATGCGGTTAGATCTCAGCGGGGGAACACACCGGTTAGGTGTAACCATACGCTTTATAAAATGCTTTATCATTACATTATTATACAGACATCTTATGTTCTGGCACATGCAGGGCCGGACTGGGAACCACAACCGGCCCGAGGGGGGAGGGGGTGGAGGTGCCGCTGAGCTCTTTGCCGGGGCCAGTTTTCGGCCGATTTTGGTACAGGGCCGATTTTGCAGCTAACAAAAACGGCCCCCAGGGGCCCAAAACCGGCTCCCACCCGTGCGGCGCGCCGGGGGATTGCCCGGTGCCCGCTATGGCCAGTCCGGCCCTGGGCACATGTTGTGGTCTGTGGATGAGCTCTTGTTCTATCGGGAGCCACTCTTCGAGCTCTTGAAGCTACCATCGATAACCTCGATCCCCTAGTTTAGAACATTCAGAGAGCTGGGATGGGGGGGTTGGTCTGATCCAGGTAGCCTGGCAACTATATCTAGATCAAGGTTGAACAAAAGGATTTGGGAAATAAAATCAATACAAGCCTTGGCGAAAACAGAGGGCCGTTTGACTACTGAATTTTTAAACTTCAAATCCGTCTCTTTTTTTGAGGATACAATAGATGAAATCGTCCCCCCCCTGGCCCGTAACTAATTTCTCCAGTTCCGCTATATTCAAACTTTCGTACCGGGTTCCCAGCAGGGACCCCATTTTGCACTTTCCTGTTGTGTTTTTCCAAAGAAAATGTTTGGTTTCCTTTCAACTCATGTCAGAAGGAGGATTTCCAGAGCAGGTTTATCATCCAGGGTGCACTGTTGTAAAATATCCAATCAGACAGACAGCTCGAGTGTCTTAAAGGTGCCGAAGTTGCTCGGTGGCTGGGCCATGCTGGTGCTCCCACCTCAGCTGTTCTCAGTCACTTCCATGGCCTTCTGGTGAGTAGGTGAATAAAACTAAAGCGAGGCTGCTCACGAGATCAAAGATGGCTTCCCTCAGCCAATGGAGGGCAAGGAATAGTCAAGAGCAACTCTAGGACGGGAAGCCTTCCCATTCAAGCTACTCTCCCTGAACTGCAATGCCTGACATTTACGAATTCATAATTATATTGGATTTTGTATGCAGCTGAAAATGTATCTGTCTCCACAGTGACCTGTCAATCAAAGGGCACAATTTCCATCCAAGACCTCTGTTTGAATTCCCCATGCTTCGGCAAGCAGAGTGCTTTACAAAATAAACTGTAAAACATAGTGTTCATCAGTGTCAAAGTTTGTGCCAATGATCACTTTGCGTAAAGCTGACGTCATGTGATGTCACTTCCATACCCCATGATTTTGGGAAACAACACCACTGAATGCTGGGTCATAAACATCTCTGTTCCAAAAACTCCTAACTTGTCATGGCCATAAGCATCACTGTTCTGTAACTCTAAAACGAACTCCTTAGGTGAAGCTTCCTTGCCATTCAAATGACAGTCTATTATATCAGCATCAAAAGGTCCACACGCGGTCAGTTCCAGACAATACCCCTCCTCTTTTGTTCACCTGCCCCCCTCTCTGCTGCCATCATGTAGCTCCTTACTGTAGTGCGTGAGGCTATGTGCGCTAGGATCCTCACGGTTCTGGGTGGACTCCGTAGAGGAAGTACGTAACTTATTGGGAGGTGTCACGGTGTGGTTATTAACGGTTATGAGTGGAGTAGTGTGGCTCACCGGTTAGAGGCGGCAGACCCAGAAGCAGAGGTCGGCCTGGGACCAGGGTTTAATTCTTGACGCGGCAGGGTGTTGGGCCAATGTCAGCGGGCTTGATAAATCTCGCCTTCGGTGCCACTCTAACCATGGGTTCCACACAGCAACTCTGGGCAATAGCTTGCTTAATCTCCACAAATGGCCCCATCAACGCCGGGGATGCCTGGTTTCACCTTGGGGATGCCCAATAGGGACCATCTCACAGGGAAAGCCAGGACGGGTTCCCCAGCCTTATACAGCGCCAGGAAACCTACGGGTAGCAGTGCGCTTTACAAGCTCAAATTAATTAATTAATTAATTTAATTATGACCTAATCAGAGAGCAAAGTGAGATTGTATGCTGAAGAATAAAGACGTATAATCCAGAGCTCCGTGTGTGGTGTATTGATTTGCATGCTCCCGGGCTGTAGAGATCGCTGCACTTGCTGTCTGTGCAGCCTCTCAGTAGACTTATCAAGAATAATTTCCTGGTCCTCTTCCGTGCCCCATCCAACCTCCCTCCTTCTGCTCGCTCCCATGCGGCTTGCACCTACATCTGCCCAGACGCAGCTCGTGTCAATGAAAAGAGGCGGGGCAAGCGAGGGGGGTGCTTAAAGGGGGACAAAGGAGATTAATATTAAAAATAAAAAAGAAACTTACCTGTTGCCCTCCATCACTTCACCTGGTTGGAGACAACTTTCACTGCGCATGATGGTTTGGCCGGCCTGAAACGGCCGCCCAAACCGTCATGTGTAGTGAAGGGAGTGCACACACCACTCCCCTCCTGTCGTCACAGTGGCCTTGTCCCCAAGATTGGGCAAAGGAAAATAAAACAATAATAAAACAGGTTTTAAACACATTTTATAATCATTTTATTTTTCATGATTTGGAGGGTGCTAGCGGTGGGGGGATAGGGGGTGACGCTCCTCCACTGTAGCAGAGGAGCCACCCTTGCTTCTTCCTCTCCCTCAGCCCTCTTCACCCACAGCTTTTGCATCTTCCATCATGCCACCCACCCATGATAAATTCAAAGCCATTCTCCCAGGAAACGCCAGAACTGCACGAGCTCCACGTAGCTCTTCGTCCGCCAGAGATTTACTCTCCCAGCACCGATCACTGCCGGATCGGTCGATGGATCACTCTCATCGGGGCTCCCCCTCATATGCTGATTTACCCGCAACCCCCGACCTCTTGCAACTTCCATGACTCCACGGATTACGGACTTCTCCTGGCCTAGATCCATCGGGGCTCCCCCCCCCCCCCCCCATCACTTCATGGATCCCGGACGTCTACTTTCCTGGAATCGGTGCCAGCAATTTAGTAGTAGTAAAGTTAGGAGTCCTAACTTTTCTACTCCTAAACTGAGAAAAATCCTAACTTTAAGACTTTTGGTATTCACAGAAGGCATTTAGGAGTCCTAAAGTTAGGACTCCTAACTTCTGTGAATACCGAAATGAGTAAGGGCTATCTGTGAATACCAAAATGATAATAAGTTTAGGATTGAGTCTTAAGTTCATTCTGTGAATCGGGCCCTTCGGTGCTACATACAAAGTGGTTTGCAAATAATACAACAAACTAGAAGTAGAAACAAACTCCTCAAGCCACCTGGAACCACATTGTGTCGTTCATTCACTGTATATATCTATGCACCAGTCACTATGCTCCGCTTTCGCTGATGACATTGTTACCTGCGTCGCCACCGTGTTTTTCACACACACACTTTGAGAACCAAGTACAATTTGGGTTGTTTTCATTTGTTTTATTTGTATATCGCAGCGCAGTTACAACTGCTAATTGCCCTTTATTACTTCCTATTTCTATACATAAATGATGCCATGAGCACATGCAATAATCCAAGAGAGTCTCCTTGCTTCCTTCTTGATAATGTTGTATTCATATCCTCTCTGAATGCCTTAAAATAATACCAGTTGGGATATCATATGTTTATATCATATGCTCTACCCCAATCCCAACACGGTTGACGGGTTTTTGCTCCTGTTGTTTATACAACAAGCTCCTCCACTGTAGCAGAGGAGCCACCCTTGCTCTTCCTCTCCCTCAGCCCTCTTCACCCACCCCTTTTGCATCTTCCATCATGCCCCCCACCCATTATACATTCAAAGCCATTCTCTTTAACCCTTTCGCTGCGGCGGCTATTCCGCCGCAGCGCTAAAGGGGCGGGGCGGCCGTGCGGCCGCCGCATGCTGGTGACAGGACCGCTCCGTCACCAGCTACAGTTGAGCTGTGCTGGTGATGGAGCGGTTCCGTCATGACCCGCCCCGCTCATTAAACCTGCCGCGCAGGCGCGAAATCAGCGCCGCGCAGGCGCGGCGGCCGGGCCATGACGGAACCGCTCCGTCATCAGCACAGCTCAACTGTAGCTGATGACGGAGCGGTTCCGTCATCAGCAGGGGAGGGGTTAAAGCCCTCTACTGCAGTGTTGCTAGGCTTGGGGTTTATAAATCCACATACATATTCTACACCAATCTATTAAAAAAAAACTGAATCTTACTGCAGAATCACAAGTAAATATTTACCAGATATATGAGAGAATGAAAAAGAACTCTGCATTAATGCCAGTAAAAAAAAGCAAGCAGGCAGTGTCTGACCCTAGGGACCCATCCCACTTAAACCTCTGACACAAGCTAAGCTTTCTGAAAGATCATGTACTCAAAGTGCTGTCAGCGACTGAACAAATGGAAAGGGATGGGGTTATCATGCTCTTAACATCTTTCGCTGTACATGGCTGCTTATTAGACGCATAAAGTGAGCCGCGCCCAGGTGGTCCACCAGCTCCCGCCCCCCCCCTTTTAATTTGCAGTTATATTGAGTGGAAGATTTGAAGTCTAGTTTCTGGCTAATTAATTCAGAGAGTGATTCTAATGGTCTGGTGGTTGGCGTATGTGGCCGCCAGGGGAGATTGCGGAGGGCAGCCCAGGCGGTGAGGTGAAAACAGAGGTCCCTCTAGTTCAGGAGCGGATGTTAAAATATTTTGACAGCAAATCCAAGGAAGAGAAGAGTGTAATGAACTGGTTCAGACAGCTCTTGGTAGCCCTAGCTGCACATTCACCGCATGCCGGCGGATAATTATATTCTGTGGCTGTAATGAAGAGTTGCAGGAGCTGCCCCTTGTCTGCGTCGAATGATGTTCGTGGGTTGTGCAGGTTGAGAACAGCAGGTTGAGGCTGTCAAAAGGCAGCATGGGATGACATGGTCGTGTGTTGCCATGATGGCACCCTTCAATTTATTGAAAATGTGGAAGGAATGGGCCGCGGGGATGCCAACATACGATGAGACTGGTGAATAAGGTTTGCATTTATCTCAACGAACAAGCTGAGATCTCAACGTTGCATGCGATTAACTGTCCCGCAATACGCAGTTTGGTAAATAATGAGCAAGGGCCAAATTCCCAAACATTTGCTATTGAGTGGAATAGTATATACAGGAGAATCTAATATTCAACTACATATCCATACAAGCATGCATTGAAGCAAAGGTGGACAGGACTTGATTAGGCCTGGGTGTGAAATTTTGCTCCGCTCACAGAGTTTGCAGAATTTTTCCCACTCCGAGCTCTGTGTAGTGTGCAGAGTTCTGAAAAATTCCTCTCCATATATCAGAGTGCAGTTTATTCCTCGCTCGAATTGGCGAGCGCAAGCAAGGAAAATCTTACTCCAGACCACCTCCCGGTGAGACTTCACAACCTGAGCGGTTGCGGACAGTCACAGATGCCCGCCATTGCTCGCGTTGAGTAACCATCCCTTTGCATTGAGGAAGCTGCCACTCGAGCAGGCAGAAAGCAGCAGCCCCCTCTTGCACTGCACATGGTGCTGTTCGTGCTGATTTTCAGCATGGGACAAACACACAGCCATAAAAATCAGTGCAAACGGCATGACATAATGCACTCTTCTGCTTGTGGAACTACGCGTAGTGCAGAATTTTTCGGTCACTTCGGACTACGCCCAGGCCTAGACTTGATGACTTGAGCAAGTCTCTGAATTACATTTTCACTTTATCAAGTTTTTGATTTTTTCAGGTGGGGTTCGCCTTGTCGAGATACTGAACAGTAATTCCCAATCAGGTTGTCAAAATGGCCAATAAAAATGCACGTATTCGCCACTTTAATTCTTGACAAGTAAATTACAATTGTGCGGACAAATGTCTCCAGATGACTGTATCAACGATGCCGACCCTTCCATTTTCTGTTTCTCCCCAGAACTCTCATTTAGAGTCCCTCTGCCCCCAATCTGCAAATCTGATGCTTCTCAGAGGAAGCTTAGGTTACTCTGGGAACCCTAAAGTGCCCTTTTAACCCCACAGTTCCACGAGGGTTTCCAACGTTTACCCTGTGTCCTACATTCAAGTTGGTAGCAGCAATTATACAGATTTGGGGTGCAGTACTTGCACCTGTTGGTGAGGCCTACTGAAATGTTTCCAGAGATATCTGGCAGCAGAGTACCCTTTAATGTTTATTTACTTTTGTAATGACTGACAATATTTCATAACTGGATGAGACACATCCCATGAGGGCTGTACCAGTTGAGCGTCCAGAGGGCGGGATTGGGAGGGGCTGATGCCTCCCTGTACTTCTTTCAATAACTTGTCAATTTGAGCACAGGAGGAAGACTTCCTCTGATATTTCTTCCTGCTACATGACTCACCACATCATATCCGGATGGCACCCGCCTTTATCTAGAACCTCCTGCCTGTGCAGGAGATGGTGTCAAGGATGAAGGAGGAGTCAAGAAAGGTACCCACTACATCTGACTGGGTCTGCAGCAGAGACCATCTACAGGATGATCTGTGCCAAGCTCCCTAGTGCAAGACTCAGGTATCACCTGCACAGCAGGATAGTTTAGCTTGGTACCTATGCCCTGTGAAGGCGATTAGCTCAACCTTTCAGAACAACAGGACTGTAATTAGATGCCCAGAAAGAAGTATTTGTTTTATTCTTTGATCCAATGTCAGATTGCTCGCGTAGTTTGCGAAGTTTGCGCTACTTCGCACTACGCGAATTGCACGTAGCACAGTGCAAACACGTGTAGCGTAGCGTAGTGCAGCAGTCATTTTTTGCTTGCTCTCGGTCCTCAACTGCAAGTTGGCGAACGCGAGCGAGCAAAATGACATCCCGGCGAGACTTTTTCCTCATTCGCGATCAGCAACATCAAGTTGCCGATCGCGAGCTTGGTTAATAAACCTCCTGGCGAGATCCTCAATGCAGGGAGGTCAGGTTTCTCATTGCGAGTGGTCGTGTATGCTCGTGACCGTTCGCGATGAGAAACTACCAGTCCGCGTTGAGAAAGCTGCCGCTCGAGTGGAAATCTACTCGAGTGGCAGAAAACGACCGCTTGCACTGTGCAAGATGCGGTTTGCACTGATTGCACAGTGCGGACAAGCATCCGGCACTATGCAATCAGTGCACACAGCATTTTGCAAAGTGCACTAAGCAGTTTGCGTACCTACGCGTAGCTCGCGTAGTGCGAAGTGCACTTTGTGTAGCTATGCGAAGTGCTACTACGTGAACTACAACCAGGGTTAATTCTGACGCATTCCAAGGTTTACAAACGTTGTAAATCTGGGAATGAGGCAGAATCCATGGGTGTTGTGTTGAAACACCCACAGCAACACTCCTTTCATAGAAAGTGCTGCATGAAAAGGGGCCGTATTTAGAAGGCCACGAGAAGCCACGCAGGGTGGCTTTACGTGGGCTTATAAATACGGAGCACCACACTGCACTGCTAGTGCGTCAAAAAAAGATACACACTGGCAGGGCAAGGGGCTTGTAAATATGCTGTTTTGTTCTTTGTTATAGAGGGGCGGTTCCATCATCAGAGTTTCTTGGCCAAACTATAGAAATAGAAATATTTTTTTTACCTTTGAAAGGGTACTTCTTGCATGGATGTTGCATCATAACACAGCTATATTATTTGTCGGCAGGTTTATCTCCCCTAGGCCTAATTTGTGCCCAGATTTTTCTCTTCTTTGAAGTGTTTTCTGGACTGCAGTATCTCTCCAGTCTGTGTTTTTCTGGGCTATTTGTAATGGTCTCTGGAGGGGTGTTTTGTCTTTGGAAACTCCTGCCTTCGTGTCTTTGTTCTCTGTGGAGATTTCTTTTCCTTCCGGCTTTTCCCTTCAACTTGAGATCTTTTTTGTTTTATATAGTGCGAACTTGACCCAAAGGTATCAGAGTGTTTTACATGAGCACCAGTTGCGTCATACAAGGACACGTAGGCATGGGGAGATTAGGTGATTTGCCAGAATCACAGGATGTTGAGTATCATTGCCGAGACTCAAACCCCGTTCCCCACATTTGAGATCGACCGCCCTAGCACTTAGGCTTCATCCTCTCCTCTTTCTTGCAGAAACTTGTTCATCAATCATTTTAAGTAGTGTGCTGGCAATTTTGCTTCCAGAAGGTGCTGCCCTTACCTCGGACAGCCGAGATCTTAAGACCAGCGTACGGCCTTGGACAATATGATCCTGACCACATCTTCTCCAGCAGATGAACCCAGCAGATCTGACAAACCATGCAGTAGTTAAGACAGACTTAAGTTAAGATTTTGTCTTAAGTCTGTCTTTAGTCTGTCTTAAGACAACTTAAGACAAAATCCTAACTTCTGTGAATACCAAAAGTAGTAAGTTTAGGATTTTGTCTTAAGTTAGTTCTGTGAATCGGGCCCAATATTTGTAAGCGTGAAAACGATCACTTTTAAAATAATACTTCTCAGTGCACTGATATAATCTGATAAACTAAGGTGAAAAGGTTCTGCATGATAATTAAATACACTTTTTGAATTTTGAAGAGACTAACATATTTTTACTCTTGCCAAAAGATGTCTTAACCACATTGCTGCGGCTGTAATTTTTCTGCTTTGCGGCAATTTACAAAAACCCGCGTTACATGACGAGCTGAGCTCGTCATAAGCAGCAAAGGGGTTAAAAAATTAAGATGTTCTTAAATTTGAACAGTACAGAACTCCCTAGTTACATCCTTTCTTTAACACAAATGAACATTTGAATAAATGCCTGCCTATTTATTTAGCATCTTTTTATTGATAGAGCTGAGATAAGTAAACAGCATCCGAGCGCTGCTGTTGACCAGGGAGCTACATGTAAAGGTCTGAAGGGCCGCATGCGCCCCCCCCCCCCCGCACGTACTTTGAGTATCAATGGCTTATGGTAAAACTGGCATCACACACATGTGCACACTTGTATTGATATTGTATTGTAATTTTATTTGTATAGTGCTTACTACCCCTGACGAGGCCTCAAAGCGCTTTTTCTGCAAATAGTACGCTACTACAGAAGCCATGAAGGAATTGTGGTGAATTGGTATAGTGAAATATGAAAGTAATTTGAGTGGTGAACATGTTGCTCGCACATCCTAAAGCATGCATTAGCTCTATAATAGTAGTAGACAATATCAGCCAGATTCATGAAGCAAAAATCGGCTCGCAAAGGGCAAGCGCTTTTTTTGCATTTGGGATTTATCATCCCAAATGCAAAAATCGCAAAATTTGAAATCGCTAAATTGCGAGGAATTGCATTTAAGGAATCTCTATTTGAGGTTCCTTAAATGCAATTCATGAATCATTTCAGAACTGCGAATTCGCAATTTTTGGCCGCTATTTACCGCGAAGTCTGACTTCGTGTTAAATAGCGAAAACTTAGAAAAATGCACTTTAGTGCATTTTTCTAAGTTGGATGGTGCACACACACATGTCCTTTGGACATGTGTGTGCGCAACACCAGTGTAAATCATCATTTCAGGGGTGCTACAGGGTGTCCTTTGGACACCCTGGCACCCTTGAAATCTCATCCTTATTTGCGATTTGCTAATTGCTAATCGCAAATAAGCATTGACTCCCCATTCATTCCTATGGGCCTCCTGGCCCATAGGAATGAATGGGGAGTTATTGCTTATTTGCGATTAGCAATTAGCGTATTGCAAATAAGGAAGCAGTAGAAATCGCTATAAATTATGCGATTTCTACATGCATCCCGTTTTGCGAGTCTTTAATAGCAATTCCTTAATAATCACAAATAAGGACTCTCAAAAAAGGATCATGATGAATCTGGAGGTATGTCTTCTACTACATGCTCTTGGTTCACTTTTCACGCAAAATATCAATTGTAAATATTTTTTAGTTTAACTGTTTATTTGTCCTAACATCTTCCACCCCATGCCCATGAGTTTTCGAATGAAAGTTTCACTTTATTAAGCATTTTTAAATCATTTAATTAAATGATCAGTGCGTTTACTGCAAGAAAATATGAATAGTCTTTTTTTACTTTCGAGGCAGCCTTTCGCTCTGTATAATTCTTGATTTCCAACGCATCCTGAATTTGTTAATTACCAGCTGCAATTTTCAATGCTTGTATCATTGAGATAGCTAAGAAAAACCGAGTTTATTTAGCATACTTGATAAATGCAAAATGAGTAATTTGGGTGAAACTCTTGCGTTTGCCTGGGAATGATGCATTGAATTACTGCCAAGAAATCAATATTTTGACTTCTTAGCGCGCAGACATAGCACGAAGAACAGTTGTTGCTGTGCGTGATCAGCAGCAATTTCACAAGAATAAACGTCTTCCCAATTTGCATTCCGCCTTAAAATGCGCAGAGTTGCTGCCGAGGGCAGCGGTCCCAGGTCCTCATGCAAGAGATGGCAGAAAAACGCATGTCTGGGTCCAAACCCCCCTTAGCTTCCAACATCCAACAGAATTATCAAACCTCAGTTTTGCTCTGCGGCTCCAGGCCTTAAAGCTAGGATGAAAGGAAACACGAGTTAGCAGTAAACCTGGATAAACATGCCTGAAAGAAAAGATTAGGGCTGCACAATAGGTAACCTGGGCTCATTTCATAAGGGAGTGGCATGGTCGTTTTTAGGCCCTCAACATTACACAACCACAACCCAATGAAGGGCCGCTTACAAGAACACCCGCATCATCTTCCACACCGGGAACAGACACCTCCACACCACCAACCTTCTGGTCCACCATGTTCCTGGCATCTGAAGAGCCACAGCCCAAGGTCTGGCCCTCCCTCAGCTGGTACAGAAGTCTTGGAACAACCTTCAGATACACATTGGATCTTCCACCTCCCTCCTAGAATTCTGCAAGAAGCGGAAAACCTGGCCTTTCCATTAGGCCCGGGTCAGGGAAGCCCCTCCATCTTTCTTATGTTCCCATGATACCCCTCCCCACGCACCCAATCCCCGCACCCATGGGGATATGAGTGTTGTGCGAATCTTGAGAACATGACATAGCAGCATTGAAGGACTACCATAATGGGAGTGTAAATGGGATAGCAAAAGGTCCAAGGATTACAAGGCTCAAACAATGCTTTAATAAGTTGTATTGGTAGGTGGGTGGAGACACACTCGAAGCTCTGGACCTCTTGGGCTTCAGGTAAGGAAACAGTTTTGAGAAGTAGTAAGTGTGTTCTCCACATAAAATCACATCAAATGTTCAGGATTAATATCCATTCTTTCCAAGTCGTAGTATGGAAGACAGAGACATTTTAGTTGCAGTGGAATGTCTTTATTTTTGTGCATAGGACAAGGACAGCCGACACGTGTTTCACCCCCTCTTGGCGATTTGCGCCGGGGCTTTCTCAAGGCTAGTTTAGCTTTATGACGTAAATGGTTATAGTTTCAGATAGTTGTTATAGTGTTCCAGATGCAAAAGTATGATTCTTCAGAAGTAAAAAACATATTTTCGTTAGGCTGATGCCCCTGCTTCTTGTCTCCCTTCGACATCATGGTTCTCGGGTTGAATCCCAGCGGTCCTTGTCCTATGCACAAAAATAAAGACATTCCACTGCAACTAAAATGTCTCTGTCTTCCATACTACGACTTGGAAAGAATGGATATTAATCCTGAACATTTGATGTGATTTTATGTGGAGAACACACTTACTACTTCTCAATACCATAATGGGAGTGCATCTTGGCCCACAATACATTATAATGCAGTTTGAACCATTAAAAACAGGTGCCCATGAAAAAGAAGAGGCCCTCATCTCATCACTACCCTACCCTGGTAATGGTGCCGCCTCGCTGTTGCATCGCTTCCGGTAGTGGCATGGACTGCAGCACCAGCAGTGTCAACATGAACAACTCACCTAGGAGTGTGTGCGAGCAGGAAGTACAACATGGGATAGATCAGCCAATGCTGGAGGGGGCAAAAGTGCAGTACTTGGTTTGGGAGGGAGAATTGATGGACCCTGGGAGTAGAAGGGATCTAGTGCTTTCCAATGTTTATAGACAGTATATGGGCGTACCATGACCCAGAAGAAGGGTAGCATCATTGGAAGTGTGCTGGATGCCTAGGGGCTTATTTATGAGAGCTTGACTCAGGGCTCTCATATCAATTTATGAAGTCACGCGGCTCCGAGTGGCCTCATAAATCATGAATAAGGTGACACAATGCAAATCGCTGCGTCGCCTTACTCTGCGTTCCACGGGAGTTGAGGTGGGTTTTCCCATGCGACATCCATGGAATTTGACACTGCCCCTGATTGACAAAGTGCTGTGAAACTGGGGAAGTGCCAAATTCATAATCCTCCCAATGTTTATTTCTCCTTGTTTATTCCTCTTTCCATGTGTGCTGCAATCTGCCCTCCCTGGACAAAAACAATCCTGTATGGAACAGAGGCCCCCTTGAACTATGGTGCAAGGGTGCCTACATTGGCGCTAGGCTGCCGAAACCGCACCGGCACAGGGAGAAAGGACAGGAATGCACCATATTGCTTAAATACGTTGCATTCCTGCACTTTCACTTTGGCATAGGGCAGCACAGCAAAATCCCATTAAATTAGCCCCATAGTGTATAATGACTGTGCCCAACCTCAGTAGTGGAATGATTTGAGGCAACAAGACTCTCCTAGTCTAACAATGTTAATAAAAGTCACTGATGGCATCAGTGATGGTGATGAGAACCTGGATGTGCTAAAGATCCAAACACACCATCACTAGTGTTGGACATGCACTGATGCCCAGGTGCAGAGCAACAGCCATTCCATTGAGTCATCTTCACTTTCCAGGACAGGTGGATGGAGATGATGAGATCACATTAACACCTAAACAGAGCTTCAACGCTTATGCAACAGGTAAGTATCATCTCCACTGTAGATGTATCACAATGTGGTGCAGAAGCACAATAAATCTGCAAATATCTGCAAATATAAAGGGTCCCACCAGGAAGCTCAGTTACACACCACTTTCCCAACAGTGACACCATCCCTCTCTACTATACATCCAGCTGCAAGAGAAATATTTAGTTCAGCCAAGACCCCCTGTGACATTGTATACATTAAAGCTACAAAGTAATGATACACTACCTTTGATCTGTGACTATGTCATTCAGTGTTAAAGAACACAAAAAGGCTGATCAATTAATCAAGAGAAACTTCAAGTAGTGTTTGTAATGATTAAATGAGCTGTCAAAATAAGAGGGTAGGAGACAGAACGTGTCACAAGTACAGTAAGTATAAAGAGATAAATGGGACAACCACCAAAAACGGGTAGTAGAGGGGAGGGGCAACCAATGTATAGCAAAGAATAGTTCACAAGAAAGAATAAAGTAAAGGGAGGGTCTCCAGCTATCAGTGTAACATGGAGGTAAACCCACAACACATTAAAAATAAGGAAACGCAATATAAACTACCATTGTTTTGCTACTTCAATGTTTTCAAATTATATTTTTGCAAAGAAACATCTGCAAACCATAGAGCAAAAATCTTGACTAATGTCCTGCTTCCAAGATATGTGAAACAGCCAACGCGTTTCGCTCCTACAGCACGTCAAACTTCTTCAGGGTGATTTAAAATTATTTTTAAATGAACCATGATGTGACAGCACCAAACTGTTTTTGAATGAAACTTATTCGATGTTATGTTTTTTTAAATCTTTCATCCATGAACAATAAAGAAAGATTTCAACTGGATTTTTATGTTTGTACAATTCTTAAGCCAGACAGTGTGCTCACCACAATTTGGGTTAATGAATTTTTCTGAATCATCTTCCAGTAGTACTTATGGTAGCTGGGTACGGACTGGGGTACCACTTCTCAATTTACAAAGGACTGATCTGGGGAGTGCTGAGTATTGTAATTGGCCCAGCTCGTCAAATTTCAGAAACTAAGTGACTTACTGAAAATACTAGATGAAGGAAATATGTGGCTATTGATGCTTCAGGACAAATGAGTAGCTTTTTATACACTTGATCGCCAGATGTTTGCACACTTCTGCACTAATGCTTGTTTGAAAAAAGAATTATTTTAAATTATTTTACCAAATATACCTCTTTAGTCTCTTTGTGCACCCATTCAAACTATGTGTTTCAATTTTAGCACACTCAGGGCTATCTATTAGTGCACATACACTAAAAATATTTAATTGCACTTTTAAAATATAAAAAAAGATGTGTAGATATTTCATTTATAGAACATATTTGCTCAATATTTTTTAGCATTTCCAAATCCTGAAACATTAGCCAAGTAAAATTTGTGCTAAATGTCTGGAGTCTAACAGTATCAAATATGAGTGTTGTTTCCAAGGAAATATATCCTTCACAATCTTTTATGTAGTATTAGCTGACTGGTCATTAATCTACCACAAGATTTTTATGTTATTTTATGTTGTATTTATTTGTTTAGAGCACTAATCACCCGAGAGTATACCCAGGCGCTTGGGCAGGTATGTAGGCGTGAGGTCCATAAGGTGTGTATACGAAGACCCAGGTCTTCAGCTTCTTCCAGAACTCAAGAAGTGCGGAGGAGGCTCTGATGTGTTGAGGACTTTTTTTGCATGTCTTGGGTGCGATGTTGGAGAATGAGCAGCCTCCAGTGTTACCTTTGGGATGCAGAGAATGTGTGCAAATGAGAGCGAGGCAGAGAGTAGCTGTCTGGTGGGTTGGCGGAAGTGTATGCAGCTTTTCAGGTATTCTGGTCCTGTCATGTATAGGGCTTAGTATGTGTGTGTGAAGTTTGAATTTGCTGCTCTGCTGAAGGGGGAGCTGGTGAAACTTCCTATGTGTGGTGTGATGTGGGTGCGGCATGGGAGTTCGAGTATGAGTCTTGCAGCAATGTTATTGATGGCCTGGAGTCTGTTGGAGAATCCAGCATACCCAGCCTGCTGGTGATGAGTGCATGTTTGATGATTCATCTGGTGTTCTGAGGCAACCATTGGAAGACTTTTCACAGCATGCATAGGATATGGAACCAGAAGGTGCTCACAGCATTGACTTGAGCCATCATGTTGAGCTTGTCATCTAGGATGACCCTTACATTTCTTGCGGGGTTTGTGAGTGTTGGTCCTAGCTCCGATGGTCACCAAGTGGAGTCTCAGGGGATGTCTTGTTGCTGAAGATCAGGACTTCCATCTTGTCTGAGTTGAGCTGCAAGCTGTAGGTTTGCATACAGTCTGCTACCATGGCCATTCAGTTGGTGACGTTGGTTCTGTTGATGGTTGTCTTGTCCGTCCAGAAGCTGCATTTAGCTGCAATTCAACTTATGCAATTGGTAAATTCCCCTCTCACATAAGATGGGCCATGTCCTTGATCCTGTGTTCTCCAATTTACACGATCTAATAGTCAATACACCTGTTCCTGTCATATGGTCAGACAATCTTGTGGCATCGAGTCTGCTACCATCTCCTAACACCCGCAGCCTCCCTCCTAACACATCAAGAATAAGTAGATATTGGTCGGAATTGGATCCTGTAGAATCTGAGCATCTTCTAACTCTCACAAAGTCAGATGTAAGTGATAATGTAGTAATAGCAAATCAAAAATTAAGGAGCTATGATCACCATTACACTAGATAAAACCATCTTGTCTCGGAAGGTACGGGCCTTATGTCCAAGGGGCCTGGCCCTTGGTTTGACTACCACCTTTGGGAGCCAAGAAAAGAACTGTAAAACCCTAGAAAAAAAGTTGTGAAAGACTTACGATGCCCTTAGTAATTGTAAATACAGGAAGTGATTAAAAGCTACCAAGGAGTTGGACCTCAAATGTAGATAGGACTGAGGAAGCACTGCAGCCTTAATACTGTTAGATCTAAGTGCTACTTTTGACATGGTTTTCCATACAATTGTTCATGAGAAGCTATGCAACTCGGGAGTGACACAGTTGGCTTTGTATGGTTTGCTTCCTTCCTTCTTAAAGATCGGTGTTTCCAGGTCTGCGACAAGTTATTCTATTCAGAGTACACGCCTTTGAAGTGCAGGGTCCCTTTGGGATCCTATCTGAATCTGAGACTGAAGACATTGTTCAGTCCTTTGGTCTTACCTTGGTATCCTATGAGGGTGACATACAGTTGGTCTTCCTTAGTACCCAGAACAGCATTCGAAAGCTGCCCAGTTAAAGACGTGCCTTAAAGCAGTTTCCAAGTAGATGGCCAAGTGCTATTTAAAACTCAGCTGTAGAAAAATAAAGGTGATGCTAGTAAGTAACAACCCAAATTGCTGGATTCCTGAGTGCTGGCCAGAGAACCTTGGGTTTCTGCCCCAGCGTAAATCAGTCATTAAAAACGTAGACATTTAGTTTGGCGACAAGGCGTCATTTGAAGCTCAGGTGAGGAAACTGTCTGCAGCCTGTTTTGGCATTTTAAGAATCATATGAAATGTTCTGGCAATTCTGGCTTGCTTGACCTAGAGAACTGTAGTCCAGGCCCTGATTACATCCCGCCTTGACTATGGAAATGTACTCTACCTGGGTCTTTCTCAATTGGAACTAAGAAGACTGCAGATTGTCCAAAATGTGGCCGCTCGTCTCTTGCTGAGGCTGCCTAGACATCAGTCGGTGCCCACATCTTTGGTAAAACTTTATTGGCTCCCTATTAAAAACAGAATTCCATTCAAAGCCTTATGATTCGTTTTTCGAGCCTTTGACAACAAGGGCCCAAGTCTGTTACGTCATCTGATCCAACCTTATATACCAGCAAGACCTCTTAGGTCCTCGACCTTCTACTCTGTAGTAATTCTCAGATTCCATAAAAGCAGACGTGTTGGCCCTTCCTTCTCCCTTTTTGATTCTATATTATGGAATCTTGTTCCCACTACCCTCTGGAATTCTCCTGTTGAAGGCATCTTTAGGAAATCCCTTCAGACTTGGCTGTTTGAGCACCCATGCTAACATATTGTTTGTTATGTTTTCTCTTCACAGGTTTTTAGATGTATTACCTGCTGTACCTTTTTAGTAACTTTGTGTGTTCTATTTTGTATTGCACCCTTGTTTTAAAACTCTTGCCTTGTACCCTCCTTTGTACAGCTCTCTGATACCCTCTTTTGGGTCATGTTCACGCTTTATAAAACTCTTCTAATAAATAAAATAAATGAATCTGTCTCCTACCTATCTTTGTGCTGGGAGGCCCTTCGTGAGTAGCTGTGCGCTTATAAGTCACCATAGAAAAGAATAGAATTAGATGGGATCATTGAATTGTGGCAGGGTTACTGTTTATTTTGCATTATTTATTTGATGGCTATAAAGAAAGTATAAGAGCATCACTTTTCTATTTTGTACTACATGAGGAATCTATTTGTGCAAGCCAGACATACCTTGCTCTGACTTTCTGACCAGTTGAACATTATGGCCATAACTTTTGGCAAAGGTTTAGCATGTGTCCAAAAGGGTTAATTCCCTTCAGATTCCTTCACACAAGAACAGAACCCTACCTAGGCCTGACCCCCATCTGTGCTCCTCAGGGTCTCCTCAGGGTAGCTGAATTCTACATGTGGATTTTCTGAGAAATTGGTGTTTCTACATGCAATAATATGGATGCAGTGCATTTGAGAGATTAGGAAAGGAACTGTCGGTTTTGGGTACCTGTCTTTGGTTACAAATATCTCTCCTGAGCTGTCTGGAAACTTACCACAACCATGTATTTTTCACACCTACATGACCTACGAATTTTAAGGCTGGGCACCAGATCTCCCGCACCATGATTGGATAGCTGGTAAAACACAAACATGGCGTTAGTTTAGAATTCTCTGAGACCTTAGCATGTGCAGATCTTGAAAATATATGGTTGTGTTTTGTTTCCGTACTGCTCAGGAGTGATTCCTGCAATCTAAAGACAACCCAGACCCAAAGAAACCTCACACTCAAGAGATCCAGCGGAACAAATCTGGGAGTGAAGCCTTAGCAAGGAAATGGCTTTGCACAAGGGACACCGAATGGAATTGTTGTGCTTAGGAAAGAAAATTGCTATAAATCTGACAAACATCATGTTAAGCCCATTCAGTCAATCAGGATGAGAGAGGTCTGGGAAACAGCGATAGTGTAAGATTTTAAAAATAATGGTTGTGGTAGGTTTTCGTACAGTCCGTACGATATACCTGCAACCAAGAAAAAGGTCCCTTACACCTGCATTTTGACTTCCATATGCTTTCACTTTTCTCAACTACACTGCATCCAGTTTATCGCTTTTGGGCACCCAACCCCTTAAAAATCCACATATGCCTGCTATCCCAACACACACAGGATACAGAGAAAAACTCAGAATGGGATCGCGCAACCGTAGGCATATATGTTCTTGCACTAGGGAGAATTAAAGGAACTACCATGTATTTTCTTTTTTTTTATGTTTGTCAGATTTCCAGTAATCATTCTTCCAAAACACAACAATTCCCTTCTGTCTTTCTCATGCAGAAGATACCACTGACATGGCTTGACCCATATCTGTGTTCCCCTGTGTCTCCTGAGTATACCAGACATGCATGGGTTTGCAATGGTTCTGGGCAGGAATCCACACACTAGACACCAGGCAATATTTTTTATGAGGGAGCGTCCACAGGAGATGTTTGAAGTATTTGGGCCCTCCATCAGCCGGCCACCAGGGAAACCTACCAGCTCCTAACATTACTTAAAGGAAGACAAAAGGGAAGTTTAGGATGTTGCGCCGTGTATGAATGTTACCCAAAATAATTGTCTAATGTCAAAGTCTAGATAAAGAAACTGCTTCTCATCTGATTAAAATGGTACTCAACATGTGTGGGAGGGCCTATTGCACGGGACAGGAGTAGACCAAAACTTTGAATATTTGACTATCATATTGACAGTATACTGACTTCAATTCATCACAGTTTTGGTGTGTATCTGTCCATTATGAGAGGCACACCGTACAAGTCAGGTACTGTTACTATCTGTAGAAGTGTTGGAACACTGTATGGTGGGACTGTTCCCCACAAATTCCAGAACTTTCTCTCACAGAAATGTGAGGGACTTTTGTTTTGAGAAAAAAAGTGGTGGCATACGCCCAATCCCCACCACCCAGGACTCCCCCAGATGCGTAGTTTTCAGAAATTTGTGGTGTTGACAGGTTTCCATAGGTGCCACCAAACCCTAGCCCAAACACCTCAGCCATCAACATCCAAAAACCAACTTAATTCTAGGCCCCATGAGACTTAAATTACCCCAGCGTAATTTGCGTAATTTCATGAATTTCTCATATGCTTGTTACACAAAATTCCCCAAATTAAGCCATTATGCCACTTTGCATTACATGCACATTTGTTTCTTGTAAAAATGTACTGCCATTGGCACAATATACAGTAAATCACAGTAAAAAATTCACCACAAATGCACAGAAACAAGAACGCGAGTGGCTATCATCCACGTATGTTGGCAATTGGGTTACTGGTTGAGGGGGGTGAAACCCTACTCAAGCAGCAACCATAGTCACAGTTCAGGGAGAAACACAAGCAAACCCTAAATTAACCTGTGCTTAATCCTCTGGTAGTTTGACACAAATGCAGTCAGGCTTAACTTAGAGGCAATGCTGTGTAAAATATGTATGCAACACTTCAAACAGTAGTAAAAGAAAAATCCCACACCAATAAAAAAAATAGAGCAATATGTAATTAATTATTTGACATCAAAACAACAAATATTCAATCAGTAGAACCGGCGATAAGGAATTTCAACGTTTTAAGAAAAATAGTGCCTAGAAGCACAAAGGGCTAACTATGGCTATCGGGTTGCGCTGACCGGGACAAAGTCACAAGTTCAGGCCGACCACAAGGGAGCTCTGGCTATCTATAGGTACCCAGTTAGGCAGTGCTTTAAATGGAAAAATTGAAGTGCAGGTAGTCTGTAGCAGAGTACCTGCTTGTTTCTGAGAAGTGCCGGTACTCTCTAATTAAAAGTATAGCATTTCTCTTGAGAAGTGCCAGTACTCCCCTTCTAAAAATAAAGAAGTGCCAGTCCTCCGTACCGGACAGTACCGGCCCATTTAAAGCACTGCAGTTAGGCCTGCTGAGTAAAGTTCCTTAAATCTTGGTTTTCTGAGCGTTTCGAGATCCTTCGTCGAAGAAACGTGCGCAATGGCAGTTTCGAAGAAGCTGCGGCGCTGCGAAGCGTAGTCATAACGGGTCGTCGAGGGTGCCGTCGGCAAGAGGCTTGCAGCCCTTATCTTGAGCCCACTCACTATTTCCAAGGGCGCTCTACGTTTAAAATCGCTCCTTTTATTTACCAATTACGGTTTCCTGTTACAAAGGTGGTCGTATATAACAACAATGTTGCAATTGCTTATGTCAGTGTCTTTTGTGAAAACAAACTTCCATGATGCATTTCAGAAAGGTTACACTGTTGCTTTACCTCGACACATGCTTCATGCTCTTCCCCCTTTGCCTCTTAGTGTAACCTCCCCTCCACATTAATGTACTCAATATTGTATCAGAATGAGATGCTAGAAGGTGTAACAAATAACATTCTAATTCGCAAAATGTAAAGGTTGGAAGTGCAATGCGCCTAAAGTGCCTGACAACCCTGCAATTATGTTAAAGGCATTTTCTGCACAGTGTTACCTAATTACAGACGCGCACTTCCACCCTTTGAAATAACTTTGAATAACCTTTTTCCTATTAGAACACCATAAACTTTCCTGAAACTGGCAGCAGCACAGCTAAATATTACTTAGCTACTCGAGCAATGGGAACACGCTTTCAAGTGCAGGCTATTGTTGAATTGCTGACATTTGAATACTTCTTCAACTATAGGAGTTGATTGTGTTCACCGCAGTGCTCAGCCGAAGAGAATCAGGGCACCTTTTGTGCCAGTAAAGAGCACCCCCAGCAGTCTCGCCCACTGCCCTGCCGCCATTAATGGCTGGCCTGCTGTGCCCTTGCCGCTCTCAGGCTTTCGTCACAGCAGCAGACTTCGCGCTCTCTCCTAGTGCTTATGGGGCCTTTAGTGCTGCGCATGCGCAGCACTGGAGAGGGACCCAAGTTAGATATGCCCCCCTGCCATTGAGGGGTGTAGTTGGTATAGTGTATGACAACATGGATTTGTGAATAAATATGGGGGACCTCCGTAAGTGATCAGCATAGCAGTGTCAGTGTGGTTATTGCTGCTCAATGCGCAACACCACATTTCGACGATGAGGTAGAGGTGGCCTGCGCATCTCACTGAGCCCGACAATCCCACCACTGCCTCTCATCTGACCACTCTTCTGTGGCATCCCAACACAATGTCAGTTGCTCAGTCCTCCTGCGTGTGAGTTGTTGCCACACCCGCACATCCCCAAAGGTCTGTGGCGTAAAAATCGCCGCTGCAGCCCCGCGGCTCTGTGCACGGGCGACTGTGCCCTGACCTGAGAGTGCCTGACTGGGTCCAGAGCCGGAGGAGTCTTCTTCATGTACTTTGCATGGGGGCCCCCACAGGTTTCCGTACACCACTGCCAGAGGCCCGGTTGGATACCCTAATTGGCTTCAGGAGTGCAGCAGCATTGAAACCATCAGGACCGCAGAGCACCGGCAGTGCTGCTGTTTGGTAACAAGAGTAGGTTTAGTGTACAAGGGAACCCAAAGTAATGGCCAAGGACCATGGGTTAAGCTACTAATTTTATTTTACAAAGGTCCTAGGTTTGTAATGATATTTAGAGGATTAATTTGCACAGGCTAAAAATAAAGACTGTGTTTTTGCTTCAGTGTCCAGCCGGACCTAGAAGTATTTATTTTCAAAGTAGTGAAGATAATCAGCATAAAGCGAAAACATTTCGCACATTGATAACTGGGCACAAGCCTGTACCAAGTCAAGGGGAGACAATACAAAAGGAAAGGAGACACAGAATTCACAGGCAAACAAGGAGAACAGGGTGGCTTATAATACAATGCAAGAGGTTCTTGAATAAGCACAAACCCACAGTAACTGCCGGAAAAGTTAAAAATCATGTAACGAGCAGTACTGCAAAACAGTCGACGTACGTTTCGATCCCTATCTCCAATAGTATAGTGGGATCATCTTCAGGACTAGAATTGATTTTGCCTGAGTTGTCAAGTGAGCCACGTGCCGGGCTAGATGGGCCAGTCGTGGATGGACAAGCTTCCGATCAGTTCCGATTATTGGTAATGCCGGATTGCCGATTCAATGGAATCTAAATGAAGATTAGGGCTGGCCAACACCGGTCGAATTATTCATGGCCGATAGAGCCTAGCGTTTTGCGTGGGCTCGCTACTGGACTTCAGTTTATAAGGGGGTGTAGTCGTAACCGGGGGTTGTTTCCACGCAAGGCACTCAATAGAAGTGGCCTCTTCCGTACGAGCCTTAAGTTGCTCGTAGAGGGGCCGCAATGGGGTCCCGTCACAGCAGCACGATGGCCATCCGGCCATCCGGCCATCGTGCTGCTGTGACGGGACCCCATTGCGGCCCCTCTACGAGCAACTTAAGGCTGGTACGGAAGAGGTCACTTCTATTGAGTGCCTTGCGTGGAAACAACCCCCGGTTACGACTACACCCCCTTATAAACTGAAGTCCAGTATCGAGCCCACGCAAAACGCTAGGCTCTATCGGCCATGAATAATTCGACCGGTGTTGGCCAGCCCTAATCTTCATTTAGATTCCATTGAATCGGCAATCCGGCATTACCAATAATCGGAACTGATCGGAAGCTTGTCCATCCACGACTGGCCCATCTAGCCCGGCACGTGGCTCACTTGACAACTCAGGCAAAATCAATTCTAGTCCTGAAGATGATCCCACTATACTATTGGAGATAGGGATCGAAACGTTCGTCGACTGTTTTGCAGTACTGCTCGTTACATGATTTTTAACTTTTCCGGCAGTTACTGTGGGTTTGTGCTTATTCAAGAACCTCTTGCATTGTATTATAAGCCACCCTGTTCTCCTTGTTTGCCTGTGAATTCTGTGTCTCCTTTCCTTTTGTATTGTCTCCCCTTGACTTGGTACAGGCTTGTGCCCAGTTATCAATGTGCGAAATGTTTTCGCTTTATGCTGATTATCTTCACTACTTTGAAAATAAATACTTCTAGGTCCGGCTGGACACTGAAGCAAAAACACAGTCTTTATTTTTAGCCTGTGCAAATTAATCCTCTAAATATCATTACAAACCTAGGACCTTTGTAAAATAAAAATAGTTTGGTAACAAGAGGGCATACAACCCTGTCGACAATGCTGTGACTTCCAATCTGGAAAAGGCCCCGCGGTGCGGGGGGCCCCACTCTCTTCTTTAAATGAAGGGGGCCCGGCCCCCCCTCAGCTCTTCAGTGAGAGCTGTGAGAGAGGCTTGCGCCTCTCTCCTTCTAAGGCAGGTGCGCTGTCTGCAGCCTGCTCGGATCCCCTCCTCCCTCTGACTGAAGAGAAACAAAGTATCAACATACATTGTTTCTCTTCAGTCAGAGGTGCCAGGCCCAGAAAGAGGATGGTGTGGGGGCCCCAGAGAGCAGAAGGCAGCACAGAGCACTGCTCGGGACCCTGACAAGGACGGGGTTGGGGGCCCCAGAGAGAGAGCAGGAGGCAGCACCGAGCACTGCTCGGGACCCTGACCAAGACGGGGGTTGGGGGCCCTAGAGAGAGAGCAGGAGGCAGCACCGAGCACTGCTCGGGACCCTGAAAAGACGAGGGTTGGGGGCCCCAGAGAGAGAGCAGGAGGCAGCACTGAGTACTGCTCGGGACCCTGACAAAGACGGGGGTTGGGAGCCCCAGAGAGAGAGGAGGCAGCACGGAGCACTACTGGGGACCCTGACAAGGACGGGGGTTGGGGGCCCCAGAGAGAGAGCAGGAGGCAGCACCGAGCACTGCTCGGGACCCTGACAAAGATGGGGGTTGGGGGCCCAAGAGAGAGAGCAGGAGGCAGCACTGAGCACTGCTCGGGACCCTGACAAGGACGGGGGTTGGGGGCCCCAGAGAGAGAGCAGGAGGCAGCACCGAGCACTGCTCGGGACCCTGACAAGGGTGGGAGTGGGGGCCCCAATAGAGAGCATTCTCCAGGGCAAAGCTCATATGAGAAGGGATGACACAGCAAAATGGTGACCTCAGGTAAGCACTCTTGTTAGAAGCACCATGTTGGCGTCCGCAGGGGGGGGGGCAAGGGGGCCGAGAAGGGTGCAAGTCATAGGGGAGAAGGGTGCAAGGTAGAGAGGGGAAGGGTGCCAGGCAGAGAGGAGATGGGTGCAAGGCGGAGAGGAGAAGGGTGCAAGGCAGAAGGGAGAAGGGTGCAAGGTAGAGAGGAAAAGGGTGCCAGGCAGAGAGGAGATGGGTGCAAGGCAGAGGGGAGAAGGATGCAAGGCAGAGAGGAGAAGAGTGCAAGGCAGAGAGAAGGGTGCAAGGCAGAGGGGAGAAGGGTGCAAGGCAGAGGGGAGAAGGGTGCAAGGCAGAGAGGAGAAGGGTGCAAGGCAGAGGGGAGAAGGGTGCAAGGTAGAGAGGAGAAGGATGCAAGGCGGAGAGGAGATGGGTGCAAGGCGGGGAGGAAATGGGTGTAAGGCGGAGGGGAGAAGGGTGCAAGGTAGCGAGGAGAAGGGCGCAAGGCGGAGAGGAGATGGGTGCAAGGTGGGGGGAAGAAGAGTGCAAGGTAGAGAGGAGGAGGGTGCAAGGCAGAGGGGAGAAAGGTACAAGGCAGAGGGGAGAAGGGTGTAAGGTAGAGGGGTGAAGGGTGCAAGGCAGAGGGGAGAAGGGTGCAAGGCAGAGGGGAGAAGGGTGCAAGGTGGAGGGTGTAGGAAGGTAGCCCCTGACTATGGTTGCCCCCAACTTTTTGCCTTGTGCAATAGCTGATTTTTGACATAGTTGGCCTGGGACCCTCCCAATCAGGACCCCAGGCCTACTGCTCTCTCTGTAAAATGGATTCCATGTACCTTAGGTGCATTTACCAATTGGTACTGGGCCACCTTATCAGACCCTGTAACTCAGGGCATAGGTGTACCCAGGGCCTACCAGGGGCTGCAGCATGTATTATGCCACCCCTGGCTGGCCATCTAAATCTGACACAACTGGCTGCACGACAGCTGGGGCAAGGTGGTGTAATCACCCTTTGCTGTAGATATAGTATACCTATATCTAACCCTAAAATGGACACATGTATTCCTATCAGTCACTCCTATGGCAGGCCTTGACAATCCTGAAGGCAGAGTGCTTGGAATCATGTGAGATGGTGCTCTGGCATGAGCTGAGCCCGTCTGCAGCTTGCGGAACCAAGTCCTAATAGCTGTTCCATGATAACGCATACCATATACTCTTATATGCATTATAATTCTCGCGGTTATATGCCAACTCTGGTATCGCTTTATCAAAACATGTCGAGTAAGGTGTCATACGAATTGGAATACTAACCCCTCGCCAATTCTGGCGACGGGGTTAGCATTCCACCCTTCTAGAGGGACACGACATGTATGTAACTGTGAACCCCGGTTAAAGTTAACTCGAGCCTCAGCATCACAAAATGGATGCTGCCACCACAGACACAAGTCTGACCTCCTGCTGCTGGGAGTCCTTCCAGCGAGGAGAGCTTGGACAAAGGGTTTCCTGTCAGGGGCGGTGCTAGCACCATCCCAGACAGGGTTTTGTGTATCCTGGGTAGGCAGGGCTGAATAGGAAGGTGACTGCAAGTGGCACCCCGGTGCTCACTATGCATAGGCCGGCTAAAACCAGTTCCAGGGGCACACCAGCCCCTGAGCTGGGGAAAGTCCGGCATGGGAGAGGGGTGTAACCACCCCCCTTCCTGGTCCCACCCATGGGCAGGACCTAGTCGCGTACCAGCCCCTTTCTTTAGAATAAAGGTAGGAGCGGGGACCCTTCCAAATTAGATCATCTTTGAATCCTGAAACTACTTTCTACGAAAGGAACTCAAGACTTCTTCCTAAGATTTCTCCCCTGTGACTAAGGAGTAGTCACCCTGCATCAGCGGGCACCAACTAAGTAACCTGCGGTTTGCTGCATGTCCTTCCTCCGGAACCAGACTGACCAGCACGACGAGACCCGGCTTCCCTGGCACCTCTGACCTCTACCTGCATCATCAGCCCAGCTGAGATTCGTGGGTGTGACGAGACCTCGAGGGACCGGCCATCTTCAGAACTGCACTAAGCTTATCCAGCACGACCGCCGAGGGATCCTCGAGTAAGTGCTTTGGGGTTTGAGAAGCCCTAACCCTGAGCAGCTACAGCACCGAAGTCCAGCCCCCCAGCATCCACGAGATCTGCGTGGGGCCCTTCTGCTCTTTGCTGCTCACCGCGTTGTCCGGCCACTTGCCTGCTGGCTTGTAGCCCTCTTGACGACGAACGATGACATTTCCACCACTGGTCTGGTTGCTCCAGGCTGGCCCTTGCTCCCCTCCAACCGAGGAGCACCCCGGACCCTCCTGATCCACTCCAGATGCCATTTTGAGTCCACCGCGTGGGCTTGCATTTGCCAAGAGTTGTTGCCCCAATCCTGGGTCCAGCATCGCCGACAGCAGATACCTTCGTGGGACAGCTCGCACCTCCATCCTGGTCACCGACAACGCCTCCTGGTCCGAGAGACTGCAGAGCCCAGCGTCGCCCACTCACCTGGTCGAGGTGACTTCGTCCGGTGCCATCCTGGTGCCCATCTAATCACTGGCTAGTGATTCAGAACTTGGTCCCCTCTGCTTACAGGTATCCTCCATCATCGATCCAGGCTTGGATCACATCGAACTTCATCACTGGTCGCCTGCCAGCAACTTCTTCTTTCAGGCTCCATAGACTGCAACGAGGATTCCCGACGTCTTTTCAGCCCTATGCAGCCGCAGCCCCTGGGCTAGGTAACCTGAGCATTTCAGTGCTCCAGCATAGCTTAACTATCTAAGTGTCCAGATCCTTTATCGTTTCAGCTCTACCTAGTCGGATTCGTCCGATAACACTAACTTTACGAAATCTAGCATCCATAGACTTTGTGAGAGTGCATACTCTGCACCCGATCTCCCTTGGCCTCCTGCTCGTAATCTGAAGGTTCAGTAGTCCAGTCCTAGCGATCCTAAAGCCTTTGAGACTAGTTACTTACCTGCTAGTATTTCGCATTTCACTTTTGTAGTATATGGTTTCCCGTGCCCCTCGGGCATTTGTGTAAATTGTGCGACTTTCAGAATTTCTTTAAGAGCTTTGTATTGTGCTTAGCGCCCTGTCCTCATAAAGAGTCCAGGGCTGTTGTGTTATAAATAAATATCCTTTTATTTGCATAACAACTTGTGTGGTGTCCTTTCACTTGGTGTTCAAGGGGTATATGTGATGGTATAACAGCTGGCTTAACACGCCCTCTAGAGTTTAGCCTAAAGACTGCTCTTGTCCATGCTACTAGGATAGCTGGTCTATCAGCTTGACTTACAACCAATCATCAATAAGGGTCGTTTGGAATGATACATAGTGATCACTAGAATAGTGAGCACTGCATATCAGGCCAACTTCTCACAGAGGGGAGAAGGGTGCAAGGTGGAAGGGAGAAGGGTGCAAGACGGAGAGGAGAAGGGTGCAAGGTAGAGAGGAGAAGGGTGCAAAGCAGAGGGGAGAAGGGTGTAAGGTAGAGGGGAGAAGGGTGCAAGGCAGAGGGGAGAAGGGTGCAAGGCAGAGGGGAGAAGGGTGCAAGGCAGAGGGGAGAAGGGTGCAAGGTAGAGAGGAGGAGGGTGCAAGGCAGAGGGGAGAAGGGTGCAAGGCAGAGAGGAAAAGGGTGCAAGGCAGAGGGGGAGGAGGGCGCAAGGCGGAGGGGGAGAAGGGTGCAAGGCGGAGGGGGAGAAGGGTGCAAGGCGGAGGGGGAGAAGGGTGCAAGGCAGAGGGGAGAAGGGTGCAAGGCAGATGGTAGAATGGTGCAAGGTAGAAAAGGGTGCAAGTCGGAGGGGGAGAAGGGTGCAAGGGGGAGGGGGAGAAGGGTGCAAGGGAGAGGGCAAGAATGGTGCAAGGCAGAGGGTAGAAGAGTGCAAGAGGAATGGTGATGAAGTAAAGAATGTGCCCCCCCTGGAAACATTTCTGCGGACGCCCATGGCAACTCACACTACTTTGTGAGAGTGAGTGGAGTGAGAGAGAGAGTGGAGTGAAAGAGAGAGTGGAGCAAGAGAGTGAGTGGAGCAAGAGAGAGATTGCAGCAAGAGAGAGAGCGTAGCAAGGGAGAGAGTGGAGCAGGAGAGAGAGTGGAGCAAGAGAGAGAGAGAGAGAGAGAGAGAGTGGAGAGAGAGAGAGTGGAAAGAGAGTGGGGAGAGACAGTGGAGAGAGAGAGAGAGACTAGAGAGAGAGACTAGAGAGAGAGAGTAGAGAGAGAGAGTAGAGAGAGAGAGTGGAGAGAGACAGTGGAGAGAGAGTGGACAGAGAGACAGTGGAGAGAGAGTGGAGAGCGAGAGTGGAGAGAGAGAGTGGAGAGAGAGAGTGGAGAGAGAGAGTGGAGAGAGAGAGAGTGGAGAGAGAGAGTGGAGAGAGAGTAGAGAAAATATAGAGAGTAGAGAGAGAGTAGAGGGAGTAGAGATAGAGAAGAGAGAGTAGAGAGAGAGTGGAGAGAGACAGTGGAGAGAGACATTGGATAGAGAAACAGTAGAGAGAGAGAGTGGAGAGAGAGAGTGGAGCGAGAGTAAAGAGAGACAGTGGAGAGTGGAGAGAGTGGAGGAAGAGTGGAGAGAGAGTAGAGAGAGTGGAGAGAGAGAGTAGAGAGAGAGCGGAGAGAAAGAGTGGAGAGAGAGAGGGGCGAGAAAGAGAGTGGAGAAAGAGAGAGTGGAGAGAGAGGGTGGAGAGAGAGAGTGGAGAGAGAGAGTGGAGAGAGAGAGTGGAGAGAGTGGAGAGAGAGATAGGAGAGAGAGTAGAGAGAGACAGTGAAGAGAGAGAGAGAGTGGAGAGAGAGTGGAGAGAGTGGAGAGAGAGGGGAGAGAGAGAGTGAAGAGAGAGAGGGAGAGAGTGGAGAGAGAGAGTGGAGAGAGAGAAAGAGACAGAGAGTGGACAGAGAGAGAAAGTGGAGAGAGAGAGAGAGAGTGGATAGAGAGAGTGGAGAGAGAGAGTGGAGAGAGAGAGAATGGAGAGAGAGAGAGTGGAAAGAGAGAGAGAGGAGAGAGAGAGAGGAGAGAGAGTGGAGAATGAGAGAGTAGAGAGAGTGTAGAGAGAGTAGAGGGAGAGAGTGGAGAGAGAGTGGAGAGAGAGTAGAGAGAGAGAGAGTGGAGAGAGAGAAGAGAGAGAGTGGAGAGAGAGAGGAGAGAGAGTGGAGAGTGAGAGAGTAGAGAGAGTGTAGAGAGAGTAGATGGAGAGAAGGGATAGTAGAGAGAGAGAAGGGAGAGAGAGAGTGGAGAGAGAGTAGAGAGAGTGAGAGACAGTGGAGAGAGAGAGTGGAGAGAGAGAGTGGAGATAGAGAGTGGAGAGAGAGAGTAGAGAGAGTGGAGAGAGAGTGGAGAGAGAGAGGAGAGAGAGTAGAGACAGACAGCGAAGAGAGAGAGAGAGAGAGTGGAGAGAAAGTGGAGAGAGAGTGGAGAGAGAGTAGACAGAGAGTGGAGAGAGAGTGGAGAGTGAGAGAGTAGAGAGAGTGTAGAGAGAGTAGATAGAGAGAAGGGATAGTAGAGAGATAGAAGGGAGAGAGAGAGTGGAGAGAGAGTAGAGAGAGTGAGAGACAGTGGAGAGAGAGAGTGGAGATAGAGAGTGGAGAGAGAGAGTAGAGAGAGTGGAGAGAGAGTGGAGAGAGAGAGGAGAGAGAATAGAGACAGACAGTGAAGAGAGAGAGAGAGAGTGGAGAGAGAGTGGAGAGAGAGTGGAGAGAGAGTGGAGAGAGAGTGAAGAGAGTGCAGAGAGAGAGTGGAGAGAGAGAGAGTGGAGAGAGAGAAAGTGGAGAGAGAGAGTGGAGAGAGAGAGAGAGTGGAGAGAGAGGGAGAGTGGAGCGAGCGAATGGATAGTGGAGAGAGAGAGAGAGGAGAGAGAGGAGAGAGTGGAGAGAGAGGACAGAGTGGAGAGAGTGGAGAGAGAGGAGAGAGAGGAGAGAGTGGAGAGAGCGGAGAGAGCGGAGAGAGAGAGAGTGAAGAGAGTGCAGAGAGAGAGAGTGTATAGAGTGAAGAGAGAGAGAGTGGAGAGGAGGGTGGAGAGAGAGTGGAGAGAGAGAGAGCGGGGAGAGAGAGAGTGGAGAGAAAGAGAGAGGAGAGAGAGTAGAGAAAGAGAGAGAGCGGAGAGAGGAGAGAGAGTGGAGAGAGAGAGAGAGAGTAGAGAGAGTGGAGAGAGAGAGTAGAGAGAGTGGAGAGAGTAGAGAGAGAGAAGGGAGAGTAGAGAGAGAAGGGAGAGAGAGAGTGGAGAAAGAGTAGAGAGAGTGAGAGACAGTGGAGAGAAACAGGTGAGAGAGAGTTTGGAGAGAGAGTGGAGAGTGGAGAGAGAGTGGAGAGAGAGTAGAGAGAGAGAAGGGAGAGTAGAGAGAGAGAAGGGAGTGAGTGAGAGGCAGTGGAGAGAGAGAGGAGAGAGACTGGAGAGAGTAGAGAGAGTGAGAGAGTGGAGAGAGAGACAGTGGAGAGAGAGACAGTGGAGGGAGAGACAGTGGAGGGAGAGACAGTGGAGAGAGAGAGAGACAGTGGAGAAAGAGTGGACAGAGTTGAGAGAGAGAATGGAGAGAGAGAGATAGAGTGGAGAGAGAGTAGAGATTGACTGACTCAGAGTCTGAATACTGACTGACGGAGAGACTGACTGGCTGAAAAACTGACAGAGAGAGAGAGACTGACTGACTAAGAGAGACTGACTGACTGACTGAGAGATAGAGAGACTGACAGAGAGAGAGAGACCGAATGACAGACAGACTGACAGAGAGAGAGAGAGAGAGAGAGAGAGAGACTGACAGACTGACTGACTGACAGACTGACTGACCGAGAGAGACTGAATGACAGAGAGAGAGAGACTGACTGGGAGAGAGAGACTGACTCATTGAGAGAGAGAGAGAGAGAGAGAGAGAGAGAGAGAGAGAGAGAGAGACTTTGATGGAATTGGGGTCACAGTGTGTATGAAGCTATGCAATGCCTCTTAAGATTGCTATTGTCTACTAATAAAAATGTATTATCAAAATGTGCTCTTTGTAGTTACATCTGCTTTTGAAATACTGCATTGTCGCTTTGTCTAATGCTTTAAAAACGGAAACGAGAGGGAGCAGTGGATGCACTTTTGTCAAAACTGAACGATGAGTGAGTCCGTTGTTGTATATCATGACAGGAGTCTGCATCAGGAAACCCACCTAAAATTGGGCAAACTTCCCTGGCGTACTGATGGCAGGGACCCTGTAATGAATGGACCACCACCTATGATAGCCTGCAGGCAGACTAAGTCCAGCCTTTAACTCCACCATCCATTGGTATTTATAACAGCTGTATTGGTGACAGTGGCGTAACAATCGCCCGCATCCCCTGCAGTATGGCGGGTCGCTGGCCTGAGAGCTCTAGACTGGCACGGAGGATGGGAGGGGGGCCCCTTCCATGTAGTTTGCAGGGGGGCCACCTCAAGTTTTGTTATGCCACTGGAACAGAGGGAGCAACCACCAAAGCCTATAAGTGGAAACTGTGGGCTGAAAGCTTCAAGATGTACTTGACTGCCAGAGGGGTGGAGGACAACAGGATGTGCCCACTACTCCTCCATTCACCCATGCACCAAAGTGACGGTGCTCAATAACCACTTTGAGCCTATGGCTAATCCGTCTAATCCAGACTGTGAACGTTTTCTGTTACGTTAAGCGCAACAAGGCAGAGATGAGTCAGTTGGTGCCTTCCATGCCGACAGAGCTCACTAGTATGTGCACTCAGCACAATGAATCAGAAGTTCATACAGAAATGTGTCTCGACCAAGCTGAGAGAGCAGATACTCCGGAAACCTGGCACGGCACTGCAAGGAACTTTCAATGGTGAGGGTAGCACACCTGTCCTTGATTAATCACTTCATATGCATATCAGAGGAGAGTCAGTGACCCAAATCTTCTAAACCATTATCCCACCCAAGGGAGAGAGGCGCCAAAGACATGTCAACCATGCGGGCATTGTAGAGGACCTTTTTCACCATTTAGGAGACTGCCCAGACTGTGGCAAGAAGTGATCTACATGGGGGAACACGGTCCACTTTGCAAAGATGTGCTGGTCATCACACCCCCAGGGAATGCCCCAGAAGAAGACGGTGAATGCCGTCACACCTTCCATGGGTGACCTGGCCATGGACAACATTGAAGATGATGAGGGAGAAGGCATGTGACATGTGACATATGCCACTAAAAAATTTCACACACCACCGAAGTGCTGGTAAGGGTTCCACTAGTCACTGATTTCATTGACACTGGTGTCTGCATCAACATCATGCCCCAAGTAACTTGCAAAACTGTAACCAGTCAGCCAGCAATGAAACCCACTAAAGTCTGAATATGCATATTGACATACAAACCCACTCCAGCTGGACATATTTGACATGGAAATTACTCAGAAAGATGTCAACAAACAAACCACGGTGTACATTAGTCAAATGGCCGAAAGACTTCACCTTACTCAGTTTGCACTCAGTGTGTACACCACTGCACAAGATGGATTCCCTGGGTTCTGCAATGTACCCTTTCAGTGGATTGGGTGCCTCAAAGGAAAAGTACAACTCCATATTGATCAGTCAGTACAGCCAAAGGCCTTGCAACAACAACAGGTGGCTTTCCATCTCCAGACTGAAGTGGAAGAGGAGCTGTGGAAGTTGGAAGAGGATGATATGATCAAGAGAGTGGAGGGACCCACTTCCTGGGGTAAACCATAAGCACTTGCAACTGAGGGAGGTGAGACTCTGCATAGACATGTGCCTTCTAAACCTGGTGATCATGTGAGAGAAACCTATCACTTCGATAATGGATGATCTTGTAGGTGAGTTAAGTGGATCCTGCTGGTTCTCCAAGATGGAACTCTGGTGTGGTTATCACCAGATCTTTTCGGAGCCTGTATCCAGGTACATTAGCACTTTATCCATTCAGCTAGGCCATTGCACCCATCTTCAGGACTTCACAAAAGCATTGACCACCTGGGTCTAGGAAGAATCTCATTAGGGGTTATTCCAGAACATCAAAGATGTACTATCCACTGAGACGACCTTAGCATACTTCGATCCTGCGCAGGGGTTAGAACCGTCTATCAATGCCAGTTCCATGGGGCTAGGGCCGGCAAGCCTCTGGGGGAGTGGGCCCCAGTTATGTACACTAGCAGGGCTTACACCTCACGGAAGAAAGGTATTCCCAGATCGAAAGAAAGAAAATCGCCATCCAATAAGGGTGTAGACACTTCCATGTGTAATCGTAGAACCACTCTTTCACCGTATATACTGACCACAAGCCACTAATTCCTTTTTCACCGGTTGACCTCCGAGCTCACCACAGAGGATTGATAAGTGAATCCTGCAAGTTCAGGATTTCATTTTCTACCTTAGCCTGCACCACTATTTTAGCAGACCGTATTACCTATAAAGAGCTTATCATCTGCCTGGAAGGGATGGGAAACGCTGCTACTGTGGCCCCCTGTTATAGCACTGAATTTTTGGGTGCCATGTGTAAAGCACCTTTCTTGAAAAACTTTTTTTGCATTGAGAAAAAAACATATTGGCAGTTGGTTTTTTCACAATACAAAACACACAAATGCCCCCAAATGCACCCTGCTTCTGGGGGTCCTTCTACATTCTTCCTGCCCATGTCCACATGGCAGAGATGAGTGACACTGACCCCTCCTACCCTCAATAGGGCAGGATGAACACTATTGTGACCTGGTAGCCCACAGACAGGCAGATTGCTAGGTCAGAGGCTTACACCTGCAGAGTCAGGGGAGACTCCATCGATGTACAAAAAGTACTGCCCCTCAATCTAAATAGAATAGGGAAACTGAGAGTTTGGTAAAATCTGATCACCACCGATTTACAGTAATGCTCCACTCTGCCAACCTTTGTAAAGTCCAGACTCTGACATGTAACATAGCTCACCCTAGCAAAGAATGTACTTATTTTTTATTAATTTATCAGTAGTAATTATTGACTGAGGATCTATCCACTGGGAAAGCAGATCACTTTGCATAAAACTAGGAGAAAAATACCTATAATTTACATTGAAGAGAAGGATAGAAAACACAAAATAAGAATAGTGTTAGTTAGGTAGAAACATCTTGAAAATGACCTGGCTAAAGGGTAGCCAGTTTTGACTCAGTCTAATATAATAAGGGCTAGAGTTCAAAAGCCTTGAGACTAGACAGTAAAATGCCAGTTTGGAGGTTTTTGCTCTTTTGAAATCTGGAGTTGCCAGAATTAGCTAGTTTTTGGTCCTAGTGTTTCTGTGGCATCTGGTGAGTTCGAGTTTGTCATTCAGGTATGAAGGTTGGATGAATAATCAAAGTGCTGTGAGATTCAATGTAGCTGAGTTTGTGGTTGTGGTCTTTGCTGCATCAGGGCCTGGCTGCACACCTTTCGTGGAACAGATGCGTCCTTTCATCATCAATGAGGTTAAGCTAATGTGACACTTTTCTGTGTTGAATGTCCGAATGTCACCATCCATGGCCAGGTTGGTACACACACTCCAAGATGTGAACCCAATTTATTGCTATTTTTGATCATGGTCCAGTTGTTTCTTATTTTGATTTGCTCCCTCCATGGCCCAGGTCTTTTTGATGGCACTTTAATAATTTTCTTTTACAAGACCCACTTTTTCCTCTTCATTTATCTCTTTTGCTGATGAATATTGTCTGTTGAATTTATTATGGGACTCCTTTAAAACCACAGCTCGTGGATTTATTGTAGACTATGGGCCCGATTCACAGAATAAACTTTAGACTCAATCCTAAACTTACTACTATTTTGGTATTCACAGAATGCACTTACTACTTTTGGTATTCACAGAATTAATTTACTACTTTTGGTATTCACAGAAGTTAGGATTTTGTCTTAAGTTTGTCTTAAGACAAACTTAAGACAGACTTAAGACAAATTCCTAACTTAAGTCTGTCTTAAGTCTGAAACTTAAGACAAAATCCTAACTTCTGTGAATGCCAAAAGTAGTAAGTTCATTCTGTGAATGCCAAAAGTAGTAAGTGCATTCTGTGAATACCAAAATAGTAGTAAGTTTAGGATTGAGTCGTAAATTCATTCTGTGAATCGGGCCCAATGTTTCTCAAAAGAAGAAGTGGTCTCTTACACAGCATAGTACTACATCAGCTCATATTAAATGTTTTGAACACACATTTTTTACTTGACCCTCTGATTCTATTCTGCAGGAGCTTATTTGTGCAAAATTGAATTTTAACAAAGTAACTACTGATAATGCTGAATCTATATTACTTGGCAGTAGTACTTGCTACTATGGTGGCCGTAACAAAGTTGGCAAGCTTTTAGCTAATTACCTTAAATCTTGTAAGGATCAAGTATTAATATACTCCATACATTCTTCAGATGGGAAGCTTATGTATAAAGATTAGGATATTTTAAATGAATTCATGACATTCTTTAACAATTTATATACTCCAGCGTCTCCTTCTTCTCTTTCCCTTAATCAATCCTACCTAAATAAGATTCCTTCCCCCCTCATCTTAATTTTTCTGTGCTTGAGCCTGATTTATCACTCACAGACATATCAAAAGTCTTAAAAATACTCAAAATAGGTAAAACTCCAGGTTCAGATGGCTTTATGGTAGAATTTTATTGACATTTTTACAACTTAATACTTCCTGAATTTTAACAGCTTTTTCAATCTTTTTTTGTCTCCGGTAAAGCGGAAAGTACTTTTCAAGAAGCCATAATCTGTTTGATTGATAAGGAGGGTCATGATCCTTTGTATTGTAAGAATTTTCACCCTATTTCCCTGGTTAATGTGGATTATACAGTGTTTGCTAAATTACTTGCTCTACAGTTGGAACCCCCTCATGCCACATTTGATTGTTAAAGAACAATGTGGCTTTGGTAAAGGCAGATTGATCTCGGATAAATCTCGGTTATTTTAAAATATTTTGAATAAGGCACCCTCTCTTTTTTACTCCTTGGCTGCAGTTTCCATAGATTCAGAAAAAGCATTTGATAGGGTGCATTGGACCTTTTTATTTAAAACTCTTGGGGCCCGTTACGATGGCGGGCGAACACCGTATCGGAAAACGGGACCGACAGCGAAAGGTGCGGCGCTCCAGCAAGGCCAATTAGGATGCGACTCCTGGCGGTTTCATCCAGCATCTTTATCATTGTGGCAGGCGATGCTGTAAGCAGCACCCGCAGCAATGTTAAAGTGGTATGTTGTGCATTGCCATGCACATCGTGACAGGCACTGTGTGGTTCCTGCCACCTTGTGCGCAGCAATGAAGGGGGGTACCACAGGTACCCCCCAAGTGCAGCCACCCACCCCACCAGCCCCCGGGGGCCTGCAACAGGCCCTCAAAGTGATTTACTGTATGCCTTTTCATGCCAGAGTCTCCGCCATGGAAAGGCATACCCACTGGCAGCATAATAATATGGATGGCGGTGCCTGCAAGGCACCGCCACCATATTGTGGGCCTTTTCCGCTTGGCCGGCAATCGTGTGGATTGCCGACTGGAGGAAAAGCAGCGAACGGACTTCCCGCCCGCTGCGTTACCCCCGCCATGGTAATATGGCGGGGGGTAAATGGCTGGCGGGGAGTTACGGCAGGTGAATCGCCACCGCCGGTCGGGCAGTGGTGATCCGCCCGCCATTATAATGGCCCCCTTAGTTGGCATGATTTTTGTCCTAATATAATCTCTCTTCTCTCTTGCTCTATACTGTCCCCATGGCCTCAGTATTAGTTAATGGCCATACAGCTCAATACTTTCCTCCACAACTTGGTGTTTGCCAGGGTTGTGCCCTCTCCCCTCTTCTCTTTATCCTAGCTCTTGAACCCTTCTTATCTTCTATTCATAACACCAATTCTATGTCTGGTTTTCCTTATGGTGACCAGCATTTGCAACTTTCTGCCTATGCAGATGACATCTTACTTTGTATTTCTACCCCTGAGCTTTCTACCCCCCTTTATTCTCTGCTTTCTCTTTCGTTTCTATAAGAATAATTCAGATAAAACAGACATTTTCCCTCTAGTCAAATTTTGCACCCAGCATTCTTTTTCATCCACTGGATTTTTATGGAGTAGATTCAAAATTAAGTATTTAGGCATTTGGTTTAATAACTCCATCTCAGCTTCAGTCAAACTAAATTTGAAAGAAGCTCTTTCTCGTATTGATAAACTCTAAGCATGGGCGGAAAATCCGTTCCGCTCGCAGATTTTGCGGATTTTCGGTAAATTCGCAATCCGCGAACGCTCGCGAATTTACCGAAAATCCGCAAATTTGCACGCAGCGGATTTTTTTTCTTGGTGATACAATTTTGCGGCGTGCGGTGTAAGTTTGCAATTGCGAACATGTAGGTGCGGCGGGCAGCAACAATCTTGCACTCGCAAAATTACAAAAATTGCAATTCTGCACAAGAAATCTACTAGCAAGCAGCATAGACCTTCTGAAAATGATGATTTTTATCAGAATAACTCCTCAGGTTGACATTTGCCTGCACTTTTTTGGATTTGAGGCCTTTTGATTTTCTTTGGATAACTTTTGGATTAGAAATCAACTTTTTCATACAAGCTTGTTTGGGGCATTACAGTTGCTGTAATGCTGTTCTGCAGAAAAACGAGTTTTGCAAAAGTGAAAGCAGGTTTAAAAGTTCAAACTCATCATTAGTAACCATTCCCTGTAGTGCTTCCTGACAAGGGCCCCTCCAGAGTTCAGTTGCTAGTTGCAACAAATGTATGACCCTGCTCTGACCCTCACAGCAGGCTCATAGAATAGCTACAAGTAGGCCAGAAAGGTCCTGGAAAAAAATTGCACTGCAACAGAAAGCAAATTACAGATAAGGAAGCAGGTGCCAGACTGGAATTTTAAAACAGTGACACATTAATAAATCAACCCCAAATTAATTCATGTCAGTTGAAGCAGGCAGGTGTGCTTGCTTTTTCCCCCCATAATCTACAGTGATGATGAACTAGAGGGTGGCATTGATGTACCAGAGGGTGGCATGGGTGAAACAGAGGGTGGCAGAGGTGAAACAGAGGGTGCTGGGAACCTGTGATGATGAATCAGACGTAGAAACAACATAATCGTGACCGTTGCGAGCCGACATGTAAGTTCGCAATTGCGAACTGGTACAAAACCCTCGCGAACTGTCAGAAATCCTTGCGAACACACAAAAAAAAATCAGCAAATTCGCGAGAATTCGCGGATTTTGCGGATTGCGAGTTCGCAAATTCGCAAAATTCGCGAACGCCAGATTCGCAAAATTTGCCTATGCTTAATAAACTCCTTTCTTCTTGGCATCCTCTATTTCTCTCTTGGTGGGGATGTCTGGATTCCATTAAAATGATGGTCACACCTATTTTATTGTACTTTCTCTCTTTGCTTCATATTAATATCCCGTCTATTCATTTTAAGAAAATAAGATTCTCTCCTTTACCAAATTTCTTTGGAGAAATAAAAAATGTAGAATTTCTTTATCACAAGTCTGGACACCAACATCTAATACTGGTGTTAATTTTCCTGATTTTTGAATCTATCATAAGGCTTTTTGCCTTTGTCTCACCTCTAAATGGCTTCTCTCTGAATCCTCCCCTTCACACCTATATTGCTCACCATTGAACACACCTACTTGCTCCTTTCTCTACAAAAGAGGTACTGTCCTTTTCTTCTTAGACTGTTCACACTTCTCTCCCCCTATTTTAACATATTTGCTTTCTGTTGACACCACTCACCCAATTGAAGATTTGTTTAGAGACTCCTTTTTGCATTCTCCGATTTGGTATAATCGCCTCGTTACCATCAACAACAGACCTTTCAATTGAAAGTCCTGGTGATTGTGGGGGATTACTTGGATTCATGATTTATTTGATGGATGAACCCCATGTTCATTCCCTAAATTTCAAGCCACTTTTATGTTCCCTCGCTCGTTTTGGCACAAATTCTTTATTTTAATTGCAGCCATTCTAGAGATCTTTTATTCGCTTCCTTTAGTTGTATCTTATCCTGGGGAAAAATCTTTTCTTAAAATACTTGCTGTTCTTCCTAAGGCTTCCCTGATTTACAAATATATTTTATCTCCTGATCCTGCTTGTGTTAAAAGTAAGGTGGAGCTTGCCTGGGAGGCGGATTTTGGTTGTGTTTGGAGCATCCGTTTCTGGAATAGGATTTGGAGTCAATCACTTAAGCTTTCTATATTTGCATTTATTACTCAGGTATGGTCTTGGTCTTCGTCAGTAAGCTGCTCTCCCCATCGTAAGTGCCCAGCAGAACACAGCGGGTCAGACTCCCACCCTCCCACCCTTCCTCCCGGATCCCACACCGACCACCTGCGGAGTTCCTGTTCAACGTCTACTTGGCCCCACTCGCACCCATTGTCAGATCCCATGGACTCAAAAATTAGTTCCTACACAGACGACACCCAACTCATCCTCTCCTTATCCAACGAATCCAACATCTCCAAACAGAACTTGGAATGGAATCAGTCGCCAGGTGGATGAGGGACAGCTGCTTACAACTAAACACAAACAAGACCGAAGTACTCATCATGGGCCCACACATCGATGCCTGGAACAACACCTGGTGCCCCCCTCCCTCAGGAACCCACTCTCCCCCATGGACCACGCACGCAACCTCGGAATCATCCTGGACACCGAACTCAAAATGGACTGCCAAATCAATGCTGTCTCCTCCTCCTGTTTCCACACCCTCCAACTTCTACGAAAGAGCTTCAACTGGATTCTCCTTGCACACAGGAAAACCGTCACCCACGCATATTGGAATACATCAACGCACTCTCTACCGGAATCAACAAGAATCTCACCTTCAAACTCCAGAACTTCCAGAATGCCTCCGCCAGACTTATCCTCAACCTACCATGCCACATCACCCAACACCTGCAGACACTACATTGGCTCCCCGTCGAGAGGAGAATCACCTTCCAGCTTCTCACCCACACCCACAAAGCCCTCCACAACACCGGACCTGCCTTCCTGAGCCACTGCCTCTTGTTCCACGCACCCCAAAGATCTCTCCGCTCAGCCCAGCACTCCCTTGCCATGGTGCCGCACATCAAGAAGACCAGAACAGGATCCTTCCTCCTCCTTCCTCATGGCAAAGGCATGGAACATCCTCCCACTCCACCTCCGACAGACGCCAACACTCTCCAAGTTCACAAAGGACCTCAAGGCCTGGCTCTTCAACAAATCGTCGAGAACATCCGGGATCTGCACCCACCCTCCTCCCCCACAGCACCTTGAGACCCTATCAGGTGAGTAGCTGCACTTAAAAATCCCATGATTGATTGATTGATTGGTTGTCTATGTTCTTTCTATGTTCAGAACACAGAGAGAGAAAGGGAATTATAGTGGAGCCACTCTTAGTCCCCTTGTAATCTGGGAACGCTATGATAAAGCATGTCACCAACTAGGTTGGTGAGTGAGGGTTCTTTTAAAACACAGTTGTGACTCCTTAGGTAAGCCAATCATTTGGAATCACTCTTTTGTTGTTTATTGATATGTTCTTTCTATACCATACATAATATTTCACACCTTTTTCTATAGCTACCTTTTCTGACACATATGAAAAAAATTGCTGTTGGTCATGTGGCTTTCCTTCATCTGATTTAATGCATCTCCCCTTTCTGTGCCCTCTCGTTGCCTCTTTTTGGGAAAAGGTTTGGTTGTATGTTTCTCTTATATTTACTTTACATAGTTCTCTCTCTGGTGTTACTCTTTTCACAGGGAGTTTAAGCCTTCCAACTAATTGCAATTATTGGAAAATAGAAGTAGTGGGATAACTTGTGTCACTATTTTTGATTGCTTTTGCCTCTTCCAGTGAAACATTTGTTAATAGAGACCTTTACTGGTTGCCATTAACATCACATCTAAAGAAGATTGTAAAAACAAAAACGTCTTGTAAGTGTTCTGAGAATTTTAAACCTCCGTGAGTATTCAAGCTTCTCTGCTCTTTTCGTACCTACTTTTTTTCAGTAGGTTGGTTTTGCTTCAAATGTTATTGTACCTCTTTCACTGATGTTCACTGTTATGCAATATTACTCGATCTCCAGTTGTAAAGGTATTCCCCCTCCCCCCCTCGCCCTTCCCTTCCTTCTACTGCTGTTTAAAAAGGCAATAGCTTTCCTTTTTTTATTGCTTGCTTATTCATGTACCTTTTGCTTTCATTTGCTATGTTTATTGCTGGTTCTTTGTGACCTGTATTATTCTTAATAAAGTTCATTAACACACCGATACACCAATATCACTGAACCTGGAGATTAGAAGAGTGTGGCCAATGATGCCCAAGAGGGCCAATGCTGTGACTTCGCCCAGGATCAAGCCAGTAATATGTTAATTCTGCCACTCCTACTATTTCCATATCTGTATTGGTGCTTGATAAGGCACCGTGCTTCACTTTATGGCTACTTCTGTTTGCACAGGTATACAAAGAAAATAAGCACACAATGATGAACAGAGTCTAACTAGATGGGGAATGCCCTATCTTCCAATCTTTTGCCTCTGACCCAAGCATGTTCCTTCAGATACATCAGTGACAAAAGAGAAGTTTCCTGACTCATAGGTAGACTCGTCCTGGCCTTAGGCATTGATCCGGGGTGTTTCGCACCCGGTTCTTCCAAAGATCGATTGCCGTGTTTTAGCTGCTTGATCGCGCTTCCGAAGTCAGGGTATGGATGGTGGATCCAACATTTCTATTGTGGATGTAAAGCGCTTCAACGCCTCATCAGGGGTAGTAAGCACTATACAAATATAATTTACCATTTCAATTTTTGACAAGGAATCCAGTAGGCCTTCTGCGTGCTGCCAAGTGTCTATAACTTGATCTGAGAGTGAGACTGTACTGGGGGCCAATGAAGAACTATTAGTTTTGTCATATGGTCCCATTCTGGCCTGGTTTTCCAGTCTTTATCTTTGTGAGCTTCTTTGAAAGTCTTGTGTGAGGTGCACTACTAGCGTAAGGCACCCATGATGAGGGGTGTGGTCAGTTCTTCCCAGCGGTAGAATTTAGCAAAGCATGGAGGTCTGCATTTTGTTGACTTTCAAGCGTCGATAGTGCAGCGGCGTAGGAAGGGGGTGCGGTGGATGCGGGTCGCCTCGAGTGTCATCACTGAGGGGGGAGACAAAATGGCAAAAATATGTGTTTTTAAAATAACTTGTACTGTAAGTATCTTATTTTCCCTACATTCTTTAATAATTTCAATGTGGGGGGGTGATGATAAATGTTCTGCACCGGGTACCACCTGACCTTGCTACGCCACTGCGATAGTGTAGCTCCCAAACCAGGGAGCTAGCTGCCACTGCGATAGTGTAGCTCCCAAACCAGGGAGCTAGCTGCCACTGTAATAGTGTAGCTCCCAAACCAGGGAGCTAGCTGCCACTGCGATAGTGTAGCTCCCAAACCAGGGAGCTAGCTGCCACTGCGATACTGTATCTCCCAAACCAGGGAGCTAGCTGCCACTGCGATAGTGTAGCTCCCAAACCAGGGAGCTAGCTGCAGGGAGGCAAAATGACATGACTGCATCACATTAGGGAATATATACTCTCCCAAGACCTTACAAATGCATTATAAAAGAGACCCCAGTGTATTGTGCATTGGTGAATGGAATGGTATGGAAGTGAAAGTAGGGTGGGGGCAAACAAGCGGGAATTCAAGTGATAAATGCTCATTCCTGTAGAAGCCAGTTTATCAAATTGATTCCTACATTTGTAGATTTGTTCTAAACTTCTAGTTTTAATGCAGTTGGTTTAAGCAAAATAGGAATGGAGTCATGCTTTATTTAAAGGAAGAGCCGGGGGCGGGAAGGATGCTGTCTAGCTTCAGTGGCATTTATCACAGGATGTATAGTTGATGAAGGGAACGGGTAACTGGAGTCAATTTGGCTCACAGAGGAGAAGGTTCAACAAGAACAAGATGTTCTGCGGCAGGCTGTTGCTTTCTTTTTATGTCTGATAGGTTTCAGGTTGATTTGCTACTTTTGTTACGCTTCAGTAACATTGAACAGTTTGGAAAGATAATATTTTGTAATTTAATCGTCATAGAATTTGGAGATTTGCCTCGTTTATATGGGATCTCTTTCTTACCGCATAAGCAGGGCCACATGGATTATAGGGCAGGGGAGGACCAGGTTAGGTGGCAGCGCTGACTAGATTACTCTTCAAAAGAAAACAAGTTATGCAGCATTATGTGGCGCATTCTGTGGCAGTATATGATCATATTAATCTCCTAATTGAAGTGACTTTGAGTATGAATCAGAGAACGCTTGGCATGAAGCTGGATACTGGGTCATATGCATGCTGTCCCTGTTTGCTAATGAAGTGCACATGTATGCCATTCCAAGGCCACTGGAATGATGTGTTTTTGAGGCCGCTGTGTTTTCTGCATGATTATGGCTTTGCCGCATTTGCCACATTATCACTCTTCGGCTGCCTATTTTGCATATTTTAACAAATAAAAAAGTAAAGTATCAATGAATTAACCCCTTCACTGCGGCGGCTATCCACCGCAGTGCTAAGGGGGTGGGGCGGCCGCGCGGCGGGCGCATGCTGATGACGGAACCGCTCCGTCACCAGCCGCGGTTGAGCTGTGCTCATGACGGAGCGGTTCCGTCATGGCCCTGCCCGCTCAATAGAACGCGCCGCGCAGGCGCAAATTCAGCGCCGCGCAGGCGCGGCGGCCGGGCCATGACGGAACCGCTCCATCATCAGCACAGCGCCACCGTGGCTGATGACAGAGCGGTTCTGTCACCAGCAGGGGAGGGGTTAAAATGCTACGCCATCCCCAATGAGGCGTATCAAGGAGAAAAATCTTTATTTCTCTTTCCATGCGTGATGAATTCCACATAACAGATAGAAAGAGGAAAATGCCTCTAAGGATTATTTCTGTGCAGAAAGGTGTCCTTTCTTGCACAAAAACAATTCTGCCTCTAATGCCGGCACCCTGACACTATGGTGCAATGGTGCCTGCATTGGTGCTAGGCACCACAAAGGGCGCCAGAGCAAGCAGAAATGCTTCATTTTCTTTGTAAACATAGAGCATTTCTGTCCTCTCCCTTTCACACAAGGCAGCACAGCAACTTCGCTTGGTGCGTTCAGCGAAAGATTAGTAAATATGTCCCCAAGTCCATTCCAGCAGCACAGCAAGGGTGCCATGGGCCCTTGTGCAAAAAAAAGAACTGTCCCTTTGCCTACTATTGGAAGTACTAAAATGCATCAATTATCGAGGCTCAGTGGGCCCTGGTGCCACTACACCTGCCTCATCAGTGGTAGCTACACAACTGGTCCTTTCATTTAAATTATTTAACATTTTTTTATGGGAATTGCATATTTTTTGTTAAGAAATATTTCCAGTGGGAGAGCCCCTCCTAAACTGCCCGTTGGTGGGAGTTGGAGGGTGGGGTATTCTACTCGCTTTACTCGCTAGGTTCATCTTTGCCAGGATGTTCATGGCATTCTTGATTAAAAGTTGATCACCTGACAATGCATATTTAACACACTGACCGTTGTAGTCCCAGCCATCATTAAAATGAATGATAAAGTATTGATGCGTTCCTGTGAACTAGAAGGAAAACATTATAACAATTACCCCAATATGTGCCCACTACACCACCCCAGTTTGGACGCAGCCATTTGGAAATCACTCTTGACCCTATTCCTCAATGGAACAATCCAGCCCAAACTGCCAAGCCAGGTCCTTCCTGGTCCGGAAACAAGCATCCTGGGACCAGTTTCGGGGTATGTCATCCCTCATCAGCCAGAGCGATTGATTTAAACCAGATCTCTTGACTGGGGGTGAATGTTTGATTTGCTCTGCATTCCATTCATCATCTGTGTGCCTTTTTATTTCTTGCCCTAAGTGCGCTGGGTATCCCCAGAATTAGGTCCCAGGCTCACTGTGCCACTGGATTCAAGCTAACCTGGCTGATGAGGGTGATGCCTCGAAACCGGTCCCAGAATCCTTGTTTCCGGTCCAGTGAGGACTTGGCTTAGCAGTTCGGTCTGGACTATTCCGATGAGCCACAGGGTCAAGACTGATTTGCATATGGCTGGGTCTAAACTGGGGTGGCATGGTGGGCAAATAAACAATGGATTTAGCCGAGATCTATTGACTGGGGGTGAATGTTTGATTTGCTCTGCATTCTGTCCACCATCTCTGTGCCATTTTCTTTCTCGCCCTAAGTACGCAGGGTATGCCCAGATGTAATTCCCGGGCACACTGTGCCACTAGATTCAATCTAGCCTGGCTGAAGAGGGGTGAGGCCCTGAAAGCGGTCCCAGGATGCTTGTTTCCATTCCAGGGAGGACCTGGCTTGGCAATGCACCAATGCACCATGGTGCAAGAGGCCCTGTGTTGTAAGTAGGATTGTTTTGTGCAGGAAGGGTCACCTTCCTTCACTGAAATAATCCTCTGAAGCTTGTTTCTCTTTCTGTGGTTGCTGCAGTAAAAACGAGGAGAAATAAAGATATTTCTACTCATTACACCTCATCAGGTGAGATGCATGGTTTTGACATATTTCCAAGTCTACCAGTGTGCCACTCTAGCTTTATCAAGCCATGCAGGGTAATGCAAGGTGGACTTGCATGGCTTGATAAATATGACTTAGTAGTTGCGACGCAAGGGCAAGGGAAACTTGGTGATAAATCTGCCCCATATGTGCAGATTTATCAATATTTCACAAAGTGCAGCGAGCCACCTTGCCGTGCAGTTTAAAAGGGAAGGAATGTGCTGTGTGTAATATCATACGCATTCCTGAAATGTGCCGTGAAGCAAGGGTGCCTGCGTTGCAGACAACATTATTTTTGTGCCTGAAAGGGCACCTTCCTGCACAAGAAAAATACTCTGAGGCACTTTCCTTGTTCTATGTATGATGTAGTATGCAGCACAGGCAGAGGAAAAACAATGAGAAATTAAGGCATTTCTCTTCGTTACACCTCACCCGGGGAGGCGTAGCATTTTGACACAATTACAGGTCTATCAGGATTGGTAAATCTGGAAATGCACCAAAGTACCTGCATCTGTGCAAGGCAGCACATTGCACACCTATTCAAGAAAAGGACAGGAATGCCCCGTATAATGTTAAATATGGTGCATTCCTACCCTTCCTTTTCAAGCAGGAGGGTGCAGCAAGGTGTCGTGCTGTGCTGCATTGCATGAATTCCTGAGAAATCTTCCCCTTAGTCCTTCTAGATCCAACTCTCCTTTCTCTCCACCTCATGTTAGCCATGGGACACCACAGACAGTTTTCCATCTCACTTCTCCAACTTGTCCTTTCTGGTAACACGTAGCAAAACCAAGCGAACCACTGAATGTATTACAACATTGATTAGTCATCACCTCTGGGTGGGATTATTTAGAGCATTCCATCTGGGTCAGAAGGTTACATGTGCAGCAGCTGCAATGGGTTAAGTGTCTCCTTTGTATCCGCAAGACTTTACAGAGAGAATGAGCTCCACACAGGTATATCAATGTTGATGTTCCTCTTCACTTGGAAGAATTGGAAAAGATTGACAGAAACTTGCCTATATGTGGTTAGGTGGAGAGCAACTGTCCCCCATTGCAGAGAAATCCTGGCATCTTCAATGTTTCAGGGAGTAGGATGGGAGGTGGAGTATGGGGTGGCATGGTAAGCGACTGTATCTTACATGCCCCATACGGTATCGCTTTCACTGGTTTTGTTGTGCTGAATAAACGGTGAGATGTTCAGTTTTTATTTTTCCTGGCAGTAAGACAAATGTTCTCAAAAAAGATTAGCTAGGAAGGAAAAACAAGAAAAAAGGGGTGCCCTCCACCCAAACAGTGATACAAACAAAAAACCCTATTGCCAGCACACTACATTAACCCGTTTACCGCAGCGGACATTCCGTCGCAGTGCAGGCGTTCTAAATGGTGGGCAGGGCGTCGTCTGAGACGCAAGCATGGAACCGGTTAACTATTGGCTGTTTCCACCCTATCACAATTTCAGTTCATGTAGAACTAATGACCTATAGACATTAGGTTCAATGGAGTTGCTACTTAGTCAGTGGGAAGCCAGAGGTGTTAAATGAGGAAATAGGAGACATCTTATGTTAGTGACCACCAAGAGCCTGCTGGTTAACACTTCCAAGTGGCGGGGGGCCTCATCACAGACGTGCGCCAATGAATGCAGGGATGCTCCAAGCCATCTCTGAAATTACGCAGCTCACGGGTGTAGTGTGGATTTCTGTATCTGTCCCTGCTGGTAATTGTGCAAGGTCCTCAATTGAGAGCATTAGTCTCTACTCACAAGGTCTCATGACCATAAAATTAAAAAAGTTTCCAAGGGACAGTTGTCATATTGTAATAATACAGACATAGGTGCATGATTGGAACCAAACATACATGCTCTGACTAGTGTGCAATGGGCGGCCAACATGATTCATTGCTGGGAAATTTTGGGGCAATTTTTTCAGGGCTACTGGATCATAGAGTCATCTATGTAATTACCAAACTAGCAAATAAAACGGGAAAAATGCAACGCAAAGTGAATGTCAGTCAATCATTTAAAGCAGTATAGGACCAAGCTGGTGCCCGCGATAGGTAGTCGTGAACTGGGAGAACATTTAGCTTGCATATCACACTCAGCAAAACAAGAAACACACAAACATGGCAACACAGCTAAGGTCTATAGAGCACCTTCAGCAAAGATCACATTAAAATGTGCAACACAACAGAGGAGACATTTCAAAACTTTCTACACTGATACATTAACTAGCACTGCAACATAGCACCTAAACCGATAAGAAATTAAATACAGCACATGCTAAAGAATGGGATGCATCGCAGGATGCAGCTACTCACATGAGCATAGGACACATGACTGCAGCCAAGGATTACTGATAAAGGGCAAGAAATATCCACTAAAGCAGCAGACACCGCAACACACATATCTGAAAAATTAAGGAGAGATATATATGGGTCCACAATTAGTGCCAATGCTACCATGCTATCATTGAGACAATAAATGTGGATTCTGGGGAAATGTATTATACTGACATGTCAGTAAAACACCAGGTAGGTGGCAACCTTAGAGTTAACTCACATAGACTACCATGTGAATTTTTCAAGAAATTGGGTTATTACTTGTGAAGGATGTGACGCCTGCGCAAGTAACAGGTTCACAATTTCCCCTTATTGGGAACCCAGCACCCCATTGTAGCACTTGACTCTCTCAAGGTAGCCAAGCAGAGCAGTCCAAGGACTCCTCAGCGGACACTGTGTGGGCCAGTAATCACTTTTCCCAGACACAAAATAAAAACACTCAAAAAATGATTTGCCAGTCAGTGCTTTTTCTTTGAAAATGGAAATGTACATCTATGACACACACACTCCAAAATACTACATACTAATTTACAAATATATACATCAAGCAGATTGAAATACCTTTGGTGATATTCTAAAATCACAATGGACCCCTAATTGGTCATGGTCCCCAAAAGCACACGACTCTCACTTCCAATTATTCCAATCAGAACATAACAATATAGAGGGGTATCAATTTAAATAAAGCAGGCCTCTTGGATTTGTGAAGCGGTAATCGCACAGTAATAGAAATAAGTCCAATTTGCTTTGTAAAATGTCACCACATCATTATAAAAGGGAATGCGTCATCGCAAAACTAATATGAGACATGCCTATTGCTTTGTTAAGGTGTCATCACAACAATAATATAAGGCAAGCCATGTTTTAACCGCATCGCTGCGGCGCGAATTCCCCGCCCATGCTGACTCCGCCTTGCGCGGGCGGAGTCATGACGGAACGGTTCCGTCATCCGCACAGCTCAACCGACGTGCATGACGGAACCGTTCCGTCAACAGCATCGAAGGGGTTAATGAAGCCATTATTGTCAATAATGTGTGTACAAAAGTTGTACCTGGAGTCCTCTTTTTTATACAATAAACAATCACACTATATGCTTTTTGTGATTGTGGTTTATTTAACCACCCTCTATTTTGTATTCTTAATACTTCTTTTGGGATTTTCCCTCCTTTAGAGAATCACACAACAAATTATACTACATTAAACATTGATGACACTTACATATTTGAAAAACATAGAACAATCACATCTTTTGTGAACATTAAACAGCAACAATATGATTGTTCTACGTTGTTCAAATATATAATTGTCATCAATGTTTTACAGAATTAAATTACACAAAATTTAAATAACATTAAATTCATTAATTAAATTACATTATAACATAAATAAACACTTTTAACACATAAAATACACTAAAAAAATGGATATTATTAAATGTTCTATATTTTTATTAACCTATATTATGTACTTCGATATTTTGACTATCTATATTTTAAAATTTGATATTACATTACTTACCTTCAAAACGATATTTTTTATGTCTATATTCTGTCCATTCGATATTCTGTCCAGCCCATATTTGTACTCAATATTATGTCCATTCGATATTTTGTAGTCGATATTTTGTCTGTTTACCATTTCACTATAAGGATAAGTTCAACATTAATTTCATTCAACATTAATTTCTACATGTCCTACTTTTAAATATCTGCTACCTGCCTTTAATGGGTAAAAAGGGCTACCTATCAGTGACTTATTAATATTCATATGGAAGGATTATGCCTGTAAAAAAGGTGAACCTGTGTGCAGCTACCAGGATGCACACACCTGTTGTCTTTCAGATGCAGCATGCACCAGAGAACAACCACGTGTTCATGTATAACTAGCCCAGCGCCCCTTACTCTAGCTGCGACCCTATAGCCTTATCTTAAAAGACGCACACTGGTGATAAATATGCGCAGCCCAATTTACTATGAAATAACTGGGAGTGAGAATAAGGTAAGAAGACTCACCCACAATAAAAGTCAAATTGTGGGTGATTCAAAGCAAAAAGTTCTGGTGTAATAAATGGGTGGATCCCACTTACAACATATTCATATTAAAAATACACTACCTCTGCACAACTGTGCCAAACCATGTCCTGCATAAGTTAGTACAGAAGTATTGTCCCTCAGAAAAATTATTCATGTAACTCCTGCACACATTGGGAAACCCCTTTCTTCAACCTTTGGACTTGTCTAAGTTTTGTGTTGGGTTGTCTAGGAGAGAAAGCAAAGAAGTCACTGAAGGGCTGGTATTTCTTTTCTCTATCCCTTTATGTTCTAAAATGAGGATCCGTAAGATGATGCCACACTTTGGAGGGAGCTGGTTCCAACACAAGTGCTTTGACACACCTCTCGGCCTCATCCACACACCTCCCAACCTCCTCATCAGAAAGGCCAAGATTGCGTTGTCTCAGCTCCCTCCACCGCCTATTGCGCTGCACTTCCTGGAGTAGGTTTTGCATTAAAGTTACCCACTTTTTCCGTTCCCTGTCAGTGTTTGAGGGCTTAGTCTCACTCATACCCTCAACTCTTTTTATTTAATTGCTTTGTTTTATTAAGATTGTTTATGATTGATACATTTCTTGCCAATATTTGTTTTCTTTTTTTGTTCCACTTTGTTTTGTTTGCATGTATATGTGTGAAAGGGGTTTGGAGCTGTTGGAATTTGTTTGCTTTTCCTTTTGTTTTCCAATTTAATTTTTTGAATGCCTACTGCTACGTTTTACACATCTGCAAGGTTCCTACCCATTTCTTCGAAGAACGAGATACCACAAAGCTGCATTACCAAAAATCATAGATAAGCATCATGATTGTGGAAATTGACTCAATTCGCTCCCCCCTTCCATGTAGATTACATATATAATGTTGTCTCTTTCTTATCCTCGGCTCGTGTGGTCAATGTGAAGTGATCTAAGTCTTTGGACTGATGCTAACTCTTATGTGTTTGTTTAGCCACGTTCTGCTTTTTACGTGAAATCAGAGATTCCATGTTTACATCTGTGTAACTGACACTCAGTTCTTCTCAACCTGGATTTAGCTCTGTCTGTCACAGCCAAGAAAGTAATGTTAAGGCTCAGTAGGGATTACATGAGCAGTCACTGTCTGAAGCTTAACTCAGATGTTATGTTATGGTTAGAATTTATAAAGCATTCATATGTCCAAAGGTTATGTTATGATTAGAATATATAAAGCATCCATATTTCCAAAGGTTATGTCATGGTTAGAATTTATAAATCACCCATATTTCCAAAGGATATGTTATGGTTAGAATTTATAAAGCATCCACATTTCCAAAGGATATGTTATGGTTAGAATTGATAAAGCATCCACATTTCCAAAGGATATGTTATGGTTAGAATTGAGAAAGCATCCATATTTCCAAAGGTTATGTTATGTTTAGAATATATAAAGCGTCCATATTTCCAAAGGATATGTTATGGTTAGAATTGATAAAGCATCCACATTTCCAAAGGATATGTTATGGTTAGAATTGATAAAGCATCCATATTTCCAAAGGATATGTTATGGTTAGAATTGATAAAGCATCCACATTTCCAAAGGATATGTTATGGTTAGAATTGATAAAGCATCCATGTTTCCAAAGGATATGTTATGGTTAGAATTGATAAAGCATCCACATTTCCAAAGGATATGTTATGGTTAGAAGTGATAAAGCATCCACATTTCCAAAGGATATGTTATGGTTAGAATTGATAAAGCATCCATATTTCCAAAGGTTATGTTATGTTTAGAATATATAAAGCATCCATATTTCCAAAGGATATGTTATGGTTAGAATTGATAAAGCATCCATAGTACAAAAGGTCTTTAAGGAGCTGAGAAAATATGAGATGCCCTAAGACATTGGAGGAAGAGGTAGCTCTGAAAGAGGAATGCTGTAAGTTTCTTCCTAAACAAACGATAGATTTAATGTCAGAAAACAACTCATTTCAAAGGTTAGCACCACGCACTGAAAAAGCTTCCCCCTCTATAGGTAACTTTCTTGAACCAAGGGATGCTTGGAACCTTGTTGGAGGTAAACCGCAGATCGCGACCCGAGATTGCGCCCAGGTAGATATTTGTTCTGCTTCATTGAGAAAGTTTGGTGAACAATCGAAAAGACATTCACGAATAAAACCTATGATCTTAAACATAATTATTTTCTTACTGGAATCCAATGGGACTTCTTCAAAAAGGCCTTAGCTAAAGTAAAATGGGAAGAAAGTAGGACGGCTTGCTGCCTCATTTTTGAACAACCTGAAGTCTGTTGAATTGGGGCTCTGCAGCACCTACATGATATGAAACATTTTGGGTAGCGGCAAAAGTTTGGAAATCCAATTGTTTGGCCTCTGCCCCACCCCCTCCCGCCTAGCCCTTCCCTGCACATGTCAATGGTCTTAACTAACTGTGGAACTGCCGTCAAATCTGTTGAAAATAGAGGGTTTAATATTCGCTCTCAGCTAATGTTGACACAGCAAGTCAACTCAGTACTGCCTGGCCTTGTGTTTTTATGCTCTTAAGAAGCTCACAAAGCATACGTTTTTAGACCATCCAAGGTTTAGTTCTCACAAGGAAACACTTACTACTGTGTCATGTGCTCAGTTTCAGTGCTGCATAAAATTCAAATTCTCCTTGGTAAGTGCAAATATCATCAAATATTTAAACGCCTTGCAAATAGAAATCTGAACCGCAATAGTGATGATTATTTAAGCTCAAATCATGATTATGGCAATTCTCTCACTCCAGTGCACCAAATTATCTGCAATACAAACTCTAATCAGAGCAGACCGACATCGCCCAGCATTTGACTGCAGCGCGCCATTCTCTTCAGCTCATTATTGAGGTCGCTACTGGTGGCCTAGGAAGCAGCGAACAACTTTTGCTGTTTTCTGCACAAAACCTTTTCTTAAGTGGCCAGCCAGTGCCAGGGGCCCACAAATTCTCTAACTGCACAACATTACTGTTGCATCCGGCCCACCATAACTGGATTGAGATTTGAAACTTTGAGCAGCAATTTTAGGGACAAGTATTTACTTTCTCATCTCCAGCCTGTTGAGTAGCCATCTTTGGAGGAAAGAGTACATACAAAATGACCCAGGTGGTAGTGAGAGTCTTGCTAATTTTAAAAAGTAATTTAGCCAGAGAGATGCAGGGGCATATTACCAAGCAATAGCGATAATTATCGCTATTGCTTGGTTAGAGACAAAAATTTACCGCAGAGCTGTGGCGATTTTTACCGCAAATAAACCTTGGTATTACCAAGGTTTATCGCAAATGCGATAAAAATCGCCGCAATGCATGAATATCGCTGATGTTATCCACCTCCCATTGGATAACATGGCTAAGAACTGCTCAGGGCAGGTGTTAGCTTTTGGAGATGTTCGCGCTTAGTGCGAATATCTCCAAAAGTTGGTAATAGGAGATAGCGATGTTAGCGACTGTTTTCAGTCGCTAACATCTTGGCACGCCCACTTTGCATGTCATTAGTGATAAATTTCACTGACATGCAAAGTGGGGCCCAAGATGGTCGCTATCTCCTACTAGCTGTCGCTAACTGGTGTTAGCGACAGCTAGGTAATAGGGAGATAATTTTATCTCCGCTTTCTTGGCTTTTAAAGCCAAAAAAGAAGGAGATAAACCCCCTTGATAATATGCCCCTCTATTCCTAAAAAAGCAACCCCTTTGTAACTGTGATGTCATCTATCCCTTCAACAATTACTCAACCAGGACAAGCAACTCATGGCCCCAGTTTCACTCATCCTGTGGTAGTTATTCATAACCAATTTGAAAATGAATTTAAAAGAACAAAGTAATTGTTAGGAGGAGACTCTTACATTCCAAGTTATCTGAAATACTTACTACCACTATAATCCCAACCTCCTTACAGCATTCATTCACTTTTCCAGTTTTCCTTTTTTATTTCAGCTTAATTTATTTGGTGAACTATGCTAGATAAAAATATTTTTGTGTTGATTGTCTTGAAAATTCTAAGCTTGCATAACTCTGTGCAGATGCGGGTTTGCCCTGTTTCATTGTTTGGCATAAATTTCTAACCCCTCAATATGGTTCATTGAAAGTATGGCAGGACAGTCTGCAGGACCACTAGGGAGCAAGGCCTCCGCTGTGCTGGCCGTCACCCACCTTCCCGGCCTTGCTAAAAATGTCCACTATTGTGGTGTTTTTTCCCAAAAATTCTCATGTTCACAGGGGAGGAGCGCTCCTGGGGAAAATGCAATGTCATGGTCCCCTGTTCGGCAAATTCTTTTTTTTTTTTTACCAAGGAAAATACCAAATCGGGAGTTTGTTTCTGAAAAACAAAACAGTAACTTCCCTAATGCTCTGGATGTTTTCTGCCAAAATACGCAGTTTCGTTTTTCATTATCCCTGTTTGTGACTGCCTTACCCTGCATAGCAGTCGTGAGCAGGAAATGTCAGTGTCTTAAGCCTTTGCTAAAAGAGGCATAACTTATAATCTTGAAGGGTCTCTGGCCCTGTGGTGGGTATATTGGGGAACCAAAAAGTTGACGGAATGAGACATCCAACAATGTACAACTGCTGCCATGTCACCTTCCATCTATAAATTAAATCCTACAAAATTATCCACTTCACGTAGTAGCCAATTATATCTATGGTGATGTAAATGGGAATAATTCTTACTTGCCACCATTGTTTCATACTTTGTTTTCTCTTTTCTTTGACGTTTTTCAGGTTTTGGGTTAAAAAAAATTGAACTATGACTATTGGAAGCTTGTCAGCCCATTCTGTTTTGTCATGACATTCTCAATGGTTAATTATTTTTCTTCAGGGAGATTACTCAATATTGTTGAATATTTACATATTTGCTTTAGATATTTTCTGGTCATATAAGTGTTGACGAGACATTCTTAATTCTAGCAAGACTTGTAAGTCAAATTATTTTAAAATAGAGGAAAGATCAAGATTTATAAAGGTATGCTTTTGGCCTGTGTTCGCCTACTAAAAGTAAGACAGAAGACCTGCTGTGATTGCTTGTGGTCAGCATTTAGAGGTTTTTCATCAATATTGCTAAATAGAATTGTATGAAATATGCCAGCGTCAACCTACCGAATTTCTAAGATTTAATTACCCTACAATGGATAGTAGGTTTCCTTATTCCCCATACAACTTAATAATTAAAGATGCAATCTATTCAAAGACTGTAATAACTATGTCAGATTGGGTGGTTTGCAAAAAGAAAACCATCTTATTGTCAAAGTAGCCATTTTTATATAATTAATTTCTGCCTATAAGAGATAATCACACATTCAGACCCTTGCTCATAGCTTCTGTATCTACACAATCTTACACTCATAATCAGCCTTCGGGACGGAGGCGAGAGTAATAACTACTAGGAAGGATTACAAAACTTCATTCAGGAAATTGTTTAAAATGAGCTATAACAAGACTAAAGAGGATAGAAAAGTCAATTTTTTTTAATTATAAACACCAACAAGAATTAAGGCTTTATTACATTAAGGTTAACTTAGATAAAAACGAGTATTAAATGAAGAAGGTGAACAAATGATCAAACATAGGTATCATGTGACACAATGAATTCATGAAAATGGTCAATCGTCAATCACAGAGGAAACAACTTTCTGAAAGTATTGGTAATGAAGCAGCAGCCTCATCACCCCTCCAAACCAATAGAAACAAAGGTGATCAAGTGATGTCAGCCAGATGATTCAAGTTTACAAATGTACTGAAGAAGGGTTGAAGATCCCTGGAAGAGGGGAAAAAACACCCAACCACCAGCCCAACCATTCAAGATAGATTTAGTGCATAATCAGTGGCACCCTTGTAGTGTTAAAATGTGTCTGACCACCTAATAAGCCCTTTTATTAAAACTTTAAAATGCCAGTGAGCATATATAATTCTGATATATTATATTATATTCTTATAAGAACCCTTCAAAACAGTCACTGTTTACCCACATACTACCCACACATATTGCCCACCTCCAATCTACCATGATAATGAAGAGATAATCAATCAAACTAGTCCTATTACCCACTGTCAATTGGTTATTAACCAAATAGTCTGAGGGAATCAGAATGTGTCATGACAATCTCATGTACCAAGAGAGGCATTTTGTCAGTCTAGACAGATCTATGACCTGTCAAAGCAATCATCAAGATTCTTACTCAATGTCAATTTCTTCTTTCATGGATCTAGTAACATTACAGAGGCAATTATACCTCACAAGCCAACTCAAGCACATTTGACTGCTTCAAGGATATTCTTTAGAGGCAGCCAACTCCACACAAACCAAGTACCTTCTTCCCATACTGACACATTTCATGACGTTTCAACAAAGTGTCATATCATGGAACATCCATGCTGAGATCTGAATGCATGGGCAGGATGTAGGCTGGAACAGGGCATATTGAATGCCCCTATCTCTCAAGTTTTATTTGAGTTTGTCACTTGTACACCTGTGCCCTTGAGTTTCCATTGCAAGTCCTGGAAAAAACAAGAACCGTGTAAAGGCCTTCAACCCCTTTTGTAGCTTCTGCTTGCATCTTCATCATATCACTAGAGAAAGAGAGATCATATCACTTTCAGAAGTGTACTTTGTAAATAACCTGGTGCAAGCAATAATGCATGATTCCTTTGTTCCTACCAACATGGTCATAGCATAATGTCTTGAGGAGTGTTGGTGTAAAAGGCGCCATGAAAGAAATCTGTTGCTATTCTCTATGTATTCCGGCATGCCCCGAAATGAGACATTAATCCCGATTAACGGATCAAAAAAATTGGGATCAGAATCACAATAACTGGCGCATACCTGCATATCAGCAGGGATGCGCCAGTTATTGTGCGCCATGCCTCCGCCACCATGGATGCGCCGCATTTACAATGCGGCGCACCATGGGGCAAAAACGGACAGATGCATCTCGCATCTGTGCCTTAAAAGCGGTGCAATGTTGGAGTTGCGTCTCAAGCCTGACGCAGCTCCAGCAAAGCTCGGGGGGCCCTATTCTTACAATGCTGCGTCAATCCTTACACCTGCTTCAAGCAGGCGCAGGGTTTTGATGCAGCATAGGCCCAAAAGTAACTGAGTGAAATCTTGTAGATTTCACTAAGCCACTTTTAGGAGGCATTCCTGCACCAGAACGCCCCACCCCTGCACAGGAACGGCTCCTTCTGGCGCAGGGCTTTACAACGTGACTTATCTCCCAGATGCGTCACATTGTAAGTATCCCGTACCATGGAGCATGTTTTGCGCTGCCGCTGCGTCACAAAAGTGATGCAACGGCGGCGTAAATGGGGCGCAAGGGGCTTGTAAATATGCCCCTTGGTATCCTGTCATTTAAAGGTAGTCTCTAAAGGATTTATACTGTGTGCATTTTCATGAGGAGTATCCTCCACTCCAGCTACTCTGTGCTCAGTCTCTTCATTTCTTTCTATTTCCTATTTCTTGTTTTAACAGATTCATAGTGGTGGAGAATAAAACTATTTTCCATATGTTGTTTATTGCCCAATATTATAAACTATTTCACGTTGGATACAGCTAGTATAAGAATGAATGCCCGCAGCTGTTTTGTCCATCTGCCCTTTCCCAATTTATATTTGATCTTTACTATGTTAGAGAAGTCACCATATTAAGGGCCCCATCACTGACCAAGGCCTCAAGCTCACCCAAGGTGATCTTTAGGGCACCCTTCTGTAAAGAAGAACCTAAACTATTCTCAACACATTAGTTTCAAATGGGCTACCCTTCGTAAATATTCATACTTCTGGGCCTTTTGTGTGGCAGAACATATATTGTTTGGTGGTGCAGGGATATGCTGACTGGAACATTTTTAAAAAATCCAGTAACGCCTCACCCCCCATGCCAAGAGTTTGAGAGTTTCTTTCCTCTACTCCTCACCATCAGAGCAGACATGTTCACCGTCAGGCTCACATATCTGGTTTATGTGTGTCTACTCGGCAAAATTACTCCCTCTAGCACAGAAGGTGCATTTCCCATTTCTTCCCCTGTCCTATCTTTGATTTGACACTCATTATCTAAACTGGTAACCAGAAGTGAGTGGCCGCTTATACTTTCTATTAGTTCAAGTGCAGTGTAACTTGTGCCTCAGCAGACAACTAATGGTGAATGTGTCAAGCAATGGCACAAAAGAGATAATTAGTCACTGTGAGTCATTGCAGGTGCACTGATCAAAAGAGAGATGTGCACAAGGTAACATGCACCAGGTGACTGGAGCTTGTACTCACACAGTCTGACTCGGAAAGGTTCTGCCCATTAAATAGTGACCACGTGCATAATACTGAAGCATCTCACTCTTGAATGTACTACAAAACAATGGCCTTGATTCAAAAAGATTATGGTATTAGTACGTTTGACTTACTCCTGTAGTACTCCTGGCTTATTCATGAATTTCAGGAGAATTACAAGAGCCAGTCACTGAAAAATCTTTGTGAATTGGGTCCTATGTTTTCCGCTTCCAGAGAATAGTGTCCTCTTTGGTATCAAAGTGCAAAGTCGATTGAAAGCCAAACTAAGAAAGTCTCCAACAGAGCCACACCAGGTGAGAGAATAGGCAATACCTTCTTTAGCACTGTAATTAAAGTTGCAACCCATATGAAGGATGACATAACAGTTCTCTGTGAGTACAAATTGTCTGTGTCTGTGGTGCACCCACCAACCAGAAACCTGATGCCAATGCCCTCCCATGCAATTTAACAGAGTGATCAAAGCAAAACCATAAATGCACCAGGGCAAATCCTGTTCAGTAGCTCCTCTTTGGAGGGGTAGCTGGCCTCCTGGAGCCCTTGTCCGCTACAGCCTGCAGCTTTCATCTACTAGAGAGTTTCTACTTCCAAAAAGGACACTAAGGGCCCGATTAAGATCTTGGTGGTCCGACTGCCAGCCCGCAGTGGTGGCGGGCTCCAGTACTCTGTCAGGATGATTGAGTCCCAAACGCCGTATTTAGATGTATATGTGATACACAGAAGACCGCAGCAGTGGCGGCAGTCTTTTGTGCTGGCGATCCGCCCTCCATAGCCGTCCTGATGGCGGGGTCCGCTGAGCCAATTTGGATGTTCCCTTTGGGCTTGCTGTGTTCTGTCAGTGGAGTGATGATGGGGGGGCGACTGAGGAGGTGGGGAGACAGGTAAGTGATATTTTATTTTTTACGTATAACACATATATGTTGTGTATGTGTCCATACGTGTATGTAGGTTTTATGTAGTGACCCCATGTTGTACATTCTGCACTGGACCCCACCAACATACACTCACCATTTACTGTATACTGGCACACACCACATACACTTACCTTTGAGTCCATCAAAACGGGGTGCCGGTCCGATGTGGTCAATGAACGCTAGGGCAGAGAGCACATGGATAAAGCTTAGGGGTGGGCGGAAGTCGCAGAAGGGACTATTGCGGAGAGGCTCGGAGATTGAACCAATCTTCGTGCCTCTCCGCGATATTTCCGTTACGCGAGACCGCCCGTCCGCCACCCACTTCCCGCCCGCCTCCCGCCTCCCGCCCGCCTTATTAAAGTATATTTAAAGGCTAAAATACACCTTAAATAAAACTTACCTCATTGCGCAGAAAACGTCCCCATCGCGGCTTTATTTTGTAAACTGCGAATATGCGGGAGCCTGCGCATGTGCATTCCTCGCCAGGACTGCGCATTTTGCTGTTGGTATGTGTGGCACAGATTGCAGCACACAAAGTAAGAGCAAAAACAAGAAGCATGTTAAGACCAGTTTTTCCCTGGTCTTAAGTTTGGCGCTGCCTCCTAATTACGCTGCACTTGAAAATAGGGGGCAGTGTCAAAAGAAATGGGTGGTGTGGCAGAACGCACACCGCAAAACCCATTGCCACCCCTTTTTATGCTACGTATAGCACAAAAGGGGTGTCTTTTATGTAATGTGGTGTTAAGCCACGTTAAGTGGCTTAATGCTGCCTTGTAGATGAGGCAAAACCCCTGTCGCCACAGGAACGTAGTTAAAAGTGACATTCCTGTGATGATAGGGGCTTGTAAATATGCCCCATAGTCTTGTTGAGGCCGATCTTGTTGACCTCAGTAGTGTGAACATTCAGACAGGCTTCAACCTAGACATGAGAACTCACCTATTCAAAGATTGTTAATCACGGCTATATAAAATGACCACCTATCTGAACTTTGTAACCGACCCTCCTAGTGCGCTTCCATCCCTGACCCTGTACAGCACTCCTCTGCGCCGAGCTAGGTTTGTGCTACATGAATACAAATGTATAAATCAAGAGTCTTCCAGAACATAGTGCAAATGGAGGTTGTTATATTCCCCCAGGCATATTTGTGAGTCAGTCTTTATGGGTTCTGGGTTCCGGAGTAGCGTGCTACTCACCAAAAAAGCGCTTCAACGCCCCCATCAGGGGTAACACGCACTAAATAAATGCAAACCTTTTTCCCACGTCTATCCCTCCCCTATCCTTCTGAATCCAAATAACTAACAGATACATCACTCAAATTACTTTCATATTTCAATATACTAATTCAATACTAATCCTTTATGGGTTCCGGAGTAGCGTGCTACTCACCGATAAACCACTTTGACGCCTCGTCAGGGATAGTAAGCACTATATAAGTGCAATTACAATAATGTACAGTGAATACCCAGGGGGAGATGCAAGCCCAGAGGCAGCAGAATTTGACAGTACGGTCAAAAATAAGAGCTTTGTATGGACATTAGCTATGTCCATCTAGCCATGCAGCAACCCCTCCCCCACTGCCTTCACCACATTCTCACATGTACCTAAGTGTGTCAGTGTAAGAACTCTGATGAAGTCCTCCTGCCAAGTCACTGCGACCGTGTGTGACGGGAAATGTCTCTGTCGCCATTATTAAAACAGGAACATTCATTTTTCATTTTAATGTATTTTTGATGTGACAGAGCGCGAGTACTTCTTATTTTTACCCAGGCGGCACTCGCGACACAGCCGAGGTTACCGAACTGCGCTCCCTGAATGTTGTTTTGACATCCAGCCATCCAGTTCGTATGATATAGCAAGGTTATTGTCGAAAGCTTTCGATTTGTTCAATTAAAGCTTGCAGGAGTCCACCTGAAGCCACCAAGACCATCAGAAGCATAAGACATTATGCGTAAGATCCACTGTGCCTGGTAATAAGCACGGAGGGGGAATGGCTCTGCCTCACAACATGGTCTTGATCCCACTGACAATCAACACAAAACATCTTTCTAAACGAAGCAGAGGAGACAGCGGAACCCGGATCCCGCACCGCTGAACCACCTCTGAAACCTGCCACCATCTCTTCTCCCCTCATGTGATAATAATGCACCTCACCACCCTGTCAGGGGTGCTCCAGAGCTTCTTCTGCCTGGATGACCGGAGAGCTGCCAGGCGGCCCTTCCTTCACGCTCCGGTGAAGCCCAGCTTCTAACAGAGGCTGCTGCCTACAGCCGCCCTTTTCCAGCCCTCTTGATAGTGCGAGGGCCGTGCTCAGAATAAGAAACCCCAGAGTAGCCACTGTCGGGAAGACCTCTGCTGGGTGATTGGGAGCCTGCAAAACCATGGACCAATGGAAATTGACTGAACGTGAGGAAAGAGGAGCATGGGACAGTTGGGGTCTAAACTTAGCCTTCCTGGCTTAACGCCTCTCTCCGCCACTTCTGAAACGCAAGGTTGTACCATATTTACAAGAATGTGGGGCAGCCTTGCGTACCCCCCCCTGGGATGGCGCTAAGTTTAGCAAAGTAGCACCAACGCTGGCACCCATGGTGCAAGGGGGTCTGCGTGCCGGGATGGATTGTCTATGTGTAGGAAGGTCTCCCTTTCTGCACATAAACAATCTTAAATGCCATTGTGTCTCTGTCATGTGTGCTGCTTCATGCAGCACACAAAGTCACACATATGAAAGTCACAAAATTGCATTTTTTTAAAGGATTGTTTATGTACAGGAAGGGACGCCTTCCTTTACATAAACAAACCATGGCATTTTGCTTTTTCCATGTGTGCTGCATAAGGCAGCACACACGGAGAAAGTAAAAACGAGGAGAAATAATGCATTTCTCATTGTTTCGCCACTTAAGACCAGGTTTTATCCGGTCTTAATTTTGGCGCTGCCTCCTATATATGCTGTCATTGTACATAAGGGAAGCGTAAAAATAAATGGGTGTTGTGGTGGAACGCCCATCGCAACACCCACTGCCCACCCCTTTCACGCTAACCATAGAGTGAAAGGGGACCTTATTTTCAAGGTAGAGTTAGGCCACATTAAGTGTCTTAACTCTGCCTTGTAAAAAAGGTGCAGCCCCTATCGCCACCACAACGTTGATATAAGTGATGTTATGATAGCGATAGGGGCTTGTACATATGCCCCTTAGTCTGCTGGAATAGTCATTTACAATGTGGCGCACCATGGGGCTAGAATAGACAGATGCGTGACACATCTGCTGCCATAAAGGTGACGCCTTGCTGGAGTCGCGTCGCAAAGTTTGACGCAGCATGGCCTTAAAAGTGACAGTGTGAAATCTTGTAGATTTCACTCCACCGCTTTTAGGAGGCGTTCCTGCGCCGGAACGCCCCCCCCTGCACCCAAACGCCCACATGTGGTGCACGGCTTTGCAACGTGATGCATCTCCCAGATGTGTCACGTTGTAAATACCCCGCAGCATGGCGCTGGCTTTGTCAAAAGTGACGCAACGATAGCGCAAATGTGGCATACGGGGCTTGTAAATCTGCCCCTTAGGGAGTAGATCAGCTTTCCTCATATTCAACAATATGGTTGCTTCTTGGTGCTGAGAAGAGAAATATCAACGGCTTTGAAGCTACTGTTATATTTCATTGGTGTTTCCACATCTAGTCGGGCAGATTTTACCCTGACGCTGAGAGGGACCAGATTTCTCTCTGCTGAACGTTTCCTTGAGTGTAACGTTTCATGCTGAGCACTTCTTTTATTTTCCTGAACGTCTACAGAAGTTATAAGCAAATTAAATATACCAATCAGGTGTAACTCAATTTTACCATGTTTTAGGGCGTGAGCACAAGCACTTAGCACTGGTTCTCAGTGGTAAAGTGCACAGAATCCTAAGGCCAACAAAAACAAGATCAGCAAAAATGGAGGAGGAAGGCAAAAGGTTTAGGGGAAGATCACCCTAAGGCTGACAGATCTAATAGAATCCTATCACATCAGTAGCTTTCTCACACTAAAGGTAATTTTATTATACACACATCATTATCAAATAATCTCACTGGCTCCCCTTTGTATTGTATTGTATTGTGGCATACTTGTATAGCGCGACCTGTCACCACCAAGGGCATCCTGGCGCTTTGACCCATAATCCAGCGAAAACAGTAGCTCATCCTATCCTGGGAAAAAGGTGAGTTTTCATAGCCTTTCTAAAAGCTAAGAGATCTTCAAGGCTTCTCAAGGATATAGGCAGAGAGTTCCAGAGTCTGGCTGCCGCTACTCTGAACGAGCGGCCACCCATCCTCACTCTCTGGAATCGCGGGACTACCAGTAGCCTGGACGACGAGGAGCGTAGAGCTCTAGATGGACGATACCAGGCAAACATTCGCCGCAAAGGAATAGGGCCCAGGCCATGAATAGCCCTGAACACAATACACGCTGCTTTGTAGCGCACCCGCAGATGGACTGGCAGCCAATGAAGTTCGCGCAGCGCTGCCGTAGAAGAGCTATGGTAGGGGCGAGAGAGGGCGAGTTTGGCAGCAATATTTTGCACCCTTTGCAGCTTGCCCAGAAGTGTTACCGGGGCCTCCAGAAGTAGTGCGTTACAGTAGTCAAGTCGACTTAGGATGGTACAACGCACTACTTCTGGTCTGGCTTGCTCAGGGAGGAGAGGTAGGACCTTGCGCAGCATACAAATCAGCATCATACATGTAGAGGTGGTCTTATTTACATGTAGATCCAGCTGCAGGTTAGGCCCAAAAGTAACGCCTAGGTTGCGCGCTGATTGTGCAGCAGACACCGTCTCTGAGAAGGACGGAGGCCAGAAGTCAACTGGGAGATCTCGAGGAACTCGATCGGTGGAACAATGCAAGACCTCTGTCTTTGTTCCGTTGAACTGTAACGAGTTCAGACGGAGCCATTCCGCTGTCGCCTGCATACACCGGTGAAAAGTCTCCAGTGTGACTGCATCCTGTCCCTCCAGGGAAAAGACCAGCTGGGTATCATCCGCATAATTAAATGCGGAGATACCAAAGGATTTAATGAGCTGGACTAGAGGGCGGAGGTAGATATTAAAGAGTATAGGGCTGATGGCTGAGCCCTGGGGTACTCCTTGTCCCACTCTCCGCTCCTCTGAACTGAAGGGGGGTAACGAAACCCGTTGTTGACGGCAGTCCAAGTAGGAGATTAACCAATCCCTGGCCTTGTCTTTGACCCCGCATTCTTCCAGCCTAGAGATCAAGGTGGGATGGCTGACCGTGTCGAACGCGGCCGACATGTCGAGCAGCACCAAGAATGCTGCCCGACCACTGTCGACTCGCGCCCGCAGATTGTCTAGCACGGTCACCAGCGCAGATTCTGTCCCATGCGCTGGGCGAAAGCCGAATTGCGTCTCATCCAACCAGGTGTTCCCTTCTAAGAAGCCGGACAGAGCGCGGGTAACCAACTTTTCCATGATTTTAACCGGAAAAGGAAGCAGGGAGATTGGCCGGTAATTAGAAAGGCAGGCAGGGTCAAGCGTAGGTTTTTTTAAAAGCGGAGATACCACTGCCTTCTTCCAGCAACTTGGTACAATAGCTGTCTCAAATGACTGGTAGCAGATGGCATGCAGGGGCTGGAAGAGGTCCTCTTGAAACACCTTCCATAGTTTTGGAGGAAGAGGGTCCAAAGGCGAACCAGATGAAATCGTCAGGGCTAAGTCGCCGAACTCCTTCAGGGAGGGAAGGGGGAAACTACTCAGCTGGGGTCGACTGGCCTCACTCGCCGGAGCTCCCAAGCTGAGAGCCGGCTCCAGAGAAGAAGAAAAGGGACTACTCTGCTGGGGTCGACTGGCTACACTCGCCGGAGCTCCCAAGCAGAGAGCCTGAACCAAAATGGGAGAGGGGGAGCTACTCAGCTGGGGTCGACTGGCCTCACACGCCGGAGCTCCCAAGCTGAGAGCTGGCTCCACAGAAGAAGGAAGAGGACTACTCTGCTGGGGTCGACTGGCTACACTCGCCGGAGCTCCCAAGCAGAGAGCCTGAACCAAAATGGGAGAGGGGGAGCTACTCAGCTGGGGTCGACTGGCCTCACTCGCCGGAGCTCCCAAGCTGAGAGCTGGCTCCACAGAAGAAGGAAGAGGACTACTCTGCTGAGGTCGACTGGCTACAATCGCCGGAGCTCCCAAGCAGAGAGCCGAATCCAAGGCTGAAAGGGAAGAGCTACTCAGCTGGGGTCGACTGGCCACAGTCGCCGGAGCTCCCAAGCTGAGGGCCTGATCTGAAAGAAGGGAAGGAGAGCTACTCAGCTGGGGTCGACTGGCTTCCGCCGCCGGAGCTCCCGAGCTGGGGGGCTGCTCATCTGGTCGGGGTCGACTAGAGGGCATGGCCGGAGCTTCCTGACAGAGGTAAGTAACCCTCTGCAGAGGTCGACTGGCCGTCTCCTCCGGAGCTCCCTCCTTAGTGGTGGAATTCCGTGGGTCCTGCAGACCTGCTAGGATTTTACGGATTTTTTCCTCAAAGGCGTCCGCAAGAGAATCACAAAGAACTTGCGATGAGGGGACTGCACTAGCCACACACGTGGGGTGAGCAAGGTCCTTAACGATTTTAAAAAGGGCCTGTGCCTTGTTTGGGGCCTGATTTAGAGTGAGTTCAAGAAAGGTTGCTTTCGCTATCTTGATTTGAGCTTTATATTTATGCATAGCCGACCTAAATGCGATTTTCTCAGAGTCTAGGTACTGTTTCCTCCAGACCCTTTTTGCGCGTTTACAGTCAAGTTTGAGCTGGCGTAGTTCGCTCGTGTACCAAGGACTGGCTCGGTTCACCCTCCCTCGTGACTTGCGAAGGGGCGCCAACTTGTCCAGCGAGCTAGATATGGACTGGCAGAAGAGGGTATAACTTTCTTCGACTGTATTGCCAAGCTTAAAGTCCTCACCTAAAATGTTCGGCAATGGAGCGGGACCAAGGTCTCTGTAGTTTAGCTAGAGGTAGTCCAGCCTTACGCAAAGTAGGGTCCTCCGAACAGAGGGAAAACCTAATCAGAGAGTGGTCCGTCCAGTATTGGCACTTGATGTCCACTAATGATACCCATTGAGGGTCCGCAAACACCAGGTCCAAGGTATGGCCTTTCCGATGCGTGGAAGCGTTCACCAGCTGTACTAAGTTGATATCTATACAAGCTTGGCTGAGAGAGAAAAACGCATTGTCCAGCGAGCTGCCTGCCCACAGATTAAAATCTCCAAGAACCACTAGCTTGGAGTGGGAGCTAGCAAGTTCATAAATCAGGTCAATGAGAAGAGGGATGGATGGTGCTGGTCCCGGGGGACGGTAACAGAGGACACCCGAACAGCAGATCGACTCCTGCTGTTTGACTGTAAAACCCATCAGTTCAAATCCCGGTACCTCTCGAATCTTTAGCTGGGAGAGGGTAAGCGAGTCTCTATAAATGTATCCAATCCCCCCTCCTCGATTAAGTGGGCGCGGTGAGTGGCTGATTTTGAATCCTGAGGGGCAGGCTAGGCCCAGCTCGACCTCACAGTCCTCCCGAGTCCACGTTTCAGTGAGAAAGAGGACATCGAGCTGTTCAAATTTAATGACAAAGGCTATTTCCGTGTGGTGCTTGCAGAGGGATCTGACATTAAGCAAACCACAGGAGATTGGCCTAGAGGTTGGAGGCCTGACCGGGTCCTGACCAGGTCTGAGTCTAAGTAGCTCAGCCCGAGTATAAGCTATACGAATTGAACCGGATGGGCCAGAGGTAGCGGCCCTAAGCGCGTCCGTTGCGCGAACGGGCGCAAACGGGCTTACCTCTGGCGCACCTCCGGCGCCCCCGCTGCGCACCGTCGCTGCGCACTTGTCTAGCGGCCATCTTAAATGGCCAGCTAGATGTCACGTGGGTCCTGGCAGGGCGAGTGTCTCTCCCTCACCTAAGATGGCGCTGAGAGTGGAAGGACTTCTCCTCACTCCAAGATGGCGCTCGAAACCGGCACGATGATGCTGCAGTGCCCCCGAGTCCCTTCTATCCCACAAATGTGGGTATGTGGCGATTATAGTGCGGGTAAGACTCCCTTATTTCCCCCTAAGCGGTAGATAAATGATGGTTAAAAGAGCGAAGCGCTCGGCGCAAATTACATAAAACGAAGCAAGTGAAACTTTAAAATTATACAGGCAATGAGGAGCGTTATGCGCGCAGCGCTAGAGCAGCGTTAGCACTAAATCAAGGTCAGACTGAGCGAGGTAGGAGGTCCTACTAATATTACCTCCTCCTCCAATGCGTGGGTCCTGGCAGGGCGAGTGTCTCTCCCTCACCTAAGATGGCGCTGAGAGTGGAAGGACTTCTCCCCGCTCCAAGATGGCGCTAGAAACCGGCGCGATGATGCTGCAGTGCCCCCGAGTCCCTTCTATCCCACAAATGTGGGTATGTGGCGATTAAGATAACTGCAAAGGATTCATTACTCTAACAAAAATGCTTCTTGTGCTTCTGGAGTGACACAGCAATCCTTGACACCCATAGAGTCTCAGTACTTGTGTAAACACAGACATAAAGCAATTGTTTTCTAGTAGGTGATTTTCTGCACACAGCCACACAAGTCACTGAGCCTTATACACTGCTCCAGCATTTGTGTTTCCCCATGGCTCCATAAACACCTTTATAGCTGTGCTGATGTCATCCTGAAAGGAATGGATGTCTATATTCTGAATGGGGTGCAAGATGTGGCTGTGCAATCTGATATGCTGTTGAAAGAACGTCAAACCTTTACAACTCATGACCTGCTTCGTCATTGGTTCACTCCTGTGTCACAAGTAACGGTCAATAGAATTAGCGAATTGTGAGATGGTTGTAAGAAATATATGCATCGGTTAAGGGGATAATGTAAGACACTGAACAATGAATGGAATCCTGCATCATTTATGAGGTCATGCCTAACCTCATACAGACCGCACACAGACTATAGTAGCATTTTTATACCACAACAAACTTCTGGTGGGAGTCATTCTTTGTCATAGACACACAGGGCCAGATGTAGGTAATCTCAATTTACCTATTCTTAAATACCGAATTTTACCGATTCGGTATTTAAGAATAGGTAAATGGGATGTAGATACATTTTTGGTAAAAATTACGGATGTATGACGTTACAACGCATACCATTACAACTACCTACCATTACAACGCGACCATTACAACGCATACCATTACAACGCATAGCGCTTAGAGGTGCTGGATAGTGGTAAGTATAATTTACTATTCCAACTCCAGTCCCCGTGGACACTAGGGAAGGTGTTGGATAGTAAATTAAACTTATTCCCTATCCTAGAGCGCCCCCCAGCGCAATGCGTTGTAATGGTATGCGTTGTAAAAGTTGCGTTGTAATGGTAGGTAGTTGTAAAAGTTGCGTTGTAACAGGTGTATACCAAAAATTACCGAATCGGTAAGATTCGGTACCGATTCGTTAATTGTCATTTATTCCTATGGGCCAGGAGAAATGAATGGCAATTAACGGATCGGTAAATACCGATTCGGTAAAATGGGGGAAACATTCAAGGGTGCCAGGGTGTCACTTTGACATCCTGTTGCACCCCTGATTCGTGCTTGTGTGCAGATGTGGCACACATACATGCCCTAAGGGCATATATGTCTGCCACATGGCACAGTTGAAAATGCACAGATTTACATTATCAAAGGTATTCCTTATTTGCCACCAACTTATAGTTGGTGGTAAATAACAAATCCTAAAACCGAAAAAGCACTCATTTGAGTGCTCCCTACATTGCAAATTCGGTAATTTACCGATTCGGTATTTTAAGGAATCAGTAATTTGCCGATTCCTTAAAATACTGAATCGATAAATTACCGATTTTGCAAGTTAGGCCACCTACATCCCAAATGCCCAATACCGGTCGGTAACGGCCGAAATTCGGTAATTTCGGCCGTGACCGACCGGTACTGGGCCACCTACATCTGGCCCACAGTCTCTTATCCCCTCAGGAGATGACCTGAAGTCGTAGCCAGTGTGGTAAAGCGTTTCACTTCTTGGGAGAAAGAGGCATTCCTTTTTTGGGGGGGAGGAGGGGTGGCAGAGGAACACTGAGAAGCACAACAGAGCTCCAACAGTAGAAGTGGCATCCTGCCATTTTTATTTGGAACCAGAATAGCACTTTCTGAGACTGGTTGCAGTAAAGAACAGCAGGTGCAGTGAAAGAGGTTTGAGCTGAGTATGCTATAGGTCATTAGCCAGTGGCCACTAAAAGAAATGTTTCAACCCCAGAGACATGAGAACACAGCTGGAAGACAGGAAGAAGGGAGAGCCAGCTGCTTGAATTCTGATTTCACATATCACAAAGCTTGGAAGTGCTTCTCAAGGGTCACGCCACCTATCCTCATGTGTTCCTAGAAACTCAGGGACAAGGAAGGGATTTCTTTTGGAAGAAGCAGCTGGTTTTTAACTGGGCCCTGACAGAAGTGAGTGACTCCAATTTGTGCCCTGCATCCTATAAAAAACACTCCGTATTATTCTGGGTTATTTAGGAATCCCCAGGAGAACTATATCCAGTATCCTGGGAGTTGTGTACCTGCAAGATCTTTTGACATCTGGAGCTCAGGGACAGGGTTTTGAGGTTCTCAAGTAAGGCACAACCTTGGAAGACAGACACTGTTCATGTTCACATCAGGCAGCCAGGTGCTGTACTTTTGCTGAATGCGCAGGTACCTGGCTGCCTGAGCTGAACTTTGCTGGACTGAAGATGCCACAGCGATATTTGATTTGATTTAAAAATTTATAAAGCGCAACAAATGCCCGGAGGCGTCTTGGCGCTGACACTAGTAAAATCGATATCAAAGGAAGCATATGTGTGTTTTAAATGTTAGTTTGAAAAAGTCAAGTTTTTAAGGATTTTCTGAACATAGTGAGGCTTGAACTGTTTTTAATCGAAATGGGTAGGCTGTTCCAGAGTTTGGTCACTCTTACCAAGAAACATCTGCCGCCCCATCGAACTTGTTTGAATCTAGGGGCTTGCAGCAGCTTGTGACTAACAGATCTAAGATTCCTCGTGGGGGCATAGTATTTTACTCTCGAAGTCAGATAAAGTGGACCTCTGCCATGAAGTGCGTTAAATGCAATGCATAGTGCCTTGAAAGCTATTCTTATTTTGACAGGCAGCCAGTGAAGTGAAACCAATCGCTGAGCCACTGATTCGTTTCTAGGAATATTCAAATTAACCTCGCTGCCGCGTTCTGCAAGCGTTGAAGCTTGCTATGATATTGTTGTTGGATTCCAAGGTACAGTGCATTGCCATAATCCAATTTGGATATTGCAAGGGCAATTACCACTGGCAATGACCTTACTAAGGGGGAATATGGGAATGACCTTACTAAAGGGGAGACCCTTGTTCATTTTGGGATTTCCCTCCCATTTAGCTGTGTCCTAATTCAGGCCCCTAATATCTCGAACAGATAAAGTATGTGGTATAATTGGAAAGTTATGTGTCTAGAAAAAGCAGTCCAACTTGGCTGTATTGTTTGATTTTGGGCAACTTATATTCTGCCTTGACCTTTTTCTCCTTATTTGCCATTACTGCATGGGTTGACCATCATCTAAAAGTAACAATTTTATGATGGATGCCTGCTCGTTTAGGGTAGTTTCATTGTCAGTTTTTAAATTATTCTCATTTAGCATGTTTAAAGGTAAACATTTCATTAAAGTGCATTGCATAGGTCACCTCCTGTGCTACATGGCATCCTTCCCAGTTACCATGTAACAAATTCAACCTTTCGCCCCTCAATAAGATGGTTGTTTCCAGAGTGAGTGCTGGAACATCCTGCTAGGCTGGGCGACTCCAGGCTTTGTAGCTGGCCTGTTTGTTTTATATCAATTATTGATAAGCCTGATTACCTACATCAGTCCCTTGATGATGAAAACAAAGTGGGACATATGGGGCCCGATTCACAGAACTAACTTAAGACAAAATCCTAAACTTACTACTTTTGGTATTCACAGAAGTTAGGATTTTGTCTTAAGTCTGTATTAAGACAAACTTAAGACAAAATCCTAACTTCTGTGAATACCAAAAGTAGTAAGTTTAGGATTTTGTCTTAAGTTAGTTCTGTGCATCGGGCCCATGGTATCTTGCAGGAACTCACTGCAGGATGCAGGGCAAACATCTAAAATGAGGGACATTCCTGCACAGTGCTGCCTTAGGCTGGATTTTACAGCATAGGACCAGCCTGTGAGGGCCATGAGAGAGGGACAATGGTGCAGTGGGCCCTGGTGAAAGCAAGATAAATGCATCACTCTCTCCCCCTCATCGAGTCAGCGATGCAGCGAGCGCAAGGTAAGTGGTACTATGTATTTACTTTAATCTTTCCCGTTGTTTGTCGCACTCTACTATCCTCCACTCTGCCCTGCCCCCGCCCTGCCTCACTGCCCCTTAGCGTTACCTGTGCGAGCCGCCACTGCTTAGGCATATATTTAACACCACCAAAACTCCCTTTTATTCATTACCCTGTACGGAAGCGCTTTCAAAGATGTGAGTTCAGAATACCAATTGTACAAAACCTATTGTGTTTAATTTAATAGACTATATAGTTCCTCTTTAATAATACAGGGTTTACATGACAACTACCTTGTCTCTTAGTTCACTAATGATTTACTTTTAAAAACTATCCCTTTTAATAAGTACTTCTCAGTGCAGTGCTATAATGTGACCTATTCATGTCAAAGTGTGCATATGTTAAAAAAAAACACTTTTTGCAAGTACCCGACATAGCACCTCTTTCATAGCCCTTAAAGGGCTGAACGAGTGAGAGTTGCCTGTCCTAAAGAGGGCTAATGGAGGCGGCGCCCTTAACCATGTGACAACAGTGTCGTGAAAAAAAGCAAAAGCAGCCCTCGCAGTGCGGGGGCCACTGAGCTCCAGGGGACCCATTTGGAACTGTGCATCGGCAGTGGCCCCCTGGCCTGAAAGCTCTTGACTGGGTCGGGGGAATGTACTTTGCAGGAGAGCCCGTCAAGTTTTGTTACACCACTGTGTGACAATGGTAGTGCTTAATTTGAGCCGGTGGTTTCTGGTGCTCAGCACCAGCAATAAATTGTCAGCACCGCAACAACAGTCCTTGCCCTCTCCCTCTCACTCCCCCTCTCCCCCTTCCCTCTCTACTAATTTCTCCTTCTCTCCTGTTAATGTGTCTCATATATTTTGATGTAACGTAAATTGTTATTATTGTTGTAACTTTGCTGACCTTATGTAAAGCGCTCTGATACCTATGGGTCCAGCCAGCGCTATATAAAACTCTTTAAATAAATAAAATAAATGTGTTGTTACTATCATTGGAAGCATAGCAGGGGCAATGTGTGGTGTGAGTTGTAGTGGCCTCCTGACGAGAGCCCTGGTACTTATTTGTTTACAAATTAAGCACTGGACAATGGGCATCACACAGTGCTATAAAAAGTGAGACAGGAGTCCTGATTGCTTGAGAAATATTCTCAGTGTGTCTCACTGTACCTTGGCCCAGGAGAGGGGTGCCGTCCCCTGGACCTTTCAGCCATACACTATAGAATGTGAAGCCCAGAAAGAATGTGAAACCCAGGGGAGGGGCCCCTCCCCTTTCCAAGGTGCAAGGAGACACACTTCGCTCTAAATTGGATGGGGAACAAGAGAATCAGTGTGCCATCCCGGCTTTACTGCACTGGCATGAGGCCCCATATTGGGGTGCCTCCAGAAGAGCCCTGGGCAGCTGCCCACACTGCCCACAGTGGCGTAGCAAGAAGGGTGATATTTTTTCTGCTTTTGAAACAATCTCAGAAAACAAGGTGCTCCAATCTCTCTCTCTCGACCCTGAACTCAACGTCAGCCCTGGGTCCACCCCAGTGGCGGTTGGTGAAATGCAGAAATGGCGAGGCGCTATACGAACATACATTAAAATAAACATTTAACCAAGGAAAAAAAAGTTGCACTTACCTTAGCCTGCAGCATGCCCTCGATGTTCTCCAGTCCAATCCCTGATTCCAGCCACCTCTGATCGTAAGGTCCTACAGCCAACTACCTTATCCAATCCAGACGCGGCTCTCATGCTGCTAGCAATGTTAAGCAGTATGAGTGAAGCATCTGGATTGGCTAGAGCAGGCTTCCTCAGCAGTCCAAAAGGCACTTGAACCTGTGCGTGCCCTCCAACCCTGCTGATTTGTAGAGGTTTAAATTGCGCATATCGTGCTGATCACAGTAAGATATCCAGCCAAACCAACATGCGCACTTCAAACAGAAGTGGCCCCTCCTCATGGCTGCCATCAGCAGCAATGATGCACTGGGCACGCCCCACCCTCACACTCTGTTTGTTAGAGTGTAAAAAATAAAAATGGTAATAAAAAAGTTCTTTCCCATTTCATTTTTCACGCTCTCTGTAGCAATGTGTATGTGGGGGGAGACGCTCCTCTGCTCTGATGGAGGAATTGTCGCCGGTCCATCCCCTTTCTTGTAGGAATTAATACTCCCCTTGCCTTAGCCCCTCTCCCCCACAGTTCCTACACATTTTGTTAACCATCAAAGATGTTGCTGCTTGCATTCATGACGTAGTATTAACAAGTCATTCAAATCATTAAAAAACATATTTTCATCTGTTAATGTCATAGTGGTACACAATGATCTACTCTATCAGATTTGACCTCTGCAACAGGTACATGATTGCACTACAAACTGTCTTTTCTCAGAAGGTTAGAGGCTACATTGAGGCCTAGAGTGGCTGCTGTCTAGCTTTGAAAGGAGCCTGCGGGGGCTGGTGGTCCTTTTTCCTCAGCGTACCCACATGTAGCTCACACACTCCTAAAGCATCAAAGCTGCAGCCATAGAAGAGGAAATTTTTCCATGGGAAACATCCATTACAACGCAGGCATTATACCACAATGCCTTTACAACGCGGTCAATACAATGCAGGATCAATTATAACGCATGCCAATACAAAGCGTATTGCTCACTGACCAGCACCTTCCCTGAGGTAAGCACCTGGAGGTGTAAGAATAGTAATAGAAGAGTAATTTTTGTTGTAATGGAATATGGAATAATGGAATATGCATTGTAATGGCTTGCCATTCAATGATGTCATAGAACATGTCTTGAGTGATGTAATTTGTGAGGTCATAAGCAGTGCATAGCAGGGGCGCAAGTTATAGTTAGCCCTGGTAGCCATATCCGTGGAATTTCTGTGTTTTTTTTAGTTCAAAACGTTAATGTTGTCGCTGACATATTCACCTAATTATAACATTACTTTAACCTTTGGTTTTTTTTTGTGAATTTCTAGTTTTTATTTACGTATAGTCTATTTTATTAGCATATGTAAAGCCTGTGGCCAGGCCCTTTGGCATACCCCCGACAGGCAACCAACCCTACTCTATCCACAGCCTTTGGCCGTGCACAGCAGGGCATTGGCAGCAGGGCCTGGTCTGTGGCCAGGCCTGGAGGTCAGCCCACCTGAAGCCAACACCCTTGCTTACTACTAATGTGAAAGGGGCGGGACAAAATGGGTGGACCTTGTAGGTGATTTGGCACCTTTGCATTCTCCATGTCCAACAGCTTGGAAAATGGTGGGAACGCCGTTGCATACTACTAACTAGAAAGGGGGACCAAATGGATGGAGGTTGTAGGTGAGTTAGTGCCTTTGCTTTCTCAACATCAATTAAAAGGGAGAACTGTGAACTTTTAAAAAAAAAATTGCCATCAATGTGATGAGGCAGATAAAAACATAAATAAATTGGACTCTTAGGGGGCAAATTTATCAATGATTTTGTTGCCCTTGAGACACGCAAGTGGCGCAAGCGTGACACAAAAACCGAAAAGAGATTCCGCGATTCAGCAAGCTACACAGGGCCACCTTGAGTGTCCCTGCATGACTTGATAAACCTGGAGTAATGCAAGGCAGCGTAAAATCACTGCCTTATGTTACTCTGCCCCAGGGAGGCATTCCAAGGATGAAGCGTGGGAGTTCCCCTGCATCCACCCATGGGTTTTAGAGAATTCCCAGATGTACCATTACTTGTAAACCTTGAAATGCGTCAAAATGCTACATCTCCCCAGGTGAGGTGCCACAAGGAGAAATATGTTTATCTCTCCTCGCCGTTTCCTCTTTCTACGTTTGCTGCGTTCTGCAGCGCACATAGAAAGAAGATGCCTCTGATGATTGTTTTGTACATGAAGGCGCCCTTCTTGCACAAAAACAATCCTGTCTACAACGTACGCATCCTTTCACCATGGTGCAATGGTGCTTGCATTAGCAGAAATGCTTTGTATCATGTTAAATACAGCGCATTCCTGCCCTCTCCCTTTTATCCAGCGCACCACAGTGGCTTGCTGCGTTGCGTTGTGTGGATTCTTGTTAAATTTGCCCATTAATTTAAATAGAACATGCTGCCTATAAACCAGTGTCTTCAAAAATGCAATGTCAGGTGAATTAAATGATTGAAACCTTCAATCACTGCAGGGAAATAATTCAGGTGAAAACACAGACCTTAAAAACAAAAACTGCAATATCATCCGCTCCAAAATACAGACTGCCAAAATCTCGAAGTTACATAAAATAACTATGGGCCTCCTTGCCGGTTTGATGGATGATGCTCAGTTCCTCAGGGAGACAGAGTTCATTGCCACTGCTACCCTGCCAGACTATTGTTCCCAGATTTAAAGATTTATGACCACTGACACAGTGGTAATATGTGTACATTAAAAGGAATTGCAGCCAAGTCACTTGTTTTCAATGTACAAAAAAGTTTAGTCGCTGACTGCCTTCGGTTTTGATATCCAAACTTTTAACACTTATGTTTTTCAGAAACAAACTACAAAACAGGAGTTTATTTCTGAAAAAAATAAAAACCTCATAACCTCTACATCCTAAGAGTTGTCTCCAGGGGTATGATTGCCATATTTTTTTTCTGTCCCTCACTGCCAGGTATTTCCTGATGGTGACACCCAATTCAGAAAGACATTAGACCATCCATCCTAAATAGGGTGGGAGGTGTGATATCCTTTCTCTGGCAGCCCCTACTCTGTTGGGCCATTAGAAGGTGTTTTCTGTTAACAGAGCCAACATCTGTCCCTCTGCATGAAAAAAATCTAGGGCCTGATTCACAGAATGAACTTAAGACTCAATCCTAAATTTACTACTATTTTGGTATTCACAGAAAGCACTTATTACTTTTGGCATTCACAGAATGAACGTACTACTTTTGGTATTCACATAAATTAGGATTTTGTCTTAAGTTTGTCTTAAGACAAACTTAAGACAGACTTAAGACAGACTTAAGTTAGGATTTTGTCTTAACTCTGTCTTAAGTTTGTTTTAAGACAAAATCCTAACTTCTGTGAATACCAAAAGTAGTAAGTTCATTCTGTGAATGCCAAAAGTAGTAAGTGCATTCTCTGAATACCAAAATAGTAGTAAATTTAGGATTGAGTCTTAAGTTCATTCTGTGAATCGGGCCCCTATATTTTTGTGGGTTAACCAGCATAATTTATGTTGAAGTTTGAAATGAATTAATTTCAAAGATGGTGATGCATCTGGTATGAGAAGAATTGTGGTGGGTGTGACTTGAGTAAATTACTTGAAATAATAGCAAAATTACATGAGATTGTGTGTAACTATGGGAGGAGTGTAACCCTGCATTTAGCACTTTTTTCTTAGTGCAAAATGCACCTTTGCGTCCAAATAAAACCAGAGGCTACACTTTGCGCTAAAAAAATAGCACTGAATGCAACGGAAGAGCAGCAGACAGCATCTGCTCACGCTCTTTCTATGCTCTTGAGTAGGCATTTTTTCCATAAATTTCTCCACATTACGGGAACAGATGTAATCCAGTAATTTTTTGGGCAATTTCACATCACAAAATTAATGCAAAATTCCTGAAATTACTCTGATTACTCTGGGGTAATTGAAATTTCTCCAAGGAGTAATGAAGAGTTGCTTTCATGGTGGATGGTTCACTTCTAACTAAACCACTGCTCCTTATATTGCAGAAAAAAGGGGCAAAAATTGCAAATCTAGTGTGATTTTTGCTTTCAGTTTTGCCAACGTTGGTGGAAGTTTATCAGCAAAGTCATTTAAAAGGATGTTAAATATACCAGTATCAGACAACAAACAAACCCAGAAATAACAAGCAACCCGTAATCCCTTATGAATCCTCTGCCAGTTGTGAAATTAAAGGGACTGCACACACGCTGTTGATCAATGCGCATTATACGTATAATCCCTGCAGTAAACATATTCTGAAACAAGATTCCGCTGATGAGAGACATCTGAGACCTAATCCCCTTTCATGTTGCTATCCGTTTGTGTGGGATATTTAGGCGGGATGCAGCGGCAGCCTGGGCACATCACTCGCTGTCCGCTGATGCCTCCTGCCGCATTGTGATGGATCCAGTGGAAATCACATCTGTTCACCCTCCTGATGAGCTGATTTGGAAGTTAATCAGATGCTGGCGGAGTCCGACGGCGAGATCAAACTGGGCTCCAGCTCCCTCTCCGCGGTTACCTTCCAGACCTTGAGACTTTGCGTAGGTGCCGTTGTGTTGATCAATCCCGCGTCAGCCCTGAGGCTGCCTGATGAGTCTGTGGTCTGATCATTAGCAAAGAAACATCTGAAATGAGGAGACTGTCGCATTGAGGCTGAGATGGGAATTGAACAGGACCAAACTTCAGAGATGAAAAAGCGTAAGGACAACTTCAAGAATGTCCTCAATGGACCTTTTAGTGATGGGCCAATGTTGTGTGGACCATATCTCTGATTGGCCAAGGTGAACTAGACACATGCAGAGAGGAGTGAGCAGTAAGGTTGGGTGACATTCACAATCTTATAGTCTGAAGCTGCTGTGCCTGGCCTTATTTAGGGTTATTTCCACCTTCTTTTTCGGCTTGTTATCTTCTTCTGGAGGTGACTTCCAGAAGAAAAACTGAGAGGCCAAGATGGCCACTGTGGGGATTCTGCTAAGGTCCCAGCCAGCCACAATTTGCACTTATAAACATATAGCTGTGGAGAAAGTCTGCACTCAAGGAAAGGTGGAGCGTCAACATTATGGAAAAGTTTTGGCTGACGGGACCTTGTTGGTGTTTGAACTCAGTTCATTTCAGGAGCCTGAATTACTGTATTCATGCAGGTTAGAATTTTAAGCCCACACAATAGATATTCAGAAGGGTTTCACCTTTGGTCCCACCCCCTCTGCACAAAACCTAGAGTGTCCAGCCTTGCTCTATGCATCTAAGGATCAGTATGGGAATGAGTGAAGTGAGGCTGTGGGATTCTGCTAGATGCTCAACCAAGTACATCAAGATTTTACTGGCCGGCAATATTACTGAATCTAAAATACTGACTATCAACATATTGTCAAGTTAAGTAGATATGTATAGATTTTCTAATTCTTAACTCCAAATGTGCCAACCATAACAATATATATCATAAAGTTAAACTGATGTGATACTATGAACTAAAAAAGAAATATAGGAGGGGCAGTAATTATTATTAGAACATACCCATCCTTCCTCAAAAAACTACATTTTAAAAGTAATCTAACAAAAGTTTGAATTCAAAAATCCCTGCTTGATTTGCACGTTTACTCAAGAAACAAGTGCTTGATTTTGAATCGGTTTTAGGCTCCAGGACCAGACATAGTTTAAAATTAATAGATTAAAGATGAGGGGGGGCTCAAATTAAAAGTAAAAAGAAACAACCCTCAGATGCAATGGACGAGATAGACAAGACTCCATAAGAGCCAAGTAAAAGTAAAGCTCTTCCTGAGGGGAGAGGCTGACAACATAGAGTTAAGCAAAAAAGGACCCAGGAGAACAAAAGCAACACTTTCAGGGCTCAAGGCACAGAGAAGACCTTTCACAAAAGGGATTGGAGCAGGCCCCTAGGGGAAGGAGTAGGGGTAGAGGACCCAAAATACAAATCATTCATCTACAACCATGGATCTACAACTTCACATGTGTGCATATTAATGACTTTGGGGAAATTAGAAACCTTTCCTTGAGAGGCGTGCAATGTCAGTTGCAATCCGCAATGCTGTGCCAGTCGCAATCTGCAATGCTGTGCCATTCGCAGCTTTCAAGACGTCTTTCCAAGGAAAGTCATGTTATTTCCTTTTTTGCAGATATGTATAATTGTGCCATTTGTATTGCGTGAACCTTGCTGAAAACAGTAGACTGCTGCAAGAGTTCAAAGGCAAAAACACATTACAGTGGCTGGGTTCTTGAAGCAGAAGTTGACTGTTTGTACATCCTGATGTAGAGGTGCTTCTGTATCTTTTTATGGTCTGGCTTGGCAGCTCAGCTGTCACCAATTATGTGAGCATCAGTAGAGATGGGCTTTGTTTTCACCCACATGTTGGGAGCCATAGTACATGTTTTTATTTGGCAGAAGTTGCGTGCTTCCACAAAAAAAGTACTCGCCCTCCACGCAGCAGTGATCATTTTGTTTGTTTATCCAGCTGCCTCAGCTTGAACTTTCAGTGACACACGCTTGACAGTGTAATGGTATTAAAGTGTCTTAGATAACTAGACACTTTACGGTGTTTTCCGCTGGCTGCTGTACAAATGGGAGTAGGGCTTTCATTTTCCTACATGGATGATTAGGTCTAGCTTGAAAGTGCAACTGTCACCTGACCTTTTAACCTTAACCTATATTATTGTACAATTATTGCTGCCACACAAATACCTCCCCATTTCCATGCAATTTTGTTTCACAGAGGTCGTGTCATACGCCGATGACACCCAAATTATGGCGTCCCTGGCTCACTCTGTCACCACTTCCGCCGTCAACTTTAGGACTTGCATGCAGACAGTCTCGGACTGGATGATCCAAAACTCCCTAAAGTTGAATGGCGATAAAACAGAGATCCTGGTCTTTGGCAAGGACCAGGACATCTGGTTTAGTGAGTGGTGGCCTTCATCTTTGGGAACTTGTCCATCTCCCTCCCAATCGGCCAGAAATCTCGGCGTTATATTTGACACATCACTCTTCAGGTCAATCGTACAGTAGCCACCTGCTGGGGAGTTATCAAGATTCTTAAAAGAATCTTGCACTATCTTTCTCCCCAAGCATGTAAGCAGACTGTGATGGCACTGGTGGGTTCCAGGTTGGATTACTCCAACGCACTTTATGCAGACTCCAACAAGGGACTCATTCAGCGTCTTCAGGTTGTTCAGAACGCGGCCGCGCGATTTGTCCTAGCTCTACCTAAAACATCCTCTGCTACAATGGCCAGAAAGAGTTTGCATTGGCTTCCTATACAACAGAGGATCTCTTTCAAGATCTTGTGTCTGGCCTTTAGAGCTCTCTCGACTGATTCTCTTAACCCCCTGGATTCCCTGCTAACTCGCCATCTGCCCAGCTGAACCCTCAGATCATCGGGGAAGAATCTGTTGGTGGTTCCCCGTGTTAGGAAGGTTCGTTGGGGCAGCAGAGCATTTTCCATTGTTGCCCCCAGGTTGTGGAACTCACTGCCATTGGAGATTAAAGCCCTACCGTCCCTGTCCCTTTTTAAAAAAGCGCTTAAAACTTGGTTCTTTATCAAGGCCTACCAGTAACGGAGATTATTTGCACCAGCTAGTTTCTCTTTGGTTAGGCGCCTTGACGCCCATTGGGCTTAGTTGCGCTATACAAATCTGTTTTCATGTAATTTCATTTCATTTCATTACCATAGATTATTGCTTTACAGCCAGACCTATCGGCATTGCCAATGCTTGCTGTTTTTGCATTGGTATTTTTCAAATGTGCTACTGTAGACTCCTAAAGTTCTACAAATGTAACTATTTTTCTAATGACCATCAGAAGGGATCCCTGGGTCCAACCCAGAAAGGAATTTTTGGTCACAAATGCCTTTATTTACACCTATCGGGAAGCCATTAAATGGGTTCTGGAAGTAAATAGCTTTTACTACTGTGTATTTCTGTGCCACTTGCGCAGAGGGATCGACAGTAGTAAATCACATACAAGTAATTCGGAGTTGTTGGAGCGAGTGTAGGTTTGCCATGTAAACCCGCCAATGATCACAGTTGTGCACATTTCTGTGTAGTGACAAGATCACAGACCTATTTCCACATAGGAAATGGTCAGAGTTTTACTCCAGCCTGAGGTTGGAGTAATAATGGCCACGGGGATATTTTCATTACACCTGAGCAATTTCAGTAATTTCGTATTGCTTTTTTTACATGAAATTACAGAAAATTATCCAATTACGCCAGCTCGAGTAATTTTGATGAATTTGGTGTGAAATTATGTATGTCAAGAGCACAGGAGCTGAGCAATCGGCTACTATTTTTTGTGTTCTGTTGCATGTAGTGCTATTTTCTTACTGCTAAATGTATTTTTGAGGGTCCTTTTTGCCCTAAAGAAAATAGCACTAAATGCTGGGTTATGCTCCTTGCATAGTTCCAGGTAATCGTGCATAATATTCTTGTTGATTTGCGTTTTTATGCTACAGCAAAGTTTGCAAGTTACACCCCCTCACTCACCCCCCTGTAATAATCCTTCAATGAAGCCAAGGGGAATGGATCTCCCCAGGTGTGTTTGGGATACATAGGGGAAGGAGAAAGAAAAAAACAAAATGTGCTTTTGCGACTTTGGGTGCCTTTGCCATAGTGCAGAATTCCATGCTATGTGCAGCCTAAAAAAGGTCACATGACAGGTGAAAATAATGTGTCTTAAAACTTGCACCTAGTTAGGTTTTCAAGTCATAATATTACAACTGCTTTGTGAATTACCAAAAAGTGTAAAGTACGTTCAGGCAGGGCTGTGGAACCCTTCCCGGCCAGTACTTTTTGCACCTTTTTTTAGGATGAGACACCAGTGTACTTATAACCTCCTCTGGTTGACATTCATGTCCCTTTAGCCAGGACTTCCAAGGAGCGGGTCTGCAGCTGTGTGGTCCCTCCTTTAGGAGCTTGCTGAGGAGAGTCAGTGAATGTAAAACTGTGTGGACTTATAGGTACAGTACACCTGAACCAAGGGTGTACATGAGAGAGTTTCTTGCACATGGAAAATTTGTGGAGTACACTACCCTGATTGAGTTGCTTAAATGTAACTACTATTTGTAATTACCTGAAAAAAATGAGTGTATTTCCTGACCTGTTGGATTTCCCGAATACAAAAGAGGGTGTGAACACACTGCCTCACATCCCAGCACTCATTTTGCCCTAGTGCATTATGGTAAAAGTAGTGCATGATAACACTTACTTCAGTGACAGTCTTTAGTTTTTCACCTTTGTTGGTGCATCGTGTGCTGTTTACCTCTAGAGGCATGTTTCAGGATAACTGTCCTTCTTCAGTTGAGAGCATCGCATCATTCTGGGGGTGCTGGAAATGCTGCCCAAAGCCTTCTCAGGTCTCTGTACCACTCGCTGGGCACAGGTGCATTAACCAGAGCTCATTAGCTCAAAGGAGCTTTTTTCAAACACAGTTGTGTGCTGGTGTGCCAGTCAGTGCGCTCCTTCCGCCTTTTGTGATTGGCTCCTTGCTGAGTTATTGGACTGACGAGCTCTGGGATGCACCTGTGCTCTGGCAGTGGTACTACACCTGAGAAGACTGTGAGCAGCATTGCCAGTCACCCCAATGTTCACTTGTTACTTTCTACTGAAGAAGGACAACAATCCTAAAATGGGTTTGAAGAGATACACAACACTGATTGAACCAACAATGGGTTATACTAAAGACTTTCAACTTAAGTGAGTGTTATCGTAGCTGCATTTACCACAATGCATCTGGGCTAATTGTGTGCTGGCATGCCTCCTCATTTTGGATTTTCCGGATGTCTTGTAGATCACCAGATCTCTGGTGATAGAACTGTACAGACTCTGAAATCCTAGTTCCTTCTCAGCATTACACTTTTGGATGGCCGCTCAAGAGACAGCGTGTACTATACATTTCTGGGTCAAATCTTGTACAAACAGGCTTTGCTTTTCCAGCTCCTAATCTGTGAGGCTGATGAGGCTGAAGGTGCATGAGATTGGGACCATGCTTACATCTCATATTGGTATCCCTCACTGGGGTTTTTTGCACTAATGTTGCTGTTCTTTGTTGCTAGATCCCATGTGTGTAATTTCTATACATTGAGCCTTGAATGCTGAGACCACCCCTTCAGTGCTTGCATCTTTCTGGCATTCCTACAGCAGTGAAACCAGTTTCTCATCTCTTTGCATGCTTTCCGGGTACAGTTCCTTGTCCCTGCACATCTGCATGAGGTTCTTGTTAGTTCTTCACTGCTAGTCAACAATCCTAGCTCTCTAATAATCAAATAAAGAGATTGTGAGCAGTTTATTTGTAAGAGATAAACAGTACTCTTTGGATCTAGCATGAAGTAAACATAATAGGAACAGAGGGTTTAATGTAGACCCCCTCCAGCCATTGTTTGCTGGAAGTGTCATTCACATGTTTCATCAGCCCACTGGAAAGCAAACATAGAGCGAGGAAATAGGTCTGCCCACTACACACATTTCTTTGTTGGAAGTGTCACAATTTGAATCAACCCCAAGGACATTAGTTAAGCTGCGGCTGCTACTCTGATGGCTCCCTTTCCACTTCCTGAGGTAAGAGTGAGAGCAGTGGTGAAGGCTGGTGCAGGAGCAGAAGAGAAAATACTAAGGCATGATAAACAGACTGGTGAGTCCCCTGTGCCCTAAATGGCATGGGGGAGTAGATACCATTGCTTAATTTGAGCCAGTGGTTTCCGGTGCTCGGCACCAGCACTTAACTGTCAGCACCAGCACTTATAAATCTGCCACATGATAGCCCTGTTTGTCTAATTTAGTTTTGAGCACAACAACAGCTGTTTATTAATTCATCCCACCTTTAAAATGACTAATACCTGCGGCCAAGCCATTCTTAAAGCTTTGGGGACATGTAATAGTCTGAATTGCCATGCTTGTAGGAGTGTGATGGTTAGTAGCTGGGTTGGTACTATCATTGGCAGCATGGCAGGGGCAATGTGTGGTGCAAGCTGCAGTGGCCTCCTAACAAGGGCCCTGGCACTTATATTTTTACAAGTTAAGGACTGTAGATACCAAACTTTGTGGTGCTTACCGCAAGGAAGGAAGCCTTTAGGCTATGTGTGCATGCACTTTAGAGGCAACGTAACTTGTGCATTTGCTTTACTGTAGCGAACACCTATGTAATACTTCCATCCCAGTAAAACCTTGTTAATTACCTTCAGCATACTGAACAGGTGCATTACATTGGAAATATTGCACGCTCTCGTATTACCTGTCAGACAATGAACTTTGATGGCCTTTGACTTGCTGCCAGGAAATGATGCACATCCTGCAGAAAGGTCTGCACATGAGATGGTAGCTCGGGACAAGACTCAGGTCTGACTGTCCAATGCCTTAGTTACAAATGCCCTGCTTCAATTTGTCCACTATTATGCCATGACCTACTTCTTTGAACATGCATCCTTCTTCTTTGGGAGACTTAACAGTTAAAACCATGTATTATTCTGTCATGGGTTTGTGTGACCATCACAACGAAAAACTGGCATCTTGTATGTATCTTTATGTCTTGTATAAATTTGTGAAACATGTCAAATTGATTTTATGAAGTATGAAGTATTGATGATTATTTATATGAATTGTTTGTTGTTATATCTTGTGATTTTAATAAAAAAGATGTCTGTAATACTTTAATTCTATGTGTTAGAAGTGTATATGATTTGTTTATTTTAGTAGAGATATTTAAAGTGTGTGGGGTTGCAATTAGATTTTTTATTAGATATTTTTACCAAACTATTGTGTAAATATAATCTATGTTCATGTCTGAAGGGAACCTTATCTAACTTGCTAAGAGTACCTCATCCCTTTGGTTTACAAAGGATCTCTCTCTGTTTTACGCATATCTTGTAACAAAATCCTACATCAGTTTCCATTCTAGGCTCCGTCCTCCTGGATCTAAGTCTAGCCCCTTGTGAGCTTAGACAGCCCTCTTCAAACCCCACTTCACCCCTTCCACAGTCATGCTCGGTGCTTAAATTGAGCCTATGGTTGCAGGTGGGGCCCACCTGCATTCATTTTTAGGGAGCTGCCATTTTATTTCCTCGTCACACTTTGACTAAGATAAACAGATACAAAAACACACAAGAAGGAAAATAGAGGAAGAGAAAAACAAGGGGAAAGGGAGAAAGCAGGGATGAAAAAACCTTATAGAGTGAGATAATATTTAAGGGAGAGTCCAGTGGAGGAATAAAGAAGCATGAGGTGGAATCAAGACACACAACCTTGGTATTCAGCATTCCTAATGGAAAGGGGCGACCACTCGGTCCCCCCGAACGTATGGTAGGGTGCCCGGATCCCCCCGGGAAACCATTTTGGGCGGGGGCGTGTCTCGGCTGGTATGCCCAAAGCGGCGCAGCCGGGGCGCGCCTTTTCCCGCCCAAGAAGGGGTGGTCCTAGACACCTACACCGTTGGTCACGCCCCGTAGGCGTACCAGAGGAGGGTACACGCCCTCCCGAAGAGGAATAAAAGGAGCAACAATCCAAAGAAGCATCCTCTTGTTCCTGTGCTTGGAAGCTGCACCCTCTCGTTGCACGTGAGCCCTAGACGGAACAAGGAGCAATTTTGAGAACTTGTAATTTTTGTGTTTTTCTTCCAGGAGCCTTCTCTCCCAGCGTCTTCGGACCTCCGGATCCAGGACCTCGTCGAGCAGCTAAGCAGCAAGGGTCGAGTATCTGACAACGATGCCTGGCAAGAAGGTCGGAAAGAAGGCAGGGACGGAGCAGATGCTCCGCATGCTGGTGAAAGACATGGCGAACATGAAAAAGCAAATGGCGGCAATGAATAATACGGGCAGACCGAAGAAGGTCATCAGACCACCATTGCCGGGAGTAGTCCCCGCAGGGAGAGGTAAAAGGGCCAGGAATAGGGCGGCAGGGGGGGAGTCCCCAGTTCCCGAGTCACCCCCGGTAAGCCCGGTTAGTCTGGTCGAGGCCCCGGTACCAGTACCGATCCCGGATGCTCCTAATTTCATTTGTTCACCGTTGGGAGTAGTCCCCAAGAAGGACCCAGGTGAGTTTAGGTTAATTCATAACTTGTCGGCTCCTAGGGGTCTTTCGGTAAACGATGCGATTGATCCAGGAGTCTGTTCGGTGCGGTACGCATCCTTTGATGAGGCCGTCGCCATGTTGAATCGCCTGGGGCCCGAAGCGCTGATGGCTAAATCGGATATTGAGTCAGCATTCCGGTTGCTCCCGGTACATCCTCAGGATCAGCGTCTGTTAGGTTTTGTGTTTCAAGGACGCTATTACATGGATAGATGTATGCCAATGGGTTGCTCCATCTCTTGTGCTTATTTTGAGAAATTCAGCTGTTTTCTGCAATGGGCGTTCACCAGAGCTACGGGCTATACGCAGGTTATGCACTATCTAGATGATTTTTTGTTCTTGGGGCCAGCCGGGGACACGGAATGTGCACAGGCTTTACTGGAATTTTGCAATCTCATGAATCGATTCGGCGTGCCATTGGCACCGGGGAAAACTGTGGGGCCATCTACTTCACTCGAGTTTCTTGGAATCGAGCTCGATTCAGTGGAGGGATGCTTCCGTTTACCCAGGGACAAAGTTATGAAATTTAGGGCCTCGCTAAAATTGTGCATTAGCAAAGAGAAGGTAACTCTCCATTAAGCATGAGCGAATTTTGCGGATCTCGCGTTCGCGAATTTTGCGGATTTGCAGATTCGCAATCCGCAAAATCCGCGAATTCCCGCGAATTTGCCGTTTTTTTTTTTTGTGTTCGCCCGTGTTTCTGCCAGTTCGCGAGGGTTTTGTACACTTTCGCAAATTGCGAACTTACCTGTCGGGTCGCAAGTTTCGCGGACTTGTTGTTTCTACGTGTCCAGCCTGTTTGGGACACTCTTCTTCATCACTGCCACTCTCTGTCACCACTGCCACTCTCTGACTACTCATGCCACCCTCTGGCCCACCCATGCCACCCTCTGTTTCATCACCACACCCTCTGGTTGTCCAGTGTACATTATTTTCGGCAAAGCAAATCACACCTTCCCTGCCTCAAGTGACCTGAATTAATTTGAGGCTGATTAATGTGTCACAGAATATTTTTTTAGCTGGCACCTGCTTCCTTAGTGCGCCCTGATTAGTGATCTTTTGCACTTGCTAAGTGCTTTCATTGTTGCAAAATTAGTTACAACACCTGCCCTGCCCCAACTGACAATAATGAATTAGGGGCTGATTAATGGATTTTAACTTCCAGCCTGGCTCCTGCTTGTCTCCCTTAGCTGTAATTCAGGACCTTTGTGGCATATGTGTAACTATTCTGAGGTTCAGAGCAGGGTCACATAATAGTTTCAACTGGCAACTGAACTCTGGAGGGGCCCCTCAGGAAGCACTACAGGAAATGGCTACTAATGATGAGCCTGAACTTTTGAACCTGGTAAGTAGTTACTTTCAGTTTTGCTAAGATCGTATTTCTGCAATTTTGCACTTATTCGCGGGGCGCGAACTCACGCGAACTCACGCGAACTCACGCGAACAGTGCGAGCAGTGCGAGCAAAATCCGCTGCTCGCGGATTTGCGGATTTTGCGGGAGATTCGCAAATCTCGCGGATTGCGGATTTCCCGAAAATCCGCAAAATCCGCGAGCGGAACGGATTTTCCGCCCATGCCTACTCTCCATCAGTTGCAGCAAGCGGTGGGCCAGCTTAACTTTGCCCTCAGAGTGATACCAATGGCCCGTCCCTTTTCCCGCTCTATTGCACAAGCCATGGTCGGCCTCAAAGAAGGACACCACCGCACAAGACTGTCTGCAGAGGTTCGCCAGGATATGCGCATATGGTTGGCATTTCTGGCGGATTTCAACGGTCGAGTGGTATGGAGCAAACCACCAGCATCCTCGGACGAGCTGGGTTTGTGGACCGACTCGGCAGGGAGCGTGGGATTTGGCGCCATCTTTGGTAATCGATGGTCGGCGCAAACATGGCCGACGTGGTGGCACACCAGTGGGCTAACAGGTAACATTGGGTTTCTTGAATTGTTCCCCATTTTGGTGGCCCTGAAGGCATGGCCGGACAATTTCCGTGATCGCTCTGTGGTATTTTGGTCCGATAACATGACCGTGGTTGAATGCATAAATAACCAGGCAGCACGCTGCAAGTTGATTCTGAGATTGTTAAAGGAAATTGTACTACTGTGCATGAGACTGAACGTTCAGTTTAGGGCAAGGCATGTGCCAGGTGTACTGAACCAGGCGGCTGATGCACTCTCTCGTTCCCACATGCAGGCCTTCAGGGGTTATCTACCTTCTGCGGATCTAGTGGCAGCACCATTTCCCGAAGCTCTCTGGTCACTCGGTGCCCCGGATTACAGGACCTCGTGGGAGCCAGCTTAGCCCCCAGGACATGGAAGGCGTACGAAGGAGCGTTTCGTTCCTATTGTGCATTTTTGGGTCCAGCAGGAGGGGATAAGTGGGGACAGGAGGAGTATGTACTGAAGTTTTTAGTAGCACTCCACAAGGCAGGCCGATCAGCAGCGACGGCCAATAGGCACCGGGCCGCCATTGCATTCATGGCGCAGGCTTACGGCATCAAGGACCCTACATCGTCCTTTTTGGTTAAGAAGGCACTACGAGGGTGGCAACGCCTCGAGGGTCATAGAGTAGACGAGAGGCGCCCGATTGGGTTAGAAAGATTGTCCCTGTTGATGTCAGTGCTCCCCGCGACATGTTCCTCCCAGTCCGAAGCAGTGCTGTTCCGGGCCGCTTTCGCATTAGCATTCCATGGGGCTATGCGGGTGAGCGAGCTGGTGGCAAGAAATAAGAAGGATGTGGGGGGAGGTCTATGTCGGGAACACGTTCAGATCAAGGGTGATTCAAAGGTAATCACAATAGCCAGGTCTAAAACCGACCAGGGTGCGATGGGGGACAGTATTGTGGTCCAGCGCATGCGAGGGTCCCCCATGTGCCCGGTGCAGTGCGTTGAGGAATACCTGGCGCAAAGGGCGGTAGCATGGGGGGGAAGCTTGCTGAGACACACCGACGCCACCCCACTGACAAGGTTTCAGTTTCAGCGGGTGTTAACTTTGGCAATCGCGGCAGCGGGCTTGGACCCGAGCGATTTTGGGACCCATTCCTTCAGTATAGGGGCTGCTACAGAAGCTACAGCCAGGGGTCAAAGTGTGGAAATGGTGAAACAATTGGGACGATGGTCCTCGAACTGTTATAAAAGGTATGTGCGGTTGCACATGTTGTGAAGCTAATGTCATGCACTCACGCTTCTTGTCTTTGTTTGGTTTACAGTTTCGCGAGCTTGCGAGGCGGGGCGGACTGTGCAGTCGACCCGACACCTGGGAACCAGCGGTCAAAGATCACCGGCTGAGGAAAGAGTGGTGTGGGTCGTGGGCCACTCATACGTGAGGCGTGCCGCGGACGTATTCAAAGCAGGTGACATGATTCACGCAGCTGGGGAATACGGGTACAGGGTGACCTTCCATGGAAGGGGCGGGCTCTGTATTGACCGGTTTCAGTGTTTTATCGAGGAACTGTTAGGGCGGACAAGGTCACCGCCGTCTATAATCATAGTGCATCTGGGGGGGAATGACTTGGTGGCGCTCGGTCGGCGAGTACTCCTCGAGCGGGTTCTATCCACTGTTAGCTGGTTGGCAAAGAGGATTCCGGGGTGCACGATAGCATGGTCACACATGATTCCAAGGAAGATGTGGCGGGGGGCCCTCTCTGTGTCAGCTTTGAATCATTCAGTAAAGAAAGTTAATAACAAGCTGGGTAGATTGTTTCGTTCAGGACAGTTGCACTGTATTCCGCATGGATGTATCCGGGGGATAACATGTATCTCGAAGATGGGGTTCATTTGTCCCGGGAGGGGAATGTCTTACTCATAGGAGACTTCATAGCATGGTTAAGGGGTTTGTATAGTCATGACCTTTAGTAGGAGTGTGGGGGGGTCCGGATAGCCGGTCAACTATCCGGCCTGTGGCGGTAAGGTCATGATCGGTGAGCAGTAATTTCAAGATCCCTAGAGGGGGCGCCACCCATTATGGATGGGAGCGCCCGGGGGGAGGCGGCCATTGGCCCCTCACACGGGGAGGCGGCACCCACTAAGTATGGGGTCGCCGAAGGGAAGGCGGTCATAGGCCCCTCCCAGGGGAGGAGGCGGCTCGATGCCCCTCCTAGGAATTTCCCGGGGCCAGGATATCCCCGACGGCGAATGTGGTGAACAGTGTGGGGTGGGAGGGGGGTCCACGCTACCTTCTAGACACCTCACACGAGTCCTCGGACGACCACTAAGATGGCGTCGAGTTAAATAAGGGGCCCCCGCTAAGACAAGGGAAATTGGAAGTTGGCACAGAGGTACAGTCCTCTGTGCGACCGCCCCTCACACCATGAGGGGGGAGTTCTGGTAGTAGGGATCTGACACCGGTTACGACCTTGCCGTTGGCCCGTAATGTTAGGATGTACAATTTTTATTTAGAAAGTATGCATTTGCAGGATGTTTAGACTCGGCTAGGAGAACCTTTGTATTAGAGATTTGTTAAGGTTAGCCAATAAACGTGACTGCAGTGAAATGTATAAATGAAAAATTGTACATGATATGAAACTGTTATTTTAATGTTTTAATTTTGTTTCATATTTTTAATAAATACGGCCGGGAGGGTAACTCCCTCCCGCCTTCCAAAAGTTCAGAACTGCGTCCGTCTTCCCATCCTTGGGGATTGTGTTAGGAGGGGGTGATAGGCATCCCGGCCATATAGTTGTAGTGTCCGCCGCCATCTTTTGAGTAGAACTTTGGGCCCCAGCACTTATTTGTTTACAATTTAGGCACTGGCCATGCTCCCTAAAACAAGGCTACTCGCCCCATCGTGTGTGATACATTTTTAGTTTCAGCCATTATAATGCAGTTTTGGGGCAAATGCAAAAAGAACAATTTGATGGACGGAATGCTGACCCCCGGTTCAGAGATTTGGACATAAATCCATCGTTCTTTTGCCCACAATGCCACCCCAGTATGGACCCAGCCATATGCCAATTGCAACTCAGTCTTGACCCTGCTCCCCATAGGAACAGCCCAGCCCAGATTGCCAGGCCTGGTCCTCCCTAGACTGGACACAAGCATCCTAGGACCGGTTTCAGGGTATCACCATTCATCGGCCAGAATAGCCGGGATCCAGTGTCATGGCGAGCACGGAACCCACATTTTGGCATCCCCTTACCACTTGGGGTGACAAATGCAAAAAGAACAATTGATGGACGGAATTCTGGGGACGTCACCTGGCTTATAGCAGGTAAAGTAAAAAAAACAGAAAGCACAGAAGATCAGATCCATCCCCAGTAACAGTAAGATACATTGAGTGCAAGGCGGGACTCCTTGCCATCTGCTGCCTTAGTGAGCACAAGCCCGCGTGACCCAAACCGGATGCACACAGACAACACACAAGAAGCTATTCGGTTCTTTCTCACAAATGCAATCATCCAGAAGACACTTGGAACCTGGAAGCCTGCCCCAGGAAATCCAACCTGCCCTTTCAGGTTCACTTAGTTTGCAGTTCCATTCAGTTGGAAATGCATCATGCGTCCAACTCTGGCTAAGTAACCCACCCACAATATCTGCGAGGCTTTCAATTTGGGGTAAATAATAGTAATGGCCTCCTACCACCTTTTAGCTGAAACTCAAGCCTTCTTACAGGTGCTGCTCCCTGGCCGCAGCAGCTAAGTGGGGCTGGAGAGATCTGGTACAAGAGCAGGAGAGTAAACAACTTAGGCCTCTTAATGCCTCTCTCTCCCTTTCTCTGCTCTTCATTCATCTTGAATGTAAAAGCTCCATTAAAAATCAGCGTGTTATTTATTTCTTCCCTGGGCTCTTCTTTACTCTTAATTGTACATCCACTTCATTTTATTGTGCTATTCCTAATCTTGTCCATTTGTTTCTAAAGTGCCTTCCTCCTAATTGCAGCATAAAGGCAAATAAACAGCTGGGGAAAGGAAGCAATTTGCAGTCCTTCACCATATTAATCATCCATGTGAATCTTCTGCCTTTAAACAAAATTAATGGAAATCAAAATTAGGAAAGTGAAATGATTGCTTTATGTTTCATATGGTACCTATTAGAGAGGCACACTGTGGCCCAATTTGAGCAAACATTTAGGCCTGGAAAATAATTTAAGAAATTGATTCGCCGCCATTTTGTGCTGCCTGCAGAATAAAAAATAGAGTCTTCTCCTAAATTCATCTGCGGTCTTTGCCATCATGGGCACGGTGATTCTGCCTTTCTCAATATTTGGTAGGTAGCAGAATATTATTTTCTTTGCTTTTGCCCAGGGCAAAATGTTCCACAACAAGGGCCAGGAATTTGTTAGCTGGAGATCTACAAACCTACACTAATTATGTATTGAAAAGGGGAAAAGTCCATTCCACTGGAAATCATTCTAAATGAATTTGCTGCCCATGTAGTTTGAACTGCTTCTCAATGGAGAAGATGTAGCTGCCTCTGCTAATTCTCATGGTGGCGCGCTTAGTGTGGTGGTGTGCCAGCTCCTCTTGCGCCGCAATAACAAAACCAATCTGCTAACATAACAGCGCGGTAGGGCGAACCGCGGGCAAAGCAGCTAAGCCAATTGGCAGAGGCCAAAGATCCAGGAAACGGTGTTTACACATTTCCAAGCTCCCCTGGCCATGGCAGGCAGGTCCCAGGGTTTCTTAAGGTTCCTGTTGCTGCATCTCTTAGACAGCATCCTGGTGCTTCCTGACCATGTTTTTTTAAAGGTAGCACGTGTTCGTTAGAGGCAAGCGATTGCTGTTGCATTGTATCCACCTGCCAATTTTACACTGAATTTAGCTGGCGCCAGTACCTACGCGCGTTGGACGACATGGGACATTTCCCTCAGCCAATCAGACTTCTCTATTAACAGTCTTTAGCGGAGTGCTTACGCGGCACTACTTTGGCAAAAAGGTTTCTAGGAATTGACACATTTACTGGGCTTTACAGAAGGACTCTCTCCAGGTCTTCTGCCAGTGGCAGCTGTTAGCGAGCTTAATTGTGTCTCAATCAGGAAAGCAAAACCTGTTTTTCTAAGTGGCAGCTGCTAGGCTCAAAAACAGACTCTCAGAGGTCAGTAGAGCTGCTTGGCAGCAAACATGTTAGTGGGCAAGAGACTGAACCTCACAGCTGAACATCTGAAAGGTTACCAAGCCGTATCAGTTCCTGCTTCTGGAGTAAAATGACAAGGTGATGCAACTAATACATGAACAATGTTCCTTTGCAGCACCTGCTCACCCAGTGCTTAATTTGTAAAAAACATAAGTGCCAGGGCTCTCGTCTGGAGGCCACTGCAGCTTGCACCACATATTGCTCCTGCTGTGCTGCCAATAGCAGTTTGGCAATTCAAATTATTCCAGGCCCCCAAAGCTATAAAAACGGCTTGGGTGTCAGGTAATAGTTATTTTTAATGTATATTGAATTAATATTTAACTATTGTTGTGGTCATCTCTTAATAAGCCAGACAGCGCCACCTTGTGGTAGACTGTCACAAGCACTGGTGTTGACAATTAAGTGCTGGTGCCGAGCACCGGAAACCACTGGCTCAAATTATGCCCCTTGCTCACATGTCTTTTGTCAGGCGGGAGGAGCAGCGATACTTACTTCTTAACAATTTAGCTTGTGTGGAACTCAGTGAAACACTATTATAAGTCGGTGACCCCAACGTAAGCAATTTAAATAATTTGAAGCTGAAAACTATACACAAAAATACAGAAACAAGTGTACATCAAACAACTACACAAATTATGAAATATTTAATTCACATAAAATTAAAATTTTAAAATGAAGGTTATTTCTAAAAGATGAAGGATATGGTAGACTCTTACAAATAACTTTTTAAACATGTTTGCTCATAGGACTTAGTCTCATAGGGCCTGATTCACGGAACTAACTTAAGACAAAATCCTAAACTTACTACTTTTGGTATTCACAGAAGTTAGGATTTTGTCTTAAGTTTGTCTTAAGACAGACTTAAGACAGACTTAAGTTAGGATTTTTTCTTAAGTCTGTCTTAAGTCTGTCTTAAGACAAACTTAAGACAAAATCCTAACTTCTGTGAATACCAAAAGTAGTAAGTTTAGGATTTTGTCTTAAATTAGTTCTGTAAATCGGGCCCTTTTTGTCGCCGCAAACCAGTGCTTTAATCGTTGCCACCAGTCGTTCATAATAGATTCTGGTTTCTGTTTTGTGCTGCTCCCACATATCAATCATAGGGCACCACCTTAACTTTCAACCTCTAATTTCAAATTCCTTCAATTTGAAATGTTTTAAAATTTTCAATTTAATCTTTATATGTATGTTGACTTTATTAACCTGCTAATATTGTTTAATTTGTTCAACAGCAGCTGACCCACTAAGTAGGGGACAGGTTAAAAACCTTTGTTCCAGCTCGTTATTGGGTTCTCCATCTCAATAAAACAATTAAATGTGTGCAGCAGATCTCTTTATGTGATATTACCAGTAACCTATGTGATATTGTTGAGGTGCAGTTGTGAAGTTGCAATATCTGTAAGGAAACCTGTATCTGAAATTCTGTGCAAAGGATGGGATGTGCTTTATTTAATATATTATACCATAGTGCTCTATGTTAGACCTGTCAGCCTTAGGGTGGTCTTCCCCCCAAAATGTTGCCTTACTCCTCCATTTTTGCTGATCTCTTTTTTTGTGGGCTTTAGGACTCTGTGCACTTTACCACTGCTAACCAGTTGTAAAGTGTGTGTGCTCACTCCCTCAAACATGGTAACAATGGCTTACACCCAAGTGGCACAATTAATTTACTTATACATCCTTAGTAAAGTGGTATTACATGTACCCAGAGCCTGTAAATTAAATGCTATCAGTGAGCTCACACCACCTATTGTGCCACCCACTTAGGTAGCTTTTTAACATGTCTCAGGCTTGCCATTGCAGCCTGTGTGTGCAATTTTAAACTGCCATTTCGACCTGACAAAATAAAAAAAAAACCTTGCCTAATCTTTTATTTTTAATACAAATGAGTCACCCCTTGGTAGGCCCCAAATGGCAAATAAAAAGGTGGGCATATACTTTTAAATTCTTCATGACCTAGTAGTGAAAAACAATTACATTTGTTTTTTTACTACTGCAAGACCTGTCTTTCCCATAAGATCACATTGGATTACCTTATTACATTTAATAAGTGCTAACTTTCAATTGGGAGCCAGTGGGAATCTCAAATTTTGTGTCTAAATAATTGCAATTAAAAACCCTTTATTTAATGGCATAGTCGGATATTAAGTCACATTTCTGAAAATGCCACCTTTAGAAAACTGGCATTTTCTTGTCCCCACCATTTGGTGCCTGAAGCCTGGGCCACATGGCTAGGTGTGGTTGGCAGCTTGTGTTTGTCTATTCCGAGACAGTGAGACAAAGGGGGATTAGGTTTTGACAGGATGGCCAACTCTGACTTGATGGGGGATGAAGCTGTAACCTACCACACTCACACATTGTAACGTCTCTGCCTCAGCACACTCACAAATGGTTTGACATGAGTCATTTATGCCTCCAGACAAGCTGGTTCCAGAGCAGGGGGAAAGGAAATTCCAAACCCTCTGGGGGTGAAATCCTCCAGAGCTTTCTCCTACTTCTAAGCTGGCACCATGTATAAATATTGGACCCTTACACCCAACATTTCAGTACACCCCTGGACCTGTGGAAGCCTCAGAAGTACTGCTCTGCTGCTCTGCTACAAGAAGGACTGCTACTGTGCTGTCTTGCTGCCTGAGTGAAAAGGACTGGACCTGCATCTTCAACCCAGGACCACCAGATTGACTCCAAGGGCTTTTTGGTGGGCCTCCTGAACAGAGCCTCAAGGACAGAAAAGGCTTCAACCACCTTGAACTCTAGCACCTGTACTCTGTCTGCTGTGAGTCTTGCTCCCCAAGTGATATCACCCAAGTCCTGGACCCTTGGAAGTGGGCCTGAAGGTACTTTGACAGCCCAGCTGTGGTCTCTGGGCCAGAATTGACACACCTTGATGCATCTCCTCACAGCTCATCAGAAACACAGCTGCGTGGCACATCCCAGACGCAGGACCTTGCATCGCAGCCCACAGCTCACTCGAACCACCCCTGCAAAACGCATCTCCATGCAGCACTTCACACCGCAAGCCTCTGTTAACAGCATCCTCGACGACGATGTCAACAGCTCCATCAGAACCGCTGCTACACAATGTAGCCTCGAAGCAGGAGCTCTCATCTCTCCTGCAGCTCATTGGAATTGCAGCTGCATATTACATCCTTGACACAGGATCTCGCAATGCTCCACAACAAGGATTTAAAGTACTTTGTAAAACGGGCCTAACTTGGTCCATATATCCAGTCCATGCTCCATCACAGTTGGCCTGAACATGTGACTTTCTCCGTTCCAGTGTAACCAGACATCCACATTTGACGTTTTATTTTCACTTAAAACTTTAAATCTGCATATCTTCAGTTCTATTAATTGGATTTTTGTTGTTTTGGTCTCAAATAACTTAATAAATGTTACTTTATTTTTCTAAATTGGTGTGGCATTTTTATTGTGTTGTGTTTTCACTTTATTACTGTTTCAAGTGCTGCATTAATACTTTACACATTGTCTCCAAGTCAAGGATGTCTGCTTTGTACCACGCTACCCGTGGATTAATCAGGTGCAGGTTAATTTACGGTTTGCTTGTGACTTCACCCTGACAGAAATTGTGATTGCTGCCTGAGTAGGGTTTTGCCCCCCTTCCAGTGGATGGAAACTGATAACACAACGGTCCTGACATCAGAGTAAGAGCAATATATCGCTGAATTTCTGTTGTCACTGTTCATTCTTTGCTTACAAAACCACCTGATGTCACAATGTCTTGCTTCTTTACACCACTCTTCTTGATTTTCTAAGCTGAAGGGTTAATGGGTGTAGCCATTCTTGCATGAGGACTCACGCTTAGTGTTGTGTGGTCGCCCACTTTTGGTTGTTGTTACACTGTAAGAACAGCAATGTCCTAATGGTGTTGGAGTGTGTACAGTCTGCTTGCGAGACATGAGGCTGCGTAAAGTGGAATGAGGCCTAAGGCAGCATGATCAGTCCTTGTGCAATACCTGCAGGTGTCGCTGGCCTTCACACAGACTCCATGAGGGTTAACTTCACTCTGCCAACAACACTGATTTGAGAAATATGCAGTGGACAGTCTCCCCACTGCTTTTTTCCCAGCGCAAGAAGCAAAAACAAAAAATGTAGTAACCTTTAGTTATTACCATTTTATGTTTCTTTAGTGAGCGGGCAGAGCTGCTCTGCTCTGCTTACAGAGATGGGCAGGGGAGGAGTGGTTTGCCTTCTCCAGGCCGCCCAAACCAGTCTTGCGCACTTTTGCCTTCACCATGCAGACCGCATTGCAGCCTGCATGGGGAATATGCCCACGCCTCCAGCCCTCGGCTGAGTGCTGTGTTACGGTGCTTATACCAATCACAACGTTGCATTGCAGGGTTGTGGTTGGCTTAGGTGAGGGAGCCTGGCTGCCTGCTTCCTGTTCCTGTCGGACGCAGGACAACAGGAGCAGAGACGACGCGGGACCTGGCCTAAGGTACGTTTTTTTAAAATTGTGATCCCCTCGCAACCCTCCAACCCCCCCATGACATTTCCGCACCCGCCACCTCTCCTGTGAGCCATGCGGCTGCAACTGCATCTGTGGGTCTGGGCTTTGAGGAGTTGCATAATGTCATTTGCAGTGTTGTGATTGGCCTGTGTCCGGTGATTGTGCAGTGATTGTGCGTGATGGATAGGTGCTAGTGAGCCTGTACTAATATTAAAGTGAAAGACTGCTAGAAAAAGATAAAGAGAGCCCTCCTCACATATAGAGCTCCTTGTGAAGAGGGGGTTATCACAACATGTCTCCACATAGGAACAGTAGCGGCCCGTGGAGGGAGTGCTGCTGGGCACCTATGTGGGGCGGTGGAGGGACACGGTGGGGGGTAGTAAACTACGAATTACGGCCGATTAGAGGTAAATTAACATATATATAAATAAAATTCATTTTGATGCGCTCGCTGCATCGACAAATGTGATGCAGCGTGCGCAACAAAATTTGTTTTATTTATTTGTATGTTTACTTACCTCTAATCGGCCGTAATCCGTAGTTTTCTACCTCCCACCCTGCCCCTCCCCTGCCCCACCTCAGCGCCCAGCAGCACTCCCACCACGGGTCGCTACTGATAGCAAACTATTGTAAACTTACATAAAACTGTAAGATTACCTTTGTTAATCAGGCCCTGAGTGCTTATTGTCTGTTTGCTGCTGACCTTTTTCAAATAATGATATACCACAACAAATTATTTACATTTTTTCAATAAAAGCTTAACCTTTTTTCTCTTAGTAGTAACATCCATGCCTTCTGTGTTTTTACAAAACAGATAAAATGGACTGCAATATTATTGTATTGCCAAAACAAGGATATTACTCGTTGTTTATACAAGCTTGCAGTCTTGTATAAAAATATAATTAAAAATTAGAAATCTAGAAAGCTACGTGTTTCTAAAGACCAGTCAAAGTCTGAATTCAGGGATAGAGTTACTTCTCAATGTCTTGCAAACTTTTCTTGTCCATAATTCACAATACAGAAATTCAATTGAAAAGCAATTTGATGTTTAAAATATCTACCTCTGGAACATAATTCTATCAGTTTTAATCTTTTGCTAAATGTATTTGTGCCTTACTTGACTCTGCAAATTGTCAATGTATACTTTTTGTAGCTGTGCTGTAAAGAGCGGAGGAGGCAGTATAAAAAGTTACATTCTTATTTATTCAAAGGTATCAAATGACCCACTGGTGCTCAAGCCAAGGCGTCTAGCCAGATCAGCTCCAACCGCTTCTCTGGTCTAGAACCTTAGCTCTCCAACAAATACGTTCTACATTACATACTAAACATTCTGTGTGATGTACAATAATTCTACACAACACAATGACCTAAAATATTAAAGAACTACAATAAAAAGAGAAGAAAGATATTACCACATGTGCATTCAACCTTTTGCTCAAAGAAGGACAGCCACACTACTCAAACTCAGCATTACCCTCCGACTTTCAGCCAATCAGAAACCACAGGAAAGCTGCATGTCATCACCGAGCCAATCAGAACATTGTCAAGCCATTCACACCCAACCGCCATCACTATGGAGGTCATGTGGCTCATTGTTGCACAAGTGGGTTCTAGCCAATTAGCAATCACAAATCAGGTTGTCATCAAGATTCAGATGTAATATGTGCCCATCAGTATGCAAGCAGAGACATTTGCATCCCACAATCACAGTCATGGTGATGTGACCCAGTGCAATGTCTACCTGAATCCAGCTAATCAGTAAGAGATACAATGGCTTCCTCGGATACACACAAGTACTGCTCCTATATGTGATAGAAACCAGCAGAAGTGTTGTAATCTCCTATGCCTTTAAACCCACCAGCTCCTGCTGAGAATGTTGGGGTCTCCATGGTAATGCTGGAGAACGGTTATTGAGGCAGTACTGACAAGCAATGCAGTCGGTGGTGTTGGAGCAGAAATAAATATTTTGGAAAGTGACCCGATTTGCGTCTTAATACTGGCGACAAGTGCCGGATTGGGGACAGGTGTTGCACACCACCTAGTCTTCTCCCGGACCCACTGTGTAAGGAAGTAACAATCCGCTTTGTGACCTCCCATCTGAGAGGGGAGTATCTACAAAGTGCATTTAACGCGGAGAGCTGAACGCTGTCATTACAAGAAGAGGTGAGAGCGTATACTTAGCATTGCTCCTTCGTTGCCCTGCCTTAACCAATTTAAAATTAGGAGCAAGCTGTTCTGGCCGTTACTGAGCCTGAACATGCGCCTTACCACGCACTTGCTTCACACGCTCCATTGTCTCTGCACAATCTCACACGACATCACGACCAGCTCTGCTTACATCGCATCATTACTTCATTATGACGGTCACGCTCGACGCATGATGCGATGATTTCATAGTGCATGCTGCCATCTTGGATTTCATAAAATTGCTCGCCCCGGTCCCGATGTCGTCATCTTTGGAGATATTTACAAGTTTGCAGCGTTACAAGGCTTGCGGTGGGATTAATCTGTTCAAACCCAAGGAATTATTTTTTATGCACAATTGTGTTCAAAACTGTGCTTATTGTCGTACAAGGACTGTGGTGAAATTTATTTACGTAATCTTGTACCTAGTTAGGGATCTCCACAGCGACATGTCACAGTCCCCTGCTTTCCTTTCAGAGAAAGGTGAACCGATCTTGCCTTGGAAAAGATGGAGAAACCCTTTTTGAGTTATCCAGCGTTTAGAATCTTACAGAAGTCACTTACCAACAACACATATGGGCCGCTTCTGAAGATTATAGGAGCAAGACTGCTACCAACCATTACCTATGGCAGTGAAGCACTAATGGGAAAGGATACCAAAATAATAAATAAGGCCTTATCTAAAACATATAAGGCATTATTTCATCTCCCACTGAATGCCTCGTCTGCACAAATTAGACTGGAGTTTGGATTAACCAACCAATTTAATGCGAGACAGGGACATTTTATTAAAACCTGGAATCGGATAAAAAATGACCATGATAACCAGATATGACAGCTATTATGGAAAGAAATAAATAACAACATAAAGTCAACTGCATGGAATTATCTTAAGGAAGCGATAGATGAGTTTGCGGTCAGTGCAATCTGGGAAAATACGATAACTAATGCATCGTTCAAAAAAATAATCAACAGAACTACAAACCAACTGTCCCTTGTAAATGACAAAGATAATCTGACAAAAAGAAAACATGCTTGGACAATAATAAATGGTTACAAAAAAAGGAAATACAACCATACTTGGAAACACCCTGGTCAGAAAAAAATAAACAAGTTCTTCTTAAAGCAAGATTTGGAATTTTGCCGGGACTTTGTCATCTCCCCCCGTGGAAAAACATTAAAAGTTGCACACTATGCAGACTCTGTAATAGGGGTGAGGAGAATATTGTCCACCTTTTATGTATTTGTCCTGAACTCCAAAACGAAAGAAGATCCTTACTCAAATGACCACTTAATGTACGAGGAATAAGGACTTGTAGGCAGGCCTTGACACGCTGTCTCCATTCGAATGATATAAGCTTGAATGCTACCTTTGTAAGGTTCCTAATAATAGCGAATAGAAAACTAGGAGAGTAAACATTTAAAATATAAATTTTTAATGAAATCAAATGAATTTTATGATGTAATGGTTTTTATAAATTGGTTTGAATTATTCTAGCAAATGTTATGACTTGTAACATTGTAAGATTTTAAATATTCAAACAATAAAGAATACTTACAGAGTCATCCATTGTAGCTATTGGGGGAGGAAAGTTCTCTGCCTTCAGAAAACAAGCTATTCTACTACATAATCTTGGGGTTGAAGGGCGAAACATCTATGATTGTATTGATGAACTCCCTGTTGGTAATGGTGATGGGGAACCTTCGGATGTGTACGAGATGTCCATAACTATGTTGGAACAATATTTCGGACCTCGCATTAATGACATACTAGAGCATCACAGATTCATTACTAGAGTACAAGAGCCCAATGAAAAGTTGTGGAACTATGTTGTGTCTTTGAAGACATTGGCACGCATATGTGAATTTGGAGAGTTCTCTGACTCACTAGCCAGGGATCAATTGGTCAGATGTACCAACAGTAACAGAGTACAAGAGAAACTGCTATCGAAGAACCCATCGTTGGCGGAAGCTATAGCCATTGTTAAAGGTGTGGAAAATAACTTCGAGTTGGGTGAAGGAGATGAGGAAAAACTCTGAGGACAAGAAGGATGCTCAAAGCAGTATTCATGGAGGAGCAGATACTAAACTGTGCCAGACTGATGGTGATAACATTGCCAAGGTTTCCTTCAGGGTAAAAGGACGGGGTGATGAACATTATGCACAACCATGTGGTCCTGAACGCGACCTTCATGGAAGTGGTAGTGTGGATTTACAGTGGATCAAATGTTACAGATGTGGGAGTTTTTCACACTTATCCAATAGTCCAAACTGTTATGCCAAGGGGTCGGTGTGTAAGAACTGTGGTATTAAAGGACACTATGCTCGAGTGTGTAGGTTTTCTGAGAAAAACCGAGTGATGGAGAATACAGCTGAAGGGGTACTCACCATCATTTTTAATATGTGTGACAAGAGTGAGGAGGTGAACTCGGGGAAGTTGATCATGCCCGAGTGTGACATTGAGGTGGATGACAATGTTTTTGTGGTGTTGGCTGACTCAGGTTCACCTTTCATTATGATTGGGAATAAACAGTGGGATGCAAATTTTGCTGGAAGAAATGTCAAATTGCTCCCACCAGACATCAACCCAGTCAGCTATGGAGTGTTACAAATCAAAGTGTTGAGGTATCAGGTTGCTAAAATTGAGTTAAAGAACAGACAAACCGTTGGGAAGGTTTATGTGTCAGAAAGGGGTGACAATCTTTTAGGGTGGAGATACCAACGTGACTTGAGAATCATCCTAAATCCCAGCGCTAGCAATCCTAAAGACCAAGTTATACTGGTTGACAGCATGGGAAGCAGTGAACAATTTTTCAAGGATTTTCCTGAAGTGTTTTTGATGGGTAAGGACTTCTCAAGTATTTCGAACATAATGGTGGTAATTCTTGGCATATTGTGGCATGAAAGTCAGGATGATGCACTCATTTGGCATAATTCTGCTCTGGTATAATGCTGTCCGTGGATAATAGCGGTAATTTGTGGAATATTGTGAAATGTAATCAACCTTTGCTGCCCAACGCTGATTTAAGGCTGATAATGGCATAATTCTGGTAATTCCTGGCATATCAAAGGCACAGAGGGCATGTGCTACAGTGGTGCCCACCTCTGGCAGAATATTGTCCCTGGAACAATGGTGGTTATTCTTGTCATAGTGGGAGGTGTCTATTCTTAGGATAATACTTATCACAGAATAATTCTGGCATATTAGAGGACACGTTGCACAATGGTGCCTATACCTGGAATAAGGATTGCCTTGGAGTAAGGGTGGTAATTCTTGGACTACTGCCAACATTCAGCCTACTTTGGTGCCCACTGCTGATATACTGCCAGTCAATAGATAATGGTGATAATCCTTTTCATATTGCGTCTACCCATTGGCATAATGCTTCTTTTAGCATAGTGGCCATACTTCCGGTATAAAATGGTAATCTATTATTTATTGGTGCCACCTGTGACATTATGACGGTCAAAATATTTGGCAAACAATAGATATTGCTTATTTGTGAGACACTGAAATTAGGCAACCATACCTGTATTTAGTGAATAATGAAAAAATGGAAAAGAAACTGTACTGCTTCATGAAAATGATATGTTTGTATTAGGAAACTGTGAATTTGTCCCAAATAAAACAAACACAAATGTATATTTGATCACAAAATTAGCATATTTCCAGAACCTGATGAGTATAGAAAAAATGGTTGCAATTCATGCTGAATCCGGGAAAGTTAGTACTGAAGATTTTTTTCTCAAGATCTCCCTTTAATTTCATGATGGGTGGAAGCATTTCTTCAACCCTATTGATTAAGCTTTTATTGATATTTTTACTACATATCTTTGAGTACTGAGCCTAAGGATATGTAGTGGTAGCTGTGTTACACCAGTCTTCAAGAGTTATCTAATTTTACTCTCTAAAGCCTGGGATTGACATTTCTTGGTTAACTTTTATTTTTTTTACACTGTACCTTCCAAGTAAATTTATTTATAGGTAACAAGGACCCCCTGAATATATGAATATAGTAATTCCTAGGTCAGGGAAACACAATTTATGAAATCTAGCAACCTAGGCAATTCAATACTTGAGGCTCATGGGACAGTAACAAAGGAGAAAAAATTACTAAATACATCAAAGAAATCAGTGACTTGAATTTTATTAACAAGAAGGATAAAAACCATTAAAAAAGTTAATTCTCAAATAATATTAACCAACTTCACAAATTAATCAAACCAACATTACATGAAATCACAACACAATTAAAAAAATCACAATTAAAATTGGAAAAAGGTGTAAAAAGAGAAGGGTAGAAGTGGCATAAAGATTTCTCGACGTGCATCGGCAACCAGCGCCTTCTTCTGGAGTAGCCACAGGTTATCTAATAACAGAGAATTATTCAAAACGACATAAGTGACTTGGTTTTACAATTTTTTAGATAATCATAACATATTTTAAACTTGCTGAGAGTTCATCATACAAAAAAATCACTAACTAAGATCAACTGGATTTCAGTAAACATCTCCTTATGTCACTTAGTAACCATGTAACATATAATTCCTACAAACAAATTTATTTTGACATTCGACATACTTGTTTCATTGCTCATTATAGTTTTTTATATAAAGGTAACCCAAAGGACCCGTGGCATGGAAAGTGGGACAATTGGGGCTCACTTATAAAGCTTAATTCTCAGCAAACTTGCATTTTCATCCCTTTTTTTTTTTGAGGATATGCATACTGACCAATGATCACTTCTATCAGTAAAATATTATCTGGTATACTTACTGCCTTTGCAATTTTTCAAAGCTAGCGGTTGTATTTGTTGAATATGGAGAAAAGGCGGATTAACTAGAAAAAGGATAACACAATTTGAAGTATAGTGAGTTCCATTCAATATGAATGTATATCACATTAATTAGCAGCAGATGAACTGAGCAGATGAAAGGATTACCAAGGAACTTACAAGTTTAGATATTTGTAGTCTGAATATTTTAGGTGTGCTTCAGTCTGGCGGAAATAATGATGGTGATGCTTCTCATACGGGAACCCTTTTCAATGGAGGATCCTTTCTTCAAAATAGAATCTATAAGTTCAAATCGATTTTATTACTTAATATCGCCAAATGATTTATCATTTAGTGTTTGTTTTATTCGAACACAACCTCTGTATCATATAGGTAATACGGTCAAGGTACGTTTTAAGATCATGTTAATGACCTGTAATCCTATTTCATTTGTTCCTTATTAGTCAGTATAAATTTACCGCCTTTGTTTAGTTTAAAGAATTCTCAAAATGAAACTGCACATGCGAATATTAATGAACCATCCTATAAAGAGTGAAGGATCTAAGATTCTATGCTCCACTCTAGACTAAGCAATATAGGCAAAATATGTGGGGGAATACATGATGTTAGGGGATTACCTTCTAGTGATGCGAAAAATCAACAAACTCCTGGTCGCAAAGAATTTGGTAAGATGAAATGCTCGAAAAAAGACCGACATTATGGCATTTATAAGACTTTTAGACACTTTCTTCAAGAAATAGATATCTAGTTGGTGATAAATTCTATAATACCTGTTTTAAAATTATTCAAAGCGTAGTAGTGAAGACAATCCTCCGAATATGGGGAAATTAACATATACAACACGTTAATCCCTGACAGTTGTGGCTTGTGGCAGACAAAATGTCGAACTATTAAGTCATACGTGTGCTTACCGATTGTTAAGATACAACCAAGCCGACCAGTAGTAGCACGACCGCAAGCCGTCTCGTAGCAGTGATTTTAGAAAGCCAACGAGAGCTCATCAGGTGTGGGCTATTTAAACAAACCGGCGTCCGAAATAAACGCCCCAATGTTCACAAAACTATATTGATAGCTCCATTAGACCCGGAAATACGGGCTCTACGGACTATGCAGGTTCTGGCGTACAAATTTACTAATTTAATCGTGAACAATTTTATTACGAAAGACAAGCACTTCAAGTAATTAGATCTAAGAGTTTTTAAAGGCTATTTTTATTTTTAGGGGTTACATTTTGCAAATTGAAGACCTGCATAAATAGACATGGAGAACAGACTAATAGGATTCAATTTTTCGTTAAAAAGAAATCAATTTATCTGGCAGTAAACAGTCTAAGTTTGGATAGGTCAGTGAATAGCATTCTCCTAGGGTATATCACTATTTAGCCCATTTTTAAAGGTGTCAAACACAAACATCCAGAAAACCTCACGTTTTTTTCTTATTTGCAGGCCACCTTTAGTATCAGGTGTGTGGATTTTCTCTAATATTCGCCATCTGAATTCCTCAGGGCTATGATTCTGTTCTACTAAATGTTTTACCATAGGGGCAATCATTTTTGTTCATGTTTATTGCAGAGCGGTGCTCAGTTAAGCGAACTTAAGTCGCTCTTGACTAAGCATGGGCGAATGTTGCGAATCTCGCGTTCGCGAATTTTGCCGATTTGCGAACTCGCAATCCGCAAAATCCGCGAATTCTTGCGAATTTGCGGATTTTTTTTTTTTCGTGTTCGCAAGGATTTCTGCCAGTTCGCGAGGGTTTCGTACCAGTTCGCAATTGCGAACTTACATTTCGTCGCGCAACGGTCGCAAATTATGTTGTTTCTACGTCTGGTTCATCATGACTGGTTCCCAGCACCCTCTGTTTCACCACTGCAACCCTCTGTTACATCAATGCCACCCTCTGGTTCATCATTACTGTAGATTATGGGGGGGAAAAGCAAGCACACCAGCCCTGCTTCAACTGAGATGAATTAATTTTGGGTTAGTTTATTAATGTGTCACTGTTTTAAAATTCCAGTCTGGCACCTGCTTCCTTATCTGTAATTTTGCTTTCTGTTGCAGTGCATTTTTTTTCCCCAGGACCTTCTTTGTGGCCTACTTGTAGCTATTGTATGAGCCTGCTGTGAGGGTCAGAGCAGGGTCATACAATTGTTGCAACTAGCAACTGAATTCTGGAGGGGCCCCAGTCAGGAAGCACTACCGGGAATTGTTACTAATGATGAGTTTGAACTCTTGCCCCTGCCGAGTGCTTTCAGTTTTGAAAAACTCGTTTTTCTGCAATTTCGCGGGGTTCGCGGGGTGCGAACACGCGCGAGATCGGATTCGGAAGCCGCAAATTCGTGCGAATATGCAATTTGTTTTTTTTGCGGCGTGTTAGTTGGCAAGGTTTTGTGCGTTTTTGCGAGCCGCTCGTAGCGCAAGACGCGAAGTTACCCTCGCGGTCGTTCAAGGGCGCAGCCATCTTGTTTGCCTGACGTATTTCCGTTTCCGGGCGCGAAGTGTAATCTCGCAAAGTCCGCGGCTTGCCAGTACAGTCTCGCGCGTGTTCGCAAGGAAAATCTCGCGCGAACTTACCCGCGCGGTCGTGAACGGGCGCGGCCATCTTGTTTCTCATTCATTGCTATGGTTCTGGGCATGGTCTTTGTATCCTCTGTCAATCTCTGCCATCCTTTGCTTGTTTGAAGTTTTTTTTTATCTATTTTACTTATTATCTATCCCTCTATTTTTCTAGCCCTATAGTTTTGTGTTTACTGCTACTTTTGGTTAATTTTAAACTACTTTTGTAAACTCTTTTCTTTTCTTCTCTTCCCTATTCTATTTTCTTTATTCCTTTCCGCCCAGACCATGTGAAGGGAGCCGGGAAGCATCCCGAGAAGGGGAAGGGTCCCGCACCCCGTGTCCGGCTCCCGTGCGGGCGTTTGAGGGGGGAGCTAGTGATGCCACGGGAGATCTTTACCCCGGAGGAGGTGGCCCAACTCATTTTTTATGTTCAGCGCCGCCTCCCCAGGACCATCATGGGAGGCGGCAAGATCAGTGCCGGGTACGGGGCCCGGGAGCGCCGGAAGCGGTGGGAGAAGGTGTGCCAGGCCATTTACCACCACTCTCGGGTCTGGCGCACCTACAACCAGGCCACCCACCGCTGGACGGATGTCCTGACCCGTGAGCGAGATCTGCTCGACCTCCTTGGCCTTGAGATCCCCGGGCTTGGTGAGTAGTAGTAGCTATGTCTTTACTACTATGTTTTCTCCTGCTGTGTTATTATATTGCAAATGTTTGTTTTTTACCAAGAGCAATAATGCTGCTCATTACATTGTAGGTAAATTTTATTTCAAAATCTTCTGTGCATTTCAGGTACACTGCTCTCCTTCTCAGTAGTGTTGCTACTATGCTTATTTGTTTTAGATTTTGTGTTCATTTCATTGGCCTGTGAAATTATGTATGAGTGTAGTTGAAAGAACTGCGCAATGCTACACACTAAGGTTCAGATTTTTAATTACCGGCGCATCCCTGCAAAGTTGCAGGGATGCGCCAGTAATTGTGCGTCACGCCACCATCACCCATGGTGCGCCGTATTTACAATGCGGCGCGCCATGGGCCCAAAACGTCACCAAAGCGTTACGCATCTGTGCCGTAAAGGCGGCGCATTGCTGGAGTTGCGTCGCAACGATGGTGCAGCTCCATCAATTCTCTGGGGTGCCCTATCTCCCCAATGCTGCGTCAAGCCGTACGTCTGCTTCAAGCAGGCGCAGGGTTTGAGTCACGCATCATTGTCCTCAAAGTGACTGATTGAAATCTTGTAGATTTCCCTCAGCCACTTTTAGGATGCGTTCCTGCGCAGGAACGCCCTCCCTTGAGCCGGAACACCCCTATTGGCGCAGGGCTTTACAACGTGATGCATCTCCCAGATGCGTCACGTTGTTAATATACGCCGCACCATTGCGCCTCTTTTGTGCTGTCGCTGCGTCACAAAAGTCACGCAACAATGGAGCAAAAGAGCCGCAAGGGCCTTCTAAATCAGCCCCTACAGACTCAAGTCCAGTCCTTCCTTTGTACACATGGCGATAAGAAGAAATAGTGGTGGTGGATTAATAGTTTGAGTATTTTAATGACTGGTGAATGTAGTAGGAAACTTTAGTGTTGTCGCTGATCTTCAATCACGATGGACTTTGGCTGTCACTTTGCGTGCTGCGGACTGCTGCCTGCCAATCCTAGGCAAACCTTTTTAGTACTTTGTTTAGTGAGTTACATAGGGTAGTTTCCAATTCGACGGTCCGCAAATCAAGCAATACTAAAGTAATGACGTAGTCGACCACATGAGATTGGTCAATAATATATCCCGTGGAGTCGTTCCCTATTTGCTATTTCGCAAAAATATTTTGTTACTTTGTTAGTTCTTTTTTAAATGTTTGATTTGGTTGAGAAATATCATCCATGTTTTCTGTTTTTCTTTCTTTCATGTTGTACATCAGCTTCCCCCAGGGGCAAGAGGAGGACACAGGAGGAGGAGGAGGAGGGTGCTGTTGTCGATGCAGGCCAGGACCGGGCAGTCGAGGGCTCCTTTGCTGGCCCCAGTAAGTTTTAATTTTAATATAGAGTACTTATTTTTTCCTAGCGTTCCTCATTCGATTTTTTCTAAATCGTCTTTGATCTTCTTGTAGACAGGATCTAAATTCTTATCCTGCCTCGACTATGACTCCGTGTGGTATTACTAGATTATTCTTATTAGTCTGTCTGTGTAGCTAACTAAGATTGCACATTTGGCATTTCCATTGGACTCCCATTCTAGTCAGCAATAGCTCTATGCACTGAGTGTAGTCCTCTGGGATTGTCCATAATGTCTTTTCAAGTATTCTAAATGTTTATGCTTTGACCATTGCCAACAATAAAAAGGTGAATGACCACCACCAAGAAATAATAAGATACTACTTTACTTTTGGTTTGGATAGGAGGACAATCCATTCTACTACTGTTGCAGGGACAAATCTGCACAAACAGAACTATGGACACTAAATAATGCATCGCTTAGCTTATCAATTATAATAGGTGCTGTAACTGTTAGACTTTCCACATACCTCAGTGATAACAGACTTTGTAGTTGAACCCCCAATCTCCTTACTGACTAGATAGTGTGGCAGAGTCATTTAGCTCCCAAAGTCACCGATGGCAGAGGCACGGACTCATGCTTGCAAAAATTCGAAAACCTTTAGCTCATCCACTCTAGTCTGGAGGACCAAAAACCACAGAGTCTATTTAAGTTTAAAAGCTTTATTAAAAGTAAACACATTTATTAAATTCAAGTTTGTCATAAAAGTGAACGTGTAACTGAAAATGGAAAAGTGCTTAGTGCTGACGATTAATTGGACACATTTCTTGTGGTCGAGCCGAGCTCTCACCTGGTTTGAACTTGATCCTGCTCGTGTTCTTAGAAGTCAAGGTTCTGTCTGTTAGGAGAAAAAGTGGTGCGTGTTAAAAAGTAAAAAGCAAACATTCATCAGTTGTGCCAAAAAGTGCAGCAAGACAACAGCCTTCCCTGGAAAAAGGGACATTTTTACTCTAGAGTACACAGTCAAAAATTATTAAATTGTACACTTTTTTCACATTTCTTTCTTCCTCCTAGACCAAATATTATATAGTAGTGAGTGGTGTATTCTAACATTATTAAATGTACTTTGTAGGTGGAACATCTGGAGACGGGGCCAGCGCGGAGGTGGTGGTGGCATTGAACGAGGAGGACAACTCTGGGGAGGAGGCGGTGCAAGTGCCGGAAAAGGACATGCCTGTGAGGGTTCACACGGTGGTGGCGGGCAGAGGTAAGCTATACATTCCTTAGTCATTGAGATTGAAGACTGCAGAGTGTGCTTTCTGCACGGGTGTATTATAAAAAAAGCAGGTAGTAGCCTCCTCTAAATGTACTTCGACTTAGCTGTGAAGTTTTTGGCGAGAAGAATCCCAATCAGATCTGAGGTGAACTTGATGGATGGGATGAACGAAAAGCGAAAGAAGGGTGTAAGTAAGTGTGGAAGCACGAGAAATGTAATGATGACTGGCAAAGAAGAATGATATGTGTTTGCTTGGTCCCCGAGGTGGCTGGGAAGGTAAGAAAATGGTATGGTGCATGGCTGGGTGAATGATGAAGCAAGGATGGGTGGAAGGAGAACAGCCTGGGTGGGTGAGACAGAAACTGTATGTGCGCAATATACTTTGAATGGATGGATGCCTGGATCATTCATGGTACTATCTGACTCTTAGATAGCATATGTGTATCTAGAGAGAGTAGACGGTCACTGGATGAACTAAGTGTTACTTTGAAGAGCATGTAACACCGCACCCGCACGTCCGTTCCAGTGTAGGAAAGGCAAGGAAAAGAAGTTGTAACGTTGTCCAAAGACTACCATGAATAGTAGCAGTAGTTTGTATTGCAACTGCAAGCACAGCATATATCCAGTTATTACGGTGGACACTCCCTACCTCCCTTAATAACTTTAGTTTAGTAGTAGTACGTCATTCATGTGTGGGGGTATCACTGTTCACTCAATAATAAGCAAAGCACCTAAAGTCATCCCATATGTCATCAAATACATCCCATGTGAAGTGATAGATAATCAGATAATTTAGCTTCTTCATTTTCCTTTTCTAATACTCATTTGCACTGTAGGGTGAAAGCTAAATTAATTAAGCAGTAGCCCTTTTAATAGAGTATTCTCAGTGCCACCCGTAATAGAAAAGTAAGAGCTTCACCACCTGCATGTACTGGACCGGTACAGTAACGCAAGTCTGTCTCACTCACCATGGTGTGCGTCTGTTTTTCTCGGGTGCAAGTCCACTGCGCTGGCATTATGCCGGCTTGCATAAGATTACGTACCAATTTTCCTAAACAAGAGAGAAGAAGAAGAATAAGAGTGGTGTACTGTCATAGTCGACTGTAATAGAAGTCCATAGTGCTCGTAGAATTTGTTCCTTAAACTCCCACTAATGTTAGAGCAAGGATGAAGAAGTCGGAGGTTACATAGATACTGTCCTCAATAGTTATGCACTGTGCTTTCAATTTGCTACTTGTACTGTGACAACTTTCTGCTCAATCATTTTGTGTTAATCTTAAGGAGCATTGGTTACAGACTATGTCTTTCTTTTTTCATGTAGTTGCTCCTTCCAAATCCAAGACACCATCAAGGAGGAAGGAGCTGGCTCGAATGGCCCGGCAACGGAGGCTGGATGCCACTGTTGCTGAATATCGGCGGCTGGTGGCCCTGGAGGAGGAGGAGACGCAGTCTGGTACAACAACAACGTCCACTGGGACAGCTGCATCCTCCTCCGTGCGGGCTGCCAGCCAGCGCAGTGCTCCAGCGGTACGGAGCCGGGCTACCAAAGCCAAACGCCACCGCCCAGCAGCAAAGAAAGCAGCTGCCCCTCACAGGATTTGCAAGGCACACCGGCGCCGCTTATCCCTCAGACTGTCCTACCTGGAGCAGGAGGTCCATAATTATAAGAACGTTGTGGAGGGCCTCCGCTTCGAACTTGCCACCCTCCGCAAGGAGCATGATGCCCTGGCTGCTAATTCCAACAGCACCCTGCCATAGTGTCCCTTGCCCCTTTTTTAGAGACTTTTGGGGGGTGGGAATTGGGAGTTGTGATTTTTGGGGACTTTTGAAGGACAATCGTTGGGGTTAGGGAGGGTCTTGCGGGAGATTCTTTTGTTAGGGCTATAAAAATATACTTTTTGAAACTTTATCTGACCATACCTGTTTTTTACTGCTTTTGAGTCTGGTGGGTGGGGGTTTAACATAACAGTAAGTTTGTTTTCCTGAATAGTCCTAGGACTTTAGTAGTACTACCGTCAATCAAATCTCTCGTCTCTCCTAATACTCCATTATACTACCTCCAACCAAATGCCTATCTTACCTGTAATTTCTGTTTGCAAGTAGGGCTAGGCCCAGGGCTGGCTCCACGGGAAACAGCAAATAAGGTTTGCAATCCTGGGCGGATAAAATTTCCTCATAGCGGTGGTACTAGTGGTGTGACACAGTGGCAGTTGCTTGCCTATGAAAAAAAAGAAAATGAAATCTGGTTTGTCCTCCTGAGCAATACAAAGGTACAATACAGAATATAGCAGGTGACAGAAGTACACTAGAACAGTGCCACGTTGTAGCCTAACAAATGTTAAAGTATAACTAATTCGGTTGAAGTTCTTTGACATTAGCCATGGGTCTTTGTCAAGCAGAGTAAGAATATATCCTCGGATTTCTTCACCAGCCTGTTGCTATCACCTTATCCTCCCCAGCAAGTGTGTGGATTTATTGCTGTAATTTAGTCACACATCAATCAAAACCACACAGCCCGGGGGATGAGGGTTAGGGTTTGAAAAATGGATGGTACGGGGGTTTTTGGGAAAGGTTTTGGGAGACAAGAAAAAGTAGCACAGCATGGACGAACAATTGTGAACATAAACAAATCTTTGGGTACAAACCTATCCATCAATCTTTGAAAGTGCATACACTACTGCATGCATGTCAGTTAAAAGTAAGTAGTACTTTCGACAACTGTGGAAGAAAGAATGCGACAGTACAGGGCGTGGGTGGAAATATTGATAACTATATTCAACATAAGGTCTCTGTAGCCAGATACCTGAGAGCCTTGCTGGTCACTATAAATCCATTCACAACAACACTCAATGGGGTTGGTCTGGAAGGTATAGTAGATAGAAAAGGAGAAATTGCTTTTTTTCTAGGTGTCCCCTCACTCACCAGGGTTGCCCCTTGGTGACATGCTTCATCATTGGGGCCATCCCAGTCCTCTACGGCCTGGGGCGTGCTGCGACTTGCGAATTACGTAGGAGCACTTACAAATGACTATGTGTGGTGCAGATGTGATAGTGGAGTGGACTAAGTGATGTGTTAAGGGATCAATTTAGAAGCAGAGAGAGATCCAAGAAATGCAGTCACAGTCAGAGAAAAAGGCAAGGGATACTGTATCTATGTGGTTGTAGTGGTCCTAGTTGCCTGCAGAAAAAAAATCCTCCTTTTAGCGGCACTCCTCCATTGCAGCCGACGCTTCGTCCATCGATGTTGGTCACCAGAAGACACCCTGTAAAAAAAAGCACAGCATAGACAAACAATGGAACATAAACAATTCTTTGGGTACAAACCTATCCATCAATCTTTGAAAGTGCATGCACTACTGCATGCATGTCAGTGAAAAGTAAGTAGTACATTCGACAACTGTGGAAGAAAGAATGCGACAGTACAGGGCCTGTGTGGAATTATTGATAACGATATTCAACATAAGGTCTCTGTACTTAGCCAGATACCCGAGAGCCTTGCTGGTCACTATAAATCCATTCACAACAACACTCAGTGGGGTTGGTCTGGAAGGTATAGTAGATAGAAAAGGAGAAATTGCTTGTTTTCTAGGTGTCCCCTCACTCACCAGGGTTGCCCCTTGGTGACATGCTTCATCATTGGGGCCATCCCAGTCCTCTACGGCCTGGGGCATGCTGCGACTTGCGAATTACGTAGGAGCACTTACAAATGACTATGTGTGGTGCAGATGTGATAGTGGAGTGGACTAAGTGATGTGTTAAGGGATCAATTTAGAAGCAGAGAGAGATCCAAGAAATGCAGTCACAGTCAGAGAAAAAGGCAAGGGATACTGTATCTATGTGGTTGTAGTGGTCCTAGTTGCCTGCAGAAAAAAAATCCTCCTTTTAGCGGCACTCCTCCATTGCAGCCGACGCTTCGTCCATCGATGTTGGTCACCAGAAGACACCCTGTAAAAAAAAGCACAGCATAGACAAACAATGGAACATAAACAATTCTTTGGGTACAAACCTATCCATCAATCTTTGAAAGTGCATGCACTACTGCATGCATGTCAGTGAAAAGTAAGTAGTACATTCGACAACTGTGGAAGAAAGAATGCGACAGTACAGGGCCTGTGTGGAATTATTGATAACGATATTCAACATAAGGTCTCTGTACTTAGCCAGATACCCGAGAGCCTTGCTGGTCACTATAAATCCATTCACAACAACACTCAGTGGGGTTGGTCTGGAAGGTATAGTAGATAGAAAAGGAGAAATTGCTTGTTTTCTAGGTGTCCCCTCACTCACCAGGGTTGCCCCTTGGTGACATGCTTCATCATTGGGGCCATCCCAGTCCTCTACGGCCTGGGGCGTGCTGCGACTTGCGAATTACGTAGGAGCACTTACAAATGACTATGTGTGGTGCAGATGTGATAGTGGAGTGGACTAAGTGATGTGTTAAGGGATCAATTTAGAAGCAGAGAGAGATCCAAGAAATGCAGTCACAGTCAGAGAAAAAGGCAAGGGATACTGTATCTATGTGGTTGTAGTTGTCCTGTTGGAAGTGGTAAGTAAGTTGCCTGCAGAAAAAAATCCTCTTATTAGCGGCACTCCTCCATTGCAGCCGACGCTTCGTCCATCGATGTTGGTCACCAGAAGACACCCTGTCCACTGCCTGCCTGATGCTGAATTGTGGCTCGCTACTGTGAAGCCTGACTCCATCCTTTTTTCCCCATTACAGAGACTGAAACCCGGCCTGTAATTATTCAACGAAAAACAGGAAGTGATATAATATTACAACACCACTGATAAATAAATATAAGGTATGTAGGCTGTGGAGTGCAAAAAGTCACAATTTGATTTTCCTAGTAGACAGTACAATATTTTTGAAAGTGCGTACTCTGAGTCACCTTTTGAAGGATAAATAAGTATGGGCAAATTAATGTAGCGGATCTTGCCCCTCAAGCTAGGTGTACTGTAAACTGTGTTTTAGAACAAAATTAGATCTTCCTAGCAGTGCTCCCACCCAGACCCTTACTAAAGCCAGTCGCAAAAATGTAGAAGACCCCCAATCAAATCTCAAAAAACGAGGCCTAGCAGAAAACTGGTGACAAAACTTACTTTGAAAGTAAAAATAGGCCGAAGTACCCCCTTCCTAATTACCCATTACCCACCGTGGATTGCATTGAAACCACTTGCAAGCAACCAAGCAAAAGTAGCCATAGCCAGCATCGCTCCAAGACTCGAAATCCCCCCCACTCAAACACATGCAATAGAAATACTGCTAACCCTAACGAACCCTAAGTTAAGAATAGTGGCAAAGGCTTTCTTTAACTATGCCAAATCCCCCCTTTCCCACCTTGGATTTTCTTCAAATGACTTGCAACCAAAATTACACATTCTCACGAGTGCTCTAAGACCCCAGAACTCAGTTAGAATAATCTAGAACACCCCGAAACACATGCAATCCTGCTGCTAGGGCTAACCCTAACGAACCCTAAGTTACAAAAAGTGCCAAAAGGCTTTTCCGCGAGGATTTTGTCCCAACCACTTCTACCCGGTATTAGACCTTCCCAGGAATAACACCCCCAAACAGGCCAAAAGCAAAATCTCATACTTGCAATATTTCTGGGCCTTCGGTCCAAACGCACTGCGTAGCTAGGCCATAAGTCGGGGTTGCCACGACGGATTTCCTGAAAAGCAAATGCAATCAAGATTAGAGTGTCCCAGCAATGCTCCCAGACCACGAAACTCACCCACAAACACCAGGAAGCCCCCCAAACAGGCCCCCGAAAACGCTTCATAGAGCAAAATGTCAGAAATAGCCCAAAAAAATTCGGCCTGGATTTTGTCCCAACCACTTCTACCCGGTATTAGACCTTCCCAGGAATGCCCCAAGACCCGCCAACCCACCCGCCAAGAAGCATAACACCCCCAAACAGGCCAAAAGCAAAATCTCATACTTGCAATATTTCTGGGCCTTCGGTCCAAACGCACTGCGTAGCTAGGCCATAAGTCGGGGTTGCCACGACGGATTTCCTGAAAAGCAAATGCAATCAAGATTAGAGTGTCCCAGCAATGCTCCCAGACCACGAAACTCACCCACAAACACCAGGAAGCCCCCCAAACAGGCCCCCGAAAACGCTACATAGAGCAAAATGTCAGAAATAGCCAAAAACAAATCGGCCTGGATTTTGTCCCAACCACTTCTACCCGGTATTAGACCTTCCCAGGAATGCCCCAAGACCCGCCAACCCACCCGCCAAGAAGCATAACACCCCCAAACAGGCCAAAAGCAAAATCTCATACTTGCAATATTTCTGGGCCTTCGGTCCAAACGCACTGCGTAGCTAGGCCATAAGTCGGGGTTGCCACGACGGATTTCCTGAAAAGCAAATGCAATCAAGATTAGAGTGTCCCAGCAATGTTCCCAGACCACGAAACTCACCCACAAACACCAGGAAGCCCCCCAAACAGGCCCCCGAAAACGCTACATAGAGCAAAATGTCAGAAATAGCCATAAAAAAATCGGCCTGGATTTTGTCCCAACCACTTCTACCCGGTATTAGACCTTCCCAGGAATGCCCCAAGACCCGCCAACCCACCCGCCAGGAAGCATAACACCCCCAAACAGGCCAAAAGCAAAATCTCATACTTGCAATATTTCTGGGCCTTCGGTCCAAACGCACTGCGTAGCTAGGCCATAAGTCGGGGTTGCCACGACGGATTTCCTGAAAAGCAAATGCAATCAAGATTAGAGTGTCCCAGCAATGCTCCCAGACCACGAAACTCACCCACAAACACCAGGAAGCCCCCCAAACAGGCCCCCGAAAACGCTACATAGAGCAAAATGTCAGAAATAGCCAAAAAAAAATCGGCCTGGATTTTGTCCCAACCACTTCTACCCGGTATTAGACCTTCCCAGGAATGCCCCAAGACCCGCCAACCCACCCGCCAGGAAGCATAACACCCCCAAACAGGCCAAAAGCAATATCTCATACTTGCAATATTTCTGGGCCTTCGGTCCAAACGCGCTGCGTAGCTAGGCCATAAGTCGGGGTTGGCACAACGGATTTCCTGAAAAGCAAATGCAATCAAGATTAGAGTGTCCCAGCAATGCTCCCAGACCACGAAACTCACCCACAAACAGACGGAACCCCCCCTAAGAGCACCTCAAAGGCAAGCAAGTCATCAAAAACACAAAAAATTTTCCGCCTCGGATTTGGTCCAAACCACTTTTAGTGCTTCCCAGAAATGGCCCCAGAGACCCGTCAACTCACCTGCAAAGAGGTAGAACAACACCCCCACAAGTGCTGAGTCTTTCTTCATTGGGCGTAAACCAGCCCTCTGCTTTGATGGAAATAGGAGTCTGGAGGAGGAGGATAGAGGAGCATGTTCTTCGGAACTTCTGAACCTGAGGAATGCAGACTGCGGCACCTTCAAATCAATTCGCAAACAAGTGAAGACAGTTCTGCTGATGGGCTTGTTTTTGTGATTATCTGATTAAAGTTTGAATTATATTAACTGTGCACAACAAAGAAAGACAGACACACAGGAATAAAAGTGAATAAGGATGAAAAAGAAAGTTATTGATTCGTTGTCTCATTTTCAGGGCTCGGTATCACGGTCCAGGAATAAGAATAAGGCTTCGTCATCATACTCTGCGAATTCAGGCAGGGTGAGCTCAGTGTCACCTGACAGAGTAGAAATTCCCTCATCTATGTTGCTGGCCACCTCCTCTTCATCCGGCACGCTCTCTCGTACTCTGAAATCTGGTGGTATGAGGTGCTGATTCATCTTGATCATTGTTAACCTCTCCACATTTTTGGGCGAGAGGCGGCTCCGTTTGGGAGTTACAATCCCACCAGCCGCACTGAAAACCCGTTCAGAAGACACGCTTGCGAGTGGGCAAGACAAGTAGTTTAAAGCCAGGTTGGTGAGCTGTGGCCACAATTCTTTTTTCCCATGCCAATACGCCAATGGGTCAGAATTAACATAGACCTCTGTTGAGTCATTCAGATAGTCCTTCACCATCGACTCAAGGTCCTCATCCAAGGTTCCTCCACTTTGCTTAGCTCTTGCTGTGCCTCTGACCTTTTGAGAACCAAACCCACGCAGAGCTAGCCAATCCTCTTCAGCCTCCAATGTTTCTGTTGTCTTTCGTGCAGATGATCCGGTTGCCGGTGTCTTTAACGGCTGAGAGGTCACTTGTGCCACAGCCACAGGTGCAGAAGTGGATTGTTTTGACTGGGGATGGCCTGCTGATGTACTGCCATTTCCTTCAATTTCCAGCCGTTCTGTTTCAAACTTCTTGGCTGACAAGGCTAGCCAACGTTTGTACTTTGGAACATGTTCATCATCAAAAGGAAAGAATGCTTGGCCTGCCAGCGCCTTTTTGTAGCGTGGATCCAGAATAGTAGCACAAATGTAATGCTGTTCTGGGTGGATCTTTTTAAGACGTTCATCACCTTGTAGGAGCTCTAATAATTGCTCAGCCAGAAGCAAAGAGTCTTGGTTTTTATCTTTTCCAAACACAGAACACACCTCCTTCAGTTGGTCCTCCAGCATGTACAACAATGGGATAGCTTTTCCCAAATTAGAGTCCTCCTTGCTGACTGCACGCGTGAAGAACTCAAAAGGACGAAGCATGCGTGTCAGGCTTTCAACTATGTTCCATTGCGGCCCACCCATCCTCAGCTCCTCTGTACCCTCTTTAAGGAAATATTGATCGAGTTCCGTATACTGCTCATACAGACGCTCAAGCATGTAGAAGGTTGAGTTCCAACGTGTTACCACCTCCTGGATGAGTGCTTTCACTGGCATTTGACGTTGATATAGCAGGCTCCTCAGCTGCTTCCGGGCCTTAAAAGAATGGCTGAAATGCTTGCACATTTTTCGGCAGGTGTCCAATACACTGTACGCTGCACTGCCTTTATTACCCAAGAATTTTTGGACAACCAGGTTTATACAGTGCGCCAAACACGGCACTCTGAAATAGTAACCGTCCCTCATGGCCTTAACTATATTGGCGCCATTGTCCGTGGAAACATAACCAACCTTGCGTTTTAGTGGGGACAGCCAGTTAAGGACCTTTGTGTTAAAGACATCCAAAATGTTTTCTGCTGTGTGACGTTTCTCCAAACCAAACATGGCTAGTGTTGCATGTTTCCGAGCACCTTTAAAAACAATGTTCGTGTCAACACCTGCGTTTAGCTTTGATTTAGCCCCTGAAAAAGAGACCCAGTGTGCAGTGATGCACATGTAATCAGCGCCTGCGCCACTGGTCCACATGTCTGTTGTCAGATGTATAGTGTGAACAGCACTCTTCTGCAAAGCTGCCCCAATCACCTTCAGAACATCTTCATGTAGTGCTGGAACCGCAACTCGGGCAAAATAGAACCGGCTAGGAACCTTCCATTTAGGGCAGAGCGCTGTCACTAATTCTAGAAAACCAACCCCTTCTACAAAAGAAAAAGGGAGAAGGTCCAGAGCTAGCATTTTAGCCAGCTTAGTGTTATACAGACGGGTCATTGGGTGGTTGCGTTCATATTGCGCTTCTGTAAACAACATCTTTTTAATGTTGCCCTGGACCAAGGATTTATGGGATGATGATGATCTCTTCGACCCAGTTACGCTCGCTGATGAACTTTTCCGCATTGATGTCTCACTCTCTCCCACACTCTTAGTGTGGCTCCCATGGGGTTTGCTGCTGACAGGGGAACTGGGTGTAAGTGAAGTGTTTGAATCGTCTTCTACCTCCTCGTCATCATCAGATGAAAAATCAACGTTTTCATTACGTGCAATTCCGGCTTTCTTGACCGCCTCTAGGTGCGGAAACCATTGGACAGGGTGCGCTCTCTCAAGATGACCTCTCTGGCCTCCGGTACCATAGTTAGAACCAAGCTTACCACGACTAACTCGAAGCTTACAAAGGCTACAAATGGCTACGTTTTCCTTTTTTGGGCAAACACTAAAGAAGTCCCAAACTGGAGACTTGAAATGTCTTCGGGGGCCGGAGGAGGCGGCGATACTGGTGGTGGTGGTCCTGCTGCTAATGCCAGATGAAGTGGAGGATGTGGATTGCCGAACTTCAGTACGTTTTGCACTTTCACCACCACGAATTGAGGTCGAGGACGAGGTGGGTACCTTCTTGCGAGGAAGAAATATGGAAGCGGTAGGTTTTGGTGTACTACTTAACTCCAAATCTAATGATTCCATTTCCATTGCCTCCTCGCCGACATCATCATCACGCTCAGCAGCTTCTCGGGATAGGGTCAAAATGTCTCTTTGCTGCATGCCCGGTGGGGCTGCAGTGACCTTTGTGATGACTGGCTCGTCGTCATCGTGAGAGGCTTCATCACCAGCAGTATCTGTCACTTCTTGTTGAGCCTCATCACACTCCATAGGTTTGAGTTTTTGGACGACCTTCCTTTTACGCTTAGGTACCGGTGTCAGATCATGGTGTGCCTCACTGTCAGACCGCAGTTGTGGTTCCCAAGACAGATCACTTGCATCAGAACGAGGTGGGCTTGAAGAAGATGTAGACACCCCCTTGATCTTTTCCTTGCTAGGGATGTGGAAGACAATGAATGATCATCAGGAGGAGTGGCTTCCAATGATACCTCGGGTTCATTGTCGATTTCCTGATGTGCCCCTACTTCGGGAGGAACAACTATTGTGGGCACTTGTGAACCTCCATGCACCTTTGCTTGCGCATCTCCTTTTGCTGCCTCTCCTTCCACATGTACTTGGGCGTGTACTTGCACATGGTGTTGTTGTTGCGGCTGTGGTTGTTCAACACTTGTCAGATGAGTTACAACAACCTGTGTTGATTCAGGGACATTGCTGCTACTTTCTTGCGATGAGCCAACATCACTGGTCGATGGTGATTGGAGAAGTACACTGACTGCCTCTGAAGCACTCAAGGGCTTTGACTTAAGTTGGCGTGGTGGTGGAGGCACTGAACCCAATGGAGCAGGGGTGCTGCTCCCAGCTTGGTCCCCAGCAGATCCTGCTGCTGCAGGCGTACTTTTTTTTTTCTCCCAAAAAACGTGGCGGGTGGCACACCAGCCTCCTTGGTAACTTGCTTCTTCTGCTCCTTACTAGCAACTTTCTTGCTAGAGGAGCTACGGAGAACTTTCTTTGGGGCCATCTTCTTCAGAGCAGGTCAGACAGCAGGCCGCAGTTGCACGAATTGTAGAGTTGTCTGAGGCCAGACGTGACGTCGCGTGACGTTATGCTGCACACACACACCGCTGCAGGACTTCTTCCTGGCACTGGTGGTTCTCTTGAGTCTTGTGCACCTAAAAAAAATGGAAGACAGAGGAACATCAGTTCAGTTATAGAGCACAAAAAAATCGAAAAACACTGCAAAATCAGCACAATCCCATTCCATCCATGGCCTCCATGATGTTTAAATTCAAGACAACCCACAGAAAGACTAGGCCCATGCAAGACTCACTACCCCTGGGCATAAATAAAGGTTGAAAAGTAGGCAAAATGGTTGGAGGCCTAACAACAAAGCCTGCATTCAAAATGGCCACTTGCCTCCTAGCACATGGCCAGGGCCTGCCTGTACCAGCACTCAAAATGGCCCCCACCCACATGGCCTGTCCCCATGAACACCCCCAAAAATCGAAAAACACTGCAAAATCAGCACAATCCCATTCCATCCATGCCCTCCATGATGTTTAAATTCAAGACACCCCACAGAAAGACTAGGCCCATGCACCACTCACTACCCCTGGTCAAGGCCCCAACAACAGGTCAAAAATCGAAAAACACAGAAAAATCAGCACAATCCCATTCCATCCATGCCCTCCATGATGTTTAAGTTCAAGACAGCCCACAGAAAGACTAGGCCCATGCCAGACTCAAATACCCCTGGTGAAAAGGCCACAAGTACAGGCCCAAAAAACGAAAATCACTGAAAAATCAGCACAATCCCATTCCATCCATGGCCTCCATGATGTTTAAATTCAAGACAACCCACAGAAAGACTAGGCCCATGCAAGACTCACTACCCCTGGGCATAAATAAAGGTTGAAAAGTAGGCAAAATGGTTGGAGGCCTAACAACAAAGCCTGCATTCAAAATGGCCACTTGCCTGCCAGCACATGGCCAGTGCCTGTAGCTGCACTCAAAATGGCCACCAGCCACATGGCATGTCCCTCCCCATGAACACCCCCAAAAATCGAAAAACACTGCAAAATCAGCACAATCCCATTCCATCCATGGCCTCCATGATGTTTAAATTCAAGACAACCCACAGAAAGACTAGGCCCATGCAAGACTCACTACCCCTGGGCATAAATAAAGGTTGAAAAGTAGGCAAAATGGTTGGAGGCCTAACAACAAAGCCTGCATTCAAAATGGCCACTTGCCTCCTAGCACATGGCCAGGGCCTGCCTGTACCAGCACTCAAAATGGCCCCCACCCACATGGCCTGTCCCCATGAACACCCCCAAAAATCGAAAAACACTGCAAAATCAGCACAATCCCATTCCATCCATGCCCTCCATGATGTTTAAATTCAAGACACCCCACAGAAAGACTAGGCCCATGCACCACTCACTACCCCTGGTCAAGGCCCCAACAACAGGTCAAAAATCGAAAAACACAGAAAAATCAGCACAATCCCATTCCATCCATGCCCTCCATGATGTTTAAGTTCAAGACAGCCCACAGAAAGACTAGGCCCATGCACCACTCACTACCCCTGGTCAAGGCCCCAACAACAGGTCAAAAATCGAAAAACACAGAAAAATCAGCACAATCCCAATTCATCCATGGCCTCCATGATGTTTAAGTTCAAGACAACCCACAGAAAGACTCAGTCCACCCACCACTGAGTACCCCTGGGCAAAAGGCCCCAAAACAGCCCAAAAATCGAAAATTCCAAAATTTTAATTGCAGCAACTGTAATGCCCCAAACAAACTTACTTGTAAAATTTCTAATCCAACAGTGATCCAAAGAAAGTCAAAAAGGCCTCAAATCCAAATATCCAGCAGCATCCACAAAAAGTAATCCTTCCAGCTCCAGATCCAAATGAAAAGTGACCAGGAGATGGACAAAGCACTGGGAGGAGCCTGCTGGACAGGAACAGGAAGTTGAATACTGTGGGGCACTTCCTTCCTCCCACCCCCTCCCCCCTCCCCAAAATGGACTCCTCGCTAAAAAAGTGCAGACAAATGTCAACCTAAGGAGTTATTCAGATAAAAATCATCATTTCAAGAAGGTTTATGCTGCTTGCTGGTGGATTTCTTGTGCAGAATTGCAAATTTTATATTTTTGCTTGTGCGAGATTGTTGCTGCTCGCCGCATCTCAAATCTCGCAATTGCGAAGTACCGCGAGACGTGATCTCGCCGTACTCGCGTTGACAAACTCTCGCTGTGCAAGTTGGCAAGCCGCGATGACGTAATCGCGCTCGCCAAATTCCCGCGGGATCACACAGCAAGATCCAAAATGGCGCAGCACTCGCAAAATATCGAGAAAAACAACTCGGCAAACGATGATAAACGCCGCGCGCCGCAAAAATTGTATCACCAACGCCGCGCGCTGCAAAAAAAATCCGCTGCGTGCAAATTTGCGGATTTTGCGGGAAATTCGCAAATCTCGCGGATTGCGAATTTACCGAAAATCCGCAAAATCCGCGAGCGTAACGGATTTTCCGCCCATACTTACTCTTGACGTCTCTCCTATATATCCAAGCGAGCATGGGCATTGGATGAAATATACCACATTAGTAGTCTTGCAATTCCATAGTTCTTTGGCCTTAGTGGTATGTCCATTGTGGCTAAACTGTTCTCTTGCAATTCTATTATTGCAAGATTTACACATGGAACAAGGTATTTTACCTTTGATGGAATGGCTAATAAGGATAGATTTCTGTACGAATCTCTGTTGGTTTGATGGATTACAGAACCTAGAGTGTACAATACGATCTTTGATGTTCCTATTCTGGCGATGCGCAAATAGAGGTTTAGCTAGTTTCTGATCATTGGAACAGTTACTGTTGAGAATATGCCAGCTTGAATTGATTATTTGTTTTATTTTTGCATTGACTGTAGAATGTTTAATAATACAGACTATCTGTTTGTTCTCTTTAGCTGGTTTTGCTCTCAATAGGCAGTCCCGATCATAATATCGAGCTCTTTTAAAAGAGTCCCTCACCAACCGGTGGGGGTATCCTCTTTCTATGAATTTTGATCGCATCACGTTCGCTTGTTTATCAAAATCTGCAAGGGTGGAGCAGTTGCGTCTAACACGTAAAAATTGGGAGAAAGGGATACTGTCCTTTTGGTTACGAGGGTGAAAACTATTATAGTGCAAGAGGGTATTTATTGCCGTGGGTTTTACAAATAAGTCAACTTTCAGTCGATTATGGTCGTTCAGAATAACAATGTCTAAGAATTCCACTTTTTCTGCACTAACATGCGCTGTACATTTTAAATTTATATCTGCTGCATTGATCCAAAGCAGGAATTCTGATAGAGTCTCTCTCCCATTAGTCCAGACAAAAAAGATATCATCTATGTATCTGGACCAATGGGAAACCGACTCGAAGAAAGGGCCGATTTTGTTGTAAATACATCTGTTTTCAAAAGAAGCCATATAGATATTGGCTACTGAAGGGGCTACTGAAGCCCCCATACTTACCCCCTTCGTTTGACGATAAAATTGAGCACCAAATTGAAAAATATTCTCAGTGAGGACAATCCTCAAACAGTTGAGAATAAAGGCCTTTGGACATAGTATCTCTTGTTTTTCGATAAACCATTCAGTGGTTTCCATAGCTGCTTGAAGGGGTATGTTACTATATAAGGACTCTACGTCCAACGTAACTAACAGGTCAGTAAGGGGATTGAAGTTAATATCCTCAATTTTAGAGGACCTAATTTTAGGAATATGGGGGTGTAAATAATTGTCAACATATTTTGACAAAGGTTCTGTCGCTGTGCCTATAGTTGAAACAATTGGCCTATACGGAGGGTCATACTGATCTTTATGGATCTTGGGTAATCCATACACACAGGCCACTTTACCTTGATTGAAATTCAGAAATTCACATTCTTTTTTAACATTCCAAGTAAATTGTCAGGCATAAGGTATAACTGAGATGAGACAGGATAAAAACATGACAGGAAATGGACTGTACAAGAGAAAGAAAGACATGCTCGGCTGTTCAAAGATTCGGGGTAAACAAGCCTTAAAAACCTTGGTGAGGGTCAGTCTTGCTTGGCACAGAATGACTATAGGATTATATCATGAACGCCAGTTCAGAGCTGGTGGCTTTTTAATAAATTTACATGCGTCCAATTATGCTGCCTATTGAGGAGTGAACCTCTCTTCTCCAAGTATAGAGGTATAGCTTCGCTTTGCTCACTGTGTGCATTTCATACGAGTATTTAAGCCAACACCTCTGTCAGACTTTCCCAGCATGCACTCTTAATACTGAGGATGTAAAGGTCCGCGTAGCGCTTCATATCACACGGGCCATTTCTAAGTGTTAGCAGGTGTTACTATAACTCAATTTAACAGCACTCAGTTCAATGATGATGAAAGGCTGAGTTGGCATAGACAGGATTTGAACCCAAGTGTGCCAGATAACCCCATGTCTCAGCAGTGACCATTTAACTCATCAAACCGTCCTGCAGGATGGATATGGTATCTCCACGAACACTATGGATGGGGTAATGTAAGCTCCACCCCCACAGTGGGCAACCCAAGTGTCAGAAAGGTGCAAGGGGCAGCCCAACCAGGAAGTAAAGTGACCAGCCATCATGTGCCATATGATATCACTGCAGTAAATGAAATTCTGAGAAAATCTGTCTTATCATGTGGACATTAGAACGCAGTTCTTTTTACTTCAAGGACACAGAGGTGCTTAATTACAGAGCCCTTGGCATCAATCAACTAATTGACTTAAAAATCAAGACCCCTTTTAGCGACCAGTGCTGGGAGACATCTAACACATTCACCCCTCTTAACCCTCTCCCGCTAATTAGTGACAAAATGACTAGTGAAGGGGGGTGAATGCTAAATGTATCAGCCTCTGCCATAAAGGGCGGCTCGATGCCCCCTCGTTTCTGCAATCTGGGAGTTATCATTTATTTAATGCGTTTTTATATAGCGCGTACTTTACCCGAATGTGTCAGAGCGCTTTACAATAGAACTAGTTACCTTACATAAGGACTTCGGAGTACGCGAATTACATATAAAATACGAAACAGATACATGCGTCTAACTACAAAAAGAAAACATTACAATGGTGTGTACGAGAAATGTGCAATTTAAACTAACAATGTAAATATAATCTGTGAGTATAGGCGGAAATGAGCACAAAGTAGTGGCAAGAAGTGAGCGCAAAGAATATAGAAATAGCATAATAAAATTATATAGCATAGCATTATGATATTGACAGGTTGGTCAGTTAATAGGTGCCTGGAGGAATCCCTGCACTGGTACTGGTTTCTTGAGTAGAAGGCCGGGCGTTGGTGAGCGAAGGTGGCGTGCTGATCTCTGGGGCTGTCCTTAATGAATTGAAATGAAATACCAGTATTTGTAAAGCGCACAGCTACCTCCGAAGTGGTGTCCCGGCGCTAGAGGCCCTCAGGAAAATTAAGAAAGCTATTGCCCAGAGTCACATGGTGCTGGGTTAACCAGCTGCCGGCACCGGGAATCGAACCGTGAACCCCATAGTCCGGGTCAGCTTTCTGTTGCTTATTGCGATATTTGTGTGTTAAACTGGTACTAATCAGGTGAACCAATGCCCAGCCAGAGATAACAAATTTAAAAAAGACAAAAAAATTAAGTGATACCAATAAAGAATGTGCCACATTATGCCGCATAATCTGCCTTTTCTTGCCACATAATTTACTCAAACCTGCCACTTAATTCAGCCCTCGCCTGCCGCATAATTCCAGTGGCCCTGGTAATAAAGCTTTATTAGTACAACACTCTGCTGCTCATTTCGTGGGCCTGACAACTGCTTTGTGATGCTTTCAAGTAAAAAGTAAATACAGAACAGCTCTCGCTTATCTAATTAGATCCTTTTGCTCAATTTTACAGTGGCACAAGTGAGGCCTTTAATAGGGGGTGAAACTACTTGCAACTATTGTGTTTGCTTTCATGTCTGTATGGCTCATAAATAGTCTTTGCTGCATATCTTTCTGGTACTGCATATCCGAGATACCATCTTAATCCAGTATTGTCTGGACAATACATCTTGGAATTATGATTATGAAGAATTACTTAACGTTTGAGTAAAGATATTAATTTTGGAAAGACCTGGGTCTAGCTTTTCCCGGCAGTACGACTAATTTAATTTATTTTTGCTAGCTAATTAATAGAGCTTTAAAATATATGTAATTCTTTTTTTAAGTTTTTAAAATAAATGTTTGTTTTGTTTTACTGATATCTGAACAAGGGACCCTGCTTCTTGCAAAGTCGTTTCAAAGATGCATGCAAGGACGCGAGGGCAGATGGTCAGTTGATGACGCCTCCGGTGATGTCATTTCCTGTGGTGTCGCACCACATGTAAGCTAGAGGGTTCTCACATATTTCCCTTTCTTCTAGATCTCCAAAATCCTAGAACTGTCCTGTGGTGTGGTTTAGTAAGATCACGCAGGGGCGGCTCCTCTGATATGGTGGAGGAGCGTCGCCCCACAGCTTTCTTACAGTGCGAGAAGCCAAAACAAAAAATGGTAATAACTTTTAGTTATTACCATTTTATGTTTGCTCTGCGGGGGGGCCGCTGCTCGAGCAGAGCAGGGGAGGAGTGGTTTACCCACTGCTAAGTGGCCCGAGAGGACCGACCAAACGAGTCATGTGCACTTTACCCTTCTCCACGCAGGCAGCATTGCAGCCTTCATGGAGAGCATGCACACCCCTCTAGCCCCTGGTTGAGTGCCATATCACGGTGCTCCAGACCAATCACAACACTACATGCAGCGTTGTGATTGGCTTACGGAAGGGAGCCTGGCTGCCTGCTTCCTGTTTCTGCTGGAGGCAGGAGAGCAGGAGCAGTGAAGACGCGGGATCCGACGCATAGGCATGTTTTTTACATTTTTTTTATTAAGACCTCCCTGCGCGACCCCCATCCCTGAAGGACCCCCGCCAGCACCCCCACCCATGAGTCATGCCGGCCGCTACTGAGAGCACTCCCCTTGATCCAACTTGTCTTCCTTGTATCCTACCTGTCTTGGAGTCCTTCTCCCCAATTCTACCTGTTTACGGTCTGAATTGCAGTTCTCTCTCCATTAGTTCCTCCTTGATGTTCCAGTTTCTTTCAACCTATCAATGTATTCTCTGGTGATGTCACCCTACACCCTCAATGATTCCATTGTTGAGTCATTCTTCCTTCCTGAATCTCAACACCAAGGTTCTCTTCATTCGCCAACTCTGTCTCTGTGTACGTTTTCCTTCCCAGACACCCTGTCCTGTATCTACGACAGGTTATTTTCCATCTGCAGCTGCTCCTCACTTCTCACTCAGTTGGTATCGCTGATCTTTCTTCCTTTCAGAACTTCATTTCTATTTCTCTCTTTCCTCCCTGACCCTGTCTCTATGCTTCTCTGCATCCACGTAGAGCTGGAAGGGTTGGGAGCAGGGAAGAGGGGCACGCATGGAGGGCCAGACTGGAAACCCAATTTTCCCAGACCAGCCCCTGGGGAAGCACTGCCTGTTCCCGGAAGGCTGGAAATGCTTGCTTGCTGCTTTTGTTACTGGGGCCGATATTGGCCCCCAGTAACAAAACAGGTCCCCACGCTTCCAGCCTCGAAGGGAAATGCCTGACATCCGGTACGGCTAATCCGATCCTGTAAACATGGACCCCACTGTAGAGGTATCTCGTGATTGCGGTGGGGAAAGAAGCAGACCTAGAAAGGTTACCGTGTTGCTGTGCTTCACAGGAGCATTAGGGGTCAGATGTACCATTTCTCATGCAGGGCAGTGCAGCAGCCGCAAATGCTGCGCTGTGTGAGAAGCGGATAGCAGGAGAGTACCACATTTATTGAAATTTGGCACTCTCCTCCCCTTTCCCTAGCGCCAGCACTGAAATTAGCTGCCATGCTCTACAGAGATACCTTTGCGCCAGAGTGCAAGGGTATCTCTGTGAGGCAAGCATAGGTTTTGTACTGGAAGGATAGCCTTCCACAAAAGATACTGTGCTTAGACTGATTTTAAACATGCTCCCACTTTATATGTGTGCTGTACAGTCCAGCATACATGTGAAGTCAGAAAACAAAGGAGAGAAAAAAACATTTTAGCACCTGGCTGAAGGGTGCACTATTTTCTGATGCTAAACCTTATCTCATTTATTTAGAAATTTGGGTTTAGCATCTGAAATCATGGGTGGATGCATGGGAACGCCCATGCACCACCCATGGTACGCCCCTTGGCACTAAGTAATGCAAAGTAGCACTATGCCATGGTTCACATTACTTTCACATTATTTGCAGTGCTAAACAAGTTTACCGCTGGAAAGAACATTAGACAAAAAGATTTTGCACCGATTTGCATCACTATTGTGATGCAAACACAGTGTAAAATCTTAGTAAATCTGCCCCAAAATGTTCTTCAAGAGATAACGTCTGACGATTTCACATTAGGGGAACAAAAAATTATTTTTGTGGACATACTCATAAACTAAAGATGGCCGACTGATAAGGAGCTTCTACTGGGAACTCCCAGGCTAGGGATCGCCATTCGGCATAAATCCCGAAGAACCCCCCCTCCCCCATTGAGCCGCTGCTTTTATGGAACTGAGTGCAGCTATCCTGCACAGCTGTGGAAAGAGCCCAGAATGGCATCTAAGGCGACACAGTGGCATGGTGAGGATCGGAGTGAAGACCGAGCAGTGGTGAAAAACCCTGGGATATTTTCCTTGCCTCTCAGAGGAACGGCAACCCAAGCCTGAATCCTTGACTGATGGTAGGGGTCATTGACGCTGCCCCATTTTCCCCCCTGCCTGCCTACGTCTTGTCGGAGCAGGGGATAAAGTGAATGAGGCAGCCATGGTGTTCCCACCGCTGCACTCCTCCGCTACCAGCCTCCGGCGGCGCTGAGCTGGCCCTCGGTGCCATAAGTCATCCTCAAGGTTCCAGAAGTTGAGGCAACCGGGACAACATGCGGGGAGGACATCTGACCCCATTCAGAGCATCCGGGTCAGCAGGGTGGTAAGTGAAAAAGCGGGAGGTGCAGAGGCTAGAGGATCAAGAGGTGAGCCCAACGCTGCCCTCCTCCAGCTTGGAGACCGCCGCATCTCGACTCAAGTAGCTGACCGTTCGAACCGCGAACCCCGTATTACGGAGTCAGGCACCCTGGCCGCTGCGCCACACCTCTTCCACTGGTTTGTACTCGGCACCCAGATGTGGCTAGAGAGGTAGCTCAGTGTTGCAGGGCAGGAAGGCTCCATAGCCAGGGTAGGGTGATCCAAACACGTAGAAGATGAAGTCATTGATGTGCAGGATGCCAGGGCTGTTGGAGGGAGGCTGGGGTAGTGGGAGCCGGCCAGTCATCGGTGCACCGGTTGATGGTGTTAATACAGATAGACTTGGGCAGAGCGGGGCAGAGCGGGGCAGCCGATAGTATTGGCAGCATGAGGCTGGAGAGACAGCCCTGGTAAAGTAGCCCAACCAAGCCAGAGGCTCACCTTAGGGAGACTGTCAGCTCCCTGAGTCGAGATGCAGCAGTTTCCAAGATGGAGGAGAGCAGCGTTGGGCTCACCTCTTGATCCTCTAGCCTCTGCGCCTACCGGTTTTTTACTTACTCACCACCTTGCTGACCCGAATGCTCTGAATTGGGTCAGATGTACTCCCTGCATGTTGTCCCGAGTGTCTCAACTTCTGGAACCTTGATAACGGTTTATGGCACCCAGGGCCAGCTCAACGCTGTGGGAGGCTGGTAGCGGAGGAGTGCAGTGGTAGGAACATCATGGCTGCCTCATTCTCTTCATCCCCTGCTCCGACAAGCCTTAGGTGGGCAGGGAAGCATGTGGGGCAGCGTCGATGACCCCTGCCATTGGTCAAGGATTCAGGCTTGGGTTACCGTTCCTCTGAGAGGGAATGGGCTGCAAAGGGGAGCAGGTCAGCTGTCCGTAGGCACCCAACAAGGAAAATCTCCTTGGCTAGTTCACCACTGCTCGGTCTTCACTCTGATCCTCCCCATGTCAGTGTGTCGCCCTGGATGCCATGCTGTGCTCTGTCCACAGCTGTGCAGGATACCTGCTTTCAGTTCCTGAAGAGCGGCAGCTCAATGGGGGGCTTCTCCAGGGATTTATGTCGAATGGCGATCCCTAGCCTGGGAGCTCCTTATCAGTCGGCCATCTTTAGTTTATGTGTATGTCCATAAAAAGAATTTTGTGTTCCCCTAATGTGAAATCCTCATAGGGTATCTCTTGCAGAACACGTTGGGGCAGATTTACTACGTTTTTACACCATGTTTGCATCACAAAAGTGATGCAAAATCTTTTGGTCTGATGTTCTTTCCAGCGAGCTGTAAATAATGTGGAAGTGATGTGAACCAAAGCATAGTGCTGCTTTGCATTACATAGTGCCAAGGCGGCGTACCATGGGTGGTGCATGGGCAGCCCCATGCAACCACCCACGATTTCAGATGCTAAACCCAATTTTCTAAATAAAGGAGACAAGGTTTAGCATCAGAAGGGATCACTGACATAATATAGAATGCCAAAATATCGACCTACCAAAATATCGAGGTAAAAACTATATATAATGCCAAAATATCGACCTCCTATCTCCAAACAGATAAGTACAAATATATCGATGTAAAAAATATAGTTCGTCAAAATATTTTTAAATGCTTTAAAATAATTAAAAACTAAATATAATGAACTTAAACATACTTAAAATACTTAAATAACCTTGAAATTAATAAATATTTAATGTAAGTAAAAACAACAATAGAAATTGATTTGTTAATACATATACATATGTAAACATAATATTAATAAAAAAATTACAATATTTTTACCGAAGGATAGCGGAAAGGGTAAAATGTACTATTACCACTCCAGTGAGTGCAACAGTAGGGAAAGCGTTGGATAGCGTAGTGGTACAAATTACTATTCCCACTCCAGAGAGTGCAACAGTAGGGAAAGCGTTGGATTGCGTAGGGGTAAAAAATACTATTCCAACTCCAGAGAGTGCAACAGTAGGGAAAGCGCTGGATAGCGTAGGGGTAAAAATTACTATTCCCACTCCAGAGAGTGCAACAGTAGGGAAACCGTTGGATAGCATAGTGGTAAAAATTACTATTCCCACTCCAGAGAGTGCAACAGTAGGGAAAGCGTTGGATAGTGTAAAGGTAAAAATTACTATTCCCACTCCCGAGAGTGCAACAGTAGGGAAAGCGTTGGATAGCGTAGAGGTAAAAATTACTATTCCCACTCCAGAGAGTGCAACAGGAGGGAAAGCGTTGGATAGTGTAAAGGTAAAAATTACTTTTCTCACTCCAGAGAGTGCAACAGTACGGAAAGCGTTGGATAGCGTAGGAGTACACATTACTATTCCAAATACAGAGAGTGCAACAGTAGGGAAAGCATTGAATAGCGTAGGGGTAAAAATTACTATTCCATCTCCAGAGAGTGCAACAGTAGGGAAAGTGTTGGATAGCGTAGGTGTAAAAATTACTTTTCCAACTCCAGAGAGTGCAACAGTAGGGAAAGCGTTGGATAGCGTAGAGGTAAAAATTACTATTCCCACTCCAGAGAGTGCAACAGTAGGGAAAGCGTTGGATAGCGTAGGGGTAAAAATTACTATTCCAACTCCAGACAGTGCAACAGTAGGGAAAGCGTTGGATAGCATAGGGGTAACAATTACTATTCCAACTCAAGAGAGTGCAACAGTAGGGAAAGCGCTGGATAGCGTAGGGGTAATACATACAATTCCCACTCCAGAGAGTGCAATAGTAGGGAAAGCGTTGGATAGCGTAGGGGTAAAATTACTATTCCAACTCCAGAGAGTGCAACAGTAGGGAAAGTGCTGGATAGCGTAGGGGTAAAAATTACTATTCCCACTCCAGAGAGTGCAACAGTAGGAAAAGCGTTGGATAGCGTAGAGGTAAAAATTACTATTCCCAGTCCAGAGAGTGCAACAGTAGGGAAAGCATTGGATAGCGTAGGGGTAAAAATTACTATTCCAACTCCAGAGAGTGCAACAGTAGGGAAAGCTCTGGATAGCGTAGGGGTAAAAATTACTATTCCTACACCACCGAGTGCAACAGTAGGGAAAGCGTTGGATAGCGTAGGGGTAAAAATTACTATTCCCACTCCAGAGAGTGCAACAGTAGGGAAAGCGTTGGATAGCGTAGGGGTAAAAATTACTATTCCCACTCCAGAGAGTGCAACAGTAGGGAAAGCTTTGGATAGCGTAGGGATAAAAATTACTATTCCCACACCAGAGAATGCAACAGTAGGGAAAGCATTGGATAGCGTAGGGATAAAAATTACTATTCCCACTCCAGAGAGTGCAACAGTAGGGAAAGCGTTGGATAGCGTAGGGGTAAAAACTACTATTCCAACTCCAGAGAGTGCAACAGTAGGGAAAGCGCTGGATAGCGTAGAGGTAAAAATTACTATTCCCACTCCAGAGAGTGCAACAGTAGGGAAAGCGTTGGATAGCTTAGAGGTAAAAATGACTATTCCCACTCCAGACAGTGCAACAGTAGGGAAAGTGTTGGATAGCGTAGGTGTAAAAATTACTACTTCCACTCCAGAGAGTGTAACAGTAGGGAAAGCATTGGATAGCGTATGGATAAAAGTTACTATTCCTACTCCAGAGAATGCAACAGTAGGGAAAGCGTTGGATAGCGTAGGGCAAAAATTACTATTCCCACTCCAGTGAGTGCAACAGTAGGGAAAGTAAATACTTCATATATAAATAAAAATAAAATAAATATTAATACCAATTACAAATTAATTAAAATACTTAACACTTTTATATAATATATTAATTAAGCAATTAAAAATGCAAATAAAAATTAATTAATAAAAATAATTACCTACTAGTACAAATTATTTACCAATTAATAATAAATTAATTACCAATTAGAAAATAATTAAAAATTTGATAAAATAAACAAAATAAATTAAAAATAGAATTGCTTACAATTAAATTACTCCCCACCCTATTTCCCTATAAACCCACAACCCACTACATAAACTAAATTAATAAAATTAACATAATTATCAATTAATAAATTAATTAACATAAATTACCCATTATATTTTAGTTAATTACCAATTAATAATTAATTAACTATTATTTCACAATAAATACCAATGAATAAATTAACATATTTAATTAATTATAATTAAATTACTACCCACCCTATTCCACTATAAACCCACAACCCGCTACAGAAAATAAATTACTAAAATTAACATAATTATCAAAGAATCAATTAATTAAAAATAATTACCAATTATATTTTAATTAATTACCAATTAATAATTAATTACCAATTAATTTAAAATAAATACCAATAAATAAATTAACATATTCAATTAATTATAATTAAATTACTTCCCACCCTATTCCCCTATAAACCCACAACCCGCTACAGAAAATAAATTACTAAAATTAACATAATTATCAATTAATCAATTAATTAAAAATAATTACCAATTATATTTTAATTAATTACCAATTAATAATTAATTAACAATTAATTCAAAATAAATACCAAGAAATAAATGAACATATTTCGATAATTATAATTAAATTACTTCCCACCCTATTCCCCTTTAAACCCACAACCCGCTACAGAATTATATTACGCAAAAATTAAATACCATAAAAATAATTAATTAATATAAATAATAAAATAAATTTACACTTTTCAAACATATACTAACATAAAAAACGCAAAAAAAATTGATATTACCTTACTTACCTCAAATTCTATATTTTTGTAGTCTATATTCTGTCCATTCTATATTTTTGTAGTCTATATTCTGTCTATTCTGTATTTTTGTAGTCTATATTCTGTCCATTCTATATTTTTGGAGTCTATATTCTGTCCATTCAATATTATGTCCATTCTATAGTTTTTTAATTCGATATTATTGCTATCCTATTCGATATTTTTGGAGTCTATATTCTGTCCAGTCGATATTCTGTCCATTCTATATTTTTTAATCGATATTAATGCAAATCGATAATAAAAACTCGATATTTTGACTGTATACCCATCAGAAGATAGTGCACGCTTCAGCCAGGTGCTAAAATGTTTTTTTCTCTCCTTTGTTTTCTGACTTCACATGTATGCTGGACTGTACAGTACACATACAAAGTGGGACCATGTTTAAAATCAGTCTAAGCATAGTATCTTTTACTGGAAGGGTATGCTTCCAGTACAAAACCTATGCTTGACTCACAGAGACACCCTTGCACTGTGGCGCAAAGGTATCTCTGTGGAGCACAGCAGCTAATTTCAGTGCTGGCGCTAGGGAGAGGGGAGGAGAGTTTGGTGCTCTTTGTTTCTCACACAGCTCAGCATTTGCGGCTGCTGCACTGCCCTGCATGAGAAATGGTACATCTGACCCCTAATGCTCCTGTGAAGCACAGCAACACGGTAACCTTTCTAGGTCTGCTACTTGCCCCAACACAATCACGAGACAGCTCTACAGTGGTGTCCATGTTTGCAGGGTCGGATTCGCCGTCCCGGGCGTCAGGCGTTTCCCTGGGAGGCTGGAACGGTGGGGGCCGGTTTTGTTACTGGGGGCCAATATCGGCCCCAGTAACAAAAGCAGCAAGCAAGCATTTCCAGCCTTCCGGGAACAGGCAGTGCTTCCCCAGGGGCTGGTCTGAGAAAATTGGGTTTCCAGTCTGGCCCTCCATGCTTGCCCCTCTTCCCTGCTCCCAACCCTTCCAGCTCTACGTGCATGCAGAAGCATAGAGACAGGGTCAGGCAGGAAAGAGAGACACAGAAATGAAGTTCTGAAAGAAAGAAAGATCAGCAATACCATCTGAGTGAGAAGTGAGGAGCAGCTGCGGATGGAAAACATCCTGTCGTAGATACAGGACAGGGTGTCTGGGAAGGAAAACGTACACAGAGACAGAGTTGGTGAATGAAGAGAACCTTGGTGTTGAGATTCAGGAAGGAAGAATGACTCAACAATGGAATAATTGAGGGTGTAGTGTGAATACATTGATAGGTTGAAAGAAACTGGAACATCAAGGAGGAACTAATGGAGAGAGAACTGCAATACAGACGGTAAACAGGTAGAATTGGGAAGAAGGACTCCAAGACAGGTAGGATACAAGGAAGACAAGTTGGATCAAGGGGAGTGTTCTCAGTAGCGGCCGGCATGACTCGTGGGTGGGGGTGCTGGTGGGGGTCCTTCCGGGATGGGGGTCGCGCGGGGAGCGGGGGTCACACAAGGTGGGTCTTAATTAAAAAAAAAAAATTAAACATGCCTATGCGTCGGATCCCGCGTCTTCACTGCTCCTGCTCTCCTGCCTCCAGCAGGAAGCAGGCAACCAGGCTCCCTTCCCTAAGCCAATCACAACGCTGCATGTAGTGTTGTGATTGGTCTGGAGCACCGTGATATGGCACTCAACCAGGGGCTAGAGGGGTGTGCATGCTCTCCATGAAGGCTGCAATGCTGCCTGCGTGGAGAAGGGTAAAGTGCACATGACTCGTTTGGTCGGTCCTCTCGGGCCACTTAGCAGTGGAAACCACTCCTCCCCTGCCCTGCTCGCAGAGCAGAGCAGCGCCCCCCCCCCGCAGAGCAAACATAAAATGGTAATAACTAAAAGTTATTACCATTTTTTGTTTCTGCCTCTCGCACTGTGACAAAGCTGTGGGGCGACGCTCCTCCACCATATCGGAGGAGCCGCCCCTGAGTGATCTTACTGAACCACCTCACAGGACAGTTCTATGATTTTGGGGATCTAGAAGAAAGGGAAATATGTGAGAACCCTCTAGCTTACATGTGGGGTGACACCACAGGAAATGACATCACCAGAGGCCTCATCAACGGACCATCTGCCCTCGCGTCCTTGCATTCATCTTTGAAACGACTTTGCAAGAAGCAGGGTCCCTTGTTCAGATATCAGTAAAACAAGACAAACATTTATTTTAAAAACTTAAAAAATAATTACATATATTTTAAAGCTCTATTATTTAGCAAGCAAAAATAAATTAAATTAGTCGTACTGCCTGGAAAAGCTAGACCCAGGTCTGTCCAAAATTAATATCTTTACTCAAACGTTAAGTAATTCTACATAATCATAATTCCAAGATGGATTGTTCCAGACAACACTGGAATAAGATGGTATCTCGGATATGCAGTACCAGAAAGGTATGCAGCAAAGACGATTTTTCAGCCACACAGACATGAAAGCAAACACAACAGTAGCAAGTAGTTTCACCCCCTATTAAAGGCCTCACTTGTGCCACTGTAAAATTGAGCAAAAGGATCTAATTAGATAAGCGAGAGCTGTTCTGTATTTACTTTTTACTTGAAAGCATCATAAAGCAGTTGTCAGGCCCAGGAAAGGAGCAGCGGAGTGTTGTACTAATAAAGCATTATTACCAGGGCCACTGGAATTATGCGGCAGGCAGGCGAGGGCTGAATTATGTGGCAGGTTTGAGTAAATTATGTGGCAAGAAAAGGCAAATTATGCAGCATAATGTGGCACATTCTTTAATGGTATCACTTAATTTTTTTGTCTTTTTTAAATTTGTTATCTCTGGCTGGGCATTGTTTCACACAAATATCGCAATAAACAACAGGAAGCTGACCAGTCAAGTTTTGAAAAGGGCATTCCACCGTGCTGCAACACGTGTCACTGCATTTTTAGTAACTTTGAACTCGGTTGAGCTACAAACACATCTTTTTGGGGTAAAATCTGCAAATTATGCAGCAGATGATGGATTTTGTGGCAAATCTACAACTGTGCCAAATGGACCGCGGCCACACAATCACAGAATTCCAGTGATCCTGAATATTACTTACGATTTATGCTATCAGTGATAAGCATTCATGGATATTTCAAATTAAAAGTGCTATATTGGAAACTACGAAACCAATAGTACAATATTATGTAGGGTAAAAGAGTAGGATGGGGATGCCACTGAGCCACGGCTGCAAGACCCTATCAAATCCCTCTGCAGTCTGTAACAGTTCTAATACTAAATTATTAGTCTTCATTCATGTAGTTCCAGAGTGCATTTCCTTTTGTAAGTTAGCTTGATACAGATTCATTCAATAGTTCTGAGATATATTGCCGTTCAGCTGCATCCAATATGTTTCCCACACCTGGGACACACACGTGCAGATGTGCTTATTTATTGCCCCCTTCAATGGGCCTCACAGCACTTGACCATGGCTGACATGGTCATTATTTTCATGTCTAAACCAGAACAAAAATAGAAATGCTGAGCTAAAGGCAATATTTCTTTATATTTTTTACAGGAGGACCTAGTCTGGTCCGCCCATTATTGGTCCATGTGTGTAGTACACAGAGCAAAATATTGATGGTTTGGAATGTGGACTACAGACATTACCAGAAACAGAAATGAATGGAAGCATTTCACTCTTCACTTATTTCTGCTTCTCAGGGAAACTTGCAAAGTGTGATGGTATGTGCAGGTGTGGACCCTGCAGCGCCCTGGGCAATATGTAATCTGCATCTCACTCTGGAGGCCTAAGAATTCTGACCACCTCCTTGGGCCTGCAGCACCAGATCAAAGCTGTGAGACCCATGGGAGAGAGGGCAGTGGTGCCATGGGGTGTGGTGAAAGCAAGGTAAACTGCTCTCCCCATCCAATGTGGGGACAGTAGAATGCAACCACAATTTGAGAGCATTGGGCCATAACGCCCACAGCCCTTTACCACTACACCTGCTGCACTATAGATAGCTATGCCTTGGAAAGAGGCCCCTTTCACACAACCTCAGAGCCACGAGCCAGTGGTGGCTCCACTTCAATGGAACTGCCAGCTCCTGGCCACGCCAGTGGTGGCTCCCTTCAATGGACCTGCCAGCTCTTGACAATGCCAATGGTGGCTCCCCTTCAATGGACCTGCCAGCTCTTGGCCACGCAGGTGATGGCTCCCCTCCAATGAACCTGCCAGCTCTTGGCCACACCAGTGGTGGCTCCCTTCAATGGACCTGCCAGCTCTTGGCCACGCAGTTGATGGCTCCCCTCCAATGAACCTGCCAGCTCTTGGCCACGCCAGTGATGGCTCCCTTCAATGAACCTGCCAGCTCTTGACCACGCCGGTGATGGCTCCCCTTCAGTGGACCTGCCAGCTCCTGGCCACGCAGGTGGTGGCTCCCCTTCAATGGACCTGCCAGCTCTTGACCATGCCAATGGTGGCTTCCTTCAATGGACCTGCCAGCTCTTGCCCACGCAGGTGATGGCTCCCTTCAATGAATCTGCCAGCTCTTGGCCACGCCAGTGATGGCTCCCTTCAATGAACCTTCCAGCTCTTGACCACGCCAGTGATGGCTCCCTTCAATGGACCTGCCAGCTCTTGACCATGCCAATGGTGGCTCCCCTTCAATGGACCTGCCAGCTCTTGGCCACGCCGTCGATGGCTCCCCTTCAATGGACCTGCCAGCTCTTGACAATGCCAATGGTGGCTCCCCTTCAATGGACCTGCCAGCTCTTGACCATGGACCTGTCAGCTCTTGACCACGCCAGTGATGGCTCCCTTCAATGGACCTGCCAGCTCTTGCCCACGCAGGTGATGGCTCCCTTCAATGAACCTTCCAGCTCTTGACCACGCCAGTGATGGCTCCCTTCAATGGACCTGCCAGCTCTTGCCCACGCAGGTGATGGCTCCCTTCAATGATTCTTCCAGCTTTTGACCACGCCAGTGGTGGCTCCCTTCAATGGACGTGCCAGCTCTTGACAATGCCAATGGTGGCTCCCCTTCAATGGACCTGCCAGCTCTTGGCCACGCGGGTGATGGCTCCCCTCCAATGAACCTGCCAGCTCTTGGCCACACCAGTGGTGGCTCCCTTCAATGGACCTGCCAGCTCTTGGCCATGCAGTTGATGGCTCCCCTCCAATGAACCTGCCAGCTCTTGGCCACGCCAGTGATGGCTCCCTTCAATGAACCTGCCAGCTCTTGGCCACGCCGGTGATGGCTCCCCTTCAGTGGACCTGCCAGCTCCTGGCCACGCAGGTGGTGGCTCCCCTTCAATGGACCTGCCAGCTCTTGACCATGCCAATGGTGGCTTCCTTCAATGGACCTGCCAGCTCTTGGCCACGCCAGTGATGGCTCCCTTCAATGAACCTTCCAGCTCTTGGCCACACCAGTGATGGCTCCCTTCAATGGACCTGCCAGCTCTTGGCCACGCCAGTGATGGCTCCCTTCAATGAACCTGCCAGCTCTTGGCCACGCCGGTGATGGCTCCCCTTCAGTGGACCTGCCAGCTCCTGGCCACGCAGGTGGTGGCTCCCCTTCAATGGACCTGCCAGCTCTTGACCATGCCAATGGTGGCTTCCTTCAATGGACCTGCCAGCTCTTGGCCACGCCAGTGATGGCTCCCTTCAATGAACCTTCCAGCTCTTGGCCACACCAGTGATGGCTCCCTTCAATGGACCTGCCAGCTCTTGCCCACGCAGGTGATGGCTCCCTTCAATGATTCTTCCAGCTTTTGACCACGCCAGTGGTGGCTCCCTTCAATGGACGTGCCAGCTCTTGACAATGCCAATGGTGGCTCCCCTTCAATGGACCTGCCAGCTCTTGGCCACGCGGGTGATGGCTCCCCTCCAATGAACCTGCCAGCTCTTGGCCACACCAGTGGTGGCTCCCTTCAATGGACCTGCCAGCTCTTGGCCACGCAGTTGATGGCTCCCCTCCAATGAACCTGCCAGCTCTTGGCCACGCCAGTGATGGCTCCCTTCAATGAACCTGCCAGCTCTTGGCCACGCCGGTGATGGCTCCCCTTCAGTGGACCTGCCAGCTCCTGGCCACGCAGGTGGTGGCTCCCCTTCAATGGACCTGCTAGCTCTTGACCATGCCAATGGTGGCTTCCTTCAATGGACCTGCCAGCTCTTGGCCACGCCAGTGATGGCTCCCTTCAATGAACCTTCCAGCTCTTGGCCACACCAGTGATGGCTCCCTTCAATGGACCTGTCAGCTCCCCCTCAATGGACCTGCCAACTCTTAATCACGCCAGTGGTGGCTCCCTTCAATGGACCTGCCAGCTCTTGGCCACGCAGGTGATGGCTCCCCTCCAATGAACCTGCCAGCTCTTGACCACACCAGTGGTGGCTCCCTTTCAATGGACCTGGCTCCCCTTCAATGGGCTTGCCAGCTCTTGACCACGCCAGTGGTGGCTCCCTTCAATGGACCTGCCAGCTCTTGGCCATGCCAGTGGTGGCTCCCCTTCAGTGGACCTGCCTGCTCTTGACCACGCCAGTGATGGCTCCCCTTCAATGGACCTGCCAGCTCTTGGCCATGCCAGTGGTGGCTCCCCTTCAATGGACCTGTCTACTCTTGACCACGCCAGTGGTGGCTCCCCTTCAATGGACCTGCCAGCTCTTGGCCATGCCAGTGGTGGCTCCCCTTCAGTGGACCTGTCTGCTCTTGACCACGCCAGTGATGGCTCCCCTCCAATGAACCTGCCAGCTCTTGACCACACCAGTGATGGCTTCCTTCAATGGACCTGCCAGCCTTTGACCATGGCTGCAAGGTCCACATGAGGAGGGATGCCTCCTGTAAGCGTGCCATCATGGGAGACGGGACAAAGAAGTAGCAGTTGAGCCATGGCTTTGGTGCAAGTAAGGTATTTGCCCTTCTCCGTCCTCAGGGTTGACAGTAGAATTCAGCCATAACGTGAGTGCATTGAGCACCTTATCCCCCGGGCAGTTAATTTGAGCCAGTGGTGTCTGGTGCTCAGCACCAGCAATAAATTGTAAGCACTGGAGCTTGCATCAGCCTGCCACAAGGTGGCACTGCCTAGCTAATTTAGCGATGACCGCAACAACTTTTAATTATTAATGCTATAGTAAATAAAAATGACTGTTGCCTGCCGACAAAGCCATTATTATAGCTTTGGGGGCCTGGAATAGTCTGAATAGTCACTCTTGTAGGAGTGGGATGGTTTGTAGTTGTGTTGTTACTATCATTGGCAGTATAGCAGGGGCAGTGAGTGGGGCAAATTAAGCACTGCCATTGGGTCCTGTGCTACCTCACCTATTGCACTATTTATAGCTACGTCTCTGAGAGGGGCTCCTTCACTCTGTTGTCATAGCCATGGTCGAGCGCCGCCCCTCTACTGGAACTGGCAACATTGGCCCAGTGCTGCAAGTCAAAGGTAAGGGGGCCATCTCCTGGGTCTTGCAGTGCTAGGTGCATGAACGAGGGACCAGTGGCAGGGAAATGGTGCCAAGGACCTTCGTGCAAGCACGGGAAATGCCCCTCCTCGTCCGTTGGCTGGGCAGTAAAATACAGCCATAATTTGGCTGCATTATCTATCAACCATATCACAGCCCTCCCCCTCCTCCCAGCATCTAATCCTACCCAGGAACTCCCACCTACTCCTCCTACAGTGGGGTGCAAGGCTTGCACCTCATGAACTATTTGGGGACAGACGAGGAGGTGGTACAGGAGTAGTGAAGTGACAACTGGCATTAAGACCCCATGTTGGTGAGCTGGTATGGGGTTCTGGCCAACTGCCCACACTGGCATTAGTGGGATGGGGCCATAATGGGAAAAAAGCAACCCTGGCAAAAGTGTTCACACCAGCGCCACCCGCACGTAAGCCTGGGCAGAATATTCGCACTTTCAAAACAAAAAAGATATGGTTACAAATGTTTTCTACTACATCACATTTTAAAAATGTATATCATCTCATCAATTTCAGGGCTGGATCATGTCCGCCAGACATGCAGCGCTAAAACAGCCCGTAACTTTCAGTCCAATAGAAACAAGCATTGGAAGTCCCAATTGATCTAGCATTGAAGGAATGTTGTATGTTCATGTGAAGCATTACAAGCAGATAGCATGGGAATGGCTATGTATTTGTGTGGAAATAACGAACTGTAGAAAAATATTAGTGTAGGTTAAAAGGTCAGGTGACTGTTGCACTGCAAAGCCAGACGTAAAAATCCATGTAGGTTAATGACTGCCCTACTCCAATCTGAACTGCAGGCAGGGAAGAACACCATACATTATTTAATTAGCTAAGACGCTTTAAGATAATTACAATGTCATGCGTGTGCCCCTGAAAAGTTCAAGCTTAGGCAGCTGGATAAAAAAGCTAAATGATCACAGCGGTGTGGTGAGCAAGGACTTATTTGTGGAAGCACACAATGTTTGCCCAATCAGAGCATGAATGTCTGGCTCCCAATATGTGGGTGGATCTAAAGCCCTTCTCCTGGTGATTCTCACATAAGTGTCTGGTGACAGCTGTGCAGTAAAACCAATCCATAAAAACCAGAATGGCCAATTTGACCCTGAACTAGAGTCTGCTTCACTACAACGACACACCCATCACACACTTTCAATGGTTGCCAGCCCCCAGGCAGGGGTCATTTTCTTCAAAAGAATGACCAAATTGCAAGTTCTACATACATCATTTCACTCCAGCAATGGGGCTCCTGACTGTATATATATGTAGTTTTTTTATTCTACTTAACTTTTAGCAATATTTATTGTGCACTCATGAGTGTAAGATGAGAATAGACCGTGTGTCGAGTGCTTCCCTTGCTCCCCCATGATTGAACCTCACAGGAGTCCTTTCCTATGATCCCTCGAGGGTGCAGCTCCTAGGTACTGGACCAATAGGGAATGTGGTACTGCCCCATCTCTGCATCAGGATGTGGGAGGATTAGGCCTGAGGGTCCACACTCTGTTTTGAAGTACACATATAATCAGGCATTGTGCCACATTTTCCACATAATTGAGATTTCCTTGCTACATAATTTAGTCATATCTATTGCATAATATGGCCCTCCTCTGATGCATACTTCTAGGGGCCCTGCATGTAAGTCACAACCACAAATAACAAAAACTGGCAAAGCTTACATATCTGGCTTTAATGTGCAAAAGTATGCAAACACAGGCTTTCCACAAATGCTGTTTAGGAATGTTGCATGCACAAATGCTGTTTATCATAATTAAAGCCTTTCCTTTTGCCACTTCCAGTGCAGTGAAAAAGCAGCGGGGGCCTCATTTATGAGGCCTTGCGTCAGTTTTGCGCTGCTGATGCTTCACTTTTTGTGACGCATCGGCGGCGTAAAACATGCGCCTTGTTGCGGCATATTTAAAAAGTGACGCATCTAGGTAGATGCGTCACTTTTTAAACCCCTGCGCCACATTATACCTGCGTCAGGTATAATGTATGCAGAGGGGGCGTTCCCCCGCAAAAAGCCTCGTAATAGTGACGCAGTGAAATCTATGAGATTTCACTGCATCACTTTTAGGACGCTGTTGCGTCAAAATCTTGCGCCTGCCTCACAGCAGGCGTAAGACTGACGCAAGCCCTTTCACATGGGGCTTTCCCCATGTGAAAGGACGCATTGCTGGAGTTGCGTCACTTTTGTGACACACTCCAGCAATGCGTCACTTTTGCGCTTACAGATGCGTCAGAAATACTGATGTATCTGTAAGTCCTTGCGACATGATGCGTCATACATTGAATATGACGCATCATTGGTGTCGCAAGGAGTGCGCAGTGAAAAGTGACGCATCGCTTTTTTCACGCAGCGATGCGTCACTTTTCATAAATGAGGCCCCAAGAAAGCATTGCTTTCTGCATAGAATGCGCACAAAAGATAAAAGTATGAATGCGCCAAACAGTGTGAGGATTGCGCGTATTAAGCACTGACAGGAGGGTGCAAATGATGACGCACAAAATGGCCCGGTATCGTGAGGTGAGTGCGTAATACTGTCCTGGGTGGAGCCAAAACTCACTCTTTGAATGTTTTAAAGAATTGAAAGCAACACATCTAAAGACTGCTGCGCTGTTCAGCCAGACCTAAAAACTGAATATTGACAAAGAAAGGAGAGCAGCTGAGAGCGCTTTGCCGGCTCGCGCGTTAAACGCACGGGGGCGTGGAGGGCAACGTGCAGCTACATGTCACCGCGCACTGTGATGCATGAAAGCACGCGCTCCATCCGAGCAGCAGGCAGTGGCAGCCATTAGCAAAACAGATGACTTGTCCTGTCGCCAAGCTGGATCCTGCCTTTCTGACGTGTGCGGCACCTGCTGCGTGGCCGAGCATGATAATGCGGGAGACACAGATTCCCATGGAGATGGTCGTTCATCACGTTTCCTCCCTCTCTTATGCTACATTTGAGGGATTATATGAGTTGAACATTGCACTGAAGAACAAGTGATTTAATCACACAAAAGATCATGGGAGGAATGCTTGGAAATAGTCTAACTACTGTGGCAATCACTCTGTGTAGCATTCCAGCCCACTGTTTTTCCCCGCTGTGCCACTCTAGAAAAAGGCCTACCTTATGCAAATAAGTACGGCCTCTGCTCCTCATGGAAACAGTCCGTCCCGAACTGTCCGGCATGGCCCCCTCCAGTAGGCAACAGAAGCAATCCCAGAGCAGTTTCAGCTTTGCTAGGCATCATCAGTGAGGTATAGCTTTGATCCTATGGCACAGTGAGCAAGGTATCCACATCTGGACATACTCTTGGCCATTTAGAGGATTGCATCAATCATACAAAGTACTGACTCAGCTCCTCATGGGAACAGTCTATCCCGAATTGTCAGGCGTGGTCCTCTCCAGAAGGCAACAGAAGCAATCCGAGAGCAGTTTTGGCTTTGTTAGGGCTCGTCAGTGAGGTATAGATTGGATCCTATGGCATAGTGAGTAAGGGACCCACATCTGGACATACCCATGGCCACTTAGAGCTTTACATCAACCACACAAAAGGTGATGGGAGGAATGCGTGCAAATAGTCCAACCACAGGCAATCACTCAGGTAAGCATTCCAACCCATCGTTTTTTCACCCACTGTGAAACTCCAGATAAAGATTTGCCTTATGCAAATTGGTACTGACCCCGCTACTCATGGGAATAGTCCAATCAGGATTGCCAGGTCTTGGGTTCTTGTGTTCCGGTTCAGAGAGGACCGCACTCTGCAGCTCGGGCTGGAGTGGGTCTAATCTGAGGTGGCTTGATGGGCAAAGGAATGATGGATAGGAATGCTACCCGAGCAATTTTCAGCGGTATGCCTTATTACAAGCATTTTTCCGATCACATTTTCTGTGTTTGCCTGTGTAATTTAGACACAACATTTACACTTAAAAGTCTGTGCAAAATGATATTTTCACTGTGTAATAATGAAAGAGCGACATTTTCACCAGCTACAAATTACATGTTGGGGTGTTCAGTTTATGCAAATGCAGATGCAAAATTCATTGTTGATACCCGGGGCAAAAATGCTCCAGCCAACGGTTCAATACCTTTAATTCCTCACTTGACTCAGGTCCCAGCTCTGATACATGGGTGATGTGATCTTGGGCAGGCCTGTGACATGCGTGTGAGCAGCATCTTTTTTTCATTCTGAGGTTTCAATCACAATAGAAGTGAAAAAGAGTAGTCAGATAAAAGCAAGATGGCGGTCGCTTGACACGGCCGTAGGCGGCTCTCAACTCAGTGACAACCATGTAGTCCACAGTTTAATAATGGTTAAACCCCCGAAATCCATAGAATTTAAAGAGACCGGCTGGGCCTTACCTTGGATCCAGTCTATAGTCCGGCAGGCCGAGTAGGGTATTATTCATTGGAGGTGGCTTGAGAAGGAGGTTACCTTGGTTGCCGGACACCAGATCCCGATGTCCAGAGCAGCGTCAGCCATGAGACCCAAATCAGTAGCAGTGAGGTTCCGTGACGATTGTAAGTGGTGTTTTCGACTCGCACGAATATGGTCGAGTCTGGTATCCATGAACCGCAAATGACGAGTTTAGTGGGTGTACGCAGTTTCGCTGTGCTAACCTAAACCGTTCGTCTGTTTCGTGGGTTTATCCATCTGTACCCACGGGTTCCATCTTAGATACGGCATCCATTTTGTTTCTTGCCCTCAAGTAGCCAGCGAACGGACGTTGTCCGCTTCGCGACCCTGGGATTCCCAAGACATTTTGCGGAGGACACATTTCCTTTGAAAGTGTCGTTATGATGAGGGGGATGATACTGTAAGGCAGATGGCCCCGCTCGAGGCTCATCTTGCCGTGCCGGTCTATTGTCTCAGCCGTGCATCTCATTAGGCACGTCCCTTTGATGCCTGTAGCTCGTGTTTCCCAAAACCTCCCCTTTTACACCCTTTCCGATCTCCCCACTGTTTCCATCTTCCTCTGCACCTGTCCTTGTTCCCTCTTCGATCTGTTTATTGCTGATTGGAATGTACTAATGGTGGGAAGATGGGCTTTTACAGTTGGGAACCGCCAAATGTTTCCGCACTTATGTCCCGGACCCTGAATACATCAAAGCGACCCCTCTCGGGGATAACTATGGGAACCAAGTTGTAAACCTTTGTGTACCATGTAAGCCTATGGGAGAAATATGTATAAAAAGGAGCGATCCACAGTAGCAAATTGAAGCAGATCCCGCGAACATACTTGTTGTGTACTTCTCGTGACTTCTGTGTTCCCTGCAGTAAATAAACCTCGAATCTTTGACGCCGAAGGAAGTGTCCCGTGTCTCTGTCACTTGTACGCCGGAACAGGTTACCCACGAAGGTTTCAGGTGTTGTCCCCTGGCACCGCTGGGTCTTAAAATAACCCAGTCCTTCAGTTGGCGCCCAACGTGGGGCTGCATCAGTGGTACCGGTCCAAGCCCGACGATCGTGAGGAACTTCGTGTGAAATCTCCGAGGGAAGGTGCACCCCGCTTCATCGATCCTGTTGTCGAAATAAGTGGCCCGACGACTTTTCCCGCGAAGATTCCCGCCTCCTGACGGCTGCGACGGACTGCTGCCCTGACTGTAGACCTGTTTTGGCGCCTGGCATAGACCTTGGTATAGCGAGACGATTGACAGGCCTTCCTGGTGACGCCATCGATCTTTGAGTTAAGTATCTGTGGGTCGCTCCCAGAGTTCTTGGTTGTGGTTGCTTAGTTGTTGCATGGTTCCATTGCATTTGTGGTTCTTGGTACTTTGTTGTGATATTTGACGACTGCAGCCGCCAAAGACCGAGGGTTTTTGCTCTTTGCTGGGACTTGGTAAATCCCGTAACCCTTGAAGTTTGTGAAACTCGGCTAGTGTGCAAGATGCCTGGTCGCTGTACTCTGTTTAGTTGTTTCAGACATTGTGGTACGGATTCCCGACTGGAGGACTCGTATCCGATACCTCCGGTTGGAACTCCCACTTATGAGCTCTACAGTAAACATGGACTAGGTCCTATTACCTTTAATGAATATTGGATTCGTTACACCAAAAAAGATGGTGTCCTTAGTTGGCCACCTCACGGTAGTTTTGAGACCCCGATTTTAGATAATCTTGAGGCTAAATTGTTTAAGAAAAAGTCAAGGCCGGCCATGTTTGATGCCTTTCGGTTGTGGCGTAAAGAAGCCCAACAGAAAGAGATCAGACAGACTAAACGTAATCAGAGAGATGGTGTTGCTACCATTGTAAAGAAAGCAGAGCAGTTCCAGCGTGATAAGGAGGATAAGGAAAAGGAAGTATTTGATAGGCTACAGCGTATGTCTATAGATAAATGCTATCCCGCTTTGCCTACGGAGTCGGATAAAAAGGAAGAATTAGTTGAGGATCCTTTAATGTCCTATCTTATGAAGTCGCCACCTCCGTATGCACAGGGTACCACGGCTCCCGCGGTACCTCCAGTGCTTCCTCCTATTCTTCCTCCTCAACCTGTTCCTCAACCTGTACCTGTTCTTCCGACTATTCTTGCTCCTTTGCCTACTGCTGTTCCTACTGCTCCTCCGCTTGTACTTCCACATACTCCTGCTCCCGCTACCGCTCCTGCTTTACTTACTCCTGTTGCTTCGTCTGTTTCTACTCCTTCTCTTGTTAATCCCTTATGTTATACTTCTCCATCTACTCGATGTCGTACCTCTCCTGTTGCGGCTAACTTCTTTAATTCTCTTGGACCTATTCTTGAGTCCGCTGGTTCGGACGGTCCTCAAAGGCATAGCCAGCTTCCCGGTAACAGGGAACGTGCCGCGCTGTATAACATGGCGATGGGTTGGATGACATATCCTCTTAGAAATCCTCCACGTGCTGTACTTGATACGTTCTGTCAATTCAATATACCGACACAGAGATACGTTTTCGAAGAAATGTGCAAGGTTCTGCGCGATCAAATATCGGCCGATGCATCTGATGATGTATTGACCGCTTTGTCTGATCTACAGTTTCAGTTCTCGAGCGGAATGATAGTGGACACCAACGTTCGACGCGCTGTTGAACGGTTGTTATCTCTTCGTCCCTCTCCGATACCTCAAGCCTTGTTCGTTGAGGACGTTGAAAAACAGTTCGATGCGTTTGGTCAGTTTCCCATGCGAGAAGTTCCTCCAGTATGGATGCCAGCTAATCCTCAGGCTCAGCCCCCGATCTTGGCACATTTCCAGAGAGGGTGGATACACCTCCCATGGAAACGATCAGAAGTTTTACAGGTAAAGCAATCTTTGCCTGACCCTCGCAAAAATCCTGCAGGGTACTATAAAGAATTATCGCAGCTTGTAGACGCTACGATAATGAACCTTGCTGATATCGATATGCTGTTCGGCAATGTCGTACCGCAACCGGTATGGGCAAAGATTCGTCAAGAAAACCATGCGGTAGAATTAGGTGGTGATTGGGCTGCTCTTATTGCGGCAGATGCACGACAAGTTGGTGGTGCTAAACCTGAACAGCTTATTACCGATCTCCCTCAGAGAATAATTACCCTAATGAAAACGCTTATGCCTGCTATGAGGGTGAATTGGGACAAACTGTCCGCTTGCAAACAAAAGAAGGATGAGAGTGTCTCGGATTTCTTTACGAGATTCGAGGAGGCTTTCATCGACCACAGCGGTCAAGATATGGGTACCGAAGGTGGTCAAAGGTTGTTTGTGGACAAATTTGTTTCAAATTTATTGCCTGACTTGAGCAATAAATTAAGAAACTCCGAGAGTGCGTGGGCTGTCTCTACTTCTGCTCAAATATTGGCTACGGCACAGTATTACGAGAACAGAGAAAAAGAAGAGAACGACTGTGCAGATAAAAAGACGAAAGAACTCAAAACTAAAGTGTTGCTGCAGCAGGCTTATCCTCCGCGTTCGACTCAGAATGATTCGCAGCGGAATCGGTCGCAGCCACAGTCAAATAGGTCGCAATCGCGAAATGACTCCTCTTCCCAAAGATCTTCGTTAGGGTACAATCAGTGTGCCTATTGTAGACAGGAGGGTCACTTAAAATTCAACTGTCCTGTTCTAAATGATCGTAATAGTGGTAACTCCTCTAGAGGAGGTCATGGTGGTTCTCAGCAGAGATCACGTGGTAGGGGTCGTGGTGCTCAAAATGATCGTTCAGATAACTCATCAAATTCCAATAATTGTTTTGATCAACGTGGATCCTCGCAAGGACGATCTGCGCAGTACAATGTAGACGATTATTACGTCGATCAGGGAACTGACGACAGTAATTACTAGGAGAGCCATAGACAAGGAGAGGGAGTGGTATCAGTTCCGGTTGATCAGAGAGGGCCTTACGTCGCAGTTGCTACATCGGGCGTCGTTGAGCCTTTTCTGTTGGACACTGGTGCAGCGAAAAGTTCCATAATGCATTCGAAACTCCCTGGCGCACCTTTGTCTGGCTTAACAAATGTTTCCGTTGGATTCTCTGGCGCCCCTGTTAGCAATCCAGTTTCACGCCCTTTGCCTCTTACAATTGGGCCACGCGAGCTTCAAGCTCCGTTGATTTTGACTACTGGTTGTGGTGAAAATCTTTTGGGCCTGGATTTGCTAAAACGTTTGTATGCGACTTTGTATTGTTCTCCTGCGGGAGTAAAGCTTACTTTGGGTGAGAGGGTTGTCTCTCCTATGTACTTGTCTCTCGATAAGCTTCCACCGGAATTGAGCTCTCTTCCTGCATCTTTGTGGGCAACAGGTCCCAATGATGTGGGCCTGCTTGACATCTCCCCTTATGTTGTTCAGCTGAAATCTAATGTGCGATTGCCACGTATTCCCCAGTATCGAATCTCTCTTGATGGTGAACGAGCACTGTTAGCGATCATCTATGATCTGATCGAGAAAGACGTTATTGAAGAAACTCGGGGAAACGTGTGCAATAGCCCTGTACTGCCCATTCTGAAACGTACTGATCCCTCGAAACCGCCTGTTTATCGTTTCGTTATCGATTTACGGGAGGTAAATAAAATTGTGATTCCTCAGTTCCCTGTTGTGCCTGACATCACGGCGCTACTGACTCTGATTCCAGCTTCTGCATCTTGGTTTTCGGTGATCGATTTGAAGAATGCTTTCTTTAGCATTCCGATTGCCGAAGAAAGCAGAGACCTTTTCGGTTTCTCTCTTGGTGGCCGTAGTTTCCGGTTTAAACGTGCTCCTCAGGGCTACTGTGAGAGTCCATCCATTTACAGTCAAGCCTTGAAGGGTCAACTGGATGCGTTTATGTTGCCGGCTGGTGCGGCCTTAATCCAATATGTCGATGACTTATTGGTGGCTGCAGATACTCAGGACATTTGCAAAATTGCTACGGTGTCGTTGCTGCAACATCTCTGTGACTTACATCACAAGGTGTCACCTTCTAAACTCCAATATTGTTGTCAAGAAGTAACCTATCTAGGTCACTTATTGTCAAAGGAGGGAAGGCGGTTGACCCCAGAGAGAATTGCAGCAATTGCGCGAATGACTGTGCCAACAACCCAAAGAGATGTGCGTGCCTTTCTAGGTATCACGTCATATTGCAGGCAATGGATTCCAAATTTTTCATTGCTAGCGAAACCATTGGTGGCTCTTACGTGCAAGGATGTTTCAACTGCTTTACCATGGACGGAAGAATGTCAGAAGAGTTTTTCTGAATTGCGTGACTCATTGTGTTCGGCTCCTGTGTTAGGTACCCCTGATTACAGCAAGCCGTTTACATTATACGTGCACGAGAGAGAAGGTTGTGCTTTGAGTGTCTTAACGCAACCTTTTGGTGGTAAGCAACGTCCATGTGCATATTTTTCCTCGACCTTGGACCTGGTAGCTAGGGCATTGCCGAGTTGCTTGAGAGCAACAGCGGCAGCTGCGGTGTCCATCCGACAATCAGCAGGATTGGTCATGGATAATATGCTTACGGTGATGGTTCCGCATGCAGTTGATACTCTCCTAAATCGTACGAAAACTCAGCACTTGACGAGTGCAAGATTGTCTGGGTACGAATTGACGCTTTTGGCAAGTCATATTCAGATAAAACGTTGCAATGTCCTAAACCCGGCGACTTTATTGCCAATCAGTACAGAGTCAGATGAAATAACAGCTCATGACTGTTATTTAAGGACTGAGGAGGAAACAAAAGGTCGCGTGGACCTTAAAAACACTCCTTTGGATGATCCCGATGGGACTTTGTATGTGGATGGTTCATGTTTTAAATTGCCAAATGGTGATGTGACGACTGCGTATGCTGTTGTAACTTTGACTACTGTTGTGGAAGCTGCAAGATTGAATCAGAACTCTGCCCAGGCTGCAGAACTGATTGCTCTCACTAGAGCGTGTGTGTGAGCGAAAGGGAAACGTGTGAATGTGTTTACCGACAGCCAATATGCATTTGGCGTCGCCCATAGCATTGGACGATTGTGGAGAGAGAGAGGGTTTATGACGTCGCATGGTACGAAGATTCAGCATGGCCAGCTTGTGAATGATCTTTTGGATGCACTTACGTTGCCTAAGCAGGTAGCGATTGTTAAATGTAGTGCGCATCGTAAGGTGACGGATGATGTCGGTCGTGGTAATGCGTTTGCGGATGAGACTGCTAAGGAGACTGCCCGGAACCTTAGCACTCGAATGTATGTGACGAGTTTGGTTAGGTGGCCTACAGAAACGAGCATGTGTGAGGATACTATCGAGAGTGTGAAAGCGATACAGAATGAGGCCACCGAGACTGAAAAGACGAAGTGGAAAGAAAGTACGGGAAAGTTGGATGCGAATGGTTGTTGGGTTGATTTGTCGGAACATAAGAGATGGATGTTGCCAGATGCGTATGTGCTAGCTGTTGTGACGATGGCACATGGGTTAGCACATATTAGTGTGAAAGGTATTTGTAAGTTGCTGTCCCCTGTGTGGAAGAATGATGGTATCACGAAATGTGCTGAACGGTTGGTTAAGAATTGTATGGTATGTATGTTGTACAATCCTGGTAAGGGAACCCCAACACCTCCTGGCCATTTTGCTCCCCCATCATGTCCTTTTGAGGCGATTCAATTAGACTTCATCCATATGGAGAGATGCAATAACCTGAAATACGTCTTAGTTGTGGTTTGCGCGTTCTCCCGATGGATTGAAGCCTACCCCCTCAAAGACAACACTGCCCTGTCGACCGCGAAAATCCTGCTGAAGGAATACTTTCCTCGGTATGGAATGCCTCGGATTGTATGGTCTGATAACGGAAGTGAGTTTGTGGGGAGAGTGATGAAGAGTGTGTGTAAGGGCCTTGGAATTAATCAAAAATTCCATAGCGCCAATCATCCCCAGTCAGCTGGTTTGGTTGAAGGGTATAATGGCACCCTTAAACTAAAGCTGGCGAAGATTCAGGCTACGACTGGTCTTTCGTGGCCTGACGCTTTACCCTTAGCTTTATTGTCAACAAGGGCGACAGTACACTCCCGAGTAGGGCTTAGTCCCTATGAAATAGTGTTCGGTCGTCCTGCGAATGTTTGGGGGGTCACTAGACCGGGTGTGTTTTCTAGCCTTGAGTACCCAATGTTGATTGACTATCTTCATGATCTGACTGCTAAACTGAGGTTAATTCACCAACAGGTTTACGAAGCACTGCCGACGCAGACGGAGGGTCCAGGCCACCAGCTCCAACCCGGAGACTGGGTGGTTACCCGCAACTTTGCTCGCAAGAAGAATTTGGAACCCCGCTTCACTGGACCCTTCCAGGTCCTCCTTGCCACGAGAACTGCCGTCCGTTTGGAAGGTCGAAAAAATTGGGTGCATGCCACTCATGCAAAGAAGGTTCCTATACCTTTACCGGCAGACTCGTGGGTGAGGAAGGGCATTGCTTCAGCTGAAACCGAAGGATTGCCGGCTTTTGTACCTTTTAGCGACGCACAACCTGTCGGAGAATCCTCAGTGCAGCAGAAAGACATTGTTGAACATTTGTCACCAAAAGACTCAAGACCAGAACATTCGACTGATCAGCAGAACTCTGTTCCCTCATAGGGTCCTTTGTTTGATGAACAGACACGTCCTGGGAAAACCCGATACTTTTTGCGATCCAGCACTCAGGACTAATAAAGAAATTCTGTTTTCCCCTTGACAATTGCATTATCCCGTATGCCAGAGGTCTTCAAACTTTTTGATGCCGAGACCCCCCTGTCAAAAAATGTAAGGCATAAGGACCCCCTCCGACAAAAAAATTCTAGAACTTGGTACTCATCATCATCGACAACCAAAAGCGCCCCCAATTACCACGGCAAATCATTTTACAGTGGGGAAATAGTATTAAACAGTGTTTAGCAAATCAAAGGTCAGTGCCCCTAGAAGTTCCTCCTCTATGCAGGCCAGACATTCAGTACAGTGGGAGGCTTAGTGTCTGGAAGGAGAATGGCACCCATTGTGAACACGTGTTCCCATGCATTTGGTGCAGGTGGAGGACAACATGTTGCACGGTCAGACTGGCTAAACTGAGCCTTTGCCTTCGAAAGACCTTTGCAGGGTGAGGGTCAGAAGAGAGGTTGTGAAAGGTTGCAAAACACACTTGTCTAGAGATGGAAGCAAAAAGACACACGTTGTTTCTTTTTTGTGGGTGGAGTTCATTGTACCCAGAGGCTGGTAATCTAACAGACAGGTAAACTAGATCATTCAAGATCACACAGGCAGTCGGCAAGGAGCTGAGTGGCCTCCAAATTAGCACACAAAGCGATTCTGTGAGAGCCTGGCCTTGACACGACAGACAGCTGTTTACCGCACGCCATTGTCTCCTTCTCCCCTCCCCGGTACCTGGGTGATTTATGACGTTTTATTGCTGACAAACTTATAGACCAGTCATGGAAAATGATGCCAGGAGAGTACAGTTTTGGCACACATCGGTATTCAATACCACAATGACAACAGCATATATGCGGAGGAACCATTCAACGCTGAGTCACATGTGCTTAGTTTAGGACACAAAATCTCATTGCAAACAAAATGGCGGGATATGTTCTATATGAACTGAAGACCCACAAAGTATTCACTGCTGCAGCATGTCAAAGGTATTGTAATTGCATTTATATAGCGCTAATTACCCCTGAAGATGTGTCTAAGCGCTTTTCCAGCAAGTAGCACGCTTCTACAGAACCCATAAAGAATTAGTGGTGAATTAGTATAGTGAAAAAGGAAAGTAATTTGGAGTGGTGGATATGGTATTATATATTTGGATTGAGAAGGATAGTGGAGAGATGTTTTGGAGCTCATAGCAGTAGTAGGAGGCTTAGGGTGAGTAAAAAGGAGACGGAGGGGGAAGAGTCAGAGGGCAGGGTTTAGAAAGGCTTGTTTGGGGGGAGGGAACAGAATAGCAGAAGAGGTATGAAAAAGTTAAGAATTAACTAAATGGACATTTCGAGACTTAGTGCTTGGTCACGTTTGCTGAGTAATGCTTTGATTTTACTCATGAGAAGAAACTTATGCATTGAAACTGTAGTTGTATCTACATGGTTGACTAAATGTTCTGGCATATTCTTATGTTTTGCTGTATTACCACGAATATTACTTCCATTGCTTGTCATTTATAGACTCTTTCTTAATACATTTGAACTGCACAATTTAAATTACTCCATGTTTTGGAATCTTGTTTCTTTGCAAAAAACATGAAAAAGCCTAATTTTGTAATTACAAATGTCATAATTTTTCTAATGTGTATAGCACCAATATCTTTAAAATACATTTATTTTCAGGACACAATGATCTGTTTCAACCACAGCTGAAATTCAGAAGGCTATTTAGGTTTCCATGAGCCCATATTCACAGATCTAGTGATTAGCGCAGTTATAAACCACAACCAATGCCCTCCTTCAGGTGGAATCTATAAGTGGGTAGAACAACCTATGAATATTCTGACTGCATCAGGTGTTAGATCAAAACCTAGACAGTTGGTCCTGTATATATAAGAACATGCTAATAGATTAGAACTGGGAACGTACATAGAATGTGGATCCAGTCTACATAGCCTTGACATCAGTGACATGAATTTGTGATCTCCTGTTTACATGTATGAAGATATGCAAGGATATTATAGATCAGCCATTGGCCGCATGTTTCTGCAATTTGCATCATGCACTGTTTTAAGAGTGTGATCACAAGCTCCATTCCAAATTGCAGAGTTAATTTCAAGGACTGCTTCCTTTTCCTGTGCCTTTAGAATTTTCTCTTGTCACTGCAACATTTGCACTAATATTTAATTGCACATCCTATTGAATTTAATATACGCTATTTTTCCTATATAAAAAAACACTGCTACATGTAATAAAAAAAACCTGAGGCGGTATTGTGGCCACCAGTCTCATATATTGCGATTTTGGGAATATTTTCTATTTATACCTTTTTGACAAAAAATGATGTCCTCAGATGAACTCTCCCAGACCCGTTTTAAATGATTCCACCACGTGATACTTTTTTTGTACTACAAAAATCACTACATCAAGTAAGGTGCAATCATGGATGCTTTACACATGAACAAATAACCATCGCTTTTTTTGGGGAAAGTGTGGCAACTATAGTTGGCCAGAAACATCATATTAATCTGCTGCTAAATAATAAAAGCGGAAAGAACACACAAAATAAACATTTAAATGTCACAAAAATGAATCTGTAACTGCAGCTACAAAAACAGAAAGTACACCAAAAATAAACACCATTCCACCGTCATAAAAATTAGCCTTTTTCCTGCCCCCCCCCCACCCACCTCAATCAAGGAAACCGATAAGAAAGAATCTGTGTGTGTTTTTTTGCGTGCATGCTAGACAGTTTCAGTGTATGTCTGCAGCTGAAAAGCCAGGGCCTGGGGGATGAGAAGGGGGCTTAACTAATTATTCCTGGAAGCTTCGGGTTGCCATGGAAACCGGCCTGGAAGGAGATCCTAATGCCGAGGCAGCAATGAGCCACGGAGATGAGTTGAAAAAAAGAACTCGAGGTGAAAGCAGCACCCGCCAAGAAAGACAACTGGATCCAGTGAAAGGCAGCAGAACTCCGTGAAAATCCAGCCTGCATTATGAAAGCGCTGGTCCATGTACAAAGTTCGCGGGCATTTCCTGGTGAGCTGCTGCAGTCTCTCTGATTGGAGGACAGGCATTGATGACGTAGCCACATTATGATTGGCCTATTTTGCCCTGTCCTCCAATCTGAGAGACTCCTGGGATGTAATTATTTCGAATACAAAACGAAACGAAAACGTTTTGGATTCGAAGCAGCAGTGAGGCAGGTGAATGCGCGACCCCCTGTCAATGACTCCACGCCCCCCCTGGGGGTCGCGCCCCATAGATTGAAGACCTATGCCGTATGCTACGATCAGTCTGAACACCCGTATTATTGTGATTATTTCTGTATATATTGAGTTTTGTTCCACATGTGTTTTTTCTTCCACAGCTGAGAGACTTTTTGTACATACATTGTGAATAAAGGCCGTAGGGCCGCGCGTGTACTTCCTTCTGGTTAGTAGGTCTTGACGCTAGGTTAAAGACCGTCGGTTCCTGGGAACTCCTGGGGATTGACTACTGCTACACAGAACAAAGTGCGTCAAGAAACGTTGCGGACGGTCATAGGGGATGGCGTTTTCAAAGCTGATGGACTTGGAAGAAGCTCAGGCGCAAAGATTCAAACTGCAACAACTTATTCGTACCAAATGTTTTATGTTTCAAGTGTTCGTATTGCTTTTGACTGTTTCTGCACTATTGGCGGGTGGGGTGTATTACATGATGTCGTACTTCTTACCTTCTGCCATACCTACTCCTACTTCTGATCCTAAGCTTACCTCCACTGCATCCCCTCATTCCTTCCATATCTTACCCGAACACGAACAGGTTAAACGTACAGAATTCCGAAATAATTCCTTTATCCAGCTCCTTCATCAGCACCAGTTAGTGGTTAATACTACTAATTGTTGGGTGTGTGGGCTAATGCCACATACCACGGATAAGGGAATTCCATATCTGGTCCTACCTTATAGTTCCCAGGGTTCAGCTCGAGCATTCCAAACAATGTTTCGGAGCGCACTAGATTCTTACCCCAGTCGAGAGCCACGTTCTCCCTACTCTGGCCCTGGCTCGTATCATAAGCCTTTGTCTATAGCGATAGAAGATTTGGATAGAGATATCTATGAGCCGTCGCTCATCCCAGAGGAAGAGGTACAAGCCTATAGGGTCCTGAGTAAGGTCGAGTATAGTGCGCTCACGAGTGAAAAACAGCTTAGAAGCTCGCCTCCGATATGGGTTGTACCCCACATTGGTAATTTCTGTCTAATGGGTCGTGGCCGAAGATCGAAAGCTCGTCTCGGAGAGAGTGCTTGCTCCGAGAATTACATTCTGCCGATGGTCTCGTCCCCTGTGTTTCTGGCTGCCAAGGGTACATACTTTGTCTGCCATGATCGTGCGTATGCATGGTTGCCCTCCGACTTTGTGGGCTCATGTTTTATTGCAAATCTGTTGCCTCCGATGTTCACTGTAGATGCAGACTATCACAAGACTAGAGTTGTGAGGGGCGTAATTAGCAAAGAGGACACTGCCGGTCAAGAGGCAGGAGACTTTTTCAAGGGTTTCCTCCCGTTTTGGGGGCCTATGGTTAATAGTAGGAACCTGAGACAATTGACTCGAGTGGTGGAATCAACAGCTAATATTACTGCCAGTGCCCTTGGTAATATCACCACAGAACTTCAGGCGGATAGGCTTATGACGTTACAAAACCGTATGGTTTTAGACGTGATCTTAGCAGATCGAGGTGGGGTATGTAAGGTGATCCATTCGAGCTGCTGTATTTTCATTCCAGATAACGCTCCGACCGTCTATCAAACCATCTCAAAGTTACATAAGATCTCTGAGTCCATACACGTGGACGTAGGGGATTGGACGCTGCTTGGGTGGTTTTGGGGCCTGATGTCGACTTGGGGTTGGAAGATTCTGATGATTGTCGGAGTTGTTGTGGCGTTCCTGTTCACGTGCTGCCTTTGTGTGCAGTGTGGTCCTGCCTTATGTGGCCTCTGTGCTACGACGTGTATAAGGCAACCGCCTGTTGCCGAAGGAACTCGGTTGGACAGAGTGATGTTACAGCAACATCTAGATGGTCTGATGAATATCGAATATGATTCTGACTAGTGCTTGCCTACATGAGGGCAAAAGGAGCGTCTGAGGTTCCGTGACGATTGTAAGTGGTGTTTTCGACTCGCACGAATATGGTCGAGTCTGGTATCCATGAACCGCAAATGACGAGTTTAGTGGGTGTACGCAGTTTCGCTGTGCTAACCTAAACCGTTCGTCTGTTTCGTGGGTTTATCCATCTGTACCCACGGGTTCCATCTTAGATACGGCATCCATTTTGTTTCTTGCCCTCAAGTAGCCAGCGAACGGACGTTGTCCGATTCGCGACCCTGGGATTCCCAAGACATTTTGCGGAAGACACATTTCCTTTGAAAGTGTCGTTATGATGAGGGGGATGATACTGTAAGGCAGATCGCCCCGCTCGAGGCTCATCTTGCCGTGCCGGTCGATTGTCTCAGCCGTGCATCTCATTAGGCACGTCCCTTTGATGCCTGTAGCTCGTGTTTCCCAAAACCTCCCCTTTTACACCCTTTCCGATCTCCCCACTGTTTCCATCTTCCTCTGCACCTGTCCTTGTTCCCTCTTCGATCTGTTTATTGCTGATTGGAATGTACTAATGGTGGGAAGATGGGCTTTTACAGTTGGGAACCGCCAAATGTTTCCGCACTTATGTCCCGGACCCTGAATACATCAAAGCGACCCCTCTCGGGGATAACTATGGGAACCAAGTTGTAAACCTTTGTGTACCATGTAAGCCTATGGGAGAAATATGTATAAAAAGGAGCGATCCACAGTAGCAAATTGAAGCAGATCCCGCGAACATACTTGTTGTGTACTTCTCGTGACTTCTGTGTTCCCTGCAGTAAATAAACCTCGAATCTTTGACGCCGAAGGAAGTGTCCCGTGTCTCTGTCACTTGTACGCCGGAACAGGTTACCCACGAAGGTTTCAGGTGTTGTCCCCTGGAACCGCTGGGTCTTAAAATAACCCAGTCCTTCAGCAGCAAGGGGAAGAGGCACAGCCCACCAGATAGCGCACATCCCAGCCGACAGCCCAGTTGGAACGCAGACAGAAAACGACCAGAACGGAGATCACCTCCGAGGTGAAGGGGAGGAAGGCGATCACGCAGCCCCAGCAGCAGTGGACCGGCACCTCGGTGCTAGAGCTGCTCCGAGGCACCAGAGGCATTGGGAATGGCTCTCTGGCCGCTGCAAGCACAGAGAAGGACTGTTTGACACCCCCTGTTCAGGGAAGCGGCCAGAGCAATGCACAGAGTGGAGTGCAGGCCAATAATAACATTCAGGGCTCTGGGGCTAGCGAGACATTGGTAGATGTAGCCACTTTGGATAAGCTACCCATAGTGACTGGGGGTGAAACTCTGGGGCCCCATTCACAGGATGTGAGAGACCAAACCCAAGGGGCAGCAGTGGAGAGTAACATGGGAATGAGTACAAGGGACATGCAACAAACCAGCACAAGCGTCATTTCAGGGATACCCTCTCAAGTACGGCTGCAGGTTCAGGATGCCTCTCAAGGAACCTATACCACAAGCAAAGGTGATGCAATCCCATAAGATATAACTAAGGATGGGGAAAAAGTCCACACCATAGAAGATGCTGATCCAACAGTGGAGGCTGAGCCAGATCTTTTACAGTCAGATATGCTTAAGAAGCAAAATCTCCACATGGTACGACACTCCAAGAAAGGGGGAACACGCAGTGGCTGGGAGCAAGACTCTGAGGCAAAATATTATTTTTCTCCCTTTCGGATGCCACTTGGTCAGATGTAGGATCAACTTCAGGGTCTGTCACAGATTCAAGTGAGACGGAGAGTCTACCAGGTGACAGCGGTAGCGATACGACAGCCACCACATGGAAAACACATAAAAAACTGGGCAAAATAGACAACCAGAGGTACAGAGACCTAAAGTGGGACTATTCCCCAGGAGATCAGTTTGTTGGGGACAGCAATCATGCCCCTCTTGAAGGACAGCCAACAGCGCCTCCCACCCTGGATACTATTTTGCAAAGTGTTGTTGCTCACGGTGAGGAGGCTTGTTTGGAAAGCCGACATTCACAAGCTACAGCCCGTAAACTGCAAGGGGCAGTGAGGAAAGTAGCTAAAACATGCAACGCCTTCAGTGACCATCTGACGGACCTCAAGTCAAGAACAGCTGCCCATGAGATGGACATCGCTGGCACCAGGGGCCAAGCAGAAGCACATGAGACACAACTGATCGACATCCAGTGGAAGCTTGAGGACAAGGAAAACTGCCAGAGAGGGAATAATCTGCGGTTCCTAGGAATTCCTGGAGGGAAAGAGGGATCGGATGATTGAATGTACATGGTCGAGCTGCTGCAAAAATCCTTCCCAGAGTTAGAAGGGTTGAATTGGCTCCACGAAGTTCAAAGGGTGCATCGAGTCCCCTTCTCTCTTCAGCAACCAGTCGAGCCTGATGCTAAACCACGCGCTGTCCTGGGATATTTCAGGAACTTCCTGCTGTGGCAGAACATCTTTGAAAAGGCTAGGCCTGAAGCTCAGCCATCCATGGATGGCTTTTCATTTTTTACCAGGCCAGACTTTTGCCATGTGACGGTTGAACGACGTTGGCGCTTATTCCAAATGATTTAGTTATTCCAAGATAAAGATGCACAGGCTTTCCTGATGAACCCAGCCCGCTTGAAAGTAATCTGGGGGGACCGAACCAGATTTTTTACATCGGAAGTCTAGGCTAAAGAGTTCTTGACAACAGGCGGGGTATAACTTTAAGGTTTATATGTATGTATAGGTATTGTCTATATGGCTTGGGGACCCAGGTAGGGTCTCAGGAATAGTAGGCTGAGAACCAAGCGAATTACAGCCCTTATGAAAAGCTGGTAGGAACTAGGGGGGTTTAAAGAAAAGAAAAAAAAGGGGAGGAGGGTCGGGGGTAAACCCTTCACTGCTTTGCAAAAATGTAAAAATGTAGATAGACCAGAATCACAAATTCTACAGTAAGTTAAATAAAAAAAGAGGGAGGTGGAAAAATAAATGCGAGAGACTTCAGGTAGGGACACACTAACATGAATGCCACCGGTTGAGATGGATGCCGCCTTCCATCCACTAAAGACTGACACAGGTCTGTTTTTTCCGAATGGAGGGTGATGTGGGGGGAGGGGATGGCTGGGGATGTGAGGGGTCTGGGGGAGGTTGGGAAGGGAGTGGGGGTCAGGAAGGGTGGTGGTAGGGGGGTGCTGAGGGGTGAGAAAAATCCCAGAAAAGAAGCAGGATTTGTGCAACCTATGTAAGGCTATTGGAAGAATTGTGTCTAATTTAAAAATGCATGACAATCAATTTGGATTCCCTAAATGTTTCAACAATGGGTAGTCTAGTTATTTTCTCAATAAATGTTGGGGGATTTAATGATAGGGGGAGCGGGTTAGGGTGAGTGAGGTACTTAGATATTTGGAGGCAGGTATAACAACAAGAGACCCACATCCTGTGGCAGCAGAGATGGCTCAACATGATTCCAGGATGCACACAGGTAGTCTGCTCTTCCCAGACCACTACAACTAGAGGTGTCGCAATCTATGTTTCAAATCAATTGACTCCAGCAAAGCGAACTCTAGCAGATAAATGGGGGCGAGGGGCAATAGTCGCATTATGAGTCGGGCTCACTATATGCACGGTTTATGGGCCCAATTTAGATGACCCTGGGATGCTTGAGGAACTGGAATTAGAACTAGCCTTTTGGCCTGGCCCCTTCATCATTTGTGGGGATTTTAACATTCCTTTGGATACTAATGGCTCTTTCACTAAGGAATATCAGGGGAGAAAGCCTAAAGTTTATAAAGCACTAGCCGCTGTGACCTCTAGCCATGGGCTAATCGATATATGGGTCTCTAGGAAGCCAAGGGACTTAGGTTATTCTTACTTTTCTTGCCCACAAAAAAAGTACACCTGGCTCGACTATTTCTTCGATACTAATGTTCTTCTTGATTGTGCCTGCAATTTAGGGGTGGGAAGAATTTGCGTAGTCGCGCTACGCAGAGCTCCGCGAAACAAGAAAAAATCTCCGCGAGCACGCACAAGTTGCGCGAACATGCGGAATGCTTTTTTCCTGTTCGCAATTGCTCTTTGCGTGCTCGGGGAGAAATATCTTGCAAACACGCATTTTGAAAGCGCGAACAAGTAAAATATTCCGTGGATCACGGAAATGTTGGCAATTCCGCGTTCTGCATGGAACACAAAATTACCAAAATTCCGCAAGTTCCGCGAGCGGAACGGAATTTACCATCCAGGCTTAGCCAGCATTAGGACGCTGCAGAAAATAGTGTTGGATCACAACCCTTTGATACTGGAAATTATGGTCCAGGGGCATTAAAGGCGCCAATTAAAGGGGACCTTTGACAGGAAATTATTGGTCAATGAGGTGTTTATTGAACATGGACATGTCAGTTTTTTTTAATAAACAGATTCAGTGCCTCTTGAGAAATAGTGTGGGACATGTTTAAGGCAGGCTTAAGGGGGGATGTTGCTAGCTTTGTCGGATCACATAGGAAGAGGCAGGATAGAGGATCTACTCTGACTGACAAACCAGCTGACTAAGTGTGAGGAGGAGCACACAACTGCAATTGCCCATAAACAGGCAGAGCTAAAAACTCAGCTTCAGTCGGAGGTCATAAGGATAAAGGCAGAAATCAATAGTATCTATAATAAGAAAGTTGCAGAATCATATCAAACGTATGCAAGGGACAATCATGAGTAAGGGGAATTCTCAGGCAAACATCTAGCTCTGTGGCTAAGACAAAAGGCAGTTAGAAATAACATTGTTAGGATACAAAAGAAAGATGGGACGTTTGCAATGGATCCACAAGGAATCCTTAGTGTGATTGCAGAATTTTATGGGGACCTTTATCAGACTGAGAATAAACCCTCAGCGAATGGTGGGCTAGGGTATGGAATAAATCTCACTTAGTACATTTGTCATTTTTGCAGCTTTTTCAACTGTTTTCTTTTTCTTATTGTAACTGCTTTCTTTTCTGGGATATATAATAAAAAAAAAATATATATATAAAAAAAAAGAAGTCGGAAAGTCTTTAAATTTTTAATGGATATCCGCTGGCTGATTGTAAAAAAAATGGGCTTTGCACGGTCTACTTGGTCTGTATAGACTGATCTAGTTTGGATTTGCAGCAGGAATAATTCTGAGTGTAGCCAGCCTGAAAATGAATGTGTTGCTGTAAAAAGGTTCCATGGTCGGCATGCACGCTCTGCTAACAGCCTGACACATTTCCGTTTCCTCTTCTTGAAATGTAATTGAAATGAAATATACCAACCTATTAAGTTAAACAGTTCTGTCCATACACCTTTGATCGTCTTGCCTGAAACACATTCAATTACAGTTCAGCGACTGCTTGGAAACATCATTGGAACCAAAAAAAAGACAATTTGCTGATGAGTCCAGGAAAGGTCGGAGTTTATAGACTCGCCTGTTACCACCACACAAAAGAAGTAACATATGTACTAGTGCCAGCTCTCCTGGCCTTTGATAACCTTCTGGTAATCAACCCCAATCGTTTAAGATGCTTCGGACCTTTTAAATGGTCTTTATGTTGATTCTATGTTATCACATTTCATTGTTGCCTTTTCTCAACCAACTTATATATCTATCAAATCCTTTTTAGTTTGGCTTTATAAATGCCGATGTAATCACTTATAAGTAGAATCCTTTACATATCTATATCTATACTACTATTATAAAGGAAGAACTTTGAGGCTTTGAGGCGGGTAAACTCGGGAACCACCACATCCACACACCCGATACATCGTTGGAAACCTCAGGGTGTGCAGATGGACAAAGGCTATATAAAGTTAAAGAATACGTTATATTTCAAAAATTCACATTATAAAAAAGTAGTCCCCTCGAAGTAGCGCCGGCCGTGACCTGCGTGCTGACGTCAGGAGCACGGGGAGGAGCGGCGTCCAGGAGCGGTGGACATGGCACGGGGGAGGAGCGGTGACGAGCGGCGAGGAGCGGTGGATTGAGGAGCGGTGGCTGAGGTAAGGCAGCGAGGGTCGGGGCAGGCGGGGGACGGGGTCATGTAAGGCTCCAAACTACCACGATCACGCTCATTAGTTTCACCTCAAACACAGCTCAGGAAGTTGAACTGCAGAACGCCAGCGTTTCAGCGTTTCAGCTTTAAGGGTCATTAGGTTGACACGCGGGCATTATGTTACCATGCTGGAATCTCGGCAGGCCGAGCTCCGTCAAGGGTAAACCCAGGCTCAAAGAGACCCCACAGATGAAAGTGATCCGTCAACCTCGGATCCTTGTTTAAATGTGCCCTCTTTTTGTGGTACTTTTCATGTGGACGGGGAAAGCAAACAGCCCGTAGAGCACTGCTGTGACTATCATATGTCAACTTTTTAAGGCTCCGGGGACAATGTCGGTGCAGGCGGGGGTCGGGGCAGGCGGGGGATGGAGAAAGCAAGCAGCGTGAAGGAAAGCCAGGAAATCTGGTTCGGTTTATCCCCACTCTAAACATATGGAAATGGTAATTTCCAGGTGAAGGCTGGAGTAATAGCTGCAGTACAGTGAGACGGTTTTACATTATAGTGCACTGCTGTGACTATCATATGTCGCCTTTTTAAGGCTCCGGGGGACAATGTCGGGGTAGGCGGGGGTCGGGGCAGGCGGGGGACGGGGCGGGCGGGGGCCCGAAATGCTGGACAATTTCGGGGCAGCCGGGGGTCGGGGAAGCCTGATTGCTCCCTGACAAGGTCGGTATGGGCTGCTAGTATATTAATAAAGGAAGACTTAAATGAGGTAGATGAAATTGATGAGTTTGTAATTGGTTGAGAACTAGAGAGGAACACAGCTGCCATGTTTACACAATGGAATTGAACCTCTGAACCAGAATCTTCATATGGCATTTTCTGTTTTCATTGATCAGGCCACAACTGAAGCCAGTTACTGCCTTTGCACATCAATGCATTTGTTTGAACTTGTTAAAACGACATTGATTTTAAAGCTTTCTGTCAACTTTCTGTCCATTTACCACTTAGTGCATACAGATAATTTTCTGCTGTGAATTTAAACTAATAGTGGCTCAGGAAACTGCACAATTAAGCATTTAAAATTTCCATCTACTTGTTGCAAAATGTCAAAAACTGTATTTCTTTGAACACAGCAAATGAAATCAAATTAGACTAAATTTGCCATTTAATAAATACCCAATACAGGCTTAAGTGTGAAATATGAAACGTGTCAGGCAATGCAAGTACATTGAAGTGGTAAACTATAAATGTTCAGCTATGTCCCTAAACCACTTTCAATGTGCAAAGCAGTACTTTTTTATATGAACTTTATTAGATCTTGCAGTGTATATACAAGAAATGACAACAAAGAGCAATGAAGCGCAATGAACACCCCTAAATATCACCACCGTGGCACAGCAATTGGAGCGAGCACAAGCAAGATAACCTGCAAACATCAGGTAATTGAGCCCGCCGGTACCTCCAAGAAAGCCCAAATCACTCCCGCCTATGTAGAGAACCTAAACAGACGCCGAGAGAAGCTCGGACGAGCCCTCGTGTACACAGCCCTGGGTGCCCGATACATGAGAGTCTGCTGTTTTGAATCACTGAGGCAACAGCTCGCATTCTAGGAGAAGGCGCGAATGATCCCGGGCACGTTAAATATCTCAAAATCACGGGGAACCAATATTAGGCTACTATCAAGACAGAAATATCTGCATGTCTTACTTTTTAGGATAAGTAAACCTAGAAGACTAAATTTTAGAGCCTTGATCTTAAAATTTATTTTTGAGACATCTACCTATCCCATTGTTTGGAAAAAACAAATTGAGAGCTATAAATCGTCGAGCTGTGATCCCAATACCACGCTCTATGAGCAGTCTCTGACCCATAATATTACTGAAAATAACAAGGTTTCATATCGTACATGGCTACCTGATAAAGGCGTAATGCCAAAACGCACGTACTAGACAGACAAGTATGAATGCATAAGAATATCTGGAATACACAGATTAGCATTTAGTTGTGAAATCATGTGATGGGTATATATGTGAAAGTATAATTTGGAATCCTTTATAACTGTATTCATAGTCCTTTTTAAAAAAAACAAGAACACCCACAGATGACAAAAGAATGAAAGAAAAATAATCAATATTGATTTTTGATATCGTATAATCTTTCGGTGTTTGCATATTCTTAAATTCGTGAGTCCAGTTTTCCATTATGTGTCCTAAATGTTCCAGACAGCTTTTAAAACATCAATCTTACCACCCAAGCAGATAGAATTGACTAATTCTTACAAGGAATCTCAGTGAACCAAGAAGTCAATGGGTTTGTGACCCAGTACATGGAGGCCATGAATGCCAGCATAGATAAGCCCCCCAAAAAATAAATCTAAAGGATAAAAAATCTGCACTTGGTACTCAAAAGATCTGAATGAGGACATGAATACTGTCGAGCAACTGAGCACATCTGGTGCAAACATGTTTTCCAGAAGAGTCTTGCAAAACTGAAGAATGAATGAAAGAAATACAAACAACACCGTTTGAACCCGTATCTACGTAGATTGACCTGGGAAAGAAAATACCCCGAAAAGCATTTCAAATTCGGAAAATCTACTCTACCACCTTCATAGGAAGATACTGACTTTCCCAAAATGTAGAAAATTCTCCATCTTTTTTAATAAAATTGTAAAAAAGATGATTATTTTCTTTACCCTCTTCCGACTGAGAAATCTAAGATTACTTGGTCATCTTCAAGAGAAGTCACACACAGGAATGCTCAACAACATAATGAAGACCACGTTATCAACTCATTTCCTAGAACAAATGCTCTCTACACTTCTCAAACAGATTAGCTCTTCCTTTACACCTTTACTAGAATGACCTGATCAACACATCTTGTCACAAGCTGCAGTATAATAAGAGGTCGGGCCTCCCACATCCAAAACAACCCAGAATGGATCCTAAAGTTTTGAATTGCACTCAAGTTTTAAACTTGCCCCTCTTAGCAAAAGTGCATAGAGGCTTAGAATAAACCTTAAACAGCTAAAAATGACATCCTAGATTATCTTCAAATTTAGCTTCAGGTCAATAGCTGCAGTGAAACTTCACGTACAGGAAAACCCCAGCCTCCCCATCATCTTTCACTTATATGCAGCATTAGACAGTGTAAATCACTCCACTCTCTTGGACATTCTCAAAGATAGAATAGATTTGAGTGGCACAGCCCTCGGCTGGTACTTTTCATAAATTACAAACCCAAGTTAGCACCTCCAATTGCCAAGATCTCTCTCTGTCCCCTCTATGGTACACCGGTGCATTCCGCAATGTTCTATTCTCTCTACATTGTTTTCAGTTTTTGAATGGAAACCCCTACCTCACCTCAAATATCTCATCACACTTGTACACCGATGTTAGTCTGCTGCCCTAAAGACTGTGAAATTATAGCTTGCTTAAAAGAGAGATGAACAAGGCATTTTTGTGGTCACAAATGCTCTTATCCACAGTCTGCACCCGCAAAAATGCTTTTGACTACTCAAATGGGTTTAGAAATGAATAAGATATACCTGTTTAAAAGGGGAGTGTTGTAGGCATCCCTTCCAAACAGTGATCCATGTGTATCAACACCTTGACACCCCCGGGTGTATATTTCGCGCTTTATACATTTCTTTTTCATTTCATTCATTTCATTCATATCAGGGGCTTGAGGACCGAAATAGTGGTAATAAATGATTGACAAGTTACTGACCTCCAAGTTGGCATTTTATTTTTAGCACCTTCTTTGGCGACCCCTGTCCCTTTCTGAATTCTACACATAATTTGTTATGGAGTAGGCAGTGGTCCATTTGAAAAAAACGAAACTGGTCATCTCAGAAGCAAGGACCAACTCCATATCTGAGACACTCTTCTTGAAAACCCATCGGTTAGGTTGGAAAAGACACTCAAGCAATCCTTCTCTGGGAGGGCCCTGGGATCTAGAGCTCCAACCAACCAGGCAGCGAGGCAACCTAGTCTCAGGAAGCCTTTAAAGGGAATAGAAAAGTTTGGTATTCTAACAACACTTTATATTATAATGGGGCAATGCCAGTGCATTGAAAGCTATAGCCAGTGATTCTGGAAATATGTCTTACTTACATTAATATTCTGCTTAAGCTCCTGCATTTATGGTGTCACACTGTGACTTTTTATACCTCTGAACCTATCTGTTGATACACTGCTACTGCATTCCTGTCATGGATAGCTGGATTTTAGTCAATCAATACCCTTGCAACTTGTCTAAGTGGGAGAACACAATCTAACTATATTCTAAAGATAAATGTTCCTACTACATGTGTGGTCTGATGTCAGATGCACCTAGCTGCCTGTAATAAGCCATTACAAGAGACTTTTGAAAGAACAGTGCTCAGGTCTCATGGGGGTCTTCAATCGGCTTGTAGGAAGTTCGTGCACAAGAGCCCAAGTGCGGTTTGTGTGCCAGTAGCAGTTTGTAAAATACAATTATTCTTGGCAAAGCTTACAGAGGCAGTGCTTGTGATCCTGCGTTCCAGCTTCAGTCAACTCTAGAACGAGGGATCTTATAGGCAGCTTCGAGGAGTGAGCATCACCAGTATGTCTAAGAACAAACAAATGTTTTCACAGGTGAAGGTTGAGGAAGCAAAATAATTGGCTTATTAGTTTTGCTCCTCTACATTTCACCTGTAAAAGAAATGGTGGGGCAGATTTACAAGAAAGTATAATAGATGCGTCACTTTCCCTGCGCCGCCCTGAGAAACCCTTGCACCACCATAGATGTGCATATTTATAATACGGCGCACCATGGCGCAAGGATTGACAGATGGGTCACAAATTCTGATGCATCTGTTGGGGCAAAAGTCACGCATTGCTGGAGTTGTGTGGCAAGCATGATGCAAATCCAGCAAGGCATTTTAAGGGCCTATTCCCACTTCACAGCATCACTCCTTACGCCTGTTTCATTCAGGTATAAGGATTTGACAAAGTGGCATCCTAGAAATAACGCGGTGAAATCTTGTAGATTTCACTGCGTAACTTTTACGAGGCTTTCCTGCGTGGGAACGCCCACCCTGCATACATTATCCCCGACGCAGGTATAATGTGACGAAGGGCTTCACAATGTGACGCATCTCCCCAGATGCATCACGTTGTAAATTGCCTCATTTTTTAAGCCGTCGCTGCGTCACTAAAGTGACGGAACAGCGGCGCTAATGTGTTGCCTTGGGCTTGTAAATCTGCCCCTGTGTTTGTTTCTTGTAATGTTGGCCACTGCTCATTCCTGCAGGATGCCTAAACAAAGCTGCCAAAATGACCCCACCTTCAGCCAGTCCTGCCTTTAAAGCCTGTAGCATGTTACATTCTGGGACATGTAGTTTTGATTTTACCATTGACACTTTCAGCTTGCAAACTGAAGTTCGGTAAAAAGCAGGATTGGTAGAAAGTGTCACGCATAACATGGGACCACTTGGCAGCTGTGTAGTCTATTTAGAGAAATGAGAAAGATTTTTCAGTAAATAAGAGTAAACAGAGCCTAGTGACAAACCAACTAACTGCCAGGGAGGTCCACCCACCACCAAGTGCACTGTGGAGGGCGCAACATACTTAAACACGGTACTCCAATATTTTACCACTAGTTGTGCATTCCAATGTTAGATCAAATTTAGGAGGCACTGGAGGGGGTGAAGTGGAATTGACTGGAAGTGGAGGGAATGTTTTATACATTTATCTGTTTTGTCATATGCTTTTTCAAGGCTCCCTTGGCAACCACTGATCTTTCAGGCTGCCAAGAGGTACAGTGCAGGGATAGTAGTTTTTACTTTGAAATATTCCTCAGTGCTCCCTAGTAAAAGCACCCTATAATGAAGCTGATAACCAAAATACTTGTCTACAGGCACCATTATAATCCTTTTCCTCTCCCTTCTAGCACTCCACAGACGCAGGGCACTCACTCACTCACTCGTGCGTTCCACCACTCCCGCGACCTCCTATTTGCTGATGCTTTGACACATTTCTCTGTGCTCCATTCTACAGCAGCTACTGCTATAGTGTCCCTAGTCCCCTTTGCACCAAATAAACAATTCACACTCCAGTACTCATTCATTTTCCCCTAGTAGTCAAAGTTCCTGAAGTGTTACAGTGATGCAGGCCAGGTTCTACCCTCTGCATCCTTTCATGCACCACAAATGTGAGTCCAAGGACTGTCAGACTAAGGGCTAGCACCTTTATCAATGATCATTCAACTCAAGGCAGCCTAGTCCAATCCACTTTGGGCTACACAAACGCCAGGGCATGACCATCACCCCTCTAAGTATCACTCTTCTGTAGCACCTATTCCTAAAGAATGTCCTCTCTGTTCTCCCAGACATCAGAGCACGTAAGGTATTGAATGGGAAATACATGTTTCAGCAAGGGAGAGACAGCTGTTTGGGATATGTGTTCAAACTACGTCACAGAGAGAAGAAGAGGGGTTGTCTGCTCCTATGGTATTCTCCTGGGCCTGGCATAATTTCAAGAAGCAACCTTGTTTTTCAGTCTCCCTGACAGACTCTGGGGCATATTTACGAGTTCTGGCACATCTCTGCAAATCAGCAGGGATGCACCAGAACAGATGCGGCACGCAAGTCTCCCCTTGCGCCACCACTGATGCATCTCATTTACAAAGCGGTGCACAGTGTCGCAAGGATAGACAAATGCGTGTCGCATCTTGTGGCGTAAGGACTGAGTCGTTTCGCAAGCGCAATGCACAAGGGCTGCCCATACCTAACGTGTTGCGCCACTCCTTACGCCTGCTTCAAGCAGGCGTAAGGTTTTGTCACAGCGACCTCGGAAAAGTGACTTAATGAAATCTTGTAGATTTCACTGAGTCACTTTTACGAGGCGTTCCTGCGACGGAACGCCCACCCTGCAATGGAACGCCCACATGAAACCTAACTCAGGCTTCATGTGGCGTAGGGCTCCCTAGATGTGTCACGTTGTAAATAGGGCACAACGTGGCGCATGGTTTACGCCGCCGCTGCATCACAGAAGTGACGCAACGGCAGTGTAAATATGTCAAATGGAGCATGTAAATCTGCCTCTCTGAATCTGCTATCAGACACAAATACATACACTGACAAATATTCTAATAGTCTCTGCCCTCGTTCTCCTACTACCGCCTTCCCCTCCTTCCAATTTGTCAATTAGCACCAGGAATCATAGGAGCCAAATCTCTGAACCAAAGATTGCTTTGGCTTGCGCACTTTTCACACAGATGCTCAAAGATAGACCCATGGGTTGTTTAAAATAGCCAAAGCCCTCTGCCCAGTGCCCTTCTATGCTTTTACTTGAAAAGTTCATAAGTTGTATTTTTTTACTTTCGCTTTTAGAGAATTGGACAAGGAACCCTGTCTAGGGTATTCAGAGCCCGCTGTGGCCCTCCTGGGATCTAACTGACTATGATGAACTCATCCGCATACACAAGTGCAAATATTTTAGTTGGGGCCTTATAGGAGCAGAATTTTACTTGGATGTTATGTCTAAAATACGTTCACTCGTGATGTTTAAGAGGTATCCCTGCATCACTCTGGGTCTTTGGTGGATTTTGCTGCATGTAGGTTGCCTTCCGGCCTTGTCAACATGGCCCAAATGTTATTATGACCGCTGCTTAGTATGGAAACTAGAGGCGCGAGCCATTTAGGTGTTGACAGTTTTTGCCACAACAGTGGTCATCAACGGTGTTAGAGGTCTTTGAAAAGACCACAAGTACACAGAGCTGCAGCACAGCCCCCCTACCTAAGGATTCAGTGTCGAGCAGTGCAAGAGCAACCACCCTGTGTCCCAGCGACATTCCCGTGGTTAGGGTAATTGGATGGGCGGTCATCTACCTGTTCTGAACATACAGAGAAACTTTGGTTTTTGGTGTCAATGGCCACCAGATTTTGACTGAGAGTTTTTGCTTTTATTAAGAATTGATATAAGAAAACAAGATGGTCCTGGACATATTTAAAAGAACACAAATCAATGTATGAATTGTTATTTACACTTAAAGGAACAAATCCTGCAGGAAGAAAGGGGCGATGGAAAAACAATAAACAGCCAGATACATGTATTAATCGTTCATAGTACCCAACATCCTTATCAAAGAGTAAATCTTTTCATCGGTCACAATATTTCAATTTATTTACAATATATATAAAACATATGTACACAAATACAATTTGAATAAAAAGAGGGAAACTGCCAGATGCAGTAAGTATGTGAAAAGAAGGTGCTCAAGTGATTAGAAGAAGGAGAAAATCCAAAAGGGGAAATTCAAAAGGGAAAATTCAAATAATTTAAGCTAAACTAAAATGTGATTCTTCTAGTTATTAAGGATTGAGCAACGATAAATGACTGGCTAATTCGACTAGCTCACTGCTTGTGATAAGGTCTTGATGGGCACATGATGGACTGGATAGAGAAATCTTATATTTTTAGCTCAGCCATGAACACCGGATTAGTCGCCGGGGTGTTCTGATGGTAAATCAAGCAACTAACAGTTTTAACAGTGTTGGACTTCATGAATGCCAACTTTGGCCCATAAGTTCCAGCACGTTTCCCCACAGACAGAGAACGGGTAAAAGCCTTTAATACATCAGGACATTGGTTTCCTCACGCTTCCTTTGAGTGTTGCCTCTTTTCTATTTTAGTAGATCTTTTTTAGAGCTTGACACCTTTTTCATATGTCACCAAACATGTAGGAACATGTATCTGCTCCTTTGGTTTTACCCAATAGATCTTAAAATTGAAACCCTCATGCCCACTATGGCAAACACTTGTTCTGGAAGAAGGAAAAAGAAGCACAAAAGAGTGGGGTAAGCAATCTCTCCTGTGTCGTGCAAGAGAATAAAAATCAACCTAATTGGAAAAGAGCCCAATATCTTCAAAAGCATATTCCAATAAAGAGCAATAGCTCTGGCCATTCCATGCTGAGACAGCAGGAAATGCCTAGTAGAGCACCTATACTAACGGTGCAAATTATTATCTCCATAAAATGCCAGAACTACCCTCTCCAACTGCTTTGTTTGAGCTATCACTACAGACATGTTGGCATTGAATTCTCCCATCCATATATGATTCCCTCTGAACATAGAAATACCTTTTGATGACCTGGGTTCAACTTTGAGAACATACTTCAATACAAAAGTAACCCTGGGCGTAGTTCGCGTAGTAGCGCTACACATAGCTACGCGAAGTGCACTTCGCACTACGCAAGCTACGCTTAGCTACGTGAACTGCGTAGTGTGGAAGGAAAAATGCTGTTCGTACTGATTGCACAGTGCAGATGCAGTCATTGCAAACTGCATCTTGCACAGTGCAAGCAGTTTTTTGCCGCTCGAGTAAATTTGTACTCGAGCAGCAGCTTTCTCAACGTGGACTGGTAGTTTCTCATCGCGAGCGGCCGCGAGCATACGTGACCACTCGCAATGAGAAACCTGACCTCCCTGCATTGAGAATCTCGTCGGGGACGGCGAGTAAGCAAAAAATGCCTGCTACACTGCGCTATGCATTTTTGCACTGTGGTATGTGCAATTCATGTAGCACGCAAGCGTACCGTAGTCCTTTGCCCTGGGTTATACAAAAGTATTCTTTGCGGAGCATACACATTTATCGAGTTGTAATTGAAGCCCTTGATATCATTTGAGGTGAAAATTTGATCTCTAAGTGCTATCGCATATGAGGAGGAATAGCTTATCACAAGCTTCATAGACGTCTAGCTTCCATGTCTCTTTTGGCGGGTTTGTGTTCGGGACATTGTCTATCTCAGAGCCTTTTAAGTGCTGGGTACAAAAAGTCCTTTCTGTTTTCCAAGATAGGCAAACTGGGATTCCATGTTTCTTGGAACAACAAGCTACCCAGGCCGTGATTACAAGTTTAGGTGTTATTTATCGCACCTAATAAATAATGATACCACGCGGCACGTTATTTATCATGTGAGATAAATATCTCCTATTAAGAGCTGGTGGGGAATACCATGCATATTTAGTTGTTTAACACACCAAAATACTTCTGATACGGTAAATACTGTATGCTTTCCCCTGTTAAATGACCACAGGTTTGACCTGCAAAAAGTTGACAAAGGTTGAGATATTTAATTAATCCGCTAATTATCAGAAGCATTAAAAATGCATCAACTCATAATTTTGACTTGTGCGTAAACAGCTGTATACAAACGGGTCGGAATATACTGACCAACTCATGATAAGGAGATGGTGGAGTGGTGTGGCTCACTGGTTAGAGGCAGCAGACCTGAGAGCAGAGGATGGCCTGGCACCAGGGTTCAATTCCCGACGCAGCAGAGTGGTGGACCAGGGTCAGCAGACTTGATAATTCTCGCCTCGGTGCCTACTCTAACCAGGGATCACACTCGGCAACTCTGAGCATTGGCTTTCCTCATCTCCACAACAGCCCCCCACATTCGCCGGGGATGCCTGGTTTCACCTTGGAGATACCCAGTAGGGACCATCTCACAGGGAAAGCCAGGACAGGTTCCCCAGCAGTCTACTGCGCGGAGATACTCCTTCGGGAGTCGATTCTAGCACATTACAAACCCACAATTAATTATTTAATTAATAAGGGCCTGAATGTCGTTACCCCCATCTATTCTCACTGCTCCACAGGTTCTCACACTAGTACAGCGAGGCTGGTACTAAGAGACATTCACCGGTAGAGCCAACATTTGATGCTGCATCAGAGCCGCATTAAGCTTTTTACAAGGAACCACCAGAAACTAAGATAACGTAGCATGACTTGCACCATTGAATGAGGGTTAACTTGAATATTTTATTTTAAATCGTGGCTATTTGAAATCTATCTTCCTTTGATGTAGGGTAGACCATCACAAGTGAACTGCCAATTAATTCTACTCTAGTGAGAAGCTGGCATGGATTAACCTCTATTTTATATTCTAGAATAATTGCATTTTCAAGTTATAGTTGACATCATCCTGAAACATGTATAATGAATTATTACAGTTGTCTTGCCCTACCTAACTTTGTTATAAATTTCATGATCTTAGTATGAAATGTCTGGGGAAGTCTCATTTTTGCAGAAAGGCCTCAGTGAGTTTTCAGTGATCCAAACATTAATTATCTCTCAATTTATGAAGAACACATTCACAGAAATACAATACCAACTTCAGCTCCCCGGTGTTATCAACAGGCCCAGAACACTTATCACAGCATTAGCCTTTAATAGCTGTCTTGCCAGTAAGACACAGTAACCAAAGCCAATTCTATTGAGCATCTCTTCAGTGGCCAGCACAAGTCTGGGCTGGTTTGCATCCATCGCACTCGTGCAGTTTTGCAGCAGCATTTGTTGCTCATAACAACTGTATTATTTCCTGAACAATTTAGCATTGGTAAATACACTACATTGTTTGAGCAAAACAAGCACTTTGCACTTGTTGGTTAACGCAAGTGTGGGTGGAAACGAGTTAAAGAGTTTACTCGAAACCAGTGCAATCTATGATTCTAGATGTGTTGTAGCAAAATTGTACTTGCACCAGCGCACGCTGTGAAATCGTGAATTAGTGGTCAAGAATTGCACAAGCTCGAGTTCAAACAGCACAAAACAGAAATGGCAGTGAAATAGGAATTCACAACAAATTAAATCTATGCAATTCAGAGATTTTAGTGCAAACTTGCAATTGAGACCTTTCTCAACTCTTTCTGCAACATGTTGTTTCTGTGTCAAAGTCTTTAGACACAGCCATGACCTTTCTATGCACACGAGGTCGTAGAGTTTGTGCTCTGCACAAGTCTTCAAGTCTTCTGCACTTTTGACTTTGAAACTCTGCAGGAACAGCTTCTGATGTTGTGAACTCCGCCTCTTCCACTTTCAAGACAGCTTGGAGTCAATTAGAGACAAGCAGAAGATTCCAGGAGTTCATTACGCGGAGGCATGTGCGCGTGCTTTATTGTCGATTTTAGGGAAATGAGCGAGTTATTCCACTCCCAGCAAATGCTCTGATCACAAACCCTGCAGTTGGTAATGCCGCCTGTTCTGCATAGAGAACGGTTCTCTGAATTAGTGGCTTTATTGATAGTAAAGAACTGTGGGGTTTTAAGCTTCGTGCAGTAAACCCCTTGTGCTGCAAGCAGAGAGCAGAGGGATACCCATGCAGCCAGCATCTCGGAGAGCCTGTCAGCCCTCTAAGGATGATGTAGCAGGGTGGAGGCATTCATTTGAGGAGCTGGTGGCTGCTGGTGGGCACAGGTGTTCATTAGGGGACTGGCATTTTGTTTTTAATCATCAGACTTTCACTCTGAGCAAGATAAAGAAAGACAAAAGGGAGAAAGAAGGAAGAGAAAGGTAGGAGAACTGTGACAAGGGGTTAAGAGGCGATAAGCAGAGAAGAAATGTATGATGGCAGAAGAAAGAGACATGAGGTACAATCACGATGAAGCAGTCTTAGCAGTTGGCAACCTTGGCATTAGGCAGTCACTGTGGTGGGGTTTTGAGTACATCTTTAGGTCTTGCTTTACTTTTCTCTTGTCTTTTTTTACACATTAAGCACTGAAAGAATTTCAAAATTCCACATTTCTGAAAAGAAGACTGGTTTTATGAGCCATTCTTTTATGTGTCCATGGATGAACCGATTTAGATTTAGAGCCTGAATTACAGTTTGTTAGACGGGTTACTTCTCCACACATTCTCCACCAAACTGACAATCTGGCTTCTCTATTCTGAACTGGGCCGCCATATTTCCGGCAGTGATGTCATTCTAAATCTATGGCCTGATGGAGTTGGAACAGTCAAAGTGAGTTCATCAGACCATCTGCGCTATTTATATTGGGGGCTGGGGGGTGTCTGATTTTTTGACAGCCTCGTCAGAAAGTATATTGTGTAGGGTGGTAACATTGTGATTATCTTCCCATTCCTCATAGACATTCCCTTTAGTACCTCAGTGGTTGAGAGTATTAGTGCGTCATGAAGAGCTTGGCAGAATGAGAGAACCATTGTAAATTGGCAGTGCCCTGACCCCAACAGGTTGACTATTTCCCACCTCAGTTAGAGGTGAAGGAATTAATGCCTGACTCCTGATGGAACTTCCCCTCGCTCTGCTGTCGCTCAATCAGAGGCGGTGACCCACGCACCATGGAGCTTGAGCCCTTTGTGCATAACATAACATGTGTATTTTGTAAAGCCCACGTTCACCCTGAGGCATCTTGGCGCTGAACAACAGATGTTTATTGTTACCCAACTCAATGGTACTCATTTTATCGACCTCAGATGGCTGAAAGGCTGAGGGGACCCACCGGGATTTGAACCTGTGACCATGAGGTTGAACACAGGCCCCTGCAGTGGACGCATTAGTCCACTGAGCCACCAGACCCGGCAACATGGGAATCACCCTATTGAGGGCAGTTATCCTGAGGCATGTTTTCCCTCCTTAATATAAGAACGGTGAGCCGGGCCATGGGAAAAACAAAATCACGCTAGGAGAAACCGTCCTGCACCTTTGGGCCAACACTTTTTCATTTTCACAAATATGGGTTTGTTCTACCCTGCACACTATCTCTCGCAATTAAAGTACTGGCAGTTGGATACACCAGACGCGGTGGCCATAGAAAGTGATATTATGTCATGTCTTTGCAATCTAAACGCCTTATAAAAATTTAGATCACTCCCAGCAAGAGCAGATAATCCATGCTGTCAACCTGGTACCTTGCTCCAGTTCTCTTGTAAATGAATCCTTGACGTCACACCTCTGTCACCCTCTAGCACAGAGCTGGCCTGATGATGAGGCTGCAACATCCTCTTGAGCAGGTGGAAAATGCCTGCCATTGTATGACTGGATCATTTAGAATGCATTCTGGGTCTCACAACTTTCTGCAACCCTCAAACTGAATTTGGTCAATGCCGGACACAACAGTTGGTCCATTGTCCCTGAAATAGACCTGGCAGTGTTCCTGCTGTACGGGGAACAGCGTTTACAACACAACTTTTACAACGAAGTACCTTTACGACGCAACCATTACAACGCAAGTCATTACAACGACTTGCGCTGGGGGGGGCGCTCTAGGATAGGGAATAGTTTTAATTTACTATCCAACACCTTCCCTACTATCCACGGGGACTGGAGTTGGAATAGTAAATTAAACTATTCACTACCCAGCGCCCCCAACGCAAGTCGTTGTAATGACTTGCGTTGTAAACGTTGCGTCGTAAAGGCATGCGTTGTAAAAGCATGCGTTGTAACGACGTACATCCCTGCTGTACATACATCCCTGAATCGCTGATATGGAAATATCTTGAGAAAGGAGGCAGGTCCATGGGAGTGGTGTTGGGTGTAAATTGATTGGTGCTAAAACATGTCTATGGTGTCTTAGTGGACGAGTCATTAAAAGGGCTTTTGTAGACACCCCGCAACACAACTATACCCGAGGGTCGGTCGACACAGCCATTGACCCATGATCCTCTACTCAGAGAGACTAGATGGAAATGTAGCTATTTTAAAATTCTTCACACTTTGGCATTGGTCACCATGGATGCTACATGGGTCAAGGCTATCCGTGTACTCCAGACGCCGGAGGTGCGTAAGGAAAATCTGTGATCTCATTCACTAATTATCAAATTGTGCCCGTTTCGACTCATGTTGGGCTGCAGTGTGGACTATCTTATTAGGCGCTGATGGAATTATCCTCTCCCCTCCGCTCACTTAGCTCTCCTTCATGATATGGAGTGTGTAGCGCTATCCAAACATAATCGTAGGAGGCTGGCGCCATTGTTGGAGATGGCCAAAACGTGCATCCTCAGACATTAGATGAAACCATTGCCGCTGACTCAAACAGAAGGGCTCACTGTATTAACAAGAGTAGCTGATTGGACGAATCATACACAAGGTCAATGACCAAATAGGCAATCTTGACCATTAGCAGCATCAGCATAGCCACACTGTAGATACTCAAGAGTAGACACGAATACAAGTGCGAATACTGATGAAACATAGTCTTGCACATACCTGTCACGCAGTATCCCTGCCCATAGAATAAGGGAGCTCCTCTTTTTAGCAGAGAAGGATGGAATGGGCAATGACACCCTGGAATAAAAGTGGGTACATTAGTAAAAGCTCAGGTTTGAGGGGATGGGTCTGGGAATGCTAAGGTATGGAGCATGTGGAGTGACAATACACCATGTATGATTGACTATCTCCAGCACTCTATTTCAGTCTTGACAACATACCTTGCACTGCTGTCTCTCTCTCCCTCACTCTCCCTCTTTCTCTCTCTCCCTTGCGCTCTCTATCTCTCTCTCCCCCTCGCACTCTCTCTTCCCCTCTCTTGAGCTCTCTCTCTGTCTGTCTCTCTCTCGCTCTGTCTCCCTCGCTCTCTCTCTCTCTCTCCCTCTCGCACCCTCTCTCTCCCTCACTCTCTCCCTTTCTCTCTCTCTCTTTCTCTCTCTATCTCTATCTCTCGTTTTTTCTCTATATCTCTCTCTCCCGCTCTCACTCTCTCTCTTTCTCACTCTCTCTCGCTCTCTTGCTTTCTCTCTCTTTCTTGTGCTCTCTCTCTTGCTTACTCTCTCTCACACTCTCTCTATCTCTCCCTCGTTCTCTTCCTCTCTCTCTCTATCTCTCTCTCCCCCTCTTTATCTCTCTTCTCTCTCTCTCCTTCACTCTCTTTCTTTCTCCGTTGCTGTCTCTCTCTCCCTCTTATTTCTTTTTCTCCCCCCCACTCTCTCCGTCTGTCCCTCGTTCGCTCTGTCTCTCTCATACTCTCTCTTTAGATCTCTCTCTCTCTCGCTCTCTCTCTCACTTTCTCTCTCTCTCTTTCTCTAACTCTCTCTCTCTTTTGCTTTCTCTCTCGCTTCCTCTCTCTCTCACGCTCTCTCCCCCTCTTTCCAACTCTCTCTCTCCCTCCCTATCCTTCTTCCTCCCTCGCTCTCTCTCTCGCTCTCCCTCCATCTGTCCCTCTCTCTCTCTCTCCTTTGCTCTCTCCCTCAATCTCTCTCGCTCTCTCCCTCACTCTCTCTTTCTCGCTCTCCCCCACTCTCTCTCTTTGTCCCACGCCCTCTCTCTCTGCCTCGCTCTCTCTCTCTCTCTCTCTCTCTCTCTCTCTCTCTCCTTCTCTCTCTCTCTCTCCCTCGCTCTCCTTCTCCCACTGCCTCTCTCGATCTCTCTTTCGATTCTCTCCCCCTCTTTTTTCAAGATGATAATTACATTCATGGGAAGTGAAATTAAGGTGGTATGCAGTTATTTATTTACTATCTTTTTATCCTGGAGGGCATCTCCATTTCACGATGTTTCATGTTTCGTTAGTAGGATTACGATAAAGTTAATTGTTTTACGTTTACCTCAAAGTCCATACGGTGTATAATCCGTCTGTGACACACTTGCTGTATCTGTTTCACCTTATTCCTGAAAACCAATAAAGAAATATTGGAAAAAAGGAACGAATAAACAAACTTTCACAAATAAACAATAACCACTACTGGTGTGTGCTTTAAATCTTGCTCATGAGAAGCTTTCCAACAGTTTCTACTTTTAACCTGCAGCACTGGTTAACCTGTCAGGTTCTGCAGCATGAAAATGTACTTCATCCATACAAGTGTAGACCAAGCATTTCAAGAATGGACCGACTTGCCACAAATATTCGGGGTATGTCGGTGTGAAGTAAAGAAAATGAAGTCTGTACTTCCCTATATGTACTTAGATCCTCAATATTGTCATTTAGTCACGATATTGTGGCCCCCTAGATATCCTATTTGTGATATTCACGCGAGAAGAGAAAGGGCTAGGTTCCTCGCAGCTGATTGGATCAGCGACAGCCGCATGATAATGAGACACGTAGGAGTACCTAGAAGCTGGTAATTTAAGTTGTCTACTCAGAATGGCACTCTGCAATGCTAGTCAGTGCCACTGGCGGGTAAGTAGGGTAGGGTTTTGTGTAAGATCCTCATTAAAGAGTAGCACGAGGCAGAGAGTTTGTTGACATGACATGTAAGTGACAGATCAGATTTGTACCTCTAAATTCCGAACTGAAGTTGCTTCAGTTCAGTAAATTATTTTGCTGTGCACAGAAAGGTCCACTTTGTTCCCAGAAAACTACCCTCCCTGCATCCCAGTGGACAGACTATAAGGACCAGTCGAAGACTCCCTTGATGGTGATTGCTATTGGTGGTGTCTCACATGGGCTAAATTTGACAGGCCCAAGTCTACATAACATTCCCCGGAAGTGTCATCAATGGTGGTTCAGGACTGCCTTGCATGAGCCTGCTGTTACAATGTCAACACAACGTTAATTGAAAATGTGTCACAATCTCACCAACTTCAACATTAAAAGCTAAATGCAGAGTAAAAATAATCTTCAGAATTTCCTCTAACATAAGGATAATGGATGAAGGTTCTCTTCCAAATTTAGCACTATACCCAGAAACTGGAGGATTTTCCATCACTACACAACACTAAAGCATGCCCTCAATAACAAGAAGCATGCGTAGTACAAAGGCAAGATGAGTCGTTCTTGCTGGAGCTTCGCGACCGCTTATTGATCACTTTTTGCAAGACCTATTCGTAAACCTGATGACGCAAGTGGGTGACTCAACTGATGTATGAGCTCCTTCGCAGCCCCAGCAACAGTCATGGTCAACTAAAATATGTTCTGACTTAAGTAGATGCTGACGTCAACTACAGACCTCCGTCTGTTTCTTGGCCTTAGATCAAGTGCAATGCAAGGGATACAGTTTGGACCATATAAGTTATCATTGACAAACTTTTAACCAGTGTTGCTTGAAAAAGGTAACTAGCTATGCTGCCAAGATGTTTTTGTAAGAAGGTTCCTGCTGCATGTCTACTCCATTACATTATTGATCTGCACACATTTAATATCTTTAAGATTCCCTTCCATTTACTATTAGCTTAAGATCCCTACCCAGCACATTTGTTGGCTTGTCAGTTCTTTAAGGGCACACGTGCATATGTCAATGGATAAGTTATTCTCAGCTTTTTTGCTCCAAACAAAAATAATCTTCTTGTGAAGTTTCAGCTTTGGTCCCATCCTTCCTCTCTCTGAATTATCCTAAACCTTTCTGACTGCTATGAAATCCCAAACATCCTTTCCAAACTTTTCCATCCTTTTGAGGCATGTCTACCAACTAACAGATGCGCATAACCACTATTTACAAAAAAAAACTTACTACTTCCCCTTTCAAATGCATTCCAATCATCCTATTCCTTCTCTAAACTCTACTAAAGACACCAGAAATCAAGACCACAAACATAACTCACTGAATGCACAAAAACAAAAAACATTTACTAATCTATTAACTATTAACCTCAACTCTTGGGTTCCGGGGAAGTGTGATTCTCTCCTCAAAGTGCTCCAATGCCTTGTCATGGGTAGTAAGCGCTATATAAATACCATTTAGAATTACAAGTAGACTACATTTCACATACCAATGCATTAACATCCTGTCCTTCTAAAGATATACACTCACTGTTTAAAAATGTAGTTATAATACAGTGAGTTGGATTTATGCACCACTAACTGGTGTAACTTCCTTTAATTTGGTCCCTCTTTATGGGTATTGTGGTTCGTATGGTGGTAAAGTGATTTGCCAGGAATTATAAGGTGCAGAAGTCTGACATTTTATCTGAAACTAGTAAATCTTGTCTCCAGACTTTCAAACCATATTAAAATATTGATTATGGCCAGAATTGAAGACCCTCATTTCAGATATGGCAGAAAGGAGACTGCTGGTGAGATCAGAGGTTCGAGCCTGCTTATCATTGTGCACACTAAAGGCAGAGAAGTGTTAAGGCATGGTCAAAGTGTTTGTCTATGCACCCCAGCCCCTCCGCCCATGGGGCCCCTGGGAAAAGTAACTCTCTCTATAGCTATCTTTTTCTCCAGCTTTACCTTTAGCATATTATTTAATATTGTCTGACATCATAGGGCTTGAATTAGATGAAAATAAGGAATTAAATACAACGTTTTTACGATGGGGATCCCTTAAGTATGCTTGCCCAGGGACCCAGAAATTCTTAAGATGAAACTGACTAAAGGAGGCTGGGTTAAGCCTGTTCCATGATATGGGGTCTGGGAGGAGAGTGGGACATCTCTCTCTCCTCCTAAGGACATTGGAGGTCGAGCGCAAAGCAAAGGGAGAAGCAGACAGGTGATGTGCCGATCATAAGTCTGACGCACGGCATTACCAAAATTACCCAGGGTGAGCATTCAGAGGGAAAACAATCCCCTCCTGCAACCTGAGATGGAGTGGCAGGCAGTGCTTAATTTGAGCCGGTGATATCTAGTGCTCGGCACCTGTACTTAATTGGTTTCTGGTGCTAGCTAGACACTGGCACCACATTTTCAAAACTGCACTTCTGACATTCTGCCACATGGTGGCGCTGCTCATCTAAATTTAGAGTTGAGCAGAATATCGGTTGCTTATGAATACAATACACATTAAAAATGACTAATACTTGCCTCCCTAGCCATTCGTTTAGCGTTGGACACCTGGAATAATCTGAAGAGTCGCACTTACAGGCGACAGAGATGGTTAGTAGTTGTTTTGGCAGGAATGACAGGGGCGGATGGGTGGTGCTAGCTGCAGTCTCCTCCAGTCCAAGCCCCTGTCACCCATTATTTTTCAACTTAAGCATTGGTGGCGGGGCTTTAATTGAGCCAGGTCACTCGGGGTCTCGGACCTGGAATTAATTAAAAATGGACATTGAAACGGGCCCCTATGGGTCTTATCTTCATGTCCTTATTTTTACTGGCAAAACATTTGTTGATACCTGAACAATGAATGTAAAACAATGTCAAAGGTAATCCATGTTCCTATTCATATTTCACATCCTTAGCCCTCTTGGGAATGCAGGGCTAAGTCAACTATTTCCAGAAAGTTGTATTTTTTTGGTGTTGCAGATTACTCTTGTATAGTGCATGCTTTGAACTGAGGCCTCATTAATGAGGCCCTACCAGCACTATTGCGCCACTGGAACGTCCCTTTTTTATGTTTCGGTGGCGCAATAGTACCACTAGCATATTTAAAAGGCCACGTAAAGGCATGTTACGTGACGTTTCATGGTCTTATAAATATGTGGCCTTTCACACAGAAAACTGTGTAAAAGGTGCATTCCATGGGTGTTGCTGGGGGCGTTCCCAGCAACATCCATGGCTTTTTGACACTGTCCCAGATTTACGAGAAATTGTAAGTTTGAGGCAGCACCAATAACGTACGCTTCCCCAGGGAGGCGTAACTAAGGTACAACTTGAGGGAGGCACAACGAGGAGAAAGACCTTTATTTTTCTTCGTTTTTCCTCTTGCTATGTGTGCTGCATTCTGCAGCACACATAAAAAGAAGACAGAACCTCTTGTGATTGTCCTACAAAAAATAATCACCCCCGCATTGCAGGCACCCTTTCACCATGTTGCAAGGGGGCCTGCATTGGCTCACGGCAGCCCATTGTGCGCCAGCACAAAGGAAAAGTGCAAGAATGCGTCATATCTAACAGATATGGCACATTCCTGCCCTCCCTTTTCTTTTGCCGTATGACAGTGCAAAAGCAAGGCCTGCTGCACTGTCCTACGTCAAAAGACCCATAAAACAGACACTGAGTTTCCTCAGTGTTTATAACGGGCCATGATTGAAATCATTGGAGTGGAGGCTGAAGGAATAGCGAGTATTTCAGAGTGCCTGTTAAAGGGTTAAAAGGGTGTTCAGAATGTATGGCCATCCAATTTTTGGCCTCTCTGCAGAGCGTACAGAGCGTGGATGGCCTATTCCATTTGCAATTGTTATTCTTTACAAATATATGTGAAGGAGGTACACAGATCTCAAAATATTGACAAGGTGAAAGTAAGAGAGAGTGAGAAGTTGGTGCTGAAGAGGAAAGAGATGAGGTGTAAGATATGCAGATGGATGAGATGTGGAGAGAAAAAAGGACTTACGGGCTTAAACATAGAGTTGACATAGCAAGAGTTATTGAGACACACAAGAGACCACTATCCCTTCCAAAATCCCCAGTAATGTTTAATTCTCACCTATACAAGAACTATTGGCTTTGGCAATGTGTTTTTGCCATGTTGCACACCAGTGTGGCTGCTGTTCAGCATGGCTAAAAGTTATTGGCTTGGAGTGTCCTAGAGTGGAGTGGGGGGAGTAGAGTGTCGCAGACTAAATTTGTTGGAGTACAGTGGAGTAGGAGGAGTAGAGTGTCGTAGAGTTGGATAGAGGTGAGTAGAGCTCAATGGTTCAGTGGCACAGTGTTATGGAGTGTAGCGTCATAAAGTGCAGTGTCATAGAGTAGAGTTGCGTACAGTGGAGTAGATTGTGGTGAAATAAGGTATAGTGGGTTTGAGGGTATTGAGGCAGTGGGGTGAATTGGATTGGATTGGAGTAGGTTGGGGTGTATTGGATTGGGGTGGAGTGGGTTGGATTGAGTGGAGTGGGGTGGATTGAGTGCAGTAGAGTGGGTTGGATTGGAGTGGGTGGACTGGATGGGGTGGATTGGATTGGAGTGGGTGGATTGAGATGGGGTGAGGTGGATTGGAGTGGGGTGAATTGGATTGGTTTGGAGTGGGGGTGGGGTGTATTGGATGGATTATAGTAGGGTGATTTGGAGTGGGGGAATTAGAGTGGAGTAGATGGTGGTGGAGTGCACTGAACTGGAGGGGAGGAATGGAGTGGGTTGGATTGTACTGGAGTGGGGTGGATTGGAGTGTGGTGGACTGGGTGGATTGGATTGAGTGGGGTGGACTGAACTGGGGTGGGTGGCGTGGTCTGGGTTTGAGTGGGATGGATTGGAGTAGAGTGGGTAGAATGGACTGCAGTGGGGTGGGGAGGATTGGATTTGAGTGGGGTGACTGGATGGGGTGGATTAGACTGGAGTGGGTGGACAATGGTGTGGGCTAGATTGTTTTGGGTGGAGTGGATTGGAGTTAGGTGTAATGAGATGGATTGAAATGGAGCTGATTGGATTGGAGTGGGATGGTCTGAAGTGGGTGGACTGGGGTGGAGTGGAATGGAGTGAGGTGGAATGGAGTGGTGTGAATTTGAGTGGGTGAATTGGAGTAGGGTGGTTTGGGTTGGCATGGGGTGGAGTGGATTGGAGTGGAGTAGATTGGGTTGGAGTGAGATGGATTGAACTGGGGAGGGGCGAACTTGTTTGGGGATGGGTGTATTGGATTAGGGTGGGGTGGATAGGAGTGGGGTGGGGTGGATTGGAGTGCGGTAGATTGTATTGGGGTGGATTGGATTGGTGTTGGATGGATTGGATTGGAGTGGGGTGGGATAGATTGGAGTGGGGCAGATTATTTTGGATTGGAGTGGGCAGATTGTTTTGGATTGGAGTGGGGCAGATTGGAGTGGGACAGATTGTTTTGGATTGGAATGGGTCATATTAGAGTGGGGCAGTTCATTTTGGATTGGAGTGGGGCTGACTGGAGTGGGGCACATTGTTTTCTACTGGAGTGGGAAGATTATTTAGGATTTAAGTGGCACAGATTGTTTTGGATTAGAGTGAAGCAGATTGGAGTGGGATGACTTGTTTTGGATTGGAGTTGGGCAGATTGGATTGGAGTGGGTTGATTGGACTGGAGTGGCTTGGGGTGGGGTGGATTGGACTGGTGTGAGGAGGATTGGATTGGTGTGGGTGGTATAGATTGGTGGTGGGCCGATTATTTTGTATTGGAGTTGGGCAGATTGTTTTGGATTGGAGTGGGTCAGATTGGAGAGGGACAGATTGTTTTGTATTGGAGTGAGGCAGATTAGAGTTAGCCATATTCTTTTGGATTGGAGTGGGGCTGATTGGAGTGGGGCACATTGTTTTCCATTGAAGTGGGGCACATTGTTTTGGATTGAAGTGACACAGATTGTTTTGGAGTGGAGTGAAGCAGATTGGAGCAGGATGACTTGTTTTGGATTTGAGTTGGGTAGATTGTTTTGGATCGAGTGTGGCACATTGGAGTAGGGCAAATTGTTTTGGATTGGAGTGGGGTGATTGTGGTGGATTGGATAGGAGTGGGATGGATTGAGGAGGGAATGAGGTGTATTGTATTGGGGTGAGGTGTATTGGATCGGAGTGGGGTAGATTGGGTTGGGCTAGATTGGCGTGGATTAGATTGGTGTGGGGTGGGGTGGATTTTATTGGAGAGGAGTGAATTGTGGTGGATTGGAGTGGGGTGAATTGGGATTGAGTGGGAAGATTGGGGTTAGGTGGATTGGACTGGAGGGGGGTGAATTGGAGTAGGGCGTATTGTAGTGGGGCATATTGGTGTGGAGCAGATTGTTTTAGATTGGAAGAGGGCAGACTGGAGTGGGGCAGTTTGATTTGGAATGGAGTGGGGAAGATTGGAGTGGGATGGTTTGGAGTGGGTCAGATTATTTTACATTCGGATCGGACAGATTGAGGTGGCACAGCCTGGAGTGTAGCAGGTTGGAGTCGGGCTGACTAGAGTGAGGTGGATATGAGTGGGGCAACCTGGAGTGGGGCAGATTAGGGTGGTGCAGATTATATTGGGGCAGGTTATTTTGGATTCAAGTGGAGCAGATTAGAGAGGGATGGATTGAAGGGGTCAGATTGTTTTGGATTGGAGTGGGGCAGATTGGAATGGGCAGATTGTTTTGGATTGTAGTGGGGCAGATTATTTTGTATTGAAGTAGAGCAGATTGGAGTGGGGAAGGTTGTTTTGGATTGAGTGGGGTAGATTCTTTTGGATGTAAGTAGGACAGATTGGAGTGGGGTAGATTGTTTTAGATTGGAGTGGGGAAGATTGGAGTGGGGCACATTGGAGTGGGGGCACATTGTTTTGGATTAGAGTGAGGCAGACTGGAGTGGGGCAGACTGTTTTGGATTGGAGTGGGGCCGATAGAATTGGGACAGATTGTTTTGAATTGGATTGGGTGCAGATTAGAGTGGGGCATATTCTTTTGGATTAGAGTGGGGCTGATTGGAGTGGGGCAGATTGTTTTGGATTGCAGTGGCGCAGATTGTTTTGAATTGCAGTGGCGCAGATTGTTTTGGATTGGAGTGAAGCAGATTGGAGTGGGATGACTTGTTTTGGAGAGCTCATGTGCAAAATCAAAAGAAAGCATCAGTGCAAAGAGAGAAAAAAAGACTTTGCAAAATAAAAGAAAGTTAACTATAGCAAATAAATATTTGCAATTTTGTTTGTCCTGCTCGCCATGTATTTGCCAGTCACCCACCTTCTGTTTGCAGGACACTAAAAGTTAAAAGAACAAAATAGTACCTCAATCACATCTGGAGCAGCGAACGGGCACTGACTAAGTTGAATCAATCAGTGCTTGGCCCCTGTTCCACATTGAGGAATGGAATTGGTGTATTAGGTCTGCCTTGACGAATTATGAGGCTGTAAAGAAAAGTGCTGTGCAAGCAAACAAATGGTAAGCAACGGGTAAGCAACGGGTTGGCTCCTAGCCCTTGTTGTTAACAACAGTGTCTCACAAGCTAGTCGCATACGCTAGCGCATGCTCTCGCAGGCTCGACCCTAAAAAGAGCAAAACAGATTAGTGGGTAAATAAGGCAAGAGAGACGGTTAGTTTATGGACAAATATATCCAGTGGAGGCACACAAAACAAAGAAAGCTATAAGCTTGTGGCCATTTTGAACTCTCAGTATAGGTTTCCTGATGGGTTAGAGCATTCTTGATAGGAAATCAAGATATTTTCTGCTGGGGGTAGTACCTTGCGGCCAGAAATGTAGGAAAACTCTGGAGATTGTTTGGAGATTTCTCATTTTCTATTTGAAAGCATGATTGGACGCTGAAGCTAAATACTGAGACAAATTCTAAGGATACAGTTGTGTTTTGGAAACAAACTTAAATAGTTTGAAGTACTGTTTCTGAATTTTCCTTTATGGGAGATAGGCCTATGCTTTTTGTTGCATATTTTTGGATCCTATACTGTGTGAAGAAAGGTGAAGGATCCTATTCACTATAAAAGACTGTTGATATAATCACAACCCCTATATTGGGTTTCAGTTTTAAGAAAATACAACTCTGCAGTATTATGAAGACATTTACTGTGACCAAGAGACAACAGTGCCCAGAAGAGTCATCAGACATCAGAATGGTGATATACATTGTCTTCAATTGATCTCTTTTCTCATTCCCCTTTCCCCTGGTTGACTGCAAACCAAAATATTGCTATTATGTACAGGGACTGTGGATAGGAAGAAGTGAGGAAAAGTACATTGCCTCATCAGATCTGGAATTCAGGTTAGTGTGTTATGACAGAGGCCACACATTGGGGTCAATCATTGTGAACATTGTTGGAGCTAGCTAGAGCATCACTCTATTGTTCGTTGATAATTTTCACCCGGAGATAATGATTTGGCCCAGTCAATTGGTTTTGACTGAAAAAGGAAAAGAATAAGGGACTGACAGAAGTACAGATGGCCTGTAAGGCAAGTTATAGGGACAACTCTAATACCACTGTGAGTTTAGAGAGCCTGATTAATATTGTAGTTATCAACAATACCAATGGTCACAGTATTGTGACCATGATATCAAGGGATAGTATATCCAACAGGTAAGTGCAAATAAAAGGTATGGATTTACTATTCATAGCTCCACATCTACACACCTTACTGATATTTATCAGAGACACATATATGTGGAGGTAGGTACTGAAAATGTAGAGAAACTTACCTGTCAGTATTTGTTCCTCAATAATGTGGTCACAATATTGTGACCTGTTGATAGTTTGGATTTTATATTCCCAACTCACACCTCTTCAAAGATGGCGCGTGGTAGGAGCAGCAGCAGAAGATCAGCAACACCAGAAGTGTTAAAAGTTAGGAAAAGTTGCAAAGTGGGAGTTTGGAGAAGCCAACATGGGATGTTTTGACTTGTTTAACCCCTTCCACGCTGATGACGAGCTGGGCTCGTCATGGCGTAGCCTCCTCGCATACTGATGACGAGCCCAGCTCGTCACATAACATGCGCTTTTAAAAATCTCAGCGTACGAGCGGAATTCCGCTAGCGCGCATTAGGTTAAATGGTAGGATGAAATGTATGCATGAGTTTAGTTACGGGGTTATATTAGCGTGCCTAGCCCTATAGGACTGAGAAAGAAAAGGGTGGGCTTTATCCTGTCTCTTCAAGAAAGCACCCTGTTATCAAAGTCAAAACAGGTCTTGTGTGATTACCGTTTAACCCCTCAATGTTCTAAAGCAAATGCGGCCCGCGCCTGACTCTGCTGACATTGATTGCCATTATGTCATCACAGTCCCTTATTCCGTCGAAGTGGTTTTTCAGGGAATATTAATAGGTGACATATTTGACTATAGGAGTGGAGGACCTGATATTGGTGTTGAGAAATAAAATGTCACCAAATGTTTATACTATGAGGGTCTTGGGACTCTAACTTGTAAGCAAAAATATTTCATTGAAACCCACAAATTCATGTAATATGCAGCCTGGATCCTCAGACGGCAGCCGATGGATTGTTGGAACAGCACCCAAGGCTAGGCCTGGATGGTGAACTCTGCTCTGTTCGCAAAGTTTGCGGATTTTGCCGCTCTCCGCAGAGCGGAACAGAGTTGTCCCTCGCTCACGCTTGCCAACCTCAAGTTGGCGAGCAGGAGTGAGGAAAATACACCTCCCGGTGAGATTTCTCAAAGTGGGCAGAGAGAAAACTTCAGTTTGCATTGAGAAGGCTGCCGCTTGGGTAGAAAATCTAATCAAGCGGCAAGAAAAGAAGCAGCACCCTCTAGCGCTGCTCGAGCCAATCTTACAGCATGCGACATACACCAGGCACTGAAAATCAATGTGAAAGGCCTGACCATGTGGACTCAGCCTCTTGCAGAACTCCACGTGGCGCAAAGGACTTTTTTGGTCACTTCACAGAGTTCTGCGTAGCAGAACTCCGCGAACTCTGCCAAGGACTAACCAAGACAATCTTTTAGGGTCTTGCAAATGTACCGGCGTATTTAATGTATTGCAAACATACATTTAAAAAATGCATGAGGGCTAGTTTATAAAAAAAAAATGCTGAAGAACAGGAAAAAGCAGTTCCTTGTGTCTGTTTTCAGAATATTCTTCTTGCCCCATTAGAAGGATAGCCATGATTATTGCCCACTACTTCGAATCAAAGATCTTGAAGATCTGCTAGGCTTTTACATTTTTATTTTATTTTGGAAAACTTGCTTTATGTGAGCAAGAAAACATCTTAGGTTAAACTACATAAAACTAGTAACACTCAATAAAGAAGAGAATTTAAAAGGTGTAAATTATTTTGCTAATATAAAAGTACACATAATATTCATAAAATCAATGATAAAGTTAGGGAATTCAAACGATTGGGAATGGGAAACACATGAAGTTCAAAGGAGATTTTAATTGACTCTCAAAATGGGCAAGCACGTTTGCTACTTAAGGCTAGCTTGGGATTTGCCATATTTCTTTTCTAATCTGTTCACAAGTAACATAAAGGAAAATGGCACAAAACATAGATCTGGACAGGGAGAGCTAACAATCTCTCACACAAGCTTCTTCAGACACAGATACAAATGTGTACAATATATCCATATATAAAACTGGCAGCAGGTGTGCCCTTAAGGGGACATACCGTCCCGATTAGAACTGATGCCCCCTCAGAGTGTGTTGTTGCTGATATCTTGAAGGAATGACAAGTGAATTTTGCAACTTTCTTCCAGTTGACAATGTTTGGCTCCAGGAAGGGAAAACATTTGCTGCTTCAAACCTCGTTTAGAAATCTGCAGGAGCTTGAAAACTGATAATAGGAGAGGACTGTCAGATCTATCTAGTGTGCCAATTTTCGTACTCAAAAGGCTAACGCAAATCCTCTCTTCTGTTCCCAAATCGGGTCTTTAGAAACTGTTAGTTAGCCTTTTATGTTCCATCCTGCATCAGTCAGCTCAAGGCATTTATAAATAGTCCTGAGAAGACATAGTGCATCTTTCTGCTCCAGATACTCAACTCATCTTAATTTTAATGCATTCTTATGATCTCAGTTACACGGACAAATTCCTAAGGTACACTATTAAGACTCATCACATGTTCCAGTATGGCCCTAATGCCAGAGCAGTGTAAGTGACACCAAACTCCCTTTGATTCATGATGATATCACAGGGTTGACCCTTGACTCCACTCATCAGACTCCTATTTGCTGTGGGGAGCAGGAAAAGACAAGCCAAGCAGTGGAAATTGTGAGAAGTAAGCAGGCCTCTTAGAGTCTGCTTTACTATCCGGCCTTGCTTTGCCTTCATCATCGCTGAAATCAGGGGTGGCAAGGGCAGTGCCAAGGGTGCCAAAGGGCCAGCCAAGGGACGGTGGTTGATGCTACCCCTGGGTACCCCTAATTCACATCCATTTCATTTCTTTGTCTCACACTGTCGTTCCATATGATATGGTGAATGTGTGAATCCTTGAGTCTCTCAACCCAATACTTAAGATGCGAAAGCCATATTGGCAACCTCTATCTTGACTTTCATCACTACTTCTCTAAGGTTGTGGAATCTAGTGGTCGCCATACTCAAGATAAGGTAAATTCTAGTGTATCAGATCTCTATCAAAACAAACATTAGGAGTTGTCATATGACATGGTGCATATGATACCGGGCATTAAAGAGTAGAAACAAGGAGACTCAATTGGATTTATATGGGGGGGGGGGGCTGAAATGTATGCCAATGCCTTGTGCGGCTCTACATCTGCTATCCCCACCCCAACACAGGCAGTTCATAATATTACTTGCTGTTTCCAACGCAGAATGGTGAAAGAATGTTTCACAACTCATAACTTGGTATCAGAACACCAATTGGGAAACCATTTGGGTTTGACCTGTACAACCACTGCATAGGTAAATCCAATCAGGTTTCAGGGTATCCCTAATGAAAATTCATCAGGCCAAATTTCATTGAAGACATTTCTTTGTGAAGAATATTTGCATGAATTTGGGGAACTGTAAAAAGTCGACTGGATTTTACTATTGAGTGGCTTGGTGAACCAAGCCCAGGAAGCCAGTGTAGAAAACTATGTTGTGCATGTTGTTAAATGAGTTCAAGTGTCTAATCAAAAATTGTAGGTTGGAGTGAACTTCTATCTATTTCCTGGGTGACAGCTGGTAATGCAATCTTTTCATTCTGGCCACTCCTCTGGAGAACAGGGCTGCAGTTTTAAGACTGGGATTTCAAGTAGTATTGGCTCACAGCATTCAAGACTTAGGTGATGGGAAGTGATGTGAAAGGAGATATCAGACACAATGGAACACAAACATCACTAAACTTAATAAAGATCATATTACAGGTAGCAGTATCAACTTTTAAAATGAAATATGTCGAAGCTCTACCCGTCCTCCTCTGCCTTTGGCCGACTCCTATACGTCTCTGTTGTTCCATTGCCAATCTTTCGCACCTTTTGGCGTTTCCTTTCTTGGTTTAGTTATCTTTATTATTAAAATAAAAAACAACCTGCAATGTTCTGATGTGAATCGCCTTGCACTATTTTCCTCCTGAGTCTATGCTGCCTTGCCTCCGGGATGTTAGGCTGAATAGCTGTGTGCTCTTTCATAATAAAGGTTTTAAAAAATTAAAAAAAAAAAAAAAATGAAATATGTACTTATAAGATTAAATAGACACCAAAAACCAAACCAAAATGTTCTAGCCTTAACCACTCCATGGATATGACCACAGCTTTGGCACTGGGTGGGGTCTATGCCCTTGAATCACTGTAGAGGTTTTCCCACAATTCAATTTTTGACCCACAGCAAACTCAATAACCTGTATATTTCTCCTTGTAGATTAGCCAATATGTGAGTTCAAAGGAGGCACTCCAAATTTCCCAAGATGCATGATAACAGAGCAGCCGGACCTTCTGGACAGCTATAGGAACCCAAAGTGTTACCACCCGTATGCCTGGGTAGCTGCTGCTCCCTTATACCTGGTCATAGGACAACTAATGGTGAGAGGCATCTGGTTCTTGTCTGGTTCTTGTCTTGGTTTCATCTGTACTTCGGGAGGTGAAAAGGAGGATCAGCCTTTCCCCTGTAAAATATGATCTGTGCCTCATAACCAGACTTCTCAATTCCCCCCCAAAGTTGTGTGCAGGTAACTTTATTTTACATGATTAAATTCCAAAGGGAAGACCACTTGCAGGTTAAATATTTTGCTGTGAAGGGAAGTTGATGTCCTGCACAAAATGGTGGCTCCTTTTCACAATGTTTCTATTCTTTCCCTGTGGACACATGCGCATTGTCCCTCAGATCCAGCCCTCAGACTATGAGGGCCTGATTCACAAATGTACCTAAGACTTGTAAAGTTACGAGTGTGAAGCCTGCTCACCTGGGTTGGATTTCCGCAATGAGCCCAGCAGTGCAGAGAATCTACTCCGAATGTTGAGACTCTCTATTTTACGAGTCGTAAGTCCCTTTGAGAATCGGGTCCTAATAGTCTTTTAACTGTGGGATATACAACTAAGCCATATCCTGCATCGGACTGACCATTGCAGTCACTTTCCCTAATTGTGTTGTTCTCAGCATTGTCTAGCTACTCGAGAACCTTGGCAGAAAGTGTCTGGTAATAGTCAAAGCTAAATCACAAAACTTGACTTTGGCCACCTAGGGCAGAGGTGACATGCATCCTATTTAACTAAGTGCACTGATGCATTCTGTATCACATTCCTGTCCACTGAGTGTTTGTAAATCTAGGGGAAGATTTACTATTCTTTCATGCAACGCAGCAAGGCAACTTAGAATTCCATCTCGGATAACCTCTAGATCGGAACTTATGGCCCAATTTAAATGTTGGTGGGTGGCCAGTTTCTCTGCAAGGCCAACAAAGTAAATTAGTCTGTCCTCCTTGCACAGGTGCCGCCTGCCAAATTTAGAAATGACCACCAAGCAGGGAGTCATTTCTAAAGCATTGGAAGAAACTCCGCCAATATGATGGACCCGTGCACACAAATGTTGTCTTTTTTATTTTCAAAAAGAAAATCCTTAAGTGAAATTTTCACTTCCCCTTACCACCGGGGTTTTTCCTGGCGTGACAAGCTCTGAAAACTGACCTCTAATTTGCCCATCTAAATGAACAGGTTGGAATTAGAGGTCTGCCTCAGAGCACCCTTCAGAGGGGTTTAGTCACGCCGGAGACAGAGTTGTCTGTGCCTTGATTATACCTATGGTCCACCCACATCTAAGGGACATATTTACAAGGGCTTTATCTCAGCTTTTTTTGGCTTAAAAAGCCAAAAAAGCGGAGATAAAAATATTGCCCTATTTACAAGAAGGTGCAAACATGCATAATCGCATGTTAGCACCCTTTTTTCCCAACGCTTCCCTTTGAAACTCTAATGAGTTGCAAGGTGGGCGTCACTGGGCATACCCCAGATGGGCTACCTTGAAAATATCGCTGATGATGTTCACATCGCGATATTTACAAGGCAACCCACAGGATTTTAGCAGATGTTAGATTTTGGCGGAAACAGCCGTTTTTGCCAAAATCTAACGTCTGCTAAAATCCTGACTTACCTTGACATAGGGGGTGGATTATGCTGATACGACCACAGGGTCGTATCAGCAAGGTTATCACCGTTTTGCAGGGAACATCACTGGAAAACCAGCGATGTTCCCTGCAAAACGGCGATAACCTCACTATCTCTAGAATTTTTATCGCCCTGGAGAAACGCGTTGTTAATAACGTGCTACCAGGGAAAAAAATTCCATAGATAGCCTGCGACACGAAATTTATCGCTAAGCACGACCAGTGACAAATATCGCTGGCCATTGATAATATGCCCCTAAAGCGGGCGGGCTTACCACTATGTTGGCTGGTTGTGACCACTATCTCCAGTGCAACGGAGTTCCCTCTCCACCAACATATAAATTAGTCCCTAATTATATTAAAGTAGATTTGCTCATTCCACCAAACCCCCACCCAGGACATTTCGAATCTTTTTCTTTAATTCTACATTTTTCACAGAATTAAATGTAGAGATTTTCGCTGTGGTCTTCTGTGGGCCTAATTTTTTTTTAGAAAATCTGCTGTTACCTTTGATCTCTCTAATTTCTGTTGCATATTTCCTATTACATCTTTATCTTGTACTTAAATGGGAGGTGAACATGCTTCCTTTCTTAATGTAATGTTATTCGGTTTGTTTTTAAACTCATCCCCTACACTCGTTTTCTCCAAGGCTTGCTTTGCTACCTCGACCATGCTTCAAAGGCCTGCTCCTGATGCTGCTGGCAACATCTGGACGCGGTGCGACTTCAAACACGTTAAATCAATGTAACCCCTTGGTCATTTCCATACCGCGCATCTGTGCGGCCGTGAAGCACCTGTGTGCGTCATACGTGTACACGGTAATTAAGTAAAAAGACCTGGGTGCATATATTCCACTTCCATAACCCAGTTTTAAAACTGTTGAACACATCATTACTGATGTCTGAGGCATTGATGGCTGGTAAAACGAGATGCTTCATTTGTGTCTCGAGAGTTTAAGAAACCTGATACATTTTTAGATTTTCTCTTCCATATAGGCATAAAATCAAGTAGAAATTCTTGAGAGCAATCTCCCTTTTTATTAAATGTTTAGTGCTTTGCAGAGTATTGGAAAAATTGGAAACGTTTTTTCAAAGCTGATGGGAGCTCATGTTCCACTATTCGAGCTAAGGTTAAAACTTCCTGCCACATGCATCAAAAGTAGGATTTGTGATTAGCAAATAGCGATTTAAGGAATCACTATTTGGTATTGCAAATTCTTATGCATGTAGAAATCGCAAAAAAAATTGTGATTCTTAAACATTAGCTAATAACGATTTGGTAGTTGTGATTCGCTGTTAGCTAATGTTACCCTATTCATTACTATGGGGTCTACGGGCCAATAGGAATAAATGGTAATGCATTCGCAAATTGCGATTACCAAATTGGTAATCGCAAATTGTGAATGCAATTCCAAGGGTGCAAGGGGGCCTATGGACCCCTGATGCACCCCCCAAAAAAGGTAAGTGTGCACATGTGCCACAGTGCGCCACATGTCACTTTGAAAAATGGACTTTTGTGCATTTTCAAAGAATGCGCAAATTACCATCAACTTGAAGTTGATGGTAATTAGTGTTTCCTAAAAGCACAGTGTGCATTTAGGAAAAGCTTGATGCACCGCCTTTAGGGAATCGCAAATTGTGATTCCCTAAATGCATTCACAATTTAGGTAATCGCAAAAAATTGTGATAACCTAATTTGCGAATGGAAAGGGGGTCATGCATCAGAAACGGAATTTTCCGATCAAAAACGGGCGGATTCGCAGAATCATCCATCACCCATTTGCGACCAGGAAAAAGGTTGATGCATGTGGCCTCTGTCTGCGTCTGGATCCAAGAAGTATTTATTAAGTTATTTTGTTTAGGGTTTCGTAAAGTGCTCCCTGTCTCCATTAGAATACTTCAGCGCGCTGACAGTGAAGACAAAAATGCACTTCCTGAATAAGGTAGGGGGAAAAGTGTCCAATCGGGTAGGAGAGTCTGATGTCTGATATTCCTCAGCCCCTGCTTTGCAGAGAGCTCAGTGGAAAACAGGTCCAAATAGCTCCAGTTTCAGACATTTCCTAAACAGCCTCTACTCGGATTGGGATCTCAAGACAGGGGCAAAAGCTTTCCAGAGGCTGCTGCCTTGTGCACAGAGTAATCGCCCTTCATACTTCATCCTCTTGAGAGATCCTTTGTTAGACCTACCGTTGAGCCTTGAACAACAGTTTCTGTGTAGTTATGGTGAGGTGCCAGTTTGTGTAGGTATTCTGGGCCTTCGCCCCAGTAGGCACTATGAAAAGTGCACAGGACCTTCAACTTGATCTTAACACCATGCAGTGCTTGAAGGGCTGCATCAATGTGGTCTCGCTTTTGGACTGCAACACATATTTTGTATGCCGAGTTCTGTGATCTTTGAATTCTGGTGATGGATTTCCTGGGGTGACCAGAGTCGATGAGGTGACATTAGTTGTGGCGTGCCAAGATGCAGGCTTATACCTGCTCAATATGGTGCTTGATTCAGAGTAGGCATTCTTTTCTACAGCATTGCAGTGAGGAGTAATTGTTATCCCTTGATTCTCTAATTTAGATAAAGAGGAAGGAGAGGTCCAAAGCCTGGGGGCCCAATTGAAAAGAATTTCACCCTGGTGAATCGTGCAACCTTCTTCAGGACCCGACCTCTCTGCGGCTACCCCTGAGGGCTACGTAGCTTGTCGTCAGGATAGACCCAATAAGAAGGGTGGCGGGCTAGCAATAATCTACTGTAGCAAATTCTCAGCTAAAATAGATAATATACCATTACAGACCTGTGAAGCATTAAGCTTCTCTATCCTACTAACCCCCTCCCAAACTTTTAAGGGTATTTTACTATACCGGCCCCCAGGTTCTCGGACTCAGTTTCTCTCCACTCTGAGCACCATGCTAGAACCCTTGGCCGCTGAACCGTCCCTCTCCATTCTAGGTGACTTTAACTTTCATCTTGAAAATTTGGCTGACAATGATACAACCACGCTACTCTCAGAATTAGAGGTGTTGGGTCTTTCGCAATGGGTATCTAACCCTATGCATATAGCCGGCCACACCCTGGATGTCCTCTTCTCCAACTCTGCAAACATTACCTTAAAGAATATTCTTCCCTTGCCCTGGACAGACCATCATGCCGTCATTTCTAATATGCATATTAATAAAAAATTGACACCCAGTGCCCTCTCAGGCCCCCCATCTCTATTAAACCTATTAAAGCTTGGAAAAGCACAGATCCTGAGCTCCTTAGAGCACATCTATTGGTAACTCATCCAGAAGCTTCCCCAGACCCCAATATAGCATCACTAAACTATACTAAATGGCTGCAGTCTGCATTTAATTATCTGGTGCCAAAACAGACTCTCTCAAAAAATTGTTGCTCTCCTTCTGCCCCCTGGTTCTCTGAACCCCTTAGAACACAGAAGAAGCTGTGCAGGAACCTCGAAAGACACTGTCGCAAAAATTACAACACCCAGGAAAAAGTCCTTTACAAAGAATCACTTAACAAATACAAACTGCTGATCACTCAGGAGAAAAGCAAATATTACATTACACAGATTGAATCTGCACAAGATTCCAATAAACAGCTTTACCAGGTAGTCGCGAAACTATCAGGACAAATCTAAAATTGTAATCCAGCCCCAACACAAGCACTTTGCGACTCCCTGGCTAATTATTTTTTTGAAAAAGTGAATGATATTTACACCAACTTCTCCTCATACGCCCATACGAATGATCAGCCGTCTAATACTGACCCTACTAAACACTCTCCTTCCCTTACTTTTTTTGAGAACACTGCTCCCGATCAAATTTCACACCTAATTGCTACCATTAAGTCCGACTTGGCCACTGACCCTTGCCCTCCTTCAGTACTCAAACCACTAGCTGACCTAGTTGCACCATCACTTTCTAACATCTGTAATGCAATGTTCTCATCAGGCATCTACCCCAGAATTTGGAAAAAACCATTATTAAACCCCTACTGAAAAAACAAAATCTGGACTTGAATGAAGCAAAGAACTATAGACCTATAGCCAGTATGCTGTTTCCAGCCAAAATCTTTGAAAAAGTCATAAACTCCCAGCTTTCCAGTATATTGAAGATCACCAACTCTTGAATGACACTCAATTCGGCTTCCGTAAAGGTCACGGAACAGAAACGGCGCTCATCAAAGCTTCAGAAGACATCAGAACTATTCTTGATCAGGGAGGAACGGCTGTCCTCATATTGCTGGATCTCTCGGCGGCCTTTGACACGGTCGGCCATGCTATTCTGATCGACCGTGTCACACAGATAGTCATCCGACAGATGGCAAGAGCCTTATTGTCTTCTTTTCTTACTGACCGCTCCCAATCGGTAAATCTCGGCCCCTTTAACTCATCCCAACTTGCCCTCCCGTGTGGTGTTCCACAAGGATCCTACTTAAGTCCGACACTTTTTAACATCTATGTGTTGGACCTGGCCAAAATCATCAAATCACACGGGATGGGCCTTACATCATACGCCGATGATACCCAATTGGTGCTCTCAGTATACAATGATGGCGATAAAGTGGCAGCTAACTTTCAGAAGGGCATGCTTGCCATTAGTAGTTGGATGGCCACTAACTGCCTCAAATTGAACTCTGAGAAGACAGAGGTGATGATACTGGGTAAGTTATCTCCAGTTTGGTCCCCCAGCTGGTGGCCGCCCTCGCAGGGTTCCCCACCTGCTCCAGTTACCAAGGTTAGGAATCTGGGCGTCATATTCGACAACTGACTATCCTTTGTTCCCCATGCCAACTCGGTGGTATCATCCTCGTTTTACAAGCTGCGCATGATAAAAAAAAAAAAAAACTCTTGCCATACCTACCTACCTACACTTGTCATGTCCACTATTAATTACTGTAATGTTCTTCTTTTCAATGCCCAAAATAAAGTCATTCAAAAACTCCAACTTGTTCAAAATGCTGCAGCCAGAATGTTATCTGGAACCCCCAAACACAAGTCTATTTCCCGCATCATTCAACAATATCACTGGCTCCCTGTGAAAAACCGCATAAAGTTTAAGGCTCTATGCATTGCTTATAAAGCATCCAGCAACTCTGGACCTCAATTCCTTAACAAGGCTCTTGCAGCATACGTCCCCACTCGGTCCCTCCGCTCCTCTACAGCTAATCTGCTTACGGTCTCACGAACTAAGACTGCTTCTTGGGGTGCTAAGCGTTTCAGCGTGGTTACAGCAAAACTCTGGAACATCCTTCCAGCTGAGATCAGATCCAGCCCATCGCTCCTAGATTTTAGAGGACAGGGGGAACAGTCAAAAGTGTCAAGGTGGGGAGGTGATGCCATCCAAAGTAATGACCCAACAGGAAAATCTCATCTTCTTCTTGGTTTGCAGCTTGTCAATATTGAATTTTGCTTAATCAAAAATGATGACATTTTGCACATTTCATGCAACAAGAAATTCATAAGTTATTTGGTATTATGCACAAGTAATTAAAATTACACACGGTCCTATGAGAAGCGCTGCCTATTGAGTCACTCTAGAAATCGTCCGCCGCTGCTGGTGAATCGGTATTAGCTAATGCAACACCATTCATTCCTATGGGTCTACAGGCCCATAGGAATGAATGGGAATGCTTTTGCAAATTGCGATTACCAAGTTGTCAATCGCAAATTGTGAATGCCGCTGCTGGTACTCACACCACCCTCTTGAACACCCACATTGACTCCCTCTCATTGTAATTTTGACTCTCATTTTCATGCTCTCCTCGTCATTTCCCTCAGTGATGGTAATCTGGTACTGTTCAACTGAGTGAGAAATTCACATTTCAAGGTGATAATTAGTGTGATTTCAATTGTCTACTTGAAAAACACTGTTACCTTCTCTTGATGTTGCTTGAAAGTAAAGTACGGTGGAATTACATTTTAATCGTTGTTTCTGCTCATCTCCTCATGACTGTACCTTGGTGTCATTCATCATTCTTTCTGTTACACATCCCTCCATGCATGCCCAGTTCTGCCTCTCTGTTTAAGGGGCATCCCAAAGTCTCTTTTGTTGATCCATCTCTTATTCACAGCCAGCTGGTGTGAGACATTAGTTTTTGGCACCCACAATCAGCGGCGGCCGGCATAGGTAAAGGTGGTGGGGCAGTGGGGTGGGGTGTGGTGGGAGGAGGGAATCGACAGACGACGGAATAGGTATAATTAAATTCATAAATAATACCTAACCCATGGCTGTCATCTTCCCTACCGCCGAGCCCTGCCGCGCCCGCCCCACTGCGCTTGCTTGAGCCGGATTCCACTGCCCCAATGACCTCCTTCATCACAAATTCCCTCACTACCACCCTTTGATAGTGCCCTTCATCTCTCCATAGCCCCTCTCTCACATGCATTTCTTTTGTGTTATAGCGCTGTTAATGCCAGTGTACTGCGTCAGAGCACTTTATTTATTTATTTATTGAAGTTTTGTATAGCGCTAGCTGGACCCGAGGGTATCAAAGCGCTTCACAGCAAATACAAATAAGCATCAAAAAGACAGTGTGGAAGGTAAATAAGGGCAGGGAGCATAGGCGGGGAAGTACTAGTCTGCACAGTAACAACATGAGCGCAATTAAGTAAGAGTCTGCATAGTGACCACATGCGCGCACCTACAGGGCGTAGATCGAGAGCGAGTCATCCGACTCTGGGATCGTAGAAATAATGGTCTTTCAAAGTCAAACGAGGGGTTCTCGTTACGATCCAGAGCGCTCCAGGAAGAGGGCTTTGAGTAGCATTTTGAATTTCGGGAAGGAGGCGGTCATTCTGATATGGGGGATGGAGTTCCATATCTTCGGAGCATTACCCGCAAAGGACTTACTAGATTTTTTGTGTTTCTGTGATTTCAGAGGAATGAGTAGGAGCGTGTTGGAGCTTCTGAGGTTCCTAAACTGACCGGCCCTTTTGAGTTTGGTGGCCAGATATTCAGGTTTGGCTGTATGCAGGGCTTTGCGCGGGGACACGCCGGGATGGCGTCACCAGGCGCTTTATAAACTCCTTTATATATATATATTTGTGTGTGAGGCAAGCTGTATGGAAGCTGGCTCGTTGGTCAATAGGGAGCCACTTCAGATCCTTGAGAGCCGGGGAGATGTGCTCGTATTTCTTTGTTCCCGTGACCATTCTTGCTGCGGCGTTGAGGGTAGTGGTCAGAGGTCCCAGGTGAGATTTGGCTGTTCCAGTCAGAGTTGCAATGCCGTAGTCAATTCTGGGGAGCACCAGTGCCTGAGTGGCCTGTTTCAGGTCTTTCGTGGGGAGGAAGGGTTTCAGTTTATAGAGAAGTTTCAGGTTAAGGAAAGCACTTTTGGCTGTTTTTGAGATGTTCTTTCATGTCCAGTTTGGGGTCAAGAGTGATCCCTAGGTATTTTACGGAGTTTGTAGGTACTAGAGGAACATTAAGGGCGTTTAAGGCTTTGAGCCATTCTACTATTTGGGGGTTTTCATCTTCATTCGAGATGAGGAGCACTTCTGTTTCATCTTCATTGAGTTTGAGGTGGTTGGATGAGAAATAATGTTGAACCTCTGTGAGTGTGCCGTTCAGTCTGTGGATGTGTGCGATTGAAGTGGTTTCCAGATAGAGTTGTGTGTCCTCCGCGTAGAGGTGGAAGGGGATGTTGGAGTTCCTTAGAATTGATGTGAGGGGCTCCATGTAGATGTTGAAAAGTTGTGGTGAGAGTACTGACCCTGTGGGACTCCTCTACTAATAGGGAGGGGGTCGGATTCGAAGCTTTTAATTTTTATTCTTTGTGTGCGGTTGTTAAAAAAGGAGGAGAACCATTTTAAAACCGTCTTTTCCAAACCCGCTCTCTCCTGGAGGACATTGAGTAGCAGGGTATGATCAACTGTGTCAAACACAGCCGAGAGGTCTAAGAGGATGAGAAGACTACATTAGTTGGAGTCGAGCGACATGTGTAGATCATCCAGGACATTTAGGATTGCGGTTTCAGTGCTGCAGCCCTTTCTAAACCCTGATTGGTGTGGGTCGAGTAGATTTGTGTGCTCTAGGTGTTGGGTTAGCTGTGACAGCACACATCTTTCCAGAATTTTCGATAAGAGTGAAAGGTTCGAGACTGGTCTGAAGTTGTTCATGTCCTTGGGGTCAAGGTCGGGTTTTTTTAGGAGTAGCGTGACTTGACCTAGTTTAAGGCAGTCAGGAATGGTGCCCTCGCTCAAAGAGCTGTTGATGATCTTGGCCCAAATTGGGGCTAGAGTGAGCTTCAGGCCTTTGGTCAGTCTCGGGGGTAGCTGATCAAGGGAGTGTGACGAGGGTTTAGCGATGGCTATGAGATTGCTTATCGCTTCAACCTGGATAGGCCGGAAGGACGACCAGCGAATAGCTGCGGTTGCTGGCCTGATGTGGATAGTTGTAGGGGGGTGGGACTCATTTACTTGTGTAAATCATTCTATAGCAAATGTTACATAAAACAATGAGGATTACAAAATCTAGGAATCACATGTCATCCTTACTAGTGGGCAGTATATTTTCAGAGTCTTTGGTGCGGAGAAGCACAACTTCAGGATTTAAAATTTACTGTTCTGTTCTGTGAACCGCATGATACAAGTTCTTTGTAGCAGGCATATTAATCCTCTGCGGTACTTTATGACGAGTCAAAATAACCACTAGACAAAACTCCATCTCTTTTCAGCAGGAATATTAATCACCAGGGTTATCTTGACATTTTTTAATGTTGCCTGAAAACAGCTAGACACACAAGGAACTCTGCAACAGGTGCTTTTAAACCCATGTTATTTTGAAACACAGTGCCTCCCCGAGATCAGTGCCAGGTGTGGCTGCACCGGTCACACCACCCTAAAGCTGGCAGTGCAGTTTTGATCCCTGTCACTGACTTCCCTCTTACACTACTGCATACTTCTCTCCCATATCTTTCTACCAGCTCTCCCAATGCCAGTTCACCTTCAAACCTTTTCTCGGTCTCTCCCACTTGCTCTTACACTGATTGATTCCTTTGGTGGCTCTGCCCAGGCTCTTTTACAGAGCCCCTTGGGTGCTTGCATTGAGTCTCTTATGATGCCTTCTAGTTGTGCATTTTGCCACACCTTTCTTGTTCCTCATGCACCATGCCCTACTGCAGAGCTGGGTGAGCAAAGCTTGCAGGATGCAGGTTTGAATTCTAGCACAGATGACTTGGTTGTTCATCCTTCCAACGTGGGTTATTTAACACCTATGTTTAACCTGTAAGTGACTGGTTTGAATCATGCTCCTTTCTTCCTTATTAAGCAGATAAAATAAGTTCTGCATGAAAAACCAAGTTTTTACACTGCTAAAAGGCATGCAGATACCCTTCCTTCCTATATTGTGGCACGTGGCCTGCAGGCCAGAGATAACATCCAATGATTCAGCTGAACCTTTTTTAATGCAGCCTTCATATGGACTAATAATCGTTCATCTCTTTCATCTATATCTAGATTTTCTGCTTTTTGCACTTCTTCATCTCCAGACGGATGGTACCCTGACTCCACGTGTGCTAAGAATAACTAGAGATGATGACTGATGAGTGTGTTAGACAAATGAGTAGTGATGCTGGTTAGAACATGATGGCTTTGTAGATGATGTAGCTGGTTTTGAAGATCAACGCAGGCTCTTGAGGGGTTCCATCAGAGTAGGGATGCTGTCATATTTCTTCCGGGACTTAATGAAGAAAGCCCCCCCATGTAACATGCCCTTGAGGGGGCTAATGTGGAGTTGGGGAGGTCGTGGGTCATGGCTTCACCACCATCCAGATGAGGGAGAACAAGAGTTTGAACAGCAGTTCTGAAGTCCTTTTATGGAAGAAATGTTTTCACTTCCTTCAGAAGGGACAGCTAGGACAACGCCATCTTTGTTTTCTTTGTGATGTCTTTCTTGAGGGTGAGGTTTGTATCCAGAATGAATCTGACTGAGTTTGCCTTGAGTGAAAGTTGGGTTTTCCAGTCCACCAGGTTCTTGGTGTTGAGCCACGTGACCACCTTGTTGTTACTATTAAGGGAAAAAAACAGTGGCAGTAAAACCATAATAGGCAGCAGGTTGATGCATTCGTCCAACAGAGGTAACAACATGTTGGTGTCAGTGGTTTATGTTTTCCTAGTTTTGCCTTCTTTTACTACCTGCCGATATTTTACTACTAATCCTTTTTGGGTTCCGGAGTAGCATGCTACTTGCCAAAAAAGCGATTCAACACCCCATCAGGGGTAACAAGCGCTATATAAATACAAACATTTTTTTCCCTCTTCTATCCTTCCGCTATCCCTCTGAATCCAAATAACTGACTAACCTATCCACCACTCAAATTGCTTTCATATTTCACTGTACTAATTGAACACTAATCCTTTATGGGTTCCGGAGTAGCGTGCTACTCACCGAAAAGTGCTTCAATGCCTCGTCTGGAGTAGTAAGTGCTATATAAATGCAATAACAATTACAATATTTTACTGACAACTAAGGATTGCATCGATGCACTTTACACATTTTACTCCTACATGCATGCTCCCGACCTCTTGTCATCATGCGATTTTCCTATGAACTATTTAAAATGTATCTTTTTTGCTGTCCTGAATGGCCTGAGGTGGTTACGACTCTGTGCCTCAAGGAGAAATCCAATAAGAAAATATTTTTTTGTAATACAGAGCAAAGCTCAAGGTGTCTATATCCCTCTGACCCATATAGTGAAAACATTCTTATGTTGATACTTACACATTTAAAATTTCATGCTTTCGATGCGTCTTCACATGGACTTTCCTCCTACCCCTTCCTATGAGCAGTTTTCCACGACTAGCAAAGTAAGGGGTGAATGGTGGTATCATTCGCCAGCCATGAAAAATCTCTTTCTGATACCTGTAATAATCAATCTATCTATCTATCTATCTATCTATCTATCTATCTATCTATCTATCTATCTATCTATCTATCTATCTATCTATCTATCTATCTATCTATCTATCTATCTATCTATCTATCTATCTATCTATCTATCTATCTGTGTGTAAACCTTTTGAAGAGTATAAAGCCACTTTTTGTGAATTCCGAAAGTGTCTTTAGTATCATAAAAAAAGATTCAACATGCAGGTTGAGCATACACACACAAATAATAGGCCCGAGTAAGTTTCTAAGTAGTTGGAGGGTTCGGATGTCATTGGTGGCTGAGATCAGGGCGGTTTTGGTGGTGAGATTGATGCAGAAGCCGGTTAGGGAGACGTTAAGTACCTGGTTCTGCTCCAGGTGTATCATATGTTGACTGTTGATGATCTTTTCCAGTACCTTCACTAGAAATGGGAGCAAGGAGATTGGCCGATAGCTTTTGAGTTCTATGGGGTCGGTGGTGTTTCTTTTGCGTACTGGTCTGACTTTGGCGTTCTTCCAGGCGTCAGGAAATGTTGCAGTGGTGATAGAGGTTGTCGCGTAGGGTGGTGAGTTCCTGGCCGATCCTAGGGTTTCTGAGGTTGAAGATGTGGTGTTGGCATGAGATTGTGGGAGCTCCTGAATGGATAGATTTCATTGGTGGAGTAGATGTTCCAGGTGGTCAGTGCGTGTTTCGTGTTGATTACAGTGGTGGCGTAACTGTCGAGGTAGTCTGTAGGTGTGGGTTGGGGGTTTGATGTTTCCGTATATGGTTGCAATGTTTTCGTGGAAGAAGTGGGCGAAGGTGTCGTACAGCTCCTGTGAGGCTGTGATGTTGTTTTCGCTGGCAACCGGGTTGGGGAATTCCTTAATGATGTTGAAAAGTTCCTTGGTGTTGTTGGCGCTGGTTTTGATGCGTGCAACAATGACTATCTTCTTTGTTGTCCTCATCAGGCAGTGGTAGAAGTTGAGAGAGGTCTTGAAGGCTGCCCTGTCGAAAGTGTCCTTGCTGGTGTGCCGTTTCCTCTCTAACTGTTTGCTGTATCGTTTTTCGATTCTGAGTTCTTGGGTGTACTAGCTGGCATTTTCAGAGGATTTTCTCTGGACGTTACTCTTCATGAGGACAATGCCGTTATCCCTATCAAGAGTAACATCTAGAGAACATCCTCTAAAAAGGCTATCCTCTAAAAGATACCTGTTTTTTAGCTGCCTTTTCCATATGTGTGAAGCGAAAGGGCAGAAGGGAAAGGGAGGACTTTTCTAAGAACTTCCAATAGAACAAAGCTGGAGGCTTAAATTGAGGAAACTCAGATAATAAAAGTAAATTCTGATCTAAGCGGACCCCATGACATTTAGCTCTGGAACATGGGACTGAGGGTTGAACCAGGTCAGCAAGCCACTACCACTGTCACCATGATATATTGTGCTTGCTAACTAGTAACATTTCTGTTTTCTCATAAATGGGTCTACATCCAGTTTTACACAGGCACCATGCAAGATCTGAACTTCTCCTGGGTATCCAGAATAAAAGATGGAGAATAAGACTATAAGTTGTTTATCATCAGCACAAGATAAATATTACAGCCAAATGATGTGACCAGTGCCACCAAGCGGGCCATATATACATTAAACAATGTTGGACTAAACGAGGATCCCTGTTGGACTACGTATGGTGTAATAGATGAAGAAGGATTATAAGGTGGTAGGAAAATAGATTGAGGTCTATTGGAAAAAAATAGCTCAAACAGTTAAGAACCTTTCACAAATTCTGTTGTTAAAAAGATGTTGAAGCAGAATCAGATGAGAGACTGTGTTGACCATGGCAGACTGTTCCATTAAGATTAGGATGGCCATGCCGCCATTGTCTAAGATGGTGTTAAGATGTTCTAAAACTGCTAACAAGGTAGTTCTCTGCTCAGGTCTGGAATCAGATTGCGAGTCATCAAGTAGGTAATGATACTCAATATAGAAAGATACCTGTTTATTAGCTGCTTTTTCCATATGTTTGGAGGGAAAAGTCAGAAGGAAAATGAGGCTACATTTACCCAAAACTGTGGGGTCAAGACTAGAGTTCTGGGGGGCTTAGGCGCACATGCAGCAAAGGTTTTCGTTAGTGTAAACAGTGCAATTTGCAAAAATCGTCGGTTTACGCCCACAAAAAGGCCTTTTGCGATGCATTAAAGTGTTAGGCACTCGCAATTTAAGAAATCGCAATTTACTGCGATTTCTTAAATTGTGATTGCATTTAAGGAATCGCAATTTGCGATTCCTTAAATGAAATGCTAGAAGCACTTAGAAATAGCGAATTTGCTATTTGGGGCAGCAAAATACAGAGAAATTACTCTGGTCTGTATTTTGCAAAACCCTGAAAAATGCACTGACGCGCATTTTTCAAGGTTTCAGGTTATACACAGGGCCCGATTCATAGAACTAATCTGAGGCAAAATCTTAAACTTACTACTTTTGGTATTCAATGAAGGCATTTAGTAGTAGTAAAGTTAGGATTTTGTCTGAAGTCTGTTTTAAGTCTGTCTTAAGTCTATCTTAAGCAAACTTAAGACAAAATCCTAATTTTACTACTACTAAATGCCTTCTGTGAATACCAAAAGTAGTAAGTTTAGAATTTTGTCTCAGATTAGTTCTGTGAATCGCCCCACACATGCCCTTGGGGCATGTAGGTGCGCAACATGGGTGCACATCCTTAAGGCCCATAGGAAGCCATTCCTTAATTGCGACTCACATTTTGCGTGTCGCAATTAAGGAATGTTTAGAAATCGCTATTTTATTAGCGATCCCTACATGCATAGGCTTTTGAGAGTCCTTAATTGCGACTCACATAAGCTTTTCTTGATGCATGTGCCTGTTATTACCTTACTCAAAACCATTTGGCTGAACACTGAGTTGAATGAGTAGAAAAACTGGATTCTCCAAATGTTTCTGAAACTTAATAAATGAATTTTTAGGGCGAGAGGTAAGGTCTTTCAGAGAGTTTAACCTTGTACATGGAAAGTTCATTCATCGAATCTTTTGAGCTTATTTGTGGGAACTGATAGAAGGTTTGTGTGGACGCTCTCACGCGCCTGTGATGCTGGATGGAGGAAGGACACGTTGAGGCGAGAGGTGGTGTGACCCTGAAGTGATTTCTAGAAGAAGCACAATGTTTTGAAATGTGATCTCTCCTGAACCCTGACCCAATGGGGGGCAATGAGGCAGGTTTAAATGGCCTTCACGTTTTAACATGTATTTTTACTCTAGCACCTTTAATCTGAAATGTTTTATATTTTGCTAGAAATTTCCTCAGGTAGCCAGTGTGCATTTTATGGCATATCTCAGTGAATTAATGAATGCAAACCAGAGACTTTTGGCATTTGGTTGGGCCATATAATGGAATTCCGGCATTTTCTGTCTCAGCCTTGTATCTTGTCGAGGTGAATAAATCGAGTAACAGTCAGTTGACTTACATCAGCCTCTATTATCAGAACGATTAGTTTGAGTCAACACGTCAACCTCTCCATATTATCTTGTAATATCACTTGCTTATACACTCTCAGGGTGTCTCTCCTAAACACATGACACATCAGTGAACGTGACATGCAAACTGCTGATATATTATCTGTTTGCTTATTGAAAAGGTGCAACAGGCAAACATGTCACGGGATAAACACACAACACGCACCTTCCCCAGCTTCACACCGGTGTCAACATCTGTTGAGTTCTGTTTACCTTCAAATGTAATTATTGTTTTTTGACGCGAGCAGATGAATTGTGGAGCGCTTAATAATATGTGTGCATCCGGGGGGGCTCATCCGAGATCATAAACAGACGAGGAAGGCAGATAATCAAATCAGGGGGGTAGGCAGGGAGTGAAGGGTCCTGACAGATGTGCACCCGGGCTCCTGCAAAGTGCAGACATGAAACGACGCTCAGAGCAGACTGTAAACCGTGAAGATAATCCTTATGCTAATTCTGCGCACATCTCACGCGTGGGAGCCTCCTCCGTGCATTAGGCTTTCATTATATACTGTATTACTCTGACATACACACTCTACATGACAGCAAAATCACCACAAAATATGTTTAGACGTCTGTACACAAGGGCAACCGTTCGCAGGCACGCTCGTATGTCCCGAGGCATTTGTGTAAAAGATGCGCCGATAAACTGCATGAAATCACAGCCTGTCTCTGTGGATCATGTACAGGAATACAGTTCGGGCGCGTCAGCAGCCACATACAACTCCTGCTGTTAAAAATAGGTGATAAATGCATGTACAGGGCGCAGCGCAATGTCTGCCTCTACTCGCTAGTACAGATGGGGAAATCAGGGGTGGCTCCTCAGTAATGGCGGAGGAGCGTTGCCCCACTGGTCAGTCAGTCAATGGTCTAGCAAATGACCGCTGAATAAATTAGCCATTGCCAGCAGTGTACGGCGAGGTGTGGTCTGGCCCAGCAGAGTGGAGTGGGAGGGGCAGTGTCAGTGCGCATGTCTGTTTGGCCGGCTGTCTTAGGCCGCCCAGACATGTGCACTTAAGTTTCTCCAACCCAGCTGTTTTACATGTTGGAGAAATGCCACAGGCACCTAGGCACTGTCTGAGTCGCGAACCACGCCACTCAGACCAATCCTGGCACTGCTCTCATAGCATGTGCCCTAGTGCATGCTGGGACTCGAAGTGAGCCGGAGAAGTGGACCGAGGCACCCGCCACTGACTCAGGTACGTTTTTTTATTATTCATCAGTCCCGCCGACCCCCCACTTCAGTACTCTGCAACCGCCACTGAGAGAAATGCATTCTGAAAATCAGAGGGGTAGCTTCGTCAATAAGACTGAAGAGCGTCAGATTTTCCGACAATCAAACTGGCATATCAGGTTAAGCATCATTTGGGAAGCAGCAGTGCTTTAAATGAGCAGGTACTGTCCGGTACTGAGTACCTGCACTTCTTTTATTTGGAAGGGAGAGTACCTGCTCTTCTCAGTAGTGCTGCAACACATTTTATGGGAGAGTACTGGCACTTCTGTGGAGCAAACAAGTACTCTAAACTGGTGAGTACCTGCAGCTATTTATTTCCTTTTAAAGCCCTGGGAAGCCTTAAGGGCCAATGGAATGGACTACGGATTATGAGTGGTACTCAAAACAGTAGTTTGTAAAACAACCATGTTTTAAGACCTTCAAAACAGAGCTGAGTGTGTGTGTTTTGCCAGAGTGAGTATTTAAAAATCTCAGGTGAAATGGAACAGGCCACTTACAATACCCGACTGAAAGCTCTGTACCCATCGATTTATGAAATAATACATTTATTAGGGGGGTGAAACTCCCCAAACACTCATACGACCATGCTGAAAATATCACCGCACCTAAACTAGAAAGTTACAGTGGATTTTGTAAGAGAATGTTTCTGGGAACTTCATAAATCTCGGTTGTAAGCACTCATCATAAATGAAGGAGCATCCACACATGAAAGAGGAAAGGGTGCTTGGTAGAGGAACAGCAAGTAGGATGACAACAAGGTGCTCAATGCCGGGGACCCGGAGGGCTGCTCAGTGTGGCAAGAGTCATGGACTGTAGGATAAATATGTCAAGCTGAGATGCCAGGGTGCTCCCAAACCTTACTTGTCAATGGCACTGATTTAGAAGGCAGACCACTGCTTTTTCAAACAAACTACATCCACCAACTTGTCTTGTCATTTATTACTCATGTCTCCTCGGTCTTAAGCTCCACTCAGTTTCTCTTATGTGATCTGTCCCCCACTCCTTAGGAGGTCGTGGGCAGTTCACTTCAAGAGTGGTTTGTGACCCCTTATAACTCCCTCCCCGCCCACCTATGACTGACCCAGGACCATCTCACCTTCAGGAAACACCTCAAGACCTGGCTCTTCGAGCAGTAGTGACCCCCCCCCCCCCTCAGCGCCTTGAGACCCTCACGGGTAAGTAGCGCACTCTATAAATGTTCTGATTGATTGATTGATTGATTGATTGATTGATTATAAGGAGCTTTGCCAGTGTTGGATGCTCTTGTACCAGCAAATAAGCTTCTTGGTGTACTAAGGCGACCCTTTAGTGAAATGCCATCACCAGTTTGCACCACAGCCCTTAGAAATAGAATGAAAAGTGATTGGTTTGGTGCATTTAAAGTCTTTCTACTTCCATGGACCAAAGTGGGAACAAAAGAAAGACTCAGCTGGCAGCAACACAAGAAACAGAGCTAATTAAGTGCCAACCCCGTGGCCACTGGTCAGTTACCCTTAATTAAATGCAGTGAATGTTGTGCTCAGTGCCCAAAGCATCTCACACAGCAGTTGACCATTAGCTCCATAGCAGTTTCTCTTGTGCCCATTGACCCAGTCTGGCGCTGCAAAGAGACCAGTTATGGATCCCTGGCACACTGTGGCCACTGAAGACACCAGGGGGCCATGCTCTGCCTAGTACTCACACAAGGCCTATCTGATCAGCAGATGCCATGTTGTCCACAGCCAGCCATACAAATCCTATGGGCACAGATTTACTGCATCATCAATGTATAAACCACACAGCTAACATGGTCAGATAAGAATACTGCTGTTTGGGGCCATCCACTGCCATCTGCTAGCAGCATTCCATTTAAAACATACTAAGACATCACACACAAAGATAAATACATGGACACAGTCACACCAATGTTAGCCACACTTAGTGCCCCAGTGTTGCAAACCAAGTGGTCATGAATGTGAACGCAATTTATAAAGCGCAAACTCATGCCCGAGGTCGTCATGGCGCTATAGGACGAGGGAAAAAGTGAAGAAAGGATTTGAGAGCATACAGCCAGATTCATCATCGGCATGTTTTGCGAGTCTGTAATAGCGATTTATGAGGAATCGCTATTACAGACTCGCAAAACGGGATTCATGTAGGAATCGCAATATTTATTGCGATTCCTACAGCTTCCTTATTTGCGATTAGCTAATTGCTAATCGCAAATAAGGAATAACTCCCCATTCATTCTTATGGGCCTAAATAGGAATGAATGGGAAGACATATCAATGTGCGAATTGCTATTAGCGATTCGCATTTTGATTTTGCGATTTCAAGGGTGCAGGGGTGTCCAATGTTGCACCCCTGAAATGTACATGTAGCCTGATGTTTCGCACACACATGTCCAAAGGACATGTGTGTGTGTAACATACCACTTAGAAAAATGCACTAAAGTGCATTTTTCTAAGTTTTCGCTATTTACCACGAAGTTACACTTCGCGGTAAATAGCGGCCAGGAATAGCCAATTCGCAAATAAATATTGGTTAATGAATTGCTTTTAAGGAATCTCAAATAGAGATTCCTTAAATGCAATTCCTCGCAAATATGCTATTTCGCAATTACCGATTTTTGCATTTGGGATGATGAATCCCAAATGCAAAAATTGCGCTTGAAAAGGGCCAGATTCGCAGAATCTGGCCCTTTGCGAGCCGATTTTCCTTTCATGAATCTACCTGAAAGTTTCCTTGCAAGAGATCAACTACCACTTAGTCTTGTGAGAAAAGTCAGGTCTTGGAAGATACAGAAGAAACTGATTAACTAAATTGTAGAATTTGGCGGATGTGATGCTATGTCACAAAAGTGGGTTTTGTCCCGCCTGCTGTAATACAGTGGATTAAAGCCTATGGCACTTGTAATGCAGCAGATGGGATATCTGCTATGTTTTGACAGAATAATCCCATATGCCAAATTCTAAATAAAGCCCCAAGTCTCTAAACTGAGTGAATAGATGGTAGGACCAAAGGAATGCTCAAATATAGCGCACCAGAACACCATACTGGACAGTCCACCCTTAGCCAGCCGGCCCTTCGTTTGTACAGCATGAACGTCCAAAGAATGATTGCTATCACCTTATGCATGATGGGCACCAAAAGCAATCCAAATTGCACGCGTCTCAGGTTTACAACTTGATATATATTTACACCTTTCTGTTGAAACTCTCTTGAATGCACTTCTACCTAGGCACAGTTGCAAACCAAAACACCCATACCAGTCCTTATATACATGGATGAGACACTTTCGACAAGGATGCACACATCGCTATTTCCAGTTCCAATATGGGTAGGCAAGGAGAGCACTCACAGAACAACAAACACCTTTTGCCATCTTACGGTGGATCCGGTGGAAAAGGCGCGTAGCAGTCACAATGGCAGATACTGTGCATGCAGATGCTGGATCTGCTGGTGGACAGCACTTGGCATGAATAGAAGGCTCCTGAAGAAGGTAAGGTGTATTCCTTCATGGGAGAGGTGCAGCTTTTATACAAATACTAACACCCCCAGGATTGGAACAATGGACAGAAACACTGGTAGAGATGTCCGAGATTCTCGAAGGTGACATGATCTTTCTTACGAAAGTACAGCAACAGGTTAACGTCATCTACCATAGTAACAAGGTGCACTAATTAAGGCAATCACGCTTGTCTCAGAATGTGTCCAGTACCCCTTAAATAATACATCTCATGATCTTCCATTATTTTCCAGATGGTACATTTTTACAAAGGGCTACTTTAGTGCTGTGGGGTAATGGGGCATCTCTCAAAAATTAAGAATGTCCCATCCATCTAGTTCACGGTTCCCCTGACTCATTTAGAGGCAGTAGACGTGCTAAAGATAGATCCACTATCAGAAACAAGCAATGCTCTGGGACTTTTCTAGCAGCTCACTTAGAACACCATTTATTTTTCCTATCCTGTTTTGCCATGCTATGCTATTCTTTGCAGACTGGCCAGGAAAAAAATCAGTGATCAATGAATTACAAGGCCTGCGCCTTAATGGGTGAGCTATCAAAAACCAAGGTCACTGGCAGACCAGCTCGAGGGATTGGGCTTTAAGGTGGTGCCTTAGACAACTTTGAAACCTCAGGATTCTTAAACTCATAACTCTACCCTAACATTTTACCTCAGCCACTGCCAGAGCACCCCCCTTATTAACTCCAACCACAGCTTTCTTGTTCTCCTTCCACACCAAGTTCCACCTCATAGCAGCATCATCACAACAAAAGGGCAGAGGAGAACAGAGACAATGCAATATCCATGAACAAGAACGGATTCATCATATTTGATCTCCTCTCAAAAGCAGCACCCGACCTCGCTTTCATCACTGAAGCGTGCTAAGTGAGGATGTATCCACAAGCCAAGAATGTATTCCACTGCAAAACGGCATCATGAACAGGAATCTCATTGGCATCATTGGGGGCTACTCACAGATGGGACATCACTTTCACTGCACTGGAACACACCTTGGTGACTGGTGCAACTCCCTTCATCTGGTGCAACCATCACATCATTATAAAGATCAAAGTAGTGATCTATAAGAATACCTCCAACATAGCAGTACCCAACAACAATAACTCTGCATATGTATAGTAGAAATTATTGGACCTTGGAGATTATGATTGTGGGGATAGCAAGGAGTTTTTGTTGGAATCCAAGGCATGGAAACATGCATCACATGTCAGTCATTGTGTAGGAGGTGCTCCCTGTGACCTCATTGGCATGTGGTATTAGGGGTAGTACCGAGACCATGGCTCTCCGTAGGTTTCAAACAACAAAAAAAGAGAGGTCTAATCTGGTCAGGCACACGGCTACCAGAGATATGGAGCAAAAAGATAAGTGGATGGTATTGATCACAGTCACTCTATTAGAGTGGGATCACAGTCACTCTATTTGAGTAGGAAAGCCCTCACACACCGACCTGGTCAGTGTCATGCTTCATCATCGGGCCCCACCGAAGAGACCGAGTGTCTCTTCGGTGTGCTGCGACGCCAGAAAGACTGCGGAGCTGGTTGTGTGGGGAGGATGTGTTGTGAAGATTCTCAAATTAAAAGTGACTAACAGGGTATCAAGAAAAAACTTTAATGAGTGATCCCTAAGACACGTGTAAGTGGTATATGTGTCTGAATTTAATAGCCAAGGTTGTTAGGATTTTAGTTTAAATTCAGCTAAATACCACGAATATATTAAAATTAATCAGTCAACATGTTTCTGCCTTCAAAGTGGTATATATTCACCATGGCATTCTTCAGGACTAAAACCCCGGCGGTATGGACACTCTAATAGTCCACCCTAACCTGGGGGCGTGAAAGTGAAAAAGAAAAAGTGAAAAAAGTGCTTAAAAAATTAGGAGAGCAACTTGCTCAATCCAAAAAAAAACCCAAATTCAGGGGTGTATCAGCACTTTAAAACTGGGCGCTATTTGCCGCTCCTCACACTCAATACTCAATACCCTCAAGACCGGACCCCGATCGTCGGGGTCCGGTCTTGAGGGTTCTTGCAGGTTGACAAGCGGGCTGTGAGCGCTGAGGGCGATGTGCCAAGCGCGCTCCAACCCCCCCTCCCGAGACCCATGGTGCAAATAGCGCCCAGTTTTAAAGTGCTGATACACCCCTGAATTTGGGTTTTTTTTGGATTGAGCAAGTTGCTCTCCTAATTTTTTAAGCACTTTTTTCACTTTTTCTTTTTCACTTTCACGCCCCCAGGTTAGGGTGGACTATTAGAGTGTCCATACCGCCGGGGTTTTAGTCCTGAAGAATGCCATGGTGAATATATACCACTTTGAAGGCAGAAACATGTTGACTGATTAATTTTAATATATTCGTGGTATTTAGCTGAATTTAAACTAAAATCCTAACAACCTTGGCTATTAAATTCAGACACATATACCACTTACACGTGTCTTAGGGATCACTCATTAAAGTTTTTTCTTGATACCCTGTTAGTCACTTTTAATTTGAGAATCTTCACAACACATCCTCCCCACACAACCAGCTCCGCAGTCTTTCTGGCGTCGCAGCACACCGAAGAGACACTCGGTCTCTTCGGTGGGGCCCGATGATGAAGCATGACACTGACCAGGTCGGTGTGTGAGGGCTTTCCTACTCAAATAGAGTGACTGTGATCCCACTCTAATAGAGTGACTGTGATCAATACCATCCACTTATCTTTTTGCTCCATATCTCTGGTAGCCGTGTGCCTGACCAGATTAGACCTCTCTTTTTTTGTTGTTTGACATTTAACCGGGGACTAAGAGAGTGTCTTTGACTCTCCCTACCTCTCTCCTTGTTGATATATCTCCGTAGGTTTCATCATCTGTTGACATAGCAGGTTGGGCATCAAATTCCTTGGGCTCCAAAGCTAAACGCGGGTGTTTGCGTCACTGTGCTCAGGTCATGGCCTCTGTCTTTGTGGTGCTGCTGTGTTGGTCCCTCGTCATCGACTCATCTATAATGCAGAGGCAATAGTCAAATCTTGACTTTTAGAGGCCTTCTGGGTCATTTATTTTTAGAATAATGTATGTAACAATTGCACAGTTGCATGTAAGGTTAAACTATCTGATTGAGTCTGGTAAAGGGGGTTAGGTAGACGTTCAATAGGAGAGGCAAGATGATGCACCCGTCAGGGACAAAAAGTATTGAGTGTGAGGAGCGGCTATAAAAATTGTGTTTTAGTACATTCAAAGGTGAAGCAGCATGTAGCAGCATGTAGCATGTAGCATCATGTAGCACCTCTATGTAGCAGCATCTGATGGTGGACAGTGTCAAATGCCTCTGATAGGTCCAGAAGTGGTAGGGTAGCCACTTGTTTTGGGATTGCCTGTGCATCTCTACTTAGTCTGAATCCCAATAGTCGATCAGATATCTGGGCCTGATGTTAGAAATTTAGCGAATCGTAAGTCACAATTTTCACTATTTTCAAATTGCAAAATAGGATGTACCCATTTCGAAAAAGCAATTTCCCCTATTTCTAAATTCCAATTCTTAATAGCGATCTGTAGTAAACACAATAGGTGAATTATCATTCACAAATAGCATACGTTGCAGAGGCAGCAATGAAGTGATTTAAACAGCTGTTTGAGGTCCTGGGAGAAAAGGAGTCCGTTTCTCTCAAAAGAAGAAAAGATGTCCATACAAGAGCCAATAGAATAGGTTTTCCAGAAAGAGGAAATCAAAATTCAATGGTATAGAGCTGGAAATATTAGTTAAAGATGAGTTGTAGAAAATGAAAGAGTGTTTGGCAAGGCATCCCTCACAGTAACAGAAGCTATCAAAACAGGTATGGATAAGGATTCAAACTGGGATTGGTGCTGTTGAAGTGATTTATGAAACTTTGGAAGAAATATTAAAAAGTTGGTATGTCCTTAGGTCACTAAAAATGAAATCTAACTGCCAGGGGGATGTGGTCTGCTGCAGCAGGTGGTGGACCCAGGTCTAAGGAAAGTGCTTCATCTTTTGAGCAATTGACTTAGTCACCTCTACAGCATGAGGAAGCGGCAGGAGAATCAGCTATAGATTCATCTACTCCTAGAAAAAAAACTACAAGTATTTTTTATTTAAATAGAAAATTATATATCGTTTTATTTAAAGAACTTATATTCGTTTAACAATATTCTACACAATAATCCATGTCAGGGTTTACTTTATTTGTAAACAATAACATTATGGGTAATGTAGTCCTTTAGTGTCCCTTAGAAAGATTTAAAAATGATGTTGAGAACTCATCTGCAAAAAAACAAATACACTTAATTACAATTATCATGTTGATCATTTCATTATGATAAAATGAGCAATTAGTTAGAAAACTGAAAATACATTAATATTAATTAATTAAAATATGGTCGATGAAAATCACATGTCCCCAAACAGAGCTACCATCCCAGAAAACACGGACCCAACTAGTTGAAGAACCATCAGATGCTTAAGCTGTTGATATTATGGAACCTGTGACCATAGATACTTCTCTTAGCAACAGAGATGATAAAAATCAGTAAGATGTGGGTACAGTGTTGCCAGCTACTAATGCATCTAGTATTACTTCAACTGTAACACCTGCTTTTGTTACAGCATCCACAATACAATGTGTTACAAAAAAACCGCATGTGCATCTAAGCAAGCAGGTACTGAAATTCCAGAGAACACACATTCGTTGCTAAAACAGCGGCAGCAGCAGCTCAAGAAAAATCAATGCTAATAATTTAAAAAACACTGGGCCGCGTGTGAGCTCGGTCGAAGGGTTAAGGAGGTTCAGAACACCATTTATGAGTCAAATAATGTATTAAGTGGTTTGATATTAGACAGGCTATAAAGGACCTATGACAAGCAAGAGGGGCAAAGTCCCAGAAAAATAGCCACACAAAAACAGAGAGATTTGTGCTGTAAGGACTTAGGCCAGTCTGTAGAGATAGAGAGGTATCTGCTACTAAGACATCTAATGCACAGGTAGAAACTATTGAAAGGGTGAGTTAAAGTAGTGACACAGCCAGAACTCTGGCGTAAATGCCGCATACCCTGGAGCTATTTCAAAATAATGTCTCTGACAGATCCACAGTAGGTCCAGCAGAAGGTGAAGATGCTTCTACTGTTAGTAATGTGCATGAGCCTTGAATTAGTAGAACTACTAGTAGTCAAAGTGTGCATGAAGATGTATCCAGAACATCACATACAATTAAAAAGTCTATAAGTAGAAGTTCAAAACAAAAATTGTTCAGGAATGTTAGCGTATGTTGTTACAATTTTTTTTACAAATGTATGCATGTCAATAAAGTTTCTTTTCAAATAATGGTTGTCACAGAAATAATGCCTTGGGGGCTCATTAGTATGGCAGACGGATGAAATGGGACCACCCGCAATGCATGCGGCGGTCCCACACATACAATTTGGATGCGCCCGCCACACTGGCGGGCGCACCCCGCATTTTAACATTGTGGCGGGCGAAAAGGACAGCCCGCCGCAATGCCAAAAATGCAAGTTGTGCATTTGAATGCACAACGTGACAGGCACCGCGCGCCACCATATTAACAGATTTTCTGCCCGGTCGAGGCCCGGCGGATGGTCTTTCCATTCACCGGGCCCCCCCTGACATTGTAATATGGTGGGGGGAAATTTGCATGCGAGCGGGACAGAATGTCGGGCGGATTGCCACTGCCATGCGGGCGGTGGCAATCTGCCCGACATTCTAATGGGCCCCTTGGTTTGTGAATACAACAAAAAAGGTATGCTTATTTTATGAAGAAATCAATTTAAATGATTTAAAATAGCGCAGATGCATTTCTTTTTCATACCTTAAAAGTGATTGTTGGACACGTCTTTTCATCCTCTTCAATTGATTCATCTGAAAGTATTTCAGATGCCTTTACTTGTTGTTAAAGAAAAGTGCAAGCATTCAAGGTCCCAACAAATATGCACTGTCACCTATCGAAATAATTCTCTGTACAAGCATATTTAAATGTACTTATCTCTGATCTTTTATTAATATGGTATCCTTGCCAAGCAACCAGCCATTTCCAAACTGTCCTATAAGTAGTAAGTTATGTAAAACACTGTGTCTAAAAATATATGAATCACGTGTGGTTCCTGGGAGGCGTGATACAATAGCTCTGATGAGGCACGAGACATTACAAACGAACTGCATATTTAGAGAATGGTGGCATTTATAATTTGTATAAATGTACTACGTCTCTGATGGTAGAAAAATTAGCATTTCTGTTCCATTCACACGTCCAATCACATTTGGAAAATGAGCAATAGAATAAAATGCAACCTTTGCGATTTGTAAATCCGCTGGAGGGTGAGGAAAAAATATGGAGCGGTAATTGTTCTGAAATAGTACCTGGAAGGTTCTGGAATATTCTAGACAGAGTACCCTGTGTTATTCCGCCAGCAACTGCTACTTTGATCTGGAGGTGAAGGCTATATAAAACTTAAATGTGTGTTGGGATAGCCACACTTCGCAGAGTGGGCCTTTTTAAAACAGGCTTCAACTCAGAAATTACAATTAAAATCACCTCCTTACTAAATCTGTACCTACTGTAGGCTTCGTTGTCTGTGTGTTCACTAAGGGTGGGCGTAGTTCGCGAAGTAGCGGTACGCGAAGCTATGCGAAGTGCACTTCGCACTACGCGAAGTTCACGTAGGACTACGCGAGCTGCGTAGTAGCATGTTCGCACTGTGCAAGATGTGTTTTCACTGATTGCACAGTGCGGACAAGCATCCGGCACTGTGCAATCATTGAAAACGGCATCTTGCACAGTGTGAGCTGTAGTTTTCTGCTGCTCAAGTAGATTATTACTCGAGCTGCAGCTTTCTCAACGCGAACTGGTAGTTTCTCATTGATAGTGGTCGCGAGCATGCGCAACCACTCACAATGAGAAACCTGACCTCCCCGCGTTGAGAATCTCGCCGGGATGTCATTTTGCTTGCTCGCGGTCGCGAACATGACGTTCAGGACCGCGAACAAGCAAAAAATGAGTGCTGCACTACGCTACGCTGCACTACGCGTGTTCGCACTGTGCTACGTGGAGCTCGCGTAGTGCGAAGTTGCGCAAACTTCGCAAACTCCGCGAGTGTAGCGTAGTGCTTCGCCCAGGCCTAGTGTTCACATCACAGTCTGTTTAGACATTCCCTTTCTTCTCCCTCTTCTCGGCTGAGATCCTGGAATGTACATTGCTACAGCATGGTATACAGTGCTGCCGCGGTGAAAAAAACTAACGTATTTTGAGTGATCTTCCAATTGCTTATCACCTGGTTCAGGCTGGTGTTTATTTGCACATGCTATTTAATATTTTTGCAATTGTTTGTAATTTGCAAATACTTTGCATATTCAATTTACGAATCTGTATTTGTGATTCGCTATTTATAACATGGTTGGGCCTGCACGGAGTAGTGGTTCCTCTTAAGGTTGCCTTCATCCTTCCACTGTGGGTATTACAATCTGCATTCCCTTTCCCTGGATGACCCTACTCCAAAACTTGGCAAAAGGAATACACTTTCACTCATTTCCCTGCCAAACCAATTTTCCCTGCTACAATACCTCCTGGATTGTTGTAGGTGTCACCTGACCAACTAAGGACATTGGCTGACAAAGTAAGATGCAAGTCAGATGCAAACTTTACAGCTTGACAAGCTTGTTCCAGTCTTTTCTCCCTCTGCCCTCCAGAAAATCCCCAATAGATGCACTCTGCCCCAAGTAACAAATTGTTCACATTAAAAAGACGACTGTAATTTGGCTGGCACTGTCTTCACTCCAGTGCTCCCAAAGCAGGATCATTTTAGGAGTGTACAAGATTCATGTCATGTGGTTTCGTGTAATGCAAACTTGTGCATAAAATTTGCAAAATGCAAACCCACCATTCCCCGCTACATTTTTGCGCCGAATGTGTCCTTGTGTCGCTTTTGAAGCACGGAAGCAATTTTTACTAAAATCAACTGCAAAAAAATTTCAAGGACGGTAAAGTAAATGTAACTGAGCGCAACTATTATAGCCCCAGGGGTCGGTAGGTGTCCCAACATGTTTCCCAATCTCTCCACAAGCAAGCTAGTCGCATGTCAGTTTTGTCAGACTTAAAATTACAGAGCCTGTCTTCTTGCTCTTCCTTCACCCCTTTTTCTCCTGCCTTTTTCTTTCACCCTGTCTTGTTCTCAGCACATTACGTCATGTGGGTTAGCTAAGTACATGTGCCAAAGTGCCTCAAGACACTGTTGTACAAACTGGGATTGACTAACCTTGTAACAGAAATGTTAATGTCTTTGCTTATAAAAAATTAAATAAAATACTTTGAAATAAAAATATTTTTTCTAAAAAAGGACGGAGAACAGCTACTCACGTTCTCTTGTTCACATATGTTTGCAGTAAATGTTTGCAATACGAGGTGCATTTGTGGCAAATTATTATCGTGAATGGTGGGTTATTAAACAAAGTGGCAGAAAGGCATAATTTTGGGAATTTTGCATAAGAAGCAGAACTTGAAATTCCCAAAATTACACGACTTGTGCTTGCCTAATATGGATTTTGCCCAGAACAAATACTTTGACTACCCCCTACCCAGCCAGGAGCTCTGGTTCATATGGACTTCCGAGGGGCATTGCACCAGCCCAGAGAGATGTTTGTTAAGGACAGGATAGTGGGTGTAGATATTTCACACCAGGGAAGAAGGAGGTCTAGCTTCTGGAGAATCCCTATAGTTATGACGTCACGTACCCTAGAGAAGAGAAAACTGGACTGTTCAGTGTATAGAGAGGAGTTGACCCAAGACCAGGAACCAAAAAGCAAGGACCAAGTGCTTGAAGCCGGCGTGATGATAATCTCAGTGGAATGATTAGTCTAAGAAAGTTGAAGACTTCTCAGCCTAGTTTAGCAGAGTCAAATCAGGCAAGAAAAATATATGGGACCAAAATTCAAGGACATGAAAAGAATCATTTAATCACTGAAGGTGTAGTGAGAAAGGATTACTTCTGACCCTCCTAAAGGGACCTCATAGATTACCAATCCTGATAGTTTTCAACTTTGTGTATTTCTTCAAAAGTGGTGGCCAGGTTGCAGAGAAAAAAACGTTTATTTTTCATTTTAATTTTTTTTCTTCTATAAATTGCAAAAAGGGGCCACATTGCATTGAAGCTGGAACATTCGTGCTGCCCGGCAGCCCTGCCAAGTGCCAGGCATCTTATGTTAGACTAACATATTTTTGGTAACGTCCCTTTACAGTAATGACTAAGGGCCTGATTTAAATCTTGGTGAATGGGGTACTCCATCACCATGGTGACGGATATCACATCCACTGAAATATAAATCCCATAGGACATAAAGTTCTAAATCAGGTCCTAAGATTGTCATGCACCTGGCAGGGCCTGAATTGCCTCATCCAACACCAACACCCTTTCCTATCTCTTTTACATTGATATGTGGCTGATCAGAATAGCCAATTAGAGGCGATGGGTGGTCTTTACGCTAAAGCTTCACTCCACTCTCATCAAACAATGCAATGGAGCTAGCTGGCCCTTCCCTGTCCTATTATCAATTAAATTCATGGTTTCAGCACTGATGAGCATGCGCACAAGTAAGGGTCAAAAAGATTTTTATCTTAGGAATGGGGCGCACTGCTATACAATAACGCTAAGACTCGTGAAGAGTTGGATTTAAGTGGAGTTCGAGGTGCAAAAGGGCGGTGGATGAACCCTGTAGCCCCCCAATGGAGTGTCAACCTGGGCTAACACTGTATCAGGACAAAAAAACAGATACCCATGCACACTCTAATATAAGTACAAAAATGGAGTTAGAAACAGCTTAATAGAAATGTGGAGACAAAGGCATGCCAAATACATTTATAATTCAAGTATTGAGACAGGATAGATCAACGTTGTCGTAGAGTGTCTTTTAATGTTCAGACACAAGAAGGACCAGCTGACACGTGTTTCGTCGTATGTGGCAGAATCCGCCTACGACTCTTCAGGGCTGTACAAAATTGGGAAATGACCGAAGGTCGCTCAGTCGGTGATAATTCCAACCCGACAGGGCTCAGGACCAGATAAAACACAACGGCGATGAGGTAACGTTTCCTGCACGAGAGTCCTTAGCGCGTAAGTGAGTAAGTAAGTTGGCGGTATGCCTCGAGTATTGGGTTTCAATGGAAAATTCCAGGATAAGTACTCGTAATGTTCTATCAGATCCCTTCAGTCTTCTGGGCGTAGAAAGGTCTTCACTCGGAACAAAACGCATGACTGACGCACCCGTCTTTCTGCACACTCTACAACAACGTTGATCTATCCTGTCTCAATACTTAAATTATAATTGTATTTGGCATGCCTTTGTCTCCACATTTCTATTAAGCCGTTTCTAACTCCATTTTTGTACTTACATTAGAGTGTGCATGGGTATCTGTTTTTTTGTGAAGCCCACAAGTGCCTAGTACTATGGGCCCTCAGTGGTGTAACGAAACTTCAGGGGACCCCAATACAGAGTACATGGAGGTGGCCCCCCACTCTCCAGACCCAGTCAGGGGCCTGCAGCCTGTGTACTATGCCGGAGGGGGCCCCTGCACCTCGGGCATAGGGGGGTATTATTATGCCACTGATGGACCTAAGAGAGCGGTTCCCACCCCCTACCACAGTAACGGGCGGCGGCCACCATTTTGCAAAAGGAGCTGGAGATCACTGTGTCCCTCTGGAGTCTTGTTGGTCCGGGTGGCTGAGTCCTGTCAGCCTTAAAGCGGCCAAGCCCAGACTTCACCTGATTTCTAATTTCTAATTTAAAATATTTCTAGAGCGCAGCGTACACCTTGCGGTTTCTTGGCGCTAGGGGGATCAGCAACTGAGGGAGAAAGACCAGAAAAAAGATAAAGGGGATATAGAGAGAGTTTAAGTGGGGAAAGCCTGGCTGAAGAGGAACGTTTTCAGATCTCTACGAAAGGGGTGATACTGAGTGGCAGAGCGGAGGTGGTCAGGGAGTGAGTTCCAGAAAGTTGGAGCCAGGGTGGAGAAATTGGCCCCGCCCCACTTTTTACGAGTGAAGCGAGGGATCTGAAGGAGGGACTTGGAGGAAGACCGAAGTTCTCTTGCAGGCACATAGGGATTGATTAATGAAGAGATGAAGGCGGGGGCAGTGCCCTGGCGGGCCTGGAAGACCCGCCGGGCCTACCGAGACTCCATACTGAGCGCGTCCCTCTCTTCCATGCCAAGGTAATTCAACACCCACTCAGAGCTACTTGAGAAATATATGTTGTATTCCTACAACCTATATGTACATTTTAAAAAGGGAAGGGCTGCTATTTAGCACCCTTAAATATTTTAATAATTAAATGCAAAACATCAAGTTGTGAAGGCTAATGGTTTGCAAGAAGCGGTCAGGACCTCCTTTCACCTTGCCCTGGTGGCTGCAATCAGCTGATGCTAGGCAGAAATCACTGTGTGCAACTGAGCAAACCAACTGGGGTGACTTTACACTTCTAATAAACAGAGAAGCCCAATGTGCACATTGATCTAGCTGCACGGATTAGAGCACACACATTTGTCCAGCGCCTGGAAGCACACAGATCTAACCTGTAGAATGGCACAAAAACAGCTAAATCCCTAATTTGCAATTCGGCCCCTTGTGTCTCCACAAGTTTACTTCTCTCACAGCTTACTTCTTTCTCCATGCCTTGGATGGACTGTGGTGAGCTCTGGTTTCTGCTAACTCAGACAGCCCTCTCCTCCTCTAAGACTCTGGTCTTTCCCTTGCTTCTGACAGCAGTGCTCTGAAGAAGACACCCCCAGGTCATGTGCATTCTCCCTGCTACTCAGTCTCGCCAATACTGTGCTGTGGGAATGTCAAATACCTCTCTCATACTCAGAATTCCCCCTACAAACCTTTCCTCCCAATCTGTTCAGCAAGAACACCAGCACCTGTCTCATGATAATATCCAAAAGGGCAGTACAGCATCAGACCTGGCCTGACACTGTCATCATTTGAGGAGATGATCCTGGCACGCGCAGAAGTACCTTAGGGGGGAGGAGCTTAGCTTACATCTCACACAACCTCAGCTGAGCTACTGTCACAGATGCCAAGTGGCTGTGCAGTGTTTGTCACTTCAGTTTTAGTCTAACCTTAGCACCATTTTTTTGCCAACATAACCGAGCACATTTTGCATTTAAGATGAAACTTGAACAGTGAAACTGCTCCTCCCAAAATGAAACATGATGTAGGTTAAAAGGTAAGCACAAGAATAACATGTCAACTATGCTAAAGGACTTCTTAGCATGTAAACATTAACTAAGAGATCGTTCTTCCTCAGCTAAATGCGAACAAGAGTCAACAAGATTTGGAAGAGTGGAGGAGAGAACGAAAGACAGAAGGGTGAAAATGGTCCTAGGGGAGGAAAGAGAGACAAATGGAAGAGGGCGATTCTGCAGAATCCATTTTGTTTCTAATTCCATGTTGTGGCACTTAATATGAGTTTGCATTACGTCTAAAGGCCTGCTGCCCTGTCGAACGGGCAGTGACCACAAGACATAAAGGAAATCATAAGTCTATGAGACTGGATCCACTTTGCTTCAGTTGCACAACAATATCCAAATATATTAAAATGTATGTTGCTGGTTATTGGTTGGATAAATGTTTGGAAAACTCAACGTCGGGCATGCGTGATTGGCTGTGTTAATTAGGCAAGATGTATCAAAAGGTATACAAACCCATATCAACCATGGATAGGGCTGTCTCCTCACTGTGTTTAATAAAATATTGCTTTGCACTTTACTACATATTTGACTTATTTATTATTAGGCTTCTACAATAAGAGGGAGAAAATGAAGGAAATGGGATAGGAAGTTGGAAATATGAGGAGAGAAGTTATTGTGACAAAGTAGGAAGTAGAGATGTTAGCAGCAAGGAGGAAGAGAATGACAGGAAACAAAAGTAGAGAGCAGGGAAAAGCCAAAGCAAGGGATGGCCAAGACAAGAGAAGGGTTATTATCAGTTTCCTGGCCTGTAAAAGAATAAACAGTGTGGTTCTGTGAAAACGGACCTTGTCTCGTAAGGTTATGGTTCCGTCACGATTTTGGTGATGTCGGACCGTATTTAGTGAGTTCGGCTAATATGGAGTGAATTTGTCACGTTAACTAGCGAGTACATTACGTATTTGGAGATTTCGTCTCAAACATGGGTCCCATTTTGTTTAGGTCTCCATTTTGTAATGCCATCACGCAGGCCGACGAATATGGTCGAACGAACGAAGCGGCCTGGCCTTCACGTATTGGTATACATTAACAGGATCTTTCTTGATTCCGAGGTGAATTGCAAGGATCTGATTCCTTCACCTGAAGCTGACCCTGCCAAGTCAATTTCCCTGGTTTTGATCGTTGTCTGAGATTGCCAATCACTGTTGAGGACATCGTTAACTTTTAGTCTCCTTACACATGCCTTTTCTTGCTCACTACCAGTCATTGTTTCCTTTTCTATGCTCTTTATTACATGCATTGTGCTTTCAATTATGGGTTTGTCCGGCTTGTGGAGATTGGATTTTTGACATTCCCAATTATTAACTTTGGGTTGGGATGTTGCAAACTGAGCATTTCATCATGTGATACTTTGTGTGAGAATGTACCCCATTGGTTGGAATTTTGCGCAGTGGGTGTACGTTCGAAATGTGAATATCTATACTACTATTATAAAGAGAGAACTGTGCCCTTTGAGCCAGGTAAACTCGAAAAGTACACCACCAATCAAAACACCCAAGACATCTTTGAAAACCTCAGGGCAAGCAGAAGGACATAGGCTATTAAAAATAAAAAATATACGTTGTTTAAAAAATGTCGAAATAAAAATAAAGTAGTCCCTTGCAAGTAGAGCCGGCCGCGACGTCTGCGTGATGACATCATTTGCGTTTGCGCTCCCTGGCAACACTCCCGGAAATGGCGCAGAAGATCGTGACCTGCTGGGAGGACTGCCGCGGCCCTGCTTTCTGATCGGCGAAGTGGCGGCCTGTGTGGGTGGGGCGCATGGAGAGTGGCGGCCTGTGCGGGCGGGGCGCCTGTAGAGTGGCGGCCTGTGCTGGTGGGGCGCCTGGAGAGTGGCGGCCTGTGCGGGCGGGGCGCCTGGAGCGGGACCAGCGGCTAAGGTAAGGATCAGGCTCTCCGGGACACAGGCGGGAGGGGGCCAGGACGGGAGGGGGTCGGGCCGGGCCGGAGCGGGAGGGGGCAGGAGGGGGCCGGGGCAGAAGTGCACGCAAGCCTCAAATGCTGCCCCTAGGCCCTTTCTGCCCCAGGCAACGCTGGGGCAGGCTGCTAGTTGTGTATAAAAGGAGATGCCTTGCTTTACAAATTTGAGCAATCTCCTGAAATACCTCCTTGCTGTATTTTTAGGATCACTATTACTGGCTGCAGCTAATAAATTTGGTCTCCGACGCCACCCAGAAGTATTCCGTGTCTCTGTATACCAAGACAGGTGAATCCGAAGACTTTGGGCGTGCCCCTGGCGCCGCTGGGTTCTAAAAGCCCGGTTCTTCAACAGTGCCTCATATGCACTACCGTAGCTTCTCTGTAATCTATCAGTTTAGATTTAGAGGTAGGTGGTGATAGAGAATTCCCCAATTCTTGGTGGAGGTGCAAAAATCTGAAAGAAAATTCATCAGGTTGGATTTTATGGATCATAATAGTTACGCCACCTGTGTACCTTCAGTAAGAGGATGTCAGTTTATCACCGGTTGTCCTTTGTGCAAGGAGCAAATGTTCAGGCCCCGGTGCTTTAAGCTGTCTCTGTGCTTGACTTTTGACAGACTCGGACGCAGCACAATAGGCTCCCAGTTTCAGCATTTTTGTTTTTGTTTTATATAGCCCGAACTAGACCCGAATTTATCAGAGCGCTTTACATAAGCATCACAGCAGCCTGATTCATCAAGGTACCGTTTTGCGAGTCTCTAATAGAGAATCATAAGGAATCGCTATTAGAGACTTGCAAAATGGTATTCATGTAGGAATCGCAAAATAAAATGCGATTCCTACAAATTCCTTATTTGCAATTAGCAAATTGCTAATCGCAAATAAGGAAAAAACTCCCCATTCATTCCTATGGGCCAAAAGGCCCATACTTGAAAACATACGAACATCCTAATTCTATCATATTGACTGTCACCCGAGAGCAGAAACATTTGTACATTGATGAAAAATGTATTAACATTAAAACCAAAATCTGGATACACATAATACTATAAGATTAAAAATATGATGGCGTAATACTTAATACAAATTTAAAGAGCATTTTGGGACTGTAGAAATACAAGTGCTCTTAAAATACATTATAAAAAAAAGGAAAACACGGAATAGAAGAGCAGGGTGCATGATGCCAACCAAAATCACCATTGGGCTAAACAACATAAAATTCCATTACGAAAGTACCATGACTCCGCAATGCCATTATAACGCATGGCATTACATTTTATATGCTTTTACCACGCATACATTTAAAACGAAATTCGTTGTAAATGCATGAATGGTAAAAGCATGTTTTTTTTTACATTTTTGGATAAGGTAAGTATGGGTATAGGGGTATATGTTTTGGGGTACTGAGGTATATGTTTTGGGGTGTTTAGGTATTTTAAGGGTTCAGATATAGTTTTGGATTATGGGGTACAGGGGTAGTTTTAGGGTTTAGGGATAGGTATGGGGTTTGGGGTACAGGGGTATTTTTAGGGTTCAGGGCTAAGTTTGGGTTTTGGGGTACAGGGGTATTTTAAGGTTCAGAGGTAGGTTTGGGTTTTGGCGTACAGGGTTATTTTTAGGGTTCAGGGCTAGGTTTGGGTTTTGGCGTACAGGGGTATTTTTAGGGTTCAGGGTTATGTTTGGGTTTTGGGCTACAGGGGTATTTTTAGGGTTTAGGGATAGGTTTGGGTTTTGGGGTACAGGGTATATTTGTAGGGTTAAGATGGGTTAGTGTTTAAGGGTGTTGTGGTATTTTAAGGAGTAAAGGTGGGTTACGATTATGGGGTGCAGGGGTATTTAAAGGGAGCAGGGTGGGATTAGCACACGATATGAGACATGGCATGAAGGGCGGAACCTACCTCACGCCCCCAGCGTTTGTCACACCCCCAGCACACGCCCACAGCACAACGCAGTCACGCCCACAAAGGACCACTTTGCTGGCACGGTTCTTTTACCGTTTAAATGTATATGGTGGGCGTCTGCATAGCCTATGTCCTTCTGCTGCAACTGCCCTTTCCAACGCTGTATTGGGTGTTGTGATTGGTGCTGTGGTTCCTGAGATTACCCGCCTCAAAGGTTTGGGCTCTCTCTTTATTATATTCGTATATATTAACCTGTTTTGTTTATAGAAACAAATTTCTCATGTGCTTTGGTATGTGCTGCAACTAGTATAAAAGTCAAAAAGCATCGGCATGTCTTGCCTTTAGCCCCGCCCCTAGCCCCACCCAATCGTCACATTTAAATGAGTACCTGCACTATTTTTTTCCCGATTTAAAGCACTACATAAAATAACTTAAAGGTTAAAATCACAAGTGTAACAATCATAATGCTTCCTTAGTGGCATTCTATTCCATGAAATAGGTTATTCCTATGGGTTACTTCCCCCTATAGCGAAATATGAAAATTGGCATTAAAAGGCTATATCAAATTTCATGCATAGGGCATAAAATCTCACAATTCATTAATCACAGAGTGAACGACAGAAAAGAACATTAAAACCATGAGTAACTTTCCTCCCATTAGCATATTGCTCTCTTTTTTGTGGAACCAGCACTTAGCCAGTTCCTAAACAGCTGATGCTTGAACACACTTATTAGGACTCTGTCAACTGAGAAGACCACCAATCTGCTTGTATTGGTGCAGATAATGCTATATGCCTCCATACATATGTCAGGGTCAAGCTTCCTACAAAGAGGGGCTACTCACTTTCTTCTCTGATACGGATATGCTGGGCAAAAAAATAGAATATACGTTAGAGATTGCGAAGGCTCACCACAGGCAGGGCATACATTTCCCTAGGTGCAACTCTTGACCAATTAATGCAGAATTTGTTATTAGTTAGGAGAGTCCTGTAGCTGAACTAGTTAAACAGTTTACGTGTCAATGGAGGAGTCATTTCATCTATGGTTCGCTCATAACATGGAAGTCCTTTCACATCAACGAATTCCAGTGCAAAAGAACCTATACAAAATTACAGAATTCCCCCATGAGATGTTTCATACACATGCGGTGTACAGAGGTTTTATGGGTTTTTTTTGGTAAGAAAATCATGATTTTATTGAAGACATGGGGCTAATATTCTGCAGACCTCTTTTACTGCTTTCATACACATCAGCAAGATAGATTGAATTCTCTTGTGTAAAATAAAAACCGTAAAGTGCTAGACCATGCAGAAAAGCATGGAACCCGCAACCATCTTCCTTCCTTTTATACTGAGAATAAGCAGTCTTCACTGTACTTCCCTAACACTGAAGCACCTTGCTCCAAAACCTCGTCTTCCAAATTCCCCAAATCACAAATCAAACATTCTTCCTCGCCTCTTCTAATTTATTTTTAATAACTCTTTTTATTGAAAAATTGGCATGTAGACAATTAGGACACAGCATTTCGCAGGTAAGCAGTAACACACAGTGCATTAAGACATCAAAAGCCCCTGTACCACAGTACAATACAATTTTCCTCGGGCATACCACACGATCCAACATTAGAAACAATATCATCCCGGCTCCCCGGCGGTACACATATCTCCCCCGGAAGGTGTTCCAAGGCCCCCAAATTTGCAACCACTACTTCGGGCATCCCCTTGAAACTTAAATAGGTATCTCTGTCACCATACACCAATCCATATCCTTGACCCAGTCAGCAATACGCGGTGGGTTCAGAGCCCTCCACAATTGTGCAATATTCCGCTTGGCCACCATGTAACCCAAAGCAACCCAGAACCTCTTCTTGGCCGTAAGGTCAGTGGGGTCCCATATATTCAACAAAATCAATTTGATGTTGCACTGTATCTGCCATCCCAGTACTTACCCCAAAATGAGTACCACCCCCTCGCAGAATTTTTGAATTGTCACACATTCCCAAAGTGTATGGATGAAGGTGCCCTCTTGCCCGCATTGTTGTGCACAACCACTGTAGTGTGCATAGCCCATATGGACCAATGAATGGTCTGGACAAATATATCCTATGGAGGATTTTTAGTTGGGCCAATCGGAGTCTGGAGGAGATGGCAACTTCACGGGGAGAAGCCACTGCAGCCCGCCACTCCTCATCCTCCAAGCCAGCGACATCATGGTCCCATTTACCTCTCAGGCGGGTCAGGGGATCGGTCATGTTGTTAATAAGCTTCTTGTATATGAGAGATAGGGCTTTTTCTGGCAAGTCACCATATAAGATCCTGCCCTCCAAAGGGGAGGAATCAGGGAGGACCGTACCTTTAGGGAGAACTGCAAACAAGGCATGCCTGATTTGAAGGTACTGGAACTGTTCAGATTTGGCCATTTCAAACTCTTGACGTAATTGGGAAAAGGGTATGACATTGCCTGATTTCCAAAGGTCCCCAATTTTGGAAAAGCCAATAATATCCCATTTGTCAAAACCCAAGGAGCGCGACAGCAGACCCAGCTGGTCACAATTCCAAAGCGGCGTAGCTTGAGTGAGCATGCCCTCCCAACCCAGACTTTTAGTAGCGTCCTTTTCGAACTTGCATGGCATGTTTGGTCGGGCCGGACAAGACGGATTTCTGAGATTTTGTATACAACGCACCCTCAAACCCACCCCCGGGGAGGAGCCAACGATCGATCCGAAATGCCGGGTCATCATGCCGTTTATAACTGCACTGGTTAATGGCAGCGAGCTGGTGCATAGGCTTTTAAGGCCCACACGATATGAGCCTAATGCTGCTGTTGACCACAATTGATGCAAATATGTCAGCGTTCTACACTCAGTTTTTGGGGCAATGTGTAATTGGGCTAGATCTAGACATAACAGGATCATCGGGGTATTTGCAGGTCATTTTAACAGCAATCTAATAAACTTATTTTCTACTGTTGTTAGAATATGAATGCTTGCAAATCCACAGATTTCACAGCCATATAGGACTGCACCTAAGGCCTACAAGTTGTAGGTCTCTAGGGCCGGTGATGGACTCCTGGAAGTTGTTCGTTTGTGCATTTTGGCGATACAAACTGTATGCTGGGTTGAGGCTAAGTGCGATTTCTGAAGTTGAAGGACCCAATTCAGGTTTGGCGTAAGACCTCATTCAAAAATAGTCAAAGCGGGGCGCCAGTTCAATCGTATTACTACCGTCATGTGCCTCTTGTAGCATCTTTGCACTGCCGGACTAAAAAACAGTAATTTGTTTTTTGAACAATTCAATTTCAAGTCCTTCTTCATACAAAATGAACTACAGTTGTTTAACAGCTGGTGCAGCCCCTGAGGACATTTTGAAAGTAGCAGAGTATCATCAGCGAAAAGGACTGCTGGCTCCCCGTGGCCACCCACCTTTGGGGAGTCACACCGATTCTTGTCCAGGTACTTCACCACCCCATTAATGTACAATGAGAACAGTGTCGGTGTAGGACAGAACCCTGTCTAAATCCACATTTTTTTCTAAAGGGCTCTCTCACTTGCCCATGTTCGTCCCACCTCAATGGCACGTAATTTTCTTTGTGGAGCTCTACCAATATATTCAATAGGTTTAGATGCCCATTTCATCCAGGGTAAGAAAAGTTCTGGGATGGACTTCCGGAAGCTGTGAAGGGGAAAGGCTTTTGTGGGGGCAGCAACTGTTTTCCTATCCCCAATTGAACTAAGAGGCTTGAGTGACAGCCTAGGCAATGATTTCTTATAGCCACGTGCACCTCAGAACTTCTGGCTGCAAAGAACGCACCATGTGCAAATGATGCTTCAACTATGTCCGACTTGGAAAGTTTTGGACTTTTTCATAAATGAAAACGTTGTTTGCTTTCTCATGACTCTGAAGACAAAAATAAACTACACACCCCTTGAGCTTATGCTTTTAAGTCTACCTAATTCAGTGCTTACACATGGGGGGGGGGGGGGGTGGGACATGAGGAGAAGCCAGGCCGCTCACACCCAAACTCTTGTTTTTAAAGTAATAGCACAACGTTCAAGGTGGTTCTGGTGGCTCAGGGGACTAATGTCCACAGCAAGGGCCTGTCTTTGATGTCATGGTCACAGGTTCAAATTCTGCTGGGTCCATTCCGCCTTTCATTCATCTGAGGTCGATAACATGAGTATCATTGAGATGGATGACAATAAACATCTATTATTCCGCGTCAAGATACCTATGGGTGAAAGTGTGCTTTACCAATACACATTTTATGTTATATCTAATTTGAACCAAAATCTCACAATTAAATGCACAGGGGAGTGAACAGTCAGAGGTTAGAAATCCGGCTCGGCAGAGTTGATTAAGACTGGATGAAGGATTGAAATTCACCCAGCCTGAGAGCCTCCCAGTTGGTGAATATTGATGGGGTGGGGGCCTCCCTGTTTAGTTTACAATCAGTTTAAATGTCCAGCATTCACATCCACAACAAACCGAACGCCGGCATCTGGGCTGAAATAAAATCTGGGGCGGCCTGGACGACCAATGCGCTCGCCTTCCTACACCTCCCCTTGTTGCACGCAAATTGCGTGACTCAACGCATACATAAAACTCGTGGATTCAGACGTGCATCCCTGTGGTGCCACTGCGCAGAGGCGAGTGGCAAGGGGCCAGCAATGGGGGAGGGGGGGTGGGGACAAGAGAAAGTGTAATGAAATGTATGCTTTTAATTTCACTTAAAAACTCAAAGCAGGCGAACCTGAGATGTGTCCTCCGGGAACGTAATCAATATGAGAGCAGACAACAAAGGCCTGGCTCTGACGCAAGCGCGCGCGCTGCCCGGGCCCCATTAGCTTATTGCATGGCCTCCTCTTCGAGAGCTGCAGGGAGCTCTCCCGGGCCCAGGCTCGGCCTCTCAGCCTGCTTTCAGCGCACAGAACACTAGGGAGCAGCAGCTGCCTGTCAACAACCCCTTCCCGAGCACGCGGGATAGCGATCCGTGCTTGCTACATTGTAGGACGGGAGTGATGGGGGCTGGGCGGAAGGAAGACCAGACGAAATGCACTTCATGATAATACGATTGCGTCGGCAACAATCTGAGTGCTGCAGACTTATTGCTAACATGCATTTCACAAATAATTTCTAATATTTTGCTGGTCCTTTGTGTAGACTTGAGAGAGCGCAATTTGAATATAAAGTATATCGTAGCCATATTTAGACGTATATGTTATAAACGTAGGAATGAAATGCAAATCGTAATGTGAAGTTGATGACTATAGCATAAAGTCAATTAAAGTGATATTATGGTATAGGAAACGTAAATGTATTTACACGTTAAACATGCATTAGATTTAGAAGGCTCGTATACGTAGTGGGCTAATGTAGAAATGCCTACGAACAGTAGAACGTGCAGAGTAGAATTCATGTACGTGTGTAGCTTTAAATGCAGAAACGGCGAGAAATGTAACATGGAGAAACGTGCAGAGAGCATACATAACGAAGCAACCAATGAGAATAAGGTTGTATTCTATGAAATTTATATTCTATGTATTAAGGTTTATATTCTACGAAATTGTATTTTAGCTAAGATCTATTCACATATGAACGAAGTATTTGGTAGATACGATTGTATATAAATGTATGTTAAAGGTTATATTGTGGAGAAGAAGTTTGTAGGAATGCTAGAAGAAATTAGGTCATTTGTGATTATAACCTGAATGACCAAGGGTTCGCAAGAGTGTAGTCCAATGTATGTAATTTAGTGGGCTCACAGGAGTCGTGAATAGTCTTCACATGAAGGTGCGAGCCGAAGAGTCTAGCATTTGTTAGATTTAAGGTGACAAATGTCGAACGAAGTTTATTGCCTAAACATGAGAGGAGGCGATTGGAATTTGAGCTTTGTTTTGAATGACCATTCACAGGATCTAGTAAGGTCAGAGAAAGAGTTGTAATGTTAAGGTCTTGTTTAAGGTTATCTGACTTTGGATGGAAGTGTCAACTAAAAGTCGCCAACGAGAAGATGAAGATGACATCTGAAGAGAAGGGTCAACCTAACGGACGACGCGAAGAGATGAAGCAATGGAAAGAGCCAGAAACTGACATCATCGGGGAAAGTCCGTGGTGGGCGTCAAGGGGCGTTCCACCCACACTGTGATTGTGTATTTTAGGGACAGCACCCCGGGGATAAGATAGCGAAGAGCTCAGAGAGAGGAGAGCGAGAGGCAAGTTAGAAGGGTAGATGCCTTGAGCAGATGCGCTGAGAGAGATCAGAGCGCAAGGGAGCAGTAGGCCGAGGACCCTTAGAAGAGCGGATGGGTAGGCAGAGAGGGTACTGCTTCTTAAACTTAAGTTACCTTTAGAGGCTAAGAGAGTTTGAACTTCTTTGGAAGTCAAACTGCTGACACCTTTTTAGGGAAGAAACTTGCGAAATAGGGATGTCACCTAGTATAGAGTAGGGACAGATTTAACTTGATTATTTTCCTCTTTCTGTAGATGACGCAAAGGAACCACTTTACATCGAAGCTTTGATTGATTTTGTATTCTTTGTATACTTTGAGATTTATCCTGAGAGGATTGTAATTTACATTCAAATTTGATTTTATATAAACCTTTTAAAACTTTATCAGTTGTAAGTGGTTCTTCAGAGTGGCGTCATTTAATGGGGTTTAACTAAACCTATGTGGGAGTTGTCTTTTACTCAACGACAGATATTAGCGGTCCAAAAATTACGAATGAGATAAATTATTAAATTGATTATAAATTGATACCAAAATCTCATTCCCCGCAGACTCAGAGGGCCCTAACTTTGGGCGGCCCTCGCGCATAAGGGTACTGCGTGCAGGAACAAGGAATGCACTCGGACACTGATATAGATACTATGGCTGGACTGGCCTCGTGCGGCCATGCCCCCTTTTTTATTTCTCGCCCTGCGCCGCCCCTCGGCGTAACGTTTGAGTGCCACATTTCCGGCACATGCTCGGCAAAACATTGCACTGCTGACTTATTACTAGGCCTGGGCGGTAAATTTCGTTCCGCTCGTGGAATTTGCGATATTTTGACATTTTCGCATTCCGCAGAGAGCGCGAAAATATCAAAACTTTCACAATCTGCCAGGAAACCGAAGTTTTTTCTTGTTAGCTCTTAAAAAATGCATTCTTGTGCACGCGTTAGTGACTTACCGGGTCCCTGCGTTCGCGACGAGTTTCCCTATCCGTTCGCGTGCATCACGAGATGTTGGATTGTTGGTAGCCGGTCGCGCTATCCAGCGCGAGTTTGCGATCAGGAACACATCATTCGACCCAGGAGAGGAAATAAGCATCACGAGCAAGATGGCCGTGCCCATTAGCGTCCGCATGGGCAAGTTAGAGGTAAATTTCCCAGCGACCACGCAAAAACACATCGGGAACGGGTGGGAAAAGCAATCTTCGCGAAAGTTCCGCGTGCTCGCGAGATTTTGCGCAATTTCACGATAGTTTGTGAAAGTCAATTTCACAATTTCCGCCCACCCTATTACATACCATCCCAACTCAGTCTCTTCTCCTCCCTTTGCAGGGGGGAGCCGCAGTGGTCACTCCGCATGCAAAATCCCTCAGGCGGGAACTCAGGGCCAGATTCCTTCTCAGTTCGTATCTGGGATGATGACCCCTCTACGGGGATGGATCCTTTGATATCACTGGTATGCCCGTTTGTTCTCCTGAGCTTAGTGGCGAGGTCTCAGCTTCTCCCTGCCCACTGGGCAGCCGTCCAGTAGTGTGCTTGTGACCCTGCTCTCATATCTTTCATCTCCCACTTCTCTTGCCTCGGGCTCAGAATCCTGATCTGTGGCGGGACGAGCTTCCACTACCCCCTTGAACCATGAGATGTGTCTGGTTACCTCCTCTCCGTCCTTTTCCACAGTAACCATGGTCCCTTTGACACCGGTCACACTCCAGTAGCCTAGTTCATAGGGGGTTCGGAACTTTCCTCCCGGCCTCCTGTCTCTTATTATTACACGGTCCCCTGGTTGCAGGTGGCGGGCCCTTGCCCTTCTTTTGTGGCTGGCTTCTTTTGTGGCTGGCGGCCAGGTTGTGCTTCTCCCTCCATCTGAGCACTTCCGTCTCGTTGTAGGGCAGCGGGGCCCATCCGGCGCAGACGAGGAGCGTGTCTCGATGTGTGCCGTTGAACATGAGGTCCCACGGGGCTTGGTGAGGGGTGCTGTGTGGTGTGCTTCGATATTCCTGAAGGAACAGTTGGAGGTGTCACTTAGGATCTGTGTTCTCAGCTACAGCAATGCGCAGATTTTTGTTGAGAGTCCTCATGAACCTTTCAATTTCCCAGTTGGCCTGTGGCCACTAGGGGGTAATACAATGGTGTCGGATTTCGTGGTGCTGTAGGAAGCCTTGTAATTCTCCTCCTTTGAAAGAGGGCCCGTTGTCGCTCTTGATCTCTTCCGGGCACCCAAACATTGTGAATATCTTCTTGAGCACCTGTTAAGGGTAAAAGCGGCAATCATGAACATTATCTGCACCATCTTGTCTGATGGAAGTTCCTCCGCGCACATGGACTGCGGTCATTCTGACCACCGCAGCCATTTTGTATTCCATTGGTCACCTTTGTTTCACACTGCCCATACTGGCATCCCTCTGACCAGCCTGGTATATGAGCTGGGGGCTATGGACTATCGCCACGACAAACATCAACACCACTTGCTGCCACAGACTCGTTTTTCCTCTCATCTCTGTTTACAGGCAGGCCCATGGACACCCTTACGCAAACAGGTTCCAAATACCAAACTGACTCTTGCAAACATGGTTTATTGCAGTGCACACAGCAAGACTTGTTTTTGCCAACAATGTGACCTGTTTTTATCAACAGAACGGACTCTTAGATCTGGCCGGTCTCACATGTTTTAGACCCCGAAGCAAGGTCCAGCTGCAAGATTAAATTGTCTGTTTGGCCAGGGTGGGAGGAGAATAACTGTTGGGCTTGTGCAACCATGTTGATGAAACAATGTTTGGCTTGTGTGACAACCTATCCGGGGCCGGGATACCAAGCTTACATGACACTGATCATAAAGATTTCTTTGTCCTGATACTGTATAAAAGTGACCGGCAGGAGAGCTGTTGTTAGAACACCTCAGTAGATTACCACAGTGTCTGTTGACAGGTTCTACTCATGAGAAATAAACTTGTTTCTTGTCTTGCAGGTGCCAGCGCCTGCCTCATTATTTTGATAGTAAATCCAGTGAATTTAAGGTGACCCTGTGCCGGGCAGCATTGGGTGTCTTAGGAGATTTGCTGATTTTCACACACCGGGGCAACCCGGAAGACGCGGTGGAGCTGACGACTTTTACAACTGGGTATTTGAAGTAGCTGTCGACCATGACCAGGGTCATTTGGCCACTGGGGAAACTCCCGAAGTCAATGCTCACCTTCTCCCACGGGGTCTTCCTATGCTCCTCCGTCTGGATGGGCACCAGACATTCTGGTGTCCCGGTTAGCTGGCATGCCTGGCAGCTCCTTACGACTTCCTCCACCCGGGCCTCTAATCCTGGGAACCAGACTTTCTCCCGCATCCTGGCTTTCATTTTCTCAACCCCTTGGTGCTCTCTGTGGACTAACAGTGTTGCACGAAGTTGGAGGGCTGCGGGGATGACTATGCGACACCTTCGCACAAGTGTCTCATTTTGTGTGACACTCAGTTCATTTTGGATCTTCCATTTCTTTGCGAAGCACTCACTGTCATGTCCTGACCTGTCCTTTGCTGTTTGTAGTAACTGGTGCCAGTTGCCGCCTTAGAGAGCACCACTCAATCTAGTGATTACCGGGTCTCGAACAGCGGCCACTGTGATGTCTTCCAGGCTCAATGCTTTCGGGCTTACGGCTATCGAAATCAGATTTATGTGGGTCTCTAGAGACTCAACTTCCGGCTCTTCTTCCTGGTGTTCCCTGGGTGTGGGGTGTCGAGAGAGAAAATCAGCGGGGTTTTTGGCACCTGGTCGGTACACGACCTCCATCTCATACTGTTGAAGCTCAATTGCCCATCATTCGATTCTTGGGGGTGGGTGAGGCGCCAACTCCTTGAAGAGAGGTACAAATGGCTGGTGGTCCATTACAACCTTGAATGGTTGGCCACAGATATACAAATGGAAGTGCCTCCACGCCCACCAAAAGAACAAGGCCTCCCACTCGATCAGCGCATAGCGCTTTTCGGTGGGAGAGAGAGACTTGCTGGCGTAGGCCAATGCTGCTCATCTCTCAGGTTCCTGTTCTTGGGTGAGCACCGCCTGAGACCCACCGGGCTGGCATCGACAAGTAGCTGTGTGCGCTTGATAGTGTCGAAATACACCAGCGTGGTGTGGTCGGGGGGAGAGAATTCTTGATTCCTTGGAATGCTGCTACTTCCGGCGGTCCCCACCGCCACTTGGCATCGGAGCAAGTGAGGTTCCGGAGGGGTTCTGCGATGGTGGCCAGGTCAGGGATGAAACGGCCACAGGACGTGGCCATCCCGAGAAAGCATCATACCTCCGACATTGTTGTGGGAGCCGCTGCGTTATTGATGGCTCAGGACTTTCGTAGGTCTACTTGGATTCCCTCTTGGTTAAAGATGTACCCAAAGAAACCTATCTTCTTCTGGAAAAACAGACATTTTTCTCTGTGCAGGGTGACCCCGTGTTCCTGGAGTCGCTTCAACGTGGCCCTCAGATGTCGATAGTGCTAATCCGCAGTGGCGGAGTGGATGAGGATGTCATCACTCACGTTTAATACCCCCGGCAGGCCCATGAGAATCTCCCGTGTCCTGGAACCCTTCTGCTGCAGAAGATATCCCAAAGTTAAGCCGCTTGTATCGTCGCAGCCCCAGGTGGGTGCTGAACGTGGGGATTTATCTGCTTTCTTTAGCCAATACCAGATGGTGGTACCCTGCGTTCAGGTCCAACTTAGAGAACCACTAGGACCCATTGACGTCGGACACAATGTCAGCCATCGTTGGAGTGATGTGGCGTTCTCGCCTGATGGCCTTGTTGGGGAGGCGCATTTCAATGCACAGCCTGATCTTCCCTGGCTGTCGTGGCTTCTCTGCTATGACCATGGGTGACACCCACGACCCAGGCCCAGGGACTTTTTTGATGACTCCCTGCTCTTCTCCTCTCTGCAATTCTTGTTCCACTAGCTGCCTGAGGTGGAAGGGGACTCGCCTGTGGAGTAGGGCCGTTGGGGTGACTATTGGGTCGACGTGGAGCTTGATTAGGGCTTTTTTGATGCATCCAAGCCCTTTGAAAAGGCTGCAAACTGGCTCAGCAGTTCCTTGGTTTGGTTCGCCCTCACACTTCGCTCAAACATCACTCGGCCCAGGTCTTCAGCGGCATGGCTGCTTACAAACATGCCGCCTCCTGGTCGATGACGTGGACATCTGTTAGGATCTCGTTGTCCTCTGACCTTATTGCCACTGTCATCTTCTCTAGTAGCGGCAGGGGTGTGGTGCTCCCGTACACAAAGATCTTGGTTTTGGACTATTTCAGCTCGGGCCTGGGCCGCAGTTGATTATACTGCTGGACTCCCATGACCTTGCTGAAGCACTTGTGTCGATTACCGCCTTTTCTTCCGACCCAGCTATCTTCACGGTGCACGTGGGCTGCAGCCTTCTCCGTCTCTTAAGCTCTTGTATGAACGATATTAGGTATGTCTCCACCTCCTCTTCTTCCATTGAGGTGTCTTCCACTCGATAGGTGGCCTGTTTATTCTTCTTTTCGCTGCATGAGGGTGTAAGGGAGGTACTTGATAGCTAAAGCACCATCCTTCGCATCGGTCTGCCCCCTTTGCTGTCCTAGTATTGGTTCTTCTTTCGGCATACAGACGCAAAGTGGTTTGGGGTCCTGCAGTGGCAACATCGCTGTCCTTCGGCGGGGCACACAATGACGGTGTACTCTTCGTGTCCACAGTACCCACAGTGACCTTTCGGGGCTTGGGGTGGACAGCTTTGCTGACCCCTCCCTCTGTCACGTGTCCTCATGGTGTCCAACCCTTTCCGCTTTGACCGTTATGCTCTTTTCCTCCATCCATGTTTAAGCTAAGTCAATCTCATCCGCCCTGGCTGCGGAGAGGTCATGAGTCCCAGCCAGGACTAGTATGTAGTTGAGGGGTATATCTGGTTGCCTCAGAATTAACCTGTGTAGGGTTTTGCTGCGCACCCCTTGGATCAGCTGGGCGTGGATCTCCTCTGAGGCGCTATTATCTGTGGTGTAGGTACTTGCCAACTCTCTCAGCCTCCCGCAGAACGTGTCGATCGATTCCGCTTCTCTTTGTCGGGCTTGATGCAGTTTGAACCTCTCGAAATCTGGGTTCAACTGTGGGTCGAAGTGTGTGTTAAGCGCCGTTACCACCGCCGCGTAGTGATTTGGCGCCCCTGTGTTTTGGAGGTGCTTGAACAGCAGGTACACTTACTCACCTGCATAGTGGAGTAGTAGTGAGCATTTAACTGCTCCGTCTGTCTCTGTTGTGGCCACAAAATAGTTTTATAGCCATCCTAGCCATGTTTTCCACTGTGGGGACGCGGTGGTGGGGTCCGCCGCCTCACTGAATGGGGGCAACACCCCTGCGGTGGCATGTTGCATGATGATGTGGGTGGGCTGCTGGTTGCCGTCCGGGTTGTCACCCATTGTCACTCTGATGGTGTTTCCTTTCGCGTTGGAGGAGGATGGTGTATGCTGGATGTCCCCTCACTCCACTCAGGTGAGTTGTGCCTGCTCCCTTGAGCCACCCCGGTCCTGGCTGTGCGCTTGCTGCAGTGCTGTGGGGGTGTATTCTCCTCTTCCTGTCTTGAGGGGTGTCTGTGTGTAACAGGCGCCGTGCCAGGGCTTGTCTGCAGCCTGCCTCTGTGGGGTGTTTTGGCTCTGTGCCTTTGCTGGTTGTGTAGGCTGGAGTGGCAGTTTATGCACTTTCCAGTTTGGGGCCTAAAGCTCGTGTTGGCCTCCAGGGATGGTGTAGCGCTTCCTGTCCAGGCCCGAACAGGTGCTCTTCCTTGCCATGGGGGGGGGGGGGGGGGGGGAAGGGGGGGGGGGGGTTTGGGGGAGGGGAAGGCAAGCGCTGTTACTGTCTACTGCTGAATTCCAGTGTGCCTCTGGAATTCAGCTGATGGATCACCTCTGTCTTGAGCAGTCCACAGGGCCGGGGAGCGCGGGCCGCACTCCTGCCCCTTCTCAGTGAGCCACGGAGCGAATTGGGCGGCTGGGTGAGACGTTGTGGTTGGGGCAGTGCACTGGAGTATGGGTGTTGGCTCCATTCCTTGTTGCCAGTGAAGAAGGCCCAAACTTTGGGCGGCCCTCGCGCATAAGCGTACTGCGCGCAGAAACAAAGAATGCACTCAGGCATTGATATAGATACTATTGCCATACTGGCCTCGTGCAGCCACACCCCGGGCCTCATTTATGAGGCCCCTTGCGCCATCGGAACTTCACTTTTCATGAAGTTCCGTGGCGCAGAAGCCTGCGTGGTATTTATCAGGCAGCAGTGCGCCAGTTTTTGTGGCGTACTGCTGCCTGATAAATATCAGTCCCTTTAACGCAGTGTTCTGCGTTAAAGGGGCGTGCAATGGGTGTTGCTGGGGGCGTTCCCAGCAACATCCATGGCCTTTTGACACTGCCCCAGATTTACGAGAAATCGTAACTCTGAAGCAGTGCCAAAAGCTTACGCCTCCCCGGAGGCGTAAGGGAGGCGCAACAGGAAGAAATGTCTTTATTTCTCCTCGTATTTCCTTTTTCTATGTGTGCTGCATTCTACAGCACACATAGAAAGAGGAAAAGCCTCTTGTGATTATTTTTGTACAGAAAGGTGCCCCTTCCTGTACAAAAATAATCTTCCCCGCAACGCAGGCACCCTTGCACCATTGTGCAAGGGTGCCTGCGCTGGCGCAGGGAGCCCATTGTGCGCTGGCGCAGGGGAAAAGGACAGGAATGCGCCGTGTCTTATAGAGACGGCGCATTTCTGCCCTTTTCTTTTGCCGTAGGGAAGCGCAGCAGGGAGGCTGCGCTTCCCTACGGCAAAAAGTCATAAATGAGGCCCCCCGTCTTTTATTTCTCGCGCTGTGCCGTGCCCGGCTCAACGCCTGAGTGCAACATTTCTAGCACATGCCGGGCAAAACACTGCACTGCTGACTTATTACACTATGGTCATACATGCCAACTTCTTAGACCAGGAAAGTGGGAGATAAAAAATAATATTCGGGGAAATGTATTTTTCCCATTGACTCCTATTGAAGCTGAGGCAATTTCAAGCGGACGACAGCTAAACTAAAGCCATTTATGGTTTCCGAAATCTTGAGTCCCGTCTGAATCGGGGCTGTTGGCATTCAGGTAGTTTACTTTGAGAAGTATGGTAGCCATGCACAGACAGCTCAGCTTTTTCTCCCCGGGTAGAGCAGGCCCAATGGTAACTTCATTAATGATAGGGTGACCAGGCATCCTGGATTTGCCAGGACAGTCCCGGGTTTTCACCAGCCGTCCCGGCAGATGTCAGGAAATTAAGCTCATGTCCCGTTTTTAGAAAAAGTCGAATGAAAATGGTCTGAGGTATCTTTTTATGTTTTGCAAAGCAGGGATAGTTAGTAGCTGTTAGAGGAAAGCAATTTAATTAACCGGCATGCTACTGTCTTTAAAAACTGCATTTTATTCATACATCTGAAATTCTCTGCTAAGGAGCACTGCCATTCTGTGCTCTCGGTTGAAATAAAATTGTAGTCCTTCTTCAATTTTTGGGAAAGGTCCCAGGTTTTGGCTTTAAAATTCTGGTCACCCTAATTAATGAAACCGTATTCATGATCTGGTGTTGTAGTTTTAAGTAGCTACTAATGCATTCTAGGAATTGCAGTCCTGGCTCACGTCAGTAGAAAAAACATCAGGTATTGTTTTTAGATTATCATGTCTTTGTAAAGGAGCAACTGGAATGGGATAGCGGGTCCCTGATGAAAGGAGTCATCCGTGGACCTTATATTTTGGATCACAGGTGCTTTCATTGTAGTTAGGGTGACTGAATTTTGATAAAACCCCAAAAAGGGACATTCAGCAAGCATAGAAGAAGGACTACATTTTCACGTCTGCTGCGAGGCACCAAATAACTGAAATAACAGCGCGCATCAACATAGAAACACAGACAACGAAGCTTTAAGGGACTAAATTAAATCAAATTTTAAACCCAGCCTCATGGGTGTTAATTAAATTCTGTTCTGATAAGAGCTGCTAACACGTACAGATTTTCAGCACACAAACCTGTCATCCTCTGTTTTCAGATGATCTTCCGTAAAAATCGGGACTTGAGGTAAATTTATCAAAATCTGCTGGGACAGCTGTGTTGTAAATAAGTAGGACCATTCCACATAGCTTCTTTATGAAGATTTATTCCATGTAAGATGTTATACAGAAGAGCACCACCAGGAGTAGCCTCCCTGCTGCTCCGCCCTTACTCCAACTGACACTCTCTCTCATCCATCATTCCATAACCAGCTCTCACACCAACAGTCCATTCCACAGACACACAGGCTGAGCAGCAGGTAGAACAAGCTGGTGGAAAACCAGACTGTCCCTGTAAATCCAGGACACCTGGTCACCATATTGTAGTCTTTATTCTGGATGTCACTCACAAACGTTTGAGCACACCTAAGCTGGAAACTTAGGAAATGCTGATGTAAATTCCCAAAACTAGAGTTAGTGAATTTAAATCTGGTGAGATTCATGGCTATACATAGGCCTTAGTATAAAGTACATATCTATCATTGGTGCAGCGGGTGCTACAACGCTTTTAGAACCTAATAGAAGTATAAAGAACCCATTTTCTTTATTGTATTAGGCAGCATCACCTTAACTAAGCTATACATTTAGTGCAAGGCCTGTCAGAAGCAATTATGGGGCACAGGTCAAAAACATCACTTGGGGATTCTACTCGGGTTCTCAAGCCAGGAAGTCCTAAGGATTTTATCAGGACCTTGGTCCTTAACAGAACTGCCAAAATCGACCGCCTGGGTGCCGATAATTTCATCCTTATTGGCGATTTCAATTATCATGCTGAGATGGCTCAAGACCTGGACACCGACCAATTGATTACATCTCTCCAGACCTTAAGTCTGGAGCCATTGGTAGTGGGGCCCACCCATCAGGCAGGTCATACTCTCGATCTTCTGTTCACAAACTCCACCAGGATCACCGTGGACCCAACTGTACAGCTCCTTTGGACAGACCTTTATTTAATACAGTTTAGTCTTCCTGTCAATGAGCCGAAAATAAGACGAGATAATGATAGCGTCATGATCAGACCTTGGCACAAAATTACATCTTTCTCCTTCGCTAATAATTTCAGCGCCTTTTTCCAGGGTTAAGATGAAGCATAAACCATCTCCCTGGTTTACTGCAGAACTCAAAACTCAGACATTATCTAACAGGAGGGCTGAGCGTCTTTGGAGAAAGACGAAAACAGCGAAAGATCAAGCTAACTTTAGAGAAAGTCGCTGTGCATATCTAGATAATATCAAAAAGGCTAAAAAGATGTATCTAGCTGGGAAGATTAACAATGCAGCCAGCTCAAGTAAAGAACTCTATAAAATTGTGAAAGAATTCTCCACCCCTGAAGCTGTACAATCCTCTGTGACTCAATCTCAGGAATGGGTCAATAAAGTATCTTCTTTTTTCGATGAGAAAATAAAGGTCATATACAGATCTTTCCCACACAAGGACTGGATCGATCTGCAGACAACCAATAGAAGTGACCCACCAACCTCCCTGTTGACTAAATTTCAACCAGTAACCAGGGAGAAGGTCTTGGAGGTCATTGTCAAAATTAAATCCGGATCTCCTACAGATCCCTTTCCCCCATGGATGATTAAGAAATTAGCACCCTCTCATATACCAAGGCTTACAGAGATTTTTAATCTATCTCTGGATCAAACTGTTGTCCCGGGCAAATGGAAGAAAGCTCAAGTTAGGCCTATTTTGAAGACGCCTACATTAGATGCTAGTGAACTAGCCAACTATCGTCCCATCTCGTTGCTGCCCTATTTTGGGAAAGCTCTCGAAGCCTTGGTAAACAGACAATTAACCAGCCATTTAGAAGGGCATAGTCTTCTCAACCCCTCTCAATTGGGATTCCGTGCGGCACACCGCACCGAAATGGCAGTAGTCGAAATGATCGACAATATCAGGTTTGCTCTAGATGAGAAGGAATCAGCTATTCTGGTGCTGTTGGATCTATTGGCCGCTTTTGACACCATCTCCCATGACATTTTGCTACAACGGCTCTGGGAGATGGGGGTCCAGGGAAAGGCCTTGTATTGGTTCAACAATTATTTAAAAGATTGTTCAACCACTGTGCACCTTGGTTCCATGGCAGCATGCAGCAGAGCAGCATGTTTTGGAGTACCCCAGGGATCTATCTTGAGCCGATGCTTTTCAACCTTTATGTCACCCCCTTGGCCAAGATAATTAGATCTTATGGCTTTGAAACGGTATCATACACCGATGATACCCAATTGCTGATAACATTCGCCCCTGACCCTTCGGATACTATTATCCGGTTTAAGAAATGTATGACCCACATTGACAGCTGGATGGGTCCTAATACATTGCAATTGAACAACACCAAAACTGAGATAATTCTGTTTGGCAGGGCTGAAGACCATTGGTCTAGTGACTGGTGGCCCAAGTCACTGGGCCCCTGTCAATCTCCAAAACCAACTGTATGCAATTTGGGGATCACTACCGATAATAAACTCTCGATGAAAGCTCATGTAAACCGTGTAGAGGGCACCTGTTATGGCATTTTACGCAAATTGCGGAAGATATTTTTGTGGTTACCAATCGAATCTCGTGAGCCACTCATGTAGAAATTGAAGAAATTGATGTACATGAACAGCACTCATTTCCCTTCTTCTCCCACTCCTCTCCCTGTGAGCACCATGAATACCATAAACTATTGACCGTATCACTCTGCCAGTAAGAGCCCATACCTATATGCATATGCACAGCCATTCTAGGCACCATGGCCTTTTTACCCATTGGAATCCCCGGCTTCCCCCCTGCGCGTATCTTACACCCCCTCTCTCTCTCATGCATAAACCATGAAACCCTCTCCCTCTGCGCGACCCTGCTGTGAAAGGCAACTCTCCTGCTTGACCCGCACAAAACCCCCCATTCCCTCTTGAAGAGGCATCCTTCGCCTTAGCTGACATAGCCCTCCCCAGCTGCACCTGATTGCCCCCGCTCTCTCATGTACGGGTCATAAGATCTCTCTCTCTTGCTCTCTCTATGTGACTCTGTCCCCGTGTCCACCCTGGCTCCCCCTCCCTTCTCCTCACATGAGCAGGCCGTAAACCTTCTTCTTCTGCAAGACCCTGTCCTTGAGAACCACGACCGCGCCTGACCAACACCTCCTTTCCTTCCATGAATGCCCCTCTGTTGACAAGCCTTCCCTCCGCGCTCGATTGTCCACGCAGCATGAATGCCACTCCTTTGATGACCCCCTTTCCCCGAGCCCGGCTGACACACATGTCCGAGGCCATCGCCTAAGCCAGGAGATACCATTTACTGCCCTTATTGTATGAAGTCACTCCTCTTCAAAGGACTCACTATTGATTCTGGCCACCCCACCCCCTGGCTATGATTAGGCGCGCACATCCTACACTGTTGATGAAACACTCAGCTGCGTGATTGCCCTCCCCTCTTATCAGCAGGTCAAGGGTCCCTATTGTGAACACATGTGGGGTAGGATTGACACGAGGATTATAGGGATGTCTTTTCCTTTGCGTCATACTGTCCTGATTGTACTCTCAAGTGTTTTGTAAGATATAAAAGCCAGAGTCTCAGCTCACTTGTTAGAGCACCTCCTGAAAGACACCGTGTTTCGTGTCCGAAATGACTGGCTCTCCTCATGAGAATTAAACTCTGTTCTTGATTCCTGCTTCCAGCGCCCGTCTCTTTATTTGGTAACTATTCAACATGGGAACTAAGAGGCGGTTTGCGCCAGCAGCCTGGGCATCGATAGAATTATGGGCTCATTTTCCACAATTGGCGCCTAACGTGGGGCCCATCAGTGACATAAGGTTCGGTAAGAAAGATCCAGACGAAGAAGCGAACATCTAAAATGATCGGAGTATACCTGCCTTGAGAGGGCCCTAGCCCGGCTGCCGATCAAAAGAACTTCGCCAATTCTGAACGGACCTCTCTTGAGTGACCTATTGTCCTGACTGGAATCCCACAGGAATGCTACATGGAGTAAGAGAACGATCGGGCGCTGGAGGAGGAAGTCGAAGAACTGTCCGTATGGTCCGGTCCGGGTAAGATTAAGTAGGGTGTTTTTACGCCTGATTGGTAGGATGGTTTTATCCATCTGATTGATTGATTGATTGATTGTATTGGAACCGGTATGTGTATACTGGCATCGTTGGTATTGGTTCATTTAGCTTTGAATGCTACTTGAAATATTGGTTCTCTTATTGAGAACGAGACATTCTCTGTTTGCAAACAGCGACGAATAGGAACGTCGTCCCTCTTTGCAGATAGAGAAGGGTAGGTAATGCAGACTTTTGTCCCCGTTGTAATCCGTCATGCCTACTTTTCTCCCCACTGATTGTTTTGAAGTCGATTAATAATCGATTGTTGCTCTTTGAGATCTTCCCTGTCCACAAACAGAGACGAATAGGAATATTCTGTTTCCTTTATGGATAGCGAAGGGCAGGTAATGCAGACATTTGTCCCCGTTGTAATCCGTCATGCCTGTTTTTCTCCCCATTGATTGGTTGGTTGCCTGGACATTGTTGTTCCAGGAATTGTTTCGTTTGAGGTATTTTCTATTTGCAAACAACGTGGAATAGAAATATTCTGTCTAGTCTTTGCAAGTAGAAAAGGGTAGGTTATGCCCCTTTGTGAATTCGTCAGTCCTACCCACTCCCCACTGGTTGGTTATTTGGGGGGTAGCTCGCATGGTCCGCCCAGGAGACTACCCTTATGGAGGACATATGCTCTCCACTCATGGGCCATTTAGTAGAAATAGACCGACTGGTCCGTCCAGGAGGCTACCCTAGTAAGTGGAAGTACATCGCTCGGTCTGTCCAGGATGATACCCTAATGAAGGAATATATGTTCCCCTTTTTGATCGATAATCTCGTTCCACCCCGGACCATTTATTGGAGGGAACTCGTCTGGTCCATCCAGAAGTACCCCCTAGTGAAAAGGACACATAAAAATATGAGGTGATCACCGTTCCCTACTAACAGAAGACTTTAGCTCGAAACACGCTAAGGAAAAGAAAGAAAATAAAAAGAAATCAGGCTAAGTCAGTAACCCCCTGATGAGCTTTTGACTTCACTAAAAATAAGAAACATTAGAAATAGTTCGTAATAAGAAATATAAAATGGCGAAAAAGTTTGACAGCAAAGACAACCACGAGGTAGCTAGGTTTCACTGCCTATTCCTGCTCCCAACATGTCTGCCTCATTGCCCACCACGCCCAAATACCGGTCACACGAAATAGAAACAAATTCAATAGGTACCTACCCCCATTCCCGGAAGCTCCCGAAGTGCAACAGGTCCGCGGTCACGCCCATCCGGAAGGCGAGGCCTCGAGGCACGAGGGGCTCGCCTGGCCACGGTCGGTAGGAGATGATGTTGGGCAGGCGGTCCAAAGAATGACAAGGACCTCTCCATCTCTTCTCTTCTGCCGCCCTGCGGGCCGCGGGGAGAGAGGGGGCTGTCTTGCCTCGGCCACCGACCACCTCTCTCTCTCACCCGATCCGGCTTTCGTCGAAGGCCGAAGCCAAGGCGAGGATGACGGCATTTCTTTGTGCTATAATGGCCGCAACTACACCCAACGCCTGATAGTTGCAAGTAGTCCCGCCACATGCCATCGCCTGCATAGTGACAAGTAGTCCCGCCACATGTCCACCCCTGGACAGTTCCAGGTAGTCCTGCCACATGTCAAGAGAAAAGGGGGGGCTGTCTTGCCTCAGCCGCCGACCACCCCCCCCCATCTTCAATGGCTGGCACGGCCAATATCGAAGCGACGGAGCCGAGGAACGGCGCGGGGTCGCTGGAAGGGGGAGGCGGCGCGAACGAGCCTCCCCCACCTCCCTACAGGTGGAGGCTTCCAGCGACACCCCAATGCTCTTACTTAAAGAGGGTCAACATCAAAAAGCGGTCTTCTGCCCAGGACGGGCACACGCTCCATGCCTTCTCTCCTCAACCTTGAAGATTCTATAAGAACCGGGGGGCACCCTGATCCCTCCGCATGGGCTCCCCCGCCCCCTTCACTGGGAACCACGACATCGGTGCAACTCCTGCCGGCGCCAGCCTCGGATTGGAAATGGCTAAAATGCAGCCACGGCACAGACTTGTTCAGTTCCGGAGGAACACCAGAATGACCCGGTAGGAAAATTGTTGCCGCCCTCCCCACTCTTTGACTAATGGTCCATATTTGTTAGACTGTTAACCACATAGCACAAAACTTTTTGAACTGCCAACGGAAGGTTCTGGGCCAACCATGCGAGACTAGAGACATTCTGACTGTGCTGGAACTCGCCTGACCCCACCCAAAATGGCGCCGACACACGAAAACGGAACTTTTGAACTCCCTGTTCACCCGGATTGCTCGAATATTGATGCTCTAAGATATGTATGTATTTTTGGACAAATGAAAGTCGATAAGATGGATAGTGATTATGTGCTTAGAGAAGAAAGCAATACAGATATTGATCATGTGTTTTGAAAATGAACTGATTTAGGGTGGGTACTGATTGAGAATGGGAACAATGAATTGGTGTAATTTAGACAGTGAACGAGCATCTGGATAATGAATTAATTTATTTTTGACTGAATACTCGACATGCATCATGCTTGCTCTGTGGTAAAGCTCGATACGATTTTATTGCACTGCCGCACTTTATGCAATGAACTGCCATCAACTTCTTTCTTCCTATGTACAGTTCCAATCTGCTCCGTGGCTGGTCCACGGGATTATAGGCCTGTATTTATACATCAACACTTTTTATTAAAAGTATTTTGAAAACGAAAGCATAGTTGTAGCAGTTGCATTAATGAGTTTTGGATGTCTTACTACTGTGAGCAAAGAATAAGTATGATGAAAGATGTAGATCAAAAGGATCAGATATTTAGCAGCTACATTATGTATCACAGGCAGCCAGAAAAGTGTTTTAGACACCCTTAAAAACGACACCACAGAAATGCCACCTGACCGTCACCCTCGCACCCGACAAAGAGGGTTACGACCGAGTAACTCATGTAGATACGCGGATCGTCAATGATTATCTATCTGACATTGCTGGTCCCTCTGGGCTTAAACGCCGAGATGGTAAAGAAATGCAGTACGTGGAGATAGGTCGAGTATGTGGTAGGTAAAAACATTTTCGGACTACTGCATGCTGATGTACTTTGAATGCTGCCCCCCACCCCTTCTTTTCCCTCCCTTCTGCAGGTCACGTCAGAACGTCGGCTGAAATATGGGAGAGCGATGATCGAACCACCGACGAAAAGGGAAGGAGGGAATATGTGCATAGTCCTCATAACGATAAGTTTTTAAAAGACGTAGACTTAAACATGACTGTTCCTCCTTAGAACATAGCAACTGGGAGGATGGACTGACATAGAAACTGGACAGGTACTGAATGACGAAAAAAAATTGACTAGAAATGACGCGTTAAATAATGTAACTGGACGTTTGACTAGGCAGGGAAAGGACAAAGAAAAATATACGGGTAAGGGTTACCACGGTACCACCCGTCTGGGAAGTTAGAAATGTTGCTGGTGTTCAAAATGCACTGCCCCCTTTTTCACACTCTTACAGATGTAGCCAAGCTGTCCGACTGTTCTCCCGATCAATACTTGCCGTTGCCTCAGCCTGGAGAACTTCCCACCAAAGGAAGGAACTGAAAAATGGTTTAAGATCCAACCATGGGTAAATAGCACGACCAGGCTAATTTCTGACCGACCAACTGAGGTGTAAGTATTGGCAATTGAGAACGCTGGCCGACATAACTAGCGAGAAGGAAAAGGAGGGAAGGGTAGAAAGAGCTAAGCACATAGATAAATAGGATAGTAAAGATACGTAGGATATAATATGGATTTTGTTGGCCACCTGTTGTTTCCTGTCCTGTCGTGAATGTCTTATATATGTGTAATGCATGTGCCGTCTTCCCTGTCTGAGTTGTGTGTGTGTAATGTACGGATTTATGTCTTCCCTCTGTCTGTATTTGCGTGTTACCTGACCTTTGCTGTTCTGTGTTGTGAGCGCACTAAATGACCTATTTTCGTACACGTCTCTCTCTCTCTCTCTCTCTCTCTCTCTCTCTCTACATGTCATACGTGTACCGAATGGCTCGTTTAGATTGCGGACGACTCTCAATCTCTACGAGAGTCTCCCTATTTTCTCTCCCTCTTTTTGGTAAAATTGTGCCCCACCGGCACCAGTCTGATTTGATACATATTGAACGCGAAGGTGTTCAGCGAAATTGACCGAAACTAAAATGATTGTATCTCGCCATATTACTGCCTCTCCTTTCTGCAAAATGAATGAACTTGAATTGGCTGAGAAGGAAAGGACAGGTAAGACGACTAAAAGTCCCCCAAATCTGGCCATTTATAGGGGAACTGTATGTCAATGGCACCTTATGTCTGTTCTTCAGAGACGAACGCCAACGTCTAGATTGACCCCCAATGCCCAGATTGCCCCACCCCCCTTTTTTTGCACCCAAGCACGAGCGCCCGAAGCATCCCCGCCCCATTTGATAGACCCCAGCTGCTGTCCCGGATATAAACATGATGACCATGAGTAGCTGTTGACCCTCGAGAAAAACCTTGTTTTGCCTGACTCTCGATGATGGCACCCCCGCCCTGTTTGAAAAGGTTAGCCAGTCCTGAAGGGAAATGCTCCGTAATGTTGAATATGATGTAATGCACAGTTGATGGGAATCTCATTTATCCTCACTTGAGTTATAAATAGAACGATGGATAGACCTGCCATAAACTCAGTAGGAATACTGACACAGGTACTGCTTGGTAATGGACCTCTGACTGTGACCAGTGAGCGTATCTCCCAAATGCGTAGAATTGAGGGAGGAATTCACATGCGTAGATATCTTCTTCTGCCATTTCTCTAAAACCTTGTCTTGTACCTATTCAAAGATTCACGATCACCGAAGGAGATGGGTCAGATGTGACGTACAGCCTGACTGCAGATCTTGGGACACGTATGACCTCGACCAAAGGTGGAGCTGCAGAGCAACAAGATACGGGACGAGACCGCAATTTCAACGTGGAAAATGAAAAATGACGGGCCGCCTTGAAGCCCTCCGTCTGCTAACCCACATGTGCCTGGAGTCTCCGTCCCCCTTCCTTGGGCCCGATTGATGGGCCTGCCTGCTTGTTATCCTTTGCTCCCTTGGTCCCTTTTGTGTGTCCCAGGAACTCTGACCCAACTCCGCTCTCTCTCTCTCTCCTATCGACTATTTGAACCACACTCACCCTCTTTTCCACGTGACTTTTTGCCAAAGGAAAGAACTGCATTCATATGGGAATAGGGTGTTGCCACGGAAAATATAGGTGCCGAGCATAAGGCGCCGCCAAACGGATTGTTTAAGGAACAGGACTGTGGTCTAACAGCAGAGGACTGACCGCACCCTGCAACGCGTAAGGATAGAACAGAGCTGGACCTATAGCTCCACCGCCGGTGCTCAACAGCGCCAACGAAAGTACCCGGATTGGAGCCTACCAGTGATGGCTCGCTGATAAAAAGACACTGTGACGAAGAAATCTTGTGTATTGAACTGAATTCCGCTCTCAACTACCTGGTCAAAACTGTTCATTGGTCACATTTTTAAGTTAGAAAGATTTATGCTATGTAGTGCGTTTAATTGCTAGGAACACAACGAAATGCAATTTCCTATGTGCTGTATTCTGCCCATCACCTCAGCTGTCTATGATTGTACGCCAAATGTTAGTATCGACAAAATGCTAATTCATCAACGATGCTTGTCTGCCTGTAACCCCATCAATTACAAAAATGACTGCTGTAATGTAAAAGGGGCGACTGTAGAAATTGAAGAAATTGATGTACATGAACAGCACTCATTTCCCTTCTTCTCCCACTCCTCTCCCTGTGAGCACCATGAATACCATAAACTATTGACCGTATCACTCTGCCAGTAAGAGCCCATACCTATATGCATATGCACAGCCATTCTAGGCACCATGGCCTTTTTACCCATTGGAATCCCCGGCTTCCCCCCTGCGCGTATCTTACACCCCCTCTCTCTCTCATGCATAAACCATGAAACCCTCTCCCTCTGCGCGACCCTGCTGTGAAAGGCAACTCTCCTGCTTGACCCGCACAAAACCCCCCATTCCCTCTTGAAGAGGCATCCTTCGCCTTAGCTGACATAGCCCTCCCCAGCTGCACCTGATTGCCCCCGCTCTCTCATGTACGGGTCATAAGATCTCTCTCTCTTGCTCTCTCTATGTGACTCTGTCCCCGTGTCCACCCTGGCTCCCCCTCCCTTCTCCTCACATGAGCAGGCCGTAAACCTTCTTCTTCTGCAAGACCCTGTCCTTGAGAACCACGACCGCGCCTGACCAACACCTCCTTTCCTTCCATGAATGCCCCTCTGTTGACAAGCCTTCCCTCCGCGCTCGATTGTCCACGCAGCATGAATGCCACTCCTTTGATGACCCCCTTTCCCCGAGCCCGGCTGACCACACATGTCCGAGGCCATCGCCTAAGCCAGGAGATACCATTTACTGCCCTTATTGTATGAAGTCACTCCTCTTCAAAGGACTCACTATTGATCCTGGCCACCCCACCCCCTGGCTATGATTAGGCGCGCACATCCTACACTGTTGATGAAACACTCAGCTGCGTGATTGCCCTCCCCTCTTATCAGCAGGTCAAGGGTCCCTATTGTGAACACATGTGGGGTAGGATTGACACGAGGATTATAGGGATGTCTTTTCCTTTGCGTCATACTGTCCTGATTGTACTCTCAAGTGTTTTGTAAGATATAAAAGCCAGAGTCTCAGCTCACTTGTTAGAGCACCTCCTGAAAGACACCGTGTTTCGTGTCCGAAATGACTGGCTCTCCTCATGAGAATTAAACTCTGTTCTTGATTCCTGCTTCCAGCGCCCGTCTCTTTATTTGGTAACTATTCAACATGGGACCAGCGCCCGTCTCTTTATTTGGTAACTATTCAACATGGGAACTAAGAGGCGGTTTGCGCCAGCAGCCTGGGCATCGATAGAATTATGGGCTCATTTTCCACAATTGGCGCCCAACGTGGGGCCCATCAGTGACATAAGGTTCGGTAAGAAAGATCCAGACGAAGAAGCGAACATCTAAAACGATCGGAGTATACCTGCCTTGAGAGGGCCCTAGCCCGGCTGCCGATCAAAAGAACTTCGCCAATTCTGAACGGACCTCTCTTGAGTGACCTATTGTCCTGACTGGAATCCCACAGGAATGCTACATGGAGTAAGAGAACGATCGGGCGCTGGAGGAGGAAGTCGAAGAACTGTCCGTATGGTCCGGTCCGGGTAAGATTAAGTAGGGTGTTTTTACGCCTGATTGGTAGGATGGTTTTATCCATCTGATTGATTGATTGATTGTATTGGAACCGGTATGTGTATACTGGCATCGTTGGTATTGGTTCATTTAGCTTTGAATGCTACTTGAAATATTGGTTCTCTTATTGAGAACAAGACATTCTCTGTTTGCAAACAGCGACGAATAGGAACGTCGTCCCTCTTTGCAGATAGAGAAGGGTAGGTAATGCAGACTTTTGTCCCCGTTGTAATCCGTCATGCCTACTTTTCTCCCCACTGATTGTTTTGAAGTCGATTAATAATCGATTGTTGCTCTTTGAGATCTTCCCTGTCCACAAACAGAGACGAATAGGAATATTCTGTTTCCTTTTTGGATAGCGAAGGGCAGGTAATGCAGACATTTGTCCCCGTTGTAATCCGTCATGCCTGTTTTTCTCCCCATTGATTGGTTGGTTGCCTGGACATTGTTGTTCCAGGAATTGTTTCGTTTGAGGTATTTTCTATTTGCAAACAACGTGGAATAGAAATATTCTGTCTAGTCTTTGCAAGTAGAAAAGGGTAGGTTATGCCCCTTTGTGAATTCGTCAGTCCTACCCACTCCCCACTGGTTGGTTATTTGGGGGGTAGCTCGCATGGTCCGCCCAGGAGACTACCCTTATGGAGGACATATGCTCTCCACTCATGGGCCATTTAGTAGAAATAGACCGACTGGTCCGTCCAGGAGGCTACCCTAGTAAGTGGAAGTACATCGCTCGGTCTGTCCAGGATGATACCCTAATGAAGGAATATATGTTCCCCTTTTTGATCGATAATCTCGTTCCACCCCGGACCATTTATTGGAGGGAACTCGTCTGGTCCATCCAGAAGTACCCCCTAGTGAAAAGGACACATAAAAATATGAGGTGATCACCGTTCCCTACTAACAGAAGACTTTAGCTCGAAACACGCTAAGGAAAAGAAAGAAAATAAAAAGAAATCAGGCTAAGTCAGTAACCCCCTGATGAGCTTTTGACTTCACTAAAAATAAGAAACATTAGAAATAGTTCGTAATAAGAAATATAAAATGGCGAAAAAGTTTGACAGCAAAGACAACCACGAGGTAGCTAGGTTTCACTGCCTATTCCTGCTCCCAACATGTCTGCCTCATTGCCCACCACGCCCAAATAACGGTCACACGAAATAGAAACAAATTCAATAGGTACCTACCCCCATTCCCGGAAGCTCCCGAAGTGCAACAGGTCCGCGGTCACGCCCATCCGGAAGGCGAGGCCTCGAGGCACGAGGGGCTCGCCTGGCCACGGTCGGTAGGAGATGATGTTGGGCAGGCGGTCCAAAGAATGACAAGGACCTCTCCATTTCTTCTCTTCTGCCGCCCTGCGGGCCGCGGGGAGAGAGGGGGCTGTCTTGCCTCGGCCACCGACCACCTCTCTCTCTCACCCGATCCGGCTTTCGTCGAAGGCCGAAGCCAAGGCGAGGATGACGGCATTTCTTTGTGCTATAATGGCCGCAACTACACCCAACGCCTGATAGTTGCAAGTAGTCCCGCCACATGCCATCGCCTGCATAGTGACAAGTAGTCCCGCCACATGTCCACCCCTGGACAGTTCCAGGTAGTCCTGCCACATGTCAAGAGAAAAGGGGGGGCTGTCTTGCCTCAGCCGCCGACCACCCCCCCCCCATCTTCAATGGCTGGCACGGCCAATATCGAAGCGACGGAGCCGAGGAACGGCGCGGGGTCGCTGGAAGGGGGAGGCGGCGCGAACGAGCCTCCCCCACCTCCCTCCAGGTGGAGGCTTCCAGCGACACCCAAATGCTCTTACTTAAAGAGGGTCAACATCAAAAAGCGGTCTTCTGCCCAGGACGGGCACACGCTCCATGCCTTCTCTCCTCAACCTTGAAGATTCTATAAGAACCGGGGGGCACCCTGATCCCTCCGCATGGGCGCCCCCGCCCCCTTCACTGGGAACCACGACATCGGTGCAACTCCTGCCGGCGCCAGCCTCGGATTGGAAATGGCTAAAATGCAGCCACGGCACAGACTTGTTCAGTTCCGGAGGAACACCAGAATGACCCGGTAGGAAAATTGTTGCCGCCCTCCCCACTCTTTGACTAATGGTCCATATTTGTTAGACTGTTAACCACATAGCACAAAACTTTTTGAACTGCCAACGGAAGGTTCTGGGCCAACCATGCGAGACTAGAGACATTCTGACTGTGCTGGAACTCGCCTGACCCCACCCAAAATGGCGCCGACACACGAAAACGGAACTTTCGAACTCCCTGTTCACCCGGATTGCTCGAATATTGATGCTCTAAGATATGTATGTATTTTTGGACAAATGAAAGTCGATAAGATGGATAGTGATTATGTGCTTAGAGAAGAAAGCAATACAGATATTGATCATGTGTTTTGAAAATGAACTGATTTAGGGTGGGTACTGATTGAGAATGGGAACAATGAATTGGTGTAATTTAGACAGTGAACGAGCATCTGGATAATGAATTAATTTATTTTTGACTGAATACTCGACATGCATCATGCTTGCTCTGTGGTAAAGCTCGATACGATTTTATTGCACTGCCGCACTTTATGCAATGAACTGCCATCAACTTCTTTCTTCCTATGTACAGTTCCAATCTGCTCCGTGGCTGGTCCACGGGATTATAGGCCTGTATTCATACATCAACACTTTTTATTAAAAGTATTTTGAAAACGAAAGCATAGTTGTAGCAGTTGCATTAATGAGTTTTGGATGTCTTACTACTGTGAGCAAAGAATAAGTATGATGAAAGATGTAGATCAAAAGGATCAGATATTTAGCAGCTACATTATGTATCACAGGCAGCCAGAAAAGTGTTTTAGACACCCTTAAAAACGACACCACAGAAATGCCACCTGACCGTCACCCTCGCACCCGACAAAGAGGGTTACGACCGAGTAACTCATGTAGATACGCGGATCGTCAATGATTATCTATCTGACATTGCTGGTCCCTCTGGGCTTAAACGCCGAGATGGTAAAGAAATGCAGTACGTGGAGATAGGTCGAGTATGTGGTAGGTAAAAACATTTTCGGACTACTGCATGCTGATGTACTTTGAATGCTGCCCCCCCCCCCTTCTTTTCCCTCCCTTCTGCAGGTCACGTCAGAACGTCGGCTGAAATATGGGAGAGCGATGATCGAACCACCGACGAAAAGGGAAGGAGGGAATATGTGCATAGTCCTCATAACGATAAGTTTTTAAAAGACGTAGACTTAAACATGACTGTTCCTCCTTAGAACATAGCAACTGGGAGGATGGACTGACATAGAAACTGGACAGGTACTGAATGACGAAAAAAAATTGACTAGAAATGACGCGTTAAATAATGTAACTGGACGTTTGACTAGGCAGGGAAAGGACAAAGAAAAATATACGGGTAAGGGTTACCACGGCACCACCCGTCTGGGAAGTTAGAAATGTTGCTGGTGTTCAAAATGCACTGCCCCCTTTTTCACACTCTTACAGATGTAGCCAAGCTGTCCGACTGTTCTCCCGATCAATACTTGCCGTTGCCTCAGCCTGGAGAACTTCCCACCAAAGGAAGGAACTGAAAAATGGTTTAAGATCCAACCATGGGTAAATAGCACGACCAGGCTAATTTCTGACCGACCAACTGAGGTGTAAGTATTGGCAATTGAGAACGCTGGCCGACATAACTAGCGAGAAGGAAAAGGAGGGAAGGGTAGAAAGAGCTAAGCACATAGATAAATAGGATAGTAAAGATACGTAGGATATAATATGGATTTTGTTGGCCACCTGTTGATTCCTGTCCTGTCGTGAATGTCTTATATATGTGTAATGCATGTGCCGTCTTCCCTGTCTGAGTTGTGTGTGTGTAATGTACGGATTTATGTCTTCCCTCTGTCTGTATTTGCGTGTTACCTGACCTTTGCTGTTCTGTGTTGTGAGCGCACTAAATGACCTATTTTCGTACACGTCTCTCTCTCTCTCTCTCTCTCTCTCTCTACATGTCATACGTGTACCGAATGGCTCGTTTAGATTGCGGACGACTCTCAATCTCTACGAGAGTCTCCCTATTTTCTCTCCCTCTTTTTGGTAAAATTGTGCCCCACCGGCACCAGTCTGATTTGATACATATTGAACGCGAAGGTGTTCAGCGAAATTGACCGAAACTAAAATGATTGTATCTCGCCATATTACTGCCTCTCCTTTCTGCAAAATGAATGAACTTGAATTGGCTGAGAAGGAAAGGACAGGTAAGACGACTAAAAGTCCCCCAAATCTGGCCATTTATAGGGGAACTGTATGTCAATGGCACCTTATGTCTGTTCTTCAGAGACGAACGCCAACGTCTAGATTGACCCCCAATGCCCAGATTGCCCCACCCCCCTTTTTTTGCACCCAAGCACGAGCGCCCGAAGCATCCCCGCCCCATTTGATAGACCCCAGCTGCTGTCCCGGATATAAACATGATGACCATGAGTAGCTGTTGACCCTCGAGAAAAACCTTGTTTTGCCTGACTCTCGATGATGGCACCCCCGCCCTGTTTGAAAAGGTTAGCCAGTCCTGAAGGGAAATGCTCCGTAATGTTGAATATGATGTAATGCACAGTTGATGGGAATCTCATTTATCCTCACTTGAGTTATAAATAGAACGATGGATAGACCTGCCATAAACTCAGTAGGAATACTGACACAGGCACTGCTTGGTAATGGACCTCTGACTGTGACCAGTGAGCGTATCTCCCAAATGCGTAGAATTGAGGGAGGAATTCACATGCGTAGATATCTTCTTCTGCCATTTCTCTAAAACCTTGTCTTGTACCTATTCAAAGATTCACGATCACCGAAGGAGATGGGTCAGATGTGACGTACAGCCTGACTGCAGATCTTGGGACACGTATGACCTCGACCAAAGGTGGAGCTGCAGAGCAACAAGATACGGGACGAGACCGCAATTTCAACGTGGAAAATGAAAAATGACGGGCCGCCTTGAAGCCCTCCGTCTGCTAACCCACGTGTGCCTGGAGTCTCCGTCCCCCTTCCTTGGGCCCGATTGATGGGCCTGCCTGCTTGTTATCCTTTGCTCCCTTGGTCCCTTTTGTGTGTCCCAGGAACTCTGACCCAACTCCGCTCTCTCTCTCTCTCCTATCGACTATTTGAACCACACTCACCCTCTTTTCCACGTGACTTTTTGCCAAAGGAAAGAACTGCATTCATATGGGAATAGGGTGTTGCCACGGAAAATATAGGTGCCGAGCATAAGGCGCCGCCAAACGGATTGTTTAAGGAACAGGACTGTGGTCTAACAGCAGAGGACTGACCGCACCCTGCAACGCGTAAGGATAGAACAGAGCTGGACCTATAGCTCCACCGCCGGTGCTCAACAGCGCCAACGAAAGTACCCGGATTGGAGCCTACCAGTGATGGCTCGCTGATAAAAAGACACTGTGACGAAGAAATCTTGTGTATTGAACTGAATTCCGCTCTCAACTACCTGGTCAAAACTGTTCATTGGTCACATTTTTAAGTTAGAAAGATTTATGCTATGTAGTGCGTTTAATTGCTAGGAACACAACGAAATGCAATTTCCTATGTGCTGTATTCTGCCCATCACCTCAGCTGTCTATGATTGTACGCCAAATGTTAGTATCGACAAAATGCTAATTCATCAACGATGCTTGTCTGCCTGTAACCCCATCAATTACAAAAATGACTGCTGTAATGTAAAAGGGGCGACTGTAGAAATTGAAGAAATTGATGTACATGAACAGCACTCATTTCCCTTCTTCTCCCACTCCTCTCCCTGTGAGCACCATGAATACCATAAACTATTGACCGTATCACTCTGCCAGTAAGAGCCCATACCTATATGCATATGCACAGCCATTCTAGGCACCATGGCCTTTTTACCCATTGGAATCCCCGGCTTCCCCCCTGCGCGTATCTTACACCCCCTCTCTCTCTCATGCATAAACCATGAAACCCTCTCCCTCTGCGCGACCCTGCTGTGAAAGGCAACTCTCCTGCTTGACCCGCACAAAACCCCCCATTCCCTCTTGAAGAGGCATCCTTCGCCTTAGCTGACATAGCCCTCCCCAGCTGCACCTGATTGCCCCCGCTCTCTCATGTACGGGTCATAAGATCTCTCTCTCTTGCTCTCTCTATGTGACTCTGTCCCCGTGTCCACCCTGGCTCCCCCTCCCTTCTCCTCACATGAGCAGGCCGTAAACCTTCTTCTTCTGCAAGACCCTGTCCTTGAGAACCACGACCGCGCCTGACCAACACCTCCTTTCCTTCCATGAATGCCCCTCTGTTGACAAGCCTTCCCTCCGCGCTCGATTGTCCACGCAGCATGAATGCCACTCCTTTGATGACCCCCTTTCCCCGAGCCCGGCTGACCACACATGTCCGAGGCCATCGCCTAAGCCAGGAGATACCATTTACTGCCCTTATTGTATGAAGTCACTCCTCTTCAAAGGACTCACTATTGATCCTGGCCACCCCACCCCCTGGCTATGATTAGGCGCGCACATCCTACACTGTTGATGAAACACTCAGCTGCGTGATTGCCCTCCCCTCTTATCAGCAGGTCAAGGGTCCCTATTGTGAACACATGTGGGGTAGGATTGACACGAGGATTATAGGGATGTCTTTTCCTTTGCGTCATACTGTCCTGATTGTACTCTCAAGTGTTTTGTAAGATATAAAAGCCAGAGTCTCAGCTCACTTGTTAGAGCACCTCCTGAAAGACACCGTGTTTCGTGTCCGAAATGACTGGCTCTCCTCATGAGAATTAAACTCTGTTCTTGATTCCTGCTTCCAGCGCCCGTCTCTTTATTTGGTAACTATTCAACATGGGAACTAAGAGGCGGTTTGCGCCAGCAGCCTGGGCATCGATAGAATTATGGGCTCATTTTCCACACTCATTCAAGGCCTAATTATGAGCTGAGTGGATTATGGTAATGCTTTACTGGCCTCCATCAACACCGACCTCTATGCCAAATTACAGACCCTCCAAAACACTGCTGCCAAACTTATTCTGGATCCACCGATGAGGACATCATCATGTGCCAACCTAAAAACTATCATTGGCTACCAATCAGGTTGAGAGGCAAATTTAAGATTCTCTGCCTCCTACATAAGAGTCTTTATCACACAGGCCAAGGGTATCTTGGCAAAAAGCTGTGAAAATACCAGCCTAATACAACTTTGAGATCTAGCTCTAAATGTCTTTTAACCCCTCTAAGGATACACACCGCGAGACACGGTGGCCGATTTTTTTTCCTATCTCGCCCCCCATTTCTGGAATAAGCTCCCCTCGCATATCTCGTCCATTTCAGATCACCTGTGCTTCCACAAGGAATTTAAAACCTGGCTGTTCCCAAATTAAAGTGACCTATTGAGTACGATCTGTCTGCAAGACCTTCTGACATTGACATTGACATTGACATTGTAGTGTAGGGATGTCAGTAAGATAAGTATAAAGATGTGAATGGTGAATAAAAGAAGAAATGCTGCTTGACTAGTATTGGAGATGTTCCCATTCGGCAGGGTCGCCCTGGATTTTTCACCTTTTGCTCGCTATAGAACTCTGTACACGTTGTCCCTGCTAACCAGTGATAAAGCGCCTGTGCTCCACCTTTCAACATGGTTGAATTGCATACTCCTAATTGGCATATTTAACTTACCTATACATTCCAAGTATATCGTACAAAGAATACTCAGGGCCTGTAAGGTAAATGTCACTAATACTCTGCAGCACCCATTGTGCTTTCCACTGCAGTGACAGTGCAAACATGCCTTCTGGCCTATGGTTGTTGCAGTTTTAAACTGTAAATTCAATTTGTCAAAATAACCCATTTTGACGAGCAAAAATCGTCCTTTAAATATTTATAGGTCACAATAATGTAGGCCTTATTGCGCATAAGGCACAGTGCATGGTATTTAAAAGTAGAACATGTAGGAATTGAATGTTAACGATCTCCCTACAGTGAGAAAACCCCAAAAGCTGTTTCCATTGCAGCAAGGCTGCCTATTCCATTGGAAAACACTGTACTACATTATTATGTTTGATAATGATAATTTCTGTTAGGAACCAGCTTAAAAAATAACGAAACCACTATTTAATTGTAAATAAAAATCCAATTCAATGGTTTAGTGGGAGTTTTGATAAGTAGTAGGGAAAAAATACTTTTAGAGAGTTAACATGTCCCAGAGTAAAGCCTCTGGAGGCCCATTTGCATTTGTTCTATCACTTCTGCCAGCCACTAAATACCATGTGAATAGGTGTGAAATGCCTCCCAGGAGCAAACAGTAGGCGGACCTGAATGGGCAGAGGTGACTTCTGCGTACCTGACATAATAAGCAGGGTGATGCTATGGGCTTCCTTTCTGACGTTACAGTGTCCAATCCCGCTTGAATGTCAAATCCTGCCTGAAAGGTCTGCTTTGGTTTTGCATATAACATTTGGGGCGCACCTCTAAGAGGCATCTCAGGCAAACGTTAGCTGGCACCAGGGCATGGCCCTTATTTTGTCCACCTCAGGTAGGCTGGCTCCAATGACAATGGGTCTCATTTTGACATTACGTTCTCAAATAATGCTGGAATGTCAAATCCTGTATGACAGGTCTGTTGGGGTTTACATATAAAAATTGGGGCTCCTTTCAAAGGGCAAAAACAGGATGCCAAAACAACTCTTGTGTATCAACTGCCTGGTTGCTGGAAAATCCTGCTTTGTTCTATCAGACTTCTGTCTCTAGGTTTATTGGGGGTAGGTTCACTGCTTCAAACTGGATTTTAGTGTACAATGTGGAAGAACATTAGGATTAGCATAGTACACTCCCCCTACACATACACCCAAACCTCAGAGCACAAGTTGAGTATGACCAAAGACTTCTATTCCTCGAAGAATCCCAACGTGGGCAGGGTTGTCTCTTGGGACTTTTATCCCATGGGTTAGGGCATGCCCAGTAGTCATTCCTGCCATTAGCTCATGCCAGGCACACATGCGGCGCCTCCAGGCAATCACTTCTGAACACTTCTGTTCCTGACGAAGGTCAAAAGTGACTGAAGCAGCTATCTGCAGCCCGGGAGGAGCCCTCAATGGACCGGACATGCCCTCTCTCTCATACAGAAGACAAAGAAGGTTACTCAAATAGTCATAAGGCTGATCTCCTGTTTGGCACTCTGAGTCCGAAGGAGAAGTAGCTGGAGAAGAACCCAGAGCAGAAGCCCTAGAACCTTAGGCCAACTTAGCCATATGCCTGGGTTCATCTGTCATTGCTTTTGCCACAGCTGCTTCAACACTTTTCTGCACCAGTGAAGCAGTCAACATTGCAGGGAGGTTGCTACAGGGAGAAGGAGGGTCCCTGACTTATTTCTTCTAGACAGGATTGGGCCCTCATTGTCAGAGGAAGATGACTAAATATATCTACCCTTTGAAGATCTCTTACCCAACAACACTGCATGGAAAGTGCTTTGTCCGAAATCTGGAAAAACCAACTCAATTTCCCACCAATCCTCAATCAATTTTTTTCTCTATAATAAATGAGCAAATATAGTCCTACAGATCCACTTACCCACCACCACACATAGGGAGAGCCCTACCTTGCCCGCCGAATATTGCTCTAATTCCAGCGCATTGCTGGTGCACCCCTTCACCTGCATGTACAGCTCGGCTACCAAGAGCCAGCCGGACTCCATCACAGATGCTCTGACAGTGGATTAACTTGCATGCCTCACAGTGAGGAAGACTTGTGCGGGTCTGTGCAACCTGGATGTTCTCTGCCCGCAGCCCTTCACTCGGTGCATCAATCCAATATTGAGAGTTCTTGGCATCGAAGGACCAGCTGCGGCACTGCCAGCATCCACAGAACTAACAGGAGGAGTGGTAGGGGAAGGGCCTTGTATTTTCAGGTATTACAAGGTAAATTGATCTGTGAAGGCAAGACTGCCTCAGGTGCTATGAAAGAAGCGAGGAGGTGGCGAGGGGTAATGACCCACTAAAATGGGACTATTATTTTCAGGATCATTAAGTGAGGCAGGGCCAAGTTGGCAATTTCCTGGGATACAAGAATAATCACTTGCCTTCTACACTTGCTTTGTATACTTCTTTTGCTGCCTCTTAACTAAGAATTTGTAGCCCGTAACATCTGAGATGTTACTACCACCCAGATGAGCAGCACCTTTCTTGGCATTGGCAATATTGAAAACTGGAGTTAGCACTTCCACTCCTTAATCTAAGATTAAGATGTAGCTGCATATAGACCCCAGCTACAAGAAGAAAATCCACTGGGCTATTCTTGATTATTTCTGAATATGTTTCATTTCAGAAACAAACAAGCATTGATAAAACCCAGTGGCCTTGATTACGTTAGATGAATGTGTTCTTTGTTCTAATGATTGTAGCTTTATGAAAGGTTTTTCACAATACAGATTACAGGACCACTAAACATCATTAAAAATCAGAAATTCAATTTTTTACAGGCTAAACTGCCATTAAGCCTGGGTCAAAATTTTAATTACACAGGAGGAATTAGCATAATTTTCGTAACAAAAGTTACGCAAAATTACTAAAATTAAGCCACTATGTTATATTGCGTGATTTTAGGGAGAAATTATAATATGTGATGCACCGTTCAGATACATTTTGAACACATCTGGCATTCCGGGTAGATTTTTTAATCAAGCATACTGTTCGAGTAATTTATGAGTGTGAAACTACAAATTCAAATGTGACCAGCATATTTTGAACACGAGCAGCAGTTCATATAATGTAGGCAGTCAGCAAACATTTCCGGTAGATGTTTTTACCCGAGTTGACAGTTTGGGTATTTCTTTAGTACATTACTATAAATCCGGATGCGAGCGGCAGTGTTTTGAATGCGGGCACCTGTCAATCACCTTGAAATTAAATTTTTGAGTTGAATTTTATGATCGGACCATTCGGATAATTTTCAGAAATCAGAACATTACCACTACAAGTTTAGAATTCATGAAGGCCTAGCCAAATTCTAAATACAGCTTCTTAAATGATATACATACATACATGATATACACGCAAACATATACAGGAGGCACATAGGCTAGTTCATGGTGCCAACTTTTTTTGCCGTCTCCGAAGAATTACTGTGGTTTAATAAAAAGCACTATATTTCAAACAAGTGAAACAGCAGAACATCAGCATTTTAATACTTTAGCACAGACTAAAAGCAAAGCAAAACCCAACGAATGTGGCTGTCAGCTAAGAGCACCGTTAATTGAGGTCTGATGACATTTAATTATTTCATTTCCATGGGACGATGAGTTACAGACCTGGCCATGATTGTAAATAAAGAAGGGCTTGTTTTTAATTTTGTGCTCCATCCCACACTTCTGCCATTGCAAAGCAGTGCAGATTGGTTAACCTATTTGACAGTGCTGACTTACCCACCTCTGTAGGATGAGAGGTAAGTCAACCTTGCTGTCATTAAAGCTCATGACATATATAGATCTTAAGGGCAAGCATAGAACATACTGAATCTTCCTGAGGAAACATGGGGTCGAATTACAGTAAGGACACCCTATTCCTTTTTGCACCAATGCACACCTTTAACTACTGTACTTTCAAGGCAGATAGGGGTCACCCTGAAGGCAGGTGCAGTGAGTGCCTACACTCGCCTGCAAAGGGATGAGAGGTGTCCATGGGATCCATATTACCCACTTTCAGAGGGTGCCCAAGGGTGCACCAACTGTCCCCCACCTCTTTGTGGTGCATTATCAGTGTGCCCCCTGATGGTCTCTTTGTCTCTGCACCTGTGTCCAGGTGCAGAGTGTTTCCGTCAGTAACATAGGGCCATGCCACATATTAATGATGAAACACCCCCTTAAGATAAAGCACCAGTACTATCTGTATTACAGAAGTGGCCACACAAGCATTGTCGACCCTATCTGTAATTTTACAGTGCCCTGGAAACACGGAAGATCATGGCACATGCCCTCTGTGCCCTACAGTACCAGGAGACCACGTTACTAAAATAGCATCACAATGATAAATGCAAGCGTGGCCCATGGGGTAAAACAAATCTTTACCCCGCCTTGAAATGATACTTGATTTAGGTAAGAGTTTGGCAACACTGGTCTGATAATGGCCCTTTGTCTCAGGTGGGAGTTATGGTATGGACAAGGCCAGACTGGGAATGCAAACCAGCCCTGCCAATCAAGGAGGAACTGCGGGGGAGGTGCTGGTGGGAAACACTGCTGATGCTTTTGGTACAGGGGGCCGATATTGCAGCACTGCTGCAAAACCGCCCCCCGTACCAAAACCGGCCCCCAACGCCACCTGGAAAACGCCCGGTACCTACTACAGCCGGTGCTGCCTTGGTACTGGAAAGCTTTGCAATGAGAGGACTTTGCTAATCATATAGGACTTCCTGAGGTCATGAGAATGTTTCTCATGAACAGGCTTATAATTCAAGGGGATATTATCAAGAATGGAGTTAAAAATTATCACCGGTTTAGCGGCAGAAAACTGCTGCTAAGGCGACGATAATGGGCTTGATAATATGCCCTTGAGAATTCCAATAGAAGTCCATGTTCTGGTGTGAACTTGGGCTTCTATTGGAATTCTCCAGGGCATATTATCAAGCCCATTATCACCGCTTTAGCAGCAGTTTTCTGCCGCTAAACCAGCAATAATTCTTGATAATATGCCCATGCCTCAGATGCTTGGCATACCTCATTTTCTAAAGGATGCTAAAATGTGCCAGCATGAGTGGTCTCTGTATGCATTTGTTTTGTGTTTCGTGCCACACACAAAAACATGTTTTGGGCATACATTGAGGAAAGATGTTGGGTCCGCCACTTTAAACAATATGAAAACATGCACCAGCCCACACCTTTCACAGCTCAGTGTGGCCGGCAGCCTCCCTGCTGCAATTTTCCAAGCTTTCTGGCCTTATAAAAAAACTCTCTGCCTGACATGCAGCATCTTTTCCAGCTCTCGTCACTCCCAGAAAGACACATTGCTGCTAACTTACTGACTGGTTTATTGGTGAGGACTAACACTTTAAAGTGCTGCCTCCCTCCTCACGCTATCCAGTGTCCTGCTACAATTTTCTCTGTCATCTGGCTTTCTACTAAAGTCTGCCTACCTGACACAGATCATAAGTGACGCATAAGAACGCAAATTGTTCCAAGAGCTCTGCCAACAGGCCGGGTGGCCAGCAGGCAGTGTACAGAGGCCCAGAAAGGCTGCCAGGCTTTCTCCATCAATTGCTATTTATCGTTGCACTTTATTAGATTTGACTACTTCAGAATGACAGACCAATTTTGCAATGTAAGAACACTCCAGCACTGTGTTCATCAGAGCTTGAAGTGGATAGGATCTATGGGGAACAGATTGCCCATGCTTTTCTAGTTTTACCAAAATAGTCCTCATACTTTTCATAAACAAAAGTTTCTTAATGGATAATGTACCTCGCTTCGAGTGCCTCCACCTGAAAGCATCAGGAAAAGGATCTTCTGTTCTGTGAAACTGAGGGAGTGACAGAGAGCTAAAGAAGAAACGGAAAACCTTCTTGCCAGGGTGCCTGATATCGGAAAGAAATGCCAATATATGTAGTTATTTAATCAGAAACTCTAAGGCATGCTTGGGAGCCATTATAGGCTTTAATTGACAAAGTCACTTGAAGCTACATAGGGACACTGATTTATTATTTTTGAGTGGTAAAGTTAGGTTGTTACCATCAGGAATTTTAGGGTGTGTTCTTTAACACCTTGACCGTGGCACGAATTCCGCCGCGGTGCTGGTGATTGATTGAGTGGGCGGGATTCAGACGTGCACCGCCGTCCTCCGCACATGCCCACTGTGACATCAAACGGCCGGGGGGGCATCTAACGCATGGAAGGGGTTAATGGGCACTTACAAAATATTTGCATAGGGTTCAGTCTGATTGAGTTTTACTAAAATATATATTTTGATAGGACATATTTTATCTTAAACACTAGGGTCTGATTTAGAATTTGGTGAATAGACCATTGTTCCTTCATCATGGCGAATCAAGTGCATCTGTTAGGGCAGATGTTATCCATCTGCTACATTTAGCATGATGGACCGCCATTCTGTCATTGTGAAGGATGGCCTTTGGCTGCCCTTCAGCCGCCTGTTGTCGGTCCTGTTCACTGTCGATGGACACCACTCTGTCAGCGTTGGTATGGAAGACATCTATCCACTAAATTTAGAGTTGTCTGCCCTCAGAGTGGGACTGAGGGCAGAACATCAAACAATTCATAAGTTATTAAAATAAATATTAAAACATATTAATAAGTAAGTACATATAGTATATATTATATGTATATATTTAATGTATATTTTAATTATATATTACTCATAATGTTTAAGCATTTTAAAATATTTTTAACTATGTTTATTTTAATTATATGTATTATTTACTTTATTTTACATTATTTTTTAACTTAAATAAAAAACTATATTTTTAACAACAATATTTTTGACATCGATATTTTTTTAAATATATTTTTGTACTTAACATAATGTAGATAGGATGTCGATATTCTTGATTTCGATATTTTTGGTGCGATATTTTTGTAGGTCGATATTGTGACCTTCGATATTTTGTCAGTGATTCGTATGTTTGCGGATGGGGCCTGCCTTCAGAGGCCATGGGGACCATTTCTTTCCTTGTATTAGAGCCTGTGACGTACTGGCTACCCACTGCACGTGCAGCCACAAGCATAGCACCTAACACTTCCCTCAGAGGTCGCACAGCGACCACAGCTACTAGCAACAACGCACTGTGGGGTATATTCACAAGAACGTGTGCTAAACATCACCAAAAAATGCTAACACAACTTTACACATCGCATCCTATTGCGGGAAAATAAACCTGTGTCAATGTGGAATTCACAACACGGCTGCACCTTGCGATAGTCTGCCAAAAACGCGGCCAATGTCTGTGATACAACCACCGCGATGGAGATAAAATCACAAACCCCAACGCGTAAAAAGACGCTATGTGCCCAAACGCGATAAGAAAACAGTGACAACCAGCGAGAGGCCATCAATACCCATGCTTAATGCGGGATAAAGCACAAGAACAGCATACAGAAAATGCCACTAAAAACACCATGGAGTACCACGGATGCACCCTGACCGACTGCAGAGGAAAACATGAACCCCACAATACCCATGGAGGAACACCCAGGAATACAGGGCATGTGGAAGGCCAATGAGAAGAGGAAGAGGAAGACAGGGTACAGTCGCCAGGAAAAACGGATTATCGCCATGGATGAGCCAGAACACCACCATCAACTGTACGTCACCTCCAATGTGTCATTGGCAACAAAGAGGCAAAGATGACACACCACCTCGGACCATGTGAATGCCGTCGCATGGCAGAGTAGGACAATGGAAGAGTACAAGAGGCCCTGGACTGATGTGAATGGCAAAACCAAGCAGAAACTGGCTGTCAACACAAAAGCAGCAACGTACCCCGGAGGAGGGGGACCTGCAGAACGCCAGGAGCTGAATGACATGGAGAAGATGTTGGCCTCAGTCATCAGTCGGGAGACGGTGACAGGAGTTGGGGATCCGGACACCTTCTAACATGACCTGACACCACGTCAACAGGGTGCACACTGACCAGGAAGTGGGTGGACGGGGGAGATTGGCACAATGGCACACATGCACAATTAAGCAGAGCACACTGCACACCCACAATGACTCAGGATCATGTCTCTGATCCCACGGGAACACTGCAGCACACACACAAACACCAAGTAGTCCCATGTACACCATTTGCCCAAAGGGGCATCCACACAACACATCAACAAGCACACAGCCAACACATGCACACGTACGAAACACAGCAAACATGCATATACGTCAGCCACACTGACAATGCAAAAGACACCACATGATGATTAGCCTGGCTGCAGTCCAATCACCATGACAATGTACACAGCATGACACTGAGGTGGCTGAGTGTGGGCCACAATTGGAAAGGAGCAGGTCACAATCAGACACAACCACCTGCAAAAACAACTCCTGATGTCAACAACACTTCTGTAGACAAACCATGTCCAAGAGTCACAACTCGACAAAGAGCACATGTTACCCAAGTCTGCAACATCTCAACACCGTGGAAGCACAGAACTGACAAGCACCCCGCATGAAAGGGACCAGTGGCAGACAAATCAGAGCAACAGGAGCACATAACCCACCGTGCAGAATAGGCACAGAAGTATAAGTGCACCTCCACATTGACAACATCCCAGTACAAACAGCAACACCTCCACAACAGAACACAGGACACAACTGGTGCCCACATGTGCACAGTATGGCAAATCACATCTGGCACAGTAGGAAACTGTGACATGACAATATACCAGTTCAACCTGTAACCTGCAAATGTGTTTTATTCACACATGCTGTGCTTTTGGACATTTTGTACTGTCCCAATATTGCCAGGGACTGCCACAATGTCACGTGCTCATGAGAAGAAATTGTCAATGATGAGGTTCCTACGGGGCATTCCAGCCGGAGCTGCAGTGGGATGTGGGCCACCTGCCCCACGGTCCCCATCATCATCCAGTACTTCTGGAAATTGGATCCGTGGGGCATTGGTACGTACACAGATGTTGTGTAACACACAACATTCAACTATCATCTTGCACACGATGTCCGGGCTACACAGGAGCTTACCACCTGTGCCGTCCAGACACCTGAAACATGACTTCAACACACCAAATGAGCGTTCAACGATCCCCCTGGTGCGTATGTGGGCAGCATTGTACTGCCTCTGGGTGGGTGTGTCTGTCTCGGAGGGGTGTCATCATCCAAGGGAAGAGTGCATATCCTTGATCCCCTGTGACAGTGCAGGGAGAAAAAAGAGTCAATACTTGGTTCAGCTGGATGTGATGGCAGGCCCACTCATCCAGTGATGCCTGTGCTGCCTTTGTGTGGGGTGAGTGTAAGCCAGCCCTCAGGGAGTAGCTGCTGCTGGCAACATCTCCAACAGTCATCAGGTACTCAGAAATTCAATGTCAGAACGACAAGGGTGGGGTGACTTGAATCGCAGAGGATTAGTGGCCCCAGATGCACAGCGGCCGACACGGGCCCACCACCATGGGAGGCTGACCTACACCTACGGGAGACTAAGGTAGGGTTGTGAGGGCAGAGCAGGGTCTCATATGTGTCATAGGTGACTTCCACGGAGTGTCTCAGGGGAGAATGGGAGGTCTACCCACAGGGCATGATGCAGAGGGCACATGCCAGCTGTGCCCAGCAACATGGCGGATATGAATGCCACAGACTCATGCCAGACACCAAGTCCGTACCTTCCTGTTGCTGATGACAACCCCCAGGCCACAGGCTCAGACACCAACGATGTTCCGCCAGAGGCTGACGGTCACTCATGGCGCATAGGTTTAGTGGCACCACATTTCGCCGGCTTGGGTTGAACAGGGTTAGTGGCACCACGTGTTGCAGGCTTGCATTGAACAGGGTTAGTGGCACCACTTATTACAGTCCTTTCGACATGGAATTATGCCTCACTGATCGAAGGGAGTCTGGAGCTGTGGCCGCTGCCACGGACTTGGGGTCTTTGCCATTCAGGACTTAGGACACAGTTCCACATGTGGGACCAACTGGGACGAAGAGGACGCCGGTGGGGTATGTCAATGTGAAAGGAGTAATGTGGTCTAGCGTCGTGGGGCCAGCAATGGTCTGCGGAGGCTGCTGAGGTTGCGGGACTGGGGCTCGGAGCTTGCACCGGCACGTGGTGGGCCCTCTTTGACAAACGACAGTGTCGGAAGGTGAGCAGAGTGGCCTTGGGGCGCTGAGGCGGGCAGGACTGGTCTGGGTATCAGCATCCTGGGGTGCAGCAGACGCACAGGGTCGCAGGCTCCGCTGCTCACGGTGTAGGCCTCGTGGCGGACTGGGAGGCACTGCCCTGTCGGTGACGTTGGCCTTTCCGGGAGAGAACCACGCTCTGCGTCAGGGGTTTTTTGTCCACACCCCTGCGCAGCCCTGCCGTACTCAGAGCCAACCCACTACGCTCACGCACACAGGGGGGATGCAGCAAGCGACATTTCCGCTATCTGAACCACGGCCTGGGGTGACATGGTTTCATCCACTGTTCACTACTCACGAGTCACCAGCAGTTGTGGTCTGCATGGACTTATCTGTGGCTTGCATCCCCATGTCTATCCTGCACATCCACGCCTCACTGGTTGTTGTGTACATTCCCATTAACTGGTCCCTTGCATGGCTGCATTCCGCATCTACACACATTCAGCTGTTGTGTGGCTATGGTACCATGATACAGCTGTTTTGTGTGCAGGGGTAGCCCAGGATCACCATGGAGTGGTGTTGTCGTGTCTGGTAGGTGGGCATGTTGATTGACATGTTGTATGTGGTTTAGTCACGTGTGCAGACCCACAGTTGTGTGTTGTGCGATGGTGGCTTTGAGGTGTGTGGTGTGTTTATTTGGCACTTACCAATGAGTAGTCCAGTTCCATATGTGCCATCCTGGGAGCGCTGGTTGATGATGGACTGTCGGAAGATGTAGGAATAATGCACACTGCTGGGGTAGTTTGCGACGACATAGGTGAAGAGTCCTCGGTGGTCCACTATTTCCTGTACATTGATGAAATGTGTGTGCTTTCTGTTGCAGTAGTGGCGTGCAGTATCTGCAGGGGGCACAAGTGGGACATGTGTGCAGTCTATTGACCCCAACATGGCCAGGAACCCAGCTATGGCGTAGAAGCCTTGCTTGGTCTCCTGCTGTTCCTGCGCAGTGTAGGGAAAGTGAAGGCACTGGGGTATGAAGCTGAGGATGGCATCCAGGACAGGTGTGCTGAACTTTGATAGGGCTGGCTGTGAGAACCCTCCGACTCTGAAGGTACCAGAGGCCAACAGGTGCAGCACAGCCAGCAGCTTTGTCTGGGGAGGGATGTTGGTTCTCTACTGTGTTGGGACCGCCAACCTGCGGGCGATGTGGGTCATAATGCGGATGATGGTTATCCTTTTGAGCCTGTAGTGGGCAATGACTTCCTCGGGCATTAGGTCTGTGAGACTGGTATGTTTTCGGAAGGCCCGCTTTCTTGCACTGTGCTGCCTCTGTGGTGGTCCAGGGGAGGGGCGGGTCTGGGTCCTGGGGGTGGTGGCGGTCCTGGGGGTGGTGACGGTGGGTGTTGTGGCCCTGTTGGGGCTCTGAGCTGCATGGTGAGTAGCTCAATGGCGTAGTCTGTTCTTCGGGTGTGGCTGTGTGCGGGGCTCCGTTGCTTACTGCAGATAGTCGTCCGGCTTTCTACTTGCAGGAGGCAGGTGTTAAATACCTGCTGCTATCGTGGCTTATCGTGTGTTTTTGACTCGCATTGCAGATCTGGCAGTTCGTTGTGAAAGTGGTGTTTGGGTTTTTTCGTGTGTTTTTGCACGGGAACGCCTACTCTGCATCTCATTATGGTTAGTTTGCGGTTTCCACCGTGGAGATAAATTTTGGGTTAGTTATCGCGGGAATACTGGCGATGTTTGCAGTTTGCGAATGGGGTGTTAAATCTATCTCCACTTTTGAGGCGTTAAGTTGGGGATAAATCAGAGATAAGTCCTTGTGAATATCCCCCAGAGTCCTGACTTCAGTCACCTCAGGGTGGATGAAGCTTGCACTTAATTTCGGGTCCACAACGGCGCTGGCAGCTGTTGTGTAACTGCCAAATGCAATCAGGGACCGCTGAGTTCAGTTCTGCTGGCGCCTGTTTGCTTTCCACAACAATTGATCATTTTCCCAGGCATTTAGTTGGTATGACATTCATTCAATATAGAGGCGGAAAAATCCCGGCTGACATCCTCCCAATGGCGCGCGGATGATCCGCGGCTCCGCAGGCGTGAAGGATTCGCTGTCTCTTCGCGCTCACGCGCGCTCTCCCTGACGCGTGCATCGGCACGAGCCCACACCTTGCTTAATAAGCAATTTCATTTGAATACACTCGGTCTGTTCGAGCTGTCACAATCTACACTGATGGCGCGCGGGTGACGTGCTTTATCGCTCCGGCGGAATGCAATATCCCCAGGTATTACCGCCCCGAGAGCGCGAGGTAAAACCGAGTTCGACATCTCCCGCTCCCCACTCTCTTCCAGGTGCTTTCTTCCTTCGGCGGGGCTGTCATCCGGGACTCTGGAGCTCGGCAGTGGCGGGGGGCAGGAACCCCATCTCTTCCGTTCTGATTTGCACAATGACAGCTGAAGTCCGGCTTCCCGCCCTTTCTATCAATGTGAGCTGTGAGCTCTGGGCCCGGAGGGTTGGTCGGGAGGGCAGGGCCTGGAGAAGGCGCAGCATCCTATGCAAATAAAGCCAAGTCATTATTGCAATTACAGAAGAATAAATGGCATATTATGAAGGCGCACCCTGCTTGGAATGCTGAGGTCATTATTGCAATTACAGAAGAATAAATGGCATATTATGAAGGCGCACCCTGCTTGGAATGCTGAGGTGAACTAGCCAATCAGAACACCCAGAACTGCCTACTAAGTTCTGTCACTGACACTCTGTAATGTATGCATAAAGCAGTCAAGGGCAGTTGTTCCCCTTGCTTGTATTGGTGAGACGAGGACAGGTGTCACATGCTGGATTTCGTCACCCGCTGTTAATCGCCCCTCCCCTCATTATGCACCTTGCAATCAGTTTTGCACTGCAAAAGTGAGGTCAGTGGTCAATTAACAGCAGTCAATGTCTTCAGCAAAGGCGATGACCATTACTAACCCCCTGAGCAGTGAGCAGTAATACATCTGTGCACAATATGTATGAAACGCTGAGAATCGCTCAGCCAATGAGAATTCTAAATACTGTTTTCCTGTATCCTTGTCGTGGTCCCTCACACTCAGCTAAAGCCAAGAACTGCGGCCAAGGCGATTAGCAGAAGTTAATGTTGTGAGAACGGGGCTATAAAGCTCAACTTTAAGTATAAACTACTGTACAGAAGACCCAACAGAAGCAGCTAGGGTAAAGGCCATTCATTGACGCAGAATGGAATACCCCAAAAAGACCAGCCAATCCCTGCCAATGATAGAACCACACACATTTAAAAGAGAAATGCTGAGAGGCAGGCCTACCTAGTCTACACCCCGAGTGTATGCAACACGATGTCCTCTAAATCAAACATGATCCCCTTACTCACCTCAAGACACCGAACCCCATCTCTTGACCAGACCCACCTATTCAAAGAACTCTTCCACTGCACCAAGGATCTCTGATTTAGCATAACAGCCAGGTCAACACCTTATTTACATTTTGGTGGTAAAGGAAATGCTGGGTGTGGATGGAGTCACCTGGAAAATTTGAGTACTTGGCTCCTCCGACAGGCCTTCTGAACCTTTCTCAAGGACTTGGATCTCAACCGAATTAGCTCCATGAAACCTCCCCTGTGTACGTGCGCTCTACAAATTAATCTTTAACATAGCATAACATAACATGGTGAAGGAAATTTCACTGGCAGATTCTTCCCAGGATTTAGAATTTATTCCTAAAATGTGATACTTTTTTTACCGTACAGCTCCATGACACAGCCTTCTTGTGCCTAGACCCTACATGATGCTAGTTTTGACACTCAAACTGTCCATCCTCTCTCACATCCCTTCATCTTTCACCAGCCGCATAGCAGTAAATGATGCCGAGGGTCATGGTAGGCAGCTGTGTTATGGTGCCACCAAAGATGCCAAAAGAACATCTCACGAGACAAAACAACCAGAAGTGCCAATACTGATAACTATTTAGATCCTTTTAGTGGACACATACATTAAATCAAGATGTGTCCAGATAAATCAATTATCTTTATTTGATTGCAAACATGAAGTTCAAAACATTTATTACCAACAACTTCACGGTGTCTTTTTGGAAGGAATTACACCACCTGAAAAGAAAAATACTACTCTAAATACAATAAAGATCATATTCAAACACATTCACCACCAGATTCATTCAAACTTACACTTCACATATCCAAATACACTTACTCAACATTCACACTATTACATACAGCAGCCCCAACACAAAAAAGTTCAATTGGAATTTAGACTAGACTAAGGGGCCTGTCATCAAACAATGCCAGGAATCAATGTTCAAACTTGGTTATGCACTATACGTGAGAAATAATTCAAAAAGTTAATTATACAAAACATAACCAGTCCATATGTTTACATCAAGCATTTGTTTGCCAAAAAAGAAGAAAGAGGGTCGACGCGTTTCAAACCCCTTAAATTCGTGAGGTTCTCCTCAGGACCACAAAAGGAACTATTTAGTTTGAACCGTTAATGGTAAAAAGAGATTTTTTCCAGATGAATGGAAGAAAACAGCAAGAAATACTGTTGGTGGTGAAGTCCAGGTGGTTGCACTCGCGAGTTACATATGCTTTAGGCGGACTAATATTCAGCTTAATTGCTGGAATGGAGCCGGATCTTCAGGCGTCACGGTGCCGCGTCGTTGTCGATGTGTTTCTGTGTAGGACGTGAGGCGCCTTCGGTATCAATTGAAGAGCAGCAGCGCGATAGTTTGGAGGCTGCTGCAGTTTGCTTTGCACAGCTCACAAACGAGGGGGCACAGGGAACTCTGTTGTCAGTTTCTGGAAGACACTGGAAGAAACTGACAACAGAGTTCCCTGTGCCTCATCACTGCCACAGAGTATTTTATGGCATCTAATCAACCTGGCACGGCTCCACGCATGAGGATCATTTGTTTCATTATCTAGAAGACATTTAATAGTTGAGTTTTTGATGGGCTTTTAATGGCAGAGAGTTTCAAAACAATTTCTGCCTCTTGATGGAGGTTTATACTATGAATGATTCAGAGTCTTTATCTGTAGGAAATTTAATGGAAACATATATGATAAGTATGTAGTGGATCTGCATGTGACGGGCATTTCAAGGCACCTTGAATCAGTCACAATCAATAATAACCAATACCTCATTGTCATCTTCGTAAAGGATCACGGGATGTCTAAGGCTCCCATCTACAAAGGCCACTCCAGGCAAGTTACCTCCAGCATCTTCACCTGGAAAAACAACTTCTCTGCCCCTTGAGCATAAAGCCTCATCTCAGCGCTATCTACTATCACAGTAGACCACCCCTGATAGACTCACTCTCTAACCCTCATCCCAAACTCATCCTTGCCTGCGTCCTCTGCAGCACACCCTCTGTGATACCCAGAGCATATACATCCATACCCCTAACAGAAATTATATGGTGCACAGACAAAATATCCACTCCAAAATATCGACTGGACATAATATCGACTTTTAAATATCGACTGGACAAAATATTGACTGGACAGAATATCGACTACAAAAATATCGTTTTTAAGGTAAGTGAAGTAATATCGACTGTATAAAATATAGATAGCAAAAATATCGAATTTTTAATAATATATAATATTTTATAGTGTATTTTTATGTAATAATATGTGTGAAAAGTGTGTATTAATGTTATAAATAATTTTATTAAATGAATTTTGTTTTTATAATAATTGCGTAATGTAATTCTGTAGCGGGTTGTGGGTTTATAGGGGAATAGGGTGGGAAGTAATTTAATTATAATTAATTAAATATGTAAATTAATTAATTGATATTAATTTAAAATTAATTGTAAATTAATTTATATGTGTTAATTAATTTAATAGTAATTGCAAATTAATTAATAATAATTGATTAATTGGTAAATATGTAAATTTTACTAATTTAATGCCGTAGCGGGTTGTGGGATTATAGGGGAATAGGGTGGGAAGTAATTTAATTAATAATAATTAAATATGTTAATATATTTATTGATAGTAATTAGCAAATAATTGATAATTAATTTATATTTGTTAATTATTTAAATAGTAATTGTTAATAATTTTATATTAATTGATTAATTTGTGATTTTTACAAATTTAATTATTACAACTACGCTTTCCAACGCTTTCCCCACTGTTGCACCCACTGGAGAGGGAATAGTAATTTTAACCCCTACGCTATCCAACGCTTTCCCTACTGTTGCACCCACTGGAGTTGGAATAGTAATTTTAACCCCTACGCTATCCAACGCTTTCCCTACTGTTGCACCCACTGGAGTGGGAATAGTAATTTTAACCCCTACGCTATCCAACGCTTTCCCTACTGTTGCACCCACTGGAGTTGGAATAGTAATTTTAACCCCTATGCTATCCAACGCTTTCCCTACTGTTGCACCCACTGGGGTTGGAATAGTAATTTTAACCCCTACGCTATCCAACGCTTTCCCTACTGTTGCACCCACTGGAGTTGGAATAGTAATTTTAACCCCTACGCTATCCAACGCTTTCCCTACTGTTGCACCCACTGGAGTGGGAATAGTAATTTTAACCCCTACGCTATCCAACGCTTTCCCTACTGTTGCACCCACTGCAGTTGGAATAGTAATTTTAACCCTTATGCTATCCAACGCTTTCCCTACTGTTGCACCCACTGGAGTTGGAATAGTAATTTTAACCCCTACGCTATCCAACGCTTTCCCTACTATTGCACCCACTGGAGTGGGAATAGTAATTTTAACCCCTACGCTATCCAACGCTTTCCCTACTGTTGCACCCACTGGAGTTGGAATAGTAATTTTAACCCCTACGCTATCCAATGCTTTCCCTACTGTTGCACCCACTGGAGTTGGAATAGTAATTTTAACCCCTACGCTATCCAACGCTTTCCCTACTGTTGCACCCAATGGAGTGGGAATAGTAATTTTAACCCCTACGCTATCCAATGCTTTCCCTATGTTTGCACTCTTTGGAGTGGGAATAGTATTTTTTACACTTCAGGTATCGTACGGTAATATAATAGTATCTTATTTAATTATATATGTTACTATATATATATGTTTTAACAAATATGATTGTTAAAAATTATTTTAATTAATTTTATTTATTATTCAATTATTATAAGTTAATTTAAGTATTTTTAAGTATATTTTAGTAATTAAAATTTAATATTAATTTAATTTAACACAGTTTTTAATAAAGTCGATATTTTTTACAACTATATTATTGTAAACGATATTTTGTACTCGATATTTTTGTACTTACCTGTTTGTAGATACAAACTCGATATTTTGACTGTCGATATTTTGTCCACGATATTTTTGCAAGTCGATATTTTGTCCCTCGATATTATTTCAGTGATCCAAATTATATCATTCTCTTCCATGTCTTGGCCTTTGAGTTCAGCATCATTTAATGGTACTCATGCGGCAGCACCAGTATACAATGAGGGTGGGCGGAAGATGATGTGGGTAGTGGTGGAGGGAGTTTCTACTGTTCTTTTTGCATTTGTCACCCTGAGTGGGACGGATATGCCCAGATGTGGGTCCTGTGCTCTCCATGCCACTGGAGTCAAGCTAGCCTCACTGATGAGGGTTGAAACTCTGAAACTGGTCCAAGGTTGCTTGCTCCTGGTCCAGGGAGGACCTTGCCTGGCAGTGTGGGCTGGACTGTTTCCATGGGGTACATGGTCAAGACTGTTTGCATGTGGCTGTGTTTAAACCAGATTGGCATGGGGAGCAAAAAAGCGATGGATTTAGGCCCAGATCTCTGTATTAGGGTGAATGTTTGACATTGTTCAACATTCTGTCCATCAATTCTTCTTTTGGCATGTGAATGCCCCACCAGAAATATAGTGGGAAAAGGCTTGGCTGCCACTGTGTCTTGTGTGATTTCTCCAGGTAAAATTACCACCTGATAGAATTGGGTCTGGTGTTTCACCACCCGGAAAACAATGTGTAGAATACACGTCTCTTTATAAGCATACAAGCAGCAAAATGCACCACACAAGCGTGTTCATACAATCCTCAAAAGATAATCTGTTTTTTGGGGATGATGAGCGTCTGCATTAGCAGATGCAAACCACCAATTTTGGCTTATTCTGGTCTCAGAAATGCTGTGGTCCCAAAATTAAATTTCTTGTTTTGCTCTTGTACCTTAGTCTTCCTCTATTCTTTTAAAAGACTTTCTTTTCTGTAATTGTATCTTGTTTAATAATTAAACTATCACTGTGAAAACATTAAAAGCAGTTCTCCACTGGTCTACACAAGTCCGGCTGTCATGTATGACGAAGAAGCTTGTCCGAATAGTGTACGTGAAGCTTGCTTGCATAGCAGTCTCATGAAGACTTTGCAGCTGTGCTCTGGTTGAAAATAAACACAATGGGCCACATGCATCAAAGTTAGGAATTGCGATTCCTAAATTGCGATTTTTAAGAAATTGCAATTTAGGAATCACAATTCCTTATGCATGTAAGAATCACAAAAAAATTGCGATTCCTACTTATTCCTTATTTGCGACTCACAAATTGCGAATCGCAAATAAGAAATTGCATCCCATTCATTCCTATGGGCCTAAAGGCCCCTAGGAAGCAATGGGAATTGCATGCCCAATTTGCGCATGCAATTTCAAGGGTGCAATTGTGCCAAAAGGACACCCTGATGCACCCCTGAAATTGCAAAGTCAACACATGTTGCACACACACATGCCCCAAGAGCATGTGTGTGTGCAACTTGAACTTTGAAAAATACAAGTTCTCGCAAATTACCATCAACTTTGAGTTGAATGTAATTTGAGTTTCTTAATTGCGGAATTGCATTTTTTTTTGGTGTTGGTGTGCTGCATTTAGCGAATCGCAATTTGCGATTCCCTAAATGCAATTGCAATTTATGCAATTGAAAATTTTGCGATTACTTAAATAGTGATTTTTGCATTTGGAATAATGCATCCCAAATGCAAAAATAGCGGTTGCAAAGGGGCACATTCTGCGAATCTGCTCCCTTGCGACCTCTATTTTCAATGTTGCATGTGGCCCAATGTCTTTCCAAAGCATTTGGTAATCCCAGATCCTAGTCTACTCACAGAGCCCTAGTGCAGCAAGAAATACATGAGAGCCGAGTTGATGCTGTGGACTCAGATGAGGTGGAAGCCATTTCACTGATGATGAACTATACCAGGTGCAGGCACAAGATCAGAAGCCATGGTGAAACAAGATGGATGCTAGGATTTTAGTGCAGAAGTGATTGAGGACGAGCTCATGGGATCACTTGCACAATGTAAGATCTGTTTAGAGCTGCCACAAACACCAGTATTACATCCTCAGCCCTCAAGTAAATTAGAGAAAAACTGATTTAGTCAGGGAAGGGCCTGGAAATTCTAGAAGAGCCTTCAGATGCTTTTAGGCCCCCCTAGATCACAAAACAGTGTAGGATAAGAACTTCCCAGATAGGATTCCACTTCAGGACCAACAGAGGTAAATCATCTTTAACTGCACTTCATTCATGGATCTTTGCCTGGCAATGATTTATAGCTGTATTGCTTCTCTGCTTCTGTTTTTTGCAAAGATACATAATTTTTGTGTTTCCTATCCCTGCTCCTTTTCTGGGTTAGGTTTTGCCTTTATGTAGACGTTAAATACTGTTTGCTTACCCTCTGGATGCTGCTGGTCAAAGCGTTTGCTACTCTTTGACATAATGGGATCAGCAATGCTACCCTGGTCACCTTCTGGTTTTGTCATGGCCTCTCCTGTCCTGGAAAAGAGTGAGACACTCACGCCATAAGTGTATATTGTACAATTTTATATGTGTATTGCCTGGTCATTGACTTCTTGATTCTCAACATCTCGATTCATAACTCGCTCCACCCCCAACCTGAAAGTCAGTCATTATCTGTCTGATGACCTGCACCGGTTCACACTGGATCTTACCAACAACATACCATACCACCGTAGCCCTTCCGCATTGCATGAAGGTGTATTTAAAGATATGTACATTTGAAACAAAAATGTAATTTTTATGTAAATTTTCTGTCACCTGAGGATCCTTTGCAGTGAGATGTACGTTTGAAATAAAAGTTCATTTTAATGGAACTTTTCTTACATCTAAGGATCCTTTGCAGTGAGATGTAAATTTGAAATACAAGTTTAATGTAATGGATCTTTTCTGACATCTGAGGATCCTTTGCAGTAAAAGCACTTTGAGTTGAAAGACGGGTTGGCTTTTGTACAAATTCTGTGAGTAGTTATGACACCCACTGCTCCACACCAGCCATGATAACAATCAGAGATAATTGTGAGGAACACAGTGTCTTCTTTCTGGAGACACATTTAATTCCTGCCTAATACATTTGTTTCTTAACCCCTTCCTTGCGGTGCGAATTCTGCCACGGTGTGGGGATTTAATTAGGGGGCATAACCCCTTGCGTGCTCAGGATGGCCCTCGGCTGCCCTACGTCACGCTGGGCGTGTGCTCAGGATGGCCGGGAGGCCGTCCGAGCGCCGCCCACTAAGGAATTCTTCTGCACAGGCGGGGAATTTAAGCCGCGCTGCAGAATCGGCGGCGTTCGGACGGCCCCCGGCCGTCCTGAGCACACGCTCAGCGTGACGTAGGATAGCTGGGGGTCGTCCTGAGCACACAAGGGGTTTATACAAGGAACAAGCCTTATTCTAATGAGGGTGAGGGGCGGGTCATAGCTGGCCTGTGATGGTCCTCCTAAAGGACCTGACGCACAGTACCAATAAGTGGAAGTGGCAGGCACTGTGTAATTAATTACATGTTTTGTGTGCTTTGTAAATGGCACTCAGCAGACTGAGATTAGGAATGCACAAATTTGCAAAGTTTTGGACCACACAACTCACAATTTTTTGAGTGTTGTAAACTACGCACAGGGTGAAATGTAAAAGAGAAATTGGTGCAAAAGGTGGCCCTGTGCTCCAGCAAGAAAGTTATTCTGCCACACTGGGCAGTGCGCATGCCGATCAGCATACGCCCAGCCAGTCCTCTTTTTACTTCTACATTGGAGTTAAGTTAGAAACTCCCATTTCCGGACACGACTTGATACTCTGCCGGCATCAGGATACGCAGCGCTCCCTTCCGAGGTGGGTGCTGATTCCACATTGCGCCCTTCTTCCACCCTTTTACTCTCATTTTCCTCTTTTTAACTCAGCGCGATCTTCCCTTGCAGGGATGCCTCGCTTACTCTTCCCCCGTTAACCGTAACAGGATTTCAACGGGTGAGTCTCTGTACACTTTAGTTTTCATTGAGTGTCGGCAACGAAGGAATATGCCACTTAGTATATCTTTTGTTTACTTGGTTCCTCTGCTGTTTTTTAATGTGTAGACAGTGTCATAAGGAAGACTTACCCATCATGGGCGACTAAGCGTCTCTGAGCCGACACATAGTAAGCATACTTGACCCAGGTTTCTCGCACCTTTTCCTTGCTTTTTGAATCACTTCCTTTGCTCCTGCTCATCTCACACCTTATTGCGCACTCCTCTACCACGGTCAGCCCTTTTCCTGACTGGTTCGTTTGATTCATGGGTCTCTGTTTGGTGCTTTCACTTACACAGTTTGCATCCAGGTGTTGTATATAGGATTGCTGACAACACCGCCTTGTGTTTGGTTCTTTATACTTTTGGGATTTTCAGATTGGGTTCTGTAAACACCTTATTGCAGCATGTATCCTATTCATCCTGCCCCCCTTGATTGTACAGCCGCGAATATACTGCCGACTGTGTAGTAATGTACATTATCATTATTTCGTAGATTCCCCTGACGAAGGGCAGACAGATGCCCAAAATGCATTGGGATGTGTAATTGAATGTGCTCTCTTCGTGTCACGACTTTGTGAATGTTCAACAAACTCAGTGAAGAACACTCAATAAAACTTTATTGAGCAACCAAGCTATGAAGTTGATGTGTGCTATAAAACACATTTAAATGTTTAAATTCATGTTCATTATAGTTTTAAAATGTCAAAGTGATTTGAAAAATACTGTTTTCATTGTATGTTGAAGCAAGGTTTCCACTCGTGTGAGTGATACACGCAGTGCATTTGGTTTCCGGGACACCTCCCGGACATTATTTTTGCGATCAGCACAACCTAACATCTATCCTTTCCCTGAAGTCAGAGGTCCAATGACGGGGGACCCAGTGGCGTAACAAATCATGAGGGCCCGCACAAAATTTATGGTGGGGGTCCTTCATGCTCTGGACCTAGTCAGGAGCTTGCAGGCCTCTTGCCCACTGCCCTTGCACAGTGCCGGAGGGAGTCCCCTAGAGATCGGGCTCCACTGCACCATGGGGCCTGAGAAGGCTAATGTTACTTCACTGGGGGATGGGAAATGAAATCCTCCATTCCTGGCTATCAGCTGCCTGCAGTAGTCACCATAAAAATGGGAGTCGTTTCCAAAGGTCCATGTCACTTCCATGATGGGTCTTCTGGAAATGGCAAAAGAAGATAACTTACCTAATGAGCAGCAGATCTTGGGCAGCCCTTAGTGACAGCCGGAAACTCCGTTTCGTACAGCCTGATGCCCTCTCCAAGATATATGGATGGGAGAGAGTTTAGAAAGTGAAGCTTTGCTTTGACCAAGCCAGGACACTTTACATGTTCGGGGCACTGGCGTAACGAAACTCGAGGGGGTCTCCCTGAAAGGGACGTGGAGGGCCCCCTCTGGGCTCATTCAGGAGCTCTGCAGCCCGAGTGCTGTGCTGAGAGAGCCCCTTAGAGCTTGGGGCCCCCAGCACCGCGGGGGATGCGGGCCCGTGTTACGCCACTGGTCCGGGGATGAAGTTCCCTGATTCCACTAGACGTTGGAGGCTTTGGGTTCCACCTCTCTCTCTCTTACTTGTGATACCTTTTTGCTGGTTTACTATTAATCATTCATGTGGTAAAGTGTGCAGGCTGGAGAAAGCTATACGTTAAAAGCCACTCCATTCTGTTTAGTATCAATGCTGTGTGTGATCTGCATGATTCTCTCTGCAGTGTGCTAACTGAAGGGTTGCAAGAATAGAACATGAGTCCTAGCATGCATTCACCAACCATCTCACAGACGCGCTGACTGCGGGCTGATGCAGGTGCAGCGGTCCATTGCTTGTGGCTCATCAGCCTGTGCTTGAGGTCTCACTGTAGGATACCTGCCAAGTTACAAATAAATGTCACAGTGTGAGGAGTGGATGGGAAATTGAAGGAAGCGGGGTATCATATCAAGAGGTACTGAAGAGGCTCTCTGCCCCTCACCAAGCCCCTGTCCCCTCTCCTTTAAAAACCCCAAAACAAAGGGTCGGAGGCTGCTGCAGATGTCCTGGGGTGTTCCCTCCTAAATTCGCCCTCAGAATTTGCTCTTTTATTGTGAACTTCTGATAACTCATCCTATAATCGTGAAAACCCACCTAAGGTACACACAAGCCCCTCTGGAATATTCCATCTGCCATGCAAGTCAGTATAATAGGCTCCAACCTTATTAGGACAACTCAAAATACTATAGTGATGTTTCCGCTATCAAGCTTCGACCAAAGACATGGAGGGCCCGATTCACAGAACTAACTTAATGCAAAATCCTAAACTTACTACTTTTGGTATTCACAGAAGTTAGGATTTTGTCTTAAGACAGACTTAAGACAAACTTAAGACAAAATCCTAACTTCTGTGAATACCAAAAGTAGTAAGTTTAAGATTTTGTCTTAAGTTAGTTCTGTGAATCGAGCCCGGACTCACTGAGAATCCCTGGCCTCACCAATGTCTCAACGGTGGTATCAAGTATTCGAAGACTTCACTGGAGACAGAAAGGGAAAACATGGAAGGAAATAGATCTATGGAGCTTCTGGTACCTGTTCCAGGCCTTGCTTGGCCCTCCTCAGGGGCAGTATTATTTTTGTGGAATTAGCATTTTCCTGCGAGGACCTGTATTAGGCCATGGCGGGCTCAAAACACTTGTTTCAGCTGGATGATGATCTGTAAGAAAATTATCCAGTTGCATTTGCTGAATGTAGATTTTTCAATCAGACATCAATTTGAAATTAAAATATAATTGATCTGAAACTTTTCTGACATCTGAGAATCCTTCGCTGATAGAACGCTGTGCGGTGACAGTGCATCGCGGTCAAAAGACTGATAGCCTTTTTGAAAGGTGATAGGAATTAAATGTCTCCAACAGCTCACAGTCAGCAGCCACCAGCTCTCCTCCCTATAATATGTCCTCCCTACCATACCAATGACCTCACAGCATTTCACACATCATAACATTCACAAGAGCAAAAACATAGCAGTCCCTTTGTAAGAAAAAGGAGTATTAATTGAGGAAGGTGAGTGAAAAACCACCTCACAATAAAACAAGCATTTGCAATGCAATCTGTCTCTCCTTTGGGACCGCATATGTATTTAGCTATGCAGCACATTAGCCTAGGTGCTGAAACATCTACTGTTCTTTAATATGGAGGGAAAGTAAGCACCAAACTACATGACACGCCAGGCATGGGAACACATGGAGATAAATATTGCCTTTCAGTGGGAAATGGTACAGACCAAAGCTCTGTTTTAATATAAAATCAGGGCCTTCGGTGGTCATGTCACTGAAAATATAACATTTGATAAAAATATTATTGCCTACGGGTGCTCGGGAAGACAATTTCTATGGACTGGAATCTAGAGAACGCTAAGTGATTCTGGTATTTTACTGACCTCTGCTGGTCGTTGTCTATCAAAAAAGTTAAATAGAGGCAGTTGCCAGAAAAATAAAACAAAGAAAGTCCCTCAGCAGAAATCAATTCGGGTATTTTACTGACCTCTACTGTTCGTTTTCTATCAAGACAGTTAAATAGAGGCAGTTGAACAGAAAAAAATCCCTAAGCGGAAGCAGACAAGTCCTAGGGCTGATCTCCAGAGCCCACAAAGTACATACACAATAAAGTATATACTAAACTATATACAAGAGGTCTCGAATGATCGACCTAAAAATCACAATCCTTGTCAAGGTGAATTACAAACATTATTAAACAAACCTGAGCTAGCTCAGCACAAAAGCAGTCAGGCTTAACTTAGAGACAATGTGTAAAGTATTTATGCAGCACCCAAATGGTAATAAAGTGAAAAAACAACGTAAGGAAATTCCCAAACCAATTTAGAAAAATATAGTCAATTTTAATAAATAAAATTACACCAAAACAACAAATGTCCAATATGTAGATACAGAGATATGTTTTTTTATAAGTTTGAATTAGATATAGTTCCATGAAGCACCAAGCAGCAACCATGGTTATTGGTTTGTGCTAGAGCAGGTCAAATTCAAAAGTTAAGGCTATCCCAAGGATCTTCCCTCAGCCCGACGTTGCTCAACATCTACATGGCCCGCTCGCCCAAGTCGCCAAACTGCACGACCTCAACATCATCTCCTACGCCGACAACACACAACTGATCCTCTCCCTCACCAAAGACCCTCTCACTGCCAAAACCAACCTTCACCAAGGAAGGAAAGCTGTTGCCGAGTGTTTGAAGAACAGCCGTCTGAAACTGAACTCGGACAAAATGGAAGTCCTCATCCTCAGCTTCACCCCAAATGCCTGGGACGACTCCTGGTGGCCAACAGCCCTGGGAGCAGCACTGACATCCACCAGCCACACACGCAACCTGGAATTCATCCTCGATCTAACACTCTCCATGACCAAGCAAGTCAACGCAATCTCATCCTCCTGTTTCAACACCCTCCGCATGCTCCGAAAGATCTACAGATGGATCCCCACCGACACCAGAAGAACGGTCACCCAGGCCCTCGTCAGCAGCAGACTGGACTACGGAAACGCCCTCTACAGGGGAGCTCCAGCCAAACTACTGAACAACTGCAACGCATACAGAACGCCTCTGCACGCTTGATCCTCGACATCCTACTAAGCCAATGCACAAAGCCGGCTTCATAGGAAGAGAAGGTCAGGGAAATGGATGAAGTACAATTGCCATAGACGCGGCGGCCATCTTAGAGTGGGGACCCTTACTAAGCTAATGCAGCAAGGGGTGGGAAAAGATAAACACTTAAATGAATAGGGAGTGTGGATCGCTACTAGGCCAATGCAGGGAGCAGGGAATAGATGTAGAACAATTATCTGAATATTGGGGGATAAGTGAAGTGCAGCAAGGTGGTGACCATCCTAAATACTACGAGTGCACATGATGTGAAGAGTGCATATTGTGACATACGACGCAGTGTAGCAAATTACGGTAAGGAAGGCGTACGACAATGATTAAAAGTAAAGAAAAAAGTGGCATATTCATATGCGCCGCAGTGTATGTATTAGTGGAATTACCAAGGCAGCTTGCTGTCAGGAGAACGTGAGTCCAGTCAAGAGAGTGATAATTTAGGCAAAGGGAGAGCCTACGGGGAAAGAGGGTCAGAATAAATGAACAGTTTTAGAAGAAGGGGACTCCACGTGGAGTTAGAACAAGGTCTATAGTTACCCTTCAACAGCGGGTCTGGGAATGGAGATTTCCTGCGTTTCTACACGAGGCCGTCTCAAATCGCGGCTCGCTGTGGAAAGAGGAGTTGAGCAGAATCAGTAAGGCCTCAGGGGCGGGAGGCAAGATGGAGAGGTTAGGCTAATTCCCCCAGGTTACTCAATCATCAAGAAAGATAGAATCAAGTAAACAGGAGGAGGACTTGCACTAATTTTTAAAACTGAACATAACATCACGCTTGTCGAGTCTCAAGATCCTTCATCCTTTGAATACCTTTGCGCAGATCTCTTTATTCACGACTCCCCCACCACTCGGCTGCACGCCATCTACCACACCCCTGGAAATTGTATCTCTTTTACTGAAGAGATGTCTGACCTCATTATCCAATCCTCTCTATCACACTCTAAGAATATCTTCCTTGGTGACTACAACGTCCATTGGAACAAAATTGATGACCCTGCTATCATCACTTTTAAGAATACCATGGAAATCACCAACATGACCCAACTCTGCCATTCTCCCACTCACAATAAAGGTTCCACCCTAGATGCTATCATAACTAGCAATGATCTAGCCTCCCTCTCTAGTATACTTCCTATCGACTGATCTGACCATTACCTCGTCCTCTTCTACGTGAAAAGACCCACAAATCACCCGCCCCCATCAACACCCTACCTAAGAAATCTACATGCAACCTTCACCCTATCCCTCTTGATGAACTGGAATCCACAATTAAAACCTGCTTACTTCACCTCCCTCTCTCTGACAGTACTAATGACCTAACCAACCATTATAATTAACTCTATTCTCCAAGCCCTTGACGAAATTAAACTCAAACAACACAAAAACAACCCTCCCAAATCCTGGTTCAACTCTGAACTTAATAATGAAAGACGATCCCTAAGACAATCTGAACGTGTTTGGAGAAATCATCCCACCGATGACAATCCTACCCTCCTCAGAACTGCCAGAGTTCAATACAAAAAACACATCTACAATAAAAAAGCCTCCTTTCTCCGGTCACAACTTGACCAAGCTAAAAACCGACCAAGAGAACTATTTAGCATTGTTAAAAAACAAACCTCCACTGGCCCTCCTAAAATATCTGCCTCTATTGACAAATGCAAAGAAATCACCAGCTTTTTTAGCAACAAAGTCAATAAGAAAGAACTATCCTTCTCCTCCCTCCCCCCCTCTCTCCAACCCTCCCACACTCAACACACCCTCCCCAACACCCCTTTATCTCTTTCGTCAACTCTTCCCACACTCCTCGACCCATCTATTACCCTTCCTACTCTAGCGCATTCAGACCTCTCTCTTAATAGACCCATAACTAAAAATAATGCTTCTTGGAGTGAATTTAGTCCAGTTTCAGTGTCATCGATCATTTACATCATGACTAAACTCAAACCTTCCTCCCATTCCAAAGATCCTCTTCCCGCCCATTTGGTCCAAGACCTCAAATCTACCATTGCCCCTATTTGGACCAATATCATCAACTCCTCCCTTGCCACTGGTTGCGTCCCAGCCTCCCTTCTGCTTGATCAAATCTCTCCCATCCTGAAAAACACCTCTGCCGACCCAAATGACCTTAACATCTCTAACCTTCCTTGTCTCTCTAAAGCCCTGGAAAAAATGTGTCCTATCACAACTTGAGAACCATATCCTCGACTTCAATCTCCTTGATGTTTTTCAATCAGGATTCAGAAAAGGTTGTAGTACAGAAACTGCAATGTTAAATATCACGGATGACATTCATCGCTCCCTTGACAATGGTGAATCCTCACTACTGATCCTCCTTGACCTCTCCGCGGCATTTGATACTGTCCATCATCCCACCCTTCTAAACACCCTCAAAGATCGATTTGGCTTGGAAGGCACTGTACACAAATGGTTCTGCTCATTCCTTCAAAACAGATCACAGCAAATCAAGCATAGCCACTTCCTTTCTAATCCTCAACCTGTCTCACTCGGGGTCCCTCAAGGATCCATCCTCTCCCCAACCCTTTTCAACCTTTTCATGGAACCACTCACCCTCATTCTCAAACAAGCTAAAATAAGTTACCACCTCTACGCCGACGATACCCAATTATACTACAAGATCAAATCCCACAACGACATCCTTCACCTCAACGACACCCTAACTAAAGTACAAGCCTGTTTCCATCTCAAACTGAACCCCAAAAAAACAGAAATCATTCTTTTCACCCCCAAAAACAATACCCTTCCCATCCAAATCTGGATCAATGATATCAAAGCTCTCAATTGCTCCCTCTCCACCTCTAACTCTGTTAAATCCCTTGGCATCAGCATCAACCAGAATCTCAACCTCATACCCCACATTAATAATGCCGCCAAAAGTGCTCTTTTCACCCTTCTCCACCTCAAGAAAATCAAACCTTTCATTCCAGCTGATAATTTCAAAATCGTTGTCCAATCGCTAGTCCTCTCCAGGATTGACTATGCTAACGCCACCCTTGCCGGCACCCTTAAAACCCATCTTGCACCGATTAAATCTGTCCTCAATCTTGCTGCCCGACTTATCTCTGACTGTAAAAGATTTGACCACATATCGCTCGTCCTCAAAAATCTTAATTGGCTACCAATTGAAGGAAGATCCTCTTACAAGATTGCCTGTATCACCCACAAAGCTCTTCATCAAAACACCCCCGCCTACCTTGCGACCAAACTAAAAAAAGCAGGCTGCACCAGGTCCCTGAGAAGCACCGACTCCCTTCTCCTGATCCGACCCAGACTTAATTGTCAAAAATCTCAATCCTGTGCTTTCTTTGGTAATGCTCCTACCATTTGGAACTCACTCCCCAAAAACCTTCGCTGCAACCCCTCTTACCCTCTTATAAAAAAAAAAACTCAAACTACTTCTCCACAACAAATATTGGGGTACCTAGCATGTCCACTCTCTCTACTCTTATACCCTCCCCCCACCTTGTCTGAATTCAACATCTTCTCCCCTGTTAACTGTTTTGCCTATTTTTAATTTGTACCTGTCTCTTACTCCCCCCCTTATCATATACTTTTTGCAATACTGTATCCCATTGCTACTTCCGCATATATTGCTATTTTATCTTATTATGTCTAACTCTGTTGTAAAGCCCTCTGATACTCCAGGGTCCAGCAGCGCTATATCACTGGCAAAAGCTCGGCCGGCAATCCAGGATAATATTTTTTGATCAACATGTCACTCTAGACAAAATCCCGCCATATGCAAATCATTACCGACCCTTCTCCCATGGGAACAGTCCATCCCAAACTGTCTGGTGAGGACCATTAACCCCTTTGGTGCTCATGACGGCTCCCGGCCGTCTTGAGTCACGGTGGGCGTGAGCTCATTACAGCCGGGAGCCGCCATGACCACGCCAGCGATCGTAATGTTCAGCACCAGCGCGGAATTCCAGCCACAGCCAAGGTGTTAAAGAAAAGACCACCAGCAACCAGTAGCGGTCAGTGGTGGGAGTGCTGCCAGATGCGATGCAGTGAGCGCAACGAAATTCATTTTTTTTTTTTTACTTACCTGTAATCGGCCGTAATCCATAGTTTACTACCCCCCACCCTGCCCCTCCTCCTCCCCACATCACCGCCCGGCAGCACTCCTACCACCGACCGCTACTGCCAGCAACCCCAGACCATTTTTTAACTTACTTTGGTCTCATCAGTGAGGTACAGCTTGAGTCCGATTGCACAGTGAGCACGGGACCCACCCTGGACATACCCATTACACTGAGGGCATCAACTGCAACAACAATAAGGTGATGGATGGAATGCTTGAATTAATCTTAATCACTGTGCCACTTGGGCCAATTTACACACAACCCCAATGAGGATAAACTAGTCTAGGGTTGCTTGTGTTCCAGTTCAGGGAGTACCTGGCCCGGCAGTTTGGGATGGACTGTTCCTATTGGAGCAGGGTCAAATCTGATTTTCATATAGCAGGGTACAAACTGAGGTGGCATGGTGGGCAAAAGAATGATGGGTTTGAATGCTACCCTTCATGACTGTGACCATGTGTCAGATGTCAAATGGTCCCTGCACTGGCTGCTGGTGAAGCCAAGAATCCCCATGATAATTCTGTGCTTGGTTTACCCTGCATACTACAAAAATGTGCTGATCTTAATGATGAACATTTTGAACGATAATGCCACAGGAGGCATCTGTGATGGCGTTTGCATGCTCTGCAAAGGCAACATGCCCTCCTTGCTGCTATACCTTTTGCAATAGTCTAGCAATTTCCTAGCTGTTACACTCTTATGAATCCTTTTGTCTGTGCTGTAATCCTTTTTGAATGATTGTGCTTAGGAGGCCCAGGACCACGATGCTACATTTGAGAAAACTGAAAAAAGAGCAAGCAATCTAATTAAAAGATAAGTGAGCTTATGGGGAAGCAATTTATTTCTCTTTATGATCATAGAATGACTGAAGAGTTAGGGCATGTTTGTTATAGATTTTAAAAGTTTGTGTTCATAATTTCAATTTTAGGTGTCTCCTGTAGGCAACTTTAGCTGTTTATGGGCAGACCGATTGTTTTTATAGCATAACACATACTTAGAGCAGGGGTTTGTTCAGCACCTTGCTCACGATTGGATGGCTTTGCTGTCTATCTCAGCTGTCTGCTCTCGTATCAATAGCTTTCCTACCTATATTTGTGTTTGTCCCGCCCAGGAGCATTTTGATCACACAGCGATATGATCAGATGAGTTATATCCTACCAGGGCACACTCAAGGGAATTGTATTCCCTCTTTTTCATCTTAGTTTAAGCACTCCATGAGAGTGCAAGTATATCCTTGCTCTCCTCCTCTTCTACTCTTCTGTGCTCCCTTCAGTCCTCTGCTTCACAATGCCTCCATTCCCATCCCATTTCACATCTAACAAGTTGTTTTCAGATTTATTTTTTCAGAAGACCCGCTGCAAAGTGCTGACCAAGCCACTCGCTCTTTCATCCGCCCTTCTACCTCACTCACCCCAGATATATATATATATATGGTCCAGTGAAAGGCTAGTGAAGCCGAAACGCGTAGGTCGTCCGATTTTGCACGAAATTTTGCACATGTTGTGTAAAAACAAATAAAAGTACTGTGAAACGCTTACCTGCTGCTGTGCCGTGACTTCTGCCGGTGGGGGAACTAGAGGGCAAGAAGATTCAAAGCAATATATATATATAATCAGGTAGATGCGTCACTTTTTAAACCCCTGCGCCACATTATACCTGCGTCAGGTATAATGTATGCAGAGGGGGCGTTCCCCCGCAAAAAGCCTCGTAATAGTGACGCAGTGAAATCTATGAGATTTCACTGCGTCACTTTTAGGATGCTGTTGCGTCAAAATCTTGCTCCTGCCTCACAGCAAGCATAAGACTGACGCAAGCCCTTTCACATGGGGCTTTCCCCATGTGAAAGGACTCATTGCTGGAGATGCGTCACTTTTGTGACACACTCCAGCAATGCGTCACTTTTGCGCTTACAGATGCGTCAGAAATACTGACGTATCTGTAAGTCCTTGCGACATGATGCGTCATACATTAAATATGACGCATCATTGGTGTCGCAAGGAGTGCGCAGTGAAAAGTGACGCATCGCTGTTTTCACGCAGCGATGCGTCACTTTTCATAAATGAGGCCCATTGTCCCTAAAGTTCCTCAAATGTCTTCACTCCCCCATGTCGGATTGCGTATAATTGCTCGCTGATTCTAACTCACCCCATTTTCTGTAGTAAGTCCCTCATTGTTGGGACAAACTGAATTCACCATTTTTGAAGCAATAGGGACCTAGCTACGTCTGTTGCCACATATAATCATTTTATCCATGTATTAGATGGGCCAAGTGCCGCATCAAACCCCAAAACCTTCAACCAAGTAGCTGGGACTAAATTGTCCTGTCATTCCATCACAAGATATTGGTATATTTCATTCCAAAATCCCTAAATAGATTAACAGTGCCCGACTATATGCTCCCAATTGGCATCTGACCGATGTGTGCATCGAAAACAGTGGCCTGGAAGATTGGGCTTAATTTGTGTTAAAAAGAACGAGGTTCCAAATAGCAGACATTGCTAAAAAAATAACATTCAAAGCCAATTGACTTCAGTGAGCACGCTAAAATTCAATATATTAACTACCTCCCACATCTTACTTGTCAATTCCAGACCTTCATATTTTCCCTATTTTTTATGTTTTTTTGGGTAAGGTCAGAACATTTAATACAAGCAAACATTATTTTCCATTCTCCTGTCTTTTCATATAGACCATCTCCCACTAGTGCGGAAACCACCTTTCTGCTACTGAGGATCTGACCTGCATATAGGTTACAGAAAGTTTTTGCAGCGTCGTAAACGGACCCAGAAGCAGAAAATCATCTTGTATGAGCTGTCGGTCTTCCGCTATATTTAGTTATCTCTCCCCCAAGAGAAACTACAAAATGTTCCTATATGCGGCTTTTGCCCACTTTTGGACAATATCGGGAGCAAGATTCACCCAGGATTCCATGACTCATTCGGGAAGGGGTGTTGCCACATTAATATAAGGAATGGAGTATCTCCTGTAGAGATCACCAAGCTTCAGAAAAACCACTTCAAACTCTTATTTCAATCTATTTTAGGTGACTTTATTGACTTTAGCACCTACCAAATATGATACTCATTGAAGAGCAGATGCATAAAATTATTCATAAAAATAACTTAGTGAACCTTTGAATTGAACCTGGATATATGCTGTGCAAAATAGGCAAAATAGTAATCTTTAACCCCTTGCGTGCGCGGCGTATTTTCCGCCTGTGCTGACTCCGCCTTGCGCGGGCGGAGTCATGACGGAACGGTTCCGTCATCAGCACAGCTCAACCGATGCTGATTTCGGAACCGTTCTGTCATCAGTACGCAAGGGGTTAAGGTTGAAAATCGCCAATCCTCCATCCTCCCGTTGTTAACATAAAGTGCATAGTGCAACTAAGGCTGTTTTTTTTGGCAAATAACCGATAAAAACATAGACTCCACCAAATTAAAAAAAGGGGCAATTAACACACATGGAATAGCTGAAAACAGAAAATTAAACAATGAAAGAACCAACATTTAATCAGAGAGACTATCCCTAAAATAGTCTGCGAGAGCGAATTCCACTGTGAGTATAGATCGTGTACTTTTAAAAAGAGAGCGGCAAAATTAAGATCATATCTTCAATGTGAACCTGATACACAGATATTGTTTTGGCTGTGAATTAACACGAGACAATGTCCGGGTGTAAAACATCAGGATCACAATGGCACAGTATTATTTCAGATTTTTTCTTATTAATTCTGTTCATCCCTAATTTCTGACATTGTGCGAAGACCTCAAATGCCTTCTCTTGTGTCTCCTTCCTACTGTTCAAAATGAATTTAGTATAATCAGCATATCATTTTATTTTACCCAACTGTGGCAGAGGGGGGCAGATACCGTTATCCCCTTGGATAGATATATAACTAATGGCTCAATAAAGAAAGCAAATAAAATGGGTGATAATGGGCATCCCTGATGGGTTCTGCATAGCACTTTTTATTTGCCCCAATTCGATTGTGTTGTCACTGATTCTGGATTCTGCATGTTATGTTATGTTATGTTATGTTATGTTAAAAATATTTTTACCGAGCTCGGTCACCAGACGGTTTCATGGCGCTTGAAACAATTGCGGGGGAACAGGATGGCAGGTTCACTCAGTAGGCTAGCCGAAAAAGGTGAGTCTTAAGTAATTTGCCGAAGCAAACATAACGAGGGCAGATCCTAAGGGAAAAAGAGAGGGAGTTCCACATAGTGGGGGCCAGGAAAGAGAAGCATAATCCTCCATGCTTTTTGCGTTTGAACCTTGGGATCGAAAGCAGGTTGTGAGAGGCAGACTGGAGGTCTCTAGAGGGGGTGTAGCGCTGAAGGCTGGATGTAGTAAAGGCCGGGGCTTGGTCTGTAAGGGCCTTAAAAACTGTACAGCCAAGTTTGAACAAACAGCGATAGGCCACGGGGAGCCAGTGCAATCTTCTCATCAAGGGCGAGACATGTTGGTGTTTGGGCAGATGAAAGACCAGTCTAGCCGCCTGGTTTTGCACCAGCTGCAGCCGATGGAGATGGTAAGCAGGAATTCCAACATAGAGGGAGTTGGCGTAGTCAATACGCGAGGTGACAAGAGCCATGATGACAAGAATGAGTGCCTCTACGAATTTTGGAGATCCTGCGTAGATGGAAAAAGCAGGAAGATGTTACTGCATTGATTTGAGGCCTCATAGACAGGTCACTAGATATAATAATGCCTAGGTTCCTTACCAAGTTGATGGGGCAGGGTGGAGGCCGAAGAGAGGGCGGCCAGAAGCTGGAAGTCCAGGGGTTAGCTGGCCCCCCGTCAACACCAACTCAGTCTTGTTAGGATTAAGCTTCAGCTGACTATAATGCATCCACTCAGAGATCACACGCATAGTGCATTACAGTACATCTTATATATAAGCCCCGTGATCTGCAACGGAACACCAAATCTAGTCTGAATATTAAACAAAGTTTCCAGACCACGATCTCAAATGCTTTTACTGCGTCTAGCGGAAGCACCAAAGCAGGTATATCATTAACTCCAAAATAATCCAACACTTCTGCCAAATAATGTGTATTTGACTCCAAATGCCGTCTGGCTATAAGGCCATTCTGATCTGAATGGATTACTCCTGAGGCTATCGAATTAAATCTATTGGCTAGTAGCTTTGTAATAATTTCATAATCAGTGTTTATTAATGAAATAGGACGATACAAGTTTGGATCTTCGGCATCCTTTCCTTTCTTTAAAAAGCTTACTACATTCCTCATAAAAATATGATGGTATAGGCCCCCTTTTAGCATTCCATTAGCGACCTATAAAAGACAATCAGCTAAAACATCTGAAAAAAGTCTAAAAAATTCCACTGGAATCCATCCGGCCCACAGGTTATGCATGTACATGCTTGCAATCGGAAAAAACATTGGAACACCTAAAAGCTTGGCATTTTAGACACAAGACCTATAGGCATTTCCAATGCCTGTCCTATTTAAAAGTTGATTCTTCAAGTTATGGGCTTCCTACTAAGCAAATTGTGTATTTGCTGAAGTTTTAGAATGAGGCCGCCCCTGGTCCTGAAGGGAAGAGCATCAGACCAGAATACAAAGCAGGAACATTCTGAGTGATAAGAAGGCAAGCACAAAAGAGAAGAGCCAGGGAGGTCTCTTTCCGAGAAGTAAGAGGAGAAGGGTTGCCAACAGGGCCAGAGGCTGCAGAAAAACCAAGAAGACATGGGGCAATGAATACATTTGAAATGGTATAGTTGGCTGTCCAAGGCACTCTCTTGACAACGCTCATGGAGCTGTTTGTTCGCCACTGTTGCACAGTTTGCATTATTCTAGCCAGCCCATTGAAGTTGCTGGTCTGCAAAGTTCTCTGAGTAAAAAATAAAAACAAAGGTTATCTCTTCTGTGGCCTCTGGGTGTACAATTCGGTATAATACCGATGTTCACACTTACAGGAAGTTTGCCTCTGCCCTTTTCTGCACGTGCTAGGATGACCCTGCCCAAATGCTCATCATATGTTATCATCTGTGACACTAAAATACTTCTTACAAATGTAAGTAGTGCACATTCATATGTCTTACATATGCACATGTAACATCATATGTTTACGCTTGTGAATGTGCACATTATGGCCACAATTTGAAACAAGCATTAGCAAAGTTAAAATGAACTGTTTTTTAAAAGGCCCTGTTGTTGGCTTTGAAAATGCTTGCTATCCCCAGCATGGGAAAGCATGGCCGGCAATCTTGGAATGGGTTTCCTGATAAAATAAACACATTCCAAAATGGCCACCAGGCGTCAGGCATAATGCGTACGTATCGTGATGCATACATGTGAATGCAGTGTGACTTATGTGTGTGCATCATTTCGTTCCTCGCCGGAAGGACCCAGATATGCCGCCTCCCCCGTTCAGATCAGAGGCCACCGAAGTCATCTGCGGCGTACCACAAGGATCATCACTCAGCCCCTCCCTCTTCGTGTACATGAGCCCGCTCGCAGCCATCGCACGCCAACACAACCTCAACATCATCTCCTACTCCGACGACACCCAGCTGATCCTCTCCCTCACCAACGACCCCGCCACCGCCAGAACCAACCTGCACAAAGGGATGAAAGAAGTAGCCGAGTGGATGAAGAACAGCCGTTTGAAACTGAACTCAGACAAGACGGATTCCTCATCCTTGGACCATCACCATCTGCCTGGGACAACTCCTGGTGGCCCCCGGCTCTAGGCAGCGCACCCAAACCAACGGACCACGCACGCAACCTAGGCTTCATCCTGGACTCCTCCCTGTCGATGACCAGACAAGTCAACGCCGTCTCGTCTTCATGTTTCAACATCCTACGCACGCTCCGAAAGATCTTCCGTTGGATCCCCACCGAAACCAGGAAGACGGTCACCCAGGCACTTGTCACCACCCGACTGGACTACGGAAACACCCTCTACACCGGAACCACAGCCAAACTGCAGAAAAGACTCTAACGCATCCAGAACTCCTCCGCACGACTCATCCTGGACATCCCCCGCCACAGCCACATCTCCGGACACCTGAAAGACCTGCACTGACTCCCCGTCAGCAAAAGAATCACGTTCCGCCTCCTCACCCACTCACACAAAGCCCTCCACGACCTAGGCCCCAGGTACCTCAACAACCGCCTGACCTTCTACACTCCCACCCGCCAACTTCGATCGACCAGCCACGCGCTCGCCGCCGTTCCATGCATCCGAAGAGCCACCATGGGAGGAAGATCCTTCTCCTACCTGGCAGCCAAGACCTGGAACTCCCTCCCCATCCACCTCCGTCTTACCCAAGACCACCTCTCCTTCAGGAAGCAACTCAAGACCTGGCTGTTCGAGCAGTAGCGGACCCCCCCCCAAAGCGCCTTTAGACCCTCCGGGTGAGTAGCGCGCTATACAAATTTCTTGAGTGATTGATTGATTGATTGATGAGACATGATGGCCATACTTAATTCACCAAACTAACTGGGCAGATCGAAAATTGTTTGAACAGTAAATTCAAAATGTTAAAAAACAAAACAAAAGTGCAGAGTGGGAAACCGGGCATGAGCAGCTCAGCCGGACCTGTATGCTGCTGGGTTCCTGGCTAAGCCCGGGCGGGTAACTACGCTCCACCAGCATAGTTTACGTAGTTTTGCCTACTCCGCGTTCCATTAGAATGCGGAATTTAGGTAGAATACGACTCAATGGCTGAGCGTAGTTAGCCAGCCCCTCCACCCTAGCAAAGTAATTATAAAAATGCACTCACCTCCGTGGCTGCCTCCTGCCTCCTCCTCGCCACGATCGGTGTCCTTCCGCGTCCGCGCCGTCCTTGTTCTGATAACCCCTACGTTATACGTCTTGTGAGTGCATATGAACACGCGCTAGACATTTAATGTAGGGGTTATCTAAAAAGAAGGACACCGAGGAAAGAGAGCGGCCATGGCGAGGATGAGGCAGCCATGGTAGGTAAGTGCTTTTTAAATTACTTTCTAATTATTTTGGGAGGGCGCGTAGCGGAGCGAAGTTCCACTGAGTTGATAATATGCCCCATGGCCCCTTGTTTCAGTGAAAAAGAGGAGCACAAACTGTGCTGTGACCGGGTACAAAATGTGTGTCCAAACAGTGGCTTTTATAAAGGGGGCACAACGTGCCTCTGGCTCTTTTGGAATTTCAAAGAGTCCCTGAGTCATTGTTACATACGTTTTGCACACTTACAAAGAACAGAGGGGCATATTATCAAGGGGGGTGATAGGCAATTTTCGCCGCTTTACCGGCCGTTTTTGTCCGCTAAGCGGCGATAATACTATCGCCCTATTAGCAAGCTGTTGCTAACAGCAGTTAGCTACAGCTTGTAGGCGATAGTGAGCGGTTTCGGGTCCACTTTGCATGTCAGCGATATTTATCGCTAATGACATGCAACGTGGGCGTACCCAACCTGTCATCGACTGAAAGCAGTCGCTAACATCGCTATCGCCTATTACCAACACAGGCGTAGCGATGGAAATATTCGTGCTAAGCGCGAATATCTCCAAAAACTAACGCCTGCTCAGACCAGTTCTTAGCCATTATATCCGATGGGAGGTGGATATAATGGCTAAGACCCTGTTAGCGATAATGCGTGAATATCCCTGTATTTTCAGCGATATTCACGGATTTTGCCGCTATCGCCGGGAATTTGATCGCTTTTGAGATAAACGATGCTAATAGCACGTTATCTCAGCGATAAAATCAAGTGATGCGCGGCGATAAAAAAATTGCTGCTAACCCTACTTAGTGATAAATATTGCTATTTGTTGATAATATGCCCCTCAGTGCGGCGAATTTCAAATATTTTTAATCTTTGTGTAATTTGAAAAATAAACACTCTCACACTTCCATATGCGAGAAAGGACTTTGCACCAGGGTGAAAGTGAAAAACGCAAGTGGTACGATTGTTAAACATTTATACAGAACTAGCATGATCATCAAGAACTTTTTTTCGGATTATTTTTAATTTATAAAAGCACAGATAATAAATGATACTTTAATTTGGAAAACATACACACATTAAGTGAATAATTACAGTAGATAGAAATAAAAAATCAGTGAGTTTCGTAACCATATGGCGTTTTTTTACAAATCGCCCTGCTGAAAAACAAACCAAGGGACTTGATAATAAAAGCAGAAAAAAGTACAATTATAAATACATCCAATGTAAGAAACACAATACATATTGGTGCTTAAAACCTTCGTAATATTTTGGAAATAAGATCAAATGTATTAGAGACTTAGCTCAGGCCTCGTCACAGGGGCAAATTAAAATGGAATCAGCGTCATACCGGCCCAAGGGAACACAGAAATGACTCCTTTTTGAGCCAAGCCGAAATTTGGACAACAGAGACCTTTCCCAAACATCACTATCAAGTACAAATGAGGTTCGGTTCCTAACATGTTTGGATAATGGCAGAATCTCTTAATGTAGTTTTCTCCATGGCCTTCATGTCTCTGGGGCCCGATTCACAGAACTAACTTAAGACAAAATCCTAAACTTACTACTTTTGGTATTCACAGAAGTTAGGATTTTGTCTTAAGTTTGTCTTAAGACAGACTTAAGACAAAATCCTAACTTAAGTCTGTCTTAAGTCTGTCTTAAGACAAACTTATGACAAAATCCTTACTTCTGTGAATACCAAAAGCAGTAAGTTTAGGATTTTGTCTTAAGTTTGTCTTAAGACAGACTTAAGACAGACTTAAGTTAGGATTTTGTCTTAAGTCTGTCTTAAGACAAACTTAAGACAAAATCCTAACTTCTGTGAATACAAAAAGCAGTAAGTTTAGGATTTTGTCTTAAGTTAGTTCTGTGAATCGGGCCCGTAGTTTGCAGAGGAGACTGCCATGGATAATTGTTTGACTCTAATATCATGGCCCTTGGCAACCTGCAAAGGTAAAGAAAACATATCTCTAGTCTGCCAATGCCTTCCAGGGTGCTCTGAACATAGTTCAGTCAGGGGGTCTTATGGCCTCCATTACATGCTAGACAATGAGTAATGAACCTTCGATCTGGTGATTCAAAAAAGCATGTTGATTTCCCCATACTGTAATCAAAAGGTGAGCGGGGCACCTTTAGTGAGATCTTTAACATAGAAAAGGCCTAACTCCTTATGTAGGACATAATGGGAGCTGGACAGAGATAGGCCTAAAGGTTGTCTACAAATATGTGCAGTCCTCTTCCAGTTGGGGTTTTAAGCGGTCCCTAAAACCCCATAAGGCTGCCCTATGGATCATTAATGGTAGACACTTACGCTTGTAGATTTCAAGAATTGGTTGCACTGGTTTGCTCTTCATCTTACTTGAAAAATTAAATAGAGCACCAGCAGACCAGATAAAACTAAGGCATCTGTAAGAAATACAGAGGCTCATTTATGAGCCCCTGCGTTACTTTTGCGCCGCCGGTGCGTCACTTTTTGTGACGCACCAGTGGCGTAAAACATGTCCCATGTTACACCATATTTACGAAGTGACGCATCTAGGTAGATGCGTCACTTAGTAAACCCCTGCGCTACATTATACCAGAGCCAGGTATAATGTATGCAGGGTGGGCGTACCCCCGCAAGAAAGGGTCGTAGAAGTGGCGCAGCGAAATTTTTGAGATTTCTCTGCACTTCTTCTAGGATGCCAATGCATTAAAACCTTACGCCTGCCTCATGGCAGGAATAAGGGTGACGCAGGCCCTTTCACATGGGGCTTGCCCCATGTGAAAGGAACATTGCTGGAGTTGCGTCAGGCTTCCGACACAACTCCAGCAATGCGCCACTTTTTGCACTGACAGATACGTCAGTTATACTGACGCATCTGTCCTCCCTTGTAACATGATGCATCATATTGTAAATATGACGCATCATTGGTGTCGCAAGGAGGGTGCACTGAGAAGTGGCACATCGCTGCTTTCACGCAGCGATGCGCCACTTCTCGAAAATGAGGCCCACAGTGCTATCAGAGTTGTCTATGAATAGAACAAGATTGTCTATTAGACCCTTTGGTCGATTGGGGGTGCGTGAAATCAGAACGCCGCCATCTGCGTATAGCAGGGCTGGAACAAACATAGGGCCCGATTCACAGAATGAACTTAAGACTCAATCCTAAACTTGCTACTATTTTGGTATTCACAGAATGCACTTACTACTTTTGGTATTCACAAAAGTTAGGATTTTGCCTTAAGTTTGTCTTAAGACAAACTTAAGACAGACTTAAGACAGACTTAAGACATACTTAAGACAAACTTAAGACAGACTCAAGACAGACTTAAGACAGAGTTAAGACAGACTCAAGACAAAATCCTAACTTAAGTCTGTCTTAAGTCTGTTATTTCCTTTTCAGAAGGAAGTCTAGCACATGATGTCAATCTAAATGAGAGTTCATTAGGGTTGTGGCCACTAAAACACTTTTCACTTGTGTCTTCAAAATACGCACTCATTCATATCTTTAGAAATAAAAAGATAATCGATAACAGAACCTTGACCCCAAACTATAAAAGTTGTATTGTGGTTTGGCACCTCTTCCATAATTTCAGCTGTGTTAACAAAATACCATTTGTTCAAGGATTAATGCCTAAAATATAGGAACAATTGAGAACAATATGAATTGATCTGCAAATTAAAGGTCTTTTGGAATTAGTTTTGGTCAAAATCACTTTTTTGGGGCCCACCAGGGAGGGGGGAACAGCACCGACACGGACTCTGAATGAAGGTGTGACAAAGGGCGCTTTATTGGAAGCACGTGCACCTCACAACTTATCCCTTGGCCTGTGCCGTACAAAACTACGCCTCGCTAAATAACAACTTCCAAACAGGACCCCCCTCCCCTGAACATGGTTCCCCAAAACCAAAACATGAACAATTAGCAAATAAACTAGGCTCCCTACCCTCTAAATAACCTGTTGCACTTATCCCCCTCTCCCTTCATAAACAGACCTCGTAAATTCTCCCAGCCCTTAGGGAAATAACCGCCAACAGTAAACTGAACAAACACACCAGCACCTGTTCCAGCGACACAAAACCCCATACAGAAAAGACTCCCCCCTGATGCACCAGCTCCCAATGAAACTGCCTGCCTGTCCTCACGGACCAACCCCTTACACCCCAACTCCCTACCTTCCCTTCTTGCCAACCCATAAAGGGCGGGCGGGTGGGCAAAATTGAAAATGCCCCCCACAGTCCCCAAGCCGGCTGCTGTGTCACTGCCACGGTGGACAGTGACCTAAAATGGCCGTTTTATTATCCCCTAGCCCAAATATAGCCCAAATGCAGCCCAAATACCAGCCCAAACCAGCCCAAAGGAACTAATAATAATAATAATAATAATAATAATAAAGGGGCTTGTAAAGCGCCTGGTGACGCCATCCCGGCGTGTCCCCGCGCTGTGGAGAAGAGAGTCAGGGCCAGGAGAGGGAGTTAGGGGGAAAACAGATGGGTTTTCAGACGTTTTCTGAACAAGGTCTCTGAATCCGCTAATCTGATATTCATGGGGAGAGAGTTCCATTCCTTGGCAGCCATTACACGAAAGGAACATCCACCCATTCTGGCTTTCTTGGTGCGGGGAATTTTAAGCAATCCAGTTCCCCCAGAGCGGAGAGTTCTGTTAGGCTCGTAGGGGATAGCCAGATCAGTCATGTAGGAGGGAGCTTTGTGTGAGATAATCCTGTAGCACATAAGGAGTGCCTTAAATAGGACTCTCTTTTTTATTGGGAGCCAGTGCAGAGTAGCTAGGGCTGGTTTAGAGGCTGCTCTTTTTGGGAGTCTAAGGACCAGGCGTGCTGCCGTATTTTGGAGTACTTGGAGTCTCCTGATGTTTTTTTGTGTTGTTCCGAGCAGAAGCACATTTCCATAGTCTATCCTCGAGGTCACTAGGGCTTGGGTCATAGTGCGCCTGGATTCAAGAGGGAGGAGGTCTAAGGTGCGGTTCAAGGTCTTCATCACCCCGAAGCATTTCCCTACCACTTTGTGCACATGGCTGTCATAGGAGAGTCTGGGATCAACCCAGATCCCTAGGTTCTTGGCTGCTTTACAGGGAGTGGGTAGCGGTCCCAGACAAGATGGCCACCACTCCTTGGTCCAACTAGTATCCCTGCCTCCAATTACCAGAACCTCCGTTTTTGAACCGTTTAGCTTCAGACAGTGCTGGGTCATCCAGCCTGCCAGAGTCTGCATGCAGGTTTTAAAATTATCTGCAGCAATGGAGGGGGCTTGGGACAGGGAGATGAGAAGTTGGGTATCGTCGGCATATGAAACTAATTCAATGCCGAACGATTGGACCACGTCAGCCAAGGGGGCCATGTACAGATTGAACAGGGTAGGGCTCAGGGCCGAGCCCTGAGGTACCCCCTGTTCTAAGGCTATGCTATCAGAGAGGTACATGCCTCTCTGAACTTGGAAGCAGCGGTTTGTGAGGAAGGCTTTAAGCCAGCCTAGTGCTTCCTGGGTGACCCCGGCTTTGTTCAGACACTGCAGCAAGATGGAGTGTGCCACAGTGTCGAACGCGGCACTAAGGTCAAGCATAATCAGTGCCATAGTCTGGCCCTCATCAGCGCCTGCTCTTAAGGTTTCGGTCGCTCTCAGAAGGGCGGTTTCGGTGGAGTATCCTGCCCTAAACCCTGATTGGGAACTGTGGAAGGCATTGTTTGACTCAAGATGGGCCATGAGTTGGCTGTTAGCTATTTTTTCGGCCACCTTCGCCAGATAAGGTAACAGCGAGATGGGCCGCAGGTTTTCAAGGATATCCTGACTTATGTTTGGTTTTTTCTTTATTGGAAGTACGATGGCTTTCTTCCACTCCGCAGGGAGGGTCGCCGTAGAAAAAGAGAGTTGGAGAATGAATCTAAAATGTTGTTCTAAGACTTTAAGGCTAGCTGCTAGTATCTTGGGAGGGGCAGGATCCCGAGGGGAGCCCGATTTAATGCTTTTACAGATATTATTGAAAATTGTCGTGGGAGGGACAGAGAAGCAGTTTAGGCATGTCTTAGCGTGAGTGATCTCCAAGTTCTCAGTGAAGTCGGATCCCAAAGGCACATCATTAGCAAAGTTTGCGTAGATGTTGGTGATTTTGCTAGCAAAGTATTTAGCAATATTATTGCACGTTTCAACAGAGTCATTCTGGGCAATGCTCTCATTAGTAACCACCGAAATTTCTTTGAAGATTTTGAAAAGCTCCTTAGAGGAGTTCTCAGCCTCTCCAATGCGGGTTTTGTAATGAAGTGCTTTAGCGGCACGGATAAGTTTATAGTAGCTCGCTTGCGCTTTTTTATAGTGGTCTTTGGCTGTGGGGCAGAATTTAATGTGCCACTCACGTTCCAGTTTTTTGCAAGCAGATTTTGCAACCTGAAGATCTGAGGTAAACCACGGGGAGGGTTTCCTTCTCTTCTTATTAATTACTGACCTACGGATTGGAGCAGTATTATCTAGGGCAGTTAGTACACAGTTCTTAAGGCAGGTATAGGCAGTCTCACAGTCGGACCCTCCAGGAGGTCCTGCCCAAAACCAGCCCACTTACAGTGCTGGCTACTGCCCCCCCCCCGGACAGGCCTCCCTCCGGTCAGACGTCCCTCCCAAAGCCCTCTTGGGGCCCACCAAGAAGGGGGGGGGAACAGCACCAACACAGACTCTGAATAAAGGTGTGACAAAGGCTGCTTTATTGGAAGCAGGCGATCCTCACAACTTAATCCTTGGCCTCTGCCGTACAAAATAGCGCCTCGCTAAATAACAACTTCCTAACAGGACCCCCCACCCCCTCCCCAAAACATGGTTCCCCAAAAACCAAAACATGAACAATTAGCGAAAGAAACTTGTCTCCCTACCTAACTAAATAACCTGTTGCACTTATCCCATTCTCCCTTCATAAACAGACCTCGTAAATTCTCCCAGCCCTTTGGGAAAAAAACGCCACTCGAAAGACGGCTGCTGGCTTTCGACCCCCCATTATGACGCCTGAACCCAAGGATACCTGCGCACGCCTAGTTCCCTATCCAACGCCTCCTTGAGCTGGACGATGTACAATTCCATCCTGTACCTAGAAAGGTGAACCCCGTCCTCCCTAAAAAAATATACTGCCCCATACCTCAACTCCGGATGTTCCATCGTGCTCATCCTTTCCTTTTCACAAAACCCCCACATTTCCTGATTGATCTTCCTACGGATCCTATCTATGGCTCCCGGCCTCTCCGCCCCCCTCCAAAACCTTCGCGGAACCAACTCAGACCAAATCACATGACAGCCTGACCACTTGTGCCTTACCTCCAACAGATCCCTCTTCATTTGTTTCACTAGGGCAATCCCCTTGCACTGGACCAAATCATTTTCCCCCAAATGGATAATGACTACATCTGGGCACACCCCCCTTTTTACCACTTTGTTCAATGCCGGCAACAATTTGTGCCACCTCATGCCCCCTTTTGCCTGCCAATTACAGTGAAACATCCTGGGGTCCAACTCCAAACTCAAATTGTTTTGTTTCTCCCACTCAGCCCTCTCTGCACGCTTCACAAAAGAATGTCCTATTATGCAAATCTCCATGACTGTCGTAGACGGCCCACCACCGCACCTGTAAAGACACAGATGTAAGATAGCTAAAAAGGCATGTCAGTCATTGTTTCTCCCCTACCCCCCTCAGCCTGACATACTTCTTGTAGCAATCGGACCGCCAACGCCCCAAATGTACCAGGTCTGTCCTCCCCCAACCGTGCCTCGCCACCTCCGTTGCGGCCCCGATCCTGAACGAATGTGATCAAAAAACCGCCGGAACATCACCCATGGCCCGTAGGGCATGCTGCAGGACCCACAACAACTGTGCTGCCGTCACCTTGCCCCTGTCCATCCTTGTAAATACTTCCCCAGACCCTGAAGGCTGATCCGACGCCAACAACCGTCCCCACGCTGCCGGGCAGACCGCCTGTGATGCCACCGGACCCATCACTACCCACGTACCAACGCCACACTGATCCGTTTTCGAATGCCTCAGACGCACCGCCACCTCCGTCGCCCTCAGGTCCACCCGTTCCCCCCAGCAGCTCCAAAACTCTGAAAGCTCCAAAAAACATCCACGACATGAGTGTGGAAAACAACAAAGTCTCATCCTGGTCACGACAAACCGCCGGCTACGTCCGCAACAGCCCCTCAAGCATGCCTTACGTAACCGGCCTATGCTGGTTGACCTTGGCCCCATTCTCCTTTGCCCATCCCTCCATAAGCCGTGTCCCTAGCTCCCCCGCAGACGGTGCGTACCCCCAGCACAACTTGCCCATGAAAGCCACCGCTGACAATTTCCCCGCAATCGTGACCTTCGACAAACCCTTATCCATCATGCTCAGCATAATTTGCCCTTCTTGCTCCTCCCAACGCCAACACCCCCTCTGGGCATGGCTCCTCCATCCAAAAACTCACTCCAAGCCTGCTCATACGCCCTCCACGTAGACGCGGCCACCGACGCTCTTACCCGCTGTATGACCCTGCTTCTCCTACCGCCACAATTCTGCCGGTACTGGTGTCTTGCAGTTGTTCTCCTCCGTGGCTAGCCCATGGAACCTCCGCCACTGTGAATAAGACAAGGCATCTGCAATGTCATTGTCCACCCCTGGCATGTGCAGAGCTTGAAACAATGTCATGCTCTAAACAGCGCATCACAAAGACTCTCATCAATTTCAACACCTGTGGGCCCCTTGCCGACTGCCTATTCACCACCTGCACCACTGCCATATTGTCCACCATGAACTGCACCCTCTTGTGCGCCAACTCCCACGCCCAGACGGAGACTGCCATCACCAGCGGAAAAAGCTCCAAGAAAGCGATTCTCCGCCCCCTGCCCTGCCAGTGCCGTGGCCATTGTTCCCGCACACCACCTGCCGTCCCAATACAACCTGAAACCGCCTGCCCCCGCCGCGTCAGACGACATGGTGATGTCCCACACCCAGTCTTCCGTGGGCGCCATGGGCACCCCATTGAAACGCCACAAAAACGCCTGCCACATACGCAAGTCCTCCTTCGTCCCCGCCGACAAGAGCACATGATGATGCGGCAGAGTCAAACCCGAGAGCGCCAGACACAATCTTCTGCAGAAAGTGCACCCCACTCTCACCACGCGACATGCAAAATTCAAGTGTCCCAGCAGCACCTGTACCTCCAGCACCATCGCTTTCTGCTTGCCCAACATGCCATGCACCAAAGCAAACATCTTCGCTCCCTTCTCCTCCAGCAGGCGTGCTTCCATGGCCACTGAGTCGAGCTCAATTCCCAGAAACGACAGCACCCTACTGGGACTGTACGTCTTCTCTGGCTCTAAGGGCACCCCGAGGAAGTCCATGAGTTCTATGAAACTGTCCAGCTGCCGCTGGCAGTCCGTCAAACCAGGCCGTCCCACCAGGAAGAAGTCATCCAGATAGTGTGTCGTGTGTGAGCCTGAGTGCCAGGAAAAGGCCCACTGCAGAAAAGACCTAAAATGCTCAAACAGTGCACACGACGTGGAGCACCCCATGGGCAACACCTTATCCACAAAAATGTCCCAGTCGAACTGGATCCCCAACAACTGGTGATCCTCCGGATGCAACGGGAGCAGCTTGAATACTGACTTGATATTGCATTTTGCCATGAGGGCCCCAGCCCCAACCGCTGCCACCATCCGCCGTGCCACATCCACCAATTCGTATGACACCGACGCCATCTCCGCGCATATGTAGTCGTTCACCGACGACCCCTCCGGCCACGACAAGTGCTGTATCAGACGAAACTGCCCGCATCCTTAGGCACCACTCCGATAGGCGAAATTATCAAGTCCTGCATTGGAGCCTCTCGAAATGGCCCCGCCATCCGCCCTTCACTTACCTCCTTAAACAACTTCTCCCACACCACCGCCTTGTGCGCATTCACTGACTTAAGATTCTCCGCCCACTTGGCGATCCGCGGGCACTCATAGCCCAGCCGGAAACCTTCCCGAAAACCCTGCCGCAACGTGTCCACGTCGTCCACCCGCGGGTACGCCACCAGGAAGGGCTCCAGCCGCTCCAATTTAACTAGCATATGAGCCTTTTCCCAAAGCCCCTGCCACCCCCTGCCCCCTCCCCTCCCCACTGCCTGGGTACCGGTTGCCGCAAGCTGTTGTCCCTGGATATTGCCCCCGACCCCCCAGCAGTGCACCACCGGGTGTCTCCATCCGCACTTCAAGCACTCATGCCGAAAACGGCAATACTGTCTACCACAGGCGCCCTTGTTGAAATCCCAACAGGCGCCCACAGTGATGGTCGCGGACCCTTCTCCATGCCCCACCCCCCCGCGGGTGGGACGCGCCAAAAAGGGGGACGGCGTCAGCGGTAAACCGCTAGCCATAAAAATTGTCCGTCCGAACTTCGCCCCACCCATAGTTTGTTGATACAGGTCCGAATCGAGCTCGCCCCGATTCGCCTCGGGATCTCCCACCAAGGGTGAGCGGAATTCCTTGTCGTAATGCGACCAGGCGTACCCCCCGTACATGACCTGCGCCCACCGCACCACATCTATATACTTGAAAAGCTCCACCGCCCGTTCCGGGTACTTTTTGCAGTACACGCTCGCAAAAAAAAAAAAGGCCGCCGACCAGTTGTCAATTGTCACAGGCACCTTAGGCCGCCGCGCCAGCTCCTGCTCTACCTCCTTTGACCCTTCCTTCACTGTCAGCTCCCTTTGCAGGAGCTTCAAAATCTCCACATACTCCCCCTACCAGATCTTCTCCTTCATCGCCAGAGAGGGTGCGCTCCCAGCGGCTTCGTGACGCCCATGTATGAAAGTTTATGCACTGGGACATCACAGCTCTCCTACCCCCCTTTACCGCCGTCGGTGCCTTTGCTCGCCTTTTCCGCCCCAGCCCCTCTGATGCCTTCCCCGTCCGCCTTCCCGCCCCGACTCATCAACACACGCCTCGTCCGGACAACTCCCGCGTCCACCACATACCGGCCCTTACTAAGCCTCACCCCCATCCCCCCGTGCCTCCGTCCCCACTGCCACATCCACATGCCTGGCTGCGCTCAACCCGCTCCCCGTACCGTCCTTACCAGGTGTCATGGGCGGCGTCCGCACTGGATCCCGCTGCCTAACCAGTGGAGCAGGGGGGGCCGTCACTCTTGCAGCTCCTTGTCGAGGGCATTCCTGCAAAACACTACGAACATCATTATGCCTCTCTCCCCCCACCCCCCACGCCCCTTCACCCCTCCCCTCCTGAATCTCCCTCTCCTCCGGAATCTCCTCCTCATAATCCAACTGCAGCATCTCACTCTGGTCCAAGTCCTGCACCGTGCTTCTATACCCCTACCCCCATGTTCCTGGGCTCCATCCTGATCAGGCCTGCCTTACTCCTGCACCGATGCAACAAATCCTCCAAATCCACACACCTTCTCCTCTCATCTCTGTGGTTTTCCTCCAGATCTGAATCCGCAGCTCCTGACCTGCGCCCCCGTCCCCCGGCGGCCATCTCGACCCTTCTGGGTGGGGCTGGCGGGGATCTACCTCCCCACCTCCCTGCGTGCGCCGCCGTCAGGTCCCTCGTTGGAGCGCGACCGCCGCACCACATCTATATACTTGAAAAGCGCCAACGCCCGTTCCGGGTACTTTTCGCAGTACACGCTCGCAAAAATAAAAAAGGCCGCCGACCAGTTGTCAATTGTCACGGGGACATTAGGCCGCTGCCCCAGCTCCTGATCCTCCTCCTTTGACCCTTCCTTCACTGTCAGCTCCCTGTGCAGGATCTTCAAAATCTCCACATACTCCCCCTTCCAAATCTTCTTCTTCATCGCCAGAGACAGGTGCGCTCCCAGCAGCTTCGTGACGGCCATGTATGAAAGTTTACGCACTGGGACATCACAGCTCTCATTCCCCCCTTTACCGCCGTCGGTGACTTTGCTCGCCTTTTCCGCCCCGGCCCCTCCGACGCCTTCCCCGTCTGCCTTCTCCGCCCCCGACTCACCAACACGCGCCTCGTCCGCCCAACTCCCGCGTCCACCAAATACCGGCCCTTACTAAGCCTCACCCCCATCTCTCCCTCTGCCTCCGTCTCCACTGCCACATCCACACGCCTGGTTGCGCTCAACCCGCTCCCCGTACCGTCCTTACCTGGCGTCAAGGCCGGCGTCCGCACTGGATCCCGCCGCCTAACCCGTGGAGCAGGGAGGGCCGTCACTCTTGCAGCTTCTTGTCGAGGGTGTTCCTGCAAAACACTACGAACATCATTACGCCTCTCTCCCCCAACCCCCTTCACCCCTCCCCTCCTGAATCTCCCCCTCCTCCGGAATCTCCTCCTCATAATCCAACTGCAGCATCTCACTCTGGTCCATGTCTTGCACTCCTGCTTCTATACCTCTGCCCCCCATATTCCTGGGCTCCACCCTGTTCAGCCCTGCCTTACTCCTGCACCGATGCAACAAATCCTCCAAATCCTCCAAATCCACACTCCTTCTCCTCTCATCCCTGTGGTATTCCTCCAGATCTTAATCCGCAGCTCCTGACCTGCGCTCCCGTCCCCCGGCGGCCATCTCGACCCTTCTGGGTTGGGCTGGCGGGGACCTACCACCCCGCCTCCCTGCGTGCGCCGCCGCCAGGTCCCTCGTTGGAGCTTGACCGCCCGTACTAGGCAGAGCCGGCCCATCCCCTCGGTGGAGTGGAGCCGCATGCTGCTCTCCCGAGCGCCTTTCCCAGCGATCATGTTGGAAAAAAGAGGTGGAGTCCAGCATGCTGGGGTAAACATGACCACCCGTCCCACCCGGTTCCCTCGTGCCCCCTCCACCTCTCGTCCCCATCCCCCTCCCGCCGAATGCCCCCCACCATGCCGGCCTGTCCCCCCACCCCATAGCCCCCAGCCACCCCCATGTGCCACCCTCCCACCCGCAGGTCTCCTCCGCCCCCACACCCCACTCTGCCGGATCCCAGTCCCAGCGTTCCGCTCCACCACCCCCACACACCCCGCACCCCAGCCTGGCTCCTGAACCCTCCCCGTCTCCCCTCCCACCGTCCGGCCGCATCCCACCCCAACCACCCCCAAGCGGCACCGCCAGTCTGTTGTCATGCACCCCCCCACGGGCTCTTCCCCCCCTGGTCCCATCCGCCCCTCCTCCACTTCCCAACCCCCCCTCGCTCTCCCCTAGCCCCCTTGCCCGAGCAACCTTCTGTGCCCCCCCGGGGACTGCGGCCTAGTAGGCGGCACCACACTCCCCTTGCCCCCTCCTCAAGGTCTGACTCCTCAATTAGGACTGAAAACTCCCCCCCTCGTGCCCCGGCGAGGCTGCCCCCCCTCACCCGCGCCAAATCTCCTTGATGCTCCTGCCGGTTTGCGTGTTATGCCGTGCCCCCCGCCGAGCCTTGTCTGCCCGCACCTCCGCCTGTCCCCCCACCGCCCCCCCACAAACTCCAATGTGGGCCTAGCAGCCCCACCCCGCCGCCCCACAGCCGCTTCTGCCCTCTGCCTCCGTCTTGCATCTCGCGTCCTCATATTCCTCTGGGCATTGCCACTCATTATGCCATCTGCACTGGTGTGACAGGATGCATTCCATCCAGTATTTTGGCTGTCCCATGTTGGCTGCTTAGTTGTGTCCGCCCCGCCCATCACCAGCACAGCTTATCCTTCCCCTCTGCAGACACCCCAAAGCAATGCCAGTATGCCCAGTGGCATAACAAGAGGGAGCGGGGGGACGGCAATCATAGGATTCTCACCAGCACCCCCCCCCCACTCTTCAATGCGGCTGCTGTGGGATGGTACAAACGCTGGGACCGCCACGGGCAGCCAAAGGGCTAGCTATGCCACTGAGTATGCCCAATATGAGTGGCAGGCTTCAGCAGATTTAATGATCTACCACAAAATGGCATGATCCCAAAATCTGCAGAATTCGAGGACCCCGGTCTCTAATCCACACACAGGGCATAGCCAGGTACTTGGGGCCTGATTCACAGAATGAATTTATGACTCAATCCTAAACTTACTACTATTTTGGTATTCACAGAATGCACTTACTACTTTTGGTATTCACAGAAGTTAGGATTGTGTCTTAAGTTTGTCTTAAGACAGACTTAAGTTAGGATTTTGTCTTAAGTCTGTCTTAAATCTGTCTTAAGTTTGTTTTGAGACAAACTTAAGACACAATCCTAACTTCTGTGAATACCAAAAGTAGTAAATTCATTCTGTGAATGCCAAAAGTAGTAAGTGCATTCTGTGAATACCAGAATAGTAGTAAGTTTAGGATTGAGTCTTAAATTCATTCTGTGAATCGGGCCCTTGGTTCTTCCATATGTTGCTGAAAGGGAGCCTCTGCTGCGACTCAGTTGTTCGCAGCTCTCCAGCTGAGACAATCTTCAAGGTAGGCTTTGAGTTCATCTTCTGAGACTTTATTGCTTATGGCACATCTTGATGCTTCTTTGCAACATCACTTCAATTAGTATCTTTGCATCTTTGGAACTCTTCAAATAATTTCCTTGCATCCTTCAAACTCTTTAATCTCTTCCAGATGTGTCAGGATAGGTTAGTGATTAGCTAGGTACTTTTTTTGACTGGCATGTGAGACGGGTTTTTTAACAAAAATAATATCCCATTGTGTGTAGCTCTCCTGCATTTAGGACACCATATTTATGCCTGTTGATACTCCGGCTAATGTATTCTGATGCCACACCTGCTGGGAGCATTTCTGAGTTCTCGCTCTGCATGCAAAACCCTTTGAAACTGAAGCTCGTCCATGAAAGCACAAATGCAAGCAAAACAACAAAATTAAAAGTACCAAGGACCTAAACTCCGCTGTCCATATTCAAACCTGTTGTACGCTCATACAAATGCTATTGTAAAAAGTGAAAACGTGCAAAAGACAATAATTGCAATTTTAGACAAATAAAAATATTCCGACGTCAACAGAACCTACCCCACAGTGAACACTGTTAAAGATGAGAGTGCCCGCATCCTGGGTGGGAAGTGTAATTGTACCAATATTTTTTTTTAAAGGGGACAGAGGTAAGGCTAATTGCTACCGTCCCATATCCCTTCTTGACTCTACCTCAAAATTAATGGGTGAATAATGTTGGAAAGGCTAGAAAACTGGGCCGAGGAAAATACCATCTTGAATCAGGACCAGTATGGATTCAGAAGGGGTATCGGGACGGTGGAACAATGCATTAATCTGGAGCTACTTATAGGGAAGTATACCTTAGCTAAGGATGGGGTTATTCATCTTTGTTTTGTTGACCTTACTGGCGCCTTCCATCTTGAGGCACAGAGGGTGTGGGGGTCCCGCACTTCCGATTTGCATGCACCCGCCACACTGGCGGGCGCATTGGGCATCTGCAACGTTGCAGCGGGCAGTGCAGAGAGCACCGCCCGCCGCAATGCCACAGAGGCAGGTTGTGCGTTTCACCGTGCGGTGCCTGCCATGTTGTTCATTGAAAGGCAGGGGGGTACCATAGGTACCCCCCATGTGCACCCCCACCCCCTGGAGTCCCTGGGGGCCTGTAACGGGCCCCCCAAGCAGACTCTGCATGCCTTTCCGTGGCAATGCCACCACGGAAATGCATGTTCAAGACCAGATTGTAATATGGCTGGCGGTGTCTGTCAGACACCGCAACCATATGTAACCCTTTTCCACCCTGTCGACATGTCAACTGGGCGGAAAAGTGGCAGACGGTCTTTCCGTCCGCCTCAGACCCTCCAGCCATTGTGATATGGAGGGGGTCTTTTCTACGGAAATGGCGGGCGGATTGCCCCCGCAGGGCCAGTGGTGACTACCGCCGGCCCGGCGGGGGCAATCTGCCCACCATCCTAATGGGGCCCATATTGTTAATCTCTACTGTGCAATTCCCTCAGTAACGGGTACACAAATTTATTTAACACAGGTGCAAAATATACAGCACAGATTTTATCTGACAAGACTCGGGCTTGGTAACCTTGATAACTTAGAAGTTTTTCTGAAACAGGATAAGTGGTGCCATAAATTAGCAAATTGCCCATGCGATGGAAAGTCCCCCCAATCTACGTTGCACTTTTTACTTTTTTGTGGATTTTATACTGATATTAGGAAATCCTTTTTAAACCTTTGTTTTTATTGAACCCCTTCGCCACGGGGCTAATTCCCCCGCAGTGCGGGGGGGCGCACGCGGCGCCGCAGTGCTTGTGATGAGCTCGGCTCGTCACGCTGCATGGTGGCGCTGTGCTCATGACGAGCTGAGCTCGTCATGACCACGCCCGTTTCTATGGAACGCTCAGCACAGCAGGGGAATTATCCCCGCGTGGGAGCGCCGGGCGGTCATGACGAGCTCAGCTCGTCATGAGCACAGAGCCACTGTGCCTTATTGATGAGCTGAGCTCGTCATGAGCACCCAAGGTGTAGGCTTTATCACTATAAACATGCTTTTAATTTTATATGTAGCCTGGAAAACCAAAAAATTACTGATGCAGTTACGATGTATATACAACTAGCTATAAGGAGAAGAAAGGCTCATGCACACTTGGACGCATTATTGTATGAAAAACTAGATGATAATATGTATGAAAAACTAGATGATAATATGTATGAAAAACTAGATGATAATATGTATGAAAAACTAGATGATAATACTAGCTGGGTAATTCTTAACAGTACTATGCGTATATATATACTTGTTTGACTTTCTTTGCTGTCCATTATGCACGAACTTACTTGTATATAAATAACGCCATTAGGTATTTTATTTATTAATACGAAAGGTTATTATGCCTGTGTACTATTGTGCATGTATCCGTGGAGATAATATTGTTCTTATATATTTGAACACTTTGAACTTTATTTACCTGACTGTTTATGAATTGTTGGTTTCTCTCTGACTGCAAATCTCGTTGCCATAGGCTAGATTGCATTCTTCATCCAAAAATTAATTGTAACTAGATATATTTTATGATTATGAAATGTTGATTTTATCTTTTGATTGTATTTTTTGCAAACTGTAATTTTATTTTATCTGAATAGAATGCTTTTAAGGTGGAATTTTTACACCAAATAAAGCTAATTTGATTTGATTTGAGAATGCTGACAGCACAGAGCTGTTGATGGGCCCCGTAACAGTGTTAATGCATCTTGTTGAACGCCGTTAATGCACATTGCTGTAAATATACTGATGTGTAACTGTTAATGCCCTTTGACAAAGAATGCCACAGGTGAGGATAGGGAGCACTGGGGTGTTGGTAGACACAGCTGAAGAGTGTAAAAAGTGCGGATAAGGTTGTTAATGGAGACTGGTTTAGGCACTTCCTGACAAGTGGTAAAGGGTACTAACAAAGGTGCTAAGTGAGATGAGATTACTGAACGATGTTCAAAGGGATAGCTAACACACCCATATGGAGAATGTCAAAGTCTGTGCATCGAGAGTACCACAGGCTGTCTGTGGATGGATCTAAAGTTGGCAGACAGGAGTGCAGTAAAGATATCTTTGACCCTGTTCATTCGCACATGATTGGGGGCAGATGAAACTGCGAGGCTCATCAGATCTGTGGAAATTCACTACATATTGCAGAAAGAATGTTCTTGCCTAGCAGATGCTGCATAGGGGATGTCTACCAGGTATTTCCATGTTTTGTGACAGAGGCACGCGCGGAGATAGACAAATTCACCGAAGACCAAAAGGAAAGCTATCATTTGAGTTCAGATTTTCTGTTATTCACAATTTAGCTATGGTCCAACACTTTCTACAGTGGAGAAAACTACTTCTTCACTAATGTGAAAAATGAATTATAATCGAGTGGGTATGATACTCCGCAGCGGGTTTTACTCCCACATAATTTACACAAGTGTGAAAACATGTAAGTTGACGTGCTTCTATTGCATGTGTGAATACTGTAACACCCGGAGTACCATGGTGGCACATGCCTTTTGCATATATAGAATTGAACACAGTTTGTACTCTCTCCTCATGGCCACGAGCGTAGGAAAAGGTACAAATACATTCTATGAGTATGTATGAATATTACTTACTGGCAGATGCATCAATGTAGCCTTTTGCTATTCCTAAATAGCGATTTTTAATGAATCGCTATGTAGGAATAGCAAAAGCCTATGCATGTAGGAATCGCTATTAAAATAGCGATTCCTTAACATTCCTTAATTGCTACTCGCAAATTGCTAGTCGCAATTAAGGAATGCTGTCCCATTCATTCCTATGGGCCTACAGGCCCATAGGAATGCATTGGAGATTGCATGAGCAATTTGCGAGTACCAGTAGATACTCGCAAATTGCTCATGCAAATTCAAGGGTGCAATGGTGTCAAAATGACACCCTGTTGCACCCCTGAAATTGATCAATGCACATATGTTGACCACACACATGCCCTAAGGGCATGTGTGTGCGCAACATGAAACTTTGAAAAAATGCACAAAAGTGCTTTTTTCAAAGTTTTCACAGATTACCATGAAGTCCAACTTCATGGTAATTTGCTCCCCCTATTAGCGAATTCGCTATTTTTTTGACTTTCATGCATTGCATTTCAGGAATCTCAATTTGGGATTCCTTAAATGCAATCGCAATTTAAGGAATTTCAATTTAGAGATTCCTTAAATTGCGATTTTTGCATTTGGGATGATGCATCCCAAATGCAAAAATACCGGGAGCAAAGGGGCAGATTCTGAGAATCTGCCCATTTGCTCCCGGTATTTACTTTGATGCATATGCCTGCACATGCCTAAGTAGCACCACCAAAGTTCAGTTCGCCCCCACCTCTGACTATAGGCGTTTGCACCCTACCCATCCACTGGTTCCATGCCTCCAGAACTCAGAGGAACTGTTATTAATATTTAACTGAGTCCCCTCCATATATACATGCCTAGGTCCGAACTAGTGGGTGTGACATCTGAGATGGTGGTAGGAACCTATCCTGGAGTACAACCATGGCCAGGTCCCATCTTTTCTATCCATTTTCTAAGTCTTTAAACGAAATAAGGTGGACCATCAGCCACCCCCATGATCTGCCAGCACCAACTTGGAATAAGTGTTTGTATTTTATACGGGGAGACTGAACTTTGAGACTTTGGGGGATCCTCAGGAAGTGGAACACGTTGAGATGTCTCAATTCTGGAGTCCATATCCTAGTGGCTTCGAACGTTGACTGTCCATTGTTGTTAGATTACTGGAGGCAGCTGACAGTTATCGATGAAGGATTTAATTTTTAGGATGAAAGACAAAAGTGACTGATAAAGACTAGTTCCTATGATTGATTAATCGATGATTAGGACTATGAGCTGTGGTTTTTTAAAAGTGATGGGTTTTTAGGGACAACGGTGAAGGCGCTGGATAGAGGCTGGTATGAGCTAGTAATGGAGGCCAGTGAAGACTGTTCTAGGAATTTTTTAAACATCTGCAGCCTTGGTGTTTTCAGTGGAGAGTGTTACAGAATGTTGTTTAGGGTTTTAAATGTTTATTGGAAGCTGAGGAACAGTAACATAGTTACATAAAAATGTACTGAGTATAGATACATGATTATCGTAGATGTAATCAACGATGATGATGTCACCAGATGATGGTAAATGGTTTAAGTCACATTAATAGGAGTCCATTTGCAAAATATGGGGAAGAACTACTTATATGTCTGCCCTCTGCAGGATGTTCAGCTGCCAGTCACCAGCTCAAAGTCAGACCATCTTACAACAGATAAAGATTTTGGGCCAAGAAAATTCCACCATAAAGATATGCCACCAGTGCTTTCTAGGTCTTCTAAAACCTCACAGAGGCTGAAAAGCGAACACCCACTGTTAATGTCACCTTTCTGAGCACCCCTGCAGTGAGCGGCTCTGCTCCTTTGATGTATCTGATACTGTCCTTTTGATATTCAGTCAAGTCAAGGGGGATCATATACTGTACTTATGGAAATATATATTTCCTTGGTGTTGCAAAGTCATCCTGTGCCGTGAGCAACACCCACAAAGTTGTGCTCTCTGGTACTGGTGGTAACTGACTCTGACAGACACTGAGCTCTGCCTAAAGAGTACCATGCAGAAACAGACACTTAAAATACAGCAAAAACACCTACATACACTAGGGTACACTAGGGATTAGGGTACCCCTGTGATTGGTATGACCTCCCCTAGAAGGCCCTAGTACATAATAGGGCAGGGGGATTGAAACTACCTTTAAGTCTCTAGTATATAATAGCAGTAGCCGCCGGCATGGCTCACGGGTGACGGGCGAGTGCAGGGCGGATGGAGGTTGTCACATGTGGGTGGGGGCGACAAAGGGGTTTGGGGGTTCGCGCGTCAGGGGGTCACCCATGGTGCAAATATCTTTTTTTTTTAATTTAAAATGGTACTATGCTCCTGCTCTCCTCGTGGAACTCGAGGAACAGAAAGCAGCCCACACTGACCGATCACAATGCTGTAATGCACTCAGGCTCCCTGACCAATCACAACGCTGCAGTGTAGCATTGTGATTGGTATGAGCGTCCTGGTTGGATGCTCAGCCAGGGAATGGGGGACTGGGCATGTTCTCCACGCAGGCTGTAATGCAGCCTGTTTGGAGAATGGGAAAAGTGCGCATGACTGGTTTGGGTGGCCCGAGAAGGCCAACCAAATAGGCATTGCGCACAAAGGAGTGGGAAGACCACTCCTCCCCTACCCTGCTCCGGGAGCAGAGCAGCCCGGAGCAAAGGAAACATAAAATGAGAATAACTCAAAGTTATTGTCATTTTATATTTCCTTTACTTTGCCCTTCTCAAAAGCAGTTGGGCGACGCTCCTCCACCATAGCGAAGGAGCCGCCACTGTATAATAGGGCATGGCAGTTTAGAGGCCAACAGCCCTTTCTGTACTTGCATGTGTGCACTGCTGAAGCCTGAAGTCAGTTTAAAAGCAGCCCTGTGTTGCAGGACTGCTCTTAAAAAGCAAATTGTGCCCACACTTGACTTTGGTATTTGGGGCACTTAAAAATAGATAACCTACAATGTTTGGGCTTATTAGGTACCCCTAGGGTCTCCCCAAGGTATCACAAGGGTGGGGGTTCAGATATTTAGAAGGAGGACCCTTATAAAATGAATTTTATATGCCCTGTGTTAAGTGAAATTGCACATTTCACTCCCCACATTGTGATAAAGTGCTTCACAATATTGATTTCTGTGCTAGGAGCACAGTAGAAGGAGGATCAGCAATATTTTTACATATTCAGAAGTCTCCCCAAGGTGTTCCAGGGCTGGGGGTCCTGTAGATATAAGCAGGCTTACTATAAAAGGTGTTTATATAAGCCCTGTTGGTGGAAAAATGGCCCAAGTCATTTTCCCATTCCAAATCCCATGTCACATAGGTTAACACGGCAAAAAGGTATTAACCAATAAATCTTGCTAGGAGAATCATAAAAATAAAATTAAAGGACTTCTCAGAATGGCATTGATAAATCCATAAATATGGTATTGTTTAATTGCTCCTAAAATGAGCAGGCAAGACGTTATAAGTAAGCATGGGCGGAAAATCCGTTCCGCTCGCGGATTTTGCGGATTTTCGGGAAATTCGCAATCCGCGAGATTCGCGAATCTCCCGCAAAATCCGCAAATCCGCGAGCAGCGGATTTTGCTCGCACTGTTCGCGTGAGTTCGCGCCCCGCGAATAAGTGCAAAATTGCAGAAATACGCTCTTAGCAAAACTGAAAGTAACTACTTACCAGGTTCAAAAGTTCAGGCTCATCATTAGTAGCCATTTCCTGTAGTGCTTCCTGAGGGGCCCCTCCAGAGTTCAGTTGCCAGTTGAAACTATTATGTGACCCTGCTCTGAACCTCAGAATAGTTACACATATGCCACAAAGGTCCTGAATTACAGCTAAGGGAGACAAGCAGGAGCCAGGCTGGAAGTTAAAATCCATTAATCAGCCCCTAATTCATTATTGTCAGTTGGGGCAGGGCAGGTGTTGTAACTAATTTTGCAACAATGAAAGCACTTAGCAAGTGCAAAAGATCACTAATCAGGGCGCACTAAGGAAGCAGGTGCCAGCTAAAAAAATATTCTGTGACACATTAATCAGCCCCAAATTAATTCAGGTCACTTGAGGCAGGGAAGGTGTGCTTTGCTTTGCCGAAAATAATGTACACTGGACAACCAGAGGGTGTGGTGATGAAACAGAGGGTGGCATGGGTGGGCCAGAGGGTGGCATGAGTAGTCAGAGAGTGGCAGTGGTGACAGAGAGTGGCAGTGATGAAGAAGAGTGTCCCAAACAGGCTGGACACGTAGAAACAACAAGTTCGCAAAACTTGCGACCCGACAGGTAAGTTCGCAAATTGCGAAATTGTAAAAACCCTCGCGAACTGGCAGAAACACGGGCGAACACAAAAAAAAAAAAATCCGCAAATTCGCGGGAATTCGAGGATTTTGCGGATTGCGAATCCGCAAATCCGCAAAATTCGCGAACGCGAGATCCGCAAAATTCACCCATGCTTAGTTATAAGACTTTCCTGTCTGTAAGCCAAAATTCAGCCTTCCAGTCGTATGTCCTGATGAGTCAGAGTTAAGTGGATTAGGCAGCTCTTCACGGGGGGGGGGGTCTGATACACAGGAATGTCCGAGCAAGGGGAGGAGTTGTAAACAATATACTTCAATGAAAGGAGGAGACAGGTAAAAGACACCAGTTCTATTTTTTTCTATTTACACTTCTCCTGTTCTCCTGTTTGAACCCAGCCAGATGCTAGACTTAAGGAAGGAATGAGCAGATGCAAGGGGGAGAGTCTATGGATATTAGCCACCTTGGAGGTGTGTTTAGCCAGCTCTTCTCTCCCTGCTGGAAAATAAGCATGGGCGAATTTTGCGGATCTCGCGTTCGCGAATTTTGCGGATTTGCGGATTCGCAATCCGCAAAATCCGCGAATTCCCGCGAATTTGCGGATTTTTTTTTTTTGTGTTTGCCCGTGTTTCTGCCAGTTCGCGAGGGTTTTTACAATTTCGCAATTTGCGAACTTACCTGTCGGGTCGCAAGTTTTGCGAACTTGTTGTTTCTACGTGTCCAGCCTGTTTGGGACACTCTTCTTCATCACTGCCACTCTCTGTCACCACTGCCACTCTCTGACTACTCATGCCACCCTCTGGCCCACCCATGCCACCCTCTGTTTCATCACCACACCCTCTGGTTGTCCAGTGTACATTATTTTCGGCAAAGCAAAGCACACCTTCCCTGCCTCAAGTGACCTGAATTAATTTGGGGCTGATTAATGTGTCACAGAATATGTTTTTAGCTGGCACCTGCTTCCTTAGTGCGCCCTGATTAGTGATCTTTTGCACTTGCTAAGTGCTTTCATTGTTGCAAAATTAGTTACAACACCTGCCCTGCCCCAACTGACAATAATGAATTAGGGGCTGATTAATGGATTTTAACTTCCAGCCTGGCTCCTGCTTGTCTCCCTTAGCTGTAATTCAGGACCTTTGTGGCATATGTGTAACTATTCTGAGGTTCAGAGCAGGGTCACATAATAGTTTCAACTGGCAACTGAACTCTGGAGGGGCCCCTCAGGAAGCACTACAGGAAATGGCTACTAATGATGAGCCTGAACTTTTGAACCTGGTAAGTAGTTACTTTCAGTTTTGCTAAGATCGTATTTCTGCAATTTTGCACTTATTCGCGGGGCGCGAACTCACGCGAACAGTGCGAGCAGTGCGAGCAAAATCCGCTGCTCGCGGATTTGCGGATTTTGCGGGAGATTCGCGAATCTCGCGGATTGCGAATTTCCCGAAAATCCGCAAAATCCGCGAGCGGAACGGATTTTCCGCCCATACTTACTGGAAAATCAGCCATGATGAATTTTGGAGAAATAGTGCTATCTGGAAAGAAATACTGCCACACTTTGGAGGAAGTGGTTATACCCTCGGGTGTTGCCTTGCACCCCATTGGACAGGAGTGCGCTCCTGCTTGACCCAGAGAACTTGGAATAAGTATCTGAGAGGGGCAGAGCCTCTCACATCTGCCTCTTGAAACCTAAGAGAGCAAGATGGGTCCACGCTGAGGAGTTTGATGTACATTAATCAGGCCCTGCACTCTGAAGATTGCGCCTCCTGCACCATCCAGAATTACAGCCCTGTGGATTACCTTACTTTAAGGACTAAAGAGGACTTTAATTACCTTACTTTAAGGACTAAAGAGTGGATTCACTGCAAGCTATAGGTTAACAGAGTTCACCCAGAACTTCACCACCAGGAATTCTCATCGTGGAGTACCACCGGTGGATTTGTAAGGGTTTTGCCCAAGTGAATTGTGGGAACTGAAGTAATTTTGGACACTTTAGGACCCTTTGGGGAAACTTCAGGAAGACATTCCAGATGTTTGGAGCAACTTTGGAAAAAAGCTCCATGAGTGGACCGACTCGACCTGACGAGCCAAGTCGGCAAACCTAAACCGCGACTAAGCCTGCCGTACAGGTTCACGCTGAAAAATTCTGGAGGTCCGACTTCCAGACTTTGAATGGGAGTAGACTGAAACCCAAGCCAGGGAACCCTCACTGAATACGGCCTGGTGAAAGCATCAAGGGACCCGCAAGAAAAAGCTCAGTAAAAGTTTCTAAGTCCAAACATAGAAAAGGTGACTGGGACACCCACTTCCAACCACGAGCCGGCCTGAATCTCTGGCTCATCCCTCTGGAATGCTCCGGAGGTCTGACTTCCATAAGTTGGACTGGAAGCTTGTCGCAAGGCAAGTCGGTGAACCCTCACCGAATCCGAACTAGCAGAGAGCTTTGAGGGACCCCGGTAGAAAAGCTCCAGAAAAGTTTCTAAGTGAGAAGGTAAAAACTTTGACCGAGACCTACAGTGAGGGATAGCCCGGCAGGGCTCCATCACGGTCTGCCTGAAACTTTGACCCGGTCTAGCGTGGCAAGATATCCCAATAGGCGCTATAGGTTTCTTTGTGCTATTTGGTTCTAAATCTTTAAAAATGTATATCTCCAGTTCCTTACATTGGCATTTGTTTCATTTTGTTGTCATTTTAAAGATAAAAATATTTCCTATTTTAATACATTTGTGTTGGTGTTTTATGTGTTGTGTCTTATTTATTTACTGAATTGGTGTTTATAAATGCTTTTCATACTTGTCTTTGAAGTTAAGCCTGCATGGCCGTAGCCAAGCTACCAAGGGTTGGCATGGGAATAACCTTCTAAGACCTATTCTGAGCCCTAGACTATGTCAGTGGCCTTAGTACCAGCAGCAGCTATACATTTACCCCTACTAATAATCCACTTTCCAACACCTGGCAAGAAGTGTCTCAGTGCTTAATTTGTGCCAGTGATTGCTGGTGGGGCCCACAGGCACTCATTTCTACAGACCAGCACTTTTTTTTCCACTTCAGACAATTACTGGCAGAAAGTGAAAGAAAAACACACAACGGGGAAAAAAGGAGGAAGATAAAAATGGAAAAATCGTCACAAAAGGAGAAATCAGGAACTGGTAAAAGTGAGATAAAGGACAGGGAGTGTCTGGAGTGGATTAGAGAGGCAGGAGGTAGATTTAAGGCTACACAGCCTGGGTACTTGGCACATGGGATTTAATAGCACTGGCTGTGGGCTTCTGAGCAGGGCTTTTGGCACCAGCACTCTTTCTTTTACAAATAAAGCACTGGACTAGACCAAGGAATGCAAGCATGCTTTGTAATCATGAATGGTTAAAACATGGTTCACTGCAAGTCTCTGGTATATTGGTGACTATCCCTATGAGAGCTGGGGATACTTAAGCTTAAGGGACACTGACCCTACATGATGACTGTCTTTTGGAACTTCTGCCTATAAAATGGAGCATCTTCTGATATTGTCACTTGTCTTAGGTGTCACAATGCATGGGAGGGGACAATACTCTAAGCAGGTGATAGACAGGGTTAGCCTAACATGTTGAATGCACCCATTTCATAGTAATGTGAACCCATGCGGAAGACCATCACACACCATATTTTCATTTCTGTAGGATCTTTCATTAATGAGAGAAGAACCTGTCTCTGTGTAGGAGAATAGAGCAATTTCCCATAAAAGGGGAATTAAAAAGTGCACAGTATTAGAATATCTACAGTATCTATATACACTAAAGTAAATATTGTGAGAGCAAAATAAATGGCAAAATGGTTAGTGAGTTAATCGCTCACTTCTAACATTTGCTATGAGGTGCAGTCATAAATTTAAATCCAGGCAAGGCCAACCTAGTCATGCGTCCTTCCAATGACAAGCGAATTGAGCACCATTCAATTGGGCTATTTACAGCGTTTGGCCAAAACTCAACTGGTAAGAAGCGCTATACAAAAATAGTTTGTATTATTCATATCATGGTTGTGAGATAGGGTTTATTGCATCATCAGATATTAAAATTGTAGTAATGTCAGTGATGTCCACAGACCTGTATGTCCTGACGAATTAGCTTAATGGGTTAATGCAGAGAATCGCATATACATTGAGGGTCATATCTTAGACTCCCACTGGAGGCAGCCTAGCCTTAAAACTTTCTAAGGTTAATAAATTGAGCAGGCTAATAATTATTCATTGTTCTAGACGACTGATACAAACGTCATATGAAAACTAAAGTTAGCATGTATGTGTAGCCAGTCACACTACATTTTGCATGTATGTAAATACAAATATTAACATATGAACTAGGTCCACCTTTGACGACTTTCAGAGAATTTGTGAACAGTGGAAGATTTGGAAATGCTGTTTGAGTGAACTGGATATGAGTTGTACACATCTTAAGCATCTCCTTATACCGTTGAGCTCTGACCCGGCGTGTGACATCAGATATCTTATATTTTCCCCCCACTCTAGACAATTAGTCAAGCTATGTCGCTTATTTTGAAATCTAACTCTGAAATTGGCATATTATTTCCAATCTTTTTTCAAATTGGTGTTCATTAAAAAACACTTTAGATCACAAGTGTCCCATTAAGAACATGTAAATCATTTTTACTGACATTTTTCTTTCATGTGTTCAAGACAATAAGGATAATAAAAAAATAGAACATGGGGATTTTTTATTGTTTTTTAAAAGGTTTGACTACCTTGTTTTGAATTAAAATTATTAAAAAGGAACTGGTCGGCAGTGGGTTCTGGACAATAACTGTCTAAACATTTGGCATTCGTGCGAATAGTAATTATGCTAATGGGCACATATTAGTGAACACAGGAGAAAAATAAAGGCAGGGAAATGTCTCTATTGGGAAAAGGACCACTTTGCTTTTGGGAGTTCCTACAAACAAACTCATGTAAATTGAAAAGACAAGGCCTGGACAATAAGGACCCCCTCCCTCCACCTTCCCCCTCTACCTCCTCGCCACCGGATTGAGTAGCAGTTTTATCGACTTTGCAGTGTAGAACTACCAAGAGTCAGGAAGTTACCTGGCAACACCAGGGTGACTCCTGTGCATGGGAGACAGGATTTTGACAACCTTGCAAGACAGCAAGGGGCTCTGCCCAGGGGAGCAGGGTTAGTGAAAGGCGAGTAGCAGAAGGGATGATGGAGGTCCTGTCAGTGTTGTCTGTACAGGAGGTGTTAAATCTTCCTACTACCAGACAACACGCATCATGGTTACTCATTATCAAGGGCAAACCTCAGGAACAACCAAATAGGACAAAGAGATGGATCTGGATTCGCAGGGGCTGGTAGAGCTACCCTTGCATTTTGTCAGTGGAGCAATATTAGCGAGTGGGCAACGACTCTCATCCTTGTCTCTTATCTCATCATTCTTATTCAGCAATCATAGGGGTTCCAGAGATCCTAACTGCAGCCTAAATGTGCACAATTGCATTCATCCCTTGTGGGCTTTTGTGGTAATCGGCCACTTGCCTCGGAGGCTGGTTGAAAGTCCAGTGGTAGATGTCCCGCTCCTACAGTTGGAAAGTACGTCATGGCTTCTAGGACCCGACTTACAACATGAACACTGCTTAGATGCCTGCTGAGTTTCACGCATGACTGCAGCATGCTGGGGTTAGCATTTCCTCTGAGTTTGCTTGTCATGCCTGTAAATTAGTTGTGTATGACGTCGGCTGTGACCATTGGAAGGGTCTGGGTAGCACTAATGTGAAGGTCTTGCACAATTTGTATCTTCCTAGGCTCCATCAGAGCAGGGGCGGCTCTGGGTTCATGGTGGCCCTGGGCAGGGAGCGTAGGTAGGGTGCCCCGGAAGCGGGGGTCCGGGCGGGGCGGAGCGCGGAGGCCAGTGAAGAGGGGGGGTGTCAGGGTGTTTGGAAGTGGAACAGAACCAGAGGCCACCAAATCCCTGCCAGGGGCCACCACACAAATATGTATCCGTCCTCAGAGGATTATTATATTAAGGATATATATTGGGGTGGTCGCCCCTGGGGTTTGGAGGCCCTGTGCAGGTGCACAGCTTGCACATGCCTAAGGCCGCCCCTGATCAGAGTAGCATGCATGCAAGGCTAACACGGTACCCACCTGGCTTGTCTAGGTTGCCCCACATGCTGTCTGCCAGCCTTTGCGACTGGACTAGCTTGTGAAACTAACCTGGGTGTTATTGTGACGAATGGCACTGACATGGGTGAGGGCTCCTTGCACTACTGGGGCTCATGCTAAGTCCCTGTTTATAAATGAGAAGTTATGAACGAGGATTTGGCAATTTAGATGAAGGACAATCTGCTTAAAAGCTGGATGGGCAGTAGAGAGCAGAGTTATTGCTGTAACAGTTCCACAAATAACACCAACAGCATCGCCCTCTGGCACATAAAGCTCCCAATAGACCCTGCCTCCTGTCTGTCCATCTACCAAATGAATACATCACTCTTCCTCCTCAACTTTAAGAAGTGCATCTAAGAACAATCACATTCTGGATTTGACTTTACAATACCCTCCATGCCATCCCTTGAGTGCCACTCACCAACGAAGGTGGATTGGAAGACTGCCATAGACTGCCATAGTGTTTTCCATCTACTGTAAACCCACTACCCATCATTGCCAGCCAACCAAGCAACAGTACTGCTCCTTGAAAGACTCTGCTTTGAACCTGTCTGGGAAAAGTCCCCACATTGGCCCAGCAGAGCCTGTACCACTGCCTTGGGTCCCCCATAGAAAGCTGTAGCATTATTGGCATCTCCATCATCACCCTAAATGTTCATGTGTGTGCACTAAGCCTAAGGCCTTCCAAGGTAAGAACTAGAGCTGGGCACTGCAGACAGATGTGCAAACCATGTCCACCTGGTGGCACCAAACTGATTATATTTGCAGGACAAAACATTTTACCTGTCTCCTGCCAGGGAGAACGGCCTACCAACCTTTTCTGTGCTCACTTATCGATGAAATACAGGGCCTCTCGTAAGGTAGAATGCGGGGTCCCCCAGGGTTCATCACTCTCCCCTCTCCTGTTTAACCTCTACATCTTCCCCCTTATTTTTATGTTACAGCAACTGGAGGTCACCGTGTTTAATTACGCGGATGACCTCCAGCTCATTTTTAATTTGTCCCACTCACCTTCATCTGCCCTGAATGTTCAAACCGTCATGACCCTCATTCAAGATTGGATGAACTGCAGCCACCTCAAACTCAACCCGGACAAGACCGAGCTGGTCTTGACCGGAGGTGGCTGCAGTCCCTGGTCTTCTTCTTTCTGGCCCCCCTCCCTTGGTGCTCCTCCACTCCCGGTCCCTAAAGTGAAAACCTTGGGAATCTTTCTTAATCCCCAGCTCACTGTCCTCCCACAAGTCAACTCTGTTGTTTCTTCATCTTTTTTCTCTCTCAGAGTAATTAGAAAAGTTTCCCGCTTCTTCTCCCCCCCAGCTTTAAAAATCATCATGCTAGCCATGGTATTGTCCCGTATAGACTACGGCAACATAGTCTATAACGGAGCCCCTGCATACATGATCCACCGATTACAACTGGTGCAGAATCAGGCGGCCCGCCTGATCCATGGCCTTCCCAGATATCATCGGGTCACCCCTATACTCAAAACTCTGCATTGGCTCCCCATAAGGGAGCGTGCCTTGTTTAAACTCGGCTGTCTCACTTACCAAGCCAGAGTGGGCACTGCCCCCCAGTTCATCTGTGCCCTCATCAAACCTTACTGTCCAGGCAGAGAACTTCGCTCAGCCCATCTGGCCCTCCTCACCATCCCTCGCTTTAAAAAACAGAGGGCGGGCGGAGCGAGATTCGCTGTCCTGGCTCCAACTTTTTGGAACTCCCTTCCGATTGCTCTGCGCACCTCACCCTCCTACCCCCTGTTCCGTAAAAATCTTAAAACTTTTCTGTTCACGCAAGCCTACCCCTAATCCTTCTGCTGCTGCCACTCACTGATCACCACTAGCGCCATGAAACCGCTGGGTATGCGAGCGCTGTACAAAAACTTTTAAATTCAAATTCAAATTCAAATACATGGATGTGGCATGCGTTCATTTTTCTGCTTTGCTGTCATAAATGTGTGCGAGGGTGTGGTACATGTGCCCCTGGCCACATTGGCTTCCATTTTGTAAGAACAGAATCCAAGTAGTGCTTAAGATGGAAGGTCTGAGGGAGAGCCCAGACAGCCAATGTGAATATGTTAGACTGATGGAAAAGACCATCTTTTGCATGGTATTTACCCCTGATTTTTATTTTCTATTACTGAACCCATTTTTGTGGCCTATGGGACTCTGCACACTTTACTCCTGCTAACTAGTGGTAAAGCGCTTGTGCTCTGCCTTTTAAGCACTGTAAAATCAGCATACTCCTGGTTGGCATCCTCAATTTACTTATAAGTCCCTAATATATGGTACTACATGTATCCAGGGCCATCCTGTAAAATAAATGTTACATGTAATCTGAAGCACTCATTGTGCCACCCACTAAAAAGCACTAGTACATAACATTCTCAGGCCTGCCAGTGCAGTCTAAGTGTGCAGTTTAAAACTGTATGTCGATTATGGGTGGGCAGAATTTTAATTCCGCCGGGGGTATTTGAGAAATTTGGTAATTCTGCATTACTTTTGTAACATGGAATTAATGATTAAATTCCGCCACTCTGCCGGCGGAATCAATCTGAAATGTTTTTAATTTGTAAGAGGGCTGGAAGGGGGAGCAGTCCCTCAATTTTTAATAACCACGGCAGATAACGTTTAATCTGCAGTTGTTTCTAAACACAGAGGGATCGGCTTCTTCTTCCAGTCCTGTTCAAAGACCACTGCACAGCAGTGCATACTCCTCTGCGCCCTTAAATACATATGTAAGAGCGCCGAGGGGTATGCACTGCACATTAGATGCCCACTCTGCCCCTTCTTGGAATTCCGTGGAATTCTGTGGAATTTTACTGTAATTCCATGAAATTTTGTGGATGAAACTCCACCAATTTCACACACCCCTAATTTTGACCTGGCAAAAACCTTTTTCCAGGCCTAAACCTTCCTTTTTAATAACTATCGGTCTTCCCTAAGGTATTTCTTAAATGCACATAGGGCAGAGTCCATGGTATTTGAAAAGTAGGGCATGTATATTTAATGTTTTACATGCCCTGACAGTGAACAATCTCGAAAGTTGTTTTTCACAGTAGCAAGGCTGGCTCTGCCATAGAAATAATTGGATTATTATATTTTATTTTATTTATAATGCATAACCTCCGTTTGGGAGCAGTTAGTACCATGATTCAAGGACTCATTTTAATAGCATTGTAAAATCCATCTTAATGGTCTAGTTAGATTTTCTAATATTTTAGAAATTGCACTTTTAGAAATTTGCCATTTCTTGTCTGAGCCAAAAGGTCCTTCTTCCAGCGTCCTGTGTCCCCTGTCTGGGAATGGCTCCCATGTAGCTAGTTGTATTTTTCTTCCAGACTTGAACTAAAGGCTTTGGTGTGGAGAGGTATTTTTCTTCCTTGAGCAGGATTTGATTTGATTTGATTTCAGATTTATAAAGCACCAGAATCACCCCCCAAGGGGTATCCCCGCGCTCGCAGCATGCTTAGTCAGTAGGAAGCAGGGGAATAGGTTAGAACAATAAAGTCTTCAGATGCCTGCAGAACTTCAGGAGTTCAGATTATTCACACATATGGATTGGAAGTTGGTTCCAGAAGGTATGGGCTAAGTGGAAGAAGGCTTTCCCGCCTAGCTGAGCTTTCTTGCAGCGTGAGACCACAATTAGAGATTTGGTCCCTCAGCGTAGTGTCCTAGGAGGTTGATATTTTTTTATTTCTCTGCCAAATAAGTAGGCCCATTGCCATTTAGGGATTTATGCACAATGAAGAAGATCTTAAAGCGGATTCGCTTCAGTGCAGGCAACCAATGCAGTCTCTGCAAGAGTGGAAGAGAGGGGGTGAGGGCAAGAGCATTCGAGACCAGTCCTGCAGCGATCAGCAATGCATTGAAGGAGTCTAGTCCATTTAATACTAGTGCCTGGATCAAAGTTTTAGGACTGGACAGGGAGAATAAGGAGAATAGTCTTCGCAAAAGACCTAGTGCATGAAAGCAAGCGCCAATAGCGGTAGAAGCCTGCTCCTTCATAATTAGTTTCTGGTCCAGTCGGACCCCTACATTTTTTACCACAGTCTTGGGCTCCGGTGCAGGTCCCAATTCTGTTGGCCACCAGCTCGGAGACCATCTCAAAGGAGCATCACCAAACAGCATAATTTTCATTTTACCCACGTTGAGCTGGAGGAAATTTTGCCTCATCCAGTTGGCAATGGCTTTCATGCCTTCTGAGAGAATGGACTGGGCATTAGGATCATGTTTGTCAAAGGATAGCAGGAGCTGAGTATCATCAGCATAGGAGATGGGTGTAAAACCTAGCTTTCTGAGTAAGCCTGGCAAAGGAGCGACATAGATGTTAAATAAACTGTGACTGAGACACGATCCCTGGGGTACTTCTTTGGTTAGTTCCATGGTCTCAGAACAGAAGTGACCCAGATTGACAGTCTGGGTTCTGTGCAAGAGAAAACTCATCCCCCATTGTAAGGCTATTCCTTGTTTTCCAATCTCACTGTGTCTCCTGAGCAGAGTTCGATGTGAGACAGTGTCGAAGGCTGCCGACAAGTCAAGCAGCATAAGTACAACTGCCTGTCCATTGTCCAGAGCCTGTCTGATGTTATCCGTGACGACAATCAAGGCTGACTCAGTGGTGTGTCTGGGTCCAAGATCATAATGAGATGGATCAAAACAACCGGATTCCTCAGCAAAGTCTGAAAGATGTTTATTCATATGTTTTTCTAACAACTTGATCAGAAGATGGTAACAGTGAGATAGGACGATAATTGGTTAAATCATCCATAGAGGCCTTAAGGATGGGCTGAAGTGCTGAACCCAACTTCTTCCTGAGCTTCAAATGATGCCCACCCAGTCCCTGGTTGATGTGGCTTACACCTAGAGTAGCCTCCCTTTTGTCCTGATAGCCAGCTTGACTCCAAACCCAGTGGGAGAAGAGACTGCCCCAGAACTGGTTTAGAGTGACCACAGGGGAAGCTTGTCCATTTCCATATCCACAGCTCTCAATGAGTATAGGGAGCTCTAAACAGGGAAGACGGGTCTGCCATGTTGGATTTAGGTACAGCGGGGAACTGTAGAATAATTTGCAGTAAACCACAAAGGACATTCTGCAAAAGTGGGTAAGGTTACTACTAGGAATGTTTTCCCCATTAGTTAAGGAGTGGCCAAGAGTTTCCCTCAGGCTGACACTGGGCATAAATATGACATCCCCAGTTCCCTCATCAGAACACGCATGGACCTGTGGACTCAGATGGACTGCCCTGCTGTCAGAAATCTGCTGTCTGGAATCTGAAGGAAGACTGGACCTGCTTGCATTGAACATAAGACCCTAGAAGTGACTGCAAGGGTCAGTTGGCTGACTTCTTGTTTCAGCTACAGGGACATAACAAGCTTCCGAAGGCCTCACTCCCTACTGCTGCCCGACTGACCAGTTCCAACTGAACCTGATCTCGACCTTGTTCCTTGTCTCTGCTGGAGTGAGTACTAATCCCTGTGTGGTGCCCCCAGGTCCTGAACCCTTACTTGGTGTTTGAGTGCACTCCACCTGACCAAACTGCAAAAGCTGGTACTTAGAAAGTGTTTGCCAACTTTTCCTCCAGTGAATCACAGGAGGCAAGGAAAGTCATTGAGCGAAAGCCGTCAACATTGTAGAGCGCATTGGATTCAGCTTCCTGGTTTGCCCTGCTGAAGGAGATGAGACTTCCAGAAAAGTTTCTAAGTCTGAACGTAAAGGGCTCATAAGGACGGATGCTGAGCTGCAACCTGTTGATGTTGAGGCCTTCATGGGCATGGACTTTGGACTTTGTCCACTCTGACATTTTCCGTCTTCGTCAATAACCGAACTGTGCTCCCCAGCAACCCACCATTGTTGAGCCCTGCTTCGGATCAACCTTGCAGTTTGACCAGTTGACAAATTGCCAATGACTAATTTGCCTCCATAAAAGTTCTTATTCAGAAGGTACACTTTTCACTGGAATTAATCTGGTCCTTGTCTCTGACCAACGCTCCATCCTGGTTGGCCAAAACATTTGACTTCGACCCCTCCTATCATGACCTATTTTTAATTAAAGCTATTAACATTCATATCTTTGGTTCTACTGATTGGATTTTTGTCATTGTTGTGTGATTTTATTTATTAAAATGTGGTATACTTTTCTAAATTGTTTTTTGAGATTTGTATTTTGTTGTGTTTTCACGTATGACTTTTTGAGTACTGCATAAATATTTTACACCTTGCCTCTAAGTTAAACCTGACTTCTGTGTGCCAAGCTACCACAGGGTTAAGCATAGGTTTTTTAGTGACTTTTGTGGTCCACCTTGACAAGGATTGTGATTATTGTTTGAGGCAGATCCCTCCCTTACCCCCTTGACTAATACTACAATTTCCTCCAGGGACTCTTTCAAACTCTTTGAAGCTAGAGAGTTTCCCCTGCCTTTTTCTGGCCCATTGTTCTCTGGATTGGCTATACACCACAGGCCAGCAGATAGCTGAGTTGCAAATATTTTGTGCCCATGTACGTATCTCTTAAGGGGACACTCCCATCTCCACCCCATCTTCTCAACTGCCCACCTGCTCCCCAGCTCACACTCTGGACAAAGACAATGACTGGACTAGAGTGCATGGAAATAACAAACACATGGAAATGACAAATGACAAATGTGCAAAGCTGCCCAAATTGGTCAAAGAAGTGAACTACTGGAGTAAACAAAGTCTATCTGAAACTTGAGTATAAAGATGGTACACAAACTTCCAGTTATTGTGTGCCAAGATTGCCTTTCTACAACCATTATTGCTACACTAGAGGGATCAAGAAACTCTTTGAGCTCCAAGGTTGTGGTGTCTACTGCCAGCTCCACTTGCCATGGTCCGCACCAGACACCTGGGGAACTTTGACTTGAACTGACTTGAACTGCCAGGAGAAACTGTGTGGACTCGGAGAAGGAGGAGTGACCAACTGCTAAGGAGGGAGATGGGTGGTGTCCTGTCCAGGGAAGTTACCTCGAAGGGAGCTGAGGCAGGACAACTTGGAGAAGTCCACTAAGTACCAGGGTGAGATGTGTGCCACTACACAAGGCTTACATTTGGAGTCCCTGAGAATCATTACAATTTGGCTAAACTGTATACCATCAAGGTCAGGGGTTATCAGAGGGTATTGGGGATCTTAATTCTGGGCAAGCTCCCCATCACCTCAGTGCTGGAAAGCCGCAAAGTAATACAACAAAATGACCAAGCACCATGAGGCCGTGATGCTCTACAATGGGTTGGACCACCTTCTGTGGCTGACATCACCAAGAAACAAACTTACTGTGATAGAGAGATCAGTGCCAGAAACTAAGAACTTGTCCGGAATTATGGATTTCTGTCTGGTCCTGAAGACGAATTTTCAAGCATTGGATCAATTGAGATGCGAGCACTGTGGCCTCGACATTGCGTCCAAGATGAATGGTGACACTGCATCTGCTTACTCTTTATCTCATGGCGTAATAAAGAACGCTGCTCCACCACCTTCAGGGGGCATGCCGTTGACACCCCAGGAGCAGGTTAGAAAACAACGCATAAGACAGACATGGCTTATGTCATAACTATGGAAACCATAGAATATAATGTGAACTACTGGGCAACCTTCCATGCGGGGTGGAAAGGAGTGTGGGGAAGTGTGATATCTAAACCTCTTGATAACAGAAAACTGGGGCTTTGTTCCAACCATACCTTACAATACCAAACCATACCACTCCATAAGCTCTCAGACTTGGCCGATGGAAAGACGAAGAATGCAATTCAAGATCTCCTAGCAAAGTTATCTCCTTGAGGGTGGTACATATCAATACACTTGATGCAATGCTAAAGCCCTTAGTAAGTTGCAGGTTCTTAAAACTATTTATTCATAGTATTGCATTTTGTGTGATTTTGAATAAAGTATTTCTTCTTTTTAAAATACTTAGCACTGACTGGGAATCCGACTGTTTACCTACATTGTTCCAACATGCCAGAGGCTGTTTACATTGGAGACCTGCTGCGGATAGTGCTAAATACTTAGCACTGACTGGACATTCAATTATTAACCTGTACTTGTGTGTTACTGAGAATGCAAATTCTAGTCCTGAAGACCAAGCCCTGCACCCAGCCTAGTTGGCCATGGGCAGAGGGGATTGCCTGCCTTAGCAGAGTTGGGCACAGGAACTAGAGGTCAGAACCTGCAGTCAATCCCACCGGGCATTGCCAAAAGCCATGCACAGTTGGGGTTAGCTGTCCATGGAGAGGCAGAAGCAGGGATCTCCCGGATGTCATATATGAACTAAAGCCTCAAAAAATCACTGAAAAAACAAAAAGTTGAAGTGCACTTATGGATAATCTTGCTTATAACACCTTCATGTATATTTAAAAAAAACTCTAAACCTCATCCGAAGAAACTCATTTAAAGTGGGAGTATGGCTATAAATTAAAACGAAAACCACTGACATTTGTCAGTTATAGAAGGAGCACAATTTATAACTCGCTCAACAGCCGTGCAAACCATAACTTGCACTGTAAATGCAATTCGTATGACCTCACAATATTTATATGAATAGATAACATTTAAAAATGAAATTTAATTTCACTGAATTCATAACCACTTTTGTGCCTCTTTGTGCTTCTATTTGACCGCCAGTTACTCCTGTGCTTTCCTGTCTCCCCATCCCACGCTTTCCGTCTCCCTCATTTCTTACCCTCTTTTCCGTTGCAAGCTATTTCCCACCTCCTGCAACCTGCCCTTCCCTAGCCCTACCTCTGCCCCCACCGTGCTCCTCCTCCCAGGACCTACTTAATGGTGCCAGCTGTGCAATCCCATTGAGCAGGTGCCCAGGCTCCAGCTCCCAATTACCTGGATTGCTTCTCCGACCAGTCTGAGGGCCACATGTATGAAACCATTTTGCAATCGCAAATGGTGTGAATGACTAAATTTGACCGTTTGCAAATGCAAAATTGCCTTTCAAGATGTATCAAAGGCTTTGTAGTCGCAATTTTAGGTAATCACAAAAACTGTGATTACTTAAAATTGCAACTACAAATAGGGAATCACAATTTGCAATTCCCTAAGCACATGTACCAAGCATTTTCTAAATGCAAACTGGGCATTTAGGAAATGCTATTACCATTGACTCCAAGGCAATGGTAATCATGTGCAATTTTTGAAAATGCACAAAAATACTTTTTTCAAAGTGTCATGTAGCACACACGTGTGTGCTTTACATTTGTTTTTGGGGTGCTTCAGGGGGCCTTAGGCCCCTGGGAACCATTGGATTTGTATTACCTAATTTGTGATAACAAATTAGGTAATCGCAAATTAGGGCATGCAAAACCATTCAAACTTATGGGCCTTAAGGCTCATAGGAATGAATGGAGTTGTATTACCTAATAGCGGTTACATAATTTGTAATCACAAATTAGTAAGCCTGGGCGTAGTTCATGGAATTTTGCTCGCAAACTTACCGTTTTTGAGTGCAGTGGGGAAAAAACTTCACTTCACTATGCGAAGCGCAGTTTTCTGCACTCCGTGAGCTACGCAGAGTGCAGAAAACTCTGCAAACCCCACGAACGGAGCGGAGTGAACCACCCAGACCTACAAATTAGGTAATGCAAGCCCAAGGGTTCCCAGGAGCCTAAGGCCCCCCTGAAGCACCACAAAAACAAAGGGAATGCAAAATGGAATTTTGACCCTTGAACCCTTATTTACCCGGCCTCGCTGCTTCGAGGCCCGCCTCAATCTTGCACTCCTTCTTCTCTCTCACTCTCTGTTTTTTCTTCTCGCTCTTTCCACTGTCCTTTTCTCTCCCTCTCTGTACCTGCTTTCCTCATTCTACTATTTCTATTGGGATTCTATAACATTTCACACTCTCTCTCTTCGGCCTCTTTGATCTTGTTGTCCTCTTTCCACTCTCTCTCTCTCTCTCTTTGGCCTCTTTGAGCAGTTTTCCTCTTTCCACTCTCTGGCTCTCTTGGGCCTCTTTGAGCCCATTTTCCACTTTCCACACTCTCTCTCTCTGGCCTCCTTTGTGTTCATTTTTCGTTTGTTGTGCTGCTTATGCCACTTTGTGCCCTGTTTTTGCCTTTTTTTTTGCATCTTTGTGCCTCTCTTTTCCGAGCCCATTACTTCTGTACTTTAAAACTTCCCTTCCACCTTATCCTGCATCCCTCACTCCTTACCTCATTTTCTGTTGCGTGCATTCTCCACCCAATTGTGCTGCACCCCACTCTAGCTCCTACTCCCCACCTACACTATCCCCCCTCCCAGCACCTACTTAATTGCGGCTGCTACACGACCGCGGCAATGGCGCACCAAAAGCAAGCCTGTCTGCGCCCATCCACGCCTGGACCGCATGCAGGACCACGGACCCTGGTCTAACTGAATGCCGCCACTACACAGCCTCCAGCCTGTATGCACTCAACACTAGAAGCCACCACATCAGCTGCTTCCACACCTCCCACACTCCATGGTAGGTTCTTTCTGATGCTCTCACTGCCATTTCACCTGCACCAACATGCAATCCCCACATGTCACACACACCTCAACCCATCTAGCATTCATGCTCCTCTACACCAGATCCCTCAACAAACACGAGGCTGAGACCTGGGAGCCCATTGAGAGGCACTCCCCAGACATCCACTTCCTGACAGAGACCTGGCTAAACCCACATCAGCACCCACCATCGCCACATTCACAAGTTCTCCTGCCAGGATAGACTGCAAAAACCCGGAGGAGGACTCGCCTTTATCCACAAGGATTTCATCACGAGCACAACCTCCACTAACGAGGGCACAACCTTCATAGAACTCTTGCACTTTCGACTTCAGACTGACAACCACACCTTCATCAAAGCCACCCTAGCCTACCGACCACCCGAACAATGTGCCACCTTCAGCAATCACCACATGACTTCATTACCCCATCACCATCAGTTCAAACAATTTTATGTTTCTTGGCAATCTGAGTTTTCATCTCAATGACCGTAAACATCCTCACTCCACTGAGTTACTCAAGACCCTTGAGATCCTAGGACTCACCCAGATCGCACCAGGATTCCACCAACAATGCCGGACCCATTTTAACAGCCAGGAACAACTTCAAGTTTAGACACCTCACTCTGCTCATCTGGATAGACCACTCCACCGTCCATTTCCTCATCAAAGTACCCCAAACCCCCTCCGCTAAGACTACCTACAACGTTAGGTGCAGCTGGAACAGGATAAAGGGCACAGACTGGACCATCCAACACCCTCACTGTCCACCAACCAAACGTCATCAACGACCTGCATGCCGACATCAAAGCCTTCAACAATTGGACTACTACCAACGTGGACCCCTAGCCCCCTGAAGAATGTCAGACACTCAAGAACCAACACACTAGCCAGCTGGTATACCGAAGACCTTAGAAACTCCAGACGACTGTGCAAACAGATGGAGAGAAACTGGAGAACCAGTCGGCACAACACTGCAAGAAACTTCAACAAATGCATACTCAGGAAATACCACACCCAACTCAATAATGCAAGAAAAACAGCCTTAGCTCTCAGAGTGGAAAACAACATCAACTGCAAAGAGCTCTTCAACATTGCCAAAGAATTTTACCATCCCCCAGCCAACACCAACTCTATTAACCCTTCTCAAGACCTGTGCGACAACCTCTCCAATTTCTTCCACAACAAAATCCTCAACATCTACAGCAATTTCGCCCCCAACACAATAGACAAGAACTCATCAACCAGCTGCCCACCACCACCAATTCGGACCACAAGGTCACAAACTGGTAATCCCTCACCCCAGAAAAGACACAGCTGAAATCATGAGAACATTCCATGCAAGGGGGTCCCCGACAGACCCCTATCCCCACCAAATGTTCAACCTTGGAAGAACTCTGATCAGCTCCCACCTCACCACCATCATCAACACCTCCATCCAAAGTGGAATCTTCCTAGACAACTGGAAACACACACAAATTACAGCTTTCCTGAACAAAACCACAATAGACCCAAAGGATCACAGCAATTATAGACCCATCTCACTCCTGCTTTTCCATCGAAAGTCATTGAGAAAGCTATAAACAAAGACTCCAACCATCTCAAACAAGACAACCTACTAGACATCTCACTGTCTGAATTCCACAAAAACCACAGCACGGAAACAGAGGACATCGCAGCAACCGATGACATCTGGACCATCATGGACAAAGGAGAAGACGCCGCACACATACTACCCGAATTCACCGCAGCCTTAGACACCGTCTCCCACAACACCCTTATCACAATACCCCACAACTCTGTTATAGATGGTCCTGCCCTGCGCTGACTAGCCTCCTTCTTCTCCATTCAGACCAAGCAAGCCAGGTTCCCACCCTACACCTCCAAAACCAAGAACCTCATCTGCAGAGTCCCGCAAGGATCATCTTCAACATCTACATGGCACCACTCACCCAAGTCATAAGATCCTACAGAATCAACATTGTGTCCTATGCAGATGACACCCAGCTCATCCTTGCCCTCACAGACAACAGCCACACCACCAGGACCAACTTCAATACCTGCATGTCCACACCAAACTCACAAAGGTCAAACAAGTCAACACCGTCACCTCCTCAAGCTTCTTCATCCTACACATGCTGTGCAAAATATCTCTGGCTCCCCACTTACACCAGATGCGCGGTAACCCAGGCACTCATGACCTGCAGAATAGACTACAGCAACGCACTCTACGCCTGCATTACAAAGCAATTCTAATAAAGGCCCAAACTACACAGAATGCCGCCATCAGACTCATCATTAACATCCGCCTGCAATGCACATATCATGGCCACCTCAGATAGCTACACTGGCTATCAGTCCAGAAGCAAGGCCAATTCAAACTAATCACCCATATTACAAAGCTCTCCACAACGTCAGATCTGCCTACCTAAACCACGTCCTCAAGCAACTGCACTCAGCCCCACTTTGCGCGAATACCTCGTAACCAAAGGAGCAAATCTGGAGGACGGTCCTTTTCCTACATCGCCGCCACGTCCTAGAACAATCTTCTACACCACGTCGAGACCTCCTCATTCCTTCTCAAATTCTGCAAGAAACTGAAGACCTGGCTGTTCGACCAGGAGCCTGTTCGGCCTGCTCACCCACTCCGGCGCCTGGATACCCCTGCATAAGCCTGTTTACAAATCCCATCAACATAACACACTACATTGATTGTTGTGTCCGTCAAAGTGGTAATGGATTTGAAATATCATCTGTAAGATGCTTTACAACCTTTGTAATTTCATCTGTTTCATTGAGGGTGAGGTCATGAGGGTGGCATGTTGTGTGCTAGTTGTGGTTTGCATGGCTGTTGTGCAGCTCATGGATTGTGGTCCTGGGCATAATTTACGAATTTCTGCGGTCTTCAGTTTTAATTTGCATCTATACCTGCACTTTAAGTCTGTTTTTTTTAAGTGAATATTTATATATATAAATGTATAATAGGTAAACCTTGCTGACTGTAAGCTGTCTTTCAAGAGCAAGGAATCGGGACTCAGAAAGTGGTCTAAAATCAGAGATTCGCCTTTCCACGCATGTCTCTCATTGCTTATTCCTTGCCTTAGACCATTTCTTAGACATGTTCTTGTTTTGAAATTGAGCCACTTTGAATTGTGTGTTGTCTGTTTCCGCCTCTCGTGATTGGCCCTGTTCAGAGCTGATGGTTCTGAGAGACGCAGTCTAAGTAGCACTTTCCCGCATGCTGTGTGTGAGCAGGCCCACTCCCGCACTCACACGGACGGAACTCCATTAGACCGTAAGTGGCTCAGAGGCGGCGCGAGCATCCCGGGTACCAGAGTCTCCATGGCGGAGGCGAGCCCCCTCCGCCGCGGCCTATCACGGCGCGTTTGTGTTGGAGAGATGAGTGCAGGTCAGAGTGAAAGTGACAGCGAGAGGACACGTGAAATTACATGGCAAACACGCACTTCATCAGCACACTTGTCAAAGGAGGCGCTGACAGACTGCTTCCGAGTGCTCCCGTCTCTGACCCAGCAGGGCGAGGGAAGGGATTGTCAGAGGCTAGGATTTTTATTAATAGTGTTGTGCTTTCTTGTTTGATCTGCCGTGTTGTGCATCAGAATCTCTGACATCCCGGGGTTATTTGTGGGTTTGAGAGCCCTATTCTGGCAGATTTTAGTCACCTTTTGCGCCTCTTGCCTTACCTTTGGTCTGGGATCATTGTTTGTCAATTCTCTGCTAGTAGTGCCCACTAGAATACATCAAGGCGCTAGTATTGATGTAGTTATTTCCAGTTGCCCCCACATGAGATGATTTCTGTACATAAGGGCTGCGCACTTTATCACATCTGTAGAACACTGTTCTTCACCCCTACGATGATGGGCAATGTTGGGCATGAGGGGGGTTTCTTGTGACACCCACAAATCAAGAGTGTCAATGGCGTAAGGCAAGTGGATAAAGTGGGCCACTTGCCACCGGCTGGGATATAAAAGACAACCATAATTGAGGTGCAACGGGCCTCTCATATGCCCCGAGCCCTGGTGTCACTGTACCTGCTGCACTGGTAGCAATGCCCCAAACATTTGCAAGGTGCACTGGCCTTCCAGTATTATGTTGCAGACTATTAAGTAATGTTGGACTTTACCCAGACGCAGATCAAAAAGTGTGAAAAATGCAAATGAAATATCGTTATTGAGATAATTGAGATAAATCGCTTCCAAGATGTGACAATTAACTTTTAGAACCCTGGTGTCATCCTTGGCATCAGTCCAATCCCTGGGGTTGGAAGACGGGGAAGGGATGAGACATCATTGAACGGGAACCTCGCCTTTCAGGCCACTGAAAAGAGCCTTTTTTGCATTCAACACATTTTTATTGACGTTTTAGTGTAGTTTAAGGTTGTCAATCACAAAAGTTAACAACAATAAACATATTAGAAATAAAGCAAAACAGAAATACAGAGCTACGAGGCCGTGGCTGGCACTCCATTAACAAATCCATCATTATTTTGTGTTCCAATCTTTCTGTAAATGTCCAATTTTATTTGAAGGATACTTTTGGTATAATTAGAGCAATGTCCAAATGTTGTTGTTTTGAAAGCGCGGTGCCATCGCTCTGTATTGTCCCTTGTTGCCAACTCAGGAAGAAACAGAGATCAGATGTTGAAGTTTGTCTAACTTCTCCAATTCCACTTTTCGTTAAAGATTGTGAATAGGAACACCTCACAACAGTTCTGCTCCTCAATGCTTTTCTCTACATCTGAAGTAAATGCACATACCATATGTACAATAGCTATTAGTGCTTAATATGTAAACAAAAATACGTTTGTGGGGTCCAAAGATGTTCTCAAGATTTCGAATCCCCAAACTGCCTAGTCTTGATTCCACCTCATGCATCTTTCTTTCCTCACCCTACACTTCCTGTCTCTCTACCTCACTTTTGTAAGTTCCCCATCCTCGCATTCTCTCTTTGTCGCTGTGCTCCTTACCCCCATCTTCCTTCTTTCTGCCTTTTCTGCTTTTTGCTCTAGTCAAAGTCTTATGATGAAAAATAAGTCCCTGCCCCAAAGAATTGGTGCTGATGCTCGTGAACTGGACCCACGCCCACAAATTTAACACTGATAGTTGGCTTTGTCTTCAGCACAGACTGGAAGGTACACTAACCAAGAGATGGGTGTAAGCATGGGCGGAAAATCCGTTCCGCTCGCGGATTTTGCGGATTTTCGGTAAATTCGCAATCCGCGAACGCTCGCGAATTTACCGAAAATCCGCAAATTCGCACGCAGCGGATTTTTTTTTCTTGGTGATACAATTTTGCGGCGTGCGGTGTAAGTTCGCAATTGCGAACATGTAGGTGCGGCGGGCAGCAACAATCTCGCACTCTCGAAATTACAAAAATTGCAATTCTGCACAAGAAATCTACTAGCAAGCAGCATAGACCTTCTGAAAATGATGATTTTTATCAGAATAACTCCTCAGGTTGACATTTGCCTGCACTTTTTTGGATTTGAGGCCTTTTGATTTTCTTTGGATAACTTTTGGATTAGAAATCAACTTTCTCATATAAGCTTGTTCGGGGCATTACAGTTGCTGTAATGCTGTTCTGCAGAAAAACGAGTTTTGCAATAGTGAAAGCATTCAGCAGGTTCAAAAGTTCAAACTCATCATTAGTAACCATTCCCTGTAGTGCTTCCTGACAAGGGCCCCTCCAGAGTTTGCAACAATTGTATGACCCTGCTCTGACCCTCACAGCAGGCTCATAGAATAGCTACAAGTAGGCCACAAAGGTCCTGGAAAAAAAAATTGCACTGCAACAGAAAGCAAATTACAGATAAGGAAGCAGGTGCCAGACTGGAATTTTAAAACAGTGACACATTAATAAATCAACCCCAAATTAATTCATGTCAGTTGAAGCAGGCAGGTGTGCTTGCTTTCCCCCCCCCCATAATCTACAGTGATGATGAACCAGAGGGTGGCATTGATGTACCAGAGGGTGGCATGGGTGAAACAGAGGGTGGCAGGGGTGAAACAGAGTGTGCTGGGAACCTGTGATGATGAACCTGACGTAGAAACAACATAATCGTGACCGTTGCGAGCCGACATGTAAGTTCGCAATTGCGAACTGGTACACAACCCTCGCGAACTGGCAGAAATCCTTGCGAACTGGCAGAAATCCTTGCGAACACAAAAAAAAAATCACGAGAATTCGTGGATTTTGCGGATTGCGAGTTCGCAAATTCGCAAAATTCGCGAACGCCAGATTCGCAAAATTCGCCCATGATTAGATGGGTGACTGTTCTGTTAATAACAGTGATGCGGACAGCATCAGGCCGATATTTCACTAATCCTCTCTTGTGGTGGTGGTTCATGTAGGCAACTTGGTTTCAACAAATATCAATTTTTAGTAGCAAATGAGACTAACTGAATAGCCCCCCTGCTAAACCTCGGTCTATGGTAACACGTGAGTATGGTCAATGTTTGGAGTTACATCCCACAAAATAACAAATTCACAGATCTAACATTGGTCTAGACAATTCTAAGAAATTCTATTACAATCCTTAAGTATTCTTATTTAGAAACAACTTTCAACAAAAAGCAGGGGGACTATTCAGTTAGTCTCATCTGCTACTAAAAATTAGGAAAAGGAATCCCTTTGATATTTGTTGATTACAAACCCATTCCCTTTTTCGTTAAAAGGGTGTCTCCCAGTACAATTTTTGTTGGCACCTTGGGTTCACACATGCATCTGGACATGACATCCCAGCCTGGGTCCTTGGGGGCCAATTTCATTATATGCCCCCACCGGCTGCAAGGAACTCTGCAGTCAAAGAAAAATTGAACACACAGATTAAATCATACGGGCCTCATTTAGGAGGCCCCTTGCGCCATCGGAACGTCACTTTTTGTGATGTTTCGTGGCGCAGAAGCCTGCGTGATATCTATCAGGCAGCACTAAGCCACTTTTTTTGGCTTCAAGCTGCCTGATAAATATCAGTCCCTTTAACGCAGTGTTCTGCGTTAAAGGGACATGCAATGGGTGTTGCTGGGGGCGTTCCCAGCAACATCCATTGCCTTTTGCCACTGCCCCAGATTTACGAGAAATTGTAAATCTGAAGCAGTCCCAAATGCTTAATCCTTCCTAGGGGAGGCGTAAGGGAGACACAACGAGGAGAAATATCTTTATTTCTCCTCGTTTTTCCTTTTTCTATATGTGGTCAATTCGGCAGCTCACATAGAAAGAGGAAAAGCCTCTTGTGATTCTTTTTTGTACAGAAAGATTTCCCTTCCTGTACAAAAGTAATCATCCCTGCAACGCAGGCACCCTTGCACCATTGTGCAAAGGGGCCTGCGTTGGTGCAGGCAGCCCATTGGGCGCCGGCGCAAGGGAAAAAGGACAGGAATGCGCCGTATCTTATAGATAGGGCACACTTCTGCCCTTTTCTTTTGCCGTATTGAAGCTCAGCAGAGAGGCCTGCTGCTCTTTCCTATGTCAAATCATCATAAATGAGGCCCTATGTTTTTACTATTGCTACCGATTTGGAACCTCTTGGTGGGTGACCAGACACAACCAGTTTAGAGACTCCCTGTGGTCTACAGCAAACATTATCTCCATTTGTTCTGAACTCAGCCTAAGCCCATTAGAGCTTTCTTGATCATCAATCATATATATGCAATAGGGCTGTTGGCTGCTGAGATGAGGGGCTGGTCCAGAGAGGGACCATGTAAGCATCATTGACATAGGGGTGGAATTGGTAGAATTCTATTCTATTTTATTCTAAGGTTCTTGCAAAGCTCGTGGCTACCCAAAGACCTCCCAGCACTACAACAGTCATCATAGTTTACCAGATCACCACAGAAGAGGAATTAATTACCATACAGCCAAGTTTTCAGGCCAGACCCATGGGCATAGGACAGAGTTCCCCTTATCAATGTGCTTCGGTAAATTGGGCATGGGTGAGATTCTAGTGCCTGATGATCCAGAAGGGTCAACAGTGGGCACTAGTTTCTGCAGCTGGTCACACAGCATGTGACGTTACTGAAAGGTCACCTTTAATCTGATGAGCCATTAGCATGCCACAGAACTGTTGAGAACTTTGTCGCTTGATGTAAAATTAATTTTCAATAGAGCAGAATAAATAGTGAGTAATTAATGTGTGAATTAAAGCATGCTTGATGTTAATCCTATATCCAAGGTTGCCATCGACTGATTAATTATTAATTAGTGTATGCGACAGTTTGAATTGAGATGGGTGCTAATTTAATGTCATAGGCTAAGAAAGGAGGTAACATCCAAAACTGAAACTGGAATACGAGGAAACAAGGGGAAAGAATAAAGTTTGAAACTCCAACACTTTAGAACATTTCAGAAGCTCAAGTTTCACAGATCCCCCTTTGAGTTTGTGGCTTTAACTTGTACTGAGAAAGTGGGAGTAGACCCCACCTTCACTTAAGACAGAGGTGGTGTGATTCCAAACGCTCTCTCTTCTGATTCGTCAAATTGCCAAATGGGTAAGAGGGAACTATCAAGCAAATTGTACCTAACTGGGGTATTTCAAACTTTTAGGGGAAAAGCTTCTAGTCCACACTCAAGCAGGCGTTGATTGGAGTGCATCAAGAGTGCGTCAATACACCATACCAGCTACACCTGCACCAAAGGCTGTGAGGGGAACGGGGAACAGCAAGCATGACCTACCCGCCTCTGCTCTTCCAACTCTTGTTCATCGAGGCAGGGGGACCTGCAACAGTCTAACGGGTCCGCCGCAAGGGCAACTGCTGACGCAGGCACAGTGAGGGACTACAGCTCCCAGAAGCCCCGGGACCAGGCTCACGCCAACTACGTCATTACTTAGTGCCACCAGCCCTTAACTGCATCCTACGCTTCCCGCAGCGCGGGACGCGTGCGGACAGCACCCGGGCAATGCCCGGGCCAAGGGTGGGCCCATCCTTGCCCGTCAGTGGCCGGAGGAGGCTCGGCCATCTCCCTTGGCTTGAAAATCCCGCCCAGAGGAAAGTAATAGAAGTTGAGGGGTTTTGAACAGGGGCCAGGCAGTGAAGAAGCAGGAGTGAACATCTGCCACAACTGTAAGTGCCACTATTTCATCTGCTTATTTAAGTTGTCCCTCTGGGCTTGTTGTCATTTTCAGCATCAAGAAAGCCCCCACAAATCCAGCTGACTCTATAGAGTTGAGTATGGGGAAACAAACTGTAAAACCTCTATCCCATGCCCCCCCTTGTTCCACCCCGCCACTTCTCCCCCAGACATCAATCGATCGGATGCTACAAAGGGCGATAGGAGTGGTGGCCACAGAAATTCAGCGGACTAAGCGCAGACTGTCTATAACTCCGGACCTCCCCCTGGCCTTGTCACCATCTAACCTTTCCCTTCCCCCTGAAAGGGGCGACAGTATACAAAGCCAGGTCTCTCCGTCTAAGTCGCCTGCTCCAACCATAGGAGCTACATGCAAGGTAACTATCAGAAATAGAAGGGCGCACCTAAGCCCCCGCTAATTCTAGTGCGGCCAATCATCACCCTCAACCTAAGAATGTGGGGGCAAAAAGAGGAATATAAAAAATGGAACCGCCTTGTCGGTAGAAGCCGGTCAGAGTGTCTGGGAGCCTCCAATACAAATGGATCTGACGCCTCCTGCATGGGCTGCTTCATTTTCTAACGCATTATTCAATCAAATCAGCGGCCTTTAAAAGAAGAATTTGCCCTAATCCATGCCAGTCTATACAGTATGACTAAGATCTGCACATGCATAGACACGGTACAGCCAAATCCATCACTCTGCGATAACAGACAAGGAGAACTTTGGTTCCAGCTTTGTGTACTAGCCTGAGAAATAAATCTGCTGATAAAAGTAGAGGGGAAGGTTTTACAGCCCATATTGCAGACACGGGGACAGCAAACTCTAGCAACACAACAGCTCGCACTACAGAGGCTAAGGCAGACGGTCCCGGTGTCCGAAAGGAGATCTCTGCAGCCCCGGAGCAGTCCTTACTCCCCAAGATCACAGAGGCCAAGAGCTACCTTCCATTAATCTGCCCCCTGCAAGCGTACCATTTGTACTAGACCTTGCTGGTGTGCCCTCCCTGGGTGAAGATAAAACAGAAACTCATTTGGAACTCAAAAATAAATGTCTTCATTTGCTCGCTAGACAATATCAATTCTCTTATGTCAATGCAGTTGACATTTTGATGACCCGAAGGGTGAAGTGGATTGGCAACCGGGCTAAAGACTATGATGGGGACTGTGTAGTTGTTAACTTCAGGAAACTCCATTTGGTACAACAAGTTTTATACCTGAGTAACAGGGGTTCTACCATCAGACTCCTTCCCCTCACCTACTTCTATAATCATGGTTTTGCTTGTGGTTCAGGGGTCGGTTGTGTTATGGCACTAGGGAGTGGCCTTTACATCGACTTGGGAGGGGACAGGTGGAAGGCATGCAACAGCCCCAACCATTCAACTTACCCCTTTTCAACAGATTTGAGAGTTTGGAGGAGGTGGACTGACTTTTGATCCCAGGGTCCCCATGTAGTAACACTGGGACAGCAATGCTCGAAGTCAACACAGGGAGGGCAACGGGAAAATTGAAGACTGTCATCGATAGTGGAAGGGTAGTGCGCAAGATCCCATTTACCTTTGAGCAGATTCTTATAAGCCCGTTAAACTCAGCTGCAAGCTTCGTAGAAAACGCAGTGCACTTTGGTCCTCCTCTCACTCAAAATTCTGTAAACAATCTTGTAGCTCCACCAATAAGGGAATTAGCTATGAAGGCTTCAGCCGACAATCAGTCTACCTTCCATAGAATTAAGATAATTTCCTGGAATGTGGCTGGTATTAAAAATAAATTACATTGTCCAGAATGGGGAGTTTTTGTAGATTCCTGTGATATATGCTTATTTCAGGAAACATGGGCTACAGACCACCCCGTTCATAGAGGCTTTGCATATTTCTATATCCCTGCCATTGCTGGAACTAGGGGGCCGGGACATGCCTTCAGGCGGACTCAGCACTTGGGTGGGATGCCATCTGAGTTGCGACCTTAGGCAAGTGGATTCACATAGTCCAGACATCCTTTGCCTAATATTATCCTTTCCTAATAACCTTACATTTTTCTTAATGAATATTTACTCTAAGCCTGTCAAGACGGGCAAGGAGTCCCCTGTACTTGCACATTTAGAAGATCTCCTCTCGGACATTCCCGTGGATGCTGCGATATCCTGGGAGGCGATCTGAACTGTCAGTTTGAGCCCCTACTGAAATCTGAGGATTCGGACAGTGCAGAAGAGGATGAGATATCGGCTATTCCTGAGTCCAATATCCCTCAGGTTATGGCATGGTCCCCCTTAGCTCTTCAAATTAAAGCTCTAACTCTCAGATATTCATGAGAGCCTGCAATGGGCGTTTTCCCTTAGATGCCCAGGTAGTTACACCTACAACAGGTTGGGCCACTCCTCAATTCTAGACTCCATACTTCTGGAAACTAGAATATGGTCTTTAGCCTCTGACTTTAGAGTTATACCACATGAGGACAGTGATCATAATGCGCTGATGGTAAGTTTTGTAATCTCCCCTGGGGCCGAACATAGCCCGGGTCACACTGACCAAGACGATGGGCTTCTCCTCAGTAACAACAGGATGAAAGTGAAGTGGTCATGGCTAGTGAATTCTCAGGAAAAAATGGCAACACTATATATGGAGATCATTCCAGACCTTGAGGCTATGTTAGAGTATGTGAACTCTGAAAACTTAGTACCCCTTGTGATCAACGTAGCTGATATCAATCGCCAAGCTTTACTGAGACTGAAAGATGTCTTTTGGAAAGAATGTCGTAGGATCGGTGCCCACAAACACAGCAATCTTTGTTTGATTCTAATTGTAGGAAAATGAAAAGTGCCTTGATAGAGGCCATACAATCAAAGTGCAGTCAAGTTTCAAGTTTCAAGTTTATTTGATTAGCGCAGTTAATTAAAACCATTGCTATAAAATATCAGCATTAGCACAGTTATCATATTAAAAAACCGAAACTAGAAAAACACACTATCAGGAATAAAAAGTCTATGCATATAAAAGCAGTCTTATAGTTACCAGTGTGATCACACTACTGAGCTAGGCCAGAAAAAGAACAGATTAAGACAGGAGGTGCTAAACTAGGGGACAAAAAAGTCTGTAATGAGTTTTTTGGGGGGAGGAACTGGAAGCACTGGGGCCAAAGGGGGAGAAAAAAGATTGTCCAGGGGCCAAAAGGGGAGAAAAAAGATTGTCCAGCGCAAGTGCAGTCCCACTATAAAAATAGCAAGGCTTGCCTATAAAAACGCCATTCACACTGCCAAAATCTCCTGGGGGGAGAAACAGTGGGCACACCTTAAACAGGCTCTGGAAAATAAAGACCTAAAATCTTTTTGGAATATAGTGAGCTCAGGAACTGCAAGAGGACAGGGTGCTGCCGAACTCAATATAGCAGCAGAAAATTGGGAAGCCCATTATAAACTCCTATATGCCCAAAGTCCTGACGAATGTACTGGTCAGGGTCAAGACATTCTAGCTTATTTAGATACAGACTCAGACACCCCAAAGATCACTCTGAAGGAAGTGTACAAATCCCTTGAAAGAATAGTGCCAGAAAAAGCAGCTGGCCTTTACAAGGCTCCTGGCAACCTGTAAAAGGCGGAACACAAGATCTGGGGCCCTTATTTATGGGTAGTCTTTAATGCCATTCTGGAAAGGATGGACCTCCCTGAGACTTGGCTGGGCGCAGAGGTGATACGAATATTCAAAAAGGGTTCACCTCTTCTCCCAATCAATTACAGACCGATCAGTCTGATCAACGTCTCCCAGAAGGTGTTTGCTAGGATCATTTTGGATTGCCCACAACTATCGATGGAGGACAATAACATCCTTTCCCCCCGGGGTTCAGGGCCAAAATGTCAACGATAGACCAGATTTTCAGGCTGCAGCTCCTCTATTGGAAGATAGTAACAATGGGGGGCGGGAGCCTATATCTGGTCTTCATTGACCTCAAAAGAGCCTTCGACCTGGTTCTCAGAGAGGCACTATGGAAGGTGCTCAGGGAGTTGGGACTTCCGAGTTATACTTTATTCCTACTTAGGAAATTACATAATGGCACCTTTGCCCAAATTAGATATGGTAAGAATCGGGAACACACTAATCGTATACTGGTTAATAGGGGAGTGAGGCAAGGATGCGTGTTAGCTCCCACACTGTTTTGCATCTTTATTAATGGCGTAGTGGATGCTATAAACAAATGTCAGAATATTGATGCCCCTAAGCTAGCAAACAAGAGTGTACCAGCAATGATGTTTGCAGATGACACCTTGCTCCTCTCAAAATCCCCTATGGGCTTGCAAAAAATTTTGGATGCCTTCTGCGCATTTTGCAGGGGTAGGGGTTAAGAAATCAACATACAAAAACAAAATGTATGGTGTTTAACCCCAGTAAGAATGTCCGCTCTAATCTCTGTATGAATGGTGTACCGTTAGAAAGGGTTTCAGAATTTGACTACCTGGGTCTCACTCTAAATGAAAAAAATATGACCTGGAAACCGCAGGTGGTTAGATCTAATCTGAAATTAATACAGACAGCTGGGGGTCTTGCTAAACATTTCAGAAAGTCCTACCATAAACCCCTGAGCCCGGTTATAGAGATCTATAAGACACAAGCCAGAAGCTCAGCTCTCTATGGGGCTGAACTATGGGGGCACTCAAATCTTAGGCCAATCACCCACATGGAAAATAACATTCTGAGGCAATTGATAGGGCTTCCCGAAGCTCCCCTCTGTTGCCCCTGCATATCGATTTGGGGTGAGACCTATTGCACAAGAAATTACAAGGCGTCCGCTCCTGTATTGGCGACGTCTGTGGGCAACAGATGAACTGGCGAAGTACTGAGCCGAATTGCAAGAAGTACTTAGCCTTCCGGGGGCAGGGAAGCTACCTTGGCTTATGCACATCAAGAAAAGCTTAAATGAGATAGGCTGTTCTGAGCTATGGGTGAGTCCTCTAATTGCCCATATCAGGGTCACACGTACATATTTATGCACCAGGTACTGGAAGTGGAAACTTGACAACATCCCAGAGGACCCCAATATCGTCTCTGTGACCCGCCAGTTTATGGATATAAAAGCCATCTACCAATTAGAGCCGTGCTTGGATTATATACGTCCAACCATAGCTAGGAAACTCTACGTACAGTTTCGAGATGGCTGTCTCCCCCTGTATTCATTTGTTAATAAATGGTCTAAGTAGGTTCCCATGGCCTGCCCCGCCTGTGGTTTAGCCGAGGAAACAGAATTGCATGTTTTTTTTGTTTGCCAAGGCTATTAAAAGATCAGAAGAAGAGAGCTACAGTAATTATGTAAGAATCTTGGTGCAACTCATTGTACAGATGTGTATAGGCTTTTAAAACACGACACTAGCATGCATATAGTATTTGCTACCTCACGATTTTTGTTGCAATGTGGTGGGCTCGTCTGCAATTTTTAAAAGTTCAAGGAAATGTATTTTTATAACTGTGGTCATTGATAAATTATGAAAGATCTTTTTCTTTTTTGTTAATTTATTTTATTCATTTAACCATTTTTATTTTCCAAATCTTTTTCTTAATAGTTGACATGAAATGCTGTCTTTTATGGTCTCACAACCGAAGTAAAGATTTTCAAACAAACACGAAACACTGTCAAATTACAGGAACGTGAACTCAGTGAAAGACTAATGGAATGTAGCGCCTAGCCCCTTTTCTATTCTTCATCAAAGAGGTGCCTCTTGAAAATAAGACATGTATGCTGGTTGTGTGTTGATAGGCGTCTCAAACTCCCTTGGCTACTGTACAGGGGGATGTTTTCCAGTTATCCTATGAACCTGAGCATGGTAGGACTCCAAGCGGGGAAGGCCTTTAATTCTTGAAATTAGTCTCTATTGTAAACCCAACTTATTCTGTAATATAGAATAGGGGGCTTATAATATACTGAATACAAAGGATATCCCTCAGTGTAGAACGAGTCCCAAGGAGTGGGGACAGGCTATTTCAAATACTAATAATATTCCCAAGTTTAGCATGAGACTTAAGGTGGGCAGCCTTCTGATCTGGAAACTAGAGATGTTCCTGAGTGCAGAGTGAGACCTGAAAGGAGTTAGCAGACTGAACTGAATGCACTGGGTCTTACTGAGTGTAAGCTAAGATTATACCCCTAATCTACCGTCAAAACAAGGAGTGGATGTACCAAACATAATTCTGCGAGATTACGTGGAATTATGTGAGAAGTGCATTTCTGCCTAGGGCAATATTTTCATAGTAGAAAATGCACCCTCATATTCAAAATGGATGTGAGGATGAAATTTGTGCTAAGAACGTAGCACTAAATCCAACTGAATATAAACAACAGCATGAGCAGCCGCTCACGCTCACTAAATGTGCTCTTGCAGTAGGATTTTACCCCCTAAATTAGTCCTAATTACATGAGCGTCACTATGGGTAAATCCACTTCAAAGAGTAACACAGAATTACTAAAATTACTCTGATTACTACAGCTTAATTGAAATTCCACCCAGACCTAATCAATAGTAGTAAGACAAAGCAACTGAATGGTTAGGGTTATATCCAGAGGTGTAAAGTAGGCATTGGGAGAGTGGCCATTTGGTGTAGGATATTGTGGGAAACTCCCATTGGGTGCAACTACAAACCTGTAATAAAAGGTTGACACATTTATTTTTGCTATCTTTTTTTAAATTGCCCATAAAATCCTCACATTTGCCACTTTTGACTTTCTGTGTGAATTGAAATAGTTTACAATTTGGGTGAAGCCATTAGAAATCTATAAAATTAAAGAAGGGTAGCTGTAAATAATTGGAGTGTTTTATAAGAGGTGTTCCGAGAGACATAAAATAGACAACAAGAGCAAAACTAAACAGTTCTAGGGTGTCATTCAGGTTCGTGAGGTGAAAAACATCCCCTTTATTCACCCTTTTTATTGTATACAGCAAGAGAGGCAACCACAGCCAATTAGTAAATATCATAGATGAGTAACTAGTATCCGCAAGTCCTGGATATTGTGTTAGTTTCTTTGCTTTAAGTCATTCGTTTTTTCTTCTTTTTTCTCTACAATAGCACAGCCTACGCGTTTCACCTTGAAAAAGGCTTCGTCAGGGCTCTGCCCTCTTCCAAGCGCGTCAACGCATCAGCGAGGACTTTCACCTGCTGAATTCACCGAAGCCCTTGACTGAACAGGGATGTCCTCAAACAAAACCTTTAAAGTTTCTATTGGCTAGATGTATCAAGGGTTTTCACACCAATCAGCCCGTTTGCGAACGGGAAAATGCCTTTTGGGATGCATCATCTCAAAAGGCCATTGCAAAATAAGGAATAGAAAAATTATTTGTGAATCCCTATTTTGTGAATGCATTTAAGGAATCTAAATTTGCGATTCCTTAAATGCAATTCTGGAAGCACCCAAAATTTACGATCTGGCCTTAAGGAATCACAAATTATCACCAACTTCAAGTTAGTGGTAATTTGCAATTTCCTAGAAAAATGACTTTTTTTGCATTTTCAAATAGCCATGTGGTGCACATACATCCCCATAGGGCATGTTTGTGTGCCGCATGTTCACACATGCATATTTTAGGGGTGAAACAGGGTGTCTTTTTGGCACCCATCCCCCTTGAAATTGTATGCGCAATTTGCGAGTACCTATTGGGTACTCGCAAATTGATCCTGCAATTCAAACTCATTTATATGGGCCTCTTGGCCCCTAGAAATGAATGGGAAGCCATTCCTTATTTGCGACTCCTAAATAAGGAATGCATAGGATTTGCTATTAAAGTTGCGAAACGTACATACATTGCATTTTGCGAGTCCTTAATAGCGAATCAGTAAAATTCGCTATTAAGGACTCACAAATTACAATGATGATACATCTGCCCCTATGTATCTGTTTTAGTACTGCAAAAATCACTCCAGAGTCGCGACTGCCCATCGATGATTCGCAACGAGTTTGTGACATATGCGTTGCCGCTTCCTTGTAAGTTCAGAATTCAGCTACTTTCTACTCATGACAAACTGTGTTGCCGCTTCCCCGTAATGTGCTGTATGCCAACCCTTTTATTGACCATTCCTCACCATTACTCAAATACAATTTATTATGTATGTTTTCCCTTCAATCTCTTCTCCTGGCCAGATGAGCAGCACAGGCTTAGGGGAGTCATGGGGAGGCACACACAATCTGGTGTCCTTAAAAACCAACATCACCACCCATGGCATTATGCTCTCCTCCCAAACTCAAATGTAAAAAAAATCTGCTATCCTGACACTCACACTATGTACGCTGGAACAACCCCTGTTCTCGCCTAACCTTCAGTCAAATCTAAAAACCCTACCTGGTGTCCTGCCACCCACCGATATTCACTTTCAGCAATAATTTTATCTGGCCCCAAAGCAGGCTTCTCTACCGGGCACCCTGCCACTCCCTGCATTTCTCCTCTCATTCTACCCTTTCAACCCAAAAATGTTCACCCATGTTCTACCACCCACGCCACCCTCTGCTCATTCTCCCTCTCTCTACCCAAAGCCAGCCTCTTCACTCTCATATGAGAGCAAAGATCTGGTACCACCATGACAGCAGCCCTGTGATAACCTCTCAGCATGGCATGATTTTCCATGTTAATGGGGGTCTCCAGAGACACGTGAGTAACTGGGAAGAGCATGATTGGCAGAGGCAGAGCACTACTCTGGTTCTCTCATTTCCCTCATCTTATGGGAAACCCTGGAGGGGGGATGCTGGTGAGATGAGAGAGCACCACCAGCCATTGCTCCTCTTTGCTCGGGTTTCTGGAAACCTGGTCAGGATGGAGGAACTTCAAGGAAGAAAGTGCTTCCCATGGTGGCATCACACCAGTGGGAAACTTTTGTTTTTCACTTCTGTGACATAGGAACAGTGAATAACTGATCAAATAAGCCTTGACTTATTCTGTAACTATCAGTTAGAGCTCCAGGTCTCACAAAAGCTTCTCCATCTAAGTTAAGTGAAAATTTATTGTAGGGTGTACTGTAATATTTTATTACACAAGCAGTCGCTCACTGATCGCAGTTATTGGCCTACTCACAGGTTGCAGAGCTTCCTACTTTTCCTATGTTTACCCCCTACCCCCAAAAGCTTTCAATATCAAGAGCACTAGAGGGCGCCCAAAATGGATCTGATGTTTTCTCGCGTTAACTTGTTCAAGACTTCAAAACTGTATGGATGTTTCCAATTTCGAAATGAGTTGGGTTAATAATATCTCGATTTTAATGAGACACATCCAGAAAACTAAGGGCTGATTCCAGGTGGCCCATTAAATTGAGATCATTGTGCAAGTACCTACATGTGCTGGGATCACAATTACAAATGGTGTGATGTTTGTCACTCCCAGTAATTACCAAATGTGAAAAGGCTTGCATCCTTCATTACATTTTGGCAGGTTAAATTTAACATGAGGAAAAGAAAATGACTGAACTCAATTGTGCATACAGATTTCGGTGCAGTAAGAACTAAAATGCTCATGTTTCCCCCCAAAATGTATAAATATGGGATGACTAGCCCATCCTATAAATTCCAAACACCTCTCTTTACCCCCTGTAAGTCCCTAGTAAGTGGTACCCCTGGTACCTAAGGCAAGGAGGCTAACGAGGGCCCCCAAGGGCTGCAGCATGTATTGTGCTGCCCTAAGAGACCCCTCACCTAACTCACACAGACTGCAATTGCAGGCTGCATGTCTTGGTGCAACCAACGTGAAAATACGACATTGCACACATCGCTGTGTGCCATGCATGCAGAGAATGCATGCAATATAGGTAAGTCACCCGTACTGCAGGCCTTACAGTCCTAAGACAGGGAGGTCTATACTACATGTGTGGACATTTCTGCATGAGCAGATATGCCCCTGTGCTGGCCGGTTCAATTACTGCCTGTAAAAGTGATCAGGGAAGCCATTTTAAGTTCATGTGCAGGACACAGGTCAAAAGCGAGTTTCCCAGCTACATGATGGTTTCACTGAAACCAAAGATGTTTGACATCAAACAGCTTGTATTATTAAATCCACACTGATTCCAGTGATGGATTTGTTAATACATGTACCCAGAAGGCACCTTAGAGGTACCCCCTATTACCCTACCAGGTAGTAGTCGTCTGCCACCACAGACAAGTGTCTAACCCCCTGAGGTGAGAGCCCATGTTCTCAGGAGATCAGAAGCAAAGCCTGCTCAGCAGAAGATGATTTTTACCCCCGCCCACAGTATGACCCATAAATTTGCATTCCACCGGCAAGGAGCTCACCACCTTTGGTATGCAAATCTGGCTTCCTTCACAGGAGAGGATGCTGACCATCCTGTCCAGTGCCTTTTTGGCAATAACCAGGCGGGAAAATTAATAGTCAGATAGGAGTTTCCACCCTGAGGCTAGTTCCACCCCTAAGGTGGACTACCAGATGTAGATGTGAAAATTAGAAGTCTGCCATCTTGCTGATGGCAGAATTAGAAACTCTAGGACAGGGTTATACTCACTTCCCACAGCAAGTGGTCATGTAGTGACCCCAGTGGTAAGTAGCCCATTGACGACTACCCTACATTTCACTAACGTCCCTAAATCTAGTATTTAGGGTAGCCCCTGGCACCAGGAAATCATATCATGCCGACCTGAAAGAGGTACAGTGGAGAGCCACAAAAGCAAGAACAGAGTGTAGTAAAGTACTCTTTTTGTCATGGTTACCCCCAACTTTTTGCCTGACTCTGATGCATCTTTGACTGAATGTGCACTGGGTTCCTGCTAACCAGGTTCCCAGTGCCTGTTTTTTTGTCCCAAACTGTACCTTTGTTTCCACAATTGACACACCTCTGGCTCACATATAAGTCCCTTGTAAAAGGAAAAAGTGGTTACAATGGCCCTGTGGGGTCCTCTAAGGGCTGCAGCATGTATTGGGCCGCACTAAGAGACCCCTCACCAAACATATGCACACTGCCACTGCAGCCTGTGTGTGTTGGTGCAGATAAAAGTGAAGAGTCGACCTGGCACACACCCCTGTGTGCCAGGCCTACCAGCACTGCAATAGGCATAAATAATTCCCCCCTACAGCAGGCCTTACAGTCCTAAGGCAGAGTGCACTATACCTCTAGTGAGAGTATAACTGCATGAGCAGACATGCCCCTATAGAGTCTAAGTCAATTGTTATTTTATTTTTTATATATTTGTATTGAGTTTTGTTGACCATACCAAATGGGACACCAATTGATATCCATTGAACGTAATATAGTGGAAGGACAATCGTACACCAGAAAGTTTCACAGGAAAGGATAAGCACCTTGGAGAAAAAAACTTCAATAAATCTGTAAAAAGATGGGCATACTAAACCATACTATTAATATCAGTGATTTTACAATACAGACACAGACTTGGTTTCATCAAGTCCATCCAGTTCATAGTGTGAGATCCAGCTTCCCCATATCTTACGAACCTTACGTGGACACCCCCTACTTTTATATATTACCCTCTGTGTTACCATATAGAGATCTATACCCCGTCTCCATTTGGTCATGGTGGGTTTGTCCAGACCCAATACTTAGCCAGGTCCCTTTTAGCCACTACCAAACCTAAGTTGCAGAATATTAATTTCACACGTGGAAGATCCAAATCATTGGGGATACCTAGGAGTATTCCGGTATAGGTGTCTCTAGGATTGTGCTGAGTTCCCGCATTATCCAGAATGACTTAATAACCAGGCACGTCCATAGTGTGTGAATGAAATCCCTGAGACTCTCCCCACAGCAAAGACACTCCGGAGAAGCTGCTTTACCCATTCTGTGGAGGCGGGCCCTATGATAAGTCCTATGGAGTAGTTTGAGCTGTATGATTTAATCATGACCTTCGTGAGGGAACATTAACATTGCCTCCCAATCCAGGTCCTCTAGTTAACCGACTTCCATTTCCCTTGTAGTTCTTAATTTTAGTAGGTTATCAAGTATGTTATTGTTGATGGTTTACTATATGTAGGAGACTGCTTTCTCCTGTATTTCACCCATTAAAAGTCTACCTTCTAGACGGGCATATTACGGGAGATGAAAAGGAATATTCTCTGCTTTCCAGGCATGGAATAGCTGTAGGAATTTGTAATGTCGGCTGTCCTTTGAGTTGGAAATTCCTCTTCAGGGACGTGAAAGGCATCAAGGCTCCCTTTTCTAGCAATTCCCCCACCCTAGAGATACCAATATGGTCCCAGACCATGTACTCTTTCAATTTCCCTATTTCTTTAAGATATCGTCCCACCCATAGTGGAGTTTCCCAGGTGATATATTATGGTTCCATCCCATGTAAGTGGTGGCCCTATTCCATGCTTCAATCGTCACTTGGGGGCTGGCAGTAAGCCTCTCATTCCCCTACCCCCATAGAGATAGTGGAGGTATGGAATGAGCGTGTTTGGAATTGTGTTCTTTCTATGGCATAGGTAGGGTTATTACCCTCTACATACATCCAATCATTTATTCCCATTAACTGGGATGCCCTGTAATGAGCCTTAATATCTGGTAGGGAAATCCCCCCATTATAGGAATTGCTCTGTAACGTCGGAAGAGCTATTCTAGGGTGCCTGTCATTCCACAGTAATTTTCAAAGTGCACTATTAATTTTGACCCTGTTTGTTCAACGCCGTACCTTGTGGAGTGTGAAGAAAGGACTTTTGCTTGCCGTCCTTCTGCCTTTCAGCCCTCGTGAAGAAAGGACTTCTGCTTGCCGCCCTTCAGCCTTTCAGCCCTCGTTACCTCAGCATCGTGCATCGTGGATAAAGTCCAGCGGGTGTGCACAGAGACTCAGGGGGTTGTGTGCCGAAGATCCATCAAGGGGAGAACTGAGACAGCAGCAGGGCTGCGAGCGGTGTCGCAGGGACTCCATTTCCCAGGAGGCCCTGCTTGACTAACCCTGAACACCTGGGAGGCTCTCCCTGCTTGACCCGCCCCCCTCCTCCTCCCCTATTTAGTTGGCAACCCCACACCGCTGCGCGGGAGCGCCCGGGGCGAAGCCCGGGCCAAGGGCGGTCCCGTTTAAGCCCGTTAAAGACCGGGTACGTGGGCCACCTCCCTAACGTTTATATTCATATATTCTGTCTGCGCCTCCATTCTGCATATCTGTGCTTTTATTTTTTGTGGCACTACAACACTGTTTCTCTGGGACAAAAACTGTTTGTGTGCTCTTGTATTAACTGGACTACTGTGTATTGTTAATCATGTCATCTAGAGGTAGCAGGAGCAAAACTGCACAAAGTTTGGCACAGATTACCGGCCCGATTGACCAATTCATTACCAGGGCTAATGAAGCTATTGATCAGGGCATATTACTCCTGGACCGATGAGTTTCACAAGACTTGGCCCAAGCAAAACGGTCCTCGTTAGGCCCCTTGGCTTAAGCGCAAACTCCTATCCGTCAGCAGGAGAAGGCTCCTGTAACAGAAATACGAGCAGATATCCATGGTATGCCCAATTTGGTTAACCTGTCGGCATCCCTATCGTTGCTGGACTCGCAATTGAGTCAGACTTTTGATGCAACGCCTGACATCTCTGCGAGCCCGGTCCTGTTGGACCCTGTACAGGCACAACTAAGGGGGACAAGGGAGGGTGCAATCCCAAAGCGGAGGAAATTAAAGAAAAGAAGCACAAAAATGCAGCTAAGACACTGTCTAACACCCAGGGGGTGGGAAGTACCATACTATAGTCAATGGGCCTTAATAACTATCCGAATGAACGGAACATTGAAAATGACACAACTAACCCCCCCTCAAGTATTGAGGACCTCAATGAAAATGATAATAACACTGATGTTGAAATCATGGGTGGAGGCTACAAAGTATGTAAAGGCAACAACCAATTACTGGCCAGGATTGGAGAATTTATTAAGATTCAATTACAGCCAATCCAAGTGAGCCTTACCACCATCGAGAAACAACTAGCAGCTGTGACTTTAACCCTGAAAAATCCAAACAACTTGAAGGGCCTAGGGGTGGCCACTGTAGGGGGCACAAAAAATAAGATTGCCAACACCACGTCAGGGCAATGCATCAAAAATACCCCTGTCGGACTGATAGACCCAAAAACTAAGCCTCCTCAAGATACGACCAATAAGGTTCCTGATCCACAAAAATCCCCAGCCCCTATCATCATATAGGAGAACGGGCTAAGGGTGGGGGGTGTCAGCCCATAATCCCTCCAATAAACCTCCCACCCGAAGCAAGCCCATTTGTAGTCATTATGACGGGGGTCCCTGTGCTGAGTCACAATACTGAGGAACCCACCTGGTCTTTAAAAAATAAAGTCCAGCATTGGCTGAATATCAGCAGACCATTGCCACAAAACTGTGCTAGCAGGATCAACATGGTGCGCAGGGTTCCCTGGATTGGCCACAAACTAAAAAGAACCTTGGGTGACTGTATTATAGTCAATTTTGAGGATCCCCGTGCTGTTGATCACATCTGCTCAGGGGGCTCCTTGGCCAAGGAGGATGGAATATGCACCAAACGCCTATCGTTCTTTTATCCACCAGTAGCCCGCAACATCGAAGGCCCGGATTGGTCTTGGAATCAAGCGGGCAATTGGGATAGGGGTTGGAACCAAGTAGGCAATAGGCAGGGGAGAAGAGATTGGGCGGATTGGTCAGGCAATGACAGGAGAGATATAGTGTTTAGGGAAGGATGGGGTGGTATACCAACTTCCAACAGATACAATTGCCTAGAGATGGCTGATTGACCATCATCGTGTATTGAGCAGGTTGGCGCAGGTCCAATAATTTTAGATGACAAACTTGTGCAACCATTTGAAAGCTTTATTAACGACCGATCTCCTGAGACAATTATCAGACTAACTGATACTTCAATCCCACCTAACAAATCATCTACTAATAAATCCCTAGATAGCCTAGGGTCTTTAGTGAGCAAGGCGGATGGCCCCACCGGCGAGGGGGAACTGAACCCATTCAACTAGTAGAGATTCAGAATGACAGGGAAGTTTCTGGAGGGTCCGATAGGCCCATGTTTTAGAGGAGCTTACGAGTGGAAAAGAACAGTCCACCTATAAAAAGATAAAGTTTGTCCCTATTATCTTGGAACATTGCGGGTCTTTCGAAAAAATTTAAGGACCCCACCTTTCTGAGCTTTGTGGCTCAGTTCGATGTGATCTGTTTACAAGAGTCCTGGGATAAGGAAGAGACTCACTTGGAGGGTTTTAGCACATACGCTGCCCCGGCCCGTAACACGGGCAGAGGAAGATGTTCTGGTGGCCTTTCCACTTATTTTTCCAACTTGGCTAACCTGACAGTAACGAACTTGGATAGTCAAGCTGCCCTGTTAGATATAAGCATTTCTTTCAGATGTTCCACATTAAGGGGAGAGGGTCTCAGAGTTTGCTCTTAATTAATTTATACAATAACATCCCAAAAGAGGATCAAAAGCCGGTTTTAGAAGAACTTAACGGAGCTATCAATAAGGGGCTGGGAACAGAGCAAACGGACACATGTTGTATAATAACAGGCGACTTCAACTGTCATTTGTGCGCCCAAAATGGGACAGAGTTGTGTGGTATAGTTGACCTAAAGGGGGAACCTTGCACGCATTTTGAACACTCTACCTTTGGTAATTTACTAAACGCCATGATGTATGACCTGAGCCTCGGATTTGCAAACGAGTTGAGTGACCCACAGGTCAATTTTGAATCTACATTCACTGGCCGGGGCCTTGTTTCCCTTATTGATTATATGCTGGTCTCCACTAATTACCACCATAGTATTCGGTCATTTAACACCGAAAAAATTGCACTGAGTGACCATTACCCGATCAGTGCCACCTTTGATATGGGTCTCAGGGATAGTCAAGCTCCGGACCTGGTAGAGGCAAGGATTAACGGTTATGTAATTAAGTAGAACAAAGTTAACTCTGAGAAGTTTATGCATGACCTAGTGTCAGACGACCTTAATCCCTTTATGATATGCCTCGAAGATAATCCCAATCCTTCAATGGTTGTAACAGCATTTGGGGAAATTACATCCAAAATAAGCAGCTACCTTGTAAGAAAGAGGAAGAAATGTGACAGGGATAGAGCAGAGGGCTGGTTCAGTTCTGATTGCACTAAAGCACATCTACACCTGAAGCAAGTACTGAAGAAGGTACCAAGAGATAAATTAGAGATAAGGGGGGCAAGAGCAGCCTATAAACTTGCGTTTCATAACCATAAAACGGAACTTAAGGAAGCGGCTTGGGAGGCCTTGCGAAAGGGTAGCGACCTAAGAGACAATACTTTGTTCTGGAGAGAGGTTAATGCCCCTTTTTTTAATGCCAGGAAAACAGACTCGATTGAGATCGCTATTGAAGAATCTGTCTGGGTCAACTATTTTACAGATTTGTTTAAGAAAGACGACCTGGGCAGCTTAGAAATCCCTATTCGAGCGGACTCATCCGCACAGGGTCTTACCCCAGAAGGTGCCCCTGTTAACGCCTTCCCATTAGAGATAGTATTCACATTAGCAGAGGTTGAGTTGGCAATACAGGAAAGTTCCAAATCTAAAGGCCCAGGCCCAGACGGGGTTCCTATTGACATATACAAAGATAACATAGCTCTCTGGGCACCACTCCTGACCAACGTTTTTAACAGCTATAACATCACTGGTTTCCCAACTACATGGCAGGAGGCAATTGTAGTGCCCGTTTTCAAAAAGGGAAATCGTCAGGACCCCAAATGCTACAGGCCGATTTCCCTGTTAGATTCAATGATGAAAGTAGCCGGCCGAATTCTGCTGAACAGACTGCAAACCTGGGCTAAGGATGTGGGTATCCTTTCCTGGTTTCAGTATGGTTTCAGAGCAGGGTTGGGGACCATGGAGCAGAGTCTCAATCTGGCATTAATCACAGGGAAATATATGGCAGCTAAGAAAGGCAACCTTTTTATGACATTCGTTGATTTAAGTTCAGCCTTTGACTGCCTTAGTCATAATGTCCTATGGAATACATTGACTGAACTGGGGATTGATGAATCCATCCTTGATTTCTTAAAGGAGCTCTACAGAGGGGCAGGTGCGAGGGTGCGACATGGGTGAAATGGGGAATGCACGGAAAAATTCCCCATTAAAAAAGGGGTGCGCCATTGTTGTATATTGGCGCCACTCCTTTTTAATTTATATATCAATGGCGTGGCTGACCATCTAATGAAACTTGATGTAGATTACCCTCAAATAGATGGTAGTGCTGTACCAATCTTACTTTATGCAGACGATGCAGTTATAATGGTGAGAACACAGACTGGCCTACAGAAAGCATTGACCAGTTTTTCTGATTATATGGGGTCAAGAGGCCTAAAGATAAACGTGGGAAAGACCTTCACCATGTGCTGCTCGTCGAAATCTAGCACCCAATGTAAAACTTTTTTAAATCAATCAAAGGTTAGCCAAACAAAAACATTTTCATACTTAGGCATCATGTTTAACTGTAGGGGTTCATGGACGTCCGCCGTAACTAACCGTAATCTGGCTTTTTCTCGAGCCATTGGTGCACTGAAGCAATTCACAAATAAATTGGGTGGTAAACCAGTCCAAACCCTCCTTGATATCTATGCTGCAAAATGTGTGTCTACAGCAATCTATGGCGCTGGCATATGGGGGATGGCGAACTGCCAGGAGATACAGACAAAGGAAAATGCCTTTTTCCGGTATCTCTTGGCTGTCCCGAGGTCAACCTCTAGTACCATTTGTCATAGAGAGCTTGATAGGGTCCATATATCTGACTTAAGTAAAATTAGCCCAATCATGTTGTGGCACAAGATTTGGACCACAGAAGACACCGTTTTTAATAGGCTTATTGTTAGTGACTGCATGAAACTAGAGGGGGGAAAAATATCACATGGTTGTCCTATATTAACATTTTTTTATCCACTTTAGGTCATCCAGAACTGTATGATTCTCCTATCACATGTGAATCGATTTCAAAAAATCTCTCAAGGAAAGCTGCCTGGCCTTACTGGAAGACAGACGTGATCTTTCTGAGAGAGGCAAACCTAGTATTATACAACATCATCTCGTGTTACAGGGACGGGGTCTACATCAATATTTATCCCCAGATCATTCGAGCTACACTAGATTGTTGCTATCTAGGATGAGAACAGACAACTAAATCAGACTGTTGACTTTCCTGAATACAAACGATTGGTCTCGCAATTTAATTAATTGCCCATGTGATGATGTCTCAGTACAGTCTAATATACACTTTATTTCCTTTTATAAATATTTTGCCTGGGGGAGAAAAAGATATCTACTACCCCTTTTAAAATCATGGGGTCTGAGGCAGTGTAGACCTGCTTTGATTAAGCTGTACATGTTACAAGATGACCTGACTATTTTAACAGCAGCAAAGTTTTTAAAATATGTAATTAGATGCAGATCGTCGATGCAATAAGTTGATGTAGCTGTAATCTGTAACCAACTGTACCTGATGTATTTTCTATCTTATTTACTGCGCTAGTTTGCACTTTAGGCCTGGGATGGCCTTTTAAAATACTTGTTTAATTCGTATAGTTTACAGCCTCTAGTGTTTATTACAGTACGGCCTTTTATGCTATTTTAGATTGTTTTTATCTGCCTACATGAAATGAATTGATTTTATATTTGTGTGTAATTGAAATGTTTAAATGTGCTTATATGACTTGCTTTGTAAAGTCGAATAAAGCTACCTTTGAATTTGAATTTGAATTTTGACAAAGAAACCATCTGGGATTCTACAATATCCATTTTGTAGGGCAATTAAGAATTTAGGAAGGGTTATCATTTTGAACATTGTTGCTCTTCCTAATAGTGGAAGGGGAAGTTTCTTCCATATGAAAGTTGGTCAATAGTGTGTTGACATTACGCTCTATGCACTTCTCATGATTGACTGTGTAATAGATTCCTAACTATTTAAATCCCTCCCTATTCACCCTGAGTCTCCCAGGAATGTCATTCAGTTTAGTATATCTTCCAAGGGGGTAGAGAAGCGATTTGTCCCAGTTTATTGTATACTCAGACTGTTTGGACAGGTATAACAGGATATCGTCCACATATAATGAACTTTTTTCTTCTGGGATTGGAGAACCATTCCCCTGGAAACCCCAAAGGTGTGGGTGTCCCCAGACTACACATACCAGCAGCACCAGAGTCATGGCAAATAGGTGGGGGGATAGTGGGCAGCCCTGACGAGTTTCCCTCCTAATACCGAATTCTGATGACAACACTCCTTTGACTCTGACTGCGACTGTGGGTCTCTCATATAGCAGGCCAATCCATTTCATAAACTCTGGCCCAAATTCCACCCTTCTCAGAGTTTGCATCATTAAAGACCAGTGCAAGGCATCAAAGTTCTTTTCAGCATCCAATGAAACAAACAAATGTGGTTCCGGTTTGCCTTGGACGTCGGTCACCCAGTAATTTAGTGTACATAGATTCGCTCTGGTGAAATGCCTGGGAATAAATCCAGATTGTTATTTATGCATTAGTGGGGAAATAACCCATATGAGTCTGTTTGCCAAGACAGCAGATGAGATTGGCCTAAAGTAGCTACAGACGTCTGGGGCTTGCCGGGTTTCTGTATGACCACAATCGTGGCTCAGCGCAAGCCATGAGGGAGAATGCCACCTGTCCTTGCCATTAAATATAGCTGGAGCAAATGGGGGTCCAGAATATCTACCTGTGTCTTGAAGAACTCAGCCGGGAGACCATTAGTTCTCAGGGTTTTGCCTGAGTTTATTTGGGATATAGCACTTTGGACCTCTGCTAGGGTAATCTACTCTTCCGAGGCCATGCGATCCTCACCAACGAGGGATGGTAAGTTAATATCTGTCTATTAAGGCAGCATCTGCCAGACGGCGGTCTTTGTAAAGGGCCTCATAAAATTTAGCAAATTCATTTGTTATTTCCCTGTCCGTATTATAGAAGATGCCCTCTGCCCCGTGGGTCTGGGGAACCCTGTGAGTTCCCATTTCCTGGCGGCTCAGCCTGGCCAATAATTTTCAGCCTTATCTTCAACCTCATATGGCACGTCTCATTTGTGACTAGTGTTACACACTCAGCTTGTGGAGCTTATATCTTCCTTAGTGTAAACGGACTTGGTGAATGGACATTCTGTGCCTCTGCTTTTATGAGACTTTGATCTAATCCCTCCACTTCTCTGACGCCTTCTTTTTCTGGAAGAAGATAATTTTTTTAAACCTGTCCCACATCATTACCTTGTAGGCCTCCCAATGTGTAGTATCCCACTGAACAGTAACCTTATTTTGAAGCAAATAGATTTCTGATTCCGTCCGAATCTCCCGTAGGATGGCGTTGTTCCTCAAAGCCCAAGCATTTAGTCTCAAGCTCCCATTATTGCCATGCAGTCTCTGCCCTACCGTTACCCAGAGTGTTAAGTGATATGATAGGCCTCTAGCTAGGTAGTCGGCTCTATGTAGTGTTCCTACCTCCCCTGTGGGTGCCAAGATATAATCCAGTCTGGAGTATACTTTGTGCAGTCCAGAATAGTATGAGTAACATCTATCTCGTGGGTGCTGTCACCACTATAGGTCTGTGAGCCCCAATGTGTCTACAAAATAAGCCAGGGACATGGGTCTAACTGAGGTATTTGTCCTGTTTTGGGATCACCACATTGTTAAAATTCTCCCCCAAGGATAAACAAGGAGGATTTGTTTTCCAGCAATATTTCAGTAATTTTCTTAAGTATGTATTGTTGGAGACAAGGGGGTGCATACACAGTAACAATATTGAAATCTAGCCATCCCTGAAATACCCTGGGCTGCGGCATATGTTCCATATGGATCTAATCAGGTTTTCTGCACTTGGAAGGGGGGGGGACTTCCGAATCAGGATGACTACCCCTCGAGATTCTTTAGTTCAGTAAGATTTTATTGAATTTTAAGAAAGGAGAAGTACATAAATACATACAAAAAAGTGAAGGAATTCATTAAAATACAAAGAAGCGAAAAAGAATAATCATAAAAATACAGTCATCAATAAAATTAATCGCAAGAAGAAATTTGTCATTTAAAGGAAAAACAGAAGAAGGGGGAAGGAGGGGAAGGGAGGGGAAGGGAGAAGGGAAGGGGAAATATACATTTCATAGCATAAACACCTAAATAAGTAGAGTTACCAATACTACATTAGCAATAAAACAACAATAATTATAACTGTACATATGAATCTATAGGAGACCAGAAAGATTGAAAAGTTGAAGAATTATGATGAATACCTTGCAATGACAATTGTGCACCTCTTCTTGTAAAGATAATCCAGGACCACCAAGCATGGACTGAAAGGGAAGAAGCATCCTTCCAACAAAAAGTGATAGATTTTAATGCAGCCGATACCAGAAAATTAAATAACTTTGATTCAATATCATCAAGGGGTACACTCAAAGCAACAGATTTACATATAACTAAATTATAAGAGGATAAATAGGCAACATTTTCTGTATCACGTTTCATACTTCAGACCAAAATTTCAAAATAGTCGGACAATCAAATAACATATGACGTAAGGAACCAGGATGTAAATTGCAATGCCAGCATAGATTAGATGGTAATAAGTGAGCTTTAAATAAACGCAATGGTGTCCATAAGGAAATAAATAAAATATAAGCTTTAGTTTGATAAATTGACACTGGTAAACATCCAGAAATAGAAAGGGTCCATATTAATGACCAGGAATCATTTGGCAGCGATAAAGATAACTCATTATTCCAAAAAGTAGAAATTGTATCAACATTGGAACCTAAGGATAGGGTGAGTTTCTTATAGAATACAGACACCGCTTTAGAGGATAAAGAAACAGTGTTAACATATATCATAAAATCAGCTGTCATTTTAGAAGGAATGCCATTAGGGAAGGAATCTAAAATAGAATTACAGAGAAATTGATATTTTGACAGATCAGATAAAGGCAGATTAAATTTTGATTGGAGTTGAATAAATGGAATAAACTCGTCATCCATGAAAACATCTCCATGATAAAAAATACCTTTAGCAATCCAGGAAGACCAAAAGGAAATATTTCTATTTAATTTTATCAAGGCACTATGCCATAAGAACAAATATACTGTAGAAAGTAAGGGGGATTCAAAATTGGAATCTAAATCATTAAAAATTAATCTTGATGATTTAATTATGGAAGAAGAATGTACAATTCTAGATACGGGAGACATGGTTAACAGGGATAATAAGGGAAAAGGTTTAACAAGGGAAGTCTCAATATGAAACCAGATAGGGGGAGTAAGCATAGGAGAGATATTAAACCATAACAAACTCTGCTTAAGGATAAACGCCTTATGATACAAAAGGAAATCAGGTATGGCAAAACCAATATGACATTTGGGGATTTTTAATTTTTTATAAGCAATATGGGGAGGCTTATTATTACATACAAATTTCGATAAAAGTTTGTCAACATCTTTATAAAATTTGAGTGGAAATTGAGTCGGGATCATTGCAAGAGAATAAAATATTTTAGGGGCAATAGTCATTTTAATAGATTCCATTCTCCCCCACCAAGAAAGATGAAGGGAGGACCATTTGGATGTTTTTTGTTTAATATATTCTAGAAGGAAATCACAATTTAATTTTAAAGTAGCATGAAGGGATGATGAAAATAATATTCCAAGGTACTTCAATTTGCTCTTTTGCCAAACTATATCTGGTGAGGGTAGCATATCAGGAGTACATAACATATTTAGTGGAGAAAATTCAGTTTTAGTAACATTTAACTTATAACCTGACACAGTAGAATACTTAGAAATAATATCAAGCAAAAAAGGAACAGAGGAAACAGGATTACTAATAAATAATAACACATCATCAGCATATGCTAAAGTTTTAACAGTAATATCATTGATATTAATTCCTTGAATGTTATCACATTTTCGAATGTAATTAAGAAATGGCTCTATACCAAGTAAAAACAAAAGAGGGGAGAGGGGACAACCCTGACGAGTTCCTCTGAAAAGAGAAAATTGGTTAGTAATCTGACCATTAATAAATAATCGAGCTGTGGGAGCATAGTATAAAGCAGAAATCATACGAATAAAGGAGGGGCCAAAATTAAAAGATAACAAAGTTTTAAATAAAAATTGCCAATGGATTTTATCAAAAGCTTTTTCAGCATCTAATGCCATAACACCAGCAGGGCTAAGGATAGTGGAGCTTTGCTCAATAACATGTAATAACGTTCTCGTATTATTAGCAGAATATCGATTTTTCATAAAACCAGATTGGTCAGAGTGAATAATTGAGTGAAGGATAGGTGCTAACCTGGAGGCGATAATTTTTTTTTTTTTTTTAAACCTTTATTGGAAAACGAGCAGGAGATAGCAGTGGTACATTCATAAAACCATACAAATAGTCAGAGATAGTGCAATGCAGCAATAGACCTCAAGGATCCAGGTGTCATGGCCAGGCATAGTACAGTTGTAGACATCAATGGAAAAACACATAACAACAGTAAGTGATCTGCGTGCAACGCATCTGCACAGAACAGTTGGCGACTGCAGGTGTATGGGCCCGTAGCTCACACTCGGCAAGGAAGGGTGAAAAATAGCAACACAGTACACGCCGAGCCACCACTCAACATTTGATCAGATGAGGGACCCCCATTACCACCACAAGAAAAGCAGTCAGTGGCCCATCACACCGCCCACAGGGACAGCACAGTGTAACTCACCCAATTAGCACAGCAATAGAATAAAGCAACATCACCACTCCCTACGAAACATAGTGACCGACAGTTGCCAGTGCAGCCTAACAAACATCGCAGCACTAACCAACCCCAACCCGATCTTCACTCTCAGGTTCAGAGTCCTGCACCGCCCTAGTAAGGAGGTACACCTGCAATGGGCTCCAAAAATCCCTAGGCCTACAGCGCACAGGCATCATGTCCGCATATATGTTGTACTGGTCCTGGCAGTAAATGATATCACCCAACCAGTCCTCGAACTTCGGCACTCTGCCCCGTCCCCAACAGCAAGCCACTCGTCGTTTGGCCAGCAATAAGGCCACGTCCACAAATCTATGGTGGACTGCTGGCACCTCCTTAGTATACCCCAATAGTAGGACCACAGGGTCGAACAGCACCCCATCCTCAGTCATAGCCTGAAGAGCAGTATGGACCTGTACCCAGTATTCCAAGATGGCTGCACATTCCCATGCCAGGTGCAGAAAATCGGCACCCGCTGCCCGGCAACAGGCACATCTATCGTCCTCTGACAACCGAAATCTAAGTTTCCTGGCCGGGGTGTAATAAAACCTTTGTATGAATTTGTAGTGTATGATTTTCAAGCGGCAACTAGAGGAGATATTGGCAGTCACACCACAACAGTACGCCCATTGCTCGTCAGAGATGGTGATCCCAAGTTCAGCGTCCCATTGTTCCCGTACCCGACTAGCCGGCGTAACTCGTTGCCGTCTGATGGCGCCATACAATTTAGAAACCAAGTGTCGCCCATCGGAGACCAACAGAACGTGGAGCGGTAAGGTCACGTCTGGTTCCTTAGGGAACTCATGCAGTAAGGTCCGCAGGCCTTGTCGCAAGCGGACATAGTAAAACATCTCCAAGGGGGAACAAGTCACATCGCCAAAAAATTGTTCACGGGTACGAAAGGTGCCCTCGCGAAAGAGGCTCCCCCACGTAAGCGTCCCAAGCCGCTTGTACAGACGCTGGAACCCTGTCTCATGTAACAGGGACAAAGCAGGATGATATGCTAGGGGCAGTGCAGGTGAGTAGAGGAACTAAAGACCCAGCAGCTTCGCCACACGTTTCCAAGCATCCACTGTGCAAGTCACCGTTGTCTGGTGTGTGTCCACATCGCCTACATTGCCCAGTACCATGCCCTCCAATGGGAGAGGTTGGGCGACCCATTGTTCAGCCGCAATCTGTGGCATAAACGCGTGGGGCGCATCCAGTGGTATGCATAGTGTGTTTGAGCGCTCAAATAATAAAGTTCAAAGTCAGGAACATCAAACCCTCCATCAACATAGGGCAATGTTATGGTAGCCCACGCCACTCTCGGTTGTTTACCCCCCAGAACAGACGAATCAGTTCCGAACGGAGACGTTTAAAAAAATACGCGCCAGGGTGGTATGGTATATTCTGAAAGAGATACAAAAAACGGGGTAGGATCACCATTTTTATCAGAGAGGCTCTGCCCGCCATGGACAACGGCAGAGACATCCATCTCGTAATGTCATCCGCAAGTTTAGTGATAGCGACCCCGTAGTTAAGCCTAATAGTCTCCTCCTTGCTAAGCGAGACCACAATACCAAGATATCGCAGCTCCGAATCACTCCACTCCAGAGGGTAGTCCAATGGAAAGCGATGAACCGCTGCAGTGAGCGGGAAGAATTGGGATTTCTGCCAATTGATATGTATCCCAGAGACACCTTCAAAGGCAACAAGCTCTCGCAGAAGCGCGTTAAGATTCGCTTGCGGATCTTTCACATAGAGCGTGACATCGTCTGCATACAAAGAAATCCCCACTTGGCGCTGAAAACAATTAAACGCACTCTGTTGATGCAGTTGGCGAATACGACAGGCAAGAGGCTCTATGGCAATGGCAAACAGGAGGGGAGAGAGGGGGCATCCCTGCCTAGTTCCCCTCGTAATAGGAAACTGGGGGGAGAGCACACCATTCATGACCACCCTCGCCACCGGGTCAGTGTACAGCAATTTGACCCACGAGATAAAAATTCGAGGAAACCCCATCCTGCACAAGACATCGATCAGGTAACCCTACTCCACGGAATCAAACGCTTTCGTAGCGTCCAAGAAAACGGCAGCTACCGGGAGCTCCGGAGCTATTGTCGGGATTAGGGAAAACAGCGTCCGAAGATTATGAGACGTCGCCCGGCCAGGCACGAACCCGGACTGATCGGGCAAGACAATAACAGGCATGAGCTCCGAAAGCCGCGCCGCCAACACTTTTGCCAGTATTTTGACATCACAGTTAAGTAATGAAAGAGGCCTATAGGATCCCACGGCCAGGGGGTCCTTATCCGGTTTGAGTAACGAGGTGATATCAACTTCCCTCATAGACCCTGGCAATTTCCCCATATCAAGGGACTCCTCAAAGACCTCACGGAGAACTGGAGCCATAGTATCTACATAACACTTATAAAATTCGGCGGGGAGGCCGTCCAGCCCTGTAGCCTTTCCGTTGTTAAGAGACATAATAGCGCCTCTAATCTCCTCCTCTTCAAGGGGCCTGCCTAGGAACGCCCTGTGATCGTCTGATAGCCAGCAGAGCGCTAGATCATCAAGGAATCCCCCATATCTCACATCTCCCGATTGCTGAGTAGTGTACAGTTGAGCGTAGTGGTGGAGAAACGTCTCCTGAATCTCCCTCGTGTCCCTACAGCGTGTGCCATCCAGCAAGACCAGTTCCAACACATCCGAACTATACCTCTGATGCCTCGTGAGCGCGGCTAGTACCTTCCCAGGCCTCTCACCCTCGCAGTATCTCCTCGCCGTCCAGTATTTCCCCCTGTGCTTGGCCTCCCTGGCAGCCTCCTCCTCGTACTCTGAGAGCTTACCCCTAAACTGATGCATGAGGTCAGGATCAGAACCAGCCTGTAGGCCGCGTTCCAGCTGTCTTAAGTCAGCCTCTAAAGCCGCGAGATTTTGAACAATAGACCTAAGCACCCCACAGCTCTTGGAGATGGTGACACCTCGAATCGTAACCTTGAACGCCTCCCATATCACCTCCACACTATCTACAGATCCTTTATTCCTTGGAAAGAAAGCTTCCACTTCTTCGCCAAGTTCCGCCTTAAAAACGGGATCCAACAAGGCAGAGGGGAAAAGCCTCCAGGGCGGTCGCGGCCTGTGCAGCCCAGGCACTGAAAGCACAACTTTAACCGGGCAAGGATCAGAGTACGTTCTGGCTAGGTGTACCACCTCTCGCAACCCTGCCACCAGTCCTCTGGAGAGGAAGACATAGTCCAGTCTCGCCCAGGAGCGAGCCTGTGCAGTGAAGTGCGTGCCCTCTCTATCCGTCGGGTGAGCATACCTCCAACTGTCAATCAGGCCTGCTTCCTCCACAATGCACCGTAAGACATCCCTGGCTTGTGTATTGTACTGAGGACTCCCCTCCGATCTGTCCTCCAAAGCCTGAACTGCTAAATTGAAATCCCCCCCCCCATACAATATGTGAGGCTTCCACAGCAAGAACATGACCCCAAATCGAAAAAAAAAAAGCAGGTGTATCAATATTCGGTGCATAACAATTCACAAAGAGCACAGTGATTTGCCCAAGCCTCTCCCACAATAACACATATCTCCCTTCAGGATCCACATGCGACCCCAATTCTTGAAAGGAGAGCGTCCTCTTGATAAGTATAACAGCCCCACGAGCATACGAGGAGCACGATGCAAATTTCGTCACTGCAGCCCACCTCCCTCCAAACGTAGGAGCAGGCACATGTCGCAGATGCGTTTCCTGCAGTAAAGCTATTTGTATTGCATGTCTATCCAAATAGTGTAGTACATTCCGACATTTCCTGGCATCATTAAGTCCACGCACATTCCAAGACAAGATCGATATCTTATCCACAGTATCAGTCGACATCACCCGTGATCAACGTGCAACGGGTCATACGCAAGCAGTGCACCATCTCACTCTCTCGGGACAAGGCAGTGGAATGGTACCATCGCACACACCAACCCCTCTAACAACCTCACACCACGTTCACCCCTGCCATCTTCAATCCCAAAAACCAGACACCCCCCTCCCAAACACAAACAACAACATCCGTGCAACAGGCACGCATACAGCTCAAAAACTAGCGCGTGGCATACACACCACATCCCCTCAGCAACGAACATGAGCGTCACAGGAGCAGCCTGACATCGTCCACCCCCTCCCCCGCAACAATGGCCACCATGAGCGGGCAGATCAGTCCCCCCTCCGTACGCACCAGACCAAATTAGACTCGGCAAGGCCGAGGACGAAGCAGAACAGTATTCCCAGACCACCGCCAGGACAGACACACAGCCGCAGCCAGCCCCGCCACAATCACAAGGAGCAAGTGGGACATGCGCTTCCAACACAGCTTCCCCCCCTCCCACCCACCTGACCAACCCCAACTCGTCAGGACCCCCAGGTACCCTCCCTCCCTCCCCCATCCATCCATCCATACAACCAACAAGTCATTCGTACAAAGAAACTCAAAAATAATGGGGCATTCCCGGTAGGGTGCCCACCAGAGGTGCACATCACCACTCCCACACACTACGCCGTACTCCGACCCACAGGGCGTATTCACGGCCCAGGCGCAGCGTGGGGGTGGGTGCCCGGAGCACATCAATGTCATCAACCATCGCCCCCTCAGTGACCCCCAACAGCGGCCACTCAGACCAAACCGGTTACCCTCACGTCCACCTCCATCAGTACAAGGCTGGAAGAGCCCAGGCCACAAGCGCAGCTATACGAATGTCCGTGCACAGCTTGCATCACAGCCGCCGCGCCGAGAGAAACACATTCAAGCGTCCTCCTCCTCTCCCGCCGAGCGGTGGCCCTCCCGTTCCTCCACATCCTGTCGGTCATGCGCAGATCGTTCCCTCCTGAGGCGCTTCGCAAAGTCCTCTGCATGTTGAGGATTCGTGAAAAAATGCTGTTTTGCCTGATGGGTCACCCTCAGTTTAGCAGGATACAGCAAAGCATAGTCCACCTGCAGATCACGAAGTTTTTTCTTGACCGCCAGGAATTTACGCCGTTGCTCCTGCACCATAGGCGTGAAGTCAGGGTAAATGGTGAAGTTGACCCCCTCAAAGGAAAGCGCACGATTAGCGCGAGCCGCCTGGAGAGCAGCGTCCCGGTCCCGATAGTTCAGGAGACGGGCAATGATAGGGCGCGGCGTAGCCCCCGTGGCCCACCGTGGCCCAAGGGAGCGGTGTGCCCGTTCAACAATGAATTGCGCAGAGAATGTCTCCGCGCCAATCGCGCCAACCAGGAGTCTCTCCACATACGTCTCCATTTTTCCCCCCACATTGGTCGTCTCCGGCACACCTACCACCCGTATGTTATTACGCCGACTTCTCGCCTCCAACTCCTCATTCTTAGCGGCGATCACTCGTAGGATATTGTCCATTCTCGCCAGCTGGGTGGTATGAGTGGCGGCAGTGTCGTCATGATCTGAGATGCGCTGCTCCGCCGTGGTCAGACGTTCCTCATGCACATCCAGTTTCTGCACCACTGCGTCCATGCGCGAGGATAGTTTGTCCACTTTATCCACAATAGTGGCAAAACCCTGCCTCATCTCCTGCATCATCTGCTGAAAGTCTGGGGTGGGAGGCTGTAGAACAGCATCAGCGACAGGTGGGGGGGGGGATCGCGAACTCCCGGCCTCCTGCACCAGACGAGCACCCCTCCTGGCCGCCACAGAGTCAAAGGACAGCTTAGGCTGCTTGTTGTCAGGTTTCCCCATGTTGACACGCTCTCAGCGCGTGGTAGTCCCCACAGAGGTGCACAGGGAGAAGCCAAGGGACTGCAGGGTCCAAAGCCACGAGGTCCTAACGGTGTGTCCCACCAGCCAGAACACACAGCGCACAAAAGTCCCAGACCAGCGTGTAATGTCCGGCCAGCCCCACAATGTCGCCACGTTACTACGGGATCTGTCCCCTCCAACAATCCCAAAACCAGCCACTCCTGTAATGGCAAAGAAGAGCACCCTCAGTTGTAGGCAAGATTAGGCAGGGGGGGCCCAACAGTAGTGCAGCACATCACCTCCCAGCGCAGGGAAATAAGCGCCACGGAAAGGCTGCACCAAGGACGGCGAGCAGAGACCTGCACCGGCGATGCCTCCCAAATAGCAGATATCACACTCCGGACAATATGGCCCGTGGTCCAAGGCAGGGACAACAGTCAATAGAGTAGACAGCCGGACGGTGCCACAACGCAAAAGGAGAAGCGCAGCGCTCCAACATCAGGCGCCATCGACACTGGGTGGCTCCATCACCCAGCCACCTTCGTGAGGAAAATGGCGCCAAACAAAAGTCCAGGCAGACGCCTCCAGCACCCGTGGTCTACACTGAGCCCACCACTCCACAGCGCAGGCCGCTTCCCAGCAGACGTGAAGAACACCACAGCCGGGGGCACGAGCAGGCATGAACACCCCGCCACTCCCGCCTGAGTAATGGCCGCGTCTCACCTCGGGCTGCAGACGTGGCCCCGTCGCGCTCCGCCTCCGGAGTCCGGCGTGGCTCCCGCTCCGATGCTCCACACAAGCCTCCCTGGTTCCAGGCAACGGCCACAAGCGCCCGCTGCGGCAGGGCGTCCAGCCGCAAAAAGAACTTAGATGGGGAGGGGACAGGGCCTCCACCACACGTGCGACGCCGCGGTCTGGATTCGGCAGGGACGCCGGACCACGGTGCACCCGTCCTCCAGAGCGTCTGGCGGGGGAAACTTCAAGCCCCCGTATCTCCGGTCAACATGCTCCGATCAAAACAGGAGTTGGACCGAGTGCGGTCGGTAGTTCCCACAGCTAGTATCCAGGGTCAAAGCAGGGATGGGCGATGGCCGAGAGGATCAATGCAAGGATAAAAGCTCCGGGCGGCAGGAGCCTCACGACAGTGCGGCCATACTGCAGTGCGCCCTCTAGCGCCCCCCTGGAGGCGATAATTTTAGCATATAGTTTACAATCTTGATTAATCAATGAAATGGGCTGATAATTAGCAACAAGGGTAGGGTCTTTATCAGGTTTGGGAAGTACAACAATTAAGGCCTCAGAGAAAGAACCTGAAATGGTACCTGATGAAGAAAAATGAGAAAAAAATCTGGCTCAAAAAAGGTAAAAGATGATGTTGAAATTCTTTATAAAATTCGGCAGGGATGCCATCAGGACTAGGGGATTTTTTCTTTGGAAGCGATTTAATGGCCGAGAGAATTTCCTCATTAGTAATGGGTAAATCTAACTTAATTTTATCAGAGGAAGAAATGTGAGGTAAATCAGAATGTTGTAAAAAGGAATCAATTAAAGAATCATCACAATAATCTGGCTTATTATATAAAGTGGAATAAAAATTCAAAAACTCATTAGCAACCTCATTATGGGAAAAAGCTATTTTACCCTGAGGACATTTAATGGAGGTGATCTGAGTTTTGTCTCATTTAATACGTAAATAATTAGCCAGAAGTCTACCAGACTTATTGGCGTTAAAACGAAATTTAGCATTGGATTTAGAGAGTTGTATCCCAGCTCTAGTACTGAGAATAGCATTGAATTCATACCTCAGCTTTTGTAATTTTACTTTATATTGGGGATCACTAGACGTAATAAATAAACGCTCAAAATGAGCTATTTGCTTCTCTAAGGATTTAACCTGAGAATTAAACTTTTTATTTTCATGAGCCATGATAGAAATAGTGGTACCCCTAATTTGGCTTTAAATGCATCCCATCGAGTGGTAATAGAGGTAGAACCTTCTAGATTGAATGTGAAATGATCCTGAATAGCCTGGAGTATTTTGGGTTTATGAGTGTCATTAAAGACAATGTCGGAATTCATACGCCATCTGGATTGTTTAGTAAATGAAGAGGATACATTTAAAACAAAAGAAATCATAGCGTGATCTGAAATGTCGATGGTACCAATGGTAGGGTCATTTGCAAATTGAATAAGGGAAGGGGAAAGGAAAAAATAGTCAATTCTGGAATGGGAATTATGAGGATTGGAGAAAAAAGAAATTCTTTGCCAGTTGGGTAGTGTAATCGCCAAATGTCAGCTAACTTGGTGGTTTGTAGAAAAGTCTTAAAGGCATGAAAAGTCTTGGACGGTCGAAATCGAGATGTAGACAGTCTATCCAATAAGGGATCCACAAAAATATTGCAATCACCACCAAAAATCGATGGAGCATTTCCCAACTTTAAAACTTCAGACGTAACAGTGGCCCAGAAAACAGGATACTCTGACGTAGGGCCATAAACATTAATCAAAAAGAAAATAGAGTCATGAATTTTAACTTTAGCTATAATATATCTGCCATCAGAGTCTGAGATCTTATGCAGGACCTGACAATGCAACCTTTTGGCAAAGAAAATAGCGACTCCATTCTTTTTACCTGCAGCAGGTGAAGAGACAATAGAGTCCACCCACTTTTTGTTCATATAACTTAAAACGTTATCATCAACATGTGTCTCTTGGACAAAACAGATGTCAGCCTTAGAATTACCTAAATAATCTAAAATTTTTAAACGTTTTACTGGATGTCGTAAACCTTTTACATTAAGAGAAACAATTTTAATAGTATGAACATTAGCCATTAGGATAGAAGAGAAGAAAAAGAAAGAAATGGGAACAAGAAGAAGGTAGGTTAAGACAGGTTAAGATAGTAACTCTGATCGAAAAATTGGAAAGGGAGAAACAAAAAAGAGAGAGTAAGGCACAAACATACAACATAAATAAAGACAAGGATACGCACACCCGTTCCTCAAGCATGGCCAGTTACCGTTGGAGCCCATAAAGAAATTTAGTTATAAACCTGCCACAAGAATCCAGCGAGATGCAGTCAAGAATTAGGGTCTTGTGTATCCATTGATGGAGGAGCCTGCTGTTCAAGGAAAAGACGAAGATCTTCTGGACGCTGAAAAGATTTAGAGACATTGTCTTTCCAGACTCGCATTGTAGGATCAAATAGTCCATATTTGAAACCAAGGCTCCTCAGTTGTGGACGAAGAGAAGAGAATTCTTTACGAATAGCCACAGTTTCTTTAGCAAAATCCTGACGGATGAAGATTTTGGTTCCATTCACCAGCAATGATGGTATTTCACGAACAGCTTTCCGAATAAGAACCAGATGATGATGACGCAGGACCTTAAATATCATCTGCCTTGGCTTTGAATGACGAGTATTACAATGTGACGGAACTCTATGAGCTTTATCAATTTCAAATTTTTCTGCGAACTTAATATTCAGGAGACCAGGCAGAAGAGATTCAAGATAAAGCCGACAATTAGTCTCTTCGATTTCTTCAGGCAAAGTAAAGATGCGCAGATTGCATTGCCTATTGCGATTCTCTAAGTCTAACAGCTGAGTATGCATTGGAGTAATTCTGGCCATTAAAGGTGTAACAGCATCCAACTTATTTTTATTATCTTGGATTTTAATGGTATTATCTGACACCTTCATGGACATAGAAGCCATATCTTTACGAACATTTTGAACTTCTGAGGCAGTGGAGTCAGTATTCAAACGCAAGGCTTTAATTTCCTCCAAAATCGGAGCCAAAGAAGGTTCAGAGGATTCCACCACTTTAGATTTTGTTGGAGTAGGGGAAACCTGCTGCTTCCTTTTATTTGTGGGAGGATTTTTTTAATCCATTTTGAGGAGAAAAAATATTCCTTAATATGAATAAAATAGACTGAGACAAAATTATCTCAAAATGTGAGCAGAAATGTTGTAAATATGGACAAATGCAGCATAAAACACTGAAAAAACCCAGGTGCAGCAGCTAAACTGAACTGTAGGCGGAGCTAGGCCCAAGCCAGCCTCTTTCTTAATTAACTCTCCGCCTCCAGGCTCACAATCTCGGCAGGACCTCGAGGAGCAGTATGGAGCAGAAGCATGGGAGGTGAGGAGAAAACTCCAGTCGACCAAAATCGCCAGAAAAAGAACTCACAGGTGAGGAGAGGCTTCAGGAGGCAAGCACCGGTGTTTTTGCCGGTTTTAGGCAGGATTTCGTCGTCAAATTGAGCTAAAAGCTCCGAGGAATCACGGAGCTCCGGTGGCGGCGGCCATCTTGGTTGACGCGCTCGCGCGTCTCCTACCCCTCGCGATTCTGACATGAAACCAGCATGTGCTAGCATCGTATATGCACCCAGTGGCATATGGTCCCCCTAAGGTGTGTGTTTCTTGCAGTAGGACCATGTCTGTTTTCAGACACTTAATGTATGTCATTACCAAACTCTTAATTTTGTTTCCCAACTCTTTGACATTCTAAGAAAGGATGGACTGCGGTCCGTGCACTGGATCATTGACATTCATTATGTCCACTTAAGCATAATTGAAATTCTTCCATGACAGTGAATTTACAAACTTTGTTTCTGAAACATTCTGCTTCCAGGCTAAACAATTTAACAAACAGTAAAAACAACACAAACATAACATTTTTGCTGTAATCCCTCACCCCTCCCCAGGTTCCCCACACGCATTTACCTCCATAGCACAGAAGGTAACCACAGTGCAGGTCCAATCTAGGGGGCCAGCAGCCCTCCCACAACAAATCCCCTAAATGAAGTCAAAGGCCCAAAATAATCATAAGAAACTATAATAAAAAACAAACATTTTATCTTTCACAAATAGTTTTTGACGATTCCGAAAAACAGTCACATAACTAAGCGAACCCTCTCACTCCAAGAGGATAACTCCATTCACTACTCCGTGTATCTCGACTCGTCTACTCTCAAACAATATATTTTAACAATCCAATGCTCATAATTGCGCTTTCACTCATCCACTATCCAACCAAATACACAGCTTTCCCCAATATACACTACACTACTGAAGATTCACTAGAAGATAATAAAAGGTGAAAAGTCACCCCCAACATTTGCATTCACACGTCCAATAACAAATCACCGGGGGTATTGACCTATAGCTTCCCCAGTCTTCTAGGTAACCCCTATCAAAAAATAGTTTACTGATACATCGCAGTCTGTCTGCACCATTACAGGATCTGGGGTTGATTCTCTCCCTTTGGGACCCACTTCTTCGTCAGTGGGCCCTTGGATCCTCTCTTCTCCCCTCAAAGTTAAAGGAAAGCTGGCTTCCTCTCCACTCCCCCTCATGCTACGAATCTGGTGATGGTGATCTCACTATGGTTCTTCCATGTTGATCATTCGGAGGCTTCTTCTTGGGTAAACCGATGCGGTCCCTATGCTTCCTTTTAGTGGACCACTGTTTAGGTCTAGCCCTGAGAGCTTTTCCCCCATTGGACCCTCCATAGCTGTAGACCGGAGCTGAGGTCTCTCCTCCAGCCAGGTACAGGCTTCCTAAGGCGTGGCAAAGAAGAAAGATTTTCCATTGAATAAAATCTTCAACCTGGCTGGGAAGAGGAACATATATTGCAGTGTCAGGGTGTGGAGCTTTGCATTCACTGCTTCAAAGGATCTTCGTTGTTTCTGGACTTTGCAGGAATAGTCAGGGAACAGTCTTATTGTGGAGGATTCATATGTGAGCTCACCCATCAGCCTCGCATCCCACAGCAGTGCATCCCAATCCTGAAAGTTCAAAACCTGGGCAATTATGGCCTGAGGAGCAGCGCCCAGTGGTGATTTGGGTGCCAGCGCTCTGTGTGCCCTTTCTATATCAAAGCAACTGGAAAAAGTGACATTAGGAAAGGTGGCCTGCGAGCAGGTACCAGGAAGGTAGATACACTTCACATCCCTCCGGAAACACCATCTATCTTAGATTGTTTTTCCATGCCCTGTTTTCAGCATCATCAACTCTCCACATATAAGATCCTTAGTGACTGCTTCAATATCTAGCAGATCCCTATTGATTGCCTGGGTGGAGTTCTACACTTATGATAGTCTCCCCTTGGGTGCCATGACACAATCTGCCACCTTGCGCATGTCATGTCCCAGGAGTGAGACTGCTGAACGAACCTCCCCAATTCTCGATTCCAGCGTTTTCCCAGACAGGTGTGTAAGGTATAATCAATGCTGTTATTTACCATCATTATCAAAGAACTTTATTTCAATCACTTTAGATCATGAAAGTGTTGACAAAACAAGAAAACATCATACATATACATAAAAACACAGTTATAAATAGCAATAAATATATTTTTAAGAAGCGCGAAAAGCACACATAAAATATGATTTAAAAACAAAATAAAACCACAAATTTGATAAGCACAACACAACAAACTATAATGCATAGAAGAAATAGCAGCAAAGTGAAGATTGGAGCCTGCATAGAGGAAAAGAAACAACAGTGTTGCACATCGAACCACAGTACACACTAGACATTAGATAATCCATTTCACAGATTAAAAGCTGACTGGACATATTTTGAGCACCTAATCCAGATTGTCACTAGAAATTTGGCCAGACAAAAAAACACAACCCAGATGGTGTAGGACTGCAGTCATCTAAATGCCTCCTGGTTTCCCTAATGCCCAGGTTTTTGCAAAGTGGAACAATCCACTTTGCATGCAGCTGTTTGTAGAGTGTGCAAAAAACCAAAACATGAATAGGGCATTCGGGACCCCCTTTGCAACCTACACACAGACCATCATTAGTATCACTATCCTTCTGCCATTTGCTGGTAAATGATTTTACAGGCAGAGTTCCATACCTAAATGGTAATTTTAGTTTCCTAGCTAAAGAGGGAACCATTTCATCAATGGTGCTTTCAGGGAGAGTCATTGGTTTGTGGTCAATAAAGGCCACAGACAGGGAGCCCTTACACTACATAATATTATCAATTGCAACACTCTCTCAAAAAATTGCTTTAATGCTAGCTTTACCAACTAAACACATGATCTCAGGAGAGACCCAGAATGCGTCCAAGTTTAACCTTTGAAGCAGTGCCTTAACAGTACAAAGACACAGAATTTTCCTTGCACACTGTGGAACTAGAAGATCGTTGATGCCCTCCCGATAAGACTCTAGGGCTATTGTGGTCCATAGCTGATGCCTATAAATGAGGAGTCTACACTCATTCTTGTGAACAGTTTTCTTCTGGGGCAAATCTATATTAAGTGAAGTCAATGGTATACTTGCCCAAAGGTTTAATGGAGTCCTTATGAACCTATTCTCCACTGTGGAGAGGCTCTGGGTTTGTGAACAACCCCAGAGCTCTACACCATATAGGAATGCCCCTTGGACCTTAACATTACACATGTCTATTGCCGGAGTCACCCTTCTCAATGTGGTTTTCTTGTGTATTTTCCCTATTTGAACAGTGTGTTGAACCATGGACAGCTGTGCTTTTTCCACCTACGATGACCAGCATTGATTCTTCATGAGTTTAATGCCTAGATACTCAAAGTTTGGCCCCACATCTAGGGGAGAGTAACCCTCTAGCACCCTCGTCTTATAAAGAGTTGACCTATTTTTCGACAAAATCAGACATTTGGTATTAGAGCTGTTAAGCTTCAAGCGCCCATCAACACAGAACAGTTGAAAGGAGTTCAGGAGATGTTGTAATCCCTGCGGTCACTTAGATATTAGCAAAGTATTGTCCAGAAAAAGGAGTGCAGGACCCTCCGCGCTCCTCCTATTCTGGGTGATTCACAGCCATCCCTGTTAAAGCAATCAATTACACTATTAGTATATGACGTAAACAGAGTAGGTGCCAAGACACACTCTTGTCTGACGCCCCGTTTAATATGAATGGGCTCAGTCAGGGCCCCATTCTACCCCACCTCACCTGGGCAAGGGTGTAAGGAGGTAGCCTCAGTAGTATATTCAGTAGGGGGGCGGGTACACCCATCTTCTCTAGAACCCTCCATGGGTTGGCTCGGGGAACCATATCAAAAACTGAGCGAAGAGCGGCAAATGCAACATAGACTTTGCCTTTGCTGATGATCACCTCTCCTCAATAAATATAGGCAAAGTGGAAAATGTGATTTATGGTGCTCACATTTGATCTGAATCCTGCCTGAAATTCTGAAAGTCCACTCTCTTTACTTATCCAGTCTTGGATACGGACCAAAACCTGTTTACAAAAATGTTGTTGCAAGGAATCGATCAGGCTTAGTTGCCCGATCTCCCTTCTTGAAAATAGAAATGATTCCAGCAAGCTAGACTAGTATTGGAAAGCAGGTTAATGTATGGCCCCCAAATTTCCGGATTTTCCCTGTGTAGATCATTGGGCAATCTATCGGGGCCCGTGGCATGACCAGGGATACGACAATTGATAGCTGTTAGAGTTTCATTTAATGAAAATATGAAACTATTAGAATTTGGGAAGAAACTATTCTCATGTACCATGCTAAGCCTCCTGGCCGTGTCATGTTATTTACAATATGTACATGTTTCACAAATTATAATCCTTAAACCTATCTGGAATATGAATTCTCCTTCCCGACCTCCTATAAGACGGACCATCCTTCTCAACTTGCTTCTCATAACACTAAATCATGGTGCTTATTACGTCATTCTCCCAACACTTTTTTCACCAACATACTCTTGTTTCATAATTCTCATCATCCCCTTCCACATGGTTCTTTTCCACCTTCACAGCTCTCATAAGATTGGAATAGGACAACTTCCCTGTAAATATTCCAAGGATTCTTAAATTTCACCACCTGTCCCACATCAATGTTCAATGCTTTCCTTATGTTCCATTCTGTTAATTTTCCACATACTTTAGGTGTTCTTAACAAATGTACTTATTGCTTATGGTTAAGTATACATAGGTTATTCTATGCTTAACATGTATACAACTTACTGTGCAGTTTTTATATAAGTTACTTGATTAAATACTTATGGTTCTGCATTTGTTAATCTATCACAATATGTAAATATTATCATAACTATTTTATCTACAATTGCTTCACTATTGATTGAAAAAATCTTTTAAAAAGATACACAAATTAGCTTAAAGTGCAGCAACACTTGAAAGTCAGAGTTTATTAAATACAACTGGATATTACCTTCTTTATACATGTACACCCTCTACGTACTGATGTATCTATATATGTCATACTTTACTCCAACTGTATTTAAGAAAAAACAACTTTGAATCTTTCCAATGCACTACGCCATGCTTCACCCTCTACCTATCTAAATATATAATCTTCCACCACTCTGACCTATGCCAACCCTCATTCTACCACTATGATCTCCAAAATAACCGGTTCTAGACTCTTCCCTCCTCTATTCCTTCATGGATCACCTCAAACCTCATTTTACTACTGTGATCGCCCAAACAACCTCTTCTAAATTCTTCCCTCGTGTACCCCTCTTTGAACTCTCTCAAAAACTCATTTTACCACTATGATCTCTCTAATCCATTTCTAAGAACTCTTCCCTCCTCCAAATTTCCTCTTACTACTATGATGTCCCCATGAACACTTTCTAGACCCTTTTGTCTCTCCGTTATCCTTTTCAATCCAACTAACAGACTCGCATGTCCACCGCTCATATCAAATCCTATTTCCTTATACTGATTTACCACTAATCCATTTTAGGGTCTGGAGTAGCGTGCTACTCGCTGAATAGCGCTTTGACGCCTGGTCAGGCGCTATATAAATACAGTTACAATTACAATTATCCAATCCAACACGGGTCGCCCATAATCAGGTCCTTGCATCATCAGTGGTATTAATATACTCAAACTTACTCATGTGCTTGTACACACGTACGCAGTAGGAACACGCGTGCGCCCATGCATGCATAAACACGACCTCTCCCATGCGGGCTGCCATCACTTTTTTTTTTTACTATGGCGTTTCTTTCCAATGCTTGTTAAAATGTAGTTTCAAGCTGCTAATAGCACATTCCCCCAGGGCGACACTTTGAAGTGATTTTTTGATGCAAATTTCTGGTCCACTATTTAATCTCGCTTTTCCAATAGCCCAGCAGTGGGGAAGAGAGAAAATTGTGAGCTGTCCTCGTTTTGAATGTTGTTTGTTTTATAAATGCTTTTGCGGTCTTTCCCCAGCTGCAGTCAAACCTCCATTCCTGTTTGTTCAGCCTCTCTCGACGGTGCTTTAATTGATCTGTTCAGACCCTGCTCATTAGCGGCTTATTTGAGTTTTTTTTAAAAAACACTTGTGTACCTATAAATTTCGAGACATACTGTGATAACTTAAAATAATGAGGATTTTTTTTTTTAGTAACTCCCTCCTGCAGACTTTCTCTGGCAGCAAGTACAGTATTTGTGGTAGTTTTATTTTTTCATTTATACACTCTTTTGTGGAAAAACGAACCATACAGAATGAATCCCATAATGCAGCAGCGGGTGAAATAAAGATTTTCTTGAACTGTCAAAGAAGGGAACTCCTATTGTTTTCATATCCTGTTTGTTCCTCCTCCACCACCTTGGCACTCATTGTAAGTGGTCATAAATGGCACCTGAAGGTCTGATCCCTAGAGTCGCTGATATTGGCAGGTGTGGTCATTCTGGGGAGTTGAACCACTAAGAAATTGAGAACTAAGAGGGGAATTGAATCTACCACATCCAATTGTCCTCATAATGTCTTATTCTTAACTGCCCTTTCGCCCAGAGATTGTGGTTGTTAGAGAATTCCAAGTACCCAAGAAAGTGGAGAAAAATTAGATACACGTCATTACAGATAGACACAAGTAGTTATGTGGTACTATACAAGTTAAACAGAATTGTTTGTTTACACACACATATGTAAATAAAGGACACAGTTCATTCTTCCATTTGCAGCAGTCAATGTTTCGACCTGCATAGGAGAATCCCTTGGTCATCATCAGGTCTACATAATATTTGAATGGGAGTATCAGAAAATAACCTGAGAAACGCATTGACAGCGATATTATCAATATTGATCTAAAAAGAATTACGATAAAGAACAACAGTGTTGCAACACTGAAAACAAACTAGAATAGTTTCTCTAGCACATGTATTGAGTTGGGTAAGGGATATGGGGATTCATTGGCAATTCCCTCTCTTTGGCCCCCGTTAGGGTCTGGGGGGGCGGGGGTCCATGACAGGTACTTCTTGTTCCCTGAAGAACTGGGGTGGGGGTAACTAGTTTGTTTTCCTGTTTTCTAAGTTGTGATTCTGCACAACCCTGGTATCTGTACCCTCAGAGATCCATATGCCTGAGTCCCAAGAGATACCCGCCATAGCTTCCAATGACAGATACAGACTGTGACAGCCTTGTGGGCCTCATACAGGTTATTACATGGATTGTATGCGGTGTTCTTGTTAAAATTAAATGTGGTGCTGTACTGAAGCAGGCCAGGAGACTAAGGGCAAACATTCTCCTTTTACAAGAGGCACATCTGTTAGGGTCTAAAGCGCCGTGCTTGGCTCACTTTGGATACACACATACATTTCACTCTGTGTTCAAGAGGGGATCACGGGAAACTGGTATACTAATCCTTCGCAGGGACCCATTTCGTCCCAATAGAATATGGACAATTATGGTAGATGTATTATGGTGACCGGTGCACCTTATGGGGAGCCACTCACATTGGCTAGTATAAAAGCCCCATCTCCATTAAAACATATCTATGTTGACAAATTTATCAGTCTGAGGGGAGAACTGCCGGGTGGCCTCTCTGTCATAGGTGGAGACTGGAACAATGTACTGAATCCAGGGGTTAACAGATGGTGTGCCAGAGGTGGGGATGTCCAGATTGAACTCACTCGTCTCCGCTCTGGGTTGGACTAACACACAGAGGGCTTTTATGTCCAACTGAAGCTGGCTACACATATTATTCAACAGTCCATGGTTCATTTTCTAGGCTCGACTATTTACTGATTCCAAGTGGATACACGCAAATGGTGTCGCAAGTTGACATTTTGCCAATGGGGTTGTCTAACCATTCCCCGTGGCCCTTAGGCTTCATGTAGGTCCGGAGCGCCATCCATTCCAGTCTTGAATGCCGCCCTTCCTTTTGCAGAACCTGTCATCTAAGACACTCCCATATTTGTCTATTACAGACTACTTTCCCATCAACATATATACAGCATCCTCCAGAATAGTACTGTGGGAAGCCCTCAAACCAACATTACCGGGGGGGGGGTCGATATTAGCTATTGCACTGGTGAAGGTAAGCATAAGGCTCATGCATTGGTAGTACATGAGGTTCGGATGCATGCCTTAGAAGAGAGAAACCGCCAATGGGGCGGTGCGGCTGCAAGGCGTCAGCGGCATCTAATTCAGCAGCAGTATCAGCAGCTACTCCTTGATGACGCTGAACAAGTGTGGCAAGCTGCACATAGTAGCATATACCAGTGGGGGGACAAGTCAAGTAGACTGCTACATAGGCTTTGTGTCCCGGTGGTGCGCAACACCAAAGGTGAGCTATTGTCAAGCCCAAAAGAGGTGGCCCAAAGTTTTGCTGCAGTCTAACGTAAACAATATGCCTGAAGGGACATGATAGGTATGGACCAGTTATTAGAGCTTTTTATCCCTTACCGCTCGGTCCCTTTCAGACACCGCCCATGCCCAATTAAATGAAGTGATCACTGAAGAGGAATTATCCATGGCCCTGGCAGAGATGCGGCTTGGGAGAGCCCCAGTACCAAATGGTTTCCCTGGCAAATTCCTCAAATCCTGTATTCGCAACTCAGGAGCCACTTACTGAGGGTAATTTACTCAGTGTTCAAGAAATCAGTGCTTCCACTAGACTGGAGACACCCTGATATTGTGGTCTTCCTGAAACCTGGTCGCCCGCCTAAAGACCATTCCTCATGTACCCCTATCTCGCTCCTCAATGTAGAGGTGAAACTCCTCGATAAAACTTTGGCCAACAGATTATTGAGATATATGTCGGGCATGGGTCACCCAGGCTAAGCAGGGGTTATGCCATATAGGGCTACACGCCATAACATTTTGCGCGGACTGCTTTGAGAAGTTAGATGTGGTTTTATTGGCCGATATACCACAGGCTTTTGACTCGGTCAGCTGTGAGTATTTATTTGTCCTCCTTCAGCACATTAATTTCAGCCTGAGGTTCTTATCCTACATTTATCTTTTATAAACTGATCCTACTGCCGCTGTCCGAATGGCTAGTGGGGTCTTGTCTCGTTTCCGGATCCAAAGGGGTGCAAGACAGGGGTGCCCATTGCCCCCCCTGTTGTTTGCCCTTGCCATGGAGCCTTTGGCAGCATGGATGAGGTTGGATGCCTAAGTGAGAGGCTTTGAGTGGTTGACTAAGTTGTCTAACAGGATAGCATTGTCTGCAGATGATGTTTTGTTCTTCCTTTACAAATCCCAAGACTTCCAGACCCTGCATCCTATAGATCATACAGGTCTCTGGTGAGATCACTGGGCTATATATGAATATCAAGAAGTGGGTGGTGCTCCCGGTGGGAAGGGCCGCTGGCAACATGGAGTAGGCTGCTGCGTTAACATTGGTTACCAACAGGTTCAAATATTTAGGGGTGTTTATTTCCTCATACTCCTTCTTTTTGTGGGCCCGCAACATTGGTCCACTTTTATTACATGTGAAGAAGGCATGGTCCCCATTGCCATTATCTCTTCTCAGCAGATCGGCAATTTTCAAACTGGTCTCACTTTCCCGTATGCTATACCAGTTTCAAAATTTCCCCCACATTATTCCAGCATCCTAGTTCCGACAGGTCAACTCTGTCAGAGCATCACCATAGCTGATATGCAATCCTACTATATGCCTCTCATTTATTGATCACCAAAGACTGGTTTTATTGCGCTCAAGATTATACAGAATATGGGACGGAGAGCGGGGGTTGAGCTTCGTTCCCTCGGCGACACAGGTGGTCATATATGTCTGGAGGCGCTCTCTCGAGCGGTTGGGAAAATTGACACAGGGAACCCCCTTATGGTGGGGCATGTTTCTTGGATAGGTGGCCCCATTGAGTGGGTTCCATAGATGGGACGACATAGGGATATCGACGCTGGGTGATATAATGCAGGGTATGGTTTTACAATAGCTCCAGGAGCTACAGATGACTGTCAGCTTCATTGCAGCCTGTTTTTCAAATACCTACAGTTCTGCCATGCCATAGCCCCTTATTTGCGCGACCTACACGTGCTACCAGAGTTCAGCCCACTAGAGGGCAAATTGTTAATGGGTGACTTAGGCAGTCACAAGATCGCACAAATGTATCAGTCACTGATCACAGACAGCTCCTCTACTTTACCTGCCCATAGAGCAACACAGCAGGGTGGCATAGACAAGTTTGATGAAGAGGACTGGACGGAAGCTCTGGGGACCTTCCGCAGGGTGGCTGTTTCCTACCGCAACATTTGATTCAATTTAAATATTTGCAAAGAGCTTATGTAAATGTAAATGTATTGGCATTTATATAGCGCACTACTTACCCGTAGGGTCCCAAGGCGCTTCGACCGCTGCGAAACCCTTCCTGGCTTCCCTGAGAGATGGTCCCTTAATGGGTATCTCCAGGGTGAGACCAGGCATCCCCGGCGGTCTGGTGGGGCCGTTAGTGAAGATGAGGCAAGCTAATGCCCAGAGTTGCCGAGTGTGATCGCTGATCAGAGTGGGCACCAAGGCGAGAGAATTATCGAGTCCGCTGACCCTGGTCCAGAAACCTGCCGCGCCGGGAATCGAACCCTGGTCCCGGGCCGTCCTCTGCTCTCGGGTCTGCCGCCTCTAACCAGTGAGCCACACTACTTCACTAGCTTACTGTACCAGGCACTAGTTGTGGCGTATTGGTGTAATTAGATCATGCACTTGCCGTCGATGCAGGAGGGAGGAGGGTACCTTCCTCCACACAGTGTGGTGTTGCATGACGTTGCAGTGCTTTTGGCGAGGGGTGTCATCTAGTCTGGCAGAGGTCCTCTCCAGGGAGATCCCAGGGACGAGAGCAAACCGCTATCAGCTATGCCTGTTATTCCTGGGATTCACGTTGGTAAAGAGAGACATAGCCAGAAGGTGGAAAACTGACTCTCCACCATCCATAGGGGCATGGAAGAAAGGTATGGATTATTGTATGGACCTGGAATTTGCAGTGTTCAAAGCTAGAGGCTGCCCACAAAAACATCAGACTATATGGCGGCGCTGGGCAGATTATAGAGGCATAGTTTTGGCCCTGGTGCGTACTGTGGAGGTTTAGCTGGATATTGAAATATGAATGTACAGGGCCACAACATGAGGGGAAAATGAGGGATTAAAGAGCGTGTCTCTATGAGGGCTCTATAGAGGGAATGCTGGTTTTAGGGGTGGACGGTGAACGACTGTGCCAGTTTTTTGTTTCACTCTTGTTCATGGTTCCTCACCCCACGCTTTCTTACCTATGTATGTGGGCCATCTTTGCCTTGTTATATTATCAAAACCCAAGAAAACGTGTTATGAAAATAAACCTAGAAAAGGACTTACTTCAGTGGAAGAAGGTGGTACTCCAAACTATACACTTAATTGAGTATGTTTCCTGCTATCTACTATGTCACTTCAGGTTGCATAAACTGTCTTGTTGGAGATATGTTTCATATTACCAATTATTGCACATTGCTCACTTTATGACTACTCTCTGACTTCTGATTTTATTAGCTTAAACACTGAAGTGTGGTTTGTAAATTATGAGAGACTATTTTGAGACTATAGGCACACACAAGTACATTGTTTCTTTGATTACACATGTGAGAACCTGAGAAAAGAGAAATTCTATGGCTGGGTTCTGTTCTTCAGGGATGGGTTCCTCACAGCCTGCTGCCACGTAGCCGTGCCAGATACTCACCGGCGGTAAGAAGAAAAGTAATCATAATTTTAAAGGGCTATGTCTGATATCCTTAGTGATACCAAAGAAAGAAAGAAAGAAAAAAGAAAGGAGGGCGAGCAACAGTATCAACACTTACAAAATGGTCACAAAGAACTCAAGTAGAGGATACATCAGCAGATTCGTCTAAGTGAAGAGTAAGAAACAAAGAGTAGCAGTTTAAGGTCAATGATCATAACAAATGTTTTAAAGGAGTATGGTCAGAAGAGACTGGGTAAATTAAATGGATGAGAACTGGGAGAGGTCAATCCATGTTAGTATTTTGCAAGCAATAGTTAGGCATGCATTGTTCAATGCTAAAGGGTACTCAGAGAGTTAAGATTAGTCTGTAAATGAGAGGACAAACAATTACTCTATATACTATGATAACATTTGTTCACTATGAGATGATTTTAGCCAAACCAGCAAGGTAATTGACCTAAGTAAGCACCACAACATAAACTCTCAAATCTATGATAAAATTGCCTTTTATCAGCCCAGGACACTTTGATACATTAATCCAAAAGTTTTACTAGATCCTTACATATCAATCAATGTCTTTCTTGCAAACACCAAACTGGTCTATTCCACACCTTCCCTACTACCAGCATGATCACTTTCAAAATGTGCAAATGCAAATGGATGACAAATTAAACAACCAGAAGAGCCCACTGCACATATCTTCAAGTCCACTCTGCCCCCTCTTGAGAAGAAAAATCTATTTCAAGACAATGTATTTGTTTCAAATACTTTGTAAGAATTGCCAGCAGAACAAAATTAAAAATATGTGCATGTGGCACGAGTTGAAGACTCCCCCAAGACTGTGGGGCCCCCACAACTAGTGGGGAGGCCCTTTCTGAATCAGGCCCTTAATGTCTATCCAGCTCTGCATCTTTGAAAAAGAATAGGAGTCAAACACATTTTTATTTATTGTACCTTCCAGGTGTCAATGCATTGTAGGCCCTACACCTGCCACATTCTTGCCACAGTAAAATTACTTTCATCCAAAGACCACTTCAGCCATCACATTTGGTGCTATCTCAAGGGAAATGTAATTGGCAGAACATCCACCAGGTCTCTCTAGCATGCTGGAATTGGAAGAACTAGAAGAAACGTCCTCCGGAGGGGATAATTCAAACCCTTGGAGGGTGATATATGTAGATTGACTTTTTTCCTCCAAAATGTCTATATTCACATTTTTCAGATGTTACAACACATACATTTGTCAAAATAAGAACCATCAGGGTAATGGTCTGACATCAAACAGATTGACTGTTAACTCACAAACGACAGGGAAAACTCCAGACTATGAAATTAATTCGAAAATTAACCATACACTGTAACATAAACAAGGTTATGTGAAACAATCTAATCTTGCACTAACTCACAATTTCGTTTACACAGAACTGGAAAACCATTCCGGAAATTTCATGAATAAATTAATGGAATCAAAGCTTAAACCAATAGTCCCTGAAGAAGACCCACAATTTACTATGACATTGTTATTTATCCAAAAGTCAATAATACCATAACTAGAGTCCTTAGTCTTTATTAGTGTTCTTATGGTGGCTTGGCCTCGTAGGGGTGTAAATGCGTTTCGGTCTGTGGAGTACTTTTTAGGCCTCGTCAGGATGATCCCAATAACCTATAATTTAAAAATATATACATAGTGCAATTTTGCTAACGGCGTAACAGATTAACATTGAAGCAGGACACAGCACTTTAAGGGGTATGTCTATGAATATTTCATGTTGCTTGGGATTATTACATGTAACACATGTAACAGCCAGACGGGTGGTGGTTAACAGCATGTTAGAGGATATGGTGTAACTGGAGCCATTGGAAATGTGTCTCTGAGATGCTAGCAGTGTTCATTGAACCAATAGTAGAGCCGAGGGGACTCTTTTATGTGGCCTATACATTTTGAGGGCAGTATGGTCTTGTATTGCCCATTTGCCCTCACAATTGGGCAGTTGGGTTTGGCAGGGAAAAATTTAGATTTCTGCAAACTACCAGAAACCTATAGAGCTTCAGGGCATGGAGCCAGCATGGAATACATATAAGCTGCTACAGCCACAGAGCAAGGAAAACACCATGCATGAGAGACACCATTTTAATCAGGCCAACATACCAAGGGGCCTGATTCACAGAATGAACTTAAGACTCAATCCTAAACTTACTACTATTTTGGTATTCACAGAATGCACTTACTACTTTTGACATTCACAGAATGCACTTACTACTTTTGGTATTCACAGAAGTTAGGATGTTGTCTTAAGTTTGTCTTAAGACAAACTTAAGACAGACTTAAGTTAGGATTTTGTCTTAAGTCTGTCTTAAGTCTGTCTTGTTTGTCTTAAGTCTGTCTTAAGTCTGTCTTAAGACAAACTTAAGACAAAATCCTAACTTCTGTGAATACCAAAAGTAGTAAGTTCATTCTATGAAATCCAAAAGTAGTAATTGCATTCTGTGAATACCAAAATAGTAGTAAGTTTAGGATTGAGTCTTAAGTTCATTCTGTGAATCGGCCCCAAGGACTCTATGAGTACCATTCATTCTGGACAGGTTCTCCTGGTCCTCACAAACACATAAAACCACAACACACAGCACTGTGTATTCCGCACACCGTGGCAGGAAAGTATGCACAGTAGTTATGGGGATATGAACACATTTTACAGAGGCGAGCCCGGCTTGTCCTTCCTTTTCCGTCTAGTGAGAGAGTAAAAAAGCCCTGGGGTCCTGAAACTAGAAAGGCCTGCCGTCAGTCACGCCAAAGCCTTGTATGAAGGAGCAGTACCCACCTTTGACTAGATGTGCAAGTTGAGCTAGCCAGAAGAGTACAGACTTCAGTGTTGCTAGCCTCATTTTTACAAGTCAGGGGCATGATTATTAATTTGGGTGGGAATACACCTACCAACTCAATAAACCCACTTTGGTTAGGACTAAACACAGTTAAGAGAGAATCTCTGATCAAAAACTGGAGCTAAGTCACAGCGTTAGGCAACATCCAAAGATGTTTGTGTTAAATGTTAGCGGTATAAACAACTACAAAGTAAAGAACACATCACAATGAAATTCCCAAACAATTAAGAAAAGTAGAGAAAACTTAACAAAAATACATCAAGATCATTAAAATAGATTAAGGGGAATCAAAGATATTAATTGTTTAAGTTTGAAGGCAAAAAGTGCCTAGAAACAATAAAGCGCCATTAAAAAACAATAGTTTGCAGTGGACTGGACCCCAGGTGCAAATTCAGTCTGACCGCAATAGAGGTCAGATACCCTGAGCTACCCCTATCAATGCTTTTGCCTTCAGGCTTGGGGGCTTATTTACAAGCCCATTGAACCTCCAGTGCGTCACTTTTTTAGACGCACCGGCGACACAGTGGCTGTTTATACTTTGTGCTATATTCACTGGGAAAAGCCTGCCGAGTTCACCCACTTGAACCAACTTCAATTGCAAGAGAGGTTTTTGACATATAAGAACATCTTCCTCTAAAGAGGTTTCTTTGCAGACTTTTTCCTGATGCATTACAGACATTTGATTGAGTTACCTCCCATGGTGTGTTATTTAAAAAATTCCACAATCTTCATACGGTTTGTGGAGATTTCAATGTTTAAAAACAATAATTCACATAGTGGATGAGAAAAGTTGTGCAACTCTGCACATTGACTTGCTCCTTATGCAGACAGAGAATGATGATATATAATAGGTATAAGGGTTGTTGATGCTCCTTTGGAGATTGATGTGGTCCCTTGTGCAGAAGGTTGTTCTTGCATAGGGAGTTTCTAAGGCGAAGCCATTTGTGATTTGAACATTTTCCAATATCAACTCATTGTGATAGTTCTGTTTTGAAACATGGAGTTGTTAATTAAGAATGCCTTTTACAATCAGTGAGAAGGCCTATTGTAAAATGAATACATCATGGTCACATCAAGTACGGGTCTTCACAAGTTAGATTTTCCTGATCATCAACACAAAGGCCAGCAGCTTTTCTTTGCCTTTGGTATATATGTAGGTGGTGTCTATACATTAGTCACTCAGCTGAGATGAACGATGCTGGTATATATCTGGTAGGATAAGGTGCACATACATTCGAATCATTCACCTTCAATCACGTATGGTACCGTTACCGAACATTTTTTGTGGATCTCTTCAGCTACACTGGCTGCCAAAACCTGTAGTTTCTTCCTTACTTGAGTTAGTGTACATTTTCTTTATCCGAAATAGATCTTGCCAAGTTTTGGCTCCTGATCAACTCACCTTAGTAAGGAGTTCCCATTGTTTGACCACGAATTAGAACCTTAAATTGGGTTTATTGCGGAACCTTTTAAGGCAGGATATGGCAGCCGTCATAACCAGTATCATTTTAAGACGTTATTGAGCATCAGGTTTAAAAATAGACTATCTGTAAGATCAGGGTTAATCAAGAGGGATCACTTGTAACATTTAGAGATAGGTTATCTATATGGTCAGGGTTAATGAAGAGGGGTCACTTGTATCAAACACTGTGCAAATTTAATTGCCTTTGGTGTTAGCCGCAGTTCTCCTGAGGGCAGGGGCAATGCTGATGTGTGGTCTAATGTTACAGGTATGTTGTTGGAATTTAGGAGATGATGCTTCCAAATATTTGGAGCTGGACAACAAATCATTTGGCTGGTGATGTACTTAGTAGGTGGGATTGATGCAGGTCGAGAATTAGAATCTTGGAAGAAAAGGGTAGGTGGCCTTGTGGGAAAATCCTGAGAACGCCTGTTTCCCGTCCAGAGAACAAATGAAGGAAATATACTGGAGATGGGTGGATACCATTACATATAGGAACAGTCACCCCTTGACTCTGACGGGCCAATTCCTCATTGTTAAACCAGTCCAAAACTTAGAACCTTACTGGGATGCTATCACAAAGCAACAAGATAGAAAGCTCCTATTTCAATTGAGAGTCGGTACGCTCCCAGTCAAATCGTTTACCACAAGGTGGGAGGCCTCAACGGACACTCTTTGCCCTAGTTGCAAGGAAACCTCTGAGTCTTTGGCTCATTTGCTATTTGCCTGTCCCGCCTATATTCGCCCAAGACGAATATGGCTGGCCCCTATTTATTGAGCCCTGGGGACAAGGAAATGCGATGAGGCGCTAAGATTGCTTCGCTCTGAAACATGGCTGCCACTTAATATTGCTGCAGCCAAATATTTAGGCTGGGCATGGACTATAAGAGCCAAAGCTACTGCGGCATCATGATGAATGTGCTTCGTTTATATGCCTTTATTTGTTATAGAGACTTGTATATATATATGAATTTATACATGTTCACGGCTCCAAAATTAGCAACATTGTACTGCTCCTTTTCTATTGTTACTATGAGCTAGGGGGCATATTATCAAGGGGGTTTATCTCCGCTTTTTTGGCTTTAAAAGCCAAGAAAGTGGAGAAATAATTATCTCCCTATTACCTAGCTGTCGCTAACACCAGTTAGCGACAGCTAGTAGGAGATAGCGACCATCTTGGGCCCGGCTTTGCATGTCAGTGAAATTTATCACTAATGACATGCAAAGTGGGCGTGCCAAGATGTTAGCGACTGGAAACAGTCGCTAACATCGCTATCTCCTATTACCAACTTTTGGAGATATTCGCGCTAAGCGTGAATATCTCCAAAAGCTAACACCTGCCCTGAGCAGTTCTTAGCCATGTTATCCAATGGGAGGTGGATAACATGGCTAAGAGCATTAGCTCTGTAATGCATGAATATCGCTGACTTTTCAGCGATTTTCATGCATTGCGGCCGATTTTTATCGCATTTGCGATAAACGTTGGTAATACCAAGGTTTATTTGCGTTAAAAATCGCCGCAGCTTAGCGGTAAATTTTTGTCTCTAACCAAGCAATAGCGATAATTATCGCTATTGCTTGGTAATATGCCCCCTATGTTTCCACGTGTGTTTATTGCTCTAGTTGCAGTGTTTTATAATTAACTGAGAGATGCTACTCATGTTATCTGTTTTATTGGAACCTGAGGTAATGGGTTATGCTTTTATGACTAATTGTCGAATAAAGCTTAATTGATGATGAAGATGAAAAGGAAGATACCGCCCTTAGGATAAAGAGTACCCCACGACTGCAGGACCCCACCACAAGTGTGGAGGCCCTTCGTGAATCAGGCCCTGAGTATATTCAGTATAATTGCTTGTATCACATATTATGCAGTTTCAACTCTCTACCACCGCCTTCCATAATTCAGGGTAGCTCACCATTGCGACCACTAGAAAGTCAAATGGCGCATTTGGAAGGAGGAGACGCATTTAGCCCAGTGAGAATACGGACAGGCCACTGAGCAAAGTGGAAGGCAAGCCCTAACCCCATGTTTCTGAAAGTCTGCTGGGAGATTGAGTTGGAGAGTTAGCACCCTGGAACCATGAGTATCTTTAAGCCCAGTTGGTCACATTCATCTAGAAGTGAGGTCAAGTAGCTGAATGTAATGGACCTGAATCCTCCCTGAAGCTCCCAGCACTCAAGAAGCTTGTATCTGCCCCTTCGTCCCCAAAAGGACACAGATGTTTTTCCACAGTACCCTAGGATGAGGGCTTGTGGCCCATTGCCTAAAGTCTGTTGCTTTCCTTCGAAGTTTAGCCCTTATGCCACCAGGGACCACTTTGTATGAAATCATTGTTGGAGGCTATGTCTAAATCTTAGGCCCCATTTGGGGCTGGTAGAATGCATGGACCAAGTGAGAGCACTGGTGACCAAGCCAACTGAAATCTTGACTGTGACTGACCTATTTTATAATATGTGAGCCCTTGTAGCTAGGTGCCCAGGTCCCTATGGATAATGCCTTTTTTAGGTGCCTGCATATTTCCAGACCTTTTCGCCATTCAAATACTGGAGAAGTCGGATCCATAGCTCGAAAGACATCACCCCCTATAACCCCATTGCTGGTCCTATAAATATTGTTAAATACTGCACATTTGATTCCTTGAAATGTGTTTGACTTTAGTAGGAGTCCTCTTCCAGTTATGGGTGATGGGTTTGTGGACATACAACTTGTTTTTGCTGGGGAGTCCGACACAAGTTATCAATGTGTCTAGATGGATAGAATACTGGCATAGACACACTGTTGCTCTATGGCTGTCCATTTGCTACATTTACTACCTCAGCTAACTAACTCACAGTAAAACCAAAAGTTGACAAAGGCACTCGCGCCTTACTATCTTCCTTGCATCATGAACACACAATCAAATACCCATACTCCCGCTCAGCAAGGAGAGGCAGTGTCAGGACAGTAGGTCATCCCAGCTCTCAGCATCACACTTCAGAGTTGACGGCCATGCTCTGGGGACAAGTGGGAACTCTTTCATCCCGCTGAGAATACTGATGCAATGTTGATATGGGTGGCATCTTATTGCTGAGAAAATGAGAAATAGCTATGTGTAAACAAGGGTTAACAGACTAATGTTGGCCCACGTGAAATGATAACCCATCTGAACAAATTGTTGTGAATCTAGGGTCAAGTATACTAAAGACTTGCCTTATCCTTACATGGCGCAAGTCTTTTTAAGACAAGGCAATCCTTACAAAGCCACGCAAGGCGCAATTTGCACCTCCTTGCATGACTTTGTAGGAAATGCAACGCAGAGAAGTGGCTTGTGCTACTTTGTGTTATATTTCATTGTGGTAGGCCTTCTATGGGTGGAGCATGGGCGTTTCAGTGCATCCACCGTTGGAATTTGATGCAATCCAAGATTTACTAAAGGCAGAAAACCTGGGATTTCGCCAAAATGGTGTGTCTATCACAGAAAGGTGTAACAGGCAGAAATTTCTCTTTGTTACTTCCACTTTCCATGTGTGTTACATTCTTCATAAAAAATGCAAAGAGGAATACGCCTCTAAAGATTGGTTTTCGTGCACAAAAACCATCCTGCCCACAATGCAGGCCCGCTTCTACCACAGCACAAGGGTGCCTGCATTGGTGCTAAGCAGCCACACACATGCCATCGCTAGGAGAGAGCTGGCTTGTGCCATATGTTTGTAAATATGTAACAATTCTGCTCTCTCCCTTTAATGTAATGCAGAGCAGCAACATCCCTGACTGTGCTGCGTTGTGGGAAATTTTAGTAAAAATGACACAATGCCCGCTCCGGGTGACGGGCACCTGTTGTGTCTTAAGATCGAGGTTAAAATGCTAAAATTATAGTTCTCTCTGCACTGATGTCTTTAAAACAAAACATCTGAAGTGAGTTAACCCCTTCCCCGCTTATGACGGAACCAGGTCGTCATGAGCCACGGGTGGCGTGTGCTCATGATGGCATGATTCCGTCATACTGCGGCTGCTCAGCCCACGCGGCACTGATTCCCTGCCTGTGCGGGCGAATTAGTGAGTGGGCGGAGTTGTGACAGAACGTCGCCATTATGAGCACAGCTCGCCTGTGACTCATGACGGCGTGCTTCCGTTGTGAGCATGGCGGCGCCTCGCTCACCCCCCACCTCCCCAGCGCCGCAGTGGAATTACCGCTGAGGCCAAGGGGTTAATAAAGTCGGCCACATGTCACGAATATATGTGATATAAAGGACTACCATGATTAAAGCCTGACACAGAGGGCACTAAGCACTGATTAAAGACATATTACAAATATCTTTGGCGACCAATGCAGGGGTCTCTGACACGTGTATCCCAGCTCTGAAAACAAAACTCCCATCGCAGGCTCCATCCTTGTCAATGGGTTGCCCACATCATGATAAACTTTATTGAAAGCGTGTAGATGGTGAAAACTTCTCAGATCCTCAGACACTCTTCCCACATATTAATAGGTCCATTGGTCCAAGTCTCCCACTCTCAGATACACCAGAAACCTACCATCATTTGTACACTTTCTATTTGAGAGAAATGACCTTTAATATTTTGCCATAAATGTCATGGGTTATGCAAATTATGTCACGTAAACAATTAATAATAAGACATTTCGACGTCTTCCCAGATGAATTCACATGAACTAAAATATGCGGGCACATCTCCTACGTCCAGCAAGATGAGCACTAAGTCTGTCACTGTTTTGGGGTGTGTCGTGTCTTAAGTAGATGAAAGCAGGAGCAGTGCTATTTTAGCACCCTAGACAGTGGTAGATGGTTGCCTGCTGTGAGAACCTCAATGTAATGTGCTGCTTTTGTCTGCAAATGTTGCAGTGCTATTTGACATATTTAAAGTAAACAACAGAACTCAATAACATGCACAGCAACATAAAACACAAGTAAAACATAACAAGGCAAATCACAACAAATCAATCATCATCATCAAAATACTTTTTTCGGTTTGAAAAATCAAAACCATAAAAGTCAAATACAGTAACAATTTTAAACCATTTACAAGCAAGACATTCTGTCAAAACAGAAAAGAACAGAGCTACTGCAGAACAATGCAAGAAAATTGAATTGCGATAACGTAGCTCAAAACCACAGCAGAATTTATAAAAATCACAGAATACATCACAACCACAACAAAATGCCACACAACAAATTTGCACCAACGTTCTTGTCACACATTACCACCTCGGGAGACCTGTTTTCATAATAAGGTGGTGAATTGCATTTGGAGCAACAACCACCTTCACATGCCCCTAAGGACATGAAACATCAGCATCCACAAACGGTCTATGCCTCTGGCCCACAATCTTTTTTATGTTTTTCACTTATTGTGACCATATCCAATGATTTCATTAGATCAGAGCTTTCTGGTGTTAATTCCTTAGACAACATCATGGGGGTAGCTGTCTAGTAGTGTGACACTCAGTGATGGCTTCAAAGTTAAAAAACATGACTCTATGGTACAGGTAAAGTGTTTCTGTCAGTGGGAAATAAAGAACAGTTTCAAAGTACAATATGACAGTCGTATGTCATTTTATTAGATACTTTTTGTAATTGTTTTATTCTGAGGTTTTCCTCTAAGGACATTACTTTGAATTTCTATCTGCTACACTGAGAAGCAATTTCCTTGGATGCTTGAAAGTCTCATCACTGACCATTAAAATCCCCCTTCACTCCTAAGCTCGAACCTTTCCTGAACCCTAAAAACTCCTCTACACCCCACTAAGTTCCATACATGGCTCAATCCTAAAGAGAAATCTCCACCCCTAAACTCCACCCATCTCTGATCACTAAAACTGACTCAACACCCCGAAACTCAATTCTTCCCTGACCACAATCCACCACATCATCTATAAATTCCACTAATCCCTGAAACTCTAAACCCCTTTCTTCCCCTAAACTCTCCCTATCTCTAGGTCTGGCTGCAAATTCTGTTCTGCTCTTGGAATTTGCGGAATTTGGGTAATTTTGCGTTCTGCGGAGAATGCGAAATTGCCCAAAATTCTGCGTTCCGCAACTTCGGGAAATTTTTTGCTTGTTTGCGTTCTCAAAATGCGTGTTTACTAGATATTTCCACTTAAGCATTCAAACAGCGATTGCAAACAGTAAAAAAGCATTGCGTGTTCGTGGAATTTCTACGCGTTTGAGGAGATTTTTTACCGTTTCGCGTAGATTTGCATAACGCGATTACGCGAATTCCACCCACCCCTACCTATCTTTTGCCCCATAAAAAATACACATATATACACATATTCAATGCTAAAACCAAAAGATATAGTGACATTATAATTAAGTTTTCAAATGAGATAGGAGCTAATGTTTAAAACCCAAAAAACTAATGTAATTCACGAGCTATGGGTTAGTCTACTAATACTAACTTGAAACCCCACAATGCACTGCTTATTACCTCAGCTATTACATACATCATGAAAAGTTAATTGACATCATTGTTCAAATTCTAAGTTGACCATATGCTCAACCCTCTCGGGCAATGTCTGGCAACCCCTTATGAGTTCTAGGCCCTGCACCCTTCACCCTGTGAGTACCAAACCACCCAATGTGTGTGTACAAAATCAATCCCCTCATCACACAGCTAAACCAGTTAGACTGTGTGCCCAACACTGTGTGGATGGACAACTAACTACTAGAAAAATGTATTCACTCACAGCTTAGTAACCACATAGACCACTTATACCTGCTCAATCAATTCCAATCAGGTTTTCATGCAGGGCACAGTACAGAATCAGACATGACCCACATAATAGATGATGCATTAAAAATCCTGGACCAAAACAAATTGTGCTTACTAATTCAGCTTGACCTATCCTTGTTCTTCGACACGTCAAACATGACAATGTACTAGATCTCTTGAAACACAGAATGGGACTATCTGGTCCGGTCCTAAACTGGTTCACCTCCTTCCTTCAAAATAGAACACAAAGTTTCAAGGTCAATCAATCCTTATCCAAGCCCACCCCAGTCACTTTGGGAGTACCCCAGGGATCATCCCTCTCCCCTACACTTTTCAAACTGTTTATGGAACTGCCCAACAAACTTCTCGGCTCCTCGAATGTCCACTTTCACATGTACGCAGATGACACACAACTTTACATAAAGATCCACTCACTTGAAGACATCAAATCTCTCGTTTCAACTCTCCAAGAAACACAGACCTAGTTGGCCAATAACGACTTAACACTAAACACCCTCAAAACCGAATTCCTCTTAATCGCTCCCCCAGCCAATCAACAACCATCCTCGAGTGGATGCAACACCTAACAGCACTCAACGGTCAACCCCTCATCATTGACTCTGCGAAATCTCTGGGAATAACTCTGGACAATAAGCTAAACATGCAGAAGCTCATCAGCGCCGTGACTAAAGGAGCACATTTTCAAATGAACACCCTGAGGAGACTGAAACCCTTCCTGCCTGCAAATGACTTCAAACAAGCAGTTCAAGCTCTAGTAATCCCCAGAGTGGAGTATGGGAGTGTCGCCCTCTGGGGCCTTCCCAGATCGACGATGTCCCCTCTATGAGCCTCAATCAACGCAGCTGCTAGATTCATCACTGGCTCCAAAAGAAACTGCCACATCTCCCCTGACCTCCCTTCCCTTAACTGGCTACGTTTTGAGGCCAGAATCCATTCGAAAATAGCCTGTATGAATCACAAGGCACTACATCACAATACTCCAAGATACCTAGCTGAGAGACTGGTACTATCAGGTGCTAATAGAACCACCAGGAGCTCCTACAATCTTCTTTTAAAACCACAAAGTTTTTCCAAGAAAAAAACATACAACCAGACCTTCTCGGGAATCGCTCCCAGGATTTGGAATGCATTGCCCCCAGAAACAAGACAGAACCCGTCCACAGCATATTTCAAGAAAGAAGTGAAATCGATTCTCTTGGCCAAATTTACTTGAACTATTTAGACAACCATGTATATATTTGCCAACCTGCTTTTGTCACTACTTTTATAATTGGTCTAACCCATATTATTTTTATGTGTACCTTTGACACCTATATTTGCCATGTAAAGCGCTTTGATACCTGCAAGGGTCTTGTTCGCGCGATAAAAAAGTTCAACATAAAAAAAAAAACTAGCCCCATGCCCCGCAGACAGCCAATATACCTTCTGCACACAGCCATCATCCGTGCAGAGTGGTGAGTTGGCCCTGCTCCCAGGCCACTGCAGGTGGCTTGCCGTCCATGCACAGGCCTGCACAAAGGTGGTTGGATAGAGGGTCTGGTTTGAACAGATTTACATTAAATTACAAAAAGCACTCTTTCTCTGTAAAGTTCTAACTTTTTACCCAATGTAGTGCAATTCTGTTCAGCCATTTTATCTGTAATGGAGAACAAACACTCCTATGGGAATTAAATTCTGAAGAAAAAATAATGTGGAAAGCGAATAAAAATAAGCTGTTGATTGGTCACATGCAAAAAGAATTTGATGGAGGGAATGCTGGACAATGCAAGCATTCAACACCAGTCACGGGGATCTAGGTTAAATCCATCATTCTGTTGCTCACCACACCACCCCAGTTTGGACCCAGCCATATGCAAATCAGTCTTGACCCTGTTCCTTGTGGGAACAGTCCAGCCCAAACTGCCAAGCCAGGTCCTCCCTGGCCCGGAAACAAGCATCCAGGGACCGTTTTCAGGGCATCACCCTTCATCGGCTAGGCTAGCTTGAATTCAGTGGTGTAGTGAGCACAGGATCCACATCTGTGCATACCCTTCCCACTTAGGGCGACATATGCAAAAGATGTTCACATTGAGCACAGAATCTTATTGCTTGTTTCCAGTCCAAGGAGGAGCTGGCCTGGCAGTTTGGGCTTGACTGTTCACATTGGGCACAGGGCCAAGGCTGATTTGCATATGGCTGGGCTCAAACTAGAATGGAATTGTGAGCAAAAAGACAATGGATTTAGGCCCAGATCGCTGTACTGGGGTGAATGTATGACATTGTTCTGCATTCTGTCCATCAATTGTTGGTTTTATATTTGTCACCCCGAGTGGGACTGGGATGCCCAGATGTGGGTCCCATGCTCTCCATTCCACTGGAGTCAAGCTATCCTGGCTGATGAGGGGTGAAACCCCGAAACCGGTCCTAGGATGCTTGTTTCCAGTCCAGAAAGGACTTGGGCTGGCAGTTCACGCTGAACTGTTCCCATTGGGCACAGGGTCGAGCCTAATTTGCATATGGCTGGGTTCAAACTAGAATGGCATGGTGAGCAGAAAATTGATGGACTTAGGCCCAGATCTCTGTACCGGGGTGCATATGACCCTGTTCTGCATTCTGTCCATCAATTGTTGTTTTTGCATTTGTCACCCCTTGCCTGGCAGTTCCGGCTGGACTGTTCCCATTGATGCTCATCCTGGGCAACTATTCAAGAGGGCCTGGCCTGGCAGTTCGGGCTGGACTGTTCCCATTGGGCGCAGGGTCAAGACTGATTTGCCTATGGCTGGGTTCAAACTGGAATGGCATAGTGAGCAAAAAACACGATGGATTTAGGCCCAGTTCTCTGTACTGGGGTGAATGTATGACATTGTTCTGCATTCTGTCCATCAATTGTTGTTTTGTTGCATTTGTCACCCCTTGCCTGGCAGTTCTGGCTGGACTGTTCCCATTGATGCTCATCCTTGGCAACTATTCAAGAGGATGCATTATCTGCCATTTCTGTTTTTGTGTTTTGTCCAATCAGTGTTGCTCTTTTGTGAATGTATCTGCCTCTGCCATTGTCCTCTTTTGTTTACACTTGTAACTGTGTCACCTGATCTTGTTCTTTGTGTAACTATGTGAGCATCATTAATTTATAATTGTATTTTGTCTTAGTAAATCACGTATATATACTTTGTATGGGTACCATTACTTTTTCTTTTTTTGGGTTATATGATTTCTTCGGGAATATGTAAAAAATACTTTTTCTGTAAATACTTTATTTTTCAACTGTATTTCTGTTATGTCTATGTGCATGGGACTGATCAACATGAATTAACAGCATTCATTGTTATTCAACCTTGATCACGCTGTGCAGACTGAGGTCACAGTGTAAACCTAGATATGTGAAAAACAGACAGTTCTCATATAAAGAAGTGTGAGCAGTTTTATTTATGAGAACAGAGCTGTGTAGTGTTATGTGCAAAGGTGGCAAAATGGTGTTTAAGCATATATTTCACTTATGCTAACATAGCAATGTCAGCATGAATATCGTATCCTCCCTACAGGCCGATAAACTTTTTAAAAGGCAGGGGCTGTGTGCCCCACCCCCGAGCCATCAATGGCCTGATGACACGCTTTCATGGGGCTGGCTCACATACTGTGTCCGGGGGAGTCCACCACCGAGACACAGCAGTTTCCTTGCCCACACCGGCATGGGCAAGGAAACATGTTTTTTTCAAACCTGGCGGGAACATTTTTGAAACTCCTGCCATGTGGGAGAAACCACAAAGTTTACTCCCAGCGGGCAGGAGCTTCAAAAATGCTCCTGCCGACTGGGATCAGACTTTTGATCTGTTTCCCTGCCCACACTTATGCGGGCGGAGAAACAAATCAAGAGATTGATCCCTCCCGGAATGCCCCTACGTCCCCAGTGAGTGTATGGTGGGTGTCCATAGTAGAGGTAGGCCCCGGGGATTATTATTATTATTATTATTAAATGAAATTTGTAGAGCGCGCTGACACCATGGGTTTCCTGGCGCAGGGATGGGGCCCCTGGGGTCAAAAAAGGCTCAGGGAGGTGGACTGTGGGCCACCCGCCAAGATTTAAATCACCATCTGAGCTTGGAAATGACAGTGTGCACTGATTTTTGGCGAGACAGAGTGTTGGTGCTTGTGTGATAATAAAAGCAAGGTGTGGGGATTGTATTGAATATGCACTTCTTTTGCTTGACGGAAGATCCAGGAATTTCAGCACTGGCACATTTCTGTTACCTGAAACGGTATTCAAGGTTTGAAGCACTGGTGCATTTCTGATACTTGAAGAAGGACCCAATATTTGAAGCACTGGTGCATTTCTTATACTTAAAGGAAGATCCAAGAATTGGAGCACTGTTGCATTTCTGATACTAGAAGGAAGGTCTGAGAATTGGAGCAGTGGTGCATCTCTGTTACTTGAAGGAAGATCCAATAATTGCAGCACTGGTGCATTTCAGATACTTAAAGAAGGATCCAATGTTTGAAGAACTAGTGCATTTCTGATGCTTGAAGGAAGAACCAAGAATTGGAGCACTTGTGCATTTCGGGTACTAGAAGGAACATCCAGGAATTAGAGCACTGGTGTATTTCTGTTACCTGAAGAGGGATCCAACATTTGGAGCACTGGTGCATTCCTGGTACTTGAAGGAGGATCTACGAATTACAGCAGTGGTGCATTTTTGTAACTTCAAGGAGGATCTAAGTATTGGAGCACTGGTGCTTTTCTGTTACTTGAAGAAAAAATCCAAGAATTGGAGCACTGGCGTATTTCTGTTACATGAAGGAGGATCCAATGTTTGGAGCACTGGTGCATTTCTGGTACTTGAAGGAAGAGCCAATAATTGGAGCAGTGGTGTAATTCCGGTCTTGAAAGAAGATCCAAGAATTGGAGCAGTGGTGCACTTCTGGTACTTGAATGAAGATCCAAGAATTGGAGCAGTGGTGCATTTCTGTTACTTGAAGGAGGATTTAAGTATTGGAGCACAGATGCGTTTCTGTTACTTGAAGGAAAATCCAAGAATTGGAGAACTGGTGCATTTCTGACACTTGAAGGAAGATCCTAGAATTGGAGCACTTGTGCATTTCTGGTACTAGTAGGAAAATCCAGGAATTAGACCACTGATGTATTTATGTTACCTGAAGAGGGATTCAAGAATTGAAGGAGGATCCAACATTTGGAGCACTGGTGCTTTTCTGCTACTTGAAGGAAGATCCAAGAATTGGAGCACTGGTGCATTTCTGAATCTTGAAGGAAGTTCCAAGAATTGGAGCACTGATTGATGCCTTTCTGGTACTTGAGGGAGGGTCTAAAAATGTCAGCAATGGTGCATTGTTGTTACTTGAAGGAGGATCTAAGAATTGGAGCACTGGTGCATTTCTGATACTTGAAGGAGGGTCTAAGAGTGGCAGCAGTGGTACATTTCTGAAATTTGAAGGAGGATCTAAGAATTGCAGCAGTGGTGCATTATTGATATTTGAAGGAAGATCTAGGAATTGGAGCACTGGTGCATTTCTGGTACTTGAAGGAAGATCCAAGAATTGGAGCACTGGTGCATTTCTGGTACTTGAAGGAAGATCCAAGAACTGGAGCAATGGTGCATTTCTGATACTTGAAGGAGGATCTAAGAATTGCAGCAGTGGTGCACGTTTGTTACTTGAAGGATGATCTAAGAATTGGAGCACTGGTGCTTTTCTGTTACTTGAAGGAAAATTCAAGAATGGGAGCACTGGTGTATTTCTGGTACTTGAAGGAAGATCCAAGAACTGGAGCACCGGTGCATTTCTGATACTTGAAGGAGGATTTAAGAATTGCAGCAGTGGTGCACGTTTGTTACTTGAAGGAGGATCTACAAATTGGAGCACTGGTGCTTTTCTGTTACTTGAAGGAAAATTCAAGAATGGGAGCACTGGTGCATTTCTGGTACTTGAAGGAAGATCCAAGAACTGGAGCACCGGTGCATTTCTGATACTTGAAGGAGGATTTAAGAATTGCAGCAGTGGTGCATTTCTGATATTTGAAGGAGGTTCTAAGAATTTCAGCAGTGGTGCATTACTGATATTTGAAGGAAGATCCAGGAATTGGAGCACTGGTGCATTTCTGGTACTTGAAGGAAGATCCAAGAATTGGAGCACTGGTGCATTTCTGGTACTTGAAGGAAGATTCAAGAACTGGAGCACTGGTGCATTTCTGATACTTGAAGGAGGATCTAAGAATTGCAGCAGTGGTGCACGTTTGTTACTTGAAGGATGAACTAAGAATTGGAGCACTGGTGCATTTCTGGTACTTGAAGGAAGATCCAAGAACTGGAGCACCGGTGCATTTCTGATACTTGAAGGAGGATTTAAGAATTGCAGCAGTGGTACATTTCTGATATTTGAAGGAGGATCTAAGAATTTCAGCAGTGGTGCATTACTGATATTTGAAGGAAGATCCAGGAATTGGAGCACTGGTGCATTTCTGGTACTTGAAGGAAGATCCAAGAATTGGAGCACTGGTGCATTTCTGGTACTTGAAGGAAGATCCAAGAACTGGAGCACTGGTGCATTTCTGATACTTGAAGGAGGATCTAAGAATTGCAGCAGTGGTGCACGTTTGTTACTTGAAGGATGATCTAAGAATTGGAGCACTGGTGCATTTCTGGTACTTGAAGGAAGATCCAAGAACTGGAGCACCGGTGCATTTCTGATACTTGAAGGAGGATTTAAGAATTGCAGCAGTGGTACATTTCTGATATTTGAAGGAGGATCTAAGAATTTCAGCAGTGGTGCATTACTGATATTTGAAGGAAGATCCAGGAATTGGAGCACTGGTGCATTTCTGGTACTTGAAGGAAGATCCAAGAATTGGAGCACTGGTGCATTTCTGGTACTTGAAGGAAGATCCAAGAATTGGAGCACTGGTGCATTTCTGGTACTTGAAGGAAGATCCAAGAACTGGAGCACCGGTGCATTTCTGATACTTGAAGGAGGATTTAAGAATTGCAGCAGTGGTACATTTCTGATATTTGAAGGAGGATCTAAGTATTGCAGCAGTGGTGCATTACTGATATTTGAAGGAAGATCCAGGAATTGGAGCACTGGTGCATTTCTGGTACTTGAAGGAGGATCCAAGAACTGGAGCACTTGTGCATTTCTGATACTTGAAGGAGGATCTAAGAATTGGAGCAGTGGTGCACGTTTGTTACTTGAAGGAGGATCTAAGAATTGGAGCACTGGTGCATTTCTGGTACTTGAAGGAAGATCCAAGAATTGGAGCACTGGTGCATTTCTGGGACTTGAAAGGGGTCTGGATATTTTTATTTCTGTACCTTTAAGGAAGTCCTCACTGGTGCAGTGTGGGTTGTGCGGGGTTGTACAATAATGTGGGTAACAGACAGAAATGCATTTCTGGCAGTGTAATGAGGATCTGATAGTTAGTAAAATGATGGTAATTCCTGCTTAGCCTGAGAAAGCAGCGTTGGCAACTGAGTACGAATGAGTGGGCACTGGATTGAGCACTGAATGCCATATCCTTCAGCCTATTTTAAATTCCAGTGAACAGTGAAATATCATCTGCACTTCTAGGAAGAGGCTGCAGAGAAATGCCGATTTACCGCAATTTTTAGAAGGGAATTAGTTGCAGGAGACATTGAGTGCGTGCACAATCCCAAGGGAATCAGATCTGTGAAACCATAAGTTCTTGTACTTTTAAAAGAAAGCCCTTTCTGGGAAACAATGTTTATTTTATCTCACAGAGAAGACATTGCTCTGAGACAGTAAGCACCTTCTGTTCCAAGCAGGGATACCCTGTGACAGTAGGCGCATGTTTTCAGATCTAAGAGCTGTGATACCATGGACAGCTGAATTTCTCACAGAGATAGGATTGAGGTGAGAGACTTGACATGAAGAATCTACATTCCGAAGAAGCAAATGCTGCCAGTGAAGGAGTACCTGCGCTCCTCAGAAGTGGGTGTTTGGAGAGGAACCTTCACATATCAGGAGCAGATCACATGAGAAAGAAATAAGTGACACTTTCACAGACAGGTGTCTGTGAGACAATGAGAACCTCTGTGTCTCACAGGCGTGTCCTGTGAGTGATTGAGCACCTGGACTTTTCATAACAAGGTGCTGCAAAAGAGTACTTGCACTACTTAGAAAATGAGTGCAGGAGGCAGTGTGTAGCTGCACTTCCTAAAGTGGCCCACCGTGATACAGCAAGTACCTGCACCGTGTGTCAGGGAGTACCTGCACTTCTATGACACGTGTGCTGAACAACAGTGAGTACTGTCCCTACTTGTGCCTGCCTCCATGGTGGGCAGAGTGGCCCACCATTGTGGGGTTTCCATGTACTATCTATCTAGGACCATGCACAGATTCCCGGAAGCACTTTAGTGGAGAAGTGAGATATGCACTGTGTGGACCCAAGATATGTTCTCAATCAATCAATCAATCGATTTCTATAGCACAGCTAATCACCTAGGAGGGTATCCATGCCACACTTCCTTTGCGGTGATTGTCTGAAAATAGCAAGTGCCCACACAGAGAGGTCCCCAATAAAGTAGCAGTACTCCACCACCCATAGAAGAACTCCCCACCTGCATGCCACACAACACTATGCACAGGGAGCAGAGTGTGCTGACCACCACATGCCCAGCTGTTGCGCTCTGCAGACCCATCCCTCACTGCTCTGTCCTATACTGATCCTAAGGGGGCTGACAATGACCTTAGAGTTAGTGCAAATAAATAGCTACCTAGAGGGAGGATGGAGAATCCTTCATTTCGGAATTAGCGCCCTCACACACCCAGCCCGCTGGGTGTCATGCTTCATCATTGGGCATGCTCCTCGTCAAGTCGGCGCTGCAATACCGGATGGGCATCCTCAGTGGGGGCTCTTTGGCGGAGATCTTTTATTCTTTGCTGTATCGTGAGGTGTGTGTAAGGGGCCCTGAAGTGTAGAATTGTAGTGATGTGGTTTCTAAAAAGACCAAGTGAGTGAAAACAGGGAACGGGAGGATATGGGCAACTAATTTTAATAATCCTGTCTCCCATCCTGATTAAAAAGACTGATGGTGACTGTCTATTGTAATGTTATAGGCAGGTTGCGCTATAGTTTATGCGGTCAACATGTTTCTTGCCCTAGTTGTCCAGGAAAGGTTCAGGCGGGAATTCTTCAGGACCTAATTAAGAATTAGAATCTACACTGAATGACTGGTAATGGAGTGTCGTAACCTAGATATTACCAGTGTAGTAACGCCAGTGGCGTGTGGTGTCCGTGGGTGCCGTAGCTAATCTAAAATCTAATCAAGACTGGCCCCATCGGATAGCGGCATGGAGTGGACATGTTGATTCAACGTGTGTCATCGGCTCGCGCCTACTCGGCAGAGGACTTACCCTGCTGTGCCGGTTCTGGTCATTCAGTGTAGATTCTAACTCTTAATTAGGTCCTGAAGAATTACCGCCTGGTCTTTCATTGCCCAATGATGAAGCATGACACTCAGCGGGCTGGGTGTGTGAGGGCGCTAATTTCGAAAGGAAGGATTCCCCATCCTCCCTCTAGGTAGCCATTTATTTGCACTAACTCTAAGGGTGTTGTCAGCCCCCTTAGGAACTGCATACTCCTTTCTTTGTTACTTGCATCAGGACCCTATGCTGGACCTTTAAAGCCCTTGTCTCTACTTGTTGTGAACGCTGTCCTATACTGACCCATGCCTTTCCAAGGAGGGGGGAAACTTGGCATTTTAAATACTAGCATGGCTTTTTAAAGTGACCTCCCACTGACTGGCTGGACTGTCGCCTCTGCAGTGCTTTGACAAGCTGAGCCGGCAGTCAAAGGAGCACATGTGCAGCACCTCTAGGGTAAGCAGACTTTCAGTAAGATGCAACGGGGGCCTGTCTGCACATCCTGATTGAGGAACGCTGGTAGGGCTGGGGCAGTAGAGTGGTAGCAAGGGATAAGCAGGAGTGGAGATAGGGTATTTGCCAAAGCTCTTCATGGGCCAGAATAGCATGAACAACAGCAGTTATGGATGGAGGAGCATTGGGAGAGCGCGCTCTGTAGTAGAGTAGCAGGGGTTCAGCAGGTCTGGGTTCAGATGAATTGGCAGAGTTGCTGCAGCAGAAGAATAGCAGGGTGGGCTGCTAGTCTACATGTGGGAACACTGACAAAGCTCTCCCTGGGCCCGATTCAAAACATGAACTTAAGACTCAATCCTAAACTTACTACTATTTTGGTATTCACAGAATGCACTTACTACTTTTGGCATTCACAGAAGTTAGGATTTTATCTTAAGTCTGTCTTAAGTCTGTCTTAAGTTTGTCTTAAGTCTGTCTTAAGTTTGTCTTAAGACAAATTTAAGACAAAATCCTAACTTTTGTGAATCCCAAAAGTAATAAGTGCATTCTTTGAATACCAAAAGTAGTAAGTTAATTCTGTGAATACCAAAATAGTAGTAAGTTTAGGATTGAGTCTTAAGTTAATTCTGTGAATCGGGTCCTCAGTTCCTGAATTAAAAACACAAGACAAATCTAAACTGAAAAGAGTTGACAGAGCGCTTTTTTTTTTTTTAACATAGCGAAAATTTGGTCCAGACGCATTAAAGAGCTTTACATGAGCAGCAGGTTCTACTTCTCAAGGTCAGACTTTTTCAGGTGCCTAAGTAGACTCGACTAAGGGGACTCAAAACGAAGTCCAGCAGATCTGAAATGGGAAACTTTGCACATTAGGCCACATCTCTTTCATGATGCTACATATCCTGCCAGTGATGCAAGTCAGGGTGAGTTTCTGCAGTACAGAAGATGCTGAGATCATGAATAAACGTGCATAGAATCATCTTAAAGTCACAGGCATTACAGGCTAAATTATTAAAGGTTTTTTGTCACGTGGCACCACACAAGGGGACACAAGGCGACACAAAACCTAAAATGAGGTTTACCAAGCCACTCAAGGTTCTGCGTGGCTTTGTAAATCTACAGGAACGCAAGGCAGTGCTGGTGACATTTGAAAGTGGTGGGGCGTAAATACTGCACTGTGGCGAGCGCAGCGCAGCGAGTGAGGCTGAACCACCTATGGGGGGGTTGGGGCTTCTCCCACGAGAACATTTTGAAAAAAGTGGGCAAATGGTGCATTCTCAAGCACATTTGAGAAAGAGGTGGCTTGGCGAATACATCTCTGGGAGTAGCCAGACAAGTCTCTTTACACTTGCACAGATACATCTCTCTCCCTGCATTCATATAGGCACAGTCACCCTGCACTCATAGACCCATCACTCACCCTTCCCTGACACATCAGTAAGCCAGCATTCACCCATCCACATCACTCACCCTGGCCTCACACAGGCACCCTGCTTACCCTGCACTCACACGGACATCACTAACCCTGGACTCACACAGGCAAACTGCTCACCCTGCACTCACACAGACATCACTCACCCTGGCCTCACACAGGCACCCTGCTCACCCTGCACTCACATGGACATCACTACCCCTGGACTCACACAGGCAAACTGCTCACCCTGCACTCACACAGACATCACTCACCCTGGACTCACACAGGCACACTGCTCACCCTGCACTCTCACAGACATCACTCACCCTGGACTCACACAGAGATCACTCACCCTGGACTTACACAGGCACACTGCTCAACCTGCACTCTCACAGACATCACTCACCCTGGACTCACACAGGCACACTGCTCAACCTGCACTTTCACAGACAACATTCACCCTAGACTCACACAGGCACACTGCTCAACCTGCACTCACACAGACAACACTCACCCTGGACTCACACAGGCACACTGCTCAACCTGCACTCACACAGACATCACTCACCCTGGACTCACACAGGCACACTGCTCAACCTGCACTCTCAGACATCACTCACCCCGGACTCACACAGGCACACTGCTCAACCTGCACTCTCACAGACAACACTCACCCTGGACTCACACAGGCACACTGCTCAACCTGCACTCACACAGACAACACTCACCCTGGACTCACACAGGCACACTGCTCAACCTGCACTTTCACAGACAACATTCACCCTAGACTCACACAGGCACACTGCTCAAACTGCACTCACACAGACATCACTCACCCAGGCTAATTCTAAAATGTGGGAACTCATTTTAGAGATGTTTATAAATAGTCACAAATTAGCATTTCCGTTTTCCCTTATGGACTTTGTACAATTTCTGTGGAAAAATATGCCCTGTGGCGGAGACTCAAAGCACTGGAATGTCAAATTTGCTGCCTTGTACGGTCAAGCCACCTGCTAGTCGAGTGGTGTTTCTTTAAACTCATGTGTAAGTAAGGATACATTAGAATTGCTTGAGATTAGGCTGCATTTCAATAAACTGATGCGATAATGCGGTGTCCCATAAAGCAAGTAAAAGATTCGTAATTGAGTGCTATGCTGCGACATGGATGGATGGTGACACTTCACAAAATTATAAAAAACAAAAGCTTAATCTATAAAACTTCGACACAGGCACAGCAATACTATAATTATTAAAACATATAATATTCATGTCGTACTTCCCTCTAGGGTTAAGGGCTGCTGTTGTAAATATCCCACTAAAGAGAATCGGGGGGAGGGGACAAAAACAAATGAAAGAGTCATTTCCCCCATTTCATATAGTCTCTCTGTATAAATAATTATTGCGTGCTACACCATGAATCGGAAACTCCCGAGTATGTGATCTAGGACTGTGTCTGTTAGTAGAGTGCAAAATGGCATACGGGTTGTTTTTATTTGCACACTATTCACACCTCTCGAGCAAGCAAACGCTTGCAGGCAAGGTGGCGCTTGAGGATGGGGGCGTACCACTGCTGGGCATCAGAGCACCAATGCATACCTCCAATAAGCCATGCTACAATGACAGACACCTTTTGAGCAAGGGACATATATATACCCCAGCCCCTCTGTAAATGTGCCTTCGTTTTCACGTGGAGGAGCCGTCATGTTTATATATCTACTCGTGCTTAAACATGAGCATCTTTTGAAACAGTTCTGAATTCTGAAAAAGGTAGAACTGTACACTCCAGTCCAGATGCAGAAATAAACTGATGGAAGTGAGGTTTCTGCCTGAACTGTGTAAGTCAGGCCTTCAGGGCCACATTACGTGAAGTTTGGATTCGAAACAGCCGAAGAAGCCGCAGATTACAGAGTGTTTCGCAAGACAGAAAACAAAATTAGGACTTCCATTAGATCTCTGATGCAGTAGCAGGGCTACTTTTTTTTTGTTTACAAATCACTCCACCTTCTTCTGCCACAGGCTAACACACCTTCACCTTAAAACAATACAAACATTCCACGATTCAAAGTTTTTCTTTCTAAAAAAAACACTCTATATTTATTAAGCGTCTACTGACTCTGGATATTTTTATAAAACTCAATTGTATTAATGTATTTACTTTCAAATGGATACTCACCTTGAACACGCCCTTTCCCCACTCCAGTCACAACATTTATTGACAGTCGGGAGCCGGAGGTCACAGTTTTGTCTGGAGCACCGGTGATTATGTGCTGCTGCTACACCTGTGAGTGCTGGGGCAAGCTGGGAGCGTCTCCGAGAAAGTGAAGGAGGGTGGGGTAGAATAGTCAGGAGCCTAGCGGCCCACGATGGTGAGGACTGAAGAATGGCTACAGGCACGCAGACTGGAATACCAGAGGCCTGCCATGTGAGAGAGTGCGCGCAGGCCACCAAACACATTGCAGCATGTCTCCGTCTAATGAGGGGGCTTTCTCCCTTCTCCCTCCACCCGCTCCACTTGCATGCCCTCGACACTGCAGCAAATCACGTCTTCGGTGCCGAGCGGACTACACCACAATACTTCAAGGCACTCAGAGTGAGAGATGACTGAGGCACCTACAGAGCTCTGGGACAAGTAATGGGCAGAACCCAATGAACACTGCGAAGTGACCTGGGTGACACAGGAGTTTGAGCTCAGTTACACTGCACCACTTCAGGCAACTAGACAATCTGCAAGACAGAAGACCACGTCATCGGGGTGAAGACAATCTGCGTGTGGCCCTGCACAGGAGGATAAGTGCGAAGGTAGTCCGATTTAACTGGGGGAACACCGACAGCTCGCATGGGGTATTGGAGTGCCTGCAGGCAGGCGTTGATGAAATAACCCAGCAAAAAAAAACACCCCAGAAGACCCACCTGAACATTACTTTTACCCACTGTACACCATGATGGGAGGAAAAGGTGTACGTTACGAGAGATGTTCCTACGTAAAAGTAAGGGTGAGGGAGGGATGTAATTAGTAAATGCTCACAGAGTGACTCACAGTTTCCGGCTACCGGCTTTGATGTCCCCAGTTTCTTCAGCCCGTCCAAAGGCAGCAGGTCGGTTGGGTCATTGTAATTGTGCATGAACTGCACCAACTTCTTTATCCTCCTCCTCTGTTGCTACTTGCTCCCTGATCTCGGCCTCCTTCCTCTCCGAGTCCGACAGCATGCCCGGCTGCCCGAGTGGAACATCTGGGTGGCGGACCCCAGGGGGGCATACACTTACAGCGCGCCGCTCTCTCATCCATTGTCTAAGCTTTCCTTAACAGCTCATGCGACCCGCCCGCATTATAAAGCAGGAGACTAGGTCGGAATCGGATCTCACCCAGCTGGCAGCTCTACCAGGTACGTACTACTCAGAGAGTTTAGGCGGGGCCGCGGGAGTACAGTTTGGCTTTTTTTTGTTTTTTTTTGTTAACTTCAGTGCCACATCGGGGCTTGCCGTGCCCTGTCGCTCATCCTGGTGGTGGCATCCTCAGACTGTTCTGGTGGTCTTGCAGGGCAGCTTTCATGAGCTGCTCACTGACTGACACTCGCAGGCGCAGCAATCTTCCGGGCATCGCTGACGCTGTGGGACAACCAGCGCTGGAGATGCGGCCGCAGCGCTCCTCGTGCCTGTGGTGGGCCTAGTTTAAATTCTAGGGCTCGCGCGCGGCGGTAACTCAGCCAATCCTGGCGCAGCATAACATCACCACTGCGCCAGGATTGGTTAACGTGCAGGGCTTATACTGCCCATAATGAGACCCGGCTCCCCCGGGTCTCTGCCTGTGTTCCTGCTAGAGGAGGAGGAGGAGGGAAGGGGCTACTGCGTGTGTGCGCATGCGTGGGCAAGTCAAAAAAAATGACTTGTCCTAAATGCGCACACACTGCTGCTCTCCCTGACACGCTGCTATCTGCCAGCCTGCCACTCACTGCCACAGGCCCGCCCCCACCCTTCCGCCACGCGATGAGGTCACTACAGTTAGTGACTCACACTCCGGAAATAATTCATTATGACTGTCGGCGCTGGCCGCGCTGCGCTCGTAGTTCAAATTTTTGGTATGCCCTGCGCAGTGTCAGTGACGTGACGGTCGTCCATGGGCCATGGCTAGTGGGGCAACGCCCCAACGCCCCCAATGGACGAACCGCCACTGCTGCCTTGTGTAACTCCGATGCAGGGAGGCGTGTCGTGGGTGGAGCGTGGGTATTCACATGCATTTGACCCCATGTTTTTCAACATTTTCACAGACGGAAGCCCCTGAACCCTACCAGAAAACGCAGCGCTCATTCAGTAGAATTCGAGCAACCATTACGTCTCCCCACTTTCAAAGTTTACCAGCTGCCACTGCTGAGGGCCCTAGGTGAAAGATATTGTAGGACAAAGCCACATGCAGTCAATGTGACTTTATGCATCCACTACTGTTACTACAGAGAAGATGCTTTGAAATATCACACTGTGCTCTTTCTTTTCATGAAAAATAGAGTAACCATGTGTACTCACTACATTATTAACTACAAAGGCTTTAGTGAGGACAAATTCATATGTACCCATCGCAGAAAAATTCCTTTCACAGACCAAGATATTTGCTCCAACTGCTGGATGTGTTATTTGCCCTCACTCAAACTCACAGATGCAGGTTCACCTGGCAGCGGTCGCTGCACTGTGTTTTGGCACAGTAAAGGGTGTCATTTAAACCCAGGCTGTGGCCTTAAAACAGGTATAAATGGCATTTTACACCCATTTTAGAACAAGCCTTGAGTCGCAGCTTAGCACAAATTGCTGTCATTCACAGTTTGTGCTTGCGTTTACTGGCATCTTTTGGCTGGCTGCAACTGCATGTACAAAACCAGCAATAAAATACACTACGGCCCTTGTTATGGGGGCCCAGAGTGCTAAGCCTCAAGTGTATAGTGTTCTGGGCCATTCTAAGGGGGATATTTATAATAAAATGTCGGAGTGCAGTATTATGCCAAAATAGTTAACGCCGCTCTGACATTTTCAAAATGCAGGGATGCGCCGTATTTACAAAAATACAGTACACCCCTGTGTTTCTCCTAGCGCTGGCGCACTAATAAGGCTGTCTAGCGCCAGCATAGGAAACCTTGCGCTATGTTGCAATGGTGCCTGCGTTGCGGGGGTGATTGTTTATGTGCAGGAAAGGACACCGTCTTGTACATAAACAATCTTGAAAGATGATTTGCTGTTTCTATGTGTTCTGCAGAATAAAGCACCACACATGGAAAGAGCACAAAACTAGGGGAAATTAATAATTTCTCCTCGTATCGCCAGCCTAAGACCAGGCATTCCCTGGTTTTCATTTTTGGCACTGGCAAGCCTTGTAAATAAGGGGAAACGACAAAAAGCAATGGGTGTTGCGGAGGAACGCCTGCTATAACACCCATCACATGCCACTTTCATGATAAGTGGAGCGTGGAAAGGGGCCTTGGGAGTGAAGCCCTCCTAAAATTCTCACCAACCTTTCTTTTGAAACCTTTAAGATGAACTTAAAAAGGTTATTGATTCAAAAATATCCACATCCTGACTGTACGTACTCTCTATTATTTATGCAAGGGTGGCAGACTCAACCCTCTAAATGATGATTTTTGTCTTAGAAACTGCACTGTTATTCACTCGTTTGTATGAATATACTCTGACACTAACTCTTAAAGCAATGCAGACTCTCTAGTTTGACATCTTAACTGATTTCTTCCCCCACAACCAATTTTGTTGTAATTTTCCTAGTAACAAATTGTAACGCGCTCTGACACCTCCGGGTATAAAATAGTCCACATAAAACTACAAGCAGTGAGTTTGCCTTTAGTATTAGCAAGAGTAGTAGCTACTGGTTTATTCCTATAGTAATCTCCATTTATTAACTGACGGTGGCCCCGCCTTTTGCGTAAATGTTGATGACGACACTGGCAATTTTAACACACACATACCTATATGCAGTCACTGAAGTTGAGTAAGCAGAATGTCAGGGGTAACTAGTGCTTAATTTGAAAAACATTTATAATAATTGCAATGGTCCAAAATGATACTTCACTACACATCGTCATAACTTGCACCGCCCACTGCTGGGCGTAGTGCATCCCACTGCCAGCAGTACTAGTACCACCCTTCACAGAGAGTGGGCCAGTATTGCTAGTACTGCTCCTCCCAGCAAGTGGGCCAGTGGTGCTAGTACCACCCCTCCCAGCAAGTGGGCCAGCAGTGCTAGTACCACCCCTCTGAGCAAGTGGGCCAGCGGTGATAGTACCACCCCTCCCAGCAAGTGGGCCAGCGGTGCTAGTACCACCCCTCTGAGCAAGTGGGCCAGCGGTGCTAGTACCGCCCCTCCCAGCAAGTGGGTCAGCGGTGCTAGTACCACCCCTCCCAGCAAGTGGGCCAGCGGTGTTAATACCACCCCTCCGAGCAAGTGGGTGAGCGGTGCTAGTACCACCCTTTCGAGCAAGTGGGTAAGCGGTGCTAGTACCACCTCTCTGAGCAAGTGGGCCAGCGGTGCTAGTACCACCCCTCCCAGCAAGAGGGCCAGCGGTGCTAGTACCACCCCTCCCAGCAAGTGGGCCAGCGGTGCTAGTACCACCCCTCCGAGCAAGTGGGCCAGCGGTGCTAGTATCACCCCTCTGAGCAAGTGGGCCAGCGGTGCTAGTATCACCCCTCTGAGCAAGTGGGCCAGCGGTGCTAGTACCACCCCCCTGAGCAAGTGGGCCAGCGGTGCTAGTACCACCCCCAGCAAGTGGGCCAACGGTGCTAGTACCACCCCCCTCCCCCAGCAAGTGGACCACCAGTGTTAGTACCACCCCACCGAGCAAGTGGGCCAGCGGTGCTAGTACCACCCCCCGAGCAAGTGGGCCAGCGGTGCTAGTACCACCCCCCAGCAAGTGGGCCAACGGTGCTAGTACCAACCCCCTCCCCCCCCAGCAAGTGGACCACCGGTGTTAGTACCACCCCACCGAGCAAGTGGGCCAGCGGTGTTAGTACCACCCCACCGAGCAAGTGGGCCAGCGGTGCTAGTACCACACCTCCGAGCAAGTGGGCCAGCGGTGCTAGTACCACCCCTCCGAGCAAGTGGGCCAGCGGTGCTAGTACCACCCCTCCGAGCAAGTGGGCCAGCGGTGCTAGTACCACCCCTCTGAGCAAGTGGGTCAGCGGTGCTAGTACCACCCCTCCGAGCAAGTGGGCCAGCGGTGCTAATACCACCCCTCCGAGCAAGTGGGCCAGCGGTGCTAGTACCACCCCCCAGCAAGTGGGCCAGCGGTGCTAGTACCACCCCCTCCCCCCCAGCAAGTGGACCACCGGTGTTAGTACCACACCTCCGAGCAAGTGGGCCAGCAATGCTACTACCACCCCACCCCCAGCAAGTGGGCCAGCGATGCTACTACCACCCCACCCCCATCAAGTGGGCCAGCGATGCTACTACCACCCCACCCCCAGCAAGTGGGCCAGCGATGCTAGTACCACCCCTCCGAGCAAGTGGGCCAGCGGTGCTAGTGCCACCCCCCAGCAAGTGTCTCAGGTGGGAAGAGGCCTGGAGGGAGGGAAGACTAGCTTTAGTGCTTTCATTTTTAGCTTTGTCTAGATTCTATTGAAGCAGGATACAAGGTGAGGAATAGCTATGGAGGGTTCTGAAGCATTATTAACATCATACCAGGGCAGTTGTGTTAGAAGGGGCTTACCCGATGCAGGGCTATTAGCAGAAAGCACACCTTGATAGGGGCACTAGAAGGGGGGTACACATCGGAAGAGGCATTAAGAATGAAAATACATTACCAGAGCAGGGTACTACTGCCCTGGGCAGGAGAAATTATGGACTATGGACGAATCAAAATAGGAGGTATCACAAGAGAGGACACACATCATGGGCAGGGGTCATCAGGAGAAGACCAAATAGGTAGTGGGCATCTGAAATGATAATACACCAGCATAGAGCATTAACAGTGGACAGGGCCAACGTTCACTGCTTTACTGGGCTGCTGCCTGACTCGCATTCTCTTCCAGAACGATGAAATCAGGAGCTTCCTGTGCTGTGGCTTTCTGAGAGCTGGCTTCCCATGTGCTGGCTTCCTATGAGCTGGTTCAGACATAGACACTGTCAGCTTCACTCCTACTGACATGTCAATGTCAGGTCCAGGGAATGGCAGCAGACAGTAGTTTGTCATTTCCGCACCCGAGGCTAACAGCCAAGAGGCAGGCCTAGTCAAGGCTGCCTGCAGTGCTGGTGGTACACTTGCTCTTTGATTCTTCATTACCTTAATGCATGCCCCTTTTCCGGGTACTACAAAAGCTGTTCTCTCCGCCCTACCCCTGACTGCATGTTCCTTCTGTAGAGTGTGTCTTTGTACATGTGACCACGCCCCTGCACTCTCGAAATGGAAACTTATATAGTCTGTACATGATGTTATAGCCTTTTCCCTACTCTTTTGAATCTCTGCAAACTTGAATGTTCACCATCTTTCCTATATCCATGAAGCGATGACCTCTCTCATGAACCCATAAAGCTCTACTCACTATCCTGCTGTCAGGATGCAGTGTAGGATGCACTTTAAGTATGGGCGAAATTTGCGAATTCGCGGTCCGCGAATTCATGCAAAATGGCAAAAAAAATCTGCGAGTTCGCGAATCTTGCCGCAAACTTGTGGATTTTTGTGCCATTTGCACAAATATGTGACCACGTGTGCCTGTAACTTTGTCAGCGCGCCAAAAGGTGCTGAGGTCCCATGAGTGAGCTGGCCATTATAGTGGGGACGGGCGGGAAGATGTTTCATACCGCTAGTGTAGGGTGCACTTTAAGTATGGGCGAAATTTGTGAATTCGCAGTCCGCGAATTCATGCGAAATGGCAAAAAAAACCTGCGAGTTCGCAAATTTTCCCGCGAACTTGTGGATTTTTGTGCCATTTGCACAAATATGTGACCACGTGTGCCTGTAACTTTGCAAGCGCGCCAAAAGGCGCCGAGGTCCCTTGAGTGAGCTAGCCATTATAGTGGGGACGGGCGGGAAGATGTTTCATACCGCTAGTGTGTGGTGAACGGGGGCCAAATGGGCGGGGCTTGTATGCGAGTTCACTTGCATCTTGTTTATAAAGGGTCAGAGACCGAGCAGAGCAGCAGATGAGGAGAAAGCAGCCTCCTGGTCACAGGAGCTACACGGGGATCCACCCTCTGGTTCATCACTGTCACCCTCTGGCTCATCACTGCCACCCTCTGGTTCACCACTGCCACCCTCTGGTTCATCACTGTCACCCTCTGGTTCATCACTGCCACCCTCTGGTTCATCACAGCACCCTCTGGGTCACTACTGCCACCCTCTGGTTCACCACTGCCACCCTCTGGTTCATCACTGCTACCCTCTGGTTCATCACTGCCACCCGCTGGTTCACCACTGCCACCCTCTGGATCAACACTGCCACCCTCTGGTTCATCACTGCCCCCCTCTGGTTCGCCACTGCCACCCTCTGGATGATCACTGTCAGCCTCTGGTTCATCACTGCCACCCTCGAGTTCATCACAACACCCTCTGGTTCACCAGTGCCACCAACTGGTTCATCACTGCCACCTGCTGGTTCACCACTGCCATTCACTGGATCATTACTGTCACCCTCTGGTTCATCACTGCCACCCTCTGGTTCACCACTGCCACCCTCTGGTTCACCACTGCCACCCTCTGGTTCATCACAGCACCCTCTGGTTCACCCCTGCCACCCTCTGGTTCATCCCTGCCACCCTCTGGTTCATCACTGCCACCCTCTGGTTCACCACTGCCACCCTCTGGTTCACCACTGCCACCCTATGATTCATCACAGCACCCTCTGGTTCACCACTGCCACCCTCTGGTTCACCACTGCCACCCTTTGGTTCACCCCTGCCACCATCTGGTTCATCACTGTCACCCTCTGGTTCACCACTTTCACCCTCTGGTTCACCACTGTCACCCTCTGGTTTATCACTGCCACCCTCTGGATCACCACTGTCACCCTCTGGTTCACCACTGCCACCCTCTGGTTCACCCATGCCACCCTCTGGTTCACCACTGCCACCGTCTGGTTCACCACTGCCACCCTCTGGCTCATCAAAGCACCCTCTGGTTCACCACTGCCACCCTGTGGTTTGCCCCTGCCACCATCTGGTTCACCCCTGCCACCATCTGGTTCATCACTGCCACCCTCTGGTTCATCAATTCCACCCTCTGGTTCACCACTGCCACCCTCTGGTTCATCACTGCCACCCTCTGGTTCACCCCTGCCACCATCTGGTTCATCACAGAACCCTCTGGTTCATCACTGTCACCCTCTGGTTCACCACTGTCACCCTCTGGTTTATCACTGCCACCCTCTGGTTCACCACTGTCACCCTCTGGTTCACCACTGCCACCCTCTGGTTCACCCATGCCACCCTCTGGTTCACCACTGCCACCCTCTGGTTCACCACTGCCACCCTCTGGTTCAGCACTGCCACCCTCTGGTTCACCCCTGCCACCATCTGGTTCATCACTGCCACCCTCTGGTTCATCACTGCCACCCTCTGGTTCACCGCTGCCACCCTCTGGTTCATCACTGTCACCCTCTGGTTCACCACTGCCACCCTCTGGTTCATCACTGCCGCCCTCTGGTTCACCACTGCCACCCTCTGGTTCATCACTGCCACCCTCTGGTTCCTCGCTGCCACCCTCTGGTTCATCACAGCACCCTCTAGTACACCACTGCCACCCTCAGGTTCACCACTGACACCCTCTGGTTCACCACTGCCACCCTCTGGTTTGTCACTGCCACCCTCTGGTTCATCACTGTCACCCTCTGGTTCATCACTGCCACCTTCTGGTTCATCACTGCCACCCTCTGGTTCATCACAGCACCCTCTGGTTCTCCACTGCCACTCTCTGGTTCACCACTGCCACCCTCTGGTTCATCACAGCACCCTCTGGTTCACAACTGCACCTTCTGGTTCATCACAGCACCCTCTGGTTCACCACTGTGGATTATGGGGAGAAAGCACACCTGCCCAGCCTCAACCGGGGGCTGGTTAATGTGTTACTGAATTTGAGCTTCAAGTCCGGCACCTGCTTCCTTATCTGTAAGTGCTTCCTGTTGTGGTTTAATTTTTGTGACAGCCTGGAGCATTGTGCCATACTTGTAACTATTCTCTGACCCTGCTTCGAGGGTCAGAGCAGGGTCAGAGAATAGTTGCAAGTAGATAACAACTTTGGAGGCGCCGCTCAGGAAGCACTTACAGGGTTACAGCAGGTGCCCAAGTTGAAGTTAATTTCTTTGTAACCATTTTGTAAATGGTTACAAAGAAATTAGCTTCAACTTGGGCACCTACTGTAACCTTGTAAGTGCTTCATGTAGATCAGTTTTTGAAAATCCATCCCGCACGCGATTTCGCGGATTTTTCTGCAATTCCGCGAGATTCGCGGACCGCGAAATTGCAGAATATCTGCAAATTCCGCGAACGGAACGGATTTTACGCCCATGCTTAGTGCACTTGCCATTGCGTACTGGTTTGTTGTGATGGGCTTCTCCGAGGCTCATACATGTGCATGTCGTCAAGAAGGAAGGAGAATGAAAGGGTGTGCATGGTTTTGGTGCTACCTGGACAAAAGTCTCATGTTATAGAAGGAAGCATTTTGTGAAACACCTGAGTAAGGACAAGAAAGACTACATGTCCTGTAAAGCCAAAGGACTCTCACCAGTGTTGCTGAAGGTGGCGGCCATCGTGAATCACAATGTGTTAGTCCCAAGTGATCAATGCGTGCCTGCTAGGCAATTGTGACACAAACCTGTTGCCGCCAGGACTTGTTGTTGGAATCCTGTTATCTCATCTTCTGTGTAGCCAACAAAGACATTTGGGAGCCAGATAATTATCTTGCTGGAATATCCTTGCTCTTCTTTGTTCTCCGTAGGGATTATGAACTCTGCAGCACTTGTCTCTTCCACCAAAGCCATACTTAGGATTATGAGTTCTATTGCACCATTTACTCCACAAGGAATCAATCACACGAATAATGAACTATAGCATCAGCCAATGGAAGTATGCCATCATAGAACCATTGTTGTATTGTTTGCTCATAGCAAAGATGCACATGCCATTCTAAGAAATGCTTTCATGTTACTGTTATCCACTTGCCAGCTTGATTGCAAGTTATTTCTTAATTCTGTAGATAGCTCGTTTTTGTAAACAAGCTAATTGAAATCCTAATTGTTATTCAGTTACTATATCAATACTAAATTATATTTCAGCTCAGAAGAAAGACTGAGTTTCAATTTGAAACTGAGAGTGGAGATACAGAAACTGGCAGCAGATAAATGATGGGGAACACTTGAAGCTGAATCTTCAATGTGCAAACTATAGTCATATTAAAGCTCTTTTTGCTTTTTGATATCAACCCTACAGTAGTGCCGATTAGGTCCAGCTGTGCAACCAGGCGTGGGAGGATATCCAGCATCTCTGTTTGTCTCTCTTGTCCCATTTCCCTTTCTCCAGCCTACTGTATAACTGCATGAAAATTGTGAAGTTGGATGGGGGCTTGGTAGAAACACCTTCACTCCTATCGGATCTAGATATCCATATTAATGTGTCCTGATACCTGCCCCATGCCCCCTCTGCTGCACAGCTGGGGACGTGGCCTCTCTCCCCAATGTGCCTTACATCATTGCATCTGTACCCTCTGTTCATGATCTCTGATGCTCTGTTGTCCCTCCTGTGCCCTCATGTTGACGCTGCAGGCCTGCTGCTCTGTCACAATAGGGATTGCTTGGTGCCTGTGTGCAGCACTGTGACTTTGACAGACAGACCACCCCGGGGCAAATAAAAGCTGCCAATGGTTGCCGTGGGCCAAACAGTTGGAACTTCACAGACCGACAGAGGGAGCATGGCAGAAGAGCAGGCGTGGAGGTGAAGACACTCTCTGGCAGTGCATCTGAGAGTAAAAGCAACAGCAAGAGTTATTCAGATGCATGCAGACACGCCATAATGACTCTTGCATAAATGGAGCAATGGGTACATGGGTATATTCTTTACTCTTAGTTGAGTTGCGCCATTGTCGTGGAGTGCCGTTGTACAGCAGATACCTGGGCCGTGATGAAGTTAACTGGACATACCGACAACCACACATTTCTAAAACATGGCACGGATGACCTTAAGTTCCCCAAACTCTTGGAGGCATCCTTGTGGCTTGTGCAACATTACATTCAGAGGTGCCTCTTTTACAAACCCATTGCGCCGCCGGTGCGTCACTTTTTTAGACACACAGGCCGTGCAGTGTGCTGGCCCATATTTACAAGGCTACGTAAAGTCTCCGTGCGTGACTTTTCATGGCCTGGTAAATATGAGCCCCATTCATGCATTACTCTGCGTCAAAGGGGCGTTCCATGGGTGTTGCTGTGGGTGTTCCCAAACAACATCCTTGAACGTGACACATTCCCAGATTTACAATATTTGGAAAGCTGGGAATGCATCAGAATTCCACGCATCCCCAGGGGAGGCGTAGGACTGGTGCACCGAGGAGAAATACCTTTATTTCTTCTCATTTTTTCCTCTTTCTATGCATTCTGCATTCCACATAGAAAGAGAGAAATTGAAACAATTATTGTTTTTGTGCAGAAAGCACACAAACAATCATCCACGCAATGCAAGCACACTTGCAAAATGACGCAAAGGTGCCTTTCCTGGCGCACGGCAGCCTATTGTGCACAAGCACAGGGGAAAGCACACGGTTGCATCGTATTGTTGTTAATACGACACATTTGTGTGCTTTGAAAATTAAACAGCTCGGCACAGCAAAATGGCCTGTGGTCCCGCCTGCATCATTTTTTGTAAATGAGGCCCAGAAGTGTTTTGAGGCCAAGGATTTGCTACTGGTAAAGCATGACTCACTCTTCCTACGTCTGGGACCCAATGAAGGAAAATTGTGGCAATTTTACTATGTGTTAGATCATCCAAATAAAATAAGCATGACGTAGTAAGGGAGTAGCAATCAGGCATTAAAACTGTTTATTCATCTAAGTCAAGAGACCCTAACAGCATAGCTTGTCTCACTCACTGTGTGCGAGCCAGATGGTTTTCAGTTTGCTGGAGATTTGTCTAGTGAAATCAAAAGGCACAGTTTTACATAATTTTGGCAGCTGAGAGAATCAGTCTCCCTATGAAGTGTCTTTACCTTATCCTTTCACTAATATTTCGAAGAAGCACAACTAAATGTGCACCTTGCTCATAATGGAAGGCAAGGAATCCCAACCAATGCTGGACAAATTATAGATGGCGGGCGTTTTAACCAATCATTTGCATAGTTAGTATGTCCTGCCTATGACACTGGGGAGCAGAGTTATTGGCTTTGCCAGGGCTAGTTTGCTTTTACCATTCAAAGAGCATCGCCCAATCATAGACATATATGCATGCTCCACCATGAGCACTCATGTTTCTATGGTGTTTGTTTTGAAGTATACCAAAAACATTCTAAGCAGCTGCTTGAACGTACTCAGGCATGCATGGCAGCCATATTGGAATGGTTTTTGTGATGAAGTTTAACAGAAATCAGGGACAGATGGTCTTTTGAGCCTTAGCAAACACGCGCATGCTGGGGCAGCTATATGTGATTTTTTTTTCTAATGTATCACCATGCAAAGATGGGTGCCCACCACACCTCACTGGGTAAAAGCAGACACTGAGGACTCCACAAATAAAGAGCGGAAGGCAGGAAGGAGGGAAAGCAAAAGCTCTAATGTCAGTGGGGAGAGTGAGATGAGAGACAGAGGTAAAATAGTCCCTCTTGCACTGCAGGCAACTCTGGAGGCGGTGGAAGTACACACTAAAACATCTGATAAAAAGAGATGAGCTAGCCAATCACCTGTGGGGTTGATCTAAGATGCAACTGATAATGTATTAAGCCAATGGTTGGAAGACGAAGAACACAAACAGCCAATAATTTGAAGAGGGCTGATCCAAAGGTCACTCTAAGCATGAAAGGTCAATCTAAGCACGTGAAAGCAATAGATTCTGAAGTTTTATTGACAATGACTACTAAAGGTGATTCTAGATAAGACCTATATTTGGCGGGTGGTTCTTCCAGCTGTGTGAAGCGGCAAAAAAGAAACCTTTGGCACACAAAAGCAGAGACAATTCTAAAACATTTGCACTGACACTAAATCTTTCTCGTGGGGAGGCTTCTGTCAATATGGAAAGAGCTGCTGAGGGTGAAAAACTATGTGGTGGTAATTCTATGAAGTCCCATAATGTGAGAGTGGAAAACTGTCTGGAAAATAACCTGGTGAAACTGGGTCCATGCAAGTATTACCCATTCCATGCAGTAGCATAGGAAGGGGGGTGCGGTAGGGTGCTGGTTGCACCGGGTGTCATCACTGAGGGGGGTGAAAAAATGGAAAAAATATGTTTTTAAAATAAAAAATTACACTTTCAACTGTAAGTATCTTATTTTTCCTACTTTCTTTAATAATTTCAATGTGGGGGGTGACAAGAAATTTTCAGCACGGGTGGAAAAGAAATTTTCCGCACCGGGTACCACCTGACCTTGCTTCGCCACTGACTCCATGCAGAAAAGTCTTAATGACTAGAACTTGGTATGGAAATCTGCCCACCATCTGAGATTTCTGCCCTGTTATCGCTACACCACCTTCTGGTATACTGGTAATGAGGGCCCCTTTTGTCTGCTAACTAATAACATCCCAGCTCCTAAAGACATGTAATACAGAGGCCAACTTAGTGCCAATATTGGCAACACTCCCCAATTCTGGTACAGCAAAATACTTAAATAAACCACACAACACCTTGTTTGTGGAGAAAATTGCTGCAGGCTTATTTGCAAAACAAATATGCCAACTTGGTGGGTTATCTTACGGGCGATTCAAGGGCAGGCAAGCTCCCCCACGCCGCCTGCCCGCTGATGAGTCAAATTACACCGTGGCCGTCGCCAATCAATGGTTCCCAATTTTTTTGGGAGGGGCTACCCCTCCCAGCGTTGAACCGCCAGTCCACACCCATACTCACGCCCCCAAAGGAGGCGGAGCATTCCAGGCAGCCCCCGGTTGCTCAGGTCCACACCCATCCATAGGACTAACAGGGCTCTATCGCTCTTCCAGGGGACAATGCCAGGACATCCCTGGGTACACTTGGCTTTGCACCCTTATTGTGCACCTGCATAGAGTACTCTTCTGTACCTTACAGCCTCTGGATCGCCCTGTAACTCCTCCTGCAACACAAAACAATATGTTAGAGTATTCGCCCCATCCCTTGCCCGTCTGCAGGGTAAGCGGTAGGGCGGGAAACGGCGAGACGGGCAGCAGACAAAGAGGCCGCACCGTGGGTGGGGTGAAGTATATATACTTCATGCCCTCTCCCACCCCTGTCGGAAGTGATGCGGCCCCTCTGGCCCTTCTGGCAACTAGAAGGGGGACCCGCTATCAGCTGCGTCGTGTGTCCTCATGTGGCACTAAGGCGGCCGCCCTCTTAGTACGGTCCCCTTTGTGGACCATGGGCAGCCTGCATTATGAGTGGCCCATTCATTCCAGTGCGCCCAGTACCAGCAATTACCAAGCCCACTGGGTTTGTGTGTGTAGTGGGAACTCAGCTGGTGAGCGGAAGTTCGCCTGAAGATTGAACCTGAAGGAATACCATGGAAAACAATGCCAGAAACGTCAGGGTAAATCCCCAAAATGTATCATCTCAGCATTTGCCCAGCCTACCAGTTGACAGTAAGGGGTCATTATGAGGGGTTGGACCACATATGATAACCAGGGCCACTGGAATTGTGTGATACTGCAGCACTGCGATTTCAGCATAGTTATGATGTGTTGCATTTGCCACATATTCCATCAGCTACAGCATAATCAGCAGATTTTAACACAATAAAATGGTTTCTAGCTCATACGGAGCAAAAGTTACTAAAAATGTCGGCAATTATGTCCCAGACTATGGTTGGTTTACAAAAAGCGGTGTCAAAATTCTCTGAATTTATGAGATCTAGAGGCCTCCGTGTGAACGTTTCTAAAATGTTCACCATGTCTTGTGGAATTAAGAACCGAAGGACACCCTGCCCAATCTTCCTCGATGGCAAAAAGATAGAACTCACTGAAACATTTTGCCATCTAGGCATAAGCTTCGAAAGAAGGAGCTCATTGAAACCAGCAGTAACAGCCAGGGGCCTCGCGTTCACTAGAGCTACTGGTGCCCTGGTAAACTTTGCTAAATGTTAGGTGGAAGACCAGTAAAAGAACTTCTCCCCTTTTTTAAGGCCAAATGTATTTCCACCGGGAAATATGGGGCTGGCCTCTGGGGGACCGAGTCGGTAGAATCTATTCAACATGTCGAAAATCGATTTCTGCGCTATCTACTGGCCACCCCAAAGAGTACAGCAACATATGTCGCTCACACGGAAGTGGGACTGTCATATGTTACAGATATCATTAAATCCTCTCCAGTCCTGCTTTGTTACAATGTGTGGGCCAATACAGAAACCACCTTAAATAGAGAGATATTAAAGGACTGCCTGGCAACAGATGTAGCCGGCAACATCAAATGGTGTAGCTACGTCAGAGACCTGCTGAAAGAAATTGGGCACCCTGAATTCTTTTTCAAACCTGATAGTATGATGAACATGTCTAGAACTGCCCTTAAAAAACTTCTCATGCAACATCTAGAGAGTAAAAGATGGCGGGCGGAAAAACACAAGAGGACAGTCATGGATCACAACATGATTACAGTTACCGAAGGGGTACAGCTGTACCTGCTGATTGAACAGCCCCCCTTTAACCGTATGCTCCTGACTCGTTTCCGGCTAGATACATTCTTCAGGTTAACAACCTTCCCACAGTGCAATGACTGGTCCAAGGAAAAAAGAACGTGCCCCTGTGACGACATTTCTTATCAGTCCAACATCCATTGTATCTTCTTTTGCACTTTTTACTCCTATCCCAGAAAAAACCTGTTGAAACCTTTACTTCTATCATGGGGCCTGCGAACTTGTAGAGGGTTATATGATAAATTAAAATCTCTAGAAAATGAGAGAACCATTGGAACTGTAACTTCTTTCCTAAAGGCAATTGTAAGGCATAGAAATTCGATGTAAATTTAACATGTTCTTCACCATGCCTAGCCCATGGTAACTGTAAAAATCAAAAATCAAAATGAATTCTCAAACAGAGTCCCGGTTTTATATTATGAAATCTTTGTTTTAATGTGTTTAACAACCAGTGATTCCTTTTTATTATCTACTGTAAGTCTAGTAACTCAACATGTATAGTACTTACAGTTTTTTAATGTGTATTTTTATCTGTTTGCTTTTATGAATTTGTTTTTACAATTCGAATAAAGCCTTTTGAAGTACAAAAAATGTCAAAACATGTGTTAATGCACAGTGGAAGGCTATTTGCAAAGTTGACCGGTCATCTTTCAGTTACTTATTGCTGTATTTGTTTGTCAACCTGGAACTAATGAGGTGACATTTTGTTCAGACAGCATTACCATGATTAAAAATGACAAAATAATTATGACTCCTGATCTGCGCCTTCCTCGTCACAGTCCTTGCATATTGATGAAGCGCCTCGCTCCCGTCAGACATCCATCCATTCACTCATACTAGTTCAATTCATCATCAGAGGATGGAGGCGCATCGAGGGATGCTTTTCCCACCTACAGGCAGCGCTGAATTCACAGGGCCTCATTTATGAGTTTTTTCCATAGGGCAGCGCAGCCGGCCTTCCTGCTGCACTTCCCTACGGCAAAAGAAAAGGGCAGGAATGCGCCGCATCTATAAGATACGGCGCATTCCTGTCCTTTTCACTTGCACCGGCGCACAATGGGCTGCCGTGCACCAACGCAGGCACCTTTGCACCAATGGTGCAAGGGTGCCTGCGTTGCAGGGATGATTACTTTTGTACAGGAAGGGTAACCTTTCTGTACAAAAATAATCACAAGAGGCTTTTCCTCTAGAAAAAGGAAAAATGAGGAGAAATAAATACACTTCTCCCCGTTGCGCCTCCCTTACGCCTCCCCTGAGAGGCGTAAGCTTTTGGCACTGACTCAGATTTACGATTTCTCGTAAATCTGGGGCAGTGTCAAAAGCCCATGGATGTTCCTGGGAACGCCCCCAGCAACACCCATTGAATGCCCCTTTAAGGCAGAACACTGCGTTAAAGGGACTGATATTTACCAGGCAGCGTTAAGCCAAAAAAAGTGTCTCAGTGCTGCCTGATACATATCACGCAGGCGTCTGCGCCACGGAACGTCACAAAAAGTGACGTTCCAATGGCGCAAAGGGCCTCGTAAATGAGGCCCACGCAGTTTACAGATTTGCAACAGCAAAAATAATGATATGATGTTTTTTAAGTATTTGCTACTTCGACATGGCCAGTGGAATTAATTGGCCGCCAAGATAATATTTCTGTGGGTGGAAACGGAGCAGTGTGGGGAGCGGCAGCCATGGAAACCAGCACGGTGGTGACAGAGCTCCCGGTCACCTCCTGTGCCAAGTCACACATTCCCAGCAAAGGGTGCACATCTGAGAAGAGGAACCGCGCCAGGTTGTGGCGAGTTAGAGTCTTTTTTTTCTTTCTGATCCGTGCCCCCTCGAGGGGCGCGAGCCAGCCGGGGCGCGCGCTCATCCGTCAGCCGCCGTGGCCGCGCGCCTCCACCAGGCGGCCTCATTATTTACACGCTGTGCCATTGTTTCAGCAACACGTCCCTTTCCCTGTCCCGTATATTTTCATATTAAGTAGACATTTGCTTTTGAAGGATGGGAATGTGTTAGCATGCATTTGCGACAGATATTTATTATGTGTGAAATGTTAGGCCTCCCCGAGGTGCTGTGCGAGAGTTACCGAGCAGCGTGGGGGGTTGTGTCCAGCCAAGCAATGTTTTAAATCAGAAGCCGAGGTCTTTTTTTTTCTTCTTGCAACTGGAGAAATGGATGCATTTCAACTGGCTTTTTCCCACAGCTAAGTAAAACGCTCATGACTGTGAGCGAAGCTAACGGCTGGATTACATATCGGTAAATCTACATTTGCCTGTGTCCTGTGATGCTGTTCCAATGTACTGAATGCAGTTGCTTAACATGCCCTCTGAATACAGGCCTCTTTCACAATCTTTGATGGGAGACACCAAAATCTATAGTCCTGACTTCATAGGAGAAATATTAGGGGCCTCATTTATGAGACTCCTTGCGCCTCCAGAACTTCACTTTTTGTGACGTTCCGTGGCGCAGACGCCTGCGTGATATTTATCAGGCAGCACCAAACAACCTTTTTTGCCTTAACGCTGCCTGATAAATATCAGTCCTTTTAACGCAGTGTTCTGCGTTTAAAGGGGCGTGCAATGGGTGTTGCTGGGGGCGTTCCCAGCGACATCCATGGGCTTTTGACCCTGCCCCAGATTTACAAGAAATCATAAATCTGAGGCAGTGTCAAAAGCTTTTGCCCCCCAATGGATGCGTAAGAGAGGCGCAACGAGGAGAAATATCTTTATTTGTATATGTGGTGAATGCTGCAGCTCACATAGAAAGAGGAAAAAGCCTCATGTATTTATTTTTGTACAGAAAAGTTTCCCTTCCTGTACAAAAATAATCATCCCCGCAATGCAGGCACCCTTGCATTGTATTGTATTGTATGTTGGATTTATATAGCGCTTATCACCCAGGGGTCTCTAAGCGCTTGCCTTGGGAACCCGTCCTGGTTTTTCCCTGTGAGATAGCCCCTACAGGGCATCCCCAAGGTGAAAGCCAGGCATCCCGCCGCGGAGGGCCGTTGTGGAGATTAAGCAAGCTTAATGCCCAGAGTTGCAGAGTGTGAACCCATGATTAGGTCAGGCACCGAAGCGAGAATTATCAAGTCCGTGGACATTCGAGCTCAAGACCCTGCCGCGTCGGGAATTGAACCCTGGTCCCGGGTCTGACCTCTGCTTCAGGGTCTGCCTGCTCTAACCAGTGAGCCACACTTCTCCACCATGGTGCAAAGGTGCCTGTGTTGGCGCACAGCACCCCATTGTGCGCTGGCACAGTGGAAAAGGCCAGGCATGCGCTGTATCTTATAGGTGCGTCAAATTCCTGCCCTTTTCTTTTGCCGTAGGGAAGTGCAGCAGGAAGGCCAGCTGCGCTGCCCTATGGCAAAACCTCATGAATGAGGCCCTATAGGTCTGAAACGGGCTGTCAGATAAGAGAAGCAAGGTCCATTTCTCGGCCCTCTAGTTTTTAGGTCGAGCCTAGCAGCGTGCATGCGGTGCTCTGTGAGGCATGGTGTATTCAGTATATGGGCTTCAAGCCGGCCCATCTCTTGTCATTGGTTGGTCCGGGTGCCTTTCTAAATTACTTACTTTTGAATTGCAAATTGTGCCCCTTTGTCCCTCCTTTTTGTCTGTTGTTCCCTGCCATAGCGACTGGCCCTGTAGCAGGGCTCACTTCGCTTCTGTCTTTTTCAGTTAGTTTTGCGCACTATTTTTTTCTGCTTGCCTACCCTGTAATCTGGAAAGGTTGCAAACGGGAGCAGCTGACCAGTGTTACTGCTTTCCCCTCCCACCCAACATTTCTCCATGTGTTCTCCCCTTCGCACCTTAGCTTTGACTTATGATCTACAGAGACAGGGTCACTCAAGATCGAGTTAAGCAGTCACAAAGTTACAATGTTAGAAATGTGACTTTACTCACTAAGTCCCTTTTGACCAATCTTTTATTTTGAGCTTTAATTATGTTAAACTCACCAGGAGCTCCATTGCTCCATTTCTATAAACAGGACTGTAATCTTTTTCTTTGTCTGGTCACAAATGTGGCAGCTGTGTCTCTGTTTCCAGTGGTAATTCCCCATTCTTAGTCCTCTAGCGAGTGCAGCTAGCCGCTTCTCTGGTCCCAGTGGTAATTCCTCATTCCTAGTCCTTTAAGCAGTGCTGCTAGCAGCTTCCCTAGTCCTGTCTGTAATTTCTTATTCTAAGTCCTCTAGACTATGCTGCTAGCTGCTTCTCTGGTCTCATAGGCAGTTCCTCATTCTTAGTCCTTTGGGCAGTGCTGCAGGTGTGTCTCTGTTCCCAGTGGTAATTTCTCATTCTTAGTCATCTTTGAAGTGCTGCAGCTGCTTCCCTGGTCCCAGTGGGAATTCCTCATTCTTAGTCCTCTAGACAGTGCTGCAGCTGCTTCTCTGATCCCAGTGGTAATTCCTCATTCTTAGTCCTCCAGGTAGTGCTGCTAGCTGCTTCTCTGGTCCCATTGTTAATTCGTAATTCTTTCTAAGTCCTATAGGCAGTGATGATAAGCTGCTACTCTTTTCCCATTGATAATTCCTTACTCTAAATCTTTCAGGCTGTGCTGCTAGCTGCTGCTCTGGTCCTGTCGTTACTTCCTCCTTCTAAGGGTCTGATTAAGGGTCTGGCGGTCCAAGAACCGCCAGACTTGTGGGGGTGCGGCGGTCCAGCCACTGCCGCACCAGTGGTCTGACGACCGTATTACAACTTTGGCGGTCAGACCACCATTGCACCACCTTAAAAATCAGGGAAACGCATTCCCTGGCAGTCAGTGGCTCACAATACGCTAGTGGTGCCGCTGCAACACTGCCATGCATATTATGAGTTTTAGGACCACCAGCGGTATCATGGATGTTGTTCCTCCATGAAACTGCTGGTGGTCATGTAGGGCCCTCCTCATGCCCTGTATATGGGGGCGAATGCAGGGGAGCACATGTTGTGCCCCTCTGTGTGCATGTATCCGCAGGTCCAGCGCAGCATGGATGCCACCGTCCAGGCCATGCTGGAACGCGCTGTGGCAGTCCTGTGGTGGTGCCTTTCTAAGGCATACACAGGTGACTTTGAAAGGCACTCCCTTAGGACCTCCACGCCACCATTGGTCTGCCAGCCCACGAAAAACTCATAATGTGGTTGGCGGGTGGTGGGCCTGTTTGGCAGTTCTGGAGTGGGGCGGTGGCGTGGCGGCCCATTCAGGATTGCCAAACTCATAAACGGTCCCTTAGTCTTCCAAACAGTTGTTTGCCCAGAATCACAGGGTGTCCAGCCCGTGCCAAGATTTGAACCTGGCTCCCCAGCTCCAAAGTTGGCAGCTCTGCCCCTTATGCCACATCCTCTCCCTTTTTAAACACGGATTCCCATTCTCTCAGCAGTGGCAGCCGACGCTGGTTTAGAGTGTTAGGGCGGGTGGAGGCGGAGGTTAGGTGTGGGGGTAGCATGTGGGGGAGTGCAGGATTAATAATTTTAAAAAAAACTTACCAGGTGCTGCTGGCCACCTCGTGCTCCTCAACTCCCACTCTCAACTCCCACTCTCTGGTCCCAGCAGTCCCTGGGCGAGCATCACGGACTTCCCATCCAATCCCCGCATTGCTCTCAAGCATGAGAGCAGTGTGGGGATTGGCCTGAGTGGGCTGGATCAACACTCACTCAGGCACGGGGAGTCTGTGCTGTTTCGCCGGCTGTGCAATACAGCTGAGTTGGAGAAACCTAAGTGCGCCTGTCACTTTTGTCGGCCAAATTGACATGCCCACTTGAAAGTGCACATCTACCATAACTCACCCCTCCCACGGCCCAGCCCGTCCCTCCCTGCAATTACTGGCTTAGTCCGCAGCTGAAAAATATAAAAATATTAAAATATTGTTTTATTTTTCAGCTGCTGACTCTGAGCCAGTGGGGCGATGCTCCTCCGCCATTGTAGAGGAGCCGCACGGTCTCTCAGTGAAATATGCTTTACTGCATCTTGCAACGACAATGCACCCAGAGTTTTTGGCCCATCAGAGCTGCAAAAATCGTCAGGTGTTGTGTTTGCTCTAGTTCTGTTTTATGTGGTGCATGACTTGCATAAATTTAGCCCCGTTTACTAGGTTCCCTCCCTGTGGCTCTGCGTCCAGGGCTTCATCCTCCACACATTTAGAATGAGTCTGTATAGAACTGTGACTCCTTTTACACCAGGTCCTTCAAAACATCTGTTGTAATAGTAATTAAAAGTGGTCTTGTAACACATTTAATAAAAAGGCACTTACTTACTGTGTGGGTACTTGCCGGGTTTACAGAGTCAGAGCACACCATGTAAAGTTAGGATTCAAGGGCAGCAGATGTGGGAGGAAGGGGCGTGTTTACTATAGTAAACATGAAAGAAATACTTAAGAGTGAATGGGAGGGAGAAGTTCCCTCCGAAATGTGACACGGAAGACTAGGATCAGGTGGTATTATGCATATAAGACACTGGTGTAGCATATTTGCCAACACTACCGATTTGGGTGGTGGGCTACCCGCTTTTTCAGCAGCCCTACCCCCTACTGGTTTTAACCCACCATCCTACTTCTTTTCATAAGGCAGCTGTTGGAAATGGCTGCCATCAGACAGTGAAGACATATTAACAGGGCCCTGGGTAGCAAGAGGTCATAAGAAATGAACTGAAATTACATTAAAATTAAACTTTAAGAGTCTCCACTACCTAAGGGTGTCTAGGCGCTAAAGCTCTGGAAGACAGATCACAAATCTAAGCAGAAAACAGGAGATCTAAGTATTGATAAACCAGTTTTTACGAGCTTTGCGGAAAGAGACCAGATCCAATTTTTTCTTAATATCTGAGGGCATCGAGTTCTAAAGCTTAGCAGTCATAAAGCTCCTGCCATCCCAGTTAGATCTTTTAAATCTGAATACTACAAGATTATGTGCGTGTAAAGAGCTGATTGGTCTACTGGGGGTGTAACATTTGAACCGATTTTTAAGATACTTGGGTACCGCATCATGCAGCGCCTTGAAGGCGATGCGGAGGGCCATGAAGTCTATACTCTTTTTAATGGGAGGCCAGTGAAGCTGGGAAAGTCCCTTGGAAATACAATTAAACTTGGGAATTTCCAGGAGTAAGCAGGTAGCCCCATTCTAAAACTTGTAATTTTAGTAAGCATCGTTTCTGGATGTTGGTAAATAAGGCATTATAGTAATCAATTGCAGAAATAATAGTGGTAGAAACTACATTTTTTCTTAAATCAAATGGAATGAAAGGAAGGATTGTCATGAGGGTTTTTAGCATGAAAAAGGATGAAGAAGTGATAGATTTGATATGACCATCAGGCACGGCCCGTGCGGGGCGTTATAATGGGGCGGTGACGTCAGGCAGGGGAGGGTCAGGGTGGGGGGTTGCAAAAGGTGGGATATACCGAAAATAATAAATAAAACGAATTTCATTGCCCACGCTGCATCACATTTGGCGATGCAGCGTGGGCAACGAAATTCGTTTTATAATTTTTTTTCGGTACTTGCCTCTAATGGTCCATATCCCACATTTTACAACCCCCCACCCTGACCCTCCCCTGCCTGACGTCACTGCCCCAGTATAACGCCCGGCACGGGCCGTGCCTGATGACCATTGAAAGAAAGATTGCTATCAACGAGAACACCTAAGTTCCTAGCCTTGGATACAAGGGGGGGGAGGGGACCCTTCAAAATCAAGTGGCCACCATCTGGGAGACCAAAATGATCTATTTCGGTCAAACAGTAGCACTTCGGTCTTACTCAACTTTAGTTTGAGAACATTGCGGGGCATCCGGATCCCAACTTGGAGCATGCAGTCATGGAACCTGGAAGTGGTGTTGTCATAGTATTTAACATGGAATACCACAGTTCAGTCATATCAGTGAGCACACAGAGCGGCTATAAACTACCTTCGTCTGTTAAGTTGCCCACTAAAGAAAACTAGCTTTTTTGATCACTTTTTCTTAATAATAATTGGTTTTCTGAAGACCTTGCCTGTGAATGTGTTGGTGTGTGTAAATGCACCACCTTGCTGAGTTTAAAAGACCTGCAAGAGGCTGGATGCAACTGACCACCTCGGATCAACTAATTGCGCCCCTCCGCCAGCTGCGGGGTGGTGTTTCCCAGACTTGCCAACCTAAAGATATTTTTCACTGTGTGAGTGTATAGGAAGAAAAGTGCATGGACTTAATGAGGGGTGGGGCCTTGGTAAGAGGGGCTTTAAACTCCCTACTCTGAAAGCTACAGCTACCCTTTCCCCATCAGCATTAACAAACTCGTCTGGGGCCACCTCCTGTGTCCTAGGAAAGTTTTATTTGGTGTCAGTTGTGTTGAGAGTTCACACCCGTGCCATGGTTTCCAGATCAATTTTTTTTTCGCTGCAGTGTAACATCAGTAAGACTACCCATAACCATGGTGGACCTTGTACGAAGCTCTCCATTCCCCATCCTGATTTTTCTACAATCCAGTATAGGAACAACATACTTTCTTTTGGTTAAGATGGTTTCCACATCACCATGTGATTGTGTCTCTTCGCCGTGTGGCCAGTGATGAGGCATGGAACTGTGTGTCACCCATTGGTACAGTGTGGTTTGGCAGACCCTAAGAGCCCGATTCACAGAATGAACTTAAGACTTAATCCTAAACTTACTACTATTTTGGTATTCACAGAATGCACTTACTACTTTTGGTATTCACAGAAGTTAGGATTTTGTCCTAAGTTGGTCTTAAGACAAACTTAAGACAGACTTAAGACAAACTTGAGACAGTCTTAGGACAGACTTAAGACAGACTTAAGACAAAATCCTAACTTAAGTCTGTCTTAAGTCTGTCTTAAGTTTGTCTTAAGTCTGTCTTAAGTTTGTCTTAAGACAAACTTAACACAAAATCCTAACATTTGTGAATACCAAAAGTAGTAAGTTCATTCTGTGAATACCAAAAGTAGTAAGTGCATTCTGTGAATACCAAAAGTAGTAAGTGGATTCTGTGAATACCAAAATTGTAGTAAGTTTAGGATTGAGTCTTAAGTTCAATCTGTGAATCTGGCCCTAAAATTGACAAATAATGTGGCCACCTCAGCAAGTCCCTGCAGTGTAGGGGGAGCCCTACAATCCTGCAAGGGGGCCCCATTCAGCCCAAACCCAATTAATATTTGAAAAAATATGGGAGACTCAGGGGACCTTTATCACATTCTGCACGGGGCCCCATCATTTTGCGTTGCGCCACTGGGCCGCCTTATCAGGAGTGCTAAGTCTCCTTTTAGAGTTGGCCCACAAGCAAATTAAGCAGCTCCCCAAATATTCAAAAAGAACTGTGCAGGAGCAGCACAAACACATAGCAGAAAGAAACGGATGAGTGGAGGTAATCCTGTAGAAGGAACCAGAAAGAGGTTGAGTAGGGTCAAAGGGAATGGGGAGGCGAGAGGCCCTTCTTTGCTGAAGAGTTACTTACACCAATGACCAGAAGCCGGACTGAGATCTGGAGTTTGCAGAATTGGCATTACAACTACGAGGCAGACTCAAGACACAGAGAGAAGGACCCCAGAGGGTGTGGGAGGGATAGACACGTCCATGACCATCATTATATTTCAATGCAAAACACAGAAACAAACATTTATTTCATATATGTGCACCAAATATTCCTAACAGTAGGTTTTGACACTGATGCATCCCCCTCGATTTCTTCTCCTTTGTGTAGAGGTATGTTCAACCACGGTTCATTAAACCTTCACTGCCTCTCCACATGCAAATGCAAAATATGTCACAATCGGAAATATGTCAGTGCAAGTGTTTCAGCTCTAAGTACATTCACATATTGCTATTATTATATCATAAGCTTCAATGCATGTGTGCAGTGCTTACGCATCTGGGCTTTAGAAATAATATAGCATGAACAAACAAATATGTGCCCACTGTGGCATGACTCTAACATGTTGACACACTCACTATGAGCTCTCTGGTGCACTGCACATGTTAACACACACTAAGAGTCTGTCCATGTGAACAGCCCACAGGCTAAGACAGAGTAAAAGACCGCAGACAAGGGCGGTGTTGAAAACTGGGAATAACTGCTACTGGGTTTTATACTAATAATTGTCACCTGCAAACTAACATGCTGATTATGCAAACCCTGGCCGCGCAGCAGGCCGGTGGGAGGGGGTGGGAAGACGAGGCTTTGCCTGTCTCCGTGGAACTCTGCTAATAGAAGCCCCTTTCACCTCCAGACGGTGCAATATTGATTCATTACTTCAGCAGACCATAATTGGGCTGAGTATTGACACAGGCTGCAGTGTCTGAAATGTATTCCTGTCATTTCATAGGGCGCAGGATCATACACTCGACCTTTTGTAAGTGTGTGTTTTAGGCAATAATGAACTTGGTGTCCATGTCTTGATGAGACTGGTTTATGTAAGCAGTGGCTTCTGGGATCTCTGCCTTCCATCAGTGGCTGCTGGGATCTCCGCCTTTCATCAGTGACTGCTGGGATCTCTGCCTTCCATCAGTGGCTGCTGGGATCTCCACCTTTCATCAGTGGCTGCTGGGATCTCCGCCTTTCATCAGTGGCTGCTGGAATCTATGCCTTCCATCAATGGCTGATGGGATCTCTGCCTTTCATCAGTGGCAACTGGGATCTCTGCCTTTCATTAGTGGCTGCTGGGATCTTTGCCTTCCTCTGACTTCCAGCAGTGACTGCTAGGATCTTTGCCTTTCATCAGTGGCTGCTGGGATCTCCGCCTTTCATCAGTGGCTGCTGGGATCTATGCCTTTCATCAGTGGCTGCCTGGATCTCTGCCTTTCATCAGTGGCAACTGGGATCTCTGCCTTTCAGCCGTGGCTGCTTGGATCTCCACCTTTCATCAGTGGTGCAAGGGTCCAGGCTAAGGCACCTGATGTAGAGTACACATGGCATCACTTGGCTGTCCAATGAGATTGGGTGCAAAGGCCTAATTAAAAGGGAGTCTGTCAGTCCATGCCGGTGATGCACAGACCCTGATTACGAGTCAGGTGGAGCAGAACTATGGTATGGAATTGTGCCCCATCGGGTCACGAGAGGCCTAGTGATGACGCATCCGGTTCATCACCCCATAGGTCCACCCGATAAATGTGCATAAGGCTTTGGCTGCCACAACAGAGAAATCTTACCCCTGCCCCTCCCCCCATGTCCCACCGCCCCTTTGGTCTGCCTTTTCCTTCCCCTACCCTACAAACTACCCTCCTTCCACCACCACCCTGCAGGGAAACCACTGCCTCCATTTACTAACTGCTCACAGAAGACATATTTTGCACTAAAATGTATTACCAAATGCCTGTTTTTCATTTTTCCCAATTGTACATAATTTTGGTAATATTTCAGAAATGTTACTTATAGCGCAAAATCAAGTTACGCACATTTTGCACATCCCTTTAAAATAGGTATTAGGGGGGGCGTGGCCAAGATGGCGGAGTGAGGGGATGCTTTCTCCCGGAGCTCCCGACCCGGCCCGGGCCCTGAGCCTTTAATATAGCTTGTTCATCGGTGAGAAACCGGGTGGGGAAAGGTGCGGGAACGGTTCGGGCTGCACCAGAGCCGTGCTCTAGCCTCGGAGTGCTCAGGAATCGGCCCGGAACACTGAACAACGCAGAGACCGGACGCGAGGGCGAAATGGCGTCCTGGCTGCGGCTGTCCTGAGCTCCTTCCCTGAAGCACATAGAAGCCGGCGGTGGTACGGCGGAGGGCGCCACACTGAGCACCGTGACGAGACCTGCGACCTGGAAGGGGGACGAGCTGCTGACGGAGACGACGCGCCCCTAGCTGCCGATCCCTATCAAATTGAGGCCGCGGCTTCGGCCTAGCTGATCGGAGACCCGCGAGCCGGAAGGGCGGGGTCGCTGGACGCATAAGCAGCGACGGTTTTGCAGCGCCGAGATGGGAATCGGGACCCTCTTACTGTTGTGAAGGAGTCCGCATCTGGCCGGCTAGTGACTGACTTTGAGACGGGCTGGGTGATGCCCATAGCTGATACCCTCGCTGGAGGGGGAACAATGGCCTACAGGATCACTCAGAGGCGCCATTTTGGCTCTCGGTGATGATGAAGCTCCGGACGGTGTAGAGTTGAGCCTGTGAGACCTACGTCGGGGATGATCGCTTCACCGTAGCTCACTGGGCAGTGACCGAGGAAGAAACGGGCCAGAAAACCCGGTTTGCACGGCTGGGACCGACCTTTTGCCCCTGGTTGTAGCGAAACCGGAAGCGACAGCGCCCAGTCGTTGTAGTCGGCCCTTAGACGAGGAGGGTCCCGGAGAATCGACACGAGGCGGAGTCCTTCTAGCCGGACGAGGCGAGTGGAGTCGCTGCCCCGGAGCCCCGGTGCCCAGCAGACGAGGTGCCAGTTCTTGGCAAGGTGGCCTGGACGACAGAATGACGAGTCAGAAGGGCAATAAACGAGGCGACCGCACGCTCTCCGAGATGCTTGGAAGGTCTCAAACCAGGGGCGACCGGAGCCAACCGTCCCCGAACGCAGCGAGTGGCTCCAATGCTATGGGCGGCAGTGAACCCCCAGTCACTCGGTCCTTTCTGGAGTCGCTTTTTGGGATGCTGAGAGACGACTTCGAGGCGTTGAAGCAAGAGGTGGCCGGGGAGGTCTGCGAGATCCGGAGAGAGGTGGACGGCCTTGGCGAGAGAGTGGTCACGGTGGAAGGCTCTGCTCAGAGGCAGGACGAGGAGATCACGCAACTACAACAGGAGGTGCTGCGTTTGAGGGACCAACAGTTGGACCTCCAGGCCCACAACGAAGACTTGGAGAACCGTTCTAGACGGAATAACATCAGGGTCCGGGGAATACCATCCACGGAAGAGGGGACAGATGTGGCGGAATATCTAAGGGAACTCTTCAGAGATATCTTGGGCGAAGCAGCGGACTTTCCAGTGCGGATTGACAGAGCTCATCGAGTGGGGCCTCGTAGGCGTGCCTCGGGCCCACCGCGGATATCCTTGCGTTTCTCCCTGACTTTCCCCTGAAAGAAAGAATCATGGCGGAGGCCAGGAAAAAACCCACGTTGACGTTTAGAGGACACCCTGTAGCCTTGTATCAAGATCTGTCCGTCATCACCCTCCAGAAAGGGAAAGCGTTTAAAATCGCAACGGACTTCTTGAAACAACATGAAACGCCGTACCCCTGGGGTCACCCTTTCAGGCCTATTTTCCGTTGGAATGGTGTGCTACATCAATTGAGGTCCCTGCAGGACACGTGCGAGGTGTTGGGGATCACCGCGGAAGAGGAGGCCTCCGCCACACCCCGCAGGAGACGCACCTCTGGGGACGGCTGGCACAGGGTTTCGAGACGCAGAACATCAGCGGCATCCCAACGACCGAGTTCACCTACCATCAGGGCTGAAATGGGGAATGCTATTCAAGAAGCTTCCAGAGACACAGTGGTGCATGTTGGAGTCGCACTAACAGCGTAAGACTGCTCCGGGGGGAGAACGACTTTTCATTTCTGTTTTTGCCGGCTTAGTGCCATGATGGGTTGGGGGGGGCAGAGGGGGGAAGGTTGTGGCTGGACGTCCACTACGATAGGTTTCCACAGACTTGTCCGGACAGGACATGGCTGGGACAATTTGTTTGAAGAAGTTGGGGAGTTTTGGGGGCTGGGGGTGGGGAGGGAGGAGAGGGAGTTGGAGGTCCGAACAGGGTACGGGAGGAAGGGGAGTTGGGGAGTTGAAGGAACGGCGGGTCGGGAGTTGGGGAAGGGAGGGGGGAGTGCAATCCGTTCAGTGTTCTTGATCTTTTCACGATGGTCTACTGGGGAGCCACAGGTGGTTGAAGCTCATGGGTTCCCCCCTACACTCAGGACCTACTGCATGTCACATTCTGTCTTGATTCTAGATGGCAACTCTTAAGGTGGTAACCCTTAATGTTAAGGGACTTAACAACCCTGTTAAAAGGAGGGCGATCCTATCCCTGCTAGAGAACACACAGGCGGACATTTGTCTTCTACAGGAGACTCATTTGCTTGCACGAGATTGCCACAGGTTGAGATCCCGCAAATTTCCCACACAGCTTTTTTCTTCGTCTAACACTAAGACAGCGGGGGTGGCGATCCTAGTGTCGAGCACCTTTAGAGGGGAGGTCCTCCACAAGTTTGCGGAACATAAAGGGAGACTATTAGCACACAGATTCAAGTTGGGGGCCTTGACATTTACCATTGGTTCGATTTACTGCCAAAATGAGCGTCAGGATAGCTTTTTTCAATTGGCCTTGGTGGACATAACAGCATCTCCAGACAGGCACATCATCTAGGGTGGGGATTTAAATATGGTGGCGGACTCCACTATAGATAGGTCGGCACAGCGCTCTCCACAGACAGGGGAAATGTCACAAGCAATTAAATCCCAACTTGTGGACCTAGATCTTCATGACCTTTGGCGCCACCTGCATCCTGCAGACCGAGATTACTCCTTTTACTCTCATGCACACAAAACCTACGCGAGGCTGGATCACCTCATAGTTACCGGTCCGGTACGCGATTTAGCTACGGCATCGGAGGTGGGGGTCTTATCATTATCGGATCACGCACCGGTCTCAGGGAGCTTCTCTCTGCCGGTAGACCGGGCCCCCCCGGGGGGTCTGGCGCCTTCGAGACGCTCTGTTACACAGGAAGTCTGTGGTGGAAAGGATTACGGAGGTGATCAGGGACTTCCAGACGCATAATGATAACGCAGATACCTCGGTGGCGACGCAATGGGCCGCTCTTAAAGCAGTGGTCAGAGGGGAATTTATTGCGATCTCCTCAGCGGAGAACAGGGCCCGGAGGCAGAAGCGGGACGAGCTCACCCAAAAGGTGAAGGAATTGGAGGACGTGCACCGCCGTACGGGGGCCCCTAGGATTTGGAAACAGCTGAAAGCGGCGAGAAAGCTCCTGTCGTCCTTAGACATGGACAGAGCTGAGTACGCTGCACTTCGACTGAAACACGCGTATTACACGGGGGGAGACAGGTGTGGTCGCCTATTGGCGAATAAGCCATCGGGTAAAGGAAATTGCGACTGAGACTGGCGGACTGGTCACGGGGGACGAACAGATTGCCGAGGCCTTCCTCCGCTTCTATGCGGATCTGTACGCTGGGGAGGATTTGCGGGATCAGGAGTGGGAGGACTACCTGGACTCGGTCACACTTCCGTCCCTAGAACCGTCGCAGACGGAATATCTCGAAAGGGAGATACGGGTCGAGGAAGTGGTCGCTGCCATTTCCAGGCTTAAACATGGGAAGGCCCCTGGCCCGGACGGCTATACGGCGCTCTTCTATAGGACGTTCAGTGACAAGTTGGCCCCCATACTAACTAAATTGTTTAATTCATTCTCTGAGCCGGGGGCAATCCCTCCGGACCTCCTACAGGCCTCGATCTCGGTTATCCCTAAGCCAGGGAAGGATCGGACTCAATGCGGCTCGTACCGCCCGATCTCCCTCTTGAACGTGAACTTGAAACTGTACACGGGTATCCTGGCGGCCTTCTTGGCTCCCCAGTTGCCGGGCCTGGTGGAACCGGATCAGGCTGGCTTTGTCCCCGGAAGGCAGACGGTGGATAACACCAAGAGAGTGGTGCACGTTCTGGAGAAGGCCTCCCGGATTCCGGGAGAAAGGATGCTCCTTTCGGTGGATGCCGAAAAGGCGTTTGACCGTGTGCACTGGCCTTATCTGGAGCGGGTTATGACGAGAATGGGGATAGGTGAAAAATTTCGGACCCTGGTCTTTAATTGTTACAGGTTCCCGTCGCCGGTGGTGCGGGTGAATGGCTATGGCTCTCGGAGGTTTGGCATAGAGCGTGGTACTAGACAGGGCTGCCCCCTGTCCCCGCTCCTTTTCGCCTTATATATGGAGCCACTCGCTCAGAGGCTCCGACAGAACGCGGACGCTACCGGAGTGAAGATGGGGGGATATGTCCACACAGTCAGCCTCTATGCGGATGATGTGATCTTGACCTTGGAGGAACCGAGACGCGCATTGCCCGCATGTATCGGTGAGTTGGAGGCTTTCTCGCGGGTGGCTGGTTTCAAGATGAACATGGGCAAATCAACAGCACTGGATATCTCCTTGGCTCCTGCAACACGACGAGAGTTGCAGGACCTTTTCCCCATGCATTGGTCAGCTCACCAGGTCCAGTACTTGGGCATACTGTTGGCACCCACGTTGCAGGCCATGGTAACAGCCAATTATACGGCCTTGATTAGGAAGATTAAGGAGGAATTGGGGGGATGGGGCAAAGGGTTGATATCGTGGCTAGGGAAAGTGGCGGCGGTTAAAATGATTGTCCTCCCTCAGATACTGTACCTATTCTGGGCCCTGCCGCTCCATCCACCTAAGGGCTGGTTTCAACAGGCACAATCGATCCTATCCCGTTTTATTTGGCAAGGCCGCATGCCACGGATGAGACGAGTTCTCTCCATGTTGGCACCGGAGTCTGGGGGGCTGGGAATCCCGGACCTGCACAAGTATTTTCAGGCGGCGCAGCTTCGATATCTGGTTGAATGTAGCCGATGGGAGTCGGACAAGCACTGGTTATTTCAAGATCAGGCGGTAGCGGGTCGCCCTTTACAGGAGGTGCCCTTTTTGCGCAGGGCTCATCGCCCTCCGAATCTTTATGCGTCTTTTGTAACAAGGGTCCCGCTGAGGGTGTGGGATGCTACTAGCACGGCGTACGAGCTTACCACATTCCCTTCCCCGTTTACTCCAATTGCGGACAACCCGGACTTTACACTAGGCGTGGGCGGAAAATCCGTTCCGCTCGCGGATTTTGCGGATTTTCGGGAAATCCGCAATCCGCGAGATTTGCGAATTTCCCGCAAAATCCGCAAATCCGCGAGCAGCGGATTTTGCTCGCACTGCTCGCACTGTTCGCGTGAGTTCGCGCCCCGCGAATAAGTGCAAAATTGCAGAAATACGATCTTAGCAAAACTGAAAGTAACTACTTACCAGGTTCAAAAGTTCAGGCTCATCATTAGTAGCCATTTCCTGGAGTGCTTCCTGAGGGGCCCCTCCAGAGTTCAGTTGCCAGTTGAAACTAGTATGTGACCCTGCTCTGAACCTCAGAATAGTTACACATATGCCACAAAGGTCCTGAATTACAGCTAAGGGAGACAAGCAGGAGCCAGGCTGGAAGTTAAAATCCATTAATCAGCCCCTAATTCATTATTGTCAGTTGGGGCAGGGCAGGTGTTGTAACTAATTTTGCAACAATGAAAGCACTTAGCAAGTGCAAAAGATCACTAATCAGGGCGCACTAAGGAAGCAGGTGCCAGCTAAAAAAATATTCTGTGACACATGAATCAGCCCCAAATTAATTCAGGTCACTTGAGGCAGGGAAGGTGTGCTTTGCTTTGCCGAAAATAATGTACACTGGACAACCAGAGGGTGTGGTGATGAAACAGAGGGTGGCATGGGTGGGCCAGAGGGTGGCATGAGTAGTCAGAGAGTGGCAGTGGTGACAGAGAGTGGCAGTGATGAAGAAGAGTGTCCCAAACAGGCTGGACACGTAGAAACAAAGAGTTCGCGAAACTTGCGACCCGACAGGTAAGTTCGCAATTTGCGAAAGTGTACAAAACCCTCGCGAACTGGCAGAAACACGGGCGAACACAAAAAAAAAAAAATCCGCAAATTCGCGGGAATTCGCGGATTTTGCGGATTGCGAATCCGCAAATCCGCAAAATTCGCGAACGCGAGATCCGCAAAATTCGCTCATGCTTGCTTTACACCAGGGGTTGCTCAGGGAGCTTTCGCACACTGGCGGGCCGCTGGATGTAGGGCACTTTTCCACGTGTACGGGCCAGATGGAGTTCTCCCTTTCCAAGCGCTTAAGGAGGAGTATGGTTTGGCAGACAGGATGCGTTACTGGCAGGTGCGACACTGGGCTTTGCAGCCGCAGGTACGCGAGCTGGCAGATAGGAAACTATTGCCGTACGAGAGGTGGCTAGTGACGCGTGCTTCCGATGCTAAGCTCATCACAGATCTGTATAAATTACTGCAGCCCTCCCCCTTACACTTTCATAATCCAGGTAGGGAACGCTGGAACAGAGAGCTGGGTAGAACGTTGAGCCACAAAGAATGGGACCAGATCTCGTATCGCGCACAGCATTCTGCATATCATGTAGGGCTTACTGAAACTTTCACTAAAGTGTCTACATATTGGTACTACACCCCGGAGCGATTGCACGAGATGGACAGGCATATTGATAATACATGCTGGCGAGGATGTGGGCACCCGGGCACATTGACACACATCCTGTGGGAGTGCCCAGTACTGAGCCTTTATTGGAAGGAGGTTAAGATGAGGTTGACGCTCGGTTTGAAATAGAGTTACCCCGCTTCCCAGCATATGTCCTGTTGGGCTTGCCCAACTGGCTGATGTACCCATTGAAATCCCGTAGGGGCAGACAAATTGCTATAGCATTGGGCTCCGCCGTTCAGTATATCCTAATCCATTGGCGGACCACCACTGTTCCATCTATCACGGGCTGGTTGCATAGGCTGTGGCACGTTCTGGGTATGGAAAAACTGTCATTGATGATGGCCGGGGAGGTGGAGCAATTTGGGGAGTTGTGGCAGCCCTTCCACGCATTGTTGGCTACCGAATACAGGGAACTGACCTGTCCGAGGTACTTGAGGATCTTGAGATTGACACCACCGCTAGAGTTCACTGCACAATAATCGTGGGTTGGATAAGGTCTGGGGGTAGTGGGGGGGGCTAAACGCTGTTAGTTTGGCTAAAGACGGGACACAGGACGGGGGTGCTGGGAGGGTGTTGGGGAACGAGAAGGGGGTGGGGGGAGTGGGGGGGAACTGTTTTTCTTTCAAAAGGGAGGGCACAGATACTTTTTTTTCTACCTCAGGGTGTTACTGTATGTAATGTTGATGGGAGAGGAGCCCACATAGCCTATACTGCTCTTGCGGGACATGTAGCATTTACTTGAAGATGGGCTCCCGGGACTGCAGCACACTGCCACTGCTTGAATGTTATTCCTTTTGTTCTGTGTACCCTTTCAATAAAATACTTTAAACATAAAATAGGTATTAGCCAATTTTGTGTTCCATGTCTTTGGCCAAGGAAATTTCTGTTGCATAATCCGCACATATCCTGAGTATATCATGCTCATGTATGCACACACCTATGCATATAGATTGAACAGATATGTTGGTTATATTTATGACAAACATGAGCTGATTGCCCTCTGCGCTAAAATTAAGTCAGGCTCATCAGCCGACCCACTGAAACCTGATCATTTTAGGAAAAAGTTACCAACCATTTCTCCTCTCCTAGGTCAAGTGATCAACAAATCGCTCAGCTTAGCTGTTGTGCCCACAGCATGGAAACTAGCTAGGGTGATACCATTGCTTAAAAAACCCTAATTGGATTTAAAAAAAAACAGAGAACTTCAGGCCAATTTCATTGCTTCCATGGCCTGCCAAGACCACAGAGGCATATATTAACTCCATTCTCTCAGACCACTTGACCGTCAAAAATACTCTATATCCCTCGCGAAATGACTTTCGCCCCGGCCTAGTACTGAGTCGGCACTTTTGGGGGTGACAGATAATCTCTGGACAGCGTTGGGCGCAGGACAGACATCGGCACTACTCCTCTTGGATCTTAGTGCCGCATTCGACACTGTGTCCCTTGCAATCCTGTTACGCCATTTGGAAGAGGCTGGCATTGTTGGCCTTGCTTTGAAGTTGCTAGCGTAATTTCTCTCTGATAGGTCCTATCAGGTGATTGCTCCCCCTTTATCCTTGTCTGCCTTTCCCATCAAGCACGGGGTGCCACAGGGTTCTTCTCTGAGCCCTCTGTTCTTCAACTTGTATGTACAACCTTTGACTGCAATTGCCAAGAGCAGAGGACTGACTGTGGTCTCCTACGCTGATGACACTCAGCTGGTGGTAGCCCTCTCAAGCAACTCTAAGCACAACGCCTCTAAGTTTCATGGCGATCTTGCTGTAGTTGCCGGGTGGATGACAGCTAACTGCCTCCAGCTGAATGTCAGCAAGTCGGAGGTGTTGCTCGTGGGTAGGGATCATGGGTTATGGAAAGAGTATTGGTAGCCCACGAATCTAGGCACCCCCCTTATCCTAAACAGGTTATAAAGAACTTAGGCGTTTGGATGGACACCTCTCTCAGTTTTCAGACCCAAAAGAAGAAGCTGGTGGGCACCTGAATCGGTGTGTTGCGTGGGCTTAAACCTATTTTGGGTTTCTTTGATGCCCCGACCAGACAGACCATCATTCAAACCTTGATTACATCTAGGCTTGATTAGGCGAACTCTGTATCTGGGGGCTAACAAAGTAGAAGTACACAGGCTACAGAGAGTACAGAACGCCACAGCAAGAGCTCTTTTGGGCCTGCGCAGAGTCTGCTCTGTGACTAGCACAATCCGTCACCTTCATTGGCTGCCCGTGGCTCAACGGATTGAGTTCAAGGCTCTCTCTATAGCCTTTAAAATCTTGAAGCTCGCCTCCCCTAACATTTTGACTGATCTGCTCTCCTTTTATGTTCCCTCCTGTCAGCTTCGCTCCATGGGCCAACATTTGCTAGTGGTCCCTCGGGTTAGGAGGACACGTGCCGGAGGCCATTCCTTTCCTGTACAGAGCGGCTATTCTCTGGAACTCACTGCCCCTCCATGTTCGAGGCCTCAGCAACTTTCTCGAATTCAGGAAAGCTATTAAAATGTTTCTCTTTCCCACTGTGTAGGTTGCTCTGGTTCTTCTCTGCGTTGTGATTGCCTATTTGCTGTTAGCGCTGGGATGCCTCTTGGCTGGGGCAGTTGTTGCGCTCTACAAATCTTTTAAATAGAAATAGAAATTGAACAGAAAAATTGGCGTTAACAATGCAGCTAGATACTATTTAATTTCGCACATTTGTCTGCAGACACATTAAAATTGACCATGGTGGGTGCATTAATGAATAATTTGGAAATTATCTTGGCTTCAATCTCAGCTCTAAAAAGGAAACCCTGATCTCCCAATACAGATTCAGTCGCAAAAAGAGTGACGACAGAACCATCAATGGTCTGGCCCTACACTTCTGAAACAACACCAGACTTCAACACAGGAGTCGACCCAGCATAAATATCTGAAAAAGAGTTCTGAAAACCTGCCTCTCCAAGGAGATTCTCACCTCTGATTTGGGTGAACTCGAGACCTAGCCTGTGAGATGGGACCAGACCTCATGCGCCAGACCCCCATAGTCATCCTTGTACCTTGCAGGGGCGGCTCCTCTATTGGAGCAGAGGAGCGTCTCCCCACCTAAATCACTCCCAAAGATGAAAAATAAAATGTTAATTCATTATCATTTTATGTGTCATCCTCCCCTCCTGAACACAGCATCTGTACGGTGGCGGGGCCGCTGCCCAATGAGAGCATAGCCTCTGTCTGGTCTGTGCTTGTCATCATCTTCCTAAAGACCCCCTATGTTCCCATATGGCTACCTAACCCTCCCCTTCAGCTGGCATGCTTCATGCCCTTGCCTATCCCAAATCTGTGCTTGCCATGACTGCCACCAGATGTGGCATGCTGCGACACATCTTTGAGTCCATCATCTCCCCCGCCCTCGGGATCAAAACATTCCCTTCCATTTATGGACAAACAATACCCCCATCCTCGGGACCTACTCTGTACCACTTTCAACAGTGCCTGCCTTAGTCCACATTCCCTTTCACCCATGTCTAATATACATGCAACACCCCCCACCCCTGGGATCTGCATTCTCACCACTCTTAACAACACATACTTTGCCGTCACATTCCTTTCCTTCCATGGAAACCACATAAGCGATAACCCCACCCCCTGTGTTCGGCACTCAGACTTCAACAGTACCTGCTAGGTTGTCACATTTGTCCCACCTATTCACAGCAGTTTTGCCATCACACTGACAAATAAATATATCAACTGCATTACATGCCATGTATTGCATGACAATAATTCGTGAGAGCAGAGCTTGAAAATATGCAGTTGTCGCACAAGGAATACATGTCTAAAACAAAAGTCTAAAATCCTCAACTTTCAATGATTAAAGCAGGGATACATCTTGAGAATCCATGGTAGAAGTAATCATACAGAATGAAGCTATATCACACACCCTAATAGCCCAATGGGTGTTTCACACAACAGAGAAACAAAAATATTGGCGATGAAATTATCCCCACAAATATCGAGAACACAAATATATACTTTATGTACTTTATATGTAAAGTCAAAAATATCATGAACACATTGGGGTCGATTCCGATTCGGGAAAAAAAACGTCCGTACAATTTGTATCCGGAGCCCTCTCCGTACGAATCGTACCCGTCCGTCCGAGTCGCGAATTACGATCCGTATTCCGTCAATCTGTCCGAATCGTCGCGATCCGTACGTATTGCAAGGCTAAAACCGTGAACCGTATGACTCGTACACATACCGTACGACTCGTACACATACCGTACGACTCGTACACATGCCGTACGACCCGACGAGTACGATCCAGACCGGGGTATGAGGACGCGATTCGTACGATCCACGTCAGGTAAGGGCGAGACGTACGGAAAAGCACACAAATACATACACACCGTACGGTCCGTACACCCCATGGTCGCAGGGGTACGCACCGTACCCCTGAGATCATGGGGTGTACGAGTCATACCCCCAGTGTACGATCGGTGTACGAGCTGTACCCCCATTGTACGATCGGTGTACGAGCCGTACCCCCATTGTACGATCGGTGTACGAGCCGTACCCCCATTGTACATGGGGTACGGCTCATACACCGATCGTACAATGGGGGTACGGCTCGTACACCGATCGTACAATGGGGGTGCGGGTCGTACACCCCATGATTGCAGGGGTACGGTGCGTACCCCTGCGATCATGGCGTGTACGCACCATACCCTGGGGGACCGTTCCGTACCTGTTTCGGCGCGAACTCTGCTTTTACGGCTGTTTTCAGCTCCCGTAGAAAAAGGGTTGTACGGTGGATACCCGACACGTATCGTACTTGCTGGGTCGTAAAAACCAGCCGAGAACCGTACAGATGTCGCGTACAGCAGGTTCCGAGGGAGAATCGTACAGAGATTAGAGTCGTACGGTGTCTTGTATGACTCGTACGGAGTATGGCTCCTGGTACGAATCGTACTTCGTCGTACGTACGGGGGACGTTGCAGGGTACGATTCGTATGGGAAATATGCTCCGAACGGCTATTCGGAGCGGTTTTTCCTGAATCGGAATCGACCCCAATGTAGAAGACCACAATATTGTCTAAAAGGGATAACTGTAAACTATGTTAACTATTAAACACTTTATTGACTTTAAAAAATATATTAACTTTAACAAATAGTACTACTTTACAAATCTTATAATATCAAAAATAAATAATTAGCATGAATTAAAAAGATGTACTTTTTAAAATAATTGCAAAAAATATTGAACAAATTACAAATTATATTATCTAAACATATATAATGAATACACTACTAAAATAATTTTAATATCAAGCACTAGATATTAAAAATATACACATAGCTAAATCAAATATTAAATTAACAAAACAATTATAAAAACAATACAAAATCATCAATTACATTAAACTACATTTTAGAATTACAGTAAAAAACAACTAAAAAAACAATTAAACAATTAGACTTGGAGAGGTAAAATTCACTACTCACACGCCAAACTGATCAAAGGCAAGGAAAGTGGTAGAGTTTGAAGGAGTCAGATTTACTATTCCCACTCCAACGTAAGCAAAAGTGGGGAGAGAGGTGTATTTTGGAGTGGTCAGGTTTACTATTTCCACTCCAATCTGAGCAACAATAGAAAAAAAGTTGGCCTTTGGAGAGGTCAAATATACAATTCCCACTCCTGTTTTTTTTAAACAATTTTTTTTAACTATAGGCCTAAAAATGCAAAATAGATTTACATTTATTGAATGAAATATACCTCAAACACAATTTCATGTAAAGAAAATATAGATTGTATATTACAAATAAAAAAGGTTTAAAATAATATTTAAAACGTTTTAAAAGAAAATACTCACACCCTTACTACTCTAAAACAAACTATTATAATAAATAAAAAATAAATAATATTTTAAAAATTGAAAATTATTATTAAATTAATTATTGAGCAAGCATCAAAATTACAAAAAATTATTAAATATAAAATTAACACAATTTTATAAATAAATAAACCAATCAACTGATTAACAATTAATTAAATATCAACAAATAATTGAAATATCCATTAACCAAGCAATACATTTACATAATTAATAATAAAACATTTAAACTACATAAAAAGAATTATGAATTAAAAACAAAAATTTTAATTGTGTTTAAAAATCCCCACCCTAACATCCTACAAATGGAAAAGCCCACTATTAAATTGCCATTTTTCAATACATTTCATATAAAACATACACATGATACTGAAACAAATAAAACTCAAATGTTATTAGAATACTAATAAATGACAATACTAAAAATCCTAATATTTCTCAAACAAATTAATAAAATATTTAATGCAACTATATTTAATAATACAAAATGATATACACCTATTTAAAACATATATATTAAATGATTCAAAAGATGATAATCTTTGATAACATTTTGGTGATGCACCATATTTTTATTACAGGATTTTGTCTAACGATGTTAAGCTTAGGCTGTGTATAGCAAGTTTGTTATGGGCCGTTCCTCCATTAAGGCAGAGGAGCGTGGCCCAACTAATCAAATTGCCCCCAGAGATGAAAAATAAAATGGTAATAAAGTTCATTTATTAACATTTTAATTTTCATAATTCCGCCCCGAGCATCATCACGGTGAGTTTTGGGCGGGGCTTTCTAGTTTCTGCTGCTGCCAGTCAGGCAGCAGCAGAAAGCAGTGATGGGCAGAGCACTTGTCTCTTATTTTATCTACTTTTATTTTCCTCCCACCTGCCCTACCAGCTTCCATGCATGCCAGCCGCCACTGTGTTCATAGGCAGCCTCTTTGACTCCCCCTCGAAAAATCTGAACTCATGTCGCTGTGAGACGAGATGTCAGTGTTTCTCCAACTATTGCCATACAAATGGCCTTTTACTTTTTGCAGAGAGTGCTGACTACTGGTAGGAAAACGACACACACTCTAGTCACATCCCAATGTGGCTGCAACCTGCAAACCATAAACTCAACATTGGGCAGTCAAAACTGTGGGTGTTAGAGAGTCAGAAAGAGAGACACATCCTCACCACCGAAGACAATTGCATCTACAGAATTTGCTTTTGTTTGATCTCCCATCACTTGGACTCTGGTAGGTAGAACCTCTTTGGCAACTTTGTTGCTATCATTGTCTTTCGTCCTCAAAGGTGCTCATCCATTTCACTGGGCTCACACTGAAAATAAACTAGACAATCTCTGCAGGCCTGATTAACAATGGCTTCTCTGGAGCAGTTTTGATTAAAAGTCTTGGAGTAAGACAAGCTTGAACACAACATTTATCAGACCTGGAAATTCAGGAATAAATCAAATCTAAATCAGTAGTAAGACAGAATTAATCAAAGAAAGCATTTGTGCACCTGCCAGCAAATCACCAACATTTACATAAGTAAACAAGGGAAACATGGTAAAGTACATCAACAGTTGTGTTCAGGGTTGACGCACTGCCAGTAATAACAGCATGGTGTGGGTATGACAAGCACATACAGGCATGCCATGCTATACATCACAAAGGACGAATCAATAACACTCCAGTGCTTAATTTGTAAAAAAATAAAATAAAATAAAAAGTCTTTCTCAGGAGGCTACTGATGCTTGCACCGCTCACTGCCCCTGCCATCACGGCCAATTGCCAGCACCAGTGATATCCACTAACCATCATATCACCCAAAGCTGTAAAAATGTGAAATTGTTATTGTTGATGTGCTGATTTAAAAAATAATCAAAGAGTGTCACCATGTGGTAGACTAAAAAAGTATCAGTGTTAGGAAATAGATGCAGGTGCTGAGTGCCAAAAAGAACTGGCACAAATTAAGCACTGCCAATAACAAGAAAATACAAGAGGAAAAGAAACCAACCCTGGGAGTTTAAATCCCAAGACTGTTTACTCGCATCTCTACAGGACAGTGAAAACATGCACTTGGAATGTGTGCATCTTACCCATGTAATTTCCTGTGATCACTCTCTCGAGCTGGGGGGCAGAGGTAGTACAGACAACCCTCCACTTTGCCACCCAACCAACTCTAGCCCCTGACACAAACTCAGATCTCATCCTACATCCAGAACCTGCACAGCTGGGGTGAAGAGAGCAGTTAACCCACTCATCTATTAACCCTCTCATTCCTGACACAGCACCAAACCGCTGAGATACCTTCCAATTCACCACTTGTCACATAGCACCTAGTCTGTCTTGCCTGTTTAGCCAGAAGCACTTCATTCTGTGGCGTTTAGATTTGGTTTTAACGTTGTGCATAAGGTTGAAAATTCCCAGTGTGCAATGTGCTGTTGGCTAAGTACTTCCAGCTAGTTTAGAGGTTAACACACGAAATACAACTGCTCAGCATTTGTTCTAGTTTCATCAAATGAACATAATCTTGGGAATTATAGAGCCAAAGATGGTGTAGTACATTGTCTACTAAACTCTTGGCTTGCCTGCCTCATTTAGAAATGGGCAAAACCTACGTTTGCTGTAGTCAGAGCCCCTTTTAATACGGTAAATCTTAAATCTGACCCTACTTAGTAGCTGGTCCATTAATGATAGGAACAAAGAAAATTGAACTTCTAATGACTCATTAAAAATGCAATCTGGAAGGAAGATTGGGGAACAGATTTGGGGATTAGTTACAAATTATTTGGAGATGTAAGGGGAGATTTGAGGGGATTGTTTATAAGTTTTTGCTGGATCTCATTGAGGCTGCCCTTATGAAATGTAAATCTAACAGCTGTTTTTTTTCTTTTTCTTGTGTTTCTTCATTTTTTTATATTATTCTTGTAATTGTATGTGTCAAAATGACATGATCTGAATTTTTATCTGCTCGACAAAATGTCTCCTTTTTTTTCTTTGTTGTTGTACCAACCGACTCATGTGTTTCTGCATAAATAAAAAAAAAATGCAATCTGGAGCCATTGGACAGCCTGAAACAATTACAGTTGTACTGCTCCCTAATCCCTCACACAGGGGCACCAACCTTTATTTGCAGCCTGACTGACTCAACTCTCTTGTTCACTGCCTTAGTGTAGATAAAGTCTCAAATGTAAAACACTTGCACACAACTGCCAGTTGCCTCTACAATGTCATGTGTGACACCTGAGCCTGCTTAGCCAATGAGTGCAAAGTTAATCACAAAATCCAAAGTGCCTGAAGATGTCACACATGACATGACCCAACACAGAAGTATTGGCAGTGTGTGAATATAGACAGCGCCACTTGAACCTTGGCATATTTAATTAGCACCTAAATGTCTTTGCAATTTTAGCAGAAGTCTTGGTTGAGTAACAGGGTGTCAAATGTGTCTGTTTGAAAGAATTGTACCAATAAAAGCATCAGGCACATGTTATCAAGCCACGCATAGGGAACTATTCACAAAGGCATTTTGGGGCCCCTAAAATCGCACCCATTAACCCCTTCACTGCGGCGGCTATTCCACCGCAGTGCTAAGGGGGCGGGGCGGAAGAGCGGCGGGCGCATGCTGGTGACGGAACCGCTCCGTCGCCAGCGTCGGTTGCGCTGTGCTTATGACGGAGCGGTTCCGTCAAGGCTCCGCCCGCTCAATAGAACGCTCAGCGCAGGCGCGGAATTCGCTCCGCGCATGAGCGGCGGGCGGGCCATGACGGAACCGCTCCGTCATCAGCACAGCACCACGCAGCTGATGACGGAGCGGTTCTGTCATCAGCAGGGAAGAGGTTAATACTCTTTTTCTGTACTCGTACACACCTGCGTGAACTGGCCCCAAAACATCTAAAAGGGGAATAAACAGCGGCGGCTCCCCCACTATGGCAGAAGACCGTCACCACCTCCATCAGCCTCAAAATTTAAAAAATGAAATAATAATAAAAGTGTTTATTATTCTTTTATTTTTCTTATGATAGCCAAGGCTAGGGGGCCGAGCCGTCATGGAAGGGGAGTGTTGGGCAGGGCACGGTTGTCAGTGCGCATGATGGTATGGCCGGCCTGAGACGATTGGCCAAACCTTCATGCGCACTGAAGCTGTCTCCAACCAGAGTTATGTTGGAGACAGCAAGCACCAACTACCAGTCTGCCTGGGAGCGCAAACCATCAGCGCTCAGGCCAATCCCAACACTGCTTTTAGCAGCATGAAAGCAGCGTCTGGATTGGTTACAAGGGATTCTGGGAGTCTGTGCTGGTGAGGGCGGGGCAGAAGAGCGTAGATGCGGCAATGCAACAGGTACGTTTTTTTTGTGGGTGTCTCCTTTGATTGTCATCTGCACCCCCCCCTCTCCCCCCTCTACCCTCTTCCCCCCCACCCCCGGCCTCAGTGCTCCACCGGGAGCCGAGTCGCTACTGGGAATAAAATGGGACTATTCCAGGAATATTCACATACAATTAGGACAAATGTGAAGATCTTTCCCCACTTTGCCATTTCACTTACAGGAAGTTGGACTTTTTGTGTCAGATTCACAAAGTCCTGCAACAGTAAGTAAAAGAGTATTTCTGTGGTGCTGCATCCACTGCTCATAAATGCTTCTGTGAATCCGCCCCATGGGGTTTGAAACCAATTTGGAATGTAGTTTTGAAATTCTCCAGATCATCTGTCCCTCAGTAGGAGCCAGCAGATGAAAACAGCAATTTGTCACGTAGTTATGTGATTTGGCCTTCAGAAAATCATTAAAGCCATAATCATTATTATAATGAAGAGCTGGAAAACATCCTGCTTTCCACTACATTTTTTTCTGAAGTCTGGTGTTGGGAATATGATATTATGTATTAAAATGCGACAATAATAATTGTGAAAAAACAACTGGTATGTTTTTCAAAATTAGAAGTGCCTCTTCATTTATTGGTGAGTTTAGGCATTGGATTCTATGGCTATATGGATGGGTGGATGCGAGAATATGTTACCAAGGGCCCGATGTAGGTAATTCCAATTTACCACTTCTTAAATACCGAATCATACCGATTCAGTATTTAAGAAGTGGTAAATTAGAGGGGGGGAAATGTAGGTAAATCAGAATCGGTAAATACCGAATTGGTAAGATTCGGTATTTACCGATTCTGTAAAAACCGAATCAATATCCCCCCTTGATTTCTATGGGCCTTGAAGCCCATAGGAATCAATGTGGAATACCGAATCGGTATTTTACTGATTCAGTAAATTCCGATTGTTGCAAGGGTGCAGGGGGTGTCACTTTGACACCCTCTGGCACCCCAATTCTAGACTTGGGTGCCATGTGGCACACAGACATGCCCTAAGGGCATGTCTGTGTGTCACATAGCACAGATGTGCATGCACAGATGTGCATGCACACCTGTATTTGGTATTTTACCACCCAATAGGATTGGGTGGTAAAATACCGATTCGGTAAGGCCTGTGGGACTCAGAAGAGTCCTACCTACATCTCAAAGTTACCGAATCGGTAAAAATACTGATTCGGTATTTTACCGATTCGATAAATTTACCGAATCGGTAAAATATGGCCCCTACATCAGGAATGACTTTTTACCCGTCGGTAACGGCTGAAATAGCCTGTTACCGGTCAGTAAATGGACACCTACATCGGGCCCCAGGTGCGTGGATGTGTGAAAGCATGGATGGATGAATGAATGGGCACTTGTATGAATGCATGGATGTGTGAATGAGTATGGTAGAAGGGGCGGAGCAGCAATCATAAAGCAGATGCCCAGAGCACCTTGCCCTCAGCCATTAATACACATACTCATCATTGTAGCCAGTCACCCCTCAATGCAGTCATTTACTTATCACACTTGCATGTCACACCTTCATCCATCCAGCCATGCACTCACCCATGTAGCCATTCAGCGATCCATTCATTTATTCACTCACCTATTCAACCAGCAGTGCCCTAATTAGAGCTTGCATTTATTCATGTATCAATGCATCCAATCTTTCATTCAGTTACTCATCCATTTATTCATTCACCTTCTGACTCATTTTCTCAATCATACAATAAAAAATCTGCACCAATCCAAAAACAAATTTAAGGATCCACTAAAAATTACTTTCTTCCAAAAATAAAAGCATGATATTTTGACCTAGATTCTCGTAGCTGTCAGATAGCACAGCACAGTACCCAAAGGGGCTGCGTTGCATTGCGTGACAAGGAGAGAGCAGGAGGGCAACATATTCACAGAGGTAAAGCACTCCTCTCCCCTCTCCATAGCGCCGGTGCTGATTTCAGCTGCAAATGCACCAGGCACACACTTAGCCCCATAGCCCTTGGGTGTGTGCCTGAGTCTACCATAGGTTTTGTATTGGTAGGGTAACGTTCCAGTATAAAATACTATATATCGACACACTTCAAAGCTTTTCCTACTTTGTATGTGTGCTGCACAATGCAGCGTGCATGCAAAGTTGGAAAAGCAAGGAGAAATGGCAACATTCTCCTTTTAATGCCTACTTTCGAGCGGCGTTCATTTTTGGAGCTAAACCGTTTCTGCCAATATTAGTAGGCAGGGTATCACGTCAAAAAGCATGGGTGGTTGCATGGCAATGCATATGTACCGACGTGCCACCCATGACGCAAAGTAATACAAAGCAGTGTTTCTCACCGCTTGGTGTTACTTTTCCATCCAAACCAAGGCAAATTAGCATTGGCTTGGTAAACAAATACCACTAACCCGATGCTAAACCTTTGAGAATCTGGCCCACAGTCTTGCTAGGCGTGTGGCGTTTTGGTGCACGGTCAGAGCATGACTCGAAAGACTGCTCTTGGTTTCCCATAAGCACAATAGGTGTCGGAGAAGCTGCTGGATAGTGTCATTGCTATGACTAAGGGCATTATTATGAGTTTGGCAAAGCAGGAGCGGGACTGCCCCGCTCCTGCTCAGCCAAATCTGTGTAGGAGCCACCTACCAGATCAGGAGTTTTCTCCTGGTCTGTTGGACAGTTCTTTTGCATTCCCAGGGCTGGGCCTATGAAATAGGAACCATAATAGCAAAGCCAAAGGCAGTACTTGCAAGGCATGGACATCTACAGTCCATAGGTAATTTGTGTGTTAATCGGGCCCCTAGTTTCGAAGAGCCTGCTTGTGAGGGCGGTCCTTGGGCTAATTATAAATAATTAAGAAAAGAGGAGTATCACCAGAAAGGACCATGGAAGGTTCTAAATGGGATGTCAAAAAAAGGGCATTCTCCTTTTGTTTAGAAACCCCTCACTCACCAACCTGGTTGGTGACATGCTTCATCATTGGGGTCCACCCAGATGGCCGAGTGCCATCCGGGTGTGCTGCGACACCTGACTACAGTGGAGCTGGTATTATTGTGTGAAGTGCAAAAAAAGGGTGTTAAAAATTGTCCTGGTATAACTTGTGGAAATTTTTGTAATCATAACCTACTGGACAATAATAAAAACAGGGTGTAGATACTGGTAGGTTATAATGACCAGTGGTATCTATGTGTGTGTTTAATATAAAAAAGAAGATCGGTCTACATGTTTCAACCTGTGTTGGTATTCCCAGGTTTTCGTCAGGACCAGGTAGGAAAATGGGTGGTGTACACACTGACGTGTACCCTGCCCTACATTCCTTATACCTGACTGCAAAATTGTGCAGCAGGCAGCCTCAGAACCTAATTAGGTGAGGAAAAATAGAGAAACCTGTGAAAGGAAAATGAAAACAATCACAAACAGATGGTATACATGCCTGTAACGTAGTGTAGGTTCTCATAGTTCTGCATGCTACATGCGAATCCCATTTGTAATTAGAACGTAGTAAAATAATGTGCCAGGGACGTGGAGTATGAGCATGAATGACTGCTTGTACCTTGTGCATTAGCTGGCCATATAACAATAAGGGTCCGGCTTGACTTGTGACAAAGGGGCATTTGTATGAAAATCCCTGTTTGCGGTTCTCAAATAGTGATTTTTTAAGAATCGCTATTTGAGAATTGCAAAAAGGGATGTATGTAAAAAAATCGCAATTTCTTAGCGATTTCTTAGTTTTCCTTAATTGCGATTAGCAAATTGCAAAATTGCAATTAAGGAATACTTTCCCATTCATGTCTATGGGCCAGGAGGCCCATAGGGATGAATGTGAAGTCATTCTCAATTTGTTATTCGCAATTTGAAAATCGCAAATTGAGAATAATTTCAAGGGTGCAAGGGTGTCATAAGGACACCCTGATGCACCCCTGAAATGAACATGTGTGCGCATATGGCGGGGTATGTATGTGCGTCATATGGCACCTTCACAAATGCCAAGAAGTGCTTTTGTGAAAGAAATTGCAAATTACCACCAACTTGAAGTTGGCGGTAATTTGCGATTTCTTAAGGAGAAATCGCAAAAATTGAATGCTTGTTGCATAGCATTTAAGGAATCGCAATTTGTGATTCCTTAAATGCTTACGCAAAATTAAGGAATCGCAAATTTTTCGATTCCTTAATTTTGTGATGCGATTTCCCTACTACATACCGTTTTGCAGATTTTTACTCGCAAACGCTGCTTTTTTGCGAATCGCAGCATTTGCGAGTAAAAATTCAGTTGATACATCTGCCCCAAAGTGCCTTAAATGTGACCTGCTTGTAGACTGGAAGCCAATGAAGGGAGTTTAGATGAGAATTTATCCTTCTGTGCAACCAAGGTTAAGAATCAAGCAGTCACCCATATTATGGATGTGTTGGAGCTGACCAATCACATACATAGAAAGGCCAAAATCCCGTTATCACAACAGTCCAAACCTCGAGGTAATTAAGACCAAGACCAGGGATGTAGGAGAAAAAAAATAAAAAGTAAGTAAGTTCAGAGATGGAAAATCATGCAATTTGCTTGAGCATAATTACGTAAAATGTCGGCAAAAGTATGTGAAATTATGCATAAATATAGGATTTTCTATAGGGGGTATTTTTAAATAAAGTACAGTGAACAACTATCACTTGCATCCTGTTGTTTGTGTGCTTTTGCTGTAAATATTTACTGCAAATGGCATGTTTCACAGTAATTTTTTACCATGAATGGCGAAGTATCGTGATGGTGTAATTCTGGGAATTTCGCCTAAAAAGAGTAAAATTCCGGAACTTGTGCAAATTATGCCAAGTAATTTATATTTCACCCAGGCCTAGTCTGAAATGACAACTGCTGGTCGAAGATTGCTCCTGGATGATGAGCATGGGTGACCAGGGTGCGTGCTGCCCCCATTCAAGTTGGCATCAAGGCTTAAATACAAGTGGAACACTTCCCAAAGAAGGTGACCTCAGTTTTGTTTGTAGAAGTTCAGCTTCAATGGGTTATTTCCCATTTAGGAGTGAATGTCTTTAAGGCACTGCTTAAGACATCCACAGAGGATGTGGATACCAGATTCTGTGCCAGGTGCGGGTCACTCATGCACAAACGAAGCCTACCACGCGACTCCTAAACAGGTGCACTAGTAGGGCCCTGTAGAGGTTTAACAGTGTAGGGCTTAATGAATTGAATCTATGAATACCATAATAAGGACATGGGTCAAATTATTAAGCGGGGAGAGCCACCATTTAGAATAGAAGCAACTTGAGCAACGGCATTGACTTCCACTTCCACCTCTCTGCGAGAAGGGAGGTGTTAAAGCCCACAAAGAGGTGAAGGAGAACCAGCTCACCTGGTACCAACTTGGTGTAGAAGACTGATGAGGTCTAGAGCTGGAGGAAGAGAATCAGTTTCAATAGTGAACTAAGGGTAGTTTGTGCTGCATTCAGAGAAAAGAGAGCTGAGAGAGTCAGCGATAATCAGAAAGCATTTAAGGGACCAGAAGCATCTTTTTCCAGTGTGGGAGACAGGATGACTTGTTTCCATGGCAGAGGAACACGACCAAACCTGATAGAGGAATTGCAAATATGCATTAGGATAGGTGAAACATTTTTTTTTCTTTTTAAAAGACCTTTATTGTACCTTTAACCTTATAAACAGCGTCTGGCCTACAACCCCTTGGGCCGGCCGCAACTTATTCATCTGTACTCCGTAATATCAGGATAACACAGCCCAGGAGCCGACATCCCGGGGGCACGGCGGTGGTTTATATCAATGCAGGTACACATTTCACAATAGGAGTATAACTCTGCATGGGTCCTTTTTTTTATTTTTTAAATTGAACTTATTAGCATTGCATCAGACACAAAAGACGACAAAAACAACAATATATGCAGTATTCTGAATATTCGTAGTGCAAGTACAGTTGAGTCCCCATCGATATATCATTTATATAGTAGTGGCTAAGTTTCGGGAGGGCTTAAAAACCAACCATGTAGTACACGATCACGGGACTGGGACTCTTAGTCTGAGAGGTCCTCGTCCGAGTCAATCTGAGGCGGGTCACAGATATCTCCTCTAAACCTATTCCACGTCCCCCATATCTGCCCCCATTTCCTGGGGCACCCTCGATGAACAAACACCGCCTTTTCGGCAACCATCGTTACATCCATGTCTCTACACCACTCCCTCAGCGTAGGCGATGCCTCAGCGCCCCATAGTCTAGCAATGTTTCGCTTTGCAACCATCATCCCCAGCATGGCCCAATCCTGCTGTCGAAGAGTCAAATCCGTTGCCTCCCACACATTTAACAGGCAACGCCGGGGATCAGGCAGCAGGGAGACGTTCATGGCCTGGGAGATGGTACGCATCACAGCAGCCCAGAACATAGCCACTCGACCACAGTCCCAAATGGTGTGATAGAATGTTCCTCTCTCTCCGCACTCACGGATACAGTACGAATGTGAGGCCCTTCCTATCGTATGCAGGACTATTCTGGTGTAGTACGTGCGGTGCAATATTTTCAACTGCACCAGTTTAAGCCTGGAGGGGATCGCTGTTTCCTGCGGCGAGGAGATTGCCTCCTGCCACTCTGAGTCCTCAAAGTCGCCCACGTCCCTCGCCCAGTTCAACCGCAACTGAACCAACCTGTCTGGGAGATTGTTGACCAGCTTTCGATATGTGAAAGATGTTGCTCGACGGGGCATGTGTTCTGTCAGTAACCTGTCCCCAAGAGGAGTGGATTCTGGCAAGACTGACTCTGCAGGGATGGCTGTCTGCAGTGCATGACGGATTTGTATGTACCTGTAGTGTTCAGACTGTGTCATCTCATATTTGGTTTGTAGAAATGCAAAGTCCACTACCTTGCGCTTTTTCCAAAGGTCTCCCACAACCGATATTCCTATGTTGTCCCAAGCCTTGAATCCCTTACTGTTGCGAAGGAAACCTAGTCTGTATGAATCCCACAATGGCTTCATTTGCGTGATTGTATTAGCGCACTGAAGGTGTCTGTGTGCCTTGTACCAGAGTTGAATCGTGTGTCGTGTCGGTCCCACTAGGTTAGTCGGAACACTTCAGCTATATAAGTTTCTCAACAAACCTCTGGACTGCAAGCATTGCCTATCTGTCGCGTAAGCAGGATCAGTCTGTGGGGCATGCAACCAATAGTTGATTTGTTTGAGGTGGGCCGCCCAGTAGTACAGTTCAATATTAGGGAGCGCTATGCCTCCATCATACCAATCCTTCATCAGTTTGCATTGTGCAATCCGTGCCGGGTTACCGTCCCACAGCAAGGCCGAGACCGCAGATGAGATCGCTGTGAAGTAGGAGGGCAGGACCGGGAACGGCGTGTTTTTGAGAATGTAGAGGAAGCGGGGAAGCGTCATCATTTTAAACAACGCAGCTTTGCCCAGGAGAGTGAGAGGGAGGGAGCGCCATACCTTTACATCCCGTTTAAATCAGTCTAGGGGGGGTTTCAAATTTAAGGTGTAGAATTCGTCCGGGTCTGACGAAGCGTAAATACCCGAATATTTAAACGCCGCGTCCGTATAGCTAAAGGGGCAGCTCGCCGGGAGCAATGGCGGGTGGCCTGCAAGAACAAAGAGTACCGATTTAGTCCAATTAATTCTATATCCCGACACTCTCCCAAATTTTTCACAAACTTTAAGAAGCTCAAGAATCGATTTTTTGGGGGAGGTGAGATAAAGAAGGATGTCATCCGCGTAGAGAGATATACGATCTTCCCACGTCGGTGACGACCGGATACCTTTAATAGATGGTTCTCATCGGATCCAGATCGCTAACGGCTCAAGGACCAAAGTAAACAGGAGGGGGGAGAGCGGGCAGCCCTGCCTGGTTCCTCGACCAAGCGGGAAGTCCCTAGATATGTGGCCATTTGCCACTACCTGGGCCAGGGGTCTGGTGTATAATAGACGAACCCAGGCGCAGAATTTGGGGCCGAAGCCCATGTGTTGAAGCACAGCAAACAAGTAGTGTCAAATGCCATAGTGGTGTCAAGGGAGAGGAGGACCGCAGGTTCTTTTATGCAGTCTCGACAGGCCAAAACTGCTTGTAAACGTCGCAGGTTGTGTGAGTGTATTGTGGGATGGCATAAAGCCAGATTGATCTGGGTGCACCAAGGTAGTAAGATGCGGGACCAGTCGCTGTGCAAGTAATTTGGCGAGAATCTTCGGTTCGGCATTTATTAAAGAGATAGGGCGGTAAGAGGCGCAAGCCTCCGCCGCCTTCCCGGGTTTACAAATTGGAATGATCGTGGCTAGGCGCTGATCTCTAGGAAGTTCTCCCGCCTCCATTTTAATGAGATGGGGAGCCGTGATTTGGACCGTGTTCTTGTACAGCTCCACTGGAAACCCGTTGGGGCCCAGTGCCTTACCCGATGCTAAGGCATAGGTTGCCTCTTGTATTTCTTCTACTGTGATGTCTGCCTCAAGCAGAAGCTCTACCTCCGGTGAGAGGCCGGGAATGGTCAGGTCTTTGATATAATCAAATGCCTCCTCAATCGAGTATTGCGCCTGGGGGGTGTTTAGTGTTTCAAAGTGGTCTGCAAGTAGGTCTACTATAGCCCCAGGATCCGAGGTCACATGTCCAGATGGCGACGACAGCTGTGCTATGACTCTACCCGCTTTCTCTTTCTTGTCCAGCCATGCCAGCATCTTTCCGGCCTTATCCCCCAGCTCATAAACCCTATGTCGAGTGGCCTGAATCGTATTTTGCACCATTTCCTTCTGATATGCCATCCACTCGGTGCGCCGTAGCCGGACAGCCTGGGCCGCTCCAAGGGACGGGTGAGTCTCCTGCTCCCGAATTGCAGTTTGAAGTGCCTCCTCTAAAGTGTTAAGTGCCTGCCGCTGCGTTCGCTTGTGGTCAGCAACGGAGGATATGGCCTATCCGCGTAAGACCGTTTTGTAAGCCTCCCACAAGATGGTGTGTGAGTCTACCGATCCAGCATTCTCCTGAAAATATTTTTTAGTGGTACTATTCAAAATTTTCATGATAGGGGCGACCTGCAGGAAGCTCGCGTGGATAGGGAAAATGCGTCCGCGATGTGTGCGGTGGTTCGTGTAAGTAAGTCGCCGTGGAGAGTAATCTGATATTCCCCTGGGACGGATCTCCACTTCCTCAATGCTCTGCAGCCCATCGCCAGACACCAAGATGTAGTCTATCCAGGAGAGACAGTCATGGGTAGCTGAATAATAAGTGTATTGTCTATAATGTGGGTGTTGGTATCTCCAACAGTCTGTGAGTCCCAAGGCGTCGAGTAGCCCGAGTAGTCGCCCGGCCCCCCGCCCCGCCGTCGCATGTGGGTGTCTACCAAGTTCCCAATCAGCAATGTCATTGAAGTCGCCCCCTATCACCAACGTTGCGGTCGGCAGAGTCAGAAGGAAGGCCATGAGGGCAGTGTGTGTTGTAGCATGTAGGCCTGGCGGGACATATACGGACACAAAATTAAAAAGCTGGCCCTCCCACTGCACCGTTGCAGCCGCAAAACATCCCTGATTATCTATACGTGTCTGTTGCACCACCATCTGGAAGTTCTTCCTTATCAGTATTCCTGTCCCTCTCGAACCCGATGAAAAATCTGCATGTGCAGTGAACTTGTACCCCCATCTATCCATTGCCTTTGAGGCCAAGCCCACTAGATGAGTTTCTTGCAGTAAAATTATGGCCGGGTTACAGCGCTTTAGGTATTGCAGCACTAGTCCACACTTCACCCTGTCCCCCAAACCCTGAGCATTCCACGTTAGAACTGTCAGGCCGACTGGCGGGTTATATGATTCTCAGGTGTATCCGCTACTGGTACAGCCATCTGTCAGTGTGTGCGATATCGCGCTATCAATGGGGGATAAGTCCTGTAATGCATCTACTTTAAAGAAACACGTCGTCTTCATCATCATACAAAATGAAAAGAAAACAGTGAAAAACAACCCAAACACCCTCCCACCCTGTGTCCCACCCGCCCTCCCTGCCTCCCTGCTAGACGAGCTTTCAACTCCCCGCCACCCCAACTCAGCAGAGCGCTCTATCCCTCCCACAATACTTGCTTGTCGGGGGAAGAGCTCAGCCAGGTACCAGCCCCTTAATGCCCCCAGTCTCGACCCAGGTCAGAGTCTCCAACAGCAGAGGCCCGAGTTTGCACCGGATCACTGCCGTAAAAGGAGCAGCAATATAGAAACAGGGCTCATTCCTCTTCAAGGTGCGAAGTTTGGTGCATATCGGGGTCTCCAGAGCTAGATCCCCCGGTTGCACCTTCAGCGTCCCGGTGTCGGTGCGGTTTCGGTCTAAGATCTGATCTGTCCACAGTGCGCCATCCTTCAAACCAGTCATGTGCAGCCTCAGGGGTATCGAAAAACCAAGTCTTCTCATCAGCCACCACCCAAAGTCTTGCCGGAAAGAGCATTGAATAGGGCAGTTCCTGCGCCCTAAGTAATTTCTTGACCTCCAAAAAACTTCGCCTTTTCCTGGAAACAGTCGCTGTGTAGTCCGGGAAGAACGAGACCATAGAGTTCAAGACCCGGATAGGAGAGGCATTTCTTGCTGCTTGTAAAATGCCATCTCGGTCCCGAAAGTTAAACAACCTAGCGAGGACCGGTCTCGGGGGCGCACCCGGTTTAGGTTTGCCATCGGGAACCCTGTGTGCACGCTCCACTGAGAAAAAGTTCGATAGTCCCTTAGGTTGTAGTTTGGTGGTAATGAGCTCCTCAACATACAGGTCCAAAGCTCTTATGCCTTCCGATTCTGGAATACCAATAATCCGGACATTATTTCGCTTCCCCCGCCCTTCCGGCTCATCGAGCTTTTCAGCCAGCGCCTTATTCTCCTTTTCAAGCTGGGCGACCGAGGTCTGCAATTCAGAGGTGTCCATCACGAGAGACTTGGCAACTATCTCCACTTCTTTGACCCTGTCCGCCATTTTGTGGAGATCAGCACGCAGCAAAGATACATCCGTAGAGATAGTGCCCACCGTTGCTTGAACGTTGGCAAGGGCCTTCATCACGTCTTCAAGAGTGACCTTTTTTGGCCGTTCGTTGTCTGCAGGTTTAGTTTGGGAGTGACCGGGAGTTGATCCTTTCTCGTATGCGAATTTATCCAGCTTTGCCTGTGTGGCGGTATGTCGCGGTCCCCTGCCAGCCATGGCGACTTATGCCCGTTGTGCACAGTCTTATGAAAGAATGGGGCAGTGGAGGCGCCAATAAATTGTCAGTCCGCGATGAAAGCGGCAGTAATGTTGTATGGCGCACAACCCCTCAGTTTCAGCCGGAACCGCAGAACCCCGTTCAGCAGTTAACGATGTTGAGTCTCCAGGCGAGCACTTATCCTTGCTGAGGGAACTTCCGCCCACTCGAGTCAGCGGGTAGGGAGTGCCGTCTTCGGACTTCCGGTTCGCTGGCGTCAGCCGGATCTCAAATTTAGTCCCCGGATTCAGTTTTCCAGGTAGGCCGCAGTTCGTCAGCAGTTCACTCGGGTCGATCTAAACCTCCAATTTTCACGAAAGTCACACCAGGCGATACTGCCGATAATCCGATCTTAAGGGCCGTCGTCGGAGCAGCATATTTATCAGGATAAGTGTGCAGATTTATCGAAAAGGGCGGCTGGGTCCCCGGAGCTCACAGGCTAAGCGGCCATCTTGATCGGCCGGTAGCCATGCCCCTCGTGTAACATTTTTTTAGATATCTTTAGAAATCCTGACGGGCACCAGGAATGAACCAGATATAATAGTGGCTATCCGGCAATGGTAGAAAAAAGTTAAGCGGATGAAATGATGACAATGAAACTTCCAGATTAAGTACAATTTAGGAATTGCAATAAAATCCTGACTTCCAATGGATGCAGGATGGAAAGTAGTGTAGATGGCTTACATTTTAGAAGAAAAGAGGCCACACAAAGAGCAGGGAAGTTAAAAGAAGACTAGGAGTGGGCGGAATTTGCCTAGTCGCGCTATGCAAAGCTCTGCGAAACGGTAAAAAATCTCCGCAAACACGCAGAAATTCTGCATTTTGAAAGCACAAAAAATTCCACGAAGTCGCAGATCACGGAATTTTTGGCACGCGAAATTACCCAAATTCTGCAAATTCCCCGAGTGGAACGGAATGTACCGCCCAGGCCTAAAGAAGACATCCACCCATAAGATTACTATTGGATCATGATTCTCATACAAATATACATATTTCCAATGGAATTGGGGTCTGTGGAGGCACAAATGTGGTCCTGATCTTCTCTTTGAGTGTTGCAGAGCCAGAAATGGAGCATTACTAAACTGGTACTTGTAAAGCAAACAATGTAAGGCTTCCTATCGTGGAATAGAATCAAAGAAATTGCAGGGAATCGCTCTAAAATCAAAAGGCAGGATTTGCCAAAGTCTCATACAACGCAGCCAAAAGTTCCTGCGCTATCTTGCATGACAGGAATGAGCAGGAAGGCGCTGTATCTACAGAGATATGGGACTATCCCACTTTCTCCCTGGTGCTGGCGCATTCAGGCTGTCTAGCGCCACACACACCTTTGCACCATAGTTCAAAGGTGTCTGGGTGAGTCTAGCTTAGGTTTTATACTTTAAGGATACATTTCCAGTAAAAATATTATGCTTACACTATCTTTCAAACTTTTTCCACTTTGAATTTGTGCTGTACATTGCAGCACACATCCAAAGCGGGAAACATTAGGAGAAATGAAAGCATTTCTCCATTTTAAGTCCTGCTTCAAAGTGGAGTTAGTTTTTGCTGCAAAACTCTATGTACTATTGTTAGAAGGCAGGGTTTGCACAAAAAAAACATTGCTGGTTGCATGGGAACTCCAACATACCACCCATGGAACACCATCTTGACAGAGAGTTAAGCAAAATAGCATTCTGCTCTGCTTTGCATTCCATTCAAACAACTTTCCAGAGAAAAACACGTTTTGAGCTGAAATGTTAATCCATGAAAAACATTTTGCACAGTTTTAAGTCACTTTGGTGATGCAAACCAACACAAAAGAGCTGATTGTAAATCTGGCCCTGTGGGGCCGATTCACAGAACTAATCTGAGACAAAATCCTAAACGTGCTACATATGGCATTCACAGAAGGCATTTAGTAGTAGTAAAGTTAGTATTTTGTCTTAAGTTAGTATTTGTCTGAAGTTAGTATTTTGTCTTAAGTTAGTATTTTGTCTTAAATTAGGATTTTGTCTTAAATTAGTATTTTGTCTTAAATTAGGATTTTGGTTTAAATTAGGATTTTGTCTTAAAACCAAAATTTAAGACAAAATCCTAATTTAGGACAAAATCCTAATTTAAGACAAAATCCTAATTTAAGACAAAATACTAATTTGAGACGAAATCATAACTTAAGACAAAATACTAATTTAAGACAAAATATGAACTTTACTACTACTACATGCCTTCTGTGAATACAAAAAGTAGTAAGTTTAGGATTTTGTCTCAGATTAGTTCTGTGAATCTGCCCCATAGTTATTACTTCCTGCTGGTCTCCTTATTGTTACATTTATCTACAGGTTGGAGATATAGCTGGCGGAATCTCAGTGGCTGACAACAGTGCTAGTGTTATATCAGCTGAGTTGACTGATTGTAGCTGCAGTAGCCTAGGCCTACCAGCTATGTTCTGGTGCATTGGAAGTGTCCTCCAGCCATTCATTCCATTCCTAAAATTGATGGATAACAAACTTTTTTTCTCGAGTTTAATAAGCTTCAAGTTCAATACTTCATTTGATGAGCCACGTTAAAACCTTTCCCATACATAAATATTTCTAAAACTCTTCAAATGGCAAAGAGGTGGGCTTTTCCTACAGCACACCATGGGGCAGATCTACAAGAAAGTGCCGGAGCGCTGCACCACAAGCCCTTTGGCTGCGCCACGCTGCAGCACTTTCAGAGGCTAGGAATGCAACATATCTACAATGATATGACGCATTCCTGTGCTCACCCCTGCGCTGGTGCAGAAACAGGTGCCAAGTGCCGGCGCAGGTACCCTTGCACCAAGGCGCAAGGATGCCTGCGCCATGGGAAGATTGTTTTTGTGCAGTAAGGGGCACCTTCCTGCACAAAAACAATCACTACAGGCAGTTTCCTCTTTCAATTCGTGCTGTAGAATGCAGCACGCATTGAAAGAGGAAATAACGAGGGGAAATGAAAACATTTCTCCTTGTTGCCCCTGGTGGTGTAGCAAACTGACGCATTTTCAGGTTTACAATTTCTCGTAAATCTGGAAATGCGTCTGGTTCCATGGGTGTTGCGTGGTAACACCCACAGCAACACCCATGGTGCTGCGTGTAAAGGGGCCATATTTACAAGGACAGGAAAAGCCACACAATATGGGGCAGGGAAATGCGCTGCCAGTGCGTCACAAAAAGTGGCGTACTGGCAGCACAAGGGGCTTGTAAATCTGCCCCAAAGTATCCAAGGTTACAGCCTTGCTGCGAAAGATTGAAGACATCTTTTCTGTTTAATAATTTTATATTTCAACAGAACAAGTCTGATAAATGTCCCTTTGCCAGGACATAGACTTGTCAAAGAAATCAAATCCTCATGGCGGCCTCACACATAGCCAAGATGTACGTATACGTCACAATCTCGTTCTATTTACCCATCTCACCAAGGGCTCTGGAGACAAATGAGAATACACCCTCAATTCTTGGACTCCATGATCTACATCAGATGCCCTATTAAATGACTTCACGAGCGTAAACCTCTCCTTTAAATTCATTTTTTAGGCACCACATAAAGAACGGATCGCGTCAAGATTGATTCCTAGTCAAACCCCCTTCAAGTTTCCTTATGAAAATTTGGGCCTGTAGGGATTGGGGGCAAACATCTTTTTGGGAAGTTTCTTCTTCTCTCACTCTCCCCATCCAACATCAAAACTCTCTATGTAAGTCTGTGCCTTGCTGGTTTCACATTCTAATTATGATATTTTGCATACATATGTTATCAGCATCAATTCTCAAACTTCACAAAAAAAAGTACAAGCAGCCTGCACCCTGGAACCAGAGGGCCCAATTCACAGAACTAACAAGACAAAATCCTAAACTTACTACTTTTGGTATTCACAGAAGTTAGGATTTTGTCGTAAGTTTGTCTTAAGACAGACTTAAGACAAAATCCTAACTTAACTCTGTCTTAAGTCTGTCTTAAGACAAACTTAAGACAAAATCCTAACTTCTGTGAATACCAAAAGTAGTAAGTTTAGGATTTAGTCTTAAGTTAGTTCTGAGAATCGGGCCCATAGGCCCTATGCCCAGTTCGAATCTTTAAGGTACTACATGCATCTTGTGACTTTCGACAATATCCTACTTTTATTTTGTAATCTTTCAACTGCCTGGGCAGGAGATGCGCAAGAACCCTGCTTTCAACACAGTCTAGTTTGTGCTTTTGCACATGCGTGCACTTGACAGGTATTTAGCCCCATTGCAGTAGGACTGACTATCACTCCTGTACTTGGTGTGACACGTCTGAACAGATATTGGCATGCCCCATTCACTTTTCCTTTCTGCTGTCCATGGTACTGAGACTGATACAGTTTCGATGATTTTTCAAGTCACCGTGCAACTGCCCTCTCCAAAAACTGAAAAATGCCATGCTGATTGCAAGTGATTACAGTTGTCATCTGCTTAGAATAAGAGCCTGTGATCCTTTCATGAGAGTCGGAGTATAATAAAAAATACAAATTAAATTGCATAAACCTCGAGCATCTTGCAAAAATATTATACCCATGATTAAGATCAGGTTTGTATAGCAGAGCAAGATTTGTTTCTGTTTTGCACGCCCCTATTAATTAAAAGGGGGAAGTCGTGTCCTGTTTCTTGTACCCAACATGACTCAGTTTTATATTTTCTTGCATACTCATTCCTCTACCAGGGCTTCACACGGCTTGAAGACAGGGCCAGATAGGAGAATATTGTAGCAGCATCACAGGACTTCCTGGGTGCACTGAAAGTCAAGGCATGGGCGAAACTTAAGTCACGCTGGTGTAACTCACATCATTTTAGAAATTTCGAGGCATAGTATCAAGAACGGCAGGAAACTGCCACTAAAGCAGCGATAATGGGCTTGATAATATGCCCTTATGAATTCCCATAGAAGCCCAGGATAACACCAGAACCCAGTTTCCTGCCGCTAAAGCCGCGATAATTTTATCGCCGTTCTTGATAATATGCCCCTTCGTGTTCTGCTTTTTACGTGAAACACCTTAAAATGCTCCACTAACCCACTTTACGTAAATTCACACCCTTCACAGAAAAAATTACCACAAACATGCAATTGGCGATAAAAAATGTACAACAAACACACAGGAACAAAAGAATGTGAGCAGCTGCTGTTTGTGGTGCTTTTGTTTAATTGTCCTTGTGCAAAAGAAGTGACAGCAGAACACATTTTGTGTCAAAATAAAGAGTGAAATGACAGATTGGCATTTTGAATAAATATGGGCAATTTCACGTAACTAATTTCCCTTACTTGTGCGGAAGCATATTAGGCAAATTTTGTACACCCTTGATATTGTCTTACCGCTGGTCACTTGTTTAAAAATCACAATGCAAACACCCAGCCGGATGCCACTGCTGTTTGTTCTCTTGCTCTACTCCCATATTCGAATCCTTAATAAACACAGTCCTCTTCTCCCCAACTCTCTGCTGACTCCCACTCACCACCTCCCACACCATCAATACCATTGTAATTACCATCACCACCTTTGCAATACCACCATCATTACTTCCACTGCCACCACCACCACCATTGCCACCAATACAATTACAACCACCAGCATTAAAAACACCACCAAAGGGCAGACAGATTTAGGTGACTGCTCTCAATCTGCGATAAATGGATTACATCCTGACATCCATCGCTGAATAAAGGGCTTGATGGTGAGTATGGGACGTTTGACAAAACTCAGGAGCTACATTTCCCAGTGACCTCCCCTTCAGGGATCAGAGTGCACAAGCACATTGATGCCTCAGGAAACACATAATTTACCACCAGGTACTATGAGTTAAAAACTTACTGAGGCTTCACCCTTACTCACTAGAAAGAGGAGACAAAGAGACAGTCTGGATTGTAGGGTCTCATACAAAATATGATGGAGCTGGGCCCCAGCTGTGAGGTACGGTTGCATTGCATAGGTGCTTGTCTTTGAGAGAACGGTGATGGCTAAGAGAACTAATGGAGTATTATGACTATAACATGAAACAAGAAGCAAGGAAGAAGAAGCCCTAAATGTCCCTCAAAGGCCTTCATCATCTGGTTGCTCTGCTGGCAAGAGGCTGCAGCAGTCCTGAGGAGACTGTGGAGTAGCACCAGACTAGAGAGCAAGTCAGCTTCTGGTAAAAGAAAGATTAAAACTGTTTTGCTGAAGAGATTGAGTTAGTGTCACGTCAAGTTATTCGGCCACTGAAAGCCATAAAAGCAAACATTTGGTAAGAGATACAGTGAATTAAAGATCCCACATGTACAATTAACACCTTCGGGGCTGATGACAAGCTGGGCTCGTCATCGCGTAGCATCCTCGCACGCTGATGCCGAGCCCAGCTCGTCATGTAAAGTGCACTTCATAAAATCTCAGCGTGCGAGCAGAATAACGCTAGCACGCATGAGGTTAAAAATCCAGGTAAATAGGCTAAAACCAACAGTACAAACAAGTAAAATAAAAAAACTCAATATTTAACACCAGCCCTAAATGTTGTAATAAAAATAAAATACAACGGGTTAAGTGCAAGACTAATACAACAATAACTCTGTAGATAGACTAGGGATTTGGCATAAAGGGGGACAGAGTGGAACATATAGTTCCCAGTACACAGTTAACAGATACAGCCTGGCTACTGCAGACAACCTATATCTTGTAGACCCTGTTCAAAAACTTGTGACCCTAAAACAAACCATGGGAGAAGAAAGCCTTTGAAGATATAGTAAAGCAGGGCCTTACTTGAGCAAATTGACCATTTCTGAGCAGCGGAATTATAAACTATTTTCACAAGGGGTCATAAAAATCACAGAAAAAGATAAAATGAAGAGGATCCTGCTCAGAAAAATTGTCACAAGGGCTGGGCTTTAGTGCACCAGTTTTCATATAGCTTTTGGGAAAGGCTAATAACCAGGGTACAAGATTCAATCGGAATCTGGTTAACACAAAGCGTTGGTATATATTAATGACAAGCAACAAGTACAGCTGTACCTGTGGGTTCAGACTCAGTTTAACAAACCTTCTCACAGTGGGCTTAGCTAGCTCATTACCTACCCTAAGCCTCTGCCTTTTGGCCAAAAACTGTTGTTTAATGTCTCTAATGGCTACCGGGCCTAAGGGGTTAGGATTAACCCGTTTAGTGCGTCGAACATTCCGCCCCAGTGCGGACGTTCGATCGCGCTAACGGGATTCGGACGTCCAACGGTCGTGCGCAGCACCAGCGAGGTAGTGCACGCGACGACCGTTGGACGTTCGCAGCACGGAAGGGATACAAGTGAGGGCAGCCTTACCATTTCATTTACTCCATAGTATACTTTATCCAGGGGATATGTAATGCCCCCTCGTGTGCAATGCAGTCCGTGATGACAAGTTGATTTAAAGTGGGGGTGGGACAAGCCTAGATTCTCAGCCAGCGCAACAGCGGGGCAACAGCAATAAGATCTGAGGTATACCCCACGCCCAGTTCCTCGTGTAGAATGTACGCCGGAATGGTGGGGGGGACTACAAGAAGTTTGCATGAATTTATTTTCTGCCCCCTGGATGTCCCTCACATCTTTGTTACCCCAAACATCAGAGCCATACGTGGCCAAAGAGTGCATTTTTCTCTGTACACCTTAAGCAGGGTGGGGACGGGCTTAGACTCCAGCCTTTTTGCAAACTACAAAATGGCCCCTGGTGCTCTAGCCAGGACATTCTTTTTGTGTATTCTTACGCAGACCAAGTCCTTCGATCATCGAACAGCACCCCCAAATACTGAAAGGTTGACACTTCTGTTAGTGTTTCTAGTACTACTTTACAAGTCTGCGTTGCCTGTCCCCAATCTGTGCTTAGATATCCATGCTTCAGTGGAGGAGGTCAGTGAGAGTTGCAAGGACCACAGCGGATGAGCCCAGTGATGTGAACTGGGCCTACAGCAGATGTACCAAAGTGTTTGCTGAACTTGTGGCCACTCTGTCTAGAGTAGCACAGTTGGGAAACATGATCTAAAATGCGACCTGAGGGATTACAAGTGGCTGAGCCTAATTCAAGCATTTCTTCCATCACCTTGTTGTTTTTGCAGTAGATGCTCTAAGTGCGACAGGTATGCCCAGACGTGCGTCCCGTGTGTCCGTGTGCTCACAGTGCCATTGGACTGAAGCTAAACTTTACTGAAAAGACCTACATAGGTTAAGTCTACGTGGGTCGACTGGGGTTGCTTTTGGTCCCATCCATAGGGGCCACCTGACCTGGCAGTTTGGGCTGGACTGTTCCGATTGGAGGAGGACCAAGACTGATTTCAATACATCAGGTCTTTGTCGAGAGTGGTACAATAAGTGAAAAATGATGGTCTGGAATGAGGCCACACGTGATTGCCAATGGCAGAGAATAATTCAAGCATTTCTATACTTTGCTGTGTTTGTGCTCTCATTCAAGAGCAGTTTTGTGACTACACAAACAACTTTGTATGAAGTGGGTGAAGTCTATTGACAGCTTGCTAATTCTAAGCAGGTCGGCGCCGCTCAGATATATATGAAAATGCATCCTGTAGCACACGGTAGCAAAAATTTTTATTTATGTGACACAGCATTATTTTTTTTCACTGCAATCTATCATATTTATTGTGGCTCTTAAGTGATTTTGCAGTGCTGTTTGTAGTGTTGTGTGAGTAATCACGAGATATGCATCACATATCTTGAAATCAAACGTTGTAATACAGGTAGTAGTAGTAGTAATAGTAGTACGTATAGTAGCTTTAATGCTTCTCTATGGCAGCCCCTTACCCAATGAGAAATAAATAAATCCGTATTTGTAAAGCGCAAACTACTCACCCTTACGGGTCTCAAGGTGCTGCGGCCCATTGTGGAAATTAAGTGAGCTGTTGCCCAGAGTCACATGGTGCTGCGCTGAGCTGCCACCGGAGCCTTGGATCACACCGTGAACCCTGTGCTCCAAAGTCAGCTGCCCAGGCCGTTGCACCACACCTCTCCACTTGTGGCCTTCTTTCCCATGCACGTGTTGGCCCGCTAGCAACCAGAGAAGACACATTAAGTAGTGGTGTGTGCCACTAGGGTTCGACTGGTTTGTGCGTGTGAGCCACCGTGATATGTGTACCTACACAACCCACAATACCATAAATGATGAGACTAGGCACCGGGGGGCTGGGCACCCTCCTCCAGTGGGTTATGGGGTTGAGTGATGCAGTCCACAGGCAATAAGGGAACAGAATAGATTAGTTAGGTGGTAGGGCTTAAAGGGTGGAGTTTATAGTGTTAAGCATGGTGCAAGCATCTTTTTCCCCTGAATCTTGCATGCCTGGTGGGGTTAGATGTTGGCACTTCTCTCTTGGTGGTTATATGACCTTTTGTGAGTTTTTTTCCTTATTCTTTTGGAATAGAGGATGCACATTTTTCAGATTGTTTTCTCTTTGAAGGGCTTCCTTTGATGTCAGGGGTCTGAGATGTACAAGCTTGCTTGAATGGGTGCTGCAGGACAGTCTACAGAGGTAGGCGGTTGAGCAGCAACTTGAGTGTACAACGAGGAGTGCATCACTACAGAGCAGGCAAATCTAGCTGAGAGAGTGGAGGTTGGAGCAGATATGATGCTGGTTCTGGGAAAGATGCAAAAAGAACAAGTGATGGGCGGATGCTGAACAAGGTCAAACAATCACCCCAAGTGCAGAGATCTGGGCCTAAATTTGCATATGACTCAGTACAAAATGGGGTGGCATTGTGATAAAAAAATGTGGAATGTATGGCCAGATCTATGTACTGGGGATGAGAGTTTGACATGGCTCAGCATTCCGTCCATCATTAGTTCGTTTTTCATTTGTCACCCTAAGTGGGACGGGTATGCCCATACATGGGTCCCGTGCTCACCATGTCACTGGATTCAAGCTATCCAGGCTGAAGCGGGGTGATATCCTGAAACCAGTCCTAGGATGTTTGTTTTCAGTCCAGGGAGGACCTGATATGGCAGTTCGGGTGGCAAAGGTCCCATGGGGAGCAGGGTCAAGACTGATTTGCATAAGGCGGTGCCCAAACTGGGGTGAGGTGGTGAGCAATAAAATGATAGATTTAAGCCCAGATCTCTATACTGGGGGTGAGTGTTTGACATTGTTCGGCATTCCGTCCATCAATTGTTCTTTTTGCACAGTTCTAGACAGGAAGCATAGTCAAGGGTCAAAAAGACCACCACATTTTAAAGGACAGATAGAGGGGTTCAGGCTGGGTATTTTAAACTATATTTGGGCTTTGTGGTAGTGGTGTGGTATGGTTTCCAGTAGGGTTACGGTGGAAATGTTAGGAAAATCTTCATGTATTGAGGGGTGCGATACATTTTTTAAACTATTGTAATTGTTTACTACTAGGTTGACATGGAGCCCTGTCGTAATAAAGTGGTCATTTCTACTAACCTTAAATTGACTGAGGTTATTAGGACTGTCTCGCACAACTCTGGTGGTGATTGGGGTCATGTCCGGCAAGTAGGTGAGTTCGACTGAGCGTTTGCAAACAAAATGAGCTTAGCATGGTCCACCTTTTATCTTTCTTTCTAGTGGGAAGCTTAGAAAATGAAATCAGGACCTTTGCTTCTTCTCTTCGTTTCATGCCTCATATTCATTTTCTCTCTGTTCCCGTCTCACTAGCCTGCTGGGGACCAGGGTTCATGCCTGACTGGTTCATAATGTTGTCTTTCAAGGTACTCTGGCACAGCAGGGAGTGCGGCAGTGAGAAAGGGATGATGACCCGTTTGGATGGGTTAATTGCCATCTCATGGCTGAGCGGCGCCGCATGATGTATAAAACAAAATAAGTGAAGTGGTTTCTCACATAGAAGATTTCAACTTTTTATAAAGACCAGAGAGGTTTTACTTTCTTTTAGCATTCTTATTTGTTTTGCGCACTTAGGCACTTGGAGGCATATTTACTAGAGAAGTTGCGTTGGCCTCCTTGGCGTAACGCCGCGCTCCGGCACTTCTGAAAGGCAGGGCTGCACCACATTTACAAAATTATAGTGTGACCCTGTGTTTCCCCCCTGAGTTGGTGCTAAATTTAGCAGTCTAGCGCTAATGCAGGCACCCTTGCACCATACTGCAATGGTGTCTTCGTTGAGGGGAAGATTGTTTATGTGTAGGAAGGTGTCCCTTCCTGCACAAAACCAATCTTTAAATGCCATTTTAAAACATCCATGTGTGCTGCTTAATGCTGCACACATAGAAGTTGCAAAACGTCATTTTTTTAATTGATTGTTTATGTGCAGGAAGGGACACCTTCTTGCACATAAACAATCAGTGGCCTTTTGCTGTTTCTATGTGTGCTGCACAAAGCATCACACCTGGAAACAGGAACAGCGAGGAGAAATGAACCCTTTCTTCTAGTTGAGCCTGTTTAAGACCAGGTTTTTCTTGTCTTCATTTTGGCAGTGCCCCATATTTACACTGCCCCTTTAACCCGTTCGCTGCTGCCGTCGGCCGTTGGACGTCGAAGAGCTACCTCCCTGGTGCTGCCCATGTCCAATGGCCGACGCGGCCGCACCCGTTTCTTCAAATGTTCAGCACTGGCGCTGAACGTTCGAAGCAGGAAACGGGTTAAATATGGGGCAGCATCAAAATCAATGAGTTTTGCGGTGGAACTCCCACTGTACCTCCCGTTGTGCACACCTTTCAGACTAAGTAAAGCATGAAAGGGACCTTATTTACAAGGCAGCGTTAAAGATACATTAAGTGGCTTAACTCTGCCTTGTAATAAGGTGAAGTATCACACGTTCCTTTGGCGACAGGGGCTTGTAAATATGCCTCTTAGTTTCAGTTAGCTGCACAATCAAACAACATAATGCACAGCGAACAATGAATCAGTGACCATCTAACTCTGGGATCATTTTGCCATCGGAGCCTGAGAAAGAGCTACAGAAAGAGTGAAGGAAAGAAGGAGAGATTGACGATATCTGAAGGAGAGATAAGTGGGACAGAAGTGTGGATAGTGAAGCCCCGAAATATATTTATGACAATTCGAGATTCCACATAGGCGCTAAGTTTATTATTTTTGCATGGGGGTGTAAATTATCATTAGTGCAACAGGAGAAATGCCCAAAAAGTCCACTGGACCACTGTCCCCCAGTTACTGCTGGTTTTACTACCCAACTGAGAGGCCCGTTGAACATTTCCTTGCTTGCATTAGGGCAGGCCTTTTGAATGATGAGATTCTGCGACTGCGCCATTTTTCAGTTAATTATGATTTGCCGCATTTGCCACACAATCCATCACCTGCTTCATAAAATGCAGATTTTAACAAAAAAAATTTTTTTTCTAGCTTAAGCCAATCAACATAATAATTTTGTCCTTCTCTGCTACATAATTCCAGTGACCCGCATTATGGGCAGTAGCAACAGTCCTATGCCCCTGTTTAGCAATTTTATGCATAGTACTTTTAGAATGCATTTTCTGAGGTGAGAAGGATTACTTATGCCATGTGGTTTTATTTACTGCACATCATTGGGTAAAACAATTTATGTGACAGCTATATAGTTATCATTGACCCTATAAGGTCCAGATCCCCAATGCCCCACTTAAACACATAGCGGCATATGTACAAGAAACTGACAAAATTGGTAACATCGCGCTCCGTCAGTTTCACAACGCAGGGATGTGCCGTATTTACAAAACTATGGCTCACCCCAGCGTTTCCCCTAGCGCTAGCGCTAAAGAAGCTGCCTAACGCAAGAGCAAGCACCATGGTGTCATTTTGCAAGGGTGCCTGCGCTGCAGGGGCGATTGTTTATATGCAGGAAAGGACATATTCCTGCACATAAACAATCTTAACACGTGATTTCGTCTCTCCACGTAGAAAGGTTAAAATACATGCAGAAATAAAACATTTCTCTTAGTATCGCCTGTTTAAGACCAGGTATTTCCTGGTCTTATTTTGGGCACTGCCCCGTACCTTGTAAATATCGAGCAGAGTCAAACAGCAATGGGTGTTGCAGCAGAATGCCCACTGCATCACCAATTACCCACCTATTTTACGATAAGTGTAGCGTGAAAGGGGGCCTTATTTACATTCGGTGTTAAGTCACGTTAAGTTGCTTAACACTGCCTTGTAAATAAGGCGAAGGGCTTACCACCAGAATGTTTCAAAAAGGGATGTTCTGGTGGCATTAGCTCCCTGTAAATATGTCCCTTAGCTTCTATACTAGATGAACCCCTTTTAACAGAAACGCCTTTCTTCCTACCAGAGGTGGGGGCAAAGAAGCCCCTCATCTAGGGCCCGATTCACAGAACTAACTTAAGACAAAATCCCAAACTTCCTACTTTTGGTATTCACAGAAGCTAGGATTGTGTCTTAAGTTTGTCTTAAGACAGACTTCAGACAGACTTAAGGCAGATTAAGTCTGTGTTAAATCTGTCTTAAGACAAACTTAAGACAAAATCCTAACTTCTGTGAATACCAAAAGTAGTAAGTTTAGGATTTTGTCTTAAGTTAGTTCTGTGAATCGGGCCCCTAGAGTTTGAGGCCATAAAAAGAATGTCTTCTCTTTCATGAAGAGCCTATAAATTAGAATATTTAATATAACACTATGAAAAGCCTTGATCGTCCTTGGCTACTGAATCTGCGGTAAAAATGCCATAGTGAGGGAACCTCTCATACATCACATTCTGTCAACAGCATGTGGGATGGTTAATGTACTATTTCTAAGACTTGTTTGCCTGCTGGCTGCTTGCATACAAGACTGTCTAGCTAAAGACTTTGGGGGCAGATTTACTAACATTTTGTTAATAGCTGTGCCACTTTTTTGGCACAGCCACGGCGCAAAATATTACCAGGGATTTACAAAGCCACACAAGGTTCAATCTGCGGCACCTTACATGTCTTCGTAAACAAAAAAAAGTAAGGCAGCGCATAGCGCTGCCTTTTTTTTCCTGGCTTCAGGGAGGTAGCGAATGCCCATGCTCCCATGGCTTTTCACGCAATCCCAGATCCACTGAGGTCATTAAACCTCGGGTTGCGCCTAAACGGTGCGCCTCGAAGACCCAGGCTTAATATATTTTCTTTGCGTGATGCATATTCCATCACACATAAAAAAAGAAAAATAACTTTAAGGATTGTTTTTGTGCACGAAGGTACAACTTCTTGCACAAAGCCAATCCTGCTCGTAACGCAGGCACCTTTGCAGCAAGGGCCGAGAGTGCCTGCATTGGCGCTAGGCAGCCTCAAGTGTGCCAGCACCAGGAGGGAGCAAAAGTGCCCCATAGCTTAGTGGATGTGACACATTTCTGTTCTCTCAAATCTGACCCTTTCTGTCTAATATGACGTCATTTGAATGGATTTAATTGAGCGGAAAGGGCTTCAGCTTAAAGACAGTAAACAAGATGACCCAGTTCATTAATAAACCAGAAAATGTTTTGAGACAAAATGACAAAGACTTTCAAGGCAAACAGAATGAAACCGAGCTACAGAGGCCTTAAGACCTCATAATGCAATTTTGTGGTAGGCTCAAGTTGAGGTTTTGGCACAAAAAACGTTTTGTGTGAAGGTTGATCGATGCAGCTCTTTGCTCCATTTTAAGTCGCACAAACACAAAAGAAAAGTAAGTCTGGACCTGAGTATTCATTTTGTAAATGCATCATTAATTGCAAATAGCTATTACATGCAAGTAATAATATTGGATAATAGATATACTCTACTTTCCTTAGTATTACTTATGTATTACTTATGGTATGCAATTAAATCTTTTAAAAGGGTTCATTTCTATTTACAACTATGGGATACATAAAATAATCGAAGGCAGATATGCAGTGTCTTTTACAAAAATAATACATAGATAAACATACCTATTTTAAAATCAGATTACCTTGGGGGTCACTTAGTGAAACAGCAGCCGTACATGGAATCGAGGACGGGCCCACTTGTGGGGTCCATACAGGACTTGATTGTGTGCTTTCCGCACCACACTTCCCATAATGCACAGTCTCATCGGAGCCTCCCATCGGCGGTGGTGTCATGGAAATTGGAGAAGTGTGTCAGCGGGTGCGCACACCGCTTCCGTTAAAGCCCCTGAAGAGAAGCAGATGGAGCTTCGAAACGCGTCGGGCAGATCCATTACGGAGCGGCATCTACAAGCCGATCCCCGTCCTCACCTACACATAAATTAAGCTGCTGCTCATGTGCTACTCAAGAGGTGGACAACCTGGAGCGACAATATATGTATATATATATATATATATATATTTATATATATAGATAGATATACATAGATATAGATATATATAGCTATCAGACCACTTCCAAATCTGATTTTTAAATATCTATGTTTATCTATGCACATATATAATGGCAAGCTTCCATGCTTCCATTGCACATGCATTTTCTGCAATGTTTAGCTGCTCTACGCCTTAAAGTGCTAAACTGCTGGTAGTTCTGCTAACCTCTCCCCAAGGCCTCGTGTCCCCCCTCTATGTTCAAGAGCCAGCAGCTGCATGACTGATACTAACAGATGAAGCTGGAAGCAAGACATGCCATGGCGACCAGAGACGTGTTTCCGGCAGATGCCACGCGAGTCGCGATGCATGCCAGCTGTCAGGTCCATCCCTGCAATCTGCCATCCCCACGTCAGTCAGGTCCATCCAAAGTTTCAAGCCTATTTTAATGGTGGTTTTGTGACTCGCCTGCCAGGGCGATGTCCGCATCCCTCGTGAGTACCTGTGAATGCAGGGGCGCCAGCTGTCAGAGCCCGTTTCGGGAAACCAATATTCGCAGCGAAAACCTGGCAGCAACCAAGCGGAATGTTCTTCGTGATCTGCAGCAGAGCAAGAGCTTTATTGGTCGATTTGAGTACTGCAGAAAAGACCTAGTTGATAATACACTGTATTTATCTATAGAGTGCGCATGCGCAGAGCTTCTTACATAAAAACACAACAGCCAATAGACAAGCAGAATAGACATAATAAGATATCAGCAACTTCACAATAGGAGAAGAAACCAGGAATATCATTTATCAGTCCAGGTCTTGAGAGGTGTCTTGAAACTAGTCTAAAAGGTTTCAAGGTGCAGGGAAAGGAGAAGGAAACTTCTAACACGCAGCAGTAGCAACAGGGCGCATCATGTCTCCATGAAATACTGTTCTGGGTTTAGGTAAAGAAAGACAGGGTTGGTGGATGGAAGGCAGGGACCACCCTGGTGTTTGCCACTTGGAGCATGCTCTCTGTATAATAATCACTGCCTTGAAACACTTCTGCGGATCAGCATACATCAGAAAAGGCACAGAGTCCCCCTACTTTAGCCATTGGCTTACAGTGCTTAAATTGAGCTGTGGTTTCTGGGGCTCAGCACCGGCACTTAATTGTCAGCACCAGCGCTTGGGACAGCCTACCACAAGGTGGTGCTGTCTAGGTAATTTAGAGATGACCACAACAGGCAAATATTAATGCTATATTCATTCAAAATGGCTATTATCTGCCTCCCAAGCCATTCTTATAGCTTTGAGAGCCTGAAATAGTCCTCATTGTCACACTTGTAGGAGTGTTATGGTTAGTAGTTGTGCTTTTACTATCTTTCGCAGCATGGCAGGGGCAATGTGTGGTGCAAGCTGCAGTGACCCCCTGACGGGAGCCCTGGCACTTATTTGTTTACAAACTAAGCATTACCTAAGTGCGAATGATGGCATTCTGCTCTTGCACATTCATAGAATAAGTAGTACCCTTCAGTGTCCAGGGACTACGGGTGCAGTGTGCTTATACATAATATAACATATATATATATGTGTGTTTTGGCTGTCACTTAATGCTTGTTCTTATACTGTGAGTGCTTTCCTTGAAAATAATTAATCACACACAAAATAATCTTGGGCAAAGCCAAAAACTCTGTAGCAAAGAACATAATTTTTGGCTTTGCCAATGCTTATTTACCCGCAAAAGTACAAATCGCATGCAAAAAAAGTATCCAAAATGTTTCACCAGAATAATTTCATCCAGTTCTTGTACTAAAATAAAAATGCCTATTGTATAAAAAAGAATATTGTGATTTTGTTTCCATGTGAACTTTTGTTGCAAGGACAGAGGAAGGAAAGTGCACTGAAGCAAGTCAAACATGATGTGCTCCCGATGGGGGCTGTGCAGACCAGGAGCAGAGCGCGCTCACTGAGCTTTCAGTAGAGGGAGCAGAAATTCAGGGGCTCTCACTTTTAGGTCATCAGTTCACACCCATAGGAGGTGGGTCACACATCATGCGGTGATGCCCAGTCCAGTGCCCTGTGAAGTGCAGTCTGGTTGAGTGAAACACCAAAACAAATTATATGTTCAAGGGGATTCTGCAGTATTGTGAGCTATTAATACATTGCCTCTGCTCTTGTCGGGCGGAGACCGCCATAGTGAGACTTACCACTTCCATTTGCCTTACCCTTATCCTACTCTGCTCCTTGCTTTGCCCCACTTCCGTGATCCCCTCGATCCCACATATCATCATTATATGACAATACGTGTCGCTTCCCAGAGTATATGTTGATGCTTGGGTGACAACTCCTTTCAAACCTCTTTTTTTTTGTTGAAAAGGAAATCTTATTGATATAATATAAAATATCTAAATAAAATACAGAAATACAAAATAAAGTTAATTATAAAATCTGTTAAGGCAATAAGGGGAAGGAAGGGGAAGGAAAAGGGGGAGGGGAGTAAATAACATTCATCTATTTTTAACAAAAGCACTTATATATTTATTAATTTCTAACCAATAGCATAAAGAAAGGAAGATAAAACGGACAAATAAATAGCATTGATATGAATACAGTCATAAACAAATAAAATTAGATCATGGGGGTTTAGTTACTTCTTCAACTCGGGGATTATGAACTTGTGTTGCATTTGCAGATAAATCTAGGAAATGAGTAATGGGTGACCACTAGGCCTGGGTGGTAAATTCTGTTCCGCTCGCGGAATTTGCAGAATTTGGGTAATTTCACATTCCGCGGAGAACGCAGAATTGCCAAAAATTCCACGATCCGGAGCTTCGTGGAATTTTTTGCTTGTTTGCACTTTTCACCCGAGCAAGCAAACAGCGATCGCGAACAGGAAAAAAGCATTGCAAACGGGCAGAACAAGCAATTCCGCATGTTCGCGGAACTCTGCGTGCTCGCGGGGATTTTTTACCATTTCGCGGAGCTTTGCGCAGTGCAACTACGCAAATTCCACCCACCCCTAGTGACCACAGGAAATCTCTTTACATTGCAAGGGAAATGGGATGGACATATGCTCTATCTAGTCTGGGGTTATAACAAACCCCATACCACCAAGCTCTGTAAGAAATAATGGTAGCATCCTTCCATACCTTGGTAATCTGTTGGAACGCAACTGCAAGGAGTAAATCTATAATATGAAAATTGTTTGAGTGCGAAACCCAGTCATAATATACACTACCAAGAAACATATTAAGAAAAGTAAAGGGAATTTGTGTATGAAAATTTTTATTGATTTTGCTTCAAATTTGTTTCCAAAAGGTATGAATATGAGGGCACACATATAACACGTGTTTTAAGTCTGCTGGGGTTGTATTACAAGACCAACAAGCAGAAGAAGTAGTAGGGTTTATTTGTTGTAATGAAACAGGGGTAAGTAAAAGTCTGTTGTAAACATAAACTAAAGTTTGAGTAGTATTAGCAGCTCTAGAAGATTTCCTAATTTTAATCCGAACCCTATTCCAAGTAGGAATAGAAAGGGAAAGTTGAAGGTCAGTTTCCCAGAAAGCTCCACCTCCGTTTTAGCTCGACTGACTGGAAAAAAGGTTAAATGTTTGTATACTTGGGATGTGGATGGAAAGACAAGACTGAAAGAACGGTAGGAGGTGACGATGAAGAAGTAGATGTGAGCGCCAAACGATTGTAAACTGACTGGATCAGTGGGCCCGATTCACAGAACTAACTTAAGACAAAATCCTAAACTTACTACTTTTGGTATTCACAGAAGTTGGGATTTTGTCCTAAGTTTGTCTTAAGACAGACTTAAGTTAGGATTTTGTCTAAGTCTGTCTTAAGTCTGTCTTAAGACAAACTTAAGTCGAAATCCTAACTTCTGTGAATACCAAAAGTAGTAAGTTTAGCATTTTGTCTTAAGTTAGTTCTGTGAATCAGGCCCAGTGAAATTAAGGACATGTACTTAGATGAAAAGAGGCAGATAAAGAAAAACGTGTTTGAGCAACTATGAAAATTATGCATGTATTATCCTGATAAAGTTGAGCCCTCTAACATACCATTCTTTCCCAAAAATAATTTTATTATTGATTTTAAGTTGCTTATTGTACCATAATGAAGAATGCAAAATGTGATCTTTAGGAGAGAGATGATTTATACTTGAAGGTTGGAGGTTTTTGCAAGTGTTATTAATAATAGGAAGAGACAGTGACAAAAGTCGACGCCTAAATGATGAAAATTCTTGGAAGGACAAAGGTTGAAGATTTGTCAATCGTAGTCCATAATGGTAATAATGAATCGTCATCATCATCCTGGAGTAATAAAGAAAAAGAAAGTGTGGTGCTATGAAACCTTTTTAAAGTCATCATGCATGACCTCAGCATATGGTATAAAGGATCCTTAATATGTGAAAGTGAATGTCCGCCACGTTACTAAACTTCTTTGGAGTCTGATTTTTCAGAACAACATAGTTTCTCTTTTACTTTCCCATATTTGAAATGAAATGAAATGAAATGAAAAAGAAACTTAATAAAGCGCACTGCGGCCAAGCGGCTTCCTGGCGCTGGGGACTGGACCTGACTCAATGGAGGAATCCGGGGGGGCTAGCAGGGGAATGCCTGAGAAAAGAGAAATGTTTTGAGGGCTTTACGAAAGTGAGTGAAGGTAGGGATGGAGCGAATGGAGAGAGGGAGACTGTTCCAGAACCGGGGGGCCAAGACCGAGAAACGGGTGCCCCCCGTTCTGGATTTACGGAAGCGGGGAACGCGCAAAAGAGAGAGAGAAGAGGAACGGAGAGTGCGGCTGGGGATGTAAGGAGTTATCATGGAACTGATAAAAAGAGGAGATGAGTGGGTGTGCGCCCGGAAGACCAGACAGGCTAATTTGAAAAAAGATCTAAAGTGCACAGGGAGCCAATGGAGGGACTTAAGTGCTGGGGTGATACGGGAAGATTTAGGGAGACGAAGAATGAGACGGGCGGCCTGATTTTGGATGGCCTGAAGACGTCGGGTTTCATGGGCGGGTATGCCCACGTACAGGCCATTCCCATAATCAAGGCAGGAGGTGATGAGAGCCATGACTATGGATTTGAGGGCGTCCGCTGAGAAATACCGGGAAATCTTCTGAATGAGGCGAAGAGACAGAAAACAAGAGGATACAACGGAGCTGACTTGGGCATGCATGGTCAGATCATGGCTGACCTTGATGCCCAGGGTCCGAACAGAGGGAATCGGAGAGGGAGGGAAACCGAAGGAAGGGGGCTAGTGAGCCGGGGACCAAGGATTTGAAGGACCACCCGTGAGGACAAGCTCCGTTTTGTCCGGATTAAGCTTCAAATGATTGGCGCTCATCTATTCAGAAATAAAAACTAAGGTGGAGCAGAACTTAGGGAGGGAGTCCGAGGGGGAGGAAAGATCAAAAACGAGCTGGAGGTCATCCGCGTAATTATACACAGAGACCCCCAGCTCATGGAGAGAAATGATAAGGGGGTGAATATAAAGGTTAAAAAGAAGAGGGGAGAGGGAAGAGCCTTGGGGAACCCCGCAGGTAACCGGGCGAGGAGGAGCAGAAAAGCCCGAGAGATGGACCGCTTGGGACCTGCCTTGAAGAAAGGACGCAAGCCAAGAGAAGGCTGCGCCCCGAATGCCCGCTGCGCTGACACGGTCAAGAAGGATGGAATGGTCGACCGTGTCAAATGCAGCGGACAGATCGAGGAGAACCAGGGCTTGGGGAAGATTGATGTCAGCTTTCCCCTTAAGTTCGTCCAGGACCGCAATAATCACTGTCTCCGTAGAGTGTCCTGGTCGGAAGCCCGCCTGATGGGGGGGCCAAAAGGTGGTTCACCTCGACATAAGAGGACAGGCAAGAGGTAACATAACTTTTAAGGATCTTACCCAGGTAAGGAAGAAGAGATATGGGCCTGAAATTAGAGGGAAGAGAGGGGTCTAGGCCGGGTTTTTTAAGGATGGGAAAAACTATAGTGGTTTTAAAAGAAGAGGGAACAGAGCCCAGAGCCAAGGAGGCATTGAGAAGGGCAAGAGGAGGGGCAGGACAGCTGGTAAAAAGAGCTTTGAGGATCCGTGCCGGGGCGCAATCCGCCGGAGAACCAGACTTAACTTTTGTGAGCAGATTGAGGAAATGGTCAATGGAAATGGGAGGAAAGTGATCCAGAAGAGAGGAGGGCAAAGGGGGTGGGTAGGGGGCGCCAGATTGCTGCACCATGGGAATGTTGGCCTTTATGTTGGCGATCTTATCAATGAAGTAATCATTGAGTGAGGAGCAGAGGATCTGGGTTATACTGGAGGTAGTGCGGTCAGAAGTGGCGAGGTGACGGACGAGGGAAAAAATTTCTCGGGGTTTATTAGCAGATAGAGCAACTCTCTCGGTAAAGTATTTGGTTTTGGCCATCAGGATCGCTTTTTTGTAATCATTCAGAAGAAGTCTGTATTTAGCACGGAGAGTGGGGCAATAATTTCTTCTCCAATGGCGTTCCGAGCGTCTGAGATCGAGTTTGAGGTCTTTGAGTTCCTTGGTGAACCATTTATGTGCGTCATAAGGGCGGACGGATTTGACCTTCTTAAGCAGGGCAACCTGATCACAGGAAATAGAGAGCCAGGTACTAATGGCTTCTGTCTGTGAGTCTAAGGAAAGATCAATAAGATCAGGCACTGAGGAGGCCAGAGAAGACGAGAGAGAATCCAGGTCCGTTTGGTTCCAGCTACGAGCTAGAACATTTTTGGGTAAAGCTGGTTTGTCGGTCAAAGCCGAAAAAATGGAGAATAGAATAATGGAATGGTCAGACCAAATACAGGGAAGTATGGAAGGGGACGAGACATCGCGGCGCAATGACCAGATTTGGTCCAGGGTGTGACCCTTGACATGGGTGGGGGCCAGGATGAGGGACGAGAAGTTCAGGCACTGAAGGGTGGCAGAGAAGTCTTTGGAAGAAGAATCTTCCCTAGGGTCGCCTGGCCAGTAGTTAAAGTCGCCGAGCAGGATGACCGATGAATTATTGACCGCCAGTGTGGCCAAAAGATCCTGTAAAACAGCTACAAATAAAGGCATGGGTTGAGGGGGGCGGTACATGAGGACAACAGTGAGAGGATCGGGAAGATTTAAAGAACGAGCCACCAGGTAGTCGACATTGGGTATGGGTGGGTAAGCAAGGAGTTGAAATTTTAAGGTGGAACGAATAATCATCGCCACGCCACCACCAGCCTTTCCAGCCGGGCGATCCGCTCGAAGTGCATAATAGGTGTCAGGAAGAATAGCCAGGAGGTCCGGTAGAAAACCAGGTTTCAGTGAGGAAAAGATAATCTGGTGAGTCAGTATTCAAAAGATTAAAAAGTTCCATCTGATGTTTGAGTATTAAGCAGGCAAGCAGCAGCTGCAAGGGGAACTAGTGATGAACAAGTGGCAGGCGGAGAAGCAGGGGAGGGGGAGAGGGAACTGTAGGTGAGGGGAGGTAAACAGGGAGGGTGGGGGGCAAGAATACCAAAGGAATCCAGACGTTGCAACAGAGAGGGGGAAGGAGGGAAAGGGGCCAAGTATGCGGAGAGTTGGGCTGCTGTATATGCCAGAGGACGGGCAGGGTCTGTGGCCCCTGGTCCCGGCCGGGCGCGGCCGGGCGCGGCCGGGCGCGGCCGGGCGCAGACGGGCTTGCCTTAGGCGCGCCTTTGGCGCGCAAACGGCGCGCCTGCTGCGCCCGTCCGCTGCGCGTGCGTTGGAGGCACATGTTTTATAGCGATGTTCAGGGCGTAGCCACGTTCAGGTGGGCGTGGCCTGAGGGGAGGCTCGCTGATGGCGGCGAGTGGGGAGAGCCTGTCCTGCAGCAGCGTTCACCTCGGCTGCGCAGGGGGCAGGGAAACGAGCAAGAACCCCAGATGAAAGTGAGTGAACAGAAGTTAAAAACAAGCAGATAAGCACAATTTTTAAAAAAGGTCGAGATTTGGGTTGGGCTGTGCACATGGGGAAGCCTCAGGAGAGTCTGAATCAGGGCCGAGCTAGTAGTCAGCTCCTATTAAGTAAGAGGGTGGGCCTGGCCTCGTTCAGGTGGGCGTGGCCTGAGGGGAGGCTCGCTGATGGCGGCGAGTGGGGAGAGCCTGTCCTGCAGCAGCGTTCACCTCGGCTGCGCAGGGGGCAGGGAAACGAGCAAGAACCCCACATCTACTTTCTTTTCTTTCTTCCTCTCTACATTGCTTTTCCTATACCTATGCTGTTTCCCTTTTTCCCAAAGCTATGTTTTTTACTTTACCCCTCTCTTTTAATCCTTTTTTTTGTCTCTACCCCTAGGCATACCATCTCTTCTTGACCGATACACCTATTCCTTTGAAGCTTTACTTCTACTTATGATACTACTGCTGTCCCTCGAGAACTGTCTATACCCTAGTTTTCCTACCTATATGTTTGTAGATTCAACCCTGGTCTTCCTCCTCTATCCTTGCCTTTACTCGGTACTGCTATCCTTACTTATAATAAAGTATTTCTAAACGTATTCCGTGTATAGTGCCCCAAGTCCGGCTTATACTCCTTATCCACACCACTAGCCTAAACCTGCCCCTTTTCTACTTACCTGTTGTCTTCTACATTTTCTAGTTTCTATTGTCACCTATTGTTGGGGGAGATTTTTGTTGGGTTTTAAAAAAAATTTAAGCTGAAAAATATTTTAATTTTGCAAAGTTTCAGAATGACGTGCCATCAGACTGGGACCGTCAGGTTGGTATTCTTCATTTTCCAATTGCTCTAAAATGTGCTGTAGATTTCTGAGATATCTGAACTACATTTGTGCTGTAGGAAAACTGAAACATGTTAAAACACTCTAATGCTCTCGGTGTGTTTAGCAGCATTACTGGAAGCGCCATTACAGCTGGTACTCTTTGGAGCCCATGTAACTCTCAGCAAATGAAACCCTCACGCAGCACCTTGAGACCCTTATGGGTGAGTAGCCATGCTATATAAATCCCTGATTGATTGAGCAAATCAACACAAAGGTACACAGCCATAACCATCACTCTGCAGAAAAGTGTCCATTGGCAAATCACCCACTGTGAAGTAGGGAGGTTTAGGTCAACATGAATCAGTACTTCTATAGTCTTATGTAGAGATTCTATACTTGTGTATCTCTTTTACAAGTAAAACAAGTGCAGATTCCTCATGAACAATGTGTATCCGAAGAATTACTTTGCTCACCTGCATTTGCATAGGTGCGTCCTCATGCCCGCAGTGGGGTAATACACAATGATGGAGCCCCCTACAGAATGTGAAGAGGGGCGCTTAGTCTCCCATATCTCACAGATGTTTCTTGGCCCTAGGCTGAATCGGGCCCCACAAAGGCTTGAGGGCCCCAGATCATTGCACCCCTGCACAGCTGGGGCTGCAGGTGACTGCATTACGCCCTGCATGCCTGTGCTTTATGCGGTTAAGACCCAACCTTCTAACATGCTTAACAGAGATACACAGGTTACATCAGTTAGTGCACATTTCATGAAGGTGTTCCAAACTGAGACTATTCAGAATATGGTGAAAAAGTGAAATGCACGTTTTAGATCTATTCTCAAATAGGAAGAACTTGGGAGGAGGAGCCAGGACGGCGGCCAAGATGGCCGCGCGGACGCCCAGCTCCGCCGCTCGCCCTCATCTCCCTATGTTCCCTGCCTGAGATCCTTCACCCCAGCCATGGCTTTGTGCGGGGGAATAGTAGCGGAGCCCGACCGTCCAACTCCGGTCCGCATACTCCCCCGGATGGCTTGGAAACGCCGTCCGGGAGCCTTCGGCCCTCAGTCCGGATAAGCCGGGACCTCGGGCTGCAGTATGGCCGCCCTGCAGTGGATAAACAACGGCCTCCAACGGCCATGATGATCCGGAGCCCCGGAGGTGAAACTGGATCCTCCCTGCCGCAGACATCGATCGCGCTCGCAGCGCCGGACCCACTAATTGTATGCCACAGTTCTTTGTCTGGAGTTTCTAACATCGGGGACGGCACGCTGCGAGGCAGGCTTTCTTGCCGGATTTGACGGTAACCCGACTGTGGTAGGAAGTGCGCGCTGCGGTGGCTGACTGGGGCTCAACTCCTACCCTCGAGGTGTCTCCTGCGACCTGCACGCTCGCTGCTGCATTTTGTCCGCTGCTGCGGCGGCTCCATCCTTTGTGCATTGAGTCCTGAGGTCCCGGTTAACTGACTGGTGTGTAATGGCGCTTACAGTGAGGGATGTTTTGCTGGCTATCGACGACCTCCACACTGCCTTACAAGATTTGGGGGCTACTTTACGTCCTGTGCAACGGATTGTTCCTCCTGTCGCGACGCACCCTGTTGTGGATGAATCCATCAAAGAGAATCTGCCCTCTCCATCCCCGACGACCGCAATGGTCGACTTTCATGTGTATGTGCCGCAGATGGGCAGTTTGAGGAACATTCTACCTATAATGAGGTGCCCACGACCCTCATCGATCTACTACCGGCTCCTTTGTTTCCCGACCATGGGCGCCCTGCCCTACCACCGACTATCCTCATGCCGTGGAGAACTTTCCCTCTGCTATCACTGTGGCTTTTGCTGGGGATTTTTGTGGCCCCAACTGGTACTTTCGGTGCACTGCCTTTCACTGCGCACGGACTGGGTGGCGTACAGACTTTTCTCCGGTCCGGTCAGGGCTGACCGCTGCTTCGATATTTCCTGAGTCTTCTTGTTGCCGAAGCGGAATGTTGTTCGAATTGGAAACTTTACAATGGCTGGGGTGTTATTACAATGTTGCTTACGCTCCCTTTTAGTGGACTTCCGCTTTTTGGGGGTTGGGGGATTGGGGGTGAGTATGGGGCTGGAGCTGGGGCCCTCCTCCGCTTTTTTCCCGCTTGGGGGTCTCTTGGGGCGACAGGCATGCCTAATGGGGGGGGGTGGGCCGTGGCCTTCCGCTGGTATGCAGGGTGGGGGGATGGGTTGTGTTTATGTTTCTTCTTTGTCTCTATGGCCCTCTTTCTCTTTCTTCTCTCTCTTTTTCTTTTCCTAAATACCTTTTCTTCTAATTTGGGGTCGGGGTTTGATGCTAGCGGGGAGTTTATTATATTGTAACTTAGCTTGGCATAGTTGCTTGTTCTATTACCTCGATGATGAGAAACTGCGTCTTTGATATATGCCTTTCTCCTTCATGCTTCCCTCCATGCGCTACGGGGCTGATGATGGCTCTCCTGGTCAGTGATTAGCTTTAACTCTCCTCATTGTTTCGTATAATCGCACTCGACAAAATTATAAAATTAAACCTCTCTTATCCTTTTATCTATGGTACCAGGTTCAGTATGATAATGCACGCTCCTTGATTGCTTCGAAGGCGTACTGTCCTCTTGTTTTCCCTTTATCCTTGTGTCATAGCGGCCGGCCCGGATGGGTTGTAGGCAGACGCTGTGTACTGTGCGTCCTACCAATAAAGGTTTTAAAAAAAAAAAAAAAAAATAGGAAGAACTTCATAAAATAAGCACTGCCAAAAACTGTATTATAGGCATCTGCTCCTGACATGGGGATGGCCGCAAACTAGAGAGTAGTACAACGTTATGTTATGCAGATTTGTATAGTGCACTATCACGCGAGAGGGTATCCTGACACTGCACCGGTGTGAGTCTAGACAAAAGTAGAGCCTAGTGGGACTACTTGAAAAGGCGGGTCTTCGGATTCTTGCAGAATTGAAGAGGTGAGGAGTAGGCTCGTATGTGTAGTGGAAGGTCGTCCATGCTTTATGAGCAATGTAGGAGAAGGCTCAACCGTCGGAGCTGGTTTCCCCTATGTATGGGTACATGTCTGATGAGCAGAGGTGTCTGGATGGTTTGTGAAAGCAGACGCAATTGTTGAGGTACGTTGGGCCAGTGTTAAGTAGTGCCTTGAAACTGTGGGTGAGGAGTTTAGACTATCCTTTTTTCTGTATGTGAAGCTCCTTATGGTGTGCCGTAATGCGAGTGCAGCGTGGGAGGTTGAGAGGGATTGCCACTGAGTTTTTAATGCCTTGCAACATTTGTGTCAGTTTTTTCTTGATTCCGACATAAACGATGTTCCTGTATTTCAGCCTACTTGTGACAAAAACATATGCAAGGGTTTTCCGGGTGCTGATTGGGAGCCATTTAAAAATCTTCCTTAGCACATTCAGGGTATAGAAGCATGAGGCAGTGACGCTCTTCAGTTGGGCAACCAGGTTGAATTTTCTGTCAATGACAATCCAAGTTTCTTGCTATAGGTGGTGGAAGTGGGTGTTGGTCCTAGTGCTTTCTAACAACAAGGTGGAGACCCATGGTGAAGTCCTCTTCCCAAAGTTCATGATTTCAGTCTTGTTGGTGTTCAACCTTATACTGCTGTTCTTCATCGTGTGGGCGATTTCAGTCACAAAGGCATTACACTTGCTTTTTACTGGGTGTCTTTTCCATGAAGAAGAGAATGAGTTGAGTGTCATTGTCGGGAATAAAACCCAGAAACCTGGATTCCTCCGTGAACACAGATGTGTACAACCAAACTTTTGCACATACCACTTTGTACATGATTGGGCCACTGATGTTATTCCTGTTTTGTACACCACACTACCGAAATAAAGAATTACTTATGGATGAAAAACAACAACTTCCGAAATGAGTTAATATACAAATGTGATACATTTTGCCGGACAGGCATAAATGACTTTTTCTTTGTTTTGCTCAAGAGAGTTTTTATTTGGTTTTTGTAATGTGGAAGATACAGAAAAGCAGAAACAATTTCTTTACATAGTTACCCCATATCAGAAAATCAGTATAGTAGAGTACAATGTTGTGTTGTAGATTCAGTTGAATTGCTTCTCTGGGAGGTTTGGATATGTAGGAGGAAGGAGAAAGATAAGATGAGGAGAGAGGAAAATATTTAGGATAGAGAAAGTAGAGAAATAAAGCCTGGCATTCAGTTTTGCTGATCATATGCATATGTCCTCATCCAAGATAGTATGTTTTATAATTTTAACACATTTTTACCATTGTTAGTTAGTCGAACTATGGGGCATATTATCAAGTGCATTATCGCTGCTTTAGCTGGACTTTTTCCCTCTAAAGCGGCGATAATTTTATCGACCTATTAGCAAGCTGTCGCTACCAGCAGTTAGCGACAGCTTTTAGGCAATAGCGACCGGTTTGGGTCCTGCTTTGCATTTCAGCGATATTTATCGCTAATGACATGCAAAGTGGGCGTACCCAACCTGTTAGCGACTGAAAGCAGTCGCTAACATTGCTATCGCCTATTATCAACGCAGGCGAAGCGATGAAAAAATTCACGCTAAGCGCGAATATCGCCAAAACCTAACGCCTGCTCAGACCACTTCTTAACCTGTATATCCAATGGGAGGTGGATATTCAGGTTAAGACCCTATTGGCGATAATGCCTGAATATCGCTGAGTTTCCAGCGATATTCACACATATCGCCAGATATTTTATCGCATTTGAGATAAACGTTGCTAATAGCACGTTATCTCAGCGATAATATCCGTCGATGCGCGTCGATAAAAACAAAAGTTGCTATGCTCATTTAGCGATAAATATCGCTATTTGTTGCTAATATGCCCCCTTAATTTCTAGCCATATATTCATCTTGAAAGACTGAACTTGGTGTAAACTCAAAAGCTGCAATAATTAATGCCCTGCTCACTTACGAGCGGGGAGGATTGACAGTGCCAATACATAAAAGGATCAACCAGTGACCTGGTGATGGAGTGGGGCTCTCATCACCACTTAGGCAAGAGCTCTTTTAGGAAAGCCTAGAGGAGACACACAGGGCTCGATTCACAAAGCTTCTTGACCAGCTTACATGCAATAATAGCCTTTGCTACAAATGCAAAACCAATTTTGAATCCACAAAATGTGGCTTTCCACTCATAAAATAATGTACTCACAAAAAGTTTTCAGGTGAACAGATATTCTCATAGCGACAGAGAGTTTGTGAGGAAGGGACAATTAAGGTCTAATATTAAAAAAGAATTTCTATGTAGCCACAAATGTACATCCTTGTGTTTTCTCAGACTCCTTTCTGGTCCCTTTCCACCCTAGATATGGTCTGAAATGTTCTTCTCACAAGGGCAAGAGTAATCCATAGATTTACCTGCCTTTATTGCAACACTGACATCTACGGTACCACTGCCCAAAAAGGAGGTAAACTTAAATCTTATGGAAGAGGACATTACGCACTGGCTCTCAGAGGCAACTGACTCTCATGCTCCTCTCACAAAATTTACACGTGCACGCACCAGAGATGCACACAAATGGTTTACCTCGGAACTCAAACATCTAAAGTTCGAGGTACGCCAAAAAGAGAGGAAATGGAGAGCAAAATATAAACCTCAAGATAAGGAGGAATATATTATAGCCCGTAGGAAATATGTGAAGCTTATCCTACAAAGCAAAATTAACTACTTCTCTGGAAAAATTTTAAACTCCCAAAATAAAACAAAGGAAACTTTTAACTTTGTAAATGACCTATGTAACAGTGAAAGGACTGCGCTTCCCCTGGCGACCTCACAAGAGCTTTGCGACTCCTTGAATGACTTTTTTATAGAGAAAATCGCCACTATCAAAAAGAACATTCAATGTCTCTCTAATGGGGAACCTATTGAAGATATCTACTTCAATCCAACCACACTAGACACACTCCCCCCCATCGATGAGAAGACCCTGTTTGAACTTCTTTCACGTGTCAAATCAGGCTCGCCTTTTGACAGCTGCCCCCCTCACATTTTAAAGGAAGTGTGTTTAGCAATTCCATCAGCAATTCTTCCCCTTCTGAACAAATCACTCAATCAGGGCAAAGTCCCTGACGGGTTTAAAAACGCCACCTTGATTCCACTATTAAAAAAACCAGGAGCTGATCCCTTAACTTTAGTTAATTATAGACCCATTTCCCTTCTTCCTTTTTTTTCTAAGCTTCTGGAGGCACATGTCTCCAGATGTCTCTCCAATTTCATTGAAAGCTCTGAATACTTGGAACCAAACAAAGCAGGATTCCGGCCATGTCACTCTACGGAAACTGTCATTCTGGCTGTTCAAGACACACTAAGATCTAACGCTGACAAAGGCATCCACCAGGCCCTGGTGCTCCTTGACTTGTCGGCCGCGTTCGACACGGTTGACAATAACATCTTGATCAACCGTGTCCAACAGGCCGGCCTCAGGGGCCCTGCTCGGAATTGGATTGCCTCTTTTATCACAAACCGCACACAATCGGTGCGTTTGGGATCATTTACAGCCCCTAAGATGTCATCGACCTGTGGTGTCCCCCAAGGTTCGTCACTTTCCCCCTTATTATTTAACCTTTACCTCCGCCCACTGATTTATTCCTTAAAAAACTACAACTTAACCCTATTTAATTATGCTGACGATCTTCAGCTGATCATCCCTCTAAACTCCCCAAATTCCGCAACCGAATGCTCAGCCATAATGTCACACATACAAAAGTGGATGACCTATAACTATCTTAAACTGAACCCAGGCAAGACAGAACTGATCTTGCCTGGGGAAAGTGGACTGAGCTGGGGGCAACTATGCTGGCCAACAGACATGGGATCCCCCCCACAAAGACCCAATCGGTAAAAAGCTTGGGGATTACACTCAATGAGGATCTATCCCTCAAAGGACAGGTGGCAACGGTAGTCTCTGCTAGTTTCTACCAACTTAGGAAGATTAGAAAGATTGCCCAACTCTTAACACACTCTGCACTTATTCAAGTGGTGATTGCCCTTGTTCTCTCCCGGTTAGATTTTTCAAACAGTCTCTATTTAGGCCTTCCGGCGGGACTACTAAAACGCCTACAGATTGTCCAAAACCAGGCGGCAAGACTGATTTGGAAACAACCAAAGTGGCAATCAATTAGAGCTGGGTTAGAAAAACTTCACTGGCTGCCAGTGGCCCAGCGGATTGCCTTCAAAGCAGGATGCATCACCTTCAGGGCGCTCCATGACTATGGCCCTAGATTTATCAAGCAATCTATTACCAACTACGCACCTTCGCGCAACCTACGCTCTAAACATCTACTTCTTACAAATGTCTCCTCATTTTAAAAAAAACGCCAAGGCGGCAGCTGCTTTCACCATCTGGCTGCCTCCTTCTGGAATGCTCTCCCCCTTTATATCAGACAGAGCAAGGATCTACTGACGTTCCGAAAATCTTTAAAAACTTGGCTATTCCAACAGGCTTATGCTTAAGAATGGTGTTGTTGTCTTGACTCTATAGCGCCAAGAAACCCAAGGGTGTACGTGCGCTCAACAAATGACTATTAAGATAAGATAAGGTAAAGCCATTTCCAAGTTGGGAAGAGTAGAGCAGGGAACATTTTGTACACATGGTGGGTTATGAAAGTGGATTCTTCAAGGGGAAAAATATTTTCCCAATGGATATATATATATTTTTAAGCACATACCATTGTACAAAGGAAGTGGCATTTCCCCATGCGTAATTGTACATCATGCACCATAAAAAGAAAGCAGAATTCACAAAGATTTCGCAGAAGTAATGTACTCTGGGAATTCTACAACTGTCACCCACATGATTCTGGAAACTTTGTTCAATTCCTGTAAATCGCAAATATAAACCCATGAAAAGACTTAGACAGACCGTTAGATTTATGAATTTAAATTAGAATCTAGCCCAAACACTCTGCCCTGCAGTGGTTGACATTAAGGAGGCTAGAATTTTTTGAAATATTTTCACTGCCTATTGATGTTTCAGGCAGATTGGCTGAATGGTCGTCAAATAGCAAACTCCGAGCAAAAGGGGTTTAATCTTTCCTGTGAGATAAAAGCCAAGCACGAGAATATGCTTGTAGGCATAATAAGATGGTCTCTATCCTTAATGAACCCATCCTCTTGATCTGCAAGAAATGGAAAATGTATGTTTACTAGGGGTGCGCAAAATTTGTGTAATTTACTTTGGTGAAATTTCAGGAAAATTATGAGAGATTATGTATAATTTCGAGAAATGTAAGTCTGTTATTTAGTGCTAAATTTTGGTGCAAAGTTTATTCTTGTGTACATTTTTGACACACGAGCAACAGCTGCTTGCATTATTTGTGATATTCCCAAGTGCACACTGTAAAATTTTACTGTGCACAGTGCGTCATTATGTGACGTGGTGTAATATTGTAATTTCAGGAATTCCACTTAATAAGCATAAAATATCCCCTTTTCGATTGCGGTTTGTGCTGCAGCCATTTTCGGGTCGCAACACAAGCCGCAGTGAAAAAAGCCATGATTCCGACCACCTACACGCAGTCGTATCGTAATTTGTTGGGTGGGAACGCCAACTACTTTTCATTCGGTCCCAATCCCCCTGCGATGCTGCCATCATAATTGGACCCAGAGTGTGGTTTGATTCCACCTAGAGGAATATATGTATCTCATCTCATGCTGTTGGTTGTTTGGTGTCTCATTCCGCCTTCTATGGAGAGTTTGCAATGCAATATATTATAAATAAGCAGGGCCGGACTGGAAATTTCCCGGTGGGCTGCTAGGGTGGGAGCCGATTTTGGGCCCCTGGGGGTCGTCGGCCCTGTAACAAAAACGGGCGAAACTGGCCCTGGCAAACAGCTTGGCCGATCCCAGGGGGGCCGGTCGAGCTCTCTGCCAGGGTCAATTTTGGTTCCCAGTTCGTTCCTGCAAATAAGTCTGCATCCCAAACGTACTGTGAATCATCACACATTACATGTTTTAACCCATAGATGCATTGTATACAGAAATATGGGGCATACCAAGGTAATGCCCCATATTTCTGGGTAATACCAAGGTTTATTTGCGGTAAAAATCGCCGCAGCTCAGCTGTAAATTTTTGTCTCTAACCAAGCAATAGCGATAATTATCGCTAATGCTTGGTAATATGCCCCCATATTTTTTACTTTTTAAAAAGTTACCTGAAGGCTCAAAATGTCTAGAGATGCCAATTATTTGTTCTGTTTTTGGGAAAAACTTTGAAGCAGCTACTACTGGCGGTTCCATCCCTAACTGCTCGCACAACACAAATACATACCAGTGTTATTGCTGCTATTAAATGTGCTCTTTAATTCTTGAGAATGCAGTGGAACACGTGTAGAACTCCTAAACAGGCTCAGATTTCGAGCCATTCATCTACATTTTCATGAGTACCAGATTAGATTATTCCAGCTCTTTATGCAGCATGCAGTTCAGTAATTGTTTATTTCGGAATTAATTCTCCATGACATATCAGATACACATTATATAAATGGATTCAGTCAGATGTTAAAAGAGACAAATGGAATAATACATTGGATACAATATAACAATAATGCTATTTTGTCAAGTGTAACCAGTTTGTTAGTTTAAAACAGTCAACACGTTTGCGGTGGAGGGGGCGGGGAAGGGGGGATTTTGCGTAGACCAGTACCACACAACTTTGCATAATTGTTTGTACACTTTGGAAGCATTCTGAAGGTGCCATCTTTAATGGCGCTGTGCGGTGTCAAACTGCCTCTTCTGCCACTCAGTGCTCTGAGGAATAACTACACATTGTGATTGCCTTTACTATAATTCATACTCTCTACATGGCTTGACTTTCTGAAGTGGTTGATCGCTGGTGCCTAGCTGTCACCGACTGCCCTGAGCAGTAGAGGCAAAGGGCAGCTAAAGGGGTAAATAAATAAAACCACTTACCTTGCGCTCGCCGCATCACATCGCTGAGTCGGCGATGCGGCGAGTGCAAGGTACATGGTTTTATTTATTTATTTATTTCATTTTACCTATCCTGTTGTCTGACGACTACCACCCCCCCCCCCCCCCCCGCCTCACCGCTCTTACCTGTACCGGCCGCTACTGCACAGAGGTTGTGTTTACGAAGCTGTTGATTCCTGTAGATATGGCCTAAGAGGCAGATGATGGCCTTCAGAACACCTTAAATGGTCTTCAAGAAATTGAAATTCTCCAAGGCTGCAGAAACGATCACCAAATACTGTGCAGCACCATTCCTGAACCCTCCTGAAGGTGCACTCTTAAAATGCACCAGCAATTTCATGGGGTCCAAACAAGTCTGATTTTGCTTAGGAACTCGACATGGCGTCCTCTCATGTTTCAAGGTGTATAGTGCATATTTGCTCACCTCTTTCCCTTTCCATTCATTTTCGAATCTTTACTCTCCAGAATAGAATTGCTTCGTTGGGGAAGAGGCACACAGGTCTCATATTCTCATACATGTTTTATCAGCATAACTGATTCCATATATCACAGAGGCAAATGCTCTGTAGCACCATGGAACATCATCAGCATTAAGTGTCCCCCCAGCTCAGAATTAATAAAATAGCATCATTAAATACATCAAAGGACAACAAAACAACATCAGTTTGCCATTTCCTGAAGTTACACACATTTAGTTTCAAATAAAAGCTTTCGTTTATTAAATCCATTAATTTGAGCCCTACATAAAGCTCTAAGAAGTATTAACACATTCTATAGCCACACATTGGCACTTTCTACCTCACATGACCATATCTTACAATCTCACAATCACATGTCAAAGATACCTATTATATGCTTGTTGCAGCCACCAAATGACAGGGCTCCAATCAGAATCCATGGTTGGCCCCTGCATGTCATGGATACCATCATTCCTAGATATTTGACCGTAACATGCTTTGGAGGACCAATGTATGAAAAGACAACGGTAACACTGAGGAAGCTAAAAATATCTACGCATATCCAACCACCCATAAAATGATAAAAGCTTACTAATGCCAAAAATGGCCATAATAAGGTTATTTGTTGAGACAATCCATCCTACTCCATTGCCACCCCATCTCCAATAATTCCCATAGTATGCCAGCGGGAGCACATGATTCCAGGTCTACATGTAATGGCTATAATGTTCAAAGTATTCCACAGGGAGGGTATCTCAGACCAGGAACACCATAAGACCTAAAATATATGCAACATGCCAAGCAGAGACACCTATGACAAGATCATCATAATGAGCACCACACTTACCATATACAATATGCCAACGAAGGTGTGTATACTTGTGTGGCATTTATATGTCATGCTAGTTGCTGTACAGAAATCTGTGTTTCAGCTTGTGTTCTTACAAATTGTGTTCCACGTTCTGGGCGCTGCTTTGCCAGTGTTCGGATTTGCTGTTGGTCAGCCAATCAGAGACACAGGTGAAGCAGGAGGTGTGGTCATGGGCTGCTCCATACCTGCTGCAAGTTAAGACATACCTGGGGCCATATTACAGCTGCAGCGCATTTTCCTGAATTGTGCTAGGGCACCATTTTTTAAAGGTGCGCCCAGCGCAATGCAGCAACATGTACCGCATTGTGGTGAATGTGCTGCCCCCAGGGCAGTGCATTCATGTGAAAAATTGAGCAACTGTTTTAAAGCCACTCCGTGTTTTCACAGTGCAGGCAGCATCCCGCCAGCACTTTTAAAGGGGATTAGAGATCACCTTGCAGGCGGGTGCAGTCAGCGACTACACCCGCCTGCAAGGGAATGTCTGGGGTGTCCATGGGACCCCCCCTCACCCTTTCCGGAAGGCTGGTATCCGGGTGCACACTGACAGTGCAGCATCTTTTAGGTGGCGCTCTGTCAGTGTGCCTCCTGACAGCTTCTTTCCCTCTGCGCCCGCTTGTGTAATACGGCGCGGGTGCAGAGGCAAAGGGATTCCCTCATTCCCCCATTGAAATAAAGAAATGCCCTCTAAAAATAGCGCTATCCCTTTATGTGCACCATTGCTATCGGTATTACAAAAGGGGACGAACAAGTGTCTGCGGCTCCTTCTGTAATACCAAAGTGCCCCTGGTACTTATATGTGTATGCCACAGACGGACACCTTATGCAAGGGCAACCATAATGTCTCGACCGACTATAATATGGCAAAGAGATGCAAAGGCATTATGTACTAGTGCTTACAACACTAAATGAATAAATTAATGAAGGAATGTTTTATAAAGCACTCCATTAGCCTCAAGAGAGTTCTGGTGCTAAGATTCAGAAAACGGATAGATACATAGAAAAGACTATTTATTAAATAGAAAAAAGTTTTAGCTGTTTTCTAAAATGGTTATCACTGTTGATTGTGCCAATCTCATGTGTCAGGGACATCTAATATTTAGAAGCTATTTATTGAAAAAAGCATCTCGCCTTTTTAACTCTGACACACATAAGAGATTGCCAGAGGCCGATGGAAGGCATTTTGCCAGAGAGTGATGAGTGAAAAGATTCTGAAGATGTGTTGGAGCAGTGGTTTTGTAGGCTCTGTGCCAGAGATGGAGAGCATCAAGAATAGATAGCTTTACCACCAGGAGCCAATGCAGAAAACAGAGATGGTTGTAGATCGCCACCCGTGTAGGAAGAGCAAATATAACACATGAAGCCATATTTGAATGAGCTGCAATAAATAGCTTTGTTAACTATGCTGGGATGACAAGTTTTAACAAAATACAATAGTCCAACCTGGAAGGGATAATTGCTTGAATTACCATTTTGTAAGAAGAGAGAAGGTGCACAATTTTTCTGAGCACCCCAAGATGCAAATAAAAGTGGACTTCTTTTTGCAGATTGCAAGTTAGTCAAAAGACCAGGGTGAAGAAAGGCCTTGACTTCTAGTCTGAACCTTTTTTAAAGGGGCAAGGTCAGTAGAAACTGCATTGACTCATTGGCAATGCAGGTGACTATCCAAAGGGATGTATGACGTTACCACGCATACATTTACAACGACCTACCATTACAACTGAACTTTTACAGCGCAAAAACTTTTACAACGCATGTATTTACAACGCATTTTTTTACAACGCAGGTACCTTTACAACGCATACCATTACAACGTAAGTATTGGTAAGTATATATTAATTTTATAATCGTAAATTAATTGTAAAAAATATAATTTAATGTAATTTAATTTAATTTAATTTCATTTAATTAATTTAATTTAATTTAATTTAATTTTAATTTTAATTTATTTTTACCCTGTACCCCTGTACCCCAAAAACCCAAAACTGACCCTCAACCCCAAAAATACCCCTTTACCCAAAAACTAAAAACTGACCCTGAACCCTAAAAATACCCCTTTACCCAAAAACTAAAAACTGACCCTGAACCCCAAAAATACCCCTTTACCCAAAAACTAAAAACTGACCCTGAACCCCAAAAATACCCCTTCACCCAAAAACTAAAAACTGACCCTGAACCCCAAAAATACCCCTTTACCCAAAAACTAAAAACTGACCCTGAACCCCAAAAATACCCCTTTACCCAAAAACTAAAAACTGACCCTGAACCCCAAAAATACCCCTTTACCCAAAAACTAAAAACTGACCCTGAACCCCAAAAATACCCCTTTACCCAAAAACTAAAAACTGACCCTGAACCCCAAAAATACCCCTTTACCCAAAAACTAAAAACTGACCCTGAACCCCAAAAATACCCCTTTACTCAAAAACTAAAAACTGACCCTGAACCCTTAAAATACCCCTTTACCCAAAAACTAAAAACTGACCCTGAATCCCAAAAATACCCCTTTACCCAAAAACTAAAAACTGACCCTGAACCCTAAAAATACCCCTTTACCCAAAACATATAACATTTAAAATCTAATTATATACTTACCAATACTTACGTTGTAATGGTATGCGTTGTAAAGGTACCTGCGTTGTAAAAAAAATGCGTTGTAAATACATGTGTTGTAAAAGTTTTTGCGTTGTAAAAGTTCCGTTGTAATGGTAGGTCGTTGTAAAAGTTCCGTTGTAAAGGTTGTACACCATCCAAAGTGATGTTTGTCTGAAAACTGTACCACTAGTACAGATGAAGTGAGCACAGCTTCGTGGGAAGTAGCTCCAGCAAAAGGCCTTCTGAAGTAGAAACTGGAGAAGGTTGAAGAGAAGTATGTGTCAGATTAGTCAGTGGAATGAGATCTGTACACTATAGTTGTCTGTCCACATCATGGAAGGCATGGGGTGTGGAACTGAGGCATTTAGACGTGATTGAAAACCCCACATCAAGAGTATGACAAGCAATAAGAGTGGATAATATCTGGGGCTCATTAAATCCTAACGGATATCGTGTGTGCAAAAATGAGGCACATTCACTATTAAATGTAAATTATAATCCCCAATAATTGTAAAATTGGCATATCTTTACACAAAGGGAAAAATATGTGGTTCAAGCTGGTTAGTGAATGCTGAAGAGCGGCTGTGAGGGGTGCTAGAGTAAAGAGCCAGCAAATGGTAAGGAAGGGCAAGCATCAATCCTTCATAAAAGGATTTCCACAAAGAAACCCCTTCATGATCATGACGAATAACAATATAGCCTGGCAGGATGACCAGGTTGATATCTGGACCAGATGGCTCAGTTTCCATAGACACGTTTATTAAAAGTAGTTTAAAAAGGAAACATCAAAGTATGCAATAGCACAGCATTAAAAAAAAGAAAAACATTACTGAAAATACAACTAATGGCATATAGGCAAGTAATCATACTAGAAAAGAAAATCCATGGCAAAGATATAAAGGGTAAAGAAAAGGAAAATGCGTTAAAAAATGAATAGACATACAATTAACAAGGTCACATTTGATTCAGAAAAATTAGAAAAAAGTGACAAAAACAGAGAGATCAAGGGGGTTAAGCAACTTCCTGAATACAAGGTGATGGAGCAAAGGATATGTTAGCACTAACATCCAAAAACTGCATAACAGGAGACCATAAAAGTAATCTTTTTTTGTTTCGGAGACATCGGAAATACAAAGATTGTATCAAGTCTTTCATTATGACATACAGAGTACAACCAAGCTAAATACGAGACTTTGGAAGCATCTTTCCAATTTTTTGTTATCTGCTGAAAGGCAGTAGCCACTAATAGGTCAATGATTTGCGTTTGTGTTTTTGGTTTATTACAACTATTGGAGAGACTGCCTGGAAAAATATTTGCAAATGTAAGGGGAATGTTAGGCTCAAAAATAACATTAATTTGGGACCAGACTGATCTCAAAACTGCATAACTTGTGGACATGAAAAAAGTAAGTGTTGAAGATCTGCTTGTGAGAATGAACAAGACCAACACGTACTTTAAGTCTCAGAATGCATTCTATGCAGGGAGGCTGGTGTTAACAACAATCTATTATAAATAAAAAAAGAGAGTTTGTGTGGCACTATCTGCTCTAGAAGACTTTCTAATTTTTGTCCAGATATTATCCCTAACAGATATGGGCCAGTGTATACCTAAATCAGACTCCCAAGAGATTTCATTCTTAGTTTTGGATCTTGTCAAAAGTGGGGATAATAGGCAGGTGTACAGGGTGGAGGCCTTAGGTGATCTTCAAAGGATGGTCGACCAGGAATGATCTAGCAGCCGGGGGGTGGGAGGCAAGGATTGAACATAGGAGTAACAATTTAGTATGGCAGATCATAGGACTAGAAATGTATGTGAAAATAATAGAGGTATTGAAAAATAGAATATGCTTTTGAAAAAGTGAGGAAAGTGTCATCTTCAAATATTTGATGCACCCATACAATGCCTCTATCTCTCTAAGTTCTCCACTAAATCGTTTTTTTCTTGATGCAAATAAAGTTATTATGCCATCCGGTGGAGTTGATAAATGTATTGAAATCGGGTTGGCTCAGCATGAAGAAGTTTATTCAAACTATTGCATGAGTGTTTAATAATAGGCGTATGTAAGTTTTGCGGTTTCTGTGTAAAAGATAAATATTCTTGAATAGAAAATGGGGAAAGGAAGGAGTTCTCTAGATTGATCCAAAGAGGTAGATCAGGAGAAGGGACAGACAACCGCTTGGATAGATGTTTTAGGAAAAAGGCTTTATGATATTTGGGAAGATCAGGGAAATTGACACCTCCTTCAGACTTCGAACGCACCAACTTTAGTTAAGACATTCTAGGTTTTTTATTCAATCAAAGAAAAGAAGCAAGGATGGTATTAATTTTGTGGAACCATTTTGTAGGAATTGGTACTGGAATATTAGAAAGAGATATAGGATAATAGGTGTTAACATCATTTTAATGGTGTCAAGATGTCCTCACCATGAAAGATATAAAGGGTGCCATTTAGTCGTGAGTGAGCTAAGCTTCTCAATACATTTATTGAACTTAAGAGGAATTAATGGTTTAATGAAGGAAGTGAACCATATGCCAAGATATTTTATGTGAAGGGGGCTGCAAGTAAAATTAGAAAGGGAAACATCCTCTTTAAAAGTATTTTTAGATAAGGGCAAGATTTCACATTTGTCATTATTTAACCGGTAGCCTGGAACTAAGGAGTGTGATTGGACTTCATTCAAAAAAGCCGGCATGGAATCTTGGGGGAGGAAGAGGAATAAAAGAACATCATCAACATATGCAGCCAATTTAACCTGTAAAGAATTAGAGGTGTAGCCTGTGATGGATTGATTCTGTATTATTTTAGACAAGAAGGGTTTTAGGTCTAAGTAAAGAGGAAAGGAGATGGGGGGACAGCCTTGCCTCACTCCTCTATTAGGAGTAAAGTAGGGAGAAGTAAGACTGTTAGCAAAAATGGCAGCTTTGGATTCGAGGAGAGAAGAGAAATCAAGGAGATGATTTTTGGGCCAAACCCAAACCATTTTAGTCTCTGAAAGATGAAAGGCCAATATAATCTGTCAAAAGCCATCTCGGCATCCAGGGCAATGGCAGCAAGGGGTTCAGAAACATTTGGCGACTTGGAAATAATGTAAAAAAACAGACGGGTATTGTCATTAATAGATCATCCTTTGACAAAGCCCGTTTGTTCCTCACCTAAGAGATTAGGGAGAAGAGATTCCAACTGAAGAGATAATGATTTTGAGGACATGTTGTAATCTATGTTAACTAGGGAGATGGGTCTGTAGTTTTTACAATAATGTAAATCCTTTCCCTCCTTTGGGTTAAGACAGATCAAGGCTTCCAGAAAAGTACCAGAGGAAATACCGGAAGATAGAAAAGAGGAAATTAAAGTATGCAATTTAGGTATGATTATTTGAGCAAAATGCAAAAAAAAACTCAACAGTAAAACTGTCAGGACCGGGGGCCTTATCTTTCTTAAGGGATTTAAGAGCATTAAGTAAATCAGTCTGAGCCAAATCAGTTTCAAGGAGGCCAAGATGTAGAGACGGGGTGAGCGTTTGTGAATTGAGGAGAGATAAAGGGAAATGCCGTCTTCAGTGGGATTGTACTCAGGAGTATAAAGTTGTTCATAAAATTGAACAAATTCTTGTAAAATATCAGCGTCTTTGTATTTAGAAGTGTTTGTGTCCGATATTATGGATTCAATATGAAGCTTATTTTGTTTGGTCTTTAGATAATTAGCTAATAGTTTACCAGATTTATTTTGTCCACTATAGAATTTAGCACTGGTCTTCAAAAGAAACAGAAAGCAGCATCAGTCGTGACCTTATTATATTGAATCTTGGCATTAATGAGATCAGTTAAGCAATGTTTTGATTTGGAAGTGTAATAAGTATGTTCTAATTTTTTTTATCTTAGAGAGGAGGTCCCTATTTAAAACCTGAGCTGTCTTCCAATTATTAGAAGTGCACCGAATGATAAAGTCAGGATCAGAGGCTTTAAAAGCACCCCAAATTATATAAAAGGGTGTAGTATCATTATTGTTTAAAAGGAAATATTAATTGAAGAAAAAAATAAAAGAAGTATTGAAGTGTGGATCTAAGAGTAAGGAATTGTTAAAGCACCATTTTCTGGGATGATCAGAATGAGACAGTAAGTCTAACGGAATAGAAACAAGGGCATGGTCGGAGATTAGTATGGGGCCTATATCTGCAGATATGAGAGATTGGGAGACACTGTGTGATGTGAAAAAATAATCAATTCTTGATTGGGTCTAATGGGGTGGAGAGTAAAAAGTAAATTCTTGCAAGGACAGATTCCATAATCTCCATGTGTCGGTTAAATGTAAGTGTTTTATAGCGTTTGTGAAAGTTTTATGTGCTTTTGAAGGAGTGAAAGGAACTGTGGGTTTTCGATCTAAAAATGGGTCAAAAACTTGGTTGCAATCCCCAGCAAGAATTACATTGCTAGCAAAATGATGAGAAATCAGTTGATGTAAATGGGACCAAAAAGGAGGGTCACCAGAAGTGGGGCATAAACATTAAAAAGAGAGAGTGAGACGCCATCAATCTCTAACTCAGTATGCAGCCATCTACCTTCATCATCTCTCTCTTGTGAAATAAGGGAAGTCTTCAATGATTTTTGGACTAGAGTAATAACACCATTTCTTTTGCCATCCCCCGGTGAGAAAAAGAGTTCACTAACCCAATTTTTCTTAAGCTTTAAATACTCAGACTCTGTAAGATGATTCTCCTGCAGCAAAACAATTTTAGCATCCAGTTTAGAGAAGTAAGATATTACCCGTTGTCTCTTAATAGGAGAGTTTAAACCTTTAACATTCCATGGTATGATATTTAAAGCCATAAATCAAGGAAACAAAATAAACAGTAAAATGAACCAGCCTTACTGCATATATCATTAAAATACAAATAAGAAGTAGGAAATGTGATGCTGAAAAGAAGAAAAGGAGAAATAAGCAAGAAGGTAAAGAAAAAGAAGTAGTATGAGAGCCAATGAAGGAGACACAAAGGACATACTTACAAATAATCCAAGACACATGTAAGGTGGGGTGAGATAAGGCCAGGGAAGAATGATGAATCCAGACTTCAAGCGGGGAATGGGAAGGAATGAGAACTGAAGAGTAATACAACACATGGGGAAATACATTGAGGGAGCAGAACCTACAAGGAAGAAAATAAGTTAGGGCCCGATACTCAGAACTAACTTAAGACAAAATCCTAAACGTACTTCCATTTTGGTATTCACAGAAGACACTTACTCATTTTGGTATTCACAGAAGTAAGGAGTCCTAACTTTAGGACTCCTAAATGCCTTCTGTGAATACTGAAAGTCTTAAAGTTATGATTTTTCTCAGTTTAGGAGTAGTAAAGTTAGTACTCCTAACTTTAGCACTCCTAAACTGAGAAAAATCCTAACTTTGAGTCTTATTATGGCTGGTGACTTTGAAAAGGCATGGGTGAAAAAGGCCATAATGTGCTACAAGAGAACAAAGCTGTGGTCTCATTGCTAGAAAGTCTCTACGTCGATCAGCAGTGGGCTTTGAGTAATTCTGAGAGAAAAACAAAGTATTGCCTGCCCAAGTAACATGATTAGCTGCTCTGGCCGCTGAGAGAATCTTAAGCAGGTCAGTATGTTCTAGAAAATATAAGATAACCCCCCTCGGCTTCCTCGTGATGGTAGAAGATGGTGCAGAAGCAGGGCCCAGACAATGAGCTCGTCGGATGTTAAGCTGAGTATCCTGTGGCAAATTAAGGACCTTGCGTAAAAACGATTTGAAGAAACTGATGGGGACCCTCTAAACCTTTTGACAGTCCATAATGCGAAGAAAATTCCGCCTGTTTCCGTTTTCCAAGTTTTTTACTCGCTTTTGTAGGGTTATCACTTGAGAATGAAGAGCATCCGTCTTGCTACTGGCAGAAGTTAACGATTCAAGATTGTGCTCCACTGTAGTAACTCGGTCTTCTTAGCTTGACAATCTGTTAAAATCTGCAATTTAGAATTGGTCTCCTCAACAAATGGACGAAGAGCTCTGTTTTCCTTTAGTAGTAAGTCAAAAGAGACCGAAGATGGTTGTGTGGGAGAAGAAGGAGGATCTTTCTTTAAGCGTTTGCTTGGCGTTTTATTCGTACCAGAAGAAGTTGCAATAGTGGATGCCGTGGTGCCCTCAGGCGAAGTATTCGATGAGTCATCCATGGAGGAACAATACAAGCAGGATTTAGAACAAGTTGAAAATGTATGTGTTAGAGGCGATGGAAATGAAGAGACTTTAAGTAATTTGCCCATGCATTTAGAGCAGGAAAGAGTATTTAGCATAAACAGTCCCAAAGACTTATAAGCAACTTAGGTAGTTGAGAATCCACATGCAATGAAAATAGAAGGTGAAGCCACTGTGCAATATTCAAAGTAGCATCCTGTAGGTGCCGCCGTCTGACAACCACATCAATAGGTGCAGTTAATCATATCCAGAGGGTGAGCAATGACTGAGTGTAAATGGCAATGACTTATAAACAAGGTCAGGCGCAGCCAGGACAGAGTCAAAATAGTAGGAAGGTACATGAGGAGAAATATAACCATACCTCAAACTGTATTGAAAAATCTCTGAAACCGCTGAGGTGAAAGGGCAAGAGGCAGCATTCAGGCTTTCTCACACAAAAAATAGACTTTGAGTACTGGGCTCCTCAGAACAGTGCAGCATGCTTCAAAACGCCAGCGAAAGCATATAATTAATGCGGGAATGAAATTCAGTTTTAGAAGAAAGTTCTAATCTTCTAATAAAAGGCCAAAAGAAAAAGATGCAATCCACATCCTGAGGTCAGGCAGTTATTGAAGACAACTGAGGGTCATAGAAAGCTCAAAAAAGAGATTAGCACCTTTAAGTGTCATGCGTGATATAATTTCCTCACGGAGTGCAAAACAAAATGGCGGCCGATTCTGTGAGGAAAGCGCTCCGCTAGTAAAATCGGGAAAAAACGCTGTTACATTTTGATGCTGCAACTCAGGAGCACCTCAATCTGTGCAGCGTCATTTTCGACGATTATTCAGGAGTTTTGGGGTCCGTGCAGGAGGGTAATCACACACCAGGTCCGTTGCCTTCTGCGCTGTCAGAGCCCAGCCACCATATTCCTTGAGCGCCCTGAACCAAGTTGCTCTTTAAGCCAGGATTTGTTTACAAATAGAACACCAATTTCTGACAATTCTAACATATTATATATGTCAAGCTTATGCTGCGCTAACAAGCCTATATTAATAAGTAAGTAATGCAGTGTAGAAGAATGCATAACTAACCAGTGATTAGATGTAATGTCAATTGCATCCAGTGAGATAGCAGGCAGCGGCTCGTGCCAATCACAGCATACCTAAGAGACAGCACTGACCTGAAAGGACAATCAAAGAATGAACAGCTGCTTCCTCAAGAAAGATAATTAGGTATGGACCGGGGTCCCGGCCCTTGGCAGTGATTGGGAGTGGATAGGCGTGGATGGGCTTATAAAACCCCTTACCCCGGGCAACACAGCAGAGGGAGACTCTATGAGTGGGGCCACTCTTCCAGACAGCCTGACGCAAAGCGTTATATGATAACATAGAAGACAAGAGCATGCTTGGGTCCATATGTCCCAAAGTCATTGCAATGTGCATGTCATCATGTTGAGGTTGGATGTTTGTAGTTACAGTGGCTGTGTCCAGAATGCATAAGTTCCTCAAAAAAGCAGGGCCTATATAAAAACATATATCAACCTCCATGCAATATACTTTGGACAATATACTTGAATCACGGAGGTGGAATACGGGGCACTTAAGTATCAATCTGACCTGCAACAGTGATGGGGAGAAAACATTTGTCAGAGTGTGATGTTCCAGGGGTGGGGAGCTGCCAATGAAACCATCTTATTATCTCTGGGTTTACATCTAGGTCAAGTGGGTGGCCGTGAGATACTCTTCTGATGAGAGTAGGTTGTGTGCAAGAGAGCAGGATACAATTTTAGGTCGAGGGTATTTGAGGGTTGTGCCTTCAAAGCATTGAAACATTAGTCAGAGGATCCTGAATGTTTTAAATTGTTGTCTGTGAGCTGCTTTTTCATGTTTCGAAAATCATGTTTTCATGTTTTGAAAATCAGTCTCACGGCCACAGTTTGCAGCTTCTGAAGTCTTGATTTGTAAGATTAGCAGACCGTGGTAAAAAGCTGTGCAATCTTCTGGTTTTGAGTTGTCAAAAGACCCCACCACCATCAGGTGGCAATAGGGGAGGGGTTGATTGGTAGAGTTTTCTTAGTAGTAAGATTTAGTTAAATGGTGTAATTAATACTTCTCCCACTTGGGCTCAAGTTCTGTGTCCAAGTATGTTTGAGATCAAATCATTAAATGGGTGATGGTTGTAGGAGATGATGATGTTCTCATGTAGATTTGTACAACAGGGTTTATGGAGGTTTATCAGAAATGGGAACCTCTGAATACATAAATTATAAAACAAACATCTTGTAAATTTGCTGATAAATATGGTGGAAATGGCTGTGGCAGTAATAGCTTTACCTAAAGCAATTTGCACCTTTTTAGATGATTCTTGATAATGTATGCACTCCAGCTTCAAAGGGCTCATTGTAGCATTATTAGGAAGCGTGTAGTAATACTGGCACACCTCCTAGTAATTTCTGTCAATATTGTAATGTGGCAGGGTGTAATAAATGTCTGATAACCAGATGACTAAACAGTTTGTCTGCTCTGCCCAAGCTAGTGGTCCAATAATGCACCAGTGATTTCCATTTTTGAAGCCTTTCACCCCAATGTCTTTGTGAGATCCTAGTGCTTTGTAACAACCCTTGAATTGGACGCTTGTACCAGATCTGATCTGAATCACATATGGTCCTCCTCATTTAGACATTCTCATCCCAGGTATGCATTTGCAGACCGCTGCAGACCTCTTTGAGTGCATGTATACCTTTGGTTCCATGCCTTGATTGTTAAAACATCTATTTGGTTTTGGGTGAATATACTATGCTGTGTTATGTTATATTGTGTTGTATAATGACAGGCATTTGAAAAGCTCTTTGACTATTATTATTGTTCATAGTACTGGTAAAGTTAAAAATATAACATGTACAAGGAAGGAAAAAAGGATACAGCTGACTGTCAAAAATCATTGGAGAGTTTCTAGCAAAGTGTGGCTTTCAGGTGTTTACAGCCTCAGGAAGTCCTTAAACTATTTAAAAGAGAAAGAAGCAATAGAGACCTAAGAGAAACAATTAAGAGATCAAGAGCTATCAATCACACTGCTTACCACAAGTCGGTTAGCAGGACACGTGTTAAAATGGAGAACTCTCCATGAATAGGCATGAATAAGAACCTGAACTGGGTTTGGACAGCAACACATAATCAATGTAATTAACAACCCAACAGCATAGAGAGTCCAGAGGTGCACCTGCATGCACCTCTAATCAAGTGGTAATTACCGATTCGGTAAAATTGGAAAAAATTCAAAGGTGGCAGGGTGTCACTTTGACACCCTGCTGCACCCCTGATTAGTGCTTGCGTGCACATGTGGCACACATACATGCCCTAAGCGCATGTATGTCTGTCACATGGCACAGGTGTAAATGCACATATTTGCATTTCCATAGGAATTCGTACTTACCACCAACTAATAGTTGGTGGTAAATAAAGAATCCCTACAGCCCAGAAGCACTGTTTACAGTGCTTCCTACATCTCATTTACCGATTCGGTAAATGATGATTCGGTAATTACCGAATTGGTAAATGATGATTCGGAAAATACCGAATTGGTAAATGATGATTCAGTAAATACCGAATTGGTAAATGATGATTCGGTAAATACCGAATTGGTAAATGATGATTCGGTAAATACCGAATCGGTAAAAAAGCCTCCTACATAGGAAAAGTCTATTACCGGTCGGTAACGGACGAATTCGGCCGTTACCAACCGGTAATAGCCTACCTACATCTGGCCCATAGTTCCTTTACAGATAAGGTTTAAAACAAGGTAATGATGGGCGGCTAAGAGAGGTATTTTAATTTGTTAGAAAATCTCTTTTATTCATATTACATTTCTGAATCTAAAATGTCACCTTGTGCTGAAGTTAGTTGTTGCCAGAGTGTTGCAACACTGATGAAATTATGAACACACATTTTCCCTTCTTGCTAAAATATAACTGAATATTTAGTAACTCTGAAAAATCAGTTGAAAAATTTGGCTAGGTGCATAATATATTCGACATATGTTTTTCCAGGACATGTTAACTACTCCTAAAATAGGTGTCTGTAACACGTTCCGCGAGCCTCTCTCTGAGTAGTTGTGGACAGGTTTCACCATTTACACTCACGAACTTCATATTAGAGAAAACAGAGTGGCTGCCTCATCAAAACCATCTTAATTTTTTTTGATTAGGCAATGTACAATTATAACATCCTTGTCTGAATCTAGGGATGTGATTATTAGTTTTAGTCTCACTCCAATAACAGACTTCTTCATCTAAGAGAAGCTGGCACATGATTTAAAAGGACAACTTTTATGCAGCCAAGATGCAATTTAAGATTTGCCAACTTCGGGCATCTTTGTCCAATCATCTCCCCCTCCACCGAAGTTGATTTTACTAACTAGGTATTTCTTGTTCTTTGCTGCAATTTTGGCAGGAACGTCGAGCATGGATTCGTTGGGAGTCTTGTTTTTTGGCAGGAAAGTCGCGGCGCCTATTTAGCAGCGTGTTGAAACTGTGATCTCCAGCCAAGTCAGAGTAGGTAGTGTAGCCAAGTGAACAGCAGGCTAGCCCTTCCTTTAACAAACTATCTCTTGTGAGCCTCAGCTGTTAAAGCTGTTTCTAGGATAGCTGCTCCTGAACTCGCTCATTATGGTTTGTCTTTCAGAGATAGCTTGTAGGGCATCTGGCTGTCTACCACTGACACTAGTCCCTCCTTCCTGTCAGAAAAAGTGACACTTCGGTGGTGTTAGGGGCTTGTAAATATGCCCCTCTGGGGCATATTATCAAGTGAAACATCGCTGCTTTTTCAGCACATAGCGCCAAAAAAGAGGAGATTGATTTATCACCCTATTCGCGTTAACAAGCGTTAGCACGTGTTTCCTTGCGACTTTGCATGACAGCGATCAATATCGCTAATGACATGCAAAGAAGGCATTCCTGATCAAAATAACATGGAAATCATCGCTAACATAGCTTCGCAATATTTACAAGCCGTGCAGCAGACCCGCGAAGCGATAAAAATATCCACGCTAACCACGGTTATCGCAGGAATGTAAGGCTTGCTTTTAAATTGACTTAGGCATACTGATAGTGGGAGGTGGATTGCCAGGTTAGGTCCACAGTCCCCTATCAGCAAGCTTCTCCTTAGCGCTGTGAAATCATCGCTGGATTTCACACGCTATTCCTGATAATCGGCCTCTATCGCTGGAATTACATCGCATGTTAGCAAAAGGTTGATAATCATTATCGCATCTCCTTGATAATATGCCCCTCTGCTTCTTAAGTGTCACCTCTGCACCACAACTCCTTTTCCAGAATGCCCGTACACAATGCAGAGGTGAAATGAAAGCCAGTGCAGCCCCTGTGGTGCTGGTGGCTCACCAACCTATCACGGGGGTCCAGATTCAGGCAAAAGCCGATGAATATCTGTGAGATATGGGAGACTAAGGGGCAGAGCCCTTCTTATTCTTCAGGAGGGGGCCCCCCATCCTTTTGCACTGTACCGCTGGCACAATTCAGTCCCACACATCAACTTGGCAAGGATGCTACGTGCCCTGCTATAGCAAGGAAAATGGCCCCTTTGACTGCGGTTGGGATTGTAAAATACTGAAGTTATCAAGATTCAATGGACCCTGCCAGGTCTGGGATTTAGTGCCATCAAGATTCAATGGACCCCTTCAGGGCTGGACCCTGGTGTCACTGCACCTCCTGCACAAGTGGTAGCTACACCCATGGTCCCAACATCCTTCAGCATTAAACTCCTGCCCTTGTTTGCCTGTTGAGCAAAGGGGCTTGTCGCATTCGTCGCTGTACTTCACAGGAGTTCAGTATCCATCAGGTAAGGCATTTCCAAAAGGCAAGGATAGGCAGACGCCTTATGGTGCCATCTACTGGTAGGGGCAAATAACAGCCAAGAGCCCAAAAAGGATTTTTTTCTATGTAAGGGGAGAACTGCAGAGGCAAAGTAGAGTTTGATATGGAGTGCTGAAATCCACAAAGTGTTCTAGCTTGTCTGGGGCATAACCACAGACGATTGTTCAAATTGTGGAAATCACCCATAGTTTCTATCCTCAACAGACAGTAGCCGTGTTCAGCTTCCCACTTTTCAGACACTGTTGTGAGGCAATGTGTGTCTTTACAGCTCCACTCCTGACGCCCCCCACCTTCACTTTAAATGGCCAAGACCCCAGCAGCCCTAAGCAGATTTCTGACATTTATTTTCCGAGTAATCAAGCCTGGAGCTAGTCTTAAGATGAATAGACGCGAAATAATGGCAACACTTACGTGAGAATGTATTCCTGAGAAGGCTTTCTTTCTTTGTCAGATCCTTTGCGTTTTCTGTTTACATTCACAGAGCAAAACAAGCTCAACAAAGGCGCTGTGCTCTGTTTTTCAAGTGGTCAAAAACTCCAGCACAGGCATTGAATAGGCTCTGATTTTTCCAATGTTGGTTGCCATACAACCTCCACGTCAAACGGTTTTGCAGCTAAACTGAAATAATGGAAAACAATAAACGTAACTAGCATGGTATTAAAAAAAAAATAGTTAGCGACCAAAATCATTAGGTTGTACTTTAAAACTGTTTTGAGTGTTTTGTAAACTACACTATATATGCTGGGCAGCTTCAGGGCACAAGGGTATTCTTACCCTGTGAGTTGTATAAGATTCTCGCCATCATTAGGAGTGGCCCGGCAATTAGTTTAATACTTGTTGTTGAATATCTTTATTCGGTAAAAATTGCTCACCATAAAAGAGTACATTATACACAATAAAAGTACATTTCCCCCGCTAGAACAATGATAAAATATAACAATGTAATTATTATGGACCTTAGCCAAAACATCCTCAACAGTTCATTGTGTTATAATAGGAGAACCCTCAATTACATACAGTCAATCGATTGGTAGCCTAGAGTGCAGCTTCAGTATCCTTGAGCGCGTCAGTCATGCACTGCTCAAATATTTTGCCACCCCGCATATCATGGCAGTGGATGATGAGTCCGTAGAGAGTACACGTAAGGCCAGTCTGTGACACCTCAGCCCCAACTCCTTACATACAGGTTTCAGCCAGATCTTCCGTGCCACTTTGTAAGCGGGGCAGGCAAAAAGTAAGTGGGCCACAGACTCCTTAGGGGCTGCACAACCAGGGCACGAACGCGAAGGCCAACCAGAGTTAGACCACCTCGCGGTGAATTCATGCACCGGGAGGGTCCCGTACCTTAGTTTTAAATATAACGCTCTGTCTAGAGGCTTGGTTATAGGATCAAAAAGGGGTTCCAGCTTTCTAGCCCATTTGAACTCTAAGAACCGTTCAGTGAGTGAACCCCCAGCCCCACCGCATATTGCCTCGCCCTGCACCCAATCCCAGTATAACTTCTTACTCACTAGTTTGGGCGGCGGCATTTGGGTCTCCCACACATCTCTCAATCCCAATTGGAGAACCAGGTGCCTCACATTGTTCAGCCATCCAATCTTGTTGCCAGTATCAAGCAATATTAGGTCATCCAACCCTTCAGCATATTTGGCGAGCTCCTTGGTCCTTCTTAGGCGGACCCAGAAGAGCAGTGGACGCAGCCTCACTAGGTCTTTTAGGGCTCGTCTGCCCAAATCTAGCCGCAAGGGGATCAACGGGGTAGAGGCGGGGAGAGCCACCACCTCCCTCAGAAACGTATTGTCCGCTAAGGATAGTTCCAAAACGTTTTAGAACCCCCAAAGCTCAGAGCCATATAATGCAGCCGGGAGTATCTGGCCCTCATAAATGGCCATGACCGGTGACACAGGTTTACTTGTTGACTCTCGATACTCCCTCAAGGTCACCCCAGTTACTCTTTTGTGACCAAGTAACATTTTAGCCAAGTGGTCCTTCCAATTCATTCGACTATTTATCCGCACCCCTAAATAGTCGAATGAATCGACCATCTCCAGGGGTGTCCCATTGAGCGAGAAATTGTTTTTAAATCTTTTGGAGGGTGAGAAAGCCATCAGCTTGGTTTTCGAGGTGTTGATGGTTAGGCCTCTATCTATGCAGAAGGAGCTAAATCGATTCAGAAGCTTTTGCAATCCTACTGGGGATTTGGAGATCAGTATAGTGTCATCAGCGAAGAGCAGAGTGGGGATTCTTTCCCCCGCCAGGGATGGAGCATCCGACTCTTCCCCTCTCAGATGATCCACCACTCCATTCACAAACAAGGAGAAAAGAGTCGAAGCCATAACACAGCCCTGGCGTACTCCGCTCCTCACGGGGACCCTGTCAGTCAGCTGTCCCTGGGTACCCCATCTGATCCTCGCGTAGTTCCCCTCGTGGAGCCTTACAATTAAACTCAAGAGTCTACCGGGGAAGCCCATCCTTCCTAGAATCTCCCACAATTTAGCCCGAGGGACCAGGTCAAAAGCTGTTTTGAGATCTATGAAGGCCATATAAAGACTGCCCTTTTTGATGGTAACTGTCTTCCAATAGATAACAAAAAAGCGAAAGACCTGGTCCATCATACCCACCTTCCGGCGGAATCCAGCTTGGAGGTGGGAGAGGATGCTTGCCTCCTCCATCCAATCGCCAACCCTTGAGATGATGACCCTGCCAACCACTTTCTGGATTACATCTATCAAACTGATAGGTCTGTAATTGGCAGGGTCATCTCTTGCCCCTTCTTATGCACAGTAACCACCTCAGCCCCCTTCCAGGAATCTGGCACAGGATGGCCCCTTACAATCAAATTCATTATAATGGCAATTAAGTTGGCCCAGGCCATAGGTTCCGCAATCAAGAGGTCCCCTGGGATCCCATCCGGACCGGCCGCCTTCTTTGGGGTCAAGTGTCTAATAGCCACTGCTACTTCTGATGCCGTGAATGGGTGCTCGTCCTCCCCTGAAAGTTCCCCACCCCCACCGCTGGCTACCACGGGGCTAATTGTATCTTCAATTCCGCCATATAAAGCTGAGAAGTGATTAAACCATTGCTGGCTAGTTATATGAGCTGCTAGTGGTTGCGATCTCCCCTGTCTAGCTCTATTGATTAAGTCCCAAAATAGCTTCGGGTTCCCCATGCTCACAGCATCTGTTAAATCCTGCCAATGCTGTTCCTCCCATTCACGTTTAGCCAGCGCTAATACTTTCAAATAATCCTTCCTAGCCGCTCTAACTAGTAAAGGATCCCTTGTGAGAAGGGCATCTGTTAGGTTTTTCCTTTTACCCTTGCACTGGGCAGAATACCAAGGGTTGCTTGAAATGGGGGGTGTGTTGTTCATTCTGCAACTTTTCCCTTTAGAGAGAGAATAGTGACTCACTTGCTCTATTGTGGCTATATAAACTGTATCAAGGGTAATGGGAGGATTCGGGCTACTCCCATTTTCCCCATCCCAAACCTCCAGATCCAAATGCAGGTCCACCACAAGGGATTTGATGGTCCCTATTTGGTCCTCCTTTAGGTTTGCCTTATCCCATTTCAGTCTACGATTATTGTTATATGGGATAATCTCTTTAGTTAACTTCATGGGGGCACTCACCCCCCTATCTTTAAGGTTACCCCACCTAAACTTGCTGCACAAGGGATTATGGTCACTATCCTGAGTAGATACCACCTCCATATCGATTAGGTCAGTCCACATACTAACGTCCATTAAGATGTAATCGATTCTGGACGGCCCTGTAAGCCTATTAAAGGTCATCGCACCTGCCCGGTCGGACATGGTCCTACCATTAAGTGCTCTTAGTTTGTGATCCCTAATAAGGGCATTAATTTGGATTGCCCTTGCAGACCATTTTCAAATGGGGGGTAATGACAAGAGTGGGATGGACCATTTAGAGTCTTCTTCTTCAATACCTAGGGGGTCATCTCCAAGGAGAGGTTCAAACATACAATTGAAATCCCCCCCCCACAATAATTTTAGCTGCAGGAGGACAGTTGACTAATGCTGAATCTAAACTTAGTATAGTTGCTGAAGTAGTATCCCCCGGGGCCCCTCTGGCATACACATTGAATAGTTCAAGCCTATGCCCCTCAATATGACCCCTAGAAGAGAGATGTAGTATATCACTACACTCAGAGTCATGGAGGACCAAATCCCAGTCCAGATCAATTTTTATCCAGACCGTGAGGCCTCCCGCCGGTCTGCCCTTCCCTCTACTTACTGCTGGAGAAAAAAGGTGGTATAACCCGATTTATTTATTGGTAGCAGACTCCAGGTTTCCTGAAACAGACAAACATCGAACTTCTCGATGAATGTGTGCCATTCCGGTATATCCATCTTACTTTTTAACCCCGCTACATTCCAAGATAACAGGTTTATTACCCGACGGCCCTTAGGAACTTTGACATGGACCGCCTTGCTCCCCCCATCAACACCCGCCTTAGTCGTACAGCTATCCACCACACGGATAGAAGGTTTGGAGTGTACAGTACAACCAACAGTATTATCAGTACTCAGAGCTTCCAACGAGGCCCCAGTGGTACTGTTGCTAGACGCATTTTGAACTACAAAGGATCCCTCCTGACTTGTATCTTTACGTCCAGCTAACCGCAGAGCCTCCACACCTAACTGTCCACCTCTCTCCCCCTTAGTCTGTAAACATCAACCGCAGTCTTCCATACCGGAAAGCTGCGAAAACCTATTGCAAGTATCCAGAGGAATGAAGGGCCTCAGATGCTCCATCCTAATATCGTGATTCATTTTGTATCTCTGGGGTACTGTAGTCCAGCCAAAGTGATCAGCGGCCTGGGCAGGGCACTGCCCGTACGGAGGATAGATGTTGCTATGTGGTAAAGGGGGGTGAGATCTAAAACGGTGGAACTTGTTTTGGTGATTGGGGGGAAACGCAACTGACCTAGGATAGAAATATGTTAGAGCCCGAGGGATAATACAATTGTCCCCACTTCCAGTGGGCCAGTTTAGAATGTAGTCTACTGCCCGAGGGTCTCTAAAGTTAACCACCACTAGGTCCCCTTCAATATCTTTGCGTCTACTACCCAGCCAGTTGATCCGCCTGACATGAACTATGTCCCCATCCATATTGTGTGCTATGGGCCTATATGTCCTCAACCATTGTATGATTTTATTTTTTAATTCAGCATATCCCTCCTTCTTGTTCTCTGCTAACGGTGGAACCCCGGTCAAAACTACCACAAAGGGCACTGCTTGTGGGGGAATTTCCACTTGCGGCCCCTTGTTTACTGGACCTCTAGTATATCTACCTTCCCCATGTTCCTCCCGTTTGTTCGTTATGGGGGCCTTCGTCGCTACCCTTTTGGGGTCACCACCCGTTTCTACTACTGGAGTGTTTATATGTTTTGGGGGGAGTGGATTTTGAAAGCCGGGCTCAGCCCTACCATGAGGCTGTGGCTTCTGTTTAGATGGCTGGGATGAAGCAATTGGGGTATTAGCAGCATTATTAATAGGTAGCTTAACTGGAGGTATGGGATGCGCCACCCCGCTCCCCTGGGCTTTGGTTCAGGTGACCATGCTGTTTATAGCAGTCTCCAGGATTGTCAATCTACTTTCAACTTTCTTAATGGTCTCATTAATGGGTAGGAGCAGAGATCTCAGTAAGAATTCCAAATTCCCTATTAATGAAGGGGGAGGTGATGTATTTGATACTACAGCCCCCGCATTATTATCAGAACCTACAGCATTTGTGACCATTTCTGGTGATTTGATCTCTGGCGGTGGTGCCTCGGATGATGGGAATTCTGGCACCTCCACTATTGCCCTCTCATAAGTAGTGGGGGTTTTTGACACTTTACCGAAGTCAGAGTGGGAAATTTTAACTTTGCCTAGCCCCGCCCTTAGTTTCCTCCTTTTTTTACTAGGTGGAGGGCCATGAATCTGGGCTACAACTAATTGCTTAGATTTCATCTTCCTAGGCTTTGCTGTAACAGTAGTACAACAGGGACTAGGAGTAGGAGAAACAATTACAGTATGGTCTGAGGGCAAGCAGGGGGTGGGGGTACAATCGCGCAGAAAAAAAGGGACACCTTCTTGACTAGCAATTTCCCCACTCATATCAAGTGAACCTCCCTCCCGGGCCGTAGTAAGAGGAGCATTGTCAGTGAGGGATCTATTTTTCAAACTCTCGACTGAACGTCGCCGCTCAGCCCTTCGCTCAGCCAAAGATGATTCCTTATCACCATCACACAAGACCTTAGGGAAATAATTGTCCAGAGACCCATTACGTAGTCTTCCTCTTTTCCCAGATGTTCCATCTTCAGACGGCATAGCCATTACACTTGCCTCTAACAGGGACCGCAGATCTACAGACGTTAGAGGATGGGCCCAGCCCAGCCTACACTGGCCTACGAGGGCCTCAGAGGGCCCGCCCTTTGCCCGGGCTTCGCCCCGGCCGCTCCCGCGTGCTCCCGCGCAGCGGGATTCTTAATCTCTTATATGGCAGCCTCTATTTGGGAGAGGGGGCGGGGCGGTGAGGGAGAGCAGCCCAGGTGGAACGGGCGCGGGTTATCCGGGGACTCCTGGGAAAGCGAGTCCCAACCCTTCTGCTCGCAGCCCTTCTGCCCCGGTCACACAAATCAGCAGCTCCAGACGTGGGACACACACCCCCTGGCGATGCGGGACCCGCGGAGCGGGTACCGCGAGTCTTAGTGTAAAGAAGCAATCCGTTTGACAGCAGCCAACAGCAACAGGCTTAGCGAGGGTCCCACGAAGCAATAACGTGCAAGGGATTTTAAGTTGTTCCTGGTGAGGGCGGGGAGGTGAGGGAGAGCTGCCCAGGTGGAACGGGCGCGGGTTATCCGGGGACTCCTGGGAAAGCGAGTCCCAACCCTTCTGCTCGCAGCTTTTCTGCCCCGGTCACACAAACCAGCAGCTCCAGACGTGGGACACACACCCCCTGGCGATGCGGGACCCGCGGAGTGGGTACCGCGAGTCTTAGTGTAAAGAAGCAATCCGTTTGACAGCAGCCAACAGCAACAGGCTTAGCGAGGGTCCCCACCCACTCATGGCATTTGACAAAATCTGACTCCATTGAGATGAAATTTATCGGGTGCGATAAATATCGACAAAGTATGTGCTTTTGGGAAATAACACGTTGATTTTCTTGTTTACTCCACCAAACTCCACATGTTCTTGTAAATCTTTTCTTTATAAGTATCAGCAGGATTGACCAGCCATTATTTGTCGCAAAACCCATGATTGTGAAATGATCAGCAACAACATTTAATACGTATCGCTATTAACCAGGACGCTCGTAGCCAGGGCTGTGTCTTTGGGAACTGCTCAGAGTGGTTCAGGATGGCGTATTCAGGGTTGTGACTTTGGTAACAGCTCAGAGTGGTTCATTATGGCGTAGTCGGGGGTGTGTCTTTGGTAAGTGCTCAGAGTGGCTCAGGATGGCCTAGTCAGGGGTGTGTCTTTGGTAAGTGCTCTGAGAGGTTCAGGATGGCGTAGTCAGGGGTGTGTCTTTGGTAAGTGCTCTGAGAGGTTCAGGATGGCGTAGTCAGGGGTGTGTCTTTGGTCACTGCTCTGAGAGGTTCAGGATGGCGTAGTCAGAGGTGTGTTTTTGGTAATTGCTCAGAGTGGTTCATGATGGCGTAGTCAGGGGTGTGTCTTTGGTCACTGATCTGAGAGGTTCAGGGTGGCGTAGTCAGCGGTGTGCCTTTGGTAAGTACTCAGAGTGGTCCATGATGGCGTAGTCAGCGGTGTGTCTTTGGTCACTGCTCTGAGAGGTTCAGGATGGCATAGTCAGCGGTGTGTCTTTGGTAAGTGCTCTGAGATGTTCAGGATGGCGTAGTCAGGGGTGTGTCTTTGGTCACTGCTCTGAGAGGTGCAGGATGGCGTAGTCAGGGGTGTGTCTTTGGTAGCTGCTCAGAGTGGTTCAGGATGGCGTAGTCAGGGGTGTGTCTTTGGTAGCTGCTCTGAGAGGTTCAGGATGGCGTAGTCAGGGGTGTGTCTTTGGTAAGTGCTCAGAGTGGTTCATGATGGCGTAGTCAGGGTTGTGACTTTGTTAACTGCTCAGAGTGGTTCATGATGGCGTAGTCAGGGGTGCGTCTTTGGTAAGGGCTCAGAGTGGTTCATGATGGTGTAGTCAGGGGTGTGTCTTTGGTCACTGCTCTGAGAGGTTCAGGATGGCGTAGTCAGGGGTGTGTCTTTGGTCACTGCTCTGAGAGGTTCAGGATGGCGTAGTCAGCGGTGTGTCTTTGGTAAGTGCTCAGAGTGGATCATGATGGTGTAGTCAGGGGTGTGTCTTTGGTCACTGCTCTGAGAGGTTCAGGATGGGGTAGTCGGGGGTGTGTCTTTAGTAAGTGCTCAGATTGGTTCATGATGGCGTAGTCAGCGGTGTGTCTTTGGTCACTGCTCTGAGAGGTTCAGGATGGCGTAGTCAGCGGTGTGTCTTAGGTAAGTGCTCAGAGTGGTTCATGATGGCGTAGTCAGGGGTGTGTCTTTGGTCACTGCTCTGAGAGGTTCAGGATGGCGTATTCAGGGGTGTGTCTTTGGTCACTGCTCTGAGAGGTTCAGGATGGCGAAGTCAGGGGTGTGTTATTGGTCACTGCTGTGAGAGGTTCAGGATGGCGTAGTCAGGGGTGTGTCTTTGGTCACTGCTCTGAGAGGTTCAGGATGGCGTAGTCAGCGGTGTTTCTTTGGTAAGTGCTCAGAGTGGTTCATGATGGTGAAGTCAGGGGTGTTTCTTTGGTAAGTGCTCAGAGTGGTTCAGGATGTCGTAGTCAGCAGTGTGTCTTTGGTAGCTGGTCTGAGAGGTTCAGGATGGCGTAGTCAGGGGTGTGTGCGTAGTCAGGGGTGTGACTTTGATAACTCCTCAGAGTGGTTCATGATAGCTTAGTCAGGGGTGTGTCTTTGGTCACTGCTCTGAGACGTTCAGGATGGCGTAGTCAGGGGTGTGTCTTTGCTAAGTGCTCAGAGTAGTTCATGATGGTGTAGTCAGGGGTGTGTCTTTGGTCACTGCTCTGAGAGGTTCAGGATGGCGAAGTCAGTGGTGTGTCTTTGGTAAGTGCTCAGAGTGGTTCATGATGGCGAAGTCAGGGGGGTGTCTTTGGTCACTGCTCTGAGAGGTTCAGGATGGCATAGTCAGGGGTGTGTCTTTGGTAAGTGCTCAGAGTGGTTCATGATGGCGTAGTCAGGGGTGTGTCTTTGGTCACTGCTCTGAGAGGTTCAGGATGGCGAAGTCAGGGGTGTGTCTTTGGTCACTGCTCTGAGAGGTTCAGGATGGCGTAGTCAGGGGTGTGTCTTTGGTAAGTACTCAGAGTGGTTCGTGATAGCGTAGTCAGGGGTGCGTCTTTGGTCACTGATCTGAGAGGTTCAGGATGGCGTAGTCAGGGGTGTGTCTTTGGTAAGTGCTCAGAGTGGTTCATGATATTGTAGTCAGGGGTGTGTCTTTGGTCACTGATCTGAGAGGTTCCGGATGGCGTAGTCAGGGGTGTGTCTTTGGTAAGTGCTCAGAGTGGTTCACGATGGTGTAGTCAGGGGTGTGTCTTTGGTCACTGCTCTGAGAGGTTCAGGAGGGCGTAGTCAGCGGTGTGTCTTTGGTAAGTGCTCAGATTGGTTCATGATGGCGTAGTCAGCGGTGTGTCTTTGGTCACTGCTCTGAGAGGTTCAGGATGGCGTAGTCAGCGGTGTGTCTTTGGTAAGTGCTCAGAGTGGTTCATGATGGCGTAGTCAGGGGTGTGTCTTTGGTCACTGCTCTGAGAGCTTCAGGATGGCGTATTCAGGGGTGTGTCTTTGGTCACTGCTCTGAGAGGTTCAGAATGGCGAAGTCAGGGGTGTGTTATTGGTCACTGTTGTGAGAGGTTCAGGATGGCGTAGTCAGGGGTGTGTCTTTGGTCACTGCTCTGAGAGGTTCAGGATGGCGTAGTCAGCGGTGTTTCTTTGGTAAGTGCTCAGAGTGGTTCATGATGGTGAAGTCAGGGGTGTGTCTTTGGTAAGTGCTCAGAGTGGTTCAGGATGTCGTAGTCAGCAGTGTGTCTTTGGTAGCTGGTCTGAGAGGTTCAGGATGGCGTAGTCAGGGGTGTGTGCGTAGTCAGGGGTGTGACTTTGATAACTCCTCAGAGTGGTTCATGATAGCTTAGTCAGGGGTGTGTCTTTGGTCACTGCTCTGAGAGGTTCAGGATGGCGAAGTCAGCGGTGTGTCTTTGGTAAGTGCTCAGAGTGGTTCATGATGGCGAAGTCAGGGGGGTGTCTTTGGTCACTGCTCTGAGAGGTTCAGGATGGCATAGTCAGGGATGTGTCTTTGGTAAGTGCTCAGAGTGGTTCATGATGGCGTAGTCAGGGGTGTGTCTTTGGTCACTGCTCTGAGAGGTTCAGGATGGCGAAGTCAGGGGTGTGTCTTTGGTCACTGCTCTGAGAGGTTCAGGATGGCGTAGTCAGTGGTGTTTCTTTGGTAGCTGCTCTGAGAGGTTCAGGATGGCGAAGTCAGGGGTGTGTCTTTGGTAAGTACTCAGAGTGGTTCGTGATGGCGTAGTCAGGGGTGTGTCTTTGGTCACTGATCTGAGAGGTTCAGGATGGCGTAGTCAGGGGTGTGTCTTTGGTAAGTGCTCAGAGTGGTTCATGATATCGTAGTCAGGGGTGTGTCTTTGGTCACTGATCTGAGAGGTTCAGGATGGCGTAGTGAGGGGTGTGTCTTTGGTAGCTGCTCTGAGAGGTTCAGGATGGCGTAGTCAGGGGTGTGTGCGTAGTCAGGGTTGTGACTTTGGTAACTGCTCAGAGTGGTTCATGATGGCGTAGTCAGGGGTGTGTCTTTCGTAACTGCTCTGAGAGGTTCAGGAGGGCGTAGTCAGCGGTGTGTCTTTGGTAAGTGCTCAGAGTGGTTCATGATGGCGTAGTCACGGGTGTGTCTTTGGTCACTGCTCTGAGAGGTTCAGGATGGCGCAGTCAGGGGTGTGTCTTTAATAAGTGCTCTGAGAGGTTCAGGATGGCGTAGTCAGGGGTGTGTGCGTAGTCAGTGGTGTGTCTTTGGTCACTGCTCTGAGAGGTTCAGGATGGCTGGACTCAACAAAATGGCTTTTGCAAAGATGCAGGGCCTTATTTATGAGAAGTGTGCATCTCTGCGACAAAGCAGTGATGCAATACTCCTCAGTACGCCCTCCTTGCAACACCATCGATGCATCATATTTACTGTAAGATGCATCATGACACAAGGAATTACATTATTACTGAGGTATCTGTTGGTGCAAAACTGACACATTGCTGGAGTTGTGTCGAAAGCATGACGTAACTCAAGCAATTTTCCTTTCATATGAGGCAAGCCCCGTGTGAAAGGAACTGCATCAGTCTTATTCCTGCCGTGAGCTAGGAGTGAGATATTGATGCAGAAGCGTCCTAGAAGTGGCGTATTGAGATCCTATAGTTTTCAATGCACCACTTCTACGAGGCTTTTTGCGGGGTAATGCACACCCTGCCTACATTATACCTGGCCCAGGTATTATTTGGTGCAGGGGTTTACAAACTGACACATCTGCCTAGGTGCTTCACTTTGTAAATAGGGCGCAACCTGGCACATTTTTACACCACCAGTGAATCACAAAAAATGACACACCGCGGGCACAAAAGTGTTGCAAGGGCTCATAAATAGCCCCTTCAGTTAGTTCCAACACTTTTAGCCTAAGGTGGTTCTCCTCAAACCTTTTCAATAGCAGATAATGCTCCATTGTATTGAAAGAAGCCAACACAGCAGATCGAAAGGTCTGACCGCCATACTCTGTTTCTTGCCTTTAAGGTGTAGCAATATGGGCTACATGAAGTTCAGTTGGTTCCCAATAGTCTGTGAGTCTCAATATATAGGGAGGGGCCATGACTCAAGAGATGCCAAGCCTTGAGTGGGTCATGCTGCCCCTTTCCTAGCTCAATAATGGTAATAAATAGCAATTTACTCTCTGCATTTTATTAGTGATGACATCATACTGCCCCCTGCATTTTGCATAGATATGCCAAGACTCATGATAGGTGATGCCTCAAGTGAGTCATGATGCCCCTCCCTCCGCATTGATAATAAACAGTATATTACATTCTGTACATCTGCATATGTGGTTAATGCCAAGACATTTTTCAAGTTTATTTGTTTTTAAAAAGATAGTTAACCAAAACCAGGAAGCAAGTGGTTAAAACTGTGCAGCAAGGTAAAATCACATTGATGAGGCTTTGTGACATTTAGGAGAACTGTTTGCATATGTTAACTAATTTTACTATGCAGTCTGTGAGGCAGTAAAGAGTGTTTTTCAAATGTCAAGTTCGCTCTACTGTGGTAATAAATTGCAATTTTACCTCTGCACTGGAATAAAAAATATGTGAATTTATGTCCATTAATAAAGTGGCACAAAATAACTGTTGCACTACGTTTATTTTTCATTGTATGTCATCAGTGATGTCAACAATGGCATCATTTGACATGTTATGCATGATGAAGTATGTGAGGTCATAGTCAGTGCACAATAGGACGCAAATTATACTTATTTCACTAAATTATAATTGACGAATTTCAGTGCTTTTAGTTTTTTAAACATCAGTTTTCTCATATCAACACAAAACTGAAATATCACATTAGCCCATTTTTTTTTGCGAATGTCGGTGTTTATGTAACGTTATCTAAGAACTTATCACTACACCTAACTATAAAGTTACTTCAACCTATGTATGTTTTTGTGAAATTCTGTTTTTTTTTATCATATTTAAAGTTGAGAATATGCCTAACCCACTAGAACAACCTGTGGCCAACCTCCTGTTGCACTTGGTTATTGGCCATTGGCTATGTGAAGCAGGGATTTGGACGCAGGGCCTGGTTGCCAACCCCCGTGGTAGCCAGTGTCACTGCTGCTGTAAACAGCACAGCCCTACAGCATGGCCCCTGAGGAGAGATAGATCGGGGCGAGAGGATGCAGTCTAGTCTCTCCGTTGTCCTCTGCGTATCCCACCACTGGAAATCACATTGAACCCACCACGGGCTTGTGAATATAAAGACTGTGCTCTGGAGCCCATCTGTGCCTGCAATTAAATTACTACCAATTAACTGAGGAGCCAGATTTTCTCTTCATGACAAGTCCTTGTCATCGAATGGCATGTTCCATAGACATTGGTTGTTTCCTGCATCTTCCGCGTCTTCCCTTTTATTTTCACCTGATCAAGTAAGAGAGACATTTTTTCCAACAGTAATACATTCCTCAATATTAGGGAAGATGCATGTTTACTGGTAAATAAGAATTTATCTTATAATCCTTCCCTTGGACTCACTCTGGAATTATTTGTGGATCTTTCTCTTGGATCATGAAGGATCTGTTGTACTTGAAGAAAGGAAGAGACAATAGGTATTTTAAGAGACTTTGATGACCTAATACAAATTGACTTTTGAAGTAATTGAACCACAGTTCCCATGCCTTTTTGGACTCATTTGGTACTGATATTCTGTAATTTACTTATTTCATTAAAAAAATGTTTTGCTAAGGAATGAAGTCATTCCACTGCGTGAAGTTCATAAGGTACTTATCACTTAAAAGGTGGAGGTAAGCGAAGAGTGGTGGATTTAGAAAATGTACTAAAGTGTTCATTTCTATTCTTTTAGGCTAAACAGGCACTAAGAGAGATAGGTTTGCTAATGGGGAAAGTAGGAGTTCTGGGAAAGAGCATTGTTGTAATTTGTATTCAGTAGATATTTAAAAAATAGTAGTTAAGAGAAAGTAACAGTGTTCATTTTCTCATTCTATTCCAGACATATAGATGCATGGGAGTTTCCACTACCTACTCATACGCCAGGCTGACACTCAGTGAAGACCCTGATTTGCCATCTGTTTTTTTTCTTAATTTCCCCTTTTCTCCTGGGTACTGTTGTAACTTGGAGATTAATTTAGTCCACTAGTGATCTCAGGACACGAGCAGATGCCATGAAACATATTTTTCCCCCTGGAGCACATGAACTCTAATTGCCATACCAAACGGGAAGACACAAAACTGAATATTCTCTATTTTACAACCTCTTCTTCATCTGGAGATGTCTAGCACATACATTTGAGACCTGAAGAAGTCCCAATAGGACGAAATGCGTTGGCTACTGTGACTACTGTGCAATGGCGTGTTTTTATGAAGTAAATGAATAAAGAGTGATTTGAATACAGTCATCTTCGCTACAGATCTCTCAGATGGTGATGCCTCAAATTTAAATGAATTTGATATTTCTACAAAAAATTTGATTTGCACTATCTTCCAAAGATCAGTACAGTCCTTGAAAGGTACCATTTTGGAAGAAGGATGCAGAGGCAAGATGAGTCTCTGGAGCAATACATTACAGAACTTACGCAAACTTGCTGCCACATGTAATTTTGCTGCATCTTTGGATGAACGTCTCTGGGATCAATTTATGTTAGGCTGTACTATTGACAAAGCTTGTGATAGTTTGTGGCAGAAAGACGATCCTTCTCTCCATGAGGTAATAACCATAGCAAAAACCCATGAACATTCCAAAGCATGCATAGACACCATACGTAAAAGTGACTCTGTTAAAAAGAACAATGGCAAAGCTGTTTTAGTTGTTGGAAAAGATAAAAAATGTAAAACCCAAAATTTCTGACAAAACAGAGATCAAACCGGGGACATCTAAGTCTTTCTCTGGCAAGTGTTTTAGATGTGGCAATCCAGGTCACATGGCTAATTTTAAAGGGTGCCCTGGGTTGAAAGCCTCATGCAGTGTCTGTGGGTGCAAAGGTAATTTCACAAGATGTTGTAGATCAGGGAAAGATCTTAAAAAAGTTAGAGAAACTGATTTGTATGAAAATGATTGTGATTCCGACACTACAAACATTTGTCAGGTCAAAGCTTCTGGTGGTGATGGCCCGATGGAGGTTGTCCTAATTAATGATGCACCGGTAAAAATGTTATTCGACTCAGGGGCTAAGGTGATTTAAATTCCAAAGTCATTTTTTGAACAACACCTAGCAAGAAAAGTCAAACTTTCCAAACCTGACATCAAACCAAGAGGATATAGTTGGGAGATCATTGATTTCTTAGGGTGTTTTTGAGGCACTATTGATCCGGCTCACTTGGCAAAGGGGCATGAAAGGGTCAAGGCAGACCCACACCTACCTTCACTCGCTGCCGGACTGCTGGGTTTCTTACGCTGCTCGTTCCTCCCGCCGCCGTTACACTCCATCCACACGGCCTTAGCGGGGAGGAACTACAGCTCCCAGCAAGCTCTGGGGTAACCAGGAACCACCGCCCACACACTTCCTGCATTTCCGCGCCCGGAGGCACTTAACCAGCGGCAGTTCCCTTGAGGAGTGGGGACTCCGGCTCACTTGGCAAAGGGGCAAGAAAGGGTCAAGGCAGACCCACACCTACCTTCACTCGCTGCCGGGCTGCTGGGTTCCTTATGCTGCTCGTTCCTCCCGCCGCCGTTACACTCCATCCACACGGTCATAGCGGGGAGGAACTACAACTCCCAGAAAGCTCTGGTGTAACCAGGAACCACTACCCACCCACTTCCTGCATTTCCGCGCCCGAAGGCGCTTAACCAGCGGCAGTTCCCTTGAGGAGTGGGGACTCCGGCTCACTTGGCAAAGGGGCAAGAAAGGGGCAAGGCAGACCCACACCTACCTTCACTCGCTGCCGGGCTGCTGGGTTCCTTACGCTGCTCATTCCTCCCGCCGCCGTTACACTCCATCCACACAGCCTTAGCGGGGAGGAACTACAGCTCCCAGCAAGCTCTGGGGTAACCAGGAACCACCGCCCATCCACCCACTTTCTGCATTTCCGCGCCCGGAGGCGCTTAACCAGCGGCAGATTCCTCCGCCCCGTGGCGAAGCCCGGGCAAAGGGTGGGCCCTCTACGGCCCTCAGAGGCCAGAAGAGGACGGGGCGGGCCACCCCACCTGACTCTTCCATAGGAGGAGGTATAGATACGCACTTTACTTACTGACTTGCACTGTACTGCTTATTGCCGCTCTTTGGCGTATTGTATACAAAACATGTCCATCTGGGAGAAGCTCAATGCCCTGTGTGGCACCAAGTATGTCCCGGATGCATCACCCCCCTCCCTATTATGTGCAGTAACTCTGACAATTCAAACAGCACTCCGCGGGACCTACCCTTACCTTTAAATAAAGACAAAACTCAAGCCATTGCACTGCCTCGGGGTCTCAATATTAAAAGGAAGCTTGACGGGGAAAATGTCAATGAGAACCAACCAAAAATTGTGCACCAGCCCTACATCATCCCCCTCTAACCCAATAACATCAATGGCGGATATGGCTGTGGATAAAACCGATGACCCTGTATCGTCCTCCCAACTGACTTTACTGGCTCAGCTCGAGCAACTGTTACTATTGGTCATATCACCTTTGGTAATAAAAATTAATGACCTGGGGACAGGGTGACTAGCATTGAGAAAATAATTAAAAGGAATTTTCCACCAACCAATAAGATGGTAATACCCATTTGCCCTAATCCTCCCATTACCCCCGAAAAGTTCAAGTCAATTACACGTAAGAATGCCCAAACTCAATTACTACCTCTTAATACACCTACCGCACAAGGCCCTAAAGTGGCATTAAAACCCGCGTTAATAAATTACATAGTGGCTAGAGCCGAACCAGAAAGAATGCCACGTATTAACTTACCTCCTGAAGCCGCCCCATATGTGACTGTCCTCTCTGGGGTTCCTGCACTTAGCCAGGGAAAACACGAAACACATCAGGACTTGCTAAATAAGGTTATTTTTTAGCTACAGAACAACAGACCTTTGCCACCTGATCTAGATGGTGGAATCCTGAGCGTCAGAAGGGTGGGGTGGTTAGGTACGCTGCCCAAAGACATCTCTGGGGAACTGGTGTTAATTAAATTTAAGAATAGGAACATCGTCCCCCACTTACGATCTTGCCAGCCCAAAGAAGGAGATGGCCCCATTTGCATTTGGGACTTGCATGACCCGGGCATCCTACACATCCCGTTACTAAGATCAACTGCTAAGAAATACAACTCCTGGGGAAGGGGATCTTGTGCACCTAGCGCCACTAACCTTCTAGCCTCTAATAGATTTGAACCACTGTTTAAAAATTGTATTTTCTGAGAACCAACTACAAAGAGGCCACTCATGAGTACTAGTTTAATTGACACGGTAGTATGCAATTATTAAGAAAACTGCTGACATAGGTTTGCCTGATGTTCTTCCCCTGAACCTTAAGCTATTTTGTGGCACTGTATGCATGACCCTTTTTGTTTTTAGAGTTGTTCTACTTGATAATGAAATGTTTTATATTGATTAGCTGATCCGTCATACTTATTTAATCCTGTTTTAATAATTGACATTAACTTTGTAATGAAATGTTAAGGTATCTATTTATATATTGTTGCTGCTTTTATGATTTTAAACCAAAATCGAATAAAGCTAATCTGAAACTGAAACTGAAACACTATTGATCTTAAGGGGAGAATCATACCTGGTAAAGTGTATGTATCCATGAAAGGGGATTCTCTCATCAGCTGGTTTCATCAACGTGACCTACATGTGATCTTAGATCCTAAAAAGAATCCTTCACTGTGCTTAAAGAAGTTAACTTTGGTGAACCAGGTTGGTGAAGTACAAAAGTCATGGGTAAGATAATTTCCTGAAGTTTTTGAAGCAAAGTTGGGTTGTCTCAAAAATTACTACCATCATATCATTCTTAAGCATAATGCATTACCCAAAGTAGCTAAGGTGAGGAACGTACCCCTTCTGGTGAAGGAAAGCATGAAAGTTGAACTTGACAAGTTGGTGTCCAATGGCATCATACAAGAGGTGGAAGCCACTGAATGACTCTCTCCCATAGTGATGACCCGTAAGGCCAATGGGGAGGCCAGGCTCTGTGTTGACTTGAGGGAGTTAAACAAGGCTGTTGTTGTAGATCACTACCCTCTGCCTAATATCAGTGAAATGTTTTGCTCATTGAATGGTGCCAAACACTTTTCCTCCCTTGATTTGACGTCAGCCTACCATCAGGTCAAATTACACCCTTTGTCTCAAGACCTCACTGCATTTGTAACGCCTTTTGGTACTTTAAAATTTTTGAGAATGCCATTTGGCCTTATTTCTGCTGCCTCTGTTTTTCAGAGAGTCATGGAGCTTATTTTGAAGGGTGTGAAGGGAGTAAGAATTTACCAAGATGACGTGCTAGTTTTGGAACGGATGTAAATGAGCATGATAATAGGTTGAGAGCAGTTTTAAGAAAATTGTGTGATGGTGGCCTCACCCTAAGGGCAGACAAATGTCACTTTGATGTACCAGAAATTGAGTATCTTGGGCATCTTTTGTCACCTAATGGTATTAAACCTAAACCAACCCTGGTTGACACAATTTCCAATTTAAGAACGCCCCAAGATAAGGACGAACTGGTGAAGTTTCTAGGGATGACGGAATTCTATCATATGTTTATTCCTAATTTTGCAGGAATCACTGAACATTTGAGAAACCTGTTAAAAAAGGGGTGTGAGTTTGTCTGGTGCAAAGAATGTGTTGAATAATTTCAGAATCTCAAACGTCTTTTGAATGAAGCTCCTGATTTGAGTAGTTTTGATCCCTGATGCTAGTTCAAAGGGTCTTGGAGCTGTACTTTTACAAAAAGGAGAAGGAGAAGACAAGACCATTTTGTTTTTGTCAAGGCCATTGAGAGATGCAGAATTTAATTATTCGGTCATAGAGAGAGAAGCACTGGCAGTTTATTGGGCCATACGTGAGTTACACAAGTTTTTATGGGGCTGCCAGTTTTCAGTGTTAACTGATCATAAACCGTTGAAGGAAGTCTTTTCTAAGAAAGGTATATTGATTTGGTGTCTCACCGCATTAGAAAATGGGTAGTGGCCTTACAGGAATTTAACTTTTCGGTCAGCTACCTTCCTGGAGCCAGCAACAGGTTGTCGGATTGTTTTTCCAGATTAGGAAATACGAATGAAGATTTGACAACTACTTCTGTTTAGGGTGAGTGTGATTGGTTTGATGGTAATGAACTTGATGGAGAAGTGGATGTCTGTCTTATCAGTGAGGGAATAATTTCAGAGAAAGACTGGAAAGATTCGGTGACTAATGATGTAGTGTTGCAGAAAGTCATTTCAATGGTCTTGGGTCGTTGGTGTGACAAAAAAGATTGCAGCAATGATATTAAAGGATTCTGGCAGGTTAAGGGGGAATTGGCAGTGGTGGATGGCATTCTTTTGAGAGGTAGTAAATTGGTTCCTCCCCAGGAACTTTGTAGGACCTTTCTAGAACGTGCTTATTCCAGTCATATGGAGATTGTAAAAACAAAAGAGAGAATAAGGGAGGCTTATTGGTGGCCGGGCGTTGATGCACATGTTGAAAGAGTGGTTAGAAATTGTATAGAATGTTCTAGCAGTGACAAAGTTTTGAAATGCAGGACTCAGCCTATGGTGAAAAGGGAGCACTCTGAAGGACCATGGTGTGACCTATCCATTGATATTTTAGGCCCAGTTAGAAGGAATTCCTCTGATTGGTATGTTTTAGTATGCATTAATATGCATTCACGTTGGCCGGAGATTAAAATAGTAAACTCGGTGGAATCCAAGGTAGTGATAGAGTTTCTTGATGAGCTATTTGAAAGGGAAGGCTTTCCCTCTTCATTATTGTTAGATAATGGAGTCCAATTTACGTCAAAGAGCTTTGAGGACTTTCTTTCCACAAGAGGTATGAAGCACAAATGGGCAGCCCTCTATCACCCCGAATGCAATGTTTGGTTGAGAGGTTTGTAAAAGTCTTGAAAGAATGTTTGCAGCAAGCTGTTGTGTCAGGGAATAACTGGAACAGGCCATGAGAAAGAAAGAAAGGGAATATAGATTTACACCACATTCTTCAACAGGTATCTCACCGTTTAGACTTTTCAAAGGTAGGGTGCCCAATGTGGAGGTTTATCCTTCATGGGTCTTGGCGAAAAGAACCTTGATTGATGAGAATGTTGGTAGTATTGATGGGTGGAAATAGAAGGAAAGAGATGTTATTGAAAAATGCAAGGTGTGGTTTGATGATCGTCATACTACAAAAGAAACTACTGTGTCTGTGGGTGATTGGATAAAAATAAAATCACCCCGTCTTGATACAGGATGTTCAAAGTTTAGCAAACCATTTAAAGTAATTAAAGTCTTAAATGCTGTCAAGACCAATGATCACAGAATATGGAATATCAATAGAGTGTCTAAGGGCCCGATGTAGGTAAATCGCTTTTTCCGATTTCAAAATACCGAAGCGCACCGAATCGGTATTCTGAAATCGGAAAACGAGATGTAGGAAAAAAAAACCGAAAAAATACCGATTCGTTCGTCATCGGTATTGTGATTCGATACGTACCGAATCGGCATGGACCGATTCGGAATGTACCGAATCGGCTACCACCGAATCGGAAATTGCCGAATCGGCAAATACCGAATCGGCAATTACCGATTCGGAGATCGAAATACACCCCCATGGCTAAAATGCCCATAGGAATGCATTGAACAATCCGAATCGGCAAAAACCGATTCGGTAAAATCCGATTTGGTAAAATCCGAAACAGCCAATGAGGTGGATCCACCCTCCCCCACCCAAGCAGGGAGTGGCTACCCAGGCAGGTGCAGCTCATTAAGAACTTTCTGGAGAGGCAGCCTGAGCTGAACATTCACAGTGAGCAGCAGTGGAAGCAGGAGCCAGAGCACTGTGAGAGAAAGATGGCTAGCAGCAGTGAGAGCCAGAAGGCTGGCCACAAGAGAAAACCCAAATTTAGTACCATGGAGCTGCAGATGTTGGTGGAGGAGGTGGTGAGGGTGCACAGGCAGCTCTTTGGGAGGCTGTCCCTCACTGTACCAGACAACACAAAGAGGAGGCTCTGGAGCGAGATTGCTGAGAAGGTCAACTCAGTTGGTGTTACCCCCAGGACCCTTGATGACCTAAAAAAAATTTGTATGATATCCGCAGCCTGACTAAACGCAAAATGGCAGAGCTGCAGAGGCAAGCTGGACTGACTGGTGGAGGCAGGAACCCGGCACCACCCCTCACTGAGCTGGAGGAACTGGTGTCCAGCACCATCGAGAGGGAGAGTGTGTCTGGAATCGGGAACCTGGATAGCTCAGCCAGAGCTACAGCTAAAGGTAAGAAGCATGCGCATCATGACACACCCTACCAGACACCTCCCCTTTAGACACAATGCACAGCCAAACCCCAGCCCAGTACTGTTACCAACATACAAGAGAAAAGCATCATGGTAAATGTAGTCAGCAGAAGTAGGCAAAATATGGCAGTGCAGAACCACAATATATAAAACAGTGGAACAGATTCAAAGTATATGCAAGGACATGTGCAATGCTTTAATTGTAGTGACTGTAATACATCGTCACTCAATTTACAAATGCTTCTTTATACCTAGGGGCACCATCAGGCGGAGGAGCAGAAGCAACTGAGGCACCAGCACCAGCAACAACTTCCAGTGCGGTGGCAGGGCCAAGCACTAGTCAGGCTGCCCTGGAGGAGGAGGCGGAGGAGGACAACACCATTGGCCAGGGAAATGAGGGAGACCTAGGACTTGACTTCACATTTCTTCACTCCCCACAAATGTCTGGCACACCCCCATTGCTGTTCTCCCCTGAGAACTCACCAACAACGGCCCACCCTGCACCTACCACATCTCCTGCCAGGAGTATGGTTGTGGCTCCACTGAACCCTATCCAGGGAGCAGCGGGTCAGGCCCCAGCCACCACCACAACAACACCAGTGGCACCCCAGCCCACACAGCAGGGCAGCAGCAGTTCCCGGAGGCATACCATTTCCAGCACTGCACTTCCGGCACGGGAGGGCAGCGTCTTTCAGGGGCTGGAGGGCAGCATGGTCAAGATACAGCGCATGCAGGCGAAATCCATCATGGCCTGCCAGCGCCAGCTTCGCCAGCACAACCTGCAAATGGGCGAGATGGTGCAAGGGTTTAAGGCTTTCGTCGACACAAATAAGGAAGTTGCTGCAGGTCTTGGCCGTCTGACCACAGCCATCACACAGCTATGCACCAGACTTGACGAGCATGAGCACTCTCGCCACCGGGATGCCCGCATGCACAACAGATCGATTAGCCGCCTTGCTGCTGCTACCGCGCAACTGTGCCAACGTGGGGCTAATATGGAGGCAAGCTTGACACAGAACACCGCTGAGGTCACCAGGGGCATGGCCCGCATAACAACAGCCATGGAGGCAATGATTATTTCCAACACTGTGGCCAATCCAGCCCTGGACCTGGGGGAGGCTGGGGACAGCAGCAGCCGCAGCAGCCCGGCCAGCGCTGTGTCGGAGCCACGCCGGAGCACCAGGCGCTCTGCTGAAGCTGCTGGACATGCGGAAGGGGGAGAGGCACACCCCAGTGGGGCTGCTAAGCGCAGCAAAAAGTAGGCTTGCCAGGGCGGGTGAGGCAACCTGGACCTTTGACATTGATTTTCTTTACATTAACATTTTCTTTTGTTGCACATCAGTGCAGTAACGGTGTTGCAACATTATTAAAATTTTCTTTTCCTCACAACCATTTACCTGTCTGTGCATCTGTACTCACTCAGAAATAGTTTTCTGTAATCTCCTCACGTCTGTATCTGCCATCACTTGGCGTAGACACCCCAGCAGGTTGTGTTTGTGGCACAGCAACGTCGTCGTCATGGTCCTCGTAGTCAGACAACTCCACCTCAGTGCCCTTCTTCACCGCAAGGTTGTGCAACATTGCACAGACAGCTATGATCTTGCAGCAGGTGATGGGGGTATACTGCCTTGCACCTCCACTCTTGTGCAGGCATCTGAATCTACTTTTCCAGATGCCAAAGGTCCGTTCAACTACATTCCTTGTGCTTTTGTGGGCCCGGTTATACCTCCTTTGGCTGGGTGTGGAGGGGTTGAGGTAGGGGGTGAGTATGAATGAGCGGAGGGCATATGCACTGTCGCCTAGAAGGAAAAGGGGTAACATTACTCACATGCATACATGTATTACACTTAGCTACTTTGTGTTATGGGGGTCTGATGATGTGTCTCACCTAGGAGGTATCCTTCACCAAATTCGCCAGCCATCAGCCGTGCATAGATGCCGCTCTGTTGAAAAATGTAGGAGTCGTGGGTACTCCCTGGGAATTTTGCTACCAGGTCTGTGATGGTGCACTTCGCATTGCAGATCACCTGAACATTGATGGTGTGCGTAGACTTCCGATTGCGGTATATGTATTCTGTGTCAGCTGGGGGGCAAATCGGAATGTGCGTGCCATCTATGCAGCCAATGATTTGGGGAAATTGTGCCATCTGGTAGAAGTCAGCTTTAGTTTGTACCAGTTCTGCGTGGGTTGCAGGGAAAGAGATGTATTGGTCCATCCTGTGTATCATGGCGTCAAGGAATGTGTGGAAGAACCTTGACAGGCTGCTCTGGGTCACCCCTCCTACCGCTGCAACTCCACTTTGATAGCTGCCAGACGCAAGCAGGTGTAGGCTGCATAGCACCTGGACGTGCGCTGGGATGGTGTGTGCCCTTGGGGTGGGGTGGTCCAACAGTGGTTTGAGGTCCCTGATGAGCTCCAGAATGGTGTCTGAGTCCAGCCTGTACCTCTGTAGGATCTCTGCCTCTGTGAGCATGAACAGGGTGATCCGCTGTCTGTAGACCTGTTCCTCTCTTTGCCATTCCCTCTGTCCTTCCTGCTGTAGCCGTAGCCGCCTTGCAATGACATAAAAAGCTGCCATCCTGCAAGTTGCAATGCATTTTGGGTCTATTTTTATGGGTTGGAGTTGGTTACCACCTGATTGTAATCCATGGTAAATACCGATTGAGAAATACCGATTTAGAGCCAAAATCGGTATTTCTGTGCTTCCCTACATCTCCCTATCTGTCCGATTTGGGGATTTTCCGATTCGGTGATTCTACCGATTCGGTAGGTTATCCGAATCGGCTTTTTTCCGATTCGCTGTCTCTACCAAATCGATACATGGACCGAATCGGATTTTTTCCGATTCGGTGTCACTACCGATTCGGTACATGGACCGAATCGGATTTTTTCCGATTCGGTGTCACTACCGATTCGGTACATGAACCGAATCGGTATTTTTATCCGATTCGGTATGTTACCGATTCGTTATATTTCCGATTCGGGGTATTTCCGAATCGGATTATTTTCGATTCGGTAGTCATTCCGATTCGGTATTTGTACCGATTTGGACGTTTTTCTTTGACCTACATCTCGATGGCTGTATACCGATCGGTAAGGGCCCAAAATCGGTATTTTCGGCCGTTACCGATCGGTAACGGCCTACCTACATCGGGCCCTAAGTGTCTTCCTTTGGAGGCGTCGACTTCTGTTTCTTCCTTATGTAATACCTCATCAATGCCTTCGGTGGATGTGCAAGTGAGACCCCATAGGACAATCAGACGTCCTCCAAAGTTGCAGGATTATGTGTAGTTTTTCTTTATACTTTTATTTTGTTCTTTTCAAGTTTTTAGGGTTTTAGTTTGTTTATTAGGGGGAAGATAATGTAATGTCCTACTTTAAAATATCTGAGTATGTGTTGTTCTTTAACTCTGAGTAGAATGTGGAACTTTCAAGTTGCTATGGTTGGCTGAGCATCTAGTCAGTAGACAGTTACCAGTCCTGTGAGTTGGATGGGGTCTCTGATACCTGAATCTTATTAAGGACCTTTTCATCATCACTGCCTCCTGAATCTTCCTTCAAGACTGATCTTACATATTACATGTATTGATTTCATACCACGGACTATGTTTTTAAGAATACTACTGGTGTGAATGGAAGGAAATGTAATTTGATTTTATACTCAATAGATTCGTTGTTACTATTACTGTGAGTGCTGAACTATCAATACCTAATGTTATTTTGTAAGTTGCTTTCAATTTGAAGCAGAGAGGGGTTGTGATTTAGGTTTGGTGCAACACAAAGAAATTCATATAACTACTCCCATTATTTATGTTGCTAAGTGCGTTACTTTATTGCTTCATTCCTTTTGTATATATTTGTCAGATCTCAGGCGGAATAGGACTTTTCATCTCACTCTTACAAGACCTTACACAACCATCTAGATTTCCACTTGTGTTAAATTATGACAACAAGGCCCTTTGCTCAACCCCTGTGGGCACCTGTCATGAGTTTCAACACTGCTATGATTTCTACAGCCTGATTGTGCCCTAGTCAGAACTCTAAGTGTGGAAATGCTCGAATAAATGTATTCAGATATAAAGGACTTAAGTGGTAGTACATATTTCGTATGTTCTGATCTATAGCAGACATTCAACAGAAAGCAGACTAAGATTCAAGTAAGTGATAACTCTTTCAACGTGAACAGACACGAGTATGCAAATGGGAGCCATTGGCAATTGAAATCTTTCAACCTTTACCAACACATATGCACATATGTTAACTGTCAAACGTGAGCACATGTTAACTGACAAACGTGCTGTAGAAGTGAATGAGCCAGCGCATTCATCCCAAACCTATTTAAACCACACCCACCACTTGAGACTTGCTTAGTCTTGTTTGCTCGCGTCACTTACCTGTTTCCAGATTCCTCCTCTGCGGTATCTGTGTACCAGCTTCTCCGCACCTTCTTCCAGATTCCTCATCGGTGTCCTCTGCGGATCGGCTTCTCCTCTGGCGGCATTCTGCTGACCCTTGTTCCGCTTCCGCTGGATTTGTCTCATTGCTCTGTCCTCCTTCCTTTTTACTGCCTGGAGAAAAAAGGAAACAGGCAAAGGCCTGATTAAAAGACAGCAATAGCGCGCATTACCAAGTAAGAAACTGAATCTTCACGACATGTAATTTAATGACGACGGCTCATTAAAAGGATCTCTGTGGACCTAGTAACTTTTGCTAATTTCTGCAATGCGACTTGCAAGAAGCGGTTTGACAAGAGGTTGCACTGCTAAAAAGGAACAATTGAACAATTATTATTTTGATGAACATTCTGATAAGAACTTTTGTTCTCAGTTCTCTCTTTCCGCGAATGTATGAATATTGATTATTATTATGTTGTGTACCAACAAAATTGTTTAGAAAGGCAAACAAAAGGAGTAAAAGTCCCATAAGTTGGATTGTTAATTACGGAAAGGGTTGTGAATTGTTCCACTCATAACCTGATTGCTGATAATAATCACTCTAATCATTTCCTATGTTTTAGGAAAAATAACTAAATCATTTCTTGAATGAATAATATTTTATAAAGCTCAATATATCAAGATTTTGAGACTTTAGGTATTATAAAACGAACTTTAACAAAACATAAGCAATCATTGTATATTTAACTAGCAGCCCGTCCCGACGTTGTTGGGTATGAATTGCTGTCGGCCAGTAGTATATTGTTCTGTAGGATTTTGTTTTGATAGCATTTCTTATCTGTGACAGGCCTGTGAAATGCTCCGATTCACAGTGCACTGCTGATTGACTTAAGAGTGCGCCTTCAGTAGTGTGTGAACTCGAGTTTCCCTACTTTATTTTTCCTTGCAATATTATATAGAGCAAACTCGACAACATGCCATGAGCACAATTTACATTACAGAAGAACACATTCATTTGCGGTAGGCATGGGGAGACAAAGCGATTTGCCTGGAATCACAGGATGTTGAGCTGATGCGGAGATTCGAACGTAGCTCCCCTGCTCTAAAGTTCGCAGTTCTAGAACTTGTGGTCGGAGGTGTGTCTAAAAGTGTATGTCGGTGTTGGCCATCAATGAGAGAGACCTGTGCATTTTTCAAATGGGTGGTGAAAAAATATGAGTATGTTGCTGGAGATGTGGGACGCCGTGCCACCAATGTACTTACCGAGGGAGGGTAAACACCCATTATTCCGCAACTTTCTTTCCGCATACCATCACTCAGCATACTTTCATTACAAAAGTACCATGACTCCGCAATGCCATTATAACGCATGGCATTACATTTTATATGCTTTTACCACGCATACATTTACAACGAAATTCGTTGTAAATGCATGAATGGTAAAAGCATGTTTTTTTTAATGTTTGGATAAGGTAAATATGGGTATAGGGGTATATGTTTTGGGGTATTGAGGTATATGTTTTGGACTGTTTGGGTATTTTAAGGGTGCAGATATAGTCATGGGTTATGGGGTACAGGGGTAGTTTTAGGGTTTAGGGATAGGTATGGGTTTTGGGGTACAGGGGTATTTTTAGGGTTCAGGGCTAAGTTTGGGGTTTGGGGTATAGGGGTATTTTTAGGGTTCAGGGGTAGGTTTGGGTTTTGGGGTACAGGGGTATTTTAAGGGTTCAGGGCTAGGTTCGGGTTTTGGGGTACTGGGGTATTTTTAGGGTTCAGGGCTAGGTTTGGGTTTTGGGGTACAGGGGTATTTTAGGGTTTAGGGGTAGATTTGTGTTTTGGGGTACATGGTTATTTTTAGGGTTCAGGGCTAGGTTTGGGTTTTGGGGTACAGGGGTATTTTTAGGGTTCAGGGGTAGGTTTGGGTTGTGGGGTATAGGGGTATTTTAAGGGTTCAGGGCTAGGTTTGGGTTTTGGGGTACAGGGGTATTTTAGGGTTCAGGGGTAGATTTGGGTTGGGGGAAAGGGGTATTTTTAGGGTTCAGGGCTAGGTGTGGGTTTTGGGGTGCAGGGGTATTTTTAGGGTTCAGGGGTAGGTTTGGGTTTTGAGGTACAGGGGTATTTATAGGGTTCAGGGCTAGGTTTGGGTTTTGGGGTACATGGGTATTTTTAGGGTTCAGGGCTAGGTTTGGGTTATGGGATGCAGGGGTATTTTTAGGGTTTAGGGGTAGATTTGGGTTTGGGGGTACATGGGTATTTTTAGGGTTCAGGGCTAGGTTTGGGTTATGGGGTGCAGGGGTATTTTTAGGGTTTAGGGGTAGGTTTGGGTTTTGAGGTACAGGGGTATTTATAGGGTTCAGGGCTAGGTTTGGGTTTTGGGGTACAGGGGTGTCTTTAGGGTTTAGGGATAGGTTTGGGTTTTGGGGTACATGGTATAGTTATAGGGTTAAGATGGGTTAGTGTTTAAGAGTGTTGGGGTATTTAAAGGAGTAAGGGTGGGTTATGATTATGGGGTGCTGGGGTATTTAAAGGGAGCACAGTGGGATTAGTTTTTAGGGTGTAAAGGGTAATAAAATATAATAATAAATAAATATAATATAAATAATGCAACTTAAAAGAATAAATGTTTTAATTAAATAAAAAAATGTGTATATATATATATATATATATATACATATATGTATATATAAATACACATATATACAAAAATATATTTGATGTTTTAATAATGTACTTTTACAATGTATATGTCTTCACCACACATGCATTTGCGTTATAATGGCATGCGTGATTAAGTCATATGCGTTGTAAAAGTTTTAGAAATTATGTCTTTGCGGAGTAATAGTCCTGCGTTATAAAAATTGCGGAGTGATGGTATGCAGGATGTTGGTTTGCGGAATATCATCACATATTCTCTGGGGGAGGGATAGTCCCTTTCTTGCTATTTCGGTGGAGGCGGGCCTGGTGTCCGGATGTGCGTGGCGCGAGGCCTGTGCGCAACAGAAGTGGAAAATCTCCAGTGTGCGCTTCAGGCGTCACCGGAAGTTAAGGCGAGATTACTTTTCCTGCACAATGGCCCCTGTTGGTGCTCCTTCCGGCCCTTGGGAATAGCGCCATGCTGGACCTCCATACAGTAAAGCAGGTGCATGTCACTGGGAGCGCGGGGCAAGCACACCCGAAGCTGGAATGTACAGAACCTGGGAAGAAAAAACAATGAAATATTGGGCACAACGCTCACTTTTTTTTCTGTAATCCCGTGCCCCGCACACGCCGACGCCCCCAGCACACGCCCACAGCACACGATATGAGACATGGCATGAAGGGCGGAACATACCACACGCCCCCAGCATTTGTCATGACACAGCACACACCCACAGCACAACCCAGACACGCCCACAAGGGACTCCTTTGCTGGCACGGTTCTTTTACCTTTTAAATGTATATGGTGGGCGTCTGCATAGCCTATGTTCTTCTGCTGCAACTGCCCTTTCCAACGCTGTATTGGGTGTTGGGATTGGTGCTGTGGTTCCTGAGATTACCCGCTCAAAGGTTTGGGCTCTCTCTTTATTATATTAGTATATAGATAGGTTGGTGTTTACCTTTTTGTTTATTTACATTTAGAACTAATCAACAAAGTCACATGATCAACCCCTGTTCAAAATGAGACAGAATTCACAGATCGCATCTTCCCAGAGAAGACCTACATATCCCAAAGTCCCAGAGAGACGAGACTTCAGTGCAGTAAGAGGTCCAGTGACATCTTGTCATTTTCTCTGTTTCTCTTTTCTCGTCCCCATTCCCTTTCCCCCCTGGGTTGATATAGTTTGGCCATGTATTCTCTACTGGTGCCTTTCTATTTTACTTCTGAGGAGTTGGGGACTTATCAACACCAAAGTTGAAACCCTGGAGAACAAGTGAGTGGCAGTCATAACAGCACTCATCCACCTTCCCCAGCTGAGCACGGCTTTGGCCATGAAAAGCAGGGAGTGGAGTACATGGCTTGAACTTTGACTAACCCCTGTATCCATTCTCTGCTGGAGCTCACCCCCCCACTAGTGTATGTAGGTTGCTCATTTGTTAGGAAGAATGTGAGTCCTACTTAAGTAATAAGTTCACAACTTTCTGTCTACTGTGAACCAATCATCCCATTGTAGCACTTAAACTCTATCCGATTAGAGAGGCAGAGCCGTCTACTTAGGGGAGGTGGTGAGGGTTAGCACCCCAGTCTGCAGGTATACAACAAAGAACACTCAATAAATCATTGTCTAGTCAATCTTTTATTGATAAAATGTAAAATACTTTTTTATGTACAAACTAATTAATACTACACATTAATTTACAAATATTTACGAGTAATCAGGTGGAAATTCTTACTATGACATTCTCCTAAAAGTCCAAATCATACTGGATCCCTAAGTCTTAAGACCATGATACCCCCTCCATATACTATCCATGGTATAAGGGAGTGTAGTTGTCTAAAGACAAGCTTACTGGCTTAATCAGGGGTTATCACATTCATAAAAGCAGAAACATATCACAACAGACCTATACAACACCATTAAAATTGATAGACATGATACTACCTTATAATGACATTCATAAGAGTTTGTAATTACTCACTGATAAACTGGTGATCATGATGGAGACATTCCCTGACTATCATTAAGACATACATAGCAACCTTGTTAGTTTTGCCATATTTCAAAAAAGCTTTCCAATCAATAAAACACAAGCATGAATCATTCTTTTTTTCACTTTGGTGCAGCACAGACTCAGGACCCACCAATCTCCACAACCCAGCACCTTCCAGAAAAAGGGCAACCTTTAAAAAAACGTAAAGTTGTCTCAAAACACTCCTGTGGTAACTAAGTTTACAAAACCTTTAATGGGTTTCCTGTGGGAACTGCTGCACTCCTGGCTGGCACATAAACATTTAGGAACACATTTGTGGTTTCCCTACCCTCTTTGAGGCAACACAAGCAGATTAGGCACATCTTAAAATGCTCTTAAAAAGTTTATGGGTTGCATTACTTAATGCTATGCATTAATTTACAAATATCTACAAGTAGGAAGGCACCATGAAAGCCCTGAACCTTAAGACAATGATATCCCTCCACATATACTAGGCACAATATAAGGGAGAGTTACAATCAAAAGGCAGGCCTATTGTCTGGGTGTTCACACTATCATAAAAGCTGAAAACTGCCAAAAAAACATTTAAACTTCTAGGATTATATAATCTTATAATGGCATACATAAGCACTTGTAATGACTCACTGTTATACTGGTGATGCTCAATAAAACATTCTGATGATATTAAGAGGTTCAATTCTGCTATTGTCAATAAAGCAATACTTAAAAATATATGAGCATGTGCTAAATGCAGAATTACTATTCTTGCATAATTTAAGTGTAATCTTGCTGAATTCTTAAGTAATTCTGCATGATTATGCTACACTGATTTGTGTGAATTACGCCCACCCCTAATCATATTCTAGTATTTGCACTCTGGAGATTTTTAGCCCCTCTGAATAGTTTATTCGTTCAACTATAAAACTTGCACTATATGAATGAAGAATCTGTATTAGTAAAAATGTATTTGAAATTGAGTTCAAGGGCGAATTTTGTAGTGGGAATTAAAGATGATGTCCCTTGATTGTAAGGGGCAGATTTCATTGGTAATGGAAAATCCTCAGATTTCTGTAAGAAAGTGAATCCTATGCCAAACAATGAGCCTCCTTTAGAGTTTGGCAGAAGGGTTGCTCAGTCACAAATATGATGGATATCCTGCCAGCTTTATTCCAAGAGCATTTTATCCCATAGCACTTTTGATAAGGCGGTCGCAATATCTCTCAATTTTGTGACAGCAAACTCTATATCTATTCCACAAGTGAGCTTTCCTCTGTATTTCGAACTTCCTCCAGAAATCGCATGATGTTTCACTACCAGCTAATAAAACTCCAAATCAGTATCTAAGTTTAAACATTAGTGGGCCTCATTTATGTGATTTTGCCGTAGGGAAGCGCAGCAGGCCTTCCTGCTGCACTGCCCTCGGCAAAAGAAAAGGGCAGAAATATGCCGTATCTATGAGATAAGGCTCATTCCTGTCCTTTTTGCCTGCACCGGTGCACAATAGGCTGCCATGCGTCAAGCAAGGCACCTTTGCACCATGGTGCAAGGGTGCCTGCGTTGAGGGGATGATTGTTTTTGTGCAGGAAGGGAAACCTTCCTGCACAAAAACAATCCCAAGAGATGTTTTCCTTTTTCTATGTTTGCTGCAGAATGTAGCACTCATCGGAAAAGGAAAAATGAGGAGAAATAAACATATTTCTCCTTGCTGTGCCTCCCTTATGCCTTCCCTGGAGAGGCGCAAGATTTTGTCCCTGCCTCAGATTTACGATTTCCCGTAAATCTGGGACAGTGTCAAAATGCTATTGATGTTCCTGGGAACGCCCCCAACAAACCCATCGCACACCCCTTTAAAGCAGGAAACTTCATTAAAGGGGACAATATTTATCAGGCAGCATTTATCCCCAAAAAAGTGGCTTGGTGCTGTCTTGTAAATGTGGAGCAGGCTCTTGTGCCACGAAATGTCACAAAAAGTGATGTTCCAATGGTGCAAGGGGCCTCATAAATGAGGCCCAACTTAGTCTTATTTCACCTGTAAACTTTGACACCGGTCTATTGACCTATTGAACTCAGTATTGAGTAAGGGCACATTTCCCTCTAGAAAAGAAAAGGGAATTCATTTTTTTGCCTTGGAAACAATATTTCCCATATTGCGAAAATGGAAAGGGGCGACCACTCGGTCCCCCCGAACGTATGGCGGAGTGCCTCGATCCCCCCGGGAAGCCATTTTTGGGCGGGAGGCGCGTCTCGGCTGGTATGCCCGAAGCGGCGTAGCCGGGGCGCGCTTTTTCCCGCCCTAGAGTGGGCTGGCCTAGACACCGACGCAGCCAGCCACGCCCTCGGGGCGGGCAGGGGCGGGTTTTCGCCCGCCCTGAAGACGGATAAAAAGAGACGCAAGACCAGAAGACGTCCTCTTGTTCTTGTGCACCGAAGCTGCACCTCCTCGCTACACGTGAGCTCGGGACGGAACGAAGAGCCAATTTTGAGCGTTTTGATCTTTTTCTTTGTCTTTTAGATACTTCCTCGGAGATATGCCCAAGAAAGGCGCAAAGAGAATGACGACCGACCAGATGGTGCGGGCCCTTTGCAAAGAGGTGTCCGACATAAAGAAACGGTTGGCGGAGCGAGACGGGGAGGAGGGTTCGGGCCCTGCGCCGGCTGGAGGGAGACCTAAGAGGCCGAGAAGGGTTCCAGCCGGTGGAGACGTCCCGGTTCCATCTGCCCCGCTCGAGGCGCCGACCCCAGTACCGATGGAGGGGAATCCAATCCCCGTTGTCGTCACCCCGATTTCCAAGGAAGACATGCCCCCCGAGCTGGCAGCACAGCTAGCAGCATGGTTGGGGGATAGTAGTGATGGCGCCACGGCTGCCGAGGCACAGGCGCTGATAAAAGGGCTTCGTGAGAAGAGAGATGCAGCTAAAGTGACTGCGCCGTTGGCGGGAATAGACAAGCCGCAAGCGGCAGATGCTGCGTCCGGTTCAGGTAAGCGGCCATTGCCGATTGCAAGGGACGAGTCAGCACCCTCTCGTAGAGAGAGATTGGGACAACATGTGCCTTTAGCTATAAAGGAAAAGATATGGGCAGGGGAGTACGTGAATATTTTCTCCTTGCTTGTTGATCATTATGAGGTGGAGCATGTAAAAAGTCAGAAGGACCTAATGCATCCGAGTGTTTGGCGCGCAAAAATGGCCGCCTTTAAGGTAAATGAGAATATTGGCAACTGGGGCAATGCGTGGGGTATTTTTACATCGATTTTGGGGGAACGTAGGCCCGAGTTGCTTCCAGAGTTTCCCATTTATCAATCACGAATAATGGGTTACTCGACAGCATATCAAGGTAACCATTGGTTTTGTTATGACAATCTGTTCAGGAAAGAAAAGGAGCATAACAAGAGTTTGACTTGGGATTGTTACGATTCCGTAACATGGGATAAAATGAAAGAATCGGGGATGTTAAGAATGCCATTGGTTGGGAGCACTGTTGTTGATTACTCCCGCCAAAATGGGGGGACGCCCTTTCGACCAAGTACGAGCACCGACGATCAGTCGAGGCCCGCAGGCAATACAGGAAGAAAGGGTTTCTGTTTTAACTTCAACAAAGGGAAATGTACCAGGCCTCCGGGATTGTGTAAATTCAAACATGAGTGTAGTACGTGTGGGTCGTCCCATCCTGAGTCATCGTGCAGAGCCAGAACGGGTGAGAATGGGGGTAAGGGAGGCGCCAAACAGGTCTAATCTAGTCCGAGGGGCGCCTTTACCAACCCCGATTGATACCTTGGCAATGATTCCCTGGCTCAGCGAATACCCGGATCGTACTTCTGCCGGGGTGCTGCGGAACGGTTTTACACATGGTTTCCGCATCCCGGTGGGGGACTTTCAGGGTGTAGGGATGTGCAAGAATCAGCTTTCCGTTTTACAACATACAACTGTAGTGCAAGAGAAAATTCAGAAAGAGGTTAGCCGGGGACGGGTCGCGGGCCCGTTTAGTGTACCCCCGGTGCCGGATTTTGTTTGTTCTCCGTTAGGGGTGGTCCCCAAGAAGGACCCAGGTGAGTTTCGCTTGATCCATAATCTGTCTGCTCCGCATGGTCTTTCGGTGAACGAAGCAATCGATCCAGAAGTTTGTTCGGTGCGATACGCATCGTTTGATGAGGCAGTAGCCATCTTGAATCGCCTGGGGCCCGGGACGTTGATGGCGAAGTCAGATATCGAGTCAGCGTTCCGGTTGCTCCCGGTACACCCAGACGATCAACGTCTTCTGGGATTCGGGTTCCAGGGGTCATTTTACACGGATAGGTGTATGCCAATGGGATGCTCTATATCATGTGCTTATTTTGAGCAATTCAGTACTTTCCTGCAATGGGTGTTCACTAAGAAAACGGGTTTCCGAAATGTAATGCATTACCTTGACGATTTTTTGTTCCTTGGCCCCGCCGGAAATCCCGAATGTGCCCAGGCCTTAGCTGAATTCTGTGTGTTGATGGGTCATTTTGGCGTGCCATTGGCACCAGGTAAAACTATGGGTCCCACGACTTGCCTCGAGTTTTTGGGGATCGAGTTGGACTCAAGGGAGGGGTGTTTCCGTTTACCAGCTAGCAAAGTGTTGAAATTTAGGGCAGCCCTCCAAGTATGTTTAAATGCATCTAAGGTTACACTGCATCAGTTGCAACAATTAGTTGGAAAGTTGAATTTTGCCTTGAGGGTGATCCCGATGGCTCGCCCCTTTTCCCGCTCAATTGCCCAGGCGATGGTTGGCCTAAAAGATGGTCATCATCGCACGAGGTTATCGGCCGAGGTCCGCCAGGACATGCGGATTTGGTTAGCATTTTTGGCGGACTTCAATGGCCGAGTCGTCTGGAACAAGCCAGCAGTGTCCTCCGAAGAGCTTGGGCTATGGACAGATTCAGCAGGAAGCATAGGCTTTGGCGCCATCTTCGGCACAAAATGGTCTGCACAAAAATGGCCCCTATGGTGGCACGAGAAAGGGCTGACGAGTAATATTGCTTTCCTTGAACTATTTCCCATTCTGGTGGCCCTGAGAACCTGGCCTGAAGGGTTCAGAGATCATGCTGTCGTGTTCTGGTCCGACAATATGACCGTGGTAGAATGCATCAATAGTCAGGCAGCCCGTTGTAAATTGATTTTGAGGCTGCTTAAGGAAATTGTCTTACTGTGTATGCAACTGAACGTGATATTCAGAGCAAAACATGTCCCAGGGGTGATGAATCAGGCTGCTGATGCACTGTCTCGTTTTCACATGCAGGCTTTCTCGGGTTTCCTTCCTTCAGCGGACCCAGAGCCGGCACCCTTCCCCGAAGCTCTCTGGTCTCTCGGTGCCCCGAACTTCGTCACCTCGTGGGAGAGAGTCTAGCACCCAGGACAAGGAAGGCATATGAAGGGGCGTTTCAGGCCTATTTAGCCTTTTTGGGGGCAGAGAGAGGGGGTCTTTGGGGTCAGGAAGAGTGGGTAGTACTTTTCCTGATGTCCTTACGTAGGGCTGGGAAATCGGTGGCTACGGCCCAAAGGCATCGTGCCGCCATTTCCTTTGTTGCCAGGGCCCATGGCATCCAGGACCCGACAGCGTCTTTTACAGTACAAAAGGCGCTGCGTGGTTGGCAACGCCTAGAGGGTCGCAGAGTAGACGTAAGACGACCGATAGGTCTAGATAGGTTGTCTCAGTTACTGGCCACACTCCCTAACACATGCTCGTCCCCTTTCGAGACCTGTTTGTTCCGGACTGCATTTACGCTAGCATTTCACGGGGCTATGAGAGTTAGTGAGCTGGTTGCAAGGAACAAACAGGATGTGGCGGGGGGCTTGTGCAGGGAACATGTTCAGATCAGGGGCGATGCGATGGTTGTCTCCTTTCTCAGGTCCAAGACCGACCAAGATGGGAAGGGGGACTGCACGATCATTCGCAGGATCCCCGGGTCATCCATGTGTCCGGTACAGTGCTTAGAAGATTACCTAGCACGAAGGGTGGCATCATGGGGGGGGACATTGTTGAGGCATGCAGACGCCACCCCGCTGACGAGGTTTCAGTTCCAGCGGGTGCTTGCAATGGCCATTGCCGCAGCGGGCTTGGACCCGGGCGAATTTGGGACCCATTCCTTTCGAATAGGGGCTGCCACTGAAGCTACAGCCAGGGGTCTTAATGTAGAACAAGTAAAACGTGTGGGGCGCTGGTCCTCCAATTGTTATAAGAGGTATGTGCGATTGCACATGTTGTGAAGCTGTAATCATGTACTCACGCTTCCTGTCTTTTGTTTGTTTTCAGTTGCGCAAGCCTACGCGGCAGGGCGGACTGTGCAGTCGACCCAACACCAGGCCAGCGGTCGCACATCACCGGCTGAGAGAAAGGAGGTGTGGGTCGTAGGCCACTCATACGTGAGACGGGCCGCAGACGTATTCAAAGCAGGTGACATGATTCACGTACCTGGGGAATACGGGTACAGAGTGTCCTTCTACGGAAGAGGCGGTCTCTGTATTGACCAGTTTCAAGCATTCTTTGAGGGTTTGTTAGAGCGGATGAGGTCACCGCCGTCCATAGTCATAGTGCATCTAGGGGGCAATGATTTGGCCACCACCGGTAGACGACTTCTCCTGGAGGCTATGCTTTCCACGGTAAGTTGGTTAGCAAGGAGAGTTCCGGGGTGTACAATTGCGTGGTCTCATATGATCCCACGAAAAGTGTGGCGGGGGGCTATCTCGATCCCTGCGTTGAATCATTCCGTTAAAAAATTGAATAACAAAGTGAGTAGGTTATTCCGTTCCAAGACATTGCATTCGATCTCGCATAGTTGTATTAATGACGACAGTATGTATTTGGGGGATGGTGTGCATTTGTCGAGGGTTGGGAATGAGTTACTCATAGGAGACTTCTTAGCTTGGTTAAAATCGTTAAATCATGACCTCTAGGTAGGAGTTTTTTGTGGGGGGTCCGGATAGCCGGTCAACTATCCGGACCTGTGGCGGTAAGGTCATGATCGGTGAGCACTAATTGGTAGATCCCTATGAGTGGGCGTCACCCAACACGGATGGGAGCGCTCGGGAGAGGTGGCCATTGGCCCCTCAATGGGGAGGCGGTCCCGTCTAAGGGCGGGTCGCCGGAAGTAAAGGAAAGGCGGTCAAGGCCCCTTCCTTTGTAGGAGGGGTTACAGCCCCCTCCTGGGGAATTTCCCGGGGCCAGTGTCATCTGCGACGGCAGATGCGGTAAGTTGTGTGGGGTGGGGAGAGGTCAACGATACCTTCTAGATACCACACACAAGTGTTCGAACGACCTTTAAATGGCGTCGAGTCTTAAGTGCCCCCGTCAAGTCAAGGGAAATTGTTAGTAGTTGCACTTGAGGTAAGCCTCTGTGCTGTCGCCCCTCCCAAGTGGGAGGGGTAAGTCTGGTTAGGGATCTTGACACCGGTTATGACCTTGCCGTTGGCCCTTAAACGTTAGGATGTACAATTTCAGTGTTCTTAGAGAATGTTTTTTGTAGGATGCTAGTTCGGCTAGGAGAACCTCTGTATTAGAGATTATGTTAAGGTTAGCCAAACATCGTAATGTGATAATGAAATTGTACATAACATGAAAACGTTTAATGTTATAATTTTTTGTTTTAATAAATACGGCCGGGATGGTCACTCCATCCCACATCCAAAAAACTTTAAGAACTGTTTCCGGTTTCCCTCCTTTTGGGGATTGTGTTGAGAGGGGGTGGCGGGTATCTCAGCCATATGGAAAGGGGCGACCACTCGGTCCCCCCGAACGTATGGCGGAGTGCCTCGATCCCCCCGGGAAGCCATTTTTGGGCGGGAGGCGCGTCTCGGCTGGTATGCCCGAAGCGGCGTAGCCGGGGCGCGCTTTTTCCCGCCCTAGAGTGGGCTGGCCTAGACACCGACGCAGCCAGCCACGCCCTCGGGGCGGGCAGGGGCGGGTTTTCGCCCGCCCTGAAGACGGATAAAAAGAGACGCAAGACCAGAAGACGTCCTCTTGTTCTTGTGCACCGAAGCTGCACCTCCTCGCTACACGTGAGCTCGGGACGGAACGAAGAGCCAATTTTGACCCACCCACCAGCCCCTGAGGACAGCAAGTTGTTGTGCAATAAAGTGAATTTATAAGTTTGTTTTTTCCATTTCGTCTACAGGCTGTGACAGTATTAGTTTGTTGTTAATCATAATAAAGTATGGTGAATATCGTCTAGGTTGTTACGATTAAAATGATTTGATGTAGTGTTGCATTTTTAGCATGTTCTTTCGGTCGTAGCGACCAATGTTTTCATAGGTTTGAGTAAGAATTGTCGTATTTATTTTTGGTAGGCGGTAAGGTCATGATCGGTGAGCACTAATTGGTAGATCCCTATGAGTGGGCGTCACCCAACACGGATGGGAGCGCTCGGGAGAGGTGGCCATTGGCCCCTCAATGGGGAGGCGGTCCCGTCTAAGGGCGGGTCGCCGGAAGTAAAGGAAAGGCGGTCAAGGCCCCTTCCTTTGTAGGAGGGGTTACAGCCCCCTCCTGGGGAATTTCCCGGGGCCAGTGTCATCTGCGACGGCAGATGCGGTAAGTTGTGTGGGGTGGGGAGAGGTCAACGATACCTTCTAGATACCACACACAAGTGTTCGAACGACCTTTAAATGGCGTCGAGTCTTAAGTGCCCCCGTCAAGTCAAGGGAAATTGTTAGTAGTTGCACTTGAGGTAAGCCTCTGTGCTGTCGCCCCTCCCAAGTGGGAGGGGTAAGTCTGGTTAGGGATCTTGACACCGGTTATGACCTTGCCGTTGGCCCTTAAACGTTAGGATGTACAATTTCAGTGTTCTTAGAGAATGTTTTTTGTAGGATGCTAGTTCGGCTAGGAGAACCTCTGTATTAGAGATTATGTTAAGGTTAGCCAAACATCGTAATGTGATAATGAAATTGTACATAACATGAAAACGTTTAATGTTATAATTTTTTGTTTTAATAAATACGGCCGGGATGGTCACTCCATCCCACATCCAAAAAACTTTAAGAACTGTTTCCGGTTTCCCTCCTTTTGGGGATTGTGTTGAGAGGGGGTGGCGGGTATCTCAGCCATAAAACGTATCACTTATATGTCAACAACAGAGGTCAATTTTGTATTGACTTGTTTAAGTGCCAATACTCTTTAACCTTCGTCTTAATCAACACATTCAATTGGCTTTTCTTGTTTCTATTATGCTCGAGATTAAAGAAGGCTGTAAATATCTCCTCCTAACCATTGCCTTAGCCCTCACCCTCATCTGGACATTAACATATGCCTAACCATAAACCTTCAAACAAACCATTCCCCTATCCTTAGCTGAACCATAAACCCCATAGTTTTTAAATAATTAGTAAGGAAATCATTTCTTTGATGTTTAATGGATTTTCTTCATTATTACTGTAAACACTAATTCTTCACATTCACTTTTAATAATTTTTTAACAGATTTCTTCAGAATGGTTTCCTTATTTTCATATAATGCCACTCAGATAGTGGGTAATGTTACGGATAATTCACTATATTTCACAGAGGGGGGCTGCATCCTAATTCAGGCACCCTCAAGCAACAAAGATATAAGGGCTCCCTTACTTTATTCTCATGCAATCGCAAACATGCCTGTAAACCATACCAATTATACAGCACACACCTCTAAAATAAACCAATTATAAGGAATGACCATTGAATTGCCAGAGAGTGGCCAATTGAGGTCTACACTGTAATGAGAATATTATTTGTGGGCTTTTACACAGGCAGATGTTGAAACCATCTATGTATCACATAGAATAATGGCTGCACTGCAATGAAATAGCCGAGCATATTTCATTAGCTCCACTGAGGTCATAAACTACAGCACAAAAAGGATTGAGCAGTTTGTGAGTCTGTGCAACACAGATGGTGAAATATACCTTCCTATTTCATTAGTTTGCCCATATATTGTGCTTTTCATTGTCTGAAGTCAAGGTAGTTCATTTCTGAAACGGACAGAAGGAGCACAAATATGAGGATACATGATTTGAGAACTCTGTTTTTGGAACAAGTGTTTGACTTTTCAACATTTGAAATGTATTACATTACCAAATGTGATGCCCTGCATTTAGTTTCTTACCATAGCAATGGATTGCTATTTAAAAGTTATAGTCAATGTAGTGTGGCGAGTGAGATGACAACACTGGATATGTAGGTGCTCTAGTTTTAATAATTTGAAGGTGCTGCATAAATTATAAATGTAATTTATAACTATAACTTTATCATTTCCAATGCTTCTGTAGTTTAAGTTGGGTATGTATAGAAAGAATAAATAAAGTTATCCTAACTATACCTTATCCCTAACCTTTATTTGTTTTCATTGAACGTTCATGGTTTTGATTTTAATAATTTTTGGGGGGGAATCGTAGAATTTACTGTTTTCGAGTGGCATGTCATTAAGTAGTGTGTGGTACAGTAGAGTGGAGGACAGTGTTGTAGAGTTAACTGTCATAGATGTTTATAGAGTGGAGTAGAGTTTAATGGAGCAGAGTGGAATGTGGTACAGTGGAGTGGCGTACAGTTGAATAGAGTACAATAGTGTGGTGTAGAGTGGAGTGATGTATGGTGTAGTAGCGTAGAGTGGAGTGACATAAAAAGCGGAGTGGCATGGCCTATACTCGAGAATCATACAGTGGAGTGGTGTAGACTGGAATTAAATTTAGTTGTGTACAGTTTAGTGATGTAGAGTGGAATGGTATGTAGTGGAGTAGATTAACGGAGAGTGCCATAGAGTGCAGTGTCGTAGAGTGGAATAATGTAGAGTGTAGTAACATAGAGTGTAGTGATATAGTGTGGAACAGCGTACTGCGGAGTGGCATAGAATGTAGTATTGTACAGTGTAATAGAGTACACAGGATTGTCATAGTGATGTGGCATATTGTGCAGTGGTGTATAGTGTAGTGGCTTAGTTGGAGAGCCATACAGCGGAAGAGCGTGCAGTGTATGTGGGCATTGGGACACCCAAAACTATCTAAAAAATTTCATGAATGAATAATAAATGAGTGGGAGGAGTCCCTTGTGATGGGTCCTATGGCTGCAATTGTAGCTTGAAAAATGTCAATAAAAGACTCTCAAATGTGTTGATGTTTTTTTAAAATAACACTTTATCACTTTTTCATGACAATCACTTATATTATACAATGCACCGTGTGAATAATGAAATACCCATGTCATTATAATTATTGGTTATTGTTTCACAAAGACAATACATGTGCTTTTTATATTTTGATATGCTGACCCCTCCGCTAAGCCACTAGACCCACTTTTTACATTTTGGAGTTCTGACCCTTTGACAAAGTCCAGGAAGGAGGTATTTGCACAGCTGTAGGTGATCTGTAGTTACAACAGGTAACTGTGTGTGGCGTGCGACCAGGGGTGAACGCTGTCTGTACCCATCAGGGGTAGCCTTGTATTAGCCTTTGACAAAGTCAGCAGGCCTGCCTCATTTAAAATGACACCCAGGCTCTGAGCTTAATCCGTAACACAGACTCCTGCACCTGAAATTCTATATCTGATTCCAGGAGAATTGAAAGAGCACATCATTCTTTAGTCCCCAGATAATTGCTGTCCTGATGAGACCCTCACATCGTGAGCGGGGTTGAAACATCATTGACTACAACAAAAGGATAGTCTATAGAGTAAAGCTCCAGAACTTTCTGGTCTATCTTCCTCTCATTTAAATACTGAGTGATTGGACATCCTTTCTTAAATATCAATAGCCGTGTTTTTTTAGTTCCAAGTTACCTTATTGCAACATATTCTTAGGTTATGGTTCTCTCACTGGGGCTCTCTTTGACCACTCTCTTCTTTTATTCTTAATTGGTATCACCCTTTACAATTGAAGTGCCATAGTAAGTAATAAATATATGTGTAAATAAACTTTGCATTATGACAAAATAAATCCTTGATTCGGCTGAATCAAGTTGGAAGAAAATAACTGATTTTGGCTACTCTTCCCACTGTCTATCTAATTTTGGACATATTTGCTCTGGATATTTCTCTTTGCTTTGATTTAATCAACACAAACATTTCTTTTGTGAAAATATGTCATTGCAACTGCAAATGAGTTCCATGTGAACACTTGCCTAAAATTAATGCTTGTACACTCAGTTCACATGGATGTATGGGTTGCTCTTGTTTAAAAAAAAAATAAAACTCATGGCTTATGTGCAACTTGAGGGGGGGGGGGCGGTTGGGCACCAGCAGCATTTTTGAAGCAGGGCTTAGCCAATGTCCAACACCATGCTGCACATGGCCAAAGGGTGTGCCTTGCATGGGGTTGGCTGCCCATGTGGCGAGCATATAGATTCAACAATCCAGCCTAATGCTTACTTAATCAGATATATTTAGTCAAGACAATCATGGGATTTTCATGGGCAACCATGTGCCGTATAAAAAGACTTCTCATCTGCTGCACACATGTGCATGCCCCATGCAATTTCTCAATCAATGGGGAGGCGGGTTCTATCCAGTATCGGGATATATCCGATTTAGCCACAACTAATCCAATGACCACCAATTAACAAGGGCCATTGAGTCAGTCTCCCTCTCCTCGATGTCCAAGATGGCATTTTCACAGTTTGGCAATAGGTTGTAACTAAGTCCCGCTAAGAGTGTGGTTTTTTTTGGACCAGTATCAGCTAATGAGAGGGTAGTCCTATATCATATGAAAGAAGCCAGCGCACTCCGTCTGACATACCGGAGAACAATTTTCTTTTTTTCCTGCCCATACCCCATAGCATAGAATTTTTATTGAATCAGTCTAAACGTACCTAATATAGTCAAGCGCCTCTACCCCATTTAAGCAACTTGCCACTCCTCGCCCTCCAATAAACTCATATCTTGTTGCCAGGATCCCATAGATGTGTGAGGAGATTCTGGATATTTACTTATTAGTGTCCTATATATATATATGGGAAATCCCTTTCTTACCCTGTTGTTCCATTATCACCTTGGCTCACGCGGGTTGAACTTGGGTTTATATTCCAGAAGGGGGCTGTGTCCTGTCAGTGCTTGGCGGAGAAATGAAAGAATGGCACTTTATGTAGTTTAAACTCCTTGACGAGTGTTTTAAAGCACTTGATATGACTGCCTTACCAGAAAGAAATCACCCACTTTTGAGATTCCAGTCAAGTCACTGGCTTTAAAGCCATCTAGTTTCGACACCTGGGGTGGCCAGAAGCCTCACCATTGACAAGAGTATCTTTCTTTGAGGAAATTAATATTGTGTTAAACTATAGTGATGTTTTAATATTGTTTCAGTAATATAGTTGTTAAACATGTAATTGTTTAATTATTTTAATGCATTTTTGTTGATATACTAATATGTTACTATTGTTTATAAAAATGTTATTCATTTTTTGAAAAGCATAGTGTGGAATTTTAAGTGATTTTGATTATTTTTTTAAATTATTAATAGTATTTTAAAGTGTTGTAGCAGCTTGTTGGGTTTGTAGGGGCATAGCATGGGAAGTTAGTTAAGTAATAATTGATTACTAATTAATTGTTAATTATTTAATTGATTTTTAATCTTGAAATGTATATAATACTTATTTATTTTACTTACATTTTAGTTGTAGGCTGCTAGGTTTGTAGGGGTCTTGAGTGGAAAGGAAATGGAGTAATACTTAATTATTTAATTGAATTTAAATATGTAAATTATGGAATACTTATTTTTTGTTATATTTTAGGTGCAGGTGGCTAGGGTTGTAGGGTATAGGATGGAAAGTGAATTACTTAAAACATTAATACAAATTATTTATTAACTGATAAATATTTTATTGCATAGCAATTATGTAAAGTGATTATTTTTAGTTTTTCTCCAACATATATGTATATTTTTCATGTTAATTATTCATTTTCATATTTAGAGTTTAGTATTTTTTTCTCCATTCATGGGGTAACTCATATATGTAATGTGTATGAAGTGACATACTTTCCCTACTTAAGACTGCAGTATGAATTGCAAATTCAACCTCTTCGCGGTGCAACACTTTCCCTACGCTGTTTTGATTAAGAATAGTGCATTTCTCCCACCCCAAAATCCAACACTTTCCCTACTGTTGCCCTGTTAGGAGTGAGAATAGTACATTTAAGATCTCTGAAGTGCAACACTTTCCCCTCTGGTGTGTTGTGTGGAGTGGGAATAGTTAATGTAACCCTTCTGAAGTCCAACACTTTCTCTACTGTTGTGATGTATGGAATAGGAAGAGGAAATGTAACCCCTCCGAAATCCAATTCTTTCCCTCCTGTTGCATAGATTGGAGTGGGAATACAAAATGTTTCCCTTCCGATGTCCAACACTTTCCCTACTGTTGCATTGTTTGGAGTGGGAATAGTAAATGTTATCCCTTCGAAATCCCATGCTTTCCTTGCTACTGCGCTTTTGGAGTATGAATAGTAAATTTAACCCCTCCGAAGTCCAAAACTTTCTTGACTAGTGATTAGACCGAAATGAGAATAGTAAATTTAACCACTCTGAAGTCCAATGCTTTCCCTTCTGTTGCAATTAATGGAGTAGGAATAGTATATCTAACCAATCCAAAGTCTAACACTTTCCCTATTATTGTGGTGACCAGAGTAGGAAAAGTAAATCTCACCCCACTTAAGTCCAACACTTTCCATGTGTTGTTGTAGCTGCTTATTGAGTTTGTAGGGGTATAACATGGCAAATTAGTTAAGTAATAAATAATTACCAATGAATTGTTAATTCATTATTTAATTGATTTATAATCTTGAAATGTATTAAATACTTATTTATTTTACTTACATTTTAGGTGTAGGCTGCTAGGGTTGTAGGGGTCTTAAGTGGAAAGAAAATGAAGTAATACTTAAATATTTAATTGAATTTAAATATGTAAATTATGAAATACTTATTTTTCCGTTATATTTTAGGTGCAGGCTGCTTGGGTTGTAGGGTATAGGATGTAAAGTGATTCACTTAAAACATTAATACAAATTATGTATTAACTGACAATTATTTTATTGAATAGCAATTATGCAAAGTGATTGTTTTTAGTTTTTCTCATACATATATGTTTATTTTTCATGTTAATTAATAATTTTTATATTCAGAGTTTAGTATTTTTTTCTCCATTCATGGGGTTACTCATATATGTAATGTGTTTGCGGTGATATACTTCCCCTCCTTTTGACTGCAGTATGAATATTAAAATTAACCTCTTTGCAGTGCAACACTTTCCCTACTGTTACGCTGCTTTGAATAGAAATAGTACATTTCTCCCACCACGAAATCCAACACTTTCCCTACTGTTGCCCTGTTCCGAGTAAGAATAGTAAATTTAAGATCTCTGAAGTGCAACACTTTCCCCACTGGTGTGTTGTTTGGAGTGGGAATAGTTAATGTAACCCTCTGAAGTCCAACACTTTCTTTACTGTTGTGCTGCATGGAATAGGAATAGGAAATGTAACACCTCCTAAATCGAGAATACTAAATTTTATCCCTTCGAAATCTCATGCTTTTCTTGCTATTGCACTTTTGGAGTGGGAATAGTAAATGTAACCCCTCCGAAGTCCAAAAATGTCCTGACTAGTGATTAGACCGAGGTGAGAATAGTAAATTTAACAACTCTGAAGTTCAATGCATTCCCTTCTGTTGCAATTACTGGAGTAGGAATAGTACATGTAACCAATCCAAAGTCTAACACTTTCCCTTTTATTGCGGTGACCAGTAGAAATAGTAAATCTAACCCCACTTATTTCCAACACTTTCGATGTGTTGTAGCGGCTTGTTGGGTTTGTAGGGGTATAGCATGGGAACTTAGTTAAGTAATAGTTAATTACCAATTAATTGTTAATTGATTTTTTATCTTGAAATGTATTAGATACTTATTTATTTTACTTACTTTTTAGTTGTAGGCTGCTAGGTTTGTAGGGGTCTTGAGTGGAAAGGAAATGAAGTAATACTTAATTATTTAAATTAATTGAAACGTACATAATGGAATACTTTTTTTGTTATATTTTTAGTGCAGGCTGCTTGGGTTGTAGGGTCTAGGATGTAAAGGGATTTACTTAAAACATTAATACAAATTATGTATTAACTAATCATTATTTTCTTGCATAGCAATTATGTAAAGGGATTGTTTTTAGTTTTTCTCCTACATATATGTATATTTTTCATGTTAATTAATCATTTTCCTATTAAGAGTTTAATATTTTTTTCTCCATTCATGGGTTTACTTATATATGTAATGTGTTTGAAGTGACCTACTTCCCCTATTTTTCGACTACAGTATGTATAGTAAAATTAATAGTACATTTCTCCCACCCCGAAATCCAACACTTTCCCTACTGTTACCCTAGTAGGAGGAGAATAGTAAATTTAAGATCTCTGAAGTGCAACACTTTCCCCACTGGTGTGTTGTTTGGAGTGGGAATAGTTAATGTAACTCTTCTGATGTCCAACTCTTTCTCTACTGTTGTGCTGCATGGAATAGGAATAGGAAATGTAACCCCTCCTAAATCCAATTCTTTCCTTGCTGTTGCAAAGATTGGAGTGGGAATACAAAATGTTTCCCTTTCGATGTCCAACACTTTCCCTACTGTTGCATTGTTTGGAGAGGGAATAGTAAATTGTATCCCTTTGAAATCCCATGCTTTCCTTGCTATTGAACTTTTGGAGTGGGAATAGTTAATTTAACCCTTCCGAACTCCAACACTTTCCCTACTGGTGATTAGACCGAAGTGAGGCTAGTAAATTTAACCACTCTGATGTCTAATGCTTTCCCTTCTGTTGCAATTACTGGAGTAGGAATAGTACATCTAACCAATCCAAAGTCTAACACTTTCCCTATTATTGCGGTGACCAGAGTAAGAATAGTTAATCTAACTCCTCTTAAGTCCAACACTTTCCATACTGATGCATAGGATGGGAATCGTATATGTAATGTTTTTATACTCCAATAGTTTTCATAATATAAGTAAAATAGATATTATAGCAATAATTGTTTCGTTTTTTTAATTTATACTATTTTGTTTTTATTTTAAATGCATTTTAATGTTTGTAGCTATTTTAGTTTGTGTTTTTTCAGTTTTACATTTCTAATGTTTTATTTATATGATTTCATAGTAATAGACTTAAACATGTTTTAAAAACTGAATACAACAGAAATATAATATTTTTATTAATTATGTTACACTATATATATAAATATAAATATATATATATAAATATATATATATATATATATATATATATATATATATATATATATATATATATATATATATATACATACACACAGACACAAACAACGATATATATCTATGTTTGTTTGTGTACTTATAGAAGTAATATTTTTATATTGTTTTAAATGGTAGGTGAATCTATTCAATTTACATTTACATCATATTAAATGTATATATTAAACTATTTAACATTTACTACTTTAAAACTCTATGTTAGCAAAACTATATTTTTGTATATTTTTAAATGATATTAGTGTCAAAGACATTATTTTCTGATATTTGGTACTCACCAGAATAGGTATAGGAGCACGATATTGTGGTAAACAAAATACCACAATATTGTGTCAGTGATCCATTTTATTACAACCAGTTGTGATGCCCAGTAATAAAGGCAAGTGTCAGGGATTCCCAGCCCACCATAAAGGGGTCCTGTATGCATTTTGTGAGATAAACTCAGGGCTGCACACCAGCCTATAGAAATGTATGTAGTACCACATTGATTTCAGTGAAATTTGAGAAAGTTATAGTATAGGGGAGGTTTTGAAGTATGTACAAGAATTGCTGTATGGCCACCACCTTAAATAGGGCTCCTCGGCCTATGATTGTTAGGGGGATTAATCCCAGGCGGCTACTTCTCTAAGCACATGTAGCAATATTGAGGAGATGTTAAGGATCAACTAGGCATATTATCAAGCGGCAGCAATAATTATCACTGGATGCCCTTATTTTCCACAGCGATAACCTTGCTGATACGACCCTCTGGCCGTATCAGCATAATCGACCCCAATGTAAAGAATAGGTAAGTCAGCATTTTAGCAGACATTAGTTTTTGACGAAAACCACAGTTTTCCCGAGAAACTAACGTCTGCTAAAATGCTTGGGCCTCCTTGTAAATATCGCGATGTGCACATCAGCGATTATTTATAAGCAGTATTGCCCAGTGGCGCCCACTTTGCATCTCATTAGAGATGCAAAGTGAGGCGTCAGAAAAACCGGTGAGAACATGCACTAGTGCATGTTATCACCCACTTGAAAATAGGGCGATAGTTTTATCATTTTAAAAGCCAAAAAAGCGGAGAGAAGGCCCTTGTTGATATGCCCCCAAATTTGGTGTTGTTCTTTGGCCATGTAGATTACCAAATGTTTACAAGGTTCGTCCTTTAGCACGATGGACCATTTAGCGGGGGCATCAAAGTGTGGGCTCGCTATACTCCTTGGGTTCAAACCTCACATTTGCTGGCAGTTGTTCCAAAGCTGCAAAGTCATGAGGTGTTAACGTTTTTCCTAAATGTGCAATTTGGGGAACAAATTCTTTTTTAATACTAATTATTTTTGTGATGAATATATTCATAACCGATTAGTAATATTGCACTTGAAACAATGTTCATTACATGTTTAGAAATGTGTTTATTAATGTAGTTTAGTTGTGCCACATTTTTGCAGAGACACCATTTTATTAATGTGGACCACTGGTGATTGCTCGGGCCCAGATTTCAACCATGCATTTTCACCGGGTGTGCGACTGCAAAATAAAAAATACAGCCATATGCAAATAAGTCTGGTCCTTCTCCAGTAGGACCAATCCGCGAGGCAAAATTCCTTCCGGAATCAAAAGCGATGATCCCAGACTAGCTTCAGGCTTGTGGCTTCTGCAGTGCTTGTGTTCTTTGGTATGAGAAAAAAAAAATGTATCCCAGCACTTAGAGGCTCACGCAGGAGAAACAAAAAAAATGGAAAAAATACTAAGTAACTTCTTTCACTAGTCCCCATTTAAATTCCTGCTATGACATGTTGGAGCAGGTATCTCTTACAATCAGTGTTAACATAAGCATTTCTTTCCTGTGTATGCATCAGCTGGTTGCTTCTTGGAGTTTAATACCCAGAAGCTTGAAACCTAATTTACTTTACCTACCTGGGCCAGGCCAATAATTTTCTAACTTTGTGCAAGTAAATGGAACGAATTTTCACTTCTTCCTATTTCTTTGGCCACTTTGTAACACCCATTTACAGCTTTCATTTGGGTAAGCGACATGCATTTAGATCAATTTAAGAACACCAGGACTGATTGAAAAAGCAGTTTCCAAACCTGAGTTGAATTTATGTGCGCAAAGGAGTAATTCTCATCCAGGGTGGTGAAGGGGAGGGAGCAATCCCAAAATTGGTTGGGACATAGAAGAAGGGATTTTCCACAGCAGAATTGGACGTATGCAAAGTATGTGTACACCATGCATGTTTGGAAGGTGTAAAATGTTTTTGGATGTGAGTACCAGTGGAAACCTGTAACTGTCACAACTTTTCAGGAGTTTTCCTAAAACATGTTATTAACTTCCCAAAAATATAGTTTACTACAAACATAGGAGTAAACTTTCAGGAGTAAATTTACCATTTACACAAGTGGAACTAGATCCGTTAAGTAACACAAAGTGCCACTCCATGGGCAGCTTTATAAGCCCTTTGCAACACTTTTGCATCGTTGTTGTGTCACTTTTGTGATGCAGTAGCGGTGTAAAAAATGCGGCCAATTTACAACGTGATGCATCTAGGGAGAAGAGTTGCATTGTAAAGCCCTCCGTCACATTATAACTGTATCGGGTATAATGTATGCAGGGTGGGCATTCTCACGCAGGAAAGCCTCGTAAAAATGATGCAGGGAAATCTACAAGATTTCACTGCATCACTTCTAGGATGCCACTGCATCAAAACTTCACGCCTGAAGCAGGCATAACGAGTGACGCAGTGTAGTGGGAATAGGCCTCAACAGCCGCGGCCCGTGGAGGGAGTTCGGTGGGGCAGGGAGGCGGTGCGGGGGAGGGGCAGAGTGGGAGGTGGTTTACAACGGAATATGGATAATTGTAGGTAAGTAAACGATTTATTAAATAAAACAAATTTTGCAGCGCACGCTGCATAGCATTTTGCGATGCAGGGTGCGCTACTAAATTCACCTCCCTGCCCCACCGAACTCCCTCCACGGGCCGCGGCTGGGCCTCAAAATGCATTGCTGAAACTGCGTCGTGCTTGCGACACGACTCCAGCAATGCGTGACTTTTGCCGCAACAGATGCATCAAAATGTCGGATGCATGTGTCAACTCTTGCGCCATGGTGGACCGTTTTGTAAATACAGCGCATCGATGGTGGCAAAAGGGTATTGCAGGCTGGCGCAGGGAAACTGAAGTATCTGTACAGATGAGTCAGTTTCTTATAAATCTGCCACCAGTTTTTATTCTTTCCAAATCATGATCATTTTCAGCCTACGTGAGTGAGTCATGCATTTTTACTGACGCAAGTCCGTTGGCGAACAAAAAAAAAAACAGAAGTTTGTGAATTGGCCGCACTGCGCATCGAAAAAGGACATTTTCAGCTGTAGTGTTCCTTTAAAGGAGGATTATCAACCGCCCTCAGCAAAAGTGACAGAGTTTAGCTTCACAAACAGGGCTGGCGATGTTCAGTAAGTAACCTTGTTGCGCAGATGCCTGCTCCTCCGGCGTGTCAATAGCTGACACTCCTGACGGAAGGAGATGAAAGCTGGTCTGCGTGGGACGAAGGCGAGGCTTGGTTTCTGCTGATTGAAAGCTGTCCTTCATACCCCGGCAGCAGAACAAATCTGTGACAGCGATTATAGATGATGGAGCGAGGTTTTATTTCCAAAGTGAATTCTGCCTGACAGGCACGGCGCAGTAAACCGCTGGAGTCGATGAAATTCGTGCCTCCGATGCGAGTCAGCCATCTGGTACTGTTGCTTTTAAAGTTTTAGGCAGACGTTTTCCTACAGTAGAAATGTTTGCCAACATAAATCTTCGGGGTCCATTTGTGGCCAAGTGTGAGAGAGGATTTTTTCAGCTGAAAAGAGAGAGATATATAAATAATTTTTGCAAAATGTGTTTCATTTAAGTAAAAAACGAGCCAGTCTTTAAATTGTCTTACATTCTTAAGTGATTTGCAACAATGTAAAAGAAGAGATGCTGGAGCCACAAATCTGTCCTTTTCCCTGACTATTGGAAATGTAACTATTTGAGCAACGAGATGTGAGCAGTGATATGACCATGAAATGTTGGAAAATGTTTTCCTTATGAGCGAGGACTGGTCATGCTCACACCAGGCACCCAACGTGCTGGGATGGGTGAGTTGGCTAATAAAAGAAGATTACCAGCTCTGGACAGTACTTTCACGCAGGTGGACTATCTATGCATCTACTGGTCAGCGTCTGACTGGGATAGAAAATAGGCCCAGAATAAAAATATAAGTGGCCCCCAATAGTGAATTAGATAGTTAAAAAAGTGGCCTCATGTTTGCAAATTGGGGTAGTTTTGAACTTGTAAAGACAAACTTTAAAAGTTCTCATTCTGTGAAATAACAACAGCCATGGCTTAAACTTTTGCTCAGAAGTTACAAAAGGTCAGGGGGCAAAATACTAAAGCTGTATCATCTTGATTTCACATCATGGCTCTTTAATTGGCCCCCAGTGCTTAATTTGAATTGGTGGTTTCGGTGCTCAGCACTGGCACTTGTCAACACAGGCAATTATGACAGTCTGCCACATGGTGGCGCTGTCTTTCAAATTTAGAGATAAACACAACAACATTTGTTTACTAATTAAATATACATTGAAATGACTAATACCTGCTGCCCAAGCCATTCTTATAGCTTTGGAGGCATGGAATAGTCTGAATTATCATAATTGTAGCAGTTTGATGGTTTGTAGTTGTGTGTTATTGCCTTCTGGGTGGGAATAATATATTGATTGTTTGACAGTTACAAAATATTCTTTGACAGAGTCAATTTTAGTGCAAATAGAAAGACAGCTGTTTTGATCAGTGCACTAGGTAAAGAATGGCAACATATTTTCAAATAACTTAAAATCTTGAAAGTTCAATGAAGCCCAAAAAAAACTGGAGAATAGATCTAAACTGTCAGTAAATGTTGCAATGATTAGACAGAAATGTTATTTTCATTACTCAGGATCCTTTGATGGAACATTTGGGCAGTCACTGATTAACGGTGCTTCAGACAGCCCTTGGGGCACCACGGGTGACAAAGAATAGCTCCTCCCGGGCTCCATCCATCGCCTGACCCGAGGTCTCGGAGCTTGCACACTAGTTCTGGACTTTTGTTCTTGCCCACAAGGCTCAGTTGCAACCTTTCACCCTGAAATGATAGGAGGTTCTCCACTAAATCTCCCAAGCACTGGATACGATGTTGGGTTGTAAGGGTAGTTTCTGGGCGACAGATGCTTCTAGGCAGGAAGTATGTGGAGGAAGAGTTGGGGGAAGTTGTTGATGCAATTGGTTTTTGAGATGTTATCGGTGCCCAGACCCATACCCAAGAAGATCCCAACCATAAATGTCCCACACCATTCATCTCTTTTGCACACAACCTGCATTACCTCTACCAGTCCAATGGTTCATTTTTTCTATACTCTCCTGGAATGTCAATAGAATGTTAGACTGTATCAAAAGGGCAGCCATCCTCCTATATGCTAAAAGGAGGCTCCTTGTGATCTTCATGCTCGAGGGGACTCACTGGGTGGGCACTCACTGCCCTTTCCTGCGCCGATTTGTGTAAGACAGTGTGTTTCACAGAATGATGATGGATTCAGCCCAGATCTGTGACTGGGGGTGAGTGTCTGAAAAGTTTCAGCGCTCCGTCCATCATCTCCTGGTGTTTGCTTTGTTCGCCCTTAGTTGGCAGGGTATGTCCAGACGTGGGTCCCTTGCTCACTTTGCCACTGGATTCAAGTTAGCCTGTCTGAGGAAGGGTGTTACCCAGAAACCGTCCCAGGATGCTTGTTTCCAGTTCAGGGAAGACCTGGCTTGGCAGTTCAGGCAGGACTGTTCCAATGAGGCACAGGGTCAAGACTGATTTGCATATAGCTGGGTCTGAACTGAGGTGGCGAAGTGAACTTAAGAATGATTATGGATTCAACCCGGATCTGTGACTGGGGGTGAATGACTGAAAAGTTTCAGTGCTCCATCCATCATCTCCTTGTGTTTGCTTTCTCCAGAGGTATGACATAGAACCTCCCCCCTGATGTACACTAAAATACAAGTTGACCCTCATGTAAGATTTCTGGGACTTGGGGGGAACCTGGAGAGGTCCCATGATAGTCCTCTTATTGTTTATATCCTGACAGTCTTCCAAATAAGCGTTGGAAAACTGCTGACTTTGATCCAGGGGTTTCTTCCAAGGGTGACTCTAATTACATGTGACTTTAATGCAGTTCCTGATCCCGAACAAGACTCAACTGCAGACTTGCCGACTCACGGGATAAGTGGCTCCAAATCACTGGAGTCCTAGATGATCTCCTTAGGCCTCAGCGAGGTTTGGACGGTGTGGAACCCACGGGCAAAAGAATTCATTCACACGTCCGCAGTGCAAAAACCCCTGGCTCACATTGAATTGGTGCTGCTCCCAACGGCTGAAGTCCTCCTTACCACCGCTATGGTGATTCTCTCGTGAGCTATATCTGATCACTCCCTAGTCCATCTTCATATAGGGAGCCCTTCGGTAACTGAAAGATCAATTTGATGACTTAATCCCTGATTTCTGGCTGATGACCAATATTCAGAGCATCTTGGAGGGAAGGTTACAGTCTAGTTTGAATCAAACTGGGGTTTGGTCTCCTCCGATGGCACACTGGGGGCAGCGCAGACAATCCTAGGGTGGGCTAAATCTTAGATTTGCAACCAAGAACGTTAAATGCTGACAAATGACGGCTCTAGAAACCCAAATCCTACAACTTGAAAAACGATGCACAGTGGGCCATACGCCGTACCCCTCATTCTCTACATTTAGGGGTGGCCAAGTTTTCTCTTCGACAGCTCATATTGAAGGAGGTCCACCAATGTTGATGAGACTCTCTCCACAGGGTATACGAATTCAGAGGCAAATCAAGTAAAATACTTTTTGGGCTCACCACTCAGGAAATGCCCGCTATGGTAGTGCCCACCATCATGGATAAAAGAGCTGAGAAACATTATACAACTGTAGCCATCACTGACGTCTTGGCAAACCATATTGGGTCCTGTGTGCTTCCTTGCCCCCCCGCAAACCCATCTCAATCTGCTCCTGTTTTGTAGATCCTGGTGGATTTCTTCATGCCACAGATTTTCCCCCTCCAACAAGTGGACCTGTGCACCTCCCTGACACTGGAGGCAGTGGGAGAAGACCTGGTTGAGATAGACCCTGGTAAGACCCGAGGCCCAGATGGATTTCCTGTGGATTTTATTATCATAACTATCAAGAACTCCTTGTACCCCGGTAGGTGGACCTCTATTTGGAGGCGGTAGACATGAATTGGATATTTCCCCGTAGTAGTTTTACACAAACCTGGGCACCCTCCAGAATGCTGTGCCTCCGATAGGCCAAACTCAGTAATTAATAACAAAATCCAGATATTTGCAAAAGTCATGACCCGCAGACTTTTCCTAGTCATCGCTGTCCTGATCCACCCAGATCAGTGCAGCTTCATGCCCTGTCGCAGCACGAGGCTGCTACATATGGCACTGGCCTGGCACGCTGAGATCCAAGAATCGCATACCCTCCTGCTTATTGATTTTGAGAAGGCCTTTGATTTGGATGACTGGTTGTTTCTGGACCAAGTTTTGCCTTGCATGGGTTTTATCCAGAGATTCATGTCCTATGTCAAACTGTTATATGCTTCCCCTTCTGCCCAGGTGCAATTCAATGGGACTCTCTAGAATCCCTTCTCCATTCACCGAGGACCTAGACAAGGGTGTTGTTTATCCCCTTTGATATCTGCTCTTGTGATTGCGCCCCTAGCTAGGCTTCTTAGATGTGATGCACAGATACAGGCTGGTACTGATAAGGGGGAGAGGTAGATAGAATAGACCTATATGCAGACTGTGTCCTTATTTATTTGATGAACCGTTGACGACCCGGGCCAGCAAGTGATAAGAATGCTCAGTAATACACAACTGTGCAAAGTTGCTCCTAATCCCACTTACTGTCATGACCACAAGAACTCCTCAGGATATGGGCGATGCTCAATGGGGTCCACCTCCTGACATCCCCAACTCTGACTGAAACATATCCAGAGTATTGAGGCGATCAAGCGAGGGAAAGGGAAGGTGCAGCGTGGGAGTAGGGATAACTGTAACAAAATAAACATAGAATTAATACACATTTGCCATCCTGACTACTGTCATTATTACCTCGCTATTAGTATACTCATACCTAGTATAACTCTCTACTGACTGAAGGGAAGTTCCACTGTAGCAAGATGCCTTCCTTGCGCCTTGGAACAATGTGGACAGGCACATAGAAATTAAGCACATGCACATCAACCCACAGTTATTTTAAGTCTAGGAAAAACCATAAGAAAATACTCATACTCGTGCATACCCTATGTCATGCACTCAATTAGCAGAAAACATTATAGCCCCTTCCACTGGATAAAAAATAGTTTGTGGTTAGAATGTAAAAAACTCTTGAAACACAATCCTGTTGTAATCACAGAAGAAAACTTCACCACCTGATATCCAGCAAGAATATATAGAACAGTAGAATAACAAAAAAGAGCAATCCTCCTGAATACCCAGAGGATTTCCAAAGTCACAGAACCCAAATAGAAAATAGTACCTCACTTCTTGCAGACAGTCATGGAAGTCAGCTCACATGTATCCAGGAGTGAACAAAGGTATTTCCCTGTAGATCCGCAGGCATGGCAAACCTGCTAGGGAACCCTTCGCAACAACCTCTTCCCAAGACTGCGGAGTATCCTGAGAATCGGTGGAAAAATATCCTCTAGCCGCCGCTAGAGAGATGAAGTTCAGCACAGCGAAGATAGCACTTGTCCGCGCTACTTCTCGACAATGTGGGGGTGGAGACATATTCCTCCTGTCGCATCCGCGGGCGGGAGAAAAAGCATCTGAATATCCAAATGCGTAGCTGAGCACACACACCTTCCAGCAGGAGTGAATCAGGCGCCCACTCGCAGGCAAGAAATCTGTGTCTCAGACGTTGACATAGAAACAGAAACGCTTTCAGAAACCGGCTTCCCCGATCCAGCGAGTAGCGAGCAGCCGCTTCGCTACAATACTTCCTGAATCTACACAATCAAGTACGACACATCCTGCGTCGAACGTTGATAAATAGTAAACCGGCTTCCCCGAAGGACGGCCTTCTGGGAAACGTAGTTTTTGCCGATCCTAGGTCAGCGCATACTGTATTAGGACCTGACACTTACAAGGGGTGCGGTAACCACAAATTGGCAGACACAGATCCCAGTCAAATGTCTTAGCTTCTTTTATCTTGGTGTGCATGTCTCAGTAGAATCCACCCTGACTTGGGGCCAGATGTACTAAAATTAGTGTTTGCGATTACCAAATTGTGAATTTTTCCGATTCACTATCTGGTAATCGCAGACAAAAGATATCAATGTTGGTGTTATCACTGGAGTAGCATTGAAGTTATAAGATTCATGTGGGTGGAAACTGGATTCAAGGAAAGGAGAACATGAGGAAAGGTGTATGTTGCCATCTTTGGTCCTCTAATTTTAGGATGGGAGCATGAATTTGTTTTGCACAAAAAAGTCAACCCTAATGAAGAAGACCAAGATTTGGAAGTGGAGTATTCTCACATAGAGAGGATTGTGATGTGGGCGGCTTACATTTTTCAAGATAGAGCCGGCTTACTGAAAAGGTACCTGCACAAAATAAAGTTTCGAGAGGACACAGTACATGTTAGGTACTAAGCATCGGTTTTGGGCTACTGAGTGATGAATCCCATTAAAGCAGCGGAGAGGCTTGCTATTGTTTTTATCACTAATAAACCTTAAGATTATGTGTTGATCTTAGGAGCATGAATAGGAATGTAACTGCAAATAGTTTTCACTTACTAAACATAAATAAAATGCTGCTGTTGAAAGGGCGGGTGGATAATTGTTACAGAAAACAGGGGTCCCTTAAGTTGAATGTATGTTAACTACTTAATATACGCTTAATGTAAATGATTTACAAAGATTTCTTTAAAAATATATTTTTATTATAAACAATCAAGTAATCAAGGCTCTCATTACATTTAGTGACAGAAGTGCTAGGTGCTGACACATGATACATGCTGTGATAATGACTCATTCTAGTGCATAACAGATGGCGTACATCCATAAGGCCAATACATGTACAGTAAATTATTAAGTCTATCTGCTTGCATGGTAGATGATGTTTCAACCCCTACAAATGCCCAGTCTCTATTAAGTGTTTTTTGCTAGGTAAGTCCCATGTCATTGTCAGTCCTATTTATTTTATGCCCGGTGTGCTATATTTTTTCATCTGCCTTCTTCTTTCTGTCTTTCCTTCTCCACTAGGCCATACATGGATCTATAAGGGTTCTGCATCGGTTGAACCTTGAGAGGAATTTACAATAATATTTAAGTTAAAAATATTTATACTCATTTATTAAAACGTGTAATAAATGTTTTTATTTATCCTCACACAATATCTTAGGAAGAGCTCCACCCGAATGTGGAGTCTCTCTATGACAAAGTATAGGTAAAAGTACAAATGTTTAGTTAACTTAAAAAAAAGTACCCCTATATTTATGTTAAATAATATTGTAAAATATAATATAAACATTTAGTAAAACATATTTACTAATTAAATACATTGGCTATTAATCATTTTCAATTGCCCCGGCCTTTTACCTTAGGAAGATCTCCGGTACCCCCAGGTCCCTTATGTCCTGGTCCCATTCATTACAAAGTGGAGATAACCATCTCCTGACAGTAAAAAAGACAAGAGGAATACTGGGACCCTAATACTATCCCTCCCTATGGGAGTACATAAGCAGTACTTACCCGGCATCCCGCCTATTCTTTTTTTCTGTCTGTCAACAGAATGGACTTCACTGTGCTGGTGCTGCTCCTGCTGGGCTGGAGTGGCAGTGCTTCTCTTCTCCCCCCGCCCGGCTGCCTGGCTGTACGGGCGCGGGGTTTCCTTGACTGTCTCCTGGCCTGCCGGGCTTGCTGGGAGTCAGTCCCTGTGGGAGCCGGTGTACTGCGTGCTGTACTTGGCCTCCCAGCCCTTTGTGGCTGGGGCTGGATTTCCCGGTTTCTTCCGGGTCACGGGCTCGTCTTCCCAAGCTTGGCCGGATGAGACATGCCGTGTTTGATGGGCTCCTGCCGGTCTCCTGGTGTGCTGGCGTTTTGAGTCGGGGACATGTTCCTGTTGTTTCTTCTCTTCAGTGCTCCTGGATTCCTTGAAACTGCACGTGTGTTAATTCTTACACTTGCATTTCTCACTCTGTGTTTTGTCCGCAGTGGAATGCAGTTTATCATGGCTGTTTCTTTCCTCCAGAGCTATGATGGCACAGCTCCGCTTAGCCTGCCTCTCTGCTGGTCCCTCCTGCCTCCTCCAGGGAGGTGTTCGAGTTTGCTGTCGGCACATACACACCTCCTTTTGTACATTGCATACAACTGTGCTTTAATCTCATGAAGGAAGGGGTTTACAGGCGTTGCGGGGTACATGTGCTTCTAGTGCTCATGATGTTCTCATTCGCCCCTATGCGAGCTGCTGGAAGTGTTGGCTGCGGGGTTTTTGACTCCCGGGGACTGCTGGGGTGTGCGGCTGCCTATGCTGTGTTTCCCTGGAGGTGTTTTCTGCTCTGGAGCTGCTGCTGTGTACTTGGGCTCCAGGCTGCTGCTCGCGCAGGGAATCTGTGCCTCTGTCTCTCAGCTCCTGCCCATGGCTCCCGCCCTCTTCCACTTTGAGGTGTTCTGTAGCGGACGTTCTGCTAGCCATGTTCGCTCAGTTGGGGGAGTGTTCGGCTGCTGCTCTGGAGGTCCCTGGTTCCATCCTGGGAGTGCTCTGTTCAGGCTGCGGCTTGCCTGGATCTTGGGCAGCTCCACACACTTTTGCTCCGTGGGGTTTCCTTCTCTCTTTTCATGTTATGCTGGCAGTAGGGGCCTTGTTGTCTAGTGGCATCTTTCGTTCTGGTGTGCCCGGGTCATGTCTCATACGCCTCAGTGACTTGGCATGCGGTTGGTGCTCTCCCCGTACGTGCCCTCTGGTGGTGTTCCTTGGGGTTCCTATGCACTTCGACGGGCCCCTGATGGTGTGAGTGGTCAGGCTCTTTTCCCACCTGCCGTGAGGTTTTGCCGTCTGGTGTGCTGGCTTTGGTTCCTTCCGTTGCTCTTTTTTTTCTGCAACGTGGGTTTGCCCTGGATGTGGAGTTCCGTGGCGAGGCAGTGTGCCCCCTTTTCTCTACTGGTGTGGGGGGCTCTGCTGCTCCCTTTGGCGGCTTTGGCTCATAGGGGTGCTGCTAGTCTAGTCCCGGGGCCTCATGCCTGTTGCTTGCGTTCTGCCCTCGGCTGCATGCTTAAGCGTGGGCGGAAAATCCGTTCCGCTCGCGGATTTTGCGGATTTTCGGGAAATCCGCAATCCGCGAGATTTGCGGATTTCCCGCAAAATCCGCAAATTCGCACGCAGCGGATTTTTTTGGCGGCGCGCGGCGTTGGTGATACAATTTTTGCGGCGCGCGGCGTTTATCATCGTTTGCCGAGTTGTTTTTTTCGATAGTTTGCGAGTGCTGCGCCATTTTGGATCTTGCTGTGTGATCCCGCGGGAATTGGCGAGCGCGATTACGTCATCGCGGCTTGCCAGCGATAGTTTGTCAACGCGAGTACGACGAGATCACGTCTCGCGGTACTTCGCAATTGCGAGATTTGAGATGCGGCGCGCGAAAATATAAATTTGCAATTCTGCACAAGAAATCCACCAGCAAGCAGCATAAACCTTCTAGAAATGAAGATTTTTATGTGAATAACTCCTTAGTTTGACATTTGCCTGCACTTTTTTAGCGAGGAGTCCATTTTGGGGAGGGGGGCAGGGGGGTGGGAGGAAGGAAGTGCCCCATAGTCTTCAACTTCCTGTTCCTGTTCAGCAGGCTCCTCCCAGTGCTTTGTCCATCTCCTGGTCACTTTTCATTCGGATGTGGACCTGGAAGGATTACCTTTTGTGGATGCTGCTGGATCTTTGGATTTGAGGCCTTTTTGACTTTCTTTGGATCACTGTTGGATTAGAAATTTTACAAGTAAGTTTGTTTGGGGCATTACAGTTGCTGCAACTAAAATTTTGGGATTTTCGATTTTTGGGCTGTTTTGGGGCCTTTTCCCAGGGGTACTCAGTGGTGGGTGGACTGATTCTTTCTGTGGGTTGTCTTGAACTTAAACATCATGGAGGCCATAGATGAATTGGGATTGTGCTGATTTTTCTGTGTTTTTCGATTTTTTTTTTTTGTAAAATTTTGTGTTTTTCGATTTTTGACCTGTTGTTGGGGCCTTGACCAGGGGTAGTGAGTGGTGCATGGGCCTAGTCTTTCTGTGGGCTGTCTTGAATTTAAACATCATGGAGGCCATGGATGGAATGGGATTGTGCTGATTTTGCAGTGTTTTTCGATTTTTGGGGGTGTTCATGGGGAGGGACATGCCATGTGGCTGGTGGCCATTTTGAGTGCAGCTACAGGCACTGGCCATGTGCTGGCAGGCAAGTGGCCATTTTGAATGCAGGCTTTGTTGTTAGGCCTCCAACCATTTTGCCTACTTTTCAACCTTTATTTATGCCAGGGGTAGTGAGTCTTGCATGGGCCTAGTATTTCTGTGGGTTGTCTTGAATTTAAACATCATGGAGGCCATGGATTGAATGGGATTGTGATGATTTTGCAGTGTTTTTCGATTTTTGGGCCTGTACTTGTGGCCTTTTCACCAGGGGTATTTGAGTCTAGCATGGGCCTAGTCTTTCTGTGGGCTGTCTTGAATTTAAACATCATGGAGAGGCCACGGATGGAATGGGATTGTGCTGATTTTGCAGTGTTTTTCGATTTTTGGGCCTGTACTTGTGGCCTTTTCACCAGGGGTATTTGAGTCTAGCATGGGCCTAGTCTTTCTGTGGGCTGTCTTGAATTTAAACATCATGGAGAGGCCATGGATGGAATGGGATTGTGCTGATTTTGCAGTGTTTTTCGATTTTTGGGCCTGTACTTGTGGCCTTTTCACCAGGGGTATTTGAGTCTAGCATGGGCCTAGTCTTTCTGTGGGCTGTCTTGAATTTAAACATCATGGAGGCCATGGATGGAATGGGATTGTGCTGATTTTGCAGTGTTTTTCGATTTTTGGGCCTGTACTTGTGGCCTTTTCACCAGGGGTATTTGAGTCTAGCATGGGCCTAGTCTTTCTGTGGGCTGTCTTGAATTTAAACATCATGGAGAGGCCATGGATGGAATGGGATTGTGCTGATTTTGCAGTGTTTTTCGATTTTTGGGCCTGTACTTGTGGCCTTTTCACCAGGGGTATTTGAGTCTAGCATGGGCCTAGTCTTTCTGTGGGGTGTCTTGAATTTAAACATCATGGAGGGCATGGATGGAATGGGATTGTGCTGATTTTGCAGTGTTTTTCGATTTTTGGGGGTGTTCATGGGGAGGGACATGCCATGTGGCTGGTGGCCATTTTGAGTGCAGCTACAGGCACTGGCCATGTGCTGGCAGGCAAGTGGCCATTTTGAATGCAGGCTTTGTTGTTAGGCCTCCAACCATTTTGCCTACTTTTCAACCTTTATTTATGCCAGGGGTAGTGAGTCTTGCATGGGCCTAGTATTTCTGTGGGTTGTCTTGAATTTAAACATCATGGAGGCCATGGATTGAATGGGATTGTGATGATTTTGCAGTGTTTTTCGATTTTTGGGCCTGTACTTGTGGCCTTTTCACCAGGGGTATTTGAGTCTAGCATGGGCCTAGTCTTTCTGTGGGCTGTCTTGAATTTAAACATCATGGAGAGGCCACGGATGGAATGGGATTGTGCTGATTTTGCAGTGTTTTTCGATTTTTGGGCCTGTACTTGTGGCCTTTTCACCAGGGGTATTTGAGTCTAGCATGGGCCTAGTCTTTCTGTGGGCTGTCTTGAATTTAAACATCATGGAGAGGCCATGGATGGAATGGGATTGTGCTGATTTTGCAGTGTTTTTCGATTTTTGGGCCTGTACTTGTGGCCTTTTCACCAGGGGTATTTGAGTCTAGCATGGGCCTAGTCTTTCTGTGGGCTGTCTTGAATTTAAACATCATGGAGGCCATGGATGGAATGGGATTGTGCTGATTTTGCAGTGTTTTTCGATTTTTGGGCCTGTACTTGTGGCCTTTTCACCAGGGGTATTTGAGTCTAGCATGGGCCTATTCTTTCTGTGGGCTGTCTTGAATTTAAACATCATGGAGAGGCCATGGATGGAATGGGATTGTGCTGATTTTGCAGTGTTTTTCGATTTTTGGGCCTGTACTTGTGGCCTTTTCACCAGGGGTATTTGAGTCTAGCATGGGCCTAGTCTTTCTGTGGGCTGTCTTGAATTTAAACATCATGGAGGCCATGGATGGAATGGGATTGTGCTGATTTTGCAGTGTTTTTCGATTTTTGGGGGTGTTCATGGGGAGGGACATGCCATGTGGCTGGTGGCCATTTTGAGTGCAGCTACAGGCACTGGCCATGTGCTGGCAGGCAAGTGGCCATTTTGAATGCAGGCTTTGTTGTTAGGCCTCCAATCATTTTGCCTACTTTTCAACCTTTATTTATGCCAGGGGTAGTGAGTCTTGCATGGGCCTAGTATTTCTGTGGTTTGTCTTGAATTTAAACATCATGGAGGCCATGGATTGAATGGGATTGTGATGATTTTGCAGTGTTTTTCGATTTTTGGGCCTGTACTTGTGGCCTTTTCACCAGGGGTATTTGAGTCTAGCATGGGCCTAGTCTTTCTGTGGGCTGTCTTGAATTTAAACATCATGGAGAGGCCACGGATGGAATGGGATTGTGCTGATTTTGCAGTGTTTTTCGATTTTTGGGCCTGTACTTGTGGCCTTTTCACCAGGGGTATTTGAGTCTAGCATGGGCCTAGTCTTTCTGTGGGCTGTCTTGAATTTAAACATCATGGAGAGGCCATGGATGGAATGGGATTGTGCTGATTTTGCAGTGTTTTTCGATTTTTGGGCCTGTACTTGTGGCCTTTTCACCAGGGGTATTTGAGTCTAGCATGGGCCTAGTCTTTCTGTGGGCTGTTTTGAATTTAAACATCATGGAGGCCATGGATGGAATGGGATTGTGCTGATTTTGCAGTGTTTTTCGATTTTTGGGCCTGTACTTGTGGCCTTTTCACCAGGGGTATTTGAGTCTAGCATGGGCCTAGTCTTTCTGTGGGCTGTCTTGAATTTAAACATCATGGAGAGGCCATGGATGGAATGGGATTGTGCTGATTTTGCAGTGTTTTTCGATTTTTGGGCCTGTACTTGTGGCCTTTTCACCAGGGGTATTTGAGTCTAGCATGGGCCTAGTCTTTCTGTGGGCTGTCTTGAATTTAAACATCATGGAGGCCATGGATGGAATGGGATTGTGCTGATTTTGCAGTGTTTTTCGATTTTTGGGGGTGTTCATGGGGAGGGACATGCCATGTGGCTGGTGGCCATTTTGAGTGCAGCTACAGGCACTGGCCATGTGCTGGCAGGCAAGTGGCCATTTTGAATGCAGGCTTTGTTGTTAGGCCTCCAACCATTTTGCCTACTTTTCAACCTTTATTTATGCCAGGGGTAGTGAGTCTTGCATGGGCCTAGTCTTTCTGTGGGTTGTCTTGAATTTAAACATTATGGAGGGCATGGATGGATTGGGATTGTGCTGATTTTGCAGTGTTTTTCGATTTTTTAGTGCTCTATAACTGAACTGATGTTCCTCTGTCTTCCATTTTTTTTAGGTGCACAAGACTCAAGAGAACCACCAGTGCCAGGAAGAAGTCCTGCAGCGGTGTGTGTGTGCAGCATAACGTCACGCGACGTCACGTCTGGCCTCAGACAACTCTACAATTCGTGCAACTGCGGCCTGCTGTCTGACCTGCTCTGAAGAAGATGGCCCCAAAGAAAGTTCTCCGTAGCTCCTCTAGCAAGAAAGTTGCTAGTAAGGAGCAGAAGAAGCAAGTTACCAAGGAGGCTGGTGTGCCACCCGCCACTTTTTTTGGGAGCAAAAAAAAAAGTACGCCTGCAGCAGCAGGATCTGCTGGGGACCAACCTGAGAGCAGCACCCCTGCTCCATTGGGTTCAGTGCCTCCACCACCACGCCAACTTAAGTCAAAGCCCTTGAGTGCTTCAGAGGCAGTCAGTGTACTTCTCCAATCACCATCGACCAGTGATGTTGGCTCATCGCAAGAAAGTAGCAGCAATGTCCCTGAATCAACACAGGTTGTTGTAACTCATCTGACAAGTGTTGAACAACCACAGCCGCAACAACAACACCATGTGCAAGTACACGCCCAAGTACATGTGGAAGGAGAGGCAGCAAAAGGAGATGCGCAAGCAAAGGTGCATGGACGTTCACAAGTGCCCACAATAGTTGTTCCTCCCGAAGTAGGGGCACATTTGGAAATCGACAATGAAGCTGAGGTATCATTGGAAGCCACTCCTCCTGATGATCATTCATTGTCTTCCACATTCCTAGCAAGGAAAAGATCAAGGGGGGTGTCTACATCTTCTTCAAGCCCACCTCGTTCTGGTGCAAGTGATCTGTCTTGGGAACCACAACTGCGGTCTGACAGTGAGGCAGAGGCACACCATGATCTGACACCGTTACCTAAGCGTAAAAGGAAGGTCGTCCAAAAACTCAAACCTATGGAGTGTGATGAGGCTCAACAAGAAGTGACAGATACTGCTGGTGATGAAGCCTCTCACGATGACGACGAGCCAGTCATCACAAAGGTCACTGCAGCCCCACCGGGCATGCAGCAAAGAGACATTTTGACCCTATCCCGAGAAGCTGCTGAGCGTGATGACGATGTCGGCGAGGAGGCAATGGAAATGGAATCATTAGATTTGGAGTTAAGTAGTACACCAAAACCTACCGCTTCCATATTTCTTCGCAAGAAGGTACCCACCTCGTCCTCGACCTCAATTCGTGGTGGTGAAAGTGCAAAACGTACTGAAGTTCGGCAATCCACATCCTCCACTTCATCTGTCATTAGCAGCAGGACCACCACCACCAGTATCGCCGCCTCCTCCGGCCCCCGAAGACATTTCAAGTCTCCAGTTTGGGACTTCTTTAGTGTTTGCCCAAAAAAGGAAAACGTAGCCATTTGTAGCCTTTGTAAGCTTCGATTTAGTCGTGGTAAGCTTGGTTCTAACTATGGTACCGGAGGCCAGAGAGGTCATCTTGAGAGAAGGCACCCTGTCGAATGGTTTCCGCACCTAGAGGCGGTCAAGAAAGCCGGAATTGCACGTAATGAAAACGTTGATTTGTCATCTGCTGATGACGAGGTAGAAGACGATTCAAACACTTCACTTACACCCAGTTCCCATGTCAGCAGCACACCCCATGGGAGCCACACTAAGAGTGTGGGAGAGAGTGAGACATCAATGCGGAAAAGTTCATCAGCGAGCGTAACTGGGTCGAAGAGATCATCATCATCCCGTAAATCATTGGTCCAGGGCAACATTAAAAAGATGTTGTTTACAGAAGCGCAATATGAACGCAACCACCCAATGACCCGTCTGTATAACACTAAGCTGGCTAAAATGCTAGCTCTGGACCTTCTCCCTTTTTCTTTTGTAGAAGGGGTTGGTTTTCTAGAATTAGTGACAGCGCTCTGCCCTAAATGGAAGGTTCCTAGCCGGTTCTATTTTGCCCGAGTTGCGGTTCCAGCACTACATGAAGATGTTCTGAAGGTGATTGGGGCAGCTTTGCAGAAGAGTGCTGTTCACACTATACATCTGACAACAGACATGTGGACCAGTGGCGCAGGCGCTGATTACATGTGCATCACTGCACACTGGGTCTCTTTTTCAGGGGCTAAAGCAAAGCTAAACTCAGGTGTTGACACTAACATTGTTTTTAAAGGTGCTCGGAAACATGCAACACTAGCCATGTTTGGTTTGGAGAAACGTCACACAGCAGAAAACATTTTGGATGTCTTTAACACAAAGGTCCTTAACTGTCTGTCCCCACTAAAACGCAAGGTTGGTTATGTTTCCACAGACAATGGCTCCAATATAGTTAAGGCCATGAGGGACGGTTACTATTTCAGAGTGCCGTGTTTGGCGCACTGTATAAACCTGGTTGTCCAAAAATTCTTGGGTAATAAACGCAGTGCAGCGTACAGTGTATTGGAGAACTGCCGAAAAATATGCAAGCATTTCAGGCATTCTTTTAAGGCCCGCAAGCAGCTGAGGAGCATGCTATATCAAAGTCAAATGCCAGTGAAAGCACTCATCCAGGAGGTGGTAACACGTTGGAACTCAACCTTCTACATGCTTGAGCGTCTGTATGAGCAGTATACGCAACTCGATCAATATTTCTTGAAAGAGGGTATAGAGGAGCTGAGGATGGGTGGGCCGCAATGGAACATAGTTGAAAGCCTAACACGCATGCTTCGTCCTTTTGAGGTCTTCACACGTGCAGTCAGCAAGGAGGACTCTAATTTGGGAAAAGCTATCCCATTGTTGTACATGCTGGAGGACCAACTGAAGGAGGTGTGTTCTGTGTTTCGAAAAGATGACAAAAAGAAAGACTCTTTGCTTCTGGCTGAGAAATTATTAGAGCTCCTACAAGGTGATGAACGTCTTCAAAAGATCCACTCAGAACAGCATTACATTTGTGCTACTATTCTGGATCCACGCTACAAAAAGGCGCTGGCAGGCAGAGCATTCTTTCCTTTTGCTGATGAAGATGTTACAAAGTACAAACGTTGGCTAGCCTTGTCAGCCAAGAAGTTTGAAACAGAACGGCTGGAAATTGAAGGAAATGGCAGTACATCAGCAGGCCATCCCCAGTCAAAACAATCCACTTCTGCACCTGTGGCTGTGGCACAAGTGACCTCTCAGCCGTTAAAGACACCGGCAACCGCATCATCTGCACGAAAGACAGCAGAAACATTGGAGGCTGAAGAGGATTGGCTAGCTCTGCGTGGGTTTGGTTCTCAAAAGGTCAGAGGCACAGCAAGAGCTACGCAAAGTGGAGGAACCTTGGAGGAGGACCTTGAGTCGATGGTGAAGGACTATCTGAATGACTCCACAGAGGTCTATGTTAATTCTGACCCATTGGCGTATTGGCATGGGAAAAAAGAATTGTGGCCACAGCTCACCAACCTGGCTTTAAACTACTTGTCTTGCCCACTCGCAAGTGTGTCTTCTGAACGGGTTTTCAGTGCGGCTGGTGGGATTGTAACTCCCAAACGGAGCCGCCTCTCGCCCAAAAATGTGGAGAGGTTAACAATGATCAAGATGAATCAGCACCTCATACCACCAGATATAAGAGTACGAGAGAGCGTGCCGGATGAAGAGGAGGTGGCCAGCACCATAGATGAGGGAATTTCTACTCTGTCAGGTGGCACTGACCTCACCCGGGCTGAATTCGCAGAGTATGATGACGAAGCCTTATTCTTATTCCTGGACCGTGATTCCGACTTCGAGCCCTGAAAATGAGACAACGAATCAATAACTTTCTTTTTCATCCTTATTCACTTTTATTCCTGTGTGTCTGTCTTTCTTTGTTGTGCACAGTTAATATAATTCAAACTTTAATCAGATAATCACAAAGACAAGCCCATCAGCAGAACTGTCTTCACTTGTTTGCTAATTTATTTGAAGGTGCCGCAGTCTGCATTCCTCAGGTTCACAAGTTCAGAAGAACATGCTCCTCTATCCTCCTCCTCCAGACTCCTATTTCCATCAAAGCAGAGGGCTGGTTTACGCCCAATGAAGAAAGACTCAGCACTTGTGGGGGTGTTGTTCTACCTCTTTGCAGGTGAGTTGACGGGTCTGGGGCCATTGCTGAGAAGCACTAAAAGTGGTTTGTGCCAAATCCGAGGCGGAAATTTTTTTGTGTTTTTGATGACTTGCTTGCCTTTGAGGTGCTCTTAGGGGGGGTTCCGTCTGTTTGTGGGTGAGTTTCGTGGTCTGAGAGCATTGCTGGGACACTCTAATCTTGATTGCATTTGCTTTTCAGGAAATCCGTCGTGCCAACCCCGACTTATGGCCTAGCTACGCAGCGCGTTTGGACCGAAGGCCCAGAAATATTGCAAGTATGAGATTTTGCTTTTGTCCTGTTTGGGGGTGTTATGCTTCTTGGCGGGTGGGTTGCCGGGTCTTGGGGCATTCCTGGGAAGGTCTAATACCGGGTAGAAGTGGTTGGGACAAAATCCAGGCCGATTTTTTTTGGGCTATTTCAGACATTTTGCTCTATGTAGCGTTTTCGGGGGCCTGTTTGGGGGGCTTCCTGGTGTTTGCGGGTGAGTTTCGTGGTCTGGGAGCACTGCTGGGACACTCTAATCTTGATTGCATTTGCTTTTCAGGAAATCCGTCGTGCCAACCCCGACTTATGGCCTAGCTACGCAGCGCGTTTGGACCGAAGGCCCAGAAATATTGCAAGTATGAGAGTTTGCTTTTGGCCTGTTTGGGGGTGTTATACTTCTTGGCGGGTGGGTTGCCGGGTCTTGGGGCATTCCTGGGAAGGTCTAATACCGGGTAGAAGTGGTTGGGACTAAATCCAGGCCGATTTTTTTTTGGGCTATTTCTGACATTTTGCTCTATGTAGCGTTTTCGGGGGCCTGTTTGGGGGGCTTCCTGGTGTTTCTGGGTGAGTTTCGTGGTCTGGGAGCACTGCTGGCTATATCTACTTTACTTTGCAAGAGGTTTGAAGCAAATCCATGGTGGCAGAGGGGACTTAGGGCCTAGCTGCAGAGCGCGCGCGGAGTGATTTGGGAAATTTGTGAAAAATTGACTAAGTCCCCATTTTTGTACTTTTGCTCTTTGGCTGTTTGGGGGTCTTCTACTCGTTTTCTCCTGGGTTGACGGCTCTGGGGCCATTGCTGGGAAGCTCTAATACCGGATAAAAGTGTTTTGGACCAAATCCCAGGCGGAAATTTTTTTGTGTTTTTGATGACTTGCTTGCCTTTGAGGTGCTCTTAGGGGGGGTTCCGTCTGTTTGTGGGTGAGTTTCGTGGTCTGGGAGCATTGCTGGGACACTCTAATCTTGATTGCATTTGCTTTTCAGGAAATCCGTCGTGCCAACCCCGACTTATGGCCCAGCTACGCAGCGCGTTTGGACCGAAGGCCCAGAAATATTGCAAGTATGAGAGTTTGCTTTTGGCCTGTTTGGGGGTGTTATACTTCTTGGCGGGTGGGTTGCCGGGTCTTGGGGCATTCCTGGGAAGGTCTAATACCGGGTAGAAGTGGTTGGGACTAAATCCAGGCCGATTTTTTTTTGGGCTATTTCTGACATTTTGCTCTATGTAGCGTTTTCGGGGGCCTGTTTGGGGGGCTTCCTGGTGTTTCTGGGTGAGTTTCGTGGTCTGGGAGCACTGCTGGGACACTCTAATCTTGATTGCATTTGCTTTTCAGGAAATCCGTCGTGCCAACCCCGACTTATGGCCTAGCTACGCAGCGCGTTTGGACCGAAGGCCCAGAAATATTGCAAGTATGAGATTTTGCTTTTGGCCTGTTTGGGGGTGTTATGCTTCTTGGCGGGTGGGTTGCCGGGTCTTGGGGCATTCCTGGGAAGGTCTAATACCGGGTAGAAGTGGTTGGGACTAAATCCAGACCGATTTTTTTTTGGGCTATTTCTGACATTTTGCTCTATGTAGCGTTTTCGGGGGCCTGTTTGGGGGGCTTCCTGGTGTTTCTGTGTGAGTTTCGTGGTCTGGGAGCACTGCTGGCTATATCTACTTTACTTTGCAAGAGGTTTGAAGCAAATCCATGGTGGCAGAGGGGACTTAGGGCCTAGCTGCAGAGCGCGCGCGGAGTGATTTGGGAAATTTGTGAAAAATTGACTAAGTCCCCATTTTTGTACTTTTGCTCTTTGGCTGTTTGGGGGTCTTCTACTCGTTTTCTCCTGGGTTGACGGCTCTGGGGCCATTGCTGGGAAGCTCTAATACCGGATAAAAGTGTTTTGGACCAAATCCCAGGCGGAAAATTTTTTGTGTTTTTGATGACTTGCTTGCCTTTGAGGTGCTCTTAGGGGGGGTTCCGTCTGTTTGTGGGTGAGTTTCGTGGTCTGGGAGCATTGCTGGGACACTCTAATCTTGATTGCATTTGCTTTTCAGGAAATCCGTCGTGCCAACCCCGACTTATGGCCCAGCTACGCAGCGCGCTTGGACCGAAGGCCCAGAAATATTGCAAGTATGAGAGTTTGCTTTTGGCCTGTTTGGGGGTGTTATACTTCTTGGCGGGTGGGTTGCCGGGTCTTGGGGCATTCCTGGGAAGGTCTAATACCGGGTAGAAGTGGTTGGGACTAAATCCAGGCCGATTTTTTTTTGGGCTATTTCTGACATTTTGCTCTATGTAGCGTTTTCGGGGGCCTGTTTGGGGGGCTTCCTGGTGTTTCTGGGTGAGTTTCGTGGTCTGGGAGCACTGCTGGGACACTCTAATCTTGATTGCATTTGCTTTTCAGGAAATCCGTCGTGCCAACCCCGACTTATGGCCTAGCTACGCAGCGCGTTTGGACCGAAGGCCCAGAAATATTGCAAGTATGAGATTTTGCTTTTGGCCTGTTTGGGGGTGTTATGCTTCTTGGCGGGTGGGTTGCCGGGTCTTGGGGCATTCCTGGGAAGGTCTAATACCGGGTAGAAGTGGTTGGGACAAAATCCGCGCGGAAAAGCCTTTAGTTTTGGCACTTTTTGTAACTTAGGGTTCGTTAGGGTTAGCCCTAGCAGCAGGATTGCATGTGTATCGGGGTGTTCTAGATTTTTCAAACTGAGTTCTGGGGTCTTAGAGCACTCGTGAGAATGTGTAATTTTGGTTGCAAGTCATTTGAAGAAAATCCATGGTGGGAAAGGGGGGATTTGGCATAGTTAAAGAAAGCCTTTGCCACTATTCTTAACTTAGGGTTCGTTAGGGTTAGCAGTATTTCTATTGCATGTGTTTGAGTGGGGGGGATTTCGAGTCTTGGAGCGATGCTGGCTATGGCTACTTTTGCTTGGTTGCTTGCAAGTGGTTTGAATGCAATCCACGGGGGGTAATGGGTAATTAGGGTACTTCGGCCTACTTTTACTTTCAAAGTAAGTTTTGTCTCCAGTTTTCTGCTAGGCCTCGTTTTTTGGGTGGGAGCACTGCTAGGAAGATCTATTTTTGTTCTAAAACACAGTTTACAGTACACCTAGCTTGAGGGGCAAGATCCGCTACATTAATTTGCCCATACTTATTTATCCTTCAAAAGGTGACTCAGAGTACGCACTTTCAAAAACATTGTACTGTCTGTCTACTAGGAAAAACAAATTGTGACTTTTTGCACTCCACAGCCTACATACCTTATATTTATTTATCAGTGGTGTTGTAATATTATATCACTTCCTGTTTTTCGTTGAATAATTACAGGCCGGGTTTCAGTCTCTGCAATGGGGAAAAAAGGATGGAGTCAGGCTTCACAGTAGCGAGCCACAATTCAGCATCAGGCAGGCAGTGGACAGGGTGTCTTCTGGTGACCAACATCGGTGGACGAAGCGTCGGCTGCAATGGAGGAGTGCCGCTAATAGGAGGATTTTTTTTCTGCGGGCAACTTACTTACCACTTCCAACAGGACCACTACAACCACATAGATACAGTATCCCTTGCCTTTTTCTCTGACTGTGACTGCATTTCTTTGCTCTCTCTCGGCTTCTACATTGATCCCTTAACACATCACTTAGTCCACTCCACTATCTGCACCACACATAGTCATTTGTAAGTGCTCCTACGTAATTCGCAAGTCGCAGCACGCCCCAGGCCGTAGAGGACTGGGATGGCCCCAATGATGAAGCATGTCACCAAGGGGCAACCCTGGTGAGTGAGGGGACACCTAGAAAAAAAGCAATTTCTCCTTTTCTATCTACTATACCTTCTGTCAGGTTACGCAGCCCCTAAGCGCCTACCGTACTATGAAACTACATTTCCCATGAGTAGGCGGGAGACTTGCAGACTATTTAGTGAGACTATATGAGAGTACCCTTGTATGTTAGGACATCACTTCACTGATGCCTGTCTTGTCTTCTCTTACAGGTATCCTTTCCCTGCTGACCCTACCTTTACCCATCCCACATTTTTTATTTTAGTTTGTTATTTTTCTCCCTCGCCTAATGCCTCGAACACCCTGTGTTTACACTTCTGGGTGTTGGTGACATTTGGAGGTGGAACCATATTTGCATCGACTGGATCACGGGGAGTAAACGTGACACCTTCCAGACCAACCCCATTGAGTGTTGTTGTGAATGGATTTATAGTGACCAGCAAGGCTCTCGGGTATCTGGCTACAGAGACCTTATGTTGAATATAGTTATCAATAATTCCACACAGGCCCTGTACTGTCGCATTCTTTCTTTCCACAGTTGTCGATGATATATTCTTACTCTGCTTGACAAAGAACCATTGCTAATGTGAAAGAACTTCAACCGAATTAGTAGTTATACTTTACCATTTGTTAGGCTACAATGTGGCACTGCTCTACTGTACTTCTGTCACCTGCTATATTCTCAGTTGTACCGTTGAATTGCTCAGGAGGACAAACCAGATTTCATTTTCTTTTTTTTCATAGGCATGCAACTGCCACTGTGTCACACCACTAGTACCACCGCTATGAGGAAATTTTATCCGACCAAGATTGCCAACGTTATTCGGTGTTTCCCGTGGAGCCAGCCCTGGGCCTAGCCCTACTTTCAAACACAAATTACAGGTAAGATAAGCGTTTGGTGGTTTGGGGGTATAATGGAGTATTAGTACGAGAGACGAGAGACTGAAGGTAGTACTACTAAAGTCCTAGGACTCTTGGATTCACTTCACTTAGTCTGTGAGAGGCACTTAGTGTTGAAAACATTTGGGCATTTACACTTAAAGGAAGAAAATGGAACTAAACTTTCAGGAAAACAGTCAACGTTAAACCCCCACCCACCAGGCAAGCAGTAAAAAACAGGTATGCTCAGATAAAGTTTGAAAAAGTATATTTATATCCCTAACAAAATAATCTCCCGCAAGACCCTCCCTAACCCCAACGATTGTCCTTCAAAAGTCCCCAAAAACCCAACTCCCAATTCCCACCCCCCAAAAGTCTCTAAAAAAGGGGCAAGGGACACTATGGGTGGATGCTGTTAACTTTTTGGGCCAGGGCATCATGCTCCTCGCGGAGCAAGGCGAGCTCCTGCTGAAGGCGGGACACCATCAGGGTAGTGCGGCGCAGGCGTGCCTTCACTGCCTTGCAGGTGCAAGGCCTGTGAGAAGCAGCTGTTGGCCTTGCTGCTCGGCGGTGGCGTTTGCCTTTGGCAGCCCGGCTCAGTCTCGGTGGACCACTGTGCTGGGTGGCAGCCGGTGGGGCCACGGAGGCCGATGCAGACGACGTTGTCGTTGTTGTCGACCGCACACTTTCCTCGTCCTCCAGGGCCACCAGCCGCCGATATTCCGCAACAGTGGCCTCGATTCTCCGTTGCCGGGCCGCTCTAGCCAGCTCCTTCCTCCTTGTTCGTTTGGAAGGAGAACCTATATGAAGAAAGAAAGACATAGTCTGTAACCAATGCTCTTTAAGATTAACTCAATCATTCAGCAGAAATGTGTGCTGCAGTACAACTAGCAACTTGCAAGCGCATTACATAACTATTGAGGCCAGTATCTATCTAACCTCACACTTCTTCATCCTTGCTCTAACATTAGTGGGAGTTTAAGGAACAAATTCTATGAGCACTGTGGACTTCCATTGGAGTCGACTATGAAAGTACACCAGTCTTATTCTTCTTCTTGTCTCTTGTTTTGGAAAATTGGTACGTTATTTTCTGCAAGCCGGCATAATGCCAGCGCGGTAAACTTGCACCCGAGAAAAAGAGACGCACGCCATGAGGAGTGACCTAGACTTGCGTTGCCGTTGCGTTACTGTACCCGTCCAGTACATGCAGGTGGTGAATCTCTTACTTTTCTATTACGGGTGGCACTGAGAATACTCTGTTACAACTCAAGGGCTACTGCTTAATTAATTTAACTTTCACCCTACAGTGGAAATGAGTACTAGAAATGGAAAATTGAAGAAGATAAATAATCTGATTATCTATCACTTCACATGGGATGTTTTTGCTTATATATGGGATGACTTTAGGTGCTTTGCTTTTTATTGAGTGACAGGCAGTGATACATCCACACATGAATGACTGAGTACTACTAAACTTATTAAGAGAGGTAGGGAGTGGCCACCATAATAACCGGATCTATGCAGTGCTTGCAATACAAACTACTGCTACTATTTATGGTAGTATTTGGACAAAATTAAAAGTTCTTTTCCTTGCCTTTCCTACACTGGAACGGACGTGCGGGTGCAGTGTTACATGCTCTTCAAAGTTACACTTAGTTCATCCACTGACCATCTACTCTCTCTAGATCATGGGTACTCACAAACTTTCTCTCAGGGGCTACATTTACAGTGTAGTTTGGGGCCGAGGGCCGCACTGGTGGGGGCGGAGTCAGAGGGGGCGGGGCTAAAGCAAAACGATAACTTGTGACCATGAGGTTGCACACAGGTCCCTGCAGCAGATGCCCTCATCCACTGAGCCACCAGACCCAGCATTTACATACATCTCTCTCCCTCCTGCTGTCCCTCCTGCCCTCCCTCCATCTCTCTCTCCCTCCTGCCCTCCCTCTCCCTCTGTCATCTCACTGTGTGTGTGTCTATCTGTGTCAGCCTTCAGCCCGGGTTGAGACCGCTTCCTCAACGCGCACACACAGACAACAACACCAAAGTACTTAACAGGTCTTTAAAAGACCATTAACATATTATTGAGGCTTTGTTTGTTTTAGCGCCCCTGCTTCTCCACCCTGACAATCACTGCTTGCCCGGCCCCACAGAGCAGAGGCTTTGTTCTATTTCACCTCTTTGTGGCCTTGCATCTCCACTCTGCTCTGTGGGGGCCGGGGGAGCAGTGATTGTCAGAGTGGAGATGCAGGGGCGCTAACAGGTGAAATACAAAAAAGCCTCTGCTCTGTGGGGGCCGGGGGAGCAGTGATTGTCTGCAAGGTCTGCGCACCGCCAAGGAAGGCTTGCCGGGCCACCACCGGCCCGCGGGCCGTACTATGAGTACCCCTGCTCTAGATACACATATGCTATCTAAGAGTCAGATAGTAGCATGATCCAGGTATATGGACACATACAGTTTCTGTGTCACCCACCCAGGCTGTTGTCCTTCCACCCATCATTGCTTCATCATTCACCCAGCCATGCATCTCATATTCTTGCCTTCCCAGCTAGTCTTCAATCTCAATAAGTAAGGAATATATAAGAGCTTACCTCTGGCCGCCACCACCGTCTCAACTCTCACAGCCGCCGCCGCCGCCTCCTCCCCTGATGAATTGCCCTCCGCCTCCGTGTCGAGCACCACCACCACACTGGCCCCGCCACCAGATGTTCCACCTACAAAGTACATTTAAGAATCTTAGAATAAAGCACTCACTAGTCACTAGTATTTGGTCTAGGAATGAAGACATGTGAAAACAATGTAATTTGTGACTGTCTACGTTAAAGTTAAAAAAAATGTCCCTTTTTCCAGGGAAGGTTGTCTTGCTGCACTTTTTGGCACAACTGATGAAGGCTGATTTTTTAACACGCACCATTTTTCTCCACACAGACAGAAGATGGACTTCTAACAACAAGATCAAGTTGAAACCAGGTGAGAGCTCGGCTCGACCACAAGAAATGTCTTCAATTAATCGTCAGCACTAACCACTTTTCCATTATCAGTTAAACGTTTAGTTTTATTATGACTTCATTTTAATAAATGTGTTTACTTTTAATAAAGCTTTTAAATTTAAATACAATCTGTGTTTTTTGGTCCTCCAGACTAGAGTGACTGAGCGAAAGGTTTTGCAATTTTTGCAAGCATGAGTCCAGATAGAACACTTCAAAAGACATTATGGACAATCCCAGAGGACTGCACTAAGTTGATAGAGCTATTGCTGACTAGAATCATGGGAGTTTCGCCAACCGTGCAATCTTAGTTAGCTACACAGACAGACTAATAAGAATAATCTAGTAATACCACAGGGAGTCATAGTAGAGGCAGGATAAGAATTTAGATACAGTCTACAAGAAGAGCAAAGACAATTTTGAAAAAATTCAAATGAGGAACGCTAGGAAAAATAGGTACTAGTCTAAAATGAAAACTTACTGGGGCCAGCAGAGGAGCCCTCGCCTGCCCGATCCTGGCCCTGTTGAACAGCATCCGCCGCCTGCTGCTCCTGTGTCCTCCTCTCGCCCCTGGGGGGAGCTGACGTACAACATGAAAGAAAGAACAGAAAACATGGATGATTGTTGCTTGTCAATGTCAACCAAATCAAACATTTCAAAAGAACAATAACAAAATATTTCCGCGAAATTATATTGATTATGGTTACTTTTTATTTATTTGCGGACCTGTGACTTCGAAAGTCACGTAACTCACTAAACAAAGTACTGAAACGTTCACCTAGGACTGGCAGGCAGCAGTCCGCAGGCAAGACGCAAAGTGACAGACAAACTCCATTGTGATTTCAGTCAGATCAGTGACAACACTAACAGTTGCCTGCTACATTACCAGTCATTTAAATAGTCAAACTATCAATCCACCGCCACTATTTTTCTTATTGTCAGGGTTACAAAGGAAGGGGCAGATTTAAGCCCTTGCGGCTCTTTTGCGCCGTTCTTGCGTGACTTTTGTGACGCAGCAGCTAAACAAAAAAGGGCGCCATGGTGCGGCGTATAATATTATAACAACGTGACGCATTTGGGAGATGCATCCCGTTATAAAGCCCTGCGCCATCAGGGGGCGTTCCGGCGCAAGGGAGGGCATTCCTGCGCTGGAACACATCCTAATAGTGGCTGAGGGAAATCTACAAAATATCAATCAGTCACCTTTAGGACAATGATGCGTCACACAAACCCTGCACCTGCTTGAAGCAGACGTACGGCTTGACCCAGCATTGGGGAGATAGGGTACCCCAGAGCATTGATGGAGCTGCGCCATCGTTGCGACGCAACTCCAGCAGTAAAGCTTCGGTGACGTTTTGGGCCCATGGGGCGCCGCATTGCAAATACGGCGCACCATGTTTGGTGGTGGTAGCGGGCCGCACAATTAATGGCGCATCCCTGCTACTTTGCAGGGATGCGACGGTAATTGCAATTCTGCCCCTTAGGGGCATACTTACTTACGCGTTCTGGCGCATCTCCAGAGATGCGCCAGATCAAATGCGTCACGCAAAACTACCCTTGCGACACGGCAGATGTGCCTCATTTACAATGCGGCGCGCCCTGGCGCAAGGGTAGGCACTTGCGTGACGCATCTCGTCACGTAAGAGCGGCGCATCGCTGGAGTCACGTCGCCAACGCAATGCAACTCCAGTAATGCTCAGGGCCACCCAATACTTTACATGCTGTGTCAGTCCTTTCGCCTGCTTCGAGCAGACATAAGGAATTGAATTGACGTAGCAGCGTCGCAGAAGTGCCTGCGTTAAATCTTGTAGATTTCACGCAGGCAATTTTGCGAGGCGCACAGCCGCTGGACCGCCCACCCTGCGTACTAGGAACGCACCCATTGTGGTGCAGGCCCATGGCTTTATAACGTGACGCATCTCCCTAGATGCGTCATGCTGTAAATGACTTGCAGGGATGCGGCACGTTTACGCCGCTGTTGCGTCACGCAAGGCAACGTAAACGTGGCGCAAGGGGCTTGTAAATGTAATCTGCCCCCTAGTGTCTAGCATTACGCAGTTCTGTTAAGTACACTCATACATAATAGTTACTCAGGCCAATGAGACCACGAAATAGAAAACAAATAAGCATAGTAGCAACCCCACTGAGAAGGAGAGCAGTGCACCTGAAATGCACAGAAGATTTTGAAATATAATTTAACTACAATGTAATCGTCATCAGCGGCATTATTGGCTTGCTCCATGTAAAAAACAAATATTTGCAATACAACAACACAGAGCAGGAGAAAACATCATAGTAGTGAGTGATTAAATGCCAATGGCTACTACTACTCACCAAGCCCGGGGATCTCCAAGCCGAGCTGGTCCAGCAGGTCGCGCTCGCGGTCCAGGAGGTCCGTCCAGCGATGGGTGACCTGGCTGTAGGTGCGCTGGACCCCGTAGAGGTGGGATATGGCCCAGCACACCTTCTCCCACCGCTTCCGGCGCTCCCGCATGTTGTAGCCGCCGGCCGCGATCCTGCCGCCTCCCGCGATGGTCCTGGGCAGGCGGCGCTGGACGAAGTAGACCAGCGCGCCCACTTCCTCCGGGCTGAATATCTCCCGGCGCGTCACCTGCTCCCCCCTCGATCTCATGCCTGCTGTCCTGCCACTGGGTCCAGCACTACTCCCCGCCGCCGCTGCGGCCCTCAAGTGCCTGGGCAGCTTCACGGCGCCTGGCTTGACCATGGTCTGGGCAGGTAAGGTAGGAAGAAGTAGAAAATTAAGAAAGAATAGGATAGGGAAGAAGAAAAGAAAAGAGTTTACAAAAGTAGTTTAAAAGTAAAGAAAAATAGCAGAAAAGACAAAAATATACAGCTAGGAAAAGAGAGGGATAGATAAGAAGCAAAATCGTAAAAAAAAAACTGAAAACAAGCAAAGGATGGGAAAGATATCAAGAGGATTAAACACCATGCCCAGACACAGGAAATGAATGAAAAACAAGATGGCCGGCGCCCGTTTCCGAGCGCGAAAGTCAGTTCGCGCGAGATTTTCCTCGCGATCTCGTGCGAACCTCTAGATTTCCCGCGCGATCTCGTGCGAACCTCTACTCGCAATGCGCTTACTGCGCGAGATTATACATAGCGGGCGGAAACGGAAATACGTCACGCAAACAAAATGGCCGCGCCCGTACTCGACCTTGGGGTAAATTCGCGTGTTGCGCTGCAAGCGGCTCGCGAATACTGCAAAAAAACTCGCGAAACAACAAGCTGCAAAAAAATAAAATGCTCATTCGCACGAATTGGCGGCTTCCGCGGTCGGTTTCGCACGACGCCGCGCCCCGCGAATAGCGCGAAAAAAACCGCAAAACGATTTCAGCAAAAGCAAAAGCAATGAGCAGGTGCAAAAGGTCAACCTCATGATTTGTAACGATTCTTTGTATTGCTTCCTGAGGGGGCCCTCCAGAATTCGGTTGCCTGCTTGCAACTATTGTGTGACCCTGCTCTGACCTTAACTGTATGCCACAAAGGTCCTGATTTACAGCTAAAGGAGCAGACAAGCAGGTGCCAGGCTGGAACTTTAAATTCTTTCAGTGACACATTAATTAGCCCCTAATTCATTATTGTCAGTTGGGGCAGGGCAGGTGTTGTAACTAATTTTGCAACAATGAAAGCACTGAGCAAGTGCAAAAGATCACTAATCAGGGCGCACTAAGGAAGCAGGTGCCAGCTAAAAAAATATTCTGTGACACATTAATCAGCCCCAAATTAATTCAGGTCACTTGAGGCAGGGAAGGTGTGCTTTGCTTTGCCGAAAATAATGTACACTGGACAACCAGAGGGTGTGGTGATGAAACAGAGGGTGGCATGGGTGGGCCAGAGGGTGGCATGAGTAGTCAGAGAGTGGCAGTGGTGACAGAGAGTGGCAGTGATGAAGAAGAGTGTCCCAAACAGGCTGGACATGTAGAAACAACAAGTTCGCAAAACTTGCGACCCGACAGGTAAGTTCGCAAATTGCGAAATTGTAAAAACCCTCGCGAACTGGCAGAAACACGGGCGAACACAAAAAAAAAAAAAATCCGCAAATTCGCGGGAATTCGCGGATTTTGCGGATTGCGAATCCGCAAATCCGCAAAATTCGCGAACGCGAGATCCGCAAAATTCGCCCATGCTTATGCATGCTCTGCGGGTTGGGGTCACCTCTCCCTTCCTTGGATGCGGCCTGTCGGGGTACGCTTCTGGTCCTCCCTGCTCCGGGCTCCTCCTTGGCTCCCTGCCCCCAGGCTGGTGGTGGGTTGGTTTTCCTGCTCGTTTGGCCGTTCTGTTGGCTCCCCTGTGTTCCTGTTGGCCTGCAGGGGTCTGCCCTGCTTTTCTTTGCTGCCCCGTTTTCTTTGCTGCCTCTGTCTGCCGGCCATTGCTTTGGGGCCTTGCCTCTGCTGCGGGCGGCCTGTTTAGTTGTGACCTCTTCTCCGTTTGGATGTGCTGGGTGTTCGCCTCCGCTTCCTGGCTTCTGCGTGGTTGTTCGGGGTTTGTGCAGGGGGGCTCCGGGTTCCTGGCTCTTGTCCTCCCATCCCTGGGCTGCACCTGGCTTACCTTGGGGGTTTTCCTGGTGTTGTGCTGGGTGCTATCTGCGGCGCTCTGCCCCCTCTGCCTGCAGGTCTGGTTTGTGTTTTTGTTTTTTCCAGCTTCTACCCCGTTCTGTGGGTTGGCGTCTCTGTATTCCGGGGTTGCTCCTGCTGCCTCCTGTGTGCAGTTCTGTTCTCCCTTGCTCAGGGCTGGGGTTTATAGGTGTTTGTCCCGGGTTCTTCTGTGTGCTTGGTTGCTCCAGGGGTCTGGCTGGTTGGTGCTCTCTCCGACTGTTTGCCTCATCCTTGCTGGGTGCTTCTGTCATTGGTTGCTCCTGCCCTGGCTCTCACTGTGCTAGCATTGGACTTGCTTCGATGTTCCTGGTCGCCCCTCTTGGTTCTGCTGTTGTTCCTTCTCTCCTCTGGTCTCTGGGGTTCCGTTTGGTCGGGCCTGGTTTGTACCTGGTTGGGGCCACCTGGGGGTGCCTTGTGTGGGCTTCTCCGGTTGGTGTGGTAGGGCGCCTGCTCTGCCTTCCTTCGGCCAGCCACCCTCCCGGGGTGTTCCGGTAGCAGTTCACCTTTGGTACCTGGGTTTCATGCTGCTGCTGTTTGGGCCTGGCTGTCTTTCGCGGCTGCCTTGTCCTTGGCGTGGCTCCTATTTCCCCTCTTAGGTTCTGCGGTTCTCCGGGTTGGGGGTCCATCTGAGCTCTGGGTGCGTTTGCTCCCTGAGGGTTCCTGGTCTCGTGTGCTTCCTGTTGTGGGTGCCTCGCGGGTTGTCTGCTGGGGCTTTCCTGCTCCTGCCTGTTGGTCGCCTTTTTCGGCTCTGCGTCCTTGCCTGTGCTCTCTCTCTGTGTCCTGGCTGGGCGCTCTGCAGTTTGTGGCCGTGTCCTGGTGGGTCCTTCTGGGCCTGCTCCTGGCGGTGCTTCTCTTCCCGGGCCTGGTTTGCCTGTGGTTGGTTTTCTGTTTTTCTGCCTGGTTCTGGGGTTTCCGTTTGATGCTGTGGGCTTTGAGTTTGCCTCTTGCCCTGGTGCTCCTTCTTCGTTGGCTTCCTCCTGGGTTGCGGTTCCCCTGTTTGGGCCTGTGCAGGGTCCTGGTGCTCAGTGCTTCTGGGTTGACGTGTCTCGGGTTGCCTCCTGTTTCTCCGGTTCTGCTGGCCTCCTACTGGTTCGGGGTGGCCTCAGGCTGTGCCTCCTTGGCTGGCTGGCTGTGCTGTCGCTTTCAGACAGCTTTGGGGTGTGTTTTGCTGGGCGTTCCGGGTTCTTTCCTGGTTCTGGTGTCTTGGCTCCCTCTTGTCTTCCCTCGCTTCCCCGGGCTCTGTTCCCGTTGTATGTCTGTTTGGGTACCCCCCCCCCCACCTTCTCTGGTTGGGGTGCAGATCTGTGGTGGTCCTCATGCCTCCATGGGGTCCTCCCTCCTGGCTGCGGGTTGTCTGTGGTTTTGATGCTGCTTGGCCCTCTGCCTTCCCTGCGTCCTCCGGTTTCCACTTTGACGGTTTCCTCTGTTTCTTTTTCCGGCCTTCTGTGTGTTCCAGCAGTGGTGTGCTAGGGGTCTCTGTCCCTCCCTGCCATTTTTGATTTGGCCTGGGCACTGCATGGTCTCCTTACGGAAGTTGGTTGGGCCTGCGGGTCCTCCTGCATCGGCTGGTTGCTTTGCTTTGGCCCTGTCTTCCCGGCTCTGTGGTTCGGCGGGTTTGTGCCTAGTTGTTTCCTGGTTTAGGTGCTTCTGGGGGTTACCGGTTGCCCTGGTCTCCCGTCCCGCCTTGCTTGTCCCTCCCTTTTTGGGGTTGGGTTTTTTGGGGGGTTGTGGCTCGTGGCCCTGTCTCCTCCCTTGCTGGTTTGTTCATTTTTGATTTCCGGTCCTTGTTGGCCTACCCGTTGTTGGTCGGCTGTCAGCTGGTTCGGGTTTGGTTTGCGGCCTCCTTCTATGTGGGGCTTTTGGCCTCCTGGGGTTTCGGGTCTCTGTCTCCTTCCCTGTCCTTTTGGTTTGGTTAAGGTATCGCTCCTGTTTGGCCCCTGTGCTCTTCTTTCGGCTCCTCCCTCTGGGCTGGGTGCTTGGTGATTGTCATTTTTTGGCCATGGGGGTGCTGGTCTTTTCTTTTCTGGTTTCTGGGCCCCCTCAGCGGGGTTTGGTCTGTGTTTGGGTGGCTGCCGGGTCCGGTCTGCCTTCATGGTGGTTCTGGGCTCGGCGGCCTTGTCCGGTAGGTTCCTTTACTGTGTCCTTTGGGTCTTGGTCCGGGTTACCCTGTTTCCGGTTTCTCTGGTTGACGGCCTCCTTGTTGGGGCCCCTGCTGTCCTGTTTTGGGTTACGGGCCGGTTGCTTCCTGCGGTCCCCCTAGGGTTGCTGCTTTTGTTGTGGTTTCCTGGGTGCGCTTGTGGTTTTGGATGCCCGTTTTTCTGCTTTGGTATTCTCCACTTTGTAATGAATGGGACGAGGACATAAGGCAGCTGGGGGTAATGCTCTATTACTTACCGGTAATCTTCATTACTCCGGGTCCCTTTGTCCTCATCCCGTTCATACACCCCTCCCTCCCGCCCGGGCGGCCGGCCTTGCTGTTTGGGCTTGGTTGTACAGGCGGGATGCTGGGTAAGTACTGCTTATGTACTCCCGGTGGGAGGGGCAGTATTAGGGTCCCAGCATTCCTCTTGTCTTTTTTTCTGTCTGGAGATGGTTGTCTCCACTTTGTAATGAATGGGACGAGGACAACGGGACCCAGAGTAATGAAGATTACCGGTAAGTAATCGAGCATTCTCACAGTGGGCTATCTCTATGGTAACATTTATGGAAAAGTAAAACGTTTATTAAAGTAAAAAAACTGCAAACATTATAAAAATAAGTTAAATATTTAATTAAACTCAAATATTAAATAACAATTATTTTCTTGAAGTTTAAACAAAAAACATATATTTCCCCGAAAGTAAAACAATACATTTTATTATGTAGTAATTACTAAAAGTGATGTATAGAATTAATTAAAAGTAATATATTGTATTTGAATTAAAATTACTGTTAGGATATTTTTTTAATTAAAAAATGTTAGTAAAATATTTTAAAATAAAAGAATTAAAGAAAAGAATTTTAAAAAGTAAAAATTCAAGATTGAACTAGTTATCTGTGTAACTATTTAAATAATTTAATTTAACAGTATTTCCTATGGGATTTTATTTTAAGTTCCTACCTATTCTGTAAGAGTGTGTTGCAGTAATAGTGGATGGCCATGTGTGGTGCTGGACCTAATCCAGCACTGCAACAGAGTTATTGACTACTGGTTTGAGTCCACTTTTTAGTTGTATTAACTTTAGAAATGTAATTTGTGAATATTAATGGGCTTGCACTTTTATAGTTGTGTGTACATCCCTAAACCTACCAAACAAGCCCTTCCATTTCCCTAATCACTTCCACTTTAATCATCAGTATTTCCCATTTTCCAACTATGCCTCTTGGTCCCTCCCCCTATTATGCATCTTTACATGTGTGGACTATTCTGCAATTGGAGTAGAGATTTCTGCACACAAAAAGACAGGAGACGTTGAGGCAGAAACACTGCACATAATTTTGTAAATACCATCTTATAGAACATTAGTGCTAACTAGTACTAGTAAAAATACCACAAAATGCAGCTTATGAATAGACCCTAGGTCTGCATCTTCAGAATTATTGTTTCAGGTTAGTCTACAAACCAGCAAAGTATCACAATCCAGTTGATTTATTTTCCTGTTTCCCACATGAAAGCACATTATCAAAGTATTCCTTCAAGACAGAATAAGGGCCATTTGTATCAAGAAAATTCGCATTCGCAAAGGCCGAAATTCGGCCTTTGCGAATGCGAATTTGCTAAATGGTATGTATAACGTAAAATCTAGTGCAAAACAAGGAATCGCAGAATTTGTGATTCCTTATTTTGCAATCACATTTAAGGAATCACAAAGTTTGCGATTCCTTAAATGCAATGTATGAATCAAAAAAAATTTGCAAAATGTCCTTAAGGAATCTCAAATTACCACCAACTTCTAGTTGGTGGTAAGTTACGAATTCCTTGAAAAATGCAAATTTTTGCATTTTTCAAAGTGCCATGTGACGCACATACATGCCCTTAGGGCATGTATGTGCGCAACATGTGCACCCATGCATATTTCAGGGGTGCAACAGAGTGTCCTTTGGACACCCCTGCAGCCTTTAAATTATTGTCAATTGGCGATTAGCAAATTGCAAATCAAATTGAGATTAACTTCCCATTCATTCCTATGGGCCTCCTGATTCCTTGATTGCGATTCGCAATTTGCTAATCGTAATTAAGCAATTTTAAGAAATCGCAAAAAAAATGCGATTTTGTACATACATACCTATTTGCGATTCTCAAATAGCGATTTCCTAAAAATCGCTATTTGAGAATGGCAAATCAGGTTGATGATACATAAGGCCCTAAGTGTGTTTATTATGGGAAAGCCAACATTTTTAGCCAGTAGTCGAAATACATTATGCATACTGCTCAGAAGGACCCAACACTCACTGTAGTTGCTGAACCTATTGAGTGTAAGAAATAAAGATACCCTCAGCATGTCAATAAAATGCATAAACATAGTGATCTCAGGGAACTAAAAGAGGTTTGAGATATGCATTGTGAGCTGACATGGCAATGGAAAGGCTTCTACTCAAGAAGGACATATTTACTCATTCTTAAGATTTTGAGTCAAAGATGGTCAGGAGGAGAACACGGAACATGTAAAAAAGAAAAACAACAGTGACGGTATCTGCACATACATATTTTTATTTTAAGGTTTTAAGTCATACTCAAGTAATGTCACATCATAAATGCAATCTTAATTTGAGATTATATATTGTTTTCATTCATATGGAATTGAGAAGCGTGATTAGTTAGCTGCCCATTCTAATTTAACCCTATGAGACACTGGTTAGTCTAAAGTTATGAAAAGAAAACTAAAGGACTCAGTTCATAGGTGTAGATTTTATTACAGTTAATAAAAAACATAGGGCCCGATTCACAGGACTAACTTAAGACAAAATCCTAAACTTACTACTTTTGGTATTCACAGAAGTTAGGATTTTGTCTTAAGTTTGTCTTAAGACAGACTTAAGACAGACTTAAGACAAAATCCTAACTTAGGTCTGTCTTAAGTCTGTCTTAAGACAAACTTAAGACAAAATCCTAACTTCTCTGAATACCAAAAGTAGTAAGTTTAGGATTTTGTCTTAAGTTAGTTCTGTGAATCGGGCCCAGAATTATTACAATAAAATTGAATGCAGGGATCAACATTCATCGGTGTGCAAAATCCATTCCCCTGGATGCCAAAGGTACAATGTGAACTAAAATAGCATTTTCAACCATCTTTCAATTATAGGCACCCAGAGATGGACCATTAAGATACTGTACCTGTTTTGAGCTCACTCACTAAAATGCTAACAATCTGTGACATCCTTTTAGAACTACATATTTAAAAGTTTAGATGAAACCTACATCAATAAAGTGTCAAATGCCTAAGGTGTATAATACTAAAGTGCTGAGCATTCATACAGTCCTTAAAACCATCTTGATAAATTGATCCATAAAACGAAAGCACTGCAAATCAGCAACAACCTGCTACAAGGAAAATAAATCATAAATAAAACAGGGTACTGATAGACAACTGATTAGTACTCCAGCCACTGTATATTAGTTTCATATCTAGGATGACTTTCCTATAAAACCTATTGTGTTAGTATATGTATAGATGATAAAGCAGTTTAAGGATGAATTGCTAAAATGGTTCGTGCCGACATTGACTTTCATGCATGCGATGAAGGTTGGTGAGTGGCCCGGCGAGTTCTATAATGATTTCAAGGGCTGCTGAGCTAACCCAGCAAAGTCTCCTGTACTGCTGGGTGCAGACTGCTACCAGATAAAAGGCGCTCAATTTTATCCATAGATTTAACAAACCGAACTGTCACCACAGGAAAGTCACCTCTCAAGCAGAAAAGGATTGCTTGTTGGCAAGATTTGATGCCGAATTGCAGAAATAGTGGTTATAACCAGGATCTCCATTCTGATAAAAGGTTGGGGCAAAAACAAAGGAGGTGCAGAAAGGTTTCTTGATGAAGCTTTCTGGACTTTCCGGTTTCCAATGGATACCTTCAAGGTGGAAGGATGAGTTTATGTCCAAGGGATAGAAAAGGGCAAGGGGATGGGACACAAACATGGGTCAAGAAAATCATGAAAGAACTTCTCATGCCACACAGTTGGAGTAAGTGCTTGTAGATGTTTACAACAAGTCAATGTAGGAATTACATACCATTAGTTAACATATGAATGTGGAATGGAAATGGGGTCAGAGATACAAGCAAGAGGCATAGTCTGAAGTACATGTTCCAGAAAGGGGTGGTTATAACATGAATTTGAATTAAATGTTATAATATTTATAAAGCGCAACATTCACCTGGCGGTTTCTTGGCGCTGTGAAGGGAGGGTACCAGAGGAGAAAGAAGACAACCACAAACTCAAGAAAGTGGAAGCATTTTTACAGGGAGAAAGCCTGTTTAAAAAGAAAAGTTTTAAGGTCTTTCCGGAAGGGTAGATAATGCGTGGCAGATCTTAGATGGTCGGGTAGAGAGTTCCAGAAGGTGGGTGCCAAGGTAGAAAAATTGGCCCCTCCCCACTTTTTGCGCTTATAGCGAGGGACCAGCAGGAATGACTGTGACGAAGAGTGCAGCTCTCTGGTGGGGGTGTACTCCCTGATCAAGGAGGAGATGCATTCAGGAATCTTCCTTGTATATGAAGTAAGCTTCTAAATAACTGGTATCAAACTGGATAGCTTCGGCTGTCGCTTCTTCACAGAATTTCCTAACTAGTGACACATTAATAGTAAAATGTCAAGGGAAGAGTATAGCACTCTTACAGATGCAAGTTGACCCTCTAGGGAAATGTGTTGAGGTAACATTAGAGGAATTGTTAGGTATGATTGGGTTATTATCTGATCCCAAAATTGATGATCCTTTATGTTATCAGGCGCGGCCCTGGTTATACCATCTGTCACCGTATGTTCGGGTGGAAGAATTAAATGTGAAATAAATGAAGATTTAGATAGACCAAACTGCAAAACTCTAAAATTAGAGCCGAACTGATGTCTGGAGAGATCAAGAAAACTTGCTTTGGGGTTATACCATCTGTTCTAATAGGAAATGTCACCTTGGTTGATTAGATTACTTTCTTATAAGCAATTAGCTGTTAAACCAAGGAAAAGGGTACATTTTGGGATTGCAGAACTTTCAGATCTATATCATAGGCCCATGCAGATTTCTGATCATGTATCTATTAAAATGCAACTGAGGTTGCTCAGGAATAAAATAAACCTTCCATCCAATGGACAGAGGATAGAGCACTGTTGACTGCACTTCTGTTTTTCTAAGAAACCTGTCAAGAAATATGGGAGCTTTTTTTTGTTTAATTTAATGTCTGCATGGGATTAAATTGTGTGGACACGTACAGGGCCAATTTTAAGTTACGAAAAAAATCTTTGGTAGCAATACATTTCTTGGTTCAGAAGCATAATATGCAACAATTGATGTTATGTCATCAAGAAGCATCAACAAAAACAAAGTGTAGTACATTGATAAAATCGAGTTTAAGACGATTTTGGATTTATTATTGCAAAGAAGTTGGGTACAAACAAATTAAATATGAATATGGTGAGAAAACTGGTATCATAGCGGAGAACTTTTAGGCTGAAAGACCCTGGAATTTGAGTAATCAGGTTAAGAAAGAAATAAGTTAATTCATAGTTCAGAGATGGAACTAAAGGTAACCATCTGAGGAGAATAAAGGCTTCAATACCAATTTAAAAAAACCCTCGACTTTTTGTCCCCCGACCGGGGCAATAGGCCCTGAAGTGGCAGTATTTGAGGCCAAAGTTTTAGAGGAAATTGGGAAAATAGAAAATAACAACAAATCAAGTGGATTCAAAAATATGATGAAAAGTGATTGGGAGGCAATGAGGTCCCTCCAGAGGAATGATAACATCACTATAAAAAGCGCCGACAAAGGCGGAGCCATCGTTATATTAAACACCTGCGATTACGAGGCTGAAGTACGACGTCTACTTAATGTGAGAATTAACTACCAACCTCTCACCAAAGACCCCACTCCAGATCTGATGAAAATGATAACTGACCTTGTGGGGACTGCAAAGGAGAAGAAGTGGATAAGTGCGAAGGAAGCTGAGTTCCTCATTAACACCAATCCCAGGACCCCTGCCTTCTACATCCTACCGAAGATACACAAGCCGGCCCGGCCTCCGCCGGGCCGGCCGATTGTATCTGGAATCCAATCCATCTTGGAGCCATTATCTCAGTTCGCTGACTACTTTCTCCGCGAATCAGTGGTAACCCAGAAATCCTATGTCAAGGACACCATGGACATCTTAAAGGTCCTAGACCAAATGACATTTGATCCTGTTAGCGAATACATTGTGACTATCGACATAGAGTCCTTGTACTCTTGTATCCCTCAGGATGCCGCACTAGTGGCCGCATCTAGAGCATTGGCCACACAGGAATGGTTTTACGATGCCCCCCAAAGCTTTGTGTTACAGTGTGTGGAAATTGCTCTCACAAGAAACTTTTTCTGCTATAAAGACGACCTTTTTCTACAAGAGACGGGAACGTCTATGGGGGCTACAATGGCACCTAGCCTTGCCTGTATCTACGTGGGCCAATTTGAGGAGCACATCATCGAATCTGACATCAATCCCTTCAGAGGCCATATACGCCTCTGGAGGCGATACATTGATGATGTGCTCCTCCTTTGGACAGGGGAAGAGGCAGTCCTGGTCCAATTTTTAAATTGGCTGAACACTCAAGATATGAGCCTTCGCTTTACCTGGAATTATCATCACACAAATGCGGTCTATCTTGATCTGGACATTGAGGCATTTGGAGGGGGCTTTCGAACAAGTGTGCATCAAAAGCCGACCGATAGAAATTCACTACTGTCATACCGGTCATATCATCCAAGAGCACTAAGGGACAATCTTCCTGTAGGACAATTTCTCAGGTACAGGCGAAACTGCTCATCTACTGAACTATATAAGGAACAAGCAGGAGTTCTGAGTTCGAAATTGGAAGCCCGTGACTACCCATGGAGAGTAGTCAAGCAAGCCCAAAAAAGAGCCTTGAATACACCCAGAGCAGCCTTGTTAGAGACACAAGTCAAAGAAAAGTCAGACTGTCTACCTGTGGTCATGACCTATGATCCCATGGCCACAAAGATCCGCCAGTCTATTAGGAAACACTGGTCTCTACTTTCAACAGCGGATTTTAAGATGCCACCACCACGGTTTGCCTTCCGAAGAGCAAGTAACCTGAAAGACAAACTGGTTCACACCAGAAGTGTTGGAAGACCAGAAGCTGAGAACACTACCATCCCTAAAGGACACTTCCCGTGTGGGAGTTGTTCAGTATGCCCCTTGACAAAGAAAACCACCACCGTGACTCTTCAATCTGGAAACACTTGGTCACTGAATCACTTTAGTAACTGCAATACAACCAACGTGGTATATAGACTAAAATGTGAGTGTGGATTGGAATACATCGGACTCACCACACGCAAGATCAAACTCCGCATCCAGGAGCATGTCAGTACAATAAGGATTGGAAAACTGACTACGAAGTTAGTGCAACATTGCCACCGCAATAAACACACTTTTACATGGGTAGTGTTGGAGAGAGTGATGGGCGATGCGCAATCTGTGGAAAGACGCTTAATTACCAAGGACGCTCGCTGGATATATCAAGAGCAAAGTGAACAGAAAGGGCTGAACGAACTACTGGAATGGAACAAGTTGCGTTAAACCACCTGAGGAGCTGTCTTCTAGCGCAGTAGTCTGCTGTCCCCCTGACTCTTGGTACCTCTCCATCTTAAATCAAAAGTAAATCACCTTTATGAATTAACATCTAAAATTATAACATCCACATTTAAGATTGAGATATGTAATACACCTTCCCTGATAAGGCTGGATATTTCCACATTAGTAGAAATGTGATATTCACCACACCTTATCTGACTAGGCTGAACATGCGATATGTCCATATTAGCCAATAACATTTTGCCAGTCTTACTTCGCCCATAGACCTTATTAACATGGCAACCACTCTGAGGACAGTGTGTTAGTTGGCTCTGCAATTACAATTCCTTAATATACTGTAATCTTGTAGAATTCCAACATCTAAATTCTATATTAGTCAAATATAGTGCACGGTTATCTATACCAGCGTACATCGAAAGTGTAGTTATGCGCATTTTTCATTAAAATATTGGCGCATATTAAATAACGTTACACTAGCTTGGCTTCCATATCCTATTCAATTTCAGGCATAAGGGTCCGTTTACACATGGCCGCGTTCTTCTCTCGAAGACCGGCACCCAGTATTAGAGTAACCTGGGACCAATCATAGAACCCGAAAACCGGCAGCCGGGTCCCGTGTCATCTGACACCGCGGACCAATCGTAGTACGCGGAACTCGACCTCAGGAACCAATCAGAGAACCTGAAAACCGGCAGCCAGGTCCCGCGTCATCTGACACCGTGGACCAATCCCAGTGCGCTAAAACTCGACCCCAAAGCCGGTAAATAAGCAGAGGTGCACTCGGTCGGCGTTCGAGGGTTGAGAGGACGCCGACCGCTACTCTGACACCGGTAACCTCTAGCTTAACTAGGTCTAGGCTGTATATACTGCGCAAGGTAGGAGAAGGCTCCAATACTAAAATAATTGAATGCACTGTGATTTTTGCATTTCAGTAACTTTCTCTAACGGGGAGTAAGGACCATGCTCACCTAAAGGGGCTGGATTCCGAATTTTCATGACTTCATGACTGGTATGAGAGGCAAAACTGCATGCAGGGTAATAATGGAATTTATTTATTTACCAATACAGCATGGTGGTTTGATATATAGCTTGGTATGCAGAACACAGAGAGGGATACCAGGTGACCACACTTTTGTTTGTTTATGTTACAGCACCCAAGATTCAGTGTCTCTTGCAGTGGCATTTAAAGTGAATTGCCCTGAAGAAATTGCCTGATAGAAACCAAGGCAATGAAACATGTCGGCTGTAAGTAGAGAGTGAATCGATAGGTAGTATTCACTCTCTCCTTTTTTAGTATATGTGTGTTTACTGTTTGCAACAAAGAAAGGAACGAAAGTAAAGTTTATTGTCCTAGTTGCGCAGTGACTTATATGTTAAATGTTACATGTTGTTAGTTGTGTCACATATAAGTTGTGTCCACTGCACCATCCACTGTCTTTTTATTTTTGGGGTTCGAGACACGCTTTTGTTTTAGCTTGATGGCACCGATGATGAGAACAGGGCCATCCTGGTGAGTACCAACCAGGGGCCCCATTGGTGGTGCGCCCGTGAGGTGCCATCTCGCTTTTCACACATTTTTTGTTTGTGCTGTCCTGTCTGTATAGATCAGAGAGGTTGTTGTTTTAAAGAGGCAGTAGATTGAAACATTTTAGGATTATTTTGAGATTAAAGAGATCCCTTGGATAACGAATTTCGACCATGGATGTTTACAGTCCAGTAAATGAATATTGCCATAAGAACTAGGACTGGTGTTGTTGATAATCTTTCTAGAACACCTTGATAGAGAGAACCACTCTGAAGAAGCTGACAATTATAACTGTCTCACTGCTGTAAGCCCCTAAATTAAATGAGGCAGAGTAGACAACATTAGAAGTCAAATTTCTATGCAAGAGGTTAAGGATGCTTAACAGTACAAAAGGCAGTCACAGAAGCTGGTCCGAATGGACTTCCACTGGAAGTTTATTATCTCCTAATGACTCCAGTATTTCAAAATGAAAGTATAAGTTACATTGCATACATTACCTTAGAAATACAACATAGCACCAACAAATGCAAACTAAAAAGTGGTCAGAAGCCTCATTATCTTTGATCTTAAAACCAGTAAAACACCCAATATACTGTGGGAACTACAGTTTCATTTATTTGCTATATTCAGACCAGAAGATCTTCACAACAAGGCTGTACATGATTACCATAATATGTATTCATGGGTTCAAAAATATTTTTTTTAAGTTAGGCCTCTTAGTGATGTTACTCAAACCTGATTGTTGCAATTGATGTACCAGAAACTCAGGGCTTACCCTTAGCCAAACATAGGGTTAATGCAGCCAAGGCACACCCCCTGCAGCCTCTGTTCAATGACATGGCTGAAGGAATCATGGCTGCATCCAAACAAGACAATCAAATTGCCAAACTGACCAAAGACATAAGGGCCAGTTGTACGACCCATTTTTGCATTCGCAAATGGGTTTGCGACCCATTTGCGCATGCAAAAACCTAACTGGCCATGTGAAAACCCTGTTTAGCGAGTCACAATTTATTTGTGACTCGCTAAATAGGAATTGCGACTCACAATTAGGAAGGGGCGTGCCAAGGGCGTCCCTTCCTAATTGCGATTCGCTACCCTATGTAAGAATGTTTTGCAACCGCAATTGCGGATGCAAAACACTCGCAATTTACCTCCCTTTTCAAGAGGGTGGTAATGCACTCACAAATGGGGAGGGGTCCCCACGAGACACCTTCCCCTTTGCAAATGAATGCAAAAATGTTTTTTAAGGGAAGACAGTGGTCCCAGGGACCACTACCTGCCCTTAAAAAATGAAACTAAAATGTTTCATTTTTCTTTTTTTAAATGCATCCCGTTTTCCTATAAGGAAAACAGGCTGCATTTTCTCAAAAACTGCTTTATTGAAAAGCAGTCCCAGGCATGGAGGCCTGCTGAGCCCAGCAGGCCACAATAGCTGTAAGGGCCAGCCATTCCTGTGGGGTCACAAATTACAAGGGCCTCATTAATATGCATGAGGCAGGCAATTTTCAACCCCATTAGGAATCGCTAACAGTGTCTCTGACACTGTTGTACATTGGCTTTTGCGACTCGCAATCTTTCCGCAATTTGAGAGTCGCAAAAGTCAATGGACGTACATCTGGCCCTAAGTTTCTGAAATGCTTTATTATACCCTGAAAGACCACTGGGATTTTTCCCGTTGTACAACTGGAAAGCCTCCTGCCAAAGTGTTGTTCAGGAGAAAGCTGCACAGCCACATCCCTCAGGAGAAGCTTGCCAGTCCACCTGGTCGTAGACATGTGCAACAGTTGGGTGAGTCTAATGAAACAGTAGGTAGCCAGGAATATATAAGCCAAACCATTCCACCTGTGTCAAGGAGGCATGGCATGCATACCATTACAACGCATACCATTACATAGCATATATGGTAAGCATTGGATAGTGTAGGGCTAAAATTTACTATCCTAACTCCAGGGGGTGCAACAGTTGGGTAAGTGTTGGACAGTGTAGGGGTAAAAATTACTATTCTAACTCCAGGGGGTGCAACAGTAGGGTAAGTGTTGGATAGTGTAAGGGTACTATCCGTTGTAATGGTATGCGTTGTAAAGGTATGCGTTGTAATGACTGCGTTGTAATGACATGCGTTGTAGTGGTATGCGTTGTAGTGTCATGCGTTGTAATGGTTGCGTTGTAATGGCATGTGTTGTAATGGATGTTGTATTGTAAAAGTTTTGTTGTAATGGTAGTGCGTTGTAAAACTTGGGTTGTAAAGGTTGTTTCCCCGCTATACAGTTAAAAGGGTTTGCATAAGGATCATCCCACTTTTGATCACTATTCTTACATCATAACAGATGTAAAAAGGTGCATGACTACAGTCTAAAGGGAGGGTCATATCAGATGAGAAACTATTCCTTCTTCTGTGTCCTGGAGGCTGACCCGTGCATTCTGTCCTTGCAAGAAGATGCGGGAGAGTTCATCCCTGACTCTCCCGCACATGCTGAGGTCACGCCCAAACCCAGATCTGTTGATATTGTCTCCCATGCTGCCGTCTAAACACATTTTTACCCCATGCTCAAAACAGCAAGTTTTATACAACATCAAATCATACCACCTAAAGGGAGGAAGGACGCGGTCACGGACTGAACTCAAGCGGAGATGTACTGCCACCCTTTCTGTTATCCTTTCTGTCACCAACAATGTGCAAACATGATGACACAGGGCTTCAGGTGCACATGTTCCCTCAGAGGGAAGGTTGGACCGGGTCAGTACAGACTGAAGAAGACAGGACCTGATTCCTGGCGCTTCCCTTGCTTGACTCACAATCTGTAAATAATTCAATAAAGATCATGTTTATGCAACCTAGGGGCATATTTACAAGGGCTTTATCTCCGCTTTTTTGGCTTAAAACCCAAAAAAACACAGATAAAACTATCACCCTATTTACAAGAGGGTGCTAACATGCATAATCGCATGTTAGCACCCTTTTTCCCAACGCCTCCTTTTGCATCTGTAATGAGATGCAAAGTGGGCGTCACTGGGCGTACCCCGGATGGACAACCTTGCAAATATCCACATCGCGATACTTACAAGACTGCCCCAGCATTTTAGCACACGTTAGTTTTTGGAGAAAACTGCTGTTTTCTCCAAAAACTAATGTCTGCTAAAATGCAGACTTACCTATCCCTAACATTGGGGTGGATTATGCTGATACGACTGTGGGTCGTATCAGCAAGGTTATCACCGTTTTGCAGGGAACATCGCTGAAAAACCAGCGATGTTCCCTGCAAAACGGCTATAACCTCGCTATCTCTTAATTTTTATCGTCCTGGAGAAACGAGTTGTTAATAACGTGCTACCAGGGCGATAAATTCCAGACATAGCCTGCGATAATAAAATTATCGCTAAGCACGGCCAGAGATAATTATCGCTGGCCGTCGATAATATGCCCCCAAGTTTGTGAGCGCGTCAGTGTTACATGGACTGAACCCACACTGTATAAGGCCTAGTCCAGAGTCTCATGGGGAACCCAATTTGACCAATAACAGGTGTTTCCAGATGAATCAAGACTATACTACCTGTTAGAGTATTTCATCCAGAGACATCAGCTGCTGAAACCTGATAATATGTTTGCGTGAAATGTGAGGGAAACAACTGATGAAATCAGTGCAAAAACATGGATTCCTGCATGATCCTTCCCAAATTCCATATGGCTGAGATACCCGCCACCCCCTCTCAACACAATCCCCAAGGATGGGAAACCGGAAACAGTTCTGAACCTTTGGAAGGCGGGAGGGAGTGACCCTCCCGGCCGTATTTATTAAAATATGAAACAAAATCAAAACATTAAAATAACAGTTTCATATTATGTACAATTTCATTTCCACATTACGATGTTTTGGCTAACCTTAACATATTTCTAATACAAAGGTTCTCCTAGCCGAAACTAACATCCTACAAATACATTTTAACTTGAAATTGTACATCCTAACGTTAAGGGCCAACGGCAAGGTCGTAACCGGTGTCAGATCCCTAAACCAGAATTACCCCCTCACTTGCGAGGGGCGACCGCACAGAGGGCTGTACCTCATGTGCACATACCAATTTCCCTTGACTTGACGGGGGCCCCAATGAACTCGACGCCATTTTATGGTCGTCCGAGGACTCGTGTGAGGTGTCTAGAAGGTAGCGTAAACCCCCCTCCCCACCCCACACAACTTACCACATCTGCCGTCGCAGATGTCCTGGCCCCGGGAAATTCCCAGGAGGGGCCCGTAGCCCCTCCTATCCAGGGAGGGGCCTTGACCCCTTCCCTTTCCTTTCGGCGTCCCATCCTTAGAAGGGACCGCCTCCCCGTTGAGGGGCCAATGGCCACCTCCCCCCGGGCGCTCCCATCCGTAATGGGTGACGCCCCCACCATAGGGATCTTCCAATTACTGCTCACCGATCATGACCTTACCGCCACAGGCCGGATAGTTGACCGGCTATCCGGACCCCCCACAAAAATCCTGCCTAAAGGTCATGCTGTAAACTCTTTAACCAAGCTATGAGGTCTCCTATGAGTAACACATTTCCCACCCGGGACAAATGGACCCCATCCTCCAAATACATACTGTCCCCCTTGATACAACCATGAGGAATAGAATGCAATGCATTTGAACGAAACAATCTACTCAATTTGTTATTGACTTTCTTTACCGAATGATTTATAGCAGACACCGAATTCGCCCCCCGCCACACCTTACGTGGAATCATATGGGACCATGCAATTGTGCACCCTGGCACCCTTCTCGCCAACCAACTTACTGTGGAAAGTATCGCCTCGAGAAGAAGTCGTCAACAAGTGGTCACCAAATCGTTGCCCCCAAGATGGACTATGATTATAGATGGCGGTGACCTTGTCCGCCCTAACAAACCCTCGAAAAAGGATTGAAAATGGTCAATACAGAGCCCGCCCCTTCCGTAGAAGGTCACCCTGTACCCGTATTCCCCAGCCATGTGAATCATGTCACCTGCTTTGAATACGTCCGCGGCACACCTCACGTATGAGTGGCCCACGACCCACACCACTTTTTCCGCAGCCGGTGATGTTTGACCGCTGGTTCCCAGGTGTCGGGTCGACTGCACAGTTCGCCCCGCCTCGTAAGCTTGCGAAACTGTAAACCAAACAAAAACAAGAAGCGTGAGTACTTGATAGCAGCTTCACAACTTGTGCAACCGCACATACCTTTTGTAACAATTCGAGGACCAACGCCCCAATCGTTTCACTTTTTCCACACTCAGACCCCTGGCTGTAGCCTCAGTAGCAGCCCCTATCCGAAAGGAATGGGTCCCAAACTCGCCGGGGTTCAAGCCCGCGGCCGAAATTGCCATTGTAAGCACCCGCTGGAACTGAAACCTCGTCAGTGGGGTGGCATCAGCGCGTCTCAACAAGGTCCCCCCCCATGATGCCGCCCTCTGCGCTAAATATTCCTCTACGCAAACAACAGGGCACATGGGAGATCCGGGAATCCGATGTATGACTACGCAATCCCCAATCGCACCCTGATCGGCCTTGGACCTGACAAACGAGACCATCATCGTCTCCCCCTTAACCTGAATGTGCTCTTGGCACAGTCCCCCCACCGTATCCCGCTTGTTCTTCGCCACCAGTTCGCTTACCCGCATCGCCCCAAGGAATGCTAACGCAAAAGCAGCCCGGAATAACACTGTTTCATACTGGGATGAACATGTCGCAGGGAGTACGGATAATAACAGGGCCAACCTATCCAGACCTATCGGGTGCCTCTCATCTACTCTGCGACCCTCAAGGCGTTGCCACCCACGTAGCGCTTTCTGCACAATGAAAGACGCTGTCGGGTCCTGGATCCCATGAGCCCTTGCCATAAAGGAAATGGCGGCCCGATGCCTCTGGGCCGTAGCTACTGATTTGCCTGCCTGATGTAAAGACAGTAAAAATTTTACAACCAACTCTTCCTGGCCCCAAAGCTCCCCCCTAGCAGCACCCAAAAAGGACCAATAGGAACGAAACGCCCCTTCATATGCCTTCCTTGTCCTGGGTGCTAAACTCTCTCCCACCAGGTTTTGTAGTTCGGGGCACCGAGAGACCAGAGAGCTTCGGGAAAGGGTGCCGCCACCGGGTCCGCTGTGGGCAGAAAACCCCAGAAGGCCTGCATACGGAAACGAGAAAGCGCATCAGCCGCTTGATTCAGTACCCCCGGCACATGTCTTGCCCTAAAGAGCACATTCAATTGCATACACAATAACACAATTTCTTTGAGCAATCTCAGAATCCATTTGCATCGTGCTGCCTGACTATTGATACACTCAACCACGGTCATGTTATCAGACCAGAACACCACAGAGTGATCCCGGAACCCCTCAGGCCATGTTTTCAGGGCCACCAAAATAGGGAAAAGTTCAAGAAAAGCGATGTTACTCGTCAGCCCGCACTCGTGCCACCATGACGGCCATTTTTGAGCCGACCATTGATTACCGAATATGGCGCCAAAACCTATATTCCCCGCCGAATCAGTCCACAGCCCCAGCTCCTCGGAGGATACCACCGGCTTGTTCCAGACAATTCGACCATTGAAATCCGCCAGGAATGCCAACCAAATGCGCATGTCCTGGCGAATCTCTGCCGAGAGCCTCGTGCGGTGGTGTCCCTCTTTGAGACCGACCATGGCTTGTGCAATCGAGCGGGAAAAGGGGCGGGCCATTGGCATTACTCTAAGGGCAAAATTCAACTGACCCACAGTTTGCTGCAATTGATGCAAGTTCACCTTAGTCTCCCGAATACATGTTTCAAGGGAGGCCCTGAATTTCCCCACCTTTTCCTTGGGTAGCCGAAAGCAACCTTCTTCTGAATCGAGCTCTATTCCAAGAAACTCGAGCGAAGTTGATGGCCCCACAGTCTTACCTGGTGCCAATGGCACACCAAACTGACTCATCAGGACACAAAATTCTTTTAAAGCCTGTGCACATTCTGGATCCCCGGCTGGCCCCAGGAACAGAAAATCATCAAGATAATGCATAACATGCTGAAAACCCGTCTTTCTCATGAATACCCATTGCACAAAAACAACTGAATATTTCAAAATAAGCGCAAGATATGGAGCATCCCATTGGCATACATTTATCCATGTAATAGCGACCCTGAAACATAAAACCAAGGAGACGCTGATCGTCTGGGTGTACCGGGAGCAACCGGAACGCTGACTCGATGTCTGATTTTGCCATCAGCGCTCCGGGCCCCAGGCGATTCAACATGGCGACGGCCTCATCGAAAGATGCGTACCGCACCGAACACACTTCCGGGTCTATCGCATCATTCACGGAAAGACCTCGTGGGGCTGACAAATTATGTATTAGTCTAAACTCACCCGGGTCCTTCTTTGGGACCACTCCTAAGGGGGAACAAACAAAGTTAGGAACTGGTGGTATATCGAATGGTCCGGCAACCCGCCCTCGAGTCACCTCTTTCCCAATCTTTACCTGTACCACCGCCGTATTTTGCAGGACCGACAGTTGGTTCTTACATCGTGCCTTACCCTGAAAATTCCCCACTGGAATGCGGAAACCATACGAAAACCCGTCTCGCAACACCCCAGCGGAGACATGATCCGGGTATTCATTGAGCCAAGGAATCATTGCCATGGTATCAACCGGGGTAGGTAAAGGCGCCCCTCGGACTATTTCAGACCTGTTTGGCGCTTCCCCTACCACCGTTATCACCCGTTTTGGCTCTGCACATGGTCTCAGGATGCGAGGACTGTCCACACCCCCCACACTCGTGCCTATACTTGCATGACCCCTGGGGCCTTGTACATTTTCCCCTATTAAAATTTCAACAGATCCCCTTTTTACCTGCGTTGCCACTCGGCTTCGAGTGATGCTCGTTACCTGCCCCCGTCCAAAAGGGCGTCCCAGACGAATGGCGGGAAAACTCACCCCCGCTACCCCCCGACAATGGTGTCTTTAACATGCCTGAATTCTCCATTTTTTGCCAAGAAATGGAGTCGTAACAATCCCAGGTCAAAGCTGGGTCGTGCTCCTTGGCCTTCCGAAAAACATTATCATAGCAAAACCACTGATTGCCCTCATATGATTGAGAATACTCCATGATACGTGTCTGATATATGGGCAACTCAGCCAACAACTCAGGCCTTCGTTCCCCCATAATTGAAGTGAATATGCCAAACGCTCTGCCCCAGGTACCTATGTTCTCATCGACCTTAAAGGCGGCCATCTTTGCCCGCCAAACACTCGGATGCAGAAACTCTTTTTGACCCTTCACATGCTCGATCTCGTAGTGGTCGGTAAGCAAAGAAAACATGTTTACATACTTATCAGCCCAAATCTTTTCCTTGACTTCAATTGGAATATGCTGGGCCACTTTCTCTCTCCGTGAGGGTACAGACCCCTCCCCCGCAATCGGCAGTAGCCGCTTACCTAAATTAGAAGCTGTAGTCACTGCCGAACTCGTGCCCGCTGCGGTTTCACCCACCGGAGCCTGTGGGGGAACAGAAGATGATGCCTTCGCAGCCTCTCTAGATTCTCGCAGTTGCCTCATTACTGCCCTGGCGTCATCTGCAGTGGTGCCCTCACTATCTTTCCCCAACCACGCTGCCAGTTGTGCAGCCAACTCGGGAGGCATATCCCCCTCGTTCACAGGGGTGACTACGACGGGGATCGGTTGCCCCTCCTTCGGAACCGAGATTGGCTCCTCAATCGGTGTATCGGGAACCGGGGCCTCTCCCCCAGATGCCCCCCTCTTGGACCTCTTGCCTCTACCGCTGGGGACTACACCCGGCAATGCTGGCCCGATGATGTGCTTCGGGCCTCCTGCCCCGTTCATTGCCGCCATCTGCTTCTTCATCTCGGCCATATCCTTTACGAGCATGCGGAGCATCTGATCGGTACGACCCGCTTTCCGACCTTCTTGCTCGGCATTCTCCAACGAAGATATCTGAAAGAACAAGGACAAAATTACAACACTCAAAATTGGCTCTTCGTTCCGTCTCGAGCTCACGTGCAGCGGGGAGGTGCAGCTTCAGAGCACAGGAACAAGAGGATGCTTCCTTGGCTTGTTGCTCCTTTTATTCTTCTTCGGGCGGGCGTAAACCCGCCTCCGCCCGCCTCCGGGGGCGTGGCTGGTGGCTTCAGTGTCTAGGACAACCCACTCTAGGGCGGGAAAAAGCGCGCCCCGGCTACGCCGCTTCGGGCATACCAGCCGAGACTCGCCTCCCGCCCAAGATGGCTTCCCGGGGGGATCGGGGTACTCCACCATACGTTCGGGGGGACCGAGTGGTCGCCCCTTTCCATACTGAGGATTTATTTGACCCACTAGAATTACCAATACCCCTGGTGTTGGTAACTTCCAAGATTAAGGACAAAGTCAGGTAGAGCCCAGCCCCCACCTTCACGCCCCACCCCCATAGCCGTCAGTGAGGAGATGAAAAGATGCAGAAAGTGGCATTTGCCACATTTATTGCCAATTTCTACGTCACAGACGACCACATGCATCAACCTATTTAGGAAGTGCAAATGGTGCGAATCAGTAAATTCGGCCGTTTGCGATTCCTAAATAGGTTTTTGGGATGCTTCAAACATTTTTGGAAAAATTGCTATTGCTAGCGAATTCCAAAAATGCGATTGCTTTTAAGGAATCGCAAAATTGCGATTCCTTAAAAGCAATGCATGATTACTTTTAAAATTGCGAATTCGCAATTAGGGGGTGCAAATTATCACGAGGGTGAACCTCGTGGTAATTTGCGAAAATGTATTCAAATGCTCAAAATTGCATTTTAAAACACTGTCATGTTACAGACACACATGTCCTTAGGACATGTGTGTGTGAAACATGCACTTCAAAATACATTTCAGGGGTGCAGTGGGGGGTCCTTTGGACCCCCACCTACACCCATGGAATGCATTAACATTTTACGAATCGCTAATTGAAATTCGCAAAATGTCAATGCCTTCCCATTGATTCCGATGAGCCTTTTGGCCCATAGGAATCAATGGGAATTGCGAAATCGCAAATTAGAATTCGCATAATATTTGCGATTCGGTAAAAATTGCAATTTTTACCGAATCGCAAATATTATGCTATTTAAATCATGCATCCCATTTTGCGATTCCTTATTTGCGATTCCCTAAAAATCGCAAATGAGGAATCGCAAAACCGGACTTTGATGCATGTGGTCGAGAGATCCCACCAGTCCTTATTATGAAGCCCGAGTTTTCATTTAACGTTTTTCTTTGTAAATGGATTTTTATTTAGATATTGATTGGACGGAAACGAACGGCACAACAATACTATTCAAAACCATGCATGCATTCTATCAAACCTCGTCTCCCCCCTCGGAGTAATAAACGAAGGGGTCACATTGTTTGCGGCAGAAAATGCCACGCGCAGAATTTCCCGCGCCCGGATGGCTCTGCCGGCCTCAACTAAACGTCTCTGCCGGGCTCTTGAAGGAGCGCATTGTATGTGTACATTCGGTGCAAAATCTTTATTAAAATCGCATTAAGGGTTTGACTTAATGCGTGCCAAGAGCATTGTAATTCAGAGTGTCTTCTGGATTGTGAGGGATTGTGCTGAATGCAGGGTAGTGCTGTTCAAATGTATTCAAGAGATAATGGCCGAATGTGAAATGGATGGTTATCTGAGTGCTGTTATGATAATTTGTCTTTTTGTGCGAATTCTGTCCTTTGCAGCTCTCAGAGCACTTTGCAAACAATAAAAGGTCATCCTAGGCTGGGGTGGAATGTGTGCGCCGTTCTCTTTATGGAAGAGAGCAGGGGCTGGGGGAAGAGGACAGACCCACACAGGAGGTTCAACAGGTCTGCACTGGTAAAGGTCCTCTGCATCCTAAAATGCATGAAATAACAGCCTTTTGCAGTTTATTTACATCTTTTGAGGATGGAGTGCTGAATATTTCGGTTAACTTAGAATGAATGAATCACGGGGTCAAACTAGTGATTGAGTTAACCTTTTCGAAGTGCATTCATTTATTTGCATAATGAAAACCTTACTTTTCACAGTTCCGACAAAAAGTGCATATGAAGCATCCTAGTAAACAACCAATACCAAAGACAATAGGCCTTGCCTTTTGAGTTTGTTAATGTTTTTTCTCGATGGTGTTAAGCATCTGCAAAATGTAAGATATGGCAGAATGCAAGTCTCCAGTCAAAAATATGATAAATAAAATATGCTCCGGGGAGGCACAAACACAAGAAGAAGAAAGAAAGCCATCTGTTTGGGAAGGAATGGCCCCTGCATGGAGGACTGGCACGTACCACTGCCCTGAGTTCCTCACTGAATATGAAACAGATATACTAGCTTGTGTTGGCCCTGACATAATGCTAATAGGGAGACATCGTTTACCGCACATCCATTTCAAAGTGGTACTATTACATCGTGGTTTTCACTACGCAAGTCGTTACATCGACTTGCACTGGAGGGCGCTGTAGACTAAGGAATAGTGTAAACTACTGTTTCCAACACCTTCCCTACTGTATGTAGACTGGAGTTGGAATAGTAATTACCCTATTCCTAAGTCCAGCGCCCTCCAGCGCAAGTCAATGTAACGACTTGCGCTGTGAAAACCGCGATCTAGCAGACCGCGTTGAAATGGCCCTCGTTGTATCGTCATGCATCCTGCTAATCTAGCGTGTTCACAGAGGCTAGGCCTGCCTTTGGTAAGGTAAGGTCCAGGACCTGTTCAGTGGCCTGGAGGGGAGGACCACGCATGCTGTGATAATGGGTGTTGGACTACCCATGCCCTGGAAGCATGCTACCCATGTTCCTTGAATGCCTAGTATAGCCAGATCTGTTTTCTCTGTGACAGGGAGAGATGAGCATACTGGCTTCTCTTCTGTAAAGCTCTGCTTGTATGTGGAACCCAGAACCTTGCACTGTCATCCTGCGTACATGTCAAATGCATGTATATGCAGTGCATGTGAAACACTAGAATGGTAAGAGGGTTTTCTGTTTTGTATGAATCTGAGTACTTGGACCAGTCAGATCCATTTCGGATGTCCAGGATCACTGAGACCAAGTTACTTGTGACTGAAGAGAACCAACCAGGAGGAAACTGGGCTTGGGTTGCTTGTGTTGTAGTTCAGGGAGGACATGACGTGGGTGTTTGTGCTGGACTATTCCTCCTGGAGCAGGGTCAAGACTCGTTTGCAATTGGCTGGGTCCAAACGGAGGTGCAAGGACTGGGATGGACTGGAATGTCGCCCTGAGTAATTACCAGGCAGTTGCTGAGATTAATTCCAGCATTCCACCCATCACATGTGTTCATTAACCTGGCACAGCTTGGAGGATGAAGACAGCTTCCCCCAGACACTGGAAGTTTGTTGTCTTCATTTTGGTATCTGGAAAGTGAAAACTCAGACACTAAAGTTTGGGAGGATGGAGACAGGGCTATCTTTAGAAATTCATTGCTCGCCTAGTTCTCAAAGAGATGTTCGTTAGGTCTACCTGTGCTCCAACATTTGTATATACAGTCGGAGTGAGGGGTAGGACTACAGCTTCTGTCCAAGTTGAGGACGTTTCTAGGAAGGGCATGTCCATTTGTTCCTGATTACTGCGTGCTTCACAAAAACTTATGACATCCAGATCCACAAATCTCACTTGATTGCGGCCATGTTTTGGATGCTTCTGCTTGGATCCAGCTTTGTGATGCCAGCTGTGAGAGTCATTGCTTTGGCCAAATAATGTAACTGGAGAGCAGCTTATAAATTACATTTGAAAGAGACCTGACCCGAACAAGCCCTGAAACCATAGAAGTAGATTTCACATTGCCTATCAAGAATATGGGTAAAAAACTGGGATCCAAACCATCCTACTTTGTTCCAATCCCAAATTCTTCTTAACCGAGCATGGGATTGCTCCTCAGAATGCTGGAAGAGCTGCTGTGCAACTAGGGCTGGTGTCTGCCTATCAGCCTATCATCCAGTCGCCTGTGGATGAGGAGGCCACTAAAAGTCAAAAACTTCTACAAGAGGAGCTGAGGGTCTGTCTGAAATGCCTAGAGGCGTGCCTGGCTGCTGGGAGAGGGGCGGAGTGTGCTTAGCCATTTTGTATTGACTTGCTGTTTTGGATGTGGGGCCAAGGAGAAGCCCAGCTTGGCCTGGGTGCACGGAGATCCCCCGGGAAAGCTGTCTTTGGCAAAGATCAAAGCTAGGATTGACCCATGTCATAGAGAGTCGCCTCCCTGATCACTCTGTACCGTTCCCGTGTGAACTGCATAACATTATACCAAAACAATTATCCCATGGGCCTGGCAGTTTCTCAAGGGCTTAGGAGACTGGTGCTCTACTACCAATGAAGGGAATGAAAGCATCGGCTCTGCAGAAGCGGGAAGCCTTGCAACACCAGATCGGGTTCATCCTGAGTGAGGCTTCCACCAGCACAGTCCCTGCTGGAGAGGACCAGCTGCAATGAAGGTTGGAGCTGAGACTGCATCTTATTCACAGCCTTTACTGCTACAAGAACTGCCAGGTAACATTCAGGGTTTAGTCTGCACTGGGAGAAGAGTCCAAACATGTGCAGACAAGTCTGCCACACATGCTATAAATGTTTGCCAAAGGGGAAAGTTGGATTGAACTGAATTGAACGTTAGACCTATAGGAGTATTCGCACCTGTGTCTTCTCCTGCCTTAATCTGCAGTGTGTTTGGTTGTAGATATGGAACCTCAACCCTGGTGGGAGGAAGGCAGAAACTGGGGGAATAGTGGGAAAGAAAGTATTTAGCAACTCACTGTTTAACACAAAATAGTTTGCATCCCTGTATGTCCTTTGTGTTGAATTCTGTAGTATTAGTTCTGCTATGTCAAAGTCAAAGTCAAAAAGTTTTATTTGCTTTGGTACTCAGCTGAGGACCACAAATTTAAAACAGTTTACAAAATATATGCATATTCAATACAATTTTAAAAAGGATTTTAAAAATGTATAGAAATTATAGCAAACCCATTCGTCAGTCAGTCGTTTACATAATGCTAGTAAATTATTAACTGTTGTAATATTGCATTTCTGGTATATTGGCTTAAGATATCTTGCGCGTGCTTTAACTACGGTTGCATGAGGACAAACAAATAAAATATGCACAATATCTTGATCACCGCCAAAACAGAGTTTACAGATGGGGGAATCTCCCGGAGACCATTTAGATGTAACAGTGGAGACTGGGAGAATGCCTAGGCGCAACATAGTTATGGACCTTCTTGCTCCATGTGAAAGGGAGAGCCCCAGGTATGGCCGTAATTGCTTATATTCCAACGACTCTATGTAAGTTTTGTACGTGGATAACTTACTACAGTGCATGAGGTCAAGATCATAACTTAGTCTTGGAATAGAGCATTTCAAGAAGAGCTTTAATTGGGGTTTTGTCCATGATGACAGAATATTTTCAGTCAGGTTCGCTATTTTAAATGCTTCAGACATGTTTTTAGAGAAGTTCAGTTGCCGAGAATCTGTTTTAAATATCTCAGTCTTTAACAAAAATCTTAGCGTTCCTTCCTTAGCGTGCAGAATGTTGTACGCCCATCGAATAACGTTTGCCATAGCTGTTGCATATGAGCTTGTCAAAGAAAATTCCAATCTCAGAGCCTGTACAGATGTAGATGTAGAAACCTTTAGTAGTCTTTTCAAGATCTTTCCTTCAGTAATGTCCATAAAGGACCATTGTTTTGTAGGTAAATGTTCAGTTGCATAAGACAGGACCGAGGGTATTTTTACTTTATACACCTTGAGTAGTGAGGAGAAGTGCCTACTTCCTGTGGCAGTATACATTCTAGAGAGTGCCCCGGCATGGATTTCAGATTTTTTCTTCAAATTGTTTATGTGTTTTAAATTTTGTAAGTTCTTAGTGAAGATCCTGCCAAGGTAAGTGTACTCATCTACTTCCTCTACTCTTTTCCCGTCAAGGTTCCAGTGATATTTAGCGCTTTTTTTCCGGCCAGAAAACGCCACTACTTTTGTTTTTGTTAGGTTAGGGATGAAAAAATGATCCTTCGAATAAATATTTAAAGAATCCAGTAAATTTTGGAGACCAAAAGGAGTGAGGTCTAACAGAACTATGTCGTCTGCATAGAGTAGCGCGTGTATGCTCTGAAGGGCAATCTTTGGTGGCAGGCTCGAGCATTTTTGTAAATATGATGGTAGGTCGCTCAGATACAGTGAGAAAAGAATTGGTGCAAGAAGACATCCTTGTTTAAGACCATTCGACGTATTAATTGATTGCGTCAGACCTTTTTCACTTCCCATTTGTACCTGGGACCAGGTATTCGTATGTAATTGGATTATGATTTGCAACAAATTTTCAGAGATCCCCAGTCTTCTCAGTTTTTTCCACAGCGTTGGTCTATCCACGCGATCAAACGCTGTGGAATAATCTATAAAGGCAGCATACACTGATTGTGATTTATTCCCAACGTATTTATCGAGGATAGTCTGAAGTACGGAGATGTTGTCTGTTACCGAGTGATTAGGACGAAAGCCAGCCTGATACTTCGGTATTATTTCATTCGAGAAGCACCAGGCTTTTAATCTGTCCAGTACCTCTGCTGCAAATATTTTACCTGCCGCATCCATTAATGCGATCTGGCGATAATTACTAGCAACATTTCGATTCCCTTTTTTGTATATGGGGATTATTGTACTTCCTTGCCACGATTTAGGAATTCTCCTAGTACAAAAGATAAGGTTAAAAAGTGATGTTAACATCTGACTCCATTCCTTGGGATTAGACTGCAGAACTTTAATCGGTATCAGGTCAGGGCCTGACGCTGAAGTGCTCCTGGCATTTCTGATATGAATTTCAATAGAATGTGCTGTACTTTTTTCTATTAAGTTGCTTTCCAGATAAGTTTCAGCAACATTACTGTCGGTCTCAGTTGGGTTCGCTTTATAAAGATCAGTTAAATAGTCTTTCCACTCTTGGGGTGGTACTGGAATGGCAGATAGTTTCTTTTTACTTCCAGTTATTTTGGCTATCAAAGACCAGTATTTTCTTTGATTGTACTGTTTCGCCGCCTCTTGAATGTCCACCCAATTTTTGTCTTGTTGCATTCTTTTTTTGCTTATTTTCTCCCTTCTGAGTTGATTTTTTAACTTGTTTATCTCTTGCTGTATAACAGGTGAGTAATCTAGAAATTGCCCTCGTATAAGTTTATTTAATTTCCTCCTGTGTATATTCTCATTAGAGTTATTATAGACTTTGTTTTTGCGTGGTTTCTCCCCATTAAGAAGAAGTCTTTTAAGGATTGTCATAATACATTCGAAGTTTATTATTTGATCTTCAGAGTGTATTTTAGTTAGAATGTTATTTTGTAGAATCTTTCCATTTATGTAGTCTAGTGTCCCTGAGTTCCAAAAGATTCGTCTCTGCTTTTTATCAATTTCAATTTTTCCCTTAAGGTACATAATTGGGTTAGACGGAGCTGCTTTTAGTGACCAACCAGTGTTTAGGCATAAGAGCGCATGGTCGCTTTCTTCTGTAAAATTTACTTTCAGGGAATGGAATGTGTCCGATATCTCTATGCTACATATTAGGTAGTCGATGATAGAAGAGGATCCATTTCCCCGCCTTGTGTCAGATGCTGGTCTGTCGCCTTCTACGATACCATTCAGGATTAATCCGTTTATATTTGGGAGTGAAGCTAATAACATTTTCCCTCTTTTATCGGCAACTTTTCCTTTCGGGAATATTGGAATAGGTAAATCAATTAGCTCATCTTCATACATTTTTGCCCATTTGCCAATTTCAGTATTGGAAAGTTTCCCATTCACATCACCCACAATTAAGTACGGAGTATTTGCTCGTTCTTCGATTATTTTGGATATTAGATCTATGGTTTCTATAAAAGATGCATCTTGTGAAGTGCCTGGAGGGTTGTACATATTGAAAAACAAGAAGGCTTTTTTTTGATCAGAAGTATTTGTTTTTGTTATGATCTTGATACATTGAAAGTTGTTAGATTTGGAATCGATTATTTCTTGAGACCATTGATGTTCTTCGCTTAAAAGAATAGCCAAGCCTCCCTTGGCGTGACCTCTGCTAGTTGTTATAGCTGGGATATCGTAAACAAAGTAACCCTTCTGTTTAAATGGATTTATTGCCCATGTTTCCTGGATGGCTAGAATGTCAGGGTTATCTTTCAGCGCTATAGTCATTTTATTGGGTAACTTTCCGGCCATATTCCACGAGGTAATCTTTAAGCTACTGTTAAACAGTGCATTGCAATCGTTGTTCTTGTTTGTTGCTGTTTAAGGCCTCTGATATCCAGGCCCAAGATTCTGTTGTTTTTCTGGCCTCTTTTGCTTCAAGATTTTGGGTCCATACATTTCTTTGACCATTATTTACCTGAATTTTCAGAATATCCTTCCTAGAGCTAATTCGCTCCAGTTCAGCAAGATCAGTGATGTTTGTAGTCCAATTGTTTGTGTGGGTGTTGGTAATAATATTTTGAGGACCAGTTGATTTGAATATGGAGTTCTTAGATGGGAATATTTCGATAACATCGTATCCATATTTATGCAATGTTTCTTTTTCTCTTACAATGATCCTGGGAATAACAGTTGACCAGAAGGCTACTTTCGCGATTTTTTGATTTTCTTTTTCAGGAAATGTGACTAAATCTATTTCTTTACTGGTGATGGATTGTAGTGTGTGAATTTGTTGCAACAGATTGATTACCCTTTCTCGATTTAACGATAAATCATCCGTGGGAAAAAGTTCTTCAAATTGTAGATATTTCGTCAGTGGTTGATCATCACCGTGGGGTTGTAACTTATTAGTTGTGCTTTCTCTATTTGTTTGATCAATGCTATTTCTAAGGGGTACATATTCAGGTGCTTTATGATTCAGATGCTTTGTGGGCACTATGTTTATGATTACATTTTCCTCCTCTACCATAGATTGTTTAGTTGTTACCTTTTCCAGAGATCCCTCCTCATTATTCTGGTCAGTGTTTGCATTTTCAAATCTGATCTTTTTGTTTTTCTTTTTATGGATTCTTCTTAGTGGCCTCCTATTGCTCATTTTTCTTTTTGATCTTTTGTTACTTTCCTTTTGATAGGATTTTTCATTTCCAGTCTCATCTGATACAGATACTAAGGTAGTTATTTCATTCCCTTCAGCGGTATCTTTTATCATTTTGGTATTCTTAATCGAGAAGATCGGAAACTCTTTGGTTGGCAATGAAGGTTCCTCTCTAAACAGTTTCTTCAGAGAGTATATTTGATCCCCGTTGGAATTTTTCTGGGTAGATTTTTGCTCGGTGGTTTGAGTACTGTTATCACATTTGTCTTGAGATTCAGGAGTTGGAGTTTTTGTAGAAAAGAGCAATTCAGAGAGATCTTTTCTTTCCTCTTGAGACTGTATACTTTGTGTTATTTCAATATGTTCTTTTTTCCTCTTTTCTTCTACCAGAAATTTCAGAATGCCAATTTGAACATCCAAGGTTTGATCTGAATTTTCTAAGATGTTACCTAAGAAGGAAAGGACAGATTTGAGTATTTCCTGTAAGGTATGTAAAGATTTTGAGACAGGTGTCGCCATGTTAGTAGAGTTCATGTTATTTGGCAGAAATGTGTCCAATGATATATCCATGTCTGTTTTGTGACCAAGTATTTGATGATGAGATTCAATTTGCAGATCGACTGAGTTAAGTAATATCTCAGAAATGTTTTCTGTCGGTTTGTTACCGTTTGGGTTAAGATCCTCGGTGTCAGAAGAGTGATTTATTTGTTTCACCGGTGTGATGGTAGTTAATTTTGGAGAGTCAAATATGGATGTTGATGTTTGAGACTCCTGTGTTGAACAGGATGGTTGAGGTTTAAGTTGGGAACCTTGATCACTTGAGATTGAGGTAGTGTAAGCGTCCGTAGTAGGCAGTTCAGATGCCTCTTGAGGTGGATTTTTTCCCAACATTATAGACGGTTCACGATCAGGTAGACAGGATTCGTTTTTGGGAGTAGCTAAGAAGTAATTACTAATGGCTGGCGTGCCAGTTAACCGGCCCCGTTTTACTGCTTTTATGGAACTTTGTCTTACTGCTTCCTCTGTACCCATTCTCTTTATGAAAATGGTACGCGATCTTAGTTTTTTATATGCCATATATAATTGTCACTGTAAATAAAGAATATTATGGAAAGTTACCGTGTTATTATCAGATGTTTTGTTTATCGGCGTCAGTGGGCAGCGACAAGTACTTTGCTCAGAAGAAGAAGCTTTTCCACGTTTTCGCAGATTTCTCTTTTAATCCGTATATTGTTTTCACAGCGGTGAATAAGTAGATGAAAGAGGGGTGGCCCGTCCCGTCCTTGTGCGACCTTGGACGGCCTTAGACGGCCCGCCCTTTGCCCGGGCTTCGCCCGGCGCCCTCCCGCGCAGCGGGGCTCTGTAGTTGATAATATGCTATCAAGGAAGGAAGAGGAGGAGCCTGCAGGGAGAGCGTCCCAGCTGCTGATGATTGGGAGTTGTGGGGGCTCCTGGGACTTTGAGTCCTGCGCCCACAACACGCTCGCAGCCCTGCAGGTCTCAATGCCCAAGTTCTTGATCCAGGTGGTAGCGCTCTATTCCAGGCGATAGCGCTATTGCAGAGTGCCCTCTGGCGACGCGGGACCCGCGCAGCGGGTACCGCTAGCTGTAATCACGAAGGTGAAGGCAAAGTCTCAGAGCCACAGTGCAGAGTCAGCGATTGAACGCAGCAACAGAGTGAGAGGAACAGAAATCCACTGACACAGGTGAGAGGGCGGATTTTACCGCGTTTGGTCAGCCAGAGGAGGAGCCTGCAGGGAGAGCGTCCCAGCTGCTGATGATTGGGAGTTGTGGGGGCTCCTGGGACTTTGAGTCCTGCGCCCACAACACGCTCACAGCCCTGCAGGTCTCGATGCCCAAGTTCTTGATCCAGGTGGTAGCGCTCTATTCCAGGCGATAGCGCTATTGCAGAGTGCCCTCTGGCGACGCGGGACCCGCGCAGCGGGTACCGCTAGCTGTAATCACGAAGGTGAAGGCAAAGTCTCAGAGCCACAGTGCAGAGTCAGCGATTGAACGCAGCAACAGAGTGAGAGGAACAGAAATCCACTGACACAGGTGAGAGGGCGGATTTTACCGCGTTTGGTCAGCCAGAGGAGGAGCCTGCAGGGAGAGCGTCCCAGCTGCTGATGATTGGGAGTTGTGGGGGCTCCTGGGACTTTGAGTCCGGCGCCCACAACACGCTCGCAGCCCTGCAGGTCTCGATGCCCAAGTTCTTGATCCAGGTGGTAGCGCTCTATTCCAGGCGATAGCGCTATTGCAGAGTGCCCTCTGGCGACGCGGGACCCGCGCAGCGGGTACCGCTAGCTGTAATCACGAAGGTGAAGGCAAAGTCTCAGAGCCACAGTGCAGAGTCAGCGATTGAACGCAGCAACAGAGTGAGAGGAACAGGAATCCACTGACACAGGTGAGAGGGCGGATTTTACCGCGTTTGGTCAGCCAGAGGAGGAGCCTGCAGGGAGAGCGTCCCAGCTGCTGATGATTGGGAGTTGTGGGGGCTCCTGGGACTTTGAGTCCTGCGCCCACAACACGCTCGCAGCCCTGCAGGTCTCGATGCCCAAGTTCTTGATCCAGGTGGTAGCGCTCTATTCCAGGCGATAGCGCTATTGCAGAGTGCCCTCTGGCGACGCGGGACCCGCGCAGCGGGTACCGCTAGCTGTAATCACGAAGGTGAAGGCAAAGTCTCAGAGCCACAGTGCAGAGTCAGCGATTGAACGCAGCAACAGAGTGAGAGGAACAGGAAAGTTCTGCTATGTGATTAAAGCACTTTCGTTTTACATAAAAGATTAGCGCTTGGCATGACTTTTAGGTTATTGTGTCTGCTGGTTGACTAATAAGTTCTGAGAGCTTGCCCACCCACACTAACTCCATGGGAAACCTGTGACTGCTCACCCTCCCTACCTTGAGATTCAACTAAGGATAGGCTTGTGATTGGCCCAATGTCAGATGAATCCAGGACACCAATGGCAAATGCGCTCAACAACCACAGCTGGGATCCAGTGGCCCCTGTCTGCTGCTAAATTTGATCCGACACTATTGAATAAGAAACAAGTAAATTAAGAGTGTGCAAAATTCATGTAATTTGCTTTCACATAAAACTCCACATAATTATTTGAATTGCAAATCTGTCATTTAATGCTACATTTTAGTGGGAAATGCACCTTTGGATCAATTTTTTATACGAGAAAACATTTTGTGTTAGAGAATAGTGCAAAAACATACGTTTAAATGTTCTGTCGTTTCTGTGCATTAGTAGTAATTTTTTTCTGCCAATGACACGTGATTGGGCAAGTGGCATAATGGCAAAATTTGGGAATTTTACATAACAATTGTAATGCACAATTCCTAAAATTACACAAATTATGCCAGTGGAATTTTAATTTCTCCTAGGTCTAAAGAAAGTAAGATTGACAAGAAAGCCAAGCAATGGTAAGCAGTGGACTGGAATATTTAAAGGACACTTTAAATATTGGAATTGTAAACATAGATCTTCAACCACATCTAAAAGATGTCTGTAGATGAGATCTACAAATAAAGAATTATAATAGACCCAACCTCAGGGGGCAGGTCTTGCAACAGCACTCATTTACACTTATGTCTTGGTATGAGTTTCCCAGTAAAATGATAGGCGATATCACACCTGCAGTAACTAATGGTGTGGGGTGCAGAAAATACAAGGCTTGATATTACTGCACCATAATAAGATGTAACCTTCGTAAGGGAGAATAACCGGAGAAGCAAGAATGTGCGCCCCAATTTAGGGAAATTGTTCTGTCATTTTGAGAATGTTTATCTGAATATTTTCTACAAGGTTTTTACTAGCAAAATGTGTCCTATGAATATTTGACTATGAAGGTTTCTTGCATTATTTATCATCTCAATTTTTTCAGCAACTCATGTTACCAGTTGAGTTGGGAACCACAAGAATATTTTGATGAGGATCCTAGTGTTGACTGAAGTATTGATTCTATATGCAAATCTTAATCTGGAACTCACAAATAATGCCTTAAATGCATTGGAGGATGCTCCAGGCATATCAAGATTCGGCTGGAGACATTCATTTTTACCTTGATCACACTATGTTCTGCTAACCCAACCAAAATGTCATCCATCATGTTTCAAAATGTATTCAAGGGCTTGCCCTTGAGAAAAAAATACATCTATTGTTCCATCATTTCCTTTCCTCTTTCTGGTTTGCAAGAATCATTTATTCACAAATTTGTCTTTGGAAAACATCAACATGTTGTTGTAGCATTGAAATTGTAAATGACTGACACTTCCTGGAAGTTGAAGAGGCAGGCATGCCCGCTCTTACTCAGGATCTCTTCTCATGTTCTAATGAAGGACTGAGAGGGTAGCATCCTCAACCCTCTACTCTTTTCTTCACTCTCATGACCATCACCTGAGCCACATATACAGGGGTTTACCTGGCTGACAATCTCAGACTGTCCCCCTAGTCAAGTGTCTTTATCATTGAACCGAACTCCCAATGGACACTGCCTAGAAACCTTCTCCCCTACATTTCCCAGGAACATCACTCTATGGCAATGTCTTCATAGTAAAAGTCAAACTGAACTATGTCACTACACTGTACTTCGAAAATACCAGATAGATAGAGTGTCAAACTGGAGTACCTAGTATTGCAAATTCTCCTACCACCGTGCAAAGCTATCTCTGTGTCAGGCGAGCACTGTTTCTCTAAGACAGTCATGATTATACCTTATTAGAACATTGGAATGTAGGGAGCTCCATTGCAGACCATGGAGTGCTCTCTGCTTCTACGGGCCGGTAAAGGCCCGCAGAGCAACATTCTAATGTTCTACAAAGGCTTCTCGAAGCTCGAGGGGATTTATATCCCCTCGAGCTTCGAGAACCCTTTGTTTAATTTATTAGAACATTCTGCCCTCTAGTGGCAGAATGTTCTAATAGCCTTATAGCCCTTCGTAGCAGGGCTATACCGGCAATTAAAGGCTGGATGAGAATCGTGTTGTGCAGTCGAGCCGGGGTCATTGCTTCCAAACTACACAGAGTATATGTGGGGAAACCTCTGTCATATGTCTTCATGACAGCAAGAGTTGTTTCAGCTGCTTCTGAGTCTGCCTAAGCCAGTATATTGGTCCAGTGTTGACACCAGAGTCATCCATATCTACTTGAGATTTCTCCATGTGTGTACCAGCTAACAGAGGGCAGAAGTAGTCTTTGGCATTCACTTCCAAGTTCCAACAAAAACTCTTCAAAAAGGCCACTTCAAAACATTCTACATGTGACTAACAGTTTACTTCACATAGAGTGTCCTTTCTGGTGCACTTTTTGTGTCTCTTTCAGTCACTTGTGGATCAGTTGACTTTAATGCTCTTTCAGCAACCCACACAGTTCTCGGTGTGGGTGGTCACAACGTTTTCCACTGTTCCAGCAGTCTCTCTTCAGCTTCCAAGTAATGCACCTTTGTGTTCCGTCTGTCTTCCTAACATGTTCAGATTTCCACTGTATTCTGTCTTTTGAAAACACTTAGGGGCTGATTACGGTGGCGGGCGGACTGAGTCCGCCCGCCACCGTAGCGGTTGATTGGGACCACTCGCCAGACATGCGGCGGTCCCACCACTGCGATTAGGATGTGCCTGCCTTACTGGCGGGCGCATCCAGGGCCTTTAACATTGCGGGTGGTGCTGCTCGCTGCTGCACCATCTGCAATCTTAAAGGTTCTTGCACCGCATTTCCCAGCACCACATGGCAGGCACAGCACGGTGCCTGCTGCTTGGTGCATGGAAATGCAGGTGGGTACCCTGTGCAGTGATACCCCCCACACAAGGGGGGCCTGCCATGGGTCCCCAAACCCAATCCCTGCGGACACATCCTAATATGGCGGACGGTGCCTGCTAGGCACTGCCACCATTTTATTCGCCATTTTCCATTCGCCAAGCAATCGGTTTGATTGCCACTGGCGGAAAAGCGGTGGACGGACTTTGTGTCCACCGCGATACCCACTGCCATCCTAATGTGGCGGTGGGTAAATCTCTATGTGATGGTGGAAGTACCGCCACCCCCGGCCCGGACGTGGTTGTCCTTCCGCCATCATAAGGAGCGCCTCAGCCTGGTAGGTCACAAACCAAAAACAACCTCCAACTGATTTTTCTAGTTCTAGTGTGTAACTCTTGTCCTGCAGCAGGAAGGCCTGCAGTCTTTACATCATGTGCAAAATGCAGGTGATCTCTGCCTATTCAACCTCAGACACCATTGAGTACAGTCTCCCAAGTAGAGGTATGGGCTGCGCCACTACTCTGAGGCTCCATCCCCCAGCCACAACCTAGTTTACTACAGATTACACACTTACAACTGCAACTCTGCAAATTGACAGTAAAACATAAAGCCCCTAGAAAAGGAAATTTATATTTGCTCCCTCTCATGGTACACCAATCCTGCCTTGACTAAAATTAGTTCCATTACCGGTGAGAGCAGGGCCTTTTGAAAAATAGACCTAAACTGTGTATCTTTTCTCCGCCATCATATAGTGGGCCATTGAAAGCTACCCTGATGCGCTGCTGGGCCCCTCTTTCTTCTTACACATCTCTTTCCTTTCCCAGCTCTTGCTTGCCCATTTGCAAAAAGTCATGTTCTTGCAAAGGAAACTTGAGTGATACTTTCTCCAAGAATTGGGGATACTCCCTCTGTATGAATAGGCAGACTGTGCACCCAGCCACAGTCCGTGCAGGTAAAAGTGGTGGGGCGGTGGAGCTGGGAGGGGGAGATTTCGACATAAGACCACAAGGAAAAAATTATTATTTAATTTTCCCTCGTGGTCGTCTGTCGAATCCCCCCCCCACCCCCCCCCCCCCTCCACACCCTCAACGCAGTTCCACCGCTCTTACCTGCAAGGGCTGCGGCTGTGTGCACCTGCAGCTAACATACTTAATGTAGTACGTTTACATGACCAAATAGAAACCATCTCCTCAATCACTCTACAGGTATAAGGGGAAACACATGCCATAGGAACCCAATTAAAGAATCCTCACTATGCAGAGTTAAAACATCAGCTGACGTTTGCAGGAATAAACATGGATTTTCCAACCGACAGGGTACAAAATATATTTCAAAAAGTAGCAACCACAAAAATCAGGACTTTGAGAAAAATGGGACATGTTGGTGATGCATTCGACAGTATTCGTCACTTGGCGGGTGCATAATTGATGACATTTTGCTCCCTCCTTTCAAATGCAGCTCCATCACTGTCCAAACTGTTCTTCTGGGCAGATCAATTGCTGCACTGCAAGATAACTTCCTGCTAGGCCAAACACTACTGCTTGTTGAAGCAATGACAGAAACTTTGCAGTGCAAGGCCCACACTCTCAAACAGACATCTGATGAACATCTGCGCCAAACAACATGGGGGCAGATTTACAAGAACTGACGCATCTCTGCATATCACCAAAGATGCGTCAGTTAAGATGCATCACGTAAAAATAAACTTGCACCACCATGGATGCGTTGCATTTACAAAGCGGCGCTCTGTGGCAAAAGGATGGACAGATGCGTGACGCATCTGTCGGCGTAAAGGTGTTGCAGTGCTGGAGTCGAATCACAACCTTGACACAACTCCAGCACTACTGAGGGGCGGCCTATACTTGCTGTGCTGTGTTCCTCCTTACGCCTGCTTCAAGCAGGCATAAGGTTTTGACGCAGCGGCGTCGTAACAGTGACTCCGTGAAATCTTGTAGATTTCACTGCGTCACTTTTACGAGGCTTTCTTGCGTGGGAATGCCCACGCTGAGTACAGTATACCTGATGCAGGTATAATTTGACGCAGGGCTTTACAAAGTGATGCATCTCCCTATATGCGTCACGTTGTAAATTTGTCGCAACAGCAGCGCAAATGTAACGCAAAGGGCTTGTAAATCTGCCCCATTGATTTTAAAATGAGTGAAACCTTTCATTTCATAATGATCCAAACCCATTCCTTGCTCCCCATCCCAGCTGGGTCACTTCTGACTTCCAGGCTTGCCCCTTGAGCTTTCTCTTTCCTATCTCTTAGAAAAGATGCATGGTATAGTGTATGCAGTGCACATGCCTTAAATGAATAGTTTTCTATTTACCTCTATATTATTAAGTAAATAAGATTGGTCTGGATCACTACTTTCTTATGAACATGTATCCCTACTTTCAAATGAAGCCCTTCAAAGCCAGACCCATACCATCGCCGAGCTCACTCCATCCTTCACTCTGTCCTGTCACTCACAAGCTACACTTAATGGGCCCGATTCACAGAACTAACTTAAGACAAAATCCTAAATGTACTACTTTTGGTATTCACAGAAGTTAGGATTTTGTCTTAAGTTTGTCTTAAGACAGACTTAAGACAAAATCCTAACTTAAGTCTGTCTTAAGTCTGTCTTAAGACAAATTTAAGACAAAATCCTAACTTCTGTGAATACCAAAAGTAGTAGGTTTAGGATTTAGTCTGAAGTTAGTTCTGTGAATCGGGCCCATAGTAACAATATTTTTCTAAATGATCTTTAGAACACAGGGGCATATTAGCAAGGGCAATATCGCCGTTTTAGCAGCACTTTTTGCCGCTAAAGCGGCGATATTTTTTCGCCTTATCAGCAAGCTGTGGCTAACAGCAGTTAGCGACAGCTTTCACGCGATAGCGACCGGTTTGGGGCCCGCTTTGCATGTCAGCAATATCTATCGATAGTGACATGCAAAGTGGGCAAACCCAAACTGGTAGCAACTGAAAGCAGTTGCTTACACAGCTATCGCCTATTAGCAACGAAGGCTTTGCGATAAAAAAGTTGCGCTAAGTGCGATTATCGCTAGAATCTAACACCTGCTAAAACATGGCTTACCTGTTTCTTCAATGGGAGGTGGATTGTCAGGTTAAGTCCCCATTGGCGTTAATGCGCGAATATCGCTGTATTTCCAGCGATTTTCAGGCATTTCCCCGCTATCGCCGGATATATTAGCACAATGGAGATAAATGTTGCTAATAGCCTGTTTTCTCCCCTAACATATCCAGCGATAGGCAGCGATAACAATAAATGCGCTAAGTGTGTTTTGCGATAAATATTGCAATTCCTTGCTAATATGCCCCACAATGTTTCTGTCAGTGGATAGTTTTGTTATTGATATCCTGACATAAAACCGCTCACACACAAAAAATATCACCGGAGTGTACCTGGTTGAAAATCGCTCCTGGTGTAGTTTTTCAAAATGTTTTACAATTATCTGTAATTCATAAATGTACACCTTTGACTAGTAATGCATGTTCAGGTGTGGATAAACACGTGTTCTTGAGTTTCAGCTAAGAACGCTTATATGAAACCCAGATTTCACACTAATTTCAGTAAATTGGACCAAAAGTGTAATGAAGCTAGAACCTTGGGTGAAATATGAATATCTTCCATTATGATAGACAGGAGAGAAATAATACTTCTGTGATGACACACCAGTCAAATAAAATAGAAATATTCACAAGACCTGTGTTTGTCACATTATTTTATCATAGTCTGATTACCCAGATGTTTTTCTACTTGTTGGCCACTTGGGACAACGTTATCCTCATCTCACATTTCAATTACACCTTGTGCCACTGAGCAGGTTCTGTTTGAAACATATGCTCAGGGATCACTTCGAAATCTCTAAATCTAAACTTTAAGTAGTGTTCATTACAGCCCTAGTATGTTTAACACATGCTCTGCAAAGAAATTCCCTCAAGGGTGCCATATATTGCTCCCACAACTAATCTTCTATAGGTTTACACAAACTTAGAAGACTGATGATTTATGTTTGTCCCTTGTGTTCTTGTGTTAGGTAGTTGCCTTCCTCCTTTGAATGTCAGTGTCTATCATAAAAGAAAACATTTTCCTATGATTGTTAATGTTATAGATGGTGTTTCTCCATGCAGTAGGGTCTATAAAATAACATGTATTATTCCTGGATGTTTTGTTAATTAAATGGTTAATTCATAATGTAGTAGTTACAAAATGCCACTTGCATTTCTATGATTCTTTAAATAAAGAGAGGTCAATTCTTTTAGGTGTACGTTTTTTAGTATGCTACTGCTTAATTTGAAAAAAAAGAGTGCAGGGACCCAAAGTTTCTTAGCAACATGTCGTAGGTCATTCTAAATGCTGCGGTTTCCAAGGCTGTCACGTTTTCATTCCATCTGGAGGAGGTTTCTTCTGCCACCTTATATTTCGTCTCTCATTGTCTCACTGTTGTTTTTATCCCTACATTTAACCCCTTGGGCGTGGCCGCAATTCTGCGCCTGTGCAGCACATTCCGATCGCGGGTGCGGTCATGACGGCCGGGAGCCGTCATCAGCACACGAGCACTGTGTGCCATGATGGCTCCCGGCCGCCATCAGCATGGAAGGGGTTAATCTTTACCACTGTGTTCCTATCTTCCTCTTCCTTTGTTTTGTCCCCTATTTACTGCCTTTCTGTCGATTGCTCACAGTCAAAGTCCGATGAGGGAAAATAGGCTGTGGTCATTAAAAAACAAGCATTAGCAATGCAATCAGTCTCGCCTTTGGGACCTTATATGTATATAGCTATGCAGTACATTAGCCTGGGTGCTGAAACATCTACTGTTCTTTAACATGGAAGGAAAGTACGCACCAAACTGTGTGACACACCAGGTATGGGAACACATGGAGAGAAATATTGCCTTTCAGTGGGAAATGGCATAGTCCAAAGTTCTGTTTTTAATATAAAATCTGGGCCTTTGGTGGTCATTATCACTGAAAATACAAGATTTGAAGAAAATATCATTGTCTACAGGTGCTCGTGGAAGACAATTACTATGGACTGGAATCTTGAGAATGCTAAAGTGATTCTGATATGTTACTGAACTCTGCTGGTCATTTTCTATCAAGACAGTTAAATAGAGGCAGATGAAGAAGAAGAAACCAGTTCTGGTATTTTACTGACCTCTACTGGTCGTTTTCTATCAAGCAGTTGAACAGAAATAAAAGTTATTAAGCGGAAGCAGACAAGTCCTAGGGCTGATCTCCAGAACCCACAATGTACATACACATATAAGTATATACTAAAGTATATACAACAGGTCTCAAATGCTCAACCTAATGAGTGCTGGTGCCCACCACCTGCAACCACTGCCACAAACTAAGCATTGGGAATGGCAAACAAATCTACTTCTCCCCACTTAAACTTCAGTGGTCTTCAAACGGCCTTGGTAACTTCTGCTCCTTCTAAACAAGTACCGATTGCTAAAGGTGTGTTTTGAAAAAACTGGAAAAGCGCAAGGGGTAAAAGGAGTGACTTCCGTGCAAATACAACTCCTACCGTGTCTTGGCACAAAACATTATATCCCTTTATGTCCAGTAGCAAAGCGGGACCTTTTGTGAAGGATATTGATTGGAACAGAGCAGTAAAATGTCCAATAATGTAGCTTCTAGTATATTTACACATTGACAATAATGATGGGTCCCACTTATGATAATTACCGACAATGCTGCTGTTAAAAGTTCTTTCTAAGGGTGCTTAATTTAATTTGCTGGTGGTAACCTTGTTACCACTCTTTTTCATCTATCTAAGGATTCGTAATTTAATTTGCTGGTGGTAACCTTGTTACCACTCTTTTTCCTCTTTCTAAGGATGCGTAATTTGCTGGCGGTAACCTTGCTACCACTCTTTTTCATCTATATCTAACTTCATACAAAATCAGAGATAATTAATTGTACTAATGACACTACAGTTGCACGGAATTTCCACATTATTTACCAGCAACAACTGAATGAGTCTGACCACCTGAAACAGAAACCCACATCCACACAATAATTTAAAATAGGCTTACTTGTGAAAGGTGTAAGTGCATGCATTGTATTTGAATAAAAGTATTGTAAAGAAATGCCTCTTTTTGCATGATCACTAGCCCCAGGAGGAATCATAGATAAAATTGCTGAATTGGCAGAATTTGATAACTTTGAGTAGTTACGCTTGTAAGCGGAGTTCCTGATAAATTACATCAGTCGGCACATGGCTGAACTATTCTGCCATTTGCGCTTTGCGATGCTCATGGGAACACAGGGACCAATTCACAGAATGAACTTAAGACTCAGTCCGAAACTTACTACTACTTTGGTATTCACAGAATGCACTTACTACTTTTGGCATTCACAGAATGAATTTACTACCTTTGGTATTCACAGAAGTTAGGATTTTGTCTTCAGTTTGTCTTAAGACAAACTTAAGACAAACTTAAGACAGACTTAAGACAGACTTAAGTTAGGATTTTGTCTTAAGTCTGTCTTAAGTCTGTCTTAAGTTTGTCTTAAGTCTGTATTAAGTCTGTCTTAAGTCTGTCTTAAGACAAACTTAGGACAACATCCTAACTTCTGTGAATGCCAAAAGTAGTAAGTGCATTCTGTGAATACCAAAATAGTAGTAAGTTTAGGATTGAGTCTTAAATTCATTCTGTGAATCGGGCCCAATGTGAGGCTCCGTCAATGTGCGCTTACGAGTGCGAGCAAGATTTGATGGCCTCTGCTGCACCATTTTGTGGCACCGGCAGTCACAAGCAGTCAGGACTGCTTCTCTGGTAGATTTTCTACTCAAGAGCAGCTGAAGCAACTTGAAAATACCTTTTCAAGTGAATAGTGAACTGAAACTGATGGTTCAGGCAGTTTATTAGTGCAAAAAGCATTATTTTTATTCTACTTTTTTCTGTCAAAAGGATGGAAGTGCTACGGAGATAGACACTTTCTCTTCTTGCCCAGACAGCTATTCCCATTTGCTGGTCACTTTTCATTTGGCTTTAGAGGTTAAAGGATCACTCTCTTTGTCTGCAATTCCTGACATATATACCATTGGGGTTTAAGGACTCTGTATTTGTGACATCACAAGTAAGTAAAAATAAATTTGGATAAGGGTGTTATTTGATAGTGGGCATGCACCAGTATATACTTGTACCTTTTAATAAATGTTTAAATTTGATTGTGGTTGTGGTGGGTGTCCTGGAGTTGCAGTAGGGGCCTATTTTTTACATTCAATATTTTTGTTTTTATAAGGGAAAAGGGTTGCACAGTTAGGTCATTTTTCTCCATGTTTGTAAGATTTGCAGTGCTCATTTATTTTACCATGTGGCCTAGTCTCACACAGGCCATCTGGTCAATACACGGCATTGGGTATATGAAACAATTGTTTCTGTGGTATATGTAGTTAAAAAAATCTATGATTTAGGCCAGTGAAGGCATTGAATTAAATGAAAAATTCGTTTTTTTAATGTATTTCATGTTTTTTTTTGCAAAAAGTGCCTTTTGGTGGGATAATATTTTAATGCCTTGGGAGGATGTGTGTTAGACTTAATTTTTGTTTATGGCTTAGCTGAATTAATGGTAGTCTTTTCTGCTTTGTTTACCATGCCTCTTTGTTTACTGGCCTAGTGGCCATTTTTTATTTGGGTAGTGTGTGTGTGTGTATGTTATAAAGAAAGTGGACTGGGTTTCCGGATCTGACAAATAAGGCAAAAGATTCCGTAAGGATTTTTATTTGAAAAAATACATGTATTATTCTTTAACCACATGCAAAACTGACCAATACGTGTTTCGTGAAAAAAGGTGCCTCCTCAGGGACAATAACAGTACCAATTATTGATCCACATTCATATTCATGAAATAATGGTCCAATTTTACATTGACATGAGTATGTCAGGATGTTCAAACAATTAACAAATAACATTATTTCCATTTTGTAAGAAAATCTTATCTATACTACTATTATAAAGAGAGAACTCAAACTTTTTGGCAAGGTAAACTCAGGAACCACAGCGCCAATCCACACACCCGATACATCCTTGAAATTGTCAGGGTGTGTAGATGGACATAGGCTACATAAAATAAAAATAAAACGTAAATTAAAAAAAATTATTTCAAAAACAAAGTAGTCCCCTGAAAGAAGCGCCGGCCGTGACGTCTGCATCATGACATCGAGAGCGCGGGGAGGAGCGGCGTTCTGCCAGCACATAATCTGACTGAAGTTCCTTGTTCCGTATATATTCCGTCTCGCCGAGGACAGTACAGAGGCTTCCGACGCTCCCTGAACAAGGGCAACCTAAACACTTTTTCCATTTCTTTTCGGTTTTCTGAACATCCATCAGTGCATGAAGCTGCATTCGTAAACCTGTTTACCTGTTGATATGTACCATATATTTTACTTCTGCAAACCCAGAGCCCCGCCCTTCCACCCGCTGCCCTACTAAACGCCCGAGCATAAAAACATTATTTTGCCTGCAGAAGGTAAACAGAAGGCGAGATAGCAGACCGCCAGGGGTGCGAGGGTGACTGTGCCCCAGCGCCCCCTGAGCAGCGATGCCAGACGACGCGACATCTTAGGCCACTGGGTCCGGGTCCCGAGTGAGAAGAACTTTGCCCAGCCCAGGACCTTTTCGAGAGCAGCAGCGAATGTTTCACTTTCTGTTTTGCGCTAGTCCTGCGTGAGATAACTAAAAGAAACTGTAAGGAGGCATTCTGACCGAGTCCGCTGGCACCGCCCCGAACAGGTAAAGTGGCATTCTAACAGCGCCCTGTGCGAAACTACTTCACTCGCAGCAGCTGCTTATTTCTGTGCGACGGTCAATTATGGTTCAATCTCTTCGTGTTTCAAGACTACGCAGGACCAACGACAAGGGAGGCCTACAAATATCGTGCAGTGCAGAGCCTTGGGAACATTTTAAGTCTGGCGTTAGCCAAGACCTCTTCATTTTACAAAGGTTACCTGCATAATTTAGTTACTTAAATGCCAACCGATCCGATTGAGTCGGGATTCTCCCGATTTTTAAGCACAATTGTTGGCTTTATTTTGGCTGGCTCTTCCCTGAAATTGCCTCTGCCTTATCAGAAGGTTAATGGGGAAATGCATTTCCAGATTTTTCTTTTTTAATCTCTTGCTTTTCCGTTTTTCAGATGTTTACATGCATTTTAAAGGGGGTTTCAGCCAGCTCTTTGCATCCATTGGTCAAGTGCCCTCTACAGCATACAGCAAGGGTCAGTGGATCAGCCTACTTCCGCCACTGGCTAACTTCCCTTTGAGTGGTTGCATTTTTCTCTTTCACACGGAACACACCCACACAGAAGGTAGTTCCCGTCAGTGCCAGTGTTTTTGTTGGTACATTATTATTACTTAAGTGCTGTCTTTGTGTTTAGTACCAGATATGATGGCAGGAAAATTTCTCTTCACAGTAAGGGGGACATTCCCTCTCTAACAGTACCTGCCTCCTGCTAAATGATGTAAGTTCCTCTTGAAGCTGCCTTCTTTTAAATCTGATATTAGCCAATATCTTTTTATTTTGCCAAGTTATCTGTGTAAAATCTATACTACTATTATAAAGAGAGAACTCAACCCTTTTGGCAAGGTAAACTCGGGAACCACAGCGCCAATCCACACACCCGATACATCCTTGAAATTGTCAGGGTGTGTATATGGACATAGGCTACATAAAATTAAAATAAAACGTAAATTAAAAAAATTAATTTTAAAAACAAAGTAGTCCCCTGAAAGAAGCACCGGCCGCGACGTCTGCGTCATAACATCGAGAGCGCGGGGAGGAGCAGCGTTCTGGAGCAACAGGAAGAGTGGAGGACATGATCGCGGGGAGGAGCTGTGGACAGGCGGGGAGGAGCGGCGGACAAGCGGTAATGACCAGCGAGAAGCAGCGCGAGGAGGAGCGGCAAGTAAGGCATGTGAACCTGGAGGGACGGGCCGAGAGACGTGACCAGCGAGAAGCGGAGGAGCAGTGGAGCGGTAAAATCAGCAGCGCGAGGAGGAGCGGCGAGTAAGGTAAGTGAACCTGGAGGGACGGGCGGAGGGACGGGCGGTGGAACGGGCCGAGGGACGGGCGGAGGAACGGGCCAAGGGATGGGCCGAGGGACGGGCAAGCCTGAAATGCTGCCCCCAGCCCCCTTCTGCCCCAGGCAACGATGGGGCGGGCTGCTAGTTATAAGATAAAGGTAATGTTTAAAATGTTTACCAGAGTTCTTTTAATTTCATCAGGGCATGATAACCTCTTTGGTCCGACAGTAAATGATCCTGTATCTCTAACCAGTCCATTAGTATGTGTGTGTGTGTTTACCATAGGCCACCATTTTGTCTTTTTTCTCAATGCCATATGGCCTGCGGCCATTTTGTGTAGTCAGTGTCCAAAGGCCTGGATGCTTTCTTTGTTGCCCATGCCTCCTTGCTCCTTGTTGTGAGAACTTGGAGCCGGCATCATTTTTAGGTAGTAGTCCGTGTGCTTTTCTCATAGGCCTGCATGTGTTCTTTGTTGTCCATGCCTTCTTGCTCATTGTTTGAACATTTGGTTGATGGCTATTTTGTGGAGCCAGCCAGTGTGCTTTTGCCATAGACTTGCCTGTGTTCTATATTGTCCATGCCTTCTTGCGTGTTGATTTTTGAACATGTGTCTGGCGGCCATTTAGTGTAGCCAGAAAGTGTGCTTTTGCCATAGGCCTGCATGTGTTTTTTGTTGTTCATGTCTTCTTGTATGTTGTTGTTTAAACATGTGGCCATTTTGTGTAGTCAACCAGTGTGCTTTTGTCACAGCTCTGCACGTGTTCTTGAGGCATAAAACTCTGATTTCCCCTATGTTAGTGGTATGGGTCGTAGATATACATTGTGTTAGCATGATGTATCTATATATCCTTAAATATACAGGTATGCATAGAACGTAATCAATAACTTCTTTAGCTTAGTTAGTAAGGGTATATGCTGTGTGTGTGTTCTGTTTTCATCAATTAGGCCGAAAACTATACAGACACCATCTTTGCTGTTTGCGTTAGGCACGAACAGTGATCACGTGCTACCTTCCAATGGCTGTCAGGCCCTAGCTTAGTTGAAATGCTGGCGACATCTGAATACACGCTATTCTTCCCCTGTCCTGGGACTCATGGTTGCATCTGGCTTGGGTGCGATAAGCGCATTCCTGAAGGCGCCATGCCTGCACTCCCGGACACTGAGACGAAACGGAGTCACCCCTAATGACCTCCCCAATAATAACTAAAGCAGAGCTTTGTACTAATCATGTGTGCCTTATATGGTCCTTCCTCGAGGGCCAAGAGCCAAGTAGTGTTTTTCCATCTATGGTATTTCATGTGCTATGCCGAAAGTATATATGTGTTGTTTTGAATGTAAGCCAGGAGTCTTTTCCACGCACCTAGATAGGTGAGGATGGGAGCGGCTCCTCTATAGAGTATTCTGTTTTATAAACGATTGAACTTTCTTCACTCAACTGACTGGTTATTGGGTAATTGGTATTGGGGTTATTGGTAAGTACAGCTCCTTAAGTTATTTTCTATGGTACGTCAGTTGGTGACTCTAGTGGGACTCCGCATTGGGGTCGTCCTCCCGTAACCGGGTAGAAAAGGACAAACAAAAGGGGAGCTCTGGTCGAGTGGGTGGACTGACCAGAGATTCTGACTTACTCTGCTCTCGCGATCATGGAGCCCCAGCTGCTAGTGACCCTTCACCGGAGTCCTACGGGCGTAACCCAGGAGCTGACCGCGTTGGTCTCCAGGAGTTTGCAGTGGAGAATACGAAATTGTACCTGCGTGCACCAGGTGAGTGAATTGTGATTGGTGTTTTTTGGAGATACGCTGTTGACCAGCGCTTTGTAGCAGTTAACCGTATTTGATTTGGTGGTCGATGTACCGCGGAGAACTTTGGGGGTCTGATGGGGCAGCATCGTGGCTGCATGGGTAGATGCTCCACGGACATGTTCGGTGAATAATATAGACACCGATAGGACGCCTTGGTGTGACATGTGTGGTGTGCACCCGGCAAGACTGCTCTCGGAAAAGCCTGTGGTTGTACCTGAGTAGCCATCGGGACATATCTGGAGCGACGCTATGTCAGCGGGCTTTGTCAGAATAGTCCGGAGGGTGAACCAGGAAGATTGCAGGATGGTCCGTAGGTCGGTCTGTGGTTAAACCCTGTCTGATGGTCTCTTGCATTTGGTGGGTTCTCCATGAACGGGAGTCGACGGGCTCTGTTCTTTTGCATTGAAGACGACATGTCGCTTTGAATTTTTCCCTTTGAACATGTTTCTGTTCGTATTGTTTTGTTTGAAGTTTGATTGGTGAAAGAGGTGCGAGAATGCATGAACATGGCCATGTTTGAAAGATCGTTTTTCTGAATGAAATCAGATTGTCAGTAAATAAGGATGTTGTGTTTTAGTAAATTGTGTTTTGGATGCTGTTGTCACCGAAAGAGCTCACGATTGGATTAAAGTCAACCTGCCCTGCCAGAGGGTAGTCCGAGTTATGATATGTATGTTAAACATGGTCTTTCGCCTATTTTGTTTAATACATTGTGGCACTAGTATACCAAAGATAATATGAAACTACAATGGCCTTTAACCGGGTCTTTCGATGAGAAAAAAATATATTACCTGGAGGATCGATTATTTTCTAAACGTAGTCGACAATCAATGTTTGATTCTTTGAATATGTGGCAGAAGGAAGCAAAGCGCAGGCGCATTAGGGAGGAGAAGTTATGCAAAATGAAAGGAGGTCAGAGGATCACATAAAAAGCCATAGCGTATGTTAAAGATCAGACTGCGAAAAATATTGATTGCGCAAATAGACAACACAGGTTGCAGGTGGATAAAAGTTATGTAACTAGGACCGGACCAGAGGATGAGATAGAGGATTTGTTAGATGCGCGTCCACCTCCCCTTTATACTCAACAACGCATATATCCTGCAGTCCCTTTGACTACAGCTTCGGCCCCAGTGGCCTCAGCTCCTGTCGTGGCTCCTTTCTCTGCCCCTCCGCGAACCTCTTCCATTTTGTCTCCCTCAGTATTGGGATCGGCTACTCTAATACCGGAGACATTGTCCTCTCCTGCTGTGACTACGGTTGTTTTGGCTTCCCTTCTCTGATTTGGGCTTCCCAGTCTTCAAGCACGACCCCCACCTTAGCCGATCAAACTCCCTCTCGTGGACCAAAGGGTCTTGATGCCCGGCGACTGTATACTCGATCAGCGGTAGGGTTGGAAGAGAAACATACGGTCGAGAATCAGGCATCCCAATGGATGCGGAACTCTGTATATACTATTACCGATATATGGAGTACTCTTAGAGATTATGAGCCTGTTATGCAACAACACGCCTTGGAGCATATGGCTACACGTCTGATTTCCTTGTGGGAACAGTGCTTTACAGATGGAAGAGCCCCACAAGTAATGTATGATATTTTGGCCCAGCTCATAAATTTGAATTGGGCTTGGAAGATGTGTATTGGAATATAGAGACTCTAGTGAAATATAGAGGGCGACTGCATCTGAAATGTCCTAATTTGGATTCCCAGTATCCTATGCGGGAAGTCCATCCTATTTATCATCCTGAGGTACCAGAGTTAAGAGATAATCAGAATCAGGTAACTAGAGCTCGTGTGGAGGCATGGTTTCAGGAGCAATGGGTCTACACTCCTTGGAAAAGGAGCAAGGTCCTTTCCCTGAAGGCGCAACTTCCCGACCCTCGTAAAAACCCTACTGCCTACTATAAGGAACTCACAGAGGCAGCCTCTTCAGCTGTCATGACGTTAGCTGACATTGAGTTATTTTTTCGCTTACTACTCCTCGTTGATGTATAGCATCAGGTGCATGATCAGGATCATGTTGCAGAGTTGGGAGGGACTTGGGACCAGATTATGGACTGGGACGAGGAACAAAAGCCTGGCGATAAACCTAGACTTGAAGTATTGGTTTTGCCAGGTCGAATTATTACTTACATGCACTCTGTGATTCCGCCTCGTAAGGTAGACTGGGATAAATTGACAGCGTGTAAACAGAAAAAGGACGAGAGTGTGTCGGATTTCTTTACTAGATTTGAAGGGGTTTTTATTGACTTTAGTGGACAGGATTTGTCTGTGGAAGGCGGTGTACGATTATTTGTTAATCGTTTTGTGACCAATCTGTTGCCGGAGATTTGTGCACGGCTACAAGCCGCTGAGAGTACTTGGACCACTTCCACACCCTTGATTATACTAAGAATGGCTCAGTATTACGAGCATAGAGAACATGAGAGTAAGGATAAGTCAGATAAGAAAGCAAAGGATCTTAAGACACGAGTATTGCTACAACAAGTTATAAGGGGACGAGGCGGAGATCGAGCCGGGAGAGGGTTTGTCCCAAGGCGGGCGGGAACTGGACGAGGAGGAGGTCCAGCTGTTGCTTTGTTTTTTATGAACAAGGGAACCCCATAAAGTTGAACCTGGGGTAGAACGATGCTTTTTAAGAAACAGTGGTTCAAGGTAGGCCTAATAAGGTCCTAGGGAGAAAGGTGAAAGTAGCGAGTATTTAATAAACGCTAGGGAGCGAAAATTGTAGGTACAGGTAGGAACTTTTATTTACTCTTTCTTTTTCATATATAGATATACACAAATCTTTATACTGTATTTCAGGTGCTCAAGTGAGTAATACGGTGCAGGACGTGACATAAGTGATCAAAGTGAACGGACTGTCACACAAAAACAACAAGGTTAAAAACACAACAATTATATACAATGGAACGAGTGAAATTCCTTGGGTGGGTCGACGGCGTTTCGATCTATGTAACTTTAGATCATCATCAGGACTGATGAGCCTCCTGAAACTTGCTGATGCGTTATCAGGCAAGGATAATTTATTTTGATTTTGACAATGTAACTGAATTGGTTGTCGCTTTCCAGAGAGAATATTGGTCTAATCAAACAAGATCTCTCAATGGGATGATCCAAGTAGCGCTCAGCCACAATTAATTTGGACGAGGGTCCTACTTGAATTGGTTAGTTAAAAGAATTGGCAGTGTAGGGGAATCCTTTAGCGCGTTCGTCGCTATAGCAATACATAAATATTGAAGCCTGGAATTAACTTAAACTTCAGTGGTCTTCAAACGGCCTTGGTAACTTCTGCTCCTTCTAAACAAGTACCGATTGCTAAAGGTGTGTTTTGAAAAAACTGGAAAAGCGCAAGGGGTAAAAGGAGTGACTTCCGTGCAAATACAACTCCTACCGTGTCTTGGCACAAAACATTATATCCCTTTATGTCCAGTAGCAAAGCGGGACCTTTTGTGAAGGATATTGATTGGAACAGAGCAGTAAAATGTCCAATAATGTAGCTTCTAGTATATTTACACATTGACAATAATGATGGGTCCCACTTATGATAATTACCGACAATGCTGCTGTTAAAAGTTCTTTCTAAGGGTGCTTAATTTAATTTGCTGGTGGTAACCTTGTTACCACTCTTTTTCATCTATCTAAGGATTCGTAATTTAATTTGCTGGTGGTAACCTTGTTACCACTCTTTTTCCTCTTTCTAAGGATGCGTAATTTGCTGGCGGTAACCTTGCTACCACTCTTTTTCATCTATATCTAACTTCATACAAAATCAGAGATAATTAATTGTACTAATGACACTACAGTTGCACGGAATTTCCACATTATTTACCAGCAACAACTGAATGAGTCTGACCACCTGAAACAGAAACCCACATCCACACAATAATTTAAAATAGGCTTACTTGTGAAAGGTGTAAGTGCATGCATTGTATTTGAATAAAAGTATTGTAAAGAAATGCCTCTTTTTGCATGATCACTAGCCCCAGGAGGAATCATATATAAAATTGCTGAATTGGCAGAATTTGATAACTTTGAGTAGTTACGCTTGTAAGCGGAGTTCCTGATAAATTACATCAGTCGGCACATGGCTGAACTATTCTGCCATTTGCGCTTTGCGATGCTCATGGGAACACAGGGACCAATTCACAGAATGAACTTAAGACTCAGTCCGAAACTTACTACTACTTTGGTATTCACAGAATGCACTTACTACTTTTGGCATTCACAGAATGAATTTACTACCTTTGGTATTCACAGAAGTTAGGATTTTGTCTTCAGTTTGTCTTAAGACAAACTTAAGACAAACTTAAGACAGACTTAAGACAGACTTAAGTTAGGATTTTGTCTTAAGTCTGTCTTAAGTCTGTCTTAAGTTTGTCTTAAGTCTGTATTAAGTCTGTCTTAAGTCTGTCTTAAGACAAACTTAGGACAACATCCTAACTTCTGTGAATGCCAAAAGTAGTAAGTGCATTCTGTGAATACCAAAATAGTAGTAAGTTTAGGATTGAGTCTTAAATTCATTCTGTGAATCGGGCCCAATGTGAGGCTCCGTCAATGTGCGCTTACGAGTGCGAGCAAGATTTGATGGCCTCTGCTGCACCATTTTGTGGCACCGGCAGTCACAAGCAGTCAGGACTGCTTCTCTGGTAGATTTTCTACTCAAGAGCAGCTGAAGCAACTTGAAAATACCTTTTCAAGTGAATAGTGAACTGAAACTGATGGTTCAGGCAGTTTATTAGTGCAAAAAGCATTATTTTTATTCTACTTTTTTCTGTCAAAAGGATGGAAGTGCTACGGAGATAGACACTTTCTCTTCTTGCCCAGACAGCTATTCCCATTTGCTGGTCACTTTTCATTTGGCTTTAGAGGTTAAAGGATCACTCTCTTTGTCTGCAATTCCTGACATATATACCATTGGGGTTTAAGGACTCTGTATTTGTGACATCACAAGTAAGTAAAAATAAATTTGGATAAGGGTGTTATTTGATAGTGGGCATGCACCAGTATATACTCGTACCTTTTAATAAATGTTTAAATTTGATTGTGGTTGTGGTGGGTGTCCTGGAGTTGCAGTAGGGGCCTATTTTTTACATTCAATATTTTTGTTTTTATAAGGGAAAAGGGTTGCACAGTTAGGTCATTTTTCTCCATGTTTGTAAGATTTGCAGTGCTCATTTATTTTACCATGTGGCCTAGTCTCACACAGGCCATCTGGTCAATACACGGCATTGGGTATATGAAACAATTGTTTCTGTGGTATATGTAGTTAAAAAAAATCTATGATTTAGGCCAGTGAAGGCATTGAATTAAATGAAAAATTAGTTTTTTTTATGTATTTCATGTTTTTTTTTGCAAAAAGTGCCTTTTGGTGGGATAATATTTTAATGCCTTGGGAGGATGTGTGTTAGACTTAATTTTTGTTTATGGCTTAGCTGAATTAATGGTAGTCTTTTCTGCTTTGTTTACCATGCCTCTTTGTTTACTGGCCTAGTGGCCATTTTTTATTTGGGTAGTGTGTGTGTGTGTATGTTATAAAGAAAGTGGACTGGGTTTCCGGATCTGACAAATAAGGCAACAGATTCCGTAAGGATTTTTATTTGAAAAAATACATGTATTATTCTTTAACCACATGCAAAACTGACCAATACGTGTTTCGTGAAAAAAGGTGCCTCCTCAGGGACAATAACAGTACCAATTATTGATCCACATTCATATTCATGAAATAATGGTCCAATTTTACATTGACATGAGTATGTCAGGATGTTCAAACAATTAACAAATAACATTATTTCCATTTTGTAAGAAAATCGTATCTATACTACTATTATAAAGAGAGAACTCAAACTTTTTGGCAAGGTAAACTCAGGAACCACAGCGCCAATCCACACACCCGATACATCCTTGAAATTGTCAGGGTGTGTAGATGGACATAGGCTACATAAAATAAAAATAAAACGTAAATTAAAAAAAATTATTTCAAAAACAAAGTAGTCCCCTGAAAGAAGCGCCGGCCGTGACGTCTGCATCATGACATCGAGAGCGCGGGGAGGAGCGGCGTTCTGCCAGCACATAATCTGACTGAAGTTCCTTGTTCCGTATATATTCCGTCTCGCCGAGGACAGTACAGAGGCTTCCGACGCTCCCTGAACAAGGGCAACCTAAACACTTTTTCCATTTCTTTTCGGTTTTCTGAACATCCATCAGTGCATGAAGCTGCATTCGTAAACCTGTTTACCTGTTGATATGTACCATATATTTTACTTCTGCAAACCCAGAGCCCCGCCCTTCCACCCGCTGCCCTACTAAACGCCCGAGCATAAAAACATTATTTTGCCTGCAGAAGGTAAACAGAAGGCGAGATAGCAGACCGCCAGGGGTGCGAGGGTGACTGTGCCCCAGCGCCCCCTGAGCAGCGATGCCAGACGACGCGACATCTTAGGCCACTGGGTCCGGGTCCCGAGTGAGAAGAACTTTGCCCAGCCCAGGACCTTTTCGAGAGCAGCAGCGAATGTTTCACTTTCTGTTTTGCGCTAGTCCTGCGTGAGATAACTAAAAGAAACTGTAAGGAGGCATTCTGACCGAGTCCGCTGGCACCGCCCCGAACAGGTAAAGTGGCATTCTAACAGCGCCCTGTGCGAAACTACTTCACTCGCAGCAGCTGCTTATTTCTGTGCGACGGTCAATTATGGTTCAATCTCTTTGTGTTTCAAGACTACGCAGGACCAACGACAAGGGAGGCCTACAAATATCGTGCAGTGCAGAGCCTTGGGAACATTTTAAGTCTGGCGTTAGCCAAGACCTCTTCATTTTACAAAGGTTACCTGCATAATTTAGTTACTTAAATGCCAACCGATCCGATTGAGTCGGGATTCTCCCGATTTTTAAGCACAATTGTTGGCTTTATTTTGGCTGGCTCTTCCCTGAAATTGCCTCTGCCTTATCAGAAGGTTAATGGGGAAATGCATTTCCAGATTTTTCTTTTTTAATCTCTTGCTTTTCCGTTTTTCAGATGTTTACATGCATTTTAAAGGGGGTTTCAGCCAGCTCTTTGCATCCATTGGTCAAGTGCCCTCTACAGCATACAGCAAGGGTCAGTGGATCAGCCTACTTCCGCCACTGGCTAACTTCCCTTTGAGTGGTTGCATTTTTCTCTTTCACACGGAACACACCCACACAGAAGGTAGTTCCCGTCAGTGCCAGTGTTTTTGTTGGTACATTATTATTACTTAAGTGCTGTCTTTGTGTTTAGTACCAGATATGATGGCAGGAAAATTTCTCTTCACAGTAAGGGGGACATTCCCTCTCTAACAGTACCTGCCTCCTGCTAAATGATGTAAGTTCCTCTTGAAGCTGCCTTCTTTTAAATCTGATATTAGCCAATATCTTTTTATTTTGCCAAGTTATCTGTGTAAAATCTATACTACTATTATAAAGAGAGAACTCAACCCTTTTGGCAAGGTAAACTCGGGAACCACAGCGCCAATCCACACACCCGATACATCCTTGAAATTGTCAGGGTGTGTATATGGACATAGGCTACATAAAATTAAAATAAAACGTAAATTAAAAAAATTAATTTTAAAAACAAAGTAGTCCCCTGAAAGAAGCACCGGCCGCGACGTCTGCGTCATAACATCGAGAGCGCGGGGAGGAGCAGCGTTCTGGAGCAACAGGAAGAGTGGAGGACATGATCGCGGGGAGGAGCTGTGGACAGGCGGGGAGGAGCGGCGGACAAGCGGTAATGACCAGCGAGAAGCAGCGCGAGGAGGAGCGGCAAGTAAGGTATGTGAACCTGGAGGGACGGGCCGAGAGACGTGACCAGCGAGAAGCGGAGGAGCAGTGGAGCGGTAAAATCAGCAGCGCGAGGAGGAGCGGCGAGTAAGGTAAGTGAACCTGGAGGGACGGGCGGAGGGACGGGCGGTGGAACGGGCCGAGGGACGGGCGGAGGAACGGGCCAAGGGATGGGACGAGGGACGGGCAAGCCTGAAATGCTGCCCCCAGCCCCCTTCTGCCCCAGGCAACGATGGGGCGGGCTGCTAGTTATAAGATAAAGGTAATGTTTAAAATGTTTACCAGAGTTCTTTTAATTTCATCAGGGCATGATAACCTCTTTGGTCCGACAGTAAATGATCCTGTATCTCTAACCAGTCCATTAGTATGTGTGTGTGTGTTTACCATAGGCCACCATTTTGTCTTTTTTCTCAATGCCATATGGCCTGCGGCCATTTTGTGTAGTCAGTGTCCAAAGGCCTGGATGCTTTCTTTGTTGCCCATGCCTCCTTGCTCCTTGTTGTGAGAACTTGGAGCCGGCATCATTTTTAGGTAGTAGTCCGTGTGCTTTTCTCATAGGCCTGCATGTGTTCTTTGTTGTCCATGCCTTCTTGCTCATTGTTTGAACATTTGGTTGATGGCTATTTTGTGGAGCCAGCCAGTGTGCTTTTGCCATAGACTTGCCTGTGTTCTATATTGTCCATGCCTTCTTGCGTGTTGATTTTTGAACATGTGTCTGGCGGCCATTTAGTGTAGCCAGAAAGTGTGCTTTTGCCATAGGCCTGCATGTGTTTTTTGTTGTTCATGTCTTCTTGTATGTTGTTGTTTAAACATGTGGCCATTTTGTGTAGTCAACCAGTGTGCTTTTGTCACAGCTCTGCACGTGTTCTTGAGGCATAAAACTCTGATTTCCCCTATGTTAGTGGTATGGGTCGTAGATATACATTGTGTTAGCATGATGTATCTATATATCCTTAAATATACAGGTATGCATAGAACGTAATCAATAACTTCTTTAGCTTAGTTAGTAAGGGTATATGCTGTGTGTGTGTTCTGTTTTCATCAATTAGGCCGAAAACTATACAGACACCATCTTTGCTGTTTGCGTTAGGCACGAACAGTGATCACGTGCTACCTTCCAATGGCTGTCAGGCCCTAGCTTAGTTGAAATGCTGGCGACATCTGAATACACGCTATTCTTCCCCTGTCCTGGGACTCATGGTTGCATCTGGCTTGGGTGCGATAAGCGCATTCCTGAAGGCGCCATGCCTGCACTCCCGGACACTGAGACGAAACGGAGTCACCCCTAATGACCTCCCCAATAATAACTAAAGCAGAGCTTTGTACTAATCATGTGTGCCTTATATGGTCCTTCCTCGAGGGCCAAGAGCCAAGTAGTGTTTTTCCATCTATGGTATTTCATGTGCTATGCCGAAAGTATATATGTGTTGTTTTGAATGTAAGCCAGGAGTCTTTTCCACGCACCTAGATAGGTGAGGATGGGAGCGGCTCCTCTATAGAGTATTCTGTTTTATAAACGATTGAACTTTCTTCACTCAACTGACTGGTTATTGGGTAATTGGTATTGGGGTTATTGGTAAGTACAGCTCCTTAAGTTATTTTCTATGGTACGTCAGTTGGTGACTCTAGTGGGACTCCGCATTGGGGTCGTCCTCCCGTAACCGGGTAGAAAAGGACAAACAAAAGGGGAGCTCTGGTCGAGTGGGTGGACTGACCAGAGATTCTGACTTACTCTGCTCTCGCGATCATGGAGCCCCAGCTGCTAGTGGCCCTTCACCGGAGTCCTACGGGCGTAACCCAGGAGCTGACCGCGTTGGTCTCCAGGAGTTTGCAGTGGAGAATACGAAATTGTACCTGCGTGCACCAGGTGAGTGAATTGTGATTGGTGTTTTTTGGAGATACGCTGTTGACCAGCGCTTTGTAGCAGTTAACCGTATTTGATTTGGTGGTCGATGTACCGCGGAGAACTTTGGGGGTCTGATGGGGCAGCATCGTGGCTGCATGGGTAGATGCTCCACGGACATGTTCGGTGAATAATATAGACACCGATAGGACGCCTTGGTGTGACATGTGTGGTGTGCACCCGGCAAGACTGCTCTCGGAAAAGCCTGTGGTTGTACCTGAGTAGCCATCGGGACATATCTGGAGCGACGCTATGTTAGCGGGCTTTGTCAGAATAGTCCGGAGGGTGAACCAGGAAGATTGCAGGATGGTCCGTAGGTCGGTCTGTGGTTAAACCCTGTCTGATGGTCTCTTGCATTTGGTGGGTTCTCCATGAACGGGAGTCGACGGGCTCTGTTCTTTTGCATTGAAGACGACATGTCGCTTTGAATTTTTCCCTTTGAACATGTTTCTGTTCGTATTGTTTTGTTTGAAGTTTGATTGGTGAAAGAGGTGCGAGAATGCATGAACATGGCCATGTTTGAAAGATCGTTTTTCTGAATGAAATCAGATTGTCAGTAAATAAGGATGTTGTGTTTTAGTAAATTGTGTTTTGGATGCTGTTGTCACCGAAAGAGCTCACGATTGGATTAAAGTCAACCTGCCCTGCCAGAGGGTAGTCCGAGTTATGATATGTATGTTAAACATGGTCTTTCGCCTATTTTGTTTAATACATTGTGGCACTAGTATACCAAAGATAATATGAAACTACAATGGCCTTTAACCGGGTCTTTCGATGAGAAAAAAATATATTACCTGGAGGATCGATTATTTTCTAAACGTAGTCGACAATCAATGTTTGATTCTTTGAATATGTGGCAGAAGGAAGCAAAGCGCAGGCGCATTAGGGAGGAGAAGTTATGCAAAATGAAAGGAGGTCAGAGGATCACATAAAAAGCCATAGCGTATGTTAAAGATCAGACTGCGAAAAATATTGATTGCGCAAATAGACAACACAGGTTGCAGGTGGATAAAAGTTATGTAACTAGGACCGGACCAGAGGATGAGATAGAGGATTTGTTAGATGCGCGTCCACCTCCCCTTTATACTCAACAACGCATATATCCTGCAGTCCCTTTGACTACAGCTTCGGCCCCAGTGGCCTCAGCTCCTGTCGTGGCTCCTTTCTCTGCCCCTCCGCGAACCTCTTCCATTTTGTCTCCCTCAGTATTGGGATCGGCTACTCTAATACCGGAGACATTGTCCTCTCCTGCTGTGACTACGGTTGTTTTGGCTTCCCTTCTCTGATTTGGGCTTCCCAGTCTTCAAGCACGACCCCCACCTTAGCCGATCAAACTCCCTCTCGTGGACCAAAGGGTCTTGATGCCCGGCGACTGTATACTCGATCAGCGGTAGGGTTGGAAGAGAAACATACGGTCGAGAATCAGGCATCCCAATGGATGCGGAACTCTGTATATACTATTACCGATATATGGAGTACTCTTAGAGATTATGAGCCTGTTATGCAACAACACGCCTTGGAGCATATGGCTACACGTCTGATTTCCTTGTGGGAACAGTGCTTTCCAGATGGAAGAGCCCCACAAGTAATGTATGATATTTTGGCCCAGCTCATAAATTTGAATTGGGCTTGGAAGATGTGTATTGGAATATAGAGACTCTAGTGAAATATAGAGGGCGACTGCATCTGAAATGTCCTAATTTGGATTCCCAGTATCCTATGCGGGAAGTCCATCCTATTTATCATCCTGAGGTACCAGAGTTAAGAGATAATCAGAATCAGGTAACTAGAGCTCGTGTGGAGGCATGGTTTCAGGAGCAATGGGTCTACACTCCTTGGAAAAGGAGCAAGGTCCTTTCCCTGAAGGCGCAACTTCCCGACCCTCGTAAAAACCCTACTGCCTACTATAAGGAACTCACAGAGGCAGCCTCTTCAGCTGTCATGACGTTAGCTGACATTGAGTTATTTTTTCGCTTACTACTCCTCGTTGATGTATAGCATCAGGTGCATGATCAGGATCATGTTGCAGAGTTGGGAGGGACTTGGGACCAGATTATGGACTGGGACGAGGAACAAAAGCCTGGCGATAAACCTAGACTTGAAGTATTGGTTTTGCCAGGTCGAATTATTACTTACATGCACTCTGTGATTCCGCCTCGTAAGGTAGACTGGGATAAATTGACAGCGTGTAAACAGAAAAAGGACGAGAGTGTGTCGGATTTCTTTACTAGATTTGAAGGGGTTTTTATTGACTTTAGTGGACAGGATTTGTCTGTGGAAGGCGGTGTACGATTATTTGTTAATCGTTTTGTGACCAATCTGTTGCCGGAGATTTGTGCACGGCTACAAGCCGCTGAGAGTACTTGGACCACTTCCACACCCTTGATTATACTAAGAATGGCTCAGTATTACGAGCATAGAGAACATGAGAGTAAGGATAAGTCAGATAAGAAAGCAAAGGATCTTAAGACACGAGTATTGCTACAACAAGTTATAAGGGGACGAGGCGGAGATCGAGCCGGGAGAGGGTTTGTCCCAAGGCGGGCGGGAACTGGACGAGGAGGAGGTCCAGCTGTTGCTTTGTTTTTTATGAACAAGGGAACCCCATAAAGTTGAACCTGGGGTAGAACGATGCTTTTTAAGAAACAGTGGTTCAAGGTAGGCCTAATAAGGTCCTAGGGAGAAAGGTGAAAGTAGCGAGTATTTAATAAATGCTAGGGAGCGAAAATTGTAGGTACAGGTAGGAACTTTTATTTACTCTTTCTTTTTCATATATAGATATACACAAATCTTTATACTGTATTTCAGGTGCTCAAGTGAGTAATACGGTGCAGGACGTGACATAAGTGATCAAAGTGAACGGACTGTCACACAAAAACAACAAGGTTAAAAACACAACAATTAAATACAATGGAACGAGTGAAATTCCTTGGGTGGGTCGACGGCGTTTCGATCTATGTAACTTTAGATCATCATCAGGACTGATGAGCCTCCTGAAACTTGCTGATGCGTTATCAGGCAAGGATAATTTATTTTGATTTTGACAATGTAACTGAATTGGTTGTCGCTTTCCAGAGAGAATATTGGTCTAATCAAACAAGATCTCTCAATGGGATGATCCAAGTAGCGCTCAGCCACAATTAATTTGGACGAGGGTCCTACTTGAATTGGTTAGTTAAAAGAATTGGCAGTGTAGGGGAATCCTTTAGCGCGTTCGTCGCTATAGCAATACATAAATATTGAAGCCTGGAATTAATCCCGGCATGTAGGCGTAGCAGGAAAGGGGGTCCGAGTGCCTCTCTTTCAGCTGCTCACGAATAAGCCAGTGCTCTTACTGAAAACAGGAAGGGCATTGGTGAGCTTAATGTCCATTGTTGCTGGCTTGGAACGAGGCAGTGAGGGGAAGAGTAAGAGGTCGAGGTGGCATAGATCGAAGTGATATGCAAAGAGAAGAAGCGTTGCATGGTGAGTCAGGAAAGAATTGCTTTGATAATCCGGGAGGAAGGCAGTATTACAATGAGGATTGTGCATTTGAGGGAGCCGATGGGTATAGTTATACATAGGACAGCCATGGGCAGAGTGGGGGCCAGGTGTCAGTACCCGTTGATCAGCAAGGGCCCTATGTGAAAGGGCGATTCATGGGGACTTCTGAAAACTTTTTAGTTGATTCAGGTGCAATGAATAGTTTGATTGCCCATTCACTGGTCCCGTGGGGCTGCTCTGTCTGGGCGAGATAACATTTCGGTGGGATTTTCTGGAATCCCGGTAGTAAGCCCCATCTCAAAACCTGTCCCGTTTACGATTGGCCCGGTCACGGTGGATTCTCAGTTTTTGTTAACTTCGCATTGTGGGGAAAATCTGTTAGGACTGGATTTGCTAAAGAAATTGCATGCTAAAATTCATTTTTCCCCGGACGGTGTTTATTTGACCATACAATCACCTGGTGAGAATGAACCCCTCCCTCCGGAGTTCGCTGCTATTCCATCGGCTCTGTGGGCGACAGGGGATTACGGATGTCGGTTTATTAAAAATTCCGCCTGTCTCCATCACACTAAAACAAAACGATTGTTTGCCTCGCATACCTCATTACAAGATTTCACCGGCTGGTGAAAAGGCTCTGCTTGCTATCATCCAAGACCTGGTTGATAAAGGTGTAGTAGAAGAAACAGCCGCAAATGTATGCAATAGCCCTATATTACCGATCTTAAAGAAGGCCCTTTTTGGAAATGAGTTTGACCATGTTGATACTTATCGTTTTGTAATTGACCTACGAGAAATTAACAAAATAGTGGTGCCGCAGTATCTGGTGGTTTCTGACATCACTACTATTCTTACCATGTTTCCTCCCACTGCAAAGTATTTCTCAGTTATGGACCTGAAGAATACTTTCTTCAGTATTCCGATCCATCCTGATAGCCGTCATATTTTCGGCTTCTCCTTATCTGGGCGCAGCTTTCGATTTTGCGGCGCACCCCAGGGGTACACTAAGAGTCCTAGCATTTATAGTCAGGCTTTGAAAGCAGTATTAGATTAATTGACCCTACCCCCTGGCAATGTGCTCCTCCAGTATGTTGATGGTTTGTTGGTGGCTTCCGATACTGAGGACGGCTGCAAGGAAGCCACGGTTAAATTATTATCTCATTTGGCAGCAAACGGTAACAAGGTATCCCTCTTCAAATTTCAATATTGTCGACAGGAGGTGACTTATCTTGGTCATCTACTGTTGAAAGAGGGGAAGAGACTAAGGGCCCGATTCAAAGAATGAACTTAAGACTCAATCCTAAACTTAATACTATTTTGGTATTCACAGAATGCACTTACTCATTTCGGTATTCACAGAAGGCACTTACTCATTTCGGTATTCACAGAAGTTAGTAGTCCTAACTTTAGGACTCCTAAATGCCTTCTGTGAATACCGAAAGTCTTAAAATTAGGATTTTTCTCAATTTAGTAGTAGTAAAGTTAGGACTCCTAACTTAAGGACTTCTAAATGCCTTCTGTGAATACCGAAAGTCTTAAAATTAGGATTTTTCCCAGTTTAGGAGTCCTAAAGTTAGGAGTCCTAACTTTACTACTACTAAATTGAGAAAAATCCTAATTTTAGGACTTTCGGTATTCACAGATGGCATTTAGGAGTCCTAAAGTTAGGACTACTAACTTCTGTGAATACCGAAATGAGTAAGTGCCTTCTGTGAATACCGAAATGAGTAAGTACATTCTGTGAATACCGAAATGAGTAAGTGCATTCTGTAAATACCAAAATAGTAGTAAGTTTAGGATTGAGTCTTAAATTCATTCTGTGAATCGGGCCCTAACTCCTGAACGTATGACTACTATTTCTAACATGTCTGTACCTCATAATCAGCATGATGTTTGTGCATTTCTTGGCATAACCTCTTACTGTCAGCATTGGATTCAAATTTTTCTCTTCTTACTAAACCCCTCCTGTACTTAACCACTAAAGGTGTACAGGACCCCCTACCTTGGACTGATGAATGTCAGGAAGCTTTTGACTCTTTGAAATCTGTGCTTTGCTCTGCACCCGTCTTCGGTACTCCTGACTACCAAAAAACTTTTGTGCTTTATGTGCATGATGTGGACAGTTGTTCGCTTTCAGTGTTAACACAAGGATTTGGTGGTAAGCAAAGACATTGGGGCCCATTAGGATGTCGGGCGGACTGCCCACGCCAGGCTGGCGTTAGCAACTGCCGGCCTGGCGGGGGCAATCCGCCCGACATCCTCTCCAGAATTCCCCCGCCATATTATAATGGCGGGGGGACCGCGATGGACGGAAAGACCGTCCGCCGATTTTCCGCCCCGGTCGCCTTGCGGTCAGGGCGGAAAATGTTTAATATGGTGGCCGTGTCTATTAGACACTGTCAGCTATATTAGGATGGGCTATCAGACATGCCTTTCCATGGCGACAATGCCACCACGGAAAGGCATGCGGTCTTCACTCTGTGGGCCCCCTGCGGGCCCCCAGAGTAAAGGTGGCGTGGGGGGCTGTGGTACCCCCCTTCATTTGCATTAACAAAGCAGCAGGCACCGCGCGGTGCCTGCCGCTTTGTTTATGCAAATGCTGAAATGCATTTTTAGTATTGTGGCGGGCGGTGGTGAGAGCAGCGCCCGCCACAGTGCTCAAAATGCAGGATGTGCCCGCCACTGTGGCGGGCACATCCTAATACCCCCCACGGGACCCCTGCCCTTATGGCAAGTGGTCCCAATCCCCGCTAGGATGACGGGTGTACAAAGTCCTCCTGTCATCCTAATAGGCCCCATGTGCTTATTTCTCGGCGGTGTTGGATAACGTCGCCAGAGCGCTACCTAGCTGTCTAAAGGCTACTGCTGCTGTTGCGGTGGCCATTCGACAGTAAGAGGGGCTCGTTCTGAATACTGACCTCACAGTGATGGTACCGCACGCTGTGGACACATTATTGAACAAAACAAAGACTCAGCACCTTATGAGTGCTCGTCTTACTGGTTATCAATTGACTTTGTTTGCTCCTCATATTACAATTAAGCAGTGTGCCACTCTGACTCCTGCCATGTTGCTACCCCTTACTTCGGATGAAAAAACAAACAACATACATGATTGTATATTTCGGACCGAAGAAAAAACGAAGGGACGGTAGATCTTACAGACATTCCTCTATCTGACCTCCAAGAGAAATTGTATGTCGATGGCTCTTGTTTCAAGTTACCGGAAAAATTTCCCTGCTAGTACGGAAAACAAAGAACATAATCTGCAAGAAAGTAACCATGGGACAACGGTTAGATGGAATACTTTTGACTCGATTGAGAAAGCAGACACTCTGAAAGTTCTATCAAAAATTAAATCGGGATCACCACTTGACCCCTGCCCTCCCTCACTAATTCAGGCTATTAAAGAGGAAGTAAGCCCCATGATAAATGACATCATCAACGCCTCACTTCAAACCGGAGAAGTCCCCAATGAGTGGAAAACAGCCATTGTAAAGCCATTACAAAAAAAGACTTTACATGACCCATCTGTCCTAACTAATCTACGACCGATCTCCCAACTCCCTGCACTGTGTAAATGCACTGAAACCCTGGTCAACAGACAGCTAACAAAGTTCCTGGAAATAAAAAACATTTTACATCCAAACCAGGCTGGATTCAGAGCCAAACATTCTACTGAATCAGCTCTGTTATTTACAACAGAAACTATAAGAACTGCACTAGACCAGGGGGGCAGGGCTGTCCTTGTCCTCCTTGACTTATCGGCAGCTTTCGACACGGTGTCCCATACCATATTATTACATCGCCTAGCCGAGGCAGGTATAGGGGGCACCGTGTTGAACTGGTTTACAAACTTTTTGTTAAACAGAAAACAAATCGTCAGGCTAGGACAATTCTACTCAAAGGAGAAGGAGATTGGCTCAGGGGTACCTCAGGGCTCCAGTCTGAGCCCTACCTTATTTAATTTGTATATGGCTCCCCTGATCAGTCTTATTGCATCCTTCAATGTGAATACGGTCACATACGCCGATGACACCCAACTGGTCCTGATTCTGGACAAAGATATAGCCAAAGCAGAACGAGACCTAAAAGAGTGTCTGACGGCAACCTTTAAATGGATGCACGAAAACCATGTGAAATGCAACTCTGCAAAGACAGAGATCATACCATTTGGGAAAAATAACTTATTTTCCCCACTCACCTGTTGGCCACCCGATGCGGAAGCTCCCCCAGATACCATCAATGCCACTCGAAATCTGGGCATAAAATTTGACAACTTGCTTTCTTTTAAGCAACAATCCAAAGAAATAGCAGCTGCCTGCTTTAACATCATGAAAGGGTTACGCAAATTCTTTGACTATCTACCATTGCCCGCCCGCCGAACAGTAGCAGTTGCCTTAATAACATCGAAAATTGACTACTGTAATAGTCTGTATGCTGGAGCAACAAAATCTACCTTACACAAACTACAGACCATTCAAAACGCGGCAGCAAGATTAGTCCTGAGGATGCCCAGAAGATCATCAGCATCAGCTGCCCTGAACAAGTTGCATTGGCTTCCTATTCAGAAGCGGATCTTATTTAAAATCATTGTGATCACATTTAGGTGTTTTCACAAGCAGGGCCCAAAATACCTAAATGATAGATTCCACAGGTATTATCCATCGAGAGAACTTAGATCAGCCACAGCCAATTTGATCACTGTCCCCAAGTTTAAACTCACCACCAAGGGGGGTAAATCACTGACAGTTCTTGGGGCCAAGGCCTGGAACACGCTCCCTACAGAACTTCGTCAAATATCATCAGAACAGACTTTCAAAAAATCTTTAAAAACTTGGATATATGGACTCTCAGAATCCACATGTAAAACTTTGGTCTGATTATACTCAAACATCCCAACACAGTCATAACATCATATTACCGGTCAGCAATGAAGATCAAGCGCCAGGATGCTCCCTGGAGTGACAGAGTTTTAGAAATACAGGGGGGTTGATTCAGTTGAGGGGATCAGAGGTGGAATCTCTAACAATATTTATCAACAATAGTACCTCTGACACCATAAATGAAAAATCAATCTTTTCACAGAAGTCCCTTTTATTGACTCTGCGTTATTGTTCATTTAATTTTCTTTATATTATTTTACATTGGTATCCGCATTTCTTTCAAAGGCTCTCCTTTTGTACACAGAAAATTATAAAGGGTTATTACCACGACTGGACGTGTTTATATCACAAAAAAAACATATATAACTTTACACAAAAACATATATACATTCACAAAACGATCAAAAAGGTTAGACTGTACACTTCAGTACATTATGGTCATTTCTAATCATCCTACTATACTTTAACCAACTATGGATCTGGGGTAGAAGTATATGTCCCTCAGATTTTAGATTGAATCAATAGTCCCAGATAGGACGCCCCATCATTTCGGGAGTAAACTCAATACTAGAAAGACCGGCAAAATATGTAGATACCTTCCTGAAACCCTTGGTCAGCTCCACCCTAAGTTACATCAAAGACACCATGCAAGCCATAAACTTCCTAGAACAGCAAACATTTGATGAGGACCACGAAATATTGGTAACTATGGACATAGTCAGCCTCTACTCAAATATCCCTCAAGAAGAAGGCTTGGAGGCCATAGAATTTTTTCTAGAAACCAGAGAAAGACCACACAATGTCCCATCCGATTTTCTGCTCCAACTAGCTGAAATCTGCCTAAAGTACAATTTCTTCTATTTCAACAATGTACAGTACCTACAAATAATGGGGACGGCAATGGGTTGTCCCTTCGCGCCGGAAATGGCCATTATGTACATGGCGCTCTATGAAGACAAATGGATCTATAACAATAACCCCTACGACGGCCATATTAAAATATGGCGTCGTTATATAGATGATGTTTTTATGTTATGGAGAGGAAATGAGGAACAACTGCAAGAATTTGCCACTTGGCTTAACAACAGGAACCAGAACATCAAGTTCACATTGACCCATAACAAAAAAGAAATCAATTTCCTAGACCTGATGATAAAACATGAAGAAGGAAAAATCTACACATCTCTATATACCAAGGAAACGGACAGGAACACCTTCCTGCACTTCAAGAGCTTTCACCAACGAAACCTGAGAGAAAATCTACCTCTAAGCCAGTTTTACAGACTCAGAAGAAACTGTTCGAAAAAAGAAGATTACTTCACCAATGCAAAAGAACTCTCAAAAAAACTGGAGGAAAGGATGTACCCAAGAAAATTGCTGAAAAGAGCTATGAAAAGAGCCTGGTTTTACCCCCGTGAGGCCCTCCTCACACCAAAAGAAAGAGACACAGACACACCATTGGTGTGCGTTACGACCTTCTCAGGGGCCACAAATGACATTAAGAAAATTGTCCGCAAAAACTGGAACACAGTTAAAGGCCTAAAACCACTGGAACAACCACCAATCTTTGCCCTCAAAAAGAATGGCAATATAAAAAACATGCTGGTTAGAGCTGACACTCACATTCCAAAAGAAGAGACGTCACTAAGATCCATGCTGAGTTTACCACCAATCAAAGGCCATAGAAAATGTGGTAACTGCGTTTCGTGCGAAAGCACCCTAGAAGGCACCTATGGAAACAAATATATACAGCACGATGAGTTTACCAACTGCAATACAAACTACGTCATCTACTGTATAATATGCCCATGTGAGATGGCATACATAGGAAAAACGAGTCAACCAGTCAAAACCAGGATCTCGCAGCATCGCTCAAGAATTCGATGCAAAACCCCTAATGCACCCATGGTGACACATTGTGAAGAAAACGGACACAGACCAGAGGAAATGCGCTGGACGGTCCTAAGACATATAAAAGGCAAAAACAGGGAGAACATCCTGTCAAAGCTGGAAGCAAAGACAATCTTGTACCTGGGCACCACGAATAACGGACTAAACGAGATGTCAGAAGTGACCAACGTCTAACAACAATCATGGATGCCCCATAATTCATTCGAGTACATTCAGCAGTCTGCTCGAACTAATTAACACTGAACTTTCTTCACCAAAGTCAGGTTTTAAATCCACATAAACGAAGCGTTGTCTGAAGTATCCAACACCTAACAAGATTGATGGACGCTTCTTAATTAATTTGAGTACATGTAGCAGTCTGCATGAAATAATTAACACTGAGTAAGACTCTAAATTCACACAAACGAAGCACACACGAGTTGCCAAGCAACCGCATGGAAGCAAACCCCACGTGACAACAAAGGCGACCCTCGCCCAATAGCAATAAGGCTAAGTTAATCCAATCACTGGTGACCTACGTTTTGGGACAGACATTCCATACACTGCCTGCGACAGCCGCAAGAGCAAGGACGAAGAACCCACGGGATTCAGCTAAATAACACAAGGTACGGAAGGAGACACCCCGCGCCAATCACCCTGCGCTAACCCGAGCTTTCAGATTAAACAAATGTTTAAAGCTAGAAAATATGTGCCGAGCAGCGCTCCCTGAGAAGTAAACATTTAAAATCTGGCTTCGCGCGCCTAACTAAGTGAACTCTCTTAACCTCTAGCCCCGCCGAGAGCAACACACGAAAACAATTACAACAGGAATTCATAACCTGCTAACCCGCGCTTCCTTTTAAATGAACGCCTTGAGCTTATTGCTCCACTGAGAGCACTAATGCAGAATTTTCCATGACAACAGAGCAGACTAGAAACAACTCACAACGCCATGTTTCTCTCCACAGAGAAAACAAAGACCTCGATTCTAGACACCTCTAGAACCAAGAAAAAGAAACAACAGCACCCCAATATATGGACTGAAAAGACCAATGGTACGTGATCACAACCTCCCAAAACACACATGTCTAAAATATCTGTACACCAATACTGAAATGGTATCATTACCTTTTACATGTGATGCCCTACAACCCAATCTCAGCCCTGATGAAGACCGCACTACAAAAGTAGATCTAGTCCTAACGATAAGACGGTCGAAACGCGTTGGCATTATCTAGTGGATTGGAGACCTTTATGCTCGACTACTAAACTTATATGTATATATAAGAAAAAAGACTTATATCCTGAAGAGCATAATTGCTGACAATAACCTTCTCCAGCACTATCTGGGACTATTGATTCAATCTAAAATCTGAGGGACATATACTTCTACCCCAGATCCATAGTTGGTTAAAGTATAGTAGGATGATTAGAAATGACCATAATGTACTGAAGTGTACAGTCTAACCTTTTTGATCGTTTTGTGAATGTATATATGTTTTTGTGTAAAGTTATATATGTTTTTTTTGTGATATAAACACGTCCAGTCGTGGTAATAACCCTTTATAATTTTCTGTGTACAAAAGGAGAGCCTTTGAAAGAAATGCGGATACCAATGTAAAATAATATAAAGAAAATTAAATGAACAATAACGCAGAGTCAATAAAAGGGACTTCTGTGAAAAGATTGATTTTTCATTTATGGTGTCAGAGGTACTATTGTTGGTAAATATCCCTGGAGTGACAGAGCACTATATAAAAACCATAAAACATCAAACAGATGGCACAACAACAGCTGCGTATGCGATTACGACCCTCCGAACTATAGTTGAGGCTTCTCGAGTACCCTATCAGTCAGCACAAGCAGCTGAGTTAGTGGCATTACTTCGAGCTTGCAAGTTGAGTGAAGGATTGAGAGTAAACACTTATACAGACAGCCACTACGCCTTTGGCGTGGCTCACAGTTTCGTCCGCCTATGGGCAGAGAGAGGTTTTCTCACTTCCCATGGTCAAAGAATACAACATGGTCCTTTGATTTTACAATTACTAACAGCATTAACCTTACCAGAAACGGTGGCTGTAGCTAAATGCAGCGCACATAAAACAGTAGTGGATGAAGTGGGTGAAGGAAATGCTTTGCTGATCAGGTAGCGAAGGAAACTGCTAAATCTAAAATGTCATCAATGTTTCTAGCGGATCACTGAAAAAATATAGATTACAAAATTATAGATAAAAAAATATTGAAATAAAAATATAGAAAGACAAAATGTCAAAATCCTATCTACAAACAGGTAAGTACAAAAATATTGAATCAAAAATATCGAATAAATATATATACTTAATAAAAATATCGAATGTATTAAAATAACTTAAAAATAATTTAAAATTAATGAAATAATAACTATAATTATTTTAAACATACTTAAACATACTTCAATAATTTAAACATTATTAAATAATCAATTTAAGTTAAAAAGAATTAAAATACAACTTGATTTTTTACACATATATATATATATATTAACTTAATATTAATTAAAAATATACAATATTTTTACTGTAGCATAGCAAGAGGTTAAAATTTACAATTACCACTCCAGCAACTGCAACAGTAGGGTAAACATTGGATAGCATAGGGGTAAAAATTACTATTCCCACTCCAGAGAGTGCAACAGTAGGGAAAGAGTTGGATAGCGTAGAGGTAAACACCCACTCCAGAGGGTGCAACAGTAGGGAAAGCGTTGAATAGCGTAGGGGTAAAAGTTACTATTCCCACTCCAGAGAGTGCAACAGTAGGGAAAGCGTTGGATACCGTAGGGGTAAAAATTACTATTCCCACTCTAGTGAGCTTAACAGTCGAGAAAGTAAATATTTAATATATTATTAAATAAAAATTAAATATCCATAACAATAAAACATTAATTAAAAGTAAATACCAATTTAATACAATATAATAATTAATCAATTAAAAATAAATATTATTATTAAAATTCATTAACTATTAAGACAAATTAATTACCAATTTACAATTAATTATTAAAAAATAAAATTTAATTGCCAATTAATTCAAAATAAATACCAATAAATAAATAAAAACATGTAATTAATTACAATTAAATATTTTCCCACCCTATTCCCCTATAAACCCACAACCCGCTACAGAAAATACATTAATACAATTCACATAATTATCAATTAATCAATTATTAAAAATTAATTACCAATCAAATATTAATTAATTACCAATCAAAAATTAATTAACAATTTATTCAAAATAATACCAATAAATAAATTAACATATTTAAATAATTATAATTAACTTACTTCCCACCCTATTTCCCTATAAACCCACAACCCACTACAGAAAATAAATTAATAAAATTCACATAATTATCAATTAATCAATTAATAAAAATTAATTAGGAATTAATTAATTACCAATTAAAAATTATTTATTAATTTATTCAAAATACATACCAATAAATAAATTATCATATTTAATTGATTATAATTAAATTACTTCCCAACCTATTCCCATATAAACCCACAACCCGCTACAGAATTAAATTACGCAAAAATTAAATAACATAAAATTAATTACTTAAAATAAATTACAAAAAAATATACACTTTTCACACATATACCAACATACAAAACACTTGAAAAAATTTGATATTATTAAAAATTCGATAATTTTAATAACCTATATTATATACTTCGATATTTTGACTTTCTATATTTATAAAGATCGATATTACATTACTTACCTTAAAAAGGATATTTTTGATGACTATATTCTGTCCATTCGATATTTTATCCATTCTATATTTTGAAGTCGAAATTTGTGTAATTTGATATTTTGTACTCGATATTTTGTCTGTATACCGTTTCTAGCTACCTCCGCTAGGTGGGTGGCGGAGACATAAATGTTTGTTAATACTATGGAAAGTGTTCGAGAAATACAGAAAGAAGCTACTCCCGCTGAATAGGCCCGTTGGGAAAAGAAAGTGGGAAGGTTAGATGAAAACGATTGCTGGGTTGATTTGACTGAAAAACAGAGGAGGTTGCTTCCCAATGTATTGGTTAACGCTGTAGTGACCTTGGCCCATGGCCAAGCACACATTGGGGCAAAAGGCATCTGCGCTCTTTTAGACCCCGTGTGGAATAACCCGAATAATTCTTAAACTACTGCCCATTTGGTCCAATATTGTATGGTTTGTTTGCGACACAACCCTGGGAGCAGGGAACCGGTTCTCAGTGGGAACTTTGCACCACCATCTTTACCCCTTGAGGTGCTCCAAATGGATTATATCCAACTGGACCGTGTGAATAATCTGAAATATGTCTTAGTCGTGGTATGCGCCTTTAGTAAATGGGTGGAGGCCTACCTGACCAAGAAAAATACTGCTTTAGCAACAGCAAAGGCTTTGATAAAAGAGTTTTTCCCGCGCTATGGATTACCTCTGGTGATCTGGACAGATAACGGGGGCCACTTTAATGCAGAGCTTATCAGTCATGTTTGTAATGGATTACAAATCAAACAAAAGTTTCATGCAGCCCGACACCAACAGTCTGTGGGACTGGTTGAAAAATACAATGGAATTTTTAAATTAAAAATGGCCATAATTCAAGAGGGTACTGGGCTGAAATGGCCGATACCCTACCATTAGCCTTGATGTCTTTACTAGTTACCCCACATTCCCAATCTGGTTTGTCACCTTAAGAGGTCATCTTTGGATGAGCAGCCAATGTTTGGGGTGTCCCGAGACCCAGAACGTTTCGAGATGTTGAATACACTATGATGACAGATTATTTGTATGCCTTGACTAAAGATCTCCGTTAAGGATGGGCGTAAAATCCGTTCCGCTCGTGGAATTTGCAGATTTTCGGCAAACTCGCAAACCGTGAATTCTCGCGAATTTGCCGAAAATTCGCAAATTCGCACGCAGTGGATTTTTTTGCTTGGTGATACAATATTGCGGCTCGCGGCGTTCACTTACCGTCATTCAGCGTTTGCAGAGTTGTTTTTCTCCATATTTTGCGTGTGCTGCGCCATTTTGGATCTTGCTGCGGGATCCCGCAGGAGTTTGGCGACCGTGATTATGTCATCGCGGCTTGCCACCTTGCACAGCACGCATCGCGAGAGTTCGAAATTGCGAACACGTAGATGCGGCGGGCAGCAACAATCTCGCACTCGCAAAATTGCAAAATTTGCAATTCTGCACAAGAAATCCACCAGCAAGCAGCATAAACCTTCTGAAAATGAAGATTTTTATCAGAATAACTCCTCAGGTTGACATTTGCCTGCACTTTTTTTTGCAAGGAGTCCATTGTTAGGAAGGAAGTGCCCCACAGTCTCCAACTTCCTGTTCCTGTCAGCAGGCTCCTCCCAGTGCTTTCTTCATGTGCTGGTCACTTTCATTTGGACCTTGACCTGGAAGGATTACTTTTTGTGGATGCTGCTGGATATTTGGATTTGAAGCCTGTTTGACTTTCTTTGGATCACTTTTGGATTAGAAATTTCACAAGTAAGTTTGTTTGGGGCATTACAGTTGCTGCAACTACAATTTTGGAATTTTCGATTTTTGGGCTTTTGTTGGGTTCTTTTGCCCAGGGGTAGTGAGTGGTGCATGGACTGAGTCTTTCTGTGGGGTCTCTTTCATGTAAACATCATGGAGGGCATGGAAGGCATGGGATTGTGCTGATTTGTGTGTGTTTTTCGATTTTTTTGGGCTGCTGTTGGGGCCTTTTGCCCAGGGGTAGTGAGTGGTGCATGGACTGAGTCTTTCTGTGGGGTCTCTTTAATGTAAACATCATGGAGGGCATAGATGGCATGGGATTGTGCTGATTTTTGTGTGTTTTTCAAATTGTTTTGGCTGCTGTTGGGGCCTTTTGCCCAGGGGTAGTGACTAGTGAGTGGTGCATGGACTGAGTCTTTCTGTGGGGTCTTTGTCTTTAATGTAAACATCATGGAGGGCATGGATGGCATGGGATTGTGCTGATTTTTGTGTGTTTTTCGATTTTTTTTGGCTGCTGTTGGGGTCTTTTGCCCAGGGGTAGTGACTAGTGAGTGGTGCATGGACTGAGTCTTTCTGTGGGGTCTTTGTCTTTAATGTAAACATCATGGAGGGCATGGATGGCATGGGATTGTGCTGATTTTTGTGTGTTTTTCGATTTTTTGGGGTGTTGATGGGGACTGGCCATGTGGGTGGGGGCCATTTTGACTGCTGGTACAGGCAGGCCCTGTCCATGTGCTGGGGGGCAAGGGGGGCATTTTGAAGGCAGGCAGTGTTCTCAGGCCTGCACCCATTTTGCCTAGCTTTCATCCTTTATGCCCAAGTGTAGTGAGTGGTGCCTGGGCCTAGTCTTTCTGTGGGGTGTCTTGAATTTAAACATCATGGAGGGCATGGATGGAATGGGATTCTGCAGATTTTTGTGTGTTTTTCGATTTTTTTGGCTGCTGTTGGGGCCTTTTGCCCAGGGGTAGTGAGTGGTGCATGGACTGAGTCTTTCTGTGGGGTCTCTTTAATGTAAACATCATGGAGGGCATGGATGGCATGGAATTCTGCTGATTTTTGTGTGTTTTTCAATTTTTTGGGGTGTTGATGGGGACTGGCCATGTGGGTGGGGGCCATTTTGAGTGATGGTACAGGCAGTCCCTGGCCATGTGCTGGGGGGCAAGGGGCCATTTTGAAGACAGGCAGTGTTCTCAGGCCTGCACCCATTTTGCCTAGCTTTCATCCTTTATGCCCAGGGGTAGTGAGTGGTCTCTTTAATGTAAACATCATGGAGGGCATGGATGGCATGGGATTGTGCTGATTTTTGTGTGTTGTTCGACTTTTTGGGGTGTGTAACTGATGTTCCTCTGTCTTCCAATGCTTTTAGGTGCACAAGAGAACCACCAGTGCCAGGAAGAAGTCCTGCAGCGGTGTGTGCAGCATAACGTCACGCGACGTCACGTGTGGCCACAGACAAGACAACTCTGCAACTCGTGCAACTGCGGCCTGCTGTTCTGACATCTGAAGAAGATGGCCCCAAAAAAAGTTCCCCGTAGCTCCTCTAGCAAGAAAGTTGCCAGTAAGGAGCAGAAGAAGCAAGTGACGCCAGTTACCAAGGAGACTGGTGTGCCGATCGCCGCATTTTTTGGGGAAAAAAAGTACGCCTGCAGCAGCAGCGGGGTTTGCTGGGGACCAAGCTGGGAGCAGCACCCCCGCTTCATTGGGCTCAGTTCCACCACCACCATGCCAACTTAAGTCCAAGCCCTTGAGTGCTTTGGAGGCAGCCAGTCTAGTTGTTCAATCACCATCGACCAGTGATGTTGCTCATTGCAAGAAAGTAGCAGCAATGTCCCTCAATCAACACAGGTTGTTGTAACTCATCTGACAACCACAGCAGCAACAACAACCACATGTGCAAGTACAAGCCCAAGTACATGTGAAGGAGAGGCAGCGTAAGGAGATGCGCAAGCAGAGGTGCATGGAGCGGCACAAGTGCCCACAATAGTTGTTCCTCCCGAAGTAGGGGCACATCAGGAAATCGACATTCAAGCCGAGGTATCATTTCAGGAAGCCACTCCTCCTGATGATCATTCATTGTCTTCCACATCCCTAGCAAGGAGAAGATCAAGGATGGTGTCTACATATTCTTCAAGCCCCCTTCCTTCTGATGATATGGATCCAAATTGGGAACCACCACTGCCGTCTGAGAGTGAGGCACACCATGATCTGACAAAGGTAGCTTAGCGTAAAAGGAAGGTCCCCGAAACTCTCGTACTTATGGAGTGTGATGATGACACTGAAGAAGAAGCGGCGTATACTACTCCTGCTGATGAAAACTCTCACGGCGACGACGCAGTCATCATGAACGTCACTCCAGGCTCAGCGGGCTTGCAGCAAACAGACATTTTTACCCTAGCCTGAAAAGCTGCTGAGCATGATGTTGTTGAAGAGCCAATGGGACCACCACCATTGCAGTTAACTATTACACCACCACCTACCACTTCCATATTTTCTCGCCAGAAGGGACCTCCATCCACCTCGACCTCCAGTTCCTCAATTAGTGGTGCTGCAAGTGCACAACGTAGTAAAGTTCGGCAACACACATCCTCCACTTCATCTGGCATTAGCATGACCAGTATCGCCTCCTCCGCCCCCCACAGACATTTGAAGTCCGCAGTTGGGGACTACTTTAGTGTTAGCACAACAAGGGAAAACATAGCCATTTGTACAATTTGTAAGCTTGCAGTTAGTTGTGGTAAGCTTGGTACCAACTATGGTACCGGAGGCCAGAGAGGTCATCTTGAGAGACAGCACACTGTCAAATGGCATGCGCACCTAAAGGAGATCAAGGAAGCCTGAATTGCAAGTCAACAAACTGTATCCGTTGATGTTTCATCTGATGATGACGAGGAGGACGAAGCATCAAACACTTCACTTACACCCAGTACCCCTGTCAGCAGCACACCCCCTGTGAGCCACACTAAGAGTGTAGGAGAGAGTGAGACACCAATGCGAAAAAGTTCATCATCACCGAGTATAACTGGGTCGAAGAAGTCATCATCATCATCATCCCGTAAAATCATGGTCCAGCCCACCATTAGAAGCATGTTGTTTTCAGATGCGCCATTTGAACGCAACCACCCAATGACGCGTCTGTATAACACTAAGCTGGCTAAAATGCTAGCTCTGGACCTTCTCCCTTTTTCTTTTGTGGAAGGGGTTGGTTTTCTTGAATTAGTGGCAACGCTCTGCCCTAAATGGAAGGTTCCTAGCCGGTTCTATTTTGCCAGAGTTGCGGTTCCAGCACTACATGAAGATGTGCTGGAGGTGATTGGGGCAGCTTTGCAGAAGAGTGCTGTTCACACTATACATCTGACAACAGACATGTGGACCAGTTGCGCAGCCACTGATTACATGTGCATCACTGCACACTGGATCTCTTTTTCAGGAGTTACAGAAAAGCTAAGGGCAGGTGTTGACCCGGACAACGTTTTTAAAGCTGCTCGGAAACATGCAACACTAGCCATGTTTGGCATGGAGACAAGTCATATAGGAGAAAACATTTTGCAGGAGTTTAACACAAAGGTCTTTTAATGGCTGTCCCCAAGAAAATGCAAGATTGTTTATGTCTCAGCCGTTAAAGACACCAGCAACCGGATCATCTGCACCAGACACAACAGTAACATTGTGTGAAGAAGAGGATTGGCTAACTCGGCTGGGGTTTGCTTCTCAAAAGGTCCCAGCAAAAAGTAAGCAAAGTGGAGAAACCGTGGAGAACCTTGAGTCAATGGTGCAGGACTATCTGAATGACTCAACAGAGGTCTATGTTCATGATGACCCATTGGCGTATTGGCATGGGAAAAAAGAATTGTGGCCAGAGATCTCCAACCTGGCTATAAATTACTTGTCTTGCCCACTCGCAAGCGTGTCTTCTGAACGTATTTTCAGTGCTGCTGGTGGCATTGTAACTTGCAAAAGGACCTGCCTCTCGCCCAAAAATGTGGAGAGGTTAACAATGATCAAGATGAATCAGCACCTCATACCACCAGATTACAAAATACGAGAATACACGCAGGAAGAAGACGAGGAGGACACCAACTTAGATGAGGGAAGTTCTTCTCTGTTAGGTGACCTACTCCCGCCTGAATTCGCAGAGTATGAGGACGAACTCTTCTTCCCTGACACCGAGCCCTGAAAATGAGCCAATGAATCAATAACTTTCTTTTTCGTCCTTATTCACTTTTATTCCTGTGTGTCAGTCTTTCTTTGTTTTGCAAAGTCTACATAAAAAAACTTTAATCACCTAATCACAAAAACAAGCCCATCAGCAGAACTGTCTTCACTTATTTGCTCATTGATTTGAAGGTGCCGCAGTCTGCATTCCTCAGGTTCACAAGTTCACAAGAACATGCTTCTCTATCCTCCTCCTCCAGTATCCTATTTCCCTCAAAGCAGATGGCTGAATTACGCCCAATGAAGAAAGACTCTGCACTTGTGGGGTTGCTCTACTTCTTTGCTGGTGAGTTGACGGCTCTGGGGCCATTACTGGGAAGGTCTAATACCGGATAAAAGTGGTTTGAAGAAAATCCATGAGGAAAAAGTTTTTGCCTTTTTGCTCACTATTGTGTTTTCGGGGGCCTGTTTGGGTGGATTCCTGGTGTTTTTGGGTGGGTTTTGGGGTCTGGGATTGGGGTTTCCAGGACATCCATGGTGGAAAAGTGGAGTTATGATCTAGCTGCACAGCACGTTTGGACAGAAGGCCGAAAAATATTGTAAGTATGAGATTTTCAATTTTTGCTTTTTGCCTGTTTGGGGGTGTTGTGCTTTTTTGCAGGTGGGTTGGCGGGTCTTGGGGCATTGCTGGAAAGGTCTAATACCGGATAAAAGTGGTATGGCGACAATCAGAGTTGAAAACGTTTTTGCCTTTTTGCTCACTATCATGTTTTCGGGGGCCTGTTTGGGGGGCTTCCTGGTATTTGTGGGTGGGTTTTGGGGTCTTGGAACAAAGCTGGATATGGATACTTTTGATTGCAAGTGGTTTGAAGCAAATCCATGGTGGCAAAGGGGAGTTAGGACTTAGCTGCAGAGCGTGCGTGGAGTGATTTTGGAAATTTGCCTGAAAATTACTAAGTCCCCATTTTTGTAGTTTTGCTTTTTGGCTGTTTGGGGGTCTTCTACTAGTTTTCGCCTGGGTTGACAGCTCTGGGGCCATTGGGAAGGTCTAATACCGGATAAAAGTGGTTTGGAGAAAATCGGAGCAGAAAAAGATTTTGCGCTTTTGATCACTTGCCTGTCTTTGGGGTTCTGTTTGGCGGGCTTTTAGGTTGTTGTGGGTTGTAAGTATGAGATTTTCCATTTTTGCTTTTTGCCTGTTTGGGGGTGTTCTGCTTTTTTGTGGGTGGGTTGGCAGGTCTTGGGGCATTGCTGGGAAGGTCTAATACCGGATAAAAGTGGTTTGGAGAAAATCCATGCTGAAATCGTTTTGGCACATTAACTTAGGGCTCGTTAGGGTAAGCACTAGCAGCAGGATTGCTTGTGTTTCGGGGTGTTCTAGATTTTTGCAACTGAGTTCTGGGGTCTTAGAGCACTTGTGGGAATGTGTAATTTTGGTTGCAAGTGGTTTAAAGAAAATCCATGGTGGGAAAGGGGGGATTTGGCCTAGTTAAAGAAAGAGTTTGCCACTATTCTTAACTTAAGGCTCGTTAGGGTTAGCAGTATTGTATTGCATGTGTTTGGGCGGGGGGCTGTTTGTGGGGGGGTTTGCGAGTCTTGGAGCGATGCTGGGTATGGATACTTTTGCTTGCTTGCAAGTGGTTTGAATACAATCCACGGTGGATAAGGGGGGATTTGGGCCTACTTTACTTTCAAAGTACGTTTTGTCACCATTTTTCTACTAGGCCTCGTTTTTTGAGATCTGATTGGGGGTCTTCTACATTTTTGAGACTGGGTTTAGTAAGGGTCTGGGAGCACTGCTGGGAAGGTCTAATTTTGTTCTAAAACACAGTTTACAGTACACCTAGCTTGAGGAGAAAGATCCGCTAAATTAATTCGCCCATACTTATTTATCCTTCAAAAGGAGACTCAGACAGAGTACGTACTTTCAAAAATATTGTACTGTATATTAGGAAACTCAAAGTGTGACTTTTTGCACTACACAGCGTACATACCTTATATTAATTTGTCAGTGGTGTTCTAATATCACTTCCTGTTTTTCCATCAATAATTACAGGCCGGGTTTCAGTCTGTGCAATGGGAAAAAAAGGATGAAGCCAGGCTTCACATTAGCGAGCCGCAATTCAGCATCCGCCTGGCAGGCAGTGGACAGGGTGTCTTCTGGTCACCAACATTGATGGACGGAGCGTCAGCTGGAATGGAGGAGTCCCGCTAATAAGAGGAATGGTTTGATGCATGCAACTTACCAAATTCAACAGGACAACTACAACAACATACAGATACAGTATCCGATCTTTTCTAATTATCTTTTAAGTAATGTTATTACTGTGAACTTCTATGAGTGTGACTCTGCATTTCTTTGATCTCTGCTTCTAAATTCATCCCTACAGCCATTCTATAGGTTCTACTTCTGCTATTTTTTAAACCTAATTTAATGTAATAAGTGTTTCTCTGAGTGCAGAGATAGGCAAGTGAAAACGCATAATTATTACTGCAGCCCTGTACTGTCGTATTCTTTCATTCACGGTTGTCGAAAGTACTACTTACTTTTCAGTAACCATGCATGCAGTAGTGCATGCACTTCCTTTATGTCACTTAAAAGATTTATGGTTAGCTTTGTACCCAAAGATTTCTTTATCTTCAATTATTGTTTGTCCATGCTGTGCTTTTTTTTTCTTCTCCCAACAAAACTTTCCCAAAATTCCCCATTCCCATCCATTTTCCAAACCCTAACCCTCTTCCCCCGGGCTGTGTGGTTTTGATTGATGTGTGACTAAATGACAGCAATAATTCCACACACTTGTCACTATTGGCAAATGAAAGCAGATTTTCATGAGCGCCATCAACTTGATTGGTCATCAAGAACATCCTCCTCCTAGACGTGGCAAATTATTACGCTGCTGTGTCCTTCACCTTCGGTACTAATTCTTGTAGTAGTAGCCAATGTCAAAGAAATTCAACGCAAGTACTAGTTATACTTTCAAAACTTTACCATTTGTTAGGCTACATTGTGGCACTGTTCTAGTGTACTGTCACCTGCTATATTCTCTATCATACCGTTCTAATGCTACGGTAAGGACAAACAAGGTTTCATTTTTTTTTTTTCAGATGCTGTCACTGTGTAACATCACAAGTACCACCGCAATGATGACATTTCATCCACCCAGGATTGCCAACCTTAATCGCCATTTTGCGTGCAGCCAGTCCTGTGCCTAGCCCTATTTACAAACACAAATTACAGATAAGATAAGCGTTTGGGGGGAGGTAGTATAATGGAGTATTAGGAGAGACGAGAGACTGACGGTCCTAGGACTATTGAATTCACTTACTCTGTGAGAGGCACTTAGTTTTGAAAACATTTGGGCCATTAGTACTTACACAACTTGAATCAAGATGCCACTTAAGTTTCTGGACTGTTAAACCCCCACCCACCAGCCTCAAAAGCAGTAAAAAACACGTATGTTAAGATAAAGTTTAAAGTATATTTATATATCCCTAACATAAATAATCTCCGGCAAGAACCAACCCACCCCACCCTCCCAAACCCCAACGAATGTCCCAGAAAACTAAGTCCAAAAAAGTAGAAAACCCAACTCCCAATTCCCACCCCCCAGAAGTCTTTAAAAAAGGGGCAAGGGACAGTCTCCTCCTACTGCTGGCTGCTGTTGACTTTTCGGGCCAGGTCGGCATGCTCCTTGCGGAGGGTCTCGAGCAGGGTTTTGGTGTTGAGGAGCTCCTGCTCGAGGTAGGAAACCCTCAGGGAAAGGCGGTGCATCCTTTTTTGTAACTGCTGTGGGGGGCAGCTGATTTCTTTGCTGCTTGGCGGTGGCGGGTGGCTGCGGTACCCCGGCTCCGTACCGCTGGAGACCTGCTGGGCTGACTTGCTGACCCAGGGAGCGCGGAGGAGGATGCAGGTGTCGCTGTGGATGTTGTTGACGTACTAGTCTGCGTGTCCTCCTCCTCCTGGGCCACCAGCCGCCGATATTCGGCGACAGTGGCCTCCAGCCTCCGTTGCCGGGCCCTTTTCAGCCAGCTCCTTCCATGTTGGTTTGGAAGGAGCATCTATATGAAGAAAGAAAGACATAGTCTGTAACCAATGCTCTTTAAGATTAACACAAAATGATTCAGTAGAAAGTTGTGTCACAGTAGAACTAGCAACTTGCAAGCGCAGTACATAACAATTGTGGCCAGTATCTATCTAACCTCCCACTTCTTCATCCTTGCTCTAACATTAGTGGGAGTTTACGGAATCAATTCTACGAGCACTATGGACTCACTCCATTAGAGTCGACTATGACAGTACACCAGTCTTCTTCTTCTTCTCTCTTGTTTAGCAAAATTGGTATGTTAACTTCTGCTTGCCGTCATAATGCCAGCGCAGTCAACTTCCACCCGAGAAAAACAGACGCCCGCCATGATGAGTGAGACAGACTTGCATTACTGTACTAGTCCAGTACATGCAGGTGGTGATGCTCTTACTTTTCTATTATGGGTGGCACTGAGAATACTCTGCTACAAGGGCTACTGCTTAATTAATTTAACTTTCACCCTACAGTGCCAATGAATACTAGAAAAGGAAAATGAAGAAGATAAATAATCTGATTATCTATCACTGCACATGGTATGTATTTGCTTACATATGGGATAACTTTAGGTGCTTTGCTTTTTTTTGAGTGAACAGTGATACATCCACACATGAATGACCGAGTTCTACTAAACTTATTAACACTGGTAGTGAGTGGCCATCGTAATAGCCGGATATATGCTGTGCTTGCAATACAAACTACTGCTACTATTCATGGTAGTATTCGGACAAAATTACAACTTCTTTTCCTTGCCTTTCCTACACTGGGACGGACGTGCGGGTGCGGTGTTACATGCTCTTCAAAGTAACACTTAGTTCATCCAGTGACCGTCTACTCTCTCTAGATACACATATGCTATCTAAAAGATAGATAGTACCATGATCCAGGCATCCATCCATTCAAACTATATGTCAATCATTCTTCTTCATGTCTCTCAACTGGACAAACCCTACGTTTTCTCACGGGGAGCACACTATGTAGTCTGCAATCTTAATAACTAAGGAATATAAGAGCTTACCACTGCCCGCCACTACCGTGGCAACCCGCACAGCAGTTTGGTACGGCACTTGCATCACCTCCTCCCCAGAGTTTTCCTCCTCCACCTCTGCGCTGGGCCCCGCACCAGATGTTCCACCTACAAAGTACATTTAAGAATGTTAGATGTCATAGACATACACCACTCACTAGTATTTTGTCTAGGAATGAAGAAATGTGAATACAGAAACCAATCTAATAATTTGTGACTGTCTACTCTAAAGTAAAAATGTCCCTTTTTCCAGGGAAGGGTGTTGTCTTGCTGCACTTTTTGGCACAACTGATGAATGCTTGCTTTTTAACACACACCATTTTTCTTATAACAGACAGAAGCTTCACTTCTAAGGACAAATCATCATCATCACCACTAGGACAGAGGCACCAACGATTCAGCACCAAAAAGAAAAATTAAAGTTCAAACCAGGTGAGGGCTCGGCTCGCTCACAATAAATGTGTGAAATAAATCACTATAAGCACTTTTCCATTTTTAATCAACCGTTTATGTTTTATGACAAGCTTGATTTTAATAAATATTTTTACTTTTAATAAAGCTTTAAAACTTAAATAGACTCTGTGCTTTTTGGTCAAGAGTGAATGAGCAAAAGGTTTTGCTATTTGCAAGCATGAGTCTGTGCCTCTGACACTTCTGGACTCTGACTCCGCACTCTTGTCCTGCGTTGGATAATCATCATTGGGGATCAATCATTGATGAATTCGGAAGCTAAATGACTCTGCCACACTATCTAGTCAGTAAGGAGATTGGGGGTTCTTCAATGACTGATATCACTGAGGCATGTGGAAAGTCTACCTGCGCCTATTATAATTGATAAACAATGCACTATTTAGTGTCCATAGTTCTGTTTGTGCAGATTTGTCCCTGCAACAGTAGTAGTATGGATTGTCCTCCTATCCAAAACCAAAAGTAAAGTAGTATCTTATTCCATTCACACAGACAGACTAATAAGAATAATCTAGTAATACCACAGGAAGTCATAGTCGAGGCAGGATAAGAATTTAGATACAGTCTACAAGAAGATCAAAGACGATTTAGAAAAAATCGAATGAGGAACCCTAGGAAAAAATAGGTACTCTATATTAAAATTAAAACTTACCGGGCCAGCAAAGGAGCCCTCGCCTGACCGATCCTGGCCTTGTTCAGCAGCAGCAGCCTCCTCCAATGTCCTCTTGCCCCTGGGGGGGAGCTGATGTACAACATGAAAGAAAGAAAGACCCGAAAACATGGATGATTGTTGTCAACCAAATCAAACATTACAAAAGAACAATAACAAAATATTTTGGCGAAATAGCAAATAGACAACTATTCCACGGCATATATTGACCTATCTCATGTGGTCTACTACGATATTAGTATTGCTTGATTTGCAGACCGTCGACTTGGAAAGTTATGTGACTCACTAAACAAACTACTAAAAAGGTTCGCCTAGGACTGGCAGGCAGCAGTCCGCAGCACGCGAAGTGACAGACAAACTCTATCGTGATTGCAGATCAGCGACAACACTAAAAAGTTTCCTACTACATTAACCAGTCATTAAAATACTCAAACTATCAATCCACCACCATCTTCCTATTGCCAGGTGTACAAAGGAAGGACTGGACTTGAACCTGTAGGGGCAGATTTACAAGCCACTTGCGGCTCTTTTATTCCGTTGTTGCTTGACTTTTGTGACGCAGCGGCAGAACAAAAGAGGCGCCATGGTGCGGCGTATATTAACAACGTGACGCATATGGGAGATGCATCACGTTGTACAGCCCTGCGCCATCAGGGGGGTTCCGGCGCAAGGGAGGGCGTTCCTGCGCAGGAACGCATCCTAAAAGTGGCTGAGGGAAATCTACAAGATTTCAATTGGTCACTTTTAGGACAATGATGCGTGACTCAAACCCTGCGCCTGCTTGAAGCAGACGTACAGCTTGACGCAGCATTGGGGAGATAGGGCACCCCAGAGCATTGCTGGAGCTGCGCCATCGTTGCGACGCAACTCCAGCAATGCGCCGCCTTTACGGCACAGATGGGTAACGCTTCGGTGACGTTTTGGGCCCATGATGCGCCGCATTATAAATACGGCGTACCATGGGTGGTGGTGGCGTGGCGCACAATTACTGGCGCATCCCTTCTACTTTGCAGGGATGCACCGGTAATTAAAAATCTGACCCTTAGTGTCTAGCATTACGCAGTTCTTTAAACTAAACTCATACATAATTTCTCAGGCCAATGAAATGAACACAAAATCGAAAACAAATAAGCATAGTAGCAACGCTACTGAGAAGGAGAGCAGTGCACCTGAAATGCACAGATTTTGAAATATAATTTACCTTCAATGTAATCAGCAGCATTATTGCAGGAGAAAACAGAGTAGTGAAGAAATAGCTACTACTACTCACCAAGCCCGGGGATCTCGAGGCCGAGCAGGTCGATCAAGTCGCGTTCCCGGACCTGGAGATCCGCCCAAAGGTGGGTGGCCTGGTTGTAGGTGCGCCGGACCCGAGAGTGTTGGTACATGGCCCGGCACACCTTCTCCCACCGCTTCCGGCGCTCCCGGATCATTTAGCCGCTAGCAATCTTGCCGCCTGCCATGATGGTCCTGGGGAGGCGGCGCTGGACATAAAAGACTAGTGCGGCCACCTCCTCCGTGCTAAAGATCTCTCGGGCTGTAACTGTCTCCCCCCTCAAACGCCCGCACGGGAGCCGGGCACGGGGTGCGGGACCCTTCCCCTTCTCAGGCTGCTTCCCGGCTCCATTTACCATGGTCTGGGCAGAAAGGAAGGTAAATAATAAAGAGGAAATAGAATAGGGAAGAAGAAAAGAAAAGAGTTAAAAAAAGTAGTTTAAAATTAACCAAAAGTAGCAGAAAACACAAAAATATAGAGCTAGAAAAATAGAGGGATAGATAATAAGTAAAATAGATTAAAAAAAACTTCAAACAAGCAAAGGATGGCAGAGATTGACAGAGGATACAGAAAGCATGCCCAGAACCATAGCAATGAATGAAAAACAAGATGGCCGCGCCCGTTCACGACTGCGGGGGTAAGTTCGCGCGAGATTTTCCTCGCGATAACACGCGAACTTCTACTAGCGAGCCGCACACTTTGCGAGATTACACGTAGCGCCCAGAAACGGAAATACATCATGCAAACAAGATGGCCACGCCCGTTCACGACTGCGTGGGTAAGTTCGCGCGAGATTTTCCTCGCGATCACACGCGAACTTCTACTAGCGAGCCGCACACTTTGCGAGATTACACATAGCGCCCAGAAATGGAAATACGTCATGCAAACAAAATGGCCGCGCCCGTGAACGACCGTGAGGGTAACTTCGCGCCGTTACGCTACAAGCGGCTCGCTAAAACGCACAAAACCTTGTGAACTAACACGCCGCAAAAAACAAAACGCATATTCGCACGGACTCGCGGCTTCTGAATTCGATCTCGCGTAAATTCGCGCCCCGCAAATCCCACGAAATTGCAGAAAAATGATTTTTGCAAAACTGAAAGCACTCAGCAGGTGCAAAAGTTCAACCTCATCATTAGTAACCATTCCCTGTAGTGCTTACTGAGGGCCCCCTCAAGAGTTCAGTTGCCTACTTGCAACTATTCTATGACCCTGCTCTGACCCTCACAGCAGGCTCAGAGAATAGCTACAAGTAGACCACAAAGGTCCTGTGAAAAAAATTTGCACTGCAACAGAAAGCTATTACAGATAAGGAAGCAGGTGCCAGACTCAGTGACACATTAATCAACCACAAATTAATTCATGTCAGTTGAAGCAGGGCAAGTGTACTGCCTTTTCCACCCATAATCTACAGTGATGAACCAGAGGGTGGCAGTGATGTACCAGAGTGTGGCAGTGATGTACCAGAGGGTGGCAGTGATGTACCAAAGGGTGGCATGGGTGCACGCTGCACTTTATAAATGTTTTAAATTAGAAATTAAATTAGAAATTAGGGTGAACCAGAGGGTCGCAGTGGTGAAACAGAGGGTGCTGTGATGAACCAGACATAGAAACAACATAGTCACGACCGTTGCGACCCGACAAGTAAGTTCACGTTTGTGAACTGGTACAAAACCCTTGCGAACTGGCAGAAACCCTTGCAAACACAAAAAAAAGAAAAAATCCGCAAATTCGCGAGAGTTCGCGGATTTTGCGGATTGCGAATTCGTGAATACGCAAATTCGCGAATCCGAATTTGCAAAATTCGCCCATGCATTCATCAACAGTGTTGCAACCCCTGCTGGAGGGTCCCAACATCACTTGGAACCAGGACAGTGGGTCCTAGTTCAAAACTATCAGCGGAAATCCAGTTTGGATCCTTGCTGTTCAAAACCCCATCAAATTCTCCTGGCTACATAGACGGCGGTGAAGGTGGATGGCAAGGGGCATTGGATACATATCTCACATTTGAAGAGATTGCCCCTCCTGCTTCCACATGATCAGCAAAACAAGGAAGGAATTTTGACCCAGGAGAGTGAACAAGCCCCTCGCTTTGTTCCTTTTTCTGACTCCCTGGAAATCGGAGAAGGGCAAGGAGAAGGAGTACCGGGCTTTGAAAGGGTTTTGGCATCTGAATCAGCAATTGCCCCAGATTCTGTTGCTTCTGTTGTCAATCAACGAGTTCATGATATTCCCATTGCAGAGGATGTACCTTCCGCTGTTTTGTTCTCTGACCAGGAGACACCTGGCCATGCTCGGTACAACCTGCGGCCCAGAAAACAACGTGGTACCCCAGATGAAGATGGCAGGAGACAGTGAAAGACTTGAGTAATAGGGTTTGATAGAAACTTTTCTGGGGTACTGAGCGGGACACTTGACTGAACGTGTTGAGAGCTTGGAACATTTTGTTTTCTCTGTTCAGAAAGAAAGACTGAACTTCTTGTGAAAGGGCCCAGGTTGTGTATTCTTCAAGAGTTGTGTGAATACGTAACTCCAACGCGAGGATTTGATTTTTGCTTTCCTTTGATGAACGATAGGATCCTGCCTGTGAGGCTCTAAACTGACACAGGAAAGAAGAACCCTCTGGCAGATTGGACTGCATTGCCGAAGTTTCGTTTTTGGACTTCTAGTTAGCATGTATCCCTTTGCCCTTTCTACAAACACTAAAAATGTGTTTGTAGAAATGCTTCATCAGATGCACAGTGCAACAAATACGACCAATTGTTGGGTTTGTGGCCTTTTCCCCTCTGTGATGCATAGACATGATTTATTTATTTATTTGCCTTCATCATATTTAGGAAGTTGTGAGGCTTGGTTTAAATTGTTGTCCATGATGTATATGCACTATACTGTAGATACTGCTCGTTATTCTGAGAAAGAGTATGAGACGATTTTGACATACATAGAATTGCACCAGGGTTTCGACCCTGAGGGAAATAATGGAGAAGGGTCATTAGATCCAAATGCTTGTATGAATATGTACACAGAGTATGAAAATGTTACTTGGCTCAGGAATGAGATCTTAGATTTTGCAGAGTTTAATTTCACCAAGTATTTCCAACAATTTAAAGAAAGAAATGTCACAGATGATAAGGCAATCCCAGTACCTATACTAAACAGTACTTCAGCTTTTTGTATTCAGGGGGCAGGAAAAATATCAGTAGAAGAGAGCCAGTGTAATTATACCTATCGGCTGCGCACTTTCAGTAGCCCTCCATTATTGACCCCTCCTAATGTATACTTTGTATGAGGAGAAAATGCATATACATGGCTACCTCGTAGTTGGGCGGGTTGTTGTTATCTGTCTTTCCTGTACCCTCCAGTGTATATAGCTCCTGCTAATTACCATAAGGACCATCAATTAGAGAAGCGAGGCCTACCCCTCATTAGAAGTGTGAGAGAAATAGACACCACTGACATTGATCAAACGGATACTGCAGAGCAACATTTCATTGATATAATGAAGGGAGTATTTCCTATTTGGGGACCCATTATTACCAGTAAGGAAGTAGGGCGTTTGTCTATAGTATTTGAAAGGGTAATCAATACCACCGCAGGTATATTAACAAATTTAACTGTAGAGCTTCAAGCTACGAGACTTGTCTCGCTTCAGAACAGAATGGTTCTAGACGTTATCTTGGCTGATTGAGGAGGAGCATGCCGTGTGATCGGCAGTTCCTGCTGCGTATATATCCCTGACTCTGCCCCCTCTGTTCATTTGGCTATGCAAAAACTACATCGCTTGACATCTGAAGTACATGCAGATACATGGACCTGGTCTTTGTCTGGTTGGTTCTGGGGTCTATTGTCCACTTGGGGATGGAAAATTTTGATGATACTAGCAGGCATGGTGGGTGTCATATTTACCTGCTGCCTATGTATACATTGTAGGCCAGCTTGTTGTTCTTATTGTGCTACTAAACTTGCCTCTTCCATAACCACTCCTTTCCCTGTGGCCGTAAAGGCTCAATTAGTTCAGCAAGAAATAAAAGACCTAATGCAGATTGATGAAGGAATTGTTGAAGACTGACTTCTCTTTAGTTAGCTACATCATGCTAAAAGGGTGGTTCGGAGGGAAAAAACTCTGATTTCCCCTATGTTAGTGGTATGGGTCGTAGATATATATTGTGTTGGCATGATGTATCTATATATCCTTAAATATACAGATATGAATAGAACTTAATCTATAACTTCTTTAGCTTAGTTAGTAAGGGTATATGCTGTGTGTGTGTTCTTTTTTCATCGAGTAGGCCGAAAACTATACAGACGCCATCTTTGCTGTTTGCGTTATGCACGAACAGTGATCACATGCTACCTTCCAATGGCTGTCAGGCCCTAGCTAATTGGATTTGCTGGAGACAGCTGAATACACTCTATTCTTCCCCTGTTCTGGGACTCAAGGTTGCATCTGGCTTTGGGTGCGATAAGCGCATTCCTGAAGGCGCCATGCCTGCACTCCCGGGCACTGAGACGAAAGGGAGTCACCCCTACTGACCTCCCCAATAATAACTAAAGCAGAGCTTTGTACTAATCATGTGCGCCCTATATGGTCCTTGCTCGAAGGCCAAGAGCCAAGTAGTGTTTTTCCATCTACGGTGTTTCATGCGCTATGCCGAAAGTACATATGTGTTGTTTTGAAGGTAAGCAAGGAGTCTTCTCCACACACCTAGAGTGAGGATGGGAGAGGTTCCTCTATAGAGTATTCTTTATTATAAAACCATTTGAGAATGATGTTTACACGACTAGGGCGCCCGACCTTTATTTATTCCCAGGTCGAATAACTAAGGAGGATGTAAATTGGATCAAGAAGACTCAAGTTTGGAACGTGAGGAGAAAGAACTCAAAAAATCATCAGTTAGAGCCAATTTTGTGTTATTAACATCTCCCTCACTTGAGCCTTTTTTGAGGACTGTCTCTAATCCCTACTATAGATTCCTATTGATTAGATTTAGATTTAACTTAATCCACTATTCCCTGGGTACCTATTCGTCCTGCAGCAAACCTGAATGCTGTAAGCCCTGTATGTGTGACAATTTCTCTTGCCAGGACACAATGCATTTCATTATGTTTTGTGGGCTCTATTCTGATTTACAGAACAAATATCTGCTACCAATTTTACGAGAGGCAGGGTTTATACAAGTCAGACCTGCTCTCATCTACCTGCAGATGTTAAGTTGTCCCCGCAACATTTTTTATGTGGCCAGCTTTCTGGTGGCAGCTATGCGGGTGAAAACAAAGAGTCTGCCTTCCATATTTGACCCTGCGTGATCGTTTTTTATTTGATGGATTTTATTATGTGTGTTTTTATCAGAAAAGTAATTTTTATCCTTTACTGCTGATTTGCACTATTGATGTATATATATGATGTATATATATGTGTGTGTCATTGTTTTGAATTGTATGAATTTTTCTGCCTTTTATGATTTTAGTTAATCGAATAAAGTGTTTTGATGATAATGAATAAACGATTGAACTTTCTTCACTGCCAACTGACTGGCTATTGAGTAATTGGTATTGGGGCTATTGGTAAGTACAGCTCCTTATGTTATTTTCTATAGTACGTCATTCTTTTTGTCCGTGCCTTCTTGCTTGTTGCTTGAACATGTGGCCTGTGGACATTTTGTGTAGGCAGTCAGTGTGCTTTTGTTCTTTGTTGTCCATGCCTTCTTGCTTGTTGCTTGTTAATGTTTAAACATGTGGCTGGTGGCCATTTTGTGTAGCCAGCCAGTGTGCTTTTTCATAGGCCTTATTGTACCAGTGTACTAGTGTAGAATACTAGTATTTCATTGTAGAATGTATGTTTGGAATTGGTGCACCCTCTGGGTGGGGAAATGTCAGGGCATGAATGAACCTGGTCTGATTCACGTCTCTCCAGTTTGCCCTGTGGGCCTGTTACCATCGTAATAAGGGAAGAATATTACTACATCCTGGTTGTGTACTCTGATCACAACAATTTGGAGACGACTTGACAAGACCCACTTTTATTCGGTTTGCCAGTCTATGGCGGTTTTAATGTAAAGTGAGGAACTGGACTTGGGACTGCTTTGGTGAACAGGTAACTGCCATATACTCTTTAGTACCCCCCTGAACTTCTCTCTGCTAGATTTGGTCTGCCCCCTTGGGCAGGAGTGGTGAAAAGTTTCTAAGCTCTACGGTTATCAATGCTTGTTTGAGCTTTGGCCTTAAAAGTGGAGATTTACATTTTACTTAAAAATCTACTTTAAAGTCAACGTCAAAATACTTTATTTCCAAGAAAATAAATTCTAACAAAATAATTGCACATTTAAAAATCTATATCTCCAGAGCCCTCTTGTGGATTTTTTTCATCTTGTTGTCAATACACTCATAACAATATAATCTAGTTTTAAAAATTGGTGTCAAATTTCTTTTGTGTTAGGTGACTTTCTTATTTCTTTGTTCGGTGCTTCTAAATGCTTTACACTATTTCTTTTGTTGAACCCTTGCTGGTTGTAGAATCCCTAGCTACCCAGGGTTGAGCTAAATGTTTTACAAACCAGCCTGTCTGGACCCGGCAGTTCTGTGAGTATACTACATGCGAAGGTTGAACAACCATATCATATAATGCCCCACAGTCCTCACATCTATCATTGTTATGACCACTACTGCCAGTGTGCCCCAGCCCTTACGCAGTAAGAGAGACTTAGCAATTTGGTGTGAGGCACATTAGAGATTTTGTGCAAACCACTGCACACTGAACATTTTACTGCATTATCAAACAACACATTTTGCATTCTGTGTGTGCCTGTGTGTTCACATTCCTATTCCTAACCCCAACAAGCTAGTAGCTATGGCACAAAAAAATGCTCTAAGGCTGCTTGAAACAAACTGTTTTTTTTAAATATTTTAACGTTGTCCTCTAGAATTTACTGTAAGAGCGGGAGACATTGGGAGAACAAGAGGAAGGTTGGGCAAATCAAGTAGCCTGAAACTATTTAGAGAACCATGGGGCATATTATCAAGGGGGTTTATCTCCGCTTTTTTGGCTTTAAAAGCCAAGAAAGCGGAGATAAAAGTATCTCCCTATTACCAAGCTGTCGCTAACACCAGTTAGCGACAGCTAGCAGGAGATAGCGACCATCTTGGGCCCCGCTTTGCATGTCAGTGAAATTTATCACTAATGACATGCAAAGTGGGTGTGCCAAGATGTTAGCGACTGGAAACAGTCGCTAACATTGCTATCTCCTATTACCAACTTTTGGAGATATTCGCGCTAAGCACGAATATCTCCAAAAGCTAACACCTGCCCTGAGCAGTTCTTAGCCATGTTATCCAATGGTAGGTGGATAACATGGCTAAGAGCATTAGCTCGGTAATGCATGAATATCGCTGACTTTTCATCGATATTCATGCATTTCGGTCGATTTTTATCGCTTAGGAGATAAACCTTTATAATAGCAAGGTTCCTAAGCGATAAAAATCGCCGCAGCTCGGCGATAAAAATATTGCCGCTAAACCAACATAGCGATAATTATCGATAGTTGTTTGTAATATGCCCCCTTATTTTATCCTAACTTGCACTTTATGCTTAGTTGCGCTACCAGAACTTTCTCAGGCGGTGCTACGGGGTATTACAGGAGGTAGAATTTCCTTGGCCGTGTTCAGAGCCAGCCTGATAGCATGGAAGCGCGTGCCATTTTGGTTAGTGTTCCAGCCTTTTTGCGGCACGCCCTGGCACTCTATTTAATGAGGCCCAGTGCATGCACGCGCTCAGCAAGAGTGCTGCTGGGGCTTCAAAGGCGCAACAGAGGCAAGCCCATCTGCACCCATCCATGGCCGGCCGGGGCCCGAACCCCTGCTCCTCTCAGTCCAGGCGGTGCTCATTACACCATGGAGACCCTTAAGAACCTTAATTATACACCCAGGAAAGCATGCCGCCATCCACGATAAAGCCGCAGAGGGTGCCCTTTCTGCAGGGAGTCCTCAACCCACAGATTGATTGGAGAAAAAGGGCACCTGTCATCAGCCAAACACCTCTTGGCTCATGTAAATTGCAGTTTGGAAATATTCACCCTGCTGGAAGACCATAAAACCTGAAGACTTATTTCACACAGAATCATATGTGTGTGTGTGTGTGAGAGAGAGAGAGAGAGAGAGAAGAGAGAGAGAGAGAGAGAGAAGAGAGAGAGAGAGCGAGAGAGAGAGAGAGAGCGAGAGAGAGAGAGAGAGAGAAGAAAGAGACAGAGCGAGAGAGAGAGAGAGAAGAGAGAGACAGAGCGAGAGAGAGAGAGAGCGAGAGAGAGAGAGAGAGAGAGAAGAGAGAGAGAGCGAGAGAGAGAGCGAGAGAGAAGAGAGAGAGAGAGAGAGAGAGCGAGAGAGAGAGAGAGAGAGCGAGAGAGAGAGAGAGAGAGAAGAGAGAGAGAGAGCGAGAGAGAGAGAACGAGAGAGAGATGCAGTGTCGATAGGCGTAGATTATACATGGCGGGAACCAGTGATTCAGCTCATGTGTCGTCATATAAATGTATAATTAAAAGACGCACGCCTGCGCATTGCAGTGCGTGCCTTGTGAGCGAGCAACATGTCTGCTCACCTGATCTCACAATGAGGGGATGCGTGAAGGCCTTACCTCGACACAACAGGCAATTATCCAACATGTGTCATTGCACCACGTGGCAAAAATTAAAATGGAAAAAGTATACAACCTCAGGTATGCAAATCTGACTCACCAACCCTTATCTCAGTTTCTGCTTAACATCTCGTAAGTTGAAACAATATTCAAATACTTATGCTAGAGCTATGAAAAAAAGACTATCTATGCAGAATGACGTCAGCAACAATTTAAATGGGGTCCTAGTGTATTCCTCTATGCACATGCTTTGCTGCCTTCTGCTTCCGGTGGAGTCACATTATTTGTGAATGCTAATAAAAATAGCTGGTCTGCCTCTTGTTAGTCCGAATACCACAAGGAAACGGACTCAGCGGGAGAGAGAGGCATCTGCTGAGGATCACACCGTTTAGTACTGTAATTCATAATACAGTTCTGACCTGGCTTTGGCATTGTCAACTTTCTTATGCTGCTCAAACGTTCAACTTTTACTTGAAAAGACGACAATGTAAGAAAACTCGATGCAAAAATATTGTGCAAATTCATACCTGGGCTGGTATGCTGTTGAATAGAGAAAATAAATGAAGACCGGAGGGTGGGGGGGGGGGGGGGGGAGCCCTTCATACCTGTCTACCTTGCTGTAATCTAATGTCAGAATTTTGCATTTAATATTTATGAAATAATGTTTATTTTCAAATTTTATTTTGTTTTCATATTTTAATAAATACGGCCGGGGGGTCGCGAGACCCCCTGCCTTCCAAAGAAATCCCTCACCTGGTCAAATTACTACGGGGATTGTATGTGGTGTTTGCATGATAGGGAGGGGGTGGTCGGTAGTCCCAGACCATGCTGCATCAAACACCAATGCTTCGTAGTGATGGACAGGGAGTGGCTGGCAGCATGAAGGGACTCCCTCCCTAGCAGACACCGTGGGGAGCCTGTGCACTGATGTGCCAGTGCAATGTGTCAGTACACACCGACGCACGTCATCACAGTGTGCACCAGCATCAAGTCAGTATCCGCCAGGATAGCCTCCCAGATGAGTTGTACGCTATACAAATACACAAAACATATAATAACATAAAGTAACGTAACATAGCATAGCATACAAAGCATAGCACGCCAAAGCATAACATAACATAGCCCATAACAAAGCATGACAGAACATAACATAGCATAGCAGGCCATAACATAGCATAGCATACTATAGCATTACATAACATAACGCAACATACCATAGCCCATAACCAAGCATAGTATAGCATAACATGACATGGCATAGCATAAAGTAACATAACATAACAAAAGAATAGCATAGCAAAACATAGCATAACATATCATACCATAACATAGCATAACATAACGTAACATAGCTTAAAAACAAAAAAATCATAACATATCAATGCAAACACTTAGCAACAGTAGTACTCTGAGCACACTGTCTCTGTTGGGGGACCTACAACATCTGCCAGATCTCCATGTGAGATGTTGTCTCCAGTAGATTGTGTTTTGAAGCAACGAGGGAGGGGTAAGTGGGGCCAGATTCTCATCCGGTGGGACTAACGATTATCTGGATGCGGCATTTAAAGGTCTCCCTTATTTAGGGCCGTAGTGGAGGGTAGGTTGGAGCCCCTAAGGGCTGAGTATTAATGATAAAAAAAATCTAATTTGAGCAATCCCTGCACAAGGTAAGGAGTATCACAAAATAACTTTTTGACGTTTTTCACCATATCTAGTGCTGTCACGATGGGTCCCTCGGTAACTTGTAAATATAAATAAATAAGTAAGATCATGCATTTAACTTTAATAATTTGGTGAAATAAATAAATATTACACTCGATCCCTTAAAATTCTTTGAAAGGAATACAGTGGTTGATTTGACCCAAAAAACCCGAACAACTTTTGTGTCTTGTTTTATCACAGTAGGAGGAATCTCATAAAATAGTAGTACTAAAAATATGTTTATTGGGACAAATATCTGTAAAACATAAAACAGTAAAAAAATAGAATACAGATAAAAGGAGAAGGGAAGAGGGGAGGTTTAAAACTGTACAAATTCATACATTTCTGATACAACCAGAATCACAATTTACAAATCACAAGCCACTGTTCTGAAGACTTTTATGCTGAATAAAACGACGCGTTATGAGTACAGGTTGTTAAAGCAGATCCCAAGCCTCTTTTCCTGCACACCAGTGGTAGGCCTCATCTCACTCACGTTGCATTCAACTATTTGAGGGTGGAAAGATGTGCCTTCCCTCCCTCTACCAAGGCAAATAATCCAGTATTGTCATCTATATAATTCCAGGCTCATACAGCGCCTCATGCTGTCCTGCAGCCTTCAAACACACTCTGTATAATTGAAACCCACCCCCCTGCATGCACTGCTGTGTTTGCTGCACAGTAGAGGGTGGCGGCTAAGCCCCCTTGTACACAGCTGTGAGTGTATGCAAATCCTCTCCTGCTCACTACAGAAAATTCCGGATTGTAAATGAAGTGCCTGGTTCCAGGCACCCAAACCCCCCTTGTGCACGCGGGGCCATTCTATTCGCGAGCTCCTTCTCTGCCGCGTGCTGATTGCGCTGCATGTACTGAGTCCAGCTCTACGGAAGCCGGGGTTTTAATCTCTAGCTTGTCAGTGGTCTGTATCTCCCTAATCCCTGAGTCCATGAAGCGGCAGCTTCTTGTCTACCCTGTAGATCAACAGTGCGTCTCACAGCAGCGGGGGATTTAGAGATGCCATTACCAATACGCAAAGTCAGTCTTGGAAGTGTTGCAATTATAATGCGCAGTGTGTGTCGGCATTAGGAGGCGCCCATCGCCTTGCGTAAAGCTGAGCCGCGGTCTAGTATGGCATCCTCACTAATTGAATCACAGCGCCTGCAGGACGCTCCTATTGACTCGCGCATTGGTCTATTGCTAGGTAAAATAGACTGATATATCAATCAATCAAATTCAAAGTAGTATTTGTATAGCGTGGCTCATCACCCCGGGGGGGGGGGTATGCAGGCACTGTGCTGTAGGTCTCAGTCGAAGAGCCAGGTCTTGAATTCCTTCAGGAAGTGGTTCAGCGAGGGTGAAGCGGGGAGGTGGAGAGGGAGGCCAGGCACTTTCATATCTGGATGGTACTTCGACAAGCATTGCTATAAGGTCTACTCCAACACACTGCCTAACATTACTCTGCAACCACATCCCTAGCAATACAATGGCCATAAATTCAACCACATGAGTTTGACCGGTCATTGCTTCAATATCCTACCGGTAACACCACACTGATAAAATGTACTTAGACAATGTTATTTCTGCTAACCCTAGCCCAAAACCTAGCCCTAATTCTAACCTTATCCTACCCCTCACCCTAACTATAATTGTAATCGTTATCCTAACCAAAACCATAACATTAACCTCAATCCTATCCCAAACCCTAACATTAACCCTAATACTAACCTTACTCGACTCCTAACCCTAACCATAAACCAAAAGGTTATCCTAACTAAGGCCATATGCCTCAAAGAAAGTAATTGCGATTCCTAAATTGCGATTTTTAAGGAATCGCAAATTAGGAATCGCAAATCCGTATGCATGTAGGAATCGCTAAAAAAAATAGAGATTCCTACAAATTCCATAATTGCGACTCGCAAATTGCAAATCGCAATTTGGGAATGGCTTCCCATTAATTTATATGGGTCTAGAGGCCCATAGGAATGAATGGGGATTGCATGCGCAATTTGCAAGTTTCCAATAGGTACTCACAAATTGCGCATGTACTTTCAAGGGTGCAAGGGTGCCAAAAGGACACCCTGTTCCATCCCTGAAATTTCCATTTCACCACATGTTGCGCACACACATGCCCCAAGGCCACAGGAAAAGAAGAACATCAATATGCACCTCAAGGTGGGGCAGCCTCCAACACTGGAAGAAACTCCTCCTTCTCTCTGTGAGTAGCATCCACCATGGTGCTTGACGATGATCCGCTACATTAGGCTAAAAGTAAAAATAAACACACAATTAAGGTGTCCTTAGGAAAGATGATCTAACATTCATGTCTTTGAGAGAATCTAATCTAATCATCACGTCAAGTTCAAGAGATTTTCATTGTCTTTTTGAGGAAAACAGTGACCTGATGCAGGCCTCCTTCTGGCCAACACAGATTGAAACACCAAGCAAAAATCACAGCCACAACATGTATTGTCCACCTCCCAATGAATAATGACAAATTGTAAAGATATGTTGAGAAGTAGACAATAAATATGTTTTATTCTGTGTTACTGGCAATGTACTTATTTACCGGTTCTGTTGTTGTTAAAGCAAGGGATTTGGTTATTAATTGGGATAAGAGCGCCATAAAAGGAGCAGCCATGCAAGAGAACCTAAAAGCTTTGGCAGTGGTTATGTCACCTAAATACTGGTTACAACCCTGCTTTTCGCACTGCCTTTTCAACATTCCTTCTTGCTGCAGAAACTGTGGGGTCCTTTCACAAAGGCTCTTAGGAGTGGATCAAGTGATGGGGTTGTCGAACTACTTATTTGTGAATTTGCTCCAAGGTATCTAGAAAGCATTGTGCAAAATATGGTTCTGACTAAACAGTTGAGCACAAGTAACAATAACTCTACAATTGTGTTCTCATTTATATGTGTCAATATCATTGTTCAAAGTAATTTTCTTTAAAAAGGCAATGAATGACCACTCAATAATGTGACCATTTTATTCATTTATGTTATTATTATTACCAACACTTTTTTTAGAAGTATTTTTTGTTCTGATGCTTAGAGTATGTTTGTTTGAAGGTGAAATAAAAAACTCAATTGGAAAAAAAGTTATATATATATATTGGTCGGTTGTATGTCATGACAACGCATGGCGCGGGGATTACAACGAAAGTCGTTACAACGACTTTCGCTGGAGAGCGCTGGATAGTGGAATAGTTTAATTTTCTATTCCAACTCCAGCCCACGTTGACAGTAGGGAAGGTGTTGGGTAAAAAATTAAACTATTCCCTATCCAACAGCGCCCTCCAGCGAAAGTCGTTGTAACGACTTTCGTTGTAATCCCCGCGTTGTAATGGTAGTGTGGGGTAATCCCCGCGTTGTCATGGCCGTTCCCCATATTGGTCCAGTCAATCACTCAATCAATCAATAAATCAATCAGTACGTTTTTATAGCATGACTACTCACCCATGAGGGTCTCAAGGCGCTAAGTGTGTGGGGGAGTCTGCAGTTCAGTTCAAGAGCCAGGTCTTGAGTTCCTCCCGGAGTTGCGGCAGCGATGGTGATCGCCTCAGGTGCAGAGCCAGGGAGTTCCAGGTCTTCACAGCGAGATAGGAGAAAAATATTCCTCCAGCCGTGGTCTTTCAGATCAGTGAGACGGTGGCAAGTCCAGATGGGGGGATTGAAGATGTCTGGTGGGAGTGTAGAAGGAGAGGCGGTGGTTGAGGTATGCAGGTCCAGCGTTGTGGAGGGCTTTGCAGCAGAATGTTTCTTTCATGACTAGTTGCTCTGTGATCATATTTTTTTATTCAGATCATTGTGTTTCCTCACCATGAAGCTTGCAAGGGAAACACTCTGCTTTCGGCTTGTGAAGGGGATTGCGCACTGACTGATGATCATGTGCAGAGTAGATTAAATGGCACACAGGTCTGGTTTCAATGTCTTCTTGAAAGAAGCTAGCCTGTCATTGACATGTTTTACAATGTTAGAACATTAGAAGTCCGCTATGTAAAGCTAAAACCTAACAATAGGTCGTATGAACGTTCCAGGAATGTCAAAACCCCACAGAACACACACCACCTACATGCATAACAGACAGGAGCGGTCGGTCGTGGGAGTGCGGCCGGGCGGTGACGTGGGGAGGGGGAGGGGCAGGGTGGGGGGTAGTAAATTATGGATTAGGGCTGATTACAGGCAAGTAAACATTAAAAGAAATAAAAACGGATTTCATTGCGCACACTGCATTGCCAAAAGTGATGCAGTGCGCGCAACGAAATTAGTTTTATTTATTTCAATGTTTGCTTACCTGTAAACGGCCCTAATACATAGTTTACTACCCCCCACCCTGCCCTTCCCCCTCCCCACATCACCGCACAGCAGCACTCTCACGACCAACCGCTCCTGATAACAGATCAATAGGATTACTCCATTGTAGTCACCTACAGCAACAGAAATCACCAGTGACGTAGAACTGACATGGTCCTGATTGTTCGCATGCATTTAGAACACCTCCACCTCTTCAGTTAGGGCGAGGACTGGAGATTACTGCCTTGGGTACAGAGACAATTGTGCTGTTTTGTTTTCAGGTGTCACTGAACATGCAACACAGACGTACCTACATTTATAGCATGTGGCCATACATGCATGGCCCTCTTGTGGGGCACTTTGGTGTGCCATTCTCTTACTAAGTGCGAACACCACAAGAAATGCCAATACTGATCAACAATCACTCATACTTTCATTCAAATATCAGGTAAACTAATTGCCATGATCTGCAAAGAATGATTTAATTTCTTAATTTCAATATTTTGTTTTGTTTAGATCAAATCCTTTAGAAATGTTAGTTTTGGTACATAAAAAACTTTTGAAATAATTGGATATACACTGAAATCACTACAAATAATAATAGATGTACAATATACGTAACACAATACATTATCAATAAACATATAAATAGCATTGGAAAAAATGACATACAAAACATTTATAGCTCAGGTTCTGTATAAATTTGATAATAAAGATTGAGTTTTAAATTTAGCATCCTTTTTTCTTTCACTTGAAGCTCTCCAAGTGTTCTGTGTCCTGAGGAGAATCCTTCAAGAAACATATTGTGGTTCGACTGTTTTTCAATTGGCCAAATAGGTTTTGATGTTTATGCGCTACCACTTTTTGCTCACAACCAAGTTTTCTTCCTGTAAAATGATTAGAAGTGAGCATAGTAGGGTCACTATTTGGCCACTACCTCTGAAATGATTTAGAAATAGAACCTACAGAGACACTAGCCAGAGGTATTTTTGATAATATTGTGGTTGCAAATTTATACAGAACCTGAGCTATAAATGTTGTGTATGTCATTTTTTCCAATGTGATTTAAATGCTTATTGATAATGTATTGTGTTATGTAAAGTGTCTGTCTATTATTATTTGTTGTGATTCCAGTGTATGTCCAATTATTTCAAAAGTTTTTTTATGTACCAAAACAAAACTTTCTAAAGGATTTGATCTAAATAAAAAAAAGTTGAAATTAAGAAATTAAATCATTCTTTGGAGATCATGGCAATTAGTGTACGTGATCATTAAATTAAAGTATGAGTGATTGTTGATCTCTGAGTACATAACACTCATTGAGATAGAGACAGTGAGTACATAAATATCATAAGAACAAACTCAAAGTCGATTTGGTGGTTCTTCCCACATTGTGCCAGACCACTTTAGTTTCCCTCCTATATTCACTTAACAGATGTTGAGCAAAGAAAACAGCAAGCAGAAAACTTGACAAATGCGTCCATATTACTTCCCATTGTCAGGCTTAGATCATCCATACTCCTGTGTTCTTCATCAGGCCCAGAAACATTGATCTTCAAGTCTTAATCATCACGTGTGACACACACATTTGGAGTTGGGCTTAGCTCTTACTCACACCAAACTTCATCTTACACTTTGAGGAAGGTCAGATTCACAGATATGAGTTCGATCAGACTTCTGCTGTGTTCACAATAGCTCTTGACCTGTGAAGGACCGGGTTTTTAGAACCCAGCGGCGTCAGGGAGAACGCCTGAAACCTTCGAGTTCCCCTGTCTTTGCAAACAGAGACACGGGATACTTCTTGATGACGTCAAAGACCAAAGTTTATTGGCTGCAACCAGGAACAGAGATTTTCGAAGCACAACACGGGTGGTTCGCTAGAGACTGCACAAATTCAATAAGCGGAGCATGGTCTTTTATGCCAAAAATCAAGCCTCAGGCAACATTTCAAATTAGCATTCGGTGCATACAAACTGACCAATGACAGTGTAACATTTCAAAAGTAGCGTATGACGACAATCCCAGACAATCCCATTTTCCGTTGTCCAGCCCACCAGAAATGACCAAGCAAATTCCCGGTTTCCTGTTCGATCAGGCCGGACAAACCCATCATAAAGCCTTCAACCCAGATCAATGATTATGTTGTAAAGGAAAGGCAGAAACAGATTGGAAAGGAGATAGAAAGGTGGGAGCAGTGTACCATAAACTCGGGCACGTCCTGCTCTTTGATCTTTATCAGGCCAGCTGCTGAACAAGGAACTGGCCCAGGGAGGTCAGCCTCGGGCAAGGAGTACGTTCGGCCAGGTCACCCAGGAGTCAGCTAAGGCGTACGTGTCTCAAGGACTCGTTCGGCCACAGTCATCGGGCCTATGTTACGGCAACCACACAAAATGGCTGCCGTATACAAAATGGAACCCGGAGGTTCAAACTAAATCCTTGAATACAGAGTGTTCTCCTATATCGATTCATACGAAAACTCTCAGACACGCTACACTCGCCATTTGCGGTCTGCTGACATAAAAATCGTCCATTTCCAACAATCTTTAGTGAACGGGTTCGGAACCATCGAACCCAGTTCGCGAACCACGGAACAACAGCCCCTCCTTTTGCCCTTACATAGGCAACAGACCCAAACCTATGTTAATCTGAATCCGGATCTATATTCATCAGATCATCGATATGTTGCTGTAGCATCATCCTATTACTCAGTACCTCTCTCTGGACAGGTCTCCTTGCACACGAAGTAGCGCAGAGGCCACAAATAGCAGGAGCACACTGTACACAGAGACAGAACATGAAAAGGATTGCTAAGACCATCCCAATGACCATCAAAATCTTCCAACCCCAAGTGGATATCAATCCCCATAACCATCCCATCAAAGACCAATCTCCTTTGTCCAAATGGACAGAATCGGAGATTTTATGCAATTTGGAAATGGCCTGGAAGACTGATGGAGCGTTGTCTGGAATGAAAACACAGCAGCTCGATTGAATCAGCTTGCAAACTCCACCTCGATCTGCTAGAATAACATCAAGGGCAACTCTATTTTGAAGCAGTCAGGTTACCAAGGGCACCAGCAGTTTCGACTATGGTGGACTCAACCACTCTCGTCAACTGGCGAATATTCCTACTGTTAGCCATAGGTCCCCAGAACGGCAGAAAACCCTTAAAGAAATCTCCCAGTTCTTGTCCTGCAGTGTCTTCTTGGCTAAAGATACCTCTAGCAACTCTCATTTTATGGTAATCTGCCACAGCTGTAAAAGTGGGAGGTAACAGAAAGGAAACAAAACATGTGCCCGAGAAGTCGGGGGGCAACCATGTATAAGCTTTGTCGTAGCAAACAAAATAGGTACCCTTAGCAGCTAGGAACGCTGGGGAAGACTGAGACGCAAATACATAAGTCTCAGCGCAAACACTCTTCCCTAACTGAGCCTTCGGATTCTTGCCGTTGCCCTGCAGACAATAGTGGCCCTGATGGGGCACTATCCAAATCGGTGGAGAACTCTTCGCTCGCTGGTTAACACTCAGACTAACTCCATATCCAGTAACGTTCCAACCAATGTAAGCTAGTTTCTCATCTCTCGGAATAGTCTCATACGAGCTGATCCCTCTAATCATGTCAACAATGCCTTTAACTATAGCATTGTTCTTTTGGTTGTCTTTCAGTGAACGTTGGGGGTAAACACTATGGGCATAGATAAACATCGTTCTATAAGCCCAAATCGAACCGTTTAAACTAAAGGGCAAAACTAAATAAGGAATACCCTTATCGGTTGTATGAGGCATCAAACCACAAATCCAACAGCTTGTCGTATTCATCACTAACTGGTGTTGGTGCAGAAGTTGGATGAAGGAATTGTTAGCAAATTCCAATCGTCTAACTACCTCATGCTCAGGCAAAGGATGGAAAGAATGAGAAGAAATAGTAGGTGAAGGTGTAGGTTGTACAGTGGGATTAAACGTCATTTTAAAAACAAATGTTACATAACCAGCTACTATAAATATTATAAAGCTCAATAGTAAAAATAAACATGGTATCAAAAAACTTTTCTTCGATATTATTTTACATATTCGTTTTCTACAAGTCAATGTCTGTACAGGTCTCTCCAACTCAAAGAAATCCATCCTAAACTAAATGTGCTGCCCGCGGTGGTAGGTTGTTTCTGCTCCAGAATGCCTCTGCTAACCCAGGAAGGCTGCCTTGGGCCAACAGAACCCTCGACCTAGTGTCTCAGGCTTTCACTCCAAAGACGGATGGCAACCACGACCCTAGCAGCAAGAACCGGATGGTGGTTCAAGAAAAACAAAAATGAGTAGATCCTTGGTGGAGAGTTAACCTGTAAACAGAAAAAATCATCAAACTTTATTAGTCTTTATTTATTTGTCCGTAACTCTCGGTCTCAGATTATAGCAGCTCTTTCCAGCCAATTCTTGATCAGCGAACAAAAGGTGAGGCTCTGTAGTGTCCAATCGATCTGCAGGAGGTACTTATTCTTGCAAAATTCTATTGCTCTCTTTCTCTGAGTTTGTTCCAATCAGTCGAGCATCGCTGAACGTTATAAACCGTGGGACAACTTCTGTTTCAGAGTCTGCAAGTCCCTCCTGGACCCACATATCGTATGGCAAGGGCAGAGGTGCCCTTTTAGTATAAGATCCGTGGATCCAGTTTCGCTTGCCTCGCACTCGGACCGCAGATCTTGTTGACAGGAGTACTTGGTAGGGCCCCGTCCAACGGGGCTGTTCGTTCTTGGTCCGCTGGAAGTTACGTACAAAAATCCACGATCCAGGTTCAATAGAATGGCCTGGATGCTCTGCAGCTTGTGGAAGGCTGTCATGCACCTGTTGGCGTAAGATACTCATTTTAGTTGTCAGTTCACGCAAGTAGTCAAGCAAAACAGGATACTCGAGGTCAGTGAACCTCGTTGGTCTTGGTACGCCCCAAATATTTGCCGGGCGACCAAACACAACCTCATACGGACTCAAACCCATTCGCGAATGCACAGTCATTCTTGTGGACAAAAGTGCTAATGGCAAGGCATCTGGCCATTGTAAACCAGTGCTCTCTTGAATTTTGGCCACTTTTAACTTAAGAGTGCCATTATAGCACTCGACTAAACCAGCTGATTGGGGGTAATTTGCAGCGTGGAATTTCTGCCTAATCCCGAGACCCTCACACACTCTCTTCATAACTTGACCCACAAATTCACTCCCATTATCACTCCAGATAATTCTCGGCATTCCAAACCTCAGGAAAAATTCTTTTATCAAGGCCTTCGCTGTGGACAAAGCAGTATTGTCCTTAAGGGGGTAAGCTTCTACCCATCTAGAAAAGGAGCAAACAACCACTAACACATATTTCAAGTTGTTGCATCTCTCCATATGGATGAAATCTAGCTGCAAAGCCTCGAACGGATACGTAGGAGGAGCTAAATGACCAGCTGGTGTTGGAGTTCCCTTACCAGGATTATGCATCTAGCACACCATACAGTTCTTGACCAAATTCTCTGCGCATTTGGGAATTTCCACATTCTGCCAAACAGGGGCCAACAGTTTGCAAATCCCTTTCACCCTAATATGTGCCATTCCATGAGCCATTGTAACAACTGGAAGCACATACGCATTAGGCAACAACCATCTCTGATGCTCTGACAAATCAGTCCAACAACCATTCAAATCCAATCTACCCTTGCTTTCTCTCCATTCATTCAACTCTTTCTCTGTGGCTTCACCTTGAATGGATTTCACGCTCTCAATGGTATCTTCACACATACTCTTCTCTGGAACCCATCTTGCTGGACCCGCAACATACATTCGACTCATCACGTTTCTAGCAGTTTCTTTCGCAACTTCATCCGCAAATGCATTACCACGACCAACATCATCCATAACCTTTTTATGGGCACTGCATTTCACAATCGCTACTTGCAATGGTAACGTAAGAGATTCGAGAAGTTCATTCACCAGTTGCCCATGTTGGATCTTCGTCCCATTCGATGTCAAAAATCCACGTTCATGCCACAAACGTCCAAAGCTATGAGCCACACCAAACGCATACTGACTATCCGTGTACACATTCACACGTTTTCCTTTCGCCAACGCACACGCTCGCGTAAGTGCAATCAATTCCGCTGCTTGTGCTGAGTTATGTGGGATACGTGCAGCTTCAACAACCATATGCTGCAGTCGTCACAGCATATGCTGCAGTCGTATCACCATTCGGCAACTTAAAGCACGAACCATCAACCCACAAAGCATCATCACAGTCAGGAAGAGGAGTATCCCGGAGATCCACTCTCCCTTTCGTCTCTTCTTCGGTTCTTAGAAAACAATCATGCTGTTCTTCACTATCATCATCTGTCTCAAGCGAAATCGGCAACAATGTAGCTGGGTTTAAGGTATTACACCTTTTGATGTGCACATGACTCGCTAACAGTGTAAGCTCATACCCTGACAACCGAGCACTAGTTAAGTGCTGTGTCTTGGTACGATTCAACAAAGTATCCACTGCATGTGGAACCATAACCACTAACGTGTTATCCATAACCAAACCAGCAGATTGTCGAATTGACACAGCCGCTGCCGCTGTGGCTCTCAAGCAACTTGGCAACGCTCTAGCTACAGGATCCAAAGTCGACGAAAAGTACGCACATCGCCAAACTGCTGAGTCAAAACTGACAATGCACATCCCTCTCTCTCGTGGACATACAATGTGAAAGGCTTACTGTAGTCGGGAGTACCCAACACAGGAGCTGAACACAACGCATTGCGTAATTCAGAAAAGCTCTTCTGACATTCGTCAGTCCAAGGAATAGGATTTGAAGTATCCTTAACAGTAAGAGCTATCAAAGGCTTCGCTAACAAGGAAAAATTAGGAATCCACTGTCTACAGTACGACGTGATACCCAAAAATGCACGTACTTCTCTCTGTGTCGTAGGAACACTCATTTTCGCAATAGCCTGAATTCTTTCTGGGGTCAGTTTCCTTCCCTCCTTCGATAAGAGGTGACCTAGGTAGGTAACTTCTTGTTGACAGAATTGCAGTTTTGAGAGAGAAACTTTGTGATGACAATCAGATAAATGACGTAATAATGACAAAGTGGCATCCTTACAAATCTCCTCAGTATCGGCAGCAACTAACAAATCATCAACATACTGAATAAGAGCTGCACCTTCAGGTAAAACCAACAGATCAAGTTGTGTCTTTAAAGCTTGACTGTAAATCGATGGACTCTCGCAATAGCCTTGAGGAGCGCGTTTAAAGCGGAAACTTCGTCCTCCTATAGAGAATCCAAAGATTTCCCTGCTCTCCATGGCAATCGGGATGCTGAAGAAAGCATTCTTCAAATCAATCACCGAAAACCAGGTGGCAGAAGCCGGAATCAAAGTCAATAATGCAGTAATGTCAGGCACAACAGGAAATTGTGGAACAACAATCTTTTTCACTTCACGAAGATCGATGACAAATCTATATACAGGAGGCTGTGAAGGATCAGTTCTCTTTAGAACAGGCAAAACAGGACTATTGCACACATTACCTCGCGTCTCTTCAATAACACCCTTGCCGATCAGATCATAAATGATCGCTAAAAGTGCACGCTCATCATCACTCGAGATACGATATTGTGGAATGCACGGTAACTTAGCATTCGCCTTCAGTGTCACAACATACGGGGGAATATCTAACAGGCCCACATCATTTGGACCCGTAGCCCACAGTGGATCCGGTAACAAAGACAATTCCGATGGAAGACAATCTTTCAATACGTACATCCGAGAGATCACACTCTCACCCAAAGTAAGATGTACTCCTGCCGGAGAACAATACAAAGTCGCATACAATCTCTTCAACAAGTCCAATCCCAACAAATTCTCATTACAACCTGTAGTCAAAAGAAGGGGTGCTTCGAACCTACGAGGACCAACAGAAAGGGGCAATGGAGCAGAAATCGGATTTGTGACGGGGGCGCCAGAAAAACCTGCAGAAACATTATTAAAGCCAGACAAAGGTGCGCCAGGGAGTTTAGAATGATGCATAATAGAACTCTTCGTAGCACCAGTGTCTAGCAGAAAAGGTTCTGACACACCTGATGCAATCACTTCAACATAAGGTCCACACTGATCTACTGGAACTCAAACAACTCCCTCTCTTTGTCCATGGCTGTCCTAACAATTACTACCATTTGCTTAATCACCTTCAACGTAATATTCATCTACGTAGTACTGTGCTGTCCTACCAGACGAATTCTGCTGCTGATCAAAACTATTCATCGAATTCTGCGGAGGCAAAGGACGCACGTTCTGTCCGCGACCTCTACCTCTAGGCGCTTGCTGAGCACCTCTACCTCTCACACCAGGAGCACTATTCACTCGTTGTAGCAAGACCGGACAACTATTCTTAAAATGACCCTCTTCTTTACAATACGAACACTGACTAGGGCCATACGGAAAACCCTGTTGAGAAGTCTCGTCTCTTTGCGAGTTTCTCGAATACTGTTGAGGTTGCTGATAATCACGCTGATTATTAACACGGGGTGGATAAGCTTGTTGTAGAAGAACTTTAGTCTTCAATTCCTTAGTCTTCTTATCTGCTTTCTCTAACTCATCCTTGCGTCTATTCTCATAGTACTGAGCCGTAGCTAAAATCTGCGCTGATGTAGAAACAGGCCAAGCACTCTCAGAATCCTTCAACTTAGTGCATAACTCAGGAAGAAGATTGTGTACAAATTTGTCGACGAACAATCTCTGGCCACCCTCGGTAGCCATATCCTGCCCACTATGATCGACAAAAGTTTCTTCAAAACGCGTGAAAAAATCTGACACAGTCTCATCTTTCTTATGCTTACATGCAGACAACTTGTCCCAATTAACACGTACTTCGGGCATCAAAGTCTTCATGAGATTAATGATCCTACCAGGAAGTTCTGTAATAATATTTTCAGGCTTAGCACCTCCAACTTGTCTATCGTTTGCAGCAACAAGATTAACCCACGAATCACCCAATTCATTATCATGATCCGTATGTCGAATGACATTCCAGATGGGCTGTGGAACAACATTCCCAAACAACATATCTATGTCCCCCAAATTCATGACGCACAAACTCACAGTTTACGTAAGCTCTTTATAATATCCCGCTGGATTTTTCCGCGGATCAGGCAAAGTCTGCTTAAGCGCTAGAACTTCAGCACGCTTCCATGGAACATGTACCTACACTCGCTGAAAGTGCGCAACAACAGGCGGAACAGCATTGGCATCAGCAGGTCTCCAAACCGGAGGAACCTCTCGCATCGGATATTGACTAACCCTGGGCATAGTGGGCGTAGTGGGCGTAGTGGGGCTTCGCGGAGCTACGTGAAGTGGGCGAGAAACTACGCCCACCTCCACACTCCGCGTAGCCCCACTACGCACCGCAGGCCTCCCTCCCTCCCGCCCTCCCTAAATACTTTAATTTAAATGTTAGAAAGAATTAAAAGGCACTTACCTTGCCCGCCGCTGCCCGCCGCGTCTCCGGGGCTCCCTCTCTTCATCGCCGCCGTCTTGGGTACTAATGCGCATGCGCCGGTGGCCGCGCATGCGCATTTCGGCTTTCCAAAGACACTAGTTAACTGGAGGAATGCAAGTGGTACTCCTGCACCACCACCCACCCACCATCACCCTGCAAGCAAGAACCTTTGCAGAAAAGCAAGCTACACAGATAAGCAGCTCTCACGGAGTTGCTGCCCACAAAGTGAGAGTTGGAAACCATCCTTAAGTTTGTAGAAAGAGGAAATGTAATGGTGTGGTTGGATAATAAGATGCCAGTTAGTGATAATAAGTATGAGAAAGAGTGAGTGAAGTAAATGCACAGAGGCGGGTGTGGGAGGGTGACAGGATGTCAAGTAGGGTTATCCATGTGTAAGGAAAAGAGTGCGGTGAGAGAATGTCCAGTTTGTTGCATTAGGGGATGCTTACTTACTTAAACGTCAAATATATAATTCCCTTTAGGTTTGCTTATCTTTCAACCACTCCACATATACTCACATTCATAAAGACAGTCCTGAAGGGACAACGGACAATCAAAAAACCCAACCTGCCTGGCAAAAATATCGAGAGTGCCCATCAGGGTCACATTAAAATAGTTATCTCGCTGAACTAACAACAACAAAGTCCCCTGAACAAAATAGAGAGTTTTAATATTTATGACAAAATAGATACATTTTTTTAATTTATAATTTTTGATATTCACAGTATTTTCATCAAAGGTTGCAAAACAATAACATAAGACATGATTTTATTATTACAAAACAGATAAATAAGGTCCCACATTCCTAAACTGCAAACACTCACATCCACCAATACACACATACTCAAACCCTCTCACCACTCAAGAGCAATTTGTCACAGGAATGTTGTCCAAAATCCAAGGTGATTGAGGGTTTTATACAGGAAATTAATATTCACAACAACTATCGTGCTTCCTCTCCTTGGAAGGTATTGGAAAGCTCTGGGGCACGAAGTTGTCCAGTGCCAACGCGTGTTTCGGTGTCTAACACAATGCGGGTCACACCTTCATCAGGGCGATCAGATCAGAAAGTGGGACACAAAGAAAAAAACACCTTGATGGAGAGTATCCAGGTATATAGCCTAGGATAGTGACAGTTAGGTTGAGACCAGCTCACCCCAATAAATCCATGTGGAAAGAGACATAAGATGAACGGATGGGCTCCTTAGGCTCCAAGATTTAAGCAGGTTTTAGGCGTGTACTTCAAATGTAATCCCAATTCCAAGAGTTGGGGCATTCACACGTGCACATTCAATCTGAGGTTCCTCATCTCGTTAGACGAGTGACGAGCGCAATAACAGACGTCCTCCAGCGGCAGGCGGGGCAGAGAGCTCCCGGGGACTAATCTGAAGGGACAACAGAACACTTAGAAATTCAATTTAATAAAATCATTCAATAAAGTATGCATCAAATTACAAATTAAAAACAGGAGTCCTAAAAACATAAATCTCACAGATTTAGTCATGTCAAAATTGGAAAAGACTCTAAAAAGACAATCCGATTTGTCATAAAAGTGTTAATACGTGAAAATATATAGAGACAACACATAGCAAAGACCCAAATTTTTTTTCGGAATGTGGTTCTGTGTTACACAAATTTAACAACAAAGAAAGTGCTAACGCGTTTTGGTGGGTTAAAGCGAAAAGGACCACTTACCTACTTACGCCTGCTACCCCTCCTGGGGTATAGTTCATCAACCAGGATTCTCAAGCCATCTCTGTCCTGGGCTTTTCATTCAATCTGACTCCAGGTGTAAACCATCTCCTTGTAGTGGACCTCGATGGCAGCTGTTTCTAGGCCTCCCTCTTTTCCTTTTACTTTAAGGGTTCCAGGTGAGGGTTTGCTTGGTGGTGTTTGATTAGGCAGAGGGTGTGTCTTATCCAGCACCAGCATCTTTTCATGATTTCTTCCAGAGCAGGAAGTTGCAAAGGCTGCAGCCATATGTTGTTGTTGATGATCGTATTTGACCAGTGGATTTGAGGGATTTTCCTCAGACAGGTGTTGATGAAGATCTAGACTTAGAAGAAAACAGTATGCTATATATGGATGTTCTGTATTCAGGGTTGCGAAAGGGTGAGAGGGAGGCTTTATAGGTAGTTAATTTGGAGAATGGTAGGACATGGTGGCTCTGGTGAGGGAAGGAATGTACACGGGAGGTTAGCAGACAAGTGGGTGTTTGTGGTTTATTTAGTTGAGCAAGGGTGGGTAATGAAATGTCAAAGCCTGTGGAGATGGAAGGCAGATCACCTGGTATTGTTTTATAACTGATTGGGGGATGGCTGTCAAAGGCCAAACATGGTGTGCTTGGTTGGCTGAGCATCAGCTTATACATGGCGCCCCTGTGACACTAATCTTGCATACTTCAACTGAGCAGAGTAAGAGGATGTGGTGGAGCTCATACAAAGCAACACTTTGTACATATAACTATGAACTAAGATGATGTTTTTCACCTTGAGATTCCGAGTGACGTCGTAGACAGCTCACGTTTTGCTCTTGTTGTCTAATTGATGACATTCAGAACCCCTTGTTGATAATGTCACTGTTATTGAAAGTTATCCTTCTGTAATTATTTATATTGAAGTCTGACTGTGACACTAATAGCCACCTTTAATGAGAAAATAGCATAGTTACTGTGCGCTAATTAGTTATTACCTTAGAGTTGGGAAATCATGGGATACATTGTCACATGTATAAGAACTACCATAGTGGTTTATCAAAGGGCTAATGAGAGCAAGCAATGAAGCGAGTTCCCAATTTTTCACTGTGACGACTCCAATATATAGCTTGTGTGATCATTATGGATATGTCTTAATTTAAATAATTGGAAATAAGGGTTGCCTTTCCCCTTAGGTGAACCACTCAGTAGCAGTTTTTGAGTCATTTTTTAAAATGCTTAAGCCTAACACCTTGTTCAGTTACACAGACTAATTTGCTACAATAGAGGTTTTCCGTTACACAATGTGTGCTATTGAGATGTACTGTTTCTTTGATTTTGCAGTCCAGGTGTTTGTCCACCCAGTCTTTGATAATAACGTGGACAATGTCTGATCATCCAGTCCAGGTTGTTCTACACCCAGCATGTCATACTGAGGTGCAGCAGTCTCTGTGATAGACTTCCCTGGTAGAAATGCTTTCTGGGTATCTAGGGATACAGCCATTTATTATGTCGTGGTCAATTAATGCTTGTTAAGTGAAGAGACGGACTTCCTGGCGCCTCACACTGATTTTCAGGAGGAACGCCGTGGTTATGGTGAGAACAGGCCCATTCGCTGTTCTAAAGAGCCCAAAAAACTTAACTTTAAGAGATTAAGAGTCACACCAAGGGTCCAGGAGATGAGATGCACCTCTTTGAGGGTCAAGAACTCGCTGAGGATGGGTCTAAGATCTGTTGGGGAGCCTGTTATGTCCCTGAGTCCCTGAGTCTCAGATCAGGAGGCCAGCATACTAGCCCTTTGAGTCACTCTGGGGTCTTGGGTTCATGATGAGATTGCATGTCCAGTTCTTCCTCCTCAGGCAAGAAGGCATCAGGCAGCAGATCATCACAGCAGGGCAGCAGTTCCCTTCAGAGTGGGAGTCTTTTCAGCAGCACAACAGTCTTTTTTCCACTCGTCCTGAAGCATACTGTAGAACTGGTGTCTGAGGTCCTTCTTTTATACACTGGTGCCCTGGTTCTGAAAGGTTGGAGAAGCTTCTAGCCAGTGGCTATGAATTGCATGGAATTTTCTGCCTCCCTTTGCCCTGCCTCTAAGCTGTCTGAAGTAACAATGCAGGGTTGTTAAGCCGTTTGTGTGGAGACAGGACACAACCTATTCAGGTGTAAATGAGGCTGTGCCCAGCTACTCACTCCTATTCTGCCAGTGATGGCCCATCCAGTCTCACTTAAGCTCCCATTGTGTGTGACTATCTAAGAGGAATAGACAAAGCCCAACTGCCAATGGCACCCAGGCATTTGACCAGAGAATGCTGCAGGCACCAAATGGCTAAAGCAAGAAAATGCCAACTTACTAAAAGTTCAGAATTGCAATTTAATATCTGACATCACCATAAGTTAGGATTTAAAATTAGGATTCCAGATATGCCAGACATGAACCAGTTATATATTTCCATTTGAAAATTACACTTATAAATGAGGCAGCCCCAATGTTATCCTATGTGAGAGATAGGCCTTGCAGTAGTGAAAAATTATTTTAAGAGTATCTCACTGCTAGCTAAATAGAACCTAAACCTAAAAATGCCTTACTTTTTAAATACATTGAACCCTGCCCTCTGTGCAGTCCAGGGCCTACCCTAGGGGTGACTTACATGTATTAAAAGGGAAGATTTGAGCCTGGCAAAAGGTTTATTTTGCTAGGTCAAAATGGCAGTTTGAAACTGCACACACACAATGCAATGGCAAACCTGAGACATGTTTAAAGGGCTACCTAAGTGGGTGCCACAATCAGTGCTGCAGGCCCTCTAGTGGCATTTGATCTGCAGGCCCTGGGCACATGTTGTGCCACTTTACCAGGGACCTATAAGTATATTAAATATACCAATCAGGGATAATCCAATATTACCATGTCTAAAGGAGTGAGTACATGCACTTTAGCACTGGTTAGCAGTGGTAAAGTGCTCAGAGTCCTAAGACCAACAAAAAAATGTCCAGCAAAATGGAGGAGGAGAGGCAGAAGGCTTACAGGTCTAACATTTGGTAAGTGAGCTATCTCTCTTAAACGGCTGACCAACTCCACAACCCTGCCCCTGACACCCAGTCCCAGCCATTGGGGTTCAGGCATTGGGGGTTTGAAAGTGAGATAAAGCATACGGGACAGCTCAAAGTCGTCGACATTGCCATTCCCAGGCAAAAGTGCATTATTCCTGTAGAGACTGAGATTGGGAGTCCAGCTTTCTGGACCATAGGATGAAAGGATAGTTAAAGACAGCCCTATTTAGAAGTCTCTTTCAGTGGACCCCAGTAAATTGGTACAGGACCTACGTCCAAGCTCTAATAATTAGCAGACTGACCTATTGGAATGCTCTTTACATGGGGATGGCCGAGTATCCCATCATCGGACTTAAGTGATTTAGAACATGGCGGCTGAGCTTATATACAATAAAGACAAATTCAGCTCAGCCTCTGCCTGTTTAAAAGCTCTTCACTATCTAAAAAGGGCAACATTTAAACTCCTGTACAATGCTCACAGTTCTTTACATCATACTGGCCCTGGGATTCTTCATGCTAAACTGGATTTCTACACTCTTTCCAGAAATCTGAGATCCATCAAATTAGCTTTGGCAAAGACCACTGGCAACCAGGAGCTGCTCTTTAACACACTTGGCGGCAGCCCACCGCAACTTGCCACTCTTGGACCTTCGCCACAAAGGCGATTTTTACGGTTTAAGAAAGAAGCTCAAAACTTGGCTTTTTCCAGAATGTATATTTTTTTTCTCCGAACACTTTTTTGGTAAAATAGCACTTGAATGTGTAGCGTCTGATAGCTCTGTGAACTCTCTTAGGGCAGGACTTTTTACGCTTTATAAATACTGCTAAATAAATAAATAAGTATTTTGAGTGCAGAAAGCCTTTCCCTTCTACGGGCTCCAGTGTCACTGCACCTTCTGAACTGATGACAGCAATTTTCTATGTTTGAAGCAAAAGGGCAGCGTTCATGCTCTAGTTACTCACGCTATAAACACATAAGGAGTCTTTCTGTACTTACATTGGTGGCATGTGCTCTATAAAAACAAAAGAAGGAATATTGCCTGTCGATAAATTGTGAGCACAGCGAGGCAGACAATAAAATGCTAGTAAAAAACTGAGTCTGAACTGCAGCGCGCGGACCAGGTCTCCCACAACACTGCCTCGTTGGGTACCGTAAACCCCAAAAGGGCCTGAAAAATGTAAGAATGGGAGATGCGTGGTGTGTGTCCATGAGTTTAAATTGACGAGAGACTATTCAAGGGTTAATTGCAGTTCTCTTTGTAAATCCACCTATATGAAATGGTCATTCGGAACTTTGCTCCTAGGGTTTCTACAGAATTTGTTTTAATTTTGCAAATGTAATCAGTTATGTGGACTTTTTAACTGTATTTCAAAAACTGTGTGTGTTGGACTTGGCCCATTTTCCCAAAACTTTCGCTTTTCACCCCCCTGATTTAGGATGTCTCCCCCATGGTGAAGAAATGTATAGGCCATGATGTCATATGAAATGTAATGCAATGATGTGTGAACTTGTCAACCCCCCTTGTAAAAATGCACCTTACTGAAATGTCGCTTTTAAAATGGATGCCATGGATGTGTGTTGTGCCACCTGACTGTAGTAGGTTAGCAGTCTAGATGTTCGGGTCCCAGCCATCCCAGCTTTTGGAGGGAAAGCCTCGCACCCAGGGTGCTCTACTCCTCCCCCTGAGCCAGTTAGAACCAGTTCCCCAGAGGCTTCTAGAAGCTTCTGGCACTGTCTGGGAGGTGGGGTGAGGGCAGCATATATAAGGGGGTTGTGCCACCATGTGCTCAGACAGAGCAGGGACAAGAACTTGAGGGGATCTGCTGCCAGGGGGTACCGCCACTTGGGCCTGTGTGCTGGACCCTGCACCCAACTGAAACCCCTCTGCTGTCCACAGGGCTAGTGGAAGCCCCACTGCAGGAGTGCAGGCTGCTGTACAGGAGGAGTGCCACGCTACAGTGGAGTATGGTTTTTAAAGCCTTCTGCCCTGTCTTGATGAGGGCCCACTGACTCCTGACCTTGCCCCGTAGTGCCTGCTGCTCTGCTCCCTGGCCCCGGAAGAAGGAAGGAGAGCTACTAAAAGGGCCAGGAGAAGAGGAGTGTCTGTCCTCTGCAGCGCTGGGCTATGGAAGCTCTATATTTCTGTGGACTGTACCGTAAATAATAAGCGCAGGGCCCACCAAGCGCTGCCCCGAGGGATCCCGCTGCCTGTGCTGTCCCACAAGAATCGGCTGCTGTGTAGTGCTAGGAGGTGGCGCTGCCCAAGACAGACTGCTGCTGACAGATTGTGCCCTGGCGCTGTGGTCCTAAAGCACTGAGCTACTGGAGCACTGTGTAGCTTCTAAGCGCTTAGCATGCCTCTGGAGAATAGCGGATGCCTACCGCGATTTATGAAGATTTTGCTGAGTGGGTGCCCACTCCACATAATGGCGGCACTGTGGCTTATTTAAATTAGGCGGGAGCCTACCCCGCGCTTTGCCCGCAAGAAGATCACTGCCGCCGCCCAGTGGTCGCCAGAAGAAGGATAGAAGAAGCGGGTGGCTACACCGTGTAATGGCGGTGCTTGTGCGCTGATTAACAGGACTCCCAGCGTTGGCGCGCGTAACTAACCCAGCGGGTGCCCACCACGCATAGTGGCTGCTATGAGGTAACTCACTGCCGCAGCCGAGCCGCACCCAGGAGGACTGCCTGTTGGAAATTGGCAGGTGCCCACCTAGCGTGGTACTTCCACATAGGAGGGAGCCTATCCCTCATCGCTGCCTGGAATCACCGCCGCGGCCCGGGAGGAGTCCGCGCCTCATATGCGATGCGGAAGTCAGGCAGCCGGTTGGGACAGGGGTGAAGCTTCGCCGAGGTCCGGCCGGAACTGGAGAGCCGCACAGCGTTATGGCGCCGGCCGCCGCGCTGCAGGAAGTCTCGCCCTGTCTGGGCGGAAGCAGGAAGAGGCCGACCGAAACCCCGGGTCCCAGGAGGGGGCCCGGGTGAAGATAGGAGGAGTGCTGATGTCGGCGGGACTCTGGTGAGGAGAGGAGAGCCCCGCGGGTGTAGCGGCGGCCGCCTGAAGCCGCGGGAGAGAGCTGCACAACGTCTGCAGGGCTCCAGGTGGTGAGTGAGACCTGCAGCTATTACAGAGCCCCGTATGAGGAGAGAAGTGGGCATCGACTGCCGGGGCACACTGTCGGTGCCCTCCCTGCCCGCGAGGACGTCAGGAGCCACGCAAGAGGAGCCTGGTTAGTGGGGCTCTGAAAACCCCGTGGGGGCCGAGGGGGCCCAGGCCTACTGTGGTGGGGGGTGTCGGGGCACAGGGTCAGTGCTCGCCCCCGTGGCAGGATTGCCTTTACAGGTGCCTCGTCTGGCAGTGGGCACCTGCAACGTAGGACCAGGTTATTTTGGGGCACCAGAGAGCTGCACCAACGGCGGACTCCCCTTCCCAGACCCCGAGGAGTGGGGCTGGGGTCTGACTTTCGCCCCGCAAGACAGGGGGCGGCTGCAACGACCTAGGGCATGCTTATGTGGCCATACCTTCATGCCTGGGTGCTTATGTTACTGCTTCCCATGCTCATGTGAATGCGCCCCATGCTCATGATTTGTTGTGCCTGATTGGGATGCTGATTACTAATGTCCTGCTAACGGAATATGCCCTCATGTTCAAGGTGTTCATGCCAGGGAAGATATTTAGGCCCTGGGTTCTGACTACACTATTGTGCCTGATGTTTTCCCCTAAGGGTGATGCCCACTGTTAATGTGGCCTCTGCTAGAGCGAAGCCTATTAGGCGGTTTTAGGTTAGGCCTAATGCTCCTGGGCCTCAATATTATTTATGTCTAAGGCCTCATGGTTGATGTCTACTGATGTTCTATGCCAAATGATAATGCTTTATGTTTTTATCACAGCCTTGGAACTGATGGACTTACCTTTTCTTCATTTACCCTGTAAATAATCCCCTTGTAAATATTGACCTGGCGCCAGTTGGCACAGTATAGTGATAATTGTGATTACCTGTGTGGGTTTGGTACAATACAAAAGTTATTCTTTCCACCTAATCTGGTGTGGTCTCTTTTTGTGGTGTGCCTTGGGTGTCGCCTATGTGTTGGTGATTTCTACCTTGCACGATAGGGCTCGTGATTGTCTGGTAAACTCGGAAAGATAATAAAATGAAATTTAAAAATGTGCATCCCTTTATCCTTTTTGTGCCTTCTGTATCCCTAGGCCTGTTCACTGAAAGCAGGGGAACATACACAGAAATGTGCTCTCCTACAATTACAACTTTGTTTAAAGCATATTTCTGAAATTAATGACTTCGCAAACACGCAGATGTATTGGAAATCTATAAACGCTTATATTTCCCAGTAGTAATCTCGAGCATAAAATGAATGTAAGTTGAATTTCCACCACATGTAAATTTCTCCATATGGAAGTTTCACACATCTGAGCATTTGAACGTTTTCCCTTTTTTTAAATTCTGCAGCAGGAAAGCATTTTCCCTGTGTTGAAATGCTTCTTCTACACCGAGAATAAAAATGGGGTTCTTACCGCACACTTGTGGCATTGATAGAAGTAAACTTTCAAGCATTTCCAAAGAGGAAAGATGGTTTCAAAATGATTATAAGTGCCTATAAATAAAGAGATTTGTAGGTGTTTATCAGTGGCGGCCGGTAATTTGAACATGGTGAGCCAAGCTGGTCACACTCACTCACTCTCATGCATTCACACGCGCTCGCACGCACACATTCACAGCGCGCACTCACAAATACATATAGATTCATACAGACGTGCATGAATGCAAATACCAAACAATAAAACACAAAGAACCTTACCAGCTGCAGCATCACTTGTGGCAGGAGGCAAGCCTCCGAGGTTTCAGGATGGTTGATACAGCCACCTTCTCTCATTGGCTGAGGAGGCGGCTGTCTCTGTCTCGTCTCAGTGGGATTGGGTCGGCGAGACTTGAGGGTGTCACTGATTGGCACTCAGCCCTAGGGCTCTACAGGGCCGAAAACTGAAGCGCCCAGGTCCTAGGCTATCAATGACAAACCCTCATCGTGCGGGTGAGGCCCTCCAGGCGCTTTCCAAGCTGACGATCAGCGCATGTACAGCACCTGGCTGCCTGACTTGAACAAGAGGAGTGTCTGTCAAGCTGACCTTTGTTCATCCTGACAGAAAAAAAGGCGAGAGGTGGGTCCCTCTGCCCTTAACCGCTTCCGCGCTAATGACGGAACCGCTCTGTCATCAGCCGCGGTAGCGCTGTGCTGATGACAAAGCGGTTCCGTCATGGCCGGCTCGACGCGCCTGCGTGGCGCTGATTTTGCGCCTGCGCGGCGCGTTCTATTGAGCGGGCGGGGCCATGACGGAACCGCTCCGTCATGAGCACAGCTGAACCAAGGCAGGTGACGGAGCGGTTCCATCACCAGCATGGGCGCGCCGCGCGCCCCCCCGCCCCCTTAACACTGCGGTGGAATAGCCGCCGCAGCGAAGGGGTTAAGGGTGGGGGCTGCTGGTGTTTATTTAATTCTGCATATAGTCCTTCCAATAAAGGCTAACGCTAAATTTCAAACATACTATGCCAGATTTCAAACATTCTCATCAATCCCGATTCTGTTAATCATAATTGGGATGTAATCATTTAATTTTTATACCTGGTTTGAATTTAGGTATGCAAATATTTCTGTGACCAGTCCTAGAGCGTGCTAAAAAATGAAAACATTATTGCAATAAAAGGAATCTGAAAGAAATTAGGGCAGGAAACTGGTAATGAATTGCAAACTGAGTAAGCCGCTCATAAAATGTTTTCTAACATGCCATTTTATTTGAAATACAGTTTTGTTTGAAAGGTAATACTGATTACAGAATGTTCCATTTTCATAGCAAGTTTACGATGGTCGTGATTGAAAAGTAATCATGCTGACAGGGTAAGGATAGCCAAAGGATAGTACTGCCAAAATGAAGAGTCGGTTTGGTAGATCTAATAGAAAGAGCTTTCAATAGATCACATGCACCTGAAAAAGTGGTATTGTCTTTTAAGTTGTATAATGGAACTTTTCTGGAAGTGGTGACATTTTTATGTGAAAAAAACAGGGACCCCCTTGAAAATGATAATGGTTCCAATGGCAAGGGAAACGGACACCCAATGTAAATAATCACCCCTTGGCAACCAGGAAGAATTTTAAATAACCAATAATTAAACAGACCTGAAGAACATGTGAAGAAATAAATATATACTTTAATTAAATTGGTACATGCATAGGATATAATATTAATGGGGTTTGAAAGCCTCCTCACATAAACAAATAATCATAAATATATCAATATAAACACAAAGACAGGGACAATACAAAATGCAAGACAACAATGCACAAAATAAACGAAAAGACAGTATTTACAGGTTAAAAATATACAAATATAGTGCACAATTGAGAAATGTTGAATCACAGAATGATCTAATAATCAACTTTGTATTATTATTGCGTAAAATGATACATCATACAAAATGCACTATAAACTGTAGGCGTGGCAAAAAATGAATCTTGTTCAGTTGTGGTGACCTTTTAAGCATATTTGGCCATTAACAATGGTGAGAACTGGAAAGGATTTAGATATGGTGGGGTTCACCCCTTTTTTAAATGTCCTGGCACACAGAGGTTTTGTAAGTCACTCGGTCAACAGAATTGGGTAAAATGGCATAGAATCTAAAGACAGTTTTAAAGAAATTGGTTAGGAGGGACCTCAAATCTCCGAGGTATTTTTGAAAAAAGGTGAGAATTGGCAATTTTCACTGCATGACAATAGCATTGGTCATAAATGGATATGGTTTAAACCAAAATGTATATTTGAGGACCCTCAACAGTCAACTATTTTTGGACACATTTGTGACAAATGGAAACATTCTTTAGAAGCACATTTACAACCCACATCAGCTCCCATAGTACCGAGTTGATACACAAGCCTAGGGGGCTAGATTCTGATGTAAATGTTTCAGCTGGTAGACATGAGAAATAACTCTCTTCATCAGGTCAGATTAACCATGTTAGAAACAGGCCTATCTCTGTTATAAATCCACACTGGCACCTAATATCATATTTTTCCAATTCAAACCGTACTGTCCAGTTTCTACAGTGCTGCACATTTTGTTCAATGGTGCAATAAGGTTGATGAAGCAATGCACATATTTGTCCTAGGTCTACAGTGCTACACCAATACTGAGGAGTTTTCACAATGCACAGCAATGCACACATTTCCAGTTTGCACACTGCTGCAGTAATGCTTGTTGTCACCCAATGCAGTGGTTAATGTATACAAAAATAAGTGCTAGGGCTTTCATCAGGAGGCAGCTTGCACCAGCCCATTTCTCCTGTTGGCGCGGCCTAAAACAGAACCAACCACTAATCATAAAAGTGGGAAGAGGATGTGGCAAAATGGCCAGAGTTGCCGACTTCGGGCCTGGGGATGAGGTTTGAGTCTCGGCTCAACATCCCATGATTCTGGGGAAATCACTTAATCTCCCTGTAAATTAATGCGTCCTTAACTGGTGCCAATGTTAATGATTAAGTGCTGAGCACCAAAAACCGCTGGCTTAAATTAAGCACTGCCCCGCAGTCCACATTACGAATAAGCTGGTGATCAGCAAGGTCCCCCTCCTCACACTACTGATACCATGAGCATCAGTAATTGATGCGAAGGGAAAATGCAACTAATTCAAGGATTTTGTGGTCTAACATATGGGAATTGATTTTCCCACAAAACTCTAGCCCTGAATTATACCTGCACCTCTTGTTCTCTCAATGGGGCTGGTAATCTCCTACTACCAGCTGCCTCAGGATCAAGGGGTCACTTAAAACAAGGCCTTTGTATTTCCTGTTTCTTCTCTTTTCTCCAGTAGGTGAACTGGATCAACGCATAGAATTTGGGGAATTTTGTAGTATGCCATGTGAACAGGTACTACTGACCAGGGGCGGTTCCTCCGCTATGACGGAGGAGCGTCACCCCACAGCTTTCTCGCAGTGCAAGAAGCAAAAACACAAAATGTTAATAACTTTTAGTTATTACTATCATGTGTTTGCTTTGTGAGCAGGTGGGTGGACGGGGGTGCTTTGCTCTCCAAGCAGGGCAGGGGAGGAGTGGTTTGCCCACTTCTGAGTGCGCAAAGACTGTTTGGTCAGCCCTCTCAGGCCGCCCAAACCAGTCATGCTCACTTTGCCCGTCTCCAGGCAGGCTGCATTGCAGCCTGCATGGAGAACATGCCCACCCTTCTATCTAGCCCCAGGTTGAGCGCCGTGTCATGGCACTCCAGTCCAATCACAATGCTGCATTGCAGCATTGTGATTGGCTTAGGGGTGGGAGTCTAGCTGCCTGCTTTCTGTTCCTGTCGGAGGCAGGGGATCAGGAGCAGAAAAGTCGTGGGACCCAGCGGAAATGTAGGTTTTCATTTTTTTATTTTTAATTATGACCCACCCCCCTGAATAACCCCCCTCCCCGCGTGAATGCCCGCACCCGCCCCCGATCCGCGAGCCATGCCAGCCGCTAATGCTACTGACCTGAGTAAAACTAACACGTCCCTCATTTTTTGTAATGTTATCATTCCCAATGGCAATGACAACAGATGCCAGGCTGTTCATCTCTCCAGTGCACATTAACCTAGAACCAGTCTGAACAGATCTGACCAAGTGCTCTGTTCTCAGCCTACAAAATTTGTCCAGAAACATGTAGATGCCCTTCTCCAGGATTGAAAGAATGCCCGACCTTCGAATGTGGCAGACCATCTCTACCAGATGGCACAGTTGGGACCACTATGTTTTAGGCGTATGTGCTGAATTTAGCTTTGCCATTTCAAACAGTTGTTTAGGCCGGTTTAAGGAATTATTTAACCTAGGTGAAACATAGTGTGTCTTCACAAGGATCCCTCTGTGTTTGTATTTTTTCCTGACTTATTGAAAGAAGGATAGGATCTGAGTGCTTTCTTTGACCTGTCATTCCAGTGAAATAGTAGAGGCAGAAGTCCTTAAATTGCAAAACAGTCAGCATAGGCCCCAATGCATTTGTTAGGAGCCTGCGGCTGTTACTGCCTAGACCTTATTCCTTCCACCTCATACCTCTTTCTTCCGCCACCCTAAACTGTCTGCATTTTCTAGTCGAGGTTGGATTAAAAAAATAAACAGCTGCTGCATCTTACATCTGGACATCCTTATCTATGTGCCCTGTTGAGAAAATGTAAAAGCACCTCTGTTTGGAGGGTCTGTTCATAAATATAAAATGATGCTCTCCTGGGACCTGATGTATAGAAAAATGATGCCCCGCAGTGCAGCAAGCCATTTTGCTGCGCCGAGCTGCGTCATTTTAAAAGCACAGGGAAGCGGCGTATTTACAACCATATGACGCATCCATGTGCTCTCCCCAGAGCTGGTGCACCCTTGCGTCATGTTGCAAGGGCCCCTGCATTGCGGGGAGCTGCACAAAAACAATCATTGATGGCATGTTCCTCTTTCTATCGCATAGCAGGTGGAAACAACCAGGAGCAATACAAGCATTTCTTCTCTGTGTCCCACTCATGTGCCTCACATGGGGAGGGGTAGGATTCTTACGCTGTCCCAGCTTCATAAAACTTTAGAAAATCTGGGGATGTGTCAGTTTCCATGGATGTTGCATGGGAGCACCCACAGCAAGGCCCATGGACCGACCCTTTAATGTAATGTGTGAAAGGGGCCCATATTTAGAAGTCCATGAAAAGTCACTCAGGGTCAGGGCCGGACTGGCCGTAGCGGGCATCAGGCGTTTCTGCAGTGGGCAGGAAGGGTGGGGGCTGGTTTTGGAGCGGTGGCAGCCGTGTTCATTACTGGAGGCCGGTTCTGCAGCAATGTTGCAATATTGGCCCCCTGTAACAAAAGCAGCAGTGTTGGATACTGGTTTAGTTAAGCAGCAGTGCCTCACACTAACACCCTCGCCCAACCCGGACGCCCCTCCCCACCAAGGGCCTGTCCGATAGAATTGCCAGAGCTTCCTTGTGTTCTCAGTCTGAGCAGGGTGACTTTACCTGGCCTTGTAAATATGGGCAGGGACACAGCTCCGCAGATGAGTCAAAAAAAGTGATGCCCCGCAGCGCATCGGTGTTGTAAACAAGGCCTTTAGTCTATAGCCGGCTATGTGATTGAAGTTCATTGAGGACCCGTGAACTGGCCTCCTGGGGCATTGCGAAGCGAGTCACTGGATTATAATATTAAAGGGTGCTGCATAAATGCAGTCTATTTAACAATATATTTCGATGATGGCTCTTGCACACAGGCACACCACACCAGCTTCAGCAGTTCTGCTGCGCTTTCATTGCAGGGATTATCCGTAATGACATACAGTGGACAGAGTGAGTGATGGAGGACCATCGCAGCTCCATCTTGGAAGAGGATTGGACTTTGCCGCAAATTTCTTTTAAGGGTACTAAAGCCTGCGACAAATGGATTCAATATTTTCTTAAGGTCGGAAATGGCAAGGTGCAAGTGTTTGATTCGCTTTTTCTGTATTTTGATGACTGCAGCGGTCTTGAAGGAGATACAATGAAGCAAAATGTACTTGAATTATGAATACATGAGAGGAATGCAAGCGTAGGATGAAGAAATAAATGCACTGCCTCTGGCACACTGAAACCTGATAAAAAAAAATCCATGTGGAGAATCAAAGTATGAAAGAACCTGAGCTCCAATGGGGTTTAGTATTTTATCTTAATATTACTAAATGTATTTTTATAGCGCCTTGCCAGCCTGGATGGCGCTGCAAACCACCTAAACCATGGATTGCAGAATATGACAGAGGGTTAATCAGGGGAGATGAAACACAGTAAGATGAGCTCACTGTCTGACTATTAGTTGGGGCAGATCAGAAGCCTGATTTAAGTGCTAAATATTCTGGGATTTACTAAATTTGAGGCAGTCATTTACAGTATTGAGGGATGAAGGAAGCAAATTCCTGAGATGGGAGCCTTGAGCATGAAAAGAGCTAACACCAAAATCTTTGCATTTTAGCTACTGGATGGTGAAGCAGTTTTGGATGACAGGCATTAGTCGCCTGGTCGGTTGATAAGGCAGTTGTGGTTGGGAGAGGTAGGATGGAGCATGGGCACGGAGGGACGTGTGCACAAAGTATAACGGCCCACATACATCAAGCATTTTTGGAGTCGCAAACGGTGCGATTCCTTAAAATCGGCCGTTTGCGATTCCAAAAATGCTTTTTGGAATGCATCAAGCATTTTTAGAAATCGCAACATTTTTGCGATTTCCAAAAATGCGATTGCTTTTAAGAAATCGCAAATTTGCGATTTCTTAAAAGCAATGCATGAATACTTTTGAAATTGCGAATTCGCAATTAGAGGGACAAATTTACCGAGTAGTTGAACTACTCGGTAAATTTGCAAAAAGTGTAATTAACACAGAAAACGCATTTTAAAAGCATTCATGTTACGGACACACATGTCCTTAGGACATGTGTGTGTGCAACATGATGCGAAAAATACATTTCAGGGGTGCAGGGGGGGGTTCATTTGAACCCCCCTCACCACCCTTGAAATGCAATCAGGATTTGCGATTTTGAAATTGCGAATTCGCAATTCCTATTCATTCCTATGGGCCTTTTGGCCCATAGGAATGAATGGGAATTGCGAATTCGCAATTTCAAAATCGCATTTTTTATGCGATTCGGTAGAAATAGCGATTTCTACCGAATTGCATAAATATTTAAAAAATAATCATGCATAGGCTTTTGCGATTTCTAAATTGCAAATCGCTTTTTATCGCAATTTAGAAATCGCAAAAGCCGAGATTGATGCATGTGGGCCAACATCTTGTACTTGATACATGTTCCCACAGTGCTCCTGATGAGGTCAATTTGCTACATCCCAAGGATGAAGCGGGCAGCATAGTGTTGGATTGCCATAGATTTGAGAAGGAGGTCTACAGAAATGTAATGAAGGTTGAAGTATTTAACTCATCTGATAATAATCCAATGTATTAAATACCCACCAACTGGTAATTCTGAACAGTGTGTGTAAAGAGGGGTTCACATAGGGTAGGAATACACTGACCATCTTGTAATCAGGCCCCTAGTGTTTTGTTTGATAACATGTTTAATGCTATGAAGGTATCACTAAGGCCAACACCTGCTCAAATTCCAGGCTCGAATCATGGAAGGATAATATTCAAACTCAAACTCAGTCGTATAGCTGACAGAGTAAATACCTGGCGAATCTTTTCCCATCCGCACAAATGGAGGACAATGTTGGATTTGGCGAAGATACAATCATTGTTGCATTTTTGTACCTTCTGCTCATTCCAGATTACCGTGGGTCTTGGTTCCGCCAGGTGGAACTTCCTAACCATCTTTTCTAGTAAGATGGAAAGGATCAGCACCCATGACAGGAAGGCAGACATGTGCACGTGATTTCAGGATGAAGAAGTGATGCAGTGCTGCATAGGAACAGTGGCATTCCACAAAATATGGCAAACTTCGGATCAAGGATGGAATAGACTGTAGTTAAGCCTCCAACTGAAGCATCTATTTGCACATTAGTGGCTGACCAAGGTTACAATTGGCTGACAATAATATGTGACTGCATTTGAATAGAATCCCAGCCCAACCCTGGCAGTTGACTCCTCTGAGGAATTCTTCAAAATATGGAGAGTTGAAGATCAGCTTGACAAAAAACCTGGTAAGAAATACAAATGATTGTTTTCATGCTGATGAAGACATAAGTTAGGTGCCTAGACAAGAATGATGATGCCCTCAAGTATTTGCTGGGAATGATTTACTTACCTGTGGTTCTGTGTTGCATCCTGCATGACACCGAGGGTGATGGTATAAGGTTTGTTAATGTGAGACCACATGAAGAAGATGTAAATGACAACAGGGTGCAAAGCGAGTGCTAACTGAATAATAAATTGCGCCAAAAAGTATGCAATGTAACTTCCAACATGTTCAGTGTGACTGACATTGTCCGACAGGTTTGTTCCTATTTTCGAGTAAGTTACAGTGTCAGTCCCATCACAGTTACTTCGGTGATGAATTTTGACATTCAGGGGCTCATTAGGATGGTGGGTGGACTTTGTCCACCCGACACCCTAACGGAGAACGGGACCACCCGCCATAAGGGCGGGGGTCCCGTAGGGGGAATTAGGATGTGCCCGCCAATTTGGCGGGCACGTCCTCCATGTTTTAAATTGTGGCGGGCAGTGCACTCTGCACCGCCTGCCACAATACAAAACACTTGTGAAAGCATTTGCATGTGCAAAGCGGCAGGCACACGGCGGTGCCTGCCGCTTTGTATATGTAAATGTGGGGGGGTACCATAGGTACCCCCCCTGTCCTCCCCCAAAACCGTCATCAGCAAACACCGCCTGCCTTTCCGTGGCGGCATTGCCGCTGCGGAAAGGCACCTATATGTGGCCATTGTAATATGGCTGGCGGTGTCCATTGGACACCGTCACCATATTATACCATTACGGCCGCGGTCGCCTTGTGACCGCGGCGGTAAAGCGGCCGACGGTCTTTCCGTCCGCAGCGCTCCCCCCGCCATCCTAATACGGCGGTGGGGAATCCAGGCATAGGTGTCGGCAGATTGCCTCCACCAGGCCGGCGGTGGCTACCGCCAGCCTGGCGGAGGCAATCCGCCCGACATCATAATGGACCCCTCAGTGTCATCATAAGGAAGGAATGAGGCGGGGAGGTGATTCCCACTGGTGATGCCAGTAACTGGTGCGAGCCATGCTTATTGTGTATATTCATACGTGATAAAAAAAAAAAAGTTTCTCTTATGCAGTTCTGTCACCATTATCCTTACAGCTGAGTTCAACCTCAGGTCATCTCAACATCAACTGAGCTGGTGTACCCATGTCTCGCAGACTCAAATATCCTGTCTCTTGAGAGGTAATCTTGGGGCATTTTACCAAGCAATAGCGATAATTATCACTATTGCTTGGTTAGAGACAAATATTTACCGCTGAGCTGCCGCGATTTTTACCGCAAATAAACCTTGGTATTACCAAGGTTTATCGCAGATGCGATAAAAATCGCCGCAATGCATGAATATCGCTGAAAAGTCAGCGAGATTCATGCATTACCGAGCTAATGCTCTTAGCCATGTTATCCACCTCCCATTGGATAACATGGCTAAGAACTGCTCAGGGCAGGTGTTAGCTTTTGGAGATATTCGCGCTTAGCGCGAATATCTCCAAAAGTTGGTAATAGGAGATAGCGATGTTAGCGACTGTTTTCAGTCGCTAACATCTTGGCACGCCAACTTTGCATGTCATTAGTGATAAATATCACTGACATGCAAAGTGGGGCCCAAGATGGTCGCTATCTCCTACTAGCTGTCGCTAACTGGTGTTAGCGACAGCTAGGTAATAGGGAGATAATTTTATCTCCGCTTTCTTGGCTTTTAAAGCCAAAAAAGTGGAGATAAACCCCCTTGATAATATGCCCCCTTGGTTTTTTTTACTTTAGTATTTCAGCTGGGTCTATTGTAACGAGTGAGTTTCTTTCAAGGCAATGAATGAAAGAATAGTGCACATTATCAAGGCAGATGACAGAATTGTAATGACAAACAACTCAAATAAACATGAGCAAAGTAGCCTATCTGATAGTATGCCATTGTTATGTGGAAGACTGAACATCTGTGTTATTCTCCCATCCCATATCACATCTAAATAGTTTGAGGCACACTGTGCCTAGTCTTGAAAGAGATAGTTTCATGGATGTTCTTTCAGTTTAAATGTAAAATGTCATTAGTCTTGTGTGGGATGTTTTTGACAGACATGTAAGTAGCTGCAAGGAAAACATAACATGAATATTGGTAAAGCGCACAATCACTAAAGGTTATCTTGGCGCAGAATAACAGATGTTTATTGTCATCCAACTCAATGGTACTCATTTTATCGACTTCAAAAGGACATATCGGGATTTGAACCTGTGGCCATGAGATCGAACACAGGCCCCTACAGTGGAGACATTAGCCCACTCAGCTACCAGACCGGGATAGGCCTTAGCCCACAGCAGCTAATCTCTAGAGGTCAGTCCTCGTCATTTCACAATACACCCTAAAAGTCCCTTGGTGACTGTGAAGTTTTTTTACAATTTCTTCCATGAGTGCATTCTTGTGCTTGAGCCAAACATGGATGCTCCAGGAACGTTTGTGTTAGCCACCTCGGAGAAAATTTTGATGTTACAACTACCCAGAATTTCACAAGTCGTCTTAATTATGTCAGGTACCTGTCCAGACACAGGCAATATTGTTGACCCTGTTCAGTACATATTTGCCAAGAAAGCAATTGGCATTGAGCTGTGGAGGGTGAAATGCTGCTGGTCTGGCTGCTTCTGATGGTGGTGGTGCAGGTGCACAAGAGAATTTGCTTGTTCCTTCTATGGAATCTGACGTTTCAGAGGCACTCGTACAGAGCTCCAGCAAGGTAGGTGATGCAATACCTGCCAATTAAACAGTGTGTACTTGATTTTAGACTATCTTTTGTACCAAGTCTTACACTCTGATTACATTCTGTTGTACCTTCATTACTGGCTACCTATTGAGATGTTTGTTGATTGGTTTTCAAGGTTTCGAGACTTGTCTAAGGAATGTATATATGCTTAGTCTTTTTGTTATGGTTATAGTCTCTCTTCACTCTTTTCTATTTCCATTTTGAATTGCTTCAAATTGCACATTTTACCTATTTTTTAGTTACATCCTCCTGTGTAATATCGTGGGTTTACTTACTGACAGATGCGTTATTTCTGACTTCATCACCAACTCATCTTGTCAGCACTAGCTAGACCAGACTTGGGGCCCTTATTTATGAAGGGCTTGCATTGCCGTTGCGTCACTTTTTTGTGATGCTGCGGATGAGTAATCAATGCAGTACGCCCTATTTACAAAGGGACAGATCTAGGCAGATGCATAACTTTGTAAAGGCCTGCACTATATTATACCAGCATCAGGAATAATGTATGCAGGGTGGGCGTTCCCCCGTAATAAAGCCTCATAGAAGTGGCGCAGTGAAATGTATGCTATTTCACTATGCCACTTCTAAATCTAGACTCCGTCAAAATCCTTACACCTGCTTCAAGCAGGCATAGGGATTGACGCAAGTCTTTTGAGATTGAACTCGCCCATGGGTTATGACACATTGATGGAGATGTGTCAGTTTTTTACGTCACACTCCAGCAACACATCATTTTGCACTACCAGATATATCAGAATTATTGACTTATCTGTAAATCCTTGCACAATGGAGCTCCGTAATTGTAAATATGGTGCATCCATGGTGTCGTAAGGAGGCGCTAAAAAAGTTACGCATTGCTGCTTTTGCCCAGTGATGCATCACTTTTCATAAATGAGGCCTGTAGGAGGGTAGGATACTTCTGCATGTTTACCCCCACATTTTTCCTGGTAGTAAGCTGTTTTTGACTAGTCTGACTGGGATCCTGCTAAACAGGACCCCATTCTCTCTGCTTTCTCCCTTGAACTGTTGTGACAAGTACTTAGGTATGTCCCAGATTAGATACTGCAGTACCCTTATCAGTCCCTAGTATATGGTACTAAGGTACCCAGGGCATAGGTACCCCAGAGGTCCCCAATTGGCTGAAGCATGCATTATGCCACCCATGGGAGACAACTAACCCTGGGCATAGTGGGGGTAACAGGGCTACACAGAGTGACATGGAAACAGAACCAATCTCCCCACACTCTGTGTAGCGCCGCTACGTGCCATGCGCCTCCCACCAGCGCTATTAAAATGTTTTAAACATCTATTTAAAAGACAGAGAAAACTCCTTACCTTATCGGTGACTTCCCCGGGCTGCCCTGTTCCGCTATAGAGCCTTTTTCATGAAAACTGTCCATGTGCATTCCTTGAAAGAAATGTGCATGCGCGGGCGCGCGCATGCTCAGATTTCATGAAGAAGTCGCGATAGCGGAAAAAGTCGCGATAGCGGAAGAGGGCAGCCTGGGGCTGCCGCCGATATGGTAAGGAGTTTTTTGGGTCTTTTAAATAGATTTTAAAAATGTTGTAATAGCATGGGTGGGAGGCCAACTCTGCTCTGCCGCGAGTGTGCACAGATTTGCCTGTTCCGCATTCTTTGTGGTACGTGGAACAGGCACAATTCCGCACATTCCACGGGCGGAACGGGGTTGTCCGTCCAACCTTAGAGACTACTCAAAAAGAAACTACAGGCCTGCCATTGCAGCCTGTGTAAGCTGGTTCTAAAGATATAGGTCTCCTATATCTAGGGGTCACTGTACTTAAAACCTATAAGTCACCCCTATAGCAGGCCTTTGCAATCCTGAAGGCAAGGTGCATGGTTCAAGCAGGACACCCCTACAGCCAACAGAGTCCATTCTCCTGGGTTGTAAGTGAAGCAGCCATATACCATACAGAGGGGCATCAGATAATTACGCAATAACAATCTCAACATTGGGTACATCTAATCCTATCATGTTTGGTATCAAACATGCTAGAATCATACCCCCACACCATCAACGGTGTGGAAGGTATGATTCCAAGCACTGGAGAACCCTCCGTTAGGCTCTCAGTGTTCCCGGTGCCAGCCTTCTAGACCCAGACAGCACAAAATGGTTGCTGCCGACCAGAGACATGATCCTTGCCTCCTGCTGCTGAGCCAAGCTCAAGCTGGGGAAGGTAGAACAATAGGCATCCTGTTACAAGGAGGTTTGACCACCTCCCAGATAGGATTTAGTGTATTGGGAAAGTGTGGGTGAGCTTGCCAGTGTCACTGAGTCTGCATGCCTCCTTGCATAGTCCAGTTCAAACCAGCTATGGTAGCCGGTGGCTCCTGCTCTGGCGTGAAACTGGAATAAGGACATGGGATTAACCTCCCCCCTGTTCAGACCCCTGAATCGTCCCAACACTTTCTTTAGGGTTCTTAAGGGCTTACCTGTGGGTGGGTCCCTAGATTCATCGTGGGACAAGATTCAAATCAGACACCACTTCTACTTCTACCATCTGGGCACTCCGGACTTCGCTGTACTTCGTTTGGGCTCGACTTTGTCTCCCTTCCAGTCTGCTGCATCGTCTGTGCCCGTGCATCATACAGGAACGTTCCTTGGCCTGTGGGCATCAAAGACACCTGAAGGAATCTCCCTTAAAGTGAAGGAGTCACTTCCCCGCATTTGCAGGCACCGCAACTAAGCTGACTGGTCTGCTGCTCCTGAGCTCCTCCGGACTCCTAAAGGTTCTACAACACAGGGTGTGGTTCTCTGCAGCTCTCAAGGCCTGCCCTGCCCTTTCACTAATTCTGAGGCCAGTATCCCTCATGGGAGCCACAGGAACCAAACCCCTGTGCATCATGTCAACTTGCAGTTGCAAAGACTTGTTGGCTTCCTTCCACCAAAATCTTCGGGCTCCAAGTAGCCCTAACCTGAAGCACCTCCAGTGATCAAAGTCTTCGTCCACATCGCATAGTTTGCACCATGGCCTGCATCTTTTGGTAAGCTGCTTGAGATACTCTTGCGACTCCAGTGCTTCCAGCCTGTGGGTCCTGTTGACGGTCACCTTTGTTTTTTTTAACTCCCCTGATTGCTCTGGCCTGCCCTGACTCCCCTGCTTGTGGTGAGTCCCCTGGACTTTGCTGGTCCTGATGTTGCACCTTCTTTGACTTCTGCATTGGTTGCATTTGCCAAGGCTTGTTGGTGCTCTCTCCAGACACCGACCCCTCAGCACTCGAAATCTGATGTGGGATAGCTCGTGCACACCTCCTGGTCCTCCTCAGCACGGCCTGGTCCTCACAGCTACAGAGTCAAGGTCATTGTCAACTCTCCTGCAACTTCCGACATTGATGAGCATTCGTCTTCCAGATCTCCTGTTCTCTGCTGAGTGACATAAACTCAGTGCCCTCTGCTTGCAGGTACCACTCAACTAGAATCCACCTTTGGATTCCACTGGACACTTTCTCCTTCTTCAAAGTGGCACGTTCCTAAAGTCCTCCATTGGGTTCAACTGCAGTTTCAGACACCACTTCACACCTATGCACTGAGAGTATTATATAATAAATACATATTTTTATAAATACCTTGTGTGGTCCTTTTTCACTTAATCTATACATATAAGATTGCATTCTGGTAAAACAAGCTGCTTTACACTTCTTTTGGACTAAGCCTGAAGGCTGCTCTCCACAGCTACCACTTAGAGCTCTTTCTAAGGTTGTCTAAGACTGCTTAAATCACCATAAAGGTTGTCTGGACCGGTGCAGGGTGCCCACTTACATATGTAGACATCAAATATCATACTAGCTTCTCACAAGGCCCCTTATCTTTTATAAAACTTTTGATGCTGCCTCACTCATTTCAAACCTAGAAACGAATTGTGATGGTTGTGCTGCCATCTGATCCCTGCACAGGGTACACCTTTCCACTCATGGTGGGGAGAGTTTGCTCGTGACAAGTCCCGGTTTTCCCGCCATGTTAACTTCCATTATTTCAGAACTGGTTTGGTTTTCAACATTATAACATCTTTGTAGCCTACAAGGATCGTTTGCCATGAATAACGTGAGTAGCATAGTGTGTCTTGATCCATGTTTTCAACCTTCTCACATTTTCCATAGCTGTACTTTTGTCTTTTAATGACCTGTAGCACTATCCAGGCATTAATATGTGAGTAAGCTTTGTACTCACACGTGAGTTATTTTCTAAATGACAAGCATTGCCCTTTGGTGAATTGACTTCCAATGTTGATCCTGTCCTGGTGTTCTTTTGACACTGTTCTGTTCATAATACTCTTCTCTACTGCGCTTGACTCTTATCCTAATATTCAGTGACCCCTTTTGCACTCTTTTTGCCAATCTGAACTTGATTCTCTCAGTACAGCTATTGCAGTCTTGTAAAAGGTCCAGACCTGATGATGACATTTAAAATACTCACATATGGTCGAAACACGGTTGACACATAAGCAAGCAGCCTATCACTAGCCATTGTATTATCTTCACTATCAGGAAATGCAAAGTTTTCCTTGCTGCCAACTCTCCATAAGTGGCTCCTGTGTAACTTTTCTTTTATGTGCACACTGTTCACTTATTTGTTACTAACTTCGCCATGTGATCACCTTTGAACATATGCATGTGTGCTGGTGAATATCAATTCAATTCAATAAATCTTTATTAGGATATAAAATATTCATAAAAGCACAGTTAAAAACCAGCATGTACAACAACAAATAAACAGGGACTTGTGATGTATAACATAATCAGCAATAAAAAATGGACAATAACTGCATATGTGAATAAATAGTTTTTCTGCACCCTTGGATTGCATCTGGAGGCAAAATATATGTGCTATTGTGATGAGACTGATTTGCTCTGAACAAGTCCTCCGCAAACCACTCTATTTATTTACCCGAGGTTAAGCTCGACATAAGGGGGTTGGAATTAAAGTAATGGTACTAGTCATGCAACGAGGTTATATAACATTCCGCGGGTTTCATTAAAAAGAAGTGCATTGTAATTGCTGTAAGATGGACTGGTTACCTTGAGTTAGAATGCCAAGGGCCATGCCTGACAAGAGAACAACTGTGTATGGCTGAACCTCAACCAGAGACCTCTTAGCCCAAAAGCACATTATGCCAATCACTGCGCCGATGTCTGGGCTGTAATTCATTCCATGACGCACTTCCGGTAATTGCAAGAGCTAAAAACAGAATGGATGAACACAAGCTCTGCCTGGGCTCTAAAATGACAACGGATCTAATTTGTAGTGGCAATTTTCTGCAGTAAGTGGGAAGGTTTCTGGGAAATCTAAGGGTAGCATCAGAGTGATTGTGCCTCCGTAAAAACAAGCACTGTCCATATTTGGGATGTGAGCTAGTAAGTGCAGGTGTAAGGTTTGGAAGCAAAGGAAAGAGATGTGGTAGAGTTGTTATGTTGCTCACTTTACAACCAGGGGTTGAAGTTTCAAATCCAAGCTTCCCCCCTTGACTATAAGGCGTGATTCTGGGACAGTTCCCTAGGGCCGAAGAAGACTGTGCGCATATCAGAAGGGTGACTGTGGATATATCAGAAGAAAGACTGTGCATATATCAGAAGCAATACTGTGCATATATCAGAAGAAAGACTGTGCATATACCAAAAGAAGGACTATGCATATATCAGTAGCAAGACTGTGCATATATCAGAAGAAAGACTCTGCCTATATCAGAAGAAAGACTGTGCATGTGTCAGAAGCAATACTGTGCATATACCAGAAGAAAGACTCTGCCTATATCAGAAGAAATGTATATAAGAAGGGTTCACCCAAAATAAGTCCTGGGACCTGGGTATTAGTAGCACTGAGAAGAGGGCTCCCAGAAAAGAATAAAAAACTATATATCATAAGTAACAAAAGAGTTATACAATTAATTCACAAACATTGTTGTTTATTCAAAATGTTGTCATATTTAAATTGCCAAACACGTTTATAAATATAATTCAAAAAGTATTCAAAGTGCCCCTGGAAGAAAGACTGTGCATATATCAGAAGCAATACTGTGCATATATCAGAAGAAAGACTGTACATATACCAAATGAAGGACTGTGCATATATCAGTAGCAAGACTGTGCATATATCAGAAGAAAGACTCTGCCTATATCAGAAGAAAGACTGTGCATATGTCAGAATCAATACCGTGCATATATCAGAAGAAACACTGTGTATATACCTTAAGAAGGACTGTACCTGTATCAGAAGCAAGACTGTGCTTATATCAGTAGAAGGACTGTGCATATATCAGAAGAAAGACTGTGCATATACCAGAAGAAGGACTGTGCATATAACAGAAGAAGGACTGTGCATATAACAGAAGAAGGACTGTGTATACATCAGAAGCAAGACTGTGCATATATCAGAAGAAAGACTGTGCATATACCAGAAGAAGGACTGTGCATATAACAGAAGAAGGACTGTGCATACATCAGAAGCAAGACTGTGCATATATCAGAAGAAAGACTGTGCATATACCAGAAGAAGAACTGTACATATATCAGAAGCAAGACTGCATATATCAGAATAAAGACTGTGCATATATCAGAAGAAAGACTGTGCATATGTCAGAATCAATACCGTGCATATATCAGAAGAAACACTGTGTATATACCTTAAGAAGGACTGTACCTGTATCAGAAGCAAGACTGTGCTTATATCAGTAGAAGGACTGTGCATATATCAGAAGAAAGACTGTGCATATACCAGAAGAAGGACTGTGCATATAACAGAAGAAGGACTGTGCATATAACAGAAGAAGGACTGTATATACATCAGAAGCAAGACTGTGCTTATCTCAGAAGAAAGACTGTGCATATACCAGAAGAAGGATTGTGCATATAACAGAAGAAGGACTGTGCATACATCAGAAGCAAGACTGTCCATATATCAGAAGAAAGACTGTGCATATACCAGAAGAAGGACTGTGCATATATCAGAAGCAAGACTGCATATATCAGAATAAAGACTGTGCATATATCAGAAGAAAGACTGTGCATATACCAGAAGAAGGACTGTGCATATAACAGAAGAAGGACTGTGCATACATCAGAAGCAAGACTGTGCATATATCAGAAGAAAGACTGTGCATATACCAGAAGAAGGACTGTACCTGTATGAGAAGCAAGACTGTGCTTATATCAGAAGAAAGACTGTGCATATATCAGAAGAAAGACTGTGCATATACCAGAAGAAGGACTGTGCATATAACAGAAGCAAGACTGTGCATATATCAGAAGAAAGACTGTGCATATACCAGAAGAAGGACTGTGCATATATCAGAAGCAAGACTGCATATATCAGAATAAAGACTGTGCATATACCAGAAGAAGGGCTGTGCATATATCAGAAGCAAGACTGCATATATCAGAATAAAGACTGTGCATATATCAGAATAAAGACTGTGCATATATCCCAGAGCAAAACTGTGAACATGAAAATGAGCAATGCCGCAAGAAAGGAAAATGCAACAATTGGTTTGGAGCAAGTGAGGACAGAACCTAAGTGGGGGGATTTAAGTATTTATTTATTTTTGTAGGTCTAGGAGCAAATGTGACAAAAAAGAATTGAGGTAGTAAGTTTGGGATCTGTCGACTACAGTGTTATGTGAAGTATTGCAAATATTCAGTATTCTTCTTTTATTGTCCTATTTAGGGCCAAGTCTTTATGGCGCAACCATGAATAAATCAAAAGCATTCGCATCCATTAGACTACGACGGGAGCATAGTGCCTGCATGGCAGCTCCATGAACAACCGAAGCACAAGAAATGAACTACAGTCAACAGTATGTCATGTGGAAACAGAAACTGCCCATAACAAAACACTCTGGCCAGCGGTCTGCGTTAACCTTGTTACAGAGATACTTTGAAATAATAAAAAAGATTTACACAGAAGATCTAAACCATGAAAAACAGCAGAGGCTGATGCGGGGCACAAGACAGAACCCTACCAGAGTAGATACGAGAAGGATGTAGATGTTGCACACAGCAAAAAGTGACATTTGTATGCCTTATGCAATGTCAAGGCTGCAACAAAGCCACGAATACAGGGACTGCACAAGCAAAACACTAAACGCCGCACCTTTATGTGCAATATTCACTCCACCCGTACTCTTTCGAGCCACCAGGTGTCCCCAGAATACCTTGACTGTGCCACACCAGTAGAAGGATGACAAGAGGGCACTCACAGTGCCATGGGCGAGGCTGCACACCATGCCCATTCCTATGTAAATTAGCCCTGGTTTATCTCCTTGCATACAACGTATCTACAGGGAAGAAACGACCTCATCCCTGTCCCTTAGTGGTGTGTGCACATCTGACAGTTACCAGGGCATTCAATGGAGTCCACTAGGCAATGTCTTTCATCTTCTAGCCCAAATAAGCCTCCTATACAACCTGGGCGCAAGGATCTCGGATTCTGCCCATGAGGAAGAAGGCTCAGCGGTGCACTCACCAGGACATCCCAGGGAAGGATGGATGGATGCAAAATTGAGGGAACTCAGTTGGAAAGCAGCTTCTTCTAAGGAAGCATCAACGCAGAAACTGTATAAGTAGCTGAGGGAAGCCCAGCACAGAGAAGTGCAGCCATTACCAGAAGGTAAGACAGCTATATCTGGAGTGGACTGAGCAGGGACCAGCCAACATCACTTGCAAAAGCACACACCAGCCCTGCAGTGCAGGCTGGGGAGCAGGGGGGTACTGTAGGAATCCACCACACCGTCTCCTAATGGTAGAAACTGATTGAGTGTTACAGAAGGTAGTGATGGGCGAGTGTGGTGGCCATGGCAAGAATTCATCCCTACACAAGAAGTGGAGAATGACAGGGATACATTGGCAAAGCAATCACATGAAACTGTTGCTGCATATGCTTCAGGGATCTGGTATTTGTGCACCTATGAGCGAAAAGGCAGCAGAGTGCTTTATGCAGCACAGGGAAGGACACAGCCAACAAGTGATTGGATAAGTATTGGTTTGTGGACTGTTACTTTGTCATGCTGATGTGTTAAAGAGGTGCATCCTCAACTCCTTTCTCAATTGGTGCAGAGTTGGGACAGAGATGAATGATGGATACAGGGATGTCTCTCCAGATCCTGTGTGCAATACATGGATCTACCTGAGATTGTTAGTAGAGAAGATGCATATATACATTGCACAATACTTTAAATTAGATTATGGAGGTGTTGGATGACAGTTCATCAAAACAGAATGGCTAGAATGAAAAGAACATGGTTAGCCAACACAGTCCAACATATCGACCTTGCCTTGGGATTGTAATGCCCATAAACCAGGTGTGTTTTCAGCAGAATGCGTTGAGCTCTTCCTTGGTGCACTGGTTAGTTGCTCGCTCTCGTGAGCTTGCAGTTGTTTTTGTCTTTACTTTTTGGTAAGTCTTGCTAGATACATGCACTAACTGCTTCATGCTTCTCTTCTCTTGCTTAAGATTTGTAGGGCCTCATTTATGAGAAATGACGCATCGCTGCGCGAAAGCAGCGATGTGTCACTTCTCAGTACGCACTCCTTGCAACATACCTGATGCATCATATTTAATGTATGACGCATCATGTCGCAAGGAGTTATAGATACATCAGTATTTCTGATGTATCTGTATGCGCAAAAGTGATGCAAGCCCCATGTGAAAGGGCCTGCCTCAGTCTTACGCCTGCTGTGAGGCATGCGCAAGATTTTGACGCAATGGCGTCATAGAAGTGACGCAGTAAAATCTCATTGTTTTCACTGCGTCACTTCTACGAGGCTTTTTGCGAGGAACACCCCCCCTGCATACATTATACCTGACCCAGGTATGATGTAGCGCAGGGGTTTAAAAAGTGCTTAGATGCGTCACTTTGTAAATAGTGCCCAACAGGAGGCATGTTTTACGCTGCCGATGCGTCACAAAAAGTGACGCATCGGAAGCGCAAAACTGAGGCAAGGCCTCATAAATGAGGCCCGAAATGAGGCTCATTGATGTTGCTTTACTGCTGCTTGAACACTTTGCACACATATCTGAGATGAAAAGCCTGTTGCTTTGTGCCATAGGTACCAGTGACAGGCCCAGTGAGCTGCTGGAGCATCACTCCTCTGTTGAGATGGCAGAAAAGTTGAAAAACAATATGGTAATTAATTTAATGTATTACCATTTATTTTTCACTCCTCCTATTCTGGAGCTGAGTGTCAGGGTGTGTCATGCTGCCAATCATCATTGCTGATGATTGGCAGCAGGTGAGGAGTGGTGCCCATGCCAGTTTTTTTTTAACACACTTTATTATCGACTGCAACTTGTCATGAGCAAGTACAATACAATCATAAAGATACACAGTCACTTTCCTTATTTCCCCCAATCCCACATCAGACTGGTGCGAGGAAAATCATAATATGTTTACGAGCTTAAGACCTAAGACCGTCTGGCCCAATATATTCACCCCCCCGTCAGAACATTACATGATCACGTTACATATAACCCACTTACTAGGATTCTGACGTGCATTGTTTACAGTAAATAACTCTTAATAAACTAAACCTACCCACAACTCTGCCCACTCCCACCCCCCACCCCTTCCTGGTCAGTCCACCCGAATCATATACTACCCGTCGGTTCTTCGGGCGTCACCTAAATTTCAAAGTACCAAAGGCTAAGAAAGCTCATGTGTAACCGTAAGAAAGGGCCATGAACCACAAGATATCTTAGGGCTAACATGTCTCATTGGGACCCAGCTACTACAGTTGGGTAGAGATCCATTGCCTCCAAGGCAATCAGCATAGCTTCCCACTACAATGATATGAGATGTTTACGCAACCCCCTCTCTTCTTCTCTACAGAGGGCTGCCCCTTCTGCCTGGCCCCACAGCAACAAATCAGCCTGCCAGGTCGGTACTGTAGGGGGTCTGGGGGATTTCCACCTCATAGTTAGGACCCTAATAGCCAACACGTATGCCAGATCCATGAATTTTAATCCTACTTTCTGCTTTCCTGAACGGCGTTGCAGTCCTAATAAACAAGATAATGCCTCAATCGGAGCCGGCATCTGAGTCAGTGTATGAAGGATGCGGCAGATCTCACTCCAATAGGCACGCAATCTAGAACATGCCCATATCATATGTATAAAAGTAGCCTCATCCTCCCCACAACGAGGGCACCGATGAGAAGAATCCAGGAACATGAGGTGTATTCTCCTGTGGGTTAGGTAAGTTCTATGGAGCACCATTGTTTGGATGAATCTAAACCTAACATTGCGTGACACTCTCTTAGGGTGTTCCAGTACAGACTGCCACTCTCTATCCACTATTTCCGTGGCGGTATCCTCGGCCCATCACATCCTCGGGGACTCAAGCGAGATCGCTGCATGCGTCCTGAGCCCAGTATACAGCCAGCGGACCAAGTGCCCCCCCTGGTCCCATGTAGTATAATAAGTGTACCAGCTCATGTTGTGTGGGTTCAGTGCATTGTGGGGCCCAGGTGCTCCTAATAAAATGTGTAACCGTGGCATGCAGCAAATATAATCGTGTTGGAGTGCATGTGGTCCGTACAAATGTGTCATGGATCCAATAGCATGCCATCCCCAAAAAAGGAGCCTACATCCTCTACCCCATTCTCTGTCCAGTCTTGGAGCCTACGTCGAGTGAGTCTACCCTGTGGTGTGGGGATGCCGAGCAAGGGGATATTCGCAGCATAGGGTGTGATCATTGAAGTGTAAGAGAGGGCCTTTCTCCAGCAAATTAGAGCGCATTTTAACAGGGGGGGGGGGGGCAATCTGAGGGTATCCTAGCCTTGGGCAGCAATAAGGAATGAAGTTCGCCACGGTTAAGTTTTTCGGGCGTAAATCCGATCTCACATAAGTTCCTACCTACGGTCCAGTAAGATAACCATTGGAGTTGGCTAGCATAATAGTACCCTCGAAAATCCGGGGATCCCAACCCGCCCATTGTTGTGCCCAGCTGTGGTTTCTTGAAGCTAATCCATCTACGGCCTGTCCCCCATATTAGGGTAATCAAGATGGAATCTAATGTAATAAAGATAGACTGAGGGAGATTCACTGGTAGGTTTACAAAGTAATATAAAAGGCGACGAAGCACAACCATTTTGGAGATGGCAATGCGTCCCATCACTGAGAGGGGCAACGAGGTCCAGAAGCCTAAACTACTTCGGAGTCTAGTTATTGCCCTTTGAATGTTCCCATCAGTTTGATCTGCAGGTGATCTATACACCTGTATTCCCAAATACTTAAAGGTGTCAGGGGCTACTGGCATACGATGGGTGCCGAAGTGTATATGAGTGAATTGCGGTGCCTTTCGGAAAAAGAAGCCAACTGACTTTGTAGGATTTATTGCCAAGCCCGATAATTGTTCAAACGTAGCGAAAATTTCAGGGATGGGATCGTGATCAGCTATTAATTCTCGAAAATATAACAATATGTCATCAGCATATATAGATATCAGAGGATGCGTGCCCTGGACCGGTATTCCCATGCGATCAGCCAAACCATGTAGAGAGAGTGCCAAGGGTTCGAGGGCCAAAACAAATAATAACGGGGACAAGGGGCAGCCTTGTCTTGTGCCTCTATAGACTTCATATCTGTTGGAGATATATCTCCCAGTACGAGCCCCAGCCGAAGGTTGTGTATAGAGTAAGCGGACCCATCACAAGAAATTATCCGGGAAGTTAAAACGCTTTAGGGATTCAAACATGAACTCCCAGGATAAAGAATCAAATGCCTGTTTGAGGTCCAGCACTATACAGCCCGCATAGGGAATGACATCCGGAGTAGCTGACATTATTGAGTGTAACCGACGAGTGTTTAAGGAAGTGCTACGGTTCAGGAGGAACCAGCACTGGTCCTGATGGATAAGTGTGGGAAGATGCGATTGTATCCGAATTGCAAGGGCTTTACTTAAGATCTTATATTCAGTCGAGAGTAGGGAGAGGGGTCTATAGTTGGACATGTCCAAGTCATCCCTTCCGGGTTTTGGTATCTACGCAACCAGCGCCTGCATAGTGGACTCAGGTAAGCAGCCCGTATCAAACGCCGTCTTAACCTGTTCGATGCTTGTGACGGAACCCAGCCGTCATGAGCCACGGGTGGCCTGTGCACATGACCGCTGGGTTCCGTCACGACCCCGCCCGCGATTGGAATATCCAGCACCGGACTGGAATTCCTACCGCAGGCAATGAGTTGAAAAACGCTTCCAGCACCGGGACTAGGAGTTCCGAATATGTTAAGTAAAACTCTACCAGGAGACCATCCATGCCGGGCGTTTTATTGCGGTTAAGACACTTAAACGCAGTGCGAATCTCGGATTGGGTAATGGGGCCATCAATATCCTTCTGAGCCGAGTCGGATAACGTCGGGAATGGCAGATCCTGTAAAAGCCTAGCGATCCTCGCAGTATCTACTGGCTCGGGGGGTGCATATAGTGTCTGGAGGTGGGCCCGAAATGCAGCATTTATGTCCACTTGTGTGCAAACCAATTCCCCGGACTGGTTATGAATGCAAGTGATATGAGGTGGGTCCGGCTGGTCCCTCACCAAACGGGCCAGTAATGTGCTGGGTTTGTCTGCCTCAGTGTGTTTCCGGCGTGTGTATTCCAATCCTTATCTATAACCCTGAGAGTTTCCAACGTTTCGACATGGTCAATGTACGCCGTTTGTAGGTCTACTCTTTTCCTAGGATCGAGGGCCGCCTCCCTCTCCATTAATCGTAGCCTATCCTCCACATCCCTCAGAGTCTGATGTATCTCCTGCCTAGCTCCCACCAATTTCCCCATCGCAGCTCCTCTGATCAAAACCTTTAGAGCATCCCATTCAATCAGATAAGAAGAAGCCGTATTCCAATTCTCCCTAAGGAAATCCGAGATTGCAGAGGACAGCGAAGATCGGAAAGGGGCGTCCTCCAGCAAAAGCGGGTTCAATTTCCAGGTGGGTACCGGTGTCGGTACCCTACCCCAGAGTAGCGCCAATGTCAGGAGCCTATGATCGGAAAAAGTTTTTGACGGATATTCTGACCCACCCACGTGTGCAATAAGAGCCTTGGAACACAAAAAACGGTCAATCCTAGTGTGTAAGTTATGCATAGGAGAATAGAATGAGTATTCCTTATGTAAGCGATGGACTGTCCTCCAGGCATCAGCCAGGGACCAATCGTCATTCCAGGACTCAAACTGATCAGTCAATCTTTAGTGCTGTAGGCCTGAAGTGGGGGATGTGACCTACCCAGTCCAACATCTAGTATCGCAATCCAGTCCGCACCCAAGAAACAAGGGATCTCGCCGGTCAATCTCAACAAATGGGACCCCATGACGAATCCAAAGAGCAGCCCCGGTGGCAAAGGCAGAGTAATTAGTCGAGTATAGACATCCCCTCCATTTCTTTCTCATTTTCTGGGCTTCAGCCTCTGTTAGGTGAGATTCCTGAAGGAACTCGATGTGTGTTTGGGGTCTGAGGAGGAATGCGTGGATACAGTGTCGTTTTTGGATGGACCCTAGCCCTTTGACATTCCAGGTGAGTAAATTATAGGACCCTTGTGGTGTAAGTGAACTAGCCATACCACCTATGCGGAACTAAGTACAATGCTCGTGATGAATGTACGGGTAAACATGACCAGGAATCCCTATGCCCTGAACTTTATCTAGTCCCGGCACAGCGCTCGAACTGCGCTGAGCCCAACTTTGGTGTAACATGAAGAACCAAAAATCAACATTGTTGCGCACGCTATGAGGGAGATGGCCAGCCGCCAGCATGGACATTATACAGACATCCATAGGGCGCCCAACGGGGGGATAATAAAAGTAAGTATTACAGAGATAGTGGTAAGAAGGATCAGTGTCCTCATCAGACCTGACAGTATGCAGAAGCCCCTAATTCCTCAAATCAGACGCTAACGATCCGAGGCCCCCCTGAAACATGCACAGGACGAGGGGAGGAACATACAAATGCATCAATCCACCATGAATGTTCGAGGAATGACACATTCCACGATCACAGAAGACCCGACATAGAGGCCCAAACCACCCACTCTGTCCAGAACAGCATAGTAAAACAAAAGGGAGGGAAAAAAAATAAACAGTAAATATATGCAGAATAGAGGAGAGCGAAATATTGCAATAACAATCATCAGTTATCTATGAGATCATCAGCCATTCTAGGTGTGATGGTAGGGAACAATATGGCACTGTGGTCTGAGTCTGAGTGCAAGGTGCTGTCGTCCTAATCAGTGACAATTTTGTGTCGGTCTTCACGGAATGCTCCGCCTCCTCTCGATCCTTCCGTTGTTACTCTTTCGAAGGACCAGCGCCCCAGCCTTTCCGGACGAGTCTTGGGGAGCCAGGGGTCTTTCAGGGGGTCTCTCTCACGCCCCGCGCAGAAGACTCCAAAGCACTAGCTTGACTGGGGCCTATGCTCATCACCTCCAGCCACTCTTCGACGTCAGCCGGGCTTTCAAAGAAATGCGTTTTCGTCTCGTGAATGACCTTCAAACGAGCAGGGTACAGCAAGGCATATTTGAGTTCCGCGGCTTGGAGCTTTTTCTTCACTGCGAAGTAGGAGCGCTGCCTCTGCACTAACAGTGTGTATTCAGGGTATAAAGACACTTGATGATTCTCAAATTGGATAAGCCACTTCTCCCGGGCTTTCTGCAATAGAGTGTCGCGGTCCTTGTAATTAAGGATCCTCACTATCAAAGGGCGAGGCGGCGCTCCCGGTTTAGGTTGACCAGTCAGAATTTGGTGCGCCCGTTCTACACAGAAATATGGGGAAAGACCGCCAGGGGCCACATGATCCTTAAACCATTGTTCCATATATTCCGCTGCCTTGACCCCCTCACAGCGCTCCGGCAGGCCAATAACACTTACGTTGTTGCACCTATTGCGCCCTTCTGCATCTTCCACCCGATCCAGGAGTGAAGAAACCTGCAAGTTGAGCTGCTTCAGGGAGGCGGAATGTTCCGCCATCTTTGGTGCAAGGCCCGTTAAGGTCAGGCCCTGATCCTTGACTTTATCCGCCAGCTTGCCATGGTCGGCCCTTAAAAGAGTCAGGCCAGTAGTAAGGGTGCCCAGCTGCATCTCCATTGCTGCCCTAGAATTCCGAATTTCTTTAAGGATTAGATCCAGTTTATCTGGCGATTGGCCGTCATCACGACTAGGCACGGTTGTCTCCGGCGATGATCTGCCGCTGGCATCGCCCGACATCGCGCGGGGAGCGGCCGAACTACTGCGTCCCACCTGACCCCTCGTCCGATTTGCCCACGCAAGTTTAAAGTGTGCTAGTCAATTTGGCCAGCTGTCCTGTGACGATCAGCCCCACATGCGCACTTTAATCTTCTCCAACCCAATCTAGATAGCCGAGTGAAGAGTAGACCCGGGCGAGTGTAGAGCAGACACTGGCCCCTGTGTCTAAATGGGCATCGAGCCAGCACACTCCACCCAATCCTGGCACTTCCTCATGCTGTGTAACATTATTAACAGCATGAGAGCTGCGTCTGGGTTGATTAGGGGAGTTGGCTCTAAAACCACATGCTCAGATGGACTGAAAGAACACAGAGGACCAGAAGAAGAGAGCTAGTGGGTAAGTGCACATTTTATTTTTAATTTTATGACCCACTGTGAGAAACTTGCATGCCTGCTGCCTTCAGCCTTAACTCCAGAGGTCTCATTCGTGTACCATTATAAACACTGATTATCATGAGCCATGATTGAGAGCTTTGGCGTTGACCCTAATGGCACTGCTGGTTTCCTACCGTGCCTGTCAGTGGGTCAACATAATTGTTTTTCTTGCCTACTCCTTATGCATGTCACCAGCCGCCAGTGGGCCCAGAATTTTGTTTGTGAACTGTATTTTACCTTAAATCACTCAGTTATTAACTTTGTGTAAGTTCAGACCTTGCTCTCCTCAGTTAAAAATCCAGGGTCTCAGAGCACAATCATGCAAATATTAAAGTATTGAATGCGTTTAGCATTATATTTGTTTAGGGTTTTCTGTATTCTTGTCCTTCTCAAGTAAACTTCATGTGGTGTTTGAACAGAAATGGCACATCTTGAGAGAAATGGCAACTATGGGTATTTTTTTGCCCAAGATCAATTTGGGAAGTGTGTAATTCAGTTTTGTCACCAACTAGTCATTTGTACGATTATACTGATTGCACATTTTAGAGTTTCACATTCAAATACATATAAACAGCTCCACAGACATTTTGAGAATCTGTGGGTGAGGCTTTTTTCGCACAATTATGTATTTGCCATATTTGCCACATAATCCATCATCTGCACTATAATCTGCAGATCATTCCCCATGTGTTTTACTCTGTACCTTGTATATATGTCTTTTTTCAATAAAAACTACTGAACTAAAATAAAAAAATAAAAAAATAAAATTTGCTTTCAGATCAAACACATCAAAAGTTGCAAACAATGTTGTCGTTTGTATGTATGCAGTGGAAGGCCTATTGCAAAGGTTAACTGGTCATCTTTCAGTTGCTTATTTCTGTATGTATTTGTTAAACTAGTAAGAATGTGTTGAAGTATCTGTTCAGACAGTGTTAACATATGTAAAAATGATAAAATAATGAAGTAATACCATCAAACAATGTGAAGCATGATGCCACATAATTTGACTTTTTTTGCTGCATAATTTAGTTAACCTTGCTGTATATTTTGCTGCTCCCCTGCCGCATAATTGCACTGCCCCTATAAAAGTTGTGTCGGTCAGTCCTGCAACAAGGCAAAACTGAATTTACACCCTAATTTAGTATTAGAGGCTAGCAGACAGTAGTGACACTGCATTTCAGAAGGGCACAAAAGAAGTGAACGAAGAGGAAGTACTCTTGCAGTGTGGCCCACACTAAAATGAGGATGATATAGAGCACGGACTGTCGCCCTCATGAAACAAATAGATTTATTATGCACACATTAAATAAAAAATAAACCAAGACCGATTATTTTAGTAGTAAAAGGGGATGTATGACGTTACAACGCATGCTTTTACCACGCATGCTGTTACAACGCCACTTTTACAACGCATACCTTTACAACGCATAGCGCTTTGGGGTGCTGGATAGTGAATAGTTTAATTTACTATTCCAACTCCAGTCCCCGTTGGCACTAGGGAAGGTGTTGGATGTAAATTAAATCTATTCCCTATCCTAGAGCGCCCCCATCGCAATTTGTTGTAATAGTTTTCGTTGTAAAACCTGCGTTGTAATAGCACTGCGTTGTAAAAGTTTAGTTGTAAAGGATGTTTCCCAATGAAAGGTAGTTCGATGAGAAGGCCGTGGGTAAATCAGAAGCATTGGGTGTGTTTGAAATGATCTCTTGTGAGTCTCTGCTGTTGTATTAAAAGTGCCTCATTTGAGGTATGGGGCTGAAATTGCAATTTAAAATTCTGCTTTTTTATGAGGACACAATAATAGTTCTGGAACGGGAGTCTTTCCGAAAGGAACAATGCACTTCCTGTTGCATACACAAGAATGCCCCTCTCCAGGCATGGGAAAATAATTAGACTTGGAAGGCCGTGGAACCCGTGGGCATCCCTCTGGGTCTCTTTCTAGAAAGGAAGCCATCTTTGGTTCAACGAGGAGGCGGTCCTTGGGTTTATTTCACCCGGAAGACAATCCTGCGCACAGCCTTTTGTTCAGAGTTCCAAGGCCTGGAAGGAGTGACTCAGACTCGCATCCCTTTGAAGTCAATCAATTGAGAACTATAATGCTCGATAACAGTATATTACAGTGTTTAGGTACTCCAAGGTCTAATGGCTTTATAAATCTAGTTATCTAATATCGAACCAAATAGGAAGCTACGCTGAAATACAGCCTTGAAAATCTATTGATACTTTTAATTCTTCTACAGACCTCCACTGGGGAGGAGGGAAGTGCTCTGCTTCCACTGGTTCAGTTATTACTTGCTCTTGATGTCAATATTCTCTATTCTTTTAATAAAAAGGTCCTGGATTCACTTGAGGAGTACTATTGTGAGCTCTGAGCACAAGGGAGAGCTGTCTGAATCTCACTGGGGCCCCCTGCAGAAAGGGGAGGTATACAAACAAATGTCCTTAAACAATCTGGGGAGAAAGATCTTTCTGGGCCATGGATTTAATTTTAAAAAAGTAGCAAGAGCTGAACCTTCTTCCTCCTGCTTTCAGGGCTTAATTTGAGCGGGGCCCACGGGCACTCATTTTTGGGTAATTACACGTATTTTTCCACATCAGACTTTGACACAGAACAAGAGAGAGAAAAACACAAAAGGGCGAAGAAGGAGGGAGAGAAAGACAGACCCCAGTATTAAAAAAGGTAGAAAGTAGGCATGAAAAAGAATGTGCTGGAGTAGGATAGAGGCGCAGGTAGTGTGTAGTGATGATTAAAGATGCATAAAGAGGACTCAAGACTACACAGCCTTGTATTGAGCACCACAAACTTCTGCAGTGCCCGCTATAGCTTTTGAGCAAGAATCTGAGCCCCGGCACTTATTAGATTACAAATCGGGCACTTTGTGCTTCTCCATTGGTACTTGTAGCACTGCCTTTATTACCTTTGGTCCTATGAAAGAAAAAGAAGCTGTAACAGAAAGTTAAGTCTCTCTTTACCATCTGTATAACCTACTCCTTGCCCTTTCTCTTTTCCCATTAGCAGAAAGTAGGAGGTGTTGATAGGCAGAGGTTGGGACTGAGGGCTAACCCTGTGAAACCATCGGTGTTAAAGGAGTACATGACGTTGTTTCAATTACCGACATGTAGGTGAATTAACCTCCATGATGTGGACAAAGGCAAGTGCAGATGTGAGAAGGCGCAGATGTGAAGTCAGGAGGGCACTAGTACCATGGGGATGCCATGTGGACACAGGACACCACTTCTTGTGTCAGGTAGGAAGCTATACCAGGAAGCTAGGAGAACAAAGAACAGTCTAGCGAGGGGTAGCAGATGGACAGTGTAGTGTCGTGCAGGCAATAATGACAGACACTACTTGATGTTCAAGGAGCTTTATTCACACACTCCTTCCTCGTCCCTGTCCCTACTCTAACTGTCCCTTTCCTGCTCGTGCCCCGCCTCTACCTCCACCCCGTGACTCCGCCCACTCCCAGCTACTAGAATGCTCAAAACATAACATCTCCCCCTTTGAACGAACTAACTTTATTCAAGTTCTTCAATCAGTCCTTGAGGTCTGTGAATGTTTCTTCTCGGCGGCAGACTCAGACCGCCAGCATCCAATTCAGCCTCAGTCTGCTGATCAAGTCTTTGGGTTGTGCCCACTTGACTGGGTCCTTGTGTGTCCAGTATGTCTCTATCCTGTTCAAGAGCCTCTTTTAGGCCTGGCGTGCATTTTTGAAAGTGGGACACATTTCTGGTAATCTTTCTCTTTTCAGATGCCTCTGTAACCATTGTGCCTTTTTGTTGGGTGATAACCAACGGTTCATCTTTGAACATGCAATCTGTCTTTCGAGATTGTTCTTGTTTGACCACCACACAGTCCCCCATCTGCAAGGAAGGAGACTTGGCTCGCCGTCGATTGTCCGCATATGATTTCATCTTGTTCTTATTGGTGCGATCAGCAAGAGCCACCTCTTGGTGGACATGTGTCGGAGACACTGGTCGCAGAGCACCTTCCCACGACGGAATCCTGGTCCTGATGGGTCACCCCAGCATGAGAGTGGCCGGGCACTTTCCTGTGGTGGCATGTGGTGTAGTCAGGTAGGCTCGCAAGACTTCGTTGAGGGCAACTTGCAAGTCCTTCTTTTCAAGCGCGGCTTGTTTGAATGTTTTCTTCAGAGTTGCCATGAACCTCTCAATAGTGCCATTAGCCTGTGGCCACAGAGGCGTGACCTTTCGATGTCTAAAATTAAGGTGTCGTGCAAACTCACGAAACTCCTGGCTATTGAAAGGAGGACCATTGTCCGTTTTGAGTTCCTTTGGGACACCCCAGGCGGCGAACACCTCATCAAGTACTGCGATGGTGCAGGAGGCATTAGAGGAGGGCACGAATCGGACTATCGGAAACCTTGAGTACTCATCCATGATAGCTACCACAGACTTGCCCGAGTGAAGGGGTCCGTAAAAATCCATGGCTAGTTCTTGCCAGATTCCATTTGGTAGTTTAGTCATTTGAAGCGGGCCAGGGGTGTTCCATGGCTGAATAGTTGACACTGGGGGCAGTCTTTGAGGGTGGCCTCCACCATGGAATCAAGCAGCGGGAACCAGACTCGCTCACCGAGATTTCTTTTGGTTGCAACCACTCCCCGATGACCTTCATGAGCCAGGTTAATGACTCCTTGTCGTAACTGCCTCGAGATGACAATCCGATGGTCTCTCAGGAGGAGCCCCTCCGAGGTGGCAGATAGCTCTTCGTAGATGTGTCTGAACACCTGCATTTCTTGGTGGACCTGAGGATCGGTCTTCTCTTCCTCACTGTCATGTCTCCATCAATGAGTGCGCAGTCGGCGCATGACCTTCTGAAGAATGCCGTCTTGGGCAGTGGCTTCCTGGATTGCCTCTAAGGGAATGGCCGGAGGTCGGGCTGATCCTCCTACAAAATAGATGTATTCTTTAGCAATTGACGGAGGCGAGGCCTGGGATTCCTGAGTGTGTCGGGACATGTAGTCCTGGAGTTCTGGACTTTTAATTACTTGTCCAGAGGTGTCAGGGACAACACCCGAAGACCCCTGAGTTCTACCTGTCTCGGTGCACAAATGAACAGAAACACGGGCTTCTCGATGGTGGCGTCAAAGACCAAAGGTTTATTACTGCAGGGACACAGAAGTCACAGAAACTACACACGGGCAGAATCTAGGAGCCTGTTCGAATTGCATTAAGTGGTTGCTCCTTAAATACAGAATATTTATCTGGGGGCAACATTCTCCACATACTAGTGTGTTTCTCAAACTTTATGTCCTAAACAATAAATATTTGGCGTTACACAGGAATCGTCAACAATATTTGATGTCAAAACATTTCGAATGAGAGGTTCCCACTGTTCCATCATAATCCCATGTCATCTTTTCATTCAAGAGCCGGACCGCCTCATCGTGAATTTCGTTACCTCCCCCTAATAAAGGCCCAGAAGGAAAGGAGTAGAGCCAGGTGCAGAAGATAGAAAAACAGGATAAGAGATGTTTGTGGGTCGTAAATGGGCAAGGCTACCAGCTTCGGCCGCCTAATCATGATCAGGCCAACGAACACGAGAACCAGTATAGCAGGACTGGCCTCGGGCAGAGGAGGCAGCTTTTGCCGAGTCATGCGGCCACAGCGTTTCTGTCCTAAGGTGTACGTGTCACTAGCAAGGTGAATCGCCGGCTAAAGCCCACGTGTCTTTATGTGAAATGAAGTGATCAGAGGTCATTGCGTGTCCATTGACTATGTGAGGGCAAGGAAACAAGATGGATGCCATGATCTAAAATGGATGCCATCGGTGTATCGGAAATGTGGTTATAACAGGAGTGCTCTTGCTCGTAGCATAGCGAAAACACCAGGATATACTAAATGGATCATTTGCGGTTCATCGGTACCAAAATTATGAATTTACGACAATGTTGAAAACACGGGTTCAAATCGTCACGGAACCTCAGTCCGCAGGATCCTCCCCTTTCCCCGGTTTGTGTATGATTGTGTATGTGTATTCCTGTAGGCGCAGGCCCCACCCTTCTATCCTAGGTGGCATTTTGGCATTGGGGTTGCCAAATATGGTGACCAACGCTTGATGATCTGTTATCATGGTGAAATGTTTACCATAGATGAAGACCTGAAAATGCTCGCAAGCCCAGACAACTGCGAGACTCTCCTTTTCCGGCTGAGAATAGGCCTTTTCTGTTTCAGTCAAACTGCGACTGGCGTAGGCCACGATGTGCCGTTGATCATTTTCTTTGTCATACTGGGCCAAGATGGCACCAAGACCTACTGGACTGGCTTCCACTGTTATTTCAGTCTTTCTCTTGGGCCTAAAGTATGCCAGGTTGTCCGCAGCCTCAACAGCCTGTTTGATTTCCCGGAAGGCCCTCTCACATTGGGAACTCCACACAAAAGGTTGTCCTTGCTTGGTGAGAGTTCTCAGGGGATGACTGATGGTGGCATAGATTTGATATATCTGGCACAATAGCTCGCCATGCCCAGAAATGAACGAATGTCACTGACATCTTGAGGACTCTTGGTGGCGTTGAGTGCAGTCACTTTCTCCGGGTTAGGCCTCATGCCAGCTCCCAAAAACACATGGCCAAAGAACTTGAGAGTGGATTGGTGGAACTCACACTTATCTTTGTTTAGAGTCAAGTTGGCCTCCAGAAGAGCATGGCATACTCGATCCAGAGCCTTATCATGCTCCTGCGTATTTGACCCATATACCAGAATGTCATCACTGTAATTCAGCGAGTTGGGTATGTGTCTGATGGTCTGCCGAATAATTTCTTGAAAGATTTTAGCAGCTGATGAAATGCCAAAACTTAGTCTCTTGTATCTAAACAGACCTAAATGTGTAGCGAAAGTTGTTATATATCTTGATTTCTCATGGAGTTCCAGCTGGTGATAGCCCTTGTTCAAATCAAGTTTGGAGAATACTTTGGCTCCATTCAAGGCGGTTATCATGTCACTCAGGTGGGGTCCTGGGTGAGGCTCTCTCTCTATGGCAGTATTGGGAAGTCTCATGTCTACACATAGACGCACTTTGTCTGGTGTGCCTTTCTTTGGGACTATGACAACCGAAGACACCCATGGCGTAGGACCATCTGTCTTTTCGATAATGTCAGTTTTTTACAGCTCCTGAATTTGCTCCTCCACCGCTTGCTGAAGATGAAACGGCACTTGTCGAGGGTGTTGAGCTACAGGGCGCACTTGATCATTGATGTGGAGATGGATCTGGCATTTGTTCATTTTTCCAAGCCCCATGAACAATTTAGGGAACTTGCGAATTATGTCCGGATCATCACCGACTCTGTAAAGGATCTCCACAAGGCGGAGACGTTCCGCCGTCGGCAGTCTGAGGAGGCACTCCGCCTCCGGACCTTCAATGACATGGATATACGCTGTCACGGATTTGTATTTGTGTGTGAGAGTTGTTTCAAATTTTCCCAAGCAGGGAAGTGGTTCCTTCACCATCCAGGTGAAGACTCTTACGTGTGCTGGGCTCAGGTGAGGTGGTGATTTCATTTTGTTATATTCTGTCACAGGCGTGTAGTTCAGGGATGCCCCACTGTCAAGCATGAACTGTGTCGCATGAGTCCCCACTTTGATATCCAATGGGGAATACTTTTTTAGTTGATCAGGGTCTGATACCATGCAAACCTATTCATCAGTATAATTAGACTCTGCAGACGTCGATCTGGACTCTCTCGACGGTGATCGTTTCGGTGACCTTCGAGAGTCTCGGCTGGATCCAGAGGATGACATCGCCAGGTCTTGCACCGCTTTGGAGTGGTGTCTTCTGGGCTCTGACTGCCGCCGGTTCGTTTCACCCCTCCTTTCTTTAATATATACGCCACACATTGCTTCAAAGTGGTTCTTTCGCCCGCACTTGTGGCACTGTTGACCCATCGCTGGACAGACGTCTGAATGCGGATAATCGTACCCACATCGATAGCACTTTCTAGACCTGTCCGATTTCTTTACATGTTCGGCCTTCTTGGCTCTCCGACTATACCCATAGCGTCTGCGTCCTTTGTGTTGATGACGAGAGGTCGGTCTAGACCTTCTCTGCTGTTCACCTGACCTCCTGCGAGTCTTGATGCTGTGCGTCCAGAAGGCTTGTTCTTTTCTCTCACTTCTTCCTGTCTCCATGCATTTGGCGTGTTCCTCCGCCTGTTCATGTACCCTTGTCATTTTTTCTATAACTTCAAGATTATGGCTTTTTCTGAGCAACCACCTCCAGAGTGTTTCGGAGTGACAACCTTCGATCACTCGCAGTCGGATAGCATCTTCCATTGAGAACGCATCAAAGTTGCAGTACTGAGACAGTTGTCGTAACCTGGAGATGAAGGTGCTCATCATTTCTTCTTTCTCTTGACGAGCTTGATGAAAAACATACCTTTCATAGTCCACATTCCTTTTGTGTATGAATTTCTTATTCAGCGCTTCTTTTGCTTTGGCATAAGTCCCTTTGTCATCGTCTGGCAGCTCCTTAATCAATTTGCTGACTTCTTTGCCAACTAAATTACACAGTGCAATGAGTTTCTCTCTATCTATAGTGGCCTTTGACCCTTCAAGATAGTCCTCAACATCTTCTAGCCACTCCTGCCATCGAGGGCCCATGCTCCCGCCAGCCACCAACATTAGTGGTTCAGGGGGACGCAGATGTGATATTCGAGGCTCAGTCAAGGTAGCCACTGTAGCATTGCCATTCTCTTGCGGTGGTGGATTCGACATCCTTGAGCGTGATTGGCAACGTCACCTTTTATTTTACTGGTGCCAGCGGTTTTGTCAAAACTCGTTTTAAGGTAGCACTGCTTGTTTCACATTTACCAATGCTTGTTTGTGTTTGCCAATGCTTGTTTTGCATTTACCCGTGCTTGTTTTCTTTCACCAATGCTTATTTTATTTCATTTGCCAATGCTTGCTTTTGCATTTACCAGTGCTTGTTTTGCAGTTACCAAGGCTTATTTTGCATCTGCCAGTGCTTGTTTTTGCATTTACCAGTGCTTGTTTCGCATTCACCAATGCTTGTTTGCTGGAGCCCTGAGCCGCCTGACTTAAAAATGGCCGCTTCCCATATACACATAAGGATTGTCCTGTGGGCTGCCTGACTTCAAGATGGCCACCGCTAGTGAAATCTCGGCTCCCGCGGGATTTCAACTTCATTCATTCTCCTCGCTCCGATCCAGTTACTGAGACTCACCTGATCGCCGATCTTGTCAGCAGCACTGTAGCAGCCGCGCTCCACTTGCTTTCTCTGGAGCTTCTTCATGAAGGGGTCACGGTAGGCTCGCGATTCTGTCGCTTCACTCGCTGCCACTTCCGACGCCTTGCCAAGTTGCACACATCTGGGGTGAGCTCCAGTTTTGGCGCGAAGTGACTTCTCTGCAGCAAACTTATTTCAGCACTCACTCGGCAGCGCTCCACACGATCGACGGATCGTGGAGCTGTCACAGCTGTCGCTGGCCTGGGTCCCAGTCAGGCGGCGATCTTCTCTGGGGGCACACGTGTCGCAATGGCGACTACTTCTCGGTGCTGCCCAGGGACAGGGCACTCGTTTCCTCAATGTGGGGATGGCAGGTTACTTCATCCCACCCTCATTGCCAGCTGTAGTGTTGTGCATGCAATAATGACAGACACTACTTGTTGTTCAAGGAGCTTTATTCACACACTCCTTCCTCGTCCCTGTCCCTACTCTAACTGTCCCTTTCCTGCTCGTGCCCCACCTCTTCCTCCACCCCGTGACTCCGCCCACTCCCAGCTACTAGAATGCTCAAAACATAACCGACAGCATGGAACATTAGCAACCCAAAACCAGTTTTGCCCTAATTAGGGCTTATCGGCTAGGTATAGCTTGAATTCCAGTGACACAGTGTGTATGTGACCAGGTCTGGGCATACACGTCCCACTTCGGGTGACACATTAAAAAGTGCCAAAATGTGATTGACAAAATACTTTAATCAATTTCAGCCCCTGGGAATTACTCAGGCGCATCCTAGTCTATAATTATTTTGCACACAATGCCCCCTCAGTTTGAACTTAGCCAAATGCAAACCAGTCTTGACCTTGGTCCAATGGGTTCTGGGTTCAGTCCAGCACGGACGTCCGGTTCAGAGAGGATTTGACTTGGCAAGTTGGGCTGGGCCATTCCTTTTGGAAAAGGTCCAAAGCTGATTTGCATAACGCAGAGTCTATTCTGAGGTGGCTTGGTGGTCAAGAGAATGTTGGGTTGGAATGCTACACTGAGTGATTGACAGTGGTTAGACTTACTGCATGCAGTGGTCAATTTGTAAAAGAGTAGGTGCTGGTGCCCAAAGCTATACTTAGGAATCTGCGGCTGGCACTTTTAAATATCAGCGCCCCAAATCCCAAGATTGCATAGTCATGAATTTGGTCCAAGACCAGACCCTAACTATATCTGCTACGAGAGCACTCCCACTCGACCTATGTCTGATTCACTATTGGCCTAAAAAAGCTCACTGGGCTCCCCTTTTTTGTATTGTCACAGTAATTACAACAATATTTATTCAAATCTATTCTTATTTATTAAATTCATTTTATCAAAAGTTAAAAACGATTGTTAGGTACAAAAAACATAATTTTTCTCAAATGTTCTTGTCTTTTGTGTGCTGTATTACTTTATACAATTCATAATCTCAACATTTCCATTTGGTAAACATTCTGTACATAGTTTACATGAAATAACCCCATATTGTGATCCACATTGCACCACAACTACCTCACATCACAACCTGACCTAACATACTCATTCATACACACTTCACCCACATCCTTTGTCCTGCTATAGAGGCATACATGTTTTTAATTATGGATGAGAGTCCTTCATTAATTGTTCATGATTATGTTTCCACCTGGATATCCATAATGTTGACGCACATTTCGGTGGGTAAGTAAATTCACAACCACCTTCTTCAAGACCTTTCCATGACAATTTAATTTCTAACGGAGGGTGCTGTGGTATCCAGAGTCGACAGACTGTAATCACAATCTCTGATTGGAGTCTGGTGCACAAACAGAAAACCTTTTCTCCAAAATTGAGATTTTCAATTCCTTACGTAACTGTGTTGTTTGTCTGTTTCGGTGACAAAAGCCGCAACCATGATATTCACAGCTTCGACTCCCGCCTGTATCATTTCACTGCGAAGGCACCATATTAAGACCAAGGGCTGGAGACCAGGCCTCTTACACACGTTCTTGACTCTGACCCGCTTGTGGCCAGAGAGAATGGCTCCCACAGACACACCTTCCACGTCTTCTGCATCCGACTCCTTCCAGCACAATCTACATGTATCACTCTTTTAATCAAGCCGCGTTGTAATTTGCCAGCTTCATTCCCAGGGAAGGCGAGACCCTCAGCTGCTTATTTATTTTCGCAGATGTCCCCCTGACCGGTTGTAGTTTAACTCCAGGTGCTGGCGGGTGTCGAACCGGTGAACCCACGTCTGGGGGTTACGCCTCAGACGTGCATTCGCCAGTTTGAGCCCTTCAGGTGCCCTCCCTGGAGTACCGTCCAGTCCAGAAGGCTGGTGCAATGGATGGGGGGGGGGGGATGGGGACGGTGGAAGAAGGGGGCACATCACGACATAACTCAGGGGTGGGGGAGAGGGCAGAAGGAAACACACCTGAGGCGGCCGGCAAGTCCTCCATCTCCCCAGGCTCCCAGCTGTGTTCCCGGTCAACAGCTAGGGAGAGCATAGATCTGGGCATGCAGCTGGGCCCGCCTGCCCCTTACAGACTCTAAAAGAGCCACCCCCAAGAGGCTCGTGGCCCCATCCGCCCTCGCTCTCTACTGTCCCCTGGGACACTGCTCGGGTCGATGCTGATTCCCGCTGAGCCGCTGATGAGGAAGGATCCAAAATGGCGGCACTTCTATCTTGGACCACTGGAGAAGTTCACAGGTGGCACCGTCAGGGAGTGAGGGGGGCACGGTCGGGGCATGAGGGTTTCCCTGCACAGGCAGAGATGGGTCAGTCCTGTCCGTTTACAGTAGGGATGAGCGGCGGCTCACAAGCGTGCTGGCAAACTCTGTTCTGCAGGGGATTTATGAGTTTTTTTTGCTGAACTTCGCACTCCAAGAGGAGTGCTGAGTGGCAAAACTCTGCAAACACCACCGGTGGAGCGGAGTTTACCGCCCTCCCCAGTTACATTGTACTGTGTTATGTAAGGAAAGAGGTTCCAGAACCTAGAATTCCAAGAGCGTAAAAAGAGGCAAAAAACTAAAAAGCCACATTTTCTGTGTTTTTCTGAATAGTTGATGATTAGTTCTGAGATGCATATGTAGCTGGGGTTTGATCCATTTTTCTGGTGGAAGACATGAAAAACCCTCACTGCCTCCGCGACTGTGGTGGCTACGCGGTATGGTCAAAAGGCTGATGTTAGATGAATGAAGTTGTGTATATAGTCGGTGTGGCTGGATTATTTTCTGAAAATATATGGGGTCCTCGCCATTCGGTGCTCTGTGAGCTATGCAAAGTTTTAAAAATGGCTCTCTTAGGTATCGGTAGCCAGTGCTCAGTGGCATAACAAAACTAGTGTACCCCCTGCAAAGTGCATGGAGGGGGCCTCCTACGCTCTGGATCCAGTCAAGAGCTCACAGCCCACCCAAACACAGTGCCAGAGGGGGACCCTGGAGTTCGGGCCCCCCTTGCACCGGGGAGGCTGCGCGGGAGCTATTGTTATGCCACTGCCAGTGCAGCTTGCAGAGAAAAGGCGATACATGGACATATTGAGGCCAATTAGGTAAATTAAAGGTCGATTTTGCTGCCAAGTTTTTAATCCTTTGTAGTTGTGCCATCACTCCTAGGGGTATGCCAAGGTACAGCTTATTCCTGTAGTCCAAGCTGAGTTATAAATCGAATGCTGACGCCACGTGTGAGTTGTTGGATGAATTGTAAATGCACAAAGCTGAATAACCCCCCACCTACCTCTTTGCTATGATTTCCATAGCTTTAGCGGTTGGCGAGTGTCCTCCAGGACATACACTTGATGGCCTGGATGTTTATAATCTAAGGCAGAGGAGCATCGCCCCACTGCTACTTCAACAGTGCAAAAAAGAAAAAGAAAAAGAAAATTATAATAACATGACGTTCTTTTTCTATGCGAGAGTCAGGGCGGGGCTAGCTCTGTGATGCATTCCTCTAAGTGCACTTGACAGTTTGGCCAGCCCTACAGGCCAGCCAAACAGTTATGCACACTTGGTATGTTTTCAATTGGGCTGTGTAGCACAGCCCCATGGAGAACATGCCCAACCTCCCCAGACACTGACTGAGCATCCAAACAGGACGCTCAGACCAATCACGACGCTGCTCCTGCAGTGTCGTAATTGGGTGGGAGAACCCGGAAGCCTGAGTGCTTCCTGTGCTTCCAGCAGATGGAGGAGAGGTGTGCAACAACTGGAGAGGCATGCAGTGGCACAGCGGACGAGGTACGTTAATTTTTAAAATATTTTTTAAATCTCCCCTGCCCCGTCTCCCCGTTCCGAGTGAGCCGCCACTGATGTGGGCATCACTAGAGAGCGGCTTTGACTCCACCCACATCTTGGGAGCCAGAACTGTATTTTGATTGAGGAGAAGTTGAGTGCTTGTCCTCTAAGCAACTGCGATCATTTCATTAATTTATTAACCCTTTCGATGCTGATGACGAGCTCAGCTCGTCATGATGCACAGTTGAGCTGTGCTGATGACGAGCTGAGCTCGTCATGAATACAGCAGAAGAGTAATTTCCAGCACAGGGGGGGAAAACACCTAGCAGCCAAGGTGTTAAGGTGTCTGGAGTTTAAACAGGCAAACTCATGACACTAGACTGTTAATAAAGTGTCTCAGATAGCTAGAAAATTGATGTTGTTTTTCTCTGGCAGCAGCAGAGATGGGAGGATGGCTGCCATTAGCCCACATGGATTTTAGGTCTGGCTTGACAGTGCAAATACCACTGACCTTTTAACCTAAGCCAGTATTATACCACAGTTCTTTGCTTCCACACAAGTACATATCTATTCCATGCTACTTACTTGCAATGCTTGACATTAAAATGCAATAATTCATTTAAAGCCAGATTATTTGGCATTACCAATGCTTGTTTTCAATTAGTTTTGAAACAGATATGCCATCCAATACAGCGTGAAAGGCCTGTGCCCTCCATTGAAGACAGAGTTTGTAAGTTGCAAGCCTGAGCCACTGGAATATGATCTGGAGGATCTGAGTTAATGTTTAAACATAATTTTGCTCGCGAGAAATAGGAATTGTATAAATATTGCAGAAAACGTTTCAAATTTCTCCTCCAAAATTACACACAAGAAAACTGCTCTAAGCCAGAATAAAATTAACTGTGCATGCTTTCAGCTGCTTAACATCTCATTAAAGCAGGGGGCGCTTTGTATTTAGAATGCACATATATTATGAGTCAATATTGCGCTACAGCAGCATCACCTTAAGTTGGGCAACAGATGTTCTAAGCATTGTTCCATCACAACTTGGTAAACACTTGAAACAGGACAAAAGGCGGAGGGGTTTTTTATCATGCAAATTTTAGGCGTATGAAAACATCACTGACAAAAGCAAAGAAAACAAACCATAAACACACATACGGATTGGATGGCACATGTTCAGTGCCATGCATTAGCCTAGGCTTTTCTCTCTGAACCTGTCAAAAACATAATGTTTACCATAAGCTGCTGTACTAGGAAAAAGACTACCTGCATTTTATTACCATTAAATATGCATCTTTGTTTTCTTTGCCACTGTGGATGTTGTCTCTTGGATAAGTAACACTGTTTCAGAAAACAGCATTCAACATGTAAAGTGTAGGTTGACGTGATGGGGTGACACAGGAGAAAGTGGTCAAATGATGTGTGCATTACCATTCCACACTGAAAGAAGTATGAGATTAATTCACCTCAAGGGCATTCACAAGCCAGACGTCTGAAATGCAAAAATGCTAATTTTCTACTAACTTTATGATCCATAAATTGTGTTCCATTTCTCCAGATGCAAAGTCACACCTGTGAAATGAGAAAAGCACAGTTTATTAGCTCAAGTCTGCATATACAAGCAGATGTAAACTAATAAAAACAGTATTCTTGACTTTCACAGGGTTCCATCTTGCGAAGGTTGTTTGGGTTCATTGCTTAATTTTTTTTTAAAATAAAAATTAATTCAGAGTTGCAAACTTTTTGTTAGACGCACGCGCTGTAGCTGAATGCAAGGGCTGGAAAGTGCCTAGGTTGCCTAGCCTTGCCATCAGTGGCGGCTAGTGGCGAATTGGGGTGGTTTGGCAGGTGTGGTAGGTGATGGGGAGCTGAAAATATTTTTAAAGCGCCCTTACCTTTCCTGCCAGCCGCATCTCTCCTCCGCTTCTCTACTCTTCCTGACTTCAGGCTGGAAGAAGCTGCAGGAAGCTCCCAGGTACACAGGCTTCCCTGATCCAATCACAATGCTACAATGCAGCATTGTGATTGGTCTGAGCGCCGTTGATCGACGCTCAGATCGGGACAGGGAGCTTGTGCATATTCCCTACCAGACACTGCTTGCATTCACGTCATGCATCTCTCTTCCTTTCCTTTCCTTTCCTTTCAACCAACTGACGAGTTGGCAGAGCGGTGCCCCAACCTGTCAAGGGGGCCCACATTCAACCCAAGGAATAACTGAGAGATATGGGAGACTCAGGGCCCCCTCTTCACAATCTGTGAGGGGGACCCAACATTTTGTGCTGTCACCATGTTGACAATGTGTAAAACTAGAGGTGGGCGGAACTCGGGGTGTGGAATTCAGTGGCGTTACATAAAAACTCTGCGCGATTCCATGGTGTTTGGCCAATGGGACGAAAAACACACACGTTGCGCTACTCACGCTGCAATTTAGTACCAGTAGTGCAAGCAGCACTGGAAAATCAGCACAAACAGTACCATGTGGTGCGCATGAGCGTGGCCATTCGAGTAGAACATCTACTAGAGCAAAAGCAAATCTACTTGTGAAGTAGCCCGCTGACTGCCCACAACTGCATGCCTTAGAAAATGACGCCAGGGGTCACCAAATCTCGCTTTCATTTAGGAGTCTCGCAGGAAAAACGTCCAACATATCACGATTTTGGGAATATGGGCCGAACTCCACAGTACAAGAGTAATGTGGAGTGGTCAAATTCCACCAATTTGTGGGGTAGAATGACACATTCCACACACCCCTAGTAATAACAATTGGTTTATATACTCTCCATGGTTCCTTTCATCAATCAAATCAAAGGGTTGTTGTCAACTGTTCAGCAACAGAATGCCCAGAGTCATATCTTGCAGAATGAGAATGCTGCTCTAGAAAACCATATCCACATCCCTGTGCTGTAGCCACCTTAGGCTCATCCTTGAGGTCTCAAGTTTTAACAGGGTCTTTTTGGGAAAAGGAGTTTTTTTAATACCCTCTTTGTTCAACTAGCATTTTGCTCTGAAAATTTTTAACATAACTGTTCCAAGGTACGCTACTTTAGATGTAACTTGACTTGTGTTGCTACCTCTAAGGCTACAACATTGGTGACAACAAATTCTACTTTTTGGCTTCTAGTAAAATTATGTTTATTTTACCTGATGCCGGAACCTCCGTTGAAGAATTGTAGTGTGGTCTCCATCAACTTTGATGACTAACTTGCCCTATAATACACTGTTGACGCAGATAGCTACTTCGACCAGGGGACCAACCATCTCTGAGTAAATCCCAAGGACTATACAATAGTACATGGCTCTATCTTGAACAAACAATAAAACTCAAGACTATGGGGCCGATTATGATGTCCGGCATCGTTCTGGAACTGGAACCGAACGACCTCCAGCTCCAGCCCAGAAATTGAGCTGTGATCGAAACCTGTTCAGTCGCAATCCTATACTTTGCTATGAGAGCATGCATTCTGAATGGAATGCATGCTATGATAGCAATGAGCAGGAGTGCAGTTCATCTCTGCACCCATGGCAGGCACCTCAAAGTGCATGTCACCGGGTGAAGGGATTAACGGTGGGGCACCATAGGTGCCCCCTAAACCACCATTTGGGGGCCTTGCACCCATGGGGGCCCTGCTGGGGGTCCCCAAAGCTGTTTCCTAATGTTTTTTTGTGCCGGAAAGGCAGGCAAACAAAGGCAGTGGGAAACAGCCATCTTAATCCCTCGGACGGAAAGAGCCGTCGGGGGATTACTGTGGGCCTTCCAAATGGCGGACGGGCTCTCTGAGCCCATCGTAAACCCTTCGGAAGACTGATTTGGATTCTCTCCTGACCGAGTCCATCGCAATGACTCAGTCGGAAGGGAATTCAAATCGATGATTACGATGCTGGCAGGAAGGCTCCGACCGATGGTTGGAGACCTTCCTGCTCACATCGTAATCAAGCCCTATGGGAATCTTACTGAGGCTGTGTAGGCCCTGGACCATAAATAGCTGTAAAACGTGACTCCTTGCTCCGCAGCCTCCATGAATTCAGTTGCAACTTATCCTACTTGATCTGTTCAAAGGGACTACAAAAAAACAAAACTTTGAGGAAGGATCTCCAACCTCATTGGGTCCATTCTCAGAAGTAACGTAGGCACATGCCTTAGATATCAGTAATACTGAGTGATGGAACTGTAAACAATAGGAAATAAGTAACAACATTGGCTGTCTAGGACTTGTGAAATGAAGCTGTTGTCCACAGGTGAAACACTGTAACATTATCACATACATATATGTCAACAAAGGTTTGTAAACCAGCCCTGCACTTCCACCAAACATGTGGATAAATTCAGGTAGTTGAAATCCTAATTCACCTCAACTGACCCCATTAAAATAAAGTTGAAGATTAAAATGTCCTGTAGTAGGACTCTATGGCAATCCAATAACTGTTTCATGTTTTCGAACACTAGATGGTTCAGCTGGTGAATACACCTACAATGGTAATGTAGGGCCCTATGATGTTTGATACTCAAGATACCTATTAAAGGGAGATCTATTTCATCCTAGGTTTACCTAACATCCTCTTCTAGCCTGATGCTCTGTTGCCCAGGGGAGATCCTTGGCAGTAGAGTACAATACAACATGGCGGAGAACCTGCAGGACCAGCCTGTAGATTATAACAAACACTAGTAAGACAATACAGTGGATGCTCCAGCTTTCCGTTCTTTGGGGGATATTCTCAAGAACGTGCAATAATCATCGAAAAATAGGTTAACACAATTTTTCATATCGACGTCTATCGCGGAAAAATAACTCTGTGTTAACATATTCACAACCCAGCGGTAACATGTGATAGTTTCCTGATAATGCATCAAATGTTCGCGATAAAATTACTGGTACGGCGATAAAAATCTAAACGCGAACGTGAAAAAAGTCGCGATGTACCCAACTGCGATAAAAAATTCACAGCTAAGCAGCACCAAGCCTGCAAGTCTCACAAGTGAGGTGGGGAAAAATCACTATAAAAGCGGCAACAAAAAACACGAACAAAACACAAACAACCGCGAAGCACCATGGAGGAAGCCGGAGCAAGTACAGAGGACAACCAGAACCACACAACCCCCACGGAGGACCAGCCACGGATAATTATCAGTGAGACTGTGGCAGGAGTTGGGGGACCAGACACTGCACAACATGACCTGAGCCAACAGCAACAAGGGGAGTATCGATCAGCGACTGGGGGACCTGGGGGTGGCGGCGGTGGGTATTGTGGCCCTCTTGGGTCTCACGAGCTGCATGATCAGTAGCTCCATGGCATGTGTTTGTCCTCAGATGTGGCTCTGGGCTGGGCTCCATTTCATACTGCAAGTTGTCGTCCCGCTCAACACCAGTAAAAGGCAGGTGTTAAATCCCTGCTGCTAACCTGCCTTATCACCTGTTTTTTGATCACATCACAGATCTGGCTGGTCATTGAGAATATCGCGACATGGTGTTTCATGTTTTTGTGCACGAGAATGCCTACTCTGCATATCATTAGCGTTAGTTGTCGCTATTATCCGTGGTGATGTTTTTTGCGGCAGCTATCGCCGGAAAACTGGCGATATCAGCAGTGTGCACCAGCTTGGGAATTGGGCCATTAATCTATTGACACTTTGCGGCGCTAAAGTGCTGATAAATCAGCGAAAAGTCCTTGAGAATATGCCCCTTTGATTTCAGAAAGGTGATGAATCAGAGTGAAGCCGCCAAGATTAATTAGACTGTCCCCTCATGGCCTGAGACATCCTGGATATCTAAATATTGGTAACTGACTCGGTGTATCTTCTATGGGTGTTTAAGGTTAGCAAAAGGTTGTCTTTGCTTCCTGCCAGTCACCATTTGCTGTGCGTTGTTGCCAGACATTTATTCTGAGCCATTTCGGAATTTGTGTGGATCACTCTTAGGTCTTGTTTATCACTGCCTTTTTTATATATATGTATAACCTCTGCATCAGCTTGTTCATGATGTAGGTATGAAATGTCATACCTACCAAGATGGCAATTGATTACTTTTAGGTACTTACAGATTTTTTCTAGTCAGATGCCAGCCCTTTCTTGATGCTATGCAAGGTTGGCTGGAATAGTTCCAAAACACTTTTATTATTATGTAACACCTTGAGGAAGCAGGTGGAGCCATGAGGTCAGTTTAAAAGTCAACTAAATATAGACTCTAAAGGCTCCCACACTAAGAAATGTAAACGATTTAGGAGTCACTCCATACACTACGTTGTCTCCAGAGACATGTACTGTATCATTTGCACCCCATATTGCACTAAGTTGTATAGGACGGTGCATCTGTGCTTAGAGAACAAAATGGGGTGGTCATTGAGAAACAATCCTTTGCCATAGTGTGGGCTTTGAGAAGGTTCAGGACATATTTGTTTGGTATTGAATTTCAATACAAACAGATCACCAACCCCTCAAGTGGTTGATGACATTGAAGGGTGGACATCTCAAAATCCTGAAATGGTCTGTCTCATTAAAAGGCCTAGATCTCAGAGTGGACAACAAAGCATGAAATTATGATAATATTTCAGATGGATTTTGCATCTCATTTTGCCAATCTAACCACCTGACATCTCCATTGTTGAAATAAGGATCCTGTTAGACTGATCTGGGAATGGCGTCTTTTGGGACAGGAACACCCGATGCCCTGTGCATGTTGTATGGAGATGTTTTCCTGTGGCTGGCTGAGTGTACCTAGTATTCTAACTTTTGATGTTTTCCATAATTTCACACTAATCCATTTTTATGCAAATACCTATCCCTGTCTCTTACTTGTGTAAATGCTAGACTTATCTTGTGACCTGTAGAGATGCACCAAGCATGACCTGATTTACCGATGAAGGCTAAGTTCCATTTCATGGGTTTAGTACAGAGAGCAGTGGTGTAGCATAGTGTGTTTTTAGTATCCATAGTGTGATCGTAGCACTTTATTTTAGTCACTGGAGTGAGTGTCTACTACACTACTCGTGTACATCTTCTCTTCTCTAAGCATTTATCTAATTCTAGCTCTAACATTCAAAGTGCATGTCAAGCATGATTATGTGAGTAGCCTACATGGTGCATGCATGGTGTGTGTGAGAAAGGCAGAGTCATGGTGGCATGTGGTATCCATTTTGGATACCTTCGGCTTGACTTTGCACAGATTGGAAATGAGGCTTGTGTTCCAAGGGATTTGAAGTGTATTGCTCAAATTCCTGAATCTGAAGGGAGAAAACCTTGACAATGAATTGAAGAGAGTGGAGTCAGTGCGACTATAGATAGTCAATGAAGCATTTTTGCTTTGATGGGACTACTCATTAGACTTCCTAAACAGTGAAATTTGGTGGATGTTAGGGGTGATAGATGGGACTGCAGACTCTGTTGTCCAAGGTGAGGATACCTTTATGTGAGGCCTGCCCATTTGATTTTCCATGATTACTCTTTCAGTGGAGAGATCAGAGCCAGGTGTGGAAATCTCACAGCTTTTTGTTCCCATGGTGTGCAGGTTCCAGGTGAAAGACTACTTGGCAGCCCAGGCAGGAGCCAGGTATCAGGCTTAGACTAACGCATTTCAGTGTGTTGGCCCACATCACCGTCCTGAAATGCGGTGACGCATATTAGCGCCTGTGTCTGACTGTCAAGGCACTGTGGTCAGCCAGAGCAAGGCTGTTATTATAATAGCCAGTCACAGCGGCAGGCAGTGTGCGGTGCGCACTGCTTGGTAGACTTCTTGGGGCAGTGAGGCTGGGCTGGGCAGAACTTGCCTCGTTACAATGTAACACAGGCGTGTTTCTCATCATGATACAATCACTGTGTGGTGGCCCTGCATATTCACTGACGTCAAGTCAGTGCATGCCAATGGGTACCTCTAAGACATCAAAGTGAGGTCAGGAGTCAGACAGTTCTAGCAGAGGCCGTCCCCGAAGGTGGCCTCAAGGGCCGGCGCCTTAACGGCTGCCCGAGCCACAAGGAAAGAATCTGGTTTGCGCAGGTGCACCACCAGGAATTACCACGCAGCGAAAAGCGTCTGAGGCCCTCCCCCTCCCCAAGAAAAAACGAAGAAGGAAGGGGGGGATATAAGGTGATACTCCCCCTGGGCAGTTCACCTTTTTCATCAGGGACCTGGGGGAGCAGCACCAACAATGTTTGAGTGGCGGAAACAAAAGTTGTATTCGTTTGGTTATGAAAACACACCGACAGGGCGGTGTGTAGAAGGAGGGCCACTCACTCTCGGATGCCTCACAGCTGGGTGAGTACGCTCAACGACAAATCGGGGTAGCAAATGGAGACGGCACTCACAGCCCAGCCCCCGCCAGATGGCAGGGTGCAGGAGAGACTAGCAAGGTAGCGAGTTGAGCCTGGCTCCAGGAAAAGGCTACTCCCCACACGCAAAGGGGCGTGGAAAACAACAAAGAACAATCTACAAGCTGTCACTGTGATTTACAACCCTAGGATATGCAAATGAGCAAAAGACAAACCGATGATTTATGGCCAGCTGATGATTTATGGCTGATGATTTATGATGCCCATGCAGAATGATTTGTGATAACAAAATGATGACAGATTTGTGACCAAATGATTTATGACAGCCCGGTGATTTATGATCATGATTTATGGCGACTGATTTATGACGATCAGGCAGAGCGATTTATGACAACAAAATGATGAACGATTTGTGACAGAATGATTTATGATACCCAATGATTTATGACCCACAATTTATGATGTCCAAATGACACTGAGCGATAACCAATCGTGATAATGTATGATAATGATTTATGACCCCGGCCTGAGAAGGTATCCAGGGGAGTTGTACAAATATGACGTATGTCATGAGTAATAAAACTGCGGCCAACAACCACCACAAAAACTGTTGGCTGTGTGTAGTGATACATGTACACATGTAAGGTACATTCTGGGAATGGGCGCAGTGTGGCCGTTATGTCAGGCTCACAGTTGTGGGTTGTTAGAAGGCTGCCCCCTCCCATGGCGTGAGTGGTCGGCAGTACAGAATGGGCAGGCTGCTGTTTGATGGGCTGCTCTCAGTGCAGCGGTAATCAGAATCCTCCTGCGGCCTGCGTTGGGAACAACATGGCCCGACCCAGCCGGGCCAGGCCCCACATGAGAGAAGTGAGCGCAAGGCGGCTGGCGTGTAGGCGGAAATGCAGCAGCTCTCGCTGGCCTGGCCGCCGCTGTAAATTCAAGTAAGTGTGTCTACCTAGGCGGTCCGGAGTCCAAGTCAGGCCAGGGGAATAAATGAAAATCATTCAGTAAAGTCAAGTTAGTTGCCTGTAATAAAGTTCCACATCATGTGCTTCACAGCTTGCCTTCGTCCAGTAAGATCCACGGCACACCCAACATCGACAAATGCACTCCCAGCCACACACAGAATTGACTTGACTTAGACACTTGACAAGCACAGTCAGTGTACTGCAGTTAACAGACAGCACAGTCCTCTCTAGTGCAGGCCGACATGCATGAATGATGATCATCTGAAAAATGTATTGAGTCGGAGCCTGCCAGTGCCTAATATTTAGCCCTACGCAATGAATGATGAAAGGAGTGTGGTCAGAGGGAGCCGAGCAGTGACTTCACTTTTCTAGTCAATTCAAACAATTAAAACCAGTTCATTCAAGTGTACCATCTGTCTGCAAAGCCAGCACCAGCCACGTTGCAGTTTTATTATTTTACACAAATTAACACAGCCGCGGATATAGATTTTATGACCATAAACACACATGCTTTTCTTTTTATTGAATTTGCTTAGAAGAACAGCTACGTGTGCCTTGCTCAGCCTCACTCTCCTGATGCTTGCACAATGCCCAGTGCAGTCTGCGGTGGCTGGAGCGAGTCTGAGTCAGCTGACCGTTGTTGACTAATAATTTATCGTGATTAGGCAGCCGCTGAAGAGATCCGTGTTCATATTAGGGTTGGGTAAGCAGTACTGTATTCAAGTATAATCCAGCATCCTTCTCGCTGTAACGTGTGCACCTCATTTCCTGATTTCTGGTGCTTTGAAGTAGTTTCAAGATCTTCCAAGAGGTTCTCATTGCTCAATTGGGTGCCATTTCTGATGTTTATATATTTCCCTTGTCTTCATTGCTTGATTTTGTTTGCAAGAAAGTGTCACACTCAGTTGTTGAAATGTCACTCATAATTACACTCAAATTATGAAAAATCACACATAGGAATCTGAAACCTTGGCAGCTATGACTCTGCTTTAAGAAACAGCACTATACGCAAAGGCTTGGTCTGGAGAACATTCTGGAAAGGACACTTGGAAAGAAAACCAACACAAGCAGGTTCTACATTTTCAGAGTGTTGATGCATATCTTCTGAGTCCCAGTTTTGAATAAAAGTAGGACACCCATATCTCATTTGTTGCTCAAGTTCCAAGTTCTCAATAGCCAAATAAGGGAGTCCCCCACTAAGTAAACCAAGATCTGCTGTGCAACCAGGACTGGTGTCTTCCTGACAGCCAATCTCTGAGCGGTACAGGGACATCACTGCAAGTATGGATCTCTTACTGGAGAAGATGTATACCTGTCCTGAAGTGCCTAGATGCCTGCAAATGCTGTGGATGGAGTGTCTGTCCAGGAAAGAGTGCGGTGCAGCATGTCACTGGTGTCTGTGAAGCACCCAGAAGATAAGACTGCTGGAGAAAAATCTGTTTGATTAGAGCATCAGTAGAATTCAAAGTCCATGCTCCTGTTTCTGGAGGGAATCATGACTTTGCAACCACAATTGGTGATGCACTGTTTGTGCTGTGATCGTCTTGTGCGTGACTACAACCACCAAGTAGAAGATTGGCTCGTGCATAGCCATGCCCTCTCAAAGTGTGAACGGCCTGTAAGTGGCCATAACTGCCAAAATAAAGATCAGCCTGTGTGTTGCTTTAACTTCATAGGTGATCTGCACTCTTGTGGGTTGTGACTGCCAAAGTTATACCTGGCCCAATCAGGGCTGCAGCAATTGAAGTCACCCCCAGTAGAGGTTGCGTCTGCTAAAAGTGTTGTGAGACCCTATTCGGCTCTAGCAAGGACCAGTTACTGGTCCCAGAGTGTGCCCAGCACCAAGCCCTAAAACAAAAATCTGCCTCACCATCTAACAAGTCTGGATTGTGCCAAACCAGGACAACTGTGTCCTGATGCTGGAAGACCCAGAGGGAGTGCACCGTCATGTGCAGCCACAGCATCTCCAGGTGGTAGAGAAGAAGAGCTGCAGGCGCGTCACTACTCAAAAAGGCTGTCAGTGTTTACGATCTTCAGGATCAGTGTGATGCTCTCGAGGGCGAGGCGCGACGACGGTCACGCCCACCTCAGGTGGCCACACCCCCTTGACGCCTCTTCTCTCCACTATAAATCATGTGCCTGGCCAGGAAGCGCAGCGGACGAGCTCAGCGGGCGCGACGATTGCGCGCCGAAGGCGCGCCTAAGGTAAGCCCGTCTGCGCCCGTCCGCGCCAGACCGAGCCCTGAGCCCATGCCCCATGCTGGTCATAACTGCCCGCGATTGAAATATTCACTTGATACTCTGTACCAGCTCAATGAACCATTAAACACCAGGTGTAATGGAACTATTATTCTGGAGACCGACCCTATTGGCTGCCCAAACTGCGACTACAGGTTATCCCAATCTCCATCCCCCCAACCCGAGTCAGTATACCTTGAGATGGCCCTGCTTAATTGTAGGTCACTCCCAAAGCACCAGACTGAAATCCACCTACTACTATCAGAGTCAGACTTAGACGTCCTGTTCTTAACAGAAACGTGGCTATCCCCTAGCACAGATCCGGACATCAATCAAGCACTTCCTCCCGGATACCTCATTAAAACCCTAAATAGACCAAAGGGTATTGGAGGGGGTATTGCGATTATCTATCGTGATAATCTTACATGCCAGTTTAAAGATAGCCCCATTTCAGATAGTAAAAACGTTCTGTTCTCCCTTTATCTCCCGCCATCTATGACACTTTCTGGGGCCCTAATCTACCGCCCACCGGGACAGGTAGGGTGTTTTATAGACTCACTCATGGACACCATCTCCTCCCTTGCTTGTGTGACCCCAAACTTTACAATCCTCGGAGACTTAAACCTCCACTTCAATGATCAAGGCAACAAACTCGCCACTGACTTACAAGCCGATTTGGCCTCCCTTAATCTTCAACTACTCAACAATAAACCCACCCATACGAAAGGACGACTACTGGACCCCATCTTTTCTAACCTTTCCAAACTTACCGTACATACCCCTGTGCCCCTTCCCTGGTCAGATCATTTTCTGGTCCCCTTTAAACTTCAACTTCCAGGTAAACCGTCTGACACCCCTCTCCCCCGAGTCCCTTCCCGTCCCTGGAAAAAACTGGACACTATTCTATGGGATCACGCTCTGACTTCCACTCTACCTATGGTAGACCCTAATCCCTCGTCAGCTGAAATCCAACTTCATAATTGGATAAAGGACTCCCTCGACTCGGTCTTACCACTTAAAACTCTCCCATCCAGTAGGAAGTCGGCCAAACTACCATGGTTCACTGAAGAACTACGCGGAATGAGAAGGAAAGGCAAGAGGCTTGAACGCCATTGGAGAAAGAACTGGAACACAGATGACAAAAGCAATTATAGAACCCATATTAGGCTTTATAAAAACGCTTTAAAAACTGCGCAGGCCTCCTATTTTGAGGAACAAATAGCCTCAGCTGCTAACTCCGCGAAAGAGACTTATCGAATTGTGAAACTCCTCACCAAAATACAGGACCCTCCTTCATCCCCAGACTTGGATGGTGCAAAATGTAACCAAATGGCAGACTTCTTTTCGGCTAAAATTGCTAAAATCCTGACTTCCCTTCCAGCTCCTCCATCTGCTCAAACAGGTCTTGGTTTTGGTCCCTCTCCTCTCCAAGACACTCCGAAATTAACCTTTTTCTCCCAAATTTCCATTGAAACGTTTCTTAACGTTTTACAGAAGGTCAAAAGTGGTTCCCCATCAGACCCAGCCCCCATTAGTAAATTGAAGCTAGTTGCTCCCACTATTGCCCCCCTTTTTACCAATCTGATCAACGCCTCCTTTGAAAATGGTATAGTCCCGGCAAATTGGAAAAAAGCCACAGTCAAGGCTCTCATAAAAAAAACGCACTTAGACCCTACAGATCCTTCTAATTTTAGACCGATCTCATTGCTACCGGCTATGAGTAAAATAGCCGAACGAGTAGCAAATCAACAACTCTCGGAATTTTTAGAGACCAATCATCTTCTCCGCATGTCCCAGACAGGCTTTAGACCAGGACAAGGGACTGACACCACATTGTTAGCCGTGGTCGAGGAAGCTAGGGGCATAATTGACGCAGGAGGATCAGTGGCAGTGATCCTCCTCGACCTGAATGCCGCCTTCGACACGGTGGACCATGCTACCCTTGTCCAGCGCCTTGGGCTGATAGGAGTGTCGGACTCCGCGTTGGCCTGGATTTCATCCTTTCTCAAAGACAGGTCCTTTCAAGTTGCGGACGGATACTCCGTCTCTAATGCTCAGTCTCTTAAGTGTGGTGTGCCTCAGGGTTCTTCCCTGAGCCCCACACTTTTTAATGTTTACATGGCTCCCCTTGATGATGTTGTCAAGCCATTTGGCATTAAATCAATAATGTATGCTGACGACACTCAGCTTGTCGTCTCCCTTAACCAACCAGACGTCGCCTTGTCCAATCTGAGCAGCTGCCTGGAGAATGTGCATCAATGGATGTGCGATTCCAGGTTAAAACTTAATGGGGAGAAATCTGAAATACTCCTCCTGGGAACCCGCAACAAAATCCCCACATCCCTCCCTTGGCCACCATGCATGGGAACGCCACCTATTCCAAAATCCGAAGTCAAGAGCTTAGGGATATGGCTTGACCAGGATCTAAGTTTCAAAATTCAGGCGAGGAAAACGGCGGGAACCTGTTTCGGCCAAATAAAGATGGCTCGTAAGATTCTACATCTACTCCCGCTCCAGTCCAGGAAACTCCTGATGCAGGGGCTTGTGAACTCCAGATTGGACTATGGAAATGTCCTGTATCTGGGGGCCCCTGCCTCGGTTGTCCATAGACTTCAATGTGCTCAGAATGCGGCGGCTAGAATCCTCACAGGAACCCCAGCGAGGAATTCGGCCAAACCAGCTCTCAGAAGCCTGCACTGGTTGCCAGTAAAAGAGAGGGTCAATTTTAAGACCCTGTGCATTACTCACAGAATTATGCACAACGAAGGCCCTCCCATTCTTAGGACACTCCTGACTCAACAGCATTCAAGTCGACAATTAAGGTCCAACTCTCTTTCCCTCGCCAATGTCCCTAGAATTAGGAAGGCCAGAACAGGCGGTCGCCTGTTTTCCTATAATGCTCCCAGACTTTGGAATGCCCTCCCTCTCTCCCTGAGGCAAGAACAGAACCACCTCAGGTTCAGGAAACGTCTAAAAACCCTGCTCTTCCCTTGAGCTTATCTTCCTGACCCTTCCCTACCTCAGTACCGTGGTCTTTTTTAGCGCCGGGATGCCCCAGGGTAGCTGCGCGCTGTAGAAAACCAAAAATCAAATCAAATCAAATCAAATCATTTGGGTCCACTTCCTGGCACCACCAATTCTATGTGCTGTTAATACTCAGACGTTTGATGTGGCTGGGAGAAAGGAGGGTGTTGGACAATCAACATTGGGGAGGGAGACGTGATGGATAGAGGACAATTGGTTAGAATTCAGGTTTGTATAAGAATGCATTCCCTCTTATTACAATCTCCCAAACACCTCACCAAAAACGCAAATAGTCTCTCTTCCCTTCAATCTACTGGGGTTTGCAGGATATTGCGCTATGAAGGTTTATCTATAACAATAAAGGTTCACAAGCTTTCATCAAAGAGAATGAAGCACACACTATTATGCAATCAACTAAATCAAGTATCACATACAGGGGCAGCTCCTCCGCTTGAACGGAGGAGGATTGCCCCACTTAATTACCTCAGAGATGAAAAATAAAATGGTAATGAAGTTAATTCATTACCCTTTTATTTTCCGTCAACCCGTCCTGAACTGAGTCTCATGACGGGGCGTGCCTGTTGAATGTTAGCAGTGGTGAGCTGCCTAGTTTATAGTGCGCATGTCCCTTTGGCTGGCCGTCTTGCAAAGGCCAGTCTGACATGCACACTATAAACCTCTCAACCCAGCTGTCTTAGACAGCCCGGTTGAGAGCCTACACAAGCCTTCAGTGCCCTTGGGAGCGGCGAGAGAGGCGCTATTGGTCCTGGCACTGCTCTCATGCAGATCCAGGATTGGTTAAGCCCAGCTGGAAGTGACGTGACATGAGGAGAAAAAGACGACCGTAGCTAGGAGGGCGTGTCTCCGAAAACATGGCAAGTACCTTTTTTATTTCTTTTGTGTATTTGATTGTATTTATGTACTTGAAAAACGTATTAAACCTTTTTCCCACCCCTCTAACGTGGACTTTTCAGCTGCCACTGATCACATACCACGATCAGAGTGGGTCCGATTCACAGAACTAACTAAAGGCAAAATCCTAATTTAGGACAAAATCCTAACTTAAGACAAAAACCGAATTTAGGACAAAATCCTAACTTAAGACAAAATCCTAATTTAAGACAAAATCCTAACTTAGGACAAAATCCTAATTTAAGACAAAATCCTAACTTAAGACAAAATCCTAATTTAGGACAAAATCCTAATTTAAGACAAAATCCTAATTTAAGACTACTAAATGCCTTCTGTGAATACCAAAAGAAGTAAGTTTAGGATTTTGTCGTAAGTTAGTTCTGTGAATCTGTCCCAATGTCTTTATTCTTAGGAAATAACCTTAAGAAGACACAGTTGGTTGTTTCTCACTCATTGCCTAGTATAATGTTTGTCTTCAAATCTAACTTTGAGGATCGTTTTCTCTTTCAAGTTTGGGTCTTTGTTGAAAAGTCAGATCTTTCTCAGCAGAACTTAATTGTGGGCAATGATTCATAAAATGTTCTAGAACAGCCATATTTTAAATGTTCAACAGACAGATCTCTAGGATTTTTTTCTTTCTTTAGAGTTTGATTGATAGGAAAAAGAAAATAATGTACAGTAAAGTTCTTAAGAGGCTACATGGCGATGATTGTACACAAGTCACTGTCCATTCACAGGTTGACCTCTTCAAGGTTTACTTGAAACTTGTTTTTTCCAACAAGTGTCGATGCAAAGCATTGAGCTCTGCTATAGCAGTGGTGGCTGGTGACATTTGAAAGTGGTGGGGGTAAAATTAGTGGTGGAGCACACCGCAGTGCGGGAGCGTTGTGAGCGCACACGAAGGACCTTAAAAAATGAGTGGGCAAAAAGGTGCATTTTCAAGACTTTTGGAAGCCACTGTGCTAAACAGACGCAGGCTACAACCTCCCCTCAAACTATCATCAGTTCCAAGGCCTCATGAATAAACCATTCTAAATTGCAATAAACCACAATTCATTTTAATAATGTTGCATAAATAGGGTGGATCTGTCTACTGAGCCAGTGCCTACGTGGGATATAGTGGCATTCCAGATGGCCCAACAGAGTAAAATGCCTACTTTTCCCGCATAGAATTAAATATCATATTGGTTACCGTTCATTTTTTGAAACTACATATCATACATAAAGGCAACTTGCATAAACTAACAACACATAAGCATACAGAGATAAACTATATACATGCAACACATATACTGTTTTCCCTACCTATCCTTGCCTGTTTCATTTATTAATCCTTTGTTCAAAGCCACGTACAGAGGAGGTGAATGAAATCTTCAAATGATATGATTGACTACAGATAGAATTATTCATTCGAAGATAAAATATAATTTAATCATATAGAATGTCAACCAAACTTTGAGCCGGATAGCTTTACAATTGAAAAATGAAACGTAAATATCCATCACCCCAAAGCCAATTGTTCGAACAGTAATGGAGAATACTTTATATAGATTTACATTTAAACAATCAAGTATGGTAAAACCCTTACAAAAGTTGGTATTTAGAGTAGGAAGATGACCAAAATCTTTGTGTAGAGAAGGTTTAATAGTAGAATAAGTGTGTTTTATATACTTTAAATTTAAATCCTTTGTACATCACTGATGAAGGGTCTGGTTAACCAGTACTTTAGAAAACTAGTATAAAGAATTACATGAAATATTGTGGTGCATAGAAGAAACATAAATTCCTCGAAGTTGTATGGGTTTACACATTTATATTATCTAACACCCATGAGGCCATCAATAAAATATTACTAATAGATAATTCTATATGTTCCAACAAGAAAACAAACATTTGGTATATCACTTATCAAACTGAAATGAGCCAACTGTCAGACCTCTTGCATGAAAATATAAGTGCACACTTATAGATTTTGCATCAATGCAGATGGCAATTTGCATCAGATTCTGTGAAAGTAATGGACTTGGTCAACATGAAGTGCTGACGTCTTTGTATAATTGTTTGAACTTGTTTATGCTGTGTTGAGAATTGAGTTTGAGGTATTGAATCATGTGTAGATCTAAAGATATGCAATGGTGTCAATTCTAGTATGCTCTTCAGTTGACAAGGATATTAAACCATCTCCATTCAGAAATGAATCACATAATTATAAATGAAGTAATATTATCAACAAATCCACTCAGAATTAGTCCATATGATGGTCAGTGATAGATATGGTAAAACAAAAATTAAGTCCAGGATTCTACCGGCCTCTACCATAATGTATAAGTTTGCAATTAGGTAAAGGGCAAACAAACTACAGCTTCATCTAACGGACACTGCTGTAGAGCAAAAGTTTTCAAAACAAGACTGTAATAAGGACGGACTATAATACTTGGATCAGGACTGACTATAAAGATGAGACCAATAAACAATATCCTATCATTCTTACAAGACTGACTGTATCCCAGTATACACCATCTTTAAGTATGTCATGGAAGGTACATGGTCTCAGTCTGTCTGGCTATAGGTTGTAAGTTAGTCCAAAGCTTGCCAGAGTGTAGGATATTTACAAAACGGGATCATATTTGTTGGAGAACTTTGAAAAAAGGTTGAGAGAGAGGTGCATTAACTAATACCCTGAAACAACACCAAGCTTAAGTGGCTTTATAACGATAAGTCTGAATTCCTCTCAAGTCATGCAAGATACAGAAACATACATTTAATACATGGTGCATTTACTTTCATAGGTCCCTGCAGTATACTTGAATGTTACTTGCAATACAAAGTAAACAAAAACTATATTTGTTAGCACCAATGATTCACAGCACCACATGCATTTCCATGGTTTCCATTTATTCAAAATGTTTGCACGCCATTCTCTAATGTGAGCAAACTTTTCAACAGTTCTCTTGTTGAAATCTGGAATCTGATTTATTAGTTCCTTTTCCGTTAAAAGCATGGCCAATGCATTTAGTCGAGCTTGGGTCATTGTTTTTCTTAAAAATGTTTTTATCCTCTTCAGTGTGGAAAAGCATCTTTCAGCCTCAGATATTGTCATAGGTGTTGTAATGACAATTCTCAATAACTTAAGAGTCTCACAAAAATAATTTTGCAAGTCGTTTTGACATAAAAATATATATAAAACCATGGAACCACCTATAGACTGCTGAAACTCCTGTCTTCCATACAGGATTGATAGTTCAGTCCGTATTTTTGACTTGTTTAGCATAGGATATGATCTCACTGTTTCACTGAGAGCTGCAGTAGTAAAACATTTGCTATGTTTTTGAAACAGTTCACTATGCAATAGTGTTGCACTGACTAGATGCCTTGTAAATGCAAAGCGCTCCTTGGCATGCACAACAATAATATCACATACTTCTCTTCCTTCCTGAATCAAGGTATTTATCTGCAGGTTGCGGTTTGTAAAACGATAATTATCTGGCAACACAGAGTCCAAATTATCAATGGATTCTCATACCTTGTTGATGCTGATCATAAAGGCTGAAGTGTCCTTTTGTACAAATACAGTATCAATGTCTAGTTTTTGTAATTGATTGTACAAAATATTGACGTGCGGCATTATGCCGTGGAACCAAAAAAAAAACTCCCTGTCTTCCAGAGTTCTGGTAAAGCCCTTTGCTTCACACAGAGATGTGGAATCAAATGTACTGTCTTCTGTTATAGATTTCATGCATTCTACAAGGTCATCCCTGTGTTCGCGAATTATATTGACAGCTCGGATTTTGAAGCTCTAGTGAGTTGCAGACCCTCTCAGTATTCTTTTTGTCACTATATGTTCAATCACTTCAGTCCGTTTTTTCGAACGGGGAAAAAAAGCAGTAATACCACGCAACTCTTTAAAGAAAATTCTGACTCTGGATATTTTTGAAGCAGCCTGTTCCACGATTAGATTTAGTTGGTGGGCATAGCAATGGACATAGTGTGCATTTGGATAGATGACTCTGATTTTTTTTTAACCCCACCGGCATCACGCATGACACTGGCACCATCATAGCTTTGAGCAATTACATTCTCTTTCATTAGGAATAGATGCTGAAATTGTATCTGCAGTTGAATCTTTAAGATTCGAAAAGCGATAAAATCTTTCCACTGCCTTGGAATTGCCATCAATGTAGCGGAAAACAAGTACTGACTGCATCTTGGTAGAGACGTCAGTTGTATCATCGGCCTGAATAGCTAGGTAATCAGTGCTTCTTATATGCTGTACAATAGTTTTTTTTGTTACCTCTAGCATACAGTCAAGCAGTTCATTCTGGATTGTCTTAGAAGTGCCTCTAAATACAATTGCACTTTTCAAGTGTGCTTCCATTGCACTGTCTATCAGTGGCAGCTGTTGACTTTTGAAAGTGGTGAGACGTAAAAATGTTGCCATACTACATGGCTGCGAGCAAGCGTAGATATGGAAATCGATAAACCTTAAGTTTACAGAAGCGGCGTTCATTTATGTTCGCCACAGCCATTGTTAAGAGCAAAGTTGTTAAAAGCAAAACTACAATCGTGAACATTACCTGCGCCATCTTGTCTGATGGAAGTTCCTACGTGCACATAAACTGCAGTCATTCTGACCAACCTGGTATGTGAGCTGGGGGCTATAAACTATTGTCACGACAAATATCTACTTGTTGCCACAAACTCATTTTTCCTCTCATCTCTGTTTACAGGCAAACCCATGGACACCCTTACACAAACAGGTTCCAAATACCAAACAGACTCTTGCAAACATGGTTTATTGCACTGCACACAGCAAGACTTGCTTTTGCCAACAATGGGACCTGTTTTTATCAACAGAACGGACTCTTAGATCTAGCCGGTCTCACATGTTTTAGACCCTGAAGCAAGGTCCAGCTGCAAGACTAGATTGTCTGTTTTGACCTGGGTGGGAGGAGAATTAATGTTGGGCTTGTGTAACCATGTGGATGGAACAATGTTGGGCTTGTGTAACAAACCTGCCCGGGGTGGAGACTCCAAGCCTGTAACCAGGATAAATAAACAAATGCATTGTGTCAAACCTGTATAAAAGGAGAACCAGAAGGAGTTGCCAGCAGATCACCTCATGACGATAGCCCCGGTGTCTGATGTGATGTGTTCTTCACCTGGAGAATTAAACCTGTTGTTCGCCTTCCACTTACCAGCGGCTGCCTCGTTATTTTGATAGCTAATATTAAGGTGAATTAGAGGTGGTTTGCACCAAGCGGCATCAAAAGTCTTGGGAGTCACAGCTGCTTTTTCACATAGGGAGCGAGCCTGAACAACCAACAGGGGATTCGGGGGTTCCCCCCCGGAAAAGTTTGAAAAAAGAGTGGATAAATAGTGCGTTTTTAAGCAAATTTGAAGAAGCAGGAAGGTTAATAAAGCAATACGATTGAATTATTTATCAGTACACATACATGCCCTAAGGGCATGTCTGTGCGCCACATGGCACTTTGAATTTTTTTTTAAAAAGCATTTTGACAGGAAATCGCAAAATACCATCTACTTGGAGTAGGTGGTATTTCGGAATTCCTTAAGCCAAAATCACAATTCAAAAGGCACCCCAACATAGCATTTAAGGAATCGCAAAATTGCAATTCCTTAAGTGCTTGAGCAAAATAAGAAATCGCAATTGTTGCGATTCCTTATTTTGCTATGTGGCACCTACATACCAAAACGCCGTTTGCGATTCCCAAACGCCGGAATTCTGCTAATTCCAGCGTTTGCAATTCGCAAACGCCTTCCTACATATGCCCCTAAGTCCTCGAAAACAGAGGCAAGCAACTATTTGAGGACATGAGAGTAACCCTTGGAACTGTACCAGAAATAAAGCACAATAGGTAAACCTAGACCAAATGAAAAACACACGAGCTTGAGGCATCATTAAATAATGTATCCTGGAGAGGTGCATGAAAAATGCCTGCAAGGTTTTCAAGCATTACCAAAGAGACACACAACGCCATTTTGAGTAAATTGGCAAACTAGTGCACACAACTAGTCCGATTCATCAAAGCAGCACAACTCTATGGAACCTGAGGGAGAAAAATAAAAATACCACATCTAATTCCTGGTTTCTGTCAGAGCTAAGAGATGTGTGCATAGCAATCAACTGCTAAACAGGAAATCCTGAAAAGGCAGGCCAAGCTCCAATACTAAAATACATATTCAACATTGAACAAGAACCTAGAGAGCCTGTGTTGGAAGGCATTTTAAAGACCAATTCACAATATATTTTAATCAGAGAAATCAACATACTCAATGGATGAACGAACCTGGGAGGTTGTTCTTATGAAACCTCTACCATGAGCGATCATTAACACACAATAGAGAAAGTTTGCCTGCCATCACCAAACCAGGTTATTTCCACAAATGTGTTTACAACTTTATTATACTACGAACCTAGCATCTGTGACTGAGAATGAGCCCCAAATAAAAGGAGTGAATGAGGAGCATAGCGCACTATGTAACTCTGTAAACTCAGCATTAGCATGCAGTGTGCATTTAGGTAGCACCAACTCAGTGAGCCAAGAGTCTCCAGCCGCTAAGTATGAGGTGAAATAAACACAGATGGGTTGGTCTGATAAATCAGACCGATCAGTATGAGATCCGGTTTTTGCAGTGTGTGTACCTGTTTTTTTCATGTTTATTTCCCCGATATTAACACAAGCAGGGCCTGCACGAAGCTCAAATCCATGCAGTCTCTAGTCCTATGCCTTGCAGCGCATCTATAGGAGTTCAAAACCCATCTGATTTCCGATCTGGTTTGCTAAAGGGGTGGGTGGGGGGCACGTATGTTGATGCTCGCCTTGCATGTGCAGAGAGAAAGTGCAAACATCGCAGGGGTGATTCACAGAACTAACTTAAAACAAACTTAAGACAAAATCCTAACTTAAGTCTGTCTTAAGTCTGTCTTAAGACAAACTTAAGACAAAATTGCTAAATTCTGTGAATACCAAAAGTAGTAAGTTTAGGATTTTGTCTTAAGTTAGTTCTGTGAATCGGGCTCCGCGATAGGAGCAGAGAGAAAAAACACACAGAAGAAGGGAGGGTGTGCGTCAACGTCCAGTTAGGGTAGTGTGTGGGGGATGGTTATCGATAGAAAAGGAAGAGATAGGAGGTGCAAGAAGAATGGGATGTAGGCCATGTGGTGAGAATGGAGTGGGAAGGGTGAAGTAAGTCCCAGTAAGAGAGAAAAGCACGTAAGAAAATACCGCAGTGGAAATACCAGGAGAGAAAAAAAGAGAAGACACAAGTAAAAGAACAGTACTAATGTATACGTCGACATGATTACATCACAGATATTGGCAAGCAGTACAAAGACAGAAACAGCCGGTAGTGAAATGGCATAGGTAGAGAGAAAGGAAGAAGGAGACAAAGAAAAGGAAAAGAAAAAGAAAAAGAGAGAGAACACATTAAGGAACAGGTTGACAAGATGTAGGGGGCGTGACAAATGTAAACATAATGCATATCAAAGATGGTCACAAACAAATTGAATGAATGTGTGAATATATGAACAATGGTAGAAAAATATACTGTTCAAAATCTATGCGTCAACATGATATCATCACAGATGGCGGCAGACAGAACGAAGGCAAAGACAGTCGGTAGGGAAATGGCATGAGTAGAAAATAAAAGGATAGCACGCACACATTAAGGAACAAGATAAAAGTTGTAGGTGATGTAACAGTTGGCAACATAATGTATATTAGAAATGGCCACAAGCCTAGAAGGCAAGGTCCGCTACAGTTCCAGAACTCTGAGGTGCATTTCTATCCTGACTTTACCAGGACGGTCCAGAGGCAGCGCCAGAGCTATGCGGGAGTGAAACGGCGATTGAGGGACATGGGCCTAAAGTACTCAATGATGTTCCCTGCCAAGCTTCGTATTGAACATGATGGCCGTGCCCTGTTCTTTGACTTCCCGGACAACGTTAGCGAATGGCTGGACACTCTACCACAGTGCAGTGATGGCCGAGAGGACAGCGAAAGGGGCGCTGCTGGTGGATCTGATTTGTGAGACTTGGCTCTGCTATGAGAACATTGGCGGTTGGTGGTCCTGCAATATGTGACTATCGTCATTTTCCTGGGTTGAGTTACTGGATCTCCTGTTGCTTCAGGGAGGGTGGTGGGAGGTGTCCGTGGGGATTCCTCACTCCTTTTGGGGCTTTTCGTAGATTAGTTAATGGGGCGACAGGCACACTGCTGGTTGGGGGGGCTTTTTAGTCTGATGCAGGGGTGCAGGGTGGGGGGTGTTTTTGGACAAGTTCAATTGTTTGTTTGTTCTTTCTTTCTTTCTTTTCTTAGGCAATGGGTCATGTATATTGTTGCATTCTTATGTCTGCTGAGGTTTCTTGGGGCTGGATGGGGAGGGCGGCACGATGATGGGGGGTAGGAAATTAAAAGTAGTCAGTTGGAATGTTAATGGGCTGGGTGACCGTATCAAGAGGGGCATTGTGCTTCAACTGCTTAAGCGTCACATGCCTGATGTGGTTCTTTTACAGGAAACGCACTTGTTTGGAAACTCATGCAAAGCGCTCAATCGCAAGGGATACAAGTTGGTGGCCCACTCGGGGTTCTCCTCGGGCTCTCGGGGGGCTTGCGTCCCTTCCGTTTGAGGTTGACGTCACCACGATTGATGATAGAGGGCGCTACGCCGCGGTGGCTGGCGATGGGAGGGGCGTGCTCTCACTCTACTTTCGGTTTACGTCCCACCTGGCCTACAGACCAGTACTTTTCGGGACCTTGGTGGCGCCATCTTAGCTCTGCCTGATGGCCTGTTGATTGTTGGGGGTGACTTCAACTCAGTCTGCTCTGGCTCCCTGGACCGACACCCGTCTAGAGATCTCCGTAACTCCCAATTGTGGTTGCCCTCGTTCCTAGAATCCATGGGCCTGGTGGACAGCTGGCGTCTCCTGCACCCCACGCTTCGCCAGTTCTCCTTCCTTTCCGGTGCACATGGCAGTCTCTCCCGCATAGACTACGCTCTTACCTTGGCAGCGCACGCGTCGGCCGTGTCTGAGGCCCGCTTTCTGGCGCGGGGAGTTTCCGACCATTCTCCGCTATGGGTCTCCTTTGACTTTGACATCATACTGGCGGATCGACTGGCGACGGTCAATCCCTGGTATTTTCGCAATCCTAAGACTCGCGCTCTTCTAGCCAAGGCCATCGACCTTTATTTCTATGAAAATGAAGGCTCGGTCAGGTCTGCCGCGACCCTGTGGGAGGCATTTAAGACCGTTTTAAGGGGCGAGGCTTTCGCTTTGATAGCGGAGGCCCGTAGGATCAGGGATGCTGACCTACTTCGCATCGAGGACGAGATTCTGAACCTTGACTCCCAGTTGGGACCCGAACCTGCACCAGCCCTCCTCCATGCTCTTTCCCTCAAACAGTTGGAATATCGAGATCTCGCCACGAATGCCGCCCAGACCTTGGCTAGGGAACAACAAGGCCGTATCTATGATGTTGGTGACAAGGCTGGCAAGCTGTTGGCCTGGTTGGACAGGAAGGAGATGGCTAGCCGCCTGGTACCTGAGATTTTGGGGGGCGACGGAACTACTGTCACTGACCCCAGTGCCATTGCCGAGTCTTTCGCCGACTATTTCCGGGGTGTCTACACCTCCACATCAGACTACTCCGAGGCTGACTCGACAGAGCTTCTCTCGACGGTATATCTTCCCTGCCTCTCTGCGGAGGACCGCGACGATCTGGACAGAGATATATCAGCTGACGAGATCGCTCTCGCGATCCGCTCGTTGCAGTCTGGCAAGGCACCCGGTCCCAACGGCATCCCGGTCGAGCTATACAAGATACGACCTGACGTAGTCTCCCCGTATCTGCGTACTATGTTCCTGGAAGCGCGGGACGCCGGCATTCTTCCCCTTGACCAGAGGCTGGCCACCATTGTGGTCATCCATAAGGAAGGGAAACCGAGGGACGTGTGTCGGTCATACCGGCCCATTTTCCTCCTGAACGCCGAGCCTAAGGTACTCGCCAAACTGCTTGCCAACCGACTGATTGGAGTCATTGGCGACCTAGTGCACCCGGACCAGTCGGGCTTTATTCCTCACCGTAACACTGCCCTTAATTTAGGTAGACTCCACGGTGCCCTAGCCAGGGCGCACACCCTTGTGGAACCGGTAGTTCTAGCTTCTCTTGATGCCACTATGGCCTTCGATTCCCTTGAGTGGAACTACCTTTAGGCAGTGTTAGCTAAGCTCGGGTTTGGTCCAGTTTTTATGAGTTGGGTAAAACTCCTCTACGCTAGCCCATTGGCTAACGTATCAGTGAACGGCCGTCTGTCGACGTCCTTTGCCTTACACAGGGGCACCAGACAGGGCTGCCCTCTGTCGCCTCTCCTTTTTGCTCTGGCTCTCGAGCCTCTTGCGGCCATGCTGCGCGAGCACCCCGACCTTCATGGCATCACCTGGGCACCTGGTTTTGAGGACCGTATTTCCCTGTACGCTTATGATATCCTACTCTACCTGACTTCCCCTTTCAAGTCCCTTATAGTGGCCTGTGACGTACTTAGACAATTTGGAAGATACTCTGGCCTGGTTATTAACTGGGCCAAGTCCTCCCTTTATGTCCTGAAGGGGGACACACCGCGCCTCCCCAGAGGCTGCAATATTCAGGTGGCCACACAGGGTTTCAAGTACTTGGGGATTTACATCTCTGGGAGCTCGAAGGCACGGTACGACCAGAATTTGCTCCCCCCACTCCAGCGTCTTCGACGTGATGTGGAGGGCTGGCGTAAGCTCCCGCTCTCCCTACTCGGCCGGGCGGCCCTGTTCAAGATGATGTCCTTGCCCAGGTTTCTCTATGCCTTACAGAACACCCAAGACCCGGTTCCGGCCCGTTACTTCAGGGAGATCGAGGGTCTCCAGCGAGCCTTGCTCTGGGATGGTCGCCCCCGGGTTGCGGTCACGAAGCTTACGCTCCCGTGGTACGACGGGGGCATAGCTCTGCCGGATGTACGTAGGTACTACTGGGCCTCCCAGCTCGCTGCTCTCAATCACGGGTTTTATGGCCCGGGTAACAGCCCCGGATACGCCATGGATAGATGGCTCTTGGGTGGCGGTAACTACTACCGGGCCCTGTACTCTAGATCCCTGGACCGGCGGATGTCGGGTCCAACGAGGACGGCAGTCTCCATCTGGCGGGCGATTACCAAGGCACAGGGATGGCAGGGCAGACTGACTAGATTCACCCCTCTATACAAATCCGACATTTTGGGCAGGTTATGGCACACCAAGGGCTTCGACAAATGAGACCTCATAGGCATCTCTAAGGTGGACGACATGATCTCGAAGGGGACTATCAAGACCTTCCCTCAACTGCAAGCGGAATATCAGTTGGGTGGCTCGGAGTTCTTCCGCTATGCCCAGCTGCGGCACGCGCTGCTTTCTGCCATGCCCCCGGAGGGGGCTATTCCGGAGAGCTCTCCGTTGGAGGACAGAGTGCTGGACGGCCATATGCCCGACAGCGCTATTTCGCTGTCTTACAAAAAACTGATCAATGTCCGCACTGACCTCCTCCTCGGATTGCATGACCAGTGGGTGAGAGATGGCCTGGAGATCGATGAGGAGGATTGGCAGAGCGCAGTGTCCTCCCCTAAGGAGGTTGCCATTTCTTCTCGTCTTCGACTGGTCCAATTTAAGATATTGCACAGGGTAAACGTTACTGGCCCCCACCTTGTACACATGGGTTACTCGCCTGACGGTCTTTGTCGTCGAGGCTGTGGCGCCCTTGCCACCTTCCTGCACATCCTATGGGAATGCCCCGCCATTGCTTCCTACTGGAGAAGGATACACAGCGTTATGAGTGAAGTGACTGGTGTAGCGAACACGGCGGAGGCTCGTAGGTGTCTCCTCAACATTTGGGAACCGTCTGATCACACCACGGCCCAGACCCAGTGGGTGACCTTAGGCAATATGTTAGCCAAGCGGGACATTGCTCAGAAGTGGGGCGCCACTACAGCTCCCCTTGTGGTACAATGGAAAGCCAACATGGATTAGTGTATGTTCCGGGAGAAGACGGTCTATGTTGCCAGGGGTAGACCCCGAAAATGGAATAAGGTGTGGGGTGCCTGGAACTCTTACCGGGGGGATGTATGCCTACCGCCCGAGCCTGTTTCTTTGGATGAACGTTTGTCACCGTAGCCTGTGACACCAACTGTGCACGACACCTGATTTATCCTGTCTTTCCTCTCCCCTCCCACTATCCTTCACTTTTCTGTATTACTGAGTCGTAGCTCTCTCTCCCCTCCCTGCTACCAACTCCTTGCTTCATTCTCTGTCCCATTGCCACTCTATGGCGCCGGTTGGCGTTTCTTTCTTCTTCTTCTTCTCATCGTTATAAAATATTAAAAACAACCTAAATTTTCCTGATGTACCTGTTTTGCACTATTATGCTTCGATTGCCATGCTGCCTTGCCTCCGGGATGTTAGGCTGAATAGCTGTGTGCTCTTTTGGAATAAAGGTTTTAAAAAATTAAAAAAAAAAAAAAAAAGAAATGGCCACAAGCCAGGTCGATTGAGCGTGCGAAGATATAATATATGGTACACGTCGATTCAACCAAAGCACGGCATATAGTCAAACAAGTATTGCCAGGTTGAGTAAGCGTACAAAGACATACTAATTGTTAGACGTCAATGTAAAGCAGAACAAAAGTGTGGCACATGATCAAACACAAGTGTAACCGATTCGAAGGGGACAGAGGCAGAAAAACGGAAGGAAGGTGCACACGTAAAGTCCAGGGTCCCACACATTGGGAATCACAGAGATGGCAGGATAGTGCATTACACGTGGTCAAAGACCAGGTTTGATTGCTGAGATATGTGAAGGATATACCCTCAAGGGCCTGAAGGCTGACCACCATCTTGCTTTTATTGGCCAAGTGCAGGGTCGCCATTCACTAGGGCAAGGGCCCTGCCCCACTATTTAAACACTGACTGAGAGATGTAGCATTCTGCCAGCCAGGAGCAACTTTTAGGAGCTGATGCCTTAGTGATCCATAACAAAGGATATTTGGGCTTCCCTGACCACCTACCTGGCTGCGCAGCAGAAGGGTGGTCTGCATCAAGAGACTATTCTTACTATTATTATTTATTTAGAGAGAAGATAGAAGAAGCCCTCAGGGACTAGAAATCGTCACTTCTTTCCGCAGTGTTTGACTGAAGTTATAAATCCACCCCAGGCCCTCCCTCTCCACCCCAAATACATGCACTCTCCGCAGTGTTTGACTGGAGTTGGAAAACATGATGAAAACATGACTTCTTTGCAAACCAAGATGGAGTCAGAGCCCAATGAACGCCTAGTTTGGTTAATGGAAAGACAAACTTTCTTCTGTACATTGCAGCATTATAGTATCAAAAGCAAAATGTTCATATTACTAAGCAAATATGATTTGAACTAAAAATAACTCCAACGACGATTATAGACAACAGGGAACAACACGGTCAACTGAGGCGCCCTACGGGTTGTCGCCTTTGTGTTTACAGAGTCGGGCTCCAGCCGGGGGTTGCTCAGGGGAAAGAAAGCTGGAAACCCGCAAACAGAGAGGGGGGTCTCTGCCTGGAATGTCCACTGAGACAGAGGGAGGTGGGATAACGCGATGTAGCGACAGTAGCAGAGGGTACGAAAGGACCAGGCCCTTGGCTGGCTGGTCAGACCCTCCTAGTGATGCAATGCAAACAAGGTCTACACATCTGAGCTGACCTCAGTCCGACTGATGAAGGACCATTATTTATAACACTTGCAGGGGGTGCATGAGCAATGACAAGGCACGTGCTACTGATGTGTCCTGAGTCTGTCATCTGCGTCCTGGCTTCCCTCGACCACCTCATCCTGAAACCCTTTCCAATCCCTACCTCTCATCTCTGTCATCTAATTTCATTCTGTCAAGGGAGACATCTTTCCTCTTTGTCTCCCATATACTATTTTAAATTGCACCTGTAATTATTGTGTAGCCTTTTTGTGCTTCGTTTTAGATGAAGATCAACCATTGAAAATCGGCATTATGCTGATCAAGCTTAGCTGTAGGGAAGACATTGCATTTGTCAAATCTTGACAAGCCCAGGCTACCGTCCATGCTTATGAAATAAAGGAATCGAGCACGGATAAGGCTTGTCCATGGAGCTTTCCTCAACGTCCACCATTGAACCCGAAGAAGAGATTCATCTGACTGTCCGAAGGCTCTGCCTTCTTTAATGTTCTTTACACAGTCATGTGCCTATCATCAACTTCCAGCTTGGCTAGCTAATTTATTTGCACATAATGTGGGACATCTTCCTTTAGTGCCCACTTCTTTTTACCGATTGTTGATAAGCATCTGTTTGTCTCTTCTTTATTCAGTCCCACCTGCCCTTCCATCTGTGTTAATTCCCCCTCTGTCACATCAGGTGCCCCTAAAGATGGGTAAAAAAATATATATATTTCGAAGTGCTTTCTCAGCTCCACAGTAGACTCCAGAGAAGAATTGTGTGCTGGGTGCCACATAGAAAAGCACCTCTGGAAATATATTTCAAAATTGATGCCTATGGCATTGTGCTGCATCCTCGGTTATCTGGTATATCCCCAAAAGTTATTGTTTTCTGTCCAGCTGTCTGCCCCCCCCCCCTCCCCCCCACCCAGTATCAAATTAAAGCTGTCTGCTAATGCTGTTGACAAGTGTAATGATTATGTAAGATCATTTTTTTACGGAAACCCTCTTCACCTAGGATCACTGGTATTTGTATGTAGTTTGTCGAAAGCAAAATGTAGCATTAAAAACAAATTCCATCTGATCACTCCAATAACCTTGCAGATTGACAAGCCAGGAATTTTTAAAAAAAGTGCATCTTTGTGATCTGAGGCCGCTGCCTGCTGCTTTACTTAATGTTCCCTTTGTTCCCCGGGTTCTTCTTAACATGCAGCAAAGAACTTCTCTTATTTTTGCCGCGTGCAACAGGTTTCTGTCAGCTCATCTTCATTGATGAAGTACAGGCCCGACGCCCCGGGATAAATATCTTGATTTGCCTGAGCATTGTTGGTTCTTTGGTTGAGAAGAGGTGGGTCCACCAGTCCTCACTGTTAGACTCATGCGTCACCTGTCGCGTGAGCATCGACTGCACTGCAGCGAACAAAGTGACGCAAAGCGAGCTTTGCAAGGAACAAATCCCCTTGTCCGGTGACTAATCTGATGCTGTTGAGCCCCCCCACATCCCCAGGAGGGGCAGCTTTTGAGAAAGGACAGGACCTGGACGCAGGGGCTGGATGTGGACACTTCAGGGGGAAGGTGGCTGCCTGGCCAGTGGGGGCTCCTCCTGGGGTACAATGAGCGCCCTTATCTGTCACTGTGGTGGAGACTCTCTTTCTGAATCCTGATTCCTGACAAAGCGTTAAGAGGCAGGGTTGGGTTCACGTGGCGGCGGCGCTTTATAGAAACAGCGCCCATTTCAGAAAGGTAGCAATTTAAAAAAATGCCCTCCTGGGCATTACTTGGGAAGGGGCTTCTGCCTGCTGGTGAACTGCTGTGCCGACTACTCTACTGAGACAAGTGAGTCACAGACTCACTCTCAATCGATCGGGGAAGTGGGGAACTGCAGTCCATGTCGTGTCCACTCCGACTGTGATCCTCCTTCCAGAAAGTTTCAGTTCCACCACAGGTTATGCGCGGGAAGGGTCGAGTCTGCGCAGACTCGAACCCTCGGCTTCCTGCCTGCCACGCCCCTTCCCATCTCATCACAGGGTGGGTCCCACCATGCCCTGTAATGAGTTGGAAAAGCTCTCTGATTGACGTCGATGGTTAGCGATACCGGGCATGGACATAACTTTGCCTCCACACCAACAGGGTGTGGAGACTGGGCCCTGAAGCTAGGTCTTTGCCGCGCTGATGCCATCACAGCCTTCAGGGCTGCGAGGTTGTCGGCCCGACAAACACGCTTCTTTGGGACCGCAAGAGGGAGAGTCACGTGAGTGAGTGACAGGCCTCCAGCCAGGCGGCGGCCGCCTCAACGGCCACTCACTGTCACTGGCCGGCTTGGCAGCAATATAGACTCCAGTGCCTTACAGCAGTACTAGTCTGTGACTTACTATTATTATTAATATTATTTACATAAAGGATTTTAAAATTGAGCATGCCACTGGCAATGGGGGCGGAGCCCCGGGGAGAAACCGCCACTGTGCTATAGTGTTTACAGCCCAGCTGCACTCTTGAGACTAGTTTGGTCCTACTGTGTGAACCAAAGCAGGGACTCCTTCAAAGCAGCTAATATGCTGCTCAATCCAACTAGTTCTTCAGAATAACATGCATTGGTAGCCAGGCAAGGCTGGCTGGTATTGCAGAGCCCAATCCAAGATGGCCACCGTGCTAGGAATTCTGAGATTTGAAGTCCCAAATAGAAAGGATGTGAGAGAGCGCAAATTTGAATAAAAATTATGTATAGGCCATATTTACAAGCATATCGTGTAACGTAGGAATGAAATGTATATCGTAACATGAAGTTGATACTTATAGCATATAATCGACCGATGTAGTCAAAAGTAATATAGGAAATGTAACTGTATATACTCTTGAAAATGTATTAGATTTAGAAGACAGCATAAGTAGTGGGCTAATGTCAAAATGTGTAGAAATGTTTACGAAATGTAGAACGTGCAAAGTAGAGTTCATGTACGTGTGTAACTTTAAATGGAGAAACCGCGTGAAATGTAACATGGAGAAATGTGCAGAGAACATACACGGCGATGTAACAAATGAGAATATAAAGTTATACTCTATGTAATTGTATTCTATGTATAATATATTCACTTATACGTAAGGGATTTGCTAAATGCGATTATATATAAATGTGTGTTAAAGGTTATACTGTGTAGAAGGCTTCTTGTAGGAATGTTAGAAAAGTTTAGGTCATTTGTGATTTTAACCTGACTGACCAAGGGTTAGCAGGAGTGTAGTCCGCTGTTTGTAATTTAGTGGGCTCACAGGAGTCGTGAATAGTTTTGATGTGAACGTGCGAGCCAAGGAGTCTAGAGCTTGCTAGATTTAAGGTGACAACGCTGGACAAAGTTTATGGCCTAAACGTGATAAGAAGCGCTTGGAATTTGAGAGTTGTTTTGAGAAGTCCATTCACAGGACCTAGAAGGGTCAAAATCATAGTCGTAAAGTTTAAAGTTCTGCTAAGGTTATTGACTTATGATCTGAAAGTAGCGGATGAAGTCACCACCAAGAAGACGAAGATGACATCTAAAGAAGAAGGTCAACTTAACGGACGGCGAAAGAGACGAAGCAAGGAAAAAGCTAGAAGATGACCTCACGGGGAAAGTCCGTGGTGGGCGTCGAAGGGGCGTTCCACCCACACTCTGATTGTGTATTTTAGGGACAGCACCCCGGGGAGAAGATAGCGAAGGCGAAAGCGAACAGCTCCGAGCAGAGGCCATCATAGGGAGCTCAGGGCAGATGACTTGAGCAGATGCGCTGAGAGAGATCAGAGCGCAAGAGAGCAGTAGGCCGAGGACCCTTAGACAGCGGATGGGTAGGCAGAGAGGGTACTGCTTCTTAAACTTAAGTTACCTTTAGAGGCTAAGAGAGTTTGAACTTCTTTGGGAGTCAAACTGCTGACACCTTTTTAGGTTGAGGAACTGGCAAAGTAGGGATGTCACTTAGTATAGAGTAGGGACAGATTTAACTTGATTAATTTTCTTTTTCTGTAGATGACGCAAAGGAACCACTTCATATCGATGCTTTTAATTTGCTGATTCATGAATTGATTTTGTATTCTTTTGTATACTTTTGAGATTTATCCTGAGAGGATTGTATTCGCATTTAAATTTGACTTTTATATAAAACTTTCAAAACTTTATCAGTTGTAAGTGGTTCTTCAGAGTGGCGTCAGTTTATGGGGTTTAGCTAACCTAAGCGGGGTTTGTCTTTTACTCAATGACAGATAAAAACCGATCCAAAATTGACGAATGAGATAAGTTATTAAATTGATCATAAATTGATATCAAAATCTCATTCCCCGCAGTTGGTAGCAGAGGATGGTTTTCTTCTTGAGGAAGACAACCTAGGTCAGGTTTAGTTTACCCCAAGGTCCCTAGTCATCGACGACCAGAAGACGAATCCCTGCCGAATACGGTGCTGACGGTGTATCGAGAGAAAAGCAGCAGAGTCGGTCGAGAGTGAGTATAAGGGTCATGCGTTGTAAGATTGCGGTATTTTATGTTGTACTTGTGTTGTAATGTCAAGCGGAGTTGAATGCCTGTAGTGTGATTGAGGGAAGGTTGTGAGCGCGCGCAACCGGATAAAATCTTAAGTTCAAGGAGAGCTTGAGTGGTTCGGGTGTATCGAACACCTAGAGTAATTTGTTCACCATTGAAAGGGGGTCATGAGGTACCATTGATCGCCCGACAGACCGATGATAGGGGGAGCGTAAGAGTGAGTGTATGAGTAACGGACGCTGGTCGTACGTTTACTGTGTGTAAGTAACCTATCAGTTGAGGCGATCGTCTGACCGTAAGAGGGAAGACGTTTCGTCAGTTGAGGTGACAATTACAGTTAGACTGTGGCCGTACAGTCAGAGAAAAGTGATCGCTTGGACGGAAGTAGTCATTTTTCAGCGTATGAATGAAAACGCATGCGAAATCGTGGGACGAGTGGAGAACGGAGGAGAACTGCTGCAGAGGAAACGAGTGACGTCAGCATAGAACCGCGCTGAGATTGGTTAGTTTGTCAGACGTCAGCGAAGAGCCGCGCTGAGATTGGTCGGTCAGCGTAGAGTCGCGCTGGGATAGGCCGATTTAGCGAGAGCCGCGTAGGGATTGGTTGGTTTGTCATCGGGACGTAAACAAGGAAGTGAAAGAGGAAAATAATAGATTAACGAAAATGAAGTGTTTTAAGAGTTTAAGAGCAATCTTTAGGAGGAATAGAAGAAATTTATATGCCGGAGAAGAAGCTCCACCAGAAGGCACACCAGCTTATCATATGGCAGTAAATGTAGGCTTACACTCGATACTATGGATCTCCGAGTGGAACAAGCTAACTGAAGGGAATAAGGAACTGACGTTTCCGAGATTCGGAACGTTTAAGCTAGACGTGTTGAACGAACTGAAAGCGGTAATGCTTGCAACAAGACCTCTACCGAGGCCAACACAGTTTGAAGCCCTTAGTGCATGGTTTAGAGCAGCACACGAAAAGAGCGTGAAGAGGCGCCAAGAAAGAGTGAGACGATCAGTAAAGGCAGTACAGGATGCTAAATGGGATGAGGAAGCTAAGAAGTGGAGGGTACAAAAGATAGAAGCAGACAAACTGTACCCGATGCTAGAAGTTACGGGAGAAAAGAAACCTCTAGAGGAAGATGAGGAAAGCGAGACAGAAGAGGATCTGATAGAGAGACTATTAACAGATAGACCACCTCCGTACAGCGGAGGGGCCGCAAGTCCCATATTACAACAGGAAGACGGAGCTAGATGGGGGGAATATAAATCGATCCCAGTAACAGAGTGGGATCCCAAGAAAGATGTGGAAATACCTCAATCTAGTTCCGAACAGAGAGTAGTGGGAAGAGTCGTGGTCCAGAAGGTGCCAGAAACGCAGTATGCAAGGTCGTACCAAATGCCAGATGCTTTACAGGTTCCTGTTACCATAGGCCCTATTGTGTCAATTTACAACCCAGAAGGGGTCCAGCAGGAGGAACAGGCACGATGGGACAGGGAAAGGGCAGAGATGGAGAATAGGAACACCATGATCAATCCTCAGAGGCAGATACTAGCACCGATGAGTCGGAGTACCCCATTAGATGCTGCAACAGGTCCCTGGGTAGAACAAGGGGGTCAAAGAGGGCCAATGGACTTAAGGGGACCAAAACCGAAATCCCATAAGGAATTAAGGGAATACCTGAAAGAATGGGATACTGCCGAAGAGATTCGGAATAAAAGTTTAGAAACAGGAGCAGAGTGGAGAGACCAGGATAACAGGATCCTCTCTCATTGTGGAGCTGGCGAAAGCAGCCCGGAGTGGGAGAGAGGGAGTCAGGAAAGCAGAGGAAATAATTGTCCTACTATCAGCGGCAATAGGCAAATGTGCGATGACAGGAGTGCAGGGTGTGGCGAAGTGCCTCGCGTCACCTTTAGTGAAGGGTCTCGCCATGCATCCGGTGATCGCGAGCAACGTCACGAGAATATAGGGAGTCGCGAAACGTCTCGCCATACTTCTGGTGATCAAGAACGAGATCGCGGGAGCATGGAGGGCCGTGAAGGACCTTATCGTTTATTGAGTGACACCAGACAGCAAGCGAGTTACAGTGGTTTTGAACAGAACGGTGGATCCTATCTCGTATCTGGAGAAACCGAGCCAAAAAGGCGCAATGCAGGGATGGGGGATGGAGTAATGTTCCACCACACCCCACGGGAAGATGGAAAGGCTTGGGATCTAGAGAGGTGGGAACAAAGAGATGGAAGGAAAACTCCTCATAACTCACCTGTGTTTAGGCGTAGGGCGCATAGTGGAGGTGAGAGGGGTATGAGCGAACCACCTAGGACTGATATACTGAGAGCTGAAATAAAAGCAAGACGGATCGATGTAATGAGCTTGAAATCAGACTTAGATGAAATAATTGATGGCACAGTGGCAATAGAGAGATTAGAGTTGTACGCACCAGATGAAATATTGTTCTTATCCAAGGATGTTACTCGAAAAGCAAGGGCAGCTCATGAAAAACTATCTGAATTAGCAGAAAAGTATATGATAGACATGTCACGAACTAAAGCTTTACAGCCCAATCATAGGTTAAATTGCACAGATCTAGATCTAGATGAACGTAGAACGATTGGACTAAGAGTACACATAAGGGAACTAGTCATGTGTATTAGAATATGGAGAGATCTGGATAGATGGGAGGAAAAGTGGTCTAAAAGGGGATCTGTCAGAAGAAGTACAATTGCGAAGTCCCAGGATACAGACCTAATGCGAATGGAAGCTTTCCCTTTGCGAGAAATCGCGAACGGAAACTACGTTCATGTACCTTGGAGTAGGGGGGATTTAGCGGCATTCACTAATTCCTTTCCCAAGTTAAGGGAAAACCCCGTTGAGTGGTACAAGCAGGTAGAGAGGTTCGTGAAGATCTCTAAGGTGCTGTGGATCGATTTGAACACATTGTTCGATATCGTAGTACCTGGAGATTTGTGGACGGCATGCAAGCTTAATGTTGAATGGCCCACTTGTGAGCCTCCGAGAGATACCCAGACGAATGGTCCATCAGTTAGAGTCATGGAAAAATACGAAAGAGTAATAACATGGCTAAAAGAGAAAGTGCCAGTGCAAGACATAGACTGGGTTAAGATAGATCGAACAACTCAGGAGCCTAAAGAAACGGTCCACGAATTCTATGAGAGGCTACTGAAAGCATTTAAACAATACAGTGGGTTAGATGTAATGGATCCTAAGGACATAGGACAGTTTGTGTCGAAGTTTGTTCTAGGATTAAGACCAGACATAAGCCTGATGATACAACAGCATTTGATCTGTTGGCAGAACAAACCTTTAGATGAGATTCTGAGGTATGCAAGGTACTGTAGCGATGAAATAGATTCAAAGGCAAAGAAACTAAAGGAAAAGCTAATGCTGGTACAAATGCAAGCAGCTGGAAAGGGTGGACAGCGGCAACAGGGAACAGGAACGCAAGCAAAGAAACAGAATAATCAGAGCAGAGATGAGGAAGAAAGACCAAGACCGAGAATGGATATTGCGACACTGAAAAAGACAACGAGGTGTCACCAGTGTAACGAAGTGGGACATTGGCGACGCGAGTGTCCTTACAATGTTGAGACAGGGGAATTAGAACAAGAGGAGGAAGAGGTACCGAATAACGTGGTTAAGGGAGCCGCAGTCCCGAAGGGAAAGTTTATCAAAGGGGGGACTCAGACTCCTCGAGCCCCGTTTCCTCAACCACCTCGCATCACAAACGGAGGGAAAACCTATAGACAAATGCCATTGTTTGTAGGAGGAGAAGAATGCTACTACGTTGATCCTCTTACAGGGCAACGAGTGAATAGGGAAGAAGACTGTACTTTAGATGCAGCCCTGGAAGTAGATCAGAGAGGACCATACGTAGAGGCTGAAGTAGCTGGATGTCCTACAACCTTTTTGGTGGATACGGGGGCCACTCGATCCACGTTGAGATCAGCGGTAGTCCCAGGTCTGCCAATATCGGGAGAGACGATTCAGGTGGTAGGAGTCGCAAACAAGAGGATGACGAATCCTCTGACCGAACCAGTGTCAGTAAAGATAGGGAATTACAGTGACGAACATCAGTTTGTGATCTGTGATTCTAGCCCTGTGTGTTTGCTGGGAAGAGATCTGTTGTGTAAACTGAATTGCACAATACATTGCACACCTGAAGGAGTAGAAGTGCAGACCAATGATGAGGATGCCGATTTTAAGGTTGTAAACTCGCAGGAGTGCGTGGAACTATATCCTACCTTAACAGTGGAGGAGCTTCCACAGGATTTGAGGGAGAGAGTGTCAGCTGAGGTATGGGATTTTACTGGAGAAGAAATAGGACTGATCAAAGGAGTAGAACCGGTAAAGATCTTGGTAAGACCCAATGCTGAGTATCCAAGAACTCCACAATACAAGTTGACACCAGAGACGATTGCAGGAATAAAGCCTGTGATCGAATCCATGATTAAACAGGGAATACTGAAGGAGATCGTGGGTAGTCCATGTAACTCCCCGATTATGGGTTTGCAGAAGCCTAGTGGAAAATACAGAATAGTGCAGGATCTTCGAAAGATTAATAATATTGTTGTCTCATGTTGTCCAGTGGTACCGAATCCATCAGTGATATTATTTCAGATACCGTTCCAAGCTGAATGGTTTACCGTGATAGATTTGTGCCAGGCTTTCTTTTCGATTCCTTTAGATGAAGAGAGTCAGTATCTTTTCGCTTTTAAGCTGGAAGATCGCGTTTTAACATGGTGTCGTATCCCTCAGGGGTATACAGAAAGCCCATCGATCTTTAACCAGCTACTGAAGAGAAACCTTGAAAGTCTAGTACTGCCCAAGAATTCGGTTCTAGTCCAGTACATAGACGACCTCTTAGTTGCGTCAGAAACTGAGGAAGCTTGCAGAATAGACACCATCACCTTGTTAAATCACTTGGCTGAGAACGGACACAAGGTGTCTCCAAGTAAATTGCAGTATTGTAAGACTGAAGTGCAATACTTGGGCCATAGGATTGAAAAGGGAAAACGGAAGGTGTCTCCAGACAGAATAGAGGCGATCATGAAAATGAACGCGCCTACAACACAAAGAGAAGTCAGGATGTTTCTAGGCATGGTCGGTTATTGTCGGCAGTGGATAGCCAACTTCTCACTGAAGGCAAAACCTTTATTACAACTGACGCACAAAGGAGTAAGTGATCCGGTACCATGGGACAAAGATTGTTTGATGGCATTTTTGCAGCTGAGGGAGGACTTATGTCGTGCCCCGGCTTTAGGGATGCCTGATTACACAAAACCATTTTTGCTTTACTGCTGCGAAAGAGAGGGATGCGCGTTAGCAGTTTTAGCTCAGATACATGGAGATGCGCGTAGGCCAGTAGCGTATTTTTCGGCTACATTAGATCCAGTAGCCGCAGCGTTGCCCGGATGTCTCAAATCCGTAGCTGCAACGGGTGTCAGCATTGAGCGATGTGAAAGTGTGGTGATGGGACATCAGTTAGTGGTGTACTTACCGCATTCTGTAGAATTGTTAATGACCAGGACTAAGACTCAGCATCTGACAAATAGCAGGCTCACACGCTACGAGCAAGTCATACTGGCTGCCGAGAATGTGACCCTAAAAAGATGCTCCGTCTTGAATCCTGCAACTTTGATGCCACTTCCAAATGTGATCGACGATGAAATTTGTACAGATCATGATTGCCTTGATGTGACTGAACTATGCACCAAACCAAGACCCGATATCGTAGATGAGCCATTGACTGACCCCGATGAAATTTTCTTTGTTGATGGTTCATGTGTAAGAGACGATATCGGTCAGCTGAGAGCAGCTTATGCAGTTTGCACAATCACGAGAGTAATAGAAGCCGCTTGCCTGGAAGGAGTACACTCCGCTCAGGTAGCTGAAATTGTTGCTTTGACGCGTGCTTGTTTAGCAGGCGACAAACTTCGAGTCACCATATACACCGATAGCCAGTATGGTTTCGGGGTAGTTCACGACTATGGGCAGTTATGGTCTCAAAGAGGTTACATGACCTCCTCGGGTTCTCCCATTAGGAATGGAGAATTCGTGAGACTCTTGTTAGAGGCATTGCAAGGTCCGACAGCGTTTGCAGTTGTCAAATGCGCTGCGCATACAAAAAACGTTGATTTTGTGTCACAAGGTAACCGCTATGCGGATGAAGTAGCGCGTTACTGCGCAGAACAGGGATATTCTCACACTGATGTAAAAGTGGGGGGAATCCAAGAAAGAATGGAACTGACAATGTTGTTAGATACTGTAGATACGTGGGATGAGCTAAAGAGTGTTCAAGAAAATGCATCCGATGATGAGAAAAAGAGTTGGGAAACGGCGGGTTGTACTAGAGGTGAGATGAATTTCTGGATATCTGCAGATGGGAGAGCAGTTTTACCAAATGAACTTGTTAGTCCAATGGCAAGGAAATTGCATGGATCAGCACACATAGGTAGAGATGCTATGGTGAGAGTATTCAGACAAACGTGGTTCAATCCAAAGTTTAGAATAGCGGCAGAAGCAGTGTGTCAGCGATGTGCGATCTGTCAGCAGCTGAACGTAGGAAAGAGAACACCAGTTACATTGAGTCATATTGGGAGGTCTGGGGGGCCTTTCAATAGAATGCAGCTTGACTTCATAGAAATGCCTAAATGCAATAGACTCAGATACGTTTTAGTGATTTTTTGCATCTTTTCTAGATGGGTTGAGGCTTACCCTACACGTAGGTGCGATACACTTACAGTAGCAAAATTGTTACTTAGGGAGTTAATACCGAGGTTTGGGGTGCCATCCTCTTTGGAATCGGACAGAGGAACTCATTTTAACAGCGAAATAGTGAAGATGCTATGTTCAGCTTTGAGTATCGATCAGAAATTACATTGCAGCTATCGACCAGAAGCTTCAGGGATTGTAGAGCAAATCAACAGTACAATCAAGTCCAGACTTGCCAAAGTTTGTTCAGCAACATCCCTGAGTTGGCCAGACGCACTTCCAGTGGTTCTTATGAGCATACGTAGCACACCAGATAGGAAAACAGGCCTCTCTCCTCATGAAGTGCTAATGGGGAGAGCCATGAGATTGCCATCGGTTCCGACTGCAGCCCTAGTGAACATCACAGACGATTTAATCTTGGACTACTGTAAGGGACTATCTGATGCCGTTAATTCTGTGTCCCTCCAGGTCCAGGCTGCAGAGGTTCCATCAGCACAAGATTTGTGCCATGACCTGAGTCCGGGGGACTGGGTTTTGGTGAAAAAACACGTCAGGAAGAACTGCTTAGACGTGCGCTGGAGAGGACCATTTCAAGTCATACTTGTGACGAACACTGCAATAAAGTGTGGAGGTTTGCCAAATTGGATACATGCCTCACACACCCGAAGAGTGCCAACACCTCTAGAAGAAACAGCTCCTCTCTCGGATGAGAATCCAGCGGAAAGCGGAGAAGCCATAGAGGGGGAAAGCCAAGCTGTGGAGGTGATCGAAGAGGCTGGGACTGAGACGGAACAGGTTGACGAAGGTCAGGACACCAGTGAGACCGAAGTCGCCTCAGGAGAAGAGAGTAATTGGGAGATCGAATCAGATACCGAACAAGCAGAGAGTGACCAAGAGACAAGTCCAAGAACAAGGAGTGGGAGGACAAGGAGTGACGAAGCTAGTTGGCCGGAGAGAAGGAGAAGGCCAAGCTTAAAAGCAGAACAAGAAAGAGCTCTTGTCCCGATCGCTGAAGAATCGGATCAGGAAGAGGAAACTACAGACTCAGGAACTGAAAGTCCAAGAAGATCGAGAAGGGTACGTGTGCCCTGCAGAAGGTACGCCACCCCAGAGTGGACTTATCTGGCAGATGTCTGGGGGACAGAAATCTGGGAGAGTGAAGAAAGTGAAAGTAATCGATCACGATCCATTTGTGGCAGTGGAGATATGGATGTTGACGCCTGGACTCGAGACTGAGGGGTTACTGACTTTCACACTTCCCCTACCCCCATATTTGAGTCGAATTCAAGATCTAGTGCTAAATAGATTACAGTTTCCGACTTTTGGTCATCAAATTCCAGAGGAAGAAGAAAAAGTTATTCGTTTTGAATTATTGGAAATTGTTGTGAAAGCTGCAGGTACGAGAATAATTGTTGATGCATAAAGACTTTTTGTATATAAGTTATAAAGAAGAAGATAACCTAGCGCCGAGTGGAAAGAAGAATAAAATTAGGGATTACATTTAGAGGACGGAGAAGGGTTAGGGTTGTCTGTACTAAAGAGAAAAAGACATTGTTGCGAAAAAGAGACTTTGTTGATAAAGAGCACTTTACAGACTGAGAAAGCAAATAAAGCAAACCAAGACTGGAAAGAAAAACTTTTTCGCAAAAGAAGGAGCTACGCTGTTTTGATAACATGGAGAACGGCAACCCAAACCGAAAAGCTAGATGCATAGTAGGTACACAAATAGCAGTAGTAATTTTTCTCATAATTACAGTAGTGACAATATCATACATAATAGGACATGAAAGTGATAAAGAAACAGCAGATGTAAAGCCTGTAACGACTTTGAGACCTGCTCTTTTGGAGAAGAATGAGGAGAGCAATGAAATACGTGAAAAGGCGTTACTGGCAGATGAAGCTCGTAGGTTACACATAGACGAGTCACAGGGAAACTTTAGGTCAAACGCATATGCTAAACTATTATACGAGTATATCAATGCCATGGAGGCCAAAGATTGCTATGTATGTATGCAATTGCCGGCTTCCGTAGACGAAGGCATCCGATATCATCATCTCCCACTGACTTATGGGATAACATGTAGTTTACTGCTTAGTATATTTTATGGTAGGGAAGGATTCGAGTACTACTTTTCAAATTATGATTCGGTACTGCCTGAAGTTCCGAATTATAAACAAATGAATAAGTGGGACTATTACAAAAAGGAGGATAGACTAGCAAAGTTCTTTCTTCCTTGGGATACATTGGATACATCATACGCACGCAGAAATAATTTGACTTGCAAAGTGTCAGAAGTAGAGAAAAAGTTCATAGGACAAGTAGATGACCGATACAGAAGACAGAAGATTCTGAAAATGTCAGGACAGTGGAAAACAGATTGGACCGAAGAAGAGAAGGCACATAAAAAGAAAGGTAGCAATGGTCCAATAGCATTGGATAGAACGCAGAAAGGAAAGTTATGTTTAACTCGAAGCAAGACGTATTATGAGAGTGTATCTGTAGGTGAAGTGAATTGCGAACATGCTTTTCGTTTAGAATACTATACGAAAGATTTTATGAAAGGGATGCAAGCGATTCCGAATGTATATTTTGTATGTGGAAGAAATGCCTATGTAAAACTGCCTGACAATTGGTATGGTTCGTGTTACTTGGCAATTGTCTTCCCCAAAATATATCATGCAAAGGATTTAGCGATAATAGAAGGAAAGGCTTCGATAAGAACGAAAAGGGAAGTAGGAGATGCAGAAGTAGTAGGAGACATATTTGGAGTGATGTTTCCTGTGTTAGGTTTAATACTTAACGATGTTAAGATCAGGAGACTAGCTACAGTTGTAGATAGATTATCTGCAACTGTTAATGTTAGTAGAAGGCGAGATGCAGTCGATTAGAGCAATGGTTCTTCAGAACCGACTTGCTTTAGATGTACTGCTAGCAAAAGAAGGCGGAGTTTGCAAGGCTTTGAAGGTTCAGGAATGTTGTACTTATATTCCTGATAATTCAAAACCACTTGAGAAAGTCATACAGAACATTACACAGATTCATAAAGAAATCGAAGATTTATCAAAAATAAACGTTTGGGAAAAAGTCGGTCATGGAGTAGGAAAGGTTGGAAGTTGGTTTGCCAATCTTGGTAAAAGCGTTGTGTGGTATATATTAAAACCTGTATTGATAGTATTAATTTGCATAATTACATTGTTAGGTTTAGTAAAATTGTATAAATGGTATAGGTCGAACCGGTTACAAAGATCTATGAGAGAGCAAGAAAGGAGATTAGCTGCGTTACAAGATCAACAGTACAAAAGCTTAAGAGCTCTCGAAACGATGAAAAGAGGGAATGTTATAACTAGTTCTGTGTAAAGATGTTATTCAAATTGCATTTAGTGATGACTCCTAGAAGTCATCAAAGGGGGGACTGAGAGAGCGCAAATTTGAATAAAAATTATGTATAGGCCATATTTACAAGCATATCGTGTAACATAGGAATGAAATGTATATCGTAACATGAAGTTGATACTTATAGCATATAATCGACCGATGTAGTCAAAAGTAATATAGGAAATGTAACTGTATATACTCTTGAAAATGTATTAGATTTAGAAGACAGCATAAGTAGTGGGCTAATGTCAAAATGTGTAGAAATGTTTACGAAATGTAGAACGTGCAAAGTAGAGTTCATGTACGTGTGTAACTTTAAATGGAGAAACCGCGTGAAATGTAACATGGAGAAATGTGCAGAGAACATACACGGCGATGTAACAAATGAGAATATAAAGTTATACTCTATGTAATTGTATTCTATGTATAATATATTCACTTATACGTAAGGGATTTGCTAAATGCGATTATATATAAATGTGTGTTAAAGGTTATACTGTGTAGAAGGCTTCTTGTAGGAATGTTAGAAAAGTTTAGGTCATTTGTGATTTTAACCTGACTGACCAAGGGTTAGCAGGAGTGTAGTCCGCTGTTTGTAATTTAGTGGGCTCACAGGAGTCGTGAATAGTTTTGATGTGAACGTGCGAGCCAAGGAGTCTAGAGCTTGCTAGATTTAAGGTGACAACGCTGGACAAAGTTTATGGCCTAAACGTGATAAGAAGCGCTTGGAATTTGAGAGTTGTTTTGAGAAGTCCATTCACAGGACCTAGAAGGGTCAAAATCATAGTCGTAAAGTTTAAAGTTCTGCTAAGGTTATTGACTTATGATCTGAAAGTAGCGGATGAAGTCACCACCAAGAAGACGAAGATGACATCTAAAGAAGAAGGTCAACTTAACGGACGGCGAAAGAGACGAAGCAAGGAAAAAGCTAGAAGATGACCTCACGGGGAAAGTCCGTGGTGGGCGTCGAAGGGGCGTTCCACCCACACTCTGATTGTGTATTTTAGGGACAGCACCCCGGGGAGAAGATAGCGAAGGCGAAAGCGAACAGCTCCGAGCAGAGGCCATCATAGGGAGCTCAGGGCAGATGACTTGAGCAGATGCGCTGAGAGAGATCAGAGCGCAAGAGAGCAGTAGGCCGAGGACCCTTAGACAGCGGATGGGTAGGCAGAGAGGGTACTGCTTCTTAAACTTAAGTTACCTTTAGAGGCTAAGAGAGTTTGAACTTCTTTGGGAGTCAAACTGCTGACACCTTTTTAGGTTGAGGAACTGGCGAAGTAGGGATGTCACTTAGTATAGAGTAGGGACAGATTTAACTTGATTAATTTTCTTTTTCTGTAGATGACGCAAAGGAACCACTTCATATCGATACTTTTAATTTGCTGATTCATGAATTGATTTTGTATTCTTTTGTATACTTTTGAGATTTATCCTGAGAGGATTGTATTCGCATTTAAATTTGACTTTTATATAAAACTTTCAAAACTTTATCAGTTGTAAGTGGTTCTTCAGAGTGGCGTCAGTTTATGGGGTTTAGCTAACCTAAGCGGGGTTTGTCTTTTACTCAATGACAGATAAAAACCGATCCAAAATTGACGAATGAGATAAGTTATTAAATTGATCATAAATTGATATCAAAATCTCATTCCCCGCAGATGTAAAGGCACTTACTGTGTACCTAAGCAGTGGTCATGAACCAGGGTCCAAGGCTTGAAAGGATGACCAGGAACATGCAGGAGCGCATAAAGCCGGAACTCTGAGTATCAGTATCAGCACCATCACATGGATATGATGGCTTACAATGTTGTTCCCCATTCAATGTTCAAGTACTTTTGCAGTGTTTGGTTTGGCAAACAATGGTTTTGTAACTTAGCAGTGCTATCATGATGAATTATAGTTTATAGCATAGACCAACAGCAGTGTGAAATGTCCAAAGTGTCAGGAGAATCAGAAACAATGGGGTTGACAAGGAAGGAATCACATCAATTCCTGACACAAAGTCCTTGAAAACTCTGGCAAGAACGGCTGATACATAAGGACTGATCCCACTCGAGAATGCTATGGCTCTAAACTGAGATCAGGTACATATAAATATATCTAAAGTTGGTGATATCTGTTCTGCAGCTCAGCTAGATTCACAATACTACTGCATTGCTCACAGTGAAGGGGACCACACGGAATCTGGAGAAAGCCTAGATGAAGGAGGTGAAACATGTAAAAAGCAAGAGGAGGTGCTGCACGTTCTGAATAGCGTCACAAGATGCTAAATTGTTTTCTTTTGCTGGTTGTGTGAAGTATTGCGGTCTAGGGTGTAATAAAGTACTTTGGGGCATATTTACAAGGGCATTGCGCCACTGGAACATCACTTTAGCTGATGTTTGGTGGTGCAATGCCCTTCTAGCATATATACAAAGTGGCATTAAATAAGGTACACCCCTGTGGTCTTCGAGATGCAGTGAGGTGCTGCAAAATTGCTCCCAGCGCCATGCTGCGCCATGCTGCGCCATTTTCTTGTATATATACCCCATTAAAGATAAGCACTGGGCTGGACATTCACTTATTGAATCGTTGATTGATTGATTAATTATCTCTGAGCTCAGGCACACCCACACTAACTCCCTGATAAGCCTGTGATTGCTCGCCATTGTTACCTCAGAGGGTCAAGTATGGAAAGAGTTATAGTCAGCTCAGTTTGCAACGTGGTAGAAGGACCGACCCAAGGACAGCAGAAGCAAGCAACCTCAAACCCCAAGGATGAGGACCAGCAGCCCCGGCTTGACACGTAACTCGCCAGTCGGGGACTGACACGCATGCCATCATTGACATGATGCTGGTCTACTGTAATGCATCTACACTACCTCGTATAATAACACACCAGAGATGTAATGGACACTTAAGGAAAACAACAAAGAAACTTTCATGGGACCCAAAAAAAAGGAGTGGGAGATATTTAGATAGAGAGGTTGTAGCAATCCTAAGTACAGTTCCTCATATTCTCCCCTTAAGTCACTTCCTATTCCAGAAATGTTGCAGCTAATTGGCGCTCATCAAGAGTGTGTTGGAGGCGGTGTCTTCTGTAAGCAAGAGTGTAAGTCTGATCAAGTAGACTGCATGATGGACCTTCTGGGGCAATGCCTGATAATAGTGGCATCAATGCAGATGCGTCCAATGCGACATCCTGGAATCCCTGTTAGGGTGACAAAAGGACTCAAGTGCCACCAAACATAGGCCATGCACATTTAAGAGATAGAAATGGCTATGAGAAAGATATCTTACCTTTAGAATAAAGATTTCGGGAGTAAGAATAGTGGACTTTGGATAGAGCGAGTTACTTACACATGATGAATACAGGTGGATGACAAAATGCCAGCCAGGATTGGGTTCGTTAAAGCAATCTACACGTCTAAAGTCTTAAGGTTTTCTGAAAGTAAAAGTAACTGGCAGATTGGACCTGAAGCTTAAACTTGTGGGTGGCTGTGAAAACGTACAAAAAACGTTTATTTTATTTCCTAAAGGAGTCTTCTCTCTTCTCGTTGTTGCAGAACTCTCCGCGAATCGGGTGGAGCATGGATGTTAATCATGATTAGAGCTCCCGGTTTTATGGTATTTATTTTTTAAACATTTCAGTTTGTATATATCCACATTTACTTTTGGGCAATCTTGTTAGTATTTTTCAATACTTTTTTTGTGTTTTCTGAATAAACAGAGTAAAATAGTATATTTCTGCATTTATTGAACTGACAAACATCCACTCATACTTTGATACCTGTCACACATATAACAAAACAGTACACCCACAGGTAAATATTAGTATTATATACAAATATTTGTTAGCATATACATGTATCTAAGGCAATTTTATGCTGTTTTAACTCTCTGTGATGTCTATCTGCTCAACTGCTGGCGCAAAATTCATGAAGGAAAGCATGGAGAGTCACTCACAAAATGCAAAATTTTCAGTTTTTTCCACTTCTAAAAATAAATACAGACAGGAAACAATTTTTTTTCTGTGTGTATTTATATGTAAAAATTTGAAAAAACTGAAAACTTGGAGCCTTAACCATGATTAAGGCTCCCTGTTTTCTGTTCTTACTGATATTTACAGGTAAACACAGACAGAAAACAAAATGATTCCAGTCTGTATTTATTAATAAAAGAAGAAAAATACTGAAAATTATGCTTCTTGTCAGTGAATCACCATGATGCCTTTCTTCACTTCCAGGACAGCAGCTGAGCAGATAGACAGAATCGGGACTTAAAAACAGGTTGAAATTTCCCTAAATACAGGCATATGTTAACATACATTTGTAGTATAATGCTAATATTTACCCGTTGGATTAGTGTATTGCTACATTTGGCTGCTTAATTTGCTAAAACGTGACAGGCATCAAAGTATGAGAGCATGTTTTTCTGTTAAATAATGTGGAAATATACCATATTAAGACTCCATTCATTCTCACAGTACTATATAAATATGGATAAATAACAATAAAATGGCCAAAAATTAAATATAGATAAATACAGATGGAAATGTTAAAAAATATAAATACCATAAAACCAGAGCTGTAATTATGATAAGTCTTCTGTACCTTTTAGGGCCTTTGGCGGTGTGGATGTTCTCCTGAGTGTATTTCAAGCAAGACCATTAGCTTTGAGAAATACAAAACCTGCAAGGAAATATACCACTGAAAAAAGAAACATTTTGCTTCATGTTTAAATCACCCAAAACCTATCCTACAGCTTGCACACAGCTGTGTTCTATTTTAGTATTCCAGACTAAATGTGCAAATGTGTTATTTTGCTAAAACATAGTAGGTCCTGCGAAGCTTGGATATAATCTGTCTTCTGTTTTTCAAAGTGCAGTTCTGTTGTGATAACAGTGCAGCTCCTGTTTAGGTAGCATTGAAGTAAGGTACACCAGAGGCTGGAAACAGGAGCTGCAAAAATGGGAAATATTTTAACATATTTTAGGATCTCATTTTACTGATGATGATGTAGTTAAATGGCATTTTATGGAATCTCCAAACATGGCTTTATTTCAACTGCTTAAAAAGGAACTTTCTTTTTTCTACAAACAGTGCTGGCCAGCTGCACACCTACATATAATTCAGATACAGAGACGTAAAGGAATTAGGGGGCATATTACCAAGCAATAGCGATAATTATCGCTATTGCTTGGTTAGAGACAAAAATTTATCGCTGACCTGCGGGGATTTTTATCGCAGATAAACCTTGATACTACCAAGGTTTATCGCAAATGCGATAAAAAACGGCCGCAATGCATGAATATCGCTGAAAAGTCCGCGATATTCATGCATTACCGAGCTAATGCTCTTAGCCATGTTATCCACCTCCCATTGGATAATATGGCTAAGAACTGCTCAGGGCAGGTGTTAGCTTTTGGAGATATTCGCGCTTAGCGCAAATATCTCCAAAAGTTGGTAATAGGAGATAGCGATGTTAGCGACTGTTTCCAATCGCTAACATCTTGGCACGCCCACTTTGCATGTCATTAGTGATAAATTTCTCTGACATGCAAAGTGGGGCCCAAGATGGTCGCTATCTCCTACTAGTTGTCGCTAACTAGTGTTACCGACAGCTAGGTAATAGGGAGATAATTTTATCTCCACTTTCTTGACTTTTAAAGCCAAAAAAGCGGAGATAATCCCCCTTCAAAATATGCCCCTACATTTTTCGAAACTAACGGGCATATTTACTAAAAAAATATGCAGCTCAGTGCATCAAGCTATCTTGCTGCGCCAAGCTGCATCATTAGGAAAGTGCAGGAATGTGTCATATTTACAGCTGTGCACAAGTGGCTGCCTAATGCCAATGCAGGCACCCCTGCACCATGGTGCAATGGTGCTTGCGTTGCAGGGGTGATTGTTTTTGTGCAGGAAGGCACAATCACTGATGGCTTTTTCCTCCTTCTATGTGTTCTGCAGAAAACACTAGGAAAAATAAAGGTATTTCTCCTTGTTGTGCCACTTTAACGAATTCCCTGGGGAGACGTTAGAATCTGACCCATTGCCAGGTTTACTAGACCTCGTATATCCGGAATGCATCAGAATCCATTGGTGTTGCGTTGGAATAACCACAGTAACATCCATGGAACACCTCTTTATGAAATGTAATGTGTGAATGGGAGCCAATTTACAAGGCTATGGAAATACACTTTGCGTGGGCTTTGGGCATAGCACCGTGCACTACCGGAGTATCAATAAAAGTGACACTCCAGTTACACAGGGGCCTTGTAAATATGTCCCAAAGTTTCATCCTATATCTCATTTACCTAAAATTCAAACACATTCAGCCATAGACTTGCTTACTCACCATTCTCAAGGAAGATGTGTGTTATATTATAGGTATTAATAATTTAGATTCTACAACTGCTTTTAAATAATTTACAGTCATGCATCTAATTTTCTTAATCTTTTTTTAAGATTGTATGCCCCAACCCTATCCTCCCCTTGTTCCCTCCCTTAGAATGTTGGAATGGCCAGCTTGACAGTTCTCAGTTGATGAAGAAGCTGTGGAGATGTTGGACATTGATGTTGACCCAGAATTAACAGTCAAGTTTCCTTGAGACTGTTTACTTTTCGTATGGATACTAATGGGATTTCATTAACGTAACAATATTGTTTCACATCACATTTTGTGGATACTTGTACATCATTATTTCTGAAGATGCATAATATTTTGACCAGGGTCACATGCAGAGCAGATGAATGCCATGCCTCTAGTCTATTTTCTCATTGAAACCTTACCAATTCCTTCACTGCTTGTCTTTAGTAAACTTCTCAAAATGTGCCTGCTTGAATAAACCTTCACTGGATTCATTTCCTGGAACCACACAATATCTATTCTGTGGTAACTTAAGCCCTCATTTATGGGCATTTGGCACAGCGCAGCAGAGCCAGTCACCTTGCTGCTCTGACCTATGCCAAAGTAAACAGACAGAAATGCACTGTATTTATCCAATACGGCACATTCCTGTCCATTCCCCCTGTGCTGGCACCTTTTTGGCAGCCCAGTGCCAACACAGGACCCCTTGCAGCAAGGTGCAAAGGTGCCTGTGCTGTCATTAGGATTGTTTTGTGCAAAAAGGGACACTTTCCTGCACAAAAGAATCCTGAGAGGTGTTTCCTCTTTCTATGTGTGCTGTAGGATGCAGCACAAGTGAAAAGAGGAATAAATGAGGAGAAATAACTTAATTTCTCCTCGTTATGCCTCACCTTGGAAGGCATAAGGTGTTGGTGCATCCACAGGTTTACATGGTTTCGTAAATGTGGGTAAGCATCAAAATCCTTGGGTGTTGCACGAGAGCACAGAGGAACGCAACACAGCAATTTGCGCTGCCTTGCCTTTGCCTTACTCCATATCTATGAGGCCATTCAAATCCATAAAAAGTGGCTTTGTGTGGCCTCATAGATATAATTTCAAGGTTTATGCCGCTATCGCATCACAAAAAAAGACGATCCAGCAGTGCAAGGGGCTCACAAATACACCCCTTAATGGCCAGATGTCCATGAACCATTTTGTGCAAGGCCACCAGGGTCAAACGTCACTTCCTGTGATGTCATCATGCACACAAAAAGTGAGTGTTGCTCTTTCTGCTACCCGATGCATATTAACAAACCAATGACCATGCTATGGAATTTTTCAAACAGAATAAAATTAATCAAGAAAGGTTTTACAGAATGAGTGACGGCTACTGTCAACAGGCATGTATGGTTCATTTGCAGTGGCGGCTACCTCAGAATGGGAGTGGTGATGCAGGGGGAAGGGATATAAAAAATAAACGTACCATCTTCTTTGCCACCGCTGCTGAACATCTCTCCTCTGTATTTTTCTCTGCTGCACCAGAAGCACCCAGGCTCCTGGACTCTCCCAGCAAATCACAACGCTGCATGAGCAGAGTCGTTATTGGTCTGAGTGGCCTGATTGGCCAATCAGACAGTAGCTGGGAGGCTGGGCATGTTCTCCACTGTGCTGTGCAACACAGCCCAGTGGAAAGAAGCCAAGTGAGCATGACTGTATGGCCGGTCCCAGAGGGCAGGCCAAACTGTCATGCACACTTAGAGAGGGATCCTGCTCCCTCAATCGGCAGGGAGCCCAGCCCAGCCCTGTCCGACTAGGATAGAGTCGCAAAGAAAAAGAAAATGATAATAACTTCTTGTTATTATCATTTTATTTTTATTTTCCAGTGGGGTGATGCTCCTCCGTCTAAGCGGAGGAGCCACCACTGTCCATATATTGATGACAAAGTTGCTTTGCTTGGTTCTTTCACCTGTTCCCACAATAATACGGTAAAAGCTGCAGGATCAAGGGACACTGTGGAGAACCCAGGCAACCGCATACCTAGTTCTTCTTCCCTTACAATGTCTGATAAAGTTGCTTGAAGCTCCCTGTATCCTCTCTCCAACTTAGGGATGCCTGATTTAGATCTTGGCGGACAGTTTACTCCATCCAAACAGTGACGGATATCCCGTCAGCAGAAATATAAACCCTATTATATCCTAGGGAATCTGTATTTTAGCGGATGGGATATCTGTCACCATTGTGACGAAGTTACCCATCCGCCAAGATCAAAATCAGGCCCTAAGACATGTTCCTTTTCTCCAAGATACCCTGGAGGTTGTGAAACTCAGTCACCATATGAAGAGTTGGATTGACACACGGCTGGCTACACAATCAATTCTCTAGTGCTGTAAGCAAGTGTCAACGCTCTCCCGTACGGATTGGATCCAAGACGTGAAAGAATCCCATGGATATATCATGGGACGTATATTAGACTAAACTCCTGTTTTTTAACGTATCTGGTCCTTTCTTATCCCAGTCACTACCCCTTAATTTTAACTGATGTAGCAATGCATGTCCTGCACCCTCTCTCCTCCCTCCATTCTTTAATTTATTCACAGAGAGTATTGTGCAATTAAACTTCCGGATCACAGTTGAATTTCAAATGTATTATCAATTAGTATAAACCATTTATATTTGTGGACATCCATGTTGTAAGGTATGCAAGATAGCTATAAATCAATAAATAAATAAAGCCAAAAAAAGGAAATATGCTACTACTGAATGTCCAATCAGTGAAGAAAGACAAGAAACGTTTGAAAGGCTCCTATTAGCATCAGCTTCTTCACATATATCTTGCATAATATCAACAAGTTATATTTGGTACTCGACCACTGAGGATATGGTTGCCAGTTTTTTCCCTACCTCCACTGTCTCTCTGAAGTAAATCTTCTCTCTTGTAATATTAGTCCCATATCTGGGACTCTAAAGTTTGAGACTGCCACCCAGGAGCCCAGCAAGACAATATAGCTTGTTTCACTGCTCCATGGTGGCCAGAACACGCCAGAGGTTTAGTCAACTGGGTCTCCAGCCTTGCCTGTGGGAGAGTGATTCATTATCTTATCCAGCTTTGTTGATGACTGGGTAGTCCTTGTGTTGCCATTTCCCAACGACCCCTTTACATGGCCAAGGACTGTTGAATGGGCGCTCTCTTTTCATGTTGATCTCTGCACGTGGGCTTAGTTATCTCCTGCAAGCAGTGAGGTTGCTAGAAGCCTTTATACCCTCCAGGTCCCCTGGCTCTCTTGGCACCAGGAGTTGCATCTCAACAATGTGCGTGTGAAGAACAGCTGGGGCTCAGCCAGTGTGGTGGTAACATCTGGAGTAAGCAGCGGGGAATGGGAAATCAGCTCCCTAGGTAGTCCACCTTCCTTGGGGAAGAATTGTGAAATACGTTTATGAGAACTACATACAAAAGACACAATGTAGGTTGAATGAATGTTTGGTAGAGACTGCACAATAAGGCAGTGGTTGAACCTCTAATTGACAGAACCTCATTTTTTATAATAAATCCACTCAATAACACTAATATCAGCTCTCTGAGAAGTCGATGTTCCTGCCCAGACAAGTCTCACTGAACTGAACTTGTAACTCTGTATTGATTCATTGAAATGTTATGTTAATGGCACTTATGTAGCGCACAAAAACCATGAAAGGGAAATCACAACATCCTGCAGTTGTGCAGATAGAATTAGTGACACCTTCAGCCATTGCTGGCTTTCTAGGAGACTACAGCTTGTATTCTTGAACTATTAACATTGCAAGTATGAGCTCACAGTACCTGGCATGCATAGCGCTGTTAGCTTGAATTTCAGGGCTGACAGGAGGTTTCATATGGGACATATAGTGACTTTACAGCCAAGCGCAATGTTAGCATGCACGCCCAGTAGCAGGATGCCATCAGCTTGATTTAGAAAAGGAAAGTAACATGACAATTAGCAACACATGACAGTGTTCTCATCTTTGACTTGGTGAGTACAATCACAATCTTTAGGTAACTCTAAGTTGTGGACAAGCTATCTGAGGAGACACCATTGAATCAACCACAGGCTCTACCAAGCTCCCGACTCCTAAGCAGGAGTGGCTGAAGTCTTAACTACATATGTGTAGTCAAGTGAAGCTAGGAAATGTTTTCTTTGGTGGAGAGAGGCAAAGTTTCCAAAATTTATACAATTTGTCAAGACATAAGGCCTGATTCAGATTTCGGCGGAAGGGTTACTCCGTCACAGCGATCCATCCACCGAAATAAAAAATCCCGTAGGATACAATGGGATTTATATTTTGGACCGATTGGATATCCATCACTGTTGTGTGGTGAGTAACCTGTCTGCCAAGATCTATATCAGACCCATAGTTAGAGCTTCCTTGCCCATATTTAACCATGATTTTGTACTTGAGGATGTCTCATTTTTCCTTTTTTGATGTGAAGATGCAATTGCAAGCCAAGTAACGTTTAACACTTTGCACACTCTTTTCCTTGAGTAAAGTGTACTTAACATTCTGGAATCCTGATGGATGACTTAACCTGCAAAGACAGTGCACCTCAAGATTACCATTGTCCATTGGTCTAAATATCCTCTAGTCTCAAGGGAGTAGACCCTGTTTAACCCTCTCTCTCCAGAGGCCCTGGCTAGTAGCAACTGATCCATCATGTTTAGGGATGCATAGCTGCACCCACGGTAGCAGTGTTTGTCTCCCCCCGTGTATATATAGAGGTTTGGGGCAGAATCTTAAAACTCATAGGTTTGGAGCTGATGGAGGTCTCCTCCTGTTGATTATTTATAAAAATAAATCTTTTGTTTGCAAACGTTCCAGGCAATCACTACTTCCAATATGTTTTGTGAACACTAGAGTGAGTCAGTTATAATAAGAGGCTTCAATAACATTGGAAGTGCACCTGTCATTAGAGTGCCCTACGCTCCATTCGAAGGCCTCACTCTGACGAAAAAGAGACTCACCTACCTGATTGGCTGACCATTTGAACCTGTGAGATGCCCTGAAATCCATTTGACAGCAGGCAGCTGCCTAACTATCCGGCTTTGAGTATATTTGCTGGAGCTGCCCTCTCACATCATATTTTGGAAGTGGAACTTAATTTTGCTGTCATTGGGCCCGAATCACAGAACTAACGTAAGACAAAATCCTAAACTTACTAGCATTTTGGTATTCACAGAAGGCACTTACTCATTTTGGTATTCACAGAAGGCACTTACTCATTTTGATATTCACAGAAGATAGGAAGCCTAACTTTAGGACTCCTAAATGCCTTCTGTGAATACCGAAAATCTTAAAGTCAGGATTTTTCTCAGTTTAGGAGTAGTAAAGTTAGGACTCCTAACTTTAGGACTCCTAAACTGAGAAAAATCCTAACTTTAAGATTTTCGGTATTCACAGAAGGCATTTAGGAGTCCTAAAGTTAGGCTTCCTATCTTCTGTGAATATCAAAATGAGTAAGTGCCTTCTGTGAATACCAAAATGCTAGTAAGTTTAGGATTTTGTCTTCAGTTAGTTCTGTGAAACGGGGCAAGTGTACCTTGAGGGTTTGGCTGCAGATCACTAGATACATGTCCAGTCCGTAAGTATCCAATCGAACATAAGTACAGCTGCAGCACAAAGATATTAAACATGTGCCATTGAAAATACAGCTGAAATAGTCGATACACACGCGCTGTTGGGAGTAATCTCATGGAGATACAATGGCACATCTTTAATATCTGTGTTCTCCAGTTGTACTTATATTTGATTGGATACGTATGGTCTGTAGATCTCATTGAAGAAAAGATTATGTTCCATGATAGTAGAAGGTTGTGTATGCTACATTAAGACTGAACCAGATGAGCCTGCCCTAAAGAAGTCTACTGCAACATTGCCATTGTCAGCACAGACGAAACACGCGTTGTCAAGGGCGAACTGTATTTACAAGATGTGAAAATAAGGAACACAACTGTTGATACCACAATCTCAATTGTGATTCCCAGAGTGCTCCGAGATTGTCTTTCAATTTTGTGTTGCAATGTACCTAAACTCGTCCACCACCAGCTCCTTTGAGATAGCCTTGACTCATCAACACAATCTGCCTCTAAGCGTTAGTCCCTTTGTGCACTTCCCCTCCCCCCCTCCTCACTTCCCCGCTCCACCCGCTCAGCCGATTAAATGCTGTAGCTGGGGAACGGGCATCTCTATCGCCATCTTGGGGGAAGCCTAGGTCGGCGGTGCAGTTGTACGCCGTCTCGCCTCCCGCCAGCTCATAAGTTGCACTCCCGGGCATGCGCGCAGAACTGACCTACAGCACGGTAACTCCTGAGGAGGAAGCCGGGAGTATTAGACTGTCCTCATAATTTTTAATTTTTTGCTGTTTTTAAATTGAGCCGCATTTCCCTTTGTGCACTTCCTCTTCCCCCCTCCTCACTTCCCCGCTCCACCCGCTCAGTCGATTAGACGCTGTAGCTGGGGAACGGGCATCTCTATCGCCATCTTGGGGGAAGCCTAGGTCGGCGGTGCAGTTGTACGCCGCTCCCACCTCCCGTTTGTATTTAAATGTGTCTTTCTTCCCGGCCGCCCAGCGGGCACGCCGGCGGTGCGCCAAAGGCAAGCCCGTCTGTGCCCGGCCAAGACCGGTCGGGACCCTGGGCCTGTCACTATGCCGGCCGCTTGGTCTACTCCCCCGACCAACTGCAGGCCTGCCAGCGCGATGCACCCATTTGTGTATCTACCAAAGCCCGAATTGACAGGCTTGGAATTTCAATCGCTACTCTTCCGCCCTTGTTGATGCCTAATCACACTCCCCTGTCTCCCTCGGGACACTCTGAGCCCTGTGTGCAGTCCCCTTCTGGCCCCCGGGCCGTGGCCACGGCCTATCTTCTTAATACCCGCTCAGCGGTTAAGCACCAATTAGAGCTGTTCAACCTCCTGGATTCCACCAAACCCGACCTCTTTTTCCTTACGGAAACTTGGTTCTCGTCTGAGTCAATGCCTGATATCCTGGCTGCCCTCTCCGACTCCTAATATGCCCTTCGCTCTGACCGCCCAGACAGGAAGGTGGGAGGCGGTGTGGCCTTGATAGTTAGATCCAATCTCCAGTTTCAGCTTCTTTCTTATCCAGTAATCCCCGCCGTCGACTATTTAGTCGTTCGCTCTCTTAACCTCGTGGTTCCTCTCACTTGCGCCTTGTTCTACCGCCCACCTCAGACCATGCCTCATTTTATTCCTGCGGTCCAGGACTTGCTTGCCACCTTGGTGGTCAACAACTCCTCTGTGTTGATCCTAGGTGATTTTAACTACTAGCCCAATGATCCTCTGGAGGATCTCCCGTCCAAAAACTTCACAGAATCCCTTCATTGTCTTAACCTTATCCCTCACACCCACCTTCCCACTCATACTCTTGGCCGCACATTAGATCAGATCTGGTCAGCAAACCTGTCCCTCTCCTCTCCTACTATTTCCCCCTGCATCTGGTCTGACCACTACCTGATTTCCCTTTCCCTCAACCTAGGGCCCATCCATAAACCCGCCCCCACCCCCAAGAATATTCGGGCCCGCAACTGGAACCAGGTGGACATGGCTGCACTCTGCTCCTGGCTTGAGGCTTCACTCCCCAACCTGACCGACGCTCCCCCTGACTCCCAGGTGGCCTCAGTTCATCGCTGGCTCTCTGCCTCCTGCGACCTTATAGCCCCACTAAAGCTAGGTAGGACCTGTCGCCCCCACGACGCCAATAGATGGTTTACCAATGACCTCAAAGCCCTCAAATTATCAATCAGACAGGCTGAACGCCACTGGAGGCGCAGTTACTGCCCCTCCCTCAAATCCCAATACTCGGTTCTTCTTCGTGAATACAAGAAAGCTATCGTTTTAGCTAAAACCGACTACTTCTCCGCTAAAATTCTTAATGCATCCAACAGGCCCAAGGAGATTTTCTCCATCGCCCATGATTTAGCAGCTGCGGACAGGGTCTCTCCTAAACCTGTTCCTTCCCTTGCCCTTTGTAACTCCCTTAACAGTTATTTTATTGAGAAGGTAGCAACCATTAAACTCAACATTCCCCCGCCTTCCCCGTCCTTTTCCCTGCCTTCTCTTTCTCTGCCATCTGCCTCCCTGTATCAGTTCCCTATAATCACTAAGGACATTTTCCTCAAACTACTGAAGAAAGTAAAATCAGGGTCCCCGTCTGACTGCTGCCCGGCACGGATATTGAGGGAGATTTTCTCCAGCTGCTCTGAGCCCCCTCTAACTCTCCTTATGCTTCCATCACCCAGGGCGTTGTCCCTCTCATCTTTAAATCAGCAGCAGTTATTCCCATCCTAAAAAAATCTGGAGCTGACCCTTGCACCCTTCCCAATTTTCGACCCATCTCTTGCTCCCGTTCCTGGGCAAGATTCTGGAGAGTCATATCACCCTCTGTCTCTCCGCTTACATCGAGGAACACAATCTCCTGGCCTCCAATCAGGCGGGTTTCCGTCCGGCTCATTCGACGGAATCTGTTGTTCTTGCCGTCATGGATGAGCTTAGGAGAAGTGCGGACTCCAAAACCCCCCAGGCACTGGTCCTCCTTGACTTGTCCACTGCCTTCGACACGGTCGACCACTCCATCCTTCTCGACCGTGTCGAGGACGCCGGCATTCAAGGTACGGCCCTGGCCTGTCTTGCTTCATTCCTACGGAATAGGACTCAAGCATCCATTTGGACGGCTTCTCTGCTCCCGCCTGCCCTGTCACCTGTGGGGTCCCTCAGGGCTCCTCGTTATCGCCGCTCCTCTTTAATCTCTATATTCATCCTCTTATAGCTGCTCTCCAGCAGATGGAGGTCTCAGTATTTAATTATGCTGACGACCTCCAGCTCATCTTTGATCTTTCCTCTTCTCTGGATTCCATCTCTAAGCTTCACACCTCACTACTGTTCGTTTATGACTGGATGAACCAGAATCACCTCAAACTCAATCCCGATAAGACAGAGCTGGTCCTTATCGGTGGTCCTCCCAGCCCTTGGACCCTTGCTTTCTGGCCCCCTGCCGTTGGCGCCCCTCCCTTACCCTCCTCCTCAACTAAAACCTTGGGCATCAAAATCAGCCATGACCTGACGATGCGCCCCCAGATCAGTGTCGTTGTTTCAACATGGTTCCTGTAACTCAGGATTATCCGCAAAATTTACTGTTTCTTCTCTTTAGAGGCCCTCAAACTCATTGTGATGGCCTTGATCATCTCCCGCCTCGATTATGGGAATGGTCTCTATGTAGGCATCCCTGCCTACTTAGGAGACTCCAACTCATTCAAAATCAAGCGGCCCGCCTCATTCATAGGCTCCCTAAATCCCACCGGGTCACCCCTCTGCTCAAATCTCTTCGCTGGCTGCCTAATTCTCATCGCTCCCTCTTTTTAACTGGGCTGCCTGACCTTCATGGCTCTGGCGGGCACTGCCCCCGCCTTTGTCAACTCAAAGATCCGGGCCTACGCTCCCAGCAGAACCCTCCGCTCATCCACTCAGATTTTATTGGAAGTACCCCGCTATCGGAGGAAGAAACTGGGAGGTGCGAGTTTCTTCATCCTTGCCCCCTGCTTCTGAAATGCTCTTCCTTTTTCCATCAGGTCCACTCCCACCTACATGGACTTTCGTAGAGCCCTGAAAACCCACCTCTTCTATCTAGCTTTTTCTGGACAGTAACTCTCTACCTTTCCCTACTGTGCAATCATTTCTTAGCGCCATGAAACCGCTTGGTATAAGCGCCTTAACAAATATTTTCAACTTCAACTTAACGAGGATCTTTCCAGGCAGAGGCTATTGCCTGGACCATTGGTTGCTAGGCACCACCAGCATCCTCATTTTGGGTTTTGGCCATGTATCTGAGTGCCCCAGAGACCAATCCCAAGTAAAGCGAAATTTACCTAATACATTGACGTATGCCTTTAACATGTTCCAAGTAGCATATTAGAAAGGAAAATAAGTGGGTAATGTCTGTATAACCCATATTCAGGATAATTCCTGGTGGCCACATTTGACCACACAATTTCCACAAGCAGCACCAATCCATAACATATCCACATTGAAAGAGGAGTTTTCACCACTTGTGCAGACAATTCTTAATATGGGTGGTTTTAAATGACTGATGATATTATAATCCTTTCAGCATGGCAGACAGAAAATCCAGCCACCATGTATGTGGTTTGAACATCTGAAGATCAGAACACTCTACCTTCCTCACAAAAACAACTTGCTCTACGAGGCCAAAAGCTTGAGGATGAGAAATGTTCTGTTTCCACGGTTGCTCTTCACTCACCCCTCCTCTGTAGGCTCCATCTCGCGAGAGAGAAGAGGTAAAAGAGCTTGCAGTGATCCAAGGAGAGCAAAAACAGCATAACATGTATATTCATTTTAAGTATACAAAGCAAACCTTCGTCTGAAATGTAAACACCAAAGCACCGCACATGGTAATCAAAACAATTTAAATATGCAGAGCATATTTCAGAATTACATTATGAATTCATGAAAATATTTGCAAGTCTGGTAGCGAAAGTTGTTTTCAATCTTTCAGACTCCTGTAAACACTATAGAAGTGATTTACAAAAATGTTCTCTGTTGGCCTGGAAGTTGGGACTGGACTGTTCCCATGAGGAGCTGGGTCAAGAATGATTTGAATATGGCTGGGTCGAAACTGGGGTGACATAGGGAGCAATACAATTAAGGATTAAACCTAGATCTGTGACTGGGGGTTAATGTTTGCATTGTTCAGCATTCCGTCCATCATTTGTTCTTTTCACTTTTGTCGCTCTAAATGGAAAGGGTATGCCAAGACGTGGGTCCTGTGATCACTGTGCCACTGAATTCAAGCTAGCCAGGCTGATGAGATGTGATAACCCAAAACCGTTCCAAGCATGCTTGTTTCCGGTCCAGGGAGGACCTGACTTAGCAGTTTGGGCTGCACTGTTCCCATGGGGATCAGAGACAAGACTGATTTGCGTATGGCTGGGTCAAACCGGGGCGGCGTGGTCAATTAAATCCAGTGCTGTGACTGGGGATGAATGTTTGATTTGTTCAGCATTATGTTCGTTGTTTTTGCTTTTGTCAGTCCTAAGTGGGAAGGGTATGGCCAGACATGTGCCTTGTTCTGAGAGTGCCACTGAATTCAAGCTAGCTAGGCTAATGAGGGTTGATACCCTGAGACTGGTCCCAGGATGCTTGCTTTCAGTCCAGGGAGAACCTGGCCTTGCAGTTTGGCTGGACTGTTCCCATAGGGAGCGCAGTCAAGACTGATGTGCATATGGCTGAGTCCAAACTGGGGTGGAGAAAATAGTGGATTATACCCAGATCGGTGACAGGCGTTGAATGTTTGATTTGTTCAGCATTCTGTCCATCATTTGTTCTTTTTACTCTTGTGAAATACAAGGCATTGGATGAGAGGGATCTCTACTGCAGCTCTTTTCGGAGCAAAATACAAGGTACTGTGTGAAAGATCCAAAACACACATTCGTGTGAAGCTGCAACACTAACGATTACTGGGTGCTTGATGGGTGAGAATCTGGCAGGCGATAAATCACAGGGAGCAAAAAAAATATTTTTGTTTAATTATTCATCCACAGTACCATCTCTGTCCCAACTTTCAGCAGCGGCTCCTCCAAAATGACAGAAGAGCATTGCCCCACTGAGAATAAAAAATAAAGCAATAAGAAAACGAAGTTATTGTCGTTTTATTTTTTACAAGCATCCAATGCTGCCCAGTCCAGGGCAGGGCCAGGCAATCCTCTCGACTCTAGCCAGGGACTGGGAGGAGGAGTGGAGGGCACTTGTAAGTTTGTATGCCAGTTAGGCCGGCTGTCTTAGGTCGGCCAAACAGAAATGCGCTCTTAGGATTTCTCCACCTAGATATATTGTACAGCTGGGTGAAGAAATGGCACAGGCTCCTAGTCCCTTCGTGAGCGCCTAACCAGGCCGCTCAGAACAATCCAGTTGCTGCTCTCACAGCATGAGAGCAGTGTCTGTATTGGGTGGGGAGTCTGGAAGCCTGTGCTGGCCAAGGGACTTTGGAAGAAAGGAGTACAGAGGCGTCTGGGAGAAGGAGCGGCAGTGCAAGAAGCAGGTAAGTGCGGTATTTTCTACTATTTGCCCCCACTGTGCCCCACCATTTTATTTTGGCAGCAGCCGGTGTTGCCAACTTTATCATAGGGCACAGTAGTGAAAATGTGCAAAGTGCCAAAAGTGTATGATCTTGCATTCCAGTGCCATGCTCAAATGCAATGCATTGTAGTAGAAGTGTCTACACTGCAGCCCTAAGGTTTTGCAATTCAAGGCATTTGTGGTAGTTTTATATTGCAGCGCTATTGTCATGAAATGAAAGGCATTGCATGAGTGGCGTCTGCACTGAGACCTTATCACAAAAGGCTAGACATATAAAAGATGTCTGTGCCTCAACCCTACTATGAAATGTATAAAAAAACACAAATATTGTCAAACAGTCAAATACAACATCAATATTGAATAATACAGCTTAAAATCAAACAATAAGAACATTTTTCAAATTGAGAAAACAGCAATATCACACAATAAAGATATAACAAGCATATTTTATATAGGAAAAAGCAAAAGAAAGAAAAAGGAAGGGGAAAAAACAAACAAAAGATAGAAATGGTGATTAAGATATAGGTGAGTAAGAAGAGGAATGTGTGGTAAAAGAGAGCCAGAGTAGATCAAATTTGAATTTCTGAGATAACGAGATACTAGAAAAAGAAGCTATTCTATGTTCATCACAAATAAAATTCCACCAAGTTAAAATAGACAATTTACAAGTATCTTTCTAACAAGAAAGTATCACCTCAAATGCAATAGCAGCAAAGAGATCAAACAACAGAGGGCTAGGGGAGAAACAATCAAAATCTGATAAAGTAGTTCCAAGAAAAACATTTCAAATTGATAATTGAATATTACATCAATATTATTTAGACATTTTGACCAAACTGTTTCCCAGAAAGTAAACACATTGGGACAGTAGTATAGCAAATTAATTCAAGTTCCTGCGGAAGAAGAACAAGACCAACATAGTGAGGAGGAGGAGGTGGAAGAGAATTTAGATATATATTCAGGGGTAATGAGAGCTCTGAAATAAATGCACAGTGCGCTCCCCAGCCAGGTGTAGGACTCTCCTGGTGCAGGCATAGGGCAGAGTGAATTCCACTGAGTTTTTAGGCAACTAAGTGAAATTCCGCAAATTGCCACTCTGCCAACTCCTCCCACCCTTAATATAAAAAAGCAGCTTTAGGTATAGAATCATGAGAAATAGTATGCAGCGGTGTATGAGGAGTATGTGATTCATCATCTGGAGGAAAATGAGTGGCTTTTAAATATTATTGAAAGGAAGATGATATTAAAATATATTCCAGTACTTACATTGTACAAGCTGGTGAATAAACATAATACCCTTCTCTTTCCAGTGTGCATAGATGAATGATTTGCACCAAAATTTGATAAATTTGTTGTACCAAATAGAGAAGCAAGAAAACAGTGATGTGAATCAAAACCTGAAGACAATATTGTGTGTAGCAATTTTTGTGTGTTTCAGTATAGGATTAGTTGAGATGAAAGTACAGTTGGGCATATAAATGACATCATTAAATGAAAAATCCTTCAAAATAGAACGTTCAAATATAATCCATTGAGTATCGTAGTATCACAAAAATCATGGGTTAAGGCAAAACATTGTCTAATTACAAATGCAGAGTGATAGAGCCTAAAATCAGGGAAGCATACATCACCCTCAGTCTTCGGACATTTGAGTTTAGCTAAAGGAATACAGGAATGTTTATTGTTCCAAAGAAATTTGGTGCAATGCGAATTAATTTGAGTGAAATAGGAAATAGGTACAATCATCATCTAAATGGTATCACGTCTGCCCCACCATGGTAGATTAAGAGGAGACCATGATGAAAGTTATTTCTGCAGTTTGAGTTTCAAAACGTTAAAGACATAACTGATTGTGTTCAGAATAGTAGAAGAGAAGCAAATACCAAGATATTTTGTTTTGGTAGGGCACCAAGTAAAGTCAGTATTAGCAAACATATATTGATGACATGAGGAATTTAATGGTAATATTTCAGTTTTAGAAAAATGTAATTTATGACGAGAAACACTAGCGTATAATTGAAGTTCGTGCAAAGAAGGAGTTATGGAGGTAAAGGGTTGGACATATACACCAAAATATCACAGTTTTATTTCAGTGGAATTATATTTGAAACCTGATATAAGGGTATTGCAAAAAATGCATTCAAGAAACGGTTGTAAACAAAGAATAAATAGTAAAGGCGATAGAGGACAGCCTTGACGCATACCTCTGTGTAACTGAGAAAAAGGGAAAAAGCGACCATTATCGAAAACAGTGGCACGGGTGAGTATAACAATTTTATTATGGAAATGAAGTTAGGGCCAAAACCATGCTATTGAAGAGTGATTAACATAAATTGCCAATTAATACAATTGAAATCCTTTTCGGTGTCGAGAGATAGAGCAGCTAGGGGAGAATGTTATGTTTTTTCCATATGTGATAATATTTGAAAACATTATAACATTATCAGCAGCTAACCTGCCTTTAACAAAACCAGACTGATCAGTTTTCTCCAATAAGGAAATACTAAACTCAAGACAGGATGCTAGAATCTTAGTAAATATTTTACAATCATAATTAATAATGAGATAGGGCGATCATTTTTACAAAGGACCAGGGGCCAGATGTAAGAGCCCTAATACCAGTCGGAAACGGCCGATTTTGGCCGTTTCCGACCGGTATTAGGGTTTTCAGATGTAGGGCATGCATTTACCGAATCGGTATTTTACCGATTCTGTATTTACCGATTCGGTAAAATGACCGAATCGGTAAATACAGAATCGGTATATAAAATACTGATTCTGTAAATGCAGATGTAGCTGGCACATGTCAGAGTGACCCAGGGATTTAAGAATCGGTATTTTACCACCCAATCCTATTGGGTGGTAAAATACCGAATACAGGTGTGCATGCACATCTGTGCATGCACACCTGTGCCATGTGACACACAGACATGCCCATAGGGCATGTCTGTGTGCCACATGGCACACAAGCCTGTAATTGGGGTGCTAGAGGGTGTCAAAGTGACAGCCCCTGCACCCTTGCAAGAATAGGTAATTAATGAATCGGTAAATACCGATTCGGTATTCCACATTGATTCCTATGGGCTTCAAGGCCCATAGGAATCAATGGGGGATACCGATTCGGTATTTACAGAATCGGTAAATACCGAATCTTACAGATTCGGTATTTACCGAATCAGAATTACCTACATTTCCCCCCCTCTAATTTACCACTTCTTAAATACCGAATTGGTATGATTCGGTATTTTAGAAGTGGTAAATTAGATTTACCTACATCGGCCCCAAGGTCTTTATCTGGTTTAGGAATAAGGACAATCAAGGCTTCAAGAAAGGAACCAATAGCCTTGGAATCTAATAAGAAAGAATTGAAACATTCAAGAAGTTTAGGGGAAAAAAAGAAGAAAAAGCAGAGAAAAATTCGATAGAGAAGCCATCAGGTCCCAGAGCCTTTGCGTTTTTTTTAAGGATTTGATGGCATGTGTTTTTTCTTGGTGAGTTATTCTGGCTTCTAACATCTTAAAATTATTGAGTATATGAGGAGGACTGAGAAGCACATTAAAAAAGTATGCATATTATGTTCTAAAGGGTTGGTTTCATCTGAATAGAGACATTGATAATATTCTTGAAAAGTCGTAGAGTTATCTGCATCGGAGGATGCAAGTTTGATGGTAAACTCATTTCGAATTGGGCCAATGTTTTTACGCTCAGATTTATATTTTCAAATAATTAGCCAACATCTGACCCACTTTGTTTTGGCCACCATCATACTTAGACTTAATTTTATGGAAGATGTTACAAGTATCAACTGTAGCCAGTTTATTAAGAGCAGACTTGACTTTAATAAACTCATGTAAGGTAAAGGCTGATTTAGAAGGAAAATAAGTATGCTCTAGTGTTTTGAGTTGTGTAATAATGCAACATATTATGCATGAGCTAGTTTTTTCTGTTTAGCTGAATAGGCTATGGTGAAAGCACAGAAACATGCTTAAAAACATGCCATGTGTTAAGAATAGAAGTATCTAAAGGCTTTTTCAATTTAAAGAATTCAGTAACAAAGGTAGTAGCCGCTGAAAGAAATGTATCTTCAGATAAAATACAATTATTACATTTCCTACACCAGCTTTGGAATTATTTAGAGAGAAATCAAAGGGAGAGAAAACAGGGGCATGGTCAGAGATGAGAATAGAGATAATCTCTGAGGATTGGATGGAAGGCACTAGAGATTTAGTAACCAAAGTATAATCAATTCTAGAGCAAGGGTGATGCACAATGGAGAAAAATGTAAATTCGGAAGTATCAGGGTTACATGGTTTCCAAACATCAAACAACGGATGAGTGGTAATGGCAGATTGAAATGCTTCATGGGATTTGTCAGGATTACATTTGCACTTAGATTTCCTATTAGTGAAGGGATCGAGCCATTGATTGAAATCACCTGCAACAATGATGTTAGGAGCATCAATAGATGTTAGAGTTATCTTTATATTTTTCCAGAAATCTGGATCTGGCTTTAAGGGACAATAAATATTAAATAAAGAAATGTGTCTATTGTGAATGGCAACCATAACCAATACCGATCGTTGATCATAATCACGTTGAGTTAATATCATTTGTGCATGCATCGATTTATGAAAAAGAATAGCAACACCCCCTTTACGATTAATAGCAGATGAATATACAATTTGGCCTACCCATTGGTGTTTTAATGTGTAAGTAATTCAACATTGTTTTTGTCACAACTCCCACACACCTGAAAACCAGGAACCACAGAAACAAAGAGAGCCCACCCTCTCACCTTCAGACCAATCCTCCACACAGACTATTATAGTATGGGCACTTGATCCCAAGGGGAAAGGGACGAGAAGTACACCACCCTTGATGTGCTGGGAATCAAGCGAAAGGTACTAGATGTGATGTCCGAACGTGGCGTGGGCAGGAGGAACAGATACACAGACAGCGTCTGTAGGGTAGCAGCGGGAAAGGAAGGAACAGCTTAAGGTCTGCAAGACAGAAGCAATAGAAGGAATTTAGATGAGGTAAAAGGGACGGGGAACACATACTAGTCAAAGTAGTTTCCTTCAAAGGTGTCAGGAGAAAAGGAAAGAACACTCACCACGGTTTTCACAGAATGGTAGAGCATTAGTTAAAATTTGTGAACTAAGGTAGACTTTTCCAGGGGCCATAGATGCAGAGTAGAAGGGAATTAAGGCAACCAAAGTATAGTTTTATGTTAAAGGAACTCCATACAAAGTGATGCTGTAGGCATCTGCACAGTGGTGGAGAGGAAATGAAGATGAAATAGCACTGCACACACCCTGCACAAGGAGCCAAGAAAATACTCCACCCCAGTCATGTAATGTATCAAGGAACACAGCGCTGGTGACTCCTGTCGAGCGTTCTTTCAGGAAAACGAGCAAAAAGAAAACAAATGCCAATAAACAATGAATGGACTTGCGATGGAGGTGATGCCGTCGGCTCCTGGGACTCAGAACAGAAGAACCGCATTCGCGATGTAACAAACTATGCTGGGGTGAACGGCTCCTGCCGCTCACATATGGGAAACAATAGAACCGGAGAACCCCGTTTGCGGATGGTAAACAAGAGGGAAACTACGGGCTCCTCTCATGCTCCAATGAGGCCATGGAAAAGTAATCCCCTGTAGTGGGAAACGGGTTCCACGAAAGCCAACAGGAAAACAATGCTGTGGCTGACAGCTCCTGCCGCACACCTCCTGGAGGGTGAAAGGTCAAACGACCACTTTCGCGATTGGCAGAAAGGAAATCACTCACAGCTCCCACCATGCAATGGACTAACAATGTTGGGGTAGAGAGTCACGCTCCTGCGTACTCTTGGGCGAGAATCAAAAAGGGGAGTCAAAGAGAGGCACGCTCCTGCGTCCTCTCGGTCGAGAATCAAAAAGGGGAGTCAAAGAGAGGCATGATCCTGTGTCCTATCGGGTCGGAATTACAGAGAACTATAAAGCCAAGCACCGGTGTCAGGTATGGGTGGCTCTTACGTAGTAACCTCCCCTTACCACCTGACTTGCATCAACCAATGCCGGTGGGGAGGGAATAAAAGTAGAAAGGAGAACAGAAAGTAGTATCATGAACAGGGCTTGATAAGGGAAAGTGGTAACAGTTACAATGAGTTTCCTGCAAAAAAGTAACCTGTGAAGCAAATCTAGACCTACACGAAAGTATCTTATGTATTTTAAAAGAATGACCCTGAAAACGATCATTCCAGGAGACAACATATTGGGGAGTGGGTGGAAGGACACAGGAATGCAGGTGACACACCGCAAAGACACTGAGAAAAACAAAAAAATTCCAGTGGTTTATAAATATATAACATGTACACAATTAAAAAATAAAGACAGAAAACACAAAGATTCTCACCAAACGAATGGAATAAGGAGATGAAATCAAAAAAAAGAAGGAATAAGAAAGTGATATTAGAGGAAAGATTTAGATCAAGGAGGAAAATCCAGATCTACATTTAAACGCAAAGAAAATGAGCATGGGACGTAGCTTTAGCTAGAACAAGAGGAGCAGCAGGGAGATAAACATTAATAAAAAAAAAGAGAACCACTGTGTATAAAAGTTATAAAGTGAGAAAGAGGGAAATAAAGAATATGCAAAACTATTGAGCGTTAGTTAGGAGCGCTGGGCAGAGGTTACCATAGCATGAGGTGGAAATCTTTGGAGAAAAGATTTGAGCTTGACAGGACCATCAAAAGATTGTGTAGAATCTTCATTAGTAATGTTACGTATGCAAGGATGCAAAATGCCATAAAAAATGTGTAATTGTCACATTTGTGAGTGCAAAGCAAGAAATTATTTCTTTCTGGCATTAGTGGCATTGGAGAGATCTTGAGATACATAAATATGATGACCAGACCACATAAGACAACGTTTTTCTTTTGCTGCCTTCAACACACGAAGCAAGTCCGTAAATTCCAAGAGCAACATAATTCCTCCAGGTCTGGTAGAGTGAGGTTGGAAGCGACCAAGACAATGTGTGCATTGAATGTTCATGGTTGATTCTTGTTGACGGTCCAAAAGCTTGGGTGGGAACTTTTTCAGGAGCCCAATGAGGTCAGGGCCCTCCATATGTTCTGGAAGGCCGTACAAACATAGGTTATTACGTCTATTTCTATTTTCAGGGTCCTCTGTATGGAGTTTGAGCTTTTGGATTTCCTGTTCCAGAAGAGGAATCCTGGTAGTAGCGTCACGTAGATCACTAATGCATTGCTCCATGTCAAACAACTCAGCTTCCATGGCCATCCATCTATCCTCAATTTGTTGGAGCTTTTCATTTGTGGCAGTCGTGACTCATGAGGGGCTTTAGAGCCCTCACCTCATTAAGTATAGTGTCAAGCACAGGCCTGTGAGATGATAAAATGGGTGAGGGGGGATCATTTTTCACCTGTTTAAGTTTAGAGCCAGATGAAGAGGGCTTGGCAGGAGTTAGAATATCACTGGCCATTTTGGCGTAAGGAAAAGGCTGGTGCGTTGGCTTTGTAGAGACTTAAGTCTGTCCATATAATGCAATAGCAGCACGCAAAAGTATACATGTAGCTTTAAGAAATAAAAAATGCAAAACAAAAGCAAAAATACCCCAAATTAGCAAAAATATGCTGCTGGGAGGCTAAAAGGCACAATAGTTCACTAGAAATTGTGGTAAAATTCAAACAACATGAGGACACCTCAGGCCATATTTGTTAATTGAGTGTAGTTTAGGAGAAAAAAGAATACCAGAAGAACTATAATAATATGTAGTTACATGTCATTGTAGAAAGTCCAATTAAAGATTGAGGAGTAAAGAAAAAATAAATTCATTGTGAGGAAATAAATAAGCACAAAGAAATGTTGCTGAATGTTTTGTTTAATAAAAAGCCAGTTACCTCAGCAGCAAGCGATGAAATAAAAGCGAGCGGCACTCACACGAGATGGCAGCCACACGTAGCTGAAGAGGGAGTCACCGCTCCAGCTCCAGGTAAGAAAGGGCACGTCTGCAGCAGTAAACCCGGCCAACAGATAGTGCCGGTGAAAGGAGGCATTACAGAGCAAGAATAAGTGCTCCAAATGTGCAGGCAACAGCCGGAGGATAGCAAACAGCTCCATGGTCGAAGCGATGCTTAGGGAAAAATCACCATTTTGCCTGGCGCGCGAACCATGCCCCCTGCAGTGCATTCACAATATTGTGAAATGCAAGAAATTGAAGAGAAGTGTCCGTAATGCTGTACTACTTCTGTCTAATGCAGAGCAATGCACAAAAGGTGTCTGCACCGCAGCTCTGTTGCTGTGAAATGAAAGGATTTGCATGAGAAGTGAACATGGGAACAGAACACAATCAAAGTAATATTTTGAGAGTTAAAGTATCAAATGTTTTATTTGCAGTGTATTAACAAAAACATAATACATATGGGAATGTTCTACAGATTTTACTTGCACTTTCCAAAGACCAGTTTGTTTGCAGTATTACATATGGATTGTACTACGGAATATCAACTCCCAGAATATCATGGAAGTAGAACATTGAGACCTATCGAAAGATAAGATCATGTAGGGAAGGATAGATTTAGAATTCCTAACTCCACATTTATGTACTTTGAAGATACATGTACCTCATAGGCACTTAGATGTAGAGTTAGGTTGAGAAAATCTATACTTACTCACCTGTCAATGTTTTGTTTTCTCCATTTTTTTTGCTTTATATTGTCTACAATTTATATTCTGAGCTCAATAGAGTGCACACCTGCATATGTAGTGCCCGGACGTTGCAAAGGAACGCACTATATGAGTGTGTGCTGGCACAGCTCCGCACCTTCTGCAACCTGAGCAGTGGTTTTACATGTCCTCCAAAAGAAAATGACTCACCCAGTGTTACCCAAGCAGTTTATGTCGGAATACTGTGTTTTATGCCAGTAAAAGTGTCTTTCAGCCGGCTGACAAGAGCTGTCTTCAAGTGAAGCTGCTATTGATGCAGCCCCGAGGAAGGGAATGGAACAGTAGCTACTCCAAAATATAGCATTAAGTAGTAGAGCTGCAAAGTGGACAATTTCCCAAGGACCCTAACTTGAAGAGGGCAGCTTGGAAAAGTGACAACTGTGTGCATTAGGAATAGACTATTTTTTACTATCACAGCTGGGCATGCAATGGCATGTCCAACCGAAATTTTCATGCACAAGCTGGTGGTGGCAACTAAATCAAAATGAAAAAAACCAAACAATTTCTCTACCCTTAATTCTCCTCATTTCTTCTACATGGCCCCTCTCCCTACCCCATACTTTCTCTCTCTCCCTTTGTCTAAATCTCTGTTTATCCACCACCTCTCTACCTCAGCTCTGTGTAGCACGCCTGTCTACCTCATCTGTCTCCTTAACCCATCTTTCTCTCCCTCTCTCTCACAACCACACCGCATCCCCCAATCTACCTCTCTGTGCCTACATCTACATCTCTTCCTCTCTATCCCTCTTTCTCAGCTCTCTCTCCATATCTTACATGACTGCTCTGTTTCCATCTCAGCTTTCTTGATGTTTCCTCCATCTACTTCACCTCTTTCAAACACAGCTCTTTCTTGGCCTCACCTTTAGAGATCTCACTACATCTCTGTCATGACTCTCTACCACCTTCTATATTTTGACACACCTTCCTTACCTCACCTCTGTCTATCGCTCTTTCTATTTACACCACTCTACCTCACCTCACTGTCCCTACCTTTAGATCTACCTCAAAACTGTTGTCCAGCTCCTACATCTCTCTGCGTATGTTTCTATCCCAGCTGTTGCTATTTCACATTTTTTTCTTTCTGAACCTCCTCTCCCTCCCTACCCTTCACCTCTCTTGCTCTCGCTACCTTTCATCTCACCCTCTCTCCCTATGTTTCCCTCTACCTCTCTATCTTCTTGCCTCACCTTCCTTTTACACCTGCTCTCAGCTTGCCCCTCTCTCTCATCAAATTTCTCATTATCTTTAATTCAACTCTCTTTCTGTGTTATCACTTTCTATACCTCACCCTCTAATGTACTCCACACCTCTCCTTCTCTCTATGGGCCATAGTCAAGTAGGTAAACTGAGGCGAGAATCTAACTTTATGACTTTTGGTATTCACAAAGAGCATTTAGGAGTAGTAAAAATAAATTGTTGTCCCAGTTTTAGTCTCAGTTAAACTTAAGACCAAAACTTACGTTTAACTGAGATAAAAATATAACTTTACTACTCGTAAATGCTCTTTGTGAATACCAAAGGCTGTAGGGTTAGATTCTCATCTCAGTTTACCTTTGTGAATCCGGACCCATATTTCTTTCCCCCTTAACTTTGCAACTCGCTTCTTCACTTTAAAACTCACCTATTTCTCTACAACTTTCTCTACCTGTCTCTTTTTTCTACTTCTCTGTTTCTTACTGGCTACCATACTTTACCCTCTTTACCTTATCTCTATCTCTAACTCACCCATCTGCTTACCTCATCTCTACCTATACCTCCCTTCCCCCTCCACTGCACGTCTCTCACTATATCATCCTCACTATCTCTCTGTCCTTCTCCTGTCTAACATCTGCTTCCCTTTTACTCTGTAAAGTTGGGGGTCACTGTCAGTAAATAGAAAGGAGACAAAGCAAGAAGAGGGGGGGGGATACAAGGGAATTGAAGTGAAGAGAACATTATCTTATTAGATTTCACCGAATGGAAGGTCAAGACTCCTTAAATCAGTCCATCGATTTTCATGAATGCAGCAAGTTGTGAAAGAGTAGTCATTTGTTATTACTGATATCCAACAATTAAAGCTACAATTGTAGGTACTATGAGCTTTTGTCTTATTTTACAATTATTCACCAGATTGTTGTACATCTGCCAAGTAGCCCTTAATGTGTCTTTCCTACAAGTGGAGGAACAGCTGGTTAGACATTGAATTCCACATAAAATATTGCACGACAAAAGGAAATCCTTGTCCTGGAGCATAAACTAATTACTTTATAGGTGCTCCCTCAAGCTTTCTTGTTTTGGTACTCTTTGGATAGAGGATGCCAGGCAGATTGAACCTTCAGATGCTTTTGTGTGTCCCCATATTCGGAAAGTTTAACTTCTAATTCAATATTGTGTGGAACCACAAATACTTCAGTTGGCTGAAATCGAGTAAAAAAAATTGTTCAGTGGCCTTATTTTACATCTTGCCCGGGTTCCCAATAATCCATATATGGCCAAAAAATGTTCCAAGGGAATTAATTTGGAGATAAATAGTTTTGACTAAAATAGAATGAACAAAAAGGTGAGAATTTACAGAAACACATGAGGCTTTATAAAAAATAAAATACAGGGTGATCTTCTATCAGCGATGCAAATCTAAAGGATGAAGGTGGTGCAACGCATCGACTTTAAATGCAGGAGCTGTTCAGACTTTACTCACAGTTTGCTTGCAATGTAAACTGCAATTGCCAAAGCACTCAAACTATTCCAAGTTTAAGCCAGTTTTAAGAGTTTATGGCACAGTTAAAAAGGGCATCAACTGGAATTATGTGGCACAGGAGCATCAAATTGTGTGGCAGGATTGACTAAATTATGCCGCAAGAAAAGGAAAATTATGCAGCATGGTGTGTCCCATTTTTTAATAGTATTAGTTTAATACTTTATAGGGCCCGATTCACAGAACTAACTTAAGACAAAATCCTAAACGTACTACTTTTGGTATTCACAGAAGTTAGGATTTTGTCTTAAGTTTGTCTTTAAACAGACTTAAAACAGACCTAAGTTAGGATTTTGTGTTAAGTCTGTTTTAAGACAAACTTAAAACAAAGGGGCATATTATCAAGGGGGTTTATCTCCGCTTTTTTGGCTTTAAAAGCCAAGAAAGCGGAGATAAAATGATCTCCCTATTACCTAGCTGTCGCTAACACCAGTTAGCGACAGCTAGTAGGAGATAGCGACCATCTTGGGCCCCACTTTGCGTGTCAGTGATATTTATCACTAATGACATGCAAAGTGGGCGTGCCAAGATGTTAGTGACTGAAAACAGTCGGTAACATCGCTATCTCCTATTACCAACTTTTGGAGATATTCGCGCTGAGCGCGAATATCTCCAAAAGCTAACACCTGCCCTGAGCAGTTCTTAGCCATGTTATCCAATGTTAGGTGGATAACATGGCTAAGAGCATTAGCTCTGTAATGCATGAATATCGCTGACTTTTCAGCGATATTCATGCATTGCGGCCGATTTTTATCACATTTGCGATAAACCTTGGTAATACCAAGATTTATTTGCAATACAAATCGCCGCAGCTTAGCGGTAAATTTTTTGTCTCTAACCAAGCAATAGCGATAATTATCGCTATTGCTTGGTAATATGCCCCAAAATCCTAACTTCAGTGAATACCAAAAGTTAGTAACTTTTGACCCATTTGGGCTAAAAAAAAAATCTGTTAAAATGTGCAGATTATGCAGCAGATGGTGGATTATGTGGCAAAGGTGGCAAATCCAAAATTGCACGAAAAAGCCACAGAATCTCTTAATTCAGTGGCCCTGGTTTTATTCATGTAAGCCATCCTCTCACAGACCTTTAGACTGGATAGCAGCTCCATTATCCTCAGACATTCCCACCGGGCTCTTTATGGCAGGCTGAGAACAGCTTTTCTTACAGAATTTTCTTCCTCTTCTGAGATGTGCTCTGTGCTGCGTCCTGAAGCTAAGCAAACAACCAGCCCCATACTGCAAAAAAAAAAAACAATCAGGAGGCGGATGAACTTGTACAAATCGACACGGAAAGCCCACATTTGTTTATTTCTAATGGGACAATAACCTTCAGAAACTAAAAACATAATGAAATATGCATAGGCCTCGGTTAAGAACCAATCTAGGGAACAGCATCGGCGTCAGGCGGAAATTCTAACCCCCGCCTTAATTTATTCCTCGCCTCAGACATTTATCCAAATTGAGCTGGTTGTGTAATATGAAGTTATATGAATATGTAATTGCGGTGTATCGCTGGAGCCATTTTGCTGTAGAACCGTCAACACGTTTGTCATAATAGGCAGCACTGAAACACTCTACGCGGGATAAAAGATTATCTGTTAAACTAATTTCACCGCACGCCTAGGCGCTTCAGTGTGCATGTATAAATTCTCTATTTATATACAATTTCTGCTGCCGCATTGGGAACGCAACACTATTCAAAAAGACGGCAAAGGTTAACTGACAGCATACACAAGGAAATATGATTTTAGAAGCTATTTTCACCTTGAGTGCAATTCCAGAAAATGAATGCAGTGAGTGAAAATGTGATTTTTTTTTAACAGGAAAATTGGAGCATTTTAGGATTGTGGGACCGGTAGTTTGGTCCGCCTGGATGCGCGCAATAGGGACATATTTCCTACGTAATGGGAAACATCTACGTAAAAATAGTTTTAGATATAACAATAAAGCTCTTGATAATTATCGCTGGCCGTGCTTAGCGATAATTGTTATTATCGCAGACTATCTCTGGAATTTATCGCCCTGGTAGCGCGTTATTAACGCGTTGCTCCAGGGCGATAAGAATTCCAGAGATAGCGAGGTTATTGCCGTTCTGCAGGGAAAATCGCTAGTTTTCCAGCGATGTTCCATGCAAAACGGCTATACCCTTGCTGATACGACCCACAGGGTCGTATCAGCATAATCCACCCCAATGTTGGGCTTAGGTAAGTCTGCATTTTAGCAGACGTTAGTTTTTGGAGAAAACAGAAGTTTTCTCCCAAAAAAAACGTTTACAAAAATGCTGGGCAGCCTTGTAAATATCGCGATGTGAACATCAGTGATATTTACAAGGTTATCCATCTGGGATACGCCCAGTGACGTCCACTTTGCATCTCATTAGAGATGCAAAGGGAGGCGTTGGGAAAAAGGGTGCTAACATGCGATTATGTATGTTAGCGCTCTCTTGTAAATAGGGTGATAGTTTTATCTCCGCTTTTTTGGCTTTTTAGGCCAAAAAAGCGGAGATAAAGCCCTTGTAAATATGCCCTACAGTTTGACAAGTTCTAACTGCTACAATTAGCAGGTCTAATTATCACAGTCTTTTAATGCTGCTGGCCTTATTGATGATGAACAGCTGAGAAGGCCCTGCCGAGATGCTGACTCACGCCCTGCAGGTTACACAGGGGTGCAAGTACAGAGTCTACTGAGACCTCTTGTGGTCTAACTGGTGCCATTTTAAGGATTTGTGTGCGCTGCACTGCACACAGCTGTGATTTGGAGTCCCTGAGAATTCAGAATATTGAGATTTACATTTCAGAAATAGCACACCACAGAAGACAGACTCGAATGATCAACCTCCAGATTAGAGCTGCAGAAAGTAGGAGATGGAATTAATCTTATTTGTGTCAGCAACATGTAGGTATATGTTTACACTGCACACTCCACATCTTCACAAACCACCAGAATATAACAGATCTTTATTATCTACAGTTGTTAATTTATTTGTAGAGTGTAACCACTAAGCTGTATTGCCTCAGCACTAAAGCAGCAATATTCACATCTTGATTACCGCGTATGTGCGATGGCATTGCTAGCGTGATGACGTTGCTGGGGTCCGCAGTTTGTCAATCTTCATCGATATGTATTGCAATGTGTAGTGTTTGTGTGCAGCCTTACAGGCACATGGATGGACAGTGTTCCTTGTCAGTGGACGTTACTGTAGTAGCTGCAGGGTGCTGGCTCCAGTCCCACATATGTGAAATATATTTTAATATTATTTAAGTGGTTCAGTCACCAGCATAGTGCCTGACTCCTCTTCCAACCCTTCGGAAGTTTATTTCATAGTTCAATTCTTTTTTATTGGTTTACCACCACACATATATCCATAATCCACCTAAAACTTTTGTCTGGTAGGGACTTGGTACTAAACTTACATTCTTCCAAATAGAATTCCCTCTACTCTCCCTCCCTGCCCTCTGACATTTGATCAGTTTCCCCCAATATTATCAGAGTTTTGAGTACTGGCAAGAAGGGTATTTTATAATTTGAGAGGAGGTTCAGTACCCTGAATATTGTGTGGCTTCAATGGCCCCTTTTAAGAAGAGCATTTTTATGAGGTGGGTTACAAGCCACAATAGTCCACGGCTCCACTCCCAAGGTTTGCAAGGGTATTTGAACCCTTATGGGGTGTACACTGCGCAATATAGTGCCCGGCTCCAAGTTCTACTTCTGAGAAGGGTATTTTGACCCTAACCCTTGTGAGGTGGTTCACTACTCTGCATAGAGCCTAGCTCCAGGTCCTATTTTTGAGAAGGTATTTTAACCCCTGTGAGGTGGTTCACTACCCAGCATAGTGCCCAGTTTCAGGTTCTACTTTTGAGAAGGGTGTGAGAAGGGTATTTTAACCCTTATGAGGTAGTTCACTACCCTTAATAGTGCCCAGCTCCAAGTTCTGCTTTTGAGAGGGTATTTTATTGTTGGTTAGGGGTTTAGTAGCCAACCTAGGTCCAAGCTCCAGGTCTGACAGTGCCCGGCTCCAGTCCCAACCACTGGAATGTTATTTTAACATCAGAGAGGGGCTTCACCACCCAGCATAGTTCCCGGCTCTAGTCCCAAACCTTGAGATGGGTATTTTAACACTGGAGAGCTGGTTCAGGACCCATCACTGTGCCTGGCTACAGATCCCACTTTTAAGAGGTGTAATTTAATGTTGGTTGGTGTTTAATAGCCAGCCTAGTGCCTGGTATCAGGTCTCAAGTTTGAGAGCAGCCAGCATAGTGGCCGACTGCAGGACCAACCATTGAAAGGGTATTTTAATCCTTGTGCGCTGGTCCAGCAGCCAGCATACTGCCCGGCTCCAGGGCCAACCACTGAAAGGGTATTCTAAACCTTGTGCGCTGGTCCAGCAGCCGCGTAATACCCGGCTCCAGGTCAAACCACTGAAAGGGTATTCTAAACCTTGTGCGCTGGTCCAGCAGCCAGCATACTGCCCGGCTCCAGGGCCAACCACTGAAAGGGTATTCTAAACCTTGTGCGCTGGTCCAGCAGCCAGCATACTGCCCGGCTCCAGGGCCAACCACTGAAAGGGTATTCTAAACCTTGTGAGCGGGTCCAGCAGCCAGCATACTGCCCGGCTCCAGGACCAACCACTGAAAGGGTATTCTAAACCTTGTGCGCTGGTCCAGCAGCCGCGTAATACCCGGCTCCAGGACAAACCACTGAAAGGGTATTCTAAACCTTGTGCGCTGGTCCAGCAGCCAGCATACTGCCCGGCTCCAGGACCAACCATTGAAAGGGTATTTTAAACCTTGTGCGCTGGTCCAGCAGCCAGCATACTGCCCGGCTCCAGGGCCAACCACTGAAAGGGTATTCTAAACCTTGTGCGCTGGTCCAGCAGCCCGCATACTGCCCGGCTCCAGGACCAACCATTGAAAGGGTATTTTAACCCTTGTGAGCTGGTCCAGCAGCCAGCATACTGCCCGGCTCCAGGGCCAACCACTGAAAGGGTATTCTAAACCTTGTGCGCTGGTCCAGCAGCCAGCATACTGCCTGGCTCCTGGACCAATCATTGAAAGGGTATTTTAACCCTTGTGAGCTGGTCCAGCAGTCAGCATACTGCCCGGCTCCAGGACAAACCACTGAAAGGGTATTCTAAACCTTGTGCGCTGGTCCAGCAGCCAGCATACTGCCCGGCTCCAGGGCCAACCACTGAAAGGGTATTCTAAACCTTGTGCGCTGGTCCAGCAGCCAGCATACTGCCCGGCTCCAGGACCAACCACTGAAAGTGTATTTTAAACCCTGTGAGCTGGTCCAGCAGCCAACATACTGCCCGGCTCCAGGGTCAACCACTGAAAGGGTATTCTAAACCTTGTGCGCTGGTCCAGCAGCCGCGTAATACCCGGCTCCAGGACAAACCACTGAAAGGGTATTCTAAACCTTGTGCGCTGGTCCAGCAGCCAGCATACTGCCCGGCTCCAGGGCCAACCACTGAAAGGGTATTCTAAACCTTGTGCGCTGGTCCAGCAGTCAGCATACTGCCCGGCTCCTGGACCAATCATTGAAAGGATATTTTAACCCTTGTGAGCTGGTCCAGCAGTCAGCATACTGCCCGGCTCCAGGGCCAACCACTGAAAGGGTATTTTAAACCCTGTGAGCTGGTCCAGCAGTCAGCATACAGCCCGGGTCCAGGGTCAACCACTGAAAGGGTATTTTAACCCTTGTGCGCTGGTCCAGCAGTCAGCATACTGCCCGGCTCCAGGGCCAACCACTGAAAGGGTATTTTAAACCCTGTGAGCTGGTCCAGCAGTCAGCATACTGCCCGGCTCCAGGACCAACCACTGAAAGGGTATTTTAAACCCTGTGAGCTGGTCCAGCAGTCAGCATACAGCCCGGGTCCAGGGTCAACCACTGAAAGGGTATTTTAACCCTTGTGCGCTGGTCCAGCAGCCCGCATACAGCCCAGCTCCAGAAATAACCACTGAAAGGGTATTTTAATCCCTGTGAGCTGGTCCAGCAGCCAGCATACTGCCCGGCTCCAGGGCTAAACCACTGAAAGGGTATTTTAAACCTTGTGATCTGGTCCAACAGCCCGCATACTGCCCGGCTCCAGGTCCAAGCATTGAAAGGGTATTTTAACCCTTGTGAGCTGGTCCAGCAGTCAGCATACTGCCCGGCTCCAGGTCCAACCACTGAAACGGTATTTTAAACGTTGTGAGCTGGTCCAACAGCCCGCATACTGCCCGGCTCCAGGGCTAAACCACTGAAAGGGTATTCTAAACCTTGTGCGCTGGTCCAGCAGCCCGCATACTGCCCGGCTCCAGGGCCAACCACTGAAAGGGTATTTTAAACCCTGTGAGCTGGTCCAGCAGTCAGCATACTGCCCGGCTCCAGGTCCAACCACTGAAAGGGTATTCTAAACCTTGTGCACTGGTCCAGCAGCGAGTATACTGCCCGGCTCCAGGACCAATTTTTGGAATGGTATTTTAACAATAGAACTTACAGCATTCAGGCATCTGACAGCAGAGCTATTGCTCAGTTTGCACAGATTTCACAGTTGTCAGACAGCAAAGCACTACATCGGGTTACAATCTGACAGTAGCTGTCTTAGAGCTCACCCTCATCTTAGAGGGAAAGGCATAAGGCAGAGGAGCTATCTTTAAAGGTATAGCAATCAGGCATTGGACATAAGAGCTGTCGCTCAATTTATCTCACGAGATTCAGACAGCAACGCATACTATTAGGTAACACATGTCTCTCAATTTCAGGCATCTGAAAGAAGAACGATCCTTCACTTTACACAGATCTTACAAACTTAGACAGGTTGGGCAGGGGTGAGTTGCATCTGCTGGTGCACCTAGGGAAATTTTGGTTGTGTACTTTAAGAGCAAGTTTACTTCGGGCCAGGATTAGAGTTGCATTAGTACAGTGTTATATCTTGGTTGTAAGAGAAGGCTGTTTTGACGTTCTTTAGGGAATGTTGAGCTTGTATTCTCAGGCTCAAGAATGTTGACGAGTTAGTTGGAGGCAGTAGTCTGCAGGCTGGCAGTGGCGGCTGTTTGTTCGCTGTGGCTCAAGAATAGAAATCCTTCTCTTACTGTTGATGCCTCCTGCAAGCAATTCTTTTCACTGGTGATGAGGAAACAACCCTTTTTCTAGCAAAGAGCAGGGCACCCATGACTGGGGCCAGCAGCTGGAGTTTGGTATGAGAAGTTTTGGTTATCCTCAGCAATTGCTGTGGCTGCAAAGCTGTGTCCACAACAAGAACCAAATCGTAACTGGAGTGCCAAGTGTGAGAAAGTCATCCTTTTTGCCCTGATCCCCCTCTTTTTTTTGCTTCATACTGATGGTAACTGACTTCTGACTGTGCCCTGGGCTCTGCTTGCCATACCTAGGGCCAGTGCTCTGATTATAAGGTATATGGTAATTTGTTTTAATTAAAACTGGTACTGAGAAAAAACTGGAAGTCCCTAGTATATAATAGGGCATGAAGGTTTAAAGGCCCAGTAGACTTAATGCACTTAAGTGTGCACTGCTATGTTGCCTGCTGTCATCTTAAAGGCAGCACTGCTTTCTAGGCTGCCTTTACATTAAATGTATATGCAAATTTGACTTTGCAAGTAAAGGTACTTCCAACATCACAAACTACCTTATGTTTACATATACATCCTCCCTAATGTCGCCCCTAGGCGCCCCAGTAGTAGGGTGTCTTGTAACTACAAGCATGAAAGTTATAAAAGATGTTTTATAAGGCCTGGTGAGGGCTTATAAAACATCTTCCAAAGTCTCAAAAAACCTTATTTTTACATATGTCACTCCTAAGGTCTCCCCTAGTTGCCCCGGGTGTAGGATGCCTTGTAACTATAAGCAGGGATATTATAAAAGACTTTTTGTAAGCCCTAGTGAGGAAAAACTGCTAATTTTGTTTTTCCCCATTGTAGAAACTGGCTCCATTGGCTAACATGGGACGGTTTATTTAAGTGTTAATATTAACAGGAGCAAGCCAGAAATGCCATTTAATTAATTACATTAATAGTTAGAATAAACTTGCCATTGTTGGATTTGTTATAACTATTACAGAAAATAAGTTATAGAACTTTCTTTTCTGTAAGCCAAAATCCAGCCTTCCAGCTGCCGTCTCCTGATTGGCCAGACTCTGCCTGGCTGAGCCAAGCCATCTTAATGAGGTGCAAAGTGGCCTGCTCGCCAGCCAAAGGATTACCTGTGGGTGAAGAACTGCAGCTGCAGAACCAAAAGGCAGGATGGGGATGGGAAGCCAGCCGGGTCTTCAAAGGGAGAATGACGTTTCTTAGGCACATCAATGAGTTGGCTTAGCCAGATCTAACCCTGCAGGAGAAAGTTTCTCCATTTTTTATTTTAGAAGAATAGTGCCTTCTGGGACCAGAATATGCCACACTTTGGAGGAAGTGGTCATACCTGAGGGTGACACCCTGCATCTCACTGGTCAGGGGTGCCCCCTGAGTTGACGTCCAGCAACACTGAGTAAACATGAAAGAGTTTCCAAGAACCTCATATCTACTGCCTGGAATAACAAGGAGAAGGACTGCCCTGTTGGAACCCTGTTCTGAACCCAAAGGACTGCACCTGCTACACAATCTGGCACTACAGCCCTAAGGACTTCCTGGTTACACAAGAATTAATGAGTGGACTTCCTGCCAGCTACAGGTTAACAGAGCCCACCTTCATGATCCCACCAAGAAGTCCCGATCCTGGCGTGTGTCCAGTGGATTTTAAAGGATTTGGCCTGGTGCATTGTGTAAATTGTAGTCCCAACATCCCAAGGACCATCTCAGAGCTTCTAGACCCTTGGACTGTTGTGTTGGACACTTTTAACCCACAAGAGGAACTTCAGGAAGAAATTCCAGAAGTTTGGAGAGGTTTGGAGCAACTTTTGGAAAAAGCTCCAAAAGGTGGCCTACCCGATGTCGAGAGTCAAGCCGACTACGTTGAACCGCAACCGGCCTGGATTTCAGTTTCATCCTGCTGAAAGCCTAGGAGCTCAAGACTTCTGGGAGTTGACCAAGAGCTTGCATTAAACTAAGCCAACTACGTTGATGGGTATCTGGCCTGAAGAGGACCCTTGCTGGATTTCAAAAGAAAATCCTCCAGAAACGTTTTGAAGTGTGAAGGGAACATTTTGACAGAGGCCTCCCGCTTGTTGCTATTGGTAGGTTGCCACTTATCACTAACTCTAGGTGGTAAATTCCACTCCGCTTGGGAATTTGCGGAATTTTGGCAATTCCGCGTTCCACGGGGAGAACGCGTGCCGGAGCGACTTACCGAGATCCCTGCATTCGCCATCGAGTTTTCCTATCCGTTTGCATGCGCCACAAGATCCTGCGAGAGTGTGCGATCGTGAACAACTCAATGGATGCGCCATCGGACATCCGCGTTTGCGAACAGGAAACATGCATCATGTGCGAGCGGGACAAGTGAAACAAGATGGCTGCGCCAATTGCCGACCACAATGGGCAAGTTCGTGAGATATTTCCCCAGAGCAGGGAAACAGCCTCCCCGAACACGTAAAATGCATCGTGAACAGGGGGAAAAGCAATTCCGCGTGCTTGCGGAATTCTGCGTAGCTCGCTGAGTTTTTTTACCATTTTACGGACCTTTGCGTAACGCGAATACGCAAATTCCACCCACCATTATTTATCACTACTAATACTCCACTTTCCAACAGAAAGTCAACATTTTAATTATTAATTTATCCCAGTTTGCATGAGTTGGGCACATATTCTCCATTCAAACAACTGCAACACACACCCTACTCGCTTCATAAGAACAGCTTGATGTGTCACCTGCTGTGGTGTGTGGCGTGCCAGCTGTCTACGATGGTAATGCGTTACGACCAGCAGCGGGCTAGAAAATTAATACAATGTGCAACCAACACAGCGAGTGAGAGACACATGATGCTCCACGCGCAGTGTTGCTTAGCAACAGCAAGCCTCAGACGCGACTTCATTTTTGTTTACCATGCCTGGAGCATTAGAATACTGTGTATTTTACTGTGGAGAGAAAGGAAGAAATTAGTCAACAGTTGAAACTACACGTAAGACACCTGATATACCAACTGTGGCATATCAGCTGTTGTCATTATCTTTGTTACTGGCCTTTAAAGGCATGATTGCATTAATGTCTTTTTCTATACTCACCAGGAGAGTCCATCAAAAGATAGGAAGCCAAAATCCTAAACTTACTACTTTTGGTATTCACAGAAGTTAAGATTTTGTCTTAAATTTGCCTTAAGACAGACTTAAGACAGACTTCAGACAAACTTAAGACAACATCCTAACTTAAGTCTGTCTTAAGTCTGTCTAAAGTCTGCTTAAGTTTGTCTTAAATCTGTCTTAAGTCTGTCTTAAGTTTGTCTTAAGTCTTTCTTAAAACAAACTTAAGACAAAATCCTAACATCTGTGAATACCAAAAGTAGTAAGTTTAGGATTTTGTCTTAAGTTAGTTCTGTGAATCAGGCCCAAAGATTGGAAGGAAGGTTTCTAGGCGTATGTGGATGCAGTAGGAAGAGAAATGTTTACTGCTTCTCATAAACTGGGCATATTTAAGCATGGTTTAGGGGCAGAAGAACAATACATATTCAAACATTCTCTGCCTTTGCCTGAGGAGATTCATAAAGAAACAGACTACAAAGAATATGCCTTTGCATTTAAAGCATTTTATTCTGAACTATGAAAAGAGAAAAAATGATAGTAGTGGAAAGGTTTACTTTTTTGAAAAAGGAGTCAACTCCTGGGTGAAATAATTGACAAATTCATAGCAGCACTCTGTTTGTTGGCACATATACTTGAAATTATAAAGGTTTCCTAGATGAAATGTTACAATATCAACTGATGCAAAAGGTGCACAGACAACTTGAAATACACTCAGAAAATTAGTTCTGTGAATGAGAAAAATGTATCCTGTTACAAGGATATATTGCTATTGATTCCAGTTGTCCTGATATCCACCAAATGTGCAGAAGGTGCAAAATGAAAGGGCATTTTGCTTGGGTTTGTGAAGTGAATGGTGGGAATGTTTCACTGTCATGGACGTCTGTCAACACTGAAGGTGAAGACAAATCAAAAAACTTAGTTTAAGAATCTTTATTACAGGTTAGTGAAATAAGAGTTTCCAGAGACAGTGATCATCCCCTCTGTACCACCATGATTGATGGACTAGAGTTGCTAGTGATGGCAGATTTGGGAGCATGTTATACCTTTGTTGCGGGAGAGTACCTTAATACGTTTTGACACCATTCTTTGAGTGTCCCTGACATTAAATTGGTAGCCTGTAGTTAAAAGCCAGTTTATTTGGTGGTATATGTTGAGAGTTCTTTTGAGATTGAGGGTGGTAAAACGAATTGTAAGATATACATTGCCAAAGATGGATCCTGTTTGCTGGGATGGCCACAGTAAAGGGACTTTTTAATAAGATCCCAGTCACCCAGACCAGGTTTTAGGAGCACAAGTTAATGTAAATATGTTATGTAGTAGTGTTTTATAGAACTATGTCAGTGTTTTTGAAAAATAGTTGGATTTACACAAAGGGTTTGCACACAAGATTGTTCTGAAAGAAGGAATTGGTCCCAAGGCTCATAAACCATGCAGTGTACTTTTAGTAGTTATTAGAGAGTCCCTGCAGATGGAATTCCTGACATTCTGTGAGGAGGACATCATTGAAGAAATCAACGCTTCTGAATGTCTGGCCCAACTAGTTATGACAAGAAAAGCTAATAGAGGTTTACGATTGTGTGAAGATCTTTGTGATCTTAATAAGGTCATTGGGGTGGATAGACATCCTCTCCCCAACATTGGTGATATGCTGACAACAATCATGGGGGCTACGTTTTTCTCTACTTTAGATTTGCCATAAGCATATCATCAAATCATTCCTAACTCTGGAAGGAGTCCATCAATTCAAATTCCTGCCATTTGTCTTGGCGTCAGCGTTGGCTGTTTTCAGCTTTAAAGAGGGCAATGAATAATTCTTCAGGGAGGAAAGGAATGTAACATACTTCTTGGATGATATTCTAGTGTTCTGGGAAAGTGACGAAAAACATGATGGGTTTTGCATTCTATGGTAAAGTTTTGCAGGATTGTGGGTTTACCAACAGTTGGACGAGTGTAAAATTGATGTGAGAGGTGCTTAGTATCTGGGGCATTGGTAGGACAAAAGCACAGTGTCACCCAAGCTAAGGTTGTTGAAGGCCATTGTAGATGCCCCCTGGCCACAGTACAAGGATAAACTGTTGATTTGGTAGGATTGGTGGAAAAATGTTCTCAATTTATTCAAATTTTTGTGGATAAAACCAAGTATATGTGCCAACTTATGTTAAAAAATGCTAATGTTGAATGGTACGCAGAGTGTGAAAGAGAGTTCTTACAGCTGATTATGAGCACATCATCTGCTCTAGCATTGAAAGCTTTTGAGACACCGGTTATAACACGATTTGTACTGATGCAAATGGTGTGGGTTTCGAAGCGGTGCTACTGCAGCTCATGGAGGGTAAGGAAGTACCCAGTATCTATGCTTCGAAACCGTTAAGAGATGTTGAACTGACATGTTTTAGATGTATGAAGTCCCCCCCAGGGACAGACTAAAAGCGGGTATAAATTGAAGTCTGATGTTATTCAGCAGGAAGATCTAGACAAACTCCAGTTAGTTGGCTACACTAGGAGTCTAGAGCAATCATATGTAGTGCTGTTGTTGGGATGTAAATGTCCCCTGAATGGTAAATGACGTATACCTGAGCCTGGAGTGTCCCAGCTGCATGTGGATCTGGAACCCTGGTTACAAAATCATGTGGCATGCACAGATCATGTGTGTACTGTGACCTGGGCCTACCTTGAAGGCCTGCGGTCTACCATAGACCGGGAGGAGAACCAAAAGCACTTCCCTCACGAAGAGATGGGCTACTGCTCTCACCCGCAGTTGCAAAATATGAGCGCTGTCGTGGCAGCACACATGATTGGTGAACAGTAGAAAGGCTGGGCTGCTTCCCTTGTCACAGGAGTGGAGCCTAGTACCAGCCCACTTGGTTAAAGTTGTGCAGCTGTATTTTCAACTCATCTGGCCTACATGAGAAGAATGTAGTGCTTTGCAGCACATGCATGTTCGTGTGTGCTAAAGGTTTCATTTATGTGTGCCTATGATAAAACATAATGTGGAGACCTGTAGGAAGCCCAGGGCTTAGAAAATCCTAAAATAGAGGTGTGGACAGCAGACACAGACAAGAGATGTGGATTGCTGACAATGCTGGGCTAGGAGGCAAGCTACACTGGGAGGGAAGCAGAACATCCCCTGCGCATATTCAAGGCATCCTATGATTCAGGAAGGGTGCTGGGCAGGCAGGCCATAGCACAGTGTTTACAGTGGATGGTTGGACTGATAAGGTACACACTACAGGAACAGAGAATCTTGGAGGCTTGTGCGGCATATGTCTGAGGAAGCTGCCACTCAGGTGTAACCCACTTGCTGCCTTTTTGACCTGGTTGTGGGCCCATCAGCCCGGATTCCACCTTTACAGATAGGTCTCTGATTGGTAGAGGGGAGTTGGACAAGGCTCTGGGAGCTTGCTGCCTGTGCTGGAGAGGAGCCACCGAGTGCCGAGACGGAGACGAGCAGTGGGTAAGTAAATCTATATTTTAATTTTAATTAACTCAGTGATGGGCACTGTGAGGAATTCGCAGGGATTCAGCCTCCACTCCAGAGCTCTCAATCTTGGCCCTTTAAAAACACTGTTTAAAATGGACCATGATTGAGAGCTTTGGTGCTGAGCCTAAAGGCACTACTGTCAGTGGGTTAAATATTCGCCTCACCAGTTTCGGTTGCCGCCTGCCGCCACTCCCTCGATTGTCGTGGACCACTTTACCTGTGCTACCACTGAGATTCAAGTACTTACGGGGTAATACATGGACCAGCTACGCAGAGCACATAATAGGCTGGGCCAGCAGCACTAAAAGGTCCCAGACACCACGGGGAGGCACAGGAACCCCGCCTGCTCTGTGGTGCTCCGAAAGGGGTTCTGTTAGCTGTATAGAGCAGAACTTGTGGGTTTCTTCTCCATAATACAACCTACAATTGCCAATGTGAAGGAGGCGTGGCCGAAGGCAGGGTGTAATACTGCACATTGGCAATCTCCAGAATATGAAATACAAGCATTTGTATGGATTCATAAGGCCAGGACATTGAGAGGGGGCGGGGACTTACAGCACTTTGCATGGGGTCCCCTCATGTTCCAATATGCCAGAGCAAGTTGCATCATAGACAATACGAGGTGAACTTCCTGTCTGTTGTAACTTAAAACCCTCAGTGGAAAGCAACACCTGCCCTGAAAGAGACCCAGATATAAATCTATGTGTACTTGTTTCTTTCGTTTTTCTCTTGGTATGGGCTCTGTTGTTTTCTTTATTACCCAACGCAATTGAGTTCACAGGAAATGCCTCAACAATAGCTATCAGCTTCTATAAAAAGTCAAGCACCACCTCCAGAACAGCGGCTGAACAAACTGCTTCTGTCACCATCTCCTCCCCCGCCCTAATCGCAGGAATTAGCTGTAATAGGCGTCCTCTGCTTGGCTGTGCGGTACATCATCACGGACTATCCATCAATGACAGATTAGATGAGGGTGTAATCTATATTCGGGGCACTTTGGAAGGTGTGCAGCGCCTGAAGGTCGCTGCCGCAGAGATTTCCTAAAACGCAATGACACAACATCTTTGACAGCAAATACATTGAAGACAAAAACATAAATGCAAGGCACTGTTACTAATTAATATTAACTAATAAATGTAAAGATAATTCCTTAAACAAAAAAGCTTGGAAGAATGACCCGGGCTAGGAGTAGATTCTCACCTTTGTTGGAATCCTCGAAAAAAGTCACAGCCTTCCGGAAGTTATCACATGCATAAACATTTACACATATGCATGTGGCGTCTTCTGCACGTGTGAATTCTTAGTAAAAGTGCATTCTTTTTGCACTACTCATACATAAATATATTATCATAATGCTCTCACAATACATTCGGGGCCTCATTTATGAGGCCCTTTGCGCCATCGGAACGTCACTTTTTGTGACGTTCCGTGGCGCAGACGCCAGCGTGATATTTATCAGGCAGCAATAAGCCACTTTTTTTGGCTTAACACTGCCTGATAATTATCAGTCCCTTTAACGCAGTGTTCTGCATTAAAGGGGTGTTTCATGGGTGTTGCTGGGGGCGTTCCCAGCAACATCCATGGCCTTTTGACACTGTCCCAGATTTACGAGAAATCGTAAGTCTGAGGCAGTGCCAAAAGCTCACGCCTCTCAGGGGAGGCGTAAGGGAGGCGCAACAGAGAAAATTTCTTTATTTCTCCTCGTTTTTCCTTTTTCTATGTGTGCTGCATTCTGCATTCCTACCCTTTTCTTCCCTACGGCAAAACTTCATAAATGAGGCCGACATTCTTTTACAGGGCTGCCCTATCACAGTTGCAGATGTAGTTCTTTTTTTGGGCACAACATCCCAAAGAGATTTTTTTTAACCTTGGTCTTCCCTCTGTGCATTAAAGTGAGAAATGTCCCTGATGCTGAGAGATAAAAGTTTCTGTACACCACACACGTTTTTATTTTTTATTTTTCAAGAACAATACCCGGGTTTGTGGTGTTGTGCCTGTTGCCTAGAAGGCCACATCAACATGGAGGATGTTGGCCTTTTGCTTTGCCTAAATTCATATTTTGTGAATTGCAAATATGAAATTGACCTTGTAAATAATGTCCCTTGTGGACTTACGTTGTGCTTAACCTGTTGCATGCTCGCGTCGGCCAACGTACTCTCTTCCGGTGCGCACGGCCAACGGCCAACGCAGCCCCGCCCACTGTGTTTAACACCCACACCGCGGCGGAATGTCTGCTGCGGTACACGGGTTAAATATGAATATGGCTTGGTACTCACAATTAATTTTCAAAAGAATAAGTGCAGACAGCGTAAAGGGGTGTTGTAGAACTTAGGTAGTGGCCTGCCAGCCACAAAGGTCAGCAGTGGCCCTGGTCTTTAATCCCCTCTCACCATCATTTATGAGGATTTGACCTAGGACAGCTCAGCGAGTCAACTTGCTGTTCTGCCCAACACCAAAGTGAAAGGGCAGGAAAGCTCCGTATTTATGCAATATGGTGAATTCCTGTCCTTTCCCCTGCACTGGCACCGTGTCGGCAGTCCAGCGCTAATGCAGGCAGCCTTGCACCATGGTGTAAGGATACCTGTGTTGTAGGTAGGATTGTTTTTGTGCAGGAAGGTGCACCTTCCTTCACAGAAACACTCTTAAGATGTGTTGTCCTCTTTCTATGTGTGATGCACAATGCAGCATTCTTAGAAAGAGGAAAAACGAGGAGAAATAAAGTTATTTCTTGTCATTACTCCTCACCTCTGGAGGCATAAGGTTTTGGCACGTCCCCAAGATTACATGCTCTTGTAAATCTGGGGAAGTGTCAAAATCCGTGGGTGTTGCGTGGGAAAACCCACCACAACACCCATGGAATCTCTAACGAGTGTACAGTAAGGCAACGTAGTGATTTGCAGGGGAACAACCTTAACAACGCAACTTTTATGATGCAGTACCATTACAACGCAACCATTACAACCTAGGTGCCATTACACCGCATGTCATTACAATGCATGCCATTACAACGTAGGTGCTATTACAACACATGCCATTACAACGTAAGTATAGATAAGTATTTTTTAATATACATTTAATTTTAATTTCTTTTAATTTTTGTTTTATAAATTAATTTATTTAAAATACTTATAACATTTTGAATACATTTAATATTATTTTTTTATTATAATTTAATTTATTTAATTATTCTTAATTTTTTTATTACATTTATTTTAGAATAGTAATTTTAACCCCTACACTATCCAACACTTACTCTACTATTACACCCCCCTGGAGTTAGAATAGTAATTTTTACCCCTACACTATCCAACACTTACCCTACTATTACACCCCCCTGGAGTTAGAATAGTAATTTTTACCCCTACACTATCAAACACTTACCCTACTATTACACCCCCCTGGAGTTAGAATAGTAATTTTTACCCCTACACTATCCAACACTTACCCTACTATTACACTCTCCTGGAGTTAGAATAGTAATTTTTACCCCTACTCTATCCAACACTTACCCTACTATTACACCCCCCTGGAGTTAGAATAGTAATTTTTACCCCTACACTATTCAACACTTACCCTACTATTACACACCCAAGGAATTACAATTATAAATTGATAAATATTTAAAAACTTAAACATTTATTAAAATTATTTAATAAACAATTTTTGAAATGTAATTAATATTAAATTAATTTAAAAAAAAATACTTACCTATACTTACGTTGTAATGGCATGCGTTGTAATAGCACCTACGTTGTAATGGCATGCATTGTAATGGCATGCGTTGTAATGGCACCTGCGGTGTAATAGTTCAGTTGTGATGGCATGCATTGTGAATGCATGCGTTGTAACATCATACATCCGATTTGCACTGCCCTGCCCTACTCCATATATCTGAGGCCATTCAAAACCATACATAGTAGCTTTGCGTGGCCTCATAGATATGATTTTATAATTTGCATCACAATAAGGTATGCTCTGGTGACGCAAGGAGCTCGCAAAAATGCCCAAGTATGTCCAGAGATAGCCATCTGCCTAGCAGGGATCTCTGTGCCTTTAGTACCTTGATTGGAGAGACGTATGCACTGTAGCGCAGCAGAATGCCCAGCATGTGCCATGTGTTTTTACTTGCTTCCTTAGTATTTTTGTTTGTTTACTGTAAACCAACTCCCAAAGTAGGAGTTGGTGTGGAAAACCAAATAAACAATTGCACCGATTCACATGGAGTTTCAACCCGCACACTGGGGATCATGGGTCCTTTACCGTGCCCAGGGCTGCCATGTTTTGAATGGCTTGCCCAGACTGACAGTCGCATCGCTCAAAACAGAGAAAGACTACCGCCACTGTATACTTTGATGGTACTTGGCTACCGAATAAAGTTTATTACTACTACTACTGCGGTCACTTGTGGCTTGGAGCACCAGGTCAAGGGTTTTTGATTGTAAAACCAGCTGAGGGTCCACTTTTGGAGGCCCAGTGGTTTTAATCAGATGACATTACAGGTGTTAATTTCTTCCGGTGATGTTAAATGCACTTAAAGTATACATAAAATTGCATAGCACTAGTCAAAACAGCCACTACATTCCACATAGAATTGATCAATTTCAAGCTTAAACAATGAGAATTTTTACAGGACCTTGCCTTTTATGTTACAGTTTGAGCCTTGGACAATTTCACATAGTTTAAGCTTGGAGTGTAGCATAAAAAACACAGCAATATCAACACTCAAACCTATGTTATTTAGGGTTCATCCTTCATTGCATATTCCCTGCTCTTCTCAGTCATATGTTTTAGTTGTTCTGGCATGTAGTGGCCATTCTTGGCATGTGGTGAACATCCATACCATATTGAGGTATGCCATGACAACTGTTGCCCCTTCATGGATTCTTCCTGCTTGTGCGGAGGTTACAGTGAATCAAACCGTGAATCCGTACATGGTAAAGTCGAGGCAGTGTTGGTCCATTTAGGACAGTAATAATTAAGTGTAGTTGATTACATTTCCAGCTATTTAGGGGGCCTAATTAATGCATTCACTAAAACTGAAAAGCTGGTATTTGAGACATAATGTTATTTTCTGAAAATTACAAGTTGTTGTGAGTGGAGCAGAGTTCGTCTACTAATGATGAATAGTTCACATTTGGAATCAAAAATGTGTGTTTTTGGAACATAGCTATGTCATGCTCATTTACAACAAAATATGACAGTTTATTTTTCAACTGACATTAAGATTATATTGAGAAAATAACAAAATTATATTTGGAGACTACATTCGTGAATTTCTAAAATATTTGTAAATGTCATACTTGAGTACTAATTACAAGTTGATTTGCAGCCATTACTGCTCTGTAGACTGCACATAGTTCTAAGGATAATAGGCTAAATTGTGACAGACAAATATGCAATTTGTCCAGAAAACAGTTTTTTAAATTTTTCTAAACATCTGAATAGATATATTAAAATATTCAAATAATATACATTTCTAAGTATACTTTTTCGCCGTTCTAGGTGCTAACCTTAGTACTTAGAGTGTTCTGCCCCTGCCATTCAGCGCCAAAGCGCTGGCTTGTCATGTACATACTGGTGATTGGTGTATACATGATTGGCTGATTTGAGTTAGCTGTAAGTCCCTTGTCTCGGTGTAAGACATATACTTTGGGTATGTAACTCAAAAGCTCCTCTGTTGGTTGTGCCATCAAGAGAGGTAGCTCTTCAAACGTGTCACACGTTTGCCCCAGTGGGTCCTGTGTGTGCAAGTTACTGTTACTCAGTTTGCCTTTCAAAAAGATACATGCCAAGGTTCTGCATGTCTCTTGTTACATCGAAGTACTCCTTGGGGACAGGGTGCAGTGTTGGGAAGAGGTAGTGCATGTGCATGGGTGTGCCACATGCAATGGTAGTGATTGGCGCCAGAAGGATTAGCCTGGAGAATCTAGGTAAAGGTTATTTAGCAGCATTTCCTATGTACAGTATAGGAACAGTATAGTGTTTGATATCGATTAATTCGTAATGGTGAATTCTCTCTGGCAGTGCAAGTGGATTTGACATTACCAATGTGGAAATATCACTTTGGGACAGCGGGCATTTTGATGCTCCTGGCTCTGCGTGCCTGTCAGCCTGTCTCCAATACACATCTAGGTACTGGGGGGCAGCTACATCTGTGTATTAATTATGGAAGGTCATAAACAAGGGGCTCAAGAAAAACTGCAGACCCCTGACCGTTCTTCATGGGATGGATACAAGGTGATGGAATTGATGCCTGCATTCCAACAGGCAGAGTCTTGGCCCCATTAAAGATAGTGATTAAGCCTCCCAGGGTAGGATGGCAGATAGGACAAAATTTTGTCCTGTGCAATTCAAAGGGGGCCTTTTGAACTTAATGCATCTTCAAAGGCCATTGTGGCTATAGAGAAGCTTTTAGGACTACGCTGGTTCGACTCTGGGACATCGACAAGAGGATCCATTAGGGTAGGAGGGACTGCAACTGGATTATCCGCAGACTGACTTGTGGTGACCTGGGGCTTGTCGTGCTCCAAGAAGGGGACTATCACTTGGTGGAATTTGCCTGGAGGTTGCTTGCCTGCAGCTAATTGCCAGCTGTCATGGCCTGGGTCACTAAGTACTCTTCAAGGGCCAGTTGGCAGGCCTCCAGTCCACAAGATCTCAGGGACATAAAGGTTCTCCCTGTTTCCATGTGATAGTAAGAACCATGCAGGGTGCAGCAGAAAAGGGTGGAAGTGATAGTCGGTTGGGGCACGGACGGCCCTGATGCACACGTCATCACACTGTGCAGAGGAGTGTGTTCGTAAAGATCATCAGCCCACCTGAGGTGCTGGAACAAGAGGATTTCAAGGCATGCGGGGGATGTTCGCAAAGTCCGTGGGACCTATACTTGTGACTGAAGACCTGTGCTGGCTTGTACTTCGTAGCAGGTGATGTCCAAAGGGTGTTGGGGGATGTTTTCTTAGAATGTCTCCGACCTCCAGGTCAGGAGGACAACAGTGTCTGATATCGCACTCTCCATCCGACGTTGCTGGCTCCCTCTACCCAGACCCAATGCAAAAGATATTCTCTTATGGAGAACATCATGACTGGACACAAGGGGTCTCGTTTTGCCTTGTGGGCACCCACAGGAGACAAAACATTTGTCCAATTTGGAAGCATGCCAGCTGCCTGTATCACAATCCTTTACTTACAGGGATAGTGATCCTGCACTTGTGAAGGTGCTGCTTGGTGCCTGGAGGCCTAATCTGGATGAACATAACTAAGTAACTGTTTCCTTCCTCTTTAGTTGGGCCCGACAATCTAACCATTATGTCACCAGCAGGGGCAATGTGTATAGTTGGCTGATGTAGTTGAGTGACTGAGACACTGGGTCGCGAGGCGTAGTCAAGGGCCTATGATTTCTTAATCATTGCAAATGTTGGTATATGTGATATTGGGAATGTCGTGTTTGAAGAATACCTCTAAGGAGTGCATATATGTTAATGCTGCTTTTCGTCTGCTAATGGGAAAGTTCTACAATTGCATATAACTGTGAAGTATATATTCCTGTTTTGATTTCAATGTGTGTGTAATACAAAGTCCAGTGTTTTATGCACAGTCTCTTGCGAGGGTGGTGTTGTGCCAATATGCTACACTTTGACACTGAGGATAAGCCAGACTGCTCTATGCCAATCTACCCAAGGGTGAGCACAGGTTATTGGACACGTGAACACGTGAATCTTACTCATCATATCTAGGATGGTTGATTCTGACTGGTTTTAATGCATCACAGCTGGTCTCAAACCGCTGGGTCTAACGGAGCCCACAGCAGTGCTAGAAAAATAGAATATTTTTTAATAAATAAAACAAGACCAAAATGATAGAAATCCAATTAGTAGTACTAGGCTTATTGAATTTTAAAGTTTTTAGAGAAAATAGCGCCAAAAGGCATATCGTGCTAAGTGTGGATATCTGTTCACACCTAACTGGGACAAAGTCACAAGTTCAGGATGACCGCAATGGAGTATCGGCCGGCTACAGGAACCCGGTTAGGCCAGTTAAACAAAGTACCTTAAATCCTGGTTTGCGGAGCATTGGGCATTGAAGATGAGTCACGCAGTTGAAGGGCTGCATCAGTTCCGAGATGCGTTGAGGCTGTGGTGTGAGGTCCTGTCACGTCGACATCGAGGATCCCATCAATGAGGGCTTGTGTTGCGAATTTCAGAGTCAGGGGTGTGTTGCGCAGCTGGCGCAATGCGCCGGTTCCAAGGAGCTGCGATGCGCTGTTTATTGTCATCTACAAGGCTGCTGTCATTGAGAGATCTGAGGGCCTGCAACTAGGATGCGTTGTGCAGCAGCAGAACCAAAGGTGATGTGGCTGGGGCTGTGGCAGTGATGCAAGTCTTCTTGACAGGTCCAATCCACGCAACAACGGAGGTGAGTCGGTTCTGTGCACAGCGCAACAGAGAAGATGCCACTGGATCCAAAGAGGTTGGCAGAGCACCTTAAGTCCACTTCCAAGGGTCCAGGACTGGTATGGCACCACTTGGCAGGGTAGACTCATAGATGGCAGGGTCCAGGTGTAGATGCAAAGTTGTTGGAAGACTATTATGTCCCTGAGCCTTCAGATCAGGAGACCAGCCAACTAGCCCTGGGAGTCATTCTGGGTTCTCGAGTCTTTCTCACTCATGCAAGAGGCAGAAGATCAGTGCAGCAAAGCAGGATTTCATGCGAGTGCAGTCTAACAGAGTGGCAGTCCTTCAGCAGCACAGCGGTCCTTCTTCATGGCAGAGTATCCACAGGTCCAGAGGTGTACTGAAAAGTTGTTGCCTGAGTTCCAGTATATGCATTTGTGCCTTTAAAGAGGGGGAGAATATTCTAGAGGTTTCCCTTTGAAGTCCCTAGGCATCCTGTCTTCTCTGTCCTGACTCCATACAAACTACAGGGAGTATGCAACCCTTTGTGTGGAGGCAGGATACAGCTTATTCAGGTGCAAGTGGGGCTATGCTCAACTCCTCCCTCCCATTTTCCAAGTGAGGCCCATCCAGGCACACCTAATCTCCCTATTGTGTGTGGCTGCCTAGGAGGCATACACAAAGCTCAACTGTCAGCTACACTTAGTCATGTGACCAGAGACAGGCAACAAGCACCTGATGGCTAAGGCAAGAAAGTGGCAACTTTTTAAAAGAGGCATTATCATGATTGCAATTTAAAATCCGACTTCACCATAAATTAGGATATTAAATTGTGATTACAGAGATGCCAAACATAAACTGGTTATCCCATCCCATTTGGAAACTATACTTATAAAATGTAATAAGATAACCCCAATGTTATCCTATGGGAGAGATAGGCCTTGCAGTAGTTAAAAAATAATGTAAGATTTATTTTTTCAATACCAGGGCATGTAAAACTTAGAGGTACACGACTTGCTTTTTAACCCTTTCCATGCTCATGACGAGCTCAGCTCGTCATGATGCACGGTTGAGCTGTGCTGATGACGAGCTGAGCTCGTCATGATTAATAGGTATGACGAAAAGTCAGCATAGGAGGGGAAAACACCTAGCAGCCAAGGTGTTAAATACATTGCACCCTGCCCTCTGGGATGTCAGCTCCTACCCCAGGGGTGTCATATATGTATTAAAGAGGACAGTTTTGGCCTGGGAAAAGGTTTATTTTGCCAGGTTGAAAGGTCAGTTTTAAACTGCACACACAGGCTGTTCAATGGCAGGCCTGAGACATGTTTTAAGGGCTACTTAATTGGGAAGCAGAATCAGTGCTGAAGGCCCACTAGCAACATTTAATTTACAAGCCCTGGGTACACGCAGTACCACTTTACTAGGGACTCATAAGTAAATTAATATGCCAATTGGGTATAAGCCAATATTACCATGTTTTAGAGGAGAGAGCACAAGCACTTTAGCACTGGTTAGCAGTGGTAAAGTGTGAGGAGTCCTAATGCCAGTAAAAACGAGATCAAAAACGATGCAGGAAGAAGTGACAAAGTTGGAGAGAGAGGCCACCTTAGAGCTAACAGGTCTAAAAACATCTTAATCCAGGAACAATTTCATTCATTTACAAAACTCTTTCCTTGCTTTAGACAGTCTAAAACTGCCAACTAAAGGATTTAATTTGCTGTTTAATAGAAGCATGACAGAGATGTCAGCTTAAATTAACTGTTTGACCTTAGGCAAGTGGCCATCCTTCATTAAGCTGTACCTTCATATTTGATATGGACTGTACGTAATGTACATTTATCCATGTAATCTTGTCTGTGATTCTAGTATTACATATGTACACAATTCATGTAGGGGTTCCCTTCTTTACATAAGAAACTTACTATAAGCTCCCAATTTGTAGATGGTATCTACTCTACATTTTGGATAGGAGAACAGAAAGGAGTGCTGATGCCTGTTTTCAGAGCTGATTCCCTTTAGGTGCCACTTGCCTTCCTTTGCTCATATTACTTTTAAATACACTCCATTGTAATTAATTGGTTTACAGTTTATCTAGGAGCCTGGGTTCACACCCTTCCCTTGCTTTGAGACACCCACCCTGCATGTGGCTTGTTTAAACTCAAGTAAATACACATCTGTATGTACATTCAGGTGAAACTGCACAGTGTATAGCAACCATTTTGTCCGCTTGCACACTTTTTCCCTGAGACGTTCCTGTAGTAATGTGCCTCCAACTCTGTTGAGAGGGCAAAGATTAGTACCTCCTGTCACCTTATGTGGAGAATGAATGGAACTGGAGCATACATCTCATTTAGGCATTTCCAAAACAAAAGAAAGGTTACGTTCTAATTATTGGTGGCCTGGTATGGATTTACAGATTTAACGTCTTGTCAGAGAGTATGTACAAGGGTTCTCTCAGTGAGAAAAGCATGAAGACTAGAACACAACCCATGGTAAATCGCACATGCCCAAGTGGTCCATGGAAGGTCACTGCCTTGGACATTCTAGGCCACAGGGTGATGGCTTTGATACTTATGTCATAGTTGTCATGGATCTTTACTCCAGGTGGCCTTTGTTTCTCTAGAGGGGTAGACATAAAAACTGTAATTATTTTCTTAAGAATTTGTTCATCAGGGAAGGGTTACCTAGAGTCACTGCTTACTGATAATGGTGTACAGCTTGTCTCAAAAGAAATGGAGGAATTTCTGTTGGGGTGTGATATCTCTCATAAGAAATGTGCTCTTTACCATGCTGAGTCAAATGGGACTGTTGAAAGGTTTAATCGTGTCTTGAAGGAGACGATTTCGTTGGCAAAGAATAATTGTCTCAATTGGAAAGAGGAGGTATTAAAAAGGGTTGGAACTTACAGATTCACTTGTCAAACAACCACAGGTAAAACTCCTTTTCTTCTTTTTCGTGGATGGCAACCTGATATCTTCTTAGAACCTCCATGGGTAAATAAATGTCTTTCTTGCAAACGTGATGACTTGAATCTGCAAGATTGAAAAATAGGAAAAGATGAGAAATGTTTGAAAAGCAAGATACAATATGATTTAAGACATGCTGTCAAGAACACAAAGGTTGCTGTGGGTCATTTTGTTGTAATAAAAAACCTGGATGGTGTGCCACTGGTTTCAAGTTTACTACACCCCTGAAGGTTATTGTTTCGCAATGCTGTAAAAACTTCTGATCACAGGGTGTGGAATCTTGGCAGAGTTGTTGTGTGCAAGGGAAAGAGGTTGGGTTGTGACAATGATTCTGATGATGTTGGTGGTAAGGCTGGTAACAAACCAGATGTTGTTTTAAGGAGAAGGTCTGTAATATAAACACGTCCGCCTTCACATTTACAAGACTATGAGTAGTACAATTTTTAATGTATGCTTAATAGTTATTTACTGTCTTTCTCGTTTTTGTGCTTAACTTGTACTTTGATTTTATGCTGCCTAATAAATTATGCTTTTGTTTGTTTTTCTATTAGTAAGGGAGTTGTGTGGTAATGTGCCTCCACCTCTCCTTCATTTGTCATCATCTGTCATGGTTCTAGAATCTTTATGAGCCTGCATTGGTGATGGAATGCATGTTTTCAAACAGTCCCAGAAGCTGACTCTTCGAGGTGGCTGGGCTGTTCTTTCTCCCTAGACTTAATAAATACATCTTCCTCGACTATACCCTTGCTGTCCACCTCACTGAAGATTTTACCTTTCAATAGTTCCCCCTTAGTTTTCCCCCATAACTTGCCATCTATGATCATTAACACTTTTGGATATACTCATTTGGGACCAATTCATTATGGGCCCTATTCACAGTACTAACTTAAGACAAAATCCTAAACTTACTACTTTTGGTATTCACAGAAGTTAGGATTTTGTCTTAAGTTTGTCTTAAGGCAGGCTTAAGACAGACGTAAGTTAAGACTTTGTCTTAAGTCTGTCTTAAGACAAACTTAAGACAAAATCCTAACTTCTGAGAATACCAAAAGTAGTAAGTTTAGGATTTTGTCTTAAGTTAGTACTGTGAATCGGCCCCTACATGTTTTTCTAGCTGTACGGACATGTCTTCTTCCCAATTTGAGACATATGCCCCTTGTGTGTTCTTTTCACATACAAGGAAATGTATGTTTCAAGTGAGGGTTCATCTTCCTAATGTGGCACTGTGTTTTTCCAAACATTGGTGCACCTTCACCAAGTCTGTCAGCCATTTTAACCCACATGTGCGCTTTTGGCCAAGACTCACTTTTTACAGCCCAGAAGCTTTGGACTCCTGTAACTTCTTTTTGCAACAATGAGACTAGAGTACTTGGGGGCATATTATCAAAAACGAGCGTTAAATATCGCTAAACGCGCCTAGCGCATTTTTCATTCTCGCCGTATATCGCCGGATCACATCGCCATGTTAGCGGCGTATTTGCAATGATTTGCTAACAGGCGATGTGAGATCCGGCGATATACAGTGATTGTCATCAACATCGCATGAAAGCCAGTGATGTTAGAACAGCGCTGAGGAAAATGTTATTAACAGGGAGAAGTGGATGTAACGTTACAATCCACCTCCCATTATGTGCATGGCTAAGTCAAGAATTTAGCAGACGCTAGCATTAGGCGATATCCGCGCTTAGCGCAGATTTTTACATCGCTAAGCTTTTTCATGGCCGGCTTGTAAATACAACGATGTGCAGTCAGCGATCGTTTTCCTGTTGTTTCCTGAAGGTACACCTACTTTGCATCTCATTAGCGATGCAAAGCGAGGCATTAGAAAAACGGCTTCTAACATGCGCTAATGCATGTTAGCGCCCCGTTGTTAATAGGGCGATATAATTTTCGCAGCTTTTTGGGCTTTTAAAGCCAAAAAAGCGGCGAAGTGGTCCTTGATAATATGCCCCTTGGGAAGTAGATTAACACCTGTTCTTCAGCATAGTGTGCCATTATAAGACTTACTATTAGAACCGGGGCTCTATTGCATGAGTTAAATTTTGCTATATCAAGCCTTGACCTATTTTAGATGCAATGAGAGCATTTTCATCTATGTAGCTGACCTCAGATGTGACTGTAGAGACAACAGTTGTATCTTTTTTCCTGTGATTTTACAAATATTGTTTAGAAAGGGGTATTTATAGTTTAGAGTATCTTTATGTGTTCATCATGGGACCACTCAATATAATTTTATAGGATTGCTTATCTTTCCCCTGTAAGTACTATTACATTTTTGGGGCTATAACCTTCACCTCAATTAGTCTTTGCACTCGTAACCTGTTTAGTTGATACCGGCTTTAACTAGATGACTTACTACCTGAAGAGTGCTTCTATGGGGTGCCGAAAGGTCGACTACTTTCCCAACTAAAATCTTCGCACATGAACTTTCATTACTTCGTTTTTCATTCACATCCTCGCCCTGCACTGCACTGTCTGCACTGAAGCTTTCAATATTGAAACAGCATGTGTCAGTTGAACATATCTGGATTTTGGTATGTCATTGAGTTTGTTTGCTTTGTATATTGGACCATATACCTATAGGGTTCTACATGGGAGGGGCCATCTGATGAGGTAACTCCATTTTCTAAATGAAGCTCTAGGAGCATATGTTTCCCATATAATGAAATGTTTGCCATCACACTTAAAATCTGTAAAATAATTTTTAACTATTCCTCTTCTTAGAAATCTCCTCCTTCTAGAATTACCTAAACTAATCTGCCCCTAACTCTACCAGGATTGCCCCCCACCCAACCTTTCCAAATCATGCAGTGACATTCTTTAAACTTTGAAAGGAGAGGGCATCTTGAAATTCTGACTGCTGACTAGTACCACTGCATCAATGGGGGCATTTAAATTGACTTTTATTTGTGATAATATTAAAGTTCCTTGTAATTCTAAAATCTGCTATATCTTTATGCTATTGATCTATCTATCCTCAAGCATCACAGCCAATCTGGATTTCCATCTTTAATAAAAGCAAGGTCCTGATTCAAGCAACTGTTGACTGGAAGTACAATTTGGACAACATTTCTGAATTCGGGTCCAATTTTGTAAAAAATCTTCCTCCTCCCATCACCATTACTCCCAGTTTCCTATACATTCTGCACCTCTGGATCTATGTTACACTGTTAGGGTGATAGAATCCAGGTGCACTATACCTCATTCTTGCTCAACTTCTCCAACTTAATAGCATTCCAACTCAATCAACAGTACTGCATCTATATGGTCCAATAATGCGGATATCACACCTTTTCATCATGGTAATCCACTACCTGCTGTACCTAATTTTTTGCAGATTCCTCTCTAAGCTTCCATCCTAAGAGGTTCCTCGCCTAATTCACCTACTTTTCAGTTGATCTGTTTCATCCCTTGTCTCTAGACTCTATTTTTCAACCCTTTTCCATTCCCTGCTTCTGATACCTCACCTCATGGGGCTAACTCCACTACTACTCTCCCATCTGCACCCACCCTATTAAGCATAACCGGAGTATATGCTATACCTCCTAAGCTGATAAATAAAGAAGAGGAAGCCTTTCGCCACATGGCACCCTCTACAAGGCATCACAAGATCATACAAAACTCATCTTTAATATTTAAAACCCTACTCCTTGATAAACTCTCTCGCTTGCGAAGTATGGATTAGTATCTATACTCCTGTAGACTATTCAGTATAATTGCATTCTTCATCTGATGACCTCTTGGACAGGGAAGCACCTCCAGAGAAAAGGTAGAAAGCAGTTGAGTTGAAACCTCTCCATAATACTCAGTTCTCATTTACAACATCTCTTCCAAGTATAATATCCTCCTCAAGGAACTGAGATCACTCCCCACTGACATTACACACAAATGCACTACTGGGACCACCCTAGAGGACACATTGAGACTCCATTTCATATCTGGCCACACAGGGCCCTTGAATTGCACTATGTTTGAAACCAGACCTCGCAGCAACAGAGAGCAATGTCTTGTCAGCACCATGACACATATGTCCACTAAAGACATTAAGGACCTGATCCTGAAGTTTGACTCCAGTGCAGTGATGAACAGGCCACAAGTGTATTAGACTAGCCCTTCTATTGGAAGCCTAAAACTTGTTACCATCATAGCAGGGAACAGATATCCATCCACGGAGATAACCTGATAGAAGTAGTTAGGCTAGCATTCCCAATTACTAGCACTATGCATTCCTTCATTTAGTGCCTTACAGAACACCGCAGCCATACTCGTCCTCGGCATCCCTCGACATGAACACATGACCCAGCACCGGCGCAACCTCCACTGGCTCCCCGTCGAAAAAAAGGTAACATTCAAGATACTCACCCATGCCTACAAATGCCTCCACAACACCGGACTCCAATATCTCAATGACAAAATCTCCTTCCACGTACCCAAGAGGAACCTCCGATCCGCCGACCTCAGCCTCACTGAACCCCCACGCATCTGCAAAGCAAGAACGGGTGGAAGAACCTTCTACCACATCGCAGCCAATGCCAGGAATAAGCTACTGATCAATATCCGACGTGCCCCCACCCTGCACATCTTCAGGTAGACCCTCGAAACCTGGCTCTTTGACTGCCCGCAGCTGCTTCCACCCCACCTCCCCCAGCGCCTTGAGATCCTCACGGGTGAGTAGCGCACTTATAATTCCCCTGATTGATTGAGTGCCTTCAGTATAACTGTAGATAGGCAATAAAACATAACATGGAGATTGAGGGACATATTTACGGGAATTGTGGTGCAGAGCAGTGCACTAGGAAAGGGCAGGAATGCACAGTATTTATCCAATAAGGAGCATTGCTGTCCTTTCCCCCGGCACTGTTTCGGAAGCCTAGCGCCAATGCAGGCAGCCTTCCATCATGGTGCTAGGTGGCTGTGTTGTAGAGAGGGTTGTTTATGTGCAGGAAGGGGCACCTTCCTGTTCAAAAACAATCCTAGGAGGCTTTTTCCTCTTTCAAATGTGTGCAGCACACAAAGAAAGAGGAAAAACAAGGAAAAATTAACATGCTTCTTCTCGTCATGCCTCACCTGGAGAACCATATCTTTTTTTTTTGTTTTTTTATTTTTTTCCAAAACCTTTATTGCACTTTGCATATTACACAGCGGAATGCCTACAACCCTGTGGGCCGGCCGCTATCAGAGGATCGTTGTACACATTAATTTTCAGCATTAAGGATATCAATACTGCAGTAACAATAAAGTCGCGATGGAGCGTGCTGAAAAGTTTAAAAGTGCCTGTTGAGCAATTATTCAATGCAGGTATTGAGGTTTTGATGAAGTTTTTTCTTGTTTTTTTTTTTTAACTGTTAAATAACAACAAACTCGTAACAGTAACAGTTAGGAATGACAGTGCGGTCAAACAGCAATCAGTGTATTTCGAGTCTCTAGTGTCTCTTGGGAATATGGGAACTTGACAGCCCACCACAGTGCGCCTATGCCTTTACCCACCCCACCCGCTCCTACCCCCTTTGGCCCCTCTGCCCAAGCTCTAAGAGGAAACCTACTGCAGCAGCCCTGGCCGCCACCCCGCTGCCCCATCCCGCCCAAGTTCAGCCCTCCTCGCCCTCCTCATCAGATTCGTCCTGATCATCTTCTCGCAGGGGTTCACAGATGTCCCCCCGTATTCATTCCACTTCAGCCATGTCTTATTCCATTTCCCGGGACAGGCTCGGTTGACGTACACTGCTCGCTCGGTTAACATTACTCGATCCATGTTTAGGCACCACTGGCACTTGGTTGGCAGGTCTGCCGCCCCCCAGCGCTGTGCTATGTCACGTTTTGCTACCATTAGCCCCGCTGTGACCCAGAGTTGCTCGTATCGGTTCAAGTCAGTAGGTCCCCATATATTTAGCAAGCACCTCCTCGGGTCAGGTAATATGGAGTGATCTAGTGCCTGTGAAAGTGTGCGGAGCACTTGTTTCCAGTACTCCTGGATCTTGGGGCAGTCCCATATGGTATGGAAGAATGTGCCTTCCTCCCCACATCCCCACAGACAGTAGGGATGGGGCGCCCTGTGTATGCTGTGCAGCATTTTCCTTGTATAGTAAACCCTGTGCAGGATCTTAAATTGCACCAGCCGCATGCGTGCCGAAATGCCTACCTCTTTAGGGGACCCAAGTGCCTCGTTCCATTCATGTTCATCCATATCGTTAATCTCCCCTTCCCATTTCTCTTTCAGGTGTGATGTAGGTTCAGGGCTGTTATTGAGTAGCTTACGGTAAGTGAGGGAAGTCGCCCGTTCTAGCATGTAATCGGTGAGTAGGCGATCCTCCAAAGGTGAAGAATCTGGGAGTTGTGTGTCTGCTGGAATGGCTGCAAGCAGTGCGTGACGGACTTGAATGTACCTGTATAGTTCCCTGTCGTTGAGCTCATTGAGTTCCCTTAACCGGGCGAAGGGGATCACTTCATTCCTCTCCCATAGGTCACCCACTACGGAAATGCCTATTGTGTCCCATTGTGCGAACCCCTTGGTGTTCCTCAGGTTGCCCAGTATGCGAGAGTCCCACAGCGGAGTCATCCTAGTGATTCTCCCCTTCCAGCCCAGTGCTGCCGTAGCCGCGTGCCATGTCTGCACCGTTATCTTGGTGGGGCCTATCAGAATGCGCATTTTGCGGCGATCATATAGTGGACCCAGCAGACTATCAGCTCCCAGCTGCACCCTGTCCGAATGAAATGCCGGCTCATCGTGTGGTGCGTGTATCCATTGATTAATGGGTTTCAGTTGTGCAGCCCAATAGTACAGTTTTAAATCCGGTAGCGCGATGCCCCCGCTATACCAGTCTCTGTGTAACTTGGATTGTGCCACTCGCGCCGGGAGGTTGCCCCAAAGTAGGTTGGAGACCAGAGCCGCTACTTTCTGGAAGAATTTGGGTGGCACAGGATAGGGTGAATTGTCAAGGACGTACAAGAAGCGTGGTAACGCCATCATCTTGTACAGTGCTGCCCTGCCGAGGAGTGTTAACGGCAGGCCGGACCAGAACTCCACATCCCGCTTGAGTCTATCCAAGGGCGGCTTCAGGTTCTTGTCTATGAATTCAGTCGGGTCCCTAGTGACGTGTATGCCTAGATATTTAAAAGATGACCCCGCCAGTCGCAGCGGGCAATTATCGTCGAGCTCTGGAGCCGGACCTCGTAAAACGTAAATCTCTGATTTGGACCAATTTAGCGTGTAGCCGGAGATCCTACCGTACGCGTCACAAATGCGTAACAAGGCCGGTATTCCCACCTCGGGGTCTGTTAGATACAGCAGCATGTCGTCTGCGTATAGGGACAGACGGTCTTCCCAACCCCCGGTCCCTGGTATTCCCTTGAGGAGGGGGGAGGCTCGTATGAGAGTCGCCAGGGGTTCCAATGAGATGGCAAACAGCAGGGGCGATAGAGGGCATCCCTGTCGCGTGCCCCGCCCCAGCTGGAAAGTGTGGGAAATGTGGCCGTTCGCCACCACATGAGCCACTGGGGCTGTGTACAGCAGTCTGACCCACGCTAAATAACGAGGCCCGAACCCCATACGTGTCAGCGTTTCGAAGAGGTACTCCCACTCCACCAGGTCAAATGCCATTTTGGCGTCAGGAACCATATCTTTTTGGTGAATTCCCAAGTTTACTTGGTTTGATCAATCTGGCAATGCATAAAAAAACATTGTTTTTTGCTACATTGCATTGCTCCATATTTTAAGCCACGCAAAGTGGCTTAGCGTGGCTTCATAAATATGACTTAGAGGTTTGCGTCATGCATGTACCATGTTGCGTGGTTCAAGCATGATACAAAACCCTGATAAATATGCCCCTGAGTTTAGATCACTTAAACATGCTGGCCCTAGTCTTCCTGATGAAAGTCTCTTTGAAAGAATCCTCTCAACCAGTGCTAAACCTGCTTTTCCCATTTACATATTCTGTTTTTTGCTGGGCATAAAACAGGGGATGAAGTAAAAATAATTAATAAAAACTACATTAAATAAACGAAATTCTTAAAAGACCAATTTTCTACTTTACCAATGTCTATCAATTGAAATTAAATCAATCAAACGTTATTTCTGGCAAAATCCAACTGACCTACTATTTACTTGATGGCAACAAAACAATTGTGAAGCAACTGATTGAACTCTTCACAACATTTACAATCAGCTTTGCTAAAAAGATTTTCCTAGGGCACTACACAATCTTTACTGGGTTGATTCTGCTGTATCACTATTGCCCCAATAGGTGCTCAATAATAACCTCGTTCATATATGTGCATTCTGATGCATACAAAAGACTCTTCTTTGGACTGCCACACTAAGAGGGAAGAGATGCCTACATTTCATACGCCAATGCCTCATGCACTTCTCTCTTCACTCATCGAAAGTCACAGCCACTGGGCAATCAAGAATTTCAAAGCAAAGACCAGAAGAATAAAGTCACTATTAAACTCGCCTCTGAAGAAGTATCTGCATTACAATGTATATCCTAGAGCAAGAAGTAAATTGCAGCACAGTTCAGGACACTGAGAACAAGATAGGTATAATGGATAGTATAACCCCAAAAATAATTAAAAGGCAAACTAACAAAAGATTTGGTGCTTTGTTGCTCTAAAGAGGAGAAAGAAAAATGTAAATCTCTTTGACCGAATTTGGCTTGAAAAGTCCTCTCTAAAGAACCTGATACAACATCAAATTGAAATAAATAAATACAAAAACATATTTCCAAAGCCAAATCTACCTATATCAAATTAGATTTAGATCATGCAAACAAACTAAAAAAGGTTTTCAAAATCACGAATAAAATCCACTCTTCTACATCCGGGGAGGCCACTGATGTTTCAACAGGAAGAGGTCAGAAATTCTCTACTATATTTATGGGTTAGGTGGGCTTTTTCTAGAACACAGGAGGATTAGGGAGAATGGCGAGGAACCCCTAACAATGTGACTCCTAAAATGCCAAGGCCCTGGCCAGGGCTCAGTCTGCCTATGCCTTAAACATGAGTGTGAATATACATGTTATGCCAATGGGAGTCTTAAGGTGTGAACGACGCAAATTTAAATAATCCCCAAAGGGAGACGTTGACATTCACTCCATCAAATTTAGAAAGAGGCCCAATAGTAAAAACTGTACTTAAGGGTTAATGTCAGTATTGAATTATGAATAAAGAATTTGAAATTTGTGAAAGTAGTTTTCACAGTTTACTAAAAATATTCCTAGTTTTCTCGAGCCAATATGTTCTGTAAAATGTAAAACTAAGGGGCATATTATCATGGGGGGTTATCTCCGCTTTTTTGGCTTTAAAAGCCAAGAAAGCGGAGATAAAATTATCTCCCTATTACCTAGATGTCGCTAACACCAGTTAGTGACAGCTAGTAGGAGATAGCGACCATCTTGGGCCCCGCTTTGCAAGTCAGTGATATTTATCACTAATGATATGCAAAGTGGGCGTGCCAAGATGTTAGCGACTGAAAACAGTCGCTAACATCGCTATCTCCTATTACCAACTTTTAGAGATATTCGCGCTAAGCGTGAATATCTCCAAAAGCTAACACCTGCCCAGAGCAGTTCTTAGCCATGTTATCCAATGGGAGGTGGATAACATGGCTAAGAGCATTAGCTCGGTAATGCATGAATATTGCTGACTTTTCAGCGATATTCATGCATTGCGGCGATTTTTATCGCATTTGCGATAAACCTTGGTAATACCAAGGATTATTTGCGGTAAAAATCGCCGAAGCTCAGCGGTAAATTTTTGTCTCTAACCAAGCAATAGCGATAATTATCGCTATTGCTTGGTAATATGCCCCTAAGTCTTCAGTGAGAATTGGCCTTGTGCCAGCCTAGAATGGCTTATATCCTCACTGTGTTTTTTAACTACATACATATCACCAGGTGACGTATACAAAACATCTTTGACTCGCGCTATTACTTGTCCCTGGTGATATATAAGGAAGGGTTTGGAGGCACACTTTTTCTATCACCGTATTATAAAAGACAATAAATTATTATTGTGAACGAAAGCTTGTGAAGGTGATAAAATGTGCCAAGACTACTTATGCATGTGTTGTGTTGTATTTTCTTGCGGTTTGCTGTGTTTTGTGCTGTATTTTCGAGAGGCAATTATTGTCTAGTTACACTCTTCTGTGGTTGTTGTGTTGCGTCCCATTTTAACTGTTTAATTCTGTTGTCCCTTTATATGCTTTAATTTTGTTATTATAATTGTTTAGTGTAATTGAGTTGTGTTCTGTTGTGCTCTGTAATTACCTGAGAATTGTTAACCAATGCGGATACATTTTGAGCAAAAAATATCACTTTCCTTTAAAATTCTAGGGGCATTTATGAGGGCTTTGCATCATGTTTGCACTACTTACCAAGGTGAATGCACAATGCAAACCTCTCAGTCATATTTCTAAAGCCGCGCAAAGCCACTTTGTGTGGCTTTGAATGGCTTCACAAATATAGGGGCATATTAGTAAGGGCAATATCGCTGCTTTAGCTACACTTTTTCCCGCATTTAACAGCAGTTAGCGACAGCTTTGAAGCGATAGCGACCGGTTTGGGGCCCGCTTTGCATGTCAGCGATATTTATCGCTAATGACATGCAAAGTGGGCGTACCCAAACTGTTAGCGACTGAAAGCAGTCGCAAACACAGCTATCGCCTATTAGCAACGCAGGCTTTGCGATATAAAAAGTTGTGCTAAGCGCGATTATCGCTAGAATCTAACACCTGCTAAAAAGATTACTTACCTGTGTCTTCAATGGGAGGTGGATTGTCAGGTTAAGCCCCCATTGGCGTTAATGCGTGAATATCGCTGGATTTCCAGCGATAATCACGCATTTCGCCGCTATCGCTGGATATTTTAGCACAATGGGAAAAAACGTTGCTAATAGCATGTTTTCTCCGCTAACATAGGCAGAGATAAAAATAAACTCGCTAAGCGCGTTTTGCAATAAATATCGCTATTCCTTGCTAATATGCCCCATAGAGTAATAACACACAGCACAAATCGCTGCGTTGCCTAACTCTACTCAAGGGAGGCGTTCCTGGGCATTGCAGTGTGTGTTCCCATGCAACACCCATGGTTTTTGTTGCATTCACAGATTTACAAGGACTTGTAAACCTGGTAATGTATCAAAATTTTACGCCTCCTGAGATGAGCCTTAACGAGGAAAAATATCTTTATTTCTCCTCGTTTTGTTCCTCTTTCTATGTGTGCTGCATTTTGCAGCACACATAGGAAGAGGTAAGTGCCGTAATGGATTGCTTTTGCGCAGGAAGGTGTGCCTTCCTGCACAAAAACAATCATGCCTGTAACACAGGCATCCTTGCACCATGGTGCAAGGGTGCCTGCGTTAGTGCTAGGCTGCCGAAACGACACCAGCGCAGGGGGAAAGGACAGGAAAGCACCATATTGGATAAATACGGTTCCTGCCCTTTCACTTTGACGTAGGGTAGTACAGCAAGTCTGCGCTGCTCTGAGCCACAATTCCAGTAAATATGCCCTCTAGTGACCATCAACCATTTGCCGCCGTCTCAGGGGGTAAAACAGTGCTGCTTCAGCACTTCAAATCTTTGGCCGGGAACTGTCTTTAATCAGCACTTTTACTGCTTTATGTGACATGATCCTAGATTAGCAGAAGTAAAAGATGTATTTATTGTTGAGCTCTCTTGTTGAGTCTTTGACCCAGTGTGTGCATACAATGCCCACCCAGCTTGTATTTTGTGCGACTGTCCTATTTGTCTAGACAGTTCTGTGTGTTCCTGCATTAGTCAGTAATGACTGACACTAGCAGTATGCAACAAATAGGTTGCAAATTGTTACTCACAGAGCAGGCAAGCACCACTTTTCAGGTAAGATTGTGGGAGGGTAAAAGCTATTTATCTGAGCGCAGAAGGCATGATCTTCTGGATGGAGGCCGCAGCTTCCCAATGTGCGTCTTGCATCCTTCGGAGCCTGTCGCCCTCTTCCTGTTCACAGCCTCAAGGCCAGGGCAAGGATGTCCTCAAACCGGACAGGTTTTCTGTAGCAACATCTTCCTAAAAGATGAAGACATGCAGCTGTGATACATTGAGATTTTTAGATCTTCCCACATCTGTGTTTATTGTTTCACAAGGTTTAATATGTGTTTCAAGGTATGTGACAAATTAATCAAAGACTTCACCATGATGTAGATGAGCCACAAAAAATATTTACCACTCATACTCAAGGTTACCCTTGGTCGTAAAATAATTCAGTTCTTCCACCCTGCATAGGAATGATTGTCCTTCTCATCATACTCAAACATAATGTTCTGGGGGGCGTGGTCTGGCCACGCAGGAAGATGTCCGCCTGCTAGGAGAGCTCTGCCTAAGGGCGGACCCCTGACGAGCTTGCTTGTCTTACCTGCTCGAGTAGATCGTCTCTTTGGAGCCTGAAGGACTCAGGAGACCATGGGGGTTGCTGCGGTGGTCTCCTTTTTCGGCTGGCGGCTTCTGCTCTCGACATAGCAGAGAGACGGTGAGGCGGCCGACTCCTACTGTGTGCGCTACGACATTTGCGCGCTTCTGAAGCCGCGCCTATCCTCAGCAAAGGCGGCGTCCTCGCTACCACTGGGCCGCGTCTCCTCAAATTTTAGGCCGCACCTCATTTGATTATTTTCTTCTTTCGCAACATGCAGTCCAATTGGTTACACAGTCTCAGATCTTGGAAGCAGACATATCTGATCATTCCCCTGTTCTCTTATCTCTTGATTTGGGTCTCTCCAAACCAGGTCGTAAACCATGGCGCTTGAATATAGCCAGATATAGAACTCCAGCAGGTAAACTACTTTTACAATCGCATCTCCAAGAATACCTTGCTCTTAATGATACCTCAGTCTCTTCTAAGAGAATGGTTTGGGCAGCGGCCAAGGCGACAATTAGGGGTCAACTCATGCAGGACGCACAGCTAAACAGGCTGCTTTGGAAGACGACATTCCCCGACTTTCTCAATCATATATCTCAAATCCAACTCTTCAGGCTCGTAAATTACTGGAGCAAGCGCGAATGTCTCATAATAGTCTCTTTACTTCTAAAGCCGAATACGCTTTGCAAAAGATGAAAGGACGTCATTAAGAACAGGGGGGAAAGGCTGGTCGGTTATTAGCTGCGCAATTGAGACAGAGGGAGGCCGCTATGGCAATCCCAGCAATTAAATCAAGTGGTGGCGATGTTCTTACTGGACCACAGGAAATAGTTGAGGAATTTGCTTCATTCTATAGATCTCTTCACTCTCCAAGTACTCATATAGACGCACTTGCGATGTCTAAATTTCTAGATGAAGTCCGTCTCCCAAAACTCTCTGATGAAGGTAGAGCCCTACTGGATGGTGTTATTACCAAAGATGAAATTTCTTCAGCTATAGCTGCCTTGCCCTATCACAAAGCCCCGGGAGATGATGGTTTTCCTTCTGAATTTTTTTAATGGACCGGTCAGAGTATGATTAACACTTTACATACGACATTTGGGGAGGAGGTGAAGGAGTCTTCTCTCGGTCCTCTTTCCAACAAGGTCGTTATAGCTGTCTTACCGAAACCTGGTAAGGATCCTCTGGAATTCAGTAGTTATAGGCCCATATCTCTTTTAATTTCTGATGTTAAGATACTTGCTAGCATTCTTGCATCACGTCTTCGTAAAGTTTTACCTTCTTTAATTCATAATTCGCAGGTAAGTTTTGTTCCGGGTAGGTCAACTCGGATCCATTTACGCACTTTATCTCATACTTTATGGTCAGCTAAACATCTTACTGATGATATGTCACTTCTTTCTTTGGATGCTGAAAAAGCATTCAATCGCATTGAGTGGGAATACCTTTTTACTGTCATGCAAAGGTTTGGGCTGGGCGATCAGTTTATAGATAAAGTGCGACTGCTTTATGATGACCCATCGGCTCAGGTCAATTGCGGCGGTTTCCTATCTACCCCATTTCCAATTAGACGAGGTACTCAACAAGGTTGTCCACTTTCCCCTCTTCTTTTCCTTCTTGCTATGGAACCTTTAGCTGCTGCGATACGACAATCTACTGCTGTGGTAGGTGTCCCCCTTCCAATTGGTCACTCTGAAATGTATTTATACGCGGATGATATTCTCCTCACACTCACCGATCTTCCCCGCTCTCTTCTTGCTCTCCTCTGCATTATTAATGATTTCTCTTCCTTTTCTGGTTACAAGATTAATTGGGATAAAAGTGAAGCATTACCCATGTCCATTGGTACTACAAAAGCTGTGATTTCGGGTTTCCCTTTCCATTGGCAACCATCCCGGCTTAAGTATTTAGGAATCTTAATTAATAGAGGGTTGGACAACATAGTTACGGACAATTTGACTCCTTTAATCGCGCAAATGCAAAGAGACTTTGATAAATGGAAGGCTTTGGGTCTATCCTTATGGGGGCGGGTCCAAGCGGTCAAGATGGTTACTCTTCCTCGATTTCTTTATGTCTTAGGTATGCTTCCCTTACACATCCCCTTAACCACTCTGAGATCCACTGACTCCAAAATATAACTTTTTTATTGGGGCACGGCTAAACCATGTCTTACCTTTGCAAAATTAAAATCTCATCAGTTACAAGGGGGTTTGGGTATCCCTTCTATCGAGCATTACTCACTTGCTCTTCATCTTTCGCAACCTGTTTTTTTTCTACCTAAATCTAAAGACATACCTCAATGGGTCCCCCCTGAACGTCACTTATTAGCTTCTAGTCTTGGTTTTTCCCTTCTATATGGCAAAGGGGTCAGTTCTTCTGATTCTAAAAACCCTATTTTATCCGCAATGTATAAATCCTGGCAGAGAAGTCATTGTATACTTAAATCTAATTCGCGTATCCATATCAAAGCTCCTTTATGGCTTAATTCTGCTGTTCGTGTTGGGGGTCGCACTTTGTCTTGGCCTGTATGGCAGGAGGCTGGTATTCAGACTATAGATCAATTGTTTCACAATAACGCTTTTAAATCCTTTTCTCAACTCTGTGAAGAATTTCATCTACCATCCACACAATCCTGTAAATATACTCAACTTCAACAAGCTCTCACAAAACATTTAGGCCCTCCGCCTGACTTGATATCTTTATCTCCTATTTTGTCCTACATTCAGTTATGGGGGAATCTTAAAGGTGTGACTTCAGGTCTTTATAAAACTTTTTTACATCCTCTGTTTTCTTAGCCTCTCTTGCAAGCTCTCCAGTTGAGAAGGCAATCTCGTTTATCAGTTGTATATTCCAATACTCAATGGGATCAACTATTTGGAGGATTACATAAGGGAGTTCGAGAAGCCCGTCTTAAATTTTGCATTTTTAAAATTTTACATGAATGGCATTGGTCTCCAGTTAAATTGCATCATGCTAAGTTATTATCACATACTTTGTGTTGGAGTTGTTCAGCTTCTGGATGTGATATCGCACATGTTATCTGTGAATGTCCTCGTACAACTCCCTTTTGGCTTTTTGTATTGAAGACGTTAGCCAATGCCATGTCACTTCCTCTGCCCCTTACTTCTCTAAATATTATTTTGCATGATTTTCATAGCCTTCCGAAGCTTTCTAGACCACAAACTCGTCTTCTTCATATCGCTTTGGCCACGTCCAAAATCTGTATACTGCGGCACTGGAAATCTCCTCTGCCTCCTTCGCAGGAGGAGTGGTTGATGGTGATGATGCAGACAGCTCTACATGAACGTACAATTTATAATTTGCAGGATCAAGCTTCCATTTTTCTCCAGGTGTGGTCCCCTTTTCTGGAAGTCACAAAAGATCTCTGGGCAACAGAAATCAAGAGCCTAGCTACTAACTATAGTCCTATTCACAACACTGTGCATAGTGACCCTGTTTCCACTCCTCCTTCTCCTCTGATTGTTCTACCATCCTAATTCTATTCTTTTAGGTTCTCTTCCTCGTATTGTTCAGCTTTACATTCTTTTCCCCTGACTTCTTTTCATACCTACTCGTATTGCTCTGGGATCCTTCCTTATTTATTCCTTATCTTTTTTTCTCTTCCTTTTCCTTATTCTTTCTTTTCTTCATTTTTCTTCTCTTTTCCTTTTCTTTATTCTTCTTCTATAATGTACTTATTTTGCATTTTTCTCATTACTAATCTCTTTAGGATTATGGAATATATGATATCGCAAAGTCCTCATATTTATTATATTTTGTGTAATACTTTTCCTCATTGATAATATTTTTATTTATCAAAGATGTAATCTTGCTTTAATTTGGCATTTGTACTATTGTCTCAAAATTTTTAATAAAAAATGTTAATACAAAAAAGAAAAAAAACCCATAATCAGCCAGATTCATCAAACTAAAATCAGCTCGCAAAGGGCCAGATTCTGAGAATCTGGCCCTTTTCGGGCGCTCTTTTTGCATTTGGGATTCATCATCCCAAATGCAAAAAACGCAATTCTAGAAATCGCTAAATTGCGATTAATTGCATTTAAGGAATCTCAATTTGAGATTCCTTAAATGCAATTAATAAACCATTTTTAAATTGCGAATTTGCAATCTGGGGCCGCTATTTACAGCGAAGTCTAACTACGTGTTAAATAGCAAAAACTTTGAAAAATGCACTAAAGTGCATTTTTCAAAGGTTCATGTTGCGCACGCACATACCCTAAGGGTATGTGTGTGCGTAACATATGTGCACACATCAATTTCAGGGGTGCAACAGGGTGTCCTTTGGACACCCCTGCACCCTTGAAATCGCAATCTCAATTTGCGAATCGCTAATTGCGATTAGCAAATTGAGATGGTCTTTCCATTCATTCCTATGGGCCTCTAAGCCCATAGGAATGAATGGGGAGATATTCCTTAAGTGTGACTCGCAATTTGCGAGTTGCAATTAAGGAATTATTAGAAATCGCTATTTTTTAAGTGATTTCTTTATGAATAGCATTTTGCTATTCCTTAATAGCGAATCGGTATTTTTCGCTATTAAGGAATCGCAAAATGTGTTCTTGATGAATCTGGGGGAATGTTCTGCATCCCTGGCACCAGACCATCCATCAATAGATCTTGTATGTGCTTCTGAGTCTTGGTGCCAAGCAGCTTGCTCTATATTTCAAATTCCTTGATTTACCAGCCTCAGCAAGGTCCCAAATTACTGGATTCCACTATATTGAAAAGTGGTGGCACACCCAGTCAGAGAGAGAGTGAAGTCACTGTGGTGTTAAAGTGCTGCAGAGTGAGAGGGGCACCTTCATTATTGGGATGTGATGCCTTTAAATCTTCACCCATACACTAGGAGAACTCAGTGCCTATGTAAAGAGAAATCAGCAAACTTGGGAAAGAGAGCGACTTTATTGCCAGTGCATTATTCAGTGAGTACTTCAGCAGTAAGAAGCAAACAGGTCTATAAATGGAACTCACAGAGCAGCTGGAGCTAATTTGTCAGTCTGAAGCATTATACAAGTGTGAAATGCAACTCATCAGAGTGGCAGAAGATCTGGTCTTGACAATGAACGCAGACACCTTCTGATGTGCTTCAAGCCTACTTCAAGGCCAACAATCACACCCGGACTTCTTGTTCGCATGTCCACGGCATGTATATGCCTGAGGACACAGATGTGTGATGAGAATACTGTTCCAAAGTGAGTATGTGCTGGCCCTGACAAATAACACAATACTGCCCTCCTTGCTGTGAGAGAAACCCACTCTCTGCTCATAGTGACCTCATTGTGCAAACATGCAAGGAGAAACTTGGTGTGCAAAAGCCAGCACCAGCACACATTACAGGAAGTAATAATGCACACATAGAACACAACTGCACGTGAAATCTATGCCTGAGTAATCCTCAGGGCTAGGTGTGAACAGAAAGAGTTGTGAGTGGTTCCCACATCAGACATTACTTTTTTTTAATAAACCAATTTTATTGATTTGAATTAAGCAGTCATAACAACAAAAAGGAAGAACTGCTTTCCAATCAGTCCCTAATATCTCATTCGACCCAATCCCCAACATATACAAAGGGGCCAAATCATCTATGGATGCAATCTCTGGCGTAGAACACAAACCATAGTAATCCCACCATTTACCCCAAATCTTATAGAATTTCTGAGGACAACCTCTGGAAATATAAATTGGTTCCGTCTGTTTAGCGCACTAGTCCATACTGGATCGACACAGCATGCGGCTAGTTACCTTTAACAATTTCCAACATCTTGCAATGTCTCTTTTAGCCACTACCGTTGCCAGACCAACCAGCGGTTTGTCACCTCTTGCACCCATGAACTCATCCAGAAGCACCAAAAGCGCCATTTTTGGTGTCAGTTCTAACCAAGACCCCTGAGAGAGTTCTACCTAATTGATTCCAATACTGGCTGATCTGTGGACAACTCCAAATGATGTGAAAGTAGTCAGCCTCAGGAGCAGAGCAACAGGAGCAGCAAGGTTTGGGCAGGAGACCAGCATGCCAGAGCCTTTGAGGGGTCATATGTCAGGATTTGATACCTACATTGCGCCTGCCTAATCACCAGACTACAACTCCCAGAATTCCTTGCTGGTTGTGGGAGCATAAATGAGGGGGCGTGGCCTAGGGACATTGTGTGTAATTTGTTATTCTGGTTCGTTTCACGGAAGAGCACAGGTCGCTGGCTCCAGCGCGACCGTCATGTCTTGGTAGAAAAAACCGGGTCGGTGTTTCTTCAGGAAGCGTGGAAGCTGCCGCGTGAGTAATCTATCACGGGCGGAATCCTGACAGCAACAGTGTGTGCCTAGCCGAAGGTCGGCGTTTTTCCTTTCTAAGAGGCAGGAATAAGGTTACAGCGGGCTCGTTGTGTAAACTGTTATTCAACACGCACTGGTGGTCCTGGCAAGCGCGTTATACGCGAGCACATAAACATAGAACAGAGAAGAATCTGTGCTAACGTGCTTTCGAATGTTTGACTTTAATTCCTGTTTTGATTCAGCCTGATAAAGTGGTGGCTACAAAGACGTATTTGAGCCCTACCAAGATTCTAGTTATTTCCTCATAAAAGAGGAGAGGGATATTTTGTAGCATCATCAAAGATAAAGGAAACCTTAGCCCTTGCCTGAGCGGAGGGTAGTGGGGTAGCTCCCTACATTCTACCGTGCCAGGAGGCTGGATATCAGTTGATATTAATGAACAGTGAATAAAGGATAGCGCGGATAACAGTGGTGGGAAGCTACATTATACCGTGCAAGAAACATTTCTTTTGTGGATTATACACTGTGGTGAAACTTTTGCTTTAGTTGGAACGATTCGTTCATGGGAAACTTGTTTTGTCCAATCGAGAAAGACTTATTTCCAGGTGGATATCTTTAACGGGGAATCACTACATATAATTACAACAAATCAGGAGGGTATGTTCTAATCAAGAGTGGTTAATATTATTCATCAGCCAAGTGTAATATTCCTATGATCCTAACTTGTGTATTTGTTTTGAATAGGGAGTTGATAACACATGATAGTACTTGGTACTAAAATAAGAGAAGAGTGGTGGCTTCAAAAGGGCACAGGTGAATAATTATATTAGATAGGGTAGCGAGAATGAAATGAGAGTAGGGTTATTGAATGAGTTGTAATCCTGTGTGTTCTCTTGTTTCAGCTATCCCTTCCCAGCTGTTCCCTTCCTTCCCCTCCTGTTTGTTATTTTGTTCATATTTTCCCTTACCTGATCACTCGAACACCCTGTGATATACTAGGGGTGTTGGTGCGATCTGGAGGTGGAACCCATATTGCATCAATCGAATCCTGCGGAGCACAATCCTGACAGAATTCCACACCCAAGAATCACGCTCCGCCTGATTCGGTTGTTGTAGATATGGCCACCTTGGCGGATGTACTACATGCACTGGTGTTGGTACAGCAGGAATTGGCAGCATCCAAAGCTGGAGCCATTGCGTTGAAGGATAGGGTAGAGCAACTGTCAAAAAACCCTTTTTCCTCTGGTCCATCTCAGATACAGGTTACTGTGCCTCCCCCCATTCCTTTGGCTAATCCTGAACGGTATGCGGGGGATCCCCGTAAGATCCAGGTGTTTCTCACTCAAGTGTTACTTCACTTCTCTTGTAAACCCGCTGCGTTTCCGAGTAATCATTCCAGGGTGGCGTTCGCCATCTCGTATTTGGTGGGCGAAGCAGCTTGTGGTAAATTAAATATTACCCTGTCATAATTTCTATTCTTAAACAATGGGTCATTCATATAATGAGAGGCAGAGTCCGTGGTGTCCGATTCAAAAGGGCTTTATTTCAGTAACTCGAGTTAAAGGAGATCGGGTTCCATCACCACTAAGGTTCAGGAAGGGTCTTCTAAACTTTATTCACAGAGTACAATATTTATACATTGCATTTCATAGAGAGGAGGAGTGCTCCAGGCAGAGCAAGAGAAAGAGAGAGATAAGAGCATGTGGGCGTGCAAGAGGGTGTACATGTAGGCGTTCACTTGAGGAGTCATAGATGAGTCATAGGTGGGTGGATACATGGAGGGGTCACATGGCAAGCTGGAACCTTTGCCCTACATGTGTGCGCAACTTGGTCATGACGTGCAATTGACGTGTAACTGGGGAAAGCTGGGGGGAGCTGACTTTTGGTCTAGTAGAGAAGCCTTCAGTGTCAGGACGACCTGCACGTCTGGTATTATCTGATATCTTAAGTTTGGAGGATGTATTGTCTGAAGTAAAGGTCGCTCAAGCAAAGGTTGCTCATCACCAAGAGCCAGTGTGGGCATATATTTCTTCGTTCATTGCTTGGGGGCTTTGGGCTTTCTATGGATGCGAGCTCTATAAATCACTTAAACGGAGACAGAAAGGCTGGGCCCTATCTCTGCAGACGGGTTCTGTTTATCTTCTTCACTAGGCAGGAATGTGATTCTATGGAGCAAGCAGATAACTGTGTGCAAAATACTGTCTTGGCACCCCGGGCTGGGCCCCTTTCGGCTGAGCCTGAAGTATGCGATAGGTCAGGGATACGTAGCTGAGCTGCAGCTTTCAGAGTGTCTGGAGGCATGAAAATTCAATTCGGGTCCTGGCTCAGGCTGAGCCACAAAACGGGTTCATCTCGATATTAAACGTGCACAATGCAAACACATTGGCAACATAGGCCTCAGTGCAGAATTAACGTTTCTCTTATGGAAGACTTGGTAACTGACATCCTAATGGGGGACGCAAATGCAGAGGCATTAGAGGGAAGATGCATGGGAGACATGCACATACACTAAACGTGGGGTACAAGCAGGGGACACATTGACCATGTAAAATTTCATTTTCCTCAAGCTAACTGGGCAGTTCCATTGGTTAAAAATGATGATGCAATCCTCTCTGACTGGTCAGCCTTTAGAGCTGAATTCGAAAAGGTTTTTGACAGAAGGGCTAATACTTTTAGCGCAGATAAAGAATTGATGGAGTTGAAACAAGGTAGGGGAGAACTAATCACCTATTTAACATCATTCAACCGGCTGGTGGCAGAATCTGAGTGGCCAGAAGGCAAACGTATGTCCCTCCTCTATCAAGGGCTTAGAGATGAGATTAAAGATGTCATCGCTCAGATAGACCCTCAACACACTTCATGTGTGGATATGATAAACCTGGCCTTGAGACTGGATAGCAGAATGTCAGAAAGAGGTGGAGATAGGAAGCGATGGGAGAAAGGGAGATACAGTTATGACAGGTTTCCCCGCAAGGCGGCGAGTGCCGCAGACCCGGGACCAGAACCCATGGAAATAGGTGCCATACGGGCCCCTTTGTCCAAAGAGGAAAGAGAGAGTAGGAGGGTTCAGGGCCTGTGTATGTATTGTGGCCGGAAAGGACATTATGTAAGAGAGTGTCCAGTTAAAAAACAGGGAGCCAATACCTGGGACAAGAACAGGAAAGTGGCGGCCTCTTCTTCTGTAAAGGTGCAGGAGGAAAGGGAGACACTACAGCAGAGAGAAGAAGAACCCCCTCAGTGGAAGCTTACTTCGTTGTCCACAAATGTGATAGGAGAAACAGAGTCTCATTTGGTTCTCAACATGTTGGTTGAATGTGAAAGTAAAACACATAACGTCCTAGTAATGTTGGACTCTGGAGCCACGGGCAACTTTATAGATAACGGATTGGTTACTCGTTTGGAGTTGCCAAGAGTTCCCAGGGTAAATCCCGAGGAAGTGTTGGCGGTGGATGGGCAGCCCATTAAGTCAGGACTCATCACTGAGAAAACAGCTGAGATGAGGGTATCCATAGAGGTGGAAGAGGGGAGACACTCTGAGATGTTGGAATTAAATATCATAGATGCCCCTCAATATGAGATCATTTTGGGTATGCCATGGTTGATTTATCATAACCCATTAATCAATTGGAAAACCAGAACGATTCAGTTTTTGCCTGAAATATGCCAAGAGCATTTTGTTTCCTGTGTGTGCTCTCATGTAGCAGTGTTGGCTAGTTCATTTATGGTAGCTACTGCAGCTGAAAAGGATGTGAAGTTGCCAGTTGAATACTCATCATACCAAGATGTTTTCAGTGAAATCCAAGCGGAATCCTTGCCCCCACACCGGGATTATGATTGCCGCATAGACCTGGTAGAAGGGGCTACCATTCCTACCTGTCGGGTCTATGCGCTATCGGTCCCTGAAACCACACACTTGAAAGAGTATTTGGAGCATTATGAGAGGTTGGGGTTTATTAGACCTTCAAGATCTCCCGCAGCCTCGCCTCTGTTTTTTATAGCAAAAGCAAATGGCGATCTTCGAGCATGTGTGGACTACCGCGTCTTGAATAAAAACACCATACGGAACCGATACCCTCTCCCCCTCATTACCGTTTTGATTGACCAGGTGAGGGAAGCAAGAATCTATACCCGATTGGATTTGCGGGGTGCTTATCACTTGGTCAGGGTTCGTGAGGGGGATGAGTGGAAAACGGCTTTCAAGACGCGGTACGGATTGTACGAATATCTGGTTATGCCGTTTGGGCTATGTAACGCCCCCGTGGCATTTCAGTTCTTCATTAATGATGTGCTAAAGGAGTATATTGATTTGTTCGTGGTGGTTTATATAGACGACATCTTGGTGTATTCTTTGGAGACTTCCAGGCATACCAAACATGTGTGTATGGTCTTGGAGAAATTAAGAGAGCACAGTCTCTATGTCAAATTGAGCAAATGTGAATTTGGTGTGCACAATGTTGAATTCTTGGGGGTAATGCTTAGTCCTAGAGGACTACAGATGTCAGTACATAAGGTACAAGCAGTCCAGGATTGGCCTGTTCCTAAGAATGTGAGGGAGGTCCAGAGTTTTCTGGGCTTCGCTAACTACTATCGTAGGTTTTTTGTGCAGTTTTCACAAATAGCGGTACCCATCACTAGACTGGTAAGGAAAGGAGTCACCTTTACATGGACAAGCGAAGCAGGGGAGGCCTTTGAGTGTCTGAAGTCAGCGTTTATCACTGCTCCGGTGTTAGCCCATCCGAATTTGGAACATCCATTTGTGGTTGAGGCTGATGCCTCTGATGAAGCTATAGGAGCAGTGTTGTCCCAAAGAGATAAACATACGGGGCAACTACACCCTGTGGCATATCTCTCAAAGAAGTTGAGTTCGGCTGAACTCAACTATACAATAGCCGAAAAAGAACTGCTGTCTATAAAAAGGGCATTTCAGGAGTGGAGACAATATTTGTGGGGTGCACGTCATGTCATCACTGTGTACACTGACCATTGAAACATGCAATATATGACTTCTGCGAGACACTTGACGCAACGACAGATGCGTTGGATGCTCTTTTTTGTGGAATATGATTTTGTGGTTACTTTCAGACCGGGTTCTGAGAACCGCAAAGCTGATGCGTTGTCTAGACAGACTTTACCAGTGGTGCCTAAAGAGGAAGAGGTACAGGCTATCATACCGGCAGCCAAAGTGGTGTGTGTAGTGAGGGCTGAGACCTTTTTGGATGAGGTGAAAGCACATCAATACCCTGAGGGATGGAACGCTTGGGCCAATGGTAATCCAGCAAGAATGGTGAAACAGGGATTGCCTTTTCAACAAAAGCGTTTGTATTTGCCCACCGTTCCTTTGCAAAGAAAGGCTTTTCGTTGGTGCCATGAAGCACCAATGGCAGGTCACCCGGGCATTCGCAAGACAATAGTCATAGTCCAAAGACATTTCTGGTGGATATCTCTTGTAAAGGACATAACGTTGTGGGTAACGCAATGTGATGTTTGTGCTCGAGCAAAGGGGGTGAATGCAAAGAAGGCCGGGAGGCTCATTCCGATGCCTACTCCTAAGCGTCCATGGTTGAACATTAGTCTGGATTTTGTGTCAGGTCTTCCTATGGACCAAGGATTTAATGCCATTTTGGTGGTTGTGGACAGCCTTACTAAAATGGGACATTTTATCCCTTGTAAAAACGTGCCTACCGCCAGTCAGACGGTGCAGTTGTTGGCCAGTCATGTCATCAGATTGAATGGATTACCCAAGGTGATTGTCAGCGATAGGGGGCCACAATTTATTGCCCGTTTTTAGCGGATGCGGTGTCATGCGCTAAATATCGATGTATCCTTGTCTACAAGCTTCCATCCTCAGACGGATGGACAGACCGAGAGACTTAATCAGACTTTGAAAAAATATCTGCGATGCTATTCCAAAGAGGCCCATGAAGCCTGGGTGGCACTGTTGTGGATGGCGGAGCTGGCGTATAATAATGCATGGCACAGCTCGACTGGTATGTCCCCTTTTAAAGCTAATTATGGGTATGATGCGCACACCTTGCCAGTGGACATCCCAGATGAGGTTCAGAATCAATTCAAACAACAGGAGAGAAAGGGTCGGAAAAAAACACTCTCATACCCCTTACAGATACATATATCAATCAACAAAAGAGTGTTAATCAATGCAAACATAAGATGCTACAATAAGAATTTTTTCAAAAAATTATAACATTTCGAGCATCAGAGGAAACTGTTAATACAGTAGAAGAATATAGAGTGCACGTGCTCAGAGAGAACTAACTAAAAGGACCCTCAGGCCCCAGCTAAAAGCTGGTAGCCAGTTGTCTTCATCGGGTCCCCGTTAGTTGCGGGAAAAGTGAAAAGTGCGTTAAAAGAGTATGGACTACTCCTCAAAACTATTTTAATGAGAGGGTAGCTCTAACTCTGTTAAAACAAATGTGAAAAAAATATAATAATTTTTTCAGGACTACTAAGTGGTTGTGTGAATTTGAACCAGTGAGTCCCATTAATTGTGTGAGAAAGAAAGGTAATAAAATATGGTCAAGATGTTTCTGCTAATCGAGCATTAGATCAGCTCAGCATTCGTCAGGACCAGAAAAAAACACTTCTACTCAATGGTGGACACCCCCTAAAGTGTTCAGACCTATGAAGTGGAAAGAAGAACAGATACGACCTGAAATTGTCGAAGCTCTTTACGGAAAATTCTTCCCCAAGTATCTCCTCATTATAGGAGAATCGAAAAAATAAGATATCGTGGTGTAGTGAGCCCCCTGGGCATAGCGGCAGGAGGAAATCTTCACGTTCAGAATTAATTGTTGCTGAACGACTACCCGCTTGAAAACCTACGGCAGCCACATCCACAGCCCGTATCTACGTAGATACAGGGGGCTCACTACACTACGATATCTTATTTTTTCGATTCTCCTATAATCATTAAATAATTGCACTCTATATTCTTCTACTGTATTAACAGTTTCCTCTGATGCTCGAAATTTTATAATTTTTTGAAAAAATTCTTATTGTAGCATCTTATGTTTGCATTGATTAACACTCTTTTGTTGAGAGGTTCAGAATCAGCCTGCTGTGAGAGAGCAAGTGAAATTACTGAGGAGGGTGCATAAGGGGTGCAGGCACATTTGGTGAAAGCCAAAGAAGTATACAAGAAATGGGAGGACAAACATCGAGTGGAGGGTCGTCAGTACCAGGTGGGTGATAGAGTTTGGCTGTCGACAAAAAACCTCCATTTCAAACTGCGCAGCGTATTCCACCCTCGGTTCATTGGTCCCTATTCGATTGTTAAGAAAATCAATCCTGTGGCCTACAAACTGAAGTTGCCCGGATCTCTGCGAATACACCCTGTATTCAATGTACAATTGTTGAAACCTGCATTGTCCTCTAGAAGGGCGGTGCCTCCTCCGGTGATCAGTGGGGGAGGTGTTGAATATGAGGTCAGGAGTATTCGTGATTCCAAGCTGCGCAGAGGGGTGCTCTAGTACCTGGTGTCTTGGAAGGGATACTCAGCAGAGGATGATTCCTGGGAACCCTGGTCCAATGTGCATGCCCCTAGAGCGGTGAGATCTTTTCATTTGCGTTGCCCAGATAAGCCTGGTCCTAGGAGGCGCTAGGGATGGGGACATACTGTCAGGATTTGATACCTACATTGCGCCTGCCTAATCACCAGACTACAACTCCCAGAATTCCTTGCTGGTTGTGGGAGCATAAATGAGGGGGCGTGGCCTAGGGACATTGTGTGTAATTTGTTATTCTGGTTCGTTTCACGGAAGAGAACAGGTCGCTGGCTCCAGCGCGACCGTCATGTCTTGGTAGAAGAAACCGGGTTGGTGTTTCTTCAGGAAGCGTGGAAGCTGCCGTGTGAGTAATCTATCACGGGCGGAATCCTGACAGCAACAGTGTGTGCCTAGCCGAAGGTCGGCGTTTTGCCTTTCTAAGCGGCAGGAATAAGGTTACAGCGGGCTCGTTGTGTAAACTGTTATTCAACATGCACTGGTGGTCCTGGCAAGCGCGTTATACACGAGCACATAAACATAGAACAGAGAAGAATCTGTGCTAACGTGCTTTCGAATGTTTGACTTTAATTCCTGTTTTGATTCAGCCTGATAAAGTGGTGGCTACAAAGACGTATTTGAGCCCTACCAAGATTCTAGTTATTTCCTCATAAAAGAGGAGAGGGATATTTTGTAGCATCATCAAAGATAAAGGAAACCTTAGCCCTTGCCTGAGCGGAGGGTAGTGGGGTAGCTCCCTACATTCTACCGTGTCAGGAGACTGGTTATCAGTTGATGTTAATGAACAGTGAATAAAGGATAGTGCGGATAACAGTGGTGGGAAGCTACATTATACCGTGCAAGAAACATTTCTTTTGTGGATTATACACTGTGGTGAAACTTTTGCTTTAGTTGGAACGATTCGTTCATGGGAAACTTGTTTTGTCCAATGGAGAAAGACTTATTTCCAGGTGGATATCTTTAACGGGGAATCACTACATATAATTACAACAAATCAGGAGGGTATGTTCTAATCAAGAGTGGTTAATATTATTCATCAGCCAAGTGTAATATTCCTATGATCCTAACTTGTGTATTTGTTTTGAATAGGGAGTTGATAACACATGATAGTACTTGGTACTAAAATAAGAGAAGAGTGGTGGCTTCAAAAGGACACAGGTGAATAATTATATTAGATAGGGTAGCGAGAATGAAATGAGAGTAGGGTTATTGAATGAGTTGTAATCCTGTGTGTTCTCTTGTTTCAGCTATCCCTTCCCAGCTGTTCCCTTCCTTCCCCTCCTGTTTGTTATTTTGTTCATATTTTCCCTTACCTGATCACTCGAACACCCTGTGATATACTAGGGGTGTTGGTGCGATCTGGAGGTGGAACCCATATTGCATCAATCGAATCCTGCGGAGCACAATCCTGACAGAATTCCACACCCAAGAATCACGCTCCGCCTGATTCGGTTGTTGTAGATATGGCCACCTTGGCGGATGTACTACATGCACTGGTGTTGGTACAGCAGGAATTGGCAGCATCCAAGGCTGAGGCCATTGCGTTGAAGGATAGGGTAGAGCAACTGTCAAAAAACCCTTTTTCCTCTGGTCCATCTCAGATACAGGTTACTGTGCCTCCCCCCATTCCTTTGGCTAATCCTGAACGGTATGCGGGGGATCCCCGTAAGATCCAGGTGTTTCTCACTCAAGTGTTACTTCACTTCTCTTGTAAACCCGCTGCGTTTCCGAGTAATCATTCCAGGGTGGCGTTCGCCATCTCGTATTTGGTGGGCGAAGCAGCTTGTGGTAAATTAAATATTACCCTGTCATAATTTCTATTCTTAAACAATGGGTCATTCATATAATGAGAGGCAGAGTCCGTGGTGTCCGATTCAAAAGGGCTTTATTTCAGTAACTCGAGTTAAAGGAGATCGGGTTCCATCACCACTAAGGTTCAGGAAGGGTCTTCTAAACTTTATTCACAGAGTACAATATTTATACATTGCATTTCATAGAGAGGAGGAGTGCTCCAGGCAGAGCAAGAGAAAGAGAGAGATAAGAGCATGTGGGCGTGCAAGAGGGTGTACATGTAGGCGTTCACTTGAGGAGTCATAGATGAGTCATAGGTGGGTGGATACATGGAGGGGTCACATGGCAAGCTGGAACCTTTGCCCTACATGTGTGCGCAACTTGGTCATGACGTGCAATTGACGTGTAACTGGGGAAAGCTGGGGGGAGCTGACTTTTGGTCTAGTAGAGAAGCCTTCAGTGTCAGGACGACCTGCACGTCTGGTATTATCTGATATCTTAAGTTTGGAGGATGTATTGTCTGAAGTAAAGGTCGCTCAAGCAAAGGTTGCTCATCACCAAGAGCCAGTGTGGGCATATATTTCTTCGTTCATTGCTTGGGGGCTTTGGGCTTTCTATGGATGCGAGCTCTATAAATCACTTAAACGGAGACAGAAAGGATAGGCCCTATCTCTGCAGACGGGTTCTGTTTATCTTCTTCACTAGGCAGGAATGTGATTCTATGGAGCAGGCAGATAACTGTGTGCAAAATACTGTCTTGGCACCCCGGGCTGGGCCCCTTTCGGCTGAGCCTGAAGTATGCGATAGGTCAGGGATACGTAGCTGAGCTGCAGCTTTCAGAGTGTCTGGAGGCATGAAAATTCAATTCGGGTCCTGGCTCAGGCTGAGCCACAAAACGGGTTCATCTCGATATTAAACGTGCACAATGCAAACACATTGGCAACATAGGCCTCAGTGCAGAATTAACGTTTCTCTTATGGAAGACTTGGTAACTGACATCCTAATGGGGGACGCAAATGCAGAGGCATTAGAGGGAAGATGCATGGGAGACATGCACATACACTAAACGTGGGGTACAAGCAGGGGACACATTGACCATGTAAAATTTCATTTTCCTCAAGCTAACTGGGCAGTTCCATTGGTTAAAAATGATGATGCAATCCTCTCTGACTGGTCAGCCTTTAGAGCTGAATTCGAAAAGGTTTTTGACAGAAGGGCTAATACTTTTAGCGCAGATAAAGAATTGATGGAGTTGAAACAAGGTAGGGGAGAACTAATCACCTATTTAACATCATTCAACCGGCTGGTGGCAGAATCTGAGTGGCCAGAAGGCAAACGTATGTCCCTCCTCTATCAAGGGCTTAGAGATGAGATTAAAGATGTCATCGCTCAGATAGACCCTCAACCCACTTCATGTGTGGATATGATAAACCTGGCCTTGAGACTGGATAGCAGAATGTCAGAAAGAGGTGGAGATAGGAAGCGATGGGAGAAAGGGAGATACAGTTATGACAGGTTTCCCCGCAAGGCGGCGAGTGCCGCAGACCCGGGACCAGAACCCATGGAAATAGGTGCCATACGGGCCCCTTTGTCCAAAGAGGAAAGAGAGAGTAGGAGGGTTCAGGGCCTGTGTATGTATTGTGGCCGGAAAGGACATTATGTAAGAGAGTGTCCAGTTAAAAAACAGGGAGCCAATACCTGGGACAAGAACAGGAAAGTGGCGGCCTCTTCTTCTGTAAAGGTGCAGGAGGAAAGGGAGACACTACAGCAGAGAGAAGAAGAACCCCCTCAGTGGAAGCTTACTTCGTTGTCCACAAATGTGATAGGAGAAACAGAGTCTCATTTGGTTCTCAACATGTTGGTTGAATGTGAAAGTAAAACACATAACGTCCTAGTAATGTTGGACTCTGGAGCCACGGGCAACTTTATAGATAACGGATTGGTTACTCGTTTGGAGTTGCCAAGAGTTCCCAGGGTAAATCCCGAGGAAGTGTTGGCGGTGGATGGGCAGCCCATTAAGTCAGGACTCATCACTGAGAAAACAGCTGAGATGAGGGTATCCATAGAGGTGGAAGAGGGGAGACACTCTGAGATGTTGGAATTAAATATCATAGATGCCCCTCAATATGAGATCATTTTGGGTATGCCATGGTTGATTTATCATAACCCATTAATCAATTGGAAAACCAGAACGATTCAGTTTTTGCCTGAAATATGCCAAGAGCATTTTGTTTCCTGTGTGTGCTCTCATGTAGCAGTGTTGGCTAGTTCATTTATGGTAGCTACTGCAGCTGAAAAGGATGTGAAGTTGCCAGTTGAATACTCATCATACCAAGATGTTTTCAGTGAAATCCAAGCGGAATCCTTGCCCCCACACCGGGATTATGATTGCCGCATAGACCTGGTAGAAGGGGCTACCATTCCTACCTGTCGGGTCTATGCGCTATCGGTCCCTGAAACCACACACTTGAAAGAGTATTTGGAGCATTATGAGAGGTTGGGGTTTATTAGACCTTCAAGATCTCCCGCAGCCTCGCCTCTGTTTTTTATAGCAAAAGCAAATGGCGATCTTCGAGCATGTGTGGACTACCGCGTCTTGAATAAAAACACCATACGGAACCGATACCCTCACCCCCTCATTACCGTTTTGATTGACCAGGTGAGGGAAGCAAGAATCTATACCCGATTGGATTTGCGGGGTGCTTATCACTTGGTCAGGGTTCGTGAGGGGGATGAGTGGAAAACGGCTTTCAAGACGCGGTACGGATTGTACGAATATCTGGTTATGCCGTTTGGGCTATGTAACGCCCCCGTGGCATTTCAGTTCTTCATTAATGATGTGCTAAAGGAGTATATTGATTTGTTCGTGGTGGTTTATATAGACGACATCTTGGTGTATTCTTTGGAGACTTCCAGGCATACCAAACATGTGTGTATGGTCTTGGAGAAATTAAGAGAGCACAGTCTCTATGTCAAATTGAGCAAATGTGAATTTGGTGTGCACAATGTTGAATTCTTGGGGGTAATGCTTAGTCCTAGAGGACTACAGATGTCAGTACATAAGGTACAAGCAGTCCAGGATTGGCCTGTTCCTAAGAATGTGAGGGAGGTCCAGAGTTTTCTGGGCTTCGCTAACTACTATCGTAGGTTTTTTGTGCAGTTTTCACAAATAGCGGTACCCATCACTAGACTGGTAAGGAAAGGAGTCACCTTTACATGGACAAGCGAAGCAGGGGAGGCCTTTGAGTGTCTGAAGTCAGCGTTTATCACTGCTCCGGTGTTAGCCCATCCGAATTTGGAACATCCATTTGTGGTTGAGGCTGATGCCTCTGATGAAGCTATAGGAGCAGTGTTGTCCCAAAGAGATAAACATACGGGGCAACTACACCCTGTGGCATATCTCTCAAAGAAGTTGAGTTCGGCTGAACTCAACTATACAATAGCCGAAAAAGAACTGCTGTCTATAAAAAGGGCATTTCAGGAGTGGAGACAATATTTGTGGGGTGCACGTCATGTCATCACTGTGTACACTGACCATTGAAACATGCAATATATGACTTCTGCGAGACACTTGACGCAACGACAGATGCGTTGGATGCTCTTTTTTGTGGAATATGATTTTGTGGTTACTTTCAGACCGGGTTCTGAGAACCGCAAAGCTGATGCGTTGTCTAGACAGACTTTACCAGTGGTGCCTAAAGAGGAAGAGGTACAGGCTATCATACCGGCAGCCAAAGTGGTGTGTGTAGTGAGGGCTGAGACCTTTTTGGATGAGGTGAAAGCACATCAATACCCTGAGGGATGGAACGCTTGGGCCAATGGTAATCCAGCAAGAATGGTGAAACAGGGATTGCCTTTTCAACAAAAGCGTTTGTATTTGCCCACCGTTCCTTTGCAAAGAAAGGCTTTTCGTTGGTGCCATGAAGCACCAATGGCAGGTCACCCGGGCATTCGCAAGACAATAGTCATAGTCCAAAGACATTTCTGGTGGATATCTCTTGTAAAGGACATAACGTTGTGGGTAACGCAATGTGATGTTTGTGCTCGAGCAAAGGGGGTGAATGCAAAGAAGGCCGGGAGGCTCATTCCGATGCCTACTCCTAAGCGTCCATGGTTGAACATTAGTCTGGATTTTGTGTCAGGTCTTCCTATGGACCAAGGATTTAATGCCATTTTGGTGGTTGTGGACAGCCTTACTAAAATGGGACATTTTATCCCTTGTAAAAACGTGCCTACCGCCAGTCAGAGGGTGCAGTTGTTGGCCAGTCATGTCATCAGATTGAATGGATTACCCAAGGTGATTGTCAGCGATAGGGGGCCACAATTTATTGCCCGTTTTTAGCGGATGCGGTGTCATGCGCTAAATATCGATGTATCCTTGTCTACAAGCTTCCATCCTCAGACGGATGGACAGACCGAGAGACTTAATCAGACTTTGAAAAAATATCTGCGATGCTATTCCAAAGAGGCCCATGAAGCCTGGGTGGCACTGTTGTGGATGGCGGAGCTGGCGTATAATAATGCATGGCACAGCTCGACTGGTATGTCCCCTTTTAAAGCTAATTATGGGTATGATGCGCACACCTTGCCAGTGGACATCCCAGATGAGGTTCAGAATCAATTCAAACAACAGGAGAGAAAGGGTCGGAAAAAAACACTCTCATACCCCTTACAGATACATATATCAATCAACAAAAGAGTGTTAATCAATGCAAACATAAGATGCTACAATAAGAATTTTTTCAAAAAATTATAACATTTCGAGCATCAGAGGAAACTGTTAATACAGTAGAAGAATATAGAGTGCACGTGCTCAGAGAGAACTAACTAAAAGGACCCTCAGGCCCCAGCTAAAAGCTGGTAGCCAGTTGTCTTCATCGGGTCCCCGTTAGTTGCGGGAAAAGTGAAAAGTGCGTTAAAAGAGTATGGACTACTCCTCAAAACTATTTTAATGAGAGGGTAGCTCTAACTCTGTTAAAACAAATGTGAAAAAAATATAATAATTTTTTCAGGACTACTAAGTGGTTGTGTGAATTTGAACCAGTGAGTCCCATTAATTGTGTGAGAAAGAAAGGTAATAAAATATGGTCAAGATGTTTCTGCTAATCGAGCATTAGATCAGCTCAGCATTCGTCAGGACCAGAAAAAAACACTTCTACTCAATGGTGGACACCCCCTAAAGTGTTCAGACCTATGAAGTGGAAAGAAGAACAGATACGACCTGAAATTGTCGAAGCTCTTTACGGAAAATTCTTCCCCAAGTATCTCCTCATTATAGGAGAATCGAAAAAATAAGATATCGTGGTGTAGTGAGCCCCCTGGGCATAGCGGCAGGAGGAAATCTTCACGTTCAGAATTAATTGTTGCTGAACGACTACCCGCTTGAAAACCTACGGCAGCCACATCCACAGCCCGTATCTACGTAGATACAGGGGGCTCACTACACTACGATATCTTATTTTTTCGATTCTCCTATAATCATTAAATAATTGCACTCTATATTCTTCTACTGTATTAACAGTTTCCTCTGATGCTCGAAATTTTATAATTTTTTGAAAAAATTCTTATTGTAGCATCTTATGTTTGCATTGATTAACACTCTTTTGTTGAGAGGTTCAGAATCAGCCTGCTGTGAGAGAGCAAGTGAAATTACTGAGGAGGGTGCATAAGGGGTGCAGGCACATTTGGTGAAAGCCAAAGAAGTATACAAGAAATGGGAGGACAACTATCGAGTGGAGGGTCGTCAGTACCAGGTGGGTGATAGAGTTTGGCTGTCGACAAAAAACCTCCATTTCAAACTGCGCAGCGTATTCCACCCTCGGTTCATTGGTCCCTATTCGATTGTTAAGAAAATCAATCCTGTGGCCTACAAACTGAAGTTGCCCGGATCTCTGCGAATACACCCTGTATTCAATGTACAATTGTTGAAACCTGCATTGTCCTCTAGAAGGGCGGTGCCTCCTCCGGTGATCAGTGGGGGAGGTGTTGAATATGAGGTCAGGAGTATTCGTGATTCCAAGCTGCGCAGAGGGGTGCTCTAGTACCTGGTGTCTTGGAAGGGATACTCAGCAGAGGATGATTCCTGGGAACCCTGGTCCAATGTGCATGCCCCTAGAGCGGTGAGATCTTTTCATTTGCGTTGCCCAGATAAGCCTGGTCCTAGGAGGCGCTAGGGATGGGGACATACTGTCAGGATTTGATACCTACATTGCGCCTGCCTAATCACCAGACTACAACTCCCAGAATTCCTTGCTGGTTGTGGGAGCATAAATGAGGGGGCGTGGCCTAGGGACATTGTGTGTAATTTGTTATTCTGGTTCGTTTCACGGAAGAGAACAGGTCGCTGGCTCCAGCGCGACCGTCATGTCTTGGTAGAAGAAACCGGGTTGGTGTTTCTTCAGGAAGCGTGGAAGCTGCCGTGTGAGTAATCTATCACGGGCGGAATCCTGACAGCAACAGTGTGTGCCTAGCCGAAGGTCGGCGTTTTGCCTTTCTAAGCGGCAGGAATAAGGTTACAGCGGGCTCGTTGTGTAAACTGTTATTCAACATGCACTGGTGGTCCTGGCAAGCGCGTTATACACGAGCACATAAACATAGAACAGAGAAGAATCTGTGCTAACGTGCTTTCGAATGTTTGACTTTAATTCCTGTTTTGATTCAGCCTGATAAAGTGGTGGCTACAAAGACGTATTTGAGCCCTACCAAGATTCTAGTTATTTCCTCATAAAAGAGGAGAGGGATATTTTGTAGCATCATCAAAGATAAAGGAAACCTTAGCCCTTGCCTGAGCGGAGGGTAGTGGGGTAGCTCCCTACATTCTACCGTGTCAGGAGACTGGTTATCAGTTGATGTTAATGAACAGTGAATAAAGGATAGTGCGGATAACAGTGGTGGGAAGCTACATTATACCGTGCAAGAAACATTTCTTTTGTGGATTATACACTGTGGTGAAACTTTTGCTTTAGTTGGAACGATTCGTTCATGGGAAACTTGTTTTGTCCAATGGAGAAAGACTTATTTCCAGGTGGATATCTTTAACGGGGAATCACTACATATAATTACAACAAATCAGGAGGGTATGTTCTAATCAAGAGTGGTTAATATTATTCATCAGCCAAGTGTAATATTCCTATGATCCTAACTTGTGTATTTGTTTTGAATAGGGAGTTGATAACACATGATAGTACTTGGTACTAAAATAAGAGAAGAGCGGTGGCTTCAAAAGGGCACAGGTGAATAATTATATTAGATAGGGTAGCGAGAATGAAATGAGAGTAGGGTTATTGAATGAGTTGTAATCCTGTGTGTTCTCTCGTTTCAGATATCCCTTCCCAGCTGTTCCCTTCCTTCCCCTCCTGTTTGTTATTTTGTTCATATTTTCCCTTACCTGATCACTCGAACACCCTGTGATATACTAGGGGTGTTGGTGCGGTCTGGAGGTGGAACCCATATTGCATCAATCGAATCCTGCGGAGCACAATCCTGACATCATATGCATGAGGTGTAGAAAGTGTTGCGGAATGAGGCTGAGCCGTGCGGAGATGACCAGCTCCGGATGAGCCATACATGCCATCCATCATTTTATGGCATCTAAGCACCCAACCCAACCCTCCCACCTCCGTCAGAGCTGGTCCAGCATCTCAGGGGCATTACAAACCAAGGAGTGATAAAGTTGGGAGCTCCCCCCTCCGCCCAACCAGGTAAATCAGTCAAGTGTGTCTTGTAATGTCCGAAAGCATGCTTCAATTGCAAATATCTATGTAATCGGGTACGAGAGAGATGGAAAATAGCTTGAATGTTGGCAAAGGATTGCATGTAATTGCCGTCCAAACATCAGCCATTTCTGTTATCCGAATAAGGTCCCACTGCTGAAATCCCTCCAACCGCGCCCTATGATCCAGCCAGTGTCCATGCCACAATTTGGTCTGCTCAGTCAATTTCTTGTGCCAGCTAAGGAATCTGTTGGTGGCGCAAAATAAAAGAGTCACACAATTAATGGATGGAATGCAGAACAAATCAAAACATTCCCCCCCAGTCAAGTGATTTGGGTTGAATCCATCATTCTTTTGCTCACCATGCCACCCAAGTTTAGACCTGGCCATATGCAAATCAGTCTTGACCCTGTGCCTCATGGGAACAGTCCTGCCCGAACTACAAAGACAGGATCTCCCTGGACCGGAAACAAGCATCCTAGAACTGGTTTCAGGGTTTCAACTCTCATCAGCCAGGATAGCTTGATTCCAGTGGCACAGTGAGCTCAAAATACAAGAAAAATTGTTCTAGTGAGTTCAGAGATATGAAGAGCAATGGGCCTACCCTAAAAATAGTACATCACCCCATCCAAACAAAAATGGGTTAACTCAAACTGCCAGGTCTCGCCATCCTCCAGTCATCCAGTCATTGACGACCAGGAGCTGGCATGCTCAATTATATAAACAGATGTTTCCCGCTCCTAGACCGCCTTCATAAACAGACCAGCGACACTTGGCAGAGGTGATAAGCGGAGGTCAATTCTCAGAGAACCATACACTGGATATATGGAGTGGAAAATTCTATAGGGTGTATAAGAAGTGTGAGAGTATCATCTTTTTATGAGCACGACACTGCCCAGAGCATTAAGGGGGAGGGCAGATTAGGTAGTCAGGTGAGTCATAGTCTCCCGAAGAAGTGGGGTGAGGTTAAGAGGGTGTGTGAGCTCTGACACTGTTGATATGTGAACCCCTAGTTATTTTAGTTATTTAAAACTGTGGTGATGGGCTGGGATATCAAGTTGCCAGCCCAGCACTGCATTGTCAACTCGTAAAGTAAATAGAAGTGATTTAGCCCCGTTCACCTGGAGCCCTGAGGCGTCTCCAAACAGGTGTAGGATTTCTAATACACTGGAACCCGACACTGGAGGGTCAGTCAGGATCAAAAGGATGTGCAAACAAAACAGGTGATGGACCGAATGTGGATCAATGTCTCACATTCACCCCAGTCCGAAGATCTGGGCCCAAATCCATCGTTTTTTTGCACTCCACACCACCCTGGGTTAGACAATGGCGATATGCAAATCAGCTCTGACCCTGTGCCCCATGGGAACAGTCCAGTCCGAACTACAAAAGCCATGTCCGTCCCAGAACGGAATCAAGCATCCGAGGACCAGACCGGTTTCGAGGTAACACCTCTCATCAGCCCGGCTAGCTTGACTCCAGTGGTGTGGAGTGCCTGGGACCCACGTCTGAGCATCCCCAGCGCACTAAGGGCGGAATTCGCAAACAAAACAGGTGATGGACCGAATGTGGATCAATGTCACACATTCACCCCAGTCCGAAGATCTGGGCCCAAATCCATCGTTTTTTTGCACTCCACACCACCCTGGGTTAGACAATGGCGATATGCAAATCAGCTCTGACCCTGTGCCCCATGGGAACAGTCCAGTCCGAACTACAAAAGCCATGTCCTTCCCAGAACGGAATCAAGCATCCGAGGACCGGACCGGTTTCGAGGTAACACCTCTCATCAGCCCGGCTAGCTTGACTCCAGTGGTGTGGAGTGCCTGGGACCCATGTCTGAGCATCCCCAGCGCACTTAGGGCGGAATTTGCAAACAAAATAGGTGATGGACCGAATGTGGATCAATGTCACACATTCACCCCAGTCCGAAGATCTGGGCCCAAATCCATCGTTTTTTGCACTCCACACCACCCTGGGTTAGACAATGGCGATATGCAAATCAGCTCTGACCCTGTGCCCCATGGGAACAGTCCAGTCCGAACTACAAAAGCCATGTCGTTCCCAGAACGGAATCAAGCATCCGAGGACCGGACCGGTTTCGAGGTAACACCTCTCATCAGCCCGGCTAGCTTGACTCCAGTGGTGGATGGATTTGGGCCCAGATCTTTGGACTGGGGTGAATGTGTGACATTGATCCACATTCTGTCCATCACCTGTTTTGTTTGCAATTGCCGCCATAAGTGCGCTGGGGATGCTCAGACGTGGGTCACAGGCACTCCACACCACTGGAGTCAAGCTAGCCGGGCTGATGAGAGGTGTTACCTCGAAACCGGTCCGGTCCTCGGATGCTTGATTCCGTTCTGGGAAGGACATGGCTTTTGTAGTTCGGACTGGACTGTTCCCATGGGGCACAGGGTCAGAGCTGATTTGCATATCGCCATTGTCTAACCCAGGGTGGTGTGGAGTGCAAAAAAACGATGGATTTGGGCCCAGATCTTTGGACTGGGGTGAATGTGTGACATTGATCCACATTCTGTCCATCACCTGTTTTGTTTGCAAGGATCAAAAGAATGTCCTCTATTTATGGGATGATTCTGTCCCCCATTGTGTCACCCAATCTCCATCACCACAGCTAAGAGTCACACCGAATCACTTGGGCCAAGGGCTCTATTGACAGAGTAAAAAGGAAAGGAGAGGGAGGGCAGCCCTGCCTAGTCCTGTATCTAATTGGAAATTCCTGGGATAACACACCATTAATGAGGATCTGTATCAAGGCGCGAGTAAAGGATGCCAACCAGATGACAAAACATAGCACCAAAACCAATGTACTGCAACACCTCGTCAAGATATCCCCACTCGCAAGTTAAGGGCCCTTAACTTGCGAGTGGGGATATCTTGACCAGGTGTTCAGAGCCCCTGAGTCCCACTCATCTGCAGCCCCCCCGGTGCAGAGCATCACACTAGTCGACCCAGCAGCCTGCTGTAGGTCGACATTAGGGAGGGGGTGGCGTGCTGGCAACGCGGCGAAGGGTGCACCGCCGTCCCGGTCAGGCGGATACAGACATGGGGTGTTCGGGTCCATCACCGCAAGACGAGCTCTCAGGGAGTCCAGGATGGGTTCGCCGCACCAATAAAAGGGCCCAGGATGACAGATGCAGCAGGATGTCAGAGAAGGTCCTAGGAACGTCTTCAAGATGCGTCCTCCATCTTGGCTGCTATGGCCACGTCCCCTAACCGACATGACTCTTACCACAGTAAGAGTGATTTGAGTCAGTCAGTTTTCCCCGTGGCTGAGAATTGAGCCCGAGTGCCAGCAAAACTCAGTAGCCAATCAAACCGTAACTGATGAGAAGTTACAGCTTCCTATTCTGCTTTAGGAGAAGGGAATGTCTATACGAAAGGGTCGGAATCTGAGAGTGGCCAGTGGCTCCTCCTGCTGGGCTGCCAGCAGATCTTCCTTCACCATTGGTGCCAATCTAATTTCCCATCCTGGTCATTGAATCCATTCTTCAGTGCAAAAGTGATGGGTCGGGACATAGCTCACTCAGGTTCACTGTGGCCATCTTGATCACTCTTCCCCTGCCTTTCGGGATTATTATTATTTATTACTTTGAGTTTTACATAGCACTAGCTCGACCCGAAGGTGTTTTTTTTAGGAGTTCACTTTAGGCAGAAACCAGTTGTGCACCAGCCGTGGGTATTTATGGGTTAAGTATGCTCAAAGACACTGTTGCTCAGAACAACTCCCCTGCCTGCGACCCTCCGGACTTTGTCAAAACTTGTAGATTCTATGTATGCTATATTTTGCTAATTGTTTTATTCGTACTGTGCCCTCATTGTAAAGCGCTCTGATACCCTACCCTGGGTCTGGTCCGCGCTATATAAAACTCTATAATAAATAAATAAACTACATGGGCCAACACTGGCTCATCCAATCCCCAGAACTCCTTCCTCATCTGTCAGAAATAATGGCTGGCACTTATGCCCTTGGTGCAATAGAACATCATATCACAGTGCCACTGGGTGCCCATTGCTTTCAACTGAACCTGGCACTGGCAGCCCAGTCCACGGTCACAGCACTGCCTCCAACATCACACTCACTGTCAGAAAACACAAAATGTCACTCACCCGAACCACGAAATAGCAATCGTTTCTACAGCCATAGAGAGAGCAGTTGACATTGTTAGCCATATTATGAATCTCGGGGCTTCTGTAAGAAGAATGCTGGCTGGTCTGTGTGTTTTCTTCTCCCTTTGAGGAGATGTATTGTCAGAAACCCCTGAGCTGCCATACATTCTGAGTGAATGACAGCAAGTGCAGTGAAAAGGCTGCTTAACTCTGCAATAAAATCAGGGTAGTAACAGCGAGGAGCTGTAATGCTCTAGATGGATAGGGCTTCTGGTGTGACATGTCTGTATAAGTGCCGTGTGGGATAGCTGTTGTGCGGTTGAGTTAGAATTCACTATGGCAGGACCACTGGAATTGTGTGGCAAGGGAGGACCGAAGTATGTGGCAAAGTTTACTAAATTATGCAGGAAGAAAATGCAAATTGTGCCGGATAAAGTGGCGCACTTTTTGATATCAGTTTATTATTTTCTCATGTTTACATGTTGGCACTATCTGGACAAACTATACACCTTATTAGTGCTAGTTTAATACTCAAATAAAGCAATATGCAACTGAAAGGTGAACAGTCAACCTTTGTGAAGTGCCTGCCACTGCACAGCAGCTAGTGTCGCCGCATTTTTAGTAACTTTCGATCCATTTGAGCTACAAACAATGTTTTTTGTTAAAATCTGAAATCATGCAATAGATGATGGATTATGTGTCAATGGGGCAAATCGATAATTATGCAAAAAGTGCCACAGAATCACATAATTCCAGTGGCCCTACTGACTTTCGTCTACTAAAGTATGGGGCAAATCGATAATTATGCAAAAAGTGCCACAGAATCACATAATTCCAGTGGCCCTGACCATGGGTGGTGCTACTGACTTTCGTCTAATAAAGTATGTCGCCTATGGGTAGAGCGAACAGTAACTGCTGTAAAATAACACTTTAAACGTGGTAAGACCACCTTTCCGCTTAATGATAAATACGCTCAATGACAGCAGCAAGCAAGAGGTAGCTCTAAGGAAACGTGTGTGCAATCTGTGGAACCAACAAAATGGCAGTTGATTACATTGATCTTAAACAAGAAGATGAATTTGTTCACTTGCATCAACAACCTGTATCAATTACCTCTAAGCCAAAAGGAACAATTTAGCAACCACAGCATAATTACATGTGGTACTTTTTAATTTACAAAGCAAAACTCAAAGAAACATTCACAGGCTGAAGGAGAGCAGAGCAAACCTTGTTACTACTGTTGTGCGAAATTTGCAAAATGACGCCATTACACCACGCAGCAACATTTTAGCTCGGAAACACAGGAATACCATGAACAATCATTAAGCGGATGAATGAATGAAAGAAATGGGTTTTATAGAGCGCACATAGCTGCCCTGAGGCGTCCAAGCGCTAAGATTACCACTGAGGCTTAGGTTGCTTGAGGGAAGGATATCTATCCAACTACTGATTAATGAACAGGAGCGTTTTCAGCTGTTTGCGGAATGAGATGAGATCGGGGTTGGACCTTAGATGCTTAGACCGCTCTTGCTTGTATTTTTTGTAGTTTTTTCTTTAGTATGAAATGAGTTCTCACAGCAAAGGACACAAGGAAGCATTTTATGCTAATACATAGCATCAAATGTGATTTTATATTTCACGTAGTTGTTTGTGTAATTTTGCTTAATTATGTGAAAGCAAATTAGGCAAATTTCACACCCACCAAAAAAAGAACTCTACTCCTCTTGGAGGCAAGACTTTTCTTTTAAGTGGCCTATATAGCTTACAAAGCTCTTTACATGGGGTCACCATCCTTCCAAAATGAGGTAAAAGAATCACATGGGGCAAATCCAGCTTCTACTGGAAATCCCAACAAGCACGAAGAGCAAGACTTTAAACCTGGATGTCTCTTGCCTAGCCTATAATAACAATAATAATACTAATTGTACTTTGAGAAGGTCACTTAGTCCCCTGAAGTATTACTACCAATAGTGGATGTTTACATGTGGACTTAATGTTTGTTTCTAGATTCTCTCTCAACATGTCGACAATATGAAGTTTCGGCACAGTGTTTACTCTGTAGGCCTTCAGTGCCTGCTCTTCAGACACAGAGAACAAATGCATTCATTCTTAGCCTGAAAGTCCTCAGTTTTTGCACCTGCACTATTATAGCTGCAGTGTGAAACCTTGATGTTGGATACTTGTGACGTGTCAGTGAAAAACACCAGATTTTGTTTAGGAGAAACCAAGGGGCATATTTACAAGGAGTTGACACCACCAGAACGTCACTTTTTATGATGTTCTGGTGGTGTTAAATCCTTTGCCTTAATTACAAGGAGGCATTAACACATTTTTTGTGGCATAGCACCACTTTGTAAGTAATGCCTCTTTTCATACAGCACTTAGGGGCACATTTACAAGAACTTAACGCCACCATAGTGTCAATTTTTTTTATGTTACAGCTGCTATTTTTTATTGCCTTATTTACAAGTTGCCGCTAACAGCATATATGTGAATTCATGAAAAGTGTTGCATCACTGTGATAAAATAGAGATTGGACACTTTTCACTGCACACAGCTTGCAACACCATGGTTGCGCCGTATTTACTGTACGGCGCTCCATGTCACAATCAATGACATAGCTGACGTATCTGCCAGCGCTAAAGTTACGCATTTGCTGCAATTATGTTGCAAGCATGACGTGACTCCAGCAATGCATGGGGCCAGCTTATCCCTATGGGATTGCATTACCCTTACGCCTGCCATGAGGCAGGCAACAGGTTTTTACGCAGTTGCGTCCTTTAATTGTTGCTGTGAAATATTATAGATTTCACTGCGCCACTCCTATGAGGCTTTGTTGAATGGGAACGCCCACCCTGTATACATCATACCTGACTCAGGTATAATGTGGCACAGGGCTTTGCAAGGTCATGCTTTTGCCTACATGTCTCTTTGTGCATACGATGCAACGTGGTGCAAACTTCATGCTACAAGTACGTCAGGACAACTACGCACCAGCTGCATTAAACTGTCGCAAGGGGCTCATGAATGAGCCTCTCTGTCTCTTCTTTTTCCCCTGCACTGGTGCACCTTGCCTGCCATGTGCCAAAGCAGGCACCCTTGTACCATGGTGCAAGGATGACTGTGTTGCGGAGTTGATTGATGTTGTGCAGAAAGAGAGATCTACCTGCACAAAACCTATCAATCTAGGGTATTTCCTCTTTCTCTGTGTGCTGTAGAATGCTGCACACATTGAAAAAGTGAAAAAAAGAGGAGAAAATAAAATGTGATCCTCATAGCACCTCACAAACATCACCCTTGGGGTAGTATTAGATTCTGATGCATTCCAAAGGTTTACGGTTTCTTGTAAACCTGAGAATGCTTCAGATTCCATTGGGTTGGCGTGGGTACTCCCACATCAAACCCATTGAACGCCCCTATCACACTGTTTAATGTGTGAAAGGAGCACATATTTACAAGTCCATAAAAAGCCATGTAAAGTGGCTTTGCGGGGCCTTGTAAACATGCTGTGGCACATTGCGCAACCGTAACGTCAAACATGTGACGTCACAGCTTTGCAAAAGTGCCCTTGGAGAAGAGAAGAACTCCCACAATTCATCCTTGGCAAGGTTAACGACACCATGGACCTCCTGCCATTGCACCTCGGAGCATCAAGGAGACCACCACCACCTCCCCTGACATGCATAGCTCACCTGCACAACTGCTCTGTTCCCTTTGGGTGACAACTGGACCTGGTCCCCTCTAAGTGCTGACCTCTGTACAGCGGAACTTCAGCAACAGGGAGCTGGAAACCAGGAAACGCAGTAAACCAGAGACTCTCCCGATCTGTCTTAGCCATGAAAGAAGGAGAGATGCACAACCAGTCAACATTAAATTAGGTTAACTGATGTCTGAGCAGTCACATCCATGGGCTGCACGGACTCCGCACCGGATGACCATGTCGCAGTGGAGCCCACGTCACTGGGGAAGCGTTCAGGAGAAGTGATGGGATCCTGTCTCTAAGTGCATTTGCACATTGCCACTGCCGCATGCAGAAACTTCTGCCTCTCTTGTATAATATGCTGTAGATTGGGGATTGCTTATAGTTGTGGCGGGGACATCTGTTCCTCCTACACCTCCCGGTATGACTGTCTCCACGAATGACAGCTCGTTGCGCAGATCCTTTACTCCCTGCCCGCAGCACCTGGTGACCAGTAAATGGCAGGCGGTGCCAGACATATTCAGTGGCGTTAATTATTTGCGTGTCAACATCTGAGATCATTAGCAGCCTTTACAGGTAGATGAGGGAGTATTTAAGGCCCAACTCGAGGAGGCATTGCTTAACCACTAGAGACGAGCCCCTCTGCACCCCCTTGGTGTAGCCAGGGAAGAAAATAACTGTGGCATTATCTACTTTTATCTCCCCGAGCTTCCGTAGCTCCATCAGGACAGCGGCATGATCCCTGTAGGAGGCGGAAGAGAAGGGGTCTAGGACCTGTCACCAGCAGCGAGCGGCTCACTGGCACTCGATGGACCTGCTCTAAATCAAAGAATGGGGAGAGTGCACCTACTGTCAGTAGGTCACGTAACCATGTCTCAGTATATGCCACTGCATCAGCCCCTTCCACTCCCTCAGGCAGACCCAACACCCTCACGTTGTTACACTGCGAGCGGCCCTCCACAGCCTCTGCTGTTCTTGACAGTGACTTCACATGTACCATGTGCTCCTACACCTCCAGTGCTGCGCTCAGGGTACTTGGGGGGACTTTGGCCATTTCTTGCTCAATGTTGTGTAACCTGTAAGTCAGTTGTGATGATCTGTGCTCTCCTGGATGAAGTTGCCTGTGTTTTTTGTCTATGTGGCCCTCAAAGGAAGGACCTGTTTGTTTGAGGGAGGTACCCACTGCTAGTACAGAGTCTAGTTTGGAGTCCAGGCTGTCCACTGTCACCCGCCCCAGCGACCAGCGATCACTAGCGGCTTGCTTCACCAACACATAGGAGTGGCCAAATGCTGACACCGCTCCCGCCTGCAGGTGGGCAAATTCTGCACCAGACATGACATGCAGTCCTGTGCAGGTAAGGGTGATCGCCGATGCCTCAATGTCTACAGCCACAGCCCACAAACTTGGGCCCTACATGGCCCGCCAGCACCTTCAGGACACCGCGATTCCACAACACCGGCACCTCCCACTCTGGTTCTCAGATGCAGGGCAAGTGAGACCTCCGGGCCCCAGAGACTGTCCGTGCTTCCAGGCATCAGCTGCCATGGTGTCAGATGGATGGTGATATGCAAAGTGCTGCATCACTGTTTTTTTTTTCCCAGCCATGCACCTCTTTTTATAAATGAGGCTTTGATTCTGCATACCCTCTACCCCTGGGACTCTGGCTGGTCATTCTGGCTCTTGGGGGTGTTTGGTGGGGTTGTTGACCTGTGCTGAGCTTAGCCCTGGCTGCTCGATTCAGCATTCCATGTTTTTTTCATTTTTTTCATTAAAGGTGCATTTATGGGCTTTTTTTGCCTCTAGTGGCTGAAAGGTGACGTTGGGCTGACTAATGTGAATTTTTTGCTGCTAATTGGTCTTTTGTCACTTTTCACTCCCTTACGTCAAATTTTTTATTGCCTTGACGCTAGAGGTAGCGGCAGTTTTCGTAGCAGCTAGCTGATACTTTCGCCATGTAGCGACGTATTGTAAATAAGTTGGTAACAGGGAGATAGTTTTCAGCAATAGACAGCGTTAAGAAAATTGCAGCTAACTAACGCAAACACTGGTTAGCGGCAATTCTTGTGAATATACCCCTTAGTGTGTAAAGGGCGTGCAATGGGTTTTGCAGTGGAACTTCCACTGCAAGACCCATTGGTTTTTGATGCTGCCTCAAATTTACACGGTATGGGGCAGCACCAAAAATATTACCTAGTCTCAAGCAGGCGATGCGAGAAGAAATGTTTCATTTCTACTCGTATTTTGCTCTCTCCATGCGTGCTGCTCTAGCACACATAGGAGCAATTTGCCCGTAAAGATTGTTTATGTGCAGGAAGGAATCCCTTCCTGCACATAAACGATCACCCCGGAAATGAGGGACCCTTGCTGCATGGCAAATGGGCGCCTGCGCTGACGCTAGGCAGCTTTTTTAGCACCAGGGCTAGGGGAAACGCAGGGGAGCGCTGAATTCTTGTAAATACGTCACTTCCCTGTGTTTTGAAACTGACGGAGTGCTGCGTTACCAATTGAGGCATACCACTGTGCTCCACCAGTTTCTAGTATATATGCCCCCCTAGTGTTAAATGGCTTAATAAACATTTTCATACTACTGTTTCCTTCTAAAAGCACACCAAATTTGGTAAATTGGGAAGTTTTCAGGAAAAAACATGTTTTCTGTAACACAAATGTACTTTCATTTAAAGCTGTTGTGCAGAAGTTTTGGCTCCTTTAGTAAAATGCAAAATCTAACCCACGGATACACACAGAACAAGGAATTACACAAAAAGATATGATTTCATTCGAGCTCTGTGAAGGGGCCACCCCAGAATCGGGACCTAATCAAGATTATTCAGAAGGAAATCGATGAGAATGTGGAACATTTACCTCAAGAAAAAGCTGCCTCTGAGTTAAAACGTCCACGCCGTTACGAAGATAGAGAAAAGACTAGGCCAATGAAGGGTTTGTTTGCTTGCAAGTATTGAGATTAACGGCAGCAGTGGGACTTACTTCTGGTCTACATTGGTGCTAATACTGTCTTGATATGATGTTATCAAAAGCTGTAAACTTTATTAATGGTAATTAATGATTTTAATATGCACAGTATATTTTCCTCTGCAGACTGTTTAATTTTATTGGAATTGTTATGGTTTTAATTAACTTAAACAATAAAGATTCACTCTTACTTCTGGTCTCGAGCAACACAGAGCAGTAAAGGAAGATTTTACCAAATATTTTTCGTTTGCTAGGGAAACATTATATTGTCAAAATTGGAGCTGCAGCCGGTTTTATCATCAGGGGACTCACCAGAAACACCATCCGATTGGCCACCCTGCTGGCAGCTCCACCAATCCCATTTCTATCCTTCACCGGAAAACTATTTTGGAAAAGGCTTTTACTGGTACCTTTTGGGAAATTAATTTTATGGCAGTAATGCAATTTACAAAGAGATCCACAACTTCTCATCGAGCACACTTTGTTGCACTAAATACCCTCAAGCAATGCTGAAGTCCATAGGATGACGTAAGGTGACAACATGAACAACCACACTGCTCTGCTCACTGGCAATCTAGAAGTCCATCTAACCCCTTGAAGAGGTCCTTCAAACCACGTCCCAGCCGACTATCAGATTCAAGAAATGAAACCCGGCCTTCCTCACCATCAGACAACTCCACTGGTCCCCTCTGCTAAACCCAATCATCTTAAAAACCTGTTGCATCCTCTTGAAAGAAGTATGCCTGAGAGCCCCACTGCACTTGATAAGCCAAACCACTATCTATAGTGGGCAAAGTAACCTCCTCTGAAGAAACATACCGGGCAAGAAAAAGAAGGCACAACAGATTTATCCTACTTCGTCCAGATCATCTCTGAATCCGTTCAGGTCCCTTCAAATTCTTCGTCCTTCACCTTTAGATGGAACGGGAGACTCAGATCTTGAAGCATCGCCTCATCCTAAGATGTCCTCAGAGGAGACTCTGCCTCATCATAAGATTGTCTCATTCTCATCCTACCCGCATACTCCCGCCTCTTTGGCTTCCCAATGGTACCCATCTGACTTCTGTTCTGTCTACATGTACCTATGTATTGTGCTCTTCTGCTTGGTAGCTAGGTTTGGTTTGCATCATCCAACTATTCCTGTAACTCACCAGCATTTGTGAGGTGAAGCAAGGTATCAGGTGATTCTGTCCTGATACAGCTCTGGGTAGCAGGCAGAGGAGTACTAACTGGGCAGAGGCCACTGTAGGGTTCCTGACTGTCCTAAAGTAAACAAGTGCTCAGGGAGAACACTTCTGAGGGGCCCATCGACTGCTCCCATGGGAGTGGGGGACCCTGTATGTCGCTCAGCACCTGTGGAGGGCATTTAACCCTGTACAGGGGCACATTGCATCTGGGAGCCTGTGTAGGAGAAAATATCTGGCTTGAGGCAAGCAGACAGGAAGGGATCTTTCTGTGATTTCTACTTTCCACATTGGTGCTAAACCTCCCTGGGCCCTTCAATAACGATGCAACACCATGAGATAGAGAAAGTTCTGGGAAATTGCTAAGTCACCACTTACCCAATCTTAGCGGCACCTGTCAATGACATCTGACCGGTCTCTTCGGGGCCGATTCACAGAACTAACTTACGACAAAATCCTAAACGTACTACTTTTGGTATTCACAGAAGTTAGGATTTTGTCTTAAGTTTGGCTTAAGACAAACTTAAGACAGACTTAAGACAAAATCCTAACTTAAGTCTGTCTCAAGTCTGTCTTAAGTCTGTCAAGACAAAATCCTAACTTCTGTGAACACCTAAAGTCGTAAGTTTAGGATTTTGTCTTCAGTTAGTTCTGTGAATCAGGCCCTACGTGTTCTTGGGCTCAGCTTTTGAGAGGCCACCGAGTGTTGATGTAGTGTGAGACAATGCTGCAGAGCTTGTAGCAGGTAACTTTCCTGTTTTCATAGATTCCTGCAATGAGTAGCCTTGGCTTCCCTCCGCCCTGAAATCCTCTTGCACCCACCAAACAAGACTGTGTCACTTATCATTACCCAAACAAAGGACACACAGTGGAAACACTCCGTGCCGCCCTTTATCACTTCACACCACACAATGGAGGCCACGTTTAACAAATAGAACTACGGGGATCAATAAGAGTTTTTCTTCTTTCTCCTAGCAGTGGAAATTGGCCTGGACCCACTGCCCTTCCATGAACACTCGCATCTCCATCCTATTATTATCGGATTTATATTGCCTTTCAAAGGCTGCAGCACAGGTGTCATCAATGGAGAGGCTTCACTCTGATTAATTCCTGGCATAGAAGCCCCTTCTTGGGCGCGAGCGCCTGCTCCTTGGATTGCCGACACCTCGCGCTCGGTCTCAAGCTGTCAGTAATGACAGGCCGCTGTCGAGGCGTGTTGTGTTCTTGCAATGATGCCTCTGGAAGAGGACGTATCGATCTGGCCATTGCCAGTCACACTGTGCGATACAACAGCAGCTGCAGCCTGGCACGGCTGCCACCTCACAGGGCCACTGATCCCTCCGCCTCTGCCAAGTGCCAACTGCAGGGCCAGGGCCACGGCGAGCAGGAAGGTGGCTGGGGCTTTCCTGGCTCCGCCTCTTGGGGACTCATCTGGAACCTGGTGTAAAAAATGAGTGAAAAACCCTCTTATGAAAATTATGTTTATTGGGTCTATTTTTGACAGACTGGGGACAATGAGGAGGGACCCACAGACAAACATTCGTTTTTGATTGTTGAAACCAGGCAAAATAAGGTCTTACAGTTTCAGGGCCCGATTCACAGAACTAACTTAAGACAAAATCCTAAATTTATTACCACTTTGGTATTCACAGAAGGCATTTAGGAGTCCTAAAGTTAGGACTCCTAACTTCTGTGAATACCGAAATGAGTAAGTGCCTTCTGTGAATACCAAAATAAGTAAGTGCCTTATGTGAATACCAAAATGGTCTTAAGTTTAGGATTTTGTCTTAAGTTAGTTTTGTAAATCGGGCCCTCAGATCATACATCCGTAGTTACCAGGCAATCCCCGATCACCTTTAATGCTTCAGAACCTGTCTGCTCCAATCCCTCCTCTCCTAAAACTGTACCCCCTTCCAGGGCTGTTAACAGACTCGCCTTATATGTATTGTATTGTATTGTAATTCCATTCATATAGCGCTTACTACCCCTGCCGAGGAGTCAAAGTGTTACTTTGCTTCGGTTTAATTCTTAGACTTTTTCCGTTCTCCAACCAGCCTGCCCCTGAGAACTAGTGCTTCCATCTGCTTTGTATCTATGACAAGCTTCAAGCAGGAAATAAACCTAGTTTTACCTTTACTAAAGACGTTTTTTTTTACCCACTAGAAATTCCCCCCCAAGATGGTGATTTAAAACCTCTACCTTTAATTGCTCCTACTATTTCTGTACCATTTACTTCACACTTGTAAAATAAAATTCAGAACCCAAATAGGATAGACTTACCCCATCTTGGATAAATAAGTCCTGCAAAAGACAATCAGCTAGATTAATGAAAGGAAATTGCGCTCGCAAAGGGCCAGATTCTGAGAATCTGGCCCTTTGTGAGCGCAATTTTTGCATTTGGGATTCATCATCCCAAATGCAAAAATCGCTATTTGCGAAATCGCATATTTGCGAGGGATTGCATTTAAGGAATCTCTATTAGAGATTCCTTAAATGCAATTCATTAACCAGTTTTAAATTGCGAATTCGCAATATTTGGCTGCTATTTACCACAAAGTCTGACTTCGTGGTAAATAGCGAAAAAATAGAAAAATGCACTTTAGTGCATTTTTCTCTGTTGCATGTTACACACACACATGTCCTTTGGACATGTGTGTGCGCAACACCTGTGTAAATTTGCATTTCAGGGGTGCTACAGGGTGTCCTTTGGACACCCCTGGCACCCTTGAAATCGCTATCTTATTTGCGATTAGCAAATTGCTAATCGCAAATAAGGAATACTCCCCATTCATTCCTATGGGCCTTTAGGCCCATAGGAATGAATGGGGAGTATTCCTTATTTGCGATTAGCAATTTGCTAATCGCAAATAAGGAATGTGTAGGAATCGCAATTTATTTAGCGATTCCTACATGAATCCCGTTTTGCAAGTCCTTAATAGCGATTCCTTAACCCTTTCGATGCTCATGACGAGCTCAGCTCGTCATGATGCACAGTTGAGCTGTGCTGATGACGAGCTGAGCTCGTCATGAATAATGTACTATATCAATGTCCAGCACAGGAGGGGGAAAACGCCTAGCAGCCAAGGTGTTAATAATCGCTATTAAGGACTCGCAAAACGGCTCTTTGATGAATCTAGCTGTATGGTCCTCATTTATGGGTTAGTGGACTAGCTCAAAGCTGGCATGCCCAATTTATATATTTTTTTTTAATTTTTGAAAACCTTTATTTGTGTAGATGGATGCATACAAATACGGGCCTACAACCCAGAGGCCGGCCACGGAACAAACTGGAAAGCACCATTATCATTTAAAAGTACGGAGTGGTTACGCGATCTACACACTGCTGCGAGTCCATGATGCTAACTAAGTGGAACCACTCGGCATAGGATCAGAGAAGGTTAATTTTTTATAGTAAAAGAATAAAGGATCGGTTGTATAGTAGGCGTCCTGGTGCACATGGCGGGGAACAAAACCAAATACATCATAATAGGAAATCCACAGATCTGTAATCAGAAAGGTCCAAAGCATGCAAACCAACTTCGGTAGTGTCCACTCGCAACCTCATGTGCCCAAAGACAAACAGAACATCACTCTCATAACAGTCAAACCGTCAGAGAGACAGATAAAGTTGCAATCATTATACAGCCCAACCCGGAGAGTAAAGAGAACAAAAGTACTAGAAAAAAGGAAAAGGGGGACTCCACGTTACTGTACCCGCCCCACGGAGATAGTGGCGAACAACAATCCAGATAGCAAACATGCTTAGGGGCGGGGCGGTTAAGTCAGGATAAGCAGGACCGAAAGTACCAAAGTATATAGAAATACCCAACCCTCTCCCCCAGTAACTCACCCCGCGGGAATCAAGCACAGTCATGGAGACCCAAGAAAAGGACACAAAAGAGGCATAGAAACAATAACTATCTAATAGACCCTAATCCACCCGCCCCACCCTGCACCCCTGCAGAAGGCTATGGCCTACCCCCCCCAGCAGCGTGCCTGTCGCCCTAAACATGAACCCGAAATATAGAATGAGACAATATAGGGAAAAAGAAAGAAAAAAAGGGAAAAAAGAGAGCCAGGGGAGAGGATACCAGGTAATAGGGCGCACGGCCCCCACCCCTCGCCCATACAAACAGTTAGCGTGGCCCAAAACGAAACTGGCAAGTTTACAGGTATCCATACATATTAAGGATTCGACAAATTATCACAATTTGGGGCAGTCCATAACTCCGTGCACCGAACAGCAGTCCTCTGGATTAAGAACCGGGCTCATCCCAGTCCTGTCTTAGCTATCGCCACGATGTATGTCGATGTGGTGGGCATGAAACAAAGCGGTGAGAAAAGGCCGTGGAGCAGCCGCTGAACGGCCAATGGAGACAACCCGTGGGTTCTCCTCCGCCGATGGTAAAGCAAAAGCTGTTTACGGCAGTCATGTATACCAGTATCAATGATCACCAGCAGTTCCTCCCGCTTGCGTATTCGGACATCGCTACCCCCACCAGAAAGCGGGGAACAATCAGCAACCACCTCGGGCCCATCCGCATCTCTAAGGGATGGCCCGAGAGCAATGGCAGTCACCACAGTGTCTTGTACACAAGGATCCCGGGCCAAGGTCACTTGCCAAGTCTTCAGCGCTCGTAGGACGTCGCCAATCGTGGGCTCGCGCTCCCCAGTGCAGGCCCCAGCACAGTACAGAGGCACAGCATCGGCATCCCAGGTCGTTCCACTGCACACAGCATCAGCCGCCATTTTGCGAGTACAGCGCCGTCCCTTCGAAACCAACTCCTGGGGTGGGCTCACCAGCATGGCCCCCGCGGGATCCCCCTCAAGCACACAAACAGCACCCGCGGTGCAGAAATGAAAACCACCAAAAAAGGGGGACCCGCCAGCGCCACCGCTCAGCTGGAATCACTCTCCGCCACTGAGCGATGAAATTCGGAATGGCCGGGCAAGGCAACAAAGGGGGGAGCCACCAACACGGCGTCACCCACACACAACTTGCCGCACCTCACCTCTGGTACACCGGACGGTAGTCCCAGGCGTGTTCAGTTGCCTCCGGCATTTTTGAACAACGGCATCTTCCGGCCGACCTCCACCCGAGGCCGCCACGGACACCGTCTCGCCGGCCACTCGCTGAAGGCAAGGCCTGGTCTCCACCCCACGGAGGCCGCACGTCCCGGGAGGACGCCGCTGCGGATCCACTGAACGTCGGATCCACCAGGACGGACGGTAAGTGTCAGCAAACCTTCGTCTGCAAAATGTTGTCCGTTTTGGGCAGGATGGGCGACAGGATAGTTGAGTTTGGGCAGGGAGGCCGGCGGAGCCGAGCTACAGTGCGGCCATCACGATGTCGAGCTTGGCTCCTCCTGGCATGCCCAATTTAAAGATTATTGGCTTCTTGGCATGAGATATTTGCCATCAAGATCTGGTAGCAGGCAGCTTGTGTTCTTTTTTTTTTTTTTGATAACATATTTTATTGATTTTGTATGGTACCATCGGGGCACCTGCCCTGCATATAAAGATAACACATCGAATAATTCAAGACTACCAGATTTGTATACAGAATCAGCAACAATAACAAATATAACAATAAAAAACGTTGCTAGAGTTCTTGCATCACCTACAATGTGGTATTGAGTGAGGCATGTTTTAGTCTGCGGGGGAAACACATACATCAGGGGTCTGCGAGGGAAGAGGGGGAAGATCTATACCCCGGTATGTATGTAAATGTATAGGCATTTATATAGCGCACTACTTACCCGTAGGGTCCCAAGGCGCTTCGACCGCTGCGAAACCCTTCCTGGCTTCCAAGACAGATGGTCCCTTAATGGGTATCTCCAGGGTGAGACCAGGCATCCCCGGCGGTCTGGTGGGGCCGTTAGTGAAGATGAGGCAAGCTAATGCCCAGAGTTGCTGAGTGTGATCGCTGATCAGAGTTGGCACCGAGGCGAGAGAATTATCGAGTCCGCTGACCCTGGTCCAGAAACCTGCCACGCCGGGAATCGAACCGGAATAGCAACATTGACTCAAGGTATAGTTACTCATGGATATAATCCACTTCCACATGGTGTGATAGCCATTCTTGGGTATGAGGGTACAACCACTCCTGGGTATAACACCCATCCTGCCTGTTAGGGTGAGTTAATCACACTTGGATCCAAAAGATAAAAATTCTTGTGTACACTCCACTTCCACTTCTACAAGGTATGGCTAGTGACCCGGTGTACTCCAACACACCAAATTTATAAGGCCTCCTTCGCAAACCAATCAGATTATCTATCTGTCTATCTATACTCCTAACAAACTCCTGCATAATGAAATACCAATGCTACATCTAGATAACCCATCCATAGAAGACCACAGTTCAAGATGCTCGACCACCTACACTGTCTCTCACCAGGAAGTAGCTAAGAGTTTGGAGCACAATAGGAATGCATTCAGGATGAGCCTTTCCCATTAATTCTCTTTGATGCCAAGCTAACTGGAACAGATACCTATATACCGAGCCCATCCCTCTGAGTTACCTCCTCCATAGCTGTCCAAACCTAGCCCTTCTCTCCTGAAACCATCAGTTTACTCTGGGACATTGCCCCCTTCAGCCAAGCCATCCAGGTTATGGCATCCACAGCTGCCGCCACTGGGCCTCTCTCTCTACAAGCCACCAGTTTACCCTAGAACATTTCCCCCAGCCCCAGTCACCAGTCCCCCTCCAGTCACAGGTCCATGCCCTTACTTCCACTCTGCACCAATATAAGAGGGAAATATAACCACACATTTTGAAATGCCTACTCTTCAATATAAGATCAATCAATGAGAATCGCATGTAGTTCTTTGGCCTGCTCTACGAAGCTGCACTAGACATTACCTTCATCACTGAAACTTGGCTCGGAAACTATCCACGTCCATGAAGCCACTCCCAGCATCAATAACAGCAACCAGACCTCCAAGAAAGAAGAAGGTTTAGCTGTCATCCTTAAGAAATCCTTGAAAAATAACTTGCATTAAAGAATTCACCATGACTGATTGTAAATCCATGCCCGTAATGTTGTATCTGACTCCAACCTTGCCTCCTCCTTCCTTCTGACCTACAAGCAATGAAAAATGTAGAGATGCTCTACTGCATGCAGTGACAAGCACTTCACTAAATCTGTACATGCTAGGGGCTTTAGCATCTCTGCCCTACAGTTGCGTGGATGGCAATCAAACATCTACTCTCAACTGGAAAATGGAGATCATAACCCCCAAACAATCGATCGTGCAAACACAACCTATGACCATAGGACCCAAAGAACTTGAAAACACACCAGACACACTGTGTGGGGTAAGCACCAGAGGGTAACCATGGCTTCTTGCCTGCCCCATGTCCCAAGTTAATAAAATCACTACAACACCACAAAAACACGTGGGCACATTTACCATACCTTAGAAACCAACAAAAGCTACAAGTTATCCTCACCCTCATGTACCCCAGTATGGACTAAGCAAATAGCCTAGACCTAGGGGCCATGTGCTTCTCTTTAAGCACACTGTACCACATCCAGAATGCTAAGGCAAGTCTTTGCCTTCACCTACATTTTAAGGAACACATTATGAGAGTATTACAATACCTTTACAGCATTATTCGCAGAGCCTCCTATGGAAAAGGTCAAGTATATTTATAGATGAAGTGTACCAACACTCACAAGCAGGATGCTATGCTCCAGATTAGCACCATGGATCATCATCCATTTACAGAGAGAAGCGCATGGGAGGTGGTGCTTTCTGAGTCCAAGCAGGTAAACTCTTCAACTTATTGGCAAACAAAATACAAAGGGCACAAGAACACATGAATATCATGAGAGATGAAAACCATGAGACTACCTGTCCTGGTATACAACCTGGGACTACAACCTAAAGCCAGAATATGTATGGCACACATCAACCAAGAGACCGGCATTGCAAACATAGATGCCAAGATACAAATAATTATAAATGTGCATCTTTCTCCCAAATCCCCTCATCCATCACATTCCTAAGAGCAGTGTAACACAGCAAAATAAAAGCACCCCATAACCAGCAATGAGACACATGAAAACTCTTCCCACGTGCTCAAAACATAGACAACACAATTTTACGTCACACAACTCGCGGGATGTTGTGTGCTACCGATGTGGGTAAGTGTTTCAATTCCACACATAGAGGTAGTAAGCCCAAATAAATGCTACACAACAGTACAATGGGTGCTTATCATTTGGATTCTAGTCATCCACTTTTTGTCAACATCAAATCCCTCTACGTCATCTTTACCACCTCTAACATGGTGACTGCATTAAATTATTTACCCCATCACCAACAGGCCTGACCCCATTCTCTTTCTGTGCAGATGAGGCAGCAAGAGCAATAACTGCAACCATCACATGCCAGTAGTGGCCTACATCAATTCAAGGATGCCCATTATATGCCAGGGATTCATATGGCTGACTCATTTCTTCATGGCAGATCCACTGTGAAACTCTATACACTCTTTATTACACTATCACATAAGGATATTTCATGGGGTAGGTGGTAAATCCCGCTCTGCTGGTGTAGTTCGCAGAGTTTTGCCACTCCGTGCTCTGCTCGGAGCATGGAGTTTGGCAAAAACTCTACCAACCACTGCATGTCGGAGTTTACCTGTGCTCATTTTAATGTGAGTGGGCATGTGTCAGTCTTCAGCAGTGAAGACATGGCCTGCGGTGACACGGCTGTGACGCAGCGGTGCAGGAGTGAGGGTGATTCAAGTTATGCAAGAGCAGCTGATCCCAGGCTCAACGGGCAGTGGGGAGTCAGAACTGCATTTGTCACTTTTTGAGGGAATCCACGTAACCTCACTATCACTAAGGAGGGGGAAGTGAAAGTGTGTGTATGAGTTCGGCCTCTTATCCAGAGGTGAGACCACAGCTACTGGCAGAGATTTCCCGGTCACTTTTTGTGTGTACATGTCATGTGATGAGGAGAAAATCAGGCTGGGTGTGATTAGGCGTGGTCTTGAAAGGCACACCTTTGCCAGCACTGTAGGTGTTCAGCATCCACAGGAGAGGACGCGGGCACCTATCAACTGTCTACATTTCCCCAAGTATCTCCCACTTAGTCCCCGATTCCGCTGTAGATTTTCCACTATGGCCCTCATCTCCAGGGTGTGTTAGGGGATGAAAGAGGACTTAAGGAAAGGGAGGAACTAGAGTCAGGCCTCTGCCCTTTATCCACTTTTTTGCCCCGCAGGTGCAATCGGCACAGGTAAGAGCGGTGGGGTGGGCCAGAGGTGGGGCGGGCGGTGGGGGGAAGTGGACAGACGACAGGATAGGGAAAATTAAATCAAAAAATAAATAAAACCACTTACCTTGCGCTCACCACATCGCCAACTCGGTGAGTGCAAGTTAAGTGGTTATATTTATAACAGGTGAGTTTCTGGGTTCTCAATTATTTTGAAAAAACACTTCAGGGCAAGCTGGTAATTTTGCACACACTTCCATGGTATGGCCACTGCTTTCTGCGAGCTCAGTGGCAGGGAAGACCGGTGCTTTTTATCAAAATTCCTCTCTCTATTTAGTATTCCCTTAGTCCCGCCTCCCAGCCCTCGAGCGGCTGATGCCACTGTTTGTTCCCTTTCTATCCTTCAGGCCCATAAAGCACTTTTGTGATGGAGGCCTCCTCAACCAGTTTCTCTCTGAGGTTGAGAGAAGTGCATACGGAACACGCACAGTGTTTATATATGTTGGTGTCTTAACAATTCTTCTTTGGTGCTCACTCTAGGGGTGGGTAGAACTCCACAGAATCTCACTGAGTTTTTATGTAACTCTACAGAATTCCATAGAGTAAAACTCCACAATGTTCCATCCACCTCTAGATAATTCTCTGGTTAGTAAGTGGAACAGTGAACTGAGAAGTTCAACAGAGGTAGAGGTCTGAGAAAATTCTTAAGTTGGACGAGACACAACACTATGTCGGCTAATTTGGTGCCTTAGGTATTCTTTGCAATTTTTATACTCAATTACACGCCCTGGTGGCTATACAATTCAAGCATGTGTGCACTTGAATGCAGGTGGTGTTTTCACATGCACAAATTACTTGACCTACACCAAATGTATTCTATGATAATGGTTTTTAATAGGAGCGACATGTCCAAGTCTGATTTGTTTTGTTTATTAGTATTTTCTATTAGTAATTTCCATATTTGTGTATGACCGAGAGCTTATTAGGAATGAGAACCTATCATCAGACTTATAAGAATCAGTGGAATGATGGAGAAATATGTTATTATGTTGGCTTTTTTAAGTAGCTATTGAAATATTCAACAGTTGAAGATTTTGTGGAAAAATCTGTGGAAAACTTAATTTATTTCAAAAGAATCCCCTTACAATAAAGTTTCTTGTAGTGGATTGCCTGCTGGCTAAGACCGGCAAAGCATCTTCACAAAAAGTTCATGGAAATAATTATAACTTTGCAAACCCTGGTACTATATTTTTTAATCACATTTATAGTTTACAGTTGCTCCACTGACTTCTAGCGCATAGATTGACCTTTTTTCTCTATGGAGAAGCTCCTTCAGCAATACATGTTGGTCTTTATCTGTGGTCTTTAACTTTTACCCCTCTGGAAAGCCATTTACTCCTAGTAGCAAATGTACTCCCTGTTTGAGGTTGTGAATACCCACATATGCAGGTGTCCACAGTGGTTCACCTATTGCTGACATGGATGTAATTTTGGGGTTAAGAGGTTTCTTCTGAGAGCTCTGGTGTGTCCATTGTGACCCCTCGTACTACCTTTGTGATGCCTGGCCTCAGAGGTGCAAAATCAGTGCCAAGAACACAGGGCCAGCTCAGCCCTGACTTATTATTCACTATTAGTGTAATAAAAAATTGAAAATAGGGAGCTAGAATGTAATCTTCACTAGCAGTTGAAAGGAAGTGAGACTCCACACAGCAAGGTAGGAAGGAGGACACTTTATTCCAGCCAGACACAAGAGCTCCCCGGCAGCAACTGCCGATGAGAGAACATTCCCCGCAGAGTGTTCCACGCAGGGAACACTCATGCACTAAGGTTCCCAGGAGGGAGAACCAGATCCCAACAGCAGTTAAGCAAAAAAATGATTTCAAAGTAATGCTGTGTGCATGCATGTGGGTTATTATATGTTTGTGTGAGAGAATATGTGTATATGTAAGTGTGTTTCTGTTTCTTTAAGCATGTATATGTGAAAGTGAGTAAGGGATAGGCAGAGAGCAAGATGGAGTGTGAATGAATTTCAGTAAGTGAGTATGAGGAGTATAAGTGAGTCTGAGTGAGTGAGAATGAGTGAGTCAGCGTAAGAGTGAGTGAGAGTAAGAGTGATTGCAAGTGAGTGAGAGTGAGTAAGTAAGGGAGAATGAATGAGTAAGAATTAGTCTGCAGGAGTTTTTGAGAGTGTCACAAAGAATTAGTGAGAAGAAGGGACAGTCAGTGTAACTGGGATGGAGAAAGAGCAATTCAAGTAAGTTAGAAGACGTGAGAATGAGTGTGAGTGAAAATAAGGGATTGAGAGTAAGATGGGGTGCAAGTCAATATGTGCAAGTATGAGTAAATCAAAGTAAGACTATGTGAGCATTATTGAGAGAGAATAATATTGAATGAAAGAGAGTAAGTGGATGCAAGTGAGTGAGAATGACAGAGTGAGAGTGAGAATGGGTTTGAGTGAATGAATGTAAGTTAGAGTGAGTGAGAATGTGGTGTTTTGCTTGTGAGTCTGCCTTTGGCCCTTGCATACCAAAGATAATTCTTAGCTTCTAGAGGCTTTTAAAATACTGGTGTTGGTATGCTAGAGGCAGTTCTTAACATGTCTGGCAACTGTGACACAATATGGGTACCTGTATACTAGAGGTAATGCTTGACATATGGGTCATCCATGGCAAAAGGCTGGTGCTGCCATACTTAAGGAAGTTTGTGATATGGGGGCGCCCATCAAACACACAGAAGGTGGTCATTCTTGGCATAATGGGCACCCACTGTGAAATACTGGAGGCAGTTCTTAGCATATGTGGAACCTGAGGCAAAATGCTGGCCCTGGCGCTTTGGAGTGGATTGTTGGCATAAAGGAGGACAGCATTAAGGTAGAGGAGGGTGCATCGAGGACAAATGTTGGCCCTAAAATATCAGAGTTAAAGTTTGACCTAAAGGTCACCCATACTATATGGAAGAGATTAAAAGCAAAATTCTGGGACATGCAGGTTGAATTTATTTTTTGGCAGAAGGTGGCACTGACACCATGTGGGGAGCATCCATTGCAAAATGCTAGCCCTGGCACAATGGAGGTAGTTTATGACATATGTGGCACCAGTGTTTGAGTGGTTCAGATGCCTCATCCATTAACACCCCCTTTTGTACCATATGTGGCACCAAAAGCACATTTTGAAAAACAAAGGCCCACTCCTGGGCTTTTCAGGTTTTGTTGACTTGGCACAGCATGAAAGGACTTTGATATTTGATATTTAATGAGTGCCCTTTCAGAGCCCAGGAACTTTAGTAAATTTGCTTTCAAATGTACTAATTTACCTCATTTGTTTCACAATTTTGTCTGCAGGAAACCCCCTGAACTTCTCCCCCATAAGAGGTCTGGCTCTCTCCCTTTGTGTGCTACCATTTATGGTACGAATTACCTTAGGTCAGCCAATGAGAAGAGGCATCGTCACAGGGTGGGATAAGGGTCAGTGAGATTGCTGACCTACCCCACTGTTGCGAGGTGTCACTGACTGTCACTTGGCCCTGGGCACGGCAAGGATTAAAACTGAAGTGCCCATGTCTGAGGCAATCAGTGATGCTCCCCCTTCTCACTTTGCCCGGCTGAGGAGGTCACACTCACATGGCTGTAAAATCCTCAGCCTGGCAAGTTTTCAGCTCTGACAGCCAGACACCTGTGCATTTAGAGCATGCCTAGCTCCTGGCTGCTTAACCTGAACAAGAAGAGTGTCTGTCAGACTCACCTTTGCGAAGCTTAACAGACACTTCTTGCCGGAAACAAATTTGGGTTGCATGACCCCTCTACCCATACGGACGGACTGTGACTGCACGCAGTAATTGTGTAACTTCAACTATATCAATTATTGTGTTGTCATATTTGTTAAGGTCTTAATGTCACATCCTGGGAAGATTACTGTTTAAAGGTCATATGATGCTGCTTCATTTTATGTCATTAAGGTTATAGGGTGTGTGCTGTCACTTCTGCAACTCGTGGAATTTTGGTAAATTGACATCCATGGTCCTGAAGGGTGTCTCACTGAAAAATTTGCATTTTCCTGCAGTTAGAGATAGAAGTGCCAAAGCTGCAAACCTGCAATGCTAGTGGGTCTCATACCAGGCACAAATGTGAAACTTGCTCTTTCGAACACCCACTCATGAACAGAAGAATGTTTGAGAATCAGGCCTAAATGTTTTTAGTCACCAATCACTATAAGAAGATGATCAATAACAAATATTGCTGTTCTAGCATTAAAGCTTGGTTTCCCATGGGACTGCATATTTAGGTGCTTTGAAATCAACAACTTCAAAGCATAATTTTTCTGTGAGCTTGTTAATTTTTTCTCTATTTTCAACATTCGAAAGTATTGATTGTGATTGGTGGCTTCTGACAACAGGTGTACACATTTGCGTAACTTTTGGGGCCACAAAATTGGTACGATTACTGAATTATTTAAGTTTCATGAAATATCACAAATTACCTTTTTATTTTAATTGCAAACAAGAGGTATGCACAAATCGTGTGTGTCAAAAGCGAAAAACAAATATTTAAAAAGTATTTCAATTTTTCAAACAAAATCAGCAAAAAATAATTTTTAGATTTTTTTTACCTATTTTGCTGGGAAATAAATCCACTGAATTGACTTTTTCTGGAAAATTTGTACAACAATCGAGTACGCTAGATTATGAATTTTGCATGTTTACATTGATGGATTTATCATTTTGTATACCATTCCTTTCAACGTCATTTATTTTCCGAATAAAGGGGACTTAAACCGGTACTGCAATTGATCAAACTCTGCCCATCATTGGTCTTTGCTGGTTAACATATGGGTATCAAGTTGTCTGTTTTTGTGGACATATATTCACCACATGGTAATTGATGTTTTTTCTACAATTTGTCAGGTAAATACATTTTGAGTAACATACTGCGAAAGGATCAGACTATACTATAAAGGGCTTTAAGTGAGCCAGGTCCAGCCTGTGCTCAGCACCAGCAGCTCTAAAAAGAAGGTGCTGAGACGGATCCATATCGGGCTCTCCATTTTTGCCCACACCCTCAGGGTGGAAAAGAAAATCTTAACGCTGCCTTTGATGTAAATGTATTTTTTGCAGGTCTATCTTGCGTGAACTCAGTCTGAAGGTATTGGAGCACTTTACATGCTACACTAGTTACATTACACGAGGCCATACTCAGGAGATTAAGGGGCATATTTACAACAGAATGGAAGAGGGCGGTGTTTCGCCACAATTGGTAATCCTGCGATACGACATTCTTAAAATGCAGGGATGTGCTGTATTCACAATAATATGGCGCACCCCTGCATTTTCGCTGTTGCTAAATTTAGCTGCCTAGTGCCAACGCAGGCACCCTTGCACTATACACCATAGTGCAAGGGTGGCTTTGTTGCAGGGATTGATTGTTCATGTGCAGGAAGGTGTCCCTTCCTGCACATGAACAATCACTAATGGCTTTTTGCTCTTTCTGTGTGTGCTGCAGAATGCAGAACACAGAAACAGCAAAAAACAGGATAAATTAATCATTTCTCCTCGTTACGCCAGTTTAAAACCAGGTTTTCCCATGTCGTATTTTTATTGCTGACCCATATTTACACCAGCCATGTAAATAGGGGGCAGTATCCAAAAGCAATGGGCGTGGTGGCAGAACACTCACTGCAACACCCATTGTCTGACCCTCTCACGCTAAATGCTGCATGAAACTGATATTATTTACAAGGCATTAAGCAACTTTAATTGGCTTAATGTCTTCTTGTAAATAAGGTGAAGGGGTTATCGCCCACCAGAACGTCAAAAAAATTGACGTTCTGGTGGCGATAAGCCCTTGTAAATATGCCCCTAAGTGATTTGCCCAGAATCACTGACACCGAGCAGTCGATCCTGCTGCCTCAGCTGCAAAGTCGGCAGCTCATTCTGTTACACCACATCCTCTCCCACAAGAACCATGGCATTTTCAATATTATATACAACAAAGCCATAGTTGGTGCCTAACAGTCCTGGCCTGCTGTAGGTGTAACGTTTCTTGTTTCATTATATAGCTGGGTGCAAAGACAGAAGCAGCAAAATACCAGTCGGGCAGCCCAGATTTCTAGTTTAAGTGTTTTAAGCCACGCCCTTAACCACATTGACCACGCCTCTTCGAGAGAGCCCTCGGTTTTTTCTCCCACTTAAAGTCCTAACTCTATTTAATCTCCCTTCCCCGCGTTCTTCCTCTTCTATTAACTCCTCCAGCAGCGACTTCTGCAGACGCCCTCCCATTGGCCACAGAGCAGCAGATGGCAGCGGCCTGATTACCCTGACCCACGCGAGCGCTGCAGTCCATCACAAATAAAAGACCCTCGCCATGACCTTATTATCGCCGCGGTGCCTCTCCCGCATACCTTCTGCGAGACTTTAGAAAAAGGCAAAAAGAGGCACTTTATTTGTCAACGAAAATAATGGTGCAGGCGGCAGCGCCGAGATCTGGCCGCGTGGTGCTGTCAAAGGCGCGCCGCTGTCAGGTGGATGAGGCCGCGCGGGCTCGCGCCACGGCCAGAATAATTCTACTTTTCGGCATCACCCGGGCGCGCGGTGGTTAGGACGTCTCACGCCGCGCGCGCCTCACAATGAGTTATTATTCACCGGACCCGATGTTACAGGCCCCCGCCGCGTCTGATAATGGTGTTATCACACCGAGGTGGGCGCGCCTCGCCTCGCCCCGGCTCTGATCCGGGCCCGGATGTGCATCTGTGCTGCTCTTCCGCTGATAAGGTACCTCACCTTGTCGCAGCACGGGTCTGCTCAAGAAAACACGCAGCGCTGTCAAATGGCAGCGCCGGAGCGGGGCGCTGTCAATCTCGCGCTGCACTCCGGGCCGTGTTATTTCAGCCCTCCGTAGTTATGTTCTTGCAGGCTGTAGGAGATATTTGATGGGAATTTCAAGCAGGGTTGTGTACTTTGAGGGGAGGGAGGTGGGGTACACTCACAAACAATCTTCAAAAGGTCAGACATCTATGCATGGTCGGCTTCTTCCTGTGATTTGCAACTTTTATCAGCGTCTGCTCAATAGATTCCTGGTATTCGGTATTTATTGGGTGTGAAGATTATCGCTTATCACTCAATTATGCCTCCAAAATAGGGCATAATCTGTGTTCTAGTGCTTCCTCCCCACCATGTCTGGGTATTTACCAGTTTTTTTTTTTAACCAAATTACATTTCGGCTTGTTTGACCTGCTAAAATTTAACCTGACATTTCCTTAAGGGTGCAATTTTCATCACACCTGGTAAATACCATTAGCGGTAAACGCATCATCTCTCCTAATTTGAACTCCTTTTGGTGGCAGCTCATAAAACACTCTGGAGTACCCTTAATCAAGTGCACAGACTTGCTTCACATGCTCACTTCTATCCTCGCATGATGAGTCCCTCACGGGTAATTTGCAGCGCTTTATAAATCCTGATTGGTTCAGTGATTGATTGACAGATTGTCACAGAAGACCAGACAATAAATAGAAGTGGGAATTGCAGATAGGTGCATGATACAAAAAGCCTCTCCAGCATCTCAATACATTAAAAACAGACCCCTGTTGGGTGTTACAGTCCCAAAACTGAGGAGGATATCGATAATCTTTACTCATGTAATGGCAACAATTGCATGCAAATTAAAAACGTTGATGTATGTTTCAGTGGACCATACACAATTCTTCTTCACCTTCATCAGGACCAACAGTTGCAAGGTAGAAATGTGGCAATCTTGAATCCGACAACTAAATCAAAAGGGGGTGTTTCAGGGAAACATATAGAATTCTTCTTGGGCCTTCATCAGGACCCATTAATTGCAAAGTAGAAATGTGGCAATCTCGAATCAGACAACTAAATCCAAAGGGAATGTTTCGGTGGACCATACACATTTCTTCTTCCGCCTTCATCAGGACCAACAATTGAAAAGTAGAAATGAGGCAATCTCGAATAAGACAACTAAATCAAAAGGAGGTGTTTCGGTGGACCGTACACAATTCTTCTCCTACCTTCTTCCCATTTATATGGTTGCACTTCATTTGTTGCTTTAAAACCCATTAAATCCATAGGGTAAGTCCTTGCTTTCTAAAGTACTGTTCCTCAAGGAAAAACCCATTTAAAGGAGAGAGTCCCTGATGTGGTCTTTCAAACCTGGGGTGGTTCCTGCCTTCCTGTCCCTCTGCGCACAATTGTGTTTCTTAGGTAAATGTCCAGTTTAACCACCCACATTCAGAATGTTCCAATGTCCCTTGATAATCTTCTTGTCTTTACTCGCCAAACGGCTCCCTGAGTAACCTTTGCACCTCTTTTTTCTATAAACCTAATCCTACGACCCTGAAGAAAATTATGATAGTGTATCCTTTATATAGGCTTCTCTATTGCTGTGTGGGAATCCTCTATTTTTCTGCTTTCATATCAAAGATCTGTATTGTACATCAAAGAATATACTTTCAGAGAAGTTCTTCCTCTCATGAAGAAACTGATCAAGTGCAAGGATGAGTGAGAACCTGTGTTATTACATTACCATGTTAATGTGAGCATTATACATAATGTAGTGAGTTTTAACTAATGTCTGCATTTTAATTGAATGTTTAGTCTGTATATAAAGTAATATAAAGAGGGTATTAAAGTATTGAAGTCACAACTTTGGCAGAACAGTCACACCTTTACTGCAAATGTGATAATTGTGCCATACCTTTTGGAGATTGGCTCTATTCTACGTGCCTTGAGCAAGACGTTCACAATTCCTCCACATCATCCTGTGGACTCGAAGAACCTTGATTTGTCCAACATTCCACAGTAGACCTAGTACTTGGACCACTATATGTTAGGGACGTTCAGCATGCTCACTTTTGGTGTGCCTGCTACACACTGTATCTGAGTGCCCCATTGAAATTCCTGACAGTATCAATGAAGTGTTCTAGTTAGCATAGAAAGAGACAATCTCTAGTCATGACATGTCTGTTGTGACAGGTAGAATCCAACCCAGAGAAACTGCAGCAGATAACATAGGCACTTATGACCAGCATGGCTGGTCAAGTCCAGAAACAGTGCAGACAAAGGGAAAGGGGAGAGGTAAGATAACAGCATGGATCACCTTTTCCTCTTCCACTTGAATGGTGTCACATCCTGTGCCTCTGAAGCTTCTGTCCTCTGGAGCAGGAAGGCAAATATATGGTACCAGAATGGAATATCCTAAGTAGTGTTTGTTGGATTTGGTCCTTTCTGCAGGGTTTTCTTTTTTTCCGGCGCTTTTTGCTGCATTCATTTTTGTTGGCTTTAGGACTCTGCACTTTTCTACTGCCAACCAGTGCTAACGTTCTTGTGATCTCTCCTCTAAAACATGGTAACATTGGATTATACACAACTGTCATATTTAATGTACTTATAAGTCCCTAGTAAAGTGGCACTACAATTGCTACTAGAGGATCTTCGGCACGAATTGTGCCACCAACTTAAGTAGCCCTTTAAATGTCTCAGACCTGCCATTGCAGCCTGCGTGTGCAGTTTTTAAACTGCCATTTCAACCTGGCAAAGTAAACCTTTTGCCAGGCCAAAACCTTCATTTTTAATAGATACTAGCAGCCCATCCTGACGTTGTTCGGGGGAGAAAAGTAATGTGTGAAAAAATATTATAGTGCTTTTAGTGACTAACTGTGCGACAACGGAAAGCGCCGTCAATTCCCATAGATCATGCCTCTTTCGGCAATGTAAATGAGGCTTCTGGAATTCTGCTTTTTTTCGTTTTCCTGCCCGCCCCCTGTGCGCAGGTTTAATGGACCGCAAAGTGTGGAATTGTGTCGCCTTGCTGCATGAATTTTAGTGAGCCCTCCAAGAAGGGCTTTCAGAAAGTGTGTTGAGTGTTGCACAGCAAATGTAGTGCTCCGTACCTGTCCTGCGTTTGTGCGTCCGACAGAAATAATGGTCCGAGTGCCTTAAGCAATCCTTGTGGTTTTTTTTTAAATCACGTGCGCGTTGGACCAATGTGTTAAAGTTTAGCATAGTTTTCGTGTCAATGACTGTGGTAGTTTCCTTTAATGTAGCGTGATTGGTTGTTTGGGTAAGGCGCGCTCCTTGTTTCATTTAATGTAGCCTGATTGGTTGTTTGTTGAAGTTGCGCCCCTTTCGTGTGGTGTGACTTGAGTGACAGTGATCACGTTGTGAATTGGGCTGTGAGTTGTGGTACCGCGCCCCTATATCCGCACCCCTTTTGCTCACGAAGCCGCGCCCCTTTGTTTATGATCCGAACACTGCTGAATGTATTAAGGAATGTGTTAGTGAGTACTCAGCCTATGCCACAGACCGAACTTGTAATGTTTGTAGGAATGCCCCTATCACAATGTATTCACCGACATGTTGAGTTCCACATAGACACGGTCCTCAGTAACATTGCAAAAACGCTGTTTAGGTCACCACTGGCAGCCGTGTAAATGCTTCAAGGTTTGTTCCTGAAGTCGCTGTGTATAGAACGGTGTTTATGTCTCCACTGACACCTTTGTTGCTGAAGTCGCTGTGTTTAGTGTGTGTTTGAAGGGGCTGTGTTTTGTGTGTGGTTGCAGGTCGCAGCCCCTGTAACCCAGTGAAGTGTCATGCATTTTGGGACATGCCCCTCTGCCAATGTTACCGCCCACATTAGTTTGACACGCCCATGCTACTCCCTAACAGCAGAACAATGCCCACAAAGAACTACTTTATCCCGAATGTTGTCTGCCCTTTGTAATCTATATGTTGTACAGATCTATAGCCTATGTCCATCTCCTGGACCTCCCCTTTCCAACGCTGTATTGGGTGTTTTGTTTGGTGGTGTACTTCTGGAGTTTACCCGCCTCAAAGGTTCCCAGTTCTCGCTTTATAATAGTAGAATAGATAGATCACCCCTAAGATAGGCCCTAGACAGCTCCAATGGCAGAGCACAGTGTAATAAAAAGTAGTTGAACATGTTATTTTAAGTATTACATCTCCTTGTAGTGAAAAATTCTTAAATTCGTTTTTGACTTTTGCAAGGCCTGCCTTTCCCATAAAATCCCATTGGAATTATCTTACATTTTTGTATGTGTAGTTTCCAAATTGGAACAGGTAACTGCTTCATGTTTGGCGTCTCTGGAATCACAATTTAAACTCTTAACTTATTGTGAAGTTGCATTTTAAATTGCAATTCTGAAGATGGCACTTTTAAATAAGTGCCATTTTCTTGCCTTAGCCATTTGGGGCCTGCAGCCTGTCTCTGGGTCAATTGACTGGGTGTAGCAGACAGTGTAGCCTTGTTTATTCCTCCTAGACCCCAACACACAATGGAGAGCTTGGGTGTGATGGGATGGGCCATCAATCGCAGGATAGGAGAGAAGTGCTGGGCACAGCCCTACTTACACTTGAATAGGCTGTGTTGCCTTCATACAAAGGGCTGCATATCCCATCTAGTTAGTTTGGTGTCAGAGCATCTGTGCACTTTAAAAGCCTGCCTCTAGAAGCATATCCCCACTTCAAAGACACAGCTGTGTATAAATACACTTAAGAATACAGTCAACTTCTGGACCTGTAAATACTCTGCCAGGAAGAAGGACTGCTGTGCTGCTACAAGTACTACCACTCTACTGGACTGATGCTCTAAAGGAACTGTTGCCCTGCTATGCTGACCTGCTGTGTGCTGCCCTCTCGCCGTGCGAAAAAGAACTGGACGTGCAACTTCATCTTGAACCCACGACCCCAAAGTGACTCTAGTCTGCTGTCCTTCTGATCTGAGCCTCATGGACATAAAAGGCTCCCCAACCAGATCCTGGACCCAGCAGCAGTGAGGTCTTTACCCACCAGTGGTGCCTCTCAGGTCCTGGACCCTTGGTGTGGCTCATGGGCTCTTGCATCACGCTTTTGGGATCTTCACAGCTATGAACGGGCCTGTCCATTCCAAGACCACATCGCTCGCATCGAAACCAGCGCGAGTTACGTCAGCCCATGTCTTTTTACAATAGCATCACAAGTCCGCGGGAGACCGCCAACACAAAGCATCACTGTCTGTGAAGCCTGGCTTTCAATCAATCTATCAGGGTTTTTTAAAATGCACTTCTCACCCATGAGTGTCTCAAGGCACTTGGGAGGAGGAGAGGGAGTGCAGCTCCGGCTTAGTTGAAAAGCCAGGTCTTGAGGCTTTTCTTGAAGGTGCGCAGGGTAGGGGAGCATCTGATGTCAACTGGAAGCTTGTTCCAGGCCTTTGCCGTTCTGGTTCTGCAGATGTGCAGGGTCTCTGCCAGGGTGAATTTGGCGGAGCGGAGGTTCCTTTTGGGTATGGGGAAGGAGACTCCCTCGTTGAGGTATTTGGGTCCGATGTTGTGGAAGGATTTATAGGCGTTGGTGAGTAGCTTGAAGGCTACTCTCTTCTCAACAGGAAGCCAGTGGAGGTCTCGTAGATGCTGGGACATGTGCGCGTGTCATGGGGTACCGAGGACGAGTCTGGCTGCGGTGTTCTAAAATGTGTGGCGCTTTTGTAGCAGGGTTCTGTTGAATCCGGCATAGAGGGTGTTGACGTAGTCCAGTCTGCTGGTTATGAGTGCGTATCCCGACGCCGTGGAGTCTGACTGCGAGAGTGCGTTGTGAGACGGTGTCGAAGGCTGCTGAGAGGTCTAGTGGGATGAAGGCCGCAGTGTGGCCCTGGTCGAGTAGCATGCGGATGTCATTGGTAGCGGAGAGGATGGCGGTCTTGGTACTGCGGTTGCTGCGGAATCTGGACTTGGAGGAGTTGAGGATGGCGTTCTCTTCGATGAAGGTGTTCAGCTGGGCGTTCACGAATCTCTCAGTGACTTTGGCTGCAAAGGGAAAGAGAGAGATGGGCCGGTAGTTTTTCCGGTCCATCGGGTCGGCCAAGGGCTTCTTGAGGAGGGGTTAGCATCTGCCTGTTTCCAGTCATCAAGGAAGATGCCACATTCGAAGGAAGTGTTAATGGTCCGGCCTAGTTTGAGTGCTATGGCGGCGGCTCTGTGGTAGATGTGCGGTGGGCATGGTTCCTTGGGGGCTTCTGAGTGGGTTTTCTTCATGGTCGTGGTGGTGTCTTCGGTGTTAGCAGATTTCCAGGCTGTGATGGTGGGTTGGTTGTTGGTGGTGGAGGGGGGGGGGGGGGGGGGGTGGTTTCTGGAGTAAGTTTGCTGAAGTTGTCGTAGAGGGCCTTGATTTTCAGGTGGAAGTAGGAGCTGAGCTAGTTGCAGAGATCCCGCGATGGTGAGACGTCCGTGCCTTCACGGGGGTTTGGTGAACTGTTGTATGATGTTGAAAAGTTATTTTGCGTTACTGGCATAGGTGTGGATTTTGTTCTTGATAAAGGTCCACTTGGTGGTTCTTATGCACTGGTAGTATTCAGTAATGGCGTTCCTGTAGGTGTTCTGGTCTTCGGTGGTTTTCCTGTTCCTCCAGAGTTTCTCGAGGCGTCTGCAGGAGCGACTGGGTTCTAGGAGGTCGGTGGTGAACAAGGCGTCCCTCAGGGGCCGTTGTTTGACGGGGTGGCAGAGGGGTGCGAGCTTGTTTGCGCAGCTGGAGATCCAGTGGTGTAGTTCTTTGGCTGCAGAGTTGGCATCGGTTGTGGTGGAGGGGGGGTTGTGGAGGATGGTGGTATTGAGGTGTTCCTCTGTGATCTTGCTCCAGTTTCTTCGTGGCGGGTGGTGTGGGTGAGTTTGGGTGTGGTGGTGGTGTTGAAGGTGATGTGTACACAGTGGTGGTGTGTCCAGAGGGACTGTGTGGTGTGACTGAAGTGGATGTTTGTCCCTCCTGCGAAGATGGGTTCGAGGGTGTGTCCGGCTCTGTGGGTGGGGGTGGTGATGCGAGCTGCTTCAGTCTGAGTTTGTCGAGGTTGTCAAGGAGTGTGGTGGAGTCAGAGTCACTGCGGTTGTTGAGGTGGAAGTTCAGGTCTCCGATGAGGATGTAGTCCATGGAGGCGATGGCGTGGGGTGCGACAAGGTCGGTAATGGTGGTGACATAAGGGGCTCGAGGCCCGGGGGGTTTGTAGATGAGGGTCCTACACGGTGTGGTTCTGGGGCTGGTCTGGATCTAGAAGCGGAGGTGCTCTGTGTTGGAGAGGGGGTCGCTCGTGCTGAAGGTGGAGAGTCGGAGGGAGCTCCTATGTGCAATGGCGAGTCCTCCTCCTGGGCAGTGGGGGTTGTCCTTTCTTTGGATGTTGTATCCGTCGTGGATGGCGGTGGTGTTGTGGCATTGGTCCATGTTTCCGAGAGGAGGGCGATGTCTGGACGTAGGGTGTCGAGCAGGTCCCAGATCTCCACGGCGTGTCTGTGTAAGGAGCACACATTGAGGAGGATGCACATCAGGGCTTTGGTGGTACGGGTGTCCCACGTGGTTTCGGTGATCGTGGGGGCGCTGTCGATGGTGAAGGATTGTCGGCAATGTAGGCAGGAAAACTGGCTGTGGATGGTGTTCGGCGTCAATCTCTGCCAGTTGCTGTTTCTTCCAGGGTCGTGTGCGAGTAGAGCGGCTGAGTTGTAGCGGAGGGGGGTCGTAGATCCAGGGTTCTTGGCATTGGCCATGGTCGGGTCGCGGACCGGTGCAGACGGGCTTGCCTTTGTTGCGCCTTTGGCGCACCAGCAGTGTGCCCGCTGCGCGACTGTGCAGCGGCCGCCATCATGTAGTGAAGGGGGTGGGACGTGCAGCTGGGCGGCGGGAGCGGGGACCATCCCGGAGGAGGGGCCGCAGGGGCAGCAGCGACAAGAAAACAGAGGCTAAGGCACTGGGCAAAAATAAAACTACATCTAATTGCAGTAAAATAACAAAGCGTACTAAATAAAATACAACAAGTTAATGGTAAGAATAAATCCTACTATGGTGGCAGGGATGAGCACTAGCGGCAGACAGCAGCCTCAAACCTCCCAACTAGGGTCGGAGGTCTGACAACGGCACAGCGGAGCAGCTGGGGAGAGATCCGGTCTAGACCAGGGGTCAGAGGTCATGATCGCGCTCCCCCTCAGCGGCCACTATTAAGTAGTGAAGGGGGAGAGACACGCAGCTGGGAGGTGAGAGCAGGGACCAACCGGGGGAGAGGGGCAGAAGGGGCAGCAGCAGCGGGAAAACAGAGGCTGAGGCACTGGGCATAAATAAAACTACAACTAAGCCCAGTAAAATAACAAAGCACACTAAATAAAATACAACAAATACAATAAGCTAATGATAAGTATGAATCCTACTATGGCGGCAGGGATGAGCACTAGCGGCAGACAGCAGCCTCGACCCCCCCAGGTGGTGGTCGGAGGTCTGACAACAGCGGAGCTGCTGGGGAGAGAGCCGGCCTAGACCAGGGGTCAGAGGTCATGCTTGCACTCCCCCGCAGATGCAGCCATTAGGTAGTGAAGGGGGGAGGGACATATTTGCGCCAGGACAACAACTGCGGCTGCCTCTAATACTCTTGATGCTCCTCAACACTCCCTCAAACACAAACATGACTTTTGGCACAAAACTTGAGAAACTAAAACCCGAGCCGGACTAACCGGGGACTGTATCTGACATGCCCTTCATCGATGTTGGCCTCAACTTTTGATGTTGTCCCAGTTCAGCACGACCAGATAGCTGCAATTGGCACTTTGCGCTTTTAGGCACTCTTTTATAGCTTCTTCTTAAAAAATTAATATCTCCGATTCTAATAATTGGAGTTTTGTCATTTTGGTCAGGTTTTATTTATTACATTCTAATCTATTTCTCTAACCTGGTGTGGTGGTTTCAGTGTTTTACTGCTTGTAGTGTTGTACAAATACTTTACACATCGCCTCTAAGTGAAGCCTGACTTCTTTGTGCCGAGCTACCAGGGGGTTGAGCACAGGTTAATTTGGGGTTTGCTCGTGCCTTACTCTGCCAGGGACTGTGGTTGCTGCTTGACCAGGGCTCACACCCCAGTCAACCAACAACCCAATTTCTTACACCATATTACAAAAAGTTTCTATCCTAAATATAGTTTTCATAAATATAGCCACACTAGAGTTAACAATAGAAATTCTACACTCAATGAGCGACATTTTTTCAAAGAATATATAGATCGTGATAATAAAGTCAGAAAATATTTTTGCAATCAATATTCTAAAATAGAACTGAGAAAAAATGAAAGCAGCAGAACTCTGCAGTTAAGAATCTGGAAAAGTGTGGCAGGAAAGCGAATACGAAAGTCATGGGTCCTCATGCCTTGTACTGCATCATCAAATTTGGGGCATTTGCAAAACTTTTCTATCTAGAGCAGTGGTATCATCGCCATCAAAGCCAGAGTAACTTATCTTTCAATTCTGGGATTCCTATACGATAATCTTTGTTAGATTTTATCTTTTATATGGGACCAATGTCACCCAATCTGAATTATCTTATTCTGTTCCTAAATGTGAAAGAACCTGGAGTACACAGACCCACAGCTCCCACTACAAAAGACACTCCTCAAGCCACACAAACCACTTACCAAGCTTCAAAGCTCATTATGGAGATGGCTGGAAGAAGAGCATCCAGATGTTCTGAAAATGAATTGACTTATATGGTGGATGAGATAGTTTAGGTTGAGTCACATTTGTTTGGAGCTCTGGACCAGACAACAACTATGGGCTAGAGAAGGGAACTTTGTGCCATAATTGTAGATAAAGTGAATGCTGTCTCCAAAACCAGACACTCACAGGAGGATATTCACAAGCAGTGAAACGACCTGCAGAGATGAGTCATTCCCTCACTTCCAAGTTCCCCCAAGATGCCATGGCAAATGTTGTTGGTTCTTCCATGCCCCTTATGCAATCCCCTGGAAGAAGATGTTGTCCATACCCCTTACAGAAGGCCTTACGGGAGTTCCAGGTGAAGTGGGGACTGGTTAGTTCAAACACTAGCTCTCTATCACTAAAAAGTTCAGCCTCTCCCCACTCTAGTACCCCCTTCCATAACCCAAATCTCTCCTCTATTTATAACCTATTCACACAAGTGTGCCTAAATTATATGTTAGAGTACACTACATCCGTATCCTAAACATAATCCACCATTTCCTCACTCTTTTACACTATTTCCATTAATGCAACACATCCTGGCAGCATTTCCCCAGATTACTGTGGAACAAACCTCAGGTTTTCTTATGGGCCTCAAGTCCGGTTCCCCCTCTGACCCTTGCACGCCCCTCACTCTCAAGATGGTTTCCAACTTGATTGCTGACTTTCTTTGCAAGGTGTTTAACATCATCCTCTGCACCAGCTGCTATCTGGATGCTTGGAAAGAGGCAATTGTTACACCACTGCTTAAGAACCCAATGCTGACCCCTTTGAACTGAAAAACCTTCGCTCTATCTCCCTTCTTCCTGCTGCTGGTAAAATCCTAGAGAAGTTCATCAACATTGAGTTGGTGAATTACGTGGACTCTAATGAGCTCTTGGATCAGTCACAAAATGGTTTCCACGCCAACTACAGTACTGAATCCGCACTTATTGCGGCCACTGATTATGTCCTCATGCAGGTCGACCAGGGTGAGTCGATAGTGCTGATTACGCTAGAGCTGTCGATAGCCTTTGATAAAGTGTCTCCCACCAGAGTGGTTCAATGTCTGAGAAAGGTGGGAATCTCGGGTAAGGCCCTGCAGGTCCTCCACTCCTTCCTGACAGAGAGAACTAATGTTGTTAGTTGTGGCGTTTTTAGATCTAAGGCTTTTAGCCTACCCTGTGGCGTTCCCCAGGGCTCAACCCTGACCCCCACTCTCTTCAATGTGTACGTGGCCCCACTGGCTAAGCTGGTCTGATCCTTTGGGTTTCAGGTGATCTCCTATGCTGACGACACGCAGATCATTGTCTCCATCTCCCATGATCTGCAGTCGGTCGCCGGGAAATTTAATCAGTGCATGGATGCAAAATAACTCCCTTAGGATCAATGCAGAAAAAAATGTGGTCCAAGTTTTTGGTCCACAGACCTCAATATGGTCAGATGCCTGGTGGCCGGGAGTTTGTGACCCCCTTCCTGTTCCCGCCAAGACAGTCAAAAACGTGTGGGTTATTTTTGACGTGGGCCTAACTTTTGAGGCCCAGGTCAGCCGCATCGTCAGTACTTGCTCTTACATTCTGAAGTCTCTCAGTACGGTGCTGCTGTATATCCCTTCAGCACTTCACCAGCCCACAGTCATCGCACTGGTTACCTCATGTCTGGACTATTTTAGTGCTGTGTATTTGAATACTAGTACAGCCTCCCTGAACAGGCTCCAGGTCATATAAAACTCGGCCGCTAACTGATCCTTATTATCCCGTAAAGGCTTTCAGCAAAGGGGGGGCTTCGCACCCTGCACTGGCTCCCTATCAGGAAGCAAATCTTTTTCAAAACCTTGTTTACGGTTCATAAGGCCCTGCATAATATAGGTTCGCAACAGCTGAAACCCATGTTTAAGTGGTACACGCCTGGGAGGACCTTGAGATCTTCATCCCAGAGAAAACTGACCATTCCTAGAGTTCGCAAAGTCAGATGGGGCGGCTGCTTCTTCTCGGTGGCGGCAGCCAAAATCTGGAACACTCTACCCTCCTTGAGCTCCCAGGTGGAATCCCTCCCGGTGTTCAAAAAACTACTGAAGACCTGGCTTTTCTCAGTTTAGTATGCAGTCTTTTGTTTTCCTCTCCTTTTCCTGTCCGCTCAGCGCCTTGGTACCCTCGGATTTTAGTGCGCTTTGTAAATCCCTATCCTATCCTATCCTATCCTATCCTATCCTATCCTATCCTATCCTATCCTATATTAGAAACTCATTCAAGCAAGAAGTAACATCACATTGTGAGCACATTTCACAACCTCCTCTGTGTAACGGTAGAGAGACAAAATATCGAAATTAAAATATTGATATACAATAATATCGATGTTTTAATTTCGATGGTATAGAATATCGATGTGTAATAATATCGATAGACAGAATATCGATATTAAGGTATGTATGTTACTAATATCGAAATTGTGTTTAGTGTTATGTATTTTATTATGTTGTTTATATGTTTGTTAAACATGTTTTTTAATGTATATTTAGAAATTAGTAATTTTGTTTACATTTTGCATTTTAGTATAAGAGCTGGTTGTGGGTTTATAGGGTAATAGGGTGGGAAGTAATTTAATTATATTTAATTAATAAAAAAAAAGTAAAAAATCTTTTTGATTAATAAATATTAATTAATTAATAATTAATTGGTAATTAATTATTTTTAATTAGTTAATTAAATTACTTTGAGTTAATGTAGTAATATTTATTATGTTTTGTTATTGTTAATTAATAATTAATTGGTAATTAATTATTATTAAGTGATTAAATGACAATTACATTTTTATGTGATTTATTTATGTGTAGTGGGTTGTGTGTTTATAGGCTAATAGGGTGTGACATAATTAAATTAAATTAATTAAAGAGATTGTATTTATTTATTGGTATTTATCATTAATTAATTGTTTATTAATTAATTGGTAATTCGTTTTTTAAAAATCATTTCATAATATTAATTATAAATAATGTATTAATAAATATTGTTTATTCTTGTAAATGTCTTGTTAATTAATTATTAATTGGTGATTAATATGTTAATTAGTAATTAATATGTTAATTAGTTAATTAATAATTACATCAATGTAATAATATTAATTGTTATTAATTGATTAATTGATATTTATATTAATTGTGTTTTTTGTATGTGTAGTGTGTTGTGTGTTAAAGGGGGAGTAGTGTGGGAAGTCATTTTTACCCCCATGCTATCCAACGCTTTACCTACTGTTGCACCCTCTGGAGTGGGAATAGTAATTTTTACCCCTACGCTATCCAACGCTTTCCCTACTGTTGCACCCTCTGGAGTGGGAATAGTAATTTTCACCCCTACGCTATCCATCGATTTCCCTACTGTTGCACCCTCTGGAGTGGGAATAGTAATTTTACCCCTACGCTATCCAACGCTTTCCCTACTGTTGCACCCTTTGGAGAGGGAATAGTAATTTTTACCCCTACGCTATCCAACGCTTTCCCTACGGTTGCACCCTTTGGAGTGGGAATAGGAATTTTTACCCCTACTCTATCCAACGCTTTACCTACTGTTGCACCCTCTGGAGTGGGAATAGTAATGTTTACCCCTACGCTATCCAACGCTTTCCCTACTGTTGCACTCTCTGGAGTGGGAATAGTAATTTTTACTCCTACGCTATCCAACGCTTTCCCTACTGTTGCACTCTCTGGAGTGGGAATAGTAATTTTTACCCCTATGCTATCCAACGCTTTCCCTACTGTTGCACCCTCTGGAGTGGGAATAGTAATTTTTACCCCTACGCTATCCAACGCTTTCCCTACTGTTGCACCCTTTGGAGTGGGAATAGTAATTTTTTCCCTCTACGCTCTCCAACGATTTCCCTACTGTTGCACTCTCTGTAGTGGGAATAGTAATTTTTACCCCTACGCTATCCAACACTTTCCCTACTGCTGCACTCTCTGGAGTGGGAATAGTCATTTTTACCCCTACGCTATCCAACGCTTTCCCTACTGTTGCACCCTCTGGAGTGGGAATAGTCATTTTTACCCCTACGCTATCCAACGCTTTTCCTACTGTTGCAATATGTGGAGTAAGTATATATATTAATTTATATGTAGAGTTTTTTATTTATTTTAAATGTATATGTATTAGTTATTATTTTTTAAATATGTTTTAATGGTTATATTTATAATTTGCCAAATTATATGTATTTTTAAATTATTTTTACAGGTGTTTGGCGGGCATACTCGGACATGCCACTTCAGGGTCACTCCAGAGAGACGGAAGGCCCAACCGGTCAAATTCAGATTTTATGTATTTGAACCAAGGAATCTTCTCTATAACAGGGAACGCAAGAAATTCCTGTAATTCCTGTCTGTAGTTAACTATCTCAGAGGTGGACCATATTCTTCTCCAAAAAGTTAAGGGTTTTACACCCACCACTTCATTCAGAGGCTTCAGATCCATATCTAGCCTAAGTGGGAAGAGTGGTGTGCTTACCGGCAACTTTAGGAGTTGTCGCAGAAACTTATTTTCTGCAGTGACCAGATCTTTTCTACAAGCATGCCCCCAAAGTTCACTGCCGTAGAGGATTGCTCCTCTGGCCTGGAGTCTATAAATTTCCAACGGGGGGCTAACGGCCTGATAGATGATCTGTTGGAATTTACTAGCCTCATTATTCCCCCCGTTAGTTGTGCCAATCTGAGCTGTGACTTGGCCTGGTGATCACCCCATTTCAGTTTCTCATTAATGGTCACGCCCAGATATTCGAACGTGTAGACTCTTTCAAGCCTGTTCGTACCTATAAAAGGGTTAGGTTGTGTTTTTTGGGGGGGATTAAAAATCATAAACTTGGTTTTCATTTCTTTAATTACAAACTAAAAACTAAAGAATGGTAAAGGGGAGATATAATGGGGTTTCCAACTATGTCTTTTAAGTAGCACTTTACTGTGACACACATTGTTATCTTACAAAGCAGTGGTTCACTTATTTCTTTAAAATTTCAGGGAGTACTGATTATGATTAAAACAACAAAAATGCATACTAGGACTGGGTGGAAACATTCTTTCTGCTTGGGGAACTGGCGGAATTTGGTGACTCTGCATTACTCTTGTAACCAGAGTTCCAGCCAATTTCGACCAATCGCCATGTGGTGGAATATTTTCTCCCCAAAAGCTCCAGAAATGTGAGCTGGTAAGCGCAAGCGAGATTTGGCATCCACTTGCGCGATTTCTGGTCACTAGGAGAACTTCCAGTGAGATTTTGAAATGCGTCAGTCTCTGGCATGAGAGGGCTGCTACTCAAGTAGATTTTCTACTTGAGGGGCAGCAAAATAAACTCAAACGGTTGAGCGCTCTTGTGCACAGTGTGGTGCTGTTCACGCTGCTTTTTTCAGTATGGAACGCACTACCAGCACTAAATTATAGCACATCATGCTTATTTCCACCCATTTGCAGATCGTGTGTGGAATCTCGCTGAGTTTTTATGTAACTCTGGAATGCAGTGGAGTGAAACTTTGTGAGTTCCACCCACCTCAATGCATACATGCTCTCATCTCTATAGAATGAGAGCTATAATGTTGTATTCATGTCTCTCGAAAGCACTACAATGTGTCCCATGTCTGGTGGCCAAACTCTTACTGCTGTGTCACAAAAGTCTCACTTTAGTTTGGAGAAATACAATTATAGATAGTATGTAATAAACTAGAGAGTGTGCTGCACCCCCATTGGGCATCAAGCTTTTACAAACAACTCTACAAATGGTATTGGTGGAATCTCAACCAATCAGCTAACACAGATGTGTTTAAATCACAACTGCATATTGCCTATCAGATAATATTTTAAAATTATGTTTTCAGTCATAAAAATATAGCACTGGAATTCTTACTTTAATTCCAAATGATTTATTGTAAATGTGTGTATGTTTCAATGGTCACACTTTCAATGTGTCAATCATAGTTTAGTCAGTAAACTCTTTAACAAGGTGAAGATAGTTCTAATTTTATGATATTGGCAAATAACTGTTTTGGCACTCAACTCATAGACTGAAACTAAGGCATAGTACGATGGGCGCTGGGACAGGATCAACCCCAGGTTGGACAGCACACAGACATTATTGCAACTAACCCTGGGCGTAGTTCGCGAAGTAGCGCTATGCGTAGCTATGCGAAGTGCACTTTGCACTACACGAGCTACGCGTAGCTTCGCAAACTTCGTAGTGCACTGTGCAAGATGCTCTTCGCACTGATTGCACAGTGCTGGATGCTTGTCCGCACTGTGCAATCAGTGCAAACTGCATCTTCCACAGTGCAAGTGGTAGTTTATTGCTGCTCGAGTAGATTTCTACTCGAGCGGCAGCTTTCTCAACGCAGACTGGTAGTTTCTCATCGCGAGCGGTTGCAAGCATACGCTACCACTCGCAATGAGAAACCTGACCTCCCCGCTTTGAGAAGCTCGCCGGGAGGTTTATTTTAGCCCTTGGCATAGTGGGCGTAGTGGGGATTCGCTGAGCTACGCGAAGTGGGTGAGAAACTACGTCCACCTCCGCACTCCGCGTAGCCCCACTACGCAAACACCACTGGCCGCCAGCCCAGCCACCCGCCTCCCTCCCGCCCTCCCTAAATACTTTCAATTAAACGAGTAAAATAATTAAAACGCACTTACCTTGCCCGCCGCTGCCCGCCGCGTCCCCGGGGCTCGCTATCTGCAGTCTTCCGTCTTGTTTACTAATGCGCCTGCGCGGGCAGCCACGCATGCGCATTTCTCACGAGAAAATGCGCATGCGCGGCTGCCCGCGCATGCGCATTAGTAAACAAGACGGAAGACTGCAGATAGCGAGCCCCGGGGACGCGGCGGGCAGCGGTGGGCAAGGTAAGTGCGTTTTAATTATTTTACTTGTTTAATTGAAAGTATTTAGGGAGGGCAGGAGGGAGGCGGGTGGCGGCCAGCTACGCTCCATCTGCGGAGCGTGCGTAGTGCCGCCTGGCTACGCCCGCTCCGCAAAATGCGGAGTAGGCGGCACTACGCACACTCCGTGCACGGAGCGTAGCTGGCCGCCCACCCCTAGTTTATTTTCCATGCTCGCGATTGGCAACTTGATGTTGCTGATCGCGAACGAGGAAAAAGTCTCGCCGGGATGTCATTGTGCTTGCTCGCGGTCGCCAACATGACGTTGAGGACCGTGAGCAAACAAAAAATGACTGCTGCACTACGCTACATGTATTTGCACTGTGTTACGTGCAATTCATATAGTGCAAAGTAGAGCAAACTACGAGAGCGTAGCGTAGTGCTTTGCCCAGGGTTAATTGCAGCCCAGAATTGTGAAACTGCAATTAGCCTCACTTCACGCAGTAATAATCTTTTTCATAAGTTTGTGGATTAATACGAATGATAAAATGTGCAATGACCCTTAGTTGAATCACATTATGTTTAAAATCCATTGAAGAGCAGTTTAACTCTATTAACACAAATAAAGACCCAGACTCAATTAGAGCTTGGCAGACAGATTACTCCATCACAAAGGTGACAGATATTCGGTCTGCCTTGTTACAAGTTCCACAGGATATGTTACACTTGTAATAAGGTGGACAAGATGTACATCATGTTTCTGAGGGACTAACCTGGTCACCAAACTCTAAATCAGACCCAAATCTTTTTGAGTTTATATATTACCTAAAGATAATATACACTATAATTGTCTACATAATTTATTTTCTGGTTTCCACAGTCAAGCGGCAAGATCAGAATCATCAGTGTCAACTTGTGTAGACCCCTTTGCCTGAGAAAGGAAGATCAGGAGCCTTCAGTGGGAGCATCACTCCATCTTTATATTTGGTGGACTGGATTTCTGTTAGGGTGACTGAGTAAAATACTCCATCACCCGTTAAACCGCTCACCAACATCTAGGTCAGATCTTTTGTGCAATATTTCTTTCTTCTTTTTTGTTTTTTTTTACCTCTTCAATGTTTGCCATCCACCCAAAGAGTGATTTTACAACACTTAAATAAAATTGTAGGGCAAAGACTTTGGTGTAGCGTGCACATCAACTTGCATTTTATAGCAACATTTCCAGATTAAATACAAAGCCCTGGTTCTGGTGCAATTTTACACTATATATACCAAAAGACACACCTATAGTCTCATTCATGTGTTAGAAAGCATCATATGCAGTAAAGCCCTACCTCTCTCAAAACTGACTTAAGTAATGTTTATCATTAAGGGGGAGACATCCCTTAAGGATTAGAACCCTCACTCACCCGAGGGTGACATGCTTCATCATATGGGTCCTCCTTACCAGTGTAGAAAACCTAGTCAACACTGGGAGCTGCTACTTCGGAGTTTAAGGAAGGAGCTCAGAGATGTTTTGTTGGTAAGCGGACGGATACTAATCCCATATGTGAGATGATGAGTGTAGTGAGGTTTGCAGCGCTGTGTGAAAAAAGAATAGAAGGTGAGTTAAAACTTCCTAGATAGAAATCACTGACATTTGTTTTATTAATGTGTTTTAACTGACAGGGTTAAAATGAGACAGCACAGTGGTATGGATATACAACCAGTGTCACTTTGTGGTTAACATGTTTCATCCTGTTGATCAAAGCTTTGTATCAGTGGCTTTCTTCAGGACCAGATATAATCGTGCTATTGCTGCTGCAAAATGTGAAAATAATAAAGTTTATGCAACACCGGTATTCCTGTTTATCCTTCTTTTGTCAGGTTATACCCAAGGTATCTATGGATAAAAGACAAGGAACAGGAAGTTGGGGGAAAGGGAGGGGGAAGAGAGATCAAGCAATTTTACACAAACCTTTCTGTGTTACAAAGCTTACCCTGATCTTGGTCTAATTGTATGCACATTCTGAGTGTTTCATAGTTCAACCGGAAGAATTTTGAATCGAGATTTATTTTGCCTTACAAATGTTAAAAATGCATTTCCACTGAATGCTCAGTGCAAAATAGACATTTTGGGCCTCCTTTATGAAAAGTGACGCATCGCTGCGTGAAAACAGCGATGCGTCACTTTTCATTGCGTTCTCCTTGTGATAGCAATGATACGTCATATTAACAGTGTGTTGCATCATGTCACAAGGAGTTACAGATACGTCAGCATTTCTGACGGATCGGTAGGTGCAAAAATGACGCATTGCTGGAGTGTGACACAAAAGTGACGCAACTCCAGCAATGGGACATTTACACACGGGCAAGTCCCATGTTAAATGTGCTTGTGTCAGTTTTACGCATGCCATGAGTAGATTTCACTGCGTCGCTTTTTCAACCCTTTCTTGTGCCGGAACGCCCCCCTGCATACATTGTACCTGGGGCAGGTAAAATGTGGCGCAGGGGTTTACAAAGTGACACATCTACCTAGATGCTGTCAATGCTCGAATTTGCACCAATAAAATGTTGTCTTTTCTAAAACTGGAGCGACCTTATCATTTGAGTGGCATCTTGATTTCATGATTACAGGATTCAACCTTAAAATAATATGGATATAAAAATGGAAAACATACTCTCTTCCTTCTAAAAACATCTACCTAGATGCGTCACTTTGGAAATATGGCACACTTTTACATCGCTGGTGCGTCACCAAAAGTGACGCACCAGCGGCGCAAAAGTGACGCAAGGGCCCATAAATAAGCCCATTTGAATCTGTTGATTCGTGCAAAGGTTTATGCAAATGTCAGCGTAATACTGCACTAGTGAAGTTAAGTGCTTCGGTTACTAATGTTGTTGCCAATTGCACGTGCTCTTGATAAATACAGTGCAGGAATATAAATCAGTTTATGAAACAACTGAAGTTTAATGCTTCCCTTGTCGTCGGTGGGAGTTTGTATTGCTTCTTTCAAGAATTAGGCATTTCAGCACTGTCTGTGGGACAGCTCCACACAGCAGGAGTGAAACACAGAATTAATTTGCAATGCTATGGTGCAGGGTTTTGGGGGGAATCGATTCACACATGACAGAAGGAGGAACCGCAACTTGGTGAAGGTAAAAACTGATTTTAAAAGGAGCTGTAGGGGCGCAATAAATAAATCGTAAATCATACGTTCTTATATAGCGCCTTTCACCGTAAGGTCTCAAGGCTCTTGCTTTGGGAACCCATCCTGGCCTTTCCCTGTGAGATTACCCCTACTGGGCATCCCCTAGGTGAAGACCAGGCATCCCATCGTGGTGGGGACGTAGTGGAGATTAAGCAAGCTATTGCCCAGAGTTGCAGAGTGTGAACCCACGATTCGAGTAGACACCAAGGCGAGAATTATCGAGTCCGTGGACATTTTGAGCTCAAGGCCCTGCCGCGTCGGGGAATGAACCCTTGTCCCGGGTCTGACCTCTGCATCATGGACTGCCTCCTCTAACCGGTGAGCCACACTTCTCCTTGAAATTCAACTCAAGTAGGAATACGCTAGTAGTATTGGGAGGTAGTGTCGACTTCTGGGCACCCACTTTTCGGCTCGAGTTAATAGCGTTTGTCCTAAATCATTGGCACCAGTCTGTACTTTAGAGTTCAAGCAGGATTTTCATTTCCGATGGGGCTGTTAATGTCCTATCAGTGACCCCTGAGCAGGGCCGGACTGGGAACCACAACTGGCCCAGGCAAAGTGCTCGGCCGGTCCCCCCCTCTCTACTTGGGGGGGGAGGGAGGGGGGGATGGAGGTGCCGCCGTGCTCTTTTCGGCTGATTTTGGTACAGGGCCGAAAAACGGCTCTGTGACAAAAACGGCCCCCCAGGGTCCCAACACCGGCCCCCACCCGTGCGGCGCACCGGGGGATTGCCCGGTGCCCACCATGGCCAGTCCGGTCCTGCCCCTGATTGATTTCTTTAATTCTTAGATATAAATTATAGATAATACAAGTTATACTTGCTTTTACAGAGTGTGATTGGTAACATCCCAATGACTGTAAAGGTTTTTTTTCATGTAAACATCAAATAGTTCTTGTTATTACTGTGATTAAAACGCGTAGGTCGTGTGTTTTCTGCATGTGGGTTTTCACATTAAGATCGGAAATTTGTCGCCCATTTTGAGATGTTTTGAGAAAAAGGAAAATCACAAACATCTGTCCAGTTTCACGGTTGTAAACTCCTGGAAACAAAAATATATCCACTTTCAGCTCCAACTAACTCCCACATGGAGTCTTTGGCAGTTGGTAAGATAATATGCGAGGGCGTTAGAGCAGAAAAGGAAAATAAAAACTCCTTGAGCTAGAGAAGGGCCAAAAATGTAGAAATATGCATGTCTTTGCTTTCATAAAAATCAAAAAAAAGGACATACTCCTATTTACAGCTGTTAATGCTCCCGCCAGATCCAGGTTAGTTTATGAAAATATATAGGCAAAGATTTACAACTCGTATGCACTGGGTTTGCGTAAAAAAAAGTGATGCAAACCTGTGCAAAATGCATTTTGTCTGATCCACTATTGAGCAAAAAATTGTTTTGCTTTGGAAAGTTGTGTAAAAGTAACGCAAAGCAGCGCAAAACGCTGTTGGGCCTTACTGGCGGGTCTGAACTGGGGTGGCGAAGTGAGCTAAAGAACGATGATGGATTCAACCCAGATCTGTGACTGGGGGTGAGTGTCTGAAAAGTTTCAGCGCTCCATCCATCATCTCCTTGTGTTTCCTGTCTGTCTTACTCTGCGCCAGAGTGGCATTACATGTGGGGTGCCTAGGTGTTCACATCCAACCACTGATGCTTTTTGATGCAAAACACTATTTACTAATAATAGTAGACAGGGTTTTGCACCAAAAAATAACACCACTATGAAGTAGGTGTTAAAAGGCGAATTACTTGTATTTCGCCTTTCTTTTCTGACTTTGCATCTCTGCTGCACTGTACAGCACATGCACAAAGCAGGAAAAGTTGCACAGTTTGCCTAGGAGTTGTGTTTTGTACTGGAAGGATATCCTTTCAGTACAAACCTTTTTTCTCACTCATGCGGACACCTCTGCACTATGGTGCAAAGCTGTGCCTGGCACGGGGCAGCCTGATTGTGCACCAGCGAGGGATGGAGAGTGCCATATCTCTGTAGATATCCGCTTTCCTCATTCCTCCCTGTCGCACAACGCAGTGTAGCAACTTTGGGTGCTGTGCTGGAATGTGTGACAGGATCGTAAATCCAGTCCACAGTGTTTGGAAGCTCCTGAGAATCTGTTCACTCTATGGGCTTAAAATTAGGAAGAGCTTCACATATCTGCTCCCTCCCCTGAGTAAGGTGCCCCAAATTAATTGTAGGATAGCTCTAACTGCCCTGCAACAGAAGCCGATCATACATAGACCTTCTCAAACTTTTCCATCTGCAAATATCTTCGCTGAGTCCCTTGGGTTTGATGATAGATATTAGTAGAACTATCGGATCAGATGTTGTAAAGCATAAAGGGCCCAATTCACAGAATGAACTTAAGACTCAATCCTAAACTTACTACTATTTTGGTATTCACAGAATGAACTTACTACTTTTGGCATTCACAGAATGCACTTACTACGTTTGGTATTCACAGAAGTTAGGATTTTGTCTTAAGTTTGTCTTAAGACAAACTTAAGACAGACTTAAGACAGACTTAAGATAAACTTAAGACAGACTTAAGACAAAATCATAACTTAAATCTGTCTTAAGTCTGTCTTAAGTTTGTCTTAAGACAAACTTAAGACAAAATCCTAACTTCTGTGAATACCAAAAGTAGTAAGCTCATTCTGTGAATGCCAAAAGTAGTAAGTTCATTCTGTGAATACCGAAATAGTAGTAAGTTTAGGATTTAGTCTTAAGTTCATTCTGTGAATCGGGCCCAAAGAACCTATCCCCGGTGAAATTTTGCACAAGTGCTAAGTAATGTGTGTAGTGGCATCCAACCCAGGGAGGGGGCTAATACTCATGTTGCAGATAGAAAAACTAAACATAACATTAATGAGGAAGGGTGGGGTGTTCTGCTGAAAAAATCCTCTTTAACCTGACTGTTAACTTCTAGTGTGTAGAAGTCTCGGAAGAGGAGGTGAACAACAATTTTTTTTCTTTGCGGAGTTCAGCCAGCAGAAGAGTCTGTTAAGTCATGCTGCTCACGCTGATTTTTTGAGCCGGGATTTTATCCAGTGCTGTAAAATCAGAACGAACAGCACTACGCGCCAGAGGGTGCTGCTGCTTTGTGCTACTCGCGTAGACATTGTACTCGAGCAGCAGCTACCTCAACGTGAGGGGCAGATTTCTCAAAGCAACCTGCTGCAACTGCCCACATTGAGAAATCTCACTGGGAAGAGGTCTTGTGCATGATTTAAAACCAGGGTTCGTGGTCAGGCAGATAGTGTAATTCTGAACGAGCAGCAATATCTACTCTTTCTCCAGTTCAAGACCTAGGGACAATGCTCTGTGTTTAATTGTATTTTACGTGCTAATGAAGTTCTTTGTAGTCAACAGAGATGGTTTGCAAAATACGCATCTCATATATTAAATCAAGCTGACCCTGTATCAGAAACATTTCTTTACAACATTATGATTTACTATCAAAAAAGGCAATGCACAAAAGAAAACAAAAATTGACAATTTGAAATATTATGAAAAGTAAATAGATCCAAATGCATTTGCGGTGTTTCTCCCTGGTACAAAGTGTAAGGCAGCGGGGGCACCATATTTTTATGTTAAAGCCATTGCTTCCCCTGATATCACAAACAAAAGTGTTTGAAAAGATACCCAGATCCAAACAAACGCAATTAAACAGATTAGCAACACGAGGAACTCAAAACTAATCTTTTCAACTTCACCAGACCCAGACGTTTCCCATCCTGAAAGTTTAATTATCTTCTTACAATCTTGGTCTCTGAGTTTTAGTGTCCAAGCGTATCTGCCTTTATTCTATCTGTACGTCTTCCTCTTCATAGGGTTCAGTGTAATAGGTAAGGGTGCACCTGAAGGAATGTTCCTTCATCACAATGACTTTCTCCACCCTTCTGCTATTGTCCTTCAGTCTGTCAGTACATCTTTGTGAACTCCCTTATGTAACTATTGTCTCCCGCTCTATCCTTCCCATGTTGTATGCACCACACTCTCTGTTCTGTCACTGTAGAGGTGTCATAACTTTATGCCACCAATTCCTTACTCTTGACTAGGTGACTTTCTAAAGTTCTTTGTCACTGATAAAGGCTCCTTTTTTGATTTCAAGGCATTTTAATTAAGCTTTTCCACAAACATAGAACAATTAAACTCACTAATTGATCTGGGGTACAAATAAGCATTCAGTAATAATACACCATAAAAGGCCAAAATTAAGAGCTTGTTTGTAACTAATCAAAGAGATGTTGGCAGTGACATAGAATGAGTAACCTTGAGAGTAGCACGGAATAAAATGATTAAAGAGGGGAGGTGAAGGGAAATGTAGATGAGAGATAAAGAGAGGGAAAAGTGAAATTATGTAGGATGATGGCGTTCAAGGATAACATATAAAAAATAATAAGAGATGGAGAGGTATACCCCGTGTGCGACTAGACCACCTATGCACCCTCGGATTTACCACTCTAGACCATCCATACACCCTTGAATATACCGCTCTAGAGCATCCATACACCCTCAGATACACCACTCTAGATCATCCATACACCCTTGGATACACTGCTCTAGAGCAGCCATACACCCTCGGGTACATGGTTCTAGACCATCCATACACCCTCGGATACACCATTCTAGACCATTCATACACCCTTGGCTACACCACTCTAGACCATCCATAACCCTCAGATACACCACTCTAGTCCATTGATACTCCCTCAGCTGCAACACTCTTGACCATCCATGTCTAAAGTGGTTGAAGTATACGTCTGAACTATTCCATAGTAATCTAGAGGAGGAGGTATTTAAGCTGTCATTACATACGATATTGTCAGCACTTGTAAAATAGCTAATCCTGGGCAGTAAATTCCACTCTGCTCGTGGTGTTTGTGGAGTTTTCCACACTCCGTGTTCTGCGAAGCTCGCTGAGTTCCGAAACACTCTGCTCGGCGGAGTGGAGGTTTTTCCCTTGCTCGTGTTCGTAAACATTAAGTTGGCCAGCGCGAGCGAGGAAAATCCACCTCCTGGTGAGATTTTTCCTCATTTGCGCTTGTCAACGTCAAGTTGGTGAGCGCGAACGAGAGAAATCAACCTCACTGCGAGATTTTTTAACGCGGGCGTTCTGATTTTTCAATGCAAGTCGTCGCATACGCTTGCACCTGCTATCATTGAGAAACTGTCCGTTTGAATTGAGAAAGCTACTGCTTAAGTAGAAAATCTACTCGAATGGCAGAAAGGAAGCAGCACCCACTTGCACTGTGCATGGTGCTGTTCGAGAGAATTTTTACAGCGTGGACAAACACCGGTGCCGAAAATTACAGCAAACTGTATTTTTCTAATGCACTCCGCCCCTTGCAGAGCTCCGCGTAGCGTGGCACGGGTTTTTTTGCACTTTGCAGAGTTCTGCATAGCGGAACTCCATAAACTCCGCCCATTATTAAAAATAATAGACCCACACCCACCATGTGTGAAACAAGATATTATTATCCATCCTGAAAGGATTTTCATGCCAATTGTGAGTAGAAGATCCAGTAAATCGGGTGAACAAAAGTCCCAACTGTTGACAGTAAGCTTTTGTATACTTGTCGATGAAGACTCCTTTTGACCTCTTTGTGCGTTTTCGCACTCTCATTCTTTCAAGAGTTCTCCTCATTCTTCTGAAGGACAAGTATGAATTTTTTAACTTATAGCAACTCACTGTTGGACAATTATACATGATTTTTGTGTTCAAAGTGAATTGTTTTGCTTTCTTAAGGAACATCATTCAATGTTTTGCCAGTTTTTCAAAACATCATTCAGTGTAAGAAAACACCTTTTCAGCCCTGTTTGTTTTCCTCTAAAGTGCACTCACATCGTTTTGGGTTTGCTGCACTATACAGAAATATAAATAAATACGTCAATAGGTCACTGATGTCGCAGATTGTGCTCCAGTTATATGTTTGCAAAGAGATAGCTCTGCTGCTGACTGTGTATATACTTTTACTCACATCTGCTGCATTTGAAATGTGATTTCATGAAGCACACCTTGAAGTTGTACGTATGCCCTTATACTGCACAGTTGCCTGCTGTTCGTCAAATCGTATGACACTAACAGCCTTATTCATGAAGGCTAAATCGGCTCGCAAAGGGCCGGATTCTGAGAATCCGGCCCTTTGCGAGTGCGATTTTTGCATTTGGGATTCAGCATCCCAAATGCAAAAATCGGTAATTGCTAAATCGCTAAATTGCGAGGAATTACATTTAAGGAATCTCTATTTGAGATTCCTTAAATGCAATTCATGAAGCATTTGAAAATTGCGAAAATGCAATTTTGGGCCGCTATTTACCGAGAGGTCAGACCTCTCGGTAAATAGCAAAAACTTAGAAAAATGCTTTTAAAAGCATTTTTCTAAGTTGCATGTTGCACACACACATGTCCTTTGGACATGTGTGTGCGCAACACCTGTTTCAATTTGCATTCAAGGGGTGCTACAGGGTGTCCTTTGGACACCCCTGGCACCCTTTAAATCGCTATCTTATTTGCGAGTAGCAAATTGCTATTCGCAAATAAGGAATACTCCCCATGCATTCCTATGGGCCTTTTGGCCCATAGGAATGCATGGGGAGTTATTCCTTATTTGCGATTAGCAATTAGCTAATCGCAAATAAGGAATCAGTGGGAATCGCAATTAATATTGCGATTCCTACATGATTACCGTTTTGCGAGTCTCAAATAGCGATTCCTTATGATTCGCTATTTGAGCCTCGCAAAACGGCCCGATCATGAATCAGGCTGTAAATTTTTTTTTTCACATGCGATGGAAAGAAAGGGCGAGAGAAGCTGGAGTCAATTCTAATAAATATGTCTTACCAGTCCCATGAGGCAAGATCTGGGCTAGAGCCAGACTTCTAGGCCCATATTTACAAACACTTGTGTGGGTTTGCGTAACTTTTATTACGCAGATGCATAATGTTGGTCTGGTATTTACAATCCAACGCAAATCATGATTTGCTTTGGATTGTAATAAAAAGTAACACAAGGCAGTGCAGAGCCTTGGTCAAGGAGGTATTCCATGAGTGGTGCATGGGTGTTTTCATCCGCACACCCATGTTTTTGACATAGACTTGAAGATATGGTTTTTTCCTCTTTGCATGTGTGTTGCTTTCTGCAATAGACATCCAAAGAAGAAATTGCCTTTCAGCATGGTTATTGTGCAGGAAAGGATGCCTTCCTGTACAATAAGTATGCTGATCACAATACATACACCATTACATTAAGGTGCAACTTGTCTACATTGGTGCTTGGCAGCATAAAGTGCTCTAGATTGGGGAGTGAGCAGAAAAGTGTCACATCTTTATATCTACGGCGCCGGTCCTAACTCTCTTGTTCACACAACTCAGAGCAGCAACTTCACTTATTTGTAAACCTGGGCCCTAATTTCAGCCAGGTGCAGACATTGGTTGGTTCCACCATTTATACCTGCAGGACAGAGATGAAAGCTTGCAATGAATGCCCCCGTCCCCTTCTTCAGCTATTCTAAAGCTAAAGCTAGGTGGAAAAGCATATTGTGATGGTGCCTATTCTTAGCAAACATGTAGAAAATGCATCATGAATTTAGATGTAAGATATGCTGGTGCGGTGCCATAGTAGGGATGCATTTGAAGACCAGACAAACAATTCAAATGTGAATCTATCAGCTATCTGGAACAGGAACAAGAGTGTCTAGCTTTGTGTCCATAGTCTCTTTCCTCAAATTCAGAGATCTTCCTAACCATAGCAGTTTGTGCTACAGGTAGCAGATATCCACACATTCTAAAGTGCAAAAGTAGCATTCATTCTTACAACAAATGTCATTTACCACTTCCAGATGGAGATATCCACCCAGTAATAGGATTTACAAGTGTCAATCCCTCTTACAAACTGAAATTATGACTGTAAAGTTACTCCCTGTAAATATACAAGTGGATTTCAGTGATTTGTGGAGGCCAAGAACTCACCCTGTGCTGTCTAAAACTCAGAATAGGAAAGCATAAGGAAACTGCCTTCACCTGACCTAAATTACACACACCTCACAAACACTAGTCATGCAAGCAGCACTCCAAGCTCTTCCCTCTTCCCACTGGATTGTGTAATATGGACTTGCACAAATATCGAGGTAAAAATATCGTTGGTCAGCAATATCCGCAGACAAAATATTGTAGTCAAGAATATCGATTTTGGTAAGTAATATTGATGTTTAAAATATCGAAATGTTTAATATCGTTTGCAAAAGTATAGTTGTTAAAATATCATTTTTTTAATTAATGTTATATATTTTAGCATATATTTTATATGTATGTGATGTATTTTTTGTATAAGAATTGTTTGTATTTTTATTATATGTGTTAACATTTTAGTAGTTATTTAAAAAGTATTTGAATTTTAGGTTTTTAGTTCTGTAGAGGGTTGTGGGTTTATAGGGGAATAGGATGGGAAGTAATTTAAATATATTACATGTATTGTTTTTTTAAATAACATTTGTTTAATAGAGATGTTATAGTGTTAAATGTATGACGTGATTTATTATGAATTAATTAATAATTTGTCAATACTTTGTTTTAATTATTTAATTGGCAATTCATTATTTTAATTGTGTATTGAGTTTTAGGTGTGTGTTGGGGTGTTTATAGGTGTAAATGGTGGGAAGGGTGGGAAGTAGTTTGTTTTTAATTGATGAATTAATAATTAGTTGTTGATTACTTTTAAATGATTAATTAGTAATTCATTATGGTCATCCTGTAATTAGTTTTAGGTGTGTTTTGTGGTGTTTATTGGAGTAAATGGTGGGAAGTAATTTATTTTTATTTGATTGCAATGTCAAATTTGTAGATCATTTTGTTATTTTGATTTAGCTTCCAGGGACCAAGAGTTTGACAATGATGCCATGCAATACACACATGGAGGATGACATACAACATTAAAATCCACAAGGAAGGGCTCCCAAGATTGAGAGACAGACCTGTGTTTTGTATTGAGAACATTGAGAAAATTCTTCAAGACATGGTGAAGTTGCACCAATAGTATCAAGGCATGTCAATGGAGGAGGATATAAGACCCCCGTGCCCTTCTCATGGTCATGCTGATGTTACAGGGCATATCATGTCTGATATAGTACCAAAAACTAGGCAGTGAGGACAAAAAAAGCGTGCCCTATAGTAACTTTTCAGTACTTTTCTTCAAGGTTTCCAAAGAAGACGCTCAACTCCCCATAGCCCTCGCTCCTGGCCACAATCCTCAAAATGAAATCACAAAAATGGAAAGGAACGTCTTATAGTAATGTCCATATCAACAATTTATTATTGTATTTCTTCAGCAAACAGCCAGCAGGCCAAGTTATAATAAAATATTCAAATTGTTGTTCCTTTGTTCCAAAATTGTTGCAGATGAATCAATATGTTACATATTCATGAAGTCTTTTCAGCCTACGCGTTTCATCGTTTATAGGACGTCATCAGAGCTGAAAATATATATATATACACCAATCAATAAATAGAAAACAAATTTAACAAAAACATTCACCATGTAACCTGTACATGACAATTCAAGGTATCTTCTGAACCTGAACTCACTCCAACCTTATAAAGCCTGCCTGTCTCCATTCTAAAATTAACCACAACCCAGGATGAACACCAAGATTTAATATTCTATACCATAATTGCTAATTATGTTAAAAGACATAGTTCACAATATCACCCTTAAAACCCCACGAGACCCATTGCAACAATTACATTTGTTTTTTGACCCTGTATTACCCATCCTACAAACCATTCCACCCCCTAGTCACCAGTAATTTATAACATGACCTAATATCCAACTGAATCATCTGACACATACCTCTTTATTCAAATATTACAACCAGTATTGATAGATTTCAGTCTGTCTTAATAATCATTCAGTTGGTTTCTTCTTGTACTCCATTCAATTAAGTCTAAATGATGAACAATTCTAAAAGTATATTATACCAAAAAGAGTCACTATAAAACCTCTACTTCCCATGTGATGCCCAATATCCCTAGGTTCAAAAATAGGGGGAAACAAAGAACATATCTAATTATATAAATTAACCATTAATTATTCGTTCAACCTCTTCTGGCTCTTCAGACAATTCTAACCAAAATAATATTAAATTCTGCAAAAATATGGAAAGGTCACATAATGACTGAAAAGTCCTAATCGTTTTTACCTATTCCTGACTTTGAAGGGAGAGGAGGGACATGCCTCTTAAAATGCGATGATTAAATTGTTTTTCAATTATATCCCACTTACATCAGTAGAGGTGAACCCTTTGATCTAAACAGACAGGTTCAATTATTTCATTATTGCAAAGTCTAATTCTGGCAATGGCATTGCTCCACATCTTATTAAATCTAATTTATAACATGTAAAATACTAAGGGGCCCATTATGATGTTGGGCGGATTGCCATCGCCCGACAGGCTCCTCCTCAGGCCCAAACTCTTAGGGTTGTGGGTAGAGACTCAGCACCATTTGAGATTATGTACAAACTGGGGTCGTTTTAGTGACAGTTGGGGAAAACACCCTGGGAGACTCCACAGCAATGGGTGAGGAGGGGACGGAGTCCTAATTACTGGAAATGGCTGAAATCAATGAGGACAGGAGACAGTAGATTGCTTGATGCTGGTCCTCCTGTACATCTTGGTTTGCCTTCACCTCTGCTGCCACCTCTTGAAGGCAGCACCTGACCAGAAATCAGCTTCCTCATTTCCTCCTGGAAAGCAATCATGGTCACGTACTCTGGGGCTGAGTTTCAGGAACTGAATGAAGGCCTATGGATGTTAGGTATGAATCTTATCCTCTGATCTTGAACGTTTATTGGGTGGTCACAGCGACATGATCAAAATGAGGGAGGAAATAGAGTTTCAACAGACATACCCTGGTCTTATAAGGTCAACATGTTTCTGCCAACAGGCATTTGTCAGGACCTTTTTCTGCAAATGATGGTAAAAAGTGAAATATAAAGGAAGAATACAAGCCACCATTGGAACTGTGTGGCCCGTTCTCCAATGTCTCTCTTCTCTCGCCGTTCGTCTCATCAAGTTTGTGCGCCAGTATCCATACCTGGGCACCACAAGATGGTAACTGAGCTTGGGGGGTGCATGTGACTGTATTGCACAGTAGTTTCACGAATACCTCTGAAAGGAAGAGAGATGTTGGAGAACGTATCTGTTGAGACCCTATTTCCTCTCGCATTTCAATCATGTCGCTGTGACCACCCAATAAACTTTCAGTGGACTCAGAGAGACATGTGTAAATCACACTTCTTGTTCTTTTGCACTCGGCTCCTCGCTCACTCATTTTTCTACACTCAATGTTTGAGAAAACACCTCTGCTCCTCCCCTTGTGGAGTCATTGCCCACAATATGGTGTGAGGGGGGAACCCATATGATGAAGCATGTCACCTAACGGTGAGTGAGGGTTCTCATCCTGAGGGATTTCTCTCCACTCACAGTAGCTTCAAGATAGCACCCATCCTTTTTGAGCCAAATAGCCCTATTCTCTTGTGCTCTCTATTCCCTCTTTTTTCTACACCTAGCCAAAGTACTTCTGCATGACTTATAAATATATATTCTTCACATTGGCTATGATTGCGTCTGGCATGGTACAATTAACACAGATTACATGTTTTGAGCATCTAATATTACTCAATCATTGTGAAAAAGAAGGTAATCTAACAATGGCAAGCTAAAACATTTACAAAGAAAATAGGAATTTTGTTACATTGTTTTTCTTATAGGTATACACGTGACATCTGGTTTTACTCACAACCTTTCCTACCCACTGGGAGTTCAGCGCCTAGACATCTACGGGTAATAATGCACTTTAGAAATCTCAACTTCCTTTCATTTCAATTTCAAACGTATATGCTTCAGAAGCATGCATTTTGTGTTTCCATGTGCCTTCCTATGCCCCTCGTCTATTTTACCATTATTCCACCCATCTAGTGGTAGATGTTCCCATTGTCTTACCACTGTATTTGACCCTCTGCCTTTACACCAAAAACGTATACCTCTATGGAGAGTTCTCTACGCTTCTGGTGGAGGACTCTGCACTTAACCAGAGGATAATGAATAGCGGACTCTACACTTAACTGGAGGTTAGTGAATAGAATTTGTGAGCAAATACAGCAGCAGAACTGGAGTACTACATTACATACATCTTAGACCTGGCATTATTGGTGTGGTTTCCCCTGGCATTTTTGCCCTCTGACCTCCTGTTTTGCTGACTTCAATTTCTCTGGCTTTTAAATTCTGGGCACATTTCCACTGCTAACCAGTGTTAAAGTGCATATTCTCCGTACTCAAAACATGGTAACTTTGGCTTATCCACAATTGCCATATTTAATTTAGTTATAGGTCAATAGTAGAGTGCACTTGATGTGACCAGGGCCTGTAAATGTAATACTACATTGTCTGGTTCCATACAGGAATGGCATGGTGAGCAAAAAAACTAAGGATTTGGGCCCAGATCTCTGTACTGGGATGAATGTATGGCATTGTTCTGCATTCTCTCTGTCGATTAATTGTTCTTTTTGCATTTGTTACCCCGAATGGGACAGGTACGCCCAGACGTGGTTCTCATGCTCTCCATGCCACTGGAGTCAAGCTATCCTGGCTCATGAGGGCTGAAAGCCCAAAATTGGTCCTAGGATGCTTGTTTCCAGTCCAAGGAAGACCTGGCCTGGCAGTTCTGGCTGTACTGTTCCCATTCCGTGCAGGGTAAAGGCTGATTTGCATATGGCTGGGTCCAAACTGGAAGGGCATGGTGAGCCAAAAAACGATGGATTCAGGCCCAGATCTCTGAACTGGGTTGAATGTATGACATTGTTCTGCACTCTGTCCATCAATTGTTCTTTTTGCAATAGTGGACCTGCAGCACTGATTGTATCACCTACTCAATAGCGTTTTAAACATGGCTCAGGACAGCCACTGCAGAGCCTGTGTGTGTAGTTTTAATCTGCCATTTCGACCTGGCAAGTTAACCTACTTTCCAGCCCCAAACCTTTCCTTTTATGACGTATAAATCTCTCTAATATAGCAAGGTGCAGTGCATTTAAAAGGTAGGACATGTACCTTTGAGTTTTTACATGATCTGGTTGTAAAAAACTACTAAATCTGTTTTTACTACATCAAGGCCTATCTCTCCTATTGGGTAACATTGGGATTGCTTTAACCAGTTGGCTGCTAGTGGTTTTCCCCTCCTGTGCTGGAAAGTAAGATTTATCATTGTTCATGACAAGGTCAGCTCGTCATAAGCACAGCTCCACTGTGCCTCATGACGAGCTGAGCTCGTCATGAGCAGGGAAGGGGTTACAACATCTTTTAAGTATAATTTCCAATTAGGAAAAGATAGAGATTTGGAGTTTGGTGTCTCTAAACTCACAATTTAAAATCATAAATTACAGTAAAGTTTGATTTTAAATTGTAAGTCTGAAAATGACACTTTTAGAAAGTCACAATTTTCTTACTTTAACCATTTTGTGCCTCTGCCTGTCTCTGAATACACGTCTGGGTTGGGTGACAGCTGCCCTTTGTGCATTTCCTATAGAAAGTCACACAATGGACGAAGTGGCGTGACATATTGTTGCAAAGTCATCCTGTGCCCTGGGCACCCCCCCCCCCCAACTTTTTGCTGACTGGAACTGGTGTTAACTGACTCTGACTGACCCTGGGCTCTGTTTAACCAGGCCCAGGGCCAGTACCAAGCTGAAAAGAACACATTACAATATAGTTAAGACACCCAGCATACACTAGGGTACACTATGGTATGGTGGGGTACCCCTGTAATTGGCATGACCTACCCCATAAGCCCGTAGTATGTAATGGGACAGGGGATTTAAACTTCCTAGAAGTCTCCAGTATCCTGGGGCATGGCAGTTTAGAGGCCAGCAGATTCTCTTCTACACAGAGAATTGTCTCTAGGTCTTAAACTGGAGAAAGAGTAGATGTTGCTAGTCATTCAGAATTACACCCTCTGACCTCCTCCCAGTGAGATTCCTCAATGTGGGCAGGTAGATGTCCATCGCAACCTGCCCACATTGAGGAATCTCACTGGGAGGAGGTCAGAGGGTGTAATTCTGAATGACTAGCAACATCTACTCTTTCTCCAGTTTAAGACCTAGAGACAATTCTCTGTGTTTAATTGTATTTTACGTGCTAATGTAGTCCTTTGTATTCAACATAGATGGTTTGCAAAATACGCATCTCATATATTAAATCAAGCGGACACTGTATCAGAAACACTTCTTTACAACATTATGATTCACTCTCAAAAGAGGCACTGCACAAAAGAAAACAAAAAATAACTATTTGAAATATTTGGAAAAGTGAATGGATCAAAATGCATTTGTGGTGAATTTCCTGTTACAAAGTGTAAGGGAGTGGGGGCACCATATTTTTGTGCTAAAGACATTACCTCCCACGATGTAACAAACAAAAGTGTTTCAAAAGATACCCTGACCCCAACAAACGCAATTAAACAGATTAGCAACACACAAGGAACTCAAAACTAATCTTTTCAACTTCACCAGAACTAGCCGTTTCCCCTCTAATTCATTCCTGAAAGTTTAGCTATCTTCTTACAATCGTGGCCTCTGAGTTTTAGTGTCTCCCCTCATCTGCCTTTATATTATCTGTACATCTTCCTCTTCATAGGGTTCAGTGTAATAGGTAAGGGTGCACCTGAAGAAATGTTCCTTCATCACAATGTCTTTCTCTACCTTTCTCCTATTGTCCTTCAGTCTGTCAATACATCTTTGTGAACTCCCTTCTGTAACTATTGTCTCCCGCTCTATCCTCCTTCCCATGGAGTATGCACCACGCTCTCTGCTCTGTCAATGTCGAGGTTTCATACCTTTATGCCACCAATTCCTTACTCTTGACTCAGTGACTTTCTAAAGTTCTTCATCACTGATGTAGGCTCTTTTTTTAATTTCAAGACCTTTTAATTAAGCTTTTCGACAAACTTTGAACAATTAAACTCACTAATTGACCTGGGGTACAAATACGCATACAGTAATAATACACCATAAAAGGTCAAAATTAAGAGCTTGTTTGTAACTAATCAAAGAGATGTTGGCAGTGATATAGAATGAGTAACCTTTAGAGTAGGATGGAAAAAATTAATAAAGAGGGGAGGAGAAGGGAAATATAAATGAGAAATAAAGAGAGGGAAAAGTGAAATTAAGTAGGATGATGGCGTTCAAGGATAACATATAAAAAGGAATAAGAGATGGAGAGGTATACCCAGTGTGCGACTAGACCACCTATATACCCTTGGATTCACCACTCTAGACCATCCATACACCCTTGAATATACCACTCTAGACCATCCATACACCCTCAGATACACCACTCTAGATCATCCAAACATCCTCAGATACACCACTCTAGATCATCCAAACATCCTTGGATACACTGCTCTAGAGTAGCCATACACCCTCGGGTACATGGTTCTAGACCATCCATACACCCTCGGATACACCGTTCTAGACCATTCATACACCCTTGGCTACACCACTCTAGACCATCCATAACCCTCAGATACACCACTCTAGTCCATTGATACTCCCTCAAATGCAGCACTCTCGACCATCCATGGCTAAAGCGGTTGAAGTATACGTCTAAACTATTCCATAGAAATCTAGAGGAGGAGGTACTTAAGTTGTGATTACATACGATATTGTCAGCACTTGTAAAATAGCTAAGCCTGGGCAGTGAACTCCACTCCGCTTGCGGTGTTTGCAGAGTTTTCCGCACTCTGTGCTCTGCGAAGTTCGGTGAGTTCCGAAACACTCCACTCCACTTCTCGGAGTGGAGGTTTTTTCATTGCTTGTGCTCGTAAACATTAGGGGCTTCATTCTGATGCGGTTAGGAAAGCATTCCCACCTAGGACCTGATTCTAATGCAGTTAAGAAGGCCTCCTAATGGCATTTGCTCCTTCCTTCCCGGATCGGGAACATGGCTTTCTGACCCGGGGCCCAATTATGATGTGGTTAGGAACATATGCCTCATTGAAGTCAAAGGGAGTCCAACCAAATCGTATCTGGAAGCATCCGGATGCATCGTACTCCGTTGGCCGGACTCTCCTGATCCAAGTGCGTCGGTAACCGTTTCCAAACCAATTCGATCGGGAAGCTTTCCAACCCGCATCAGAATCAAACCCTTAGTTGGCAAGCGCGAGCGAGGAAAATCCACCTCCTGGAGAGATTTTTCCTCATTCGTGCTCGTCAACGTCAAGTTGCCGAGCGCGAGCAAGGGAAGTCAACCTCACGGTGAGATTTCTCAACCTGGGCGGTCTGATTTTTCAATGCAAGTGGCCGCATATGCTCGCACCTGCTCACGTTAAGAAACCGTCCGTTCTCATTGAGAAAGCTGCTGCTCGAGTAGAATATCTACTCGAATGGCAGAAAGGAAGCAGCATCCGCTTGCAGTGTGCATGGTGCCATTCACAATAATTTTTACAGCGTGGAAAAACACTGGCGCCGAAAATTACAGCAAACTGCATTTTTCTAATGCACTCCACCCCTTGCGGAGCTCCGCGTAGTGTGGCAGAGGTTTTTTTGCCCTTCGCGGAGTGCCACACAGCGGAACTCCATGAACTCTGCCCAGTATTAAAAATAACAGACCCAAGCCCATCATGTGTGAAACGAGATATTATTATCCACCAAGAAAGGATAGTTTTGATGCCAATTGTGAGTAGAAGATCCGGTAAATCCAGTGAAGAAAAGTCCCAACTATTCAGATAAATACCCTCTATTTTCCTAAACTGGAGTGGATTCTTTTTGTGGTGTTTCCACTGTGTTACTGTAAATAAAGTGTACGCAAGTACTTTACACATTGCCTCTTAACCCGTTGCGTGCGCACATCGGCCAATGGCCGTCGCAAGCACTACCTCGGTAGCGCTGCACACGTCTGTTGGCTGACGCGGCCCCGTCCACTCAATAGAACTCCTGCACCGCGGCAGAATTTGCGCCGCGGTTAAGGAGATGAGTTAAGCCTAATTCCTCTGTACCAATCTACCAGAGGGTGAGCACATGTTAATTTAGGTTGTGTATCTGACTTACCCTGACAAGGATTGTGGTCCCTACATGTATAGGATGCAAACCTCTGCCAACTGGTGACCCAATTTCTAACAATACACATAAATGCTTCGGTGAATAGGCTCAGTGAGTCTATTTTCACAACACAAATTCCATATTTGTTATACAAAAATCTCTTTCACTTGAAGAGTCACAAAGTCAAGTGCTTAATAAGTATTTGGGGAGTGATTGTGTGACCATCTAATGTTCGGAACAAAGCACCCTCTTCCTACATAAACTAAGCTGTTACATGTTATATAGGAGTTCTAAGACCTTACAAAGAAATTTGGCATTCAGGCTACTTCCTATTATTTGCCACAGAAGTCCTTGGTAACTTGAAATGCCCTAATAGTGTATGGAAGGAAGTACTTTGTTCCATATTTATTGAATATTCATGTGTTTTGAAGCTTGTACTGTGTAGCATGCGTGTGCTATACAAATAATTGGGCGGAATTTTAATTATGTTAGTGGAATCAAAGCAATTTCAGTAATTCTGTACTGCTCTTTGTTGCGGAAATACCGATAATAACGCAATTACACCTGGTTGTATGATTAAGAATAATTTGGGGGAAAACAATCCTACTGTGAGAGGACATTTAGCAACACGAGCTGCCACCTTCAACTTCTGTTCTGCTGTATTTAGCTCTATTGCTTAATGCAATATGCACCCGTGTGTCCATTTTGGATGTATGGGTGTGTTTTGTGCTAAGAAATCAGCGCTGGATGCCAGGAGTAAGTTGGCAGGCGCATATTTTACGCCAACAGCACGTACAGCACTATTTCTTAGCGCAAAAAGCCTTCTCACATCCATTTCGAATCCAAAGGGGGCCATTTTGCAATAAGAAAATAGTGTTAAATGCTGGGGTATGGTGGGTAAAAATCCTACCCTGAGAACATTCAGTAGGCACGTGTAGCTGCTCGTGCTTGCTATTCATGTTCTGTTGAATTTAGCTCTATTTCTTGACACAAAATGTGTGCTCGCGCCTATTTTGGATGCGAGGGGGCATTTTTGCGCTACGAAATAGCGATAGAGTTACTCTTATCGCGTAATAACGCGAAATCGCATGGAATTTTTGAGTAATTCTGCATGATTATCCTCCTACACTAATGTGTTTTATGTGAATTACGTGAGTTACGCCCTCCCGTACAAATAATACACATGGAAAATGTTTGCATAGGGCTGATACTTAGCAAATTTCTCAGGCAGGCAAAATATACTCACTTATACAGAACTACTTCTCATACTTTTAAATACCTTAAGGCGATGTCTCCAAACTTTTTAAATGGGAATGAAATTGAAATAGACAGGAAGGAATAATATAGATTTAGTATAAATTGTCAGAGGGGTGCCCTCTTTGAAATTTACTAATAGTGAGCTTGTCTTTCAGGGCTAATTCACAAGGGTACTTATAAGGAAAGCAAGTCGTCCTCTTCAAGAGAAGAGAATAATTCTTTTTTTTCCGAGTTTCCTTTCCCTGATGCCTTCATAAATTTCTCCACCTTTGACTTCGACCACGAAGCCTTGTTTGAAGCATCCACAAATGAGGGCCCACAGTTCAGCCGCACTTCACTTCTAGTTCTTTCAATTTTTTTTATTTTTGCGAGCGACATCGTGACAAACATCCACTCCTGGCAATCTGTCCGGAGAGTGCAGTCATTACATCCAGAAAGTGGGATGCGGCTGAAGGCTGAATTAGTGTTAAAGCGAATAACCCCTGGGTGGGTGCGCCCCAGCTATTAAGGCATTATCCACGAACCCCGATGCTGGGGATGCTAGCCGGAGATGAGCGGTAATAGCCGTCCAATCAAATTGAATGATAGGTTTCTGGCCCTCTTAGCCCCAGTCACCGGTGTACACGTAGGAGAGGAGCCGGCTCGCGGCGGCTAATGATGATTGCCACCTCATAATGAGGCGCGAGCTAGCAGGCAGGTTACTTTAGCGAATTAGGGGCCCTTCCCCTGTCAGCAGAGAGCCATCCGTTCCATGGCTAATGTATTTGCCTTTTTTATTTGCTGACAAAATAAGGGACAGGTACCTTTGCCACGCGCCTGTGATTTGCATAATGAGCAGCTGCAATTTCGGTCCCGCATTATTTTGCAAGTCACTTAGTGAAAGTGAAGCCGGCTGGCGTCACCGTGGGTCGCGTGATATGGTAATAATACGCGTGGCGTGACCCTGGTGACTGACATGGCATCAGAGAGAATAAAGGAGGCTTCTTAAGTACTGACGAGCTGTCGGTGACATCCAAGAAAGCGACTCAGGTATAAGAAGGCTTCAATAAACCTAATAAGTGTCACTGTTTCCTCCTGCGCGTGTCCTCCACTTGCCCTTCCTCGCGTGGTGGTTTCTCCGTGACACGAGCTGGAATTATGATTCAGGATGCGGGGCCTTCAGCGCGGAATTTGTCACACATTTTACCCACTTTTCCTGCCAAGTGAGCCGCAGATAAAGCCAAAACGTCCCTTGAAAACTGTTATCATTCAAATGTGTGCATTTATTTCTTTAAAAGAATATAGTGGTCTGCACAACTGTCAGCCATTTCGGTAGGGCACCATTACATCGTTGCCTAAATATTTTTCTGGCAAAGATATTGTTTCCCCAAATACCGTTTATAAAAATATGGCATGGTGGGAATTGATAATAATAGTACATTTACACCCAGTCCATATTTAGGCCACAAAATGTACGTGAAACGATTAACGATATTCTGACACAAGTGCCACTTGAGGGCGTAGGACTGTAAATGTATGGACGAGAATGTGGGTGGATAGAATCCCACTAGATGCAGAGAGAAGCCTCTATGCAGCGTTCGCTACCCCAAGAACCTAGCATTCTCGGTTGAAGGCCTAACAGACATTTTCAGGGGCCATATACTGGTGGTCTGCTTAGGTGTCAAAGCTGGGATGTCTAAAGTTAGTGCTACACAGGATAGAATCAAATAGAATCGAATAGAATAGAATAGATGTGTGCAGATGCATAATGATTTTAGGCAACAAATGTGCTTTCTGCAACAAGTGCGGTAACACACTGTCTAATTAGGTTAGTGTATACAAGCTGCCACAAGTTACACTTGCGCCCACGCCATGCACTGCTTATGAGTTCACATATTACATCTCTCATGACATGCTCTATGACATCATGGGGGGTAACTACCATATTACTTTTCTGCCTAACTTTGTACAGCCTGTGTTCAGCTAATCGGTATAAGTGTTTACAAAATGCATGTGTTCCTAATGCACCATAAGCGCGTAGAGGTATTGTACACGTTATAAAGCCTTGTATTGAAGAGTAAATCTGTGTGCAGACGATGTCATGTGTTCATTATATTCCACAAAAGTTTTTATTACTTCAGAAAAAGTTTCCAGCAGGGCAAAGATTCTGCGTACTACTGAGACATAATTGTCTCAGCATGCCAATTTCTGCTTAAGATAGAAGGCTGTGTGCACCAGGTAATAACCTATGTACTTGTATGTGTTTTGCTTAAGAAGATGCACTATCTGTAAAGTTTTCACCACAGTATGAGGACTGCGGGTAGTTAGATCGTTATCACCTTGAGACCTTGGCTACTTTAAGTGAATAGTTGCTCTTTGGGCACATTTTGCATAGAGTCTGCACTGTTCTTAGTAGGTACTTTTTAATACTCTGTGGTGTATTTCTCATGAGAGTTTCGCTATCTGCAAACAGTACACACAGAGTAAACTCTCTCCATAGAGAATAGCCCCTTTTCTACATACATCAACTTATTTTCTCAATGTAGGTTTAGTAACTGTCAGGGATTTGACGTAGGTAAAGACTCATTAGTATTGCAACAAGGCTTCAGTATCTGGAGGAACTTGGGGGTATATTTACAAGGGAAGTGGCAGAGCGCAGTGTTAGCCTTCTTGACTTAACCCAGTGCTTGACACTTTAGAAACGCAAGCCCAACCTTATTTGCAATAATACGGTACAGCACTGAGTTTCCAATTGCGCAGGCGCTAATTTCAGCTGCCCAGCACCAATGCAGACACCCTTGCACCATAGTGCAGTGCCTTCATAGTGGAAATGATTGTTTATGTGCAGGACGATTTTCCTTCCTGCATATAAACAATCCTAAATGGTGATTTGTAACTTCTATGTGTATTGCTTCGTGCGTGCACGGCCGGGGGGTTGGCCACTGGTCCTTATGTTTTTAAAGGAGAGGGGTAAGACATGCTCCCCTCCTGAGCCTTACTAGGCCCTGGGAAAGCATCCCTCCGGTCCTTCTTTTGTTTAAATGGGAGGGGGCCAAGTGACCGCCCTCCCCAAGTCTTATTAGGCTTCGAAGACCCCATCCCCCAGAGACTTTTTTAATTAAAGGGGAGGGGGCCATGTGGACCCCCTCCTCAAGGCTTATTGGGCCCTTATCCCCCTGGCCATTCTTTTTTTTACAGGGGAATAGGGGTTCACGTGCCCCCCTGATATTTATTAAGGCTCCAGGGAACCCCATCCCCCAGGGCCTTTTTAATTAAAAGGGAGGGGGGCTAAATTACACCCCTCTCAGAGCCTTATGAGGCCCTGAGGACGGTCCAGGGCCATTCTTTTTAATTAAAGGGGAGAAGGGCCGGAGACGTATTAGACCATGGAGACCCCATCCCCAAGAGCCGCTAATTAAAATAATGGGGAGAGGGGCCGAATGGCCTCCCCTCCCCAAGCCTTATGGGACTCCAACCCCCAGGGCCACCACTACAATTAAAGGGGAGGGGGCACATGGCCTCCATCCCGAGCCTTGTTAGACCATGGGGACCTCATCCTCCACGGTTGTCTTTTTTATTCAAAGGGAAGGGCAGCTACGTTGCCCCCCTCCCCAAGACGTCTTAGGCCCGGGGGACCCCCATTCCAAGGGGCACTTCTTAAAATAAAGGGGAAGGTGTGCCAGGCGGACCTCCTCCCTTAGCTATTGTGGGCCCTGGGGACCCCATTCCCCAGGGCCACTACTAAAACTAAATGGGATGGTGTCCGTGTGGCATCCCTGCCCGATCCTTGTTAGGCCCTGAGGACCCCATCCCCAGTGGACTTTTTTTTTTTTAAATAAAGGGGAGGGGAGTTGCATGGCCCCCTTCCCAGAGCCTTTTCCGGCCCAGGGAAACCATGCTCTTAGGCAGCACTGTTAAAGGTGGGTATTCTGGTGCCCACTCAGGGCACCCACTGTATGCTCGTTGAGGGCTGTGGGGGGAGCCCCAAGATCATGTGCAGTGGGAGCCAGCATTGCACCTGGTGCAGGGAGCAGCTACTTATGCTGCTCCCTCTGAGTGGGAGCCATATTTTGATCTGTTTCCCTGACTTCATCAGTGTGGGCAGGGGAACAGATCAAAACTCTGCTGCCAGCTGGCAAGAGCATTTTCAAAACTCCTTCCCACTAGACACAGATTTTGTGTTTCCTCCCTCATGGTGAGAGATTTGAAAATGCTCCCGCCAATTGGGAGCAAACACAGGTTTCCATGACCAAGCTGATGTGGGCAGGAAAACCCCTATGTCCTGAAGGTGGGCTCATTGCATGTGAGCCGGCCCCCGGGGATGACGTCCCGATGGCCATTAATGGCTCTGGGAGGAGGGCTGTGTGGCCCCCTCCCCTAATAAAAGTAATCGGTCCCACATCCACCCATCCACCCATTGATTTTAGTGCATTCCCAGATTTACCATAGATTGCCTCAAAATACTACGCCTCCCCAGGGGAGGTATAACTAGAGATTAATAAAAATTAAAAAAAGAAGAAGAAGAGCCAGGGCTCTTATCAGGAGGCCACTACAACTTGCACAACTCATTGCTCCCAGTAGCGCCAACAATGACAGTGCTATTAGTGATTTTAATGCATAGTACATTATTAAACAGCAACTGTTGTGCTCCTGAAAAATAAAAAACAGTACCAACATGTGCCAGGCTGTTATAAGAGTTGGTGTTGACAATAAAGTGCCAGTGCTGAGCAAATTAAGCCGCCAGCTCAAATTAAGCACTGGGCATAACAGGGAGAAATATCTTTATTTCTCCTCAACTTTTCCTGGGAAAATGCATCTCAGGATTGTTTTTGTGCAGGATGATGTCCCTTCCTGGACAAAAACAAACCTGCTTACAACGCGGGCACCCTTGCACCATGGTACAAGGGTGCCTGCGTTGGGTCTAGGTAGCTAAGAGTGCACCAGCACAAGGAAAGGACAGGAATGCGTCGTATAATGTTAAATTCAGCACTTTCATGCTCTTTCACGCAGCAAGGTGCCTTGCTGCATTGTGCTGCGTGAAAGTATGGTAAATATGCCCTTTAAGCTCCCCATGCCTAAAAAGCCCAAAAATAAATGTGTCCTTGTGTAATGTAGGTGCTCATGTAAAGCCCTCCAATATCTTTTGATTGAGTTTGCAGCAATATAAAACTGTAAAAAAAATAAAAATGTGCTTGAGCCAGAGTTGTGATGTTATGTGCCCGTTCAGATATGTTAACAAAGTCATATATGCTCACTTTCATGTTTTTTACAATCCACAAACATTCATAGGAGCAAGCCTGGAAAACTGTGTCAGACACTGATTTCCAGGTATACGTCTGGGAATAACCTGGGACAACTCCTACAGTCCCATTCCCCTTGTGTGGAATTTTACACAGTAAACATACACTATTTTCTTTTTAATTTGCAGCGAAAACTTTTTCCCCTGGCAGAAGTCCTTCCCTTCCACCCACCCCCACCTTTCCCTACCCATTCAAAAAGGAGAATAAATCCCCGACCATGTCAAGGTGAGAAAGTGTAAAATCGGAGTTTGGGAATGCCCACAAGCATAGGAGTGTGACCATTGCAAAAGTTCCAGGGATAATCAAACTTGGATCGCCCCCTTCCCGCCCCTCGAGTGAGATTCACGACTGTGGATTTCTCCACACCTAGGGCAGAGAAATCCGAAATGGTAAATCTATTTACACTGGAAATTAATCCTTTGTGATTTCCTGGTAGACATAACAGAGGCATTTTTGGCCAAAAACCTATATTTAATTCTGAAAATACCTTTGTAATTAGGGCCTACTGACCTTTCTGCAAATTGAGATATTTAAAAATAGTTTTTGTAAGTTTTATTTGCACTATCTACAGTTTGTCTCAGGGAAGCAATTAACAGGCTGGTGAGTGATTGTTTCTGTCATAGACATCATCTGATACTTGATGTGTTTTCATTCCAGTTCTTGTCCACTCAATCATAAACATGGATAGGATGTGTCGCTGAAGCCTCTTGTGAATGATAGATGGCAATGAAAAGATGGCAGGTTATCTTTAGAGGTTCATTCTAAGGTCAGACACAGGAGCTGTTGTTTGAACAGAACTTTTTCATGTTCAATTTTAAAGACATGTTCATGGACATCATTTTTTGGTGCAGAGTGAACTATGGGATTGGGGGTCTCAAATCATTTAAAATTGCTTCACAAGGATTTTATACTTTCTAACAGCAGCCCTTCGTGTAATCTTAGGTCTAATGTATACTAGTTGATTATTTGAGTAACAGAGTGATTCACAACACACATCTTTGGCATTGCGAAGCACTGTGAAGGTGTGGTTTCGGTATATCGAGAACATAATATCAAGGTCATTACCAGAATAACGAGAACCAACATTTTGACTAGTAAGTATGTATAGATTTTCTATATCTAAGTCCACATCTATATGCCTTGAAGACATATGTATCTTCAAGGTATGTAGATGTGGTTTTCGGAATAGTCGATCTATAGCTTCATCTGTGCACTTACCTTCTCAATATTTTGGTCTTTGATATTCTGGTCACGATATTGTGTGACCTTGATATTCCCTCCTCGATATTCCATAATACAATCCACTGTGAAAAGGATATTATTATTATTATCATAGCATGCCGCATGAGTGATGTGTGAATGTATGCAGAGTCATAAGGTATGTCCCGTGTCAAAAAGGAAAGTAATAGGGGCAAGGATGTTCTACCACAAAATCTGAGTTTCAATATTAATCTGAACTTAATGTAGACTACTAACATCAAAGTAATCAAATATAGAATTCAAGAATTAAGAATAGTAAACCTATAATTCCCTGGATATACTTACATTGATCACATATTGATTGTCGATAATGTGGAGTCGATATATGTGCAAGTCGATATTAATGACCGGCCACATAGTGGCACACAACCAAGGGAGGTCCATGTTGACCTGAGCCCCTCTGGGCATTGTCTTACTTGCCTCTGCTGCTGCACACCTTTTTTGCCTCAACAGCACTTTTACTGGGCTGCTTACTCCCTGTCTTTGAGTATTTAATTTATATAAACTAGTCTGCGAGAGTCAATTTATTTGCTGATGTGGAGTGCCTGCATCCATCATTATTTCACTGTCATTTGACAAAACCTTTGGCAGAAAAAGAATGACCTTTTACAGAATTAGGAGACTGGTTTTGGATACCAGGTTAGTATTGTTAATTCGGGGCAGTCCATATCAAGGGATTGTTGATGCTAGGTACCTTGAGACTGTAGTTTACATACACACCATTAATCCCAATGCTCCAAACCCTATGTGACACACTGTAAACAGATAGGAAGTCATGGTCATCAGTGCCCCAAAGGAGAGGTTCCTACCTGAGAGGTATGACTTTTGTTCGATGAGATATTGACAGTGGCTGCTCGCATAGGGCATGCTGCGGGGCGGGGGAGCGGCAGGGTAGGGGGTTGTAAACTTGGACAAATGAAGGAACAGAGGAAAGTAATTATTACGTTCCTCCGTTCCGCCATATGTCCGAGTTTACTACTCACCCCACCCTGCCCCTCCCCGCCTCACCCCATCGCCCTGCAGCACGCCCTATGCGATCCGCCACTGGATAGTGACCATGCTTGGATAAAGTCAATTGTGTAATTTTGAGTTCTGGATGATATATATTTATTGAGAGTGTTTTGTTCAATAAATGTGGCTAAGGAAATGTACATCTAAATCTGTAGTTGCCTCTTGCACCATTTATTACTTCCAATAATTTTTTATAGTGCAAATCTTAAATTTTCGTTATTTGTGGCTTTTGTCTTCTTTAGTAGCAGCTTTTGTGATTTAATCTCTTTTTTTTGGCAGGTTGACAATTTATGTCCCGTGCTTTTCCTTAATCTCAGTGTACAAAATAAAAAGATATTGTTTCAAAACATTTGTATTGTTTTGAAAATGTAGCAACGCTTGTGAACTTTGCACACTCATCTGTTAACAGGAAAATGCTCCAAGAAAACCAGAAGCAAATGAATTTGCAAGAAAGTTTCCCTACAGTTTTATTTTTGCTGCAAACGACTCCTCTGAGAGAAATTCAAATCCTTTTTATCCTCAAGAAGTGTAAGATTTGTCAACTTTGCTGTAGGCTTTAAGTCCAGTACATCCATAAGTAAAACACAGAGCTGAATTGCAGGTGAGAAAATCTACACTTTTTACCCAAAAAAGAGCCTGATTAAGAGTTTGGTGGAAGGGTATTCCAAACATGACAAATAACCTGTTCACCTTATTAGAAAGCCATAGAATATAGGGCCAGATGTACGACAGTTTTTTGCGGTTGCAAACCGGAAATTGGGCCGTTTGCGATGGCAAAATAGGTCTGCCCCATGTACAAACCCAATTTTGTGACTCTGTAATCTAATACCGACTTGCAAAATAGGGTTTGCCACTCGCTATTAGGAAGGGGCGTGCCAAGGGCGTCCCTTCCTAATAGCGAGCCGCACTTCAATGTACGATTGTTTTGCACCCTCAATTTCGGCCGCAAAACACTCACAGAATCCAGTTTATCACCTACTTCAAGTAGGTGGTAAGCCACTGGCAAACGGGAAGGGGTACCCAGGGGACCCCTTCCCCTTTGTGACTGGCAGTGAAAATATTTTTTTGCCTACTCATAAAAAATTAAACAGAAACGTTTCTTTTTTCTTTTTTAAATGCATCCAACGGGTGGCATTTTAAAAAAACCCTGGTTTATTTATAAAGCAGTCACAGACAGTGGTCTGCTGACCCCAGCAGGCCACCATCCCTTGAGTGCCAGCCATTCCCACTGGGGTCACAAATTGAACCTACCTCATGAATATTAATGAGGCAGGCAATTTGCGACCCCATTAGGAATCACAAACAGTGTCTGAGACACTGTTGTAAATTACATTTTGTGATACGCAAATTACGAGTCACAAAACAACGCAATTTGTGAATCACAAATTGTAAGGGTCGTACATCTGGCCCATAATGCACCTGTAAAAAGACTGATGGAATATTGGTCACATTAGTGACAGAATCACCAGTTCGCAAAATGGAGGAACAAACGGCCACATGCATCATCCCGGCCTTTTGCGAATTCCAAATTGCGAAAAATAGGAAATTGCAATTTAGAATTCGCAAAATGGGATGCATGTATATTTTCGCAAAATATTTGTGATTCGGTAAAAATCGCAATTTTTACCGAATCGCAAATATTATGCGAATTCCAAAGTGCGAATTCGCAATTCCCATTGATTCCTATGGGCCAAAAATCACTTAATCTCCCCGTTCCTAACAAAAATGAAAACATAAGCAGTGGTAGATCAAACACTCATGACTAAGGTGCGTTAGCACTGAAACGCGTTGAGTGTTTTCTTGCCTGTAAGACCATCTGATGAATAAATCTTCGTCTGCTGCACAGAATTCTTGTTTGTGTCCGTTACTGCTGTGTTTCCAGCAAGGTAAAAAGCACGGTTTTGGTGCAATTTGAGGAGGCTGCCTGCCTCGTAACGGACCGCCCTCACCGAAGCGGCATATATGTGTGTGTGTACTGGCGGTTACCAGTAGGTAGTTATAGTTAGGACCTTGTTTCTATTTAAAAAGCTTTTTTTTTTTTGCCAATATCTTTGGCACCGTTTGATGAATCGTTGCGAAATCTTCAAAACTAATGGGGCCCCCAATCAGCTCCTTTCTTCAAAGTTCCGGGGTGATTTGTCAAGCAGGGGCTGAGAAAAAAGGGGTGTCCCAAATCACTTTTTCTCCACGTTCATTTCCATAGGAAACTTTAGACAAGGCTACAGCCCGAACTGCTGAACGGAAGTACCCCAAATTTGGTAAAAAGGTAGGTTTTGGTTCAGAAGCAATCTTTTTTTTTTATGGTGTAAATCCTTTCAGTAGTTGCTGAAAAATGTATATATAAATATTAGTATCTCGTGACCGCGGTGGATCTGCGAATCCGCTTAGCAATCCTACTGTGTGAGACTTACTAGAGGTAACAGGAGGGGTAGTTGGCCCCCAAGGACAACCTTAAAGGCCAACTACCTCTCCTACTACCTCCAGTAAGTCCCACGCAGCAAGATTGGTAAGTTCTCATAGCAGGCCATGCCCCCTTTGCCCACCACTCTGCAAATGCACTCCCTGGCGTGCTTTTGTATGGGGATTAAAGTTCCCTTCGCTGCTGGGGTTCATTAGGGGCCAAATAACCTACCTAATACTTCCAGTAAGCCTCAGATAGTGGGATTGCTGAGAGGTGGACACAGTCCACGCCCCCTTTCTCCACCACTCTGCAAATGCGTCTCTTGTCGCATATTACAACACTCATGACATGGTAAGTGACATCATTCATGACTTCACTCATGGCATCTCAAATGACAACATCCACTTAATATCTAATGCACCTCTTCACACCCTAATATAACCTTTGATACACTCTCTCTAAAATACAGACTACCATTCTCGAGTCGAAAAAATAGACACATCAATACTAGTTAGTACATACCCACTCACTGATTCATAGGTGTACACACATCCACACACTCACCCATACAGTCACTCATTCACACAGTCACTCATCTCTACACCCACTGATATATGCAATCATATACCCATACAGACACTCAAAGAATGAATCACATTGCCATTTACTTACCTATATAGTTATACACACACCACCTCACTTATTGATACAGATACTCTCTTATACAATCACTGACACAAGCACAAGCACACACTCATCCATACAGTCACTTTCACAATCCTCGCTTTCACATATAGCTACTTATATACTCCAACACTTACATAGACTGCCTTTCACATATATAGTTACTCACACATATACCACTTAGATATCCACTCACTCATGAACACAGCTATATGCCATATTCTCAGCGCCATGAAACCGCTCAGTGTACATGCGCTTAAGAAATTCCTTTAAAATTACATAACATGCATACTCACTCACCCATACAGCCCCTCGTACACGGACTCATGAACCCATACACCCAGTGAATCACCCACTCACACATCCATGCAAGGAGTCACACACCACCCCACCCACTCACACGGACACTCAGGCACCCATACAGGTACTCAGACAACCAATCATTAACCCATATAGACAATCATGTAGCTACTCACCAACCCATGCAGCCACTTACACCCCAACTGACAGACTGAAACAGACATTCATACAGATTAGTCATTCACTCATGCATTCACTAAGACACGTTCAATCACTCACTCAATCAATCAATCAATCAAACAACAACATTTGTATAGCGCGCTACTCACCCATAAGGGTCTCAAGGCGCTAAGGGGTGAGGGGGGGGTCGCAACTGCTCGAACAGCCAGGTCTTGAGTTGTTTCCTGAAGGAGAGATGGTCCAGGGTCAGCCGTAGGTGAGTGGGGAGGGAATTCCATGTCTTGGCTGCCAGGTAGGAGTAGGATCTTCCTCCGACGGTGGATTTGCGAATTCGTGGGACGGAGGCGAGGGCGCGGCTGGTTGATCGGAGCTGGCGGGTGGGTGTGTAGAATGTGAGGCGGCTGTTGAGGTACTTTGGGCCCTTGTCGTGGAGAGCCTTGTTTGCGTGGGTGAGGAGTCTGAACGGGATCCTATTGTTGATGGAGAGCCAGTGCAGGTCTTTCAGGTGGGCAGAGATGTGGCTGTGGCGAGGGATGTCCAGGATGAGTCGTGCTGAGGCATTCTGAATGTCTTTTCTGGAGTTTGGCTGCGGTTCCAGCGTAGAGGGTATTCCCGTAGTTCAGACGGCTGGTGACGAGGGCCTGGGTGACTGTCTTCCTGGTTTCGGTGGGGATCCATCGGAAGATCTTTCGGAGCATGCGCATGGTGTTGAAGCAGGATGACCAGACGGCGTTGACTTGCTTGGTCATCGTGAGGAAGGAGTCCAGGATGAAGCCCAGGTTGCGTGCGTGGTCCGTTGGCCTGGGTGCGGTGCCCAGGGCAGGGGGCCACCAGGAGTCGTCCCAGGCGGAGGGAGATGGTCCAAGGAGGAGGACTTCCGTCTTGTCTGAGTTCAGTTTCAGACGGCTGATCTTCATCCATTCTGCGACGTCTTTCATTCCTTCCTGGAGGTTGGCTTTGGCGGTGGCGGGGTCGTTGGTGAGGAAGAGGATCAGCTGGGTGTCGTCGGCGTAGGAGATGATGTTGAGGTTGTGTTGGTGTGCGATGGCTGCGAGAGGGCTCATGTAGACGTTGAAGAGGGTGGGGCTGAGTGAGGATCCTTGCGGAACACCACAGATGACTTCGGTGGCCACGGATCGGAAGGGGGGAGGCGGACTCTCTGGGTTCCTCCGGTGAGGAACGAGATGATCCACTCCAGGCTCGCTCCTTGGATTCCGGTGTTGCTGAGGCGCTGTATCAGGGTGCGGTGGCATACGGTGTCGAAGGCTGCTGAGAGGTCCAGGAGGATGAGGGCAGCAGTTTCCCCGTTGTCGAGCAGGGAACTGATGTCGTCGGTGGCTGCATTGAGGGCGGTCTCGGTGCTGTGGTTTGCTCGGAAGCCGGACTGTGAGGGGTTGAGGGATCCGTTGGTCTCGAGGAAGGCGGAGAGTTGTCTGTTGATGGATTTCTCGATGACTTTGGCTGGAAAGGGGAGGAGCGAAATGGGGCAGAAGTTCTTGAGTTCCGTGTGGTCCGCAGTGGGTTTCTTCAGGAGGGCGCTCAGCTCGGTATGTTTCCAGCTCTCCGGGAAGGTGACAGATGCGAAGGAGCTGTTGATGATGTTCCGGAGTTGGGGTGCGATGATTGAGTCGGCTTTGTTGAAGATGTGGTGAGGGCAGGGGTCGGTTGGGGATCCGGAGTGGATGGTGTTCATCAGGCGGGTGGTGTCTTTGGTGCTGACGGGGGTCCAGGTGCAAAGGGTGTAGTGGGGGGCACTGGTTCGGTGGTTGGGTACGTGGTCAGCGCGCCAAAGCTGTTGTGTATGTCGGCGATCTTGCGGTGGAAGAATGAGGCGATTGAGTTGCACAGGTCTTGCGAGGGTGTGATGTTGTTGCAGGCGCTGGGGTTGCAGAGCTCTTTAACGGTGCTGAAGAGTTCCTTGCTGTTGTGGGTGTTGTTGTCCAGTCGTTCTTTGAATGTTGTCTTCTTGGCTGTGAGGATCAGCTGGTGGTGTTTGCGGGTGGCGTTCTTGAGGGCGGTCATGTGTTCTGCTGTCTGGTCATGGCGCCAGGCTTTCTCGACGGTGCAGCAGGTTTTCTTGGAGTTTTTAAGGTCGTTGGTAAACCACAACGCTTTCCTGCTGCCGGGTCTGCTGGGAGGTTTCTTCAGTGGTGCGAGTTCGTCGGCGCAGTTGTTGAGCCACTGTGTGAGGTTGCGGGCTGCTTCATTGGGGTCTGACGTGTTGGTGGGTGGGTTCTGGCTGAGGGCGGTGGTGAGCTGGTCGGCGGTGATCTTACTCCAGCTTCTGCGAGGAACCTGTTGCGGGTGGTGGTGGGTCGTGGTTCTCCTGAAGTTTAAGTGGACGCAGCTGTGATCTGTCCAGTGTAGTCCGGTGGAGTGGCTGAAGGAGATGTGCTTGCTGGAGGAGAAGATGGGTTAAAGCGTGTGGCCGGCGTAGTGGGTGGGGATGTTCACCAGTTGCTTGAGTCCGAGGTTGGCGAGGTTGTACAGCAGGGCGGCGGTGTTGCAGTCCTTGTTGTTCTCCAGGTGGAAGTTGAGGTCCCGTAGGAAGATGTAGTCTGTGGAGGTGAGGGCGTGCAGACTGACGAAGTCTGCGATGGCTTCGCTGAATTGTGTGCGTGGTCCCGGGGGTCTGTGGATGAGCGTGCCTCTGAGGGTGGTCTTGGGATTGGTGTGAATCTGGAAGTGAAGGTGCTCGGCGGCGGTGAGGGTGTCGTCGGAGTTGGTCGTGACGCGGTTGGTGTTTCTGTGGACGATGGCGATGCCTCCTCCGGTTTGGTTGACGCGGTCCCTCCAGGTGATCTTGTACCCATCCGGGATGGCTATGGCGATGTCGGGGGCTGAGGAGGTGTTCATCCAGGTTTCTGTGAGGAAGGCGACGTCTGGAGATGTTGTGTCGAGGAGGTTCCAGAGTTCGACGGCGTGCCTGTGGACGGAGCGGGTGTTGAGCAGGATGCACTTGAGGTGGTTGTTGCTGGTGCTCGGCTTGGCGGGTGCGGTGCAGGTTCGGAGGCAGGTGAATTTGCAGGCTTGGCAGGTGAAAGGTCCGTGGGTGAATTTTGGGGTGGCTTGGTAGCAGGCGGGGTTCCGGCCGGCGTTGAGTGCGTGGAGGGTGGAGGCGTCGTAAGTTCTTTGGTGCGCTGGCATCGTCGAGGACCAGGGATCCTGGTGCTGGGCGCGGTCCAGGCGCGGACGGGATTAGACGGGCTGTCTCTGGCACGCCTTTGGCGCACAATTGGCACGCCCCGCTGTGCGTGAACACTGCGCGTACGCTCGGTCCCCACCATTTATGGCGCAGTGGGAGGGAGGAGCAGCTGGGAGGCGTGAGCGGGGCGGCGAATGGGCAGGCAGGAGCGGGTACAGAAAGAAAAAGTGGCGGGGCCGCAGGGGAGCAGTAGCAGGGAGTGGAGAACGGGAGAAACGAAGGCGAGGGGGCGATAAACACAGTAACAAGGGCAGAATACGGCAGAGTCACGGGCACAAATACAATTTACACAGTATCAATGGACAGAAACAGGAAGTCACGGGCAGAGAAAACAAGCACAAGAACAGCAAAACCGGCGATACTTAGCAGCAGGAGCTTGCGGTAGTGGGGACCTGGAAACACTCACGGGGGGGCCGTGCAGTGCGTGGAGCGACCGGCCCTGAATCAGGGTCAAGAGTCGTAGCTCACCACTGCTCGGTCCCCGCCATTTATGGCCAAGAGGGAAGGAGGGGCAGCTGGGAGGCGGGAGTGGGGCGGCGAATGGGATGGCGGGAGAGGGTACAGAAAGAAAAAGGGGCGGGCCGCAGGGGAGCAGCGGCGGGGAACGGGAGAAACGAAGGCGAGGGGGCGATAAACACAGTAACAAGGGCAGAATACGGCAGAGTCAAGGGCACAAATACAATTTACACAGTAACAATGGACAGAAACAGGAAGTCACGGGCAGAGAAAACAAGCACAAGAACAGCAAAACCGGCGATACTTAGCAGCAAGAGCTCGCGGTAGTGGGGACCTGGAAACACTCACGGGGGCCGTGCAGTGCATGGAGTGACCGGCCCTGAATGAGGGTCAAGGGGCACAGTCAGTCACGCTCCCACTAAATCATCCATTCAGACACTCACACACTCACTCATTCTTCAATACACCTTGGAGTATATATATTTAACATTCCTAAACTTTTTAGAAACACTCAGTCACTGGATGATGTCATCAGTAATGTCATCAGTGATGTCATTTAAGATGTCATCAGAGATGTCACTGACAATGTCATGAGTGATGTAATATGTGACATCATCAGCAGTGCATTGCAGGGGGGTGAGTTATAGTTAGGTCAGCTAACTATAACGGCTGAATTTCTCTTGTTTTGTATGAGTGAATTGTCAGCCTAACTATAACGTCCCTGAAACCTATGTTTTTTAGTGAATATATATATATATATATATATATATATGCGCAGATGCAGCTCTCTCCTCAAACCAGCGCAGCAGCCGCCACAGCAGAGCCAAGAAAGAAAGCCACGCCACTCCAACGTCCGTTATGGGCTAAAACGATTTATTATGCGTTCAAGGCCACCAGATCTTACGCGTTTCGGGCGTCCGCCATTGTTCACAGATCAAATGTCAGTAAGTTCAGAATGGCTTAAATACACAAAGTTTTTCCCGGGCATTTTTTTCACCATCACGTGATAAAGTGACATAAAAGACACACTACCAAACTCAGGCTGAGGCAGTCTTTCCTCTAAATCAGTGCCACGTTAAAACAATACACAAATGGAATAACAGCCTAAATGCGTTATTTACATCTCAATCAATATACAATGTACAATTCATTTTTTTGATTAAAAAAATAAATAAATATATGTAATCTATAACAATATATATACATTATAAAAAACATGTGAATTGGGACAATGTGCAAACAACGCAATATTGTAAGTTGTTGATAGTTCAATAACTAATAGCTGAATGGCAAAGTATATACAAACAAGATTATAATGATGAATCAATAAATCTTAATGCCAAGTTGATACAGCAATATAGTCCCAAAGTAGACAGACAATAAGTCTGACCAATTTAATATCAGCATAAATGCTTATTGTATAGATTGTGATGAGTTGTGTGTATCGTGGTCACCAGAAAATATCGTAAAATACGAAGGAGTTGAAGGGCTGCCTCCAATCACGCCCCATCAGTCTGTGTCCGAAATCGAACGTGCTTCAAGTGTTAAGGAAATGTGTGTACCTCCTAAAGAGATAAAAAAGGTAAAAAAGGGGGAAAAGTTTGTTTTTTGTGACAATAATTTTATGTAGTTTTTTTCTTTTCATTTTATATATTGAGAAACCATAGTAGGTATAGGAGTCAAAACTCCTAACCGCTATACACCATGAAAGCCATGATGAAAAAAGATTAGTTCAGTGAAAATAAAATTGTACAGAAATTAAGAAAACAGAAAAGTCAGATCTTGGCATAATGACTGACATTCAGTATAAATTAACCAACAAAGAGCCATTACAGGAACACATGTAGGTCTTCCGTGGTGTTAAGACCGTTTGGAAAGCGACTGTCCAGTTCAAGAATGAACTGGGATTCCAATCGCCTCAGCATGAGATCCCTGTCACCCCCTCTAGTAGGTTTTGGTACTGAGGCTATGACAAAATATGTTAAGCAGTCAAGATTGTTCTGGTGGATGGTTTTAAAGTGGCGGGCCACGGGATAACTGCTATCGTTATTAACGATTGCTCGTAAATGTTGGAGAATTCTGACATGCACCTGCTTGCCTGTTCTCCCCACGTATCTGAGGCCACAGGTGCATGTCAGAACATAGACTGCAAAATCTGTTTTGCAGTTGTGTTTCCCTTTGATTTCCACAGGGTCAGGTCTAAAAGGTGTAGAGTATTTGGTAGTGTTGATCCCAAATTTACATGCTCTACAACTAGAACACCGTGTGAAACCAGGCCTGGTCATCCAGTTATCTTGTTTGATTAATTCAGGAAAATCTCGACTCAATTGGGTTCTCATGCTGGAACCTTTTCTGTAGGTGATAATAGGTCTATCCGCTATTCTTGGGGCCAGTACTAGATCAGTTTTTAGGGCTGGCCATCTTTGGTTAATGATAGATCTAATTTTGCGTTCCTGTTTGTTGAAGGTCAGAATCAATCTAGGTGGACTATTACTCGATTCTGTGCTAGCTTCAAGATTCGACTCTGAACTGGATAAAAGCGAATCCCTGGGTCTACAGTTAGCTTTCGCAATGGATTGCCTAAGTGCTGATTCTTTGTATCCCCTTTCCCTAAATCTGTCAAGGGCTTCAGTAGCACACAGTTGAAAGTCCTCATCACTACTGCAGATTCGTTTAAGCCTAAGCAGTTCTCCGAAGGGGATATTATCGATGACGTGACGAGGGTGGGAGCTGCTGGCGTGGAGTATGCTGTTGCCAGCAGTGCTTTTACGATGCAGTTTGGTACACAATTTAGAATTTTTCACAAACACTTTAACATCAAGAAATTCCACCTCTGAGTTGTCAATGTGTGATGTAAAATGTAAATTCTCATTGTTATTGTTGATCAATTGAATAAAACTTTCCGCATCAGTTCTCTCCCCCCTCCAAATTATAAAAACATCATCGATGAAACGCAACCAATGCAATACATTGTTGGACATGATTTCACTGAAGTTGACATTCAGTACCTGCTCCTCCCACCAGCCAACGTGCAAGCACGCATAGCTGGGGGAGAAGCAGGCGCCCATAGCCACTCCTCTTTGTTGTAAATATATTTCCTTGCCAAACATGAAATAGTTATGATGCAGACACCAATTGGTCAATTCTATTAACATTTTGTTATGATTATAACAATTAATAGGTCTGGTCCCCAAAAAATGTTCAAGTGCTCTAAGTCCAGCCTGATGATTGATGCTGGTATAGAGTGACTCTATATCAAGGGTGATTAGTAGTAAATCATCACTCCAGGGAACGTTGTTAATTCTGTTTAGAAAGTGACCAGTATCTTTGATGTAGGAGGGTAATGTTTGCACCAAGTTTTGGAGGAAATAATCAATGTATTCACCAATGTGTTCGGTTATACTGGAAATTGCAGAAATGATCGGCCTCCCAGGGACCGGGCTCACCATCTTATGCACTTTAGGCAACAAGTAAAGTTTTGGCAGTACAGGGTTATCAACATTCAGAAAGTTAAACTCATCTTTAGAGAGCATGTTTTCCCTTTTCCATTTAAACAACAACTTTTTGAGGCTTTCCTTTGACTCTATATACGATTTCATGTTTGACTTGCTGTAACAAGTTCCATCATTTAATTGTCGCAGAGCCTCAGCAACATATTCTTTCTGTGGCCAAATGACCACGTTACCGCCTTTGTCTGCCATGGTCACTATAATGCTCTGATCTTTACTAAGCTTATTAATTAGTGTGGTATAAGCTAGTTCTTGATTACTCCTGTATCTTTTCTTATGTTTGACTTTGTGATACAGTCCTTTAAGATCTTCAATGACCATGTCATGAAATGTATCTATAGAGTCACGAGGCATAACTGGCATAAAAGTAGACTTTGGTTTGAACGGACTTAAGTTCATTCCTACCTGGGATATTTCTGCTGTTCGAAGTTCTTCTTGGGTCGATGTTGCTTCGGCTGCCGGTGTGTCATTCATAGCCAGTTGATGCAATGTCAATAAAGTTCTTGTTTCTCCTGCCGGAATATTAAGAGAGTTTGTTGCAGTTCCAGACTGTTTGGGAGGGTTGTTTTTGTTGCCGTCCTTGATTTCAAAGAATTTCATGAGCTTTAGTTTCCGAATGTAGAGAAAGATATCCACACGTGTTTTTGTGTAACTGAAGTCTGACACCGGACAATAACTGAGCCCCAAACTTAAGAGTTGGTTTTCAGCCTCAGTTAGTGCAACGGTGGATAAATTGATGATTGTATTCTTTACTGTTTGTTTTTTCGCCAGTACTGCTTCTTTTGTTTTTTTGGAGATTTTTTGTTTTTGCTTTTTGCGGCGTTCTCTCCGTCGTTTGTTTCGTCTTGTTTTGTTACTTTGTTCTGGGATTGCTGTTTCCGATTCCTGGGCCTCAGCGTTTGTATCCTGTCCGAGCGTAAAAAATCAACCTCCTCTCCTAGGTCTAGAACAGCCATTTCTGTTGAATCCAATTGCTCACTTCTGTTCTCCCAAGATGAGCCGCTGCTGAGAGATTCATTGTCACTACTTTCCAAAGTTGTGCCCAACCCGGCTGAGGTGGAGGCAGCCGCTGGTGTTTCTGTGGAGGGTGCAGGTTTCTTAGCTGACTGTTGTGCCAATCTCGTTTTTTTGGCATTTTCATATTTCTTTGCGAATGTAAATATTCGCCCCTGGGCGTAGTTCTCCTTGTCACGGGCAAACTTGTAGATTTTGCGATTTTTGATTTTTTCCTCTTGCTGCTTGAGACGCTCGTCAATTTCTTTGCGTAATCTGTCAATCAGATCATTGGGTTCAAAGGTAGCGAGTAATTCGTTGATGGATTCAATTTCTTTCATTATGGCATCTCTATCAATTACAGCATATTTGACAAGTAGCTGTATTAATCTGCTGGATGAGTCTAGGTTGATTTGTCCCCACTCCTTTAACATCTCCGGGTTGGGATTTTCGTAACTCGGAGCCAGGAGAATGCGAAGGCCACGGGGGACCCGCCCTTCCTCCAGATATTTTGAGAGTGATTTATGTTCCCACCACTTGGTGAGTTCTTGCCGCATACATTTCTCCAAACGTTTCATGGCCGCCCTGATTTTATCCTCGTCAGAATTATCATTGTTGGTCGTAGTGGGTTTGTTGGCTCCCTTTTTCTTATTGGTTGTAATAGGGAGATTAGAGTACAGCATATCTGCCGCCGCTTCTCTGTCTTTTAAAGTTTCCGCTGACATATTTGCGGTGTCTTGAAATAACGCGAAATACAATTGCCGCAGTCAAGTGTCGAACGTGATGGGTTTCCGATCACTGACCGCCCAAGCCCAAGGACTCCTCCCCTCCGTCTGCTTGCTCACAGTCACTCACCGCAAAGCGCGTTAGTCGTGCGTTGAACGACAACCATGGAGGTCCGTTACCGCAAACGCTGGCGAAGTGAATTTCAGAGCCAGAACGGGGGCTGCTGCTTGAAATTTCCTTGGAAGAAACAGCACGTGTTGGTTGAACAGCTGCAGCCTGTCTTGCGGGGAGTGAAGCGGCCTCGGAAGCAACCTCCTTCCGATGTAGAATGCGCAGATGCAGCTCTCTCCTCAAACCAGCGCAGCAGCCGCCACAGCAGAGCCAAGAAAGAAAGCCACGCCACTCCAACGTCCGTTATGGGCTAAAACGATTTATTATGCGTTCAAGGCCACCAGATCTTACGCGTTTCGGGCGTCCGCCCTTGTTCACAGATCAAATGTCAGTAAGTTCAGAATGGCTTAAATACACAAAGTTTTTCCCGGGCATTTTTTTCACCATCACGTGATAAAGTGACATAAAAGACACACTACCAAACTCAGGCTGAGGCAGTCTTTCCTCTAAATCAGTGCCACGTTAAAACAATACACAAATGGAATAACAGCCTAAATGCGTTATTTACATCTCAATCAATATACAATGTACAATTCATTTTTTTGATAAAAAAATAAATAAATATATGTAATCTATAACAATATATATACATTATAAAAAACATGTGAATTGGGACAATGTGCAAACAACGCAATATTGTAAGTTGTTGATAGTTCAATAACTAATAGCTGAATGGCAAAGTATATACAAACAAGATTATAATGATGAATCAATAAATCTTAATGCCAAGTTGATACAGCAATATAGTCCCAAAGTAGACAGACAATAAGTCTGACCAATTTAATATCAGCATAAATGCTTATTGTATAGATTGTGATGAGTTGTGTGTATCGTGGTCACCAGAAAATATCGTAAAATACGAAGGAGTTGAAGGCCTCCAATCACGCCCCATCAGTCTGTGTCCGAAATCGAACGTGCTTCAAGTGTTAAGGAAATGTGTGTACCTCCTAACTCACTGGATGATGTCATCAGTAATGTCATCAGTGATGTCATTTAAGATGTCATCAGAGATGTCACTGACAATGTCATGAGTGATGTAATATGTGACATCATCAGCAGTGCATTGCAGGGGGGTGAGTTATAGTTAGGTCAGCTAACTATAACGGCTGAATTTCTCTTGTTTTGTATGAGTGAATTGTCAGCCTAACTATAACGTCCCTGAAACCTATGTTTTTTAGTGAATATATATATATATATATATATATATATATATATATATATATATATATATATATATATATATATATATATATATATATATATATATATATATATATATATATATATATATATATATATGAGAAGCAGTTTTAATCCAGATTGGTGTTGGCGCTCTGTTGATGGCGTGGTGCAGTTTTCTACGACCGGGTTAGTCGTTGGAATATCGCTCAGGGTTCCCAGCAGGGAAATGAAAACGCACTTTCTCGTCACAGCTTTTAGTTACAGCGGTTTATGTCAGCAACCAGTACCCAACGCGTTTCGCTTCTTACAAAGCTTGCTCTCGGGATGTTGAGCAGGTTTCTAAGTCCTCCTTTTAAACACAGAGTCATGTGACTTCCTTTTAAATTAATGGATGCATGCTGGTTAATGTAGTTTCCGCTACATTTTCGTCACCAGTTTGCTGCATTCTGTGTCCTTGTACAGTTTTTAACAGAAAGATAAAGGGGAGGGGAGTGCATTTGTTCGTGTGCAGATAAATTAATTAACTCTGAGAAAATGAACCCCACACTGGCACAAATCATAGGTGATCACCCAAACATAACTTACAGACGAACGAGAAACCTTGGAGATCGTCTAGTTAACAGCCATTTCATAGAAACACCGAAAATTGATTGGCTACAAAGAAAAGGCTTCTTTCCATGCAGACACTGCAAAGTGTGCAAGATTGCAAAACCAACAAAAGAAATCAAGATCAGAAAAGGAACGAAATGGACAATACCCCAACATCTAACGTGCAAAAGCACATATGTGGTGTATCTAATTGAATGCCCCTGTAAAAAGAAATATATAGGGAGCACAACCTTCGAGGCAAAGAAGAGGATATTAGAACACACAAGGGCAACAACAAATAAAGATCGTTCCTATGCAGTGGCGAAACACATGGAACAAGCACATCAAAGCAATTGGGAATCACTCAAATTCTGTGCCATAGAACAAGTCCCACTTACGGAGCGAGGTGGTGACTGCCTGAAAAACCTGAGACGTAAGGAGTCCAAACATATCATCAATTTCAGGACCCTAGAACCCAGAGGACTTAACTTAACTGAAGAACTCTATGTACACCTCTAACTTTCTTGGCAAGTAGGATGCAGAAATGGACCCTTGAACTCAGCAAGGAGAAATAGCCCACTAGAGGGAAACTCACACAAAACACAATCACAGCAAAAGACTGTGGGACTGGAATGCTGATTCAAAATCCAAAATCTGGGAATAGCAATAAGTGACACGATACAACTCATCCAATGGGCTCATTGGAGAGACAAAATGAACAAACTCACTAAAGAGTTAATTAATTTGTCTGCACATGAACAAATGCACTCCCCTCCCCTTTATCTTTCTGTTAAAAACTGTACAAGGACACAGAATGGAGCAAACTGGTGACGAAAATGTAGTGGAAACTACATTAACCAGCATGCATCAATTTTTTCACAGGAAGTCACATGACTCTGTGTTTAAAAGGAGGACTTAGAAACCTGCTCAACATCCCGTGGGCAAGCTTTGTAAGAAGTGAAACGCGTTGGGTACTGGTTGCTGAAATAAACTGCTGTAACTAAAAGCTGTGACGAGAGAGTGCGTTTTCATTTCCCTACTGGGAACCCTGAGCAATATATATATATATATATATATATATATATATATATATATATATATATATATATATATATATATATATATATATATATATAGATAGATAGATATAGATAAAGGCGCAGGAGTTGGGATTAGTGAACCAGGACAACAGGGATATACTGCGCCCCAGAGTCGATCACCAAAAGGCTTCAAAAACCCCAACACCAAACGAAGACAGCGCCGAAAAGCCAGAGCAAGACGATGCTCTAAAGCGCAAACCCTACAAGAGGCAGTGGAGCAAAAAGAAGAAGCAACAGTAGAACAATCAGGTGTGTCCAATTTCTCTATTATTAATCTAACCTCTATGCAATTCTCAGATTCCGAAATGAAAACACTATCTATGGATTTATCTTTCTGTCCACCTCGCAATTTCAATTATGCGGATACCCGTATTGACCTGTTTAAATTCACAAGAAAATTAAAACTGAAAAAGCATTTTGTGAACAACAAGTCTCGGAATCCAGAGGTTAGAACTGATTCCAACATCTCCGACACTCATTTGCCATGATTTGCCATTGGTTCAAGACTTGGAGAGTTTGAGATATGAACAATCCCTGACACAACAAACGGATGATGATTTTTCTTCTCCCCCTGCCACTACAACGGGTAGCCTCACAAAATTCAAACCAAAATCAACATACACCCCTCAGATGCTACATGATAATATCGATATCTTCCAAGAAGCTGCAGTCAAAGACATTAAGGCACTATACTCACAGACACTAAGGAACAACAAATACAAGAACAATTGCAACAAGAAATACACTGATCTAGTGGCTAAGATCCAGAAGAATGGTAATGTGATTGTCCGCCAATCGGACAAGGGGGGCAATATTGTATTATGGGCGAGAGAACTGTACTTAGAGGAGGCGACTGCTCAGCTGAATGACACCACTTGTTATAGACATTGTGATCTGGCGGTCATTAAAAAAGCCCAAAGTACATTCTACTCCATGCTAATAGGTTGGAGATAATCTGGACTCATTAGCATGGATGAACTCAAATACCTCAAGAACGATTTTCCCATAATGCCCGTCCTCTATCTGATCCCCAAAATTCACAAGAACTCGGAAAAGCCCCCAGGCAGACCTATTATCTCCGCATGTGGGGGTTTACTTGAAAAAACCACGATCTATGTGGATTCATTTTTGCAGGAATACGTTGGGGGATTACCCTCGTACGTTCAGGACTCAAGTGACTTTCTAAGAAAACTAAGCACTGTTGATTGGGATCCATCTTACCTGCTGATTACACTTGATGTTACCGCCCTATACCAGGCTCGGACTGGTCATTCCGGGCACCTGGCAATCCCCCGGTAGGCTGGATGGGGTGGGGACCGGTTTTGTGGCGGGGGCCGGTTTTGTAGCGTTGGGACGATTTGTACCCTGAAGCGTGACCGAACAAAGAATTAGCACAAATATCTGCATAACAAGCAGCTGCTGGTCCGTGATGTCACCCGATTTAATTTTATTTCATTTAGGCCTAGCCTATTATGTATGAAAATCGACCTGTGACCTTGACCTGGGTGGCTGCACGCACCGTGATGCGTGCAATAGCCTCTAATCGCAGTCTTCGCCGCCGCCGTGTCTGTGCGCCGCTGTACAGTCATTCACCCTTAGGGTGGGGTCTGTAGTCAGTGGACCAGGTGATCATGCGCAAGCGCATTTGGGGGGTCGCGCAATAACAACGTGCGCGTGACTGCGCGACAGAGGCCAGAGAAGACTGGTAGAGAGGCTGGAGCGGAGCCTGGTAGCACCAATAATTATTTCTAGCCGCCCTCGTCGTGTCTGTCAACAGGGAGTGAGGGGCCGTTCCTTCCCTGCGTGAGTCTCCTGAGATGTCGTTTGCATTCAATTATTCATGGCCACGCCAGGCTCTGTCTGGGGGCATCACGACTCGCAACCGGACCGGGCCGGACTTAAAAGCAAAAGCCTGGTTATTAGTTAAACTTAGACCCCGGCCCGGGCGGACAGCATAGGCTCGTCCATCAAACATAGAGGTCTCGGCGCAGCGCACACCCTGAACTTACCGATTTGACGGCACTACTTTTAGAAGTCAGGGTGCGATAGCCCGCTTGTGGTCTGGATCCATGAATGAAGCCGTGCCATGTGAGGCCTGGTGTGGGCAGCTGTCGGGGTGAGAACTCTCAGTAGTGCAGACAACGAGCACCTGCCTCTGTGTCCAGCTCCTGAGTGTTGCAGTACCCAGGGAGTTCCTGACTGCCCTTCAAGAGTGGGATGCACCATGGCGCTGTCTGTATTCAATGAAAAGTAGCGCCTGGAAGCCGGGAAAAGAGCTGCGACCCAGGCGATCGAATACAACCCTGCCAATAAGGTAACTCCAATCTTACCTCAGATGGGAAACAACTTTACATGTGTTACACGATGGGTTACACAATTCCTGAACATTTACCCACCAAGCTATCCGACGGAAGGTATCTGCAGGGTAAATGTACTTGCTGATTTAGGTTAAAGTTAATGTTCAGTAATGGTGTTGAACTTTGTTAGCTGAATGTAATTCAGTGAATAAAAGCTCTTCAGAAATGTTAAGGTCACGGGTGTGAATGATCAGAATGCTAAGGGGCTTTGATTGCAAACTGTACTTTGCAGGTTCACATACTACGCATGGGGTATTTGTGTAGCGCCTACATGGCTGAAAACACGGAATACCGCTACACAGGGTCAACAAGAAGAATAAAGTTAGGGGGGGTAGCTGGTTCTGGGAGCGCGGCTGGATCCTCACTGCATCGTAATATGGTCTTTTACAAAAAGAAGCGTCTTTAACCTTTCCCTAAACTGGTTTGGGGACCGTGCGGTAATAAGGGAATGTTTCTGCATTCTGAGTGCACATATGGACAGGATCTGTACCCTTGAGTTTTCTTTTTTCCCACTTTTTAAGCCTTCAGAAGGATGGCATCCGTGCTCTGTGTGGGCAAAGGGTCACCAGAGGTGAAGAGTCTATCAGATAGGTCACCAGCTCTAGAGGCTATGAGGTCGGGGCGACCGGCACGGACCACAGCATATAGTGTACACAACACATCGATCCATGGTAATTGGTAAATCAGTTGTGAAGTCACTTCACAACTGATTTAATAATTACCATGGATCAGTGGTCGAAGAGGGCAGGATCGGCGGCCGGGGCACGACGTGCCCCTACTTCTTTTTTTCAGTAGATTCCGTTCCCCAACTTATTTTATTTTTAACATTCATCCCACGACAGCAAAGTTGCAAAGGCCTGCAAAGAAGGCTTGGCCACAGTACGGAGACAGGCGTGGGGGGCAGAGGAGGAAAAGGACTCTTTTTCTTCTTGCCCAGAGAAGACAAGGGCAGTGTGCACTTCTGTTCTGCCTTTGGCAGCTGCCCCCTCTCTTTCTTCTCTTTCCCTCTTTCTGTCTTGCTCCTCCTCACTTAGTGAAAACCATGACTTCAAGAAACGTTTTTCACCCTCTCGTCTTCCCTCCTTTCGTTTATTTGTTCCCCTGTGAAATTGATCCAAAAGCAAAAAAAACACTTTTGTCGTCTTTTTCTGACACTTTTGTTTTCCACAGTGCAGCCTAACGAATAAAAGGTTCAAACTATGAAAAATAAATGAAAAAATAAAAACAGCTAGACAGTGTTCGCAAAGCGGCCAGATTGATTTTATTCACACCCAAACACATTAGCGCCACTTTACAGAGTTTGCCAGTGAAGCGCTTCTTTTGTTTGCTTGTTTGCTTGTCTTTCTTTGAACGATATTGTTTTCCCCAGGTGGAAAAGTGCACCAAACCTGAAGGTACTGAAATACCTGGTTGATGGGTGGATTGGTAAACATGTTGTTCCTGTTTACATCTCACATAGTTAACTTTGCTTTTTCTAGGATGTTGGTACATTTTTTTTAGGCAGCATATGCTCTTGTCTAGTGCTTAATTTGAATTGAGTTACATCCAGGTGTTTATAGCGGGGCACAATTGGGTTGTAGTTTAAGGCAGTGCAAGTTTCTCTCAGTGGGGCAGTGTGGTGTTCAGTGGGGTAGAGGATGTGGCACTATGGTTAGAGCTGCCAAATTAAGAACTGGGGAACCAGATTCAGCCTTCATGGCCAGTCCCCCAGACCACGCTCGAGAGGGAGCACATTCTGTGCTAGACCATAGATGGCCCTGCTAGACCTTAAAATCTCTGGTGTCTTAGCACTAGCAGGTGGACCCTAGCGGTGGCAAGTGTGGGTTAACCTTGATGCCTGTCCACCACAATCCATACTGAAGTTCACCTCCAGTCCTGCAGGCAGGCCTATGAAGCAGCACACCCTAGAGCAACAGTGACTCTGTCACTGAGGTCACAGGATCCTTGAGAAGGGCCTGTGCGACCGGTGTGACCGCACTGGGCACTGACTTTGGGTGGGGCCGTCCTGTTTGCAAGTATATTATGGTTCTAAAAACGACTTGCTGCCACCTTCCTGACCTCCAGCAATTTTCAGAGACAATAAAAATGTCATGATAATGCTGGTAGTTAATGTTCTTCCTAGAGAGTGAGAGAGAGATCAGAGTTTTGTCTAAATGAAGTTGTGACTCATGGAAAGGTAGCGTACAGGGTTAATGTATATGTAAGCAACAAGGAGATTTTTCCAATTTATCCAGGGAAAAGGACCGTCATCGTTAAACGGCACCGGGAACCTCAAGAGGGAGTCCAGCACTGATAAGGTGCACCCGCCTTTCAAAGAATTCTAGTCTCAAACCGAGACACCTCGTACTCTCTCATCAACTCCTCCCGGGTTTTGATATACACCTAACTGAACAAGATCCCTTAATCACGCAGGCAGCGTGCTACAAACCCCGATTCACTAGAATCAACTCACAGGAATTTTTGTCCGTACACGGACTTGCCAGAGCAATCTGACATTAATTGTCACACTTTCCTCACTCAGCCCTGAAGATTCGCAGTATGTTCCCTGCGATGAAACACGTGTTGGCATTAACAAAGGAACAATAAACCAATGATTTAACACCAAGGACAGAACATTTCTATTTCTTTTTCGGAACTTTTGTACCTGAACCTGGACTTTTGATTCTCTAAAAGTAACTCCAAACGTGTGGATGTATACTAACTGATGCTCATTTGCTATATATATCATTTCTGTAATGTTTCATATACATGTATAGCGCAGGGGCATTGTTGTGTTATTGGTACAGGGTTAATGTGCCTGCTGCAAAGATCACAAAGTGCCTATAATGTAAATAGGTCAGTGGGCACTGCTTTTGTCAGAGAGATCCTTTTGTTACTTGCAATTTATAAGTTAGAATCCTAACATAGAACTGTGAGCTATTAACTGTCACCTAAGAGCAGCAAGGTAAAGCAAGGTATAAATTAGAGCGTTATGTTTTTTTCCCCAGTGTTTGATTATCCTAATGTCTCAAAAGGTGCTCACTCGAGATGGAAATCAATTCTGATTATTAAAGAGAACCCCCAACCATAGTATTACGTTTTAAATTCTCAATTTGTGTTTCTCTAGACCAATCACTATTAAACTGTATTGCTTACTAGTATGGTTGTCATGTGGCTCCTACACCTTGTAGTCCTTTGTCTTATGTAACATATCCTAAACAGTGGTGTATACACGTATAATTGATTGTCTCTTTTTAATGTGTGTGATGTAAAGTACTCGGACGCCCTACACTGGTATGAGCGACGCTGTAAATCAAATTAAATGCATATGAGAGAGAGAGTGTAGTTATGGAGACTTGACGGGCACTGTTAAAGGGTGGTAGTGAGAGAATCCACGGCGGAGGTGGTCATTGGGGGCACCAACAAACATTGTTGCACCGGGCGCCACCAGGGCTAAAGCCAGCCCGGCACTTGAGGCCACCCATTGGTACCTCCATTGGCCTTGTTTCAGCAGTAGTAGCTGAAACTCACCAGGGATCGGCAATGCAGGATTTGCGCGCACACCATACTAAGTTTATAAACTTCACAGTCTCTCTGCTTCATGCACAAGCCCTTTTAACCTGTTCTGCCTGCTTTGGGGTCACTGGAATTATGCAGCAAAGGAGGACAAAATTATGCCACAGTGTTGACTACATTATGCAGCAAAAAAGGCTGCAGCGTAATGCAGTATATTTTCTGATACTTTATTATTTGACATTTCACACATGCTAACAGTCTCTAGAAAGATTTTGCCTTATTAGTACCAGAGTAACATACAAATACAGCAGTGAGAAAGGTGATCAGTCAACCTTTGTGAAGGGCTGACCACTTCACAGCAACATAAGTCACATTTTTTTGTAACTATTGATCTGTTTGAGCTACACACAATTTATTAGTTAAAATTGTCAGATTATGTATCATATGTTGTGTTATGTGTCAACTATGGCAGAGCCATAATTATATAGAAAACATTTTCAAACTAAGAAATTTTGCTATTCATGTTGGAACTGCTCTGGTGGAAAAAGGGAGGAGAAGTGAGTATGACAGAAACTGCATGGCTACGAGACAAATGGTTTGTGCTTCCACTTTTAAGCATATTTGGGACATTCTGAGATTGGAACCGTCCCATGGATTCTCTGCCCACAGTTCCCCTACTTTTTTTCCCCATTTCGACCACTGCCATGGATCAATGTGTAAAGTCCCATGCAGTGCTACTGGCCTGGGTGCATTTGTGTGAATTTTTCTTGCTTTCTGGCTAGGGTGCCATGTGAGACATTTCCATATCTTCTGGCAGCCTGGGTGTTCGTGTGATATTTCCATGCTTTCTAGCCTGTGTGGTTATGTGTGCTATTTCCATAGTTTCTGGCCTCAGTGACCTGGAGGCTCTGTAGGAATGTCTGTGATTTGTGACTGGGAATCCTGGTGCTCCATAAGGTAATCGTTTACTATGCTTTAAAAGTGAATACAATCTAATATGTAATGAAAAATATGTTGAAAAATGCTTTGTTTTGGCCTTTCTGCCTCCCAAGATTTTCTAGGGGGTACAACACCCCAAACTCCCCCTAATAGTGGTTGCTCACTGCGCTTGCTCACTACACACCATGTGGGAGCTGGTCTCACTTTTACTTTGTTCTCTCTGATTCACTACTTGTGTCTATTTTGGATGCTCTTTGAAAGGATGTCTATGGGTACATTTGACTGGGAGGCTAACCTGGTGCTCTTTAAGGTCATCATCTACTATTTACTGTGCTTTGAAAGTTGATACAAATGAATATGTAATGAAAAAGTGCTGTAAAATTCACCATTTTGGTCTGTCTTTTTCCAAATTTTTCGTGGGGGGAGAACCCCCCCCCCCAAACCCCCCTAGTGGTGGTCGAGCTCGCTCGGTACGTGCCGGACGGGGGCTGGTCTGGCAAAATTTGCCAGGGCTGCTTTGAGTTCCCAGTCCGGCCCTGCCCTATACACCAGCATCATCCATGTGGATGGACTTAGGGCAGTGGCACATTATTTGGGGTATCGTCTGATTGTGTTGGTGGAACACAACAAGATGCTGTTGTCTATGATAAATTTCTGTTTAAACAATAACTATTTCATGTTTAACAAACAGTATTTCCAGCAGATCAGAGGGGTAGCCATGGGGGCCTGTTTTTCTCCCAGTTACGCCTGTCTCCACATGGGGTACTGGGAGAGACAGGTCCTCAGTGGCGAGTACTCTGCTATCTGTAGGGACCACATTGTTCGGTGGTTCAGATACATCGATGATGTTTGCATAATCTGGAAGGGAACCACCGAACAAGCTACAGAATTTATCGCAAGGTTAAATGTCAATAATTACAACTTGTCATTCACCTCAGACATCAGCAACACACATGCCACCTTCCTAGATGTTGCAATTGATATTAACAATGGAGAAATTCAAACATCTTTGTTCAGAAAACCCACGGCAGGCAATACAGTGCTGCACGCCCAGAGCCATCACCCTCCACATCTGATCCGCAGCATTCCCTACGGGGAAATGCTGAGAATTAGAAGAGCGTGCAGCACTGAAGCTCAAAATCAAATAGCGCAGGAAGCTTGCAGACATCGATTCTTGGCTCGGGGCTATGATGAGAAGGTGGTTTTAGCAGCAATCAGGAAAGCTAATGCCATACCCCGGCCAGAAGCCCTAGCATATAGGGGGTCACGTAATTCCATCAAGACCCCAACACAACAACCTGTCAGACTCATTTGGTCTTTTAACAACCAACATGGTGCTTTACGTAAAATCGTCAATAAGCATTGGGCAAAAGTCAAGTGTGATCCAATCATAGGCAGTGATATGCCCGCAAAACCGGCAATAACATATAGAAAAGCTTTTTCATTGCAGGACGCACTAGTTAAATCAAGTCCCGAACTTTCAACTAGGCAAGACTCAGGGCCGGCCCTAGGCATGTGCAAACTGTGCACCTGCACAGGGCCGCCAAACCCCAGGGGCCGCCACGACAGGATCCTGTTCGTGGCACAGGCGGCCCCCTGGCAGGATTTGGCAGCCTCCCGGCTTCTATTATTTTTTAGGATATCTCGCGCTTCCCCTGTCTCTCTCTCCATCTCTCAGCACGTGTTGTTGTTTTGGGGGGGGGGCCAGTCTCCAGTAGTTGAAGGGGGCCCCTCAGCTGAGCCCTCCGGTAGAGAGCTGTGTCTCTCTCTCTAAAGCAGCTGCTGCTGCCTGCAGCCTGCTCCTAGGAGCTCCTCACGCTGCTGACCTTTGACTGAAGAGAAACAAAGTATCAACTTCCATTGTTTCTCTTCAGTCAAAGCCACAAGCCAGGCCCGGAAAGAGGAGGGGGTGGGGGCCATCGGATGGTGCATTCTCCTCAGGGCACTATTCCTTTGAGAAGGGAGGAGGCCAGGGCTGTGAGGGTTGGGGGAGTGGGGGTTGTCAGGGTTTGGGGGCCTACATGGGCTGGGGACCTCTTAATGTGATTGTGGCACCCTTAAAAAAACTGCTTCCTGCCTCCCCTACAAGTTATCTAAAGACACAATTACAATGTTGAAGCTGGCTCTGTTTCCACATCAGCATTTTAAAAGCATGCTTACATTTTCTGGATGATTTTAGCCGGCTCGACTACGCATGTCTAACATTGCGAAAGTGAAAGCGATTTGCACACCCCTCTTGAGTGGGCCTCGGTAAATGTGGAGAGCTGGCATGTGGCGAAGACGCAGTGTTCTGCTATGTGCTTGTGCACAGGTTGGCCCATGGTGAATTATAATTATTAGAAAGAACGCTCCAGAGGCAGAAGCACTTCCTCAGCCACCAAGTTTGGGACAAGGAAGGAGACAGTGAGTAAGTGTATTTTTATTGTTGAAAGGTGAAACAGAGGTCTCGGTGGAATGGGATAATGGGCCTGCAAGTAAGGGAAGATTATCTGATCTCTGTTCAGACAGCCTGTAGGTCCTTTCTCCAACATACGTGCCTGTGTAATATAGTTTGTAATCACTGTGACATTTTTAGGAACTTTTATACATAATAGAAACTGTGTTTTCCGACAAGTCATGGTTCTTTTAAACAAAATACAATTTTAATTGCTTGCTTTATCGTAGTCCGTTTCACGCTCACCCTGACATCTGTTTAAGTCCTCCGAGTCATTTGTTATTCTCTCGGTGTACCAAGTCAACCTTCTCTCTGAGTTCGGTAAGCTGAGTTACAGTGACAATCGTTATGTACAGCACATAGAGGTGTCAAAATGGCATTTGTACAAACATTAATTTTATTGTGAGAGAAAAGCATCCTCATTAAAACATGAATGCATGTGAGGGTGATGTGCTCTCTGCCCACCCTTGTTTGGCCGATATATTGTTGGTAGTTCTTAGTATTTAGTGTGTATCCTTGGCTTGGGATGGTGGCACTTTCCTTGTATAGCCAGAGTACATATGGATACTGGATGAAAACTGCAAACTGATAGTAGAGCACCTGCCATGCATTTACTAAAAATAAAAATCTTGTCTATTAGGTCAAAATTATTTTGTTTGAAGAAAGTGATCAGCTTACGTTTTGGAGTCCAGGCGGAGGGGGAGAAGGGTGCAAGGCAGAGGGGAGAAGGGTGCAAGGCAGAGGGGAGAAGGGTGCAAGGCAGAGAGGAGAAGGGTGCAAGGTGGAGGGGAGAAGGGTGCAAGGCAGAGGGGAAAAGGGCGCAAGGCAGAGGGGAGAAGGGCGGAAGGCAGAGAGGAGAAGGGCGCAAGGCAGAGAGGAGAAGGGTGCACGGCAGAGAGGAGAAGGGTGCAAGGCAGAGGGGAGAAAGGTGGAAGGCAGAGAGGAGAAGGGTGCAAGGTAGAGAAGGGTGCAAAGTAGAGAAGGGAGCAAGGCGGAGGGGAGAAGGGTGCAAGGCAGAGGGGAGAAGGGTGCAAGGCAGAGAGTAGAAAGGGTGCACGGTAGAGAAGGGTGCAAGGCAGAGGGGAGAAGGTTGCAAGGCAGAGGGTAGAAGGTTGCAAGGCAGAGAGGAGAAGGGTGCAAGGCAGAGAGGAGAAGGGTGCAAGGCAGAGGGGAGTAGGATGCAAGGCAGAGAGGAGAAGGGTGCAAGGCGGAGGGGAGAAGGGTGCAAGGCAGAGGGGAGAAGGGTGCAAGGCAGAGAGGAGAAGGGTGCAAGGCAGAAGGGAGAAGGTGCAAGGCAGAGGGGAGAAGGGTGCAAGGCAGAGAGGAGAAGGGTGCAAGGCAGAGGGGAGAAGGGTGCAAGGAAGAGGGGAGAATGGGTCAACAGGGAGGGGGAGAAGGGTGCAAGGCGGAGGGGAGAAGGGTGCAAGGTGGAGGGGAGAAGGGTGCAAGGCAGAGATGAGAAGGGTGCAAGGCAGAGAGCAGAAGGGTGCAAGGCAGAGGGGAGAAGGGTGCAAGGCAGAGAGGAGAAGGGTGCAAGGCAGAGGGGAGAAGAACGCAAGGCAGAGAGGAGAAGGGCGCAAGGCAGAGAGGAGAAGGGTGCAAGGCGGAGGGGAGAAGGGTGCAAGGCAGAGGGGAGAAGGGTGCAAGGCAGAGAGGAGAAGGGTGCAAGGTGGAGAGGAGAAGGGTGCAAGGAAGAGGGGAGAATGGTGCAACGGGGAGGGGGAGAAGGGTGCAAGGCGGAGGGGAGAAGGGTGCAAGGTGGAGAGGAGAAGGGTGCCACGGGGAGGGGAGAAGGGTGCAAGGCAGAGAGGAGAAGGGTGCAAGGCAGAGAGGAGAAGGGTGCACGGTAGAGAAGGCTGTAAGGCAGAGAGGAGAAGGGTGCAAGGCAGAGGGGAGAAGGGTGCAAGGCAGAGGGGAGAAGGGTGCAAGGCAGAGAGGAGAAGGGTGCAAGGCAGAGAGGAGAAGGGTGCAAGGCAGAGGGGAGAAGGGTGCAAGGCAGAGGGGAGAAGGGTGCGAGGCAGAGGGGAGAAGGGTGCAAGGCAGAGAGGAGAAGGGTGCAAGGCAGAGGGAGAAGGGTGCAAGGCAGAGGGGAGAATGGTGCAAGGTAGAAAAGGGTGCAAGGCGGAGGTGGAGAAGGGTGCAAGGGGGAGGGGGAGAAGGGTGCAAGGGGGAGGGCGAGAAGGGTGCTGCAAGGCAGAGGGGAGAAGGGTGCAAGGCAGAGGGGAGAAGGGTGCAAGGCAGAGAGGAGAAGGGTGCAAGGCAGAGTGGAGAAGGGTGCAAGGCAGAGGGGAGAATGGTGCAAGGTAGAAAAGGGTGCAAGGCTGAGGTGGAGAAGGGTGCAAGGGGGAGGGGGAGAAAGGTGCAAGGGGGAGGGCGAGAAGGGTGCTGCAAGGCAAAGGGGAGAAGGGTGCAAGGGGGATGAAGATGAAGTTAAAAATGTGCCCCCCCCCCCCGGAAACATTTCTGCAGAGGCCCATGGAACGCACACTACTTTGTGAGAGAGAGTGGGAGAGAGTGGAGAGAGAGAGAGTGGAGAGAGAGTGTGGAGAGAGAGAGTAGAGAGCGAGAGTAGAGAGAGAGAGTGGAGAGAGAGTGAGGGTGGAGAGAGAGGGTGGAGAGAGAGAGTGGAGAGAGAGTGGAGAAAGAGTGGAGTGAGGCAGTGAAGAGAGAGTATAGAGCGAGTGGAGAGAGAGAGTAGCGAGAGAGTAGAGAGAGAGAGAGTCAGTGGAGAGAGAGTGGAGAGAGAGTAGAGAGAGTGGAGAGAAAGACAGTGGAGAGAGAGTAGAGAGAGAGTGGAGAGAGAGAGTGGAGAGAGAGAGTGGAGAGAGAGTAGAGAGAGAGAGTGGAGAGAGAGAGGGTGGAGAGAGAGAGTGGAGAGAGAGCGTGGAGAGAGAGTAGAGGGAGAGAGAGTGGAGAGAGAGTAGAGAGAGAGAGAGTGGAGAGAGAGTGGAGCTAGACAGTGGAGAGAGAGAGTGGAGAGAGCATGGAGACAGTGGAGAGAGTGAGCAAGAGAGTGGAGAGAGACAGTGGAGAGAGACATGGGAGAGAGAGTGGAGAGAGAGACAGTGGAGAGAGAGTAGAGAGAGAGTGGAGAGAGAGTGGAGGGAGAGAGAGTGGAGGGAGAGAGAGTGGAGGGAGAGATCGTGGAGGGAGAGAGAGTGGAGGGAGAGAGAGTGGAGAGAGAGTAGAGAGAGAGAGAGTGGAGAAAGAGTAGAGAGAGAGAGTGGAGAGAAAGTGGAGCTAGACAGTGGATAGAGAGTGGAGATAGAGAGAGAAAGTGGTGAGAGAGACAGGGAAGAAAGAGAGAGTGGAGAGAGAGAGAGAGAGAGAGAGAGAGAGTGGAGAGAGAGAGAGGAGAGAGAGAGAGTGGAGAGAGAGAGGAGAGAGAGAGAGAGTGGAGAGAGAGAGAGAGGAGAGAGAGAGAGTGGAGAGAGGAGAGAGAGAGAGGAGATAGAGAGTGGAGAGACAGTGGAGAGAGAGTGGAGGGAGACAGTGGAGGAGACAGTGGAGAGAGAGATAGAAGAGAAAGAGAGTGCAGAGAGAAAGTGGAGAGAGAGAGAAGAGAGAGAGGAGAGAGAGTGCGTAGAGAGTGCATAGAGAGTGGAGAGAGAGTGGAGGGAGAGTGGAGGGAGAGAGTGGAGGGAGACAGTGGAGGAGACAGTGCAGAGAGAGTGTGGAGAGAGTGGAGAGAGAGTGGAGAGGGAGTGGAGAGAGAGTAGAAAGAGGGTGGAGAGAGTAGATAGAGGGTGGAAAGAGAGTGAGACAGAGAGTGAGAGAGAGAGAGGGAGTGAGAGAGTGGAGTGAGAGAGTGGAGAGAGAGAGGGAGAGAGAGAGCGGAGAGAAAGAGAGAGTGGAGAGAAAGTAGAGAGAGAGAGTGTGAAGGGAGAGAGGGTGGAGAGAGAGAGTGGGGAGAGAGTTGGGGGAGAGTGGAGAGAGAGTAGAGACAGTGGAGGGAGACAGTGGAGGGAGATAGTGGAGAGAGAGTGGAGAGAGAGTAGAGAGAGAGTAGAGAGAGAGAAAGTGGAGAGAGAGACAGTGGAGAGACAGTGGAGATGGAGTGGACAGAGTTGAGAGAAAGAATGGAGGGAGAGAGAGACTGACTGACTCAGAGACTGAATACTGACTGACTGAGAGACTGACTGGCTAGGAAACTGACAGAGAGAGAGAGAGAGCAAGATTGGCTGACTAAGAGATTGACTGACTGACTAACAGAGAGAGAGAGACTGATTGAGAGTGAGACTGACTGGCAGAGAGAGAGACTGACTGAGGTAGAGAGATACTGACTGACTGAGGTAGAGAGATACTGACTGACAGAGAGAGAGACAGAGAGAGAGGCAGAGACTGACTGACTGAGAGAGATAGACTGATTGACTGCAAGAGAGACTGACTGACTGAGCGAGACTGACTGACTGAGAGAGACTGACAGAGAGAGAGAGAGACTGACTGAGCGGGGGACTGACAGGGAGAGAGAGAGAGAGACTGACTGAGGTAGAGAGAGAATGACTGACTGAGAGAGACTGACTGACTGGGAGAGAGAGAGACTGACTGGGAGAGAGCGAGACTGACTGACAGAGAGAGAGACTAACAGAGAGAGAGAGACTGGGAGACTTACTGGCTGAGAGAGAGACTGTCAGAGAGAGATAGACTGACAGAGAGAGAGACTGACAGAGAGACTGACTGAGAGAGAGATTGACTGACAGAGACTGACAGAGAGAGAGACTGACTGACAGAGAGAACAGAAACTAAAGAGGGCCCATGGAGCTTTGTTTACTTTTCAGTTGTTTCCATTTCTTGCTCTTTCCATAACACCTCAAGCAGTAAATAAGAGGCCGTCGAAAGTCCAAGGTTAGACACGCCTGTGATGTCACTGGGTGTGAAAGGGAGTGACATGTCGCTTTTGTCACCCATAACATTTTGGCGAATCGATGTCCATGAGGGTCCGGACCCCCTCTTCCGGGGCCCCCACCTACGCTCCCTGCACAGGGCCACCATGAGCCTAGAGCCGGCCCTGCAAGACTGGTTGGCTGGCAGTAGAGGCTTCAGAAAATGTGCTTCGTGTAAGGCCTGCATACAAGGGGTTAATAAGACAGAGTATTGTATTCCCTTCTCAGATGCCCCATGTAAGATCAAGAAGAAACTCACTTGTAAAAGTGAATTCTCAGTGTATGTTTTGGAATGCCCATGTGGCCTAAGATACGTGGGCAGCTCCAAACTACAGGTGCATAAAAGGGTCCTACAACACCTACGGGCCATAAAGACCAATGACCCAGTGTACCCAGTGGCTAGGCACTTCAGGGAGAAACATAACAGCAACAGTGCGCTACTGAAGTACTATGCTATAGACTCCATTGCACCTATGAGAAGGGGTGGCAACAGAGAAGCTGCGCTGAGGAAGTTAGAAACAAGATACATCCTCATGCTAGACAGCAAGTCCCCCAATGGGTTGAATGCATCGGAGGACTTTTATACCTGTCTGTAAACCATCTAATTTTTCTACATGTCTTGTTCCTTCAGGGCAAGATATTAGGTCAATTTCAAAAGATCTCATATCATGGTTATGTAGTGTATTTCCAGCTTGGCCAGTGGGTTCTTTCTGACTTAAGTCTTGTCCATCAGTCTGTTAGATATGTTCAGTGATCCTATCCTTTTGTTTGACAGATCTGATTATAATTAATTCAACATCATGGTCATATTTATAATCAGCTTGGAGTGTCTGTCTCATGATTTTAATCACATTCACTTTGCACTTTATGTCCACATTCTGGTAATGCAACCAATGTAGCACCTTGTTTAGTTTTGTTTGCCGTTTCTAAACAGATCGAAATGTATTGTATGACAATGTTCTCCGTGTACAGCAGTGTATTAGGCACTTATAATGGTCTTAATGGTTACACTAGTGTAACTAACGGTATTGCCTAAAAATTAACATGGATTCATCCATATACGGCAGCAGGCAACATACCCAGACCATAAGGTTGTATTTACGGAAAGATGAATTGATTCGTTGATTATTGGATTGTTTCCTTTACTCTGTTGAACCAAATACCCATAACGGATTTATCCGGACATTGTATAATTTATTTATTTTTCGGTACATACATACTTGAATAGTGGGTTTGTTTCGGGATTTATCCCAACACCGGCAAACTAACAATAATGATAAAAATGTTAAGTGTTTATTTAACGTCATAAATGCAATTGACACGTAGTATTTTTACTATGTCTATCGCACTGTAGCACTTTACGCTAATCTGGTTGGTTACCACTAAATGCTTTTGCACTTTAAATTCTGCCATTCCCTTGTGTAACACCATGTGACCAAGGCCTGTGAGAGGCCGAAACGTTATGCTGCTGTTTGTTGCAGAATAAAAAACAACTCACGGAATACCTGGGTCTGCTGTTTTCTTGAGGCAGCGTGGCTGCATGATGCTTCGAGTGCCTTGCTGAGAACCCGTGTGGATATATATATATATATATATATATATATATATATATATATATATATATATATATATATATATATACATGCATTTAGATATATTTATATCTATATATATAGATGATATAGATATGATTACTAGGTGCACTGAACCATCATTTGTTGTTCCACAACACAAATTGATTGACAAAGCGAATGCTTAACTAAAATTCACAAAAGGGAAATGCAGGGTAGCAGAGTTCTTACACAAGGCCCGATTGGCCATTGGTGCTAGTGTGATGGAGAAGTCCTACCTGAGTCCTGTCTGGATCCAGGAAAAAATAGCACTACTTACTATACAAGAAGATAAATCAGCTAAAACAATGTTAGCAAATATCTAGTTTGGGCTAACTATGGAGAGGAGTTGGTAACTATTCAGGTCTGCTTGGATACCGAAGAGGGTCTTTCTACAAAACAGACACACTTTCTTTTTTTAACTGTTTATTGTAATTTTTGAGTTATACATGTTGCAATACAGATGTATATTGTTAACAGTAGAATCAGTTAAAGTCAAATCACAGATTGTTCAGTGTAGGAGGTCAATGAGTACATTAACATTACTTATGTCAACGGTAATCATAACAGTTCAGCTTCCAATTGAACTCAACGTTAAACAACTATCATCAGAGCTACTCACTGGATCATTACATTCACCTAGTGTACCCACACGGTATGGATAAACAATAGATCCTTCTAGGCAATGATCGAATGTCCCCTTCTGACATTACAATAATGAATTGTGGCACACCAATCCACTGAGCGTAAGTAGAAAGTATAGTATTATACATGATAACATCAAGTCAATCCACAGCTATTATAAATCCAATTTAATGTATACCAGGAACATCCAGTGGGTCACCTGAGGCTGATGCCACCTGTAATGCCGCCAAGATCGCAATGGTATATAATGTAAATAGTGACCAAAAAGTTATTGTTGTGTCTTTCGGCAGCAGTTAGCTTTACTAGCCAGTTTTATGAGCATTGTTTTTGTCTCATATTTTAGTAAATATTTTTGAACGTTACTTGGCCACTCAAAGATGGTATGTTTTACAGTACTGTGCGAACTAAATGAAACTATGATAGTTTCAAACGGTCTAGAAAAGGTTTAACAGTATTTTGAAATGACATATTTTGTTAAGTGCAGTGAAAAATGAACTGTTTTTTGGCATATAAGTAGCCCATATCTTGTTGTACACAATATTTTGTAAAATTATAATTAACAGTACAGTGATTTAATTTATACTATTTAATCTGTACCCTGTATATGTTTAACAAACTGTCATCATTAACTCTATTTTATGTTCTGAGACCGTTTTTGGCAGAGTCTGTCTTCTACCTCCATGGTAGTTTACTTAAAATGTAGTTCCTAGTAATGGAGCAGTCCTACCTCTATTTTCTTTAATGTGTGAAACACTTTTTGCATAAAATGGTGATTTTGTTTACTCATGGTTGGCTTTGGAAGAAGACCGTTTGGTCGAAGCGCGTCGCCATTAAAAACATCTAAAAACACAGACCCTGGAGTGCGAGTCTCTTTGTGTGGTTCCGGCGTGAATGTTGGCTTGGAGCCCTTTCGGACATATTTCCGGGTTTTCGGCACCCGGGACTTGCACCAATCTCGATAGGACGTGAGCGAGTGGAGCCGAAAAGCTTTTCCGACACACCGACCCTTGGGTCACATCACTCGCTCCGACCGCCTGTCCTCAACTAAGGTAACTGACTGCAACTGCTTGTGTCCGCGGCTGGGGGCGTGATCGTGGAGACGGGCTGCGGGAGCGGCTTGTTACCGCGTTTAACGCTTCCAAGCGGTGGACCCGCAGTGCTCGCAGGACACCGGAGACCGAAGTAAACGGGCAGAGATCCCGCGCTGTAAATCGCTACCAGCGGCGCGGCAGGGTTTTGAACTGTGTTCCTATACCAACGAGCATTGGTATCGCCAGAGTGAAACGGGACATTTTCATCTACCAAACTATGACAAGGGGCTCGCAAAAAGCGGCGGCGGCTGCCGCGGCGAACACTACCCAGAAAAACACCACAGGCAGTGAAACTAACACTAATGCTGAATCTACGAGCATGGATGCGAGCACAAGCGCAAATGCTATGACAGTGAGCCGACGAGCGGGCAGAATGGAAGAGGCTCAATCCCTGTTCTGTGAGGGAGAACCGGCAAACACAGGACCAGCGAACAGCAATGAGGTCATAACAACAACTCCTGACAAATCAACGAAGCAGTTACTGTTCCAATATGAAAAACTACTGAAAAAAGAAATCAATAGGTGGTGGGAGGTGACTTCACTAAACAACTATATAGAAGTTGGGAGGGTGCCAAGGGGCCTCAGGATTATGATTACCCCAACATACCAAAACCCCCACCCCAAACTGATCGAGGATTAGTCCCAGTTAATGGCAGGCACCTGTAAAAATATGCTTGGCCTGCTGTCAAAATATGCAGGCATGGAGCTGGAACAAGTGATTACAGACATTGCCAAATTGAAAGCAGAGTTGGATAAACTTGATACAAAGGAAGAAATAGCTAAAGCCATTGAGCAGATGGAAAAGAGGCTTGACAAGTATGAGAATGAGATCAAACAGAAGAAAAAGACCAAGTTCTTGAGAGACAAACAAGACTATGCCAGTGGGCGTATTCTGACCTTTGGAAAGAAATACAATGCGGTTATTAAGCAATTTAAACAACTTGCGGGACAACAACGGAATGTAACAGTTTCCGAATCTGGATCAGAAAACTATTCGGACTTTGAGGAAAGTCTGGATACAAGCGGGAGGAGCTTGCTTTCCTTTAAACCCATGGAAGAATATGATTTTTTACAGTCGGCACAGACATTGAGGGCAAGACCACCAAACCGGACTTACGGAAGAGGAAGAGGAGGAAACGCAAGAGGAAGACAACAAGGCGTGGGGGGAAACAACACATGAGGAGGAATGTCGCATGGGAAAACGCAGCGACAGAACAAGCAACAATGATGGGTGAGCAAAACTTGACCATTGTAAACATTTCCTCCCACATCCTAACTGAGGCTGAAAAATCGGTTTTGGAGTTGGGCCTGACTTTCTGCCCCACAGCCAACTTCGATTACAGCCAAACAAGGATTGATGTGTTTCTCTTTGTCCGTAAATTGAAATTGATGAAAATGTTTGAATTGAAGAAAAAACGTGCCTTAGAACATAAAAGCAATGATACCATTTGTAGCACACAGGTGTCTAGAATCTTACAAATACAAGATGTTGACAGTCTGGCGAGTGCATTTGAACTGTGTGGGGAAGATGTGAGTGGCTTGGATGATGAAGAAATTCTAAATAGGATGGGATTAACATTGAGTGGCAGAAGTGCTACTAACCATAGACCCAAATCCACTTTCAATCCTACCACCCCCCATGACAACCTGGAAACCTTCCACGATATTGTTAATAGGGATCTGCTTATCCTGTGGGAGAAAACCAAGAATATGCATGCCCATAATCTGACCCCACAGCAGAGGGAAGCTCTGAAAACCCTTAATGGGGACAAGAGCCTTGTAATCAAACCCTCAGACAAGGGCGGCAACGTTGTTTTGTGGGACATTAACCTATACAAACAGGAAGCCAGAAAACAACTGGAGCTGTCAGGCAATTATAGGAGGGCGAACAGGGAGGAATATATGTTGAGTATCTCAACTTATCATGACAAACTAAGGGATTGGAGAGACAGGGATCTGTTAGCCGAATCCGAGTTCAGATTCCTGCATGTACAACATCCCATTTCCCCCTGTTTTTACATGCTACCCAAGGTCCACAAGGACAAAGATGACCCACCAGGTAGGCCCATAGTATCTGCAAATGGTAGCCTGCTTGAGAATACTTCGATTTTTCTCGACACGTTTCTTTTTCCTTATGTTTTGAATCTTCCCTCATACTGTAGAGACAGTACTGACTTTATCTCCAAGATTGAGGGTATCAGATGGGAGGACAGCTACTGTATGGTTACCATTGACGTGGTCTCTTTGTATACGTGCATTAAACACAGTGATGGTCTGGATGCTTGTAGACATTACATGAGGGACTGGTCGATTTTCCATCTTAACCAAACAAAAATGCTTCTAGATATGCTGGAATTTTGCCTTACTAACAACTTCTTTCTGTTTGATAATACCTGGTACAAACAACAAGTTGGGACGGCTATGGGGAGTTGTTTTGCTCCTAGTTTTGCCTGTATGTTAATGGGATGGTGGGAGGAACAGATCCTGTGGTCTGAAGACAATGCTGATACAACTCGTCATATTGTGTTTTACACCAGATACATAGACGACATCTTCCTGATCTGGGATGGGTCGAGATCTGACCTCAACAAATTACTCCTTGACAACAATAGAAATGATGTGAATCTTAGATTCACTACTAAGATAGATCCCGTGGAGATGGATTTCTTAGATGTCACAGTCAGGGTTGTTGAAGGGGAAATTGTAACAGACCTCTACAGGAAACCCACTTCGGGTAATAGCATTTTACATGCTAGAAGCCATCATCCTAACAGTTTAAAAGAAAGCATCCCATATGGTGAAATTTTAAGGGCAAAAAGAAATTGCAGCACCAATGATAACTTTGAAAGGGCACAAGGTAACATGATTCAAAGGTTCCGAGCCAGGGGTTACTCAGACCAGACACTTATGACAGCGAAAGAAAAAGTGAAAACAAGGAATAGGGCATCGCTTTTAACCAAGAAGGTTAACAAACATCTTGAGAATTCTGGGTCTAGCAATGTTAGGATGATAACATCATACAATGTTGAGGCAGGCAGCATACGAGGTATCCTCAAGAAACATTGGCACATAGTAAAAAGTGATCCGACCATTGGGAAATTGATCAATAGTTCACCACAGGTTAGCTACAGGAAGGCACGTTCTCTACAATACATGCTTGTCAGGAGTAACTTTGAGAGCCCAATAAAAACGAAACACTGGCTCAAAGAACAAAAAGGGTTCTATAAATGTGGCAAATGTAAAGCCTGTGCTACCAGTCGAAATGTGAAGTCCTATTTACTCCCTACGGGAAAAACTGAGAGTATGAGCAAATTCATGAACTGTAACACCGATCACTGTGTTTATGTAATTATGTGTCCATGTTCTAAGCTCTATGTAGGCAGTACCATCTTCCCTATAAAAAAGAGGATCCTCGAGCACATGCGTGCTATCAGAAATGTTGATTTGTCCTATGCAACTGCAAGACATTGGCTTTGTGTTCACAACAGTGATGTTAACCAATTTTCCTTTTTTGGCATCGACAGGGTCCCAGCAAACCCCAGAGGGGGTAACCGTCTCAAACAACTACGTGTCCTGGAATCCCACTATATCATCCGCCTGGATTCGATGAACCCCTTTGGTCTGAACGAAGATGAAGAACTGTATGTGCATATTGGCTAAGACCCTATGTTGAGCCGAAAGATCTGCCTTTACCCTGCACCAGTTCTAACAGTGTCCTTACTCCCTCTGTTACCCAGATCCCCCTTCGCTGGTGTCTGTGTTTGTCCCCCCCATCCCTCACTAACCTGCTCAGAGAGGGCTCTCTCTGACACAGGTGGGTCAATGACATCTGTACCCTTATACCCCAAATGGGTTCTGAGTTACCTTACTTGGCCCAATCTGTCTGAAATGTCTGGTTTTGTACTATGATACAATCTATCATGTGTAATGATATGTCCCCTATCCGAATGAGAGTATCCGTGCTAATACCATTGATTTTATTATTTTTTCACATTCACACCATTGTGCTTGTCCTTGATACACCTGGCTAGGTAAGCTTTCAGACAACACAGGGTTCACTTTTTTAGCTCACAGGGCTGAAAGAAGTATTTCAGTTCCTCACCCTTTAATTTTGTTTACTTTTTAGTTGGTTTGAAATGATTTCTATATAACATTGGGAACTCCCGTTATATATAAAGGGGTATTTCCCCGTCTTACCTTAGATAGAGAGTAGATTCGTCTGCTTGAATTGTTATGAACAACCTAGACTACCAATTTGGAATATTCACGACATTATTATTTGGCCACTTGGCCGTGATGTGTTAAACTTTCAACGTTGTTGTGAATTAGGCCACTTGGCCGTGATGGTATGTTTTACAGTACTGTGCGAACTAAATGAAACTATGATAGTTTCAAACGGTCTAGAAAAGGTTTAACAGTATTTTGAAATTACATGTTTTGTTAAGTGCAGTGAAAAATGAACTGTTTTTTGGCATATAAGTAGCCCATATCTTGTCGTACACAATATTTTGTAAAATTATAATTAACAGTACCGTGATTTAATTTATACTATTTAATCTGTACCCTGTATATGTTTAACAAACTGTCATCATTAACTCTATTTTATGTTCTGAGACCGTTTTTGGCAGAGTCTGTCTTCTACCTCCATGGTAGTTTACTTAAAATGTAGTTCCTAGTAATGGAGCAGTCCTACCTCTATTTTCTTTAATGTGTGAAACACTTTTTGCATAAAATGGTGATTTTGTTTACTCATGGTTGGCTTTGGAAGAAGACCGTTTGGTCGAAACGCGTCGCCATTAAAAACATTAAAAACACAGACCCTGGAGTGCGAGTCTCTTTGTGTGGTTCCGGCGTGGATGTTGGCTGGGAGCCCTTTCGGACATATATAGATATATATATAATATATATATATATATATATATATATATATATATATATATATATATATATATATATATATATATATAAACATGCATTTAGATATATTTATATCTATATATATATAGATGATATAGATATGATTACTAGGTGCACTGAACCATCATTTGTTGTTCCACAACACAAATTGATTGACAAAGCGAATGCTTAACTAAAATTCACAAAAGGGAAATGCAGGGTAGCAGAGTTCTTACACAAGGCCCGATTGGCCATTGGTGCTAGTGTGATGGAGAAGTCCTACCTGAGTCCTGTCTGGATCCAGGAAAAAATAGCACTACTTACTATACAAGAAGATAAATCAGCTAAAACAATGTTAGCAAATATCTAGTTTGGGCTAACTATGGAGAGGAGTTGGTAACTATTCAGGTCTGCTTGGATACCGAAGAGGGTCTTTCTACAAAACAGACACACTTTCTTTTTTTAACTGTTTATTGTAATTTTTGAGTTATACATGTTGCAATACAGATGTATATTGTTAACAGTAGAATCAGTTAAAGTCAAATCACAGATTGTTCAGTGTAGGAGGTCAATGAGTACAATAACATTACTTATGTCAACGGTAATCATAACAGTTCAGCTTCCAATTGAACTCAACGTTAAACAACTATCATCAGAGCTACTCACTGGATCATTACATTCACCTAGTGTACCCACACGGTATGGATAAACAATAGATCCTTCTAGGCAATGATCGAATGTCTCCTTCTGACATTACAATAATGAGTTGTGGTACACCAATCCACTGAGCGTAAGTAGAAAGTATAGTATTATACATGATAACATCAAGTCAATCCACAGCTATTATAAATCCAATTTAATGTATACCAGGAACATCCAGTGGGTCACCTGAGGCTGATGCCACCTGTAATGCCGCCAAGATCGCAATGGTATATAATGTAAATAGTGACCAAAAAGTTATTGTTGTGTCTTTCGGCAGCAGTTAGCTTTACTAGCCAGTTTTATGAGCATTGTTTTTGTCTCATATTTTAGCAAATATTTTTGAACGTTACTTGGCCACTCAAAGATTATTACTATTTAAAGAGGGTTGTCTGCTCATGCCTTTTCTATTTATGGACTAGAGTTCTTAGATTACAGCGTTAGTAAGAGATAGCGCTCAACTACTACCAAGAGGACTGAGCTTGCTTATAAAAGAATATGGTTTTGGTACTTATAGTGGTTCATGCACTTAGCCACTGAATGCATAATTTAAGTTAGAGCCAGATTACAAACTGAGTAAAATACTAGATAATTTCTGTTGCATGCCAGGCAAACAAATTAAAGACTCAAAAGGGCAGATTTGGAAAATAGGAAGTTTTGTAGAGTCTTAAACTGCTGATCACATAAGTTCAAGAGTTACATTTTGGAAAAAATTATCACTCTTGGAGTGGTTGATTTGATTACCTCAAAAGGAACACAAAAAATTCAAATGACACACTAAGTGGGCATAAGATCCAAAGTCACAGTGATGAAACACCCAAAGTAGTAGAGTTCATTTGGACGTCTGGTGTTCATTTGGTAGCTGTTGGTCAAGTGGACCATGTGGCAATGGATTTCACCCTCTGCTATGATTAGATTCCTTCTGAGGATTGTTACTCGCATAACTGCACCCTGTGTCATAATTGCTTGGTAGTATTGCATACACTTCAGGTTTAAGTAAACATATTTTTCTATGAATAAAATACATCACTGAAGAAAAAGTTCTGCCAATGTTACTGCTGCCTCAAGAATGAGAAATTTTTTGTGTCAAAATCTCTATCTACGCATGCTAGTAGATAGGGATTTGCATAAAAATTCATGGGCGATTGAATAGGAGCGCCCAAGTACTAGCTATGGGATTCCCCCTGATGCAAAGTTTAGGAAATTGGGTTATTAGTTGTGCAGGATGTGATTCCTGTGTGCAAGTACTGGGTCCATAAGTGTGTCCTTTAATGGGAATCAAGTACCCCAGTGAAACACTCAAATCTCTCAGGATAGTGAAGCAGAGCAGTCCAAGGCCTGCTCAGGAGAGAGTGTGGGGGCTAGAAATCACGATTAGCTGTCATGCAATAACAACACTCACAAAATCATTGTCCAGCCAGTGTGTTTTGTTTGAAAAAGGGAAAGTACATTTGCTACACACAGTACTAAATACTACACATTAATGTACTAATCTATACATAGATGGAAATATATTTGGTAATATTCTGAAATTACATTTGGCCACTAGTGGATAATAAACCTCATAATCACAAAAGCCAATCTACACTAGATGAAACATGAAAACATATGGGGGTGTCAGTCGAAATAAACCAGGCCAATTGTATTTGTCACAGATTCACCATGTTAAAAATATAATGGAAGGCAATTGGTTTTTCGAATAGGTCGCCACACTAAAATGTAAGGCAAGCCTACTGGCTTTGTCAAAATGTCACCACATTAAAAAATGAGGAAATAATCACATACAAGTCTTCACCATTAAAACCAATGGATGCAGTAATCATGTTTGAATGCATTGACTATCATTAATAAAAGCACTGTAATGTTCATGAACACAAATTTCAATAAATTACTTGTACTGAAACAGCCTTAAGCCTCTGCTAGAGTCTTTCTTTATGACTCCAGGTTACACAAAATGCAGCCATAGGACCCACTATCAGGGTCCCTGTTCTCTCAAGCTGAAGAGCATCAAGCCCCAGCTCTGAGAAAGAATGTTCAAATATGGCAAACAGTCTCTGCAGACCTATGACCTGGAAGAGTTATGATGACATATCCTAATATCCTTCCTAAGGGCTGCTACTGCTCCTGCAACTCCCCCTTAACACATTTAGTGGCCATTGGTGGTGCTCCTACCCCTGGTTGTGGCACCAGAATGGAAGAAAATATGGATGTAGGTCCCTCATGGGACACTGTAGGTTGCTCCTGCGCTGAAGCGGTGAATATATAATGCGCTCCCGCTGCTTCATGTATTTTTGACAGCCTTGCACTGCATATATTTTTCATGTTTTTATTTGGGTTCCCCCATCCCACAGGCTCTCATAATGTTGGGGAAGCATGGGCAGCCCACTCCCACACTGCTCACCCGGAAATCCATCCATCCAACACTGTCTCCTGCTAGTGTGGGAGCTGGCAGGCTCCTTTCCCACTCACCTCCTCACGGGCAGGCGTTCACCAGTGCTGGCTTCCTTGCTGATCCCCAGTCATGGGCATTGGGTGTGGGAGGCAACAACTTCTCCTCTTGTTGTTGGGTCCAGGGCGATGAGGTCCTCTGGGGCAATAATGATGGGCCAGTCCCGGGGATGTGGTCCTTGGTACAGTAAATTATTAAACCTGCTCTGACCCTTGGACACTGGCCCACTCCGAGGTTAAGTTTGGAAGTGGGGTGTAGCCCCACATACTCCATTTTCAATTTGGGTATGTCAAAATGTGCAAAGTTTCCAAGGTACAAAATGTGGGCCCTGTTGGGCAATGTTCCTGATCTTTAGCTAGGCTTTCTCCTAGTGGTGTGCTCTAGCCAACTGAAGCATTTAAACAGGCCCCTGGCCTATGAAGGGCACATTTTGCAGAGAGCTGGTGCTACTGACTCCCCGCATCATCCATCTCTTCTCCTGGTTCATTGATCTCCTTTCCTACTAGTGGGGGCTTCCTATGCAGCCCCTCTACTCCCAGACGGCAGTACAACCTCCTTCCCACACTCATAAGCCCCCAGAGCCTCCTGCCTGTTTTGCAGGGAACTTGGAAGAGCAGCGGAGTCCAGATCTTCACCCAACTAGTCTTCAGGAGCCATAACTACACCAGCGCTATTGGTCAATCCTACAATGCCACATTCACCCTCCACTACTTTTCCAACCCTCCTGTGAATCATTCAGAGACAATCTACTATGGCAGAACCTTTCTTCCCATGTACAGAGCTCCTTTGCCTAGCCAGAGATGAGGCCATGGAAGTGAGCAGCCCCTCCTCTGTGGTTGCTCTAAAACAGTTCTGGGGTAGCCGCCCTTCCCACAGCGGGTTTGGAACCAAGCTGCCTAGCTAGCATTTAGAGAGGGTAGGCCCAGGTGTCAGGCTCGCCACATCTGCCTGTAATGGAAATGGGCCACTATGACGTTAATCAAATTACTGGGCACCACCAGCTGGCCATCCTGTGAAGTAGGGAAACTCCCTCCACACAGCAAGGGACCTTTGTCCGTTGTCCGAGAGTAATGCACATTTCACTACAGGTGAGCCATTCACAGTCATGACACTGAACACTGGCAGAAAGGCCTTTTTGTTTTAGATAGGAAAATGGCAACACTCCAAAAGTGTAATTTCAAAAATACTAATTTAAACTCTGACTTGACCTTTAAGTTAGATTTTAAATTAGTATAAAAATGAGCAATTTAATTATTTCTCTAGCTGCTACTAATCCAAAGTTAGCATTTAAAAAAGTAACAGTGTAGCCCAGTATTTCCCTATGGAAGCAGCCAGCCTTGCTCCAGTGAAAATAGCTTATGGGGACATTACTCTCTAAGGACATGTTCAACATTAATTTGTACAAGTCATACTTTTAAATATCATGCACCCTGCCTTTATGGGCAATAAGGTCTCCTTAGGAATGATTGGTTAATAATTAAAAGTAAGGGTTAGACCTGTCAAAAGGAGTTATTTTGACTGTCAAGTCAAGTCAAAAAGTACTTTATTTGGCAGCCAAGAGCCAGAAAAGCAAACAGTTTTAAGAAAGCACATTTCAACAGGGTAAATTTTATACATAAATCTTAGGTCACATAAATGTATTAAAAATAACTTTACAGAACGATAAAAAACGACCAGTGTTGCTGCTTCAGAGGTCAAGTTTATTTATTTATGATTTCGGAACTCAGATGAGATCCACATAAAAATGTAAACAATTAAATACATTTACATACAATCATTGGTCAAATACAAAATAGCAATTTACATTTCTGACCTTTTAATATAAGACTAAAAAAGTTTTGAAGAAGTTAACATTTTTATAACAAAACATTTCATTAGGGGGATTATGAATGGCATCTAGAAAAGAAATAGCAGAGGAAATCCTTAATTGGAGACAAATAGGTCTCAGACACTTGCGCCTAAACGCAAGTAAAGCCGGGCACACAAAAAGGACATGATTAATATCCTGAATAGAATTATTACAAAGATCACATAAAGCTGAAGAGCTGTACCATCTGGACATCAAAAAATTCAACAGAAGTAGATCCTGCCTCAATAAAAAGAAGAATCGCCGTACTCCATGTTGGAGATTCCAGGTGACATATGGTTGGGCTATTCTCATTTGGCAGGAATCTATGGCCAGATGGACGCCTTTTTTCAAGGTACGTGATTCCTTGTCCAACCTGAAGCTTAATTCCCAAGAGGCCGACTTCAGGATGGATTTCAACTGATGTGTGGATAAGGTAAGTAGAACCAATTCATCAAGTTCAAGGAGATCAACTGCAGTTCAATTTTTTTTTACAATTGACGAATATTCTTTAAAGTTTCCAAGCAGCTCAGTTTTTATGATATTTTTTAGGGTGCCTGGGTCCCCCTGTGCAAGATTAAAAACCCATCGCACTATTCCCGCTAAACCTTGAACCCAACTACTACGTAGTGCAAATTCCAGTCTAAGTGCAGCTGTGGAGCTCGCAGTATTAACCATAGTAAGACTACGCAGAATTTTGCCTTCCGTAGAGTTTAAGAAACCCCAAGTTTTTATATCAACTATTTCCATGCCATATAGTAATGATGCCGGAATTTTTGCTTGATATACCTCAAACAAGATAGCAAACTGCCGTCTGCCAGTAGCCTTATAAAGAGAGACTAGACGTTTACCTTGAATGATTGTTTTCCACGTGTTATTGGCTATGTGAGCCTTCTCACTTAAATTGCCCGTAACAACTTTTCCGAGGAAGACAGAAGATTGTACCACTTCCAATCTTTGTCCACCTACTGACCATGGGAAGTTCGCGTCTTTTGACTTTTTTCTACCTGTCATGCACATTACTTTGCTTTTTGAGACATTAATCTTCAGGTGGTGTGCCTCGGCATATTTATGAAGAGCGTGCAGACGGTTATTTAGACCTTTAGGTGTTAAGTCTAGAATCAATATATCGTCTGCATACATTAAACAAACAATTGGGACACCCCCAACATCGGAGCTATTCTTTCACTTGCAGACAAAACGTGGGGAAGATCGGTTATGTAAAGGGAAAACAATAAAGGGGCCAATAAGCAGCCTTGTTTTAACCCATTAGCTCTTGTAATTACTTGCGAAAGACCTCTTTCCCCACCTAACAATACTCTGCACCAGGTATCCGAATGTAAGGCTGGTGTTAACTCCAGGAGTGTGGATGGCATGCCAAGGTTTGATAATTTCCTCCACAGCAAAGATTGGTCTACTTTATCAAATGCTGTGAAGAAATCTATAAAGGCTCTATAAACTCTCCCTCCACGAATCTTAACGTATTTCTCTGTTATAACCTGCAATGCCGTCAAATTGTCTAGAGTACTATGTCTCTGCCTAAACCCAGTCTGCTCAAAGGGCAAAATTTCATCCCTAGACACCCAGTCATGAATTAATTTAAGAATACATTTTGTAAAAACCTTGCCTATGGCATCCAGAAGGGCAATTTGACGATAATTTTGAGGCGTATTACGTGCTCCCTTCTTGAAAAGGGGGGCTAATATGCTCCCACTCCATGAGGGGAGAACAGTTTTACTAGAGAAACAAAAGTTAAAAACTGGGAAAAGAAAATAATTTTACTCCACATCTTACTATGTTGTTTTATAACCGAGATGGGGAGCTCATCCAGACCCATTGCACCAGAGGAGCGCAGGCCCTTAATCGCTAGTCAATGTCCTTTTCGGACGGTGGTCCGTAAAGAAAATTGTCCACTTGTGATCTACTGTTTTCATGGACCCTACCATTACTAGCATATAACTTCTCGATATACTTAACCCAGATATGCTCTTCGATGGGGATTGGCAGAGGTATAGATCTTAATCCACAGCCCTCTCCAATTATTGACCAGAATATCCTAGCTTGACCCTTATATGCTGCCTCATGGAGTTTAATCCAAAGGGCATCTTCTTTCCCCCTTTTTAATTTAGCCTTCATCCTATTCCTCCGTCTTCTCAATAGGACGATTCTGTGATATCTTTCGGGGGTATATAGAAGGTATTGCTCTCTTACCAATTTATTTATTTCAGTATTAAGATGACGAAGACAGCTAGGGACTGCTTTAGGATTTTTTACAGGTGAGGGTTTCTTTGCAATTGAAATTACTTTATTCAAAAAGTTAGTAAAACATATTAATTCACATCCATCCCAGTGAGCCAAATTCTCTACAGCAGTCTCTAAAATGCTCGTCAAACCCTCAATTGCCTTAAAATTCCAATACCATCTCCCAGAATTGACTCCAAAATTTACCAGTTCACTATTTATGAGCCACGTATCCACAGCGGATAGATTTAAGTTTACAGTAATTGTAAGTACCTTGTGATCACTAAATTCTGTATCGATTACCAACAGATCTTTCAGAAGATAAAAGGAAGTACTATCCACTACCACATAATCAAGAATAGATTCACTATTATCAGATTTACTATTGTTAGATTTATGTGTGAAATTAGCCGGAATATCAGAAGGAAGCCTTCCATTTATTATAATGCAATCTGCCTCTAATGATTCCTCCAGTAATAATTTCCCTCTCTTGTTGGTCTTGATATTACCAGGGAATAAAGCTTGTGGTATATGTAATGACTCGGTAAACAAAGTGGGTTGCTGAACTGTTCCTTAGGAAAGGAATTATGTGTATCTGGCGTGGCCGGAGGTGTAGATATAACACCTTTGGGCATCATTTTGTTGGATGTATTTGCCTCACACACCCATATGGGTGTCATGCTTCATCATAGGCGTTGCTCCTCGTCGGGGAGGCGGTGCAATCCCCAACGGGCTCACCTCTGAGAGGGGCTTTTTGGCGGAGATCTTTGAATCAAACTGCCTTATGGTGAAGTGCAGGTGTGCAGGTGAAGTAGCAAGTAGCCTAGGGAAGTGATTTAAAATGCAGTGGGGGGTACCGGAAACTACTTTATTCTGGGGGTCCCCCACTGCAATTAAAAATGTGAATCTAACTCGCTAGGTGCCAACCAATTAGGTATAGTGGCCCTAGATGAGATTAGGAAAGGAATTGGTCAACATGTTTCTCGCGTTTGGCTATTGCCCGCGATTCATCAGGACATATAAAGGATAAAAACTACATTCATTCAACAACATGCTAGTGTCATGTGTATAATACCAGTAGTGTGGGTGTTGGTTACCTCTGTGGCTTTTTCCTATGCCTAAATAGGGAATAAGAATACAGGGTTAATAGCATTAAGTAAACGCCAGAAAACAAACATGGTCAGGGCCAAGAAATACACACAGTGTGTCATGCTAGTGATCGTGAATTTCAACTAGCATCAGAACAACGTGACTGTGTTGTAGCAACGTGCAGTGTAACCGTCACACAAACACTATGTACGTGAAAAGGGTGCTTCATATTAAAAACAATGGTGTAAAAACAGAAGCAGTCTCACAGGAGAAACATTTTACTTCTTCTTTTGTGGCCAGATGATGTTCAAAGTGCTCACTCAATGTGCATAATGACATTACAGACAACCGCCTGACTCACCTAATGGTCAGGGATTAAATGCCACATGAACGTTCGGCGGGTTGGTACATCGGGGTGGAACCTTCAGGTATGGCTGAGGGGGAGACGTATATATCGTCAGATAGAGGCTTAAATTAGAGTAGTCAGAGCCCTCTGAAAGATCGGGATCAATCATGGCTGAAAAGAGTTACTGGGATCCCGAAGTATGCTTCAGGGGTACACCTTACCTCACACTTCCCGTGTCCTCGCATATTCACCTACCCATCGCCGCCGAGCTCGGATAGATAGTGGAGCTCGGCGGCGCTCGCCATTTCTAGACGTGAGCGTCAGGATACAGCGCCCATCCCCGCCCCCTACGTTGGGTCAGGTGGTTTGCCTGGTTGTTGTGGCGGCCATTACAGAATGGGTTGTTAAGAGTTAGCGTGAGGCTTAGTCGGATATAGACAGCTAAGATGTATTCGTATTAGTCTGAGGGGGTGATCTGCCGTACAGTTATAAACAGAAACCAATACGTCAGTAACAAATAAGGTTGCAATATAGTGATTGCAAGTTGGATGTACATTATTTGTATTGTATGGAGGGAGCGAGTCGGGAATGGTAGCAAACACAGAGTACAGGTCTCAGTTCTTTATATTAAATTTCAGTGTGGAATGCATCAAACAAGGGGGGGGAGGGAGAAAACCATAGCAGTGAGTTATAGTGGCTAGTCTAAAGAGAGTGCCCCGGAATGTCCTCATTGAGGCCTCGACTGTCTGAAGATAGTCGGTGGACCCACCTTTGTTCTTTCCGAAACAAGGCTTGTTTTGGGCAATTGGGGCTAGATTCTAACACAAGCCATTTCAGTGAGTCTGCAGTGTGATTAGACTCCACATAATGTTTACACATCTTGGTGTGTGTCTTCTTACAGCGAAAATTACTGCGATGCTCGATAATGCGGGTTTTAATTGGACGTGTCGTCATTCCAATATATTGCAATCCGCATGGGCATGTCAACATGTAAATACAGTGGGAGGTGTTACAATTAGTATGTCATGAGAAGTGAAACTAGAGGTTCTCTAGTATCATCCCTTCACGGGCACACAAATGGTTATCTTCCTTCCACAAGAAGACTTTCACTCCAATGGTTCAATTGTTCATATGTTTTATTTTATAAATTTAGATGATGTTGATGTTAAACATGATTTGATATCCTTCGTTCAATGTTTCACATGCGCTTATTATTCAGACATTGTCATTGTAAAGCATCCAATGCATTTCGGGCATTATATGGCATGCCCTTCATCAGGGAAATCGACACTGCAAAAACATAATAAAATGCTATTACTATGGAGTAAGTAGATCTGTAACGTACATCATAAAATTACATCAACCCCTTATATATGTTGTTAAACATACGCCAGCTTGCGCTCTAGATAGGTACCGTGTTTTGACATGCTGTGGTAAGTGATAATGGTGAACATGCAGAGTAATCAAAAAAACGTAGCGTCACTTACATGACTGGTTTTCTAAGGTTGCAGTGAATTCTAAATAAATGAGAAAAAATAGAGCGATATTGTGAGAAACCTCAACTGGTGGGGCGATCCGAAAAAATGCTCGTTCTAACAGACTCGCCAAAGGCAGGCTCGTTCTAACAAACTAACCTTAACGAAAATAGGCGTACGCTTTGGTCCGATTCTCCTCTTCATTCGCATCGGCACGGTGAAATGCCGGTCGCGTTTAGATATTTAAACTAAATTCCGGTCATGTGAATTATCACGTGACCACTACCATGGTAGAAAGACTCGGTTAGACAAATGACGGTCGCGCGTGAAAGTTATTGGTGTCGTCACTATAGTTAAAATAACGGGGTCAAAAAATATAACATGTAATAATGTTAAAGTCGGCTTGACAAAAGAAATGGAATAATCGCACTCAAGTGAATGAACTAAAACAACGTCTAAACATAAAGTGGTAAAGGTATCAGGTCTAGAACCTATCAGGGAAGGGTTAGTGAACGGGCTGTTCAGTGGTTAGAGCCATTACGGGGTCTCAGAGCGGTGTGAAATTATATGAGTGTGAGTGTCAGATGTAGGTGTGAAAAAGCACAGTGTACACAAGATACAGTCTACGGAGCAATTATTTACAGATAACATGAACATTCTATTCTTTCATTTAAACCCATTGGTTTCTGGGAGGATAGATTTTGTATCCAGTAGTTCTCTCTCCTCAGGAGGTGTTTAGAATTGTCTCTTCCTTCTACTTTCTGGACAGTTTCAAGGATAATGAATTTAATTTGAGAGATATTATGATGTTGCTCTACAAAGTGCGAGGATAATGCTGATTTCATATTTTTCAAGCGGATGTTTGACTTGTGTTCAGTTAGTCGCACTTTAATCCGACGTTCTGTCTTACCGACATATACTTTGCCACATGGGCATCTGATCCCATAAATTACATTACTAGTTAGGAGTCCTAACTTTACTACTACTAAATTGAGAAGAATCCTAATTTTAAGACTTTCGGTATTCACAGAAGGCATTTAGGAGTCCTAAAGTTAGGACTCCTAACTTTACTACTACTAAACTGAGAAAAATCCTAATTTTAAGACTTTCGGTATTCATAGAAGGCATTTAGGAGTCCTAAAGTTAGGACTACTAACTTCTGTGAATACCGAAATGAGTAAGTGCATTCTGTGAATACCAAAATAGTAGTAAATTTAGGATTGAGTCTTAAGTTCATTCTGTGAATCGGGCCCATTGTATGAAGGAAAAAACCTTTTTTAGACCAACATTAAAACAAGCATCTGGAGGAATATAAGTATTTATCAATACCAGTGATTTTCGTGGATCGTCAGTAACGAGATTTGACAAAGTTATTGCTTGAAACAATTTATCAGAGTCTAAATAATGGGCAAAGTTCCATCTTATTTTATTCGAGAGTAGACAAGCTACTCCACCTTTGGCATGGCCTCTCCTAGAGGGGATGGCACTGCTGTCCAACACATAATAGTCCTTTACCGTAGAAAATTTTTCATCAACCCAAGTCTCCTGGAGACAGATCACATCTGCTTCTAATGTATGTAAATATATAAATTTTTCGGGACTGTTTTTTATTCCTGCCGTGTTCCATGAAATTATTTTTAAATCAGTGTTAAAGACAGGAATACGGTTTAGGAATAGAGGTAGCTTTGCTTGACAGAACACCTGGCAACTAATTCCATTTATGACTTTCTTCTACTAGGTTTGGTTGACAAGGGACAGGGTTTTTGTAAATCACATACCTTTCATTCTTTGAAATACAAATTTTTAATTCATCAGTTTTTGAGGACCAGTCTGTGTTGCCTAAAGTTACAACAGGGAGTGAGGACAGGTTTGTACGACTGTCATTGCAAGATTTCAGAGGTCATATATTAAGCCTACAGAAAAGACATCATATAAAGTGCAAAAGTGCTGGGCATAAGGCAAAGTGCTATAGGTTATTATCCCATAAAGTACACATAGTGTTGTTAGGAAAGTACGTTGGCACCGCCTAGTAAAACAAAGTGACTACTGCAGCGGCAATGTTTTTCCGTGTCTAATGGCCCCAATGAAGAAACTTGCCACCCCAAAGCAGACAGTAGGAGAAGATAAAACAGAGCAGACCTGATGCGATGGTATGCTTTGTTAACATAAAATAAATATGCTGGATCTGTTGACTCAAGCTCAGTGTGGCAAACCTTCTCACAGAGATCTTGGCTAGCTCTGTCTCTTCCCTGAGCCCTGTCCAAAAATGTACCTATTTGCCTAGTCAAAAGCTGAGGTTAGATACCTAAAAGCCAGATGTAAAAACGTTCTTCTTGGCGATAGTACACCTCCCAATCACTAGACTGTCAAATATGTAGTTTAAAACTGCCACTGGCATGATACCTTTGTGCTGATACCAAGGTTGAGCATGACAGTAGTCTCTCATGCACAGATGCACACGTAAGGATACATGTGCACACATGTTCATGTGTAACCAGTCCTCTTTAACCTTGATACGCAGCCTTAAAAGGCGGACACTAGTGGTAAACACGCAGTCCAATCCCGTTCACTGCTAACTCCCTAATTAGCCTCCCGTCTCTTTCCATCCTAAGGAGTGAGCTTCAGCACCAGGATACCTGTCAGGTGACAGTTGGGCTCTACAAGTGTTTTAAATAAATAAATAAAAAATAAATACCATGAAATTACCGTGAGTGAGACTCATGTAATGAGACTCACCTACAGTAAAAGTCCCAAAAATGGGTGATGAAAAGTAAAAAGTCTTGGTGGAAAATATTTGTGGCTCCCATTTAAAACACCAAGTATCAAAAGCACTACTTTGGGTTACTTTAGGGCTGCTTTCCATTTGCACTGTAAATTAAATCCCAATTCAAGATTGTGAATTCAGCTCACAAAAAATAGCAATCAGTAAATCACTGTCATCAGTGTATTCTCCTTAATATTGAAAGTATAAAGAAAATTAAATACTACGCATAACCTACATATATGCAAAATAGCAGGAGGAAAAACAGCAGGAATACCCTTAAAAGGGTCTTGTCAAGACGACTAACTTGTGGCTCATCCATGCTGCAATGAGTGGTGGAGTGATATGGTGGTGCACAGTCATCCCCCCACCAGCAGCCTAAACAAACCCAATAATAAACCTGGTTTATTATCATTTTATTTTTTTTCCGGGCTGAGTCGTTGGGGGTGAGTCCAGGAGGGATGACATGCACTGAGAGGAGTGGCTGCATACACTGCCTTCAGTGTGCATGTGGGTTTGGTCCGCCATCTCAGGACGGCCAAACTGACATGTGTACTGAAGCTGTCTCCAACCCGATTCTCATTGCCAGGCTGGAGATAGCAGGCACAGGCTCCCAGTCTCACTAGGAGCGCATATTGAGGGTGCACAGGCCAATCCTGACACTGCTCTCATGCTGCCAGCTGTATGAGAGCAGTGGCAGGATTGGCCTCCGGGGAGTCTGGGAGCCTGTGCCTGCAGTGGACTAGAGCCAGAGAGGAGCAGATGACCAGCAATATGGCAGGTACGTTTATTTTATTTTCTCGTTTGTTTGTCCATCTGATGCATCAATCCTTCCCAGCACACCATTGGGCCATCCACGGTGGATCTGGGCTTTTCCATGCCTGAGCAATGTCCCCCTTGGCCACTAAGGTTGCAATGCACGCTAAGCCCCTATCACCCTGAGGACCTCCCATGTCTCCTACTTCATCCAACAGCGCTGATTTGGGAGTCAGTTGAATTGGGATTTCCAAACCTGCTGACAATCTACGCTCTATTTCAGACCAGTAACCGGTTTATTTTTGGACATTGCCATACTGTGTAAAAGAAATCAGCTAGGGGGCCCTACACCGTTTACAGGTAGAATCAGGAAGTATGTCAGTGACGCAGAAGCATCGAATGTACATGTATATAAGGTACAGATAATGCAGTTGTACCAGACGCGGGTGAGCTGATGTCACTAGTTCACATAGGATTGTGCAAGCCTCCCTCCATTCAACCTCATAAGGCTCCCTGATCCAGACCTCCCATGCTGGAGAAGGCGCGCCAATATTTTGGGGGCATTTTTGACCAGGTATATCTGGGAGATCCCACCCTGTCCTATCCTGCCCATCAGCAGTTTCTCCTCGAGAGGGTTAAATTCTGGTATGTCTTGGAGTTGCGATGTATAACAGCTCAGGGCATGTCGGACCTGGAGATATTTGTGAAATTTGTATGTGAGAGGGATCATTTTGACTGAAGGTCAGCAAATAAGTAGATAGTGGATCCGCATAGGTCAGTGAGGGACATGATACCCAACAAGCCGCATTTATGGAAGCCCTTCAGCCTCGACAATTGGTCTAGCCAGCGACCTTGCCAGAGTAGAGTCTGGCCCACCAAGAGAGTCTCCCAGCCCATAAAATTAAGGGCCCCCCCTCAATATCAAAAAGATGATCCCTGTAACTTCTGGAAGGACCTGGGATATTTAATCCTGCACCCCATCTAAACTAAGATTGTCAAGTTCCAGGCAGTATGTGGGGGCACTCCAGCCGCCCTTTAGCCAGTCTTTCACAACCAGGAGATGAGATGCCAGTTAATCCAGCTGGATAGCCACCTCAGTAGCAATCCCTAGTCATAGACCGACTTGTGACATTTGGCGTGGGAAATCCTGGGGGGAACGTTCTCTCCAAAGAAAAGACCGCATCGGTGTTGCTACCTCGCAGAACCATGCCTCAGGGATGTAGGATAGGTAGTTCTTCTGTATGGGTATACAGAAAGTGGGGCAGCACCATCATCTTGAGTAGGGGGACCCAACAAATTAAGGGAGAGAGTATGCCATGCTGCCAGACAGCTCTCGGTTTTCTATATAAGCAGCACTCTTATTTAGGATATGGGCCTGTTCAGGCATCGGGGTGCAGTGAATCCTTAAGTATATGAAATTGAGGCGAAGGATGGGGATATTCATCTGCCATTCACTGGAGGCACTATCCGTTCACAGTGGGACCTAGAGGGATTTGTCCGCATTCAGGTGAAGGCCTAAGGCCTGCTCAAAGAATTGTAGAATCTTAAGGGCTCTCAGACCCGAGGCGGGTGGTTGTGCCAAGTATAGCAGAACATCATCAGCATACAATGCAATACTGTCCTCAGGAGCACCCCCCTAACACCAACCCCACATCTGTGCATTGCATCTGTTCGGCCTTACCAGTGGCTCCATGGCAAGAGCAAAGAGGAGGGGGAGCGGGGACTGCCCTCACGGGTTCCTCGCTCCATAAGCAACAATTCAGATAGGACCACATTAATGATGACCTGAGATTTCAGGTGTGAATAAAGGAGGGAAATAATTCTTCGGAACCAGGAACCAAACCCTTTATGTTCAAGTACCTGCCCCAAGTAGTCCCTATCGATGGTGTCAAAGCCTTTTTAGAAGTCAACCATTAGTAGGACGAGAAACTTCACACAAAACTGAAGAATGACAGGGGAGGGGCAGCTGAATGTTCTTTCAAAACTAATTCTCTTCTGAGTTCCTCAGACATTAGGTCCACCTGCCTCATTTAGAGATTGTGAAACTTGAGCTTTCTGTTGACTGAGTCTTGGCTCTGTCAACAGAATGTTTCATCTGACAGAGCGTTGGAACGGCATAATCAGAGGACGGAAATTACTCTGCCCACATTATGAAGGGTGGACAGTGTAATGTCTTTTATTCCTGTCCACCATTTTCAGGGAAATCCTGATGGTGAGGGACAGAAAAAAAATAATGAGACTCTCTTGGGAAAAAAAAATGAAATTCCCACATCCTTGAAAAAAACTCCTAGGGTGTGGAGGTCATTAGCTTTTTGTTTTTCAGAAAAAAATTCCTTCCTTGGGAGTTCATTCTGGGAAGAAAAAACTTAGAAACCGTTTGGTAAATGGCCGTCAAAATCAATGGTAATCATCCACCAAACCTTTTCTACACTGAAAGGAACTGCCACCACAGTTAATGGAAGAGCTGACTGCTGAGCTGCCAGTCATGTCTCGATTTGGAAGCATAATTGACAGAGCTTCAGAAATACAAATCAGGGTCCTCTGGTGACCCTTGGCCAGCCAAACTGTACAGCTCCCTCGCTGAGTGTCTTAACCCCCACCTAAAACCCATCTGGAATACTCCTATCAGACATGGGGTCTATTCCTCAGCTTGGAAGCATGCCTTTCTTCTCCCAATATTGAAGAAAGCTAATGCTGACCCTGAAGTGACCAGCAACTACAGGCCGTTTTCTCTTCTCCCCGCCCCAGCGCAAGTTTTAGAGAAACTAGTACACCAGCAATTGGCAGCGTTTATTGAGTCTAATAGCCTTTTGCATGAGTCTCAGTTCGGCTTTCGCCCAGGATTCAGTACAGAATCTGTTCTGTTTGAAATGGCTGACTCCATACGCTGGGCAGTGGATGGAGGCTCTAAGGCCATGTTGGTGTTGTTAGATTTATCTGCAGCATACGACACAGTGTCCCACCCCATCCTGTTAGATCTCCTGAAGAACATAGGCATCCAGGGTACAGCACTGAACTGGTTGACATCCTTTTTGCATGGCCGTAACCAGCAGGTCATGACCCACCCCTTCACTTCGCCCGCCAAACCTCTGAAATGGTGGGTACCCCAAGGTTCGACCCTGAGCCCGCTGCTCTTTAATGTCCATTTAACACCATTGGGGGAGCTTGTCACCAAAATGGGGATTAAGGTAACATCCTACGCTGATGATACTCAGCTGCTGTTTACGTTTAGTGGTACTCAACCCAGTGATAGATTGAGTGAAAATCTCCCATTGTCCCATTGGTACTCACCCCAGTGATAGATTGAGTGAAAATCTCCCATTGTCCGCCAGAGGGGAGGAGAAAGACTATTGCACTATTAGAGGCTGGAGGCATTGCCCAATGTGGGCTGGCCCCCACACCATTCTTAGTTCTTAAAACCATACCTGCCCTCTATCGCCCTTAAAACTGAAAATTACCCTTATCTCCTTTCCCATTAACCAATCCTGAATCATTTAATTACTCTTACCTTCTTTTATCTCTGCACTCCCCCAAACCCTAAAATTACCGGGCCCGATTCACAGAACTAACTTAAGACAAAATCCTAAACTTACTACTTTTGGTATTCACAGAAGTTAGGATTTTGCCTTAAGACAGACTTAAAACAGGCTTAAGGCAGACTTAAGTTAGGATTCTGTCTTAAGTCTGTCTTAAGACAAACTTAAGACAAACTTAAGACAAAATCCTAACTTATGTGAATACCAAAAGTAGTAAGTTTAGCATTTTGTCTTAAGTTAGTTCTGTGAATCGGGCCCACCATTACCTACTTTTACCTCTCTCCATCCCTAAACCCTAAAATTACTCTTATATCCCTTTTCCTCTACACATTTCTAAACCCTAAATTTACCCTTAACTCTCTGTTAGAGGTGGCATCTTTTGGCAAATTTTCCTCTGTCTTTTTGTCTCTGTGCTAAATTTCGTTTTTACTCGTGTTAGGACTCTGGGCACCTTACCCCTGCTGCCCAATGTTAAAGTGAAAGTGATCTATGTCTAAAAGGTAATGGTGATTGGTTTCTCCATGGTTGGCACATTTGATTTACCAGTAATCCCCTAGTACAGTGAACTGTGTGTGCCCAGGGCCTCTAAATCAAATGCTGCTAGTGGGCCTGAAGCACTGATTTAGCCACCCATATGAGTAGCCCTTTATACATGTCTCAGGCCTGCCACTGCAGAGCCTGTGTTTGCAGTTTCAAACTGCCATGTCTACCTTGCAGGTGCGCCCACTTGCCAGGCCCAGACCTTCCATTTCTATTTTTGGGATGAACACGTTTTATTGATTTTAAACCACAGAGTGTGACAAAATAGAACAGATGGCACAGTGGTATTATAGTACAGAAAGTGAGGCTACATCCAAATAAATCAACAACATATAAATAGAGCACTGGAGTTGTAATAATCACTGTCAAAATAACCTTGTTTGGTATATGCTCAGACAAAGTGGCCCAACCATTTCCTCCAAATCTGCCCATGTTTATAGGAGCAACCTCTTGCCTCATAGACTGGTTGTTCTTGTTGGGCACACCAGTCCACACCTCGATGCCACAACAACAGGGTGGGAGGGCTAGGAGATGTTCATCGAGCAGCACTCTCACGTATGGCAAACAACCAAGAAATGACCGCTCAGCCCTCGTGCCGCCAGAACCCTCAAAATCACCAAGCGATATCAGCAGAGGAGAGAGAGGAACCTCCCACACAAGGACATTTGTGAGATCCTTGAGCACAGTGGTCCAAAAGGGCCCTATCCATTTATGAGATTTTGCTGTAGGGCAGCGCAGCAGGCCTTCCTGCTGCGCTTCCCTCTGGCAAAAGGAAAGGGCAGGAATAGATTATTTGTATATAAGAAGGGAAACCTTCCTGTACAAAAATAATCACAAGAGGCTTTTTCCTCTTTCTATGTGTGGAGCAGAAAGTAGCACACATAGAATAAGGAAAAATGAGGAGAAATAAATATATTTCTCCTCATTGTGCCTCCCTTACGCCCCCCCTGGGGAGCACCCATTGCAGTCCCCTTCTCTGGATCCCAGGTATCTATCAGGCGTAGAACCTCTGTGGTGTCTTTTAGGTAAGCTGGGGTTTTGGTCATCAATAGTTGTAGAAACACATCTACAAATTTAGATAAGAGCTCAAGGATTGACCCGATGCCTGATACTATAGGTCTGCCCGGTGGAGGTGTAACTCCCTCATGTATTTTTGGCAGCGTATAGAAGTAGGGGACCTTTGGCTGTTTGCTGGGCGAGTCGCACTTGCACTCTGACTCGGGTTTATACCTTTAACGACTGAGAGATGGTGCTGAGTCATGGTCCCCGTGGCAGTGACAAGTGGGGCCTACTTACCTCTGTGTCGCTATCCTGGGCAAAACCCTCCAGTCATTAGAATTTACGGATGCTCCATGGGCTACTGCTTGAACCTCTAGTGGCGTTTGGTGGTGGTACACCGGAACAGTCTGACCACCCCCGAGAAGGCGTATTTGCATTATCACATTACCTATAATAGAGATTGTTTAAACCTATCCTAGGGACACTACTGTTGCGTGTCTCCAAAGCCACACCTCCAGATGAGGCCTGTCCTAACACCGCTTTAGGTGAGTCTTACAAAGATAGCTGTTACATCGGTGCTAAAACAATGCACAACTGTATGTGATATCACGATTTTTTCCTGGTTCTTAGGAGTTTATTAATTGTTTTTAACAGGCATCTCGTTTTAGCTTACTTCGCGGGTTCTCACTGATCAAATGTACCGTGTTTACTGCGACACTTTGCTATATGCCAGCTCTGCCATACCTTTTTTATTTTCACAGGTGGCCATATGTCCCCAGAAGGATTACCCTAGCTGGACTTAACAAGTGGCAAGTATTACTTTGACACTTTCCACTGAACAACTGTAGATAGCACACACCATTTCACTTTCTCACACGGTAATGAAGAATCGCCCCTGATCTCTCCTAGACAAATAGATGGCGAGAAACATGTTGACCACTAGGGAGTAGGGTAGATTTTCCTGTACCTAATTCAGAGAACAAATTGCCCTCCCTGTTAGTATTTTAACCTAGGTAAGGTACCTAATTGAATAAAGCATCACTAAGGAATCCTAAACCTAATTTTAACTCACTACACCAACACTACACTAGACTAGGCCCCTCACCCCCACTGCACCCTTACGGCGGAACAAAAGATCTCCGAAAAAGAGCCCCTTTAAGGGTGCCCATTGGGCATTGCAGTGCCGGCCCAACGAGGAGCAGGCTTAAATGATGAAGCATGACACCTAGCTTGCTGGGTGTGTGAGGGCCCTAGTTCCACAAGGAGGAATTCCCCTCCTCTTTCCACTTGTTCTTTAGCCCCTGTACAGTCACCACCTTTCTGACTCTCTCCGCTAGACACTCCTGACTAGCTGGAGCCTGGCGACTACCTTGTCACCTAGGAACTGCGTACCCTTTCTATTGTTTACTGCATACTGGGCAAGTACACTGGACCTACTCAAAAGCCCTCCTTAACTAAAATCCTCCATCTCTTTGACATATACCACCAAATGTTGGAATAACCCCCTTCCCCACTTACGCATGTTGCAGTCCGAACAGGAATTCAGAAAGGCCTTAAAAACCTGGCTTTTTAGTAGGAATGAGTAGTCTTGCGTTGTCCTCTTCCCTGCTCACTGTCTGCTATAGCGCCGGGACACCTCATCTGGGGTTGCTGTGTGCTCTACAAATGTCTTTTATTATTATTATTATTATTATTATTATTATTATTATTATTATTATTAATAATATTATTTGAGAAGTAATGGTCTTCGCCATCCTGACAGATGGAGTACCATCTGTAAAACTTTGCATCTGGCCCTTATTCTTTTTTTGAATGCACCTTGAATTCTCTGATTTGTTTATCTTGGTTACAGTGCATGTTTAAATGTATTTTTTTCAGTTAAAGATGCATGCTTTGATGTGGGCCATATAAAGCTGAATCCCTTTTGGCTGTTAAGTTCTTGACGAATGTCCTTTAAAGGTGTTGAACGCTCTATGTGAAGTTCTGCTTCCACTGTACTCTTTGCTGTCTCTCCCACTCTTATCAGAAACACACAAAAACATCAGCTTTATTCTAGCTTTTTGTTTTGTTTTCTCCTTTTCCTTTTAAGTTATCAGATGTTGTGTTGCATCAGGATTGTTGTGGCCCAAAGCATTTTTGGAAGATAACCAGGAAGAATGCTGAATCTGGAGCACAATAAGGGTTGGAGTGTAACAGGCAAGGATTGCTTCTGTTGCCAGAAACCAATCAGTTGGGGGGTGGGACAGCTGCATACAGTTTATGTACAACCACACCTGACTCTGAGATTTCACATTTAGTCATGCAAGATTTGGAACTCCGTCTCCTGAGAGAGTCTGAGTTGCAGCATGGAGACTTTGAGACGTGGACTGTCACTTCTGCAGTGGAACTGGACAGATTGGATATGACAGCACTCCACATCTGGAGGGTATGACCATCTACACTAACAGCACTGTCCTGATTGAGGCAAACAACGAGAATCTAGAAGCTTCCGACTTCCTCTTCCCTACACTCTGCGCTGCTCTTCAGCGCACCCCTAGTTCCTTCTCGGCCCAGCACCCACCAACAGATTACCATCCTCACCAGGGTTCTCAAACTGCCCCTGCCTCGTACCACTCCTCCTCTTCCCAACACCGCAGAGACACCCCCACCCCAGAGAAACTGCCTACTCCAGCGCCTCCACAGAGACTGTCCCCCAAATCTCAAATGGTCAACAAGCCCGTCCTCCTAATTTGACCCACTCTCCACATCTCCCTGAACCGGCTCGATCGCCTTCATCCCCCAATAACACTAGAACTCACCCAGACCTTAGTGGGTCGATTTCACGCCATGGCGCAATGCACCCTCCTCCTGGGGTACAAAAAGGAAACAACATGCTCTACAACAGTAGCAATAGATATCTCAGCTTAAACAATACCATCACTGCTCTGGCCAACCAGCCCCTTGATGACCTCACCCCCATACACAGTTCCATGACTTAGCGTATCGCTTCACTAGAACTCCAGCTTGAAACCATTTCCCGGGGCCTGAACAAAATCCTCAGCAATCTCGATAAGGCCTGAAGCCCCAACAATACCCCACTAGGTCTCCCCCTACATACAACTCCCTCCTCTACCAGTGCCCCACTAGTCCCGCTGCTTTCCCTGTGACACAAGTACAGAGACCCTCTAGAAGAGAGAAAAATCCTAAGAAACACAGACCGCGGCACTAGAGCTCAAACTTTTTTTTTTTTTTTTTTTTTTTTTTTTTTTTGGTAGACCTTTATTGCACATCATGAATAAACACAGCGGAGCGCCTACAACCCACTGTCAGGGCCGGCCGCCATCAGTGCACCATACAGTCACAGTAGGACTCCATAATATAGTCCATTGGTACAATCGCAGTCCCAGATCGAGTTCCTGTAGGCACCACATATGGTCCAAATGAAGCGCTCAAAGCACACATTGACGTCAGCCGTTAGCCCTCATGTGATCTCGGTCTCATTTTCCGATTTTGTAGAACAGAGTTAATGAACTAACAACCTCAACTCCCCCCCACCCCCCCACTCCTGGTCTTAGTGAGCCACACTATGTGGACTGCTACAGCTCTCAAGGTTTAGCTGGTGCAGACAGCGGCCCAGAGGGCGAGGCCAACATAGAGATCGCATTGCAGAACTCCCATCCTAGACTCGGTGCACAGCCGGGCGGCAGAAGGCGGCCCGATCCATTCCATCCACCTTATCAAATGACCAACACATCAAGAGCTCTATAGCGCAAGCACCCTACATAACTCAGTCATCCCCACCATTTCCAAACAACGTTCAATCCGATACATGTTCACGGTCCGGCAACCCAACAATCGCACTCCTTTCGCTATCGGAGTCATCCAGAGATAAGACATACAGTGTGAATGGGGCCCATATGTCCCGCGGGCGAGACCTCTCCGGCAAACCCTCATAATAACAGTTCAGTTGGTCTCTGCAATAAGCCATATCCTTCAGCCATAGTTGCAAGTCTGGTGCCCTCCTTCCCCCCCACCCCATAGCAACCCTCCTCTTGGCCAACTGGAGCGCCAGTACAACTAGTCGGCGTGATTGCGCCGCTACCGCAGATGCTATACCCAACAGACAGAGCCGCACATCCAGTTTAATCTCAACTGAAGTCATGACCGTTAGGCACTCAGTCACCGCCTTCCAAAAATCATACACTCTCGGGCATCCCCAGGCAAGATGTATAAAGTCAGCATCCTCAACGCCGCATCTCACGCAACGTGCCACAGTGCGAAGCCCATATCTCACCAATTGCATCGGCGTGTAGTACCATTGATGCAGGAATTTATAATGCAAGAGACGGAAGTTGCCATTTATCACATATCCACCCGTCATCGTGCAACATTCAAGCCATTCGTCATCAGTAAGAGGGTCAGGAAGACTTCTATCCCATCGTGCTCTGGCCTGGTCCGCCCCCCCTCCCTCATCCTCCTGTGCGGCCTTGTACAATTTGGAGACCAATTTAGCCCTGTCCTTAGCTGCGTATATCAGTTGCAATGCCCCGAGTGCCGGAGGCTCCTCCGGGTACGTGGGATATAAATCTTTTATCGCAGCCCGCAGACGGGCATAGATAAAGGTAGGCATGCACGTGTTAGTCGATCCAGCTGTCATATCCTGCAAGGAGAGAAACGACGCCCCAGGGAAGAGGTCCCCCATGGTTTGTAATCCAGCTTCCCTCAAGACTTGCAACCCTCCGATCTCCCCAGTGACCGAGATATCCGAGTGGTATAGTAACGGCATAGCCGGAGCATACAGTGGCAGGCGGGCCGCCCTCCGACCAAGGTGTTCCCAAGCCGTCGCCGTAACCCGCACTGTGTCTATCTCTCCCTTCTCGAAAACCGAGTGTTTGTTAACAACCATGGCCCTTAGCGGATACGGCAGAACCGCACTCGCCTCAAGTGCCACGTGCGGGGTGTATGGCGGGGCATTCAACCAATAACTCATAAAATGCGCCTGTGCGCAGAGATAGTACAGCCTCATGTCCGGCAGGGCGAACCCTCCCAGCGCATACGGCTTGGTCAGCACCTCCCAAGTCACTCTTGGTTTCTTGCCAGCCCACGTGAGAGTTATCAGGAGTGATCTTATCCTTGCAAAGAAATGTGATTTTAATAGAATAGGAATATTTATGAAAAGGTAGAGGAATTTTGGTAACACCACCATTTTTATTAAGGATATGCGGTCAGCTAGAGTTAACGGGAGGCGAGTCCAGCGCGCTACCTGATCTTCCAGTTTGGACACAGCAACACCGTAGTTGGCCCGGACCACCTCCTGACTGTCCCTGTGCACCCAGACCCCCAGATACCGAACTGACTCAGTTGCCCACTCCAGGGGGAATTCCAGCTGAGTCTGGCAGGTCGCCTCCGTGAGCGGCAGTATCACTGATTTGTCCCAATTTATAGTGAGACCAGAATGTCTACCAAACTTAATGAATTCGCGTAGAATGTTATTCAAGTGAAGAGCCGGCTCCCTGACATATAGGACCATGTCATCCGCGTACATTGACACCGCCAGTGCACGTAGTGGGAATTTTAATACAGCTTCAGCATACCGTTGACGCAAGATACAGGCCAGTGGTTCCATCATGATGGCGAACAGTAATGGAGACAGAGGGCACCCCTGTCTCGTCCCCCTCCGTACCGGGAACGAGGAAGATACGTGGCCATTGACCCTGACTCTTGCCGTGGGCGCAGTGTATAAGAGGGCGATGAGTGATGTGAAAAAGAAGGGCACCCCCATACGGTGCAGGATAGCCATCATGTACTTCCAGGCCACCGAATCAAAGGCCTTAGCCGCGTCCAGCATGACCGCAGCTGCAGGCAGTTCAGGTTTAAGCAGGTGCAATACGGCGAAGAGCGTCCTTAAATTATGTGTAGTGGATCTGAGTGGAATGAAACCCGATTGGTCCGGCAAGACCATAACAGGCAGCAGCAAGCGCAACCGCGTGGCCAGTATTTTCGCAATAATCTTCACATCGGTGTTCATAAGCGAAAGGGGGCGATATGAATCACACTGATTTGGCGGTTTACCCGGTTTAGGCAGGGCCACCAGCAGTGCCTCCCTCATGGTTGCCGGCAATTGTCCGCAGTCAAATGCCTCCTCCAACACCTGTGCTAGCTGCGGGATCAGTAAATCTGCGTATGTTTTATAAAATTCGGAGGGCAAACCATCCGTACCAGCCGCTTTACCACTAGGCAGGGCAGCTATTGCATCTCTGAATTCGGCCTCAGTGACGTGGTGCATAAGGAACTCTTGCTGCCCCCTAGAGAGCCACACCAAGGCTACATCCTCCAAATAGCGATTCACCTCTTCCTCATCTGCTGTGTCCCTTTGTGCATAGAGCTGCTCATAATGTTTGGCGAAGCAGGTCAGTACACCCTCCGTGCTAGTAATCACATTCCCCTGATCCACAATTTCTTGCACCGTGCAGTGTCGTGCCCACGGTTCCCTGATCCTGTCTGCCAGACCCTTGCCCGGCCTGCCCCCTTCGCCATAATATCTGGCCGTGGCTGTCTTAGAGAGGAATTTTACCTCCTGGTCCGCCAGATCGTTATATTCATTCACCTTCGTACGAATGTCAGCAAGGACCGTGCCCTCTATCCCTTCCTCCAATTGCCTTTTCAGAACCCGTAACTCTCTTTCTAACCGACTCATGGAGTCCCTAATGGACGTGAGCACCCCTGACCTCAACCCAATGCACGCTCCCCTCACCGTCACCTTGAAGGCCTCCCAAACAGTACCCATGCTGTCTACTGACCCGATATTATTAGTAAAAAACTCCTCTATTATCTGCCTCAGTCGCTCAGACAACACCTGATCCGTCAGCACCCCGGAGGAAAGCCGCCAAGTGAAAGGAGCGGGAGCCTGACACGGGAGCTGTAGCACCAACGTAACGGGCGCATGATCAGAGAGAGTGCGAGGCAGATGTTCAGCACTCACCACCCAACCACTGACATCTCGTGTCGTGAGCCAGTAATCCAGCCGCGACCATGTATCGTGTGCTGAGGTGTAGCAGGTGCCCTCCCGCTTATTCGGGTTTCGTAGTCTCCACACATCCAGCAGCTGCAACCCATCCATACCCTCGCACACCGCATCCACCGCCTTCTTACGCACAGTAGGTCTATCCGGTTTCCTATCTAGGTCTGCATCCAGAGTAACGTTCCAATCCCCCCCACAAATGATAGCCGAAGGTGCAAGTGAATACAGCTTGTTCCAGAGAGTAACGTAAAACTCAGGGTCATCAACATTTGGTCCATAAACATTGAGCAGAGTTACCAGTGTGCCATATAATTTACCCTGCATTATGACGTATCTACCGTGCGGGTCAATGTCTTCATGCAACAGTACAAATGGAACATGTCTCTTCACCAGGATCATCACCCCTCTTGCATAGGAAGAATAGTTCGTAGCCAGCCGCACCCCCGCCCACTGTCTGCCCACCTTATCTGCCGCTTTGCCCTGAAGGTGCGTTTCCTGTAGGAATGCCACCTGCACCCCATGTCTATTCAGAAAGGCAAGCACCTGTCTGGTCTTTTGCGGCCTATTAAGTCCCCGCACATTCCAAGTTATGCATTTAATCCTACCCCCCCTCACCATTGCACCAACCCCACAATCCACCCTCATCATAATAGGCTCTCCCCGTCGACCATGCCCGAGTCCCACCCAGATACATCAACAGCACAGAAAGGGAGTGAGGCCGTTCACTACAGCGATCCCTCCAGTACCAGCACACCCAGGCATAATCCAACAGCAACGCAGAGCACACATCCCTGACCAGGAAAAAGAACAATCCCCCAACAGTCCCCAGAAACCCAACCCCCATCCCTCCACCCACTTCAGCGTGCCCCAAATGCCAAAGCAATCCCATTGTCCCCCCTACCCCAAACCCCAGCAAAAGCAACAACTGCGTGTGGGGATCTCCCGTCCTGGGGGGCGCAGTGGCACTCCACTCACGCCAGAGACGGACGAGAGCGTAGACCTGTCATTCAGAGCTACATCCCCGTACCTGCAAACCAAATCCGTTAATAATACAGCATCAGACAGTTGAACAACCCCCGGCACAGTGTCAAACGTGTCCCAGCCCAGGCCCTCAGTAAATAGTTCAGAACTCGAAGGCAAATGGGGGCGCCACATGCGCATCGCAGCTCATGCGCTCCACGCACCACCCCAGCGGGCCGCAGCTCGGCCTAGCCATGCTCACAGAGGAGAAGTGACCCATGACTGGTCAGTGCAGTGTAAACCACAGAGTCCCCATCAGGTAGCACGTCCCCCCATCCACTATGTACGCAGTCACTGAGCAGGACAATGCAGGACCCGGGGGATCAAAAGTCTCAGCAACCATAACAGCCCAAACGACAGTGAAGGCGGCATATCTCAGCGCCGCGCAGCATGGCCCCCTCCACAGGCAACTGCACAGATTCAGATCAGGCGGCCTCCTCCTGCCCGCCATCTGCACCGTCCCGAGGGTCCCTCGGCCCTTTAGCTCTCCTTTTCAGTTGCTTGGCATAGTCCATGGCCGCCTTCGGGGAGGAAAATATCTTGTTGTCCGCAGGGGGTCCTATCCGCAGGCGCGCCGGATAGAGCATGGCATACGCTATGTCCTCAGTCCGCAGCATCTGCTTCACCGCAGTAAATTCCTTGCGAGCCGTCTGCACCGCCATGGTGAAGTCAGGGTAGAACTCGAGCTTGTTGCCCTGGTATTCGATTGCCCCCCTTTCCCTCGCAAGCCGAAGGATGGTATCACGGTCTCTGTAGTTGAGAATCCTGGCTACTATCGGGCGCGGTGGTGCTCCAGGCGGAGGCCGCTTGGCTAGAGAGCGATGGGCCCGCTCCACTATAAAGACTTTGGACAGGTGATCGGCCCCGAAAATATCAATAAGCATACGTTCCATGAAGTCTTCCATACGCCCCACATTTGTGGATTCCGGCAGGCCCGTGACCCTTACATTGTTCCTTCTGGACCTCCCTTCCAACTCCTCGTTCTTGGCCTGTATGACCGCCAAGACCCTCTCCATGCTGAACACTTTAGAAGAGACTGTGGCCAGACCATCTTCTGTGGCAGATACTCTCTGTTCTACCTCCCCCATGCGTTCATTTTGGCGGTCGAATTGCGCCGCCATGTGATCTAGGCGGTGGTTGACAGATTCCATGGTCCCTTCAATTGACTGCAAGGTCTTTTGCATGGCCATCAGGGTGGATTCCAAGTTAGGGGTGCCTCCCACAGCCCCCCCCTGATCATGGTCAGCAGGCGCCTGTGATGATGTATGCGCAGACTTTTTATTTGTATCAAATGTAATTTTCGGCTGGTTTCTGTCCGGCCTGCCCATGGTGGCAGTTAGGTCAGCCCAAAAAGAGACGCCAGCAGAGACGCAGCTACGTCCGGCTATGATCAAAGGCCAGAACCAGAGCACCACCCAGCGCCACTTCCAGCCTCGCCCCGTGCACCCCAGGGAAGCGCAGGCAGTCCAAGCGCCCACCGTGGAAGGAATTAGAGGCACTCTCCGACGCAATTTCAGGCTCTCCGCAGCCTAACTGTCAGCGCCCAGCAGAGTCTCAAACGGAGTACATCAGAGCCCCACCACCACTCGTGCTCGCTGTTCAGTTTTATGCGTCGTTGTGAAAAGCCCCCCTGGGAGCCAAAGCCAGCCGACCAGGATCGCCTCTGCACGTAATGGCGGACGCACCGCAGGTCACCAGTGTCTCAATGCAGCCCAGGGTCCCAACGGCCCCGATATCACATGGGCCTCTCCGCCGCCTCCGCCCGTGGCATCAAGCTTACTCCCAGGGCCGTCTGCACTGCAGCACCGCTCACCAGAGTACCTCCGCCCCTCCCCCGCCAGCCCTAGGTCGCACGGCGCGGCCCAGTCATGCCCGGCGCCACCTCCGCAGCCCCGGGCTTGCGTAGAGCCCCGCCCCACTCACCAGCGCCGGCAGGTCGGGTCAGGTCGCTCCGCAGCAGCGCCGGTGGTTCTCCGCCGCTCAGCTCGTCCTCCGTCTCCCCTCCGCAGGCTGCCGACTCCGCACCCCAGGGACAGCACGATCAGGAGGCAGCGGTATCCTCTAGCCGGGCAGCAGCGGAAGGCTCCCCCACGAGGTCGCTAGACCGCACCGGCGCGATCGCGGCGCAGGGCGACCCGGCTCCCGGAGGCTCAAACAGCCACAGCAGACACCAGGTAGAAACGTCTCCGCCGACCCCCGATGTTAGTGGGGTGCTCTCGGCGTCTTTACAGGCTGCAGGCACGGAAATGCAAGGATAAATTAGCGAATTTTGTCAGGTCTGGACAGAGCCTCACGCAAGTGCGGCCATCTTGTCCGGCGCCCTCTAGCGCCCCCTGCTAGAGCTCAAACTTACTCAAATACTGACATCAAGCCCATCTCCTCTAGACCTACGAGGACTGAAGCCGCGATGCCTGACAAAGAAGCATCCGACTTATCCTCCTTGTATGACACACCCACCTTTGACTCCCCTAAATCCAAAATACAAGTGATCACGGTTCTCGGAAGAGACCCTCCGTGCACTAAACTCCCCAGAACGCCTTTCCTCGCTGCCCTGCCCAGAGCTTCCAAGGAAACGATCCCTAGCACTAAAGAGCTTTCCACCAACTGCATGCTCATCAACTGCAGATCGGCATCCATGCATGCACCCGAACTAGCAGAAGCCATCCTCTCGCAGGACGTTGACATTGCATTCATCACAGAGACCTGGCTCAATGAGCACTCCTCACCATGCCTAGACATGCTTGTCCCCCCAGGTTTTTTCATTATCAACAAAAACAGAAAAGACCAGCGAGGGGGTGGAGTTGCCATCATCCATAAAGATAACATCTCCATCAGAGAAATAGACTCGTGCAAATACAACACCTTTGAATGCCTTACCGCAAACATAAAGACCAAAGATAAGGGATCAATACTCTGTCACCTTCTGTACCAACCACCGGGCAACACCTCAGCTTTTGGGGAACAACTATTAGACCTGATTGCTCACTGTGCTCTTGGAGACTCCAACTCCTTAATTCTTGGTGATCTTAACCTGCGAATGAATGAAACACATAATCCGCTAATCCAAACGCTATCCAATCTTCTCGGTGACAATAATCTTACACAACACAGCACAGAGGAGACGCATTACAAAGGAGCCACCCTAGATGCCATTATCGCCAAATGAGACGCAATCTCGATCGAACACGTACTCCCCGTGGACTGGTCGGACCACCACATGATCCTATTCCATATCAACCAACATATTCTCTCTCAACCACCGTTGCAAGACCCCCCCAAGTGAGTCAGAAACCTCTCTCAGATTCCCATGGAAGTCCTCAAAGAAAGGATAAGCGCACTCCTGCCCTGCCCTAATGACCACCTCGCCACTACCGATCTCACTACTCGGTACAACTCGAACCTGGAGACTATGCTGGACCAACTCGCTCCCTGAAAACTGAAAAAAGGCAGAGCCATTCCGTCCAGGTCTTGGTTCAACACAGACTCTAACACCGAAAGGAGAAACCTAAGAGCCATAGAAAGAAGCTGGAGGAAGAACCCTTGCTCCTCTCTCCGCGAAGAACTCAAAACAGCCCGCAGGGAATAAAACAATCACCTCAAAAACAAGAAATCTGCATTTTTTTGCTCTGCGCTGGATAGCGCAAAAATAGAGCCAGAGAGCTCTACAGCATCATTAGACAACAAACCTCCAAGCCGGTGGCCTCTTCAATTCAGGCATCCAACAAACTTTGTGACAACTTCGCCAACTTCTTTAATGACAAGATCAATAAGATCGAACTCTCTCTGGACATCATTAAAACTCAACTCACCAAGAGCACCATGCCCGGGACGGTCGTTGTCACGCCTGGCTCCGCATCCAATTCTTGGCTAAGTTTCCGCCCCATCCAAGATCAGGAGATAGTCACACTGATCTCCACTTCCAAACCCTCTTCCCATTTCCTTGACCTCATTCCACCCCTCCTAACCAAAAAACTGAAGCTCTCCATAGCACAGCTTTGGTGCACAAGAATAAACAGCCCCATGGAAAATGGAGTTGTTCCAGACTGCCTTAAAGTAGGTCAAGTAACACCCTTGCTGAAAACACCTGGCCTTGACACACCGGATTTGAATAACTAAAGACCTGTATCTAACCTTCCCCTTCTATCCAAAATTCTAGTGAAATGTGTTCTCAAACAGCTTACCCAACACCTGGATAACATCAATTTCTTGGACTCCCACCAATCTGGCTTCAGAAAAGGCTGCAGCACTGAAACCGCGATACTCAACATCATAGACAATATCCACCCCTCACTAGAGTCTGATCAATGCTGCCTCCTCATTCTCCTCGACCTATCGGCACATTTGACACTGTAGACCATAAACTCCTCATCAGGGCTCTCCAAGAAAGAGCCGGACTTGGTGAAGTGGTCCTCCAATGGTTTTCCTCATTCCTACACAATCAAACTAAAAAAATCAAAATCAAAAACTTTACTTCTGACTCTCACCCTATCAACAAAGGAGTCCCTCAAGGCTCAGTGCTCTCCCCGCAACTCTTTAACATCTACATGGAGCCCCTCACCAAACTACTCAGAGCAGCCAACATCCGATTCCATCTCTACGCAGACGATACTCAGATATATCTGGAAACCTCCTCCCTCAGTGACATTCAAAGACTCAATGACGTACTGAATGGTGTCCAACACTGGCTGTCTTCGAATCATCTTGAACTAAACCCCGACAAAACCGAGATTCTTCTCATCTCGAACAAAGAGGAGAACCCCCAAATTGCGGAATGGCTCAAAGCCGTAATGCGCTTAACAGGAATCTCACCCTTGCTGACTCTATCAAATCACTTGGTATCACACCAGACCGGAAACTAAACATGACCAGACACATCAAGAATTTAGCTAAGAGCGCCTACCTTAACCTCAAACTTTTGAACAAAATAAAACCCTTCATCCCGCCTTGTGATCTCAGACAGGCCACCCACACACTGGTACTGTCAAGGCTGGACTACGACATTGCAGTCCTCTCAGGAATTGCAAAGTCACACCTAGCTCCCATCAAAACAACTATGAATGCGGCAGCCAGAATGGTCAGGGGAATCAAGAAATTTGACCACATCTCTCCGGCTCTCAGTGAACTTAGTGGCCCCCAGTTGAAATGAGGATCAGCTTCAGAATAGCGCGCCTCACTCATAAAGCCCTACATACTGGTGAACCCGAATACCTGGCGGCCAAACTCAAAAAAGCTGGTCAGGCCTGGAACCTTAGAAGCTCTAACTCCCTCCTTCTCATCCCACCAAAATCTCGAAAAACAAAAACTGCAACTCGTTCCTTCGCCGGAAGCGTGCCTAAAAGCTGGAACTCCATTCCCCCCCACATCAGAACCATCCCATCCTTTGTAAAATTCAAAAGCCAACTCAAAATCCTGTTCCTCAACCGTGCCCTAGAGAGTCAATAGGAGCTCTCAGAGTGGGGGTACAGACTCTTATTTTCCGCTCCATCACCACCTCAGTGAGAATACGAAACAGATGTTCCCTCAACATCGACATGCATTTTGTCACTTTTTTTTATAGTTTGTTTTCTTCACAATGTATCCTCTGTAAAGCGCTCCGATACCATCGGGTCAGGCTAGCGCTATATAAAACTACTAAAATAAATAAATGGTCCATGGGTTAGTTCATTCTGGTGTCTGGTAATAGGCTCAGCCTCACAAGTGAGGCACTGTTTTTATTGGGGGCGTGTGGGAACACTGGGTGGCAGGAATGTTATGGATCCCTACATATTCTGTAACTCTCCTGCACAGAAATGTGAGGATAATGAATTCAAAATCCTCTTGCTTCCCATTGGGCAGAGGATGCTAGTGATCCAGGGGGAGGAATGTGTAGAAAGGCTGATGGGGCTTCAGGGGTGAGGCTGTAGTCTTATGTCACCAATCTATTTCACTTCTATTCTTAAAAAAACAGTAATCAGTGATCATCCTCAACTCACTCCAGTGATAAATTGAGTAAACCTCTCATTGCCCCCCAGAGGGGAGGAGAAAGACTATTGCACGTTTAGAGGTTGGAGGCATGGCCCAATGTGGGCTGGCCCCCACACCATTCTTAGTTCTTAAAAACATACCTGCCCTCTATTGCCCGTAAAACTGAAAATTACCTTTATCTCCTTTCCCATTAACCAATCCTAAATCATTTAATTACCCTTACCTGCTTTTATCTCTGCACTCCCCCAAACCCTAAAATTACCATTACCTACTTTTACCTCTCTCCATCCCTAAACCCTAAAATTGTCCCTTTTTCTCTACACATTTCTAAACCCTAAATTTACCCTTAACTCTCTGTTAGAGGAGGCCTCTTTTGGTGTGGTTTCCTCTGTCTTTTTGTCTCTGACCTCTTGTTTATGACTCTGTGCTGAATTTCATTTTTAATCGTGTTAGGACTCTGGGCACCTTACCCCTGCTGACCACTGCTAAAGTGAAAGTGATCTATGTCTAAAAGGTAAAGGTAGTTGGTTTCTCCATGATTGGCATATTTGATTTACTAGTAGGCCCCTAGTACAGTGAACTGTGTGTGCCCAGGGTGTCTAAATCAAATGCTGCTAGTGGGTCTGCGATTCAGAAAAGGGGGTGGTGGTGATGGACAGAGTATCTGAATTAAGCAGAACACTCCTACCCAGTCCAAAGATCAGGGCTTGATCCATCACCGTTTTTTAGCTCACTGCACCATCCCAGCTCAGAACCTGGCTACATGCAGATTAGTCTGTCCCTGGCCCAGTGCATCATGGGAACAGGGCAGACCAAACTACCAAGCCAATTCTTATACTGGGAAGGAAACAAGCTTCCGGGGACCGGTTTCTGGCATTTCAGCCGTCTTCGGCCCGGCTTGCTTGAATCCTGATGGTGCAGTGAGCAAGGGACTCACATCTGAATATACCCTTCCACGCTTATGGTGGACAAAACGATTCAGAAAAGGGGGTGGTGATGGACAGAGTATCTGAATTAAGCAGAACACTCCTACCCAGTCCAAAGATCAGGGCTTGATCCATCACCGTTTTTTAGCTCACTGCACCATCCCAGCTCAGAACCTGGCTACATGCAAAGTAGTCTGTCCCTGGCCCAGTGCATAATGGGAGCAGGGCAGACCAAACTACCAAGCCAATTCTTATACTGGGAAGGAAACAAGCTTCCGGGGGCCGGTTTCTGGCAATTCAGCCGTCTTCAGCCCGGCTTGCTTGAATCCTGATGGTGCAGTGAGCAAGGGACTCACATCTGAGTATACCCTTCCACGCTTATGGTGGACAAAACGATTCAGAAAAGGGGGTGGTGATGGACAGAGTATCTGAATTAGGCATAACACTCCTACCCAGTCCAAAGATCAGGGCTTGATCCATCACCGTTTTTTAGCTCACTGCACCATCCCAGCTCAGAACCTGGCTACATGCAAATTAGTCTGTCCCTGGCCCAGTGCATCATGGGAACAGGGCAGACCAAACTACCAAGCCAATTTTTATACTGGGAAGGAAACAAGCTTCCGGGGAACGGTTTTTGGCATTTCAGCCGTCTTCGGCCCGGCTTGCTTGAATCCTGATGGTGCAGTGAGCAAGGGACTCACATCTGAGTATACCCTTCCACGCTTATGGTGGACAAAACGATTCAGAAAAGGGGGTGGTGATGGACAGAGTATCTGAATTAAGCAGAACACTCCTACCCAGTCCAAAGATCAGGGCTTGATCCATCACCGTTTTTTAGCTCAATGCACCATCCCAGCTCAGAACCTGGCTACATGCAAATTAGTCTGTCCCTGGCCCAGTGCAGTGGGTCTGCAGCACTGATTGTGCCACCCACATGAGTAGCCTTTTAAACATGTCTCAGGCCTGCCACTGCAGAGCCTATGTGTAGTAATCTAGGGTGATCTATCTTCTATGTCTATATAATTACAGTCTTTCAGTATGCCATTGTCATCTCTATAGAAACAGAATGTTTAGCTTTGATTATTGACTCTCTGCTCTAGGTAGTCAGCTTCCTGGGAGCAGTTGGGACTAATGGTCATTAAAGTACATCTATCTACAATTTGTGCGTGTTTGGAGTCACTTCAAATTGGCGACGAGGGCTGACTATTAGTTCCATTTTACCCACGTGTGTTGCTGTTCACACATCCTCTCGAATCATTTTTTACATTATTTTCAGAAGTCTTATCGCTGATGGGATCATGGATCTCAGCGGAAATGTTGGTTTTGGTTTTAATAGGTAATTGATACAGCACTTAACCGGGAACAAGTAAGGAAGATTTACTTCAAAAGGAGTTTATCAATGAGTCAGTGTGCCAACCGATTGATGTAACGGTCAAACAAGGGAAAAAGACTTGGAAATCACTTTGTGGCTGTTGGTCTCATCGAGAAAAGTTTCAACATTCATCTGTTTGCATGAGGAAATAGTCGATTTATTCAAATGGAGTTTTGCAACTAGTCTGTTTAACGGACTTAAAAGACTTGGACATTACGGTTTAGTGATCGGGTCAAAAAGTGAAAAGAGAATCCAATTTCACTTCAAGTATCCCTTCAGCAATTTTGACAGCTTCATGGAAGAATATCGACAAATCCTGTGGTGAGTTACTGACATATTAACTTACGGTTGTGTTGATGTTCAGTTTAACTCAAGTGGTCAGTCAGTAAGACTACAACGGTTTCCTGTGAAGTTACCTCTTTGGCTGACCAGGCTCGACTGATGACGTTTTGGAATCCTCAGGGGGATTGGTGATTATTGTCGGCGTCAGTTGATCTGCGTGCGCTGCTGAACCGGAGTGAGTAAAACGTTTCTACAGCTGAATTGGAGCCCGTAGGACGTACGGAGTGTGTGGCACGTCATAGTCCACTTTTTCTTTCTACAAGGAAGTCACCATCTTTAACGGAGTTTGAAGTTTGAGGAGAACCGGTTGACTATTTCGATGGTGTCTCATGGCGTTTCATGTATGAACATTGACAGTGTTATGGAGGTGATATCACAAGTTTTTTTCAACGAGGACATCAATTGTAATTTCTGGTTCTGTAAAATCTAAAGTAAAGCGTTTTATTTGGAGCATACAACTAATTTGACTACAAGCAAGAAAAGTATATTACTCACATGTCTATGACTGTGTAGTGGAAACCATGGAGTGTTTGGGTTACATTTATAATAATTTTAATGTAGATAGTTGACGTTTAGCATTTGAACTTGATCTATCACTACATTAGCAGAGTGGTAAACAGCAGATCATCATTATTATTTTATTTTAGGTGTTCATTGGAGGAAAAGTTGTTGATAATTTAGTATACAAATGCTATACATTTACAAAATGTAGGGTTGTGTGTGTGTATGTATGTGTTTCAATCCATAGTGATATTCATTATATCTGTTTTTTTGGGGATTTTTGTTTAAAATGCAAAACGTACAAGCTCCTCCTCCATTTTTGCAGCTCCCAGGTGATCCACCAGTGAAATGGAAGGTATGGTTTAGGGCTTTTGAAAAATATTTAGGAGCAATTGGTGGCAGTAGATTTAGTGCTCAGAGGAAATGTTTTATACTTGAACATAATTTAGGGTTTGAAGGACAAGCAGTGTTAGAACATCTTCCTATAACACAGTTAGGAGAAAAGGGGGAGGAATTTGATGAGTTTCAAAAGGTAGTTATGAGTTTGCAAAAACAGTTCGATGTCGAAAGTAGCTTAGTAGTGGCCGGACATAAGTTTTTTACTAGGAAACAAGAAGAAAATGAAAGCATCATTTCTTATGTTGCAGCCCTACGAATACTTGCATCTGAATGTGAGTTTGAGCAGTTCACGTCACAAATGATTCGTGATCAGATTGTGGTTCATACAAATAATGGGAAAGTTCAAGAAAAGTTGTTAACGCTTAAAAATCCTACATTGGATGAGACCATATCGATTGTAAAAAGTATTGAACTTTCACAGAAATCTAAAAAAGAACTTAAACCAGAGAAGAACATGGTTAGTGTTGTGAAAGAGACTGAAGTCGTGAAAAATCAAAAATTCAGGTTAAAGTTCCACAACGAGTTGAGTATAGAGGTTCAAATGGTACTGAATTGAAAGGTTCAAAATATGTACCCAATAAGTCCGTTTCAAGAAATGTGTGTACAAAGTGTGGGTTTGCATCTCATTTCCCAAATTCAAAAATGTGTCCAGCAAAGAATGCTACATGTCATAAGTGTGGTAAACAAGGGCATTTTGCAAAAGTCTGTAATTCAATAAATAGTGTGAATATAGTCTATGTAGAAAAGGAAAAGGAATGTGAAAGTGACTGTGAAGTGGTAAGTTCATTATCTGATTTGGTGGTGGTTGTGAAAGATGAATGTGAGGATTGTGTAGATCCAATTGTTGAGATTTTAGTTGATAACAAACCCCTTGATTTATTAGTTGATTCAGGGGCACGTGTAATAATGATAACTGATAATTGTTTGAGAAAACTTGGAAAGAGAAATCACTTAATCCACCAGATAGAAGCCCAGTTTCATATGAAGGAAGCACAATTGAATTATCTGGGTTTTTGAAACCACATTGGTGTTTAAGAATAGATCTATTGAGGGCAAAGTGTATGCGGCGAAAAAAGGACTTAACATTTTAGGATGGCATCATCAAGGTTTATTTGGCATGACACTTAGGCCAGGTACTAAGGATCACATTTCAGTGGTGGAAGACCCTGATTTGGAAAAGACACCGAGTTCATGGTTTGTTAAATTTCCTAAGGTATTTGGTAATGAATTAGGATGTATTTCTGGTTTCAAGCATTTAATTAAAGTAAAGGAAGGTGCTGTCCCCATTAAACATAAGTTACGCAGTGTGCCTTATAGTGTCAGGGATGATTTGGCAATGGAACTCAAGAAGATTTGTGAGCCAGGAGCAATTGAGCCTATTGAATCGTCACTTTGGTTATCTCCCTTGGTTGTCAGGCGCAAACAGAATGGTAGTCTTAGAGTCTGCATTGACCTTCACAGTGTGAACAGCGAAATTTGGGTAGATTCTCATCCCCTTCCACGTATTGATGATATTCTTTCTAAATTTGCAGGTGCTAAGTATTTTTCAAAAATTTATTTAGCATCCGCTTATCATCAAGTTCAATTGGATCCTTCATGCAAACATGTTACAGCGTTTGTGTCACCAATAGGGACATTTCAATTTAGGAGGATCCCTTTTGGACTGGCCTCTGCGGCTTCAGTCTTTCAGCGTATAATGGAAAGGGTTTTTTTATATCAGGATGATATTTTGGTGGTGGGTAATACAAAAAATTTACATGATCACAATTTATCTAAAGTTTTAAAAAGACTGGAGGGAAATGGAATTGTATTAAACAAGCTTAAATGTATTTTTGGAGTGCAATCTATTGAATATTTAGGACATCAAATTTCTAGTGCAGGAATAATACCTAGGGAAGGTCTTATTCAGGCGATAGTAGATGCTCCCAGTCCAACATTAAAGGAAATGGTATCTTCATTTTTAGGGATGTGTGAATGTTATTCAAAATTCATTTCAAATTTTGCAATGAAAACTGTGCACATGAGAGAGTTACTTAAAAAAAGAGCTATTTTTAAATGGGATGAGACATGTCAAAATGAATTCATTAGTTTAAAAAAGAGTTAGGATCTTGTGACATTCTTACACCATTTGATCCAAATATCAAATTTACAGTGTCAGTTGATGCTAGTTTATATGGCTTGGGGGGCATGATATCTCAAGTGAAAGAAGGGAACGAATTTACAGTGGGGTTTGCATCACGTGCGCTAAGACCCAGTGAGATAAATTACAGTGTGATTGAGCGTGAGCTACTGGTATGTTGTTGGGACATTGAAGGGTTTAAATGTTTTTTGTGGGGATTATTGACTCTCTGCTCTAGGTAGTCAGTTTCCTGGGAGCAGTTGGGACTAATGGTCATTAAAGTACATCTATCTACTATTTGAGCGTGTTTGGAGTCACTTCACTATGTTTGCAGATGCAAACTGCCATGTCTACCTTGCAGGTGCGTCCACCTGCCAGGCCCAAACCTTCCCTTTCAATTTTTTGGATGAACACGTTTCATTGATTTTAAACCACAGAGTGTGACAAAATAGAATAGATGACACAGTGGTATTATAGTACAGAATGTGAGGCAACATCCAAATAAATCAACAACATATAAATAGAGCACTGGGGTTGTAATAATCACTGTCAAATTCTCCTTGTTTGGAATATGCTTAGACAAAGTGGCCCAACCATTTCCTCCTAATCTGCCCATGCTTATAGGAGCAGCCTCTTGCCTCATAGACTTGTTGTTCTTGTTGGACACACCAGTCCACACCTCAATGCCACAACAACAGGGTGGGAGGACTAGGGGATGTTCATCGAGCAGCACTCTCAAGTTTGGCAAACAACCAAGAAATGACTGCTCAGCCCTCGTGCCGCCAGAACCCTCAAAATCACCAAGCAATATCAGCAGAGGAGAGAAAGGAACCTCCCAAGGACCCTATCCATGTATGAGGTTTTGCTGTAGGGCAGTGCAGCAGGCCTTCCTGCTGCGCTTCCCTGCGGCAAAAAAAAAGGGCAGGAATGCGCCATATCTATAAGGGATGGCGCATTCCTGTCCTTTTCACCTGTGCCGGCGCACAATGGACTGCCGTGTGCCAACACAGGCACCTTTGCATGGTGCAAGAGAGCCTGCATTGCGGGGATGATTTTTATACATGAAGGGAAACCTTCCTGTACAAAAATAATCACAAGGCTTTTTCCTCTTTCCTCTTTCTATGTGTGCTGCGGAATGTAGCACACATAGAAAAAGGAAAAACGAGGAGAAATAAATGTATTTTTCTTCATTGGGCCTCCCTTACGCCTCCCCTGGGGAGCACCTATTGCACGCCCCTTTATCGCAGATCACTACCTGTATACCTAATTATAGGTAGTAAGTGCTACATGTAGGAGAAACTATTGCCTCAATCTAAAATACGATACCATAGGTAAATTCCCTTGGTGTAATTTGTATGGAAGGCAGGTGCCTCATGAGCCTTTCAAAAACGAGGGGGACAAGGTGCTAATGGCACTCTGTAGATAAGAAAGTTAGGCATTAGACTGGTAGACCTGCCCTAAAATTGAAGATTAGACCCAGATACGCGTCTCTGATGCTGCTATGCCGTACTTACATGTACCAGGGTACTACCTTGCACTGACGTCCTCTCCTTGCGGCTCTGTGGATATTGTCAGGCCGCGAGGAGCTCCTATTTATACTAAGCTTAATTGCCTCAATTTCCTGCTTCTGGCGGGGCGTACGTGTGAACCGGATGGGACGGCTTGATACAAATTGCCATTAGCCGTCCGTAGCCTAAGCTGCCCTGGAAGTGGTAGAATCAGAAGGGCCTGCCTGATTCAGTTCGCCCTTTTGTGGTTCGTAGCCTGAGCTTCCACGAAAGTGATGCAGTAAGAGTTCCTCGCGGCCTGACAATATCCATGGAGCCGTGAGGAGAGAGACAATAGTTTCTCCTACATGAGGCACTTACTACCTGTATAATTAGTATCTAACCATTGAGGACATTGTCATACATGATATGTGAGTAGGGTAGGGATCTGATAACCTGTCCTGAAGAAGAAGCAGCATGCTTCAAAACATGTTGACACACACAGGAGGTCTTGTACATTGACACAACACACCTCCATCTCACGCCTTTTTAAAAAAATACCGGCACCATGGAATATTAGTGTTTTACTCCACAGGAGCTAGGTATTTTTTAACATTCACTTATCACTCACTCCTGACCCTTCCTCTCACTCACTTTTACACCACACATAGTGAATAAGATCAGTGCTCCCTCGGATTCGCAGGTAGCACCACGCCGCGTCCCGTAGAGGGGCACGAAGACCCCTGTGATGAAGCATGACACCAATGGCCCTTTTGGTGTATGAGAGGTATTTAAGAAACACAATGTGCTTCCAACCAATGTAGGAAATACACATCACCCTGGATTCAAGTAATCCTTTACCATAATCCTTCAAGGGTGGATCATATCGTACCTTCTAGGGGCCAGAACCATCCAACCAGCAAATGAAGTAGTACGTTCAGAAAAATGTATAAAAACTGTGTCAGAATCATGATCTTATGTATAGCTAAACGTCCCATGATATTCAGGGGGAGGGATTGCCACCTAACAAGGTCTGACTTTGCCTTACGAACCAGTGGTTGAAGATTAAGGGTTCAGGTGAATTCAGGGTGTAGGTGAGCTAAATCCCTAGATTCTTGAAACTGCGATGATAGAGAGGAATATTTGTTTACCAATGGAAGCAGTTTCTAGAGGCATCCAGGAGAACCAGTACTGACTTGGAGGGATTCATTTTAAGACCCAAGGCAGTCTTAAAGTATTGCAGGAGATAAAGACAGCAAGGGCCCTCGTAGCAGGGTATGCACTATAAAGAAGGACATTTGCATATAGAGATATGCGATCTTCCCGATCGCCACACCATAGCCATCCACTTGACTGAGTATCTATATGAACGAGTTGTGCTAAGGCTGAATTGATAGTGCAAAAGACTGGTGTCCCTGTGGGTCAGCAGGCTCGAGCGACATGGCAAAGAAGCAATATTGCCTGGGGATGGGTGGTCCTCAGTAAACCATTGCCAAGCAGATTCCGAGTTGTCAAAACAATGGGATTTGTTAGCGAGACTGACACAGAGTCTAGCGATCTGTTGAGGTTCAGTCCCCTCCGTACTTTGAGGGATGTGAATCATGTGCATGTTATTGCACCTAGAGCCATTTTCGGTATCTTCAGCGCATTTATGAAGCCCCGTTGTGCGGGTAAGTGAAGCAGAGACCTGGGTTTTAAGAGTGGAAACTTCATCCTCAACTGTGGAGATGCAGGATTCAGCTTCCAACCTTCCCTTTTATTACCTGTAATGCACCCCTAAGTTAGACCCAAGGTAGCTCCATCAGTAAGGTGCAGAGTATTTAAAAGGTAGGGCATGTACTGCTGTGTTTTACATGTCCTGGTAGTGAAAAACTGCTAAATAAATGTTTTAATACATCAAAGTCTATCTCTCCCCTAGGTTAGCATTGGAGCTGCCTTGTAACTAATCCTGGGTGGTGAACTCTGCACCGCCAGCAGAGTTTGCAGAGTTTTTTGCACTCTGCTTTCTACATAGCTCATGGAGTTCCAAAAAACTCTGCTCCGTAAAGCTGAGCAGAATGTTTTCCTCTCTCAAGCTCATCAACGTCAAGTTGGTGAACACGAGCAAGTAAAATACACCTCCCGGCGAGATTTTTGCTTGCTCGCGCTTTTCAATGTCTAGTTGGCGAGCGCGGGTGAGGAAAATCAACCTCCCGGTGAGATTTCTCAACTTGAGTGGTCGGATTTCTTAATGCAAGGGGTTGCATATTCTCGTGACTGCTCACATTGAGAAACCTTCAGTTCACGTTGAGAAAGCTGCCGCTTGGGTAGAAAGCAGCACCTTCTTGCGCATAGTGCAGTTCGCAATGATTTTTCAGCCCGGGAAAAACACCTGATGCTGAAAATCACCACAAACGGCTTCACCCTAACCCACTGCTTGCAGAACTCTGCGTTGTGCAGGAGAGTTTTTTTGTCACTTCATGGTGTTCTGCGTACCTGAACTCTGAAAACTCCGCCCTGGCTTACTTGTAACATCCTACAAGTGTATCTTTCAATTGGGAGCTGATAGAAAAATGGAGTTTGGTGTCTCTGGATTCACAATTTAAAAATACATATTTTAGTGAAGTTGGTTTTTAAATTGCAGGTCTAAATATGTCACTTTTAGAAAGTTGGCATTTTCTTACTTTAACAATTCTGTTCCTCTGCCTGTCTCTGAAAACACGTCTAGGTCAGGATGACAGTTGGGCTGATTGTGTATTCACTCTATACAGTCACACATAGGGAGCTGAAGTGTGTCCTGCATATCCTGATGACCTATCACAAGGCTGATGGGCTTTCCTGAGCTAGAGTGGTGGGAGGAGTTGACACCTGAATAGGGATGTGCCTGTCCTTACACAAAGATGTTTCCACCCCTTCTGGAGCCAGGGTAATGAAAGGCAGGGTCTTGAGCACTACAAAGACACTATGCGATCAACTAGCCGCCATGGTCACAGATTACACAAAAATCCTGTTAATTGGCGATTTCAATTACTGGTGTAACAGTGATCTTGGTGGCCCTCAGGCTAGCGAACTAATGGAGCTTCTTTCGGGCCATAATTTTTGCCATCATATTGTTTCTGCCACTCATGTCAAGGGACACATATTGGATCAGGTGCGGAGTACCAATCTTACTATCTCCTCACCTATCATATCCCCCTGGATATGGTCCGATCATTTTCTCATTAATTTTAACATCTCTATACCGACGTGTAGTAAGCCCATAACATCCAAGGGGGGTCTCATTAGAAAATGGGGCACCCTCGACAAACAAGCTTTTTTGGAAAGTCTTGAGAGCTCTATACCAGCCAATAACGCAGACCTCGACCAGGCCGAGGCAAACATCTCAGACTGGCTATTGGCAGCAAGTAACACACACGCTCCATTAAAAAAACTCAAAACTGCCCGCCGCTCGGACGCTCAAAAATGGTTTTCCCATGACCTAAGGGTCCAAAAACTAGACATCCGCCAAAAGGAGCGGAAATGGAGGAGAGCTTATGATCCTCACGAAAAAACCCTCTATCTGGCTGCCCGAGCAGACTATATGAAAGCCATTACACAAGCCAAGGCTTCCTATTTCTCTGGCATAATAGAACACTCAGAAAATAAATCCAAGGATATTTTCGCAATTGTCAACAAGCTTTCCGATCCTGAGAGAATCCGGCCCAAACCTATGGTCACTCAAGACCTGTGCAATTCTCTCAACAAATATTTTCTTGACAAAATCGCTATCATTAAAGCCAGTATCCCCGTCATGGATCCTAAACCTATCTCCCCCGTATGTGCCCCCAGCACCTGCTTCCTTGGTCATTTCCCACCTCTTGATGCACACTCCTTACAAGCCCTTCTGACTAGGGTAAAATCTGGCTCCCCCAGGGATTGTTCCCCTCCTTACATTTAAAAAAACGTATTTACGGCTCTATCCCCTCCGATCCTGACCTTTCTCAATGCGTCACTGTCCCAAGGCGAGGTCCCTAAAATCTTCAAAGAGGCAGTCGTTGTACCTCTCTTTAAAAAAACAGGGGCAGACCCTTCAATCCTCTCCAACTATAGGCCTATTTCCCTCCTTCCCTATTTAGCTAAAGTTCTAGAGGCTCACGTAAACACCCACCTCTCGAACTTTATCGTGTAATTCAACTTTCTGGATCCCTATCAAGCTGGATTTCGACCCACCCACTCCACCGAGACAGTATTCACAGCCATTATGGACTCTCTCCGTAACAATGCAGATGAAGGAATCCCACAGGCCCTGGTCCTACTGGACCTCTCGGCAGCGTTTGACACGGTCGATCATAACATCTTTCTGGACCGTGTCAAACAGGCCGGCATCTATAACTCAGCCTACAGCTGGATCAGGTCCTTTCTAAGTGACCGCACTCAAGCTGTCTGTCTAGCCCCCTTCTCAGCCCCAAAACTCCACACTTCCTGCGGGGTCCCCCAGAGCTCCTCGCTGTCTCCCCTCTTGTTTAACCTTTATATGGCCCCTCTGATTCAGTCCCTCAAAGCATTCAAGGCCGTCATATTTAACTATGCCGACGATCTTCAACTCATCTTCACTATCGACAACTCCCCTGAATCTATTCAGGAGTTTCAGAGCACTATGCTACACATCCGTCAATGGATGGACTCTAACCAGCTGAAATTAAACCCCGGCAAGACCGAACCAGTCCTCAATGGCAAAAGTCAATTATTCTGGGGCCCACACTATTGGCCACCAGAATTTGGCTCTCCTCCCACTCCCTCCACCTCGGTCAAAAGCCTGGGGGTGTCCATTGACAAAGATCTGTCACTGAAAACCCAAGTAAATACGGTAGTGTCCTCCTGCTTCTTCCAACTTCGTAGGATCAGGAAGATCAGTCGGATGCTAACCCAGCCGGCCTTGATCCAGGTGGTGATAGCCCTTGTACTGTCACACCTGGACTACGCCAACTCTATCTATCTGGGTCTTCCTCTCTTTCTGAGTAAGCGACTCCAGATGGCTCAAAACTAGGCCGCCAGATTGATTCATCGACTACCACGTTGGCAGTCAGCAAGGCCTCCAAAACAACTTCACTGGCTCCCCATCGCCCAACGAGTCACATTCAAAATGGCCTGCATTATCTTTAAGTCCCTCCATGCTCGCAGCCCCCAATTCATTAACAATCTCCTGTCTAGATACACCCCCTCTCGTAGCCTCCGGTCTGCCAACCAAAATCTCCTGATAATTCCCCTGAAGGACTGGGTTCTTTAAGACCCAGCGGTGCCAGGGCACAACACCTGAAACCTTCGTGGGTAACCTGCTCCGGCGTACAAGTCACAGAGACACGGGACACTTCCTTCGACGTCAAAGATTCAAGGTTTATTTGCTGCAGGGAGCACAGAAATCACAGGAAGTACATCGAGTGTAGTTCGGGGAGACTGCTTCAAATTGGTTCTGTGGATCGCTCCTTTTATACAGTTTTTACCCATAGGATAACATGATACACAAAAGTTTACAACCCGGTTCTCACAATTAGCCCCCAGAGGGGTCGCTTTGGTCACTTTGAAACACACAAGGTTCGGAACATAAGTGCGGAAACATTTGGCGGTTCCCAACTGTAAAAACCCATCTTCCCACCATTAGCAAATTCCAATCAGCAGTAAAATAGATCGAAATAGGAACGAAGACAGGTGCAGAGGAAGACGGAGACAGTGGGGAGATCGGAAAGGGTGTAAAAGGGGAGGTACCAGGAAACACGAGATACAGGCATCAAAGGGACGTGCCTAATGAGATGCACGGCTGAGACAATAAGTCCGTGCGGCAAGATGAGCCTCGAGCGGCGCCATCTGTCTTACAGCAGCAACCCCCTCGTCATAAAGACACTTACAAAGAACATGTGTCTTCCGCAAATATCTTGGGAGTCCCAGGGTCGCGAAGCGGACAGCGTCCGTTCGCTGGCTACTTGAGGGCAAGAGACAAAATGGATGCCGTATCTAAGATGGAACCCGTGGGTACAGATGAAAAACCCACATAGCAAACGAACGGTTTAAGTTAGCACAGCGAAACTGCGCACACTTACTAAACTCGTCATTTGCGGTTCATAGATACCAGACTCGACCATATTCGTGCGAGTCAAAAACACCACTTACAATTGTCACGGAACCTCAGACGCTCCTTTTGCCCTCATGTAGGCAAGCACTAGTCGGAATCATACTCGATATTCATCAGACCATCGAGATGTTGCTGTAGCATAGCTCTGTCCAACCGAGTCCCCTTGGCAACAGATGGTTGTCTCATACACGTTGTAGCACAGAGGCCACATAAGGCAGGACCACACTGCACACAAAGGCAACACGTGAACAGGAACACTACCACAACCCCAATGATCATCAGAATCTTCCAACCCCAAGTCGACATCAGGCCCCAAAACCATCCAAGTAGCGTCCAATCCCCTACATCCACGTGTATGGATTCGGAGATCTTATGCAACCTCGAGATGGCTTGATAGACAGTAGGAGCATTATCTGGAATGAAAATGCAGCAGCTCGAATGGATCACCTTACATACCCCACCACGATCTGCTAAGATGACATCTAAAACCATACGGTTTTGTAACGTCATAAGTCTCTCCGCCTGAAGTTCTGTGGTGATATTACCAAGGGCACTGGCAGTAATATTAGCTGTCGATTCTACCACTCTAGTCAACTGTCTCAGGTTCCTACTATTGACCATAGGTCCCCAAAACGGGAGGAAACCCTTGAAAAAGTCTCCTGCCTCTTGACCGGCAGTATCCTCTTCGCTAATTACGCCTCGCACAACTCTAGTCTTATGATAATCGGCATCTACAGTGAACGTCGGAGGCAACAGATTTGCAATAAAACATGAGCCCATGAAGTCAGCGGGCAGCCATGTGTATGCACGATCATAACAGATAAAGTATGTACCCTTGGCGGCCAGAAACACAGGGGACGAGAACATCGGCAGAATGTAATTTTCAGTGCAAGCACTTGCTCCAAGTCGGGCTTGCGATCTTCGGCCACGACCCATAAGACAAAAATTACCAGTGTGGGGTACGACCCATATTGGAGGCGAGCTTTTAAGCTGCTTTTCACTAGTGAACACACTATATTCACCTCTACTTAGGACCTTATAGGCTGGTACCTCTTCTTCAGGGATAAGCGAAGGATCATAGATCTCACTATCTAAGTCCTCTATAGCTATCGATAAAGGCTTCTGATACGAGGTAGGACCAGAGTAGGGGGAACGTGGTTCTCGAATGGGGTGGAAACCCAGTGCGCTTCGAAACACTGTTTGAAATGCTCGAGCAGACCCTTGGGAACTATACGGTAACACTAGATATGGAATTCCCTTATCCGTGGTATGTGGCATCAACCCACACACCCAACAATTAGTAGTATTAACCACTAACTGATGCTGATGAAGGAGCTGAATAAAGGAATTGTTGCGGAATTCTACACGTCTAGCCTGTTCGTGTTCGGGTAACATATGAAAGGAATGGGGAGAAGCAGTAGAAGTAAGATTAGGGTAAGAAGTAGGAGTAGGTGTAGCAAGTAAGAAATAAGACATCGTGTAATACACCCCACCCGCCAATAATGCAGAAGCAGTCAAAAACAATACAAACAATTGGAATATGAAGCATTTGGTACGACTAAGTTGCTGCAGCTTGAATCTATAGACTTGAGCCCCTTCCAAATCATTCAGCTTCGAGAATGCCATTCCCTATGACCGTCCGCAACGTTTCTTGACGCACTCCGTTCTGTGCAGCAATAGTCAATCCCCAGGAGTTCCTAGGAACCGACGGCCTTTAACCTAACGTCAAGACCTACTGTCCAGAAGGAAGTACGCGCGCGGCCCTACGGCCTTCAATACACAATATGTATGTACAAGCACAATGTCTCTCAGCTGTGGAAGTAAAAAGATACAAGGAAGGAAACTCAATATATATATATATGTACACAATTCACAGTGATACGAATGTTCAAAACTGATCACGGGAAACGAGGATAATGCAGTTGTCAATTTCAGTAAAGCAAGGAAAAATTTTATTTGTCCTTAGTGCGAGATCGCAAAGAATATCTGTGTTTCCCGGGACGTGTCTGCTCGTCGAACAAAGGATCCGTTGAAGAGACAGCGTCCTGCTGATCAGTTGATTGTTCTGGTCTTGAGTCTTTTGCTAACAATTTTTCAACAGTGGCTTTCTGCTGCGCTGAGGATTCTCCAACGGGCTGTGCGTCGCTGAAAGGCACAAACGCCGGCAATTTTTCTGTTTCTGTTGACGCAATGCCTTTCCTTACCCACGGGTCTGCCGACAAAGGGATAGGGACTCGCTTGGTGTGCGTAGGGTGCACCCAATTTTTGCGCCCCTCAAGACGAACGGCAGTCCTCGTGGCCAGGAGCACCTGGTAAGGTCCGGTAAACCTTGGGTCCAGATTATTCTTGCGTGAAAAGTTGCGTGTTACCACCCAGTCTCCGGGCTGGAGCTGGTGGCCTGGACCCTCCGTCTGCGTCGGCAATGCGTCGTAAACCTGTTGGTGAATTAACCTCAGTTTAGCAGTCAAGTCATGTAAGTAGTCAATCAACATTGGATACTCAAGATCAGAAAACATTCCTGGCCTAGGAACCCCCCACACATTCGCAGGACGGCCGAACACTATCTCATAGGGACTAAGCCCTACTCGGGAGTGTACAGTCGCCCTAGTTGACAGTAATGCTAGAGGTAAAGCGTCAGGCCACGAAAGACCAGTCGTAGCCTGAATCTTTGCTAGCTTTAGTTTAAGGGTGCCATTGTACCCTTCAACTAATCCAGCTGACTGGGGATGATTGGCGCTGTGGAATTTTTGATTTATTCCAAGGCCCTTACACACACTCTTCATCACACTTCCAACAAACTCACTTCCGTTATCTGACCATACAACTCTAGGCATTCCATACCGAGGAAAATATTCCTTCAGTAGGATTTTCGCAGTAGACAAAGCAGTATTGTCTTTGAGGGGATAGGCCTCAATCCATCGAGAGAATGCGCAAACCACAACTAAAACGTATTTCAGGTTATTGCATCGTTCCATATGGATGAAGTCCAATTGAATCACCTCAAAGGGATACGAAGGAGGAGCAAAACTGCCAGGAGGAGTTGGGGTTCCTTTGCCAGGGTTGTACATTATACACACCATACAATTCTTCACCAGACGTTCAGCACATTTCGTAATGCCATCATTCTTCCACACAGCAGCCAACAACTTGCAAATACCTTTCGCGCTAATATGTGCTAACCCATGTGCCATTGTCACAACGGCCAGCACATACGCATCAGGCAACATCCATCTTTTCTGATCCGACAAATCAATCCAACAACCATTCGCATCCAACTTCCCCGTACTTTCTTTCCACTTCATCTTTTCAGTCTCGGTGGCCTCATTCTGAATTGCTTTCACGCTCTCAACAGTATCTTCACACATACTTGATTCTGTAGGCCACCTAACCGAACTCGTCACATACATTCGAGTGCTAAGGTTCCGGGCAGTCTCCTTAGCAATCTCATCCGCAAACGCATTACCACGACCAACATCATCTGTCACTTTACGATGCGCACTACACTTAACAATCGCAACTTGCGTAGGCAAATCAATGCATCCAAAAGATCGTTCACAAGCTGGCCATGCTGTATCTTCGTTCCGTGCGACGTCAAGAAACCACGCTCTCGCCACAATCGTCCAAAACTATGCGCTACACCAAAAGCGTATTGGCTATCGGTGTACACATTCACACGTTTCCCTTTTGCTAACACACATGCTCTAGTAAGAGCGATCAGCTCTGCAGCTTGGGCAGAATTCTGATTCAACCTTGCGGTTTCAACAACGGTGTTCAGTGTTACAACAGCATAAGCAGTAGTCACATCGCCATTCGGCAACTTAAAACATGACCCATCCACATACAGAGTGCCATCCGGATCTTCCAATGGGGTGTTTTTAAGGTCCACTCGACCTTTCGTTTCCTCTTCAGTCCTCAAGTAGCAGTCATGTTCTGCTACTTCATCTGACTCTGCACTAATTGGTAACAAAGTTGCCGGATTTAGGACATTACAACGTTTTATCTGAATATGGCTTGCCAAGAGCGTCAACTCGTACCCAGACAACCTCGCACTCGTCAAGTGCTGAGTTTTCGTTCGATTCAGAAGAGTATCGACTGCATGCGGAACCATCACCGTAAGCATATTATCCATGACCAATCCTGCTGATTGTCGGATGGAGACCGCAGCTGCCGCAGTTGCTCTCAAACAACTCGGCAATGCTCTAGCTACTGGGTCTAAGGTCGAGGAAAAATATGCACATGGACGCTGTTTACCACCAAAAGGTTGCGTTAAGACACTCAAAGCACAACCTTCCCTCTCGTGAACATATAACGTAAACGGCTTACTGTAATCAGGGGTACCTAACACAGGAGCCGAACATAATGAATCACGTAATTCAGAAAAACTTTTCTGACATTCTTCCGTCCATGGTAAAGGAGTCGAAACATCCTTGCACGTGAGAGCCACTAATGGTTTCGCCAGCAATGAAAAATTAGGAATCCATTGCCTGCAGTACGACGTGATACCCAGAAAGGCACGCACATCTCTTTGGGTTTTTGGCACAGCCATTCGCGCAATCGCTGCAATTCTCTCTGGGGTCAATCTCCTTCCCTCCTTTGACAATAAGTGACCTAGATAGGTCACTTCTTGACAACAATATTGGAGTTTAGAAGGTGACACCTTGTGATTTAATTCACAGAGATGTTGCAGCAACGACACTGTCGCAATTTTGCAAATGTCCTGAGTATCAGCGGCCACCAATAAGTCGTCGACGTATTGAATCAAAGCCGCACCAACCGGCAACCGAAACGCATCCAGTTGACCCTTCAAGGCTTGACTGTAAATCGATGGACTTTCACAGTAGCCCTGAGGAGCGCGTTTGAACCGGAAGCTACGTCCACCGAGAGAGAAACCGAAAAGGTCCCTGCTTTGTTCGGCAATCGGGATGCTGAAAAACGCATTTTTCAAGTCAATCACCGAAAACCATGATGCAGTAGCTGGAATCAGAGTCAGTAGCGCCGTGATGTCAGGCACAACAGGAAATTGAGGAACCACTATTTTATTTACCTCCCGTAAATCGATAACAAAGCGATAAACAGGCGGTTTTGTAGGATCTGTGCGTTTAAGAATGGGCAATACAGGGCTATTGCACACGTTTCCTCGAGTCTCTTCAATAACATCTTTCTCGATCAGATCATAGATGATCGCTAACAAAGCTCGTTCACCATCAAGGGAGATACGATACTGGGGAATACGTGGCAATCGCACATTCGATTTCAACTGAACAACATAAGGAGAGATATCAAGTAGGCCCACATCATTTGGACCCGTCGCCCACAAAGACGCAGGAAGAGAACTCAATTCCGGTGGAAGCTTATCGAGAGACAAATACATGGGAGAGACTACCCTCTCTCCTAACGTAAGCTTTACACCCGCAGGAGAACAATACAAAGTTGCGTACAAACGTTTAAGCAAATCCAGACCCAAAAGATTTTCACCACAACCAGTAGTCAAAATCAACGGAGCTTCTAGCTCACGTGGCCCAATTTGAAGGGGCAAAGGGCGTGAAACTGGATTGCTAACGGGGGCGCCAGAGAATCCAACGGAAACATTTGTTAAGCCAGACAAAGGTGCGCCAGGGAGTTTCGAACGCATGATGGAACTTTTCGCTGCACCAGTGTCCAACAGAAAAGGCTCAACGACGCCCGATGTAGCAACTGCGACGTAAGGCCCTCTCTGATCAACCGGAACTGATACCACTCCCTCTCCTTGTCTTTGGCTGTCCTAGTAATTACTGTCGTCAGTTCCCTGATCAACGTAATAATCGTCTACATTGTACTGCGCAGATCGCCCTTGCGATGATCCACGTTGATCAAAACAGTTATTAGAATTAGACGAGTTGTCTGAGCGATCGTTTTGAGCACCACGACCTCTACCACGTGATGCGTGCTGTGTACCACCACGGCCTCCTTTAGACGAGTTACCACTATTACGTTCATGCAAAGCAGGACAATCAAATTTAATGTGCCCTTCCTGTCTACAATAAGCACATTGATTATACCCTAACGAGGATCTTTGGAAGGAGGAGTCATTACGTGGCTGCGATCGATTCGATTGTGGCTGCGATCTATTCTGTTGGGGCGCATTCTGAGTAGAACGCGGCGGATACGCTTGTTGCAACAACACTTTAGTTTTTAGGTCTTTCGTCTTCTTGTCAGCACGGTCATTCTCTTCTTTCTCCCTATTCTCATAATATTGTGCCGTAGCCAATATCTGAGCTGAGGTAGAAACGGCCCATGCACTTTCCGAATTCTTTAATTTAGTGCTCAAATCGGGCAACAAATTCGACACAAATTTATCCACAAACAACCTCTGTCCACCCTCAGTACCCATATCCTGTCCACTATGGTCAATGAATGCTTCTTCGAACCTCGTAAAGAAGTCCGAAACACTCTCATCTTTCTTTTGTTTACAGGCTGACAATTTGTCCCAATTGACTCTCATGGCTGGCATAAGCGTTTTCATTAACGTTATGATTCGTTGAGGAAGAGCAGTAATCAGCTGCTCAGGCTTAGCGCCACCAACTTGCAACCCATCTGCCGCTACAATGGCCGCCCAATCACCACCTAGTTCGTTTGCGTGATTTTCCTGACGAATCTTAGCCCATACCGGTTGCGGTACGACATTGCCAAACAACATGTCGATATCAGCAAGATTCATTACCGTAGCATCTACGAGCTGCGATAATTCTTTGTAATACCCTGCAGGATTTTTGCGAGGGTCAGGCAAAGATTGCTTCACCTGTAATACTTCCGATCTTTTCCATGGGAGGTGTATCCATACTCTCTGGAAGAATGGCGGAACCGGGGGGTTTGCCCCAGGATTACCTGGCATCCAAACTGGCGGCACTTCACGCATAGGATATTGGCCAGACTCGTCTGATTGTTTTTCAATGTCCTCAACGAACAATGCATTAGGTATTGGAGCGGGACGGAAAGATAGCAACCGCTCAATAGCACGTCGGACGTTAGTATCGACTATCAGTCCATTAGCGAACTGAAGTCGAAGCTCAGACAGGGCGGTCAGCACCTCGTCAGGCGCATCGGCCGCTATCTGATCATGAAGGAACTTGCACATTTCGTCAAACACATATCTCTGAGTTGGTATGTTGAATTGACTAAATGTTTCGAGGACAACACGGGGAGGACTTCTCTGAGGATTTACCATCCAACCCATTGCCATATTATATAGCGCAACGCGTTCCCTGTTACCAGGAAGCTGACTACGTCTCTGAGGACCATCGGAACCAGCAGACCCATGAACAGGTCCGCGCGACTGAAAGAAACTGGCTGCAATAGGAGAATTACGGCTACGAGTAGAGGGAGAGAGATAAGACACAGGACTAACAAGAGAAGGAGTAGAAACAGTAGCAGCAACAGGGGTTAACAGCACAGGAGCAGTAACAGGAACAGTAGCGGGAACAGGAGTATGTGGAAGCGGAGGAGCAGTAGGAATAGAAACAGACAAAGGAGCAGGAACAGTCGGAAGAACGGGTGCAGGTTGAGGAACAGGCGGAGGAACAATAGGTGGAAAAACAGGTACAGCAGGGACCACAGGAGCTGCGGTACCCTGTACGTACGGAGGTGGCGACTTCATTAGATAGGACATTAAGGGATCCTCAACTACCTCTTCCTTCTTATCCAACTCCGTAGGCAAAGCAGGATAACATTTATCTATGGACATACGCTGTAGCCTCTCAAACACTTCCTTATCCTTATCCTCCTTATCACGCTGGAACTGCTCAGCTTTCTTTACTATGGTAGCAACATTATCTCGCTGACTACGTTTATTCTGTCTGATCTCTTTCTGTCGGGCTTCCTTGCGCCACAACCGAAAGGCATCAAACATGGCCGGCCTTGATTTACGTTCGAACAACTTTATTTCTAGATTGTCTAAGATCGACGCCTCAAAGCTACCGTGAGGTGGCCAACGAAGGTCGCCGTCTTTCTTTGTATATTTAACCCAATAATCGTTAAAGGTAATCGGGCCTAGCCTATGTTTACTATACAAGTCATAAGTAGGAGTCCCAACCGGAGGTATCGGACACGAGTCCTCCAGTCGGGAATCCGCACCACAAGGTCTGAAACAACTGAACAAAGTACTGCGACCAGGCATCTTGCACACTAGCCGAGTTTCACAAACTTCAAGGGTTACGGGATTTACCAAGTCCCAGCAAAGAACAAAACCCTCGGTTTTTGGCGGCTGCAGTCGTCAAATAATACAACAACAAAGTACGCTAGCAAAGTGTCACCGACAAAAACACTCACACAGCGTGCACAACAAAAACACTCGCTAAAGTGTCAACAACCAAGAACTCTGGGAGCGACCCACAAATACTTAACTCAAAGATCGATGGCGTCACCAGGAAGGCCCGTCAATCGTCTCGCTATACCAAGGTCTACGCCAGGCGCCAAAACAGGTCTACAGTCAGGGCAGCAGTCCGTCACAGCCGTCCGGAGGCGGGAATCTTCGCGGGAAAAGTCTTCGGGCCACTTATTTCGACAACAGGATCGATGAAGCGGAGTGCACCTTCCCTCGGAGATTTCACACGAAGTTCCTCACGATCGTCGGGCTTGGACCGGTACCACTGATGCAGCCCCACGTTGGGCGCCAACTGAAGGACTGGGTTCTTTAAGACCCAGCGGTGCCAGGGCACAACACCTGAAACCTTCGTGGGTAACCTGCTCCGGCGTACAAGTCACAGAGACACGGGACACTTCCTTCGACGTCAAAGATTCAAGGTTTATTTGCTGCAGGGAACACAGAAATCACAGGAAGTACATCGAGTGTAGTTCGGGGAGACTGCTTCAAATTGGTTCTGTGGATCGCTCCTTTTATACAGTTTTTACCCATAGGATAACATGATACACAAAAGTTTACAACCCGGTTCTCACAATTAGCCCCCAGAGGGGTCGCTTTGGTCACTTTGAAACACACAAGGTTCGGAACATAAGTGCGGAAACATTTGGCGGTTCCCAACTGTAAAAACCCATCTTCCCACCATTAGCAAATTCCAATCAGCAGTAAAATAGATCGAAATAGGAACGAAGACAGGTGCAGAGGAAGACGGAGACAGTGGGGAGATCGGAAAGGGTGTAAAAGGGGAGGTACCAGGAAACACGAGATACAGGCATCAAAGGGACGTGCCTAATGAGATGCACGGCTGAGACAATAAGTCCGTGCGGCAAGATGAGCCTCGAGCGGCGCCATCTGTCTTACAGCAGCAACCCCCTCGTCATAAAGACACTTACAAAGAACATGTGTCTTCCGCAAATATCTTGGGAGTCCCAGGGTCGCGAAGCGGACAGCGTCCGTTCGCTGGCTACTTGAGGGCAAGAGACAAAATGGATGCCGTATCTAAGATGGAACCCGTGGGTACAGATGAAAAACCCACATAGCAAACGAACGGTTTAAGTTAGCACAGCGAAACTGCGCACACTTACTAAACTCGTCATTTGCGGTTCATAGATACCAGACTCGACCATATTCGTGCGAGTCAAAAACACCACTTACAATTGTCACGGAACCTCACCCCCTTTCAAGCTCCATTGCCAGGGAGGACCCAGGCTTGCCACACTTGCCCCCAAACTATGGAACTCCCTCCCCTTGGAAATCTGTTCCTGCACCAATCTCTTACTGTTCAGGCGACAGCTTAAAACCTGGTTGTTCACTCAGGCCCATGCATAACTCTCCGACCATCAAAGTATCTGTTAGTCAGCGCCATGAAACCTCTGGGTGTACGAGCGCTATATAAAATCTTGTTAACATAACATAACAAAGACTTTTCTTTGAAATGTGCCCACTTCAAAGGCTGAAATGGGTATGACTACTGGACCTGTGACATCATATACTAGAACAGTTCTGAGTTGAGGACATTCTGCCAGGAAGAAGAGCTAGATTGCTGTCAGGAGAGGCTGCCACTTTGCTGTTTGATTTGCTGTTTAGTCCTGCTGTTTCCTGCTTCTGTCCTGGAAGTGATAGGACTGGACTTTGCTTTCTACATCTTGCTTCCAAGGTTCTCTAAAGGCTTGATTTGAGCTTGCCTCCTGTTGCACAGTCTCAAGACTTCACCTGCAATCAGCTGGACTCTGCTGCTGTCAGTCCTACTCTGCCAAGTGGTGCAAAATCCAGTTCCTGGGCTCCTGGAAGTGACTTCTGGTGAGACAAGGAAGAAAATCCATGCATTGAATCCAAGCGTTGTTCAAAACTGGTGTGTCATCACTGACACAGACGCAAAGCATTACTAACGCATTACCGCTGCCTGCACCGGAGCATAGTCTCGCTTGACACAATGATGCAGCTTACAACGGAGTCTTCAGCTATTCGTTTCAGCACCTCTGAAGAACTGTGTGAGTCTCAAGCCCCACATCCCTGAAGTACATGACGCAATGCCCTGACTCCGACGCAGCGCCTGCTTTAAAGCTGTGAGATCGAAGCAGCGCGACTTGACCTTTGGCTCATCGTTCCTGGGAGCCTATTTCTTCCTTGACTCCGCATCACAGTAAGGAACTGAGGTATTGTGCTTGCAAATGACGCATTATATGCCCTGCCTAGCAGTAAGGAACTGACGCATCACCTGCTTTATCGACGCTTAATCTCCCCTGCGCCTCGCATCATCTTTGATTTTTTACACATCTAATGTACTTAGTCCTGATCAAGTGCATCCTTTAAGAAAGTACCTGTACATTTAATCTTTGAAAATTCATATCTTGACTTGTGGGTGTTGGATATTTGTTGTTTTGGACTTGTTATATTTAGATAAATATTGGGTATTTTTCTACACTGGTGTTGAGTCCTTTTGTGGTGTTTTTACTGTGTGTGTGTGTGTGTGTGTGTGTGGGTGTGTGTGTGTGTGTGTGCGTGTGTGTGTGTGTGTGTGTGCGCAAATACTTTACACCTTGCCTCTGAGATAAAGCGTGACTACTCGGGCCAAGCTGCCAAGGGGTCAACAGAGGTTATCTTTGGTGTGTAACTTACTTACACTGACTAGAGTGAGGGACCCTACACGGACAGGGTTCAAACCACTGTAACTAGAGACTTCATTTCTAGCTCTCTTTTTAGCACTTCCCTCCCTTTAATCCTAAGCTAACCCTTACTTCCATTTACCTCTATCAATGCCAACACTCTAAAATCACCCTTACCTCCCTTTATTACACCCAACTCTAAGCCCTAAAACCACCTTTACCTCCGTTTACCTCTATCCACACCTTCACCCCCTGTTTTAAATAACAGTATTATTATATTATTAAAAAAGAATACTTACTTACGTGTTAAAGTACCACATGGTAAAAGATGTGTGGTGAAGGTAAAATTCTATACGCAGGGGCCGATTCGCAGAACTAACTTAAGACAAAATCCTAAACTTACTACTTTTGGTATTCATTCACAGAAGGCATTTAGTAGTAGTATAGTTAGGATGTTGTCTTAAGTTTGACTTAAGACAAACTTAAGACAGACTTAAGACAACCTTAAGACAAAATCCTAACTTAAGTCTGTCTTAAGTCTGTCTTAAGTTTGTCTTAAGTCAAACTTAAGACAACATCCTAACTTTACGACTACTAAATGCCTTCTGTGAATACCAAAAGTAGTAAGTTTAGGATTTTGTCTTAAATTAGTTCTGTGTATCGGGCTCCATGTTCTTACATGTACTGTAGTGGAGAAAATGCATCGCCCCCTACTTTCTTTGCTGTGGTCAGCTTTATGCCCTACTTGGGGGTGGGGGGGGGGTCATATTTGGGTAACTCCGAAATCTCCCTCTCTGTGGATTCAGAAAGAATGTATTTTTTTCTTTTTTGGGGGATGCACTGATCCATGGCTAGGAAATTCTCTCCACTCAAAACAAAGTCCCTGGTGGCTAGTGTGCTATGTTGTAGATTATGAGTTAATATGGCTGAGATACCCGCCACCCCCTCTCAACACAATCCCCAAAGGAGGGAAACCGGAAACAGTTCTTGAAGTTTTTGGAAGAGGGAGGGAGTGACCCTCCCGGCCGTATTTATTAAAACAAAAATTAAAACATTATATTAATGTACAATTTCATTACCACATTGCGATGTTTGGCTAACCTTAACAGATTCTCTAATACAGAGGTTCTCCTAGCCGAACTAACATCCTACAAAACATTGACTTGAAATTTTGAAATTGTACATCCTAACGTTTAAGGGCCAACGGCAAGGTCGTAACCGGTGTCAAGATCCCTAACCAGAAATACCCCCCCCGCTTGGGAGGGGCGACAGGACTGAGGCGTACCTCCAGTGCAACTACCAATTTCCCTTGACTTGACGGGGGCACCAATAAACTCGACGCCATTTAAAGGTCGTTCGAGGACTCGTGTGAGGTATCTAGAAGGTAGCGTAGACCTCCCCCCAAACCCCACACAACTTACCACATCTGCCGTCGCAGACGTCACTGGCCCCGGGAAATTCCCCAGGAGGGGGCTGTAACCCCTCCTACCCAGGAAGGGGCCTTGACCGCCTTTCCTTTTCTTTCGGCGACCCATCCTTAGAAGGGACCGCCTCCCCGTTGAGGGGCCAATGGCCACCTCTCCCGAGCGCTCCCATCCGTGTTGGGTGACGCCCACTCATAGGGATCTTCCAATTAGTGTTCACCGATCATGACCTTACCGCCCGACCAAAATAAATACGACAATGCTAACTAAATTACTAAATGACTAACTATGAAAAGACAGTAGCAAAAACCACTTTATTAAAAGCATGCTTACTGATAAACATAAAAGCAGAAATACTTTATTTGCAAAACATAACACAAATTGACCAGACTTTATTGCATACTCAAAGTCATCACGATAATCACCATAACCTGTAAACGAAAAACTGAGTTATCCATCAAATTTTTATTCAGACATTATTAAAACCACTTGCTGTCTTCAGGGGCTGGTGGGTGGGTCAAAATTGGCTCTTCGTTCCGTCTCGAGCTCACGTGCAGCGAGGAGGTGCAGCTTCAGAGCACAGGAACAAGAGGATGCCTTCGGGTCTTGCGTCCCCTTTTATCCGTCTTCAGGGCGGGCGTAAACCCGCCCCTGCCTGCCCCGAGGGCGTGGCCAGCCGCGTCAGTGTCTAGGCCAGCCCACTCTAGGGCGGGAAAAAGCGCGCCCCGGCTACGCCGCTTCGGGCATACCAGCCGAGACACGCCTCCCGCCCAAGATGGCTTCCCGGGGGGATCGTGGTACTCTGCCATACGTGCGGGGGGACCGAGTGGTCGCCCCTTTCCATATGGCTGAGATACCCGCCACCCCCTCTCAACACAATCCCCAAAGGAGGGAAACCGGAAACAGTTCTTGAAGTTTTTGGAAGAGGGAGGGAGTGACCCTCCCGGCCGTATTTATTAAAACAAAAATTAAAACATTATATTAATGTACAATTTCATTACCACATTGCGATGTTTGGCTAACCTTAACAGATTCTCTAATACAGAGGTTCTCCTAGCCGAACTAACATCCTACAAAACATTGACTTGAAATTTTGAAATTGTACATCCTAACGTTTAAGGGCCAACGGCAAGGTCGTAACCGGTGTCAAGATCCCTAACCAGAAATACCCCCCCCGCTTGGGAGGGGCGACAGGACTGAGGCGTACCTCCAGTGCAACTACCAATTTCCCTTGACTTGACGGGGGCACCAATAAACTCGACGCCATTTAAAGGTCGTTCGAGGACTCGTGTGAGGTATCTAGAAGGTAGCGTAGACCTCCCCCCAAACCCCACACAACTTACCACATCTGCCGTCGCAGACGTCACTGGCTCCGGGAAATTCCCCAGGAGGGGGCTGTAACCCCTCCTACCCAGGAAGGGGCCTTGACCGCCTTTCCTTTTCTTTCGGCGACCCATCCTTAGAAGGGACCGCCTCCCCGTTGAGGGGCCAATGGCCACCTCTCCCGAGCGCTCCCATCCGTGTTGGGTGACGCCCACTCATAGGGATCTTCCAATTAGTGCTCACCGATCATGACCTTACCGCCACAGGCCGGATAGTTGACCGGCTATCCGGACCCCCCACAAAGCTCCTACCTAAAGGTCATGTTTTAACGTTTTTTAACCATGCTAAGAAGTCTCCTATGAGTAACTCATTCCCCACCCGAGACAAATGCACACCATCCCCCAAATACATACTGTCTTCACTAATACAGCCATGCGAAATAGAATGCAATGTCCTGGAACGGAACAACCTACTCACTTTGTTATTAAGCTTTCTAACAGAATGATTCAAAGCATGAATAGAAATAGCCCCTCGCCACACCTTTCGTGGGATCATATGGGACCACGCAATTATGCACCCCGGAACTCTCCTCGCCAACCAACTTACAGTGGAAAGCATTGCCTCCAGGAGAAGTCGTCTACCGGTGGTGACCAAATCATTGCCCCCTAGATGTACTATGACTATAGACGGCGGTGACCTCGTCCGCCCTAACAAACCCTCGAAAAATGTTTGAAACTGGTCAATACAGAGACCGCCTCTTCCGTAGAAGGACACCCTGTACCCGTATTCCCCAGCTACGTGAATCATGTCACCTGCTTTGAATACGTCCGCGGCACGCCTCACGTGTTAGTGGCCCACGACCCACACCTCCTTTTTCACAGCCGGTGATGTCTGACCGCTGGCCCGGTGTTGGGTCGACTGCATAGTCCGCCCCGCCTCGTAGGCTTGCGCAACTGAAAACCAAACAAAAACAAGAGGCGTGAGTACATCATTACAGCTTCACAACATGTGTAACCGCACATACCTCTTATAACAATTGGAGGACCAACGCCCCACTCGTTTCACTTGTTCAACATTAAGACCCCTAGCTGTAGCTTCTGTAGCAGCCCCTATCCGAAAGGAATGGGTCCCAAACTCGCCCGGGTTCAAGCCCGCAGCGGCAATTGACATCGCAAGCACCCGCTGAAACTGAAATTTCGTCAGTGGGGTGGCGTCCGCGTGTCTCAACAAGGTCCCCCCCCATGATGCCACCCTTCGTGCTAGGTATTCCTCTAAACACTTTACCGGACACATGGAGGACCCGGGAATCCTGCGTATGATTATGCAGTCACCCATCCCACCTTGATCGGTCTTGGACCTGACAAAGGAGACAGTCATTGTCTCACCTCTGATCTGAACATGTTCCTGGCACAAACCCCCTGTCACATCCTGTTTGTTCCTTGCCACCAGTTCGCTTACCCGCATCGCCCCATGAAATGCCAGCGTAAAAGCGGCTCGGAACAACACTGTCTCAAACTGAGATGAACATGTGGAAGGGAGTTTGGCCAACAACTGGGCCAACCTATCCAAACCTATCGGGCGCCTCTCATCTACTCTGCGACCTTCAAGGCGTTGCCACCCACGCAGCGCCTTCTGTACAACGAAAGACGCTGTCGGGTCCTGGATACCATGAGCCCTGGCAACAAAGGAAATGGCAGCACGATGCCTCTGGGCCGTAGCCACCGATCTCCCAGCCCTACGTAAGGACATCAGAAAATTCACTACCCATTCCTCGTGGCCCCACAGCCCCTCTCTATCGGGCCCCAAAAAGGCTAAATAGGACCGAAACGCCCATTCATATGCCTTCCTCGTCCTTGGTGCTAGACTCTCTCCCACGAGGTGACGAAGTTCGGGGCACCGAGAGACCAGAGAGCTTCGGGAAAGGGTGCCGGCTCTGGGTCCGCTGTGGGAAGGAAACCCGAGAAAGCCTGCATATGAAAACGAGACAGTGCATCAGCCGCCTGATTCATTACCCCCGGGACATGTTTTGCTCTGAATAGCACATTCAGTTGCATACACAGTAAAACAATTTCTTTGAGCAGTCTTAAAATCATTTTACATCGTGCAGCCTGGCTATTGATGCACTCGACCACGGTCATATTGTCAGACCAAAATATCACAGAGTGATCTTTGAACCCTTCGGGCCAGGTTCTCAGGGCCACCAAAATGGGGAAAAGTTCAAGGAAAGCAATATTACTTGTCAGACCATTGTCATGCCACCATGTCGGCCACCTTTGTGCCGACCATTTTGTGCCGAAGATGGCACCAAAACCTATGCTACCTGCTGAATCGGTCCAGAGCCCCAGCTCTTCCGAGGACACGGCTGGTTTGTTCCAGACGACTCGACCATTAAAGTCCGCCAGGAATGCTAACCAAATGCGCATGTCCTGGCGGACCTCAGCCGATAGTCTCGTGCGATGATGGCCCTCCTTTAGGCCGACCATAGCTTGGGCAATTGAACGGGAGAAGGGGCGGGCCATTGGTATTACCCTCGGGGCAAAATTCAACTGTCCCACCAACTGCTGTAATTGATGCAGCGTAACTTTAGATCCATTTATACACACTCGGAGGGCTGCCCTGAACTTTAACACTTTGTCAGCTGGCAAACGAAAACAACCCTCACTGGAGTCTAACTCGATCCCCAGAAACTCAAGGCAAGTCGTAGGACCCACCGTCTTACCTGGTGCCAATGGCACACCAAACTGCTTCATTAACATACAAAATTCGGCCAAGGCCCGGCCACTTTCGAGATCCCCGGCTGCCCCAAGGAATAGAAAATCATCAAGGTAATGCATTACATGGTGGAAACCCGTCTTCTTTGTGAAGACCCATTGTAGAAAACTACTGAATTTCTCGAAATAGGCACAAGATATAGAGCACCCCATCGGCATACACTTATCCATGTAATAACAACCCTGAAACATGAAACCCAGGAGACGCTGGTCGTCTGGGTGTACCGGGAGCAATCGGAACGCTGACTCGATATCTGACTTCGCCATCAGCGCCCCGGGCCCCAGGCGATTCAAAATGGCTACGGCCTCATCGAAGGATGCGTACCGCACCGAACATACTTCCGGATCTATTGCATCGTTAACAGAAAGACCACGTGGAGCTGATAAATTATGAATCAATCGGAACTCCCCCGGGTCCTTCTTGGGGACCACCCCTAAAGGAGAACAAACAAAATCATGCACCGGGGGTACACTAAACGGGCCGGCGACCCGACCTCGAGTAACCTCTTTCCGGATCTTATCCTGTACCACGGTCGTATGCTGCAGGACCGAAAGTTGATTTTTACACTTCTCCACACCCTGAAAGTCCCCTACCGGGATGCGGAAACCATACGAAAATCCGTTCCGCAGCACCCCAGCAGAGGTACGATCCGGGTATTCACTGAGCCAGGGAATCATCGCCAAGGTATCAATCGGGGTAGGTAAAGGCGCCCCTCGGACTATGTTAGACCTGTTTGGCGCCTCCTCTCCCCCCGTTATCACCCGTTTTGGCTCTGCACGTGGACTCAGGATGGGGCGACCCGCACCCACTACATTCATGTTTAAATTTACACGATCCCTGGGGCCTAGTACATTTACCTCTGTTGAAATTAAAGCACAACCCCCTTTTTCCTGTATTGCCGGCAGATCTCGACTGGCCGTCGGTACCCGTACCTGAACGAAAGGGCGTCCCCCCATATTGGCGGGAGGATTCGCCAACATTACTTCCTACCAATGGCATTTTCAACATACCTGTCTCCTTCATTTTATCCCATGTCAAAGAATCATAACAATCCCAGGTCAAGCTTTTATTATGCTCTTTAGCCTTTCTAAAAAGATTATCGTAGCAAAACCAATGGTTACCCTGGTATGATGTCGAGTACCCCATGATTCGCGACTGATAGGTCGGCAACTCGGAAAGCAACTCGGGCCTACGTTCCCCCAATATCGACGTAAAGATTCCCCATGCATTGCCCCAATTGCCAATATTTTCATTCACTTTAAAGGCGGCCATTTTTGCGCGCCAAACACTCGGATGCATGAGGTCTTTCTGACCCTTAACATGCTCCACTTCATAATGATCAACAAGCAACGAGAAGATGTTCACATATTCCCCTGCCCAAATCTTTTCCTTAATTGCCAAAGGCACATGTTGACCCAACCTTTCTCTACGAGAGGGTGCTGACTCATCCCTCGCAATCGGCAATGGCCGCTTACCTGCACCGGACGCTGCCTCTGCGGTCGCAATCGTCCCTTGTGGCTTGTCTACTACTGCAACCGGCGCGGACACCTTGGCTGCTTCCCGTTTCTCGCGCAATTGCTTCATCAGCGCCTGCGCCTCGGCAGCCGTGGCGCCCTCACTACTTTCGCCCAACCACGCTGCAAGTTGTGCTGCCAGCTCGGGCGGCATATCTTCATTGGACACCGGGGTGACCACCACGGGAATCGGATTCCCCTCCGCCGGTACTGGGGTTGGCGCTTCGAGCGGGGTACAGGGAACCGGGACGTCTCCCCCAGCCGGTCCCCTCCTTGGCCTCTTGGCTCTCCCTCCTGGAGCTGCTCCAGCCGACGGACGTTCCGGCCCCCCTTCCCCGTCTCTCTCCGCCACCCGCTTCTTTAGCTCGGTCATCTCCTTCATGAGGACCCGAACCATCTGTTCGGTCGTCATTCTCTTCCCGCCTTTCTTGGGCATTTCTCCGACAGAGTATCTGTAAGACAAAAGAAAGATTACAACGCTCAAAATTGGCTCTTCGTTCCGTCTCGAGCTCACGTGCAGCGAGGAGGTGCAGCTTCAGAGCACAGGAACAAGAGGATGCCTTCGGGTCTTGCGTCCCCTTTTATCCGTCTTCAGGGCGGGCGTAAACCCGCCCCTGCCTGCCCCGAGGGCGTGGCCAGCCGCGTCAGTGTCTAGGCCAGCCCACTCTAGGGCGGGAAAAAGCGCGCCCCGGCTACGCCGCTTCGGGCATACCAGCCGAGACACGCCTCCCGCCCAAGATGGCTTCCCGGGGGGATCGTGGTACTCTGCCATACGTGCGGGGGGACCGAGTGGTCGCCCCTTTCCATTCTCACGGGTTACAGAATGAACAATGAGACCTAAGTCCCTGTAAGGAGGGCTGGGCTAGGCTATAAATATTCAAAACACATATACGATGAGGACACAGCAAATGTCCAAAATGTATGGGACATTGTCCAAAAGAAAGTTTTTGCCAAGCCTAGAGGGGAAGCTATGCGGGGGGCTTAGACGTAGGGACCGAGCTAAAGTTTCGGCCGCCGATTTACAATAACTGGTGCATCCCTACATATCAGCAGGGATGCAGCAGTTATTGTGCGTCAGGGCTCCGCTGCCATGGATGCGCCGCATTTACAATGCGGCGCACCATGGGGCAAAAATGGACAGATGAGTGACACATCTGCTCCCGTAAAGGCGGCGCATTGCTGGAGTTGCGTCGCAAGCGCGACGCAGCTCCAGCAAGGCTGGGGGGTGCCCTATCTTTGAAATGCTGTGTCAATCCTTACGCCTGCTTCAAGCAGGCGCAGGGTTTTGACGCAGCATGGCCTTAAAAGTGGCTGAGGGAAATCCCCCCCCCCCCCGCACAGAAACACCTACATGTGGAGCAGGGCTTTACAACGTGATGCATCTCCCAGGTGCGTCACGTTGTAAGTACCCAGCACCATGGCGCTGGCTTTGCGCCGCCGCTGCGTCACAAAAGTGACGCATGGCTGCGCAAATGAGGCACTAGGGGCTTGTAAATCTGCCCCTCAATGTCCAGTAAACGGAAATCGCAACAACATCATCTGAAAAGCAAAGAATTAGTCAAGATTAACAAGGTTTGGTGAAAACGAGGCCCTCCAGTGCAGCGTAACCCAATGACAGGGCGGGACGACCTACCCCCTTGACAAAAAAAACCTTGTGGCCCCTGCAGAGGACAGATTGTGGGTAAACCCCCAACCGCCCCTAACAAGGGGGAGAAAGATTGAATTGTGATTTTATTTAGGGGGAGCGCATGCCCATGCCCCACAGCCCCCCCCCCAAAATGCCATCTCTGGATGCTGGGAGCCCATTGCTCTGAACCTTGATAGTAATGTTGGGTTGCTTTCTTGCCTTGTTAGTTCATTTGTGTTTTAAAGCCAGCAATATTTTATACTTCTTACTGCTTCCTTGATGTTTTTTTCCCTCTCAAAATTGACAAGTCAAAACCTACACTTTTCAGTGTCAGGTGCAAATTGTACTATTTGAGTTCATTAAAAAAAAATGTACTCCGCCTTTTATAGGTGGGAGCTGTAGGCTTTGTGCTGAAGACCCACTTTCACTCCTTACCATTCTGTCCATGACAACAAGTTACATGTTCAGATCATTTCCGGCACAGATGTTCCCGCATCCGCAGCTAGGTCTTCTTTTCCTCTGTTTATTTTCTCTCTTTCTGCTTCTTCCAAAGAGGCTGATAATCAAGGAATCGCTGACAGCCCCCGCTGTCCTCCCCTTTTGCCTCAACAAACACACCGACGCCCCCCGAGGCTTGTTAGAAAACTGCGGCTGCCGCTGCCGCGTGTTTCCTGATTAGACGCGTTCCCGCCATCTCCCCGCCGCGTGCTTTTCCCGCTCTCTGTTCTCCGCGTCAGGCGCTCCCGCATGCCTCGCACGTAATGGTTTTGCTTCAAAAGTTTAGAAAAGGCAGGAATCAGCCTCGCGCTGTCCCTGTTGATAGCGTTCAAAGCCGGCGCTGCCTCAGAACCGCGCGCTGTCTCTGGGAAGAGGAGAGATGCGACTCTCTGGCTCACTTAGCTGTTTCTTGGCGCAGTTATCTGTCGACGCACACAGCTCGATACAGTATGATGAAGGCGCCATGTGCTCCTGTTCCCCCCCTCTCCTCTCGACTCAAAATGTCAGCTTCAAGCTGCTTTGTGCAGCATTTTTAAAGGGCCTTCAGATGTATGTGTGAATCTGTCTTATGGCCTTCGCACTTTAGTTCCGGATTCCTCAAAGGGAAGTTGAGGGGACATGGAGTGTTTAGGGTCTTGTGTTGACACCTTCGTCAAGATTTACTCACTAATTTGCATATGTAAATTTGGCTTGCATGGGCAAACAGCTTGTTTCTAAAGTTGGCTTTGCTGTTGTAAAATGATGTACTCAAGATTTTCAGAGTAGGTTTTCTACTCACTGGTGCAGGGGAGGTGAAGAGCTGGCATTATAGAGGTAGAAGGACGTGTGAGTCTGTGCACTCCTCCAAAGCATGCGCGTGAGGCTACAGACAGTCCAGTCTTCAAACCTTTGTCTCCCTGTATGAGGTCAGAGATTTACACCTGTCCAAGGCGCTAGTAATACCTCTATAATGAAAAGAGGAGGATGACCCACCAAAAAATTGTTGTGGGGGAACGAGAAGGCATTTTTTATATGGAGAAAAATACTTTCCATTGGAGCAAAAAAGTGTAGCAATTGTATTTGCACTTAGGCTGCACAGTTGTTCATGTCAAAATATATAAGTGTACATTTCTTCAGCAGGGAATGGAATTCGCAAAGGTTTCTAGACGTGGGTCTAGAAAGCCCGTGACTGTCGCAGGTGTGACCAAGAACAATGTAGTGGATTGCCCAAAAGTCTGAAATGCAAAGGTAGGAAACGTCCTTGTTCGGGTAACACAACATTTGTTTTTAGAATAAAGCCCTCTGTGTTGAAGTCTCACAAACAATTAGATCTGTGGGTGTAAACTAGTCAATGTGCAATTTTCAGGGATACGTGCAACCTTCAGTTCTATATGGGAATACATAAAGATTCTCTCGTGGATCCAGGGCTCGAGTCGGGGTACCACGCAGGTGGACGGCGTCCCGCCAATTATTTTACGAGGAGCTCGATTACTGGAGCAAATGGAGGCACACATTCACTCTTTGGCCTCTCTGGGGCGAGATTGCAGCTCACTCAGAACGCTGCTCACGCACTGGCTTCTCCGATGCAATCGCATCTGAGGAGATGCGCGTTGGGAGGCAATGAGTCTGATGTTGCAAGCCACCTTTCGTTACGTCACTTCCTGTTGTGCCGTCAGCGCCCTCCCACTTATTTTTTTAGGACTTTTGCCCTGCGTGGATCATGGTCACTATGAACAGTGATGAATCAAGCCTATTGTCCTAATCCTGTGTGTGCATAATGTTTGCAATAAACACAGTAAGTCTCAGAAAAATGTGGGGCATATTTACGATAGAATGGCGAAGCGTGGCATTAAGCTAAAATTGTGAACAACGGGCTCCACAATCCTGAAAAAACAGGGATGCGCTGTATGTACAATGTTACAGTGCACCCCTCAGTTTTCCCTAGCGCAAAATTCAGCTGGCTAGCATCAACACAGGTATAGTGCAGGGGTGCTTGCATTGGAAGAATGTTTGCTTGTGTGCATGAAGGTTTCTCTTCCGGCACATAAACAATCACTAATGGTGATTTGTAACTCCTATGTCTGCTGCATTGTGCAGTACACATAGAAGTTGCAAATCATCATTTTTGAATGATTGTTTATGTGCAGGAAGGGACACCTTCCTGCACATGAACAATCATTAATGGCGGTTTGCTGTTTCTATGTGTGCGGCACAATGCAGCACACATAGAAACAGCAAAAATGGGGAGAAATTAATAATTTCTCCTCGTTTCACCTTGTTAAGACCAGGTTATTTTTGGCTTTAATTTTGGCGCTGCCCCAATATTTATGCCACCCTTGTAAATAGAGGGCAGAGTCAAAATCAATGGGTTTTGTGGCAGAACCCCCACCGCACTACTCATTGACCGCTCCTTTCACGCTAAGTGCTGCATGAATAGAGGGGGGCTTATTCACAAGGCGGTGTTAAGCCATGTTAAGTGGCTTAAAGCCACCTTGTAAATAAGGTGAAGAGATTATCACTACCAGAACATCACAAAAAGTGACATTCTGGTGGTGATAAGCTTTTGTAAATATGCCCCTCTGTTTTTTTTAATTTACAGTGTCTATCCGGTGCCAAAGTATTTTTTAATGCATAGGGAACACTCATCGTTAAACAAGTGGGCATATTGATCCACTTTCTCCCACTTTATGAACAATGTGTGCTTGATAGTTTTGGGTTTCCTGCATGAGAAAACAAAGCGAAATTCCCAATCTTTGTAAGCTCCAAAAACTGTTCTGCTGTTTGGATATATACCGAATTTGAGCAGCATTTCTTTATGTAAGTTGTATAGTTTTTTCCCCCAACACTCAGCGCTGAATGTGAGCCCATGTCTTTAGTACACATTTAAAATTAAGTTATGCGACATCGGTAGGCTGGGATCCCTTAAGTGCTTAAGCCCATATTTATCATAATTTGAGGCAGCGCAGCCCAGCGCAGCAAGACAACTGGTTGCGCTGTGTCAAATCGAGAGGGAAGGAAGGCACTATGTCTATCAATAGATGGCTCATTCTTGCTCTCTCCTTGCACTGGCGCACTTGTGGCTGTCTAACTCCAACGCATGCACGCTTGCACCATGGTGTAAAGGTGCCAGCGTTGCAGCACTACTGTTTTTGTGGAGGAAGGAACACCTCCCTTCCCCCAAAAAATACTTGGAGGCATTTTCCTCTTTCCAAATGTGCTGCAGAATGAAGAAAATGGAAACAACAAGAAGAAGGAAAGATATTTCTCCTTGGTGCACATCTTTTGAGAAGGCGTACAATTCTGATGCATTCCCAGGTTTGACCAGTCTTGGTATATCTGGTAATGCACCAAAATACATGAATGGATGTGTGGGATCATGTTACTCAAGATTTACTGAGCAACTGAGGGTTACGCAAGGGGGTCTTGAGTGGCTTGGTAAATCTGACTTAAGAGCTCGTTGCCCTTATGACACTCTGCCCTAAGCAAAGGGCAACACAATCCTTTGTAAAATCTGGGCCCTGGTGGTATACGCTGGGTGCGTGAGCAGTATAACCCATATGCACTTCTGCGGACTGAGAACAGGAGTTGTACAGAAGGGCCTGTGAGAAGAGCATTTGATTAGAAGGGTACTGCTAGACATCATTTATAGTACAAAAGTTGTCCTGCTCAGCAGAGCTTTAGAAACACATTTTTACCATTAAACATATGAATATAGAGGAGTTTCTTTGCCTGTGTTGAAGCATTCCTAAGTCAATGTGGGAATACACCTCAAATTCTCTATTGGCAACAGCCAATCTGAAATTAGTCATATTGACTTAATTGCCGGTTCCACCCCTTTCATGCCACCCAAACTGAATTTAAGAGATCATAGAAAAATTGGTACGAGAGACAGACCTAGCTAGGGTAGCAAAATGACTTAATAGCCAGCGCCACCCCTTTTATGCCACCCAAATTTAATTTAAGAGGTCATAGAAAATTTGGTGGGAAAGACAGACCTAGAGTAGCAAAAGGAAGCAGAGCAGGATTAAAACCAGTACTTGTGATCAGCAAAAAATGTCCAAAGATATAGAGCTGACCCTTTAATCGTAATATGGCTAAAATCATTAAAATAGAGATGGGTGAAGGGATAACAAAAGGGAATTGAGAGGAATAATGGAGAGGCTCAGTGAAGAGAAAATTGGAGCATGCCAACAAGAGTCTAGCAGAATTAAGAGACAAGTTTAAACAAAGAAGGATGGGTTACAAACTAAAACAGGCAGGTGGAAATGAGATGTATAAAGTAAAAAAAGGTAAGAAAAAAAAGAAAAAAAAGAGGGAAGGCCTTGAAAGCTATGCCCACAGGATCTAAGGCTCCATCTCACCAAACATCAGGCTTTCTCTGTTGCTTCTGCGCTTAAAGAATAGCTACAAACCAACATATTCAAGAAGCACCTTATCCACCACCATTAACATATAATCGTTCCCTGTGGCCTCGGGTAGAGAGTAGCACCACATTATCACTCCTCTTCCTCTCTATATTATTCCTATCCTATAAATGAAATTGAATCAATCTTTTTCAAGTGCAAAAGTAACTTTTATTTAAACCATTTGGTCTTTAAACCACAGCACATACATTATCATTTAAAAAAGTCTACGCATTACAAAGTCACATTCTTAAGCAATAAAAATCATATTATCCTTAAAAATTCATTCCTACCAATTTTAAAACCACTAATTTCATTTTAAATTGCAAGGCACCTCGCTTCTCTTAAGTCTCTATTGGACCAGGGAACATATATACACCCTGCATATATTACCCAACTAGCAGCCCGTCCCGACGTTGTCTGGATATGAATTGCTGCCGGCCAGTAGTACATTGTTTTGTAGGATTTCGTTTTGATGGCATTTCTTATCTGTGACAGGCCTCTGAAATGCTCCGATTCACAGTGCACTGCTGATGCACTTAAGAGTGCGTGTTCAGTAGTGTGTACTCGAGTTCCCCTACTTTATTTTTCCTTGCAATATTATATAGTGCGAACTCGACAACATGGCATGAGCACAATTTACATTACAGAAGAACACATCCATTTGTGGTAGGCACGGGGAGACAAAGCGATTTGCCTGGAATCACAGGATGTTGAGCTGATGCCGAGATTCGAACGTAGCTCCCCAGCTCTAAAGTTCACAATTCTAGAACTTGTGGCAGTAGGTGTGTCTAAAAGTGTATGTTGGTGCTGGCCATCAATGAGAGAGACCTGTGCATTTTTCAAATGGGTGGTGAAAAAATATGAGTATGTTGCTGGAGATGTGGGCCGCCGTGCCACCAATGTACTTACCGGGGGAGGGAAAACACCCATTATTCCGCAACTTTCTTTCCGCATACCATCACTCCACATACTTTCATTACGAAAGTACCATGACTCCGCAATGCCATTGTAACGCATGGCATTACATTTTATATGCTTTTACCACGCACATTTACAACGAAATTTCTTGTAAAAGCATGAATGGTAAAAACATGTTTTTTTTAAATGTTTGAATAAGGTAAGTATGGGTATAGGGGTATATGTTTTAGGGGAATTGAGGTATATGTTTTGGGGTGTTTGGGTATTTTAAGGGTTGAGATATAGTTTTGAGTTATGGGGTACATGTGTATTTTAGGGTTTAGGGATAGGTATGGGTTTTGGGGTACAGAGGTATTTTTAGGGTTCAGGGCTAGGTTTGGGTTTTGGGGTATAGGGGTATTTTTAGGGTTCAGGGCTAGGTTTGGGTTTTGCGGTATAAGGGTATTTTAGGTTTCAGGGGTAGGTTTGGGTTTTGGGGTACAGTGGTATTTTTAGGGTTCAGGGCTTGATTTGGGTTTTGGGGTAAGCATGAGCGGATTTTGCGGATTGGCAATCCGCGAATTTGCGGATTTGCAAACTCGCAATCCGCAAAATCCGCGAATTCCCGCGAATTTGCGGATTTTTTTTTTTTTTTGTGTTCGCCCGTGTTTCTGCCAGTTCGCGAGGGTTTTTACAATTTCGCAATTTGCGAACTTACCTGTCGGGTCGCAAGTTTTGCGAACTTGTTGTTTCTACGTGTCCAACCTGTTTGGGACACTCTTCTTCATCACTGCCACTCTCTGTCACCACTGCCACTCTCTGACTACTCATGCCACCCTCTGGCCCACCCATGCCACCCTCTGTTTCATCACCACACCCTCTGGTTGTCCAGTGTACATTATTTTTGGCAAAGCAAAGCACACCTTCCCTGCCTCAAGTGACCTGAATTAATTTGGGGCTGATTAATGTGTCACAGAATATTTTTTTAGCTGGCACCTGCTTCCTTAGTGCGCCCTGATTAGTGATCTTTTGCACTTGCTAAGTGCTTTCATTGTTGCAAAATTAGTTACAACACCTGCCCTGCCCCAACTGACAATAATGAATTAGGGGCTGATTAATGGATTTTAACTTCCAGCCTGGCTCCTGCTTGTCTCCCTTAGCTGTAATTCAGGACCTTTGTGGCATATGTGTAACTATTCTGAGGTTCAGAGCAGGGTCACATAATAGTTTCAACTGGCAACTGAACTCTGGAGGGGCCCCTCAGGAAGCACTACAGGAAATGGCTACTAATGATGAGCCTGGACTTTTGAACCTGGTAAGTAGTTACTTTCAGTTTTGCTAAAATCGTATTTCTGCAATTTCGCACTTATTCGCGGGGCGCGAACTCACGCGAACAGTGCGAGCAGTGCGAGCAAAATCCGCTGCTCGCGGATTTGCGGATTTTTCAGGAAATTCGCAAATCTCGCGGATTGCGGATTTCCCGAAAATCCGCAAAATCCGCGAGCGGAACGGATTTTCCGCCCATGCCTATTTTGGGGTACAGGGTTATTTTTAGGGTTCAAGGCGAGGTTTGGGTTTTGGGGTACAGGGGTATTTTTAGGGTTCAGGGGTAGGTTTGGGTTTTGGGGTATAGGGGTATTTTAGGGTTCAGGGGTAGGTTTGGGTTTTGGGGTACAGTGGTATTTTTACGGTTCAGGGCTTGATTTGGGTTTTGAGGTACAGTGGTATTTTTAGGGTTCAGGGGTAGGATTGGGTTTTGAGGTACAGGGGTATTTATAGGGTTCAGGGCTAGGTTTGGGTTTTGGGGTACAGGGGTAATTTTAGGGTTTAGGGATAGGTTTGGGTTTTGGGGTACAGGGTATATTTATAGGGTTAAGATGGGTTAGTGTTTAAGGGTGTTGGGGTATTTTAAGGAGTAAGGGTGGGTTATGATTATGGGGTGCAGGGGTATTTAAAGGGAGCAGGGTGGGTTTAGCACACAATATGAGACATGGCATGAAGGGCGGAACGTACCACACGCCCCCAGCGTTTGCACACGCCCTCAGCACATGCCCACAGCACAACGCAGACACGCCCACAAGGGACTACTTTGCTGGCACGGTTCTTTTACCTTTTAAATGTATATGGTGGGCGTCTGCATAGCCTATGTCCTTCTGCTGCAACTGCCCTTTCCAACACTGTATTGGGTGTTGTGATTGGTGCTGTGGTTCCTGAGATTACCCGCCTCAAAGGTTTGGGCTCTCTCTTTATTATAATAGTATGGATGGCTATCGCAATATTTAAATGTTCCATGTCAGCGAGAAGCTCCCATGCTTGTGAAAGCACCCTCACATCATAGAGTTTAAAAAAAGAGTTTGAGTTTAAAAGTTTTGTAGAGCGCTCGTACACCTGGCGGTTTCTTGGCGCTACCTGGCTACTGCTACTCAGGGGGCAGGAAGGTTGGGGAGTCTGACCATTTAAGATGGGAAGGATTGGGTGAAGAGAAAGGTCTTGAGGCCTTTACGGAACAAAGGGTACTGAGTGCACGTTCTCAGGGAGGTTGGGAGGGAATTCCAAAAAGCTGGGCCAGTGGTCGAGAACTTGGAGCCCCCCACTTCTTCCGTTTGAAACGGGGGACCACAAGGAGGTGGTGGGAAGAAGATCGGAGATCTCTCGAAGGAGTGTAGTTTTGAATGGCTGAGTTGATGAAGGAAGGGGCAGAGCCTATCCGGGCTTTAAAGATGGTACAGCCCAGCTTAAATAAGACCCGCTGCCGGACAGGGAGCCAATGCAGGGAAAGGAGGAGAGGTGTTACGTGATGTGATTTTGGTAGGTTGAAAACCAGCCGAGCGGCTTGGTTTTGGACCAAATGCAGACGCCTCATGAGGTAGTCGGGCATGCCATGATAGAGGGCATTGCCGTAATCTAGGCGAGATGTTACCATGGCCAGAAGTATTAGCTTGAGCGCCTCGGGGGAGAAGAATCGTGAGACTCTGCGTATTGTCCTGAGGGAGAGGAAGGCTGAAGATACCACGGCGGAGACTTGAGAGTGTAGGGAAAGTTGGTTGTTGATTTTGAACCCAAGAGTTTTAACCGAAGCTACAGGAGTAGGTGGGGAACCTAGGGAAGGGGGCCAAAAAGAGGGGGACCAGGGACTGGAGCAACCACCCGTCAACACCAATTCCGTTTTATCGGGATTGAGTTTCAGGTGGTTGAAATTCAACCAGTCCTGGATGAAGGTCATGATGAACTGAAAATTAGTTATTGAGTCGGGGGAGGAAGAGAGGGAAAAGATGAGCTGGAGATCGTCTGCGTAGTTGTACACAGAGACCTCCAGTTGCTGCAAAGCAAAAATAAGGGGGGCAATGTAAAGGTTGAATAAAAGGGGGGACAAAGAGGATCCTTGGGGAACCCCACACTGGATGGGTCGAAATTCAGCTGAGTACTCTCCCAGGCGAACTGCCTGAGTCCGACCGCTCAAGAAGGAGGATAGCCATAGCAGGGCTGACCCTCCGATTCCCGCCGCCTCGACACGTGAAAGTAAGATGGTATGGTCCACCGTGTCGAATGCGGCGGAAAGATCCAAGAGGATCAGGGCCTGAGGTTGATTGGTGTCCATTCCTTGTCGCAGGTTGTCCAGACGGATATTATTACGGACTCAGTTGAATGAGCCGGGCGGAAACCGGCCTGTCTCTGGGCCGAGACATCATGTTTTTCCACAAACTCACTCAGGGTTTTTACTACATGCCGTTCCAATACCTTTGCCAAGAAAGGCAGAAGAGAGATGGGGCGGTAATTGGCTGGATCCGAAGGATCCGCCCCTGGTTTTTTTAGGATCGGAACGATCACTGCCGATTTTAATGCTAGGGTGACAATACCCTGGGACAGCGAACTGTTGAGAAGGGTTAGGGGTTGTGAGGGGCAGTGAGAGTAGATCTGCTTCAAAATATGAGCAGGGCAAGGATCCAGCGGGGAGCCGGATTTAACCAGTGGAAAAATGGAGGAGAGTGAATCGGTCGTGAGGGGCGGAATTGAGTCGAGGTGTGCTGTAGCTGGTGGGCAGCAGGGGTCGGTGAAGGCCGGGGAAGGCGGGGGGATTTTGGCTTTAATCTTACTGATTTTGTCTAGGAAGAAGGAATTGAGGGAATCGCATAGTGGTTGTGAAGGGGAAGGTTTGAGTGAGGCTCTGTCAGAGTAAGCGAGATCTTGGACGATGGAGAATATTTCTCTTGGCCCGTTCTCCGCGAACTGGATTTTGGATGAAAAGTAGGCCTTTTTGGTTTCCAGTATGGATTTCTTGTATTGTACAAGGAGATCAGTGTAACGGGTTTTGGAAGCAGGACAATAGTTCCGTCTCCACTGTCGTTCCGCTTAGCGGAGGTTAAGTTTCTGGGTCTTCAGATCGTCCGAAAACCAACGATTGGCATCTTTGGGGCGTTTGGACGAAATGCGCCTTAAAGGGGCGATGGTGTCGCAGCCCGCTCGCAACCAGCTGCTGATAGCTTCTGCTTGTCCAGAGGAGGGCAGCCCAGTAAGGTCAGGGCTGGAAGAGGAGAGGGCGGTAGATAGGGCCTCGACATCAACGCGGTTCCATGATCGTGCCCAGACATTTCTCGCAGGGGTGGGTTTAGGTAATGAGAAGGGGGATAGAGAGAAGGCGATCAGAGAATGATCTGACCAAAGGCAAGGGGAAATGGATAGTGAGGTGACCGGGCAATCACGGTGCCAAATTTGGTCAAGGATATGTCCCAGCCTATGCGTGGGGGCATTAACGACTGAGGTGAAGTTGAGCGACTGAAGGGAGTCTGAAAACTCTTTGGAAGTAGCACATTCCGCTGGGTCAGAGGGCCAGAAGTTAAAGTCTCCCAAGATTATAATGGAAGAATGGTTGACTACCAGAGTCGCCATTAGGTCTTGGAAGCTGGGGAGAAACGTCTGAGGAGGTGATGGAGGTCGATAAATAAGAACGCACGTGAGTGGGGGGTAAGAGAAGTTGAACGCACAACTAAACAGTCTGATGTTCCCATGGAAGGGGAGACTAAAGGATGGAACGTGAGTTCTTTACGGGAGATCAGAGCGACCCCTCCCCCTGGCCTGCCGGAGGAGCGGTCAGCTCGAATGGCGTAGTAAGATGGAGGAAGTATAGCCAGCAGGGAGGGGAGAGAACTGTCCGAAAACCAAGTCTCGGTGAGGAATAATATGTCGGGTTTCATACTTTAAAAAAATTTGACGAAGTAGTAATTTACGTAAATGTAAAAATTTCCGACAGTCCAATAAAATGTGCAACATGTTACATTTCATCCCTATATTGCACATACATTTGCCATCTTGTTGAATTAGGCCAGATTTTATTGCACTATTTATTACGGCGGGTTAATACCGATTCTAATCCTTAGTACTTCCATTCTTAACCAACGATTTGGTAATGTGTCAAGGTAAGGATAGCTTATATCTTTCTCCCAGCTGCTACTCTGAAATTTGACAGAGTCTTTCTTACTCAAATGCTCTCTGTCTGTTGCTCGCGACAATTCTTTACCCTGCATTTTAAGTACACTCTTTGTTACATTGATTTGCAATATCTTCAGATCTATTTTCACATTCAGGTGGTCACAAATGGACTGGAGTTTACATCTTGTGGTTTTAGCCCACTTTCGCTCACTGGATTGAATCTCTTTCATGCACCATTGAGACACCTTAGTGACCTCCCCAAGACCCAAACGATTCCAAAATCTGAGTAGACTTAATTGCACCTGAATGTTCCACGCAGTCAGGCTAATTCCAGTCTAATAGCCTGGATCATTGCCGAGCTAGAGAGAGTAAAGATTTTAAGCATTTCCCTTCATCTTTATCCCAGGAGCTTTTACCATCAATACATAAGATTTCTGAACCATATTGGAGTTGCGGGGAATCATTGCTTTGTAGGCCGTAAATAGAGGTAAATAGATAGACATATCACCATAACTGTGATTAAATCTTTTCAGCCCACATACCGCTAAATGTTCTTTTACTTTCTGTGCCTCCAGGTGCATGCCCCACTTCAAGGAATTTGTAAACCATACCCCGAGGTATTTGTATTCATTTACTATGTCTAGTTTAGTTTGGGCAAAGTACCAATTAAACTTCAAATTTCTCTTCCCGAAGCACAACATTTTTGTTTTGTCCATGTTTACTGTAAGTCGTTTTGCGGTACAGTATTCACTGAATATATTCAGCTTACTTTGTAGACCCACCTCGGTTTGGTTCAATATTACTAAATCGTCGTCTTACAGCAAACAGGACAAATGCCTTCCATTTACCTTTGGTACAGACAAAGTGGTCCCAGATGAAACACAAGTCACTAAACAACAATTAAATACATACAAGGATACTTATAACAGCATTGTTTTTAATCACAACGTGTAGTTAACATTTTTTTTTATAAAATTAAATACATAGTCAATCGCATAGAATTGCCCCTAAAAGAAGGAAAGGGGAAGGGGTGGTGCTGGACTGGTGAAAGTATAGAAACTAGAACATTGGTCACTAAGACCGAAATATACCAACAGTTGTGCTAAATTAACACAATGGCAAACAATTAATTTTAAACTAAATCAATTAATCATGCCTCAAATAAAATCACAAATGATAAATGTGGATGGAGGCTGAATGCAAACAGGAAGTGTCGACGTTTCGACCCAAGTGAATGCAGGCGTGGTATAAACCTTGCTAAAGGGTCTTCATCAGGACATGGGGTTACGGGAAATGGGGCAATGGATCTGTATAAAAGAAAAAATTAAATGAAAATTACTATGGGTCACATTAGATCCCAAAAGATCTTATTTAAAAAAGGGGGATGAAAATAAGAGGGGCCAAGAGGGAGACATAGTCATATATTGGGTATGAGGAATACATCATAGTAGCAAAGAATCCATAATTTAAACAGACATCTGGTGAGGTACGCTGGTAAAGAAACCTCAAAAGCACAATGGTATGGTACGTCAGGTATGCGAAATACCTCATAGTAACAGAGAATCAGTGGTTATAGATTGACATCTAATGAGGTACGCTGATTGAGAGAACCTCAGAAGCACAATAGAATAAAATGGCCGGATGGAGGGCCAACATCACAGTTAAACAGTCAATAATGATATACTGATACAGAGCGTCAACTCACAAGTGCATCAAAGGCTATTAAAAAGCATACCTAAAAAGGAAACTTTAATGTGGCGGATCTCGTTGAATGCTGGTAGGGTCTTGAGGATACGAATTGTGAATTGTATCTAAAAGATCAAAAAGTATCAAAAAGTATATTCAGTGAGGGACCTCTATATGGGTGGGTGAACGTCACAGAAGGTGGGTTGTAACGATGGTATTTATATTTATTCAAGAGAGAAGGGGAAGGCTCGACATCAAAATTGCAGCAGAATGTACAAAACCAATGCTCCCTGGTTGCACCTGTATATTCTGAACATTAAAGGCTAAACAGTGGGATATAACATCATTTGCCTAAGCAATTGGCATACCTGTAAGTAAAATAATGGCCAATGAAATACAGGGATTCAGCTGTAGTAATTAGAGGGAATACGGGTCCGTGCTAGATAGTGTCAGGCCGTCCTAGTCAATGGAAACAGGATCTATAAATAGCGGGAAAATCTGTTAATATTTGAGATCCCCACGTTAATACAATCACGCGCAATGTGTTGAAAATGACATGCCTAACTTCCGTAAGTCTGCTAGGACCATCAATTACACAAACTGGGTAATACGTAAATGCGATTGCAGAGTGACATACCTGCAAAAGATACAGCAGGACGGGGGTTCCGGTGTAGGTTTAGACCAGGGGAAGCATGGATCACTACTGTGGTGGCGGTCAGCTCCACTTGGCAGAGTCTACAAACATTGTCGAGTAAAGCATTACTAAACACATCCCCATGTTAATTGAGGATAACATTATAGTTAGTCAGGCTCACATACCTAGTAGGGCAAAATTGCCACAGATCATGGGGGTTCGGTTATGTTCGTGACATGCACGGGACCTCGCCGGTTGGCACAGGACCTCGCCGGTATGGAGTGCGGTCCGTTAGCGGTGAAATTCAATCGAAACGGTCTAGAAGGGGACAGGGCAAATAGTGAATGCCGGCATCCGTCACAGGATAAAATATAATCAAAACCGCTACCAACAGGAAACAGTTACCGTAAGGGCTGTAGAACTCGGAAGGGCTACGCGGCGTCGCTCCTAGCAGGGCTAAGACTGGAGTGGCTACTGAAGCTGCTTCCTAGTAACCAATCACGTGACCCCTAATCGGCATGGTCAAAGAAAGGGGACTAAACCAGAAAAGGGAATCAATCGCAAAGCAGTGACAGGATTCAGGGCATGATTTAGCAAGGAGAACCGTGTAAAGACTTGAAACAAAAAAATAAAATTAATTAACCAGTGATATCAAAAGTCCAGATATGGGTGGTGACATTAATATTTCTTGATGTGCCATATTTAGAGGAGATCGATACTTATAATTACAATCATGTATATGGGCATCAACATTGTACACAAGGGCTGTCTGTAGAGGGACCAAGATTAATCATACATAAAACAATATATTGGGCCAGCATAACACAAGGACATAGTTGACAAACAGGAACTGGCTTGCATTTAAAGCGCAAAATTATTGTATGATAATATGAACATAACGGCGTACCTGTCGGGCACGATGGTAAAGGCCGTTAATACTAAAGGATTACATATTTAAGAGATTAATCCAGGTGATCTGTTTACAGTACTGACCGGCATTCACATTTATAAATTAGCCATTTGAGCAAAAGTGCTCTCAGTTTCATTGAGGCCCGCCTTTACCGAGTCAAAAAGAAACATCCATTTGGCCTCACGGGTGTTTAGAACATTAGAGATACTCCCACCTCTGGCTCCTAATGTGACTTTTTCAAGGATGACCCATCTCAGACTCTCTGGTGTGTGTTGTTTGGCTTTAAAATGCTCGACTAATGGGGCTCCCACTACCTCACATCTAATTCTGCTGGTATGTTGTAGAATCCTAGCTTTAGCCTTTTGCTGGGTCTGACCAATGTAGATTAGGTCACAGTCACATAGTACAGCATAGATTACATTCTGGGTATTGCAATTAGTCAATGTTTTCAAGGGGATTTTGTTGTTTAGTGACTTGTGTTTCATCTGGGACCACTTTGTCTGTACCAGTATTCTGCCCAGGTCCCAGTGACTTCTTGGGTTAACCCGTGTTGTTTACAGCTCTTCCATTTACCTTTGGGCTTGCGCCTCTGGCATATCCCAAAATAAGGGGCAAATCTGCTAGGAATATTGCAAAAAGAAGCAGAGCCAAAACATAGCCTTGCTTCAATCCAATTTTTTATCTCTATTGCAGGTGTTAGGCCACCAGAAGTATCTTTAAATACCTGCACCCAATTTTGGCTATGCAACTCCCGAATTACCAACAAAAGATCAGCAGGGACATCATTGCTTTTTCAAGGCCTCCCACAAACACTCGCTATCCACCAGTTCAAAAGCTGCGCGAAAGTCCACGAAGCAGCAATATAACTTGCCCTGCTGCTCTATGGACTTCTGCGCCACAGCCTACAGAGCAAAGCAGTGATCAACAGTATAATGTACTTCCTTAAAACCTCTCTGCTCTATTGGGACTATCGACCGCTGCTCCACCCACTCCTTTAATCTACCAAGGATTTTTTTTGAGAATACCTTTTCTCCAATGTCCAATAAATGGATTAGTCTATAATTCCTTGGATCCTTCCTTTCACCCTTTTTATGTAAGGGTCTGATTATGGCCCCTCTCAAAGACTTAGGGATAAGGCCTGTGTCTAAAATGGCAACAAACATAAGAGATAAAAAAAACCTGCCCACCAATCTATTTGAGTTTTAATTAGGATGGCGGGGAGATTATTGGGGCCTGCTGCACGTGATAAATTCAACTTCTCGATTGTTTCTTTTACTTTCTCTACATTGAAAGCTGGCTTTAACGCTTCTACACACGTTGTCCAACTTGGTTTTTCCATACTTATCTCTGGGATCCTACTGGCTTTATATAAGTTACCTAGATAGTTTACCCATGCTGCCTCTTCCACAACACAGCTCATATTTCCTGGGGTCCTCCCTGTGGCATCCTGTATCAACCTCCAAAACCCTTTTATATTTTTGTTTTCTATTGTCTCTAGTAGGTTTACCCAATATTTTTCTTTAAAAATCCCTTTCTGCTTCCTTACTAATGATTTATATTATTTCTTCAACTTGAGCAGGATCTCTAAATTACCATAATCATAACATATCCTCTGCCGTCGCTCTATTATCCGAATGGCCCTTTTTTTTGTTCTGACATGCTAGTTTAAACCACCTGGGCCTTCCGTTGTTAAAATGAGGTTTTACCTTAACCTGTTTCTTATCTTTTAGATAGACTCTAAGACATTGCACTGCCTGAGCTATTTTATCCACGTACCATGCTACCTGGTGGCCTTCAATGCTATCCTTCTTGAAATTTTGTTGAAAGCGTACTAATTTCTCAAAATATACTTCCGTCAATTTTGTAGTCAAGCGCTTTGGGTATTCCACATTTTGGGTGATCACTCTTTCACATGGACTTGTTGGCCCCCTTAAAAGTTCACAGTACAGAGCGTTATGATCACTGTCCCTGCGCTTGATCACCCAGAACTTTTTTACCGTTCCATAGTTCCAGGCCTGAATAAAAAAATAATCTATTGGGGACTGTTGATTGCCTACTCTAAATGCCTGTGTAGCTGGTTGGTCTGGGTCCTTCCTACTTTAAGACATATTAATCCCATGAACCCAGAAACTTCCCCAATACTTCATCCTGATTAGTGGATAAACACCTGGGACATTTTGCTGACCCTATATTATAAGAGCTCAGGATTTCTTCAAACCAGTGATCTAATTTTCCATAGTTTAATTTACGGTTAAAGTCACCCATTATCACCATTGTGTCTTTCCCATACATTTCATTTAATTTAGTTATATCCTTTTTGAAGAGCCCCGTTTCTGTATCATATTCTTTTTGAGAACCCCATTGGATATATACATTTATAAGAATCAAATGGTCACATTTCCTTCAATACATGGGTAAGATGCCTTACAAACCAACAACCATTTACACAATGTGCTAATTAACTTAGCCTCTTTCACTAGCCTGGTTGAGGTGAGAGTCATAATCCCACCCAATGGGCGTCCACATATTTTCATTTTGCTGGCTGGTTTGTGGATTTGAACAAAACCTTTGACTACTGGGGTGTTGCCGCATAGCCATGTCTCCTGCAAGCAAATGATATCAGCATACTTTGCCACGTGGTTTAAACTATCCACCTTTCTTTGACCTCCCAACCCGTTTATATTCCATGAAATTAATCTCAGGCTATGCAGCAACTCTGTGTCCTAATCGATTTCACTAAGACACCCTGACTCATTCAGACCCCATGAGCTTGAACTTAGGATACTATTATCCGGACCCCAAATGCCCCAATTTTTTTAGGCCTCCAAATTCTCTACTGTTATGGTAATGTTTGACTTCTCCCCGCGCCCCCTGCTACCATCTTCACCTGTCCTTCCCCCAAACCTGCATGGAATCTCAGGAAACCTCCCTCTCGCTGTTTCCCTTCTTCAATTTCTACTTCAGAAATTATCCTTATACCCTTTTTTAGTATCTCCTTCTCAGCTTTCTGAATAGCAGCCTTAACAAGACCTGAGTAGACTTGGACCTTTGTGTATTCTGCACCTTGGTTGTTACTACTAAACCCAACCTGTCTTAAATCCTTTGTACCAATTTATTTTAAACTTGGACATTTTGCAAAAGAAAATAAGAGTTGGGAGCCATCTTCCTTTGTTTTTTCCTCCCAGTCTCTTGGTCAATAGGTTTAAAGTATATCCACAATGTGTTCTTATTGCTCTTATCTGTTTTTTTGTCCCACTCACCTCTTCCCTGCCATTCGTTCCTCCTAGGTAGTGTGTTCCCTCTACTTCCTCCGACTGCTAAAACTCTAGGTGATTCTTTCTCTCCTAGCTTATTTCTATTGTTTATTTAACACTTCGCCTCCCTACAAGATCTACAGGTGTAATTGCAGGGTACCCTTTTCCCTTCTGCAACAGCTTCCACTCCTACAGAGTGCCTCTCTATTTGCCTTCTTTCCCTTTTATTATTTTGCAGCATTCCATTAACATTAGTTTGTACTCTAGTCTGCGATTCATTACCCTTCTCTTTTATAGGGGCCTTCTTTCTTCCATATATACGGGTTGGCCTTTTATGAGAATACCTAAGATGTTGATGTTTTGGCCAAGAGAACTCTCCCTGCCTCCTTACCAGCATCGGCCATCTGGAGTTATACACATCATGCTGGGTACAACCCTCCACTGTGGCTCCTGTATTCCTTTCAATATGGCCTTCTATTATGGGGTCTTGTACTGGTCTAACCATTTTTGGCATCTGCCCCCTTATCCCCTGTAATTCTTCTATTATTTTTTTAAATTGTATTTCATGATTTTTTAACAGGGTATTATTTAACACTGAGACTTCTAACAGCCCTTACAACATGTTTTTGTAGCATGAACATAATGTCCAGCATAGAGGCAGAAGATGATGTCGTAATGTCCAAGCCCAGCGTACCATTCCGTAATATTTCATTTAATGAGTCTATGAGCTTAGGGCTTTGGTTTCCTGCATGATCTGTCAAACGTAGTTCTTGAAGCAGAATTTGACAAATTAATGCTGGCCCCCACGTCTTTGGACAGTTCCCCACCGATACCGCATCCTCACCCCCTAACGAGGAAAAGATCTGAGGTGAAGATGAAAGTCTTGGTTCCATGGGAGGGTCGATGATGCTTAAGTTACTCTATATAAGGGAGGAATCGACAATCTCCGCGACCTCCTCTACGCTTTGTGGCTCCTTATTGCTTTCTTGGGCTTGGCCTTTTCCAGTGCTTCTCCACAAAGTCCTTTATTGATTTGGACACTAAGCCACCTTCTTTCCCACAACCTTGCAGTTTATTCACTGTGGTGGGTTTCTTTGTGATTTTCCTCACCTCCCGTTTGTCATTTTTTGTGGGGGTTGTAGCGGGCACCCCTTCCGGCCCCCCCTTCAGGCCCTTCTTCAACTGACGCCACCTCAAACTCATCGATTTGATTCGATCTGTCTTTGCATATTTTTCTTGGCTTTGACTTTCTTGGCGCTATTCCAAAGTCCTCCTTGTATAATCTGTATCACTATATGCTACTTCTTTTCCGTGGGTTTTCCAAAACAACACAGAATGTGCTCTCAAGCAAATGGCTTTCCCTCCATAAACCCTACAGATCAGTGTTCACAAACATAATTTGAATTTTACATCACACGCCTCTTCTTACTCTTCCTGTGCTTTTTATACTCAAGCCCAGGTCTGGAAAAGAATTCAAAACAATTCACTCTCTTGTATATTGCTCTGTTGGTATCCAGCTTACTGTGTGCTGTATAGATGCCAGAAGAGAAGCACAAATGAGCAAGTTGAAAGGAAGACAAATGTACAAACAACATGAAAGAATGCTTAAGAGAGAATGAGCTTGAATAAGCAATTTGGGGGCATATTATCAAGTACAGCATTAAAATTATCGCTGCTATAATGACAGGAAACTGCCGCTAAAGCAGCGATATTGGGCTTGATAATATGCCCTTGTGAATTCCCATCAGAGCCCATGTTCTGGTGTGAACATGGGCTTCTATGGGAATTCACAAGGGCATAATATCAAGTCCATTATCGCTGCTTTTGCTGCAGTTTCCTGCCGCTAAAGCGGCAATAATTTTAACGCTGTTCTTGATAATATGCCCCTTCTTGACTAAAAAGGTGACAACTTATTGCATCCGATCTGGGGCTGCCCCTGACGTCGCCATAATCCCGCCTGACCACTTCTTTCCTTCTGTGAGGATACAGATGTATTGGAATATTCCTCAAGTTGTGGGCCTATGTTTGACCACTGTTTCACTACGCCATGTTTTCCATCTAGGATTTGTCACCATGTGGCCTGACAAGATGTGCTTATTTTAACCTCTTCGCTGCTGATGACGAGCTGAGCTCGTCATCAGCTACGGTGGTCGTGTGCTGATGAAGAGCTGAGCTCATCATGTAACGCAGCTTTTTAAAATTTGCCGCACACAGCGGGAATAGCGATGCGGCTAATGTTATTGTTTTGCAGGATGCATATCTTGAAAATATACTCATTGTTTGGTGCTTTATTTGCTTTCTGTGTTTTTTTGTAACTAAGAATTTATGCAAAGTGTGGGGAAGCTACCTACGTGAGTATAGAGGGCAGTTGTCCTTGCAATCAGGTAGTCACAATTGACTCCCAAAACCAATTGACTTTTGCCGAATTTTGTCAAAATGCTAATTTCAGAGGCACAAATGAACATCATTGCACTGTCTGAAATCTTAACTGTTTTCTCATGAGAAAATGAAAGACAAAACTGAGTATTATTTTGAATAAAATTTCTTTGAAGAAATCTCCTCGTTCATCCCCACTCAGTAAATTTGAAGTTCATGTGCAATCACTTACATTTACTATCTGAAAAAAAATTTCAATGGAACATCGAGAACGATTCAATCAATCAATCAATCAGAGTACTTGGAAAGCGCGCTACTCATCCGTGAGGGTCTCAAGGCGCTGAGGGAAGGGGTGCCGCTACTGTTCGAAGAGCCAGGTCTTGAGGAGTCTTCTGAAGGCTAGTAGGTCTTGGGTCTGCCGTAGGTGGGTAGGGAGGGTGTTCCAGGTCTTGGCAGCAAGGTAGAAGGGTCTGCCGTCGGAGGTCATTCGTTGGATGCGGGGAACAGCGACGAGGCTGGGGGAGCGGAGCTGGCGGGTCGGGTGTAGAAGCTGAGTCTGCGGTTCAGGTAGGCTGGTCCGGCGTTGTGGAGTGCTTTGTGTGCATGGGTGAGGAGCTTGAAGGTGATCCTCTTGTCGACGGGGAGCCAGTGTAGGTCTTTCAGGTGGGGGTGATGTGGCTGAGGTGGGGGACATTGACGATCAGTCGAGCGGAAGCGTTTTGGATGCGTTGTAGTCGTCGTAGGTGTTTGGCTTGGATTCCTGCGTAGAGTGTGTTGCCGTAGATTTACCATCAATATTTCTTTCAGGCTATCACTCAAAGCTCTTCTACAAAGTTTTAGTTTGTCATACAAAATTAGATCTTCTGAAAATATGCAGGACCATCATTAGTGGTCGACTCATTGACAGTGGGTGAAATAACAATTCTTTTCTCATGTATAGTATGTGTTTTTTTGTGGAAAATAAATGTTACACAAATACACTTTGGCAGTTGTCCGTGTCAAAAGTCACTCAAGACACCCACCCACCCACTATAATTTCCATGCTTTGAATGTTGACTGGGAGACATTTTGTGCTTCTAAAAAAAAATATATGAAAAAGACAAGCAGAAGAAAAGCAAACATGTGCGACATGTGAAACCTTATAATTGGGATTTACATGTAATATCACTTAGGAAAAAAAAGTGCTTGTCTCTACTACTATCCAAAATTTCGTTAATCAAGAGAGGTGGAAGGTTTAAACATTCTAGGCCAATTGACGAAAACATTAGAAATTTGCTCCTAAAGTACAGGGATATGTATGAAGCAGAAATTAGCTCGCAAACGATGCGAATCGCTAAAAATAGCGTTTGCGAACCTAAAAATCGTTAATCCCAATGTATGAAGTACAAAATGCATGCAAAAGAAGGAATCGCTATTTAGCGAGTTCCAAACCGTGCGAAAGTGGTAAATGGCGAATTCCATAGCGATTTCCAAATTTGCGCTGAAACCGGTTAGCGAAAATCGCAAATCTGGGAATCGCAATTAAGAATTCGCAATGGAATGTATCAACCAATCGCAAATTAAGAAATAAGGGATTTCGCAAATTAAGGAATCGCAATTACCATCAAGTGGGAGCAGGTGGTAACCAGGTCCAAAGTATAAAATGAAGCCCAGAATGCAACACACTCTCATCCACAATGTCTGGGCTGTACATGATAGTGAGGAGGCGAAGACTGAGAGCCGTGGCGCAAAGGAGGAGACGGCAGGAGAGGATATTCCGGTTGCGCACCACCATCTTCCCGCACACTGAGGAGGACATCTACACCCATTACAGACTGGAGGAACAGAGCATACTTGATTTAATTGAGGAACTGAGGCCCCACCTAGAACACCCCACCCGCAGGACCCAGGCCATACCCACACACATCCAGGTCCCGTGTTCACTACACCTGCTGGCCTCAGGCAGTTTTCAGGGGGTCATAGCCTCAGCAGGAGGGGTGTCACAAAGTGCCCTGTCGCGCTTCTTCCATGCGTTCCTCGACGCCATGACACATAGGATGCAACACCACATACACTTCCCCAGCACCCCACAGGAACTAGCACAGACCAAGCAGGACTTTTACAACATTGCCCAATTCCCCCACGTCATAGGATGTATAGATGGGACACATGTTGCCATTTCCCCCCCCAAACATAGAGTATGTATTCCGGAATAGGAAATGCTACCACTCACCGAACATACAGATGGTGTGTGATGCCAAATACATAATCACCGACATAGTGGCAAATTATCCAGGAAGCACACATGACGCCTTCATATTCCGTCACAGTGGGCTATACCGTAGACTCTCAAGAGGGGAATTTGGAGAGGGATACCTACTAGGTAAAAACACACAATGACAGCCCACATTCCAAATGGCCAGCATGTGCATCACAGTGACTGACCTTTAAACATTTTCACCCACAGGGGACAGTGCCTATGCAGTCCGGGATTTCATCCTGACACCCTACCTGAATCATGCCCCTGCTGGGGAGTAGTGCTACAACCGGGCACACATTTCAACAAGAGGCACCATCGAGAGAACATTTGGCATATTGAAGAGCAGATTCAGATGCATACACAAGAGTGGAGGGGCCCTCCAATACAGCCCAGAAACGTGCTGCAAAATTGTAGTAGCTTGCGCCATGCTGCACAACATTGCTACCAGGAAAGGGACACCAATGGAGTTGAGTGACTCAGAAACCTCCGATGTGGAGGGACCTGGACCCATAGACATGGAAGCTGGCGTAGCTGCTGCTGCAGCTGTGCGACAGAGGCGTGATGAGATCATGCGTAACTACTTCTAGGTGAGAAATAATGATACCATGACAACTTAAGCCTTTGCTAATGTGTTTAATTCCCAATAGCAACAATGTCACACATCAAAAGTAACAGAAAGGAACTCTCCCAATCCAATGCACTTGTTGAATTCACAGTTCAACAAATGTAGTCAATTCACAGTAAATGCAACACTGTTGCTGGCCCTATGTCTCCCCTGTGTGAAATAGTCATTTTTCAGCAGTTTCTATTGGTGTGTGGCAGGCCTGGTGCTCCTGCCACTACGGCGCCTCTCAACAGTGGGTGGTGGGGTGTTGGAGCTCCGTACTGACTGTGAGTACTCCTCACTTGGGGTCAGCACCCCTGGACCAGCAGTACGCAGTGCGCGCAGTTCATCCAGGCTAGCAGTTGACTGAACTACCACAGTGGCAATATCCTGGATTCCGTGAGAGAACTCACGCTGGGTCTCTATGGCACGCCTTGCCAGCATATTGGTGGAGGAGGCCAGGCGGTTAATAGCGCGAGTGAAGTGGTCCATGCGGGCCATTTCTTTGCGCCTGGCTGCGCGTTCTGCTCGCAACTCGGCAGTCAGCTCCTGCACAGCCCCCCTGATTTCCTGGCGTATTCCCCTATTTCCTGCCCTAATCTCCCGCTGAATGGCCTTCATATGTTTCGCTTGCAGGAGGTGTACCTGGAGCATGTGCATTTCGAGGCCAGCAAACACAGATTCATCCTGGTGCTCACTGGAGCCGAAGCCTGTGCGGGGTCTATGCCTGCCTGTGGTCTGTGGTCGTGGCTCCTGCTGCTGGGTAACTGGTGCTTCAGACTGCGCTGTCACAGTGTCCTCATCCTCATCTTCCATTATCCTCAATGGCCTCGGGATCCTCCTTCTGTGTCCCTGTGGTTGGGTGAAAGGACTGCCCTCCCCATCTGTATCCTGGCCCTGGCTACCTTCTCCAGTGGCTTGGGGTCCTGTGTCACTTGCACTGGCTGTTGCCTTTCCACTTGCAGGTGCTGTGGATAGAACAGCACACATTAATATTTTGTTCCTGTCATGTGATGTTCAAATAAATTCTTTCACAGTGCTCCCTAACTTCACTTGTGTCATTCAACTTTCCTGACCTGCACATGTGAAAATTGCTTTAGTTGGATGCTACTTCAAACATTACTGACTATTGTGACTACAGCTCCCATAATGCATTGCTGTGAGTGCCTGTGTACTTGCTCAAGGCTGATATGTGGTTCCCCTTATCCCTAGGTCGCTGCAGGGTGTTGCTGGGGGTGGTTTAGGGTGGGGAAGGCATGCTCCTTACCTGGTCTTGCAGCTGGTTGGGCTGAGCTGTCTAGCATGGACACGCCCGCTACACTCTGTGGAGGCAGTGTGCCCTCTACCAGTTCCTTCAGTGGCGTTGAGTCTGTGACATTGGAGGTTCCCCCACCGGTGAGCTGGGACTGCTCCAGCCTGGCAGCCAACTTCTCCTTAGAGCGCTGGCGCAGGTCACACCAGCGCTTCCGCAACACTTCTATTGTCCGGTGTGTCACTCCAAGGGCATTTACTTTGGCTTGGATGCCTTCCCAAATCCTTCTCTTCCTGGCTTCAGGCACCTTGTGCGAACTCCTCCCAAATAATGCCTCTTGGTCTGGCACCATTTCTGTGATGAGGGTTTCTAGTTCTGCCTCAGAGAACTTGAGCTTTCTCTTCCTGGCTGCTTCCCCCTCTTGCTGCTCCTGCTGGGTTGCTGGAACATCTTGATTTCCTCCTTCTGCCATGGCTCCTGAGTAGCAAACAACAGTCACACCCTCTCTCAGTAGCAATACTGAAGCACCATGGGAAATCACTCACTTCCTGGATGGTGATGTCATTATATAGCATCAGGATTGCGATTGGATGTTTCCAGAAAATCGCAAAATTGCGATTTTACCCGTTGGTACATCGGAATTTTGCGATTTTCGGGCAGCGATCTCGCAATTTTGCATTTTACAGACTGCGATCTCGCAAATTAGCGATTTTTTAAGATTAAGGAATCGCTATTGACCATCGTGCAATTATTTAGCGATTGTGGTCGAATCGCTAAATATTTGTGATTGTGTTGATACATGCCGATTTGTGATTCGGTAAAAATCGCAATTTCCGAATCGCAAATCGGTTTTTTGATACATATGGCCCATAGGGATATAGGGAAGTACAGTAAACCCATACTTCCCGATTTGCACTTTGCTTTCAGTATTTTTATCCATGGCTATGGTATTAAAGTGTTACAATAGTCCCTACTTGATATTCTTTATTACAACCCTATACTCTGCTTTCATCTTTCCCTTTATTTGAAATCTCTTAGAACAAGCTACGTGCTATTCAGTTGTACAACTGCAACTCATCTAATTGGTTTGAGCATGTCTGTAATTTGAAATGTGACCAATAAAATGGATAGAAATGTCCTCTTAAATATGCTCCATTGACATAAATATTTTGCAAAGGAGCACATAATGATCAAATGTAGATTGTTTTATGTTCTTCTCCAGAATGAAACAGGATTTGAGCATTGAGCGGTATTATACAAGAATTCAATACATTCTAATTTTATAGTGAATGATTTGTCCACACCTATTAATTCCTATAGAAACATCACCTTATGTGGAAGTAAGGTAGACATAAATGTATATATGTGACATGGACACCAATTTTGAATTAGAGTTTTACATAGGGGTGAGCAAAAAGTTTGCTCCTCCTACAAACTGGATACATGGTTTCTTCTATTTCCACTAATGACAAGCAGCCTAAAAACACACAATTTTGCACCATGTCATAAACACTATTGAGAAAAAGAAACTGGAGGACTCAACAGTTATTGGCGGACCACATCCAGCAGCATCCACTGATCTCAGTTGCCACTAAGAGATGTCCAGGTGGCCCCAGATCACCTGCTGAAGTACAATGCTGTTAGTATGAGCAGTCAGATGGCTAGTTCCTGTAACAATTAGGAACATGTAAGGATCCTAGGGTCCAGATCTTTGCCCATGGCACCCATCAACAGAGCTTATGGAAGTAACAGTGAGTGAAATTTGCATAATTACACAAAATGACATTTAATTACGTGAAATGAAAATCCATCATTCGTGCTATATTTTAGTGCAAAAGGAATCCGCGTGTCAATGTTTGGCAGGAGGATGCATTTAAACAAAAGTACTGCAAATAACACCCACTTGCGTCCTGCTACTCCCGTGAGTTCTCTCTAATGGCCACGAATGGCATCATAAATAGTACCTTTTTAACCCAAAGAGCACCTAATTACGCACAATGGCATAATGTTGTAATTTCAGAAACTTTGTGTAACAAGCACGGCACAAAATTATCAAAATTGCCAAATTACACTGGCATCATTTTCATTTCCCCCAGGCCTAACAAGAAATTGGAGGCATTATTGCCCTTCAGAATAACTCACTTTAGCACTGGGTTACAGCATATTGATGATATATTATCTTAATTGTTTTCATTTTGACTTGCACAAAAAGGCTCGGAGAAATTAATATTCATCAGGAGCAAAGCATCATATATGAACCCCCAAAATCCTTCAGATGTGCCTGTATGTTGGACCTTTTAAACCACTAGCTTTGCAGTTTTCTGTAACTCACAATGTTTCTGCCAATGTTGTCATAATTGCAGCTCATTCGAAGGCCCAGAATCACCAAGGTATAGCGTTAGGTTAGCGTTAACGCTAACCCGACACTAAATAAATTTGGGGATTAACAAACCAATTCTAATTGGAATTAGCATTGGTTTGTATGGAAAAGTAACACTAAGCAGCGCGAAACACGGCTTTGCATTACTTTACGTCAAGGAGGCGTTGCAAGGGAGGTACATGGGCATTCCCATGTAACAACCCATGCTTTGTGACACTTAACCCTATCTACTAACATTAGTAAACAAGGTTTAACACCAAAGATTAGCGCCACTGGAAAGCAGGCATTAAACAGTGAAATGTTTTCATATCTCCATTCTCTTCTGACTTTGCCTGTGTGTGCAAAGTGCAGCAAACACACCAAGTAGGAAAAGCTTTGACGTGTGTCTAGCCACAGCATTTTGTACTGGAATGGTACCCTTCCTATACAAAACCAATGGTAGATTCAGGCACGCACCCTAGCCCCTTCCATGCCGCCGCGATTCCCCTGGTGTGCTGTAAACAACACGAACAGGGGCGGGCCATGACGAACCCCAGCCGTCATCAGCACACGAGCACCGTAGTGCATGACGGCTGGGATTCGTCATCAGCATGGAAGGGGCTAGCACTATGGCGCTAGGGTGTGTGCCTCGCGCATGGCCGCTAAAATCAATGCTGGCTCTAGGGATAGGGAAGGAGAGAGACATATCTCTGTGAATATGGCGTTCCCCTTCGCTCTCCCTGCCACGCAAAGCAGCCCAGCTCTGCATTGCGTGACAACGTTCAGAATCTGAGCTCGGGGCTGACAGTCCCCCCTAACACACACACACACACACACACGCACACACATGCACGTGCACACACACACACACCAGAACTTCACACTTTAATGGGCTTCTCTGCGTATTTGTGCTGCTGAACAGCATTGTTTTCAAGAAAACATGAGCTGTGGATTTGCTAAGTGAGAGACCTTCACACAATTCTGCTTCTGGCCCCTCGGTTGACAGCGACACACTATTTCACAAACCCTTTGAAAAGTTTAACATTCAATAGCTATTCTTTTGAAAGAAACTTTTCTTTAAAACAGCTTTCACCTCCAAGTTCAAACAATTCTTGGCTATACAGAAAAGAACCGAAGAACCGCCCCCTCCACCCCCCAAAAAACCCTCACTTTTGTGCAGAAATATCTCCTTGCTATTCTTCCCTATCTAGGCTACGCTTCAAGTTCTTAAGATATGTTTCCCCTTGACAGTATCTCTCAAGGGATGCTCTGCCAGCCATTAACCACTAAGTAGGTGTTGAAGGAAACCTTTTCTTGATCCCTAACCCGAATTGTGTCTTTTGTCTCCTTTTTGCCCATTAGCCACCACAATGCCTGAAAGCGCTCGGCAACGGAGGATGAAAATGGCTGACATTGTAGTACATCTGTGTGCGGGGTCATCTTTGGCACACCGAGCTCTGTTCGCCTTGGATCTAACCAGAAATGATCTGAGAAGAGTGCCCACAAGGTTTCTTTTCTCTCCATCTTGTGGCTGCGTTAGACACAGGGAGCGATCTTGAAAGAATGCGCACTGAAAGAACAGCAGCGGGGAGCCGCCAGGGCCGGCTGTTATTTGTCGAACAAAAGGCCTCCAAGGATTGCTTTGCTGATGTCCTTGTCAGCTTTTCATTCTGTATTTGGGCTCCTTGTCCAAGAAGAAAGGACGAGGATAAGTTTCACTCCGCGCACATTTGGCAACTTCTCAATTTCTATTACTGTCCTCTCCATCTCTATCCATCCTGTGTGCAGCTGAAATTCACTAGGAGGTCACCTATCAATGCACAATGTACTTCTAACCGCAGGTCAAATTTATAATTTATCATATTCAAAGACTTAACAATATTATCAGAGAGCGCCCGGCATGGCGATTGCTAGATAGTGCAGATTCTTGTACTTGAGCAGCATGTTGGAATGCTGGGCCTCACGTGCAGGGCAAGGGTATTGTGTAATATCTAGATCTGCTAAGTACAGTGTTTAATTTGAGCCTGTGGTATCCGGTGCTTGGCACCAACACTTAATTGTCAACACCGGCGCTTGTGGCAGTCTGCCACAAGGTAGCGCTGTCTAGCTAATATAGAGACAACCACAAGAACAGTTAATTATTAATTTAATGTACATAAAACATTTCTATTACCTGTTGCCCACGCCATTCTTACAGCTTTGGGGGCCGGAAATAGTCAGAATTGTCACATTTGTAGGAGTGTGATGGTAAGTAGGTGTGTTGTTACCGGCATTGACAGCACAGCAGGGTCAATGTGTGGTGCAAGCTGCAGTGGCACCTGATGAGAGCCCTGGCACTTTTTTTTCTCAAATTAAGCACTGGCTAAGTAGGCAATATGCCCAAAGCCATGCTGTTGCAAACTTGTAGCAATGACCAAATATTGTGCTGTGACGATTTATGGCCAGAGACATCCTCCTGCATCCTTTATGTCTTGGGTGGCAGCATATTCCTTCTTACTCCTCAAGCTCACAATAAAAGGCCAACTCCTGTTTTAGGAAATTTTAGTAGGCCTGGGTGGAGTTCGAGGCGTTCGGCATAGTGGAACTCCGCGAATTGACCAAAAAACTCTGCCACGCTACATGGAGTTCTACAAGTGGGAAAGTGCATTAGGTCCCACCTTTTGCGCTGATTTTTAGTGCTGGGTGTTTGTCCTGTACTTGAAAACAGCATGCACGGCACCATGCACAGCGCAAGAGGTCACTGTTTCTTTCTGCTGCTCGAGCAGATGTTCTACTCGAGTGGCAGCTTCCTCAACGCAAACAGAAGGTTTCTCAACGCGAGCGGTAGTGGCCATCTGCGACCGCCCGCATAGAGAAATCTTACCAGGAGGTGGTCTGGAGTGAGATTTTTCTCGCTCACAGTCACAAACTTAACATTGGCGAGCAAGGAAAAAACTCTGCTCTGGTTTTTCTGAACTCCGAGCGGAGTGCCGAGTGGGAAAAACTCTGCAAACTCCACGAGCGGAGCACAATTGCACACCCAGGCCTACATTTTAGTCCAATCAGATGAGCACCGGCACATACTAGTAGATGCTTCCCCTTCACACAGACCTACCTGTGCATCAAATGCACATTTGGTGTTACAAGGGGGGCTTACTATACGGATGAGATGCATTGCTCTGTACGCCGGGTCCAAGGCCTGTAAGTGCTTTATATTCCAAGTTTTCCCATTTCTAACTAAATAGCTCTCCTCATGTTGTAGACCTCTTCTTGGCACACTGCCTACTGGTAGAATGGTAGATGTGAAAAAGGTGTCAAGTACCACCGTACCAAAGCTTAGACTCAAGTTAATTGTTGTACACACATGAATTTTCTGACCACTATTTAAAATTAGTCACTTAGAAAGGAGGTCGGTGTTGAAATGCATCATAGACAGTGCTACATGTCTTCTGGAATTACTTTCATAATGTTACAGTTTAAAACATGTAAATATTTATCAACTGCATCTACAATCAGCATTTTTCACAATAACAAAAAGCAAAGTAAAAGTGCAGTCATTTTTGCGAATTGAGGGGCATATTACCAAGCAATAGCGATAATTAGCGCTATTGCTTGGTTAGAGACAAAAATTTACCGCAGAGCTGCAGCGATTTTTACCCCAAATAAACCTTGGTATTAAGCATGGGCGGAAAATCCGTTCCGCTCGCGGATTTTGCGGATTTTCGGTAAATTCGCAATCCGCGAGATTCGCGAATTTAACGCAAAATCCGCAAATCCGCGAGCAGCGGATTTTATGGCTTGCTCGCACTGTTCGCGTGAGTTCGCGGCTTCCCAGTTCAACTTCGCGCCCCGCGAATAAGCGCTAAATTGCAGAAATACGATCTTAGCAAAACTGAAACTACTTACCAGGTTCAAAAGTTCAAGCTCATCATTAGTAGCCATTTCCTGTAGTGCTTCCTGAGGGGCCCCTCCAGAGTTCAGTTGCCTACTTGCAACTTTTATGTGACCCTGCTATGACCCTCAGAATAGTTACACATATGCCACAAAGGTCCTGAATTACAGCTAAGGGAGACAAGCAGGAGCCAGGCTGGAAGTTCAAATCCAGTGACACATTAATCAGCCCCTAATTCATTATTGTCAGTTGGGGCAGGGCAGGTGTTGTAACTAATTTTGCAACAATGAAAGCACTTAGCAAGTGCAAAAGATCACTAATCAGGAAGCACTAAGGAAGCAGGTGCCAGCTAAAAAAATATTCTGTGACACATTAATCAGCCCCAAATTAATTCAGGTCACTTGAGGCAGGGAAGGTGTGCTTTGCTTTGCCACAATAATGTACACTGGACAACCAGAGGGTGCTGTGATGAATCAGAGGGTGGCATGGGTGGGCCAGAGGGTGGCATGAGTAGTCAGAGAGTGGCAGTGGTGACAGAGAGTGGCAGTGATGAAGAAGAGTGTCCCAAACAGGCTGGACACGTAGAAACAACAAGTTCGCAAAACTTGCGACCCGACAGGTAAGTTCGCGTTTGCGAAATTGTACAAAACCCTCGCGAACTGGCAGAAACCCGCGCGAACACACAAAAAAAAATCCAGAAATTTGCGAGAATTTGCGGATTTTGCGGATTGCAAGTTCGCAAATCCGCAAAATTCGCGAACGCGAGATTCGCAAAATTCGCCCATGCTTACTTGGTATTACCAAGGTTTAACGCAAATGCGATAAAAATCGCCGCAATGTATGAATATCGCTGAAAAGTCAGCGATATTCATGCATTACCGAGCTAATGCTCTTAGCCATGTTATCCACCTACCATTGGATTACATGGCTAAGAACTGCTCAGGGGCAGGTGTTAGCTTTTGGAGATTTTCGCGCTTAGCGCGAATATCTCCAAAAGTTGGTAATAGGAGATAGCGATGTTAGCGACTATTTCCAGTCGCTAACATCTTGGCACGCCCACTTTGCATGTCATTAGTGATAAATATCACTGACATGCAAAGCGGGGCCCAAGATGGTTGCTATCACCTACTAGCTGTCGCTAACTGGTGTTAGCGACAGCTAGGTAATAGGGAGATCATTTTATCTCCGCTTTCTTGGCTTTTAAAGCCAAAAAAGCGGAGATAAACCCCCTTGATAATATGCCCCTAAAACCCCAAAACACGAATTCTCAGTTATGCTTAGTGAAATTTTCCATACATTGCACAGCAGCCTTACAAACCATCATTTTCTCAACAAATGCAATGCTCAGTAACTGTCCCAGGATGCAACAGAAACAATTTCCAATGTTATATATAATCTTACATTATATATCACAGTATCCTTAATGCTATGAAGGGGTTTAAGACAGTATATGGTTCTATTTAATTATATTGTTATTTTATATGTTGCTACTTGCTTGGATATATTTTCTGAGACATTAGCATTGCATTTAGTGTGTGCCTTTTGGCAGCAGTTATAAATTATTTTACTGCTGTGTAATTTTACCATACTATGGTGTAATCTAAAAGTATCTTGCTTGCAAGACAAGAGAAGTGAGGGTTTGAAGGTGTGGTCAGCATTGAAAGTTTGTGAACACCCACAAATAGGTAAGTAATCTCTGACTTTTTTCCACCTTTTGCCCTGTGTAAATATGCTTTTCTAGTGGAAAAAGCTGAAACATGTCTGCCGTTGCACAAAGAAGCAGACATTTCAGAAGGTCAATTTAGGCACCAAGCGCACCAAGGCTTATCTAAGAATCTACCACACATTTCATACATAACTCCTAGAGTTGGAATCTGTACCAAATAATGCCTTCTTTTTTTGTATAAGCATTTGAACCTTGGAGGTTCCCAAAGACATTCAAGCCTGGTGTCGCCCCTTGTATAATCTGCCATCTTGATAGGTTCTGGGGCAGTGAGGTTTTGCTGAGCAAGTAGATTAGCCTATTAGATTACCTAGGATTTGTGACCACACCAACAAAATTGATTCTTACTTCCAATCACATGTATCTCTGGGATTTTCCTATTAATATTAAATTAAAACATCATACTTATCAGGGACAAAGAGAAGCACATCAATAAAAGTTGTAAGATTTTGTTCTGTCCTAAAATATCTTCTTATCAAACGTGATGAGTACCATTTAGAATCTCAACCTCCTTTTAATGGTTCTCCCAGGCCTGCTGCCATTCCTGTGGCTACAGTCCTGGGGCCTCATTTATGAGAAATGACGCATCGCTGCGTGAAAGCAGCGATGTGTCACTTCTCAGTGCGCACTCCTTGCGACATTCCTGATGCGTCATATTTAATGTATGACGCATCATGTCGCAAGGAGTTACAGATACGTCAGTATTTCTGACGTATCTGTAAGCGCAAAAGTGACGCAGTGCTGGAGTGTATCACAAAAGTGACGCACTCCAGCAATGCGTCCTTTCATATGGGGCAAGCCCCATGTGAAAGGGCCTGCGTCAGTCTTACGCCTGCTGTGAGGCAGGCGCAAGATTTTGACGCAACAGCGTCCTAGAAGTGACGCAGTGAAATCTCATAGATTTCACTGCGTCACTTCTACGACCCTTCCTTGCGTCAATACGTCCCCCTTGCATACATTATACCTGGCGCAGGTATAATGTGGCACAGGGGTTAACAAAGTGACGCATCTACCTAGATGCGTCACTTTGTAAATATGGCGCATCAAGGTGCATTTTTTACACCACTGGTCTATCACAAAAAGTGACGCACCGGCGGCGTAAAAGTGACGCACAGCCTCATAAATGAGGCCCCTGATGCTTCCTGCTTCCTGTATACAAAAGGTGATTAAAAGTGTAGAAGTCTGTCTTTTTTTTTCTTTGTAGTAAAATGCTTCCATGGGTAAACGTTTGTGAGTAATACATTTCCATGGTGAAGCAAACAGAATGGCGTGTTGTCAGGCTGAAACATTTTAAAATAATTCTAAGAGCAAGACCCAAGTCAGAGGATCCGATGGGAGCTGAAAGAGTCCTAATGCAAGCTCAAAGAAGTCCCAGGCGTTGGACTGCTGAAACTCTGCAAGAGTTGGCTCTGCACATCAATGCTGGGAACAGACAAAGAACATCCTTCACGTTCAGCAGTATTATGAAAGACAAAATTAAAATTCTGTTCCAGTGAAGGTGGGAAGCATGATCTTGGTGATGTGTATCAACCACTTCAGTATCTCAAACCTTTACCTCTTAAAACCAGCTCCACAGTGGCAGCAGGAGTCCTACAGTGCAGCATCTCAGATCAAGCTGAGGATGAGATTCTTGAACTAAAGATAACAAACGGAATGATCCCCAATGATCACAGCAACTGTAGCCTGCATTCAGAAATCTGAGGAACAAATCATGGTACTCTGAAATTTATCTGACACAGATCACTTTGCAAGCCAGTGCAATGTCTTATGTCCAGCACTTTTTGTTAGGACCAGAAACTGGAAATCTAGCAAACAAGAGATGCAGTCTGGGCCTCTTACTCACCTCATGTGCCTCTTTTAGTTCATTTTGATACCTTATCTTCTATCACAAGTAGTCAGGCTTGGGGCATTTCTGATTCTTGTGGCCCCACTGTAGCTTTGGAGGCAAGATACGTGGTATTTCTTTACACTTCAGTTTCAAGGAGAACCTAGAGGATCTTTGATAGTTTTACAGTGCAGGAAAAACAGCTGTAATTTGGTGCTGCTTCCACTTCACCAAACTCAGGCTTCCACGCTCTGACAATAGCCGGCGGAAGAACTGAGCCAACACTGGAGGAGCTTCTGCTGGCTCCACTGCTGCCAACCTTTGACCTGATAGAGCATCTTTTACAGGACCATCAGGTCATAGTGACAGTCATCGTGCTCTATTTATGACTGTGTGATCATCACTAGATTTCCCTACCCAGGGCTGCCATGCAGGCCATGGTGGTCCCAGGCTTTGACATTAAACAATGGCTACCAATGGAGGAGAGAAAGCTCACTGCACATTGGGACATTGTTGCTTTGTACTGCAGGAAGAACCTCTCACATTGGGGGTTTGTATTAAAGAATAAAATGCTTTCTTGAGTGGGAACATCAAACATGGTGCCCACTTGTCAAGGGATCAGTGTCTCTAGTGGAGGCCATTGACCTGGCAGACCTATGGGCCGTCTCCCAGGGTCTAAATGACCTTGCTAGGTTTCTTATCATCAAGGAAGGCCACACGGGCCCAGATTTCTTATGAATTTGCATCATCCCGGACACAAACTTATCTTTGACATATACTAAGCCAATTAAAGCCCTTATGCATCAAGTTAGTGTTACAAGGATGGAGCCTGGGCATTCCCATGCAGCCGTCCATGTAATGTGAAGCAAACCCAGAAGACTTGTAAGCCTGAGTTTGTGCCAAAATGGTGCAGCTACTCCACAGAGGGGTAAGAAGGAAAATATATGTATTTCTCCTCATTACCTCCGCTGTCCATGTGTGTTACATTCTGCAGCACACATAGAAAGAAGAATAAGCTTCTAAAGATTGTTTTTATGCAGGCGGATGTCCCTCCCTGCACATAAACAATACTACCCATAATGTAGACAGCTTTGCACTATGGTAAGGAAGCGAAAGGCAGCACACAGTTCACCAGCTCAGGCATATACCAGAAATGCTCCATATCTTTGTAAATATGGAACATTTCTGCTGTCTACCTTTCACATAACGCAGAGCAGCGAGTTCCCTTGCTGCAATGTGTTTTGTGAAATAAAGGTAAATGCGCCCATCAACCGCTTTTGATTGAAGGATCCTTCAAACTAACAGTGTGGTGGTTTCCAGGGCATCCTGAGATCGCTGTGACTTTTTGGAGGATAATGCATTATTCATTAGCAAAGCTGGGATTGAACATCACAAATGGCATAGTCCTCTGCTTGACTCAAATGAGATGTCCTGTCCTCAGTAAAAAGCTTGCTTTAGCTTTTATTTAAGGACCTATGTGAGATGCACAGATTGTGTCTATGAAGCAATTTCCCCACTTTCGAGACCTCATGAGGACAAAGGAGAATTACTATGGACATTTTAGCCACCTCAAGCTTCTGGTTTATCAGTATTCAAAATATCTTTCGCGTTGAACTGGGACCTTTCAGCAGGGTCATTGCCAAACGTTTCCCTTCATACTCCCACGTTTTGCTGAATTTGTTTTGAGTCCTCAGGACTCTGTGCACTTTATTGCTGTTAACCAGTGCTAAAGTGCTTGTGCTCTCCCCATCATACATGGAAACATTGGCTTATATCCAAATGGGCATATTTAATATACTTATAAGTCCATAGTAGAGTGCCACTGCATATGCCCAATGCCAGTAAGTGAAATGCACTAGTTAAATGCTACTGGTGTGCCTGTATTATTGGTTGTATAACCCACTTAAATAGCACTTTAAACACGTATCAGGTGTGCCATTACCGAGCCTGTGTGTGCAGTTTAAACTACCAGTTTGATCTGGCAAAGGAAACCTTTTGTTAGGTCCAAACCTTCCTTTTTAATACATGTAATTCACCTCTAAGATAGGCTCTGGACAGCCCAAAGGGCAGGGTACAGTGTATTTGAAAGGTTGGATGTGTACTTTTAAGTTTTACATGTCCTGATAGTGAAAAACTCTTAAATTCTTTTTTCGATGCTGTAAGGCCTATCTCTTCCATACGACAATACTGGAGTTGCCTTATTACATTTTATAATTGTAATTTCAAAAATTGGAAGAGATGACAGGTCATGTTTAGTGTTTCTGGATTCACAATTTAAAATCCTAACTTATTGTGTAGTCGGATTTTAAATTGCAATTCCGAAAATGCCACATTTAAAAAGTTCACATTTTCCTGCCTTAGCCATTTAGGGCCAGATGTAGGTCGGTCGGTAACGGCCGAAAATCGGTATTTTCGTCCGTTACCGACCGGTACACATGATTTGAAATGTAGGGGCACAATTTTACAGAATCAGTAACTTTACCGATTCGGTAAAGTTACCGATTCTGTAAAATACCGAATCGGTATTTTTACCGATTCGGTAAATCTCAGATGTAGGTGGGACTCTTCTGAGTCCCAAAGGCGCCACAAAAGCGGTATTTTACCACACAATCCTATTGTGCGGTAAAATACTGATTTCAGGTGTGCATGCACATGTATGCATGCACACCTAGCCATGTGACAGACAGACATGCCCTTAGGGCATGTCTGTATGCCACATGGCGCACATGCCTATTTGTGGGGTGCCAGAGGGTGTCAAAGTGACACCCCCTGCACCCTTGCAAAATTCGGTATTTACCGATTCTGTAAATACAGAATCGGTATTTCCCATTGATTCCTATGGGCTTTGAAGCCCATAGGAATTAATGGGAAATACCGATTCTGTATTTACAGAATCGGTAAATACCGAATGTTACAGAATCGGTATTTCCACATCTGGATATACCTACATGTCAACCACATTGATTTACCGATTTTCAAATACCGAATCGGTAAAATTCGATAATTAAAAATCGGTAAATCAATATTACATACATCGGGCCCTTAGTGTCTATAGCTTGTCTTGGGTCACCAGGTGTAACTGATAGTTAGACTTTGTGAATTCCTCCCCGACAGTCACACAATCACAAAACTCGCAAAGCATAACCGATCTTCAAAGTGCCAAAAAAGCTCAGAAATGTACTACAGTGAACAGTGACCTAGTAACGTACTAAACACAATGTATATCTCCAAATGTTTTTATTTTCTATTTTGTTTTATATTATTTTTGTGATTTTATTTACATACAGCAAAATAGTTGTTATATGGGTTTCGCGCCCCTGAGGTTACAGAAAAATTATTTTAAAAAGTTGCCTTTTTGTGCTTACCGGTGAGACATGTCTGGTCTGCGAAGCATCATTGGTGGTGCGTGTGCGAAGCTCACTCATTTCTCCACTTGAAGAAAGAGTATAGAACTCACTTCTTCTAAGAACACAGCGTCCACCATTGATATAGAATCATGCACTACTCCCGGGCCCTCTGGCCCAACCTGAAGAGAACCCCTTGTTCTGCTGGACATCCTGCTTCATTTCTATTCAGTGCTCCAATGCTTACCAGCTAGGTTCCTGCTATGTAACTGCTCATACAAACATACATTCATGCTGAAGAAGTTGCATTACAAAAAGACAAAACAGTCAGGTTTTTGCATTGTCAGATTTTCTATTTATATCAACTGGTACAGGTGACAAGAGAGCAAAAATGTGATTTATTTTTACTTTTTAGCACATTTTCATCATCTAGTTAAAAAAGGCACAAAGTAGCCCTTCCACCATTCAACATCAATGGGGAAATTGGCCTTACAGACTCAATATTTGGTAGTTTGGCATGATATGTTACTTACTCAATGATACGTGTTTTTTCACTGTAATGGTATGCTTAGAAACAACTGCACCAAAATTAAATCCCAAAGGAATTCCCCAGCAGAGAAATGGAGCAAATGTTTTGCGTGGAATCTTTGATGGCATTTGTTGTCTGGAGGTGCATGTTGCAGCATCTCTATGTGATTGTCACCATATTTGTGCCTGTGATTCATTAATAATAGAAAAGCTATGAAATAAAATAATCATGGTGAGAGGGGATGGATAGTGGGTGAGCGGTGAATGAGGAGCTAATCTGAGTGGCCCGTTAGCAATGTGCATCTGCTGGGTCTACACAAAAAAAGATTAAAAAAGAAATGCAAAAGAAAGCAACAGTACCCTCACTTCAACAGCAGAAGGTTACAACTCATCCAATCAAAACACAGTGAGATTGAAAAGCTCTTTGGGAATGGGGAGTAAAGCCATGAAATCAGAGTAGGGAATTGAGATAGACAAGAAAGCAATCCAATCACGAGCAAGGGATGCACAAAGAGCCAACACTTAGGGTCTCGTGGCAAGTACCCTGAATGACTACGTGGAATTTATCACACACAATAACAACTGAAACCCATAGGCTTGGAATTGATTATGTGCTATAAATTTCTGAGGGTGGCCGCATAATTCCACTCTGTTGGTGGAGTTCGCAGAGCTTTGCCTACTATGCATTTGCATGTAATGCAGAGTTCTGGCAAAACTCCACCAACTGCTGCATGGCAGAATTTGTTCTCGTGCTCTGCTTGCCAACATTAATTTGGCAAGCATCAGGGAGAATTTGCAGCCCCTAGCACAATTTTTGAGTGCTAGAACATCTCACACTGAGATTTCTCAATGGAGGAGGTCGTGGCAGATCGCTACTGTTCGCGTTGAGAAAGTTGCCGGTCCATTAGAAATCTACTTGAGCGGAAGAAAGAAGCAGCACCCAATGGCACACTGCGTAGTGCTGTTCAAGCTGATATTACAGCGTGGAACAAGATTTTGGCAAAACTCCACAGTATTTTGCGCAGTTTTTATGTAACTCCATGGAATGTGCAGAGTGAAATTCCGCGAGTTCCGACCACCCCTATAATCTTGCTAACCATGAGTTTTGCTCTGAGAAATAGAGGATGTAGCCTAACAGTTAGGGTGGTCGATCTCAAATCTGGGGAACTGGGTTTGCGTCTCGGCAATGATGCTCAACATCCTGTGATTCTGGGCAAATAAATTAGGGGCATATTACCAAGGGCCTTATCGCCGCTTTAGCTGGAATTTTTCCCGCTAAAGCGGCGATAATTTTATCGCCCTATTACCTAGCTGTCGCTAACACCAGTTAGCGACAGCTAGTAGGAGATAGCGATCATCTTGGGGCCCACTTTGCCTGTCAGTGATAATTATCGCTAATGACATGCAAAGTGGGCGTGCCAAGATGTTAGTGACTGGAAACAGCCGCTGACATCGCTATCTCCTAATACCTACTTTTGGAAATATTCGCGCGAAACGCGAATATCTCCGAAAGCTAACGCCTGCCCAGAGCAGTTCTTAGCCATGTTATCCAATGGTAGGTGGATAACATGGCTAAGAGCATTAGCTCGGTAATGCATGAATATCGCTGACTTTTCAGCGATATTCATGCATTTCGGCCGATTTTTATCGCTTAGGAGATAAACCTTGATAATAGCAAGGTTTTTAAGCGATAAAAATAGGCGAAGCACGGCGAGCGCCCGTCAACGTCCCGGAGGCGGACGGAGCGACGGGTTGGGCTGGGCTATTTTGATATCTTCTCCAGCCTATATCATGCTTCGGTATACGGCCGCGGAGCTCCTGTCCCTGCAAAAGGGAGCGTGCTCCTATCACAAGGTCTTTCCTGGTCGGTATAAGGTAAGAGGCGGTGTCCTGGCTGTGGGTGGTTGCCAGCCATTGCCCCGGCCACTATATCTGACAGTGGGGCAGACAGTGTGAAGCATCTATGTCTGCTCCTAAATACAAGATCATTGAGCAGACATGCTCTGGATATTTACGATCTCCTGGTCACGGAAAAGCCTTTATGTCTGATGCTGACAGAGACGTGGTTAGGGGAGTCTTCTAACCCTGATATTGCCACAGCAATTCCCCCTGACTATAATATCTTCAGGCAGGATAGATTGAAGGGGAGGGGCGGCGGTGTGGCACTTGTGGTGAATAAACTGGTCGCATGCTCTACTATTCCTATGGATGTAATTACTGGATGTGAATCTTTGGCCTTCTCCATAGCATTATCGCCTCACCAATCTTTTAAAGGGCTCTTAGTCTATAGGCCCCCTGGATCCGTGGGCTCTTTTTTTGAAGAGCTCCAGTCGGTAGTCTCAGCATTGGTGTTGAGATCCGAGCATTGTGTATTGGCGGGGGACTTTAATTTCCATATGGATGATGGGCTGGATGCGGACACGATTAAAATGATTGATGTTACGGCTCCTTTAGGCCTCTCTCCTTATCTCTTTGGGCCGACGCATGAAAAAGGCCACACCCTGGATCAGGTCTTTTCCACTACCCTTGTTGAGATGTGGGCACCTCTGCCGGTGCTCTGGTCGGATCACCGGCTGGTCAAATTTCATGTGCTGGGTACAAAAAAGCCATCTAGTGCTGCTCTCCAGCAGCCGTGTTAAGCACCGAGAGCGTATCATTGGGTGACCCGGGAAATGCTGGCACAGGCATGTCGGGGTCATACCTGTCCTATGTCAGGCGACTTGGAAAGGGATTTAGAGTCTCTGCAAGCATGGCTGACCGATAGGCTGGACGACCTTGCCCCTGTGATGGCCCCCCGAAAAACAGCTAAACGGGTCTCTGCCCCTTGGTTCACTGAAGCACTGGCGGCATCCCGACGGCAGTGCAAGGTGACAGAGAGGGCCTGCCGCTCACAGTATGATTCCGCGGCCAAGCTTGCTTACAGGACGTCTGTCAAAGTTTACCATCGTGACATCCTCCTTGAAAAGAAAGGTTATTTTGCAAAGAGGATTGAGACTGCCGCCAACTCGTGTAAAGAGATTTTTACTATTGTGAGGGAATTTACGGCCCCACGCATGAATTCGACCCAGGCAGCTCCTTCGGAGCCGTGGGTAAGTGCACTAGCTAACTTTTTCACCACCAAGATAAAATTGATCCAGGACTCTTTTCCCCTGAGCGTGGCTGGAATATCTCCCAGCACTGAGGGTGGGTCAGATTTAATAGCTAGTTCGGATCCGGTTTAGCAGGATTTCCGCCACTTTCAGTTTCCACGTCCTTGGAACTTCTGGCCAAACTAAAATCTGGATCGCCTCTTGACCGGTGCCCTGCCAAATTTTTGGCTAAAGTGGCGGAGGTCATTAATCCTCTGGTGAATCCCCTTTTGAATCTTTCCTTGGGTGAGGGGGTGGTCCCGCATGCTTGGAAGCAGGTGATGATCATTCCTCTACTCAAGAAGCCTGGCTTAGATCCTGAGGTTCTCGCCAACTACAGGCCCATCTCTCTCCTGCCTGCTTTTGTTAAGACATTGGAGAAGCATGTGCACACTGTGCTCTCCAATTTTCTAGAATCCCACAATTTTCTGCATTCCACCCAATCCGGCTTCCGTACCAACTTAAGCACCAAAACGGCGCTATTGGAAGTTTTGGAGGCAATTAAGGAGGCACTGGATTCAGGAGGCAAAGCTATGCTTGAGATGCTTGATCTGTCGGCGGCAGTTGACACCGTCCCCCATGAGGGTCTCCTTGCCAGACTTTATGAGATGGGTCTGAGGGGGACGGTGCTCAGCTGGTTTAGATCTTTTTTGGCTGGCCGTCGACAAACGGTCTGGGCCCCCCTTGCTCTGCCATGGTGCCGCCACTGGCGGTCGGAGTCCCGCAGGGCTCAGTGTTGAGCACGACTCTATTTAACATCTTTATGACCCCTTTGGCGGTACTGGCGGAGTCTTTTGGGGCCCAGATCGTATCCTATGCCGATAATACCCAGCTCCTTTTTACGTGTGGGAAGGGAGCAGATTTTGACGGAGAGAGTATCCGTGGGTGCCTTGGGGCTGTTTTTAATTGGTTCCAGCTTAACAGCCTCAAGTGCAACACAGATAAATCTGAGGTACTCTTCTTCGGTTGTCGGTCTGATCCAGATTGGTAGGAATGGTGGCCTGTTAACATGTTCCCTCCAGCAGGTTCTTCCCAGCTAGCCAAGAATCTGGGGGTCAAGATCGATAACGGCCGGACGTTGAGATCCCAGATTCTGGGCTTAACGGGTACATGCTTTGGCCTCTTCAGGATGCTCCGCAAGTTTCTTACTCCGCTCCCGGAAGATCACAGGAAGATTATGGTTCAGGCCTTAATTGGCTCGAGATTGGACTATTCCAATGTCCTTTATCTCGGCCTGCCGGAGTATCTCTTGCAACGGCTGCAGGTGGTCCAGAACTCGGCAGCACGGGCCATCTTTGGCCTCCACAGGCGAGCCAGAACCTCTGGCCTCCTGCAGTCCCTTCATTGGCTACCTATCCGGAAGCGGATAGTTTTTAAGGCCTTGACCTTGACTCACAAGGCTCTCTATGCTTCTGGAGCGAAATATCTTCAAAAGAGGCTAGCTTTCTACCATCCTGCCCGATCCCTGAGATCTGAGTCTTTGTTCCTTGCCGTGGTTTCTTGGGTAAAAAGAGCACGCATTGGGGGCCGGTCTTTCAGGCTGTTGGCACCACAGCTATGGAACACTCTGCCTGTGTCACTGCGTAGCACTTCCAACCGGTTAGCTTTTAGGAAGGGCCTTAAAACGTGGCTTTTTGCTCTCTAGATTTGTTCTCTCTTTTGATTTCTGGTCTCTTTTTCATTTGCCCTGTTGTGTTCTCTGTTACAGGTTAAAAATAAAAGCGCCGGGACACTCCTTGGAGTAGCCGAGCGCTATAAAAGATACAGATAACATAACATAACATAACATAACATAAAATTATAGCCGCTATTCAAGCTTAGCGATAATTATCGCTTATTCTTCGTAATATGCCCCTTAATCTCATGGTGCCTAACAAAAGCGAATATGTCCTTGTGTAACCAATTGGTGCTCATGTAAAGCGCTCTGATACCCGATACCTTTGAGTGAAGTTTGCGCTATGTAAACCACCGCAGGAAAACAATTTTTTAAATACAACTGGCGAATTTTGGTGCTAACTGCAATAAAATCTGCATTTCCCATTATTTATCAGGCATTTTTCACCTGCTCAATTCCAGGAGGTTTGACCTTCGAACATTATTGAACCAGATAATTGTAATTTGTAATGAACATTACACTACTTAGAATTACAATACCTGTAGAAACAAATGTTTGAGTAGGGATTAAAACTTTGTGGTATACGTGTAAACAGAATTTGAGTCAATGCCGGATACATAGTGCCAATATCGGCCCATACCCCGGACCGCTCCTCCTCCAACTGTCCCAAATAACAGACACCACACTATGATTTGTTGGAGAAAGTTGTTGCAGCTTTATAAGCATGTACATTATGCCAACATGTTGGGTTATCTTACGGGCGATCCAAGAGCAGGCTGCCTCTCGCGACCCGCCCACCTGATCAGCCATAACCCCCGTGGTGTTAACCGCGGGGGCGTTGTCAGTTTTGGGGGAAGGTCTAACCCCTCACCTTGGCGGACCTCTATTCTGCCCCTTACTCACGTCCCTCCCCCTCCAGGGGCCGGAGCGTTGTAGGCAACCCCCGGTTGCTCAGGTCTACAACCGCCCTAAGGACTAAGGGGGCGCCGTCACTCCTCCAGGATCCATCCCGGCGTGGATCTCCTTGGGGATAATTTGCACTTGCACCCTTCCGGTGCTCCTGTAGAGGGTACCCCTCTGTACCTTCCTGCATTGGATCGCCCAGTAACTTCGCCTGCACACAAAAGACAGTAATATTAGCAGCAACAAGCCCACCTTTACTGCCCAACAGCGGGGTAAGCGGAAGGGCGGGCAAAAAGCACACTGGCAGCCACCGTCCGAAGCCCACAGGGGAAGGGGGGGAGGGTCAGCTCGCCACCGTGTCCAGGAACAAAGAGGGCGCCTGACCCTCGCCCCCTTGGTCATATAGCCTATCTTGCCCCTCCCCTTGGACGAAGGAAGTGACATCACAGGGGGACCACCTGGTCCCCCCAACACTAGACCGCTCATGGGTCTGTGCTATCTTCTGACACTAAGGGTGGCCGCCTTCGTAGGTGGCCACCTTTGGTGGCCCGGGGCAGCCAGTCATAGTGCCAACATCGGCCCATACCCCGGACCGCTCCTCCTCCAACTTTCCCAAATAACAGACACCACACTATGATTTGTTGGAGAAAGTTGTTGCAGCTTTATTAGCATGTACACTATGCCAACATATTGGGTTATCTTACGGGCGATCCAAGAGCAGGACGCCTCTCGCGACCCGCCCACCTGATGAGCCATAACCCTGTGGTGTTAACCGCGGGGGCGTTGTCAGTTTTGGGGGAAGGTCTAACCCCTCCCCTCGGCGGACCTCTATTCCTCCCCTTACTCACGCCCCTCCCCCTCCGGGGGGGGGGGGGGGGAGCGTTGTAGGCAACCCCCGGTTGCTCAGGTCTACAACCGCCCGAAGGACTAACGGGGCGCCGTCACTCCTCCAGGATCCATCCCAGCGTGGATCTACCTGGGGATAATTTGCTCTCGCACCCTTCCGGTGCTCCTGTAGAGGGTACCCCTCTGTACCTTCCTGCATTGGATCACCCAGTAACTCCGCCATGGCTCTGGGTGTGGCAGCCGTCGCCCCAGAGCCCCCCCAAATACTAGCTTTCCTTTAGTTACAACCCGCTGCCCCCATTGCTTCCGCCATATCAAGCAGAAAATTAGCCATCCCTACTTCAGATAAATGAACACCATCTTCATCTAAGCAATCCGTGCATTCAGTATGTAGCAAGCAGTGTCTTATGAAACCAAATCCCCTTTACTCACTGAATTTGCGCATGGCGCTGTTAACCAGCCTGCGGGAGGTCTCAATTCCCACTCCTGATCTAGCGCCTTTCTAATGAAGTCTCGGTGTGATTTCCGACCCCCATAATTCACAAGTCCCCAGAAGGTTGCTCAATTCGCACAAAGTGCTCCTCATCATCTGCACCAGGCCCCTGAGCCCCATGTGCACCAACTGCTCGCCTCCTAAATGTATTATTAACAAGTCGGGTGGTGATGCACCCCCGTCCAGTATCTGCCGAATTTCGTGCTTCAAGCTACTCTAATGTATGTCGGGCGACACTATCCACCTTATCCTTGTCGCCCATAGACCTATTGAACTACAGCCTGTGCATTCACAGGCCTCCCTCGGCTCAAGCAAGGACATGTCCTCTCCTCCTCAGGACAGCAGTGCTGCCCAGCAACCAAACTTCCTTATCAGTTCTGTCGCTCCTCCGGACTTAGAACTGTAACAGTAATGTCCCTGAACTTCTCAACTAACTGCACACTGTGCTCTGGAGATGTCCTTCTTAGTGCTCCAACCCCCCCAGTGCTTTCCTACTCTGGACAGCTGTACTGACCAGCAACCAAAAGCCCCTATCAGGTACGCCACTCTACTGCCTATGACATTGTGTCCCCTGTCTGGCTTCAGGCCTCTCAACCCTTACTTGGACATACCGGGGTTATACCCAACCTATGAAGGGCCAGCCAGGCGGCTCACTCCCACAAAGCCGACCCTACTGTTTGCTGACAATCTCCTCGTAATGCTTTGCCTAACTGAAGCAACAGGAAACCTTCAATCCATATTGATCAGGGGAAATGAGTAATCCTATGAGTAAAGTCCCTGAACCTCTCGACTATGCCTGCAAACTGCATTCTGGGGTTGTCGAAATGGAACCCTATCCCCTCCATTTCTGCACTTTAAAGGCAAAATCGCGCATATCTGGAAATAACTCTCACCCCCCTTGTTCCAGAAAGGCAGATATTATGTTTAGCCCATACTTTGCATATATTCCTAACCTTAACTAGGGTTCTGCAGAAAATTTGCATGCTTGGCAGCAGCGTGTGCATTGCACTTATGCGGTTATGAATTTCTTCCACTCCGTATCCGGCTGCCAAGCTGCTGACCTTGTCCGCCCTATCCCTGGGCAAACTAAATGGAGCCACACCGTTACCCATGTGTGCAGCCGCTGCTGCTAATGATGGTTCCCTACCGAACCAGTGAAATAGAGGCTGTAACATGCCTTTACTCATGGTGCCCCACCCCATTTGCCTATACATAACTTGACAAGCCCAGAAGCAAGCCTGATCTGGTTATCCCAGGTCCCTGCTGCGCCCACTTTACCCTAAGGAGCTCTCAAATACGTATCATTAAACCAACAGAAATGATCCAACCGAATTTGAAAAATTGGACAGTGCTTGCAGAGGGGACGCACTAACCTTGGTCCCATCCATCCTCAGACCCTCGGACCTTTGCAGGCTCCTGTGTTCTCTCTCCCGCCGACGCAGCATACCATTTTGCGGCTGCCGGGTGGAGGGAGAACTACCTTCCCCAGGATCCTTTGCGGCCGCTGCCGCCAGATTGGCGCCCGGAGGCACTAAAAAGTGGCGAGGGCCCCGGTGGAGCAGGCGAATTTGAAAAATTGGACAGTGCTTGCAGAGGGGATGCACTGACCTTGGTCCCATCCATCCTCAGACCCTCTGACCTTTGCAGGCTCCTGTGTCCCCCCGATGCCGCCGCAGCATACCATTTTGCGGCCGCCAGGTGGAGGGAGAACTACCTTCCCCAGGATCCTTTGCGGCTGCTGCCGCCAGATTGGCGCCCGGAGGCGCTTCAAAGTGACGAGGGTCCCCGTACCACGGGATGCGCGCGGGACAGCCGGGCGAAGCCGGGACAAAGGGTGGGCCCTCTGTGGCCCTCAGAGGCCTAAGGAGGCTGAGCTGGGCCACCCCCTTATGTCCTGTACAAGGACCTGGACATTAACTGTTAACCCCCAAGTAAGCTCAACTTGGTGCTCAGATTACTATTTCCTAAAGTAGCAGGTTGTTTCCTTTGTTTCTGTGACCGATATCATCCTGACACGTTTACTTATACTTCCACCATTATGACCACTAAAGGAGTCCCAAAAAATGTTATCTCCCAAGCTGGGTCTCTTAAGGGGACTATTGATCATTATTTATCTCGGGCATCATCAGCTATTGAACGGGAAATTGAGAGTGCTGAACAGCTTCATCCCTCGAATCATTGCCTAACAAAAGATCTTCTTTAGGGCAATTGTACAATTCACAAACGCCTACAAAACCAGGGGTGCTAATGAGTTCACTAACTCTATTAATGTTTCTGGGTCTATGGTGGAGCTAGAAAAAAGCCCAAATATGGCAGGCAGCCCTAATTTAAATAAGGGGAATACAAGTCCTATACCAGATGTGCATATTCTATCAGAGGGAAGTATTATTGGAATTTCACCCTCCACACACATCAAAAATAATACTAAAATCACTGTATCTGAACAGGTCCCCACCACTAAAAGGAAACTCAGGGGTGTTAAGCATATGGGGAGGTTGGCGAAACAAGCTAAATTGTATTTAAGCCCCCCTAAAGTTATTAATAATCTCCCAAAACCCTTGAAGACCAATCAGGGACCAGAAGTGCGCCCTTTAACCCCTCCCCCAGACCTCCTGGTGCAAATTGAAGTTCTAGTGAGATCCTTAATACTGCCATTGGTAGAAAGACTTAAGAGATTAGGAGAAATGGTGGGGAACATTAAGGAAGGAACTAAAGCCAATAATGTAGAAATTAAGAAATTGGCCCGAAACAATCAGATTAAGAACCAAGAATCATCTTCAGTGGCTAATACAAATGGGGCTACAATAACAAATATAAATAAAACTGTAGCTCAAAATTCCACACCTCCTAACAAACAAGACCCAAAAGATAATAAAGGTCCCACTACACCAAAGAATGCCGTCCCGAAAGTGGGACAGTCTAATAATTGAAACAACGTAGATGGGGTAAGTGCTGATGATGGAAGAAGTAATAGAAACTACACTCGTATTGATCTTCCGCCAGAGGCGGCACCTTTTGTGTGTGTCCTCTCTGGGGTACCAGAGCTCCCAAATGGGAAAATAGAGGGGTATCAAGAACTAAAAAATAAAGTTGCATTCTGGTTAAGCAGAAACAGACCGCTTCCCCCTAATATTGACGGGAGAATTTTAAACGTTAGAAGGGTCGGGTGGCTGGGCCATATGACCATGGACATACCAGGGGACTTGGTCATAGTAAATTTCAAGAGTAACCGTGTGATCACTTTCCTAAGAAGCTGGCAACCACAAATAGGAGATGGTAGCATAGTAACATGGGAATTATCTGACTTTTACCCCAAAGTTCGTCTCATGCCACTTGTAAGAACCAGATTAGTAAATGATCCTCTTATGGGTAATGTTGGTCCTGCTCAAATACAGTCCCTGCTGACCCACAACAGATATGCACCACTGTCAATCCTCGAGGAAAACGACTGACAGAGGGTTGGTAATGATCCATCTCTGTTGGGGGCTGATACAGTTACTGTGCTAGATGAGAAAAGTTTACTGGTTTTACCAGTACCACCACACTTAGGGCTTATTGATGATCAAGTATTGTACCCCCCCACAGTACCACCACACTTAGGGCTTATTGATGATCAAGTATTGTACCCCCCCACAGTACCACCACACTTAGGGCTTATTGATGATCAAGTATTGTACCCCCCCACAGTACCACCACACTTAGGGCTTATTGATGATCAAGTATTGTACCCCCCACAGTACCACCACACTTAGGGCTTATTGATGATCAAGTATTGTACCGCCCCCACAGTACCACCACACTTAGGGCTTATTGATGATCAAGTATTGTACCCCCCCACAGTACCACCACACTTAGGGCTTATTGATGATCAAGTATTGTACCCCCCCACAGTAAACTTTAGCCCCACCACAATAGTGAAATCAAACATTCCCAGCACGACTGGAAATGAGCACATGCCAGTCACCCATTGTACCATGATCTCTGGCTGGAATATAGCCGGGTTGGAATCTAGACTTTGTGTACCTGATTGGGGGGAATTCATAGAACAAGGGGACGTTTGGTCCTTCCAGGAAACATGGGCGGTCACTCCTCTGTTTCGTACTGGCTTCCTAAACTTCTTTAAATTGGCAGTTAAAGGCCACAAAGGGAGACCAGTCTGACAATCTGGGTTCGCCAGCACGAAGGAGTCACAGTAGAAGAAATCACAATTGATAGCCGGGATATATTGATTATTAGGATCCGTTCGTCCAAGGGTCTTAACATTCTGCTTGTGAACGTTTATGTTAGGGGGCTTCAGGGTGGGAAAGTCGCCCCAACTATTCACTTTTGGAGGACTTCCTTACAAACACACTGTGTGAGGGGAACAGGGTGGTGGTGGATGATTTTAATACTTGTTTTGAGCCGCTGGATAGAGAGGACGGAAAGCTCACTGTGGCTGAGGATATGATGTGGGGAATTCCTCAGCTAGAATTTTATTTATTTATTTATTTATTTGTTTGAATTTATATGGCGCACAGCTACCCAACAAAGGGTTTCCCGGCGCGACAGATCCCAGTGTCAATGCGGTTACAGGAATTAGATGTTGAATAGCCATGTTTTTAGGGCTTTCCTGAATTTGATGTAGCTAGGTTCAGACCGCAATGTGTGTGGCATTGAATTCCAAAGTGTGGGTCCTTGAAAAGAATTGGTACCTATAAGGAAGTGGACACAGTCCACTATGTATATCAAAGGGCTGTGTCTCAACCTTGGATTGAGGGCAGCTAATGGAAGGGTAAAATCAGATAGGATGGGCAAAAACACTTTCAACAATGGCAGACATAGTAGCCAAATTGATTATATTCTGATCGATATGAAGCTATGGTCTGCTGTTTTTGATATGGAAGTTATGTCCAGACCAGAAAGCGATCATAACCCGTTAGTGTTGACCTTATCAGATTATAGCTTTTTGATCCCCCCCCCGATGCCTCTAGTATCATCCAAGCGCAGGTTACTCTAAAAAAATTACCTGAGAAGGGGTCGCTGGCCTAAGATAGCCACAGATGAAGCTGCTAGAGCCGAGATAAGATCTCTAATTACGCAAACTATGGAATCCGTGGGGAGCTGTGACAACCCAGGATTCGATTACTGTCAGAATTCCTAGCGCCCATAGAGAGTTATTCCAGGGGTTGAAAAAGTTGTTCATTAAGAGTATTTCTAACCAGGGTAGGAAGGGAACCCAGACGAATTCTACCTGGTTTGATCCTAAGTGTAGGCAGGCCCAACATGAATTGATCGCAGCAATTAAAAATAGAGCACAGGGTTTAATACGGACCTGTAGAGGCACATATAAAGGGGTAAACAGTCAAAATGTCGAGTTTTTAATTTCGACCTACACTAATATCGAGTTGCTAATATCGATGGGACAGAATATCGATGGCCAGAATATCGATGGCCAGAATATCGACCCTAAGGTAAGTAATATCGAAATTACTAATATCGATAGCATATATATCGAAATTACTAATATCGATAGCATATATATCGATGTAAGTAATTTCGATTTACTAATATGTGTTAGAAATATAAGTTAAGTATTTAAATTAATTGTTATAATATGTGTTTAATATGTTTTTATAATTTAAAAATATATAAGAGTAAATAATATGTTTTACTACCACAGCGGGTTGTGGGTTTATAGGGGAATAGGGTGGGAAGTAATTTATTTGTAATTAAAAAATTATTTTTCAATGATTAATTTATTTTGCAATTAAATATTAATTGGCAATTATTTATTTTAATTGATTAATTGATAAATTAATTGATAATTTATGTATATTTTTAACTAAATTATGTTTTACTACCACAGCGGGTTGTGGGTTTATAGGGGAATAGGGTGGGAAGTAATTTATTTGTAATTAAATAATTATTTTTCAATGATTAATTTATTTTGCAATTAAATATTAATTGGCAATGATTTATTTTAATTGATTAATTGATTAATTAATTGATAATTTATGTGTATTTTTAACTAAATTATATGTTTTACTACTGGAGCGGGTTGTGGGTTTATAGGGGAATAGGGTGGGAAGTAATTTATTTGTAATAATAATTAATTTTGGGTAAAGGGGTATTTTTAGGGTTCAGGGTCAGTTTTCAGTTTTTGGGTAAAGGGGTATTTTTAGGGTTCAGGGTCAGTTTTCAGTTTTTGGGTAAAGGGGTATTTTTTGGGTTCAGGGTCAGTTTTCAGTTCTTTGGTAAAGGGGTATTTTTAGGGTTCAGGGTCAGTTTTCAGTTTTTGGGTAAAGGGGTATTTTTTGAGTTCAGGGTCAGTTTTCAGTTCTTTGGTAAAGGGGTATTTTTAGGGTTCAGGGTCAGTTTTCAGTTTTTGGGTAAAGGGGTATTTTTAGGGTTCAGGGTCAGTTTTCAGTTTTTGGGTAAAGGGGTATTTTTTGGGTTCAGGGTCAGTTTTCAGTTCTTTGGTAAAGGGGTATTTTTAGGGTTCAGGGTCAGTTTTCAGTTTATGGGTAAAGGGGTATTTTTAGGGTTCAGGGTCAGTTTTAGGTTTTTGGGTAAAGGGGTATTTTTAGTGTTCAGGGTCAGTTTTCCCTACTGTTGCACCCACTGGAGTGGGAATAGTAATTATTGTTAAGTAATTATATATTATATATTATTTATTATTTTATTTTTTTTATTAAATATGTATTATTATTTTTTTTAACAATTATTACATATATTTAAATATGTTTAAGTAATTATTATGTATTATTTACAGTTTTTTTTATGTTATTTTAAATTTAAAAAAATCGATATATTTAACAACGATATTTTTAACATCGATATTAATTTTTCGATATTTTGGTACTTACCATGTTGTACATAGGGCGTCGATATTTTTGCTATCGATATAATTACGCCGATATTTGTGTAGGTCGAAATTCTGTCTGTCGAAATTCTGTCATAGATCCATATAAAGTAGCTCAGAAAAATGCTAAAAAAAATTGGGATGAGGAATGTTGGAGGGTCCTCACAGAGGCTTGTGATGGTAGGAATCTGTCGCAGTTTTGGCATCATCTTAAATGGGGTAAATGCCCGAACGAGCAGCCAAGGTCTGCACATGTGGACCAACATTAGTGGGTCAGCTTCTTTGCAAATCAGTTTAGGACTGACAATAGGTCTGTGGTGGTCCTCCCCCGCCAAACCTTGATGAACCGCTAATATTTATTACACACTCAGAGGTAAAGACCGTTATGAAAACTATCCTGAGTGGTAAAGCGCCAGGCCCTGACTGCATCCCGGCGGACCTCTTCCTGCAAGAACAGGACCTCTGGGTTCCTTATATTACTATTTTGGCCAACGCATTAGCCAATGGCGCGCAGGTCCCCGATTCCTAGTACGGGGCTGAGATTTTACCGATATATAAGAAGGGTGATCGCTCAGTCCCGTCCAATTATCGGCCGATTAGCATAATTGACGCGGTACAAAAAATTACGGCCCGCATAGTCTTGGGACGCATCCAGTCTTGGATGCTTGAGTCTGATATATTAACACCCTTACAAGCGGGCTTTCAAACCCATGTAGGTACCCTGGACCAGGCATTCAGGTTTGTGCTACTCTACTGGAAGGATGTCTTCATCGTGGGTGGCAAATTATATGCGGCCTTTGTGGATCTAAGGTCCGCATTTGACCTTGTACCAAGGCCAAAGTTATGGAACTGTCTAATAAATCTGGGCATGCCAGTAGAATTAGTGAGGCTTTTGGTAAATTTACTTGCCCACACGTATGCACAGTTTCGCTGAGGCAAACCTGTGAGGTTACTGAAAGATTTGATGTCGCCTAAGGAGTTAGGCAAGGGTGTGTTTTGGCCCCTACCTTATTTTCTTTATTCATTAACGGGGTCCTAAACTATTTTACAAACCACCCCACAGATGCTCCATCCTTGGCCGGTATGAAAATCCCCCTGCTCATGTTCACGGACGACACGCTTCTAATATCTAAAACGAGACAGGGATTACAGCGGGCCCTGTCTAGGTTTGAACTGTTCTGCCGCGAACATGAGCTAGAGGTTAACATGGCCAAGACCAAGTTTATGGTCTTACGGGGGAAAAGCCCAATCACAGCCAGGGTAACAATGGGTGGGGCTACCCTTGAACAGACTTCGGTTTTTACATATCTTGGTCTCACATTTAGTGACGACCTTAGCTGGAACCCCCAGATAGACCTTCTTGCTTTAAAGCATGCTCAATTAGGTGGAGCACTCCTTAAAGAACACAAAAGTTCCCAAACAAAACCTATATCCCCACTTATGAAGATCTACGGCTCAAAAATTTTGCCGGCGGTGCTGTATGGCGCTGAGCTTTGGGGTTATAGTAACCTGGACCCCCTTAAAGTGGCCCAAAACAAATTTCCTAGAGCAGCAATAGGCCTCCCACAATCTACACCCCGTATTCCTCTTTTATATGACTTAGGGTGCCAACCAGTCGAGGATGTTGCGCGATATAGACCATTAGCGTTTTGGCGGCGCCTGTGGACCACGCCAGAACTTTCTCTATACGCAAAAGCACTGCTAGAAGTTAGGGATCTTCAGGGTTCCTACAGGATAGGCTGGTTGAGTGACCTAAGAACCACATTGTTTGATATAGGGTTGGTAGAACTCTGGTGTAACCCGAATACAGCTACCTTTCCCCCGAAAAAACTGTTTAGAGATCTGTATTGGGGATGGGCCGTCTCTAAAAGACATGCTTTATTGATAGACGGCTCACTGACGGCATCCTTTGTGTTGGTGAAGGATGTCTGTCACCTTGAAGACTATTGGAATGTTATTACTAGGCCCCTAGATCGTAAGCTATTCTATCAGTTAGAGTAGGGACACTACCACTCAGGGGTCTAACAAAGTCCTGGGCCAACAGTGGTAACGGATACTGCCCACTGTGTACAGAGTCGGAAGAAACAGTTGACCACTTCCTCTTTGTCTGCCCTGTGTATCAAGCTCCTAGACACAAGTGGTTACACCCAGTCTGTAGGTCACTGGGTACACGCTCAGCGAAGACGTTACAAAAAGGGGGGTTTGGACCCATGCAGTCACGGGGACCTGGGCGCTATGTAGTACATATATAAGAGGGGTCCCCGCAAGGAAGGAGGGTGTATTGTGAAATACATACACTGGAATTATTTTAAGAAAAACAATAAAGCAAAGAAATGTAATAAAGCAATTTTTCGATTGGTATTGTGATTTATTACCCTATACTACGTGATTGCCAGTGGCAGTATATTATCACATAAGTTTGTAATTGCAAGCCCCAAGGGGGAGGAAAGGAGGAAGGGAGGGGGAGTAGTGCTCAAAGGAGTGTTAGAACAAAGAAAAGTAACACAGTATCAAAAAGTAACAGATGTATTAAAAAATTGGAGACATTGTAAAAACAGTTATAATACAAAAGCCCAAGTACAAGGCAAAATTTGAAACATGTTCACTAGATAACATTCAACGGTCACATCTAAATATTAGATGAATCGGGGGTGTGCCGGAAATTCAACGAAAAAGAAAACAGTCGACGTTTCAACCCCTATCAGCAGGCTAATTAAAGTCCTTTCACGGGGTCTTCATCAGGACATCACACAGGGAGAGGGGGGTGTGGGGCAGTTCTGTATGAGAAAATATAGAGTAATTAAACTTTAGTGCATTGTAGGGACGAAGATTATCATCCTATCTAACATTTAGACAAAGGATATTTTAATTAATAACAAAATTACCATGGCGTACGGCTCAGCCGGGCTCTGTACATGGAGAGAACCGCCACGCTGAAAGTCGTGGTCAATTACTAGTAAGGTGGAAACCTCAACTGGAGAGGAGACAAACAATCGGCAAGATTCAGGAGAATCAAAAGGTTGTAAGTACTGATGTAACTACACTTAAACCCTACAGGGGTAGAGACAATTAGTTTAAGGATCAACAGCAATGCTGGCCAAACATGATTACCAACATTTGAAAGACACGCTTGGATAATTATTAAAGAAGTTAGTCAAAACAATGTAAATTGAGACTCTAGCCGTATGGGGATTGCAGACTATACCTCTAGGTCGTTGTAAATCGAACCTTCAAGGGATCCACGGGTCTGGCACAGTGCGGGAGAAACAAAATGACTGCTTTTGTAAATAGTCTCCTGTGGTAAACCAAAGGGAGGAAAATTGTTTACCAAATGTGCGGGACGAGTGAATCTCCTAAAATGAGATACTCGCTGCGGGCTGACAGATACTTACAGATAAACGAGCGAACAGCGCCGTCTACGTAGGCCAATCAGTCAAACTCCGTGGCGTTGAGAACGCGGAGTGAGAGGTTCAGCTCGAAGCGGGAAATTAATTCGTGCGCCTGTGTGTTTGGTAGTCCTACGAAAAATAGAGGTGATTGTTTACCTAAAGTACGGGACTAGAATTTGAAAAAAGTCACAGTGGACTCAAGGATTACTTACAGAGAAACGAGCGGGCAGCGCCGTCTACACTGGTCATACCAAGAACTCCGTAGTGTCTGCAGCGCGGAGTTTGGGGCGGAGCTAGCTAATGTGCCAGAATAGTTAAATGGAAGAGTTACTCGCGGTTGTTAAAACAGGGCATCTGGGTAGCATATAGTATAAGTTTCTTGTATAAATTGCTAGGGCGGGTACTTCCGTGAGTGTGCACCGTGGTAAATTGAACAACTGTATTTAGGAAAAAAATTAATTTGAGAATATCATAAAAGACATCATAAGAAAACAGATCACTGGTGCAACTCTCACGCAGGAGGATGTAAACCAGTACGCAAGGCATTAAAAGACCATAGTTACTAAAAATTATGTGACTAAGCATCATAGATCAGAATGGTGTAAAAAATCCGTGCGACTCTCATCATAAAAGGTCGTAAGCGGAAAACATATTACACTTATCATCAAATCATTACAGCAGACTCGTGCACTTCTCCAACATGAGAGTGTAACGAGTGTAGTTGGTAATTGATGAACACTTAAGGATGAAAGTTTAACCAAGTGCTGCCAATTGTGCTATACTACTGTCCTGCTCATTCAAACCATTCTTAATGGAGTCCAAAAGGGACATCCATTTGGACTCGCGTGTGTTCAATATTGTGGGAAGATTACCACCTCTTCTACCCAGGGATACTTTTTCAATGACAAACCATCGTAGGTCTGTTACAGCGTGTCCTGCTGTCAGCCAGTGGTCTACCAATGGCGCACCTGCCACTTTGCATCTTAATCTGCTAGAGTGGGATGAAATCCTGGACTTGATTTTCTGTTGGGTTTGTCCTACGTATAACTGGCTACATGGGCACCGAATGATATAAATGACTCCAGTGGAGTTGCAATTCGTGTAGTGTTTTAAATTGTAAGTTCTTCCCCCGTGAAAAAATGTTTTTGTCTGGATGGTCGTGTCGCAGGCGGTGCATGTCCCACACCTGTGATGGCCAACTACAGGGGGCAGGTTCCAGAGGGATGTTAGAGTCGGTTGGCTTGCTGACTCCAGACAAGAATGGACCACCATGTCCCTTATGTTTTTAGCTCTCTTGAATGAATGAAAAGGCAGTTCCGTTTGTTCAATGACATCCGCGACCAGAGGCCAGTTTTGATTAATGATTTTTTTGATGTCATTGCTGCGTGTCGAAAAAGTCGTAACACAAATGACGCGGTCAGCCGAAGTCCGTGGCAAATTCTCTGGGTTAAGTAGGGAGTCGCGTGGGTTATACCACGCACGTTTTCTGGCTCGTTTCACCATCCGTGATGGATATCCTCGTGAGATAAGGCGCTCACTCAGGACCTCGGACTCCTTAAGGTAGTTGGCTCTTGTGGAGCAATTCCTCCTGACTCGGAGGAATTGTCCGACCGGCAGGTTATCCTTGAGACCTCTCGGGTGATGACTCTGATATTGCAATAGTGAATTGCGTTCTGTGGGCTTCCTGAACAACATTGTTTGTAAATGATCTGCTTCCACATAGATGGAGATGTCTAGAAAGGGTATAATTTCATTACTGGATTCCATCGTGAACTGGATATGAGGGTTCCGGGAGTTGAGCCAATCGTGGAAAACTTTAAGTTGATCTGCATTTCCTTCCCAGATGCAAAGGAAGTCGTCAATATATCTGACCCATAGGGGCAGATTGGCCTTAAAGGGATTGGTCGCTGGGAAAATGTGCTGATGTTCAAAATGGTCCATATATATTATTGCCAGGTTTGGAGCGAAGGTAGCCCCCATCGCTACCCCCTTAGTCTGCAAATAAAATCCTTTCTGAAAGATAAAGAAGTTGTGCATCATGGCAATCTTCAGTAACTCAATTATGAATTCTGTAGGAACCTGAACCGGCGCAGTTCTATTGTCTAGGGCTTCTCTCATTACTTCCAAGGCATCTTGTTGGGGGATGCTGGTGTAGAGCGATACGATGCCGCAAGTAACTAGGAGTGCATGTTCTTGATTGAATGGTCTCTCATCCATCAGGTTGATAACCTGGGTTGTATCTCGTAGGTAAGCCCTGGTGTTAAGGGCGATGGGCTTGAGAAAGAAGTCCACATATTGACAAAGGGGCTCTAGCAACGATCCACAGCCGGACACGATAGGGCGTCCCGGGGGGTTGTTGAGGTTCTTATGCACCTTCGGTAAGGCGTAAATGGTAGCCAGTCTTGGAAATTTTTGGTTGAGGAATTCAAATTCTTGTTTGCTCAGGAAACCCGCATCCAATCCTTTCTGTGTGATTCTCAAAATGGTGCTTGCCAATTCACGTGAGGGATCACTGGGTAGAAGGCGGTAGCTAATACCATCCGACAATTGTCTGAGAATTTCTGCCTTGTAATCCGAAAGGTCCTGCACAACAATGGCACCGCCTTTGTCCGCGGGTTTGATGACTACTTCTTTGTTGTTGCGTAAGTCTGTCAGGGCCTTTTTCTCCGTCTTACATAAGTGAAGTCTCGTGAATTTTGGTTGTTGTAGTGATCGGTCTACAGAGGAGATCACAACTTCTTCAAAGGCAAGAATCCGACTGTTCATGGCATACGTGGGTGGAAAAAAGGTGGACGGTACTCTAAGTCCTGTGACCGAGCTTTGTTGTCTGGATGTTTGATTGCGAAAGAAATATCGCAATCTTATCTTCCTGAAAAAACTGTATAGTTCTGTTTTCAACAAGAATTTGTTAACTGAAGCAGTAGGAACATAGGAGAGGCCTCGGCCGAGGACCTTAAGTTCTTCCTCATGTAAATTATATTAGCGAAGACAGCTAGCAGAATTTTAAAAACCGACACCTCTTCATTGGTGGTAATTGGGGTTGCAAAATTTATTGGCTGGGCCTGGATCCTACGGTTAAGGCTGATCAAATCATTGCTAACAGCCCTATAATATTATTTCAGATTGGGCACAGGCCCGACGTACCTAGGAACGACATGTTGTATTTTAGATGCCTCGTTTATACAGGTTTTTTATTGAAAATGAAATCTTGCATACTGTGATTTAATGCTATTTTAATCTGTTCTTAATGTATAGTAATTTATTGTTTTAACTAGTGTACACATCTTAATGATATTTGCGTATTTGTATTATAGGGTAATGTATTTACTCTATCTGGTCATCTTTTAGACTGAATTGTTTTCATGATTAATTTGTGTAGTATGTCTTTTACGATGAAATATCGAATAAAGTCTTCTTTGACTTGACTTGAACCAACCGAGTGTAACTCGCAGTGTGTCAGAAGAAGCTAACCCGGCCCCCATAAGGCTAAAAGGTTGCCCTGGGCCGAAGGCCGTTGTCCACCATCATCCGGACTTTGGGCTGGCCCTAGTCGCTCTTAACCAAAGACCCATGGGCCCCCCTTAATGATTACCCAAACCCGTCTTCTGCCCTCTACCCTTGTGGATCCCTATGCGCTCAGGCCAGTATTAGCATAAGGTAATTGAGCACAACTGGGGCTGAAGTATATGGATGTCCTGGTAAATTGCGCAACTGCTGCACTTAACACTGCTTCTACTACCAGAAGTCAGAACTTTGTTGTCACCTTGCACCCCAAGAGCACTTAACCAGGAACAGCGTACACGTTCCGAGCCCGGAGCATGCCTGTGTGTTTCTGGAAGAAAGACCAAATCCATGAAAACAGCCCCCAACCCGCGACGACAAGTAATTCATAGCTCACTCAATCGCCAGGATCAGTGCCCCTTAGTTGCGCACCCGTTACTCGTCTAACAAACAAATTTCCTTATTGCACATAGGATGCATGATATGCCCAACTCAACCAGTTGTTTAAATGAAAACACATTTCCAATTATTTATCGCATGAAATGCATGATTTGCCCTTGCTCTGCCACTGCATCCAGAGAGAACACCCCACATATTGCACCGTAAAACAACAAATTGCCCAGACTCAACAGTAAGAGAGAACATCCAAATATTGCACAGGGGCTACCTAATATGTCCCGGCTCCCAGTTAACTACCAATGTATTACTTTCATGAGTGTAACCAGCACGCGACCCAAATCGTGGATAGTAATGACAACTGTGGAGAACATGGGAATCCCCGACCCAAGCACACTCTCCCCAGTGTGCTATGATCCGTATACCTGTTGATAATCCAGGTGGCCCCATGTGGGTAGGGCGCTTCTCCAGTGCGGTTCCTGCATTTGAGACAAAAACATTCATTAAAATATCTCCCCCCTATCGACCAATCTGCATTCTCTGCAATGAGACAGGGCCCTCAATGCCCCACACACTACCCAGGCCAGGCCTGGTAGGAGTCACGAGAACTAATTTGTCCGCATTACCTGCACACTTCCAAAATTAATAGTTGTCCTCTCTATTATCTGAAGGAAGACCTTCCATTAAAGAAATACTATTCTCCTTGACTCTGGAAGTGTCTTCCCAAAGTGTTCTAACGGTTCGAGAGTCTGCCCATTATTGCGGTATTAGCCCTTTAGCTGAGTATGGTCCTCTTTTGTATCATGCACCCGTCACCAATCTCTGGTAACACAGTTTGCTACCTCTTACATTCTGTTTGGTTCAGGTACTTGCACGAGTGGCACCAATGCCTTCATAACGTTTGTTCTTACGTATGACTGTCTGCCATGATTGTACTAATTTACCTCACTTGTACTATATACGATATAGTAACTTGCACACATGACCCATTCTCCTCCTGCAATACCCAGTTTAAACCTCTTCTACTGTCAGTTCATGTTTGTCACTTTGCTTCGCGTAACTTAGCGTTTGCTTTTGTAAAGAGATCACCTATCGTACCATCGAGTATCAGTTCTGTCCCCCCTGTGAAGCACTCTGACACCATAGGGCAAAGTCCCTGCTTTCCAACGCCTGGAGCATCGAGCTGCAGAGACCTACAAACAAGGTTCCTTTCACCTCTGCATATTAAACTAAACAGTCTAATCGGCGACGGGCCTCTCGACTTGAAAGATTAGTTCAGTCATTCATCGCTTTACTGATTGGTTTTAATCTATGCTCGCACCCCAAGAGATCGGCCTCAAGTGGTTATGAGTTCTTGCACTAATATCCTTATGCAAAGCCAAATCCCTCCTAGTTGGCCCGCACTGCTCCGGTTAAACTTTTGATTCATACATAGCATGGTTACCATAGCCCCAGCACTTCATGCAGAAAAGATGGATGAAGGCCACTATTTCCGACACACTAATAATACGCTTTTAAACTGATCAAAAATGATAATAACCATCAGGTATTGACAGATCTAATTCATAAGTCATGCTATATACACACCACCTACACAGCATTTGTGTGGACCATAAACACGATGAAGAACCTTCACGATAAATTAATTGCAATAACAAGTCATGCACCACCATCAATTTACTACTTTGGACGCATCCCAAACCACAACACGGGTCACTTCGGTGACCTGCCATGAAGTGAGCCACGACGTACTCCTCTGACCAATTGCCTGCATGGATATAAATCAAAACGTCAACCAAGCCCCGACCCCTCCCCTCCCCCTCAACAAAACAGGCCCTGGGGGAGGCTGGACGGGCTCGAGAAATTTGCATAGGATAACCCCATGGTGATGTGTTAACTTTGGCATTGTAATTGTATAATTGCCACATGACATCTCCCCACATGCATTGATTCATAAGGCATGCCTAATGCCTATATATTTAATATAAACCACTAGAAACAGAGTAAAAGCATTTAATGGTTTCCTTAACCCTTTATAATAATGCTGATGACGAGCTCAGCTCGTCATCATCCACGGGTGGCGTGTGCTGATGACGAGCTGAGCTCGTCATGTATCGCGGAAAAGGGAAAACAGCCGCACAGCGCAAAAATCGCCGCAGCATCGATGCGGTTAAGAGTACAATACTAATCACAATGAGCAACAATAACCACTGGAATAAAATTAACAATGGATACAGCAGCAGTGTGTTGCCCGGTGTAAAGAGCTCTACCTAGTGGCAGTAAGCGCTATGTAAATGTAATAACACTACAATAGGGGCTCCCGACGTCCTACAGGTGTTGTGGCAGGCGTATGTAGAAAATGAATACTTTTTCCTCTCTCCTATGTCACTATTAAGGAATGATTTCCAAGATTGTGCAATGTCAGTCAACAAGCGTGGTTTCTCTGTGCATAGTGCAGCCTGATTTATATCGCAGATTAAAATACAGACGTAAGAGTTTGCTCACATTACCAACAGCTAGATTATGTGCTCCCTGGGTATGTGTTAGCCTTGGTTTGGGTGAAAAACACCAAGGAAGACTGGGGAAGCAATAGGGAGATTAGAGTTGTTTAGTATTGTAGGCTGCACTGTCCACTGTATGAAAATAGCTCTACATGCGTAAATATGGTATGTAAATATACAAACTCAACAGGAGCATAGATGTTTACGTCAACTCAACCATTCTGATAGGCTCCTTAATTTACTCCTGCATACTAATCGACTCCATGAACCCTGTAGAGCCACATCGCAGTAAGAGGAATAAAGTAGGTTCAACTCACCCCTCAACTACCTCATCCCTGGATAGCACACCTAGGCTACCTGACCTTTACAGTGGGTGAACCACCCAGTGTTTGCATTCTTCAGCAACCGCCTCTCTGAAATCAGAAAATGTATTAGCCTCACACAGCAACTGTTTCAGTTATTCCCGGCCCCCTGACCACAGTATGCCAACCAGTTTACCCATGTTATTTCAACCATGATGTGTGCTCCTACAAACTCCTCTTGTTGTTGTCCTGCAAAAAGCGCATGGGCAGCCACCGTCCGAAGTCCACGGGGGAAGGGGGGGATCAGCTCGCCATCGCGTCCAGGAACAAAGAGGGCGCCTGACCCTCGCCCCCTGGGTCATATAGCCTATCTTGCCCCTCCCCTTGAACGAAGGAAGTAAGGAAGTGACATCACAGGGGGACAATCTGGTCCCCCCAACACTAGAGCGCTCATGGGTCTATGCCATCCTCTGGCACTAAGGGCGGCCGCCCTCGTAGGTGGCCACCTTTGGTGGCCCGGGGCAGCCAGTCAAAAGATCTGTTTGCTAACTAAAAGCTTAATCTGTAAATGAAAATGACATAAAATGGCAGAGGGAATAAACAAGCATTTGCAATGCAATAGGTTTCGCATTAGGAAAGTTTGAGCTACTGGTATTGTAAATGACACATTTTGTATTATTGTGTTGGTTTTGAAAATAGCTAAATTAATAGCTTTGTCATTTACAATGCCAATAGTTTTAACTTTCCCAAATGGACACATATAGCATTTGTAATGCAATATGTGTTGTATTTACGTGACTTAGATGTATTGATATTACAAATAACAATGGCTATTATTATTTTAAATAATTAATACTTAAATAAAAGTTATTGTAATTTATTATGGTAATAGCTTAAACTTTTGTAAATAACTTTTGTGAAGATTATGTTCAGTGTATTTTATTGTGACGAAAATTCAAGAAAAGAAGTGAAATATTAACATGTTTTTGTGACATTTGTAATAAAGCTTGAAACATTGAGAGAACATATTTGAACCAGTTGATGTTGAATGGTTGCACAGATTGATGCTGTGGTGGCGCTGAGTGATGTAGTGGTGGCGACGAGTGATGCTGTGGCATTCATTGATGCTGTGGTAGCGCATAGTGATGTTGTGGGGGTGCTGAGTGATGCGGTGGTGATGCGATAGATAGAGGGCGATAGATAGAGGGAGGGTGATAGATAGATAGAGTGGGGGCGATAGATAGATAGAGTGAGGGCGATAGATAGAGTGAGGGCGATAGATAGATAGAGTGAGGGCGATAGATAGAGTGAGGGCGATAGATAGATAGATAGAGTGAGGGCGATAGATAGAGTGAGGGCGATAGATAGAGTGAGAGCGATAGATAGAGTGAGGGCGATAGATAGAGTGAGGGCGATAGATAGAGTGAGGACGATAGATAGAGTGAGGGCGATAGATAGATAGATAGAGTGAGGGCAATAGATAGAGTGAGGGCGATAGATAGAGTGAGAGCGATAGATAGAGTGAGGGCGATAGATAGAGTGAGGGCGATAGATAGAGTGAGGACGATAGATAGAGTGAGGGCGATAGATAGATAGAGTGAGGGCGATAGATAGATAGAGTGAGGGCGATAGATGAATGAATGAATGAATGAAACTGTTCGTATACTGCGCAAACTTAGCCCAGTGGGCATCAAGGCGCCTAAGTCAAATGCAGAAGCTAGCAGCCCCCCCCCAGTCCTATTCTCTCATAGGTAGGCCCTCTTAAAGAAGCAGGTTTTGAGAGCCTTTTTAAACGACTCGATTGAAGGGAGAGTTTTTATTTCAATGGGGATGGAATTCCAAAGCTGCGGGGCACCACGGAGAAAGCTCTGGCTCCCCATCTAACAAGTTTGACACGGGGAACAACCAGTTGACAGAGTCCCGCAGAGCGAAGGCTTCTTGTAGGGATATAACGCATTAGAAGAGAACCGATAGCACTGGAGGGACCTTCTTTCAATGCTCTGTAGGCCAGACACAGAATTTTGAAGGAGATTCTGTGCTGCACAGGAAGCCAATGAAGGTCCTTCCTGGCTGAGGTGGCGGAAGAGGCTTTCGGAAGATCCAAGACAAAGCGTGCTGCAGCATTTTGCACAATCTGCAGTCGGTGTATCCGGCTTTTATTGGCTTCCATGTACAGGGAGTTGCAGTAATCTAGCCTCGAGCCCACCAGGGCGACTGCAACCATTTTGCGAGCCTGGGGGGAGAGATACCCGCGGATTTTATTAAGTATCCTGATCACACCCCAGCAGGTGGCCACGGTCCTGTTAACTTGTAGGGACATAGAAAGCGAGGTGTCAAATATTACACCAAGATTTCTGGCAGATTGGGAGGGAGCGGGGCAGATGCCAAGAGAGGAGGGCCACCACTCATTTGACCACACATCTTGGTCCTTCCCAAAGATCAACACCTCCGTTTTTTCACCGTTCAGTTTGAGGGAATTTATAGTCATCCAGTCTGCCACATACTGCATGCATACCCTGAAACTGGCGGCAGATGTGCTAACAGAGGTGTGAGCTAGTGACACCATGATCTGGGTGTCATCTGCGTAGGACACCACCTCCATCCCCTGAGATCTAACTAGTCTTGCCAGGGGAGCCACGTAGATGTTAAACAAGGTAGGACTTAAGGCCGACCCTTGTGGCACCCCACACTGCAATGAATTGGCAGGGGAGAGGTGGTTCCCAAGCATCACTCTCTGCTCCCTTTCAGTCAAGAAGGAATTTAGGAGACTCAGGGCCGGTCCCATGACACCAGCTTCCCTCAGCCGAGATGTAAGAATGGCGGGGGACAGGGTGTCGAACGCGGCCGTGAGGTCAAACAGAACCAAAACCGTAGTTTGGCCAGAGTCCACTTTGCGTCGGATGTTATCGACCACACAAGTGAGAGCGGACTCTGTGCTGTGGTGTTTTCTGAAGCCATGTTGGGTGTTATCGAGGTATTCAGAAGAGTCGAGAAAGGAGGACAGATGAAAGTTCAGATGCGCCTCGAGCATCTTAGCGGGAGCTGGGAGAAGGGAGATCGGCCCAAAGTTTTTCAACGTGGCCGGATCAAGGGACGGTTTCTTAAGAAGAGGTTTCACAATTGCCTTCTTCCATACCGGGGGGAAAGATCCCGGGGTAATAGCCTTGTTCATAACCTCAAGCATAGGGGGAAGAAGGCTATTTCTGCATTCCTTCAGTTTTTTCAGAGGTATCGGATCAAGGGGAGAAGCCGATTTGGTCCTGTCCAGTAGTAGATTCAGTGCTTCCAGGGATAAAGATGGATATGACAGGTGGGATGTTTTGATCAAGAGCAAGGCAATGGGCTTCCAGAGAGACATGTATGTCATGAATTTTATTATGAAAGAAGTCAGGGAAATTATTGCAAAGTTCTTACGAGCTAACTACGGGATCAGGGAGTTGCAGGGAGCATAAGGTGTCGGCAATTTTAAAGAGCTCCCTAGAGGAGGAGAGAGAGCTGGTAAGATTAGAGAAGTATTCCTGCTTCTCTATTACCACTCTCCGTTTGTAAGCCCGCAGCGCAGATTTGTGAGCCTCTCTATCATTGGGGTCCCAGGATTTCCTCCAGTTTCTCTCACTGCTCCTACATCCTTGTCTCAAATGTCTCAGCTGATCGGAAAACCAAGGTGCCGTAGGTTTACGGCGCGCTACATAGCGCAGGGATGAGGGGGAAAGCTGTTCCACTGCGTTAGAAATGGAGTCCGTCAGAGTTTGGGCTGCCTCTGCTGCGTCTCTTAGAGCTAAAGATTCAGGAGTGGAGACCAAAGGGGCTAGGACCTCATCAGAGATATTCCTTAAGTTTCTCCTGAGGGTGAAAGGGGAGGTTGTCAGGTTAGTAGAACAGGGGGCAGGAACGGAGAGTTCCAATGGCACGGCAAAATGATCAGTCCAGACTAACGGTAGCGGAGGGCCGGTGGAGAGCCTGTCGTCGTTAGAAAAAACCCCGTCAAGTATATGTCCAGCCTGGTGAGTGGTACTTTTTACAAGCTGGACGAGGTCACAGGCTCCTAGCGATTCGACAAGTGAGATTGTGTCCTTTGAGTTGGTATCATCTAGGTGAAAATTAAAATCACCCAGGATGGTAAAGGCCGCTTTTCCGAAGTAGGGTTCAAGGATAGTCATTAGTTCAGAAGGGAAACTGGCCCTAGAGCCTGGGGGTCTGTAGATCAGAATCCCGGAAAAGGAGGCTGATGGAGAAAGAGTAATACAGAAATAAAGTGATTCTAAGCGAGCTGGAGGAATCGATATTGGTTTGATCACACAGAGAAAGGAGGATTTAACAAGAAAGGCTATGCCACCTCCTCTGCGCAAGGGTCTATCTTGCCTATAAAGAGAGTAGCCATCAGGAATTGCCATCAGCAGATCGTGTCCAGAAGTGTCAGAGGCCCAGGTCTCAGTGATGAACATCCAGTCCGGCTGTCAGTTATCAACGAAATCGTGAAAGGCAACGTTGTGCTTAATAAGCGAACGAGCATTAATTAGGAAGCCGGATCTCCGGTGAGGGGTAGGCTGTGTGGGCGGAAGGTGTAGACTTAAAGCGACAGAACTAGAGGATACGAAGGAGGCCGAACAGGCCCAGCACCTGTGAGAGTGCAGGATCCCTTCGGGAGAGTAGCGGTGAAGGCAAGGCTGGGATGCAGATCTTAGTGCAAGGAAATCAGATTTGGAGTATAGTCCAGGTGTCTCAACGGGAGGGGAAGGAGTGAGAGTAGGGTCCAGCCCGACCTGCAGCCCGTCCTCAGCGCGGACGGGCGCAGACGGGCTGGACTCTGGCGTGACTCCGGCGGGCATCCGGCGCGTCCGCAAACGCGTCCTCTACGCGGAGAGGCCCGTCCCTTTTTAAAGGCAGCTAGAGCGCGTGAGTGCGTCCCCACACCCAAGATGGCCGCTATCATGCCCTCGCCTCCCCGGGACCAGCTCTCAGCGTCAACACTCAGCTGAGAGCGGCCCAGGTGGTAGAGGGAGGTAGGAGAAGTCGGATTCTGCTTGAAACGCTTATTAAAATCAAGCGCAGGATAAAAACAAGGTCACTCGTGTACCAATTCTAAAATGCTATTTTACCTCAAGCGTAAGTCTGCTGGCAAAGCAGGTAGAGGAAAGTGCAGTAGAACCTCCGGCTTCCGCCTCAGAGGGTGAAAAGAAGTGTTATCGAGCTATCACTAAGCCCCCTTTTAAAGGCAGCTAGAGCGCGTGACTGCGTCCCCACACCCAAGATGGCCGCTATCACACCCTCGCCTCCCCGGGACCAGCTCTCAGCGTCAACACTCAGCTGAGAGCGGCCCAGGTGGTAAAGGGAGGTAGGAGAAGTCGGATTCTGCTTGAAACGCTTATTAAAATCAAGCGCAGGATAAAAACAAGGTCACTCGTGTACCAATTCTAAAATGCTATTTTACCTCAAGCGTACGTCTGCTGGCAAAGCAGGTAGAGGAAAGTGCAGTAGAACCTCCGGCTTCCGCCTCAGAGGGTGAAAAGAAGTGGATGGATGGGGGTGTAGAGAGAGAGGTAGAGAGAGGTGTAGAGAGAGGTGTAGAGAGAGTGGGGTGTAGAGAGAGTGGGGTGTAGAGAGACTGGGGTGTAGAGACAGGGGTGTAGAGACAGGAGGTCCTTTATCTAAGATGACTTATTCATTGCACTTCCTTAATTAACTATGCTGGTCCCTAAGTCACAAGAGCCTGTTCCGAACTTTTAAAATAAAGTGTTATGGGGAAGAAAAAACACAGTAGCTTCAGTCTACGCCACCAACTAATCATTTCAAATGAATCAGCTGACATGAAAAAACACAAAATGCTAGCTATGAAACCTATGCATACATAGATTTTATAGCACAAGCAGCGGTGCTGTCAAAGCGCAGGGTCTGAGGAAAAGAGTCTCTTGGGCAGACCTAAGCATTAGTGCTTTCAGTGGGATGAAAAGTTCACAAGCCAACAGAGAGGGGGGTGGCGTTAGCCGTTTATAGCGCAGGCGGAAATGCAACGAGGTATCATGATCTGCGCACAAGCTGTAGATACTGACTGTTCTCACTTTAAATTAACAAGAACAGAAGTGAAATATTAACATCTTTTTGTGACATTTGTAATAAAGCTTGAAACAATGAGAGAACATATTTGAAGCAGTTGTTGTTGAATGGTTGCACAGATTGGTGCTGTAGTGGCGCTGAGTCATGTTGTGGCATTCAGTGATCCTGTGGTAGCGCATAGTGATGTTGTGGTGCCCTTGAGTGATGCTGTGGTGATGCTGAGTGATGCTGTGGTGAGATGCGATAGATAGATAGAGTGAGTGCGATGGATAGATAGAATGAGTGCGATAGATAGATAGAGTGAGTGCGATAGATAGATAGAGTGAGTGCGATAGATAGATAGAGGGAGGGCAATAGATAGAGTGAGGGCGATAGATAGAGGGAGGGCGATAGATAGAGGGAGGGCGATAGATAGAGTGAGGGAGGGGGATAGATAGAGTGAGGGAGGGCGATAGATGGATAGAGTGAGGGCGATAGATAGAGTGAGGGCGATAGATAGAGTGAGGGCGATAGATAGAGTGAGGGCGATCAATAGAGTGATGGCGATAGAGTGAGGGCGATAGATAGACAGATAGAGTGAGGGCGATAGATAGACAAAGCAAGGATGATAGATAGATAGACAGATAGAGTGAGGGCGATAGATAGATAGATAGATAGATAGATAGATAGATAGATAGATAGATAGATAGATAGATAGATAGATAGATAGATAGATAGATAGATAGATAGATAGATAGATAGATAGATAGATAGATAGATAGATAGATAGATAGATAGATAGATAGATAGAGTGATGGCGATAGATAGGATGAGACAAAGAGATAAAGAAGAAAATGCAATGACACAGCGAACAAAGGAGAGAGGGGAGCAAGTAAATGGGTGTAAAGGGACGTTAGTAAGAGAGACAGAGAACAACAGAAGTGAGTGGAAGGCAGAATGTTGAGAGGAGGAGAGAAAATAGAGAAATATGAGGTGTTAGTGGGAGAAGAAGGGAGGGGACAGCAAGGCAGAAAGAAGGAAAGAGAAATAAAAATGGAGCACGAGGGGGCTGAAGAGAAATCGTAAAATCGAATGAAAAGACATAAAAATAAGGAGCACTGCGCTTAAGTGAACAATTAGGGGCCTGATCTTGCATAACACAGGAGAACAATGACTAAATGGATAACATTATCTTTGTGATGTAAAACTGCACAAAAGCATTGTGCTGTGCAAATGTCTTAGCTGCCTGAGTCTCACAGCATAAAAGATGCACATGTCGCCAGATCACCGCTGTCAGCATGTCTTCTTAGAAGATGGCCGCAGCATCCTGTTCACAGAATGCATCTACACTCCACACCAACACAATGGAAGCAGTCTTTCATGTGCTTGGGAAGGGTCCAACCCAGGAATAACATTGTGCACTGTGCTAGAATACTTCTGTTCGGATCCTGGGAATTGTATTACCATTTATTGCGTTCTCTGGTTCACTCTAGGCGGAATAACCAGAAGTGACCAAACCAGGGACATTATTTTCATTGATCAAGAACACAGTTATTGAGTGGGTCCAGATTATTCGTAAATTGGAACTTTAATGAACTGTGTGTTTGTGGTGGCACGTGCCTTTTCAGAGCGGTGATGTGTATCTCCTGCCCGGAGTCAAACAGAATAAATAAAAGAGTCCCATTTTCCCACTTGCAGGTTTGATGGAGTTTTACCCTTTTCCCCTCCAAAAATCAAAAGAGTATAAATTGTCTATTTTACAGGGCACATCTCAACAAAATCGGTTTAAAGGCCAAGGGTGTTTCAGGCCATTGTGAAGGAGAAACCATGAAACACTCCAATTCTTCTAACCGAACCGTCGTCAAGAATGTTTTAGGGAGTCCTCCCGAAAGAAACACTTGAAAATATGACACACATTTGTGCATATTAGAACAAATGTGGTAAAAGTTCATAGACTTCACATGCTGTTAAAAACCAAACCAAAGTATAAAGAAAAACAGATAACTCATTCCCACCTTCCACTTGCTTTCATTTTCCATCAAAATATTAACAGTTATGCAAAGCTCATTAGTCCTGGCATTAGATGCAGACCTATACCCAATGTTTGACATCAGAACTATTCCCTTCGTTATATGAAACTTACAAACCTAGGCAATTTTCCATCCATGTGTTATACGATTGGATGCTTGAAGTATGGGAAAGTATGGGAAAGGTGCGGTCATTTGTGATGTGCACAAAAGCGGCTTCGTGAAAAAGAATTTGCCCTAAATCACACAGTGCAGAAGCAGAGACGCCGTGATTAAGCTTGGATTTTTTATTTTCACGCTGCAGTTCAACTTGCCCAAAATCACACAGTGCAGAAGCAGAGACGCCGTGATTAAGCTAGGATTGTGGAGGAGGTAAGGGAAGTGGAAGTGAGAGGAGGAAGAAAGCAAAGGGGAGGCTCGGAATAGGGAGAGAGCGTGCGAGGAAAGGGGGTGAAGGTTGGCGAGCTGTGGCATGGCTAGAAGGGATGCTGAGAGGTGATGAACAAACAAATTAACATGAAGAGGCGAGGCAAGCGGAGTCTTGAGGCAGGCGCCTGCTCCGGCCCTGAGTCTCCAGCATGTAAATCACACAAAAAAGCATTGGCCCGCAGCTCACTGAGAAGGGATCACTGAAATAATATTGAGTGTCAAAATATCGACTAGCAAAAATATCGTGGACAAAATATCGACAGTCAAAATATTGAGTTTGTATCTACAAACAGGTAAGTACAAAAATATCGAGTACAAAATATCGTTTACAATAATATAGTTGTAAAAAATATCGACTTTATAAAAAACAGTGTTAAATTAAATTAATATTAAAATGTAATTACTAAAATATACTTAAAAATACTTACATTAACTTATAATAATTAAATAATAAATGAAAGTAATAAAAAATGTTTTTACAATATTATTTGTTAAAACATATATATATATTAACATACTATACTTAAATAAGATACTAAAAACTGACCCTGAACCCTAAAAATACCCCTTTACCCAAAAACCCAAAACTGACCCTAAACCCTAAAAATACCCCTTTACCCAAAAACCCAAAACTGACCCTGAACCCTAAAAATACCCCTTTACCCCAAAACTGAAAACTGACCCTGAACCCTAAAAATACCCCTTTACCCAAAAACTGAAAACCGACCCTGAACCCTAAAAATACCCCTTTACCCTAAAACTGAAAACTGACCCTGAACCCTAAAAATACCCCTTTACCCTAAAACTGAAAACTGACCCTGAACCCTAAAAATACCCCTTTACCCAAAAACTGAAAACTGACCCTGAACCCTAAAAATACTCCTTTACCCAAAATTAATCAATATTATTTAATTACCAATTAATTATTAATTAACAATAACAATAAAGTAAATATATTAGCACATTACCTGTAATTAATTTAATAATTAGTATTATTTTACCCCAATTAATTACTTTACAATAACACAAAATTATATATATGTAAAATTTACTCTAATTAATGTAATTAACTAATTACAAATAATTAACTACCAATTAATTACTAAAAAAAATGTACTAAATTATATTAATTAATTAACTAATTAATATTAATTAATTATCAATTAATTATTAATTAAAAATATTTACAAACATATATTAATTAATTAATTATTATTAAATTACTTCCCACCCTATTCCCCTATAAACCCACAACCCGCTACAGAATTACATTACGCAATTATTATAAAAACAAAATGTATTTAATAAAATATTTTATAACATTAATACACACTTTTCACACATATTATTACATAAATATACACTATAAAGTAGTATATATCATTAAAACATTTTTGCTATCTATATTTTATACAGTCAATATTACTTCACTTACCTTAAAAACGATATTTTTGTAGTCGATATTCTGTCCAGTCGATATTTTGTCCAGTCTATATTTTAAAGTCGATATTATGTCCAGTCGATATTTTGGAGTCGATATTTTGTCTGTTTACCCACTGAGAAGATCAAAGCGGCCGAAAGCGGCCGAAAGGGGAGAAAGGTGTGCAATTTTCAAATCAGAAGGATGATAGGTAGATTCTGACATCTAGTAAGTGCCCCTTAAGGGTGCTAACCTTTAGTCCTATGGCTTGTCCGGGCTCTCTTGTAAGTTCTTACGAATTATTTTGAAGTGCACAACGTGGGTGTCTCATTGAGCAAAATCTCTAGGAGCCTTTCATTGTTTTATGAGTAATTATTTTGCCATTGTTCATTCATACATTGTTAAACTGAAATATCATGACAGCATAAATAAATCAATATCGTCACAATAAAATCCGACATTACAGGCTCATTGCTGTGTTCTGTTAGGAACACTGTTCATGCTGTGTGAAAAGGAACATGGTGTGCTGGAAGATGGTGTCATTATGACTAAAGACCCCCCCACATGAAATCACCAAACAGCCTCTCTCCTGTAACTATAGCCCAAATCCACACAACCCCGATTACAGCTCTGATTTGGATTCCGATATAAGTATGCCCTGCAAATATTCCTTGAGCACTGACAAATATGCGCAGGATATTGTAAATAGGTTTGCTCCCTCTTTTTAAAAACTGTTTAACTGCAGATGTTTGGAACAAAGCAAGATTCTGGGGTGTCCCCCCACCCCAAGCACTTAACTAAGGCATGCAATCAGTTTCTTAAGCGCTGCAAGTTTTTGTTACGGGTCAGAACTCAGCTGAGGAAGATCACACAATTTGTTGAGGTCCACAGAGTGAAACGCGAAAAGGCTGAAATGCTTTGGTTTGAGAACTAAAGTCCTGTAGTTTGTCAGATCAGAAAAAAAGGGAGGGGTGAAGGTTTAGATTAAGAGTTGCAATTAACTCACTCGTCAAAGGCTGCTTGTCATTCCAGGAGCTGGCCTAATGTAGGACCAGAACACCAGAAGTGAAACCAGTAGGAGGGCAGGGAGGCATCTGCAGCCCAGGTAGCGAGCAATGGAGCGAGCCTTCATATATTTGAAGAGCAGCTGTTCCAAAAAAGTTATTAAAGCTAATAATATGAAAGTGCAGAATGGGTTGCCTTATTAAACAAGCTCTTGGCATTGCTGTGGGGAGGAGAAATGCGAGACATGGCCTGGCAGCCGTGAAGTGTGAAGCAGTGAGCGGGGGAGCGGAGCCCTTTGAAGTGAAGCTCTCGGAGGCAGGCGGCTCGGGAGCGAGGCAAAAGCGCGTGCTTATGTTCACGTGAACTGTTTGAAACCCGCCGATGGTTTGAGAACTTATTTTGCCCACTATAATTCTCCCCTATCCATTCCTTGCGGAATGGGATAGGCGAGACCTAAAAAGATTACTAATAGAGTAAAAGCAAAAACAGTGCTGGAGATTGGTTAGAGTAACCTTGAATCAACAGACATTGAATAGGAGAAAACATCTTGTTCCAACTTGTATAGAAACACAGACCACTTACAAAGATTCATGGCACAGATTGTTTCTGGGGTCATTTGGAACTCAAAGCTAGTCTTTAAAACAGACAAGGTGATGGCCACTTTTGTAATCTCCATGTTGGATGTGATGTGCTCAGATCTGCAGAAGCACAAAGCGTTTCCTCTTGTTTGTCTCTTACACTTTGTCATGCAAAGTGTGGGGGAGGCAGAGTGTTATGGCATATTCACAATGCAGCTACACTTCAGTTTGCATTAAGAGAACAGCACATACAGTGACCACTGTATACTGCCCTGCCAACCTGCAAGACATTGAAAACACTCCTGCAGTCTCGATGCACAATGGACGTAAAAATATCTAAATGAAAGAAACACTTCCAGCTGTAAACATGATAAAAACAGTAAAGGAAAAGTCACAGCATCTTCTGGGACAGATACATAGCTACAGACAGGTGTGTAGAGTCTTGATAACAACAGAACACAGGACCAAAAACGTGCTGTGCAATGGGCATGCTAGTTTCGAACAATAATGGGTCAATGAATGCCAGCAAAACCCGACCTTTCCCAGCTTCCTCCCCATTAGTTTATCCCTAAATCAAGGGTAGATTTCCAACTATATATACAGTGATAAAAGTTCACGCGGTGCCTCTAAAATTCGACAAATTCTGTAAATCAGAATTCTGAAATGCAGGCTACATTTTACACCTAAGTGAGTCTCTGTTAATGGCTTTAGCAGTTCAAAGTTTGCCTTAGTTTCACTCGTCTCTTATTGATGACATCATCAATGGCATCACAAATGTTATAATCAACTGACATCTGTGAAAACATCATTTATGCTCCCACCAATGATGTCATCAAAAATCGCTGATGAAATAGCAAACATCGGCCCGATTCACAGAACTAATTTAAGACAAAATCCTAAATTTACTACTTTTGGTATTCACAGAAGTTAGGATTTTGTCTTAAGTTTGCCTTAAGACAAACTTAAGACAGACTTAAGTTAGGATTTTGTCTTACGTCTGTCTTAAATCTGTCTTAAAACAAAATCCTAACTTCTGTGAATACCAAAAGCAGTAAGTTTAGGATTTTGTCTTAAGTTAGTTCTGTGAATCGGCCCCATTATCCCTAACAATGCCACATCTCAGATTATCAACATAGTGAAAGATACCATTTTCCCGCTATGAAAGGATCTGATTATGGTTGTGAGAGATTTGCTGGATTACTGCATGTGTGGTCACGCACCTTTCATGTAGGTTTTTACTGCCAGCATTGCACCGTGTAAATAAACAAGGCAGCAGATGCAGCTGGCAAAATGCTTATCCACAGGGGATGGATATGGAACAGGTCATGAGAGCACCCCATGGCTGGACTGACCATCCGGGAAAGTGGGCAATCGCAAGGGGTGGTGGTACCCCAGGAGGCTAGTTTTGACACTTTGATGCCGGTTGTAGCCTCCAGGACTGGTGGTGCACATTAAGCGATGGACGGCATCTTGCAATAGTTGTTCCGGTCAGCCGTGGCATGTGCAGGTAAGGGCAGTTGGGCCAGGTGGGGGGATTTCGATGGACGATGAGGAGGGAAAATGAATAAATAATTCATTTTCAATCTTCATCGTCCATCAAAAAAAAAAAAAAGCCAGCCCGCCGCCCCACTGCTTTTACCTGCACGGGCAGCAGCTTGTTCCGGTTCTAGCGTCCGTTAGCCCGTCCGCCCATGGGACTGAATTTATAATTTTGCCAGTGCTGTTGTAAGTTCCCAGTCCGGCCCTGGACGCACCCCTATAAATTAACCAGCATTTGCAATGCAATAGGTCTTGCATTTTCGAGAGTTTGAGCTTTTGGCAATGCAATAGCTCAAACTCTCGCAAATGCGAGACCTATTGCATTGCACATTACTAGCGCCCATGCAGCGCTTTCACGTTCATGGAGGCCGCGCCCCTTCCTTTAGACAAGCAGTGTCTAAAGAAAGTGGCGTGGCCGACATTAAAGTGAAACTTCGGCATGGGGCGCTTTGACAAAAAACAAAACATCTGTTAGTCAAGCTGACTAACAGATTTCTCTTTTTTGTAAAAGCGCCCATGATGCACTTTAACTTTAATAGCTGCCGCAAACCGTTCTTTAGACATGGCTTGTCCTCATGAATGTGAAAGCGCCACATGGGCGCTAGTAAACAGAAAAAAATTAAAAATAAAAACGGAGTAAGCGCAGCTGTAATACTTAAAGCAGACCACACTGCTAAAACAAATAAAGAATGAAATGTGGCCGCTATAGTTAAAGCAGACCGCCATTAGTAATTCTAATTAAAATGAAAGGTGGCATGGTGCTGCGCCATAGCATGTGGTCTAGCGGCAAATCATTAAACAAAATAGTGCTCACAGCCAAGGTAAAGCAGACCATGTAACAAGACAAGTAAAAGATCCAGTCGTTATGGGAGGTAACATATGCAGACAAGGTGGTACCAAGAAGGGACTAGCAAACCTAGTAATAAAGACAGCGTTTACTAAGGATAATGACGCAATCCAATTAAAAATAAGGGTGGAGAGAAGGCAGGGCTTCAAAGCCATACTCCAATACTGCATGCCTCTCAGCGGGGAAGAACGTTTGAAACGCAAATTTTACAACGCACTACCTTTACAACGAAACTTTTACAACACAACATCCATTACAACGCATGCCATTACAACGCAACCATTACAACGCATGTCACTACAACGCATACCACTACAACGCATGTCATTACAATGCAGTTATTACAAAGCATACCATTACAACACATACACATTGTACCCTTATACTATCCAACACTTACCCTACTGTGGCACCCCCTGGAGTTAGAATAGTAATTTTTACCCCTACACTATCCAATACTTACCATACATGCAATGTTATGGTATGCGTTGTAATGGTATGCGCTGTAATGGATGTTGCATTGTAAAAAATGCGTTGTAAAGGTATGTGTTGTAAAAGTATGCGTTGTAATAACATATATCCCTCTCAGCAGCGCATGCGCTGCCCAGGCTCAAACAAAAAAATAACAGTACTCAATCAATCAGGGGCAAACATCCCCACCTAGAGTGCATTGGTGTTTGCCAAAAATATCCCCAAATTGTCAAGTGTCACACAGAGCATCAGCGAATTAGGATGGAGTATTCCACCTAAGCCTCGATTCCGACTTGCAAGGTAGTGTCGATTTCAGGAGCAAACTGTAGGGCATATTACCAAGCATAAGCGATAATTATCGCTATGCTTGGTTAGCGGCTCTTATTTTAACGCCCTGCTTCGCCTATTTTTATCGCTAAGGAGCCTTGCTATTATCAAGGTTTATCTCCTAAGCGATAAAAATCGGCCAAAATGCATGAATATCGCTGAAAAGTCAGCGATATTCATGCATTAACGAGTTAATGCTCTTAGCCATGTTACCCACCTACCATTGGATAACATGGCTAAGAACTGCTCAGGGCAGGCGTTAGCTTTTGGAGATATTCGCGCTTAGCGCGAATATTTCCAAAAGTTGGTAATAGGAGATAGCGATGTTAGCGACTGTTTCCAGTCGCTAACATCTTGGCACGCCCACTTTGCATGTCATTAGCGATAATTATCGCTGACATGCAAAGTGGGCCCCAAGATGATCGCTATCTCCTACTAGCTGTCGCTAACTGGTGTTAACGACAGCTAGATAATAGGGAGATAAAATTTCCGCTAAAGAGGCGATAAGGCCCTTGGTAATATGCCCCTGTGTTTGTACTTTTGTGTCTGAGCTGGCATCACAAGTAGAGCACAGATGTTGCATCAGACATTTGTCCTCGCAAAAATGTATACCTGTTGAAAAGTAAGTGTAGCAAAACCGCAAGATTCAGAATTTTGCGGCTCAGAAAGGAGGAAACACGTGTTTTTTATTGCATCGTCCTGAATACAGCTCTGCAGAAATAAGACATTAGTCCCCTGAGAAGTAGTTTCACCTTATGAAATCATCCCACAGCTCATTTCGAGGCGAAGTACTCGACGTGATAATTTCACACCCAGATCACCCAATACTGTGGGAATTGAAAATTCTGGGATGCAAAATTACCTCGGTATTACACGTTTCACCTATTGAATGGGGTATTGCTATGGCAACTGGTGTTTCTACGAGGGTTTCCACTGGTAATTTCTTATTATCGGGTCTCTTAGAAGAACACATTTCACAAGGTTTGAGCAGGTAAAATAAATGTGTCATTGTAACACCCATTTATGATAATTCCGCTTTTAAAATGACTGCATTACTAATAAACCGGATTCTAGCATAACCTCCAGTTTCCACCTAAATCTATGACAACGAATTTTCAAATGAGAATATCGAAGCTGCAGTGAGTGAGTTAAAATTACTCACTCACTGCAATAAATGGAAAATGTCACACTAGCGCTTTGAAATGTCAAAAAATAGAAGTGGGTGAGCCACTAAATAAAAATAAGTCTGTATTTGTAAAGCGCGAACTACTCACCCTTATAGGTCTCAAGGCGCTAGGAGCCCTCGTGAAAATTAAGTGAGCTATTGCCCAGAGTCACAAGTTGCTGAGCTGCCACCAGAGCCGGGGATCGAACCAGAACCCTGTACTCCAAAGTCAGCTGCCCTGGCCTCCGCACTACACCTCTCCACTGTCCACTGAAAGCTCGAGTCAGATGCCTGGCTGAGCTCGAGGTCCTTATAAACCCAAGAGCCCAAAGCAAGCCGAGCTTTCATGAGGCATCTGCCTGCCTCCCAGGCTGTCACCTCAAGCGTCAACAATCACAGACAAAGCAGTAATCTTTGTTGTAAAACGGGCGAGAGAAACAACTTCCCAAGTATTGTGACAATAGAAATCCAAGCTTGACTTCTTGAGTAAATTGTGCGATCCTCAGCATAAGGATATGATCAGGGTGTGTGCTATACAAAAACCTCTTGGGCCTCATTTACAATATTTTGATGCAGGGCAGGGGCAGTGCAGCAAGACTTCCTGCTTCTCTGCCATGTGTCAAAAGAAAAGGGAAGGAACGTGCCATGGGTATTCCTTTTCTTTTTTCCCTGTGCTGGCGCATAATGGGCTGCTATGCCCAAACGCCGGCACTCTTGTGCCATGGTGCAAAGGGACCCTGCTTTGTAGGGGTGATTGTTTATTTGCAGGAAGGGCCATCTTCCTGCACAAAAACAATAACAAGAGGTGTTTTCCTCTTTCTATGTTTGCTATAGAATGCAGCAAACAGAAAGAGGAAAAAAGGAGGAGAAATAAAGGTATTTCTCCTTGATGTACCTCTCTTACACCTCCTCTGGGGCGGCGCAGGAATCTGACCCATTCCCAGGTCTACAAAACCTTGCAAATCGGAGACTGCATCAGGTTCGATGGATATTGCATGGGAACACCCAGAGCAATACCCAAGGAAGAACCCTTTTACGCAGAGTATTGCGTGAATGGGGCCATATTTACAAGGCCATGAAAAGCCATGCAGGGTGGCTTTATGTAGCCTTGTATACATGGGCAGGTACACTGCACCACAGTGAGTCAAAAAAGTGACACACCGGCGGTGCAATGAGCGTGTAAATAAGCCCCCCCTGTGTTTTGTTTATTCAATCATAATGTTGTTCCGTCTGAAATTAAAATCCTCACAACATAAAAGGTACACATGACAGCTAACTTGCATTTTAGCTCATTAATGACATTGTCAGAAGGGAAGTGGGTGAGCAGGAATGTTTTAAGTTAATCTTTAAAAACTATCACTATTAATAAATACCTCTCAATACAGTGATTTTATGTGCTGTACTAAGGTGGAACGCTCCTCATGATAAAGAAATGCATTGTTTAAAATTTTGAAGAGACTTTATCCTATTTTTACATGATGTTTGTTTCATGATTTACATGCCAAAAATGTTCAGGGCTCGGCTTGTGCACGGGCTCTAAGAGTCGTGACAGACACTTGGCTTGGCTCTCCTTATAAATTTGTTGGCTTGTCCACTTCTACAAAATATATCAGCCTGTGGCAGTGAGGGGTATCCATAAAGTGTCAATGAATCGGAGAGAATGAATGTCACATGCTCACAAAGTGATTGTACATGTACTGATGTGTTTTTTTTTTTACTGAAAATTGATTTATATTTCTCAAAATCTTCTATCACTTAGACGAGAAGGGCTTTCTTATTGCTATGAAATGCTCTAATTCGGAAAGGGGGTGGTGATGAACAGAGTGTCTGAGTTAAACAGACCACTCTTACCCAGTCCAAAGATCAGGGCTTGATCCATCACCGTTATTTATCTCACTGCCCCATCCCAGCTCAGAACCTGGCTATATGCAAATCAGTCTGTCCCTGGCCCAGTGCATCATGGGAACAGGGCAGACTAAACTACCAAGCCAATTCTTCACCAGAGATGTGAGTCCCTTGCTCATTGCACCATCAGTATTCAAGCAAGCCGGGCCGAAGACGGCTGAAATGCCAGAAACCGGTCCCCGGTAGCTTGTTTCCTTCCCAGTGTAAGAATTGGCTTTTGTAGTTTGGTTTGCCCTGTTCCCATCATGCACTGGGACAGGAACAGACTAATTTGCATACAGCCAGGTTCTGAAACTGGGATGGTGCAGTGAGCTAAAAAACGGTGTTGGATCTAGCCCTGATCTCTTGACTGGGTGAGAGTATTCTGTTTAATTCAGAGACTCTGTCCCTCACCACCCCTTGTTGTAAATATTTTTGTCCACCCTAAGCGTGGAAGGGTATACTCAGATGTGAGTCCCTTGCTCATTGCACCATCAGGATTCAAGCAAGCCGGGCCGAAGACGGCTGAAATGCCAGAAACCGGTCCCCGGTAGCTTGTTTCCTTCCCAGTGTAAGAATTGGCTTTTGTAGGTTGGTTTGCCCTGTTCCCATCATGCACTGGGACAGGAACAGACTAATTTGCATACAGCCAGGTTCTGAAACTGGGATGGTGCAGTGAGCTAAAAAACGGTGTTGGATCTAGCCCTGATCTCTTGACTGGGTGAGAGTATTCTGTTTAATTCAGAGACTCTGTCCCTCACCACCCCTTGTTGTAAATATTTTTGTCCACCCTTAGCGTGGAAGGGTATACTCAGATGTGAGTCCCTTGCTCATTGCACCATCAGGATTCAAGCAAGCCGGGCCGAAGACGGCTGAAATGCCAGAAACCGGTCCCCGGTAGCTTGTTTCCTTCCCAGTGTAAGAATTGGCTTTTGTAGTTTGGTTTGCCCTGTTCCCATCATGCACTGGGACAGGAACAGACTAATTTGCATACAGCCAGGTTCTGAAACTGGGATGGTGCAATGAGCTAAAAAACGGTGTTGGATCTAGCCCTGATCTCTTGACTGGGTGAGAGTATTCTGTTTTATTCAGAGACTCTGTCCCTCACCACCCCTTGTTGTAAATATTTTTGTCCACCCTAAGCGTGGAAGGGTATACTCAGATGTGAGTCCCTTGCTCATTGCACCATCAGGATTCAAGCAAGCCGGGCCGAAGACGGCTGAAATGCCAGAAACCGGTCCCCGGTAGCTTGTTTCCTTCCCAGTGTAAGAATTGGCTTTTGTAGTTTGGTTTGCCCTGTTCCCATCATGCACTGGGACAGGAACAGACTAATTTGCATACAGCCAGGTTCTGAAACTGGGATGGTGCAGTGAGCTAAAAACGGTGTTGGATCTAGCCCTGATCTCTTGACTGGGTGAGAGTATTCTGTTTAATTCAGAGACTCTGTCCCTCACCACCCCTTGTTGTAAATATGAAATGCTCTAAGTCAGCAGTAAAATGCCTTGTATTCTGCACATCAATATATTCCCTTCCATTTGTTGTTCAATTGCATAAAAGGTGTCACAGAACAATCATCCTTTGCTTCTGGCTTTTCTTTATCATATCCCCAGGACTGAAGTGCATGAATTTCATCTCCAGGAGCTGTAGAATGTTGGAACATGTCCATGGAAGGAATTTCAGGGAGAATCTGGCTGACATCTTGGGTAGGAGATTGTGCAATCCTTAGAGGAAGGACACAGTATACACCTGTTACAACGCAACTTTTACAACTACCTACCATTACAACGCAACTTTTACAATGCATACCATTACAACGCATTGCGCTGGGGGGCGCTCTAGGATAGGGAATAAGTTTAATTTACTATCCAACACCTTCCCTAGTGTCCACGAGGACTGGAGTTGGAATAGTAAATTATACTTACCACTATCCAGCACCTCTAAGCGCTATGCGTTGTAATGGTATGCGTTGTAATGGTCGCGTTGTAATGGTAGGTAGTTGTAATGGTATGCGTTATAACGTCATACATCTGAAGGACACAAAAGACGTAGGCGAGCAGACAAAGTAGGTCACATGTCCCCTAGATGCTTTCAGGTAACAGGAGATTTGGATGTAGGGTGCCCTGAAAGCTATGGAAAACTGGGAATGGACGCTAAGGCCATGAACTAATCTGCTAACCCATTTGTGTAATCACTTCTGGGTTAGAAAATCCATTTCCAGGGCAAAATAGTGGTCAGGAGTGTGTTAAATTGCTTTCCTTACTGGCTTGCTCATCTTGCTCATCTCCCTATTTTGCATCCTTCATCTTTATTATACTCTCCTTTATCGGTTGCTTTAGTTCGCACGGTTTTAGGCATTGCTGTCTCCTGTACGGTCAGGCATCAACTCACACCCAGAAGTCCATGCTTACCTCAGCCTCCTGGTCTTCTACGCCTGTATCCTGGTCAACGGGGGGACTCATCTAGTCTGTCTCTAGGGGCCTGATTTTGATCTCAGCAGATGGAATTCTCCATCACAAATGTGACGGACATCCCGTCAGCCCTGTTATACTCTCCATAGGATATAATGGGATCATAATACGGCGGACGGGACATCTATCACGTTTGTGATGAATATTCCCCTCCGCCAAGATCTAAATCAGGCCCCAAGAGTTGAAAAGGACTGGAAAATGCTGATGACACTGATTGCTTACCAGTTCCGTATTACCAAACTGATAACCACGTGTTCCATTGTACACAAAACCATACCACACCCGCACCTGTTGATGTTGCTGATTTTGCAAAGAACCAGAATTATCCCCTGTGTCTGCCCCTCCTTTCTCCTTTTGCACCTTTTTTTTCCTCTAGTTCATGGGCAGGAGCCTAACCCTTCAACAGCGAGGGATGATTGGGATTCTCAATGATGCTGTAGCCTCTTGCCCAAGCTTGAAGTCTATGCTTTAGTCGTTTACATCTAAGGACCTCAGAAGTGTCTTAGGGCTTAGAACATTTATGTGCCCTGACCGTCGATGTAGCCTCTACTCATACGACCAGCAGTGCTAGAGAAATTGTAATGGGTCAGATTCACAAAGATTGGTGTATGAGTTGGTGTGACTTACTTTGGTACTGCATACTCTTGAATTTCAGAAGTAAGCCATAAGTACTCTCAGGATACACAAGGCATATCCCAGTGTTTCATGAGCCTTACAGTACTCAGTCAATGCAACATCTTTGTGAAATGGCCCTATGTGTCAAAAGCATTGGTAAACCCTGTATAAACGGTACTGTTCTTTGTAAGTACTGGCCTAGCCTATGCTCCTGATATCTGACAGAAGATGGAAGGTGCATGAAATAACTATACAAAGTGAGCCATGGAGCTCTAGCTCAGGAGTAGAAGGATCTTTCTTTTCATCAAGCCTCTAAACCTTTCTTCCACTATAGAAAAAAGTTTACGTTGCTCAAGATTTCACAGTAGATAACATAAACTGAGAAATAATAAAATCTGTTGTCTAAAGATTAGATGGCTACAGATTTGTAGAGTCGAAATATCAAGCTTAACGAATATTGTATCAGGAATGTCAGCTACCACTGTTTCACTCTCATTATACCATTTTATTGTCAGGGTACATAGATGTGGAGTTAAGAAGGGTATATCTACTCTCACTATGTGTACTTAAATTGATGATAACATGGAATTCAGTATTGTAGATTCAACATTCGTATAGGTTGATGTTACTGACATCGAAACAGTATCATTCATTCAATTATATACAGTGCATATATATATATATATATATACTAGCAGCCCGTCCCGACGTTGTCCTGGTATGAATTGCTGCCGGCCAGTATTATATTGTTTTGTAGGATTTCGTTAAGATAGCATTTCTTATCTGTGACAGGCCTGTGAAATGCTCCGATTCACAGTGCACTGCCGATGCACTTAAGAGTGCGCGTTCAGTAGTGTGTGAACTCGAGTTTCCCTACTTTATTTTTCCTTGCAATATTATATAGCGCGAACTCGACAACATGGCATGAGCACAATTTACCTTACAGAAGAACACATTCATTTGTGGTAGGCACGGGGAGACAAAGCGATTTGCCTGGAATCACAGGATGTTGAACTGATGCCGAGATTCGAACGTAGCTCCCCAGCTCTAAAGTTCGCAATTCTAGAACTTGTGGCGGGAGGTGTGTCTAAAAGTGTATGTCAGTGCTGGCCATCAATGAGAGAGACTCGTGCATTTTTTCAAATGTGTGGTGAAAAAATATGTGTATGTTGCTGGAGATTTGGGCCGCTGTGCCACCAATGTACTTACCGGAGGAGGGTAAACACCCATTATTCCGCAACTCTCTTTTTCCGCATACCATCACTCCGCATACTTTCATTACGAAAGTACCATGACTTGGCAATGCCATTATAATGCATTGTATTACATTTTATATGGTTTTACCATGCATACATTTACAACGAAATTCGTTGTAAATGCATGAATGGTAAAAGCATGTTTTTTTTTAATGATTGGAAGTATGGGTATAGAGGTATATGTTTTGGTGTACTGAGGTATATGTTTTGGGGTGTTTGGGTATTTTAAGGGTTCAGATATAGTTTTGGATTATGGGGTACAGGGGTAGTTTTAGGGTTTAGGGATAGGTATGGGTTTTGGGGTACAGGGGTATTTTTAGGGTTCAGGGCTAGGTTTGGGTTTTGGCGTATAGGGGTATTTTTAGGGTTCAGGGGTAGGTTTGGGTTTTGGGGTACAGGTGTATTTTTAGGGTTCAGGGCTAGGTTTGGGTTTTGGGGTACAGGGGTATTTTAGGGTTAAGGGGTAGGTTTGGGTTTTGGGGTACAGGGTTATTTTTAGGGTCCAGGGCTAGGTTTGGGTTTTGGGGTACAGGGGTATTTTTAGGCTTTAGGGGTAGGTTTGGGTTTTGGGGTACAGGGGTACTTTAAGGGTTCAGGGCTAGGTTTGGGTTTTGGAGTACAGGGGTATTTTAGGGTTCAAGGGTAGGTTTGGGTTTTGGGGTACAGTGGTATTTTTAGGGTTCAGGGCTAGGTTTGGGTTTTGGGGTACAGGGGTATTTTTAGGGTTCAGGGGTAGGTTTGGGTTTTGAGGTACAGGGATATTTATAGGGTTCAGGGCTAGGTTTGGGTTTTGGGGTACAGGGGTATTTTTAGGGTTTAGGAATAGGTTTGGGTTTTGGGGTACAGGGTATATTTATAAGGTTAAGATAAGTTAGTGTTTAAGGATGTTGGGGTATTTTGAGGAGTAAGGGTGGGTTATAATTATGGGGTGCAGGGGTATTAAAGGGAGCAGGGTGGGATTAGCACACGATATGAGACATGGCATGAAGGGTGGAAAGTACCACAAGCCCCCAGCGTTTGTCACGCCCCAGCACACGCCCACCTGCTGTGAGGCTGTCCTCTCATAGTACTGCATTGGGGCTTCCCTGATAAGTGTTTCAGTGGTAATTCCTGATATGAGAGGAGCAGCGTGGTCAAGTTTGGTATAGTAATAATAAATGCTGCTTAATGTTGTGCACAGATTATCACTTTTTTTAGAAATTGCCACTTTTAAAAGTTGCCATTTCTGTGGCTATGTGTCTGCCTGCCTGATGTGTATTGAATGTCTGGCTCTGGAGTGACAGGGGCTGGGGAGGTGTTTGTGGCTCCTGGGAGGGCAGGGTGAGCCAGTGCTAGGATGAATTGGAGATCTGCATTTGAAGTAGTGGGAGGAGTAGTTCCCTGACCCTGAATAGGTCTGTGCCTGTATGGGTGAATGCTGGCTCTGCCCCCCTGTGGTGGTCTGATGACCGAGCCCCCACCTGACAATGGGGAAGAGGTGCTCCAAAAAAACCCAGAACCAGTTCAGGCTGGTTCCGCAAGCACTGTGCCAAGGGCAGAACAAAGGAAAATGGGGTATATATGCTGGGGCTGTGACCCCCATGAACAGGTGTACTTGCTGGTACCTGTGCTCTGGTGAAGGTCTGCTGGGCAACAGGAGGAACTGCCGTGGGACCCAGCTGGTGCTTCCTGGGAGTCCCTACATGCTAGCCTGCCTGTTCCCAGCTCTGCCCAGATGATGTCTTTTTGCCTAAGCATCCTGGGAAGTGCACTTGGCGCAAAGAATGCCCTGGGGACTGTGAGGCCGGCAGCGCTGGGCTGCGTGAGGATTTAGAGAGAATCCTAGTTTAGGGTTGCTGGAAAGCTGGAAAGTAGGAGCCTACCCCGCATGTATGTCCCTTTGAACGGGAGCCCACCCCCCATTTGTGCTTACTTCAAGGCGGGAGCAAAATCCGCCGCTTTGTGCTCCAAAGTGAGCCTACCCTGGGCTCGTGTTGCACCACTGTGGCCGAAGCCGGAAGTCAGGCAGGTCGCTTGATTGTGGGCAGAGCCTAGCCCAAGGAAAGAGGGAGCCTACCCCGCCTTGAGAGCATTTAGAAGCGGGAGCCAATCCCTCATTGAAGCGGGGGCCCACCCCGCATTTGCCAGAAGCCACCAAGAGGAGCCGCCGAGATCCGAGGCCGGAAGTCAGGCAGTGAAGGCATGACTGTGGGCGGGGCTGGCCGGAGCACCAAGGAGGAAGCCAGGCAGGAGATGTGCCTGGTTGTGGGTAGAGTCCCACGATGGGGATCGCATAGCGAGCCCCTTGAAGGCTCCACATTTGGGGGAAGCAGGACTCCCCCGGCCCACACCAAAAGGAGGAAACCGACGTGTGCCTAAGAGGAGGGAGCAATGTCTCCTGTTCCGACATCGCTGAGAGCTACGGAGTCCGCAGGAGGAGTGCAGACCTCGCTTCACATGTCACCGAGGAGTTGGTGCAGCTTGCTGGTGGCGGGTGAGTTGACGCCTCTCGCCCCTATCACCCTCGTGGGGCAGTAGCCTTGAGCAATTGAATGGCCCATGCAGGAGGAGACAGAGTCAGTGCCTCCCCTTCCCTGACCTAAAATGGAACGTTCCTTACGGTATCACGAACTGGGCAGGGAGTATGCCTCTATGGGAGTCCAGGTCTGGTTGAATCAGGTGGGGCAGGCTCCCCTCACGCTTTTGTCCCTGGTGAGGATAGACCAGGGAGGCCCCCCTGTGGCTGGAATTGCTTCAGTCCCTGTGGAAGGTGGGCATGTGGCCCAGAAGCCTACGGGGATGACCCCGAGAATCTAAAGGAGAGTGCAGGGATCGCGCTGGGCGGGGGGGCTAAAGGAGGAGTGTGCACACCTTATTGGTGGTCATTGTGGTGCACTGTTCATATGGCTGGGATGACAAGATGTGCCCACTAATGATGTTTGCTACTCGCACTGCTATGGATGTTTATGCCATAATTGGACTAAGTTATTGCCTCGTGTGTGCCTCAGGCGGGAATGGTGGTGCACTCATAACTTAGGCTTCATGCCTGATGTTAATTTGCATATTGTGTCTGTGCTGAGTGCTACTGAGGTGCACTGTGAATGGAGGATTTATGCCTAATGTGTAATGCATAATGAGGTTCATACTTAATTTAATGTGATTTATGCATAATAGGGTTCATTCCTAGTGTTCAGGCCTAATGCATTTATGCCTAAATACGACTGATGTATAATGTGTTTGTACTAAGTAATTATTGGTAGTGTTTTATTTTTCCTACTTTTGCTTGTGATGGTTCTGAAAGTGGCCTGATTGGCCCTGGCATGTATATAATCCCCTGTAAATTATGACCTGGTGCCAAATGGCACAGTGCATATGTGTGATTATGATTCTAATGTGTTTTGGAAAAATACAAAGGCTATTTTTTATATAACGTTGTGTGGAGTTTCTTTTGTGGTGTGCCTAGTGTGTTGCTGCTGTGTGAGTGTGTTGTGCAAACACTTTACACATTGCCTCTGGGATAAGCCTGACTGCTTGTGCCAAGTTACCAAGGGGGTGAGCAGGGGTTATCTTCAGCGTGTAACTCCTTTGCCCTGCCTAGAGAGGTGGTTTCTGCCTGGCTTAGGCGCAGGCGCTAGAAAACCAGAAATCCCATTTCTAACAGTTGGCAATAGTTGAGGTGCTAGACAGATGCGCTCCACAGAAATGTGAGATCTTCCCCATCTGAGAAGTGGTTCACCAGCGATCATAGAATTGTGAAGAGGGAGTGCAAAGCTTAGTAGAGTCACTGGCGGCACTCCATGTCCCGAACTGATCATAAAGATTTTAGATCTGCACTAAAGCTTTTCCATAAAAGCTTAGACAAGCCAAATATTACATTCTGTGATAAGACTAAAGGATTATAGAGCATCTTCAAAATAATTATTCAAGATCGTGAAAGAACTATCCCACCCACATGCTTCAGTCTGAATATTCCAGCTTTATCACAACGCTGTGAGGAGTTGGATGACTTTTTTAATTATAAGTTTAATGAGATCTATTCTACATTGGAGTCTTTTTGCAAAAAGGCTAACCACACCCCGGGACGCCCATTAACTGGGGCAAGACCGAGATCTCACAATGGGAATGCTGAATAGAACCATGCAAGAGGTCAAATCTGGCTCATCTCTGAATCGTTGTCCGCATTAGATCTTTTCAAGGCTGGCCTAAATCCTAAGCCCTTATCTCACCTAGATGTTTAAGGCTTCATTGAAAAATTCCAATTACCCATCTTGTTGGAAATATGCCTTAGTGCTGCTGCTACTGAAGAAAGTTGGAGAGGAAGTGGCAGTCCTTTCCAACTATCTCCCCATTTCACTCTTGTCATACATAGCTAAAGTGCTGGAAAGGTTAGTTAGTACTCAGCTCTCTCGGGGGCATATTATCAAGGGCTGGCAATAACATTATCGCCGCTTTAACGTCCGTTTTCAGGCGAAAAGCGGCAATAATATTATCGCTTTATTAACAAGGACACGCTAGCGCGTGTTTCCTTCCCTTAGCGCCCGTTGTCAGCATGCCTCGTATCGCATCGTTAATGAGATGCAAAGGAGGCGGGCCTGACAAGACTCCATGGGAAAATATCGCTAACCCAGCTTCGCAATATTATCAATGAGGGGCAGCGATATTTGAAACCGCGTTAACTATGCCTTAACGCAGGAATTTAACGTCTGTTAAATTCCTGACTAGGCATACCTCACATGGCGGGAGGATTGTGGGGCTAAGGCCACAGGGGCTTATCATCAAGTTATCACAGTTTTCCATGGAACATCGCTGGAAACCCCCTATCACTGGAATATTTATCGCCATTGCACTAAGCGTTGATAATACAATGCTAGCTTGGCAATATATTCCAGCGATAGCCGGCGATAACTAAAAACGCGCTAAGCGCGCTCAGCGATAATTATCGCTGGGGCTTGATAATACGCCCCTCAGTTTTTGGAAAACAATAACCTTATGGATGCGTCTCAAACAGGGTTCAGAGCTAATAGCACAGAACTCTGTTGGCGGTAGAGGACAGAATCAGATCAGTGGCAGAACAAGATAAGGCTTTGCCACAAAAACTCTCAACACAAAACACAACACAAATGTGGGCTATCACAAAAATTCACAACTATAGGTATGGGCTTCCTAACACATATCTCTGATGTTGTCTACATTTGATCATGTATGTGCCAGAAGAAGCAGAGACATGTCAGTAACTGCTGATGCTGCTCCTTCACTACACCGTACACTACTTTGGTTTGTTATTTTGTTCTTGTAAAAAAAACAGGGAGCATGACTTCATAGCTATGGTGCAATACATATATAGGTCACCCCTCCCAAAATTAGTGAGTACTGCAGACCCTAACATTTCAGTTAGAATGCCGTCGGTCCAATATCTCTGGTCTTGGGTATAACAGCTGCTTCTATCCTGATGTGTGATGGCCCACCTTCGTTATAGGGACCTACTTTGGGTGCCTGATGCTGTCCAGGGGCCTTGCTTCCGTTGGTGCAGCTGGCTCAGTGGCACCGGGGCCCAGAGTCCTGACTGGGCACATGAACCCTGATAATTGCTGTATTTTATAACTCAAACTGTCGACATGTGGCCCATTTTCTTCGTTGCACAGGTGCCCATAATGCATTTGGCTATACTACTCCATCAAGGTTCTCTCTAGGGATTTGGGAAGCTTCAAAAACAAATGTTTGGTGACTTTGTATAATTTAAAAAAAATACTCTTTCAGATACCCATGCAGATGTTAACAAAATGGGCAGGAATAAAAAGAGTCCTGCAAACAGTCGCCCAGGGCGCTGACCTCCAGAGGTCCTGAGCGGCAGCAGGTACCTTTTTCAGGGCGCTTTCTAAGCAAAGGTCAACATTGGTCACCTCCTGCAGCTGCTGGGTGGATATTCAGTGCCACCAAAGGTACCACACTAATAGATGGGAAGGTTGGCAGCGGGGAACCACCAATGCGCTGCTGTCTAGCAGCGGCCTTGACCCTCTGCCACTCAGGGCAAACTAAAGCCTTAAGTTGCCATGCTGACAGCCAAGGTATAGCCAAGGATACTCATGCCGTTCCTGTGCGAGTCATCCAGCTACATGGATTTGGCAGCTGGGTGAAATTAAACAGCGCCTCAAACGGAGTCTGGCAAGTTTCTTAACTTTTGTAAAATTTTGCTAGCAAAGTTTTGACAATTCACTCATGATTCCAAATGCAAAAAGATCAATTGAGGGACAGAATACAGAACAATGTCATACATTCACCCCAGTACAGAGATCTGGGCCTAAATCCATTGTTCTTTTGCTCACTATGCCATTCCAGATTGGACCCAGCCATATGCAAATCAGTCTTGACCCTGTGCCCAATGGGAACAGTCCAGCCTAAACTGCCAGGCCGGGTCCTCCCTGGACTGGAAACAAGCATCCTAAGACCGGTTTTGGGCTTTCAGCCCTCATTAGCCAGGACAGCTTGACTCCAGTGGGATAGAGAGCACGGGACTCACGTCTGAGCATACCCGTCCCACTCTGGGTGACAAATGCAAAAAGAGAAATCGATGGAAAGAATGCAGAACAATGTCACACATTGACCCAAGTACAGAGATCTGTGCCTAAATCCATTGTTTTTTTGCTCACCATGCCTTTCCAGTTTGGACCCAGTCATATGCAAATCAGTCTTGTCTCTGTGCCCAGCCTCGTGATATACATCCATATGTCTAGGAGCATTGTTTTCAATTGCAAACCAACCAGGAACTATTTTGAAGCCTCCTGCTTTATCCTCAAAAATATTCATGACGTTGTCCACTAGAAAGTTTCTTCAAGCGATTTTCTGCTGGACAAACAGCGGAGGCCGCTCCTTCTCCCATTTGGCGGACATGACTTAGAACAACCTCCCACTGTACCTCAGAGCCTCACCATAGCTCCAGCAATTCAGGAAGGACCTTAAAACCTGGATGTTCAACCAATAGGGGAACAGGCAGCATGATCCAACATTGTCTCGAGACCCTCACGGGTGAAGCAGCCGGGCTCTACAAATCCTGATAGATTGATTGAATGAGTTTTTCTTAGCCTGTCAATTTGACTATCGAGCACAGTCGTCCTGTGACAATGTTTGCTACACTTTTCACCGATCATCTTCCTCCGAATAATACGTCTCTCTGGGGGAGTTTTTCATAAAATTCTCAGCCACCTCACCATTAGAAAAAAACTGTATTTTCTGCGCCTTCTCTTGCATGCAGTTTGTGCATTTTCACTCTCTATGTAGATTATTTACCTTTTCTTGCAGTGTCCCTTTCCGGGAGCTCACTTTTTGGCAACACATCGTATCAATAAAGACATAGGGCCATATTTTCAAGAACGGCGATAACATTATCACCGCTTTAGCAGAAGGAAACTGTCGCTAAAGAGGCGATAAGAGGCTTGAAAATATGCCCTTGTGAATTCCCATAGAAGTCCAGGTTCTGGTGTGAATGACATCAAAGCTGGGCTTTTATGGGAATTCGCAGGGCATATTATCAAGCCCCTTATCGATGCTTTAGCTGCAGTTTCCTGCTGCTAAAGCGGCGATAATGTTATAGCTGTTCTTGATAAATGGCCCTTAGTGTTCAAACAAGTGCAGAGAAAAAACTTAGGGCCTCATTTATGAGGCCTTGCGTCAGTTTTGCGCTTCCGATGCGTCACTTTTTGTGACGCATCAGCGGAGTAAAATATGCCTTCTGCTGTGCACTATTTACAAAGTCGTCGTTACAAGTGCGTCACTTTGTAAACCCCTGCGCTACATTATACCTGCGTCAGGTATAATGTATGCAGAGGGGGGAGTTCCCCCGCAAAAAGCCTTGTAGAAGTGACGCAGTGAAATCGATGAGATTTCACTGCGTCACTTCTAGGACTCCGTTGCATCAAAATCTTGCTCCTGCCTCACAGCAGGCGTAAGACTGACGCAGGCCCTTTCACATAGGGCTTGCCCCATGTGAAAGGACGCATTGCTGGAGTTGCGTCTTTTTTTGTGACACACTCAGCAATGCGTCACTTTTTCGCTTACAGGTACGTCAGAAATACTGAGGTATCTGTAACTCCTTGTGACATGATGCGTCATACATTAAATATGACGCATCAGGTATGTCACACGGAGGGCGCACTAAGAAGTGACGCATCGCTGCTTTCACGCAGCGATGCGTCATTTCTCATAAATGAGGCCTTAAATGTACGCACCTTTGACTGTCTGATTTCACAACTCTGCTCACAGAATTTGTCGAAATCCATCAACAGATGATATGTTCAAGCCAAGAGTCCTGGGAAAGAGTAAGCCCTCAGACATTATGCTCTCCAGTCTGCTGTCTGGCTTTGATGACGTAATATTTATCCAAAGCGATTGTGTGTGACCATAGATAACACTATAACATGTCAACACATCTGGGGGATAGTTAGCATGCTGCACGTGTACTGCAATTGTTAACTTCAGATAATTCCAAGCAATGCAATACGTTATGTGGGGAAAATGCAGTTCTGATTTTGCAAATAAATCTTCCATACAGGGAATTTCCACACCGAAGTAGGAGAGAAAGAGGTCTTGGTGGGAACTGTGGCTTGGATCCTACAGGCGCAAACAGTCTCACCCACCGGGTTAACCTGTTTTTTGCACAAAATCCTTGTCTCTTAATAGCTTGCCTCAAGCAGTGAGGCTTTCCTTAGAGCAAGCTGTGCAGTATGTGTGAAAAACTAGTAAAAAAAACAATGCATTCAGGAATTTAAGAACTTACGGGTTTCAACCTGCTAATTAAGGATTCAAACAATTATTAAAAAAGGAAGTAAAGCAAGCAAGCAATAAAAAAGTAAAACACTAGGCCAAGAGGTAGAAGGGATGTAAATCCAATGTATAAAAAATATAAGAAATGATCAAGAATATATGCTGTGGCAAAAAAGAACAGTTTTGAATCAGATCAGATCAATGGGTTGATTCCTTGATTCCAGAATAGTTCCTTGAAGAAGTGTCCAGCTCAGGTTGAGCTGGTTTAAAGGCTTAAAGTCACAGATAACACTGTAGGAGCTCATGTCTGAAGCAGTTGAATGATGTATTTTGGGCAAATCAGTTGGGCACTGTCTCTAAGTCAATCCTTTTAAAACCTCCCATCATTTCTGTAAAATTGTGTACTTTTTTCTGGAAACGTGCCTTGTGGCATTAAATCCGTAATAGTTGAATCATGTCTCTAGTCTGCATAGCTCTTCGCTCGCATCACTCCATGTGTAAATGGAGGTGCTCGAAGGGACACCCAGTGTGATTTAACTGATTCGTACAAGAAGGGTCTCCTTTTGTAATGGCAACAACTAAAATATTAGGTACATGATGCTCCAGTATACCAGCGTCTCAAAGAATTAATTCCAATATTTCCATCATAACTGAGTTCTCTGTTGAGTCTCTCAAAATTTCATATGACATGGCCAAACGTGAGCCCATTACTGACTGGACCTAGAGATTCAAGATGCACTTCACTGAATCAGTCCATTGACGCTGATACATGTTTCGGTCACTTGTTATCACACGCAGAAAGGACAGGGTCTGGTCATACTCCTGCCCAACTTCACAAAGAAAATCTCCAAGTCTCACAATCATGACTAGCATATTAGCTGATCACAATTGAATCCTCTTTACTGTTGGGTAATGTAGGAACCGCAGTGTGCAAGTTCTGTAGGGTGTGGAGGGGTGTAGGCGTAAACTCAGCTCTTCCACCCATGGCTCTTATGATTGGAGAAATTGAATATCCAGGGAATGCCTTGAGGGAGAATGTAGCTGGACTGTGAGGCAAGAAACCCATGAAGATGTGTTTGGTCCAGGTTGGTCATAAGATAGACAATCAACAAACAACACTGCTAAAGGTACTGTTTTGTTTCATAACAATGAAATGTCAAAGGAATTTGTAGGACCCTTGCACGTTGACTTCTCATTCAATTTATATACTTTCAATTATTTTAGTTCTAAAAATCCATGTGTGAAGTTATAAAATACTAACTAATACATCAACTTTCCTTCTACTTGATTAATGAACCAATTAGTTGAATAGTTGATGGTAATGATAATACTATCTAACTAACTATTCAGTCAGCTAAATAATCACAGACTCTCATTGAATCTCCAGAAGTACCCCATGACCTCATGACCATTGCACTGGTTGACCATGATCATGACCGTTGCATTGGTTACTGCCTTTACCTTGGCTTGCCACCATGACCTCAACTTGACTTTAGAGCTCTAATTGCAAGCACAGGTTTTAGAACAGTCAATCTGGCCAGCGCAAAGTAATGCAAGTCGAGATAATGTTTACGCTCCATGTAAATTGGTCGATGTAATGATCGGTCGATGCATGTGGAGACGTGACACACTTCCATGCTTCAACTTCCATTCCCTTCCTTTTACCCCTCCCTAACAAGTCATTTTTCCCACTTCCATAAATCTTTTATGCACATGTATAATCTTGTTTAATTTTTTTTTTCTTCCTTCTTCTCTTTACTGCATGGAAAATATAGCCCTTGATCTTTTTTTAATGTACTTTTTTTTTTGAGAACTCGGAGAAAGAGCAGCCGACATGACTAAGTATGGATTTGCGAGGACCTCGCGAGCGGAGACCATTCTATCCTCGAGTGATGGGCACTAATGGAATGTTGCTGTACATCTTCGGAGGAGACAGGAGTCCATTTTAAAAGACAGGCGCTTTCCAGCGTGCTTTTAAGCCTCGTCTGTCACTTAGAACTACATCAGGGTTCACTGGCTGGGAAGCAAAATGACAGCCATGAAGAGGTGGGAGGGCAGCCAGAGAATGGGAAGAAAAGGAGGTAGATGCATGGCGAGGAATGAAAAACAACAATGCAGCAAAGCAGACAAAGCGGATTGTGAGTCAGACCTAACATGATGTAAGCAAGAGCTTCTCATGTGGATTGTATTGATTTCATGGAATGGATTGAAGGATGTCGTGGATGAATTGAGGCCATGGTACTAAAGCAGAAGCCCACGGCTTTTAAAGCAAAGCTTCAGTGTGGGGTTCTTTTATTTGTTAGATCACAATATGTCAATTTGAAGTCTATTAATTTAAAGTACTGCTGTTTGAGTACAGAAAAGGATTGTGGGGTCTTGTAGTGGGCCGATTGTGTGGCCGTTTGCGCAATATTTTGTCTCTTGTGTATTTTGTATGTGCCTTGTGAATGCATGCATGGGCTTGAAATCTGTCTGGGAGCATTGCATTGTATTGAATTGTGCCTGAATTTATATTCAGGCACAATTCAGCTGACAGTATGTCTTTGCGTGTGTCTCGATGTGTTCAGGCATGTGTATTTTTTAAATTTTGTATTGTCTGTGTATGTGACCCCTTGTGTGTGTTTGGGTGTTTGTGTGTAGATGTGTGTTAAAAATTGGGTTAATGGTTGATTGGGGTGTGAGCCCTGGTCAAGCAGCAACCACATTCCTAGTGAGGGTAAGGCACAAGCAAACCCCAAATTAACCCGTGCTCATCCTCTGGTAGCCAGGCTTAACTTAGAGGCAATGAGTAAAGTATTTGTGCAACACTTCAAACAGTAGAACAGTAAAAACACCCCACAAAATGGATCTCAAACTTTTGTAGAAAAATAGAGCTTAATTTAATGAACAAAACAAGTGCAAAACAGAAAAAGTCCAATCAGTAGAGCAGGAGTTATGGATTTTTAAAGAATAAACTGCAATATACCACCTAAAAGCATAAAGCACCAACCATGGCTATCTGGTGGTGCTGGACCGGGTCAAAGTCAAAAGTTCAGGTGGATCATCATGGATTGAGGGTTGGATACCATCCCAGATTAGTCCAGCTGAAGGTTTACCTTTTCAAGTTTTGTGCCAAGTTCCCGGTTCGCATTGAAAAAATTCACCAGAACCAAGGAGAACAAAGGTGGCAGTGGTCGGAGTGGTGCGAGTAGCAGGCTGGGCATCGGGGACAGGCGGGCTTGAGCAGTGCCTTTGTGGTCCACACGGGGATCGATGCTTACTGTGCAAATAGACAGGCTGTCAGAGGCTCACGCTGAATTTCAGTGCTAGCGGCGCAGTTCGTTCGTGGTCAGGAAGAGCCCAAAAGCTTGAATTTAAGAGCTCTAGAGCCACACAATAGTCTGGGACTTGAACAGTACCTCTTAGAGGTCAAGAACTCGCAGAATACGGGTCCAGATGCTGTTAGGGAATCTTTTCATGTCCCTGAGACACAGATCCGGAGGCCAGTAGACTAACTCTTTGAGACATTCTGGGGTCCTGGGTTCAAGATAGGTTGCAGGTCCACTTCTTCCTCCCCATGCAAGAGGGCTGCAATAGGCAGGTCAGCAGAGTAAGGCAGCAGCTCCTTCGGACTAGCAGTCCAGCAGAGTGGCAGTCCTTTTAGAAGCACAGCAATCCTTTCTGGCAGAGTATCCACACATTCAGAAGTGTACTGAAGTGGTGGTGTCTGGGGTCCTTCTTTTATAGACTGGTGCCCTGGTTCTGGAACTTGACAGACGCTTCTAGACAGTGGCTTTGAAGGGCATGAAATTCCCTTCCACCCCTGCCTGGGACTACCTGGCTGAAATGACAATATAGGGTTATAAGCCTTTTATATATAGACTCTGCCCTTGGGGCTGTCCAGCGCCTACACTAAGGGTGACTTACATGTATTACAAAGGAAGGTTTGGGTCTTACAAAAGGATTATTTTGCCAGATCTAACTGGCAGTTTAAATCTGCACCCAAAAGCTCTGAATGGCAGGCCTGAGACTTGTTTAAAGGGCCAATAAAGTGGTTGGCACAATCAGTGAAGCAGGCCCACTAGTAGCATTTAATTTATAGGCCCTGGGCACATGTGGGGCCACCTTACTAGGAACTTATATGTAAATGAAATATGACAACTAGATGTAAGCCAAATCGACCATGTTCTTAGGAGGGAGCACAAGCACTTTAGCACTGGTTAGCAGGGGTAAAGTGCACAGAGTCCAAAGGAGAACCAAAATGAATTCAGCAAAAATAGGTGGAGAAGGCAAAAAGTTTGGGGATGACCCTGCAGAAAGGGCCAGGTCCAACAATGTGTGTACATGTGTTTGTGTATCAATGGACTTTTGTTGGTCTGTGATTGTCCATCTGTTTGTGTGTGTACAATTACGTATGTGTATCTCTCTGTACATGAATCTGTGAGTGTATTTGACAAAAAAAGTCTTCAGGAGACAATTTTAGATAGAGCCCAGGATTTACTAAAAAGTAACGCATCGCAGAAACTAAGGTAGCCACGCTGCATAGCGTGTAAGGGAGAGAACAGAAGAGTGCCATATAGAATAGGATGTGTCACTGTTTTCCTCTCTCCCTAAGCTGTCGCACTTTTGCCTTCCATGCATCCAATGCACACACCCTTGCGCCATACTGCAAGGTTGTGTGCATTCTATAATAGGTTTTGGACTGGAAAGGCATCTTTCCAGTACAAAAACTGCCCTTTAACATTTGTCCTGCTTTGTATGTGTTCTGTACTTTTCAGCATACATCCAAAGTAGGAGAAACGAGGAGAAATTAAAACATCTCCTCGCTGCATCTGCCTCAAGGAGGCACATCATTTTGGCACAACTCACTGTTTATGATTGTGTGTAGATAAGGATAGGGGGCCCGATTCACAGAACTAACTTAAGACAAAATCCTACACTTACTACTTTTGGTATTCACAGAAGTTAGGATTTTGTCTTAAATTGGTCTCAAGACAGACTTAAGACAAAATCCTAACTTAAGTCTGTCTTAAGTCTGACTTAAGTCTGTCTTAAGATAAACTTAAGACAAAATCCTAACTTCTGTGAATACCTAAAGTAGCAAGTTTAGGATTTTGTCTTAAGTTAGTTCTGCGAATCGGGCCCAAGGTGTCAAAACCTGTGTTTGGTTGCATAGGAACACCTATGCACCAACCATAGAATGTCCCCTTGCCACAGTGTAATGCAAAACGGTGCATTGCACAACTTTGCTTTACTTTGGGAAACTATTCAATGCAAATCCTGATTTCTACTGGATAGTAAATCCCAACACAACACTTGGCATCTGGCTTGCTCTACAAAAGTAGCACAAACGTGGTGCAAAGCATTAGTAGATCTGGACCAGAATTTATTTCAACTCTACATTTTACCCCTGGGTTGTAATGCCCCAGTAGAGAAGTATTAACCAAAGGAATGCAACTTGGTAGCGTGAAAAAGGATGAGGTGAAGGAGTCATAGGTGGTCACCATGGCCTGTCAGATGGTAGATTGCTGCTCCTATATGTCAGTGTGGGTGGTGTTTACTGCTTCCCCCAACCACTCAAGTCTTAAAATGTGGCTCAGTGTCACCTGCAAACACTGCCCACAGTCAGACCAAGATGTTTTTGATGGCATTTTGTGCCTGATGTGTGAGAGGCTGGCATTGTTTTCATGGGGCAGCCCATATCGAATAATGGCCCACCTGCTTGCCAACACGTGTTGATGAGCGTAACCTGCCACCAATGGGCTTCTCCTGGCGGTGGGTGAAAACATCTGTCACTGGTCATTGATAAATGGCAGGGCCACTGGATTATGCAACAGGGAGGGACCAAATTATATATCAGGGTTGACTAAATTATGCGGCAAGAAAAAGCAAATTATGCAGCACAAAGCAGCACTGACAGTATTACTGAATTTTTAAAAAACATTTTTAAGGCATTGTAACAGTCTGGAAAAAGGTTCTACCTCAGTCCTACCCATTTAGCACTCAAATACAGCAATAGGCAATTAAAAGATGACCAGTTAATATCTGCAAACTGTTACAACATTTTTAATAACTTTTGATTAGTATGCGGCAGTGTGCGGCAAATGCGGTGAAACTATTATTATGCGTAAAATGCCACAGCAGCAGAATCACAAAATTCTAGTGGCTCTGGATAATGTGCGGTCCATAAAATGTGAAGATTGGTCAGACAGGCCACTGGATGGTACAGACCAGCCACTTTTATAATGTTGGCCCAAAGTTTATTTATTGTACCAGCATTGAATGCTGTTGCTTAGTCAAATAAAAGATACTTAAACTTATATATGACGGATTTCCTTATCGGATTAACAGAGCCAAAGCCCTCTTAGCTGTCCTTCTCTGTTTGTGTGTATGTGCCTTTGTGTCTCTGAACTACTCAGAGCTGCCTCATAGCCCAGGTCCTTCAAGAAAACCAGCATGTGACATCTGACAGCTTCCAGTTGCCCACAGCATCAGTCAGATGTCGTCACGACATGATAACTTACTGCGGTTCTGGAAAGAGAAGCTGACCGATAGTGACAGGAAGAGAATGTTCTTATCCCCAGGAATTCGACTGAACCTCATAGTTAAATGGCAAACATGTTATAGCCTTATGAAAGGCTTTCCTGGTGTCTCCCTAATCGTGTGGGCCAATTTGAAGACCCTCTTTCTAAGGCACATGTCCTGAAAGTATTCATTTTAAATAATTCAGCTTGGTCACATGGGGGTTCTGTATATCCGGTGCATTTCTAATCAGCATCCATTTCCAGCCAAATAAATAATTAATTAGGTCTGTAATGCTCTTGTGTACCGTACGCCTGTAACATTACCCATGGTCGGTGGTACTTTAAGGCCACTGTAGGCAGCTGCCTTACAGCATCACCAAAAACAGCCACAAGAGGGTGCCAGACAGCAATGCAGGGCTTAAAAGGGCCTTGTTGCTAGCCTAAAGGAAGCTCACAAATTTGATAATATACAATTTCTATGGATCCAAAAATCAGTCCTCGCATCAGAAGGAAGACTGGTGCTAAAGGAATGTTAAGCATCAAGCACTTTTGTACGTGTTTATTGATGTTATACCATCAGGAGGAATTTAACACCAAACTGTCAATACTTAGACCCATGAAGCAAAGAGGTCAGACACGTTTCAGGCGACTGGACCAACACAATAAGTAGGTAAAAATCCCAATGTTTACAAATCGCTTTTTATGGTCACAAATAGATCTCGGTTCATAAAAAAACACAAATTGCAAAGCTAAAAATGAGTATGAGTCATAAGGCAGAAGTAGTGTAACTAACTCTTTAAACAGTCCTGCAGTTCGGGAATGGCCGTCTCGGTAGTTTCCCTCACATTTTGTGTTCACCTTTTTTCTCCCTCACAAAATCTCTTAAGGGAAGGTGTATACATGTAGTGATCACTGACATTTGTCATAAATAGGCACTACTTGCAGTAGGCGGTTCGACATTCACCCTCTAATTTAGGGGCCTGAACCCCTTATATAATATAAACCACGCCCTTTACTTTGGAGTTCACTTCACTTTAGACAGTCCCTTCACTCATGGGGCCTCATTTATGAGGCCTTGCGTCAGTTTTGCGCCGCCGGTGCGTCACTTTTTGTGACGCACCAGCGGTGTAAAAAATGCCCCTCGTTGCGCCATATTTAAAAAGTGACGCATTTAGGTAGATGCGTCACTTTTTAAACCCCTGCGCCACATTATACCTGCGTCAGGTATAATGTATGCAGAGGGGGCGTTCCCCCGCAAAAAGCCTTGTGATAGTGACGCAGTGAAATCTATGAGATTTCACTGCGTCACTTTTAGGACGCTGTTGCGTCCAAATCTTGCGCCTGCCTAACAGCAGGCGTAAGACTGACGCAAGCCCTTTCACATGGGGCTTTCCCCATGTGAAAGGACGCATTGCTGGAGTTGCGTCACTTTTGTGACACACTCCAGCAATGCGTCACTTTTGCGCTAACAGATACGTCAGAAATACTGACGTATCTGTAACTCCTTGCGACATGATGCGTCATACATTAAATATGACGCATCAGGAATGTCGTAAGGAGTGCGCAGTGAAAAGTGACGCATCGCTGTTTTCACGCAGCGATGCGTCACTTTTCATAAATGAGGCCCATGGCATTTAGAATTTACCATGTACCCAGGCTTCATGTCAGTAGAAGCCCTTTCTTGATCAATAGCTCTTGTCACATCTTCCATGATAGTAGTCCTATCTTTTAGACTCATTAGTTAAATCAGAACAAAACATAACAACACTACAACACCCACAGTGCACTGGGCTATCACAGAAAGTACCAAGACTGGAAATAGTGTCTGTATTGACCAGGAAGGTAGTAGTCATCCCACTTCTTATGATTTAATACTTGGTCGAAATACTTTGATTTTTAGAGTCACTCCTCTGGAGATGGTGTAAGGCCTGCCTTTGGACTTGACTGCTACATAGTTGCTTCAAGTCAGTGTTTGCAGGTACTCAGCACCAGCACATATTTCTAAAGACTGACACCTACTTATGACAGTCCACCATATGGTGGCGCTGCCTTTCTATTTTTGAACAGAGCACTTCACAGTTCCACATATTTAAAAGAAACAATTACTTCACTAGCGCCTTGAGACCCTCACGGGAGAGTAGCGCGCTACAAATGATTGATTTATTCATTGATTCATCATTATTGCATAGAATAGCCTCTAATGGTCCAAAATGACTCACTTGTGGCATGGTTTGTAGGTAACACTGACACAGGTCTAGATAAGCTCTGGTTTGGGCGGTGGATGGTGCTAGTTACGGTGGCATCCCGAAAACGGACCTTACAAATAAAGCACTGATCGTTTCTGCCTCTTCCAAAAGATGAGGTAAGTAGCAGTCGTAGGGTGCCAGCTAGTGGTCTTCCCAAGTTACTGCACTTCCCACAAATGGGGTTTTACCCAACACCAACGTATTGGTGACACCATTTCCCCCAGATGCTTCAGTCTCTTGCAGCTTTCTCTGACACAAGTTAGTCCACCACATGCACCCTCATCTGACTTGTCATTTCCTCTCTGTCTCTTAGAACCCACTATGGTTGATGCACCACACTGGTTACTTTCACACCACTCTACCCACCTCCCCTGGAATCTGGCTGTTCTCTCAGATAGTAAACATCCTCTTCCAGACAATTGTGGAAAGGGGCGACCATTCGGTCCCCCCGAACGTATGGCGGAGTACCACGATCCCCCCGGGAAGCCATCTTGGGCGGGAGGCGAGTCTCGGCTGGTATGCCCGAAGCGGCGTAGCCGGGGCGCGCTTTTTCCCGCCCTGGAGTGGGCTGGCCTAGACACTGACGCGGCCGGCCACGCCCTTGAGCAGGCAGGGGCGGGTTTACGCCCGCCCTGAAGACGGATAAAAGGAGCAACAAGCCAAGAAAGCATCCTCTTGTTCCTGTGCTCTGAAGCTGCACCTCCTCGCTGCACGTGAGCTCGAGACGGAACGAAGAGCCAATTTTGAGCGTGGTAATCTTTCTTTTTTGTCTTACAGATACTCTGTCTGAGAATGCCCAAGAAAGTCGGAAAGCGAGTTACTACCGATCAGATGCTCCGTATGCTCATGAAAGAAGTAACCGATCTGAAGAAGCAGATGGCGGCTAAAGACGGGGAAGGGGGACCGAAACGACCTTTGTCGGGAGCAGCTCCCGGAGGGAAAGGCAAGAGGTCCAGAAGGGGGGCATCTGGGGGGGACACCCCGGTTCCCGATACCCCACTTGAAGAGCCAACTCCAGTGCCGAGGGAGGGGAATCCGATTCCCGTGGTGGTCACTCCTGTGTCCGGGGAGGATATGCCTCCTGAGTTAGCAGCACAATTGGCAGCGTGGTTGGGGAAAGATAGCGAGGGCGCCACGGCTGACGACGCACGGGTGTTAATGAAACAACTGCGTGAAACTAGGGAGGCGGTGAAGGCACCATCGCCAGCTACCCCGCTGTCTCCGGCGGTGGAAAAAGCAACAGGATCAGGTCCAGCGGCAGATGCAGCTTCTGGTTCAGGTAAGCGGCCATTGCCGATTGCGAGGGATGGGTCTGCACCTTCACGAAGGGAAAAGGTGGGTCAGCATGTTCCTCTGGCAATTAAGGAAAAGATGTGGGCGGATGAGTATGTAAATATTTTCTCTTTGCTTACTGACCATTATGAGATGGAGCATGTTAAGAGCCAAAAGGAGCTCATGCATCCGAGTGTTTGGCGCGCAAAAATGGCCGCCTTTAAGGTTGACGAAAACATTGGCACTTGGGGCAGGGCATGGGGAATCTTTACCTCCATCATGGGTGAACGTAGGCCCGAGTTGCTGACCGAATTGCCTATTTATCAGTCACGGATAATGGAGTATTATGGATCATATGGGGGCAATCAGTGGTTCTGTTACGATAATATTTTTAGAAAGGCGAAAGAACACGACAAAAACTTGACTTGGGATTGTTACGACTCTGTTTCATGGTCAAAAATGGAGAGTACAGGTATGTTGAAGGTACCATTGGTAGGGAGTAGCGGGGGTGAATCCTCCCGCCAATATGCTGGGACACCCTTTCGATCGGGTACAGGTAACGACTACCACTCGAAGCCGAACGGCAACGCAGGTAAAAGGGGGATTTGTTGGAATTTTAACAGGGGTAAATGTACGAGGCCCCAGGGGTCATGCAAGTTTAGACACGAATGTGGAGGGTGTGGGCAGCCATCCCATCCTGAGTCCATGTGCAGAGCCAAAACGGGTGATAACGGTGGTAGGGGAAGCGCCAAACAGGTCTGAAATAGTCCGAGGGGCGCCTTTACCTACTCCGATTGATACCATGGCAATGATTCCTTGACTCAACGAATACCCGGATCATGCTTCCGCTGGGGTGTTGCGGAACGGGTTTTCATATGGTTTCCGCATCCCAGTGGGGGATTTTCAGGGTGTAGCAAAATGTAAGAACCAACTGTCGGTCTTGCAACATACGACCGTGGTACAGGAAAAGATTGGGAAGGAGGTTACTCGAGGTCGAGTCGCTGGTCCATTTGATGTGCCACCGTGTGCTAACTTTGTTTGTTCCCCTTTGGGGGTGGTCCCCAAGAAGGACCCGGGTGAGTTTCGGCTGATACATAATTTATCAGCCCCACGTGGTCTTTCCGTGAATGATGCGATAGACCCGGAAGTGAGTTCGGTGCGGTACGCATCTTTCGATGAGGCCGTTGCCATGTTGAATCGCCTAGGGCCCGGTGCGCTGATGGCAAAATCAGATATTGAGTCAGCGTTCCGGTTGCTCCCGGTACACCCAGACGATCAGCGTCTCCTTGGTTTCATGTTTCAGGGTCACTATTACATGGATAGATGTATGCCAATGGGATGCTCTATATCTTGTGCCTATTTTGAAAAGTTCAGTTGTTTTCTGCAATGGGTCTTCACAAAGAGGACGGGTTTTCAACATGTTATGCATTATCTCGATGACTTTTTGTTTCTGGGGGCAGCTGGGGATCCAGAATGTGGACAGGCTTTGAATGAATTTTGTGTCTTAATGAAGCATTTTGGTGTGCCATTGGCACCAGGTAAGACTGTGGGTCCCTCGACTTGCCTCGAGTTCCTGGGGATCGAGCTCGACTCAGAGGAAGGTTGTTTTCGATTACCAAGAGAAAAGGTGTTAAGATTCAGGGCATCCCTGGAAACGTGTATGAGTGAGTCTAAGGTCAAACTGCATCAATTACAACAATTGGTGGGCCAGCTGAATTTTGCCCTGAGAGTAATGCCGATGGCCCGCCCCTTTTCCCGCTCGATCGCTCAGGCCATGGTCGGCCTGAAGGAGGGTCATCATCGCACGAGGCTATCGGCAGAGATTCGCCAGGACATGCGCATTTGGTTGGCATTTCTGGCGGATTTCAATGGTCGAATCGTCTGGAATAAACCGGCGGTGTCCTCCGAGGAGCTGGGGCTGTGGACGGATTCGGCTGGGAGCATTGGTTTTGGTGCCATATTCGGCACACAATGGTTGGCTCAAAAATGGCCGTTATGGTGGCATGAGTGTGGGCTGACAAGTAACATTACCTTTCTTGAACTTTTTCCCATTTTTGTGGCCCTTAAAACTTGGCCTGAGGGATTCAGAGATCACTCTGTGGTGTTTTGGTCTGATAACATGACCGTGGTTGAGTGTATCAATAGCCAGGCAGCACGATGCAAATGGATTCTGAGATTGCTCAAAGAAATTGTGTTATTGTGTATGCAATTGATCGTGCTATTTAAGGCAAGACATGTGCCGGGGTAATGAATCAAGCGGCTGATGCGCTTTCTCGTTTTCGTATGCAGGCCTTCTGGGGGTTTCTGCCCACAGCGGACCCGGTGGCGGCACCCTTTCCCGAAGCTCTCTGGTCTCTCGGTGCCCCGAACTACAGAACCTCGTGGGAGAGAGTTTAGCACCCAGGACGAGGAAGGCATATGAAGGGGCGTTCCGTTCCTATTGGGCCTTTTTGGGGGCTGCTAGGGGAGAGCTTTGGGGCCGGGAAGAGCTAGTAGTAAAATTTCTGCTGTCTTTACATCAGGCAGGCAAATCAGTGGCTACGGCCCAGAGGCATCGGGCCGCCATTTCCTTTATGGCAAGGGCTCATGGGATCCAGGACCCGACTGCGTCTTTCGTTGTGCAAAAAGCGCTAAGTGGGTGGCAACGCCTTGAGGGTCGCAGAGTAGATGAAAGGCGCCCGATAGGTCTGGATAGGTTGGCTCTGTTGTTATCTGTACTCCTGCAACGTGTTCATCCCAGTATGAAACAGTATTATTCCGAGCCGCTTTTGTGCTAGCATTTCATGGGGCTATGCGGGTAAGCGAACTAGTGGCAAAGAACAAGCAGGATACCATGGGGGGACTGTGCCGAGAGCACGTCCAGGTCAGGGGGGAGACAATGACTGTCTCGTTTGTCAGGTCCAAGACCGATCAGGGTGCGATTGGGGACTGCATAATCATACAAAGGATTCCCGGGTCTTCCATGTGCCCTGTGGTGTGCGTAGAGGAATATTTTAACGCAAAGGGTGGCATCATGGGGGGGGACCTTGTTGAGACACGCTGACGCCACCCCACTGACGAGGTTTCAGTTTCAGCGGGTGCTTGCGATGTCGATTTCGGCCGCGGGCTTGAACCCCGGCGAGTTTGGGACCCATTCCTTTCGGAGAGGTGCTGCTACAGAGGCTACAGCCAGGGGTCTGAATGTTGAACAAGTAAAACGTGTGGGGCGTTGGTCCTCAAATTGTTATAAGAGGTATGTGCGGTTGCACATGTTGTGAAGCTGTAATGATGTACTCACGCTTCTTGTTTTTGTTTGGTTTTCAGTTGCGCAAGCCTACGAGGCGGGGCGGACTGTGCAGTCGACCCGACACCGGGGGGCCAGCGGTCAGACATCACCGGCTGTGAAAAAGGAGGTGTGGGTCGTGGGCCACTCATACGTGAGGCGTGCCGCGGACGTATTCAAAGCAGGTGACATGATTCACGTGGCTGGGGAATACGGGTACAGTGTGTCCTTCTACGGAAAGGGCGGGCTCTGTATTGACCAGTTTCGATCATTTTTTGAGGGTTTGTTAGGGCGGACGAGGTCACCGCCGTCTGTAGTCATAGTACATCTTGGGGGCAATGATTTGGTGACCACTGGTAGACGACTTCTTCTTGAGGCGATGCTTTCCACGGTAAGTTGGTTAGCGAGAAGAGTTCCAGGGTGCACAATTGCATGGTCCCATATGATCCCACGGAAAGTGTGGCGGGGGGCTCTTTCGGTTTCTGCTCTGAATCATTCAGTAAGGAAGATTAATAATAAAGTGAGTAGATTGTTCCGTTCAAGTACACTGCATTCTATTTCGCATGGTTGTATTAAAGGGGACAGTATGTATTTGGGGGATGGTGTTCATTTATCCCGGATGGGGAACGAGTTACTCATAGGAGACCTGATAGCTTGGCTAAAGACTTTATGACATGACCTTTAGGCAGGAGTGTTGTGGGGGGTCCGGATAGCCGGTAAACTATCCGGCCTGTGGCGGTAAGGTCATGATCGGTGAGCAGTAATTGGAAGATCCCTATGGGTGGGCGTCACCCATTACGGATGGGAGCGCTCGGGGGAGGTGGCCATTGGCCCCTCAACGGGGAGGCGGTCCCTTCTAAGGATGGGCCGCCGAAAGGAAAGGAAAGGCGGTCAAGGCCCCTTCCTGGGTAGGAGGGGCTACAGCCCCCTCCTGGGGAATTTCCCGGGGCCAGGACATCTGCGACGGCAGATGTGGTAAGTTGTGTGGGGTTTGGGAGGGGGTCAACGCTACCTTCTAGATACCTCACACGAGTCCTCGGACGACCTTTAAATGGCGTCGAGTTTATTGGGCCCCCGTCAAGTCAAGGGAAATTGGTAGATGCACTTGAGGTACACCTCTGTGCGGTCGCCCCTCACAAGTGAGGGGGATATTTCTGGTTTAGGGATCTTGACACCGGTTACGACCTTGCCGTTGGCCCTTAAACGTTAGGATGTACAATTTCAAGTTAAATGTTTTGTAGGATGTTAGTTCGGCTAGGAGAACCTTTGTATTAGAGAATATGTTAAGGTTAGCCAAACATCGCAATGTGGAAATGAAATTGTACATAATATGAAACTGTTATTTTAATGTTTTATTTTGTTTCATATTTTAATAAATACGGCCGGGAGGGTCACTCCCTCCCGTCTTCCAAAAGTTCAGAACCGTTTCTGGTTTCCCATCCTTGGGGATTGTGTTGAGAGGGGGTGGCGGGTATCTCAGCTATATGGAAAGGGGCGACCATTCGGTCCCCCCGAACGTATGGCGGAGTACCATGATCCCCCCGGGAAGCCATCTTGGGCGGGAGGCGAGTCTCGGCTGGTATGCCCGAAGCGGCATAGCCGGGGCGCGCTTTTTTCCGCCCTGGAGTGGGCTGGCCTAGACACTGACGCGGCCGGCCACGCCCTTGGGCAGGCAGGGGCGGGTTTACGCCCGCCCTGAAGACGGATAAAAGGAGCAACAAGCCAAGAAAGCATCCTCTTGTTCCTGTGCTCTGAAGCTGCACCTCCTCGCTGCACGTGAGCTCGAGACGGAACGAAGAGCCAATTTTGACCCACCCACCAGCCCCTGAGGACAGCAAGTGGTTTTGAATAAAGTTTGATGTGGTAACGCTGATTCTTGCAGGTTGTGATGATTATCGTGATAACTTTGAATATGCAATAAAGAATGGTCAATTGGTAGTATGTTTTTGCAAATAAAGTAATTCTGCACTAGTGTTGATCAGTAATCATGCTTTTTAATAAGTTGTAATTGTTACTGTCTTTTTTAGTCATTTAGTTTTAGTTAGAATTGTCGTATTTATTTTGGTCGGGCGGTAAGGTCATGATCGGTGAGCAGTAATTGGAGAATCCCTATGGGTGGGCGTCACCCATTACGGATGGGAGCGCTCGGGGGAGGTGGCCATTGGCCCCTCTAAGGATGGGCCGCCGAAAGGAAAGGAAAGGCGGTCAAGGCCCCTTCCTGGGTAGGAGGGGCTACAGCCCCCTCCTGGGGAATTTCCCGGGGCCAGGACATCTGCGACGGCAGATGTGGTAAGTTGTGTGGGGTTTGGGAGGGGGTCAACGCTACCTTCTAGATACCTCACACGAGTCCTCGGACGACCTTTAAATGGCGTCGAGTTTATTGGTGCCCCCGTCAAGTCAAGGGAAATTGGTAGATGCACTTGAGGTACACCTCTGTGCGGTCGCCCCTCACAAGTGAGGGGGATATTTCTGGTTTAGGGATCTTGACACCGGTTACGACCTTGCCGTTGGCCCTTAAACGTTAGGATGTACAATTTCAAGTTAAATGTTTTGTAGGATGTTAGTTCGGCTAGGAGAACCTTTGTATTAGAGAATATGTTAAGGTTAGCCAAACATCGCAATGTGGAAATGAAATTGTACATAATATGAAACTGTTATTTTAATGTTTTATTTTGTTTCATATTTTAATAAATACGGCCGGGAGGGTCACTCCCTCCTGTCTTCCAAAAGTTCAGAACCGTTTCCGGTTTCCCATCCTTGGGGATTGTGTTGAGAGGGGGTGGCGGGTATCTCAGCTATATGGGATAATGGTTTAGTTCAGTGCTGACTGAAAACACCACCATTCGCTCTCTGGGCTGGAACATGCAATGATTGATTTTCAATGTTCTAGTGAGAGGAACATGCTGTTTCTTCCCGTCATTCTCTGCTTGACCTGAACCTGTACCCAGGCCAGTGTAAGTAGGTTTTATGTCACAGAATCCAAAGGCCCAAGAAATCTAGCACTTAACATGAAGCTCTGCTCCATCAGGGTCTGTGTTGTGTCTTCTGACACTTATGTTTTGAATAATATTTATTCATTCTACTGTGTATTCTGTTTTGTATAGCTCTATAAGAATGCATGTAGTATTTCACATAGTGTTACGTAATATTTACTTTTGTAAGTCCTCTGTCATCTCATTCATGTTCCCTGCGTTCCAGATTCTGTTAGGTGGAGTTTGGAGAGGGCAGTTTCTGGAGTAAGGAGACCAAGACAGGACTCCTGTGTAAGCTGTGTGTAGTGTTGCAACTTTTAATAAATTTACTCTGGAAGTATATGGTTTCTGACTTTACAAATGTGGCGACAGGCTGGCAGTAGTTGGAACACCAAAGGAAAACCCACGGTGCAATTTGGAGGATTTTTATTGCTTTGGTAAGATGGCATAGCTTTGAATTTGTAATATCACAGAGTGCCTTTTGTGTACCTGAAGGAAAGTGTTGTGTGGAACCTTTGGAGTGATAACACTTTGGGATCATAGTGACGTCTTTACTGGAAGTGGTTTGACATTTTTGCTCTCTGTTGCTTTTGGCTTACTGTTGTCAGTTTGAGATGGCATTTTGCAAACGTGCATGCTTTGGACTTGGCATGCGATGTGAAATGGTGTTGTCATGGAGAAGTGTGGCTCAAGTGGTTGGAGCGGCAGACCCTGATGCAGCGGTCTGGCCCGGACCAGGGTTCAATTCCCTGCCTCGGCGGGTCTTGGGCTCAAATTTACCCGGACCTGACAATTCTCGCCTCGGTGCCTATTCCAATCATGGAGTCCCACTCTGTAACTCTGGGCAATAGCTTGCTTAATCTCCACAAGGGCCCCTCGCGGCGGGATGCCTGGCTTTCACCTTGGGGATGCCCAGAAATGGGTTATCACGCAGGGGAATACCAGGACGGGTTCCCTAAGCAAGCGCCGGGAAACCCACTGCGGGTAGCTGTGCGCACAAGCTCAAATACATTTACATTTACCTACTGGTGTGCGTTCGTTAGTGTGCATACGGCCATATTGAAGGTTCAAAAGTGCACAGCGTTTCATTGGGTCCTCCAGATGTTCTGGTGTGTATGCGCCATTGTCGGAGCAGCCATATTGGATGAACAATTTGGTTTGTACTCAGCAAGTCTTCAAGTGCTAATCTCAGGATGCAGTGCAGCGCCAATTGAGGAGGCAATTTGACAGTTTGCGGTCTAACGGCACATATCAGTATATTTTGCTACTACAATTGTGCTAGGATGCTCCTCGGCTGATGGCTGAAAGTAGTGCAAGTGGGCAAATTGTTGACCTTTTAATTCAGTTTTAGTACACAGTGAACTAGTCCCCCTCTGGGGTGAAGTTAGGGCACTACTCCTTGACACAACCTTCAATGAATTAGTCCCATTGGGTGAAGAAAGGACACTGTTTTTATGCATTTGGGTCAATAAGCAATATGGCAATACAAACCTTTGCACTCCAGCCCCCACAAGCATTCTGGGCTGGCCAGCTGGTGGAAACCATGTATGAAATGGGAGGAATGGAAGGCATGTTTTGAAACTTCTTGGAAACAATTGACGAGGAAGGTAAAATGAAGCCTGAAAGGAAAAAAGATTTATTTGCATTCTGTTATTTCAGAAGGGTTAAAAATGTATGAGAAAATGACCAAAACAATTGGTGGTGGGGAATAAAATGTTTTTAATGATGCATTAAGAGACTTTGATAACCATTTTGCCCCTAAAGTATGCTTAGGTATGTCAAGGTATACATTTTTCCAAAGGAAGTTAGAGTCAAGGGAAACTTTGGATGAGTATGTAGTGGCGCTTAAGAAATTTGCGGGGGATTATAAATGTGACCGTTTGCAAGAACTATTAATTCGGGATCAACTGGTCATGCATTACCACAATTCCACTATTCAAGGGAGATTGTGGGTAAATGGGGATTCTGATCTCAAAGACATCTTAGCCATCGTTGGGAAAGCAGAGTTATCTAGTACCCGTGCAAAAGCCTTAAAAGCAAAGTCAAAAGAGTTTTGTTAGGACATAGTTAGCAAGTTTAAAAACAAGGTATTTAGTAAATTGAAGAAAGAAGGAGTGGAAGTGCATGAGCCCGTTAAGAGAGAAGGATTACAATGTTATCATTGTGATAGTCATTCACATTTAAAGAGCTAAAGAGTCTGGGGATTTGGATGGACCGTGAACTAACGTTCAAAACTCAGGCCCGGAAGACAGCAGCCTCCTGCTACGGGATCCTAAAAATGATCTGTAACGTTCTTCCCCTTCTCCCCTTTCAGGCCAGAAAATTAACAGTCCAGGCCCTGGTGCTTTCCAGGCTGGATTATGCTAACGCGGTTTATTTAATTGCGCCTGGTGCTACCCTCTCCAAACTCCAAACCACTCAAAACTGGGCGGCAAGACTTTTACTAGGTACTCCTAAACATCAATCAGCCAGACTAGCCCTTAAACTTCTTCACTGGCTGCCAGTCCATGAGAGAGTGAAGTTCAAAAGCTTATAGATTGTTCATGAGTTTTAGTTCAAATCAGGTCCCCCGATTCTTCAAGGCATCATTCAGCCTTATGAACCCAAAAGATCCCTTCGCTCCGAAAACCAGAACCTCGCCGTTATTCCTAGGATTTGTAAGGCCAGAAGCGGAGGTCGATCTTTTTCAGCCAATGCCTCCAAACTCTGGAACTCTCTTCCTTTTTCCTTACGCTCAGAACACAACCATCTTTCTTTTCGGAAAGCTTTGAAAACATTTACCTTTCCAAAGTGTGTGACACTATTCCGCTGCTACTGCAAGCGCTGGGATGCCTCTGGGTAGCCATGCGCTATATAAATGTGCTTACAATACAATACAATACAATACATTTAGCATCTAGTAAATTTTGCCCGTAGGTAAAACAGAAGTGTGCGGCTTGCGGGGTCATAGTGCATTTTGCCAGAGTCTGTAAGAAAAAGAAGAACCATAAAGGGAAGTGTGTAGATGAAGGAAGTAGAAGTTCTAGTGAGGAAGTGAGTAATGTTAAACAAATTATGCATTGTGATGTGAGAAATGTAGCAAGCCATAGTACAACTAAGAATTTATTTGTTTTAAACAGACAAGAAAAAAAACACTGGGCCTTATAACTATTGGAGGTGTGAAGGTGCAAACGTCTGCGGACCCGGGTCTCCCTTTACTATTGTAAATGAGGAAATATTGAATTCTAAATTTTAAAAGAAGCTAGGAAATAATCTACTGTAACTGGACATTTGTTCACAGAGGATTTTCATGAGAAAAATAGACTTGCTGACTTAGAAAATTTTAAATTCAGATTTGAGAACAGGAAATCTGTTGGAAAATTGTACTTGGGGAAAAAGTCCTTCTGTACTAGGATGGTGAGAACAGGGTGATTTACATATTACCCTTGACCCTAATAGCGCTGAGCCTGTGATGATTGTTGATGAAGGGGAGAACATTGGAAATGTGTTAAAACATTTCCAAAAATCTTCAGTGGAGAAATTGGCATGTTAGAGGAATTTGAACACCATTTCATTTAAAAAACGAATGTCTATTCCAATATCTATATCTATATATATATAGAAATATTCTCTATTCTCTTCAGAGAAGAGGTTGAGAAAGAGCTAGAGAAATTAGCTAGCGCAGATATAATATATCCAATTGAGACTTCTGAGTGGATTTCTCCTGTGCTTGTGTTGTGGCAAGATGTAATATTGTGGTGGATACATTTCCCCTACCTAAGATATCAGAAATGCTTGCACTGACAAAGGATGCTAAATGGTTTTCTATCATGGATTTGTCTGCATTATATAAACAGACTCAGTCAATAAGGAGACCAAGCAGTGCACAGCATTTTTTATTCCCACTGGGTGTTTTCAATATACGAAAATGCCTTTTGGTTTGGCTTCGCCATCTTCCAAAGACTCATGCATCAACTGTTTGGAAAGCTTCCAAGAGTAAGGTACTTTCAAGATGACGATTTGCTTTTTGTCAGAGATAGGTCAGAGCACGACAATGTTTTGGACAAGGTGCTAGGCATTATATTTTAGAGGAGCAGGGGTTAACAGTAGAGCATTTCAGGCCAGATGTATGACCAATTTATGCTTACATCAAAGGGTTTGCAACCTGTTTGCGCATGCAAAAACCTACATTGCCAATCTACTAACCCTAAGTTGCGACTCGCAAAAAATGACAACATCGCAAAATAGTGTTTTGCGACTCGCAATTAGTCAGGGGTGTTTCCAACCTAATAGCCATGTATGAAAGTTTTGCGGCTGCAGTTGCATCCCATTTTCCTTTATGGAAAACAGGCTGCATTTAAAAAATAAAAAAAAGTTTTATTGAAATTGCAGTCCCAGACATGTTGGTCTGCAGAGTCCAGCAGGCCACCATCCCTGGGAGGGCCAGCCATTCCCAATGTGGTCGCAAATTGCGAGTGGCTCAATAATATTCATGAGCCTCGCATTTTGCGACCCCATTGGAAATCGCTGACTGTGTCTCTGACACTGTTGTACATTGGCTCTGGTGACTCGCAAATTTCGATTCACAATGTTTCATAATCTGTGAGTTGCAAAAGCCAATGGTCGTACATCTGGCCCTCCAAGTGTAAGTTTGGTGTACAATCAATTACTTATCTTGGGCATGTTCTGTGTGCTGAAAGAGTAGCCACAAAACCTAAGTTGGTGGAGGCCATCCCGAATGCCCCGCATCCTTCAAGTAAGGACGAGGGCAGATCCTTTTTAGGCAAGGTAGACTTCTATGCAAAATTAGTGAAAGGATTTTCAAGAGTGTACAATATTAGACAATTGCTTAAAAGTAAAGTTGAATTGTTTTGGTCAGAAGAATGCAAGATGCAATTCACGGACATATAAAATGAAATTGTTCAAGCCCCTGTGTTAAATTGCTTTGACCCTGATCTTAAGAATGTGGTGACAGTGGACGCAAGCAACAAAAGGTTTGTGGGCGTTTTGTCACAAAGAGATGAGGAAAAGAAGCCATAATAGCATTTGCTTTCTGCGCTTTGTCACCTATTGAAGAAACATTCTCAGTAATTGAGAAAGTAGCTCTTGCATGTGTATAGGCCTTGGAACATTTCTGATCTTTTGTTTGGGGCAAGAAACGCATACTTCGGAGTGACCACAAACCTACTGTTAAGCTTTTAACCATGAAAGGTCTTTATAAGGCATCTGCCAGGATTGCAAGAATGTCAATGTGTTTACAAGATTTCATTTATGAAATTGCGTATGTACCTGTAAAAAGCAATGTTCTGACCGATTTTTTATCGCACATGCCATCAGACATTCTGGAGTGTGACAAGAATGAGTGGGATGAGTTACAAGTTCCATTAATTCATGATGAAAGTGTTTCCGGTATGAAAGAAGAGTCTAGCAGCCTGATTCATCATACTCCCGTTTTGCGAGGCCCTAATAGCGATTCATAGCGAATCGCTATTAATGACTCGCAAAACGGGATTCATGTAGAAATTACATGAAGAAATGCGATTCCTACATATTCCTTATTTGCGATTAGCAAATTGCTAATCGCAAATAAGGAATAACTCGCCATTCATTCCTATGGGCCAAAAGGCCCATAGGAATGAATGGGGAGTATTCCTTATTTGCGAATAGCAATTTGCTAATCGCAAATAAGATAGCGATTTGAAGGGTGCCAGGGGTGTCCAAAGGACACCCTGTAGCACCCCTCAAATGAAATTTTACACAGGTATTGCACACACACATGTCCAAAGGACATGTGTGTGTGTAACATGCAACTCAGAAAAATGCATTTAAATGCATTTTTCTGAGTTTTCGCAATTTACCACGAGGTCTGACCTCGCGGGAAATTGCGGCAAGAAATTGCGAATTCGCAAAATTAAATTGGATGTTGAATTGCATTTAAGGAATCTCAAATAGAGATTCCTTAAATGTCATTCCTCGCAAAATTGCGAGATCGCAATTAGCGATTTTTACATTTGGGATGCTGAATCCCAAATGCAAAAATCGCTCTCGCAAAGGGCCAGATTCTCAGAATCTGGCCCTTTGCGAGCGCTATTTTCTTTGATGAATCGGGCGGATAGAGAGATGAATATAAAAAGAATAGGGATTTAGAAAAACTTATAAAGTGGGTGGTGAAAGGTTGAACAGGTAAATCTAGGGTTTTGAAAAATGTAAGACACTTTGGGAAATCAAAAATTAATTGACAGTGGTTCATGAAACCGTTTTCAGAGGTGAGAGTAAAGTTTGTCAATTCCTGCTTAGAGACAGCATCTAAAAGTGTGCCACAAAGATCATTGCAGTATAGTGAAAGCTAAACAAAGAGTCAAGAAGGGGTATTGGTGGCAGGGCTTAGGGGAGGCAGTGTCTGTACTACTCAAGCCATGTAGCACCCAGCCCTTGCTCTATAAAGTTTGCCCTAAGAATGATGACTCATTCCCTGCACATTTGTTTGGAATGCTTTGAAAGCTGCTTCAATCAAATTTGCACACTGCAGGCCAGATTTAACAAGGCTTGGCAGTAATACAAAGTCACAAAATGTGACACAAACCAGTGTAAAGTCTAGCTCAAATTGCCCTGGAAAGAAGCAATAAAGACACAAGAAGCAGCACAATGCCATGCTCGTGCTACTTTGTTTGTTTGAAATTTTACCCACACTTCAAAGAAGGTGGTAACAGATTCGGGAAGTGGTCCCATTAAAACGCCTTCCCCTTCGTCAATGTTGAAGAAACTTTTGTTGTAGAGTAGGCATTTGTCCTTGAGACCAAATTGCACAACGGGTCTAGAAACCCACAAGAATCCCTATTTGAAAGGGGCAAATTCCCTCAGTTTTAGAGAGCATTAAGGTTTGACTAATCTCTATTCAGGTGATGTAATTCTAAGATTGTTATGGTATGTGTATTTGTAAATACGTACATAAATGCTGAATATGGCCGGGATGCCTGTCACCCCCTCCCAACACAATCCCCAAGGATGGGAAGACGGACACAGTTCTTGAACTTTTGGAAGGCGGGAGGGAGTTACCCTCCCGGCCGTATTTATTAAAATATGAAACAAAATTAAAACATTAAAATAACAGTTTCATATCATGTACAATTTTCATTTATGACATTACGATGCAGACACGCGTATTGGCTAACCTTAACAAATCTCTAATACAAAGGTTCTCCTAGCCGAGTCTAGACATCCTGCAAATGCATACTTTCTAAATAAAATTGTACATCCTAACATTACGGGCCAACGGCAAGGTCGCAACCGGTGTCAGATCCCTAATACCAGAACTCCCCCCTCACTTGTGAGGGGCGGGCGCACAGAGGTTTGACTAATCTCTATTCAGATGATGTAATTCTAAGATTGTTATGGTATGTGTATTTGTAAATACGTATGGAAATGCTGAACACGTTGTGTGCCTAGCCCTGCCTGTGGTAGATTGGTTAATTGAAAAGCTGGGTTTTCAGCATCTTGTAGAATTCAAAAGAGGGGGCTCTGATGTGGAGTGGAATGTCGTTCCATGCTTTCGAAGCAATGTAAGAGAATGCTCGTCCTCCTGATCTGGCTCTGTATATGCATGGGATCGGTGCAATCAAGAGTCCTATGGATTTGAGGGTCTGAGTGGTTGGTGGAAGGAGATGCGACTGTCAGGTAGTTGGGGCCTGAGTTGTGTAGTGCCTTGAATATGTGTGATTGGGGTCTACGTTCTATAAATTGATGCATAAACTGTAAATCTTGCCTTTCAATAAGCTTAGGCTCTGGGAAGTAGCCTTTGAATGGGGAAGATAATGGTCTGGGTTGCAATTTTTTAGTCTTGTGCAATTGTTTCTTGTAGTCTTAGAAGTAACATCTTCAAGCTGTTTTACCCCTGGGAAGTTGCAACTTGAATAGCCTTCATTCAAATATCCTGCCTTGCTGTTCAGATATTTAAGGTTATCTGTGTACTCCGCATTGGCGGCTTCTTTAGTTGATATTAGCATTCAGGATTTTAGAGGGACTGCTTATTGAGGACAGTGATGAGTACTTGTTCTATTATGATAATATTATTTTAAATGATATATCATCCAGGAAACATCGGGTCTGATTCACAGAACTAACTTAAGACAAAATCCTAAACTTACTACTTTTGGTATACACAGAAGTTAGGATTTTGTCTTAAATTTGTCTTAAGACAGACTTAAGACAAAATCCTAACTTAAGTCTGTCTTAAGTTTGTCTTAAGACAAACTTAAGACAAAATCCTAACTTCTGTGAATGCCAAAAGTAGTAAGTTTAGGATTTTGTCTTAAGTTAGTTCTGTGAATCGGGCCCATGGTGATGAGGATATGATTTGACCAAGAGAGGATCCGGTTGCCTTTCAGGTGGAGAGTGAGAATTATTCAGTAATGGAAGGAAAGGCTACAGCCATGGCTATGTCTGGGCTCACTCACTTTGAGAAGTTGAATTTGTACATGTATCCACTGTTCGTATTACAAAATAATATGTATGAATACCTTGCCAAATTTTAAATCAGCCAAAAGGAGTGTTTATTTCCTTGGGACCATGTCTAGCAGGTTGGTCAGGAAGGATGATTTCTTTCTTTGGAAGTTGACCATGGTAGGCTACAGAGTCTTAAGTCATAAGATCAGAATGTAATCAAACTCTGGGAGAAGCTGATCGACTCTTCAAAGTTTTTGAAATAGAAAGGTAAAGATGACTGTGACTCCATCTCCTTAGTCCAGGCTCCTTTTGCACACAAGATACTGTAAAAATCTGGAACCAGATTTAAGAGCACAAAAGTGGATACCTTGCTGAGCAGGATGAAGAGAGGTCCAATGGGTGTGTAGAGTTATTGTTCACCACATTTTAGATGTTGGAGACATTTACATTTCAGTTCTCGTATTAAGGAATAATGGTAGGAGTGACCGGGTTCACACTGTTGGAGGGACAGGTGCTAAGGGTCTTTAAATCCTTTTACATAGGTCATTAATGTGGTGTGTGTTGCAAGAAGCTGGCCTCAGCAACACACTCTTTATGGAGACCTGCAGAGAATGTGTTAATATCATAGGCTGGAGTTAACTTTTTTGGTTCCTTGGTACAAGGCATAGAGGTGGATTTTTTATGTGAGGCATGTGGTTCCATATCAGAATGATTCAGAAAGTATGATCTAGGTGAGGCAGACGAAGCCCAACTGTGATTCGAGGCTGTCAGAGCTGGCCTTTTTCAGCAAGATTTGGTAGCTGAGGATCCAGTGTTATGTTGAGTAGCTCTGGAGCTGCTCCCCGCCCAAGTCTGTGCTTTGGATTTGAGTAAAACTACCAGAGACTACTTTATTTTTGAGTAAACCTGACAAAACCCTTCTCTAGTCCTATGAAGCCTGCCAGAGGTTGCTGTATCTGTGGGAGAATGTAGCCTAAACCAACATCTTCACTCAGAATCTGCACTACCTAAGAGGTATTTATTTTGTATATAAAGCTTAAGTATAGCAGTACTTCACCAAAGGAATTTACTGCATTTACATACATTGAGCCTTTCTACTATCTGCTTCAGTTGTAGGCAGCCCTGTCTATAACTAGCCCCAGTCATGGGTGTATCTGCCCCTTAGTCTGATTCAGCTATGGATAAACCTACACATAGCTTGATTCAAAAACATGTGGACATTTACTCAAGCTCTGGGTGAACTTGGCCTTGATGACTGATTATTACTTTTCCTCCTGATTTATCTTAAAGACTTGAAATTTGAAATATTATTAGTAATCATTACTTTTTATCAAACATTTGAAACTGCCTAGCTATGGAGTGTTAGCATTATACATGTGTGTGACCATACAGATGTGTTCAAAATATACATCCACTTACTGACCTGAAGTGTGGGGCGTGTTTTAAAATTGCATTAGGTGAAAATTGAATATGGGTATGTAGTGTGAGAAATGAGATCAGGCATGGAGACAGGGTACATTTCTGTTGTATATGGTTTGGTGTACATTAAGTTAAATTTAGTGGCATTGTTAGTTGCAAGAGTGCATTTTACAAAGTTGTTAAAGACTTGTACTTGCCTTCTACTTTGTTGTACATTGTGTTGTTCACCCAGATTGAGCCCATGCCTTGGAGTAGCAGGGACCTGCTGTTATAGTAGGGTTTGTGGTTCATGTGGGCATGATTTGGCTGTTCTTGCTCTTTGTTCTTCAAATGTGGAGTGTGAAATGCCATGTTTACGTCAATACGGCTGGATGAAGTAGTGGCACATTACACTCCTATGAATAAAGACAGCATGAATTTGAGTTTCACAGGTTGTTGTGCAGCACAGTTAAGTGCACACAAGGGCCTGGTGGCTATAAAAGTACCTACTACAACACTATCTTCATATGCAAATAAGGTTGTTTCTCTGTACAGAATGTACTATCTTGCCCTCTACATTAACATGCAATCTTGAAATGCATCCGCTAGGTTTCTAAAATCCAGCATGAAAACTTACTTACTCAAAAGTGTGTTTTCCTTCATTTAAAAAAATGTATTTTTGCAAATTGCTTACTAATTTCTAACACTGCACCATTTCCTTCATCCAGCCCCTGCAGATTAACAATACCTAATCTCCTCTAGCGCTTCTATTAACATATTTCTTCTCTGCCGGCCCCAATAGTAATCAATCGTACCTCCTATTAATTTAATCTACTGCAAAGAAACTAGAGAGAATGCATGGAATGGTTTGCTTGAGTGCACAAGACTAATCGCAGTAACCAACAATAACTAATGACACTTGATTAACCACTACCCTTGGGTTCCAGAGCAATGTGCTTCAACATTCCATCGAGGGTAGTAACGGATGTATAAAAGCACACTTTTAATTAAAATATCATGAACATCTTCAGCAACCATGCGCAGGCCCAGAAGGGGTCTGTGGCCCGTTTTACTGAAATTGTGCTGTCTGGAGCGCATGTATTAACCGAGAAATTCTACAAGTTAGTATATGAGCAGCTTAAATTCCACAAGTTTGAGCAGCTCAGAAATATCACTGCTACCCATTACCTATTATGCGTTGTATGCAGAAACACCTGGACAAACATTGGTGCATAGACCTGTTCTGAGCCTGCAAGCTGTAACAGAACATGTTCCTGAATCAGCCCCAGGACTACAAAGCAGTGCTTAATTTGATCCGGGGGTTTCTGGTACTCAGCATTGGCACTTAATCATCAACACCAGCGCTTGAGCACCAGTTAAGGGCACACTCATTTTTGGTAGGCACAGGGAGATTAAGTGATGCGCTTAGAATCACAGGATGTTGAGCCGACACCAAGGCTCGAACATAGATCCCCAGCTCTGAGGTCGGTATCTCTGGCCATTATGCCACATCACCTCCCCACTTGTAGGGCTTGTTGGTTCTGGGTTAGGCAGCGCTAACAGGAGCAATGGGCTGGTCGAAGCTGCCTCCTGACGAGAGCCTCTGCACTTATTTGTTTACAAATTAACCACTGCTACAAAGCACAACATTCACTCCTACTGCCTCTATGACAAAACGCATCTTGGAACTTATAGTGCCGAAACAAGGGTAGACACCTGACAAAATCACCTTTATGATCCACAGTGACCATATTTAATGGAAATATATTGAGCTGTGCACAGACCAAAATGGAAAATGTTTTCAGCAACTCTTACAAATGCTTAGGAGAACAGCCACTGCACTCCCTTTCAAATAAACAATGACCCTCATGCTTGGTATACATTTATACTTAGTGGTAATCATGCTTGGTTTCAAATAAACACAAAAGCAAATAGGCGTGGCCCAACACTGTAAATAAACTGTATTCACAGTCTGAACTGCACAGGCAAATGACCCAGTTCATCCTGTAGGGCCTGAAGATTCTTGACTACCTCAGCTGGTTCTTTCTACAGCAGTACAATTTGCTGTCACAAAATATAGCTAACAGAATGCTTAATAAATCCTGATCAGACGTCTACCCTATGACCAGGTAAATCAGGAATAGGCCCAGAATAGACACTAATGTCTCATGTATTTGCCCAGTCATTTCTTGGTATTCTAAGACAAAGAACAGAGTAGTGTGACGTAGGTTTGGAGTACTCGTCCATTGAGTACTACTGACTACCCCAGGGTAAATATTTCATGTCCTAAGTATTACCTCTTCATTCAGTTAATCTTCATCATCTGTCTGAAGAATAGAGCAGTAGCAAGGCGTGTTCATGCTTGTCAGTAGTCTTTTATGTGCTGCAATGATATCTTAATGAGTAGTCACTATACCCCTGTCCATGCAATTAAGAGTAGGAAAGAAGGAAGACTGGGCAATCGTAATAAAGGAAGGAAATAAAAGTCAAACTCGTTCTAGGCACTGAAAAAACACCACCCCAAAAAATGTACAGAGCAGAAACAAGAGTTGACACTGATAACCACTGTTTTTACAGTATTTGAAAACAATGGAAAATACAGAAAAACCACAAGAATGTAAAACGAATATAAATTCAAAACAGCAAAGCCTATGTATACTTCAAGCAAACCGTTTTGTATTCACAAGCACACATTGCTGAAGTGTGTTATCCAACTCTAAAAGACATACCCTGTGCACTTTGATACATAGTTCAGTTAAGGAGCATAAGTAGTAATGCTGTTTGAATACTCTCTTTAGGATTAGAACATATGAAACAGATTCATATCCAGTACAATAGAGGGTACTAAACAGTGAGATGTGTCTTCTTCCAATACCCCTTCTCCCTATTCCCTCTGAGTGGCCTTTATTCTCTTTGGAGTACAAGGTGAGTGAGACAGAACAGCATCAAAGTCCAGACACCCTCGCAGTGGAACCATGAGTCTGACAGCCACATATTTTAAATCTACTTAAATTTGTCATTTGGTTTGTTTGCATAGACTACTGCAACGTATCACTGCTTTTAGGCTTCAAGTGAGATTTATTTTCATTTTCCATTTATACCTGAGCAGCCGACTCAAATTCCACGCACCCCAAAGGACCCTACGATCAGCCCAGCTCTTCTATGCCATGGTCCCCCGCACCTGTAAGACCAGATCAGGCGCCGCTCCTTCTCCTTCTTCGCGGCAAAAGGCTGTAACCTCCTTCAGCTCCACCCCAGAAAGACAACATCGCTCCGCATCTTCTCAAGAAACCTCAAAACCTGGCACTTTGACAGACCCCCTCCTTGATGGATTGGATCCTGCATCCCCCTCCCCCACCCCAGCGCCTTGAGACCCTCACGGGTGAGTAGACGCACTTAACAAACCCCTGATTGATTGATTGATTTATGAAGTGCACATTCACACCCAAGAGCATATTGGTACTATAATCAACCAATAAAACAATAGATAAAATAACCTGTGAGTAAGAACTGTCTGGAGGAGGAAGGATCTAGGGATTGGTGGATTAGGAGATAATCAAGGGAGACTGGAGGTGAAAATCAATATAGAAGTGATGAGACATGAGGCATTGACAAGAGCATCACGGAAAGAGTGAAATGACAATCAGGATAGGAGTGAATGTTATGTTATGCAATGTTAATGGATACTTGGTATAGGGCAACAACTCACCCCCGGTGGGGCAACTCGGCGCTGAAGCAACAGACAAGTAGAGAAGCAGCCTTTAGAACAGCCAGGTCTTAAGATGTTTTTTAAAGTTTGAGAACTCAGTGTATGCCCTATGAACAAGGGAAGCATGTTCAAGTGGTACGTCGCAAGATGAGAAAAAGCTTGTCCACCATACTTAGATATACGATTACACCAGGTACAAAGAAAAGGTTAACTCCTTGATCAAAGATTTCTTCTAGGAAGATAGGGAACCAATTTGTTTTGTAGGTATTTGAGTCAATCGCCTTTGAAAACTTCAGGCTGAGGAGTTTGAATATTACTCTTTACTTTAAGGGAAGCCAATGAAGGGCTTTGAGCAGAGGGGCTGAAGATGTGCCAGGTGGCTGTTTGTTAATAAAATGAGCTGCAGTATTTTGTACCACCTGCATTTTAGATAGAAGAGCTTCATTGGATGCTATAACAAGTGCATTTCCATGGTCAAGGCAACAGATTATCAGAGCTTGGAGAGGGGTTTTACTAGGGGTCAGGGGAAGCCACTGAAAGATCCTCCTGAGAAGGTGCATTATCCCTAAGCACATGTCGCAGGTGGATGTCACCTGCTCCTTCATAGATAACTGACTTATCTAACAAAATAACCATGTTTCTCGCTGTTTTTCTGGGAGAAGGAGCAAGACCAAGTTCTGCAGGCCACCATTCATCTGTCCAGTGGAGCTTTGCTTTGTCGAACTGTTGAATTTCTGTTTTGTCCCCGTTTAGCAGAAGACAGCTCAGGGACATCCACGTGGCAATTTTCCTCATGCAAGTCCAGTGTCCTGCCCAAAGGAGATGACTAATTGGGTATCATTTGCATAAGAGAGTATTTCAAAACCACAGGACTTGACTAACTGAGCGAGAGGAGCGACATCAATGTTAAAAAGCGTAGGGCTCAAAGCGAAACCCTGAGGAACTTCCTTGCCCAGGGGCAGGGTCTTCAAGTGAGAAGGGCCAAGAGTAATCATTTGAGTCTTATCTAAGCATGGGCGAATTTTGCGAATCTCGCATTCGCGAATTTTGCGGATTTGCGAACTCGCAATCCGCAAAATCCGCGAATTCTCGCGAATTTGCAGATTTTTTTTGTGTGTTCGCGTGGGTTTCTGCCAGTTCGCGAGGGTTTTGTACAATTTCGCAAACGCGAACTTACCTGTCGGGTCGCAAGTTTTGCGAACTTGTTGTTTCTACGTGTCCAGCCTGTTTGGGACACTCTTCTTCATCACTGCCACTCTCTGTCACCACTGCCACTCTCTGACTACTCATGCCACCCTCTGGCCCACCCATGCCACCCTCTGTTTCATCACAGCACCCTCTGGTTGTCCAGTGTACATTATTGTGGCAAAGCAAAGCACACCTTCCCTGCCTCAAGTGACCTGAATTAATTTGGGGCTGATTAATGTGTCACAGAATATTTTTTAGCTGGCACCTGCTTCCTTAGTGCTTCCTGATTAGTGATCTTTTGCACTTGCTAAGTGCTTTCATTGTTGCAAAATTAGTTACAACACCTGCCCTGCCCCAGCTGACAATAATGAATTAGGGGCTGATTAATGTGTCACTGGATTTGAACTTCCAGCCTGGCTCCTGCTTGTCTGCCTTAGCTGTAATTCAGGACCTTTGTGTAACTATTCTGAGGGTCAGAGCAGGGTCACATAATAGTTGCAAGTAGGCAACTGAACTCTGGAGGGGCCCCTCAGGAAGCACTACAGGAAATGGCTACTAATGATGAGCTTGAACTTTTGAACCTGGTAAGTAGTTTCAATTTTACTAAGATCGTATTTCTGCAATTTAGGGCTTATTCGCGGGGCCTGAAGTTGAACTGGGAAGCCGCGAACTCACGCAAACAGTGCGAGCAAGCCATAAAATCCGCTGCTCGCGGATTTGCGGATTTTGCGGGAAATTCGCGAATCTCGCGGATTGCGAATTTACCGAAAATCAACAAAATTCGCGAGCGTAACGGATTTTCCGCCCATGCTTAGTCTTATCCTTAGGAAAGTCTATGAGTAAATTTAGGGCTGTGTCCTGGATTCCTATCTCACAGAGGCGTTGAATCAAGATGGAATGTGACACAATATCAAATGCCGCTGATAGGAATAGACAGTTGGGAAAGATGCAAGGAGGCAGTCAAGGGACAGATAGGGAGACAGCAAAGATACAGATGAAGAGACAGACAGTAAGGGGGCAAAGAGGCAGTGAGGGGGTGGATGAGGAAACAATCAAGGACAAAATGAGGCAACAATTAACAAAAGAGTAACAAGACATGGAACAGATGAGGAGACAAACAAAGCAGGAATGGGATAACTGCTCGGAAAGGAAAAAGGAGACGGTCAAGAAATACTTGAATAAGCAGTGCCTGAATGGATCAGAAGACAATCAAGAAAGAGTGTGGAAACTAAGCATGGGCGAATTTTGCGGATCTCGCGTTCGCGGATTTTGCGGATTTGCGAACTCGCAATCCGCAAATTCTCGCGAATTTGCGGATTTTTTTTTTATGTTCGCACGGGTTTCTGCAAGTTCGCGAGGGTTTTGTACAATTTCGCAAATTGCGAAATTGTACAAAACGCGTGCGAACTTGCAGCAACCCGTGCGAACACAATAATATGAAGAGAAAGAAGCTCCTGGTCACAGGAACAGCACGGGGATTGCGCTCATGAAAGTCAAGGATGCAAAGGCCTCTACCCAGCATCACAGCTGATTTTCCACAGTAGATTTGGGAAGAGGCACACCTGTCCCGCCTCGAAGACGCTCATGATTGTTTTTGGGCTAATGAATGGGTCACTGAATTTGAGCATCAACTAGTTCGAGTGACCATGTGTGTGTTACTATGCAATCGCCCTGAAGGGCGCAGGGGTCCCTTGAGTGACTTGTGTAAGGTTGTAACTATTTTACAATGGCGCCAGCAAGCTGCCAGCGCCGTTGTAAAATAGTTACAAAGTTAGCTTGCACAGGAAGCACCTGCTTCGTTTTATCTAGTGGTTCCTGTGCAAGCTAACTTTGTAACTATTTTACAACGGCGCTGGCAGCTTGCTGGCGCCATTGTAAAATAGTTGCATGAGTGGGGGTTCAACTTTTGAACCCGTTACGTTCGCTGATTTTTTTTGCGGATTTTGCGGGAAATACGCAAAATTCGCGGATTGCGGATTTCCCAAAAATTCGCAAAATCCGCGAGCGTAACGGATTTCCCGCTCATGCTTAGTGGAAACGACCCAAAAGGTAATGAGGCGACAGCCAAGGCAAGAATGAGGAGACAATCAAGGAAGGCATAAGATGACTATTAGTAAAGGAATGAGGATAACATCAAGGAAAGGATGAGGAGCCAGTTAGGGAAGAGAATGGTGAGGGTAAAGGAAGGGATAAGGAGATAGATGGCCAAAGAAGAGATGAGGCGTTGATTAAGAAAGAGTGAGGTACAGTCAAGCAGTGAGTGAGGAGACAGTTAACGAAGGGATGAGGATACAGTCAAGGAAGGTAAGAGTAGACAGTCAAGGAAGAGACAAAGACATATTCAAGGAAGAGTGTGTTAACAATCAAGAAAAGAGTGCAGAGACAAAAAAAATCGGATTTCTCCCAGGAAAGTAGCGAGGAGACAGTGAAGGAAGCGATGAGAAGACAATCAAGGAAGGAAAAAGGAGAGACAGCCAAGGAAGGAATGAAAGGATGAAGTGATTTTTGAGGAAGGGTTCAAGAAAGGTTGAAGTGGCAGTGAATGATGTAAGCCCAGCTGGAGAAGGGATGAGGAGAAATTCAAAGAAAAAGGACAAGTTGAGTTTGTAGCTTGGGCCAGGCTCACTTGGCAAGCTATGCTTTCTCTCAAAAATTTTTGTTACCTCCCTAAACAACTATATGCTTTTTTGCCTTTTTCTTTTAATAGAAATTGATCTTAAAATTTCACCATTTTAAAAAATGATATTGAGGTAAACCTTTCCCTCCCCCTCAGCCGCACAGGCACTCGTTCTTATGCCCAACTACTTATTAATTTCACCACCCTCCAAGGGCCTTAGCCTCTGATAGAGTGATTCCATTTTTTGGTTGATTCAATATGAAACTGGTGAGCCAGCCCTGCCTTGAATGCTATTCATCTGTATTCAGCAATAAAGAAACTCTCTCAAGCTCACCAATGTTGGGTGTGAGATTTAAATGCAGAGCCTGTTCAGCTCACACCTTACAATTCTGATACCTGCAAACCAGCGATAACACCGGGAGAACCATCAAACACAAGCATGAGACTGCAAAGCGGTGAGAGCTGAAAAACCAGGACTGACTCGCCATCATACACCTGGCACAGGATAACATGAATTCTCTGGTCAGATCTCAGCCTTTCATCTTTACCAGGCTGAAGATAAGATTGAAGTCGAATATCCAACGCTGCTGCCAGTTTCCAGCACTTGTCCATTCTCTTGAGATGTTAATGATGTATAACAACCAAGTGCCTGTTTATACAAATGATGCTTTTTGGCTTCCAACCCACCTCTTTTTGATGGTAAATGAAGGCCGCGTTCTAATATTTTCTCTCTCTGTTTTCATTTCTTAACATTATGCATTTTCGGATGCTTGAGCAGGCATTTACTTCCTGGTCACGTTCACTCTGGATTTAAGCAGCTCCTCTTTTGATGTCAGTCATAAGGCATTCATTCTGTGTTCATATTTTTGGATGCAGCTCGAATATAGAAAAAACAAATATGGCTCCCGGAAAAGCCCCGCTGCCCCCCGTTGCCGAGTTGTTTTCTAACAGCGTCCATGGGTTAAGTTGCTGGAGCTGTGAGTGGCTTGACATGTACTACTATTTTTGTTCTGCAAAGAAATGCATACAACGGTATTCAACCACATGAGTGCAGCGTGAATTTTCGCGCTGTGCTGAACATTCTTAAGAATGGGCGTGGTCATGACGGAACGGTTCCTTCATAAGCACAGCCCAACCGGCGCTCATGACGGAACTGCTCCGTCATGAGGGTCGAAGGGGTTGAGTGTGTATTTTGGGCTGCCCCCTAATCACAACTAATATGGTGGGAAACAAATGAGGTTCTGTTTTAACTCGAGCAGTCAAACAATTGGGCATTATTTATGAAGGCCTTGCAACACTTTTGCGTAGATGCATCACCTTGTAAAGGCCTGCGCCACAATATACCTGGGTCACATATGATGTATCCAGGGTGGGTGTCCCCCCGCAAAAACGCCTTGTAGAAGTGTTGCAGTGAAATCTATGAGATTTCACATGCAACACTTCTAGGACGCCAATGTGTCAAACCGTTACGCCTGCATCATGGCAGGCGTAAGGGTGACGCAGTGCCATAGGCACAGGCCTACCTCATGCATTGCTGGAGTTGCCTCATGCTTGCGACACGACTCCAGCATTTTGTGACCTTTACACTGACAGATAAGTCAGGATTCCTGATGTATCTGTCTTTCCTTGATACATGGAGCACCGTACATTAACTACGGTGCATCCTTTGTGTTGCAAGGAGAGAGCAGTGAAAACTGTTGCATCGCTGTTTTGTTACAGCAATACAACAGTTTTCATAAATAAGGCCCAATGTCTTTATCAGTGCAAGGCTTGGATATTAGACCTAGCTAAACGTGCTTTAGCTCTCTAGTTATTATACCCTTGACTAATGAAAACAATAGCAAGCGGAGCTCGCGTCCATGCATATCAATTAACCAAAACACCAGAGAGAGCAGACGTTACGGACCAACACATCTGATCCCAATGAAATTACATGCTTGCTAGGCCTGGGCGTTATTCGTGTAGTTTTGCTACGCGGAACTCTGCGAAGCTCCGCAAATGGCGGAGTGCAGTGCGAACTTTAGTTTGTGCTGGTATTCCTGCAGCTTGGGTCGAAATATTTCCAGAGCGGCAGCTCGCGCTCACGAGCTTACCCTTCGCGATTGCAAACTTGCAATTCAGGATCGCTAGCGTGGAAGAAATTCTGCGGCACATCCCTAAGCAAAGATTTCCGTAATCTGCCAGCTTCGCGGAGTGCAGAGTACGGAGTGCAGAAAACTCTGCAAATTCCGCAAACTGAGAGAAGTTCACAGCTCAGGCCTAATGCTTGCCCATTTGTGCCTTGCATACATGGATACACCAAAAACGCTAGGCTATTGCAAAACTGACATCACACACCCTTTGGAATTAATAACATCCCAGGAAGGGATATCATATGATCTTTAATCCAGAATCTTCTGAGGAAGTCATGTCTCATGACCTTAATCCTGATGACATCACGGTAATTGATACCATTACATAATAGTCAGTCAGCAATACTAGATGTCCTTTAAAAATATAAAAGTGAACACATACATAATAAAAAACAATTATATAAAAAATATAATAATAAAATTCAAAAGGAAATATTTAAAAAGGTAACGTCTTGCAGCATTTCATGACAGATCTTCAGAAGTAACTCACTACAAAACAAGGGTCATCCCTCTTTAGTAACAGTAAAAACACAGGGCTGGTCTACAGTAAATACAATTATATCTCGGGACGGAGATGGCCCTTCTAGCTTTAACGGAGGAGGCAAGGAGGTTACTGGACCAGGGAGGCTCAGCGGCAATCATCCTCTTATACCTCAGTGCCGCATTTGATACTGTTAACCATAACACCTTGTCTTATCGACTCAAACATATGGGAGTGACAGGCATGGCACTAACCTGGCTCCAATCCTTCCTCAGTGATCGCTTCTTCAAAGTCTTTTAAGGAGATGTTGTGTCCACCATGGTGCCTCTAAGCTGTTGGGTTCCACAGGGCTCTGCCCTAAGCCCTACGCTATTTCATATCTACTTGAGTCCCCTGGCGGAGATTGTCCACTAATTTGGCAAAAAAAAATGGTCACCTCTTTTATGATGACACTCAACTCGTAGTGGCATTAAACCACCCCAAGAAGTCATCTAGTACCCTAGGTCCCTGCCTAGAGGCGGTGGCCAAATGGATGGAACTCTCATGCCTTAAGTTCAACGGGGACAAAACCAAGCTTATGCTCCTGGTCAACCCTCCTCCTTCCATCCTTGCTCTCCTGTGGCCGGTCTGTCTTGGCCCTGCCCCAGCTCCAAAGGCACATATCAAGAACCTTGGCATGTGGCTCGACAGCTCCCTCAGTTTTAACCACAAGGCAACTAAACTTTCAGCCAACTGTTACGGTCTGATGAGAATGCTGCGAAAAATCATCCTCCTCTTTCCCTTTCAGGCAAGAAGGATTATGGTACAAGTCCTCATACTCTCTCATCTCGATTATGGGAATGCCCTGTACCTGGAAGCTCCCCAATTCAACATTCATAAACTGCAAATGATTCAGAATTGTGCAGCCCGTCAACTTCTCCAGATTCCCCCGTGGCAATCTGTGAAACAACACTAAGCAGCCTCCACTGGCTCCCAATCTCGGCCAGGATACAGTTCAAAGCCATGTGCCTGGCTCACAGAGCCATTCAGAAGACCGGTCCTGTCATCACTCACTCCCTTGTCACTCCCTATCACCCTTCCAGAATCCTTCGCTCAAGCTCCTCTTTTTTGGCTACTCTGAAGAAAATTCGAAGATCTAGATGGGACGTATGCTCCTTCTCTTTTAATGCATCAAATCTCTGGAACACTCTCACATCAGCTCTACGGAAGGAAAATAATCTGTTGGCCTTCCGCAAACTCTTAAAAACCCATCTCTTCAAAACATCGCTCTAACATCACTGCTCCTCTGCTTGTTCTGCCTACAGCGCTGGGAGGACTCAGGGTAGCCATGCACTATACAAATTCAATTTCATTCATTCATTCATCTTTTCAGTAAAATAATTAAAAGAATGTTGAGTATAGATACAATCAAATTTACAAAAGAATTCAAAGTGCAAAAGTGTCCGATCAGAAAACCCTTTGCAGTTGCATATTTACCAGCAATCAGATGCTGATGTAGGCATTGCTCGAGTGTACCTACACCTTCACAGAAACCACATTGGCAACAGTTGACTATATTATGCTCAAGGGCCCAGTCACTAATTCTATGGTATAAAACCTCTTCCAGATGTTTTATAGTTGAGGCAATGAGAGAAGTAGGCGTTGGCTGCTCTTGACGCCCTTTCTTAAAAATAGCTACAATCGTGGCTGATGCCGAAAATGTGGTAGTCAATTAGCAAACATCTTACAACAAACGTTTGTGAGTAATGGGGCCCAAAGATCCACCTTGCTCTTTAAAACATCAATGGGCACCCCATCAAGCCCAGGCCTTTTACCCGAGAGACTCTCTTGCAAGGCGTACATGTCCTCACTTAGCTCAACAGGTTGAGTTTCCTGGTAGTTGCATAGGATTTGATCCAAGAAACAGGTCGCTGAGGGGTAAATTTGTGAGAAATGAACAACCCATTGTTCTTCAGTAATATGCATACTTGTGCTAGTTACATTAACGCTACTATTTCTCATCGCTCTAATACTTCTCCAAAATGATTTTGCTTGAAAGCATATTGGAATCCCATATAATAATAATCCACATTTGTAAAGCGCACAATCACCCGTAAGGGTCTCTAGGCGCTGGGGGCCGTCGGGAAGATTAAGCAAGCTATTGCCCAGAGTCACATGGTGCTGGGCTAATCTGCCGCCGGTGCCGGGGATCGAACCGTGATCCCCAGATTCCGGAGTCAGTCGCCCTAGCCGCAGCATAGGGCATTTTTCCTATCTTGAATAGCTGCCTTATAATGTACATGACATACTACAACTGCTGAAGTGTCTTTAGGTCAGTCCTCAGTGGTTTCCACATTTCTCTCCTTTCTACAGAGCACAAGGTATCAAACCACATAAGTGGCAAATGGAGCCAATTATGGGATGCTTTAAGTAAAGATCATTTGGTTTGGGGCAAATATCTACAAATTACCTAATCGGATCATCTCCATTTGTTTGTTTAGACAAATATAGGATAAATAGTTCAAAATGATCACAAATAAGAAGTCTCTCTCACTATTGAATTTCCGGAGTTCCAACCCTCTTTTATCACAGTTGTCTAGTATCAAACCATCAATACATTGAGGCCTGGACTAGTGAAAGATAGAGTACCAGCCTATAACCTAGCCTTAAACTCCCCTCACAGAACCAGATTTGGCCTACTAGAATACAAACAGTCAGAAGTGTACAATCTATCTAAAAAGTTGAACACAAATTGGTAATTTCAGATGTTAGAATATGAAAAATCGGCATTATAAAAATGAACTATGTAAAAGCATAGGCCAACTGCTAACTTAATCTAGAAATTTTGAATGAAGCTAAAATTAGATTCTTTTAAAGGTAATCGATGCTTTAAGCGACAACTTAAAACATGTGGCCATACCACCCGTTGCCCTCCCTGATGAGGAGGTGATGGGCAAAAGAAAATGACAATCATAACCATAACCTGGCAGATTTGAAAAAACCCATATTTCTTGGAACAAAATAATGTCAAACTGTCCAATGAATGTCAACTCATATATGAAACCTCATTTAGCTAAGTCCAGCTCACAATGCTTTAGGCAGAGGGCAAGTTCAACATAATTTTTGGGGTGGAAAAATTGCTCAATTTCTGACTCTGGATTACTGGTAGACATTAAAGGGACTGGGGAAGCAGGAGCGGGGGCAGAGGAAGGTTTCTTTCTTTAGTGTGTCACTGATTTCAAAGATGATCCTGCCTTGGTCAGTCCAGATTGTCGAGAGTTGCCAAAGGGGGATATCTATTTTGCAGATGCAGAGTTAGAGCACAATCATTCAGGCGTATCAGCTCTCAGGAAAAACAAAATTCATATCCACTCTGCAGAAAATTGGGGGGCCTGGAAAAGTAATCCAATGGCAGTACAACTATTGATGAATTCATCAGGGCCCAGCCATTGGACTGGGTCAACAAGTTGCTCACTAACAGAGGTTTCTGAATGTTTTGCACAAGTGCAATTACCCGTCATATATTCAATAGAAGGACCGACCCAATGAAATCTTCTAGCAAGTAATGTTTTTCCAGAGTCGTATACATTGAAGTTCAAATTCTTGTCAACAAACCAATAGCTTTATACTTTACATTTTCCGCTGTCACAGCCAAGTCGACAGGCAGATGTGGAACCGTGGCTGAGATCAACATATAAGGGTAAGCTTCAGGCATGAGGTTTAAAGTGGGCAACTTACCAGAACTCGACTTTGTATGATGTAAAGAAGATAGAACATGCTGGAGAACATTGGTGGCAGCGTTATCTGAAATGCCAACATTATCAGGGAGCCTCACAACTGGCCTCATTGTAGTCGGGACTATTGCATCAATACTAGACTGGGCAGGATTGACACAATGTTGGAAGAAAATGTGTGAGGATGAGCAATGAGTGTGCTATGTTCCATAAGCCTACCTTGAGCATTGGGACCCTCTTGGCAATGGTATACTCACATAGGCTGAGCTCAGCTAACTTAGAACCAATCCTCTCCAGCATGAAGACAGCAGAAGCAAAAGCTCTTTTAGAAATGACCAGATCCTAGAGTATATACTTTCCATCAAAATGGCTCAAGTAAAGGAAAACAGGCCATCACAAGTATTCACCCCCTTATCTTGGGTCCTGGATGTCCAATCAGGTTTACTCTTCCGTTTCACCACATGTACTCACACTGATATACCAGGACTGCGATTGGCCTCAGGTAGAAAGTGATGTTCTCTGGACTGGTGACTTCCATATTACCAGATATAATTGGAGGGCGGGCAGGGGTTAAACACATGCATTGCCATCAAGGGAGAACCTTCTTTCCACTGGTTCAGTTTCCTAGGAAATTACCCCAACCACCCCTGCCAAAAAAGTTGTAATAGTAGTGCCCTTAGTATGGGCACGTGTAGGGCAAGTAGATATATGCTTACCTATTGAAAGTGTAGAGAAAATGATGGAAAAGGGTGGAAAAGGGAGGACCCAGCCTAGTCTTATCTGGGTTTGGAGGGGTGCAGATAGGCCCGTTCTTGGCCCGGTATTCGCCTGGGCACATGCTTGGGATATCCCGTACTGCAGAAAATCCAGAGGGCTTATGCAGCACAGAGCACGACAGAGCCCCTCCTCTTCTTCCTCCTCCATCCTAGGGCTCTAGTGACTGGTGGCTTGTGGGTAGGAGAGTACCTCACAGAAGAAGGTGACCCGCACCATGGGCAATACAAAGCACTTATGAAGCACAGAGCGTGGTGGAGCCCCTCCTCCTCCTCTGTCCTAGGGCTCTAGTGACAGGTGGCTTGTGGGTAAGAGAGTCCCTCACAGAAGAAGGTGACCCGCACCATGGGCAATCCAAAGCGCTTATGAAGCGCAGAGCATGGTAGACCCCCTCCTCCTCCTCCTCCTCCTCCTTCCCAGGGCTCTAGTGACTGGTGGCTCGGGGGCCAGATAGCCCATCACAGATGCATGCATCGACCAATTTGACAGATGAGCTATAACTGCAAGATTAACATACCAAATGATCACAGGCAAATATCTATTTTAGATATCACCCATATTAGGGTGCTGACATAATCTTTAAAAGCTGTGGAGCTTTATAATTGTCCTGAATTGTAACTCCTGAGCACAGCCAGTGAGCCAAACCTCTTCTAGGGTGATCTAGGGTCACAAATGACAGTATGTCAGGGCCACAGTTTTCATGTTTGCCTCCCTCCCATATGTTGTGGTTGTTTTCAATAAATGCAAGAATGACCTCAATTGTACTACCCCCAGCATATTTTCATGGATGCACACAAAACATGAATTTTATCAAGTATGCCAGCATTTTTCCACAGGAGCCCTGTTCGCCAAGAGCTACCGCTAACAGTCCAGCACCATTATTTTACCATGGATGCTCGTTATGTGAAGAATTACCTCCAGTAAGACAAAAAATACTTTGGAAGTAACAGCAGAGCAAGCAAAACTCCACATGCTCACTCATGCTTCCTTAAATTCACTCACAATCATTCTCAATCACACTGGCTCGAAGACATTCACTCTCACTTGCACTTACTCATTAATTCTCAATCACTCTCTGGCACTTACCTCTACTTTGCTTCACTCACTCTCACTCATTCACACACACACACACACTTATTATTTCATAATTTGACTCACTCTTGTTTTCTCATTCACACTCACTTTAACACAGTCTTGCTCTTATTCCCTCATTCTCACTCAGCTGAATTTATTCTGTCTCACTCCAATTGCCTTATTCTCACTCATTCAATTATATTCATGTTCACTCACATTTATTGTTACTCTCACTCACTCATACTTTCTCTCTCACGTACACTCACTTGCACACCCTCTTAATCTCTTTTATTCTAATTATGTTCACCCTGATACCCTCATTATCAATTCCAGTTACGTTCTCTGCCATTCACGCTCATCCAGTCTCATAATCGTCAAATCTCCCTCACACTCGTTCTTACTCATTCATTCTCACTCATTCTTACTCACATTCACTCCTACTTTGTTTTTTTAAGTTTGAGTTTATTGAAATCAAAAGAACAGGAAAAAGAAGAAACAGTCAAAATTATACAATATATACAATAAAAATATAAAATGAGAAAAATATTACAAAGTATCAAGTAAAACATATGAAAATTACAATCGAACCATGAATAAGAAAAATCATCCTAAGCATAATAATACTAAACAAATAACTGGTGATTAGATAACAAAAATGATAAAAGGCATTGGGAGAATCATGGTGTTTTTTGAACCTCATCTGATCTAGTTTGAGAAGTATTTGTCGGGGGAGAAACAGAAGATAGACAAGTGGCCAAGGGGAGCCAAACGAGGTCACGTTTGATTGCTAGGGAAATTGGAGAGACATAGTTTGTGTCAAGGCGGTGATGAAAACAAACCGCATTCCACCAAGAGCGAAAGGTGACATTGTTAGCCTGTTTCCAATTGGAGGTAATGAGATGAAATGCGATAGCTATTAAAAGTTCTATAAGCGTGTAATGTTGTGAAGGTTGAGGGTAGATAGGAGAAAGAGAGCCTAGAAAAATGTTAGTAATGGAGAAGGGAGAGTGAAACTTAAAAAAAATTGGTATTTGGGACCAAACAAGTTTCCAAAAGTGGAGTATATGGGGGCAATCTAGAGCATGTGTTTTAAATCTGCAGAAGGGCATGAGCAAGACCAACAAGTAGAGGGAGTGTCTGAGGAAAAAGTCGACAAAATTAATGGAGTACATAAGATCCGGTTATAAATGAAAAAACGGGTTTGTGTGGTATTGGCAGCCCTAGAGGTTTTATGAAATTTCAGCTATATCTTGTCCCAGAGGGGAATTGACCAATCCTGTAAAAAATATTTTTCCCAGGCTAGTTCAATCTTAGATTTAGCTCTGTCTACAGAAAATTGGATAGATTTATAGAGAAAGGAAGCGGAAGGGGAATGATCCAATGCAGATGATATAGGTTGAAAAATATTAGGAATGTCATTAGTAGTAGGTAGAGATTGAAGATATTGAACAAGAATGGGACGAAGTGAATTATACTGTGAACGGTAAGAAGAAGGTAAAGAAAATTGAGATTGAAGATCAGTGAAGGGAAGAGGTTGATTATAAGAAATACGTTGAGAAATCCATCTCAGACCGTGGGAACACCAGGTCTTCCAGAATATGGAATGAATACGAATCTTAAGGTGTATATTATGCCAAATAGGCTGTAGATGAGTGGAATGAATAGATGGATAAGAGGAGGATAAGAAAGGAATAAGAAGATTACAAGAGTGAGAAATGATAGGGTTTCGAAGGGAAGCCATGGCGGATGTAAAGGATAATATTTCACAAAATTCAAAGGGAGTAAGAAAAGAAGGTTCTAGTTTAAGCCAGAAAGGAGGGTAAAGGGAAGATCAGTCAAAAGCCAACGTGTAGTCTGTTTCAAGGAGAAAGCCCGATGATAAGTTTTAAAATCAGGGAATTTAAGTCCACTAGTATATTTGTCCTTCTTCAAAGTAACGAGGGCTATACGGGATTGTTTACCTTTCCACAAAAATTTAAGTAGAATAGAATCGATGCTCTTAAAATAATGATCATGAATATGAATAGGAACCATAGAAATGGTGAAGAGTATAACATCATTTTAATTGAGTCGAGACGGCCCCACCAAGAAAGAAATAGGGTGTTCCATCGGGTAATGGCGGCATTCAATTTTTGGGAAATATGTTCAAAGTTTACTTTACGTGTATCAGACAAGAGAGGAGCAAACCAAATTCCCAAATACTTAATCTTTGATGGTTGCCAAGAGAAACCAGAATGTTCAAAAAGATGTTTCTGACAAAGAGTGTTTAAAGGTAGAATTTCACATTTATCAACGTTAAGACGATACCCAGAAACTTTGGAAAAGGAAGAGACCTGTTGCATGAAGAAAGGAAGAGAAGATTGTGGGTCAGAACTAAGCATGAGCGGAAAATCCGTTTCGCTCGCGGATTTTGCGGATTTTCGGGAAATTCGCAATCCGCGAGATTCGCGAATCTCCCGCAAAATCCGCAAATCCGCGAGCAGCGGATTTTGCTCGCACTGCTCGCACTGTTCGCGTGAGTTCGCGGCTTCCCAGTACAACTTCGCGCCCCGCGAATAAGTGCTAAATTGCAGAAATACGATCTTAGCAAAACTGAAACTACTTACCAGGTTCAAAAGTTCAGGCTCATCATTAGTAGCCATTTCCTGTAGTGCTTCCTGAGGGGCCCCTCCAGAGTTCAGTTGCCAGTTGCAACTATTATGTGACCCTGCTCTGAACCTCAGAATAGTTACACATATGCCACAAAGGTCCTGAATTACAGCTAAGGGAGACAAGCAGGAGCCAGGCTGGAAGTTAAAATCCATTAATCAGCCCCTAATTCATTATTGTCAGTTGGGGCAGGGCAGGTGTTGTAACTAATTTTGCAACAATGAAAGCACTTAGCAAGTGCAAAAGATCACTAATCAAGAAGCACTAAGGAAGCAGGTGCCAGCTAAAAAAATATTCTGTGACACATTAATCAGCCCCAAATTAATTCAGTTCACTTGAGGCAGGGAAGGTGTGCTTTGCTTTGCCGAAAATAATGTACACTGGACAACCAGAGGGTGTGGTGATGAAACAGAGGGTGGCATGGGTGGGCCAGAGGGTGGCATGAGTAGTCAGAGAGTGACAGTGGTGACAGAGAGTGGCAGTGATGAAGAAGAGTGTCCCAAACAGGCTGGACACGTAGAAACAACAAGTTCGCAAAACTTGCGACCCGACAGGTAAGTTCGCAAATTGCGAAATTGTAAAAACCCCCCCGAACTGGCAGAAACACGGGCGAACACAAAAAAAAAATCCGCAAATTCGCGGGAATTCGCGGATTTTGCGGATTGCGAGTTCGCAAATCCGCAAAATTCGCGAACGCGAGATTCGCAAAATTCGCCCATGCTTAGTCAGAACAGTATAAAAGAATGTCATCAGCGTAAACCGAAAGTTTAACTTGTTGGGGACCGAAGTGAAAACCTGAGATATTATCATCCTGTCGGATTTTAGTGAGAAAGGGCTCTAGAGCTAAGACAAATAATAGAGGAGACAATAGACAACCTTTTCTAACAACTCTCTGTAATGGAAAATAATCCAAAACCATACCATTTGCAAACATTGATGCCAGAGGGCCGTAATAGAATAAAGAAATAGGAGAAATAAATTTAGGTGGAAAGCCTGCCCACTTGAGAGCCTGGAACATAAAATCCCAACCTATCCTATCAAATGCTTTCTCAGCATCTAGGGAATTAGCGGTCAAAAGATGATTAAGTGAGGGAGCCTTACTTAAAATGTTGAAAAAGACGCGTGAATTGTCAGAAGAGAGCCGTCCTTTAACGAACCCTGATTGCTCAGGTCCGATTAAATCAGGCAAAAGTGGATCCATCCTAAGAGCCAAAATTTTGGCGAACATTTTATAATCAGTATTTACCAAAGAAATAGGGCAATAGTCCTTACATAGAGAATGATCTTTATCATCTTTGGGGATTAAACAAATCAGTGCTTCTTGAAACGTACCACGGGAAGAGCCTGAGTAAAAAAAGGATTGGAATAAAAGCAATAGTGTTGGTAAGAGAAGGGAAGCAAAATGATTATAAAATTCAATGCTAAAGCCATCAGGACCAGGAGCCTTTCCATGTCATAACACCGAGACAGCATGAGAGATTTCTGCCAGGGAGACGTCAGATTCTTGAGACCCAAAGTCCACATGATCAGAAGGGGGTGAAGGAATAGATTGAAAGTAGGAAAGAAGATCGGCCGAATCAGGACAAATTTCTGGAGTATAGAGATTTTTGTAGAAAACGACAAATTCATTTAGAATATCTTTGTCTTTAAAGAGGGAAACACCAGTAGGCCCTTGAATAGATTAAATTTTCATTCTTTCTTTTCGTATTTTAAGATAATTGGCTAATAATTTCCCCATTTTATTCTGACCCCCATAATAATAATTTTTTAATAAAAAGTTCGAGGCAGCGTTCGTGGTAAATTTATTAAAAGTAAATTTGGCATCGATAAGATCTCTAAGAGAGGAATCAGTATTGGAGTGGTAATAAATATATTCGTTGTTTGTTTTTATTCAGAAGTTAAGCAGATTGAGCTTCTAAAAGCTTCTTCTTTTGTGAGACGAAATTAATGATAAAACCTCTAGCAGCTGCCTTAATAGAATCCCACACCATAACAAAAGGGGAATCAGGGGTTTTGTTAATCATGAAAAACTCAGTGGCAAAAGCATTGAATTTAGTACAAAAAATGGGATAAAGGAGTAAGGAATTATTAAACCTCCATTTTCCTGGGTGGGGGGAAAAAGGAATGAGATCAATATCAACAAAAACAGGTTCATGATCTGAGATTGAAATAGAACCAATGTCAGAATGAATGGCATGTCGAGCTAAAGATTTACTTAGAAAAGATAATCAATACGGGATTGTGAGTGATGGGAAGGAGAATAAAAACTATATTCTCTAAGGTCGGGGTGACATAATCTCCAAATATCTACTAGAGCATTATGATGAATAGTGGTAATAAATTGAGAGTGCATTTTAGAGGTGGAAATTTTAACTGTTGAATTTCTGTCTAAGATAGGATCAAGGATTTGGTTACAATCACCACCAAAAATAATATAATCATTAAGTGTGACCAATTTCTCTGAGATAGCAGGCCAAAAAGATTTATCAACACCAGTAGGAGCATAAACATTAAAAATAACAATAGGAATCTTATCTGTAATTAGTTTAACAAGCACCCAACGACCATCAACATCATGTTCTTGAGAAACAATAGAAACATTCAACTTTTTATGGAATACAATTACAACTCCATTTTTCTTACCCGCAGCAGGGGAATTGAATACATGTCCCACCCAACCACGTTTAAGTTTCGAGGCTTCAGCTTCTGAAAGATGGGAATCCTGAAGAAGGGCCACATCAGCTTTTAGCCTCGCTAAATGGGATAATACCCGTTGCCTTTTAATTGGGTTATTTAAACCTTTAACGTTCCAAGTGACAACCCGGAGACTGAAACAGAGAAGAAATCTGAGTAAATACTACGCTTACTAGAACAAAGAAGAGAGATTGTTGAGAAAAAAGATAGAAAAAAGTAAGAGCAGGAATGTAAAGAGAGAGAAAATAGAAGGCTGAACATAGATTCGAAAGAAAGAGATGAAGAGGAAGCGAAGGAAAGCAAAAAGGGGAGAAGAAGAGAAAAAGCAAGAGGAGAGAGAAGTAGTAAAACAGAAGACAGTACAAGTCAAAAACAGACGACTGAAAAACATACCTACAAATACAAGACGAAAAAGGGGGGGGCCCCGCCAGAAGACAACGACAACAACAATGAGAGCAAGCATCACCGAACATCCGATGAAATGCAGCACTTCACATGACTTACGGGAAACATCGTGGTGAATAGGAAGAGAGCACACCTGTGGAGAAATGAGAGGAGAAAAAGATTAATCAAGAGAACAAAAAACAGATGCTACATTACAACACAAAAATGTATATAGGAGAGCACATAATGAGAGAAACCGAACAAGAAACAACTGAAAAACAAAAATTAAAATTGGCAAATTAAACAATTCTTGAAGTGTCCATGACGTCAGATCCTTGCTGTCGAAGAAATTCTTGCAAAACTAGGGGATCTTCAAATGTCGTAGTTTTATCTTTGTAGGTAACCTTGAAGAGGCAGGGACGGAGTAAACCAAATCAGGCATTAAGAGCACGTAGCTGGGGGCGCATATATAAAAACTTTTTCCGACGATCTGCTGTAACCTTAGCCACATACTGTGATAGGAATAGGCAATGACCCTCCCAGATAATCTGCTTTTTAGATTTGGCATCTGAAAAAACTTGGAGAAGGTCAGCATATTGTAGGAACTGCATGATGACACCTCGGGGTTTGGTAGATATTTTTGGGCCAAGTCTATGTGCTCGTTGGATATTGAAATTAGATGAAGCAGGTAGATCCAAACTTTTTCGAAGAAATGATTGAAAAAAGTTGGTGGGATTTGATCCTTCAATGTGTTCCGGAAGACCATAAAGTCTAAGGTTATTCCTGCGATTTCGATTTTTCCAAATCCTCCGCTTGCCTCTTGAGCGAAATGTCCGCCTCCAGAGATAAAATCCGGAAACATGATGTCTGCAGAGATTCTGTCGACTGTTCCACTAGGAGCACACAGGATTCCAAAGAGGACCATTTATCATCTAAAAATTGTAGAGTCTTAGTAGTTTCCTCCAAGAATGGTTTTAGGGCGCGGATCTCATCCAAGATTAAATCCATAGAAGCAGAAGATGAAGAAGATCCTGGGGAAGGAGGATCTTTCTTATGATGTTTAGTAGGAGTTGTTGTTGGAAGTTTGCTTGGAAGAAGCATTTTCGGAATTGTACAAGCTGCAGAATCGGATTTTTTGCACAGGAATCTCCTGCATGTCTTGAAGAGCTGAGTCAGAGTCCGAAAAAAGAACAGCTTTAGACGACGGAGAAAGTTTGAGGTTCCGCAAATTACCATTTAAATAAAATAAGATGGTGTGGAGAGGAAACCAAATTCTCAACGTCGCAAGAGAAATCAAAATCAAAATATAAGCAGCAACGGAGGATTCCGAAGGAGAAAAAGTCGCAAAGATGAAGAAAAAAGTGGCAAGAAATAAGTTTCACGTCATGAACAGAAGTTATATGTCACTTGTGAAGTAAAATGGCGGCTCTGTAGGTCTATGAAGAGGCGGAGGCAAGCAGAAAAGAAAACACAGAGGACAGCATTTTGGATGAAAAGTAACCAGCTTTTGAAGTGAGTCTTCAAAGAGAAAGCGATTTCAGAAGATATATTTTAAATAGCCATTTCGCCGAAAAACGGCATAGGCGCGAGTAATGAAAAACAAAATGGCGGCCGTAGTTAAACGGACAGAGTGGCGCCAATTTAGGGACTCAGTTGAGTCTCAATTTAGGCAAAAAACATCATATGGAGCTCACCGCATCCTGAGGCAAAGAAAACTGGTGACATAGATAGAAAATACCCGATATAGCCTGAGTTAGCCGTCCGGAATCGGGAGTCAGCGAGGGAGCCTCGGAGCTACACTGCCATCTTTTGCGGCGCTCAAGCCACGCCCCCATTCACTCCTACTTTAACTCAGTGAATCTCACTTAACTTACCCCTAGTAAACTCTGCAATATTTATGAGCACTTGTGCGCAGAGAGCACCAGATGCAAGTCAGAAAGGGTGAATATATTGCTTATGTTATAGAAGTGTCCAGGGATCAGAGATTTCTGGACAGAAACAGCGAACTCCTCGGAAGAAGTTACAGGGAGAAGAAAGTTCCATAAGGGAGAAATGTGCCTCCTTCAACAAATGCTTATATCCCAGAAAACTAGAAATACCCAACCAAGGTCTAATAACAGCCAAACGTTGTTTAGGTGTGCAGTAGTAGGCAGCAAAAGCACCCATAGCAGGCAAACAAAGGGCCGAGGTGAAAAGGCAGGGAGGTTGTTTTTTTAATGTTATACTGTTATTTAATTGATGCACAGGCTTAGCACATGAAACATCCATTACAATGCAGGCATTACAATCAAATGCCTTTACAACGCAAGTTCCATTACAACGCATGCTATTACAAAGCATGCGATTACAATGCATATGCCTCACTGACCTGCACCTTCCCTGAGGTAAGCAGCACACAGCGGTGTTAAAATAGTAAATTACAATGTAATGGTACATGGCTTGCATTGTAATAGCATGCATTGTAATGCGTTGTAAATATATGCATTGTGATAGTTTTCGTTGTGACGTCATACATCGCTTAGCACATGAGAAACAGGTTAGACTATGATGACGCAACTCTGCCAAAAAGTATGAACTTGCTCTAAGGTACCACACCACGAGTAAATACAACTGACTAGATCCAGAAACACATTGAAACAAACTGGAACTGAAAGCCACCTACATCAGGAGCATAAAAACTAAAGAAACATACAAAACTGCAGAACATAAAAGTGGGGGGACTGGAAGAGCTGTACTTTATCTTCATCCTCTCTGTCAATGCTTGAATGAGATGTATAAGCAGCCTAAAAAACAATAATAAAAATGTGTTTAAAAGAACAGGAGTAGCAACTGCAACCCCTACTATTCCTAAGGGATGTCTATAAACTCACCACACCCCTATTTTGCCGCCATTCTGTTGCCAAAAAACTCAAAACTCGCGATCCAGTGAGCCTAAAGTTAACAGACCACCTATTTTGATGGATCACCCCCTCTTTCCGAATTTGCATATCTTTTGAGGGCGTATCTGCTCTTGGCGGCTCCTCTACCTTTGAAGAATTAATTGGGCCTTTTACTTAGAGAATCATCAAACATAGCACATTCTTTCCCTACTGACCGCGGCTAGAAATACGAGATGCAAAGTATTCTGATGAGAAATCAAATGATGTCTCCGGGAATAAAGAACTCACTTTACTTCCCAACCACCTGTGAGAGTCCTGAGAAGCCCACTGTGCCCGGTGCCAGTTTGAGAGGATCTCAGAAAGAAAACCTTCATCTCCTAAGGGGTCCTATGACGGGCAATGAACGGCATATTCATCTCACACTAGGTGAGTGGCTGGGGGATTAAAGGGCTCATCTGTCTGAACTTTGCATAAATTCGCTGCTATTTTAAATCACCTCCAAGGGTTCTTCTCCAGAACAGAATTGAACTGATTTGGACACACGACTAATTTCCCTGTAGGTCAGATAGAACATTTTCGTAAATGAGCATTTTTAAAGCTTTTTAGGAATTGGAAATGTGATAAGGTATTAAAATTCGTATTACATTTATAAATGGTAATGTAATGTGATTATAGAATAGGAATGAGTACAAATGTACTTTACAGAATGACTTTTCCTCTAATTATCTAGCAGCCAGCGGTCATTCTCTTATATGAGGATGGGTTCAAAAAGCACTCTCATCCCAGACATCATATATCTATTGTTTGGTTTGACCTATTAACAGCTGTCTGTTGATGACAGACCTATTGTATGCAAAATTTGAGAGTGGGCATTTGGGTCTTACTCTCGCTTATAATTAAGGCTTTCAGTGTCCCATTTTTACAGATACATACAGACAGAAAACAATGTGTTCATTTTTTAAAGTGGAAAAATACAGAATATTGTGCTGCTTGTGAGTGACTCTCACAGGCCAACAGCTGAGCAAACAGATAGCATGGGGAGTTAAAAAACAGGTTGAGATTTCCCTAACTACAGGCATGTTTTAATTATAAAGGCAATATTTACCTGTGGATGTAGTGTTTTGTTTTATTTGGCTGCTTAATTTGCTAAAAGGTGACAAGTATCAAATTGTGAATGCATGCTCATCAGTTAAATACATGTAGAAATATGCCATTTGACGACTCAATTTTTATCTCCAAAAACAAAATAAATATGGATGAATACCAATAAGATGGCCACAAAATAAATATGGATAGATACAGACGTAAATGTTTAAAAAACATTTTTCCATAAAACAAGGAGCTGTACTTATGATTCAATGACTTTCTTGCATGTCTCCGATGACTGTTCCTGATTCAATAGCATTTCTTCCTATTCTTGTGTTTGTCTCCTTCCAGAAAAATATCAGTCTCACTGTGTTTTGATTGGATGGGTTGTATCCTTCCTCTGCTGGCATCAGGACCTTACTGTTTACTACTAATACAGCTGTGGGCGGCCATCTTGGAAGAGCTTGTGTAAGCCATTCCAAAATAGCTAGCCATAGGTGGAAATGTGTGCAAGCATGTTGGCTATCATAGGAGGCTTTTTTTATGCTTTTTGAAAAATTGTTCAAAATAACCGCATGCACGCGCTCCCACAAACAGCTATCTCAAATTAGTTTTTCTGATACTTTATGAAAATATAATCCAAAAAGGCCACCTTAATGCACATGCATGAGCATACATGGTGGTCATTCTGAATAGCTTGTTTTATACTTTATAAAAAACTCATTCCGAGATTGCAATCATGGGTGCACACTCACAGATAGGCATCTTGTAATGGTTTTCCTAAAAAACCATTCAAAACAAAAAAACAGTTTAAAGCCAATAGGTCAGTGTCCCAATGTCACTGATGAGACTTACTGGTTTTCCAGTGCTTGTGTTGTTTTTGGCTTTGAAGGAAGACTTGTTTTTCCAGTTCTTGATGTGGTCTCTCCTTTTTCAATGTATCCATGCAACCAAAAGACCTAAGAATGGTTGCTGTTCTATTAGCTTTCTGCAGCTTATTCTTTGTGAACATTCAGAAGGCACCAACTGCTGCATTGTGCATAGTCATGAAGGTTATATTTGGGTTATTGTAGTCAGATGCCACATCTGGTTCGTGAAGGGTAATTCTGGAGTTTTGTGCTCAGATCTGATGGATAGAGTTGGGTTATTGTGTACAGGCCATGTTAGAAAAATTGTGCTAATTGCATCATCTGGTTTAATGGTACGTGTTCTAGAGATGACATCTAGAACATTGTGCCTAGTTTTGGTCAGACCACTTTGAGACGATAGTGCCTGATCTTGGAGTGTACTTCAGAAATATTTTCTCCAGATTTGGAGGTTATTTCTGGAGCATTGTGTCGATTAAGATTAACGAAGAACAGAAACAGCTCAAAAATGATCAATGAAATTGTTCATAGTTAAAACTATAACTCTCACAGGTCCTATCATAAGAGAAATGAGTAGACAATTTAAAAAAAGATCTGGAAAGGCATAGAGAAACAACACCAAAGAGACAACCAAATAAAAGATGAGAGCTGAAGGATATGTTTGTCAAATAACCACACAAATCGTAGGAAGCCTTACATCATTCCACCAGAGACAAGTTTAATAAATAAACATATGAGAATGCCCAATACTTGTGCCTTCCCAACTTTCTCCCTTAGCAATTATAGGTTGTTCATAACATGGCTACAAGACTGATTTTGTAGGTCTCATACCAATAATCAACACCTAGTAAAGCTTCATTGGGTACTAAAAATAGTGACTTCCATTGCCCTGAGCATGGCATTTCAACCCATATCGGGCTATTGTCATTCATTTCATAAAAAAGATTCTTTATATTGTTCTTCAGGCCTCATTTTTGCATTGAGTAGCATTGCAAATATAATAGGTTACTGTTGCCCACTGTATTGGTTCTAAATTTAACAACCAAAGTGGAATGAATGGCTCAGTTAGCTTTTCTTGGATTCAATTTGTGACATGTAAATCAAAGTGGAGGTCAGAAGTAGGTCTTTAACTCACTGAGCTGCCTTACTGGCTTGCTCAAAATTCTACAGTCTATTGTCCTAGGGAGAATATATAAGTCTGGATTTTAAATTGTTGCTTAATATTCCAAGAATACAGAAGGACAGAATGTTCGAAAAAACATTATCTAACCATTTTGTTATGAGTCCTTTATCATTGTGGTGGTTCCTTAATGTCTGCATGTACTGCTGTAGTGGCTGCAGTAGACAACTTGGAGCCTCAATTGGAGTTTGTTGACAACCACCAAAAACTGGTGGATGTCCCACCCACCCTAGAGAGTACTTGACCTCTGTGCAATCTAAATAGGGTAGACACATAATCTGCAGCTTTTTTGTAGATGTCCCACATCTGACAAACTCAGAGTATTGTCACTCTGTCTCAGTATGAAGGAGGCTCTGCAGCTCTACAGGGATACTGTTTATCAGAACTGGCTGAGTAGATGAATCATAGGTGCCTTAAACTAAATGCTGGAAAAATGTAGGTTCTTGTTCTAGGGAAGCAGCAATCAATCTGGTCCTCTACTTGAAGGCCAGATTCACTTGGACCACTACCTGAACCCATGTTGAAAGTTAAGAATCTCTGTGATTGTTTGATGCAAGACTTTTGTTCGACAGTCAGATCACCAGCCTACAAGGGAAATTTTTTGGAATTCCGAAAAAGATTTTGATGTTTCTACCACAGGCCGCCAGAAAGTCAGTGTCTTTAAAAGCCATGTGTTACTGTCACAGAATCCTGAATGAGAAAGGGACTCGTTATTTGCACTCTCTTGTCGAACCCTATCTACAGGCAAAAATCTCAGGTCTGCATGAGATTCTTTAGCCACCATCCCTTCTGTGAAAAGAGCATGCATGAGAGGATGCTCTTTCAGTTTGTTGGCCTCCAAAAAGTGGAATGCCCTACCTCTGGTAGTCAGTCATGAAAAACAATGAATTGGCCTTTTGATAGAAATTCAAAATCTGGCTATTTAGAAAGACTTAAAGGCCATTTCTGGAGTGTGCTCTACAGGTACTGTGCCTGAGAGTGAAAATTTAGGGGTCCATTAGGATGGTGGGTGGATCGCCCCCCCCAGGCCATCGGGAGCCAACGCTGGCCTGGTGGGGGCGATCCGCCTGCCATCCGTGCCGGAATAACCCCCGCCATATTATTATGGCTGGGGGGTCCGCGGCGGACGGAAAGACCGTCCGCCGCTTTTCCGCCCTGGTCGCCTTGTGAACGGGCAGAAAAGGGAACTATATGGTGGTGGTGTTTATCAGACACCGCCAGCCATATTAGTATGGGCATTTTTCAATGCCGCCACTGAAAGGCATGCGGAGTGGGACTCCGGGGGGTGGGGGTGCACATGGGGGTACCTATGGTACCCCCCTGCATTTCAACGAACCTGGCAGGCACCGCGCAGTGCCTGTCAAGTTGTGCTTTGAAATGCACAACATGTATTCTTAGCATTGTGGCGGGCGGTGCATTCTGCACCGTTAGCCGCCATGTTAAAAAAAGGATGCGCCCGCCACTGTGGGGAACGCATCCTAATTTCCCCCACGGGACCGCCGCCCTTATGGTGGGTGGCCCTTTCCACGATGGGATGGCGGGGCGAACAAAGTCCGCCCGTCATCTTAATGGGCCCCTTAGTGAGGGGACACTGGTCGATGTAAGCATGCACTCCATAAAAAACTTTATTTTTATTATTAAATAGTTATTTTTGGCAGACGTCCACCATCCACCAATTTTTTTACATTTTTAAAATAAGTTGATATTTTATTACAGATGTTTACAATTATATATTTATATATTTTAATTATTTTTAAAATAGTTTTACGTGAATTAAAAAACTCAGGGTTCCTTGCTTTTTTGAGGCAGGATTATTCATTTTTATTGCAGGTTGTGCAGTTATGGATTAGACGGTACATTAGAGTGCGGGTTATTTTTCTGTATTTCAAACGCAATTATGTTTTATGTTGTTTTTCTGTTTTTAAATTAAATGTGTACTTTTTGTGGGATTCATATGTTTGTGGGTGGTGTTTCCCTTAAAACCTATTTACTATTTTTCATTTCACTTATGTAAAAGCAGTTATTTTTTAACTTTAAGATTATTGGGCCTGATTCACATAACTAACTTAGGACAAAATTCTAAACTTACTATCATTTTGGTATTCACAGAAGGCACTTACTCATTTCGGTATTCACAGAAGGCACTTACTCATTTCGGTATTCACAGAAGTTAGTAGTCTTAACTTTAGGACTCCTAAATGCCTTCTGTGAATACCAAAAGTCTTAAAATTAGGATTTTTCTCAATTTAGTAGTAGTAAAGTTAGGACTCCTAACTTTAGGACTCCTAAATGCCTTCTGTGAATACCGAAAGTCTTAAAATTAGGATTTTTCTCAATTTAGTAGTAGTAAAGTTAGGACTCCCAACTTTAGGACTCCTAAATGCCTTCTGTGAATACCGAAAGTCTTAAAATTAGGATTTTTCTCAATTTAGTAGTAGTAAAGTTAGGACTCCTAACTTTAGGACTCATAAACTAACTGTATTAAAATTCCAACATGCAATTTTTGCTTGTTCTTTTTATGTTGTGTTTTAAATCTGATTAATATATACATTATTTTGTTTGAATAAGTAATGTTTATTTTCAATATATAATTGTTTAATTACATTGTTATATTTACTGTAAATTATGTAAGTTAGAATTGTTATTGAATTTATTTTACATAAATGAATAAAGCTTTAATTCAATTGCCAACATATTCCAGAGAGACTAATTTTAAGGGTGGCTAGGCCGGGCATACAGGCAGAGGGGCAGATTTACAATAAGTGGCGCATCCCTGCATATCAGCAGGGATGCGCAGCTCCGCCACCCTGGATGCGCCGCATTTACAATGCGGCGCAGCATGGGGTAAAAACGGCACAGATGCATGACGCATCTGTGCCGTAAAAGTGATGCATTGCTGGAGTTGCGTCGCAAGCGCGACGCAGCTTCAGCAAGGCTTGGGGGGCTCTATCTCCACAATGCGCATGGTTTTGACGCAGCATGGGCCCAAAAGTGACTGAGTGAAATCTTGTAGATTTCACTCAGCCACTTTTGGGAGGCGTTCCTGCGCCGGAACGCCCCCCTCTGCGATGGAACGCCTCCTTCTGGCGCAGGGCTTTACAACGTGACGCATCTGGGAGATGCGTCACGTTGTAAATAACCCGCACCATGGCGCATCTTTTGCGCTGCCGCTGCATCACAAAAGTGACGCAACAGCGGCGTAAAAGAGGCGCAAGCGGCTTGTAAATCTGCCCCACAGTTCCTCTCAGGCTAGCATGCCCAGATGGTATATAACACATAGTCTATTTTTATGGACTTTTAACTGACCCAATCACATTATTGAAGGGGTTCCTTGGATTGTGGGGAGCCTTGAACAATTGCTCATCTTGCCCGTGCAATGAACAACTCTGCAGATTGCCTTTCAGAAATGATTACTGGTGGATACAACATGGTGTATGACTGAAATTTTAATTTTACTGCCAGCTTTAAGGATATTTGAAAAGAAACCTCAATGTAAAGGATCCACTTTTTCTTACTGCTTACTTGACAGATTGGTTTTGTAAACAAATATCCAGAATAGTTTTGCTTATATTTGGGAATCATTGTCATTCTCTCCAGACCATTTCGGTAAATTTTATAAATTATTTAATGTGTTAGCAACCTTTCTACCTTTTTTGGGATGTGTTTTTACTCATTGGTTGTAAGTGACAAAACATTTTGTCTTTTCTGTCCCCTGACATTTGGATACCAATGAGGTCAGTGGCCCATAAGTCAGCGTCAGCTGCCAAACTTTTCAGAGTAGTTGATGAACAACACTAACATTATATCAAAAATAACATCTGAAACATATATTATGAAAGAAATATCATGATGACAGGAATGTTATCGGGTAGAAAATGTCAGGTAACAATATAGGTGCTCATTAGGATGTCAGTTTGAAAGCCTCCTATTACAGTTCGGAGACTTTCCGACCAACGTACCTGAGTTGACTCCCTACCGCCTAATTACAATGTAGTCAAACTAACCGGTCATTCCGGTTGGCTTCCTATGGGCTCAAGGAGCCCGTCGGCCAGTCGGAAACCGCAACATAATCCCTAAGGACGGCGTTTCCTCCATCGGAATTATGAAGTCGTTTCGGACAGGCTTTGCATTTCAGGCTTTCCGACATGAAAAGCCAGTCGGAATGCAACTTTGGGGGCACCTAGCAGAGTCCCCTTCTCCCCCCTCCGGTTGGGGGCCATGGTGCCCCCCTACAAATCCATGCACTGTGTGGCGGGCACCATGAAGTGCCTGCCACACGGTGCAGGAATTTATGCCAAGCGCCCGCAGCATGAGCTCCCATAGAGAAATGGGAGTTTGAAACAACACCATGTGTGGTTGCATCATAATATGGTGTTTGGAACTGCCAACCTATGGTCAGTCGGTTCCCACACCAAAATGGTGTTGGGCGGATTCAAGTCCATCTGGCATCGTAATTAGGGCCATAGGGCCACATGCATCAGTGAACAAAACTGTTGCAAATGGGCAGATTCCCAGAATCTGCGGCTTTGCGACGGGTATTTTCACATTTGAGATGCATCATTCCAAATGCACAGATCGCAATTTAAGTAATCACAAAATTTGCGAATACTTAAATTCCGATTTCATTTAAGGAATCGCAAATTCGATTCCTTAAATGCAATGCATTAACCGAAAACATTTTGCTTTTTCGCAAATAGTAATCGCAAATTACCGTCAATCTCAAATTGATGGTAATTTGAGATTATTTTGAAAAATGTACTTTCCCATGTTACACACACACATACCCTTGGGGCATGTGTTTGCGCAACATGTGGTAAAATGGACATTTCAGGGGTGCAACAGGGTGTCCTTTTGGCACCCTTGCAATTGCATACGCAATTTGTGAGTACTTATTGGGTACTCGCAAATTGCGTATGCAATTCCCATTCATTCCTATGGCCCTCTAGGCCCATACTAATGAATGGGAAACCATTCCTAATTTGCGACTCGCAATTTGAGAGTTGCAATTAAGGAATGTGTAAGAATTGCAAATATTTTAGCGATTCCTACATGCATAGGCAATTGCGACTCCATAATTGCTATTCCTTAAAAATCGTAATTATAGAATCGCAATTGCCTATTTTGATACATGTGCACCATAGTGTCTTAAGGTTTAGGTCTTTTTTTTAAGATAGTTATATATTACTTCACTTTTTATCATTTTGTAATGTTTTATGATTTTTGTGTTTTATGGTATTTTAATGTTGCTCCTAGTTGTCTGTATTTTCTTAGCAGTTGTTTTATTACTTTGGTAATATTTTGAAGTGTTGTTTTTCAGTAATGTTTGCTGGTGTTTCGGTTTATAAAGGATTAGGTTTGGAATTTATATGCATTTATTTTAATTTGTGCATACTTTTTCTATTTAAATTGAATATATTGAATAGATGAATTGTGGACATTATTTAATTATTTACATCAATTTTAGTATTTTATTTTAAATAGTATTTTATATTTAATTTAATTTAAATAATTGTTATTATTATTATTTTAAATTATTTTTGTGTTGTTGGGATTGTAGTTGAGTAGATTGGGAAGTGTTTTACTATGGATAGTATAGTGTGTTTAATTGGTAAATATTATTTACATCTTTTTCAATAGGTCCATTTTGTAGTTCATCTGCTAGAGTACATTTTAAGAGAATTTGGTTGTTTCTATATTATATTAAGGATTTTATTTGCTTACCTTTGTTACCTATTTTCCAGTTTTTCCATTATTTTTTCATGTTGGGATTTTTAAATATGCATTATATTAAATATTATACATTTTCCCTGTTGTGACTTATGTAATAGTGGGAATAATAAATCTGAGCTCTCCAAAGGCCAATGTTTTACCTGATGTTGCTTAGATTGTGAGGGGAAAGTACATTTGCCAATCAAAGTTCAACACTTTCATCAATGTTACTTAGGTTGGACTGGGAATAGTAAATCTGACCCCTCCAAAGTCAAATGCTTTCCCTACTGTTGATTATTTTTGCATGAAATTGTAGATTTTATTCCTTCAAAAGGGCTACACTTTCCTAATGTTGTTTTGGATAGATTGAGAATAGTAAAATGTCTTCCTCCAAAGGTTAAAATTGTTGAAAATTGTTGTTTTGTTTCAAGTTGTAATGTTAATTCATTTACTAAGTTATTATAATTTCAATATAATAACTCAAATATTTCAAATATATACTTACCTAGTTCATCTCAACATTGGGACAAAAATGTTTTGTAGATCATATTTTTGAACTTTACATTGTAAGTATGTAAATTCAATGTTTAGAACCACAATATTTTTGATGCAATATTTTTATATTGCGAATATTTTTAATGTTGACATTGCTTTATAGAAGCATATATGGTGGAAAACCCTATCTTTGAGTATATAGTAAGCAATGAGGCCATATGAATCAGACATATATATACGGTTTAAACTATTTTCTTTTCATCCTGATCTTTCAATATAGTCAAACCGCAAATTACTTCAGAGGACAAATCAGCATAGTGATGAAGATTGAGGCCATTCACTAGGCTACCTTAATGGTATGTGACCTCCTTGATGCTGCTATTCTTGTATCAGGATTCCAGTCAGTATTTCGAATTAGTTTGAATCAGTAGGGTTATTTCTCCCTGGTTAGTTCTTTGATCAGTAGCAGTTACTTCATAAATTAAATATCTCTTAAATGAAGAATACAAATGATGTACATTTTAAAGTAACACACAGTAAAACTAAAAGCCTTTTACGATCACTCTTTTGACTTAAGGTACCAAATAGATAAAAACAGGAACATAGTCCTGAAAAAAGTAGTGTTTGCACCCTCAGATTTACTTTTAAATGCAAGTGCGGATTTACTACTGCTTGGCAGGGCTGGCTCTAGGGCGGTACAGCTGATGCGACTGGTGTGATCGCACCGGGTGCTGACATTGGGGGTGGGCGTCATGTTTGCAAGTATGTTATGGTTTGAAAAGCACATACTGCCACGTTCCTGGCCACCAGCACATGTCAGGCAACAATAAAAATGCTAAAATAACTCCAGTGATTAACGTTCTTCCTAGAGAGAGATTAGAGTGTTGTCTAGTGCACGTTGAGACTAATTGGTAAGGTAGCGCAGTGAGTTAATTTACCTGCTGCAAAGCACATGTACCGTGCAGATCACAAAGTGCATATGATGTAAATAGGTCAGTGGGTTACTGTTTTTGTCTGAGAGATCTTTTTTATTACTTGCAGTTATAATCCTAACATAGAACAGTGAGCTATTAACTGTCATTAAACTATACTGTTTACAAGCATGGATGACATGTGACTTCTACGCCTTGTAGTCCTCTATCTTACGTAACATTTCCTATACACTGATTTACACACCTATGATTTATTGTCTCTGTGGAGTGTGTGTGATGTAATGTTCTCTGACACCCTACACTGATGTGAGTGGTGCTATATAGCTAATGAAATGCATCTGAGAGCAAAAGGTTATGGAGACTTAAGGAGCACTGTGATAGGGTGGTGGTGCAAGAATCTGTTGCGGAGGTAGTCATTGGGGGATGCCAACAAATATTGTTGCACTGGGCGCCCCCAGGGCTAAAGCTGGCCCTGCTTCTTGAAAATCACCAATTCCAATCGGAATTAGCATAGAAAGCTGCACCTGTCACAGGTATCCAATTGGGTTCTACTGGAAATCATGTTATTTCTAACATTTGTGTCCATTTCATCTGATCAGAGTTTTAAGTGGGGACAAATGTGTTACAAGGGAAATAGATTCCCTCTTGCAAATTCGCTTTTTATTATTTGTATTATTTCTACTGGTAAGATATTTTTCTCCAAGGAGAAACCCCTTCCCCTAAAACTCCACCAAATATGGGTGTGGTCCAGTCTTCTTCCTACCCTGAAAGTACCTATGCCAGACCTGTGCTAAAGTAAATCTCCTACCATTATAGCTGTATTCCATGTCTGTGGGTGTTCTCAAACTTTCAAGGAATTCCATGTCTTGAAACACCCATTTTCCCACCCTTTTGCGAGTGGAAATATGGCTGCAGAGATCTCAGCACTCACAGCAGAGATATCGGACCCCTTCCCCCCACATATATGCTTACCCATTGTAAATTTCTGGCAGGTGTAGAAAAGGTAATTTTGCTTATATACTTATGACCACATTTAACTTTGTGTAAAGGACCCACAGTAACCAGTCAAGTCAAGTCACTAGTTTATTGTATATGATTACTTAAAATCGTTACAATTTACAATATAAAATATTTCGACATAAGAACTGCGCAATTTTCTAAAATCTGAACCACGTTAATAATGCACATAAGATGTTACTAACAATTTAAACAGAATTTCAAAAGTTCATGTTATCCTGATTTTTCCAGGTACTCGGGCAACTGCATTGTAAAAAGATGTATTAACCCGGTTCTTACAAGATAAAATGTGCCTATAAAAGATGCTGTACCTTACAATAAAATTTGATCAACTATTTTTATCTGTTATTCAATTTATCTCAGGCTTGGTTTGGCTTTTAGTCTGCTTATTGCCTGTGCTTGGGAATTGCTGCCGTGCTAGGACGAAGCCCAGCCTGACCTTATTCATGTTTTTTTGTCTTCTTCTAAATCGACTTGCCTTAAAAGTTTCCTTACTTTTACTAGATATTTTACACACGGCAAGCCAATATTATGGAAGATCCTTCCAACCAATGTATCACCACTTGCCTGCATGTGCGAATGCTTAATTCGTTAAAAATGGGCTTTAAAAGCCGATTCCTTAGATCCTTAACTGCTGGGCAGACGCACAGCAGGTGAGTTAGTGTTTCATTACGGAATCCGTATAGGCGACAGTGTGCAACGTGTTGATTGTTTTTCCAGGAAGGCTGCAGGTCTTTCGAAGTTATTTTTTAACTCAGCACTGAAATAGGTTACTAAGTAAGCCTGTGGCTTTGTTGACACGTAAGAATTGATCACTGTCCACCCATGCCGGCGTTTTGATGTTGTTATTTTATCTTCGACGAAGGACTTCTATGTTATTTACCGCTTTACCAAATACTGGCCGGTCTACCATGCTGTCCCATATCGTATGTATATCCAGTTCCGCCAATGATTTTCTCAGATGGGTTCCCCATGAATTTGGGATGTCTTGATCCATCTGGGTTTTGATTTCTTTCCAGCATAGACTGTTCAATGACCCCTGCTCAGATGTACGAAATTTCTGGCATAACTTCACGGAGCCGCTCATGCTTCGGAATTTTTGATTCTGAAGGCCAAATTCCAGCCAAACCTGAGCTGGGGAGGCTGACTTTGGTAGGTTGAATACGGCTTTATATCCCTTCATCTGGAGTTCATTTAATAGTTCTACCTCTTTACTGCACCAGTCTACTAGCGCATATGACAATGTGAGAAGAATTTGTGCTGCCATCACTTTTAAAAGATGGACGTGGTTCAGGCAGCCCAATGTTTTATACAGTACTCTATATGCAAAAATTAATGGTTTGCGTTTTTGCTTTTAGGTCCTTTTTGTGTTCATTATTTGTTGGACTTCACCCCAAATTTAAACCTAGATATTTGTAGGATGCTTGTTCTTCTACTATTGTCCCTTTTACCAACCATTTGAACTAGGTTTTTTAGGGGTCCACTAGACTTACAATCTTTGTTTTCTCTTTATTTAGTTCCAACATTTCTTGGTCCAAGTAATTTACTAAGTTATTGATTGCTCTTTGTAACCCGATAGGGGTTTGGCTCAGCACCACTATGTCGTCTGCATACTGTAAGAAGGGTATTGGCTCTTTGGACAGGTTTGGTGGATGGCATTCGGCTGCTTGCATGTGCTTAATTATGTCGCCATAAATAAATTAAAAAGGTACAGGGCCAGGACGCAGCCTTGTTTTAGGTCTTGCAGTGTGTAATTACTGGCAGTGGTGATTCGTCCATCGCCTAATTTCCCTCTTCCCCAGGTTTCACTGCATAGGGCTATTATTTCATCCAGTAATTTACTCGGCAGCCCCCAGGCTCTTAGTTTTTCCCACAGTCGATTTCTGCTTACTCTGTCGAATGCAGCCTTCAAGTCTACAAAACATGCAAACAGCCGGGTTTTCTTTTTTGCCGCTTTTTCAGTTAAAAGTGCCACAGTAGACAAGTTTGTTAAGGTGCCCATCCCTGGTCTAAAGCCCATTTGAAACGTGTTGGATTATGCTCCTTTCTTCCATCCATTCTTGCAGGTGAAGTAGTAGACCTGATCCATATAATTTGGCCTCTATGTCGATCAATGATATTAATCTGTAGTTTTCAGGGTTATTGTAATCTCCATGTTTGAATATTGGATGTATGATGTTCCCTTTCCAAGATTTGGGAACTTCATTCTGTGAGTAGATCTGATTGAAAAACAGCGTGAGATAGTCAGCCCAGAAATCCGGAGCATGTTTGAATAGTGTGTTGGGGAGCCCATTCGGTCCTGCCCCCCCTCAGTTTTTAATCTTTTTATTATTCCTCTTAATTGCTTAATATCAATCAAATCCTTTAACTCCTTTCAACTTGCAGCTGGTTCTAGATTTTTATATTCTGACTGGGTCGTTCCAGTGTTTACCTCGTATCTTTGCTCTTGCAATGCTTCTAAGGCGACTGTTGCAATTTCGCACTTATCGTACTTCGTACTGCTGTATCTGTTTTGTAAGTGCTGTGTCCACATTTTTTCACTGATACCTGCTTCTTGTTGTAGATTTAAACCCTTTGTCAGTTTAGTTATGATACCCCAGAATTCCCTACTATTTGGCAATTTACTTGCCCACAGTAGTTCTGTCCAGATTTTGTCTTTATATGATGTTTCAGCTTCCCTCAGCATCTGCCTGTACTTGTTCCATAATTCCTTCAGTTTGCCCTTGTCTGTTTTATTACCCGTTTGTTCCGCCGCAGCATGAAGTCGCATCTCTCTTGCAATCCTTCTCTGAGGGGTTAAACCATGGCTCCTTCCTAGTGTCTATTTTTTCTTTGCCTCCTTTAATTGCTGCAAATTTTTGGATGAGGACGAGGCACAGATCTTCCCCACTTTTTAGGCTATTACCCTCTGTCGAGAGCCCTATTTGGCTCATATGTTCCTTAAGTGTGTCCATTATGGTCGTCATATTCCCTCCTTGCCATTTTAATTCCTGCAGGTTAAACGTCTCTGTTTGTTGTACCAGCCTATTTATTTTTTCAGCTTGGTTAAGGGATATGTTGATGGTTGTAATTTGCGGGAAATGGTCACTCTCTATATGTGGGCAGATTTACTCCACCTGTTTTGGGGGCTCATTATTAACAACTGATATAGGTGAAATTTCTAATTTAATTCTTTGTGACCTATTATAAGTCTGTAGTATTTGTTAACTGGGTAAAAATATATACTCTTCAGTTGATACGACTATCTTAAGCCAGTACTTGCAACACCCAGAACAATATTCTAATGTGGGCCATATCTGACTCACACATTAAAATCACATTTGGGTTATCATTGAATGCTCCAGGGGTGCAGTTAACTTGCAAAACATGTTTCCTCTACTGTTTCACTATAGCATATACTCTTGGCTAGGACATACTTTCCCTGATGAGCACTTCCAAATGAGAGGTCGGAGGGAGTTTGCCATCTGTCTTGATGATGAGGCAAGTGCCTCGGACATCTTGGGTGCATTTGGAAACATGTCCAACATTATAAGGAAGTTACTACAGGTCCCGGTGGGGGGGCGAGAGTCAGTAGGCCCAAGATAGTTTGACTTTGTGTGTTCCCAGGCGTCCATGAATTTGACACAAGCCTTGAGTGTTAAGCCCCGAGATCTGGTGGCAGTCAAAGGTCTTCATAGGGCATGCCATGCTGTGCTTGCAACCCATAAATCCACCCTGGGTGAGGAGGCCTGGACTAATTTAGTGTAGGCAAGTACATTGCCTAACAGCGCTAAGCTCTGGCCCATTATCAATAGTCCATTCATATCAAAAGAAAATTTTCCTCTATTGGACGCCCACATTACGGAGAACGATTGGGTACATCACTTTGAGGGTATCTTTCAGCCGGATGCTATGCCAATTGAGGGGCGGGAAAGGTTGGAAGGCAAGGCGGATCTCGTCTTCATCATCCAAGAGGTGAGTGCTGTTATATTGGGACTGTCTAAAAGTAAGACCCCAGGGTCAGACGGGATTCCGCCTGACCTCTTCATTGCCCACATAGAAACCTGGGCACCTGTTCTTACTGCTGTAATCAATGCTTCAGTTCGGGTTGGCTGCCCAGATTCTTGGGGTTTATCGACTATAGTTCCGGTATTTAAAAAGGGTGATCGGGACAGCACCTCTTGTTACAGGCCCATCTCCTTCCTAGACTCTGTGTTGAAGGTGGTGAGACGCATGATTCTCGACAGATTTGAATCTTGGGCTGAGATTCTATACAGCTTCTGCCCTGGTCATTCCACTGTAGAGCAGTGTTTATATTTATATCTGGTCCTGAACAAGTACACCGTGGCTCGTGCCTGCCCTATATATCTAGCCTTTATGGACCTGTCCTCAGCAATTGACTGTGTGAACAAGTCCAAGCTTGATGTCATCCATAGGCATTGACAACAACATTATCTGATTCTTGAGGGATCTTCATCGACACTCTAGGGTGGTTGCCTGTTCCTCAATGGATTTGAAAGTGTGCTGCTAGTTCAACACCAAGAGGGGTGCATCAGGGGTGTATCCTAGCACCTTTTCTTTCTAACCTATATATCAACTCTCTAGATAAGGCCCTTCTTGTAACAAAAGCCGACTGTCCCCAAGTAGGCAAGCATAGCCTGCAGGTCCTCCTATATGCGGACAATGCAGTCCTCCTGGCGAGGACAGCAAGGGGTTTACAACTTCTCCTTAACTCTTTCGCCTCATTTATGGAGGACCTGGATCTATCGGTGAACCACTCCAAATCATACATCATGCAGGTGGGCCTTGGTAAGGCAAGGGCAAAGAAGCCATTTTTAAATTAGGATGATGCTCGTCAATACCTAAGACTAATGTTTTCTCCTACTTGGAGGAGTGTTTGATGATTCCTTGAGTTTGTGCCCCTTACTTAATCAGAAGAAAGGGGACCTATTGAAAGCTTCTGCAGCTGTCTTTAATTTTGCCAGCAGAGTAGGAGGGAAGTCAATAGGGGTCCTCTTGAAGATCTACCAGGCAAAATGTATTTCAAAGGTTAGTTACAGGAGTGAGATTTGGGGCCACATTGAGCTTGGGACCGTGCAAAGCTCCGAAAACTCTTTCTTGCGAAGGGTCCTTTCTGACCTGCAATGTATTCCATCCTATGTTGTCCATGAAGAACTGGGGATGTCTTTCCTTTCAGGTGAACTGGCCTTCCATCCCCTGGTATTGTGGCTCAAGATCTGGGATAAGCAAGAGAACACACTTAGTAAAGACGTCCTACGGGATTCTCTTTCTCTTGATAATGTCTCACGTATCGGATGGCTCCAGTACATAAGAGTCAGCCTCGCCAGGCTAGGAAGAGTCGAACTTTTCACGAACCCTGAGCGTACTTGAAAATGGGACCTTGTCTGGGCCAAGGAGTGTTTTTTAAGAACATGTTGTTGTGAAAGAGAGGGAAAAGAGTTGTGTAAGCCCAGTGTATGAAAATACATTGTACTGAAAACTGTGCCTACCAGCGAGCCATATCTCCTAGGGCTCAAAAGTATTTATGATTGTTTTTTACTGACGAGGTTCCGGCTCAACCTTTTTCACTACTTTGCACACCGCCATGGCTCCCACAGAGGACAGTGCCTTATGCCCTGTGGCTGCGGCGGTGAGTCTCCTTCAGGACATAATGCACTTTATTAATGTTTTGTACTTTTTATGCTGCTCCTAGAAAGTTATATATTATCTCAATTCTCAAAAAAAAATTGTTTTAGGAGGGTTAGGCCAGCTTTTATTATTTTACAACTCCTCTCTAGTGACACCCTTTTGTACACTCTTAACTGTTTACGGGTCACAGTCAGACTCAGGGGAAGCTGTGATTAATTTCTGTATTTTAAATCATGTATTTTTATCCTGTGCTTAGATTACATGGAACTTACCATGTTTGTCAGTTTGTAACCTGAATGATGGTATATTGATGTTTGTATGACTTTTATGGTTTTATCTGTAAAGAAGAATAAAGTGTATTGATGATTGAGAGGTCAATGCATTTCTAATCCAGATGCAACATTTTCTGTGATGCATTTGTGGACATCTAACAGAGCCACTTCACTCTGGACCATATCTCTACAGTTTCCTTGGAAACCACTTGATAGTTTATTTGTACAACTATATATATGTGCAGTATGACCTGTTTTCAAATCTATGTGAACAGTGGTGGATTTTCCTGTATAGAAGTTATTCTTTCTGATGAGGACCCTTCAGAAGGACTTTCTATTCTTCTTGCTTGTGCGCCATGACTTAAATAGAATATGTAGATTTATTTGCTGTTCTCCCTGGTCTTCAGAATATCGCTGAATACTTACATTAATAGAGCTGTACTCCTTGTTCCATGTTTCCGTAATACTACTCAAACTATGATCATTATGATATTTTAGTAGCATTCAGTAAGAGTTCACAGTGTCTTTCTTGAAGATTTAAGCAACAATTGAGTATTGTATTTTTAATCCAACTATTTTCTGCTCCAGGAAATCAATTTATTTTACATGTATGAATAGTAGTTGAATTTTCTCTACAGAAGGCATTCTGTTTGCATAGGACCCTTTATAATGTGTCTTTATTATAGATTTTGTGTCATGATTTAAATAGAATGTCTAGATTGCTTTGCTGGCCTGCTGTCTTCAGAACATCCATGAATACTTGTATTTGAAGAGGGAAACAACTTGTTCCAGGTTTCTTTCACTGACTTATTCTCGAACCTGCAACTACGAGATAAAGAGACAGGGAGCATCTGGTGGTGAATTAAAGGGGATTGAGGTGGAATAAAGACCCACCTTTGTTTGCCAGGGTGACTACCCTGTGGTGTACCCGCGTATGGGGAGGTTTTGGGGGTGACCACCGCTCTCTTGCCTTATTTTTGTATTTTATTGCATTTATGTTCATGACAGTGGTATTTCATTCAGGGGTGCGTCTTGGTAAAGCTGAGGGAAAATATTCTTCAGGTCCCAGGAATGGCTATGGCGGATATGCTAACAATGGGTATGCCAAAAGAACTGCCAAAAGTGCGAGCCGAGCACATGGAAGCAGCGTTACTTCACCAAATAAAGACAGAACTTGTAAATGCTGTCACTTCCGGAACCCCTGACCAGAAAAAAACACTTACCAAGCATAATCTTGCACCCAAACATGCTATGGTTGTGGTGGCTCGTACCCACACCAAGGTCTGTGTGCCATGTCCAGCCCATGGGGAGAGGTGCTCGGCATTCAATAAACGGAACCATTTTGTAAACGTATGCTGCTCCACGGTCCAGAAGGGACAGAAGACAGAGCCTGTTAATGCTATGCACACATCGCATGTCTCGGATGCTGAGGAAGACATTGTAGACCATGACGTAGAAGGGGCAGTCCATGTCATACATGCTATGCAACCAAGCGGATATCCGAGAAAACATGTCCCGAAATGCAGTGTACTCCTCTCAGGACACCAGGTACCGGCATTGATTGATACAGCAGCATCCATCAATATTATAGCACAATCAGTAATGCAGGCACTCCACACCCGCACTGCACCTAATCTCTATGCAGGTGTTCGCATATGGGTCCACCACTCCACTCTCATTGGCCGGAGTATTCACCACAGAGATTGCTCATGAATCTTATTCCACTCATGCCAAGGTGTATGTCACAAAAGGGGGATCAGGAATGCACCAGCGCTGCTGAACCGCAGAGCGTCTACTCCTTGTTGGCTTTACAGCTTGCGTCAGGAGTGTAGGTGGTCTGTTGGCAGATTCATACCTCTGTTCAAGGGGATAGGATGCCTCAAATACCACAAAATACATATTCATTTCGGCTACTCGGTCCAAACTGTTGCCCTGAAACACTGCAGGGTAGCCTTTCACCTGAGTCTGAAGGTGGAAGTAGAACTGACGAAATTGCAACAGGCCGATATCATTGAGAGGGTTGATGGTCTGACTGCATGGGTATCCCCAATTGTGGTAGCACAAACCCATAAACAACCCTGGGAAGTTAGCATATCTGTTGACATGCGCCTGCCTAATCAAGCCATTAAGAGAGAACGCCATTCGACACACACCGTGGATGACATCGTGGCAGTAGTGAGTTGTTGCCAGTAGTTCTTGAAGATGGATTTACGAACTGGCTGTCACCATCTAATACTGGACTCAGAGTCATGGGCCATCACAATGTTCTCCACTCATGTGAGTCTCAGAAAATACAAGTTCTTTAGTTTCAGAGTTCTGAGCACAGCTGAAGTCTTTCAAGACATGATAAGGAACGTGTTGGCTGGCCTTGAAGAGGTCCTCATTGTCAGTGATGATATTTTAGTATGGGCCCCTACACTGGAAGAGCATCTTGATCACATAAGAACCACCTTTTAACACCTGAGAGACAATGGTCTCACACTCTATCGAGAAAAGTGTGCTTTCCTCCAGAAGGAAATATCCTTTTTCGGATACAGATTTTCTCAGCATTGAGTTTTACCCGATCCAGCCAAAGTCCCAGACATTCAGTCAGCTCCGGCAACCACCCTCATCAAGGGCATGAGAAGCTTCCTAGGTATGGTCACAAACTGTGGATGTTTCATTAACAACCTGACTGAACCCACAGCCCCCCTAGAGAGAGAGAGATGACGAAGACCAATTCCATCTGGAACTGGGGGCCTGATCAGGAAGAGATTTTCTAAGCAACGAAACAAGAGTTATTGGCTGACACCACCCTGGAATATTTCAATCTTGCCCCGGGGTTCGGAACTGTTGGTGAATATGAGTCCCACAGGCCTTGCGGCAGTGATATCACAAAGGCAGTGCAATGGGGAATAGGCTCCAGTGGTGTATCTCAGCCGTGCCCTGACTGACACGGAAAAACGTTATTCCCACATCAAAAAGAAGGTCATCGCAATGCACAGGGGCTACCATCATTTTCATCTGTAGCTCTAAGGCCAACCTTTTTTTGTTCACACTGACCACAAGCCTTTGATCCCACTATTTATGAGGTTGTTCTCAGAACCTGTGCCGAGAATTGAAAAAGGGATTTTGCAATTACAAGAATATCAGTTCACAGTTGTCTATCGCCCTGGGACCTATAATCCAGCAGATTATCTCTCGAGGAATGCAAGGCTGCCTACTGAGGAAGAATAGTTGCACGCTGAAGAAGTGGAGTAATAAGTCAGGCTAGTGATGGAACGGTCTAGACCGCTACTCATTTCTCTTGAGAAGATTTTAAAGGCCATGGCTGCCGACAAGTGTCAACAGTTGGCTATCTCAGCAGTAGCCTCCGGAAAATGGTGCGTCTTAATGAGCAAAACGCCATGTCAAACTGACGAAGCAAGATTGGCGTTATCTTCCCTGTACAATGTACGCTCAGATATGGCTGTGTCTACTGAAGACTGTCTCATGAGAGGCTCCCATCTGTTGGTCCCCCGGGCTCTACAACAATGAGTGGTTGATCTTGCTCGATTGGCTCGATTGGCTCATTATGAGATTCTCAAGACAAAGTCCTGACTGAGATGTAAGGTTTTTTTTCTGAATTCAGACAACCTCATTTAACAAAGTTTGGCTGTGCCCCTTGTGTTAGGCAGCTGGACCAGTGGAACCACCAGCTCCAATTCTCAATGAGGATATCCCACCATATCCGTGGCAGAGAGCCTGTGCCGATTTTGAAAGCCTCCTCGATGGGAGACACATGATGGTGGGTGTTAGACCTGGCAATATTGGCGTGAGTCTCCCTTCCATTTTTTATGGATTGCCTCCTCTGTTTTTGATATGTTTTTGCCGGTTATATGCTTTGGGCACTGTGCCACTGCCATTCAGTGCCACAGTGCAAGTGCTCCCTATGTTAAATTGATGTATTGATTAGTGACTCCATTAGTGACTCCATGATTTACTTGTCAGACCCTAGTACAGTGCACCATGTGTGCCCAGGGCTTGTAAATCAAATGCTGCTGGTGGGCTTCGGGCACTGGTTGTGCCACCCACAGAAGCCCCTTGTAAAGTGTGCCTCAGGCTTGCCATTGCAAGGCCTGTGTGCAGACTAGTACTGCCATGTCGACTTGGCAAGTGCACCCACTTGCCAGTCCCTAAACCGTCCCTTTGCTTCATATCAGTCACCCCTATGGTAGGCCCAATGGCAGGGTGCATTGCAAGTATAAGGTAGGACATGCCCTGGTGTGTGTGTAGCACGTCCTAATAGTGAATTACAGACATTTACGTTTTTCACTATTGCAAGGCTACCTGTTCTCCATAGGCCAGAATAGGCAGTTAAATTATTACACCTTATAATCCTAACTAACTCAGGGAACATGGTAGAAATGCGAATTTAGTATGCCTGATCTCAGAATGATAAAATACATATTTTAGTAAAGTTGGTTTTAACATTCTGTGTTTGAAAATACCACTTTTAGAAAGTAGGTATTTTCTTGCCTAACTATCCAAAGCCTGCCTCTGCTAGGTTGCGTATCCCTGGTATGGAGTTTGAGTGACAGGGCTGGGGGATTCCAGGAGACAAAATGAGTCAGCCCAGTGGTGAATAGGAAGATCTGCATCTAGATGGTAGGGAGGAGTTGCACCTGGGACCTGAATAGGGCTGGGCCTTCCCTTCACACTGCGGGCTCCACCTCCTGTGGGGCATCTGATGTTTCTGCCCTGCACTGTGAAAAGAAAGAAGGAGTCCTGTAAACAGAGTGCTCAGGAACTGATTTGGACTAGACAGAGGCCTCTCTGCCTTCAGAGAACAAAGGATTTTGGGGTATAAATATTGGGACTCAGACCCAAGAACTATAGATCACTTCTGGGAACTAAACAAACCTTTGCCAAGGAGAAGACCCAAGGAAGCTGCAGGAGTTTGGACTGCCCCTCTGCCAGTGTGCTGTTTGCTGGGTTGGCCTGCAGTGGTTTCTTTATTACCAAGGAAAGGAGAACAAACTTTTTAAGGAATTTCTTCATCTACAGAATATTCTCCTGCAGAAGTCTCAGTGACAAAAGACTTCATCTCCAGCTCCCCCCTGAATTTCCTTGCTGGGAATACTAAATGCAGAAGCCTGGGTGACGCTGGGAGCTGGAAGCACGACGCAACGAGAAGAAGCGTGCCGCCGCCGCAGCTGAGATCGTCGCATAGCTGGTGAAGAGTGACGCCACCTCGTCTCCCAGAAAGCGTGTCTCCATCGAAGCTTCCTGCTGTCGCATCACCGGAGAAGCGTGTCGCAGGGCCTGTCGCGGCTCCAAAGTACAGAATTGTCGCAGGGCTGCCAGGGCATCTTCGCATCACTGTCTCATCATTGCATCAAGGGCACCATCTTCCCGCATCGCATCAGGATTGTCGCACCGCATCCAGGTGCCATCTTGGCATCGCAACTGGACCGCAAAGCCGAGAACCTACGCATCATCCCCGCACCAGTAAGGATAAGGACGCATTGAGGCACAATGCATCATTTCCTCCAGATCACGGACCCGACGATCTCTCCTTTTGCGAGCCTTTTGTTCATTTTGCGTTACGCATACAGGTACTTTGTTGAGAACTCTGTTGCATTTATCATCAACTTGAACTAAGCAACTTTAATCATCTTTAAGTCAACTTTAGCACCTTGGCTGCTCGAGATATTCTTCCCCTGTGCTGGACCACAATAGAAACGGGTGTGGTCATGACGAGCTCAGCTCATCAGGAGCACACGAGAACTGTGCCTCATGACGAGCTGAGCTCGTCATGAGCACCGAAGGGGTTAAGTACAGTATTGTGGATTTTTGTTGTCTGTGATCTTGTGTTAAGTCTATATAAAGAATACTTATTATTACAAAACCTGTGTTGTGTCCATCTGTAGTGTTTGAACTGTATTACTGTGTATATTCATAAATGCTTAACACACTGCCTCTGAGATGAGCCTGTCTGCTCGTGCCAAGCTACCAAGGGGGTGACCAGGGGTTATCTGGGAGGGTAATCCCCTTATCCTGGCTTAGAAATAAGGGTCCCTATTTGGTCAAAGGTGAATACCATTGCCAACTAGAGACCCCCAGATCTAACAGTGGTCATAGATGACTTTTCAAAGTATCCAGATGTTGAAGTCGAGGATTCGATGACAGCAAGTCAAACCAATCCTCGGCTGGAGAAAACCATGTCTACCCATGGGCTTCTCAAAGAACTGTGCACCGACATTGGCCCTTCATTCTCAAGTCATGAATTTATGGACTAATTGCAGACCCAAGGCATTTATCACAGGAAAGTCATGCCCTGTTGGCCACTAGCAAATGGAGAGGCAGAACGCCTTATGCGCACTCTAAACAATGTGCTCCAGAGCCCTTTGGCCCATGGACTAAATATGGAATGCACTCTTTACACTTTTCTCAAAGAATACCGCCATACACCTCACTCGACCACCCAAGTCAGCCCTAGCTCCTTGTGTGTGAATTGATCAGTGGGTGAAGTCATTCCCGAAATTGGCAAGCTGTCTACCATGCAGAAGCAAGACTCTGAAATACTGCAACGTAGGATACAAAATGATTGTATGTCCTGAGTCCGTAGAGGCCAACGAAGTTCCATCATGGTTGGCGATCTAGTGATGGTGAATAGGCTTCCACAAAGTAAGTTCATACTTCCTTTTGAACTTGATCCATGGCGAGTGCAGTCAGTGAAAGGAACAGTGATCACTGCTCAGAAACCGGGAGAACCATCACAAGGAATGTGCCTTTTTTCAAACACTATCATGCTCCTGTGAACCAGCCCATAACGGATCTCAATGCAACCTCGGGAAGTGAAGCAGGGAATGATGATGATACTTCCCTCGACTAGACATTCCAAAACTTAGGACTGTACTCCAAATGTGACTGTGTCCCCAGAGACTGGAATCTGCTCTTCATTGGAATTGAGCCCCAATGGGCAGTCTGATTCCCATCAACATCCCCAGTTGACAAGGCGAGAGGAAGCGAGGGAAGGAGTCATTCGCCAAGGGAGGGAGAGGTACCATCTCCGACCCTATCCTGCGAGATCTTCTTGTGTGAAGGATTTTGATTTGACCTGAACTGTGGTACAATGTCATGTTTTTCTCTCTCTCTTTCTTTCCCTCTCACACTATTTATTTTCTTAATGAGGACGTTTTGGTCATGATCAAGAGCCAAGGATTTAATGCTATTGTGTCTGTTCGAAATAAAGGAGGAATGTTATATTTATGTTAGTGGGTGAGCTCACTGTAAGCACAGGCAGAGGGGTGTTCCTATTCTGAGCCTTCCAACTACGGCCCTTTTGGTCTAGGCCGTTATGGAGGGGAGCGGAAGAAATAAAAGGGCCGAAGGCACGTACCTCATGGCGTATAGCCAACATCCAGTGTCCACGGGTTTATTTAAACAGCACCAGTGCTGTAGATTATATCAGGCCCGCTGGCCTTGAAACGTAACAGAGACATGATTCATGCAACTGCTCAGCAATCTTTTTTATTTTTCAAAAACAAACTCTCATGAGGGACACTGTTTTTGAAAAACTAAAAAATAATGGAGCTGACACCTTGAGTTTTTACCCCCAAGGCACTAGTGTCATTTAACAAAAATTCTGCCCGGGACTGGCAGGCTTTTCCTGGCAGCCTCCAAGAGGAAAAGATTTGTGTCAAAATGTCAACCTAAAATAGTGTATTGAGTCTGAGGTGCTTAGTCCGACCATCTGATTTCCATGGGACCGTCAATCTAAGGTTTGTATGGTTGAATCAATGGTACTCAGCCAGTGAATACAAGATGGTTTACCCGACTTTAAGGACCTCATTACAAGGGCCAGGCTGGAAAGGCAATCATTACCGCACCTTTTAAAATCCAATACCACAGGGATCAGAATTTAAAATTTGAGGTAATCACCACATATTACAAGTTGTGTCCTTCAAAATGAGACACAACATGTTGAATCAGTATCTAAAGCAACAAATTCTACGTGCTTTTTTCTTTTTTTATGGGACTTTTTTCCTCAATACATTTTGACACGTTTGACCTACCAGAATTTATCAGAAGAAAACTCCAAGGGCCCCATTAGGATGGCGGGCGGCTCGCCCCCGCCAGGCCCCCAAGTGTGTGATAATTGTCTAATATGTATTTGCACTTGTAATTAGGGCCTAAATCGAACAGCCAGACTTTCAGTTTGGTGGACAAGGTACTCTGTCTCATTATTTTTTAACATATATTTATTGTTTTAAACACACCTACAACATTAATCGACCATGTTGACAATCCCTGAGAACATCAGTCAATTGATATAAAGCATGAATAAAGATATTGATCAAGACATTGTAATCGGGCATGATTTTTTACCGCCCTAAAGGATAATTTCTCATCATGGCGTCTCTCACACAGTTCTTGACAGTGGTCACTTTTGAGTGTCTCTTCTTTCACATTTGTAGCAGAGTACTCTCAACCAAACTCAAAATAACCCTTTTTGCCCCAGAAGAACCTAACCAACCTTAATCACATGTTTTCTGAACTTAGTGACCTAGAGCTTAGAATATAAGTCAATGTCTAGTCATGGATAGTGCCTAGTCATGGACAAAGGAATTTGTGGTCGATAAATGTATTCCGGAGGTGCCAGGATGCGAATGGAAGCTACGGTCTAGACAGGAGTAAAGGGGAGGGGACTTCGATGCTTGATCCCTGGAAATATCTGAAAACCTGGCCTCTCTTTTTCAGACAACCAAATTCAAAGTCCTCTCCTTCGAAAGGGGCTTTTGGTGGATACCTGGTACGGCCTAGAAAAAACCTATCTAGATATCTACAGTAAGAAAGGGACTTTGAAATGAATTTAAGGTGTCCCTCAGCTGACTCTTCCAAGTAAATGAAAAAGAACAATACAGAGAGACAGCCTTGTGTGTGATGACTTCTGGCTGGGATGTAACATTTCTTATCCATATGTCTTCTTGCTTCTTACAGAACAACAAAGGGAACCAATGGCGACCTGCACAAATCCTGATTTAGGATTAAAGTAGGTTATAACTGGCATATGGATTGCACGCCTAGACATTCTTGTTCACAGGATTTAATTCAGGATAAACTTGGTGCAAATAATTTGGGCCAAGACGACTCATTCTGATTTTGTGCATTTCAAGCTGGAGAAAACGTATGGAATTAGTGCATTATTCCTCATTATGAATTTAGAATGATGTAAAGAATGCCCCCCAACAGTATGGGTGTTCAATTTGCTCTCTAACTAAGGGTCTCTGGATCAGAACGTTGCAAGTAGGGTGTCTAGTAAAGCACGCGTTGTCACAAAACCTCATTTGTCTAGGATCTTTGGAGAATGCACGACCTGCATTGGGCCTTCTTGCTGAACTCCAATGTGTCGAGAGAAAGTTTTGTTTTGTACAGGACAGGGAGGGTGGTTGAGTTGTCTAGTGGTCTTGCATTTGTAACCTTCCATGATTAATGGCATTTTTGAGGGGCCAGGGTTTCCAGTGGGGGGTCATAATGGCTAGTGGGAGGGATGTTCAGAACCTATGTAGGTCAGAGGCCTTTGCTTGTCTGGAGGGTTGTGGCTTTATTCTCTGAAGTAAATTGAGTTTGTGCTGCAGTTCTTGGCAGGAGAAGAGCTGCAACAACAAAAGAATGACACTGGTTTATATCTAGAGGACAGTTTTATTCTCTTTAATTAATGCAATGAGTTGTTTGTGATGGAATGATGTGATTTTAATGGTTTCAGCTATTATGAATGAACCGAGAATTATATTTATGGTGCTGCATTAATTTTATATTGTTGTATAGCTTTATTTTGTGCTTTTATGATCTTTTAATATCGAATAAAGATTTCTATTGATATTGACACTGGTGATTCTACAATTATGCACTGCCATTGGAACGACAATGCTCTGTAAAATAACATTTAATGGGCCAATCAATGGAAGAAGAACATTTGCATCAACTAAAAATATTGTTTTGCACTTGTCAGTTAGTGCAAAATGTGTCGCACAATTGTCCAATCGTTGCTGTAAACTTGCACAGTCACAAGTTTGATTCATGTCATCAGGTCTGAAGTTGTTACATTAGGGCGAAGGGCGAGTTGTCGTTTGTTTCAGTAATGGCAACACACTGGACTGAAAGAGATGTATAGAGCGGAGCCATTGTAGCAGAAATTCTGCAATTACCGCGCCTCGCGCACTAGATACAGAATTCCAGGGCTTCCGGACCTCATTTTAATGGCCCATTTTACCACTCCCTGGGTGTGAAAAGTTACTCTGCCCAGCATGCGCCTCTCACAAAGACACTAACATCGGATTAAATGGCCCAATTTAGCTGGCTATAACATACTTTATTGCCTAAACATATCCCTTTACATAAGGTCATTTTATTTATTGTCAGCTGAGCCCTCTGACCAGACAGAATGTAATATTTGGCTTTGATTTACATTCCACCGGAGGACAAGTTTGAGGAAAGCTGTTAACACTGAAACTTGGAGATAGAAAGTGCATTTTACAGCTGTCTTGTGATGGAAATGTACTGCACTTCAAAAATAATATTGTGCCGGTGAAAGTAAGCCCGAGAATGTACAGGCAGAGATAATGACCAATTTGATTCTTACACCTCGAGTTTGTAATTTGTTATTAATACAGTAAGTAGCAACAATAACTAAAGCTCATTTTGTCTCTCTTGGAAGGAAGAAAGCTGCTGCACCTCACACAAGACCCTAAAAACCCGAGCATAAATCCTAATATTAAGTGGGGGCAGAGCTAAATAGCAATTATAATATACAGCGATGACGTCATAGAAACTGACATGAAATGCAGTGACATCATAATGCTATCATACCCCTGAGTTTGATGGTCGATTTCGATTTGACCTTCTATGCATGTGCCCCGCAAGCCTTCTCTGTGGTCATCTAAATCGGAGCATTATCATATATCTCCAAGTATGGGGCATATTATCAAGAACGGCGTTAAAAATTATCGCCAGTTTAGCGGCAGAAAACTGCAGTTGAGAATGGGCTTCTATTGGAATTCTCAAGGGCATATTATCATGCCAATTATCGCCGCTTTGACGGCAGTTTTCTGCGGCTAAACCGGCGATAATTTCAACGCCATTCTTGATAATATGCCCCTATGTTTTCCTTACCATACTTAGTTAGATCTGAGAATTTAAAGCCTGAATTCATCATAATTAAGTTCAGAGGACTAAGCACTCACTGTTGAGAGCTACGAAAGATCTTAGTATAATGACTTTAGCTATTCATCGATAACTGCATATAAAAAATATTCTAATTAAAGTGTATAAAACGAAAATGCTGTACGATAAACAAGATTGTATTATTAATATTCATTTTAATGCAACCCTTTAACTGCTGAAGCTTAACCTTCCCAGTGCTGAGCCTTTTTCTGCCAATTCATACTTTTGCCTAACCCTGGGCGGAGTTCGCGGAGTGGGGCTTCGCGGAGCTACGCGAAGTGGGCGAGAAACTACGCCCACCTCCGCACTCCGCGTAGCCCCACTCCGCAAAACCACTGGCTGCCAGCCCCGCCACCCGCCTCCCTCCCGCCCTCCCTAAATACTTTAAAATAAAGGAACGCAATAATTTTAAAAGCACTTACCTTGCCGCCGCTGGCCGCCGCGTTCCCCGGGGCTCGTTATCTTCCGTCTTCCGTATTTTTCAATAATGCGCATGCGCGGGCGGCCGCGCATGCGCATTTTCTCGTGAAAATGCGCATGCGCGGCCGTCCGCGCATGCGCATTACTGCAAAATACGGAAGACGGAAGATAACGAGCCCCGGGGAACGCGGCGGCCAGCGGCGGCAAGGTAAGTGCTTTTAAAATTATTGCGTTCCTTTATTTTAAAGTATTTAGGGAGGGCGGGAGGGAGGCGGGTGGCGGCCAGCTACGCTCCGTCTGCGGAGCGTGCGTAGTGCCGCCAGCTCCGCAAAATGCGGAGTGGGCGGCACTACGCACACTCCGCAGACGGAGCGTAGCTGGCCGCCCACCGTTGTTCACGTGAGGTATCCACGCCGAATTTGTGTAATTGTTTTGCAACATCACAAGGATTATAAGGGTACCAAGGATTTGTAGAAGTCACTGGAGGGGATCGAGAAAATAACCGAAATATAGCTACATTTTGTGAGGGGTTGTGTGGGAGTGTGAGAGGGAGTATGAGAAGATCTAAGGTGGTGTGAGTGGGTGTGTGAGTGGTTCTGTGGATGATGTCATGAGTGAAGTCATTGGAGATGTCATTGGTGTTGTCATGAGTGATATCACAGACCATGTCATGATCGATGTAATATAAGAGCTCAATTCAAATCATAAGTCTTTATTTCGATTTTTAGATGATAAAATACATTTACAACAACTAGTCATATTCAAATGCTTAGATTTTTAGATTTTAAAATTACCCTCCATTAACAGTTAATAATATCCACTAAACACTGCATCAATTATTGGCCATCCAACAATAATTTAACACATAAATTACATACATATAAGCAAATATTGATTAAATCTGGTTAAAAAGCATTATTATTCAGTTTTTTTTGTTTTAAACCATTTCTGTAGTTAAAAAATTCAGGTGAGGTTAACCCATAAGAAGACATTTGGGAAATAGGAAGTGCCAGTAAAATGTCACTGTAAGCTCATTTTACGGGACCGGATGATCCACATGCAGTGAAGGAACTTAGCCACAGCTATAACCACAGCCTGGGAATTATCAGTTCAAAGGATCCTGACAGACTCACAACCTGTTTTGAGGCCTAACTGAACACAAATGGGTTTTATCCAGGATAATCTAGGGACCTTATATTTGGGGCAGGCAAATAAGATATGCCCAAAGTCTTCCCGCTGGGTGGGGCAAAAGGGGCAGACAAAGCCTTGATCCCCGCGCTTATAAGCAGTGCATTGCAAGGGCGCAAATTATAGTTAGCTCAGATAGCTATAACTGCTGAATTTCAATAGTTTTGTATGAATGAAATCTGAGCCTAACTATAACGTCCCTTTTTCACTAAACATATATCCATACTAATATAAAAGAGAGCCCAAACCTTTGAGGCGGGTAATCTCAGGAACCACAGCACCAATCACAACACCCAATACAGCGTTGGAAAGGGCAGTTGAAGCAGAAGGACATAGGCTATGCAGACGCCCACCATATACATTTAAAAGGTAAAAGAACCGTGCCAGCAAGGTACTCCCTTGTGGGCGTGTCTGCGTTGTGCTGTGGGCGTGTGCTGGGGGCGTGACAAACGCTGGGGCGATTGGTACGTTCCGCCCTTCATGCCCTGTCTCATATCGTGTGCTAATCCCACCATGCTCCCTTTAAACATCCCTGCACCCCTTAACATTGACCCACCCTTACTCCTTAAAATACCCCAACACCCTTAAACACTAACCCATCTTACCCTATGAATATACCCTGTACCCCAAAACCCAATCCTAGCCCTGAACCCTAAAAATAACCCTGTACCCCAAAACCCAAACCTAGCCCTGAACCCTATAAATACCCCTGTACCTCAAAACCCAAACCTACCCCTAAACCCTAAAAATACCCCTGTACCCCAAAACCCAAACCTAGCCCTGAACCCTAAAATACCACTGAACCCCAAAACCCAAACCTACCCCTGAACCCTAAAATACCACTGTACCCCAAAACCCAAACCTAGCCCTGAACCCTTAAAATACACCTGTACCCCAAAACCTAAACATACCCCTGAACCCTAAAAATACCCCTTTACCACAAAACCCAAACCTAGCCCTGAACCCTAAAAATAACCTTGTACCCCAAAACCCAAACCTACCCCTGAACCCTAAAATACCCCTGTACCCCAAAACCCAAACCTAGTCCTAAACCCTTAAAATACCCCTGTACCCCAAACCCAAACCTACCCCTGAACCCTAAAAATACCCCTATTCCCCAAAACCCAAACCAAGCCCTGAACCCTAAAAATACCCCTTACCCCAAAACCCATACCTATCCCTAAACCCTAAAACTACCCCTGTACCCCATAACCCAAAACTATATCTGAACCCGTAAAATACCCAAACACCCCAAAACATACACCTCAGTACCCCAAAACATATACCCCTATACCCATACTTACCTTATCCAAACATTAAAAAAAACATGCTTTTACCATTCATGCATTTACAACATATTTCGTTGTAAATGTATGCGTGGTAAAAGCATATAAAATGTAATGCCATGCGTTATAATGGCATTGTGGAGTCATGGTACTTTCGTATGAAAGTATGCGGAGTGATGGTATGTGGAAAGAAAGTTGCGGAATAATGGGTGTTTACCCTCCCCCGGTAAGTACATTGGTGGCACGGGGGCCCACATCTCCAGCAACATACTCATATTTTTTCACCACCCATTTGAAAAATGCACAGGTCTCTCTCATTGATGGCCAGCACCGACATACACTTCTAGACACCCCCCGCCATAAGTTCTAGAATTGCGAACTTTAGAGCTGGGGAGCTACGTTCTAATCTCGGCATCAGCTCAACTTCCTGTGATTCCAGACAAATCGCTTTGTCTCCCCGTGCCTACCACAAATGAATGTGTTCTTCTGTAATGTAAATTGTGCTCATGCCATGTTGTCGAGTTCGCGCTATATAATATTGCAAGGAAACATAAAGTACGGAAACTCGAGTTCACACACTACTGAACGCGCACTCTTAAGTGCATCAGCAGTGCAATGTAAATCGGAGCATTTAACAGACCTGTCACAGATAAGAAATGCTATCAAAACGAAATCCTACAAAACAATATACTACTGGCCGGCAGCAATTCATACCCAGACAACGTCGGGACGGGCTGCTAGTATATATATACATATATTGGGGTTTGTTGTTACTACAGCGCTGATCCATCCCGCAATACCGACCTGCAAAGAATAAACCATGCTGGGACTTGTAGGCGCCACTCACCAGGCGACCTACAGGAGATATAGGCTATTGGTACTCACCTTGAGGGTGGAGCGACTCACCACCAATCAGGATGGGACAGGGTATTTTAAATCCAGAACAAGCGCCCGCATCCTGTCAACACCCCTGGCGCTGAAGAAGGCAAAGTCGCCGAAACGCATTCGCCATGCTGTGCGATATCAGAATAAAGCTGTCTCCAAAGTTTCCCCTGGTGCGGCCTCTTCTCTTTCCACGAACTAGTTTGTTTGGACATATATATCTATATCTATATCTATATATATATCTATATATATATCTATATATATATATATATATAACGGAAACGCCATTCACCACCAGTTCTTTTCTGAAAGGAATAACGAGAGTAAGCCCAATTTTTCGTGCTAGTTCTTCGGTGATTTATTATTCAATTACACCAGCCATCCGTCATAACGCGTTTCACCTCTCAAACGAGGCTTGATCACATGACGTGAGATGAAACAAAAGAGGGTCTTAAATACTTCCAAATGTAGGCGTGGCATATCATGCTTAATTAAAGTGACCAATGCATATGTTTCTTGTCAGTTTAAATCAGAATTGAGGGCAAGTGCCCAATATCTTCAATCCTACATATCCTCACATATCTAATTTCACACATGTAGGTTCCTTCCCACTCTATGTACACAAATAATTACATCTGTAAATGACTTAAAACATCAATCATCAATAAATTATCAAAGATTAAATATCTATATATACACTATTATCAAAGGACGCTCATTATATCTTCATCAAGAATATAGAAAATATAAAAAAAAAAAAAAAATATATATATATATATATATATATATATATATATATATATATATATATATATATATACACCATACCTTTATATACATATATACACATTGAAATTGGTCATGTATACATATCTTTTGGGAATTGATTGACTATTTGTACAGTCATATTTGGCCTAAATGTGGTGATCAAATGATTAGTATAATGCTTCCTGGATAAGTGTGCAAGAGTAGTTTAGCTAAATTTTTAAAGCTATGCCTATATTGTCTATATGGTATTCTTAAGAACAGCGACCCTCAAAAGCAGCTGTGAAATATATATAATGCAAAAAATAATATAAAGTGCTCGTGCTACATAATTAGTTTAAACAAAGAAAATTGTTTCATTTTAAAAGAAAGCCCTTTCACAGAAAAGATGGAAGTCATGGATGCCAGAATATTTAGACGAAATCTGTGGTTATTCAATTGCTGTAGCAAGATAAATCTAATGCATCAGCCGGGGTATACTTAACATCCCTAACCAGAACATGACCAAGAGCAGCTTCCAATACCCAACAAAAGGAAAGGGAAACATCACATAATCTAAAATGAAATGAAATGGAATGGAATGGACAGAGCTAATTATTTGTGATTACAGAAAGATTCATAGACCTAAGGAAGTCATAATCAACATATCAAGCTGACAAAGTCTCATAGTTCTTTTAAACAGGTATTTAAATCCTCCCGGTCATTAAGTCCAGCCGGACTTTTGCTATTCATTTCCAGGATATACCTTGTTTCCTGAAGACGTAGCTTTCCTTCCCTGTCTCCTCCCCCTTTTAAAGGCAATATCGTGTCCACTAAGTAGTACTGAAGACCACTAGGGTCACTGTTGTGCATTGCTTCAAAGTGGCGCGCCACCGGGTAAGATTGATCTCTGCTAGCTATAGCTCTGATATGTTGGAGAATGCGCTTATGTGCCAAGGGCCGTGTGCTGCCCACGTAGTTAAGGCCGCACGGGCACTGTAAAACATAAACAACAAACTCCATTTTACACGTCAGTCTTTTAGTGATGGGTATGGGACACTCCCTGTACGGGCTTACATAGTGAGTTTTGTTCACTCCATATTTACAAGCTTTGAAAAAGGCACATTTTCTGAAGCTCTTGCTCAAGGCCTCCCATGTGCCTGATATGGTCGTCTCTAGATTATTATTGACCAAAGCATTCTCCATCGATGGAGATTTGCGGAAGGTGATCTCAGGTCTTATCGAGACATCACCCCCAATTATTGGGTCCCCCTTTACCAGGTTCCAATTTTTCAGGAAGATCGTTTTAATCTCTGAATGCTGTTGACAAAAAGGGACTTTGACTCTAGAATTAACATGCAAACTGTCAGGGTTGGTTATAGGTTCCTTGATCTTTGGTATTAGGGCTTCTTCTCTTGTTTTAGCTCTTGTTTTCCTCATTGCTTTATCAAAGACACACTCTTTGTACCCCCTTTCCAGGAAGCGTTTTTTGCTTTCCTGTTGGGCCATTTCACAATCAACATCTGTGCTGCAAATTCTTCTCAGTCTCAGCATCTCCCCATAGGGGATGCTGTTAATGAGATGGCGCGGATGCTGGCTCGCGGCATGGAGTACCGTATTGCCTGCAGTTGTTTTTCTGTGTAGTCTAGTCTCAAGTTTTTGGTTCTTGATGAATACCTCAACGTCCAAAAAGTTGACAGTGACATCATCTATATGAGAAGTAAACTGTAAATTCAAAGAGTTCATATTTAACAGTTTAACAAATTCCTCTGCGCCCGATTTTGAGCCCTTCCAGACTAGAAAGAGGTCATCAATATATCTTAAATACATTATGACATTTGTTCTCATAGTGTCACCATGCAAGCCCATGAGGACCTGCTCCTCCCACAGCCCCATATGCAAGCATGCAAAGCTGGGGGAGAAGCAGGCCCCCATGGCGACCCCTCTCAGTTGTTGGTAAATCTGTCCATTGAAAATAAAATAGTTCTGTTCTAAACAAAGTTTTAACATGTCTAAAATCATACGATTATGGCTAGAACAGTTTTCTGGAAGTTTGGACAAATGGTATTAAGCTGCTTTTATACCGTCACAGTGCCTTATGGATGTATATAAGGAAGTGACATCCAATGTCATCAAGATGTAATTGTCATTCCATTCAAGATTATTTAGCTTGCAAATGAAGTCTGTTGTGTCCCTCACATAGGACGGAAGTATTAATACCCATTCTTTCAGAAAGAAATCAATGTATTTAGAAATGTTTTCAGTTGAACTGTTTATTGCCGAGATTATTGGTCTTCCAGGTGGTGTAGATAAGTTTTTATGGACCTTCGGCAATAAATATAAGGTGGGTATCACCGGACAATCTTTTTTAAGAAACTTAAATTCATCATTTGAAATGAGGCCACCACTCCTCCATGCCATTAGTTTGGAATTTTGCTCTGATCAAGCTGTCTTTATTGCAATAAGATTGTTTTTTTTGTAACAATCTAAATCGCTTAGTTGGGATTCTGCTTCCTTCACATAGTTGTCACGATGCCACAGGACGATATTTCCTCCCTTATCCGCCTGTTTTACAATAACGTTTTTGTCAGCTTTAAGTTTGTTGATCAGGTTGTTGTAGCCTTGGTTCTGCCGACTTAAAATGGCATGTTTCTTATTGGTGGCTGTATATAGTTTCTTCAAGTCTTTTATGACAGAATCCTGATATAGATCTATACTGTCATGAGTCATGATAGGCAAAAAAGTCGATTTCTTTTTAAAGGAAGTACATTTCTGAATATTTCCAGCGTCATTGTCTGTTAGCTGGGGTTGTGCCTCGAACTGACCCTCCCGTTGTAAGCTCCATAATTCATTGAATGTCGCATCCGCTTCAGTTGAATGCAGTGTGGGGCTCACTGCATCCAAGTTTCCACGTACTTTGTATGGATGCAAACGATGATATTTGCTCAATTTTAACTTCCTGACAAAGCGGAAAGTATCCATTCTGAGATTTGCATAGTTCATATTGCTTGGGGGACAGTAGGATAATCCCAAACTCAGAATCTGCTTTTCTTTTGCGCTCAAAATAATGTCAGTCAGATTTATGATTGTTGTTGTTGCGTTGAAGTTGACGCTTGAGTTTGTGTTTGGAATCTGTTCCAATTGCCCCTCTTTCCTCGATTGCCTCTCTTCCCTCCGCCCGTATTTCCTCTCGTGGCGTTTCCGGCTCTGGAGGCGTTTGATGTTGGCCCTTTGTTGTTTTGTTGGGGGTCTACTTTCGATTTCGATCTCAGTGTGTCTCGACGGCTCTCGCAGAGGCAGTTCACCTCTTGTGCCGGAGACAGTTTGGTAAACCCCTCTTGCAAGTTTTTTCTCCTTTGTTCGTTCTCAGAGTCGCTTTCCGCTGCTGAACTCAGATCAGTGGATGAGGCTGATGTAGTAGCACCATGCCTAATCCTTTGATTGTTTTACCCACTTGCGCCTTAATGTTGTCAAACCGGCGCGCAAAGGTGAAAATCTGGCCGTGGAGATAATCGAGTCTATCTCGCTCAAACTTAAAGGTTTTCCTTTTTTTGATTATATCTTCCTCCTTTGCAAGCCTTATCATCATTTCTTCTCGTAGCTTGATGGTTTGTTCCATAATACCTATTGATGTCAGTTCAGCTTCAACTGCTTCTATCTCGATCTGTAATTTCGTCCTATCGCTGTCCGCATATTTTGCTAAGATCGCCATTAAGCGCGCAGAGTACTCCAAATTCGTCTCCGCCCATTCAGCCAGCATTGCTGGGTCCGGGTTCTCATAACTCGGAGCCAAGGTGCTCCTAAGGCCTCGTGGGACACGCTTAACCATTAAGTACTGGGATAGGGATTTGTGTTCCCACCACTTAGACTGTTCACGTTTAATTAATTTCTCCAATTTGCGAAACGTTTCCCTTATGCTGGGACTGCCGGCCGCCCCCGCTTCACTACCCGGCACGGGTGTTATAATTGTCCCCTCTGGATTCTCCACAAACATGTGGCCCGCAACTTCCTCTCTGCGTTTCAACACGTCGGCGGACATGTCGGCTATCAGTGGTAATTAGTTTGCGGCTCACACCGAAGACACAAGCAGTCAGCGCGCTCTTGAATCACGCACCGCTTGCCGCTTGACACTCTCCCCTCTGTTTATGATTGTTGGTATTCTTAAGAACAAAGACCCTCAAAAGCAGCTGTGAAATATATATAATGCAAAAAATAATATAAAGTGCTCGTGCTACAAAATTAGTTTAAACAAAGAAAATTGTTTCATTTTAAAAGAAAGCCCTTTCACAGAAAAGATGGAAGTCATGGATGCCAGAATATTTAGACGAACTCTGTGGTTATTCATTCGCTGTAGCAAGATAAATCTAATGCATCAGCCGGGGTATACTTAACATCCCTAACCAGAACATGACCAAGAGCAGCTTCCAATACCCAACAAAAGGAAAGGGAAACATCACATAATCTAAAATGAAATGAAATGGAATGGAATGGACAGAGCTAAATATTTGTGATTACAGAAAGATTCATAGACCTAAGGAAGTTATAATCAACATATCAAGCTGACAAAGTCTCATAGTTCTTTTAAACAGGTATTTAAATCCTCCCGGTCATTAAGTCCAGCCGGACTTTTGCTATTCATTTCCAGGATATACCTTGTTTCCTGAAGACGTAGCTTTCCTTCCCTGTCTCCTCCCCCTTTTAAAGGCAATATCGTGTCCACTAAGTAGTACTGAAGACCACTAGGGTCACTGTTGTGCATTGCTTCAAAGTGGCGCGCCACCGGGTAAGATTGATCTCTGCTAGCTATAGCTCTGATATGTTGGAGAATGCGCTTATGTGCCAAGGGCCGTGTGCTGCCCACGTAGTTAAGGCCGCACGGGCACTGTAAAACATAAACAACAAACTCCATTTTGCTGTGCGATAACAAAATAAAGCTGTCTCCAAAGTTTCCCCTGGTGCGGCCTCTTCTCTTTCCACGAAGGAGTTTGTTTGGACATATATATCTATATCTATATCTATATCTATATCTATAAATATATATATATATATATATATATATATATATTTATATATATATATATATATATATATATATATATATATATTTATACACATATATAGATATATGTGTGTGTGTATATAGATAGATATATTATAAATTATATATATTATGAAGTATAAATGATAAATATAAATATATATATATATATATATATATATATATATATATATATATATATATATACATACACATATATATATATATATATATGTATATATATATATATATACTATTCCGACTGCAGGGTTCCGCTTCTTCTCTGCTCCTGGTCCTGCTCTCCTGCCTCCGGCAGGAACAGGAAGCAGGCAGCCAGAATTTTCTCCAGACCCTCCCCTAAACCAATTATTGGTGCAGAAGCCACCCAGCAATGGGCTTACGGGGAAGCCATGTTCTCCATGCAGGCTGAAACCCGCCTGCATGGAGAAGATCAGGGTGCGCATAATTTTAGCAAAGCATCCACCAGACGTGTTTCGACCGTAGCCTTTCTCATGGGTCTAGAGAGGTTAACCTTTACCGAACACATTAATATTTTGTGCTCAATATCAATGATGGAGTATATCATTAACATACAAGCAACCAGCCCCAAAGTGGGTCGGACACATTGAAATTAAATTTTCACTACTTCTAGTGAATACAAATATGAAATACAATGTCTAAATCTGAGAGAAATTCTACATACATGGTTCAACATTTTTAAATGCAATAGAAAACCAAAAATGAAAGGATTACTAGTCCCAAATAATACATATGACCATTGTTGCACCTTATATTTAAATCCTTGCACATTCCAACATATGAAATCGGGCATTTTGGAGTGGAGTTATATTGCCTGATGATATTAATGTTGCACATAAAGAAAAATATTGTACACTGTACCTTGGAGTAAATGCAACAACTCACATTCCTGGATGGTCTTACAACTTATAATTGTATGATATATCAAACAAAATATATAATTAAATTAAATAGATAAATAGAACCAGCATTCCACCAATCCTGCAAATCCATATGAATTACAACACAAGGATATAAGATATTGTGCCTGTTCCGTAAAACCATATTTAAAAAAAAAATTATTGAGATTTGCATTATTTGAAAACATGGTTCTTGCAACACCCACATCAAATCATGTATAATGCACAATGTGTGTATCACCATACGCATGAGTAAGATCAAAATAGTGCCATAATGGACCAAAATTTAATCAAAAACCAAGTGATGAAAATACACGATTCTTGGGAACTGCACACTTATATCATGTTAGGTTTCCCTGCACAAAATATATACTAGATTGTCTCCAATGTATGTCCATACAATTTCGATGTATGGACATACACAATTACTCCAATGATATTTAAAGCAGAATAGAACCATGTGATTAATGTTAAAGAAAGATACCTTAGGTCACAACAGCTCCTGTGACTGGTTTTCAGTGCTCCCAGTGTACCTGAGTTAAAAACAAACAGTGACAACAATAAATGCGTCTAATAACCAATGAGAGGACCTTTATCACTCCAAAGGACAATTAAGAGATCATGATCACTTCTAAATGAACTACCCTTTCTTTATCAGAATTCAATCCGTTAGGAATTAGTGTCAAAATCAATAACAAGGGTTGGCTCTAGTTTATGGAGAGTACTGACCATGTTGGCCCCTCCAATATTCTTGTCAATCTTGTCAACTACAAGAAGCTGCAATAGGTCACTGTTTTGATAAAATATATGCCAAAAAGTTCCTCATAACAGGGTACTGTGGGTCATTGTGTTTGGTGGCTCTAATATGGCTGTATAGTTGATTTTTTGGCCATATGTATACCAATATAAAGCTTGTTGTTTTGGACACCTAATTGCAACAAACACAATGATCTGTCATGCACATGAGATATTTTCTAATTTAAAAGTTAAGGTCAATCTTGGGAATGCTGAATAAAGTAGTGCAATGATAAAAACCATATATAAATATATATAAATATATATATAATATATATATATATATATATATATATATATATATATATATATATATATATATATATATATATATATATATATATATATATATATATATTCATTTTATTTTTGTTTCACTCAATTCTCTGTGGATTGCGACTCAACAGACCATGTAAGGATTTATTTTTGCAATATGTGGTCGGGGAATGTCCCAACACATATTTGGTTATGTCATGAAGCCTTCTTGGGCCTACTTTGGTTTTCCATTTTAGTTTTACATTTTACTCATTTTAGGCTGAGATCGTTTTAGCAATGTTATTTTTACATGTTTTGCTTGCATAATAATATTCTGAGAAGATGCTGTGTATGGTGCTTGTTTTTAGAACACCTTTCTTGCTATGTAATCAGTACACTCTGTTCAAGGCTAGGAACATAGAACAAGAGATCCTACTGTTTGCAATGCCCATTTGTGGTGATAGCTTCTAACATCTAGACATATTATTACATCAAAGCTGTACCTCTAACACAGTGGCGTTTATTATATAAATGGCACACTGGCCTTCAGAGGTCAGAGAGGAGCACTCTGGCCAAGACTGCCCTGGAACAAATCCTGTATTCGACATGCAGCTCTGCCTACGATGATCTTCCATCCTGCAGAAAAGGATTGCGAATCCTATTCCAGGCTGATTCCCTGGTGCAGCGATCCAAGTATTAGGGCTCAGGCTAACCTAAGAGATTGGGCAGAGAGTGCAGCCACTATGCTCTCAGAGTAGGGGTAGTGACAGGTAGAAATATACCGAACTCAAATAGCTATGGTTGGACCATTTAGTCTTTTCACCGTGTTCATCATGCGGGTTACATTGCTTTGTTTTATCTGCCTAATAATGTAACTCATTCTTTCTATGCAAGATTGTAATTGTTTTAATAAATGTACTGAAAACTATATTTGTATCTTTCTTTTGTAAACAATGGGCATGCATAAGTAAATAATGAAATGGGTAAAATCAGTTTCCATGATTCCCTTGGGATCAAAGTGTCATGTTCGACTTTACAAAAATCACCTGCTATCTCAGGAAGATTAAGGGATCGGGGAGTCACTGTGAGGTAGCTAAAAATTAGGCCAACAGTCTCTGATGGTGTAGATGGACCAGGGGCGGTGGGTGACATTTGAAAGTGGCGGGCGCAAAGTGATTTGCATCCAGCACCGTAGTGAGCGAGCGCAGCGAGCGTGACTGAACCCCAAAAGGAGGGTTTGGGGGGGGGGGTTACCCCCAAGAAAATTTTGAAAAAAAAGAAGAAAAATCGTGCATTTTCAAGCAGATTTGAGAAAGCAGGAAGGTTAATAAAGCAATTGTGAAAGTGCAGTTATTACATTAATAGATGGCATAACATAGGTAGCTGCTTATTCAGTATAACCACAGAGCTTCGTACATTCCGTCCTATTATGCTCAGGTGCTGAATTCAGACTATAAGACTTTCATGGAAATCTCAGCTTTTGTGCTGCCTGTTGAGATCTCATTCTAAAACACACACATTTTATAATATACACACACACACACACACACACTCCCCATGGTGTTGTTGTAGACAACTGTTTCATGCGGATTTAAAAGCTAGATGCAGCAGTAGTATGCGTTTGTGTGTGTATATAAGTATGGGTGCATGTAAACGTTTATGAATGTGTGAGGCATATATGTATGTATGTATGTATGCAAGTATACATTTATGTATGCGTGTGTGCATATATATGTATGTGGACATGCCTGTGTGTAAGTGTGCATGTATGTGTATAGGTGTGCATGTATGTATGTGTGCATGCCTGTGTATAGGTGTGCATGTATGTGTGTGTGTGCATGCTTGTGTGTATAGGTGTGCATGTATGTATGCAAGTATGCATTTATGTATGCGTGTGTGTATATGTATGCATATATGTGTGCATGCCTGTGTGTAGGTGTGCATGTATGTATGTATGCATGTGTGCATGTATGTACGCATGTTTATTGAGTTATTTCTGTAGTGCAGCCTAGCCATGACAGAGCTACAACAGTACAAATAAAACACTAGAAGGTGTGATTTCTCAAACCCACAGTATTTTGTATGTATGTATATATATGTATGTGGACATGCCTGTGTGTAGGTGTGCATGTATGTGTATAGGTGTGCATGTATGTATGTGTGCATGCCTGTGTATAGGTGTGCATGTGTGTGTGTGGGCATGCTTGTGTGTATAGGTGTGCATGTATGTATGCAAGTATGCATTTATGTATACGTGTGTGTATATGTATGCATATATGTGTGCATGCCTGTGTGTAGGTGTGCATGTATGTATGTATGCATGTGTGCATGTATGTACGCATGTTTATTGAGTTATTTTTGTAGTGCAGCCTAGCCATGACAGAGCTACAACAGTACAAATAAAACACGAGAAGGTGTGATTTCTCAAACGCACAGTATTTTGGGCCCATATTTCATATTAGCGCACGCTGGCCTTGTCTGTGCACCTTTAGCTTGGTGCACTGGGCCCAGGCTCGGACAGTGGGCCCTATTACAGTAAATGCACATTCCCAGTGCAGACACGAACCTACACTAGGAACAGTGCATTAATGAAATGTGGACTGGGGTTTTGAAGCCGCCGATCCAAAGTTCACTGCAGGCAGCATCACTGTCAGTGTTTCAAAGGTGGGCACATATTTCCACTGCAGGAATGACTGCACCTGCCTGCAGGGCTATGCCTGTAGGATCTGTGGGGACCTTGTGTGCACTCCTCCCAATGGGGTGGCTTTGGGATGAGATTACATGCTGACTCTCCACCACACTTGTGTGGCGCAGCCAGTATGCTTCCTGATGGTCTATTTGCCTCTGCCCCTGCGTCAGTGGTGCATTGCAGGCACGAATGTAATGGCTCACTAATATTCATGGGGTCACACTCACACCCCCATGCAATAAGGACACGCCCGTAGACCTCATGGCAGTGCACATGTGACACCAGCACAAAATGTATTCCATAAGGAGATGTGCAAGAGTCTGCTCCAACCTGTGACGATGAGTCGACGGACGAGTCGGACGAAGTGACTCAAAGGTGAAGTCTGGTGAACGGTGAACCACGTCTGCTGCTGGGCTCAGGCTGATGCTGGCTCAGTGGCTTGCTCTAGTCACTCTGCAGTCTGCACGTGGCGGCGGCGGCGACAGTAGTTTAGTTTCTGTTCTTCACTCAGTCAGAATAGAAACAACAACGTCACGACTGTGCGCGCGACTCTCCCGAATGAATGGCCAATCACTGCTGGCTTCATGCTGAAGTCACACAGTGATTGGCCACAGATCTCCACAGTGCTGAGCATCTGCCCCCACCCACGCGCGGCATCCAATAATGGATGTTGCGCGGTGGACCAGCCAATCCTGGCGCTGCATGCAGCACCAGGATTGGCTAGGGGGCACATTGTGTTCTCGCCCTGGCGGCCCTTGCAAAACCCAGGGCCCGGCTGAAACTGCACCCCGGCCCCTTTTGACCCTCTCTACTATGCCAGGTAATGCCTCACTGTTTGTCACATCTGCTGTGCATGCTCGGGCAAGTCACAGCCCAATATTTCTCATGAGCAAAGTGCCTGCCTGCTGCAGTCAGAGACAGCAGAGACTGTCACTCACAGCAGCAGATCCGCCCCCACCCCCTGCGCACTCCGAGTCCGGACTGGGCCGCACCATAATAAATTATCGCTGCGTCGGCCTCCTCCTAGTCCTCCTGTGTGTGACGTGGCGCTATATTTGATTGTTTCAAGACATTGACAATGCCTCGGTGCTTCCAGGGCAGGCTTAGTGGGGCTACGCCCCTACACCCCAATGGACGCACCGCGGCTGAGATGGACTCAGCCCCTGCATTCTGAAGTTCTGTCATCCTAATACACAGCCCTATTTTTTTCTGGTGGGAGCTGTTAGGATATTATCAGTGTTCAACACATGTCAGTGTACCTGCCTCTAATGGAAAGGACAAATACAGCATCGGGAGCATTCATGTATGCAAGTATAATATTGCTAAATTTCTATCAGTTTGCATGAAGATTTTTATGTGAAGTGCTTGAGATTACGCTAAAGTGGCAAGTCACGTGATTGAGCCTTTGTTAGCACAAGAAGAATTGCAAATGAACCGAATGGGAGCAGCTTGTGGTGGTGTCAGGAGAACTTTTGTGCCTTTTCTGCAGGAAATTTGTCCTTGGCCAAAAATGGGCAGGAGGACTTTGTGCTAAAATAAGAATAGTGCAAAATGCATAAGATGCGTATTTGTGCAAAGTCCCCTATTTTTGTTTAAGCATTTTAAGTAATTTCATGCGATTTTCGCCAAGCCCTGGTTTGGGACGCACTCAAAGCTGCAATAGTGGCCTGTTTGTAACCAGGAAATCGGTTTATGAAATATTCTTGCAATACTGAGACATCTCTTTATTCCTCAGTCACGAAACTTCAGCTTAAAGCAATCAGCAACTGGAAAGCAAGAAATGGAAAAAAACCTCTTTTCTAATTCATCGAGATGTCTGTGTGACTGCCATTAGCATTAAAAAGAAATGAAAAAAGATAGCTCATGAAACACTCAAGAAATGCGCGTTGCTGTAGAGCAACTCATGCTCACATTCGCTCTGTTTGTTTCCAATGCTGTGCTGAGAAATTGTATCTGCAAGCACAACGGCAAAAGAAAGGCCCTGGGAAATGGATTTTGCCTACGAGTATTGTCTCGAAAACAACGTCTTCTTTACTTCTTTGCTGAGTCGTATAAATGAAGTGCACAGTAAAATATGCATAAAGATGCAGACAATTCAGAAGTGTCTTTATATGGGTCCAAGGGATTCTGGGGCATATCGCAGAGCGCGCCTATATTTCCATGGCCAGCAATCGCTGGAATATATCAGAACGCTAACGCTGTATTAGCAACAATTAGCACCATGCTGATATTTCCAGCGATAGCGGTAGGGAAGGGCAAACATCGCGAGAAAAACAGCGATGTTGCATGGGGAAGGTGGAAAACCTTGCTGATACGACCCTGTGGTCGTATCAGCATAATCCACCCCCCATGTTAGGTATTGCTAACTCCTGATATTAGCAGGTGTTAAAAAAAACAGAGATGACCCCGGTTAGCGCGTCTTTTTACGTCGCTAACTGGGGCCAGGGCCTCCTTGCTAATAGGCGAGCGGCCTGTTAGCGGCTGTTCTTCAGGTCTGTTGGTCGGGAATGCCTACTTTGCTTGTCATTAGCGATAAATATCGCTGACATGCAAAGCGGCACCCAAACCGGTCGCTTTCGTCAGAAAGCTGTCGCTAACTGCTGTTAGCGACAGCTTGCTGATAGGGCGATATAATTATCGCCGCTTCAGCGGCAGAAAGTGCAGCTAAAGCGGCGATATGGCCCTTGGTAATATCCCCCTCTGAATATAAAATGGAGTATGGCGGGAGGCGGGAGCAGGCTGGGCCTCCCGATGGAGCCTTTGACTGATACCCCGGTAATGGTTCCATTCACAAGGCTGCTGACCAAGGTCAGGAGTGAGGCATGGAATAACCATGGGTGGTCTCCAGAGTTGGTGTGCTTCATGGAGGTGGCTAGGGAGTCCTGCTGATGAGCCAGGTCCTGGCTTGATTCTCGGCGTGGAGCCCTCCATGCCAAAAAAGTGGCAGCTCCTTGATGTAGGAAGGGAATATCGAATCCTAACCGTTACCACGATATCGAGAGAGAAAGTATCGAAAGGTAAGATTCTATAAGTATTCGAAACCTACCTCTACAAATACATACCTTGGTGAGGCAAATGTGATAACCACTTCACTACAGAAACAGATACCTTGATGATATATACATATATATTGGGAGCACCATCTTTTATGTAAAAAATTTCTACTTTAACATATGAGGGGTTATTGGAAGAAAGTGAGATCCTTTGGTATTGACTGTGTACCCAAACACCAAAGGGGAGGGTATAGAATGACACCCCTTCTTAGATTGGAGTCAAGATCTATTCTGCAGGCAGGATGTTTACCCCAAGCTGGGAGGAACCTTGATGAGAAATTAGTTGTATATTTATGAATGGGTTGTGAAACTGATCAAGCCTCCCGTCCATCTTGAAATGAGTGCTTGTTGAATTTGTAAATAGTGATGTTTTTAATTATAAATTGACAACTTGTTTCTGTATCAAAGAAATATTGTGATTGATTTATCGTTTATCTTTTTCTATAGTTTCTATAGATATTATACATATGCTGATAATAAGGAAAATGAAGGGGACATTGTGAGTTGATCTCACAAATATTGTATAAAGGTCAGTTGTAGAATTAAGAATTTAATGAGCAATAAACCGTATCAACTTAAAAGAACTAAATATAGGATCGGCTACTTCAGCCGATAAATGTATACATTTCGGAAGAATCAGTAAAGCCACTAAAGTCTAGAATCTAGTAATATTGATGGTCACTCTTTATTTTAAGATCAAAACAGGGATGATTATGACTGTGAAGGATGCTTATAAATATGATCGGAAATCATGGCATAATGCAAAGAAAAAGATTAAGAAATGAAATCATGGTACAATGCACATAAAAATAATATGTAAAAACGGCACTGTTCAATTTAGGGTGTATTCACTTCATTATGGATTTATTGGATGTTTTCCTGTAAATTCAGAAAAGAGTCTGTTTTTTATGTTTATTACTCAAAGATCACTTAAACGTTGACACACTCGTCACTGATATTGTAAGTAAGTCCCAAGTAGGGTTGAGAGCATCATCATTTTCTTTGCCATAAATAAACTATTGGATACCAACTGGTTGGAGTGGCTCGTAATTTGTCTGCTTCTCGTAATCGAGAAGGGAAACTTGGTGAATGGGAGTCGGCTTTGGAGACTTCCGCATCCGAGCTCTGGACTGACAGGCTGGGAGCCTCTGTGTTTCGACCTTGGGTGAAGATGTATATATAAACACATATATTGAAATAATTTAGATATGGAATTAAGAATAGTAAATCCTTACCTCGCTCTGTTCACTTACGTTTCAATATTTTTGTCTCTCAATTTTGTGGTAATGATTTTCTGTTCCATCGATATTTGGGATTCAATATTCTCTCCTACAATCAAGCTCCTGGAAGAAAAACCTCACTTTTATAACCATGGGTTTCTGTAGAGAGTGCTTCCACTATTGAGGGAGGAGGCTTGGAAGGCCCATGCAAGGTCCCAGTGGAGCTGTCCATCATGAGACAATCCTGTACTAGGCAGCAGTAGGCAGGTGAAGAGGGAGGTAGGCCTCTCAAAGTATTAGCGCAAAGTTGGACCCTGATGGGTTGTCGGCATCACCTGCCTCCCTTCTGCATTACCCGCCATCCTGCAGAGTGACAATCGGCCTGGAGATCACCTCTTGGGGATGACCAGTCTGGTCCATGGCAAGCAGCACTGTGAGATGCCATCTAAGGAGCCTAAGAAAAGCTAGTAAAACAAAGACTGATTTTCACCCCAATTTCCTCATCGTTTGGTACTATCTGGGAGGGTATTAGCAAGTTAACTGGGATATTGAGGAGTCGACCCTGGCAGGTGGAGAATGCGTAACGTCAACGCTGAAGGACTTCAGAGTCCATTGAAACCAAAGCACCAGTGCTAAAAGGATCTTTGGAAGCAATATAACATCCTTAGGGAGTAATGTCAAGGGAAGAGAAGGCAGCCTGATCAAGTTAAAAAGATGGTGAAAATTATGCGTTTGAGGAAGGGCATACAGCCAGAACTTTGAAAGTGATACCTATGCATTGATTCTGCACTCTGGGTCGAAAGTGGATGCTCTGGAAAATGATGCCAAAACCAACAGAATTAGAATCTTCTGAATGCCAACCCTGGAAGTAGGAAAGAATTTCAAAACTTCTATAACTACATTCTTAACACTGTGGTTCTTGATGAACTATAGCGAAAGCTACTCGCCTACATAGTCGAGCATCAGTCGAAGGAAAGAGGGACACCGAAGATTCGCTGGATTAATTTAGGCTGCTGAGACTTTGTTACCAGGACGGAGGCATGGAAGAGAGCCCTTGCAATGACATCTCAGCAATACATGTCTTTTGGATCTCAGTGGACTTCTTTTGTAAACTAGATGCAGCACAAGAGTTTTGCAATTGAAAGAGGAGCTCTGAAGAGCTGAAACTGCAAAAGAGGAGACCTCAAATGCCCCCAGGTTTTTTTGTTTATAGGAGACATAGGCGGCATGAACTGAATGCCAGCACTTTTTAGGCCCACTCGATCCAAACCATTGGCGCTTGCAGCTTTGCACAGACACTCAGTTTAATGTTGAAGAAGTTTGACCTAGTATTATGTTCCTTTCTCTTCCTTTTCCTGCTTTCCATACCAGGCGGGTGCGAGTTCTGGATACATGGTGTGAGTTTGTTGAAAAGCTGCATTCATGATTGACATTTATCTACTTTGTTGTCTCCTCCTTGCCTTCAATAGAGGTCAGTGGTGGGTAGTTTATGGCTACTTTGATGGGCATTTTGCAGTATGATTTAACCGAGCCTCTACCTTATTGGTTATCTATATAATTAATGCAAACCTAGAATGGAACACTCATTGCTAAATAACCAGCACATGGCAAACAACATATTCCACTAGTTACATGCACACCACACATTGGAAGCATATCATTGTTAATGTGTGAACCACATGGTCAACCAGTGGCTTTATTTCACCAACGTTATATGACTATTACAATTGAGGGAAAATGCCATGGTGGTTTGAGCTCCACTGATGATGTCAAGCTTTTCTTTGCCCACTTTACCACTGGATTCAAGCTAGCTTGAAACCGGTCCCAGGATGCTTATTTCTGTTCCAGGGATGACCTGGCTTGGCAGTTTGGGCTGGACTGTTCCCATGAGGAACATGGTCAAGACTGATTTGCATATACCTCGGTCTGAACTGGGGTGGTGAAGTGAGCTAAAGAACGATGATGGATTCAACCCAGATCTGTGACTTTAGGTGAATGTCTGAAAAGTTTCAGCGCTCCTTGTGTAAGCTTTCCTTACGCAAGGAAACTGTGCTGAGCCAGGCTGATCATCTCCTTCAGTGCCACCAAGCACTCTTACCAGGCTGCAGTGGTATTTTCTATTCCATCTCATCAATGAGGAGCTCACCAAGTCCTTCCTAATGCCTCCTAACATGGATGAGACCATATCTTCAAGGTAGCAATGAATGCCCTGCACACATCTTTTGTGTCACGAGGAAGCATTGGAAACTATGGGCCAGATGTAGGTAGCCCAATACAGGTCGGTAATGGCCGAAATTACCGAATTTCGGCCGTTACCGACCAGTATTGGGCTTTTTAGATGTAGGAGCCCCAAAAAGATCGATTCGGTAAACACGAATCGGTAAATTCCGAATCGGATGTTACCTTGGGTACCAGCAGTGGGTTGGTGGCTGTAAGACTAATTTGCACTTGCCCTGATCAATTTGTGGCCATTGCTGTGGCAAAATATTTAGGCTGGGCCTGGGTAATAAGAAGTAAATTGCTGTAAATATATTTTGCTTTACACAGAAGTAAATTGCTGTAAATATACTCCACCCTTTTATAGTCTGGACCCAGTGTATGCACTTTAGTTCCCCTGAAGTATATTGTATATGTAAATACTTGAATGAAATTAGTATGTAACTTACTTTTAACTATATTTATTGTCTTATTTTGTGATGATTTGTATTATTTTATAGCTTTTATGACAACAGTCGAATAAAGCTTGTTTGACTTGACTTGACTTAATTCGGTATTTACAGATTCGGAAAATACTGAATTCTTATTTACCGAATCAGTTAATAAGAAATGGTAAAAAATTAGAAAAGAGATGTAGGTAACTTCTAAAATACCATATTTCATGAAATTCGGTATTTAAGAGTCGGTAATTACCATGGATTGAAAGCAGGTGGTAACCAGGTGCAGGCTATAATAAAGGCCCCAAAATGCAACAGTGTGACTAAAATGGCGGCTTTCTATGTGATAGCAAGGCGGCTACGGCTACAGGCTACAGGCAGCAGGAGAGAGGATCTGGAGACGGGAGGAGCAAGTCTACAGACAGCGGATCACGCTCTTCCAACTTACTGAGGCATAGATCTTGCAAAGGTACAGGCTACATCCCCACACCATCCTGGACTTGATTAGGGACCTGCACCCACTTCTGGAGCACTCAACATCAAGGGCGCACGCCATCCCACCCCATGTGCAGGTGCTCTGTAGCCTACAACTGCTTGCATCTGGGAGTTACCAGGGAGTGATAGCTGTGGTAGGTGGGGTGTCCCAGAGCTGCCTGTCCCATTACTTCCGGAAGTTCCTGGAGGCCATGATGTAGAGAATGCATCATTACATCAGCTTCCCTGACACATATGCGGAACTGCTAAAGACCAAGACTGACTTCTATCCACTGGCACAGTTCCCTCACGTCATCGGCTGTATTGATTGGACACACATCCCAATCTGCCCACCTGCAGCCACAGAGTACATTTACAGAAACAGAAAGTCAACCCACTCTATCAATGCGCAGGTAATCTGTGATGCTGCCAACATAATCACAGACATTGTGGCCAAATTCCCAGGAAGCACCCACGACTTCTACATCTCTACATCTTTCAGAACAGTGGGATGTTCACACGCCTGACAGCGGGGGAATTCGGAGAAGGATACCTGCTAGGTAAAACACTGTGACACACCCTGATAGATATTGCAAATGTATGTGTTGTTGCGCATGTGATTAATGGCGCTCTCATATCAACATTGGTGATAGCGCATATGCCGCCTGCTCGTTCATCCTGACACCCTACCTGAACCCATCAATCCCGAGCGAGAGACGATACAACGTGGCACACAAATCTACTAAGAACGTTGTGGAGCGCACCTTTGGGCTATTAAAAAGCAGGTTCCGGTGCCTCCTTAAAAGCGGAGGCACACGTCAGTACTCACCACTCATCTGCTGTAAGATCATTGCAACTTGTGAAATGTTGCATAACCTTGATACAAAGAAAGGTACAGAAGTGGAATTAAGTGATTATGAGGACCACGATGATGAATGTGCACAGCCTGAGCCAAACACAGCAGGAGTGGCGCCAGCAATAGATGGGAGAGAGAGACGGGCAGAGATCACACGCAACTACTTTTAAGTAAGTATAGAGACACAGCCAGGTGGAGTATGTACCCAAAGTAAGTTTAATTTTTTGGCACTATGCCAGTACACAAAGGCACAAATGTGCAAGATATATTGTATCCATTCATATTGGGAGTCCTGGGTTACTTCCCCATTCCAGGTCAGGGAGTGTGGGCAGCATTAGTTATTTGCAGCCACACCTACCAGTGCCAGATGAAATTGGCTGGCTGTCCTCACTGGGTGTGTGGGCAGTGGCAGCACCATGAAGCCTGCTGCTCCTACATGTGTCAGCAATAGGGGGGGGTTGTCATGCTGCTCCTACTGGTGCTCTCCTCGCTCTCACCCACATCCAGAGCAACAGTATGTGCTAACTGCGCAGTAAGCAGCACTTCAACAGCACTTGGCACCCTCACAAGGCCCCTGGAGACTTCACTGCTGCTGTGTGCCAGTCCCTCCTGCATGTTTACGCATCGCCTGCAAAGTAGGGAAGTGGCAGTGGCCAGGCGGTTGACTGCCTAAGTGTGTTGTTGTGCTTGCTGCCTGTCCTTCCGCCTTGTTGCCCTGTCCTGGTCAAGCTTGGTGCACAAGAGCAGCACGGACTGGGACATGTCCCGCATGCCTGCAGACATCTCTCTCATGCCTGCTGCCATCTCTCTGTTTTCCTGCACCATTGAGCTGATGCCCTTTCCTATGTTTGCCATGTTCTCATTCAGGTGCCTCATCTGACGTTGCACCGACTGGATGGCCTTCCCCTGCATATGCTGTATTTTCACCATGCTACCCTCCAGTCCACGGAAGACACTGGGACCCACAACATGTTGTGAATCCCTGCTGTCTCTGGGCCTGTGGCGTCTGGTACCTGTGCTGGCCCCCTAGGTGTATCACCCCCCCACCGTGTCACCTGCTGATGGCTCCATTTCAACTAGTGTGGCAACAACATGCCTCTTGCTTTTTTGGACTGCAGGTGTTGTGTTAGCTGGTGACGCAGGCAGTTCAGGTGAGGACAGGAGTAGAGGGGAGCCAAAACGCTCTCGGGAGGCTTGCAGCTGTTGTGACGTTTGAAGGTCTTGGGAGGCTGGCTGTGCTGTTGGTGCACCAGTTTCCTGTGTGGTATACCCTGCACTTGTGCTTGCCTCCTGTGTGTCTTCCCTCTGTGGTACACTGCCTTCCTTCTCCTTGGTACGCCTGCAAGATGTCTCGCCTGTGGACAGAAATTCGTACATTAGCTCTGCGGTCCTGCAGCACTGCTTATACAATTAAATTCTAATCTCTGAAACACTGCGCTATTGCCTCAGCTTGCTTATCACTGATGTGTGTCGCATGCCTTGTTGTTTGGTGTGCTGTCTGACATGGTAGGTGTTTCAATGACTATATCTCCCATAATGCATTGCTGGTGTATATTGCTACCTCTACTGGAGTGGGGTTAACACTCCTACATAGGGGAAGGGGAAAGGGAAGGGGATGGGGGTGATTGCTGTGCATGCTTCTTACCTTTTCGGGTAGCAGCTCGGGCTGAGGTGACTGTTTCTCCAATCCCACAGACGCTGTCTGGTTCAATAGTGGACTCCACCAGCTCCTCCAGCTCAGTCATGGCAGGTGCCCTGTTCCTCCCTCCTCCAGTCAGATTCGCCTGTTTGTGGAGCTCAATCATCTTTCGCTTTGTCAAGCTCCTGAGGTCGTACCACCTCTATTTTAGGTCGTCAATCTCCCGTGGGGTCACTCCGATGGCATTTACTTTTGACTGTATTGCCAGCCAAATCTTCCTTTTGGCAGATTCTGCCACCAGCAGGGACTGCTTTCTAAACAATTCCTGGTGTTCCTTTACAACCTCCTTCACGAGGACCTGCAGCTCCATGGTGCTGAATTTGATCTTCCTCTTCCTCTCTGCACCTTCCCTCTCAGTGTCTTTGTTTGACATTTTTTCTGTTTACCAGGAGTAAAGTTTCCCTGTGGCTCAAGGGCTCAGCTCTGCTCTCACAGCCTCTCCAGCAGCTTCTGATTGCTTGCAACTGCATGGGTGTGGCCGCTTCCTGGTTGGGAGGGGGGTGGTTGCATCTGATTGGCTGAATCATGGGTTTTTTCTATTTTGAATTAGCCGATTCGGTATTTTCCGAATCGATATTTACCGATTCAGTATTTACCGATTCGGTAATTCCCATTCATTTCTATGGGCCTGGGGGCCCATAGGAATGAATGGGAATTACCGAATCGGTGAATACCGATTGGGAAAATACCGAATGGATGATACCGAATATTACTGATTCGGTAAAATATACCAAATTTCTATCTACATCCCATTTACCTATTCAAAAATACCGAATCGGTAAAATTCGATATTTTAGAATCGGTAAATTGGATTTACCTACATCTGGCCCTATGTTTCCTCTTATGTCAGGAGAAGCAAAAAGAAAGTGTTGTCTTTGACTTGTTGCTTCAGAATAAAACATTCTTAATGATTAGGAAGTGATGGAGAGATACACAGCCTTTCAAAAACTCCAATGCACTGCCCCTGAATAGGGAGGCTACTCAGAGAACTGACAAAGTGTCACCTTGCATCAGGTTGGTGAATGTCAGACAATGATTCTGGACCAGTGAAGGTCTTGTGAATTGATGAAACCCAGGATCTCTCACATGGAGAATGACTAACATTGTAGTCAAAAGGAAAACCCAGAGAAGGAAGAGAAGCTGGTGCCAGGAGGCAAACGCATAATTCGAAGTCGAGGCCGTGGCAGAATTCCACCATCACACTGCTGTTTGTCAGATGGACAGACTCGCTACCTTTGGAGGGGATTTTCATGGCCAGGATTATCATGGAGACTCTGGGATTGATGAAAATTGTGTGAAAGGGTTATGGTTATCTTGATTAGTTAATGCCCTTCAATTCACTTTGCATTTGGGGTCTCTAAACTTGTGTTGGGTTATATGCAGGGCTTCTGGAATTATGCCATTGCGTGGCAGTAGCATTTTATGCATAATTACAGATTTGCCACATTATTCCGCATAATCTGCCTCATAATCTGTATTTTTTAACAACAAAAAAGTTCCAGCTAAAAAGGGTTGAAAGTTACTTAACCCCTTCACTGCGGCGGCTATTCCGACGCAGTGCTAAGGGGGCGGGGGGGACGTGCGGCGTGCCCATGCTGGTGACGGAACCGCTCCGTCACTAGCCGCGGTCACGCTGTGCTCATGACGGAGCGGTTCCGTCACGGCCCCGCCCGCTCAATGGAATGCTCAGCGCAGGCGCGGAATCTTCGCCGCGCAGGCGTGCCAAGCGGGCCGTGACGGAACCACTCCGTCATCAGCACAGCGCGACCGCGGCTGATGACGGAGTGGTTCCGTCACCAGCAGGGGAGGGGTTAAAACACAGTGACATGTGTTGGCAGGCAGTAGAAGGCCCTTCACAAAGCTTGACTGGTCATCTTTCTGTCACCTGTTGCAATATTTGGGTGTTAAACTAGTACCACTGAGGTACAACCAGTGCTCAGACAATGTTAACAAGTGTACAAATGACAAAATCATGAAGTAATACAATCACAAGATGTGCCACATTATGTTGTATAATTTGCCTTTTCTTGCTGCATGATTTACTCAGCCCTGCTGCTTAATTTGGTCCTACCGCATAATTCCAGTGGCCCTGGTTATATTTTCAATTAATGTGCGGTATTAATTAAAGGTGTGTTATATTGAAAAGGAATTAAGTTTGTTTAAATATCAACACTGCAGGGCAGTAGGTAGCCCTGGGCCAGTGGTGGATCCTGTCCTGACCCAAAGCAAGTTTTTTCCAAAAAACAGTGGACCCTAGTACTTGGGAGATCAAGGTAAGAATAGACATACACTAAATAGTTAGTATGTCCTTTGTCCAGCCGGACAGGAGTTTATTCAATAGATATACACAATTAGAAATGAATTTTACAGTAATGTCAAGTGGGCACGACCCGTGACCCACAGTGAACAAGACAAAACAACAAAATTCAGGCAAAAGCGAACAAGGCGGTCTGTATACTTGTACTCAGTGAACAGACTTGATTGTGTGTTTGAGTAAGCATTGGCGAATTTTGCGAATTTGCGGTTTGCGAATTTGCATGAATTCGCAAAATAATCCGCGAATTTGCGGATTTCCCAGCAAAATCGCAGATTTTTGGGCAATTGCACTTTACTCAACTGGAGTACTTTCTACTGGCTAACCAGTAAGTGCTACCTCGTTGGGTAAATGTATCATGCTTTTCCTACACTACAGTTGCGTAAATGCCCAGAAGAGTTGACCCCGTGTGTCTGTAACTTTGCCACCGCCCCCATAGGCGCCGAGGTCCCTCAAGTGAGCTGCCCATCACAGTGGGGGAAAGGGCGGTAAGAGGTTGCATAGCCTAGTGTGTGTGGGGCCGGGCTTCTGTGCGAGTTCACATGCCTCTTGTTTATAAAGGTCAGAGACCGAGAAGAGCAGCAGATGAGGAGAAAGCAGTAAGTGCTACCTCGTTGGGTAAATGTATCGTGCTTTTCCCGCACTACAGCTGCATAAATGCCCAGAAGAGTTGACCCTGTGTGTCTGTAACTTTGCCACTGCACCCATAGGCGCCAAGGTCCCTCGAGTGAGCTGTCCATCACAGTGGGGGAAGGGCGGGAAGAGGTTGCAAAGCCTAGTGTGTGTGGGGCCGGGCTTCTGTGCGAGTTCACATGCCTCTTGTTTATAAAGGTCAGAGACCGATCAGAGCAGCAAATGAGGAGAAAGCAGTAAGTGCTGGTTACTGGAAGTACAGGGATTCCCTAGACCCCCATCATGGATTACAGCTAATTGTAGACGGTAGATCTGGGGAGAACGCACACCTGCCTAGCATCGACCGTGCTCACTAGATTCTTGGGCTGATTATAATGCGTTACTGAATTTGAGCTTCAACTCGGGCACGTGCTTTTTTTATCTGTAAGTGCTTCCTGCTGAGGTTTAATTGTTGGGACAGGCGCCTCGTTGCCTAATTGTAACTATTCTCTGACCCTGCTTCGAGGGTCAGAGCAGGGTCAGAGAATAGTTGCAATTAGGCAACGAGGCGCTGCTCAGGAAGCACTTACAGGGTTACAGCAGGTGCCCAAGTTGAAGTTAATTTCTTTGTAACCATTTTGTAAATGGTTACAAAGAAATTAGCTTCAACTTGGGCACCTGCTGTAACCCTGTAAGTGCTTCCTGAGCAAAATTTGTCCCGCTCGCGGATTTTGACGCGATTTCGCGTGATTCGCAGATCGCAAAATTGGAGAAAATTCACAAATTCCGCCAGCGGAACGAATTTTCCGCCCATACTTATTTTTGAGCACCATTGTACAAAGCATTTACAAACATTTTAGGTACATATGGTACTAATGTGTCGATGAAGTTTCGATGTCGAAACCTTAAATACATGGCATCATCTTCAGGACAAAAATATAAATCATGTTTGTCTTGGAATTAAATAACAATTGCCTTTTATACTACAAACAATCAACATAGTGAAAAGGAGATCAGGGGAAATAAAAAGAGAGAGAATATTGTGATTATGTATGCTAGGCATGTATTTAAACAGACCAACCGTGACATGAATGCATTTTAGTGATGATAGTTATAGGTTTTAAACAAGGCGACAATAGTGTGGAGAACGCCCGGTGCATGCGGCGTAGTGAACATAGAATGGAGAAGAGAAACGTCTTTAGCACCCAAGGAAACATTTGTGCTACATGATGGTAATACACTTTTTGGGGTGTCATAAAGTCGAGGGTGAGGATTCAAAGTAGAGACATACGGCGCAGTGCAATGGTTTACGAAAATTTACAAGTTGTGACATAGTAGTGAACGTCTCTATTCCCGTGTGCAGACAATAAAGTTAAAGGATGGCGCATTACGCTAATACATTTTAAGCAGAGCACATGGAGTCAAGGGTGATATTTCATAGTGGTGATATACGGCGCAGTGCAATGGATCACGTTAATTGACATAGTAGTGACATACGGCGCAGTGCATTGAGGAGGGGCGAGTAAGGGGTTGAATACTGCGTGGTTTTGGAAACGCGCATTGTTGTGGGGCGCAGTACAGGGATGAAACTCACGGCGCTGGGTGGTGGGGGGCATGAACCGAGAGGCTGGTAAAGAGATGGGGCGCGGTGGGGTGTTGCACAAGGGGTGCCAATTAAGAAGAATTACCAGGTCAGGTATTCCATTATGGGAACTGGAAGCCAGGCGGTAGAGACGTTATGGGCAATGAGAAGCCTGCGGGGGAAATAACCAAATGAACAAAGTGGAAAAGGAATGAAGGGAACTCCGCATTGAGCTGAAAAGCCAGTTAATATTTACCCTTCACGAGCGGGTCTGTTTCGCGAGATCCCGCACATATCTTCGAGACCGTCTGAATCGCGGCTCGCTGTGAAGAAAGGGATTGGGGCAGTGGATGCTCAGAGTGGGAGTAGGGAGGAGTGGGAGGGTAGGGAGTTGCCAAGCTTACTTACTTCTAAGCCAGTAGCACGATCACAGTACACTGCATCTTCAGGAGGGGATCTCTAGTAAGCCGGTCTGGGGAGCCGGCTTTAAAGGTGTCATGTGGGCATGGGGAGAAATAGTAAATGGACAACCACGAGGGCCGCGGTGGCCATCTTGGAAGGGTGATTCATGATCGGCCAGAAGTGGAGCAAGGTTGTGTGTCACATGACTGCTGTGGTCAAGGCGGCAATCTTAGAGTGGGTGGCATAAGGGAGAGGCATAGTTAAAAAGAGAACTGGCGCATAGTTAGAAAGAGTACTGGCGCATGGCGGCCAACTTGGAGTGGGGTTTCCTCAATGGGCTGTGTGAATGGGTAGGCAAGGTAGTGGAGGTGCTGTGATAAAATTAAAAAACATTTATACATGTTTGTAATTTACAATCTAATTATTTGTAGCAAAACTTTCTGGTAGGGTGGAAAGACAAAATGGTAGGAAGTCAGTAAGATATAACTGAACAATGAGAAAGGATACTGGATTACAGCAGTGAGGTCCAGTCTTCAAGACGGTTTAGTCCATTGCAGATACTGTTAGTTCGTAGTATCCAATTCAGTTCCTCTTTGTTCAATAGTTGTGACACATCCGCCCCCGTGGAGGGGGTTTGATCAACGTGATAATTGTCCAGGTCAGGTCTTTTTCATTGTGTCCCTTTTCCATGAAATGTTCGATCAAGGGAGCGTTTGCAGTGTTGCATCGAATCCTGCTTCGGTGCTGTCCAATACGAAGCTTTACCTTCTGGGTAGTTTGACCTACATAGATCTTCATGTAGGGGCAGAAAATTGCATACCCAACACTCGACGAGTTGCAATTAGTGAGATGTTTTCAATCATAGTTGATTGTGCCAAATGAAAAAGTTTTCCCCTCAATGGTAGAGTCGCATGTTATGCAATTACCACCTTTCACATGGCCAGTGAGGCCCAAAGTAAGGTCAAGTAGAAACCAGAGAAGCTGATGACAGCAGACATAATCAAGAAGGGGAAGGAATGAATAATTGTGTGACCTAGATCACCAAACAGAAGGTGGTGGTGAGGCTTTGCAAAAACTGGCTAACACATAGGAGACATTAGAAATCATATGGACCCCATCAGAGGCTCTGCCTACACCAGAGGTGTAATGGACCCACCTCTGCCTACTAAGTGGTCAGATGTAAAGTTATCTGCTGCACTGCAGTTCATTTCTGCTGAAATAACTTCTGTCAGCTATGAAGGGGCACATTCATCAGAGGTGGATGTTAGGCACCCCCCCATCATGAGGCAGTTGTTTGTTTCTGAGAAACAAAAAATGAATGACTCTGACATTGGGAGTGTTGACCAAGAAACGTTCATATTGATAGAGAGGCTTATGTTAAGATGATGCAGGATAAAGAAAATGCCAATATCCAGGCGAGGAGAGATAATGAACTTGGATCAAGGCCCTGATGGGGTAATAAATCTGATTTCCAGGACTGAAAAGCATGGAATAGGACATTGTGTCTAGATTCCCGGCCTGGCTGGCAAGAGGAAAAGGTCACCTGACATCACATATCATCACAGACAAGCACAAGAAGAAACGTTTGCTTTAGTTAAACATTAACTATAAAAAGATTATTTTAAAAAGTTAATTGGGGCAAATATTACTCTGTCACTTTAAAGTAGCTTAGTGTGCACGGCAGAGACCTGTATGCAGAAGCCAAAGCCTATAGATTTTGATATTAGGTGGGTATAGAGGGCTACACTGCCATAGTCTAACTCCAATGCACTTCCCATGTGCTCATGTCCTCATGCATAACATCAGACAAACCTCCCTTCCCCGGTGCCTGTTAGGGCAACCTATGGCCATGCCCAGGGAGGGCTAGGGGTAGGGGTGGACTTTTTTATGGCCTGCATGCCCTACACATAGTCCCATACTCCCAGCACCCAAAGCTTCCCAACTGCCAGAAACTCCCAAAAACAACCAAAAATATATTTAAAACAGGGGGATTAGTTCTGGTTTCTAAAACTCCATCTCTACAATTTATCTTAAGTAAATAAACAGTAGCCATGCACTGAAATCTATCTTGTTCAATTGTTGTAACCCATAGAAAACGTATGTGGCATTGAAAATAATTCCCTTTCTTCCCGGGCCTGCTGGGGCATATAACCTGTCCTTCAGCCATGCTTTGTGCCCAGTACTCCACAGCCAATGCCAACAGGGCTTAGTCAGGAACCGGACGCAGTACTTGCACTTCAACAGTGCCCTGCTCTGAGTACCCTACCCCCAGTGGCTGCCAATCATTGGATTTAACTGTGCATAATCAGTATTGGTTTCATGGCTGCAGATACTCATGAAAGAGTCGTTGTGTTCTTTTCTATCAACAATTGTCTTGAGTAATGGTATTGGGGGCACAGATCAGACAGGTGCCACTGGGCACCAAGAATGCTGGTTGAGATGATTTGCTACTGCTGTCTTGGGTTCCAGCCCACTGTGGATCTGTCGGTTGCCCAAAGGACCACCTTTTCTACACCTGACTTTCAGGGTAACAATGGGTAAGCAGTTACAAGCTTCCCAGGGATTTAGTGTGGGTGACAAGAGCCCAAAATGCAACAGTCAACCAACAGCCACAATAGCCTATTGTCCAAAACAGTGCTTATGTTTTAGTGAAATGAGAGTAATATAATCACACAATGAAATGTAATAATAATTGAGGTTCTCAGTTATTGGGCTGGAATCCTGTTATTGATCTTCAGTGAGGTGCAACACCCTCTGTTGGACTTTTGTTAGTGTCTTCGACCCCTAGTGTATAACATGGTCTAGGCATAGATTGGGCCCAGATGCAATTCACCCAAAGAAGTAAATACCCCTATGTTTAGATGCACACATCAGTTCAGTTCAGATCCACTAATTTAAGACTACCCACTAAATGTCTGAGGATGCATAAGCAGAATTCTTCTGCCTCCTCAGTCTCTCATTCCACTCATAGTTAGGCGCAGTGGGTGCCTACTTTACTGTAGGTGCATCTTTGGGTGGCGCAGGGTGAGTGTGTTCTTGGTTCCACTTGTGCCTAGCTGGATATGGTACAGTGGGGTAACTGTGGTGGGTTCTCACACAGAGTTCAGGCTCACACTGAAATACTCATCTTGGGCAGTAGCAGCCTCTCTGTGGGTGGAGAATGGATGTTTTGATGGGCAGATGTGGCCTTTGGGATGGTCACCAGAGAATGGGCGTTTTCAGCAGTTGCAGCCACAAGGCCGATCAGGACATCTGCACCTGCAGCCTTACTCCACCGTAGGCAGACAGCACCAATCTTTCAAATCGAAAGCAGGCTAATGATAGCACAACAATACATGGCGGGGCTGATTCACTGAACTAATTTAAGACAAAATCCTAAACTTACTACTTTTGGTATTCGAAGAAGTTAGGATTTTGTCTTAAGACAGACTTAAGACAGATCCTAACTTAAGTCTGTCTTAAGTCTGTCTTAAGACAAAATCCTAACTTCTGTGAATACCAAAAGTAGTACGTTTAGGATTTTGTCTTAAGTAGGCGTGGGCGGAAAATCCGTTCCGCTCGCGGATTTTGCGGATTTTCGGGAAATCCGCAATCCGCGAGATTTGCGAATTTCCTGCAAAATCCGCAAATCCGCGAGCAGCGGATTTTGCTCGCACTGCTCGCACTGTTCGCGTGAGTTCGCGCCCCGCGAATAAGTGCGAAATTGCAGAAATATGATCTAAGCAAAACTGAAAGTAACTACTTACCAGGTTCAAAAGTTCAGGCACATCATTAGTAGCCATTTCCTGTAGTGCTTCCTGAGGGGCCCCTCCAGAGTTCAGTTGCCAGTTGAAACTATTATGTGACCCTGCTCTGAACCTCAGAATAGTTACACATATGCCACAAAGGTCCTGAATTACAGCTAAGGGAGACAAGCAGGAGCCAGGCTGGAAGTTAAAATCCATTAATCAGCCCCTAATTCATTATGGTCAGTTGGGGAAGGGCAGGTGTTGTAACTAATTTTGCAACAATGAAAGCACTTAGCAAGTGCAAAAGATCACTAATCAGGGCGCACTAAGGAAGCAGGTGCCAGCTAAAAAAATATTCTGTGACACATTAATCAGCCCCAAATTAATTCAGGTCACTTGAGGCAGGGAAGGTGTGCTTTGCTTTGCCGAAAATAATGTACACTGGACAACCAGAGGGTGAGGTGATGAAACAGAGGGTGGCATGGGTGGGCCAGAGGGTGGCATGAGTAGTCAGAGAGTGGCAGTGGTGACAGAGAGTGGCAGTGATGAAGAAGAGTGTCCCAAACAGGTTGGACACGTAGAAACAACAAGTTCGCAAAACTTGCGACCCGACAGGTAAGTTCGCAAATTGCGAAATTGTAAAAACCCTCGCGAACTGGCAGAAACACGGGCGTACACAAAAAAAAAAAAAAATCCGCAAATTCGCGGGAATTCGCGGATTTTGCGGATTGCGAATCCGCAAATCCGCAAAATTCGCGAACGCGAGATCCGCAAAATTCGCTCATGCTTAGTCTTAAGTTAGTTCTGTGAATCGGGCCCGGCAAGTAAAAGTCTTGGTGCAGTTCACAACAAGAACTGCTTGGATAAGAACCCATTGACACCTGGGCCTTTCGGCCTCACTCATTTTTAGTCGTTTGTTTCCTCTCGTTGGCTGGGATACTGCTGAACTTCTCTTCCTGGTATATATATACAGGGTATACCCAAATGAACCTCTTCACACCTGAGTATATAAAATATCTATATAAACATAGGGGCCGATTCACAGAACTAACTTAAGACAAAAACCTAAACTTACTACTTTCGGTATTCACAGAAGTTAGAATTTTGTCTTAAGTTTGTCTTAAGACTGACTTAAGACAAACTTAAGACACAATCCTAACTTAAGTCTGTCTTAAGTCTGTCTTAAGACAAACTTAAGACAAAATCCTAACTTCTGTGAATACCAAAAGTAGTAAGTTTAGGATTTTGTCTTAAGTTAGTTCTGTGATTCAAGCCCTTTGATTGGTAGGGAGGAATTAATATCATATTTTTTATTTCTGCGTAGAGCCCATTTAATTACCCTCTCACAGTTTTTTCTTCAAACGCGTATGATTTCATTAATTGAGACACACATCTACAATGGCATGACCAGCCAGAGATAGCCATTGTGCAGATGGATGTCACTCACAATTTGTGACCTGGCTCATTAATATTCAAGAGATAGGTCAGATTGCGACGCATTATGATTCTGGTTTGTAAGAACTAACATATTAATACTCAGGCTCGTCCTTAAAAATCTTTACTGATTGCAAAAATACAGTTCAGAGTTTGCAAACGGTATTTTGTAATCAGGTATTCATACATCTATGACTAAATTTGCTGTGGATGGAAGAAGAGGTACTTAGCAGATAGTGGAATTATCTATGGCATCATGCTGAGTTTCCCAGTCACTGCAGCACATCCGTAACGCAACTAGGATTAAAATGTAACAAAGCACAACCAAAACAAATTCAGGGGAACCATCCAAGTCAAGGTTTCTAAAAATCAAGTCAACCAAGGGAAAAAACCCATATCAACAGTTGCAGAAGCCCAAATGAAGCACCTTTTGTTATAATTCTAAAGTGTCATGGAAACACAGATTTTAACAGGATCAAACCAAATTATAATACTTTATTTGGAGATGTCTAAATGATAAATATAAGCTGAAACCTAATTTCCACAAGCCATTGTTTGTGCGCCATATACAGTTTTAGAAGTATTACCGTATGTCTGTGCAAATTTAGTGGTAATTTCCATGGGATATGTGCAATCTGTAAATTACAGTGGCTACCACATCATGCTTTAGTAATATCTTTGTAACAGTGTGTTCCGAAATGCAAGACCAGCTACACCACACACTTACCACTCTCTTGATTAATGGACACAGCTCACTTGAAACATTTGTTCTTTGTGAGACGCTTGGATTTTTCCAGAATCCCTATGAGTTCATTGTGACGAGAGCATGCATGGTGGTTTGCCTGGTGACAGTCGATAGCCTTTTGAAAACCTTACTGAGCATACCGATCATTATGAAGCAGGCGATGAAGGTGGCGCAGACTTGTTTATTCATGAATAGTTGGCTGTCTAGGATGATGCCGAGGTTGTGAGTGAGTTCAATGGGTATCAGGGTTGTGACCAGCTCCAGGGGCCATTATTCATTGTTCCAGTGTGTGTCCTTGCCTTTTACAAAGATGAATACTTCTGTCTTGTCTGTGTTGAGTTTGAGACAGTTGTTCCTCCAGTCAGCAACATCTTTCATGCATCTTTGGAACTTGCCTTTGATTGTTCTGGGATTTTTAAAGGATGAGTTGGGTGTCATCAGCGTAGGAGATAATGGTGAATCAATGGCTGTTGACACTGTTGGCCAGTGTAAGCTTTCTCTAGATGCAGACAGAGATGTTTTGTATTTTAATGAGGCATTTGTGGTACCACCTCTACCTTCATCCACCACTGATCAGGAAGCACTACAGTAATTCCACAGACCTTGAATACAGTTTATAGCACTGGAGAGTCGCCAAGCACTACTTTGGAATATCAGAGGGTGGATGGGAAGATTGTAATAGCGCGGGTTTGGCACCCAGTTTTTTACAAGAGCTGTCTTTGCAATAAATATATATATATATATATATATATTTATATATATTTATTTGTATATATATATATGTGGTTTTTTTTCAAGGTCTATATATATGGATTTGGGTACAGAAATTCAAAAATTACTTAACCTGCAATATTTCGTTTTATATTTTTTGTCCTCGATATTCTTTTACCACATTATTCCAATATTGATATTCAGGAGGCAGACCAGGTTTAATTATCTTGACTTTTACACCATGCAATGAGGATGTTTGTGGTCATGTGTGTTGGTGGTCAATGTTGTTGGTTGACGGTCTTCTGTGGTCGTTTTTGAGCTGTAGTTTGAAAGTCTACTCAAGGGCGAGGTGCCCTATTGATGGGCACCTCGTGCTTGATGTGCCTCCTCGTCTGTTACTTCAAAACTAGAACGGCCCCCAATAATTTTAGGCACAGGTTTTAGATTACACAATTAGAAATGGTTTGCATGTGATTTTTGAGTTATATATATTATGTATTATTGTAACCGAAACCCTGCAGATTTCCTGGTGGGCGATATGAGGTTCTAACAAAGCCTGCAATATGCACAATGATAGTCTCTCTTGGGATTATCCAGTATTTACCCAATACATCCTGGATTCCTTCTCTTTGTTTGAGTATCTCCGTGTTTGAGGCTCATAAGTTTCTGTCTATGGATTACTATCTATGAACTATTTCATTATCTGTCCAGAAATATAAGCATGTACGTATAAATTGTAACTCTAGATTGGATTTATATGGCGCTTACTACCCCTGATGAGACATTGAAGTGCTCTGCAGTGAGTAGCACTCTATTCCAAAACTCAATGCTGGTGGTAAGTAGGTAATATGTTGGTAATATGCTCTTTCTCTTTCTAATAGGATTTGTTGTGTTAAGCTTGTTAGATTTGTGCTCTTGAGAACTCATGCCTTCACTTTGTGTTTTGAAAAGGAAAAATTAATTGAAGTTGATTAATAAAAGGAAGATGTGAAATGTTATTGGGACTGGTGGACATGTGCCTGTTAGTGAGATTGGATAGAAAAGAGGAAGCAGTCTGGAAAGCATGTTTGAGAATCCATAGTAGACAGAAAGGTTTGGGTTGAGTCTGAGAGTGGAGGCAAAGGGAAGAGGTAAGTCCTCGTTTGTACAGAGGAGGAAAGATGCAACTTTAATCCTCCTGGTTTCATATCTCTTTGTTTTGAGCTTATAATCTACTGAGCATGTGAGAATTGTGGCATGTGAAACGTGTCCTTGAAATCAGCGAAAATAAATGCAAAGAGGGTAAAACGAGGTTGGAACAATGCAAGAAACACTAGGATTTCATACAAAACACGATCTACTGAAGTTGTGCAACCTAGTTTTCGCTTGAAATCCTAGCAGCAAATTAAACAAGGACCAAACTATGGAGAAGTGGAATATCATGTGATATTCCCAAGAGTATCTTGTAATTTCTTTAAAATTACATTTTTGCACAGGTTACCTTGATGAGCTGTAAGTGCTAGAAGGGTGTATCTCAAGTACAATATCAAACAGCCCCGCTCTATCTCAACGTGTAGAGCTGCTATACGAAATCAATGCTTTGCATAAGTACAACTAATGACATCACTGGATGTAACTTTTTGTAAATTTTGCATTGGGCATCTTTTACCATTGGTGCAAGACAGTGCTGACTTAAACCTGGGCATTGGTCCCTTAACCCCTTAAGTGCTGCCTCGGTGCATTGGCCGACGGCAGCACTACCTCCCCAGTGCTGCGCACGACCATTGGACGTCCATTCAGCACTAGTTCCAATGGACAGCGCAGCACTGGGGAGGGATGTTTACTAGCAGCTATGAGGATAAACCAAATTGCACTCTGAGCTCGTATTCTTCAGGACATTAAAGGAAAGCCACGCGGACTACTCTTGGACAGTGGGGTAATCCTCATTCTGGTTGGCCAAACTCTCCAATACTGGTTCCATATCAGATCACAGGTTGAAGCAGGATAGTTTTGTGACATTTGCAAAAGAAGTATAATGGAATTTTAAGAGATTGGGTTTCTGGTTGGCAGAGGTGTGCAGCCTGTCCAAGCAGGAACTGCAATCCTAGTCAAGGTAAATCAGATAAACACGACAAATGAATCTGTGATCACCCTCAGGTAGCTTGGCACAGAAAAGTCAGGCTTAAGATATGTAAACTATGTGTACAACACTCCAAACAGTAAAACAGTATAAACACCACACAAAAAGATACCACACTCGGTTAGAAAAACAGAGATTAATTTAATGAACAAAGCAAGACCAAAATGACATATGTCCAATAAGTATTAGCGGAGTTATACATTTTTAAAGCGTAAACTGAAATGTAGTGCATAAAAACATAAAGCGCCGACCAAGGCTATCTGGTTGCGCTAGACCAGGTCAAATCAAAACGCTTAGGCCAACCGAAATGGTGCTCGGGTCAGATAAAAGGTCCAGTATTGGCCACCTGAAACAGTACCATGGTTCACGGTTGCGTCGAAGTTGAGGACAATATGCAAGGAGCAAAGGAGGTGATGCATCGGCATCGATCCTTCGAATGTAGGTGATCCATGGGCTCCGAGCCGCACAGAGTCAGAGATTCACAGGGAATAGAGGAGATGCGCTACTCCATCGGAAATGCAATGATCTTGCCCATCACAGGTACCATTTTGGTAGGTAGTGATAGACAAATTAAATGGGGCTACGGGTCAGAACACATAACTAAATATAAAACAAGTCTTGTTTGGCATTCTCCCATCCTTGACAAAGAAAAAACTGAGTAGGAAGTGTCTGCTTTTGAGGTTGGTGCTGGCTAAGTGCTGCATTGCTATCAGATGGTTGGTCCAGGAGACTCCGTGCTTTCCAGACTGGCTTTGAGATATTTCAGAATGGGCCATGGCTCAGGAATTACACATGAAACATGTGGGGAGAGATGAGAAATTGAAGGATGACCTGCTGACTTGGGGGGAGGGCAATGCTGACAGTGTTGCAGGACCCTCCAGATGCGTGACCGCCCTAAAGGCCAGCAATGGTGTTGAGTGCAGGATGCCTGGCGCGATAGTCTGTGTTAATGATGCTGTGGAAATGTGGCTATTGAACAATTTACTGTCACTCCTGTGGTTCTGGGGGTCAGATCGGCCTAAGTATAGGAATTTATTTTGAATGAGTGGTCTCCTGGGGGACAACGTTAGAAATGTGACTACTTCTGCACCTGTTGAGGTTTACTCAACAGGTGTGTGCATGGGTATGAGCAGGAGTGGTCAGAGTGGAGTTGTTGTGGGACTGGTTTGATTATAGAATTGTGTTTGGCATGAAGACTGTATGTAAGTAATTCTGAATGCTCTTGTAAAACTATATTACAAAGTTATAATATTTTTTTAAACCTTGCAGCTTGTAATTATTTGTTCAGAAAATGTTACCAAAAGAAACAAAATATTTGCAAAAACTATGAGTTAAAATTAACATCCACATCAACCAACTCTTTTAAAAACCCTTTCCTAACTCACTAAACCATGAACTTACTCCTTCCTATAATCCAGGATTTACAAAAGATACAATTATATGCAATAGGTTAGTCAGATGAGTGATATAAGACTATGATTCTAATATATATTTAAGCGTTCTCCTCACACAATCCCACAGCATGCCTCCCTGGACCCTAACGGTGGCAGTGAGTTCCCATGCGTGGGCACCTGTATTTTCTGCAATTGCTCCATCTGTCAGCATGAAAAGGAAGGATGGACTGACTCAGGAAAGGGTGCCAGTAAAGTGCAGATTCATTTTTCCAACACATATCCAGCATCTGAGACCTACGCTTTTCGATGACAAAGTCTTGATCCTTAAAATGTGTACAGCTCAGATTCTGAATGTGTGATGGAATAATAAATTTGCACTTTGCTGGCACCCTCTTGTGAGGAGTCCTTCCTGTTTGCACTATCGGACAGAGAAACCCTCTCACACACACACATGTATATATATAAATTTTGCAATAATGGATTTTGTATTTTTGTACTTTTGTAGTTTTGTATTTTTGTAATTTTCTACTTTTGTACTAGTTTTTTACCGGTTTTACTGGACTTGACTAGTTTTTTTTACCATCCGTCGGCATAGACATAGGCTTTTATTAAGGGAAGAAATTTAAAATATTTATATTTATATACATGTATTTGGAGAGGCAAATTTTAGGACTATTTATATTTTAATACATTATTTATAAAGGGAATTTTAGATTTGATTGGATGCAATATACATGTATTTATTATGTATCTGTATGGTCTGAGGTCCCAAAGTGGCATCAAGTAATGGTGTGCACTATTGTTTGCATTAGGTATATGCATATAGTCCTTTGCTGATTTGCACCTTGAAAAAACATGAAATCTCCCAATAATGGCTGATGATCTATAAAAGAGAAAAAATAGAAAAGAGAAAAAAAGATATGGTATCATTGACAAACATATTTCGATTTAGAAATGCCTTAATGAGAAACCAGATATGGCAATAGGTATATAAAAAGTTTTTGATAACAATGATACTATCAATTTTCAATTTTAGTATCTTAGGGTAGAGGGGTTTTGTTTAGTACACGGGTTCATCATATTTTGTTATTTAGGGTATATGGGTAAAACACAGTTTATTAACTTGGCAAAGGTCAGGAATTTGTGAAATGTTGTTATGGGCAGCACTGTATAATGGGGCATTTAAGTCGAGATTTCGAGCAAAATACATGTTAGACTCATCAGGGTGTTTGTACATAAATATTTATGGACTGAATATTTACTCTGCATTTAAGCAGCTATTTTGAAGTTGAAATAACCCAACATATATTTTATGGTGAAATAGAAAATTACTACCCAGGAAAGATGTGATTTTAGATATGAATTAGTATTTTTTCTATGTCCTTGCCAAGACACATGGTATTTTGAATGCACCTGCACTTTAAAAAGTGGAAGAAAAGTAATCATGGTGTCATGTGATCAAGGGCGGGGAGCGCCTGAAACGCGTAATAGCAGACAAGGCAAAATAAAATAACTATTGCGCAAAAACAATTGGTCCACGTTTGTTCTTTTTCCTGGAAGTGAAATGGTGTGTTCGAGTTGGAGAATATATATATATTACACGTAGGCTGGTGGGAGGAGCAGGTTCTCAGTGCCATGCACAGGGTGTGGGTTAGTGAGAAGATCATCAAATACCTGCGTTACATTGATGACATCTTCATTTTGTGGCAAGGGGAGGAGAAGGAAGCTTTGGCTTTTATTGAAAAAATTTGCAATAACTCCCTAAATCTAAACAGTGATGTCATTTGAGATGTCATCAGTGATGTCACTGACCATGTCATGAATGATGTAATATGCGACATCATCAGCAGTGGTTTGCGGGTGCGCAAAATATAGTTAGTACAACTAACTATATAGGAGCAAATTCAATGGTTTTTTAAATGCTAATTCCTAACTATATAAGGCCTGAAACCTATGGTTTTTTCACTGAATTTCAAAGGTTTTTTATATGCTAATTTTTAACTATATAAGGCCTGAAACCTATGGTTTTTTTCAGTGAATATATATATATATATATGAGATTGAGAGAGAGATAGGGAGATATATATATATAAATATATATATATATATACATATATATATATATATACATACATATATATTTATATATATATTTATATACATCAATACTCTCCAATCTGTGTTGCACATTGGAGTGGTTAGATTTACTATACCCACTCCAATCGAAGCAACAGTACAGAAAGTATTGGAGTACTTTTCCCACTCTAATCCAAGCAACAGTAGGGAGTTTTGGACTTTGAAGTGGGTAAATTCACTAATAGCATTCAAACGTAAGTAAAATCAATGAATGTATTGAATTTGGAGGGGTATGATTTAATATTGCGACTCCAATATAAACAACAGTAGGGAAAATGTTGAACTTTTGGAGGTGTTAACTGTACTATCTTCGCTCTAATGTAATCAACATCAGGGAAAGGAGTGTACTGAGGAAGAATTGCATATAGCATTCCAAACCCTAATCGTTTTTAGAAAACGTTAAAATGCCTGACCACACAAGTTAATGAAACATATTAAAAGTATATAGTATATAAATAAATAAAATTAGCTGGAAACAGCAATCAATATTAGACCAATATTGTAATAAATTACAAAATATACTCCCCTCTCTATTACCCAACCCCCCCCCAAAAGTTATAATAAATGATAAATAAAATTATAATAACATTAACATGGTAATTAAATAAAACAAATAAAATAAAAACCAAGATTAGTTATAAGATTCAGTTTATAAAAATGAATAATAAATTATGAATTAATCAAGTAATATTTCATTAGAAAAGAATAAAAGAATACATAACAAATAATCAATTAAAAAACTAACAGTTAACTAACAAATGTGAATTGCAAATGCAAAATTAATTAAAAATATGTACCTTAAATAAATTCCCACCCTATTCCCCTTCAAACACATCTAAAATATAAATTGCTCATTTAACTATACTAAAGTAAAATATACATTGAAAACCAGAAAATAAGCACACATCGAAAATTACGAACTATACTTGAAAAGCAATAATAGTAACACCTGAAATTGATGTGATCACTGATATATAATAAAATAATTCAGAAACGTTATTTGAAACATGAAAACCTCATCATCAATATTATTTATTTCGGATTCCACTCAATAAATCACTCTTTAAAAGCATTATAGAATACTACTTGAAACTAAGAATAGTAAAATAGCTTTAAATCGTGCATATTCTCATCACTTAAAATATTCTCTTACAATTTACTCATGATTACAATGCTAGTATAGCAATTTTAGCAGCACTCTAGCTATTTAAACAAGGCAGGAGCGCTCCAATTTGGGAAACACAATTGACCTCAGTATCTTGACTAAAGCGTAGAAGGATAGGGCACATAAAGAAATGTAGAGACGTTATTTAATACAACTATATTAAAGTAAACAATATTTTTTAAAGTAATATTATATGAATAAGAAATGTTATTTTAACAAATGTAATTCTTACCTTCTCTATTTCGTCTCACAATATTTCTGTAGTGGCAACATTTTTGACACGGTATTCATGTCACAAGAACTTTTTGAATCGATATTTGACAGTCGCTGAGTAAGGGCTGTCTTTTGTTTACAGATCCAAAATGATTGCATCTGCAATATCTGATCCTGTTCACCAGGTACAATTCAGCGTCCAGTGAAAGTCATGGCAGGAGAGAGGCTGGAGCAGGAGCACAAATCAGCCGCTCAGCCTGCAGCAACAGCCCCTGGGCTGACAGCTGTCTTCTCTCTCCCTCAGCATGAGCAGGAACACTCAGACACCATGCAAAGAGCCTGAGGCGCACAGGGCCTCCACATGCAGGCAAAACAGGCACTGAAGAAGCAGATAACATTACCACCTCATCCGTCATCCCTGACGCAGTCCTTACACGTGAGATGTTATCTCCAAACTGCAGACCAGATCTTGGAGTAATGAAGATTACCAGTAAGTAACCAGGCCATTCCGCTAGCTGAGCCCAGCCCCTCGCTCCATTTCCCCTGTGCTTAGTGTTGAGTGATCTTCTCCGCAGCGCCACAATCTGCTGACCATCTGCTCCAAGCAGATGATAAATGGGTGCAGATTTGAACCTTATATTGGATCAAAAAGGGGAAAAACATGGACATTTGGATCAGAGCTTCCTGGGTCTGCATGTTATTTCCCATTCTGAGCGGAGTAACTGAGAAAAGCAGGAATTAAGTGCAAAGATACTGACTGGATATGGTAATTCTATCCACATGGTTTCATTTCACCTAAATTCATCCATGTCTACAGATTGCATGCCATTACGTGGCCAGTGTACCTGTAGATTCTTTGACAGGTGGTTGCAGTTCTAGGTGTTGTATACATCTTTGGGTTTCTGGGCTCACACATTGTTCATTGGAGGCAGTGTAGATGTTATGTAAAATAACATACAATATTCTCTGCTTTTTACCATTCAGTTGCCTATTCTTCCCCAACCAAAACATACATTTAAACGGATGCATATATTGAACTATTTTATTACGTTTTCCATCTTCTGTGCATTGAAATGATGACGCCGTGGGTCCTCGCGTCCTCGATTCCACCCCACTGCATATTTATAAGTGAAACCGTACTCTGTTTAGTGTGTTGTACTGACGTTCGCGTAGTTCATTTCATCCACTCCATCTCAGCGCCTCTTATACAGCGATGAATTATATACCTGTCAGGGCCTGCGATCCTGCCGCAAGAGAGAGAATGAAGGCTGAAGTCTCTCCATGCTCAAGGATGTGGCGCAGAAAGATGCTGGCAGGGCAGATGTGCTTGAGAGCAGCACCGACGTGATGTGTGTGTGCCACAGAGGCAGAGTTTACCTTCAAGTCAGCTTAAGTGCAAGTGCCTGAGAGTGGTTCTGAAGGCTTCAAGACATCAGCAGACCCATCCGCTTGCTATCATTTGTAGACTGTAGCAGGCAGCGCCGCTGCTCTAAGGAAATGGCTGCTCAGAGAGTGTCATAGGCAGTGCTTAATTTGAGCCAGTGGTTTCTGGTGCTTGACATCGGCACTTAATTATCAACACCAGTACCTATGACTGTCTGCCACATGGTGGTGCTGTTTTTTATATTTAGAGATTAGCACAACAACTGTTGTTTCTTAATTCAATATACATTAGGAATGACAAATACATGCTGCCAAAGCCATTCTTTTAACTTTGGGGTCCTGAAAATGTCAGAATTGTCACACTTGTAGGAGTGTTACTTATTAGTTATGCTGTTACTGTAATTGACAGCGGCAATGGGCAGTGCAAGTGGCCTAAGGATTAGAGCTTGGCATTTATTTTGTCTTCACAAATTAAGCACTGGCTATAGGCTGATAACTATTCTCTTGATTGTCTCTGATGACACTAAATATTAAAATGAGAAGAGGGAAGCGGTGCATAGTTTGTTATGGCAGTGTGCACGAGTCCTCATTTTTGGGAACAGGGACTTCAGTTTTGGCTTCGATCAGGAGAGAAAAAGGCATAAAATGGAGAAAAATATAAGAGAAAGAGGTAAAAACACCAATGGAATGTACCTATAATAAAAAAGGACCCTACAAGAGTGAGCTATAGAGAAAGGAAATGTAGGGGAGATGGAAGAAAGAGGTATTAGAGAGACCAAGCCAGAAAACTGTAGGTCCATCACCCTTCTTATTGCTCTTGGAATACTCACTAGGGGGGCCGATTTACAGAACTAATTTAAGACAAAATCCTAACTTTACTACTACGAAGTGCCTTCTTTGAATACCAAAAGTAGTACGTTTAGGATTGTGTTCTATGAATCAGGCCCACTGCCGCTTGCCCACTCTCTGGACATAACCAATTTGCCACGATCCCTGGAAGCTTGGATTCTATCATGGTTGGATTACATGACTGCCATGGCCTAGCGGCTGACAAATTCCAAACTGTCTTAGATCACAGAGCCTGCTTGCTCTGTTGGTGTCTTTGAACATGATAGATCATGAGATATTAATAAGTGGACTCACTTCAATTGGCATTAACGATTCTGTGTTAGCTGTGTTTCCATTTTTTTTTCTCGATGCACCAACTGTCAGTGGCCATTTCACTGTATTACTCATCATCCTTACTAAGCATGGGCGGAAAATCCGTTACGCTCGCGGATTTTGCGGATTTTCGGTAAATTCGCAATCCGCGAGATTCACGAATTTCCCGCAAAATCCGCAAATCCGTGAGCAGCGGATTTTATGGCTTGCTCGCACTGTTCGCGTGAGTTCGCGGCTTCCCAGTTCAACTTCGCGCCCCGCGAATAAGCGCTAAATTGCAGAAATACGATCTTAGCAAAACTGAAACTACTTACCAGGTTCAAAAGTTCAAGCTCATCATTAGTAGCCATTTCCTGTAGTGCTTCCTGAGGGGCCCCTCCAGAGTTCAGTTGCCTACTTGCAACTATTATGTGACCCTGCTCTGACCCTCAGAATAGTTACACAAAGGTCCTGAATTACAGCTAAGGCAGACAAGCAGGAGCCAGGCTGGAAGTTCAAATCCAGTGACACATTAATCAGCCCCTAATTCATTATTGTCAGTTGGGGCAGGGCAGGTGTTGTAACTAATTTTGCAACAATGAAAGCACTTAGCAAGTGCAAAAGATCACTAATCAGGAAGCACTAAGGAAGCAGGTGCCAGCTAAAAAAATATTCTGTGACACATTAATCAGCCCCAAATTAATTCAGGTCACTTGAGGCAGGGAAGGTGTGCTTTGCTTTGCCACAATAATGTACACTGGACAACCAGAGGGTGCTGTGATGAAACAGAGGGTGGCATGGGTGGGCCAGAGGGTGGCATGAGTAGTCAGAGAGTGGCAGTGGTGACAGAGAGTGGCAGTGATGAAGAAGAGTGTCCCAAACAGGCTGGACACGTAGAAACAACAAGTTCGCAAAACTTGCGACCCGACAGGTAAGTTCGCGTTTGCGAAATTGTACACAACCCTCGCAAACTGGCAGAAACCCGCGTGAACACAAAAAAAAAAATCCGCAAATTTGCGAGAATTCGCGGATTTTGCGGATTGCGAGTTCGCAAATCCGCAAAATTCGCGAACGCGAGATTCGCAAAATTCGCCCATGCTTAATCCTTACCTGTTTCTTGTGGAGTCCTGTAGGGTTTCCTCTCTAGCCCAATGTTGTTTAACATCAATGTGAAGTCTTTAGCACACTTAATTGCATCCTTTGGCTGCCTTGCAATTTCTTATGTAGATGACTTGCAGTTGATTGCACATCTTCGCCATCAGGCTCACAACTCTTCTTCTAAGATGGCATCCTGTCTGTTGGAAGTCTAGCTTTGGATATCACAAGGTTTCCTTAAGCTAAATGCCAATAAGATGGAGATTTCTTGGCAGGAAACACTTTCAAGTGATGGCACGACTACATCTACCCCAGAAACTTAAGATAAGTCTCCTCCCCTGTGATGAAGGTGACAACCATGGGAATCAGGTAGGATAAAAATTTCTCATCGAACACCCAGATAAATACCGTCTCCTCAATTTGATTCCATGTTGACCGCCTCTTGAGAAAATCTTTGACTTTTTTGCCCCCTAATCCAGAGGCCCAGGTTGCTCCCCTACTTATTCTTTCTGAAATCAATTTGTATAACCTTCTCTACTTGGACTTGATTGTATTCCCATTGGCCAAACCACAGAGGATCAAGAACACAGCAGTATGATGGATCAGCAAGTTGCATACATTTGGCCACCTAAGCCAGGAAATAATTCACCTTCATTGACTTACTGTCAAGCACAGAATTTCCTTCAATACACTTTTTAATGCACAGGGCCTCTCATTGCATTGGAAAATCACCCCTGACCAAATTAGTATCCTGGTTCACTACAGTGAAAGTCTACAATCCCACTCTGTCATTATTCTCAGTTTTCAATTTCAAACAATTCTGATCAAGTGAGGGTCTCTTCACAATCTAAAACCCCAGCTTTGGTTCAACCTCTTTCTACACATCTAAAGTATTTAGGCACATTTAGCTTTCAAAATGGCCGTGAAAACGTATCTTTTCTGCTACCTTCATGTGGTTTTATTGTTTCTTAGCACCAAGATGCCTCTGCTGGTGTTCAAGCGCTAGATAAATAATAACTTAATCAATTACACCAATTGATCAACCTTGATATTTGTTATCCTCGCCATTCAGCAGCATCGATGGGCAGCTTGTAAAACTGTGGACCTCTTTACTTAAATTTTGCGAATTAAGCTCTGGAAAGAACAATAGGGTCTGAGAGCCTCTATTATCCCCTTCGCTGCGGCCGCTATTCCGCCTCAGCGCTCATGGGGAGGCGGGGCCGCACAGCGCTCCCGTGCTCATGACGGAACCGCTCCGTCACGTCCTCGGGTGAGCTGTGCTTGTGACGGCACGGTTCCGTCACGGCCCCGCCCGCTCTTTAGAACACCCAGCGCAGGCGCGAAAATCTCGCCACGCATGAGCGGCGAGCAGGCCGTGACGGAACCGTTCCGTCACCAGCACAGCCCACCCGAGGTTCGTGACGGAACGGTTCCGTCACAAGAATGGGAGGGGTTAATGGGGTTATTTTGTAATGTGTATCAACACCGCTCATAGAATGCAGAATATGCAGGGATAACAGACCTGCTCCCAGTTTTCCTGGTAAGGGCACATGAAGATAGACTCATTGTCAAAATGTATTATTTAGAGAATGCTGTTATTTATTAAAATATCAATTGTGTCAACCTGTATGTCAGTGTCACCTAATATTTCAACAAAATAATCAAATTCTTAATAAAAGATTTACTTATCCCATTTCAGGTGATGGACATGGACGCCATGGCCATGAAGCCAATGGATGAAATAGGACTCAATCCATGTTAAAGTCCAAACATTATATCAGGTTTGTTACATTCGTCCTGTAAAGTTTGCAGGGTTCTTAGAACACTCTGTAAGTTATTTTTGTTTTACTGAGCATGGGAAGAAGGAGGCCATGTAGGTTTAGCACTACCCCTAATTGAAACTATGTTATTTTCTCTTTGGTACCACTTCTGTGACACAACAGGGACCTTGTTTTTAATTCAATATGGACTAATTGGACAGTTGGAATTCATTTCTGGTGGTGAGATCACTGTGATATATGGGCCAATGTACCCCCTGCCGTACATGTTAAGAATAATCCAAGTCACTGAGGAGTTCCATAACTAAATATAGGAATGAGGCCAAAGGCAGAGTTCCTTTACAAGGTTATGGAACTCCAAGGTGACTTGCAAAATCCTTATCACGTACAGCAGGGGGTACTTTACACCAAATAATACATGGTCACACCATAACCTTTACTACAAACCACTTAAGCCGTTCTGCGTAGCATTTTCATATGAATGTGAGAGCATATTTGCAAACATGAACAATAAAAATAGACCCTCTCGTGAAAAAGTAAACAAATCAAAAACCCGTTCAATAGTAGCAGTAAAATGATATTAGAAACAATTAAATATGTATCGGTTTTAAACAAAAAAGTTGCAGTAGCTCGGAATATGTAGAAACAAGCAAAAAGGTTCAACATTTTCTATAATTATCTAAGGAGTTCAGAAAATAAACATGTTCTTTCTGCTTGTCACTGCAAGCTAGAAAAATAGAGCAGAAGAATGAAAAGAAACATTTCTTTTTTGTTGCTTGAAACAGCTGCTTCAGTTATGCTTCAAGATCATCTGCTGGCTCTGGCATTGTGATGTCAGAACTCAATAACTTATTACAGTTGACTTCTGACGTCCTGTTTTTTGGTATTGGCCTGGGTGCAAATTAGAGACAGATGTTTATACATGGATTGCAGATTCCCAGGTATTATTAGAAGATAAAGGGCCAGATGTACGAACATTTGATTTTGCGCCTCACAATTTGCGACAAATTGGAGTCGCAAATTGCGAGGCACAAATACAAAAGTTCAACAGTGTGTTTAACACTGTTTGCAATTCTCAATGTGGTCGCAAATTGTGAGATTCATTAATATTTGCGAGCCCACTGGGAATGACAGGCCCTCCCAGGGATGGTGGCCTGCTGGGCTCGGCAGACCACCATGTCTGGGACTGCTTTTAAATAAAGCAATATTTATTTTTTAATGCAACCCGTTTTCCTTAAAGGATACGGGATGCATTTTTTTTTATGAAATGTTTTCATTTCATATTTTAAGGGCAGGCAGTGGTAACTGAGACCACTGCCTGCCCTTAAAAAATAATTGTGCATGTATTTGAAAAAGGGACCCCTTCCCATTTGCGAATGCATTACCACCTACTTGAAGTCGGTGGTAATTGCGAGTGTTTTGTGACCGCAATTGCGGTTGCAAAACATTAGTACATGGGTTTGAGACTCGCTATTTGGAAGGGAACGCCCCTTCCACACAGCGAGTCGCAAAAAACCTATTTAGTGTGTCACAAATAAATTGCCACTTGCTAAAAATGCTTTGTACACGGCCCTTGGTGTTTTTGCATGTGCAAACAGGTTCGCAAACCCATTTGTGCATGCAAAAACGGGTCGTACATCTGGCCCAAAATCTTTTGCTAAAAAATGTTTTTGTTAAATTTTCTTTTTACCTGATTGTGGATATTTGTATGGATTATTTGGAGTACAGTGATTAAAATACTTTTTAGATTTGTCAATAGGATTCGTTTCTATTACTGTATTTCGTTATACCAGTAGAGTGATTGGGTGTGAATCAATGTGCTGTACTTAATTGATCCTGTGGACATAGAAGAGTTACATTGCTGCTATACCACTCTTCATCTCTATATCCGTGCGTGACACCAGGGACTAGCGAACAGGGACTTGGTTCGGTCTATTCTGGAACAACTTTCAGTATCAAATGGGCTAGAGGTATTTACATTTCCTTTGCTGTTTCATGATACCATGCAAGGTTTAGAATAGTTCAAGTGTTGTGTTTTCAGGTACCATATGTATTCCAGTTAGGGTGATCTAGCTCAAGCCCATCTAATATGATAAGCGACACAGTCACTAACTGCGTCATGTGTCTAAAGCTCTGCTGAAGGCACCATTACTCTATACACAACCATAGTTTCTGTTGAACCCAGGACTGCGATGCCTTGCAAATCCCCTCACCTTTAGTGAAAGCCACTTTCAAGACCTCTGTTAGCCATTTCTGCACTTGGAGTGGCTAGAAAACCACTCATATACATTAGGCCAGTAGTTCTCAAACTGTGGTCCGCAGACCCCAAGGGGTCCGTGACACATTACCAGGGGGTCCGCAGGCAGCTGTTTTAAAAGCACTGCAAAATTCCTTGTATAATCAGCAGTTTTCAGGCAACAATACCAGCGTCAAGACATCTCTGGTGAGTAATGTACCTGCTCAGTGGGTTACCACTTTGTCACATAGATTCTTTTGTTACTGTGCAGTTCATAAGTTACAATTGTATTCTAGCACAGTGAGATATCAACTCCCATCAAAGAGCTGCATGCAAACTGCATGGTACAAGTTAGTAAGTTATGTTTTTTTCCCAGTCTTTTATTATCCTGATGCTGCTAAAACGGTTTGTTTGGGTAGAAAAACATTCGTATTATTAAAATCAATGCTAACCACTGCGTTATGTTTTGAATCATGAGTTTGTGCTTCCACAGACCAGTCTTAAACCAGTCTTAAAAAATGTCTACCACCATGGATGACATGAATCCTACACCTTGTAGTCCCCTTTGCCTTATGTAACATGTTCTATACACTGATTTACACATGTAGGATTCATTGTCTCTTTATGTGTGTGATGTAAAGTGCGCAGATACCCTACACTGGTATGAGCGGCACTATAAAACAAATCAAATACATGTGACAGAGGGGCTCTGGAGAGATGAGAGGCACTGTTGGAGGGTGATAGTGAGGGAATCATTGAAGTGCCCAACAACGATTGTCGTATCCTGGTGCATAGCAAAGTCATCATTTACTATGCTTTAAAAGCTAATACAATTCAATATATAATGACAAATGGCTTGTAGAATGTGCCATTTTTTCCCAAATTTTGTTAAGAGGATAGACCCCCAAAGCCCCCTTTGTAGTGGTCAGGCTCACTCTATGCACTCAGTTTGCACTGTACAGGGCTCGCCTGACAACATTTGCCAGAGCTGCTTTGGGGTTCCAGTCTGAACTAGGAGAAGGAGCCTCGTACAGCGAAATAAAACCAAACATCGAAATGTTCGTCGCCAGGAGGCAGCAGCAATCTCCCACTAACATTTTCACTTTGGCAATTTTTTTAATAAATAAACAAAAATCTTTAGTAATTTGAATACTTGTTTGGTGTGCACACGTTATTTTTTTCCGAATTACTGTTTTCTTGTTTGAAATTGAAATCGTATAAATTGCTTGGGAGTCCCTGGCTTCCATTTGTAGCTCAATAGGGTCCTCAAGAGTCAAAAGTTTGGGAACCTCTGCATTAGGACAATGACAGTATTTAATTAAGGCCAATGCAGGCATCTGCCATACTGTACCATCACAAATAGCCACAAGAGGGGGTTAATTGCAACAAACACTAAGGGCCTCATTTATGAAAAGTGGTGCATCGCTGCGTGAAAACAGCGATGCGCCACTTTTCATTGCACCCTCCGTGCGACATGCTGGATGCGTCATATTTACAATATGGCGCATCATGTCGCAAGGAGTTACAGATACGACAGTATTTCTGACGTATCTGTAGACGCAAAAATGACGCATTGCTGGAGTGTGTCACAAAAGTGACGCAACTTCAGCAATGGGTCATTTAACACGGGCAAGTCCCATTTCAATGTGCCCGCGTCAGTCTTACGTCTGCTGTGAGGCAGGTGTAAGATGTTGACGCATTTGCGTCCTAGAAGTGACGCAGTGAAATCTCATAGATTTCACTGCGTCACTTCTACGAGGCTTACTTGCTTCAGAACGCCCCCTCTGCATACATTATACCTGGCGCAGGTATAATGTGGCACAGGGGTTTACAAAGTGACGCAGCTACCTAGATGCGTCACCTTGTAAATATGACGCAACATGGTGCATCTTTTACGCCGCTGGTGCGTCACAAAAAGTGAGGCACCGACGGCGCAAAACTGACGCAAGGGCATATAAATAAGCCCATCAGTAAATAGAGTTGATAATGGCGATGTAATTTCGACTGGGTTTGGTCTCAGAATGTCCTTGAACCTGAGCTTCATAGGACCATGGAATGGAGTTGCTGAAACTCTGAAAATGGAAAAAAAAAACAACAGACAACTCACAGAAGTAAATATTGAGATATACAGGAAGTGCAGAAAGTGCACACACATGCGCTCGCGCTCTGCACACACAAGCACACACACAGCACATTATTATTGAGTTCTTGTATAGCGCATAGTTGCCTATTGGTTTTCCCAGCGCTTAGAGGACAGGTAAGATAGCTTAGAAGTGAGACCTAAAATAATCAGGTTTTAGCTCCTTGCGGAAATTGGAGAGGGGAGCGCAGCATTTAAGAAACCCACATTCACAGTGGCATAAATTGCTTTTGATAAACAGATAGTGACACAGACAGCACTTAAGAACGGTCAGAGACAGTGACAAACAACTGAGGTGTCTGAACCTAACAGACGCCACACTATGTCAAACATTAAGATGCACGCAGAGACCACAGACAGCCACGAAACACGTGACCGCGCGCGCACACCCGGGCGTGCACACACGATCCCGGATTTCTAAAGAGTTAAAAAGAAGGCTTGAAATCAGAGCAGAATTTAAGCAAAAGAAAGAGACTCCACGAAAACGCTGATCCAGACACCCCGTGTGCGCCCCACGAATAGCTGAAGAGTTTAATTGTCAGCCTCTCCGGTGAGAGTGACTGTGTGAAAATCCGAGCTCAATTAAAATATTTCAAACTTATACATATTTCATAAAACAGCATGACGGTTGAAAAAATAGCTCGGATATATCACAGCCTTGCTTCGGAGAAAATGAGCAGCGAAGGCTTGTGAAACTGCATCCATTATGCCTGCCTGGCTCGCGCAAACGTGCCGCCGACTCGGGTCCTCTGTTCCCATGGCAACGGGGCCTTGTCAACAGAAAAGGAAGTGTTTCTGTCAGGGATGGGCCCTGGCACATAAAAGCCATTTCGATTTGGGCAGGCAACAGCGATCCTCTCGAATCAATACTGCACCCATAATAATTACACTCTCGGCCGCTTCATAAATCTTCATTTTTCCCCTTTTTTCATTTCCTGCTCGGTGGCGGGGTGGTGAACTTTAGCCATGTTTAAATTTCCTGCTCTCGAGCTGTTATCCCCTGTTAGATCGGCTCAGGAGAGCAGCTTTTACTGGGAGGGCCCGTTCGGAACAATAGCAACGTTTCTTTCTATGGGTATATTGCAGAACAGGTTGGAAATGAGGAAAGACGGTGAGAATAGAGGGTCAAATGCTCCAGTTGTCAGAGTAGTCATTTAAATCACAATATTATGAGTGAAAGTTATTCACATAAAATTTTGATGAATCTATTTTTTTATTTTATTAAAGACGATTATTATCTACTTCTCCATTTACTTTCTTAGAGGCATGTAGTAGTTGTGTAAAAGAACAGCAGGACGCCTTCATCAGGTAAGGAATGTGGGGCCAGATGTAGCATTTTTGTAGGATTCAGTATTTTACCGAATCAGTAACTTAAGGAATCGGTAAATTACCGAATTCCTAACATACCGATTCGGTAATTACCGAATCCGTAATGTAGAGGGCACTCAAGTGAGTGCATTCCTCAGTTAAGGATTTGTTATTTACCACCAACTACAAGTTGGTGGTAAATAACGAAACCCTTAGAAAAAGCAATGTTTTGCTTTTCCAACACTGCGATGTGGCAGACATACATGCCCTTAGGGCATGTATGTGTGCCACATGTGCACCCATGCACTATTCAGGGGAGCAACAGGGTGCCAATGTAACACCCTGCCACCCATGAATGTGTTCCACATTTTACCGAATCAGTATTTACCGATTCGGTATTTCCCATTCATTCCAGGCCCTTAGGAATGAATAGGAAAGACCGATTCGGTAAATACCGAATTTTACCGATTCTGTAAAATTTACCGAAAAATGACCTACATACTATTTACCAATTCTTAAATACCGAATCAGTAAAATTCGGTATTTAAGAATTGGTAAACGGTAAATAGTATTTACCTACATCTAGCCCGTAGTTTTATTTCAGAGCACAGCTAAACGAACACCTCGCCAGCTAAACAGACCAATAACTGATTCTAGAACATCAGGTGTACAAGCTAGAATACTCACAGGTATTCTGGAAGGGTGAGAGAAGGCAAATATAAAGAAAGGCTTCATGACCGCAGACAGCCATGTTGCGACAAGTGCAAATTTACAAGACATCTTCCTCCTTTACAGAGAAAAGAAAAGAAAACCTAAAACAAAAAACTAACAACAATAATCATTTAAATAGGCAGGGGGCCTCCGACACCTTGAACTTCTGGTTCCTATGGGCAAAGAAGAGTTCTGTAGTTCAAAGGTATTGCAAGAAACATCCCCTGAATCACAAGCTTCACCATCACCTACCCCTCTACAACTGACAAACGCAGTAAGGGAAACAAAATCTTCCATTGCAGATAACATGTAGCCACTATTGTTCTGAGGACAGAGATTTTCTTGATCCTTAAGGGAAAGTGTAGATATGTTTTTTTGATAAAGGGTTACACGACGATGATTCAAGTTTACGCCATTGGTCAAAACAACATAATGAGGAAAAATATCCTTTCAGTAAAAGGCCCCTTAAATTTGGAAAGACCCTTAGACACCCTTCCTGGTTTGACTTTGACTAAGTCTCCTTTGGAAATATGGGACGAAGTGTATTTCGAATCAATAATGGGGGTGGAATTAAGATGACCACCTTTGGCAACCCAATCTTTAATCCAGGAGGGAGTGAGTTTGGTACCAGGAAGCCTTCCCCACATGAGCTCTTGTACTACTATACACTTTGACTGTGTATAGTAGTACAATAAGCCCAAACCATTTCGTCAGCAAATCTTCCACTGGAACAAGCCATTTGAATTGGACCCTTAACAACACGGTTGGCACTTTCGTACAAACCATTCACTTGCAGGTTCTACAGGGATGTGAGATAATGTACAACACGACATGCAGTTAGAAAGGAACACATATTGTAAGAGACAAGCTGAGTACCATTGCCTGTAATAAGTACAGAGGGGTAACCTTCTTCTTGAAAGAGATTTTTATATAAAATATTAGTGCTATCAGTGGTGATATCCTTAACTAAACTCACAGTCAACCACTTTGAAAATACATCAATGACCATGATGGCAAAACGTCGACCAGAAGGTAGCTCATCCATAGGTCATATGAATTCTAGACAAATGGTATGCCATGGACCGGTATGATTTGTGATATGACCCATGGCTGACCATGCAGCGACCTTGACAACAATAAGCACTGCCTCTCCAATAGTGGAACCCCCTATCCAAAAAAAATCTAGACCGATTGAACAGTTCTTCTCAGGCAGTGCCACAAGAATATAGATCTTCTAACCTCCCAACATCAGAAGAATCCCAATGCACAATGCTTTAAAAAAAGAGCTGGAAACCCTACTGTTACACCGCTACCTGCTGTCCCAGACAGGATGAACCAGCACCATGGCAGGAAAAGTCTGAACGGACATTTGACTCTTCTCCAGATTTTTGTCCGCTCTCCATCCTAATTAGATCTTGATTCGATGAGGGTAAGATTAGACCCGAGTTTAGAAATAGGTACAGAGTTAGGGATTTGGTGAAGTACATTTTTAGGGTCTAAGATGAGGCTTGAGACTAGTGCCCTTAGCCTTGAACTTGGCTCATTCTTTCTGAAGTGTTCCCAGCAGTGGTATTCTGCCCTGTGATCATCTCAAATGAGTGGATTCTGCGCAGTGGTATCTCAAAGGAGTTGCACTGTCTGTAGTGATATACACGATCCTGAACCAGTGCCTTCTTAAAACATGGGCAAGCTGGGCAGTGTCCCGGGGGGCACCACAAGCATAGGGGCCCCATGCAGACCAGAATTTAACACTAATTTACCGATAAACATTTTTAGTCCTGAGAGTGATGTGTCGCCAGGGTCCAGTGCACTGCTTTGCCAAGGGGCCTATAATGCTGTTAACCCATTCGGCGCTTATGACTTGCTCAGCGGGGGGATTAGACCTGCGTGGAAGGGGTTAAGATGGCCCTGCCCTGAACATCCGCTTGAGTTCCTTCGCCCTCCACTCCTGAGGCCACTTAAGGTCTCCTGCTCATCAGATTGACTGATCAGACTTCCATTTTGTTCTCTGACGTGGAGAAAGGGAGATAAGATGTATTCAAAATTCACCTTACTGAAGCAATGACTTGTAATTTTAATGTCTTGGAAGCCATTACTGCCAAAATATTAAACACAGTGTTTAGAATTATAAAACATAAATTATCTTGAAAACCTCTAGCCACAGTTTTATGGCCTCCTCCAGCGAAAAGATAACTGAAGGACTGGTTGGGCTAATTATTATAGCAGATGGTGAGATGGTTGAGCAGCTGTCTTGATGCTACGTTAAATAGATGTCTGAACAGGCAAAACTAAAGTTGTGAAACAAATATGAGTATGGATTTATATGGTCAGCTTTTAAAATCAACATAAGAGCAGGCTGTAAATGAAAATAACATTGAGCAAACTTTACAGAATCACCCTTGGGGACTTGCCCGCTTCCAAATGTTAGACTGGAATCTGCTCTTGTTTGAACTGTACAATGTAAAATCTCAAATTACATATATTAACTATTTCATGAATCCCCACTCATATATTTATTTATGATGTTTTTCAAAGTGAAATTGTGCACCTTAAAAGGTGATCGAAAAGTGCTTCATGGACCAAGTGAAGGGATTTTCATGAACCCATTTGCTTCATAGGCAACCAGTGCATGAAAGTTAAAGGAGGAGAAACAGTTTTTGAGACTAAATAGAAGGCCAGCAGCTGCATTCTGAACAAGATGTAAAGTATGCTCTGCCTAAGCGAGAACCTCAAGATATTTGCCATTGCAATAGCCAATATAAGGAGCAAGATAAGTGTTTGGAATTTGGTTCTTACTGGAAAAAGGAAAAATGAATAAGCTGCTGCAGGTTGCAAAGCTGGAACAAGCGGGTGCTTAAAACAGAATTTATTTGATTCATTAAGGTTTGCAATCAATCAAATTTGATGCCTAAGTTTTTCACGCAAGTTACCAGGATGGGTGTAAAGCCGAAAAATTCCGAAACATGTAGGCCACAAAGAGAGATGGGCATTTTATCAAGGGGGTTTATCTCTGCTTTTTTGGCTTTAAAAGCCAAGAAAGCGGAGATAAAATTATCTCCTTATTACCTAGCTGTCGCTAACACCAGTTAGCGACAGCTAGTAGGAGATAGCGACCATCTTGGGCCCCGCTTTGCATGTCATATTTATCACTAATGACATGCAAAGTGGGCGCGCCAAGATGTTAGCGACTGGAAACAGTTGCTAACATCGCTATCTCCTATTACCAACTTTTGGAGATATTCGCGCTAAGCGCGAATATCTCCAAAAGCTAACACCTGCCCCTGAGCAGTTCTTAGCCATGTTATCCAATGGTAGGTGGATAACATGGCTAAGAGCATTAGCTCGGTAATGCATGAATATCGCTGACTTTTCAGCGATATTCATGCATTTTGGCCGATTTTTATCGCTTAGGAGATAAACCTTGATAATAGCAAGGTTCCTAAGCGATAAAAATCGCCGCAGCTCGGCGATAAAAATATCGCCGCTAAACCAACATAGCGATAATTATCGTTAGTTGTTGGTAATATGCCCCAGAGTTTCCACATTGGAGTAAATTTATATCCAAGATGTGGTTTGGTCCTTAGTAGATTACAGCATTTTCATCCCGCTTTATCAACGACTCACCTACTGATACCGACAGCGAGTGACTCAGAGAGCTTGGGGAGGCACACGCTGGGACTTTGGAGAGAGACACTAAAGCTTTGGGAGACATTGGGCTTAAGAGACTTGGAACGAGATGGACTAGTGGAAACATGGACCAAAGAAACAGAATTGGAACAGGGGAGACATCTTAAGAACAGGACACAGGAGATACAAACTTGAGGGTTATACAGGGATACATAGGACAGTGTTATGACTTGGGCTGAGGGCTGGGCTAGCAGAGCAGCGCTCTCTTGCTTGGAGAGGATTGCTTTGCTAAAATAGCCTTTGCTTATGTGGTGAGAATCTTTCAGCAAAACAAAATGCTGTCTGGGCCACATGGTTGTTGTGAAAAGAAGAAACTGCTGGATGTTGTTTCTTAAAAACAATGTGCAGGAGATTTCTATCTCTACACATTAGTGCTTAAGTTGTACCCTTTCAACAACTTTGGTGCACAACAAACTATTGGAGCATTCGGTGCCGAGGGAAAGTATGGAGTCGAGCATTGCCCAGGGCAGTAAAAGTGTCCCCTGGCATATTCTATTTGATACAAAAGTGGTGGTGTTAGATCAACTATACTTGGTAGCAAGAGCTCTGGCAAGTCAGGAGAAGCAGGGAAATCTGAGGGGATCGGAAGTTTGTGAAAATAATGACCGGTATCTATCAAGATTTGAATACTTGGTGGCCATCTTGGGTGTAATCTTCCTATAAAAGGAGACTTCTCCCACCACCAACCACCAGTCAATGGGAATCCTCAGGGGCATATTCTCAAGGACTTATTGGCACTTTATTGCAGCCAAAGTGGTGATAAATGTATCACCCCATTCACAAACTGGTGCTAACAGCCCATATCACCAGTTTGCCTGCGATAGAAGCCGCAAAAAACATCACCACAGATGACCCCGGCAACTAAGGGTAATGAGATGCAGAGTAGGCGTTCCCCTGCAAAAAGCTGCAACAACACCACGTCACAACATTCTCAACGACCAGCAAGATCGGCGATAAGATCACAAAACAGGTGATAAGGTGAGTTAGCAGCAGGAATTTAACACCTGCTCTGACCAGGTGTAAAGTCGGACAACAACCTGCACCATGAACGGGAGCCCAGCCCAGTGCCACACCTGCAGAACAACAGATGTGATGGAGCCAATGCTCATGCAGCTTGGACACCCAAGAGGGCCACAACACCCAGCCCCACAAACCCCAGGCCCGCACCCCCCCAGACCCACCCGACAAAGTTATTTAACATCAACTTCAAATCATGAACAAAACAATTTTCCTGATGTCGCACAAGTACAACACTCAACATGCATGTGAGGTCGGAAAAAGGAGAATCACCTATCATCTTTAAATTACCACACAAAACATTTTATTCAAATTAAATACAAAATAACAATTTGAAGGAGCCATGGTGGGTCATCTCTGAACAATCTGTAAGTCATAGCCTGCAAGACAAAATTCAAGATAAGAAGGTGCGTCATGCGCTCAACAAAGGACTGAGAGAGAGAGAGAAAGAGAGAGAGAGCGAAAGAGAGTGAGAGAGAGTGAGGGAGACAGAGAGAGCGACTGAGAGAGAAAGAGTGAGAAAGAGGAGAGGGAGAGTGAGGGAGAAATAGAAAGAGAGATAAAAAGAGAGAGTGAGATTGAGAGAGAAAGAGAGACAAAGAGAGAGACAGAGAAAGGAAGAGAGGGAGAGAGAGTGCAGACACTGCGGACCCAGGCCTCACTGCTCACTTGCTGCCACCAATGTGCTTCCAACCATGTGCCGGTACACACTGCAGTCCACCAGGTCCCTTATCTGAAGCAGAGTCCAGATTTAGGAATGGCAGAGTACATACAATTGCACACGTCATCACTAAGTGCCCGCCCCTGTGCACCCATGCAGCTGCACACCAGCCACCCATCGGTGACTGCCCGCCCCTGCGCACCCAGGCCTCACTGCGCACCTTCCACCACCGACATGTCTCCAAGAGGGCTCGCCACGTGCTGGTGCAAGCTCCAAGCCTGGGGCCCGCGACCTTGGCAGCCCCCACATCATGTAGCCCCGCACAGCAGGCCACCAGGTCAATCACCTGATTCTGGGTCTTGATATCGCAATGGCAGAGAACATATCAGTGCACAGGGCATCATTGCAGCCTGCACACCCGCTCAGCCCTTTAGGTGCCACTAACTCTGTGATCTGCGAGGCAACACCACTTGGCGGTAGGCCCATGCTGCCAGCTGGCTCAGGCCTACACTGCTGTCCAGCAGGGCACACACAAATCCTGTGCAGTCTGGACCGCCAGGATGGGGCATCATCGCAGGCTGCACACTCGCTCAGCACTTAAGGTGCCCTACCTTAGTGCACCCAAAGTCACCGTCCCGTGGCGGTGTGCCTGTGCTGGACCCAGTGTTTCTGGTGCCGCCAAGTCTGTGTCCCGCAATTCATGGACCCTCTATGATTGGGTATCGTGGTGGGGACATCATCCTGTGACCTCCGGCCCGGGGAATGTGCTGTTGTAGGGCCCTAGGCCCTCATGCACTAATAATAGGCACACGGACACACCCAGATAGAGAGTGGAAATGGCGTCCAGCACGTGAGCCCGGGCCTTTTTCTTGGCAGGGTCACATGTCCTGGGATGCCAGTGCTTTATGGGTGTGGCGTGGGTGCAAACCAGCCGTGAAGGGGTGATTGTGGCCTGTTGACAAGTAGACCTGTGTTCATCAGATTGCTACAGAGAAGACCTGGGACATGTAGCGTTGTCATCCCCACCTGTAAGCGTAAGTGGAGTGGGCTGGCCCGGCGTATGCCAGATCAGCAGAAGTGTGTAAACAATGACCCTGGGGCTTTGGGCATGGTTCCGTTGTGGGCTGGACAAGAAAATAACTGATGCGTGTGTCCCTGTTGCGGTGCCGGCGCCACCCGAACGCAATCGTCAATGTTTCACCCTGTGACCCAAGTCCCACAACCTAAGCAACATGGACGTAAGGGGGAGTCACTGACCCTACATTCATGCATCCCTCCACACTTGAAAGATCATATACATGACACATCTGTGTGAAAATGAATGTTTAATGCACATTCAGTGGAGTGTTGTAGCTGGAGCAGTACAGGACCATGCAAACCCCACTTTACATTGCTGGCACGTGGAGGGCCAGCCAGAGTACTTTAGGGAATGACAAGTTCATCTGAAGATGAAGAGTTCAGTCCACAGTCTGATTGCTGTGACATTGGTAACCAAACAGAATATGTCAGTTCATGTCGAGGTCCAAGGTGGTTTTCGCAGAGTGCATCGGGGGAAGGTGGAAGGTGATGTTGCAGAGGGCAGAACCAAGCAGAAACAGGCCTTATGACGATGATGAATGCTACAGTTTTCTTCTTAGCAGGCAGTCAGATTCATCCGCATCTTCATTCTCTGCTGTTTCATGTGCCTCACCTGTGGGTGGAGGTGTTCTGTCTCCAGCACTCTGTGTCATTGATACCTCAGGGGCCCAAGGTGGAATGTCTGCCGCACTGTGTGGCACTGACACTTCAGGGGGCACAGATGTGGATGTAGTGGTAGCAGCAGCATTCATCAGTGCCAGGCCTTGTGGCAGCAATGCCATGAGAGTCTTCAGGTAATTGAGGAACCCAGATACCACTCGCTGGTGTGCAGCCGTGGCAGCCGCTCTTTCAGCCTGCGCCCGCTCCATGGTCTCCATTAACCCCCGCATGTGTCCCAACTCCCAGGTGACATTGCTAGAGCTATTCTGACTAGACAGTTGTTCTTGTCTTAGAGTCAGGACTTCAGCGTTGTCAGCCATGGTTTATTGGAGGGCATGGAAAACACTGTGGGTGTCCGTTAGGGGCTGTGAGTGGTACCTGATTGGATTTAGACACCCACGTACGGCATCTGGTTTGGCTGTCATGTGGTTGAACCCCACCCGCACCTGTTCAGCCAGCTGTTCCTGGCACCCCAACGGTGAAAGGCCTGGTGGTTTCATGGGGGTCTTGGAAGGCAGCCGTGGTGGTGTGTGCTGCCTGCTGTGTGGTCTGTGCAGGGGGTTAGGTCCCCTCGATGCAGTTGGGCTGCCCTGCTCCTGGAGGTGGGGTGCGGCTGGCTCAAAGGTGTGGTGGTCCTCTTCGTCATTCGAGAAGAGAGGTTTGGCCTGCTCTGCAGGAGGTGTTGGTTTTCCCTCTGCAATGTGAAGGGGAGATGCGTTTTAACATTGCGTTCACATGTATGTTGCCGCATTGTACATGTTTACATTCAGACTGCATGACAGTGTACATTTTGACTGTTTGTGAGGAGCTGCCTATTTGATGCAGGACAGTGGACATTTTGACACCATCATGGATGTGTGCTTGTACTTGTACATCATCTCATATTTCCCTGCAATGGCAAATGTGCTTGGCCAGTTTCTACACACAAGCGGCACCTGTTGTGTCCTCCGTTCTATTGTGTGCGTGTTGCGGTTTGTACCACATTGTTCTCAATGTTGATGTGCACTGCCTGTTCTGTGTGTGTGCTGCTTTTTGGGGGAGTCACCCCTGCAGCTCTGATTTTGCTGCCCCTTCTCCCTTTCGTGCAGTGTGCCTTTGACTTCTATGCTTATACAGTGCTGTGATGTTGCAGACTTGGGTACATTGGTCTCTAGGTGGGAGTTGGGGGTCTGGAGCATGGTTTGTCTGCAGGTATGCTGTACTTAGTTGTGCATGTGTGACATTGTGCCCATCTGCCCCTGTCCCCCCAGTCCCTGGTCGTTATTCACCCTGTTGCTGTTGTGTCAGGTCATGTTGAGAAGTGTCTGATCCCCCAACTCCTGCCACCGTTTCCCCACTGATGACTGTGGACACCATTTCCTCCCTCTCATCCTGCTCCTCCTATGGCTCTGGACTCCCACCTCCAGTCTGCATTGCTGCCTTCCGGTTGTTGGCGAGTTTGTGCTTGATTTTGCGCTTCACATCACTCCAGCACCTCTTGACCTCGTCCATTGTCCTCTTCAGCACTCCAACTGCATTCACCTTGTCTACGATGGACTGCCATATTCCATTTTTTGTTGCAATGACACAGTGGATGTGACGAACAGTAGTTGATTGTGTTCTACCACCTCCGTTATCAGGATCCTGCTTTCCTGCAGACTGAACTGCTTCTTCCTACTTTTCTTGTCCTTGCGCTTCCCTGACCCCGAGGTCCCAGGCTGGTCCTCTGGGGGGGGGGGGGGTGCTTGTTGTCCTTTGGACTTGCTCTGGCTACCTCCATTGTGCTTTGCTGTTTTCCTGCATTTTTTCATTATTATAGTGATTTTTCCCGCTTGACGTGTGTGAATTGCAGGCCTGGGGACGATTGTCGCAGATTTTTTTATCACGGTTCGGCCTATCCCAACTTTTTTTGAGTTGAGGCTTGCTTTTTTATCGCCATCCCGGTTACTTTATTGCGGACATTTGACGCGTTATCGTAAGACTATTACATGGTACCGCCGTGTTGAGAATACGACGTTAACACAGCATTATTTTCCCACAATAGACTGCGATGTGAAGAGTTGCATTAAGCTAATTTTGCGGTGATTATCACACGTTGTTGAGTATATCCCCCGCAGTGTGGCGGCTTTTTGGTAGTTCACTCCTTGTTGTGAGTACTTGCCACCATTTGACCCTTATCCTACATTTGCTGGAAAGCGACCTGATTGCCGCGGTGGTAGGATTGGTATTTTGTTCACTAACCTGTAAAAACCAGGGTAAGCTGAGTGAACTTTTAAAGGAGAACTTTCGGGTTACTAAAGAGACATGGGTTTAGCCTCTATGAAAAAAAGTCAAAGATGTTTTAACGTGTTAACATTCGAACAGTGTTTGTGCTGATATTAAAGAAACTTGTGGAGCTATCTGGCACAACAGCAGATCTCTTTTATTCACATCTTGAGGGACTAAAGCAAGATCGCTGGAATAAAAATTCAAGAAGTACCCAATGTGAGATGCCAAATGTCCAAGAACGCATAGGAGAACTGTAATACTGTAATCTGAGAACTGCGAAGCAGTCAACGTTTGAGGGCAATAAGCTGTATATTGCAACACATCTTGTAGCTGGTTGTTTCAAAGGCATTGATAACTGTTATGGTCATGCAATAACCACAATGTATTTTTTGAGTCTCAGCTTCCAGTGACTTCCATGCCACAGTCTCCTCTCCTCTACGCTTTGTGAAGGTTCTAAGATCAATTGTGTAGTCGATCATTCTTCAAAAGACAGGTCCCCTTATTGCACCAGCGCATTGTGCTGGCTAAGGACATCAGCTTGGTAGCAGCAATCCACTGTTGTATGCCCTGCCATCCTTTCACTAAACCCATCCCTCTATCTTGCCATGGATCGCTGTTTGGTACCTCTTTGACTACTGCGTCAAGGTAAGGGTGCTGACAGGTACCATTCTGCTTCCGTGTAAGTATTAGGGCCCTAACAACCATGTTTGGAGGGGACAATCTGCATTAGGAGACCAGCCTTAATTGGGCAGAGCTCCCGATGCCCGGACTGAGGTAGCCTGCGTGGCCACCAGTGTTTGTGACATACAAGAGCATGTGTAGGCTTCACCAGTGTACAGACCGGAGGGCATATTAGCAAGGGCAATATCGTCGCTTTAGCAGCACGTTTTGCCACTAAAGCGGCAATATTTTTATCGCCCTATCAGCAAGCTGTCGCTAACAGCAGTTAGTGACAGCTTTCAGGCGATAGCGACCGGTTTGGGGCCCTCTTTGCATGTCAGCGATATTTATCTCTAATGACATGCAAAGTGGGCATACCCAAACACAGCTATCACCTATTAGCAACGCAGGCTTTGCGATAAAAAAAGTCACGGTAAGCGCATTTATCGCTAAAATCTAACGCCTGCTAAAAACATGGCTTACCTGTTTCTTCAATGGGAGCTAGATTGCCAGGTTAAGTCTCCATTGGCGTTAATGCGTGAATATCTCTGGATTTCCAGCAATATTCAGGCATTTCACTGCTATTACTAGATATATTAAGTTTCAAGTTTATTTTATTTGTTTTGGTACTCTACTGAGGACCACAAATTTTATACAATAAAATTCAGTTACAGATTCTTTTAGAATTTCGTATTAGTACAAAGCTAAAAAAGGTTTTAAAAATGTATAAAAGTTAAAACAAACTAATTCATTGGGCGGAGATTTACATATTATAATCAAGTCCTTTACAGTAGTGATACGGCAGTTGATGTATATAGGATTCAGATGTTTTCTCCTCGCTGCCACTAGTTTTGGATTTGGGCATGTAAATAAAAGATGTTCTACATCCTGCTCTCCTCCATTGCAAAGATTACATAATGAAGAACCGTTTGAGTTCCATCTTGATGTTAGAGTTAATGTTGGTAGAAAGCCAAGCCGTAACAGGGTAATTGTTCTCCTAGCACCGTGCGAAAGATTAAAATGCTGGATATATTAGCACAATGGAGATAAACGTTGCTAATAACATGTTTTCTCAGCTAACATATCCAGTGATAGGCAGCGATAACAATAAACGCACTAAGCGTGTTTTATTTATTTATTTATTTATGATGTTTATATCGTTTTGCGATAAATATCGCAATTCCTTGCTAATATGCCCCCGGGTTTCCCTGACTTCTGAATGTAGTGAAGGAGCGGAAGTTTTGGAAACCCACATTCCCACGAGAACACACTCTCGAGAAGACCAAGTGCGCTACACAAATACAAAGGAAATTTATTCCCACGACCTCATGGCTCTATATGTTAGATTCAAAGGTTTTTACACGAGCCCAAAGGAGTACTTGCATCTATTATGTCAATTTTCAAGGACATTAAGTGGTATTGTTCAAAATGAATGAATGCGTTTTGCAACTTAAAACAAATGTGACTTTTTGCTTATTCAGTTTGATAAATACTGGCCGCCTGACCCTATGTTATAAGCACATTATAGAAATAGAAGAAATGCATTGATTTCTGAGCGTGTGTAATAAGTACAATATATCAACCACTCTCCCCCACTCGAGCATTTCATGACTAATGCAGTAAGAAATGTATCTGGCACACAAATGGTTAACTGTTCTCACAAAAAAAACAGATTCTGTAATTTCTTGCCCAGCGCAGCTACCGGGTAATAAAATCACTCCCATAGTTCAAAGCCATTATGATAATTGCAATTAATGTTCTTTTGATACCCATTGTGAGCAGATTAATTATGATTGATTCTTGAGGCGCATAAACGTGGATTTGATACACAGTTAAAGACCAACAGAGCTGAGCCATTCATGTGCTTGCTCGTGGTAGCTGTGAAGCCACAGCTCTTTGGCAGGCTGCAGAATCGATGTTTCTGGCAAAGCAGAGGCTTATCATAAGCAGTGGGGGGGAGGGGAGGCCGTGAAAATGGTGATTTCACCGGCAGTGAACTTTCAATCTAATATGATCCAAGTACGTCTCTCATTCCTTCTTTACCACAGTTGATAAATTGGTCATCGAACTTCTTAGGTCGAAAAAGAAACTCAGACTAGGCCTTTAAAAACTAAGGCTGCCATGTGTAAAAGGTGGGTGTGGCCTTCCTAACTGGTATATTTATCAGACTGCATTTCTTGCTGCACACGGTGCCAGGGGCGGCTCTTCCGCTATGGCGGAGGAGCGTCGCCCCACTGCTGCAGTGCAGCAGACAGAAGATAAATAAATTGGCAATAAAACTATTTTATTGTCATTTTATTTTTCACTTCCAGTCCGCAAGTGTAGGGTGGGGCCAGGTCATACCATCAGCACCAGGGGGGTGGGTGCTGTAGGCACTGAAAGTGCGCAAGTCAGTTTGGCCAGTCATCTTAGGACTGCAACTTTGACATGCGCACTTGGATATCTCCAGGCTATACCTTGGAGATACCTGCAGTGCTCATGGGCACAACCCCCAGTCCTTGCTGGGAAGTGAAACCGGCCCGCTGCACCCAATCCCAGCGCTTCTCTCATTTTGGAAGTAATAGCATGGAAGAAGCGATGAGATTGCGTGGGGAGTCTGGGAGCCTTTGCTCTAGAGGATTGCAGTGCCGGGAGCAGAGGAGCAGCGCGGGAGCAGATCAGCTCATTGCGGAGAAGGTAACTCCTTTATTTTTTTATTAGTGTTTACCCCATGTTGCCCCCCACATTGGATTGGTAGCAGCCACAGCTGCGCGGTGCCTGTTGGCTACACACTAAACACGTTGCATTAGTTCCATGGCAAATGATCAAACTACATGTCATTTCACCTGACTCACTATCTGTGATTTTTACAATGTCTAAAATAACTTTGCACCACTTTAGTCAAATTTTCCTCAACAGGATCTGCGCTCTGCGTCTGCTAGATAGGCACCTTGCCTCTAATCTCTCCAAATCTAAGGCCCTATCGTTGTGGAAAGATACAAAAACTGCTTTGGCAAATGCTACTACGATCAGTCCTATATGGGCAGCAAAAGGCATCAACCTGGTGTCCGATCTTTTCCTTACGGTAGCACCCTTTCTTTTGCTTCGTTACAGGAGAAACACTCCCTTACCAACATGAATTTCTACGAATTTCTGACAATCAAATCTAAACTCTCCAAATTGGGCCCACTCCAACCCCCAACTCAGTTCCAATGTATCCAACATAGGTGGCCACTTGGCGCCTAAAATTTACAAACTCATACACAACTCACAGTCCACCCCAATTCCGTTCATTCAGAAATGTTGGTCCAAACACTTCTGAAATTCAAGCACACCCCCCTTACCAGACTCTGCTTGGCCCATAATTTCAACCAATCTCTTTAAGAATAAATTGATCCCAATATTGTCCCAAAGAAGATGTTTTGAAACAGACTTCTTATATTGGACTCTATCCAGATTGTTCAAACTGAAACTGAATGACTCTGACTCCTGCTGGTCCTGTGATGAAGCTCCTGGGGACCTTGTGCATCTGCTCTTTCATGTAAATGGCTTTCATCTTACTGGGTTGGTATCAATAACCAATTTAAGGCTATCTTCAATGTGGACGTCGCCCGGTTCCTATCCTTTCTACTGTTAGGACCACGTGATTCCACTCTTCCATTAGACTTACCAGACCAAGACTTAGCTCTACCAGATCTTCTACAAACATTGGCCATTAAAGTCATTCTCTTGGACTGGAAGACATTAAATAACGTGTCATTTCACACTAGGTGGGCATGGGTAACGCATCTTAGAAGCACTCATAAAAGTTCAACCGCATAGGCGGGGAACCCAGTTGTGGCTCAATCCATTTGGCACACGCTTTGTGGTCATCAACTGACGCCCACTTAGTCTAGTCTGCTCCGTCCTCCATCATAGCTGTCATTCTCACCCTTTTCTTATGGTCTCTCATCCACATGTCGGTTCCCCTCCCCCCGCTCTTTCTATCCCCCCCCCTTTTCTCTTCCTATTCATAATTTAAATTGGGTATTCCCTTTTCCACATCTGTGTTTGTTAGGTCTATGCATTACTCTTTTTATATGCTCTACTTAGCTAAACTCAATGTTGCCCTTGTGACACATCACCTTCTGCCTAGAGACCAGTTTAAATTTGCCTCAGTTTATCTATATTCCCCTTTGTACAAGAGTGTAGGGCGGAAGCAATGTATATCTATACTGACATAAGCATGTTATAGTTGGCTTCATGTATATCTGCATTACATGCTTTCTGTTTCGTATTGTCTCTGAGAAAAGAATGAAATATTTAGAATAAGAATAAACAACAACAAAAAAAGATGCACAAAAGCACATATATTTGTTGTGTGTGTGCCTGGATGAGGTGTGTGTATTTATCACTATGTTTGTACGTGTTATGTGTATTTGTGTGTGTATCATGTGAGAGTGTGTGTTTTGTGCGTGTTTCTGTGTGAATGTTTTTGTGTGTGGGGTTATGGGGTGTCCATACGTCTTAATGTGTTGCCTGTGTCACTCTAGGTTTGTACATGTCTTGACTGTGTGTGTGTCATGTCTGTGTGCATCTGTGTTTATATGTAGTACTTGTGAGTGTCCGTACAGGTGTCCTTGTGTATTTCCTTTGCAGTGCATGTGAGCGTGCGTGTGTACATATAATTTGCAATAATTTCCTATTCCATTCTTTAATGATGTCTCTCCAGGCCTTGGCTCCACTGTTGCCAGGAGGAGTAAAATTAACCAAGGAGTGAACACCCACTGCCTGAGCCACCCCTCATTAGCCAGAGATAATGAAGTATGTGACAACCTCTCCTCTGCATCTCCCCTTCTAGCGCCAACTTGCTCCACATTTTAGCAATCCATCACTAACCTCTGTTATAATCTTATATCTGCCCCTATTTGATTATGTATTTGGCCCTCTTACTCCCCTTTGAGCTTGTCCCTCAATGAGGAGATATATTATGCTATGTCATGTCATGTCATGTTATATCACCTTATGTTATATGGTTTTTAACTATCACACTTTCATTAATGACCTGGTCTCTCTCAGTTAGATTCAGATCATGTTAACGATTGAGAGTTCTCCCGTGGAGGGCTTGTAGCTAAGCCCTGGCCCAGATGAGTGAGTGTGGTGAGCAATGGGTGTTGGGTTTGCCCTGAGGCTCAGTTCCATAGGGCAGTGAGTCTTGTGACCTTCTGTCCAAACCCATGTGGTGTTGGACTGCCTTTGTATTGTCTCTGAGAGAAACTCCACACAGTGATTCTGAGTCTTCTGACCCTACACCTGACCTATGTCATCTCATGGGCGGCCTTAGGCATGTGCAAGCTGTGCACCTGCACAGGGCCACCAAACCCCAGAGGCCACCACGCCAATATATATACTTAATATAATAATCCTCTGAGGATGTATACATATTTGCGTGGCGGCCCCTGGCAGGGATTTGGCGGCCTCCGGATCTGTTCCACTTCCAAGCACCCTGACCACCCCCCCTCTTCACTGACCTCCGCACCTGCGTTCCTTCGGGGGCCCCCTACCTATGCTCCGGGGGCCCCCTACCTACGCTCCCTGCCCAGGGCCGCCATGAGCCTCGAGCTGCCCTTGGTCATCTTTAGAGATTTAGCCCATCGCTAGGGGTCTTATTGGCTCCTTAATATATGGTGGAGTGAAAAACCCGTTCCTATGTGTTAACTGAGTGACTATATGGGGATAAGTGGTGATGTTTGCTGGTCGCACTTGTGTCAAATCTTTCGGTGTGGAAACATGCTTTTACCCACTACTTTAATACTTTTTTAATAATGAACAATGTGCACCTCAGTTTGAACTCTTCTTGCTAACGTTATTATTCCCCAATATGTATCCTCTTTGATGAGAAACATATCTAATTGAATGCCATAACGTTGATTGGCTTCAATCACCAAATGTTTTCAGGCGATTTTACAATTTGTTGGATTGCACAGATCTGGGATCTACTAAGAATTTGCTGTCAACTCTGGTCAGCTAAGCAATGTCCAGAACCAATTCAGGTTCCTACCCGTGATGCAGTTCACATGTTAGATATAGAAATCTAAGAACATCTTTATTTAATGGAAAGTGCATTTTTTGTTCCATTTTTAGGTGGAGCATTCAAGACCTCTTGTATATACTTTAGTTTATACTTTAGTATATACTGTAGAATATATACTTTAGTATATACTTTATGTGTATCTAATTTGTGGGCTCTGGAGATCAGCCCTAGGACTTGTCTGCTTCCGCTTAGGGACTTTTTTCTGTTCAACTGCCTCTATTTAACTATCTTGATAAAAAACGACCAGCAGAAGTCAGTAAAATACCAGAATTGCTTTCTGCTGAGGTACTTTCTTCTTTTTAATTTTTCTGGAAACTACCTCTATTTAACTTTCGCGATAGAAAATGACCACCGAGGTCAGTAAAATACCAGACTGACTTTAGCATTCTCTAGTACCAGTCCATAGAAATTGTCTTCCACGAGCACCCGTAGACAATAATATTTTTTCAAATTTTGTATTTTCAGTGATATGAACACCGAAGGCCCTGTTTTTGGAATAAAACAGAGATTTAGACTATACCATTTCCTGCTGAAAGGCAATATTTCTCTCCATGTGTTCCCATACCTGGCGTGTCACGCAGTTTGGTGTTTACTTTCCCTCCTTTTACAGAACAGTAGATGTTTCAGCACCCAGGCTAATGTGCTGCATTGCTAAATACATATATGGTCCCAAAGGCGAGACCGATTGCATTGCAAATGCTTGTTTTATTAATGAATGATTGGTTTCCTTGAAAGTATGCAACTGAAGCATTTTTAATAAGGTTTAAAACTTAAAACACTGACCAAGCATTAATTTCCACAACCAGGACTTGGAAAGATCTCATTTAAATACCATGATAAACCATCGTTCCTCTCTTACTCTCACGACAAGCACAGACAAAGCCAATAGGCCTGGCTTTTAAGGGGCAACAACTTAAATACAGACATTCACAAAATATTTTCGCATGCAATTTATGCACACATGCTGTTTATCTCAATAAAGTCTGTCCCACTGGCTTTACCTGTGCAGGGAAATTTGGGGAAAAGTTGTAAAAAATATTCATTTTTGTGTAGAATCACTTGCTGAAAAAGAACTGAGTCTGATAAACAGCATCTTTAAGCTTATTTTTTATTTTTAGAATAATCCCTGGTGCATTCTAATGGAAACACTTCCTGGAAGGGCAAATTATGCATCACAGCTGATAATTCAATAATCGTCTGGGTGGAGCAATGCAGTTCTTAAAGAATTGCTAAAAATATGTCATCCAAACAGCTGCAAGGTCAAGCCTGACCTAAAAAGGGAAGTTTACCTTTGCTAGATAAGCCATTTCAATGAAAATATTCAAATAGAATACACCAATACACTAATATTTGGTGTATTTTGTCATTCACTGATATACTACTTTAGAGGTCATTTAGAAGATGTAAAATCAGGTGAAATATGTAGCAAGTAATTCCCAGTGCATTTAACTCTATTTTTGTATGAAGACAAAAGTACTACATTTCATGTACCTATCAATTCTAGCGCAGAAGAAAAAGCTAATTTAACGTCAATAACTGCAGAAAATGAAACGATGCTTGCATATTTACCTATACAGTGGTAATGTTGTGAAAAAACTGGATGTGGTAATCGTATTACCGAATTGTGGTATGACAGCAAAACATACGACATTATGTAAATTACTCCATTAGCGGGGTAGTGCTAATTTCTCACAAGTGACAATGCAGCACAGCTCCAATGTACACAAACAGTAGAATGAAGTCCTGAAAGTGCTTCCAACGATGCTCTAAAACATACTTGTACCTAGTTAAAGGTGTAAGGCATAGATGCATCAAGGTAAAATCCGCTCGCAAAGGGGCAGATTCTCAGAATCTGCCCCTTTGCGACCTGTATTTTTGCATTTGGGATGCATCATCCCAAATGCAAAAATCGCAAATTATGAAATCGCAAAATTGCGATTACTTGCATTTAAGGAATCTCAAATTGAGATTCCTTAAATGCAATGCATTAAAGTTAAAAAAATAGCGATTTCGCTAATAGGGCTCGCAAATTACCATGAAGTTGAACTTCATGGTAATTTGCAAAAACTTTGAAAAATGCACTAAAGTACATTTTTAAAGGTTTCATGTTGCGCACACACATGCCCTAAGGGCATGTGTGTGCAACATATGTGCACAGATCAATTTCAGGGGTGCAACAGGGTGTCCTTTGGACACCCCTGCATCCTTGAAATCGCATTCTCAATTTGCGATTCGCTAATTGCGATTTGCAAATTGAGAATGTCTTCCCATTTATTCCTATGGGCCTCTAGGCCTGTAGGAATGAATGGGGAGGTATTTGCGAGTCGCAATTAAGGAATTTTAAGAACTCGCTATTTTTTTAGTGATTTCTTCATGCATAGCATTTTGCTATTCCGTATTAGTGAATCGTTATTTTTCGCTATTAAGGAATAGCAAAATGGGTTCTTGATGCATCTGTGGGCTAGGTTTTCCATGTTGTTCGACACCACTAATGGCCTTATTGCAATGTTCCTGATATCACCCAATGACTCCTCCCATAGTTGCCGATATCAAATCACTAATTTGATTAGCATATCTTCACAAATTTTTGCCTTTACCCTCCCCCTGCTTTCAGCACGAAGAGTTCTTGAGTGAGCCTTAAGGAATAATACCGGGTTTGTAGGGTTCAGGAAAAGGTAGCATTAATGGGTAGTAAGGGTCTTTTACAGTTCAGGGAAGGGTAGCGTTGTGCGGTAGGAAGGACGTTTTAGGGTTCATGGGAGGGTAGCAATAAGGATTTAAAACATTTTTTGGATACAGGGATGATTAGCATTAAGGGGTAGTGGTGAGTTTTTAGGGTCTAAAAAACGGTAGCGTTAAAGTATAGTTAGGATTTGTAGGGTTCAGAGAAGGGTAGCCTGAAGGCATAGTAAGGGGTTTTCAAATTTTAGAAAAAGTAAGCATTAAGGGGTTTTAGGGTTCCAGAGAGGGTATTATTAAGGGCAGTAAGGGTTTTTTGGCTTGAGGGAAGGGATGTATTGAGGGATAATATAGGATAAAAAGGGTTTTAAGGTTGAGAGTAGGGTAGTGCTAAGGGGTACTAAGAGATTTTTATGGTTCAGGGATGGGTAGAGTTATGGTGTAGTATGTTTTTGTAGGGCTCAGGGATGGGTAGCTTAAAACAGTAGTATGTGTTTTGTTTGGGATTTTGGAGTAGTATGTTTTTATGGTTGAAGGAAGGGTGGCATTAATCAGTAGTATGGAGGTGTTAGGGCTTAGGGGAGGGTAGCTGTTGAGGGTAGTAAGAGTTATTTAGGACTCAGGGATGGGTGGCGTTAAAGGGTAGTACAGCTCTATTTGGTTATGGAATGGATAGGGTTAAGGGGTAGAATAGATGTGTATGGTTAACAAATAGGTAATGTTAAGGAGTAGTAAGTGGTTTTTAGGGTTCAGGAATGAGTGGCGTTATGAGGTAGTATGTTTTTCCAGTTCATGGAAGGGTAGAGATAAAGGGTAGCATGGGAGGTTTTAGGGCTTAGGGTAGCTGCAGGAAAATGTGAGAGACTTTTAGAGTTTGAGGAAGGGTAGCGTTGCATGACTACAATGTGAATGTCGACAAACTCATGAGTTTTGGGTTAACCCCACACTTTCTAAGGCACCTCTCTCCTTCAGCACACCCTTCCTATCACCAAAATACATTTTCTTACATGTGATATTACACCATACTGGGGCATACTGGGACGCTCTAGGGCAGCCATGTGCTTTACAAATTAAATTTCATTTCATTTCAATACTGCAACTGTTCACATTTATTTACAAATGTAATTGACCTTTTCTGAATAGCTCATGCGCATATTTCATGCCATTTGCACATGTAAATTGAGTAAATTAAGGTGGGTACATGTAAGGCTTTGTGAACAAGGACTATTAAACCTAAACTCTCACCCTCTCAACTATTCAACTCAATTGTGATTTCTTTTGCTTAAAATACTTCTAGCATTCAGTCATAGAATGAAAATACAGCTGTGCAGATGGACTGATGTTGCAGTTCCACTAATATTTTAACTAAACCTAATGCACACTATGCCACTTCAGCAAGTTAATTTTTGTCTCTTTGAACACATTTCTGCTTTGAAATTTAATAGAAGCACCTTGTCCTCTGTCACTATGGCTCTGGAAATGTGCTAGGGTTTCACAAACAAGAGAACAGTGCTTTTGTGTAAATGTGTCCCCGCACCAAAAAGTATGCCAAGGTGCATGTTTCACTAAAATATAGCACAAAATGACGGATTTGCTTTTCATGTAATTGCGTGCAATTTCACGCAATTTTAATTGTGCGTATCTATGCGAAAATAAGTAATGCGAATTTCGCACACACCAACAAAATCAGACCATGAAGATCCTCTTAATAATGAGGGATCTCTGAGAAATTAGGAATTACTGATGATCTCAGTAACTCCTGGTGTGATTCTCCTTGGAACTCCTGAAAATTTCTCATTTTGGCCAAGGTATTTCACTTGTAGATTTTGACTTTTCTGCGGATATCATCATTCTAATTGGGCTGCTAAATGCTGTTGTCGGTACAATCGCAATTGAGTGGCCACTTGTGATGAGGGCCATTATCTCTTCTAACCAAAGAATACCTGATGATTACGTAAACCGTAGATATCTCTTTGGTCCCATTCTTGTGCCTTATGTTTCTAAATCTGAAACGTTGAATAAATTATGCATGAATCTCATCTTTGACACCATTGTTTATTTTTCATTGTTTATATTTCATTGTTTTTGTTTACTTTTTCATTACTTTAATCCCAAAACTTGAACATCTTTGTTCTACCCAATGAATAATCATGTACCGTCAGCCTAGCTCCTCTGCTCCAATATGAGGATCATTCCTACTTCGGATGATGGGCGTGCTTCAGCCTTTGGGTTAAGGTCTACTCTGAATTTTTAAAGAAGTTGAGGGCATATCATCAAGGCCCCCGCGATAAAATTATCGCCGCTTCAGCGTCCATTTTCAGACGAAAAGCGGCGATAATTTTATCGCACTATCATCAAGCAAGCGCTAAACTGCTTTAGCGCTTCCTTCCTAGCGTTAGCGGACGTTTTCCATTACGCCTTGAATGTCAGCGATAGATATCGCTAATGAAATGCAAGGTAGGCGTTCCTCACCTAAACGTAATGAAAACGGTTACTAACACAACATCGCCCTATTAGCAATGCGGCCCAGGACCAGCGAAGCGATAAGAAAACAAGCGCTAACTGTGCTTACCGCAATTACTTTACGCTTGGAAAAAAGTTTACTTAGGCATACTTTCAACGGGAGGTGGATTGTTGGGATAATAACACACTTGCATATTAGCAAGCTTTTTCTTATCGCTGTTCTTATTTTGCAAGATTTCTCACCCCTATCGCTGGATTTTACATCGCCTGTTAGTGGCATGTTGATAATACGCCGCTAACAGGGCGATGTACTCCAGCAATAGAAGGCGATAAAAAAAGGGCTAAGGGCATTTTACGATAATTATCGCATTTGCATGCTAATATGCCCGGTAAAAAACATAGAGGTGTCATTTGATTTTAATAATATTAGAACATTATCAACACGTGTCCTACCAGAAGATCTAGTTTTAAATAGCACCCTTTAAAAATATCTACAATATTGACTATCACGATATTGCCAAGGTAAGCATATATGGGTAAATATAGATGTACTATTCTTAAATCCTCATCTACACATCCCGCATCTATAAATCTTTGCGATGTATATAGGTACAAATATGTGGGGTTAATTTATTCTTACATAGATATTTCGACAGGTAACGACGAGAGAAAAATAATTCTTTATTTAAGTACCCCTTGTCTTATATATATTTACGTCTATATACATTTATACTTACATTCACTATATTGTGGTAGGCATCATTTTGTATATATTTTTGTAGGGTTATATATTTGCTATCAATATTCTGACATGCAATCATTATACATTAAAAGGAATGACATAAAGGAAACATTGTGTCTTTAAGAGCACTCAGGACTGTCTAATCCCATCCTCCACAATATGTGTTCAATTTAGAAGCTAGGGCTAGGCCTGGGAGTAATTTTAATTACGCTGGATTATTCAGAGTAATTTCAGTATTTCCACATTACTCTTTGGTGCTTAGTTACCGATAATAACAACTGCACCTACTTGCATAATTAAGAGCAATTTGGGGGGGAAATTCTACTGCAAGTCCACATGTTGTGAGCGTGAGCAGCTGCTCGTGCTGATGTTTACTTTCTGTTGTCTTTAGTGTTATTTTCTCAGCGCAAAATGCATCTTCACATCTGTTTTGGAGGTGAGGGTGCATTTTGCGGTATAATACTAGTGCTAAATTCCAGAAGCAAATGGGTGGAAAATTATTTTCCCAAGTGCACATTTAGCAGGTGCATGTAGTGAGTTTCATTTATTGCTATTTCGTTGCAAAACATCCATCTTTGCGTCCGTTTTGGATGCAAGGGTTCATTTTTCCCTGAAGGAAATAGTGTTAAATGCACAATTACTCTAGAGTAATTCTGCAGAATAATTGGGTAATTCTAAATGGTTATGCTACATGGAATTACGCAAGTTACGCCCATCACTACTGAGGAGCACCTTGCATCGCACACTTCAAAACAGAAGCCTCTTCACTCGACATTGTGACTGTGTAAGGCCGCTCCGCACCTGGGGCCTCATTTATGAAAAGTGACGCATCGCTGCGTGAAAACAGCGATGCGTCACTTTTCACTGCGCACTCCTTGCGACACCAATGATGCGTCATATTTAATGTATGACGCATCATGTCGCAAGGACTTACAGATACGTCAGTATTTCTGACGCATCTGTAAGCGCAAAAGTGACGCATTGCTGGAGTGTGTCACAAAAGTGACGCATCTCCAGCAATGCGTCCTTTCACATGGGGAAAGCCCCATGTGAAAGGGCTTGCGTCAGTCTTACGCCTGCTGTGAGGCAGGCGCAAGATTTTGACGCAGCAGCATCCTAAAAGTGACGCAGTGAAATCTCATAGATTTCACTGCGTCACTATTACGAGGCATTTTGCGGGGGAACGCCCCCCCTGCATACATTATACCTGACGCAGGTATAATGTGGCGCAGGGGTTTAAAAAGTGACGCATCTACCTAGATGCGTCACTTTTTAAATATGGCGCAACAAGGCGCATGTTTTACGCCGCAGATGCGTCACAAAAAGTGACGCATCCGCAGCGCAAAACTGACGCAAGGCCTCATAAATGAGGCCCCAGGAGTCAGAGCTAGCTCGCGCCTGTGCCTCCCAGGGATCTACCATTCTCCAAAGACGTCAAGGGAGGTTCAAGCTGCTTTGTCTACTGTAATGCCCTGCACTCCCAGGAGCATTGGTTCCACCACGTGACCGAGCTTGTGTGTTGGATGTTTCAAGAAAAAGTTGAAACTGTTACGGGATCACAGTAGGGCCAAATACTGACTGCACATTAAATCCTATTTCAAGCAGACTGTTTGAGGAAGTGAATCGTAAAGTTAAGCTAATTTACTTACGGTCACTTGCAGAGGCGGCAGTTTGAGAGGCGCTGTGTGCTGCATTTATGTCAGCGCCACCAGGTTAACACAATTCAAATTAATTGAAGTGAGACAAAGAACAGCTGCAGCAGGAAGGCAGCCACCCCAATGGGTGTCCGTGCAGATGTTCACCGTCTGGAAGGAGGACTCTGTTGCAGTTCTCCCTTCCTCGTGGTGCCAGTAAGTAGCTGATTTGTTAATTGCGTCGCAGCCTTACAATGCCTTGAAGGCTGCGGCGAGGTCAGGAGAACAGCAGGTAACTCATCTGCAATTAGAGGCTTTTATGGTGCAGTGAAAAGATGGAAGCCGGTGGCGCGCTAAATGTGGCGGTGGATTGAGTCGCGGGCAGTGTTTTGATCGGATCGTTCTCCCTCGCTTGATGTCGCATGCACTTCTCTTGCTGTACCTGATCTTGAGAAGGTCCCTGTGGTGTTTTTGCACTTACTGCTGAGGAATGCGCAGCATCAGGCTGCAGCTTTTTGTCGCATAAACCAGGTGGAACACAGTGTGATCATTAGTCTTCTAGACGAGAGACATGAAAGTCCACAGCCTGTGGTTTAGAGGAACAAATGCACTTACCTGGCAAGGGAAGCAACAGGGATGAAGAAGGTGTTTCCTTAATGCCGCGGTCCACGCGTTGCAGGTGCACCTAACCAGGTATATTCAAAAGGCTCATAAGTTGAAGTTATTTGTAGGTTCTCACTCTACCAGGACCCGTGCAGTCCCTTGCTCAGCCCATCTCTAGTTGAGATTCACCGACTGATATCCAGTAAACCCTCACCTGGCCAGTAGAGGCTGCTGCCTATCTAAAGTGGTAGGACGGCCATGGGTGGAGAGGGCGGCTGCAAGAAAGAAAAAAAGACTTACCTGCTGCCCCGCTCTGTTCCCGCTGACTCCTGCACCGCTGTTCCTCTCGGCTGCCGCCAACCGGAAGGGGATGGGCCCTCAGACTGCAGGTTCCACACCCAATCCAGGCACTGCTCTCACACAATAGCAGCGACAGGATTGGTCTGTGCCGCCTCATTTGCCCCTCAGACGGTGCATTGGAGTCGGTGCTGTTTCTCCAGCCCAGCTGTGTAACACAGACAGGTTGGAGAAACATAAGTGCCCATGTGTGTTTGGCTGGCCTAGGACAGCCGGCAAAGCACACATGCGCACTTATGAGTGCACTTTACTCCTCCCTGACTTGCTTGGCCCGTCCTGCCCTATATTTTTGCATTGGGTTCAGACAGAATGAATAAAATGATAATAATATTACATTATTATAATTTTATTAATTGTGTGCTGGCACAGGCTGTGGGGCAGTGCTCCTCCGCCATTACGGAGGAGCCGACCCTACACATGGCTGTACCCTGCAGTGCGCTCTTTACTCTCTTCTGTGTCTTCAGCCCTTAATTTCAACATCAGGGCCCAGATTTACTTTGTGTTTTTGTAACGCAAACCTGACGCAAAGTGTTACATGGGATTTACTACCTACGCAAATCTGGATTTGTGTTGGGCGGTATCCTAAAGTAACACAAAGTTGTGCGACAAGCTGCCTTGCATTATGTTGCATGGGTTGGGCATGGGCATTGCCATGCAATCACTTATAAGTTTTGAAGCAAATCACAAAGAACATAGACAGGGATTGGCACCAAAATCCTACGCCTCCTGGAGGCAGGCACAACAAGCAGAAATGCTTTTTGTCTTCCTTGCTTTTCCTACTTGGCAAGTGTAGTGCATTGTGCAGCATATACAAAGTGGGAAAGGCCTTAAAGCACAGTTGTTGTACTGGATTAGAACCTTTTCAGTACAAGCCCTACGCTTTAGAGAATGCAGACTCCCTTGCATCATGGTGCAAGTGAGTCCGCATTGGCGCGCGGATGGCTGCAAGAAGAGTAAATGCACAGTCAGAGAGACCAGTGCCACATCTTAGTAATGCCGCTGCCCGCGTCCCCCACAGGGGGACATCAGCAGGGCAGCCCCCTTAGTGCCCATTAGTTGGAGACCCCCCTCCGCCAGTCCTCGTAGAGGGGGAGGCTCCTCCTCCAGAGCTGTGGCGGAGTTACAGAGCGATCTGGAGGCAGACTGGTACAGTAAGGGTACCTCTGCTGCAGACGGGTACAGTAAGGGTACCTCTGCCTGACACAGTAAGGGTGCCTGAGCCAAAGACCTGGAGCCGCAGGGACGTTCCGGGTAAACCGCGACGGCGCCCCGTTAGTCCTTCGGGCGGTTGGGGGCCTGACCAACCGGGGGTGTGCCATACCACGCTCAGCCCTGAAAGGGGCGGGAGTAGAAGACATGATCACGTGATCCGTAGGGGGATCAACAAAGGCTACACTGTACAGGCGTCGACCCACCGTGCCGGCTGGCTCATAAGGCGGGCGGGGCAGCGAGGGGCTGCCTGCCCTGAATCGCCCGTAAGATAACCCACTAAAAGTCATACTTTTTGTTGTATGAAAATAAACCTGCAGCAGTTCTTTACCCATAACAAGGTGTCCTGTGTAATCATTATATGGGTAAATGTATAAAATGCAAGGGGGAGCGGACGATGGTGTGGGCACTATGACAGCACTGCTCTGTTCGCTCCCTTTCTCGCAATGCAGCTCAGCAAATCTTGCCCTTGGTAGGGAAAACCCTCCAATCTGTTTATCCTCCCATTTCTCACTCAGATCTGCCAGTGTGCTGCTCGAACCATCTCAATCTCTCTCTGTCACTTCAGGCTAAGTCAACATGGGAACTTTAAATGTTGACGCAGGAGAGAAGTCTCTTGTGATAGAACCTGTTTGAACACTCTCGGTACATTAAATATATAAAAGCATCAGCAGTGGCCGTAATATACTAAACTATGTACATAAAGCTTAACCCATGACATCAGAGTCTCTGCTTCACTAATGTCAAAAACATCTCCCAAAAGAGTCCCTTAGTCTGGTTATGAGAGTCAGTCGGTGATGTATTGAGCATTACGCAGCCCTCAATCTAGATTGCATTCATGCTATCGCTTTAGAATACAATTCTTGTAATAATCTGTTGCAAGAAAAATTATCTATTGTGTCTCAACAATTCACCAGCATCTTTCAGAGTTCATGTTGGCTGCTCTAACGTGCAGTTTAAAAAAAAATGGGATAGGTATCGATGCTGCATGAGGGACAGAAATGTCCTTGACAATTCTAGGTCAATGGTCCCTACCAGCTAAACTAAGAGTGAAAAGGTTTATTAACACTCTGATCATGTGTAATGTGCAGGCTCTAATTAAGAGTACCAGTAATAAAATCACATTCAACCCCATTACCATTGAGTCCGCCTACTTGCTGGCTCTTCTGTCAAAGTCTGAGGACTTATAGCTTCCATTAATGCCATTCAGCGTGGGGTCCTAATGATACTCAGTATACCTGCTGCTTACCATGGCCACCTCTTTCCCAGACAGCACCACGTCAGTTAAAGTTTTGCTTCCATTGAATTCTGGACAAGATTCGAGCATCTGGGACCCCTGCACCAAGTCTAACATAAGGGGATCTGGGGACCCCACTCTTGGTCTAACATAAGGGATCCAGGGACCCCACTCAAGGTCTAACATAAGGGGATCCGTGACCCCACTAGTAGTCTAATTTAAGGGGTTACAGGACCCCACTCATTATCTAATATACAGGGATCCAGGGGCCCCACTCATAGTCTAACATAAGGGGATCCGGGGACCCCACTCATAGTCTAACATAGGGGGATCCGGGGACCCCACTCATAGTCTAACATAAGGGGATCCAGGGGCTCCACTCATAGTCTAATATAAGGGGATCCAGGGGCTCCACTCATAGTCTAATATAAGGGGATCCAGGGACCCCACTCATAGTCTAACATAGGGGGATCCGGGTACCTCACTCATAGTCTAATATAAAGGGATCCCGGGACCCCACTCGTAGTCTAATATAAGGGGATCCGGGACCCCACTCGTAGTGTAGTATAAGGGGATCCAGGGTCCCCCTTCATAGTGTAATATAAGGGGATCCGGGGACCCCACTCATAGTCAAACATAAGGGGATCCGGGGACCCCACTCATAGTTTAATATAAAGGGATCCCGGGACCCCACTCGTAGTCTAATATAAGGGGATCCGGGACCCCACTCGTAGTGTAGTATAAGGGGATCCAGGGTCCCCCTTCATAGTGTAATATAAGGGGATCCGGGGACCCCACTCATAGTCTAACATAAGGGGATCCCGGGACCCCACTCGTAGTCTAATATAAGGGGATCCGAGGACCCCACTCATAGTCTAATATACATGGATCTGGGGGCCCCACTCATAGTCTAATATAAGGGGATCCGGGGACCCCACTCATAGTCTAACATAAGGGGATCCAGGGGCTCCACTCATAGTCTAATATAAGGGGATCCGTGGACCCCACTCATAGTCTAACATAAGGGGATCCAGGGGCTCCACTAATAGTCTAATATAAGGGGATCCAAGGGCTCCACTCATAGTCTAACATAAGGGGATCCAGGGGCTCCACTCATAGTCTAATATAGGGGGATCCGGGTACCCCACTCATAGTCTAATATAAGGGGATCCGGGGACCCCACTCATAGTCTAACATAAGGGGATCCAGGGGCTCCACTCATAGTCTAATATAAGGGGATCCGTGGACCCCACTCATAGTCTAACATAAGGGAATCCAGGGGCTCCACTAATAGTCTAATATAAGGGGATCCGGGGACCCCACTCATAGTCTAACATAAGGGGATCCAGGGGCTCCACTCATAGTCTAATATAAGGGGATCCGGGGACCCCACTCATAGTCTAACATAAGGGGATCCAATGGCTCCACTCATAGTCTAATATAAGGGGATCCGGGGACCCCACTCATAGCCTAACATAAGGGGATCCGGGGACCCCACTCATAGTCTAACATAGGGGGATCCGGGGACCCCACTCATAGTCTAACATAAGGGGATCCAGGGGCTCCACTCATAGTCTAATATAAGGGGATCCGGGGACCCCACTCATAGTCTAACATAAGGGGATCCAGGGGCTCCACTCATAGTCTAATATAAGGGGATCCGTGGACCCCACTCATAGTCTAACATAAGGGGATCCAGGGGCTCCACTAATAGTCTAATATCAGGGGATCCGGGGACCCCACTCATAGTCTAACATAAGGGGATCCAGGGGCTCCACTCATAGTCTAATATAAGGGGATCCGTGGACCCCACTCATAGCCTAACATAAGGGGATCCGGGGACCCCACTCATAGTCTAACATAGGGGGATCCGGGGACCCCACTCATAGTCTAACATAAGGGGATCCAGGGGCTCCACTCATGGTCTAATATAAGGGGATCCGGGGACCCCACTCATAGTCTAATATAAATGGATCTGGGGGCCCCACTCATAGTCTAACATAAGGGGATCCGGGACCCCACTCGTAGTGTAGTATATGGGGATCCAGGGTCCCCCTTCATAATGTAATATAAGAAGATCCAGGGACCCCACTCAAAGTCTAATATAAGGGGATCAGGGGACCCCACTCGCAGTCTAACATAAGGGGATCCGGGTACCCCACTCGTAGTCTAATATAAAGGGTTCCGGGGACCCCACTCATAGTCTAACATAAGGGGATCCGGGGACCCCACTCATAGTCTAATATAAAGGGATCTGAGGAACCCTACTCGTAGTCTAACATAAGGGGAACCAGGTACCTCACTCATAGTCTAAAATAAGGGATCCCGGGACCCCACTCGTAGTCTAATATAAGGGGATCCGGGGACCCCACTCATAGTCTAATATAAATGGATCTGGGGGCCCCACTCATAGTCTAATATAAGGGGATCCGGGGACCCCACTCATAGTCTAAAATAGGGGAATCCAGGGGCTCCACTCATAGTCTAATATAAGGGGATCCGGGGACCCCACTCATACTCTAACATAAGGGGATCCGGGGACCCCACTCATAATCTAACATAGGGGGATCCGGGGACCCCACTCATAGTCTAACATAAGGGGATCCAGGGGCTCCACTCATAGTCTAATATAAGGGGATCCGGGGACCCCACTCATAGTCTAATATAAGGGGATCCAGGGGCTTCACTCATAGTCTAATATAAGGAGATCCGTGGACCCCACTCATAGTCTAACATAAGGGGATCCAGGGGCTCCACTAATAGTCTAATATAAGGGGATCCGGGGACCCCACTCATAGTCTAACATAAGGGGATCCAGGGGCTCCACTCATAGTCTAATATAAGGGGATCCGGGGACCCCACTCAAAGTCTAACATAAGGGGATCCAATGGCTCCACTCATAGTCTAATATAAGGGGATCCGGGGACCCCACTCATAGTCTAATATAAGGGGATCCGGGGACCCCACTCATAGCCTAACATAAGGGGATCCGGGGACCCCACTCATAGTCTAATATAAGGGGATCCGGGGACCCCACTCATAGTCTAACATAAGGGTATCCGGGGCTCAACTCATAGTCTAATATATGGGGATCAGGGGACCCCACTCATAGTCTAATATAAATGGATCTGGGGCCCCACTCATAGTCTAACATAAGGGGATCTGGGGACCCCACTCTTGGTCTAACATAAGGGATCCAGGGACCCCACTCAAGGTCTAACATAAGGGGATCCGTGACCCCACTAGTAGTCTAATTTAAGGGGTTACAGGACCCCACTCATTATCTAATATACAGGGATCCAGGGGCCCCACTCATAGTCTAACATAAGGGGATCCGGGGACCCCACTCATAGTCTAACATAGGGGGATCCGGGGACCCCACTCATAGTCTAACATAAGGGGATCCAGGGGCTCCACTCATAGTCTAATATAAGGGGATCCAGGGGCTCCACTCATAGTCTAATATAAGGGGATCCAGGGACCCCACTCATAGTCTAACATAGGGGGATCCGGGTACCTCACTCATAGTCTAATATAAAGGGATCCCGGGACCCCACTCGTAGTCTAATATAAGGGGATCCGGGACCCCACTCGTAGTGTAGTATAAGGGGATCCAGGGTCCCCCTTCATAGTGTAATATAAGGGGATCCGGGGACCCCACTCATAGTCAAACATAAGGGGATCCGGGGACCCCACTCATAGTTTAATATAAAGGGATCCCGGGACCCCACTCGTAGTCTAATATAAGGGGATCCGGGACCCCACTCGTAGTGTAGTATAAGGGGATCCAGGGTCCCCCTTCATAGTGTAATATAAGGGGATCCGGGGACCCCACTCATAGTCTAACATAAGGGGATCCCGGGACCCCACTCATAGTCTAATATAAGGGGATCCGGGGACCCCACTCATAGTCTAATATAAATGGATCTGGGGGCCCCACTCATAGTCTAATATAAGGGGATCCGGGGACCCCACTCATAGTCTAACATAAGGGGATCCAGGGGCTCCACTCATAGTCTAATATAAGGGGATCCGTGGACCCCACTCATAGTCTAACATAAGGGGATCCAGGGGCTCCACTAATAGTCTAATATAAGGGGATCCAGGGGCTCCACTCATAGTCTAACATAAGGGGATCCAGGGGCTCCACTCATAGTCTAATATAGGGGGATCCGGGGACCCCACTCATAGTCTAATATAAGGGGATCCGGGGACCCCACTCATAGTCTAACATAAGGGGATCCAGGGGCTCCACTCATAGTCTAATATAAGGGGATCCGTGGACCCCACTCATAGTCTAACATAAGGGAATCCAGGGGCTCCACTAATAGTCTAATATAAGGGGATCCGGAGACCCCACTCATAGTCTAACATAAGGGGATCCAGGGGCTCCACTCATAGTCTAATATAAGGGGATCCGGGGACCCCACTCATAGTCTAACATAAGGGGATCCAATGGCTCCACTCATAGTCTAATATAAGGGGATCCGGGGACCCCACTCATAGCCTAACATAAGGGGATCCGGGGACCCCACTCATAGTCTAACATAGGGGGATCCGGGGACCCCACTCATAGTCTAACATAAGGGGATCCAGGGGCTCCACTCATAGTCTAATATAAGGGGATCCGGGGACCCCACTCATAGTCTAACATAAGGGGATCCAGGGGCTCCACTCATAGTCTAATATAAGGGGATCCGTGGACCCCACTCATAGTCTAACATAAGGGGATCCAGGGGCTCCACTAATAGTCTAATATAAGGGGATCCGGGGACCCCACTCATAGTCTAACATAAGGGGATCCAGGGCTCCACTCATAGTCTAATATAAGGGGATCCGTGGACCCCACTCATAGCCTAACATAAGGGGATCCGGGGACCCCACTCATAGTCTAACATAGGGGGATCCGGGGACCCCACTCATAGTCTAACATAAGGGGATCCAGGGGCTCCACTCATGGTCTAATATAAGGGGATCCGGGGACCCCACTCATAGTCTAATATAAATGGATCTGGGGGCCCCACTCATAGTCTAACATAAGGGGATCCGGGACCCCACTCGTAGTGTAGTATATGGGGATCCAGGGTCCCCTTTCATAATGTAATATAAGAAGATCCAGGGACCCCACTCAAAGTCTAATATAAGGGGATCAGGGGACCCCACTCGCAGTCTAACATAAGGGGATCCGGGTACCCCACTCGTAGTCTAATATAAAGGGTTCCGGGGACCCCACTCATAGTCTAACATAAGGGGATCCGGGGACCCCACTCATAGTCTAATATAAAGGGATCTGAGGAACCCTACTCGTAGTCTAACATAAGGGGAACCAGGTACCTTCTCATAGTCTAAAATAAGGGATCCCGGGACCCCACTCGTAGTCTAATATAAGGGGATCCGGGGACCCCACTCATAGTCTAATATAAATGGATCTGGGGGCCCCACTCATAGTCTAATATAAGGGGATCCGGGGACCCCACTCATAGTCTAAAATAGGGGAATCCAGGAGCTCCACTCATAGTCTAATATAAGGGGATCCGGGGACCCCACTCGTAGTGTAGTATAAGGGAATCCGATGACCCCCTCATAGTCTAATATAAGGTGATCCTGGGGCCCGGTCATAGATACAAGGGGATTCTGGGACCCCGTTCATAGTCTAATATGCAGGGATCCGGAGACCCCGCTCGTAGTCTAATATAAAGGGATCTGGGGACCCCACTTGTAGTGTAATACAAGATTGTCCCAGGCAGATTTCGAATGTGAAAACTCTACCTTGACCCTCCGTCTTTGCAGGCTTCTCTGCAGACCAGGTGATGGCTCCCTGTGGTTTTCAGTTCCAGCAGTCAGTCAGCAGTCCTCAGCGAACCCCATCACACAAATCTTCAGCATCCACACACATGCTGCAGCTTTTGGCTGCCCCTAGAATGTCCCCCACTGAAAGCACACACCCTTGTCACAGAGACAATCTCCTGGTCCAAATGTAAACACCCAGTGCATACAAATTAGGAATCTGATCTAAGTTCTCTTTTGAGTCTTAAGCAAATTTAAAGCCCACTCCAGCTGTAGTCCAAGCCCTACTACTGCCAAGTAGCCCCCTGCACCAAGTAACCAACCCTAATGACTTACAGGCGGTGCCACTGGAATTTTGCACTTTTGGTGGCGCTGCGTTTTCTGCATAGATATGGATTTACCACATTTGCCACACAATCCAATATCTGCTGCATGATCTGCAGATGTTTCCCAAAAAATTGTTTCTAGCTTAAATGGATCAGAATTTACTAAAATTGCGGCAACCAGTGTTGCTGAGATGTGGAAGGCCCTATGCAAAGGTTGACTGGTCATCTTTCAATTGTTAATTACTGTATTTGTATGTTAAACTGGCATTAATGAGGTGAAGCCTTTGTCCAGACCGTGGTAATTTAAAAAAATGACAACATTATGAAGTAATACTTTCACAAAATGTAAACCATTAGGTTGCGTAAATCGTCTTTTCTTGTGAATAATTTAGTCAACCAGGCCACAAAGTTTGGTCCTCCCCTGCTGCTTAGGTGATATATCTCTCCCTAGTATATTTTCTAAAGCAATGCACTGTCACATCATAACACGGATACACAAGCCATTGAACATGAGAAAACAGGACACAACATGTCTCCCTTTTTACAAATACAGAAGCAAACCATGGCTTAGCATAGCAACAACAATAAAGTGACAGTAATCACACCACCAATGTGCCAAACGCCAAGATCACCAATAGACATTGGAAGAAGAGCTTGACCAAACAGGGATCACAAAACAGAACGCTCCAACCACTATGCTGGAAGCACTCATGCTGCAGAACATGATCATTCACAAGCACATACAGTCCCCTTCAATGCCACAGGACACATGCGATGCATTTTAAATGCACACACAGCACATGAGTTAACGCCTGCCTTCAGACATTCACCAACAGCAACACCTAACAAACCAACAAGAGCTCTACAAACCAACATTCAAACCATTCACAGAATTATTGGCTGCCTCACACCAATGCACTGATAGGACCAGGCATTTGCCATCCTCGTCAATATGGCATGTCAAAAACAACGAAAAGGCAAAGTGCAATTAGCAAGGTATAAAGGTGGTGTCTTGCAGATGAAATAAGCAGGAAACACGAAGTGATCTTTAGGAGCAATTTAATCGCCTCATCCACAAACACCCAAGGCTGGTAACTGACCTAGAATACACATTACATTCCTATTCTAAGAACCAACATGAGCAGAGAATCTAAGTTCTCAGAGGAAGCAAGTGCATATTAATAAAGCATGACATTACACATCTCCCTTCTTTACAACAGCTTTAAACACAAAAAACTGAATGGAGGAAAAAGAAGAAAAGAAATGAACAACAGAAATAAAGATACATTTTTTTACACATAATCCTTCATATAAATTGGTGCTCTGCGTAATCTCTGACTTCTCATACGATAAGTAGGTGGATTGTTAGAACAGGCCAGAGGAGGATTAACAGTACCAGAGAGTTCAGAGACTGGATCACAGTCAGCATGAGCAACATTCCTTGACTTAACCACAACAACCCGATTGTTTTTGTTCCAAATTCTCCCATCCTGTGTTTTGATAGCATTGCCAAAAACTTTAATAACAGGTCTAACATTGGTGTATTTTGACCAAGATCTTCTTCCAACAGGTGTTTTTATTTTGACCAGATCACCTACTTTAACCTCATGAAATTTAACACATTTTATTTGATCAAAGTACGTTTTTCTACAAGCTTGCTTTTCTAATTCTCTCTCCCTCCAAGCACCAACATGATTGTCAACAAACCCCTTTTTCAAATTCATCCAACCAGGACACCACATCGTTTTGGGAACCCTACCTTTGAATAGTTCAAAGGGAGATTTTCCAGTGGTAGAGTGAGGGGAACAACAATACGCATCAATTCTTTCTTTTAGTGCTTCCTTCCAATTCAGCCCATTTGCTCTTGCAAGCTGAATGCATTCTTTTAACGTTCTGCTGACCCTCTCGACGGCACCATTGGTTTCAGGATGGTATAATGAAGAACGTTTGTGTACTATACCACATTTGTTAAGATAAGTATCAAATGCAGTTGAACAAAACTGAGGTCCATTATCTGATAAAATACTGTTGGGAAAACTCTCTCTCATAAATATATCAGATAAAAACTTGATAACAGAATCAGACGTTTTGTCACTGACAGCACACACCTCAATCCAACGTGAGTATAAATCAATTAAAACAATCAGGTAAGGAGTATCCGATACACCCGTGAGGGGACCCAAAATGTCAATGGCTAATTCATCCCAGGGATGATTGGGTAAATCCCTGCATACCATGGGCATTTGTCTTGTTTTTAGAATCTTGTCACTTGCACAACATTCAACACAGTCTCTAACCATGCGTTCTATTTCTAAATCCATACCAGGCCACCAAAATTGGGTGCGTAACATCTCCTTAGTTTTCACTATGCCCAAATGTCCAGTGTGTGCATGCATCAATAACCTTTTTCTTAAAGAAGAGGGAGGCACAAGTCTCAGACCATGTGTTAACATGCCATCCGTAATAGATAACTCCTGGGAGACCAGTGACCATGGTTTGTCCAGACGTTTATTATCCCTTAACAAAGATAATACATTAAGCAACTCTTCATCCTTTAGCAATTCCTCCTTCCATTCATCTTTTCCTACAACACCCTCTGTGACTTCACAAACATTGAGAAAGTCATCTTCATCAAGAAACTCCTCATCACAACATAGGTTATCACCTTTTACCAATCAGCAGCTTTATTTGAAACACCTGGTAAATATTGTACTTCAAAATCAAACTCCTGCAAAGATATGATCCACCTTCTAATCCTAGAGGAGATAGAATCTAGACCTTTCTTACAAAAAACTTCTTCTAAAGGTTTGTGGTCTGACTTAACAATAAACTTAGTACCCCAAACCAAATTCTTAAATTTTTTTTAGAGCCCAGAAGATAGCTAATGACTCTTTCTCAATAACTGAGTAATTAAGTTCCGGACCACGAAGACACCTTGAGGCACAGGCAATAAGAGAATCATAACCATGCTTATTTTGTACTAAAACCGCTCCTAGACCCTTGTCACTTGCATCAGTGAATACATATGTAGGCAAACCAGGAACAAATGCTTGTAGACATGGCGCTTTCTTTAACTCCTCCTTAATCTGCTCAAATTCTTTTTTACAGTCAACTGACCACTCAAATGTAACACTTTTAGCAGTGAGTCTCCTCATGTTCTTTGTTTTATCTGCAAAATGTAAAATAAATTTTCCATAGAACTCTACCATTCCAAGAAAAGATAACAACTCATCTCTACTGACTGGTTCTGCCATGTTATCAATGGACGTAACTAAGTCTGACTTTGGAAATACACCTTCACTCTTAATACAGTGACCAAGATAGTTCACTTCCTCTAAACCAAATTTGCATTTCTCCTTCTTGAGAGACAAACCAGCTTCAGACAACCTTTTCAACACATCACACACACGTTCATTATGTTCTAGCATGTTGGCCCCATATATTATTAGATCATCTTGGTAGCATTTCACCCCCTGAAGTCCTTTAAGAATGTGTGTCATGATTCGTTGAAATACAGAGGCTGCTGATATTAAACCAAAAGGCATTCTTTTAAATTTAAAAGTACCCATGGGAGTTATAAAAGCAGTCAAATCTTGACATGAGGCATCTAGTTCAACCTGGTGGTAGGCAGAAGCCAGATCCAGGGTGGTAAAGTACTTTGCACCCTCTAATGTACCCACAATCTCATCAATGTTGGGTAATGGGAATCTGTCTACCACTACCTCTTTATTCAAAGCTCTTAAATCAATACATAAGCGAATTTCGCCAGTTGGCTTCTTGGCTACTACAATTGGCGCCAACCATTCTGTTGCTTCTACTGGTTCTATGATATTGTTTGCAATCAATTTTTCAATTTCTTCCTGCACTTTTCCTTGTTCAGCTAAGGGAATCCTTCTTACCTTTGCTATTATGGGGATCACATTTTTTTTTAATTTTATACAATGTTTGTAACCTTTTAAACACCTTAACTTTTCCTTAAATACACTTGGAAATTTTCCTGCAAACATTTCTGACAAGTTTTCCACCTCTTGTATTTGCACCTGAGGTGAGGCATTCGGATTAAGTGTAACACCTAAATCTCGCTGGTCTCTCCAACTAATTAAAGCATCACCTACATTCGTAACATATATCTTACCAGGAATAATTCGACTTCCCAATTCAATAGTAGCCATAAAATATCCTAAAATCTTAATAGGTTTGCTGCCATACCCTAAAGGCAATATATCACTCTTGAAGAGTTTGACATTTTTTCCAAAGGTCTTATGTAACAATTCTTCATCAATCATGGTAATCTGGGAACATGAATCAAATTTAAACTCAATTATGGCGTCATCCACTTTAACTAAATGTGTGGGATGTTCTAATGGACCACTACTGATTTGGAAAGTTACAGTTTTCACCTGAGGTTGAGACCATTTTCTATTAGTATTGTCTCTTTTGTTGCTTTTTGTTCTACAGCATTTAGAAAAATGTCCCCTTTTCCCACAATCATTACAAATGGATTTCAAGGCAGGACAATTTGGAGAGTTAGCTAGATGACCAATATTCCTACATCTGAAACAAGAAAATTTGTTAGACATATTAAAATTTGAATTTAAACTATTCATTCCATTATCATTTTTTCCACTAGCCATTTTTTCTTCCTTCTTGACTTGACAGACAACTTCTTCAACTTTAGGTTCATTTTTCTTCTCTGGTTCCGCCATCTTTTCTTTTTCTCCTTTTAATTCATCCACACATTTCGTCATGTGTTCAACTTGCTTCGCTATAACAAGAACCTCTTCTAAAGGTGGTTCGTCCTTCAACCATAGTTCCTTCCAAATACTGTCATGAGCACATTTCAAAACAAATTGATCTCTTATTCTTTCTTCCAATGTCTGACCAAACTTACAAGATGAGGCTAATTTTCTTAGTGCAGAGACGTAGTCTTCAACAGACTCATCCTTCTTTTGCCCTCTTAACCCAAAATGGTATCTTTCCATTATTGTACTCAATCTAGGAAGATAATGACGATCCAATTGTTCAATAGCTATTTCATACTCATTCAAATTCCTTTGTTTAGAAGCTGTAAGTTCTGGTAAATGTTCCAATACATCTTGACCTTCACCTCCTAAACAGTCTAATAGTAATGAATGCTTCCTTTCTGCACTCAAATTTGTGCCACATACTCTTGCGTAGTTTGCAAATATTTTTTTCCATTTCTGCCATTTTACATTTGGCTCACCAGGACTTGTCAAGAAAAACGGGGGTTGCGTCACATTTTGCATTTTTTAAAAGTAGAAATAATCTTCCTTAAGTGAATTATTGACTTTTGTTTAGTTTGTATGCTCCTTTTAATAATAAAAAAAAATGTATTCACTTTTAAAGATTCTTTTTAAAAATAAAAAAATTGCTTTTAAATTGAGTATTATTGTACAACAATGACTTTCTTGCTTCCAGTTTGTTTTATTTCCTTCCTTCTTTGTTTATGTCATAATACCAATCTAGACACAGATGCAGTGTGATTGTTCTTTTCTGAAGAATTTTACTGTTTTTGAAATTCTTATTACGTAACAATGCTATATTCATTCACCGATTGTATTACTTCAATACTCCTTCGTTCTATTTTAACAATCCAGGAGTAGAACGCATTGCATGATAATCCTTCGTTCTTTTCTTTTACCAGGAAGTAGCGCGTCAATGACACGCAGAGCACGTCACTGAAACGCACAGTCAATAGCTGGGAAGCAGCGCGTCAATGACACGCAGAGAGCACGTCACTGAAACGCACTGCCATTACTCTGCGCCTTTCAAATCCTTGCGCGTTCGAATGCGCGAGCAGCGTGAGCAGTGTATAAACTGTTGTTTTATGCGCGGCGTGCTATTTATTATTTCTTTAAAAAAAAATTTAAGTCCCTTATTTTTAAATATCCTCCCGCTGCACTCCTCACTGTACAGTTTCTTCACCAAACGTGTCGATGACGTTGCTGAACTGCCGCTGGGAAGACAACGCTTCCTTTGAAGTTGTACAGGCCCTGGAGAGGTAATGAGTCAGGGACGGCTGTGTGTTGAGGCAGAGAGGTAAGACATCGTCGCCAATATAAAGGTGGTGTCTTGCAGATGAAATAAGCAGGATACACGAAGTGATCTTTAGGAGCAATTTAATCGCCTCATCCACAAACAGCCAAGGCTGGTAACTGACCTAGAATACACATTACATTCCTATTCTAAGAACTAACATGAGCATAGAATCTAAGTTCTCAAAGGAAGCAAGTGCATATTAACCCCTTCGATGCTGATGACGAGCTCAGCTCGTCATCAGCCACGGTGGTCGTGTGCTGATGACGAGCTGAGCTCGTCATGTAACATTGCTCCTTACATTTTTCAGCACAGGGGAAAAATAACCACAGCAGCCAAGGTGTTAATAAAGCATGACATTACACAAGGTAGAGGTGATAGTTGTTTGGACATCAGTTAATGCACACTGCATATAAACATTAAAAATAAAAAGAGACAAATGTAATGCAACAAATCAATGTTAAACAAACTCAGAATAACACATAAACAACAGGGATTGGTTTGGAGCATGTAAACCACCCAGTGTGGTTTAGGTAAAACATACTGGTGATCATTCACTAACACATTTAAAATTGTCGTGTGGCTTGAGACAATTATATCCCTTGGAGTGACATAGGACTTCACACATAAGTCCATTACGCCTGGCCCCGCCCACAATCCAGTAATGAAAGTTAAGAAAATGCATTTACTGCCAATCACCTAAATGTAGCAAGTAGAGCATAGCAAGTGGTGTAAGAGATTCGAACATCCGAAGAGGCAACTGCAAAACATCAGTGCTTAATTTGAGCCGGTGGGTGTAGATGGGTCCACCTGCACTTATTTTTTGGGACCTGCACTTATTTTTGGGGACCTGCACTTATTTTTGCTCATTTAAATTTGACCCAGAACAAGAAAAAGGAAAACATAAAAGGGTGAAAGAAGGTGGCAGAAAAAGTGAAAAACAGATACAATAGAGAAAAGCAGGGCAGAAAAAACGTGCAAGAGTGAAGTTGAGGGACAGAAAGTGTCTGTTGATGGATTAAAGATGCATGAGGGGAAATGAAGTCTACACAGCCCTGGTGTTCAACACCACGACCTTTTGCATCAACGGCTGCACAAACCTGCAAACATATGAGCAAGAGTACAGGTATACATACAGTCACTGCACCCATACTAAATCTAACTTCAGGAAGTAGCACACGGCCACTCTTTCACACAACACAGTGATCTCTTCACCCAATAGCAAAAGGAATCAGCAAATGCATATATATCCCTTACCTTATAGACAATATACATACACTGTAAATAAACCGCACACAAGCAGCAACTAAAGAATGCTTCGAGAATGTATCTTGGGTCTGGCTAGTAGGTGTGGGCGAATATTTTCATTAGAAAAGGGAATGCTGTGGAATTAGTCACTTAGTTTTTGTCTGATGTTGAGTGTTAAGAGGAGAAAAAAAAACCAAAACTGCTCCTTGAGTAGAACAGTAAAAGGAGGGGATTCTATACATATACTGAATATCCAGGCATCCGCAAATCATAACACAGCCTTGGAGGCGCCTGCTGCCCTTGGTTCTGCTGAACATCTGCTCAGAAACCTATTGGAATGGTGCATCAGCAGAACCGCCTTATAATTGGCTGAGAACAGATAATAAGAATAACAACAGGTCTCAGAACATCAATGACCCTGCCCATCAATCACTTTATGAACAGTGGGTCATATTTATCAGAGAATTCCGCCAGCTCAAAGTCTTAAAAAGTCACACAAAGCAGGACAAGGTCTTGATAAACTATTCACTTTCCAGTGCAAACCTCTTTTGCGATGGAACACTGTCTAAAAGTAATGAAAATTGCACTTTGCGCACCTTTTCCTCACTTTGCTTCAAGGGGGAGGAACATGGGTAGTCCATGGGCGACCCCATGCTACCACTCATGGTTATTGATGCAAAGTCATATCGACTAACATTTCCACACAGGCCTTTGCACCAAAATACACCTCCTTAAGGGAGGAGCAAGGAAGTAGAAAGGTTGTTTCTCAAACTTTGTTTTCGTGCCGCTGAACTGTACAACATAAATACATGGAAAGAATATTTCAGAATTATTTCTGAGCATAATATTGTACCTTTCCATTGCAAAATCAATGCTAGACATCACACACACAAATAAACACTATGGGGCAGACTTACAAGTCCCTTGCGCCGCTTTTACGCCACTGTTGCGTCACTTTAGTGATGCAGCGGTGGCGCAAAAGATGCGCCATGGTGCGGGGTATTTACAACGTGTCGCATCTCCCAGATACGTCACGTTGTAAAGCTGTGCACCAGAAGAGGCGTACTATCGCAGGGGGAGGCGTTCCGGTGCAGGAACGCCTCCCAAAAGTGGCTGAGTGAAATCTACAAGATGTCACTCAGTCACTTTTGGGCCCATGCTGCGTCAAAACCCTGCGCCTGCCTGAAGCAGGCGTAAGGATTGACGCAGCATTATGCACATAGGCCCCCCCTGATCATTGCTGGAGCTGCGTCGCGCTTGCGACGCAACCCCAGCAATGCACCGCTTTTACAGCGCAGATGCGTGACGCATCTGTGCCGTTTTTGCCCCATGGTGCGCCGCATTTACAATCAAGGGTGGCGGAGCTGCGGCGCACAATTACTGGCGCATCCCTGCCGATATGCAGGGATGCGCCAGTAATTGTAAATCTGCCCCATTATTTTAAAGGAGTGTGCATAACACTAGGCAGCCTAATTGTTTGAGAAGTGATGAGTGTGTACTCCATAGAAGATTACAATAATTCTTATCAGGAATAATATCCGTTCTTTCAAGTCGTCATACAGAGGACAAAACTATTTCTGGTTGCAATAGGACATCTTTATTATTTTTTGTGGCACATGGACACCCGACACGTGTTTCGCCCCCTCTTGGCGAGTTGTGCCGGGGCTTTCTCAAGGCTGTAGAGGAAGATGAAATGGATTATTTAGATGTGAGATGAGATAGCAGTTGACCCCAAGAGAAAGAAAAAAGTCACCTAGAGTGGAAAAAATTATTGGAATGTTTTTTTGGTGTCTCAGCGTCAAGGCCTTATCTAAATCGTGAGATTACAGTGTATCGTGCCTCAAGTTCAATAATTATAGCTTAAGTTGTAGTGAATCAAAGCAAACGACAAAGAGTGCCGAAAAAAGTGCAAACCATAGAAAGATAGATCAAGTGTTTTTAGGACAACAGAATAAAGAGTGCACTGTAAACAATGTCTCGATGTTCAAAGTTCTTTTAGCAACCCAGAAAGTAACCAAAAGTACCAGACCAGAATGATGTGGTAAGACAAGACAAAGGAGTAACAGCACAATAGACAGTATAAAGTAATAATACCGAATTTCACATATATGGCGTATATTATTGTGGTTTCCAATTTTTGTAATATCCAAAGTACAGGGAGTTCAGTACTCCAGGAGCAGAAGTTCTTCTGTGAGTTCTAATAAGAGAGTTTTTTATACAGAAATGCTTGTAACCAAATCTTATACCTCAGCATAACATACAAATCATACAATTTAACATGTACAGAATCAAAAAAATACCATGCATGTGAATAGCGATTGTATATGGTACAGGTGAGCAGGAAGGTCCATATTAGATGTCATTTTAAACACCTCGGACCACCTCCTGGAAGCACAACGCAATTGGAAGACAACACATGCTATCAAATCTTAGAAAGCAATCCCACTCTGCAAATTCAAGAAAAACTATCTGCGTTACTCGACCTATGGCAAGAAAAAGGCCTACTAAGCATCGAAGAAAAGAATTTCTTGTACATCAAAAATCCAATTGTACCAACCATGTACCTACTACCTAAGGTGCATAAGCCAGGGCGAATACCCAAGGGCAGACCTATCATTGCTGGCATTGATTCTGTCTGTTCAAATTTAGGAGCCTTCATTGATGCATGAGCTGCAACCTTTAATGAGATCACTTCCGTCCTTTATTAGGGACACACAAGATGTACTCCAGAAACTTGAGAATATAACATGGCAAGAAGACTTTTTCTTAATTGCAATAGACATCACCAGCTTATATACCTCAATTAAACACACAGATGGTATAGCTGCTGCTAGAAAATATTTGCAAACCCGATCAGTCCATCTTACGGCACGTAACAGAATGATTCTTGACTTCCTAGAGTTTTGCCTATTTAACAACTACATCCTCTTCAATGGGAAATACTACCTACAACTTCGGGGGACCGCTATGGGGGCAAAATTTGCACCCCCATATGCCTGTCTCCTGATGGGAGTGGTGGAACAACACTGGCTCTGGCAAGAAAGACTGGAAGATGTGACAGACAACATAATAATGTGGGGTCGTTACATAGACGATATTTTAATGATTTGGCAAGGAACAGAGAACAAACTCAGATCATTTATCAAGTCTATGTCACCTAACCAGTGGGGAATTGAAATCACTTACAATATCTCGAAAACAGAAATAGAATTTTTGGATTTGTCAATTTACATCTCAGACAATCAGTTACACACTAAAATCTATAGAAAGCCCAGCTCTGCAAACTCTATCCTTCATGCGACAAGCAGCCACCCTGCCCACACTGTTACAAACATTCCAGGAGGGGAGTATAGACGAGCACGCATGAACTGTAGCTCTGTGGAAGAGTATGAAATACATTCAGCCAACATAACCCAACGTCTAAAACAAAGGGGTTATAAGGAGCAACCACTAACAAAGGCATTAACCAAATTCAAAACCACTAACAGACAAAGTTTACTACACAATAATCAATTGAGAGAAAGGAAACAAACAATTCGCTTCAACGCTGAATACAATAGCGGACAACAATATATCCGCAAGACCCTGCAAACACACTGGCACTAGGTATGGGCGGAAAATCCGTTTCGCTCGCGGATTTTGCGGATTTTCGGGAAATTCGCAATCCGCGAGATTCGCGAATCTCCCGCAAAATCCGCAAATCCGCGAGCAGCGGATTTTGCTCGCACTGCTCGCACTGTTCGCGTGAGTTCGCGGCTTCCCAGTACAACTTCGCGCCCCGCGAATAAGTGCTAAATTGCAGAAATACGATCTTAGCAAAACTGAAACTACTTGCCAGGTTCAAAAGTTCAGGCTCATCATTAGTAGCCATTTCCTGTAGTGCTTCCTGAGGGGCCCCTCCAGAGTTCAGTTGCCAGTTGCAACTATTATGTGACCCTGCTCTGAACCTCAGAATAGTTACACATATGCCACAAAGGTCCTGAATTACAGCTAAGGGAGACAAGCAGGAGCCAGGCTGGAAGTTAAAATCCATTAATCAGCCCCTAATTCATTATTGTCAGTTGGGGCAGGGCAGGTGTTGTAACTAATTTTGCAACAATGAAAGCACTTAGCAAGTGCAAAAGATCACTAATCAGGGCGCACTAAGGAAGCAGGTGCCAGCTAAAAAAATATTCTGTGACACATTAATCAGCCCCAAATTAATTCAGGTCACTTGAGGCAGGGAAGGTGTGCTTTGCTTTGCCGAAAATAATGTACACTGGACAACCAGAGGGTGTGGTGATGAAACAGAGGGTGGCATGGGTGGGCCAGAGGGTGGCATGAGTAGTCAGAGAGTGGCAGTGGTGACAGAGAGTGGCAGTGATGAAGAAGAGTGTCCCAAACAGGCTGGACACGTAGAAACAACAAGTTCGCAAAACTTGCGACCCGACAGGTAAGTTCGCAAATTGCGAAATTGTAAAAACCCTCGCGAACTGGCAGAAACACGGGCGAACACACAAAAAAAAAATCCGCAAATTCGCGGGAATTCGCGGATTTTGCGGATTGCAAGTTCGCAAATCCGCAAAATTCGCGAACGCCAGATCCGCAAAATTCGCCCATGCTTAACTGGCACCTGTTGAAAGATAATCCAGCATTGTCTAATGCACTACAAGATAAACCCCAGATGGGTTTTTCACGGAGTAAAAACCTAAGAGACATTCTCTGTCCATCTTTTCTGGATTTAAAACCAAAACAGAGACCTTTTCCACCCCAGACCATGGGTTTTTACACTTGCACTAATTGTTCAATCTGCAAACTTGGCAAATCAAGAACAAAAGAGGTCTCAATCAATGGCCACAAACACAAGATCAAAGACCTTATCAACTGTGAAAGCACCTATGTGATTTATTTGATACATGCCCGTGTGGACAACATTATATCGGCAGCTCAAAGAGACCCTTGAAAGTACGGATACAAGAACACTATCGGAACATTCATGGAACGGATACTAGACAGTCCCTTGTTGAACATTTCCTACAATACCATAGGAATCACTTGACCTTTACGTTTGTGGGTATAAAAAGACTAAAAATACCAAAACGAGGAGGTGATTTGGACCAACTGCTTCGCAGAGAAGAGAGCTCATTAATCATAGGAATGGAAACAGTAACAAATGGGTTGAATCAGGAATATGAATGGCATCACTGGCTGTAACGAATCTCCTTTTCCTCATTAGGAGATGATGTACATTACCAATGGGTACAGCCACACATTAATAATATGTGATATGAGTAACTACATTATGCTCTGTATAAATGTGCGGCTTTGATGATACCACCCCATGTAACATAAACACAGAACTGTTTAGTCCAACCTTTGTTCCCCGTAAGATCTGACTGGTTAAGAATGTTGATCTGCTTAGATTTAACAAACAAACACAAAAAAACGTGACACTGGTGATTGTCCCATGAATATCTTCTACAAACCATGCATGTTCTAAAAAATCCTTAAGAATCAATAATTAGATCAGGACCCAAAATGATGTAACTTTATGTGTCATGCTAAAAGTTGCCACAATTTGCTCTCTATCTGCCCCGGGGTTATGAATTTCTGCCATTAGATTTGGTTTGTAAACTAAATCATGATTATATCCCCGCCCTGTAGGTAAGGCAGAGTAACAAATATTCACAGATAGGATGTATTTATGTGAGGATCGTATGTACAACAGAGAAAATGATTATTCGACGCTGTACTTGCCCTGTGACGCCTTCCCCCACATAGGCTGATAGTTCGACATTAGGGCGCTAACACCATTTACAAATGGCGGTCCCAGGAACTGAATTGACTGAGATACAATCAATCTAAAAAACTTTAAATTATTTTCACTTTTGACCAAATACGCAATTAATAACTTGCACAGCAAAGTTTAATCGGGTCTCTTCACAAAAAACAAAATACGAAGAAAACCAAAATCTGAAAACTCGATCACCCAGGTTTGCTTCCGGTTTATAACCTTTAACTACCGGGTGTCTCACCGGCGACGGTTAGTCTGGGATTCAACCCGTGAACTACCGTGAAGACGGAGGACTGGGAGCAGGGACTGAACACGGCAACAGCCCAACAAGTAAGCACAAGTAAATCTGGTGCTCTGATAAGCCTGGCGAGAGGGGAATAGGTTGCGGTCCGCTCCACTCGCTCTGGATAGAAAGTTTACTTATGCGATCGTATCTGCTCCCTGCACTTAATGCACGTAATGCACCTTTGCCTTGCTTCCGCAATCCATGGTGGTTTGTTATAAGTTACGTCTTAATAATGGTTACGTTTGCGGGACCGGAACCTGTAATCTGGGTATTCCCATGCACGCTTTATTAACTGAATATTACGAGTTGAATACACGTTGTGTATTGTCGATTCTCTATATTTTTTGTGCCCCTTCAAAAAAGTTGTCTTTCTCTAAATCAGTTCTCCTTTTGACATGTGAACTACCCATAATCATGTGGTCCCATTAAACGCTGATTTGAATAGACGATAATGCACATGAAAAAAGACTCGAACCACCGTGTAAATAATGTTTAATCTTTGATAATTAACTTATGAAAAGAATCCAATTGATAATTCCCTCTTTTAATTAAACAATCCGTGTGGTTTTGATACTTTTTATACTATGCGCTCATGTATGTAGAATTGATAAATCCAACAAATCAACAGGTTTTCCCGCGTTTGGAGTACTTTCCATGTACGCTTAATTTAATGACATTTTCTCTGTCTTTTCATACTCTTAAGCTATCCCTCAAAACATGTCCTTTCATAGGCAATCCCTGATATGTATGACCAATATACATGTCCATCTCTCCAGACGTGATGTGATGACATGTAGGGTTAACCTAACTAATACACAGTGTTTAAAGTATTCATGCCTATAAATATAAAGTAATGAAATACAAAGTTTGAGATCTAATATGGACCTTCCTGCTCACCTGTACCATATACAATCGCTATTCACATGCATGGTATTTTTTTGATTCTGTACATGTTAAATTGTATGATTTGTATGTTATGCTGAGGTATAAGATTTGGTTACAAGCATTTCTGTATAAAAAACTCTCTTATTAGAACTCACAGAAGAACTTCTGCTCCTGGAGTACTGAACTCCCTGTACTTTGGATATTACAAAAATTGGAAACCACAATAATATACGCCATATATGTGAAATTAGGTATTATTACTGTATACTGTCTATTGTGCTGTTACTCCTTTGTCTTGTCTTACCACATCATTCTGGTCTGGTACTTTTGGTTACTTTCTGGGTTGCTAAAAGAACTTTGAACATCGAGACATTGTTTACAGTGCACTCTTTATTCTGTTGTCCTAAAAACACTTGATCTATCTTTCTATGGTTTGCAATTTTTTCAGCACTCTTTGTCGTTTGCTTTGATTCACTACAACTTAAGCTATAATTATTGAACTTGAGGCACGATACACTGTAATCTCACGGTTTAGATAAGGCCTTGACGCTGAGACACCAAAAAAACATTCCAATAATTTTTTCCACTCTTGGTGACTTTTTTCTTTCTCTTGGGGTCAACTGCTATCTCATCTCACATCTAAATAATCCATTTCATCTTCCTCTACAGCCTTGAGAAAGCCCCGGCGCAACTCGCCAAGAGGGGGCGAAACACGTGTCGGCTGTCCATGTCCCACAAAAAATAATAAAGATGTCCTATTGCAACCAGAAATAGTTTTGTCCTCTGTAAGACGACTTGAAAGAACGGATATTATTCCTGATAAGAATTATACTAATCTTCTATGGAGTACACACTCATCACTTCTCAAACCTGTATTTCTACATGAAGCCCAAGAGATCCAGAGCTTCGAGTGTGTCTCCATTCACCTATAAAAACAGCTTATCTAAGCGTTGTTCAAGCCTTAGAATCCTTGGACCTTTGCTACCTTGCCCGCAGCCTAATTGTGCACTAGAGCATGGGAGTGAGCAGCAGTGCCATAGCCTAGTAAATATGGTGCTGTCCTGCTCTCTCCCTCTCAATGCAGGCCAGCAACTCTGGATGCTGTTTTAAAAAAAAAAAACATTAGTTGATCTGCTCTTGTGTGTGATGAAAGAGGCATGCCATCCATCTTTCATCGGTTGGTGGTCCACTTCCAGGCAGTGTTGTAATCAAAATGCTGGAGCCACACAGCAAAATGTGATCAGGAGTCCCTAAGGCATTCATTGGCCTTGGCTGAATGTGGGTCCCCAGAAGGGTTGGGGGCCCTTCTGTGCCGCAGGGGCTGCCGGGGCCTTGCTCACACCCCTGCTTCCAGGAGGCAGAAGCAAGTCCCAGGAAGAGTACATTTGCCTGACAATCCAGGTTAACCATCAGATGGATAAAACATATTGCCCATCCCTTCTGGGTAGAAATAAGTGCACTGGACATCAGAAGAGATGTGCCAATTGAATGCTTATAGAATTGAAAAAAGATTGTTAAGTTTGAAAAAAAATCGCGGAATTAGTAAAGCAGTCCAGAAAGGACAAACGGAAGTCAAAGTAGTCTAAGAAAGTAGAAAAGGATGTTAGGGGCGTCTAAGAAAGGACACACTGAAGTTGCAGTAGTCTAAAAAGTACAAATGGAAGTTTAGGTGTCTAAGAAAAGAGAAACGGAAGTCTGGGTAGCCCTCCTTTGAAAAAGTTTGAAGAAGCTTATGAATGTAGAAGACAAAATAGTATGTCTTTTAGGATTGGCTGGCTATAGTGCATGGGATTTTGGACACCCAGAAAAAAATGACGTTTTTATGTTTGACCACTCCCCCTCCTTCAGCCACAAGAGCATGTTGAGGTCATTTGTTCCACATATTACCCTGTTTTAGGCACCTTTTTGGGGACTCAAAGGCAGCTGCCAACAGGAGCCTTAATGTCGTGCAGTCCATGGGTGCGACATTAGATGGAGAATGCATCAATTGTGAGCCTTACTGTTTTAGGTGGGGCGGGTCCTTCTGGGTTTTAGACCAACTTTGAAACGGGTCCCTCCAGCACTCTATTTCAGGCCCTTAACTTTACTGGTTAAAATATTAATCGATTTCTCAACTATCACTCTGAAAACCCTTAAGGGGTTCGTTGTCTGTGATAAAATCTCTTGTAGCATTTCACGTTTTTCTTCACATTACATTCCCTTAATTTGCTATCATCAAGATGTCGCTTTTTCATAATTTTCATTCATTCATCAGATGACTCATTTCTGGTATATACTTTGGACTGAATCGCCTCCAGCTGTCTGGGATAAGTTCAGGATGAGGGTGGGTGTTTGTGGGGGAGCACGACTGGGAGCTCTGACGTTGAGGCACATAGATGGCAGTGCAAGTTTCTCAAAGTGACTTTCAGTGGGTCATAAAATGGGTGCATAAAACATGCACATCCAGTCCTTGGCCTCTCTGCAGAAGGCACAGGCCAGGGTTGGCATGAATGCCAGTTGTAACTGTGGGAAAGTGGGAGATATGCAGATAGCAATTTTCATAACGATGTGGGTAGGAAAAAGGTGTATCTAACAGGGAGAGACAGCCTGCACTAGGAAGTGGTCTGACAGGTGGAAAAGGAGTGACTGGCACACTTCAACAGTGACTACTACTTCCACACGCATTAGGAATATTGAATTCACTCTAATATGTTCAGAATAGAACACCTTGAAATCTAATTATTCACAACAAAATCGTTGTGTTTTTTTTATCAATGAAGAAGCATTGGCAAAGTTAAGAGGTTTGGCTTCTTTCAGGTGTATGTATTGGTCGCCGTGATATGTCTGGATTCAGTAACAGAAAACTCAGAGTAAGGCAGGTCAGGGGGCATTCTGTGTGAAGCATGGGATTTTACTTTGCATGGGGGCCGATTCGCAAAACTAGACAAAATCCTAAACTTACTACTTTTGGTATTCACAGAAGTTAGGATTTGGTCTTAAGTGTGTCTTAAGCAGACTTAAGACAGACTTAAGACAAAATCCTAACTTAAGACTGTCTTAAGTCTGTCTTGAGACAAACTTAAGACAAAATCCTAACTTCTGTGAATACCAAAAGTAGTACGTTTAGGATTTTGTCTTAAGTTAGTTCTGTGAATCGGGCCCCATATTTTTAACCTATGTCCTAAGTACAAAGGCCACTTCTCTTAGAAACCATTGCTGATGGCGCTTCTTTGACCAATCCCCTTTTACGAACCCCTTCCCCCCTTTTCGTATCCCCCTTAAAGAACTGGCGAACCTGATGAGCCTTGACACGTTATTTATGTATTTGAATCACAGTAAATTGGCACCTTTTTGTTATATACCTCCAATAATGGGTTGTGAGAAACTGTGAATTTGGCCAACTCGCAAACATTACTGTATTTTTCTAAATGTCAACAGCATTACTGCGGCTTGGAATGCCCTCCCATATGAACTGCGAAACATTCAGGATCCCACACTGTTAAAAAAGCAGTTAAAGACCTTGGGGCATATTACCAAGCAATAGCGATAATTATCGTTATTGCTTGGTTAGAGACAAAAATTTACCGCTGAGCTGCGGCGATTTTTATCGCAGATAAACCTTGGTATTACCAAGGTTTATTGCAAATGCGATAAAAAACGGCCGCAATGCATGAATATCGCTGAAAAGTCAGCGATATTCATGCATTACCGAGCTAATGCTCTTAGCTATGTTATCCACCTCCCATTGGATAACATGGCTAAGAACTGCTCAGGGCAGGTGTTAGCTTTTGGAGATATTCCCGCTTAGCGCGAATATCTCCAAAAGTTGGTAATAGGAGATAGCGATTTTAGCGACTGTTTCCAGTCGCTAACATCTTGGCACGCCCACTTTGCATGTCATTAGTGATAAATATCACTGACATGCAAAGCGGGGCCCAAGATGGTCGCTATTAAGGGTGGGCGTAAAATCCGTTTCGTGGGCGAATTTGCGGATTTTCCGCGATTTCGCGATCCGCGAATCTCGCGAAATTGCGGTAAAATCCGTGAATCAGCAGGGACGAATTTTCAGCCAAGCAAGGGTTACAGCAGCAGGTGCAAAAGTTGAACCTAATTTCTTTGTAACCTTTTACAAAAGGGTTACAAACAAATTAACTTCAACTTGGACACCTGCTGCTAATTGCTTCCTGGCGCCTCGTTGCCTACTTGCAACTATTCTCTGACCCTGCTCTGACCCTTGAAGCAGGTCAGAGAATAGTTACAAGTAGGCAACGAGGCACCTGTCCAAGGAATTAAACCTCATCAGGAAGCACTTACAGATATAAAAAAACAGGAAGAAGGGAGAGGATGGCAAATACACCCATTTTGAGTTGTCAGGAGGGGTTAAACTAAAAGAGACCTTTACAGCACAATTTTCATATGCATTTTGCTAAAAATTAAAAGCTGTATGTTCTGTAGGGGCAACTCAGGAATCTGGCCCTTCAGAGATCCGGCCTCTCTTTCTTTCTCTCGTTCTCTCTCTCCCTCTCTCTTTCCCTCTCTTTCTCTATCTATCTATCTATCTATCTATCTATCTATCTATCTATCTATCTATCTATCTATCTATCTATCTATCTATCTATCTCTCCCTCTCCCATAAACGACTGCATGGGTAACTTCGCTATGCAAGCGGCTCGCGAAGACGCAAAAATCCCCGCGAACACGCAAAAAACCCAGCGAACACGCAAAAAACCCGCGAACATGCAAAAAAAACCAAAATCCGCAAATTTGCGAATTTTGCGGATCGCGAATTCGCAAATCCGCAAATTCGCGGATCGCAAATTTGCAAAATTCGCCCATGCCTAGCTGTCGCTAACTGATGTTAGCGACAGCTAGGTAATAGGGAGATAATTTTATCTCCGCTTTCTTGGCTTTCAGCCTTAGCTGACTTCTGGTTGACCTGGCTGAACTGACTCCTCGCCTGGGGCGAATCCCGCTGAGCCAGTGCCTTGTTCAGCAACTGGCCTGATAAAGATCAAAGAACAGGACGTGGTCCGATTTTATGGCCCACCGTTCCCACTCCTCTACCTCCTTTCCATCTGTTTCTGCCCTTCCTTTACGACATGTTCATCGATCTAGGTTGAAGGTTTTATGATGGGTTTGTCCGGCCCGATCGAACAGGAAACTAAGCATGTGTGCGATCGTTTTGGTGGGCTGGACAACGGAAAGTGGGATTAACTTTGACTGTCGTCATTCGCTACTTTTTGAAATGCTACTTGTTCATTGGTCAGTTTGTATGCACCAAATGTAAATTGTGATGTGGCCAGAGGCGTAATTTTCGGCATAAAAGACCGAGTTTTGTTCATTGAGGTGGTGCAGTCTCTGTCGAACTACCCGTGTGTACTTCGTAGACCTCTGTCCCTGGTTGCAACCAATAAACTTTGGTCTTTGACGTCATCGAGAAGTATCCCGTGTCTCTGTTTGCCAAGACAGGGGAATCCGGGGTCTTTGGGTGTTGCCCTGACACCGCTGGGTTATTGTAATAGTATCGGTTCCGAAAAACCCAGTACCTCAATACTTCCACTGAAAATCCTATGATTGACAAGTGTCGTGTTCACTTAAACTCTATGGGCCCGTTTCCGATGCAGTTAGGAAAGCATTCTCACCTAGGGCAAGAGTACGATGCGATTAGAAAGGCCTCCTAATGGCATTTGCTCCTGCCGAATTGGTTCAGGAACATGTCTTTCCGACCAAGGGCCAGATTACGATGCGGTTAAGAACATAGGCTCCCACAGAAGTCAATTGGAGTCTAACCAAATCATACCTGGAAGCATCCGGATGCATGATACTTGGTCGGTCGGACTCTCCCTATCCCAGTCGGTCAGAAACCATTTCCAAACCGATTCGATCGAGAAGATTTCCTAACCGCATCAGAATCGGGCCCTTTGTCTCACATTTTTCCAGTCGTACAGTATTACTCAACATATTCTCAGGTCTGCAAGTACAATTCAGTTTTGCCTATGCAGTGCTCCCTATTGACAGAAAAAAAGACACTCCACTGATTTTGCATTACAACTATTTGTCGCCCTCACTCCGGTGTGGCATGACCCAGCACCGTACCTTGCTTTATAGAAGTGCTGGTCCGGTCTGTCTCTCAGATCAAGGAGGCTTGTGATTACAATTTAGGATACAAAGGAAAAGCAAAAAAAAAATCTTTCTTGTTGGCCATGTGGAGCTTGGAAAACAGACTTTATGCGTTGCAACGTGTTCGTATCTATTCCTCAATATGTTTTCAAATAAGACAGAAGGAAGAAAAAATACTTCCTGCAGTGTCTCATGTGGATGCGATCACTATGCGCTTCATCTCCCATCTGTGTCAAGGGCAGATGAGTTCCTGGGGTCTTTGTCTACAGATCTGGAGAGGCAGAATGGCTGAATCTGGAGATCATTTTCTTTCCTTTGATTGCCTATTTGCATTTCGATTATAAGTAGGTCAGGCACGGCCTATTTGAACATGCCTACTGGCACATTTCAGCCCGAAAATGTATCACACTGCATAGATTTGACCCCTTCAGCTCAGGATTTGCTATTAAATGACCCTTCAGCATCACAGTATGTTGCATCAACTAGCAATGGTTCATTTTTGTTCAAATTAGACTTGATGGCCATTTATTCAGAATGTCATTACAAAAAAACTAAGGGCTTCATTTACGAGGCCCCTAGCGGCACTTTTGTGCTGCCATAGCAGCACTTTTTTGACGCTCCTGCTGCGCGATGTGCCGCAGCATATTTACAAGGTACGTAAAGCCACTTTGTGTGGCTTTTGATGGCCTTGTAAATATGTGCCCCTTCAACACTGCATGAAAGGGGCTTTCCATGGGTGTTGCTGTGGGTGTTCTCATGCAACACCCATGGATTCTGCTGCATTCCCAGCTTTACAACGTTTCGTACACCTGGAAATGCATCAGAATCCTACACCAACGAGGCACAATGAGGAAAAATACACTTATTTCTCCTTATTTTTTACTTTTTCTATGCGTAATGCATTTTGCAGCACACATAGAAAGAGGAAAATGCTATCAATTATTGTTTTTGTGCAGTAAGGTGTCCTTTCTTGCAAAACAACAATCATCCCGGAATGCAGGCACCCTTCCACCATGGTGAAAAGCTGCCTGTGTTGGCGCTTGCATGGCAGCCAATTGTGCGCCAGTGCAGAAGAAAGCACAGCGATGCGTTGTATCATTGTAACTACGACGCATCCTTGTGCTTTTAAAATGACGCAGCTCGGCGCTGTGTCCTTTTGTTTTAAATAAGGCCCTAGGTTTCCTTGACTGTGTAGGGAACAGTGATGAGTCTATCAGCCTTCACCTACTCACATTGGAGGAACTTTCATTAGAAGGTGTAAATATAGCTTCTTTCACTCCTTGATCTGTGTTCCTGCAAACACATTGGCAGCTTTTCTGACATATGGATCTCAACATTTGGTAGTTATAAAATGGACTCAAACAGTTTCTCCAATGCAAACGTCCACTTGGGGCATCTAAAATATATTCAAACACAAGGAAATGCTTACAAGCTCTATAAAATAAACACAGAGGGCCAGATGTAGGTGGCCGTTTGAGGCCATTTACCGAGCGGTAACAGCCGATTTTGGCCGTTACCGATCGGTAAATGGGTGACAGGTATGTAGGGGGCATTATTTTACCAAATCCGTAAAATTACCGAATCGGTAATTTTACCGATTTGGTAAAATAAAAATTAGGTAATTTTACAGATTCTGAGGCACCCAGATGTAGGTGGGACTCTTCAGAGTCCCAGAGGCCTTACCGAATCGGTATTTTACCATCAAATCCAATTTGATGGTAAAATACCGATTCCGGTGTGCATGCACATGTGTGCATGCACACCTATGCCATGTGACAGGCAGACCTGCCCTTAGGGCATGTATGCCTGCCACATGGCACCCGAGCCTGTTTTGGGGGTGCCAGAGGGTGTCAAAGTGACACCCCCTGCACCCTTGTGAAAATCGGTATTTACCGATTTGGTAAATACCGAATCGGTAATGCCCATTCATTCCTATGGGCTTCAAAGCCCATAGGAATGAATGGGCATTACCGATTCGGTATTTACCGAATCGGTAAATACCGAATATTTCCGAATCGGTATTCCAGCACATCTGGAATACCTACATATCCACCCCTTAGATTTACAGATTTTTAATTACCGAATCGGTAAAATTCGGTAATTAAAAATTGGTCAATCTATTTTACCTACATCTAGCCCAGAATGTGTGGGTTTAATTTAAGAATTAAGTTCAAGTGCACTGTAGGGCTTTGGCACTAAAATTACGCAGTGAACTATGGAAAAGTGCAAGTTTGCACAAATGACTTTTGCACCAACTTCCCAGTCATGGCCGGTGCAGGTGAGCTTGGTGGGCTGGGGCGGGAAGTCGACAGATGACGGAATAGAGAAAGTAAAATAAAAAAAATAAAAAACAACTTACTTTGCGCTCACTGCCTCACCAAGTCAGCGATGCGGCCAGCGCAAGGTTATTGGTTTTAAAAATAATTTTATTTTCCCCATTTCGTCGTCTGTACACTCCCCCACCCCTTCCCACCGTTCTTACCTGCACCGGCCGCGACTGCCACTAACCCTCCCAAAAATCAATATTTTTGGGAGTGCTAAATGGAAATGTTGCTGAAAAGTATACTGAACCTGTGCAAAACCATTTGACACTAGATAGTTAACCTGACGCATAATTACACAAACTTTCCACTACTGCAAGAGTGGAATCAAGGTTTCTTTGGACCAGTTTTGCAGCATGGTTAATAGCGAATGTAACAAATATAGGGGCATATTACCAAGCCTGCCAATATTAGATTATTGCCGCTTTAGCGCCCGCTTCCGGCCGCTAAGCGGCGATAATTATATCGCCCTATTAGCAAGCTGTCTCTAACAGCAGTTAGCGACAGCTTGTAAGTGATAGCAAGCGGTTTGGGGCCCGCTTTGCTAGTCAGCGATATTTATCGCTAATGACATGCAAAGTGGGCGTACCTAACCTGTTAGCGATTGAAAGCAGTCGCTAACGCCGCTATCGCCTATTAGCAAGACAGGCGAAGCAATGGAAATATTTGCGCTAAGCGCGAATATCTCCAAAACCTGACGCCTGCTCAGACCAGTTCTTAGCCATTATATCCAATGGGAGGTGCACATTCTGTCTAAGTCCCCATTGGCGATAATGCGTGAATATCGCTGGATTACCAGCGATATTCACGCATTTCGCCGCTAACACCGGATATTTTATCGCTTTAGAGAAAAACGTTGCTAATTGCACCTTATCTCTGCGATAATATCCGGCGATGCTTGCCGATAAAAAAAAACTCGCTAAGCCCATTTAGCAATAAATATCGCTAGTTGCTGGTAACAAGCCCCATAATTTGCACCAATGCACATTACAGAAAGCGTTGATCAGATTGAGCTAACAAGATGTCTGGTCATAGGGTGCATAAACTACTATAAAGTGATCATTACAGGCCCCCAAAGAAGCTGATTAGCAATTTTTAATGCTGCAAAATCAAGTTGACAAATTGTGCATGACTTTGCGAAAGTTTGCCCTTGTCCAATCAGCCATGAACACACTCAGCTGCCCCCCAGGGGGCACGACTATCAAATTTGAAACACTCTACATTATCCGCGAGCCCTACAGGAACAGAGGGCACATATGTCTACAACAGCTAGCCCCATGCTAGATGCCAACCAGGAACCTTGGATATTTTACTCAACATCCTGAACCCAACATGCCTATTCAAGTGAATAAAAGATGAAGGCCGCTTCGTGGGGGCAGTGGGCCCCAAGCGATGGAATACTCTGCAGCCTCCAGTCAGTGCTGACTAAGCATGGGTGGAAAATCCGTTCCGCTCGCGGATTTTGCGGATTTTCGGTAAATTCGCAATCTGTGAACTCTCGCGAATTCACCGAAAATCCGCAAATTCGCACGCAGCGGATTTTTTTTCTTGGTGATACAATATTGCGACGTGCGGCGTTCACTTACCGTCATTCAGTGTTTGCCGAGTTGTTTTTCTTGATATTTTGAGAGTGCTGCGCCATTTTGGATCTTGCTGCGGGATCCCGCGGGAGTTTGGCGGCGCATCACGGGAGTTCGCAATTGCCAACATGTAGGTGCGGCGGGCAGCAACAATCTTGCACTCGCGAAATTACAAAATTTGCAATTCTGCACAAGAAATCCACTTGCAAGCAGCATAGACCTTCTGAAAATGATGATTTTTATCAGAATAACTCCTCAGGTTGACATTTGCCTGCACTTTTTTGGATTTGAGGCCTTTTGACTTTCTTTGGATCACTTTTGGATTAGAAATCAACTTTCACAAGTAAGTTTGTTTGGGGCATTACAGTTGCTGTTCTGCAGAAAAACGAGTTTTGCAAAACTGAAAGCACTCAGCAGGTGCAAAAGTTCACTCATCATTAGTAACCATTCCCTGTAGTACTTCCTAAGGGGCCCCTCCAGAGTTCAGTTGCCTATGTTTGTTTGGGGCATTACAGTTGCTGTTCTGCAGAAAAACAAGTTTTGCAAAACTGAAAGCACTCAGCAGGTGCAAAAGTTCAAACTCATCATTAGTAACCATTCCCTGTAGTGCTTCCTGACTGGGGCCCCTCCAGAGTTCAGTTGCTAGTTGCAACAATTGTATGACCCTGCTCTGACCATCACAGCAGGCTCATAGAATAGCTACAAGTAGGCCACAAAGGTCCTGGAAAAAAAAATTGCACTGCAACAGAAAGCAAATTACAGATAAGGAAGCAGGTGCCAGGCTGGAATTTTAAAACAGTGACACATTAATAAATCAACCCCAAATTAATTCATGTCAGTTGAAGCAGGGCAGGTGTGCTTGCTTTCCCCCCCCATAATCTACAGGGATGAACCAGAGGGTGGCATTGATGTACCAGAGGGTGGCATGGGTGAAACAGGGTGGCAGTGTTGAAACAGAGGGTGCTGTGAACCTGTGATGATGAACCAGACGTAGAAACAACATAGTCGCGACCGTTGCGAGCCGACAAGTAAGTTCGCAATTGTGAACTGGTACAAAACCCTCGCAAACTGGCAGAAACCCTTGCGAACACAAAAAAAAGAAAAAATCCGCAAATTCGCGAGAATTCGCGGATTTTGCGGATTGCGAGTTCACAAATACGCAAATTTGCGATCGTCAGATTCGCAAAATTCGCCCATGCTTAGTGCTGACCCAAACAACCAACTGATTCAGGAAAGTTCTCAAAAATGCACTGTTCAGGAAATCATTTGCATATATCTGCTCTTCCTGGTCTCACAATCAAATAACGCAGGGTGATGGGTCTCACCGCTTCCCTCTGGACTGCAACCAATTACCAAGTCACACTGTTTCCATACTTTGATGTCTGTACAAAAGAGCTATGAAGTACCTGCAACATGACAGCCAGTCATGTGCTAAACACTTAATTAAATATACAAACAAATAAATAAATTAACAAATATATTTATAACAGCGAAAAGTTGAGTAAAGTGAATGTGTCCTATTTCTTAATTTCAAAGGGAATTTTGGGTGGATAGATAGTCGAAGCATCTGTTGCAGTCAAGGATTAGTGATTCACTCCCTGTGAGATTCGATCTGCCTATCAAATTGGTGGTTAGAACGTCAAATGTGAATCCATTTTTATTGTCTATTTATCTAACTATTGCTCTTAAATGATCTTCAAATGGTGCAGTGGTGGTGCAACCTACTCGTGTGATTCCATACTACCTCTCCATCCACTAGTTCCAATCATTTCTCTTCACAAATTCTATGTAATCATGTAGTCAGATATGATGCTCCCAGCATCTTCTGGGGCAGAAGGGGTATCATCAGAAGATTGTTAATCAGGCTGGGAAGAGCACAACTAAAACATAAACACTGCTGGAGACAGAAATGTAATAAAGTACCAACTAGGCCACATGTGGTATATCTTACTTTCATTATTCCTTGAATGTTAACAATATTGTTTCAGAGCCATTAACTTGAAAACCAGGTTATTCATGCCTGCAAAGAAGCTGAAGAGCTCGCTCTTTGAATAGTCTGCCTCCCCCCCCTCGGTGAGGCTGGACTCGCACCAGCTCAGCATCAGGATACCCTCCTGGGTGATAGTGCAAATGCACATAACATAACATACATCCAGTTATTTACTGCAATGATGTAGGAACAGTGAAAACACAAACGTTATTTTTACACTGTGCTTTCCTCATGTTCCACCCTCTCGCCCAGATCTCAAGAGACGAAGCAAAGCCGTGGAATGGTGGATGACTGTCGCAATCCTCAACGCCTTAATTTCGTCTGCCTCCACAGATCTCAATCCTCAACACCTTCATTTGTTTCTTCCTCCACAGATCTCAATCCTGATCACCTTCATTTCTTCTGCCTCCACAGATCTCAATCCTCAACACCTTCATTTGTTTCTTCCTCCACAGATCTCAATCCTGGTCACCTTCATTTCTTCTGCCTCCACAGATTTCAATCCTCAACGCCTTCATTTCTTCTGCCTCCACAAATCTCAATCCTCAATGCCTCAATTTCTTCTTCCTCCACAGATCTCAATCCTCAACACCTTCATGTCTTCTTCCTCCACAGATCTCAATCCTCAACGCCTTCATTTCGTCTTCCTCCACAGATATCAGTCCTCAATGCCTTTATTTCTTCTGCCTCCACAGCTCTCAATCCTGATCGCCTTCATTTCTTCTGCCTTCACAGATCTCAATCCTCAACGCCTTCTTTTCTTCAGTCTCCACAGATCTCAGTCCTCAACACCTTCATTTCTTCTGCCTCCCCAGATCTCAATCCTCAACGCCTTCATTTCTTCTGCCTCCACAGATCACAATCCTCAATGCCTTCATTTCTTCTGCCTCCACAGATCTCAATTCTCAACGCCTTTATTTCTTCTGCCTCCACAGATCCCAATCCCCAACGCCTTCATTTCTTCTGCCTCCACAGACCCCAATCCTCAGCGCCTTCATTTCTTCTGCCTCCACAGATCCCAATCCCCAACGCCTTCATTTCTTATGCCTCCACAGATCCCAAACCTCAGCGCCTTCATTTCTTCTGCTTCCACAGATCCCAATACTCAGCGCCTTCATTTCTTCTGCCTCCACAGATCTCAATCCTCAACGCCTTCACTTCTTCTGCCTCCACAGATCTCAATCCTCAACGCCTTCATTTCTTCTGCCTCCACAGATCTCAATCTTCATCGCCTTCATTTCTTCTGCCTCCTCAGATCTCAGTCCTCATCGCCTTCATTTCTTCTGCCTCCACAGATCTCAATCCTCAACGCCTTAGTTATTTCTGCCTCCACAGATCTCAATCCTCAACGCCTTCATTTCTTCTGCTTCCACAGATCTCATCCACAACGACTTCATTTCTTCTGCCCCCACAGATCTGAATCCTCCACGCCTTCATTTCTTCTGCCTCCACAGATCTCAATCCTCAACGTCTTCAATTCTTCTGCCTCCACAGATCTCGATCCTCACTGCCTTCATTTCCTCTGCCTCCACAGATCTCAATCCTCATTGCCTTCATTTTTTCTGCCTCCACAGATCTCAGTTCACAACTCCTTCCTTTTTTCAGCCTCCACAGATCTCAATCCTCAACGCCTTCATTTCTTCTGCCTCCACAGAACTTTATCCTCAATCCCTTCCTTTCTTCTGCCTCCACAGAGCTCAATCCTCAGCGCCTTCATTTGTTCTGCCTCCACAGATCTCAATCCTAATCACCTTCATTTCTTCTGTCTCCACAGATCTCAATCCTCAACGCCTTCATTTCTTCTGCCTCCACGGATTTCAATCCTCATCGCCTTCGTTTCTTCTGCCTCCACAGATCTCAATCCTCATTGCCTTCATTTTTTCTGCCTCCACAGATCTCAGTTCACAACTCCTTCCTTTTTTCAGCCTCCACAGATCTCAATCCTCAACGCCTTCATTTCTTCTGCCTCCACAGAACTTTATCCTCAATCCCTTCCTTTCTTCTGCCTCCACAGAGCTCAATCCTCAGCGCCTTCATTTGTTCTGCCTCCACAGATCTCAATCCTAATCACCTTCATTTCTTCTGTCTCCACAGATCTCAATCCTCAACGCCTTCATTTCTTCTGCCTCCACGGATTTCAATCCTCATCGCCTTCGTTTCTTCTGCCTCCACAGATCTCAATCCTCAACGCATTCTTTTCTTCTGCCTCCACAGATCTCAATCCTCAACCCCTTCATTTTTTCTGCCTCCACAGACCTGAGGGTGGAGGGGCAAGGCAGGTGCCAGGCTGTATCTGACAATCTCCTTCTTCCCCTGTCATCAGGTGTCTCTGCAGACCCATGCTGACACAAATTGTAAACCAGACTGATAGGTCTTGCGGAGAGACTGTCTGGCCACTGACTCTCTGCTCCGATTGGACCGGGGAGCATGACTTGGTGTGGTAGTAGTGGGGAAGGCATAGAGGGTGTTGGGGTGAGATACAAGCCACCAGTTTTTATGTATTTATTTATTTGAATCGGACAGCAGAGGAAGGTAAATGCAGAAGGTGGTTGTGACAGGACGCCTGCATTTGGGAGGATACGTTTAGTAAGGTGATTGATATGGTTTTTTTTACCTTGCAGTAGGGGCCATGGCAAGAGGATCTTGAGGGTGCGAGGCTGGATACCAAGGGCCCATTTCACAAAGGTAAACTTAGCCTTTAGTCTATGTTTACGACTTTTACTTTGGAGGGGCAAAGCTCCTCTCAATGTCCTCTTAATAGTGGAGCCTCTGGAAACTCTGTCTCAAGTGCAGAGACTCCACCCGTATGAATTTACTACTCATAACTTCACCTTTGTAAATACCCAAAAGTAGCAAATGTAGGCTAAAGTCTAAGTTTACCTTTGTGAATTGGGTCCCAAGTGTATTAAAACAGGTGAAAGGGCTGAATCAGATGAACATATGGATTGTGTGGCACCTCCACGGTTACTCCACCCAGGCTAAGTTGATGAGAGTAGAGGGGGATGAAATGGAGGGTCATATATATATATATATATATATATATATATATATATATATATATATATATATATATATATATATATATATATATATATAACCTACTGGCGGTCGCCAGTAGGTATATATAGTTAGGATTTTTTTGAATAGGGATTTCTGAAAATTCTATGTTGAATAACTTTGGCGTTGATGGACGGAATTGGCTGAAATTTTCAGGAAAATTGCACATTTTGTTTCTGAACGTCCCCTGAAAGTTTGGGGGGGTTTCGTCAAGCGGGGGCCGAGAAAAAAGGGGGGTCCCAAAACGTGTTTTTAACATTGAGTTTTCCATAGGGCGGTTGGACTCACTTTTAGCTCGAACGGCTGAATGGATTTCCACAAAACTTGGCAAAATTGTAGGAACTGGTAGCCCGATGTGCCTTTGCTAGGTCTCAAGATATGTGCTCCAGTGGATTTTGAGAAATTAACGTTCAAAAAAATATATATATCTGTGACAGCGTCCCGGTTACTGTTACCGGATTAATAACTTCTGACCACTCACCACGGAGTGCTTCTACTTTGTTTTGAAACATAGCAAAGTTTTGAGCCTGGATATATATATATATATATATATATATATATATATATATATATATATATATATATATATATATATATATATATATATATATATATATCACTTGCAGCATGAAGGGTTCATCTGGGATCCTACTCCCATATTCGGGTGGCGCGTTCCATCGGCGAACCCATAAGCCGAAAAATAAATAAATAAATATATATATATATATATATATATATATATATATATATATATATATTAAACATTATAGTAGGATAACTACATGCAAAGGGGATGTTTTTCACCTTTGCGTTCTAAGTGATATAACAGACAACACTAGCTTCATTCTCCCTGACTATTTGATGTCACTATATACCCCTCAGTGAAAAACATCCCCCTTATGCACAGGTTACCCATCTAGGAGTCTATTTATCATACCTGCTGTAAGAGTTTGAGCACGTCAGGCCATGTACTGACACTGCATAGGATCTCATTTAAAAAAGGGGAGAATATTTGAAGCAAATTGGGGAAGGTATTCCAACAACTTCCCAAAAAATTAGACCCCTAGAGAAAATTGTGGTATTCCTCCTTCAGCAATGGGGCACTCCCATGTGACAACTGTGAGGCATTCAAACCCCCCAAACACATATTTTAAATTGTCCTAGGACTCCCTATGTATGAATATGTGTGCTCAAGATTCAAAAAGCCATCTAGTTAACCTCATTCTCACTTCTTGCATGGAGAAATATATTTGGTTAGCATAATAATTGAATATAAGCTGAGTTAATTTATCAAATCTGATTGTCCTCTGCTTTTCTGCAGAGTCAAACTGGATTTGTCATCTTTTTAGGGACCTTATTTTTCTTGGTGTAAAGTCTCTGTGACATTGTGCACAGAGGCACTACCATTCAGTGTCCAAATAAGCTAGTTTTATGTAATTGAGCTATTTCATTTTACAGTAATGCCCTTGGAAGTGGGGAGCAGGAATTGCACCAGTTGTGCAGAATTCAAATATCCTGTATAGGCCTGAGCGGTGAACTCCGCACCTTTCACATCGTTTGCAGAATTTTCCACACTACGTGCATCACAGAGCACGTGGAGTTCCCAAAAACTCCACTCTTTACATCAGAGTGGAGTGAATATCGAATGCAGGACCATACCCCCAATGAGATTTATTAACATGGACACTCGTGGAGGGTCGCTACCGCTTTGTTTGAGAAAACACTTCACTTTGAGGAAGCCGCCGCACTACTAGAACAGAGCAAGACAAACACCCTGCGCTTAAAATCAATGTGAACCGCGCAACATAATGCACTCCACCACTTGCGGAACTCCACATAGCTCACTGAGGATTTTTGTCACTTCGCAGAGTTTGCAGTAGCGGAACTCTGCGAACTCCACCCAGGCCTAATCATGTGTGGGGTATAGTGTGTCGTTACATTACCCCCATAGATCCCAAAAATGTATGACTCCAGAGAGCACCATTTTCTCCATTTGGGCTGCAGTTTAAATGAACTGCAGTATTATATGCAAAGGAAAAGCGCCTTTGGCATGTAGATGAAACTACTTTTACATATTTTTAAGTCACCGTTAAGTGCATCTCTATGTCCATAAGCGGGGTGCTTAATATATAACAGTGGAGCATGCTAGATATTGCCCCCTCGGTGAACAGTTGCATAAAGTAATCTATCAAATTAAAGGTAAAGCTAGATTTTCCACGAACAGGCCTAGTTGGAATAATGGTCATTTATTGCATCTTGGAGAGAGAAAATGTTAGAGAAACATTTCAATGTTACTTCTTTACTTATTTCCCCAAAAATCTAATTCAATGATGAAAGGAATTTTTGGGGAATTTTAGTAGAAGAGTTATATTTTGTGTCCATTTTCCTGCTTGATAGTAAACTGGTTTAGACCCGGTTTGCTGTGCCACTTTGCTCCAGAGACTGAATGGACATAATTGGCTGGCTGCTACAGACTACTGACAGGTGTGTTGTTACAATGGGGTTAGCAGAGTTTAGCAATTTTAGATGGGCACAAAGACAGGTGGCAATATAAATGGGAACTTTCAAAGGTCTTCATTGTAAGTGGGGAACTTAAATAGTGCTGCCAGGAGCTGCAGTTATTAATTCCCAGAGTCACCCGAGACTTTCTGTTTGTGCTCTCGGCAGGAGAGAAAAACAGAAAACCGGTTGTAGCACTAACAGATGCATGGAAACCTTTTCATCCTCATAGGGGACTGAAGGCTAGGCTACTTGTGGTCGAAGAAGGCTAGTGTTGCCTTGGGCGATTCTCTGAAGGTTTGCAGTAAACTGAAAGGAGGTGTGAATTGGTTCAATCAATCAATCAAACACATTTATAGAGCGCACTTCTTACCCGCTAGGGTCTCAAGGCGTTGGGGGGAGGAGGGGAGGGGGGTGCTGCTACTGCTCGAAGAGCCAGGTCTTGAGTTGCTTCCTGAAGGAGAGATGGTCCTGGGTCAGCCGTAGGTGGGTGGGGAGGGAGTTCCACGTCTTGGCCGGCAGGTAGGAGAAAGATCTTCCTCCGGTGGTGGTTCTGCGAATCCGTGGGACGGTGGCGAGGCTGGCGGATCGGAGCTGGCGGGTGGGTGTGTAGAACGTGATGCGGTTGTTGAGGTATTTGGGGCCCATGTCGTGGAGAGCCTTGTGTGCGTGGGTGAGGAGCCTGAACGTGATCCTCTTGCTGACGGGGAGCCAGTGCAGGTCTCTCAGGTGGGAAGAAATGTGGCTGTGACGGGAGATGTCCAGGATGAGTTGTGCAGAAGCGTTCTGTATGCGTTGGAGTCTTTTCTGTAGATTGGCTGTGGTTCCAGTGTAGAGGACATTCCCGTAGTCCAGTCGGCTGATGACGAGGGCCTGGGGGACCGTCTTTCTGGTTTCGGTGGGGATCCACCGGAAGATCTTTCGGAGCATGTGCAGGGTGTTGAAACATGATGACGAGACGGCGTTGACTTGCTTGATCATCGTGAGGGAGGAGTCCAGGATGAACCCTAGGCTGCATGCGTTGGCCGTCGGAATGGGGGCGGTGCCCAGTGCAGGGGGCCACCAGGAGTCATCCCAGGCAGAGGGGGATGGTCTGAGGATGAGGACTTCCGTCTTGTCCGAGTTCAGCTTCAGATGGCTGAGCTTCATCCATTCCGCGACGTCTCTCATTCCTTCCTGGACGCTGGCTCTGGTGGTGGCGGGGTTGTTGGTGAGAGAGAGGATCAGCTGGGCACGTCAGCGTAGGAGATGATGTTTAGGTTGTGTTGGCGTGCGATGTCTGCGAGGGGGCTCATATAGGGGGCTCATGTAGATGTTGAAGAGGGTGGGGTTGCAGGGCATTCTCCAACCACTGGCTAGTGCACAGGATTAGTCTGCCACATAAGCATATCAGAACATTCCTGCACCTCTGAATAAAATATCTAGAGGCATTAAGTTCCTACCTTGAAACTGTGAGAAAGAACACTCAAGGACAATCCAAACTCCAGTGGGCACGCAAGAATGTTGCCCTTGGATACCAAAATCATAAGGACTCCCGACTCCAAGAAGGCCCAAATGACCACTGAAGAACCTGCACTGTCCAGGAGCCCCACCTGAAGTGAGACATGGGGTCTGGAGCCTCCCCTGATGACACCGAGCTGTAGGAGTGACTAGGATTTGTTTTCTGGTACTAGGGAATTATTGTGACATTCGTTTTTCCACCTTGGGAGGACAAGTAGAAGAGGCTTCTTGCTTTGACTTACTAGAGGACATGGAGTTTTAGCATATAGTTTAAGTCAGAAGGTGAAAACCTTGTTCAGGGCAAAATTCTGGGCCAGCCCAACCTCTGCAACACAGCAGTTGGCTTGGGTTCATGTCAACCGTAATGTGCACTTTGTGGTTTCTTGGTATTTTTTGCCTCAAATGCTTACAAATTGATATATCTAGTTAGTCCTATTGATGGTGACTTAATTGGTGTTGGTCTACTTCTGAAAGTTTTTTTGAGTTTTCAAAATTTGTTTGAGAATGTTATTGTATTGTTTTCTTGACTTTAAAATTGTTTGGTACTACCTGAATTTAACATGCTTTTCTGTTTGGCATTACCTGCTGCTTTTGCCATTATTATCAGAGATTGAGAAGACATCCACTTACAACAGTGTTGTAATCCAAGCTGACTATGTTTATTACATTGATCCAGATTTTCTCTTTTGAGATGTTTTTCTGCCACGGGTAATTTCATTTAAAGTCAAAGTCAAAAGTAAAGTTTATTTAGATCAAAGGTCCTTAAACAGCATAAAACATGACACTTTATATAAAAATTCTAAAAACATTGCAAATTCATCAACCATCATCTTTACAGAAGCCTAATTTCCAAATACTTCCTCTAAATGTTACACCCTACTGCATACATAAGTACTAGACACATCTATATCTGTACACAAATAATATTAAAAGCAATACAATTCATATTCTATCAGGTTTATAAAAGGTAATTAACCAATAAAAAAAAGAATTTGAAGCATATTTTCTATTCTATAAAAAACTTTTTTACAGCCTTCATGAACTTCGCAATGGCTTTTGTAATTTCGAGGTTTGGCATATCTGTCAGGAGTTCAATTGCTTGTGTACCTGGCGTTGTTTCATATTCATTTAGTTACTGTTCATATTTGCTTATGTAATAATTGCATTATTTATCACTTGTTTTACCCAGGAAGATGTCAAGAGAAACCTCAAGGAAACATTGGAATTAAGATGGCAACATTTCCAAAAGGTTTTCATGAAAATCCAACTGTGTGGTCAAGAAACCACAAGAAATGAGGAGAGAAAAGTGAATTCTGCTAGATGCAGGTAACATGTTTGACTCCTGCAAGGTAGAGTCAGCCTTCCATCCTTTTCTAGTCAGTATAATAAATATCTTTAAATTGGGTTATAGCGGCACTGACTTTTTAAAGTGCTTTGAAATGTCAGTAGTGAGATACAAAGCACTATATAGAATGAGTTATTAATAGAAACTGTGAGATATGTCCTCCTTTAATATTGTGATTATAGTGTAACTGCCGTCCATTTCCTTGTTTACGTGATGTATAGATTGCTCTTGGTAACCAGATATATGGGATATAGACAAAATAATGTCGGAGTGCGGAGCTGTGGCAAATTTGCCAGGACCGCGCTTCAACCTTTTGAAAATGCACGAATGCCCTGTATACACAAGAATACAATGCACCCCTGTGTTTCTCCTAGTGCTGGCACAAAAGGAGCTGAATAGCACCAGCCCAGGTACCCTGCCGCTATGTTGCAAGGGGGCCTGCCCTGCAGGGATGATTGTTTATGTGCATGAAGGACACCGTCCTGCACATAAACAACCAATAATGGGTATTTGCACTATCCATTTGCAGCATACATAGAATGAGCAAAAACGAGGAGAAATTAAACATTTCTCCTCGTACCGCCATTCTAACGCCTGGTATTCCATTGCATTCGTTTTTGGCGCTGCCTTAGTGTTGTAAATCCGGGGCAATTTAGAAAAGCAATGGGTGTTGTGGTGAAACTCCCTTAGCAACACCCATTGCACACTGCTTTGTCCCAAAGGACTGCGGTGGAAAGGGTCATATTTATAAGGTGGCGTTAAGCCACATTAAGTGGTTTCGCGCCACTTTGTAAATATGGAAAATGGTGCTTCGCCACTGGAGTGTCAAAAAAGTGATGCTCCGGTGGCCATGGGGCTTGTAAATATGCCCCAAAGAGTTTCTAAGCTATCTCCATCATTGCTATGTTTAGTTATTTGACCCCTGCTCAATTGCGATCGGTACATCCGTCCGTAATGTAAAGTTATGGTTCCACAATCTTGCGTTTGTCATCTTTTAATACATTTTTATCGAAGATTTGGTCCCCTGTGTACACACCGTGTCATAGGAGATGGATGGCAGCTGATGAGAAGTGTGAGCGGATACACAACCTATTCCCACTTTTTGACCTTGTAACTCTCCCGCCCCTCCCCCATCCTCCAAATCTTCCCCTTCCCTCCTCTTCTTTTGCTTACATGAGACACTGACGTCATGTCCTCCAAACTGGTGACAGGCATTTGTGACTTGCTCCTAAAAGTTTGCTGGGTTTTAACTTCTGACTTAAATGACGCCAAACTGGCTGTCATCTGTAAGTAATATGCTAGACATGTTTCTTTCTTCATAAAAAAAGTAATTTATTTTCTAATTACAAAGGAATATGGGACACAAAAGGGAAGAAAAGGAAATTATGAGTACCAGATGGCAGGACTGCATTTAGCCGAGCCGTGAAAGAAGGGCTCCCGCCAATCACCGACTGAACGATAAGCAGCCGCAGTGAGGAGCTGAATAAAGGAATTCTCATTCCCATGCACTCAATTATCCGTTCCGAGGCTTATTTTTTAATTCCATTCCATAAAAATGGCAATTTGGCTGGGGACGGCATTTAAATGATTCGCACTTTTATTGCAATTTTTGTTTTTTGGACTACATTTTTCTGTTCATTAACCCTGTTCATCGTGTGTGTTTTTTTATATTTCACAGACAAATCTTCTCCTCTTATGATGATCTACAGATGACCATGGGCTGGTAGTAGGTATTAGATCATTTTATTTTTGCCACGGTGTTCATTTCTTTCCCCCATTCTTGCAACATTAGGTGCTCTGTGTGTATATTGGTCCTTTTTTCCCCCAGAATGCACACTGTGACTGGGAATATCAATTTAGGGGCAAAGTTTGGTGGGTAAAGGACTATCCCCCACATGCAGTACCACAGGCGGTAAGAGGTAGTGGCAGTACCTTGGGAACCGCTTGCTCGCCACAGGCTATAGCGCTGAGCCTGCGCTCTGATTTATGTTGTGACTGTGATTATTTTTAGCCTTTTTAAAAAATCTGTGACTAATACAGAATTTTAGACTGTAAAATTTGCTTTTCGCATTGCCCACACTCACCATCACAACACCCTACTGATTGGTGCAACGCCGTCATAGGAGACGCTCTCTGATTCGTCTTCCCTCTGAATGTTAGAGGGAGGACACCACTTCCTGTTTCCAAACTGCTGGGCGGTTAGCGCTCTAGCAGCTGGGTCTCTCGGGGCTACTTAGGCAGAGCCTGACTTCCTGGCGCTGCGGTAAGAGGTAGTGGCAGTACCTTGGGAACCGCTTGCTCGCCACAGGCTATAGCGCTGAGCCTGCGCTCTGATTTATGTTGTGACTGTGATTATTTTTAGCCTTTTAAAAAAATCTGTGACTAATACGGAATTTTAGACTGTAAAATTTGCTTTTCGCATTGGCCACACTCACCATCACAACACCCTACTGATTGGTGCAACGCCGTCATAGGAGACGCTCTCTGATTCGTCTTCCCTCTGAATGTTAGAGGGAGGACACCACTTCCTCCCATGTCCTTCCACCCCTCCTTTGACCTGGCCTCCTCTAAAGACTCTCACATCAGGTACTCTTCCCAATTCCTACGATCCCTCCGACCTCAGGATCACCACCAATGTGTAGATAGTGGCTGGCCCAACCCAGAAGGACCTTTTTCCTGTTGTCAGTGTGGTTTCCAAGCCACTCTAAATACTATAATACCAGGGTCTTCTCTTACTCCCAAGCTAGTAAATAAAGGCTGGAAAAGCTTTCTACTTAATGTTCGTTCCCTTCCACGTCACTGTATTGAAATATGGGACACCATTCTCAGCCTCAAACCGGAAATATGCTTCCTAACGGAAACTTGGTTAAAGCCCCACACCATTCCATCTGTTATGACAGGAATCCCCACAGGATATAAAATCCTGAGACAAGACCGCCCGATAAAAACTGGTGGCGGCACTGCCATAATATACAAAGACAGTCTCCGCATTACCATACTAGAACAAGCCTTACTTCCTTCTATGGAAATAATGATCTTCAAAATAAATACTGGAAATAAACACCACTGGAAGGGCGTCTTAGTCTACCGTCCTCCTGGCGCCGACACTAGTTTTTCTCTAACTCTCACTGAAATACTTGCTCCTCACATGAAAGCTAGAGAGCATTTCATTCTACTTGGAGATTTTAATTTCCACGCAGACACACCAGAGGACCCTGATACCAAGCTCCTACTGGCAGACCTCGCCCTTCTAGGCCTACATCTACGGAATAGTGGTCCCACCCACAGAGGTGGCCACACCTTAGATCTCATCTTTTCTAATGATCCGTCAATACATTGCCATCCCCCCAAATCAGTACACTGGTCCGACCACAGCATGCTGGAATTTTCCTTCATGCAACTAACTAAACCTTCCGAACCTTCTGCCACCATGAGTATTAAACGTAGACCATGGCATAAGGTTATTCCAGAAGCATTCGCAGAAACCTGGAAAACACCAATTCTCTCCGACTCTGACAATTCTGAATCGGCCCTTGCCAAACTAAACACCACCCTCCTCGATACAATTAACCTTCTAGCCCCTCAAAAGTTGGTCAAACTACCAACGACTAATAACAAAAAGGAAATCTGGTACACGGAAGCATTAAAAATTGAAAAACAAAAGTGCAGAAAGTTAGAAAAACGATGGAGGAAGAACCACTCCAGTGAAAGCAAAGAGCTCTATCAACAAGCTGTCTCCTCTTATTACAAAAACATAAAAAAGGCAAGGAAAACCAGCCTTCAATCCCAAATAGATGAAGCAGATAATTCTACCAGAGAATTATACAAAATTCTAAGAAGTTTCACAAATCCTACAGCATGCGAAAGTCCTGATACCTTCTCTCAGGATCTGTGTAATAAGATCTCACAATTCTTCGAAGATAAAATTGACACCATCTATAACAAAATATTGGCCAAACACCCCAACAACATAGAGACGGCTGATGCTCTTTGTCCACAAACTAATTCTGAGACCTTTACTGACATCCCAGAAATCTCAGAGGATGAGATAAAATCTCTACTAAATACAATAAAAACAGGGTCCCCCCTTGATCTCCTCCCCCCCAGAGTGATGAACATGCTTAGCACTGCTCTCTGCCCCACTATCCAAAAAGTTTTGAACCTCTCCTACAAAGAAGGTAAACTCCCTCAGCAATGGAAAGAGGCAGTGGTGAATCCTATTCGGAAAAACGCCATCTCCCCTTGGACAGAGCTCTCCAACCTCCGTCCTATCTCTCTGCTGCCGCTCCTGAGTAAACTGGCCGAGAAGCATGTTAATACCCACTTGTCCAGTTTCATAGAGGCGACAGGGGGCCTGGACCACTCTCAATCTGGGTTCAGGCCCAACTACAGCACCGAATCAGCTCTCCTCTCCGTGACTGATAACATCAAGATGTCACAGGATAGAGGAGGCTCAATGATTCTGGTGCTGTTAGACCTGTCGGCCGCCTTTGATACTGTGTCCCACAAGATCCTCGTGAGCCGTTTACAGGGAGTAGGCGTAGGAGGACAAGCCCTTTCCTGGCTGGAGAGTTTTCTGTTCGGGCGCTCACAATCCGTCAGCCTGGGACCATACCGCTCCTCCTCAAGGATGCTCACGAAGGGGGTGCCACAGGGCTCATGCCTAAGCCCCACATTGTTTAATGTGTACGTGGCTCCCCTTGCTGAGATCGTGAGAAAATATGGATTCACCCCGGTGTCCTACGCTGACGACACCCAACTTCTTTACCCTTTCCATTCTCTCAACTCCAATGTCAGGGATAATTTCGCGGAAGGCATGAGGGCCATCTCCAACTGGATGGCTGCCAACCGCCTCCAATGCAACGTTGGAAAAACGGAGCTAATGCTCTTTGGAAAAGCGTCCATACTATGGTCCCCCGACTGGTGGCCCTTAGATCTGGGACCAGTACCCACCCCAAAACTAACAGTAAAAAATCTGGGGGTGAAGTTAGATCAAAATCTAACCTTGAAGGAACATGTGAGTGCAGTTGCTGGGGCATGCTTCCACACAATTGGTCTGTTAAGACGAGTCTTCCCTTACCTATCAGACAACTACAGAAAGACCCTAGTGCAGACTATGGTGATAAGTAAAATTGATTACTGCAACGGACTCCTGATACAAGCTAACGAAAGCGCCATAAATCGCCTCCAGGAAGTCCAAAACACAGCGGCAAGACTGGTTTTGAATGCCCCCCCAAAAACCCCCTCCAAACCTCTGCTGCGAGAACTTCATTGGTTACCAATACGACAACGCATCAAATTTAAAATCTGCTGCATTGTTCACAAATGCCTGTTCGGGAAAGCCCCCAATTATCTGACCCAAAAGCTACCCCTTTACAAACCTGACAGAGCATTACGGTCAAGCAATCAATTGCTAATAAAAACTCCTCTGGTAAAAAAAACCAGACAAGGTGGCAGAGCCTTCTCTCTGGTAGGGCCTAACCTTTGGAATGACCTACCCCTCGGCATAAGACAAATCTCCAACCATTCCTCCTTCAGGAAAAAATTAAAAACCTGCTTATTCCTGGAAGAATAAATAATCAACCATCAGTCGATAATCACAACCTCTGGTAACACCTGCCATGCCACCTTGCGAGCAAAGCGCGGAGATACCTCGTAAGGGGTCGATTCTTGCGCTATACAAGAATATAAAATAAATAAATAAAATGCATCAAGGTAGGCTTTTGCGATTTCTTAATTGTGATTATTAAGGAAACGCAATTATGGAATCGCAAAAGCCTATGCATTTAACAATCGCTAACAAAATAGCGACTCGCAAATTGTGAGTCACAATTAAGGAATGGCTTCCCATTCATTCCTTCGGGCCTACAGGCCAATAGAAATAAATGCGAATTACATGCGCAATTTGGGGGCACCCATTAGGTACTCGCAAATTGTGCATGCAATTTCAAGGGTGCAAGGGTGCGCAGTAAGGGCCAAATTCCGAAGAAAAAATATAACTAAAGGTGAACCTTTGAAGAGGACAGGCCTCTCTATCCTTATTCTCAGATAGATGCTTTTAAGATGCTTTACGACATTAATGAAAGAGCTTAGTATGCTTTTAAAAAACTGCTGCATTTCGCCGTATTGCTGCCAACTGAGGAAAGTATTTTCGGACCTCCGAAAATACTTTCCTCAGTTGGCAGCAATCCAGCGAAATGTGACAGTTTTTAAGAGCATACTAAGCTCTTTCATTAACGTCTTACAAGACTTCTAGTGGGAACTTACTAAGGTTCTCCATACTTAAATACATTTTTCTAAGTTGGCCTCCTTATCGCTGAATGTACCTATGGGAGACATCAATGATACTAGTATACAGCTCTAATCTGTTCACTGATCCCCCACACTGAGGATTAATACATCTTCCCTGCTGTTTTTCGAGTTCTTCTACATAGATTTATTGCTTTTCACTCTTCTATATGGCTGTGGACGAATCGCGTTCAAATTACAGTAGCTCTTAACTTAAAACATTTTTGTGAAAGGACTACACTTTCTTAAAAACATCTATCTGAGAGTAAGGATAGAGAGGCCTGTCCTCTTCAAAGGTTCACCTTTAGTTATATTTTTTCTTCGGAATTTGGCCCTTACTGCGCATCTTAATTCTGATTCAAGAAACAGACATTAAGCCTTGAGGAAGTTACTGTTGAGTAACGAAACACGTGTCGGCTGCCTGTTGTGTTCTTTTTGGGATTCATGCACGGAAGAACTTCCAACAATATGTCCCAGAGTTTTGTGAACTCTCAATAACGTACTGCATGATCTGTATTGACAATATGACATTGGATTAACGAGAATTGTGCCAATCAGACATTAAAACAGTAAAAATATCTGGAGTTTTTGGATGTTCTCGATACAATGTCCTAATTTATAATATGCCCTCTTTTGATCATTGTTAAGCTGTGACTCTGTAATAAGGTCAGGGCTTGATAAATCCCTTTCTCATAGAAGCACTTGTTTCTGTGTTACACAATTGAGTGCCGAGGTACAACATCTGTTTTTTAACTCATTAAAACTGTCATCCTTTCGGATCTCAGTTCTAGCTGAAATATTTTGCAGTGGGATATCAAGGTTACCTTGAGGGGCACCACCACTTTACTCAAATTATATGGACTCCCTAATTTCATCATATCAAAAATCCTTATTGCAACCCTTTGATTGGTAGTGCAACAGCCTAAACCACCACTGTCTGCGCTTTGTTATTGTGATGTCTGTGTATGTGTAAGTATGTGTGTGAGTGTGTGCTCATGCATGAAGTGTGTGTGTGTGTGCACGCGCATGAAGTGCATTGGGACCACTTCCAACAATGGTGAAATGCTAGCCTTCACAAAATGGTGGTAGTTCTTGACAACGTCTGTGCATCCATGGGATCATTTACAATACCCAACCTTTATAAAATCCTAATCAGAAAAAGTACTCCAATTTACCACCAGGTGGTGGTCAGTTGTGCTGGTAAGTGAACTGTGCCCGAGATAGAGGACAGAGATAGAGGGGGTAAAGAAAACTCTCTAGTGAAAGGTTGTACCTAACTCAATCATGAATGTAGGGAAAAAAACTATTTTGTTTATATTACCCTCACACACCCTAGTGGTGTCATGCTTCATCATCGGGTCAACCCGACCCCTAAAAGTCGGGGTGGGCTCAACCACAGTGTTGGGAGCTCTTTAGATAGACAAGAGAGAAGGGGGGTTTAAAGATAAAATACCTCAGGCAGATCCCCGGTTTCCCTTTATTTTTAGGTCTGTCTGGGTAGTCAAAAAATCTAAAATTGGGTCTTTTTTGGAATATTATGGTCCTAAGACCTGGGGGCCCATTAGGGTGTCGGGCGGATTGCCCCAGCCAGGCTGGCGGTGGCTACCACCAGCCTGGCGGGAGCAATCCGCCCGACATCCGCATTCGAATTCCCCCCCACCATATTAGTATGGCGGGGGGGACCTCGGTGGACGGAAAGACCGTTCGCCGCTTTTCGGCCCCGGTCGCCTTGTGGCCGGGGTGGAAAAGGATTAACATGGTGGCAGTGTCTATTAGACACCCCCAGCCATATTACAATGGGCTATGTGAGATGCCTTTCCGTGGCTGCGATGCCGCCACTGAGGTTCCGTGATAATTGTAAGTGGTGTTTTCGACTCGCACGAATATGGTCGAGTCTGGTATCTATGAACCGCAAATGACGAGTTTAGTAAGTGTGCGCAGTTTCGCTGTGCTAACTTAAACCGTTCGTCTGTTACGTGGGTATTTCTATCTGTACCCACGGGTTCCATCTTAGATACGGCATCCATTTTGTCTCTTGCCCTCAAGTAGCCAGCGAACGGACGTTGTCCGCTTCGCAACCCTGGGACTCCCAAGATATTTGCGGAAGACACATGTCCTTTGTAAGTGTCTTTATGACGAGGGGGATGCTACTGTAAAGCAGATGGCGCCGCTCGAGGCTCATCTTGCCGCACGGACTTATTGTCTCAGCCGTGCATCTCATTAGGCACGTCCCTTTGATGCCTGTATCTCGTGTTTCCCGATACCTCCCCTTTTACACCCTTTTCGATCTCCCCACTGTCTCCGTCTTCCTCTGCACCTGTCCTTGTTCCTATTTCGATCTGTTTTACTGCTGATTGGAATTCGCTAATGGTGGGAAGATGGGTTTTTACAGTTGGGAACCGCCAAATGTTTCCGCACTTATGTTCCGGACCTCATGTGTATCAAAGTGACCAAAGCGACCCCTCTGGGGGATAATGGTGGGAACCGGGTTGTAAACTTTTGTGTGCCATGTTGTCTTATGGGTAAAAACTGTATAAAAGGAGCGATCCACAGAACCAATTTGAAGCAGTCTCCCCGAACTACACTCGATGTACTTCCTGTGATTTCTGTGTTCCCTGCAGCAAATAAACCTTGAATCTTTGACGCCGAAGGAAGTGTCCCGTGTCTCTGTCATTCGTACGCCGGAGCAGGTTACCCACGAAGGTTTCAGGTGTTGTGCCCTGGCACCGCTGGGTCTTAAAGAACCCAGTCCTTCAGTTGGCGCCCAACGTGTGGGTTCATCAGTGGTACCGGTCCAAGCCCGACGATCGTGAGGAACTTCGTGTGAAATCTCCGAGGGAAGGTGCACTCCGCTTCATCGATCCTGTTGTCGAAACAAGTGGCCCGAAGACTTTTCCCGCGAAGATTCCCGCCTCCTGACGGCTGCGACGGACTGCTGCCCTGACTGTAGACCTGTTTTGGCGCCTGGCGTAGACCTTGGTATAGCGAGACGATTGACGGGCCTTCCTGGTGACGCCATCGATCTTTGAGTTAAGTATTTGTGGGTCGCTCCCAGAGTTCTTGGTTGTTGACACTTTAGCGAGTGTTTTTGTTGTTAACGCTGTGTGAGTGTTTTTGTCGGTGACACTTTGCTAGCGTACTTTGTTGTGTTGTTTGACGACTGCAGCCGCCAAAAACCGAGGGTTTTGTTCTTTGCTGGGACTTGGTAAATCCCGTAACCCTTGAAGTTTGTGAAACTCGGCTAGGGTGCAAGATGCCTGGTCGCAGTACTTTGTTTAGTTGTTTCAGACCTTGTGGTACGGATTCCCGACTGGAGGACTCATGTCCGATACCTCCAGTTGGAACTCCCACTTATGAACTGTATAGTAAGCATGGGCTAGGCCCAATTACCTTTAACGATTATTGGATTAAATACACGAAGAAGGACGGCGACCTTCGTTGGCCACCTCATGGTAGCTTCGAGGCCCCGAACTTAGATAATCTAGAGATTAAATTGTTCGAAAGGAAGTCAAGGCCGGCCATGTTTGATGCCTTTCGGTTGTGGCGTAAGGAAGCCCGACAGAAAGACATCAGACAGACTAAACGTAATCAGTGAGATAATGTTGCTACCATAGTGAAGAAAGCAGAGCAATTTCAGCGTGATAAGGAGGTTAAGGATAAGGAAGTGTTTGATAGACTACAGCGTATGACCGTAGATAAATGTTATCCCGCTTTGCCTACGGAGTCGGGAAAGAAGGAAGATGCAGTTGAGGATCCTTTAATGTCTTATCTTATGAAGTCGCCACCTCCGTACGTACAGGGTACCGCAGCTCCTGTGGTTCCTGCCGTACCTATTCTTCCGCCCATTCTTCCTCAACCTGCACCCGCCCTTCCGACTGTTCCTGCTCCTTTGCCTGTTGCTATCCCTACTGCTCCTCCGCTTCCACATACTCCTGCTCCCGCTACTGCTCCTGCTACTGCTCCTGTTTTGCTAACTCCTGCTGTTGCTACTGTTTCTACTCCTTCACTTGTTAGTCCTGTGTCCTATACTTCTCCCTCTACTCGTTCTCGTACTACTCCTCTTGCGGCTAGCTTCTTTCATTCGCTCGGACCTGTTCATGGGTCCGCTGGTTCCGATGGTCCTCAGAGACGTAGTCAGCTTCCTGGAAACAGAGAACGCGTTGCGCTATATAATATGGCGATGGGTTGGATGGTAAATCCTCTTAGAAGTCCACCCCGTGTTGTCCTCGAAACATTTTGTCAATTCAATATACCAACCCAGAGATATGTGTTTAATGAAATGTGTAAGTTCCTTCATGATCAGATAGCGGCCGATGCGCCTGATGAGGTGCTGACCGCCCTGTCTGATCTTCAGCTTCAGTTCTCGAATGGACTGATAGTGGATACTAACGTTCGACGTGCTGTTGAGCGGTTACTATCTTTTCGCCCCGCTCCGATCCCTCATGCATTGTTTGTCGAGGATGTTGAACAACAGCCAGACGAGTCTGGCGAATATCCCATGCGTGAAGTTCCACCGGTTTGGATACCACCTAATCCTAATGCTCAACCTCCGACGACAGTGGGGCATTTCCAGAGAATATGGATACATCTTCCATGGATACGCTCGGAAGTGTTACAGGTGAAGCAATCTTTGCCTGACCCTCGCAAGAACCCTGCAGGGTATTACAAAGAATTATCGCAGCTCGTTGATGCTACGGTAATGAATCTAGCCGATATCGATATGTTATTCGGCAATGTCGTACCGCAACCGGTATGGGCTAAGATTCGTCATGAAAACCATCCGAATGAATTAGGTGGTGCTTGGGCTGCTATTGTTGCGGCAGATGCCGGACAAACGGCTGCCGCTAAACCCGACCAGCTGATTGTTGATCTTCCTCAACGAATAATAGCGTTAATGAAAACTCTTATGCCAGCCATGAGGGTGAACTGGGACAAATTGTCAGCTTGTAAGCAAAAGAAGGACGAGAGTGTTTCCGACTTCTTCACGAGGTTTGAGGAGGCATTCGTTGACCATAGTGGACAGGATATGGGTACCGAGGGTGGTCAAAGATTGTTTGTGGATAAATTTGTTTCGAACTTATTGCCCGATTTGAGCAATAAATTAAAGAATTCGGAAAGTGCATGGGCCGTTTCTACTTCAGCTCAGATATTGGCTACGGCACAATATTATGAGAACAGAGAGAAAGAAGAGAAAGACCGTGCTGATAAAAAGACGAAAGAGCTCAAAACTAAAGTGCTGCTTCAGCAAGCGTATCCTCCACGTTCGAATCAGAATAATTCACAACAAAATAGAGCACAGCCGCAATCGAACAGATCCCAAACTCGTAATGACTCCTCTTCCCAAAGATCCTCGTTAAGGTACAATCAATGCGCTTATTGTAGACAAGAGGGTCACATTAAATTCAATTGTCCCGTTCTAAATGAACGTAACAGTGGTAACTCATCTAGAGGAGGTCGTGGTGGTTCACAGCAGGCATCACGTGGTAGAGGTCGTGGTGCTCCGAACGATCGCTCAGATAACTCATCAAATTCCGATAATTGTTTCGATCAACGTGGATCGTCGCAAGGACGATCTGCGCAGTACAATGTAGACGATTATTACGTCGATCAGGGAACTGACGACAGTAATTACTAGGACAGCCATAGACAAGGAGAGGGAGTGGTATCAGTTCCGGTTGATCAGAGAGGGCCTTACGTCGCAGTTGCTACATCGGGCGTCGTTGAGCCTTTTCTGTTGGACACTGGTGCAGCGAAAAGTTCCATTAAGCATTCGAAACTCCCTGGCGCACCTTTGTCTGGCTTAACAAATGTTTCCGTTGGATTCTCTGGCGCCCCTGTTAGCAATCCAGTTTCGCGCCCTTTGCCCCTTAAAATTGGGCCACGTGAGCTAGAAGCTCCGTTGATTTTGACTACGGGTTGTGGTGAGAATCTTTTGGGCCTGGATTTGCTTAAACGTTTGTATGCGACTTTGTATTGTTCTCCTGCGGGTGTAAAGCTTACGTTAGGAGAGAGGGTTGTCTCTCCCATGTACATGTCCCTCGATAAGCTCCCACCGGAATTGAGTTCTCTTCCTGCGTCTTTGTGGGCAACGGGTCCCAACGATGTGGGCCTACTTGATATCTCCCCTTATGTTGTACAGTTGAAATCTAACATGCGACTGCCACGTATTCCCCAATATCGTATCTCCCTTGATGGTGAACGAGCACTGTTAGCGATCATCTATGATTTGATCGAGAAAGATGTTATTGAGGAGACTCGGGGAAACATGTGCAACAGCCCTGTACTGCCCATTCTTAAACGTACTGATCCTTCAAAACCACCTGTTTATCGCTTTGTTATCGATTTACGGGAAGTGAATAAAATTGTGGTTCCTCAATTCCCTGTTGTGCCTGACATCACGGCGCTACTGACTCTGATTCCAGCTTCTGCATCATGGTTTTCGGTGATTGACTTGAAAAATGCGTTTTTCAGCATCCCGATTGCCGAGGAAAGCAGAGACCTTTTCGGTTTCTCTCTTGGTGGACGCAGCTTCCGGTTCAAACGCGCTCCTCAGGGCTACTGTGAAAGTCCATCTATTTACAGCCAAGCCTTGAAGGGTCAACTGGATGCGTTTAGGTTGCCGGCTGGTGGGCCTTAATCCAATACGTCGACGACCTATTGGTAGCTGCTGATACTCAGGACATTTGCAAAATTGCTACGGTGTCGTTGCTGCAACATCTCTGTGAATTGAATCATAAGGTGTCCCCTTCTAAACTCCAATATTGTTGTCAAGAAGTAACCTATCTAGGTCACTTATTGTCAAAGGAGGGAAGGAGGTTGACCCCAGAGAGAATTGCAGCAATTGCGCGAATGGCTGTGCCAACAACCCAAAGAGATGTGCGTGCCTTTTTAGGTATCACGTCGTACTGCAGGCAATGGATTCCTAATTTTTCATTGCTAGCGAAACCATTGGTGGCTCTTACGTGCAAGGATGTTTCGACTCCTTTACCATGGACGGAAGAATGTCAGAAAAGTTTTTCTGAATTGCGTGATTCATTGTGTTCGGCTCCTGTGTTAGGTACTCCTGACTATAGCAAGCCGTTTACATTATATGTTCACGAGAGAGAAGGTTGTGCTTTGAGTGTCTTAACGCAACCTTTTGGTGGTAAACAACGTCCATGTGAATATTTTTCCTCGACTTTGGACCCGGTAGCTAGAGCATTGCCGAGTTGTTTGAGAGCAACTGCGGCAGCTGCGGTCTCCATCCGACAATCAGCAGGATTGGTCATGGATAATATGCTTACGGTGATGGTTCCGCATGCAGTCGATACTCTTTTGAATCGTACGAAAACTCAGCACTTGACGAGTGCGAGGTTGTCTGGGTACGAGTTGACGCTGTTGGCAAGCCACATTCAGATAAAACGTTGTAATGTTCTGAACCCGGCAACTTTGTTACCAATTAGCACAGAGTCAGATGAAGTAGCAGAACATGATTGCTACTTGAGGACAGAGGAGGAAACAAAAGGTCGAGTGGACCTTAAAAACACCCCATTGGAAGATCCGGATGGTACTTTGTATGTGGATGGGTCATGCTTTAAGTTGCCGAATGGCGATGTGACTACTGCTTATGCTGTTGTAACGTTGAATACGATTGTTGAGACTGCAAGGTTGAATCAGAATTCTGCCCAAGCTGCAGAGCTGATTGCTCTTACTAGAGCGTGTGTGTTAGCGAAAGGGAAACGTGTGAATGTGTTTACCGACAGCCAATACGCATTTGGCGTCGCACATAGTTTTGGACGATTGTGGAGAGAGAGAGGTTTCTTGACGTCGCATGGTACGAAGATTCAGCATGGCCAGCTTGTGAATGATCTTTTGGATGCACTGACGCTGCCTAAGCAAGTTGCAATTGTTAAATGTAGTGCGCATCGTAAGGTGACGGATGATGTTGGTCGTGGTAATGCGTTTGCGGACGAGACTGCTAAGGAGACTGCCCGGAACCTTAGCACTCGAATGTATGTGACGAGTTCGGTTAGGTGGCCTACAGAATCGAGTATGTGTGAAGACACTATCGAAAGTGTGAAAGAAATTCAGAATGAGGCCACCGAGACTGAAAAGGCGAAATGGAAAGAAAGTACGGGAAAGTTGGATGCGAATGGTTGTTGGATTGATTTGTCTGATCAGAAAAGATGGATGTTACCGGATGCGTATGTGCTGGCCGTTGTGCCAATGGCGCATGGGTTAGCACATATTAGCGCAAAAGGTATTTGCAAATTATTGTCTCCTGTGTGGAAGAATGATGGTATCACGAAATGTGCTGAAGGTCTGGTGAAGAATTGTATGGTGTGCATGATGTACAATCCTGGCAAAGGAACCCCAACTCCTCCTGGCAGTTTTGCTCCCCCTTCATGCCCCTTTGAGGTGATTCAATTGGACTTCATCCATATGGAGCGATGCAATAACCTGAAATACGTTTTAGTCGTGGTTTGCGCATTCTCCCGATGGATCGAGGCCTATCCTCTCAAAGACAATACTGCCTTGTCTACTGCGAAAATCTTACTGAAGGAATATTTTCCTCGGTATGGAATGCCTAGAGTCGTGTGGTCAGATAACGGAAGTGAGTTTGTGGGTAGTGTGATGAAGAGTGTGTGTAAGGGCCTTGGAATTAATCAGAAATTCCACAGCGCCAATCATCCCCAGTCAGCTGGATTGGTTGAAGGGTACAACGGCACCCTTAAACTAAAGCTAGCGAAGATTCAGGCTACGACTGGTCTTTCGTGGCCTGACGCTTTACCTTTAGCATTACTGTCAACTAGGGCGACTGTACACTCCCGAGTAGGGCTTAGTCCCTATGAAATAGTGTTCGGCCGTCCTGCGAATGTGTGGGGGGTTCCTAGGCCAGGAATGTTCTGTGATCTTGAGTACCCAATGTTGATCGATTATCTTCATGACTTGACTGCTAAACTGAGGTTAATTCACCAACAGGTTTACGAAGCACTGCCGACGCAGACGGAGGGTCCAGGCCACCAGCTCCAGCCCGGAGATTGGGTGGTGACGAGAAATTTTTCACGCAAGAATAACCTGGACCCGAGGTTTACTGGACCCTATCAGGTTCTCCTTGCCACGAGGACTGCTGTTCGTCTCGAGGGACGCAAGAATTGGGTGCATGCCACCCACACCAAAAAGGTCCCTATCCCTTTGCCGACAGACCCGTGGGTAAGGAGAGGCATTGCATCAACTGAAACCGAAGGATTGCCGGCGTTTGTACCTTTTAGCGACGCGCAGCCTGTCGGAGAATCCTCAGCGCAGCAGAAAGACACTGTTGAACAATTGTCATCAAAAGACTCAAGACCAGAACACTCAACTGATCAGCGGGACGCTGTCTCTTCAACGGATCCTTTGTTTGACGAGCAGACACGTCCTGGGAAAACTCGATACTTTTTGCGATCTAGCACTAAAGACTAATAAAAGATCGTGCTTTGCTGTATTGACAACTGCATTATTCCGTTTTCCGTGATCAGTTTGAACATTCGTACCACTGTAATTATTTTTGTACATATATTGAGCTTCATTCCTTATACTTTTTTGCCTTCACAGCTGAGAGACTTTGTTTTTGCATATATATTGTGCATTAAAGGCCGTAGGGCCGCGCGCGTACTTCCTTCTGGATAGTAGGTCTTGACGCTAGGTTAAAGGCCGTCGGTTCCTGGGAACTCCTAGGGATTGACTATTGCTACACAGAACGAAGTGCGTCAAGAAACGTTGCGGACGGTCGTAGGGAATGGCATTCTCGAAGCTGAATGATTTGGAAGGAGCTCAGGCTCATAAATTCAAGCTGCAGCAACTCAGTCGTACCAAATGTTTCATATTCCAACTGTTTGTATTGTTTTTGACTGCTTCTGCATTTTTGGCGGGTGGGGTGTATTACACGATGTCTTACTTCTTACCTTCTGCTACACCTACTCCTACTCCTGACCCTAAACTTACCTCCACTGTTTCTCCTCATTCCTTCCATATGTTACCGGAACACGAACAGGCTAGACGTGTAGAATTCCGCAACAATTCCTTTATTCAGCTCCTTCATCAGCATCAGTTAGTGGTTAACACTACTAATTGTTGGGTGTGTGGGTTGATGCCACATACTACGGATAAGGGAATTCCATATCTGGTGTTACCGTATAGTTCCCAAGGGTCAGCTCGAGCATTTCAGACAATGTTTCGAAGCGCACTGGGTTTCCACCCCATTCGAGAGCCACGTTCTCCCTACTCTGGTCCTACCTCGTATCAAAAACCTTTGTCGATAGCAATAGAGGATTTAGATAGTGATATCTATGATCCTTCGCTTATTCCCGAAGAAGAGATACAGGCCTACAGGGTCCTAAGTAGAGGTGAATATAGTGCGTTCACTAGCGAAAAGCAGCTTAAAAGCTCGCCTCCGATATGGGTCGTACCCCACACTGGTAATTTTTGTCTCATGGGTCGTGGCCGAAGATCGCAAGCCCGACTTGGAGCAAGTGCCTGCACTGAAAATTACATACTGCCGATGGTCTCGTCCCCTGTGTTTCTGGCTGCCAAGGGTACATACTTTATCTGCTATGATCGTGCATACGCATGGTTGCCCGCTGACTTCATGGGCTCATGCTTCATTGCAAATCTGTTGCCTCCGACGTTCACTGTAGATGCCGATTATCATAAGACTAGAGTTGTGCGAGGCGTAATTAGCGAAGAGGATACTGCCGGTCAAGAGGCAGGAGACTTTTTCAAAGGTTTCCTCCCGTTTTGGGGACCTATGGTTAATAGTAGGAACCTGAGACAGTTGACTCGAGTGGTAGAATCGACAGCTAATATTACTGCCAATGCCCTTGGTAATATCACCACTGAACTTCAGGCGGATAGACTTATGACGTTACAAAACCGTATGGTTTTAGATGTCATCTTAGCAGATCGAGGTGGGGTATGTAAGGTGATCCATTCGAGCTGCTGCATTTTCATTCCAGATAACGCTCCAACTGTCTATCAAGCCATCTCGAGGTTGCATAAGATCTCCGAATCCATACACGTGGATGTAGGGGATTGGACGCTACTTGGATGGTTTTGGGGCCTGATGTCGACTTGGGGTTGGAAGATTCTGATGATCATCGGAGTCGTTGTGGTGTTCCTGTTCACGTGTTGCCTTTGTGTGCAGTGTGGTCCTGCCTTATGTGGCCTCTGTGCTACAACGTGTATGAGACAGCCACCTGTTACCAAGGGGACTCGGTTGGACAGAGCTATGCTGCAGCAACATCTCGATGGTCTGATGAATATCGAATGTGATTCCGACTAGTGCTTGCCTACATGAGGGCAAAAGGAGCGTCTGAGGTTCCGTGATAATTGTAAGTGGTGTTTTCGACTCGCACGAATATGGTCGAGTCTGGTATCTATGAACCGCAAATGACGAGTTTAGTAAGTGTGCGCAGTTTCGCTGTGCTAACTTAAACCGTTCGTCTGTTACGTGGGTATTTCTATCTGTACCCACGGGTTCCATCTTAGATACAGCATCCATTTTGTCTCTTGCCCTCAAGTAGCCAGCGAACGGACGTTGTCCGCTTCGCGACCCTGGGACTCCCAAGATATTTGCGGAAGACACATGTCCTTTGTAAGTGTCTTTATGACGAGGGGGATGCTACTGTAAAGCAGATGGCGCCGCTCGAGGCTCATCTTGCCGCACGGACTTATTGTCTCAGCCGTGCATCTCATTAGGCACGTCCCTTTGATGCCTGTATCTCGTGTTTCCCGATACCTCCCCTTTTACACCCTTTTCGATCTCCCCACTGTCTCCGTCTTCCTCTGCACCTGTCCTTGTTCCTATTTCGATCTGTTTTACTGCTGATTGGAATTCGCTAATGGTGGGAAGATGGGTTTTTACAGTTGGGAACCGCCAAATGTTTCCGCACTTATGTTCCGGACCTCATGTGTATCAAAGTGACCAAAGCGACCCCTCTGGGGGATAATGGTGGGAACCGGGTTGTAAACTTTTGTGTGCCATGTTGTCTTATGGGTAAAAACTGTATAAAAGGAGCGATCCACAGAACCAATTTGAAGCAGTCTCCCCGAACTACACTCGATGTACTTCCTGTGATTTCTGTGTTCCCTGCAGCAAATAAACCTTGAATCTTTGACGCCGAAGGAAGTGTCCCGTGTCTCTGTCATTCGTACGCCGGAGCAGGTTACCCACGAAGGTTTCAGGTGTTGTGCCCTGGCACCGCTGGGTCTTAAAGAACCCAGTCCTTCACCACGGAAAGGCATGCCGTCTTCACTCTGGGGGCCCCCTGTGGGCCCCCAGAGTGAAGGAGAGGTGGGGGCTGCTCGGGGGGGGGGGGTACCTGTGGTACCCCCCTTCATTTCTGCCGCTTTGTTTATGCAAATGCATTAATGCATTTATAGCATTGTGGCGGACGGTGGAGAGAGCACCGCCTGCCACAATGCTATAAATGCAGGATGTGCCCGCCACTGTGGCGGGCACATCCTAATACCCCCACCCTTATGGCGGGTGGTCCCGAATTACGACAGGATGACGGGCGAACAAAGTCCGCCCGTCATCCTAATGACCCCCCTAGTGTCTTCACAAAATGGTGGTAGTTCTTGACAACGTCTGTGCTTCCATGGGATCATGTACAACGCCCAACCTTTATGAAATGTTGTCACTTTTTTGTTTGTGTATGCTTGTCTGCCATTGTTTGTGTCTGTGTGTGTGTACATGCTTGAGGTGTGTTGTTTGCACTGGCCACACTCTCAAAATGATGGCCTTCACATAATCATGGTAATTCTTTGCAGCTCTGCAGAATCCAAGGGTTGAGGCCTTTTGTCCAGTCCATGGGTAAACACTGGCCCGGGCAAAAAAGTGGTAATTCATAGCAACTTGTTATGCACAAATGGCTTATGCCCATTGATCACCTTGCTCAAAGGCAGACCCCTAAATGAGAGTGTGAAATCTTGCCCACTTGTGGTCATCTTCAGAATGATGCACACTAATACATTTCTCATGTACCCATAATGGTAGGTATTCTTGGCAGCTTATTGCCATCCATAGGATGGGGTCAACATCCAATTCCTCTGAAAAATGCTAGTCCTTGTGTAATGGTGGTGTTTTTAAGTAGGGTGTGGATTCCCATGCCATTATGTCAATTTCTCTCCAATGATAAAATGCTCGATGCCACAAAATGGCAGAAGCTCTTGAAAACATCTCAGGATCCATCTAATAATGTCCATTCCTGGTGGAATGCTGGCCCTTTCAACTTTTGGGTGTCCATGGCATGTTGCCCCCCCTTGCTAAAAAGTATCATTCATGGTATGATGACGCCTTTTTCTGGTATAAAGCTGGTCCTGAGAGTATGCAGGACAGTCTTGGTTTAATGTGCCCACCATGGCATATGGGGGCTCATGACAGTACTGTGGTAATTCTTGGCATATTGTGGGCATCCATTGCACAATGCTACTCAACCTTGTCATAGATGGGGTGGGCGTTACTGCTCGTTTAAGAGAAAGGCACTTTAAGGAGGAGTGTGTTCTGCCCCGAAGAATGTTATTTTTATTATTTGAGGTGCCACTGTGTCTTAGATATCTGCCACCACAACTAGTTACTTTTAATGAGCACACACATGCTTTCATTTCGTTTTGCAAAAATGTGTCAAAAGTGAGGTAGATAGATTGTTGCATATATAACACATATCGACCTACTTAGAGTAATGTGCTATAACCAGTTTAATGAACTATAGTAGTGCTACATAAAATTGCAGAAAAAATGTATTCAATACTGAAAAAGTTATGTTGTACCTATCTCGCAAGAATATGCGGACAACGTGCAGAAGCATGACTGCTGTAATTAATTTCCAAGTTAAATGGTTAAAAGCATAATTAGGAACTGCCCATCATGAAGGCACCAATGCAGTTATCGCAGTGCAATATTTCGCCTGATTTAGAACAGAATTTGGCGGTGACAGACTGAGCGAGCGAACACAATAGCCATTCAAAGGAGCCAGACACACTCCTTCAGGATGGCAGGGCCCGATTCACAGAACTAACTTGAGACAAAATCCTAAACAAACTACTTTTGGTATTCACAGAAGTTAGGATTTTGTCTTAAGTTTGCCTTAAGACAGACTTAAGTCAGACTTAAGACAAAATCCTAACTTAGGTCTGTCTTAAGTCTGTCTTAAGACAAACTTAAGACAAAATCCTAACTTCTGTGAATACCAAAAGTAGTAAGTTTAGGATTTTGTCTTAAGTTAGTTCTGTGAATCGGGCCCGCAGAGTTTCCGCCGAGAAATCTGGACTCACTGTCAGCTTCATGTGTGGTGAGGTTTAGTGAAATCTACCCAATAAAACCACTGACATCATTCATTTCACTGTAGCCAGTTTTTAAGCCAGAAAAGTTTGTAAATATAATTTGTGGTTGATATTGGTGACCGAGTCCGAGAAGTGACTATGGAGATCATGGTTTATCTAAAGGCGCTACAAATGCAAACTCAAGCAAATAGACGGTGGATGTGAAAGGGACTCAAAAAAGTGTTTGTGAAGGCAATGTGGTTGGGAACCAATGATCAGTTACCGTACCAGGATTTGGGGTGGCACTTGATTCTCAAAGGGTAAGATGTCCTCATAGGACAGCCTCCCCTTTGACATTTGTGTTTAGCAGCCTCAGGAGAAAGGATGGGTGAAGAATTCCGCTTCATGGAGTTGTGCCTAACCCGCACGGAGCGCAGAGTTCTGAAAAACTTCACAAAGCGATGCGGAGCAGAGTTGTTTCTCTTGCGCTGCTCTCCAACGTTAAGTTGGTGAGCGAGCGAAATCACATGCTAGACCGCCTCCTGATGAGATTTCTGTACACGGGCGGTCGCGGCAGGTCACTACCGCCAGTGTTGAGAAAGCTGCCGCTCATGTTGAGGAAGCTGCCGCTCGAGTAGAAAATCTACACGATCAGCAGAAAGAAGCAGCACTCCATGTGATGCTATTCACACTAATTAATATTCATAAGGCAGGTCATTGTGAAATTCCCTGTGCATGGACAATTTGCGAGGTGACCTAAGCAGTAATAGCTTGCAGACCCTGATTTGCGAATGGGTATTCATAAATCAGACCCCCAATTCCTTAAGTTCAATAAAGACTTACAAATAACATTTAACCCCTCCCCTGCTGGTGACGGAACCATTCCGTCACCAGCCACAGACGCGCTGTGCTGATGACGGAGCGGTTCCGTCACGGCCCGCTCGGCGCGGATTCTGTGCCTGCGCTGGATGTTCTGTTGAGCGGGCGGGCCGTGACGGAACCGTTCCATCATCAGCACAGCGCACCCGAGGCTCGTGATGGAGCGGTTCCGTCACGAGTACGGGAGCGCGCGCAGCCCCCCACCCCCTTAGCGCTGCGGCGGAATTGCAGCCGCAGCGAAGGGGTTAAAGACCAGAAGAAAAAGTCCAAATTACTTGTTATTAACAATTGCTCCTTCAGAAGGATAAACCCTATTCCCCTTTATTACGAGTATGATACTAATTCGTACTCACATCAACCAGGGAGGCACCTTTCTCCTATTCCTACTGGACCCTCGCACAACATTTCTAAAAGTACACAAGCATACAACTACACAGACAGATCAGTACAACTGCAAACAAAATGGTGGGAGGTTGGTCCAGGTCTTAGAAGCATAGCTCGTTCTTTCAAACCCTCAGGATTCTTTCTACTCAGGCTGTGGTTGTAGAAAAAAATGAAAAAAGATGTGTTCAAAGAGTCTTTACTTTTATCAAAGCATCAGGGCTAATTCCTGCCTCGAGGGCCAGGGCCCAAGGAGTGCAAAGCGACCATTGATGTGTACATCAGTAAATATCAAAGAGGTGGCTCATGGCCCCCACAGATAAAAAAATATTGATGCTTTCCTGCTGGGAAATGTGTAGGGCCACTCATAGATTAATCTTCATTCTACAACAGCTCTACAGCAAATGTTCTTCCCACAAAAGGCAACGCTTTACAAAAATCATCAAGAAAAGGCAGAGCTTTACAAAAATCATCAAGAAAAGGCAGCGCTTTACAAAAATCATCAAGATAAATAACTATAATGTGCATCAGGCATCTTCTTGGCTATATATAGATATATATATATGTATATATATATATATATATATATATATATATATATATATATATATATATATATATATATATATATATATATATATATCAGTTTGTTTTTTGCTGCCTATTAAAACTTTGAAGCACAGCAACTCCTTGTGTGTCGTTGCACGTTTCTTCGTATGGGAGAATCTTTGAATGTATATATATATACCAGTTATAGTTAGCTGGAAATTTTACTGACACAAAACCATTGAAATTCCCATGTTAGTTAGTTGGACTTCGCTTATGGTGTAAATTGTTTAAGACTTGGATTTCAGCTCGAATTACTCAATCACTTTTTTTTCTATACCATAGAGCTCTTATTACCCCTGTTAGCATAACAAAATTCTCCTCTTCTTCCTCCCCCCTTTGTTGGTCCTGTTCCTCTCACCCTGGCACACTCAAACACCTCTTGTTTGATTGCCCCTCTGTTCTTGCTTTTTGGAGCTCAGTTTGGGATTATTGCATGTGTATTTTTCATTTTTCTGAACCATTCTCATCGCTGCATGTTTTTTTAGGTTCCCTATCTGATGTTTTAGACTTACATTCATATAATGCTAAATTATTTGATCTTTTCATTGCAACTGCTTTCAAAGTAATTTTGTCTTGCTGGAAGGATAATACTAAATTGTCTGTGCATACATGGTGGAATTTCATATGTGATGAGCACAGAATTGCAATTGCTTCTTCTTCTTCTGTCACTTTAAAAATTAAATCTGATCTTACCTGGCTGCCTTTCTCTACCTTCTTATCCTCTTATCCCCCTCCCTAACCTTCCCTCCCTCTCTCTCCCCCTCTTTTTTCTTTTCTTTTCTTCTCTTTCTCTCTTTCTTCCATTTTCTTCCTTTTCATAGTTTTTCTGAACCATTTTTCCTCTCCATCTCTCTCTCGTTGCTCTCTCATATTGGTTCTGATTTTTGTCATGCTGTTATATTATGCTGTACTTTCTTCTTAAACAAAATAAAACTTTACTAAACTGAAAAAAAATAGTTAGTTGGACTCACTATAACTTGCGCGCCTGCAATGCACTGCTGATGACGTCACATATTACATCACTCATGACATGGTCAGTGACATCACTCATGACATCACTGATGACACTATTCAGAGAATGTGTGTATTTCTGAAAAATAAATATGTTTTATATATGTATATGTAAAGGTCGATGGAAGAATAAATGTTGAAATAGGTGTCTTAATGGATGTTTTTAAAAGAAATTTTGATTGGTTAAATGGCTTATTAAGTGTATCTCAGTGAATACATATATTAGCGAGTATTGTTTAAATATTTAAATGTTTGTATCAGTGTTTCACTTTGTGTATAAGTGGCTGCATGGGTTTGTGAGTAGCTACATGTGTGTGTATATGGGTTATTAGATGTTTTTTTTAGTATCAGTATGAGTGTCTGTATGGTTTGGTGGGGGTGTTACTTAGCACATAGATGCATCAATGACTGACTCACTGTTTGTATGTGTTTTAAAGATAGCATATGTGCAGGACTGTATGGGTGGATGAGTGTGTATATGTGTGTGTTAGTGAGTGAATGACTGTCTCACTAGTGTCTTTATCAGTAACTACATATGTTTTAATCTAGTATATGTGAGTATTGATGTATATAAGTGAGTATATGTGAGAGTGAGATATTGAAAGAGTTCTTGTTTAAATAAGTATGTGTTTCTATAAGTGATTGTTTAAGAGAGTAAGTATGTGTATGTTTCCTTAGAAGTAAGGTGGTAGTGTGTGTATAGCTGTATATGCAAATAAATGGATGTTCAATAGTTTATTTGCATGTGTGATTATGTGTGTGAGTAACTTTTGGATGACTGTCGGTGTGTAACGGGATGTATAGGTGTTTCACTACATATGATGAGTGAATATATGTATGAGTGACTATATAGAACTGTTGGTGAATGAATGAGTGGATGTGTATATAGATGGTGGTATTACTGAATTGGTTGTTGTAACTGGTATGGGTATCTCTATTTTTTTGAAAATTTTAGTTTCTATTTTTGAATATGTGTTTCAAGGGTTACATTACACTGAAAGGAGGTCTGTCACTCTGTCACACGGATGGTGTCATCAGTGATGTCATGAGTGATGTCACTGACCATGTCATGAGTGATGTAATATGTGACGTCATCAGCAGTGCATTGCAGGTGCGCAAGTTATAGTGAGTCCAACTAACTATAACGTGGGAATTTCAATGGTTTTATGTCAGTAAAATTTCCAGCTAACTATAACTGGTGTCAAACCTATGTTTTTTTCGTTGAATTTCATAGGTTTTTTAAATGCTAATTCCTAACTATATAAGGCCTGAAACCTATGTTTTTTTCGTTGAATTTCAAAGGTTTTTTAAATGCTAATTCCTAACTATTTAAGACCTGAAACCTATGTTTTTTTCAGTGAATTTCAAAGTTTTTTTTAATGCTGATTCCTAACTATTTAAGACCTGAAAGCCCACCTGGAACCTCCAGTATGCGCCAGGGGACTGCATTGCAGAGAGGTGTAATGAAGCCACGCCCCTTTTTACACCTCTCTGCAACGCAGCCCCCGTGCATGTTTGAAGAGGGGGAACTAATTCCCCTTGCATACTGGGGGCCCCTGGGGGTCAACTAGCCCACCTGGAACCTCCAGTATGCGCCAGGGGGCTGCATTGCACAGAGGTGTAATGAGGCTATGCCCCTTTTTACACCTCTCTGCAACACAGGCCACTGGCGCGTTTGCAGAGGGGGGACTAATTCCCCTTGCATACTGGGGGTCCCTGGGGGCCAACTAGCCCACCAGGAGCCTCCAGTATGCACCAGGGGGCTGCATTGCAGAGAGGTGTAAAGGGGCCACACCCTTTTTAACACCTCTCTGCAACGCAGCCCCCGTGCATGTTTGAAGAGGGGGAACTAATTCCCCTTGCATACTAGGGGTTCCTGGGGGCCAACTAGCCCACCTGGAACCTCCAGTATGCGCCAGGGGGCTGCTTTGCACAGAGGTGTAATGAGGCTATGCCCCTTTTTACACCTCTCTGCAACACAGGCCACTGGCGCGTTTGCAGAGGGGGGACTAATTCCCCTTGCATACTGGGGGTCCCTGGGTCATATCTGCCCAAACACCGATATTCCGAACGATTGAAAATTACTTTTCTTGAGAAACATTTGGATTTGGATTATCATGTCCTATACTTTGGAATTTTTGAAAGACTGACTTTGGGGATGCTATAAATTACTCAAGTCTGCCCGAATTGTGTGGGTAAAATTGACACCTAGTCTCTTTGAATAAGAATGTACGTACGTCTCGTCTATCATTTGGAAGAAATATCTAGTTATATGACAACAGGATACCAACATAACTTTAAGGAAATAAGAACGCCCTGAAGAAGTTCTTTTGTACAGAACGAAACGTTTCGGCTGGCTGTGGTACATAAACTTAAGGAAAATAAAAGCATTTGAATACACACCAAGATTCAGCGCTTCAATAAGGACTCTAAGTGATATGATTTGATTGGACTTATTGTGCAAGTGGTGCTGTGCCAAACTTTGGAATATTCTCCACTACTCTCTACTACTTACTCTCTCCTACTCCACTACTCTCAAATACTCACTCTCTACTACTCATTCTCTACTACTCTACTACTCTCTACTACTCTCTCTCTACTACTCACTCCCTACTACTCACTATCTACTACTCTCTACTACTCACTCTCTACTACTCTCTCTCTACTACTCACTCTTTACTACTCACTCTCTACTACTCTCTACTACTCACTCTCTACTTCTCACTCTCTACTACTCTCTACTACTCACTCTCTACTACTCTCTCTCTACTACTCGCTCTCTACTACTCTCTACTACTCACTCTCTAATACTCTCTCTCTACTAGTCTCTACCACTCACTCTACTACTCACTCTCTACTACTCTCTACTATTCTCTCTCTGCTACTCACTCTCTACTACTCTCTACTACTCACTCTCTACTACTCACTCTCTACTACTCTCTACTACTCACTCTTTACTACTCTCTACTACTTACTCTCTACTGCTCTCTACTACTCACTCTACTACTTACTCTCTACTACTCTCTACTACTCACTCTCTACTACTCACTCTCCACTACTCTCTACTACTCACTCTACTATTCACTTTACTACTCTCTACTACTCACTCTCTGATACTCTCTCTACTGCTCTCTACTACTCACTCTCTACTCTCTATTACTCACTCTCTACTCTCTACCTCTCTTCCTCTCTCTACTTCTCTCTCTACTAGTCTCTACCTCTCTACCGCTACCTCTCTACCTCTACCTCTCTAGCTCTACACCTCTACCTCTCTACCTCTCTCTACACGCACACATATACGCATATATATTCATTTATATATATGTATGTGTATGTATGTATATATATATATATATATATACATACATATATAAACATATATAATCTGTATATCTCTATAAATACAAATATAAATGCATGTATACATATACATATACATATATGCATACAGATGCATGTTATTTACATGAAAGTTTAAAAAACACTAATAAAAACAAAGCTAAAAAGCCACCTCATTACAAACAGAATGGCTTTAACTTAAACGAGGGCGAGATCTATTGCATTTTCAATGCTTGTTTACTTTGATTCCATCAAGAAGGCATTCAGATGTGTCACACATTTGCCATTAATTCTGAATGTTAGCACTCTAGTTGCTCATTACATCACTGTAGTAAAGCTACTGCTCACCAGGGAAGTCTGCTGCTGGTATTCAAAGTGCATGTTTCAGTCTGCATGTCAGAATTTTTTTAATGAAATAGAAGAGGATTTGAGAAGTCACTCAAAATGATCCCTAATTTTTCTTTCTGAAGCACTAATCATACTTTCTATGGCAAAATGAACCCCCTCATTTTGTTCCTATATAAATTAAATGTTTTCAGACTTACCACTTCATTCCAATCAAGATGGCTTCTGGTGTGCCATACTTTTGTCATAAGTAAGACTGTTAGCGCTCTAGTTGTTCTTAGAACACTCTGGGACATTCTGTCATTGGGCTATACTTGGGCTACATCTGGGTGATATTTGGGCTACATTTAGGCTCTTTTGTCTCTGGTGGCCATCTTGGGAGACTGAATGTCAGAATTTTTTTATGAAATTGAAGAGGATTTGAGAAGTCACTCAAAATGTGCCCTAATTTTTCTTTCTGCGGCACTAATCATATTTTCTATGGCAAAATATACCCCCTCATTTTGTTCCTTTTTAAATTAAATGTTTTAGTAGTTACCACTTTATTCCAATCAAGATGGCTTCAGGTGTGCCATACCTTTGTAATAAGTAGGACGGTTAGCGCTCTAGTTGTTCTTTAGAACACTCTGGGACATTCTGTCATTGGGCTATACTTGGGCTACATCTGGGTGATATTTGGGCTACATTTGGGCTCTTTTGTCTCTGGTGGCCATCTTGGGAGACTGCATGTCAGAATTTTTTAATGAAATAGAAGAGGATTTGAGAAGTCACTCAAAATGTGCCCTAATTTTTCTTTCTGCAGCACTAATAATACTTTCTATGGCATAATATACCCCCTCATTTTGTTCCTTTTTAAATTAAATGTTTTAAGAGTTACCACTTTATTCCCATCACGATGGCTTTAGGTGTACTATACCTTTGTAATAAGTAGGACTGTTAGCGCTCTAGTTGTTCTTTAGAACACTCTAGGAGGCTGCAGTAGAACACAAAGGAATCAACTGACAGTCTCTGTCCTTGTTGGATGTACATGTTTTACTGAGAATGTCAGACTTCATTCTCACATGACTGAGAAAGATAATGTGAATTTACAGAAAATATGCTTTCAGTTTAGCTTACAGATCCCCTTCCAAACCACTGTGGAAAAATCATGAGATATTAGTTTTCTTTCAAACATGATTCATGATATCACAGCAGAAGGCTTTTTCACATGGTAAAATCACCTTAGAACACACCACAATTCCTAAAATGAGTATGGTACCATGAACAAATGATTTATAATGTAACTAAAGTCCTAAAACCCTCTATTAACTACAATGCTTTTTAATGAGGTGCTATCATGTATATTGGTCCCAAGATGGCTGCCAACACTTCTTGGATGAAGTGCTGACAGCTAATCAGATCAGATGTGTGGTTAGGCTCCGCCCAGATATATATATTTTTTTTCACCTAAATTACTCAAAATCCACTGGAGCACATATCTTGAGACATAGCAAAGGCACATCGGGCTACCAGTCCCTACAATTTTGCCAAGTTTTGTGGAAATCCATTCAGCCGTTCGGGCTAAAAGTGAGTCCAACCCCCCTATGGAAATTAACAAGGGGAAAACACGTTTTGGGACCCCCCTTTTATCTCGGCCCCCGCTATACGAATCCCCCCCAAACTTTCAGGGAAAGAGCGGAGCGTAGCGAGGCAAATTTAAGGACAATTAGAGGCAGATTCCTCAACCGGCGCCAAAGTTATTCCCAATAGAATGTTGCAGATTTCCTATAGAAAACAATCCTAACTATAACTACCTACTGGCGACCGCCCGTAGGTAATATATATATATATATATATATATATATATATATATATATATATATATATATATATATATATATATATATGAGAGCACAAAGTTCCTCCTCTGTCAGATCTGCGCTCGTGGCCACAGCCTCCGCGCCAACAACAACAAGCATTTACAATGCAATGGTTTTGCCTTTGTTAAAGTTAGAGCTATTGGCATTGCTCTTGACATTATTTTTATTTATGTTTTTTTTAAAAAACATAAATAAATGGCATTGTCATTTACAATGCAACTAGCTTTATCTCTCGCAAATGACACACACAAACACCCACAGAGAGCCCCCCACACACACACAGAGCCCCCCCCCACACACACACACAGAGCCCCCCACACACACACCCACACAGAGCCCCTCACACACACAGCCACACAAAGCCCCCCCACACACCCACACAGAGCCCTCCACACACACCCACACAGGGCCCCCCCACACACTGCAACCCCCCCGTAAACACTGCAAGCCCTACACACTGCGAGTCCCCCCACACACTGCGACCCCCATTTCAATAGATGTGTGATGCTTACCTGGTACTAAATTGGTCCCTGCATGGCTGAAAGGTTGAAATGGTGTAGGAGGCAAGGGGACAAATGTGAGCATGGAGAGAAAGGAGTATAAGTTTGAGATTAGTGACTGGGTGAAAATAAAATCAGGAAGGACACAGGGTGGTCTTTTCAAATTAGATGGTCTATTTCAGGTAGAAAATGTCAGTAGGTTCTTTGTGTTCTTGAGGGGGGATAGGTCCAACCGGCACCATAATCGGACGTTTATTGTTTATACCCATTCACAACAGGCAACTAGGCAGGATGGTCGTCTCAGAGCCCAATCAGCAGTGAAGCAACAAGGTCCCTAAACCTCCGTAAAAGCATGTGTAACACTGAGGGGCCCTCCTCACCACACACAGAGCTTGATAGAACTTAATTAGTTCCATACTGACAATTATTGCCAGACCAAAAATGTGTTTAAAACAGTAACATACACACTTGATATCTAGGAGAGCTCACCGTGTAGCACTGCAGACCCCAATTTTACCCCCATTTTTGCCTGCACACCCTAAAAAAGACCACATACAACATGTATACACTTTACGCGTTTAATAGCAGTTGACTAGGAAGTTCAGAAAGCTTTTTACAAGCGAGTAGTCCGCCTGCTCACGTTTTTTCTGGGTTTTCCGCTGCTCGAGTTCGCATTTTTAACATGAAAAGCAAAAGGAAAAACACAAACAGACTCGATGGGCTACTCAACCTATCTAATAATATACAACCAGATATTTGCGTGTCTAAAGTTAAAAAATGGGTTTTGGCAACTTCCAACTGAGTGTTGAAGGGACTGACTGAGAAATGTGTGTCTCCGAGGCAGGGTGACAGTGTAAACAAGCATTTACAATGCAATGGTCTCGGCAATATTAAAGGTAGAGCTATTGGCATTGCTCATGAAATTTTTTGGGGGGTGTTTTTTTTTTTTAAATCATAAATAAATGGCACTGTCATTTACAATGCCAATAGCTTAATCGCTCGCAAATGCATGACCTATTGCATTTTACACCCACACAGAGCCACACACGCAAAGCCACCCACACACACATAGAGTCACCCACACAATCTGCACTCTGCACTCTGCACTCTGAATCTGCATTCTGCTCTCTGAATCTGCATTCTGAATCTGCACTCTGAATCTGCACTCTGAATCTGCACTCTGAATCTGCACTCTGAATCTGCACTCTGCACTCTGAATCTGCACTCTGAATCTGCACTCTGCACTCTGAATCTGCACTCTGCACTCTGCACTCTGCACTCTGCACTCTGCACTCTGCAATCTGCACTCTGCACTCTGAATCTGCACTCTGAATCTGCACTCTGAATCTGCACTCTGAATCTGCACTCTGCACTCTGCACTCTGAATCTGCACTCTGAATCTGCACTCTGCACTCTGAATCTGCACTCTGCACTCTGAATCTGCACTCTGCACCTGCACTCTGCACTCTGAATCTGCACTCTGCACTCTGCACTCTGCACTCTGCACTCTGAATCTGCACTCTGAATCTGCACTCTGAATCTGCACTCTGAATCTACACTCTGCACTCTGAATCTGCACTCTGAATCTGCACTCTGAATCTGCACTCTGAATCTGCACTCTGCACTCTGAATCTGCACTCTGCACTCTGAATCTGCACTCTGAATCTTCACTCTGAATCTGCACTCTGAATCTGCACTCTGAATCTGCACTCTGAATCTGCACTCTGCACTCTGAATCTGCACTCTGCACTCTGAATCTGCACTCTGAATCTGCACTCTGCACTCTGAATCTGCACTCTGAATCTGCACTCTGAATCTGCACTCTGAATCTGCACTCTGCACTCTGAATCTGCACTCTGCACTCTGAATCTGCACTCTGAATCTGCACTCTGAATCTGCACTCTGAATCTGCACTCTGCACTCTGAATCTGCACTCTGCACTCTGAATCTGCACTCTGCACTCTGAATCTGCACTCTGAATCTGCACTCTGAATCTGCACTCTGCACTCTGAATCTGCACTCTGCACTCTGAATCTGCACTCTGAATCTGCACTCTGCACTCTGAATCTGCACTCTGAATCTGCACTCTGCACTCTGAATCTGCACTCTGAATCTGCACTCTGCACTCTGAATCTGCACTCTGCACTCTGAATCTGCACTCTGAATCTGCACTCTGAATCTGCACTCTGCACTCTGAATCTGCACTCTGCACTCTGAATCTGCACTCTGAATCTGCACTCTGCACTCTGAATCTGCACTCTGAATCTGCACTCTGCACTCTGCACTCTGAATCTGCACTCTGCACTCTGAATCTGCACTCTGCACTCTGAATCTGCACTCTGCACTCTGAATCTGCACTCTGCACCTGCACTCTGAATCTGCACTCTGCACTCTGAATCTGCACTCTGAATCTGCACTCTGAATCTGCACTCTGCACTCTGAATCTGCACTCTGAATCTGCACTCTGAAGCTGCGCTCTGAATCTGCACTCTGAATCTGCACTCTGCACTCTGAACTCTGAATCTGCACTCTGCACTCTGAATCTGCACTCTGAATCTGCACTCTGAATCTGCACTCTGCACTCTGAATCTGCACTCTGAATCTGCACTCTGAATCTGCACTCTGCACTCTGAACTCTGAATCTGCACTCTGCACTCTGAATCTGCACTCTGAATCTGCACTCTGCACTCTGAATCTGCACTCTGAATCTGCACTCTGAATCTGCACTCTGAATCTGCACTCTGCACTCTGAATCTGCACTCTGAATCTGCACTCTGAATCTGCACTCTGAATCTGCACTCTGCACTCTGCACTCTGAATCTGCACTCTGCACTCTGAATCTGCACTCTGCACTCTGAATCTGCACTCTGAATCTGCACTCTGAATCTGCACTCTGCACTCTGAATCTGCACTCTCCACTTATTGGCTCCTTTGAGTGTCTTTTAGATTGGTTTTCATCGGTTTACTTATTTAGTAGTCCCTCCTTCTCTCCTGTTACAGCCTCCCATGAGGACTGCCCTGGTTACATGTGTTCTTCTGGTGTACGTTTTATTTACGTTTAATGAGCACTATTTTGTTAATGTCTTTCCTAGTTGCTGTAGTAGGCACGACATGCAGAGGAGAGGACATTTGTTCAAAGCTGCTGTTGAAAGTTGCTCCCTACCGTCCTCGCTCCACGGCCAGCGCATACCTCGTATCTTTGGATTTGTTTTTTTTATTATAGCTTTAATAATATCGGCCGCCCCCCCTTTCTTTTGTTTAACGCGGTGGCTCAGCCAACTCTTTACATATCTTTCACAAAGGCATGCTCACAATGCACAGCATTACACTCTGTGTGATGGAAATCCTGCATCCCGTTCCACCCATGCTATAAGCAAGCAGAGACAATGGCGGCTGTGCATGTTTCTTTTATATTTTACATAGTCTGCCAAAATGCTGGTCACCAGAGCTCTGGGAGTCAGACAACCATAATCTGGCCGCCTGCATCACGTTCTTGAAGACACAAGGGATCCCCCACTAGGCTGGATGATGCCTTCAGCGCACTTCATGCTCTCACCACAGTCTGTGATGGACCCAGCAACTATCATGAAGATCCTGGGCTATCACAGGGTCAAGGGGGAGGAGAGGCGAAGAGGAGACCACGGGTGCCGTCAATGCCGGCCCAGATTCGGGGGCGTTCCCGAGAACAGGCTTTCGGCTGACGTAGCCAAAAGCCAAAAATTCTCGGGAACGCCCCCGAATCTGGTCCGAGATTGACGGACAGAGCCCTCTCCCAATGGCTAGCCTCCATTTATGGAGCTAGCCAATGGGAGGAGGGGAATGGAGGGGGCGTAGACCCGACCCCACACACAAAACATAAGGTTTTTTGGCGCATGCGCAAAGCGCATCGCCAGTCAAAACCTAAAAAGGATACGGACCACCAAGTCAGCAAATGATGTTGTTTATTTTAGCTCCACAGAACCAAAATCAGCGACGCGTTTCGAGCACGAGTGCCCTTGTTCACGCAGCCCGTCCCGACGTTGTCTGGGTATGAATTGCTGCCGGCCAGTAGTATATTGTTTTGTAGGATTTCGTTTTGATAGCATTTCTTATCTGTGACAGGCCTATGAAACGCTCCGATTCACAGTGCACTGCTGATGCACTTAAGAGTGCGCGTTCAGTAGTGTGTGAACTCGAGTTTCCCTACTTTATTTTTCCGTGCAATATTATATAGCCCGAACTCGACAATATGGCATGAGCACAATTTACATTACAGAAGAACACATTCATTTGTGGTAGGCACGGGGAGACAGAGCGATTTGCCTGGAATCACAGGATGTTGAGCTGATGCCGAGATTCAAACGTAGCTCCCCAGCTCTAAAGTTTGCAATTCTAGAACTTGTGGCAGGAGGTGTGTCTAAAAGTGTATGTCGGTGCTGGCCATCAATGAGAGAGACCTGTGCATTTTTCAAATGGGTAGTGAAAAAATATGTTGCTGGAGATGTGGGCCGCCGTGCCACCATTGTACTTACCGGGGGAGGGAAAGCACCCATTATTCCGCAACTTTCTTTCCGCATACCAGCACTCTGCATACTTTCATTACGAAAGTACCATGACTCCGCAATGCCATTATAACGCATGGCATTACATTTTATATGCTTTTACCACGCATACATTTACAGCGAAATTCGTTGTAAATGCATGAATAGTAAAAACATGTGTTTTTGGGTATAGGGGTATATGTTTGAGGGGAATTGAGGTATATGTTTTGGGGTGTTTGGGTATTTTAAGGGTTGAGATATAGTTTTGAGTTATGGGGTACAGGGGTATTTTTAGGGTTCAGGGGTAGGGTTGGGTTTTGGGGTACAGGGTTATTTGTAGGGTTCAGGGCTAGGTTTGGGTTTTGGGGTACAGGGGTATTTTTAGGGTTCAGGGCTAGGTTTGGGTTTTGGGGTACAGGGGTATTTTAGGGTTCAGGGGTAGGTTTGGGTTTTGGGGTACAGGGTTATTTTTAGGGTTCAGGGCTAGTTTTGGGTTTTGGGGTACAGGGGTATTTTTAGGGTTCAGGGCTAAGTTTGGGTTTTGGGGTATAGGGGTATTTTAAGGGTTCAGGGCTAGGTTTGGGTTTCGGGGTACAGGGGTATTTTAGGGTTCAGGGGTAGGTTTGGGTTTTGAGGTACAGGGGTATTTATAGGGTCCAGGGTTAGGTTTGGGTTTGGGGGTACAGGGGTATTTTTAGGGTTTAGAGATAGGTTTGAGTTTTGGGGTACAGGGTATATTCATAGGGTTAAGATGGGTTAGTGTTTAAGGGTGTTGGGGTATTTTAAGGAGTAAGGGTGGGTTATGATTATGGGGTGCAGGGGTATTTAAAGGGAGCAGGGTGGGATTAGCACACAATATGAGACATGGCATGAAGGGCGTAACGTGCCACACGCCCCCAGCGTTTGTCACGCCCACAGCACAACGCAGACACGCCCACAAGGGACTACTTTGCTGGCACGGTTCTTTTATCTTTTAAATGTATATGGTGGGCGTCTGCATAGCCTATGTCCTTCTGCTGCAACTGCCCTTCCCAACGCTGTATTGGGTGTTGTGATTGGTGCTGTGGTTCTTGAGATTACCCGCCTCAAAAGTTTGGGCTCTCTCTTTATTATATTAGTATGGATATATATATATATAAAAAAATTTTTTCACTGAAACGAAGGTAAAAGTAACTTTACAGTTAGGTGAACCTTTCAGTGACAACGTAATGTTTTAGACTTTAAAAACTCTGAAATTCACCAGTTATCATTATCTCAAGTTAACATAACTAATGCCCTAAAGTAACTATAACTAGTGCCCCCCCACATGCACAGTCTTGCCATCAATGAAGTAATTTTAGATAATGCAATGATGTTATCAATCATGTCATTGAGAATGTCAGGAGTGTTGTAATATGTAAGGTCATATGCCAGCAGCCAGGCCCTGCATCCAACCCCTCACGGGAAGTCAACCACATGGCACGGATGTTGGGCAGCTGGCCCATGGGGGTTGGCCGGAAGGCCTGGCCAGAGGCCCTGCATCCAACCCACTGCAGGCAAGCAATCCCACTCCATGCACGGCTGAAGGGTGTTTGGTGCAGGGCCTGGCACACAAACACAGAGCTACAGCTAGGAGTATTATTTAAAAATATGGCAAGTTCACATGAGGTCATGAATTTAATGACCCAGGAGACACTGTTTTTTATGCAGATGGGGGTTGCTGCACTTCCTGCAGCCCCACACAATATTAGAAAATGCTTGGTGGTAGCCCTGCCCCTTCTAGGGACATAACCAAGCTGTAAACAGCCCTGGCTGGGCATTACGGGTTGCTCCTTCAAGGAGCAGTGAATAATAAATGAGTGGTTTCTGCCGTTCAATAATTATTCACTTTTGTATTTACTTTTTATAATATTTTTTAGGGTGTCCCGTGCCCACCCAGACACTCTCATGTTTAATTTTATTTTCGAGCCACACGGGGAGCACCAGGGCCGCAGAAGCCCCAACCGGCTCCCCATCCAGCTCACAACGGGTGTGCTAGTGGGAGCCAGCATGTGTTTTCTTAAGTGGGTGCTGGAGCCCTCTGGGGGCACCAACAACTACACTGTTGCATGGGGCTATAGAGAGAGCCCCATGACCCCATGGCCCAGTTGGCTCCCCTTGCATGAGCTGGCTCTTAAAAAGAAATATTTGGTGGGAGTTCTGATGCCCACACGTCACCCACAATGCAGGGGTCCTTGGGGCAGTGGGGAGATCCCCAAGGTCCATTTGGCCCCAGCTGGCTCCTCTTGCAAAAATTGGCTGCTTTTTAGCCTGGGTAGGTGACCTAGTGCCCACTTGGGGTACCCATACTTCAGGGTTAATTGGGGGTCAGTGGGCAACATTTTGTTACTGCTCTTGTCAGGTAGGAGCAAAGTTTAGTTTGTTGCCCAAAAGAGTGTGGATACTGTGAAGTATGGGACACTGGGGGTTGCACTCCATGGTGCCGACACCTGCTCAGGGAGGAGGGTGCATGGTCCCCTCACTTTTTCTAATAAATTTGGCCTAATGAAATGGGGTCCCTGGGGCCCAAGAGTGGCTAAGGGACCGAGGCAGAGCATCCCCACTTAAAATTTTTTTTAATCGCCACTAAGGGATAGAGTCCTTGTGGCCAAAGAGTGGCTAGGGTAGGGTGGCTGCATGCCCCACTTTCCTTTTTTCATATTTGGTTCCTGGAGATGGGCTCCCCAGCACCTCATTGAGGCATAGGGGTCACATTTCCACCTCCCCTTATGACTTTAGTGCCGGGGGATGTTGTTACCACCCCCTTATAGGGGCTCAGGAACAGGGGACACATGCCCTCTCCCCTTTAATAATATGTCTGGTCCTGGTGGATGGTGTCCCCAAGGCTGTAATTGGCTCAGGGAAGGGTGGCCCATTCATGCCCCTCTCCCCAAACAATATTATACATACGGACCACCAGACCCTGGCCCTACGCGGGAGTCATATTTATTTTTAAAAATGGCACTCAACGTTTCTTTCCCTGTTATCCCACAGAAGTAGTGCAGCATTGTGAAAAAAAGAAATAGACCCAGGGGTGATAGAGCGCGCAGGTCACCCGGCTCTGAGTTTACCAGATTTTCACGCACTTGGGCCCATGACGTGATGATGACATTAATTTGTGAGTCGGGCGAGTTTACACACCACTATCAGTAATTTGTGTGTGTTTTCTGTAACACTATTACCATGGTACCTGACTTACCACAGGCACTTACTCTTCCTGACGGATCAGGTGCTAGTAGAGGACAAGTGACAAGATAATTCTAAACATTTACTCTATTCATTCAATAACACTTTGTAAGTCTTCAATGACCACAGACACCTGGGGGGTTTTAAGGATTTTTATATAGTAAGAAAAATTCAAAGTGACAAGAGAATAAGACTGATGCAAATCAGAACATCAATGATCAAGATTACAACAATAATATAGCTATGGATAAGGGCAAGCACCATTTGAGTGCGAGTGGAAAATCTACTGGGTAAGGGTAACAGGGAACATACTATTCAGTGTCGGGCTTATGCTAGGGAAGGTAAGCTAAAACACATTAGTCAGTGAATTCCTAAAACCTATAAGTGAGTCAAACCCTAATCTTAGTCTATCTATTAACCTAAACTTAAATCCTAAACATCAATAATGTTCATCACACTATTCAAGCGAAAACAGTTTCAATATATTCTACAGGAAGGGGAAAAATGGAACATACTAACAAACAGTTTGCAAATGCGACATTTAGAGCGAACAGGGAGAATATCATGGGCATAGAGGCTTTATTTTGAAGAGTAGGAGGAAGGTGGATAGAAAGACGAACACCCACAGGTTTATATTTACCTAGGACAGGAATGAGGACTAACCCTGGCCACGGGTCAACTTCAGGAATAGACGAGGACAAGGACCCTCAAGGATTTAGGTTGCCAGAAGGTGAGCAGGTACAGCTCACGGAAAATCAGGACCGGATACCCCTCAGGACTTTGGGTCAGGACTGGGCTCATCAAAGGGCACGACCAACACCTGCAGCTTCGGATGCAATGCCTGCGCTACCCCCTCACTGCACAGAATCCGCCAGTAACCCCGATTGGGTTATCGAATCTCCCAGCAAAGTGCTCCGCCAGCACTTAAGACTATTTCCACCCCTTGGAGTTTGTGGAAAATTTCGTACAGAGGGCTCCGCAGCTCTCTGTATCAATCACCTATAGAGTCGTGGGGTCGGTGACAGGTCAGCTATTCGGACAAGTCGGACAATTTTCCCTAACTAAACTAGGCTAGATATACCCTTTTTGGGTCCCCAGACCACCCACAAATGTTGCAAGTGACAAGGTCCCAATCTGCGATTGGTCAGGAAAGGTGGTTAGGTCATAGTCACCACCTAAAATTCTAGGTTCCCATATTGAATATTCAAATGACAGTATCCACCCCCTACATTCCAGTTCCCAGGGTATGAGAAAGGTGTAATACAATGGAGTACACATAGAAAAATACAATGTATCGGGTTTTTGTGCAGCCGAATTCTCTTCCCAGCGCATGGAAGAGGTTCTCAGGCGCATCTCAGCTTCAGGAGCCAGCTGGCTTGGATTTGCTTCTGCGCAGTTCGGCTTTTCCCTCATCACGTGACAGAGTAGTAGGAGGCTTCAAAGATGGAAGAGCTCCCCGTTTCCCAGGCCCACAAATACACGGTACATGAAAAGTAAGCGAAAACAAATTAATATCACAGAAAAATAGAATACACTGTACACCATGATAAGCTACTCTGCACCCCTTACTTTATAATAACTACAGCAGTTAAGGATTAAGCAGAAATAGATAGAAATGCAAAGCTGCTTGGGCAAGCAGAGAGCGTGTTTAAAACCAAGCGGCCATCTTTAGCTACAATGCGCATGAGCGACAAGTTCCCTCCAGATTTGCGAGTGCGTCACATCACATGGGTATGACCGACGCATGCGCAGACTAGATTTCTGCGAAGCAGCGATTCTGTAGTACGCAAGCTTTATTATGGTTAATGGACACATAGGCAAGCGTCTCTGGGACACCCGCGTGTACTGTAAAAGTGTGATATTAATGACAAACAGGATTGGTTAATATTATTACAAGTTAACGAGGTTCATGAGAGAGAGCAAGTCGCGTTATGTGCGAATCCTTACTCCATCAGGGGCATGGGGCGGGGGGCTGGGGGCGGGGGTGCGAGAGGGAGTGGCACCATTAGGACTTCCTTTCCAAACAAAGGCCATCCTTCCTCCTTATATCATTTTTAAAAAAACATCTTCAGGACAGGAGACAAGTTCTGTAATGACAGCTGCAACATGTTTATTTATGTTGCAACCAGCCAATAAGAGTGCTCTCTCCCATGGGAGCCTCACTCCCATGGGAGCGAAATGGCCCAATGAAAAAAAAGCCCCCTCGCCTATTCAGAACGCTCTAGTTTTTGAAGTTGAGCCTGCAGAACTCTAGCGGGAGTCCCTCAATCCGAACCGCCAGGAAATACAAATATTTTTTCATCTTAATTTCTCTAAAACTTCACCAAATCACAAAATGGAGATTTTCTGGTCAAAGATCTAGCTTTCTACCAAAGTTGGTGTTATTCCATGTTGCCTTTTTGGCTTTAGCCCTGTTAAAAAATCCCTATGGAAATTGAACAGGGATTTTGCATTTTGGACTCTCCCTTTTTCTTAGCCTGTGCTTGATGGATCACCAAAAAATTGTCTACGAAGAAACTAAGGAAAAAAGAACACTTTTTTGGAACGTTTTGTGAAGATTCGTCAAACGGTGCAAAAGTTGTTATAATACCAAAGTCATTTCCTATGGAAACTCAGATCTAACTATAACTACCCAGTTTAACGGCATAGGAGAGCGGCTCCTTTTTTAGGAGAATCCCAAAACACTAGTGACATTCTGAATCTACTCACCTCAAATGTCTTTTTCTAGCAGACTTTTAAGCATAGGATTAGCACAGTGTCATCCATGCTGGGCTATATACATATATGTAAATACATATAAATTTTACATTAAAAAAAGTTAAAGGGATGTTATAGTTTGGTGAAAATGTCAGTTAAAACATATCCTTTTAAATGAACAGACCCACTGAAATCCACCAGTTATAGTTATCTCAAGCAACTATACCTCGTAGCCTAAAGTAACCATAACTCGCACCACAGCCATGCACTGAGTTGTCATTAATGATGTAATTTCAGATGCTGCAATGATGTTATCAATGAATAATGAGTGATGCAATATGAGAGTCAATTAGCAGTGTGTGGTGAAAGTGTGAGTTGTAGTTAATTGAGGGCACGAGTTATAGTTACTTGAGAAAATACATTTTGCACATTGCAGAACTTTTTAACATCACATACATAATATTTCTCTTTTGTGTTGTATAAATATAAGGTTAAGAAAGCTGCTGAAAGACTCAATAGACTATACATGCCACAAATACATATATATTCACCGTGCATTAGTTTGTAGGAAATGCACATGAATAGCAAAAACAAAATGATGATCTCTACACATGGGTATGCAATACATATACTATGTGTACTTACACATCCATCTTCATGAGTATATCTTTGTTCTGGATCTCACCCATGTGAGTACCATGCATACCAAGAAAACTTGTGCAGTCAGTAATATAGACAATGACAGGTCCATCTGTGGCAATGTCTCCTTTACCTGTGCATTCGGACACCCTCTTCAGTTCCCCTTTTCTCACCCTTTGGTGTTGATCACATCTTATTTCTGTTGCTTCCTACGACTTCCTACAAGTATTCATGCATTGTTTTCTCTCAAAGATTTCACTGTTTTCACTCTTTATTTTCACCATCTTTCTTCTTATGTTGCTGGTGCCCTAATGTTCCAAATGTAAATCAAAGATGCTGTGCCACCTCCTATTTCACCCACATGCCATCTGTGTCCACTGTATGAGAAACATTTATTAGGTGCACTCTGTCATGAAGGACATGTTGGAGTTTATTATAATGAAGAGAAAATTAGAGATGCAGCCAAAGTATCAGAAACCAGGCTCAGTTCCAATGAGGTAGGTATGAGCGGTACACCGATACCTGTTCCCTAACAGTGGCTTAGATCACTTCAAGCTTTTTCCTGGGTTCTATGCACTCAGCTCACCATCAAGGCCAGTTCAGGTAGTCGGCTCGCAGTGGGTGATCTCCTCTTGAGTGCCTTGTGGGACAGAACTGATATATCCCTCATATACATTTTCTGGGGGGGAATGTGGCGACCTGGTGCAATATGTCATCCTTCTAGGGCCCACGGCCACCACAGCTTTTTTTTACATCCAGAAGCAAGGGGGCACTTATTTTGCACAGCTCTTCACAGTGGAATCACAAGAAAGAGCTACATTTATGGCATTTTTAAACCTCATCCTGAGGGTTCAGGAGAAGAGCCTCTGCAGGTGTGTCCTCCGATGACTGGAAGTTTATCAAGCATCCCTCAACAGCACCTTCAACGCCCTGGAAGCCCTGACAATCACACCTTTGCACCTTACCAGTACTCAAGGTGAAAATACTTTGCCATCTGGTTGGCTACAAGGGAGATGGGAGATGTTATTAGGTCTTTTCTGACACACCTGAGCCGCAGAGAAGCGCAGAAAATAAAGAATAGCCTTGGATGCACATTCCAGCTGGAGACCCAAGTCCAGCCCTATCAGGCCCTGTTGATCGATATCATGAATCTTCTTAAGAGGGAGACTTTCATATAGGGGGAACGTCCTATCAGTAGAAAAGGGAGAATCCTGCACGCCTTCCAGCCATCACTCAACTTGAAGGACTGGTTCCTGCAGAGTAGCCTCTGTTCAGCATGACCTCTCCTCTTAAAATCTGGATGGATTTGAAGCTGCCAATAATCCCTCCATCTGGCATCAGTGCAGGAGAGTAAATTGCCTGAGATTCTGCTTTTGGCTCTACTAAGAAAAATCAATCTACTAACATACTTTGAGTAAGATGCTGTCTTTTTTTAAAACAAGTCAAGCATTCTTGTGGGTACTTGTAAGATCTGCCTTGCAACCAGTAGCACCTACAAAAAAGGCTTGAGGAATCCTTGTATACTGCTTGTAACATGATCAGCTGACTACGCTTGTCTGTTTCTCCCAAATAGGCACTGTGCAGTGAGTAGTGATTTGCACTTGACCTTGGCCTTATTAATACAAGACCATTTGAGACCAAGGACTCTTGTGACACGAGGCTTCCTGTTAGGGCTTTGCAATCTTGAGTATTTTATGTGTTTTGTTGAGCCTGAGTTCTGATGTTGCTGATGGGTTCTGAAGATGACAGTGTGAATGAAAAGTGTCAGTTAAACTAGATGCACAAGGACGCGAAGCAGCCACGTTACCTTGCTACTGGCAATGTGTATAGTATGTTTCTTACCTTGATCCAATGCATATCATGAATGAAGAAGCACTTCGTTTTTTGCCAAGAAGAGCACTGTCTTAGTCATTTTATTCAAGAACTTCATTGGTATGCAATGCTTCCCTCCTGGGAGACTCTCTTTTCAACTGCTGTTACTTATGCTAGAAGCCTTAATGAGCTCCAAGATCGCTGCACCTCTGCTGAGAACTCGTCTCACCTTTTCTCTCAAGGTGTGAACACTATTCTTTATAAGCGATGACATCCTGTTTTGCACTTATATGCTTCACCTGAATGCTTCTGCAGCTGGCAAACCAATCTTTTCCCTTTTGCTGAGTTAGATGCTCAGTGGGACCTACAGATTGATAGTAGTTACATCTGGTGGAAGGGGAAGAGTTCAGTCCGCAGTCTGATTGCTGTGTCATTGTAGATCAAACAGATTATGGCAGTCCATGTCGAGGTCCAAGGTGAGTGTCGCAGAGTGCATCGGGGTACAGTGGAAGGTGATGATGCAGAGAACAGAACCAAGCAGAATAGTTAGCGAAGATGAATGCTACAGTTTTCTTTGTACCAGTAAGGAAATTTCATTCACATTTGGTGGCAATGATGCTAACCGAGATGCTAACCGAGCATATGCTAAGACCTCCATTGCTGGATGTGTTCCTTCCTGCATATTCCAAGGCATTATCTTTCACAAGACAGGTCCTTTCCATAGTGGGCCTAGTTCCCCATGGCCAAGATGCATTCCCTGGATGTGCCTGTCTGAGAGATGTTTAGGGTGGATCAATTATCCTTGAGGCATTTCAATCTTGTGGCGTTTTCCAACAATAATGCACAATTTTGAAAGGAGGCACCAAGAATCCAGTATACCTCCATTTATGTTGTCCAATGTTGTTTTCTCCTCTCGTTTTATCATCTTTGCTTTATAATCTGCCGATGCATCAAGAAATGACGACAACACGGATTTAGGAGTAAAGCAATGTTAATTTTGTGGGGACTCGGTTATTTTAGTTTGCTGACTGACTTCCATTAACAATACCCTCTAATTGACAATCTATAATTCGTTCCTTGTAGAAGTGAACTAGTGAGGGTGGACACCTGCTCAAGGCAGGCGAACCTGGCTATAGTTGTTTTACAGCTGTGTGTATTTTGCTAGGTATGCACACTTTAAATTAACAGCTATTAGAGTCTGTAGCTTATAGAAGGGGAAAGGGAGCACAATGTTTCACGTCACAGCACTAACCTGCACCAACTTTGGTGTAACACTTCAGTAAAAATTCAAATAAGCATTTAAAGTGAACTACATTTACCGTAATGCTAAGGGGTGAGGTGAGCTGGGAGGTGAAGCATTGTACTCCCACCCCCTACGTCTATAGCTTATAGGCCTGCCTATGTGTGCTGCAGTTGACATACTTTGAAACTGTGAGAAAGCTACTGGGCTAGGACTAGGAGAGATGCTGTAAAGGTAAGTATCCTTTGTGAATCTGTCACTATTACTTATTTCTTCCTTTTCAAAACTGATAACAGTTTTTTCAGTGACTTTATTTGAGTATAACAATTATTAGTCCAAGATAGAGAAAATTCAACGAGTGACACGGTGCGTCAATAAGTGACACTCACACCTAATGAGTGAGATTATGCAGCAAGGCTTGAGACTCAATAATTGTGGAAGAATGAGCACAGAGGTGTGAGCCGCAAACCACAGCAGTGAACAGTGAAACTAAGCTAGAGACTTCCTATGACTGTGTGAAGCTATGCTCCAAAAAGTGAGAAACAATGTGTGAGGCTGAGTTCCAGGAAGTGAGTTTCATTTACTTGCGTTAATCTTTTCTCCATTGCGCTTGATTCGCACTCAGTTACTGTTTGTGCGTGTTTGTTGGCTCAGTGTTCACTTGCCATGGCCTCAGCTTTGCAACTTCCTTGCCTCCTGCTGTATCCCTACCCTTGTGTGAGATGTTTTACACTGTTCTCACTTACATCACAGCTTTGATCCACATACAACTTCCGGAAAGAAAATCGAAGAAGAAGGGCTCCGACATAGGAGACAGTACACTGTGCCTTAATCGGCATGGTATAGCGACACAGCTTTTTTCGAAGTTTTTCCCTCATCCTCAGAAACAAGGAATTTGACAACATATAAAGGATCACGGGACAATACCTAATCCCTTAATGAAAGCGTGGTCTCAGGAAGTGGGACATATTCGCCAGTGTTTGGGACTACATTAACCCCTTCCATGCTCATGACGAACCCCAGCCGTCATGCACTACGGTGCTCGTGTGCTGATGACGGCTGGGGTTCGTCACGGCCCGCCCCTGTTCGTGCTGTTTACAGCACAGCAGGGGAATCGCGGCCGCATTGAAGGGGTTAATGGAGACACCCAGATTTGGAGCCATTGTAGTACCCAGATACGAAACTAAGCCCTGAAGAAGCCTGTGTTGGGCGAAACGCGTAGGGTGTGGATTTTGGCTGTGGATTTTATGAAACACAATAAAAGCACTTGAAAATCACGTCACCGTTTGGAAAACTATTACTCCTGTCATCTATGTTTGTTTATATGTATGGCATTTAAAGCTACAAATATGTACTGATACGCTTTGCCTCTCCATAGTTGTGCTAAATAAGCTTTGATCCATGGCTTCCTCTCTCTCCCTGGCTTGTAAAGAGTCTGTCTAAGGCAGGCTTGTTCTTCCATACATATGACCTGAGAGCAACTAAAATAAATGAAGCAACAGACGTATCTTGAGCTGGTAGATCCTTTAGTGCACTATTGATATCACTTTCATTATGGTAATGAAAATTGCAAAATTGACATAGGTTAACATTTATAAAACGAAATATTTAAAAAATAACTTTTCAACTATTAGATTTAGCCTGACTTAATAAGACTCCTTCCCAGAATTAACTTATTTCATTTATCGTACAAGGGATTCTACAATCCTGTATTCAAACCTGTTTCTAATTTATTTATATTAGCTAACTTGCGACACATCCAGTTGGCCATTATAAAGAAATTACATCAGAACCCAACTGCACCAGTTGAGTTCTGACCTCACAATGCTACCTGACAGCTTTATTGATGTGTTTCATTTTGCAGTAGAGATTCTATGTTTATTCTTCATGTTTCCAAACATGCTTTCTCTTTCTTATGAAAGAGCTACGCACCAAGGATTTAAGAGATTAGTGGGAAAGGTGTGACCATGTACTAAAAGCAATAAAGTATCCCCTGCTGTACATGATAAAGATATTGCAAGTCACCTCCGAGTTCCATAACCTTAAAAAGGAACCAGGTCATAGGCCTAGTTCCTCTATATTGTCATGGAACTCCTCCGTGACTTGCAATATCCTTAGAATGTACAGCACAGGGTACTTTATCTCATATATTATGCTTTATTCAGTAATAACATAAAATCAATACAAAAATCCAGCATTGATTGATTGAACACATAAGAAAGTCATAATAGGTCCACCAAATGAGGAGCCAGATGTACAAAGTCCTTTTGCAGTAGCAAACCCAGTGATTTGCAAAGTCAAAGAGGTTGTCAAAAGTACAAAAGTCTTTTTATGACTCAGGAAAGTATTTCTGAGGCGCATAACGACCTTTGTGAGAGGGCATGGAAGTGTTGTGCCATTGTATTTTAGATTCAGAAAATATGTCTTAATAGTTTGTGACGAAACCATTATAAGTTATCTGTCTTTGGGGGACAACATCCAATTTAGGAATCGTGTTGGTGCAATCGGCGGCTGCCAGTTTCCCACAATAGTTTCTGAAACCCAAAATGTATGCTTCCACTTTGAGAAAACAAATGCAAGGATTGTGTCCTGCTGTACCTTGCGGGCCTCCATCCCTCATTCACAGTCAATCACATGGGACCCCAAACTGTGACCTACCTGTAGTATTTAGAACGCAGGTTGTTTTCCATCACCCAGCAAATGGACACTTTGTGATGTGAGTTATTACAGTAAATAAGTCTCATCACAGAGTACACCCCACGTGCCAGGCTGGCTCTGGCCACCGCCAGCCTGGCGGGGGCAATCCGCCCGACATCATAATGGGCCCCTTAGTCCCTGACAAGATAACTGGTGTTCCTCTCAACTTGTTCCATGCCTTGTCTGGTACACCACTCATTACTAAGTTTAAATACTTACCTGCTACTAGGAGTTCCTAAGCCTAAGCCATTATTACCTCTGTGGTCTGGCTTAGGCATCACTCTAGGCTTTGATTGGAACCATAATTGTTACCATACATTGCTGCATTTGTAAGTGGATCTCCACTGTGCACCACTTTTATCATTACCTAGTAAAGCTAATTCAAGCTGTATTCCTTTCCGCTTTGCAGAGTTATTCAGTTCCCTAATATTATATGTTGTAATGTTCAGGTGTGTAGTCTCTGTGGGGGTGTTGACCTATGCATATTTGCTCTAGGAGTTCCCTCTTCCATGCCATTTCTTTAACACTCTGCTTGTGGGTGGTGGTATACCTGAGTGTTGGTATCACTCCCATTCCCTCCCTCTATCCTCAACTTCTTATCACCATCACCTTCCAACAGCAGCTCAACAATTTATCAACTAATAACAGCTATACCACTAAAGCCATAAATGGCAAACTGCTGTAGGATGTGTGACCTCACCACACTGCTGCGTTTTAAGAGACAAAGGTCCTTAGCATTTGTGAAAGTAAAGAGCAATTATTATATAGAACACAATAGGCTGCTATATATTTAACTTCCTTGTCCAGCCGGACAGGGAATTTATTTATCAGAAGATAAAAGATAATCAGTTACAATACATTTCTACAGCAATAGTACATTGCAGTAAGACACACTCCTGTGCCGTACCGGGAGGAAAAGAAAAATAGAAAAGAGTGAAAGGGATGTTTCAGGCAAAGGAAAAGAGCAGGCAGGGTACTGTTGCGAATCAAGAGTTTAACAGTATCGCCTGGAGTAGTACATACAGCTTAAAATACAAATTGTTTTAATGTATGGCCACTCATAGGTGTCACCACACTGCTGGACAGTTAAAAAAAAAATACTGGGCTGGTCTGCCTCTTTCTGCTGTCCCTTATCACTCCACTCTTCCACAGGCTCCTCTCTCATCAGTATTTAAAAATGATTCATTTCACTAGTTTTAGCTATTGGCCTTGGTCTCGATCTGCCATGGGTTTTTGGATTCATACTGTGTAGCTTGCAGCTCCTGAGTCCTCCATGTTGAGCCTTGTCTGTCTGGCACCATTGTTGACTCTCTGTACCGGTGCTATTGTTGACTCTCTGCAGGTGTTCTAATGCTGCATCTTGTCCTACCAGTGTGTCTCCTTTAATGGAATAATGCTTGTGTGATGTTGCCATGGGACTCTGCTCCTTTCCTGGCTTTTAAGGCGAGTAGGCCTTGCCTTTGGTTCTGCAGTCCATCCTCTACTGGAGTCCATTAAGTGCCCATTCTCAGTCTATGGTTTCAATGCTTGTTGCTTCTCTTGCCACACAGAGGTGTTTTGAAACCGGTGTCCCAAGCAGTATTTAATACCATTCTCTTTCAGAAAAAATGTCACTGCTTTGTAGGCACATGTATTGAAATGGCCTCCTTTTCTTGTTGCCTGCATAACCGTCTCTTTTTTCTTCAAATTGGTGCAGACATGCCAAGATATCTAGGAAACTCTTCCCAACTGATACCTGTTCAGTGGATTCTATGCAAATAGTTTACAGCCATTTGTTCCTGGAGTGCATCAAGAAACCCTGACAAATACTTTTTGATGTCTTTACCCTCCTGTCCTTGTGGAACACCTCCAAGAATGGCTTTGAAGATTTTCTTTATTTTCCTGCAGGGTAATGACCTGTTCATCAAATATTCTTTAGGTTCAAGGGTTCTCTTGTCTTGTGTGTTTCTAGGGTATTGACCTTGTTGTCCAAGCCTTCCACTTCTCTCTCATCTCATTTAGGGTTAGTTTAAGGTCTTTTTGTTCTATCCCAATCTCCTCTTTACTTTCAATCAAGATTTGATTCATAAAACTTTTCATTATTTTTGTGTCGTCTTCGAGAGTGGGGCCTTACATGCCTTGGCCCTCTCCTTCTGTTTGTTTGGTATGGGTTGGGCCTTCTGGCTTTTTACAAGAGCCCTGCCGAAGCATGTCTCTAATGTTTCTGTCCCGTTTGCCCTACTTCCTGCCAAGCTGGGCATACAGATTGATTGTCCTTTGTCTGTTGGTGCCCACCTGATTCTGCTAGCCTGTGTTATTACCTATTCATCCGCTCACTCACCCTGGCTTCATGGCTCAAGTCCTGCTAGACCTCTGTTTCCAGCGCTAGTCTCTCTTTTGGATTCTTGTGTCCACTGGGCTTCCTTGTCAAAGAAAGGGGTGCCTCTGCTGCTGGTTCAAGGCTCTTCCTGGCTAGGGACCCATCTGCTTCTGGTAGGGTGCTTATCTTCCATGCAGGTACTTTCGTGTGTCCCCATTTTCCCCTCAATCTGTTCAAGTTATCTTTTTCATTCCTTAGGTGGTTTGGGACTCTTATGCATTTTTGTCCTTGGTTAAGTGTCCTTCCTAAGTCCCCCCCTCAAATGTGCTAAAGTCATCAAGTCCAGTGCTTCTAGGAGGTTAATCTTTTTCCACTTCATCTGGGGGTTGGGAGGAGAAAATGCCCCTTGGCTGCACAGCCCCACACTTCTTATAAATATGCACCCCTGTGCACTGCTGGAATCTTCTTATCCAGGGCGGGCCCGCATCCTAAAACAACGCTCCTCCTCCAGTATCAGCAAGTGCACCAGAATGCAACCACCCCTGTCCTGAAGGGCTTCTAAGCCACCTGGCAGCTCACCGCCTTTCTTACTAAGTGGAAGTATGAGGTCCTCCTCATGAGTTCCTAGTTGCTCCCATGGCTGCGTCAGCAGGGCATGCGGGCTGCCATCAGTCTATTCGCTCACAGCCCTTGCTGTAGGCGCCATCTTTTCTTGGGCGTCCTTCAGATTCCGTCTGCTTTTCTGGGCAATGGGGGACATTTTTCTTGGTAATGTGCTGATGTGTGGGGTTAGTACACTTCCACTGCACCAAGCCGCTTTCAGCATCTCCCCATCTGCAATGTGAGGTCTCTCTGTGCCTGTGACCCAAGCAGAGGGGTTGGCTCATGCATCTGCCGCCATCAGGAATAAATCAGAAAACTGGCTGCTATGTTGGGAAGGGACCAGTCGGGGGACATGCAAGATTGGATTTAGGACCATCCATCAACCACTATTAAATAACAATTGTATCTGGGCTCCCCCACCTTCTGGAAAAGAACACCTTTACTAGAATTATAAACACTAAGAGGCTTATTAGGATGACGGGCGGACTTTGTCCTCCCGCCATCCTGTTGGAATTCGGGGGAATTATGGGGTATTAGGATGTGCCCACCACAGTGGCGGGCGTATACTGCATTTATAGCATTGTGGCGGGTGGTACTCTCTGCACCGCCCGCCACAATGCTATAAATGCATTAATGCATTTGCATAAACAAAGCGCAGGCACCACGATGAAGGGGGGTACCACAGGTGCCCCTCGTGTGCAGACCCCACCTCTCCTTCTTGGACTGATTGGAGAGAGTAGTGAAGACTGCTCCCCACTGCTATCTCTGCCCTGATGTCAAGTTGTTTCTAGCAGTTGGGGTGTGACCAGGAGGAAGATACTGAGAATTCTATTAAATTGGTAATGGATTTTTGACTGTGTCCCTGAGGTCGAAGGATAGGCAATTCTGCCTCTCACCTTGAACCCTGTGAAGAGCTAGTGAACTTTTGAGAGCATCTGGAACACCAGGACTGAAGAACATAACTTTTCAATGCACTTTCTGAAGTATGGTATTCAATTTCATCCGTGTTTGGAAACTGAGACATATTTCGCTGTAATCGTACAGGAATGTCTTTTGGACAGAAGCATTTAAGAGAGTCCTCTAGGTACTTTTGTTTTTTAATTGCTATAAGAGAAGGTACAGCTGCTGGCCATTTGAAAAGCACACTCCCTGGGAACAAGAGTGACATTTGAGCTCTACACATTGTTTTTCATGGATGCTTTTTGGCCTTTTCTTTAACAAATTGATAACGCCTGATTCCCATTATCAATTTGTGTCATTGTGTTGTCATCTTTCTAATTAAATGTTATTCATTTTTCTAAATTGCTTTGGGAAATTGAAAAGTTTCATTTCTTGGCTTTAGTGTAGTTTTGATGCTGCTGAAATACTTTAGCACCGGTTCCTGGGAGACAATCCTTTTGATTTGAAACACAGCAACTAGGAGTAAACCCAGGGGCCCTCAATCAACCCCTTTTACGTGGCCTGCACTACCTTTGTGAGGGTTCATACAGTGCTTTCCCCTGGGCTAACACTCTAGTTTCCTAAAGTAAGCATTTACAAACAAAATCCCAGTTTCTAGAGAAGGACTACTATTTCTCATTTTAAGTGTTAGGGTCCTAATTGGCCAGGGACCCTGAACAGTAATTGTTTTGTGAACATTGTAATGTATCCACAATTCTAGCTGACAATGCACATCTTTATTGAAGTGGTAACAGTTGTGTTGTACTGTGCCTACTCCCTCCCACCTCCAGTGAAGGAGATGTCAGCAGAGCAGCCCTGTCTTCCAGCAGAGTTTAGGCATCTCAGGAGGTCAAGGTTTTGTCAGACTGACCACTTAAAGTCCATGTTGCTGGAGACAGCTGCATTCTCACCTTTAGAAGTGCTTGTTTGTCCCCGAGACTGGCATCTCCCATGCATAGGAGGGATGCAGGACGGAATGACATCATTTGCTGCAGGTTATTTTGGAAAGGCTGTTATGCTGCAATGCATGCCACCATCATGTCCCCTTTCCCTGTCACCAATTATAGAAAGTGTCCTTGGGTGACCTGTGGTCTCGCTCATCTGCTCTTCACCTCTCCATCAATGCCACCCAGCAGATTGTCAGGCACTGCAGGGGTTGCAATGACATGCACTCGCCTCTAATAAGAAGAGTGGTCCTGACGAAGGAGGTCTCGGTTCCCGGAGGAAGCAGATTTCGGCCACACACGGCTTTGCAGGAGCCTGGTGGTCCTGGTTTTAATCATTTGAGTGGATAGCAGTAAGAAGCAAGCCCTTGAAAACAGTGTCATCAAAAGTGATAAAGGCTTTAATCAGGGCTCTCCACGCCTGCACAACTCTTGGAAATGGTGCTCTGTCTTAATTGGAAGCTGACACGGGTCTCATTTAAGAAAATTCTCACTGGTCTAGACACAGAGTCACTCGCGAGCACATGCTCAGGACAAGAATTTAGTTATAGGCCTGTGTGAAAGTTTTATTACACAACCATAATTCCGGAATACAGAGTTTTGGGGTATTTCAAATTTTTTCAATTAAGTAGGCAGTCTTTTTTGCAGATTTTTCTTTCTTGGAAGATTGTCTTGAGTAGAAAATGAATTGCAGAAATGGGAAACTATTGTGTGGCCTTGCGGTGACACTTTTTCTCCTTGAAAGAGCCTACCACATGTATTTTGTGTAATTTTTGTATGTGAGCTATGTTTTTTTGAGTAATGTGCAAAATTATTCATATCTTTTACATACATTGCATATATTTCACAAATAAATATTTTCTCGTTTCACGGTTTTATCTGCTCCTCGTTAAATCCATGCAGGATTTGCAATTTCATCAAATGGAAATGTCTGTTTGTCAATTTACCAAATTCCTTTAGTGGCTGAACCGACAGCACGCACACATGTCGACCCCCACTGGAATCTAACGATTGGCACTTTTACTCTTTTGACATACTCCTATTTGATGCAATGATGCAAGGGGATAGATTAAAGGCAATGAATGCAAATTGCATAAAATAAGCATAGCTCTAAGAGCCCTGGGGCTAAATTTACGAGGACATGGCGCAGCGCCGCAAGTCACCTTGCCGTGTCAGCCACAGGGAAAGGGCAGGAGTGAGCCGTATTTAATGGAATACAGCACATTTGTCTCCTTCCCATGGGCTGGCGCACAATGGACTGCCTAGCACGAAAGCAAGGACCCGTGCATCATGGTGCAAGGGCGTCTGCATTGCATGCAGGATTGCACAAAAACAATCCTGGGAGGCAAACTCATTCTGCAACACACATAGAAAGGGGAAGAAACAAAGAGAAAAAGAGATATTTTTCCTCGTTACGCCTCCCATGGGAAGATGTATCTTTTCGGTGCATTCCCAGGTCTACCAGTTCTGGTACATCTGGGAGTGCATCAAAAACCATTGGAATCGTGTGCAAACAGTGCTCATGGAACGCCTCCCCAGGGCAGAGTAAAGAATCGTAGCGATTTGTACTCCATTGCTCCAGATTTATGAGGCCACTCAGGGCCACGCAAGGTTGCCTTACATGGCTTCATAAATCTGATTTTAAAGTTGTGTGGTGCAAGCTTCATGCAACAGGGCTCATAAATATGGCCTGTGGCCTCTTTCTGGTCATTCCGCTGGCTTCAAATCCCTGTACATCATGGGTAGCAAGGACAGAGCCAAGGGTACCAAATGTCAAGCAGAGTTAGCAGCTTCTACCCCTGCATGCGCTCTATTAACATTAATGGTGTGTATGTGCACGCTAAAATAGGTCCAGAACCTGCAATAAAGTAGCCTTAAGTAGTATTTTCGTGCAACATTTATATTCTGGAAATACATAGGAAATTACCAAATGCCCACAATCGGCTGACCACCTCCTTACGGGTCACTACAGGCATTATTTCCAGTTCAGAAATTCTGTGTGACACCCTTTTGCATTCTGGTGGGTGTAGTTTTGTTTTGCTTCCATTGAACTTAGACTAACACACATGAAAAAAAGAATTCTAAGTAAAACATTTTGGACTAGAGACAGTGTCTGTAATGAACTGGAGTGAAGTGGGCACCCTAACCAAGAACCATCTTTTCCACAGAATTAGTGATGTGCCTGCAATATGAAGTCATTAGGGGAGCTTGACATGGTGGTTTTGCTTTTCTTATATATCATTGGGACTCACAAACATTTTCCCAGGGGCCAAAAAGTTTGGTTTGTCATGTGACCGAGGGCTTCGTTGATGCCTGCAGGGTGGTGGTCGGGAATTTCGGGTGTGGGCAGTAAGGTGGATGTATGGGTTGTGAAGCATATACATCTAGTAGTTGAATTACGGAATTTGAAAACAGAAAACCTGGGATTCATCCTGGCTTCCTCACCTAACCAAATTGTGTGATCCTACGCGCTATTTTCTTTTCACTTTGCCTCCTTTTTCTCAATATCACATATCATAAGAGGACCTTGAAATACAATAATTCAAGGAGTGCACTTTACATAACCTTCTCCTGTGTTTGAATTAATAAACTATAACGTTGTTCATGTATAATAGGAACTCAGGCCACCTAAAGAGTGCACATAACAACTTACTTGACTCTTAAGTCACTATTGGCATTGTTGTCAAGGTGGGGGAAGAATGCAGGTTTCTAAATTCATTTTTGAAAATTATCACTTTAAAATAAATACTTCTCAATGTACTGATACTAGGGTGAAACTGTTGTGCATGTTAATGAAATACACTTTTTGGATTTTTAAGACTTTATCATTTTTTACACTTTTGTTGTAAGATGTCTTTAAAAATGAAAGTGTTCTTAAATTTAAGAGGTTCGAGACACCCTAGTCATTTCCTTTCTTTTACTTCAATTAAACTAGAAATAAATAATTTTCTGTTTATTTGCCATCTTTCTTTTGTTAGAGCTCAGTCGGGTCAATAGCATGTCAATGCTGCTGTTGACGAGGGGCCGCATGTGATGGTCAGGAGGGCCGTTTGCGGCCCTGGGTCTGTACCTTGAGTATCGCTGTCTATGATATCAGTTCTTCTGACTTATGTTTTCCATACACAGATACCTACTTTGGACAAAATGTAGAAAATGGGATGTCTTTTTGGACAATACTAAAAGTTCTATAAGATATAGCGTGTTCCTCTTCTGGCAGATTCTTTATGTATTCTAATACTCCCAGTTGGCAGACTGGATGTGCAGATTTGTTCAGGTGTTATGCCCAGGGACCAAGTGGCACGAGAGTGGCTCTTGAGCAAGTGATAGGCTTAACCTACATCACCGTTGGCTGCACATATGACGTTGTCTCCATTTGTCATCATTCCACATAAACAAACTATTTGTAGCACTTTGAGGATTCATTTTTACTAGATTTCTCTTTAAATATTGAAAGAAAACTATATAATGATGCCTAAAAAAAGGTTTGAATCATCCCTTAGTCCAAGTGATGATGAGGATACAGCAATGGAAAGTTAGAACCCGAATTGAACCACCTCTGGGTGAGGAGAGAGCTATTGGCTGCAGCTGAGAAAGGAGGTGAATTGATGGTCTTAGGAGAGTCATTTTATAATGGAAAATTATTCGGAGCAGGCTTCCTTAAAAAAAACATTTTGGCACATATGTCTGTTGTACGAAATTTGGTTATTAGTTGACGTTGGTGAGAGTCCCACTTAAGTAATAAACACAGTCCTAATCAAAGTGAACCCCAGAATTCACCAAAAGTAACCTGTTCTGAACCCTCTGTTAGCTTGGCACAGAGCAGTCAGGCTTAACTTAGAGGCAATGTGAACAGCTTGTATGCAACACTCAAGCAGTCATAAAGTGAAAACACATTGAATAAAAATCCCAAACCAATTAAGAACACTAACTTTAATAAATAAAATGACACCAAAATGAGAAAAATCCAATAAGTGGAAACAGAGTTCTGAATTTGAAAAGTTTCAGCTAAAAATAGTGCCAAGAAGCACACAGCACAAATCACTGTTATCAGGTCACACTAGACCAGAGCAAACTCAAAAGTTCAGGCCATCGCCGATTGAGCATGGGGTTTGATACAGGAACCAGGTTTGTGCCGGTGGAAAGTTTACCTTCTCACTCAGTCGAGTTCCACATGAGGAGCATCAACCAGAGCTTCGTGTTGATGGGGGTAGAGAGGAGATCATTGTCAGTGTGAAGAGCAGGTTATTTCAGAGCTTATAAAACACAACAGAAGCTGCTCCAAGTACAGTGACTGAAACCTAGACAATGCTAAGTCAAAGGGGGTGATGGCATCACACATAAAGTGAAGGACTGTCCTCACACACCACCAGGTGTCATGCTTCATCATTGGCAGTCCTCAATCTCCAAAAACTCAGAGAGCGAGGACTGGTGGTGTGTGAGGATAGTCCTTCACCTTTTGTGAGATGCCATCACCACCTTTTACTTAGCATTGTCTAGGTTTCAGTCACTGTACTTGGAGCAGTCTCTGTTGTGTTTTCATGCTAGGTTGGAGGCTATCCGACCCCACGCGTCCTGCGCCTCTAATCCCCCCCCCCCCCCCCCCCCCGGTGTCTGCTACGGTTAGTGTGCTACATATTTCAGAGCTTTGCCTTGGTGGGAGACATGGACAGTCACTGCTAAAGCAAAGAGCAGGTCACCGTCAGTGCTTCGCATTGGCAGGAGAAGAGGCCAGCTTGTGAATAGAGCTCGGAAGCTGAAAGGGAAATTTAATCATAATTGAGGATACAGAGGCAACGTCTCTGACTCAGAGATTAGTTGTTAAGGATACATATCAATACAGAATGATCAAATTTTCTTAATCCTGTGCTCAAAGAAGTTTCATTTTTTTTCCTGTCAAAGGTTCAGCAGCAACGCTGGACTTTCTCTGCTTTCTTCAATGGGGGTCCCTGCTTAAGGACCCTTTCTTGATTATTCTTGTAGAGGTTTCCACCAAACCATTTTATTTTTTACTCAATAAGAAAAGCATTTAGTTTTGACCTTATATGTGGGCTGTCTCTCTGAGCAACTAAAATTGCTCATATTTAACAGATGTAGAGGTCAGTACAGAAAGCTTTGGCTACTTTTGAGAACTCATTTGACCAATTCTCAGAGCAGCCAGCTTATACAGAATTTCACCATGTGAGAAGGGGCGGGCCTTGGAGGCCTCTTGCTGAGAGGTACTTTAAAATAACTCTTCCCACAATAATCCCTCCCCCCCCCCATCAAAATAAAAACCACACATGTACTGGATTTTTTTTAACCCTTAATGAACATCAGGTGCATAAGCCTCCAAACACAAGCTGAAAACCCAATTTGTACAGTGTTTTCCAGCTCAACTTCCCTACCACTGTACTAGTTCTGCTCCTCACCGGGTGACCATGTGAAAGGAGCCAAAATCGTGTGACTCGATGTGGCACAGTGTGGGTTGACAAATCTAAACTCTTTAATAAAAAAATTAATAGAAGTACAGAGAAAGTGGGCTTTGCGTCAGCCCACTTCATCCACTGAGTTTCATGGGTGTTTCATTGTTTACTATGCCTTGCTATCATGATTACATTTTAAATGCTGGTTTAAGCTCTTTTTTTTTAGTTAGGAAGTGTGTACTATTTGCCTTAGGATAGGCTATGTCATTTCACTAATTGCCCTTGCAGGTTCATTTGTTTTACTTTCAAGCCATGAAAACATCTCTGTCGATTTACAGAATTTTTGGAAAAACCATTTGGGCTCAAAACCTTTCGTACCGCTGAACTGGAAAAACTGCCCCGTTATTAAAAGTACCTTCTGTGCAATATTTTGCTAGTTATACCTTCTACGTTCACTACTCCCAACACAAGTCTCATCTTATAACTCTTTTACAACAACCATCTTTGAGGATTCAGCTTAACTCTGTTACTGCATTCTGTTCACCCAAGAGACCTCACTCACAGCTTTTGTCCTGTTATCGTCCAAGAGGTTGGTTCAGTGGGATATACTTTCAAGTCAGCAGGAGCCGAACACAAAAATGTGTCCACTGCTCCTAAACACTAATAAAAGCCATATCTATTTGTTTTGCTATTTATTGTTTAGAAAAACGAGACATGTTGGCTTTCCCAATGCTTGTTTCCTGTTGCTGTAGGCTACTCTAGGTGTGTAGGTGGACTCTACTTAATAAAGTTAAAAAAACATAAAACGGAGAACGCCAGAATCAAAGGTAGGACTTCACACCAATCTATAAAGTTAGATTTACACATTAATGCGCATTACAGCGCACCTGATGCACAGCACCAACTTCTTCCTGCCATCAACGTTTCACCTAGTAAACAGGAGAAAACTAAGGGGCATATTATCAAGGGGGTTTATCTCTGCTTTTTTGGCTTTAAAAGCCAAGAAAGCGGAGATAAAATTATCTCCCTATTACGTAGCTGTCGCTAACACCAGTTAGCGACATCTAGTAGGAGATATCAACCATCTTTGGCCCCGCTTTGCATTTCAGTGATATTTATCACTAATGACATGCAAAGTGGGCGTGCCAAGATGTTAGCGACTGGAAACAGTCGCTAACATCGCTATCTCCTATTACCAACTTTTGGAGATATTCGCACTAAGCGCGAATATCTCCAAAAGCTAACACCTGCCCTGAGCAGTTCTTAGCCATGTTATCCAATGGTAGGTGGATAACATGGCTAAGAGCATTACCTCGGTAATGCGTGAATATCGCTGACTTTTCAATCATATTCATGCATTGCGGCCGATTTTTATTGCATTTGCTATAAACCTTGGTAATACCAAGGTTTATCTGCGATAAAAATCACTGCAGCTCAGCGGTACATTTTTGTCTCTAACCAAGTAATAGCGATAATTATCGCTATTGCTTGGTAATATGCCCCCTAGGACTTTAGTGGTCGGTTGTCCCTTTTGTAGATGGCTATCTTGGTTTGAGGGTCGCCCTCACCGATAAAGGCAGTGATTTGGAAGAGAGGCGATATGGTAATGATATGCACATTTTATTCAATGCACTGATGCAGCTCCTTGAAGCAACTCTTTGATACCTTCTGGTCCTTTATAACACTACAATAAACAAATAAGTTACCCATTAAACAAATAATAAGAACGGGCAAAATTAAATCACATAAATGCAAAACGCATTTTCCTGTTATGAAGTGCTGGTCCTAAACTGACAGTGTTTCAAACCAAATTGTGGGCGCTTGAAGGACATTTTAAAACTTTAACAATAACACTACAGGAATAAAAGCATAGAAACTCAAAATCCCTCCGCCTTTTCTACTTGGGGATTGAAGCAGCCAATTTCTGCATTGCATTTTGGGCGCCCTTGTAGCATTAAATGATGAGGGCATGTTTTCTGGTGTCTCGTAGCAATATGTTTGACAATGCAGCGTGGGCCCCTCGCCATACCTGATAAAGCCAGAACCTCGCAGGCGCTCATGAGTTCCCAGCACACTGTAATTGGGCCTGGCCTGCCAGTCCTCCAAGGCCGAATGAGGACATTTTAAATTCAGGAGTTGGATTAATGTGGAATGCTCCTTCACTTTAATCTAAAGCCGCCTGCTGTTTGGCAAGGTTTTTTTATTTTTTTATTTTTGTATATTTAGCATTGCATCGGCTCACCACATCTGCTGAGGCTTACTTTTGACAAATGAGTCCTTTCCTGATCAGAAATTCCTCATAAAAAGCCACGTTATCTCCAGCCCCTCTGCTAGTGCTAATGCATTTTAATGTGGTAGTTTGGTCGTAGAAATAGTGCATCTGTCTGCTCTTTATTCAGAGAGTCACAGTATTTTGGGACCGGGAGAGGGCAAGCTGGTGCTCGGGGAAAACAAGAAAATGTTGTTTTAGGAAAAGAACTATTATTTACCCACAATCTGAATGAATCTGAATGTACTTTTGAGGAAGGCAATAAGCACTGTACATAAAGCAATGAACACCGCCATCAAATATAAAGATGACAAACAACACAATCTCTCAACTTCTGATAAAATTAAAAACATAGTACACAAACCTTACACTGGTGCAAAGAAAAATTTACTTTTGCACCAGATTGACAAATGTAGCGAACAGATTTTGCTCTGTGTTTCATCATTACAACAAATACATTGAACATACTTAATTCGCACCATGAATGTTCCTTATGCAAAATGAAATTGAACAAACTGGAGTAAAATGTATGTGGTGCAAATTTTACCACGTTGCAAAGTTCTGTGCAGTACAACCTACAGACATCCCCTAGAGACCTGCAGAACGAGTCAGTGCAACAAACATAGTGAAGGAAGGAACAGGGCTCTCTCTGGCCTGTACAGACCTGAATGGGCATTCAGTATTCTAGTCATGTGATGCCAGAAGGTATTGTATGACTTGTACAACTGCTAACAACCCAAGACTTGCAACAAAGGAGCTACTCGATTTTCTGGAGTGGAGAGCCAATGCATGTGTGACTAGCGTTGTCACAGCCAGTCTCACTGCTCTGCATCCATGCACAACAAACAGGGCATGATTGAATGTATCTATGTAAGTATGGATGGATGTGGGATTTGTATGGCAGAAATTTACCCACAATGCAGCAGAGCTCTGCTCATAGTGAAAGGGTAGAGATATAGGGCTAGATGTAGGTAAAGCAGATTTACCGATTCATAAATACCGAATTTTACAGATTCGGTATTCATGAATCGGTAAATCTGATGTAGGTAATTATTCGGTATCAAATACCGATTCGGTAGGATTCGGTATTTACCGAATCGGTAATTACCGAATCGGTATTTGCCATTGATTCCTATGAGCCTTGATGCCCATAGGAATCAATGGCAAATACTGATTCGGTAATTACCGATTCGGTAAAAATACCGAATTGCCAAGGGGGACAGGGTGTCACTTTGACACCCTGTTGCACCCCTGTTTCTGGCTTGTGTGCCATGTGACACACACACATGCCCTTAGGACAGGTATGTGTGCCACATGGCACAGGTGTACAAGCACAGATGTGCATGTATACAGGAATTCGTTATTTACCACCCAATAGTATTGGGAGGTAAATAACAAATTCTTAAGAGCCTGTGGCACTGTTTACTGTGCCACCTACATATTGATTTACAGAATCTGTAAATTTATCGATTCAATATTTTACCGATTCTGTAAATTTACCGAATCGGTATATTTACCGATTCTGTAAATCAAAGGCCCCCTACATTACAAAACCCAAATACTGGTCGGTAACGGCTGAAATCGGCCGTTACCAACCGGTATTTGGTCTCCTACATCTGGCCCATAGTTAACAAGCGACTAGTGTTCCAGCTGGGCTCGAAGAATGGAGGTGGACTGTTATTGAGTTGTGATGTAGTGCACATTAAATAGGCGTGTCTTTAACTCTTTCCCAAATCGGGTTGGGGGAGTCCTGATGGACACATGGATGTTGCCCCAGATACTGAGGGACATATTTACAAGTCCCTTGCGCCACCGTAGCATCACGTTTTGTGACGCTCCAGCAGGGCAAACCACCAAATCATATGGATGAGGGCACACAAAACCACTTTGCAAGGCTTTGAATGACCTCATAGGTATCGAGCAAGACAAGACAGCACAAAGTGCTGCGTCACCTTACTCTGCCCTATGGAGGCGTTCCATGGGCTTTCCGGTGGGTGTTCCCATGCAACGACCATGGATTTAGACACTTCCCCAAATTTACAAGGACTTGTAAAGCCTGGGAATGCACCAAAGCCTTTTGCCACCCAGGGAGGCACAATGAAGAGCAATCATTTTATTTCTCCTCGTTATTTCCACTTTCTTTGTGTGCTGGATTCTGCAGCACACAAAGAAAGAGGCAAACGCCTCTACGGATTGTTTTTGTGCATTAAGGTTCCCCTTCCTGCTCCAAAAATAACCCTGTCTGTAACACAGGCACCCTTACACCAGGGTGCAAGGGTGCCTGTATTGGTGCTAGGCTGCAGAAATGGCGCCAGCACAGGGAGAAAGGACACAAATGCGCCTTATGCCATAGATACAGCGCATTACTATCACTTCACTTTGATGCATGGCAGCGAAACAAGGTGACGTGCTGCGCTGCCCTGCGCCAAATCCTCATAAATATGCCCCTGAGTGCATACATGGGGAAGGCCTGTTGGTTTGTTGCAGTTCTTCATGTCCACTATGATGCTGCCCTACCTGCGGATTTTCCATGAGCCACTACAGTGTCAGCCAGAAATGCAGAGAGGGCTATTTGTGATGGCTTTGGGCATGATTTAATTGCCATGGCTGGTTTGCATTCTCAGCCTCGCCATGAGCATACCTCAGCATTTAGCGCTATTTTCTTAGTGCAAAATACACCCTTGCATCCAAGTAGGATGTGAGGATGCATATTGCACTAAAAAAATAGTGCTAAATGCAGCAGAACAGTGACAGCAGTCACCGCTCATTCTCGCTAAGTGTGTTTTTCCTGTGCTACTCTGGTATAAATTACTCATAATTATATGAACATACATATACACGTAATTTGTGAAAAGTTTGAGTCAAAAGAGTTACGCAAAATTACAATTCTATTTCTATCACTCCAGATTAATTAAAATTTAACCCAGGTGTAATATTTTCTAATTAAAGGTTGCATGAGCACGTACTTACCTATTATCTCCCTGCTGGTCCGCTGTATTTTAAATGTGTATTGATATGAATTCAAAGGAAGGATTTAAAAAAACATTAAACTCTCTGTTTGTCATTACACCCACCATTTCACTATATCAACGGCCTCAATATAATAATAGTGATAATAATAATGCTAATACTAATAATACTAATGTTGATAATTTACCCTGGGCGAAGTATTACGCTACGCTCGAGTAGTTTGCGAACTTTGCGCTACTTCGCACTACGCGAATTGCATGTAGTACAGTGCAAACACGCGTAGCATAGCAGTCATTTTTTGCTTGCTCACGGTCCTCAACGTCAAGTTGGCGACCGCGAGCGAGCAAAATGACATCCCGGCGAGACTTTTTCCTTGTTCGCAATCAGCAACATCAAGTTGCCGATCGCAAGCGTGGAAAATCAACCTCCTGGCGAGATTCTCAACGCGGGGTGGTCAGGTTTCTCATTGTGAGTGACGCGTATGCTCGCGACCACTCGCAATGAGAAACTACCAGTCCACGTTGAGAAAGCTGCAGCTCGAGTAGAAATCTACTCAAGTGGCAGAAAACGACAGCTTGCACTGTGCAAGATGCGGTCTGCACTGATTGCACAGTGCGGACAAACATCGGGCACTGTGCAATCAGTGCGAACACCATTTTTCACAGTGCACTATGCAGTTCGCGTAGCTCGCGTAGTGCGAAGTGCACTTCGCGTAGCTACACGTAGCGCTACTACGCGAACTACGCCCAGGGTTATTGATAATAATATTATTAATAATAATAATAGTAATAATTAGGACAATAATAGTAATAATAATAATAATAACAGTGATAAGATAATGCACATATTCATAATAACACTTATAGTAATACTACTACTACTACTACTAATAATAATAATAATAATAACATCCGCTAATAATACGTACATTAGAATAATCATCATCATCATAGACACATTATCATCATCATCATCATCATAATATTGATAACAATATTACTACTAATAAGTAAAAAACAATAATAATAACAATAACACCTACTAGGAATAATACTATTTCTATAATAAGTATAATAACAATAGTAATAATACTATTAATGATGATTAATGATGATACTACTAATAATAATAATAATAATCATAATCATAATAATAGTAACACTTCTCCTACCACTACAACTACTATTACTACTACTTCTAATACTACTAATAATAACAATACCATATTTTCTAGTAATAATAATACCATTAACATAACACAATAATAATATTATTAATAATAATAATGAGGTCCTAATATCTGCTTATTATTTAGAAGACGTATCATATGTTGCCACTTGAAAAGCCTAGCCAATTTAAAGGAATGCAATTCTCGTGTGAAAGTAGAATTGACTACATAATGGTGGATAGGAGGGCATGGAAGTCAGTGGTGGATATGGTCATCATACCATCAGTAGATAGTGACCATAATCCCTTGTCCCTCACCATGGTGGATCCATGGCAGAGGAAGGAGTATAGACCCTCCATTAGTGCGAAATTAATAACTAAGACAGTTGTACCATCTAACTGTAATAGGTTTCTTAAGTGGCCAAAGTTTATTATGGAGGAAACAAGACTAAGTGCTCTGGAAGGAATTCTTAGTGAGCAGTCTTTAGGGCTTTCTGCAGCATGTAAGGACGTGGTTGGGCTGGTGGCGGCTGAAATAATTTATACTGATACGATAGGCCAGATTGGTAAACTGTTCACAGTTCCTGGCAAAAAGAGGTCGAGGATTGTTAAGCCAGTGCAGAAATGGTTTGATGGCAATTGCAGAAGGAGGAAAAATAGCCTGAGTAATGCTATTAAATCTGGTAATCCAGTTGCTGTTCGGTTGGCCAGATCACACTACAAACAAGCTATTACAACAGCTAAAAAGGAGTGGGAAGAATCGCATTGGGACAGTCTTAGAGCTGCTAGTAAGGCCAAGAATGGAGAACTATTTTGGGCCTTAGTTAGAAGAGCCAACGGCTGTGACCCGGATCAAACCCCCAATCACATAACAGATAGGGAATGGTTCGAGCATTTTAGGATACTCTATGGGGGCGATGACCAGCCCGGTACTCCAGGGCCCTCTTACGGTGCCATGGCTACTGATTCTGGTCAGGCTGCATTTATTAAAGTAGATAAGAAAGAGGTGATGGTTGCATTAACCAAGATTGTATCTGCTAAAGCCCCGGGGCAGGATGGTGTTCCAGGCGACCTTTTAGAGCTAACCTTGAAGGTTGGGCCTCTTACTTTGAAATTCGTACAAATGCTTTGTTAGAAGGCTCACCTGTTCCGAATTCATGGAAGGCGGCCGAAGTGATCCCTATATACAAGAAGGGTTCCAGGGGGGACCCTGCCAACTACCGCCCAATAAGTCTTATAGATGCGGGGCAGAAATTGGTTGGCAGGGTACTCCTGGAGAGGATTCTTTCTTGGGCCAATGAAAACAGCATTATTTCACCCTTTCAGGTGGGCTTCATGGCTTGCACAAGCACGATAGACCAGGCATTTAGGCTGGTCCTCTTACACTGGAAGGTGGTTACCATTGGCAAGGGCGGTCTTTATTTGGCATTTATCGATCTAAAGACCGCCTTTGACTTGGTCCCCCGAGACCGCCTATGGCTGGTCCTGAAGGAAATGGGGATTCTCTTACCCATTCTGAATCTCCTAGCTCGTATGCATGATGGAACTTATGCCCGTATTAGATGGGGATCACAGGAGCAAAAAACTGATAACATCCCTGTGAATAGAGGGGTACGCCAGGGTTGTGTCCTGGCCCGACATTTTTCACATTATTTGTGAATGGCGTAGTTTCCTTTTTGCTTGAAATTAATGCCGATGCCCCGGTCTTGGCAGGTGATAAAGTCCCGCACTACTCTTCGCGGATGATACATTGTTGGTATCAAAAACTCCAGCAGGATTACAGAAGCTGTTAGACCGCTTCTGTTTGTTTTGCAAGCTCAGGGGCCTTGCCATAAACACATCAAAAACCAAGCTCCTTTATTTTAACCCGAGTAGATCGTCTAGATCCAACTTATCTCTTGATGGGGTGTCTCTGGAACGTGTAAAGGAGTTCGACTACTTGGGAATTAGAATTTCGGACAAGCTTAAATGGCTGCCACATATTGACAAAATGGCGCTCAGTCATAGGAGGGTATTTGGAGTATTAGGGAGGGAACATCGAGCATCCACTTCTAAACCCATTGCCCCTGTTTTGGATATCTACGCTGCAAAAGCTTTAGGCTGTGGCCTTTATGGTGCAGAGTTTTGGGGCTTTGAATGTGTTGATGCCTTAGTCATTGCAGAGAACAAGTTCTTTAGGGAGCTTGCATCGCTCCCGAGGGGTACTCCTACTAAACCACTCTTGAGTGACCTGGGTCGTTGCTCCATTAAGGACCTAGTTTCCCTATGCCCTCTCTTATATTGGGCTCGGTTATGGCGTACCCCCAAGCTCTCAAGGTATGCTGATGGTTTAAGAGAGGTTATGAACCTTCATGGAGCCCATAAAATTAGTTGGATATCTAATGTAAAGAAGCTTTTACTGGAAAAGGGCCTTGCTACCGGCCGGGAGCCCGGGGCATCACTGTCCAAAACCGAAACTAAGCGAGCCTATTGGGCATGGGTTGATGATCATGAGCAGAGGGACCCAAATCTAGGTAGGTTGACCGAGGCATTCCGACAGCACAAACCAAAGGCTCGCCTAGAGCCCTATCTAGATTTCATTAAGAAACCCAGAGATAGATCTCTCTATATTCAGTTTAGGATGGGAACACTCCCCCTTCGCGATCGTACTTGTAAGTGGAAGCCACCGCATCAAACTTCTCCTGATTGCCCAATTTGTGAAGGTGTTTCTGAAAATATTGCTCATGTCTTTTTTGTATGCCCAGCCTCTATAAAACCTAGACAGAAATGGCTCAAACCTGTGTGCCTGTTGCTTGGAATCAGGGACCACTCCATTGCACTTAGAATTCTTAAGGCTGATGCTAGCACAACCTTAGTGTGTGTGGTGGCCAAATTTCTTAGTTGGGCTTGGTTGATTAGGCTGAAGGCTATTTGATGAGATAAATTTTAGCTGTATCTTTTTTATATGCTCAAATATTTACAAAGCTGGCAAAGTTTAATACTTTTTTAATTATTTATTGTAATACCAAAGGTTTTAATAAGCAACATTTTAAGGAAAATGTATTGTCAATGAATTGTGTTTTATACTTGAAATGTGCTTTTATGATATTATATATCGAAATAAAGCTTTGATGATGAATTCTTTTTCCTTTATGAGTGAGTTGTCTACCTTACTGTTAGAGCCACTTACCTCCATCTGGAACGCCTCTCTGCAGCTAGGCCAATTCCCCTCAGCCTGGAAGGAAGCTCTGCTTGTGCCCATCTTAAAGAAATCCGATGCCGACCCGACTCAGTTTAGTAATTATCGGCCTATTTCTCTCCTTCCGAAACCCGCGAAGGTTTTGGAAAAGGCAGTCCAACTTCAACTAGCAGAATACCTAGAGACCAATTCTCTTTTGCATGATTCCCAGTCCGGCTTCCGTACTGGGTTCAGCACTGAGACCGCACTGTTAGAAGTATCAGAGACTGTGTGAGAGTGTGTGGACAAGGGCGAGGAGGCCATGTTGGTCCTCCTCGACCTGTCCGCCGCTTTCGATACGGTGTCCCATAAAATCCTTCTTGACCGTATGGTGCAGATTGGAGTGAGCGGCGTTGCCTTAGCGTGGCTGCGTTCCTTCCTCCAAGGACGATTACAGAGGGTTCTTCTTAGACCTTTTGAATCAGAATGCAAACCTCTGGCGCGCGGAGTTCCACAGGGCTCAGCGTTAAGCCCCTTGTTCTTCAATGTTTACCTAGCCCCTTTGGCCAAGGTAGTAGAGGCCTGCGGAGTCAGAGTGATCTCTTATGCTGATGATACTCAGCTCATATTCTCCTTTAGCGATCACTCTGACTCCAGCCTCTCCAGTTTCCGTCACTGTCTTGGCGAAATCTGTTCTTGGATGTCCACTAACCATTTGCGATTGAATACCGATAAGACGGAGGTGTTGTTTTTCAATCAAAAAATGGCCATTCCACCCTCACTTTGGTGGCCAACGACACTTAACCCTCCCCCTACCCCGGTTCACTCTGCCCGTAACCTGGGGTTTATATTTGATGATACACTATCTTGCAGCCCTCAAATCAATAAGGTCACGTCGATTTGCTATGGTAAATTAAAAATGATGAGGAAGATCTTTCCATTCTTGCCAATGGAGGCACGCAGAACTGTCACCCAGGCCTTAATTACCGCCCACCTGGATTATGCTAACAGTTTATATGCGGGTGCCCCTCTATACCTAATTGAACGTCTCCAGGTGGTGCAGAACGCCGCCGCAAGACTGATTGGCAACATTCCCTACAGACATCCTATTTCAGCGTTTCGTAAAGAGCTTCATTGGCTGCCTATCGCCAATCGCATCAAGTTCAAAACGCTTATCCTAGCCTTTCGAGCTTTGAATGGAACTGGCCCAGATTATTTAAGAAAAAGACTGAGACTGTCCTACTCTGTCAGGGATCTCCGTTCCAACAATCTGCGCCTCATGGTTGTGCCAAGATTTCGTCGCACAAGAATGGGGGGTAGAGCTTTTGCTGTCCTTGCAGCCAAATATTGGAACAGTCTACCAATTGATCTTAGATTTGCTCCTTCTGAAGTGCTATTCCGCAGACGCCTCAAGACTTGGCTATTTTCATCTGTTTAGATTACTTCCTCTTCTCCTGCTGACAGTTTTTTAGCGCCGGGACACCCCCGTTGGGGGTAGCCGTGCGCTTTACAAAATCCGTAAATAAATAAATAAATAAATTTAGGGTCTTTGATATACTGCAGCTGAAACTCTGTGGAGTGCATCACAAGGCGTTGCAAATAATACTGGGCCCGATTCACGAAAGTAATCTGAGACAAAATCCTAACTTTACTACTCCTAAATGCCCTTTGTGAATACCGAAAGTCGTAAAGTTAGGATTTTGTCTCAGATTACGTTTGTGAATCGGGCCCATTGTGTTCTGTGGGCTCCTGCTGATGCTGAATTCCAGAAAATTGGATACGATGGGGTGGGTATATTAGGTTTGTATTATATATCTCTAATTTTACAGGCGTGATTCACATTCACTTATAATTGGAGAGACAAGAAGATAAAGCAACTTTCCCTGAATCCTGGTCAATTACTGAAGTCAGACTCAGAACTTATACCCAAGGTGTACCACTTATCTAGCAGATGCAAAAACAACAGTTGATGGACAGGATGCAGAACAATGTCATACATTCACCCCAGTACAGAGATCTGGGCCTAAATCCATCGTTTTTTTGCTCACCACACCACCCCAGTTCAGACATGGCCTTATGCAAATCAGCCCTGACCCTGTGCCTCATGGGAACAGTCCAGCCCGAACTGCCAAGCCATGTCTTCCCTTGACCGGAATCAAGCATTCTAGGACTGGATTCTGGCTATCAGCCGTCTTCAGCCAGGATAGCTTGAGTCCAGTGGTGTGGAGAGCACGGGACTCACGTATGAGCATACCCGTCCCACTAGGGGTGACAAATGCAAAAACAACAGTTGATGGACAGAATGCAGAACAATGTACCACTTTGTTTGCCATAAGTTGGCAGGGTATGCTCAGACATGAGTCCCTTGTTCACTTTGCCACTGGATTCAAGCAAGCCTGGCTGAAATTGTCTGTAATGCCAGAAACCGGTCTTAGGAAGCTTGAATCCGGTACAGGGAAGGCATGGCTTGGCAGTTCGGGCTGGACTGTTCCCATGAGGCACAGGGTCAAACTGTTTTGCATATGGCCATCTCTGAACTGGGGTGGCAGAGTGGGCTAAAGAACGGTGATGGATTAAACCCAGATCTGTTGACTGGGTGTGAGTGTTTGATTGGTTCAGATGCTCCCTCCATCACCACCCCCTTTTGTACCGCTTTGTTTGCCATGAGTTGGCAGGGTATGCTCAGACGTGAGTCCCTTGCTCACTTTGCCACTGGATTCAAGCAAGCCTGGCAGAAGACGGCTGTAATGCCAGAACCGGTCCTAGGAAACTTGAATCCGGTCCAGGGAAGGAATGGCTTGGCAGTTTGGGCTGGACTGTTCCCATGAGGCACAGGGTCAAACTGTTTTGCATATGGCCATCTCTGAACTGGGGTGGCAGAGTGGGCTAAAGAACGGTGATGGATTAAACCCAGATCTGTTGACTGGGTGTGAGTTTTTGATAGGTTTAGATGCTCCGTCCATCACCACCCCCTTTTGTACCCCTTTGTTTGCCATAAGTTGGCTGGGTATGCTCAGACGTGAGTCCCTTGCTCACTTTGCCACTGGATTCAAGCAAGCCTGGCTGAAGATGGCTGTAATGCCAGAAACGGGTCTTAGGAAGCTTGAATCCAGTACAGGGAAGGCATGGCTTGGCAGTTCGGGCTGGGCTGTTCCCATGAGGCACAGGGTCAGACTGTTCTGCATATGGCCTTCTCTGAACTGGGGTGGCAGAGTGGGCTAAAGTACGGTGATGGATTAAACCCAGATCTGTTGACTGGGTGTGAGTGTTTGATTGGTTCAGATGCTCCCTCCATCACCACCCCCTTTTGTACCGCTTTGTTTGCCATGAGTTGGCAGGGTATGCTCAGACGTGAGTCCCTTGCTCACTTTGCCACTGGATTCAAGCAAGCCTGGCAGAAGACGGCTGTAATGCCAGAAACCGGTCCTAGGAAACTTGAATCCAGTACAGGGAAGGCATGGCTTGGCAGTTCGGGCTGGACTGTTCCCATGAGGCACAGGGTCAGACTGATTTGCATATGGCCATGTCTGAACTGGGGTGGCAGAGTGGGCTAAAGAACGGTAATGGATTAAACCCAGATCTGTTGACTGGGTGTGAGTGGTTGATTGGTTCACATGCTCCATCCATCACCACCCCCTATTGTACCACTTATTTAGCAGAGCACTTCTCCCATGAAGTTCTAGAACCAATGTTTGTATTCTCAATGTAATGCACTGCTATAACTATTGTAGAAAGATGCTTTCAAAAAACGTGATAAAGGCACCAAACACACCTTTTCAAACCCCTGAATGTACAAGCATCTTTCACACCTCTGTTCATGGATAAATAAGCATATCTGCCGGGACTCTTCGTAGGTTTTCAAAAGCATTCAAAGTTTTCTGCTATTGCTATGGGATTCAGCAGGCTGCCTTTTACACCCTCTAGAAATCAATAGAAGCATATAAAGCACATTATCAAGTGTTATGACTGTGTGCTGCATGCTGGAGGGGAATGCAGTAGTCTGTTACCTTTGATCCAATTGCTCGCTAATCAATTTTCCTGTCTTTTATTGATCGATGAGCCAGGATTTGCTAGTAATTCTGGGACCACTGATCCCTTGCTCTAATAAAAGTACTGCATACACATCTATATCAAGGCTGAAGGATGCCTCTTTGAGTTATGCCTGAACCTGCAGGAGAATTTCTCATCACCCATCGCTGACTTATGAAAGCACTAATTAGCATGCTTTTTATTCCATCATTGGTCGCTCATGTTCACTGGTCTACTATGCATTCTGACTTAAGTCAAGGATGATCTATCCCTGTGCAGATAAAAGACTTATCGATTGTGCATTTAATGTCTCACAAGCCAACAAATCAATAAACTTGCCTCACAGGAAGCGAGAAGAAAATTTTAATTAGAAGCTTAACAGACACATGGAGACCAGCTGAACACCACCATGCTAGTAAGGGTCTTTGGCAGATCATGAAAGAGCCATCCATTGCTGATGACAGTCCAAGACATTATGACTTTATAAGTGAAAAACATTCAGGAGAAGACTATAATCTGCAATGTCACTAAAAATGAGGTCACCAACCCTCTAGGATTCTGGACAAGCACAGCTTATCTTGTAACATTTTATGGGCATGCAAGGAAGACTTTACTATAGATAGAGCATACAACCTGCTGGATTGTCTTGAAAGCTGGATGAGTTAAAAAAGCATTATCCAAATTATTTCAATTTGGACACTCAGTAATTTTGGCTTTGCTCTGGTCTGAGGCCTCAGCCTGCATATGACAGCAGCCTGGCCGTATGCATATTTTGGATTTGTGATTTGAGTATGTATTAGTTATATCCATTGCCAACAATGTCTCTTTCCTCTAACTTTCTCCTAATCCTGTCAAGTGTAATGGATTTTCTTATTTTTTGTATCAATTGTTTTTAAAATACAAATTGATATAGCTCTTTTGTTTCTTTAACAACATTGTTGTTAATTGTGTGATTACAACAGACACCACATGCTCCTAGAATATATCTCCTGCGGCTTGGGCAAAGCTACCAAAGGTGATTCAAGGAAAACTTTAGGAAAACTTGTGGGCATATTACCAAGGAGTAGCGATATTTATCGCTAACTAGGCTTTGCAACGATTTTTTTTATCGCTAAGCATCGCCGGAAATTATCGCTGAGATAACTTGCTATTAGCAACGTTTATCTCAGAAGTGATAAAAATCCTCACGCTAACTGCCAAATGAGAGATTATCGCAGGAAAACCAACGATAATCTCTCGAAGTTCGGTGTTAGCTTGATAATAGGGGCTCACAAACTTAGCCATGATATCCACCTTTCATAGGATATCATGGCTAAGTCAGGAAAATACCAGGTGTAAAAAACAAGCAGCGCTAACCGCGGTTAGCGGTGCTTTTTTTTATCACTAACAGGGTTAGCAATATCCTTGATAATAGGAGAAATGTCGCTTAACAACATTTCTCCTATTATTTTTCTCTGGAACGCCCCCTTTTCATCTCATTAGAGATGCAAGGGGAAGCGTAGAGAAAAAGGGTGCTAACATGCGAATTTGCGTGTTAGCACCCTGTTGCTGATAGGGAGATCATTTTATCTCCGCTTTCTTGGCTTTTAAAGCCAAAAAAGCAGAGATAAATCCCTTGATAATATGCCCCACGGTTCTTCCTGTGGAGGCACCGACAGAGCTAAGACACATAAGACATTAAGGGCCAGATGTACAACCATTTTTTGCGGTTGCAGACGGGATATCGGTCAGTTTGCGACCGCCAAATTGGTGTGCCCCATGTACAAACCCTATTTTGCAAGTCGGTAACCAATTATCGACTCGCAAAATAGGGTTTTCAACTCACTATTAGGAAGAGGCGTGCCAAGGGTGCCCCTTCTCAGTTGTGACTCGCACTTCAATGTATGACTGTTTTGCAACTACAATTGCAGTCACAAAATACTTTCAGTTTACCACCTACTTCAAATAAGTATTAAGTCACTTGCAAATGGGAAGGGGTCCCAATGGGACCCATTTCCCTTTGTGAATGGATGTGAAAATATTTTTTAGGAGCAGGCGGAGGTCCCACGGACAACTGCCTACTCTTAAAAAATTAACCAGAAAAATTTCATTTTTTATTTTTTGAATGCATCCAGTTTTCCTTCACGGAAACGGGCTACACTAAAAAAAAAACCTGCTTCATTTAAAAAGCAGTCACAGACATGGTGGTCTGCTGACCCCAGCAGGCCACCATCCCTGGGAGGGCTAGCCATTCCCAATGGGATCGCATATTGCACCTGCCTCGTGAATATTAATGAAGCATGCAATTTGCGACCCCATTAGGAATCCCAAACAGTGTTGCAGACACTGATGTAAATTACATTTTGCGACTCGCAAATTGCGATTAGCTAAATGATGCTATTTGCAACTCTCGAATCGTAATGGTTATACATCTGGCCCTTTAACCATGAGTTCTATCCTACAATCTTCTAGAACGATTCCCATAATTGGAATTGCCTTTGAGTGCTCCATTATTTGATCCTCAATCATATGTACAACTGTGCATTGAGAAGGGGTGGGAGATGAATTCTGCTCCGTCAATGGAGTTCACAGAGTTTTTGTCACTCTGTGTTACTATAGAAATGCAAAGTTCTGGCCTACCTGCGCCAACATCTTTGTTGTGGAGTTTCTCGTGCGCAGCTCACCAGCCGTAAATTGGCAAGCGAGAACGGGCATCCCCTAGCGACATTTTCGGCCCCTAAGAGGGCACCAGGCAAGACTTTCTCAATGCAGGCGTTCATGACCATTTGCGGCGAGAAAACTGCTGCTCAAGTAGAAAATCCACTAAAGCAGCAGCAAAGAAGCAGCACTCTGTGGCCCTCCACATGGTGCTGTTCGCACTGATTTTGCAAAGAGGAACAAACTTCTGGTGCTGAAAATCAGAAGGAGCAGCGTGATGTGCTGATTTACACCCACTTGCAGAACTTCATGGAATCTCAATGAGTTTCCATGTAACTCTGCAAAATTATGTGTAGTGAAACTCTGCGAGTTCAACCCACCCCTCGCATTAGATGTAAGTCTGGGTGGAGAGCTCCGCTCCGCTCAAGGAGTTTGCGGAGATTACGCACTCAGCGTGTGCCGAGTTCCTAAAAACTTCACTACACAGAGTGGAGTTTTTCCCCTCGCTCGCGTTCATCAACATCAAGTTGGTGAGCGCGAGCAAGGAAAATCCACCTCCAGGCGAGATTTTTCCTCGTTCATGATCGTCAAACAAGTTGGCGAGCGTGAGCCCAGAAAATCAACTTCCCGGCGAGATTTCTCAACGCAGGCGGTCAGATTTCTCATTGAGAGTGGTCGCCAATGCTCGCGACCCCCTCATTGAGAAACTGCCCACTTGCGTTGAGAAAGCTGCTGCTTGAGTAAAAATCTACTCGATCGGCAGAAAGGAATCAGCGCCCGCCTGCACTGTGCAAGGTACCGTTCGCGATGATTGCACAGTGCAGACAAGCACCTGGCACTGAAAATCACTGCAAACTACACTTATTCAATGCTTTCCGCTGCTTGCGGATCTTCACGAAACGTGGCAGAGTGTTTTTTTGCACTTCGCGGACTTCTGCATAGCAGAACTCCGCGAACTCCGACCAGGCCTAATTAGAAGCTCAGAATCATCCACACCAAGAGTATCATTTGAGTTCTGCACTGATCCTCTATCACACCACTGCTTATTAATGTTTAAATGTCTCATCTGGCATCGTTATTACATCAAAATCAGGTGCACTTTTAAAGGTATGTAAATGACACTTATATCCACTTCCACATGAAATACTCTGCCAAGTTCTCATTTATCATTGAATAAAACGAACGGTCCTCTACTTGGAAGAGACAAAAAAATAAATGTTACTTCTAAAAGAAACCAACCTAATGACTCCATTCTATATGGCCTGGCAGAGTAGGGTCATATTCAACCCACATGCATAAATAATGTTGCTCAAACTTACTAAAAAATAGGTGTGTGGAATTACATACATTTTCTCTGAAAATTCCAGAAAATGCTAAATTATTTGTCAATTATTCAAAGTTACCTTTGGGATATCTCAACTTAAAATTGAATGCAATTTCGTTTAAAAGTCTTTCAAGATGCCTCAATGGAATTTGTTGAAGGAGAAAATGTCTGCCCTGACGGACACATGTTTTGGTTAAACCTGTGTCCTGAAAGACATTGTCTACATTAACCTGTCTCCTATGATACTTTTTCTGCTTGAACAAGTACCATATGGCAAAACCTGTGCTAAATTTCGTGCCGGTGTAATTTCTGACATTTAATGTAATTTCTGGACTGCAAACATTACAAAGGGGTAATTTAAAATGTTATGTGTGTGAATTTTATTGACTATGATAGTACGGTTTATTAGGAACACGGAAAGACCTGACATTCCATGTATCCTTGAAGCCTGTACAGGTCTTAAAGCTGGGGCCTGTGTGCTGTCCACAATGTCTCTGCTTTCTTAGATTTTGCTATCATTGACAAATGTGAGGAGTAAAAGAAATTCAAATTCTGTACACCTATTGGAGCTGGTTGCCAAACAGTACTAGCAGTAGTTTTTTTAAGCAGACACCTGGCCATTTGCAAACACACTGATGTCACCAAATGTTTTTTAGTGGCCTCCATCACCAGAAAATCACGCTTTATTATTTTATGGTTGACATGGTCATATTTCAGCAGATGTTCAAGAGGATAGAGAATATTACATTGATGTGAAATCAACAAGCTTTCGTCCCCCTTTTTAGTTTAAAAATATATCACTATAGGCAAAGCATGTGGAGAGGATCAGTCAAATGTTACAAAATTGTGTGTAATTATTCAAGAATTAAACATCTAACTTTCAAGGATTTGGTTACAACTGGTGAAATGCAATGAATTAGATCTAGACCATCAGATTGACCATGGGTAGTTGGATTGGTGGATTTTGAGGCCTGCTTGATTGCATTGTAGAAATGCCCTGTGTAGGGGCTTCACAATTGATTAATATCTTAAATCCAAATTCTCCAATTAGGAAATGTGGTATAGCAGGTGTGCATGCTCACTGTGCTAGCAGCAGACAAAGGACAGAGCAAAGAAGATCTCGCTTCAAAGAAGTCAACACCCACAACAGGAATATCAAAGGACCAAACACCAAATCACATCCATGTCTGGATTTGGACTATAAAGGCGGGATCATGAATCCCTCAAGTTGTTCAACAACACTGTTGTACATCCAGGTTCATCTGGGGACTAGTTCACCAAGACGCCTAGTTGCTGGAACCAGGACCAGGAATTGTGGAAGATAGGGCCATTGTTTTCCTGAAAGCTGAGATCCACAGCTCTCCTATGCCAGAAGTGTGCTACCAAGTAGCTAGGGCCATTGCCATCCTTTGAGCTTTAAATGGTGACCCCTCTGTGTACTATGAAGGGGCCACCTTAAAGCTAGGGCCATCGCCCATGTGGGTGCTGAAGTTGGTGACCCCTGTGTGACCGAAAAAGGGATCACAGTTAATCAAGGCCCGTCGTGCTCGACAACTCCTTTCGACGAGTAGTGTGTGCTCAAGTCAGCGACCTTGTATGACAAGGAGTGGTGCCAACATAAAGATGAGGCCATCGCCCAAGCGTGAGCCAAAGTTGCCATCCCCTATGTGTCCCGTAGGTCTTGATAAGGTCCTTGCCTGTGCATGAGTCGAAGTCGGTAGCCCTCAGGTCTAAACTGGGGTGGTATGGTGAGCAAAAGAATGATGGATTTAACCCAGATCTCTTGACTGGGGGTGAGTGTTTTGATTTGTTCTGCATCCCGTCCATAAATGGTGTGTCTTTTGCTCCCTTTTTAGTAAAAGCAAATACTTGACTGATTAATCAGCTTATTGCTGCAACCATTTAAACATAGAGTCTTGCGCCTGTGTATGCATTACACCTACCTCGCCCTTGACGAGCCTTGGGCTGCTTGACCGGCACTACCACTGAGAGTCAAGTGCTAAAAGGGGAATTACTGGGCCCAGTTACTCAGGACCAATTATCGGTCAGACAGCAGGAGTAAAAGGCCACAACCCCCACAGTTGGCCCAAGTAAACTCTGCTTGTCCCTTGGCCCTCTGAAAGAGGTTTTGACAACATACATCAGTGTTCTCAATGGACACCACAGGGTTCTGTTGATGCAAATAAGTATATTGGTTACATAAATCAATATGATGTTTTTTAAACTGACGAGATACCCCTTGTTGGGTGATTCACCACGCTTAACTATGAGTATTTAACATATTCTTTATAATATATACTGATGTGCTTGATCCGTGGTACCAAATATTTATGCATTATAAAACATATTCAAACCACAAACCAATGTTATTGTATACAATCCAGTTTAGTGAGTGCGAACCATTATAACTTTTGTAAACTTGTGCAATATGCACAAAGACACATCTAACATGTCTCATACAAAGCCACTTTAGCTTCAAAGCAAAAAAATATGGTTGAGAAAAACAAATATTTATCACATATGAGGCGAGGGAGAGGATGTGGTCTCACGGCTAGACTGTCGACTTTGGATCTGGGAAACCAAGGTTTGAGCGCCGGGGTCTACTCCACATCCTGTGATTCTGGGAAAATCATTTAATCTCCCCGTGCCTACCAAAAAATATGAATGTGTCCTTGTGTAACGTAGCTGGTGCTCATGTACAGCGCTCCAATACCTTTGTGTCGAGTTTGCGCTATATAAATCTGCAAAAAAAGAAAAATACATGTTGGCCTTTATGCCCATCATGATAAGAGTGATAAAGAACTTAAATAAACAGTTTGTGCATAAAACATCATACAACATATGTTGTTTTGTTACTGGGGCCTCCTACATTAGAGTTCTCCTGGTGTACATGGGAACTTGGACTTAGTGTGCGGGGAAAATCCACCTCCCAGTGAGATTTTTCAATGTGGGCGGTCGTATTTCTTAATGTGGACGGTCGCAGATGGTGATCGCTCATGTTGATAAATCTTTAGTTCGTGTTGAGAAAGCTGCCGCTCGAATTGAAAATCTACTGGAGTGGCAGAAAAGAAGTAGCATCTTCTTGCGCTGCGCATGGTGCCGTTCACATAGATATTACTGCTCACGACAAACACCCAGCGCTGAAAATCAATGAGAATGGCATGACCAAATGCACTCTGCTGCTTGCAGAACTCTGTGTAGAGCAGCAGAGTTTTTTAGTCACTATCCCTGGTTCCACTTAGCAGAACTCTGCGAACTCTGCCCAGGCCTACTAACGACCGAGGATGCAGGGATGATAGCCTGTTTTGCAGATCTCCATCCTGCATTCCTATTTTATACCACTGATCCCTAGATGGAGAAGGACAGCTTAGAAAATATTCTGTGAATGTCATTGGAGTGCATTCTGTGGTCCCCTGGACCATTGGCTGCTCCACCTAATGCCAAAAGCCCACATTGATGGTGTGAAAGTTGTCGCACTTTGCAAATGGATATCACCCCCTTGAAGGGGACAGTATCTGTTCGACAGTTTTCAACTGCATTGTGGTGCCAAGATATTGGTACATTCCTTAGTGAATTGCAAAGTGGAGGGGGGCCATTTTATGTCCCATTTACTTTGCTATTCCTAATGGGTCACAAGGTGCATTCTATGAGTTGGTAAAATGTTCAGACTTGCAATATATCTTTAGAACATTGTGATTTGATTGTTTGAAAAGCCTGTAATTTTGTCAACCGCTGGCTTTGTGTCCGAAACAATCTTGATATATCTAACCCTGAGGTAGCAATGAAGAATGGCTGTGCAAACAAATCTTTAAGACTTTCCAATAAGCAAAATAAGTGGCAAATTTGGACAGGGATTTTAGTCCACCATTCAGGACGAGGAGGGTGAGGGAAATGGCTTTCACAGAATGAATAGTTAATTTAAAAGATAGACTTAAGTGCAAATGCTACTGAATGAAGAGATCTTGAAGTTTTGTGAAGGATGAAGATTACATTGAGACAGGAGAAGCCCTTAGCATAAAAAGATTTATGGATATACAATACGATCTAAAAAGTCCCCCTTACTTTACTGCAATCCAGCGCAATGTGTTACAGATTGTTGTGATGTTGTCAAACCCTGCAGATCTATCCATCAATTGATATCAACCTCAGCTCAGCATGCTACTCTCCGTGTATCACAGAGCTTAAAGTGCTTGAGTGCACGCAACGAAATTCGTTTTATTTATTTATATGTTTACTTACCTGTAATCCATAGATTACTACCCCCACCCTGCCCCTCCGCCTCCCCACGTCACCGCCCTGCAGCTACTCCCACCACCGACCGCTACTGCGTGTGACGCTTGGATTATTCATAATTCCTATAACTTCATTAACTTCCCATCGAGGAGCAGTACCCCCACTCCAAAAATGTATCCAGCAGCACTGCTGGAGGATTGGGACCCCGGCACCGCTGCACCCATCCAGCCTATTTTCACTTCTCCCTGTGGATAAGGTTAATATAGTGCAATCTTTCTTTTCTGTAACTCATAGCATGACTGAAGTGGAGTATGCCATAAGTACCATCATGCCCCAAAAAGCGGCTGGTCCGGATGGCATTCCCGGGGATCTGCTGCGGTCAGACATTCCGAAATGGGGGAAATTTGTCCACTGCCTGCTTATTGCCATATTCAGGGGTGCCTCGATTCCCGCATCTTGGAAAGGGGGGGAGGTCGTCCCTATTTTTAAACAGGTGCTAGGGATGAACCGTCCAATTATAGACCTATAAGTTTGTTGGACATTAGCCAAAAAGTAGTCGGCAAGGTTCTACTGGTTAGAATATTGGACTGGATTAACGACAACAATATCCTTTCTGATTATCAGGCAGGATTTAGAGCAGGCACTGGCACAATTGAACAAACCTTTAGATTGATGCTGGTGTACTGGAAGGTGGTGGTCATAGGCAAGGGCAGTCTTTATCTCGCTTTCATCGATTTAAAGACTGCCTTTGACCTTGTACCCAGGGAGACCGTCTGGATAGTCCTTGCTGACATGGGGATGCCACACTACATTCTTTCGCTACTCATAAGGCTCCATGAAAACAGCTTTGCACAGATAAGATGGGGCTCAGAAGGTGAAAAAAACTGCAGTATCCCGGTCGAGAGAGGGGTCCGCCAGGGATGTGTTTTAGCTCCCACCCTTTTTTCTCTATATATCAACAGAGTGGTTGAGCACCTTCGGAAAGATCCTTCAGATGAACCATCCCTGGCGGGAGAGCGTATACCCACCCTTCTCTTTGCCGATGATATGCTTTTGATATCCAAAACCCCAATAGGCCTCCAAAAACTCCTTAATAATTTTCAGTCCTTTTGTTCAGAACGGGGCCTGGGAATTAATACCGACAAGACGAAATACCTTGTGATGAATCCCCCCAAAAAAACTGTATGCCCCCCGAAATTGAATGCTGTACCTTTGGGGAGGGTAGAAGTATTTGACTACCTAGGGATCCGTCTGTCGCATAATATGCAATGGGCCCCACATTTAGGCAAAATGCTGCTAACCCACAAGAGGGTAACAGGAGCTCTCCTGAAAGAACAGTGCTCCAGTGTAATTAGACCTATAGCCCCTGTCATTGAGATCTACACAGCAAAGGGGGTTAGTTCTGCTCTCTATGGGGCAGAATTATGGGGCTCATGTATCACCAACGAACTGCCAAGATCCGAGAGGAAGTTCTGCAGGGCCATTATGTCACTTTCTCAAGGCACTCCCATGGTCCCATTAATGCTTGATTTAGGATGCCGACCCATTGAAGATCTAGCTAAATTTCACCCCCTTCTGCTATGGGCGCGCCTGTGGCGAGTTCCGGAGCTCGCTAAATACGCGTAAGGGCTTCTTGAAATTATGGCATCACCAGGGTGGCATAGAATCAAATGGTTAAGAGACATGAAAGTTCTCTTGTACAACTTGGGTCTAAGCGAAGCCTGGATAAATAGATCTTCTCCCCCAAAGGCTACGCTCAAGAACCTCTATTGGAACTGGATACTGACCCAACGGAGTACCAACTGCTCATTGGGTAGACTCACGGAGGATTTCCTGAAATTTAAGGACCTACCAATTTGGGAACTCTATTTAGACATCATTGAGAAACCATTTGATAGGGCCCTTTTCTTTAAATTTAGAACAGGAACTCTTCCTCTGCATGCTTTCACATCCCGGTGGAAACCGCCAGCTCAAACTACAGAGTTCTGCCCAGTGTGCACATCCAGACTAGAGTCAGTGGCGCACTTTTTGTTTGAATGCCGGGAGTATGCTCTACCAAGGAGAAAATGGCTCAAGCATTTATGCCGCCAGTTGGGGACCAGGCGCCACGAGGAGGCATTACGCATACTAATGTCAGACTGTCCCACCTTGTATGTTTGCACTCTTTCTAAATTCCTATCATGGGCTTGGTCTATTAGAATTAAAAGGCTTAAAGCAACTGTTTAATTCCTTTTTAATTAATTACCTATGAAATGCTTCTTTTATATGAAAACTGAAACTTTTTAAAACTAACTATAATTAAATTGATGTATTTTCCTTCCCCTCTTTTTTCCTTTTTAATCAAATGAATTCATGTATTTTATTGTGAAGCTTTTATGATCATTTTTATCGAAATACAGCCTTTTTGACTTGACTTGACATAGCATGACTGAGTGACTTATATGCTCACTGCTGACAAGTGCGGTGATCTGTAGGTTTCAAGCTTGAAACCTGGCACGGCCACTTCAGCCTTCCAACCCTTCAAGATCAGAGAATTGAGTTCCATTAAACTACGTGGAAGTAACACCTCTTATTTATAGTGCTTAGAAATAGCATTGCCCTAAGAACAGCTACATAAGACACATTTTTGCTAGTTCTACATGCCTGATGGAAAAGGCAGTTGCCTAGGGTGTTGAATGCATCTCCCAGGAATGTTGATTTCTCAGCCCGACATACTTCAATACAGCGTGTTGCTCAGAGGGGTTATTAGATCGACTGCACGCTATTGTATAAGGGGAGAAAGTGTCTCAAAAAGGAATGGCAAAGTCAAAAAAATTACATTATTAGTAGAACACTACTTGTTCATTCCCTTCTTTGTAAAAATGGCCTCACGAAGGATAAAAAATATTTCCACATTTCTGTTCTAAAATATTTCCGCTTGTCTGGCTAATATACCAGCTAATTTATGAATTTCCGACAAGAGATCTGAAAGGTAAGTTCAAGGTGCAAATGATATTCATAGCGCGGGAGCAGTGCCATATTAGCACCTGTTCCGCTCTCCTTCCTGCAGTACCTGGTTGCAGCTCCATGACAGGCGCGCGTCACACCTCCCGCGCGAGCTGCCATCTTGTGCGAAGCACCGCAGGTTCCTGGATACATCAGCTCCGGAGCTGAGTTCATTGCAGGCTGGCTGATGTGAGATTGTACCACTTCAGCCAGAAAGGGAGGGGGTGTTCTACGTGCGCGGCTTTCCACATTGGCTCTTGAACTCGCCCCCGTGGAGAGGGTGCGAATTTTGGGTGTTATCTTTGATAGGCGACACTCAGTGGAGCTCCAGGCCCCAGTATTCACACAAACAGCGCACCCTGTGCAGTTTAATGAGGCTAAAATGTGTTTGCGTTGGAATCACTGAACATAAACAAGCAACTATTAAGGTTGTTGTACTTAAAATTGTGTATCAAGATCTATAGAACCAGAGAAGCCATTAAAAAGACTCATGTAGATGATGGCTGACATACATGCCCAGTGGAGAGCTCTACATGGTATAAGAAAAAAATGGCACAACTTGGCCACAAGCTATTTAAAAAATCGAATAAAGTGAGATTAATCAACCCAATCCTTAAAATCAAACACTGACCGTAAACTATCTATTCATGTACAACAGATGGAAGTATCTAGATGTCTTGAGCTAGAGAAGCTCACCTTAGCAGCAGAGCAGGTTCTGGGATTTTGGGGCACTGGGCACAAAGTATGTGATACTCCCCTTTAATTTGCATAAATGGGACATCACAAGAAGTGACATCACATGAAGTACGATTAATGGACTATTAATCCCCTGGAATTGCTGGAGTGACCTTGCAAGAAGCCCCTTTCCAGATGTGGAAATCAGTAAAACAATAAAATATTAGCCATAATAAATAAGTACATAGGGGCCGATTCACAGAACTAACTTAATACAAAATCCTGAACTGACTACTTTTGGTATTCACAGAAGTTAGGATTTTGTCTAAAATTTGTCTTAAAACAGATTTAAGACAAACTTAAGACAAAATCCTAACTTCTGTGAATACCAAAAGTAGTAAGTTTAGGATTTTGTCTTAAGTTAGTTCTGTGAATCGGGCCCATACTTTTTAAAACTGTATTAAGTGGAAGTACATCATATTAGTCACAATGGTTATAAAAGCTTGACCCAGGTTTCTGCAAAACCCATCTCTTTACTCCAATGTTAATTTTTGTTTTCAGGGTAGTTCATTATTAAGTGTGCATGTGGTATACTATTCATATAGTGCAAGCCTAACAGAAAGGCAGTGGCGAGCTGTACAACATCAAAGGCAAAGAAGACACAGTCAACGTGTGTTTGGACTGTTACAGAACCTGAGCAGTGTTCTTTGCAGTGGCGGCTCCTCCGCTGAGGCGGAGGAGTGTCGGCTCACTACTTTTAGCAGTGGAAATAAAATTATAATAACTGCATGTTATTATCTTTTTATTTGTTCCTGTGTGTTGGAATGGCAGGGCTGATCTGCTTTTAGGGCAGGGAAAGGAGTGGTGGCACTCTGTAAAGTGTGCATGACTGTTCGACAGGCCCTATCGGGCTGGTCAAACCGTCATGTGCACTTTGCATGTTCTCCATGCAGGCTGTGTCAGGGCCCGCCTTGCAGGATCCGGCTGATGAATATATGGCTCCACCTCCAGCTGTTACTAACACCCTGAATGTAAATCACAGGGTGTCGGAACCAGCAGGTGAGGGAGAAAAGATGACAAGAAAGACCGGGGAAGGGAAGGGGTCAGCAGGGACAAGGGTTCTGAAGCGACAAAACACAGGACGATGATAAATACTATGCAGCAGGCAACACTACACTCAATAATTCTCGCTAGAACTCCTATACCTTAGCAAGCTGTAATTAGTCTTCCAGCACTAACAAATAAGTCCCAGTTCATACTCCTGTAAAGAAATCCACACGTTATAATACATCCTGGCAGCACCATTCAACATAAATGAATCCTTTATGCTTAATCACCCACCAGGTTATGAGGAGATGAACTTATAAATGACCCCTTTAACTTATAATCCAGTGTGAGTTCCATGTAATTATGTTTTCCCCAGTCCAGAAAGACCTAATGAGTTAGAGATAAATCTCTCGTAGCACTCTAGAAGGTATCACCAATACTTATAACGCAGTGTTGAAAATAGTTCCCCTAAAATTCGTAAAAGGCAGCATGAGGTTGCGTCCACCCCTTTGCTCCTCTAGATAGCTATCCACCTGAGAATCGCAAGAAAACAACAGCATGGAGTTGAGACCACCCCTATGCTCCGCTTAACCAATATGCCTTATAAAACCACAAACTACTATCCGGCAGCGGGAAGTTTCGACCACCTCACCGCTCCAGACCTGAAAAACAACAACACACAGCAGCGTGTGGAACACCACGACGCTCCGCTGCTAATCCTTACTGAATCCGTTGGACTCCAACGCCGGAGCTTCCGAGGCAGCGCGCAGCCTCGGCCACTGCGCTCCTAAGCAAAACAAACAATAGAAATAATCCCAGCTCGCATCAGCCGATACGAGTGTTCAAAAGTACCAAGATCTCAGGCGCAGGATAATATCGCGAGCGATATAACCCCAATCAGTACCTCTCTGATCCCTTGGCTCCACAACCGCTTTACTCCGCGACAGAAGCAGCCGCTCCTGCAACGGCGAAGGCTGGAACTATCCGCCGAAACCAAAGACGGACTCAGAATTACGCGCACCATCGTCCGGGTGCTTCCCATCAAATACTACCTACAGCAAAGGCTCATGGAAGTTGTAGTCTAGGCAGGCGCGGTAAAGAAAACCTCACAATATGCCCTCCCTCCTAGCGCCTCCTAGGCCCAGGCTTAGCAGGGAACCTCCTATGGAATGCTCTAACCGCAGCCGGGGCATGCACATTCAAGGATGGTTCCCACGAGTCATCCTCCGCTGTGTACCCTTTCCAGGCCACCAAATACCACAAAGCACCTCTGCATCGCTTAGAGTCTTTGATGCATCGAACCACATACTCCAGTCCACCGTCACATAGCACAGGCACTGGAGTCCTGCGTTTAGCAGACAACGCAGGCTTCAATAAGCTGCAATGGAAAACAGGATGAATACGAAGAGAAGCAGGCAGTTTCAGTTTATAGGCCACAGGATTGATTTGCTTCAGCATAACACATGGACCAATGTACCTGGGATGAAACACTGACCGCAATTTAAATCGAATGTTCTTGGTGGACAACCACACCTTGTCCCCTACACGGTACACTGGACAATCCCCTTTGTGCATGTCAGCCCACCTCTTGTAGACCTTCTTGGCCTGATTCAGATGTTTGGGAACCTTCTTTTGAACAGTTCGGATTCCGCAAATGTCATGGCACGGAAACTGCCCTTCTAAAGGCTGCGGATGACATCAGAGCCATACGAGACCAGGGGGGGACAGCACTCCTGGTACTGCTGGATCTTTCGGCGGCCTTCGACACGGTCGACCACAAGATCTTAGTCGACCGTGTCGAACGACTGGGGGTCCAGAAAACTGCTCTGGACCTGCTTGTATCGTTTCTGGCCAATAGATGACAAGCAGTATCTCTAGGACCCTACCAATCATCGAAGGTGTCTCTGCCGTGTGGGGTCCCTCAAGGCTCATCCCTGAGTCCGACACTATTTAATATCTACGTGTCGGACCTTGCAAATGTCATCAAAGCATTTGGGATGAGCCTGACCTCCTACGCCGATGACACCCAATTGGTACTGGCTATCAAAGGGGACGGGGAGGAAGTGGCCAATCGATTCACGAGAGGAATGATGGCAATAGGTGACTGGATGGCCACGAATTGTCTGAAACTCAATTCAGAAAAAACTGAAGTGGTCATCTTCGGTCACCTCTCCCCGGGCTGGTCACCTGTCTGGTGGCCACCATCTTTCGGTCCCCCGCCGAGTCCAGCTAGCAAAGTGAGAAATCTAGGCGTCATCTTCGATGCTGGCCTCAATTTTATGGCACATGCGAATAAAACTGCGGCTTCAGCTCATATGAAATTGAGAATGATTAGGAAAATACTACCTTTCCTAACGAACACGGCCGGGAAAACACTGGTCAGCTCACTAGTCCTGTCCTCCTTGGACTATTGTAATGCCCTATTCTTAAATGCCCAAGTCCGAGTGACAAATAAGATGCAGTCAATCCAAAATGCAGCCGCACGAATGCTGGCTGGGATCCCCAAGTTCGCACCAGTTACAAACATCATTAGGGATCTCCATTGGCTCCCGATACGCAGCCGTATCAAATTCAAATCGCTGTGTATTGTTTACAAGTCACTCAATAATCAAGGTCCCCACTTTCTCAAACAGAATCTTCTCCATCATGTCCCAACCCGATCTCTTCGTTCCTCTATTCAGAACTTCTTGGCTGTGCCTTGCACTAGAACAGTCACCTGGGGCGACAGGCGTTTCCTGGTTGCCGCCCCTAGACTCTGGAACACCCTTCCTGCACATATCCGAGCAAGTCCCTCCCTGTTTACATTCCGCAAACAGCTAAAGACGTGGTTATTTGACCAATAGCCTTGTATATCTTCTTTACCCCAGTTGCTGATCCATCCCTTAACTAGCGCCGAGACGCCCACGGGTATTCGCCGCGCTCTACAAATGTCAATAAATAAATAAACAGAATGCAAATGACGGATCTGACTCATCACCGAAGGCTGGTTACCCACCTCCCCTGGAATGGTAATGGGCAAAACACGAGCATCAAATCCATAGCTGGCATAAAATGGGGACACACCCAATGAGCTATGCCATGCATTATTATACGCCAATTCAGCAAGCCAAAGAAGTGACACCCAATTATCCTGTGCCTCTCCTGCATAACACCTTAGATACTTTTTCAATGTTTGATTCAAACGTTCAGTTTGACCATCTGTTTGAGGATGGAAACTAGTTGTCAAGGATGATTTGATGTGCAGCGCCACACACCAGGATTTCCAAAAGCTAGCAATGAACTGCAGACCCCTGTCCGAAATGATAACCTCAGGAATCCCATGATAGCGGAAAACATTGGTTAAGAGTAGTTGGGCTGTCTGGCCAGCAGTGGGAAGGTTTTGACAAGGAATGAAATGTCCCATCTTTGTAAGACTATCCACCACTACCAACACTGCCATATGCCCATGATCAGTAGGCAATCCTGTTATGAAGTCCATGCTAATACTTTGCCATGGCCTTTTGGGAGTAGGCATGGGGATCAGTTTTCCCTTGCTCTGACCTTGCTGGTTCTTAACTCGAGCATAGACATCACATTTTCCCACCCACGAGACTACATCATTGTTCAACGTGTTCCACCAAAACTGTCTCTGCATAAGAAGAATTGTCTTCTTTATAGCTAGAAGCTCTTTTTCAGCAATGGTATAGTTCTTTTCTGCCTGGTTTAGTTTTTGGGAAAGATATGCCACTGGGTGTAGTTGCCCTGTTTGTGAATCCCTTTGCGATAAGATGGCCCCAACAGCCTCATCCGAAGCATCTGCCTCCACTATAAAAGGCAATGCAGGTTGAGGATGCGCCAGGATGGGAGCAGAGATGAACGCTTCCTTAAGAACACAGAAGGCAGTATCTGCTTCTTGTGACCATAGAAATGACACTCCTTTCCTAAGCAGGCGAGAGAGAGGAGCAGCGATCTGTGAGAATCCTAGTATGAATCTCCGATAATAATTAGCAAAGCCCAGAAAACACTGGACATCTCTCACCGTTTTAGGTACCGGCCAAGTCTGAACCGCTTTTACTTTTCTCTCGGCCATTTGCAACCCTTCAGGGCAAAGCATAACTCCCAGAAATTCTACTATGTCCACTCCGAACTCACATTTACTGAGATTGCAATATAATCTGCTCTCTCTTAGTCTCTGCAGGACTTGTAGGACATGCTCTTGATGTGCTTCCACCCGGTCTGAATAGATCAGTATGTCGTCGATGTATACTACGACTCTGGTATCCACTAGATCTCTCAGAACGTCATTTAAAAAGTATTGGAACGCTGCCGGGGCGTTGCACAAACCAAAAGGCATAACGGTGTATTCAAACAACCCATATCGAGTCTTAAAAGCTGTTTTCCACTCATCCCCCTCTCTCACACGTACTAAGTGGTATGCCCCCCGCAGATCCAGTTTAGTATAGATCTGGGCGTTCCTGACTTGATCAAGCAATACGGAGACGAGGGGGAGAGGGTACCTGTTTCGAATGGTATTCTTATTCAGCATCCTATAATCCACACAAGCCCTCAATTCGCCGTTAGCTTTAGCTATGAAAAACATCGGCGAAACAGCTGGAGACTTTGAAGAATGATCTAAGTATTCCTTTAAATGTTTTGTTTCCGGCACTGATAAAGCATACACCCTACAAGTAGGTACCAGCGCTCCTTCCACTAGATCAATACAACAATCATAGGGTCTATGAGGGGGTAACTCGTTTGCCATTTGGTCATCAAATACATCCTCATACATGAGATACTCTATAGGTAATGTCACTTCCTTTTCCGCTGCAGTGGCGACATGAAATGGGAAGGACAACCCTGCTGCCTGTGTGACTGTGTGTGGTCTCATGTGTGCCTGACATTTTTCGGACTGAAACTTAATCTTTTTCTCCTTCCAGTTAATGTCGGGGTTATGATATGCCAGCCAAGGCATGCCCAAAATGACCTCATATTGAGGCGCCTCTATGATGTTCAAAACCAAATTATCACGATGTTCACCCTCCAAAACCTCTAGAGTTAACAATACTTCTTCGGTTTGTTCAGTGATCAACCCTGACTTCAGTGGTTTACCATCCACTGCCCACACCTCCTCAGGATGTTGCAGAATAATGCGTTTCAATGACAATAGAGACACCAAACCGCTATCTATAAAATTGCCGGTGGCTCCCGAATCTATCATTACCAACACCTGGTGTATTATTTGATGACTCTCTAAACACATGAACAGGCAAAGACGTCCCACAGTTGACCCTGGTTGGGTGATATGATCTTGTAGGTGCCCAAACTTATGTTTTTACAAATACCAATCACACATTGTTGTGCGCAAAACTTAATACTATTGGCTTGTAAAGCGACCAACACCTAAATACAAACAGTTCAGGAAATTTTTAACGCTATTACTTTCCCTTGAGTTTTATCAAGTTCTAAAAAGGACAGGACGTTTAGGTTTTTAGAAAAATATAACAATGTATATTTATTTCAAAGTCAAAAGTCATTCGCAAAACACAAAAAAATTATTTAAAACAATTTATACAGTAGCTAGTTTAAAAACATGATTAAAAATTCAGTGGTTTATGAATTAAACAAATAGTTCATACATAAGCAATTCAAACATAACAGTTTTTTACAAAGACATTGCACAAGAACAGGGGTCGACGCGGCGTTTCGGTTTTTGGAGAAACGATAAAAAACCTTCTTCAGGACCAAGTTCTAAAAAGAAACATACAATTACTTTTTTGCGTGTGACACATATTAAGTACATATACATAGCATTTTTTCAACCTAAAGCACCTCCTGACAACTATAGAGACAGAACACCTTGTTTCTGTTCGTGGTTGGCCATTACTTGTTTACAAAATTAAGTCAAGATATTGGTATTTGCAAAGAACATGTGGACTCCAAAACGGGGTTTGTAGTGGGTATCAGAGAATAGTATATATTATCTCTCCGACAGTGTTGGCAAAAATTGCCTTATAATCAAAAAAAGGGGTAGGTAATGATAACATCCCTTGCTGGTCTTGACATCGGTTACTGATTATTAACCGAATGGTGGGGGGGTCATGTCTCTCACCCGAAATAAATGGATATTTAGTGAGGCTAGTTACCTTAGTTATATAAAGCTCTCAACCCGATCGATCCGGGGAGGATGTGTGCCCAATTATACTTTTGGGTTTCACCAGGGCTGCGTGTTGCCAGGTCTGCAGGTAATTGTAATTCCTATTAGGAAAGTAGTGTATTAAAAAAGCCTGTGTTAGTTGTCAACTGGGCATACTATCTGAAATAAAGGGCTAGATGGTGGATTACAGCTACCTTGTAGTTTCCTTGCGGATGTTCATCCGTTAGTAGTAGGAGCCACCGATATAGGTAATTTCAAAGGGCTGAAAAATAAATTAATAGGAGAATACACTAAGTCTCTATTTTTTCAGGCTTGTCATGGTATTCTGAAAAAAAGGGGGTGCTATTTAACTTACCCAGATTTTTAATTACTGGGCCCTCAAATCAACTCAACCTTTTCATATGGCGCTGTGTTGATAAGCGCTGCCTTGTGTTGATGCGCTGCTCCTTGCACTGCAGATCAATAAGATAGAGGGGATGTTTGTAAATTTGCTGGTAAGGAACCTACTTCAATTCTACAGCTGATTCATTAAGTGCTGTATAGATAGCGTGTTTAACTATTGTCTCTGTTTATGTCATAGCTCCTCCAATATAAACGCTATCTTTGGGACTATTATAAGTCGGGACAGTTTTTATGAAGCCCCGTTCTTGTATGAGGCAGTCTGGTTTGATAAAGCCTTGTATGTGTTTAGTGCATTTACTGGAACTTGTAGTCTTGTGGGAAAACGTACTACTTATATTACTTTGAGTCGTAGTATCCCGTGTGTTTCTAGGGGTGTGTTTAATAGAAACCTTGTTGAAATTACCCAAACTGCTTTATATGCCTCCAGAGTGCTTTACATATTTTTTCTCTCAGTTACGGGAATGCTGGTTGGTAGTGGGTGGGCTATCCCCAGAATAGTTACTTGTTAACCGCTATTCGCGTAAGTTTTAAATAACGATTCGATTTTGTAGCGCAAGGATCGCGGCGGTTCTTACTATGTTCAAAGAAGCGGAATAGCCGATAGCAACTCGCTTACCTTAGTATTGTGGTTCGGCCTCCCTGCTCCTACTGCTACGGTTCTTCCGGGATTCATGTTGGATTGTTATGTGGAGGTGAGGGCCGTCCATGTCGATTTTATGCACAGGCACTTGCAATTGGGCGGCAGGTAGCTGCATTTTGATTGGCTCTCTAGAGGTCACGTGTCCGCGGGCTGTGTTTACAATCTGCTGTTTTTTTAGCGGACTACTGTGCTGCATACAGAGTATCGGGCTGCTCGTTGATGGGTGCTAATATTAAAAAACCATTTGCATCATTGTAATAAACCAAAGTGTATATTGTTTGCACTAGGGTTTTTCTTCAGAAGATAGTGCAATGTGTGTCCTTTTAAAATCCGTACCCCATATTGATTTAGCGAAGGGGTGAGGTAGTCGAAAAAAATAAAAAAAATTTAGAAGAATAAAATGAATGAATAGGCATTATATTTACAATGTGCTAGTGAGATTTAAGTATCTATTAGTGTCTATTGGGGGAAGCTACCAATTGATCTGGCTTCAGTATCTATCTATCCTTGCATTATCGGTGTTTCATCAGACTATTCTCTCCCAGTCTTCCCTGCTGTTCAAGCCAGTGCGGACACTGTTACATCTGGACATGTAGAATTGTTCACGTCTTTTTCTTTTCTGTGTCAGATTGCCACCTCTGACATTGAGACTTACATGTTCAACACAGCACCAACGCAGATCGGTGAGCTTGTGTTTAGCAGTTTTCCAGTGTTCAGTAAGAGGAGCACCTATTTTGTTGGTGCGTAGGGCCGACCTGTGTTCATTCAGTCTAACCCGTACTTCTCTAGATGTTTCTCCTATGTAAATCAAGTTACATGGACAGGTAATGAGATATACCACGCTTGTGGTACGACAATTCATGAAGCTAGTGGGTTTGATGACGGAATCTTTGATGGTGATGGTATCACCTCGGATAATGTCCTTACAAACACATGGACAACACTATGTGTGATACCGAATCCTGAATCACTTCGCACACTAGCGAAGGAAGTTTCAAAGGGGATTTATCAGTACCGTCCTCAAAAGTTTCATTAGTGGAACCCGTATTAGATACAGCCAATCTTTTCTTGACCCATCCTCCCGTATTTTTGGGCTTAGAAGGACACTCCCGGACATAGTGTCCTTTTTTCCCGCAGTACATGCACAACCCTTGTGTTCTGCGGGTTTCCCTTTCTTCTCTGCTCAATGGTGCCCTTTCTGCACCTATTTCCATGGGTTTGTTTCCTTCAGCAGACACCAATGGTCCTTTCCTAACGGTATATTCTGGTCTGGAATAGCCTCTATCCCACTTCTTCCTATCCCCACTACGTTCCGACATGCGACCATCCAATCTCAGGGAAAGGCTGATCATTCCTGCACAAGTAGTGGGTTGAGGGTCTATCTGCGCAATGATATCCTTTAAACCTTCTCTAAGTCCTTGATAGAATATGGACATCTGCTTTTCTTTGGGGCATGACGATTCCGCCACCAACCGATTAAAGGTTGTTAGATAGGTGACCAGCTCATTCCTACCCTGTCTCAATTCCAATAACTACTTATCTGCACTGAAGGTTGTTGCACGTCTATTAAAAACCCTCTCAAATTCTGCTCTAAATGCCCCCCAGTCCGACCGAATGGGATCATCCTTACGCACCAAAGGCACAGCCCAATTCTCTGCGTCCCCCACCCTATACGAAATGGCAAACGCCATTCTGGATTGGTGGTTTTGAAAAGATGCAGGTTTACACGAAAAGTGTAACATGATTTGAGTAAGAAACACCTGCGTTTTAGAAGGATCTCCAGAATACCTTTCAGGGCTAGCCAACGGAATAGGATGAGGCACAGTAACCTGGATGCGGGAATCTGAGTTGAGGCATCAAATGGGTTCCCTGCCAATCTATCCACCCGGTCTCTTAAGGCTGTTGTCTCTGCTCTAGAGGCTATTAGCTCCTGTTGTACTAATACAAGAGCCTGCAAAACATCCTCCAGGGTCGCCATGATTATTCAACAACTGAATCAGGCAAGGCATTTAACTTGGGCGCGTAATTCTGTCAGGGCCCTCCTTGCAGGATCCGGCTGATGAATATATGGCTCCACCTCCAGCTGTTACTAACACCCTGAATGTAAATCACAGGGTGTCCGAACCAGAAGGTGAGGGAGAAAAGATGACAAGAAAGACCGGGGAAGGGAAGGGGTCAGCAGGGACAAGGGTTCTGAAGCGACAAAACACAGGACGATGATAAATACTATGCAGCAGGCAACACTACACTCAATAATTCTCGCTAGATCTCCTATACCTTAGTAAGCTGTAATTAGTCTTCCAGCACTAACAAATAAGTCCCAGTTCATACTCCTGTAAAGAAATCCACACGTTATAATATATCCTGGCAGCACCATTCAACATAAATGAATCCTTTATGCTTAATCACCCACCAGGTTATGAGGAGATGAATTTATAAATGACCCATTTAACTTATAATCCAGTGTGAGTTCCATGTAATTATGTTTTCCCCAGTCCAGAAAGACCTAATGAGTTAGAGATAAATCTCTCGTAGCACTCTAGAAGGTATCACCAATACTTATAACGCAGTGTTGAAAATAGTTCCCCTAAAATTCGTAAAAGGCAGCATGAGGTTGCGTCCACCCCTATGCTCCTCTAGATAGCTATCCACCTGAGAATCGCAAGAAAACGGCAGCATGGAGTTGAGACCACCCCTATGCTCCGCTTAACCGATATGCCTTATAAAACCACAAACTACCATCCGGCAGCGGTAAGTTTCGACCACCTCACCGCTCCAGACCTGAAAAACAACAACACACAGCAGCGTGTGGAACACCACGACGCTTCGCTGCTAATCCTTACTGAATCCGTTGGACTCCAACGCCGGAGCTTCCGAGGCAGCGCGCAGCCTCGGCCACAGCGCTCCTAAGCAAAACAAACAATAGAAATAATCCCAGCTCGCATCAGCCGATACGAGTGTTCAAAAGTACCAAGATCTCAGGCTCAGGAAAATATCGCGAGCGACGGCTCCCAGCGATATAACCCCAATCAGTACCTCTCTGATCCCTTGGCTCCGCAACCGCTTTACTCCGCGACAGAAGCAGCCGCTCCTGCAACGACGAAGGCTGGAACTATCCGCCGAAACCAAAGACGGACTCAGAATTACGCGCACCATCGTCCGGGCGCTTCCCATCAAATACTTCCTACAGCAAAGGCTCATGGAAGTTGTAGTCTAGGCAGGCCTGGTGACGAAAACCTCACAGGCTGCATTACAACCTGCATGGAGAACATGCCCAGGCACCCATTTCCTATCTGAGCGCAGAACCACGGCAAATCAGACCAATCACAACGCTGCATTAGAGCATTGCAATTGGTCAGGAGGGCCTGGCTGCTTCCTCTTCCGGCTGGAGCAGAGGGACGACAAGGGATGACGCGAAGAAACGCTGGGAGGTACATTTTCTTTTTTTTTAATCTTTATACCCGCCACCTGCCCTGCCAACCCCGATCCGTGCAAGCAACTACTGGTTCTTTGAAGAGGTGAGCCTTCAGCTGTTACCTAAATTAAAGGTATCTGGGTGGATACAAGGATATCATTCCATATCCTCGCAGCGCCAAGAAACCAATCGGTGATAGTGCACTTAATAAATATTTTAATAACATAACATTACATAACATAACAAGAGAATTCCTTTTACCTTGTGTTTTTCTTTGTCTCCCTACTCAGGGAGTTCTGGCTGCCGGTGCACCAGCCATCAAGCACGGTACCGAACAGCACACCGCTGCTGTCCAAGGACCCTGCCATTGTGCACATGTAATGATCCTGCCATCAAGCTCCTCGAGTGTGCCTACTAACTAATCCTGGTAAGGCACTGGACCCAACATCTGATTTCTGACAATCTGAGCCACAAAAGGAGAATTGCAGACGCCTTCTCCACCCTGCCTCTAGAACCCCCGGGCTTACGCCCTCGTCCCGACGTGTGAGAGTACAGCGGTATGAGCAGCTCCACGCCGCTCCTTCATCCAACTTAGAACTCTCATCACTAACCTTCAGTGGTAGTAATATTCTAAACCAGGCAAATGTAATATTGTAGTCCTGATGATGATCCCGTTTCTATTCATGAGCATGGGATCGAAACGTCGACATTTTTAATAGTTGCACAGCTATCCATTGTGTCTAATTCTTGTGGTTGCTATTTTGGTCAAACTTGCTGTTACCTACCTCTATATGCAAGTTACCTCAGCTCAAAATATTTGCCTGTAATTAATGTTTTATTGTTTGTATTGTTTTCCCAGTTCCCCACGCTTCCCCTTATGTACCAGGGTACAGGCTTGTGCCCTGTAAAGTTTTGTTGTCTAAAACATTATTTGATCTCATTTACTCTATTGTTTGAATAAAACTCCATGTCCGGCTGGACATTGGATATATATAGTATCCCACTGTGGGCTAAATTTCATTTTTTTCTCATGTTTCTAAATTGCTCAGGACCTTTGTTCTCTGAAATAGGAATTGTAACCCGTGGTCCTTGGCCAACATTCGGGCCCCCTTGTCTGTTTAAAAATGGTGTGCAGAGAGCCACGCAAGATGTGAGCTTGTCATCTAAGTAAGCAGGGATGCCGGTCATGATGGATTTTGTAGACGAAGCAGCTGTTGAAGGTGGTGCAGGCTGGCAGGGGGAGCCTGTGGACTTCCATCATTGTGGGGTGATATGGTCGTAGTTCTTTGGGCTCTAATGGGGCGTACTGCAGCATGTAGGATAAATATTCTAAGGCGAGCCAGTGTGGATTAAAATTTCAAGGTTGTTTCCCAGTTTCCCAGTACATGATAAGGCTGATGGCACAGACGATTTTTGAGAAAGAAAGAGGTGAAAGCAAACAAAACTGTTGAAGTAGCCTGATTTCTGTTGAAGGTACCACTCATGTCACTGTTAAGCCTAGAGTGTAAATCTGAGTTCTGATGCACTTATCTTTTTATTTGAACGAATATAAGCACAAGTGAGGCCTAGGAAAGGGGAGCAGAATGTTATATAAACAAAGCGTTATTATTTTGAAATTCCTCTGACTGTGATTATCAACTTATATTGTTAAATGTGAAACTGCCAGAATGCAGTCATATGTAAACTATAAAGCAATGGCATGTGCCCTGAGTTGTGGATACAAGACATCTATCAAACACCTCTGTAGCCTTTAAAAGTTATAATCTCAATTATTAGCATGCACTGGTTTTTCCATAGTATTCTTCCCCCTTCTTCTGAACCTTGCTGCTCTGGTTCATGGCTGCAAGGCCCAGGAGAGGGATGGAGTGTGAGGCATAAAGGCCTGGTGGGGAAAGCATCTGCAGGTGAGCCAGAGAAGCATAGTCAAAGTCTGGGTGAGTGGTACCTGCAGTGAAGCCAGGAGATCATCACCTAACCCTTGGGGGAGGGGTCTTTCTATGTGGCTCTTACAGCTGCACCTCTGTGCTATGAGATATGTATCCCTGTGTGCAGTACTGGCATCCTCAGTCTGGTGGATGGGACTCTCTTCTGCACCTTCCACAAAGGTACTGAAGGACCACTGCGATGCTGGTTAGAGGGGTCTAGCTGATAACCATGAAGTTAGAGTAGTGTTCTGCACAGACATTTTTATCTCGGAAGTAAGAATAGGTTTAACAATATTTCCCCAAGAGTCTTGCCTCATCTCACACCTTTAGAAGTCTCCCCAGCCTGGAGCAGACGTTTGTTTTCAACAAATTAATTTTCAAAAGTACAAGCCATAAATATTGAGATATTTCATTTGTTATATTGTACTGGGGTCTAAGCCTCTTCTCTCTTCCATGTAACCTCCAACAAACCCAACATAAATTCACATTTCCAAATCCAGGGCAATAGATCCTTCCTGTGTCGAATCCCCGGTAGATAGTCCACTGGTGCACACATAGCACCTAGACATTCTAATTGGCAGGGGCCATGGCCAATAAGGCCACAACTGTTGACCGTATGATCCATTTTATCATCTGCCTTTTTCCTACCAGAGAAGTTATTTCACAAGTGCCAGGTTCAGATAGTGCTTCTAGGGCACGCAAACAGCAGTTAAAGCACTATACAAGTGTGTTTAGGATGATAGAGAAAAGTACATTATGATCTACTAGGGAACTCTTTGACACAGTCGCCAGTTTGGTCACCCCCAAGTCAGTGATCGTTCCTCCAAGTCTGGAACTTTGTGAGATTCTCGCCAAGTTCTTCTCAAATAAAGTGGAACTGATCTTCACGGCACTTGAGCATCAAGTGGGGTTGACTCTTCTTGAAGGGAAACACATGACCCTTTCGGTCAATCCACATGAGGCAAAACTCTCTGGGTTCCGTCCAGTGAACTCGGAAGAGATTAAAAAATTGCTTCATGCAACTAAATCAGGTTCGCCTCAAGATCCCTGTCCAGCATCATTTGCACAGTTGGCAGCTCCCCTATATCATGTACTCTCGCGGACCTATTCAACCAGATGTTTGACATTGGAGAATATCCAACATGCTGGAAACGAGCATCGATTGCCCCACTGCTTAAAAAACCGACACTCGATATTTCAGACCCCAATAGTTATCGGCCCATAGCTAGGCTACCACTGCCAGCCAAACTTATCGAGAAGGTTATGAATGCACAGCTCTGTGCCTTTCTCAGGACCTCTCAGTGTCTGGACAAAGCCCAACACGGGTTCAGGGAAGGTCACAGTACCGAGACTGCCCTGATCAAATCTACGGAAGAGATCAGGAAGGCTCTGGATGCAGGGGGACGGGCAGCTTTGGTACTCCTTGATCTTTCCGTGGCCTTCGACATGGTCCACCACAGTATTCTGGTGGATCGTTTAGAAGACAGCGGGATCCAGGGAACGGCCCTGAGCATTTTAAAATCTTTCCTGCCGATAGGGTCCAGGTGGTGGCCCTGTGAGATTTTGAGTCTAGACCTTTCAAACTCCCAGGGGGGTCCCACAGGGCTCCTCCCTTAGCCCCACCTTATTTAATATTTATGTCTCTTCCCTCGCCCCGGTGATTGGGTCATTTGGATTTGAATTAACATCTTACGCAGATGATACGCAGATTGTGGTATCTCTGCTCCCGTGGAGAGAAGAAGGCATAGCTGCCAAGTTCCAGGACTGCTTGACTGCGGTTAGCTCGTGGATGGCAGGTAACTGCCTAAAATTGAACTCCTCTAAAACCGAGGTTCTACTCTTTGGTGCTGATGTTAGTTTCTGGAGCCCTAAATGGTGGCCCGACGATATGGGAGCCCTACCCATTCCGGCAACGAAGGTAAAGAACCTGGGAGTTCTTACTGACAGTCAACTATCCTTCAAACCACAAGTCAATGCCTTAACCTCCTCCATTTACTGGATCATGAAAAGTATTAGGAAGGTTCTCCAATTCCTACCAGACAGTAGCAGGAAAACGGTGGTGACAGCACTCGTGCTCTCCCGCCTTGATTACTGCAACAGTCTTTTCCTGGAAGCCCAGCAGGGGCTGTTCAATAAACTGCAGGTGCTGCAAAATGCGGCCGTACGTTTGATTACTGGTCTGACCAAATTTTGCACCGGTGGCACTGGAACTGTGAAAACTGCATTTGCTTCCGGTGCGCAAACGGATAATGTTCAAATCATTGTGTATTGTGTACAAGGCAGTTCATGGACTGGGTCCATCTTTTCTCCAACAGCACTTCCAACTGAACACGCCAGGCAGACAGTTGAGGTCGGCCAACAAAGGGCTAGTTAAGATTACTCGGATTAGGAAAGCACGATGGGGAGGCAGAAGCTTCATCTCTGGAGCTTCCTCCGCCTGGAATGCTCTGCCCTTGGCCCTGAAGCAAAGTACGAACCTGATGGCCTTCAGGAAAAATATTAAAACCTGGCTTTTTGGCCTTTAGAAACCGACTGTCACCTAGGGGAGATATCATCTCAGAGCCAGGACACGGCTCGGTAACAGTGCGCTTTATAAATGGTATAAATAAATAAATAAATAAATCCACAAGCTAACGCAGAAAAAACAATTTTGGCTTAGAGAAAGTTTCAAAAACAGACATTACCTCAAGATATAGGCAGGTCCTCCTCTCCCACCTGGCTCATCAAATAGAGCCGGGTTTATTCTGCTAAACTGAGGGGTGGAGGCGGTATGGATGAGATTGCAAGGCCTAAGGGATGGGGCCTCCTCTGCTCACCTTGAATGTGTGGCACAGAGAAGTGCATTTAAGCTTGCTGGCATGACTGCACATAAGAGGACTGTTTCCTCATCTCTAAAGTGCATTTAAAGCTAAATCCCCACATGTACATCAGGAACTTGCCCATGAAGTGTTCATATGCCGACATTACACTTGAGGGCACTTTAGAGGACTTCTAAGCTCCCTTTTCTGGATACTTATGAGATGATTAGCACCTTCTTTTTTTCCCCCCTCTTTCTCTATCTTTTTCCATCTATACTTTCTCTCTCCTACTTTCTTCTTTCTCCCCATCCACTCCCTCTCCATTCACTCTCTGATGTCTCTCCCCTCGCTCTCTGACTTCTCTTTCTTTCCTGAAGCCCTCTCTGTACAATCTGCAAATAAGTCCTTAGAGCTGGAGAATGTGACAGAGATGCCAGCAGCAACCCTGGCCCTCAAAAACTGGGCACCCAAACCCCCCGCTCCCCCCCGTGCAATACCCTTCCAGCCAGAACCAATTAATACATACATGGATCCATTTACCTCTACCAGCAATACTACTCTGCTCTGCTCTGGTACAGCATTTGCAGAAAAAATGCAAAACAGGACAAAGTGTATGCAAATAGTAGGAAAGTAAAACTATAAGTAGTATAATGCAAAATGAGGTGAGCTAAAAAGCCAGAACTCTCACATGACACAGGAAAGCACAATATTATTTTCACTACAAACTATCGCATCTCATTTGGGGCCTCACATAGCAAAAATGAGTATTGCATTGTAGATGCCACCAACCAAACTTTCTCTAGGTGTCAAAATATTAGGTGCCATCATGCCCCTCAGTGGTACTCATTTAATCAACTAGGGCAAGATGAAAGGATGAGCTATTCACACTGAATTTCAACCCTATGAGATCCAGGTTTCAAGGCATAAGCTCATTCGTATAATTTTGATAGACTTCTCTTCGTTATGGGTTAAACTCTTTGTTACTGTGCATTATCTAACTGCACAACACTAGCAAGAAGGTCATTCTCATCACAGACAATGGGGAGCTCTGCAACCGCCAATAGTGCTGCAAGAAAGCTCTTACCATGCAAGTCAAAGGGGTGGCTTTAAGCCTACAGCACCAAGGTTCACTTTTTCCAGCTTACTTAGGGTCTGAATACGATCTTGGCGAATTGGATACTCAGTCAAAAACGTGACGTATATCTAGGGCTCCTGGTTTTATGGTATTTGTTTTTCACTTTTCCGTCTGTATTTATCCATATTTTTTTTGGGGGGGTGCATTTCATCTGTATTTATCCATATTTATTTTATGTTTTGCGTATATAGTTGTAAAACTGTACATTTCCATATTTATTTAAATGATAGACACGCACTCATACTTTGATTTCTGTTGTGTTTTGGCTATTTAAGTTGTCAAATATTACATAGCACGTACATCCACTGGCTAATATTAGCATTATACCACAAATGTATGTTGATACATGCAGTTATTTAAACAAATGTCATCCTGTTTTTTAATTTCCCATGCTGTCCATCTGCTCAGCTGTTGGGCTGTAATTCAAGAAAGACCGCATATAGAGTCACTTAAAAGAAGCATATTTTCTGCATTTATCCACTTTTAAAAATAAATGCACATTGTTTCCTGTCTGTATTTAAAAAATCAATAAAAACGGAAAACAGGGACCTTACGGTATATCCCGTCAGGCGTATTACAAGTTCCACTATATCCTATGGAAATTGCAATAGGGTGGACGGTATACCCGTCAGATTTGTGACAGAGTGTCCCATCCGCCAAGATCGTAGACAGGCCTTTAGTGCTGTAGGCTCAATACATAAGATTGATTATTTCAGCCACAGGACATAAGGTCTAGTTTTGAATGTATTCCAGAGTTGCAGGATAGAGTTACTGTAAACCTTTGTGCAGTATATGTTGGAAAGATATAGTGCTACAAAAGTTTATGTTCACCTGCATATGGCAATATCTGCATTCCAGGCTATGAAACTGCAGCTTCATGAAGTTGTGTAAGGCTGTATCAATAGGGTAGTAGTACAGCAGCATAGGAACATAAAGCATAAATAAACAAGGTAGTAATGCTGCAGTCTGACTTGCAAGTAGAGGCACAGTGAACTTAGAGGGTGTTATGCCCAGAGCAGTGGTACTCAAACCAGAAAAGCTGCAGCACTTTGAACTCATTAGGATAAAAGCACAAGGCAGTAGTGCTGCCACCTGTAGTCAGAAGCTGCAACACAATGGTCAGATGTGACCAAACGCATGGGGAAGTAGAGCTGAGATCTGAAGTTGGATGGAAACTGTAGCACTCTGGCTCATAAGAAGTGAAGCCCAAAACATTAGTGCTAACATCTGACGTAGGAAGCTGCAGCATTATGAACTGATAAGGTATTATGCACAGGGCAGTGGTAGAGGTGGAAGAGTCACTAACACATAATTTGCTTTTTTCCCCCCACAATTCAGTCTACCTTACTGCATAAAGAACGGCCCCAACAGCGCTGGGATGCCTGGCTTCACCTTGGGGGTGCCCAGGAGGGGGCATCTCACAGGGAAAGCCAGGGAGGGTTCCACAGCGGTATACAGCGCCAGGATGCCCCGAGATGGGGCGGCAGTGCGCTTTACAAGTATACACACATTTACATTTACATAAATGTGGCCCTCCTATGTTACTGAACTCCAGTGGTCCTTCTCTTAGTCCAGAAATGGTATTGTTGTCACAGCGGGCCAGGGGAAGGGGCATGATTGTTTCTAGGTTGATATATAAAAACAATTACTTCTAATAAATGCCTTTCTGGTGAACTAATGTGAAACACCACCACATATTATTATTTTGTTTTATTTTGAAGAAGCTCTGTGATATTTTACATGATGTTTGTTGGAGTAATTACATGCCAAACATGTTCATGACTTGGCTTGTGCACAGGCTCTCAGAGCCAGGCCAGACCCTTGGCGCGGGTCACCTTGTTAGTTGTTGGCTCGGCAACCGCTAGACCGTAGTGCTGCTATCTGTAGTGAGGAGCTGGCATACTAGGAACTCTTTTGGGCCACTCAGGTATAGAGCAGCACGGTGAGGTGCAGGGAAGGCTCCTTCCCCTGCATTAATGGTGTAGCGCTATGAGGCCTGGGCACAGTGTAGCGCTATGAGGTTGGGTGGAGAGGCTGCTTCCCCTTGGTCTTGCAACCATGGTGTAGGGCTGTGAGTCCTAGAGGAGAGTGTCCTCTTGCCTAAGGGCTCACAGCCATGGAACTGTGCTGAGAGACACCAGGGAGAGGGTCCCCTCCCCTGGCCATTGGAACTCCATACTGTCACCGTGATGCATAGGACACGGGGGCCTATGCTGGGCCTCACAGTCGTGAAACAGTGCTCTGACACCCAGGAGAGGCCCCCCCCTTCCCTGCAGCCATGGTGTAACACTTTGAGCCCTAAGCTAGGTGGGCCACATCCCCTGGGCTTTGAAGTGCTGGATCATGGCTACTCTCCTTTGGTCCTTGCAGTAACAATGGCCAAGACAGCAATACGAGGCCTATATCAGCCAGGACAACGCATGCGTAGTGTGAATAAACCCTGGAACCCAGCCATGCCTGTCAGACCTGGTGGCTGCCTCCTCCATCACACCTTTCCCCACCTGATCTAATGTCCTGGGTTACCCAAGAGACTCCTTGTGTTGAACGGAAATGCATACCAAAAAGGTTGCACAAAGATTTTACCTTGCTTTTTTGCTTTTGAACCTGAGCACTCCCCCACCCTGACCTTTTGAGCTAACTGTAGATCCATTTGCCCTTCCTCCCCTGCCCCCTTTTACCCTCTTGTGAAAAGACATCAAGCCCTTGAAAGTGTAAGATCAAGACACCACTCGCTCTCTCATAATACAGCAGAAGCAGGCGGTCTGGTCAGTGATAATCAAAGTAAACGTGGGGCCCTGAGCAGCTGCCCACACTGCCATGGCTAGTGCTGGGCAAGCTTACCATCATGTGGCCAGTGAGCTCGCCATCTTTGGTCAGTGCACCACTCAGTCCCTCTGGTTGTTTAGTACAGGTTATGCCAACCATGAATCCTCATTATCATCATCTAATGTCCAGCAGGTACTACCACCACGTTATTCCCAGTTGCATAGCTAGGGTGGCATAGGCCCAAAATGCTCCCATACCTTGTTTTCATAGTACAAATCAGCTATCAATGAGGTGCCGTAGGTGCCTCAGCCCTCTGGGAGCCTGCACCACTGCGTCTGCTGCACTAGTGATAGCTACATCTCTGGCTATCCTGTACTTTACATGTTTTGACTTACAGTGTCACCATGCCATTACATTTATGGGTGGGCAGAACTCGCTGAGTTTTACTCCACGTAATTCTGTGGGGTTCCAGAAAAACTCATTGAGGTTATGCAGAATTCCACCAATTGGTGGAAAATATGCTGCTCGCATTGCAATTTAATGCAGGTAGCATGGGCAGCACTGAAAATGTGCTTGAACAGCACCATGCGTTGTGCAAGAGCATGCATCCATTTGAGTTGATTTTGCTGCAGCTCAAATAGAAAATCTATGCTCGCGGCAGCAAATCTACTTGAACGGCTGCCATCTGACTGTAACCGTAAGTGAATGGCAGTGATAGAAAATCACGGTAGGCAGGAGCGGCCTTAGGCATGTGCAAGCTGTGCACCTGCACAGGGCCACCAAACCCCAGGGGCCACCACACCAATATATAACCTTAATATTATAATCCTATGAGGATGGACACATATTTGCGTTGCGGTCTCTGGCAGGGATTTGGTGTCCTCCGGCTCTGTTCCACTTCCAAACACCCTAACCCCCCCCCCCACACCCCCCTCTTCACTGGCCTCCGTGCTCCGCCCCGCCCGGACCCCCTCTTCCGGGGGCTCCTACCTATACTCCCTGCCCAGGGCCGCCATGAGCCTAGAGCCGCCCCTGCGGTAGGGGACCCAAAATCCCCGCTCGTGGTCGCCAGCTCACATATTCTGGAGCATCCCTGGAGAAAAATTCTGCCAGTAGGCAATTGGCAGAATTTTTCTAGAACTCCATGTTTAAGATTAACACGTGGTGGCCCGAATCACGCCATTTCCATGTGTGGAACTGAATATTTCACCTACCTCTAATTTCTATTCCCCTCCTCATTTCAGTTTTTCCAGTCACTCCTGGTTTGATTTTTCTTTTCAATCATTTGTCAGCAGCTCTTGCATTCATCCTCATTAATTCTGGTGAAGTAACATAGCATTCAATAATGTATTGTTGCCACAGTCTTATATATTGCCACGCTAGAATTCCTTTACAAACCTTTAATTAGGGATAGGCAGTGCTCGCGGAGTTTTACTCTGTGGAATTCCATATAGTTGCATTTAAACTCAGAGACAAATTAGAGATTATCTGCTCAAAGCCCGGTGGAACATTCAACCTAACCCCCTTATAGAAGCAAATAGAAAGGCATCAAGAATTGGGACATTGTATACTCTTATTTTAGGGACAAAACCTAATGATTCGGAAGAGCATAGTCACAAATGGGAGAATAGGCTAGGATGTCACGACATACATTTGGATACTTTCATCGAACTAGCTAGACGACTATTTATGTCTGCCAACTTATCTGCTCAAAATTGTAAGACTATCAGCCAGATTCATCAACGGAAATTCGGCTCGCAAAGGACCAGATTCTGAGAATTTGGCCCTTTGCAAGCGCAATTTTTGCATTTGGGATTCATCATCCCAAATGCAAAAATCGCTATTATAGAACTCGCAAATTTGCGAGGAATTGCATTTAAGGAATCTCTATTTGAGATTCCTTAAATGCAATTCATGAAACATTTAAAAATTGCGAATTCGCTATTTTGGGCCGTTATTTACCGCGAAGTCAAACCTGGTGGTAAGTAGCGGAAACTTAGAAAAATGCACTTACGTGCATTTTTCTAAGTTGTATGTTACACACACATGTCCTTGGGACATGTGTGTGTGCATAACACCAGCATCCAATATCATTTCAGGGGTGCAACAGGGTGTCCTTTGGACACCCCTGCACCCTTGAAATCGCAAACTCATCATGCGAATCGCTAATAGCGATTCGCACATTGATATGTCTTCCCATTCATTCCTATGGGCCTTTAGGCCCATAGGAATGAATGGGGAGTTATTCCTTATTTGCGATTAGCAATTAGCTAATCCCAAATAAGGAAGCTGTAGAAATCGCAATAAATATTGCGATTTGTACATGAATCCCGTTTTGCGAGTCTGTAATAGCGATTCCCTAATAATCGCTATTACAGACTCGCAAAACATGCCGATGATGAATCTATGTGTATGTTTTATTTGTACCTTATACCCAATAAAAGTGCTAAATGGGGTGGAGACCAGGAGGGAAAATACTTTCGTTGTGGCAACCCAGATGCAGATGTGGTACATATTTTTTACATGCCCACAATTAAATAGATTACTGGTTTCTGGCCATGTTCAGCATTGAGTATAGTTTATACGCTCTCAAATGTAGGCGTAAACGGAAAATGGGTTTGCAAATTTGGGGTGCAGTTAAGTCTTACTTGGATATGGATATATAAATGCCACTTTTTGTTCTTGGTCCTATTTTTTTTCTGTTTCCTTTTTTTAATTTTCCCCTGTATATGTTCAATTTCATTATATTACCTGTAGAGTTTTCTTGCAGATTTGAGTTCTAAGTATTGTTAAGTGACTGTGGCGTTGTTTCTGTTTCTTTGTTACTTATGTATTGTCAATAAAAAAAATTACAAAAAAAAAAAAAGACATTCTGCAGAGTTCCATGAGCAGAGAGAATTCGGCACTTCACGCTGCTCGTGCATGATTTTAGGCACCAAGAGCTTGTTCCACTCTGCAAAATGAGCATGAACTGCACCATGCAGTGCAACACAGAGTGCTGCTTCGTTCTGCCACTTGAATAGATTTTTCTACTCGAGCTGAAGCTTTTCCAACGTGAATGGTCACAACCTGCCATGACCGCACGCATTGAGAAAATCTCATTGGGAGGCATTCTAACATCCAAAAATCGGGCTATGGGGCGCAAATTCTCACTTGCACTCACCAGCGTAATGTTGGTGAGCCGCGCATAAGAGACAACTCCGCTACGTGACACATGGCCGAGTTTTGCTGAAACTCAGCAATTCTTGCATAGAGTGGAGTGGGCAAAACTCTGCGAACTCTGCCGGCGGAGCAGAATTTTCACCCACCCCTACTTTTGATTTATATATATTTTTTTTTCTCTCGTGTAATAATCTTGTTTCAACTCCTTGTGACACTCAATTAAATGAATGAAATACCCTTCTCTGTCCGAATTTGCACTATTATCGCATCAGTAGGGTGACTTTAAAAGATATACCCCCAGATTCATCAAGAACACATTTTGCGATTCCTTAATAGCGAAAAATACTGATTCGCTATTAAGGAATAGCAAAATGCTATTCATCAAGAAATCACTTAAAAAATAGAGATTTCTAATAATTCCTTAATTGCGACTCAGGAATATCTCCCCATTCATTCCTATGGGCCTAGAGGCCCATAGGAATGAATGGGAAAACCATCTCAATTTGCTAATCGCAATTAGCAATTCGCAAATTGAGATTGCGATTTCAAGGGTGCAGGGGTGTCCAAAGGACACCCTGTTGCACCCCTGAAATTGATGTGTGCACATATGTTGCGCACACACATGCCCTTAGGGCATGTGTGTGCGCAACATTTACCACAAAGTTAGACTTCGCGGTAAATAGCGGCCCCAGATTGCGAATTCGCAATTTTAAAATGGTTCATGAATTGCATTTAAGGAATCTCAAATTGAGATTCCTTAAATGCAATTAATCGCAATTTAGCGATTTCTAGAATTGCGATTTTTGCATTTGGGATGATGAAAAATAGCGCTCGCAAAGGGCCAGATTCTCAGAATCTGGCCCGTTGCGACCCGATTTTAGTTTGATGAATCTGGCTGAAAATCCACAATTCTGTCATTTTCAATTATTGAATTTCTCCATACTTTATTCTCTCTATATATTTGTTTATTTGTTTGCTATTTTTTGTTTAGGTTGATTTGTTCAGAACATGCCAATCATTTCAAAACAATTTCCATAGAGTACAAGAATGGTTAATATCAATGTGTTTCAGACATGATTCCTCCTTTCTGGGAGTAATGCATCCAGAAATGGCGAAATAATTGATACTCCTACCAGAAATGAAAGATCAAACATATCATTAGCTACAACAGCTTCTTTTGCACATGATTCTCAATCAATATCAATTCTACCTCTTTGATCAGCGAGTTTTATCTCCTTCTTCTAATCTTCTCAGAGTATATAACATTAATATAGAATTAAATACTGGAAAAATAAATGCATACTCATCAGTTTCTTCACTTCACCATACTCATTTACTTTCTTTTCATAGAAATGAATTTCCCTTGACCAAGCATCTACTGACAATGTTGGACTGCTTATATATTGAAGTAACTACTATTGTGTCTACCACAACCCAAAAATACTTTATTTTGATTATTAGCTTCTTCTGTCATTTCATTCATTACCCTTCTCTGTCCTCAGAGGGTGTCTTTCCCATTCTATCCATTCTCTTGTCAGTCAAAAACCTCCATCTTGTTTCTTTAATATAGTTTCTGCTATCTTTAAATGGATTGTTTCAATGATTCTGCATATTCAAAAAGATTATTAAATTGGCATCATCACCCCTTTGAATGTTTATTTATTTATTTATTTATTTATTTATTTATTTATTTATGTATTCTGATGCTCCATGATTTTGCATCAATCTACAGAAAAAGAAAAATTAAAGAGGAATATACCAATATCATCTAGCGAGGTATATCATTTTTTGATAGCTAATATTACAATGTAGAGCCTACCTCTTACATACATAGTACATATTAAGAGAGTCTAAAATTACAGCGAAAAATGACATAAATGCTAAATGCGTCATAAACTTAATGCTAAACTGACATGCTTTTGAAATGTGCTGATTCACAGTAGGCAAACATTGCTAGTCATGTAGGCCATAGAAAAGGCCATGAAACAAGTTTTTCTAGCTAAAGAAGAAACTTGAAATTGCTGAAATGTGCACAACGTGATTTAGAAGCTTGACCTTAGAATGATGCTTGGAGATGCTTCCATAACTGCAAAATGTTCTAATTTCACAAAGTATATTACTTTACTATGCAATATATTATCCTTCAATGTCATGGTCTACCTATTGTTTAATGTTTCATATAAGAATTGAATAGAATAGCGTGTGCAATTAAACAGTAATGATTGTCGCATTACTATAAAAGAGCACTTTACATAACAGTGATTTTGTTCTTTAGTTAGTGGTTAATTGTTCTCGCAGTGAAACAAATAAAGAAATAGAAGGCCAATGGATATGAAAAGCCTATGGGAACTATGCCTGATGTTCTAGAATCTAACCTCGCAAGACTTTCTGAAGCTAGGAACATGATAAAAAGTTGAATCTGTATGTATTTCCTTGGCAACGGAGGAATTGAACTTGCTTACTGAAGATCTCTGTACACTCATTAGCTATTGGAGGAGGAACCTGGCAACAATGTTTTCGATGCATTTTCTTGAATTCATATTAGTGCGTTTTCTTAGGCATAGGTAACGCTTTTTCCCAGACACTTGACGGTGGTAGTTATTGCTGTTTCCCTCCTTTAGCCTGACTTTGCTTTAATCCGACAATTTGCTACTGCAACTGTATGCTGACCTGAGACTCGGCTGAGTCTTATTAAATATTCTTAATGGGTAATTCTGCTATTTGATTTGATTTCAAAGCTTTATGCACCTTGATTTTACTCTTTTCCATTTAACTTGGAACTTTTTATCTGTTCTTATTTACCTAGATTCCGGATCCTGATTTCGTTAGAATAGGGAACTTATTTCCTTTATGGAACACAGTTTAATGTGTTTGAATCTTTTGAGGATTTGACTAACTATTATTCTTTTGATGAGATTTCTGGGAATTTATTTGATTCATGGACTAACAGAATAAAAATAAACAAAGATCTTTACTAATCTCTTAATGAGAAATAAACATATAAAATGACAATACAATTCTCATTGTTGACTGAACTTAAACTGTTTTTTGAATTGTCTAACTTGCTCCTTGACTCCTAATGCCCAATTCAAAGGTCCATTCTAAGAGGAGAAACACAGCCAGATTACGATGTCGGTCGGAAAGCAATCCGACCAACTCCTTTTCGGAATCAGCTGATTACGATGGTTCCGATCACAGTTCAGAAATTCTCCCATTGACTTCAATGGGAGCCTGTGTTCCCACCGACAACACAGGGTCCCATTGAAAAAAGGGGTGGTTGCAGAAAACCTTGCGCCCTGTGGCCGGCATACCATGGTGCCTGCCACACTGTGCATGGTTGTAAAGGGAGGTCCATTGGAATCTCTACGGGCCCAACCAGAGCCCTCAGGGTGAAGGGGGGCCTGCTACAGGCCCCCAAAGTCAAAATTCAACAGCTGTATCTTGCCGGACAGACCGATTTGGAAAGGCCATCCAAATACGACATCGTAATACGTTGGTCATAAACGCAGTCCGCAGAGCTGTACGATTCTGCTTCAACAGACTCGGCGTCTCCGAATGCCGGTTGGAACTGATTCGGACTGACCGAACGGTTACCTTTCCATCGTAATGGGTTGGTCGGAAATGTTTACAAGTTGGTCGGAAACATATGTTCTGACACAGTTTAGAAAAATCTGAATGCAGTTCGGAGCCTTTCCGACCGACATCTTAATGAGGCCCTTTGCACGGTACAGTGGGCTCAACTCTGACTTAAATAAAAATGTAGAAATTATTTTGGGCCCAGTTTTGCGCTATCAGTATCCTTTCCTTCAGTTATTAGCTAATTAATTTAGAATGATAAGAGAAACTCCATACAAATTCAATTAGTTGAGTGCCCCATTACAAATGACATACAAAAATGTATGTTTCCTCACCTTCATCATTTTTACTTACCCTTGTTAAAAAACAACAACATGGCAATAAGGATACATTTATGAAAAGTGAAGTCTAGCCCGTAAAGCTGGGTGTTAAACCTCATAAACTAAATACCGGACCTGGTTCAATCAATTGAATTATACTTGAGCCTATATGTTTTAAATTGGAAACAAGCAAACCACCAGATTAGTACAATTTCACACCATCAGCTTCCAATATTGCCATTTTGACATTGCTATCAGTGGTTGGCCAAAAGCTTCGCTACTCTGGAGGAAGTAATATGCATCGAGCTTGAAGAAAACTAACATGCCAATGATTTAACTGAACTATCACAATGTTTGGAAATGCAGGGGTGATTTTTAAGTTATTGAATATAAGTTTTCTTCTGTACGAGTCTTCTTCCTAGGCAATTAAGATACTTTGTTGTAGCAGCCAGGACCTGGGACTGTTTGATTTCTAATAGACACATGTTATAAATTGGAAACTGAATACTGGAAGTATGAGGCCTTGTCACAAAAATAAGTTCTAAGGGGCTAATTCACAGAACTAACTCAAGACAAAATCCTAAACTTACTACTTTTGGTATTCACAGAAGTTAGGATTTTCTCTTAAGTTTGTCTTAAGACAGACTTAAGACAAAATCCTAACTTAAGTCTGTCTTAAGTCTGTCTTAAGCTTGTCTTAAGACAAACTTAAGACAAAATCCTAACTTCTGTGAATACCAAAAGTAGTAAGTTTAGGATTTTGTCTTAAGTTAGTTCTGTGAATCGGGCCCACAATGAATACACCTACACTTGTAAGTTTACTTTTACACTTTAGAGTAACTTCACTACTTTCGGCTATTCACCATTTATGAGTGCAAATTTGCTTAAAAGTGTAGATATACATGTTTGCACCTAGTGAATCAGGGGGTGGAGCAACATTTGCAAGTCTAAAGTTACTACTGTGAAAAGGAGTAGCAGTAAGTCCAGAATCGAACAAGCAACACCATATCATAGAAAATAATGGAGGCAAGTTCTTAATAAATAATTGTAATGTTACATTTTTTTATATAATTAAAAAAATAATATTATTGTATAAAATATTTTAATAACATTTTTACATTTAAAAATGAATGTAGGTGCAATTTGTTAAAAAATGTATGACATTACATTTAATTAATTCAATATATTGTATTTAAATGTTATTAATTCTAAAACCATCTATTTTTACTTTAAGCAGACATTCTAATTTAAACTTCAAAAAATAGGATTACTTAATTATATATATTATACCCAATAACATATATGATGAAAACTTAAGTGAATAGCATGTTGTAGAACTTATTTTGTTTCACATATAAAATAAATATTGAAAATTAAATTACTGTAAACAAAATTTCAAGTTTGACCTTTTTCCTATACGTCATCATAGGGTGATCCGTCCAACCTAATTTCAATATTCTGATCATATTAAAATTAATTGATATTATCTGTCCATAGTTTAAATTAGAAAAATTCCAGCTAAAGTTGAAAATATATATTTTTTAAATTATATATAGCTTTATAATTGTATCATCTGTAGAATTCAGTAAAATTTATATAATTATATTTTTTTAATAAAAACTGTTACACTATTCTTTTACATTTTCAAGTTTAATTAAGGTTTTACCTTTTCCCTATGCTTTATCATAGGGTCATCTGTCCTACCTAATTTAATTATTTTGAGCAAAATAAAATAAATTCATATAAATCTGTCGTCCCTAATTTAATTATTTTGAACATATTAAAATAAACTGATATTATTTTGCCAAAGTTTAAATTATAAACATTCCAGCTAAAGTTGAAAACAATATATATTTTTATTATGTATAAGTATATCATTTTATTAGGTGTAGAATTAATTAAAAGTAATATAGTTATATTTTTTATAAAAACTGTTAACTATTTTTTAATTCTATAAAGGTTATTTAAACATGTTAGAATAAATAACCAACATGTGTTGATTTTAGAAACATTTGTAACATTAAGTTGAAACTGTTTATATTTGTAACTAATTTACATGATTTGATATATTTTAAAATTGTTTCCTATTGGGTTTATTTTCAGCCCATACCTCCATTACTTTCTATGGGAGGGTTTAGATGTACCTGTGGGAGGCCATGTTTGGTGCAGGAGTTACTCCGGCTCTGAACATGGGATACATTTTGAACTGTTGTGAGTACTTTCTAGCTGTAGTAAATTATGAATTACAATTTGTGAACAGGAAGGGGATTACTCCTTTGTGATTTTTATGTGCAACCCTCCCTAAACACCACCTTAATCCTCCTTAGTATGCCCTTAACCCCTCCCCTCTAATAGTGGGTATTCTCCATTTTCCAGCCACTCGCTCATCCCTCTCACATTTACGACTAAAACCTATACTTACGTGTGTGGAGACGCCGCGGTCGGACCGTGATCTCAGCACACTAAAAAGAAAGGCGCAGGCTGAACCTCTGCATGTGAGTTTGTGAATGGCGTTTTTTAGTACTTTAGCATTATTATTGTAGTACTACTAACATACTATTAAATGTAGTTGTTGAATAGGCCCCTATGTTTTTGTTACTCTTTAGATATTTGAGCCACTTGAAGAAACGGAGGCATCTCATCACCTTTAAAGATTGTTGACATTTGCATTATGTGGAGATTCCATTTAAATTAGAGGTATCTGTTTAGGGAAGAAAGTTTATTGTTACCAATGTGAACTATGTAATCCTGATGAATGTTTATTTATATTGAAATACAAGTAGGAACTTTGAGTAAATGGTAGCTCTAGATAACAGAAGATAGTTACCTTATCATGAAAGAAATGAGACTTTGACAACAACAAAAAAGTGTAGAATTTACTAAGCTTCTATTTATGTTTTAGTTCCAAGAATGTCTGAGTTCCATCAAGATCAGGAGGTGTATTATTTGCTACAGCTATGATAGAAGACTCCATGGAAAAATGTGTCCTAAAGCTATTATTCTTGTCTTTTGATTTCCTGCTGAGTAGTTGCAGATGAGAGACCCCGATGAGTAGACATTGGTACCCAGATGTAACGAGTCAGAATGATGATTTCCAGTGTCTCTGTTTGTCTCCCATCCTCCAAACCCCTTTCCCTAGATTTCATTCTAACCAACATATTATTAATGTGAATGATTGACTGTATATATAGAGGAGTAAGGAAATGTACATAGCTCCTGTTGTGTCACCTTTATCAACAACCTTTATTTCATTCATTTTATTATTAGCAAATTTACATACTAAAGTTATTTGCTTTCAGTTCATAGTTGGTTTCATTTGAACACTTATATATTTAATCTTATAAAGATTTTTTAGAATTACATATTTAATTGCAGTCAATGAATTCTATTTCTGGATAAAAATGGCTTTTCTAGAGAAATCTCTTTATATTGTTTTTGTTGAAGCATAATTGCACTTAAACACCTAGGGCCTCATTACGATGTCGGTCGGAAAGCAATCGACCAACTCCTTGTCGGAATCGTTTTTGACCGACTCGGATTCAGGGAGTCTGACTGACCGATTATGATTAAGCATGGGCGAATTTTGCGGATCTCGCGTTCGCGAATTTTGCGGATTTGCGGATTCGCAATCCGCAAAATCCGCGAATTCCCGCGAATTTGCGGATTTTTATTTTTTTTTGTGTTCGCCCGTGTTTCTGCCAGTTCGCGAGGGTTTTTACAATTTCGCAATTTGCGAACTTACCTGTCGGGTCGCAAGTTTTGCGAACTTGTTGTTTCTACATGTCCAGCCTGTTTGGGACACTCTTCTTCATCACTGCCACTCTCTGTCACCACTGCCACTCTCTGACTACTCATGCCACCCTCTGGCCCACCCATGCCACCCTCTGTTTCATCACCACACCCTCTGGTTGTCCAGTGTACATTATTTTCGGCAAAGCAAAGCACACCTTCCCTGCCTCAAGTGACCTGAATTAATTTGGGGCTGATTAATGTGTCACAGAATATTTTTTTAGCTGGCACCTGCTTCCTTAGTGCGCGCTGATTAGTGATCTTTTGCACTTGCTAAGTGCTTTCATTGTTGCAAAATTAGTTACAACACCTGCCCTGCCCCAACTGACAATAATGAATTAGGGGCTAATTAATGTGTCACTGAAAGAATTTAAAGTTCCAGCCTGGCACCTGCTTGTCTGCTCCTTTAGCTGTATATCAGGACCTTTGTGGCATACAGTTAAGGTCAGAGCAGGGTCACACAATAGTTGCAAGCAGGCAACCGAATTCTGGAGGGCCCCCTCAGGAAGCAATACAAAGAATCGTTACAAATCATGAGGTTGACCTTTTGCACCTGCTCATTGCTTTTGCTTTTGCTGAAATCGTTTTGCGGTTTTTTTCGCGCTATTCGCGGGGCGCGGCGTCGTGCGAAACCGACCGCGGAAGCCGCCAATTCGTGCGAATGAGCATTTTATTTTTTTGCGGCTTGTTGTTTCGCGAGTTTTTTTGCAGTATTCGCGAGCCGCTTGCAGCGCAACACGCGAATTTACCCCAAGGTCGAGTACGGGCGCGGCCATTTTGTTTGCGTGACGTATTTCCGTTTCCGCCCGCTATGTATAATCTCGCGCAGTAAGCGCATTGCGAGTAGAGGTTCGCACGAGATCGCGCGGGAAATCTAGAGGTTCGCACGAGATCGCGAGGAAAATCTCGCGCGAACTGACTTTCGCGCTCGGAAACGGGCGCCGGCCATCTTGTTTTTCATTCATTTCCTGTGTCTGGGCATGGTGTTTAATCCTCTTGATATCTTTCCCATCCTTTGCTTGTTTTCAGTTTTTTTTTTACGATTTTGCTTCTTATCTATCCCTCTCTTTTCCTAGCTGTATATTTTTGTCTTTTCTGCTATTTTTCTTTACTTTTAAACTACTTTTGTAAACTCTTTTCTTTTCTTCTTCCCTATCCTATTCTTTCTTAATTTTCTACTTCTTCCTACCTTACCTGCCCAGACCATGGTCAAGCCAGGCGCCGTGAAGCTGCCCAGGCACTTGAGGGCCGCAGCGGCGGCGGGGAGTAGTGCTGGACCCAGTGGCAGGACAGCAGGCGTGAGATCGAGGGGGGAGCAGGTGACGCGCCGGGAGATATTCAGCCCGGAGGAAGTGGGCGCGCTGGTCTACTTCGTCCAGCGCCGCCTGCCCAGGACCATCGCGGGAGGCGGCAGGATCGCGGCCGGCGGCTACAACATGCGGGAGCGCCGGAAGCGGTGGGAGAAGGTGTGCTGGGCCATATCCCACCTCTACGGGGTCCAGCGCACCTACAGCCAGGTCACCCATCGCTGGACGGACCTCCTGGACCGCGAGCGCGACCTGCTGGACCAGCTCGGCTTGGAGATCCCCGGGCTTGGTGAGTAGTAGTAGCCATTGGCATTTAATCACTCACTACTATGATGTTTTCTCCTGCTCTGTGTTGTTGTATTGCAAATATTTGTTTTTTACATGGAGCAAGCCAATAATGCCGCTGATGACGATTACATTGTAGTTAAATTATATTTCAAAATCTTCTGTGCATTTCAGGTGCACTGCTCTCCTTCTCAGTGGGGTTGCTACTATGCTTATTTGTTTTCTATTTTGTGGTCTCATTGGCCTGAGTAACTATTATGTATGAGTGTACTTAACAGAACTGCGTAATGCTAGACACTAGGGGGCAGATTACATTTACAAGCCCCTTGCGCCACGTTTACGTTGCCTTGCGTGACGCAACAGCGGCGTAAACGTGCCGCATCCCTGCAAGTCATTTACAGCATGACGCATCTAGGGAGATGCGTGACGTTATAAAGCCATGGGCCTGCACCACAATGGGTGCGTTCCTAGTACGCAGGGTGGGCGGTCCAGCGGCTGTGCGCCTCGCAAAATTGCCTGCGTGAAATCTACAAGATTTAACGCAGGCACTTCTGCGACGCTGCTACGTCAATTCAATTCCTTATGTCTGCTCGAAGCAGGCGAAAGGACTGACACAGCATGTAAAGTATTGGGTGGCCCTGAGCATTACTGGAGTTGCATTGCGTTGGCGACGTGACTCCAGCGATGCGCCGCTCTTACGTGACGAGATGCGTCACGCAAGTGCCTACCCTTGCGCCAGGGCGCGCCGCATTGTAAATGAGGCACATCTGCCGTGTCGCAAGGGTAGTTTTGCGTGACGCATTTGATCTGGCGCATCTCTGGAGATGCGCCAGAACGCGTAAGTAAGTATGCCCCTAAGGGGCAGAATTGCAATTACCGTCGCATCCCTGCAAAGTAGCAGGGATGCGCCATTAATTGTGCGGCCCGCTACCACCACCAAACATGGTGCGCCGTATTTGCAATGCGGCGCCCCATGGGCCCAAAACGTCACCGAAGCTTTACTGCTGGAGTTGCGTCGCAACGATGGCGCAGCTCCATCAATGCTCTGGGGTACCCTATCTCCCCAATGCTGGGTCAAGCCGTACGTCTGCTTCAAGCAGGTGCAGGGTTTGTGTGACGCATCATTGTCCTAAAGGTGACTGATTGATATTTTGTAGATTTCCCTCAGCCACTATTAGGATGTGTTCCAGCGCAGGAATGCCCTCCCTTGCGCCGGAACGCCCCCTGATGGCGCAGGGCTTTATAACGGGATGCATCTCCCAAATGCGTCACGTTGTTATAATATTATACGCCGCACCATGGCGCCCTTTTTTGTTTAGCTGCTGCGTCACAAAAGTCACGCAAGAACGGCGCAAAAGAGCCGCAAGGGCTTAAATCTGCCCCTTCCTTTGTAACCCTGACAATAAGAAAAATAGTGGCGGTGGATTGATAGTTTGACTATTTAAATGACTGGTAATGTAGCAGGCAACTGTTAGTGTTGTCACTGATCTGACTGAAATCACAATGGAGTTTGTCTGTCACTTTGCGTCTTGCCTGCGGACTGCTGCCTGCCAGTCCTAGGTGAACGTTTCAGTACTTTGTTTAGTGAGTTACGTGACTTTCGAAGTCACAGGTCCGCAAATAAATAAAAAGTAACCATAATCAATATAATTTCGCGGAAATATTTTGTTATTGTTCTTTTGAAATGTTTGATTTGGTTGACATTGACAAGCAACAATCATCCATGTTTTCTGTTCTTTCTTTCATGTTGTACGTCAGCTCCCCCCAGGGGCGAGAGGAGGACACAGGAGCAGCAGGCGGCGGATGCTGTTCAACAGGGCCAGGATCGGGCAGGCGAGGGCTCCTCTGCTGGCCCCAGTAAGTTTTCATTTTAGACTAGTACCTATTTTTCCTAGCGTTCCTCATTTGAATTTTTTCAAAATTGTCTTTGCTCTTCTTGTAGACTGTATCTAAATTCTTATCCTGCCTCTACTATGACTCCCTGTGGTATTACTAGATTATTCTTATTAGTCTGTCTGTGTAGCTAACTAAGATTGCACGGTTGGCGAAACTCCCATGATTCTAGTCAGCAATAGCTCTATCAACTTAGTGCAGTCCTCTGGGATTGTCCATAATGTCTTTTGAAGTGTTCTATCTGGACTCATGCTTGCAAAAATTGCAAAACCTTTCGCTCAGTCACTCTAGTCTGGAGGACCAAAAAACACAGATTGTATTTAAATTTAAAAGCTTTATTAAAAGTAAACACATTTATTAAAATGAAGTCATAATAAAACTAAACGTTTAACTGATAATGGAAAAGTGGTTAGTGCTGACGATTAATTGAAGACATTTCTTGTGGTCGAGCCGAGCTCTCACCTGGTTTCAACTTGATCTTGTTGTTAGAAGTCCATCTTCTGTCTGTGTGGAGAAAAATGGTGCGTGTTAAAAAATCAGCCTTCATCAGTTGTGCCAAAAGTGCAGCAAGACAACCTTCCCTGGAAAAAGGGACATTTTTTTTAACTTTAACGTAGACAGTCACAAATTACATTGTTTTCACATGTCTTCATTCCTAGACCAAATACTAGTGACTAGTGAGTGCTTTATTCTAAGATTCTTAAATGTACTTTGTAGGTGGAACATCTGGTGGCGGGGCCAGTGTGGTGGTGGTGCTCGACACGGAGGCGGAGGGCAGTTCATCAGGGGAGGAGGCGGCGGCGGCGGCTGTGAGAGTTGAGACGGTGGTGGCGGCCAGAGGTAAGCTCTTATATATTCCTTACTTATTGAGATTGAAGACTAGCTGGGAAGGCAAGAATATGAGATGCATGGCTGGGTGAATGATGAAGCAATGATGGGTGGAAGGACAACAGCCTGGGTGGGTGACACAGAAACTGTATGTGTCCATATACCTGGATCATGCTACTATCTGACTCTTAGATAGCATATGTGTATCTAGAGCAGGGGTACTCATAGTACGGCCCGCGGGCCGGTGGTGGCCCGGCAAGCCTTCCTTGGCGGTGCGCAGACCTTGCAGACAATCACTGCTCCCCCGGCCCCCACAGAGCAGAGGCTTTTTTGTATTTCACCTGTTAGCGCCCCTGCATCTCCACTCTGACAATCACTGCTCCCCCGGCCCCCACAGAGCAGAGTGGAGATGCAAGGCCACAAAGAGGTGAAATAGAACAAAGCCTCTGCTCTGTGGGGCCGGGCAAGCAGTGATTGTCAGGGTGGAGAAGCAGGGGCGCTAAAACAAACAAAGCCTCAATAATATGTTAATGGTCTTTTAAAGACCTGTTAAGTACTTTGGTGTTGTTGTCTGTGTGTGCGCGTTGAGGAAGCGGTCTCAACCCGGGCTGAAGGCTGACACAGATAGACACACACACAGTGAGATGACAGAGGGAGAGGGAGGGCAGGAGGGAGAGAGAGATGGAGGGAGGGCAGGAGGGACAGCAGGAGGGAGAGAGATGTATGTAAATGCTGGGTCTGGTGGCTCAGTGGATGAGGGCATCTGCTGCAGGGACCTGTGTGCAACCTCATGGTCACAAGTTATCGTTTTGCTTTAGCCCCGCCCCCTCTGACTCCGCCCCCACCAGTGCGGCCCTCGGCCCCAAACTACACTGTAAATGTAGCCCCTGAGAGAAAGTTTGTGAGTACCCATGATCTAGAGAGAGTAGATGGTCAGTGGATGAACTAAGTGTAACTTTGAAGAGCATGTAACACTGCACCCGCACGTCCGTTCCAGTGTAGGAAAGGCAAGGAAAAGAACTTTTAATTTTGTCCAAATACTACCATAAATAGTAGCAGTAGTTTGTATTGCAAGCACTGCATAGATCCGGTTATTATGGTGGCCACTCCCTACCTCTCTTAATAAGTTTAGTAGTACTCAGTCATTCATGTGTGGATGTATCACTGCCTGTCACTCAATAAAAAGCAAAGCACCTAAAGTCATCCCATATATAAGCAAAAACATCCCATGTGAAGTGATAGATAATCAGATTATTTATCTTCTTCAATTTTCCATTTCTAGTACTCATTTCCACTGTAGGGTGAAAGTTAAATTAATTAAGCAGTAGCCCTTGAGTTGTAACAGAGTATTCTCAGTGCCACCCGTAATAGAAAAGTAAGAGATTCACCACCTGCATGTACTGGACGGGTACAGTAACGCAACGGCAACGCAAGTCTAGGTCACTCCTCATGGCGTGCGTCTCTTTTTCTCGGGTGCAAGTTTACCGCGCTGGCATTATGCCGGCTTGCAGAAAATAACGTACCAATTTTCCAAAACAAGAGACAAGAAGAAGAATAAGACTGGTGTACTTTCATAGTCGACTCCAATGGAAGTCCACAGTGCTCATAGAATTTGTTCCTTAAACTCCCACTAATGTTAGAGCAAGGATGAAGAAGTGTGAGGTTAGATAGATACTGGCCTCAATAGTTATGTAATGCGCTTGCAAGTTGCTAGTTGTACTGCAGCACACATTTCTGCTGAATGATTGAGTTAATCTTAAAGAGCATTGGTTACAGACTATGTCTTTCTTTCTTCATATAGGTTCTCCTTCCAAACGAACAAGGAGGAAGGAGCTGGCTAGAGCGGCCCGGCAACGGAGAATCGAGGCCACTGTTGCGGAATATCGGCGGCTGGTGGCCCTGGAGGACGAGGAAAGTGTGCGGTCGACAACAACGACAACGTCGTCTGCATCGGCCTCCGTGGCCCCACCGGCTGCCACCCAGCACAGTGGTCCACCGAGACTGAGCCGGGCTGCCAAAGGCAAACGCCACCGCCGAGCAGCAAGGCCAACAGCTGCTTCTCACAGGCCTTGCACCTGCAAGGCAGTGAAGGCACGCCTGCGCCGCACTACCCTGATGGTGTCCCGCCTTCAGCAGGAGCTCGCCTTGCTCCGCGAGGAGCATGATGCCCTGGCCCAAAAAGTTAACAGCATCCACCCATAGTGTCCCTTGCCCCTTTTTTAGAGACTTTTGGGGGGTGGGAATTGGGAGTTGGGTTTTTGGGGACTTTTGAAGGACAATCGTTGGGGTTAGGGAGGGTCTTGCGGGAGATTATTTTGTTAGGGATATAAATATACTTTTTCAAACTTTATCTGAGCATACCTGTTTTTTACTGCTTGCCTGGTGGGTGGGGGTTTAACGTTGACTGTTTTCCTGAAAGTTTAGTTCCATTTTCTTCCTCTAAGTGTAAATGCCCAAATGTTTTCAACACTAAGTGCCTCTCACAGACTAAGTGAAGTGAATCCAAGAGTCCTAGGACTTTAGTAGTACTACCTTCAGTCTCTCGTCTCTCGTACTAATACTCCATTATACCCCCAAACCACCAAACGCTTATCTTACCTGTAATTTGTGTTTGAAAGTAGGGCTAGGCCCAGGGCTGGCTCCACGGGAAACACCGAATAACGTTGGCAATCTTGGTCGGATAAAATTTCCTCATAGCGGTGGTACTAGTGGTGTGACACAGTGGCAGTTGCATGCCTATGAAAAAAAAGAAAATGAAATCTGGTTTGTCCTCCTGAGCAATTCAACGGTACAACTGAGAATATAGCAGGTGACAGAAGTACAGTAGAGCAGTGCCACATTGTAGCCTAACAAATGGTAAAGTATAACTACTAATTCGGTTGAAGTTCTTTCACATTAGCAATGGTTCTTTGTCAAGCAGAGTAAGAATATATCATCGACAACTGTGGAAAGAAAGAATGCGACAGTACAGGGCCTGTGTGGAATTATTGATAACTATATTCAACATAAGGTCTCTGTAGCCAGATACCCGAGAGCCTTGCTGGTCACTATAAATCCATTCACAACAACACTCAATGGGGTTGGTCTGGAAGGTGTCACGTTTACTCCCCGTGATCCAGTCGATGCAAATATGGTTCCACCTCCAAATGTCACCAACACCCAGAAGTGTAAACACAGGGTGTTCGAGGCATTAGGCGAGGGAGAAAAATAACAAACTAAAATAAAAAATGTGGGATGGGTAAAGGTAGGGTCAGCAGGGAAAGGATACCTGTAAGAGAAGACAAGACAGGCATCAGTGAAGTGATGTCCTAACATACAAGGGTACTCTCATATAGTCTCACTAAATAGTCTGCAAGTCTCCCGCCTACTCATGGGAAATGTAGTTTCATAGTACGGTAGGCGCTTAGGGGCTGCGTAACCTGACAGAAGGTATAGTAGATAGAAAAGGAGAAATTGCTTTTTTTCTAGGTGTCCCCTCACTCACCAGGGTTGCCCCTTGGTGACATGCTTCATCATTGGGGCCATCCCAGTCCTCTACGGCCTGGGGCGTGCTGCGACTTGCGAATTACGTAGGAGCACTTACAAATGACTATGTGTGGTGCAGATAGTGGAGTGGACTAAGTGATGTGTTAAGGGATCAATGTAGAAGCCGAGAGAGAGCAAAGAAATGCAGTCACAGTCAGAGAAAAAGGCAAGGGATACTGTATCTATGTGGTTGTAGTGGTCCTGTTGGAAGTGGTAAGTAAGTTGCCCGCAGAAAAAAAATCCTCCTATTAGCGGCACTCCTCCATTGCAGCCGACGCTTCGTCCACCGATGTTGGTCACCAGAAGACACCCTGTCCACTGCCTGCCTGATGCTGAATTGTGGCTCGCTACTGTGAAGCCTGACTCCATCCTTTTTTCCCCATTGCAGAGACTGAAACCCGGCCTGTAATTATTCAACGAAAAACAGGAAGTGATATAATATTACAACACCACTGATAAATAAATATAAGGTATGTAGGCTGTGGAGTGCAAAAAGTCACAATTTGTTTTTCCTAGTAGACAGACAGTACAATGTTTTTGAAAGTGCGTACTCTGAGTCACCTTTTCAAGGATAAATAAGTATGGGCAAATTAATGTAGCGGATCTTGCCCCTCAAGCTAGGTGTACTGTAAACTGTGTTTTAGAACAAAAATAGATCTTCCTAGCAGTGCTCCCACCCAAAAAACGAGGCCTAGCAGAAAACTGGAGACAAAACTTACTTTGAAAGTAAAAGTAGGCCGAAGTACCCTAATTACCCATTACCCCCCGTGGATTGCATTCAAACCACTTGCAAGCAACCAAGCAAAAGTAGCCATAGCCAGCATCGCTCCAAGACTCGAAATCCCCCCCACTCAAACACATGCAATAGAAATACTGCTAACCCTAACGAACCCTAAGTTAAGAATAGTGGCAAAGGCTTTCTTTAACTATGCCAAATCCCCCCTTTCCCACCATGGATTTTCTTCAAATGACTTGCAACCAAAATTACACATTCTCACGAGTGCTCTAAGACCCCAGAACTCAGTTTGAAAAATCTAGAACACCCCGATACACATGCAATCCTGCTGCTAGGGCTAACCCTAACGAACCCTAAGTTACAAAAAGTGCCAAAACTAAAGGCTTTTCCGCGCGGATTTTGTCCCAACCACTTCTACCCGGTATTAGACCTTCCCAGGAATGCCCCAAGACCCGGCAACCCACCCGCCAAGAAGCATAACACCCCCAAACAGGCCAAAAGCAAAATCTCATACTTGCAATATTTCTGGTCCTTCGGTCCAAACGCGCTGCGTAGCTAGGCCATAAGTCGGGGTTGGCACGACGGATTTCCTGAAAAGCAAATGCAATCAAGATTAGAGTGTCCCAGCAGTGCTCCCAGACCACGAAACTCACCCAGAAACACCAGGAAGCCCCCCAAACAGGCCCCCGAAAACGCTACATAGAGCAAAATGTCAGAAATAGCCCAAAAAAAAATCGGCCTGGATTTAGTCCCAACAACTTCTACCCGGTATTAGACCTTCCCAGGAATGCCCCAAGACCCGGCAACCCACCCGCCAAGAAGTATAACACCCCCAAACAGGCCAAAAGCAAACTCTCATACTTGCAATATTTCTGGGCCTTCGGTCCAAACGCGCTGCGTAGCTGGGCCATAAGTCGGGGTTGGCACGACGGATTTCCTGAAAAGCAAATGCAATCAAGATTAGAGTGTCCCAGCAGTGCTCCCAGACCACGAAACTCACCCAGAAACACCAGGAAGCCCCCCAAACAGGCCCCCGAAAACGCTACATAGAGCAAAATGTCAGAAATAGCCCAAAAAAAAATCGGCCTGGATTTAGTCCCAACCACTTCTACCCGGTATTAGACCTTCCCAGGAATGCCCCAAGACCCGGCAACCCACCCGCCAAGAAGTATAACACCCCCAAACAGGCCAAAAGCAAACTCTCATACTTGCAATATTTCTGGGCCTTCGGTCCAAACGCGCTGCGTAGCTGGGCCATAAGTCGGGGTTGGCACGACGGATTTCCTGAAAAGCAAATGCAATCAAGATTAGAGTGTCCCAGCAGTGCTCCCAGACCACGAAACTCACCCAGAAACACCAGGAAGCCCCCCAAACAGGCCCCCGAAAACGCTACATAGAGCAAAATGTCAGAAATAGCCCCAAAAAAAATCGGCCTGGATTTAGTCCCAACCACTTCTACCCGGTATTAGACCTTCCCAGGAATGCCCCAAGACCCGGCAACCCACCCGCCAAGAAGTATAACACCCCCAAACAGGCCAAAAGCAAACTCTCATACTTGCAATATTTCTGGGCCTTCGGTCCAAACGCGCTGCGTAGCTGGGCCATAAGTCGGGGTTGGCACGACGGATTTCCTGAAAAGCAAATGCAATCAAGATTAGAGTGTCCCAGCAGTGCTCCCAGACCACGAAACTCACCCAGAAACACCAGGAAGCCCCCCAAACAGGCCCCCGAAAACGCTACATAGAGCAAAATGTCAGAAATAGCCCAAAAAAAAATCGGCCTGGATTTAGTCCCAACCACTTCTACCCGGTATTAGACCTTCCCAGGAATGCCCCAAGACCCGGCAACCCACCCGCCAAGAAGTATAACACCCCCAAACAGGCCAAAAGCAAACTCTCATACTTGCAATATTTCTGGGCCTTCGGTCCAAACGCGCTGCGTAGCTGGGCCATAAGTCGGGGTTGGCACGACGGATTTCCTGAAAAGCAAATGCAATCAAGATTAGAGTGTCCCAGCAGTGCTCCCAGACCACGAAACTCACCCAGAAACACCAGGAAGCCCCCCAAACAGGCCCCCGAAAACGCTACATAGAGCAAAATGTCAGAAATAGCCCCAAAAAAAATCGGCCTGGATTTAGTCCCAACCACTTCTACCCGGTATTAGACCTTCCCAGGAATGCCCCAAGACCCGGCAACCCACCCGCCAAGAAGTATAACACCCCCAAACAGGCCAAAAGCAAACTCTCATACTTGCAATATTTCTGGGCCTTCGGTCCAAACGCGCTGCGTAGCTGGGCCATAAGTCGGGGTTGGCACGACGGATTTCCTGAAAAGCAAATGCAATCAAGATTAGAGTGTCCCAGCAGTGCTCCCAGACCACGAAACTCACCCAGAAACACCAGGAAGCCCCCCAAACAGGCCCCCGAAAACGCTACATAGAGCAAAATGTCAGAAATAGCCCAAAAAAAAATCGGCCTGGATTTAGTCCCAACCACTTCTACCCGGTATTAGACCTTCCCAGGAATGCCCCAAGACCCGGCAACCCACCCGCCAAGAAGTATAACACCCCCAAACAGGCCAAAAGCAAACTCTCATACTTGCAATATTTCTGGGCCTTCGGTCCAAACGCGCTGCGTAGCTGGGCCATAAGTCGGGGTTGGCACGACGGATTTCCTGAAAAGCAAATGCAATCAAGATTAGAGTGTCCCAGCAATGCTCCCAGACCACGAAACTCACCCACAAACAGACGGAACCCCCCCTAAGAGCACCTCAAAGGCAAGCAAGTCATCAAAAACACAAAAAATTTTCCGCCTGGGATTTGGTCCAAAACACTTTTATCCGGTATTAGAGCTTCCCAGCAATGGCCCCAGAGCCGTCAACCCAGGAGAAAACGAGTAGAAGACCCCCAAACAGCCAAAGAGCAAAAGTACAAAAATGGGGACTTAGTCAATTTTTCACAAATTTCCCAAATCACTCCGCGCGCTCTCTGCAGCTAGGCCCTAAGTCCCCTCTGCCACCATGGATTTGCTTCAAACCTCTTGCAAAGTAAAGTAGATATAGCCAGCAGTGCTCCCAGACCACGAAACTCACCCAGAAACACCAGGAAGCCCCCCAAACAGGCCCCCGAAAACGCTACATAGAGCAAAATGTCAGAAATAGCCCAAAAAAAAATCGGCCTGGATTTAGTCCCAACCACTTCTACCCGGTATTAGACCTTCCCAGGAATGCCCCAAGACCCGGCAACCCACCCGCCAAGAAGTATAACACCCCCAAACAGGCCAAAAGCAAACTCTCATACTTGCAATATTTCTGGGCCTTCGGTCCAAACGCGCTGCGTAGCTGGGCCATAAGTCGGGGTTGGCACGACGGATTTCCTGAAAAGCAAATGCAATCAAGATTAGAGTGTCCCAGCAGTGCTCCCAGACCACGAAACTCACCCAGAAACACCAGGAAGCCCCCCAAACAGGCCCCCGAAAACGCTACATAGAGCAAAATGTCAGAAATAGCCCAAAAAAAAATCGGCCTGGATTTAGTCCCAACCACTTCTACCCGGTATTAGACCTTCCCAGGAATGCCCCAAGACCCGGCAACCCACCCGCCAAGAAGTATAACACCCCCAAACAGGCCAAAAGCAAACTCTCATACTTGCAATATTTCTGGGCCTTCGGTCCAAACGCGCTGCGTAGCTGGGCCATAAGTCGGGGTTGGCACGACGGATTTCCTGAAAAGCAAATGCAATCAAGATTAGAGTGTCCCAGCAATGCTCTCAGACCATGAAACTCACCCACAAACAGACGGAACCCCCCCTAAGAGCACCTCAAAGGCAAGCAAGTCATCAAAAACACAAAAAAATTTCCGCCTCGGATTTGGCACAAACCACTTTTAGTGCTTCCCAGCAATGGCCCCAGACCCGTCAACTCACCTGCAAAGAGGTAGAACAACACCCCCACAAGTGCTGAGTCTTTCTTCATTGGGCGTAAACCAGCCCTCTGCTTTGATGGAAATAGGAGTCTGGAGGAGGAGGATAGAGGAGCATGTTCTTCTGAACTTGTGAACCTGAGGAATGCAGACTGCGGCACCTTCAAATAAATTAGCAAACAAGTGAAGACAGTTCTGCTGATGGGCTTGTCTTTGTGATTATCTGATTAAAGTTTGAATTATATTAACTGTGCACAACAAAGAAAGACAGACACACAGGAATAAAAGTGAATAAGGATGAAAAAGAAAGTTATTGATTCGTTGTCTCATTTTCAGGGCTCGAAGTCGGAATCACGGTCCAGGAATAAGAATAAGGCTTCGTCATCATACTCTGCGAATTCAGCCCGGGTGAGGTCAGTGCCACCTGACAGAGTAGAAATTCCCTCATCTATGGTGCTGGCCACCTCCTCTTCATCCGGCACGCTCTCTCGTACTCTTATATCTGGTGGTATGAGGTGCTGATTCATCTTGATCATTGTTAACCTCTCCACATTTTTGGGCGAGAGGCGGCTCCGTTTGGGAGTTACAATCCCACCAGCCGCACTGAAAACCCGTTCAGAAGACACACTTGCGAGTGGGCAAGACAAGTAGTTTAAAGCCAGGTTGGTGAGCTGTGGCCACAATTCTTTTTTCCCATGCCAATACGCCAATGGGTCAGAATTAACATAGACCTCTGTGGAGTCATTCAGATAGTCCTTCACCATCGACTCAAGGTCCTCCTCCAAGGTTCCTCCACTTTGCGTAGCTCTTGCTGTGCCTCTGGCCTTTTGAGAACCAAACCCACGCAGAGCTAGCCAATCCTCTTCAGCCTCCAATGTTTCTGCTGTCTTTCGTGCAGATGATGCGGTTGCCGGTGTCTTTAACGGCTGAGAGGTCACTTGTGCCACAGCCACAGGTGCAGAAGTGGATTGTTTTGACTGGGGATGGCCTGCTGATGTACTGCCATTTCCTTCAATTTCCAGCCGTTCTGTTTCAAACTTCTTGGCTGACAAGGCTAGCCAACGTTTGTACTTTGTAACATCTTCATCAGCAAAAGGAAAGAATGCTCTGCCTGCCAGCGCCTTTTTGTAGCGTGGATCCAGAATAGTAGCACAAATGTAATGCTGTTCTGAGTGGATCTTTTGAAGACGTTCATCACCTTGTAGGAGCTCTAATAATTTCTCAGCCAGAAGCAAAGAGTCTTTCTTTTTGTCATCTTTTCGAAACACAGAACACACCTCCTTCAGTTGGTCCTCCAGCATGTACAACAATGGGATAGCTTTTCCCAAATTAGAGTCCTCCTTGCTGACTGCACGTGTGAAGACCTCAAAAGGACGAAGCATGCGTGTTAGGCTTTCAACTATGTTCCATTGCGGCCCACCCATCCTCAGCTCCTCTATACCCTCTTTCAAGAAAAATTGATCGAGTTGCGTATACTGCTCATACAGACGCTCAAGCATGTAGAAGGTTGAGTTCCAACGTGTTACCACCTCCTGGATGAGTGCTTTCACTGGCATTTGACTTTGATATAGCATGCTCCTCAGCTGCTTGCGGGCCTTAAAAGAATGCCTGAAATGCTTGCAAATTTTTCGGCAGTTCTCCAATACACTGTACGCTGCACTGCGTTTATTACCCAAGAATTTTTGGACAACCAGGTTTATACAGTGCGCCAAACACGGCACTCTGAAATAGTAACCGTCCCTCATGGCCTTAACTATATTGGAGCCATTGTCTGTGGAAACATAACCAACCTTGCGTTTTAGTGGGGACAGACAGTTAAGGACCTTTGTGTTAAAGACATCCAAAATGTTTTCTGCTGTGTGACGTTTCTCCAAACCAAACATGGCTAGTGTTGCATGTTTCCGAGCACCTTTAAAAACAATGTTAGTGTCAACACCTGAGTTTAGCTTTGCTTTAGCCCCTGAAAAAGAGACCCAGTGTGCAGTGATGCACATGTAATCAGCGCCTGCGCCACTGGTCCACATGTCTGTTGTCAGATGTATAGTGTGAACAGCACTCTTCTGCAAAGCTGCCCCAATCACCTTCAGAACATCTTCATGTAGTGCTGGAACCGCAACTCGGGCAAAATAGAACCGGCTAGGAACCTTCCATTTAGGGCAGAGCGCTGTCACTAATTCTAGAAAACCAACCCCTTCTACAAAAGAAAAAGGGAGAAGGTCCAGAGCTAGCATTTTAGCCAGCTTAGTGTTATACAGACGGGTCATTGGGTGGTTGCGTTCATATTGCGCTTCTGTAAACAACATCTTTTTAATGTTGCCCTGGACCAATGATTTACGGGATGATGATGATCTCTTCGACCCAGTTACGCTCGCTGATGAACTTTTCCGCATTGATGTCTCACTCTCTCCCACACTCTTAGTGTGGCTCCCATGGGGTGTGCTGCTGACATGGGAACTGGGTGTAAGTGAAGTGTTTGAATCGTCTTCTACCTCCTCGTCATCAGCAGATGAGAAATCAACGTTTTCATTACGTGCAATTCCGGCTTTCTTGACCGCCTCTAGGTGCGGAAACCATTGGACAGGGTGCCTTCTCTCAAGATGACCTCTCTGGCCTCCGGTACCATAGTTAGAACCAAGCTTACCACGACTAAATCGAAGCTTACAAAGGCTACAAATGGCTACGTTTTCCTTTTTTGGGCAAACACTAAAGAAGTCCCAAACTGGAGACTTGAAATGTCTTCGGGGGCCGGAGGAGGCGGCGATACTGGTGGTGGTGGTCCTGCTGCTAATGACAGATGAAGTGGAGGATGTGGATTGCCGAACTTCAGTACGTTTTGCACTTTCACCACCACGAATTGAGGTCGAGGACGAGGTGGGTACCTTCTTGCGAGGAAGAAATATGGAAGCGGTAGGTTTTGGTGTACTACTTAACTCCAAATCTAATGATTCCATTTCCATTGCCTCCTCGCCGACATCATCATCACGCTCAGCAGCTTCTCGGGATAGGGTCAAAATGTCTCTTTGCTGCATGCCCGGTGGGGCTGCAGTGACCTTTGTGATGACTGCCTCGTCGTCATCGTGAGAGGCTTCATCACCAGCAGTATCTGTCACTTCTTGTTGAGCCTCATCACACTCCATAGGTTTGAGTTTTTGGACGACCTTCCTTTTACGCTTAGGTACCGGTGGCAGATCATGGTGTGCCTCTGCCTCACTGTCAGACCGCAGTTGTCGTGGTTCCCAAGACAGATCACTTGCACCAGAACGAGGTGGGCTTGAAGAAGATGTAGACACCCCCCTTGATCTTTTCCTTGCTAGGGATGTGGAAGACAATGAATGATCATCAGGAGGAGTGGCTTCCAATGATACCTCAGCTTCATTGTCGATTTCCAAATGTGCCCCTACTTCGGGAGGAACAACTATTGTGGGCACTTGTGAACGTCCATGCACCTTTGCTTGCGCATCTCCTTTTGCTGCCTCTCCTTCCACATGTACTTGGGCGTGTACTTGCACATGGTGTTGTTGTTGCGGCTGTGGTTGTTCAACACTTGTCAGATGAGTTACAACAACCTGTGTTGATTCAGGGACATTGCTGCTACTTTCTTGCGATGAGCCAACATCACTGGTCGATGGTGATTGGAGAAGTACACTGACTGCCTCTGAAGCACTCAAGGGCTTTGACTTAAGTTGGCGTGGTGGTGGAGGCACTGAACCCAATGGAGCAGGGGTGCTGCTCTCAGGTTGGTCCCCAGCAGATCCTGCTGCTGCAGGCGTACTTTTTTTTTTGCTCCCAAAAAAAGTGGCGGGTGGCACACCAGCCTCCTTGGTAACTTGCTTCTTCTGCTCCTTACTAGCAACTTTCTTGCTAGAGGAGCTACGGAGAACTTTCTTTGGGGCCATCTTCTTCAGAGCAGGTCAGACAGCAGGCCGCAGTTGCACGAATTGTAGAGTTGTCTGAGGCCAGACGTGACGTCGCGTGACGTTATGCTGCACACACACACCGCTGCAGGACTTCTTCCTGGCACTGGTGGTTCTCTTGAGTCTTGTGCACCTAAAAAAAATGGAAGACAGAGGAACATCAGTTCAGTTATAGAGCACAAAAAAATCGAAAAACACTGCAAAATCAGCACAATCCCAATCCATCCATGCCCTCCATAATGTTTAAATTCAAGACAACCCACAGAAAGACTAGGCCCATGCAAGACTCACTACCCCTGGGCATAAATAAAGGTTGAAAAGTAGGCAAAATGGTTGGAGGCCTAACAACAAAGCCTGCATTCAAAATGGCCACTTGCCTGCCAAGCACATGGCCAGTGCCTGTAGCTGCACTCAAAATGGCCACCAGCCACATGGCATGTCCCTCCCCATGAACACCCCCAAAAATCGAAAAACACTGCAAAATCAGCACAATCCTATTCCATCCATGGCCTCCATGATGTTTAAATTCAAGACAGCCCACAGAAAGACTAGGCCCATGCTAGACTCAAATACCCCTGGTGAAAAGGCCCCAACAACAGGTCAAAAATCGAAAAACACAAAATTTTACAAAAAAAAAAAATCGAAAAACACAGAAAAATCAGCACAATCCCAATTCATCTATGGCCTCCATGATGTTTAAATTCAAGACAACCCACAGAAATACTAGGCCCATGCAAGACTCACTACCCCTGGCATAAATAAAGGTTGAAAAGTAGGCAAAATGGTTGGAGGCCTAACAACAAAGCCTGCATTCAAAATGGCCACTTGCCTGCCAGCACATGGCCAGTGCCTGTAGCTGCACTCAAAATGGCCACCAGCCACATGGCATGTCCCTCCCCATGAACACCCCCAAAAATCGAAAAACACTGCAAAATCAGCACAATCCCATTCCATCCATGGCCTCCATGATGTTTAAATTCAAGACAACCCACAGAAATACTAGGCCCATGCAAGACTCACTACCCCTGGCATAAATAAAGGTTGAAAAGTAGGCAAAATGGTTGGAGGCCTAACAACAAAGCCTGCATTCAAAATGGCCACTTGCCTGCCAGCACATGGCAAGTGCCTGTAGCTGCACTCAAAATGGCCACCAGCCACATGGCATGTCCCTCCCCATGAACACCCCCAAAAATCGAAAAACACTGCAAAATCAGCACAATCCCATTCCATCCATGGCCTCCATGATGTTTAAATTCAAGACAACCCACAGAAATACTAGGCCCATGCAAGACTCACTACCCCTGGCATAAATAAAGGTTGAAAAGTAGGCAAAATGGTTGGAGGCCTAACAACAAAGCCTGCATTCAAAATGGCCACTTGCCTGCCAGCACATGGCAAGTGCCTGTAGCTGCACTCAAAATGGCCACCAGCCACATGGCATGTCCCTCCCCATGAACACCCCCAAAAATCGAAAAACACTGCAAAATCAGCACAATCCCATTCCATCCATGGCCTCCATGATGTTTAAATTCAAGACAACCCACAGAAATACTAGGCCCATGCAAGACTCACTACCCCTGGCATAAATAAAGGTTGAAAAGTAGGCAAAATGGTTGGAGGCCTAACAACAAAGCCTGCATTCAAAATGGCCACTTGCCTGCCAGCACATGGCCAGTGCCTGTAGCTGCACTCAAAATGGCCACCAGCCACATGGCATGTCCCTCCCCATGAACACCCCCAAAAATCGAAAAACACTGCAAAATCAGCACAATCCCATTCCATCCATGATGTTTAAATTCAAGACAGCCCACAGAAAGACTAGGCCCCATGCACCACTCACTACCCCTGGTCAAGGCCCCAACAACAGGTCAAAAATCGAAAAACACAAAATTTTACAACAAAAAAAAATCGAAAAACACAGAAAAATCAGCACAATCCCAATTCATCTATGGCCTCCATGATGTTTAAATTCAAGACAACCCACAGAAAGAATCAGTCCACCCACCACTGAGTACCCCTGGGAAAAGGCCCCAAAACAGCCCAAAAATCGAAAATCCCAAAATTTTAGTTGCAGCAACTGTAATGCCCCAAACAAACTTACTTGTAAAATTTCTAATCCAACAGTGATCCAAAGAAAGTCAAAAAGGCCTCAAATCCAAAGATCCAGCAGCATCCACAAAAGGTAATCCTTCCAGGTCCACATCCGAATGAAAAGTGACCAGGAGATGGACAAAGCACTGGGAGGAGCCTGCTGAACAGGAACAGGAAGTTGAAGACTATGGGGCACTTCCTTCCTCCCACCCCCCTGCCCCCCTCCCCAAAATGGACTCCTCGCTAAAAAAGTGCAGGCAAATGTCAAACTAAGGAGTTATTCACATAAAAATCATCATTTCTAGAAGGTTTATGCTGCTTGCTGGTGGATTTCTTGTGCAGAATTGCAAATTTATATTTTCGCGCGCCGCATCTCAAATCTCGCAATTGCGAAGTACCGCGAGACGTGATCTCGTCGTACTCGCGTTGACAAACTATCGCTGGCAAGCCGCGATGACGTAATCGCGCTCGCCAATTCCCGCGGGATCACACAGCAAGATCCAAAATGGCGCAGCACTCGCAAACTATCGAAAAAAACAACTCGGCAAACGATGATAAACGCCGCGCGCCGCAAAAATTGTATCACCAACGCCGCGCGCCGCCCAAAAAATCCGCTGCGTGCGAATTTGCGGATTTTGCGGGAAATCCGCAAATCTCGCGGATTGCGGATTTCCCGAAAATCCGCAAAATCCGCGAGCGGAACGGATTTTCCGCCCACGCCTAATTATGATGGGTCTGAACACTGTTCAGTTGGACTCCCATTGACTTCAAATGGAGCCTGTGTTCCGACCGACAACACAGGCTCCCATTGCAAAAAGGGGTGGTTGCGGAAAACCCTACACCCAGTGGCGGGCAACCCAAGGTGCATGGTTTGAAAAGGGGTCTAGTGGGTACTCCCACGGGCCCCAACCAGAGGCCACCGGGTGAACGGGGCTCGCTACAGGACCAAAAAGTCAGTTTCTGACACCCTTTTTGTGGCGGACAGACCAAGTCGGAAAGGCTGTCGGAATCTGACATTGTAGTCGGTCAGTCAGAAATGCTGTCCATTGAGCTGTACGAATCAGCTCCGACAGACTTGTATTCTCCTAAAGCCGATCGGAAACGAGTTGGAATGACTGAACAGTTTCCTCCTATCGTAATTGGTTGGTCACAAATGTTTCCGAGTCAGTCGGAAAAATAGGTTCCGACACAGGTTAGGAAAATCTGAATGACATTCGGAGCCTTTCCGACATACATCGTAATGAGATCCTTACATTTTAGTTTTAAATATTGTAACCTCAGTTGTTGTCTCATGTGAGATGCTACAGGCATTCCAGGTATAGCAGAGAGAGAGGGGATGCCTGCCACCTCAGAATTTTACAGTGAATGAGGAATAGTTGTATTGCACCCATCAGACCTAAAGAACTTTAGACATTCCTTATGGACTTGTATGATTCTACGGAAATATCCACCATACACTTAGAGGACAGATTATTGTAGATGTAATCCTAGGCTGGACACAAAACACAGGGAAGCCCTGCACAATAACATGTAGACAAAAATTAAAAGCCATTGGTCATACGTGCACTGTGAAAGCAGGGCATGAGGGTGAATTCCCCCGTGAATTCTGTTAGGCCATTAAAAGCAAGGTAGCTCAACTACTGTGCAAAGTGTTCAATTAAGTGGATTTCAGAAGCCGCCTTGGCCCAGAATTTAGTACGGTAATAGTATTTCTTATTCTAAACCACCTCCAAGGTTCCAATATTAACCTCATATAATGTTTGAGCCTGGAAATTAATATCCTTGAAAAGGTCCTCAGTAAAAAGCCTGGCCCGTTGATTCCAGCCCTGGTTCATCCTTGGCAATCATAATGCAAATCCGATCTTCGGGACACAACATGAGAGTGTTTTTGTGTTTTCTATGGCAGGTTCAAGATGGTCAAGACTCTAGCGTAGCCTTCTCTTTGGATGCTCAGAAGTTTAATCGGGTAAAGTGCGGTCTTTTTAGGCTCTTCGATCAAAGTAGTTTGTGCTCTGATTTTATTGGTGTGGTGAGATACTTCTACTCAAACCTAAGAGTCAAGTGTTGTCCTGTGAAGAAATAGCTACTATGTGTGTCACTTGCATTTTGATCTGCTTCAACATAATGGGGCACATGCATCAATATATTTACTGGTCGCAAAGGGGCCGATTTTGCTAATTGGCCCCTTTGCGACCGGTATTTAGCCCTTTGGGAGGATTCAAGCCCAAACCCAATTGCAAAATAGGTCATCGCAACATTTGCGATTACCTATTTTGCAAATGCATTTAGGGAATCACAAGTTGCGATTCCTACCTGCATAGGGAATTGTGAATCCTTAATAGCGATTCCTTAAAAAATCGTTATTAAGGAATCGCAATTCTTTACATTGAGGCAAGTGCCCCTATGTGCCTCTTGTTAAAATGCTAAATCAATTGAATGATACTTATGCAGAGTTTAAAGAGCAGGTGAGCTGACAGCAGAAGAGCTTACACAGCCAGGCAAGAGCACTCCACCATACCACAATTGACCCTTTTTGTTAATCTAGTCATCCCTCCTGGATGACTCCAACCCCTCTTAGGTCTCACCTGGTGTAGGGTAGAGCATGTGCAAACCTGCTTTGGACGTGTTATAAGGAGCACCATCTCCAAGCCACACTTGGGTTACAGCTAATGATGCTAGGAAATGCATTGGTCTAACACGAGCTTGCATCTGTACCCCATTTCTTCTTGACAGGCCTGAGATTTTGTCAGGATTTCACCTCATTGGGGCTGTGGTTTCAATATTTATATTTGCGGTTTGTCTAACTTTCCTTGCACCTTCCTGAAGTACTCCCTATGGAAAGAAGGCCATTGATCCTGTGATGCTAGAGTATGCATTACTGCTGCTACAGTTATCATTGGATGCAAGGCGATCCTCAAACTACAGAGAGGCTGCCACACTCCAATAAAACCCAAATTACTTACATTTTTGGATCACAACCAACAGCTTCGAAGTCAGCATCCATTTTATTTTTAGATCTAGTGTTAGCCAAGAGCTTTTGCTATTCCAAAACAGTTCTTTAAAAATATATACATTTCTATAGATACATACCCTCTTCCTCCATTGATTTGTTGTTGTGTCCTTCACACAACAGGCAGCAACAGGTCAGTAAGCATGGGCAAATTTTGCGAATCTGGCATTCGCGAATTTGCGTATTTGCGAACTCACAATCCGCAAAATCCGCGAATTCTCGCAAATTTGCGGATTTTTTTTTTGTGTTCGCAAGGGTTTCTGCCAGTTCGCGAGGGTTTGGTACCAGTTCGCAATTGCGAACTTACTTGTCGGCTCGCAACGGTCGCGTTTATGTTGTTTCTACGTCTGGTTCATCATCACAGGTTTCCAGCACCCTCTGTTTCACCGCTGCCACCCTCTGTTTCACCCATGCCACCCTCTGTTACAGCAATGCCACCCTCTGGTTCATCATCACTGTAGATTATGGGGGGGAAAAGCAAGCACACCTGCCCTGCTTCAACTGACATGAATTAATTTGGGGTTAGTTTATTAATGTGTCACTGTTTTAAAATTCCAGGTCTGACACCTGCTTCCTTATCAGTAATTTGCTTTCTGTTGCAGTGCAATTTTTTTTTCCAGGACCTTTGTGGCCTACTTGTAGCTATTCTATGAGCCTGCTGTGAGGGTCAGAGCAGGGTCATACAATTGTTGCAACTAGCAACTGAACTCTGGAGGGGCCCCAGTCAGGAAGCACTACAGGGAATGGCTACTAATGATGAGTTTGAACTCTTGCACCTGCTGAGTTCTTTCAATTTTGCAAAACTCGTTTTTCTGCAATTTTGCGGGATTCGCGGGGCGCGAACTTGCGCGAGATCGGATTCGGAAGCCGCGAATTCATGCGAATATGCGATTTGTTTTTTTGCGGCATGTCAGTTCGCAAGGTTTTGTGCGTTTTAGGGAGCCGCTTGTAGCGCAAGGCGCAAAGTTACCCTCGCGGTCGTTCAAGGGCGCGGCCATCTTGTTTGCATGACGTATTTCCGTTTCCGGGTGCGAAGTGTAATCTCGCAAAATGTGCGGCTCGCTAGTACAATTTCGCGGGTGTGCGCGAGGAAAATATCGCGCGAACTTACCCGCGCGGTCGTGAACGGGCGCGGCCATCTTGTTTCTCATTCATTGCTATGGTTCTGGGCATGCTTTTGGTATCCTCTCTGTATCTCTGCCATCCTTTGCTTGTTTGAAGTTTTTTTTTAATCTATTTTACTTATTATCTATCTCTCTATTTTTCTTGCTCTATATTTTTGTGTTTTCTGCTACTTTTGGTTCATTTTAAACTACTTTTTTCAACTCTTTACTTTTCTTCTCTTCCCTACCCCTTGGGGTAGCCGTGCGCTCAAGAAGTACGGCTATAATATAACATAACATATTCTTTTTTCTTTATTATTTAGCTTCCTTTCTGCCCAGACCATGGTGAAGGGAGCCGGAAAGCATCCCGAGAAGGGGAAGGGTCCCGCACCCCGTGCCCGGCTCCCGTGCGGGCGTTTGAGGGGGGAGCAGGCCGTACCCCGGGAGATCTTTAGCCCGGAGGAGGTGGGCGCACTAATTTTTTATGTTCAGCGCCGCCTCCCCAGGACCATCATGGCAGACGGCAGGATCGGTAGCGGGTACGGGATCCGGGAGCGCCGGAAGCGGTGGGAGAAGGTGTGCCGGGCCATGTACCACCACTCTCGGGTCCGGCGCACCTACAACCAGGCCACCCACCGCTGGACGGATGTCCTGGACCGTGAACGCGATCTGCTCGACCTGCTTGGCCTTGAGATCCCCGGGCTTGGTGAGTAGTAGTAGCTATTTCTTTACTACTCTGTTTTCTCCTGCTCTGTGTGTTATTATATTGCAAAATTTTGTTTTTTACCAAGAGCAATAATGCTGCTCATTACATTGTAGGTAAATTATATTTCAAAATATTCTGTGCATTTCAGGTGCACTGCTCTCCTTCTCAGTAGTGTTGCTACTATGCTTATTTGTTTTCAATTTTGTGTTCATTTCATTGGCCTGTGAAATTATGTATGAGTGTAGTTTAAAGAACTGCGTAATGCTAGACACTAAGGTTCAGATTTTTAATTACCGGCGCATCCCTGCAAAGTAGCAGGGATGCGCCAGTAATTGTGCGCCACGCCACCATCACCCATGGTGCGCCGTATTTACAATGCGGCGCACCATGGGCCCAAAACGTCACCAAAGAGTTACGCATCTTTGCCATAAAGGCGGCGCATTGCTGGAGTTGCGTCGCAACGATGGCGCAGCTCCATCAATGCTCTGGGGTGCCCTATCTCCCCAATGCTGCGTCAAGCCGTAAGTCTGCTTCAAGCAGGCGCAGGGTTTGAGTCACGCATCATTGTCGTTAAAGTGAGGGATTGAAATCTTGTAGATTTCCCTCAGCCACTTTTATTTATTTATTTTATTTATTTATTTATTTTAATTTCTTATATCGCGCAGGAATCAATCCCGTAAGGGTATCTCCGCGCTTTGCTCTTCCAAAGCTAAGCATTACATTTGCAGCTACAATGTAGGTAATTATTGCGGTGGGAATGCTTCTCGGAATAGTAGAGTTTTTAAGGATTTCCTGAAAGACAGGTGGTTAGTGGACAGTCTTAAATCAGTGGGAAGTTTGTTCCATAGAGCGGGGCCGATTGAAGAGAATGCTCGATCTCCCTGTCTAGATTTTTTTGTGACAGGTGGTTTCAGGAGGGCTTGGTTGCAAGAGCGAAGTGACCGACAGGGTTTATATAGCTCCAGTGATTGGGAGAGATATTTGGGACTATCTCCATATAGGATTTTGTGAACCGTGCAACATATTTTAAAACTGATTCGCTGCCGTACAGGGAGCCAATGCAGCTCTTCCAACAGAGGCTTGGATGGAGTCCTGGGTGGTGCACTCATGACCAGTCTAGCCGCCGTATTCTGGACTACCTGCAAACGTCCCACTGCATCTGCATTGGCAAGTGTCAACAGGGCGTTGCAGTAGTCTAGGCGGCTAGTAACCAGGGCCTGTACGAGGGTCTTCCTGTAGGTATCAGGAAGGTACGGGAAGACTCGTCTTAAGAGGCCGATGGTGTGAAAGCACAATCCTACGATATGGTTAGTGTGCTCCTTGAGGGTTAGGTTTTGATCAATTTTTACCCCTAAGTTTTTAACATGTGGCTTTGACGTTGGAACTGGACCTAGGTCCAGCGGCCACCAATCAGGAGACCACAGAAGATTTGCTTTGCCGAAGAGCATGATCTCTGTTTTTGTGACGTTGCATTGGAGGCAATTGGCAGCCATCCAATGTGACACTGCCCTCATACCCTCAGCAAAGTTTTCCTTGACTTTATGGTCAAGGGAGCTGAAAGGGTAGAGGAGCTGGGTGTCGTCAGCGTAGGAGACAGGTGTGAACCCATATTTTCGTACAATCTCAGCAAGGGGGGCCACATAAACATTAAACAATGTGGGGCTAAGGCAGGAGCCCTGTGGTACCCCTTTCGTGAGCACCCTCGAGCTGGAACTATAGGGGCCAAGGCTGATAGATTGAGATCTCCCGGAAAGGAAACTCTCCAGCCAGGATAGTGCTGGGCCTCCTATCCCCACTCCCTGCAGACGGCTGAGAAGGATGTCATGGGACACGGTATCGAAGGCCGCAGACAGGTCCAACAGCACTAGAATCATGGAACCCCCTCTATCCTGTGACATTTTGATCTTATCAGTCACCGAGAGGAGGGCTGATTCAGTGCTGTGGTTGGGCCTGAACCCAGATTGTGATTGGTCCAGGCCCCCTGTCGCCTCGATAAAGCTGGAAATGATGGTATTAGCGTGTTTCTCAGCCAGTTTGCTAATGAAAGGGAGGAGGGAAATGGGGCGAAGGTTGGAGAGCTCTGACCAGGGTAGAGTGGTGTTTTTACGAATAGGGTTCACAACCGCTTCTTTCCAGTGTTGTGGGAGTTTTCCTTCGGCAAAGGAGAAGTTTATTATCTTGTGGATGGATGGGCCTAAAGATTCTGTCAAGGAAGGGATCAATTTAGCAGGGATCAGATCGTTAGGTGAACCGGACTTCATCTTGTTAATAAGTGTTTCCAGTTGCTGCAAGGTTATTTCTGGAATTATATTGAGAGTATTCCCAGGAGTCGTCATAAGGGGGGTTTCAGAGGCTTCATTCTTTAGTGGGCCTGCGACTTGCATGATTTTCTTATATATCCCCTCAATTTTGTCTTCAAAAAACTGGGAGATATTATTGCAGAGGTCTTGGGAGAAGGTGTCAGGGCTCTCACACATTGCTGGACTTGTAAAGGCCTTTATGACCCTAAATAACTCTCGAGTGGAGTTGCCTGCTTCAGTGATTTGGGAGGTGAGGCTGGTTTTCCTCGCCTTTTTGATATTTTTATAGTAGGAGTTCATAGCTATCAAATATTGTTCCTTATCTTCCTCCTTACGTGTCCGTCTCCAGCACTTCTCTAGTTTCCTACATCTTTGTTTTTCTATCTTAAGGGCCTCGGTGTACCATATTTCTCTTTTAGCCAAGATAGGCTGTTTAACAGTTTTCTGGGGGCCAGTGTATTAATGGCTGACGCCAGAGAGAAGTTGAATTTGGAGAGAGATGTTTCTATGTCATCCGAGTTTAAAAGCCCTGGTTCTTTCCAGATTTGAGTAAATCTGGCAGGAGTGACTTTGTGCCATGGTCTGCGTTTAATGGACTGAGTGGCAGGATAAGTAGTGGGTTCGGGGGGGTGTAAAAAGGAAAAGTCTAGCATTTTATGGTGAGACCAATGGATATACTTAGGAGGATGACAATAGACTTTAGGAAGGGAAGTGAAAATCAAATCCAAGGTGTGTCCACCAGAGTGGGTGGGACCATGGTTGCGGAGATGGAGACCTAGTAAAGCAAGATCAGTTACAAGAGCTGTTGTATCAGAGCGGTCTGTAATGTCGATGTGAAAATTAAAATCACCGAGTAAAATAAAATTTTCATTGGCTTTGATGTGCGGGGCTAGGAGTTCAGTCAGGGCTAGGGAGAACCCAGCATTGGGTCCAGGCGGACGGTATACTAATGCGCCTTTCCAGTAAACTGTGGGGCTAATTTTGAGGTGGAAGATGACCACTTCCATAGTGGGTAGCAGTACTTGCTCTAAAATTCTGATGTTCAGAGTATCTTTGTAAATAATAGCGATCCCGCCTCCTACCTTTTCAATTCGATCCTGGCGGAGGATTTTATATCCCATGGGTAGCCCCAAGGTGATTGTGGGGATAGTGTGGGGTTTGAGCCATGTTTCGATAATAAAACAAATCTCGGGATTAATGCTGTGTAAGGTATCCCAAAGTTGTACATGATGTTTAGGGAGAGACCTTACATTCAAAAGAAAGCTTTTCCAGCCTTTAGGAATGGTAGGATTTTCACAGGTAAGCCCAGTTATGATATGACTATGGGTAGCTTGAAATCCACAAGAAATGCAAGAGAAAGGTCCTTCGGGACATATGAGTAGTCTGTTAGTACATGTTTGATTGTCTTGGGGCTGTAAGGAGAGTAGGTCATGAGCTGAGTACCTTATGATAGGAGCAGGTGGTAGCAAGGCCATTATACGGGCAATCCTAGGCAAACCTTTTTAGTACTTTGTTTAGTGAGTTACATAAGAAGTTTCCAATTCGACTGTCCACAAATCAAGCAATACTAATAACGAAGTAGACCACATGAGATCGGTCAATAATATATCCCGTGGAATAGTTGTCTATTTGCTATTTCGCCAAAATATTTTGTTATTGTTCTTTTGAAATGTTTGATTTGGTTGACAAATATCATCCATGTTTTCTAGTCTTTCTTTCTTTCATGTTGTACATCAGCTCCCCCCAGGGGCAAGAGGACACAGGAGGAGGAGGAGGGTGCTGTTCAGGATGCAGGCCAGGATCGGGCAGGCGAGGGCTCCTTTGCTGGCCCCATGTAAGTTTTAATTTTATTATAGAGTACTTATTTTTTCCTAGCGTTCCTCATTCGATTGTTTCTAAATCGTCTTTGATCTTCTTGTAGACTGGATCTAAATTCTTATCCTGCCTCGACTATGACTCCCTGTGGTATTACTAGATTATTCTTATTAGTCTGTCTGTGTAGCTAACTAAGATTGCACATTTGGCAATTCCATTGGACTCCCATTCTAGTCAGCAATAGCTCTATGCACTGAGTGCTGTCCTCTGGGATTGTCCATAATGTCTTTTCAAGTCTTCTAAATGTTTATGCTTTGACAATTGCCAACAATTAAAAGGTGAATGACCACCAAGAAAGAATAAGATACTACTTTACTTTTGGTTTGGATAGTAGGACAATCCATTCTACTACTGTTGCAGGGACAAATCTGCACAAACAGAACTATGGACACTAAATAATGCATTGTTTAGCTTATCAATTATAATAGGTGCTGTTAGACTTTCCACATACCTCAGTGATAACAGACTTTGTAGTTGAACCCCCAATCTCCTTACTGACTAGATAGTGTGGCAGAGTCATTTAGCTCCCAAAGTCACCGATGATTGATCCCCAATGATGTCAGAGGCACGGACTCATGCTTGCAAAAATTCCAAAACCTTTAGCTCATCCACTCTAGTCTGGAGGACCAAAAACCGCAGAGTCTATTTAAGTTTAAAAGCTTAATTAAAAGTAAACACATTTATTAAAATCAAGTTTGTCATAAAAGTAAACGTTTAACTGAAAATGGAAAAGTGCTTAGTGTTGACGATTAATTGGACACATTTCTTGTGGTCGAGCCGAGCTCTCACCTGGTTTGAACTTGATCCTGCTCGTGTTCTTAGAAGTCAAGCTTCTGTCTGTTAGGAGAAAAAGTGGTGCGTGTTAAAAATAAAAAGCAAGCATTCATCAGTTGTGCCAAAAAGTGCAGCAAGACAACAGCCTTCCCTGGAATAAGGGACATTTTTACTTTAGAGTAGACAGTCACAAATTATTACATTGTATTCTTTTTTTTCACATTTCTTTCTTCCTCCTAGACCAAATATTATATAGTAGTGAGTGGTGTATTCTAACATTATTAAATGTACTTTGTAGGTGGAACATCTGGAGGCGGGGCCAGCGCGGAGGTGGTGGCATTGGACGAGGGGAACAACTCTGGGGAGGAGGCGGTGCAAGTGCCGGACATGCCTGTGAGGGATAACACGGTGGTGGCGGGCAGAGGTAAGCTATATATTCCTTACTTATTGAGATTGAAGACTGCAGAGTGTGCTTTCTGCACGGGTGTATTATAAATCAACCAGGTAGTAGCCTCCTCTAAATGTACTTCGACTTAGCTGTGAAGTTTTTGGCGAGAAGAATCCCAATCAGATCTGAGATGAACTTGATGGATGGGATGAACGAAAAGCGAAAGAAGGGTGTAAGTAAGTGTGGAAGGACGAGAAATGTAATGATGACTGGCAAAGAAGAATGATATGTGTTTGCTTGGTCCCCGAGGTGGCTGGGAAGGAAAGAATATGGTATGGGGCATGGCTGGGTGAATGATGAAGCAAGGATGGGTGGAAGGAGAACAGCCTGGGTGGGTGAAACAGAAACTGTATGTTTGCATATACTTTGAATGGATGGATGCCTGGATCATGGTACTATCTGACTCTTAGATAGCATATGTGTATCTAGAGAGAGTAGACGGTCACTGGATGAACTAAGTGTTACTTTGAAGAGCATGTAACACCGCACCCGCACATCCGTTCCAGTGTAGGAAAGGCAAGGAAAAGAAGTTGTAATTTTGTCCAAATACTACCATGAATAGTAGCAGTAGTTTGTATTGCAACTGCAAGCACAGCATATATCCGGTTATTACGGTGGACACTCCCTACCTCTCTTAATAACTTTAGTTTAGTAGTAGTACGTCATTCATGTGTGGGTGTATCACTGTTCACTCAATAATAAGCAAAGCACCTAAAGTCATCCCATATGTCATCAAATACATCCCATGTGAAGTGATAGATAATCAGATTATTTAGCTTCTTCATTTTCCTTTTCTAATACTCATTTGCACTATAGGGTGAAAGCTAAATTAATTAAGCAGTAGCCCTTTTAACAGAGTATTCTCAGTGCCACCCGTAATAGAAAAGTAGGAGCTTCACCACCTGCATGTACTGGACCGGTACAGTAACGAAGGTCTGTCTCACGCATCATGGTGTGCGTCTGTTTTTCTCGGGTGCAAGTTCACTGCACTGGCATTATGCCGGCTTGCATAAGATAACGTACCAATTTTCCTAAACAAGAGAGTAGAAGAAGAAGAATAAGACTGGTGTACTGTCATAGTCGACTGTAATGGAAGTCCATAGTGCTCGTAGAATTTGTTCCTTAAACTCCCACTAATGTTAGAGCAAGGATGAAGAAGTCGAAGGTTACATAGATACTGTCCTCAATAGTTATGTACTGTGCTTTCAATTTGCTACTTCTACTGTGACACAACTTTCTGCTCAATCATTTTGTGTTAATCTTAAGGAGCATTGGTTACAGACTATGTCTTTCTTTCTTCATATAGTTGCTCCTTCCAAATCAAACAGACCATCAAGGAGGAGGGAGCTGGCTCGAATTGCCCGGCAACGGAGGCTGGATGCCACTGTCGCCGAATATCAGCGGCTGGTGGCCCTGGAGGAGGAGGAGACGCAGTCTACAGGTACAACAACAACATCCACTGGGACAGCTGCATCCTCCTCCGTGCCCCCACGGGCTGCCAGCCAGCGCGGTTCTCCAGTGGTACGGAGCCGGGCTACCAAAGCCAACCGCCACCGCCGAGCAGCAAAGACAGCAGCTGCCCCCTACAGGATTTGCAAGGCACGCCAGCGCCGCTTATGCCTCAGAGTGTCCTACCTGGAGCAGGAGGTCCTAACCTATAAGAACTTGGTGGAGGGCCTCCGCTTCGACCATGCCACCCTCCGCAAGGAGCATGATGCCCTGGCCGCTAAAGTCAACAGCACCCTGCCGTAGTGTCCCTTGCCCCTTTTTTAGAGACTTTTGGGGGGTGGGAATTGGGAGTTGGTTTTTTTTGGGACTTTTGAAGGACAATCGTTGGGGTTAGGGAGGGTCTTGCGGGAGATTATTTTCTTAGGACTATAAAAATATACTTTTTGAAACTTTATCTGACCATACCTGTTTTTTACTGCGTTTGAGTCTGGTGGGTGGGGGTTTAACAGTAAGTTTGTTTTCCTGAATAGTCCTAGGACTTTAGTAGTACTACTACTACCGTCAATCTCTCGTCTCTCCTAATACTCCATTATACTACCTCCAACCAAACGCTTATCTTACCTGTAATTTGTGTTTGAAAGTAGGGCTAGGCCCAGGGCTGGCTCCACGGGAAATGGCGATTAAGGTTGGCAATCCTGGGCGGATGAAATGTCCTCCTGATTGCGGTGGTACTAGTGGTGTGACACAGTGGCAGTTGCATGCCTATGGAAAAAAAGAAAATGAAACCTGGTTTGTCCTTACTGTAGCATTACAACGATACAATAGAGAATATAGCAGGTGACAGTACACTAGAACAGTGCCACAATGTAGCCTAACAGATGGTAAAGTATAACTTGTACTTGTGTTGGATTGCTTTGACATTGGCTACTACAACAAGAAATAGTACTGAAGCTGAGTAAGTCTAGAATATATCCTCGGATTCCTTCACCAGCCTGTTGCTATGATCTTTTCCTCCCCAGCAAGTGTGTGGAATTATTGATGTCATTTAGTCACACATCAAGCAAAACCACACAGCCCGGGGGAAGAGGGTTAGGGTTTAGAAAATGGATGGGAATGGGGTTTTCTTTTTGGGTACGTTTTGTTGAGAGAAGAAAAAAAAGCACAGCATGGACAAACAATAATTGAAGATAAAGAAATCTTTGGGTACTAAGCTAACCATAAATCTTTTAAGTGCCATAAAGGAAGTGCATGCACTACTGCATGCATTGTTACTGAAAAGTAAGTAGTACTAGAATGCGACAGTACAGGGCTGCAGCATTTTCACTTGCCTATCTCTGCACTCAGAGAAACACTTCTTACATTAAATTAGGTTTAAAAAATAGCCAAAGTAAAACCTATAGAATGGCTGTAGGGATCAATTTAGAAGCAGAGAGAGATCCAAGAAATGCAGTCACGCTCATAGAAGAAAACAATGGATACTGTATCTGTATGTTGTTGTAGTTGTCCTGCTGAATTTGGTAAGTAAGTTGCATGCAGCAAACAATTCCTCTTATTAGCGGCACTCCTCCATTCCAGCTGACGCTTCGTCCATCAATGTTGGTGACCAGAAGACACCCTGTCCACTGCCTGCCTGGCGGATGCTGAATTGCGGCTCGCTAATGTGAAGCCTGACTCCATCCTTTTTTCCCCATTGCACAGACTGAAACCCGGCCTGTAATTATTGAACGAAAAACAGGAAGTGATATATTACAACAACACTGATAAATAAATATAAGGTATGTACGCTGTGTAGTGCAAAAAGTCACACTTTGATTTTCCTAATAGACAGTACAATATTTTTGAAAGTGCGTACTCTGTCTGAGTCACCCTTTGAAGGATAAATAAGTATGGGCAAATTAATTTAGCGGATCTTTCCCCTCAAGCTAGGTGTACTGTAAACTGTGTTTTAGAACAAAATTTGACCTTCCCAGCAGTGCTCCCACCCAGACTAAGCATGAGCGAATTTTGCGGATCTCGCGTTCGCGAATTTTGCGGATTTGCGGATTCGCAATCCGCAAAATCCGCGAATTCCCGCGAATTTGCGGATTTTTTTTTTTTTGTGTTCGCCCGTGTTTCTGCCAGTTCGCGAGGGTTTTGTACACTTTCGCAAATTGCGAACTTACCTGTCGGGTCGCAAGTTTCGCGAACTTGTTGTTTCTACGTGTCCAGCCTGTTTGGGACACTCTTCTTCATCACTGCCACTCTCTGTCACCACTGCCACTCTCTGACTACTCATGCCACCCTCTGGCCCACCCATGCCACCCTCTGTTTCATCACCACACCCTCTGGTTGTCCAGTGTACATTATTTTCGGCAAAGCAAAGCACACCTTCCCTGCCTCAAGTGACCTGAATTAATTTGGGGCTGATTCATGTGTCACAGGATATTTTTTTAGCTGGCACCTGCTTCCTTAGTGCGCCCTGATTAGTGATCTTTTGCACTTGCTAAGTGCTTTCATTGTTGCAAAATTAGTTACAACACCTGCCCTGCCCCAACTGACAATAATGAATTAGGGGCTGATTAATGGATTTTAACTTCCAGCCTGGCTCCTGCTTGTCTCCCTTAGCTGTAATTCAGGACCTTTGTGGCATATGTGTAACTATTCTGAGGTTCAGAGCAGGGTCACATAATAGTTTCAACTGGCAACTGAACTCTGGAGGGGCCCCTCAGGAAGCACTCCAGGAAATGGCTACTAATGATGAGCCTGAACTTTTGAACCTGGTAAGTAGTTACTTTCAGTTTTGCTAAGATCGTATTTCTGCAATTTTGCACTTATTCGCGGGGCGCGAACTCACGCGAACAGTGCGAGCAGTGCGAGCAAAATCCGCTGCTCGCGGATTTGCGGATTTTGCGGGAAATTCGCAAATCTCGCGGATTGCGGATTTCCCGAAAATCCGCAAAATCCGCGAGCGGAACGGATTTTCCGCCCACGCCTAACCCAGACCCTTACTAAAGCCAGTCGCAAAAATGTAGAAGACCCCCAATCAGATCTCAAAAAACGAGGCATAGCAGAAAACTGGTGACAAAACGTACTTTGAAAGTAAAAGTAGGCCCAAATACCCCCTTACCCACCGTGGATTGTATTCAAACCACTTGCAAGCAAGCAAAAGTATCCACATCGCTCCAAGACTCGAAAACGCCCCCACCCAAACACATGCAATAGAAATACTGCAAACCCTAAAGAACCCTAAGTTAAGAATAGTGGCAAAGGCTTTCTTTAACTATGCCAAATCCCCCCTTTCCCACCATGGATTTTCTTCAAATGACTTGCAAACAAAATTACACATTCTCACGAGTGCTCTAAGACTCCAGAACTCAGTTGCAAAAATCTAGAACACCCCGAAACACATGCAATCCTGCTGCTAGGGCTAACCCTAACGAACCCTAATTTACAAAGAGTGCCAAAAGGCTTTTCCTTATGGATTTTGTCCCAACCACTTCTATCCGGTATTAGACCTTCCCAGGAATGCCCCAAGACCCACCAACCCACCCGCCAAAAAGCACAACACCCCCAAACAGCCAAAAAGGAAAATCTCCTACTTACAATATTTCTCGGCCTTCGGTCCAAACGCGCTGTGCAGCTAGGTCATAACTCCCGTTTTCCACCATGGATTTCCTGAAAAGCAAATGCAATGAAGATTAGACTGTCCCAGAAGTGCTCCCAGACCACAAAACTCACCCTCAAACACCCGGAACCCCCCCCAAAGAGCACCTGAAAGGCAAGCAAGTCAGCAAAAACACACAAAAAATTCTGCCTCCGATTTGGTCTAAACCACTTTTATCCGGTATTAGAGCTTCCCAGCAATGGCCCCGGAGCCGTCAACCCAGGAGAAAACTAGTAGAAGACCCCCAAACAGCCAAAAAGCAAAAGTACATAAATGGGGACTTAGTCATTTTCTTGCCAATTTCCAAAATCACTCCGCGCGCGCTCTGCAGCTAGGCCCTAACTCCCCTCTGCCACCATGGATTTGCTTCAAACCTCTTGCAAACTAAAGTATCCATAGCCAGCAGTGCTCCCAGACCCCGAAACCCACCCACAAACACCAGGAAGCCCCCCAAACAGGCCCCCGAAAACACGACATTGAGCAAAATGTCAGAAATAGCCAAAAAAAATTCTGCATGGATTTTGTCCCAACCACTTCTATCCGGTATTAGACCTTCCCAGGGATGCCCCAAGACCCGCCAACCCACCCGCCAAAAAGCACAACACCCCCAAACAGCCAAAAAGGAAAATCTCATACTTACAATATTTCTCGGCCTTCGGTCCAAACGCGCTGTGCAGCTAGGTCATAACTCCCGTTTTCCACCATGGATTTCCTGAAAAGCAAATGCAATCAAGATTAGACTGTCCCAGCAGTGCTCCCAGACCCCAAAACTCACCCACAAACACCCAGAACCCCCCCAAAGAGCACCTGAAAGGCAAGCAAGTCAGCAAAAACACAAACAAATTTCCGCCTCCGATTTGTCCCAAACCACTTTTATCCGGTATTAGAGCTTCCCAGCAATGGCCCCAGAGCCGTCACCCAGGAGAAAACTAGTAGAAGACCCACAAACAGCCAAAAAGCAAAAGTACAAAAATGGGGACTTAGTCATTTTCTTGCCAATTTCCAAAATCACTCCGCGCGCGCTCTGCAGCTAGGCCCTAACTCCCCTCTGCCACCATGGATTTGCTTCAAACCTCTTGCACACTAAAGTATCCATAGCCAGCAGTGCTCCCAGACCCCGAAACCCACCCACAAACACCAGGAAGCCCCCCAAACAGGCCCCCGAAAACGCGACATTGAGCAAAATGTCAGAAATAGCCAAAAAAAATTCTGCATGGATTTTGTCCCAACCACTTCTATCCGGTATTAGACCTTCCCAGGAATGCCCCAAGACCCGCCAACCCACCCGCCAAAAAGCACAACACCCCCAAACAGCCAAAAAGGAAAATCTCATACTTACAATATTTCTCGGCCTTCGGTCCAAACGCGCTGTGCAGCTAGGTCATAACTCCCGTTTTCCACCACGGATTTCCTGAAAAGCGAATGCAATCAAGATTAGACTGTCCCAGCAGTGCTCCCAGACCCCAAAACTCACCCACAAACACCCGGAACCCCCCCAAAGAGCACCTGAAAGGCAAGCAAGTCAGCAAAAACACAAACAAATTTCCGCCTCCGATTTGTCCCAAACCACTTTTATCCGGTATTAGAGCTTCCCAGCAATGGCCCCAGAGCCGTCACCCAGGAGAAAACTAGTAGAAGACCCACAAACAGCCAAAAAGCAAAAGTACAAAAATGGGGACTTAGTCATTTTCTTGCCAATTTCCAAAATCACTCCGCGCGCTCTCTGCAGCTAGGCCCTAACTCCCCTATGCCACCATGGATTTGCTTCTAACCTCTTGCAAACTAAAGTATCGATAGCCGGCAGTGCTCCTAGACCCTGAAACCCAAGCACAAACACCAGGAAGCCCCCAAAAAGGCCCCCGAAAATGCAACATTGAGCAAAATGTCAGAAATAGCAAAAAAAAAATCTGCATGGATTTTGTCCCAACCACTTCTATCCGGTATTAGACCTTCCCAGGAATGCCCCAAGACCCGCCAACCCACCCGCCAAAAAGCACAACACCCCCAAACAGCCAAAAAGGAAAATCTCATACTTACAATATTTCTCGGCCTTCGGTCCAAACGCGCTGTGCAGCTAGGTCATAACTCCCGTTTTCCACCACGGATTTCCTGAAAAGCAAATGCAATCAAGATTAGACTGTCCCAGCAGTGCTCCCAGACCCCAAAACTCACCCACAAACACCCGGACCCCCCCCAAAGAGCACCTGAAAGGCAAGCAAGTCAGCAAAAACGCAAAAAAAATTCCGCCTCCGATTTGGTCCAAACCACTTTTATCCGGTATTAGAGCTTCCCAGCAATGGCCCCAGAGCCGTCAACTCACCCGCAAAGAAGTAGAACACCCCCACAAGTGCTGAGTCTTTCTTCATTGGGCGTAATCCAGCCCTCTGCTTTGAGGGAAATAGGAGTCTGGAGGAGGAGGATAGAGGAGCATGTTCTTCTGAACTTGTGAACCTGAGGAATGCAGACTGCGGCACCTTCAAATCAATAAGCAAACAAGTGAAGACAGTTCTGCTGATGGGCTTGTTTTTGTGATTAGGTGATTAAAGTTTGAATTATATTAACTGTGCACAACAAAGAAAGACAGACATACAGGAATAAAAGTGAATAAGGACGAAAAAGAAAGTTATTGATTCATTGTCTCATTTTCAGGGCTCGGTGTCAGGAAATAAGAATAAGGCTTACTCATCATACTCTGCGAATTCAGGCAGGGTGAGCTCAGTGTCACCTAACAGAGAAGAAATTCCCTCATCTACGTTGGTGTCCACCTCGTCTTCATGCCGCGTGCTTTCTCGTACTTTGTAATCTGGTGGTATGAGGTGCTGATTCATCTTGATCATTGTTGACCTCTCCACATTTTTGGGCGAGAGGCGGCTCCGTTTGGGAGTTACAATGCCACCAGCAGCACTGAAAACACGTTCAGAAGACACGCTTGCGAGTGGGCAAGACAAGTAGTTTAAAGCCATGTTGGAGAGCTGTGGCCACAATTCTTTTTTCCCATGCCAATACGCCAATGGGTCAGCATTAACATAGACCTCTGTAGAGTCATTCAGATAGTCCTGCACCATCGACTCAAGGTCCTCCAAGGTTCCTCCACTTTGCTTAGCTGTTGCTGTGACCTTTTGAGAACCAAACCCAAGCAGAGTTAGCCAATCCTCTTCAGCATCCAATGTTACTGTTGTGTCTGGTGCAGATGATCCGGTTGCCGGTGTCTTTAACGGCTGAGAGGTCACTTGTGCCACAGCCACAGGTGCAGAAGTGGATTGTTTTGACTGGGGATGGCCTGCTGAGGCTGATGTACTGCCTTTTCCTTCAATGTGCTGCCGTTCTCTTTCAAACCTCATGGCTGACAAGGCTAGCCAATGTTTGTACTTTGTAACATCTTCAACATCAAAAGGAAAGAATGCTCGGCCTGCCAGCGCCTTTTTGTAGCGTGGATCCAGAATAGTAGCACAAATGTAATGCTGTTCTGAGTGGATCATTTTAAGACGTTCATCACCACGTAGGTGCTCTAATAATTTCTCCGCCAAAACAAAAGGGTCTTGGTTTTTTTCATCTTTTTGAAACACAGAAGACACTGCCTTCAGTTGGTGCTCCAGCATGTACAACAATGGGATAGCTTTTCCCAAATTACAGTCCTCCTTGCTGACTGCACACGTGAAGAACTCAAAAGGACGAAGCATGTCTGTCAGGCTTTTAACTAGCTCCCATTGCGCCGCAACCATCCTCAGGTCCTTCTGAGCTGTACCCTGTTTTAAGAAATAGTGATCGAGTACCGTATACTGCTCATACAGACGCTCAAGCATGTAGAAGGTTGAGTTCCAACGTGTTGCCACCTCCTGGATGAGTGCTTTCACTGGCATTCGACGTTCATGTAGCAGTCTCCTTAGATGCTTCCGGGCCTTAAAAGAATGGCTGAAATGGTTGCACATTTTTCGGCAGATGTCCACTACCTCGCACGCTGGACTGTCTTTATCACTCAAGAATTTTTTAACAACCAGGTTTATACAGTGCGCCAAACACGGCACTCTGAAATAGTGACCCAGATCCATGGCCTTAACTACATTGGCGCCATTATCCGTGGAAACATAACCAATCTGGCCTTTTTTTGGGGACAGCCAGTGAAGGACCTTTGTGTTAAACTCATCCAAAATGTTTTGTGCTGTGTGACATTTCTCCAAGCCAAACATGGCTAGTGTTGCATGTTTCCGAGCAGCTTTAAAAACTTGGTCCGGGTCAACACCTGCGTTTAGCTTTGCTTTAACCCCTGAAAAAGAGACCCAGTGTGCAGTGATGCACATGTAATCAGCGCCTGCGCCACTGGTCCACATGTCTGTTGTCAGATGTATAGTGTGAACAGCACTCTTCTGCAAAGCTGCCCCAATCACCTCCAGCACGTCTTCATGTAGTGCTGGAACCGCAACTCTGGCAAAATAGAACCGGCTAGGAACCTTCCATTTAGGGCAGAGCGCTGCCACTAATTCTAGAAAACCAACCCCTTCTACAAAAGAAAAAGGGAGAAGGTCCAGAGCTAGCATTTTAGCCAGCTTAGTGTTATACAGACGTGTCAGTGGGTGGTTGCGTTCATATGGCGCTTCTGTAAACAACATGTTTCTAATGTTGCCCTGGACCAAGCATTTACGGGATGATGATGATTTCTTCGACCCAGTTACGCTCGCTGATGAACTTTTTCGCATTTGTGTCTCACTCTCTCCCACACTCTTAGTGTGGCTCACATGGGGTGTGCTGCTGACAGGGGTACTTGGTGTAAGTGAAGTGTTTGACACGTCTTCTTCCTCCTCGTCATCATCAGGTGAAATATCAACGTTTTCTTGACGTGCAATTCGGGCTTCCTTGATCGCCTCTAGGTGCGCAAACCATTGGACAGTGTGCTGTCTCTTAAGATGACCTCTCGGGCCTCGGGTACCATAGTTGGTACCAAGCTTACCACGACTAACTGCAACCTTACAAATGCTACAAATGGCGAAGTTTTCCCTTTTTGGGCAAACACTAAAGAAGTCCCAAGCTGGGGACTTGAATTGTCTGTGGGGGCCGGAGGAGGCGGCGATACTGGTGGTGGGGGTCATGCTGCTGATGCCAAATGAAGTGGAGGATGTGGATTGCCGAACTTTAGTACGTTGTGCACTTTCACCACCACTAATTGAGGTCGAGGTGGATGGAGGTCCCTTCTGGCGAGAAAGAAATATGGAAGCGGTACGTGTTGGTGTACTAGTTAACTCCAATGATTGTTGTGTTTCCATTGCCTCCTCGTCGAGATCATCATCACGCTCAGCAGCTTCTCAGGCTAGGGTCAAAATGTCTGTTTGCTGCATGCCCGCTGGGTCTGCAGTGACCTTTATGATGACTGGGTCGTCGTTGTGAGAGCCTTCATCAGCAGCAGTATCCGCCACTTCTTGTTGAGCCTCATCACACTCCATAACTATGAGTTTTTCGACGACCTTCCTTTTATGCTTTACTGCCTTTGTCAGATCATGGTGTGCCTCACTCTCAGACGGCCGTGGTGGTTCCCAATTTTCATCCATATCATCAGAAGGAGGTGGGCTTGAAGAAGATGTAGACACCACCCTTGATCTTTTCCTTGCTAAGGATGTGGAAGACAATGAATGATCATCAGGAGGAGTGGCTTCCTCAAATGATACCTCGGCTTGATTGTCGATTTCCTGATGTGCCCCTACTTTGGGAGGAACAACTATTGTGGGCACTTGTGACCCTCCATGCACCTCTGCTTGCGCATCTCCTTGCGCTGCCTCTCCTTCCACATGTACTTGGGCTTGTACTTGCACATGTGGTTGTTGTTGCGGCTGTGGTTGTTCAACACTCGTCAGATGAGTTACAACAACCTGTGTTGATTGAGGGACATTGCTGCTACTTTCTTGCGATGAGCCAACATCACTGGTCGATGGCAATTGAACAACTAGACTAAGTGCCTCTGCAGCACTCAAGGGCTTGGACTTAAGTTGGCGTGGTGGTGGTGGTGGCACTGAGCCCAATGGAGCGGGGGTGCTGCTCCCAGCTTGGTCCCCAGCAGATCCTGCTGCTGCTGCAGGCGTACTTTTTTTTTTACTCCCAACAAATGTGGCGGGCGGCACACCAGTCTCCTTGGTAACTTGCTTCTTCTGCTCCTTACTGGCAACTTTCTTGCTAGAGGAGCTACGGAGAACTTTTTTTGGGGACATCTTTTTCAGAGCAGGTCAGAACAGCAGGCCGCAGTTGCACGAGTTGCAGAGTTGTCTGTGGCCAGACGTGACGTCGCGTGACGTTATGCTGCACACACACACCGCTGCAGGACTTCTTCCTGGCACTGGTGGTTCTCTTGAGTCTTGTGCACCTAAAAGCAATGGAAGACAGAGGAACATCAGTTCAGTTATACACCCCAAAAAAATCGAAAAACACAGAAAAATCAGCACAATCCCATGCCATCCAGGCCCTCCATGATGTTTAAATTCAAGACACCCCACAGAAAGTCTAGGCACATGCACCACTCACTACCCCTGGTAAAAAAGGCCACAACAACAGCCCAAAAAAACAAAAATCACAGAAAAATCAGCACAATCCCAAGCCCTCCATGATGTTTAAATTCAAGACACCCCACAGAAATACTAGGCACATGCACCACTCACTACCCCTGGTGCAAAGGCCACAACAACAGCCCAAAAAAACGAAAATCACAGAAAAATCAGCACAATCCCAAGCCCTCCATGATGTTTAAATTCAAGACACCCCACAGAAAGACTAGTCCTATGCACCACTCACTACCCCTGGGCATAAAGGTTGAAAGCTAGGCAAAATGGTTGCAGACCTAAGAACACTGCCTGCATTCAAAATGGCCCCCTCCCTCCCAGCACATGGCCAGGGCCTGTAGCAGCACTCAAAATGGCCCCCACCAACATGGCCTGTCCCCATGAACACCCCAAAAAAACGAAAAACACAGAAAAATCAGCACAATCCCATGCCATCCAGGCCCTCCATGATGTTTAAATTCAAGACACCCCACAGAAAGACTAGGCACATGCACCACTCACTACCCCTGGTGAAAAGGCCACAACAACAGCCCAAAAAAATGAAAATCACAGAAAAATCAGCACAATCCCAAGCCCTCCATGATGTTTAAATTCAAGACACCCCACAGAAAGACTAGGCCTATGCACCACTCAGTACCCCTGGGCATAAAGGTTTAAAGCTAGGCAAAATGGTTGCAGACCTAAGAACACTGCCTGCATTCAAAATGGCCCCCTCCCTCCCAGCACATGGCCAGGTCCTGTAGCAGCACTCAAAATGGCCCCCACCCACATGGCCTGTCCCCATGAACACGCCAAAAAATCGGAAAACACAGAAAAATCTGCACAATCCCAAGCCCTCCATGCTGTTTAAATTCAAGACACCCCACAGAAAGACTAAGCCTATGCACCACTCACTACCCCTGGGCATAAAGGTTGAAAGCTAGGCAAAATGGTTGGAGACCTAAGAACACTGCCTGCCTTCAAAATGGCCCCCTCCCTCCCAGCACATGGCCAGGGCCTGTAGCAGCACTCAAAATGGCCCCCACCCACATGGCCTGTCCCCATGAACACCTCATAAAATCGAAAAACACAGAAAAATCAGCACAATCCCATGCAATCCAGGCCCTCCATGATGTTTAAATTCAAGACACCCCACAGAAAGACTAGGCACATGCACCACTCACTACCCCTGGTGAAAAGGCCACAACAACAGACCAAAAAAACGAAAATCACAGAAAAATCAGCACAATCCCAAGCCATCCAGGCCCTCCATGATGTTTTTATTAAAGAGACCCCACAGAAAGACTCAGTCCACCCACCACTGAGTACCCCTGGGCAAAAGGCCCCAACAACAGCCCAAAAATCGAAAATTACAAAATTGTAATGCCCCAAACAAACTTACTTGTGAAATTTCTAATCTAAAAGTGATCCAAAGAAAGTCAAAAAGGCATTTAGCTACAAGAAGCACAAAGTTCCCCAAAGAAGGCTGATAGGGTGAAGTGTAGTGGTGTATAGGGAAGGCCAAGAGGGGGGGAAAAGGAAAGAAGAAGGGGGAAACCCCTCTTGGGAACTAGAACCCTCACACACCCAGCAAGCTAGGTGTCATGCTTCATCATATGGGTCCTGCTCCTCGTCAGACTGGCGCTGCAATGTCTGACGAGCACCCACGAAGGGGCGCTTTAGCGGAGATCTTTTGTTCCAGCCATATGGTGCATGCGTGTGAGAGGGCAGAAAAAGTGTAGTCGTGAGGAGGTGGTAGTGAAAAAAAGGTTAGTCAGTCCACAAGGATTTTTATTAACGTGGCCGACTCCCTTGGTTAAAATGGTGTGAGGGGAGATAGGGTGCTACAGAAGTACTGGGCAGGACTATCTACAACCCTCTGGTGAGGTCAACATGTTTCATGCTTTCCTAGCAATTCTTCAGGACCTATAGTGACTAGTACTACACAGTGAGAAATAGAGTGAGTATACAACCTTAACTTGGTTAGTCTCTACCGCAGGCCAATTGGTCCTGCTTCAATATTTACGACCCTGGAAATATCCCTAAGGTGCCCCGCAGTCTGCTCCTGTGGGACCTGCACAGGGGGGTCAGGGACCCCAAAGGTGTGCGGTCTCAGCCTGCTACACCTACCCCCACACGGAATCCAAAGTCAAAAAGGCCTCAAATCCAAATATCCAGCAGCATCCACAAAAAGTAATCCTTCCAGGTGAAGAATCCGAATGAAAGTGACCAGCACATGAAGAAAGCACTGGGAGGAGCCTGCTGGACAGGAACAGGAAGTTGGAGACTGTGGGGCACTTCCTTCCTCCCCCCCCCCCCAAATGGACTCCTTGCAAAAAAAAGTGCAGGCAAATGTCAACTTGAGGAGTTATTCTGATAAAAATCATCATTTTCACAAGGTTTATGCTGCTTGCAATTTTGTATTTTCGCGAGTGCGAGATTGTTGCTGCCTGCCGCAAGTACGGGTTCGCGATTGCGAACTACCGCGATACATGATCACGGCGTACTCGCGATGACAATCTCTCGCTGTGCAAGGTGGCGAGCACGATGACGTAATCGCGGTCGCTAAACTCCCGCGGGATCTTGCAGCAAGATCCAAAATGGCGCAGCACTCGCAAAATATCGAGAAAAACAACTCGGCAAACGCTGAATGACGGTAAGTGAACGCCGCGCGCCGCACAATTGTATCACCAAGAAAAAAAAATCCGCTGTGTGCAAATTTGCGGATTTTCGGTAAATTCGCGAGCGTTCGCAGATTGCGAATTTACCCAAAATCCGCGAGCGGAACGGATTTTCCGCCCATGCTTACAGGTCAGCCCAAACCCACCACTACCACCATCACTGTGACTAAGGGCCGTCTTCATGCGCACAGTGTGCACATCAGCAGAAAAACTAGCCCCTATCCTATTTTTTAAAACAACATTTCTGTAATTGTTTTCTTTAGCTTTTGCATGAATCCACCAGCTCTTTAGACACTGTACCAGACCCTCAGAGGCACTTGCAATGCACAATATCTCTGATGGGCACTGCAAGCAGCTGCCATCTTTAAATGGCCTTTTAAATCATTAACCAGAATGCCACCCTTGATTGAGTATATTATGTTATATATTATGCTAATAGATACTTGATACAGCGCAAAGGCTCACCCCCGAAGAGACATCTTGGCACTGAGGAAACAAACAAATAGAGAAGCAGCCATTAGACCAGCCAGATCTTGAAATGTTTTTTAAAACCTGAAAAATCAGTGCACATGCATGAGTATGCATGTAGATCCAAAAGAAGTCACATTTCAATGTTTTTTATAATGTTATTGCAAACACCATTCAAAGTTGACTGCCCTCAGTGAGCAGGCGTGTACACACACAGGCAGCTATCTTCAATTATTTAACTGTAATAACATTTTACAAAAATCATTATATGGTGGCTACAATTGCATGTGCTTGCACTTTTGGCACTATCGAAATGACTTTTGTAAAACTTTCTTGAAAAATCATTCCAAGATGGCCCCCTATGTGTGGACATGCATGTACACACACAGGCAGAGCCAATAGTACTCCAGCAAGCAATACACCTATTGGCTTTGCCAAAGCTTAGTTGTTTGAGTAACTTTATTTCTCATTCTTCAAGTGATGGTAGTGATGGTAGTGACATTTATGGGGGTCACATCAGGAGCAATGACTAGTGTAAAGGCAAAATGTTGAGCGGCCTTGGGGATCAATTCATTTCAACGAAAGTGCCTTAGAGTTTACTAATAAAGTTATTTGGCTTGATTGGCTGTGCAATTGCTGATAAATGCATGCCCAAACAGACAAATTATTATCAGAAAATAGCTGTATTTGTGCAGCTGACAATCTGCACTAAAAAAATTGAATGTTACCCAACACCAGAATTCTGCATTTTGAAAATGGTTAAAGAAAGCGTGAGACCACTGAAGTGTTGACTAAACCACTGTACAATTCCAGTTTAAGATTGAGAACTCATTTAGGGACATTCATAGATGCATCACAGAAGATGGGGGAGTGTGAGACATCAATGGACCAAGTCTCTTGCCATATCTCCCAGTGGGCTGTAGATTCCCCCACCTCTACTGATTCACACACATTTACATCCTCTCCAGGCGGATCTTGCTTTCAGTCAAGCTCCTCTCCGCCATGAAGTTGGCCAAGACCGGTGGGAGTTTGGTCCAGCAGATGTTCGGATACCGCGTGCCCTGCTCAATGAATCATTGATTGCTGCAGGGATCTTTCATCAGAGAATCCTCTTTAGTCTTTCTTGGCGGGCAACAGATGTGGCTCCCACCGCCCAGGCTGAAATATTCATGTTGGCTTCAGATGTGTGCCAGACGGTTGGACCGCCGCACTCCAGCAGCCTCTGGTCGCTGTCACCAGGGGCTCGCTGTCACCTTGCGGATCCTGAGGCGTCGCAGACTGTCTGGAGGGAGAGCGCTCGCCCATGGATCGCCATCCACTCTGGGCTTAGAGGTGGCAGATGTGTGACCAGGCAACACCTGCCCTGAGACTCCTGCTCGACAATGTCTCATTGAAAGCCAAAAAGCTACAGTGCATAATCTCTGGCTGTTTGAACCACCCTCTGAAGACTGCAGTGGGCATAAAAGCTGCTTTGCAGACTTTATGCCGGTGGTTGCGCGTGATGGGCACAACACTCAGTTTAGAGAATCAGGGCTTATTTTTAGTTTTCCTTACTGGACGTTCACCCAGAGCAATACAGCGGAAGACAAAAAAAAGGGGGTAGAAGAAGAAAAATAAAAGTAGGAAAACAGTAACAAAGGTAAAATATGTAGGGATGAGAATGAACCTGCAAGATGAGCAGATACAGGGCCGCTCACACAACATTTATGACTGGCACTGTAAAGGTTGGTGATTACTCCAATCATCGTTTGCCACTATATCATTAAAACAATATTCTGTAGGTGGTAATGTGTAACAAGAAAATTAGTGTTTATTTTTTATTTGCTTTGATTGTGTTCCTTTTTTATGCTGCTGTGTTTTTCTGCTGCCTTATTTAAATGTGTTTTGTTCTGTTGTACTGCAATTGTGGTGTGTTTTGTTTTATTTTTACTGTTTTGCTGTGATGACCATTTATTTTTTGTTTTTATATCAATTTATGGATGTTATTGAGCTATGTTCTGTTTTTAACCTAACACATTTCACCAAAAACTGCTACATTTCCAGCCAAAAGCAGCACGTTTTGCAAGTTCTTGTGACAAGCAGTCATTTAATACTATATTAAGTGGTAAATTAACACGGTTCCAGAACCCAGCTCTTCATCTACTTAAGATACCAGTCAACCTGAATGCTGTGTCAGAATCCGAGTCTAAACTTGGAACTCCCATTGCTCCCTTTATGTGACAGTGCCCCTCAATTATAGGGCAGTGCAAGGAAGATGCGTGTGGTGAAGCCAAGACCAGGCAGCCTTGGTACTCAGCAACAAGGGTGGTGGTATCTTGGGCCATATGCATGAAAACATTTTCCCATAGACACAGATTGGGCAAAACCCTTTGATGCATCTGGCCCTAAGAAAGGCGTTCGGCCATGCACTTGTCTTTTTTTTTAGACACTTTATTAGAAATTATGCAAGTGCTTATAAAAGAGTGACATAGAAATACATAGAAATACACTCTAGGATTTATAAACGATTCATTACGTAAACATATTTTTCAGATAAAAGTAATATAGATAAAGAAAATGTCAACATAGTGGCCTAAAAAGAGATTGGCAATTTTGAAATAGCCACATTAGAAGGTGATTCGTGATAGCAAAAGGAGATACCGTCAGCAGCTCTTCAGGTCGTGTGCTCAGCTCTATCTGACATACCAGGCTAAAAACATTCTAGAATAAAAAACAACAGAGCACCAAACACGAGCAGCCTTAAACAAGAACTCTTGGGATTAATCATCATCATGGATTCTACAGGACCAAAATTAATTTCAGCAATTGATGAAACAACGCTAACATCCTGGCAACCCTTGGTCACCATTCACTCATCATTCTCTCAACCTACCTGCAGCCTGTCATCAGTCAGGAACCAGGCCCTCATTTCCAACTTATAGTCCACTCAAAGCCCTAAGCATCTGAGGTACCATTCTCATCATCTGTGGACCGCAAGGGGATTCCTTACGTGGGGCGGACATGACTCCACGGCCTCTGGTCGCACCATAAATGGACACTAACCTGGACTCTGTCTAGTCGTGAATAGCTTTGATTGGGGGCACTCCTAGCAGTGTTCTGGATCCTCCCTCTCCAGTTCTCTTAAGTAACTGCCCAGGCTCCTTGTCAGATAATCAAAGCAAACCATCCTGGCATTTCGCTTGTGATGCTCCTGATGCTGCTGTGTGAGACTGTCTCACATGATAATGCACAAACCCTCTCAGTCACACAGAAGAGAAACCTAAGGAAACTGGTCCTCAGACCTGCTGGAAGTCACAAAAATTAAGTACTAACCATTATGAACTCCCAAAGAGGGTTTATAGATAAACACAAACATAGTAATAACAGAAGCGGTTCACCATGTACATCTCGTCGGACCATCGAGGTGACTGTGGTCACTCAATGAAACAGCATAAAATGTATGTCAAGATACAAAGTGGGACATGTCCATGTAAGCTAGGTAGGGAAAAACACCACTTACTGCTCTAATTTGCAGACACAGCAAGCAGTTTTGCTTATTTACAAGGTTATGTTATGAGAATTTGTAGAGTGCAACTAATCACCCGTGAGGGTATCCAGGCACTTGGGCAGGTGAGTGGGTGTATGATCCCTGCAGAGTTATTCAAAGAGCCAGGTCTTCAGCTTCTTTTGGAACTCAAAAAGTGAGGTGGAGGCTCTGATGTGCTGGGAGATCGTTCCATGGTTTGGGTGCGATGTAGGAGAACGAGCGACCTCATGCTCTGTTTTTGTGGATGCAGGGTGTGTGTGAATTAGAGTGAGGTAGAGCATAGGTGGCTGGCTGGCTGGTGAAAGTGTGTGAGCCTGTTGAGCAGTCGCGGCCGGCATGACTCGCAGGTGGTAGGGCATGGGGTCACGCGGAGCAGGGGGTGGCACGGGGAGGGGGGGGGAGTTTTAATATGAAAGAAAAAAAAGAAGAAAAAAAAGTTAACTTCCCTTCACAGGCACGGTCCTACGCCGTGTCTGCTCCTCTCCTGGAAGCAGGAAGCAGGAAGCCTCCCTCCCCTGCCCTACGCGAATCACAACACTGCAATGGCAGCATTGTGATTGGTTGGGACGTCGACCAGCCAGGCGTCTATGGAGAGGCCATTTTCACCATGTAGGCTGCCTGCAGCCTACATGGAGAAAAGGCCGATTTCGCCTTACTGGTTTGGACGAGGCCAGAGGGCCGACCTAACAGTCAGCACCCACAACAGTGGCAAGCCACTCCTCCCCTGCACTAGAGCGGGACCACCCACCCGCCCGCCACAAACCAAACCCTTCTGCTTTCTTGCAGTGCAAGAAACAGAAACATAAAATGGTCAAATTTATAATACCATTTTATGTTTCTGCTTCTCGCACTGAGAGAAAGCAGTGGGGTGATGCTCCTCCGCCCACATGGAGGAGCTGTCCCTGCTGTTGAGGATGCTGGCCACTCTCTTATCAGGAAAATAATGAGCAAAGGACGCTGGAGAATGGTGTCCCATCTGGTACCTAGAATTACTTTAACTAAGAAGTAATATCAGATACTCTGCTTCTCTACTCATGTCTGCTCCTGGAAAGAGTGGCACCACCTATCAAGCCCCTTTTTAGTGAGCAGTGACATGAATCAGACATCAGTGTGCCTCTTTGTGCTGGTAATTCTTCGGATCCATTACCAAGGGACCCCTCTGAAATTATGCACATAATACAGCGATGCCTCCTCCACTATGGCGGAGGAGCGTCGCTCCACTGAACAAAAGGAAAGCTAAAATGATAACAATTGTTATCATCATTTCAGTTTTCCTTTGCAATCAGTGGCTCTCAGGGCGGGGCTGGGCACAGTAGGGAAGAGGAGTGATTTGCACTCCTTAAGTGGGCATGACTGCTTGACTGGCCCTCTCGGGTTGGTCAAACAGTCATGCGCACTTTGCATCATCCCCACCTTATGCAGCCTGCTGAGGAACATGCAAAGCCTCCCATTTCCCATCTGAGCACTGATTCACCGCGCTCAGGCCAATCACAACGCTGCATTGCAGCATTGGCTCTGTTGAACCATTTGAGCCGCATGCTTCCTGCTGCCGGCCCGGACAGGAAGAGGGCGGAGAACGGAGGAGAGGCGGCTGCTGGATGTTTCAGGTAAGTGGTTTATTTTTTATTTTTTATTCGCCCTTGCACCTGTCGAACCCCCCCCCCCCCCCCCCTCCCAGCCCACCACCCGAATCTTGTAGCAGCCGCTACTGATATAATATTAAATCTCAGGGAGTTTCAAAGAACCAGTCTGAAATTTCTACATTTCCTGATCACTATGAGCTTGTGACACTCTGTTCGAAAACCCATTTTGTCTCAGAAGTGGTCCAAAACTCCTTCACGGTTTAATAAAGTACTGACATGTGTCTCTAAACAACCAAGAAATGTTCTGAAATTCGGCCAAATCTACAGGATCCCTCCTGAGGTTAATAAAAGAGAGCGATCTACAGAAAATTGTGCTCCTCTGAAGTTTCATCAACCTTCACAGTGCCCTTTCGCTGTTAGTGCATCAGCCCATTTGTGCACGCCCGACCCCTGTCCTCTCTGGCTGTGATCTGCACAGCTCCTTGAAAATTTGCATTGACTTCCAACCAGCAAAAACGCTGGAAAGATAACGTGCAAGAACTACATGAAGAGAAAGCAAATCTCTCACTCAGGCATTCTGGTGTGAATGCATCATGCAAATTAGATGGTAATCTACCACCCCTCAAGTCCTGCTGAAATCAGTTTCTCAATTTTGAGCTATCTGTGCAACCAGCCATTGTTTCCCGCTGAGTATCTCCTTCTGGTAAAAAAAAAAAGTTTCCCATTTTACCAAGCATATTTGTGATCAAACATTTATACTCAATATCTTCTTACAAAAATTGTTGCTTGCTTTTCCTTCCTTTTTTTTTGGCCAAGAAGCAGTTATTTTATCTTGTCGCCACGCGTCTTGCACAAGACGCGCGCAACCATCGGAATCCAGTAGCGGGTGACAGAAGCAGAGTGTGCAGCGCTGAAGTCCATTTCTTGCCACATTTACACCATGTTCTATGAAGAATGGGGCTCAGACTGCCTTTTGTGCTAATGCTTTTGAGTGTGGAGGGTTGCTCCCTTTTACCTTCTTTAAATTTCATGTAGGCAGGGATCAGAGAAGAGGAATGACGGAAGGCCTTACATTCAATTAACATGAAAAGGGTTGTTTTATAGGTCAATCCCTGCTGTGGCGCAGCATGATGCCTGCTCTCGCTAACTAAGCCGCGCGTTCCAGGCAGCACCGTGATGATGATTTAGGGAATTTAGTAACTGGAGCTAAAGTGTTTTATAAACTGTACAATCATTGGTGCCCAATTACAGCAGAATGTATGAACATCCCTTGAAAAAAAGGCACCATGGGCGCCATTTTGTGTGTGAGCAGCCTAATAAAACGGTGTGCCATTATTTCTATAAAATGACCAAGTATGAGCTTAGGTTACATTTCCATCTTCTTCTAATTATGCATAGAATTGACATGGATTATATGTATATAAGCATTTGGGACTCGTCAGATCTTTTTTTTGCCTTTAAACTGAGTTCTAGGCATGCCGATGAGCGCAGAGGCTGTATTTGTTTACTAACTTGAACACCAACACTGTTCAAGGCGGTTATCATGCTGTAATATTGAAACTCTTGTGAAGTGCACAGAACACACTTTGGGCCATATGTATAATTCCAAATTGCAATGGCAAATGCCGAAATTCACAGAATTTCGTCATTTGCGATCGCAATTGGGCTTAGTGTTATGTATTAATGAAAAACTGCCTCGCTAAATAAGGAATCGCAAAATTTGTGATTCCCTATTTTGCAATTGCATTTAAGGAATTGCAAATTGTGATTCCTTGAATGCAATTTAAGAAGCACAGAAAAGGTGCCATTAGGCCTTGAGGAATCGCAAATTACCACCAACTTCAAGTTGGTGGTAATTTGTGATTTGTTTGAAAAATGAATTTTTTTGCATTTTTTCAAAGTGCAATGTGGCGCACATACATGCCATTGAAAAATGTGTGCACCATGCTTATTTCAGGGGTGCAACAGGGTGTCCTTTTGAAACCCTTGCAACCTTGAAATTGCATTCTCAATTTGCGATTCTCTAATTGTGAATCGTAAATTGAGAATGTCTTGCTATTCAGGCCCATAGGAATGAATGGGGGAGGGTTTCCTTAATTGTGAATCTCACTTTGCGATTCACAATTAAGGAATATGTAGGATTTGCAAATCCTACATCTCGTTTTGCAATTCTCAAATAGCGATTCTCTAAAATTCGCTATTTGAGAATCGCAAAACCAAACTTTCATACATATGCCCCTTTGAATCATCCTATGCTCCTTTACAAGCTGTATTAATCTTTGTGCTATATGGTTTCTGGATTATCATGAATAACCTGTCTCATGAAACACGCAACAGTGCTGTTCTTGCATTAATGACATTAGGAATATGTAACTACGAACTGGCCCTGAGGACGCGATGTGTGTGTCGTGAAACACATGTTGACCTTTCATGTTCATTTTTTCCCGATGGCGAATGTAAAGATATGACTCGTAAATGACCTCTGTGAATACCAAAAGTCGTAAAGTTAGGCTTTTGTCTCAGATTGCCTGTGTGACTCAGGCCCCTTGACTTTATCAGAAACCTTCTGAGTCATAGTGACTGAGCACTCATCATCAGTCAGGATCTCAGCCTTGACATACGCCCTGCTCACAACAGACAATAATAAACTACCCATCTAGAAGATAATGCGTTAGCAGAAATAGAGTGAGATGAACTTTCACAAAGTTAGTCAATAAAACATTATTGAGTTTTCTAAAATCAAAAACCATAAAAGTGCATAGCATAAAATTATAAAATTAGTCAGCTACATCATTGTTGCAAAATTATAAGTTGATATGGCTCATTTAATCTTCAGGCCAGTCATTAAAGCACATTGTATTAATCTTTATAAACTAATTTAACGATCCGGAGAACAGGAATTAAAATACAATAAAATAACACCCAGGGCCTTATTAGGATGAGGACGGCATGCCACCAATGGATTACGATGCCGGTGGTCGGAGCGATGTCATCGGAGGCACCGACTGCCACCTCCAACAGGATCATAGATGCATTTGAGCCGTCGGTCGGAGGCCTAATCCCTACAATGGAAGCAGTGCCTGCTGAGGTACCACCGTAGGGATTCGGATGTCCCTTTCAGACAGCTTTTCCATGTCAGCCTTTCCGACATGGAAAGGCTGTCAGAAAGTGACTTTGGGGGTACTTAGCAGGGCCTCTGTCCTTCCTAGGCTTCTGCCATGTGGAGTCCCCTCAAATATCTACGTACCGTGTGCCAGGCACCACATGGTGCCTGGCAAATGATGCATAGATGTTTAGACACATACCCTTTACCGTTGCAGCTTGTGCTGCAGCCCTTTTCCAGGCTACAGTACAAGCTGCAATAGTAAAGGCTCTGTTTCTAACCGCCATGCTGGTGGTCACATCATAATATCCGGAGTGGACTACTTGTTGGGCGGTTCTACTCCCGAAACGATGCAAATCGGACCAGAATCATAATAAGGCACATAGGGCCCGATTCACAGAACTAACTTAAGACAAAATCCTAAACTCACTACTTTTGATATTCACAGAAGTTAGGATTTTGTCTTAAATGTGTCTTAAGACAGACTTAAGACAGACTTAAGTTAGAATTTTGTCTTAAGTTTGTCTTAAGACTGTCTTAAATTTGTCTTAAGACAAACTTTGGACAAAATCCTAACTTCTGTGAATATCAAAAGTAGTAAGTTTAGGATTTTGTCTTAAGTTAGTTCTGTGAATCGGCCACATAGTTTGTTTAAACAAAATATTAGATATCCCTTCATAAATCTTCCTTACACTTGCAAATATGCTTCACACAAATAAAACCGAGACTACATCACAAGCCTCAACTGTACATAATTGCTGACGATAGAAGGTAGCTGGTCTACTCTTTTGTAGTAGCAGCCTAATGTTTCTTCATCCTATCCCACCATAAAAGTTGCAAAACTGTAGAAAGTGCAAAGTGCTTTGCTTAGAAAATCTGTCACATGTGCAACATGCTAACGTTCCACCTATGATGACCAGGCGATGTGTCATATTACACCTTAGCCTTGTAGGGAGAAACCTATGTTGGCATTTGGTAGCAACTTCCAAATAAGGTTATAGACCATCCCTCATTATCAGGAGAGAATGGGAAACCACATTCACATCCTTATTAAATCATCCCTTCTTAAAACATCTGTAGAAACATGGTCTTAAAGTCCATTTCAATGAGAGCTATAAGGGATTCTGGGTCATTAAACAATTCTGGTTTGTTTATCTTGTTTCACTGAAACTTGATATATTTTATAACCTAATTTTCTTGGCTTTTCAATAAATACATCAACATACACGGTACTATGGCATTGCAAATATCTCAACAGTTGACTGACCACATAACGCAGCACAATCATTCCATTAAGCCAATATAGTCTCCACTTCCCCGATATTTTGTGATGCAGCCTCATGATGCATATATAGAGGCTCTTCATGTTTTGCGTATCAGCCCATACCTGACTGCCATTACACAAAGGGGGGCATGGGGGGTGGAGGTTGCAGAGTTCCAGTATTTTGAAATGTCCCTTTTGACAATCGTACTTCCAATTCCCACTAGAGTACATTCTTCCTGAGCACTTCTAGATGTCTCCAGGATACCCAACAGTCCCACCCTGGGTGAAGGTTCCATGGGTCTTCCAGGTATTTCCGATAGGGCAGTAAAGATCCACCTCCAATAAGTTGCAAGGATGGGGCATGTCCACACCACATGAGAGAGGTCTCCTTTGCCTGTCGAGCCGTGGAAGCATGCAGTTGTCTGGAGATTGTTTGCCCTCCACAGCCTCTGGGGCCTAAGGTAGGTATTATATAGATATTTGAGCTGTAAAGCCAGAGCCATGCCACAATAACAAGTAGCCTCAGACCATACAAGCATCCCTCCAGTCATTATCTTCAAGGGTGCCCTGCCACAACTCTCATTTTACTTTCTGTCCCAGGAATAGGTTAGGAGAGTTGATGACCATTGACTTATAAATCTTGGATATTTTTCCCAAGGGACCCATAAGGATCTTTGCTTGCAACGGGCTGCATTTGGGTACGTCGTAGAGGGAGCTAGGAGTGCAAGAGCATGACACAACTGTAAGCAGGCCCAGGTTTAGGGCAGTGTGACCAGTGCAGCTGCATGTGTCACTGAGCTTAGGGGGTACTGGGTTTAAATATTATTTATGGGTTTAAAATCCCCTGCTGCTGAGTTTTTTGTGTGTCCAGCAGTTTTCAGGCAACAATACGAATGTCAAGATAACTCTGGTGATTAATGTTCCTGTTGGAGAGAAATTGAAGGGTTGTCTAGTGGCACTTTTGACTCATTATAAAGTAGCTCAGAGGGTTAATCTGCTTTCTGAAAAGAACGTGTGCCATGCAGATCACTGAACTGTATATTATGTGGATAGCTTAGTGAGTTACTACTTTTGTCACAGGGATCCTTTTATTACATGCAGTTCATAAATTAAAATCCTGACATAGCACAGTGACTTATAAACTGTCATCACAGAGCTGCATTGGAACTGCATGGTATAGGTTAGAACAGTATGGGCCCGATTCACAGAACTAACTTAAGACAAAATCCTAAACTTACTACTTTTGGTATTCACAGAAGTTAGGATTTTGTCTTAAGTTTGTCTTAAGACAGACTTAAGACAGACTTAAGTTAGGATTTTGTCTTAAGTCTGTCTTAAGACAAACTTAAGACAAAATCCTAACTTCTGTGAATACCAAAAGTAGTAAGTTTAGGATTTTGTCTTAAGTTAGTTCTGTGAATCGGGCCCATAGTTTTCCCCAGTCTGTAATTATCCTACTGTTGCTAAAAAGGATTAATTTGGATAGAAATACATTTTTATTAGCAAAGCCCACAACGACCAATGTGGTAAGTTTTAAATCAGGTGTTTGTTTTTCTCCAGACCAAACACTATTACAATATACTGCTTACTAGTATGGATGACATGTGATTACTACATCTTCTGATCCACATTGTTGTAGGTGGCATTTCCTATAGACTGATTTACACACATATGGTTCATTGTCTCTGTAGAATGTGTGTGATGTAAAGTGCTCTAACATCCTACTATGGTATGAATAGCAATATAAAAAACTAAATGCATGTGAGAGGGGCTTTGGAGGGCTGAGGGACACTTTTGCAGGGTGGTAATGAGGGAATCTGTGGCGAAGGAGAATTTTGGGGGTGCCAAAAAAGACTGATGCACTAGGCGCTAACAGCGCTAAAGCCAGCCTTAAGTGTAAGTACCTGTCGAACTGAGATTTATGTAGCTGGTATTCAGATCTAAGGTCCTAGAAAGAGTTCATATAAATACACTGCCTGTTATTGCCTATCTTCGAAATACCAATTAGGTCCCATTTAGCCAAGCCCATGAGTAGCGCACAATGCGCAAACCAGAGGCCCCACTGTAAGGTGGTTTCCAATGTGACCCTTTAGTTTAATCCAGTCCATCTCAGATCTAATAACCCAGCTAGAAATACTGCCTGGAGGATAGGTGACCCGTATAGCCCGCAAGATGTTGCCATGGCCTAACCAATCATTTAGCACCACGAGCTGTTAAGTTTAAAAGAAAAGACGCAGATCTGCCATATCCATCCTGCGGTCATAAGTTGGCTGTGTGCACTTACCAAAAGCCATGTGTGAGAGTTGGTTGGCACACATGAAAGGGCGAACTCTGGCAAGCAGAGGATTATAAGTGGAAAGTTCTGGAACACGTATAAGAACAGTCCATAGTACAGCCTGCCTAGTTAACCTAGTAACAGGTGATGTGTATGCATCAGTAGATCGATGGCGCTTATCTCTCTTAAAGACTGCACTCCATACATACATTGAGTCATGAACGCTTTACGTTTTCCCAATGGGGGTTGTTTAGTTACCCCGACTAAATCCATCTCCTTGCTCACACCCAATTCATCATGTAAATGAAATAAGAATTACAGAAACTGGGTTACTAGTTGAATAAGGTGTAAGGCATAGTCAGGCAGAAACCACCTTCCTTGTCAGGGTAAGGCATAAGCAAACCCCAAATTAACCTGTGCTCCACCACTTAGTAGCTTGGCATGGAGTCAGGGTTAACTAGGAGGCAATGTGTAAAGTATTTGTGCAACACTTCAAACAGTAAAACAGTGAAAACACCTCACAGGCTGCAACCAGGACAGAAAAATAGAGCAAAATGTAATAAACATAACAAGACCAAAATGAAATCAATGTAATCAGTATAACTGGAGTCATTAATTTTTAAACAATAAACCGCAATATAGAACCTAAAAGAATAAAGCGCCAACACTGGACCAGGTCAAAGTCAATAGTTCAGGCTGACTATGATGGGGCGTGGGTCGCATACAGTCCCAAATCAGTCCAGCTGAGGATTTATCTTCTGAATTTGTGTGGCATGAGCCCTGATTTTGCAAGGAAAGAGCCACGGGCGGCAGTGGTGCACAGAGCAGGCCGGGTCGTTGCGGATGGGCGGGCTGGAGCTTTGCCTTGGCAATCCCCCGCAGGCGGTCGATGCTGCTGTGTGAAGAGATGGGATGGTGGTGTCTCGCACTGAATTTTGCTGTGAGCAGCTTGGTTACAGTGTGAACAGGCATAATCGCAAAGCTTGATTTAAAGTGCTTGTAAGCCACACCAAGGGTCGAAGACCTGACAGGTACAACTTGGGGGTCAGGAACTCACTAAAAATTGGTCCAATAGCTCTTGGGGATACTTTTATGTACCTGAAAGTCAGATCAGGAGGCCAGCAGGCTAGCCCTTTGAGTCACTCTGGGGTCCTGGCTTCAAGATGAGGTTGGAGGTCCAGTTCTACTTGCCCGGGTAAGAGGGCAGCAGGTCAGCACAGCAGGGCAGCAGGTCCTTTAGAGCAGCAGTCTATCAGAGTGGCAGTCCTGGTAGCAGCACAGCATCTCTTCTTGGCAGAGTATCCACAGGCCCAGAAGTGTACTAAAGTTTTGGAGTCTGAGGTCCTTTTTTTATACACATTTGTGCCTTTGACGTGAGAAGAAGCTTCTAGAGGCATGCCTTTGGGTTGGACAGATGTCCAGCTTTCCCTGACCGGCTTCAGTCTAACTACAGGGGGTATGCAGTAAGTATGAGCAAAATTTGCGAATTTGCGGTCCGCATTCATTCCAGAAACACCAAGCATGAAGTAGTTATCTCTTCCTATTTGGACATCACACTTATAATATGTAATAGGGCAACTCCAATGTTATCCTGTGGGAGAGATAGGGAGAGATAGGCCTTACAGTAGTGAAAATTGAATTTAGGTGCGTTTCACTACCAGGACATGTAAAAATTAAAAGAGCATGCCCCATTTCTTAAATATATTGCACACTGCCCACTGGACTGTCCAGTTCCTACCCTAGGGATGACTTCTGTGTACTAATAAGGAAGGTTTGGCTCTGGCAAAAGGTTTAGTTTGACAGGTTAAAATGGCAGTTTAACCTACACACACAGGCTCTGCAAAGCAGGTCTGAGACATGTTTACAGTGCTACTTAAGTGGTTAGCACAACCAGTGCTGCGGCTCACTAGTAGCATTTAATTTACAGGCCCTGGGCACATGTACTGCCACTTTACTATGGACTTACAAGTAAACTAAATATGCTGATTGAGTATAGGCCAATGTTACCATATGTTAGGAAAAGAGCAAAAGCACTTTAGCACTGACTGGTTAGCAGTGACAAAGTGCGCAGAGTGCTAAGGCCAGCAAAAACGAAGTCAGCAAAAACAGTAGGTCTGGAGGCAAAACATTACGGGAAACTCCGTCAGGGATGCCAGGTCTGACAAAGATAACAATATGGACAGCATTTAAGGCTTTTGAGCAACAGTACTTAGTATGGGGAGACTTATGAATAATAAAGGTCCGTCATGAGAATTCAAAACATATGGATTGGTGATTGTGAGAAATCGGGTTGGTGGTGGATTGGGATGTGAGTGGTGGCCAAGAAACAGTCACAATCCCTGGCAGGGTGAACTATAAATGTCTCTAAATTAACCTGTGCTTAACCTTGGGTAGCTTAACTTAGAGGGAATGTGTAAAGTATTTATGCTGCACACAAACATTAATAAAATGAAAACACAACACAAGAAAAAGCCTACACCAATTTAGACAAACAGAGTAAAGTTTTAAAAAAGTATTTCAAAACTAAAATGACAAAAATGTAATCAGTAGAACCAGCGTATATTTTAAAGATTTAAGTGTAACTAGCGCCAAAAAGCACAAAGCTCTACTCATGGCTATCTGGCCATGCGAGACCAGGAGAAAGTCACAAGTGCAAGCTGGCCTTGATGGAGTGCTTGTCAGGGTCAGTGACAAGGTTTGTCCCGCTGAAAGAGCTACCTTCACAGTCCAGCACAAATAGTTCTGTTTGTGGGTAAAGGGGCTGTAAACAGCAGGAAAAGCATTGTGGATGACTGTCAAAGTAGAGCGAAGAGCAGGTTGGGTGTCTCAGATAATCATCACTGTCGCTCGAAGATTCTGGTGGCATTGCGGACAATCAGAGTTGGAGCTTGGCGCTGGCTCTAGCCTGAAGAGTTGGCTCCTGGTAATTTGATGTTAGGGATTGGTGCAGACAGCAAGGTTTTGGTGCCAACAGACCTGTCTGCAAAGAGCCTAAAAACTTCAAGAGAGGTCAATTGAGGCCACACCTACAGTTCAGGACCTAAAGGGATCCACTTTGGAGTCAGGTACTCACTCCAGCAAGGTCCAGGTGCTGGTTCAAGATGGTTGGAGCATGTTATGTCCCTGGGGCTCTGAACAGAAGGCCAGCAAACTAGCCCATGGTGTCATTCTGGTAGCCCTGGGTTCAGATGAAGGAGCACAGCTCAATAGCAGGGCTGGCCTCTGAGGGTTCAAGGCAGGCTTCAGGCAGCAAAGCAGTCCTACCAGGTACAGAAAAGCAGTCTTACACAGAACACAGCAAGTCACAGGAGCAGGCAGTCCTCTGAGAGTCCATCCGCAGGTCCAGCAGTGAACTGAAGAGTGGGTCTGAGAGCCCATATTTATACCTCTTTGAAGTTTGGGAGAAGTTTATAGAAATTTATCTTTGAAGTGTATTGAATTTCATGAGTCCCCTGCCCTGGCTCCAAGCTGGCTGCAGGAACGATGTAGTGGTGACACGCCCTTTGTGTGAAGGCAGAGCACAGCCTATTCTATAGTAAGTGGGGTTGTCATCAGCTCCACACCCCCATCCTGCCAGTCTGGGAGGAATTCACAAAGTCTAACTGTGAGCTACACCCAGTCATGTGACCTAATACAGGCTGTAGGCACTACAAGGCTAAGGGCATGAAAATGCCAACTTTATAAAAAATAACTTATACAAACAAGTTCCCGACCGTTGACTTTGTACGGCTGTTTATTGATTAAATAGGTTCAGACCATTATCTAATTCAATTGGTCTTTCGTAATATATTTATTTTTCTTTATGTCATTTTTTTGCTCATTGAAACATTTTTGAACCATGTCTTACCAAAAGACAGACCACATAAAACATTAAACATATATACATACTGTGTTCAACATTTAGAATTAGACAAACATTATTTACAATGTACAAAATGACATTGCACTCAAGCCAGTCAATTTTATATTCAACAGCCAATAAAGTGATTATTTATAGGCAATTCATCACAAATACTAAAAAGGCTGTTGTCTGCTGGGTACTCATTTTGAACATCTGATGAGCATACATTATTTCAAACACCATGCTCAACACAGACAAACATTATTCTTGTATTGCGTTTTCCCAGTAGGAGTAAACGTCGACACGTTTCAAGCTTCTAAACAATTTTCAGGTTTCTCTTCAGGGCTGCACTGTTTTAAACTGATCACGACTCGAGACTGCTGGACGGCTACACGGAATGAGTCAAGTCTGTAATAAAAAATGGTTGTGGCTTGCTGCGCCTTTCCTTGATTTAGTTCACTCGAACAGAAAGAACTCGATTAACAGTAACCTGCTATTGAAGTTTACCAAAGTATACACCAATCTTTAACTACCAAAGAAGACCTGGTGTCATTGGCTTTCAAAACATATCTTATCCAGTCACAAGCCCTGAAGAGAACCCCGAAAATTGTTTATGGGCCCGTTTGCGACCGGTATTTTGGCATTCGCATTTAGGAAAAGCTAATTACCATCAACTGCAAGTTGATGCTAATTTGCAAAACTTTGAAAAATGCACAAAAGTGATTTTTTCAAAATGCCATGTGGCGCACAGGGGCATGTGTGTGCACCACATTTGTACACATGCCAATTTCGGGGGTGCATCAGGGTTGCCTTTTGGCCCCTGCACCCTTGAAATTGCATGCGGAATTTGTGAGTATGTATTTGGGCCCACATGCATCAAGCATTTTTGTAGACGCAAACGGTGCGATTACTTAAAATCGTCCGTTTGCGAATGCAAAAGTGCTTTTTGGGATGCATGAAGCAATTTTAGAATTCGTAACATTGTTGCGAGTTCTAAAATTGCGGGTGCTTTTAAGAAGTCGCAGATGTGCGACTTCTTAAAAGCAATGCATCATTACTTTGACAAGTGGAAATTCGCAATTAGGGTTCCAAATTTACCGAGTGGTTGAACCACTCGGTAAATTTGGAAAAAGTGTTTAAAATGCTTAAAATGTTTTTTTTTTCAACATTCATGTTTCACACACACATATCCTTAGGACATGTGTGTGTGAAACATGATGCGAAAAATACATTTCAGGGGTGCAGGGGGGGGTCCTTTGGACCCCCCCCTGCACCCATGAAATTTTCTAAGTGCCACTCGCAATTCCCATTGACTCCTATGGGCCTTTTGGCCCATAGGAATCAATGGGAATTGCGAAAATTAACTTAAGAATTCGGTATTCATTTGGGATTCGGTAAAAATTGCGATTTTTACCGAATCACAAATGAATACTGAAAATAATGATGCATAGCATTTTGCACTTCTTAATTTGCGATTCCTTATTTTTCGCAAATTAGGAAGTGCAAAATGTCACAATGATGCATTTGGGCCTTGGTGCTCACAAATTGCGCATGCAATTCCCATTCATTCCTATGGGCCTCTAGGCCTCTAGGCTCATAGGAATTAATGGGAAGTTATTCCTTAACTGCGAATCGCAATTTGCTATTCGCAATTAAGGAATATGTAGGAATCGCTAATAGTTTAGCGAAACATACATGCATAGGCAGTTGCGATTCCCTAATTGCAATTCCTTAATAATCCCAATTAAGGAATCATAATTGCCTACCTTGATGCATGTGTCCCTATGTCCTTAATCTTGTGGCCCTATTTAACTGTAGCTGTCAGACAAGACATTAAACATAGGCATATGATATACCATTTTCAGCTGCTTCCAATAGCAGACATCAGGGCAAGCTGGGGACCCAATACCAAACATAAATATAGATGTTGGTGTCTATGTGGAGGCAAACAGGCATCTATATTGCACCTACACTGTTTTACCTAACAATCGACATTTTTGCATTAAATTATTAAGAATAATCATCTAGCACACAATATCGCAGCCAATGAGCTTCAAGTGTGCGAGGTCTCGATAAGGGCAGAAGAGTGACAAAGTATATATAATTAGTATTTAACATCTTAGAGACGAGATCTGAAGGAGAACAACTTGCTTCCTGCATATATCTAAAATAGAACACAATTTTACATTTGGTTTATCACTTAGCTCTGAACGTTTATGAGTCTATCACTGTGGTGCTAAAAATGTTCATCTATTTTGCAGACTATTTTTAACATTCTAAATTACCTACACCAAGAATGTATAATTTTACCCCGATTTTTGCTCCTTCTTGTACACACTTTAATGATTTTAAGTAATCATTAATATTTTGTATATATCTGTCTAACAGCATATGTGCAATCTCCTTGTCTAAGCCACAGAGGTGTGGCACAGGGTGCCATCTGCCCCAATGCAAATAAGGTAAAGGGCTCATCCAGTTTCCCTAATGGAGCTGGACCCAGGCTGACCTCCATATGGCTTCTTCCTGTCTGAGGTGGCATGTTGGGCAAAAAAAGATGGACTGAAATGTGGCACGAGCATTTACTGGTGTAGAGATTAATCTAAGCATTCCACCCATCACGTCACTAATAGTGGCCACAAGCCTGTGACTCTCTTATCAACTGACACATCCGAAGTGAAGAATCAGCAGTTGGTGGTGATATCAGAACATCTGGACAGGTGGTCTTGAAAGAGGATGTGGCCCTGTGCCTGATACCACAAAGTCGGTATATCTAATTGGGGCAGATGAAGCATGGTTCCCTGCAGAAACAGCTCCTACCCTGCCTCGACTGGAAGATCCTGAAAGTGTGTGATAACATGGCACAAGCAACAATGTGACCGTGAAACATCTGGGAAAGGCCACACTAAAGGAAAAGGAAGGCAATGAGATCAGGAACAGAGAATGAAGTGGAGGACACCCCTTGTTCCCTGCAGACTTAGAGGTAAGCCAGAGAGTGTAGACTAGAGAATGTTGGCACGTGGCAAAGTACAGAGACAGTCTCAGCCAATACCTGAGAAGCAAAAGTGTGAGATACATTTTGCAGATTCAGATGAGCACCGTATAGGAGGGGACATCAAGCAATCTCCGTACTTTCAGAGACCGAAGGCTGGAAAGCACCTCAAGACAGAGGACAATCACCAAGATATCATTTTAGCAGGGCGGAGTCAAGGGCACACAAGGATATTGCAAATCCGCTACCACCCTACTTGCTTTCTTGGAAGTCACCTTGGTCATAGGCAATAGGAAGCATCAGCTGCAACAGTTGATGGCTGTGGGGCTTATTTGCAGAGATGTGCCAGAGCGGTCAAGACTGGTCTGTTCCAGACAGGCGTGAACGCTCTGGAGAGCGCCTTATGGAATGGAGAGGGTCCAGAGTCTCAAGTAACCCCATGAAGAACTGAAAGATGTATATGGATGAAAATATATGGATTGTGAACACACGTTCAGGTCTATGGAAAATGGGAGTAAAGGGTCTAAGTGTACCAATACCGTAGAGTTAACTAATAGACTGCATGAGGTGTACAAAACCGAAGCACACCGGGAAAAAGACTGAAACACATAGGAAGTCTACGAGAGTTAACAAGGACGTCTGCAGTGAGGGTGGACCTGATAAAATGGCAACCATAGGAGATAACACTGCAATCACTAAAGAGGATCTCAATAACTCTTTGCAAAACCGGTGAAGTAGTAGAAGGCAGAGCTTCAGCCAGTGCTAGGCAATGTCAAAAGAACCCTCATTGAAGTGATCACCTCACTGACACAAGATGTAGATTTACTGGCAAAAGAGGCATGAACTTGGAGCACATGACGCAAAGTCTAACCTCCAAGAAGCATCAATTGGAGAACAGACTGGAAGCCTTTGGCACAAAGGAGAAAGATTTACAAGTCAATCAGTCAACCAGGGAATTGTAAATGTGCTACTTACCCGTGGGGGTCTCAAGGCGCTGAGTGGGGGGCGCAAATCTGTTTAGCCGAAGAGCCAGGTCTTGAGGGTCTTCCTGAAGGTGTTCAGGGAGGGGACGCATCTGATGTCTGCCGGTAGCTCGTTACAGGTCCTGGCTGCAATGTGAGAGAAGGATCTTCCTCCTGCTCTGGCTCTGTGGATGAGCAGAGTTTTAGCCATTGCGAGGTTGGAAGATCGGAGGTTTCTTTTGGGTACGTGGAAATTGATTCTGTCGTTGAGGTATTTGGGTCAGTTGTTGTGTAGGCATTTGTTGGGGTGAGTGAGGATTTTTAAAGTGACTCTTTTCTCCACGTGGAGCCAGTGGAGATCTCGTAGATGTTGGCTGACGTGTTTGTGTCGGGGGATGCCGAGGACGAGTCTGGCGGCGGTGTTCCGTATTGTCTGGAGCTTACGGAGTAGGGACTTATTGATGCCGGCATAGAGTGCTTTTCCATAGTCCAGTCTGCTGGTGATGAGTGCGTGGGTGACTGTCTTCCTTGACTCAGGGGGGATCCACTTGAAGGTCTTGCGGAGGATGCGGAGGGTGTTGAAGCAGCTGGAGGTGAAAATTGATTTGGCAGAGAACCAGAGCACACTATACTTTTTCAAATATCTTCTTCATCAAGTGTTCATTCATTCAGGATAGATCACACCAAATGGAGATTTTTCAAAAGGATTTTATTTATAAACAGTGTCCACTTCTCGGGAATCACTGTCTCTATCACTTAAGCCTACACGTGTTTCATCACAGCATGTGGCTGTGACTCTTCAGGGCTGATCTTAATGATCGAGGCGCGTGGTCGGGGAGCCGGTGATAGTTCCAACCCGGTCCTAATCGGGTAGTTGTATGTAGTTTTGAGGCACTGAACGGTATTTCCGAGTGCCGTCAGGAAACTTTTGCGGGAACCAATGCACTCGGAGACTGAAGCTTTACAAGCTGAAACACGGCTGTACACGGCCTGATTATAATTAAGGACATTTGCTCACCGCAAAAGTTTCCTGACGGCACTCGGAAATACCGTTCAGTGCCTCAAAACTACACACAACTACCCGATTAGGACCGGGTTGGAACTATCACCGGCTCCCCGACCACGCGCCTCGATCATTAAGATCAGCCCTGAAGAGTCACAGCCACATGCTGTGATGAAACACGTGTAGGCTTAAGTGATAGAGACAGTGATTCCCGAGAAGTGGACACTGTTTATAAATAAAATACTTTTGAAAAATCTCCATTTGGTGTGATCTATCCTGAATGAATGAACACTTGATGAAGAAGATATTTGAAAAAGTATAGTGTGCTCTGGTTCTCTGCCAAATTGACATAAGAGGGGGGTGGTTGTACCACTTCTCTTTACAGAGGTTAAGGTTTTCCTCTGACCAAGAAGCACCTACCTTGATACCACGACAAGCCAAGACTATACCGTAAGACGTTGAGCGCCTAACTTTTCTGAACACTTAAAAAACCTACCCACAGATTTAATGGAGGTGAAAATTGAGATCCTAGAGAATAGGGCTCGGAGGGGCAACCACAGAATCTGTGCTGCCTCAGAAGAAGACTTGTGCTCAGACATACAAAGCTATGGACAGTCCATGCTGGGCAATATCCTGAAGCTTAAGGAGGGGAAATCTGTGGATATGCAAAGAGTGGCAAAGGTGTTTAGGTCGGGCCCATTCAAGAAAGGGGAAATAGGGGAAATACTTATGATAGAGACATGGTGGTGAAGTTATCTTCCATCCTAAAAGAACAAAAGATCCTGCAAGAGCCCAGAAAGAAATCATCCCATATGCTCGGAAGGGATAAACTTATCCTACTACAAGACCTGATGCAATCCACATAAGATAAAAGAAACATCTCATATCACTGAAGCTAGTATATGCTGCAGGTAGGCTGGCTCGAGCTGAGATAGTTTTCCAACAGAAGCTAACACTCACCAACTGCTCACCATTGATGAAGGCTTCAACATCCTGTAATTCCAATGAATGACAAAGAATCAACCAAGAACAGGAGATTGAGAGCTAGAATTAAAAGAGCAGCATCTGTGAAAAGCAATAGTCAAAACACAGAGCGGTAAAGAGAGGACGCTCCAGGCAGAGATTACGATCCCGCGGGATGAGTTCTTCCCAGTTGAGAGCAGAGCACTTGAGGGGCATGAGGCATGGAACTTGTACCTTGGAAAGTACTGCAGGATAGCCATGACAAAAGAAGGGGCTAAAAATAACAAAAAGTAAGCTAACAGGAATGGTAAGAAACCTGGTCACTCCTCCTTTCAGGCAACTCCAGAACAACAGAAACTCTAATGGCATGTGTTCATTAAAGAGACCAGTGGAAATCAAACCTATTGAAGGGCAGATTTTTTTTTTTTTCTTAAAATTCAAGAACTGTTTTTATTATTTGTTTGAACTAGGTTCCATAGGAGTTTAACTTAATGGAAATGTGGGGGAGTACGTTCTGAGAGTGTGAAAAAAATAACACATGTAAATGCGAGGGGGTCTGACCATATAAGGTTCTGAGACACCTACACTTTTATTCAGGGTCCTATCACTTAACTCCCCTGCCAAAGGGTTGAGCATGTACAACCTCTTGAAAGGCAGGAGATGGAGCTACTCTACAAGAAATTCACATCTGCACTAAGGACCCAGCTAGCTTTAAATGTAAACTCCACAATAGAACACAGCCTAACCAGGCAGCCGGAACCATGCAGTGCCTCTACAACATGGTCAATACAATGCACGCGTTGTTACCATGAATTCCTTTACCACACAAGTCTTTACTATGATTAGCTTTAGGGAGCGCGTTGTTGGACTGGTGTTGGATTTGACTTTCAACACTATCCCTACTGTTGTACAGGCTGGAGTTGGAATAGTAAATTATACTATTTCAAACTCCAGAGCTTCCCTAAGGAAGTCACTGTAACAACTTGTGTGGTAAATGAACGCCTGGTTCATTACATTAACTGCGTTGGAAAAGCATGCGTGCTAAAGGCCTGCGTGGTTGTGTCATGCAACCCTCAACAAACAACCAAATCAACAACTGCGTCTGAAACATTTTTAGCCAGAAAAAAGCTCCCCAAAGTCACTCTTTATGCACTCAAGTACAGCTCTGAACAGATTTCTGTGCCAAGTAGCAGGAGTCACAGAGGGCTTATTGATTATCTTGCCTGATGATTTCAACCTGGTTTTGGAAGGCGGGACAAAGCGGTCCTCCCGGATACAAAGTCCAACTAGAGACATTATAGGAGGTGTGAAAAAATTGCTTAGAAATTAGTGCATATTAGACATATGAAGGGTACAACACTACAGCAACAGGGACTATCCCTTCTATTCCTCTGTACCTACAACCTGCTCTAAACTAGAATTGATACCTCTTTTACGTCACTCTACAGACACACCGTATAAATACCTCTTCTGATTGTTCTGCGGTGTGTTTTCAGGTACTTTTCAACATTATTATGCAAAGGTTAATATTAGTTTCATTGTTTTCTGATATCCTTATCAGATGTTTTATATAGTGACTGTAAGGATGTCTTATGACTAAATGATACTGGTACCTCTTGCTGGCTGATGTGTGTGCTTTAATCCTCTAAGCCTAAACTCTGCAAGTTAAGCACTTGCTGCTGAGTTTGTTGACTTCAGAGTCAATTCCCAGAAAGTTTAACATAACCTTTCAATTTGTCAGTGTGATAAAATGAGCAAGAACAACTAACAATGGTAAAATAAGCACATACATTTTCTTTGAAGAATGTGATTTAGTGTGATACTATGTAAATAACACATTTTTATTATTATTCCTGATTTTATTAGTTTCGAAGTTACGAGAAAACCACTTGGTTGTTTTTTCATTCCCCACTCATTTGCCCCTCCTCCGCGAAACTATAAGTAACACATCTTCCTCCTCCCCTGCAAACACAGCATATTTCAAGCAGAAAATTACCAATTGCCCCCTTGAAATGGTCTCCTGTCAAAGGTTCTGTGAGGGGGTGGACAGAACATCCCACAATGCTTTGCACAAACACTCATTTTGGGTTTCATATGAATAAACACATTAGTATAGTTCACTGATGCATGCACTGCACGCATGTTGCATAATTATTGTCCTGACAAGTTCAAATCTCTCTTCCACCATCATTTTGATCACTTAATGTGTCTGAGGACTTTTCTGATGACATCATCATATTGAAAGTGTAATAATAGTTTGTAAAACTTGATTTTTTTGCAGCACACAGTAGGCCTGGCACTTTAGCTCTCATTGCAAGAAATTTCCACAAGGAACATGCGGGTAGATTTACAAGAACTGGCGCATCTCTGCATATTTGCAGAAATGCGTCAGTTCATTTGCATGACGGAAAAATAGCCTTGCGCCACCATGAACATTTACAATGTGGCACACTGTGGCGCAAGGACAGAGAGCTGTGTAATACATCTTCTGTTGGAAAGGCAACGCATTGCTGGAGTTGCGTCGCACGCATGACACAACTCCAGCAATGGTCAGGAATGCCTATTCCAAACATGCTGCATCACTCCTAACTCCCGCTTTAAGCAGTGGCATCGTAAAAGTCACTCAGTGAAATGAGTCACTTTTACGAGGCTTCCTTGCGACGGAACACCCACCCTGCGTACATTATACCTGATGCAGGTATAATGTAGCGCAGGGGTTTACAACGTGACGCATCTCCCTAGATGCGTCACGTTGTAAATATGTTGCATCATGGCGCATTGTTTACGATGCCCCTGCGTCACAGAAGTGACGCAATGGCGGTGTAGAGTTGGTGCAAGGGGCTTGTTAATCGGCCCCATGATATTTCAACATGAGGTGAGCAGCATTTCATTCAAAACAGATCCACGACTTGCTTGCGCTGCCTTCTTGTACCAATTTGACCAGGATACAAATATGAGCATGCCCTGGCCCGCCTTTTCACGTCCTGATATTCTGCATCCTGTGCAAGGCCACTGTAATACGTAAGCACTACCCACTCTGCAACAAGTAAGACTCTTCCTCGTTTATTTTATGGGAAGTTATAGGGAGAGGTCTAGATCCCTGGCCAGCCCATGTCAGACAAGATACTTAGTTACATTACAATTGGTTTATCTATGTTGGGACCTACAATGAGGAGGGAGAAGGTGGCCAGTAATTTTCTAAGGAGGCTGCCACCCATTTCCACCATTGGCTCCGCCTCCTTTCACCATTGGTGCAATCAGTTTTAAAGGAGAGAGTAGTAGTGGCTGCATAGAATGCAAGTGACACTGTTAAAATATTGATAGATTATAACCCTTAGTAGGTTTAGTAAAATGGAACCCCAGTTCCGAAAATACAAAGTACCCAGCCCCCTCGTGTCCGAGCTCTCTTGTGGGTACACTGATCCTCGGATTCCTATGGGAACTGTCCCGTCCGGGAAATTGTGGTCGCGGCCAAGATTATACTTTGAGTCCAAAAGTTGTCCAGCCTGTCCGCCCTTCACTTTTTTAAAATCGGTCTAATTTGGGTGTTTCTAACCGTTACATAACTAGGTTGATTTCCTGCTATTATGGAGGACCGTGGATCTGCACCTCTAACTGAGATTGGGGTAGACATCTCCCCTCCCCTGATTTTTTTTTCTACACAGTACAAAAACTTCACCAGGGCACACTTTAAATGTGTGTTCTGTGGGTCAAAGCAAGCCAAAACTGCAGATCTGCACGATCTAACTGCCTTCTCATTCCAGGCCCTCCGTAGAAGGGTCTTTCTTTCTTTCAATAGACTTGGGCACAGGCACAGAACGTGAGTTATGTCTTTCCTATGGTTGCCACAAAATCAACATTGTTCCTGGGCTTGGAATCTTTTCCATTTGGGAAGGTGGCACGACAAGTTGATTACCCCCAATCTTAGTCTTAAGAACCAAAGTTTGGTGTGTGCGTTAAAAGGACAAGTTAGGTAACTCTGAGGTGTCAGCTGGTCATACGTTGTGAGCGTCATCCAACCATGGCTTCTTCTGGCAAGGCTCGCCTTGTCTTCCATAGAGGAGAGCTTTTTTGCACTTATTTTTGCTAGCCTTTTAAACTCCTTTTGGCTAACGTGTAGGTCCCAGACTTCACTCAGGCCTAGGATTTTTAGCCCACTTGACAAGTTGCTTTGCCCTGCTAGCCATCGTTTTGTATTCAGATTGGACCATAGGTGTTCCACTAGGTTGCCCACTTTCGATGACCTCAGCTTGTGGCAACACGTTAAAAAGTTAATCATTCTGCCCAGCGATTGTTTGCAAATACCCAGTTCCAGCCTAATTTGTGCCGGTGACGTAAAGGATGGTAGCTGGATGAATGTTCTAAAGATCTTAGCTATAATTTTATCTAGTTGGTCGCTGTCCAGTCCATTTAATGCCTCACTTCCATATGTTAGGGTTGAAAGGACTTTTGCCTGTGCCACCTGAAGTGTTAGGGCAAATGTTGGGCCGAATAGTTTCTTATGGATAGATCTGAGGGCAAAAGCTAGCGCTGTTCCTTTCTTTTTTTGCTCTTCCAGATGGCTTTTGTATCTTCCATTGTTGTCTAAGAAGACTCCTAAATACTTATGGCTTTGAGATTCTGTGATGCTTTCCGAGTTTAGGACCCATGCCATCTTCTTTGGCCTTCCCAGGCGAACCGCCAAAATTCTAGTTTTCTTATTATTTAGCTAAAGCTCATTTTTGTTTGAGTAAGCGGCAGTTGCGTCCATGAGCCTTTGTAGACCTATCTTTGTGTTGCTTAGGAGGACCACGTCGTCGGCGTATAAAAGGTTTGTGAACTGTAGGTTGACCAGTTTGGGAGCATGAGCATTAACTGTGTTTAGGGCTTCTGGGAGATCCAATAGAAATAAGTTAAAAAGTGTAGGGGCCAGGACGCATCCTTGTTTGAGACCTTTCGTTGTAAAAATTGGTCGAGACAGTCTAGAACCATCGCCAATCTTTATCCTGATCCATGTGTCCTGGTGCAGTAACTCGAGGGCTCTTAGTAAACCATTTGGGATGTTCAGTGCGCAGAGCTTCTGCCATAATTTCGCCCTGTTGACCTTGTCAAACGCCGATCTATAATCTATAAATCCCATGTAAAACGTCTGGTACTAGACTCTGCCTGGTCTATCAAGACACAAGAGAGTCATGAGTAGTAGTGGCTGCATAGAATGCCTTTGCAATATTGTTTGAAAATAATTCTCCTGCTATTGGAAAGCAGAAGGGTGAAGTTGTGGAGGAATGTTTTTAAGTTGTATGTTAATAATTCTGCAGTAATATTTTTATTTTCTTCTGGGAGCATGAGCGTTAACTGTGTTTAGGGCCTTTCGTTGTAAAAATTGGTCGAGACAGTCGACATCCGTGGAAGTGCAAACCAGCAGACCCCATTATACGAAGAATCGGTATCAGACTAAAGACTCTATATCCATGACAGATTAACAAGAAAGGCCACGACCTTCTCTACTAGATGTAAGAGAACAAAAGAAATACATGGATCTCTCCAAATGATGATGTTAAATAGAAGTCTTAAATTAAAAAAAGGCAAACAAAGGACGATAGATTCATTACTCAAAAAAAGTTGGCTTCCGGCACTTTTACTAAGGTCAACATTTGTTTGCATACCTGAGAAGAATATGTATTGAATTCTTTATGACCTTCGTTCCCTCTAAATCAATTTTGTGCATATCTACAGACAACGGGGGATCCCAAAATAAAGAATATCAGTGTTCTATATATTTCGACAATACCCTACAGACACTAAAAGATAACTAAATTGTCTTTGGAAAATCAGATTGTGCGCTCTACTAAAATAAGTGGAAGTTTATGTTCATACACCAGTCTATATGTAATATACGAATGACGGTCACCTGACGAAGGCCCTTTGGCCGAAACGCGTTGTGTTCCATTCTACCGCATTGCCTTCTTCAATATTTTCCACCGACTGAATATATCGTATAGCACGTTTTTTCTTTGCACTGTTGTTGATATTGTTTAGTTTTTTTGTCAGTATGTGTAGTATATGTCATTGAATGTTAAATTATATGAATTACATGTGTTTTTTATAAACTAAGTGAGATAAAAAAGATAAAGATTTCTTCTCCAAAAAAATAACAAAAGTTAACAAACAGAAATAAAATAATCAAATAATTTTGATACATTACTGTCTCAGCAAATTATTATTATTCACTACATAGTAGGTGATATGAGGTCGATATAAGGGCAATACAATTATCATTAGTTTGCTATATATTGTCTTTTTCCCTAAAGGCTCGCCTTATCTTCCATAGAGGAGAGCTTTTTTGCACTTATTTTTGCTAGCCTTTTAAACTCCTTTTGGCTAACGTGTAGGTCCCATACTTCATTCAGGCCTAGGATTTTTAGCCCACTTGACAAGTAGCTTTGCCCTGCTAGCCATCGTTTTGTATTCAGATTGGACCATAGGTGTTCCACTAGGTTGCCCTCTTTCGATGACCTCAGCTTGTGGCAACACGTTAAAAAGTTAATCATTCTGCCCAGCGATTGTTTGCAAATACCCAGTTCCAGCCTAATTTGTGCCGGTGACGTAAAGGATGGTAGCTGGATGAATGTTCTAAAGATCTTAGCTATAATTTTATCTAGTTGGTCGCTGTCCAGTCCTTTTAATGCCTCACTTCCATGTGTTAGGGTTGGAAGGACTTTTGCCTGTGCCACCTGAAGTGTTAGGGCAAATGTTGGGCCGAATAGTTTCTTATGGATAGATCTGAGGGCAAAAGCTAGCGCTGTTCCTTTCTTTTTTTGCTCTTCCAGATGGCTTTTGCATCTTCCATTGTTGTCTAAGAAGACTGCTAAATACTTATGGCTTTTAGATTCTGTGATGCTTTCCGAGTTTAGGACCCATGCCATCTTCTTTGGCCTTCCCAGGCGAACCGCCAAAATTCTAGTTTTCTTATTATTTATCTAAAGCTCATTTTTGTTTGAGTAAGCGGCAGTTGCGTCCATGAGCCTTTGTAGACCTATCTTTGTGTTGCTTAGGAGGACCACGTCGTCGGCGTATAAAAGGTTTGTGAACTGTAGGTTGACCAGTTTGGGAGCATGAGCGTTAACTGTGTTTAGGGCTTCTGGGAGATCCAATAGAAATAAGTTAAAAAGTGTAGGGGCCAGGACGCATCCTTGTTTGAGACCTTTCGTTGTAAAAATTGGTCGAGACAGTCTAGAACCATCGCCAATCTTTATCCTGACCCATGTGTCCTGGTGCAGTAACTCGAGGGCTCTTAGTAAACCATTTGGGATGTTCAGTGCGCAGAGCTTCTGCCATAATTTCGCCCTGTTGACCTTGTCAAACGCCGATCTATAATCTATAAATCCCATGTAAAACGTCTGGTACTAGACTCTGCCTGGTCTATCAAGACACAAGAGAGTCATGAGTAGTAGTGGCTGCATAGAATGCCTTTGCAATATTGTTTGAAAATAATTCTCCTGCTATTGGAAAGCAGAAGGGTGAAGTTGTGGAGGAATGTTTTTAAGTTGTATGTTAATAATTCTGCAGTAATATTTTTATTTTCTTCATATTCACTTGTATAAATGGACAATTCTCCATTAATAAATAGATAGATAAATAAATAAATTTAACTCATCCACAATTTCAAGCCTCCTCCAAACTACACCTCAGGTGCAACAGTATCACGGACTCACGTCTCTCTGAAAAATTCAATCCTGCAGGGTTGGATCCATGCCAGATTTTTAGCATATCCCCAGTTAGATAAATGTAGTTATCCTATATATCTTCCATGGATTCAGCTCCCCATGACCGACTGGAATATGGTGTAGGTGTCAGGGAGACCAACAGCCTACATTGCTGCCAAATAGATCACCATTAAGGTCCGGTACTGATGAGTACAGGCCTCAGCAAGGCCTGCGAGTGCGGAAAGGGTTCGCCCTTCTGTACACAAAGTCCTCAGACTACGTAAGAAATTGGCACGGAAACTGGAAATACAAAAACATAGTTTATTAAACCTTTAAAGGTGGTGCTACAGCCCACACAACACTCTACAGTATTGTACAAGGTAGCACAAAGAACTCGGACATGCGGTCCCCTTTTATACACAAAGAAGGGGCTCATAAGTGGGCGGTTACAGCTCAAAAACATGATTTACAACCATATAAGGACATTTCTTAAACATGATCGATACATGGGTGGAGTTAACGGTTCGTGGAGCCCGCGCGAATGCACATTCCAATCCCCTTTAAGCGGAAACAGATGTTACACATACTGGGCATGCGCCAGGCAAGCTGGAACTATTTAAAGCCTGTTGCTAGTCAAACTTCAGGGGTGACAATCAGCGAGGTAGGACTTGCCTTGTGGCGAGCACATGGCGATATGTAGCACATAAGATGGACGCCAGAAAACAAAATGGAGTCTGGCCGTATTAAGAATACGAGCGGGAAAACTAGAACGAAGACACGATAGCATGTCTTCAGCGAATGCTTAATACTATCGCTGTTTTATTTACAACGGAGAACCCTTTCAGCATTTGCTGAAGACATTCGGTTTCCTTGGATAATCTAAATACTCATCGTTTATGTCGATGCTCATCATATCCGCTATCTCTCTAGTTATAGTTTTCTTATGGGCAGCATCCGCAACAGCTTGTTTATTAGGCACACAAAATGAGACACATAAAGAGCATATCATTGGGCTACATTGAATACATATGCAGCAAGTGAATAATATGTCAACAATTATACATAGTCCAGTGAGAACCTTCCAACCCCATGTAGAAATTAAGGTCCAGAACCACCCAGAGAAAGTCCAAGATCCATTTTCTTGGTGTATATCAGCTGCAATCTTGTGTAATTTGTTAATGGCTATATACACAGAAGGAGTATGATGAGGTATGAAAACACAACAGCTGCTTCCAATAATTCTACAAGCTCCACCTCTATCTGCTAACATAACATTGAGAACAATTCGGTTCTGCAAAGCAACAATCCTGGTAATCTGTAGCTCCTCAGTAAGGTTCCCAAGTGCCGCAGCAGTTTGATTGGTGTCAGCTTCCACTACCCTCGTTAATCGTCGTATCTTTCTACTATTCAGAGCAGCTCCCACAAAGAAAAACAGTCCTAGGTTGAAATCTATATATTGTTGCAGACTAGTGTCCGTCTGATCAACATCGTCTACAGATAAAGTTCGCTTGAATCTGTTTACAGTTACATTACTCAATAATTTCAAATCTTTATGATATGATGCAGGTGCCAAGAATACAGGTGGCAATAAAAACGATACATAACATACCCCAGACCATCCGGCTGGTAGTCGGTAATAGCCCTTATTCCCGCATACAAAATAGGTGTTATGTGAAGCAAGGAAATACTGTTATTCAGGCCATCAATGTTCAATACAACAATACAATCACTAACACCTACATGAATATGGCCTACACTTTGTACACATAAATCAGCTTTTGCTTGGGCCACTGAAATCACAAACTTCTCTTGCACAACAGTGTCTCTAGTGTTTGTAAAGATATAAGGTGTCAATTCATTGTCCGGTCGATACTCTTCCCACTCTCATATAGTTCCATTGGCTTGTGGATAGCCCTCTTTATCTTGATGGCATTCTTTATTAAGTTTGAAAAGTAGTCTTCCTACTGTAGGCTTTCTCGTAGCAAAAAACAAAGTATACCATGCTCTACAAGAGCCATTATGAGAAAAAGGAAGAGGTATAAACTGTGGTCCCCCTTTCTTTTGATGCGCTGGCATCATCCCACATATCCAGCAGTCTGTAGCATTTGTAGCAACGTGGGTATGATGCAACATCTGAATAAAAGTGTTATTCAAATATGACTGTCGATGTTTCAACTCTTGATATGGGAGTGTATAGAAAAAGTGCTCATCAGGGACTGGAGTGGAAACAACATATAGCTCACGGGCAGGAGTCTTCTCTTCAACAAACCACATGACTCTAGCAATAACTGCTATAACGATAATGAACCCTACAGAACCAAGAATCTTCCTCTTATCCATTTGAGCGAATGTACACAGTATCTTCCTGAAACTAAAGTGTTGTCAGAACTCTTACCCCGTAGGTAGCTGTTGTTTTCTTCACCATCGGGCCAAGACGGGTGTCACTACTCTAATGCATGGCTGATCCCCCCCTTGCCTCATTGGCTCTCCGTTTCACTAACCTAGGGACCGTTCTGACAACTTCTCATACAATTGCAGATTCTTTCCTTGGTCGTAGATTGTATCTTCTCGATGCAGGGATTGTCTGGTCCGGGAAGAACTCCTCAGAATCGTCAGGTACCACAGCTCGGCCTCTCTCCGTAGTCAGGATATCTCGATGGTCGGTCAATACAGCGGGTTCCACCAGGTCAGGTTGCACTTTTCAACAGTGGATGGAGTGAATCCAGTTTCTGCGATTCATTACCCGCACTGCTGTTCTTGTCGCCAAAAGGACTTGTTCAGGACCACACCATCTCGGCTCCAGACTACTCGACCTCTCGAAGGACTTCACGAGAACAAAGTCACCAGGCCGGAGATTATGACCTTCTCCTGTGGACCGATCAGGGAGTGCTTCTCGAACCTGTTGATGAATGGAAACCAAGCTGTCAGTTAATTGTGCCAAATAGTCATTCATTAAACACAAGGTACATCGTACACTGAACTTGGTTTGGGTACCCCCCATATATTCATGGGGCATCCAATAACAATCTCGTAAGGCGTTAAGCCTGTCCGAGAATGCGGTACTGATCTGATAGACAATAATGCCAAAGGCAGAGCATCTGGCCAAGTCAGAGAAGTAGAAGCCTGTATTTTCGCAATTTTCAGTTTAAGCGTACCATTGTACTTTTCCACCAATCCTGCTGATTGAGGGTGGTACACTGCATGGAACTTCTGCACAATGCCTAATCCCTTCAGGACATACTTAACAACGTCCGCCACAAAATGGGGCCCGTTATCACTCCACAACAATCTGCAAACATCAAACCGAGGGAAGAATTCCTTCAAGAGCACCTTAGCAGTAGTCATTGCAGTGTTGTCCTTCGGAGGGTATGCTTCAATCCATTTACTGAATGCACAAACCCCAACCAGGACATACTTTAGATTATTGCAGCGTTCCAGCTGAATATAATCCATTTGCAGTACTTCAAAAGGTGCAGTGGGTGTTGCAAATCCTCCTGCTGGAGTTCGTGTCCCTTTTCCTGGATTATATTTAAGGCAAATCATGCAGGTCTGTACTACTCTCTTAGCCGTGCTAGCAATTTCTGGATGCTCCCAAACTTGCATAAGCAATTTCACAATTGCCGAAGCTCCAACATGTGCTAGCCCATGTGCCATCTGAACCATAGGTTGTACAAAGGCTGTAGGTAACTTCCACCTATCCATCTGCTTATTCCTCCAACAGCCTTCATCGTCCAATTCTCCATCTTTGGACCATTGGTCTCGTTCTTTCTCAGTAGCAGTCTTTTGCATCTCTAGTACCTTTTCCCTAGCATCGTGCCACCGCTCAGCTTGCGACTTCACAACATACATTGAAGTGGAGCCAGGCTGCGTCGCAGTGTCACGTGCAACTCGATCTACAAAGGCGTTTCCTTGTCCTATTTTGTCTGTCACTTTCTTGTGTGCACTACACTTCACTATAGCTATCCTTATAGGATACGTCAGTGCAGTCAAGAGATTTTGTACTAATTCTCCATACATTATCTGGGTTCCATGTGATGTCAAAAAGCCCCTTTCCTTCCAGAGCAGGCCAAAATCATGCGCTACTCCGAAAGCATAGCGGCTGTCTGTGTAGACATTCACACATAATCCTGCACTAAGGTCACATGCTCGTGTCAACGCTATTAGTTCTGCTGCCTGAGCTGATTTCTGTGGTATGCGTGCTGTCTCCACTATCGTATGCAGTGTAGTGATTGCATATGCTGCGGAGGTGGTTCTATCTGGTAACTTTAAGCAGGACCCATCCACCCACAGCTCTCCATCCACATCTGTAAAGGGCATATCCTGTAAGTCGATACGACCCTTTGTCTGTTCCTCAGTCACAAAGACACAATCATGCGTCTCTTGTGCCAAGGGCTGAGTCGTCGGGAAGGGAAACAGTGTAGCTGGATTCAATGTTGCGCATCTCTTCAAAGTAATATGAGGAGCCAACAGCGTCAGCTCGTATCCTGTCAGACGAGCACTAGTTAAATGCTGCGTCTTTGTCTGATTCAAAAGGGCATCAACAGCATGGGGGACCAACACCAACAGCTTATGAGATAAGACTATCCCTTCACTCTGACGTATTGACACAGCTGTCACCGCAACTGAGCGAAAACACCCAGGTAACGCTCGAGCAACAGGATCAAGTACTGCCGAGAAGTATGCACAAGGGTGCTGCTTATCGCCCTGCATCTGCACTAACACTGATAACGCGCATCCATCTCTCTCATGCACCTACAATGTAAAGGGCTTTGTGTAATCAGGGGTGCCTAACACTGGTGCTGAACAAAGAGCCTGACGTAATTGTTGAAAAGCATTCTCACATTCATCTGTCCATGGAAGGGGAACTGGAGTATCCTTTGTCAAAAGGGCTAACAGTGGTTTGACTATGTATGAAAACCCTAATATCCACTGTCTACAAAAGGAGGTGAGACCCAGAAAAGCTCGAACTTCTTTCTGCGTGGACGGTGCTGGTGTGTCTAAAATGGCTTGAATACGATCTGGTGTAAGTGCACGCCCCTCCTTAGACAAAAGGTGACCTAAGTAGGTTACCTTTGGTCTACAATATTGCAATTTCTTTTTCGATACTTTGTGGTTGTGAGATGCCAAGAAGGTAAGTAAAGACAATGTACCCTCCTCACATTGTTCAGGGGTGTTGGCAGCCAACAAGATGTCATCGACATATTGTATAAGCGCCACACCTTCAGGTAAAACAAAAGAATCCAACTGCTGTTTCAATGCCTGACTATAAATGCTTGGGCTCTCAGTATATCCTTGGGGAACTCTACAAAATCTATACGATCTATTATTCAACGTGAAACCAAAAAGATATCGGCTGTCAGGATGAATAGGGATCGAAAAGAAAGCGTTCTCCAAGTCTATAACTGAGAATGTTGTTGCAGTTGGCGGGACCAAAGTAAGGAGTGTCGTGATATCAGAAACCGGTGGATATTGAAGTATCACTATCTTGTTGACCTCCCTCAAATCGATAATAAATCGATAAATCCTGGTATCAATGTCCTTCTTCAAAATCGATAGTATAGGACTGTTACACACGTTGTATGGAACTTCTTCAACCACCCCCACCAGTGCAGCCTCTACGGTAATCATGTACACCCTCTCCATTGTTGGAGAATTATCATTCAGGATAACGCGTACTTCCTCAGGGGAGCACCGTATCGTGGCCCGAAAATGCTTGAGCATATCTACGCCCACAATATTATCAGGCGTGTTTGGAGAGAGTAGAAATGGGCATGGTGCAGCAAACTAATCTACATAAAGTGCAAGTGGTTGTGATAGTGGGCTAACAGAAGGCGTTCCATCGAACCTTATTGACGTAATCGTTGAGCCAGACAGGGGAGCCCTCTGAACCAATTTTTTAGACAAAGCGCTACGGGTAGCTCCTGTATCAACCAGGAACCGATCAGTAGAACCCAAAACATGTGCTGTAACATAAGGACCCCTCTGATCTACTGGCACTTCAACTGATTCCTTACCCCATCCTGCGCAATCCTATGCATACTGTGAATCGTGCTGTTCAGGAGGTGCATAATCAGACATCTGGTACTGATTCCGTCGATCAAAAACATTGGACCCATCTCGGGGTCGCATATTAGACTAAAACCTAGCTCAATCATTCGTGTTGCCCCTAGGGCCTCAAAAACCTCCTCTACCCCTCATGGATCCCTGTCCACGCTCCTGCCGCTGTGCACGTAATAACAGACACTTGTTCGCCCAATGGCCTTTCTGCCTACAGTAAGCACATTGATCCCGGGCCAAATCAGTACGGCCCGAAGAGGAACCAGAGAAATTCCGACCGCCCCTATCATTACCTCTACGAGGTGGCCCGTACACTTGTGCTAACATAACCTTCGTTTTCAAATCTTTAGAGTTCTTTTCCTCACTACCCCTCGCTTCTAATTCCTGACGCTCATAATACTGAGCCATCGTCAGGAGGGATGCTGGCGTCGAGGTCGTCCAAGAGCTTTCACTCGCTTTTAATTGAGCTGCTACACTCGGTAATAAATTCGAAACATATTTATCAACAAAGCGATGTCGACCCGTGTCGTCCGTAAGCGACTGGCCGCTAAAATCATGGAAAGTTTCCTCGATTCGTGTAAAGAAATCTGAAACCGATTCATCTACTTTTTGTTTACAGGACGCTAGCATAGTCCAATCAATTTTTTTAGGGGGGATAAGCGTCTTTAATTTAGCCAGGGTAGCAGCAGGCAGATCTAAAATCGACTGGGGTGGTTTCTGCGCAGGTTTCCTCTCTCTATCCTCATCCTCAAGATCTGCCCATTTAAATTTAAATGACTATAGGTCATCTATCCTTTGTATAGATCTCCACATATCAGGGGGTAATATAAGCCCGAAAAATAAATCAATATCGGCCAGGGTCATAGTACAGGAATTCAGGGCCCCCTCAACTTCCTCATAAAAGACTGCGGGATTCTTTCGAGGATCAGGTAATGCAGCTTTTAAGGCCCTAACAATCGCTCTATTCCAAGGAGTATAGACCCAGTTATAAATAAAATACCCTTGAGCATCGGCTGACCCTCTATCTGAACTAGTACCCGCTCCTTTAGGAGGAACATACAAAGGCGCCGCCTCCCGCATTGGTTTAGCATGCACTGCATCGATCTTATCTGAATGAAAGATGGATGACTGCTTCCCGCCGCCACTCGAATTTGTGGTCTCGTCGCCGTCTTTCTTTTTCCGCGCTTCATCCCGTAGCCGGAACATCTCATCCCGCAACGCAAATAGCCGTCAAATCGCTTCGGGCACCTGAGAAGGAGGAAAAAGACCTTTACGCAATTCCTTTGAATCAACTATCACATCAGCGGGTTCAAGAACATCGGAATATTTCCGAAAAGCTGACACTACTTCATTAGAAACAAAATCAGTAAAATATAGTTTCTCCCTATCTTCCCATGTCTCAAGGTCTTTCAATAGATCGGCAAGGGGAACAGTATCTTTGTTGACCCGATAAGCAATCTTACGGAGATCAGGCATACGCTCGGTCGATAACATAGACTGCGTATCCACTTTCTGTCCGGGCGGTCTAGAATCTTGATCTCCTCCACTCGGGGCTGACGGACCAACGTACGGGGGCGGTGATCGGTCTAATAACGAAAAATCATCATCCGATTTATTAAGGACAGGATAAAGAGGCTGACGAACAGGATACTGGCCAGATATTTGCAACCGACGCTCTTTCTCCTGCTTCTCTTCTAATTCCTTTGCTTCACGCTTTTTCGCCTCATGCACTTTCTCACGCTCACTCTTTCACTGCTCTTTCTCAATCAGTGCTTGCTCACGCTTCTCATGCTCTCGCACCTCTTTTACCCACATTCGTATACATTCAAACATATCTTGTCTCACTCGTCGCTTACACATACACTGCTCCACATACTCAATTTTCTTCAAATCAAACGATCCATACATAGGCCATCGTAACTCAGGATCTTTCTTGGTATATTTCCGCCACAAAGTGCTGTACATTATGGGGGAAAGACCAAATTTGATATACATATCCCTATTCGGCGTCCCTTCTGGGGAGCCGGCTGCGTTTCTTCAAGTACCAACCGGTCATTTCCAAAACAGCAGCACCACTTACGGAGTGCGCTAAAAACAGGCATGTCTCAAATAATGCCGAATATGCAGTATTATAATTAAATGGCACTTAAAACGTTGTGCCGCTCAAATTCACAGATCAGGAGGAATCTCTCCACATTGCCCGCCTATATGGGTTGCAACCAGGCCCGGACTGGTGAGTCTGGGCACCGGGCAATCCCCCGGTAGGCTGGAGGGGGTGGGGGCCGGTTTTAGAAAAGGGGGCCGGTTTTGTGGCTGGGGGCCGATTTTCAGTCCGCCTGTCACAGCCTGTGACGGTCGGACTGAAAATTGGCCCCCGGCACCAGCCTCAACAGCGTGCATCTCATCATGTCTAAGAGTTCACTCTTTGCACATCATTAACAGTTCCCTGCCCCGGCCCCCGAATAAGTCTGCGCCGCCGCCAGCAAGCTTGATTGACATAACAGCACTTCAGCAAGTGGTGCTGGCTAAATATGCAACCTAACCTAAACAAACGGAAGAGGAGGTGCCTGTGCGCAGCGCGCAGAATTATGCCCTGTCTCCTCCTGTCCCCGCATGCGCATTGGGCATCTAACTAAGAAGCAGAGGTCAGGTGCGCACTTGAAGCGGCCATAATTTTATAGCCAGGCAGTGGCTAGCGCCGTCGGACCGACCCCCTGTGTAGTGTGTCTGCAACAGTCAGAGTGCCACCCCACCACCAACAGTAGTCAGACAACAGGCCTGATTGAGGTGAGTCCGTTTTTCTGCCCCCCAACCCCCACCGAAAGAAGCAAGCAGCGCGACGTGACACTGACTATGTAATGTACCTGATAAGTTATAAACGAGTCTCGGCCCGCGACTGAGGTTATAACTTATCAGGTGGTAGAGGTACACCTGGTCACTCACGTCATGCTGCTTCAGCTTGCTTCTTTCAATGCAATTAGCTGATCATTCCATAATTTTGCACCAACGCACGCACTCGCAGACAAAATCACACACAAGCTGCCTGGGCATTAAGCATAAAAAAAAAGAAACGGAAGCACTGCCCGCCTGTGTGAGAAATGCATTCGAGACAGACCACGACCTTGTGGAAATGCACACACGTCTTCCTTTCAACTCCCAAAGCAGGTCCTTTTTAATCAGTGATGATTTCTTGATTAAAACATTAATACAGAATTGCTGAAAAATAGGTTGATGTTCAAACTCCTCTGAAGCGAAGGTAGGGAAAAAATGCAGATACTGACTTCGGTGGCCTGTAGGAGTCATGGGGGGTGTCCTTCTGCCTGGGAGGCAGGGGGGGGGGGGGTGATGTTAACCCCATGTCTCGGCTTTGCAGTGGCTGAATGCAAGTTGAACCCGGGCCACTTTAAACATTGTTTTTTTTGTTTGTCTGTTCATTTTGATTGTCGTTGTTCCATCTTTAGCTGTAAAATAAGGCCCAGCCGACCTCCAGAGCTTTGCTGCTGTCAGTTGTAAATGGATGGGTGAGTGGATGGATGGATGGATGGATGAGTGAAAAGGTGGATGATACGTGAGTGAATCGGGGATGCGTGGATGGGTGAACTTATGGGAGGATTGATGAATTGATAAGTGAAAGGATGAATGTATGGATGGATGAGTGAAAGGGTGGATGTAAGGCTGGATGAGTGAGTGAAAGGGAGGTTAAATGGACAAAAGGGTGAATAGATGAATGAAGGAGTAAAAGGGTAGATGGATGAGAGAAAGGATGGAGGGTTGAGTGACAGAGTGAAAGGGTGGATGGATGAGAGAAAGGATAGACGGATAAGTGAAAGGATGGATGAGTGATAGGGTCAATGGATGGATTCATGAGTGGATGAGTATATGGGTGGATGGAAGGATGGATGACTAAGTGTAAGGGGGATAGAGAGTGAAAGGAAGGATGGATGACTGAAAGGGTGGAAGGATGAGTGTTTGGGTGGATGAATGAGTAAGTGAAAGGCTGGCTGGATCGGTGAAAGGTTAAATGGCTGGATGGATGAGTTAATGGATGGATGAGTGGAAGAGTAGATGGATGAGTGGATGAATGGGTAGGGTGAAAGAATGAATGGAGGGATGGATGAGTGAAAGGGTGGATGGAGGGATAGATGAGTGGAATGATAGATGGATGGATGGAAGGATAGATGATGAATAGGTTTGCAAATGGTTGAATATTGTTATGGATGGTACACAGATAGGACAGAATGAATTGGTGATTACACCTTGTAACCCCCATTATCTTAAGTAATATTTCCTATATATTGACTTTCACATGTATATGGGTCATTGTCTCTATATAAGATGTGCGTGATGTAACGCTCTCCAACACCCTGTCCTACTTACTTGGGATGAGTAGCACTATCAAAGAAATTAAAAACACATGAGAGAGGGTCTTTGTGAAGATGAGGGGCACCATTGGAGGGTGGTTGCAAGGCCGAACTGGCATGACTGGATATCAGGCGTTTTCCTGGGAGGCTGGAAAAGTAGGGTGGGGGCTGTTTTGTTAGCACAAAAAGAATTGCACATTTGCTCAAAGCTGCATGCATACTCAAAAACCATGAAGTGCACGATTTTCTCAACCTAATATAAACTTATTTTCACTTGTACTTAAGTGGTTGTCTATTTACTTACTTATATACTATTGCGCAACCTCCTCTGATGTGTCTTTAAAACATACCTTTTGTCCTGAATTTCGAACTCCCGTCCTGAATTTCTGTCTTGAATTTTGACCCTTTGTCCTGAATTTTTACACTCAGTCCTGAATTTGTACCCATGCCAGTTGGTCACCCTACTCACACGGTTATTTCCAGGTCACTTTCTGGAGATTGACTGGTGAACAGACGGCACGCTTGCTAGGTGGCTGCAGCGAGGCAAGGACGCCCTGGGTGGGGGTGTTGCAGAACGGGGGCGTGGTCAGTAGCCAGGAAAAGATGCCCCTGGCTCGTGCTTCGGGTCGACGCCTGTACACTTTTAAGCAATCGCCGGCTACACTTTCCAAATTCCACACCATTTCCCCCTCAAGTGGTCAGAGTGCGCCTGGATGTGGCATCCAGCCCCGAGCCGCCAATTTTCAACGGGTTCTTAATCTTTTCATAATGTGAATTATAAATGCCCGGCTTTAGTGTTCTGAATCTGCGCGAGCAGAGAGAGCGCGCGGGCATCTGATGGGCACCGCTCACTCACTCACAGAGAAAGCGGCTCCGTCCATTATTAATGCATGGTCAGTCAGTCGCATCATAGATTAATACCTTTTAGGCCGGTGGTGCGTGCTTTGTTGTCGAACAAACCAATAACGTCGAGCCGAGTGCCAGGCTGTGGGCAGGGGGCGCCCGCCCCGTAGCTGAACCCGCCTTCCACGTCGGCTCGGATCCATGCCACTTTATGGCAGCCAAGTTATGGTAAAATAAGGATGCAGCTTCGACTGCCATATTTGCATTGTGATAGTACGCGTATAAACGTCTAGAGATATTGTAATTGTATTTATATAGCGCTTACTGCCTCTGGCGAGGCATTGAAGTGCTTTTCAGCGAGTAGCACGCTACTCCTGAGCCCAAAAAGGATTTGCTGGATTAGTAGTGGGAAATATAATTTGTTAAGGCGAATGGTGGACATGAGAGTCTGTTAGTTGGATTGAGTAGGATAACAGCATGTCAACAATAGTGCATACAAAGTAGTCCCATTGTGAGCAATCCCCTAAGAAAGACCTCATGAACTTTATGTTTGTATGCATCTTACTCTTTCCTGCACTAGAATGTAGGCTAGAGCCCTTCGTTCAAACATTTCCAGATTGTTAGTCACATTGCATTGGGTCTACCGCGAGCATACCATTTGCCTGCACCACCATTCTGCTTGTCTGCTGATTCTCCTCCTGAATGTTCAAATCGGTAGATATTTGGAATACAGGCTCTGTTCACTGTGGCCTTTCCGAATTTCTCCACCACTTTCCCAAATACCCTTGTCAAAAACATTTGATAATGCACAATCCCACAGCTACTTCGGTCTCAATTTATACCAGCCTATCATTAGTATGTTCGCACTTTCCTTGGCTTCAAGAACAAAGGGAAACTCTCTACTTTTCTGGAGTACCTGTCAACTATTCCCCCTTGTAATTTGACCACCCAGGGCACTACTCCCAGGCTAGTTGTCTGCCAAATAAGGAGCTATCTCACTTATTAGTGGCGATCCACCATCCAGTATGATCTGTTTAGTAGCACACTGCACTCCTTGTCTTGCAGGCCAGCACTCTGTGAGAGGCTGAGCTGAGCGCACAACTCAGGCTGAGGGGCTCGGGGCCCCCTCCGTATATGCACAGCTCTGCGTGTACATGCTGATGACAGGACCGTCGCAGGCAATACATCAGAAATGTGTAATTATGATGATGAATCAATCATCATCATGATTACAATTTTTTATTTGGTGGGCTGTGCGCATGGTGCGGGCGGCCAGGGCGGCAGGCCGCGATGTAAGTAGGAGATCTGAACTAAGCTAATGCAGCAGGCTGCTTTGTTCGTTCTCCTACTTTAATCACGGCCTAGGCATGGGTTGGATTAATATTAGTGATCAGCAACTTTGAGGAATTGGGCATGGAATCTGTAGGCTGCGCCAAGCTATTTTTGCTCTTAGTTTGAGAAACTATTCAGTGAGATGCAGACAGACTTTATTGTTGTAAATCACTGGCAGAGCCAGAAAGGCCCTCATTGTAGTACAACTGTACACAGCGGTGCATCCTGCAAACCTGACCCCATGCTGTCCATTGAAATTGCCATATCATGTGCCTTAGTGATAACTCCTAATAGTGAAATCTACATATTTTTGACAAAAAATCCAGTTGTGTTTAAATCTTGGAGGTAATCGTGTGATCACGCATTTGTTTGCACTTTGAGGAGCAAAGGAAAGTGAGGCTGACAAACGTAATGTCAAAAAAGCTATCTCTTCCTTTGGATCTGCTGCAGCTTACAACAAGTTTTGAAATGCTGACTCAGAGGTGTCCAATTTTGGTCCAGGAGGGCTGGCTCCTTGGCTGGTGTTGGGATGAGCACAGACTGTGTATTGTGTTCCATTTCACTTTCAGACTCGGTGGATGTGCATTTATCTCATGTCCATAACCTTAAAACGTCTGTATGACTATGGACCTTTTGGTTGTGTTGCCTGCTGTCAATATTGAGACGTACAGGTACCACAGTCGTGCTCTGTCTGGAATGCATGTTGCCCCATAGGTGGCTGAAGCGGAGACAGTCAGGGGTGTAGAGATGAAAGGTAGAAGAAAAGACAAATGGGGACAGAAAAGGGAACCGTGTGATCCCTCTCCCTCTCCCTCTCTCTATCCCTTCCTCTCTCAGTTTTCTATCCCTGTATTACTCACCCCCTCTCTCTCCCCTCTCTTTCTCCCCTCTCTCTATTTCTATTCTCTCCTCTCTCTCTCTCTCCCTTTCCCCCCTCCCACTTTCTTTCTCTCGCCCCTCTCTCTCTTTCCATCCTTCTCCCCATCTTTCTCATTCTCCTCCTTCCTCTCTCTCACTCTCTTCCTCTTTTTCTCCCTCTACTTCTCCCTTTCTCTTTTTCTGTCTCCCTTTCTCTCCCCTTAACTTCTCCCCTCTCTCTCCCCACATAAAAACATAGCCAGACCTATTCCCGGAGTCAGTGCTTGTTAATGCTCCCAGCGTTTCTATACAATATGTTTTGTCAATGAATGTATTATGCAGATGTCTTCATTTGTTTTGCATGAGTGTTCAGACCTCTTGGCGGATCCGCCTGGGGGTTGGGGTAGAGGGGACAGGGAGCCTCATCACTAATCAGAACATGTGTACCCTGAACAACTGATATTGCACAAACTGCTTAAATTCAGAGGAATAATTGTAATCATTATTAAGAGTTACACTGCATGGGTGTGATGTTTCAATAGTTACTGGCCTCTGTGCCCTAGGTGCTACTGCTAGTTAAAAGTTAATACAATCTAATATGTAATGAAAAATGTGTTGAAAAATGCTTTGTTTTGGCCTTTCTGTCTCCCAAATTTTCTTGGGGGGAGAAGTTCAACCCCCCCAAACTCCCCCTAGTGGTTGCTCACGGCGCTTGCTTGCTACACACCATGTGGGGGCTGGTCTCACTTTTACTTTGTTCTCTCTGATTCACTACTTGTGTCTATTTTTGGTGCTCTCTGAAAGAATGCCTATGGGTAACCTGATGTTCTTTAAGGTCATCATCTACTGTTTACTGTGCTTTGAAGGTTGATACAATTTGAATATGTAATGAAAATTTGCTGTAAAAATTCACCATTTTGGTCTGTTGTTTTTCAAAAATTTCTTGGGGGGAGAACCCCCCCAAACCCCCCTAGTGGCCGTCGGGCTCGCTCGCTACGCGCCGGACGGGGGCTGGCTTGCTGCGTGCCGGATGGGGGCTGGTCTGGCAAAATTTGCCAGCGCTGCTTTCAGTTCCCAGTCCGGCCCTGGGTGAGTGGATGGATGGATGGATGGATGAGTGAAAAGGTGGATGATACGTGAGTGAATGGGGGATGCGTGGATGGGTGAACTTATGGGAGGATTGATGAATTGATAAGTGAAAGGATGAATGTATGGATGGATGAGTGAAAGGGTGGATGTAAGGTTGGATGAGTGAGTGAAAGGGAGGTTAAATGGACAAAAGGGTGAATAGATGAATGAAGGAGTAAAAGGGTAGATGGATGAGAGAAAGGATGGAGGGTTGAGTGACAGAGTGAAAGGGTGAAAGGGTGGATGGATGAGAGAAAGGATAGACGGATAAGTGAAAGGATGGATGAGTGATAGGGTCAATGGATGGATTCATGAGTGGATGAGTATATGGGTGGATGGAAGGATGGATGACTAAGTGTAAGGGGGATAGAGAGTGAAAGGAAGGATGGATGACTGAAAGGGTGGAAGGATGAGTGTTTGGGTGGATGAATGAGTAAGTGAAAGGCTGGCTGGATCGGTGAAAGGTTAAATGGCTGGATGGATGAGTTAATGGATGGATGAGTGGAAGAGTAGATGGATGAGTGGATGAATGGGTAGGGTGAAAGAATGAATGGAGGGATGGATGAGTGAAAGGGTGGATGGAGGGATAGATGAGTGGAATGATAGATGGATGGATGGAAGGATAGATGATGGATAGGTTTGCAAATGGTTGAATATTGTTATGGATGGTACACAGATAGGACAGAATGAATTGGTGATTACACCTTGTAACCCCCATTATCTTAAGTAATATTTCCTATATATTGACTTTCACATGTATATGGGTCATTGTCTCTATATAAGATGTGCGTGATGTAACGCTCTCCAACACCCTGTCCTACTTACTTGGGATGAGTAGCACTATCAAAGAAATTAAAAACACACGAGAGAGGGTCTTTGTGAAGATGAGGGGCACCATTGGATTGTGGTTGCAAGGCCGAACTGGCATGACTGGATATCAGGCGTTTTCCTGGGAGGCTGGAAAAGTAGGGTGGGGGCTGTTTTGTTAGCACAAAAAGAATTGCACATTTGCTCAAAGCTGCATGCATACTCAAAAACCATGAAGTGCACGATTTTCTCAACCTAATATAAACTTATTTTCACTTGTACTTAAGTGGTTGTCTATTTACTTACTTATATACTATTGCGCAACCTCCTCTGATGTGTCTTTAAAACGTACCTTTTGTCCTGAATTTCGAACTCCCGTCCTGAATTTCTGTCTTGAATTTTGACCCTTTGTCCTGAATTTTTAAACTCACAGTCCTGAATTTGTACCCATGCCAGTTGGTCATTCTACTCACACGGTTATTTCCAGGTCACTTTCTGGAGATTGACTGGTGAACAGACGGCACGCTTGCTAGGTGGCTGCAGCGAGGCAAGGACACCCTGGGTGGGGGTGTTGCAGAACGGGGGCGTGGTCAGTAGCCAGGAAAAGATGCCCCTGGCTCGTGCTTCGGGTCGACGCCTGGACACTTTTAAGCAATCGCCGGCTACACTTTCCAAATTCCACACCATTTCCCCCTCAAGTGGTCAGAGTGCGCCTGGATGTGGCATCCAGCCCCGAGCCGCCAATTTTCAACGGGTTCTTAATCTTTTCATAATGTGAATTATAAATGCCCGGCTTTAGTGTTCTGAATCTGCGCGAGCAGAGAGAGCGCGCGGGCATCTGATGGGCACCGCTCACTCACTCACGGAGAAAGCGGCTCCGTCCATTATTAATGCATGGTCAGTCAGTCGCATCATAGATTAATACCTTTTAGGCCGGTGGTGCGCGCTTTGTTGTCGAACAAACCAATAACGTCGAGCCGAGTGCCAGGCTGTGGGCAGGGGGCGCCCGCCCCGTAGCTGAACCCGCCTTCCACGTCGGCTCGGATCCATGCCACTTTATGGCAGCCAAGTTATGGTAAAATAAGGATGCAGCTTCGACTGCCATATTTGCATTGTGATAGTACGCGTATAAACATCTAGAGATATTGTAATTGTATTTATATAGCGCTTACTGCCTCTGGCGAGGCATTGAAGTGCTTTTCAGCGAGTAGCACGCTACTCCTGAGCCCAAAAAGGATTTGCTGGATTAGTAGTGGGAAATATAATTTGTTAAGGCGAATGGTGGACATGAGAGTCTGTTAGTTGGATTGAGTAGGATAACAGCATGTCAACAATAGTGCATACAAAGTAGTCCCATTGTGAGCAATCCCCTAAGAAAGACCTCATGAACTTTATGTTTGTATACATCTTACTCTTTCCTGCACTAGAATGTAGGCTAGAGCCCTTCGTTCAAACATTTCCAGATTGTTAGTCACATTGCATTGGGTCTACCGCGAGCATACCATTTGCCTGCACCACCATTCTGCTTGTCTGCTGATTCTCCTCCTGAATGTTCAAATCGGTAGATATTTGGAATACAGGCTCTGTTCACTGTGGCCTTTCCGAATTTCTCCACCACTTTCCCAAATACCCTTGTCAAAAACATTTGATAATGCACAATCCCACAGCTACTTCGGTCTCAATTTATACCAGCCTATCATTAGTATGTTCGCACTTTCCTTGGCTTCAAGAACAAAGGGAAACTCTCTACTTTTCTGGAGTACCTGTCAACTATTCCCCCTTGTAATTTGACCACCCAGGGCACTACTCCCAGGCTAGTTGTCTGCCAAATAAGGAGCTATCTCACTTATTAGTGGCGATCCACCATCCAGTATGATCTGTTTAGTAGCACACTGCACTCCTTGTCTTGCAGGCCAGCACTCTGTGAGAGGCTGAGCTGAGCGCACAACTCAGGCTGAGGGGCTCGGGGCCCCCTCCGTATATGCACAGCTCTGCGTGTACATGCTGATGACAGGACCGTCGTAGGCAATACATCAGAAATGTGTAATTATGATGATGAATCAATCATCATCATGATTACAATTTTTTATTTGGTGGGCTGTGCGCATGGTGCGGGCGGCCAGGGCGGCAGGCCGCGATGTAAGTAGGAGATCTGAACTAAGCTAATGCAGCAGGCTGCTTTGTTCGTTCTCCTACTTTAATCACGGCCTAGGCATGGGTTGGATTAATATTAGTGATCAGCAACTTTGAGGAATTGGGCATGGAATCTGTAGGCTGCGCCAAGCTATTTTTGCTCTTAGTTTGAGAAACTATTCAGTGAGATGCAGACAGACTTTATTGTTGTAAATCACTGGCAGAGCCAGAAAGGCCCTCATTGTAGTACAACTGTACACAGCGGTGCATCCTGCAAACCTGACCCCATGCTGTCCATTGAAATTGCCATATCATGTGCCTTAGTGATAACTCCTAATAGTGAAATCTACATATTTTTGACAAAAAATCCAGTTGTGTTTAAATCTTGGAGGTAATCGTGTGATCACGCATTTGTTTGCACTTTGAGGAGCAAAGGAAAGTGAGGCTGACAAACGTAATGTCAAAAAAGCTATCTCTTCCTTTGGATCTGCTGCAGCTTACAACAAGTTTTGAAATGCTGACTCAGAGGTGTCCAATTTTGGTCCAGGAGGGCTGGCTCCTTGGCTGGTGTTGGGATGAGCACAGACTGTGTATTGTGTTCCATTTCACTTTCAGACTCGGTGGATGTGCATTTATCTCATGTCCATAACCTTAAAACGTCTGTATGACTATGGACCTTTTGGTTGTGTTGCCTGCTGTCAATATTGAGACGTACAGGTACCACAGTCGTGCTCTGTCTGGAATGCATGTTGCCCCATAGGTGGCTGAAGCGGAGACAGTCAGGGGTGTAGAGATGAAAGGTAGAAGAAAAGACAAATGGGGACAGAAAAGGGAACCGTGTGATCCCTCTCCCTCTCCCTCTCTCTATCCCTTCCTCTCTCAGTTTTCTATCCCTGTATTACTCACCCCCTCTCTCTCCCCTCTCTTTCTCCCCTCTCTCTATTTCTATTCTCTCCTCTCTCTCTCTCTCCCTTTCCCCCCTCCCACTTTCTTTCTCTCGCCCCTCTCTCTCTTTCCATCCTTCTCCCCATCTTTCTCATTCCCCTCCTTCCTCTCTCTCACTCTCTTCCTCTTTTTCTCCCTCTACTTCTCCCTTTCTCTTCTTCTGTCTCCCTTTCTCTCCCCTTAACTTCTCCCCTCTCTCTCCCCACATAAAAACATAGCCAGACCTATTCCCGGAGTCAGTGCTTGTTAATGCTCCCAGCGTTTCTATACAATATGTTTTGTCAATGAATGTATTATGCAGATGTCTTCATTTGTTTTGCATGAGTGTTCAGACCTCTTGGCGGATCCGCCTGGGGGTTGGGGTAGAGGGGACAGGGAGCCTCATCACTATTCAGAACATGTGTACCCTGAACAACTGATATTGCACAAACTGCTTAAATTCAGAGGAATAATTGTAATCATTATTAAGAGTTACACTGCATGGGTGTGATGTTTCAATAGTTACTGGCCTCTGTGCCCTAGGTGCTACTGCTAGTTAAAAGTTAATACAATCTAATATGTAATGAAAAATGTGTTGAAAAATGCTTTGTTTTGGCCTTTCTGTCTCCCAAATTTTCTTGGGGGGAGAAGTTCAACCCCCCCAAACTCCCCCTAGTGGTTGCTCACGGCGCTTGCTTGCTACACACCATGTGGGGGCTGGTCTCACTTTTACTTTGTTCTCTCTGATTCACTACTTGTGTCTATTTTTGGTGCTCTCTGAAAGAATGCCTATGGGTAACCTGATGTTCTTTAAGGTCATCATCTACTGTTTACTGTGCTTTGAAGGTTGATACAATTTGAATATGTAATGAAAATTTGCTGTAAAAATTCACCATTTTGGTCTGTCGTTTTTCAAAAATTTCTTGGGGGGAGAACCCCCCCAAACCCCCCTAGTGGCCGTCGGGCTCGCTCGCTACGCGCCGGACGGGGGCTGGCTTGCTGCGTGCCGGATGGGGGCTGGTCTGGCAAAATTTGCCAGGGCTGCTTTCAGTTCCCAGTCCGGCCCTGGTTGCAACTCATATATAAGTTTACCAAACAAATAATATGACTAGACACTTCAAACAAACAAACAATTTAGTCGGGGCAAGCGTATAAAACTGCCTTGCAAAGCAAGACTATCAAAGGCTCGGAGCAAGTATCGTATAACGATTCTTACCAATCAAGAGCGTCCAGATTCCAACTGCCAAGTTCCGAATTCGCCCAAACGGCCACTATGCGGCAAACCGACAGAAGGGGTCTCAGTCGATGACCGGCGCCACCCAGATGGTCAGATCAGAAGGGAAGGAAGAATACCTCGGGATGCCAGGACTAAAGGCGCCGCTGGCAGTGATCACGTCCCCGGCAAGGTTCCGATCCTTCGTCACGACCAATCCTTTGAGCATCCGAGTCGCCGATGAGCCCCACGTGACGGGCGCCAATTGATGAGTACAGGCCTCAGCAAGGCCTGCGAGTGCGGAAAGGATTCGCCCTTCTGTACACAAAGTCCTCAGACTACATAAGAAATTGGCACGGAAACTGGAAATACAAAAACATAGTTTAATAAACCTTTAAAGGTGGTGCTACAGCCCACACAACACTCTACAGTATTGTACAAGGTAGCACAAAGAACTCGGACATGCGGTCCCCTTTTATACACAAAGAAGGGGCTCATAAGTGGGCGGTTACAGCTCAAAAAACATGATTTACAACCATATAAGGACATTTCTTAAGCATGATCGATACATGGGTGGAGTTAACGGTTCGTGGAGCCCGCCGAATGCACATTCCAATCCCCTTTAAGCAGAAACAGATGTTACACATACTGGGCATGCGCCAGGCAAGCTGGAACTATTTATAGCCTGTTGCTGGTCAAACTTCAGGGGTGACAATCAGCGAGGTAGGACTTGCCTCGTGGCGAGCACATGGCGATATGTAGCACATAAGATGGTCGCCAGAAAACAAAATGGAGTCTGGCCGTATTAAGAATACGAGCGGGAAAACTAGAACGAAGACATGATAGCATGTCTTCAGTGAACGCTTAATACTATCACTGTTTTATTTACAACAGTACAGCCCCTTTCAGCCTTGTGTGCTTACCTTCAGGTCAGTTGTTGTTGTCTAGACCTGCTCCCTTGCTGGCTGCTGACCTTGTGCCTTGAGGGCCTGGGGCCGGCTACTCTGACCACTGTCCCTGACTATCACAATACCAATGCCCATCATTCTATATGTGACTGGGGCTCTCTGCAACCTGACTCCCACTCCATTGGCTGGAATCGCTGTGCAGACTGTCTGGATTAGGAAGCCTTGCTCAGGGGTGGCTGGACTGAGGCAGATAGGTAGATGGCACAGGTATATGGATGCGGTCATGTCAGCAGACAACGAAACAGTCCATCATTGCAATGTGATGGTACTGATGTGGGTGCAGAAGTAAGGATCATGCCTTTGCAAACCTGCAGTAATGTACTTAATGAGGCTGCAGCCTGCGGGGGGACTGTTAAGTGTTTGGGTCAACTGCAACCTCAGCCTCAAATTAAGCAGTGTCCTAATTTGGATAATGTCTAGATTAAAATGTTGTATATTTTAGCATGAAATGCATGTCATTTGAAAAAACTTATGGCTTGACATTGTTTACTGGCCTTGCATTTTCCATTGAATTTGAAAACATTTACTTGACAAATTTGTGCAGAAAGGAGTTACAATTATTTTTTACTTTTAAGTATTTTCTTATTCATTTTCTGTGTAAGACAGCATACATTTCAAAAGGAACATCACACATGACATAATAAGACTAGATCAATATGAACCAAACACGCCTTCAACAAGAAGGTTCACAAAACACCTCCTCCCATCGCACCCAGCACCCCCAGAGCTCTCTGACTCCCAGATACCCATCTGCAGGCAGGGGAAGTGGCCTCCTAATGCTTTCCCACTCACACTGCCTTTTGTCTATCCCTTGTGAAAGTGGGTACATCCTGAGGTAATCCATCTCAATCAGATGAATTATCAGTGGGTAACTTAACCTAGAGAACCTCAACTCTTTATTAACAATATTGTACAAATGGCAATATAACCTCATCCTGTTTCACAACCTAAAGGCTCACATGACTAGTAGTGGATGGTGAAATCCGCTCCGCCAGCTGAGTTTGCAGAGTTTTGTCAACTCCGCGCTCCGCTGGGAGCGCGGATTCAGAAAAAAACTCGAATTCTGCCACGTGGCGCAGTTTGACCCCATCGCCCACCACTACCGACGACAAAGAGCTAACACAACTTGAGGTTTTTTGGTTTCATTTCAGTTTGGCGGTAAAAGGCAATAATGAGTGTGATTTCAGAGGTATTACCAAACAGACTCACAGCTGGCTTCCACAAGAGTGACTACAATACCTACATTTCATTGGATTAGACATGGAGCGTCAGTGCTCCTCGACATTCCGCTTGGAGCGCTGCCTTTTATTGTATACTTGGATATATTTTGGATAACAATTCCAGCCTTTCTTCGATGCTTCTGCTCCTACTGGCGAGAAACAGACAGGGACACAGCGAGGCGGACTCGATCAGGCCCCTGTGCACCAGTGTAATGTCTCAGCAGTGAGAAGAGGAGGTGTGCTCACAGGTTCGGGTGTAGTATATCAGCAGCGGGCTGGTGTAGTGTAGGGTTCAGGTGTAGTGTCTCAGTTTTCTGTGTCTCGCACATGCACAGATGTCAAGCAGGAGGCACCGGCCGGTCCACACAACCCGTCACTGCAGGAAGGTCCAACTGAATCTGTCTGGACCTGGGTCTCCAGTGAGGGGTCGGAGGATCACCAAGAGAAGCGGACAGAGATGTTGGGTTCAGGAGAGGTGAGTGGGGTTGTTAACCTGTTGGTGACCACTAGGCTCCTTCCACCTCCCTTCAGAAGACCCTAGAACTTCACAGATGGCCCACCTACAGAATGTGAACAGGAGCTCTGAGCCTCACATATGTCACAAAAGAGCCCCCTGAAGAATTTGTGGCCCCTGAAGGTCCCTCCCCACCCCCAAGATACAGGGGCTTCGGGGGATTGTGTTACGCCCCTACCCACAACACCCTCTGCATTCCTGGACGTGTCTCCCGATATTTTCTTGGTTTATTTTTGCAGATTTATGTAGCGCGAACTCGACCGAAAGGTATTGGAACGCTTTACATGAGCCCCAGTTACGTTACACAAGGACATATTAATTTTTTTGTAGGCACGGGGAGACCGAACCTTGGTTTCCCAGCTCCAAAGTCGGCAGTCTAGCCGTGAGACCACATCCTCTCCCTCTTATAACAGCCCCCCACGTTCTCTTGACCATACTTGCATGATCCACCTGTAGCGGCAGCCCTCAGAGAGAGCTCCCTCTTTGCTGACACAGGTGAGGCGCAGCACGCTGGTGGCGGCAGCTTTGATGACTGTTAAGAAAGCAGATTGGTTTTGGAGCATGGCTGCTTTACAAACACCACTCTTGTAAACTACTGGCCCTTATTTGATTTGGAGATAGAAGGGGTGTTATATTTTGTTGGTCCCTGTCATCTGCTTGGCAAGCGTGGTACATTTTTTTTGTGAGGTGGAGCAAAATTCTGTTGAGTTCCACTGAGTTTTTATGCAACTCTGTGAAATATTCCACTTAGTGCAACTCTGCGAACTCCACCCACCCCATGACTACATTCAGTGCATCAGACTTTTTTCAAAAGGAAGCCGCCAACATACATGCTCGAATAGGGAATAACGACTTCTTGGAATATCCTCTCAGTCTAGGGATCATAGAGCCAGTATCTCTTCTCCTGGATCTTCCCAAATTCAGAAGCCCATGACCTCATTTACATGTACAAGGATCTTTATCTAAAAGGGGGCACATGTTATATACGAGGATAAGCTAAGATCCCTCTCATTTTCTGTATCCTCATGTAACCCGGGGTTCATGTTTGGCCACTGGAGTATGAGGTACCCTTTGTAGGATACCATATGCACAATAATTCATTTCTTGATCCTTGAAAAAACGATACACCATGAAGCTCTCTGGGCGTCCCAGGCCTTCCAGTATACCCAATCCATGAGGAAACTCTCCTTCTGCAATATACCCTAAATGTTAGAAATTAACCGCCTTGCTATTGCATTGTTACTGGCAAAGCTGCAAACCCTTCAGAATGCAGCGGCCAGACTAGTTTTGGATTTGCCTCCCAGAACTGCATCAGCGCCATGTCTGAAAAAGTTGCACTGGCTCTCAATTCGTCAGAGAAGCCACTTTAGATTTTGTGCTTAACACACAATTCTCTGTATAACAAAGGGCCTCAATATCTCCAAAAGAAACTTAACTGGTATGCCCCCAAGAGATCTTTAAGGTCCAGTAATAAGTCTTTGCTGACATAACCTCGCGCACGTACCTCCAGGTACAGTCAGCGCTCTTTTTTGTACCTTGCCCCTTCTCTCTGGAACAAACTACCTTCCCATCTTCTTTCCATCGTTGAGCATAAGCAATTTCGCAAAGCTCTGAAAACCTGGCTCTTTCCCAAGTAACAGTCCTGTTTTTTTTTCTCTGATTGGTTTTTATGCTGCAAGCACCTTGAGACCTTGCGGTGATAAGATGCGCTATATAAAAACCTCTGACATGACATGACATGACATTGTCACACTTAAACCACTAAAATGCAGATAGGGTCCTCGTGGCCACTACCTTATTTACTGGATTAAACCCCCAGTGCCTTGATTGGAAATAGGACATTCTTTCAAATTTCGTAAGAGCAAAGTCTGATTTACAGCAAAGTCAGTACAGAAGATCTGGATTTCACTAATTAAACTCATCTTTCTGTGTTCTGCACTCTCATATTCACCAGTTCCTAAATGCATCTGGCTAGTTGCTGGGATAAACTGAATATTTAAATGTACAGGAACTAAGGGTGAGGGAAATGTGACAATGTACAATTTCGGTTATGTCCTGCATGTAGTACTGTGCACTGGGTGTGTGATCTGGCTAACATATGCATATTTTCGGCCATGAGTTATAAGATATTCAAGTACCCACTCTTACACTCCAAAACCAGATATCTCCAGATGAGACTTGTAATGAAAAGTTAGAAAATGCTAAAATCGATAAGGAGATACCTAAAAACACTTAATAACTTTGTGAAAAAGAAATTGTATCCATACTGCTTCTGTATACATTAAGAAGGTAATTAGAATTAGGTGGTTATAGGCACATGGGTACTCCATCATCAAGAATTGCCCCCACGTCCACATTCCGTGTGAAACATTGTTCCTTTGGCTTGAAGGTTCCTAGTAAAACCTCATGCCTAGGTCAAAAATGTTATGTGAACAATTGTTGCTCATCCGTCAAGGAAGGGCAATAAAGCTGGTTCCAAACAAAATGAAGTCCACCATTCCACAACGAGAAAAACTATTTGCATGTGGTAAATGTTTAAGACGGTTGCCAATCAACCCAGGAGTGGGTATCTCAACAAACGTACCACATAAGCAGGTCTTCTGAAGTTCTTAGATATCTGAAAGAACCCCAAAGCAACAAACAGGGATCCACTGTGCTCTCTCAATATGAAAAAAGTAAGAGTTGATGGATATACCATGGGAAATAAAATTTAACAAATACAGGGGCATATTACCAAGAAATAGCGATAATTATCGCTATTGCTTGGTTAGAGACAAAAATTTACCGCTGAGCTGCGGCGATTTTTATCGCAGATAAACCTTGGTGTTACCAAGGTTTATCGCAAATGCGATAAAAATCGGCCGCAATGCATGAATATTGCTGAAAAGTCAGCGATATTCATGCATTACCGAGCTAATGCTCTTAGCCATGTTATCCACCTCCCATTGGATAACATGGCTAAGAACTGCCCAGGGCAGGCGTTAGCTTTTGGAGATATTCGCGCTTAGCGCGAATATCTCCAAAAGTTGGTAATAGGAGATAGCGATGTTAGCGACTGTTTTCAGTCGCTAACATCTTGGCACGCCCACTTTGCATGTCATTAGGGATAAATATCACTGACATGCAAAGTGGGGCCCAAGATGGTCGCTATCTCCTACTAGCTGTCGCTAACTGGTGTTAGCGACAGCTAGGTAATAGGGAGATAAACCCCCTTGATAATATGCCCCAAAGTTTTCTGCTAGGACAACCTGGAGAAGACCCCTTTTCTCCTACATGATCATTCCTGTACTACTTGGTTTGCAAAGTAATCCCTGAGTTACCCACAGGGCGTCTGAAACAAAGTTATGTGAAAAGATTAGACCAAAATAGAGTTGTTTGGCTTTAATGCACTATGTTATGTTTGGTGAAAACCAAACTTTTTGTCTACCCACAAGTCCTCATACCAACTACCAACTATGGTGGGGGAGGGCTGATGAATATTCAGTAACTCTCTCTCTCCTGGGCAGTGTAATTCAGACTACAGGGTGAAGGAGGCTGAGAACGCAGCAAGGCTCAAGGGGTCAAAATTGTTATCAGCGTAATTCTGGTATCCGCTACACCAAAAGGAAGAGACAAGACACTGGAGCCAGGTTACAACTAGAGCATATATTATAGAAAGGCACCCGGTTTTACGGTACTCATTTTTTTGACATTTCAATATGTATTCATCCATAATAATTTCAGTAGCGGCCACTCAAATTGTGAAGTGGTGGGGCTAGGGGATCGGATACACAAGCAAAAAAAAAAAAGAATTAGAACGAAAGAAAGAAAAAATGCACTTCCTGCTCCGAAGGTTCCCGCCTTCCTCCTGATGCTCGCCACCTGGACGCCCAGGAACCGCTGCACACTGTGCAGGCTCCCAGCTCCCAATTCCAGCATGTGAAAAGTGCTGCTATTGATCTGAGTGCCTCGGATTGGTGCTCAGACATAGACTGGGAGCCTATGTTGGCTTCTCCGCCCAGCTGTACGACTCAGCTAGGAGAAAAGCCAAGTGCGCCTTTGGGGCCGGCCAAACCGTCATGAGCTCTTGGCAGTGCCCACCACTCCACCCTCCTCTGTAACTTTACCATCAGTGTAGGGGGCCACGCCCCTCCCTTCAACTCGCTGTTCCAGCCTGCAAGACAAAAAGTTTAGTCTAATTAAATTTTTGTCCTTTGCCTCTGCTGGCTTTCAGTAGGGGGCGACTCTCCTCCGCCATAACGTAGGAGCTGCCCCTGAACACGTTTTTGTTAAATTTATCTCTATTCATCCATATTTATTTTGTGATTAGCATAAAAATGTAAACTGCAATGGGTAGAGTTCCATGTTTATTTACCAAACAAATATTTTTTCATTTGAAAATGTCCAATGTCTTTTAGCCATTTACAGTACAATACACTCATCTGAAATGATTTTCGATTTAGAGCCGCTTAAACAGCTGCGCTGCTGCAATTATTTAAGCCTCATTAGGAAATCAGGTTTTTTTTACTCCCCTGTAATGCTGCACAGCTATTGACTTAGCACGCATGATTCATAGTAGTGAGAATCGTCTATAAACTTTTTTTTAATTTTCCATATATGACAATAAATACAGACAGAAAAATAGATTGCTTCTGTCTGTATTTGTCCGTAAAAATCTGTAAAAATGGAAGATTGGGAGTCTTGCTCAAAGATACAGCAATCGCTTATGAAGGAATACATGGCCATATGTATGAAGCTCAAATGGGTTCGCAAACGCCGAAATTCCCAGAATTTCAGCGTTTGCGAACTCATTTTCGCTAAATGGTATGTATGTAGCAAATTTGAGTGCAAAATAAGGAATCGCAAACTTGCGATTCCTTATTTTGCGATTGCATTTAAGGAATCGCAAGTTTTGCGATTCCTTAAATGCAATGTATGAAGCACCCAAGTTGTGCGAATTCTCATTAAGAAATCGCAAATTGCCACCAACTTAAAGTTGGTGGTAATTTGCGATTTCTTAATGAGAATTCTTTCACAAAAGCACTTTTTTGCATTTGTGATGGTGCCATGTGGCGCATATACATGCCCTTAGGGCATGTATGTGCGCCATATGCGCACACGTGTGAATTTCAGGGGTGTATCAGGGTGTCCTTATGACACCCTTGCACCCTTGAAATTGTTTTCAATTTGCAATTCCCAAATTGCGAATCGCAAAGTAAGAATAACTTCACATTCATTCCTATGGGCCTCCTGGCCCATTGAAATGAATGGGAAATGATTCCTTAATTGCGATTCGCAATTTGCTAATCGCAATTAAGGAATTTTAAGAAATCGCAAAAAAAATGCAAATTTCGACATACATGCCAATTTGCAAATCTCAAATAGCGATTTCTAAAAAAATTGCTATTTGAGATTCGCAAATCTGGATGTTGATACATGTGCCCCACAGTCACTCTAGGATTTGCTACCTACGAAGCACTGAGCCTGGACAAATGTTACCAGAAGCAAAGACAGGTCGCCTTTTATGCTCGACACAGAGAAGTGTTATCAGGAGTCAGTACAGAATGAGCTTCTGCCAGCCCAGAAGGTCACAGCAGTTATGCAGGCCAAGGGCTTGAAGGCAAATCATCCACTCAAGATAGATTTCCTGGAAGTGTTTCTCAAGTTGTCATGTATCTTCTCCCAGGAGGGAAATTGACTCTGAGATAGCAGTGCTCCTCTTTGAACTGTCATGGTCTGATCCGTAGCATAGGGAGGCTGGAATGGGTTGAACTAGTCAACCCCCTCCCCCCGGGTGGCAGGCCAAGAGAGTGAAATGGCACAGTGATGCATGCACCAGTAAGACAACTGAGAGAAAGTCACCTATTAGTCAGGGGGCGGCTCCTCCGTTAATGCTGAAAGCCAGCAGAGGCAAAGGATACAAATAAAAATGATAATGAAATATATTTATTATAATTTTATTTTTTGTCCTGCAGGCTGCGATTGCGAGCAGAGGGAGGGGCGTGGCTATCCACACTGACACTCAAGCGCCTCCGGGTCGGCCAAACCGCCATGCGCACTTAGCATTTTTCCACCAGAGCTGTGTTGTACAGCTGGTTGGAGAAACCAACACAGGCTTTGAGTCTATGTCTGAGTGCCGAATTGAGGTGCTTAGACCAATCCCAGTGCTGCTCACTTGCTGGGAATATCCCAGCATGTGAACAGCACTGGGATTGGTCTAAGCACCTTGGGAGCTGGGAGCCTGCGCAATGTGCAGCAGTTCCTGGAAGTAACGCTAGGATTGGAAGCAAGGAGGCGGTCATCGAAGCAGGTAAGTGCAATTTTCATTATTTATTATACTGGGCCCGATACACAGAACTAACTTAAGACAAAATCTTAAACTTACTACCATATTGGTATTCACAGAAGGCACTTACTCTTTTTGGTATTCACAGAAGGCACTTACTCATTTCGGTATTCACTGAAGGCACTTACTCCTTTCGGTCTTCCTAAACTGAGAAAAATCCTAACTTTAAGACTTTCGGTATTCACAGAAGGCATTTAGGAGTCCTAAAGTTAGTACTCCTAACTTCTGTGAATACCGAAATGAGTAGGAGCCATATGTATGAACACATTTTCCCATAGACATAGAATGGTTAAAACCCTTTGATACATCTGGCCAGTGCCTTCTGTGAATACGAAAATGGTAGTAAGTTTAGGATTTTGTCTTAAGTTATTTCTGTGAATCGCGCCCTCTGTTTTTTATTTTTTGTGTGTTCCCCCCCACCATCCCACCGCTTCGCAATATGACTGGCCGCTACTGATATTAGTGAGCACCACAGTATTTCTATTCAATTAAACAAAGAAGATTTTGTATTTCAATGAATACCATGCCTAACAATGGTTTGGGCCTGCTAATAATATTAATTGAGTCTACCACATATGCTTCCCTAGATGAACGCATCCTGGTGGGAAATATGGGGCAATGTAAGGCAACCTGTCCAAGAGCTAAACCACAAGAGGGCCATGCAACAGGAAAGTGTTCCAAAACTCATCAAATTACATATGACTAAATGGATGGAAAATAAAAGAACCATGATTTTCTACTGGCACGCCCAACTCCAGACCTCAACCCCCCACCCCCATTGTGGTGATGTGTATAAATGAATACCCTCAAAACTCACTGAGCCAAAGCAGTTTTGTAAGGGGGAGTGGGACAGAAATCCTCCAGGACACGTTAAGAGACTGATAAACACCGCTTGGAAGAATTTATTTCAGATTATTGCTGCTAATGGAGGTTGGACACATTAATGAATCACAAGTGCGCTTAATTTTTCACACAATGCTACTGAATGTGAGCGGAATGTCATTCTTAATTAAATACAAATTAAATGACAATATGTCTGTTGTTTGTCACACGAGGTTACATGTATTCGCCTTTGGGATATGGTGAACACCTGATGGAGATCAGGTATGTCTTAATTTGTAAAACCACAGAACTTTAAGGGGGCATACTCTCTTTTCCACAACACTCTACACGCCAGCATTCAGTGGGTCTACAGTAACAGGACTGACGCCGCAGAGGCACAGACTCTGCCGCCCCAGCCCTGCCGGCCTGGCGTATTTAGAGTTCTCCACACCAAAGGTACACATTTTTCCCTGGATATGCTTCCACCTCCATGACAGGAGAAGTTGTGGGTGTGGGGGGAAGGGGGCAGAGACTTTGGACACCATGCCAGGACTGCATTGTGGACCGATTTGTTTATAAAGTCAAACCCCCCCTAACACCCCCCCCCCCCCCCCCCCCCCCACACCCACCACCACTCCTCCAAAATCTGCCTTTATTTTGAGGAATCACTCTTTCTGGAAATTTAAACTTTTCTTTCCATGTAACAGGATTGAGCCCTAGATCAGACAGATTGTTACACGCATCTCCATATGAAGGGCGCCCATTTTATTTAACATTACAGAAGATTCGAAGGTGTTGGAATAGAACCATCATTATATACATTAGTCATCTGTTTATTTTTAAGGTATGCATTGTTTCAGGTGCCACTCGCCGCGCTGTTTACTGCTTATCATCACCCCAGTTGACCCTTTTTCCTCTTACAAAATTGAGATGCGAGATTCCATCTTCAAAGCAGTTTTATTCCTTCCTGTAATTGGTACCCTGGGGCAGCATCTTCTGTAAACAGGTCACGCAGCCTGGCGTCTCCTCTTTGAAGTTGAGTTAAATAGTATCTTTATAAACTATCAGCAGGTCCTTTAATGGGCATGGCAGGGCTGGTTTAGGTACCAGGAGTTGATGCGGAGGCCCTGGGAGGAACCAGCCGGTGGTAGCGGCTTCTCTGCATCCCGTCCTGCGGCCGAGCGCGCGCATCCTCGGCGCAGACCCCAGGCCCTGTCTTCAAAGCTGTGTTTTGTGCTTCCTGCATCATCTTTGATAAACAAGGCACGTTTCTGTGACGGATCCTCTTTGAAGTGGAATAAGCATATTTGTTAAAAGGAGCCGCCGTGGATAAGAGGAGGAATCCGAGTAATTCTGTCCAATTTGTAGTTCAGTGTTAGGAAAAATAGAAGATTACAGAAAGTAGTGCCTCGAATCGTGTGAGTGTTAGAGAGCGCTGGACAAACTTAAGCACTAGTAGCACTAGCATCTGGGTACCCTCGCAGGTGACAAGTGGGGCTCTACAAATCTACTGATTGAGTGATTTTCAGTGCTCAGAATTTTGTGCAGTGGCGGCTGCAACATCACGGGGCGGTGGGTGGGGGAAAGAAAGAAAAACTAAAAATCACATACCTGGGTATGATTGTTGCCTCTCATCATCACTTCTGACTCCTGGTAAGAAGCAGGAAGCCCACAGGCTCCCCTAAGCTAATCACGATGCTGCTGTCACCATGACAGCAGCATCGTGATTGGTCTGAGCATCGTGGTCCGGAGCTCAGACGGAGACTATGAGCCTGTACATGTTCTCCACCAAGGTGGTGCAATACAAACTGGTGGAGAACATCCAAAGTACGCATGACTGTTTGACCGGCCCAAGACGACTGGCCAAATTGTCATGCGTACTTTCAGAGTGCGCGCCACTCCTCTCCCTGCTCTGCACAGCCCAGCCCCAACCCCGCCCCGCACCTAGAAATGAGCAAGTAAGGAAAAATACAATGATAATAACATTGTGTTATCATCAATTTCCTTTTCCTTTCTTAACTGCTGAGAGAGCAGTGGGGCGATGCTCCTCCACCTAAGCAGAGGAGCCGCCACTGGTTTTGTGATATAAAGGCATGCAAGGGCGGTGCGTCCACAAGTCGAAGCCTTATGGTGCCAGTACTAGGTGCTCCCAAGTAACAAGGAACCCCCAAAAATAATATTTTTCGGCGGTGACCAGGGTTGCACTCTAATGGTGAGCTGCTATCTAGGCTACAAGGCTGAAAAAAACTGCACCACCACCACCCAGGTAGGGATACAGGGGCATATTATCAAGGGGGTTTATCTTCGCTTTTTTTGCTTTAAAAGCCAAGAAAGCTAAGATAAAATGATCTCCCTTTTACCTAGCTGTCGCTAACACCAGTTAGCGACAGCTAGTAGGAGATAGCGACCATCTTGGGCCCCGCTTTGCATGTCAGTGATATTTATCACTAATGACATGCAAAGTGGGCGTGCCAAGATGTTAGCGACTGGAAACAGTCGCTAACATCGCTATCTCCTATTACCAACTTTTGGAGATATTCTCGCTAAGTGCGATTATCTCCAAAAGCTAACACCTGACCCTGAGCAGTTCTTAGCCATGTTATCCAATGGGAGGTGGATAACATGCCTAAGAGCATTAGCTCGATATTGCATGAATATCGCTGACTTTTCAGCGATATTCATGCATTTTGGACGATTTTTATCGCTTAGGAGATAAACCTTGATAATAGCAAGGTTCCTAAGCGATAAAAATCGCCGCAGCTCGGCGATAAAAATATTGCTGCTAAGCCAACATAGCGATAATTATTGCTAGTTGTTGGTAATATGCCCCACAGTTTCTAAACTTTTTCTGTTTACAGCACCAACTTCGCATCTCTTGACACTTTATGGCATGGTCGATACTCTTATCTCAAACTGTGAGGAAAATGTAAAAATGATTGTGATAGGTTCAGGCCCCAGTGGCATGACTCATTCCACATAGGTGATCAAGGAGGGGAGGTTCATTCATCAATCTGTGTTTTCTGCTTCAAACATTAGAAAGAGTTTGCCAAATTGTTTATGGAGGAAGAAGAGGGATTTCAATACCGTAGGATTTCCGCCATCTCTCCTTTAATGCTTTTATATCGGTCGATGGGTATAGGGGGTGGGTGCCGGGAGGGCTATAAGTCAGAATGTTTTTGACCACCACAATATTGTGCTACAAAAATATCATAGCCAAAACAACAACAACCAAAATATTGGCAAGGTTAGGATAGATTTACTAATCTTAATTTTACACTTAGTACCTTGAAAATGTATACCAGCAAGTTAGATCTGTGTGGAATTAAGAAATGTACACCTATGATTACCTATGTAAACTTACCTTGCTGACATTTTGGCCAGTGAGATTTTTGCTACAATATTTTATATCATGTTATTTATCACTCAGTATCCCCTGCAATTAAAGCTTACAAGTCAAAAGTACAGGCAGCTGCTTTATATGGTGCCAAAAGTTGGGGGTCGGATAATGTTGAAATCTAGACACGGGGTGAGAACAACTTTATTAGGTTCATACTACACCCCCTCCCCCACTCCTCTAATCCACAGTTTTGCGATGTAGCCTTTAAGAGAATAGGACATGTGGCACCCATGAGACCCCTACTATATTGGGTGATAATATGGACATTCCAGGAGCTGGCTCGGTACAGGGAGGGCATGAGGGAACTCTTAGAGCTTGATAATTCTACCAGCTTTCCATGGGTCCGGCCTGTTGAAACCTGGTTGGGCAAGCTAGCTTTAAGATCTTACTGGACCGACCCTCACTCTCTGACCATGCTTTCGAAAAAGCAATTTAAACTGATTTATTGGGAATATGTTACTGTTAACCTTCATCAAACCTCTAGGCTGGAGGGAAAAGGCCTTTACAATACAGGCTGAACCACGCATCTGCCATAACCACACATATGCTTGGTTATTGCAGATAGCGGTCTGGTGCCTGGATGGACGGGGAGAGGAAGAGGAAGCATCGGAACAGGAAGCTCCGGATGCGGACTGGTGAGTGGGGCTAGAGTCGGGTTTGGGGAGTAGTTTTCAGGGGTGGAGGTCAGCTTTAGGGCTACAGCAGGGTAGTTTTCGGAAGGAGGCAGGGTTTTAGGGCTTATGGCGGGGTGGGGAGGGTTGGGGTAATTTTAAGGGCTGGGGTCAGGTCGGGTGGGGCAGTTTCTAGGGGTGGGGGTTGGTTTTAAGGTTCAGGGTGGGGGGGTTGGGCAGTCCTTTTAAAAGGGGGCTGGGTTTTAAGGCTCAGGCAACAGGGAGAGGGTCCGATAAATTTTAAGGTCTGGGGCTGGGTTTGGGGGAGTTTTTATGGGTGGGGGTTAGATTTAGGGCTCAGGGTGGAGGGATAGTTTTTTTAAAGGGAGCAGGGTTTTAGGCCTCAGGGTGCAGGAAGGAGTAGGGGTAGTTTTAAGGGCAGCGCAGAAGTACATTTTAGGGCTCAGCACAAGGTGGCGGGTTGTTTTTGCTAGGAGGCAGGGTTTTAGGCCTCAGGGTGGGGGGAGCAGAAGGGGTAGTTTTAAGGAGAAGGCAGAGTAGGTTTTAGGCCTCAGGGTGGGGAGGGGCGAGTTAGGGGAATAGGATTTTAGGGCAGGGAGGGGGTAATGATAGTGGTGATCTTTGCTATGTGTATCCTTTTACCAATAATGACTTTACAATGAAATTGCAGTGAAAAGGCATGTATGGTAAAGGAATGCGTGGTTAAGACGCATTTGTGGTTGGGACCGCATTGTAGAGGACATGTGATTCAGCCATGCGTGCCTTTGTCATACAGCCAGGCGGAAGAGATTATCTGCCAAGGGTGGAATAAGGTAGGCACAACAAGGAGAAATGTTTTCATTTCTCCATGGTTTTTCCATTTTCTATGTGTACTGCGTTAGAGAGAGGAAATCGCCTGAATTGATTGATTTTGTGTAGGAAATTGTCAATTTCTGCACAAAATCAATCAGCCTCGCAATGCAGGCACCCTTGCACCATGGTGCAAGGGTGCCTGCGTTGGCCCATGGCAGCCCACTGTGCACCGGCGCTGGGAAAAGGACAGGAATGCACCATATCTCATCAATAATGCACATTCCTACCCTTTTGTTTCGACGTAGGGCAGCACAGCAAAATTCTTTGTAGCGCTGCCCTACATCAAAACCTTGTAAATGAGGCTCTACGTGTTTGGATTGGATGTGGTGATTAGAGCATCGAGAAAAACAGTGAGAAGAAGTTGTGTGGACATCGACCAAGAAGGTGATTGAAGATTGACTGCTGGAAGAAGCAACCAGAGCAGATGAGACCAGAGTTCTTGAGGGTTTCCACGAGTGAGATTATCCAGGATTATCCTCTTAGAAGCAAATTTATCCTGGGGTTCTTTGAATGCAATTTAGAGTGAGGAATGGGGTGGAAGTGCCACACCTTAAGGTCAGCTTGAAATGAGAGTCAGACCATGAATGTGAAGCTCTTTGGAGGCCGCAGGTTCACATTTAGTTTTAGGTGTTTCCTTTCGTTGTTAACAAGAACCATATGCATGTCTTTGAGGAAACATTTCCTTAATGACTTAATGAGCCAAGTTAGGAAGGATGAGCCACGTTTTAGGAGTCATTTGATTTGAGCCTTTTCGGATTTCAAAACAGGAATGTGTTCTCTCGCCAAATAGATTTAAAAAAACTGATTTTCTACATCCTATATTTATTCTACGTGTGTGGTCATCAATGACCTACCACTAGTTGCCATGGCAGAATGGCAGTGAGGCATATCTATATCCAGAAAGTCTCTCAGGGGTCGGGTGACTAATCTAATTTACCCACTGCGTCCTCATTGCCTGCAAGTTCATTCCCCATCTTCATTGTCTACTCAAATGTTCTCAGGAGAATTCTGTAGTATTACACTGTTGGGGCTTGCTGAATAGCACTGGTACCTCTGAGGCTTTTAAGTCTTGGACTGAAAAAAACAAATATGGACAGGGCAGGCTTCTGAATGGCAGCATGTTATATCCTCAGTTTTTGTTTTTTTATTTAAAGGAAATGGATAATGTCATATCCTCAGTATTGCATTTACATGTAAACCAGCCTAGGTCCTCCTAGCTGCTCAGCCGGAGTGAGAGATGGTATCGGAATGTTGGTTGTGATTGTGATACGTGGAATGCCTGGCTGCCTGAGTGGATGAGTGGTGACAGTTAGAGATGGGCTGAGCAGCTAAGCAGGCTGCTCCTGGTGGTGCTGGTGCTTGACCAGAGCTGGCTGGACTAAGAAAGATGTTAACTGGACATGGAACCTATAAAGAAGACTTGGAAACTTAACATGGCTACCCGTGTCTACTGGTGTAGGGCACAATACAGCACTTGTGTTTTTATTTTAAAAGCCACACTGAAAAAGTCATGGCTCCGCATTGTGGTACATGTATTTTTTGTTAATGGACTTCAGAAAAGGGCAGGACCCAATAGGGAAGCTGTGATAAATGAAGACGTAGTATAGCCAGAAGAATAGTTGAAACAGAATAAGGTTTATTCTCAATGTAGGAATCTCAGGGTACAGGAAAAGATGGTGGTAGGGAAGAGGAAGGCCCCACAGGGAACAGCATTCTTGGTGCTCAGCCCAAGCATTCCAACTCACCTCTCCTTCTAACCAGGCACACGTCAACATTCTATTACCTCTCAGTCACACTGACTGAGCAGCAGGGGACATATAACTAAGGAAAGGATGCATGGCAAAAACATGGAGATATAACAGTAGCACAGACATAACTCCCCTTCCCAGATCAGAGAACTATTACTATTTCCATTACATCTATAAAGTGGGCGTGGTCCATTTTACAGACAAATACAGTGATAGTGTAGCACAAGCAATAGCAATAAAATATATTGTACTAATGTAACCCAGGCACAAGGGGCCCGATTCACAGAACTAATTTAAGACAAAATCCTAAACTTAATACTTTTGGTATTCACAGAAGTTAGGATTTTGTCTTAAGTATGTCTTAAGACAAACTTAAGACAGACTTAAGTTAGGATTTTGTCTTAAGTCTGTCTTAAGTCTGTCTTAAGACAAACTTAAGACAAAATCCTAACTTCTGTGAATACCAAAAGTAGTAAGTTTAGGATTTTGTCTTAAGTTAGTTCTGTGAATCGGGCCCATAATGACTAATTTTTCGATAGTTCCCCATTTCTCTGTTGAACCTCTGGGTCTACTCAGAATATCAGCTAACTCCACCCTCCCAATAGCTAATGGGACCCTCAATAATGTTTATTCAGGGGGTGCAGACTTATCAGGTGTGGGTCCCGAGGCACTTGTAATGAGGTACCTAGTCTCTCCGTACTAGTCACCCATTAAACAGCGTAGAGACACTTCATGAATCATATATAGAGCTCTTGCAGAATACTTTCGTGTTTTTGAGAATGGTGTGGAAGCAGGGCCTTCCACCTCTTCTGCTCACACCATTGGTCAACCATCACAAATGTAAAGTCACTGTGATAAAAAGATCTGGCCATGAGTAGAAAGAGACCTAAAGGTACTGTAGATGGCCTTTAGTATGTCGAATTAAATGCACATATGCTTTCAATTATAATTAAGTAATTAATTTATGCAGCCAATATGTTATTGATACAAACTGGTAATTCTCGTTTTACATTTTGTTTCCCATATTTCCCACTGCATATATTTAAAACTAAATGTTTGATTTAGTGCGACATCAGGTGAAGAAATCTGTGAGTCTTGGTACTATTAACGTGCTGCAAAGTTTAATTTTTATTTGAAGTTGATGCAATAAAACGCATCAGCGCTTCTAGAGCAGCAGATTTATTTTTAGTGACTAATGGAATCTTAAAAAGTCTGCTGAAGTACCTTTTGTCATAGGGTCACCTGTGGATGGATATTGAGAGCGACCCTTACCCCACAGAAATTGTTTGCAAGCCCCTCTGGTCTGCTTAGAAACTCCTTGGATTTAACCAATTTGAAGAGTGGCAAAGAAAGTATGTCTTCAGTTTTTACTGGCTTTAGTAGCTGCCTGTTGACAATAACTGTTAATCGGCAAGCAGCTGATAGAGGTTTCAGCAAAATGTTTATAAAATCAACATGCAGTGGCCTAACAGTGGGGGTTATGGATCACATGACGTCACAACCTGCGACAGGGCCCGATTCACAGAATTAAATTAAGACAAAATCATAAACTTACTACTATTTCAGTATTCACAGAAGGCACTTACTCATTTTGGTATTCACAGAAGACACTTACTCATTTCGGTATTCACAGAAGTTAGGAGTCCTAACTTTAGGACTCCTAAATGCCTTCTGTGAATACCGAAAGTCTTAAAAATTGGATTTTTCTCAATTTAGGAATAGTAAAGTTAGGACCTCTAACTTGAGGAATCCTAAACTGAGAAAAATCCTAATTTTAAGACTTTCGTTATTCACAGAAGGCATTTAGGAGTCCTAAAGTTAGGATTCCTAACTTCTGTGAATACCGAAAGGAGTAAGTGCTTTCTGTGAATACCAAAATGGTGGTAAGTTTAGGATTTTGTCTTAAGTTAGTTCTGTGAATCAGGCCCTGAGACCTTAAGGATCTCTTTGAGATCTGTTCTTCTAGCTCCATGATTCTTCTCTAGTTCCCTTCTAGGAACATTGACCAGGTGTAGCCCTGTCGTGATGCGTTGCTGGTGGACTTCCTGTGATACATATCTACCTAGAATATTTATACATCACAAATGACAAACCTAACTGCAATATCATCAGCAAATTGACAAGGAACATAATTTAATCAACAGAAAGGCATCAGAGTTTAGGCATACATACATGAATAAATAAACATATCTAAATAAATAAAGGTACAAATGTTAGACATTGCTAGAGGCTAGCAAAAGATTGTGTCTTGACTTGGAAGTAGATTAAATCTGCACATTCTACCATGTTGTAAGGGGAGAGCACAATCACTTTAGCCATGGATAGCAGTGATAAAGTGTGCAGAGTCCTAAGGCCAGCAAAAACAAAGTCAGCACAACAGGAGGGTTTAAGGCAAAAAGTTAGGGGAAAACCACACCAGGGATTCCAGTTCTAGCAGAAGGTGTAACGGAAGGATCCAAACTCAGTCGGGCCTCCAATTAGATTGGTTATAATGGAGGGTAGCAGAGAGTGACTCAAAATCTGTGGCATTCTCCACTCTTCTCCTACTTTATGCCTCACTGTGTCTAGGTAGGGTATAAAGTTCTTGATTTATATTTCACACTTCCCAGGACACCAACCAGCAGACACAAACCATTCATTTTTCATTGGGGGGTTGCAAAAGACAGGAAGCTTGCAAGGGTTGAACTCCAGAATAAAGGTTGAAAAGAGCTTCTGCAAGGTACAGTTCAGGCCAGTTGATCTTAATCCATAGTCAAACTAACCTTCTCATCTAATCATCCACCACCAGCCTGGAAATAGCCTGAAAAATAGATTACATAGGGCCCAATTCACAGAACTAACTTAAGACAAAATCCTAAACGTACTACTTTTGGTATTCACAGAAGTTAGGATTTGGTCTTAAGTTTGTCTTAAGACAGACTTAAGACAGACTTAAGTTAGGATTTTGTCTTAAGTCTGTCTTAAGTCTGTCTTAAGACAAACTTAAGATAAAATCCTAACTTCTGTGAATACCAAAAGTAGTAAGTTTAGGATTTTGTCTTCAGTTAGTTCTGTGAATCGGGCCCATAGTGACAATCCAAATTTGGAAGGAGTCACAGAAGTCATAAAGCTCAATAACCACTAAAATGGAATTGTAGACATGGGCATTCTACCAGTGGAGTAGGTGAACTCATGAGTACTTCCTCAACATGAAGAAAGTTTCAGAATGGGCTTGTACAGCTCCAATACCTGGAGGAAAGGGCAGTAGGCTCAAATTATATCTTTTTCCCTTTGACACAACCATAGGATGCAACCCAAGGAAACAGGCTTGCAGCAAAAAGGACTGGCCAAACCCATTGATGGATCAGGTACTCGGAAGACTAATAGAATTGCAATCCATAACTGCAGGTAGAAGTTGAGTCTGCTTGTTGATGTTTTCTACGCAGTCGGGTGAAAGGAACAGGAACAAGAGCAGGAGCAGCTTGATTTGCTGTTTCAGTTGCCTCTCTGTTCTATGGTTTTCATCCAGTGTGATTTATGAACCCACAGAGGCTGTCTCTGGTGCTTCACAGCAGTGTTGGTGATAAGAGGGATCTCGTGCAGTCCTTATGACCAGGCTGCAGTGCTGGTTTTCCCTAGCAGATCTTGATGTGTAACCAACTGGCAGGTTGCAGATTGTGACAAGATTTGATATGGCTAGTATGCACTGCCGCTTGCACCTGAGTATGGAAAATGCTTGGACAATGAGATAGTTGCTTTCAATATTCTAAAGTCACTGCAGAGTTCAAAGGCAAATCAAGTAAAAGCGGAAGGCATTGGAAGAGTATGAGAAAGGATCGTGGGTCTGCCCATCAAAATTGCATAAGAGCTGTATTCAGTCCTTCAGTGAGGGGTGGATCTAATTGATCAGTGAATCACGAGTAACACTGCCAGCCACTGAAGACCCATACGGCTGCACATTATAGATACCTTGTTTTTCAGAGTCGCATTGTACCTTTCAACTTTCCCTTCATAGTCCGGAAGCTGGCACATAAAAATACTGTTGAAGGCCTTCCATTGATCTTGAACAACAGTACACACAAAATGGGCAGAGACCTATATCCCCCCTGTGTCTCAGACCCTCTCCCCTCTGCACCCCCTCTGGGGTAATAATACTGGCAGCCTTGTCCAGGGGTCTAGAGTGTGATATCATGCAGTTAGAGAGCCACAAAGACTCATCCTAGCTTGATGACCTGATCAAAAGACAATGACTAAGGTGGGAGCAGTTCCTGACTGCGTGGTAGATGTTCCGGACCATGGATCACAGTGATTCTTTGTAGGGGCAAGAGAACTGCCATCTGCCCATTTCACTCCACGTCTGCAGAGATAACAAACAAAAGTAGTATCAGCCATAAATGTACATAAAGTATTTACTGTCCCCATATATGTCAATCTGATTCTTGTGGAAGGAGAAGATGTTACCTGCCCATGTGCCAGACAGGATTGAAGCAGTTTGGCAACTAAACACAGCTGCCTGCCATTAATGTTTAGAGGAGGACCACATAATGGGTCCTCTTATTAAAATAACTCTGCATATGGTCCTTCCTGGAAGAGCAGAGTCTGATTGGCCCTGTAGGAAAACGACAAAGGCTCTGCTGGAGTTCGGATGTACCAGGAAAAATAAAACCCCAAAGTTGTCGCTATACCCCTTTGGAAAAATAAATAAACCGTTGCAGCAGCCTGTTTGCCCATTGAGAATGGAGACACATATAATGAACAAACATTGGCAAAGTTAATAGGTCTGGCCTTTCACATAGCTACAGGTAACATAAGTAAGTACAAGATGTTGTTTTTAAGTCAGAAAAAACTGTGTGAAGTCTTTAACAAGACAGCAGCCCATTTTTGAGTGCCACTATATTTATGTCCCAGAAAAAATTGCAAAATGGCTACGGCCTCATGCTAGATGGATAAAGATATTTGGTTATGTACACGTATATATATATATATATATACATATATATATATATATATATATATATATATATATATATATATATATATATATATATATATATATATATATATATATATATATATATATATATATTCAGTTTCTCTTTTTCACCACCCGTCGCTCCTCTTTGCCTCGGGTGCCTCCTTACCGCACGGTGAGGTGCGTAAATATTTCCAGAAACACACGGTCCTCGCTCCTGGGACCGTTCCACAATTAAGGGCACTCACAGCACTTTCACGTAGTTTTTCATTGCCATAGTTTATTTCAGGCGCTGCACAATCGTATCAACAAACGCGTTTCGGCGTTGCCGCCTTCGACACTGCCGAAGGCGGCAATGCCGAAACGCGTTTGTTGATACGATTGTGCAGCGCCTGAAATAAACTATGGCAATGAAAAACTACGTGAAAGTGCTGTGAGTGCCCTTAATTGTGGAACGGTCCCAGGAGCAAGGACCGTGTGTTTCTGGAAATATATATATATATTGAAAGTTTTGCAGAGGTTCATCAAATGGCACCAAAGTTGGGCGCTAGAGGGCGCACACACGGAATGGCCGCCTAGTTACGTGGCTCCTGTTCCCTGGAAAAGTTATCCTGCCATAATCCTATGCTGCTGAGGAGTAACACCCCACTATTATAGCCTAATTAGTGTGTGGGACGACCCTCCACAATCGACCTAAATTGCACTGCTCTAGCGGCGTCTGGTGCGGAGAAATCGGACCCGAGAGAATTGCCGGTGGTGCCCCTGGAGCTGGAGTGGTGGGGAGGCCGGCTGCGGACTGGGACTCAAGACCGGTGCTGGACACGAGGTGACGGGCCTCTCCTGCGCCTCCCGAACACGGCGCCTGCGGCGATACCGCCCCCTGGCCTTGTCATTGGCCCAACAGGCTTGGCTCTCCAGCGTCCATAACACCCCCCTGCCCTCTGTTTGAGTGCCATTACCTGTCGGCCGAGGTGGATTCTGCAGCCGGACGGAGGGATCCCGGCCGGGCCCCTGCGCGGAGTAAGGTGAGCTGCGGCTGCCGCGAGAAGAGCCTGCTCGGCTGCCCAGACCCCCGACGCCTCGGCGTGTGAGCGGACCTCCGCCGGTGCCCTCTGTGTGGTCGCGGCTCGCGGCGGGGGAGCGGGGGGACGCGCCTGACCCTGCCTGTGGCCGTGACCTGATACCCTGCTGAGTGGTGGGGGGGGGGGGCCGGGGTTGCGCCCATTGCCCTTCGGCCCGCTGTGCCTCCGCAGAGGCGTGTGCAATATCCTTTGGCTTGAACGGCTGCTGATGGTCGGAGGGACCGAGTAGGTGACGTGTGGTCCTGCTCCTCCCCGGTGCACTGCATCTGCCTGGCTGCCTGGACTCGGGGCATACGACTGACAATTCTGTGGGCCTCCTCCCCGCTCACGGGTTGTGACTACACCCACCATAACCTATCCTGCAAGTTGCTGCCTGCCTCTGAAGTGCTGCCTATCCGCTAAGGTGTCCCATGCGTGTTTTGCTGCCATATGAGCACTGCTCAATTTAAGGACCAACGAACGCTGCTTTCACTTGGCAATATTTTACGGGTGGCCTCCTGCTCTGCATCGTTAGGTATCCATCTGCTGCTGGGGTGGGCATCTTGCACTGTATATTCGCCTGGTGAAGTGGGACCTCTTTCCTTCGCTTGGAGACGCCCGGTGTGTCACATCTGGGGGACCCGGCGAACAGTGGAACGAATTGCGACGTGACGCCCTGCCTTGCTGGGTGCCGCCCATACCAGAATCGGCGGGCCTGGTGGCGGGGGTGGGGTGAAGAGCGTAGCGGCAAGATGGTGCGCCCCGAGAATCGCCAGACCAAAATCAATTTCGACAGTGCTAAGCGAGGGACAAGGACGACTCCTACTGAGCCGGGTCCTAGTTCCGCTTCTCCTCCTACTACTACTACCCCCCCCAGAGAACTGGATATACATCACCTGTTTCAGGAAATGAGGCAGGGTTTCGCTACGGTGGTGGAGAAAGTTGACAAGATGTCCTCCAGGATGGACCCTTTGGTGCACAAGGTCGATCAGCATGAGGAGCGGATCACGACAACGGAGCAACGGATCTCTGACAACGACGACCTCACCGCTTCTCATACCTCACAACTTGCCCGTATGGATAACCTCCTGTGAATTATAGCAGCCAAGAACGAGGACTTGGAAGCCCGTAGTTGACGCAACAACATCCGCGTCACGGGAATTCCGGAGTCCACAGACACGGGCAAGATGGAATTATATGTGGAGAAGCTCCTCAAGGGTTCGGTGGGTGAGGATGCCTTCTCTCCTCAATTCATTGTTGAACGGGCGCACAGATCCCTGGCCCCCGTTCCCAAACCCGGCCTGCCGCCTAGGCCGATCATCGCTCGATTGTTGAACTATCGCGATCGCGATGTAGCTTTAAGAGCAGCTCGGACACGTCAAAATCTACACTATAACGGGATTGCATTTTCCATATATCCTGACTTCACTCCTATGGTACAGGAGAGACGCAAATTCATCGCGGTGAAAAAGAAATTGCGGGAAGCCCAGCTCGAGTATGCCCTACTCTACCCGGCGAAGCTGCGAGTGACGCACCAGGGAAAATATCGTTTTTTCACAAATCCACAAAAGGCGGAGGACTACTTAAAGACGATCCGCAAGGCACGTAGGGATGGTCAGGATGCTGAAGCGGACCTCGAGGCTGATCCATCCGCATCGGCCGGTGAGCACTAATTCATGAATGCCTGTAGGACACAGTCCACTGCACTTCAGAACTGATGGACTGGCCTATACTATGCAATCTCAGAGGGTTCGGACAGTATGATGACGATTGGGACTACAGAAACACCTCAGTGGTAAAGTATTCCAGGGACCACAACTCCCGACATGGCCTCCACCGAGGGCAGTACAGAACTGGAGGCTAATGGAGGGGGAAGTGGCTGTGTACCCTCGATGTTGTTTCCCCCACGGGTATACCCCTTCCATGTCACTAAGTTGTGGATGTTGCGGGGGAGGGGGGTGGGGAGGGAGGGAGGGATCGGCGGCTACTGTCATGATTGGGATGCAGTGGTGGGTGGGGGGTGGTGTTCTGTTGGGAAGGGAGTTCGCAACTGGCATGATTGGGATGCTGGGGTGGGATGGGGGTTGGGTTGGTTCCGAAAGAGGCTCTTATCGCTTGGAATGTCTGTTCGACTTATGCATTGGCACAAGTATTTCTATCGACTACTTAGAGTAGGCTCTATCTCATCGCACAGGCCAGGACTGGTCCAATTGCTATTCTTCTACCTATGGCTGCTCTGAATGCTGATGCGCAATTGAACTGTATGTCATGGAATATTAGAGGTCTCAATGATGCTAAAAAATGTCGCAATGTCATCGCTTATCTCAATAGGCACCATGTCCAGGTGGCCATGTTGCAGGAAACCCATCTGTCACCACAAGGGAAAAACACATTTGCGAGCAAGTGGGCTGGAGTCCGCACCTTCTCCTCATACTCCACCTACGCGAGAGGAGTCACCATCCTTATAGCGCGTAGCGTGCCGTTCCATAGGTGCGGTGAGCTGGTGGATGGCGAGGGGCGGTATGCTTTGTTGTGGGGCAGACTGGGTCGTGACACCTTCACATTTGTTGTCAGCTATGCCCCTAACGTGGATACACCCGCTTTCTTTACCACATTATGGGGACGGATCATGGATATAGGCTCGCGCCACGTTATCTGGGGTGGGGATTTCAACCTGGCGTTGGTGCCACATCTAGATCGGGCAGATGGAATGTGCAACTATAAGCCCAGGGCGCGCGAGGCGCTGGAGGGAGTGATCACGGAGGGAGGACTGATGGACATATGGCGACACTTACATCCCCAGGGGAGGGAAGGTACACACTTTACCTCACACACGGATACATGGGCGCGACTAGATTTTTTTCTCCTCACCAGAGGGATTACCACAGAGGTGTTGAGGGCGACACACTTGCCGAGAACATACTCTGATCACAGTCCTGTTCTAATACACCTCCGCGTCCCTGGGTGGGATAGCCCCAGACCACATTGGCGACTCCGGCCTGAAATTCTGTTGGATAGCCTGTTCAGAATTGAGTTGGACGAGGAGATAGCTGCCTTTTTCCCCAGGAATAAAGGATCAGTGGACTCGGTCGAACACATCTGGGAAGCCTTTAAGGTGACTGTTAGAGGATACTGCATTTCCAAAAGCTATGGGGTCCTGAGAGATATTAAAAACACAATTCACACACTAGAGAGGGAGCTGCGAACACTGGAACTCCGCATGGTGGCAGACGGTAGCCCTGACGTACACGCTGCTTTTAGGGAAACACTGTCACAGTATGAGGAAGAGGCTGCCAGGGAGGCTAAGTTTCGGGGGAAATACTGGCAGGCCAGAAAATATTGGGAGGGGGATAGGCCTGGTAGGGTCCTTGCTACACTTACGAAGCCCTCACGGGAACGCAACACCATACTTGAACTCACTGATACGCAAGGGACCACGGTCAGAGACTCGGACGAGCTGCTTACTGCCTTTAAGTCTCACTATCACACACTTTATACCTCTGACACTGTGCCCGATACATCTTACAATGCCTACCTGAGGGATGTGGTGCTCTGCTGGCTCAGCGATGGGGATAGGGCGTTTCTAGCGGCTCCATTTGAGCTGGACGAAATTCGTGAGGCCATTATGTCCCTCAAGAACGGCAAGGCCCCCGGCCTTGATGGCATCCCTGCTGAATTCTATAAGGCATACATCGATGTTATGGCCCCTGTCCTCCGAGAGGTTTACGAAGAGTCGCTATGCGATGGCATTCTCCCTAGTTCCATGCGAGAAGTGGTTATTACTTCCCTTTTGAAGCCTGACAAAGATCCCAGCTCCTGCAATTCTTATCGCCCGCTTTCCCTCCTAAATTGCGATGTCAAGATACTCGCTAAGGTCCTGGCTACCCGTCTCTCACTACTCATGTCTCGGATCGTACTGCCCGATCAATCTGGGTTCGTGGCTGGTCGCTCCACCTCACATAACCTCCGCACTTTATTCTCCCTCCTCCGCACTGTGCACCCCGACATGCCGGTCGCAGCTATCTTTCTCGATGCTTCCAAAGCATTCGACTCGGTCGAATGGCCTTACTTGTTCTCGGTGTTAGCTAGTATGGGGTTCCCGAAACTCTTCATATCCTGGGTCAGCCTGCTCTATACTCGGCCCACGGCGAGAGTACTAATCAATGGCCGTCTATCACAGCCGATCGACATTACTAGAGGCACACGCCAGGGATGCCCTCTATCCCCCCTCCTATTTGCTATAGCCGTTGAACCTCTTGCCTGTCGCCTACGCCAATTACATCGGGAGGGGGCGATACAATGCTTGCAACGGCAAATCGATGTATCCCTTTACGCGGATGACATCACGCTTTATGTTAAACACCCTGAGGTACACCTTAACCCCCTACTCCGAGAATTCGTTGTGTTCGGCAGAATGTCGGGTGTGCACATTAATTGGTCCAAGTCGCATTTTTTCCCTTTAACGGCGGCTGTCACAGATTTTACCCTTGACTATCCGCTGGAGTGGTGTCGGACCGAACTACGATACCTGGGGATACAGATTTCCCAAGATAGGAGCGAAACTCTACGATCCAATTACGGAGTAGCAATCACTAAACTGGCTGCCACAGTTGATCGTTGGATAACCCTGCCGCTTTCTATGGCCGGTAGGGCATCCCTTATAAAAATGGTGGTACTTCCCCGCTTCCTATATCTCTTCCTCAACATCCCCTATTATCCTGGGGCTTTCTTCTTCAAAACCTTGAGGTCGGAACTGCGACGGCTGTTCTGGGGGGGTAAGAACCCACGGTTGAAATGGTCCACGCTCACCCTTCCATATGACAAGGGAGGCTTTGATATCCCTGACTTTGAAGCTTACTATCAATGCGCACAGGCTCAATTTGCATACCATTGGCTAGCCCCTACCCCTTTCATGCCTCACGTCGCGGTGGAAGATTGGATAGTGCATCCTATTCCGCTCAGTGGGCTGCTTCACTGCCGGGAGTCGTCCATACCCACATCGAACACCTCGGTGTCGTGCACACTGGACGCGTGGCGTCGTATTGCCAAGAGCCTGTCCTGCCGCTTGCCGTATTCACCCAGGCTGCCACTGACTTTTCATCCTGATCTTGCCCTGCTACAGGAACAGGGTTTTCGCACCCTATGTGCGAAGGTACGAATTGCATGCTGGGGTGACCTATTCTCGAACGGCCATTTCAAATCTGCAGAGCTGTTTTTTGCATCTCATAGCCGCACTCCACTTGAAGTTTTCTATTATATACGACTGCGCGCGGGAATGAGGGACATCTTGCCCGATTTCCCCGATGAACCTGAAATACTTCTCCCACTCCATTTCCTACTCTGCTCGCAGGATGGGACACATCTGGTCTCTGGCCTATACCGTCAACTCAGGGCTGCGGCTCCAATGACTGTTGCTGGTGCCCGGGAACATTGGAGTGCTGAGCTGACTGCTGAACTCACCGATGAGCAGTGGCAGTATTGCTGTACCCTCACGTCTCATATCTCCGCGAGCAGTAGACTGAAAATCATACATTATAAATTCCTACAACGGATATATTATACACCTGTGCGGAAACACAGATTCGGACTAGCGGACGATGATCGATGTGGGCGTTGCCGCGCCGAACATGCAGACTTTCTGCACTTGGCGTGGGGATGTCCTCAAGTACTGCATTACTGGCAGCAGGTAACAGACGCCCTTGCGGCGATGATGAAGGAAGCCATGCCTATGGACCCCTTGCTAGCACTCCTTGGACATACTCCTCATGTTCCTAAATCTTGTTGAAAATATGTCGATACTGCATTGCTCTTGGCTAGGAGACGAGTGGCGTGCCGATGGGGCCGAGGTAGAGCGCCTAAATTTAAGGATTGGCTAGCAGACTTGACCTACTGTCAAGAGCAATATACTACCTTTGCTGAACTGTTACCGGTCATGAGTCGGCCTAAAGATATCTGGGGCCCCCTAGTGGACTATTTACTTGCACAGACAGATGACGACGATGCCCCCGAAGAGAACCATACTAGTGCCTAGAGACGCTACGGAGGTTACAAGAATGACCACAACACTCTTTCATACATATGCATATCCCCTCTGTGCTGATGGGGAGTATCTCCCTGTTCCCCAGCCGTGAGTTCCCGCCCTGCCCAGTGCACCTCTTATGTTGCTTACAACCACAGACCTCCCCATTTGCGACGCCTGTCCTCTTTGCTCTATCTATGGCCCTTCTATGCCGCCTGTGACATATTTTCGCCCTCTACATGCTCGCTGACACTCCGCGACACCATACATGCTGCTCACTATACCGTTGATTATATACTGCCAGATCTCATGTTCTGTGACTGTTGAGATGAGTACGAACTTGCCTATCTATATTACCCTAGTGGCCCGAGCCTTCATATCCGAGCGTGTCTATAATGCCTCTTAGTTTGTTGAATGTTGTGAAGTTTTTTCTCAACCTAAAAACTAAAAACTGAAAACACTGTTCTGCTGCAGTATATCCTCAAGTGCCTAGCAATGCCGGTTGTGCTGCCATTATCGCCTGATACTATACTATGCTGCCGGGCCTCCGGGATGCCGGCCACAAGGCTGTGTTCTATTTGATTGTCATGCTGCCAGCCTCCGGGTTGTAGGCGCAAGAAGCTGTGTACTGTCTGATTTACTATACAATAAAGCAGTTTTGAACACCAGAAAAAAAAAATGGCACCAAAGTTGTTATCAACACAAAAAATGGCATTTCCTAAGGAAACACGATCCTACCCAAAAGGAGACCAGGGCCACCCTCCCCCAAGCCCATTATAGGCCCCTGGGACCCCATTCCCCAGGGCCGGGGGAAGTCAACTAAGGGGAGGGAGCTACGCGGACCCCTCCCTGAGCCTTTATAGACCCCGGGGACACAATTAGCTGGGGACAAATTCTTTAAATAAAAAAGGAAGGTGAGCTGCGCAGCCCCTTTTCCTGAGCCAAAGTAGGCCCAGGGGACGCCACCCATGGGACTCAAATCAATAAAAAAGGGGGAGGGACACCGCATAGCATCCCCCCCCCCCTCTGAACCTTTACAGGCCCCGGAGACCCCTTCCCCCAAGACTGGCTAACTTACTGTGTCCTGGGACCCCGAACCTGGGACACAGTAGTTTCTCTGCTGGCACCAGTGCAGATAGAGAAATATATGCTTGCTCCTGCCTGGCAGGAGCATTTTTAAATTTACCACTATATAGGAGCAAACATGGAAGCTGGTCCCAGCCGGCTGGAGATTTCAATCTGCGCCTGCCAGATGAGAGAAGACGTGTGTTCTGTTTCCCTGCCAGCATTCCTACGGGCAGGGCAATAGAACAAATATTGCTCAGGAAACAGCTGCTCTCTCCAGACGGGAGCAAATCTGGCTCCTGCAGCATATGGTGAGTGGGCTTGGGCTGTGGGGACCTGGGGCTCCCCCACAACCGCCAACATGCTGGTTAGTGGGTGTCACGGGTGTGCACCAGGGGAGCTAACTATATTTTATATTTTAGAAATGCCCGGAGGATGGGGCATAAAGGGACAAAAAAGGCTGGGAGAAGGGGGTTTACCTTCCCTTAATAATAACATGCAGCCCCATGGGATAGGGTCCATGGGCCTAATATGGCTTAGGGAGGGGGTCAAATAGCCCCCTCCCCCTTTTTATTGTCTTTGGCCCATGGATGGCGTCCCTGAAGCCTAATAAGGTTTGGAGAAGGACGCCAAGTGCCCCCTCCCCTTTTTTATTATATTTGGCCCCAGCTGTGGGTCCTTAGGGCCTCTTTAGTCTCTTGGAGGGGATCAACACACATCATTCCCCTATGAATTTGGCCCAGGGATTGGGTCTCCAGGGGATTTTAAAAGCTTGGGGAGGGGTCTATGTGGCCCCTTCCCCTTTTAATTTAAATTTGGTCCTGGAGATGGGGCTCCCAAAAGCAATTAAGGCTTGGGCAGAGGGCTGCATGCCCATCCCATAAATATATATGTTTTGGCCCTGGGGATGGCGTACCCAGGGCCCACACTATGCTGTGCGTGCCAAAGGCTGCATGGGGTTGACAGCCTGCTGGGATATTGGCCACTGGGTCTGGCGGCAGGCCAAGCCCTGGGGCCAACACCCTGCTGCACACAGCCAAAGGCCGTGCACAGCATGGGGTTGGCTGTCTGCAGGGAGTTGGAAAAATGGCCAGGCAGCCATGCGCGGTGGAAGGTTGGCTTTATATATGGTAATTAAGTCTTACTTTATATTTACAAGAAAATAGAAATTCACTAAGGTTAAAGTAAAGTTATAGTTAGGTGAAATGTTCAGTAATAATATTTCATTTTAAACTCGAAAAAACACTGGGTAATATATGTAGGTAACTATAACTTTCGCTCTTCCCATGCACTGCTAATTACCCCACATTTTCCATACTAATGACATCTTCCATGACATCATTAATAATATCACTGCAGCGTTTGTAATTAAATTATTGATGAGAAAACTCTGCATTGCCGGGGAATAAGTTATATTTACTGTAGGGCAAGAGTTATAGTTACTTGGAGAAGTGTGGCTCAATGGTTAGAGCAGCAGGCCTTGATGCAGAATGCTGGCCAGGGACCAGGGTTTGATTCCCGCCTTGGTGGGATCGGGCTTAAATTCCTCTGACCGGATATTCTCGCCTCAGTGCCGAATCTAAGCATGGGCCCCACGCTGCAACTCTGGGCAAGAGCTTGCTTAGTCTCCACAACGGCCCCAATGCACAAGGGATGCCTGGTTTCACCATGGGATGCCCAGGAGTGGACACCTCACAAGGAAAAGCCAGGAGGGGTTCCCTTGTGGTAGGAGTACAAGCGCCGGGATGCCTCCGGGTTACTGTTCGTGCTATACAAATACAACACATTTACACGTCACACACTTGAGATAACAATAAATGGTGAATTTCAGTGCTCTTGTATGTTTAATAAGTTACGTTGTGACTGAAATTCTGGTGTTAACTATATATATAGCCATATACTTAAACGTGTAAATCCTCATGTCGTTACTAGAGTTCCCTCTTGAATCAAATTCTGAGTCTTCAAAATTCTTTCCCAGAGCTGCAGTTCCTCAACCCGTTATTGCAGTGCACCCTTAAGTCAGATGCAAAAGCATTGAATTCCCTTCATGAAGCTGCAGGTTCCCTACTTGTTAATAGGTATCCCTGCCAAGTCAAATGCAAAATCTTTGACATTCTTCATGAAACTGCAGTTCCACTAGTCCTTTCTAGGTGTCCTTCACACGTCAAATGAAAATCCATTGATATTCTTTTGTGAAGGTGCAGTTTCGTGAAGGTGCAGTAACAGTTCCATAAGTCGTTATTTGAGTCTCACACAAGTCAAATGCAAAAGCATTGAAATTCTTACATCCAGCCGCAGTTCCACTGGTTGTTACTAGGCATCCCTGAATCTACAAAAACACTGAAATTCTTTCATGAAGCTGCATTTCCACTAGTCGTTACTAGGTGCTTTTCAATGTAAATGCAAATGCATTGATTTTCTTGCAGTTGCACAAGTCATCATTGAGTGTCCCTCACAAGTCACATGCAAAAGCATTGACAATCTTACATTGAGCTGCAATTCCACTAGTCATCAATAGGTGTCCCTTAAAAGTCGAATGCAAAGGCTTTGAAATTCTTTCATGAAGCCGCAGTTCCACTAGTCATTATTAGGCATCCCTATCGATTCAGATGCAAGAGCATCACAATTCTTAAATGAAGCTGCTGTTTCACTAGATGTATTTACAACAAGGGGTGGTGAGGGACAGAGTCTCTGAATTAAACAGAATACTCTCACCCAGTCAAGAGATCAGGGCTAGATCCAACACCGTTTTTTAGCTCACTGCACCATCCCAGTTTCAGAACCTGGCTGTATGCAAATTAGTCTGTTCCTGTCCCAGTGCATGATGGGAACAGGGCAAACCAAACTGCAAAAGCCAATTCTTACACTGGGAAGGAAACAAGCTACCGGGGACCGGTTTCTGGCATTTCAGCCTCTTCGGCCCGGCTTGCTTGAATCCTGATGGTGCAATGAGCAAGGGACTCACATCTGAGTATACCCTTCCACGCTTAGGGTGGACAAAAATATTTACAACACGGGGTGGTGAGGGACAGAGTCTCTGAATTAAACAGAATACTCTCACCCAGTCAAGAGATCAGGGCTAGATCCAACACCGTTTTTTAGCTCACTGCACCATCCCAGTTTCAGAACCTGGCTGTATGCAAATTAGTCTGTTCCTGTCCCAGTGCATGATGGGAACAGGGCAAACCAAACTGCAAAAGCCAATTCTTACACTGGGAAGGAAACAAGCTACCGGGGACCGGTTTCTGGCATTTCAGCCTCTTCGGCCCGGCTTGCTTGAATCCTGATGGTGCAATGAGCAAGGGACTCACATCTGAGTATACCCTTCCACGCTTAGGGTGGACAAAAATATTTACAACAAGGGGTGGTGAGGGACAGAGTCTCTGAATTAAACAGAATACTCTCACCCAGTCAAGAGATCAGGGCTAGATCCAACACCGTTTTTTAGCTCACTGCACCATCCCAGTTTCAGAACCTGGCTGTATGCAAATTAGTCTGTTCCTGTCCCAGTGCATGATGGGAACAGGGCAAACCAAACTGCAAAAGCCAATTCTTACACTGGGAAGGAAACAAGCTACCGGGGACCGGTTTCTGGCATTTCAGCCTCTTCGGCCCGGCTTGCTTGAATCCTGATGGTGCAATGAGCAAGGGACTCACATCTGAGTATACCCTTCCACGCTTAGGGTGGACAAAAATATTTACAACAAGGGGTGGTGAGGGACAGAGTCTCTGAATTAAACAGAATACTCTCACCCAGTCAAGAGATCAGGGCTAGATCCAACACCGTTTTTTAGCTCACTGCACCATCCCAGTTTCAGAACCTGGCTGTATGCAAATTAGTCTGTTCCTGTCCCAGTGCATGATGGGAACAGGGCAAACCAAACTGCAAAAGCCAATTCTTACACTGGGAAGAAAACAAGCTACCGGGGACCGGTTTCTGGCATTTCAGCCTCTTCGGCCCGGCTTGCTTGAATCCTGATGGTGCAATGAGCAAGGGACTCACATCTGAGTATACCCTTCCACGCTTAGGGTGGACAAAAATATTTACAACAAGGGGTGGTGAGGGACAGAGTCTCTGAATTAAACAGAATACTCTCACCCAGTCAAGAGATCAGGGCTAGATCCAACACCGTTTTTTAGCTCACTGCACCATCCCAGTTTCAGAACCTGGCTGTATGCAAATTAGTCTGTTCCTGTCCCAGTGCATGATGGGAACAGGGCAAACCAAACTGCAAAAGCCAATTCTTACACTGGGAAGGAAACAAGCTACCGGGGACCGGTTTCTGGCATTTCAGCCTCTTCGACCCGGCTTGCTTGAATCCTGATGGTGCAATGAGCAAGGGACTCACATCTGAGTATACCCTTCCACGCTTAGGGTGGACAAAAATATTTACAACAAGGGGTGGTGAGGGACAGAGTCTCTGAAATAAACAGAATACTCTCACCCAGTCACTCTGTTCATCACCACCCCCTTTTGTAAATCGATTTTGGCCACTATAGGTGTGGCAGGGTATACTCAGACATGAGTCCCTTTCTCACTGCTCCATCAGGATTCAAGCAAGCCGGGCCGAAGAGGCTGAAATGCCAGAAACCGGTCCCCGGTAGCTTGTCTCCTTTCTGGTAAAGAATTGGCTTGGTAGTTTAGTCTGCCCTGTTCCCATGATGCACTGGGCCAGGGACAGACTGATTTGCATATAGCCAGATTCTGAGCTGGGATGGGGCAGTGAGATAAATAACGGTGATGGATCAAGCCCTGATCTTTGGACTGGGTAAGAGTGGTCTGCTCAATTCAGACACTCTGTTCATCACCACCCCCTTTTGTAAATCGATTTTGGCCACTATAGGTGTGGCAGGGTATACTCAGACATGAGTCCCTTTCTCACTGCTCCATCAGGATTCAAGCAAGCCGGGCCGAAGAGGCTGAAATGCCAGAAACCGGTCCCCGGTAGCTTGTCTCCTTTCTGGTAAAGAATTGGCTTGGTAGTTTAGTCTGCCCTGTTCCCATGATGCACTGGGCCAGGGACAGACTGATTTGCATATAGCCAGATTCTGAGCTGGGATGGGGCAGTGAGATAAATAACGGTGATGGATCAAGCCCTGATCTTTGGACTGGGTAAGAGTGGTCTGCTCAATTCAGACACTCTGTTCATCACCACCCCCTTTTGTAAATCGGTTTCACTAGATGTTGCTTGGTGTCCCTCACAAGTTACTTACAACAGTACGGAAATATTTTCATGAAGTTGCATGTTCCACTTGTTTTTAATAGAGGTTTGTCTCAAGTCAGAAGTAACTGCTTCACATGCCCTGTACCAAGCTGAAGGGATGTGGCTTTAGTATATACATTAGTGTATATCCTTTTGCTAATTTAATATTTGTGCTTGTTTTCCATTGAATTCATTATTTGCCAAAACTGTTTCATAATAACGAGTCAGAATTACAGATTTCAATACATTTCTTGTTATATTTTAAAGCTTATTTACAAACTATTTATTTAGAAGACCTCCAATTCACTGGTAAGTACAGGGAAAATTAGATATCTTATTTTGACTGTTTTTGTTTCAGTGGGTGCATGCTTTGTCTTTGATTTGAGAGGATTGTTTTCTGCATACTGACTGTGCTAGTACAACACTCCAATAGGAGACATGCAGTTCCACAAGTAGATACTAGTGGGCTCTCATGTCAAATACAAGTGGATGAAAGGTCACTCACAATGCTGTGGTGGTGTGGCTTCAAACCTAAAAATCTGCATATGCACTCTAGTTACTCTAACGGCTCATTGTTAGCAGGATAAATAAATATACCAAAGCTGGTTTATAGTGAGGAATTGAGGAATTAACATTGTAATTTACAATAAATGTCTTAAGAGTTATGAAAATAGTTGATGTAGCCCTTCTCTGCATAAGGACTATCAGTCACTGGGAAGTTCAAGGGCCCGATTCATAGAATGAATGTAAGACTCAATCCTAAATTTACTACTATTTTGGTATTCACAGAATGAACTTACTACTTTTGGTATTCATAGAAGTTAGGATTTTGTCTTAAGTTTGTCTTAAGAAAAACTTAAGACAGACTTAAGACAAACTTAAGACAGACTTAAGACAGACTTAAGACAGACTTAAGTTAGGATTTTGTCTTAAGTCTGTCTTAAATCTGTCTTAAGTCTGACTTACGTTTGTCTTAAGTATGACTTAAGTTTGTCTTAAGAGAAACTTAGGACAAAATCCTAAATTCTGTGAATACCAAAAGTAGTAAGTTCATTCTGTGAATGCCAAAAGTAGTAAGTTCATTCTGTGAATGCCAAAAGTAGTAAGTGCATTCTGTGAATACCAAAATAGTAGTAAGTTTAGGATTGAGTCTTAAGTTCATTCTGTGAATCGGGCTCCAAGTGTCTAACAATTTCTATTTTTGGGGAACTATTTTTAGGTGTATGTTTACATGTGCAGTCATTTAAATTGAAGGCATCCAATGGCTGGAGTGGGCTAGTATGTTAATATGTACCTTCTGCCAGAGAGAGAGGGGGTTATAATGGAAGGGAAATGTCACCAGACCAATAGTGAGTCTTGATTGCGAGTCCCTATATATTTATGTATATTTTATATATTTATTTGAAATTATTAAGTTGTCAATACAGCTAAAGCTGTATTTAGGCCAGACCTAAAAAATCAGCCTCGCCTGATCTTCTGGCAGAGGAAGAAAAGAGAGGATGCAGAACCAGACAAAAGCAGTTGGTGTCTATGTCGAGTATCACAGGCACTGTAGAGAAATCTAGCAATAGAATGTGTTGATGCATACTTGCTACTGAATTAATGGGGGCATTTAGTACTAGCCTGAGTTCATCTTCTCACTACTTCTCAAATCAAAGACTTAGAATATCGAATACAACATTAATTACTGTACTGAGCAGCCTTTATTAAAACTGATATTTTCGAATCAAAAGATTGAAACTAATAGAGTTGAGATGTCCTTGCACCACTATGATGAGGGTGACGAGTGATAATTACATTTTTGCACTGCCTGTACAAATGGGCAACATTATCATTACTATTACTCGAACAATGTTAGAACCTGTTATGCCAGAAATGAGGTAGTTTATGAACGGCACACTGAGAAAAATCTCTGTTTCTGTGCTCTCAAATTTTGCTGCTAAAGTAGAAATCACTCCCACATTCAGATTTAGCTGTGCCAGGTGCTTATATGGAGGTGTATGCATTGGTGATTTTGAAAACATCTTGTTTTGTTGAATACATAATCATACCATTATGTAGACAATTTTTTCAGGACTTTTTGAGTTTCAGCTTTGGGTAATTCTTTTATTTATACATGAAATGAAAACAGACATTATGAAATATTTTATTTAATTCACAAACAAAAAACGTGCAGAAGTTAATATGTTATAATTTTATGTGAAGGTTGAAGCTTTTCAAAATTTGTTTTTTTTTCTAAAAGACAAAGCTATACACTAGACTATGACTTTTCTTTGTAATTTTGGTTTATAATACATGCTTCCTTTCTTGTCAGCACATACCATTACTTGAATTAAGGACAGGAATGTACATACTAGATGCTGCTTGCGGCACTTCACCTGCTCCCATGAATCGATATTAGGACACCAATTTAAATTTAACTTCCAATTTCGAATTCTTTCAAATGAAAAGAGAGTTTAAAAATGTTCAGTTTAAATTGTGCTTTTATATGTATGCATGCTTTATAAATCTGCTATTATTCCATGTTCTAAACAGTTGCATCCCCCTAAATGGGTGCTGCAGATCACAGATTAAGGACCGCTGCTCTTTGTGCTACTCTGCATTTATGCAAAGAAAGCACATACAATCTATACCATATTCCAGATGTGCTCAATCTTATGTAACTTGTGTTCATATCATTCACATCACAGGAAACAAAATATCAAATACATGCACGTTCAGATAAGATACACCTGCACCAATGAAGCCAGAGGCAATACACAAATATGTAGGTTTGGGTAATTCTAACCAACTCTCAAACTGGGAAAGAGAAAAAAAAGTAGCCCACCTTAGCGCCCCCTTCTCAAGAGGATGAAAACATTCCCAGAGTAGGTCAGAGCTATGAGCTGCAGTGAATACACTGTTGATCCACACTGCCATTCCTGACCACTGGAATTTCTATCCTCTAAAGGATGGTGGGGAATTGCCAGTCTGCAGCTGTTGAGCAGCAACAAATTACAAGGTTGCCTCTGCAGTCGCTGAGTGGAGTAAATCACCCCACTGCCCACTAGGTAGAGATACAACCATGCACACAACGATTCCATGCAGCTCTGAGTCCTTCCTTCTATGGACAGATATAAGGCTGAGGAAATCACCTGGTACTGGTATAGTGCACAATAAATGGACCACCAACTGAACTCCAGTGGTTGGGTGAGTTTAGCAGGTTGTCTATCATCAACCTCCATGAATGGCAAGGTTTCCCGACTTTGCTTGTCGCAAAGGCAAAGTCACAGGCAAACTTTGAAATGGTCCCTACCCCTGGTGTTATGCACAGATGAGCTGTTGCCCGCTCTCCCCATAACCCTGTTGGGGTTTTCCATGGACACAGAATGGGTAAACCCCTTTGATACATCTGGCCCTATATAGTCTCTTAATCATATAGCATCTGCATTGCATTTCTTACCTTTACACTGTTGTGGAACAGGGCTGATATGATCAACATGCATGGTACACCAGGGCTAGTTTGTGGGTGGTGACCCCTAGAGAGGTATGCAGCCCTTGCATAGAAGCCTCTCACACCCCAAGCATGGTAAGCATCTGGCCATGAGTCTTTTATGTGGTTTGTAACACCACCCGGTGCCTACTTCCTTTGCTTTGCCCTAACTGTGACCTCCTCACATAGATCTCCGGACACTGAAAGAACTCTTGATATATAATCCTGCTTTTCGAAGTGCCTGCTCCTTCGCACTTTTAACCAGCATGATGTAGTATTCCCTTAATACCTTGATGCACCATTGAAGGTGTGTTCACAGTAGTCCCTGGTGTAAGTAACCACAGTTTTTTAGCCTTTGTTATGCATTACTTTTTGGTTGATATGTGAAACAAATGCTATTTCAACCCTTTACTATCTACCTACATGAACGTGTGGGGTGATCATGCCGTCACATGAGCCATAGGATATTATCCACCTTATTCAAATGTAATTCTACCACTTGCAGGACCTCCCATGTTCTCAAAATGTGTCATGCTATCCCGATCATGTTCACTACGGTATGGAGAATATGGTTCAGACCTATGTTATCTCCTCATTTACAGACAATTGTCAAGCGAATACAACTGCATCGCTTCAGTGCACCGGATACATTTCAAACGTATAACAACAGATAACTAGGACCTTCGCTTATAAGCATGAAATGTCATTACGTCTATGATTCTCCAAGCTTGTTTAACCAATCTCGATACGATCCTAAAGTGAGAAGCTCTCTTGTAATGTAAAGAGTCCTCATACTGAGCATTCCAGATGTTTCATGTAAGTGGACAACTGAATGAATGAACCTTACTCCCAAATGTCTGAACCAATAGACCATGGCTGAGATTCCTTTTCATCTTTGTTACTTACTTTCTTTTTGGTCATCCTCTCAGATTAGGCATTCATACAACCTGTTCTATGAAAAAATACTAAAGCTGAAGGCACATCAGGGTGCCTGTTTTTCCTTTTCTTTTTTTGACATCCTTTCTTGCATTTCCTCTTGCAGCTTCCCGACTGGGGCTTCTTTTCATATAGTCACTGCTTTGTCCTCCTTCTGTCACATTTTAGGTTCCATCTTGCATACACTGCAGCTGAATATTTGTCTCATATCCCATGCTGTCTCCCCACCTACTTTTTTGATCACAGTATACATTGATCATTAGTGTATGCTATCCCCTTGTCTCCAACCTGAAGTTATCTGGTAGCCATCGGTATCCCTCACGGTCTATAATCTCTTCCTCATATGATCTTTTTGCCACATGAATGTCCATGGGGTGTTCAGTAGACCTTGTAAATACTATTCATTCACTGCGCCCCACTCCTTAAAATGTTCCTTCTTCGGTTGTGGTACATCAGCCATCTTGCCATTTCCCATCCATTCCCCGTACTTCATAGGAGGACACACATATGAGACTGTTTCTGGGATCTGAGTTCTCTTCAAATAAATGGAATGGGTTTGTCCCAAGATACCCCTTTCCTGACAAAATGTTGTTTTATACAAAGCGTTGAGACTTTATTCCAGCATTTCAGTCTTTCCAGATAACTCAGTCATTATAGGAGGTGCAATCATTGACTGGTCTCTGTCGCTTAACATAGTTCATTAATCAAACTGATCAAAAATATTCCCTTGGTCTAAACTGATTACTCAAGCAATGCTACAAGTCATAAAGACACCATTCACAAGCACCTTACTCCATGTGGGCGCAATGTCGGTTTTAGTAGACGATGCCTCCATTCACATAGGGCCATATGTACGAACACATTTTTCCATAGACACAGAATGGGTAAAACCCTTTGATACATCTGGCTCATAGTCTCTTAATCAGATAGCAACTGCATTGCATTTCTTAGTGGAGAAGTGTGGCTCACTGGTTAGAAGAGGCAGACCTGGAAGCAGAGGTCAGCCCGGGACCAGGGTTCGATTCCCGGCTCGGTGGGTCTTGAGTCCTAAAATGTCCACGGACTCGACAATTCTCGCTCCGGTGCCTACTCAATTCACATGTTCACACTCTGCGACTCTGGGCCATAGCTTGCTTAATCTCCACAACAGCCCCTCGCGGTGGGATGCCTGGCTTTCACCTTGTGGATACCCTGCCAGGGTTATCTCACAGGGGAATACCAGGACGGGTTCCCTAAGCAAGCGCTTAGATACTGGGTCGGTGATTTGCGCTATATAAATACATGTACATTTTCTAACCTTTACACTGTTGTGGAACAGGGCTGATATAATCAACATGCATGGTAGACCACTGCTAGTTTGTGGGCGGTGACCCCTGGAGAGGTGCTCAGCCCTTGCACAGAAGCCTCTCACACCCCAAGCATGGTAAGCATCTGGCCATGAGTCTTTTATGTTGTTGGCACATGTCAATACGTCCACTGGCTTCTTTGTCTCTCGTGTCCTCTCACCCTCCTCATCTAACATGGCTGCTGCCAAATGAGGCATTTTTCAATGAAGTCCTCCATCAACCACCGCCAAATCAAGAAGTTCCCCTTCTGCTGCGCCTTTTCAGCTTCATGTTCTCAAGTGCCACACCGTCAGCCCTGAAGCTTGCCATGTCTCCACCTCCCGCCAACATGGCACAAATGCTAGCTCTGTCCCCTCGGATCCTGAGTAAGTTTACCAAGACATATATAAACAAGGAAATGAAATGCAATGAGGGAAAGTTTACATTTTTGCTGACAGGTTTCTCCATTTGCAACGTTTCCACACTCTGTGGGAGATGCTTGCATCAAGGATAGGCCTGGAAGGGTGAACTTGCCAGGTGTGCTGAGTAATGCTATGAGACCACCACTGTCATTGTGAAGATGTATATTTTATTCAACACTGATTTTTTTATTATTATATAGTCATTTCAATGTTTTAGCTGTTTAGCGATGCTAAATATGGTGCAAATAAATCCAGTACTATGAATTCCTGCAAATAATTCAAATGCAGACCTATGCAAGCTTTGAAATGATGTGTGTGTGTGCATGTGTGTGTGTGCGCATGTGTGATTATATATTTATATATGTATTTAGACCACGCACCTAAATGAGCTTTAATAAATTTAGGACAAACAAACATAAACTGAGTTTCTATATGCAGACCTACCTAAAAAAAACACTGAGACATGCTCTATGAGGGATTCACTTTCCATCACAGAGGCCATCTAGCCGACCAATGCAAGTGTCAACCGCCTCCGCCTTCTCCTTAATAATGAAAAGCAGAATCAATTGGTATAAACGGGAGCAGCGCAGTCAGGGTGTCAAGTGAAGAAAGGCGGGGTCAGCGAAGGTCCTCACTGGGTGTTTTATCTCGCGGCTGATGAGACAAACCACCAGAGTGGAGGTTTATCCATTGATGTGAGTGGCAGGAAGCCTTATTGCCCATGACATTGAGACCACTTACTGCTGATGAGGTGCAGGGAGGAGGGGGTTTAGAATTATCATACATGAGCTGTCATGGAAGGAGAAGGAAGATAGATTACCTCCTCTTACTGCAATGTACCCTGCTGGTGTGGAGGACTGTGCGGTGATCAAGGTACGGCTAAAATTGATTCACACCAGGAGATCCGCTTCATCCATTGCAAACAAGGATCCGTACAGCTGACACATCAGGCTTTGTGGAATGAATGCACATGTATGAAAGCATGTGGGTTATACAAACCAGCGGCCTTCGATACACATGTAACATACATGCAGACACTCATGCACCCATAGGCAACACTCATGCACCCAGAATGTACATACAGACAACTGTGCAACAGAGACAGCACACATAAATAGCACAGCCTGTATCTTCTAACATGACATCACCTGGGGCACCCCCAATGAGGATCATCAATGTTGGTCCACATCCTCTGCCTAATTTGATGTCTGCTATGAAAGGCGAAGGATGGCCCGTATGCAGTCCGCAGAATAAATTGTCCAAAAGTGCATAAGGGGCAGACAAAGCATGGAATGTAACATTTTACAAAACCAGTAGCTGACTATAGATGATAGTCTATAGGTAATTATGTGTTCAAAGCTGTACACCATCAGGGCCCGATACCTTTGCAGAATATGTTCTCTTGGTATTCTGCCCCGCGACTTCTGGGATCCTCCTCTGCGCAGTTGTTGGTAGTCCCGAGGTTTCGGAGAGTCAGGATGGGTGGCCGCTCATTTAGTGTGGCAGCGGCCAAGCTCTGGAACTCCCTGCCTCTCTCTTTGAGAAGCCACAGCAACTATCTTCCGTTTCGGAAAGCCCTTAAAACACACTTATTTCCTAAAAATGCTGTGTAAGTGAATAGTGCTGTCTCTTAAGTTCAAAGTGCCAGGATGCTCTCTGGGTGACAGGTTTGCGCTCTATAAATATACTAAATAAATAAATAAATAAATAAATGTGTATTGCTGTCTGGGATAGGGTATATTTCCCACCAGACCCCCCCCCACTCCCTCCCACCCAGACACACAGGGATCACTTCACAACTCTTATGGCTTTGTGAGGAGAGTCGAGCTGCCCATCCCCACCTGCTGGGACATCCCAACTTGGCCTGAACAGACTGTCTCTTTAAAGGCTGCCATTTGATCTCATTCTGGCCTTTGCAGCACTTCAGAGAATCTACCTGCTTGATGAGCACAAGCCCTTCTTAGTCATCAAACTCATAACTCAAAAAGATATCTGACATTGTGAAATGGAGATTTTTAAATCCACTCATGTCTCACGATTTTGAAGATTTACATTTCTGAGTTTATGAACTAGTCCTTTTACAAGATTTTTAATCACAAGCAAGATGAATACAATAGAGAAATATAAATGAAATGGTTCTCTTGTGCCCCTTTCTTGGAACATATCTCAAATGTGCCATAAATTATAACATTGCTATGGGCGTTTAATTATAATTTGTATCTTTATAGACAGTTTATGTTCTGGATTAAATGCAGTCACCGTCATTCTATGTAGACATTAAAATATCTGTTAGCAATGCTGGTAGACATATGATGAAAGTGCCCACCAAGTAGATGAAAAATACATTACATATACATTACAGTATTATTGTTTATATTTGGACGACATAGAGTACACCTGTAGGAAAATAGGATCTGATTCTATGATTACCCCCACTTTTTGCATGATGTGATGCTGTTTTTGACTAGTCTGACAGGACCCCAGTCTATCTGCTTTCTCCCTACATTTTTATGTTCAGTACTTAGCTACATCCCCAGATTGGATACTGGGGTACCGTTATGAGTCCATAGTATATGGTACCCCTGTACCCAGCGCATAGGTCCCCTGGAGGTCTCCCATGGGCTGAATCATGTATTATGCCACCAATGAGAAGCCATGCAAAATGGAACTACAGGCCTGCCATTGCAACATGTGTAAGTTGGTGCATGCACCACTTACATTAGATATAGGTTTCCTATATCTAGGGTCACTGCACTTAAAACCTATAAGTCACCCCCATAGCTGGCCTTTGCAATCCTGAAGGCAGTGTGCTCGCTTCTAAGTGAGAGAGTGCCCCTGCATGAGCAGGACACCCCTGTAGCCTTTCTCCCGGGTTGTAAGTGAAGCCGTCATTACCATATAAAGGGGCACCACGTAATTACGTGATGACCATCTCGAAAACGACTGCAACTAATGCTATCATGTTTAGTATAATACATGTTGTAATCATACCCCCACACCATAAACGGTGTGGGAGGTATAATTCCAAGCACTGAAAAAGCCTTCTGTTAGAATCTCAGGGTTCCCAGTGCCAACCTTCTGGACACGGACAGCACAAAATGGGTACTACCGACCAGAGACACATTTCTGCCCTCCTGCTGCTGAGACAAGCTCGAGCAGAGGAAGGTGAAACAATAGGCATTCTGTCACAGGGAGGTGTGACCACCTCACAGGCAGGATTTAGTGTATTGGAACCATGTGGGTTCACTTGCCAGTGCCAGAAAGTCTACATGAGGGGCACACTGGGTGTCCCCATGCACAGTCCAGTTCAAACCAGTTCTAGGAGCTGTTGGCTCCCGCTCTGGTGCAAAATGGACAAAGGACATGGGAGTAACCTCCCCCCTGTCCAGACCCTCCCCTAGGGGTATCCCCTGAATCTTCCCAACCCTTTCCATAGTCTACTTAAGGGCTTACCTGGGTGTAGGTTCCTAGATTCGTTGTAGAATAAGATTCAGATTAGACAACACTGCACTTCTACCATCTGGGCACTCTGGATTTAGCTGGACTTAGTTTGGGCCTGACTTTGTCTCACTTCCAGTCTGCTGCGTCATCTGTGGTTGTTCGTCATACAGGAACTCTTCCAAGGCCTGTGAAGCATCCAAGACACCTGAAGAAATCTCCCTTGGAGTGAGGGAGTAACTCCCCTGCATTCATCGGCACCGCAACTAAGTTGACCGGTCTGCAGATCCTGAGCTCCTCCAGACTCTGTGGGCTTTGCAACACAGGTGGTGGTTTTTCACAGCTTTTGAGGCCTGCCCTGTCCTGCCCTCTCACCATGTTTGAGGCCAGTATCCCTTGTGGGGGTTGCAATAACCAACCCCCCTGCACTGCATCCAACTTGCAGTTGCAAAGGATTGTTGGCTTCCTTCCAAGAAGATCTTTGGGCTCCAAGTAGCCCCAACCTTGAGCACCTCCAGTGACCAGAATCTTCAGCCACACCGCATCATGTGCAACATGGCCTACATCTTTTAGTGAGCTGCTTGTGATCCTCCAGCTTGTGGGTCCACTTGAGGGTCACACTTTTTTATTTTGGGCTCCCCTGATTGCATGGGGTCTGCCCTGACTCCCCTGCTGTTAGTGAGTCCCCTGGACCTTGCTGGTCCCGAAGTTGCTCCTTCTTTGATTCCTGCATTGGTTGCATTTGCCAAGGCTTGTTGGTGCTCCCGCTGGACACTGACTCCTCAGCTCTCAACATCTTTCGTGGGGCAGCTTGTTCATGGCTCCTGGCCCTCCTCAGCATCGCCTGGTCCTCACAGTTGCAAAGTCATGGTCCTCGTCATCCATCCTGCAACATCCGACATCGGAGGGCATTCGTCTTCCAAATCTCCTGGTCACTCCTGAGTGGCATAGACTCTGTCCCCTCTGCTTGCAGGTTCCTTTCATCAAGAATCCATCCTCAGATTCCACCGGACACTTCTTCCTTCTTCCACAGCAGCACTTTCCTGAAGTCCTCCATTGGGTTCGAGGGTAGTTTCCGACACCACTTCACACATATGCACCTGGCTTCCTGGATGTAGGTAACATGGGTACTAGGGTGATCGTGGGTGGTGAAGGACTGGTCTATTCTAAGGCCCAGCGGTGCCAGGGAACAACACCTGAAACCTTCGTGGGTTACCTGTTCTGGCGTACAAATCACAGAGACACGGGACACTTCCTTCGGCGTCAAAGATCAGAGTTTATTTACTGCAGGGATACAGAAATCGCAAGAAGTACACGGCGTGTAGGTTCTGAGAGACTGCTTCAAATTGCAACAGTGGATCGCTCCTTTTATACATATTTTAGCTATAGCACAACATGGCAGACAAAAGGTTACAACTCAGTTCCCACAGTAAACTTCAAAAGGGTCGCTTTCATGTATTCAGAAGCCCGGAACATAATTACAGTAACATCGCCGGTTCCCAACTGTAAAAGTACGTTATCCCACCATTAGGTACATTCCATTCTAGCAGTAAACGAGTTAAGAAAAGAGACAGAAACAGGTGCAAGGAAGACAAAGATAGACAACAGATTGAAAAAGAGTGTAGGGGGGCAATATCGGAAACATGATTGCAGGATCAAAGGATTCGTGCCTAATGCATGCACGACTGAAACAACAGACCGGCACGGCAAGATGAGCCTCGAGCGAAGCCATCTGCCTTTGCAGTGTCATCCCCCTCGTCATAAAGACACCCTCAAAGGAACACGTGTCTTCCGCAAGAGCTTGGGAATCCCAGGGTCACGAAGCGGACAGTGTCCGTTCGCTGGCTACTTGAGGGCAAGAAACAAAATGGATGCCGTATCTAAAATGGAACCCGTGGGTTCAGATGAAGAAACCCACGAATAAGACGAACGGTGCAAGATAGTGTAGCGAAAACGCGTACACCCACTAAACTCGTCATTTGCGGTTCATAGATACCAAACTCGTCCATATTCGAGCAAGTCAAAAACACCATTACGATTCTCACGGAACCTCAGACGCTCCTTTTGCCCTCATGTAGGCAAGCACTAGTCGATATCAGATTCGATCTCGATATTCATCAAATCGTTCAGATGTTGCTGCAACATTATTCTATCCATCAATGCTTCCTTGATAACAGATGGCCGTCTTATACACGCTGTGGCACAGAGGCCACATAAGGCAGGACCACACTGCACGCAAAGACAACACGTGAACAGAAACGTCACAGCAACCCCGATGATCATCAGAATCTTCCAACCCCAAGTCGACATTAGGTCCCAAAACCATCCTAGTAGCGTCCAATCACCTACGTCCACGTGTATGGACTCGGAGATCTTATGCAACTTCGAGATGGCTTGATATACAGTTGGAGCATTATCAGGAATGAAAATACAGCAACTCGAATGGATCACCTTGCACACACCACCTCTATCTGCGAGAACAATGTCTAGAACCATACGGTTCTGCAACGTCATAAGCCTATCCGCCTGAAGCTCTGCTGTCAGATTACCAAGAGCACTTGCAGTTATGTTAGCAGTTGATTCTACCACACGAGTCAATTGTCTCAAGTTCCTACTATTAATCATAGGTCCCCAAAACGGCAGGAAACCCTTAAAGAAGTCTCCTGCTTCTTGACCGGCAGTGTCCTCTTTGCTAATAACGCCTCTCACAACTCTAGTCTTGTGATAGTCCGAGGCAACTGTGAAAGTTGGTGGCAAAAGATTCGCAATATAACAGGTGCCCGAGAAGTCACGGGGCAACCACGAATAAGCGCGATAATAACATACAAAGTAGGTACCCTTGGTAGTCAGGAAAGCAGGGGAAGAGAGCATTGGTAAAACATACGTTTCAGTACAAGCACTCTTCCCAAGATGAGCTCGCGGATTTCGACCAAGTCCTTGCAAGCAGAAATTACCAAGGTGGGGCACGATCCAGATCGGAGACGAGCTTTTAAGCTGTCTATCACCAACTGACTATCAGGCTCGGCTCCCAACTTCCTCGGGGCTGTGATGAGAGTCCAATCCCGGCCCTACCGAACGACCTCAGAGTTCAATGGTGTAAACACAGAACTACTAAGAGAGTGCAGCAGGTCGCGGGAAAGGAAGGGGACAGCGGGGAGGGAGATCTGTAACGACAAAGAACAAGATATTAAAGCACCCTATCTCCCTATACTACAACACTGTGCTCTATAATCTCTTAACCCAACGCCTCCCCCCACTTGTCACCAGTCAATACCTGTAAAGAAAAAATACACAAAACTCAAATCCATTGGAGACAGGAGTTTGTTGTGGGGTGAAGAACTGGGCCCAACTGTGAATACAAAACAAACACGATTCACTCCCTCTACTCCAAGTACTGGATTGTTGGTTGTTGTTCAAAACATAGATCACTACACATACCCCAATGTAATGAGTATGTCTCTATCAATGGGCAGCCACACAGTTCCCTTGTTTGACCTTTCCAATACCCCTCCTGTCTCCTGTTAGAACGAGATAAGCAAATTATAATGAACACTGCACTCCACAGAATAACTTCCGTAAAACACTTCCCTCGTGGTTCTCAGAGTTAATTCTCACTCTGTGATGGGTCGTCAAAGCTTGCGCCCTAGGAAGTTCTGACAGATAGCACTCCGTGAGGGCTTGAGAAGGCGAGGCTCAAAAAAGCACCAGGTGAGTCCTATCGCCACTGAGCAAGCTTTCAAGTAATTACACTATATACAACTATAATACACCAAGGAAGATTCAGTTCAGATCAGCTCTATAATCAGGTCCGTTTCCCTGAGAGCAAGCGTGCAGCCACCAAAGTTTGTAACTGCACTCTCAAACACTGAGCCTCATGAGCAACACGGCACTGAGTGCCACTCTTGACCAATAGACCGGGTTGTGGGTGTGTTGTTGGGATCGAAGCTACCAACGCCACACACCCCAACGTAAGCAGATTACTCACGATTCTGGAGAATCAAAGGAGACGCCAGACACCTCTTACCGCCTCCAAACACGGATTCGGAAAAAGCCACCACAAACGGAATTATCGGCGTTTCGCCGCTGTTTGCCCACCACCTTTATTTCCTGGCATGCGCGCGCAGCTCGCGTTTGGAACGCGACGTCAGCGCGGCATGCCGGGAATTGTAGTTTCTGGTCCTTTTGGCGGCCCATGAGCGTTCGGAGGCTCGGACCTTGACAGTACACCCCCCTTCACAAAGGGGCCCCACCACCCCCCGGTTTTCCAGGAAACAAACGGTGAAACCGGGCCACCAGCCGGGGAGCCCGAACAGCGTTCACTGGTTCCCAAGAATCCTCCTCCGGACCAAACCCCTTCCAGGAGAGTAGGTATTGCAAACGACCCTTCACCCATCTAGAGTCCCGAATGCACCTCACCTCGTATTCCTGATCCTGCATCACCCAGATAGGCACCGGGGACTTACGAATCGGACTTCTAGAGGGTTTCAAGAGGGAAACGTGGAACACAGGATGTATGCGAAGCTGCGCCGGCAAACGCAGACGCACAGCTACCGGGTTCACATGACCCACCACCCGGTAAGGACCTATGAACCTAGGATTAAACACGCTGTGCTTCTTGAATTTAATATGCTTGGTGGACAACCATACTAAATCACCCTTTCTATACACTGGTTTGGGTCTCCGGTGCTTGTCGGCTTGGAGTATATAACTGGCTTTGGCCTTCTCAAGGATTTTGCGTGTGCTCAAAAGAGTTTTGCGCACCCTCAACAACCTGTCCCTCACCTCAGGCAGCTTGACCGTATCAGACGGCAATAGCATAGGTGTGAACCTGGGATGGTGACCATAGGAGCAAAAGAAAGGCGTGCATTGAGTGGATGCATGTTGAGTGCTATTGTAGGCTATTTCTGCCACCCACAACCAATCAAACCATGACTCGCTGCTTTCTTGTACGTAGCATCTTAGATACTGCTTTAGGGATTGGTTCAGTCTCTCCGTCTGTCTATCTGTCTGCGGATGGAAACTGGTGGACACAGACGAAGTTATGTGTAACGCCTTACACCAGGTTTTCCAAAATCTCGCAGTGAATTGTGCCTCTCTATCGGACACTATGTCTCGGGGAAGGCCATGTAGTCTAACAATGTTCACCAGGAGTAGCTGAGCTAATTGTCCTGCTGTGGGTACTTGTGCACAAGGAATGAAGTGACCCATTTTGGTGAAAAAGTCCACTACCACGATTATGGCGGTTTTGCCTTGGTCTTTTGGAAGCCCCACAATGAAGTCGACTGAGAACCTCTCCCACGGATTCTCCGGAGTGGGCAACGGTAGTAACATTCCTTGAGGTCTTTGTCTGTCCGTTTTCATTTGACTGCATGTGACACACTCTGCCACCCAACGAAGCACATCAGGTCTGATGGAAGGCCACCAAAACTGCCTCTGGATCTTTTCCAAGGTCTTGACAAAACCCATGTGACCAGCACATGGAACTTCGTGGCACCACGAGAACACAATTCGGCGTAAGACTTCTGAGGGCACCAATACCTGTTTTCCTCTCATTGGAACACCGTGTTTTGGTTTCCATTCCGGATGATGTCTGAGCCATGTGCGCCACACACAGGTTTGTACTCCCCTCCTGACTCGAAACAAAAAGTCGTCGGTATGAGTTACCCCTATGACGTTTGCAGGTTCAATGATTGACCGAACCGGTTTCTCCGCTGGTATTAAGAGAGTCTCTCTCCTGGTAAGTGCATCCGCCTTCCTGTTGTAGGTACCCGGCCTAAAGGTAACCACAAACCGGAACTCTTCGAAGAACATCATCCACCTTAATTGCCTGGGGGAAAGGTGTCTCGCAGCCCTTAGAAACTGTAGATTTCGATGATCTGTATAAACTGTGATCTGGTGACGAGCCCCCAGTAACCAGTGTCGCCATTCCATAAAGGCCTCCCGTATGGCGAGTAGCTCCTTTTCGGCGATGGTGTAGTTTACTTCTGAGGGACTGAGTTTTCTGGACATGTAGGCAATCGGGTGAAGGGTGCCTGTTGATTCCTCCTTTTGAGACAACACAGCCCCCAGGGCTATTTCTGAGGCATCTGCCTCGACTATGAATGGGAAGTCCGGATTGGCGTGTGTTAACACCGGTGCTGAGGAGAAGGCTACCTTGAGCTCATCAAATGCTTGTTGGGCTTTGTCGGTTCATTCAAACGGGATGTTTTTCTTCGTAAGCTGCGTGAGGGGTGACACCATTCCTGAGAAACCAGCTATGAATCGCCTGTAGAAGTTGGCAAACCCCAACAGGCTCTGGATGTCTTTAACGTTGTTGGGACGTGGCCAATCCACAATCGCTTGGACTTTTCTCTCGGCCATCACTTGCCCTGACAGAGTAAGCATTACACCCAGAAATTCCACCGTTGTGATGTGAAATTCACACTTGGTGATTTTGCAGAAGAGATGATGTTTCTGGAGTGCTCGCAGCACTGATTTTACATGGGTGATGTGTTCTTCTGTTGAGTTGGAATAAATGAGAATGTCGTCTATATAAACGACTGCATACAGATCCAGGAATTCACGAAGGACCTCGTTCAGAAAAAATTGAAATACGTCCGGGGCATTGCAGAGCCCAAAGGGCATCACCAAATACTCATATAATCCGTACCGCGTTTTAAAGGCCGTTTTCCACTCGTCACCCCGTCTGATGCGAACGAGGTGATAGGCCCCACGCAAATCCAACTTCGTATATATGTGTGCTGCCCTGACCTGTTCCAGCAGCACCGGGATCAAAGGTAGCGGATATTGATTCTTCACGGTAATGGCGTTTAATGCTCTATAGTCTATGCAGCATCTTTTTTCACCATTAGCCTTTGGTATGAAGAACAAGGGGGATGCTGCAGGTGATCTAGAAGGTCGGATATATCCTAAAGCCAAGTATTTATCCAGATATTCTCGCAGCGTCTCTGTTTCGGGTAGAGTAAGAGCGTAAATCCTTCCATTGGGGATCTCGGAGCCAGGGATGAGGTCAATGCGGCAATCATTCGTGCGGTGAGGTGGAAGCACCTCGGCCTCTTTGTCGCTGAACACTGGTCCAAACTCAGCGTAACACGAGGGCAGGTTTACATCTTTTTCCGCTGCTGTGGCTATTGAATGCATAGATTCTACGTTTTGTGCATGCTTCTTATTCGTGTGAAAACAGTGTTCTCGACAATAGGGGGAAAGGAACTGAATTGTTTTGCTAGCCCACCGTATATCCGGATCATGTGTTTGTAGCCAAGGGAGACCTAGGATGATCCCATATTGCGGGGCTTCAATGATGTTGAAGATCAGAAGTTCATGGTGGGAATTAGAACATACCATTTCATACTCGCTCGTATGATAAGTAATCGGACCTGCTTGGAGTTCATGTCCATCCACAGCGTAGACGGTCTCGGGTCTTTCTTTGGGAATTAGAGTCACTCCCAATCGACGAGCCATAGCATAATCCATAAAACACCCCGTAGCCCCTGAATCAACCATTACATGCACCTCGTGTTGTTTTTTGTTGATGGTTATGAACATATTCACAAATAGGTGGTTTCTCATATCAACGGAATCCGGGGTGATTGAAGGGATGATGTGTATGCTTGAGGGTTTCCCTTCATTCACCATCAAGCCGTGTAGTTTCCCGACTCCTTTGCGGAAACTCCTGCTACACTCGGGCCTCCCCGCCCCCTGTTGCTTTTTGGCTTAACTGGGCACTCCCTTACGAAATGGCCTTTCTTCCCACAATAGAGACACAATCCTTGTTTGCGTCTGTATTCTCTTTCGCTGGTGGTCAAGGAGGCTCGCACCGCCCCTATCTTCATGGCTTCGGGAGAAGGAGCCGATTTGTCACTGTTACCAGGTTGTTCATAAGGCATCACGGCTTTGTCCTTCTTCTTATGCTCTCCTTTTCTTTCCTTCATGCGATGATCTAATCGCAATGTTAGGTCTATTAGAGCAGAACATGTACGGGGCTGAGGGTCTATCTGAGCTAAGACGTCCTTCATGTCTTCGTGGAGGCCTTGATAGAACAAGGCTGTTCTTTTTGCTTCCGGCCAATCTGTTTCGGCCACAAGTCTCCTGAAATTGTTGAGATAAGTGACAAGATCATTGTCCCCTTGTTTCAATTGTAACAACTCTCTGTCTGCCGTGAGGGTCTCTGCCCTCCTGTCAAATGTTTTTTCAAACTCCTCTCTGAAATTATCCCAGTGATATAGGAGTGGGTCATCCCTTTTGACTATTGGAACCGCCCACTGTGCAGCTTCCCCCCCTAAGTATGAGATCAGGAAAGCTACCCTCGCTTGGTGTGTGGAAAACATCTTGGGTTTGCATATAAAGTGCATCTGGACCTGTGTCATGAATACTTGAATCTTTTTTATGTCTCCATAGTATCGTTCTGGTGGTGCTAATGGGATCTGTGCTGGCATTTCCACCACCACAGAAGTGGTAGGGGAAGTGCTACTGGATGCCCCGGTCGTGGTAGTAGGAGTGGGCATTCTATCCAATCTGGCACGCAACTGTGCGTTCTCAGCCCTGGAAGCCGCTACCTCCCTGTTAGCAGATGTTAGCTCCACCTGCACTAAGGCCAAAGCAGCCATGACATCCTCTAAGGTGGTCATGACGAACTCTCAACACAGCCAAGAGGAGGCAAAATCCTTGGGCCGATAATTCTATCAGGCTCGGCTCCCAACTTCCTCGGGGCGGTGATGAGAGTCCAATCCCGGCCCTACCGAACGACCTCAGAGTTCAATGGTGTAAACACAGAACTACTAAGAGAGTGCAGCAGGTCGCGGGAAAGGAAGGGGACAGCGGGGAGGGAGATCTGTAACGACAAAGAACAAGATATTAAAGCACCCTATCTCCCTATACTACAACACTGTGCTCTATAATCTCTTAACCCAACGCCTCCCCCCACTTGTCACCAGTCAATACCTGTAAAGAAAAAATACACAAAGCTCAAATCCATTGGAGACAGGAGTTTGTTGTGGGGTGAAGAACTGGGCCCAACTGTGAATACAAAACAAACACGATTCACTCCCTCTACTCCAAGTACTGGATTGTTGGTTGTTGTTCAAAACATAGATCACTACACATACCCCAATGTAATGCGTATGTCTCTATCAATGGGCAGCCACACAGTTCCCTTGTTTGACCTTTCCAATACCCCTCCTGTCTCCTGTTAGAACGAGATAAGCAAATTATAATGAACACTGCACTCCACAGAATCACTTCCGTAAAACACTTCCCTCGTGGCTCTCAGAGTTAATTCTCACTCTGTGATGGGTCGTCAAAGCTTGCGCCCTAGGAAGTTCTGACAGATAGCACTCCGTGAGGGCTTGAGAAGGCGAGGCTCAAAAAAGCACCAGGTGAGTCCTATCGCCACTGAGCAAGCTTTCAAGTAATTACACTATATACAACTATAATATACCAAGGAAGATTCACTTCAGATCAGCTCTATAATCAGGTCCGTTTCCCTGAGAGCAAGCGTGCAGCCACCAAAGTTTGTAACTGCACTCTCAAACACTGAGCCTCATGAGCAACACAGCACTGAGTGCCACTCTTGACCAATTACCGGGTTGTGGGTGTGTTGTTGGGATCGAAGCTACCAACGGCACACACCCCAACGTAAGCAGATTACTCATGATTCTGGAGAATCAAAGGAGACGCCAGACACCTCTTACCGCCTCCAAACACGGATTCGGAAAACGCCACCGCAAACGGAATTATCGGCGTTTCACCGCCGTTTGCCCACCACCTTTATTTCCTGGCATGCGCGCGCAGCTCGCATTTGGAACGCGACGTCAGCGCGGCATGCCGGGAATTGTAGTTTCTGGTCCTTTTGGCGGCCCATGAGCGTTCGGCGGCTCGGACCTTGACACTGACATGCTATACTCAGCCTCACTCAGATCCTTGTATGCTCGCACCTCTTCCTCCGGAATAAGCGATGCATCAAAAATATCTCTATCTAAGTCAGCAATCGCTATTGCCAGAGTCTTGTGGTACGGGCCGGGACCAAGACCTGCAGAGGGGGTAGGAATCTAGTGCACTACGGAACATAGTTTGGAATGCTCGAGCTGACCCCTGGGAGCTGTAAGGAAGAACCAAATACGGAATACCCCTATCCATGGTATGTGGCATTAACCCACACACCCAACAGTTAGTAGTATTCATCACCAACTGATGCTGATGTAGGAGCTGAACAAAGGAGTTGTTCATGAATTCCGCACGCCTAACCTGTTCATGTTGGGGCAGAGGATGAAAGGAATGTGGAGAAACAGTAGGAATAGAATCCAATTTAGGAGAAGAGAAAGTAGGTGAAGCGGAAGGCAATAACGATTGTATTCCAAAATACACTCCACCCACCAATAGCATAGAAACAGTCAAAAACAGCAGGAATACCTGAAACAGAAAGCATTTTGTTCGTACCATCTTATATAATTTTGATCTTTGAACCGACATCCTCTCTACTTCCGACAACTTAGAGAACGCCATCCTCTAAAAACCGTCCGTAACGTTCCTTACGCACTTCGTTCTGAGTAGCGATTATCAATTCCCAGGAGTTCCCAGGAATCGACAAAAGTAACCAACCTAGTGTCAGGAACCTGCTAAACAGAAGGAAGAACCCGCATGGCCCTACGGTCAACCCGGATGAAAGGTTTTCTTTAATCAAACATTCAATTTTAATGCAAATCTCCTAGCTGTGGAAAAAGAGGAACACACGTAAAAAGAAACTCAAAAATTAATAGAGGATGCAATTGTTCATAATGTTCACGGCAACAGTAAGGGGGGTAATATGAATTCAAAGGGGAAAACAAAAAGGGATATTTTTATTAGTCTTTGTCACGAGAACGAAGGAAATATCGACTTCTTCCAGGTCGAGTCTGTTCTTCAAATAATTGTTCAGATTGTGGAACAGCGTTCAATCGAACAGAGGACAATTCAAGCCTCGAATTCTCCAATGCTGGTGATTCAACAGATGTGTCTGACTGCAATGAATTGTCTCCTACAAGTTGAGCATCACTGAACGGCACATAATGTATTGGGGTCTCAGTTCCTGTTGCAGCAACTCCAGTTCTCACCTAAGAATCTGCTGGCAAAGGGATCGGAACTTTCTTGGTGTGGGTGGCGTGCACCCAATTCTATCGGCCTTCCAACCGAACTGCAGTTCTTGTCGCCAGTAGGACTTGGAAGGGACCCACAAATCTCGGCTCCAAGTTACGCTTTCTCCCAAAGTTGCGGGTGACCACCCAGTCACCCGGTTGGAGCCGATGTCCAGGACCCACTGTCTGTGCCGGTAGCGCTTCAAAGACCTGTTGATGAATTAACCTCAATTTAGCAGTCAGATCATGAAGATAATCAATCAACATTGGGTATTCGAGACTATCAAATGCCTTAGGCCTCGGGACTCCCCAAATGTTCGCAGGACGGCCGAACACAATCTCATATGGGCTAAGCCCTACTCGAGAGTGCACAGTCGCCCTGGTCGACAAGAGAGCTAGAGGCAAGGCATCGGGCCATGACAGACCAGTCGTAGCTTGAATCTTAGCAAGTTTCAGTTTCAGAGTACCATTGTACCCTTCCACTAAACCTGCTGACTGGGGATGATTGGCGCTATGGAATTTCTGTCGTATTCCAAGGCCCTTACACACACTCTTCATCACACTCCCCACAAACTCACTTCCGTTATCTGACCATACAATCCGTGGCATTCCATACCGAGGAAAGTATTCCTTCAGTAGGACTTTCGCTGTGGACAGGGCAGTATTATCTTTAAGAGGATAGGCCTCAATCCATCTGGAGAATGCGCAAACCACAACTAAAACGTACTTCAGGTTATTGCATCTCTCCATATGGATGAAATCCAATTGAATAACTTCAAAGGGAAATGTAGGAGGAGCAAAATGGCCAGGTGGAGTGGGGGTGCCTTTGCCAGGATTATACATCATACATACCATACAATTCTTAACCACCCTCTCAGCACACTTAGCAATACCATCATTCTTCCATACAGGAGACAGCAACTTACATATACCTTTCGCGCTAATATGTGACAAGCCGTGAGCCATAGTCACAACGGCTAGCACATATGTATCCGGTAACATCCACCTCTGATATTCTGACAAATCAACCCAACATCCATGCGCGTCTAACTTTCCCGTGCTTTCTTTCCACTTAGTCTTTTCAGTTTCGGTAGCCTCATTCTGAATTGCTTTCACGCTCTCAACAGTGTCCTCACACATACCAGTCTCCGCCGGCCACCTCACTGAGCTCGTAATGTACATTCGGGTTGCAAGATTCTTAGCCGTTTCCTTAGCAATCTCATCCGCAAACGCGTTACCACGACCAACATCATCCGTAACCTTTTGGTGCGCGCTGCATTTAATGATTGCCACCTGTTTAGGCAATGTAAGTGCGTCCAAAAGATCATTCACGAGCTGTCCGTGTTGGATCTTCGTACCATGCGATGTCATAAATCCTCTTTCTCTCCTCAAACGACCGAAGCTATGTGCAACGCCAAACGCATATTGACTATCTGTAAACACATTCACTCGCTTTCCCTTGGACAAAACACACGCTCTCGTCAACGCAATCAACTCTGCCGCCTGCGCTGAATTCTGGTTCAATCTCGCAGTTTCCACAACCGTACTCAACGTCACTACAGCATACGCAGTCGTCACATCACCATTCGGCAACTTAAAACATGAACCATCAACATACAAAGTACCATCGGGATCTGCCAACGGAGTGTTTTTTAGGTCAACACGACCCTTTGTTTCTTCTTCCGTTCTTAAATAACAATCATATGGTGGTACATCATCTGATTCCATATTAGTCGGCAACAATATCGCCGGATTCAGCACATTACAACGCTTTATTTGTATATGACTTGCCAAAAGTGTCAACTCATAACCAGACAACCTTGCGCTCGTCAAGTGTTGAGTTTTCGTTCGATTCAAAAGAGTGTCAACTGCATGCGGAACCATCACCGTAAGCATATTATCCATGACTATTCCTGCAGATTGCCGTATGGACACCGCAGCTGCCGCTGTTGCTCTTAGACAACTTGGCAATGCTCTAGCTACTGGGTCCAAGGTCGAGGAAAAATATGCACATGGACGCTGCTTACCGCCAAATTGTTGCGTCAGAACACTCAACGCGCAACCCTCTCTCTCGTGAACGTATAGTGTAAACGGCTTACTGTAGTCAGGAGTACCTAACACAGGAGCCGAACACAACGCATCACGCAATTCAGAAAAACTTTTCTGACACTCTTCAGTCCATGGCAAAGGAGTCGGAACATCCTTGCACGTGAGGGCTAACAATGGCTTCGCTAGCAATGAAAAATTTGGAATCCATTGCCTGCAGTATGACGTGATACCTAGAAAGGCACGCACATCTCTCTGAGTTGTTGGCACAGTCATTCGAGCGATCGCTGCAATTCTTTCTGGGGTCAACCTTCTTCCCTCCTTTGACAATAGTTGACCTAGATAGGTTACTTCTTGACAACAATATTGTAGCTTAGAAGGTGACACCTTGTGATGTAAGTCACATAGATGCTGTAACAACGATACTGTAGCAATTTTGCAAATCTGCTTAGTGTCAGCAGCCACTAACAGATCGTCAATGTACTGAATCAAGGCCGCACCAGCCGGTAACAAAAATGCATCAAGTTGACTCTTTAGGGCTTGGCTGTAGATCGATGGACTCTCACAGTAGCCCTGAGGAGCTCGCTTAAACCTGAAGCTCCGACCTCCTAATGAGAAGCCGAATAGATCTCTGCTTTCCTCAGCAATCGGAATGCTAAAGAAAGCATTCTTCAAATCGATTACCGAGAACCAAGAAGCAGAGGCTGGAATCAGAGTCAGTAAAGCTGTAATGTAAGGCACCACAGGAAATTGTGGAATCACAATTTTATTTACCTCTCTTAAATCAATGACAAAACGTTACACAGGAGGCTTGGATGGATCAGTTCGTTTCAAAATAGATAACACAGGACTATTACACACATTTCCCCGAGTTTCCTCAATAACATCCTTCTTGATCAAGTCATATATGATCGCTAATAGCGCTCGTTCACCATCAAGAGAGATACAATACTGGGGAATACGTGGTAATCGCACATTCGATTTCAATTGGACGACATAAGGTGAAATGTCCAGCAGGCCCACGTCATTGGGACCTGTTGCCCACAAAGACTCAGGAAGAGAACTCAATTCCGGTGGGAGCTTATCAGTTGACAAGTACATAGGAGAGATCACGCTCTTACCCAATGTAAGCTTCACTCCCGCAGGAGAACAATACAGAGTCGCATATAACCGTTTCAATAAATCCAGGCCCAAAAGATTCTCACCAAAACCAGTAGTTAAAATCAAGGGAGCTTCTAGCTCACGCGGCCCAATTGTAAGGGGCAAAGGGCTAGAAACCGGATTGCTAACGGGGGCGCCAGAGAATCCAACGGAAATATTTGTTAAGCCAGACAAAGGTGCGCCAGGGAGTTTCGAATGCATGATGGAACTTTTCGCTGCACCAGTGTCCAACAGAAAAGGCTCAACTACGCCCGATGTGGCAACTGCGACGTAAGGCCCTCTCTGATCAACTGGAACTGATACTACTCCCTCTCTTTCTCTGTGGCTGTCCTAGTAATTACCATCAGCATCAACGTCATGCTCGACGTAATAGTCGTCCACATGATACTGTGTAGATCTACCAGACGATGAATTGCGCTGGTCAAAGCAATTGTTCAAGTCTGATGAAGTGGTAGAACGCTCATTCTGAGTTTGAGAGACACCACGACCTCTACCACGTGATGCTTGTTGAGGACCGCTACGACCTCCTCAAGCCGAAACACCATTATTTCGGTCACGTAGAACCGGACAATTAAACTTCAAATGGCCCTCACCCCTACAATATGCGCATTGATTGTACCCAAGCATAGATCGCGGTGTAGAGGAGTCAGTACGCAACTGCGTCCTAGAAGACTGTGATTGTGATCTATTTTGCTGCTGTGAGTCATTTTGATTTGAACGCGGAGGATACGCTTGCTGCAACAAAACCTTAGTTTTAAGATCCTTCGTTTTCTTATCTGCACGATCACTTTCTTCCTTTTCTCTATTTTCGTAATATTGAGCCGTGGCTAATATTTGAGCAGTAGTAGAAACAGCCCACAAACTTTCGGAATTTTTCAATTTGTTGCTTAGTTCATGCAACAAATTCGATACAAATTTATCAACAAACAGTCGCTGACCTCCCTCAGTACTCATATCCTGACCACTATGATCGATAAATGCCTCTTTAAATCTGGTAAAGAAATCAGAGACACTCTCGTCCTTTTGCTTGCATGCAGACAATTTATCCCAGTTAACTCTCATAGCTGGCATAAGTGTCTTCATAAGGGTAATTATTCTTTGGGGCAGATCCATAATGATCTGTTCAGGCTTAGCCCCACCAACTTGTCGTCCGTCAGCCGCCGCAAGAGCAGCCCAATCACCACCTAACTCAGCTACGTGATTCTCTTGACGGATTTTTGCCCAAATTGGTTGAGGTACTACGTTACTGAACAACATGTCAATGTCGGCAAGGTTCATAATAGTAGCATCCACAAGCTGGGATAACTCCTTGTAATAACCTGCTGGATTTTTCCGGGGGTCAGGCAGAGTTTGTTTCACCTGCAAAACTTCTGATCGCTTCCATGGGAGATGTATCCAGACTCTCTGGAAGTGCGGTAAAATTGCAGGGTTAGCAGCAGGGTTACCAGGCATCCACACTGGGGGGACTTCTCACATGGGATACTGACCAGGTTGTGCCATCCACTCCTCAGTTTCGTCATTAAACAATGCTCGGGGTTGTACCGTAGATCGAAACAATAAGAGACGCTCCAAAGCACGTCGAACATTACCACCCACAATCATACCGTTCGAAAACTGATTCTGGAGTTCAGTCATTTCGGGCGGTACATTGTCTACCTCATCATTATCCCACTCTTCTCGTAAGGATTTACACATTTCCTCAAACACGAATCTTTGTGTGGGCTCATTAAACTGAGAGAACGTGTCGAAAACTATGCGCGGGGTGTACGTAGCAGGATGCCTAATCCATTTACGCGTCATTTTCACTAACGTCTCACTCTCCCTACCACCAGGAATTTGACTTCGTCTCTGAGAGACGTCAGAAACATCGGACCCAAGTATTGATCCAAATGGAGAGTTAAGATTAGCAACCGCATTAGGTATGCGACTACGGACAGAAGGAGAAGAGGAGAGAAGTACAGGGGCAACAGCATGAGGACTGAACGTAGGAGCAGTAGGAGTAGACAAAAGAGCAGAAGTAGCAGGAACAATAGACTGAGAAGGTATCGGCAGTGGAGCAGTAGGAAGAAGGGCAGGTAAGGGAGCAGGAACAACTTGAGGAACAAGAGGATTCGGAGGAACAGGACCAACGGCAGGCTGACCAGCAGCTGCCGGAACAACAGGCTGAGGGACAGGAGGAACCACAGGGACTGTAGTATCCTGTGCGTATGGAGGTGGTGACTTCAGTAGATAGGACAACAAAGGGTCCTCTACCGCTTCTTCTCCCTTCTTATCAGAACTCAACGGTAAAACCGGATAACATTTATCCACCGCCATATGTTGCAGTCTAGCAAAAACGTCCTTTTCCTTCTCTTCTTTGTCTCGCTGATACTGCTCTGCATTTCGCATCACCGTAATGATACCTTCCCTCTTATTTTTCTTAATCTGTTTGATTTCTTTCTGCTTGGCCTCTTTACGCCATAACCGAAAGGAATCAAACATGGCCGGCCTAGCTTTCTTTTTAAACAATTTTGCTTCGAGATTGTCCAAAATTGCAGTTTCGAAACTACCATGGGGTGGCTAACTAAGGACACCATCATTTTTAGTGTAACGGATCCAATAATCATTATATACGATAGGACCTATTCCGTGTCGACTATAGAGCTCATAAATCGGAGTTCCAACCGGAGGTATCGGACATGAGTCCTCCAACCGGGAATCCGTACCGCAACATTTGAAGAAACCAAACAAAGTACTACGGCCAGGAATCGTGCACACTAACTGAGTTTACAAACTTCAAGGGTTATCGAAGTACGATGTCCTCGCAAAAATGCAAGACCCTCGGTTTTTGGCAATTGCAATCGTCAAATAAAACCCAACAACTAAGAACCAACAACTAAGAACCACAAATGCAATGGAACCATGCAAAACAACCAAGTTACAACAACAACCAAGGATTCTGGGAGCGACCCACAAATACTTAACTGAAAGAACAATGGTGTCACCAGGAAGGCCCGTCTATTGTCTCGCCGTACAAAAGGACTACGCCAGGCGCCAAAACAGGTCGACAGTCAGGGCATCAGTCCGTCGCAGCCGTCAGGAGGCGGGAATCTTCGCGGGAAAAGTCTTCGGACCACTTATTTCGACAACAGGATCGATGAAGCGGGGTGCACCTTCCCTCGGAGATTTCACACGAAGTTCCTCACGATCGTCGGGCTTTGGACCGGTACCGCTGATGTCGCCCCACGTTGGGCGCCAACTGAAGGACTGGGCTATTCTAAGGCCCAGCGGTGCCAGGGAACAACACCTGAAACCTTCGTGGGTTACCTGTTCTGGCGTACAAATCACAGAGACACGGGACACTTCCTTCGGCGTCAAAGATCAGAGTTTATTTACTGCAGGGATAGAGAAATCGCAAGAAGTACACGGCGTGTAGGTTCTGAGAGACTGCTTCAAATTGCAACAGTGGATCGCTCCTTTTATACATATTTTAGCCATAGCACAACATGGCAAACAAAAGGTTACAACTCAGTTCCCACAGTAAACTTCAAAAGGGTCGCTTTCATGTATTCAGAAGCCCGGAACATAATTACAGTAACATCGCCGGTTCCCAACTGTAAAAGTACGTTATCCCACCATTAGGTACATTCCATTCTAGCTGTAAACGAGTTAAAAAAAGAGACAGAAACAGGTGCAAGGAAGACAAAGATAGACAACAGATTGAAAAAGAGTGTAGGGGGGCAATATCGGAAGCATGATTGCAGGATCAAAGGATTCGTGCCTAATGCATGCACGACTGAAACAACAGACCGGCACGGCAAGATGAGCTTCGAGCGAAGCCATCTGCCTTTGCAGTGTCATCCCCCTCATCATAAAGACACCCTCAAAGGAACACGTGTCTTCCGCAAGAGCTTGGGAATCCCAGGGTCACGAAGCGGACAGTGTCCGTTCGCTGGCTACTTGAGGGCAAGAAACAAAATGGATGCCGTATCTAAAATGGAACCCGTGGGTTCAGATGAAGAAACCCACGAATAAGACGAACGGTGCAAGATAGTGTAGCGAAAACGCGTACACCCACTAAACTCGTCATTTGCGGTTCATAGATACCAAACTCGTCCATATTCGAACAAGTCAAAAACACCATTACGATTCTCACGGAACCTCAGTGGTGTGGCTCTCCAACATTCTGTCTTCTATGGGGTTTCTTCAGGGTCCACTGGGAAAGGTCCTTAATCTTTAAAAATCCTGCTGCAACTTGCACATAGAGTTGTGCGGAGCACAAGGTGGTGTTTCTACAATGCACACGCTCTCCGTGGGGTCCCTATCTACTCACCGTTGATGGTTCCTTGGGGTCCCAGCACTTCTATGTCCTTTCGACCCTGTCTTGATCCAATTCGTGGCTCTTATACCACTTTTTAAGTATATGGTTCGGTCTCCTCCTGGGGCAACTGTGTATTTTGTGCTATTTACTGTGTTTCTTTGCTAAAGTATTGTGTGCAATGTGTTTATCTCTGTGTAGGTGATATTGGGACATACTAGAGAGTATTATATAATAAATACATACTTTTATAAATACTTTGTGCGGCTCTTTTTCACTTATTCTATACTATAAGATTGCATTCTGGTAAAACAAGCTGCTTTACACTCCTTCTGGACTAAGCCTAAAGCCTGCTCTCTACAGTTACTACTTGGAGAGCTTTCTAGGGTTGTTAAGACCACTTAAATCACCGTAAGAGTTCCCTGGACTGGTGCAAGGAGCCCACCTACAATAGTGGACATCATATACCAGGCCAGCTTCTCACAACACAAATGCTTTGAGTTACTTGAGGATAAACTGTATTTCACACACAAGTATTGATTCACTTGTGGAAAAAGCTAGCAAGGTATGCATTATTGTAAGAAAGATATGTTAGTTACTGGTGTGATAGAGTTTCACAATATTTGCTGTCCTTGTGTACGCAGTTGTAAGTTGATGAACCTTTCCCTTGCAAGTTTTGAGTTATCTGAGGATAAACTATGGGCCCGATTCACAGAACTAACTTAAGACAAAATCCTAAACTTACTACTTTTGGTATTCACAGAAGTTAGGATTTTGTCTTAAGTTTGTCTTAAGTCAGACTTGAGACAGACTTAAGACATACTTAAGACAAAATCCTAACTTAAGTCTGTCTTAAGTCTGTCTTAAGACAAACTTAAGACAAAATCCTAACTTCTGTGAATACCAAAAGTAGTAAGTTTAGGATTTTGTCTTAAGTTAGTTCTGTGAATCGGGTCCTATGTTTCCACATAAATATTTATTCACTCATGGAAAAGCAAGTAATGTATACACTATTTTACGAAAGGTTTGTGGGTTAAGGGCGTGACACACTTTCACAATACTTACTATGCTTTTGTATGCAAGTGTAAGTTGACAAACCTTTACCTCGCATGTTTTGAGTTACTTGAGGATAAACTATATTTCCCACATAAGTATTGATTTACTCGTGGAAAAGCAAGCAAAGTATCCTCTAGTGTATGAAAGGAATACTTGCTACCCTTAAGTATGCATTTATAAGTTGATGAATCTTTACCTTGCAATCTTTTAGTTGCTTGAGGATATACTATGTTTCACACACAAGTATTGATTAATTTGTGGAGAAGCAAGTAAAGTATGCACTGTTGTACTAAAGGTTTGTGAGCTACCAGTGTGGCACATTTTCACAATACTCACTATCTTCTGAACGCATTTGTAAATTGACGAACTTTTAGCTTGCAAGTTTTGAGTTTCTTGAAGAAAAGTTATACAAGGTGTGCACTTGCATACCGAACAATAATGATTTGTCTGGGGAAACACTTTTTCGTCGTGCTAACAGGGAGAAAAATACAGTTTCGATGTTAACTAACCTGCGCTCATGCATAAGAAAATGTGAATGCAAAATGGGAAAATCCGTGAAGTAGCCAAAGGCAAATTATTGGGAATGACTTGAAATTTTGCTTGCATAATTAAAAGGGATCACTGAAATAATATCGAGACACAGAATATCGACCATCAAGAATATCGTTGACAAAATATAGACTGACAAAATATCGAGTTTCTATCTACAAACAGGTAAGTACAAAAATATCGAGTTAAAAATATTGTTTACAAAAATATAGTTATAAAAAATATCGACTTTACTAAAAACAATGTTAAATTAAATTAATATTAAAAATTATTTACTAAAATATACTTAAAAATACTTAAATTAACTTATAATAATTAAATAATTAAATAAAGTTAAAAAAAATGTAATTCATATTTCCTAAAACATATATATATAGTAACAAAATATAATTAAATAATAGCCAATATTATTAACGTACAATAACAAAAGTGTAAAAATTACTACTCCCACTCCAAAGAGTGCAAGCATAGGGTAAGCGTTGGATAGCGTAGGGGTTAAAATTCCTATTCCCACTCCAGTGGGTGCAACAATAGGGAAAGCGTTGGATAACGTAGGGGTTAAAATTACTATTCCCACTCCAAAGAGTGCAACAGTAGGGAAAGAGTTGGATAGCGTAGGGGTTAAAATTACTATTCCCACTCCAGTGGGTGCAACAGTAGGGAAAGCGTTGGATAGCGTAGGGGTTAAAATTACTATTCCCACTCCAGTGGGTGACCCAGTAGGGAAAGTGTTGGATAGCGTAGGGGTTAAAATTACTATTCCATCTCCAGTGGGTGCAACAGTAGGGAAAGCGTTGGATAGCGTAGGGGTAAAAATTACTATTCCCACTCCAAAGAGTGCAACAGTAGGGAAAGCGTTGGATAGCGTAGGGGTTAAAATTATTGTTCCCACTCCAGTGAGTGCAACAGTAGGGAAAGGGTTGGATAGCGTAGGGGTTAAAATTACTATGCCCACTCCAGTGGGTGCAACAGTAGGGAAAGTGTTGGATAGAGTAGGGGTTAAAATTACTATTCCCACTCCAGTGGGTGCAACAGTAGGGAAAGCGTTGGATAGCGTAGGGGTAAAAATTACTATTCCCACTCCAAAGAGTGCAACAGTAGGAAACGCGTTGGATAGCGTAGGGGTAAAAATTACTATTCCAACTCCAGTGGGTGCAACAGTAGGGAAAGCGTTGGATAGCGTATGGGTTAAAATTACTATTCCCACTCCAGTGGGTGCAACAGTAGGGAAAGTGTTGGATAGCGTAGGGGTTACAATTACTATTCCCACTCCAAAGAGTGCAACAGTAGGGAAAGCGTTGGATAGCGTAGGGGTAAAAATTACTATTCCCACTCCAGAGAATAAAACATTAGGGAAAGTAAATATTTCACATATTATTCAAAAATCTTGAATATCTATTAATAATTAATTAAAAATAAATAAATATTTTATCTAATATATTAATTAATATTTAGAAATTACTAATTAACAATAATTATTTCAATTAATCACCTATTAATGCAAATTAATTAAACATTAACAATTAATTATTTAATAAATAAAATTTATTTTACAATTATTTCCCAAAAAATAAATTTTAATTAATTTAATTATTTAATTAATTATAATTAAATTACTTCCCACCCTATTCCCCTATAAACCCACAACCCGCTACAGAATTAAATTAGTAACATTTACATAATTACCAATTAATCAATTAATAATAAATATTTTCCAATTACAATTAAATTAATTAACACATATAAATTAATGAACAATTAATTACAAATTACTATCAATAAATAAATTTACATATTTAATTAAATATATTTAAATTACTTCCCACCCTATTCCCCTATAAACCCACAACCCGCTACAGAATTAAATTGTGCAATAATTATAAAAACAAAATTCATTAAATAAAATTTTTTATAACATAAATACACACATTTCACACATATTATAAGATAAAAATACACTATCAAAAATTATATATTAATAAAAAATCGATATTTTTAACTATCTATATTATATACTTCGATATTTTAACTATCTATATTTTTAACAGTCGATATTACTTCACTTACCTTAAAAACCATATTTTTGTTATCTATATTCCGTCCTGTCGATATTTTGTCCAGTCTATATTAAAAACTCGATATTATGTCCAATCGATATTTTGGACTCGATATTATGTCTGTGCACCAATTAAAAGTATTCCATACCTTACTGAATGATGCATGAACTAAGTTACTTTGGAACAATTCACAAAAGCACTTGTGTGTGTAAATTGCAATTACACCCTCCAATATCACATTTTAGAATTTGAAAGCCACTTTGTGATTTACAAAATGTGGTTTTCTACTAATAAACTAGAGGAAATGTAAAAAAAATGTAAATCCAGTACTTGTATAGCGTCCAAATCACCCCCGAAGGGGTATCTCGGCACTGGGGGCCGTTGGGAAGATTAAGCGAGCTATCGCCCAGAGTCTTATGGTGCTAGGCAGACCCCTGACGCCGGAGCCGGGGATTGAACCGTGATTCCCAGCGTCCAACATCAGTCGCCCTGGCTGCGGCGTCACACCTCTCCCCTCAGTGGGACAGTGGGTGCCCGTGGGCTAGGGTACCCTAGAAAGTTCTTAAGCTTGAGTTTGTGAGCATTCACAAGCTATTTTACTTACCCACTACCACAGTGTAAACATTCAGAGATTTACACTTGTTACGGGCAAGAGCAAATCCATTCCCAGGGTGGGAATGGCCAGGGAATAGTGGCCAGGGTGGATTGGAAGAGATGCTCCACAGGAAAAGTATACTTTTTCATTAATAAAATAGAAAGCAGGTGCATGTATGCTTCCTCTGGAATATTCACCAGCAAATATGCGCCTGAATATGGTCTCATGTAAGAAAGAAACTCACAAAGACACCTTCATCTGTATCAATGGGAAATCACAGTCAGTGCTTCCTGGGGACCTGCCTGGAAACTTTAATGAGTTCCAAAAGAAATGTCAATCTAATCCAAATATATTTGTAACCCGAAATTGATCAGATTTACAGTTGCTGTGGATTGGGCGCTTTGTTTAGATGTTTGTGATGAGAATGAAAAATGGTAGAGGAAAACAGCAAATATTTCTCCTCTTACATCCATCCTTATAACTATCCAAGTAGGATACAATTGGCTAGACCGTAGATGTTGCAGCATCTCATGGTGTTTACCAGATGATAGTAACCTGCTGAACCACTGAATAACTCCTCAACCACTGAATAATTCAAAGCCTTAAGTGCCTATTCTGCAGTGTTATGTATATGTCCACATTTTTAGGTCTTATCTACAGACAGCGGTATCCAATATAGATTTAGAATGTTCTTAACCAATTACTCATGATGCAATTACTTTTTTGTCTATCTCAGTTCCCTAGTCCTGCTTTGATGGCTTTCCTTCCTCATTCTTGTGTTGTCTTCCGCAAGAAGCACTTAGGTGGCACGTGTTTTGATTTGAGGATTGGCATCCTTCCACTGCTAATGTCAGAACCATGTGTTGCAGAGCTGGAGGGATATTTTGCTCCCTGGATGCATCTCACTGCTGCTTCTTCCCTCTTCTAGGTCCCCTGCTCTTTTTATACATTATTATTCGCCTGCTTGCCTTCCAACCCATTTGTGCTTTCAACCCCATCAGCTGTTGTATGTCAAGGACGAATAATTACAAAAAAGTGGTCTGTTGCATAACATTTCAAAGCATAATTTCAACAATGAATGCTTAAAGTGGTACACACGACTAAAGAAATTTATAAGACAGAATTTTAATTCAGCTGTCTACAATGCTACCAATTACATTCACATATATTCGATTTTTCATTTCATCAAATATGAAGTAACTACCTCCATAGTATATATAGTAGTAAAAACTTGCTCTAGTGCTCCGTGAGTGTCATAGAAAAGGGGGTTTTGAATAAGTAGGGTAGGGTGTGATTGGAATAGGTGAAGGGACAAAGAAAAGGAATTGTGTTCTGTGAACAATTCTCCATCAATCTGAGAACATTTCCAGTCTTAAAAAGATCACAAGGTTCCCTGAATAAACATTACACGAAAGTCCTCTATGGCTAATTGTATTTTGGCGTGTATGTTGAGGAAGATGCTGTCGACGTTTCGACCCCTGTGGTAAGGTAAGGGTAATTTGATCCTCGGTGTAGGGTCTTCATCAGGATTAAGGGGGGTATGAGCACATGTATTATGGCGATTGGGATGTCCCACTTCAGTTGGAAAATCGCGCCGTATAGTAGATTTTATGTTCTTTTACACCAGCAAACGTTAGGTGTGTGTTAGAAGTCCCAGACGAGTTGAGGACTAGCGTCGTTATGGTGGTTTTGATGTTATCCTTGGAAGGGGAATTTGAAATCGTGCCAGGTCACGAGGTAGTTTTAAAGGGGGGTGTAGATCAGTCACACCATCTGTGTCCGAGCCAGAATGAATCAAAGGCGGGTTTGATTCATTCTGGCTCGGACACAGATGGTGTGACTGATCTACACCCCCCTTTAAAACTACCTCGTGACCTGGCACGATTTCAAATTCCCCTTCCAAGGATAACATCAAAACCACCATAACGACGCTAGTCCTCAACTCGTCTGGGACTTCTAACACACACCTAACGTTTGCTGGTGTAAAAGAACAGAAAATCTACTATACGGCGCGATTTTCCAACTGAAGTGGGACATCCCAATTGCCATAATACATGTGCTCATACCCCCCTTAGTCCTGATGAAGACCCTACACTGAGGATCAAACTACCCTTACCTTACCACAGGGGTCGAAACGTCGACAGCATCTTCCTCAACATGCACGCCAAAATACAATTAGCCATAGAGGACTTTCGTGTAATGTTTATTCAGGGAACCTTGTGATCTTTTTAAGACTGGAAATGTTCTTAGATTGATGGAGAATTGTTCACAGGACATAATTCCTTTTCTTTGTCCCTTCAACTATTCCAATCACACCCTACCCTACTTATTCAAAACCCCCTTTTCTATGACACTCACGGAGCACTAGAGCAAGTTTTTACTACTATATATACTATGGAGGTAGTTACTTCATATTTGATGAAATGAAAAATCGAATATATGTGAATGTAATTGATAGCATTGTAGACAGCTGAATTAAAATTCTGTCTTATAAATTTCTTTAGTCGTGTGTACGACTTTAAGCATTCATTGTTGAAATTATGCTTTGAAATGTTATGCAACCGACCACTTTTTTGTAATTACACTGTGACCCAGGTCGGTGAGTATTAAGGGTTTACCCCGTTATTACCTACCACTAGTATGTCAGGGACGGCCATCTTTAAATGGTTTTAAAAGATTACACAATATCTGTGTTTATTAGTGTATCTGTGTGCGTGCACGTGCATTCCCACGTATGCATGTGGCAATCTTGGAATACTTTCTTTCTTTCTTTTTAAGTATTTTTTATTTAAAGGGCCATAGGACAAGTTTGCGCACTCACTGCAGCCGTGCTTGTAGGTTTTTCCTTTATTTGAAGAAAGTCATTCAAAGATGGCTGAAGTATATGTATCCACAATGACCCTTTGGTGAAAAACAAGCATCGGCAAAGCCAATATGTTTCACAGGAGACTTTGCAAAGACTTTTTGTACCATGGCACAAGTTCACATTCCACATACTTACAATTTGCTGCACATGGGCCTACAGTGATTTGTCAAGACTCACCAGATTCTTTTGATAAATCGCTAGGATATAAAACCTGGTGTCCTAATCTTCTCCATTTCCATCAGGGCCGGACTGGCCTTAGCCGGCATCGGGCATTTCCCCGGGAGGCAGGAATGGTTTGGGCCAATTTTGTTACTGGGGGCCGGTTTAGCAGCGGTCTCCATTAACAAATTTAATAGTGTTTTCCAGAACTATGTTCTCCAGTCTGATAGTGGAGCAACGAAGACCCTACCTCTTCCTTATCCCACACTCACAAGGGTGTCCGAGTGCTTTGCATATGAATTTTTACAGCTTGGAAGGGGGGGGGGAGGGGGGGAATGCATTGTTAACATGTTATCCTCCATTTCAAGGCATGGAATTCAGATTGTGGCGGTAGTACCAGATTTGGTAAATACAACACCTTGCAGTATCGGTATTTCCTTGATGAGCTATTTCCCAAACATAATAATTGTGTTTGGGTGTATTGTATTGTTAGTTTCCCCCGAACATCTGCACAAAATAGGCAGCTTTTATGCACACTTCCAAGCGCCTGCCTTCCTCCTTTAAAGCAGAGACACACCAGCGTGTCTGAGCTATCCCTGCCCTCTGTTGGAAGAAGGTTGCAAATTACATTTTTTTCAGACTGAATAATTCCTCTTGTATCAGAGAAACATTTCTCCAAACGCTTTGCTGCTGCTGGCCCTGCTTGCCCAGTTGCCTTGTTTTTCGCTCACTATAATTGCATTGTTATTTAGAGAAGGCAAAGGTGCACCCAATGTGACACACGCTGTGAAAAGCGTGTTAGGCAGGAAAGGTTTCCGCTCAAAAACGGTGCTTCCGGTGCTTGTTAGCGGCCGCGTGTCCCCGCAGCCGCGGCCGCCGCGCGCGGGAGATACCAACCTCAGCTTTCTGTGCAAGTCACCACATTATGCCTTCACGAAAGGTTACCTCGCTTCATTTCATTCTCAAATAAACAACACACAATGTTCTCTTCTGTTACCAGAGAGAAGTTACTTGTGACCTTATTATTCAAGGTAAGGACGCGTTGAATCCAGGCAGTCAGTCACAAGAAGCAACCAGAGAAATGCAGCTGCAGGCAACTTGTCCTCCAGCCCCCCGCAGCCCCCCCCCCAAGTTTAAATCCCACGTTCACCCAGGAGTTTGTTCAGGGTCTGTGTTTTCTCTGATGGATCCAGAGGGTGGAGGCTCAGGGCATGTCCAATTTACAAGTAATCCAGTTAGTGGGTCAGCTTGTTAAACCCTTGCTGCTGTTATGGGCTGTGAGCTCACGTTTGGTTGCCTTCGGGGTTGACTTAGCCTTTTATCATTCCGAAGTAGATAAAAAGAGCACCAGTTGTGATGCTCAATAATAACTGTCAATTTAAATGTCCTTGTAAAGTATTCTCGATAATGACTACACCAATTGGAAGCCTTCAACCCCTGTATAAAAAAAATCTTACATTTTCTTATTATAGCCTTTTTGTGACATCACTACTCAACTGTTATAAGGACACTACTCCACTGTAATAGTTTATTACAGTTGAGTTATGATATCACAGTTCCTTCCTCCAGAGTCCGCTAACTCTAGGAAAATCATCTGTGTGTGCTAAACAGCAATGGCCACTTAATTGGCATTCTCTCTCTTTTAAACTTTTTATCTGGAAAGACCACCATTAGCTGTTTTGGTAATTTTTCATGTATTGACTGCTGGGGTTCTGCACAGGGGTGCAAGAATCTATCTGCATGTTCACAAGTATTCTGAAACGCAAAAGCAGCTCTGCTACTGATCTACTTCCAACAAATTAAGGATGTTTTAAAAAAAAATACAGACAATCATTGAAGTGGCTATTTTCATAGTAAAGATTCACAATTTGTAGCACTTCAACTGCAGCTAGAAACTTGACTTTATAAAAAGAAGTTGATGTTGTGTCCATATATTATTTGGAGTAAAATATCCCATCATTATTTAAAATGATAGTGCAGTTAACCGTGGCATTTCATGCACTTATATAGGAACACTGCAGTGATTTGCAATATCCTCATAAAATATCAGGTGGCTCTATGTTCTAAATAGTGTTTGATTTCAGTGCCAAGATGTATCCTATTTGATTATATTATAGGTTACAGATGTACAAGGGCCTGCGCTAGGCTACTACCCACTATATCATTACCCCAATAAACAGATATGTTTCAAGAAAACATATATACACATCAGCTGGGAGCCTTTATCTATTCTATTCAATCACAGTAGGATCCCCATGTAAAAAGAAGTGACAATAATACGGTGCTCCAAGGGGAAAGGGTGACCCCTTACCCCCTTTAGATATGCTAAGTGCAGACCCTTCACCCAAATCAAATGAGACCCATGAGCAACACAAACATCTAAAGGCGTGAGTACAAAAATAAGTCTTGCTCCTCCGTGAGATTTCTTTGTTTCTTTAATCTTTCCTCGCCACAGGAAAAAAAATCCAGTCAATCTTAGGACACAGTGCACATCCCAATCAATCCTGTTGCCAGTTCCGTAGTCAACACGTGTTTCGTCATTGGTTGTTAAACCAGATTGACTTCATCAGAGCTTCTCTCAATGTTAAAGAACACGGGGCAGATCTACAAGAAAGTGCCGCAGCGTGGCACTGCAAGCCCATTGGCTGCGCCACCCTGCGGCAATTTCAGAGCACAGGAATTCGGCATATGTACAATGATATGTCGCATTCCTGTGCTCTCTCCCGCGCTGGCGCAGAAACAGCTGCCAAGTGGAGTGGTGTGGCTCACTGGTTAGAGGCGGCAGACGCGAGAGCAGAGGACGGCCTGGGATCAGGGTTCAATTCCTGATGCGGCTGGGTCATGGACCAGGGTCAGCGGACTCAATAATTCTCGCCTCGGTGCCTACTCTAACCAGGGATCACACTCTGCAACTCTGGGCATTAAGCTTGCCTCATCTCCACAACGGCCCCCACATACGCCGGGGATGCCTGGTTTCACCTTGGAGATACCCAGTAGGGACCATTTCACAGGGAAAGCCAGGACGGGTTCCCCAGCGATCTACTGCGCAGAGATACTCCTTCGGGAGTCGATTCTAGCGCATTACAAACCCACAATTAATTAATTAATTAATTAATGCGCCGGCGTAGGCACCCTTGCACGATGGTGTGAGGATGCCTGAACCATGGGGAGATTGCTTTTGTGCAGGAAGGCGCCCCTTCCTGCACAAAAGCAATCACTGCAGGCATTTTCCTCTTTCAATGCGTGCTGTAGAATGGGAAGCTGCTCCAGGAGTTCTGTACACTAAAAGAACAGAGAAAGTGAAGGTTGGTGAGAATTCTATCGAGAATTGTAAGCTTTCACAACCAATTAGATTGACAAGGTTGATTGTTCCTTTCCATTCTTCTTTGAGGATTACTACCATCCATCAGTTTTTTTACCTGCCTGGTTGAGGTTCGCTATTGTATTTCCGGGGGTGGGGCGGGGGGAGGTCATTAATACTTTATGTATCGAATCCTCTGTTAACCACGTCTGTTAATGAAACATTCTATCAGGATGATAATCTTCTATAAACATATGTTTCCCTGTGTCGAAAGGAACCTACAATTCAACAAATACATCTTCATTGTTTGACAGTGCTCCCGACTCATAGTTTCCTGACTCTACTAGCTACATATCAAATACCCCATACACCTTCACTCTTTTTACTTTTTCTTTTATTGAGAAACAATTTTCTTTTAAGATCCTCTTTCAAAAAACCTTTTTACTTGTTATATCAGTACAATTCGTCCAAAATGTCTATACAGTGATAAACTTTTTAATCACATTTAAACAAATCCCATGAATAGTTCTTGATTGTCTGATACAGTCACGGCCAACATTTGTTTCGCGGCTCGCCCGCTGCTTTTTCAGGGTCGTGGAAAGTGAGCATGCAAAACACAATACATATCACTTATTATATACAGCATTTGCATTTTTATAAAAATACCACATATAAGTCTCTTTTATCCTCGATGAATTGTTGTCATAGTAGTTCCGAACTAAGATGATCTACAAAACATACAAATTATGGGTGTCTTATTTTTTTAACCTGGTGATTATTTTTCTCTTTAGTTTCCTCACATGAGGTAAGATAGCATATAATAGGGAAATATTGCCTGCTTAGTACCTGTCCTCCCAGAAAGATAGAGAGGAACCTTAAAACAATTTTTAAACACAGTGAAGCCCATTGGAACCTATAAATGTATGTAGCATGAGAACATGAGAAAAAAGGTCATGCTGATTTGAGTTTGAAAATCCTTTCACAATACAATAGACAATAATGTCAAGGTTTAGCATTCTATTTAGATTAGAGGTATTAGAGAACACTGAGCACTTGTTTATGTATGTAGCTACACGCTCATCTTTTTGTCTTTTATGTGGTATTTTTATAAAAATGTGAATGCTGTAATAATAAGTGATATTTACTGTGCTTTGTGTGCTCACTTTTCACAGTCCTGATATGTCAGTGATATGGTCACATTCAACACTTGTTTCGCTGCTCACCATCTGCTTCTTCACGTCTGGGAAAAGTGAGCATACAAATCCCACTTAATATCACTTATTATTACAGCATTCACATTTTTATAAAAATACCACATAAAAGACAAAAAGATTAGCGTGTAGCTACTACATACCTTAACAAGTGCTCAGTGTTCTTTTAAACCTGGAAAAGGAATACCTCTAATCTAAATGGAATGCTAAACCTATTCTTGGGACTTGCACTTTGTTAATATTATTCTTCATTATTATTTTAAATGTGATTACAACATTATCACTGTAAAGAAGTTTTTGATGAAATGTACAGGAATACCAAGTAAAAGGTTTTTTGAAAGAAGATGTTAAAAGAAAATTGTTTTTTTATCAAAGAAAAAGTGAAAAGAGTGAAGTAGTGTGGGTTAATTGATATGTAGCTAGTAGATAATTGTTCACCGCTGATGTGTGTGTTTATGACTTCTTACAAGATTTAGCAAAGACCAAAGCAGACCCACTCCCAAGACCATTCACAATGACTTATTGTGCCAGGTTTGCAGATGATTTGTGAAGGCTAGACATTTACACATCTCCAGTAAACAATATATCCTATTTTTCCTCCTGCATATTTCAAGGTAAAGAGATGTGCTTTCAGCAATAATTACTCAATTATGCAGTGTATTTTTGTAACAGATTGCACCTATGAGTATGCAAAGCAATTTCGCAGATAAATTGAACATCTATACATCATAGAAGTAAGCCTGCTGTGTGCTTAGATTTTCTTCATGTATGGGGATTCAGATAAATGTACAGAAGTATGCATGGAAATGTATGCAATTCATACATTTCCATGCATACTCTTACTTCCATGCACTGATTCACGAGGTTGTTCTCAGTGTAAATGCAAATTATTGGTCCTTCTATGGTCCACATGGACAAAATAGCCCCCTGTGGGGTAAAGTCTTTATGTTCCTACTGGTAGTATGAGGGATCAACACTGACCCTTTGTCCATGTGTTTGCATTCACAGCACTCTTAAAATAAAGTTGTTGTGTGCATCTGGAAATGACAATCTCATGGCTCTCACAAACATTCACAATTTCAAACACTGGTTTTCTTTAAGTCTCATTGTCTGGAGCTTTTTAAAATTGGAAAATGTAGTGGAAATTGGAGCAGAGCTGCCTAACAGAACACACATATCTCATGGCTATTACAATTTTTATTGTAAAACCTATAGAACATATGTATCCTTTTTAAGCACTTTTTTATAGGTGTGTCTAAAAGAGCTAGGTGCCTAGGAAGTTCTTAGTGGACAGTACCATGTCCGACCGTTCCATAACATTGCCATTAAAGGACACAAAGATTGAGTGTTATAGCCAGTTGTGTCACGAGGGCAATTCACATAATGTGCACCCTGAAAAGTGGAAAATCAGTGTAGTGTAGTTCCTATTTTCCCAATAGGCTTTGCGCATTGGAATAACATAAACAGCAGTGTAGACGTAGGAATGAGGTCATCTAGGTCTCTACTGACTATGTTAGACTTAATTTAGGTTTGCCAGCTAGCTCAGAGGTCACTAGAAACTTTCTCGAATGAATAGGGAGGGGTTAACTTCCCTGATTTAGACAAGAAGGGATTCAGCTTCTGACTACCGCATAAACATGACAACTTTGCTCCCTCAGAATAAAGAGTGTATCTCTAGAGTTGTGTGAAATCAATAGACGGCTATTTCACTCAGTAAATTGTGCATACTTAGTTTCACCAGAGTGCAGAGAAATAGAGAGACGGGCGTTTTCAATAAAAAGGTATTATTTTATTGAGCAGTCTTCTTTCTCATGCAAGAGAAATGAATTGCCACAATTGCAATACTTATTATGAAGTAGAGTGCGTACAGTAAAAGTAGTATTACGAAATAATACTGTAAAAGCATAGATATGGTTTCTTAGCCATATTATACTTAAAATAGATAAAATATATATACATACATAAAACCATTGACTAACGTAGTCAACTGGTGCTTCTAACTATGCCTACCCCGATGTACCTGACCTAAGCCTAATACTTGGGAAGGAGTAAGTAAGTAGCAGTTTAAGTTAAGTTGGTTAAGATTGTTTTTGCCAAGGATCTGAATCAAGAATTCTCTTTAAGGGTTTAGTCAGCTCCGTACCTTAGTAATAGAATGTAGGAGGTCTGGTATCTCTTTCTTCAGGACTCGATCTCCCAGCAACCCACAAGGGTGACTCGGTAACACTGGAGCTGGATTTTCTCGGCGTGAGAAAAAGTAGCTTCTCCAGCACATCAAAGGGGAGGGGCGGCTTCCGTGGGCTCTCGCATCAGCTGGACTCTCGGGCAAGTAGATAGCCGCTCTGCTCCAAACCACTGTGTGTTTGCTTAAGGCAACCGTTGGTATTTTATACCTGAAAGGTGCTGGGTTTGACGTAAGGTTGGACATAAGACGTCACTAAGAACTAACAGTTCTTGCTGGACTCCAGGAGTTCTTGTTCAAATCAAAACAAAAGCAGGGGGGGAATTTCCCGGGCTGCTGGAGGCTTGGTTTGTTTAAAGAACGCGTTGTGCTTTCTAGGAGTCGATGGGAGTAGCCGTGTTGTGCTTTGGACTGCATGGGCTATTACTGAATATGGATATGATTCTTATGCCTTTGTAAGGATATTATTGATTATAACCGCACAAGGGCATGAATCGGGAATATCGAATTAGGGTCCTAGATAGAAATACAACACCCACTCCACGGATTAATGTCCATCATTACTAAAAAACTAAGCAATAATAAACATGTGATAATGCATGTGTGTTTTCCAACCCACCCCAAAATACATATTTCGCATTTGAAATGGTATATGGTAAATACACGAAAATGAGTATTGGTACTGTATGCTTTTCAAGCAGTGTCATCATTCATTAAAATGCATATATATATTAGCTGAATGATTTGCGAAAATTTACACATGAAATGGCTCTGAATACAGAAAAGAAGGTCGAGACTATTCCATCACATATTTATACAAAATGCTGTATGTGCTAGAGGCTGAGGTAAAATATTGTCTCTAGTATCCTAAAAATAGAAGCTCTGTTCTCTAAGAATAGTTCTACTTTAAACAGAGTACCATGTGCCAATAAAAAGGTAAATATTTTGGAAATGGAAAAAATAATTTCGTTTTCAGGGGAAAAAATAGTTCCAAATTGTTTCAGTAGCTTGGTTTATCAAAACTGAAGGCCAAATTCAGAGTTCAGGGAACGCTGTGTGATAATTGTTTTTTAAGAATTATTCTCGTTGACTGGAGACAACTTCATATCAGACAGACTCGCAAAAAAATGGTCTACAACATCAGGTGAAAGTTCGACCAAGTTCGAAAATGCTGCGACTGTGCAGTTTGGAGCGTGATTGCTATCATCGATCTTTGGATCAGCAATGCTCACAGAAGGTTGTACCTGTATGGTGCTGCTTTCCTCTCGTACCTCACCGCTACCTACTCGTAGTGGTGAAGTCTCAACGAATGCCGTCATCAGAATAGGTAGCCGCTGGGGACAACACGATGCATGAGTCGTTACTGGACCTAGCAAAGTATCGATATCCTTTGGTACTCCTGATGGTTGTGTAAGACAGATGTCTAACACGCATTCTTCTCCACATAGCAGACATCGAAGCACAGGTAAGATGCAATCCTGCCAGATTGGTCTGAATGAAAGAAACCAGGTTGTAGTTAGATCTCTTAGCCGGGCCAATCCGAGGAACTTAGTGATACGGTTTCGGTATCGTATTGCTAGGATCGTTTCTTCCATCGTTGCTAGAGTCTTGTCTGTGGATTGGCTTGCCATGTCGGAGCAGAAGGAACAAAAATAAAATTCCTGCCACGAGTCCCAAGATTAATGGTAGGCCGCCAAAGACAGAATGGACAAAATTCGGGAAGATGCCCAGAACTGTTTCAAAGGGTGCTAACAGTCCTGAAAAAACTGTCTTAAATGCATGTGCGATGCCACTGGTATCAGACATGTTTAAGATTTGGCTTAACATTTCTGCGAAATGCGCGGGGCAATTTGTTGATAAAAGAGAATGTATCTCTGCCGATGTCCTTGCCATTTGCAGATCATACGTTTCTTTGGATGACGTTAGAGGCACAGTTGTCTGTAAAAGAATAGACTTCATTCTGCTTAAAGTATCAATTCGAATAAACGAGATATTCAACGAAGGCCATAACCCAGCCCCCGTATCCGGGTTGCTGTGCGGATACAATACTTGCATACAGCAAACGACCCTGGAAGTTACGGTCACAAGATAAACTTTCCCTGGCACCATCCCACAACAGCTGTGGTCACTTATTAAAATGTAACTCCCGTTACTAAGTTGTTTGAAAAATGGCTCTATCTGTTTTGCAGGAGTGCCATGCAGGTGACAAGAAAGGTTATTTGAAGACCCTTCGCAGGCTCCATGCAAGTTAATACCTTGACACAGAAGTGTACCGCTTAGTGATTTTTTACATTTGTTACCACTAAGGAATACATCCCTTTTCCCTTCACTATAACATCTGTGTGTATAGGGTAAATCCCATGTTGATTTGATGTATTCTTTACCCAACTTTTCATACTGGCCTGCAGTTATATACTCTTGGCAGTATTTGAACTGGAAAGTTGTTATCGGAATTGAAATTGTTCCGTGTATTATCCATTCAATGACAGGTCTCTCTGACATTGACAATGGTAATCTCTCAAGTTTTTCAATGCTCAGAATCGTATAATCTGCTCCTTTTTGTGCCAAACTGATTTGTTTATCAGTAAGGTTAAAGATACCAAATAATGACGTTGTGTTGATTAAACGCCATGGTACGTAGCCTGAAAGCAGATTTTGCAACGTCCAACCAAGCTGTACAATAGAACGTAATTGAGACTGTCCATGTTGTAACATTAGTAAGTCCTGTTCTATTATATCAATAGCAGATGATACAATGCTGTCCAATGAATATATTCTGGAGGACAGAGTCATTAACCCATTGTCCACTACAGAAAGTGATTTTTCCAAATTAATACGATCAATTTCTCGTATTTGTTCTGCTGTTTCAATTTGCATTACTTTCCACGCTTTGTTATATGCAGCATATATACCGGCCGCAATGAAACGTTGACGCTGTTTGAGTGGTCCCATTATGAAATCACGCAAGTCAGCACCGTCTTTAAGTAAAGTCAAGTGTTGCTTAATTTCAGCCATTGTGGATTTCTGTAGCCACTCAAGGCATAGCTTCCCTACACTGTATGTTGTAACTATCCCTGGATGTTGTCTCTGGGAGTATCTTGGGTCTGGCCTGGTCATTTTTAACCCCTGTGTTTTGTTCAGGAATCTATCTTGACAGTTATTTGTGTCTGTTGGCCAGATCAACCACTTTTTCCAATCAGGATGTGTTCTGTTTTGGTTAAAAATATGGGTTATGTCTATCTCCACATCTGTAGTGCTATCACCATCAGTTATGGGTTTCGAAATAGACGGTGTATTTAAGTCTTTTATCTTAGCTAAGCCAAGACAAGTAGTTTGTTGAAATGTGTCATTCAAAAATATCATTTGTTCTGGGATCATGCAGGCCCTAAATAATGCTTCTAGGCCTTGTATTGCCAATCTTTGGTACCCCAGATCGTTTTTGTTTCAATGTTGTTATTCCAAAATTCGAAACAAAATGTATACATTTTGTCATAAAATTTTTCAGAATAAATCAATTTAGTATTTGTCAACATTGTTTTCATTCCTGTCCTATTTAACATTTTAAAATAAAACGTTTTCGGATCACTGTTGTTAAACCCTGAGAAGTACTGGAATTTCTCATAAAATGTTTTCGAGCTGCGTTTTGGCGGTGTTGGACAGTGTTCCCATTGATTATAAGATAAAACATTTCTAGGCTGTACAGTTTTATGCAAATAGTGATCACCAAAGTGGGTATAACACTATAACTCATCATAATTCGATGAACCCTGTAAATAATCATGTTCAGTAAATTTGGCCGACATTACTAAATCTGACATCATATTATTAATGTTTTCAAAGTCCCAATCATCAGAGAAAGTACTTGGTGTCACAAAGTCACTTAATGAAACCTTGAACTGGTGTAGATACTTCAAGAGCTCAACCGGGCCAAAAATGTCATATTCAGTTCTGTCCCATGCTACCCCACCGGGTATTGGTTTGGCTGGGATGTTTACTGATGATAGTTCTCTTTTCTCGATGTGGGAGGATATGTGAGGCTTTAGGACCAAGTTGATGTTCTGACTTGCTGTGTCCATTGTGCTATATTTCCCATCAATTAATTTTCCCAAACATAGAACCACGATGAGCCAAAGCAGGAGAGTAAGTACACCTAACACAATCCATAATTCAATCCATGGTGAAATCAGATATGTTTCTTTTAGTTGGAGAGAAAGTTCAATTATTTTGTCTTTGAAAGTTTTTGTTACATGCGTTCCTTCATCTCACTTGGATCTTCCGAGAAGTCGTCGAAGTTGATGAAGTAGCCAGATGCAGTTCTGTCAATTGTTAGGATTTTTTCCGGATTTTCATTTGCTTTTGCATTTTTCTTTGTTTCATTAGAATAGTCAGAGGCTACATCATTGTAGATTGGCGTTTCTTGACGAACTGTTACTATTTGGGTTTCAAGAGGCACAAGTTCCATGGCATTATTGCATAGTCCTTTTTTATTCACTGCAGGTTTATCAAATTTGATTAGACTCTCAGCATGAGCCTCTTGGATTGTAGCAACTTTCGGTATTCTGCTATTTCTTGGGAGTCCACTGGGCCTACTACTTATTATTGGCCACATGGTTGTGGTTTTACCAGGTCGATGGATACAACTCGGTTCTCCTTTTTACCAGCAAGGGGCGGTAGTACAACTGATCTCGTTCCGCTGATGGCTAAGACAGGTATAGGTTTTTTGTAAGAAGGCCCAAATTCCTTCTTCACCGCGATCTTCTCTCTGACCAGATCCCCAATCTTTGGAATCCAGACAGGTCTTGCTGGGACAGGCGTTTTTTCATCAGTGGCTGTCGGCTGTTGTTTCAATTTTATGTTACTCAGGCTTTTTCTTGTTTCATTTAGATCCTGTAAAACAGCCAAACGTCTTTGATATCAAAGCATTTTTCTTCTACCACTGAAGTGTGACAGTCAAGATCCTGAATTAGCATTCTAGTACCGAACAATAGTTCGTATGGAGTGAGACCTTTTAGAGAATTTCTTGGCAGAGTATTAAGACCACGTTGGACACTTGTTAAATGTTTGACCCACCCATCACCCGAACCTAATACCCTCGCCGTTATAGATTGCTTTATGTCCCCGTTTTTTCTCTCCACTACAGCATTTCCCTCAGGATGGCAGGGAGAAGAGTACCGCAATGCGATGCCCATGCTGTTCAAGGCCTCTTTGTAAGCTCGAGAGCTAAACGCAGGACCCTGATCAGAATGTAGCATGCCAATTGCGTATGTGCCGATAAAGACTCGCAAATCTTTTATAACAGTTCTGGTGTCAGCCAAGCGCTGGGGCCACATCCAAATGAATCTCGTACAGGAATCCACTGCGACCATGATATAATTATAGTTACCATCCCTTTGTAAGGGACCACAGTGGTCCAGATAAACACATGCTAATGGTTTATCTGAGATTAGAAGGGGCGTCTGTACTGGTCGATTTACTGTTGATACTTTCATTCTTTGGCATATTTCGCATTCTAGAACATAGTTCTTAGTTTGCTTTCTCAGGCCCGGCCACCAATATCTCTGTTTTAATAATGATGTTGTGGCGGAAATACCAGCATGTGCAGAAGCGAGCCCTTCGTGTGCCGCTGTAATAAGTCCTAATCTGTGTTCCATGTTTGGAATTGCTCTATCCCCCACTCCAGGGATTCGAGCAAATGGAACATTGTTCGCATCAGTTATGTATGAGTACTTTACTTGAAAGCCTTTCGGGAGTGTATTTATGTCCTCTTTCACTGAAGCACTGACAGCTTGCTGTATAATGCTGTCTATTTTTGTTTTTGACCGGGTGATAGCAGCTACGGAAGCCGTTTGCACAGCTGCCTTCGCGGCTTCATCACCCAATGAATTCCCCGCAACATGAACGCCATCACGTTGATGACTCAGTGTATGTATCACGTGAGTCTTTTGTAGTTCTTTCTGTAAAAGAACTACTTGTTCCCAAAGCGTTTTAGGCTTGATTGTGGTTTTACCAGGTCGATGGATACAACTCGGTTCTCCTTTTTACCAGCAAGGGGCAGTAGTACAACTGATCTCGTTCTGCTGATGGCTAAGACAGGTACAGGTTTTCTGTAGGAAGGCCCAAATTCCTTCTTCCCCGCAATCTTCTCTCTGACCAGATCCCCAATCTTTGGAATCCAGACAGATCTTGCTGGGACAGGTGGTTTTTCTTCAGTGGCTGTCGGCTGTTGATTCAATTTTATGTTACTCAGGCTTTTTCTTGTTTCATTTAGATCCTGTAAAACAGCCAAACGGTCTTTGATATCAAAGCATTTTTCTTCTGCCACTGAAGTGTGACAGTCAAGATCCTGAATTAGCATTCTAGTACCGAACAATAGTTCGTATGGAGTGAGACCTTTTAGAGAATTTCTTGGCAGAGTATTAAGACCACGTTGGACACTTGTTAAATGTTTGACCCACCCATCACCCGAACCTAATACCCTCGCCATTATAGATTGCTTTATGTCCTGGTTTTTTCTTTCCACTACCGCATTTCCCTAAGGATGGAAGGGAGAAGAGTACCGCAATGCGATGCCCATGCTGTTCATGGCCTCTTTGTAAGCTCGAGAGCTAAACGCAGGACCCTGATCAGAATGTAGCATGCCAATTGCGTATGTGCCGATAAAGACTCGCAAATCTTTTATAACAGTTCTGGCGTCAGCCGAGCGCTGGGGCCACATCTAAATGAATCTCGTACAGGAATCCACTGCGACCATGATATAATTATAGTTACCATCCCTTTGTAAGGGACCACAGTGGTCCAGATAAACACATGCTAATGGTTTATCTGAGATTAGAAGGGGCATCTGTACTGGTCGTTTTACTGTTGATACTTTCATTCTTTGGCATATTTCGCATTCTAGAACATAGTTCTTAGTTTGCTTTCTCATGCCCGGCCACCAATATCTCAGTTTTAATAATGATGTTGTGGCAGAAATACCAGCATGTGCAGAAGCAAGCCCTTCGTGTGCCGCTGTAATAAGTCCTAATCTGTGTTCCATGTTTGGAATTGCTCTATCCCCCACTCCAGGGATTCGAGCAAATGGAACATTGTTCGCATCAGTTATGTATGAGTACTTTACTGGAAAGCCTTTCGGGAGTGTATTTATGTCCTCTTTTACTGAAGCACTGACAGCTTGCAGTATAATGCTGTCTATTTTTGTTTTTGACCGGGTGATAGCAGATAAGGAAGCCGTTTGCACAGCTGCTTCGCGGCTTCATCAGCCAATGAATTTCCCGCAACGTGAACGTCATCACGTTGATGACTCAGTGTATGTATCACGTGAGTCTTTTGTAGTTCTTTCTGTAAAAGAACTACTTGTTCCCAAAGCGTTTTATGCTTGATTGTGCCACCTTTTGCATCTTTGAAGCCATTTTGAACCCAGTTCTGCAAGTATTCATTATAAGACTGAACGCAGTAATATGAATCGCACACTATTAGTGTGGGGAATTCGCGATCGGTATTTTCAAGCGCCATCTTAAATGCTAATAGTTCAGCTCGCTGAGCTATACAATCTCCTAGAGATTGAGTTTTAGTGACCATTGGTCTAAATTTCCCTCCATGCCAACGACCTTTAACGATCGCGCATGCGGCACTATATGCTTGTTTTCCCCCAACCGCGGGTTGTGCTGATCAGTCTGTATATGTTATACAGCCGTAATGTTCCAGAGGCAGTATTTCAGTTGGCAGAGGACACTCATATTCATATTGCAGAAATTCTTGTGTTTTTAAATTAGGTTCAAATTTGTATACTACGTCTTTAGCAGCAAGAGAATTAACCCATTGTATCCATCTCGGATGTAATGCTTTGGCATTTGGAATACTTGCTTTTGTCACTGCTTCTAAGGCAGGTATCGGTGTAACGATTATTATTCGGTTACCTTGTGCTAGGGCTCTTTCTTTTGCTACAGCAGTTTGAACCGCAGTCAGAATTCTTTCTGTAGAACTGAATTTCATTTCAGCTTTAGTGTACAAATGTGATTTGTGAGCTATAGGTACCATTTCTCCCTCATTAGAGGTCAGGTATGTGAATTCACATCTTCCTGAGATGACTCATATGACAAGATTGCGTGTCTTTTCACGTGTTTGCAATTTTGTTTTAGTTAACATGTCTGTTTGTAGTGATCTTAAAATTTCTGTGTGTTTCTGAGTCCAATTTATTGGTTTGAAATCAGGTCTTATTAATTCATAGAGAGGTTTAACTCTCTCTGCATAATTTAGTATGTATGTTCTTCCGAAATTCAGGAAACCTAGTATTGATTGTAAATTCTTCAGCGTTTTTGGTGCTTGGAGTACAGCACATTTCTCTAAGAAATTGTCTGCCAAGCTCTTGCCTTCACTTGAAAATTCATATCCTAAAAATAGGACTGTTAGATGGGCAATTCGTGACTTTTTAAAGTTGAATTTGTAACCCTCTGAAGCGAACCCAAGTATTATGGTGTTCACTCTTTTTAAGTGAGTCTCCAGGTCATCATCTGTGAGATAGATGTCATCGACATAGGATAATGCCTCATCGTTGTATATTTGTAGTAACTCTGTTACCCTTGCTGAGAATAATCCTGGGCTATTCTTGAATCCCTGTAGGAGTCGACAGAAGTGTTTTTGTGATCCCATTATTGAGAAAGCGGTAAAATACCTGCTTTCACGTGCAATGTTTTGACAAAAGAATCCATTAGAGATATCTAATGTTGTTTTATATTTTTTGCACACAATGTTATTCATTAGTGCTGCACTGTGTGAGTTTTGTACTGCAAATGTTTTACAACAGGAGTTAAGGTGTCTGTAGTCCAAAACTAGACGATATGAATCGTCTGGTTTGGAGAGAGGAAACAAAGGATTGTTCATTTGTGAGGTGCATGTTTCAATCATCCCTTGATATTCAAGTTGATCTAAAATCTCCTTGACTTGCTTTTTAGCTTCTTGTTTAACTTTGTTTAACTTTGCCTTTGTGCAGTGGGCTGATTTCTTAACTGGATTTTGTGGTGAGGTGAATCCTCATCCCATCCTACATGGTTTTTATATAAAGCTGGAGCTTGGGCTACTGCCCATTTTCTTGCAAGTGTATATTTTTTATTTATTTATTTATATTTATTTATTTTGTGTACTTGTAGAGCGCAAAACCTGTCACCCAGAGGGCATCCTGGCGCTTTGAACTTCTGGACGGTTACACTACTTACTGCTCAGCCAGTTTTCGGAAAGAGGTGCGTTTTCAACACTTTCCTAAACGGCAAGTACTCCTTATGGCTTCTCAGGTTCACCAGTTGATGTTGCGCCCCCCACCATGCTCAACTTGGTCTCTGATGCTGTGGCCCCGGTGATTAAGGAGGTGATCAATACCTCGCTTGTAACTGGGGTGGTCCCTCCCCACTGGAAACATGCTAGAGTAAAAGCTTTATTGAAAAAGCCCAACCTCAATCCGGACGACTGGGCTAACTACCGCCCTATCTCCTTGCTGCCTACAATTAGTAAACTGACTGAGAAGTATGTCAATTCTCTGCTCTCCACCCACTTAGAAACCCGGAACTTACTGCATTCAACCCAGACCGGTTTTAGATGTAAACAAGGAACCGAAACGGCTCTGGTGGGAGTTATTGAGGAAGCAAGAAGGATTGTAGATGAGGGTAGTTGTGCAGCCATAGTACTATTAGACCTCAGCGCGGCCTTTGACACCGTTAATCACTCTATTCTGGTTCAAAGGATGGGTGATGTGGGTGTCACTGGGACCACGTTGAAATGGCTGCAATCCTTTCTCTCTGACCGTACTTTCTCTGTGTTTGAGGATGACATCTCTTCTCCTCCTGTGCATCTTCACTGTGGCGTTCCCCAGGGTTCATCCCTCAGCCCCACATTATTTAATATCTATATGAGGCCTTTGGCTGAGGTGGTGCTACCCTGGGGAGTGCAACTAGTGACGTGTGCTGATGATGCGCAGCTCATCATCACCCTTTCTGATCAGATGTCATCTTATGATAAACTTTCCTCTTGCCTTAGCAAGGTTCGTGAGTGGATGGATGTTTCTTTCCTGAAACTCAACGGAACAAAGAAGGAGATCATGATGTTGGGGCATGATGCTCCATCCACGTAGACGGATGGTGGCCTACCACCTTGGGTCACCCCCCCTCTCCCAAGAAAAAAATTAAAAGCTTAGTGGTGTGGTTAGATCCAGCTCTCAACTTCTTTTCACAAGCGCAGAAGGTTGCAGCGACCTGTTTTGCCTTGATGAGATCTTTGAGAAAAATCATTGAACTGCTTCCGTTTGAAGCAAGGAGGATATTAGTCCAGGCCCTGATTCTAACACGCCTGGACTACGCTAATGCAGTATACCTGGGAGCACCACTTGGGACACTCAGGGTCCTTCAGACGGTACAGAACTGTGCTGCCCGGATGCTCCTAAAGATACCACGTAGAATGTCCGCCAGACCAGCTCTTCGACAACTCCACTGGTTACCAGTACAACAAAGGATCGAATTTAAGGCTATGACCATTGTTCATAAAGCCTTGACCAACACAGGTCCTGGTCTAATTCAACCACTGTTCTGCCCCTACCAAACCAATAGGACCCTGAGATCTAGTAGTAAGAATTTTTTGGCAGTCCCACGAATAAGGAGAACCCGTATGGGCGGCAGGCGTTTTTCTGTCCAAGCAGCTAAATTTTGGAACAACCTGCCTGGCCCTATGCGGATGAAACAGAACCACCTTAGGTTTAGAAAAATGTTAAAAACCTTCCTATTTCTTTAATCTCTCGGGTGATGAATTGGTTCACTGCAGCACTGGGATGCCCCCGGGTAACCACGCGCTATAGAAATGAGTATTCATTCATTCATTCATCGACAGGGACGTGTGTCAACATCTTGATATCTATCAGGTTTTCTCAATTTATCCCTATCTCTAAGGTTGTATCCTTTTTCAGAGGGCTCCCTTTGGGGAGACTTGTTTCCACGGTCTGGAGATTTTTCTCTCCGTTGAGGTGACCTTCCTCTGGACTGGAATCTTTTTTCCCTGGGAGTGGACTGTTTATTACCCTCCCAGCTCCTTTTTGGAGTATTCAGATTATTTTTAATAAAGGTTTTTTCAGGATTTTCAGTTAGTTGGGGTTTTACTGGTTTCCCACCCAAACTATCTCTCCCTAGTTCTTCATAGGATTTTTCTATGATTCTGGCAAGTTCAGATGGCTGTTCTGCTATATCTGTCTCCTTCAATTTCTGGCGGATCGCCACAGATGCTGCTAGTTTAACTAATTGTCTGTATGCCTTCCTTAATTCTTTCAGTCTAACTAGGAGTTCTTCGCTTGACATTGTTTCGATGTCTGGGTGTGTTGCGTAACTGGCTAGAACCGGCCCCGCTGCTCCCGGTCTACCTAGTGGACCGAGCCTGGTGACGTGATTATTATGTTTAAGGGCACCATTAAACCAGAGCAGGTGCTCTTGGTAATTTAGTGGGATTTTAATGTCCTCAAAAGGAGTATATATATCCGGAGGTTCCTCTATTTTGTAATAGTGGAATTCTTTTGTTATAGAGTTTGCTGCTGGAAAGTGTATCCATGAATAGAATACCTCTGTATGCCGATATTCATGGGCCTCTACCACGAATATGACTGTACCACCACGTGATGTCAGTCCATTTTTTATAAGTTTAAGAGTTATAGCTCTTCTTACGTTTTCCGGATGCTGATTGCATTTTGTTCGTTATCATTAAACCCTGTAAGATCTGCACCTGGTTGATTCACATTTACTGTGAAATTACCGGTTTCGTTGTTGTCACCATGTCCTGACATTGTTTTAATGAGAGTTTTTTGTTGCAGATCAAGTTTGAAGGAAACAAAGATTAGGTGCACAATATTTTTGGAACACTGTATCCTTCAACGTTGACTAAACCAAAAACTAATACATAGAAATCTCTTCCTACTAAGTTCCGGCGGATATTAACCTTTCACCCACTCCAGACGTCTTTTGGAGTTTTTACGAAGAAAGGGTTCTGTGTCAACAAGCACGAATGAGTTACTCTAGTGTCTTGCGGTAGATTATCGCCTTACCAAATGTTGGGCGCCATGTAGTGTAGTTCCTATTTTCCCAATAGGCTCTGCGCATTGGAATAACATAAACAGCAGTGTAGACGTAGGACTGAGGTAATCTAGGTCTCTACTGACTATGTTAGACTTAATTTAGGTTTGCCAGCTAGATCAGAGGTCACTAGAAACTTTCTCCAATGAATAGGGAGGGGTTAACTTCCCTGATTTAGACAAGAAGGGATTCAGCTTCTGACAACCGCATAAACATGACAACTTTGCTCCCTCAGAATAAAGAGTGTATCTCTAGAGTTGTGTGAAAACAATAGACAGCTATTTCACTCAGTCAATCGTGCATACTTAGTTTCACCAGAGTGCAGAGAAATAGAGAGAGGGTGTTTTCAATAAAAAGGTGTTATTTTACTGAGCAGTCTTCTTTCTCATGCAAGAGAAATGAATTGCCACAATTGCAATACTTATTATGAAGTAGAGTCCGTACAGTAAAAGAAGCATTATGAAATAATACTGTAAAAACATAGATATGGTTTCTTAGGCTTATGATACTTAAAATAGATAAAATATATATACATACATAAAACCATTGACTAACGTACTCAACTGGTGCTTCTAACTACACCTACCCCGATGTACCTGACCTAAGCCTAATACTTGGGAAGGAGTAAGTAAGTAGCAGTTTAAGTTAAGTTGGTTAAGATTGTTTTTGCCAAGGTTCTGAATCAAGAATTCTATTTAAGGGTTTAGTCAGCTCCGTACCTTAGTAATAGAATGTGGGAGGTCTGGTATCTCTTTCTTCAGGACTCAATCTCCCAGCAACCCGCAAGGGTGACTCTGGAACACCGGAGCTGGATTTTCTCGGCGTGACAAAAAGTAGCTTCTCCAGCGCGTCAAAGGGGAGGGGCGGCTTCCGTGGGCTCTCGCATCAGCTGGGCTCTCGGGCAAGTAGATAGCAGCTCTGCTCCAAACCACTGTGTGTTTGCTTAAGGCAACCGTTGGTATTTTATACCTGAAAGGTGCCGGGTTTGACGTAAGGTTGGACATAAGACGTCAGTAAGAACTAACAGTTCTTGCTGGACTCCAGGAGTTCTTGTTCAAATCAATACAAAAGCAGGGGGAAATTTCCTGGGCTGCTGGAGGCTTGGTTTGTTTAAAGAACGCGTTGTGCTTTCTAGGAGTCGATGGGAGTAGCCGTGCTGTGCTTTGGACTGCATGGGCTATTACTGAATATGGATATGATTCTTATGCCTTTGTAAGGATATTATTGATTATAACCGCACAAGGGCATGAATCGGGAATATCGAATTAGGGTCCTAGATAGAAATACAACATCAGGGCTGGAGAAATCAACATATTGTGAAAAGATCAATGAAGAATACAGTAAGAGTGGGAACATAATTAGAAAAAATAACATGTAAAATAGCCTTGGCAGGAGATAATGGAACATCTCTGGGATTTAAAACAAAAGTATAATTCCCAGTGCTTTGGTATGAAGGTAATAGTAGTTTTAAAAAGCAGACATTTTGAAGAGACAGAAAGGTATGAGAGAGAAGCAGAGGGGGAAAAATAGAAAGGGAGAAAGATGGGAAGTGAGGCAGAGAGTAAGGGTTCACCGTTTTGAAAAGCGTTTCCAGGAAATGAGAAAGAACAAAGTAGATGATTGGGTGGCATTAAGCTCATGGTCAAAGATTCAGTCAGTTAAGGCATTATTGGGGAGTGCGCAGTTGATTGACAATGAGAGAAAATCTGCAGAAGAGAATAAGGCAGGTAGAATATGGGTGTCAGAAAGACCCATGCATAATTTGGTGATCACTCCAGATTTGGGTTAGCACTGAGAATGTTCGGGAACTTCCCACTGAATTATGGTGGCAAACACATGCCTGCTTTGTAGTATGTGGATGACATTGTTACATGTAATTTAATTTTTATCAAATTATCTTGACTAAACGTTTGGATTAATGTCAAGGTAATACACTGTAGCAAAATAAAAGTTATTACATTTGCTGGAGGTGAATGAGGTACCTCTAGAGAGACATATGGGTGTTGCCTCTCTACAGGTTGTATATTGGTACATAGGTTTAAGAGCTGGGATTGACTCCAAATGGAATTGGGTACCTTTAAATCAGAAACAGCAAGGACACTAAATAGATCCAACCCTAGACTTGTTGGAGGTACTCTAATGCCTCTAAAAACCCTATAAAGTGAATTATAATTAGGCTATCTGGTTTTAGGTTTAACCCTATAATACCTGATAAACCCCACCAAAAGGAAAATAGCCATCGCCTGTGTAAATATATAAACACTGAAAAAAGCACCTTAGCAACCACAAACTAAGTGCCATTCAAAGAAAAGAAAAGATGAATGAAAGAGACATTTTTATTTCTTCTTGAAGGGGCCAATGCAATGTAACTTTGTTATACAAGGTAGCATCAAGAAAGACTGGACTAACATTATTCTGCTTTGGTTTTGTTGTTCAGGGATGTCACTAAAACATTGTCTCTTCTTCCTTCTGTTTTTTTCAGTTTTGTGGTCACTTTCTAAAGATGCAGTATTTAGAAGCATGTTTTAGGTCTTATATAGTTATTTTATAAACTGTAGAGAATCGGGAAATATCAAAATCATATTTGATATTTTGGCTACATATGATTTCAGTGATAGATAAAATGGGTGGTTTCATAAGAATCTTTCCTAATATGTACCATCACATTTACCCACAGACATAGAATGGGTGAAATCCTTTGATAAATCAGCCCCCATTTCTAGTGAGTCAGTATTGATTGTAAGTGAATTGCGCAACATCCCAAGCTTTAAACATTCAATGCAAGATGTAGTGACAGGTATATGCAAATAGAACGTTGTTACCAAGCAACTGAGATAGTGGTGAAAACATGACACCAGACGTTTGGTAAACATGGAACACAGTGTCACTTGGAATGCTTCTGATAAAAAAGATCCTATTAAGTTGAATAAAGTTTGGAGTGATATTGTTTGTATTTGCAGTAATTCAGCTATGTATGTGAAAAAGTTGTATTATGGTCTGTCGAAATCGATACCTGAGCTGAAGTACTTCCGTATAAGAGATACTTGTAACTTGCTAGATGGTATTCTGAAAGCATCTTTACAATCTTCGGAGGTAAAGAAGAATACTATTGGCTTTGTAGTCCATTCTGGTGCAGCAAAAATGTAGTTGAACCTCTTATACCCTGTGCACAAGCTATCTATGCACATGCACCATCAGTGCAGAAAGCAAGCAATAATTAAAATTAAATAAAAATGCCCAGAAAAACACTGTTTGTGTTGTTTTTAATGGCGCAAAAATTTGTAACCATTGATAACCACTGTTTTTTAATGTTTTGAAAAAACTGAAAAAACCCCACCAGAATTTACCAAAAATAGAAACTGAAAACAGGAAAGTCTAATTATAATCTATTTCTGGTTTACGGTGCTCTAGCCTCGATGAGTTGCAGCATGTGTTTGTTGTGCGTTATAGATGAATCATCACTGAGTATTCAGAGTGGAGCTACAGTTGTCATGTGCTAAGGCGGAAGCTGTCTTTGCAATCGTGAGTTATATATGGAATGTGATGCATGCTGAGCAAGGAAGCTTACTTTTTTGATTAACAATGACATCTTTTAAAGCAGACCAACATTGATTGCTGTCTTATAATGGCGTTATTGTATTCAACCTCCTATGGATAGAATTAAGAATTTAGGGAGAGACAATATAAAAAGGGATTCAATGTATCTAAGGAAAAAACTATTCAAAAGTCTTTCCTATCACGAGAAAGTCTATCCTAGCATTTATGGTTAACACAGTCTAAATTGGCTGAAATACATGAAATTAAGGAACACAAATGTGGTTTAGACTGAATGAATTATATGTTTTATCAGGGAAGGTCAACTGGCTAGGAAAGGATAAAAAGAATATGAAATGCTGATTACCTCTGAAAGAAGAAGGAACTTTAAACATATAATATGGATATGATTTATATCAACTCGATTAAAGATCCAATTGTTTTTTCACTATAGGATAAGAAGGGGATATGGAGTCTAATGGGACTATGTATAATTTTATAGATTGTGCACTATTAAATTGTCTTATTTAGTTAATACATTTATGATTTTTTTTATAACGAGGTGCTATTATATTGATTAATTATAAAATCTTAAATGCAATGCTGTATGGTAATGTTTCCTGAATTCACTTTTTATAAGCAGGCTAATGATACGAACATTTACGTTGTTTTTGAAAGTTAAAATAAACGAAATATACTGTCTTTTGAATTTAAATGAACTGTCTAAGTCTTGACACATCTTCCAACCACTGGCCTCCCAACGAGAATCTATACAGCAAGGTCACATGACAACAGAACAATGTAAAAATATGCATTTTCATGTTTGATTGGACATCATGTATTACATCCCCGAAAGGAATAGAGGTGAGTTTTCCTGCTCAGAGTCAAAGATGTTTTCCACACATCACCTGGTGAGAAGAGCCAACTTACCTTATCTCACTCAACTTTTTCTCCGCCTGTGACACTGTACTTCCCTGCTTCCTCTTGGACTGCTTTCATAATTGGAAAGCTGAGGCAGGTGCAGCCCTGAACTGGGTCCGATATTTCCTCCCAGACAACAGACAGAATATCAGAACCAGCATCTCTGTGCTTCTTCTCAAAGTTTTATTGAGATCCTGGGACATCGCCCACAGTGCCGTTCCTGTTCAACTGGACGCCCACTGACTCAAATGAATGAGCAACACAGCCTCTAATTACAGAGGCATGCAGAGTTTGCTGACAATATCTAACTTCATCTTTGAGTGAAGAGTGAATCTGTGTTTGTAACATTATCACCACATCTTCCTTTGGATGAAGGAGAGTTACCGGTGATTGGATAGACTCAAACTAGGCCTGGGCAGCAAACTTCGCTCCGTTTGCAGAGTTTTCTGCACTCCGCGGAGCTCTAGGAGTATAAAAAAATCCGCTTAGCGATGTGCAGAACAGTTTGTTACCCGCTCGCAAAGGGTACGTTGCCGAACGGGAACGGTATGTGCGCGAGCTGCAGCTTGGGTAGAATTTCTACCCGGGCGGCAGGAATACCAGCACTCTGCCACTGTTTTTTCATAATTTCGCAGAGTTCCACATGGCAAAACTCCTCGAACTGCGCCCAGGCTTAACTCAAACAGAGATGCCAGTATTCGGAGTTTATTGTAGGAATATTTTCGAATTACCACAAATTCCATCCTGTTCAATTTAGGCGTTTACAGGTAAATGGTACCGGCGAAGGACATTTTTTTCAAATCAAGATGCCCAAAAACTTCAGTACTTCCATGGTCCAATCATTTAGTGGAGCTCATGAGAATATTTGTGCAGTTCTGCTTGGCTTTTGGAAACACATACATTTCCAGAAATAACATATCGAAGGATTTGGAAAAACAACGCATGACTGTGACTGCTTTTTTGGGAAAATGGGCCACAAAATTACTGTGGTCAATGGAATCCAATAGACCAGATGATGAAACTCAAAATTCGATGTGCCACACCGGAAGCTACCTGGACACAAACTTGCAAAAGCATCAGCCACACCTAAAGTCTCATATCTTACTGTTCCAGGACAATCTATTAGGTAAAGTTTCAGAGTAAGAGACATGGCGACAGCCATCGGCGAGGAGGACTCTTGACTATAGAACTCCCAGGACCCAATCTGAGATCCCAGTCATTGTCAAGACAGTCGGTAAGGTAAAGTTCAGAAGTATGTGGCATGGAGGTAGTGTAGGGTCCTTGCCTACGGTACTCCCTAGACTCCACCATGTGACTCCTAGTCATTTTCAAGACAGCCTGGAAGATAACATACAGAAGTAACAGGCATGGAGGCAGTGGCATCGGGGAGCAGGGTCATTGCACATGGAACTTCGTCCTGTAATACAATGCATAACAAGCTCCGTTCCCCTTCTGTTTATGGAATAGGCCCCACCAAGACCAGGAGAAAGACCCTCCACTTGATTATAAGAGCTAACATGCAAATCTGATAGTCAAGCATGTGGTGGATTACCTCGAGAGCCCAAGGCCGCTGCTGCAGCACAGCAAAGGCAATTCTATATCTTGATATCTCGCTTACTCTCGACCCAATGGCAGATTCCAACCGGCTGACCCTCTGTTCAAATGAAGTAGCAGAATGGATGTCAGCCAGTTGCCTTAAGCTTAATGGAGATAAAACTGAGGTATTAGTAGTCGCTAACTAGGAGACCACCCTACCCCCAAATCAGCTGTAAACATTTTCGAGGTCTGGATTAATGGTAATCTTTCCTTGGCTATACAGGCTGGGAATCCTCTTCTGCGCAGAGAGTGGTGGTGCAAGAGTTGGGGCAATCACGATTGAATTATGGCAACTCGTTTCACCTGGGAAGTGCTCACTAAGGGGCTGATTACGATACCGGGTGGATCGCCAATGGCGGCGGGTATCGTGGCGGATACATAGTGCGGCTGCTGCTTTTCCGCTGGTCGGCAATCGTCCTGATTGCCGGCCGTGCTTACTTGGGCCACAATATGGTGGAGGTGCCTAGAAGGCACTGCCATCCATATTAGGATGCTGGGATGTAAAGGCCTTTACATGGCGATATCGCCGTCATGGAAAGGCTGGCGAGGATTTGCTATGGGGGCCCGATGCAGGCCCCATGGGATGGGGGGTGCACTTCATTTCCATACACAAGGTAGCAGGCACTGTGCGGTGCCTGCCACGTTGTGCATGGAAATGCACAACATGGCAATTTGGCATTCAGCACCCGCCGCAATGTTAAACTGTGGAAAGCGACTTCCAGGGTGGCGGTCGCATCCTAATTCGTGGTGCGGGACCACCGCATGTCTGGTGGCCGGTCCCAACACCACGGGGATGGTGGGCAGACTGAAGTCCGCCCGCCATCCTAATCACCCCTATATTATTAAAATACTTCACGTTGTACAAATGCAGCTGCTTGGATATTGCTGCACTAGCCTCGTTACACTGGCTGCCTCGTGCCACGGGCTGCCCGTTTCTAAGAGGATACAGCTACGGTTCCATGTATTGCCCATCAGGCCTTACACAACCAGGACCCACAGCTATTACACTTGTTCTGTTCCTACCTCCCCAAGAGTACTTCATGCTCTTCTGCCTTATGTTTACTGGCAACCCTAAAATAAACAAAGCAAGGAGTGGAGAAAGATCCTTTGCTTACCTGGGGCCAGATGTAGGTAATTCATTTTTACCGACTCTTAAATACCAAATTTTACCGATTCAGTATTTAAGAGTCGGTAAATATGAAGGGGGGAGATGTAGGTATTACAGATTCTGTAAATACCGAATCGTTAAGATTCGGTATTTACCGAATCTGTAAATACCGAATCGGTATTGCCCATTGATTCCTATGGGCCTTAAAGCCCATAGGAATCAATGGGCAATACCGATTCTGTAATTACAGAATCAGTAAATACCGAATTTTGCAAGGGTGCAGGGGGTGTCACTTTGACACCCTCTGGCACCCCAAAAATAGGCATGTGCGCCATGTAGCACACAGACATGCCCTAAGGGCATGTCTGTCTGTCACATGGCTAGGTGTGCATGCACAGTATTCTCTTCCCCCAGAGGACATTTAAGTGTTGAAGTTCCTGGTAGATATGTATAACCTTTTTACATTTTGGGTTATTTTTCACCTTACATATTTTTCGCAGTTGCAGTAGCTATCCTAAGTTCAAGGTCCTGAAGAAAGCCTGGGGTAATTCCCCAATAGGCTGAAACATGTCGACCGTTTTGCACAACGCCAGAGGGTAGCTTATCTACTTGGCGGGTTTTTAATCCTTGACACATAGACTTCTTTTTGAATGTATTCTAAAGTCTAAGTAGTCAATTTTATTTCACTTATCTCCATCACTCAAGCACTGCACTTTATTATTCATATCACCCTATGCTGATCATTATAGCTAGAGCACTGACATTCATCCTCGCACCGACACGACATGGTCGAACGCGAGATAGAATGATCGGCAGACTCCCACATGACGTGAAATCCACCATATGGGTGGTCTGATGGGATTCATTCTAGCTTTCAGCTTTCGACAACGTTCATTCACACATGCATCCATTTGCTTCACAGTCGCTTACATAGTTACACACTTTATTCTTGACCTGTTCTGCTCTGTTGTTTTGTATCTAGGTGTGCATGCACACATGTGCATGCATACCTGAATTCGGTATTTTAACATCCAGTTGGATTGGGTGGTAAAATACCGAATTTGTAGGGCCTTTGGGACTCGGAAGAGTCCCACCTACATCTGGGAATTACCGAATCGGTAAAAATACCGATTCGGTATTTTACAGATTCTGAAAATTTACCGATTCGGTAAATTTACAGAATCTGTCAAATCTGGCCCCCTACATCTCGAGATGCCAAATACCGGTCGGAAACGGCCGAATTCGGCCGTTTCCGACCGGTATTTGCCACCTACATCGGGCCCTTAGTTCCTAAATTATGGAACTCACTGCCCACAGTATTGAGGAAGACTAAAGATGAGCTGACATTTAGGAAGCAGTCAAATACCTTGTTGCTTATGTAGTTGTGTGAATATACTGATACTGGGTATGATCTGTTTGCGCTAGGTGGCCCTCTGGGTAGCCACGCGCTTTAGAAATGCCAAGAATAGAATAAAATAGAATAGAATAGATATTGCTAAAATAAAAATCGAAGTAAATGTATGAAATAAATATGCAGTCTTCCCAGCCTTGAAGACCTGCACTTAATTTGCCTAAAGGCTTTCAAACGAGCAGAATCTTGGCACTCCATTCTGCTTACCAGGAGTCCACTTGGAGACAAATATTACTAATTTTGTGAAGAGGGCATTTTTATCACAGGAAGAGAGAGTGAAGCGAGGGAATGTAACCTCTGCTTAGCCATGTGACCATAGGCTGAGGATCTGAGGTCAACCTGGGACCTCAAGCAAATGTTTGAATTTAAAATCTGAAATAACCAGTCCATGAATTGTTACACTCACCTCCACTATAGATGTAAACTAAGTGATTGAGCTATAAGCTATAGCCCAAAAATGGCTCAAGGCATGATAAGTCGAACTGGCAAGACTGATGGTTTACATTTTTTTCATTGGTTATGAATTTCATAGTATTTCTCAGATATCATGACTTTCCAAACAGACATGACTGCAAATCCCAATAGATCTCCGTACACCCCAAAACAAAAAGTACTTTAAAGGTGGCAAATTATTTTCTTTAATGGCATGCCACACAAGTTGAACACTTTTAGCAGAGAGCATGTGGGTAGCCTAATGCTGTTGCCACACAGGGATGGTCAGAACTATGGGGCCGATTATGATGTGGCAGAACCACCACCGCTGACCAGCGGTGGCGGTCCTTCTGCCATCACACAGCGATATTCTCACCTCCGAATTAGGATGACGGTGGGAATCACAATCTGTCCGCGGCGGATGGAAAGTCTGTCCACCACCGGTCGGCCAGAAACAATCAGTCTGATTGCTTGGCGGACTGACAAGGGGGCATGAATATGGCGGCGGTGCCTAGAGGCCCCGCCCTCCAGATTACAATGCTGGCGGCAGCCAGCCATTCCATGGCGGTTGAACCGCCATTGAAAGGCTGACGAAGGCTGGATTCGGGGGGCCGTTATGGGCCCACTCTGTGTTGGGGGGGTCTGTGCACTGGGGGGGGTACCCTCCTGCATTTCCATGCACTATGTGGCAGGCACCGCATTGTGCCCGCCCGTAGTGCAGGGAAATGCGGTGCATGGCATCATGACATTGCGTATGGTGCTGCAGCCAGCAGCACCGTCCGCAATGTTAACTTCCCTGGCGGGCGCATCCTACTTTTAGTGGTGGAACCGCCACATGTCTGGCGGGCGGTCCTAAACATCACAACAATGGCGGGCGGACTCAGGTCCGCCTGCCATTGTAATGAGCCCCTATGTATGGTGCAGCATTGTCTTTTATGAAAAAAAGCTTTAGCTACTATCACCTCAGTCGTGCTTCATGCGTCTAATAACTGCAAGAGCATTTTCAAAGAGGAGCTCGACAAATACAAGGAATGACGAAAATTAAAGGATACGTCCACTTTATGTTCGCAAAACTGTTTGCCCAACTTCTTTTGTGTTTTTTGGTGCCTTAAAAACAGCAGTTCATGGAAGCAAATCCACGTCCTTATTCATTATTTTTGTAATGGTGGAACTATAGGTTTGTGACATGTGCCTAGAAGAGCAGGCCAACCACTAACAGAGCTGAAGTTGTAAACTGCAAATGTATTCTTATCAAGCACAGAGTTAAATGGCGGGGAAACGGAGGGGAATTTAAGGGAACCGTATTCTTCACAGGGAAAAGTATTCTCTCTGAGCAAAAAAAAATGTAACGTTTGCAAATGCAAATGTAAGCACCATTTATGTTTGCAACATTTCTCACCTGATGGTAATTCTGCATTTCTAACTTTAGCACCTTGGGGTACTCCAGGAAACCTGCATATGTTTGTAATCCAGATAAAGGTAGAAATCCCCAGTAACACTAAAAGAAGAGTTTTGCATCTTTGTCATAAGAGCTTTGTGAATCAGGCACTATGGGGCTTATTGACAAGGCCCTTGCACCACTTTTGCCTCATTTCTAACATGGGAAAAGTGACACAAAAGTGGCACAGGTGCCTTGTAAATCTGCCCCTATAAATTTATGGATTGCAATACGACTTTACAAAACTTGAGAATGTATTCTCTGCCCTGTGGTTATGGTTTTTAAATTTGAGTGGTTAATGTTTTGAACTGGAACTGCCAAACTTGACACTACTCTTGAAGAGAATTTTGATCCTGTTCAGTTAGGGTGACCAACGGTCCGTAAATCTCACGGACCGTCCGTTATTTCATTGCCAAGTCCGTTGTCCATGATAATTGTTTTCAAGGACGCAGTTTGTCCGTAATTCTGGGGTTTCCAGGAATCTGTGATGCCCCCTGTGTGAAGCCTCACTGTTGGGGCCAGTTCGCGTTTCTATGAAGTGAGGAGGCTTCAACAGCCCCTCCCCAGCCCTCGCAGTCTGTCTATTAGCCCCATTGTCATTCTACCTGTGGCCGATTCTCTCAGACAGAATTGGGGAGAGGAGTTGGCCTAACGGCTAGGGCGGTCGACCTCAAATCTGGGGAACTGGGTTTGAGTCCGGGCAATGGCGCTGAACATCCTGTGATTCTGGGCAAATCACTTAATCTCCCCGTGCCTAACAAAAACTAATGTGTCCTCATGTAACGCAACTGGTGCTATGTAAAGCGCTCTGATACTCGATTCGGGTCAAGTTCGCGCTATATAAAACTCTATACAAAGAAGAAAAAAAAAGAAAAAAATGAAAAAAGAATGACAATGGGCCATGCTGCAGTTACAGCATGTGGTGTGTTGGTACCTGCATTCTTCTTTTGAAAACAACACCTTGCAACTATGGAGGAATCCATAAGCTTTCTGAGCCGGGAGTATCAGAAGTGTTCTTGCAAACATACTTGACAGTAAAATTCTGTCCAGTGTTCAGAAGGATGAATAAAGAACAAACTAAGTTCAACTTAAGTGCAGCTGAAACGAGAGCCACGCTATGGGAATCCCGGTGCACTGCATTTTGAAATAGAGGACAACGCTAATGGCAAATACTACTGTGTTCTTTGCCAGCCTGCAATTATTATGCCACTGTCACATGTCAATTTAACTCTGGTGTCTATTCAATTACTTATATACTATTGCACGACCTCCACTGATGTTTCTGTAAAACATACCTTTTATCCTGAATTTTGACCTTCTGTCCTGAATTTTTTATCTGAATTTTGACACTTTTTCCTGAATTTTTACATTCACCGTCCTGAATTTGCACCCAGGCCAGTTGGTCACCCTATGTTCAGTGCTTCCCGCCCCTACTCAAACCTGTCAGTGATGCGACTGCAGATGCAGAAAGGTCTTCCGCATCATCCTTCAGTGTGTGAATTCATCTGCAGGAAAAGATACCCGGGAGCCTGTGGGAGAACTAGGCTTTCCTCCCCTCCCCAGTTTGGGGTCTGTATTTTAAACATCCGAGGCTGTGAAAGGGAATGAAAACATAATCAACATGGCAAGGCGGTAAAATATTTATGGGGAGAAAGTCGATCCGTTAGCAATCCTGGGGAAAAAAGACCCATGGCTAGAGGGTACATCCAGCGCATCACCGTGGGGTGTCGTCTCATCTTAGCATCAGCAAGAAAGGGGGGAGGTTGTAAAATGCACAAAATTGACTTTGTGATTAACCTAAAGGCACCTGCTGGACTAACTTCTTCCATCCCCTGCAGTTGGAGAATTTGTTTGTATGTGATCAAGGAGATTGTTCATCCCCTGAAGCGGATTTGACAAGCAGAAGACACAGGGCTTGATTTAGAGGACAGTGAGAAGAAATCCAGAAAAACATTGCATTTCCCACCTCCGATGTCATATCATTAGGGGTGTGTGAAATATGCCTATGTTGCTTTCACACAATTACTTAAAAATTTCAGAAAAATGATGCCAAATTCTGTGTAATCTAGGCAAATGCAAAGCTGGTATTTAGGGCTATATTTTAGAATAAAGAGCATCCTCAAATTAATTTTGGAAATGAAGACGCATTTTGTGCTAAAAAATGGCTCTAAAAACACATGCTGCAAAAAACTGCTTATTCATGTTGTTACCCTACACAACTTGGCATACCGGTGTCATTTTTTAAGTTCAAAAGAAATTTTATTAGTCAAAAAACAGGGTGTCAAAACAGAGTACATGAGTAATTCAAGAGTGATTGGAGAAGAAGGGAAAAAAAGAAAGCAATAACAATCAATTAAAGCAGTACAGCAAAATCAATAATAAAAAAAACTAACATACCAGTGTCATTTTACGTCTTTCATATAACAAGCGTAACAAGTATGACAAGTGTAACACAAAATATCCCAAATCATGCAATTTACAAGGGCATAATTTAAATTTTGTTATTATTCACCCACTTCTCAGTTTTCCAGATAGAGACTATTCCGCCAGAGGAAATACTACAACTTGGAGTTCCCATGGGGCAGTAACTACTACATTGTTGCTGCTAGTTGATGATAACACTTTAACTGCTTGTTCATCCAGGCCACTGGATGGTACCTGCACGTGTCCATAGCCCCTAATGTAGACCAGTGTGAATGACCAGACAAGGCCCTAATTAGACCCAGGTTGTTGGCCCTAGATGGAGAGCACTTCTGCCTGGTGGGCCTTAGACACCCAGATAATTTTATCCAAAAACACCTTCTCGTGTTTCCCTGCTACTTCCTTCAGAGAAGGCCTATTTCTGAGTCTGCAAACTACATCCTGCTCTTCCTTCCTAGTTCAGACCAGATAGATCTTTCTTTGGTTCCTGTAGGTCAACATTGGTATTTGGTCTTCTTTGTAGTGACCTTAAATGTTCTCTGCAACACTGCACACCTGCTCGGATCTCACCCTGAGGATGGAAGAGGGCTGGAACTCTTGGTACGGTCGTCAGGACTTGACAATGCAATGTACATTTCTTTCATTCTACTATTAGCGAATCAGTAAGTTGCCTTGCTGATTTATGCGGGTCAACTCTTGCAAATCGATTTTATCGTAGCTAAGTTTGATTGTCTATTGTTCACAAATGGCCAGATATACAAACATTCAATTTTGCGAGTCGTAACTTGCGACTCGCAATTTGCGACTCGCAAAATTGAATGTACAACAGTGTCTCAGACACTGTTTGCGATTCCCAATGGGGTCGCAAATTCCATGCCTCATTAATATACATGAGACAGTCGCAATTTACAACCCCATTGGGAATGGCTGGCACTCACAGGGATGGTGGCCTGCTGGGGTCAGCAGACCACCATGTCTGTGACGGCTTTTTTAATGAAGAAGCTATTTTTTTTAAATGCAGCCTGTTTTCCTTATAGGAAAACTGGATGCATTTAAAAAAGAAAATGTAAACAATTCAGTTTCATTTTTTAAGGGGAGGCAGTGGTGCTTGAGACCACTGCCTGCTCTTAAAAATATTTTCACACTCATTCACAAAGGGGAAGGGGTCCCAAGGGGACCCCTTCATGTTTGCGAACGGCTTACCACCTTTTGAAAAGGGTGGTAAAGTGCAAGTGTTTTGCAACCGCAAATGCGGTCGCAAAACAGTCATACATTGCAGTCAGACTCGCTATTAGGAAGGGACGCCCTTGGCACGCCCCTTCCTAATAGAAAGTCGCAAACCATATTTTGTGAGTCTCTAATAGGTTAGCGACTCACAAAGTACAGTTTGTACATGGGACTGACCATTTTTGCTCTTGTAAACTGGCCTAATTCCCGTTTGGGACCGCAAAAAACGGTCGTACATCTAAGTTTTTAACAGTGATGATTTCAGAACTTGCCAGCCTAGGTTATATTTTTTAATCGGATTGTGTGATTCTGGGCAAATTACATCATCGTCATGTGCCTGTGTTCCCTTAACATTCTTAATTTGAGAGCACTTGTTGATTCAGGTCGCAGTTGTGTATCGCCATTGCTGTAAATAGAGTGAGTAAAAACAACCCTTGGCAAAGATAAAAGATCTGGGGTTAGCTGCCATCCATTTTGCTTTGTGGATGTTTGTTTTACTTGTCATGGTAATTGTACAACTTTGTTGTTTGGGGTGCTGCCTGGCCAAAATGAAACAAATCGGCTAAAAGCAAAATTTGTTTTAGTCTCAAAAAGCACCTCACCAAAGTTGTCCCTGGCACCAGAGGGAACTACTTTGCGTCTTTGTATGCGGGTGGGCACCTAGTTGATGAGTTTAATGTCATCCCTCTCAGTGAAATCAGCCCTAGGCTGCATGCTGAAGTGGGCAGAGGAAAAATCTGAATACCACACCGACAGCCCAATGGATGAAGAGGTCTGACTAAAAGTCCCTGTGAGTAAGCATATGATATATATAATTTTAGTAAAATTAAAATGATCTAAAAACAAGGCAGAGCTTTGAATACAAAGTTAATAAAACATTGTATAGTTGTAGTACAGTATTCAGAAACAGATTAGTTAATAATCTAAATTTTTTTCCTTAGCTGGGTTCAACTGAATTGTTTCCTTACAGAAAGCTATTTCTTAGAGGAATGACAGCTATATGGAAAAAAATGCTTTTTTTCTATTTTCTATTTTCCACCACTTGAACCTAATCACTTTCTTGTGTTTTGACAAGCTGCTGCTGTAACAAGGGGGATCATTAGAAACCCCACCCACACAGTGCTTTGCAGCTTCACCTCCTGGTCACCTTTGACCCCTCTAAATAACAATGCAATTAAAGCGCAGATTGGTAACTAAGGGCACTGCACGCGGTGAATATTCCTGCTCATAATTAGAGGAAAACGTGCTCTGATTCAGTTTGTGCGGAGTGATGCTCTTGGCTCGAGATTTTCATTGAATCCCTGGTGTATACAGGAGTGATTGACTGGTGGGGGTGGGGAGTGACTGCTGCCTGTCCATGATTTGTCTTAGAATATTTGTTGCCAGCACTTTAAGTATTATGGCTGAGATACCCGCCACCCCCTCTCAACACAATCCCCCAAGGATGGGAAGACGGAAACGGTTCTGAACTTGTGGAAGGCGGGAGGGAGTTACCCTCCCGGCCGTATTTATTAAAATATGAAACAAAATTAAAAACGTTAAAATAACAGTTTCATATCATGTACAATTTCATTTACACATTATGATGTTCTTGGCTGACCTTAACACATCTCTAATACAAAGGTTCTCCTAGCCGAACTAAACATCCTGCAAATGCATTACTCAAACTTTGAAATTGTACATCCTAACATTACGGGCCAACGGCAAGGTCGTAACCGGTGTCAGATCCCCAATACCAGAACTCCCCCCTCACTTGTGAGGGGCGGTCGCACAGAGGACTGTACCTCTGTGCCAACTTCCAATTTCCCTTGTCTTAGCGGGGCCCCCCTGTTAACTCGACGCCATCTTTAGTGGTCTTCCGAGGACTCGTGTGAGGTGTCTAGAAGGTAGCGTAGACCCCCTTCCCACCCCACACAACTTACCACATCTGCCGTCGCAGATGTCCTGGCCCCGGGAAATTCCCAGGAGGGGCCCTAGCCCCTCCTCCCCAGGGAGGGGCCTATGGCCGCCTTTCCTTTCGGCGTCCCCATCCTTAGAGGGGACCGCCTCCCCGTTTGAGGGGCCAATGGCCGCCTCCCCCCGGGCGCTCCCATCCATAATGGGTGACGCCCCACCTCTAGGGATCTTCTAATTCCTGCTCACCGATCATGACCTTACCGCCCGACCAAAATAAATACGACAATCTAAGACTAAAGTGGAGAAAAACAATTTATACTTAAGCAAATCAAAATATACTCTCTACCAAGCATCCGGTGCAACTACTTTGCTGAATAAAACATGCTGAAAAGGAAAAAATTATCAACTTTATTACACACCAAATTACCAACTTTATTCAAAACAACCTGTAAGAAAACAATAACAAGAGACTCGACTTTATTCCAACAAATCCCTGTCATCAGGGGCTGGTGGGTGGGTCAAAAATGGCTCTTCGTTCCGTCTCAAGCTCACGTGCAACGGGGAGGTGCAGCTTCAGAGCACAGGAACAAGAGGATGCTTCCTTGGCTTGTCGCTCCTTTTATCCTTCTTCGGGCGGGCGTGGACCCACCTCCAATCCGCTAAGCATGAGCGAATTTTGCGGATCTCGCGTTCGCGAATTTTGCGGATTTGCGGATTCGCAATCCGCAAAATCCGCGAATTCCCGCGAATTTGCGGATTTTTTTTTTTTGTGTTCGCCCGTGTTTCTGCCAGTTCGCGAGGGTTTTTACAATTTCGCAATTTGCGAACTTACCTGTCGGGTCGCAAGTTTTGCGAACTTGTTGTTTCTACGTGTCCAGCCTGTTTGGGACACTCTTCTTCATCACTGCCACTCTCTGTCACCACTGCCACTCTCTGACTACTCATGCCACCCTCTGGCCCACCCATGCCACCCTCTGTTTCATCATCACACCCTCTGGTTGTCCAGTGTACATTATTTTCGGCAAAGCAAAGCACACCTTCCCTGCCTCAAGTGACCTGAATTAATTTGGGGCTGATTAATGTGTCACAGAATATTTTTTTAGCTGGCACCTGCTTCCTTAGTGCGCCCTGATTAGTGATCTTTTGCACTTGCTAAGTGCTTTCATTGTTGCAAAATTAGTTACAACACCTGCCCTGCCCCAACTGACAATAATGAATTAGGGGCTGATTAATGGATTTTAACTTCCAGCCTGGCTCCTGCTTGTCTCCCTTAGCTGTAATTCAGGACCTTTGTGGCATATGTGTAACTATTCTGAGGTTCAGAGCAGGGTCACATAATAGTTTCAACTGGCAACTGAACTCTGGAGGGGCCCCTCAGGAAGCACTACAGGAAATGGCTACTAATGATGTGCCTGAACTTTTGAACCTGGTAAGTAGTTACTTTCAGTTTTGCTAAAATCGTATTTCTGCAATTTTGCACTTATTCGCGGGGCGCGAACTCACGCGAACAGTGCGAGCAGTGCGAGCAAAATCCGCTGCTCGCGGATTTGCGGATTTTGCGGGAAATTCGCAAATCTCGCGGATTGCGGATTTCCCGAAAATCCGCAAAATCCGCGAGCGGAACGGATTTTCCGCCCACACCTACAATCCGCCTCCAGGGCGTGGCTATCGGTGTTGGTGTCTAGGACAACCCTCTCTTGGGCGGGAAAAGGCGCGCCCCGGCTACGCCGCTTCAGGCATACCAGCCGAGACTCGCCTCCCGCCCAAAATGGCTTCCCGGGGGGATCGGGGTACTCCACCATACGTTCGGGGGGACCGAGTGGTCGCCCCTTTCCATATGGCTGAGATACCCGCCACCCCCTCTCAACACAATCCCCCAAGGATGGGAAGACGGAAACGGTTCTGAACTTGTGGAAGGCGGGAGGGAGTTACCCTCCCGGCCGTATTAATTAAAATATGAAACAAAATTAAAAACGTTAAAATAACAGTTTCATATCATGTACAATTTCATTTACACATTACGATATTCTTGGCTGACCTTAACACATCTCTAATACAAAGGTTCTCCTAGCCGAACTAAACATCCTGCAAATGCATTACTCAAACTTTGAAATTGTACATCCTAACATTACGGGCCAACGGCAAGGTCGTAACCGGTGTCAGATCCCCAATACCAGAACTCCCTCCTCACTTGTGAGGGGCGGTCACACAGAGGACTGTACCTCTGTGCCAACTTCCAATTTCCCTTGTCTTAGCGGAGGCCCCCTGTTAACTCGACGCCATCTTTAGTGGTCGTCCGAGGACTCGTGTGAGGTGTTTAGAAGGTAGCGTAGACCCCCCTCTCACCCCACACAACTTACCACATCTGCCGTCGCAGATGTCCTGGCCCCGGGAAATTCCCAGGAGGGGCCCTAGCCCCTCCTCCCCAGGTAGGGGCCTATGGCCGCCTTCCCTTTCGGCATCCCCATCCTTAGAGGGGACCGCCTCCCCGTTTGAGGGGCCAATGGCCGCCTCCCCCCGGGCGCTCCCATCCATAATGGGTGACGCCCCACCTCTAGGGATCTTCTAATTCCTGCTCACCGATCATGACCTTACCGCCACAGGCCGGATAGTTGACTGGCTATCCGGACCCCCCACAAAACTCCTACTTAAAGGTCATAGCTGCAAACTCTTTAACCAAGCTACGAGGTCTCCTATGAGTAAAGTATTCCCCACCCGGGACAAATGAACTCCATCCTCTAGATACATATGGTCCCCCCTGATACACCCATGCGGAATAGAATGCAATGTACTTGTACGGAACAATCTACCAAGTTTGTTATTCACCTTCTTCACTGAATGATTTACAGCAGCCACAGAATTAGCCCCCCGCCACACCTTTCGTGGAATCATATGGGACCATGCAATCGTGCACCCCGGAACCCTTCTCGCCAACCAACTTACTGTGGATAGTATCGATTCGAGAAGTACTCGTCTACCAATGGTCACCAAATCATTGCCCCCAAGATGCACTATGATTACAGATGGCGGTGACCTTGTCCGCCCTAACAAACCCTCCATAAAACTTTGAAACTAGTCAATACAGAGCCCGCCCCTTCCGTAGAAGGTCACCCTGTACCCGTATTCCCCAGCCATGTGAATCATGTCACCTGCTTTGAATACGTCTGCGGCACGCCTCACGTATGAGTGGCCCACGACCCACACCACTCTTTCCTCAGCCGGTGATCTTTGACCGCTGGTTCCCAGGTGTCGGGTCGACTGCACAGTCCGCCCCGCCTCGTAAGCTCGCGACACTGTAAACCAAACAAAAACAGGAAGCGTGAGTGCAAGACATAGGCTTCACAACATGTGCAACCGCACATACCTTTTATAACAATTCGAGGACCAACGCCCTAACTGTTTCACTTTTTCCACACTCAGACCCCTGGCTGTAGCCTCTGTAGCAGCCCCTATCTGGAAGGAATGGGTCCCAAACTCGCACGGGTTCAAGCCCGCTGCTGCGATTGCCATCGTTAGCACCCGCTGGAACTGAAACCTCGTCAGTGGGGTGGCGTCGGCGTGCCTCAGCAAGCTTCCCCCCCATGATGCCGCCCTCTGCGCCAAATACTCCTCAACGCATGCTACCGGGCACATGGGAGATCCCGGAATCCGCTGAACCACTACACTGTCCCCGATCGCTTTCTGATCGGTCTTGGACCTGGCAAATGAGACTACCATTGTCTCCCCCTTAATTTGAGTGTGCTCCCGGCACAGACCCCCCCCGTATCCTGCTTGTTCCTCGCTACCAGCTCGCTTACCCGCATAGCCCGATGGAATGCTAATGCAAAAGCGGCCCGGAATAGCACTGTCTCTGATTGAGATGAACATGTCGCAGGGAGTACGGACAGTAACAGGGCCAACCTTTCCAGACCTATCGGGTGTCTTTCATCCACTCTGCAACCCTCACGGCGTTGCCACCCACGCAGCGCCTTCTGCACCAAGAAAGACGCCGTGGGATCCTGTAAGCCATGGGCCCGTGCCATGAAAGAAATGGCGGCCTGGTGCCTATTGGCCGTAGCCACTGATTTGCCTGCCTGATGTAATGATAACAAAAAGTTCAGGACATACTCTTCTTGGCCCCAAAGCTCCCCCCTGGCTGAACCCAAAAAGGACAAATAAGAACGGAACGCCCCTTCATAAGCCTTCCTTGTCCTGGGTGCTAGACTCTCTCCCACGAGGTCTTGTAGTCCGGGGCACCGAGAGACCAGAGAGCTTCGGGAAATGGTGCCGCCACCGGGTCCGCTGAGGGCAGAAAACCCCAGAAGGCCTGCATGCGGGAACGAGAAAGCGCATCAGCTGCTTGATTTAACACCCCTGGCACATGTCTTGCCCTAAAGTGGACGTTTAGTCTCATACACAACAGGACAATTTCCTTTAACAGTCTCAAGATCCATTTGCAGCGTGCTGCCTGACTATTGATACACTCAACCACGGTCATATTGTCAGACCAGAACACCACAGAGCGATCACAAAACTCCTCAGGCCATGTTTTTAAGGCCACCAGAATAGGGAACAGTTCGAGAAACCCAATGTTACCTGTCAGCCCACTCTCGTGCCACCATGTCGGCCAGGTTCGTGCTGACCAATGATTACCCAAGATGGCGCCAAAGCCCACACTCCCTGCCGAGTCAGTCCACAACCCCAGCTCCACGGAGGAGACCGCTGGTTGGTTCCACACGACACGACCGTTGAAATCCGCCAGGAATGCCAACCATATGCGCATGTCCTGACGGACCTCTGCCGAGAGCCTAGTACGGTGGTGCTCTTCCTTAAGGCCGACCATGGCTTGAGCAATAGAGCGGGAAAAGGGGCGAGCCATCGGTATCACTCTAAGGGCAAAATTCAGCTGACCCACAGCCTGCTGCAACTGATGCAAATTTACCTTCGTCTCGCTAATACATGTTTCAAGCGATGCCTTAAACTTCGTTACCTTTTCCTTAGGCAAACGGAAGCACCCCTCTTCGGAGTCGAGCTCTATTCCAAGAAACTCGAGCGAAGTAGCCGGGCCCACTGTCTTACCTGGTGCCAATGGCACGCCAAAGCGAATCATGAGATCACAAAATTCATTCAAAGCCTGTGCACATTCCATGTCACCGGCTGCCCCCAGAAATAGAAAATCATCAAGATAATGCATAACATGTGTAAACCCTGTTGTTCTTGTGAACGCCCATTGCAAAAAACTACTGAACTTTTCAAAATACGCACAAGAGATGGAGCAACCCATTGGCATACATTTATCCATGTAGTAGCGTCCTTGAAACATGAAACCAAGGAGACGCTGATCATCTGGGTGTACCGAGAGCAACCGGAACGCCGATTCAATGTCCGATTTGGCCATCAGCGCTCCGGGCCCCAGGCGATTCAACATGGCGACAGCCTCATCAAAAGATGCGTACCGCACCGAACAAACTCCTGGGTCAATCGCATCGTTCACCGAAAGACCCCTTGGAGCTGACAAATTATGTATCAACCTGAATTCCCCCGGGTCCTTTTTGGGAACCACTCCCAGAGGCGAACAAACAAAATTAGCAACAGGCGGCATGTCATATGGGCCGGCAACCCGACCTCGGGTCACCTCCTTCCCAATCTTTGCTTGTACCACCGCCGTATTCTGCAGAACCGACAGTTGGTTCCTACATTGCGTTTTACCCTGAAAATCCCCGCCGGGATGCGGAAACCATACGAAAAACCATCTCGCAACACCCCAGCGGAGATATGATCCGGATATTCGTTCAGCCAAGGAATCATTGCCATGATATCAATCGGGGTAGGGAGAGGCGCCCCTCGGACTATTTCAGACCTGTTTGGCGCCCCCTCTACTTCCCGTATCACCATTTTTGGCTCTGCACATGGTCTCGGGGTGCGAGGACTGCCCGCACCCAGCACATTCATGCCTAAACCTGCAAGATCCCTGCGGCCTAGTACATTTGCCTCTGTTAAAGCTCCAGCAGACCCCTTTTTACCGAGTTGCCATTATTCCTTGTGTGCTGATCATTGCTTGATCCTGCCCGAAAGGGCGCCCCAGACGAATGGCGGGAAAACTCGACCATGTTCCCCCCTAAAGATGGCGACTTCGCCGTGCCTGACTTCTCCATTTTCTGCCAGGAAATAGAGTCAAAACAATCCCACGTCAGGGATGAGTCGTGCTCCTTGGACTTACGAAATATGCTATCGTAACAAAACCATTGATTGCCACCATATGTTCCATAAAATTCCATGATACGTGTCTGATACACGGCTAGTTCCACCAATAATTCGGGCCTACGTTCCCCCATAATTGCAGTGAACATTCCAAACGCTATGTCCCAATTGCCGATCGATTCATCAACTCTGAAAGCGGCCATCTTGGCGCACCATACACTAGGATGCAGAAATTCTTTTTGATTTTTTACATGCTCAATCTCATAGTGATCGGTCAACAAGGAAAACATGTTCACATATTTATCAGCCCATATCCTTTCTTTTACCTCAATCGGGATATGCTGAACAACTTTTTCCCTCCTTGAAGGTACCGATCCCTCCCCCGCAATCGGCAACGGCTGCTTACCTGAACCGGCCACTGTGACCGTAGTTCCTGCCGAACCAACGCCCGATACTGGTCGTTCCACGGGAGCCTGCGGGGAAACAAAAGGAGACGGTGCCTTCGCAGCATCTTTCGATTGCCGCAACTGCTTCATTATTGCCCTGGCTTCCTCAGCCGTGGCCCCCTCGTTCTCTTTGCCTAACCATGCCGCCAACTGGGCAGCCAGCTCAGGAGGCATATCCTCCCCGTTCACAGGAGTGACTACCACAGGGATCGGTTGCCCCACGTCTGGGACCGGAGTCGGGGCCTCGATCGGGGTGACCGGGTGCGCAGGGGGTGCTTCGGGAACCGGGGCCTCACCACCCGACGCTCCCTTCTTGGCCCTTCTACCTCTCCCGTTAGGGACCACTCCCAGCAATGCTGGTCCGATGACTCTCTTAGGCCCCCCTACACCATTCATTACCGCCATCTGCTTTTTCATATCTGCCATGTCCTTCATCAGCATACGAAGCATCTGATCGGTCCCAATCCTCTTTCCGACCTTCTTGCTAGGCATCGTCCGCGTATACTCCTCAAGGTCCTAGGCCAGGAAAAACTCCGAACTCACTGAAAGAAGAAACACAAGATTAATTCTCAAAAATGGCTCTTCGTTCCGTCTCGAGCTCACGTGCAATGGGGAGGTGCAGCTTCAGAGCACAGGAACAAGAGGATGCTTCCTTGGCTTGTCGCTCCTTTTATCCTTCTTCGGGCGGGCGTGGACCCACCTCCAATCCGCCTCCAGGGCGTGGCTATCGGTGTTGGTGTCTAGGACAACCCTCTCTTGGGCGGGAAAAGGCGCACCCTGGCTAAGCCGCTTCGGGCATACCAGCTGAGACTCGCCTCCCGCTAAGCATGGGCGAATTTTGCGGATCTCGCGTTCGCGAATTTGCGGATTTGCGAACTCGCAATCCGCAAAATCCGCGAATTCTTGCGAATTTGCGGATTTTTTTTTTTTGTGTGTTCGCAAGGATTTCTGCCAGTTCGCGAGGGTTTCGTACCAGTTCGCAATTGCGAACTTACATTTCGTCGCGCAACGGTCGCGAATTATGTTGTTTCTACGTCTGGTTCATCATCACAGGTTCCCAGCACCCTCTGTTTCACCACTGCAACCCTCTGTTACATCAATGCCACCCTCTGGTTCATCATTACTGTAGATTATGGGGGGGAAAAGCAAGCACACCATCCCTGCTTCAACTCAGATGAATTAATTTGGGGTTAGTTTATTAATGTGTCACTGTTTTAAAATTCCAGTCTGGCACCTGCTTCCTTATCTGTAATTTTGCTTTCTGTTGCAGTGCATTTTTTTTCCCCAGGACCTTCTTTGTGGCCTACTTGTAGCTATTGTATGAGCCTGCTGTGAGGGTCAGAGCAGGGTCATACAATTGTTGCAACTAGCAACTGAATTCTGGAGGGGCCCCAGTCAGGAAGCACTACCGGGAATTGTTACTAATGATGAGTTTGAACTCTTGCCCCTGCCGAGTGCTTTCACTTTTGAAAAACTCGTTTTTCTGCAATTTCGCGGGGTTCGCGGGGTGCGAACACGCGCAAGATCGGATTCGGAAGCCGCAAATTCGTGCGAATATGCAATTTGTTTTTTTTGCGGCGTGTTAGTTGGCAAGGTTTTGTGCGTTTTTGCGAGCCGCTCGTAGCGCAAGACGCGAAGTTACCCTCGCGGTCGTTCAAGGGCGCAGCCATCTTGTTTGCCTGACGTATTTCCGTTTCCGGGCGCGAAGTGTAATCTCGCAAAGTCCGCGGTTTGCCAGTACAGTCTCGCGCGTGTTCGCAAGGAAAATCTCGCGCGAACTTACCCGCGCGGTCGTGAACGGGCGCGGCCATCTTGTTTCTCATTCATTGCTATGGTTCTGGGCATGGTCTTTGTATCCTCTGTCAATCTCTGCCATCCTTTGCTTGTTTGAAGTTTTTTTTTATCTATTTTACTTATTATCTATCCCTCTATTTTTCTAGCCCTATATTTTTGTGTTTACTGCTACTTTTGGTTAATTTTAAACTACTTTTGTAAACTCTTTTCTTTTCTTCTCTTCCCTATTCTATTTTCTTTATTCCTTTCCGCCCAGACCATGGTGAAGGGAGCCGGGAAGCATCCCGAGAAGGGGAAGGGTCCCGCACCCCGTGTCCGGCTCCCGTGCGGGCGTTTGAGGGGGGAGCTAGTGATGCCACGGGAGATCTTTACCCCGGAGGAGGTGGCCCAACTCATTTTTTATGTTCAGCGCCGCCTCCCCAGGACCATCATGGGAGGCGGCAAGATCAGTGCCGGGTACGGGGCCCGGGAGCGCCGGAAGCGGTGGGAGAAGGTGTGCCAGGCCATTTACCACCACTCTCGGGTCTGGCGCACCTACAACCAGGCCACCCACCGCTGGACGGATGTCCTGACCCGTGAGCGAGATCTGCTCGACCTCCTTGGCCTTGAGATCCCCGGGCTTGGTGAGTAGTAGTAGCTATGTCTTTACTACTATGTTTTCTCCTGCTGTGTTATTATATTGCAAATTTTTGTTTTTTACCAAGAGCAATAATGCTGCTCATTACATTGTAGGTACATTTTATTTCAAAATCTTCTGTGCATTTCAGGTACACTGCTCTCCTTCTCAGTAGTGTTGCTACTATGCTTATTTGTTTTAGATTTTGTGTTCATTTCATTGGCCTGTGAAATTATGTATGAGTGTAGTTGAAAGAACTGCGCAATGCTACACACTAAGGTTCAGATTTTTAATTACCGGCGCATCCCTGCAAAGTTGCAGGGATGCGCCAGTAATTGTGCGTCACGCCACCATCACCCATGGTGCGCCGTATTACAATGCGGCGCGCCATGGGCCCAAAACGTCACCAAAGCGTTACGCATCTGTGCCGTAAAGGTGGCGCATTGCTGGAGTTGCGTCGCAACGATGGTGCAGCTCCATCAATTCTCTGGGGTGCCCTATCTCCCCAATGCTGCGTCAAGCCGTACGTCTGCTTCAAGCAGGCGCAGGGTTTGAGTCACGCATCATTGTCCTCAAAGTGACTGATTGAAATCTTGTAGATTTCCCTCAGCCACTTTTAGGATGCGTTCCTGCGCAGGAACGCCCTCCCTTGCGCCGGAACACCCCTATTGGCGCAGGGCTTTACAACGTGATGCATCTCCCAGATGCGTCACGTTGTTAATATACGCCGCACCATTGCGCCTCTTTTGTGCTGTCGCTGCGTCACAAAAGTCACGCAACAATGGAGCAAAAGAGCCGCAAGGGCCTTATAAATCAGCCCCTACAGACTCAAGTCCAGTCCTTCCTTTGTACACATGGCGATAAGAAGAAATAGTGGTGGTGGATTAATAGTTTGAGTATTTTAATGACTGGTGAATGTAGTAGGAAACTTTAGTGTTGTCGCTGATCTTCAATCACGATGGACTTTGGCTGTCACTTTGCGTGCTGCGGACTGCTGCCTGCCAATCCTAGGCAAACCTTTTTAGTACTTTGTTTAGTGAGTTACATAGGGTAGTTTCCAATTCGACGGTCCGCAAATCAAGCAATACTAAAGTAATGACGTAGTCGACCACATGAGATTGGTCAATAATATATCCCGTGGAGTCGTTCCCTATTTGCTATTTCGCAAAAATATTTTGTTACTTTGTTAGTTCTTTTTTAAATGTTTGATTTGGTTGAGAAATAAATATCATCCATGTTTTCTGTTTTTCTTTCTTTCATGTTGTACATCAGCTTCCCCCAGGGGCAAGAGGAGGACACAGGAGGAGGAGGAGGAGGGTGCTGTTGTCGATGCAGGCCAGGACCGGGCAGTCGAGGGCTCCTTTGCTGGCCCCAGTAAGTTTTAATTTTAATATAGAGTACTTATTTTTTCCTAGCGTTCCTCATTCGATTTTTTCTAAATCGTCTTTGATCTTCTTGTAGACAGGATCTAAATTCTTATCCCTATGACTCCGTGTGGTATTACTAGATTATTCTTATTAGTCTGTCTGTGTAGCTAACTAAGATTGCACATTTGGCATTTCCATTGGACTCCCATTCTAGTCAGCAATAGCTCTATGCACTGAGTGTAGTCCTCTGGGATTGTCCATAATGTCTTTTCAAGTATTCTAAATGTTTATGCTTTGACCATTGCCAACAATAAAAAGGTGAATGACCACCACCAAGAAATAATAAGATACTACTTTACTTTTGGTTTGGATAGGACAATCCATTCTACTACTGTTGCAGGGACAAATCTGCACAAACAGAACTATGGACACTAAATAATGCATCGCTTAGCTTATCAATTATAATAGGTGCTGTAACTGTTAGACTTTCCACATACCTCAGTGATAACAGACTTTGTAGTTGAACCCCCAATCTCCTTACTGACTAGATAGTGTGGCAGAGTCATTTAGCTCCCAAAGTCACCGATGGCAGAGGCACGGACTCATGCTTGCAAAAATTCGAAAACCTTTAGCTCATCCACTCTAGTCTGGAGGACCAAAAACCACAGAGTCTATTTAAGTTTAAAAGCTTTATTAAAAGTAAACACATTTATTAAATTCAAGTTTGTCATAAAAGTGAACGTGTAACTGAAAATGGAAAAGTGCTTAGTGCTGACGATTAATTGGACACATTTCTTGTGGTCGAGCCGAGCTCTCACCTGGTTTGAACTTGATCCTGCTCGTGTTCTTAGAAGTCAAGGTTCTGTCTGTTAGGAGAAAAAGTGGTGCGTGTTAAAAAGTAAAAAGCAAACATTCATCAGTTGTGCCAAAAAGTGCAGCAAGACAACAGCCTTCCCTGGAAAAAGGGACATTTTTACTCTAGAGTACACAGTCAAAAATTATTAAATTGTACACTTTTTTCACATTTCTTTCTTCCTCCTAGACCAAATATTATATAGTAGTGAGTGGTGTATTCTAACATTATTAAATGTACTTTGTAGGTGGAACATCTGGAGACGGGGCCAGCGCGGAGGTGGTGGCATTGGACGAGGAGGACAACTCTGGGGAGGAGGCGGTGCAAGTGCCGGAAAAGGACATGCCTGTGAGGGTTCACACGGTGGTGGCGGGCAGAGGTAAGCTATACATTCCTTAGTCATTGAGATTGAAGACTGCAGAGTGTGCTTTCTGCACGGGTGTATTATAAAAAAAGCAGGTAGTAGCCTCCTCTAAATGTACTTCGACTTAGCTGTGAAGTTTTTGGCGAGAAGAATCCCAATCAGATCTGAGGTGAACTTGATGGATGGGATGAACGAAAAGCGAAAGAAGGGTGTAAGTAAGTGTGGAAGCACGAGAAATGTAATGATGACTGGCAAAGAAGAATGATATGTGTTTGCTTGGTCCCCGAGGTGGCTGGGAAGGTAAGAAAATGGTATGGTGCATGGCTGGGTGAATGATGAAGCAAGGATGGGTGGAAGGAGAACAGCCTGGGTGGGTGAGACAGAAACTGTATGTGTGCAATATACTTTGAATGGATGGATGCCTGGATCATTCATGGTACTATCTGACTCTTAGATAGCATATGTGAATCTAGAGAGAGTAGACGGTCACTGGATGAACTAAGTGTTACTTTGAAGAGCATGTAACACCGCACCCGCACGTCCGTTCCAGTGTAGGAAAGGCAAGGAAAAGAAGTTGTAACGTTGTCCAAAGACTACCATGAATAGTAGCAGTAGTTTGTATTGCAACTGCAAGCACAGCATATATCCAGTTATTACGGTGGGCACTCCCTACCTCCCTTAATAACTTTAGTTTAGTAGTAGTACGTCATTCATGTGTGGGGGTATCACTGTTCACTCAATAATAAGCAAAGCACCTAAAGTCATCCCATATGTCATCAAATACATCCCATGTGAAGTGATAGATAATCAGATAATTTAGCTTCTTCATTTTCCTTTTCTAATACTCATTTGCACTGTAGGGTGAAAGCTAAATTAATTAAGCAGTAGCCCTTTTAACAGAGTATTCTCAGTGCCACCCGTAATAGAAAAGTAAGAGCTTCACCACCTGCATGTACTGGACCGGTACAGTAACGCAAGTCTGTCTCACTCACCATGGTGTGCGTCTGTTTTTCTCGGGTGCAAGTTCACTGCGCTGGCATTATGCCGGCTTGCATAAGATAACGTACCAATTTTCCTAAACAAGAGAGAAGAAGAAGAATAAGAGTGGTGTACTGTCATAGTCGACTGTAATAGAAGTCCATAGTGCTCGTAGAATTTGTTCCTTAAACTCCCACTAATGTTAGAGCAAGGATGAAGAAGTCGGAGGTTACATAGATACTGTCCTCAATAGTTATGCACTGTGCTTTCAATTTGCTACTTGTACTGTGACAACTTTCTGCTCAATCATTTTGTGTTAATCTTAAGGAGCATTGGTTACAGACTATGTCTTTCTTTTTTCATGTAGTTGCTCCTTCCAAATCCAAGACACCATCAAGGAGGAAGGAGCTGGCTCGAATGGCCCGGCAACGGAGGCTGGATGCCACTGTTGCTGAATATCGGCGGCTGGTGGCCCTGGAGGAGGAGGAGACGCAGTCTGGAACAACAACAACGTCCACTGGGACAGCTGCCTCCTCCTCCGTGCGGGCTGCCAGCCAGCGCAGTGCTCCAGCGGTACGGAGCCGGGCTACCAAAGCCAAACGCCACCGCCCAGCAGCAAAGAAAGCAGCTGCCCCTCACAGGATTTGCAAGGCACACCGGTGCCGCTTATCCCTCAGACTGTCCTACCTGGAGCAGGAGGTCCATAATTATAAGAACGTGGTGGAGGGCCTCCGCTTCGAACTTGCCACCCTCCGCAAGGAGCATGATGCCCTGGCTGCTAATTCCAACAGCACCCTGCCATAGTGTCCCTTGCCCCTTTTTTAGAGACTTTTGGGGGGTGGGAATTGGGAGTTGTGATTTTTGGGGACTTTTGAAGGACAATCGTTGGGGTTAGGGAGGGTCTTGCGGGAGATTCTTTTGTTAGGGCTATAAAAATATACTTTTTGAAACTTTATCTGACCATACCTGTTTTTTACTGCTTTTGAGTCTGGTGGGTGGGGGTTTAACATAACAGTAAGTTTGTTTTCCTGAATAGTCCTAGGACTTTAGTAGTACTACCGTCAATCAAATCTCTCGTCTCTCCTAATACTCCATTATACTACCTCCAACCAAACGCCTATCTTACCTGTAATTTCTGTTTGCAAGTAGGGCTAGGCCCAGGGCTGGCTCCACGGGAAACAGCAAATAAGGTTGGCAATCCTGGGCGGATAAAATTTCCTCATAGCGGTGGTACTAGTGGTGTGACACAGTGGCAGTTGCTTGCCTATGAAAAAAAGAAAATGAAATCTGGTTTGTCCTCCTGAGCAATACAAAGGTACAATACAGAATATAGCAGGTGACAGAAGTACACGAGAACAGTGCCACGTTGTAGCCTAACAAATGTTAAAGTATAACTAATTCGGTTGAAGTTCTTTGACATTAGCCATGGGTCTTTGTCAAGCAGAGTAAGAATATATCCTCGGATTTCTTCACCAGCCTGTTGCTATCACCTTATCCTCCCCAGCAAGTGTGTGGATTTATTGCTGTAATTTAGTCACACATCAATCAAAACCACACAGCCCGGGGGAAGAGGGTTAGGGTTTGAAAAATGGATGGGTACGGGGGTTTTTGGGAAAGGTTTTGGGAGACAAGAAAAAGTAGCACAGCATGGACGAACAATTGTGAACATAAACAAATCTTTGGGTACAAACCTATCCATCAATCTTTGAAAGTGCATACACTACTGTAACTGCATGCATGTCAGTTAAAAGTAATTAGTACTTTCGACAACTGTGGAAGAAAGAATGCGACAGTACAGGGCGTGGGTGGAAATATTGATAACTATATTCAACATAAGGTCTCTGTAGCCAGATACCTGAGAGCCTTGCTGGTCACTATAAATCCATTCACAACAACACTCAATGGGGTTGGTCTGGAAGGTGTCAGGTTTACTCCCCGTGATCCAGTCGATGCAAATATGGTTCCACCTCCAAATGTCACCAACACCCAGAAGTGTAAACACAGGGTGTTCGAGGCATTAGGCGGGGGAGAAAAATAACAAACTAAAATAAAAAATGTGGGATGGGTAAAGGTAGGGTCAGCAGGGAAAGGATACCTGTAACAGAAGACAAGACAGGCATCAGTGAAGTGCTGTCCTAACATACAAGGGTACTCTCATATAGTCTCACTAAATAGTCTGCAAGTCTCCCGCCTACTCATGGGAAATGTAGTTTCATAGTACGGTAGGCGCTTAGGGGCTGCGTAACCTGACAGAAGGTATAGTAGATAGAAAAGGAGAAATTGCTTTTTTTCTAGGTGTCCCCTCACTCACCAGGGTTGCCCCTTGGTGACATGCTTCATCATTGGGGCCATCCCAGTCCTCTACGGCCTGGGGCGTGCTGCGACTTGCGAATTACGTAGGAGCACTTACAAATGACTATGTGTGGTGCAGATGTGATAGTGGAGTGGACTAAGTGATGTGTTAAGGGATCAATGTAGAAGCAGAGAGAGAGCCAAGAAATGCAGTCACAGTCAGAGAAAAAGGCAAGGGATACTGTATCTATGTGGTTGTAGTGGTCCTGTTGGAAGTGGTAAGTAAGTTGCCCGCAGAAAAAAAATCCTCCTATTAGCGGCACTCCTCCATTGCAGCCGACGCTTCGTCCATCGATGTTGGTCACCAGAAGACACCCTGTCCACTGCCTGCCTGATGCTGAATTGTGGCTCGCTACTGTGAAGCCTGACTCCATCCTTTTTTCCCCATTGCAGAGACTGAAACCCGGCCTGTAATTATTCAACGAAAAACAGGAAGTGATATAATATTACAACACCACTGATAAATAAATATAAGGTATGTAGGCTGTGGAGTGCAAAAAGTCACAATTTGTTTTTCCTAGTAGACAGTACAATGTTTTTGAAAGTGCGTACTCTGAGTCACCTTTTGAAGGATAAATAAGTATGGGCAAATTAATGTATCGGATCTTGCCCCTCAAGCTAGGTGTACTGTAAACTGTGTTTTAGAACAAAATTAGATCTTCCTAGCAGTGCTCCCACCCAGACCCTTACTAAAGCCAGTCGCAAAAATGTAGAAGACCCCCAATCAAATCTCAAAAAACGAGGCCTAGCAGAAAACTGGTGACAAAACTTACTTTGAAAGTAAAAGTAGGCCGAAGTACCCTAATTACCCATTACCCACCGTGGATTGCATTCAAACCACTTGCAAGCAACCAAGCAAAAGTAGCCATAGCCAGCATCGCTCCAAGACTCGAAATCCCCCCCACTCAAACACATGCAATAGAAATACTGCTAACCCTAACGAACCCTAAGTTAAGAATAGTGGCAAAGGCTTTCTTTAACTATGCCAAATCCCCCCTTTCCCACCATGGATTTTCTTCAAATGACTTGCAACCAAAATTACACATTCTCACGAGTGCTCTAAGACCCCAGAACTCAGTTTGAAAAATCTAGAACACCCCGAAACACATGCAATCCTGCTGCTAGGGCTAACCCTAACGAACCCTAAGTTACAAAAAGTGCCAAAACTAAAGGCTTTTCCGCGCGGATTTTGTTCCAACCACTTCTACCCGGTATTAGACCTTCCCAGGAATGCCCCAAGACCCGGCAACCCACCCGCCAAGAAGCGTAACACCCCCAAACAGGCCAAAAGCAAAATCTCATACTTGCAATATTTCTGGGCCTTCGGTCCAAACGCGCTGCGTAGCTAGGCCATAAGTCGGGGTTGGCACGACGGATTTCCTGAAAAGCAAATGCAATCAAGATTAGAGTGTCCCAGCAGTGCTCCCAGACCACGAAACTCACCCGCAAACAGACGGAACCCCCCCTAAGAGCACCTCAAAGGCAAGCAAGTCATCAAAAACACAAAAAAAATTCCGCCTGGGATTTGGTCCAAAACACTTTTATCCGGTATTAGAGCTTCCCAGCAATGGCCCCAGAGCCGTCAACCCAGGAGAAAACGAGTAGAAGACCCCCAAACAGCCAAAGAGCAAAAGTACAAAAATGGGGACTTAGTCACTTTTTCACAAATTTCCCAAATCACTCCGCGCGCGCTCTGCAGCTAGGCCCTAAGTCCCCTCAGCCACCATGGATTTGCTTCAAACCTCTTGCAAAGTAAAGTATATATAGCCAGCAGTGCTCCCAGACCACGAAACTCACCCACAAACACCAGGAAGCCCCCCAAACAGGCCCCCGAAAACGCTACATAGAGCAAAATGTCAGAAATAGCCCAAAAAAAAATCGGCCTGGATTTTGTCCCAACCACTTCTACCCGGTATTAGACCTTCCCAGGAATGCCCCAAGACCCGGCAACCCACCCGCCAAGAAGCATAACACCCCCAAACAGGCCAAAAGCAAAATCTCATACTTGTAATATTTCTGGGCCTTCGGTCCAAACGCGCTGCGTAGCTAGGCCATAAGTCGGGGTTGGCACGACGGATTTCCTGAAAAGCAAATGCAATCAAGATTAGAGTGTCCCAGCAGTGCTCCCAGACCACGAAACTCACCCGCAAACACCAGGAAGCCCCCCAAACAGGCCCCCGAAAACGCTACATAGAGCAAAATGTCAGAAATAGCCCAAAAAAAAATCGGCCTGGATTTTGTCCCAACCACTTCTACCCGGTATTAGACCTTCCCAGGAATGCCCCAAGACCCGGCAACCCACCCGCCAAGAAGCATAACACCCCCAAACAGGCCAAAAGCAAAATCTCATACTTGCAATATTTCTGGGCCTTCGGTCCAAACGCGCTGCGTAGCTAGGCCATAAGTCGGGGTTGGCACGACGGATTTCCTGAAAAGCAAATGCAATCAAGATTAGAGTGTCCCAGCAGTGCTCCCAGACCACGAAACTCACCCACAAACACCAGGAAGCCCCCCAAACAGGCCCCCGAAAACGCTACATAGAGCAAAATGTCAGAAATAGCCCAAAAAAAAATCGGCCTGGATTTTGTCCCAACCACTTCTACCCGGTATTAGACCTTCCCAGGAATGCCCCAAGACCCGGCAACCCACCCGCCAAGAAGCATAACACCCCCAAACAGGCCAAAAGCAAAATCTCATACTTGCAATATTTCTGGGCCTTCGGTCCAAACGCGCTGCGTAGCTAGGCCATAAGTCGGGGTTGGCACGACGGATTTCCTGAAAAGCAAATGCAATCAAGATTAGAGTGTCCCAGCAGTGCTCCCAGACCACGAAACTCACCCACAAACACCAGGAAGCCCCCCAAACAGGCCCCCGAAAACGCTACATAGAGCAAAATGTCAGAAATAGCCCAAAAAAAAATCGGCCTGGATTTTGTCCCAACCACTTCTACCCGGTATTAGACCTTTCCAGGAATGCCCCAAGACCCGGCAACCCACCCGCCAAGAAGCATAACACCCCCAAACAGGCCAAAAATGCAAAATCTCATACTTGCAATATTTCTGGGCCTTCGGTCCAAACGCGCTGCGTAGCTAGGCCATAAGTCGGGGTTGGCACGACGGATTTCCTGAAAAGCAAATGCAATCAAGATTAGAGTGTCCCAGCAATGCTCTCAGACCACGAAACGCACCCACAAACAGACGGAACCCCCCCTAAGAGCACCTCAAAGGCAAGCAAGTCATCAAAAACACAAAAAATTTTCCGCCTCGGATTTGGCACAAACCACTTTTAGTGCTTCCCAGCAATGGCCCCAGACCCGTCAACTCACCTGCAAAGAGGTAGAACAACACCCCCACAAGTGCTGAGTCTTTCTTCATTGGGCGTAAACCAGCCCTCTGCTTTGATGGAAATAGGAGTCTGGAGGAGGAGGATAGAGGAGCATGTTCTTCTGAACTTGTGAACCTGAGGAATGCAGACTGCGGCACCTTCAAATAAATTAGCAAACAAGTGAAGACAGTTCTGCTGATGGGCTTGTTTTTGTGATTATCTGATTAAAGTTTGAATTATATTAACTGTGCACAACAAAGAAAGACAGACACACAGGAATAAAAGTGAATAAGGATGAAAAAGAAAGTTATTGATTCGTTGTCTCATTTTCAGGGCTCGAAGTCGGTATCACGGTCCAGGAATAAGAATAAGGCTTCGTCATCATACTCTGCGAATTCAGCCAGGGTGAGGTCAGTGGCACCTGACAGAGTAGAAATTCCCTCATCTATGGTGCTGGCCACCTCCTCTTCATCCGGCACGCTCTCTCGTACTCTTATATCTGGTGGTATGAGGTGCTGATTCATCTTGATCATTGTTAACCTCTCCACATTTTTGGGCGAGAGGCGGCTCCGTTTGGGAGTTACAATCCCACCAGCCGCACTGAAAACCCGTTCAGAAGACACACTTGCGAGTGGGCAAGACAAGTAGTTTAAAGCCAGGTTGGTGAGCTGTGGCCACAATTCTTTTTTCCCATGCCAATACGCCAATGGGTCAGAATTAACATAGACCTCTGTGGAGTCATTCAGATAGTCCTTCACCATCGACTCAAGGTCCTCCTCCAAGGTTCCTCCACTTTGCGTAGCTCTTGCTGTGCCTCTGACCTTTTGAGAACCAAACCCACGCAGAGCTAGCCAATCCTCTTCAGCCTCCAATGTTTCTGTTGTCTTTCGTGCAGATGATCCGGTTGCCGGTGTCTTTAACGGCTGAGAGGTCACTTGTGCCACAGCCACAGGTGCAGAAGTGGATTGTTTTGACTGGGGATGGCCTGCTGATGTACTGCCATTTCCTTCAATTTCCAGCCGTTCTGTTTCAAACTTCTTGGCTGACAAGGCTAGCCAACGTTTGTACTTTGTAACATCTTCATCACCAAAAGGAAAGAATGCTCTGCCTGCCAGCGCCTTTTTGTAGCGTGGATCCAGAATAGTAGCACAAATGTAATGCTGTTCTGAGTGGATCTTTTGAAGACGTTCATCACCTTGTAGGAGCTGTAATAATTGCTCAGCCAGAAGCAAAGAGTCTTTCTTTTTGTCATCTTTTCCAAACACAGAACACACCTCCTTCAGTTGGTCCTCCAGCATGTACAACAATGGGATAGCTTTTCCCAAATTAGAGTCCTCCTTGCTGACTGCACGCGTGAAGACCTCAAAAGGACGAAGCATGCGTGTTAGGCTTTCAACTATGTTCCATTGCGGCCCACCCATCCTCAGCTCCTCTATACCCTCTTTCAAGAAATATTGATCGAGTTGCGTATACTGCTCATACAGACGCTCAAGCATGTAGAAGGTTGAGTTCCAACGTGTTACCACCTCCTGGATGAGTGCTTTCACTGGCATTTGACATTGATATAGCATGCTCCTCAGCTGCTTCCGGGCCTTAAAAGAATGCCTGAAATGCTTGCAAATTTTTCGGCAGTTCTCCAATACACTGTACGCTGCACTGCGTTTGTTACCCAAGAATTTTTGGACAACCAGGTTTATACAGTGCGCCAAACACGGCACTCTGAAATAGTAACCGTCCCTCATGGCCTTAACTATATTGGAGCCATTGTCCGTGGAAACATAACCAACCTTGCGTTTTAGTGGGGACAGACAGTTAAGGACCTTTGTGTTAAAGACATCCAAAATGTTTTCTGCTGTGTGACGTTTCTCCAAACCAAACATGGCTAGTGTTGCATGTTTCCGAGCACCTTTAAAAACAATGTTAGTGTCAACACCTGAGTTTAGCTTTGCTTTAGCCCCTGAAAAAGAGACCCAGTGTGCAGTGATGCACATGTAATCAGCGCCTGCGCCACTGGTCCACATGTCTGTTGTCAGATGTATAGTGTGAACAGCACTCTTCTGCAAAGCTGCCCCAATCACCTTCAGAACATCTTCATGTAGTGCTGGAACCGCAACTCGGGCAAAATAGAACCGGCTAGGAACCTTCCATTTAGGGCAGAGCGCTGTCACTAATTCTAGAAAACCAACCCCTTCTACAAAAGAAAAAGGGAGAAGGTCCAGAGCTAGCATTTTAGCCAGCTTAGTGTTATACAGACGGGTCATTGGGTGGTTGCGTTCATATTGCGCTTCTGTAAACAACATCTTTTTAATGTTGCCCTGGACCAATGATTTACGGGATGATGATGATCTCTTCGACCCAGTTACGCTTGCTGATGAACTTTTCCGCATTGATGTCTCACTCTCTCCCACACTCTTAGTGTGGCTCCCATGGGGTGTGCTGCTGACAAGGGAACTGGGTGTAAGTGAAGTGTTTGAATCGTCTTCTTCTACCTCCTCGTCATCAGCAGATGACAAATCAACGTTTTCATTACGTGCAATTCCGGCTTTCTTGACCGCCTCTAGGTGCGGAAACCATTGGACAGGGTGCCTTCTCTCAAGATGACCTCTCTGGCCTCCGGTACCATAGTTAGAACCAAGCTTACCACGACTAAATCGAAGCTTACAAAGGCTACAAATGGCTACGTTTTCCTTTTTTGGGCAAACACTAAAGAAGTCCCAAACTGGAGACTTGAAATGTCTTCGGGGGCCGGAGGAGGCGGCGATACTGGTGGTGGTGGTCCTGCTGCTAATGACAGATGAAGTGGAGGATGTGGATTGCCGAACTTCAGTACGTTTTGCACTTTCACCACCACGAATTGAGGTCGAGGACGAGGTGGGTACCTTCTTGCGAAGAAATATGGAAGCGGTAGGTTTTGGTGTACTACTTAACTCCAAATCTAATGATTCCATTTCCATTGCCTCCTCGCCGACATCATCATCACGCTCAGCAGCTTCTCGGGATAGGGTCAAAATGTCTCTTTGCTGCATGCCCGGTGGGGCTGCAGTGACCTTTGTGATGACTGGCTCGTCGTCATCGTGAGAGGCTTCATCACCAGCAGTATCTGTCACTTCTTGTTGAGCCTCATCACACTCCATAGGTTTGAGTTTTTGGACGACCTTCCTTTTACGCTTAGGTACCGGTGTCAGATCATGGTGTGCCTCTGCCTCACTGTCAGACCGCAGTTGTGGTTCCCAAGACAGATCACTTGCACCAGAACGAGGTGGGCTTGAAGAAGATGTAGACACCCCCCTTGATCTTTTCCTTGCTAGGGATGTGGAAGACAATGAATGATCATCAGGAGGAGTGGCTTCCAATGATACCTCAGCTTCATTGTCGATTTCCAAATGTGCCCCTACTTCGGGAGGAACAACTATTGTGGGCACTTGTGAACGTCCATGCACCTTTGCTTGCGCATCTCCTTTTGCTGCCTCTCCTTCCACATGTACTTGGGCGTGTACTTGCACATGGTGTTGTTGTTGCGGCTGTGGTTGTTCAACACTTGTCAGATGAGTTACAACAACCTGTGTTGATTCAGGGACATTGCTGCTACTTTCTTGCGATGAGCCAACATCACTGGTCGATGGTGATTGGAGAAGTACACTGACTGCCTCTGAAGCACTCAAGGGCTTTGACTTAAGTTGGCGTGGTGGTGGAGGCACTGAACCCAATGGAGCAGGGGTGCTGCTCTCAGGTTGGTCCCCAGCAGATCCTGCTGCTGCAGGCGTACTTTTTTTTTTGCTCCCAAAAAAAGTGGCGGGTGGCACACCAGCCTCCTTGGTAACTTGCTTCTTCTGCTCCTTACTAGCAACTTTCTTGCTAGAGGAGCTACGGAGAACTTTCTTTGGGGGCGGGGCCATCTTCTTCAGAGCAGGTCAGACAGCAGGCCGCAGTTGCACGAATTGTAGAGTTGTCTGAGGCCAGACGTGACGTCGCGTGACGTTATGCTGCACACACACACCGCTGCAGGACTTCTTCCTGGCACTGGTGGTTCTCTTGAGTCTTGTGCACCTAAAAAAAATGGAAGACAGAGGAACATCAGTTCAGTTATAGAGCACAAAAAAATCGAAAAACACTGCAAATTCAGCACAATCCCAATCCATCCATGCCCTCCATAATGTTTAAATTCAAGACAACCCACAGAAAGACTAGGCCCATGCTAGACTCAAATACCCCTGGTGAAAAGGCCACAAGTACAGGCCCAAAAATCAAAAAACACTGCAAAATCAGCACAATCCCATTCAATCCATGGCCTCCATGATGTTTAAATTCAAGATAACCCACAGAAATACTAGGCCCATGCAAGACTCACTACCCCTGGGCATAAATAAAGGTTGAAAAGTAGGCAAAATGGTTGGAGGCCTAACAACAAAGCCTGCATTCAAAATGGCCACTTGCCTGCCAGCACATGGCCAGTGCCTGTAGCTGCACTCAAAATGGCCACCAGCCACATGGCATGTCCCTCCCCATGAACACCCCCAAAAATCGAAAAACACTGCAAAATCAGCACAATCCCATTCCATCCATGGCCTCCATGATGTTTAAATTCAAGACAGCCCACAGAAAGACTAGGCCCATGCTAGACTCAAATACCCCTGGTGAAAAGGCCACAAGTACAGGCCCAAAAATCGAAAAACACTGCAAAATCAGCACAATCCTATTCCATCCATGGCCTCCATGATGTTTAAATTCAAGACAGCCCACAGAAAGACTAGGCCCATGCTAGACTCAAATACCCCTGGTGAAAAGGCCACAAGTACAGGCCCAAAAATCGAAAAACACTGCAAAATCAGCACAATCCTATTCCATCCATGGCCTCCATGATGTTTAAATTCAAGACAGCCCACAGAAAGACTAGGCCCATGCTAGACTCAAATACCCCTGGTGAAAAGGCCACAAGTACAGGCCCAAAAATCGAAAAACACTGCAAAATCAGCACAATCCCATTCAATCCATGGCCTCCATGATGTTTAAATTCAAGACAACCCACAGAAATACTAGGCCCATGCAAGACTCACTACCCCTGGGCATAAATAAAGGTTGAAAAGTAGGCAAAATGGTTGGAGGCCTAACAACAAAGCCTGCATTCAAAATGGCCACTTGCCTGCCAGCACATGGCCAGTGCCTGTAGCTGCACTCAAAATGGCCACCAGCCACATGGCATGTCCCTCCCCATGAACACCCCCAAAAATCGAAAAACACTGCAAAATCAGCACAATCCCATTCCATCCATGGCCTCCATGATGTTTAAATTCAAGACAGCCCACAGAAAGACTAGGCCCATGCTAGACTCAAATACCCCTGGTGAAAAGGCCACAAGTACAGGCCCAAAAATCGAAAAACACTGCAAAATCAGCACAATCCCATTCCATCCATGGCCTCCATGATGTTTAAATTCAAGACAGCCCACAGAAAGACTAGGCCCATGCTAGACTCAAATACCCCTGGTGAAAAGGCCACAAGTAGAGGCCCAAAAATCGAAAAACACTGCAAAATCAGCACAATCCCATTCCATCCATGGCCTCCATGATGTTTAAATTCAAGACAGCCCACAGAAAGACTAGGCCCATGCTAGACTCAAATACCCCTGGTGAAAAGGCCACAAGTACAGGCCCAAAAATCGAAAAACACTGCAAAATCAGCACAATCCCATTCAATCCATGGCCTCCATGATGTTTAAACTCAAGACAACCCACAGAAATACTAGGCCCATGCAAGACTCACTACCCCTGGGCATAAATAAAGGTTGAAAAGTAGGCAAAATGGTTGGAGGCCTAACAACAAAGCCTGCATTCAAAATGGCCACTTGCCTGCCAGCACATGGCCAGTGCCTGTAGCTGCACTCAAAATGGCCACCAGCCACATGGCATGTCCCTCCCCATGAACACCCCCAAAAATCGAAAAACACTGCAAAATCAGCACAATCCCATTCCATCCATGGCCTCCATGATGTTTAAATTCAAGACAGCCCACAGAAAGACTAGGCCCATGCTAGACTCAAATACCCCTGGTGAAAAGGCCACAAGTACAGGCCCAAAAATCGAAAAACACTGCAAAATCAGCACAATACCATTCCATCCATGGCCTCCATGATGTTTAAATTCAAGACAGCCCACAGAAAGACTAGGCCCATGCTAGACTCAAATACCCCTGGTGAAAAGGCCACAAGTACAGGCCCAAAAATCGGAAAACACTGCAAAATCAGCACAATCCCATTCAATCCATGGCCTCCATGATGTTTAAATTCAAGACAACCCACAGAAATACTAGGCCCATGCAAGACGCACTACCCCTGGGCATAAATAAAGGTTGAAAAGTAGGCAAAATGGTTGGAGGCCTAACAACAAAGCCTGCATTCAAAATGGCCACTTGCCTGCCAGCACATGGCCAGTGCCTGTAGCTGCACTCAAAATGGCCACCAGCCACATGGCATGTCCCTCCCCATGAACACCCCCAAAAATCGAAAAACACTGCAAAATCAGCACAATCCCATTCCATCCATGGCCTCCATGATGTTTAAATTCAAGACAGCCCACAGAAAGACTAGGCCCATGCTAGACTCAAATACCCCTGGTGAAAAGGCCACAAGTACAGGCCCAAAAATCGAAAAACACTGCAAAATCAGCACAATCCCATTCCATCCATGGCCTCCATGATGTTTAAATTCAAGACAGCCCACAGAAAGACTAGGCCCATGCTAGACTCAAATACCCCTGGTGAAAAGGCCACAAGTACAGGCCCAAAAATCGAAAAACACTGCAAAATCAGCACAATCCCATTCCATCCATGGCCTCCATGATGTTTAAATTCAAGACAGCCCACAGAAAGACTAGGCCCATGCTAGACTCAAATACCCCTGGTGAAAAGGCCACAAGTACAGGCCCAAAAATCGAAAAACACTGCAAAATCAGCACAATCCCATTCAATCCATGGCCTCCATGATGTTTAAATTCAAGACAACCCACAGAAATACTAGGCCCATGCAAGACTCACTACCCCTGGGCATAAATAAAGGTTGAAAAGTAGGCAAAATGGTTGGAGGCCTAACAACAAAGCCTGCATTCAAAATGGCCACTTGCCTGCCAGCACATGGCCAGTGCCTGTAGCTGCACTCAAAATGGCCACCAGCCACATGGCATGTCCCTCCCCATGAACACCCCCAAAAATCGAAAAACACTGCAAAATCAGCACAATCCCATTCCATCCATGGCCTCCATGATGTTTAAATTCAAGACAGCTCACAGAAAGACTAGGCCCATGCTAGACTCAAATACCCCTGGTGAAAAGGCCACAAGTACAGGCCCAAAAATCGAAAAACACTGCAAAATCAGCACAATCCCATTCCATCCATGGCCTCCATGATGTTTAAATTCAAGACAGCCCACAGAAAGACTAGGCCCATGCTAGACTCAAATACCCCTGGTGAAAAGGCCACAAGTACAGGCCCAAAAATCGAAAAACACGGCAAAATCAGCACAATCCCATTCAATCCATGGCCTCCATGATGTTTAAATTCAAGACAACCCACAGAAATACTAGGATCATGCAAGACTCACTACCCCTGGGCATAAATAAAGGTTGAAAAGTAGGCAAAATGGTTGGAGGCCTAACAACAAAGCCTGCATTCAAAATGGCCACTTGCCTGCCAGCACATGGCCAGTGCCTGTAGCTGCACTCAAAATGGCCACCAGCCACATGGCATGTCCCTCCCCATGAACACCCCCAAAAATCGAAAAACACTGCAAAATCAGCACAATCCCATTCCATCCATGGCCTCCATGATGTTTAAATTCAAGACAGCCCACAGAAAGACTAGGCCCATGCTAGACTCAAATACCCCTGGTGAAAAGGCCACAAGTACAGGCCTAAAAATCGAAAAACACTGTAAAATCAGCACAATCCCATTCCATCCATGGCCTCCATGATGTTTAAATTCAAGACAGCCCACAGAAAGACTAGGCCCATGCTAGACTCAAATACCCCTGGTGAAAAGGCCACAAGTACAGGCCCAAAAATCGAAAAACACTGCAAAATCAGCACAATCCCATTCAATCCATGGCCTCCATGATGTTTAAATTCAAGACAACCCACAGAAATACTAGGCCCATGCAAGACTCACTACCCCTGGGCATAAATAAAGGTTGAAAAGTAGGCAAAATGGTTGGAGGCCTAACAACAAAGCCTGCATTCAAAATGGCCACTTGCCTGCCAGCACATGGCCAGTGCCTGTAGCTGCACTCAAAATGGCCACCAGCCACATGGCATGTCCCTCCCCATGAACACCCCCAAAAATCGAAAAACACTGCAAAATCAGCACAATCCCATTCCATCCATGGCCTCCATGATGTTTAAATTCAAGACAGCCCACAGAAAGACTAGGCCCATGCTAGACTCAAATACCCCTGGTGAAAAGGCCACAAGTACAGGCCCAAAAATCGAAAAACACTGCAAAATCAGCACAATCCCATTCCATCCATGGCCTCCATGATGTTTAAATTCAAGACAGCCCACAGAAAGACTAGGCCCATGCTAGACTCAAATACCCCTGGTGAAAAGGCCACAAGTACAGGCCCAAAAATCGAAAAACACTGCAAAATCAGCACAATCCCATTCCATCCATGGCCTCCATGATGTTTAAATTCAAGACAGCCCACAGAAAGACTAGGCCCATGCACCACTCACTACCCCTGGTCAAGGCCCCAACAACAGGTCAAAAATCGAAAAACACAAAATTTTACAACAAAAAAAAATCGAAAAACACAGAAAAATCAGCACAATCCCAATTCATCTATGGCCTCCATGATGTTTAAGTTCAAGACAACCCACAGAAAGAATCAGTCCACCCACCACTGAGTACCCCTGGGGAAAAGGCCCCAAAACAGCCCAAAAATCGAAAATCCCAAAATTTTAGTTGCAGCAACTGTAATGCCCCAAACAAACTTACTTGTAAAATTTCTAATCCAACACTGATCCAAAGAAAGTCAAAAAGGCCTCAAATCCAAAGATCCAGCAGCATCCACAAAAAGTAATCCTTCCAGGTCCACATCCGAATGAAAAGTGACCAGGAGATGGACAAAGCACTGGGAGGAGCCTGCTGAACAGGAACAGGAAGTTGAAGACTATGGGGCACTTCCTTCCTCCCACCCCCCTGCCCCCCTCCCCAAAATGGACTCCTCGCTAAAAAAGTGCAGGCAAATGTCAAACTAAGGAGTTATTCACATAAAAATCATCATTTCTAGAAGGTTTATGCTGCTTGCTGGTGGATTTCTTGTGCAGAATTGCAAATTTATATTTTCGCTCGCCGCATCTCAAATCTCGCAATTGCGAAGTACCGCGAGACGTGATCTTGCCGTACTCGCGTTGACAAACTATCGCTGGCAAGCCGCGATGACGTAATCGCGCTCGCAAATTCCCGCGGGATCACACAGCAAGATCCAAAATGGCGCAGCACTCGCAAACTATCGAAAAAAACAACTCGGCAAACGATGATAAACGCCGCGCGCCGCAAAAATTGTATCACCAACGCCGCGCGCCGCCAAAAAAATCCGCTGCGTGCGAATTTGCGGATTTTGCGGGAAATCCGCAAATCTCGCGGATTGCGGATTTCCCCAAAATCCGCAAAATCCGCGAGCGGAACGGATTTTCCGCCCACGCCTACCTCCCGCCCAAAATGGCTTCCCGGGGGGATCGGGGTACTCCACCATACGTTCGGGGGGACCGAGTGGTCGCCCCTTTCCATTAGTTGAAGTTATCAGAACTTGCCAGGAACAGACTGACAATTAGGACATCTGGGCTCATGCTGGACGGGCCGAGCAGCATTAAAAGCCTTGGGGCCACTACTCCCCTGCCGGCTCTGTGCTGCTTCATTGCTGCTTTGTACCTCTCCTGTTGGTTCTCTGTGTCTTCTTTGCTGGTTCCCTGCAGGTACTTTGTACCTCTCCTGCTAGTTCTCTGAAGGTTCCCTGCTGGTTCTCTGTGTCTTCCTTGCTGGTTCTCTGCAGGTTCCCTGCTGGTTCTTTTCATCTCTCCTGCGGGTTCTCTGCAGATTCCCTGCTGGTTCTTTGTCACTTCCTTGCTGGTTCTCTGCAGGTTCCCTGCTGGTTCTATGTGGCTTCCTTGCTGGTTCTCTGCAGGTTCCCTGCAGGTTCCCTGCTTGTTCTTTTCATCTCTCCTGCTGGTTCTCTGCAGATTCCCTGCTGGTTCTTTGTGCTTCCTTGCTGGTTCTCTACAGGTTCCCTGCTGGTTATATGTGGCTTCCTTGCTGGTTCTCTACAGGTTCCCTGCTGGTTCTTTTCATCTCTCCTGCTGGTTCTCCGCCGGTTCCATGCTGGTCCTTTTTTGACCTCTCCTGCTGGTTCTCTGCAGGTTCCCTGCTGGTTATATGTGGCTTCCTTGCTGGTTCTCTACAGGTTCCCTGCTGGTTATATGTGGCTTTCTTGATGGTTCTCTACAGGTTCCCAGCTGGTTATATGTGGCTTCCTTGCTGGTTCTCTACAGGTTCCCTGCTGGTTATATGTGGCTTACTTGCTGGTTCTCTACAGGTTCCCTGCTGGTTATATGTGGCTTCCTTGCTGGTTCTCTACAGGTTCCCTGCTGGTTATATGTGGCTTCCTTGCTGGTTCTCTACAGGTTCCCTGCTGGTTATAAGTGGCTTCCTTGCTGGTTCTCTACAGGTTCCCTGTTGGTTCTTTTGACCTCTCCTGCTGGTTCTCTGCTGGTTCCATGCTGGTCCTTTTTTGACCTCTCCCGCTGGTTCTCTGCAGGTTCCCTGCTGGTTCTCTGTGTCTTGCTTGCTGGTTCTCTGCAGGTTCCCTGCTGGTTCATTGTATCTCTCCTGTTGGTTCTCTGCAGGTTTCCTGCTGCTTCTCTGTGCCTTTCTTGCTGCTTCTCTGCAGCTTCCCTGCTAGTTCTTTTTACCTCTCCTGCTGGTTCTCTGCAAGTTCCCTGCTGGTTCTTTGTGACTTGCTTGCTGGTTCTCTGCAGGTTACCTGCTGCTTCATTGTACCTCTCCTGCTGGTTCCCTGTGGCTTCCTTTCTGGTTCTCTGCAGCTTCCCTGATGGTTATTTGTACCTCTCCTGTTGGTTCTCTGCAGCTTCCCTGCTGGTTCTCTGTGACTTGCTTGCTGGTTCTCTGCAGGTTACCTGCTGCCTCATTGTACCTCTCCTGCGGGTTCTCTGCAGCTTCCCTGCTGGTTCTTTGTACTTTTCCAGCTGGTTCTCTGCTGGTTCCCTGTGGCTTCCTTGCTGGTTCTCTGGAGCTTCCCTGATGGTTATTTGTACCTCTCCTGTTGGTTCTCTGCAGCTTCCCTGCTGGTTCTGTGAAGATCTTTTACTGACTCTCTGTAGTTTACCTACTGGCTCTGTCCAACTTCACTGTTTATTCTCTGCAGTTTCCCTGCCGGTTCTTTCTCGCTTCACTGCTGGATCCGTGTAGCTTCCCTGCTGGTTTTGTGACGATCTTTTACTGGTTCTCTGCAGTTTCCCTGCTGGCTACGTGCAACTTCCCTATTGGTTCCCTGTCGCGTCCCTCCTGACTCTTTGTAGCTCCCTTAGTTGGTTTTCCGCAGTTTCCCTGCTGGTTCTTTCTCGCTCCACTGCTGGCTCCGTGCAGCTTCCCTGCTGGTTTTGTGAAGATCTTTGGCTGGTTCTCTGCAGTTTCCCTGCTGGTTACGTGCAACGTCACTCTTGGTTCTCTTCAGCTTCCCTGCTGATTCTTTGTAGCTCCTCTGTTGGTTCTCTGCAGTTTCCCTGCTGGTTCTTTGTGGCTCATCTTCTGGCTTTACGCACCTTTCCTGCTGGTTCTCTGCCACTTCCCTGACAGCGCTGTGAAGATCTGCTGGTTGTTTGCAGTTTCCCTGCTGGCACATTGAAGCTCCCCTGCTGGATCTCTACAGTTTTACCGGGTGGTTCTTGATAACTACCCTACTGGTTCTCTGCAGTTTGCTGTAGCTGTTTACATTATCCCCCATTTACCATGTAACTAATTGCTGGGATGTCACACTTACTTCATGACGGCTCACGTTCACATAGTGGAGACGTGTCAAAAGGACACCAAGGCGGGCCACTCGAGGCAACAGACCCAGAGGCAAGAGGCTTCTCAGCCCCCCATGGATTCTACAACAGGATCCTGAATAGATCATAGGATAAAAGCCAAGACATATTCAGTTATACCCCCTTATATCCGTCACTTACTTGTTGCACACCTTCTCAGGTGGTGTAAATGGTATCTTATCCATTTAAACTGCAACAACATTTAAAGGAAAAGATGAGTCTGGAATCAATCTATCTATCTATCTATCTATCTATCTATCTATCTATCTATCTATCTATCTATCTATCTATCTATCTATCTATCTATCTATCTATCTATCTATCTATCTATCTATCTGTCTGTCTGTCTGTTAATGTTAATGTTAATGTTATTTGGCATTTGTTAAGCGCTCGTACGCCCAGAGGCTTCATGGCGCTGTAGTAAGCAACAGGCATGGCCATCGGTAGGTGGAGATAAGGCAGCTTAGTGATGCGCCTGAGAGAAGAGCCAGGTCTTCAGAGAATGTCTGAAGCTGAGGATGTTATCACTAAGTTTCAGATGAAGAGGGAAAGAGTTCCAGAGGACAGCGGCAAGATGGTCGAAGCAGCTGCCTCTGAGACGCTTTTTCTTGTACGGAGGGATAGTCAGAAGGGCTTTTTGAGCAGACCGGAGGTTGCGGGGGGGGCTGTATTTTTTAAATAGGTCTCTAATGAAAATGGGGCCGATGTCGTGTAGAGATTTGAAAAGGATACACCCAGCTTTGAAGGCCACGCGTTGCTCAACTGGGAGCCAATGCAGCTGTTTCAAGCCAGGTCTGACTGATTGCCTTCTAGGAATGTTCAAGAGGAGTCTGGCTGCCTGGTTTTGAACCAGCTGGAGGCGTTTAAGCTCTCCAGTTTGGAGCCCAAGGTATAGAAGTTTAGATAAGTTAGCGTTTTCAATGGGGGGGTAGGAGTCCAGGGTAACAGGGTTATAAAAGGTGTCTGCAAATAAAAGGGGAGACTGAGTGGTGGGAATGTTTTGTTTAATGGTGCAGATTTTGTCAAAGAAAAAGGAGTTTAAAGAATTACAAAGTTCCTGAGTGGGAGCTGTCGGGGGGGGGAGGTTCTGTCACTGGTACTAAGATCTTCCACAATGTTGAACAGTTCTTTAGATTGATTCTGAGCTTTAAGAATTTTTTCCGAAAAATAGTCGGTTTTGTGTTTTAAAATAAGCTTTTGATAGTTTTTGCGAGCCTTGCAGTAGTTAGCCCTATCTTGTTCTGAGTAGGCTGTGCGCCACTTTCGCTCCAGTTGACGGACTTCAAGTTTGTGAGTTTTCAGAAGAGGTGTAAACCACCTGTGGGCGTCATTGGGGCGGGAGCGAGGAAAGTAGGTACAGGGGGCGTGAGCGTCCGCAGCCTGGAGTAGCCACCCTGAGAAAGCTTCTTCCATCTTTTCGATGTCCTGATCAAACGGGGGAAGGGAGGAAGTTAGTGAACCAATAAAAGCGGGGACATCAACATTCTTCCACCTTCTGGTTTTTCCTCCTGGCATAGGCAGGGGATTTTTACTTCTCCCGGTGGTCAAAGTAAAGTTGATCAGATAATGATCCGACCAAACACAGGGCATGATGGACTTAATGGCCAAGGGAATGTTTTGGGACCAAATTTGATCTAGGCTATGCCCTTTTTCATGAGTAGGAAGGTGAATATGTTGGAAAAGATTCATATCGAGGAGGGTTTCTTTCAGCGTAGCAGCCTGAGAGTCAGAGTCGGCAGAGTCCAGCCACAGATTGAAATCTCCTAGCAACACAATTTTGTTATGGGCAATTATCAGAGGAGCAATTTGTTCAGCTAGGGATGCCGAAAAAGAGGGCATTTTTTGAGGGGGGCGATATATAAGGATGAGAAGTAATGATCCAGTATTAGTGTCCTTTTTAAAGATCAAATTGTCTGTTCCTGATAAGTCGAGGGATGGTAAAGAGGAGACTTTGTGGGTGCTGTGAATAATCGCAGCAACCCCCCCACCTCTTTTGCCGGCTGGTCTGTCGACATGTAGAATATAGTAGTTTGAGGGAACTGCCGCTAGGATATCGGGTAGGAAGTCCTCAGTAAGCCAAGTCTCAGAGAGAAACAAAAAATCCGGTTGTTCAGCCTGGAGCAAGAGGAAAATATCCAAATGGTGTTTAACCATGGATCTAGTGTTAAGATATAGGCATTTGAGAACGGCCTCAGAGTCATCGGGAGTAAAATGAGGTGCATAGGACCTAGGCTTAGGTGCCTTGCCGAGAGAGAATTCGGGTTTCAGAATGCCATGAGTGGCGGCACGCTTTAGAACAAAAGCGGGTGGGGCGGGTCCGGCGCTGTCAGTGGGCCTAAGTGACAACAGTGAGGAAATGGAATATGTGTGAAAAGGACCAGGGGTTGTGGCCCCAGGCCCCGGTCTGCCGCAGACGGGCGCAGACGGGCTTGCCTTAGGCGCTCCCGCTGCGCTCGTCCGCTGCGCTGGGGAGGTCGGCACATTTGTAATGAATATTATGGGCGTGGCCTCGCAGTGGGCGTGGCTACGCCTTTGGCGCGCTGGCGGTGATGGCGATTTCCCTGAATGCGGGGGGTCTGACTTAGCGCGTAGCAGCAGCGCTTTCAGACAGGTGAGCAAGAGCGTTTTGTTTTAAAAGTATAGCACAGAAAGTGACAATTTTAAAAGCAGAGTAGTTAACAAAACCTCCGGCTTTCCGCCTCAGAGGGGTTCCATTGAATGTAGATCGTTGCGCTTTCGAGCGTTTAAGTAGAGGGTCGGTGGGCGTGGCCTCGCAGTGGGCGTGGCTACGCCTTTGGCGCGCTGGCGGTGATGGCGATTTCCCTGAATGTGGGGGGTCTGACTTAGCGCGTAGCAGCAGCGCTTTCAGACAGGTGAGCAAGAGCGTTTTGTTTTAAAAGTATAGCACAGAAAGTGACAATTTTAAAAGCAGAGTAGTTAACAAAACCTCCGGCTTTCCGCCTTAGAGGGGTTCCATTGAATGTCTGTCTGTCTGTCTGTCTGTCTGTCTGTCTGTCTGTCTATCTATCTATCTATCTATCTATCTATCGATTAATCGAGTGATCGATCAATCGAACGATCGATCAGTCTGTCGGTCTATCTGTCTGTCTATCTATCTATCTATCTATCTATCTATCTATCTATCTATCTATCTATCTATCTATCTATCTATCTATCTATCTATCTATCTATCTATCTATAAAAAAGAGAGAATCTGTCACAAGTAACTGTTCCAATATTACAGCTTGATGTTCAGGTGACATCATAAACCATGAAGGAAAGGGCTAAGTGGTCTTTAACCTCTTCGATGCTCATGACGGCTCCCGGCCGTCATGAGTCACGGTGGGCCTGTGCTGATGACGGCCGGGAGCCGTCATGACCACACCGGCGATTGGAATGTTCAGCACTGCGGCGGAATTCGCGCCGCAGTGATGAGGCTAAATGACACCAGAACCCCAGGATATCACTTTAGAGCCGTATTCCACACTTTGCCATTTATGTTTTTGAATAGTGTGACTAGCAGTGGGACTGACTGAATTTAAAAATTTTTAGGTTTTGCTTACTTTTCATCAATACATTTCTGATTGAATAATGGACACTCGGATTGATGTGATTTTGTGGCTGTAGAGTTTAAAGATTTACTACATATGCCACATAAGTTGATACGTACTTTGTGGATTTCGCAAAATATTATTTCTAGCTCAAAGGGATGAAAACAATACCTCCTGAAAATATGCTGTATAATTTTCAGTTTTCCCATAATTTAGACGCCCTCGTTGCGTAATTTGATCCTTCACATTGCATTACCATAGTAGCCATGACAATGTAACTGTGCAGATTAGTTTGGGTGTTGTCATCATGATGATGAAACTCATATTTCACAGGGACCATTGAAAAATATTGCACATTTCAAAACACTTACTATCCCTATATAAAACACCTGAACCCTTAAAACCCCTTCTAACCAAATACATTACCCATCGATGAACCCTAAAAAATACTTACTAACCCTATCCACTACTGACCCAGAATCTGAAAAACCCTTACTACTCATAGACTGTCCATCCTTGAACTCCCCAAAAGACATACTAACCTTATTCCCTACCAATCGCTGAACCCTAAAAACACCTCACTACCCTTTATTCACTAGACAGCCGTAAACCCTCAAAAAACGATTGAGTATTTGTTAATAAAAGTAAATTTATTACTTCATATGTATTCAAATTTCCTAAAACATAACTTATTATTAAACAAGTATTTACATCATGCAATTTACAGTTGAAATAATTTACCTTATGACTTGAATTGTTCACATTTTAATCTTATTTTTTTAAATGTTTATTAATGTTTCAATTACCTAATAGTAGATGTATTTTACTTTTCTTTCTTAACTTTAAATTACTACAATAATCTTATCTGTCCAACCTATCTCAATATACATGTATATTGGTACATAGATGTATAAAAGTATATTTTTAAGGTTAGGCCACATAAAACTAACTTACCTGCAAAGTAAAACTCTGCGATGTAAAAGACTGGAAAACTAACCTCGATGTAATGACTCCTGATGGTTTCTATTGTTCTGTCGCCTTGCACCAAATTATTAATTGTTAATTTCTATAATAACATTGACAATGATAAGTATACGACAGTGTTAACCAACCTTAGTGAAGATCTAACTGTCCAAGTGAATAGCATTGCAAAGGATGTAATTATGGTGTGGGGGGGGGGGGGATTTCAATATTAGTGCCTGTAACCTAAATGGATGTATAATAGGAAAGAATTGTAAGGATGAATTGGGACCTACCAAACATTTTGTACATACGGCCAGGGGAGAAAAACTAAATGAAATGATGGCAATGTTTGATTTTGAATTTGTTAATACACCCTGTTCCCCAACTAATAACCTTGAACCTACCTATATTGGACGGGATTTTAGAACTGTGATTGACAAGATTATTATGCCAACGCGCTATGTAAATTTGGTGAGAAATTTTAGAATTCACCCAGTGGGATTAAGTGACCATCTACCTCTCAGTGTGGATATACTGGTGTCTGGCTATAACACTAGGTCTACAATAGAGCGTTTGACATGGGTCCAAGACCTAGTGTTGTCCCGCCAAAATGGTTTTACAGTAAGATGGGGAGCAAAAAATCCGGCACTCACCAACAAAAATATTATCACAAAGGCCTTAACACCAATTATGATGTGTCTAAATGAGGACACAAATCATAGAGATGTATTAGAAGCATTCACGCAGATTGCCCAAACCATCCAGGAGATTATGAGTATACCTGGAAACAGGAAGCAAGCGAAAGTGGACGGATGGTTTGATAGACAATGCACCAAAACATATAAACTCCTTAAGATGGCACTAAGCTCTTCAACGAGGGACAGGGATGAAGTTAGAGCCTGTAGAAAGGCATATAATTTGGCAAGAAATAATTGGAAAAAGGAGATTAAGGAGCAGGCATGGGCAAATCTATACCAGGCTGCCCAGTGTAGAGATTCTTGCCAATTTTGGCAGGCCGTGAATGCCCCGTTTTTGCCAAATAAAGAATGTGCTAGGCTAGAAATTACCATTGACAAGAATAATTGGATTGAATTCTTCTCAAAAGTCTATATGCAGGAAAAGAATAGCGAAACAACCACTTCTGAGATGGAAGAGGCTGAAGGACTTAACTCTGCGAATTCGCCAATCATAATTGAGATCACTTAGGGGGAGGTTTTGTTGGCAATAAATCAAAGTAAGGGCAATAAGGCCCCAGGGCCCGACGGGATCCCAATCGATTTATTTAAATCTACAGTAGATCTCTGGGCCCCGCTTTTAACACGAGTTTTAGAGGCCTGTTGCTCTGAAGGTTTTATAAGCTCTTAGTCTGAGTAAGTAATCGTCCCCATTCATAAAAAAGGGGACCAGGAAAGTCCATCTAGCTATAGACCAATCTCATTATTGGACTTACTAATGAAAGTGGCAGGAAGGGTGATATTAAACAAACTTCAGACCTGGGCTGAAGATAACAGTATTCTGAGCCCGGTCCAATACGGTTTTAGGGAAGGGATGGGTACGGTGGAGCAGGTTTTAAATTTTATGATACTCCAAGGGAAGTACACCCAAGCAAAAAAAGGATGGCTGTATGTAATCTTTGCGGACCTTACGGCCTCCTTTGATTGCGTGGATCATAATAGGTTGTGGAGCATCCTGGAGGATATACAGCTTGGTCCAGCGATAGTGCAATTTTTAAGACAATTGTACACAGGATCCTCAGCCAAAGTAAGATGTGGCCCCAAGGATGAGTGCACTAAATCATTCCGTGTAGAGAAGGAAGTAAGGCAAGGCTGCGTCCTGGCCCCTCTCCTCTTCTCCATATATACCAGCTCTTTGGAGGAGGAGTTGAGGGCCAATGTCATCAATTGTCCTAGATATAACAACAAACAGGTCGTCTCCCTTCTCTCTGCGGATGATGCGGTTTTCATGGCCAGAACATAGATAGGTATCCAACGAGCACTCACCACTTATACAGAGTTCATGGCCAATAGAGGGCTAAAACTTAAAGCCAAGAAAACCTTTGTCATGGTGTGCGGGAAAGATCAGCGCAAAGTCAAGAACCTGATGATGGGCGATGTAATTATCGAACTCACTAAAACATTCTCTTATCTAGGTGTACTCCTAGAGGGAGCAGGTTCTTGGGCCCCGGCAATTAGAAGCAGAACCCTCTTATTTAGAAGATCTACAGCGGCACTAATGAACTTTGCATATAAACTGGGCAAAAGACCCCCTGACATTTTGTAAAAATATATATGGCAAAGTGTAGGAGTATTGCAATGTACGGGGCGGGCATCTGGGGTTTTAATAACGTGGCATCAATTCAAATTGTTGAAATTATTTTCCTTAGATACATTCTTGCAGTTCCACAGAGTACGTCTGTTTTTAATTGTCATGCCGAATTGGGCATTGAATATATTACTGACCTTATCAAGTTACAGCCAGTTCTATTATGGCACAGAGTCTTGTTCGCCCAGGCACTGTGCCTAAATAGAGATATTATTAGGGATGGAATGAGTCTGGACCAGTCAAGAAATATCCCCTGGCTGAACTATATAAGAAAGTTTTTTAATGATCTTAACAGACCGGAGTTTTATGAAGAACCCGAGTTGTCCTGCACTATATCGAGGAAGGCATTGAAATAATATGTATGAGTCACCTTGAGCAGATAAGATTAACAGGGGAGATTGATAAAAGAACATCAGATGACCCTGACCTGTTATATGATTCAACCGTACCTATGTCTTTGTATCAAAGGTTTTGACAGATACATTTTAACAAGGTTCAGATTCGAATCTTTTCATCGGCTGGTGATTCCCAAATAAAAATGACTGAGCGAGGGAATTGGCACTTTGCCCTTGTGATAATGCCTCCCAGCAAACAACAATCCACACGGTATTATTTTGTAAATACTACACCCAAAAACGTGTTAAGTGGATAAAGCAATATTTGAAACAGGGATGTTGGCGGCAATATCGCCCAGCATATTTCTTCTTACAACAACTGAATGACGAATATTGCACCTTGCTTATGATCGGTTTTTTTAAAGAGCATATTGAAGAAAAGGAATGCTATATCCTGTTGTAAATAATGTTGTAATGATATATCCATTCCCCTTTTTAAAAATTGCTGACATTATGATTGATGAACTGTAAAGGAAAATATGTATGAATTCAATTGCATTTCTTTTTTACTGTGGCTTTTATAATTTTATATTTTTACAAAAATCGAATAAAGCTTATTTTGATTGATTGATTGATTGACTCCTGATGTAACTCCTGTCATAGAACAAGAGCACACCTCTCAAGACTTCTGCAATGTGATTTTCCCTTTGTGCACAACATTTTTGCTTTACATCCTGATTTTAGTTAAATAACTTTTTTAACAAATACACAAAGAAAATGCCATGGCATAAACCATATTTGCATGAACAGAATGTAATATCCTATTTATTAATATTGTTGAAGGAGGAGAGGTGACTCATGTCCCACTCAAGCATGTGCTTCTTGTGAGTCATGACCTCTCCCCACACACAGAAATTGCAATAAAAAAGCATACGTCACTCTGAGCCTTTCAATATATATGTCCAAGTGCAAATTACACTGGGCTGGGCGGCGCACTCTCACTTATTAAATTTAAAATGGGCCAAGGATACAGATACGAGAACCACTGGGTATAACCTAGACTACAGGAGGAAACATCATATTACATCGAAAGAGATCAATGCCATTTAGACAGCCAGGCTGATGTTACAACCATTGGCTCCGGGTGTATCACTTACTCTCATTCAGCCTATCTTTGTGACATACAAAATCAGGCACCCACTCCTTTCTTAATTCATGCACCGACTGGGTAAACTACCAACTCTATGAAGCCTGGGAAAATGTGCCGCTTTCACTAGTGGATGAGGCAAATATAGGGATGCGCTGGTTGTCAAATCTTTTCTAGAGGTCCCTGTGAGACGAGCTAAAATACATCGGGCCCGATTCACAGAACTAACTTAAGACAAAATCCTAAACTTACTCCTTTTGGTATTCACAGAAGTTAGGATTTTGTCCTAAGTTTGTCTTAAGACAGACTTAAGACACACTTAAGTTAGGATTTTGTCTTAAGTCTGTCTTAAGTTTTGTCTTAAGACAAACTTAAGACAACATCCTAACTTCTGTGAATACCAAAAGGAGTAAGTTTAGGATTTTGTCTTAAGTTAGTTCTGTGAATCGGCCCCATCACAAGGCTATATTGGTACTAAGGCAACCCCTCTAGTGCCTCTGGATGAGAAGGGAGAGACCAGTCTACCTCATACTCTCTAAACTCATGTCCTGGCCTTTAAGGCCCTAAATGATACCGGGGCCCCCTATTTTAGGAAAAGAGTCCAGATTTATCAACCCCGGCGCTCTCTGCGTTCCTCGTCCTTATCGCTAGTAAGCACCCCCGGGTTCCTCCGCTCTCGAACAAGAGGCCGATTTTCCAGGTACAAGTTGCCAAACTTTGGAATTGCATGCTGCTTACTTTAAGACAGATGCATGATTTCCTCCCCTTCAGGAAGGCTCTTAAAACTTGGTTGTTTCAGCAATAACACGACGTTTCTTCTATCTAAATCAGCCTGCCACACTCACTCAGCCCTGGGACACTCAGCAGAGTAGCTGCACGCTCTACAAATACCCTGGTAACATAATATAACATAACTGCAACATTAACCCCTCTATGAGGATCCATTTTACTGTCTAAACTTGACCCTTATGAGTCTTTGGGCCAGATGTATCAAGATACACTTTTGCGATTCTCAAATAGCGATTTTTAAGGAATAGCTATTTGAGAATTGCAAAATGGTATGTATGTAGAAATTCGCTATTTTTTTGCGATTTCTTAAAATTCCTTAATTGCGATTAGCAAATTGCTAATCCCAATTAAGTAATAATTACCCATTCATTTCTATGGGCCAGGAGGCCCATAGGAATGAATGTGAAATTACTCTCAATTTGCGATTTGCAATTTGCTAATCGCAAACTGAGAATAATTTCAAGGGTGCAGGGGTGTCCAAAGGACACCCTGTTGCACCCCTGAAATAAGCATGGGTGCACATGTGGTGCACATACATGCCCTAAGGGCAAATGGGCATTTTTCAAGAAATTAGCAAATTACCACCAAATTGAAGTTGGGGGTAATTTGCGATTCCTTAAGGACAATTAGCAATTTTTTTTGCATCATACATTGCATTTAAGGAATCGCAAATTTTGAGCTTCCTTAAATGCAATCGCAAAATAAGGAATCGCACATTTGTGATTCCTTATTTTGCACTGAAATTTGCTACATACATACCATTTAGCTCAAATGAGTTTGCAAACGCCGAAATTCTGAGAATTTCGGCGTTTGCGAACCCATTTCAGCTTCATACATCTGGCCCATTGTTTCTTTGGCTCTACACCATCTCCTGCTGGGTTTCTCAGGCTGCAGAGGTTTTTATGGTGCAGAATGACTGTGGAAAATCATCCATGAGAGCGTGAGTCTACCTAATATTGCCCATCCAGGTTTGGGTTCCCCAAGGTCCTCTTCAACCACCAGGGGTGTCTTCCTAATTAACCTCCTATAGGACAGCATTTACCTGTTGCCCTAATTTGCCACCTGTTGTGGTGGCACTGAGCTCTTGTCTCAAGCATACGCTCCTTCTAATTAGTTGCATGCTTGCATCATCAACCATTCCAAGCTACGCATGACTCAGACTAAAACTACACCTCATCTGCCATCTCCCAAAAGATTCAGAAACGAACTACTGGTACAGTATCCTACTGTGGAATGGGGCCAGGTGATCAGGTAGTTTGATATTCTTACCAGAAGGAAGTAGTCCCGACACTGTAAATGCTAAAATGGCCTGGAGAAGATGCAAACATAATATAGGAATATTTCCTCACTCTTCTGCGAGAACTAAAAATGCTCAGATAAAACAGAAAGGCTTAACATTTCCCCTTGCTCACCACAGCATCCATAGGCCCTAAAACAGCCAGAAAACTGTGATCTACTTCCTGGTAGTGAATCATCCTGGGACAGCAACTGTACTCCATTATTGAGCTAATGTATATGTAATTTAGGGATGGGAGATAAATTCTGCTCCAGTGGCGAAGATGGCAGAATTTCGACCGCTCCACTTTACGCATATAACGCGGAGATCCGGCCAAATTTCACCAAGCACAGCGTGGCAGAGTTTCTTCTCATGCACGGATCGCCAACGGTACACTGGCAAGCGCAAGCGAGATTTGGCATCCCCTAGCGTGATTTTCAGACTCTAGCAGGGGACCAGTGAGATTTTCCCAGCACATGCGGCTGCGGGCAGCTGCAACAGTTCGCGGTGAGAAAGCTGACACTCGAGTAGACAATCTACTTGAGCACCAGCAAAACCAACTCGATAAGCAGCACCCTCCAGCGTGCCATGTTGTGCTATTCACACTGATTTTTCAGCACAGAACAAGCTCCCTGAGCAACAAATCAGCATCAGAAAGGGGACGTGCCACTTTCCACACATTCGCGGAACTTCACGGAATCTTGCAGAGTTTTTATGTAACTCTGTGGAATTCCGTGGAGTGAAACTCTAAGGGGCATATTTACAATAACTGGCGCATCCCTGCAAATCAGCAGGGATGCGCCAGTTATTGTGCGCCACAGCTCCGCCAACATGGATGCGCCGCATTTAGAATGCGGCGCACCATGGTGCAAAAATGGCATAGATGCGTGACGCATCTGTGCCGTAAAAGTGACGCATTGCTGGAGTTGCGTCGCAAGCGCGATGCAGCTCCAGCAATGCTCTGGGGGGCCCTATGTAGTTAACGTTGTGTCAATCCTTACGCCTGCTTCAAGCAGGCGCAGGGTTTTGACGCAGCATGGGCCTAAAAGTGAAAGAGTGAAATCTTGTAGATTTCACTCAGCCACTTTTAGGAGGCGTTCCTGCGCCGGAACGCCCCCCCCTCTACTGGAACGCCTACATGTGGCGCAGGGCATTACAACGTGACGCATCTCCCCGATGCGTCACATTGTAAGTACCCCCCACACTATGGAGCAGGATTTGCACTGCCGCTGCGTCACAAAAGTGACGCAACGGCAGCGTAAATGAGGCGCAAGGGGCTTGTAAATCTGCCCCATCGAGTTCAGCCCACCCCAAACAAGCTAAGGAGTTTGGCACTGACACACACAAATACATCTTGATGGATAAACAAACTTTACTGCAAATTGTATGCAGTTTAGAAAGCATAGCTTCCACCATTCTAATTTTCTGAGCAGCAGAGAATGTGTCTGATCGCAAAGTGGTCCGGGGCATTCTTCCCTGCCTCCACCTCTATGCTCCGACACGTGCTTGAAGAAACAGATGTACCAAAATAAACTGTTTGAAACAATGTGCTACAGCCAACACATGCCTCTGGAACCCCTGCAGGGACGATGAATATATGTGCGATATGAAAGCCTCAGAGATCCAACATCACACTCTCATTTTACATCACACCTCAGATCACCAGTGCATCCTTCATGTTGACACTACATACCCTAGCCTAAAGAGAAGCTATGCTGAAGAGCGATAGAAAATGTACATAAAGGCCACCGAAAAGGCAGAAGACATAACACTCCAGTATAGGGATTTATCCATGGCCAAAGGTGGGGGGCCTTGCAATATTTATATGTATGTATGCTTGTATGCATGGAATTAGAGCGCCAAAAGCAAAGCAGTGAACTGTTTTTGCATCGTGAAGTAGCATTGTTTAAAGAGATACACACTACTTTAAATAACACTACATTAAAAGGCAGTGGAGCGCTGTATAGGGTCAAAGGCAAGCATACATTGAACAAGTGATTGGATAGATAGCTGTTTTTTAGGAGTGATGCCAGCAGGCCTTTGCATCGTTTCTTGGAGTTGGCACAAGTCGTTCCTTGTCAGGAGAGGCATCAAACATACACAACCAGCTCCCCTAAGGTCCTCTAAGGGCTTCAAAGGGTGCTGACTGTGTTTCTGATGTAGTCCATGAATATTATTTAAGTGCACTGCTGTAGTAATATTTCTGGAATGCTGGAATAGAAGAAATAATGTTTGGATGTTCTGCAAATGAAATGTAATCCTGGCCTCAGTACATTCATTTGAATGTAAAATGAGTGAAATAATTAAGCTTTGTTTTGAAGTGTTTATAATGAATAAACTTTAATATACAAGAAACAGTTGCCCATGCATACAAGATAACTTTCACAGGTGGTAGCTGTTGATCTGCCTTCAGATGTTGATAACTATGAACAGGCATTTAGACAGGAGGCAATGTTGCCCATTTAGCTTAAGCATCACAATGTGAGATACTAGATAAAGGTATCTGGTCTACTTGAGGAATATAAAAAAGTGATGAGTGGATTGTTTTAATTAATATCAACCACTAATAGTTACTCAGGGCCGCAATCTTGTTCATCCTTTTGTTGGCCACCATGCCACTTCAAACAGAAACCAACCATATGTAAATTAGCTTTAGTCCAGCTCCAATAGCAGCAGTCTAGCCTGACCTGCTAGGCCAGAATCCCTATGAGCAGGAGCACAAGCAATCCTTGACGTGTTTCGGCCTGTCTGCACTTCATCAGTAGAATGCAGTTTCACTCCTATGACACATTGAGCAGGAGACCCAAGTCTAGGCATATCCATTGCATTTTGGGCATTACATTGTGTAAAAAAAAATTATGGGTAGATTACTTGAAATTTTCATAGCCACTGACAATCACTCTGGACCACAACCCAGTCCCTGCTCTTGTCAGCAGCAGAAAACAGAAATCTAACCCACTTAAGTGTAATTCACATAAGGTGCAAGAATGAATTGGTCACATCATTTATTTTTACTATTAATACAAATTCATGTTAGGCAACATACGCTATTGTCAAAGCATCAGTTGTTTCACCAGGATACTCAGAATTCAGTAGGTTCACAATTATATTATATCCCTCTTTAAGGCTCCTTAGCTTAAATTCTGAAGAACTTCCAGAGATAACATATAGTAAATGCAATATACTTTTCTGAAAATCTTAAAGCACATTCTAGAGAGATTAAATACTGGACGTAATGAACTACTCTGGAAAGCAGTTTTTCAGAAAGAGAGGCCACATTATTCATTGTCCTTGACCGCATAATTTAAAATAAACCCTATCAGATAAATTGGCCCTCCACTGCCACATACTTATAGTCAATGCGGAACTTGAGGAGTTGCACAAAAACTTTGTGAGATTCAGCAGAGTTCCGCCAACAGGTGAAAAATATACGTCCTTCTGCTCATGCTGCAGTTTATCACCAGTAGTGCAAGCAGCGCTGACAAATTAAGCACGAATTGAACCAAGCAGTGAAGAGGAGCACGTGGCCATTTGAGTACATTTTGATGCAGCTGAAGTAGAAAATCTACGCGAGCGGCAGCAAATCTATTCAAGAAGCAGCCCTCTGACCATGACCGCTTGCGACTGCGCGCAACCGCCCACATTAGAAAACGACACAAGAGGATACCAAATCTTGCTTGCATTTCTGGAGCTTCACAGCAAAAATCCTTCCACATGGCAATTGGCAGAATTTAGCCAGAATGCTGCCAATTTCTACAAAATCCGTGGGCTAAATGAAACATTACGACCACCCCTACTCGAAAAATAGTATTCTCTTGTAGAGGTGGGCGAATGGCTGAAAGTTTGAGGCAGCCTCGATCCAGATGCTTTGCTCTGCCACAGCTCAAGGTCCTCTTAGAACCCTGAGCCCAAAATGAGCCATTGTTAATTGAAGGTGGTGTGTCCTCAGGCCTGCTAACAATGTGTCTTCAAGAACCAGGTTTAAATCTTTATTTTTGTGATTTTATTTAGTGCAGATTTGGCCCAGAGGCATCAAAGCGCTTTACAATAAAGCACAAAATATGAATAACAAATAGAAAATATCCACGTACATTAAAGGTATGATGATCATAAAGTTTGCCTCTACCGAGAGGTTGTGCTCTTCACACAAATTTCATAGTAAAGCATAGCAATTAAAAGCAAGTGGTCCAGTACCACGTGGGATCATCAATTGACTGTACTGGTTGAGGTTAGTATGCTATAGGAGGGAGGATGGAGAGGTAGGGTACCACCTCCAGATTCTTGCGGCACTCCCGGAGAAGGATTGGTTTATGTATCACTTGTGCTTGAAAGTGGGTGGTTGAAGGATAAGCAATTGTTTCTTGAAACTCAGTTGGCGCCTGAGATTTTCAGTTTCCTGCAAAGGTACGAGGGTGAAGAGGAGTGAAGAGCTCTATGGGTTGTCCAGGCAGTTATAAATGAGCTCTTGTCTCCCCGGGAAACTACTTTGGTGAACGTATAACGGAGATCTGATCTAATTTCTTGTACACTGTCATGAAGTGGGCGGACACATGTAGGACTGCTCTGAGTGGACGTTGGTAGACTTTGGGAATGCTGGAAACGAGTGCAATTCCGTAGTTGCATCTGAAGAGCACAAGCACCAGGACAATAGATTTAAGTTAGTATACATGGAAGAGGTACTTGATCCCCCAAAGCGGCCTTAGCTGGAACTGAGCACTCTTAGCCATGGAGGAGAAATGGCTCTGGAGGTTAAGAATCTGTTGACGGTGAATCCGTGAGATTTGGCATTCTGAATGATGGCGAAGCGGCCATCAATGTTCAGGAGGAGATCCATCAAGTTTGGGATTAAAGAGTTCGCTTTCTTAGGATAGATGAGAAGAAATTCTATTTTTGCCGGGTTTAGTTTGAGGTGGTTACTTCCCATCCATCCTTGAATTCTTTTCAGGGAGTTGGACAGGCAGAGGAGGTCTTCTGCGCATGAGATCTTCAAGTAAATTTGGGTGTCACCAGCATATAGGAGGAAGTGGACTCCTAGGTTCAGGGATTTGTACAGAGGGGTTCGATGTAGAAGTTGAAAAGCATTGAGGAGAGAATCGAAGATTGGTGTACCCCTTGTTGCAGGCTGACTTGGTCTGAAATGCATTCCCAATTTTTACAATTTCAGAGCAGTCTGTTCGGTATGAAGTGAACAACTTAAGGATGACCCCCATCAATACCCATTTGATGTTCCAGGGTGTCTAACAAAACCTGGTGGTTGACTGTGTCAAATGCAGCAGAGAGGGTGAGAAGATAGGAGTTCCCAGTGTTGAGGATGTGCACGGTATCGTCCACAAGCTGCAGAATTACATTCTCATGCTGTGTCCCTGATAAAATCCAGATTAAATAGGATCAAGGAGGTTTTTTGTCCTGGATATGGAATTACATTTTAGAGGCTACACAACTTTCAATCACCTTACCTAAGAGAGGTAGAGTGGACACTGGACAGAAGTTGTTAAAGTTTTCAGGGTCCAGTTCAGTGGCGGATTCTCGATGAGGGATCTGGGGCTGCGCCCTCCTAAAAGGATATCCTTTACATTCCTGTACAAATATTAAATACATCGATTTATTTAGAGATACAATCATATCTCTAAACAAACTGACATATTTAAGTCTGGGCTGTGTGTCCCAGGCAGCCTGCCCTATCTACCTTTGAATCAGAAACCAAGCAGTAAATCAACTTTCTGAACTTTGACACACAACGCAGGCCTTACAGTTCTAAAACCCTTCATAATTAATTAATAGTCATTGTAGTCTATGGCTGTATTTTATATAGGCCAGTGACGCTGTCAGTGCCATGGTTTGGGGTGTTGGAGTCTACCTCCCTGAGTGAGAGCAGCCGTCTGTCATTCACAGGCACAGATCCCACCCTTTCCCATTTGTCACAGCTAGGAGAAGATGCAAGCACCGGTACCATGTGTTTCGATGCCTAGTCCTCTGCAATGGTACTCTATTATGTATTTTGCTCTGAGACCCCTTGCCACCCTGACCTCCCCCCTGTGACACCCAAGGCAGTGGCTGCACGTCTCTTGCTTCGTTAGAAGTGGAGCTGCAGCATTTGTTCCTCTGTGAAATAGATGCAAAAGATGAGCAGGCCAGTGTTCTTGTTCCCTTGTGAAGTTGATACAAATATCTGGGTTAAGGGCAAGGATGGGATATGTGCTTACAATAGACAGTTCTCTGCTGTAAGGCATTAAAACTGACCAGATCTTCATGCCCATATCAACATTTATGCTGAAAACATTGACTGATTTAAGAACAGTGAGTGTTAAAAACACTAAGGCAATGCATGTCATTGATTTAGTTCCTCTCAAGTATTTCTAGTTTTACTTCATCTTGTCTCCCTCTTATGTTTCTTTCAGGTTGTTTTTCTGTGAATACTTTGGGCTGTGCAGGTGTTTATGAGGGGCTTTCATTGGGAGCTCTGACTCTAAAGCCAAAGCAAAGGGCCTGTCAGTGGGTTGGCCTCACTGCAGAGCACACAGACAATGGGCATGTATTCCAGTTGTAATTGCAATTTTATGAACATGTGTGTGAAGGGGTACACAGATGGCAAAATATTTATAGGGCAAAAGCAATAAATAGCTTAAATGGGAGTGAGTGCAGTATGTGTTTTGAAGTGGTGACGTGAGATACATGCAAAGAAGTGCATTTATGGAAGAGTGAAAAGAGGGTGGTGAAGAGTAATGAGAGGTGGTTTAAGATGTACAAATCTTTTTTTATTTTTTTCTTCTGGAGGAGGATCCAGCCTGGACCACATGTTTGTCCATTAGGTTTGCCTGTGTCTCTCACTACATAAGTCATACCAAACGTTTGCGCATTACCACATTCAAATATCACCAGCCGCCACTGGTCCAGTGATTGTATTTTTGATCCCTTTTTAGACAGATTTGGGAATGAGCCCTGATTCAGCGATGAGTTAGCTAGATTTGTCTAAATGGGGATAAGGACTTTAGTTAGGTATTTACTGATGGAGTCTGAAATGGTGTTGCAAAGATAATTAGACGGTTTCACCTTGGATAGAGTTGGTAGTCAGTTTGATTTGGGCTACTTTTAACTAACTGACTGTTCTAGGTGTGAAACCTGAGAACAGGAACTCTTAGAACTTAGGGTTGTTTAGGTAAGGGTTTCTTTAATTTCTGTTACTGGGGAGGTGGGGCATTATCCTGTAGTCCTCCCTTTGTTTCTGATACCATGGGGAGATTTGTGGTAGTTCTTTATCTATCGATATTTTGACTGGAGTGGTATTTGTGTCCTTTATTTTTCTGTCTCTCTGGAGGCAAGGCATCCGAAGATGATCTACTGGAAGGTATATTTTGTCCAGATTGGAGAGGTAAGGCATAGAGAAATGGCTTCCACTGTCTTGGAAGCCATCAACATAACCTATATGCTGCCACACAAAGCGATTGTCACCACCAAATTTAAGATATGCCTGAACTGTGCGTGTCTCGGTGTCAGTCCACTCCTAGTTCGTTTAAATTTAGGCATCATTTTATGGAAATTGATATCTGACTGCCAATTTTCATATCTGAGTATTCCCTCTAAAAAGCTTGGATAGTCTTTATAATCAGGGGCGGCTCCTCCTTTGGAGAGGAGGAGCGTCGCCCCACTTACGTGCACCCCGAAGCCCCAGAGATAAAAAATAAACTGTAATTGATTACCATTTTATTGTTTATTGTCCCATCCTGAAGCGAGCGTCAGGATGGAGCGGGCCTGCTGAGTGAACAGGGATGAGTGGTGGGCAGAGGGCCTTTGCATTTGTTTAAAGTGCGCATGTGTCTTTGGCCGGCCGACTTGCAACGGGCTGCCACACATCTGCACTTTAAACCTCTCAACTCAGCGGTCTTAAGACAGCTGGGCTGAGAACAAGTTCAGGCATCCAGTACCCTTTGAGCCCCGAGAGAGGCTTCTCCTACCAATCAGGGCACTGCTGCTGGTTAACAGCACATGAGCAGGTCAGGATTGGTTGAGGGAGTTTGCTGGCGCCTGCACTGCAGTAGGAGGAGTCGAGTTTAGAGTGTGAAGGACGTCATCGTCAGCATCCGATTCGGTAAATACCGATTTTTACAGAATCGGTAATTCAATTACCGATTTTCCCTACATCTCCCCCCTTCTTTTTTACCGATTCATAAATACCGAATCGGTAAAATTCGGTATTTATGAATCGGTAAAATATACTTACCTACATCTGGCCCCTAGTCTGCACTTGGAAAAGATTGGATATTTTTTTTCCCACTGGGTTCTAGAATGCCGAAAGTTGAGGCATCATGTGGTTTTTACTCAGGAAACACTTGGGCTGTGGAATTGTTTTACGCTTTTCAAAATCCAGTTCCCCCTGGGGGAGGGGTGTGTCCACAGGTTACACATACCTATTTTCATTTATACTTTGGGAATTATGTGTGCATTTTGAGGTCCAAAGCAAACCCTGCTTTTCACTATATAGTCTCAGACAGTGCTCAGTTTGAGACTGTGTTTTCTGGTGTTCAGACCCGGCACTTAATCATCAACACTGGCACTTTTCATGAGCACCTGTTAAAGACACATTCGTTTATGGTAGGCACTGGGAGATTACGTGATTTGCCCAGAATATTGATCTGACGCCTTTTTGGTTGGTTCGTGCACTGTTGAAAGCAGAGGAGCTGCGAGCATGCGTGCCCACCTGGATGACTTGAATGCAGCCAAGTCCATTTATGATTTCTCAGCCAGAAACATTGATGGAAATGAAGGGTCCCTGGATAAATACTGATTGATTCTGGTTTTCCCCTGATTGACTTGGGTTACTTAATTTGTTTATGGCAACAGTCTCGTGCTTCGGCCCTCCTGTGAACGATGGATCCCTGATTTGCATGGATACCTTTCACTGGCTCAGTGCCTTCTCACTCTTGCCGCCAATTTTCTGTGAGCAACGGAGCCCCAAGATTCTCCACCATTGATTAGTGAGAACCCTCCCTTTCACTCATGGTCCCCCTTCACCCCACACCACTGTCCTGAGGAATACCCCTTGCGTAAGGCTGAAAACTACCTACACAACAATTGGGGTCGAAACGTCGCCTTTTGAATGTTGCCAGCCCTGTGAACCTCGTGCTACATGGCTAAACTACACATGTATTTTGTACTATCATGACTGTGTATTTGACCACCTGTTGCACAGGCATATGAGGACTATATTCTAAACAACACAGGGCCCCACCTTATAGACACTAATTTCCATTAAACGTGACACATTAGGCTTCTCAATAATATTCCATTCCCTTCTATACTACTATTATAAAGGAAGAACTTTGCGCCTTTGAGGCGGGTAAACTCGGGAACCACAGCGCCAATCCACACACCCGATACATCATTGTAATCGTCAGGGTGTGCAGATAGACATAGGCTATATAAAGTATAAAAATATGCGTTATTTAAAAAATTTACATTAAAAAAAAGTAGTCCCTTCGAAGTAGCGCCAGCCGCGACCAGCTGACTTCAGGAGTGCGGGGAGGAGCGGCGTCCAGGAACGCGAGGAAGAACGGTGGACATGGCGCGGGGGGGAGCGGTGAGGACCGGCGGACTGGCGGGAGGAGTGGTAAGCGGCGAGGAGCGGTGAAATGAGGAGCCGCGGCTGAGGTAAGGCTCCGGGCAGGCGGGGGTCGGGGCGGGCAGGCGGGGGCCCGGGCTGCACGTCCTGAGTACTGTTGTAGTTACAGGTGTTCCAGGCATGGTTCTGCACACTGCTGTGACTACAGACTGCAGTTTAGAGGGCACTCTGCGGGCGGGCGAGGGGCAGGACTCCACCCACAGCCAAGGACGGGTCCAGACCCGCTCAGTCACGCATCCCTAGAGGGCCGGGGTCAGGTGCACTGACAAAGCCAAATGCAGGGCACGGGTAATGGCAGTACAAAGCGGCCGAGGGGTGACGAGAGGGGCCCAGGTGAGGGACGGGCGGGGCTGTTGCCAGGCCACAGTCACTGGGCCTCTGTTGTGCGGCCTCTGGAGTGGGGCGCCCGGCCCCGTCTCATCCCCTGATGGGCCCTAATGGAGGGGTGCGGGAAGCACAAAGGGCCTTTCAGCGCCGCAAGAGCCACAACGAAAGCCTTGTCGCCTGAGCAGGAGTGAGGGGGACTGTTGCCTGCACCCTGGACGGATAGCGCTCCGAGGTGCGATGGGAGGATAGCACTCCGAAGTGCGATGGGAGGATAGCGCTCTGAGGTGCGATAGAAGGATAGCGCCCGAGGTGCGGTGGGAGGAAAGCGCTCTGAGGTGCTACTTGCACTGTAGATGGATAGCGCTCTGAGGCCGGTGCTGCAGCGCCCTGAAGTCTGCTGTCAGAACTAAGTGCTGTCACACTGATGGTCTATTGTGAGGCATCGCTAAACTCTCTGACACCTGCAGGGGGTGCTGATAGCACTCCGAGGCCTGCCTCCAGTGCTGGTAAGGTCCTGGGGCCCTCAGTTAGGGGTAATATCACTATCGGCATGCACGGAGAGCTGAATGTTTTCTGAGGAATGGGCTATAACTCTCTGAAGGGTGTTCTGAGAGCAGAGACCGCTCCAGGCACCGGGCTGGATTCACAAAAGTAACAGACACTTATGAGTAAGCTTACTACGTTTCAGTGTTCAAAGTAGTAAGTTCAGCAGCGCATATGTTCAACCAGTGATATTACAACACCCTCCCATAGAAAATAAGGGATGTAGGGACTTAAAACCAGTTAATACTGCAAATTAAATTATTTAAAACAGTTAAAAATAAATAAATACAATTCATATTATGAATAGATTTAAAAATAGTGTATTTTTTAGATTTAACTATAAAATATTTTAATCACCTATTTTGAATTTAAAAACTATGCAACCATACATGTAATTATTAACAAATGAAATGCATTTTAATCTAGATCTATATCTATACTACTAATATAAAGGAAGAACTTTGCACCTTTGAGGCGGGTAAACTCGGGAACCACAGATGGACATAGGCTGTATAAAGAATAAAAATATGCGTTATTAAAAAAAAAAGTAGTCCCTTCGAAGTAGTGCCGGCCGCGACCTGCGTGCTGACGTCAGGAGCGCAGGGAGGAGCGGCGTCCAAGAACGCGAGGAGGAGCGGCGGATATGGCGCGGGGGAGGAGCAGTGACGAACGGCGGAATGGTGGTGAGGACCGGCGGACAGGCGAGAGGAGCGGTAAGCGGCAAGGAGCGGTGAAATGAGGAGAGCGGGGGAGGAGCGGCGGCTGAGGTAAGGCTCCGGGCAGGCGGGGGTCGGTGCAGGCAGGGGTCGGGGTGGGCGGGGGCCCAGGCTGCTTGACAATGTCGGGGCGGGCGGTGGGCCGGGCTGCTGCACAATGTGCGGTGAAATGAGGAGCCCGGGGGAGGAGCAGCTACTAAGGTAAGGCTCCGGGCAGGCGGGGGTCGGGGCAGGCGGGGGCCTGGCCTGCTTGACAATGTCAGGGCGGGCGGGGGGCCGGGCTGCTGCACAATGTCGGGGCGGGAGGGGGTCGGGGAAGCCTGATAAAAAGTGTGAGGAAAGAGAGAGAGTACCTCACGGTAGAACCGCCGAATGGGGTTGCTGGCTAACAATTACCAGTTTACCCTCTTATCATCATTGGTAACTCTCTCTCAATAGTAAAAACTTTACATCACTACCCCACCGAAGTCACACTCTCCCCCCCTCTTCTTCTTCTCCACTTGGGGCACTGTTATGTTTAAAATATGTTAAAAATATAGGCTTTTGCAAAAAACGATCAGTTTCAGTGAGATTAAATAAACTGTTACAACCAGAACGCTGTGTTTGCACAATTGTACTTTACTGTGCTTTATTTGTCTGTTTAACACTTTGGATTTTACAATACTGGGACCATAGTGGGCATTGGGCATTTCCCGGGAGGCTGGAAGGGTGGGGGCCGCTTTTGCAGTGATGGGGGCCGTTTTTGTTACTGGGGGCCGGGTTTGCAGCAGTGCTGCTATATAGGCCTCCAGTAACAAAAGAAGCAAGGTGGGCTGGTCTGTCAAAGTTGCCAGGGCAGGTTTGAGTTCTAAGTCCGGCCCCGCCTGGTTCCCCAGCTCCGAAGTCGGCAGCTCTGGTCTTTACGCCACATCCTCTCCCCACTTTTGCAGTAAGTAGTTAGTTCTGTTTTAGGCAGGGGTAACAGGAGAAATGTGCTGGGGCATGCTGCCTCTTGATGAGAGGCCTGATCTTATTTTCAAATTAACCACTGATTTGTACTTCCAGAGCCAACCCAGAAAGGACACTCCTGTAAGTTCCAGAATGCTAAATAGGTCTAAAGTCGATGAAGGTTTTAAATCGGGGGTGGCTTCAGCCATGGTTCTTTGCCCGGCCCCAGAGATTAATGCAATGTAAAACCTCTCTCGCGTATGCGACAAGGCGTTTTGGTTCTATGAAAGAAATAGTCAATGAGTCGGACATTAAATATTTAATCCTAACCACCAGCTTCAATGGTGACAACAACAAAGCACTGCAGCATGCTGCACAACCTCCATCACACTCTAGGGAGGAATTCCCAGAGCCTACCCAGGGGCCTTTGAAACTTAACTTGCATAACCCAGTTACCTGAATCTTCTAGTACTTAAGCTATAATACACCCAATAAAGAAAACAGAGGATCGCCGCCAAGTATAAAAAAAAAACAATGTGAAAGTTACCTCGTCAATGAAACCGATGAAGATTAAATGCACGAGGAGAGAAGGACACAGGCACATCGCAGGCCGCCCATAAGAAAACACCCGAGCTCAAAACAAAATCAGCGCTGCCCACAGTGGGGGAGCCGCTCTCTACCGCCACCTATCAAGGTGGACGGAAACTGCACACCTAACGCTGAAAGATACTGAAGAAAAACTACAAGGGTAGTAAGAAAAAGGTGTACACAATCACGCCCGTTCAACAAGTTCCAAAATGGCGTGCATGCTGTAAACCAGAAGGAAACGATGTCATATGAAAATGAGTCTTAAAAATTTAGGGGCATGTTATCAAGTGAGTTATCGCTGCGTTAGCCATCGCTAATGACATGCAAAGTAGGCGTTCCAGAGCATAACAACATGGAAATAGTCGCTAACACGACTTTGCGGTATTAACAAGCCTGCAGCAGAACGGCGAAGTGATAGGAAAAATCACGCTATACACCCTTCATCGCAGGTATTTAACGTCTGAAAAATTTCTGACCTTTAGCCGTACATGTTATGGGTATTGGATTGTACGGCTGAGTCCACATCTTCCTATCACAAAGGATTAGCTTATTGCTGCCGGATTATACGCTGGATTTCTAGCGATGTGCGCGGTATTTGGGGCTATCGCAGGAGTTATTATCACCGTGGAGATATGCGTTGATAATGATGCGATATCTCGCCGATAAGATCCTGCGATACGGGGCGTTAAACAAAATCGCGCTAAGCGTGCTCTGCGATATTTATCGCAGTATGTTGATAATATTCCCCACAAACTTTAAATATAATTATGGAAAGAAAGGAAACATAATACTCATCTACTAAAGCAGCAAAGAGAAGAAACCAGAGCTCTAGCGATGAGCCCTGGTGTGGGCAGCCGCCCCCCCAACACACACAAAATCCAACTGGTAGCAGACATGGCTTCCAGAGCAAGATTAAGAGATTGCTTTGCAACCAACATCTTGAATTATGCTAACACTTCCTCCACCGTTGATTATGGCCAGTGTGCAAGTTAAAATAAAAGATCTGCACTGCTTTCTGAAACAAAGGTCAAACCATTTGATGATATTCAAATGGTCAGTGAAGCTACTCCTTTGAAAATTGCTGAATTTGTTCAGTTGTGTAAGCTGTGCATTTGTTTAGACAGTCCATATTACTTTTGTGGCTGAGACGATGGTCGGTACATTACATTAGTGTTTAGTTGAAGAGAAATGTTGTTTCTCTTCAACATTTTTAATGCAATATTTTCCAAAAGTTTCAATTGCATATAAATAATTTGTTCTAATTTTGTAATGCATAGACCCCAAGCTTACTTTAAGCAGGCTTCTATAGCTCAGAATGAAAATCTGTATCTAAAAGAATAAATAACTTTGTTCTCTCAAAATTGTCAGCTTATTTTTTGTGTTATTTTCTCTGGCATCTGATAGTTCAGACTTACAGCTGCAAGAAACAGTACGTTTTCTTGTTATTTATAGATGAGTTGAGCTCCCTGAAGCGAATGAAAAGTTAATTTGCTCTATTGATTCCGTATTGGTATTTACAGTGAGGGCACTGCCACTAAATTACAGAAAGAACAAAAGATTATCAACTTGCAAAATAAGATTTTGTGTTGGAATACTTTTCTTTAGTAGAGCTAATCTTAAAAAATATAGAAGGATGAGGAGTGTATTTTAGAAATATACCAAGATGTACAAGGGTCTGTCACATTTTGTCTCTATTCAGCTTCAGAAATATATTTTTGCAAACCGTTCTCCTTCATCTCAGCACTCATCCTGATGTGGTGCGTGCATACGAGGTACTAGTGTTTGTCGGGACAAGAAGCGGGCGAACATCTCTCGGCCCATGTTGTGCACGTATGCAAAGGGCGACCCCAACCATGATCTGCAATGTCCAGATACCATGTACTTGTGCCACCGGCCAGTTGTTCACCAGAATTAAAAAGCTGCCTCACTCTGGTTTTATTATCAGAAAGAGGGGTCCTTAACACTTGGGGGTTTCCATAGTCCATCTCGCCACTTGCTGTAAGCATAGGGCCATGTTTGTTAAAGCTGACTACAGTGGAGCTGTGCTCATGACGAGCTGGGCTCGTCATAACGGCCGCGGCACTCCCATGCGCAATTGATTGCCCGCCTGTGGGGGAGAATCAATCAGTGGGCAGAGTCGTGACGAGCCAAGCTCGTCATGAGCACAGCTCCACTGTGCCTCATGACGAGCTGGGCTCGTCACAAGCGATGCGGCCTCCCCCCTTCCCCTGCGCCGTGGGGGAATTACCCCCCACGTTGAAGGGGTTAAAAAAAAAAAAGCGGCAGTGGGTCCGTCCATCCAGGTTGTTGGATCACAAGAGTTCAATGTATCCAGTTCATAAATGGACCCTTTCATCTTCAACCCTGTCATCAGTGGCAGACACATAACCTGGGAAGACACTGTATCGTTTCTTAGCTGTGACATAGTGCTGTCCATCTATCCCTTGTGACTCCAAGGGTTCTGCCCCATCTTCTGGACAGGCCACTTCCACTAAGACATAGCCGGAAGAATGATATCTTGCCTCGCGTCCCTGCTTGAGGGTACAGAGTACATACCTGCCAACCTGAACAGAAATCTTGCCATGTGAGAAGGGGGTAGGGACCTTGGAGGGGCGGGGCATCATGTGAAGAAGTACCTATGATGCACTTCTGCCTCCAAGCCCCTTCTCCCCCCCCCCCCCAAAAAAAGAAGCTAGTTACTACTGGTGTGCATTTCGGCCAGTTCGGGCTGGACTGTTCCCATGAGGCACAGGGTCAGACTGATTTGCATATAGCCATGTCTGAACTGGGGTGGCAGAGTGGGCTAAAGAACTGTGATGGATTCAACCCAGATCTTTTGACTGGGAGTGAGTGTTTAATTGATTCAGATGCTCCGTCCATCACCACCCCCTTTTGTACCGCTTTTGGCCGCCATAAGTGTGGCAGGGTATGCTCAGACGTGAGTCCCTTGCTCACTTTGCCACTGGATTCAAACAAGCCGGGCTGAAGACGGCTGGAATGCCAGAAACCGGTACTCGGGAGCTTGTTTCCGGTCCAGGAAAGACATGGCTTGGCAGTTCGGGCTGGACTGTTCCCATGAAGCACAGGGTCAGACTGATTTGCATATAGCCATGTCTGAACTGGGGTGGCAGAGTGGGCTAAAGAACGGTGATGGATTCAACCCAGATCTTTTGACTGGGTGTGAGTGTTTAATTGATTCAGATGCTCCGTCCATCACCACCCCCTTTTGTACCGCTTTTGGCCACCATAAGTGTGGCAGGGTATGCTCAGACGTGAGTCCCTTGCTCACTTTGTCACTGGATTCAAGCAAGCCGGGCTGAAGACGGCTGGAGTGCCAGAAACCGGTCCTCGGGAGCTTGTTTCCGGTCCAGGAAAGACATGGCTTGGCAGTTCGGGCTGGACTGTTCCCATGAGGCACAGGGTCAGACTGATTTGCATATAGCCATGTCTGAACTGGGGTGGCAGAGTGGGCTAAAGAACGGTGATGGATTAAACCCAGATCTTTTGACTGGGTGTGAGTGTTTGTTTGATTCAGATGCTCCGTCCATCACCACCCCCTTTTGTACCGCTTTTGGCCGCCATAAGTGTGGCAGGCTATGCTCAGACTTGAGTCCCTTGCTCACTTTGCCACTGTATTCAAGCAAGTCGGGCTGAAGACGGCTGGAATGCCAGAAACCGGTCCTCGGGAGCTTGTTTCTGGTCCAGGAAAGACATGGCTTTGCAGCTCGGGCTGGACTGTTCCCATGAGGCACAGGGTCAGACTGATTTGCATATAGCCATGTCTGAACTGGGGTGGCAGAGTGGGCTAAAGAACGGTGATGGATTCAACCCAGATCTTTTGACTGGGTGTGAGTGTTTGATTGATTCAGATGCTCCGTCCATCACCACCCCCTCTTGTACCATTTTCAGACTTAGGCATACCTGTAATGGGAGGTGGATTATGTGACTGCTACCACAGTCACTATCACCAAGGTTATCGCAGTTTTTCATTGAATATCGCTGGAAATCCAGCGTTATTCAATGTAAAACGGCGATATTCCTGCTATCCCTGTTTTTCTTAATCACCATGGCACTCAGTGTAGATAATACTGCGCTACCATAGCGATTATCGCCAGGGATAGCCGGCGATATATTTTTTAACGCTAACAGCTGTCAGCGATAATTTTCACTGCCGCTTGTTAATATGCCCAACAACTTTCTCTGCCACTCTTATGGAGTGGGGTAGAGGGCAAGGTTTGGGGGGCAGTGGACATCAGCCTTGCTCTGGTGCATTCACGAGGAATGTCAGCCTGTGATACATGCGGCTCTGTAGGAAAGGGGGCTCAAACCTTTCACATGCAGCTCTTATAAGTAGCAGCACCAGAGCAGAGGAGACTCAGGAAGCAGAGGACGGAGAGAAGGCGTCTTGGGCTCTATGCCTCCATCCTTGTGAGCCTCCAGCCCACTAATATGAGTGAAGCCCTGGATATGGCTGGTTTCATTCATACACTCCCAGGCAACAAGCAAGGGCTCTAACTGGTGTAGAGACAATCCCCATTTAGTTAGTCAGCAACTACCAGAACATAGGGCCTCATTTATGAAAAGTGACGCATCGCTGCGTGAAAACAGCGATGCGTCACTTTTCACTGCGCACTCCTTGCGACACCAATGATGCGTCATATTTAATGTATGACGCATCATGTCGCAAGGACTTACAGATACGTCAGTATTTCTGACGTATCTGTAAGCGCAAAAGTGACGCATTCCTGGAGTGTGTCACAAAAGTGACGCAACTCCAGCAATGCGTCCTTTCACATGGGGTAAGCCCCATGTGAAAGGGCTTGCGTCAGTCTTACGCCTGCTGTGAGGCAGGCGCAAGATTTTGACGCAACAGAATCCTAAAAGTGACGCACCGGCGGCGCAAAACTGACGCAAGGCCTCATAAATAAGGGCCATAGTATCCGATACCCCCATGCAGGGAAAAAAATAAACCACTTTTGTTTACCTGTTGAAATTGCCCGCTATTGAAATATTGTTTTATACCGTTACTATCTTCACACTCATGTAAAGCGCTCTGATACCTCCGGGTTTAGCCAGTGCTATATAAAACCTTTAAAATAAATACTCTACAGTGTCCCCTAGCCATCCACCAGGGAGACGGGTTGCCACTCGTGCAAATGGCAACCCTCGCAGAGAACCCCACTGAACCAAGACTACTGATCTATAAGCCACCGTGACAACTTCTTACAACTATATTAAAGCAAAGCCACCTTAATGTTAATGAGGAAGACATAATAAATCCATTCTTGCCAGTTGGGTGCAGGCACTTTACGGGCCATGAATTACAATTTCAAAACCAAAAGTACAAGTCCCATAATGCATTGTCCTTTTAGCTCAAAGTCAATAGGTTCTTTATTCGTCCCACTTTCATATGTGACACGTTCAGACCTCAGATTGTCGGCCAGCAGGCTAGGCCGAGTGCCGACCCACACTCTCTCATTTCCTTAGTTTGCTCTCACCACCATAGGCTTAGGCCAGGCAGCCACCCGCTGTAACACATATGCGCGTCACCTGTGGTCACTTTAATCAATCCCAGTAAGTTAGCTCAGTAGGTTAAGGACTGACTTCAGAAGACCCCTTAAAACAGTGCCGGGTGTTAATGCATCTGCTACATAAAGGGCCGGCTCCTCCATGTGGGCCGAGGAGCGTAGCCCCACTGATTTCTCGCAGTGCAAGAAGCAGAAACATAAAATGGTATTAAAAATACCATTATATGCTTCTGCTTCTCGCACTGCGAGAAAGCAAAAGGGTTTGGTTGGGGGTGGGCGGGTGACTGTTTGACTGGCTGACCAAACCAGTCAACGCACTCTTAGTTTTCTACGCCTAAATGGAGAAAACTGCCTTCCCATAGACGCCTGTGTGGTCGGCGTCCCAGCCAATCACAACGATGCCATTGCAGTCTTGTGAATGTCTTAGGGGCAGGGAGGGGAGGGAGGCTGCCTGCTTCCCGGGACTCGGAGAGATGCAACGCAGTACCAGATTGGCGCAGGTAAGTTTTAAGTTTTTTTTAATTAACCCCCTCATGACCCCCTCCCCCCACGACATCCCGCCCCCCCAACTGCGAGTCATGCCAGCCATGACGGACTACATACATCTTTCGGCAGCATACAGATCATAGTCTTTAATGATAGCGAGGATAACTCAGCATTTCATCCTCTGAAGTCGATACTGCACATGATTTTGAGCTGATTGATATTAAAAAATACCAATTTGTTGGACCTAGAGAAGATTTTTGGAGTTATGTAAACACATTGGATACCATTTTAAATAGTAGTTATACGATTTGGTGAGATTTGAAATAATTGGGCCATTTGTTGGATCGAGTTTGCGAGAGCATACACTAGCGCATGTGTCTCTCTTGCGATGCACTCTTGTATCCAACATGGGCTGGGAGCCCACCCATTGCTTACCCATGTCTTGGCCTGCATGGCACTCTTCTTTACAGCCTCATAATTTGTCACTGCCAGCCTAATAACATTTCTGTTCCTTTGTGTGGAGCAGGGGCCCAGCACGTAATCAGGGACCAAGCATCGTAATCAGTGCCCGTTTGCTGGTCCCGACGTGATTGAGGCTCTCTTTTGCTCTTTTTATCTTCTGCAAACAGAAGGCATGTGGCTGGCGAAAATGTGCCCAGCATTACAAACAAAATGGCAAAGTTTTATTTTCTATAGTTAACTTTCTTTTATTTTTCTAAGTCTTCTTTTTTCACATTGCACTGATGTTTTCTTTAGTTTTTGCTAGTGGTCACTGTTCTCAAAAGATGAGTATTATCTTATTGCAAAGCGACATTTCTTCTTTCTTGTGTCTAATTTCTGAAATGATGCTTTAACATTTAATCGTGCAGTACACCCCAATAACCACACTCCAATATGCCCACTCCAATCCACCCTAATCCACCTCATCCCACACCAATTAAGCCCACTCAATCCAATCCACCTCAGACCAATTCAATCCAAACCGCTCTAATACTCCCAAACCATGCCACTCCAAGCTGCTCTACTCCAAATCGCCCAACTCCAATCCAAAACATTCTGCCTCACTACAATGTGCCCCACTCCAATCCAAAACAATCTACCCAACTGCAATTCAAAACACCCTGCCTAATCTTACTAAAAACAATCTGCTCCATTCCAACCCCGTCCAGTCCACTCCACTCCAATTCACCCCACTTCAATCCAGCCCACTCCACTGCAGTCCAATCCAATCCACCACACTCTACTCCAATCGACTCCACTCTACCCTAATCCCCCCACTTCTGTTCAGTCCACCCGACTCAATCCAATCCATCCAAGGCTGCATCTTCACCACTGCTGTAAATAAACAACAAGCATCCAACTCCACACAATTCAGCATCACACAATTCCACGCCATGCAACATAATTACAATCCACATAATACAACTCACCATCACATAATTCAACTCTACCGAATTACACGCTACTCAATACCACATAAATACACTCCACATAAATCGACTCTATGCTACATAACAACAATCCACATATTTCTACTCCACACAAGCCACATCATTTCACTCAACACCACACTGCTCCATGCCACACTATTCAGCTCCAAAGAAATCCACTACACACCACATATATCCAAATTACAACACATAATTCAACATCTTCCCATAGAATTCAACAGCACACCACGTAATTAAACTTCACTACATAACGCTCCACACACAAAATACCATGCCACATATTCACACTCCATTACATACAATCCCACTCCACATAATTCATATATACTCAAAAGCACAAAATTACTATCAACATAATACAACTGCACACCATACCACATATTTTGACTACACAAATCCACTCAGCACCACACAGTTTAATGCCACAACTAACAATTCCAATGCAACCCACATAATTCTACTACACGCCACATACATCCCCTCCAATACATCACACATAGGTAGGATACATTTACATTTACAACGCTAATAGCTCTAACTCTCGTTCTTTTTGTTAGCACCCAAACACAGAGATCCAACGCTTTCTCCTACCTGTTTGTTCTTTTTCTTCACCAAAAATGCGAAGCTGTCCATACAGTTCCCCACCACACATTTAGGCCCCGCACATTTCCAATCGACACCACATAATTTGACACAAAACCACATAATGCAATACAACACAAGTACAAAACACAACAAACAATTCAACATCATGCCACAAAATTCAATGTCACACCACATTACTAAACTCCACTATTTACCACTCCACAACACAAAATACCATTCCACATAATTACACTCCATCACACACATTCCCACTCCACATAATTCCAGTACACTCAATACCATATAATTACTATCCACATAATTTCACAGCACACCATGCCACATAGTTCCACCACACAAATCCTCTCCACACCACACAACTCCATGCCACACAATAACACAACTAACTAATCCAGCACACATTTTTCCGCTACACACCACATACATACACTCTATAACACACAGGTAAAACACATTGCCATTTAAAATGCCAATAGCTCTGACTCAAACAAATGCAAGACCGGTTGCCTTTCCAAGCATTATTTATAATTGGTATGAATTATATGTTTAAAGAGTTGAAACTGCTGCATTACTCCTCCCTTTAGATTTTTTCTAAATAAGGTCTCCTCTAATAGCCCCATACACTTCACAATTTTAAAATACGTTAAAAGCAAATATTTGCTGTGTTAGATAAAAGCTCTAACGTGCCTGCCTTCATCTCATAAATATCTCTACTTCACTGCCCACAGGTTGAACCCTTCTTGAATGCTCTCCTTCGGCCCTCACTTACATTCTAGAATCCTATATCGCTCCTAAACCTTATCAGGTGAATGCGAGCATTGCCTGAGAATCTGAGCCATTAAAAATCTCTATTGCTGGAGAACAAGTCCTGAGGGGTGAGTGTTAGATGAAGCCAGTTTCCACGTGTTGTAGTGAACATAAGAATCAACAAGTTACTATAATGAGCATGCCTGGTTTATTATTGCAAAAACAACAGTTGATGGACAGAATGCAGAACAATGTCATACATTCTCCCCAGTACAGAGATCTGAGCCTAAATCCATAGTTTTTTTGCTCACCATGTCATCATGCAAATCAGTTTTGACCCTGTGTCCCATGGGAACAGTCCTGCCCGAACTGCCAAGCCAGGTCCTCCCTGGAGAGTCATGGAGAGCACGGAATCATGTCTGAGCATACCCGTCCAACTCGGGGTGGCAAATGCAAAAACAACAGTTGATGGACAGAATACAGAACAATGTCATACATTCACCTCAGTACAGGGATTAGTGCCTAAATCCATCGTTTTTTTTGCTCACTATGCCTTTCCAGTTTAAACACAGCCATATGCAAATCAGTCTTGACCCTGTGCCCCATGGGAACAGTCCAGTCCGAACTGCCAAGCCAGGTACTCCCTGGACTGGAAACAAGCAACCTAGGACCGGTTTCGGGCTTTCAGCCCTCATCAGCCAGGATAGCTTGATTCCAGTGGCATGGAGAGCAGGGGACTCACGTCTGAGCATACCCATCCCTCTCGGGGTGACAAATGCAAAAACAACAATTGATTGACAGAATGCAGAACAATGTCATACATTCACCCTAGTACAGAGATCTGGGCTTAAATCCATTGTTTTTTTACTCACCATGCTATTCCAGTTTAAACCCGGCCATATGCAATTCAGTCTTGACCCTGTGCCCCATGTGAACAGTCCAACCCGCACTGTCAAGCCAGGTCCTCCCTGGACTGGAAACAAGCATCCTAGGACCCGTTTATGGCTTTCAGCCCTCATCAGCCAGGATACTTGATTCCAGTGGCATGGAGAGCACGGAACTCACGTCTGAGTATACCCGTCCCACTCGGGGTGACAAATGCAAAAACAACAGTTGATGGACAGAATGCAGAACAATGTTATACATTCACCCCAGTACAGAGATCTGGGCCTAAATCCATCATTTTTTTGCTCACCATGCCATTCCAGTTTAAACCCAGCCATATGCAAATCAGACTAGACCCTGTGCCCCATGGGAACAGTCCAGTCTGAACTGTACCCGTCCCACTCGGGGTGACAAATGCAAAAACAACAGTTGATGGACAGAATGCAGAACAATGTCATACATTCACCCCTGCACGGAGATCTGGGCCTAAATCCATTGTTTTTTTGCTCACCATGCCATTCCAGTTTAAACCCAGCCATATGCAAATCAGTCTTGACCCTGTGCCCCATGGGAACAGCCCAGCCTGAACTGCCAAACTAGGTCCTCCCCGGACTGGAAACAAGCATCCTTGGACCGGTTTCAGCCCTCATCAGCCAGGATAGCTTGATTCCAGTGGCATGGAGAGCACGGGACTCAGATCTGAGCATACCCATCCCACTCGGGGTAACAAATGCAAAAACAACAGTTGATGGACAGAATGCAGAACAATGTCATACATTCACCCCAGTACAGAAATCTGGGCCTAAATCCATAGTTTTTTTTCTCATCATGCCATTCCAGTTTAAACCCAGCCATATGCAAATCAGTCTTGACTCTGTGCCCCATGGGAACAGTTCAGCCCAAACTGCCAAGCCAGGTCCTCCCTGGACTGGAAACAAGCATCCTAGGACCAGTTTCGGGCTTTCAGCCCTCATCAGCAAGGATAGCTTAATTCCAGTGGCATGGAGAGCACGGGATTCGCGGTTTATTAATACAGAATTGTTCATTTAGGATTTGGGCATTACTATTGGCCAATGTGTTTGCATATTCACAAAGGGACTTACAACTCATAAAGATACGGGTGCGATCTTCTCACTTGGGGTTGAATCTCCATGCTGAGCACTGCAGTGCGGAGATTTCTCCAGGAGGGCAGTGATTCTGCCTCAAGTGCGGATATTATGCACTCGTAAAGTAACGGGTGTGGTCTCCTCACTGGGGGTGGAATCTCTGCGCTGAGAACTGCAGTGCGGCGATTGCTTCACGAGTGCGGAGATTCCGCCACATGTGTGGGTACTCCGTACTCATGAAGTTACGAGTGCGGTCTCCTCACTCATGGCAGAATCTCTGTGCTGAGCATTGCAGTACGGCGATTGCTCCACGAGTGCGGAGATTCCGCCACATGTGCGGGTACTCCGCACTCATAACTTTACGAGTCATAAGTCACTTTGTGAATTGGGCCCACAATACTCTATTCTACTGAATACAATAGTGCCCTCACTCATGTACTGCAAAGATTTCATCATACCCTCCCAATCCCCCTACCTCCAGCCTTACCAACCACTTGGCACCCACAGCTCACATTTGTTACCAGCCCAGCGCAGGTGGTAAATGTGAGCGTTAATCCACAAGGAATATACAAAACCATGTGGAATGCCACTCAGTGAAAATAGCTCTGCACCGTTATTCCTCATTTTAGCAAATAGCTCTGCATCCCTCATTTCTGTGCAGCATTCTTTAGGATTTTCGAATATGTAAATCTGGATGCTAGATGTAAATCTATGATGTATAGGCGTGACATTGGAGGACGTTTTTCTGGTGAGAACATTGATAGAGGGGTTTGACAATTACTTCGGCTTTTTTAAAATTGATAATTTGTTGATAACATAAATTAATGAAGATTATTATCATTATTTGTAAATTGTTGCGATTAATAATAATTGAGGGAACTCCAAGGACAACAATACATACATATATTTTTACGCTTAGATTTTCCAGGTAGATTTGTTTACATTGTGCATACTAAGAAGCAATTACAACCCACAAGTCTTGGTGATGGATAAACAAGGTCTCCTTTGTTTTGTCTATGAGGAATAGTCTTCTATATATCACAACAATAGTTTAGTCCTTTTAATGTCAGGAAAAGGCAACTTTGCTTTATTTGCCATGAAACAAGAAGGTGGCCTGCCCCTCCTCGTGTCTGAATCTTTGATTCAATACACTGCACAATGATTCTGCATGTGTCTAAATTGAATAAACACTTCCTTTGTGGCCCCAGTTTTTCCATAATTGATCTGATTTTGAGGGTTCATCAAATGGAATGTTTATTACTCATCTTGGCATTGACACATGGAAACCATGTTAGGATACCAGGATATTGCAAGGAAGGATACAGTCAGTCTTTATTCTCTATTGCATGAAACTCATGAGCAGTTGTTCTTAGCTTTTTGAATTCTGAGGACCCCACTGAATCGTTACTTAAATCAAGGAACTCCACTGAGTCTATATTGGAACCCGGAGACCCCTGCCTAAGCAATTTCTATTATTTGAACTTCAAAAAAATACACTGAAATATAGAAGCAAATATATACTAAGAAAATGCAAAAATAATTTAAATATTGAAATATTTTGTTTAATTTGCAATTACATTTAGAAAAAGGTTTTCATTTTGCTTCTTTATTGAAATATACTTGATTCATTTTCTAAACAGTCGCTGACCCTCTGAGTAGGCATTTAAGACCCCAGGGGTCCTCGGATCACAGGATAAGAACCACTGCTTTAGAGACACAATATTTGGGTTGTACTGAGGAAGCATTTTGCAATTTGATGAGAAAGAAAGCCTGGCACCTATAAAAACAAAGCGTAAATCTGAAGCCTGCATCAAGCAGGCCAACTCTCTTTCAACTAGGATATGGGCAGTTTCTGCAGTACGTAAAAATTGCAGCGACAACACGAGAGATTTTCCCTGAGTTCCCGGAGGCCCCTCCAGTCTCCCACACATTGGAGATACTACTGTCGATGTCAGGAGGCCAGAAACTGATATTATTATTATTATTATTATTGGACATTTATTACGCGCCTGGTTATGCCACTGGCGTGTCCCCGCGCTATGACAAGTGGAGTGACTGTCCCCCCTCCTCCCAACCAAGCTATCTACTGAAAAAGGTGCGTTTTAAGTTTTTTCCTAAACTGGACTTCGGAGGGTTCAAGCCGAAGTTCCAGCGGAAGATTATTCTAGCGCTTGGGAGCAAGGTATCTGAAGGATCTGCCTCCCATACGAGCTTTGAATATTCTTGGGACTTTTAACAGCCCGGTCTGCGAGGACCGAAGACTGCGTGCAGGCTCATAATGGGCTACTAGGCTCTGGAGCGGAAGAGGTGCTTTGCCGTTCAGGATACGATGGCAGGTGGCAAGGGCCTTAAACTCCACTCTCCTCTCGATGGGGAGCCAATGGAGCGCCCGCAAGGCTGGTTTGGCGGATGACCTCCTAGGGAGTCTGAGGACCAGCCGCGCTGCCGCGTTTTGAAGAACCTGCAGGTGGCCGATGACCCTGCCTGTGGCCCCCAGATAGAGCAGGTTCCCATAATCAAGTCGGGAGGTGACCAAGGCATGCACCAGTGTCTGACGAGCAGAAATGGGAAGCAGATCTAAAACTTTCCTAAGAGCTCTCAGAACACTGAAGCAAACCCCGCCACCCGACCGACATGTGGGCCAAAGGTGAGGTCCTTATCCAACCACACGCCAAGGTTCCTGGCCTCACGGCAGGGAGCGGGAACTTCCCCCAGACAGGGTGGCCACCATGCCGACGACCACGCAGACGGTGCACCCCCCACCACGAGCACCTCGGTCTTGCTCCCGTTTAACTTTAAACAGTTGGCAGACATCCAGGCAGCAAGGTCTTTCATGCAGTCCCTGAAGATGTCCGCCGCAAGTCCGGGCGCGCGCGATAGGGAGATGACCAACTGCGTGTCATCGGCGTAGGACACCAGGCGGAGACCATATCCCTCCACGATAGCCGCCAGGGGGGAGACGTAGATGTTGAATAGAGTTGGGCTCAGGGACGAACCCTGAGGTACGCCCTGGCCCAGCTCAATCTCCCTGGAGTAGCACTCACCTAATCTGACTTGAAAGCACCTCTCAGAGAGGAAGGACTTGATCCAACCAAGCGCAGCTCCTGTCACCCCTCCTCCATTCAGCCACTGTAGCAAGGTGGAATGTGCTACAGTGTCGAATGCTGCGCTTAAGTCTAGTAGGATCAATGCCATCGTTTGGCCCTCGTCTACTCCCTGTCTGAGTGCTTCTACCGCCACGAGGAGAGCGGACTCCGTCGAGTGACGGGGGCGGAAGCCAAATTGCGAGTCGTGGAGTAGCGAAGCCGTCTCCACGAACTGCATGAGCTGCATGAGCTGTATATCATACCTCCATAGGGCAATGAGGGAGAACACCCCCACGACCATGTTCCTGGGACAGGATAAATGGGAGTCCCAATTGGAGGTGCCTCTTGAAACACACTCTTGCAAACTTAGACATGATGGGGTTAAGTTCACTGGTCTGTTCCAATGAGGGACAGTGTCAAGACTGATTTGCATATAGCTGGGTCTGAACTGAGGTGGTGAAGTGAGCTAAAGAATGATGATGGATTCAACCCAGATCTGTAACTGGGGGTGAGTGTCTGAAACCTTTCAGCGCTCCATCCATCATCTCCTTGGGCCCGATTCACAGAACTAACTTAAGACAAAATCCTAAACTTACTACTTTTGGTATTCACAGAAGTTAGGATTTTGTCTTAAGTTTGTCTTAAGACAGACTTAAGACAAAATCCTAACTTAAGTCTGTCTTAAGTCTGTCCTAAGTCTGTTTTAAGACAAACTTAAGACAAAATCTTAACTTCTGTGAATACCAAAAGTAGTAAGTTTAGGATTTTGTCTTAAGTTAGTTCTGTGAATCAGCCCCCCAGTGTTTACTAAGTTCACCTCCACCAATGTCCAATTTAAGCTACTCCAATACAATATAATACATCAGGTCTACCTGACGCCCAAAAGGCTTCATGCCATAAACCTGAGAAATCATCCAGTTGCCCTAGATGCAGGTTTTCTGTTTTCCCGCTCATTCTCTGGACCTGCCCAGATATTGATGGATTCTGGGGTCTATAGTCCATAGGCTCCACCTGGTTACGGGTGGGAGGACCCCAGGGAAATGACCCGATGTCTTTTGGGGCATTTCCCTTTCCGTAAGAAAAAAAGCTGAGCAGGAAATTCCTCATCATCGGGTTAGTACTGGCTAAACGCAGAATTGTGAAGGGGTGGCTGTCTCCTCAATGCCCGAAAACAGACAACTGGCTGCAAGACATGGCACACTGGATTAATGCAGAGGGATGCCATATGAAGCTAACACATAGAGATGAGAAGCTAGAGGAGGACATGAGAGCATGGGCAGCGATGCTCACTGAATTGCTGACACCCCTGGATAAATTACCTCTATGTTCTATGAGGACACCCACGCTAGTTGAGTCCGATGTATAGTACTGGAAAAGGACACATGAGGCAGGTGACACCTGGGTGGAAATCGGTGAGGGCTCTAGACTGCCTGGTGCACTTGCGCTGATCTCACTGATCTCACTGTAATATTGTATAGAATTGTGAAACTCACTCACTATGGGACCTGAGCAGGAGGTGTGAAGGGAGGGGGTGAGCGCCGAATGATTAGCAAAATGTACGGACTTGGTGTGTTCACACCATTAGCTCCAGTTTGTTGTGTGACGTACAATGTATTGCTCACTGACATGCTATTAATGTTTATACATGAAAATAAAAGCATGCCAACTCTAACCTCTATAGAGAAATATAAAAGTAATCAAGGGACTTGTTTAAACTTGGCTGCTGGAAGCAGATGGGCCCACAAATCTGATCTGCCTTCCTCAGAAATGGAACATTTTCCCCCCGAAAGTAGCATACCACCAGCAGTCTTGGGGTAAAAATATCATGGGCATGTGATTGGTTCATCATACCCTGTCAACATGGTTGAACTGTAGTAATAAATGTGACTGCAGGAAAAGTGGTGATACATTTATATGAGATGCTGTAAGAAATGTGGTGAGCTTGCAACCCTTAACTGGCATATTTGCCATGGTATTCTCTATAGAGGAGTCTGTGTAGGCACCACCTTTGGAAATAACAACTCTCTCTGTCTTCTAAAGATTCAATAAAATGCAGGAGAGAGCCAATGGAGCAGCTGCCTTTTTGGGCATGGAGTCCCAAAAACTTTTGTTTGCATTACAATTATGTATACTCTTCATAGTTGGTTACAGGGGCTTTCAGTCAACCCTCTTCACCCACTGCTGTTGTAGTGTCAGCCACATTTTACTTCCACTCTGATGGCTCTTAGGGTTAACATAGGGTAGGCCCACTTCACCCATTGACTTACTGCAGCAGTGAATGACAGACCTTTTGGATTGCCAATGCTGATTATGAATAAATGAATTTATGGATTTTTTTTATTTTAGGGATATTCCATGGACGTCATTTGGAGGTAGTTAAGGGTCACAGCTGGGAACCCTAGCGTTCTCCCTGCTTCTCCTGGCACTTCCTTTGCGACTCCTGGCCTCAAAAGCCAGGGGTCGCAAAAGAAGTGCCAGGAGTAGCTGGGAACAAGCTAGAGATCACAGCTGTGACTCCTGACTACCCCCAAAAAACGTCATTGGGGTACTCTCCATAAAACAATAATGATTGAATTACATCAACTTAAAAACTCATATTAAAACAAATATCAAAAATATACAGAATGACCTCAAATATGTATATATATAGCCAGTTTATTGCATCATAATAGCATTAAGCTACATATAGATGCCAAGTTGTTTGTAAAAACAAGTTCCACCGGTAAAAACTTTTGCACTTCTTGTTCCAGAATTCAATAGCCACAAGGCGTCTTGTACTGTGCGACTCATAGCAAACTACGCATTGGTAAAATCCACATTTTTCTTTGAGTCATGTATAGTGAACAAAAGAAAAAACACTGTGCCTCTGTTTCCTTCAGTGAAACACCTCAGACAACAGTCAGGGAGCAATGAAGTGGTGGAAGCTAAACAACAACTTGTAAAACCTCTTAAGGGTAAAATTCCATATCTAAATTTTATAGATAAATGGCCGAATAAGGAGTATTTTCATCTAAAAACAGTTCAAACTTTGGAACATATTTAATGTCTAATAAATGGTCAGTGATACTTCCAGCTCTCACTGTTTGACCCCAAGACTCTTTACATGTAAACAGAAACAGAACTTTAAAAGATTCCAAGAATCCCTAGTGATCGTGATGGGGTTATCTCACAATTCTTGAAGTTCTTTCAATATTAGAATGAACTCAGTCACATGCAAACTTGAATAAAATGACAGTGGGTTGGTAGAGGTGGAGCAATGAATCTCAATTCCAGAGGACAATCTAGCATCAAAAAGGAGACACTGTTGAAAAAGTGCTACATGTCATTGTTGCTAATGATAAAAATCTAGAGGTGAAATCTCATAGAAACAATATTCATAGATTGGGCGTACCAGAAGAGCTGAAAATACAGTTGAAATGGAAGAGCATGTGGAACATGTGGAATGCCTATTACTGACAACCTCTGACCCACGGGTGTTCTCTCATTTCATGGTAGGGAGAGGTGTTGAAAAAGGTACAGGCAGAAGACCTTTTCCGAAGTTGCCCGGCGTTAGTCGCCTCTATACCTACTCGAATTTACCCAAATAAAGAGGCGGGCGCTGGAGGCTGGAAGGCAGGAAACAGAAGTTTTATTCTGACGGAGCAGAACACGTCAAATCAGACAACAGGGTATCTTCACGAGGTGCTCTAACTGCATCTCCGAGGCCTGGCTTCTTATACACAAGTTTATTACTTTATTGCATAAAACACATCCCGGTCAACCCTTTGTTGTACGGAAAGACATCCTCAGAATCCCCGCTTCAGGCCCGTTCCCACACACATTTACAGTTGAAGTCCCCACCCTGGTCACAACTGGTGATGATGTTCGCGCAGCTGGACATTCCGCTGATTCACGGAATGTGTGAGGTTGATCGGATCTCATGGGGTGGGGGCTTTGATCAGCTCTTGGATCCTTTGATGGGGGAGGCTTCCTACTGTACAGGAGGGGGGGGCAATAACAGTATCCGCAGGGCCAGGTGGCGGCCTGGGAACGAGGAAGACAAACGGGTACAGAGGAAAGGGGGGAGTTTTATCAAAGGATCCGGGACCATGAAAGGAATGGTGGGAGGTGTCGCGCTGGGAACGGGATGGGATTCCGAGGCAGAGCTGCGTGGAAGAGGGGTTTATGACCCAAGGCATGTGAGAGCGGGGGCTGTCAGCGTGCGGGGGATGCTTGCGAGGTTAGGAGGGAGAGAGAGAGAGACGCGCTGGCTATCAGCGAGGGGCAGAGAGGCCATGGTACTCAAAATGGCTGCCGCTTACGCGCATGAATGGGCTCGAAAAAGGGGGCAAGATGGCGCCGATAATGTTGATGCTGCAGCCTAAGGTTTAACAGTCCTCCCTTTTGAACATATCTAGCCAGCTTGCCTATTCGATATCAATCTTCATTAGATCTCTGACCTCGGCATCATACAATGCTCCCATGCGTTCATTTCCAAAGTCCACAGTCTTAGGGCAAAAACAATTGGTACATAATGAACACAGAGGTGGCAGACATTGAATACCTAAGCATAGACCGCATATTACAACTACAGGAATCAGGATAATGGTAAACAGTCTCCAGCCCCAGTTCTTAACAGTATTCCAGAACCAGCCACCAAGCGACCATTCTTCCTGTTCCTGGTGGACTTCTGAAGAGAGTCTGTGGAGATGTTCGATGGCCTTCTACACTGAGGGTGAATTGTCCGGTATGAATGTACAGCAGCTGGACCCAATAATTCGGCAGGCTCCACCACGGTCCGCAAGAACCACATCTAGGACAAGGCGGTTCTGAAGGGCCACCAAGCGGACTGCTTGAAGTTCGGCGGTGTTGTTAGCAAGGATACCAGCTGTGATGTTCATTGTTGTCTCAACTGCCTGGGTCAGATGTCGGATGGCACGGCTGTTTGCCATCGGGCCCCAGAGTGGAACAAGTCCCTTCATAGCATCGAGGAACTGCGCTCCTGTTGAGTCGGCTTGTTCAATGTCCTTGGCTCGTTTTTGTCTATGATGATTCGCTGGGGCCACATAAGTCGGAGGAAGGACGAAGGAGATGAAACAAGTGCCCCCCCAGCCTTTGGGGAGCCAGGTATAAGCTTTTGTGCCGCAGACGAAATACATATTTGGGGACGACACAAAGGAAGGTGGATCAGTGAAGTCCAAAGTTCTGGTGAAACGGCAAGCACTGTGGCCTACCAGCTGTGTCCCAAGCCCTTCTATGCACATGTGGCCTGTGACGTTGATGACTGACAGGGCCACAGTCAGAGTGGCAGCCGTTCGCTTCCGCAGGTAGGAGAAGGTGGGTCTGGTTGGATTGTTGAACACCTGCATTTCAATTCGTTCCTTAGCAGGGATGTCCATGTGGATTGAGTCGTTGGAGGTCTGCGGGCAGAAGTGTGTCTTTGTCTGGTTTCGCCAGACCCCATGATAGAAGTGTGTCATGGTTTTGCCGGAGGTAGCATTGTCTTTATAGCTTTCTTGCAGGAGGATCAGCCAAGCAAGGCAGGAGCCGTGAACTGAAAAGGGTGAAGGGATGAAAGGTATCGAGTGTCCAGTGGCGTGGGGAGCAACCCACAGATCCAACAGTTGGTGGCGTTGGTGGCAAGATTGTGCTGGTGCAGCAACTGTACAAAAGAGTTATTCCAAAATTCCTTTCGCCTCTCTCTGAGTTGAGGAGAGAGCGAGATCAGATAATGTTCCTTCATGGTGGTAGGCTGAGCAGTGGTCAGGAATGTTTCGTGAGCAGGTGCATTTTCTTCCATAATCCAGAGCGTGGTCATGAGGAGGAAGCAGAAAAGGATCGTGATAAAAAGTGCTATTGTCTTTGAGCTGTGGAGTCTGTCTGCTTTCGGGTTTCTGTAGTTGGTATTTCCTGTTGCTTCCATCATCTTCTTGTTTGGCGCTTCCATCATCTTCTTGTTTGGCGCTTCCATCATCTTCAAGGTGCTCGGTAGCGGGCAGAACCACAGACTTCGTTTAGCGTCTCTCCGGGTGACCCTTGATGATGTTTAGGTCACCGTTCTGAGATTTAACTCAGTCCGTGGTCTGCTTAGCCGAAGCTCCCTCCTTTCGTCGCAGGAAATACCCTTCTCTGGATGGCACAGTAGGATCAGAGAATTTTGCAAGTTCAAGGGCTTCGTAATCAGGATAGCAGGCTAGTGACGGTCGGTCCTTGTTCAGGAGCTCTTCTTGGTTGTCGATGTTTTCTGTTGTGGTCAGGGTCGAGGAGACCTTCTTGCAGTGGTGCGCGTGCAGCCAGTACCGTTTCCCCTCCACACGAAGAGCCGTCCGGGTGGTGAGCAGCACTTGCCAGGGGCCCGTCCACCTGGGTTCCAGACTTTTCGTTCGCTGGAAATTTCGGATCAGCACGAAATCTCCAGGTTGGATGGCGTGACCCGGACCCCTGGAAGCATCGGGGATGGCCTGCTGCACCTGCTGATGAATGACAGACAGAGTTTCAGTCAATTTATACAGATAATCAGACATTAGGACGTCCGGGACGTCATGAATGGAAGTTGGTTTCGGTGCAGACCAGACACTCATGGGTCGACCAAAAACAACTTCGTAAGGTGTCAAGTGATGCTTGGTGGGGGTGGAACGCATCGATAGCAATGCCAGTGGGAGGGCGTCTGGCCATTTCAGACCCGTGGTAGCCACTATCTTGGCCAATTTGAGCTTCAGGGTGGCATTGTGTCGCTCAACGAGACCCGCAGACTGGGGGTGAAAAACTGCGTGGAACTTCTGCTTGATGCCCAGCCCCTTTATGATGAGCTGGATGACTTCGGCTATGAAGTGGGGGCCATTGTCGCTCCATAAAATTCGACAGAGGCCGTAGCGAGGGAAAAATTCCTTTAATAGTACCTTTGCAGTGGCCATAGCAGTGTTGTCACGGGTTGGGTATGCTTCCACCCACTTGCTAAATGCGCATACTACTACAAGTACATATTTCAGGCCTTGGCATCTGTCTAACTGGATGTAGTCCATCTGCAGGACTTCAAACGGGTGATTTGGGACCCCAAACCCTCCCCGGGGTACTACAGTTCCTTTCCCGGGGTTGTGTTGCAGGCATATCAAGCATTGTTGGACCAGACGTTTGGCGGAGTCTGTGATTTTATCATTGTGCCAAACTCTAGAGACAAGTTCAATCATGGGGGCCGATCCTATGTGGGCAGGGGAGTGTGCCATAGTCAGTATGGGAATCAGGTACGAGTCAGGTAGCAACCATTTGTGTGTCCTTTGTCCGCCAGCAGCCTTCGTCATCCTTCAATCCCACCCGTGCCCATTCAGTCAGTTCGTGTTGTGTGCTAGCCATTTGAATGTCTCTAATAGTGTCCCTAGCGTCAGTCCATTTTTCTGCTTGTGACCTGGTCACGTACATACGTGTTGTCGTCCTATTTTCGGCTGTCGTTCGGGCAGTGATGTCGGCTAGTGCATTTCCCTGTCCAATAATGTCCGTCACCTTCTTGTGTGCCTGGCCTTTGATGACCGCAAGCTTCTTGGGGAGAAGGACAGCTTCGATCAAGGCAGAGACTAAATCTCCATGCAAGATGGGGGTGCCGTGTGAGGTCAAGAATCCCCTTTCTCTGCAAAGGAGCCCAAAATGGTGAACCACCCCGAAGGCGTACTGGCTGGCAGTGTAAATGTTCGCTGTGGTTCCTGCTGCTAGAATGCAGTCTCGTGTCAGGGCAATCATTTCCGCTGCCTGGGCAGATTGAAGGACTGGGTTCTTTAAGACCCAGCGGTGCCAGGGGACAACACCTGAAACCTTCGTGGGTAACCTGCTCCGGCGTACGAATGACAGAGACACGGGACACTTCCTTCGGCGTCAAAGATTCAAGGTTTATTTACTGCAGGAAAACACAGAAGTCACAGGAAGTACAACGAGTGTAGTTCGGGGAGACTGCTTCAAATTGGTTCTGTGGATCGCTCCTTTTATACAGAATTCTCCCATAGGTTTGCATAGCACGCAAAGGTTTACAACCCGGTTCCCATAATCATCCCCCAGAGGGGTCGCTTTGGTCACTTTGATACTCACAAGGTCCGGAACATAAGTGCGGAAACATTTGGCGGTTCCCAACTGTAAAAACCCATCTTCCCACCATTAGTACATTCCAATCAGCAGTAAAACAGATCGAAGAAGGAACAAGAACAGGTGTGGAGGAAGATGGAAACAGTGGGGAGATTGGAAAGGGTGTAAAAGGGGAGGTATCGGGAAACACGAGCTACAGGCATCAAAGGGACGTGCCTAATGAGATGCACGGCTGAGACAATAAACCGGCACGGCGAGATGAGCCTCGAGCGGGGCCATCTGCCTTACAGTATCATCCCCCTCATCATAAAGACATTTACAAAGGACATGTGTCTTCCACAAATATCTTGGGAATCCCAGGGTCGCGAAGCGGACAACGTCCGTTCGCTGGCTACTTGAGGGCAAGAGACAAAATGGATGCCGTATCTAAGATGGAACCCGTGGGTACAGATGAAAAACCCACGTAACAAACGAACGGTTTAAGTTAGCACAGCAAAACTGCGCACACTTACTAAACTCGTCATTTGCGGTTCGTAGATACCAGACTCGACCATATTCGTGCGAGTCGAAAACACCACTTACAATTGTCACGGAACCTCAAGATCGTTGTGTGATGCGGGCTGTCTCGACTACAGTTCGAGCCGTGGTGACTGCATAGGCAGCTGAAGTGGTGCCATCGGGGAGTTTGATGCAAGAACCGTCCACCCACAGCTCTCCGTCAGGGTCAGGAAAAGCCGTGTCTCCGAGGTCAACCCTACTTCTAGTCTGTTCGTCCGTAAGAGTCACACAGTCATGTACAGGGTGCACGTTGGGATCGTTCTCTGGTAAGGGTAACAGAGTTGCTGGGTTCAGTGTGGTGCATCTTTTCAAGGTGATGTGGGGTGCAAGCAAAGTCAATTCGTATCCAGTCAGTCGTGCACTCGTCAGGTGTTGCGTCTTGGTTTGGTTCAGGAGGGTGTCAACTGCATGGGGTACCAGTACCGTGAGGGGATTCGAGAGCACGATCCCCTCACTCTGTCGGATAGAGATAGCAGCGGCAGCTACAGCTCGAAGGCAGGCAGGCAAGGCTCTGGCTACAGGGTCAAGAGTGGCAGAGAAGTAAGCGCATGGTCGTTGCTTTGGGCCAATGGACTGGGTCAGGACAGATAAAGCGCACCCCTCCCTTTCGTGAGTGTAAAGGGAGAAGGGCTTTGTGTAATCGGGGGTACCTAGGACAGGGGCCGAACACAGGGCATCTCGTAGTTCCGTGAAGGAGGTTTGGCATTCGGGGGTCCAAGGGAGTGGGAAGGGGACGTCTTTGGCTAGCAGAGAAAGCAGCGGTTTTACAACGAGGCTGAAGTTTGGTAACCACTGTCGGCAGAAGGAGGTGAGGCCTAGTAGGGAGCGAACCTGTTTCTGAGTCTTAGGGACAGGTGTTTCGAGAATGGTTTGGATCCGGTCGGGAGTGAGTTTCCTTCCGTCTTTGGACAAAAGGTGGCCTAGGTAAGTGACCTGGGGTTGGCAGAATTGCAACTTCTTCTTGGAGACCTTGTGGCCGTTTTCCGCAAGGAAGTGCAGGAGTTGAATGGTGGCTGCAACTGCTAAGGGAGTGGTGTTGGCTGCCAAAAGGATGTCATCGACATATTGTACTAACACCACTCCATCGGGTAACTGGACTTGATCTAGTTGTCTCTTGAGGGCCTGGCTGTAGATGCTAGGGCTTTCTGTGTAGCCCTGGGGTGCTCGGCAGAACCTATATGAGCGGGCTTTTAGGGTGAAGCCGAAGAGATATCGGCTGTCTGGGTGGATGGGGATGGAAAAGAATGCATTTTTGAGGTCAATGACAGTGAAGGTGGTGGCCGTAGAAGGGATCAGAGTCAGGATGGTGGTGATGTCTGAGACCACGGGGTACTGGGGTACCACCACTTTGTTGATCTCTCGAAGGTCGATGATAAAGCGGTATGCTTTCTCATCTCCTTCTCCCTGTTTCTTGATGATGGGCAAGATAGGGCTGTTGCAAATGTTGCTGACCACTTCCTCTACCACTCCTGCGTCTATCAGTGACTGAATAATCTTTACCAATGCCTTCTCGCCCTCGGGCGATATCCGATATTGTGGAAGTTTTGGGAGTGTTGCGTCTGGTCGGACAGTAATGTGCACTGGGTCAATCATCATGCGCCCCACGTCCGAATCCGTCTTGGCCCACAGATGCGGAGGCAGCTGGTCAAGCAGGGAGGTGTCAGCGTTGGTGATGGAAAACATGCGTCGGGGAGGGCAATGTCTAAGCAGAACGGGGTTGTCGTAAAGGAAAACTCGAACTCCGTCTTGAGAACATCTGATTGTCGCTCGGAAGTGTTTCAATAAGTCAAGTCCCATAATGGCGTCAGGGCTATAGGCAGAAAGCAAAAACGTGGTGTTAGTGGTGTTGTTTTCTAAGTCGAAGAGGATTGGGGCAGACAAAGGGTTAGTGGAGGGCGTTCCATCGAAACCTGTCGAGGTTATGAGTGAGCCAGACAAGGGTGCCCTTGGAATCAGTCGTTTAGATAACGCACTACGTGTTGCGCCAGTGTCTACCAGAAATTGAGACTTTGTACCCAGGACCTTAGCAGTGACATAAGGGCCTTGCTGGTCAACATAGAGCTCGACTGGATCCCTCCCTTGCCCTTGGCAGTCCTATGCAAAGTCGTGGACGTCATCGTAGTCAGATTGCTGGCATTGGTTCTGTCTGGGTCGATCAAATGTGTTTGGTCTGCCTGATCTATCGTTACTCGTGTCATTTGGGGGCCCTCGCGACTGTCCCCTATTTCTCGGTCCACTCGCTATGTCCTTGGGGTCTTTGTTTCCGATTATTTCCAAAAGGATCGGGCATTGGGATTTCCAATGACCAGTTCCTTTACAGAAAGCGCACTGGTCCTCTCTAATGTCTGTACCTCCAATGTGGGGAGTCGAAGCGCAGTCCTTGGGAGGTGCAGTCTTTGGGACGTTCGTCTGATAATTCCCCCTGTATTGGTCTCGTCCTATAGTCACCCCTTGCAGTTGCGCAATCATCACCCTCTCTTTCAAGTCTTTCTTCTTTTTCTCTGTTGCTCTATCGTTTTCATTTTTCTGATGTTCATAATATTGGGCCATCTGGAGGATAGCCGTAGGTTTGGAGGCTGCCCAACTACTCTCGCTGGCCTGTAGTTTCTGGGAGACCTCTGGTGACAGACCCTTAACATAATTCTGGACAAACAGATGGTGTCCGGTTGCAGTGGTCTTGTCCTGACCGCTGCAATCGGAGAACACCGTTTCAAACTGGGAGAAGTAGTCCGATACATCCTCCTGGGGTTTCTGGCGACAGGCCGTTACTATCGACCAGTCCACTTTCTTTTCTGGAATCAGGGTTTTTAATTTCTGTACGATTTTATCTGGGAGGTCTAAAATGGATTTTAAAGGCTTTTGTCCAGGTTCTCGTTGTTTATCAATGCCATCGAGTTGTGACCAGGTATGTCCAAACAGCTCAAGGTGGTCGACTTTCCGGATTTGCTTCCACACATCAGCTGGTAGACATAACCCGAAAAACAAGTCGATGTCAGCCAGGGTCATAATCGTCGAACCTAGGGCTGTAGCTAACTCAGTATAGAAGGCAGTGGGGTTTTTACGTAGGTCAGGCAGAGACTTCCGGAATGTCAGAATCTCTTGCCGGTCCCATGGCTGGTAGACCCAGTTGTACACTACCCTTCCTTTTGCATCTTTGTTGTTTGCATCATCGTGAGTCCCCTCACCTCGTGGAGGGACCCAGTAAGGGGCAGCTTCTCGTATCGGCATCATGGTGTTAGATTGCTCACTTCGTGGTTCGGTCACTACGGATGTCGTGGTTTTAGTTTCCGATTTTTGTTCAGTGAGGTGGCGGAAAACCTCAAGCGTGCGCGTAAGGAGGTCCGTCACATCACACTCGCCCTCATCCCCGATATCGACCTTCCGGTACAGAGTCGTTAGGCTCTCAGGACCTTTGTCTCGATATCGGTCTTCGTATGCATTCAAGACATAGTAACATAGTCGAACGGTAAAGTGTCGTCTGTGACTTCCTGTATACGATTTAAACATATCTGTGATATACTCTTCATCTTCCTTCCTTTCTACCAGTGTCCTTGCTATCTTGTCAATCCCTGCTCGCTCATCTTTGCTTAGTCTGCTTGTTCTAGCGGAACCGGCCCTTCGGGTCTCAGGGTCGCCTAACGTTGTTGTTTGCGTAGTATCTAATACAAGGAGTTCGGCCGGCACAGAGGCCATGGGGGCCGAAGCTGTGGCACTACTCTCGTTTGTACTTGGGGGTAGTGGGTGCTGTGCTAAGAGTTGGGAAGGGGCATATGGAGGGGGCATGTAGATGATCGGAGGACCTAACAGTAGATCATCGTTGGCTCGTTGTTTCGAGGGTAATTCAGGATAGAGCGTAGGGGGCGTTCTAACCGGACACTGGTTTGATGTTTCTATTTCTAGTTTCTGTTTGGCTTCCTCTCTTTCTTTTATCTCTTCTTCTAGTTTCTGAGCAGCTAGGTGGGCTGCTTTTCGCAGCTCTTTTCCCAACCTACTCTCATTTCTCTTTTTACGCTGTTCGGTTTCTTTGCGCCACATGCCGAAACTATCAAGCATAGTAGGTGTTGTCTTGTTTTTACCAAGGGCTGTTTCTAGCGCGTTCATTTTATCATCATCGAAGGATCCTATCAGTGGCCACTGACTTTCTCGATCCTTTTTCGTATATTTATGCCACAGCTTGCTATAGGCTATAGCGATCAATCCATGTTTCATGAACATGTCCTTATTAGGGGTGCCCTCCAGTGGAGCTGGTTGGTTCATCTCTAATAAGCGGTCCGGGCTAAACAGGCTACCAATCAGTGGGGAGAAGACAGGCATGACGGAAATGGGGACTAGAGTCAGCACTACCTATCTTATCACTGTGTGCAAAGACTAGACAGAATATTTCTATTCTACGTTGTTTGCAGGCAGTGAATACCTCATGAACCAATATCGAGCGGTCAATGTTCGGTCAATCAAATAATCAGTGGGGAGAATAAGTAGGCCCGCGAAAGTCTGCGTTACCTACCCTTTCACCATCTGCAAAGAGGGAACCTGTTCTTTCCTGTTTGTAGATAGAGAATCTCCAGAAAATAATCAGCGAACAGTAGTTCGGGTTCAATCAATTAATCAGTGGGGAAGAAAGATAGATACGACAGCTGCGTTACCTATCCTTCACTGTTTGCAAAGAGAGAGCCTGTTGTTTCTCCGTTTGCAGACAGCGAATCTCCAAATAAATCAATCAAAGAGTAATACTAGTATTTTCTAAACAATCAAACAATCATTTCGCAATTCGTCGTGTTTACACGACCTTACCCGGACCGCATGGACAGTTTCTTGTCTTCCGAATCCAGCGCCCGATCGTCCTCTATTCTTCGTATTCCTCGTGGCACTCCTGATGGTTCCCAGTCAGGACCATAGATCACTCGAGAGAGGTCTGTTCGGAATCAGTGAAGTTCGGATGATCGGCTGTCAGACGAGGGTCTATCGGACAGGTGCACTCCTGATCGTTGCAGTGGTTCACTCTGTCGTCAGGACCTCTCCCACTGGATCCACTGGTCGCTGATGGGCCCCACGTTTGGGACGCCAATTGTTGAAAAAGGTACAGGCAGAAGACCTTTTCCGAAGTTGCCCGGCGTTAGTCGCCTCTATACCTACTCGAATTTACCCAAATAAAGAGACGGGCGCTGGAGGCTGGAAGGCAGGAAACAGAAGTTTTATTCCGACGGAGCAGAACACGTCAAATCAGACAACAGGGTATCTTCACGAGGTGCTCTAACTGCATCTCCGAGGCCTGGCTTCTTATACACAAGTTTATTACTTTATTGCATAAAACACATCTCGGTCAACCCTTTGTTGTACGGAAAGACATCCTCAGAATCCCCGCTTCAGGCCCGTTCCCACACACATTTACAGTTGAAGTCCCCACCCCGGTCACAACTGGTGATGATGTTCGCGCAGCTGGACATTCCGCTGATTCACGGAATGTGTGAGGTTGATCGGATCTCATGGGGTGGGGGCATTGATCAGCTCTTGGATCCTTTGATGGGGGAGGCTTCCTACTGTACAGGAGGGGGGGGCAATAACAGTATCCGCAGGGCCAGGTCGCGGCCTGGGAACGAGGAAGACAAACGGGTACAGAGGAAAGGGGGGAGTTTTATCAAAGGATCCGGGACCATGAAAGGAATGGTGGGAGGTGTCGCGCTGGGAACGGGATGGGATTCCGAGGCAGAGCTGCGTGGAAGAGGGGTTTATGACCCAAGGCATGTGAGAGCGGGGGCTGTCAGCGTGCGGGGGATGCTTGCGAGGTTAGGAGGGAGAGAGAGAGAGACGCGCTGGCTATCAGCGAGGGGCAGAGAGGCCATGGTACTCAAAATGGCTGCCGCTTACGCGCATGAATGGGCTCGAAAAAGGGGGCAAGATGGCGCCGATAATGTTGATGCTGCAGCCTAAGGTTTAACAGAGGATGCAAAGATCTCTGAAGGTGAAGCCAATCCTGGGTGCAACGGTGTGACCCATATTTGCATGTCTCCTAAACTTACCAGACGAGGAGGCTTATGATCCTTTGCCTGGGTGGGAGAAATGCAACATTATTTTCAAGGCCCAAGAGGATAGGCATAAAATTATCTGTGTTAGGGAACATCGCCTTCAAATGAAAATCCAATACACAACGCTGTATAATGCTTACCTGAAGGTCACCAATCAAGAGAAAAACACATCTTCCATGCAGCGTAAAAGGTTGCTAATTTCCTCGGAAAGCTCCCCCTCAGTGGCCAGGAGCACAGGGATTTCCATGGGGCCGCAGGGTAGTTGCCTCATCAAGAAGGCTCAGATAAAGAAGGCCGAATTGATCACTGCGAACTCTTGTGCAGGAAATATCAGTACGAATGACCTACTGACACAGTGTCTGCTTCCCTGAATCAATTGACAGCATTTTAGTATGGATGGATCTACACCCCATGGGTCTGTTTGTTATGTACAGCAGAGTAGGAACTTGTTCTCCTACCCTCTGTGGCCATTATGAATTAACATGTCGTTAGAGCCAAGTCCATCCGACCCCATTGAATAGGCATCAAAGAGTTTCACACTGGCTTGTAAGGCTTTATCCAGAGGTTACACCCACAGTTAGTGTTTATTGTTTATTTACCTACATTTTGAAGTTATATCCTTACACTGTTTGACACTGGATTAATAGTAAGGGGGTACGGAAAATAGCCTTGTGGGATTGAGCCACCAGAGTGGGGGAGTTAGAGTGAGAGGGTTTTTCAAGGTATGGGACATTTATGACTGATGCAAGAAGGGCCTTGCACTTTTGTTATATAGGGTAATGCATTCAGTACATACAGCACTTCATATCCAATCCTACTTTGAATCAACCATAGCCCTGTAGCACGGTCAACACACAGACAAATCAAATCATAACCTATCTATCAAGGAATATTAGAGGCCTTAATAACCCTCAAAAGATAAAAAGATGCCCTGGCTTTTCTGCATAAATTTCACATAAATAGATGGGCTTTTGATTGTGTCACATCTTTTTGCTCCTCCTACACGCGAGGGGGTCGCTATATTTTGTTTTAAAAAGTGATATAATTCAAGGTTATAGATTCTGTCTTGGATGAGCACTGTAGCTATGTTAGATTTGTTTTTATGACATCATAATGGTTAGCTGTTAGAATGGTCATTCTTGGAATGGTTCTCCCCTACCTTTTTGCCTTCAAACCTTTGCTGACTTTTGTTTTTTGTTGGCCTTAGGACTCTGCACACTTTACCACTGCTGACCTGTGCTAAAGTGCTCTCTTCTCAAAACAAGGTAGAATTGGCTTTTACCCAACTGGCAGATTTAATTGACTTGAAAGCCCCTGGTAAAGTGGCACTACCTGTGCCCAGGACCTGTAAATTAAATGTTACTAGTGGACTGCAGCACTGTTTGTGCCATCCACTTGCGTAGCCTTTAAAACATATCCCAAGACTTCCCTTGCAACCTGTGTATGAGGTTTCAAACTGCCAGTTCTCAAACCGTCTATTTTAATACAAAGGATTCACCCCGAAGGTAGGCGCTGGCAGCCTAGACAAAAGGTTGAAATGTATTTAAAAACTTGGACGTGTAATGCAAACACAAAGTCCTGAGCACACGTCAAGTTAATTATTTCAAAGCACATGTACCTGCAACCTTCCAGGTTCAACATAAATAACAGGAATAAGAAAACAAAATCGACAAGACAGTAGTTGTTTTATCTTTTATGTGATTATGTGATTGTGGTCCTCCTTCAAGAGGAGATCCCCAGAAGAAACCAGCCGACACATGTTTCGTCAGCGGGTAGAAACCCGTGACTCTTCAGGGCTGAAAAAAATTCAAACTGCACAGGATCGGGGAACCGGTGAGAATTCCAACCCAGTTCTGAACGGGTTTAAACGGTAAAGCCACGTGAGCCTGTAAAGTTGCATGACATCAGGTCCCAAGATGAAGGGAGCTTTGTGATTGCCGGACGGGCACAGCCGTCAATTTCAGAATAGCTGATGGTGCTGCAGGTGCTGCACCATGGCTGTGGTATTATTTGCCCTAGCCAAGTTATTACCAAATAAAGCACCGGGGCTAGATAGTATCCCCGGGAACCTGTATAGAAATGAACATGTAGTGTGAGCTCCATACCTTTTAACATTATTTAATGCAATCCTCTATGACTTACCAGCCCCTCTAATGTGGGCTGGCGCAGAGATCATCCCTATCTACAAAAAAGGGTCCCCAATAGAACCCGCAAACTATAGGCCAGTTAGCCTTATTGATGTAACACAAATTTGTTTTGCTAGAGTGTTACTGGGAAGACTCCATGAATGGATGGAAGACCTTAATGTTTTAACTCCTTTGCAAGCAGGCTTTAGATATAAAACATCTACTATAGATAGTGGAGAAGTGTGGCTCAATGGTTAGAGCGGCAGACCCTGATGCAGAGGTCTAGCCCGGGACCAGGGTTCAATTCCCCGCCTCAGCGGGTCATGGGCTCAAAATTCCACGCACCTGATAATTCTTGCCTCGGTGCCTATTCCAATCATGGAGTCCCACTCTGCAACTCTGGCCAATAGCTTGCTTAATCTCCACAAGGCCCCCACAACGCTAAGGATGCCTGGCCTCCACCTTGGGGGTGCCCAGGAGTGGACGCCTCACAGGGAAAGCCAGGATGGGTTCCACAGCAGTGTTCGTACAAGCGCCTTGAGACCCTTCCGGGTGAGTAGTGCACTATACAAGTATCAATTTACATTTTACATAGATCAGCTATTTAGGTTACAACTGATCTACTGGAAGCATGTAGTTCTGGAGGGTGGGAGCCTGTACCTTACCTTCGTGGATCTTAAATCTGCATTTAATATGGTGGACCGTGACCAGCTGTGAGGTATCATGCTGGACATGGGAGTCCCACCATATCTTTGCTACCAGCTTAAACGCCTCCATGAGGGAACATTTGCTAGAGTAAGGTTCGGCAAGAACGGGAAATTAACAACTACTTTTCCCGTTGGAAAGGGGGTGAGGCAGCGTTGTGTGCTCGCGCTAACCCTCTTCTCCCTCTTTCTTAACGGGTTAATTGAAGACCTACTTGCCGTTAAGGATATCGACTTTCCAAAACCAGCACACCACAAATGTCCTGCATTAATGTTTGCAGATGACACCCTGCTTTTCTCGAAATCACCAATGGGGATGCAGCGTGTGTTAAAGGAATTTAGCCAGTTTTGCTTAATTTATATTCTTAATGTATGTTTTAATAGTTCAAATTTCCCATAATGAGGATTTTTATATTTCTACTTCCCAATGGGTGATCTTATATTCCTATGTTTATTAACCAGTGTACTTTATGATTTTGATCCCTTTCTTGACTCAGATTTTTTGTCAGTCAAACCACTTTATTCGGTTAAGTTAAAACCATAAAAGTACAAACACAAAATACATACATACATACATACATGTGCAAAAATACAATGTAAAGTGTCCACAATATGATACAATCTGGCAATGGGCAGTCTATGTGCAAGGAACGCAATACAGAACGCAATACAGTACTGGTCAGGTAAAGTGCATTTACAGGGAAAAAATGACAATATATCCAAGATATTTCATATAAAACTCATTAAGAATACCAATGCTAAAAACCAAGTTTAAAAAGATAAAATCAAAATTAAAACCTCATTAATTATGGGCTCTCCTCACGGCTATTTCTCAACCGTACCGCTGCCATAAGGAAACTGGCTATATAAAAAATCTCATTGGGATTATTTAATAGCTGTAAATACAATAAGGCTGGCTTAACTTGGATAAAACCTTTCCTTTTTAGTAAGGGAAAAAGAAACCTCTTCCTGATGTCACTATACAAATCACAGAACATAATTAAATGCATTGTGTCCTGGGCTGAACAATTATCACAGGGGCATGGCCCTAATTCTTCCATCCTGCACCATCCCTTGGAGTTCCCTAGCGAAAGGTGAATTAAATTAAAACGGAAGCGTGTAAGGAGTATACGATGGAAAGACCTAGTTACAGTTTTCAGATAAGGTTCCATCAACAGCGTAGTTTTTAGAAGGTAATGTGCTTTAACCGTTACTTTTTTCAGCTCCAGTTCCTCCTGTTGTATTGCCCACAAATTTAGAAGCTGTTTCTTCACCCCGCTGGGATCCATTTTCGTGATCAACCCAGGTTCATCATAGAGGTCCTGTCGACCAACAGTTACCAGTATTTCCCTTACATAAACAAGCCACCTAATCTTGTGTACACAATCCAAAGTGGAACAGTCCCTCGTCTGTGATTAAGGTCTAATTCGGGATTAAGCCATAATGTAAGCCAGAAAATAACTGGTGTCAACCTGAGTGTATCGGTTATATAACCCACCCCAATTCCTGATGTACAGCATAGGTGGGTGTTGATTGGGGGGCCGATAATATACCCCGTAAAAATGTATTCTCCTCTAGCTATATCCCCTCCATTGTTCTATACCCCAGATAGAGGAGCCATATGTGGCAATTGCGATACATTTTGCTTTATAAATGTTCACAATTGCCTCAACAGGTTTGCTTCCTAGCCGTTTAGCAAATCCGTTTACGGACGCAATTGCCCTAGCCATGCCGTTGACCTTAAGTTTATATTGAGCAGCCCATGTACCTTTCTCATAAAAAAAAACCCAAATACATAAAAGAGGATACCCTGGTAACTTCGGAGCCTTTTATTCGGAGCCAGCTATTTCTTTTACTCTGCTGAACTATACTCATTACATGTGACTTGGCTATATTTACCTTTAAATCCAAGGATTTCATAAAATTACCAAATTCCACTAACAGCTTCTGTAGGCCGACTGCTGTACGGGATAACAAGACAGCATCGTCGGCGTACAGAAGGACCGGGCAACACTCCTGACCAATTTTGGGGACATCTAGACTGGCTATTTTGGTATTCACAGAATGCACTTACTACTTTTGGCATTCAGAGAATGAACTTAAGACTCAATCCTAAACTTACTACCATCTTGGTATTCACAGAATGCACTTACTATTTTTGGTATTCACAGAAGTTAGGATTTTGTCTTAAGTTTGTCTTAAGACAAACTTAAGACAGACTTAAGTTAGGAGTTTGTCTTAAGTCTGTCTTAAGTTTGTCTTAAGTCTGTGTTAAGTTTCTCTTAAGTCTGTCTTAAGTCTGTCTTAAGTTTGTTTTAAGACAAACTTAAGACAAAATCCTAACTTCTGTGAATACCAAAAGTAGTAAGTTCATTCTGTGAATGCCAAAAGTAGTAAGTGCATTCTGTGAATACCAAAATAGTAGTAAGTTTAGGATTGAGTCTTAAGTTCATTCTGTGAATCGGGCCCAAAGATCTTAACACCTGAATTATTGCTGATCCAGATGTGGACATTTAATTGACGAAGTTCAAGTCAAACCTTTGGTGGACACTGGTGCCTGCATCACTATTGTTTCACAGGACAACTGTTTTCAATTCAGGGAAATGAGGGAATTGCATCCCCCAGATATATTAACAGTAGATCTTAAAGGGAGCAAAATCGATTTGCTTGGGTACTTTTGGACCTCTAATGGAGTTTTAGGAGAAACCATTAAGGGTAAAGTTTTTGTTGCAAAAAAAGGAATCAATGTTCTTGGTTGGGCGCCCCAGAAAGAGTTTAATTTAACTATTAAACCTGGATGGGACAAACCTGTTTTTATAGACAGAAGTGATGTCAATTCTCTTGTCAGTACTAATACTGTGGATGAGTGGGAACAGAAGTTTGAAAAGGTGTTTCTAGATCGGTTGGGAAAAATAACAGACTTTATTCACACCATTAAAGTCAAGCATAATGCAAAGCCTGTAAAGCATAAATTGTGCAATATCCCGCTAACGAATAGAACAGATTTAACAAATGTTTTGAAAGATTTGCGTGACCTTGGAATTATTAAAAGGGTAGAGGCAACATTGTGGCTTTCTCCTATGCTTTTTCTGAATTAGAAGACTGGCGACTTATGCATGTGTGTTCATTTAAGGAGTGTGAATGAAGTCATATGGGTTGAAAACTTTCCTCTTCCAAGAATTGAGGACTTGATAACTAAAATTGGATCTTGTAGCTGGTTTACAAAATTAGATCTCAAGGCTGCCTATCACAAGGTAGACTTAGATGTACAATCCCTTCACCTCACAGCATTGGTTACTCCTGGTGGAGTTTTTCAAGTCTGCCTGTTATCTTTTGGTCTAGCTACGGCAGATAATATCTTAATCTTTTGGAAGGATGAAGCAGAGCATTATCAAGCCCTCACTGAGGTTTTCAGTGTATTAGAAAAAAGTGACATAGAGAAATGACAAATGTATTTTTAAAAATCCGGAAATAGAATGTTTCAGAGCAAGAATTTAAGCTCAGACCTGGATTAGTTAGAAGTTTTGTAGAGGCTCCGGCTCCAAACAATAAAGAGCAGCTTATGTCATTTCTAGGCTTGTGTGAATTCTATGCCAAATTCATTAGAGATTTTGCAATGATCACTGAATGTTTTAGGGCCCTTCTAAAAAAGGGAGCAACCTCTAAATGGCCTAAAGATTGTGAGGAAGCATTTCAAACTGTAAAAGACAACATTACCAAAGCACAAGTATTGCAGCCCTTTATGGAGGGTAAACAAACAGTTGTAAAAGTGGATGCTTGTGATTATGGTTTGGGAGCTGTTTTATGTCAAACTGAAGGAAAAACTGACAGCACAATAGGTTCTGCCTCAAGAGCCTTACGCCCTGTTGAACGCAAATATCCTGTCATTGAAAAATAACTTTTAGCATGTGTGAGGAGTGTGGAAAGGTTGGCACAATACTCGTGCGGAAGACGGTTTCTAATACAAAAACTGATCATCGACCTTTAGTTGATATTTTATCTGGTAAAAAAGTGAAATGCACCACTGCCCGCACATCCAGGTTGTCTGCCAAGCCTTTGGAGTACACTTTTGTCATAGAGTATATTCCAGGCGGGAAGAATTGTAGAGCAGACTGCTTGTCCAAACTACCCATCGTTGATGAGAACAAGTTTGGGAAGTGGAAATTAAAGAATGCTCTGTAGCTTCTATCACTTACAGCAATGGAGCTGTTGAAGAAGAGGAATGTGTGAATGCAGTAAATGTTTAATGCACACTTAAAGATGTGATGTCCCTAACTAAGAAAGATCGGCCCAAAAACAAAATTGTCACCAGAGCTGCTTGTGTTCTGGAAAGTTTCAGATGAACTATCCATTCAAAATAGAAAGGTTGAAAGCGATAATAAGCTAGTTCCTCTAGATAGTTTGAGGAAACCTACTGCGTATTCTGGTCATTTGGGTTTTACTATAACCAAAAGGAAAATAAGAAATGCTTTTTGATGGCCAAAAATGAACACAGATATTGATGAAATTGAGAGAGGTTGTACAAGATGCAATTCTAGTGACAAATGGTTGGTAACTGAATGAGTTCTTGAGTTGGTTGTTCTCTCACCAAGCAGAGCATGGCTGAAGTTGGGGATTGATTTTCTAGGACCTTTCCAGATATCATCGCAGACCATGATGTATTTTCTGGTTATAGTTGATCACTTGTCTAGGTGGGTTGAAGTAGAACCTATTACTTTTATACAACTAAAAGTGTGATAAGTTGCCTCAACAAGATTTTTATGAGAGAGGGTTTCCCACAATTCTTACTGATAATGGTGTCCAATTGATCTCAGAAGAAATTAATCAATTTCCGTGTACATGTGTTATCAAACACACTAGACTCCTATTGTACCATCCACAAAATAATGGAAAAGTAGTAATGCTTTAACAAAGTAGTTGTGCAATGTGTTCAGGCTGCTCATAGAAGTGGTAAATGTGTGCTTCAAGCTGTGAGAGTTCTAGTGTGGTCATATCTTACAATACCTCATGTAGCCACTTCGTAAAGACCTTTTGAGCTCATAGGGGGGGGGGGGGACTTCTGTAAAACGGTGTCCATTTTGTATGGTCACAATGTTTCATGATCGATGCGATCTAAAAGAGGTGTGGGAAACAGCAAACAGAAAATCCAATAATTTCAACATAAAGAAAACTGTTTCTAAAGGTTGAACTGAATATACCAGATTGAAAATTGGGGATTGGGTGTGAATTTAAAATCCTGTTTTGATTCGCACATTGATATGTCTTCCCATTCATTCCTATGGGCCTTTAGGCCCATAGGAATGAATGGGGAGTTATTCCTTATTTGCGATTAGCTAATCGCAAATAAGGAAGCTGTAGAAATCGCAATAATTATTATTATTATTGCGATTTCTACATGATTCCCGTTTTGTGAGTCTGTAATAGCGATTCCTTAATAATCGCTATTACAGACTCGCAAAACATGCCGATGATGAATCTATATGATAGTGAGTTAGCAAGCAATTAAAAAGTGATCGTGTTAGAGGGGGAAGGAGGAGAAGAAAGGCAGGGAGGAAGAAAGGAAATAGAATGAAGAAAAGAGAAACGATCAGGGCAGAATTAGAGAAAAAAGAGTAAAGGAGAAGGGAGATGCAGAAAGAGATACTAGGAGAGAGCACGTTTACGGGAGAGTCAGATGGATATAGAGAGGATATTAATGAGAATTAGTGGGGACACAAGAAGAGAAAGAAACTATGAGAATAGCCAAAAAAAAGAAAGAGAGCCAGGGGAAACTAGGAAGAGAACTGTGAGAGATGTAGAAAGATAGCAAGGGGATAAGAGATTTAAGGAAAGAAGGGATGAGTGAGTGGGAGAGTGAAAGATATAGAAGGAAGGAGTAAGTGAGCAAGTAAGAAGGTGAGCAAGAAAGTGAAGATGAAAAAGGAAATGAGAGAGATTACACAAAAAAGAGGTATAGTGTAGGGGTGGGCAGACATTTCCGTTCTGCCCACGGAATGTGCGATAATTTGCACTTTTGCCTTCCGCAAACAAGGTGCAAAAATGGTGCAAATTTCCGCACAATCCCGGCAGAACGGAAGTTGGCTGCCCGCCCGCTCGCCCGCCCGCCTCCCGCCTGCCTGCCCGCCCACCTTATTAATTATATTTACAGGCTGGAAATAAAGTTAAATTAAAACTTACCTTATTATTGAACTGCAAACTTCCCGATCCGGCTTCTTCTTTGAAACTGCGCATGTGCGGGAGCCTGCGCATGGGCATTCCCGGTGCGAAACGGAAATATCGCAGAGAGGCACGGAGATTTGTTCAATCTCCGTGCCTCTCCGCGATAGTCCATTCTGCAAATTTCTTCCACCCCTAGTACAGTGTGGGAATATGAACACACTTTACTAGATTTAGTAATATTATTGAATCATTATTATAATATTATAATCAGGGCTGGCTTTAGCACTGGCGGAGACAGTGTTTTTCTAGGCACCTGCCAGTGACCTCTTCTCGGCGGATTCCCTAACTTAGGACCCAGGTTTTATTTCAAAACATGGTGTCAGCTACTGTCGCAACCCAAAGAGAGAACAGGTGATAAATGCACAGCTGACACATGCAGGGGCTGTTGGAAGCAGGTCTTTCATAATAATCAACGTGCTCTGGTATTCCACTGGAAAAAAGAGGTCATCATCCCGGGCCTCATTCAGCATAGGCAAAATCCCCGAGTACGGAGCCAGTCTGCAGGCCTTAAAATGTACCGGAGTAATTTGTTCAGCACTGTTACAGGACGGTAAACTCTGCTACATGGCAGTAACAAGGTTTTTGCCGAACTCCGCACTCCAACACTGAGCACAGAGTGGGCAAACTCCGTTAATTCCATCGGAGGAGTGGAGTTTACTGCCCACACTTAATTTTGAAACTCGACAACCACTGTGGCACATTTCACTCAGTTGTGCCCAGGGTGTGGTTAAAGCTGGATTTTTGGCTCATCACGCCGAATGTGAGGCCCTTGGTTAGGGAGGTAAATCCCCAAGCCTGTACATTATCGGACTGCTCACCTATTCGTCTAAGCCTAGCGATCCCAAGGGTTGCCCTATTTGGGAGCTGCAGACATCTAAATCACAAGACTCTGCTGGACAGTATCTTTTATGCGGAACTACAGCATGAACTAGAAAACGCTGCATTGAACATTGGTACCCTGGACCAGATGGGTATAGTGTTGGAGGACTTTAAGCAAAAAACAGGGATAGCGTATAGCAAAAAAGACAATGACATACCAAAGTCCCTTCGGACGCGCTTGATCAGATTGGAAAATTGAATCAAGACACTAGAGGGTCATCCGGCTGGGAGGATGAGAGGCTCACACTGGGACAGATTAGGGCCAAGCTCTCTGAATTCACTGAAATTGCCCAGAGGGATGGTAAATATCAGGGTAAATATGCCCGAGCAAAAACATATGGTGAAAATAACCGCCCGGCAGATCCTTAGCTGCCATGATTAAGCGATCCAGGGCGGCTATTGATATACTAGAAACAGAGGATTAATGAAGAGTCCCCCCTTAGGATGCTACCCAAATCCTAAATGTGTTCTCATCATACTGTACATACCTATGCAGATCAAGCAGCATGTGCTCCCCTACACAGATTTCAGAATAGATGAATGATGTTGCTTTGGGTTGGATGTGTGATGCACACTGCCTCAATCTTGTGTAACCATTTACGCTGAAGGAAGCTTTGGTGGTGGTTAGAGAACTACCAACTGGCAAACTTGCTGGCTTGGTCAGGCTGGCATCAGAATTCTGCAAATGGTACTTAGGCATCCTAGTGTCGCACCCGCTTACAGTTTATGAAGAGGACAGGGTGTGGCATAGCCTCCACTCCTTGATGGGTGAGGCGGTGGACATTGCACCACTAAAACAAGACAAACAGTCCCAAAGGTGCAAACATTGCCGGCCTCTGTTCTTGCTGAATTGTGAAACTAGTATTCTCACTAAGCTGATCATTAACCAATTGACACTTATGCCACACTTTGTGAGTCCAGACCAGCCTGACTTTATTCCTGACCGTTCGATAGCATACAACCTAAGCATTTGACTCATTGGAATGGAATGGGTCTATCACAGTCATGCACAGACTGGATTAGATTACAATCTACTGCACCAGTCAGTCGCCCAGCATCACATCAATGGACTTTCCTCATCCTCTGTGAACATACACTCTGTTGCCCCTCCTGTTCACTCTAGTCCTAGAGCCCCTCGCCATGAAGCTCTGTCAACAGTACTCAGTGCTCCACCAGCAGGCATATGCCAATATTAGTGTATGCAGATGGTGTGACCCTCTGCATCAGAAGCCCCAGTGAATGCCTTGACAAAGTCATGAGAGGGTAAATAAAGTGTGGGGTTCTCTTTGGAATTACCATCAACTGGAATAAATCGCAAACCTTCCCACTCATCAGCCGCACCACTAGTTTTACACCAGACTTTCTCTTAGAGTGGTGTGAGGGTTCCTTAAAAGGCCCCAGCATATGTTTTAATGTTGGTAAAATACATTGGTATGCATGAAAACTATGGCGTAACAACAATCAAAATCTATGAGCAGGGTGGGTGTCTCTCTGACTATCCCCAGCGGGCCAAATAGGCTTAATGAGGATGATAATTCTGCTTTATCTATTCGTGAATATACCTGTGCCAATCACCAATTCCTTTTTTTTTAACTCTTTTTATTGAAACTTTTCCATGAATTAGCAAGACAAGTCAATTTTACACTTGGCACAAAGATGGTCAACTCAAGTAGTTACAGTTAAAGCTCCATTCTTGTCGGCTAAAAATATTGCTACTTATGGACTTGGCATAGGACTCCCACTAGGGTCTGCTTCCCTCCCGTCCAGGGGCGGCTGCTCAGGAGGGTCTCTCTCTTCCCCAATTTATTTATTTTTTATGCTTAAGATCCAAGTAATCAAGTAAACAAAATGTGGATCAGATAGGACACATTCACCCTTCTCTTCCATTGTTTTTGTATATTAGCAGTTGAGCGGTATCTGTAAACTGGCCCATCCGACCTTCCCTGCAGCACCCAACTCATTCGATCCACTGGAAAGGATATTAGAACATTGGAATGTTGGGAGCTCCATTGCAGACAATGGAGTGCTCCCTGCTTCTACGGGCTGGTAAAGGACCGCAGACCAACATTCCAATGTTCTACAAAGGCTTCTCGAAGCTCGAGTGGATTTATATCCCCTCGAGCTTCGAAAACCCTTTGTTTAATTTGTTAGAACATTCTGCCCTCTAGTGACAGAATGTTCTAATAGCCTTATAGCCCTTCGTAGCAGGGCTATACCGGCAATTAATGTCCCGCTGTCTCGTTAAAGTCAATCGCCTTCGGCTCGGGCCTTTAACGATTCAGAGGGCCTTTAATAGCCGGTACAGCCCGCTACGGCAGGCTATAAGGCTATATTAGCGGCTACTACCACCCACACTTAGGGCCTGATTTATCATTGAGTTGTGTTGCCCTTGCGCCACGCTAGGTGGCTTGATAAATCTAGAGCACGTGTTACTCTGTCCCAGGAAGGCGTACCATGGGTGGAGCGTGGGAGTCACAACACATCCACAGATGGATTTTGGCACATTCCCAGATTTACCATTAATGGTAGACCTGTGCATGCGTCAAAATGCTACGTCTCCCCAGGTGAGGCGTAACAAGGAGAATATCTTTTTATTTCCTCTTCCTATGTGTGCTGCTTTCTGCAGCACATATAGAACGAGGAAAATGCCTCTCAGCAGCCGCGGTCCTTATAGGTAACAGGGGTGAGACACTGGGTCTGGGTAAGGGGGGATTTTGAGGGACGATGTAGAGGAAAGATTTATTATTTATTTAATTCTCCCTCTGCATCGTCCCTCAAAATCGCCCTTTACCCGACCCCACCGCCCCACCACTGTTACCTGCACAGACTGCAGCTGCCTCTCAGGATTGTGTCTGGCTGGAAGGTGCCCCTTCCTGTACTAAAACAATCCTGCCGCAACACAGACACCCCTGTACCATGGTGCGAGTGCGCCTGCATTGGTGCAAAGCAGCACAGTGTGGGGCAGCAAAAGGAAAGGACGCACCCTGCACCGTATAATGCATGGAATGCACTGTAACATGTTAAATATGGGGCATTCTGCCCTTTCCCTTTCATGCAGTGCAGCAAGGGGGCTTGCTGCGTTGCGCTGCATGAACGTTTGATCGATTTCAGCCGGAATATCTGAGCTGTACCAGTCAATCGAGGCTGAGATACCCAGGACAGGACAAACCTGGGATGGAAAGGGAAGGGAAGATGGGAAAAGAGCCCCCGGTGGAAATGTTCTTGTCCACAGACTGACATGATTACTTCAAATAGCAGATTTACCATTATTCATTACAAATTTCTATAACATGCTTATTATACTCCTAAATCCTTTGGCCGTTTGGCCTTAGGGAGGTCTCACATTCTGCCAGATGTAGACTGTCATAGGCTGGATTCATACATTTGTCCAGGTCTCTCGGTAGAGTGAGGGCATATTAGAAGGAGATAATGGCGCTCTATTCATCATGACGTACAACGTAATCCACATGGACCCTAGGATCGCCCTTCTGGGCTGGGTGAAGGAGATTATCAATCAATCAATTAACATATCAGCATTTGTATAGAACAGCACTGTCACCCCTAGTGGTATCTGGACAGTGTGGATGCAACGTCAGAAACGAGCAGAAAGAGGCAATATAAAGGTCAGAAAAGAGCAGTGGAAGGCAAAATACAGGTCAGGAACAAGCAGAAAGAGGCAGAATAAAGGTCAGAAAATAGCATAAAGAGGCAAAATACATGTCAGAAACAAGCAGCAAGAGGCAGAATAAAGGTCAGAAACGAGCAGAATGAATCAAAATAAGGGGCAGAAATTAGCAAAAAGAGGCCGAATAAAGGTCAGAACGACCAGAAAGACACAAAATAAGGGGCAGAACGAGCGGAAAGAGGCAACATAGAGGGCAGGAGCGTGCAGAGAAGAGACAGAAAAACAAGCAGAAAACAAGCGTAGGAAGCAGAAAATCAAAGGCAGCAGAGGGAAGCAAACTGTATGCAGGTGGGACAGGAGGACAATTGCAAGGGGGGGGGCTGGCACGAGGTTATCACCCTGCATAACAGGTTTATCACCCTACATTGTTACTGGCAAAAAAGCCAGGTACCCTAAGGATGGGGCAGGGGGGGATCTTCAAAACGTAAAAAGTGGCTTGACTCACTGAGCTATTGTAAAGAGGAGCTAAAATTAGATGCTGAACTAATACCAGCATCCTCTGGACCTACAGACACCAAGAGTCCTCTAAGGCACACTTGCCTAACAGGGATTTTAATATTATGATTCAAATTGCAGCTTCGAGGGATTGCATTCTTACGTTTTAGTTTGGTCTCTTCGGATCGATGGGGCCACTCCTCTCTAGCACAGTAGAGCAGATGCACTACAAGCCTGTCAGACTGTCTGGTATCCATTGCCTCCTGTGGTCTATTGTTAATCGATATTTCCATATTACCGCATTATGTATATGTAATGCAATACATTGTGTAAGGTGACACGTAGGTCTGGGATGCAACACGTCATATCAATAGGTCACTTCATTCATCAGCTGACTATGATGTCATTGTATCTTGATCCCCTCGGTTCGTGGCTTTCGGTTTATGTGACATCGTAATGCAGAAATAAATAAATAAATTGATACATAAATGAACTACTTCTAAACAAAAAAAACTACTGTATTGGAAGAGACAAGTTATGAAATGACATTCATTATGAAGATATTATTCAGTGGGTGCTGTGTTGCACCACAGCATGATTTATGCAGGACGTAATTCGTCTAAATTCATTCTAAGAGCTAAGACCTTTTGCAAATAATTCGGTGTTAATTTCAGTTCATTCCTGACAAGCCACCAAGACCATATGTATCATTTTATACACTCAGATGGAGATAATACATGACTTAACATGTGAAAATTTCATCACTAAAGCGTCTGTGTTTGTTTCAGATGCCCTTCTGTCTGTCCATACTCGCCCGGATTACATTGTTGGATTGGCTAGGCCGGTGATCCCAACTCGGTCGCTTTGCGCTTCTCCCTCAGAGACAAACACAGACCCACTTACACACTCGAAGAGCAGCGGCTAATGGGCCCTGAACTCCCAGAAAAAGCTTGTGTGCAAAGGTTGAACTCGAATTATCAGAAATCAGGGTTCTCTAGTAATTGAGGGGCATATTATCAACAGCTAACGATATTTATCGCTAAATGAGCTTAGCGATAATTTTTTCATCGCCGCGCATCGCTGGATTTTATCGCAGAGATAACGTGCTATTAGGAACGTTTATCTCAAATGCGATAAAATATCCGGCGATAGCGGCTCAATGCGTGAATATTGCTAGAAATCCAGCGATATTCAGGCATTAACGCCAATAGGGTCTTAACCTGAATATCCAACTCCCATTGGATATACAGGTTAAGAAGTGGTCTGAGCAGGCGTTAGTTTTTGGCGATATTTGCACTTAGCGCAATTTTTTTTATCGCTGTGCCTGCGTTGATAATAGGCGATAGCGATGTTAGCGACTGCTTTCAGTCGCAAACAGGTTGGGTACGCCCACTTTGCATGTCATTAGCGATAAATATCGCTGATATGCAAAGCGGGCCCCAAACCGCTCGCTATCGCCTACAAACTGTGGTTAACTGCTTTTAGCGACAGCTTGCTAATAGGGCAATGAAATTATCACTGCTTTAGCGGGAAAAAGTCCTGCTAAAGTGGCGATAAGGCCCTTGATAATATGCCCCCTAGTTCCCTCCAATCTGTTTTCTTCTCGCCAGTCAGTTAGGGCATTTATGTTTTTTCCGGATTACAATCCACTTAATAAACAGTCTTTGGTTGTGACTCAGAGAGCGGGACCTTCGGGGAGTTGTCTGACAAATTTCGGGGCTGGTTCTTCAGGAAGGTTACATACACTTTTCAAATGGAGGTTTTGTATGCTCTAGCCTGTATTCCGGAATATGGTTACATTTATGTCCTCCACTGAGGGCATACCTCCTAAGGCCTACACCATTTGTAGGTCTTTCCTCGTGATCAGCGCCTGGTGTCTGACCCTCCCCTTCCACCTGCCTTTTATTGACACTAACAACAGCTGCAGTTCAATTCCTGAGTCATCCTTTTACCTGGGTGTTCGGGGCAACCAACCTGGGCATTCAGGTAAATCTATAGATGTGCCAGCCACTGGAAGCTCGAGTCAGATGTATGGCTCTGGCTCAGAGAAAGCCCACCTGGAACCTCGAGCCCAATATTATCCCACTTTTTTGGTGGCTTCTGCTTTCCTTCCTAACTCTGCCCTCATACACAAAGAGTTAAAAGCAAAAGATTAACATTTAAGATGTTTAACCCATTCAGTGGGTGATTTGAACAAAGTGAAAACAGAAAACCTGGGGTTAATCCGAGCTTCCCTGCTTATCCAAATTGTGTAATCTTAGGCAAATATGTTATTTCCCCATCCTCCTTTGTCTTCATTATCACGTATGAAGGCGTCTTTAAACACGTGTTTGGAACAGGCGCTGTACAACAATATATTGGGGGCCGATTCACAGAACTAATTTAAGACAAAATCCCAAATTTACTACTTTTGGTATTCACAGAAGTTAGGATTTTGTCTTAAAACAGACTTAAGACAGATTTAAGACAAAATCCTAACTTAAGTCTGTCTTAAGTCTGTCTTAAGTCTGTCTTAAGCCTGTCTTAAGTTTGTCCTAAGACAAATTTAAGACAAAATCCTAACTTCTGTGAATACCAAAAGTAGTAAGTTTAGGTTTTTGTCTTAAATTAGTTCTGTGAATCGGGCCCTGGGTGTTTAATTTAGTAGCCTACAATGTTGCTCTGTGTGTCAGATCTGGGATTCATACAGGGTGTCAGTAACGGTTCTAAGATCATGTTTAATAGATACCTGTTAGTGCAGGGATATAAGTGACACATTTTGTCAATTTTCCACATGTTGTTTTTGGAATCTTGAAAAAACGTTATCATATTTTACATGATCTGTGTTGCATGGTTTACATGGAAACATTTTCAGGGCTCAGCACATGCAAGGGGCTCTTACAGCCAAGCCAGACCCTTGGCACGGCTCTGGCTGGACTCTTCTGTTCATCTGTTGGCTCGCCCATCTCTAGGTAAATGGCAGAGGTTAAGATCATCTTGGGGCATGTTATGGGCTCGAGAGAGAGACTTATCCCTACTCCCCAAATCCATTCCTTCTGGCCACCTTTTGTTCTCTTCATGTTCATAACCTAACCAGACCTTTCCACAGGTTTAGACAGCACGCCAACCTCACCAGGGCACAGTAGTACATACTCCCATGGGCTGCTCACCTGCTGTTCTTGTGTAGACCCCCTGAGCATACTTTAGGGTATGGCTGGCTATAGAATGCCCATTAGATGTGTTGTGCATGTGTTGCTCCTATGTTGGCTGCCCAGAACATACACTAAGGTGCAGATTTACAATAGCTTGCGCATCACTGCATATCATCAGGGATGCGCCAGGTATTGTGCGCCACGCCTCCTCCTCCATGGAAGCGCTGCATTTACAATGTGGCGAACCATGGGGCAAAAGCGGCACAGATATGTGATGCATTACTGGAGTTGCGTCACAAGCGCAACACAGCTTCAGCAATGCATGGGGGGCCCTATCTTTTCAATGCTGCGTCAATCCTTACGCCTGCTTCTAGCAGGCGCAGGGTTTTGACGCAGCATGGGCTCAAAAGTGACTGAGTGAAATCTTGTAGATTTCACTCAGCCACTTTTGGAAGGCGTTAATGCACCGGAACGCCCCCCCCCCCCTCCCCCTGCGCAGGAACGCCTACTTCTGGCACAGGGCTTTACAATGTGATGCATCTCCCAGATGCGTCACATGGTAAATACCCCGCATCATGGTGCATCTTTTGCACCGCCGCTGCGTCACAAAAGGGCGGCGTAAAAGAGGCGCAAGGGGCTTGTAAATCTGCCCCTAAGTACCCATTTCCGTGGGTTGCTCCATTGCTCCTTCTGCCACCACCCCAAGAACACATGCTGCACTTGTGTGAAAGATTATAACAGCTGAGCATGGAAGGTCCAAGGATTCCAGAACTATATCTGTTTTCACAAAAGTTTTTATGAGGACGGAGGAAACATACTCAACAACTCTGGACCTTTTAGAGTTTTAAGAAATGAACAGTTTTTAAAAAAGGAGAGTATGTTTTTCCAGGTTTATGTGCGTAGTGTTTTGAGGTTGAATACTGTAATCATTGATTCAAATTTTCACTCAAAAAATAGGGTCGATCCAATTTTAGAAAAGATATAGAATTTTATTGATGCAAGATTGAACATTGACAGCCGACACGTGTTTCGCCCTCTATGCCGAGTTGCGCCAGGGCTTTCTCAAGGCTAAATTCAGTTTCAGTAACACTGTTACGGGACCTTGCTGACGTGCACTGCACCTTCATGGAAACGCCAATACTTGGCGGGAGATTCAACTCCAAATTGAAATATTCAAGGAATTTATTGTGTGATATATCCATTATGATGTACACTAGAGAATTTGACAGAATGTCTCTAAGAAACTGAATTTCGCCTTCAGAAAACCCTGGCGCAACTCGCCATAGAGGGCGAAGCACGTGTCGGCTGTCAATGTTCAATCTTGCATCAATAAAATTCTATATCTTTTCTAAAATTGGATCGACCCTATTTTTTGAGTGAAAATTTGAATCAATGATTACAGGATTCAACCTCAAAACACTACGCACATAAACCGGGAAAACATACTCTCCTTTTTTTAAAACTTGTGTGAAAGATTACCTTCCATGGGGTGGGTGGTCCCCCCTGCCCCTCCTGGGTGAAGCACCTCTACACTGCACTCACACACTCTCTACCTACCTATACTCCAGCTCTTCTACTCATCTGTCCTATCCCTCCCTCTGTGTGCTTCAACTGCACACCTGAACATAGGAAAAGAACATAATAGCATCAGAAGTCTGGTCCACATGCATGACATAAAGATGCCACCCACAAAAGACCACATCACTGGCACGCACTATTCCACCCTAAGCACTTCCATGGAGAAGCAAGCAACGCACCGGAAAGAGTTGTATGACGTGCTACATAAATGCAACTAAAATTCAATACAATACAATCATTCAATTCAAATAATTATTTTTCTTTAGCCTCAGTAACATACTGCATTGAAGGGAAAGCAGAAGACTACTGCATGCAATAAGTCACAATTTTTTATTTTATTTTTTTGTCAAAAAACCATTCTCCCTAAAGATTCGTAGATAAGATAAAGCCAGTGAAAAATGAGTAGCCTGATTTAGTTACCCCCACCCCCAAAGTAACTAGCATTCTTCAGAACCTCTACAAAACACTCAAATAAGCGATGCGCAAGTGCAGAAAATATGTTTTTTTGGGGTCTACCCTGCGTTTGTTTGTTTTTTAGGTCTCTGGCCAGTCGAGGCCTAATAAACAACTCTCAACTCTATGTATCCTTTCCTAAAGCTAAACCATCTTGTAAGTTATCCGTAATGTATGTACAGATAGTGCAAGCTGCAAACAATTCCTATTGGCAATGGAGGCCTGCATAGAAAATATTCTCCACTACGTCAGGACTCGGTAGCCGAAACTGCAACATAGACTTTAACGTAACCCTATAGCAACCTAAGAAAGTGTTTTCTAAGGAAAATTCAAATTTACAGGCACACTTTAAACACCCGATTCAGAATTATATATATGGTAAATTAAATGAAATGTGCATGAACGGGTGGCTTAATCTACTCTCTCTAGCTGGTGCTCCTCTGGGTTGCAAGTACTATTGTTATACACACTTCATCATCTCTGAACTGTGGTGACCGCCTTAGAAATCCCAAATCACTCTCTGGGCAAAAATTTTCCTTTCGGGGAAGATAACTCCTAAGATATGTTTGACTCTCAGTAGAATATCAGACATTTCTCTCCTTTCAGTGAAGGGTGCCTTCTAGACATATAGGAGTCTTGGTCCATGTAGAGCTAAGGCAGATGTGTCCAGTAGGGTTAGGATTTTCTTTCATCTAATGAGCACTGGTGTGGGGTGGCATTGGGAGCAGAAGGGAGAGAGAGAGGAAGAAATCTATGCAAACCAACGAGCTGTAAATTTGGGAACTGCAACTAAAGGCCTTTTAGGATTGGTTCTGTAGTTAGATACCTACGTAGGGCAGAAGCAAGGATAAACCGTACACCCAATTGACACATTAAATGTACCTGTAAGTCTCTAGTAGTGGTGCTACATGTACCCAGGGCCAATAGATTGGTCCGCCAAAGACCGTGTGCTGCAGCCACCCCGCTTCCGCAAGGTAAAAAGAAACAATCGCGCATTCTCCGGGGCTGCACCAAGAATCTGGTAGTCGCTTCCATCCTCCATCAGAAGAATACCTTCTCTGGCGGTCTTCAAAAAAGAAGCTAAAACCTTCTTAATGAGCACATTCCTCCAATAACGCTCCCTTGGTGCACATACCGTCTTTTCTTGATTTATTTCTGCGCCTTATCCCCTTCATTGCTTGGCCTTCTACATGTAACAACTCTCACTCCTTCCAATGCTACCTGTACCATTTATTGTACCTATCTTTTCTTTTGTCCTATTGTAATCAAGTAGCTCGCTGACTTTGGAACCGTATTGACTCTTGTATATATCCATGGCTTTGTGCCACTATTATTACTTGCCTAACCCCCATCCTTGTGTTTTGCCTTTGCCATCCTTTATTTGGAACTGTACACTTTATTGTACATATCTCTGTCTTATGTCCCATTGTAATCAAGTCGCTCGCTTATTTTGGAACAGTATTGACTCTTGTATATATCATGGCTTTGTCCCACTATTGTCATTTCCCTAACCCCCATCCTTGTATTTTGCTTATGCTAACCTGTTGTAAGCAACGTATCTTTCCGTGTAAAGCGCTCTGATACCCTAACAGGTCATGTTAGCGCTATACAAAACTTCAGATAAATAAATACAATACATGTAAATCTGCTAGTGGGCCTTTAGCACCGATTGTAGCCCTCGAAACATGTCTTAGGCCTGACATTGCATCATGTCTACACATTTTTAAACTCTCATTTTGACCTGGCTAAAAAACCCTTTGCCAGGTGTCAGACCCAGCGGCTTCAGATACACATTGCATATGCACTTTACAGTTGTATGCAAGTGTTGAACTTTCCCATCAGCAGCAGAATGGTATGAACATGTATTCCCTAATCAGAGGAATGCATCCAACACAACATTCCCCAATATTGCATACCCCCAACAGTTGCAATGGTCAAAGAATCACAATTCTTTGACTATTCCTCGTGACCCAGCCCATCAGTCACTCAACTACACCAGCCAGCTATACACGTTGCCCCTGCTGGTTCCATGTTGATTAGATTGACGAATACACCTAAAACGGAAAGGAGAAGTTACTCAGTTTCATCCATCTGGATTAGACCTCCAGGTGCCCAGCGGCACCTACACAAGTGTGGGATCTCTATCCCCCCCATAGACACAAGGTTGTTACCCAGAAAACTGGCACACTTCCAAGCCCGAAAAAATGTTTACCCTCAAGTGGAAGTGCTAGCTGTGTATCTCCCGACAGCCAGCTGCAGGTGCCCACAAGTCACAACAAATCCTCTTGGGACCCATCACAATGTTTTCCACAACAAAGTACCTTTTGGCGTGGGTCCATAGAGAGGGAGTCAGCGACCTCGGGCAGAGGCTGCGATGTCAGGCAATGTTGCTCTCCCGATCTGGAGGTTGAAGACAGTCTAAGCTCAGGTCCCCCAATACCCCTTGGACACCACACGTTCCAGAGTGCAAGCTAGCACAGGTTCCCTGGTTGCAAGCACGGGTCCCTTGGAGTCTGCAAGCTTCCCAGCACTCCTCGAACTCTTCATGTCCCGACACCTCGAGTGGACTGCTGAGCTTTACAAGAACACTTCTCTGTACTGTGTGATGAAAGTGTACGTCAGGATGGTCCTTGCCCCAATCGACAATCCCTTCCACCCTTTTCCGCCACACCCGGTGTGGTCCCTATTTGATCTTGTGGAAACAGGGGAGATCCTTTGTGTCCCTGGGATCTCATGGAGAGGAGGCCAGCCAACCAGCCCTTGGAGAGTACTTAGGGACCCGGGCCATGACAGTTGGCACTTAGCTGCCGGCCAGCAACGTCCAGACAAAATCCACCCAGTGATAGTCCCCTTCCTAGAGCTCCAGGCCACCACAAGTCTGAGGTTAATCCAGTTGCAGTCCCTCCTGCCCTAATGATTCCTTTAGTTGATGTCCCTGTGTCGAACCGGCGTAGTATGGTTTTAAATCCAAAAGCCTCTCTAACTTCTGAAGCCAGAGCCCCATTATTTATATCCACAATGGCTGTTGAAGATGCGATCAGTTCAAAAGGTCGCCTTTGAAATGTACATGCCCTCTCTAAAGGTTGTCCTGTCTGCCATCCTACCCCAGGAGGTTTGATCACAATCTTTAGTCGGGTCTAGTCCATGCCCATTGGAATGCTGGTCCAAATTCAACCCCCAAGTAACCATCCCAGAGAGGCCCCTTCAGAGTCAGACGTCTGCAGTGTCCCTTGAGCCCCTAGTTTATGGCTTTCTATCAGGAATGCACAGATGTGGCTGCTGCACCAGCACCCAAATGTGAATTGGAGACAGGCCGACAGGCACACAGACCCATGAGCATCAAAATGCCCACTTTTCCAAAGTGACTTTGTCACATCTGTAATGTTGAATCCACTTGCACTATGAGGTTCCGTGACGATTGTAAGTGGTGTTTTCGACTTGCACGAATATGGTCGAGTCTGGTATCTACGAACCGCAAATGACCAGTTTAGTGGGTGTGCGCAGTTTCGCTGTGCTAACCTAAACCGTTCGTTTGTTACGTGGGTTTTTCATCTGTACCCACGGGTTCCATCTTAGATACGGCATCCATTTTGTTTCTTGCCCTCAAGTAGCCAGCGAACGGACGTTGTCCGTTTCGCGACCCTGGGATTCCCAAGACATCCGCGGAAGACACATGTTCTTTGAAATTGTCTTTATGACGAGGGGGATGATACTGTAATGCAGATGGCCCCGCTCAAGGCTCATTTTGCCGTGCCGGTCTATTGTCTCAGCCGTGCATCTCATTAGGCACGTCCCTTTGATGCCTGTAGCTCGTGTTTCCCGATACCTCCCCTTTTACACCCTTTTCGATCTCCCCACTGTTTCCATCTTCCTCTGCACCTGTCCTTGTTCCTTCTTCGATCTGTTTTACTGCCGATTGGAATGTACTAATGGTGGGAAGATGGGTTTTTACAGTTGGGAACCACCAAATGTTTCCACACTTATGCCCCGGACCTTGAATGTATCAAAGTGACCAAAGTGACCCCTCTCGGGGATAATTATGGGAACCGAGTTGTAAACCTTTGTGTACCATGTAACCCTATGGGAGAAATCTGTATAAAAGGAGCGATCCACAGTAGCAATTTGAAGCAGTCTCCTCGAACTTACACTCGTTGTACTTCCTGTGACTTCTGTGTTCCCTGCAGTAAATAAACCTCGAATCTTTGACGCCGAAGGAAGTGTCTCGTGTCTCTGTCATTCGTACGCCGGAGCAGGTTACCCACGAAGGTTTCAGGTGTTGTCCCCTGGCACCGCTGGGTCTTAAATAACCCAGTCCTTCAGTTGGCGCCCAACGTGGGGCTGCATCAGTGGTACCGGTCCAAGCCCGACGATCGTGAGGAACTTCGTGTGAAATCTCCGAGGGAAGGTGCACTCCGCTTCATCGATCCTGTTGTCGAAATAAGTGGCTCGAAGACTTTTCCCGCGAAGATTCCCGCCTCCTGACGGCTGCGACGGACTGCTGCCCTGACTGTAGACCTGTTTTGGCGCCTGGCGTAGACCTTGGTATAGCGAGACGATTGACGGGCCTTCCTGGTGACGCCATCGATCTTTGAGTTAAGTATTTGTGGGTCGCTCCCAGAGTTCTTGGTTGTGGTTGCTTAGTTGTTGCATGGTTCCATTGCATTTGTGGTTCTTGGTACTTTGTTGTGATATTTGACGACTGCAGCCGCCAAAGACCGAGGGTTGTTGCTCTTTGCAGGGACTTGGTAAATCCCGTATCCCTTGAGGTTTGTGGAACTCGGCTAGTGTGAAAGATGCCTGGTCGCAGTACTCTGTTTAGTTGTTTCAGACGTTGTGGTACGGATTCCCGACTGGAGGACTCTTGTCCGATACCTCCGGTTGGAACTCCAACTTATGAGCTCTACAGTAAGCACGGGCTAGGCCCGATTACTTTTAATGAATACTGGATTCGTTACACTAAGAAGGATGGTGCCCTTAGTTGGCCACCTCATGGTAGTTTTGAGACCACGATCTTAGATAATCTTGAGGCTAAATTGTTTGAGAAAAAGTCAAGGCCGGCCATGTTTGATGCCTTTCGGTTGTGGCGTAAAGAAGCCCGACAGAAAGAGATCAGACAGTCTAAACGCAATCAGAGAGATGGTGTTGCTGCCATTGTAAAGAAAGCAGAGCAGTTTCAGCGTGATAAGGAGGATAAGCAAAAGGAAGTGTTCGATAGGCTACAGCGTATGTCCATAGATAAATGCTATCCTGCTTTGCCTACGGAGTCGGATAATAAGGAAGAATTAGTTGAGGATCCTTTAATGTCCTATCTTATGAAGTCGCCACCTCCGTATGTAGAGGGTACCGCGCCTCCTGTGGTTCCCCCTGTACCTGCTCCTCAACCTGTTCCTCCAACTGTACCCGTTCTTCCGGCTGTTCCCGCTCCTTTGCCTACTGCTGTTCCTACTGCTCCTCCGCTTCCACATACTCCTGCTCCCGCTACTGCTCCTACTCTACTTACTCCTGTTGCTTCTTCTGCTTCTACCTCTTCTCTTGTTAATCCCTTATGCTATACTTCTCCACCTACTCGATGTCGTACCTCTCCGGTTGCGGCTAGCTTCTTTAATTCCCTTGGCCCTGTTCTTGGGTCCGCTGGTTCGACGGTCCTCAAAGACGTAGTCAGCTTCCCGGTAACAGGGAACGTGCTGCGTTATATAACATGGCGATGGGTTGGATGACGTACCCTCTTAGAAATCCTCCACGTGCTGTACTTGATACGTTCTGTCAATTTCATGTACCGACACAGAGGTACGTGTTCGAAGAAATGTGCAAGGTTCTGCGCGACCAGATATCGGCCGATGCATCTGACGATGTGTTGACCGCTTTGTCTGATCTACAGCTTCAGTTCTCAAGCGGAATGATAGTGGATACCAACGTTCGACGCGCTGTTGAGCGGTTGTTATCTTTCCGTCCTACTCCGATACCTCAGGCCTTGTTCGTTGAGGACGTTGAGAGACAGTTAGATGCGTCTGGTCAGTTTCCCATGCGTGAAGTCCCTCCCGTATGGATGCCAGCTATTCCTGGGGCTCAACCTCCGGTAGTGGCACACTTCCAGAGAGTGTGGATACATCTCCCATGGAAACGATCGGAAGTGTTGCAGGTGAAACAATCTTTGCCTGACCCTCGCAAAAATCCTGCAGGGTACTATAAAGAATTGTCGCAGCTCGTAGACGCTACGATAATGAATCTTGCCGATATCGATATGCTGTTCGGCAATGTCGTACCTCAACCGGTATGGGCTAAGATTCGTCAGGAAAATCATCCAAACGAATTAGGTGGTGATTGGGCTGCCCTTGTAGCGGCGGATGGGTTGCAAACTGGTGGTGCTAAACCCGAGCAGTTGATTGCTGATCTCCCTCAAAGAATAATTACACTAATGAAAACACTTATGCCAGCTATGAGGGTGAACTGGGACAAATTGTCAGCCTGTAAACAGAAGAAGGACGAGAGTGTCTCTGATTTCTTTACGAGATTTGAGGAGGCATTCATCGACCATAGTGGTCAGGATATGGGCACTGAGGGTGGTCAACGGTTGTTTGTGGATAAATTTGTCTCTAACTTATTGCCCGACTTGAGCAATAAATTAAAAAATTCTGAGAGTGCGTGGGCCGTCTCTACATCTGCTCAAATATTGGCTACGGCACAGTATTACGAAAACAGAGAAAAAGAAGAGAACGACCGCGCTGATAAAAAGACGAAAGAACTTAAAACCAAAGTGTTGTTGCAGCAGGCCTATCCTCCGCGTTCGAATCAGAATGCTCCTCAGCAAAATAGATCGCAGTCGCAATCGAAGAGGTCACAACCTCGAAATGACTCCTCTTCCCAAAGATCTTCGTTAGGGTACAATCAGTGTGCCTATTGGAGACAGGAGGGTCATTTAAAATTCAACTGTCCTGTTCTAAACGATCGTAACAGTGGTAACTCATCTAGAGGAGGTCGTGGTGGTTCTCAGCAGACATCACGTGGTAGGGGCCGTGGTGTTCAAAATGATCGTTCAGATAACTCATCAAATTCCAATAACTGTTTTGACCACCGTGGATCATCGCAAGGACGATCTGCGCAGTATAATGTAGATGATTATTACGTCGATCAGGGAACTGACGACAGTAATTACTAGGACAGCCATAGACAAGGAGAGGGAGTGGTATCAGTTCCGGTTGATCAGAGAGGGCCTTACGTCGCAGTTGCTACATCGGGCGTCGTTGAGCCTTTTCTGTTGGACATTGGTGCAGCGAAAAGTTCCATAATGCATTCGAAACTCCCTGGCGCACCTTTGTCTGGCTTAACAAATGTTTCCGTTGGATTCTCTGGCGCCCCCGTTAGCACTCCAGTTTCGCGCCCTTTGCCCCTTACAATTGGGCCTCGTGAGCTTCAAGCTCCGTTGATTTTAACTACTGGTTGTGGTGAAAATCTTTTGGGCCTGGATTTGCTAAAACGTTTGTATGCAACTTTGTATTGTTCTCCTGCGGGTGTAAAGCTTACGTTAGGTGAGAGGGTTGTCTCTCCTATGTACTTGTCTCTCGATAAGCTTCCACCGGAATTGAGTTCTCTTCCTGCATCTTTGTGGGCCACAGGTCCCAATGATGTGGGCCTGCTTGACATCTCCCCTTATGTTGTTCAGCTGAAATCTAATGTACGATTGCCACGTATTCCCCAGTATCGGATCTCTCTTGATGGTGAACGAGCACTGTTAGCGATCATCTATGATCTGATCGAGAAAGATGTTATTGAAGAAACGCGGGGAAACGTGTGCAACAGCCCTGTACTGCCCATTCTAAAACGTACTGATCCTTCGAAACCGCCTGTTTATCGTTTTGTTATTGATTTACGGGAAGTAAATAAAATTGTGATTCCTCAGTTCCCTGTTGTGCCTGACATCACGGCGCTACTGACTCTGATTCCAGCTTCTGCATCTTGGTTTTCGGTGATCGATTTGAAGAATGCTTTCTTTAGCATTCCGATTGCCGAAGAAAGCAGAGACCTTTTCGGTTTCTCTCTTGGTGGTCGCAGCTTCCGGTTTAAACGTGCTCCTCAGGGCTACTGTGAGAGTCCATCGATTTACAGTCAAGCCTTGAAGGGTCAACTGGATGCGTTTTCGTTGCCGGCTGGTGCGGCCTTAATCCAATATGTCGATGACTTATTGGTGGCTGCAGATACTCAGGACATTTGCAAAATTGCTACGGTGTCGTTGCTGCAACATCTCTGTGACTTACATCACAAGGTGTCACCTTCTAAACTCCAGTATTGTTGTCAAGAAGTAACCTATCTAGGTCACTTATTGTCAAAGGAGGGAAGGTGGTTGACCCCAGAGAGAATTGCAGCAATTGCGCGAATGACTGTGCCAACAACCCAAAGAGATGTGCGTGCCTTTCTAGGTATCACGTCGTATTGCAGGCAATGGATTCCAAATTTTTCATTGCTAGCGAAACCATTGGTGGCTCTTACGTCCAAGGATGTTTCAACTCCTTTACCATGGACGGAAGAATGTCAGAAGAGTTTTTCTGAATTGCGTGACTCATTGTGTTCGGCTCCTGTGTTAGGTACCCCTGACTACAGTAAGCCGTTTACATTATATGTTCACGAGAGGGAAGGTTGTGCTTTGAGTGTCTTAACGCAACCTTTTGGTGGTAAGCAACGTCCATGTGCATATTTTTCCTCGACCTTGGACCCGGTAGCTAGAGCATTGCCGAGTTGCTTGAGAGCAACAGCGGCAGCTGCGGTGTCCATCCGACAATAAGCAGGATTGGTCATGGATAATATGCTTACGGTGATGGTTCCGCATGCGGTCGACACTCTTTTGAATCGTACGAATACTCAGCACTTGACGAGTGCGAGGTTGTCTGGGTACGAGTTGACGCTGTTGGCAAGTCATATTCAGATAAAACGTTGCAATGTTCTGAACCCGGCGACTTTGTTACCAATTAGTACAGAGTCAGATGAAATAGCAGCCCATGACTGCTATTTGAGGACTGAGGAGGAAACAAAAGGTCGAGTGGACCTTAAAAACACCCCTTTGGAAGATCCCGATGGGACCTTGTATGTGGATGGTTCATGTTTTAAATTGCCGAATGGTGATGTGACTACTGCGTATGCTGTTGTAACTTTGAATACTGTTGTGAAAGCTGCGAGATTGAATCAGAACTCTGCCCAGGCTGCAGAACTGATTGCTCTCACTAGAGCATGTGTGTTAGCGAAAGGGAAATGCGTGAATGTGTTTACAGACAGCCAATATGCATTTGGCGTCGCCCATAGCTTTGGACGGTTGTGGAGAGAGAGAGGTTTTATGACGTCGCATGGTACGAAGATTCAGCATGGACAGCTTGTGAATGATCTTTTGGATGCACTTACGTTGCCTAAGTAGGTAGCGATTGTTAAATGTAGTGCACATCGTAAGGTGACGGATGATGTTGGTCGTGGTAATGCATTTGCGGATGAGATTGCTAAGGAGACTGCCCGGAACCTTAGCACTAGAATGTATGTGACGAGTTCGGTTAGGTGGCCTACAGAGACTAGTATGTGTGAGGACACTATCGAGAGTGTGAAAGTGATTCAAGATGAGGCCACCGAGACTGAAAAGACGAAGTGGAAAGAAAGTGCGGGAAAGTTGGATGCGAATGGTTGTTGGGTTGATTTGTCGGAACATAAGAGATGGATGTTGCCGGATGCGTATGTGCTAGCTGTTGTGACAATGGCGCATGGGTTAGCACATATTAGTGTGAAAGCTATTTATAAGTTGCTGTCCCATGTGTGGAAGAATGATGGTATTAGGCATGGGCGGAAAATCCGTTCCGCTCGCAGATTTTGCAGATTTTCGGGAAATCCGCAATCCGCGAGATTTGCGAATCTCCCGCAAAATCCGCAAATCCGCGAGCAGCGGATTTTGCTCGCACTGCTCGCACTGTTCGCGTGAGTTCGCGTGAGTTCGCGCCCCGCGAATAAGTGCAAAATTGCAGAAATACGATCTTAGCAAAACTGAAAGTAACTACTTACCAGGTTCAAAAGTTCAGGCTCATCATTAGTAGCCATTTCCTGTAGTGCTTCCTGAGGGGCCCCTCCAGAGTTCAGTTGCCAGTTGAAACTATTATGTGACCCTGCTCTGAACCTCAGAATAGTTACACATATGCCACAAAGGTCCTGAATTACAGCTAAGGGAGACAAGCAGGAGCCAGGCTGGAAGTTAAAATCCATTAATCACCCCCTAATTCATTATTGTCAGTTGGGGCAGGGCAGGTGTTGTAACTAATTTTGCAACAATGAAAGCACTTAGCAAGTGCAAAAGATCACTAATCAGGGCGCACTAAGGAAGCAGGTGCCAGCTAAAAAAATATTCTGTGACACATTAATCAGCCCCAAATTAATTCAGGTCACTTGAGGCAGGGAAGGTGTGCTTTGCTTTGCCGAAAATAATGTACACTGGACAACCAGAGGGTGTGGTGATGAAACAGAGGGTGGCATGGGTGGGCCAGAGGGTGGCATGAGTAGTCAGAGAGTGGCAGTGGTGACAGAGAGTGGCAGTGATGAAGAAGAGTGTCCCAAACAGGCTGGACACGTAGAAACAACAAGTTCGCGAAACTTGCGACCCGACAGGTAAGTTCGCAATTTGCGAAAGTGTACAAAACCCTCGCGAACTGGCAGAAACACGGGCGAACACAAAAAAAAAAAATCCGCAAATTCGCGGGAATTCGCGGATTTTGCGGATTGCGAATCCGCAAATCCGCAAAATTCGCGAACGCGAGATCCGCAAAATTCGCTCATGCTTAGATGGTATCACGAAATGTGCTGAACGGTTGGTTAAGAATTGTATGGTATGTATGTTGTACAATCCTGGTAAGGGAACCCCAACACCTCCTGGCCATTTTGCTCCCCCTTCATGTCCTTTTGAGGTGATTCAATTAGACTTCATCCATATGGAGCGGTGCAACAACCTGAAATATGTTTTAGTTGTGGTTTGCGCGTTCTCCCGATGGATTGAAGCCTACCCTCTCAAAGACAATACTGCCCTGTCGACTGCGAAAATCCTACTGAAGGAATACTTTCCTTGGTATGGAATGCCTTGGATTGTATGGTCTGATAACGGAAGTGAGTTTGTGGGGAGTGTGATGAAGAGTGTGTGTAAGGGCCTTGGAATTAATCAAAAATTCCATAGCGCCAATCATCCCCAGTCAGCTGGTTTGGTTGAAGGGTATAACGGCACCCTTAAACTAAAGCTAGCGAAGATTCAGGCTACGACTGGTCTTTCGTGGCCTGACGCTTTACCCTTAGCTTTACTGTCAACTAGGGCAACCGTACACTCCCGAGTAGGGCTTAGTCCCTATGAAATAGTGTTCGGTCGTCCTGCGAATGTCTGGGGGGTCCCTAGACCGGGTGTGTTCTCTAGTCTTGAGTATCCAATGTTGATTGACTATCTTCATGATCTGACTGCTAAACTGAGGTTAATTCACCAACAGGTTTACGAAGCATCGCCGACGCAGACGGAGGGTCCAGGCCACCAGCTCCAGCCAGGAGACTGGGTAGTAACGCGCAACTTTGCCCGTAAGAAGAATTTGGAACCCCGCTTCACTGGACCCTACCAGGTCCTCCTTGCCACGAGAACTGCCGTCCGTTTAGAAGGCCGAAAAAATTGGGTGCATGCCACCCATACGAAGAAAGTTCCTATACCCTTACCGGCAGACTCGTGGGTGAGGAGGGGCATTGCTTCAGCTGAATCCGAAGGATTGCCGGCTTTTGTACCTTTTAACGACGCACAACCTGTCGGAGAATCCTCAGTGCAGCAGAAAGACATTGTTGAACATTTGCCACCAAAAGACTCAAGACCGGAACATTCGACTGATCAGCAGGACTCTGTTCCCTCATCGGATCCTTTGTTTGATGAACATACACGTCCTGGGAAAACTCGATACTTTTTGCGATCCAGCACTAAGGACAAATAAAAAGATTTCGTTTTGTCCCTTGACAATTGCATTTCCCGTTTTCCACGATCAGTCTGAACACCCGTATCATTGTAATTATTTTTGTATATATTGAGTTTCGTTCCATATGTATTTTTGCTTCCACAGCTGAGAGACATTTTGCATATACATTGTGAATAAAGGCCGTAGGGCCGCGCGTGTACTTCCTTCTGGTTAGTAGGTCTTGACGCTAGGTTAAAGACCGTCGGTTCCTGGGAATTCCTGGGGATTGACTACTGCTACACAGAACGAAGTGCGTCAAGAAACGTTGCGGACGGTCATAGGGGATGGCGTTTTCAAAGCTGATGGACTTGGAAGAAGCTCAGGCGCAAAGATTCAAACTGCAACAACTTATTCATACCAAATGTTCTATGTTTCAAATGTTCGTATTGCTTTTGACTGTTTCTACACTATTGGCGGGTGGGGTGTATTACATGATGTCGTACTTCTTACCTTCTGCCATACCTACTCCTACTTCTGACCCTAAACTTACCTCCACTGCATCCCCTCATTCTTTCCATATCCTACCCGAACACGAGCAGGCTCGACGTGCAGAATTCCGAAATAATTCCTTTATTCAGCTCCATCATCAGCACCAGTTAGTGGTTAATACTACTAATTGTTGGGTGTGTGGGCTGATGCCACATACCACGGATAAGGGAATTCCATATCTGGTCTTACCGTATAGTTCCCAGGGTTCAGCTCGAGCATTCCAAACAATGTTTCGAAGCGCACTAGATTCTTACCCCAGTCGAGAGCCACGTTCTCCCTACTTTGGCCCTGGCTCGTATCATAAGCCTTTGTCTATAGCGATAGAAGATTTAGATAGAGATATCTATGAGCCGTCGCTCATCCCAGAGGAAGAGGTACAAGCCTATAGTGTCCTGAGTAAGGTCGAGTATAGTGCGCTCACGAGTGAAAAACAGCTTAAAAGCTCGCCTCCGATATGGGTCGTACCCCACATTGGTAATTTTTGTCTAATGGGTCGTGGCCGAAGATCGAAAGCTCGACTTGGAGAGAGTGCTTGCACCAAGAATTACATTCTGCTGATGGTCTCGTCCCCTGTGTTTCTGGCTGCCAAGGGTACATACTTTGTCTGCCATGATCGTGCGTATGCATGGTTGCCCTCCGACTTTGTGGGCTCATGTTTTATCGCAAACCTGTTGCCTCCGACGTTCACTGTAGACGCAGACTATCACAAGACTAGAGTTGCGAGAGGCGTAATTAGCGAAGAGGACACTGCCGGTCAAGAGGCAGGAGACTTTTTCAAGGGTTTCCTCCCGTTTTGGGGGCCTATGGTTAATAGTAGGAACCTGAGACAGTTGACTCGAGTGGTGGAATCGACAGCTAATATTACTGCCAGTGCCCTTGGTAATATCACCACAGAACTTCAGGCGGATAGGCTTATGACGTTACAAAACCGTATGGTTTTAGACGTGATCTTAGCAGATCGAGGTGGGGTATGTAAGGTGATCCATTGGAACTGCTGTATTTTCATTCCAGATAACGCTCCGACCGTCTATCAAGCCATCTCAAAGTTGCATAAGATCTCTGAATCCATACACGTGGATGTAGGGGATTGGACGCTACTTGGGTGGTTTTGGGGCCTGATGTCGACTTGGGGTTGGAAGATTCTGATGATTATCGGAGTTGTTGTGGCATTCCTGTTCACGTGTTGCCTTTGTGTGCAGTGTGGTCCTGCCTTATGTGGCCTCTGTGCTACAACGTGTATAAGACAGCCACCTGTTACCAAGGGGACTCGGTTGGACAGAGCTATGTTGCAGCAACATCTAGATGGTCTGATGAATATCGAGTATGATTCCGACTAGTGCTTGCCTACATGAGGGCAAAAGGAGCGTCTGAGGTTCCGTGACGATTGTAAGTGGTGTTTTCGACTCGCACGAATATGGTCGAGTCTGGTATCTACGAACCGCAAATGACGAGTTTAGTGGGTGTGCGCAGTTTCGCTGTGCTAACCTAAACCGTTCGTTTGTTACGTGGGTTTTTCATCTGTACCCACGGGTTCCATCTTAGATACGGCATCCATTTTGTTTCTTGCCCTCAAGTAGCCAGCGAACGGACGTTGTCCGTTTCGCGACCCTGGGATTCCCAAGACATCCGCGGAAGACACATGTTCTTTGAAATTGTCTTTATGACGAGGGGGATGATACTGTAAGGCAGATGGCCCCGCTCGAGGCTCATTTTGCCGTGCCGGTCTATTGTCTCAGCCGTGCATCTCATTAGGCACGTCCCTTTGATGCCTGTAGCTCGTGTTTCCCGATACCTCCCCTTTTACACCCTTTTCGATCTCCCCACTGTTTCCATCTTCCTCTGCACCTGTCCTTGTTCCTTCTTCGATCTGTTTTACTGCCGATTGGAATGTACTAATGGTGGGAAGATGGGTTTTTACAGTTGGGAACCACCAAATGTTTCCGCACTTATGCCCCGGGCCTTGAATGCATCAAAGTGACCAAAGTGACCCCTCTCGGGGATAATTATAGGAACCGAGTTGTAAACCTTTGTGTACCATGTAACCCTATGGGAGAAATCTGTATAAAAGGAGCGATCCACAGTAGCAATTTGAAGCAGTCTCCTCGAACTTACACTCGTTGTACTTCCTGTGACTTCTGTGTTCCCTGCAGTAAATAAACCTCGAATCTTTGACGCCGAAGGAAGTGTCCCGTGTCTCTGTCATTCGTACACCGGAGCAGGTTACCCACGAAGGTTTCAGGTGTTGTCCCCTGGCACCGCTGGGTCTTAAATAACCCAGTCCTTCAACTACTGGAGAGGATTTGCCACTACGAACTCACCATTATCAAACACTAGACTACTACTACTATTCTGCACCTAGGAAATACTGATCAATAGCCTTTCCCTACACTCCCCCTTGCTAATCCAATGCGAGAAGCAGGCCCTATCATACCGAACACCCAATCCAGTGCCAGTCATGACCCTTCCATGTAACGCGCCCATGACCTACCTCTTCCCGACACTGCACCCTGTCCCCAGGGAGTAACAATATTTTGCACACATGGTCCCCACAAGGGCTAACCTGCTGGCACGATCGATGAGCTACCTCTGTGAATGGTACAACCAGTGCTGCAAGCCCATGGAGGAGCATTCGAGGAACATGTCTTGCCCCTAGATAAGGGACTTACAGCTAACTTGAATCAGCTAATCATGTACACAAATCACCAGTATGTATATGACAAGCACTGAGCTTTGGCACGGAATGGCAGTGTCAAACACACTCAAAGTCCAAAGCCAGAAAACAAGGTCCACACATGAGGTCTGCAGCCATAAAGGTCAGGGGAGACTACACCAAAAGATGCCAGCACTAACACTAATCTAAATCTTTCTTTTGTAATACATATACGTCACCCCTAGGGTAAACCCTAAACAGCCCATAGGGCAGGGTGCAGTGTATTTAAAAGTTGGACATATACTTTTCATGTTTACATGTCCTGTTAGTGAAAAACTCTTAAATTCATTCTTCACTATGCAAGGCCTCCCTCTCCCATAGGATAACATTGGATTACCATATTACATTTCATAAGTGATAACTTTCAATTGGGAGCAGGTAAGAATTTTGAGTTTGATGCCTGTAGGGTTGTACTTTAAACCCCTCTTTAATAGTACATTTGGATTTTCAGGCACAATTCTGAAAATGTCACTTTTAGGTGCCTGTATCCTGGGTCACATATCTTGGTGTAGCTTGCAGTTAGTCTTTGTGTATTGCTCCCGGACAGTGAGAGAAAGGGGGAATACGTGTTGGCAGGATGGGCCATCTCTGACTTGTTGAGGGGGAAGAGTCGTCACCTACCACACTTGCCATCACAAAAGCTCTGCGGAGCACACTCACAAAGTGTTTTGACACTAGTCTTTTTTGGCTCCAGACTAGCTGGGTCCATGGTAGGGAGAATGGAAATTCCCAAAAAGATGGCATCAAGTATAAATATTGGAACCCCTGACCCAACTATTCAGTACATCTGTGGAAGACTCAAAAGGACTGCTGTGCTGCTCTGTAAGAAAGACTGCGACTCACCTGCCTGAGTGAGAAGGAGGACCTGCACTTTGAACCCAGGACCACCAGAGTGACTCCAAGGGCTAGTTGGTTGGCCTCCTGATTGGAGCCTCAGGGACAGAAAAGGGTCTAACCACGTTGAACCAAGCACCTTGACTCTGCCTGTTGTGACTCTTGCCCCCCGGAGTGGTGCTACCCCAACCCTGGACTCTTGAAAGTGGGCCTCAAGGTGCTCTTCCAACCCTGCTGTGGTCTCTTGGGCAGAACTGATGCAGTGCAACGCATCTCCTCACACCTCTGCATTGGAACCTCTGATGCACCACACATCCCTGATGCAAGATCTTGCAGAGCAGCCTGCAGCTTCTCAGAACTGACGCAGCGCAATGCATCTCCTCGCAGCTCCGCATCCAAACAACCGCTGTGTGATGCATCTCCGACGCAGGACCTCACTACGCTGACTGCAGCCCCTCAGAAGCGCTGCTGTGCAACACATCCTCTACATGGGATCTCACAACACTTTGTACACAGGATTTAAGGTACTTTGTGTAGCGGACCTAACATGGTCCCTGTATCCCGCCACACTCCATCACAGTCAGCCTGAACTTGTGATTTTGTCCTGGTCCAGAAGGACCAGATAACCACATTGGGCACGTTGTGCTTCTAGACCTCTGGTTCTACTGATTGGATTTTTGTCGATTTGGTCCCAAATAATTTGTTACATTTGATTCTTTTGTTCAAAATTAGTGTGTTTTTACTTTATCACTGTTTGAAGTGCTGCATAAATACTTTACACATTTCCTCTGAGTTAAACCGGACAATCTTGTGCCAAGCTACCAGAAGGTTATGCATAGGTTAATTTGGGGTTTGGTTGTGTTTCACCCTGACAAGAATTGTGGTTGCTGCCTGAACAAAGTTTCACCCCCCTCAACCAGTACCTCAATTTCCTGTAACATCGTTTAATTTTTACTTCTGAAGACTGCTTTTTTTTTTTTTACTCCAAAAGCGTAGCAGTTATTTTATATCACTCATGATTTGTGTGTTTGTGTGTCTTTCCTTACGTTTTTAATCTAACTTAGTTTGTAGTTTTTACACTCCTTAGTTCTTTAATGACATTGCTTTTTCATCAGTTGCAGTAAAGGCATTGCTCCCATTTCTCAGAGGATCATGTTGCTGCCTCAGACAGCTATGAGGGCCTGTATTTCTCATGGATGTCAGCTAACCTAGTAAAAACAAAACTGTTTGTGCTTAGTAGGAGATCATCCTCATCTCATATTAAGAGTATGGTGGCATATTAGCAAGAACGTTGTTAAAATTATCGCCGTTTTAGCAGCAGGAAACTGTCGCTAAAACGGCAATAATGGGCTTGCTAAAATGTGTTATAGAATTCCAATAGAAGCCCAGGTTAGATGTCCTGCACATCTAACCTGGGCTTCTATTGGAATTCAATAACGCATTTTAGCAACAGGCCCGTACTGGCCATAGCGGGCACCGGTAAACCCCCGTGTGCAGCACCGGTGGGGGCCGGTTTTGGGCCCCTGGGGGTCGTTTTTGTTACAGGCCCTGTAACAAAATCGTCCGAAAACTGGTCTCGCCCCCCCCCCCCCCCTCCGAGTGGGTAGGGGGGGCCAGCCGAGCACTTTGCCAGGGCTGGTTGTGGTTCCCAGTCTGGCACTGATTAGCAAGCCCATTATCGCCGTTTTAGCGGCAGTTTCCTGCCGCTAAAACTGCGATAATTTTGACGAGGTTCTTGCTAATAAGCCCCCCAGTCCCCACATTCTCTGGTTCACCAATTTGTTTTCCATATTGACGTTGCTATCCAACTGGCAAGGGTGTGAGTGGAGCAGAGGTCTCTGTTTGTGAACTAGTGAGGTTTCAAAAACTGGCCAAGTCAGGAAGGGGCAGGCCGCTGGAGCCTTGCCTTGGGAGTCACGGCAAGGCTGGGAAGGTGCATGGGCCCCTACTGGTTGTCCATTGGAGCGTCATGCCTCAAGGTCAGAAGAAAAGCCGCTCCAGGTCCAGGCACATTACCTGGGGGAAGCGGGCGGTGGGTCCATGCTGACCTGGTCCTGTAAGGCACTGCAGAGCCTTGCATATACTTAGCTCTCAATACACAAAACAAAAATACATATTTGCCTTTCATATTTTCCATGTGAGAATAACCATAAAATGTAGAGAATAAATTATGCGGAATGTTTTCTGCTCCAGCAACTCGTAATATGTCATCCGTGATGAGGCAATCGGACGATTTAATCGTCGAAAACAATGATGCAGGTCATTAATAAAAACAATAATAACTAGGGGTGGGGAGGAGCACATGGAGACATTCTTGGCTGATTTTTATTGCAGCTGGAAATGATTTTGAGACTTCGCCCTTGGTCTATATTGGCCCGTGCATGTAAAGCCCCATATACTTGGAGGTCTAATACAAATTCCCTTTTACATCATCACATACATTATGGCTGTCCTGGCCCTAATCCCATTTGTACGAGTTTTTGATGAACTATGAGAGCATATTTTCAAAATTCATGTCACAGCCCTTCGTGGGAGAGAGGCCTGAGAACATCTTGATTTGAATATTTTTTAGAATAAATTGGTTAAAAAAAATCCCACATAATGATGTGTCTTGTGAGAGCTATAAACATGTCCTTGTAGAAGTGATTTTCTGCACGAAATATGGCTGATCTTAGAATATGCCTTTGATTGATATAACTCAGCTGTTCTGCAAAAGACATTTATGAGTAACAGGCCATGCAGGTTTGAATGCCACCCTCATTGCTTTGTGAGCTATACTATAAGTATTGCAAGGGGTCACATAATTACTATTATTTAAATGCATTGAGACAATTGAGTTTGCAGCGTTTTGGGAGAAAAAGTAATACACATAAAGCTTGACTGAAAAGCTAGATAAAAAATGAAGCCCTTATTGTCAATATAATTTACTTTAAATTCATGCAATTATTAGTTAAATTATATGTACACATTGTGAAGTACTGAATGCCTTCCTATGTTTAGTATTAGAGGGGGGCGAATTCCTGTTTCCTCCCTAATGACAATGCTATTACTGCAGTAAAAGCAAGTCAGAGGTCATGTATACCCATTTGTGGACTAGGGGGCATATTATCAACAAAGGGCGTTACATTATCGCCGCTTTTATCGCTTTTAAATGTCTTCACATCTAACATGGGCTTCGATTAAAATTCATAGAGCATATTATCAAGCCCATTATCGCCTCTTTATCGGCAGTTTCCTGCCAATAAAAGCGGCGATAATGTAACGCCCTTTGTTAATAATATGCCCCTAGATTCTTATTATAGATGGGGCATCATTGTAGGCCAGTAAATCCAGTAGCGGCTAGTGCTGGTAAGAACGGCGGTCGGGGTGTGGAGGGGGTAGACAAACGAGAAGGAAAAATTAAATAAATAAAAAAAAGACAAAGCCATTTGGCCGACTCGGCGATACAGCGAGCGCAAGGTAAGTGTTTTTCTTCTTTTATTATTTAATTTTCCCTCGTTGTTATCTGTCAACTCTATCAACACCCCACCCTACCCCTCTTACTTGCACGGGTCGCTCCTGAGTAAATCAGACGCAAGACGTTTTTGCACAGCGCACACACTGAGCTGACTATTTCGAAGTGCTTCTCATATTTGATAAAGAATAAAAAGAGGCTCTGTGAAATTACAATTTGCCTAGGATTACACAATTTTGTGAAGCGTGGAAGCCGAGATTGAGCCTAAATTTTTCTGTTTCACATTGTGCAATTTAGCCACTAGACAAGTGTCTCATATGACATCAAAAGTAATTCATGATTTGCCCGTAATTCTTGGAGGAAGATGTTATACTATGGGTAACACATTGAATCCATTTATTTTGCAATTTTATATAGAGCAAACCTTGCAGAACAACATAAGAGCGCTTCGCAACACACACAAACCAAAGGGAGAGTTGCTAGGAATAACAGGGTGCTGAGTTGAAGCCGGGATTCGAACCTGGTGGATCAATGTTACATGGTCGAGACGGACGATTAGGGGCCATATGTATCATCCTGACCATTTGCGATTCCTAAATAGTGATTTTTAAGGAATCGCTATTTAGAAATCGCAAAATGGTATGTATGTAGGAAATCGCTTCTTTTTAGCGATTCCTTAACATTCCTAAATTGCGATTAGCAAGTTGCTAATCGCAAATTTCTCATTCATTTCTATGGGCCAGGAGGCCCATAGGAATGAAGGGGTAATTTGTGATTAGTAATTAGCTAATCGCAATTTAGGAATATTTTCAAGGGTGTAGGGGTGTCACAAGAACACCCTGCTGCACCCCTGAAAATGACATGTGTTGGTATATGGCGCCCATACATGCCGTAAGGGCATGTATGAGCATCATATGGCACCTTTGGATTTTAAATAACTTGCTTTATTAAAAGAATTCGCAACTTACCACCAACTAGAAGTTGGTGGTATTTTGCGAATCCTTATGGGCATTTTTGCATTAATTTTCCGTTGATACATTGAATTTAAGGAATCGCACAATTTGCGATTCCTTAAGTGAAATCGCAAAATAAGGAATTTCGTCCTTTGCGAATGCTAATTTGCTTGATACATATGGCCCATAGTCACTAAGCAACATCGCAGTGGCTCACCCACCCCAATACAGCTATATATGGCACTGCTCCAGACACGCCCTGGGCCATTCCAAAGAGTGCACAAAAAGAGTTCTGCACCTCGAAATGAACAATCACCACTCCCACCGCTACTGCCGTCACATGTCAAGCTTGTTCTTGCAGGGTGATCAAGACCTCCCCCGGCCAATAGAGTAGGAACGTCACAGCCCATTCGTTCACCCCTCATCTCTCCCGCCCCCTAGAAAACAAAGAATCAAATCGTTTTCAAACGCAAATCCTTCCTTTTTTCAGCTGCCCAGTGTTACTTTTCATCCTCTTTTTCCTTTCCCTACAATTTGGGAGGTCAGCACCCATCTTGACCATAAATGCCAGCCGCCCTTGTATTTTAGAGACAATTAGGCGTATCAAAGCTTTTGAAAATTGCACCCACCGTCTTTACCTGTTAAGCTCCAACTCGGATCACTATGGTTGCCAATCTATTATCTAAAACCCCTTTTCCTCACAATCATACTTCAGTGGCTATGAGATGACATATTTAGATCTCTACAAAAAAAATCAAGCCTGGCGCATCAGCCGGGGGTTCATGTGTTTATTTACTCATCACTAATAACCCTCCACTTATTAATTCTAATACATAATGATTGACTACTTCCCAAAGGTAGGGTAATAATAAAGCTATTTATCCTTTACATACCCTTACGTTGACCAACCCAAGTTGGCTCCTATCTGGGACCACTTCCAGCTGTGCGATCACAATGCACTATGTCTTCGCAGTGTCTCCCAAGGTTCTCGCTTCTGTTGTTGTCTGCAAGTCGCTGCCACCAGACTCTCTGTCCCCGCCTGAGATTCTGCAGCTCACGGAGAACAGTTGGCTAGCGCGGCGTCTGCGGTCCATGCAGATGGTCGCTCAGTGGGACACATTTCCTTCTATAGCTGGAAGTGTGAACATAAGCGGGGCTTCTGGGAGCGGTGCCCGGTGGACACTTAAAGTTTCTGGTCTACCACTGCTTTTCCATGTGCACTTCTTCTTCTTAGGAGGACGTAAAATTAACCATTGGTTGACAAAGTGTCTTCACCATTTTAGGGCACAAAATAGAAACAAGTAATCAACTATATTTCTCCTCCCTATCTTTCTATTATCCCTAAAAATTAGTACACACCTCTGGCACAATAGTGAAGATGTACATTATATGTGACAAGAGCATTCAGAGAGCACAATAATGAGTAACTTATAGTAATAGTATTTCCAGTTTTACCAGCACTAGTAATGTGTCAGAATATCCTGGTAATGTGTCAGAATATCTTTATTTCTCCTTGTTGTTTCCTCTTTCCATGTGTGCTGCATTGATCAACAAACATAGAAAGAGGACAATGCCTCTGAGGATTGTTTTTGTGCAGCAAGGTGTTCGTTTCTGTGCAAAAACAAACCTGCTTATAATGCAGGCACCCTTGCAACATTACACAAAGGTGCTTCTATTGGCACTAGGCACAGAGCAGGAATCTGCCGTATAATGTTAAATACAACGCATTCCTGCCGTCTCTCTTTCACACAGAAAGGTGGCTTGCTACATTGTGCTGCATGAATATTTGTTATCTATACCCACTAGTACCCCCATTTTTTATCACTGCTTCCAAAAACAGGGCAGTGAACTTTGTTTCTCTGTCATTGACAATATTGTGCATACAATGTAAACAAAAAATGCGGATCAGACCTATACCGCCAGGTTCTATGGCTTGAGGCAATTTCATGGGGTGACAAATTGCCCCATTTTAGAGAAATCAACCACACTACCAGTAGAGTAGTATATGCACTTGAAAGAGGTATCTCGACAATGAAGGTGACTGAGTGCATGTTACAGATTTGAGTTTGAGTGCGTACAGGTTGTACGGGAATATGAAGTCTTGGCGAGACCATACTCTGTGCTTCTCTTGACGTATTATTGTATGACTGGTTGCAGATTAGCCTACTAGAAATACAGAAAAACCAATTCTAGCATCTTTCCTTGTCCGGCATGCCCTGCTGAGGGAGAGTCATGACATCTTTTCATTATCATTAGTTATAGTTGGACATTTGAGAGCCAAGAGATGAAAACAACAAAAGTTAGGGAAGTATAATTGGATGAGAACTAGTATATAACAGAGAGCCACAAAAAGAGAACAGTACATTGCAAGGCATATTTGCCAATTCCATAAATACTAACTCTGCCCCTTAAGCTCTGAAACCAGGGTCACACTTGCCAATAGGGCAATTTGGCAGGCCCCAAAAGGCTGGGAGGACAGGTCTAGGAGTGTGCTGGATTTCTAGCAGCTTGTTTGGGATGTTTCTTGGTCAGATGGGCCAGTTTCTACTGCTGATTTCCATGATATTACTACAAACATTGCCAGCAACAAACACCAATGCATGTAGTCTCCCATAGTTTGCAAAATTATTATTATTATTATTATTAATTAACATTTTTAGAGCGCCTGGCTACCCTTAGGCATCCCCGCGCTATCTGAGATGAGTAAAGCACACACACAAGAGGTGGCCTCATTGAGGCAGTCTCTGGAAGAGCTATGTCTTCAGCTGTTTCCGGAAGGATAGATGGTTGACAGTTGCACGCAGCTAAGCCGGAAGAGTATTCCATAATTTAGGAGCATTATAAGAGAACATACGACTCCCTGATCGTGCTCTCCTGATTTTAGGTCTCGCTACCAGAAACTGGTTGGCTGAACGGAGGCATCTTGCTGGACGTTCAATGTTTCTTCAGTTCAAATGGAATATGATCTGCAAATGTGGGCCTCATTTTTAGTTAACTAGGGCATGGGGAGACAAAGCGATTTGCATGGAATCACAGGATGTTGAGCTGATGCCGAGATTCAAACGTAGCTCCCCAGCTCTAAAGTTCGCAATTCTAGAACTTGTGGCGGGAGGTGTGTCTAAAAGTGTATGTCGGTGCTGGCCATCAATGAGAGAGACCTGTGCATTTATCAAATGGGTGGTGAAAAAATACGAGTATGTTGCTGGAGATGTGGGCCGCCGTGCCACCAATGTACTTGCCGGGGGAGGGTAAACACCCATTATTCCGCAACTTTCTTTCCGCATACCATCACTCCGCATACTTTCATTACGAAAGTACCATGACTCCGCAATGCCATTTTAACGCATGGCATTACATTTTATATGCTTTTACCATGCATACATTTACAACAAAATTCTTTGTAAATGCATGAAAGGTAAAAGCATGTTTTTTAAAAATGTTTGGATAAGGTAAGTATGGGTATAGGGGTATATGTTTTGGGGTACTGAGGTATATGTTTTGTGGTGTTTGGGTATTTTAAGGGTTCAGATATAGTTTTGGGTTATGGGGTACAGGGGTAGTTTTAGGGTTTAGGGATAGGTATGGGTTTTGGGGTACAGAGGTATTTTTAGGGTTCAGGGCTAGGTTTGGGTTTGGGGTATAGGGGTATTTTTAGGGTTCAGGGGTAGGTTTGGGTTTTGTGGTACAGGGGTATTTTAATGGTTCAGGGGTAGGTTTGGGTTTTGGGGTACAGGGGTATTTTTAGGGTTAAGGGGTAGGTTTTGCGGTACAGAGTTATTTTTAGGGTTCAGGGCTAGGTTTGGGTTTTGGGGTACAGGGGTATTTTTAGGGTTCAGGGGTAGGTTTGGGTTTTGGGGTATTTTAAGGGTTCAGGGCTAGATTTGGGATTTGGGGTATAGGGGTATTTTAGGGTTCAGGGGTAGGTTTGGGTTTAGGGGTACAGTGGTATTTTTAGGGTCCAGGGCTAGGTTTGGGTTTTGGGGTACAGGGGTATTTTTAGGGTTCAGGGGGAGGTTTGGGTTTTGAGGTACAGGAGTATTTATAGGGTTCAGGGCTAGGTTTGGGTTTTGGGGTACAGGGGTATTTTCAGGGTTTAGGGATAGGTTTGGGTTTTGGGGTACCGTATATATTAATAGGGTTAAGATGGGTTAGTGTTTAAGGGTGTTGGGGTATTTTAAGAAGTAAGGGTGGGTTATGATTATGGGTTGCAGGGTATTTAAAGGGAGCAGGGTGAGATTAGCACACAATATGAGACATGGCATGAAGGGCGGAACGTACCACACGCTCCCAGCGCTTGTCACGCCCCCAGCACACACCCACAGCACAACACAGACACGCCCACAAGGGACTAGTTTGCTGGCACGGTTCTTTTACCTTTTAAATGTATAAGGTGGGCGTCTGCATAGCCTATGTCCTTCTGCTGCCACTGTCCTTTCCAACGCTGTATTGAGTGTTCTGATTGGTGCTGTGGTTCCTGAGATTACCCGCCTCAGAGGTTTGGGATCTCTCTTTATTATATTAGTATGGACATACAACATTAATGGTGATCAAAGTAGTCCAGGCTTTCCTCCTGTGCTACAGTTCAGGAATACTGTTTGTGCTCATGAGAGGAGGCTGTGTGAGCGTAAACTGAGTGAAATGTAAAGGAGGGAAAAGTGAAGAAATGGAAGCTGAGAATGTCAGGGGGAAGCTCAAGAGGATGCACTGATAAATTGCACAAGTTAAAATCCTTTCAGAGCTGGATCTAGGTATTACGCTTTTATTTCCCCAGCCACCCTTCCGTGGGCCTACCTCTGATAGATGAAGCCATTAGGGGAATCACCGTAAATAACATGTAAACCTCAAAGCTACATCAAGGTATCTCATTAAACCAGCTTCCCTCATCCCACTTTCCAATTAATGTTTAAGGCCCTGCTCACAAGTGGTGACAGAATGTCAAAGCATGTCACTGTAGTACCCGACAGGAAGCTAATCACCCGCCCATCCCTAAAGAATGCGTTTAAGGCTGTTGTCAGGAGTTTAACTAGCTTACATCTTCCTCCTTTTGTACCTTCTGCGTGGCACCTGACTTGACTATTCTTTCACCTTTGCTTTGAAAATTGGCGCCTCTTTGCTCTGGTATACTCATTATTTGCTGCTCCTAATTGCATTTATGAAAGATTCAAAATGGCTGCCGCCTTGGAGACTCTTCTTTGTTGATCTTTAATTAAGACTTGACGTGAAATTGGCCTCAGAAACAAATACTTCTGTAGAGACTGGAACACCTTTCATTGGACCTGAAGGATAGACATGGGTTAAAAAACAAAACAGATTTTGCCATGTATATCATTAAAGCACATATATGATAGGAAGGAGTGTGAGATTTGGTGCTGGTTTAGATTTGACTTCAGGGGTCAATGGTAGGGAGATGTGTGTTTTTGATCACTAAGGGGCATATTATCAAGACACATGTCGCAGCTTTTTCAGCACATAGCACCGAAAAAGCGGCGATCTTAATATCGCACAATCATCAAGGTGGCGCTAACATGCTTTAGCGCATGTTAGCTGCCGTTTTCTGAACGCCTTGCATTGCTAATCAGATGCAAAGTAGGCGTTCCTCACATATTATCCTTGTAAAACATCGCTAACACAGATCGCAATATTTACAAGGATGCGCCAAAGCCGCGAAGTGACGATAAAAGTTGCGCTAATGCCCTTTAACGCTGGATTTTTACTCCTGCTAAAATTTCTACTTAGCTATCTGTGTCATGGGAGGTGGATTGCAAGACTAGGTCCACACCTGCCTATTATCAAGGATTTTGTGATTCCAGGATAACTATCGCTGCTTTTCACACCTAAATGCAGGTTCATACCCTCTATGGATGGATGAAAGGCATTGTTAATACGCCGCTAACCTAGCGCAAGAATCAAGCGACAGAAGGCGATCATGTAAATCACGCTAAGCGCTATTTGCGATAATCATCGTATGTCCTTGGTAATATGCCCCTAACATCTCAGAGTAGCACTGCAAAATATTTCCAGTTTTACAATGAAATATGGCCATCTTTTTTGCCTGCAGAAATGGCCGCTGTGGAAGAGATTATGGCCAGCATTAGGGTAAATCTATGGAAGTGAAAGAGATTGCACAAGAAAAAACTACCCAACATTGTGAAAGAAAGTACACCCAACAATGTACAAGTGCAACGACTTACAATTGTGAATGAGAACTTATCAAATTGTGGAAGAGAATTTTGCGAGAAGAAGTGTACAACGTAAGCTTGCTTTTTACAAATAATTTGTGCAGTGGAATGTGGCTATCTTATGAGAACATAGTCATCCTGTGTCACAAAAAATTACAAATAACCCACAAAAGTGCTGATTATGCTACAGATTTTATTTGTATGTGGGCAACTCTGCCAGGAAAAGTTTTTAATTGGTGTACTGGAGACAGAATGGGCCACAGACACTTTAAAGGAACACTTGCACTGAAGCAATAGCATGTGTGAGTCTGAGTCTCCCCTAAGGTCAACATGAAAAGTGGACACAATACAAGGGGGCATTAAGACACAATGTATGAAAAAATAATGATCAGATATTGTACGAAAAATGACACTTTCCAGAGCAAGGAAGCAGCAAAGAAATGTTTTTATTATTGGACTGCTGAGAGAAATCTGTAACTCATGTAATAAGAGGCTGCAAGCCCCTACACTTGAACCATTCCTGGAAGGGGGCTGATCCTTGCAGTCAATGACGTCAATGGTCATGCTACTGGGGCCACTGAGGGAATGTTTAGATGATTCAGAGGTTAATCTACTGCATAATTAGGATGATCTATTGATTGTGGGCCCGATTCACAGAATTAACAAGACAAAATCCTAAACTTACTACTTTTGGTATTCACAGAAGTTAGGATTTTGTCTTAAGTTTGTCTTAAGACAGACTTAAGACAGATTTAGGACAGAATCCTGACTTAAGTCTGTCTTAAGTCTGTCTTAAGTCTGTCTTAACCCCTTTGCTGTGGCGGCAATTCCGCCGCAGCGCTAGGGGGGAGGGGGGCCGAGTGGCGCTCACATGCTCATGACGGAACCGCTCCATCACGAGCCTTGGTTGAGCTGTGCTCATGACGGAGCGGTTCCGTCATGGCCCCGCCCTCTCAATAGAACGCGCCGCACGGGCACGAAATCAGCGCCGTGCAGGCGCGCCGAGCGGGCCATGACGAAACCGCTCCGTCATGAGCACCGCTCAACCGAGGCTCGTGACGGAGCGGTTCCGTCACGAGCATGGAAGCAGTTAAGACAAAATCCTAACTTCTATGAATACCAAAAGTAGTAAGTTTAGGATTTTGTCTTAAGTTAGTTCTGTGAATCGGGCCCTGAGCCTTTGAGGTTACATCACCTTACAAGTTGGGTGTTTAATCTTGGCTCACAGGGTCAGGATTCATGCCAGATTTTGAGCATATCTGAGTGGGATAGATGACTATTCAATTGATATAAATAGGAATACTCTAAATGATGAGTAATTATCCCGAAGTTCTAATAGGAATCTCAGCCTGGTGGACCAACAGTAGGCGGCCATCTTGAATGGATTGAGAAATAACTCAGGCAGGTGATACATATCACAAGTCAGTGGGGTGATTCTTTGTGAACAGAGGTGCGTGTGTCTCACTAGAGCACCATGATGCACCTTGTTTGCGCACACTGTCAGAATGGATCAGCGTCTTCTCTTTCGCCTCTTTTTTACACTCCCCTTTTTTTGTGAAAAATTTATAATTTTTTTTACATTTCTTTTTTTATGGGCACATGTCATCTACTGTTTTAGAATGTATTTAGATCTGTTCATCATGTTATCTCTTCTATTTTAAAACACTTGTATGCACCTACAAGTCAGATAATTAATACAAATTATGACAGTGTGTGTGTGCCAGGGACAGAAGGTGGGAGTCCAGTAGCAATAGTAATCTGTGCCCCATTGTACTTTAACACTGTGCTTGAGAGGGTATACACCTCTGGAGACAGAGGGATGTGTTCACAGGCCAAGACTGTGATGCTCTAGCTGTAGCGAGATTTCCAATGACATTCAAGTGCCAACTGCAGCCGCGCCAGTGCGAAGATGACTTCAGTCGTGTATCCTCCCACGTTCCAGGAACTCAGCTGGCAGTGCCAACGCATGTCACTACGGCCAAGGAACAGCATTAAGAAAAGAAGAAAAGCATATGGCTTCCCAGTTTCCATTAAAATATAATGCTCAACATCATCTCGCATCTGAAATACATTCATTATCTGAGTATACAGGCAGTGATAGTATAAAATGCTGCTTGCACTGATCTGTTTTTAGCAATTGTAATCAGTCACCCAAACGTGTTGCCTGCTGCTGTGAAGTCACACCAATGGAAAACTCATATTTTTTTATTTTTATTTGGTTATGATATCACAGACATGCAGAACCAATTCCTAAAATGCGGCCAGTGGGATACAAGGGAAACAGCGTTTACAACGATGTCATTACATCGTAGTACTATTGCAACGCAGTCGTTACAACGTTGTTCGTATGAAATGCATTCACATCGCAAGGCATTACAACGACTTGCTGTAGGGGGCACTGAGGTATTGAAACTGAATTCCAACACCTTCCTTACTGTTGCGCAAACTGGAGTAGGAATAGTAAATAATACTATTCCTAAGTCCAGCGCGCCCCCTACTGCAAGTCATTGTAATGACTTGTGATGTAAATGCATTGCATACTAACAACGCGGTCATTGTAACGACCCCATTGTAAAAGCACGCCATGTAATAGATCGCGTTGTGATGTACTATATTCGGATACAATAGCAAGATCATTATTGTCTTATCTTCTTCTTGTTACCAGTACTGAGACTGGCTGCGTCACGCACAGCACGACCACATTGGCTGGCAGGGGCCTACCGCCGCATCCCCATGCACCTCTGAGCAATCCCCTCCCCCCAAATGACCATCTGGATTTGGGTGGCCCAAACAGGTCCAGAGCCACCAGTCCCTCTCCTAGGTTCAAGGTGGCCACTTCCAGGGCAGCAGGAACCTTTCCGGGGGACTTTTACGGCAAAAGGTAATACAATACCTTGGGCAAGGCAGCATTGGGAGGGCCCCCAGGGGCAACGGTAGCCGCCTCTAGGGGCTTGGCAAGTTACGGGCTGATCCACTGGGTTCTGGTGGTGAAAAGCAACCAAGGAGGGAGGACAGAGGGTGTGCCCCAGGTCAACTACCCGCAAGTCCTTACGACAGGATACTGGGGAAAAGCAATGGCCCCCATTAGCCCCAAGGGCAGTTGTAAACCCGAGCAACTGGGGGCTTGCTCTGTACCACTCCACCACTGATGTGAGTTCAATTTTAGGGAGTCACAAGAGGGCGGACCCCAAAAGGTATAGTGGCCGTTGGTATGTAGTCCAGGCGTTCTTTGGACAATCTGGGTGGTCAACATAGGGTGCTCATCTGCTGGCCGTCCTGGATTGCCCATAAATTAACCCAATTGTTCTTGCCTACAAAGACAAAATTAAACCTGCAACAATTTCCTCCAACACAAATGACGGTGTCCTTGTCTTCATCCAGGTTTTTCAGCCAGGGGTTGCATGCAAGAGGGAGTTGAGGGGAGGGGGGGGGTCTAAGGGGTAACAGCGCTATGTTCGCCTAGTCCAGCAGCTCTTTGATTAATGCAGGAAAATACTATGTATGGGCATAACCTGCGTAATTCAGTGCAGCATAATCATGCAGAGTTTCAGTAAGATTCCATGAGAGTACACATAATTTCACAAGAAGAGTAATTCTGTGTTTAGCGCTATTTCTTAAAACATCCAAAATGGGCGCAAGAATGCATTTTGTGTTAAGAAACAACGCGAAATGCAGCAAGACACAAAGAGTGAAAGCGAGCAGCCGCTCCTGGTCACTAAATGTGCTCTTGCTGTAGGATTATTTTCCCCCAAATCACTCTTCATTACGTGAGTAGGCATATTCACACTATTATTAGCAGTAATTTAACGTCAAATAGTGATGTGGATTACCTTATTTACCCCAATTACACCAGTATTTAGACAAAAACATTGGAAACCCAAATATCGTGGCACAAAACATTGTGTCAAAATATCGAGGACAAATATATCGTGAAGATAAGTATCTATAGGCAAGTACAGTTTTACAATATAGAACTTCACAAATATGTACCTTGACGATCTATATATCTTCAAGGTACATAGATGTGGAGTTAAGAATAGTCAATCCACACTTACCTATTTGCACTTACCTTCTCAATATTTTGGTCCTCGATATTTTTGACAGGATATTCTCTCCACACGATATTTGTATTTGAATTTCGGATATTCTATCAGTGATCTGTACTTTAAAGAGTCACTATTGCCAGTTTGGCTAATGTTCCTCCAAACTCTCTGCATTGAGAGCCTCACAATGCTGTAGTCATAAGAGTGGGATTGAGAGCAGGGGGAAGGACAGAAACACCTCATGTATGTTAGAGCCTCCACCTCCCCACTGTCCGCACCTGCCTCTTGCAGTGGAGCCTGTGTCCTGCACTCTGGAAAGTGGCCTGCGGTAGATGTTTGTGGGTGAGCACAGGTAGTAGTAATGTGCGCACTACATCCGTGCATATAATCACACTATGTAGCTATGCACACGCTACTGTTGTAGGGAAACGGCCACTACAACGCAGCCGTTTCCACGCAAACCTTAACCACGCATGCATTACAACACATGTGTGGTTACGACGAATAGCCATTACCACGCATACCTTTACTACGAGATACGTAGTAAAGGCATGTGTGTAAAGGCTACAATTATAAAAAGGGGGCTTGGGGGTCTCCCCCAAAAATAAAAAGCGTGCAAAAAATAAGGCTTGGGGGGACTCCCCCCCCAAAAAAAACACACCTGTTGTAACGTCGCAAAGTGGAGGCAATCAGCATCGTTTTAGAGGAAGCGGAATGTGACTTCCGCTTCCTCTTTCGACGTAGGACATCACCAAGGAAGATCAAGGAGAGGAGACAACGTGAAGAGGTAAGAGGAATGTTTAAATATATATATTGAGGGTTCCGGGTAGGGGTAATTCTAAGAAGGATTGGGGGCTGGGGAGGTCACATAAGGGTACAGGGGAGGGGTATAACCTTTACCAAGAGTATGCCCTTACCATGCACAAATTTACAACGAAAATCGTGGTAAAAGTATGCGTGGTAAAGGAATATTCGTTGTAAAAATTATGCGTGGAAATAGCACCCCGTTGTAACGCATGAGTGGTAAAGGCATGGTTGCAACGGAATGCGTAGTAGCATCATACAACCACTGTTGTATATATTCAATGTCGTTGGCCGGTACATGTGTCTGTTCTACTGGCATTCCGATAGTTTGAAGTGCTCCTGTGTCAGTTGCACTGCCACTCTCCAAGAGCATGGATGCTCCAATAAAGAGTTCTCTGCTTTTCTTTGCGGAGTCTTCACTTTTACATACTGGCGACCAGGATGGGATTTGACATACATGGAACTCAAAGATAACAAACAGATCAAGAGTTCAAATCATGCATCACAGCAGAACTCCTTATGTAACGTTTGGACCCAAATAGAGTATGCTGTCGGTGCTCCCAGGTCTTAATTTATAAAGAAGTGCCAGGCGCAGGTATTTGAAGGGAAGCCCCTACCACTTGCACCACCTACAGCCCCTGACAGTGCTTCCAACCATCGATACCTACTAACCATCACAGAGTATTAAATTAGATAATTATGCCAATTCCATCTCATACAATAAAAATAATAGGTCACCTAGGTTATAAGACTGGCCCTGGCAAAGGGGTATTTTTATTTTTAAAGTTCATTGATTTGTTAAACACTGTAGCAGATGTGCTCTGTTAAAAACTAGTCCCACGGTGCCACCTTGTGGTGGACTGTTAAAAATAAGAGCTAGTGTAAAGAAATAAGTGCCAGTACTGACCACCAGGAAACACAGGCACAAATTAAGCACCGCCCTCTCTCTTAAACTGTGGCAGTGAAAGGTGTGGATATTTATCTGCAGAACTCACAATACTTTATTGAAAGTGTAGCTTCCGTGAACTCTGTCCATGCAGTTATGCAGAATGAGAACAATGTGCGTACTCTGCGAATAAGCTACATTCCCTCTGAATGGTGGCATCACTTGTCCCTGTGTATGTTGCACAGTCTGCCAGGAGGTTCAAGTGAAAATCACGGGCAGGTATTGTTCCATGTACTTCTCTGCTGGAAACGTTTCAATCATGGACCTGTTGCCATCACAGCAGCTATTCTGAAAAACACATTGTTTTTTTTCTCTGTCAGCCTTTAGAGCCATTAAACATTGGAGTATTTCCCAATGAGAGGTTTATGAAGGCCAGACTAAGGAAAAATAGATGGCAAATTGTCATCAAGAGGCGTGAATTTCGAATAAAAAAGTTATCGTTTTTATTTCGATTGTATTCATCTAATATCTCTGTGAACTGAGCCCGAATAATTGGGATGTGTGGCAACCCCTTTTAAGTCGCATATCGCAAGTATGAGCTGTGCGAAAGCACCAAAACCGCCACATAAGTTTCGACACGACAAACTTGCTGAAATTTAACAGGGAAGGTTGTCCCCAAATACTGTGACATGCATCCTTTGTGGCGAAAAATAACAAAATGTATATTTTATGACACATTTCAAAGACAATAATCCTGTGTTATCAAAATATATCAGGTCCAATAAATATTGTACCCTTGTCTGGGCTTTGGATGTGCAAAATTGAGCTGATTTCCTTTTACATAGTTACGCAAAAGTTCAGAAACGGTATTCAAAATTACATGAATTACAAACCTGGGGCCTCATTTATGAAAAGTGACGCATCGCTGCGTGAAAACAGCGATGCATCACTTTGTGAAAGGGCCTGCATAAGAAATTGAAACATTTGTGTCCTAGAAGTGGCGCAGTGAAATCTCATAGATTTCACTGCGTCACTTTTACGACCCTTTCTTGTGTCAATATCCCCCCTTGCGTACATTAAGCCTCATTTATGAAAAGTGACGCATCGCTGCGAGAAAACAGCGATACTTCGCTTTTCACTGCGCCCTCCTTGTGACACCAATGATGTGTCATATTTACAGTATGACGCATCATGGCGCAAGGAGTTACAGATATGTCAGTATTTCTGACTTATCCGTATGGCGCAAAAGTGACGCATTGCTAGAGTGTGTCACAAAAGTGACGCAACTCCAGCAATGCGTCCTTTCACATGGGGAAAGCCCCATTTGAAAGGGCTTGCGTCAGTCTTACGCCTGCTGTGAGGCAGGCGTAAGAAATTGATGCATTTGTGTCCTAGAAGTGGCGCAGTGAAATCTTATAGATTTCACTGCGTCACTTCTATGACCCTTTCTTGCGTCAGAACGTCCCCCCTGCATACATTATACCTGGCATAGGTATAATGTAGCGCAGGGGTTTACAAGTAAATATGGTGCAACAAGGCACATTTTTTACGCTGCTGGTGCGTCACAAAACGTAACGCACCGGCGGCGTAAAAGTGACGCACGGCCTCATATATGAGGCACAATATACCTGGCATAGGTATAATGTAGCGCAGGGGTTTACAAATAAATATGGTGCAACAAGGCACATTTTTTATGCTGCTAGTGCGTTTCAAAAAGTAACGCAGCGGCGGCGTAAAAGTGACGCGCGGCCTCATAAATGAGGCACAATATACCTGGCGTAGGTATAATGTGGCGCAGGGGTTTACAAAGTGACACATCTACGTAAAAGTGAAGCACAGCCTCATAAATGAGGCCCCTGGTATTTAATGATATATTTGATCATGCAATGCATTCCAATTGCAGCATTGTTGTTGAATTAGTGAGACTTTCAGAGAAAGAAAGGATCAAAAAGTAAGAGAAAATACTGGAATAAATGAGAGAAAAAAAGATGGGAGGAAAGAGAAAAAGAGTATCGAAAAAAAGTGATTGAGTGAGAGATTTTGACCCAAAAAAATCAAAACAATGAAATAAACCACTAACCTTTCCTTCTAGTATAGCGAGCGATTCGACATAAAAAGCTTCAACATTTCATCAGGGGCAGTAAGCACTACATAAATGTAATTACAATACATTAGAGGTTTAGCATTAATGCACAAAGCAGGGAAGCTGTAGGGCAGGGTGAAGAACAGTCAGTGCAGGGCCTGGCCTTCAAATCAAAAGGTCCCATTCCCTTGATGACATTTGATGTGATCCTGCACAACTCATTTTGTTGTTCTCTGTTATGTTTTATACACTGTGTAACAGGAGTGTTTATCCTGAGGGATAGTTCTGCCGTAAGGTCTCATTTTGTCAGATCTGCCTAGCTAAAGAGATAGCTGTGCTGTTTGAAGCCTGAATATATGAGATAGCGCTGTTGCCTGAGAGATGAGCTTGTAACCTTTGCTTCACAGAAGGTGTAAATCTGCTATTACAGGCCTGAACCTGCAAGCGTTAAGTACATAGAGAGATATGGCTGCTATATGTGCAACAGTATGCCAAGCATACGTGTGCACTGCATGCCAAATGACAACCCAGAAGACCCCATTGTTTTGTTATGTTATGTTATGTCATGTTATGTTCTGTTATGCAGATTTGTAGATTGTGATATAACCCAGGTGGGTATCTTGGCGTTGAGCAGGCATGAGTCTAGCATAAACTAGAGGGCCTAGTGGGACTACTCGAAAAGCCAGTTCTTCAGCCTCTTGCGGAATTCAAGAAGTGAGTAGGAATCTCCTATGTGTAGTGGCAGGTTGTTCCACGCATTCGAAGCAATGTGGGAAAAGGCTTGACCTCTAGATCTTGTTTTCTGTGTTCGTGGGATGTGTGTAAGTAGGAGTCTGAACAGGCAGAGGTGTCTGGAAGGTTTGTGAAAGCAACTGCTGATGTTGTATGCTGGGCCGGTGTTTTGTGGTGTCTTTAAAGCATAGGTGAAGAGTTTGAATTGTGCTTGTTTGTGTATGAGGGGACAGTGGAACACCTTTAGGTCTGGTGTGATTTGATTGTGGATGAAGTGCGAGGTTGAGGGTGATTCTGGCTGCCTGGTTCTGAATAGTCTGCAGCATTCTGATGAGTTTTTTGTTTATACTGGAGTAGAGGGTGTTCCCGTAGTCCAGCTTGCTTGTGAACAAGGGTTGTGTGGTGGTTTTCCAGGTGCTGATAGGAAGCCATTTCAAAATCTTCCTTAGCATCTCTAGGAATAGACACATCAGGCAGTGACAGCTTTGATTTGGGCACTCATGTCGACTTTTCTTTCAATGTCGATCCTGAGGTTCTTGGCATGAGCGGTTCTTGGTCCTAGCTGGTGGAGACCAGGTGGAGTCTTGTGGTGAAGTTCTCTCCCCTGAGATCACGATTTCGGTCTAGTTGGTGTTTAGCTTAAGCTTCAGACAGTTGGTCTTTATTCGGTGCGCGATTTCCGTCATGCAGGCATTGAACTTGATCCAGGTACTGGGCATCTTACCCATGAGGGAGAAAATGAGTGGCATATTGTCTGCATAGGATAGGAGATTGATGTTGTGAGAAATGATGATGCTTGATAGAGTGACCAAAGATAAATATTTAAAAAAATAATATAATGGAGGCAACCATGTGAAAAACGAACATAAAACACAGCAAAACATATATAGGAGAAACAGAAATGCAATTGAAATATGACAGGTCAGGTTATCTACACAAAGTTATCAGTTCCAGGGGTGTTGGACATCATGTACACCACACAACCCTTCACAGCAACACCTCATGAAAACCTACATTTACATTGCTTAGTGTGACACCAGTTTGATGAACGTGTGTGATTCCCTTCTTTTCCTATTAGATAATACATGCAATGTCACACTCACTGTGTGTATATATCCACATTATACTGGATGAAGTATCTCCTGTCATATATTTTATAGATATTGCAAGTCACTAAGGAGTTCCATGACCATAACTGAAATTAAGCAGAGGGTCAAGTTCCTTTATAGTGTCATGTAACCCCAAAGTTACCTGCGATATGTTAAAATGTATGACAGAGGTTATTTTATTCCATCTAATACATGGTCTCATCATCACCTTTCCCACAAATCAATTAAATCATTGGTGTCTTGCTCTTTCATATGAAAGAGGCAGTATGGCTGCGGACATGAAAAATAAAAGCAGAATCTAGTGTGAAATCAAACTCAAAAGCAGTATTTTTGTATCAAAAATATAATGGAATACGTTTTTTGTAAGTCACATTAAAAAGGTGATAAGGCTCAGCAAGTGCAGAAAAAGAGAATGTATTTTCCTTGTAGTGACCTTGAGAATAAACAAGTTGCCACAGATATCTCCTTTCCTCTTCGTCGTGTTTGTTTTAGGAAAACGATTTGAAGAATGACAAGTCAGTTTTCATTGTGATGTTTAAACTATAGCTGTAATTATGCTCTGTGATCTGCCTTGCACATTTGCTGCTGGCAGGAGGCATTATGATGATAGAACCTAACTTTAATAACTCATTACAGTTGAGCAGCTATATCATTTCATGATCGCAAGTAAACAGAGAAATCACAAGTCTCCTGTAATAAAAAAATAAGAGACAGACTTTTATACAGCAATTGCAAGTTACTATTTATTACACATACATCTACTGGGTCATTCAATGTGCACATGGGAAGTAGTGATTACACACGTGGGCGTGGCATCAATAGTGACTCTTCTATGCTCCAAGAACTGTTGTGACCCTTCTCTTTGACCTGATTTCATTGTGTAATCACGTTCTACACAGCACATGTATGTGCAGTGTAAGCAGAATAATCAAGTGGCCATGAGTAGCAAAAGTAAACAAATGGAAATATATACCACAGCATGGCACACACCAGCACCTGAACTGACATGGGTGCTAGGGGGCTTAAATGCACACAATCTTGTGTTGTCTGTGAATCCAGAGTGCATCTGGTAGGGTTTTTTCAGTGTTTTCAATACCTTAAAAAACAGTGGTTATCAGTGGTTACACATTTTGCCATTGAAAACAATAGAAACAGTGTTTTTCCGGTGTTTATGGAATGTTTTGCTTTTAATTATTGCCTGCTTTCTGCACTGATAGTGCATGTGTATAGACAGCTTTTGTACAGGGTACATGAGATCCAAATACATTTTTACAAATCAAACTTATTGTAGTACACAATACAATACTTCTTTAGTGAGTTTGTAGCCATGCACACTCGCTCTTTCCTTCCTATGTAAACGTTTATCTGTGAAAAGGCCCTCTCAACATTGCCACTTGAAACGGGCCACGCCAAAACAGCCAGTACACAATTTGCTAACTCTAGCCAATGACATAGCTTTCCATGCAAGTACTGGTGCACCTGAAGATTGTGATTCTCTAGGACATGTTCTGATACATATGCGTTGAATTGGGTGCATATGCCCTCATTTATTGAAGCAGACAAAAATGAAGCTGTAATTTCCAAAGTCTGGAGAAAATTCAGAAGGGATCTAGAACTTGTGCAGAGTATCATTAACTTCAAAATGCCATGGTTGTGGAAGGAACATTTCTATGCATCATTGCAAGCCATTTCCCATTGACAGTAATATAACATTTCCTGAATTGCTCTTCCATATTTCTTTGCCTACCAAGAAGCAAGAATTCTAACATGCAGCATGTTACAGTGTCAAACTCACTAAAAGTGTCGCCCAGCCGACACTCAAGGAGATGTTTCAGATCTACTCCAATTACGCTGAACACTTGGTAGACAAGGGTGTTTTCAGACTCTAATATTTTGATTATGTCCACTACATCAGTCATGTATTCCTGTAAAAACCTAAGCATGCAGTAGATTGTACTTTTTTCACATCACTATCAACTTGTGAACAAAGATCATCACATTTCTTGCCTTTGGCATCATTACTAAGCAAAAGTTCTGTAAATGGTCGCCACATGGATAATATAGGATTCAGAGCCTAGAGGTCTGAGAACCACTGGCTAAATGACAGTAAGGATGACTCTTCGTTTGATGCCACACAAAGCACAAAATGAGAAATATTTTCATTCTAATTCCTAGGCTAACAAAAACAGTGCACCAGATTGGACTGCAAAGTCAGTAGCATTATTCATTAACTCTGAAGGTTGTAAAGATGCTTTTAGTATACCATCTAGCAAGTGACAAGGATCTCTTACAGGGAAGCACTTCAGCTCAGGTATCGATTTTGACAGGTCATCATACAACTTTTTCATATGTAGCTGAAATACTGCAAACACAAACAATCTCACTCCAATCTTTATTGAACTTGATAGGAACGTTTTTGCAGCATTATTCCAACTGACTGTGCGTTCCATGTTTACCAAACGTCTGGTGTCATGTTTCACCTCTATCTCAGATGCTTGCCGATAACACTCTTTTCAAATATACCTGTCACTACACCCTGCACTGAATGTTTAAAGCCTTAAGTGTTTTGGCAATTCATCTACAATCAATAATGACTCGCTAGAAAAGGGGACTGATGTATCAAAGGATTTCACCCCTTCTCTGTCTGTAGGTAAATGTGATGGCATATATTGGGAAAGATTCTTATGAAACCAGCCATTTTACTTATCAGTGAAATCAAATGAAGCCAAAATATTAAATATGATTTGGATATTTCCTGATTCTCTACAGTTTATAAAATAACTAAATAAGATCTAAAACATGCTTTTAAACACTGCATCTTTAGACCTAAGACCACAAAACTGAAAAAAACAGATGAAAGAACAAACAATATTTTAGTGACATTCCTAAACCACAAAACTCATGCAGAATAATTTTAGCCCGGTCTTTCTTGATACTGCCTTGTATAACAAAGTTACATTGGATTGGCCCCCTCAGGAAGAAATTAAAATTAACCTTTCACACATCTTTTCCTTTCTTTGAATGGCACTTAGTTTGTGGTTGTGAAGGTATTTTTTCAGTGTTTATGTGTTTACACTGATGATGGCTATTTTCCTTTCACCAGGGTTTTATCAGTTATTATAGGTTTCAAACCTAAAACCAGACAGCCTATATATAGCATACCCTAGGGAACATTATTTACAGGGTGCAATAAACTTCACCTGTTTACATTTTACGGTAAACACCATAAACTTTTCGTTTGTCAAATTCTGGCTGGTTCGAACTGCCAAAAAAAAATGAAGGGTCGGATATTTAATACACCTGCTAATTACTGCATCTAGTTAATAACAAATTCTAAACCTTGAACAAACAAGGCATTTTAACACAGTCGCCTGGAAAATTACAACCATCTCATAATAAAGGCAAATGTGTCTTAACCCCTCCCCTCCTCTGCACCTGCTTCCCCAAAACTGCTTCCCTTACCCCAATAATCATTACCGTGACAACACGATATGGTGCATAGAATGGTCGCAGTTTATTAAACATGATTTTCTTCCTGTGGAGGGTTTGAGGCTCCGTTGGGGTTGGCCTCCCCTTTCAAACCTCCAGGCCTCTAGCCATCGCCTTCCCTGATTGGGTGGCTTGTGTTTGTTTGAGGGCGACCAATCTGGTGCGCCCCTGTTTTTGTTGGCTAGCTAGGGGAAGATTCCAGCCCCCGGGCGGCGTCTGCCATGGGCCCCTAAGGGGTCCGTCCTCGCCTTCCCGGCCCGTGCTTCATTTATTTGCACATAGAAGGACCATAAACAATGGAATAGAATGAACCATTTAATGCACAGAAACTGGACTTTTCACAGCTGTGCCAATTCACCTCTACTATTTCTCCCACAGGGCCCAGTGATATATTTAAAAAATGCAATATTGCTTGTGCCTTTGCCAGACCTGCTTGTCAAAGATATAATGGCATTCCCAGCACTTGAAGTAATGGGGTCTGGGGAGAGCCAAGATTAAGTTTCGACATATTTGACTTAGCTAATTGCTTAAATATATTTTCTTATACGCACAGACCACAGCTTTCTGGACTAATAAGGTGCAAAATTAATTTCAATTACAGGCTCGGAAGAGTTGCCAAAGTTTTTCTGTTCTAATGCTTGTGAGTGTTTTTTGAGCGCGTAAATGATGTTCTGGCGGGTGTATTTTTTCAGGACCAGTGCTGGCTCCGAGCTGATTTTGGAGACGCCTGCAGAGTTTGTCGAACACGAACCCCCAAAGGGACTGAGCGGCTCAGTGTGTTGGTAGCTTGTCAGGGAGTTTCAGATTGTCTGTTTTAATTGAATTGCTGCATTGCCAACAGAGACTATGGCGTCCCAGACCTGAGGCGTAGCCAAATGCAGCACAGCATATAATTAACCATTAAAGATTATTAGGCCAAAATCATGAGGTTAATTGTGCATCTTCATCAGTGCTCATTAAAATACCTGCATATTCTTTATAGGAGAGACCTCACCTTTCAGGGTGATTATCAATATCATATCCTAGATAATTAAAGGTTAGCGGGTCCGCGTAGATCTGAACATCTTGGGTTGTGCAAAATTGCAAACATTGAGGCATAGTTGCTGTGGCGATAATACTTTCACCTTATTTACAAGGGGCCATAGGCCACTTGACGTGGCTTAACATTGCCTTGTAAATAAGGCCACCTTTCACGCTTCACTTAGCATGAAAGGGGTGGGCAGTGGCTGTTGCAGTGGGCATTCTGTCACAACACCCATTGATTTTGACTTTGTCCCCTATTTACGAGGGTGGTTTAAATAGGAGGCAGTGCCATAATTAAGACAAGAGAAAACCTGGTCTTAACATGGCAAACTGAGTAGAAATGGTTAATTTCTCCTTGTTTTTTTCTGTTTCCATATGTGCATATAGAAACAGCAAAAACGTGGAGACAGCAAATCACCATGAATGATTTTTTTTATGTACAGGAAGGTGTCCCTTCCTGCACATAAACAGTCGTTAAAAAATGGTGATTTGCAACTTTTATGTGTGGTGCACAAAGCAGCACACATAAGACTTTAAAATCAGCATTCTGGATTGTTTATGTGCAGGAAGTGACACCTTCCTGCACATAAAAAATCATTCCCCCATGCAGACACCCTTGTACTACGACACCCTTGCACTACGGTGCAAGGGTGCCTGTGGTGGCCCTAGGCAGCTACATTTAGCACTATTACCAGGGGAAATGCAGGGGTGAGCCACATTTTTTGTGAATATGATGCATCCCTGCATTTTCAGAATGGTGAAGCATGGCGTTAGCAATTTTTGCTTAATGCCACGCTTCGTCATTCTGTTGTAAATATGCCCCATTGCCACCCTACAAAACTGACAGTAGCATTAGTAGCTCTTTATGGTGGCAGTCAACTGTTCTCTGTGCCCGCAGGCAGCACGTAGCAGGGGTGAGGCACAGCTGCTGCTTGGCCAAAGCAGGTTACCAATGGCCACCTCTATGGGCTTGATGACAAGTGGACCAATGTTTATTGCTCCCTGTAAATACCAGGGGGCCTATTTATGGGCTGCTTTGCGTCGGTCTTGCACCACACAGCATGGCGCAGGAGCAACCCAGACCTTATGTATGATTTATGATGCCACGTAAAGACTCTTTGCACAGCCCTGAGAGGTTTCATAAATCTACAGTAAGGCAAAGCAGAGCAAATCATTGGGTTGCCTGACTCTGCCCTGGGAAGGCATTCCATGGACTTTGCCCCCATAGTTTTTGATGCAGTCCCTGATTTACATAACTGGTAGAACTAGAATGCGCCTAAAAGATACACCTTCTTGGGTGCGGTATAATAAGGAGAAATATATTTATTTATACTTGTTTCTTCCTCTTCCTATGTGTGTTGTATTCTGTGCCCCTACGTGCACAAAAACAATCCAGCATGCAATGCAGACACCCTTGAGCCATAGTGTAAGAGTGCCTACGTTGGTGCTAGGGTGCCAGTGCAGAGCACAAGGCAGGAATGAGCCATATTGCCTTAAAAAGCAGTACATTCCTGCCCGTTCCCTGTCATGCAGGACAGCAAGCTGACTTGCTGGGCTGCACTGCATAACATTCGCGTGATTAGGCCCTTAACTCTCCTAAAGATGGCACCCTTTGTTAAATTTCGGTATATCAAACCTGCTGGAACATAATAAGGGAAAAGGCCCAGAGGGAGATTTACAAAAAAGTGATGCATCTATAAAGATGCGTCACTTTCCTTGCGCCACCCTTAAAAATGTGTGTGCCACCTTGGATACACCGTATTTACAATACGGCGCACCATGGCGGAAGAATTTACAGATGCGTCAGAAATTCTGATGGGGCAAATGTCTCGCATTGTTGGAGTTGTGACGCAAGCAAGATGCAACTCCAGCAATGCCTTTTGTGGCCTATTCCCACTACAGTGTGTCACTCCTTACGCCTGCTTCAAGCAGGCGTAAGGTTTTGACGCAGTCATGTCCTAAAAGTGACGCAGTGAAATCTTGTAGATTTCACTTTTACGAGGCTTTTCTGCGTAGGAACGCCCCCTGCATACATTATACCTGGCGCAGGTATAATGTGACGCAGGGCTTTACAACGTGACGCATCTCCCTATATGCGTCGCGTTGTAAATAGGGCATATTGTTTCCACCGCCATTGTGTCACAAAAGTGCTGCAACAGCATCATAAAAGTGACGCAAGGGGCTTGTAAATCTGCCCCTCAGTTTTTAACGGGCCATAGGGCCTACTTTAAATCAGACCCTGAGAGGTGGAAGTCTGATGGTGGGGGTCATATGGGGACAGCCGCCACTCGTGGATAAGCCCAGTTGAGCAGTAGTGAAAAACATAATTGCCCCCCCTGAATGATTTAATCAGAGACAGTCAACTACCTGGTAGGGTCAGCACTGAACAATGACCCACAGCAGGATGCTTGGTCCTTCCAGAACAAGGTGTGCGGCTGAACAATATCTTTATCAGTGGCAAACTAGGCAGGCTGAACATCACCTCTGCCCAAGCTAGGCAAGGCAAAGTAACTCCAGCCACTTTTGTGAAAGATAAAGTTCTAGAATTTGTGTACAAACTGGAAAGGGCTTTCTAACCCCACACATGAGTCTGATTCACATGGGCTTTGTAGCAATATGTGTTGGGCTTTTGCATTATATATATGGATCCCATTATGCACATAGGGTAAGGGCAGAGAAGATGGGTCTGATTAAAGGGCTTTTGCTAAAGATAGCACTCCCAGAAATTATTGCTTTCCACTGTTGTTGATGGAAGTACAAAATTATAGCTACCTCATAAAATGAATAGAGTTTTTATATGGGTCACCTCAAGACAGGGAGTTGACTTAAATGTGCGTCCTGGTCAGACGAACGCCAGCAGAAGGCCAGGCATGTGGTAACACACTAATGGTAAGTACATCCTTCTATGGATAAGGCATGTGCTCAAAAATATGCTAGAACAAATAATCCTTAGTCGTGTCATTATCACTGCTAACTAACATGTATGTGGACAAAAGTAGACACACAAGTCATTTCAGAATGAGGCATGCACACTTTTATTTTGTTTTTATATACTGGGCAATCATGTGGAAAAAGGATTTTAAGATTAGGGTCGGAGAGACATCTGTGTGCAAGTTTTACCAACAACAACATGGTTTTCAGCAGTAGGTCACTTGGGGCTGATGAATGCAATATTTTTTAGAAACTTCGCTGTCTACGTAAATTCTCCCAGTTTGTAATTGTATGCAAATTACCTAATACATATTTCATGAAAATCTGACATAGATTGCTAACAGCACCCCAAATATAACATTGGATGCTCATACCCCAGATTGTGCACTTTGAGAGTTAGCCTAGGTAAGAAAGAGAAATAGTTGACTCCGGGAGTTCTCAAATCTTTAGGGTTTTACAAGGCTTTTAGTGAGAGTCCCATTCATCCCAGCTCGGACTAGTCTTGGTGCAATGGGTATTGGCTTGAAATTGAAGCTGCATCTGTACCTGTTGCATGTGGAGTGACACAATGACACATTAAAAGTAGGCTGTCCTGTTTTCAGTGTTTATTTATTGTTGATTTCAGTGGTGCTCTCTCAGTGTTTTCCAAACCTTTTGGGGTTAGAGCTTATCGGTGTTTATTCAGCTGAATAAAACCCAAAATTGTCAAAACCTCTGTTTTTCTGATGTTTACAAAACATATATATTTTTTTTAATTAAAAGCAATAGTAAATCAGGGAACGTAGTGTCTTCCCATTGACAAGGTGTCCAATGAACTTATGTTACTTGGTGCTAAGTACTCAAAGTCTGTGCATTGCACTCCCACTCACATTCAAATCTCATATCCCGCCTTCTCAAATCTTATTACCACCCTGTTAGGACTCTGTCTGGTTTACAGGACTACTGTTTAATGATTAAAAGTCAGAGCGCTATATTGAAATGTTTTAATAAACAAATTCCTGGACACAGTTGCGGGTCAGTAACCTACTTTTTCCTCACTGAATATTATGACTTGTAGGGTTGACCAACCCTGCCAACATTATAGTAATTTGCGAATCCTTTTCAATTTTGAATGACACCAGATTCATTTGTAGCCCTACATTCTAATGCAACTGAAATGTGATGCTTTAGCATGCTCGCTGCTGCTTTTTTGAACTTTATTCCTGACCACAGGAATATACTGCTGCTGCTGTGTGGACATTCGTAGCTGCCAACTTTCCCCAGGGCAAATGTCTAAGTCAATCCTGACCACATAACAGACATTGCACTGTATTCTGGGACTTGAATGTTTCTTGTTAACATTGTTAGAATGGGCTAAAAAACACAGCAGTAAAGGGCAGGTGAGTAAAAAGCTAGGATTAGATGGAGGTAGAACACACATCAATGGGGCACCTTGTAATGTAATGTAAATGTGTACAGCACTGCGTGTCACTCATGAGAGTTTCTGGGTGCTGAGTAGGTGGATGTGGGTGTATTGTGAGGTTAGGCCTGAGTACAGGCAGTCTTGTTGGTGCTGCAAGAAGACTACTTTAGCTTCTTGCAGAATTCAAGTGAGGAGAAGGCCATGATGTGCTGAGGGAGTTGTTCAAGGATTTGGAGGCTTGGTAGAAGAATGATAGACCTCCAATTCTGCTTCTGTGGATGCGGGGTGGGTGTGCGATTGAGAGTGATGCTGAGCGACATTTTCTGGTGGGTGGGTGAAAGTGAAGCTGGTGATTGAAGTGTTTGGGTCCCCTGCTGTGTTGCGACTTGAATGCATGTGAGAGAAGTATGAACTTGCAGCGATTACGGATGGGGCACAAGTGGAGCTCTCGGAGAAGTGGGGTGGGTTTGACACATGAGGTCAACGAGTCTGGTGGTGAAGAAGATGTGTTGGGATGTCGACATAGAGGGCATTGACATTGTCCAATCTGCTTGCGACTAGGGCCTGCATGATGGTATATCTGGTGTCCAGTGAGAACCACCTGTAGATTTACACAACAGGCAGAGGATGTGGAAACATGAGGAGGTGACGGCGCTGATCTGGAACCATGCAACTATGAATTTTGTTGGCGTGTGGAGAGTCTCTTGTGGTCATGCTTTTGTTACTATCCCATGTATGGTGTCAGTACTCTTTTTACAGGTACCTGTCGGTACACCTGCATCACATATTTAAAGCCTGGGTGTTTGGCAGTTTACCTGCTATCAATACTGACTTCTTAGAAAAGCAGGCTGATGCCTCAAAGGGTTTCTCCCATTCTGTGTCTGTGGGTGCATGTGATAGTATATATTGGCCAAAAGTCTTATGAGGCAGCCACTTCACCCATCAAATAAAGGAATAAACACTGTCAAAATATCAAATATGATGTTAATATTCCCAGATTCTCTAGTTTTTATAAAATAATTAGATCCAAGGTAAAACGTGCTTTTAAACCATGCACCTTTATTCTGAGGTCACAAAACTGAAAGAAACAAAAGGAAGAAGAAACAATATCTTAGAGTCATTCCTAAACAACAAAATTCAAGCAGAATAGTCTTGGACCAGTCCTCCCAGCTGCTCCCTTTGTTAACAAAGCTACATTGTGTCGGCTCCTTCAGTAAGAAATACGAAAATGACTCATTCTGGCTTGCGTGCCTTTCTTTGAATGGCATTTTAGTTTGTGGTTGTACAAGTGTTTATCACTGTTTATATGTTTACATTAATGAGGGTGTTGTCCCTTTTGGTGGAGTTTTATCAGTTATTAAAAATGTAATCCTAATACAGCATAGCCTAAACAAAGGAATTGGGAGTAGGGTGGCTGAGTTAGTTCCAATCGTAAGGGAACCTATACCAGACACAGAGCATGGGCTGGAATTCCCCTCACTTACCATATGCACAAGATAGGGGCACTTAAAGGATGTATGTGCTGTCTTAAATTCCTGAAATGGCCATCACCAGCTCAATACAGAAAAGAAACAGTTTTGTAAAATGTACACACAAACATACAAACACAACAACCATCCTTTATTCATAGTTCAGACATGAGGAAGAAATGGTACAAGATCATTAGTGGAGACAGAAGCAAGGCAGAATCCCTACAAGAGGGCTGATAAAAGGACTTGTGCTTCTAGACTATACCACAGCTAGTCATTACATAGCCAGGTTGAAAGTGCCTGCAGTATTGTGGTAGGCTGCTATATGGAATGGTGACTGTAGGTATGGAATGTGGAATGTAGATTGATGTCATAGCATAAGCGGAACATGAAATGCTGATGGTGACTGGATGTTTGAATGTGACACCAATTATATAAGTGTAAGCTATTACTGTATTGGTGAGGAATAGTGGTGGAAGTCATTGGCTCCTGGGTTGGCTGCGGTTTTTGTGTTGCGTTGGTTGGTCGTGGGGCCAGGGTTCCTGGCGCAGGGCAGGGTCCAGGCATGGATGGGCACATTTGGACATGCATTTGGTGCACCTTCAGTGTGCCTGATACGCTCCTGCTGCACTGTTGTACTGCACGGTTGTGCTGCGCCTGGCATTAAGTAGGTCCTGAGGTGGGTAATGTTTTTGTTCGCAGGAAGAATGGTGAGTGGGAAAGCCCAGAAAGCGACAGTGCCACTTGGTTAAAAGGGGTAACTGGATCAAGCTGGAACAAGCAGGATCTGGATGCCACTGTCACGTGGTGGGCTGAGTGCCAAGGTGTTTACTAATGTGGTTGTGCTACGGCCAGCATTAAGTAGACTATTAATAAAACGAATTGATCAAAAGGTACATGTTTATGTTCATTGTAGTGGAGAAATGCATTGTGGTGGTGGATGTGAGGATATATGGATTAGCTATTTGTCGGTCTAAAAAGATGGTATAGATGAGCAGATTGTTGTGTGTGAGTCTTGTGCGGCATTGTCCATCTGAAATTCATTATTCAATAACTAAATGAGAGTTGTTGGCTTACACTTGGGCCTTTAAATATTTTCATACATACTTGTGGAGCACAAAGTTCTTTGTTAGAACTGAGCACACCTTTGGTGAAATTACTGGCTCCTGCTGGAAAAAAATCAATGACACCACGATTAGCTTCTCAACCGCAGGCATACTAATTTATTATGCTATGTAGGCTAGGCTTCTTTTTGTTGCTGATGATTCTGTATAGTAAAAATATAGATGAGTTGAAGGTGAAGGATAACTGTGACCAGAGGGTGACAAGATGGCAGCACCGGTGGTCATAAGAGGTTAAATCATCAGATTGGCACATGTGGATCAATGTGGTATGTTTAGAACTAAGAGAAACGTGAGGGAATATTTTAGTAGCCACGTATAGATATGAAAATTGAAAATTGACAGGTGGGTAACAGACTGTCACACTTGTGGTTGCAGTGATAAATAGGCTAAAGTGTTTCATGTGCTTTTGCGTCTTGTGGAATAGCTTGAGGGTCCATGGGTGAAGGTATCCATAGATATTATCGAAGTATACAAAAGAGATGGTTGGAATGTTTGAATTGATGTCAACCACTGACAATTACTTGGGTCACATTCTAGTCCATCGTTGTTTTGCAATTCATGCCCCTTCAGTTTGGACAAAGCCAAATGCAAATCAGTTTTGAGCATGCCCCAATAAAAACTGTCTCACACAAACTGCTCGGCTATGTCCTCCCTGAACCAGAACACAAGCAACCCAAAATCAGTTTCAACATGATTGAGGCTTGTCAGTCGGATGCAGCTTGGTTCAGTGGCACAGTGAGCACAGAACAAACTTGTCCACATACCCATTGCCATTTGCGTGTCTTACTACAGTATACAAAAAAGTGATGGATGGATTGTTGGAATTAATCTCAGACATTGATGACTATTCGGGCCACATTGCAGTCCAGTTATTTTGCATACCATGCCATCTCAGTTTGGACCCGGCAATATGCAAATCATTCTTGACCCTGCTCCAATAGGAAAAGTAGAGTCTGATCTACCAGGCCAGGTCCTCCCTAATCGGCTTCACTCTGATTGCATCTACTGCTTGTGTGTGAACAAAGTGAAACAGCAGTTGAAGGCTGAATGTGTATGGGGCAGAAGTATATCTCAGGAACCCTGATTATGGGGTGAAAGGTTTTGCAAGGTGGTCTAATTGACAAAGAGTAATAGAAGTGACAAAACCAGCCATCAGGGTTTAGGATGGTGGAGTCTGAGACTTAACTAGAGTTTTAGTGTCAGGGAAAGGAGGAGGTACCATCCAAGCATTGCGGAAGTGATGAGATGATGCAGTGTAATTTATATTTGCATGTTAATTATGAGAGATTTTGGTTAATGAAAGAGACTGGGATAAGTGTTGTGTTTCAAGGGGAGTAGAGCTTTGCTGATGGCGATGTTGATGCTGGTATTCCTGTTGGTGGTTTGCGAGGTGCAAGTGGAGAGGAAGGTAGGGTAAAGAGCAGTTGTGGAGTGCCAGTCCAGGTTAGGGACGATGTGCTGCATTAGTGCTCATTTGCTTTTGTGTATGTATACTTTATTTTAAGGGGGAATGTAAGGAAATGTTATTTTTTTGTATGTTCACCCCTAATATTTGGATTGGTGCTGCTAGTGTATGGGTTTTTTTAACCCATTCGCTGCGGCGGGAATTCCGCCGCAGCGCTAAGGGGGCGGGGGGTCGAGCCGCGCTTGCATGCTCGTGACGGGGCCGCTCCGTCACGAGCCGCGGTTGAGCTGTGCTCATGACGGAGCGGTTCCGTCATGGCCCCGCCCGCTCAATGGAACGTCCAGCGCAGGCGCGGAATTCGCGCCGCCAGGCGCGCCGAGCGGGCCATGACGGAACCGCTCCGTCATGAGCACAGCTCAACCGAGGCTCATGACGGAGCGGCTCTGTCATGAGCATAGAAAGGGTTAAACACTAGGGCATTGTCATCCAGTGCCCCTAAAAACATTCAGAATTAATTTTAAATTAATATTAAAGAACATGCCAATCCTTACATGTAAGCCCCTAGTATATAGTAGTTGGTGTACCCAGGGCCTGACAGTTAAATGTCACTGGTGTATGCAGCACCTATTCCTCCACTACTAACGTGACAATGCAAACAATGTCTTCAGTCCTGCCACTGAAGCCTGAGGGCTCCATTTCAAAACTGCAGATTCAACTTGGCACAATAAGCCCTTTCCCACCCTTCCTTTTAAATACCTTTAAGTCACCCCCAAGGTAGGCCGTAAATATCCACACGGCAGGTTGCATGGTATTTAGAAAGTAGGACATGTGTACTTACGTTTTACTTGTTCTGGTAGTGAAACATCGCCTACGTAATTTTTCACTGTGGTAAGGCTGGCACTCCCATATAAAAGCACTGAGGTACATTATAACATCTTATAATGTAGAACTTCAGTTCAGGAACAGCTAAAACCATGAATCAAGGACGCAAAGTAAACGGAATTTGGAATCCAATCTGATACTAAGGTTGGACTTTAAATTACTATTTTGAAAACGTCACAGAATTATTGTAGATGTCCCAAACTGCATGAATCCTTCTGCAAAATTGTGAATATTTCACGGAATTAACCTTAACAGAGCTCGTTGGAAATTGCCTGCATTGGTGGACAAAACATTAGCAGTGTGTTTGCGAATTCCAGAGAAACATATACTGAATGCCAATGCCCTGGCACAATAATTATGTTCCTTTTAAAACCAAAGTCTGAAAAATGCATACTTTTTTGCCATTTTAACAGTGGAAATTATATTAATCTTTTTAGAAAGGCTTATAGGTCTGGTAGGTAACTGAATTTGTCTGAATGCTTCTCTATGCAGTCACTCATCAATGAGTCTATGCATTTAAACATTAATCATGCTCCCGGTCACTCATTGTTGCACTTATGCATCTATTCATTCATCCATTGACTCTCTTGCATTCATCCACAGTACCACACACACAAATCCACAAGCAGATAATGTGGCACTTTCAATTATCAATGGGCCTGGGAGGAATTTCAATTACGGCAGAGTAATCAAAGTCATTTTGCATTACTTTTTAACGCTAAATTACCAATAATAAAGCGATTACTCGCACTCGCATAATTAAGAATAATTTGGTGAAATAAATCAAACACCAAACGCCCATTTAGTAACCTCAAACGACTGGTAACTCAATATTCATCTTGTGTTTCGTTTAATGCTATTTCTTAGCACAAAATACATCCTTGAGTCCACATTGGATGCAAGGTTACATTTTGTGCTAAGAAAATAGGACTAAATAGCAGAAGTAAGTTTGCAGAAATCTGACCCTAAGTGCACATTTAACAATCACGAGCACTATTCATGTTCCCGTCCTTTTAGCGCTATTTCTTAGCTCAAAATGCATCCTCAAGTGCATTTTGGAAACGAGGGGGCATTTTTACACTACAAAAAATAGTGCTAAATGCATAATTACTCTTGTGTAATGCTGTGGAATCTCACAGATTTTTGGGTATTTCACAAGGAAACACTACACAGAATTATGTGAGTTACGCCCATCCATAATTATCACACAGACCTTTGCTTTGACATTGTCAAGTCTGTGAGCGATGGGAAAGTGCTTTAGGTAGTGTACAACTAATTTGTGAAGGAGTGTGAGAGTTATATTAGTGTTATGAAACTGCTACTCTCTGAGGGAGTGAGAGTGCCTTCTGTGGTGTGATAGTGATAGTGTGTGAAGTTGTTAATTGCGTCAGAATGCTAATCTGTGATGGGTGTCAGTGATGTCAGTACTGTGTGACTAATGCAAAAAGAACAATTGATGGACAGAATGCAGAACAATGTCATACATTCACCCCAGTGCAGAGATCTGGGCTTAAATCCATCGTGTTTTTGCTCACCATGCCATTCCAGTCTGGACAAAGACATATGTAAATCAGTCTTGACCCTGCTCCCAATGGGAACAGTCCAGCCCGAGCTGCCAGGCCAGGTTCTCCCTGGACTGGAAACAAGCATCCTAGGACCGGATTCGGGCTTTCAGGCCTCATCAGCCAGGAAAGCTTGACTTCAATGGCATGGAGAGCACGGGACCCACGTCTAGGCATGCCCGTCACACTCAGGGTGACAGATGCAAAAAGAAAAATTGATGGACAGAATGCAGGACAATGTCATACATTCACCCCAGTACAGAGATTTTGGCCTAAATCCATCGTTTTTTTGTTCACCATGCCATTCCAGTTTGGACCCAGCCATATGCAAATCAGTCTTTAACCTGCACCCAATGGGAACAGTCCAGCCCGAACCAGCCACAGAGGATTGTGAGAGTGCATCTGCTAGTGTATGGCTGCCACAATATTAAGAATTCAGGGAGCATCTTCCAGTAAAGAGCTCACTCTTTATTAGCCATAAAAACATTTGTGTTTTTTTATTAAGATCAAAGTGTTCTTTAAAACAATTTATACTCCTATATTTTCATCTCTATGCATTCTAGGCTAGTACATGCCCTTCACCACGAGATCTTTCTTTCAATGTTTGCCTGATGAGAAAATAAACGACCCTTTGTATTGGAAGTACTGAAAAACAGACGTTCATTCTATTTAGAAACCTTGTAGCGCAGCACAAAGCTTTCTGGTTATAAAGCATATTATTAATAATCATATACAATAGTGAGATTAGTCCTTGTTATTTTGAAATAACTTTATTTTGAGGGCAAATTGTGCCACATACCACTGATTCATCCTTTTCTTCATCTATGTGCAAACATCCTACTGTACTATCTTCTGAAGTTTTTCAAATCTTTACAAGGCGTCCCCAGCCAAGGCTGTTATCATTTCAACATTATTTTCTGGTATTATCAAGAATTGCATAGTGGCTGGAATTTTTAAAGTGACATTTCGCAAGTTTTGTATACACAGAACATTCTCCTTACTTATTAAACAAGCATTGGCATAGCCAATAGGTCTCACCTTAGGGACCTTACAAGTGTTTAGCCATGCAACAGTTGATGTTGTTGTACCAAGGATATTGTGTCGCATAACTAAATACTTATATGGTTCCAAAAGCGAGACCTATTGGCTATGCCAATGCTTGTTTATTATTGGGTTAGGGGGACAAGATGTCATGCTGGTCCAAGCTTCCCTCCATCTTGAAGGAACCGTTAAAGGACAATTATGGAGGGACTCACGGGTTTTCCCTTGGCCGGAAGCCAATTGAAATAGTGAATTCAGGAGATTTCATATATTAGTTTTTTATTACCATGCAACTGTCCACAATGATGCACATGTTGTAAATAATGTGATTTGAATTTTAATGTTGTGCTCATGGTCTGTTAAAAAGCTCTGCCTGAGAACGGTATGGAAGGAAGACAGGTTAGTCTTTGGTCATTTTGTGTGGGATAATCTTTATGTTGTGGGAGAGTATAATTGTGGATGCTGACTCTCTCAATTGAAACCCTTTTCACGGATTGCAATGATTGAAATGGGTTTCTAACCTAAAATGCATTATGGACAGCAGTAACTGAATAATAAGGTTTTATATTATAAGGACCGCAGTGACCGCCAGTTGCCGAATAAAATGTGCCCAGAGAGGTAAACAAAAAGTATTGATTGATGTGGGACGCTAACACGAAGCACTTTATGAATAACAATTATTGAATAATTTGCATTTTAACAGGAAGCGCTTTATAAATAACATCTGTTTAACAACGGGCTAAAATATGACAATTACAGTTAAACCAAGAAGTGATTTGTGAATAGTAACTTATGCTATGCACATTTCTTATAGCTAACCTTATTAACACAAATACTGAAAACAGAGGGCCCGATTCACAGAATGAATTTAAGACTCAATCCTAAACTTACTACTATTGTGGTATTCACAGAATGCATTTACTACTTTTGGTATTCACAGAAGTTAGGATTTTGTCTTAAGTTTGTTTTAAGACAAACTTAAGACAGTCTTAAGACAGATTTAAGACACACTTAAGACAGACTGAAGACAAAATCCTAACTTAAGTCTGTCTTAAGTCTGTCTTAAGTTTGTCTTAAGACAAACTTAAGACAAAATCCTAACTTCTGTGAATACCAAAAGTAGTAAGTGCATTCTGTGAATGCCAAAAGTAGTAGGTGCATTCTGTGAATACCAAAATAGTAGTAAGTTTAGGATTGAGTCTTAAGTTCATTCTGTGAATCAGGCCCAGAGTTTCATATTTAAAGAATAACGATCATTGTATGCGCTTAACAAACACCTGATTGATTGATTGTTTGTAAGTATGCTTTATGAATAATCACTAGAAAAAACAACTTTACTAGCATGAAGAGATATGCGATTGACTTTAATTCAGTTACATGTTTCATAGTGCAAGGCGGTTTATTAGTAATAATCAATGGATGGTAATGTTCGGTGCCATCATATGTTTTTTTCTGTAATAATAATAACCAAGAAAATGCTATGGCCCATATCATAAAACATATTGTGATCGCACTCTTTGATGCCCCTTACTGTCATAATGAACAATACTGTTAAGATGGACTTTTCTAAGGCTGCCAGAAAGCAATTTATAAATAACTCTTTTGGGTGGCATGGCACGCCTCTAACTTTAAAAGAACTCATAAATAATACTGGATGGCACTGCATGTAGCTATATCGCGATGATGAAAAAGACTCTTGGTGGCATTGCTAGTCGATATGAAGCCATTAAGAAAAATACTCTGTCCATGGGTGACACCCTGCTATTATAAAGCCCTCTATAAATAATACTTTGGGTGCCATTGCCTGTCGATACGATAAAGCGATTATGAATGGGTGCCCACTGCTATCATAAAGCGCTCTATGACAATTGTCCGGGTGACGCTGTGAACTGCAGCAGGCACTGGATAGGAGGTGTGTGAATATCTCACCTGAACAGGATCGGCTCTTGCTCCACTGCTTTGGGGTGAAGCCGGAGACCGGGCCTCCCAAGAAACTTCCCGGGTGGAAGACATTGGGATGGGATGGTGAGTGCCGGCCTGGGCACCCGTGGAAGCCAGGCTGCTCCGCAAGGGGCTGGCGCTTTCCATCTTCATGCCCCGGTCCGACAGTTGAACCTGGTACTTCAGGGCCTCCTTGTCTTTGGGCCGAGCCCCAGAGGGGGAGGCGGCAGCGGCCGAGCTGCGGTCGGAAGACACGTCCTTGGGAGGGGTAGGCGGGAAACCAAAGAGGTGCGAGCTGGAGTGTGACGCTGGGGCCGTACTAAGGGAAAATGCCTTATTTTGACAGCTATGCAGAGCATCCTTCAATCTCAGTGGGTTTGTCTGATCACAGCGCCGTGCCAATCCCTTTACATCAACAGCGCCCAGTCAACAAGGCCAAGCCTGGGGGGTGGGGGACTAGAGAGCCCACACATAGATGGCCACTCTGCAGCGAAGCTCTGACAGCGGGACTGAAAATCCAGCACGTATCCATCTCCCCAGTCAACATCACTGCCTCAGGCAGATATGGAGTTGCCCGAAGAGACTGCAGCCCTGATCACCAGCACCGAGGGAAAGCGACTCGCTGGCGGATATTTGGAGCTGTGACCAGATCAGCAGACGGGGTGCGATGATGCAGCCTGTGGAGTGAGATACGAGTAGCTGCAGCCCAGAGCACACCTGAAAATGCGTGCTCATCTAGGGAAAGATATCAAAAGATGTGAATATGGAGCTACCCTTTCTGACAGGAAAAGGATTGGGACAACAATCTTATAAAAAAACAAAGATCCTTCTCCTGAGTTTTGTAAATCGTGGGTGGTGTTAAAATCCAAAAGGGGACGTTTACATCAATGGGAGGGATTATAATATAGCACGGGTTACCAAATTTACAACTAAGTATATGTCGGGCCCAAGAGTACCATGAAGAAAATAATATTCACAAAAACCTTTTTCTTAAAAATGTCATTCATTTATTTGAAAAGATTTAAAATTAATAATAACACATGTTTGCATTAAAACCATATACACATTCGTTTTTGCTGAAGGTCAGCACTTTATAAAAATCTTTCAACGATAAAAAAATGCTATTTTAGCATTATTAACACAAACATACAAAACATCATATTTATTAATCAATAGATTGTTATAGGAACAAACTGTCGACGTGGCGTTTCGGTGCCTCTTTTAGTCTTGCACCTTCTTCAGGACTTGTTCACTGTTAAATTATATCTATGAAAACATATCAAAATACATTTCATTAGGTCCCATCCTATTAAAACAACAATTGCACTTTGATTTCTAAACATATTAACTTATCACCTAATATTTGGTAACCTCAACACTTTGCAATCCAGGATCTACTTCCTCTTTCTTATGTATTACTAAGTTCCCACATCTTAGTATTACTGAGAGGGAATACCTGACTGGTTTGGTATTTCTTCACTGGTATAACATGTCTTTGTTTAACTTTTAGACACAAATGGGCTGTTGATAGAATTAACATAAGGGACCAACAGGTTTTAGTTCATTCTTTGCTATTAAGTCCCACCCATAGGTATTTCTCAACTTACCCAGGTAAGTTCTTCCCTGGTTATGTTTTATCAGTCTTTGTGAGCACGTTTTCACATCCACTCATATGTCTTTCCTTTCCCTTTATTCTAGGAGGAAATGTACCTTATTTTAGGTTACTATATTTATTGTGCATTTTCTCTAATTTGATGTACAATAATACATATTTTTACCTTATATGTCAATTTTGATGGTACTTGACTCGGATTAGGTAAAAATGGACCAACTTCAATCCTATTAAGAAGAAACATATTTGTTGTATAAGCAGTTTCCTTTTTACTATTTATTTTCTAGGGTTGTACAATTTCATTAGTCCTCCACTTACATTAAATAAAAGTGGACCAATTGCCATGCTGACCAACCATGGTCACATTTTAATGAGAACATTTTACTAGGAGATTGCCTTTTTAGCGCATTTTTTTTTTTCAGGAGAATATATTTAAAATTTTAAGGCAGTCCAGAAGCAGCAGTGGTCAAGGTGACAGCAAGCCAAAGAGTTTACTTGTCTGCCTGTAATGAATGGCATGTACAGGTTCCCAAGGGCTTAGCCCATAAATAGCTCCGGTCATTGATGTGACTTGGTATCACAACAAAAGAACACTAGTACCAAGAACTACAAGAAAAAAATACGTATTTAAGGAATTAACAAACCCAACTCAAAAAACGTAAGCAGTTGGTCAAACTGCATCCACACAAATGACAAAAGGAACAACAAAGACAGAATAAATAAATAACATATCAGGGATAGGGTTCAACATAACATTTAAATGGTCCTCAGTTTGTTTCTTAGACATGACCCAAAACAGTCTGAGAACAACTGATGTAAGCAACCTCTTAAATAGAGGCAATCTGGACTACAACTGGCCGTAACCCTTTCAAAGGCCAGCTGGAGAGAAGCACTGTCAGTCATATGTTGGATTTAGGCTGCAACTAATACTGCGCTCTAACATAATAAGGTTCAAGAACTTATTCTGCCATCCTTCCTAAGGCCATTTCAGATTTTCACATGAATTAGACTACTTTATTTTCTTCAAGTTCAGTCTCCCGTAGAGAGGTCAGTCCATACACTGGATATTAACAGAGAACTCAAACTTTCTAGATGAAACCAAAGAAGTAAGTAAAATAAAGAAGTTATTTTTCAACTATGGGGATGCTTGTGCAGGGGGTGGCCTTGTCAAAACAATCTGTGGCTCAAAAAAAAAAATCACAGAATTACAGCTTATCATCAAAACCCGAATAGAACCTCCAGCGCACTCACAGGGACACTCATTCTGCTAGGAACAGGGCAGTCATTGCGTTTCTTATGGCAGATAAGTGAAATCTCAGGGGTGGAAAAAAAGTTAACCCTTTTGCCATCCATTAATGCCTAGAGTCTGCCCTCTGGATTGACACCTGGTGGGCCAGACCTCCGTTTGCTTAACTGGTCAGCCTTTTCCTTTATTCCCCAGTATACTTTACACCTAGCAGTGTTGAGCTTGCTATTCAATCAAAGGATCCTCCTGGCTTTCATTAATAACCTGCCTGTCTTTACATAAAAACTGTAGCACCGTTATAAACTGGTACTTTAGATCCTTACTCTGAGATTACTGTGGCCATCAATTGCCCTTATGGACTCTTCTCTGTCTTTGAGGCCGTTGAGCTCCTTAAAAGTTGAAAGCCACATGGTCAAAGATCTCTTTTGACCATATTTTCATATATAGTTTTATCATCAATTTAAATGTTTATTCTGTTAAATAGGATTCTAATTGAATTTGATTATAATTTTAAAAAAAGTATAATCAGAAATGTACCTAAGATATGTATTTGTTAACTGAACATTTACATTTAAAAATGTGAAATCTCCCAATTGAAATGTGCTACATGATCCCGAACACAAGTATATGAATTCAAAGAGCTCATTATGGAAACTGGGAAGAAACTATTTTAGAACGAACTGAACTTTCTTTATGTTCTTTCAGCTCTGGGGCACCACATGCTCCTATCCCAGGCATCCATGATGCCACTCTTCTAAGGTTATTCTCCCATTCCCAGCAACCCTCCATCACTATTTATTTCAAATTAAGATTTGAGAAGGCTTACCTGTCCTATTTTCGTGTTTTCTTTAGTGGTTGGGGGGGACGCCTCTGGGAGCTAACTGTCTCTACTCCTTTCACCACTTTATCTAAAGAACAATTCATATTATTAGACTATATGGATCTTAATTTGCTTACTAGAGAACTTGCTGTTTGTCATAAAGACCTTACCTTTCTGGTAAAGGGAGTTACTTTGTACTTGATTCCTTCCTTTTATTCATTCAGTGTAGAATCAAGGATCTCTTTGTTGGAGCTTTTTTAAAAATTAGCTGTCAAGTATAAAAAACAGATAAGGGCTACATTTACTACTTATAAAGAAATATATTATATATACCTGCTATCTATCCAGGTGTAAGTTTAATAAAGCCCCCCTCTCTCTTGCTTGCTTGTTAGCGGTAGCTGAACTGCGTGGCGTCCTCCTCCTTTCTGAGTTGTTTGGAAGTGATTTGCTCTATTCCTCTCACTGGTTTAAATACTGTCCCTAATTGGTTAATTGCTCACACCAAAAAAAAATTCTGATCAAGTGGTGTGTTTTCAGAAGTTTGGTGTCCTCAACAGGGTCACCATTTTGTAGTGTGTTCTGTGCTTATACTTTATACTATAGATTCACAGCATGGTAATTGGTCCACTTTAATTTAATGTAAGTGGAGGACTAATGAAATTGCACAACCCTAGAAAATGAATAGTAAAAAGGAAACTGCTTATACAACAAATATGTTTCTTCTTAATAGGATTGAAGTTGGTCCATTTTTACCTAATCCGAGTCAAGTACCATCAAAATTGACATATAAGGTAAAAATATGTATTATTGTACATCAAATTAGAGAAAATGCACAATAAATATAGTAACCTAAAATAAGGTACATTTCCTCCTAGAATAACGGGAAAGGAAAGACATATGAGCGGATATGAAAACGTGCTCACAAAGACTGATAAAATATAACCAGGGAAGAACTTACCTGAGTAAATTGAGAAATACCTATGGGTGGGACTTAATAGCAAAGAATGAACTAAAACCTGTTGGTCCCTTATGTTAATTCTATCAACAGCCCATTTGTGTCTAAAAGATAAAACAAAGACACGTTATACCAGTGAAGAAATACCAAACCAGTCAGGTATTCCCTCTCAGTAATACTAAGATGTGGGAACTTAGTAATACATAAGAAAGAGGAAGTAGATCCTGGATTGCAAAGTAATGGGGTTACCGAATATTCGGTGATAAGTTAATATGTTTAGAAATCAAAGTGCAATTGTTGTTTTAATAGGATGGGACCTAATGAAACGTATTGTGATATGTTTTCATAGATATGATTAAACAGTGAACAAGTCCTGAAGAAGGTGCAAGACTAAAAGAGGCACCAAAACGCCGCGTCGACAGTTTGTTCCTATAACAATCTATTGATTAATAAATATGATGTTTTGTATGTTTGTGTAAATAATGCTAAAATAGCACTTTTTTAACATTGAAAGATTTTTATAAAGTGCTGACCTTCAGCAAAAACGAATGTGTATATGGTTTTAATGCAAAAATGTGGTATTATTAATTTTTAATCTTTTCAAATAAATGAATGACATTTTTAAGAAAAAGTTTTTTGTGTAAATTATGTTCTTCATGGTACTCTTGGGCCCGAAATATACTTAGTTGTAAATTTGGTAACCCGTACAATATTGTAATCCCTCCCATTGATGTAAACGTCCCCTTTGGGATTTTAACACCACCCACGATTTACAAAACTCAGGAGAAGGAGCTCTATTTTTTATAACATCTAGGGAAAGAGGCAGACTCCTGTGCTCGGACCGGCGGCTGCGGAGACACAACGGCAGCCACCCACGGCCCAGGAAACTCACAAGCACATGTGCTCAGGTCTCGGGGGAGAAACTGGCTGGCAATGCGCTGATCGTGAAGGAGTGCAGCCGGCTCCACACACTGGCACAGCAAACACGTTTGACGAGGAGAGGAGGAGGCAGCAGGGGGAGGGGGCCTGCGCCAGTTTCCTTTGCGGGAGCTCGCTTTGAAACCATCTGTTAATTACAAACAGATGGTTTCAAAGCTCGCTCAAGCAAGGGAATCACCAAACGCGCACGCATTGTCTTTGAAAGCAATACAAAGCGTGCACGATTTTGCCAAAAATGTTAATCGATTTTTAAAGGTCTCCTCCTAAGCAGCGCGTGCACGATGCGAAGGCGAGACCTAAAAACAAGCCCAATCATAGTCATCATTTATACCATCAGGTTTCAAAGTGCACAATTCTTACATCCAATATTCTTCAATTTGTACCAAAAGAAGTTTGATGTTGCCTAAGCTTGACAACACTTGACTTCATACTTCTATTTTTTATGTTTTGTTTGTGTTTACTAATTCACCTATAGTAATTGACTGAATCTGAGACTCTTTTTTAAAGAGTTTGAATGGAAACTGTGGATGGCTCCCTTGATTCTTAATACTGTGGTAATGTTAAACCTGACTGAGAAAATGATTGTTTCTTTAAAGAGTTGCACCTAAAAGTATTATTTACCAATTTGAAGGTTGGCAAATGAGTTTTTGAACTTAGCCTAAGGGTGTGGGAGTGCTGTCACTAATGTGAGGCTGCTAGTTTGTGCGGGGTATAAGAATGCTTCTTTTAGTTTGTGACTCCTACTTTGTGAGGGGTGTGAGAGTGTATCTGGGAACTTAAGTGTGGACATGAGAGGGACATGAGACTGCTGACAGGATTTAGGGTGTTTTGCTTTTCCCCCACAAGGTCTTTATCATTTCCCCTTGTTTTTTTAATTGAGGCTATGGCTGAAGATACTGTGTACCTATTTAACAAATGCCAAGTCTTACTATGCTTCAGTAAACTTTCTACTAGGAGTCCTTTTCCGCCTCTCATGAGCCTTGATGGTCCGCTGTCCCTAATGGGTCAACCTAAAGACTCAATGGTGTATTATTGACCCATCATGTCAATGTATTTAGTTTTGGGAACGTTACTGAGAGATTGCTGCCAAGTGTCTTCCACCAATTAACCACCTCACCCCGCAAGGAACACTAATCTTCGCATCATGTGCACAACCAGTTTCGTTTACCATCATCCCCAAACTCCCCAAACGCTAGTAACCAGCCTCACTCCCCCCTTTCTTTTAGTCTTGCAGATACTTAACCTCTATTTCAGGATGCTTTTTAGGGCCTCACATGAGGCGTCTACCACATTTTCTAGCTCCTGCTTTTTCCTATCTGACGTCGGTTTCACAGCGCAAACCACAAAGCCACTCGAGCTCCACTCCTTGCCTGCACAAAAGGTGCTCATACGCACACAAAATGTCTTTCATTCACAGGGTGCATGGCCAGTAAATGGAATTTGATGGACCCAGTTGGTTGCCCACCAAGCAGGGTAACTATACTTTGCATGTGCTGAATGTGAATGCACTGGAGGGAAGCTACACTCAACCCTCTTATCGCCCACAGCAATGGAAGGGCAGCAGTTCTGGAAGAAGCCCAGGAGTAGTCAAAACAATACATAAAGTGTTCAACACCCGGCGACAGGCAAGAAGCCCACCACAGCCGCTCTGCTGTTAGGTTGTACTGCAAGAACCACCTCCCACCAGTCCACTCCACACACCAATGTATCATCACATTCAGATGCGTCAGCCTTATGGGAAAGTGAGAAATCACAGCAGGCAAAGGCATATTGTACCAACCCCTGCTGCCACAGGCGTATTCGGAATGATGTAATGTTTCTCTTTTCTTTCTTCTTTTCCATCCAAAATATGTTCAGACCTACGAACAAAACCGCAGACGGGGATTTTGATCTCTGAGTCCGGTACGCATCTCCAACCACTGGGTCTCCAGCGGGCATATCAACAAGGGGTGGCGATAATATTATTGCCGCATTAGAGCCTGTTTTTGGGCGAAAAGCGGCGATAATATTATCACATTATCAACAAGGACACGCTAGCGCGTGTTCCCTTGCAATAGCGCCCCTTGGCAGCACGCCTCCCATCGCATCGCTAATGAGATGTAAAGGAGGCGTGCCTGACAAGACTCCCTTGGGAAAATATCGCTAACTCAGCTTTGTCATATTGACAACGAGGGTTAGTGATATTTAAAATCACGTTAAGTATGCCTTAACACAGGAATTTAACGTCTGTCAATTTCCTGACTATCATGAGGGGTGGATTGTGTGGCTAAGACCACAGGCCCTATCATCTAGGATATCCCCGTTTTCCACCATGGAAACGGCGATATCCCCACTATCTCTGGAATTTTTATCGCCTCTGCGATGGGCGTTGTTGACAACGCGCTAACCGGGCGATAAATTGCAGAGATAGCTGGCGATAAATATAAAAGCGCTAAGCGCGCTTTACGATGTTTATCGCTGGCCCTTGATAATATGCCTCCAAATGCATAGACTAATCAGCAAATCCTGTGCAAAAAATGACAGCCTTATTTTATTTTGGGGGGGCACAATCTGCCCCTATTTACCACCTCCCTCACATTGTCCTTGGGATCATGTGATGCTCCCCTTACCAATGTGTAGTTTTATGACTTATATACTGTCATTGATCAGTCTTTGCTCCAACACGGAGAACAATTTCCATCTGGAACTTGAATGGGGAATGCAACTTTTCTCATTTCTCATCCTGGAGATATATGTATGTAATTTAGCAAACACTATGCTGTAAAAGATTGGATTGAACCATTCTGCAAAAACAGCTTGTTGGTAAATACCAGTGTTCGGATGTATGTTGATACTTCGCATACCATTACTCTGCATAATTTTAGTGCAATGTTTTTACTTAGTATAAACCATTACTTTGCAAGTTTTAACTGCGCATGCATTTATAACGCAAATGGTTACAAATGTACTATAGTTTATGCTAATTAAACACATTGCACTAAAACCATGCTTACACTACACTACCTTACACTACCTTATAGTACTTAAACACCAATACACTACCCTAAACCCTAATACACTACCCGCTTCACGACTTTCCCCCTTCCCCTGCCTGGACCCTACACTCTAACACTACACTTCACGCCCCCCCCGAGACTACCCTAAACCCAAAAACACTACCCTACACTACACAAACACCACACCACTACCCACTACCCGCACTACCCGCTGGCGAACGTGCGCTTTATAAGTAATTTTAAATTCAAATTCAAACCACTATCCCCTGCACGTCCCTCACCATTCCCCCAGTCTGCTTCCTACACTAGAACACTACCCTGCACAACACCCCAACACTACCCTAAAACACTACCCTACACTACACAAACACCACAACTCTACCCTAAACCCTAAAGACTACCCCCTGCACAACCCTCTCCTGATCCTCAGTCCTGTTCCTACACCCAAACACTACCCTGCATGACACCCAGACACTACCCTAAACCCTAAAACACTACCCTACACTACATTAACACCACAACACTACCCTAAACCCTAAACCACTATCCCCAGCACGACCCTGCCCCTACCCACAGTCTGATCCCTCCACTGAAACACTACCCTGCACGACCCCGACACTACCCTAATCCCTGAAACACTACCCTGCACTACACAAACACCACATCACTACTCCCCAACACTACCCTTCATGACCCCCAACACTACCCTAAACTCAAATACACTACTCTACACTACCCAAACACAACCCTACAACCTAAAAGACTCCCCCTGCACCACCCAAAAAACGACACTTACCTCTCTCTCCTCTGTGGTTCCTCTCTTCTCCGGCTTCCAGCGACTTCAGATCGACACGTCGTTGTTTGGAAATGGAAGCACCTTCCAAACAACGAGGTGGATAGCACATACCATTACAACGCATGCGTTGTAACAACGCTTGTGATGTAACAACTTGCGTACTAATGGTACACGTTGTAACATCGCAAGCTTAGTAACACTTGCTAAGTAATGGTATGCGCACTAGCAGCCATGCACTAAAGGTCATTTACCCCAGTGTTCCCCAAGTTTTACTATCCTACTTATTGCAAAAAAAATGGGAAAAAGATAAAACACTGTTGCCACCAGTAATGATAATGATTCATTAACTCCGCAGCACAATGGTAACAAACAGCTTGGAGTTCAATTTTCAAAACAAAGAGACAGGACAATTCAGATCATTTATTCCCAAAATCGGTGTTAGGGATTAACACTCCCTTAAATGATGGGTCTCTCTCATCACCTGCAGGTCCTGATAACATCTGGCTAATACTCCAACCTGAGATGCCTGGGATGATGGCTGTCTGACCTACCTAGGAAAAATGGGGTGTGAGCCCAGTGGCATGAGGGTACACACAGTGATCACTCATATCATTGCATGATCCCCGTTAGTATGTGTACTGCCTTGTATATACTTGTATAGCAGACCCCTTCTGTTCTCCAAAGGACTCTGCAGAGCTGACGTAAGCGTAGAGTGTGTCTACGTGTGTTTAAATAAAGTTGATGACGTAATGCGAATAGAGTTAAGGGTTGGACTCTGAAGAAGAAAGACGTGCAGTACAGAGCTCCGCGTGTGGCGTATTCATTTGCATGCTACCAGGCTGCGTAGGACGCTACAGGACGTAATCTAAAGAGGCGGAGGACCTATCAGGGCTTCAAAAACAGCAAAGGGTGTTGGAGGGTGGGAGTGTGCGTTACAGATAGAGGACCTTATTTAAAGTTTGGTGGAGAGGGAGTATTGCTGTAAAGCAGTAATGCTTCTGTCCCAACAAACGTGTGGCTCTTCGGCTCTATCAGTCACTGGAGGCACTAGGAGGCTGATCTACAAGGAAGTGCCACATCATGGCACTGCAAGCCCTTTGGCTGCGCCACACTGCGGCACTTCCGAAGCACAGGTATGCAACATATTTACAAGGATATGTCGCATCTCTGTGTTTCCCCCTGCGCTGGCGCACAAACTGCAGCCATGCACTGGTGCAGGCACCCTTGCACCATGGTGCAAGGATGCCTGCGTCGTGGGAAGATTGTTTTTTGTGCAGGAAGGGGCACCTTCCTGTACATAAACAATCATTACAGTCATTTACCTCTTTCAATGGGTGCTGTAGAATGCAGCACACATTGAAAGAGGAAAAAATGAGGAGAAATTAAAACATTTCTCCTTGTTGCACTTCGCTACGCCACCTCTAGGGTGCCGTAGCATTCAGACGTATCTCCAGATTTATGATTTTTCGTAAATCTGGAGATGTGTCTTGTTCCGTGTGTGTTGCGTGGGAACACCCACAGCAACTTCCATGGAACGCCCCTTCAAAGCAAAGTGCTGCGTTTGAAGGGGCCGTATTTACAAGGAGAGGAAAAGTCATGCAGGGCGGCTTTTCCTCTCCTTGTATATATGGAGGAGCCCCGTGCGCTACCAGTATGTCACGAAAAGTGAAGTACTGGTGGCGCAGGAGGCTTGTAAATCTGCCCCTAGGTGTATACAGGTGGAGCATCCGCTCCCTCTGGTGGTGTAAATCTCTGAACCGGTTGTCTGTTCTGTTTAAAACTCAAATGGCGAACTATTTAGAACATGATATTCGGACAATGACTAGGGGCCCGATTCACAAAATGAAATTAAGACTCAATCCTAAACTTACTACTATTTTGGTATTCACAGAATGCACTTAGTACTTTTGGCATTCACAGAATGAACTTACTACTTTTGGTATTCACAGAAGTTAGGATTTTGTCCTAAATTTGTCTTAAGACAAACTTAAGACAGAAGACAAAATCCTAACTTCTGTGAATACCAAAAGTAGTAAGTGCATTCTGTGAATACCAAAATAGTTGTAAGTTTAGGATTGAGTCTTAAGTTCATTCTGTGAATCGGGCCCATTGTCTTACCACACCTCTGTGGAGCCCTTTAGCCGGCTGTGGGTTTCCATACAGATGAGGCCAGCAGCATGAGGCAGTGCAGACTTTCAAAAGGGCCTTGAGTAGTTCCTAGTTCCAGGTAAATGAATGACCCACAGCTACACTTTGTGGCACCACCACAACATGGTCTACTGTGGTCTGTTTCGATGTTGGTGTACGCTTGACTGGATGGAGGCTGAGGCTTACATTACCTGTCCCTGGAAATTGAGCAGCAACCCCCTCTCTCATCATAGGCAGTACATACCTTCAATTTCAAACTCCACTAATGAGGTCAGGGTGAAGTTCCCTCAATAGAATGGTTTCTGGGAAAGGCATCTCTTGTCTTCCACCCTCAGGTCACAGTGACTTGTGGTGCCTGGTGCGTACCTGCCTAAAGCATGCATGCTCTTCAGGCATTTGCAGTGGCAGGTAACTGGGGATATTTCCTACCAGCCAAGAGCTGCAGAGAAAAAGTGCTCAAAAGTGAGAAGAATGAGGAATGCTGTGTCCTTGTTATCAACTGGGAAAGCATCTTTTATGAATTTTGGTTCCAAAACGGTCACTTATACATTGGACTAGATTCTGACATTTCTGGAGAACGCAGCCATCTTTTGGTTACCAGCCATCAGTTTGAGACTCCTCTAAAGCTGCTCCTGAAGGGAGCTCTGCAGAAACCCCCCTGAGAGTGACGTAGGTTTGCATGGAATGAATCTGGAGATTAAAGTGAGCAGAGCATTCGGAGAACAAACAAGGCGAGACAATGAAACACACAGTGAGCACGTCTAAAAATTGTTCCAAAAGAAATTGGCAGGAACTAGAATTCATTTTACGAGAAGGAAAAAAACCATGAAATTTGCAGTTATTTGAAAAATGGTGGTTGACCTTTTCTATGCGTCAAAATGGCTGCACCCATTGATTGGATGGCTGGAAGCTGAATCGCTCATGGTGATGTACTGCACTGCCTAGCTCTACAGGCTTCAACTAAGTGCAACATTAAAAGTGAACCTGTAAAGGCCAGCCAAAACCCATGTGGGGTAATGTTTCCCGCAGGGAAAGGGGCTACCGGAGGGAAAAGCGTCATAAATGCGGAGCTCTCAATATACCACACTGTATACACGAGTAATTCGAACAGTCCATGTTTATCTTTGCATGCTGGAACTTGTAGGCTTGATTTTATGTTGGGATTAACAGCACTACAAATCCCAGGATGCAAAGAAAAAAAACTAGGTGAAAAACTTACTCACAGAGCAGGGAGACTTGTGAGTTCTGTGTATGAAAACAGAAACACAAATTCACACATGGGGCCGATTACGATGTCAGTCGGAAACTATTCCGACCGAATCGGTTTCGGAATCGGTTACGACCGAATCGAGTTCTGCGAGTCCTACTGGCCAATGATGATGCTTTCGGATATCGTTCAGTCCGACTTGCCTTGACTTTATTGGGAGCCTGTGTTCCAAACAAGAACACAGGCTCCCATTGAAATAAGGCGCGTTTGGGGATAACCTTGCACTCTGTGATGGGCACCCCATGGTGCTGGCCGCACTGTGAATTGTTGTCAAGAGGGGTCTCATGGGTACCCCATGAGTCCCAACCGGAAGCCTATGGTTCAGTGGTGTCAATAGGGTTGGTGTCACCCAGTGCGGTAACTCATGGTGTCACCCCCTCAGAGTCTGCCAGTGCCAAATAATGCTCTAGCACAAAGCATGGCATGGCACAAGAAAGAAAGAAGAAAGAAGAAAAAAAGTCCCGAGACGTAACACCTTTCATAGAATGTAAACGTATCCGGCAAACCACCATTGATATGTTGCCCCCGTGATATTGCGTACATTTTTTTATTAATTCATTTCAGTTGCGTTTGAGCTCTGGGCTGCTGCACTGTGCTGGTGGTTCCGGCTTTTGAATGCCCACTTCCATTAGCTTTGTAATTGGCTGGACGGCAGCACGTGCCTCAGTAGTGGCTGATGAGATTTAAAAGTGGCAGGGCGTAAAAAACAGTTTCCAAAGTTAAAATAGCCAGCATGCATGCATTACTATTTTTTGTATATATGTTGCAAACTCAGCCCAATTAAATTGAACCGGAGCACTCTGCAAGAACACACCAGTTAAATTTCACAAGGTCCTAGTCCTTTTTAAGCATAAAGAGATTAATAGATTTGGCGAGACAGGATGTTCAGCCGGTGTCACTGTCAGGACTCGACCACATTTCCCCAGTTACAAAAGTTGGTGATGGCACATTATCAAAAGAAAATTAAAGCCTTTTCTCTCACCTGGCTTGAAAGAGAAAATATGTTTATTGTGTTGACCCTGGAGCTGGGTTTCCAAACTCTGTGTTTATATCCAAGGACTGTTCATGAGCCGAACGGATGTGCGCTGATCTTTATTCTTTGAGAGAGGATCCGCTCCTCAGTTTCTCCTTTCCACTGACCTGCCCAGCCCAACCAATCCCGAAGCTGCTCTATAAAATAAAGTGTGCAAGGTTCTTTCAACAGTCTATAGGTACAGCTTTGGGATTGGCCTGGGCAGGGCTCTCGGCTGGCTACACTTCCTGTTCTACGTGACCGCAAAGTTGAAGCTCTGATTCAGCCTAAATAAATATGGGGTAATTAATGTTTCATTTTACAGTGTTTGTTTAGGTCTTGGGTGGCGGGGCAACGCTCAAGTTCTCCTGAAGAAGAACCGCCACTGGCGTGCCTTACGCTGCCTATTGGTGGTTTAGACCACCAACAGACCTGTGTGTCAGTAGTTTTAGCCACTGACAGACCAGTAGATTTTATTTATTTTTATTTATTTAAGAAGCAGCAACATTTCTAGCAGAAATGTTCTACCTGCCATCTTGGCGGCATAGAAAATGGCAGTTTTTCAGTTGGTTAATTACGCTATTTTGGTGGCTGAGAATGGAGGAAGCGAGCGAATTTTAATTAAGACATACTACTAACTAGTAGACCAGACAGATATCCATATACATGGTATAGTGAGTAATCCCCCCTTTGGCTCTTTCTTTATGTTTCAGAACATTATATTTAAGAGCTATTGAGAATTCATGCAGAGAGAGGTGGATTGGATGGCAGGAGTTAAAGAGTTCCAATACAGAAGTCCTCGAAGACTTTGAGAGGCTCACGATGTCACCCCATGTGATGGTGTCACCCGGCGAGGTCCGAACCCCGCACCCCCCTTTTGACGCCGCTGCTATGGTTAAAGGGGGGCCTGCTACAGGCCCCCAAAGTCAGATTCTGACAGCCATTTTGAGTCGGGCAGACCGATTTGGGACAGCTGTCAGAATTGGGCATCGTAATCTCTCAGTTGGAAACAGTATCCATAGAGCTGTACGATTCAGATCCGAACAACTCGGGCTGGCTGAATGCGGATCAGAACCGAATTGTATAGCCCAAACGGTTTCTGAACATCATAGGGGCATATTCTCAAGGAGCTATCTCCGAGTTAACAACACTTTATCGAAGCCAAAGTCGCGATAAAGTTACCACCCCATTCACAAGCTGGTGCTAACAGCCCATAGCAACAATTTACCTGCGATAGCAGCCGCAAAAAACTTCGCCACAGATAACCCCCACAACTATCGCAAAAGAGATGCAGAGTAGGCGTTCCCATGCAAAAAGCAGCGATAACACCACTCTCCAACATTCTCAACGACCAGACAGATCAGCGATTTGATCACAAAACATGTGATAAGGTGCGCTAGCAGCAGGAAATTAACACCTGCTCTGACCTTGTTGAAAGTAGAATCGTCAAACGTGAACATCACCGGCGCCATCTTGCCGAACAAGAAGCCATTGCCCACACGTAAACGGCATCCATTTTAGGTGCCACGGCCATCTCGCACTTTGCAAGTCACCCATGATTCACCCTGACCCTGCAACCATCCCCGGTGCCCTGATTCAGCATGACCAAATGCACTAAGGTCATAAAACCTTGTCAGCCTGACAAAGCCCCAGAGCCACTTCCCACCGTAAAACACATTCATCCTTTCATCCTCCCCGCTCGGGCAGGCCCTTCTGATAACCCCCAACTGCACCTGGCCACTTGATCCGGTCACAGAAATGCGTGATCTTATCACTTGCACAACCTTTAGATCCGATCAATCCCACACACTTTAATGTCCTGCTGGAATGTCCAGCTGCAAGATGGCAATCATCTGTTAGATTAGGGAGGGGGAATGACAGCTGGTGGGTCTGTGTGGGAACCGGCTGGAGGCAGGAATTCCTAGGATGTTTGACCTCCAATAAACTGACTGAAATGTGTATAAAAGACTGAGCAGCAGAGAAGTTGTTAGAACACCTCCAGAAGACATTGATTTGTGTCAGGCCTGTTGTGTTCTCCTCTGGAGTGAATAAACCTGTTCTTTGCCGTCCAATTTCCAGCGCCTGTCTCTTCATTTTGGTAACTATTGATATTGGGAATTAGAGGCGTCATGCGCCAAACAGTCTTGTTATTCGGTAAAGTTGCATAAAAACTCCCTACAATTTAACTCCTCCAAAACCGAGGTACTGTTCTCTACTGGAAACAGAATACCTTGTCCGTTCCCGAGCGACTTCTGGCCTCTGGAAATACCGGATAAACCACAGCCAGTATCCTCGGTCCGCAACCTTGGGGCCATGATCAATGACAAACTGAGCATGGAAACTCAGGTAGCAAAAACAGTGGGGACTTGCTCAGCCTTGTTGCGTTCCTTGCGCAAAATTATGCCACTCCTTCCCGCTCATGCCCGGGCAACGATAGTCAGGTGTACTATTCTTAGTCGCCTCGACTATTGCAACGCGCTGTTACTTGAATCTCCAGCCGTGCTGCTGGATCGGCTGCAAAGAATTCAATCGGCGGCCGCTAAGCTAGCTCTTGGCTGGTCCAGGAGATCTTCGACCACAGCAGCCCTAGCCGAGCTACACTGTATTCCAGTAAAGCAGCGTGTGGCATTTAAGGCCCTCTGCCTTGTCTTTAAGGCCTTGCATGGAATCGGACCCAAACCCCTGCAAGCCTTGTTTTCCTGGTACACTCCTAACAGATCCTTGCGTTCTGCATCTGCCTGTTTGGCAAAAGTACCTAATTACAGCAAAGTTAGAATTGGGGGTAGATCCTTCAGAGTCGCAGCAGCGAAATTATGGAACAGTATGCCCATCGATATCCGCCAAATCTCGCAACTCCTCCCATTTAGGAAACGTATCAAGACCTGGCTCTTTCCCTAAACTGCTCCCCCCGGTCCCCGTCTTTGTTCTCCTCAGTTAAGAGTATTCTCTAGCGCCAGGAAACCTGTAAGGTGTCAGCAGCGCTTTATAAATTTGTTAAATAAATAAATAAATAAATAAAGATTGGCTGTTTTTCCACAACCTGGTGCGACACAGCCTGCACCACAAAAGGGAGGCCAGGCCACATCCGAAAGGCAACAGATGCCATAAAGTCACTGATCATGTAGGCCTGACACCCAAGAAGGCCACAGCACCCACCGCCACCACCCCAAGGACCACACCCTCCCCGGGCCCCACCCCGGGCACACCCCACCACCACCGGACCAAGACACTGCACATCAATGTCCCGAAAACTTGGAAAAAGGCACCCGCCTGATGTCGCACAATTGCAGCAATCAACACACATGTGAGTACAGACAGCCTGAGCCATTCTTGCACCATTGAAAGACCAAACAAAATGTCACATACTAATTCGTATCCAAACAACCATTGTGAAGAGTCATGGCGGGGCATCCCTGGACAATCTGTGAGTCACAGCCTGCAAGGCATTTTCCAAGCTAGGAAGGTGTGTCAGGCACTCAGCAAAGGACAGGGACAAAGAGAAAAAGAGAGACTGAACAAGGCGCGCATTGCCAATCATGCCCTTGGCTCATGCAAACATGCCAACAGCTGAGCGTGTCTCGAAATTCACGCAACCCAAATCAAAGGCCTCGCATCAAAGTAAGCCACATCACATCTCCGAAATGCAAGCAGTAGTCAGACCAAAATTAAGAATGAAAGCCCCTTTGTCCCTATACCCAAGGCGGAAGGCCAACCGACCCTCCGACCTTGGTCCTGAATGTGGCTGGCACACCCTGCGTGAGATACCAAACCAGCTTCTGACGACTCCCACACCAGGAACTGCGCTAATGAAAGACAAACATGCCCACACCCCACAAACACTTGTCCCAGCACAATCAAAACCTGTAAGGGATGCCCTTGAGACATTGGCCAAAAAACAACCCATACATCCAAACCATGCACACACATAAGACTCATTGCCCAGAGCTGTGGCATATCGTCCATAGTACTGCCACCGGGCTGAGAAGTGCCAGTGCTACAAGACCCACAGACGCAATGGCAGGCATTCCAAGGGCACATGCACAACACCTGTCACGTGGTCCTGTACTGTGCACAAATGCTGCATCGATTGGGATCACTGCCAATGGCAGTGTTGTGAATTAGTTACCATCTGAGTTTCTATTTTGCCTCTGTCACCTACGACAACCCTGGTTCCACTGTCGATCATGCACATTCGAGTGGCTCATTGAGGTCTTCCTATCCAACGCAACGGTAGCTGAATAGGATTATGACCTGACAGTGCACCCCCTCTGTTGGCCACGAACAGGAGTGCCACCGGGATAGCCATGCATGGGAAGCACTGATCTTTGGCGTATGTGCTGGGAGTTGTGCATGGAAGTATGCACAACTCCTCGTGTGTAGTGACCACATCAAGGGACTACCCAATTTGGCTGTGTTGCGGATTGGGGAAACGGCGTGGACTGAGCATATCTGCCCGGACCAGTGAATGGATTGGCTCACCCTGATGTTCCTTGAACCCGACAACGTCGTACTCTTGGAACACATCGCCCATGAAGCTGAGCTGGCATTCATGGGCGGTAACCAAGGTCCTGCAGCCACATCGTATTGCCACCCACAGCACATGTCCCAAAACCTTGTAGCTTTGTGAAGAATGCTGACATATCCAACCACAACAGTGGACATGTCTGCCTTCGTCTGGACTCAGAAGGCATGTGCTACCTGTGCAAGGTGAGGCACTCCCATGATCAGAGTAGCACAGCGTCATTTGGCAATGTTCCCAAATCGGACATACTGCTGTGGGGAAATTACACACATGGCAATGTAGCATGAGATGTGACCTTGTTGGACCCTTCAACCTGATCACTGTCAGCAGAGCACACAGCCGCCGCAGTCTGGTGGCACAGCAATATGCAGACCACATGGGCTGTGAGTCGTGTCCCCTCACACGGGGCAATGGGCAGTCGCCAAACATCCCATGATTCATCCAGCAAGGCGAGGTGGGCTGAGAACGTTGCCATCTGTAATGATTTACGTACATTTTTGCACCGCCATGTCTTGCACCTCAACATGTTCCGATGCTGCGTGAAAGAGACTGTCTCGAATAAATCCGAATTCCTAAGCAACACTTTTTAAACTCAAACACAGATCAATATTTTATATTGAGGTGGAGGAAATGTATTCTTGTATGCAATCATCAAAGTGCAAAATCAGTTTTCTTATGCTTTTGTGTCAACATGATTTTCTCGATTCCATGTAACAGAAGCAATGGAAATGTGCAGACAGATTTGACCTGTGGTTTTAGTATCGCTTTGAAGTTTAAGTGCTGTGACCACTGTCCGAAAGAAGCTAATAAAACAGAGTGACACTGACTGGCATCGAGGTGGACACGCAGAGACGGTCACGTACAAGCAGAATGAGGAAGATAAAACAGGCAGCAATCTTATACAGAATGATAGACGCAGCGTCAAATAGAAAACGATAGACAGTCAAAGGCCTGGGGTGGCAGGCACTTGTAAAAAGACAGTTAGAAAGAAAGAGAAAGGGAAATGAAGAGACAGTGCAGGGTCTGCATGAATGAGACAGTTCCTGAGAGGCGGGAGGGAGCAGTGTAAGGCAGACAAAGCGTGACAGGCAGGCATTGTGACATCAAGTGACAGACAGGATACAGGAATGAAGTAGCAGAGAAAATTCTCTGAAGACGTTAGGACCATAGCAGACAATACGCGCATCATTACACTTAGCAGTACAATTAGGAACAGTAGAAGCACAGTCACATCAGCACCACATAAACCGTAATTTAATCCATTTTTCAGTGTAAGAGAAAGATTAAAAGAAAATCAGAGGGCTGCGAAATAAGACAGAGGAGGGGGTGTGAGGCGAAGAAGAAGTGAGAGAGATACAGACTCTAGAGGGAGATGAACTAGGATTCATACGGAGGGCGTGGCCAACAGCTCATGGAGTTAGACCTATCGCCGCGCCTCTGCACCAGCCACCGGTATCAAGTGCCACCTTGAGCCCACTGAGAGCCCCAGTGCCATCCTCAAAGCGGGCACAAAACAGAGCAACATGCTGAATGCAGCACTGACTAATTCTCAGATGACCAAATGCTCTGACCCAACAGACAAACCCTGATGTCAACAAGCAACAAGAAGAGAGCTGTTGACTTCGGTGGCCAGCAGCCCATCACTATTGTGGAGTCCGGAACTGCTGATGGGCATGCAGTGTTTCAAGTTGAGTTAAGCCGCTGATGACATGGGTCATGAGCTGTGCTAACACCTGACTGATGGGTATCTCCAGGAGGAGTCCTGGGCTGTTGGACCGCAGGAGCAGATCTGAGGAGACCCCCTACTGACTGCTGGTGTCCTGCCTCCCCTCCTTCAACTCTGAAGATATAGCTCTAGTTGGTAACAGAATTGAGGAAAGAGTCCACATTGGAAACCCTATTGGAAGAGATTTGATCTTTTTGATCTTATATATGCTTACTGTGTGTCATAAAGCAAAAGACACACAATTCATACATGGAATGCAGAACAAATCAAAGATTCACCCTCCAGTCAAGAGACCTGGGTTAAATCTATCATTCTTTTGCTCACCATGATACCCCAGATTAGACCCAGCCATATGCAAATCAGTCTTGACCCTGTGCCTCATGGGAACAGTCCAGCCCGAACTGCCAAGCCAGGTCTTCCTGGACAGAAAAAAGCATCCTGGGACTGGTTTTGGGATAACGTCCCTCATCAGCCAGGCTAGCTTGAATCCAGTGGCACAGTGAACCCAGGGCCCACTTCTGGACATACCCGGAACACTTAGGACAAGGAAGCATAAGACACACAATTGATGGAGGGAATGTGGAACAAATAAAACATTCACCCCAGTCAAGAGATCTGGGTTAAATCCCATCACAAAAAAAGATGATTTAACACAGATCTGTGACAAGTGGTGAATGTTTGATTGGTGTAGAATTCCGTTCTTCATCTGTTCTTTTTGCATTTGTCGTCCTAAGTGGGAAGGGTATGCCCACACGTGGGTTCCGTGCTCACAACACCGCTGAAACCTAGTGTGGTCTCCTGTGATCCTGGCTAGGTTTCTCATCTTGATGTAAGTGTGACTACAGACGGTACCCATCCTGGACCCTGAATTCCTGCCTCTCACTATAATTTAGTGTTTTTACAGTGGGTCCGTAAGTATACCGATACCACTGAGCATTACAACACACCTTAGCGCGTGTGTTGGATATTCACCTTTCATGTGGTACGTTTTTTGTCACTCACGCACTCTTCACCCGGTCCTGACAAAAGCCCTTACATTTTCTATCTAAGGCTGAAACATGTAGACCATATTTTAGACAACTAAGAGTATATTCACTCCAGCAGTTGCACCATTTGATTTAACCGTATCCTGGGACGCCAATAATAAACACATAAGGCAAGGATTCCTAGAGATACTTTTAAATCCTCACTACACCACTAAACACAAATACACCACACCAGCTCCGCTGTAATCAGACGTCGCAGCACAACAGGGGGGTATTCAGCCACCCGGTTGGGACCCCAATGATGAAGCATGACACCAACCAGGTTGGTGTGTGAGGGCTTTTCACAGTGGGTTCGTTCACATTGTTTCACATATATTTGAACTGGGGATAGGGACATTCCCCATAACTTCCTCTCTCTCTCTTTGATTTAGATAGTATTTGCGGTATACCTTCCAATGCTACTTTGATAAAAATGGGGATACACAATAGAATGGGAAGCATTTAAGGTCATGGACAGGGACCATGGTAATGAAATGATAGCAGGGCCACAGAAACAATATAACAATATCTGATTGGCTTCAACGTCACATTGAGGTGTAAGAAAACAGGCCTTTTTGCAGATGCCCCCTCACTTTTAGGCCCTAGTGCTCTTTTCCCAAACCTGATATGTGTGAATTGGTAACCTCAATTGCCAAGGACTTTACCCCCTTATACGTCCCTAGGGCCATATTTATGAGGCCTTGCGACAGTTTTGCGCCTCAGTTGCGTCACTTTTTGTGATGCATCAGAGGCGTAAAGCATGCCTCCTGTTGCACCCTATTTACAAAGTGACGCACCTAAGCAGATGCGTCACTTTGTAAACCCCTGCTGTACATTATACCTGTGTCAGGTATAATGTATGCAGTTTGGGCGTTCCCACATAAGTAAGCCTCGTAGAAGTGACGCAGTGAAATCTACCATATTTCACTGCGCCACTTCTAGGGTGCAAATGCGTTAAAATCTTATGCCTGCCTCACAGCAGGCATAAGACTGATGCAGGCCCGTTCACATGGGGCTTGCCCCATGTAAAAGGACACTTTGCTGGAGTTGCGTCACTTTTGTGAAACACTCCAGCCATGCGTCACTTTTGCGCCATACAGATACGTCAGAAATACTGACGTATCTGTAACTCCTTGCAACATGATGCATCATACAGTAAATATGACGCTTCAATCATGTTGCAAGGAGAGCGCACTGAGAAGTGATGCATTGCTGCTTTCATGCAGCGATGCCTCACTTCTCATAAATGAGGCCCCTAGTATATGGTACCAATGGTACTCAGGGCAAGGGTGGTAAAGGGGTCCCCAGGGTTTGCAGCCTAAGAGAACCAAATAAACTACTGACGGCTGGCCTGTATTTGCATACTACATGAGCAGTGCAAAGTGCCTTAACTTGACTTTGCCCACAGTACGTGTGGAAAAGTCAATACACTATCTTTGATAGTCACACCTATGGATGGCTTCCTAGAGACCAGGAGGCAGGGTGCTCTATATTAAAGGTGTGGACATGTAAGTGTAGGTTTATAGGTCTATATAGTACCCTTTGTCATTGAAGGACACTATAAGTGATAGACAGTTCATAGGAAAAAATGGGCTGGCACATTGGCAAACCTGAGGTTGGCAGCTTCATTAAGCTACTGCCTAAACATGTCATGTTTAGTATCACACAATGTGCCTTCTCGCCCCTGACATGAATCTCTTGCCAGGAACGATGTGGTATCCACTCAGATGGCCACCTTAGAGGTTGTACCCCTGCTTTCCCCAGTGTATCTCTGATTTGGCAGACAGCCCATGCTGGCTGCTGCCAACACAGGATTCTGACCTCCTGCCAGACAGAGTGATCACTCACAGGAGTCAGGAACAAAGCCCTGGGCAGGATGGAGGTTGCACCTCCTCTCTCTCAGGAAGGCTAGTGAAGTGGCACATCAAGGCGGTGTGCCCCTCTGACATCCATCAGGGCTGACTTTCATAGGAGGATACAGGCCTCCCGCTGCCCCAGGCACATTAGCACCTGGACAGGTGGGTAAATGAGGTAGTCAGGAGAGGTACACCACCAGAAGGCTAGCCACACAGCTAGGGTGAGCTGCCTGGTCTGCACACCGAAAAGACGACTTCTGTCATTTTTTTAAAGTGGTAAAAATAGAGGGTCCTGGGTAGAAATGATGACCTACACCCCAGATGAGCTAACCTCAGGAGCGGATAATCCGCAAGGGTTAGCAGCTTATTGGCTACTTTCCCCCACACCCCAAATTCCCCTAACTCTAGGACTTAAGGGAAATCCCTGACACCAGAACCTCAGTTCTGAAGAACCTGCGTCAAAGAAGAAGGAAGAAAAGCCCAGTGTCAGTGATAACAGGACTTGCACAAAGAAAAAGAGGGATACCCTGCACTTGTGGCAACGCTCCTGGAATTTCCTGATAAAGACTCGTCCTAGGCTAATTCTCAGTTACCTCAGAGAGGGACCCCTGTGGAAGCCTGAAGCCCCCTCAGACTACCCTGCACTAGTACCACTAGTCCCCTGCAAACTGTAGGTAAAAAAAAGCTTTGGATCCGAAGACTCGCTGGCCATTGGGCCCTCTGAGGGATTGACCAAATCCAGATGGGCTAGTGCATTGTGAGAACTGTAGTCCTGTCTTCCACAAAGGTGCAGGCAGCTGCTGCGCTCCCTGGGACCACCTGACATTGAAGTTACTTTCTACTCTGATTACCACTGCTATGGCTTGTTGTTCACCAGTCATGCAACCGACCCCTTTGCTCGATGCTGCACCTAGAGGGAGCTCTATCAAACCTTTGATCAACATCAGCACCGCCCCGTTGATGTGTCTTTGCACTATTTACCCTACAGCACCATTTCAGCTGTAAAAGCAGCTCCCTGTTGCTCCCATTTAGCACCAGGGATAGCCAGAGCAACTGTGCACCTAGAATCTAGGGCTCAGGTAAAAATGAACTGACAGTCGTGGCTTGGTCCTGGGACCTGCATCACCTGACCCTGCAAGGGCACCACACAGCTTGACCTGCAAGTGACCAATTGTCTCTAGTGGTTTTTCCTATTGACTGCAATGATAAAGTTTCAGTGTATTATTTTGCACTGATTTTAATTTGCATCAAAAATCAATAATTCAGGTTACATGTATGCCATCCCATTCATTCTGGTGTTTAAATCAAGATAAAAAATATACTAAATTTTTATAAATTTGTGTCAGATTTCTCTTAAGTCGTGTCAGTTACTTATTGTCCATGTCAGTATTCTGAAATGCTCAATGTGTGTTCCAATAGTAAAGCTTGATTGCTGGAGTAGAGCAGCGCTCGCAGACGCGCATCACGGAGGGGATCCTGGTGCCTATGGTAGGAACATCGACTGCATGGAATTAAGAAATGAGGGACGGCAAGTTGATCCTCGGGAAGATCGAGTCGCCAAAAGCAGATAAATAATAGGCCTGGGAGAATTTTAGTTATTCCTGAGTAATCGGAGTAGTTTGAGTAATTACGCATTACTCTTGTGATGCAAAATTACTGAAATTCTGTAATTACGCCAGCTTGAGTGATTAAGAGTAATTTGGGTCAAAAAATCCTACCGCAGGAGTACAGCAACAACGAAGCATGAGAAGCGAGCGGCTACTGGGTACTGCTGTTCGTGTCGTGTAGCATATAGTGCTCTTTTCTTCGCTCAAAATGCATTCGCTGGCCCATTTTGGAACAAGGGTACATTTTGTACTAAGAAGATTGCTCACAATGCTGGGTTACTCTTTTAACACAATTACACATAATTATGAGTGATTTTGCAGTAATGACTCTAGACAGGATTACACCAGTTCCGCCCACCAGATAGACACATGGATGGAGGCTCTTTGAATCTCTCAGATGAGGGGACAGCCCAGTACGGCTTTCAATAAAACAAGTAGTGGAAATTCACTGGATGAGTACAGCCAGGTGCCAGGTAAACATTGCAAAAGTCAAAGACATAAATCTGTGTTCTTAAAATATTTGATTAAAAGTTGTAAATTTAGGGGCAGATTTACGAGCCCCCTGTGTCACCAGTACGTCACTTTTTGTGATGCACTGGAGGCGCATTTCACTTCTCCATATTTACAAGGAGAGGAAAATCCACCCTGCATGACTTTTCCTCTCCTTGTAAATATGGCCTCTTCACACGCAAACTTTGTGTGGAAGGGGCGTTCCATGGGTGTTGCTGTGGGTGTTCCCACGCAACACCCATGGAACTGGACACATTTCCAGATTTACGAGGAATCGTAAATCTGGAAATGCATGTCAATGCCACGCCTCCCAAGCGTAGCGAGGTGCAACGAGGAGAAATGTTTTCATTTCTCCTTGTTTTTTCCTCTTTCAAAGCATGCTGCATTCTACGCATTGAAAGAGGAGAATGCCTGTAGTTATTGTTTTAATTCAGGAAGGGAACCCTTCCTGCACAAAAACAATTACCCCATGATACAGGCATCCTTGCCAGAAACCGGTCCTCGGAAGCTTGTTTCCGATCCAGGGAAGGCATGGCTTGGCAGTTCGGGCTGGACTGTTCCCATGAGGCACAGGGTCAGACTGATTTGCATATGGCCATGTCTGAACTGGGGTGATGTGGAGTGCAAAAAAACGATGGATTTAGGCCCAGATCTATGTACTGGGGTGAATGTATGACATTGTTCTGCATTCTGTCCATCAACTGTGGTTTTTGCATTTGTCACACCGAGTGGGACGGGTATGCTCAGACGTGAGTCCCATGCTCTCCACACCACTGGATTCAAGCAAGCCGGGCTGAAGACGGCTAAATATGCCAGAAACCGGTCCTCAGAATCTTGTTTCCGGTCCAGGGAAGGCGAGGCTTGACAGTTTGGGCTGGACTGTTCCCATGAGGCACAGGGTCAGACTGATTTGCATATGGCCATGTCTGAACTGGGGTGGTGTGGAGTGCAAAAAAGCGATGGATTTAGGCACAGATCTCTGTACTGGGGTGAATGTATGACATTGTTCTGCATTCTGTCCATCAACTGTGGTTTTTGCATTTGTCACCCGGTATGCGTGTGTCCCATTGTCTCCACACCACTGGATTCAAGCAAGCCGGGCTGAAGACGGCTGAAATGCCAGAAACCGGTCCTCGGAATGCCAGAAACCGGTCCTCGGAAGCTTGTTTGCGGCACCACTTCACTCCCGTGCCTCAGCACTCTCTGCGGCACCACCTCACCTCCATGCCTCAGCACTCTCTCTGCGGCACCAGCTCACCTCCATGCCTCAGCACTCTCTCTGCGGCACCACCTCACCTCCATGCCTCAGCACTCTCTCTGCGGCACCAGCTCACCTCCATGCCTCAGCACTCTCTCTGCGGCACCACCTCACTCCCATGCCTCAGCACTCTCTGTGGTACCACCTCACCTCCATGCCTCAGCATTCTCTGCAGCACCATCTCACCTCCATGCCTCAGCACTCTCTGCAGCACCACCTCACCTCCATGCCTCAGCACTCTCTCTGCTGCCCCACCTCACTCCCGTGCCTCAGCTCTCTCTCTCTGCGGCACCAACCACCTCACCTCCATGCCTCAGCACTCTCTCTGCAGCCCCACCTCACTCCCGTGCCTCAGCACTCTCTCTGCAGCCCCACCTCACTCCCGTGCCTCAGCACTCTCTCTGCGGCACCACCTCACTCCCGTGCCTCAGCACTCTCTCTGCGGCACCACCTCACTCCCGTGCCTCAGCACTCTGCGCCACACACATCCCTCGGTTCACTCCCTCTCCCGCTCGGGGCTGTGTTTGACGAGTGAGAATCGTTTATCACCCCATTTCACAAATGACTCGGAAAACACAGTGATTTGGCAGCAATAAGTAACAATACAGATCATTTCGTCTGCTTGGAGCAGAGCCGTCTCCGAGAGTCGCAGTTAGGAAGGGGTGCAATTTCTCTGGCTAAAGACATACAATGCAGTAATTATCTAAACCGGTGCAGGAAAGCTGTATTTCAGCGAATCTGCTTTTTTACCCGTCAAATTGGTGTACGCAAAAGCGCAGCTCTATACAGGATCCCATTTAGCAATTTTCCATTTCAGGCACCAATTGTATTAAGCCTTTTCCTATTTATTTTTGGTTAAGTCCAATTCTGCCAGTGTGAACACATATTTCCTGCACACAAATATGTATATTTTCAGTTATTATAACTTCTGCCTGCTATTACAATAGAACTGATACACAATCTGTGTTTTTTCAACACGGAGGCTGCTGGACTGCGAACCTACAGACAGGTCAGTCATGGGCAGGGCTTGCTGTAGGGCAGTGCGACTGGTGCAGCCCCACTGGGCGCTGACCTGGAGGGGGGCTCTGACCTCAGGAGGGGGCAATGTGTTGAGCAATAACTTACCATTTAAAAGCACCTGCTGTAGAAGTCCTTGTCCCTCGGCTTTCAGGCAACAATAAAAATGTCAAGATAACTCTTGTGATGAACGTTCCTGCTACGGAGAGATTGGAGTTTTGTCTAGAGAAGTTTTGACTCACCGTAAAGTAGTGAAAGTGGCCTAGCCCCACCCTGGCTGCTAGGACTCCAACATGCATCGACAAAATTAAAGTATATCAAAACTTGTCATGAACATTTTAATTCATGTTTTATCAATGACTGTTAGTTCATTTTGATCATTTTGTTCCATGAGCTATTCATGAATTCAACAAATACACAATGCAAATAAATACATATTCATAAACTTCAAGTGTACAAACTTTCTGTTAAACCCAATGCATTTCGGGACATTCGGTCCCTTCATCAGAGGTTGTGAATTTCTCAATACAGAGCATAATTACACATTAGTCACCACGGATAGCCTTTGTCCAGAATCGCAATGCGTGCAGAGTAAATTGCTCACGAGAAACTGTTGATATAAATAAACGCCCATCAGAAGATAGTTTCTCCGTCTTAAACCGTAATCTAAAACTTTCTGGATTTGTAACTCACCAGAATCCAGAACATCTTAGATTACGGTTTAAGACGGAGAAACTATCTTCTGATGGGCGTTTATTTATATCCACAGTGTCTCGTGAGCGATTTACTCTGCACGCATTGTTATCGGTGGAAATTCAGTCGCATGAGGTCTATCATTTCATTGAAGCAGCGTCGTTATTTATGGTGAAGTGGCAAGAGCAAGCAATTCTGGACATGAATTAAAATGTTTATGACAAGATTTGATATACTTTAATTTTGTTGATGCATGTTGGAGTCCTAGCAGCCAGGGTGGGGCTAGGCCACTTTCATTGTTTATATTAATGCATAGCAGGCATTATTCAACATTGCACACGTATCGAGATACATTTGAATTTCAGATTAGCGTGAGTGCACTTACTTCACTGGGCGTCATCAACGCTAAAGCTGGCCCTGGTCAAAAGTCCTCCACAAGGTGATTTTGAGCTCCACCCCAAAAAGGAGGAGCCATGCACAGCTTACACTTGTAAATTGATACTTGTATAGCGCACTACTCACCCGCAAGGGTCTCAAGGCACTTGTACGAATACCGCTGTGGAACCCATCCTGGCTTTCCCTGTGAGGCGTCCACTCCTGGGCCCCCCAAGGTGGAGGCCAGGCATCCTTAGCATTGTGTGGGCTGTTGTGGAGATTAGGCAAGCTATTGCCCAGAGTTGCAGAGTGGGACCCATGATTGGAATAGGCACCGAGGCGAGAATTATCAGGTCCGTGGAAATTGAGCCCAAGACCCGCCGAGGCGGGGAATTGAACCCTGGTCCCGGGCTAGACCTCTGCAACAGGGTCTGCCGCTCTAACCATTGAGCCACACTTAGGACACGGATAGCACATTTTAATCCTTCTTGTTCTCCTTAGTGTAGCTGACTGGTTAATCATTCATGCAAAAGAAATAAAGACAGATTGCGCACATGAAAAGTGCAACAATCAGGGCACAAGTCCTAAAAAAAGAAGTGGGAGGGACTAACAAAGTTAGGCTGTATGTAGGTGGCATCACGGCGCGTGAGATCATAACTCATGACAACACGGCTCATGACTCATATGTGGCATCACAGAAAGTGACCCCACAGGAAGTGACATCTCAAGAAGTGACGTTGGATATTAAGATCCCACACATACCTTTACCAGGTCTATCATGAGTAAATGTAAGTGCATTACGAGATTTAACTGATGAGATTGTGTCGGGGTTGTGTCAAAAAGGTGGCGCAACCCAAACACAAAATCTGGTCCTCAACTAATATATTGAGGGGCATATTTATGGAGAAAATGTGCAGCTCAGTGTAGCCCAGCGCAGCAAGTCACCTTGCAGCGCTGAGTCACTGGGAAAGGGTGGGAATGAGCCGTATTTAGGGCAATACAGTGCATTGCTGTCCTTTCCCCTGCACTGGCACACAATGGGCTGCCTAGCACCAATGCAGGTACCCTTGCAACTCAATGCAAGGGGGCCTGTGTTGCATGCAGGATTGTTTTTGTGCAGGAAGGGGCACCTGTTTTACCTGTTCTTTTAAATATGCATCAAAATCCATTGAACACCCATGGAAATGCCACCCCAATGCAGAATAGTACAATGCAGCAATTTGCGCTGTGTAAGATTACTCGAGACTTATGAAGCCATGAAGGGCCAAGCAAGGTGGCCTTGCATAAATTCCCAAATCTAATTTTCCGTTTGTGTCGCTCTTGCACCACATTGTGTGGGCAGGATAGACGCAAAAAGGCGCATAAATATGCACCCTATTATTTTTTTTACTTTGCCACAAAGAAATTGGCAACAATGAAAAACATGGCAGTACTTCTGGTCTACTTAATTGGTTGCAAAGTCTATGTTTTGAAATATCTTATGGGGTTGAAGCACCTGCTGCAGAGATCTTTTTGTGCCCAGTAAATGTCAGAGAATAATAATATTGTTAGGAGAACTCTGAAGGTTTACGCTTTCGCTGGAGAGATCTGTGTTTTGTTTAGTCCCAGATTGTAATCAGAGATGTATAGAAGAGTAACGTGTCTCCGACAAGCACATAATTTAACATGCAGATAACAGATTTTTATTTTATGTAGATAGGTAAATGGGTTGCTGCTATTAACATAGAGATCCTTTCGTTACTTGCAGGTCATACATTTTAATCCTTCTAATATAGCACAGTGAGCTATGAAGGACATGAGACTCCTACACCTTCTAACACATCTTGTACGTTGATTTACACATAAGATTTATTCTCAATGTATAATGTGCTCTGACACCCTAAATTGGGATGAGTAGCGCTATAAAAGAAATAAAATAGTGGTATTTAAATTGTTATTTGGGTAAATACTGGGACAAACAAACACATCTGATAGTTGGGGAGAGCATGTGGCCTATCGGGCTTGAGCAGTTGATCTCAAATCTGGGGAACCGGGTTCGAGTCTCGGCAATGACACTCAGTATCGGGCGATTTTGGGCAAAAGACTTAATCTCCCCGTGCCTAACGAAAATGAATGTGTCCTGTGTAACGTAACTGGTGCTCATGTAAAGCGCTCTGATACCTTTGGGTCAAGTTTGAGATATATAAAACTCTGGAGATTTTTACACTGCATGCATATCTCTCATATGCAATGACTGAACAAAGCCATAACCAAGTAACAAAAGGGGGACTCTGGGTTGAGGCAGAGATTCAGGGGAAAGTAACTACATTCATCTAGAAGACTAATCAAACTGCCTGAAACCATTTTCTTTCCATTGGCGGAGTATCTCTCCATATTGGAGGGATTCTTACCTCATCATTCACAGAGTCATAAAGAGTGTGTATATCTAGATGCCAGGACTGTGAACAAGCAAATATCAGACATCCTTTTATAATATCAAAACATATATGTTGATTTATTATACATATTGTCATATAAAAGATACATATATCTATTCACATCAACCTACATAGATGTGACTAAAATTCGTAAAAGGAAAAATACCCCACTAATACTCAAATGAATATGCCCCAAATCTCCATACATTCATTCAAAGATTCTCTACACTCACACCAGCAAACAACCATTGAACAAGACAAAGGGAACAAACCTACTATTCAAGATAAGATGTGCTAATGAGGTAACATATGCACAAGATAGCAGCCCAATATTTTTCAAAATATAATTCCTATACATAGGTATGTTTTTCAAATATTTTCTTTTTTTCATTTGATTCTTATGACATTTAGAGCATTGTTTTCATAGAGTCTTGTTCATTTTCTGTGCTATTTTTACACAATTGTGTACCACATCAAATTAGGAGTTACCGGTTGAACATAGGGCAAAGGGATATTTTCAAATAAGATCATAATCTTCATATTACCTTAGACTAGATTATGCAAAGAATTAACCCATACATATAAATACAAATTCCCAAATCATCTAGTTAAATAAGGACTACGTAGATGATGTGCTAATCATACTTTCCAATCCAAAAGCCTCAGCATTTTGTGCACTGCTTATTATTATGGATGGTCTTAGAATACGAGTTCAATTTATATAAAATGTGCTTTAAAATTGATTTTTAGAAACCTGGAACTATATTATCTTCTAAAATAATTGAATACTTCCAAATCCATATCTGCCAGAATCATTCTATGATAGCATTGTTTAACCTTCAAGAAACTTTCAAGATAAGATGTATTCTGAGGGCTGTTCTAGTTTTTACTTCACTTATTAGTGGACATTTTAATATTATTAAAATGAAGTTTGAACTAGCATTCTTACATCAATGTAGATGCTTTCCGCAGATGGGAAACTAATTGTTTATTAAATTACATGTGGATGGATAAATTTGTATATGGAATAAATTCCAAGTACAAAAGGAAAATAAGAGACAAGCGCTATAGCAAATCTCCCAGAAGTATAAATGTACATGATCATGAAAAACAGAAATGACACAAAATTTGCATGAGAAAATGATCACATATTATTAGGACTTTGGCTAACCCTAAATGATCACAAGAAAAGAGAATTAAACAGTATCTACATGCAAGAAATTGAATTGTTGGTTGATTGGGGTGGGAGCTGTGGTCAAGCAGCAACTACAATCCTTGTCAGAGTGAGGCCAAGCCCCCCCAAATTAACCTGAGCAAAACCTCCTTCTGGTAGCTTGGAAAAGAGTAGACAGGCTTAACTTAGAGGCAATGTCTGAAGTATTTGTGCAATATTAAATTGAAAAACACAAAACAAATTGATCGGACACTAAATTAAGAAATAGAGCAGCATTTAATAAATAAAGCAACACCAACAAAAAAAAATCCAAACAGTAGAACTAGAGATATAGATTTAAAGATGTAAGTGTAAAATAGCACCAAAAAGCACAAATCCCCAACCGTGGCAGTTTTGGTTGCACTGGACCGGGGCAAAGTCATACTTTCAGACTAACTATGATGAAGCGCAGGTCGGCCACAATCAACAGGTTAGGCCTGCTGATCTGTGCAAAGAAATCTGTTTGTGATGGAGGTGGCCACTAGGAGGAGGGAGAGTGTCACAGGCAGCTGCCAGAGTAGCGCAAAGAGCAGGTCAGGCGCTGTGGGTGGGCATTACTGGAGCTTCGCTTTGGTGGTTCCCTGCTAGTGGTCAATGATGTAGGGCGAAGAGGCAGCTGCTGAGGCTTCATGTTGAATCCCCGTGCAGCGAGATATTGGTGCGAATGGGGCCATTCATGGTCACTAAGAGTCCAAAAGCTTGAATGCAGCTCCGAGCCAAACCAAGGGTCCAAGACCTGAGAGGCACCACTTGGGGGGTCAGGAACTCACTTCAGCTGGATCCAGGGGCTGGTGCAGGATAATAAGGAGCCTTTTGTGTCCCTGAGGCTCAGATCAGGAGGTCAGAACATTAGACCTTTGAGTCACTCTGGTGTCCTGGGTGCAAGGGTGAAGCTGCAGGTCCAGTTCTCTTCTCACCGGCCAGTGGGCAGCAGGTCAGCATAGTACGGCAATAGTTCCTTTAGAGTAGCAGTCTAGCACAGTGTCAGTTCTTTCAGCAGCATAGCAGTCCTTCTTCCTGGCAGAGTATCCACAGGTCCAGAAGTATACTGAAGAGTTGGTTTTTGAGGTCCAGTATTGATACCCAATTGTGCTTCTAAAGTGGGGAGAAGTTTCTGAAGGCATGCCTGCCTTCCTGGCCCTGGCTCAATACTAACTACAGGAGGTTTACAGCCTCATGTGTGGAGACAGGACACAGCCTATTCAAGTGTAAGTGGGGTTAAGCTCAGCTCCTCCCTCCCATCTTGCTAGTGAGGGCCCATCCAGTCACACCTAAGGTCCCCGTTTCAAGTGGCTGTCTAGGAGGAATACACAAAGCCCAACTGTCAACTACACCCAGTCATGTGACCCACAGACAGACTGCAGGCACCAAATGGCAAAGGCAAAAAAATGCCAAATTTCTAAAAGTGACGTACCAGGAGGTTGTTTGTGTACAAAATTTCTAAAAGTGGCATTTTAAAAACTGTAAGTTAAATTTCGACTTTGCCGTAAGGCCCTTATTACAATGGCGGTCAGTCGTACTGCCCAACGCCATCATTCCAGCCAGGTGACCGTCCGACAATGTGTTGACGGTCCCACCTTACGATAGGACTGCCATGCAGGCGGTCGTAAAATGCTTTTTTCAACTACGGTTTGTAGCTGTGGCCCAGGGAAAGGGCCACATCTCAAGCCATAGTAGAAAAGGGCATACTGTGCACATTCATGCACCATTTGCCAGGCACCATGGCACACTGTGCATGGATGTATGGGGGGCACTACATGTGCCCCCTCAAGCCACCAAGCAGTAGCCCACGGGGGAGGGGGTCCTGCTTGGGGTCCCCAAAGTCCATTTCCGTCTGCCTATGCATGCTTTTAAATTGACATTTCCAGCTGACAAAATAAACCCTTTGCCAGGACTAAACCTTCCTTTTTAATATAAAAGTCACCCCAAGGTAGGCCATAAACAGCCCACAGGGCGGACTGTGGTAAATTTAAAACGTTGGACATCTAGTTTTAAGTTTTTTATGTCCTCCTAGTTACAAACCCTCAAATTCGTTTTTCACTATTTCAAGGCCTCCCACTTACATTGGATAACATGGGGTTACCTTATTAGGTTCAATAAGTGATTACCTTTGTGTGGGAGCGGGTAGAAATGTCACTTTTGATGTCTGACGATTTTTAATTTGAAATCTGCTTGATGGTGAAGTTGGATTTTAAGTCAAAACTGTGAAACTGGCACTTTTAAAAAGTTGGCTTTTTCTTGACCAAACCATTCGGTGCCTGCAACCTGTTCCTGGGACGCATTACTAGGAGTAGTTGGCGGTTGACCTTTGTGTATTCCTACCAGAGAGTATCATAATAGAGGGTCAGGGTGTTGGCAGGATGGGCCCTGCAAGGCAGAATGGGGGGATGGATCTGTGCTCTGCCATATTTGCATCCTAGATACTGCCTCAGCTCACACGAAAAACTTCCCTATTGTGACTACAGATAGACTCGAACTGGGACATGGAGACAGGAAATTCAAAACACCTCTGTAAGGAGAAATCTGCAGACGTTTCTTCCACTTGGCACCAGGTATAAAAAGTGGTTCCCTAAGATCAACTCTTCACTATGCTCCTAAACCTATGGCTACTACAGAAGGACGCCCTGCTGTCCTGCTGCTTGAGGCCCGCCCTGTTTGCAGAGAAGGAAGAGTGAACCTGCACCCTTCATCCCATTCTGAAGGGACTTCAATGGTCAGCTAACTGACCTTGTGTTCTGAGCTACATGAACATAAAAAGCTCCAGAGACATCTCTGCTTCTTCCCAGCTGACCTCCTGCCTAAACCTGCAACCAGACGTGCAATTGGACCTGCCTGAGCCATGCTGGTCCCAGCAAGAGTGAGTCCCTGATCCCTAAGAGTTGCCTCACCAGGTCTTGGACTCCTGGGTGGCATCAGAGAACACTCCTCTGGCAAAAAAAGGAAAAATTCTGAAATCTTGGGCTCTTTGCGATTTTGAACGGGCCTGTACATGCCAAGATCTTGCCATCTGCGCCGATCGCCAACATGAAGCTCTGGTGAACCCAAATCTTCATGCTACAGTGATTGACAGCAACAACTGGCAAGGTGAGATCTGCCTTCATGCTACAGAAACAACAGCCCAGGGTGACCGCCAATGCTAATCTCCAGCAACGACGGTCTGTGACGCCAGACTTGATCTTCGCACTAAAGCAATGAACGTCAGCGTTACCTGGAGTGCTCTTCATGCTACAGTGACAAATACCTGCAACACTCTCCTTGCTACTCACAGCCCCCTCCACCAAGAAAATGAACTCTTCATACTGGACTTTAGAAGGTAACTTTTTCAGCCGGAATAACCTGGTCCCTGCATCTGGCCCACACTCCATCATGGTTGGCCTGAACTTGTGACTTTTGCCCGGTCCCACATGACCAGATAGCCGCGAGTGGCGCTTTGTACTGTTAGGGGATATGCTTACCTTAAACCTTCAAAATAGCATAGCTTCAATTCTACTGGTTGGATTTTTGTTGTTTTTGGTCAACTAATATATACAATTTTACTCTATTTTTCTTAATTTATGTGGCATTTTTCTTGTGTTGTGTTTTTAGTTTATTGCTGTTTGTGGGCCACATAACTGCTTTACACATTGACTCTAAGTTAACTGCTATTGTGCTAAGACACTAGAGGGTTAAACACAGGTTAATGTAGTGACTTTTTGTGGTTCACCCTGACAGGGATTGTGGCTGTTGTTTGAAAAGGGCTCATCCCCTCCCTCAGCAACCAACCATCCAATTTCTCACACCTATCAATGTGGACTAAGCAGCATCTTTAATGGATCAGAACAACCCTATACAAATAGTTGATTTGCCCTAAAAGTAAATATACTAAACCTGAAACATGATGAAACTTGTTGGGTGTTTAGTACTAAGAGCAACAATCTAGGACATACATTTTATGAGTGTCTCTCATTATTTGAATTAATAAATGGTAAGGATATCTTGCAGCACAAGTCAAGCCCTCCAAGCAATTGTTCATCTAAGGGTATGTATAGGACAAGTTAATCATTTGAAGAGACAATTTCTATGGAGAATTTATCAAAAAGTGCACTTCAAAAATTTTGAAAAGTAATAAGCTTCACATTATCAAAGAGAGACTGTTTTTTAGAAATATGTTTCCAAGTGGCCATGAGAAACGTTTTATATACAAAAAGAGGTTCTACTATAGCCGTAAACTTACCTCCAAGGGCTATAACGGTTTTTAAAAACCCTGAACCTGAGTTATAGGCCTGAGAAGCAGATTAGGGCCTGTAATGAGGGAGAGGGCCTTTAACAACCAGTATAGCCCTCGTCAGCAGACTATAAGGTTATTAGAACATTCCACCCAAAAAGGGTAGAATGATCGAAATGTGAAATAAAGAATCATGAAAACAATATATATATATAATAATTCTTTATTCGGTTAATCACGAAGAAAACCATAAAAGAAACAGTCAGCAGAAAAAAGTCCATACAAATACAAATGATTAGAAAAGACATTTCATAACAACGTTTACACAATAAGAAAAAACTGACATACGATTAAAAAAGAGAGGGTATTTGCTTTTAAAAGTCATTGTTTTTTCCTGTGCATGTTGCTAAAGGTTTTTTTCTGTGGTTCATGATACATTTTAAAAAGTTTAGGACCAGGTAACAGACTTCTTCAGACTCTAAGGTTTGCAGTCTAAGAAAGGCCGGTCGACATTGTCTGAAGCCCCATCGCCTACATAGCGGGAGAATCCAACGTTTTCTGTGAGGATGGTAAAATTTGCAAAACATGATAACGTGGATATTAGATTGAGTTGATTTCCCGTCGCAGGGACACGGGGGCATGCTTGATTCCCAGGCCTTATTTAAGGGAAAAGCAACCAGTCTGAAAAAAAGGTTCAGTCTGAGCCTGGTCAGCAGCATCCTCTCATATATTTTAATCTGCAAGATAAGATACGGTTGAATGCCAAAGGTTTGCTGAACTATATTCGCATGAATCACTGAGGGTTTTACAGCATCGGTTGACAATCTTAGTGTTTCCAGATGTCGTAGTGCAAGTTCCTTAAGCTCCTTCTTTGGGAGGGCAACAATCGACTCTGGTTGAAGATAGTATTTTTCAAGCCCAAGGTCGGTAAAAAAGTTTCTAATATAACGGAGCCACTTCAGTCTGAAGGAGTGGTCGAGTGACATTGTGTCAGCCACTATCGACTGAGATAATGTGTTTGTGTCCGATATCCAGATACGCCTCCACAAGAGCAATGGCTGGATTTTGAGAAGATCCTGGAGATAAGGAATTCCCAGTTCCATGTGGGAGGCGTAGGTTGATGAACCTTTCGGAGTGGCAAGAAGAAATCTTATAAATAAATTTTCAATTTTTTGTAGGGCTCCAACGTCTGTGTGACCCCAGACCCCTGCTCCGTAAAGAGCAATCGCCTGGCACTTGGCGTTGTAGATTCTCAACAGTTCTGCTGGGCGCCTCCTTCCCAGTTTCCGTGAGAAGGTCTGCAAGGCCGCTATTGAACGCTTAAAAAGATGGCATCTCGCGTCCACTGCTGGTTTCCATGTAAGCTTGTCGTCTATCATGATCCCGAGGTATGGATATTGTGTGGTGAGCTCAAGTGGTTGACTATCAAGGAAGATGTTTTTTGTAGCTTTCTTCGCCCCCCCGTGATCATAACAAACGTTTTTTTTACGTTGACCTTTAAGTCCAAGGCGTTCATGAAGGTGATGTATCTATTTAGTGAGTGCTGAAGTTCGCGAGGCGTTCGGGCCAGGATGACAGCGTCATCCGCGTAGAGGAGTGCTGGAATCGGTCTCTGTTTCATTTTTGGGAGGTCCTGGGCCCCCCTCAGCATCTCCTCCTCCAGGCCGTTGGTGTAGAGTGAGAAGAGAAAGGGGGCCAGAACACAGCCCTGCCTGACTCCTCGCTCCACGCCAAATGACTCTGTCAGCTCACCGTTCTTTCCTAAGCGATCTCTCGCCGAGGCCCCAGAGTACAGCTCTCTCAGGAAATCCAACAAGGAGGGATCCACATTCATTTCTCTTAGGACTGTCCATAGTTTGGAATGTGAAACACAGTCAAAAGCGGCAGACAGGTCCACATAGACCATGTATACCGTAGTTTTCTTTGCGTGCATGTATTTGGCCATTATAAGACTAAGGTTGAGTGCCTTCTCTACTGTCCCAAGGCCTTCTCTGAAAACGAATTGTAGATCCGAGATAATGGCTTTTTCCTCGCTCCACTGTTGGAGTCTCTCCAAAATGACCCTCCCCACCACTTTGCCAAGGGAGTCCAAGAGGGAAATGGGACAGTAGCATTTCGCATCCTGTCGATACCCCTTTCTTGAAAATGGGGACCATGATTGATCTGGACCAGGAGTCTAGAATGCCCTCGCTAGCTGCAGCTGCACATACTCTTGTCAGGATAGGTGCCCAGAGATCCTGGTTGAATTTGAAAAGGTCAACAGGGACACCATCAGGGCCTGGGGCTTTTCCTGTCTTGCTTCTTTCCAAAGCCACCAAGATTTCGGAGATGTCAAAGGATATTGGAATTGGGTATTGTACCTCGTTGTAAAAGTTAAATGGGTGGTCTGTGGTTCCTTGATCTTTGAATATGTTTTCAAAGTGGGCTATCCAAGTTCCCTCATCTATGGCCACCTCTATCTTGGGAGAGTTGTTGTCCGAGAGGTAAGGGGATTTGACCGTTCTCCAGAAATCTTTACTGTTTTTCGATAAGGAGCTCTTGTCTAGGTCTTTCCAGAGTTTCTCTTTCATTTGTTGTAGTTTTAGTTTGCGTTCCGTTTTGTATTTTCTTCTCAGGAGTTGAATAAGGCCCGCATTTCTTGGCTTTTTATGAAGGGCGGATTTTAGGTCAGTTAGAGCTCTCGTGCAATTGTGGTTAAACCAGCCTTTTCTTTCTAGATGTTTGTTAGTTGTTTTCCCCGTGAGTAGTCTCTTGGCTACTACCAAGATTTCTGCAAAATTCAACAGGACCTCTGCGTGATTTAGCGCTGGGTCCAGGCAGTTAATAATATTTGGATATGCCTGGTTCACTAATTTTTTTGTGAGGTTTTGTGGGTCGATCTTTTCCCATTTTATGGAGTAACCGTTGTGTTTTCGTAGTTGCAACCTGTCTTGGGTAACAGCTTTTGCTATATCAGTGACCTTAGATTTGTATACTGATGGATGGAATTCAATCTTTAATGCATAGTGATCGCTTAGTGTGTTATCCATTACTTGGTGATCTGTGACCATTGTAGAGAGACCTTGGGACAGCAGGATGTAGTCCACTGTTGTTTGATGGCCTCTGCCCATGTAAGTTGGGTTAAACTGGTTTTTCTCCGCTTTTGGGGAGTTAGCGATCAATAAGTCGAACTCTGACAGTGTGTTATTCATAGCATTGCCCGATTTGTTGTGGACGAAGTGGGCTAGTGAAACCTCTTGATCGTCCACAAACCCACAACATTGGGAGTCTGCCATTGGGCATGGGCGAGTGTTAAAATCGCCTCCCCAAATGAGATGAATCATTTTAGAGTTGTCCTCCCGGTGTTGTAGGCATCTTAGTCTCTCCTGTATATTTTCAACGAAAATCAGGAAGTCGTTTTCCGTTAGATTGTTATATGAATTAAAAAGAGTGATAGTGTCTTCGTTTGCAAAGGAGAGGGAGAATATCTGGCAGTTAGAGTCAGTGAAAAGATTGGTCACTTTTAAGCGGGGTAGGGTGTTAGCAATGTAAGTTGTTAGTCCTCCTTTGGGTCGACCTATTGCACTGCGGATGGCTGGGGAAGAATAGGTTTTATACCCCAGTAGGTGGAGCTCTGAGGTTGTCCAGGTCTCTTGAAGACAAATTATTTTGCCTTGTTCTAGGAAGTTCACGGCCACGGGGTCTTCGATCTTTGTTCGTAGACCCGCCACATTCCAGAATTGGAAAGGTATTGTGTGGGGATTCGCTTTCGGGGCTAAGGTTGGTGAGATCGTTACAATGTTGTTACTTAGGGGGGGGAATGTAGCAAGTTAGAGCTAGTATGTTCTGTATCCCTTGATGGTCAATCCACCATTTCTAAGGAACTATATCTATTTGCTAGTGGAATGTTGTACCAAGGGTCCCATCTGGGCGGTTCTCTACGGATCATCGTCTGCTGTTGATGTCCCCATTCTCCCCAGTTTACTCCCTGATAACGTGGATTTACTATTTGCCAAGGGTTTTCCTGTTCCCGAAAGCGAGAGGCGCCATATTGTCTATTCTCGTAAAAAGTAGGTTGGCGCTGGGGTGGTTCGACCCAAGGGAAAACAGGGTCCTCAAAAAAGTTATTATTTGTGGTTTGAATAATGGGATAGAAGAAGGAAAGTGGTTTAATTCTAATTCCTCCACTTAAATTAGATTGATCCCAGGAGCTAATGTAGTCTGCCGCCCAGGGGTCCTCAAAGGTAATGATGATACAGTCCCCTGAAAATTGTTTACTGCCTTTCCCCACCCATGGGGTCCTACGTAGTGAGGAAATCCTTCCATGGCAGTTTGGTGGCATGGGACGATTTGTCTGCAGCCAGTGGTGTACTTTATTTTTTAAGGACCATGGAGGTTCCGCCGTATTGGGAGCTAGTTCAGGTACTCCAATCATAACCGCTACGTAAGGGGCAGCCTCAGGGGGAAGCTCAGTATGAGCTCTAACTTCTCCAGTCCCTCTTAGGGTGTTTCTTTGGGTTGGTTGGGAAAAGAAGTTGTGTGCCGGGGTCTTGGGAGGAGCGTTTTTTCTTGGTGCTGGTTGTGACGAGGTAGTTGTGGATGGCCCATTATTACTTTGTTTTAATATGGTTGGCCCTGTGGTAGTAATGTTTAGTGTGCTTGAGGTCGACGTGACTGGGGGTGTTGGGGTAGGGGACGATACTATCGATATTACTGTCTGTGGTGTGGTTGTTTGGGTTATGGTGGATTTTGCGATGACACCCAAAGGATTTGGGAGGGTGTTATGAAAAGGATTTGTGCCCCCTTTCTTCTTTGGGGAGGCCCCTGATTGTGTTGTGGCATGGAAATGAGCTTCGAAATCTGGGTCTCTATCTTTGTTACTTTGTGTTCTACAGGTCGTAGAAGTTGTTTAAAAATTTCGGCTAGCTTATTTATGAAAATAAGATTGTCATGGTCTTCCGGGCCCTTTTCCGCAGGTGGTTGGGTTGGTGAGTCCAGTAAAATGGGAATAGAGCCTTCCTGCTGGTCATGATGTACAATTACAGTGGCAAGTTGTTGCTGTAGTGATGGTAGTGGAATGTGTGGAATGTCTGGAGTGTTGGGAGGGGGAGCAGTTTTAGGTATAATGGGAATTATTTGGGTAGGCTTGTTTTTACTAATTGCTCCTTCCCTCCTTCCTCTAGCTTGAATATCCTCCGAGGGTAATATTTGAGTAGGGGATTGAGGGGGTAGCTCAGGGGTTTTTTCTAATTCTGAGCCTAACGGAGAATCTGCAAGCTCGGATACAGATAAGTCTACATTATTTGGGAGGCTGCGTCTACCTTCGTTCACAGTTCCTGGTGCTTTTTTGTTGGTAATCAAAACGGGAGTTCTGGCTTCAGCGAGATTACCCAGGGAGGATCGTTTAGCAAAGTCTAGATCCAATGAGACTCTGTTTTCCATAAGGGAGATACTTTGGTCGATGAACGAGTTTGCTTTTGTAATAAAGTCGTCCATAGGGCCCAATAACTTTCCGACGCTCCCTGGAGCTAGTGTCTTTTTTCCCCTTGTGACTACCATCGTATGATGTTAGAAGTCGATGTAGTGATTAATGTTCATGTGACTACAATAAATATTACTAGAATGGTGAATGTATGGGGGGTATAAATAATTACTTACAAAGGGAGTGGCCCAGTCCAGTCTCTCCGGTCCTCGAACGGCCTCAAACGGCCCGCTCTTTGCCCGGTCTTCGCCCGGGCTGCGACCCGCGCGCGTCCCGCGATGCGCGTTTCAGAGATCGACTTTAAGGTGTGGCTGGTTGTGGGGGCGTGGCACTGGGAGGGGGCGCGGCTCACGCGGGAAGAGGACCAGCTGGAGCTGTTGTATGCTGGTCCTCGCAGTCCCGGGGCCGGCGCCTCACCCTCCTCTGCGGCCACGAGGTGTTGTCAGGCTTCCTAGCCGGTCCAGCAGCGCAGGAAAGAGGTGTTTAGGCTACTCCTGTAGCGCAGACGATGCAGGCAGGACAGAAAACCACAAAGTCAATTCACGAGTGGCACCCGCGAAGCGGGTGCCGCGAGAAGTTATTGAACTTGGCTGGGGGCGTGGCACTGGGAGGGGGCGCGGCTCACGCGGGAAGAGGACCAGCTGGAGCTGTTGTATGCTGGTCCTCGCAGTCCCGGGGCCGGAGCCTCACCCTCCTCTGCGGCCACGAGGTGTTGTCAGGCTTCCTAGCCGGTCCAGCAGCGCAGGAAAGAGGTGTTTAGGCTACTCCTGTAGCGCAGAAGATGCAGGCAGGACAGAAAACCACAAAGTCAAATCACGAGTGGCACCCGCGAAGCGGGTGCCGCGAGAAGTTATTGGGTTTGGCTGGGGGCGTGGCACTGGGAGGGGGCGCCGCTCACGCGGGAAGAGGACCAGCTGGAGCTGTTGTATGCTGGTCCTCGCAGTCCCGGGGCCGGCGCCTCACCCTCCTCTGCGGCCACGAGGTGTTGTCAGGCTTCCTAGCCGGTCCAGCAGCGCAGGAAAGAGGTGTTTAGGCTACTCCTGTAGCGCAGACGATGCAGGCAGGACAGAAAACCACAAAGTCAATTCACGAGTGGCACCCGCGAAGGGGGTGCCATGAGAAGTTATTGGGCTTGGCTGGGGGCGTGGCACTGGGAGGGGGGGCGGCTCACGCGGGAAGAGGACCAGCTGGAGCTGTTGTATGCTGGTCCTCGCAGTCCCGGGGCCGGCGCCTCACCCTCCTCTGCGGCCACGAGGTGTTGTCAGGCTTCCTAGCTGGTCCAGCAGCGCAGGAAAGAGGTGTTTAGGCTACTCCTGTAGCGCAGACGATGCAGGCAGGACAGAAAACCACAAAGTCAATTCACGAGTGGCACCCGCGAAGCGGGTGCCGCGAGAAGTTATTGGGCTTGGCTGGGGGCGTGGCACTGGGAGGGGGCGCGGCTACCGCGGGAAGAGGACCAGCTGGAGCTGTTGTATGCTGGTCCTCGCAGTCCCGGGGCCGGCGCCTCACCCTCCTCTGCGGCCACGAGGTGTTGTCAGGCTTCCTAGCCGGTCCAGCAGCGCAGGAAAGAGGTGTTTAGGCTACTCCTGTAGCGCAGACGATGCAGGCAGGACACAAAACCACAAAGTCAATTCACGAGTGGCACCCGCGAAGCGGGTGCCGCGAGAAGTTATTGGGCTTGGCTGGGGGCGTGGCACTGGGAGGGGGCGCGGCTACCGCGGGAAGAGGACCAGCTGGAGCTGTTGTATGCTGATCCTCGCAGTCCCGGGGCCGGCGCCTCACCCTCCTCTGCGGCCACGAGGTGTTGTCAGGCTTCCTAGCCGGTCCAGCAGCGCAGGAAAGAGGTGTTTAGGCTACTCCTGTAGCGCAGACGATGCAGGCAGGACAGAAAACCACAAAGTCAATTCACGAGTGGCACCCGCGAAGCGGGTGCCATGAGAAGTTATTGGGCTTGGCTGGGGGCGTGGCACTGGGAGGGGGCGCGGCTCACGCGGGAAGAGGACCAGCTGGAGCTGTTGTATGCTGGTCCTCGCAGTCCCGGGGCCGGCGCCTCACCCTCCTCTGCGGCCACGAGGTGTTGTCAGGCTTCCTAGCCGGTCCGGCAGCGCAGGAAAGAGGTGTTTAGGCTACTCCTGTAGCGCAGACGATGCAGGCAGGACAGAAAACCACAAAGTCAATTCACGAGTGGCACCCGCGAAGCGGGTGCCGCGAGAAGTTATTGGGCTTGGCTGGGGGCGTGGCACTGGGAGGGGGCGCGGCTCACGCGGGAAGAGGACCAGCTGGAGCTGTTGTATGCTGGTCCTCGCAGTCCCGGGGCCGGAGCCTCACCCTCCTCTGCGGCCACAAGGTGTTGTCAGGCTTCCTAGCCGGTCCAGCAGCGCAGGAAAGAGGTGTTTAGGCTACTCCTGTAGCGCAGACAATGCAGGCAGGGCAGAAAACCACAAAGTCAATTCACGAGTGGCACCCGCGAAGCGGGTGCCGCGAGAAGTTATTGGGCTTGGCTGGGGGCGTGGCACTGGGAGGGGGCGCGGCTCACGCGGGAAGACGACCAGCTGGAGCTGTTGTATGCTGGTCCTCGCAGTCCCGGGGCCGGCGCCTCACCCTCCTCTGTGGCCACGAGGTGTTGTAAGGCTTCCTAGCCGGTCCAGCAGCGCAGGGAAGAGGTGTTTAGACTATTCCTGTAGCGCAGACGATGCTGGCACGACAGAAAACCACAAAGTCAATTCACGAGTGGCACCCGCGAAGCGGGTGCCGCGAGAAGTTATTGGGCTTGGCTGGGGGCGTGGCACTGGGAGGGGGTGCGGCTCACGCGGGAAGAGGACCAGCTGGAGCTGTTGTATGCTGGTCCTCGCAGTCCCGGGGCCGGCGCCTCACCCTCCTCTGCGGCCACGAGGTGTTGTCAGGCTTCCTAGCCGGTCCAGCAGCGCAGGAAAGAGGTGTTTAGGCTACTCCTGTAGCGCAGACGATGCAGGCAGGACAGAAAACCACAAAGTCAATTCACGAGTGGCACCCGCGAAGCGGGTGCCGCGAGAAGTTATTGGGCTTGGCTGGGGGCGTGGCACTGGGAGGGGGCGCGGCTCACGCGGGAAGAGGACCAGCTGGAGCTGTTGTATGCTGGTCCTCGCAGTCCCGGGGCCGGCGCCTCACCCTCCTCTGCGGCCACGAGGTGTTGTCAGGCTTCCTAGCCGGTCCAGCAGCGCAGGAAAGAGGTGTTTAGGCTACTCCTGTAGCGCAGACGATGCAGGCAGGACAGAAAACCACAAAGTCAATTCACGAGTGGAAACAAACATTGGAGCCTTGGCTTATACCAGGCATTATAAGCCCAGAGCGACACCATTGTCTCCAAGGAAGCTCTAAGCATTCCAATATTCTAATATAGACTTATAGCCCGCCGTAGCGGGCTATACCCGCTATTAAAGGCCCGCTGAATCGTTAAAGGCCCAAGCCGAAGGCGAGGGACTTTCACGAGACAGCAGGACTTTAATAGTCGGTATAGCCCTGCTACGAAGGGCTATAAGGCTATTACAACATTCTGCCACTAGAGGGCAGAATGTTCTAACAAATTAAACAAAGGGTTCCCGAAGTTCGAGGGGATATAAATCCCCTCGAGCTTCGAGAAGCCTTTGTAGAACATTGGAATGTTGCTCTGCGGGCCTTTACCGGCCCGTAGAAGCAGTGAGCACTCCATTGTCTGCAATGGAGCTCCCAACATTCCAATGTTCTTATTATATTTATAGCAGTATTTGAAATTAATATTTAAAGTTAAAAGTAGGCTCATATTTCATGACCGTAAGTTTTATCAACTCTGCCTAATATTGTGTTTTTGTTTCTTTCCTTTTGTGCCTCCTCGTCATTCATCTTTCTTTGTAGTCTGCATGTTCAGGTTTTATAATAATGCACACGAGTTCCTTAAAAACCTTTTCAAATTGTCTTTAGACAATACTTAGGGCTTTATTTATGAAGGACTTGCGCCGCCGGTGCGTCACTTTTAACATGGGAAAAAGTGACGCACCGGCGGCGCAAGTCCTTCATAAATAAGGCCCTTAATATTTTTACTTCATTCATAGGATATATACTTATATTATTATCCATCGTAAAGAAGTGGATGGAAGTCATGTAGCTGGAAGTCAGTATACCTTGTGCCCCTGCCATGCACTGCTTATGGCATCACATATTCAACACTCATTTTCTATGACATCATTGATAAAAATCAATGAGATATCTGAATAGACATCACTGATTACTACCCCCATGTATAGTGAGGGCGCAAGTTATGGTTACTTCAGTTAATTATAACTGATGAATTTCATAGTTTAGTTTAAAATGGTATTTATTAACTGACATTTTCACCTAAATATAACAGCACTTCAACTTTAGATTTTTTCAATGAAATATGTGTGTGTGTGTGTTTAGATACATTCAAACATTAATTTATTGACTTACCTGTGATGTAAAAGACAGCTTTACAGGCAGCGAAACGTACCATGCTATATAATTTGAGTTAAGACAGCAGAAATGGAGTGCCAGCTAGAGGTGTTGTTCTATATTCCCTCACAAGCGCTCAGAGACCGTGGTGAGTTTGCGCTATACAAATGGCACTTGACATAACAAAACATAACAGGTGAGGCCGCTCTGCAATGAAAGACCCTAATGGACCTTCACAAGAAAAATTTATTTTCCATGGAGCTTCAGGTATACTTGCATTGTTCAGTAACTCATGTTCTGGAACAATGCTGGGATGGAAAAAGTCTAAATTGATCCTGTTCTCACCGTAAATTTGTTCCAAGAGAACCAAATGATTCCTGTGAGGATCACTAGCCCGGTCCTGCACTCCATTCGTAGTACCAATGAACTACTGCTGAGAGTACAACTGCTTCTCTAATCGGGCTTGTCAGAGGTTTTTGGGAAGCCTGGGGCAAAGACATGCGGTGCCCTCCGAACACGTCTTCCATTTTGTCAGGTGCCTTAAGTACCTTGGGGCATATTACCAACAACTAGCGATAATTATCGCTATGTTGGTTTAGCGGCGATATGTTTATCGCCGAGCTGCAGCGATTTTTATCGCTTAGGAACCTTGCTATTATCAAGGTATATCTCCTAAGCGATAAAAATCGGCCGAAATGCATGAATATCGCTGAAAAGTCAGTGATATTCATGCATTACCGAGCTAATACTCTTAGCCATGTTATCCACCTACCATTGGATAACATGGCTAAGAACTGCTCAGGGGCAGGTGTTAGCTTTTGGAGATATTCGCGCTTAGCGCGAATACCTCCAAAGGTTGGTAATAGGAGATAGCGATGTTAGCGACTGTTTCCAGTCACCAACATCTTGGCACGCCCACTTTGCATGTCATTGGTGATAAATATCACTGACATGCAAAGTGGGGCCCAAGATGGTCGCTATCTCCTACTAGCTGTCGCTAACTGGTGTTAGCGACAGCTAGGTAATAGGGAGTTAATTTTATCTCCGCTTTCTTGGCTTTTAAAGCCAAAAAAGCGGAGCTAAACCCCCTTGATAATATGCCCCCTGGTTTTAACTGATAATAAAGAGAAACCATAACATCTGATGACATCCCCTCAATATTTATGAAGTCAGCAAGATTCTTACAAATAAAAATACATGAACAATTTTCATTGAAGGGAGTCGGGACCTGATATTATGCCCCCTCTCTTCCTGCCCCTCCCTGTGATGGTCCTATCTCTCACAAGGTGTACACAAAACTGATGCAACTCTAACTATGGAAAACTAGAAACCCTGGGACAGATTTATCGAGGTTTTGCATGGCCTTTGCACCACGCAAGGGGGCACAAGGGCGACGCATACCCTAAGTGAGATTTATCAAGCCACACAAGGCCACCTTGCATGACCCTACATGGATTGATAAATCTAGAGAAATGCAAGGCAGTACAAATTGTTGCCTTGCGTTTCTCTGGGGAAACAACACTTACAACACAACTTTTACAACGCACTACCTTTTCAACGAAACTTTTACAACGCAACATCCATTACAACGCATGCCATTACAACGCAATCATTACAACGCATGTCACTACAACGCACCACTATAACGCATGTCATTACAACGCAGTTATTACAACGCATACCATTACAACGCATACCTACACTATCCAACACTTACCCTGCTGTTGCACCCCATGGAGTTAGAATAGTAATTTTTACCCCTACACTATCCAATACTTACAATACATGCAATGTAATGGTATGCGTTGTAATGGTATGTGTAGTAATGGTATGTGTTGTAAATGTAGTGGAATGCGTTGTAAAGGTAGTTTAAAAGAATTTGTTGTGCTGGCATACGTTGTAATGGAATGCGTTGTAATGGATGTTGCGGTGTAAAAAATGTGTTGTAAAGGTATGCGTTGTAGAAGTATGCGTTGTAACGACATACATCCGTTTCTCTTCTGCAGGGAGGAGTTCCATGAGGGGTGCATGGATTTTCGCACTTATCGAAACATGGATTTTGGCGCATTCCCAGATTTACCATTTGTGGTAGGCTTGGGAATGTGTCAAAATGCTATGCCTCCCCAGGTGAGGCATAACGAGGAGGAAATATATTTATTTCTCATTGTTTTTCCTCGTTCTTGCATTCTGCAGCACACATAGAAAGAAGGAAATGCCTCTCATGGTTGTTTTTGTGAAGAAAGGTGTGCCTGCCCATGCAAAAAGCAATCCTGCCTACAATATAGTCACTCTTGTATTATGACGCGCAAAGGTACCTGCCTTGGCGGTAGGCAGCCAAAAGTGTATCAGCGAAAGGATAGGACAGGAATTCACTATATAATGCTAAATGTATTCCTTTCCTTTCACACAGCACGGCACCGCAAGGTGCTTGCTGCATTGCACTGCAATGAAAGAATTATACATGTGTCCTGTGTGTATCAATAACCACAGCCATACTACCCCGAAGTTAGCGCCCATCCAGCCTCTATCCTCCACTTTTGTGTCCTGCCCATCTGAAAAGTATGCCTTCTTTCCAATATTATTGCTTTTAAACAGATAGACATAAAAGAAGAACTTAGTGGTCCATTAGGATGGCAACTGCCCGCCATAGATGCGGGTGTCCCATTGCAGAAATTAGGATGGGCCTGCCACACTGGAGGGCGCATCCTGCATTCCTGACATTGTGGCGGCGGTGCACTCAGCACCGCCCGCCACAATGCCAGGAAGGCATGTCTGCACTTCCATGCACAACATGGCAGGCGCCGCGCATTGCCAGCCATGTTGTGCATGGAACTGCAGGGGGGTACCACCATGTGTACCCCCAAAGACCCAGAGTCCCGGGGTGCCCGCAACGGACCCCCGCAGGCAGACTCCGCATGCCTTTCCGTGGCGTAATGCCACCACGGAAAGGCATGTCCCACCACTCATTATAATATGGCTGGCAGTGTCAACCAGACATCACCACCATATTGAAGCCTTCTGCGCCCAGTCGCAAATCGACCGGGCGGGAAAGCAGCGAACGGTCTTTCATTCCGCCGCCATTGTAATATGGCTAGGGGTCTTTCCTGCAAGGATGGCGGGCAGATCGCCCAGCCGGGCCGGCGGTGACTACCGCCGGCCAGGCAGGGGCGATCCGCCCACCATCCAAATGGACCCCTAAGACATTTCACATGTCCCCTATTTTCATATTCACGAATTTCAACAGTGGTGGTAAGAGAGTGGAGATTTTTAATCAAATAGGGGTACTGGAGAATTGTTAAATATGTCATATCCTAGCATTGGAAACGATTCTTTCTGCACCAGCAAGACAAAAAAACAATATTTATAGTTCAATATTCAGCTATACTTATTGAACATTTCACAAAATGGCAATTGTTCCAAATCGAAAGTGTTCACCTAATTTCATTCTTCAATTGTATTTGAAACATATATCTATTCCACATTTCACTGACGCACAGAGAAGCGAAAGCTGGGCAGCAGACATGATAAACAGATAGCAAAATAGAAACTGGCATACAATCCGTCATGTAAGACCGAACAATAGCAAATGGTAGAAATATATATTAATTCCAAGATTTCATAGAATTTCCCAGACAAAAAGAAACGTTTCCCAAACAGGTTCTGATGACCACAATTTGTCCCAATTCAGGTAGATATGAAAGGAAATGTCTGGTAATGGGGTCACTTTAACATGTGCATTAGTGAGAAACTGGCGATAACACTGCAGCCTATAAGGAGGTGACCATAAAATGAGTTTGTCCCTGGTCTTTGCTCGCTATTAATGTATCTACATCTTGTGAAACAAGGGCTAATATTGAGGGCAAAGTAGGAACGAGCACACTTTAGTCTCCATTATTTAGCCTAAGCTGCAATTCCTGGTAAAAACACTTGCCACCAGGGTAATTTAGTGCCTGGTTTTACTGGTGGGGTGCAGGTGCTTTCTGAAACCAACATGGTTCAGTAAAGACCCACTTGACACTGAAAAGTACATCACAACCTTGTGGCAGCACATGAAAAGGGCTGACAAAAGCTTTATTCTGCCACTTTAATGGCATTTTGCACGTTTCCTCCACCTCACCTGGTTGCATAGTTTGAGGATTGCAGGGTCATTACTTAAAGTATAGAATGCATTAATGTGTCCGTGTGCTGCTGCTGTGTGAGTAGAAACTATGTGATGAAGAAGAATGCAAAAATCAAGAAATACTTTTCTTAAAACGTGGCGATCAAGACACTATTATGAAGATTTTTTTTTTACCTTTACACTGAATAATACGAAAAACTGTGTGAAAGATTTGTGATACCTCTATTTTAGATCTTTCCATAAAACTGGGCCATAGCCTAACCTATCGCGCGAACTTTAACTCGCCCTAACCCTCAAAGTAACCTGTGACCTACACCAAGTGCTACCTAAATCAAACTAGCCTGGCTGATGACAGGTGTGACCCTGAAACTGGTCCCAGTATGCTTGTTTCCGGTCCAGGAAGAACCTAGCCTGTCAGTTCAGGTTGTACTATTTTTTATGTTTTTAGATTTATATAGTGCAAATTCGAACCAAAGGTTTTAGAGAGCTTTTACATGAGCACCAGTTGATTTACAGATGCATGCATTAATTTTTGATAGGCACTGGGAGATTCGGTAATGTGCTCAGAATCACAGGCTGTTGAACATCCCTGCTGAGACTAGAACATAGTTCCACAGCTGTGAGGTTGACTTCACTAGCCATTAGGCCACACCTATCCCCTGTTCATATGAGGAACAGGGTCAAGACTGATTTGCATATGGCTGGCTCCAAACTTGGGTGGCATGGTGAGAAAAATAACGATGGATTAAACCCAGATCCGTGACTGGAAGTGAATGTTTGATTTACCTAGCATTTTGTCCGTCATCTGTTCTTTTTGCCTATCCTACCCTCTTGTTTATATAGCGCAAACTTGACCCAAGATCGTATCAGAGCGCTTTACATTTAGGATTGTTGCGTTAAAATTTACATCAGATACAAGAGCATAGTAAGATACAGTACACATAAACAATGTTTCAAGAATTCGTAGGAGGGAGGGGAGGAAGGAGTAATAGCGGGAGACGAGGACGAACAATGCTCAATGTCCGGCTGGGTAGGTGACGGTCAAGCGGGAAACCAGGGTCAATCTCCTCATTAGCTGTCAAGCAGCTCCACCGGTCATCAGCCATGTTGCTCAGGTCTCAGCGTTCAGGAAAACCAGTTTTTAGTTTATTTGATTTGTGAAGGTTATATAGCGCTGTCTAGACCCGGAGGTATCTGAGCGCTTAACCAGAGGATCGCTGCATTACAGGGTACATCAAAAAGGATTATATAGCGCTGGCTAGACCCCTAGGTATCCTAGCGCTATAACTGAGGAACATTGCATTACAAATTACATCAGTCACAATAGCATAGTAAGGTACAGTAAATAAACAACGAGTTTGAGAGAATTGGTAGGAAAGGAGGGGAAGAAGGCACCATTCCAGAGAGATGAGGGAAAACTGTTTCCAATGTCCGGCTGGGTAGGTGACAGTTGAGGGGGAAACCAGGGCCAATCACCTCATTAGTTGTCTAGCAACTCCACCGGGCATCAGCCATGTTGCTCAGATCTCAACGTTTCGGAAAAACAGATTTGAATAGATACATAGGCTATGAGGGTTGAGGTAAAAGAAGGAGGTAGGGGGAGGGTGTGAAAACAAGTCAGAGAGGGAGCTGGGGATACCATATAGGCCGATGGGGGCTGTGATCAAGGTCTGGTCGGAGTCCGGTAGTAGGGAAAGCTGTGGCAACCATCTTGGGGTCAGGCAAGGGACTCTGACCTTGGAGTTAGAGACATCCAGTAACCATTTGCCGGTAACTCTCAAAGTGCAGGGGGGCCCCCGCCACATATATATTCAATTGGCCCTACCAACTTGCTGGAGCTATGTGATGTAAGGTGCCCTGGTGATGTGGAGATCGGGTGCCACACCTTCCCTGGTGTAATTCTGTAGCTGTATGAGAGGCCCCAGTGCCCATACGAGGCATGGCATCTGCTGTGGTCGCCATGTTGAAGACAGGCAATCTCTGAATGTACTGCCTCTCAGGTGTTTGCAATTCTGTGCCACCTGGGCCGTGAAGGGACCCCATCCAGCAAGGGGTATCCGGTGTGGTGCCCTTCGCCCTTATCAGATGACCGCCTCTCCCCTGCTGAGCCTCCATCTGCCTCGACTGAACATTTTGCGCCCCTAGGAAATAGTACCTGTCGCATCTGCTGACCAGCTCCGCAATCACTCACTTGGTCGCCACAAGCAAGGGGTCCCAACAGGCTTCGAGGCACGGCCCGTGCCCAGAAGCCGGGCCGTGCCACTAGACCCACGAAGTCCGCTCCACACCTCCGGTTCCGCACCGCCGGCAGCTACGGCCAGATCTCTGGCAGAAACAGCAGCTTCTCGTCTGACCCTCTATCGCTTGTCCACCAGCGCTCCATAACTTCATCCCAAGCGCTGCAGAAAAGACCGAAGCAGTCTCTACCTCAATACAGGTGTACTTCCACTCATTTAATGTCAATAGGTTGGTGGTGTTGATAAGTAGACTTAGTTTGACAGCGGAGCCGTTATGGCTCTCGTCCACAAGGCCATCTTGGAGGACTCCCAGTTACGATCATCTGGCAATTTTAAGGTGATTACTCGACACAAAGCACTTAGGGGGAAAGGCGCCCAAAGCAGCAAACGCACCCAAAGCTCCAATGTCGATAGAGAGTTTTTTCAGCTAGTTTTGGTGCGGTGAAGTGCCACGCTCGGTTGCCTTGGTGTTGGGCTACCTAGGAGCTTCATCTCCGAGCAGCCATGATGGATTCAGGCCACGCCCACTTATCCAGGCCATGCCCACTTGCTTATAAATATTGCATCATTCCAAACCATGTCACTCTGTTCACAAGCGATTAAAGACAGATCCTCGCCAAGGCTCATGAGATCCAATCCACTTCAAGTTTTTTAAGTTCGTAGGCATAATTGTATCTTTATCAAATGAAAAAAAAAATTACATCTGAAGTTCACTTTGGGCTTAAGATCCAGACCAAATGTCCTCTTGCCTCATTCACGGAGAATCACTGTGTACTAACAGCAAAAACAGCCACAGCAGTGCTGTGTGATAAAATCAAGATCCTTTAATCAAATTGTAAATACAATCCGGATTTATGGCACCCAAAAATCTTACTGGGAAAAGACGTATTCATATACACATTATATACTGACTAATGGTTTATGGTATTGCTCAATCTACCTTTAGTAGAGAAAATTCATTTCAAATTGAAGTGTCATGAAAAATACATGCTGAGATGAACTCTTTAATTGTGTACTTCTGACTGGAATGTTATTCCTATTCTAATGATTACTGCCTAACATTTCCAAAGAAAAATATATTTTGGGTTCTAATTGTAATCTTGTGTTTTATTAAGAAGTGTCATCTTCGACATCAGTTTGTCTTCCTTATATCTTGTTTAGTTCAAATATTTGTGTATAATACAATATTTTTCACTTCCATCTGTTAAAAAGTGTTAATATGCTTTTGACAAGTGTCAAATCTTAAAATAAACTCTTTAAAAAAACAGTCAATGATCCAGAAAATCTGTCTACAATGGTTGTCCTATGAGCAGGATCAAAAGATTACTGATGGTAGCAGCACTAATGTGAAAAGCTGGTACCCTCCAGCAGTTTATAGGAAACTCGATTGGACATGCTTTCTGACATAATTTTCAGACCCTACAGAACTCTACACTACAGATCTCATTTTGTTGCCGATCGGTCCGCCAGCTGACGGCCCTTCTGTCTGACCACCGGATTATGATACTGGTGGTTGGACAATTTGCTGTTGGGGGGAAGACCGCCACCTCCAACACGATTCAGGATGGCACAGTCCTAGGGATTGGGATGTCAGCATCTGACTGCCTTTTCATGAAGGTCGACCACCATGAAAAGGGAGCCGAAAAGGGACTTTGGGAGCCCCAAGCAGGACCCTTGTCCCCCGTGGGTCACTGTTAAGTGGCCGAGGGGGCACCTGTAGTGCCACATGGTGCCTGGCACACGGAGCAGGGATGTTTATTTATTTTTGCATAGTTTGTTAAAACCATTGCAACACAAAAAATATTTCATTACAAACCCATAAAATCTCCATAATCATAAAAAGGTAAAACATTCTATTAAAAAGACTGTACATTAAAAGTTCGGATATAGGCAGACACTTGATCAGGCAGGGTATATCCCGAAATGCATATTGCAATTATTTACACCACGGTAATTCTTGGATATAATACTTTGTTTATAAATGCATAGATAAATATTAAAAGTTAGTTTTTAGTCAGTATTTTTAATTTCCGGCAATTTCTTAGTGCATGCTGTCAAAAATTTTACCAAGGCACAGTTTAGTTGAGGATCACTTGGATCAAGGCATGCCAGAACTGCTTGTCTCCTTGTTCGAATTCCCCGCTGGTTGAATTTTGCTTTTAATATTTGTTGACGTTCTTGCGAGAGTTGTTTACAGGAGCATAATAGGGATGTGCTCAAACTGTCTTTTCATACTGCGGCATGTGCTGCGGCCCTTTTCATGGGCCGCAGTGCGAACCCACGTAGGAAAAGGCCCTTACTGACCACTTACAGGGTGGTCTGATTGTAATGAGGCAGGTGGGACCAACGACTCATTTTTGGACGGACACCTGCCTGTGGGGATGGTGGTCGGGCGCTCGTCCAACTGTCATCGTAATGAATGCCCATGTTTGGAAGGGCAGTGTGTTTCCTTCCTGTATCAGAGGTAGTACTTGAACCCCAGCTAGTTACACTGCCACTTCTCTTTAAGAGCTTACACAGAGTTTTCAAAACTTCACCACAATGTGGGCTTTTGAGACCAAGAAAATCTAAACCTTGCAACTGTCATTCATGCCCATTGTAGAGGGGTGGGGCTAGGCAAACTACTTCCAAAGTAAAATAAAGCAAAGATGCTTTCCTAAAGGAATTTTTTTTTTGCTCCACGACTGTAAATGGACATTCCAAAATGTGTATTCTTTCACATTTTTATGCTTTCTCCCTAACAACATTAAAAAAATTCCTACATTAAAAAAAAAGCAACACTTTCCTCAACATGACCTATTCAAGTTTACCAAAAATGAGGAAGAAGTTAATTCCTCTTTAAGCATGAATCAACATCGAGCAACCTTGCTTCTTCGTATAGCAGGCCCCTCCTGAAGGAGGAGTCCAGGTCAATGTATGTAGGCTAAGAAAATAACAAATTATAAATATATGGGAAATTGACTACCATGTTTTCATCAAATGTTGCGTGTTTTTTTTCCCCAAATCTTGTGCATTTTGTGCAGTTCAGAAATTTTTAGAAGCAAAAAATGTTTTTAAAAAGTTTAAAGCAACGAGCTAAAAGTAGATTTTGAGGCTGTGAAAATGCAAATGTCTTCTTGGAGTATTCATCATCATAAAATCTTTATTTCGGTAAAATACCATAAAAGCACACTAAACTTCTATCACTTAGTTTCACAATTGCTTCACATTTGCAGAGCTTTTTCAAAATAGCTTTTTTTATGTGTGCATACTTTACTGATCTGTAAATATTTAGCGCCTCATTTATGAAAAGTGACGCATCGCTGCATGAAAACAGCGATGCGTCACTTTTCATTGCGCACTCCTTGCGTCATGATTAATGCGTCATATTTACAATATGACGCATCATGTCGCAAGGAGTTACAGATACGTCAGTATTTCTGGAGTATCTGTAGGCGCAAAAGTGACGCATTGCTGGAGTCTGTCACAAAAGTGATGCAACTCCAGCAATGTGCACTTTCACATGGGAAAGTTCCATGTTGTTAGTGCCTGTGTCAGTCTTAGATTTTGACACATTAGCGGCCAAGAAATGGCGCAGTGAAATCTTATAGATTTCACTGTGTCACTTCTATGACTCTGTCTTGCGTCAAAACGCCCCCCCCTGGCATACATTATACCTGGCGCAGGGGTTTATAAAGTGACGCATCTACCTAGATGCGTCACTTTTTTAAATATGACGCAACGAGGCGCATTTTTTACGCCACTGGTGCGTCACAAAAAGTGACGCACCGGCGGCGTAAAAGTGACGCACAGCCTCATAAATGAGGCCCTTATTTTCTAGACAGTCGAGATCCCCTGAGTAGGGGCCACGGAGCCCAGCGGGTCAGTAGATTACAAGTTAAGACCCGCTGCTCTAAAGAAATATAAGACCAGGATGTGAAATCCATGCCTGATTGTCAGTTCTATAATAATGTCTGTTCGACTCCATCTTGTTTCCACTTATCTGCCCTTCAATGAGCTATAGAGATCATTACACTGAGTTAAGTTTGTTCTAACATTGATTTTCTTGTTCCTACTGATGTATGACAAATACAAATTAGTCCTAGCAACAGGTTCGCAGATCATCGAAATGAGCGCCCTTCCCTAAAGACTGGCATGCCAGCTGCTTTGGAACCAAAGCATGCAGCTTCAAGCATCGACTCCCCTGACCCTGATTCAAAGTGCAATTGATCTGAAAGGCGTAAAATGTTTACAGAAACATATTGGGCTGTTTGCAGAATCTCAAAATAAAACCTATTCTGTCTTTAGCATTCTAACTTAGGAGGTCCATTAGGATGGCGGGCGGACTTTGTCAACCCGCCATCATCCTGTGGGATGGGACCGCCCGCCATTGGTGCAGGGGTCTCGTTGCAGAGATTAGTGTGGCGGGCACATCCTGCATTCCTGACATTGCGGTGGGCGGTGCACAGAGCACCGCCCGCCACAATGCCAAGAAGGCATGTATGCACTTCCAGGCACAACATGGCAGGCACCGCGCGGTGCCTGCCATGTTGTGCATGGAACTGCATGGAACTGCAGGGGATATCATAGGTACCCCCATGTGCACGCCCCAGAGTCGTGCAGCGGGCTCCCGCAGGCAGACTCCGCATGCCTTTTCCGTGGCGCCGTGGAAGGGCATGTCCCAGCACACATTGTAATATGGCTGGCGGTGTCAAATGGACACCGCCACCATATTGCGTTCTTTCAGTCTGCCGAGGACCCCCCAGCCATTGTAATATGGCGGGGGAGTCTTTGCTGCGAGGATGGCAGGTGGAGACTACCACCGGCCCGGAGGGGGCGATCCGCCCGCCATCCTAATGGGCTCCTTAATGACATGGATGCCACGTGAAAGAATGCTCAAGTCAAGTGAAAGTTTTTATTACTAAAGAGCTTTAAAAGTTTTTTGCATGTCCAATTAATATTGTTCAGAGAGTGAGTGACTGAAAGGGTAGGGTGTGTGGTTAGGCGCAGATGTTTGGGTGGTTCAAAGCGTAGGTGGGACACTACATGAGTGTATGTCGGACCAACGATGGGCTCTAGACGAATCAGTGAGTGGGAAAATTTAAAAAGCAAGTGGGAGGAGGAATCTTGGTGTAATTGAGCAGTGAGTGGGGAAGTGGTTCAATATGCATTGGTAAATGTAAGCTTAGTTCAGATATGGTTTTATGTGTGGGTCTGTGAATGTGTGATGGAATAAGTGCTAGCATAATTGACTGTATTTGGTAGTGCTGGCAGAGGGCGTAGGTGGTTCAAGCTGCAGTGTCCTCCTGAGAAATATCTTGGCGCCTGGCACTTCGTTTTACAAATTAAGCATTGAGAGAAAGAAATTAAAGTAACAAGTATCGAGAGAAGAGGACAAATAATGAAACAATGGGAGAAAGAAAAGAAAGAATGGGAGAAAGAAAAAGAGAATAGAAGCAAATGACTCACAAAGAGAGAATGAGAAAAAGGAATACCAAAAGAAAGACAGTGAGTAAGAAAGGGTGAAACCAAAAGAGGAAGAGAAATGAACACCGAAGCAAGAGAAAAATAAATGGAGAAAGGACAGGAGAATGTGAGGATGGAAGAAAGAGGAAAGAAACACAAAAGCGCAAAAATGAAATTAACAAAGAAGGCACAGAGGGTAACGAAGAAAGAATTGAAGGGAGAGTGAGTGAGGAAGATGCAGGGAGATAGGGAAAGACTGGTATAAATTTTTTATCTCCTTGGATTATTTGAAGTCCTTCCTCCTCCCAGAATTTTCCACCTCTGATTTTCACTTCATTTTATACTTATTTTCTCTGTATCATTTCTACTTGTCAATGAATGATTCATTAATTTATTCATTTTTAATTGTCTACCAGCCTGCCAGTCTTGTCTCATCCTTCTGTGATCATTTTAATACTCAGCTTAGCTCTCTTCCACTATCCAACGCTTTCCCTACTGTTGCACTCACTGAAGTGGGAATATTAATTTTGCCCCTATCTGTCCAACACTTTCCCTACTGTTGCACTCTCTGGAGTGGGAATAGTAATTTTTACTCCTCCACTATCCAACACTTTTCCTACTATTGCACTCAATGGAGTGGGAATAGTAAGGTTTACCCTCCCGCTATCCAACGCTTTCTCTACTGTTGCACTCACTGGAGTGGGAATAGTAATTTTTACCCTCCCGCTATCCAACGCTTTCCCTACTGTTGCACTCACTGGAGTGGGAATAGTACATTTTACCCTCCTGCTATCCTACGCTAAAAATATTGAATACTTTTTATTAATATTAAGTTAATATATATATGTATTTAAAAAATGCATGTTTCTTTTTTGTAACTTACATTAATTATTTATTAATTATAAGGTTATTTATGTATTTTTAAGCATGTTTTAGTCAATTATATTTATTATGTTATTAATTTTACATTACTTTTAAGACATTTAAAAAAATTCGATATGTTAAGAAACTATATTATTTACAACAATATTTTGGTTTCAATATTTTTGTACTTACCTTTTTGTAGATAGGAATCTGATATTCTGGCATTCTATATTTTTCCTCCATATTTTGGCAGGTCAATATTTTTCTCCTCGATATTCTGTCAGTGATCCCTACTTGAAAGCTCAAAAGCTCCAATTGGCATTTCCCAACAGCTTTTAATTCAGCTGTACACAGCTGAATCATTTCTCCTTTCACCTTTGCTATTTCCACTGATATGTGCACAATTTCTGTAAAACTTGCAATCTATAAATACAAAAAAGGAAATGAAATAACCATGGAAGTAATTGAAGACGGAAAGGGGAGAGAAAAGTAGAAAGAAAAAATGGGAAAAATCAAAAAGAAAAAGGAAAGAGCGAAAGAATGAACGAAAGGATGGGCAAAAGAAAGGGAAAAGAAAAGCTGAAAAATGGAGGAAGAGTGAAAGAAACAATCGAGGAGGAAAAAGAGAGGGACTGCAAAAGGGAAAAATAAAAGGCAATAAAAAAAGAGAAACAAAAATGAAAGAGAAGCGAAAGATTAAAGGAAGAAAGAAAGATCGGAAAAAGGGGACGGGGAGAAAGAGAGAAATGGGAGAAAGAAATTTTGGAAGGAAAGAGTGAAGGAGGTGGGAAGAAAAATGAAAGAGCAGGATAAGAAAGAAAGATGAGAAGAAAGAGAAAGTTGTGATTTTATAATGAAAGAAGCAATGGGGAGAATTAAGAACAAGTGGAAGACAGTTTGAAATGAAAAATAAAGACAGGGGAGAAGGAAGTAAAACAAAGGAGTGAAGAATAGAAAAGATATAAGAACAGGAGAAGATGGATAGTGAAAAAGGAAAAAGAGGGAGGAAAGGGAGAAGATAGAAAGAGAGAAGAAATAAAAAATGAAAGGCTGTAGAGCAATAAAGATGAAAGAAAGAACAAGGAATACAAAAAGTGGAGAGCAAATGAAGAACAACTAAAAATAATCAAATTATCAAAGGAAAGAAAAAGAAATGAAAAAGAAAGGAAGGAAGAGAAGAATGACACCAGTCACTAGCACAAACTTGATGCCTTCTTCATCACAGAAACATAGTTCTCCCCCACATCTTCTCATATCCTAAACATCCTTCTGCCCACAGGCTATGGCATCTATTGTGTCAATAACTCACATAAGACAGGGGAAGGCCTCTCTGTCATTCATAAGTCCCCCTGGTCTTTCATACTAGACAAGCAACCATTCATGCAGCTGCTGTCAGTACCATTTACCCCTTCTGCAACTCAAACTGCCACCTATCATCTCATCCATTGGCCTTCCTGGTAGTACAAGGACTTCATGATGAATTCTCAGATCGCCTCACCACCTCGTCTATCCTACATGCCAACATCAACCTCTTAGGTAACTTCAACCTTCCAGACAATTGAAGCTCCCAAAAAGCACAACACACCCCCTTCCACCTCAATGGTAAACTCAACATGGCACAGCATGCCACACAACCACAGACTCCAAAGGCCACATCCTCAATCTTGTCTTCATGACATCCTCAACAATCCAATGCAACCCACCAATACTCTTGGACTGGAATGACCACTTTGACATCCCTATCTCAGCATTCCACCAACAAACCAAGGTCAACACAAAAGAGAAGACAAAACCTTTAGATCCTTCTAAGAGTTCTTCCTAGATAACATAATGCTGGAATTAACCTCTCACCCTATTAACTCCCCGTCCAATGCAAGCACCCTTCTAAACAACAACAATTTTTTGGAAAGATATGGGAATGTCCACATCCCAATTACAACACACAATTGAAAGCCAAAGCCTTCAGCACCCTGGTATTCTAAAGATATTGCTTTCAATCAACAATACTTTCACAGATAGGAAAGAAAATTGAAGAAAAACAAAACTCCGGAGGAGCTCCTGATAATGAAGGTCTTCTGTGCAACACACAGTCAGTTCATGACATCAGCCAATCACATCAGACACGATCACCATCAATGAAGCCATTAAAACCGTTCAACCAATAGCCAACGACAAACAACCACTGAATCAATACCCTGCCATACTCATCTGCTCCTCACTCCACAGAAACGTGCAATGCCATCAACCACTTCTTCAAAGAAAAAATACAGAAGACATGACAGCACATCAATGATTCTAAGCCTACTTCATCGCTCACATCCACCCCTTCATGTAGAATCCTGCAATGGTCAACCTTTAAAGCCTTATCTCTGTTAAATCTGGTTAACATGCTCTAGTCCCTCGAAGATACTTCTTCTCAATATGATGTCTTACAACCGTTCAAAAATGGACTCTCTCAAAACTGTCTCTTGGGATGGTCTCTTAACCTACTTACCATTGTCAATGATGTCTCTGTCACTCAAGGCATCTTCTCAGAATCTCTTCTGACTAGCCAGATTCTCCCACTCCAAAATAAAGCTTCACTAGGACCTGATGACTGCATTCTGTCACTCACAGACCCTTTCTCTGTGAGATCATTGAAAAAACCCTATGTATGTATCTATATTCAACTCCAAGATCACATCACTGCTGCTGCAGAGCTACCAGTCTGGCGTCAGATCAAACTGCAGCAAAGAGGCCACCATCTTATGCATCATAGACGATGACCTCTTGACCACAAGTGAAGATGACCTCTACAACAAGATATTGCTGGGTTTCCCTGATACATTCAACACAGTCGATAATCCCACCCTCATATGCACCCTTGAGTTGAGCATAAGATTCACTGGCAATGTCCTTCTTTGGTTCTCCTCCTATCTTTCCAAATAACACAAGTTTGTTCCCAGAGGCACCTCCAGGTCACAAAAGATACTTATTACAAGTGCTGTCCCCCAGGCTTTGAGTCTGTCTCTTGGCACATTTAGTCTTTACATGGAGCTGCTTGGTGCTTTACTGATTGATAACAGCATCAAGATTCCACATTATGCCAATGATACAGAACTTTACTTGAAGGTCTCCTCTGCTTGAAATATCCTATGCCTCAAACACTTCATCGACATCATTCAGACCTGGATGTCAGGCACATACTTGAAGCTCAATCCAACCAAGTCAGAAATATTTTGTATTTGCCAAGAACAAAAAACAAGATACAGTACAAACCTGGCTCAATGACATGAACCCTGATGGGTTAGAACCCCAACTCTCTTCAAATGCCAAATAACTTGGATTAACCCTGGACACCAGGTTCTCACTCAAAGAACACATTGCCAAAAAAACAAAGAAAGTCTGGTACCATCTCTCTTATCAAAATAAAGTCAAACTGTTCCTTCCAGAAGGCAACGTTAGAACTGCTTTTCAAGCCCTTGTACTCTTACATCTGGATGATGAACATGCCTTACACTCTGACCTTTCGAACTCCGTACTGGCACCCCTTAGGGCCGTCCTACAGGCTAAATCCCATCTCAACCAGTGCAGAAAGAAATCTGATCATATCACCCATACCCTGATGGAACTTCATTGACTGCCCTTGTCAGCCTGCAGCATCTTCAAAAATAGCTGCATCATTTAAAAAGCCATTATAATCAGCAACCGAGCCTCTATTGCAGTCAAGCTCACCATCTCCGCTGATTCTAGGCACACCCGCAGCCAGGACTCCATTAGACTGCAGACTAAGTTCAAAAAGGTGTCATTTCCAGCACAAAACAATCACCCCTACAATGCATACACCCTTGCACCATGGTGCAAGGGTGCCTGCATTGGCGCATGGCAGCCAATTGAGTGCCAGCACAGGGAAAGAGGAAAGGAATGCGCTTATCTGATAAATACAACAAAAAGTCTATATAGGACTCCACCTGGCCATTAATCAATATTAATCTAAAAAAAACACAACATGCACATTAATCCAGTGTGTTTTGATTTTAATATTTTTTTTATTTAAAAGATTTTTATCACAATTATGTTTTTAAATTTTTGACACTCTTATCTTTTCGAGTACCGACAACAAAAATACATAAATCAATAGACACAAATTCCAAGGCATAAATAAAAAGCAAACTAAAGACCCATAACTTATTGATGTCTATGAGTTATAAATGATCAATCAAAATATCCACTCAGCATTCAATGTACACCCCTATTACAAAATGAGGTTCAAAGGACACTTTTTGTGTAATTCCTCTTCCACATAAACAGTCCGATTTCATTCCATATTTGGTTCAGAATTTCCAAGTTTCAAAACCAAGTTAAATTGCTGGAAGCAGAAAAGGTTCTCCTTATTGTTGCTCAAGAAACTGCCAACGCGTTTCGACCTCAAATAACCGGAGGGTATATAATCATTTTTAAGAGGTCTTCATCAGGGCACAATATCCCTCATTGAGACTAAATACGAAAAGAAAAACTAAATTACATACATGTTCAAATATATAGTCAAGTTGCATCTATATTGAATCTCTTGGGATATTTCTCCAACACATATATCGCAAGACTGAGAAATCCCCTATTACAGTGCCATGCCCAAACAGTAGCTCAAAGGGGCAGGCACCACCCCCTCTGAGGGGTACACTCCCTGAAGGTAAACATTAGGCATGGTAACACGGATATCTTTATTATGCATCAAGAGCTCCTCGAGGCCTATAATCATGGGCCTAGAGGAGCTTTATGGTCTTTTTGAAGTGTTCCACTAGAGTGTAAGATGTGTGATAAGGTGTGGAGAACTCTGCACTCATGCCACATGGACCTCAGAAATGAAATCTGCCCCCCTGTCTGAAAACTCCTCTTTGGGGATCCCTAGTCAACTAAAAATACTCATCAGGGCCCCGCCATCACAGGCATAGTTGTCCACATCATATGTGTAGCTGCAGGATAGATGGTGGCATGGTCAACCACAACAAGAATAAACCTGTTCCCTGAAGTTCTACTAAAGTCAATGGGCCCAAAATGTATAACTCTATCCTCTTAACAGGTATCTCCATCAGGGAAGATCTGAAGGAAAGCCTTGTGCTTTACTCTTTACTTGTCACTGGCCTGACAAGTCAAGCCAGAGTGGCAGAAGGAAGCTACCTTCTGTCGTATCATGGGCCAGTAAATGTTTGACCAGTCTGTAATAGATTTTCACGTATGCCAGCTGTCCTGACAACTTTATGTCCTTAGAAGGTACTCCAGTAGGGAGGCCCAAATGCACTGGTGAACCACAAGCACTTTGGCTTGCCCTGCCCTTATGTTCTCTGTAGAGACCGATCCTCCCAAAAGATCAGGTGATCCCTAGAGGTACCTCGATTTTTCCGTGCCTCAGCCTATTGCCAAAATGGTCATTTAGAGTATGGCACTTGTTTTTCAACTGGCAGGATTGGCCTCAGATTGGCTTCTGAAGCTAGTCAGCTGGCCAGCTCAGGCTGATTCCCGCAGCATAAACATTTATTCCCTGTAGGTTCTGGGACCACCCTGATTGGTAGACTTCTCCCAAACTTTGGGAACTTCTGGGGCTGTTTCCTACACACCTTCCCCCTTCTCTTCCTGATATATTCTTTCGGAATCCAGGTTCCCCTGACTCTCCTAATGGGCTAATTTGGCAGTTGTAGTCACCAGCACTCACTCAGGCAGTCCCAACATCTCAGCATGAACCTTGAGCTCTGGTTTCCAGATAGTATGCTGAAAGTAATTTTCCAGCAGACACTTAACCATTATAGTTGGACTAGAAGCTACTGTAGGAGAACCATTTATTGAGCCTACACCAGTGCAAAATAATCATCAACACGATGGTAGCTGACCGGGTTGTACACCATTCACAGCACAGTGGCGAACACTGAGAATGCTGTGTCCTGTGGACAGCAAATGACACCTGAGAGTAAAATTGGCCTCTCTGTCTCTCGGAGCCTCTGTCCTCTGCACATTGGTGTTTGGCTACTGCGTGCACTTTTTAGTATAATCAGGCATGTTTTCAATGGGTTCAATCTCCCCTTCTTCCATAGATACCGGGGGTAATCCTGTCCACCCCTATGTTGCAAATGGGTCTCCCATTCCCTACAATTGGAAACCCCATGGACTGGCCAATGGGGAGGGGGCTTCTTGGAACAAACCAAGTCCCCTCTGGTGTGCCCTGTCTGTAGACAATTTTGCATCAACCTTTTTTCAAAGGGTCTGTAGTCTTCTTCCTCTTATTCCAGTCCTATTCTGCTCAGTAAACTGGGACTAACCACTTTGTAAGTCTTTTGCATCTTTTTAGAGAACAGCTTCTTCTAATCTTCCTAACTCCCCTGTCCTTTTGCTTTTGGCGGCCTGAACTACCCTTCAGGTGATCCGATTTTCTATTTTGGGCACTATGGTGTTGACCTAGAGACCAGACTCTTTCCAAAGCACCGTGACATCAATGAATAGAATCAACCCTATAAAACAATGAGATGCAAACCCTGCTCACACAGTGAAATTTACACAGCCCATCAGACTTACTTTTCTGCTGTCCTCCAACCCTCCAATACTTTAATGGAAACATTAGTAAAGTCTTCCCAAGAATGCTGTGACTGCTTTGTGGTGTACCTAAACATCAGACAATAGTTTTTGGGAGTGAGACTTGCAAATGGGCACAGCCTTGATGGGTTGATACTAAATCTGCTTAAACATCTAATGGGTCAATAAGGTATCCCTCTCCTTGGTAGGCATGTGTTTCTACAGGGTACTCAATTAAACATCCTGATCTACTTTGAGCATGTCAATACAACATCATAGACAGCAAACTCTTTATATATGTCATCCTCAAACACACGAGTAGGCACAAAGTCTTTAGGAATGTTGACATTGAAATTACCTCTACCTGGTACGTATGTATTGCTCCTACTATCCTCACTGGACTGCAATCTCCTCTTACACCTCAAATTCAATATATACTGTTTTTCCTCAGCTGCTGACCTCTTCTCATCTACCAGTCTAATTGTTTCATGAGCAAGGACTGCTGTTTCTCACCAGCAATTAGGGCAGCCTATTTCTCTTCCAAGGCAAGGGTGGCCAATTGTTTTTTTTTGGGGGGGGGGGGGCATGAGTGAATACATACTGCTCCCAGCAATACAGAACATAAGCAGAGGAAAAACTCATCTTCATGCATGCACGCCTCCTCAACTTTCTCTTTGTTATATTTATATATATGGAAAAAGTTTCCTACATGGCAAAAGCATTTTCTTTTGCCATGTGTTACTGCACTGCCTTTAAACTGCAGCCCAGCCAGACAGCAGTAGGGCTCCTGGCAAACTTATATTTGTTCTCAAATATGTTGGTGATATTAATGCTCATTGGATTAGATATACAACCCATTAGGCTGCTAAATAAGCAGACATGAAGTTCCAACGCCCAGCGTGTTTTAGGGGGGAAGCATAGGCACTTTTCCTCTGTTAAGGAGGGGTAAAGCACACAGAATTCTAAAGCTAGCAAAATCAGACAGTAAAAAATGAGGAAAATCCCAACAAAAAGAATGTAATTCCTTACAATGTCATTATCAAGAGTGGAATCCGAGCTGGGTGCAGGATTCCATTTATACACTTAGGTGGCAGTGCTATACATGAGATGACTGACTGGGAATCCCTAGCAATGGTACAGTGGCGTAAACATCTGCACTGGCAGACTATTGGCAGGGTGTAGGTGTCACTCTGCCTGTTATGAAAGAGAGACTTGCAGGTGGGTGGATGTGTAACTGAAGTTTCCATGGGAAAGGATGTTTGGGGACATGTAGCCAGTTGACTTAGGATGGAGCTGAAGAGCAATGATGCCTCTACTTTGGTGGGTGCAAAGCTCACTGTGGGAGTCATCATAGGGGAAACCTTCTTCTATCTGGCCTCTCCCATACTCAATGTTCTTTCTCTACCTGTGTCTCTCGAAGAAGTACCACAAACCAGAGTTTCAAAAAGCAAAAGTCACAGTAATTGGGTTTGCCAATGCTTATTGGTGCAAGGATGGTCCTCATTCAGTGCTGTCAGTTTTGGATATGTAAACAATGCTGATCACAAAATTGTCAAGTTGCCTGGGAAGAAAAGAAAAGTGCTATTCATATGATAATGTGCAGTAATTGGTATTCATAATATGCATTATATATGCAGGACTGATTACAGTATGGAAATAGGCCTTTATGTACATATTTCTTGATGCATTTTGTCATTCCTTTATATTAATTATATCAATTTAATTACATAATTAGACATATTTAAGAAGAACCTTTGAATGGATTAATTGTTAATTATACATAATAACTTACTGAAAGTTTGCCATAGTCAACTCATTAGTCCCATAATGTATAGAAGCCCTTTAAAGCTGACTCTGTCACAAGTAATATAAATATTTAGCAGTTTCGAAGAAACCCAGTGTGAAAGAACTCTGGTGGCTATCAAGTGCCAGTGGGCTTGAAAGTAAAGACCTTTTTCTTTTCCAGAAATGAAGAACCTTCCTCTGTACCTTTAGTACATGGAAGAAGGATAATTAACATATACTTAAATATTTGGGGTCTGATTATGGGTACGGCAGTCCCAAGACCGCCAAACTCGATGTGGTGGTCCAATTGCCTAATTACGAGGTTGGAAGTCGGACCGCCACAAGCCCGATACAAGACCACTGTCACCACCGTGATCATGTATCCCAATGGGGAGGCAGTAGGGAAAGTGACGGTCCATGGCGGTGGTGGCGATGCCGGCTCTGATGTGCAGAATACGACCTGCATTACCATCAAACTGCCATAAAAAGCATGGCGGAAAGGCAGGGAAGGGGCCCCAAAGAGGGCCCAGGGCATTGTAGCCCATGGGCGGGTGCATGGAGGCACATGTTGTGCCCCCTCTTCTTGCCCTGTCATGTATGCACTGTGTGCCATGCACAACTTAGTGCATGGTACACAGTGCATCGCTGTGCAAGAGGCAGTCCCACTGCGGCGGCATGTGTTGCAGGCTCTCTGTGAGCCAAACCATGCAGCCGCTGTGGCACCTCTTCCTCAATACCGCATGTAGGAAGGTGGAATCTGACTATATGGTTACCCCCACTTTTGTCCTGGTATTTTGCTGGTTTTCGGCTTAGTTGGCCTGGGACCCTGCTATTCAGGGCCCCAGACTATCTGCTTTCTCTATAAAATGGACTCCATGTACTTTATGTACATACCAGATTGGTAATTGGGTCACCCTTGTAAGCCCATGTATAGTGTACCATAGGTACCCAGGACATAGGTGTACCCTAGGCCTACCAGGGGCTACAGCATGTATTGTGCCACCCCTGGTTTGCCTTTCAAACTGACACCACAGGTCTATTCACACAGCCTGGGTAAAGTGGTGTAATCACCCCTTACTTAGATATAGTATTCCTATATCTATCTTTATATATAGACACATATACACCTATAAGCCACTCCTATGGTAGGCCTCGACAATCCTGGAGGCAGAGTGTTTGGTTTTATGTGAGAGGGTGCCCGAGCATGAACTGAGCCCCTCTGCAGCTTTCGGAACCATCTCCTTGTAGCTGTTCTATGATATAGCCATACCATATACTCTTAAGTGCATTATAATCCTCATGGTTAATGCTAACTTTGGTTTGGCTTTATCAAAACATGTCGTGTAAGGTGTCAAACACTTTGGAATACTACCCTCCCCCCACCAATTCTGGCAGCGGGGGAAGCATTCCACCCTTCTACAAGGAAAAGACATGTAATTTACTGCTTTTCCCGGTTAAAGTTAAACAGAGCCTCAGCATCACAAAATGGATGCTGCTGCCACAGACACGAGTCTGACCTCCTGTTGCTGGAGGAAACTCCAATTGGTTTCCTGTCCAGGGAGGTGCCAGCACCTCCCCAGACAGGGGTTTTGTGTATGGGGCAGGGAGAGCTACATTCAGTGAATGCATCTAGACACTGCCTGGGGCACACAATGTGCGCCATGCATAGCCCGGTTCATACCAGTTGCTGGAGCACTCCAGCCCCAGCTCTGGAGCGAAACTGGACAAAGGGAAAGGGGTGTAACCACCCCCTTCTCAGGTCCACCCATAGGAGGGACCTAGTAATCCAGCCTTCATTCTTAGAATAAGTATAGGAGCTGTGTCCCTGGGATTTTAGATTATCCTGGACGAATCTTTGAAAGACATATCTTGGACCTTTGACATTCCGTTTATTTATTTATTTGTGTATTTTGTAAAGCGCAACAGCTGCCCCAACGGGGCGTCCCGGCGCTGATAAATCATGGAACTTAGAGGCTAGGCACCAATGGGGCATTATATGGGGAAGAGATGTGTTTTCAGGGACTTTCGGAATGCTAATTCGGTTTGACAGGCTCGTAATGCAACCGGGAGGTTATTCCAACCCCGAGTGGCACAGACCTCGAATGTTTTCCCTCCGGCGCGAGTACGTTTAAATCTAGGGGTTTCCAGCAGAAGTAGGGAATTTGAGCGTAATGTCCTGGTGTTGACATACGGTCTCAGAGTGCTTTTCAGATGGGCCGAGCCTTTGCCCTTGGAGGCCCGGAAAGCCAGGGTCATGGCCTTAAAAATACATCTCTTGGAAATGGGGAGCCAGTGGAGTTTACGGAGGTGTGGGGAGATGTGATGTCTGGCAGGAATTCTCTCCACCAGCCGAGCAGCAGCATTCTGGACAGTCTGTAACTTGTGGCATAGGCCTGCTGTGATGCCAAGATATAGTGCGTTGGCGTAGTCCAGGTGAGATATTATCAGGGCTTGTACCACAGTCTTACGGCAGTCCATCGGCAGGTAGTTGATGAGCCGTCTAATTGTCTTGATCTTAGCAAAACAGGATGCTGCTACTGTTTGAACCTGGGCGTTGAAACTGAGATGATTATCCCAGCGCACTCCCAGGTTTCTCACCGAGTCTTTAGGCGTGGGGGCATGGCTGAGATCATCCGGCCACCATAAATTAGAATCAAGAGGGGATGATGAGTTAAAAAACAGAATCTCTGTCTTTCCAGCGTTGAGTCGGAGGGAATTGGAGTCCATCCAGCTAGAGATGTCTCTTAGACAGTTTTTCAATGGGTCGAAGGCAGAGGCAGTGGGGGTATCAAAGGTGAAGAGTAACTGAATGTCGTCAGCGTAGGAGGTGGATTAAATCCCAGTTTGCGCAATCAGTTTAGCCAAGGGGGAAAAGTAAACATTGAACAAGAGCGGGCTCAGGGAGGAGCCCTGTGGAACTCCCCATTTAAGTGGTCTAGCGGTGGAGGTGTAGGGAGGGGTGTATACCTGCTGAGTACGGTCACCCAGGTAGGAAGAGAGCCATCTCAACACTGTACCGCCAATACCCAGGTCTCCCAGCCTTCTCAGCAGGATCTTATGAGAGACGGTGTCAAATGCTGCTGAGAGATCCAGCAGCACTAACACCGCCCTCGACCCTCGATCCAGCGTCCATCTCACCGAGTCAGCCATTTCAACAAGGGCCGACTCCGTGCTGTGGCCCGATCGAAAGCCGTGCTGAGAGTCATGCAGGAGCCCATGGGATTCAATATAGTTGGCAAGCTGGGCGTGCACCAGTTTTTCCAGGATCTTAGCTGGGGCAGGCAGGAGAGAGATGGGCCTGTAGTTACTAGGGTTATCTGGGTCAAGATCAGGTTTCTTAAGGATGGGGACTAGGGACGCATGCTTCCATTTTGCGGGAAAAATGCCCGTTCTCAGGGATTCGTTCCAGATATGGTTAAGGAATGGGTTGAGCAGGGGTGCCAGTTTTTTATATTGTTTGGCTGGCAAAGGGTCCTTGGGGGAGCCAGATTTACAGTTGAGTAATTCTACCAGTGTGTCAGCCACAGAGATATCTGCAAACTCTAGCAATGAGGGTGACTGTAGCGGGTACGTAGTAGATTCCTCACCCGACCCTGCACTACTGCTGATGGGAAAGGAGGAGTAAATAGCCTGAATTTTTTCCTCAAAGAATTGTGAAAGTTTATCACACAGAGACTGGGAGGCTGGTTGAGTTCGAGTCAGAGCGCTGGGGTCCGTAAAGGATCTGACTATGTTGAAAATCTCCCTGACGCCGTTACTGGCATGTTTAATTCTGGAAGCCAGGAAGTCCCTTTTATGATCCTCAATCATTCTGCGGTATTCTTTTAGAGCTGTTTTATAGGTGATTTTACTGTCGAGGGAATAGTTCTGCCTCCAGGAGCGTTCGAGGGCTTTGCATGAAGCCTTTTTCTGGCGAAGCATGTCCGAGTACCAGGGTGCGGATGGAGTGGCCCTGTAGGTTTTGATGGGTTTAAGAGGGGCCATAGCCTCTAGGGCTTGGCCGATCCAGGCGTCGAAATGGTCAATACCACCATCCGGATCAGATGATGGGGAGGGTAGAAAATTATTCTGGTGTTCCTGGAGCGTTTCAAGGGTGATACGACTCCAGTTTCTGCCTGATGCTTTGGGGGCGATGGTAGGTCTGATGGAGCGGGAGATGATGATCTCAAAAGAGATGAGAAAGTGATCTGACCAGGTGACCGGGATGGGAGAGGCTACCAGAATGCTAGGTAGGTTGGAACAAATCAGGTCAAGGGTATGTCCCGCTTTGTGAGTGGGGGAATCTATTTTTTGCTCTAGATTGCAGGTCGCCAGTGTAGAAATAAAATTATTGCTATGTGAGCATGATTCATCGTTTACGTGAAGGTTAAAATCTCCTAAAGCAGTGAAGTTGGTGTAGCGAGTGCTAAGCTGGATGATGTAATCCGTCAAGGCCGGCAGGTAGGAGAGGTTGGAATGGGGAGGGCGGTAGATAAGTATTCCAGAGCAGGAGGTGGACGAGGAAAAATGGATAGTAAAAGGTAGACCCTCTATGCAGTCAATAGGGTCATATGTAGGGAAGGAAGCCGTCCATTTGGATTTGTGGATTAAGGCAACACCACCCCCCTGTTTACCGTTTGGTCTATTGGCGCAGGTGATGCTGTAGCCGTCCGGCAAGGCAAGAGTAATGGTGGGGTTAGTGGTCTCATTCAACCAGGTTTCAGTTAAGAAAAGCAGATCCCAGTTGTTGTCCTGGAGGGACTGCCAGATGTCAATAGCATGTTTATTCAGAGACCTGCAGTTAATCAGTGCCGCTCTGAGGGAAAGAGAAGGGTCGGCTCCATGGGAGGAAGCAGAGCACCGAGCGAGGGCCGGGCCAAGAGTTGAGTCCAGAGAGGGTAGTGAGAACTGGCAGGTTTCACATACGTAAATGTGGCTCTGGGCGTCCGTTCTGACTAGAAGACGGAAGAAATCTCTCTTGTGGTCAAGGAGTGACCACCCTGTGCAAACAGGCACCAACAGCAACTTCGCTGGTCTGCAGTTTCAAGGCTCTTGTTGGAACCCAAAGACTCTGCGACTCAAGAACTGGACTTCCAGACATCTCTGACCTCGATGCACATCCACAGCAAAGTTGAGACCTGTGGTGGACACGAGAGATGTGGGACCAGAGATCTTGGACATCCTGCATTTTGCTACCTGCACTCCTTTCCTGAAGCCTCAGTAAGTTGTGCATTGGGGTACGAGAAGCCCCAGCCATTTGCACCGAAGCCCAGGCCCCCACACTCGGCGAGTGTCCCGTAGACCCCACCTTTGCATTTGAGCTTGATGCGTCTTCCCGGTTCCTTGCCCGTTGGCTAGTGAGCCCCCCAAAGATGCCATCTTGAATTTACTTTGCTTTTCTGGTTGCTCCAGGCTTGCTCAAATTTCCCTGAAAAGGGGAAGTGCCACAGATCTTGCTGGTCTGCAACAGAGCCAATCTTGACACTAATAGCCTTATAGCCCTTCTGCCTCGGGCTATACCGGTTGTTGAAGGCCCTCACCCGTGTTATAGGCCTGAGCCACACGCAAGGACCTATAACTCAGCTTCAGCGCCTTTAAAAAACGATATAGCCCTCGGCAACGGGCCCTAGGGATGTAGTGGGCATATTATCAAGCACAGAGTTAAAATTATCGCTGCTTTATGGCGATAATGGGCTTGGTAATATGCCATAGCATGATCTTTTGAAACAGGGAGTTTACTTTGTTTCAGTTTACTGCCGGGAAAGTCAGTTTTAGGAACGGTTACGCACTGGGTATAAATATTCATGAAAGTGCATTCTGGGATAATGAGTAGCTCTTGTTAAATCCATCATTACATTGGTTGCTATAGCTTTAACAAATGTGGGTTTAAGTCACTTATAGAGAGAACGAAGCACCTGTAGACACTTATTAACGGTCGTGATAGCTTTAAAACACTGTGTTTAGGAAAGCAGATTATGCTTGCAAGCAAACAAAGTAAGTATGCGAGGGCATGCAAGGCATGTCATGCAATTTAAACAAGAGGGTACTGTTTTTTAAAATGACCGAGGGTACGTGGCAAGCAATTTCCTGATATTTTAAGACCTACGAGTATGCCATGGTAAGTTTAAGATATTCTAGAAGTGGTGGCTTATTAAACTTTGGTTGAAGAATAGTGGCACTCATAACACAGTTAAGAGACGCACCCAATTTTTGTAATTGGGAGGTATTCAGTATCATTCGAGAATGTATTAATATAAATGATGGTAAAACACAGGAACGTTAATAGTCATCAGTTTTGAGTGTTTGATATATAGATGGGTTACCCTAGTTCCTTTTGATATTCGTGCTGTATTATGTGATTACAATACATTCTGTTGGCATAGTTGTACTAAATGAAACATTTTATTTGTACTTTGTAGATGCCCCTGATGAAGGGAGTGCTATTTCTTGAAATGCATTGGGCTTTGAGAAAATAAACCATGGCTTGAAATTCACCCCATGTTCTCGAGTTTTTTGAAAATGGATGTCAAAACGGATTGAATAAAATGAATTGAACTGAGAAGAAAGTTAGAGAAAAAACGTATGGATAAAATGGTGAATAAGGATGAAAAAATACATGAACTTAATTCATTTGATTCAAGCTACTAAGGGCTGTGCAGCTTTGTGGAACCAAAATTGGTTCCCCTCGTGATTACCATATTTTGACAACATTTTTGTCATCTGGAAAGGGACGAAGGAACAAGCCCTAGATTTCATAGCCAAACTGAATGAGAATCCTCTTAATATCTCACTTACATGCAACATAAGCGACACAGAAGTAGATTACCTGGACACCAAGGTGCAGATAAGGGAAGACAGCTTACATACCATCTTATATCGGAAAAGCACAGCAGGAAACACCTTGCTCTATGGTCTGAGCAGCCACTCGGAAAATCTAAAATGGAGTATTCCTTATGGTGAGCTGCTCAGAGCCAAAAGGAACTGTAGCTCCGAATCAGATTTCCTCCTGGAGGAGAGTGCAATGACGAGTAGATTCTTAGAAAGGGGATATCCTAGATGGGTTATCAAGAGAGCAAGCGATAAGTTCAAAATGGTCAAACGTGAGACTCTGCTTAACACCCACTCTCCCTCACAAATTGACAATAGTGAAACATCGGAGACACGTATCATTTTAAATTTCAATAGTAATTCTGAACAGATACGGAAATGTATAATGAAAAACTGTAAAATTGTGAAGGGGGACCCCATCATAGGAGCCAGCCGACCCAATAGACCTAGTATAACGTACAGACGGGGCAGGAATCTGAAAGATATGTTAGTACGCAACGACATAGGTAAATTGAACGGAGGTATTGACCTAAGCGGTTTTTACCCATGCGGGCACTGTAAGGCCTGTAACAACAGTCACATGGTAAAGGAGTACTGGTGCCCTAGTTCCAACAAGATGATTCAAATCAAACAATTCTTGACTTGCACCAGTACGTTTGTCATATATGTATTGGTCTGTCCATGTGACCTTAAGTACGTGGGCAGTACCACACATATGGCCAAAAAAAGAATCTTGGAACATCTGAGGGCCATAAATAAAAATGACAAACAATACCCCATAGCCAGACATTTCGAGGCCTACCACTTCTCTGACCAACCAAACTATCTTATTTCATCATAGAACAGGTGACTTTGGGTCCAAGAGGTGGAAATCATATCTTAAAATTAAGGCAAAAAGAATCCAGACACATCATTAACTTATGCACTTGTTACCCTCATGGACATAATATGGATGAGGAGATGGCTATACACTTACAGACTGAGTAAATTGTAAACATATCTCTATCCAATATAAGCAGAATGTAACAACAGGGCCCGCCTCCATTAAGTGTGATTTTGATTGCAGTTACATATCTTTACAGATGGATTAATAACACATGATGATGAAGACAATTATGTTTAAATTAGCATTTCTTCTTTCATGTGATCTAATTTTCTTCTATCTCTTTTTCTCTCTCACAGGAAGGAAGGGAGGGGCTTTGTCGCAGGCTTGCGACACAGACACCCCAAACCTTTCTTCGTGATTCATCTTCCATCTACGACCTCAGGATGTAATGTATATCTTTCTATGAAGGAATACGGTTGTTTTATAGCTTCAATATTGTTTTCAAATGCACTTTAGATTGACTGTTGATTGTATGAGTTTTTTCATGTTTTCTTCGTGCTGTATATGCTGGACACCTCACAAATACGGTCCAAGAAACAAACCAAGAATATTTAGTACATATCCGTCACTTACAAACACATACAATATAGCCGATTGTATGAAGCTTTCTGGCACTATCCAGCCGCTAATGGAGTGCATACAACTCCACGATACCAGAGTATCGTATTGGGGGTACTCCGTATGTTCGATCGGATACCGGTGATCTATAACCTTTAGATGTTTACTAGACCGTCCTCTGATTAAAAGCACTAACCAGCAATCACTCAGACAGGCATGTTCCTAAAGCATCTGTCCGCATTTAATTAGGAGACACACAACATCATACCGCAGGTTATCACATTTATTTAATAACCACACTAGCGGTTTGCCAAACATTTTCCCCTTGTATTTGACATTTCGTGTCAGGGTATCATTAAGAGGGTTGGATACCTTTACGAGACTCACAGTACCAGAATGCACTTAAACACACTCATATAAAAATCCGCATTTGAGGTTGACGTTTCTTTTATTTAAAAACACATATTGCTGACAGGAATTATGTGAATCATTTAAATGTACAACCATGGGTACACCATTGGTAAAGTGTGTGTTTTATGAATGTTTACGGACTTTGTCAACCATTCCATGATCGCGGACACCAGTAAAGTCCGCTTTCCATGCCGATGACTTGAAAACAATGATGGTGTCCATAAAGCACGAAATGTTTGTATGAACGTTGTGTGAACAAGTCACAAGGTTTATGATGTTAATAAACCTCTGTATTTTGGCATAAAGAACCCGGACCCTGTATTTTTATACGAACCGAGTACTCGGCGGTACTCTGTTATTCCTGTTATATTAATACCGGCGGCGAGCCACCCCATCAAAGGCGAAGGATTGCCAGAAGGAGCAGCTTGCGTTGGATATATATATATATATATATATATATATATATATATATATATATATATATATATATATATATATATATATATATATATATATATATATATATATATATATATATAGATAGATATATATATTCAAATTCAAATCATCTTTATTTAACTGCAATACAGCCATGAAAGTTCGAATCAAAAACGATAAAAAAAACACATAAAACCACAAAAAAACTATAACTTATTTTAAAAAAATACCCATATGTTCACAGTTATGGTAATCTTGTGCAACTTAAAAATAACAGAGAGGGAAAGAAGCCTAATAGAGAGTCTCTCTAGGGAATTCAATTCAGCGTGCATTGTCTCCTGAGCGTTCAGCCTGACGTGAACGCCCGGTGGGTCTGTAAGTCGATCAAGCCGCTCTTTGAGCGCAAGGCCAATCTCAGTTTACTATTTAATGCTCTGCTGCCTGGATTCTAGTCAATTGAGCTGGACAGCAGAGTCTTCACCCTCAACCTGACGCCCTTTCCGGGTTAGTATTACTGAGGCCCCAGAGGCTCAAGGGGACACTTCCCAGGCTGGGTCCCAAATTTAGGAAAGGTAGAGAATTAAAAAAAAAATGTATGCACCAGTTCAAGTGTCCCCGGGCTGAGAACCCCCCCCCCCGTATAATTACAGGGGTGGGGGGGTCAGGTATTTTTAAGGTACACCTTATAAGGTACACCCTTATAAAATGAGTTTGTATATGCCTGGGTACGGTGAAATTGCACATTTTACTCCCTGCATTGTGGTAAAGTGCAAAATTCGACTTTGATGCTAGGAGCACTGTGGAGGGAGAATTTGCAATATTTCTACGCATTCAGAACCCCAAAAGTCTCCCCTAGTTGCGCATGGGGTGGGGTTCCTGTAGATATAAGACAAGTACTTATAAATTATGTTTTTGGTACTGGAAAAATGGCCTAAGTAATTTTTCCCATTGCAAATCCCCTGCTACATAGGTTAACAGGGTAGGAAGTTATGGTTTCATAACTTTTGATAGGACCAGAATGGTATTAATAAATCCAACAATATCATATTGTTGAATTCCTCCTAAAGTGTACATACAAGAAGTTATAAGACTTTCTTGTTTGTAAGTCCAAATTCAGCCTTCCAGTGGTCTGCCCTGATTGGTCAGAGTTAATTGAATTAGCCAGGCTGCCTTGAAGAGGTGATAAAGAGCCCCTGGGGTTCACCGGCTCTGATGGCAGGGCAGTGTGCTGTTTCATTGGAATGTCAAGCCATGGGGAGGAATTGTAAACTATGCTCTTCAAAGAGGAGAGTAGAGACCAGTGTCATTTACAGCTCTGAACTTCCCACCTTAGGCAGATGATAGGGGGTACGAGCAGATGCAGGGGGGAGAGTGTAAGTAAATTAGCCATCCTAGGGGTGTTTTTAGCCTTGCTGGAAAATCAGCCATTATAGATTTGGAAGATTTGATACACTCTGGGAAAAAAGAATTCCACACTCTACAGGATGTGGTCATATATTGGGGGAGTTACCCTGCTCCCATTGGTCGTAAGTGACCTCCTACTTGACCCAGAGAACTAGAAATAAGTATCTGAGAGGGGAAAAGCCTTCCAGATCTGCTGCTTGAAGCTTACTGAAGCAAGAAGTGCCCTGTTGAGAAGTTTTGCTGTAAAAAGATTTCTAAGACCTGACCTCTGAAGATCGCACCATCTCAAACTACAGCCTTGTGGATTATCTTGCTGAAAAAGAACTAAAGAGTGAACTCCCTGGAAGCTACAGGTTAAAAGAGCACATCTGGAACATCACCAACTAAATCTACACCTTGGAGAACCATCAGTGTATTTGTAAGGGTTTTGTACCAGTGGATTGTGGGAACCGAAGTCCTCAACTTTCAAGGACCATCATGGAGCTTTCAGACCCTTGGAGTGAGTTTGAGACAATTTGGGACCCCTTGAGGAACTTCAAGAAGAAGTTCAAGAAGTTTAGAGAACTCTGGACCAACTTTGAAAAAAAGCTCCATAGAGGGACTGACTCAACCTGGTCAGCCAGGCCGCCTGCCTTCAACCGCGAGCCAGCCAAGCCAACCAGGTTTGTCCCGCTAAAAGCTCCATTGCTCCAACTTCCAGAGATTGACCGGGACTACAGAAAATCTAAAGCCGGCAAGCCCTCACCGGATCCGGCTACATTAGGAGCATCGAGAGACCCGTGAGAAAAAGCTCCAGAAATGTTTCTAAGTCAGCTCATAGAAAAGGTGACGGGGAGCAACCGCAAGAGCCAAGTCACCTGCCTTCTATCGCGTGCGGGCCTGGATTCCTGGGGTGACCTGCTGAAGCGATCTTGAGAAATTTTCTAAGTCCGCTCCAGGGAAGTTGACCGGGACCTTGTCACAAGTCAAGCCAGTGAACCCTCACCGAATCCGAACTTGATGGGAGCTTCGAGTAGCCTCAAGAAGAAAAGCTCCAGAAAAGTGTCTAAGTGTGAAGGGAGAAACTGAGACCGGGAACTGCCGGTAGCTATAGCCACTCAGAGCTCCATCACGCCCGGCCTGAAACTTTGACTTTGGCCTGGTCTATAGCGAACAGGTATCACAATATGGACCTATAATCTTCTAAGTGCTATATTTTATTTAATCTTTCAAAATTCATATCTCCGGTTCCCTACATTGCTTTTTTGTTGTTTTGGTGTCATTATAAAGATATAAATAGTTCCTATTTCTATAAATTGGTGTTGGATTTTTATTAGGTGTTGTGTCTTAATTATTTACTGAAATGGTGTTTTTAAATGCTTTACATACCTGCCTTTGAAGTTAAGCCTGTCTGCTCGCAGCCACGTTACGAAGGGTTGAGCATAGGAATAATTTTCTAAGACCTATGCTGAGTCCCATCATGTGTTAATGGCCTCAGTCATAAAACGTTGGACATCTTTGAAAAAATGGTGAAACAAGATCTATCCCGTCTGAAATATGATAAAGTCATCAAAAAGAACATGACCCAAAAGGATCTGGATTGCCTAAGGAAACTTGCCTCTAATCGTAATTTAAGGTTCACCAAAGCTGATAAAGGCGGAGCTCTGGTCATCATGAATAACTCCATGTATGAAACAAAAGTGCTAGAACATATTTCAGAGGAAAACACCTACATGCAGTTAAGTGGAAACCCCACAATGGAATTTTCCAAAATAATAGGAAACATTATTGAAAAAGCTTATGAAATGGGTACCATTAACCTCAAGACCAAGAATTTCTTGAACAAAACAAATCCAAAAAGTCCGGTATTCTACATGATACCAAAAATTCATAAGAACCTGATGGACCCTCCTTTACGCCCAATTGTCTCAACAAGAGGAAGCATCCATGAACCTATTGGTCAATTGTTAGACAAACATTTGCAACCCACTGTTAGAAGTATGAGAACATATGTCAAAGACACTACGGATTTTTTACTCAAACTGGAGACTGTAATGATGGAGCCGGAAGAAACCCTCATTATGTGCACAGCAGACGTGCGTTCCTTATACACCTCAATACCACGTAAACTGGGTATGGAAGCCATAGAGAAAGCTTTACTAAACACAAACTTGAACCTGGACTTTCAAACATTCTTGATGGAGCTCATGACTTTTACTTTATATCAAAGTTACTTCAAATACAGAGACGCATGGTATCAACAACTTACAGGAACATCCATGGGAAATCCGGCGGCTACGGTATACGCCAATATCTTTATGCAGGACTATGAAGAAACAAACATGTTCTCCAAACCAACATGGAATAATAACATTAAATTCATTGTGCGATATATTGATGACATATTCATCATATGGAAATCCACCAAAGAGTCGTTACATTCAGCCCTTTGTGAATTTAACAATATAGACAGCCGAATCCAACTCACATGGGGCATCTCAGACACCACAGTTACCTTCCTGGATGTAAGAATAACCATTAGAGATAGAAGATTTGAAACCAGCATATACAGAAAAGAAACAGACAGAAACAATATGTTGCATTTTGCAAGTTTTCATCAACCAAGTCTCAAGAGACATTTACCATATTCACAAATGACGAGAGTCAAAAGAATTACTTCAGACAGTACAAAAGTCAACACAACATTAGAGGAAATGTCAACTAGGTTCTCAAACAGAGGCGATCCGAAAGAAGTTTTGGAGAGTGCAAAAAAAAGGGTTGAAGTCATAGAAAGAAAAGAACTTCTAAAACCAATCACGAAAAAGGAGGAAGCTCGTATAGTAGCAGTTTCAAAATACTCAACACAGAGTCAGAACTTCAAGAAAATCATTACAAAACATTGGCAAATGCTAAAACTTGAACCGGATTTTGGCAAATCTTTTGAGCAACCACCTCTATTCGCTTACACCAGAGCCCAAAACCTGAGAGAAATACTGAAACAACCTAAACCCCTAACCGGAATTTACAAGGGCACAAACCCATGTCTAAATTGCGGGAACTGCAATAGCATCATAAAAGGCAATACAATAAATCACCCCATGAAAGGGCACAAGATCAAAGTAAGAGTCAACGCCACATGTGAAACTAAAAACGTAATTTATGCGTTGAAATGCCCATGTGGGAAACTATATGTCGGCAAAACGGAAAGAGCTATAAAGATCAGGCTGTCAGAACACAAATCTAACATTTGCACGAGAAATACAAAATCTTCAGTGTCCACCCATTTTTTGGAGGCACAACACAACATCTCTCAATTAAAATTTATGATACTGGAGACGGTGACAAAAATAGAAGGAAGAGACAATACAAAGTTCATGCTGCAAAGAGAGAACTTTTGGATTCACAAATTGTGCACCCAGAGTCCCAACGGGCTCAATGAAAGAATGGAACTGTCTTGTTATCTGTAACAAATGAATACAAATGAATTCATATGTGGTTCCTAGGTCTGGTACGGACAACCTGCGATGGCATTTTAACCTATTGTTTATGTCAGTATAATTTTTTTACTCACATTGTTTTGTACATGAAGAACAACATCCATCGTGTAACTTTATCTATCCATTTACAGCACTCACATTCTTGTGTCCTTAGACATAGTACATCAGACAAGTGATTGGATTTGGATACCTTATTTGTAGGAGTTCGATCCCCTGGTTAGAATTTTTTTCGATTCAACTCATTTATAACAGCATTGCTTTGCTTTAAGCACCACACTCATTCTAGTTATATTTAGGCTTGCACTTTGAGAGGCCAATTTTATTGTATTTTTTGACCCGGCAGAATAAACCTTCGTAATACACGTTAGATCATCGCAACAGAGATAGCGTTGAACACATAGTATTTTGTTGCATTTCATGGTCATGTGATCGGAACTTGGACCAATGGAGTAGATCGTTGTTCGATTATATGTCGAGTGTAGGAAACACAAGGTTGTTCTGAAGTTTGGCGGGAATGGAAGACGGATACGCTGCTTTGCTGCAGTTAAGGTCAGTTACATCTATCAGAAATTGCTAGATAGATTTTGTGTTAGCGTCTTTTGTTAGCGTTTTCTTTTGGAGACGTATATTTCAGTTAGTAAAGTGCTGATAGGAAACATTGTTTTTTTCTTTTATCATTTCCACAGTATATAAAACTTGGAGTAATACCCATGTACGAGTCAAGTATTGGTACAACACGACACGTAAGTGTAGATGAAGTGACCGCTTCTGGTTGATATTGACACGGGCATATAAGGTTACACCCTGGTGTTAGCGGTAACACATACATGGTTTTATTATTATTTGTTCTGCGACACGTGCGTATCGTTGAATATTGGTTTTGATCTATTGGAGACACACACAGTATATTTATTTATGGTTTGCATTTTATTTTCATTTATAGAATTGATTCCCTGATGAAGGGCGGGACACACACGCCCGAAATGCATTGGATTTCAATCACAATTGTGTCGTTGATGCAAATATGAAAAATTGAGTTCATCATCAAAATAATGTACCTTAAGATATAAAGAGACAAGAATCATTACAATAAAGGAAACAACTTAAAACGTTTTGTTTGGAATCCTCTTTCACACGGAGGAGATAAGGTGTGCCCAAAGGGATGTCTGTAGTGCACCACTACAGACACTGGTTGTGATTAATGGCCTTATTGCCAGTGGCAGACCTACATTTGCCCCTATCAATAAACCACTTTCCAACAGTTACACAAACTTCGATATGTGTGAATACTTGTGATATGCCTTCTAATTCATTGTTTTAGTACACAACATGGAGAGGAAAATCAATAATGATAAGGAGAATTGGGATATATTTTTACCGAGTTATGGGGATCCTGTTGAACAGGGGACAGATGTACATCACCCTGGGTGTATGAAATAAGGCTTGTACAATGGCTCCGTCATATGGTGCATTATTAAAAAAGAACTGATGTGTCCCTGGTGCCCCAAACTCCTGCCCCATAAGTGGCAACCGGTACACATTGCATAAAATACATTTGTAACCTAGGGGCAAATGAATAGAACCAATTGCCCTGGATACCATGGTTCCCAGCTCAATTATATTTGGTGTCCAAGAACCATTAAAGCTAAATAACACCCCCAAGTAAGAAAATGTGTTAATACTGACTAAATGGTTAGATCCAACCGAGATGCTAGGGAGGTGGTTGCTTTTTGGGCCACAAGCCATAATAAGAACATTTTGCAAAATTGGTCAGCAAGACAAGGCCATGAATTACACAAATGATTTGATCACGGATGTCAAGGCTCTTGGGGTTTGTGCAATCAAAACTGCCTCATCTGCTTATAACAAAATAGGGCATGGAGGGCCGAGGACCATTGGAATGACTTGTGTACTTGATTCTAAATTAGTGCCAAGTTTGTTTATATACAGAGCGAACAGTAAAGGGGCAAGCCGCTCTCCTCACAGCGGGTGCCCCAGCACGCGAGGGCAGACTCGCGCCAGCATTCAATGATAAGAAAGAAAAGTGCTGAGCACTCCAGGCATTTGAAATTACTGGTTACTTATTTTATAACTAGGGCTCCCGGTTTTATGGTATTTATTTTTTTATCATTTCCGTCTATATTTATCCATATTTATTTTATGCCCATTTTATCTATACACACCCATATTTATCTTTTGTTTTGGGTATAAATGAAGTTGTAAAACTATACATTTCCATATTTATTTAACTGAGAGACGCGCACTCATACTTTGATGTCTGTTGTGTTTTAGCTATTTAAGCTGCGAAATATTACATACCAATACATCCACCGGTAAATACTAGCATTATACCACCAATGTATATTGAAGCGTCATTATTTAACGAAATTTCATCCTGTTTTTTAATTTCCCATGCTGTCCATCTGCTCAGCTGTTGGGCTATAATTCAAAAAAGACAGAACCGGGAGTCACTTAAAAGCAGCACAATTTTCTGTATAATATATATATATATATATATATATATATATATATATATATATATATATATATATATATATATATATATATATATATATATATATATATATATATACACACACACATACACACACTCAAAAAAGAGATGAAGAGATGGTATGCTGTTAACAGGTCCTTAATTCAAATACAATATTTTCTGGATCAGATAGCTAGATTTCTTCTGGTATGCATGTATCTGTCTATGTCGTTTTCCACTTACTTAAGTCCCTCTTTCCACAATAATGATATACCGTGGTTAACAAACCCTTAGGCCAGACATTCCATAAACCAACACCCACGCAAAGCATCACAAGCGAAGGAAATAATTAGCCCCCACATCACAGACAAACTAGCCCGCTGAGACTTCAGCTGTCAGTCTTCATCAGCCGCCTCATGATCAGCCTGTCTAATTTGCCTCGTGTGCCTCAGATCACACATCACTCTGTATGTAAGTAAGACATTCACTATAGACTCACGCCGGAGCACGCCCACGCGCTCGTTTATTCTCTGCAGGGAAACAGTGGTAATAAAACGCCTACACGGTGACTGAGCTGCGCACTGCATACACGCACGGAGGTCTGAGACACATTATAATAATGTACTAACTCTTCATGAAAATGTTACCTTTCTGTTGTGCAGAGACTAAAAGCACCTGGGAAAAAGAAGGTCTATGGAAAGCAGTGTATCGATCTATGTGTAGCCTGGTTTCCCATTAATTGTTCAATGACGTCTACCTCACGTGGGCCTCTGTGTGGCTCTGATTGGTGCTAGCTGTATGACGCAAATAGACAACGTGAGCTCTCATTACGAGTCGGTGACGCAGAATTCCCGTATCGAATTCCACCTTGGCCGATCACTAATAGCCCAGTGTGGTCGCACCTTGAATTCCCGGGTACAGGAACCCGGTACCCAGTTTTGCCAGCTGGAAAACCAGTCGGTAAAATCTCCTTCCTTCACCTGCATCCGTTTAATAGCCCAGGCATACATATACCACCTGCTCAGTTATTCCCAATTTTTCGGGGTTTTATTCATAATTGCAGTGAGCTGGTGGGGTGTCTCCACACTGTGCCAGAATTGATAGGCCTGGAGTTTGCTCCCCGCCAGTACTGTTCAACTCTTAGGCCATATGTATCATTCCAAATTGTGATCTAAAACTTATTTCGGTGTTTGCGTTCGCAATTAGGCTTATTGGTATGAATAAAAGCAACACTGCCTCGCAAAATAAGGAATCGCGATTCCTTATTTTGCGATTGCATTTAAGGAATCTTAAATGCAATGTAAGAAGCACAGAAGAAATCACACTTGACCTTAAGGCATCGCAAATTAAGCGATTTCTATGAAATATGCACTTTTGTGCATTTGTCAAAGTGCCATGTGGCACACATACATGCCCTTAGGGCATGTATGTGCACCACATGTGCACACATGCACATTTCAGGGGCGCAACAGGGTGTTCTTTTGACACCCTGGCACCCTTGCAATTTCATTCTCAATTTGCGATTCTCTAATTGAGAATCGCAAATTGAGAATGTCTTCCCATTCATTCCTAAGGGCCCATAGGAATGAATGGGGAGGTATTCCTTAATTGCGAATTGCAATTTGCGATTCGCAATTAAGGAATATGTAGGATTCGCAAAAGTATTTGCAAATCCTACATATATATCATTTTGCAATTCTCAAATAGCGATTCTCTAAAAATCGCTATTTGCGAATCGCGAAACCTAAGTTTCATACATATGGGCCTTAATGACGGCCTTGGTCCTTGTACTTAACATACTATAGAGGCGTGATAAATTCAGTGTTAATTCAAGTGCCTCTATTCTGGGTTACAGGTTTAGGAAAAAAACACAATTGTGTATAAAGCAAATGGAACACACTGACAAGTTGAATGGGTGCAATATCCCCATGATTACAGACAGCCCATTATTCAACAGGTGAAAAATGCAGATAAACACGTCACAGCACTCTGGAAAGCTGAATTCAAACATTAACCCAGGGCACATTTACTCATTCATCCTCCCCTCAATCTTTCAAACCTTTTGGATCACTCTTGCTAGCGAGGTAGCATCTCTCCAGCGACTTAAAACCCTCTCTGATTGGTCGTCTATCCTCAAGGCTTGCTACACCTACCACCCCTCCCCAGTTCTTCCTAGGCCCATATAATATTTGACAATGCCAATATTTTCCAGCTGAATGATGGAAGGTTGCATATTAATAACTGACTCTGTGTTTGTGAGTAGGAATGAGTTAGAAGTGCAGGTGTACTCAAACTCTCCTGCATCATTTGTACCCCTTAGTGGGGTCCTGCTGCGTATATAATCCACTTACCGTCAGCCAAAAATATCCAGGTCTGTGTCTAGCAACTCCTCTGCATCTTCTGTGCCCCCAGCCTAGTGAAGATGGGCTCTGGGATGCCGAGTGCATCAGGGAATCTGTCTGATAGCAGCTCTATCAAGCCTAGTACCTAGCCACCCAGCCCTTTGCCCCCTTATGTCTGGACCTGCCTGTCAGGCACAGGGTCCTGGCAGAGGAGGGGTCATACCTCTAGGCATAGTGTCATGACCCTGAGGGCCTCATTGAGCATTGCAGAGGCATCATTTTGTCTTCAATGCCTTGAGATGGGTGGTTTCCGGTGCAGATGAGATGGGTCGACCTTCTGTACTGTGAGCAAGTTGCAGTTTCCCTTGCTCTGGTTCACAAATGTGGAAAGCTTGTCTCTCAAGTGGTGGCTGTTCATGTGCCATAACAGGCCCAGCTTACCTGGCTCTGTGATTCTGGGCAGACCCTTATGTTGCTCCAGGGTGAGACAGAGAAAAAAAATCGACCCGGGTACCAAAATAAAAAGCTAAAAAGTGGTCCAGGTTTACAAATTGTGGGATTTTTGAACTTGTAAAGACACACTGTATAATTGTTTTGCAAGGTATAGACGATTGCATGGATTTGAGCATTCTGTAGGCAATGTTTGTTTTAAGATCAGGGAAATAAACAGTAAAAACCAGGACAGCAGACAATCAAACAGGCACACAAACTGCTAAAAACACAGCTCACACATTGACCTGTTAGTCCAGCCCACTGGGAACTGCCTGATTGCCCCACAGGCAAGTCTGACAGTGGGTTGGTCCTGAAGTTAGACAAAATCATGTTTTATGAATTTGACACCTGGATCCAGACAACTGACAATTTTTTGTGGAGCAAAAGGAGGAATTGGGCAAAATACACCATCTTTATAAAAGTAACATATCTCAGATCATACACTAGTGCAAGAGTATTTGCACGGTGTTTGGCAGTCAGAATGTGTGCTTGCTCTAGAGCAGCAGTACCTTGTCTTAATAGATATTGCGATGCCTTGCTCTCTCCAGTTTATGAAACGCAGTGCAACAACTTTCAACTTTGCTTGCTGGGCTGCATGGCTACACTGAATTACATGAAAAAATTAATACTTTTGCCCCTTTGTATTTATTTTTTAGGGCAATTTCTCAAAGAGTGTCACAGAGACCTCTGTGTTTAGTCTGGGTGTCTTATTTTTTCGGACAATATTTGTGGTCCAGATTAAAAGTTACATTTCAATCACGAAGCTATTTGTAGCTAGCGTAGCTATTTTGTAAAGGTTCTGTGACACTCATTTCACTCTACAATATCACATCCTATACATCTATCTACCACTTACTGCAAGGAAGTGTATATTTACTATTCTTCCTACCTACAATATAGGCCAATGCAGTGCATGTGATTTTATTGTTATGGATTATATTGCATGCAATGTAGTGACCCGGTGCATTACAAAGGGGATTTCTGTTTTAATCCATGCAAAGCATCTACAATTAAAAAACAGAACAAGGAGGGAAGTTACTTAGGGTTCAGAGGTCACCCCTGTAAATGTGGGCTATTGTGTAAAGAAGAACACTTGTCACCCATTGGTATATCAGGCAATATTCAGGTTGCCCCTTTGCTTGCTCCTGGTTTCACTTAGAATACGGTTATGACACAAAGCTAAGTCATGCATTTATTATTAATCTGACTTTGCACCGCACAACTCCCCCTTTGTACATAATAGAGGGTTGATGCAAAGTGGATTTGGCACAGTGAGAGCAGTGGCGGCTCCTCCGCTAAGGCGGAGGAGTGTTGCCCCACTGCTCAACAGGAAAATAAACTGATAATAATGTATTGTTATTATCATTTTATTTTCCCTATTGCAGTCAGTGGTGGGTGGGGCGGGGCTGGCCAGAGCCGGGGAGGAGTGGTGTGCACTCCCTAAGTGCTCATGTACTGTTGGCCGGCTCTCTTGGGCCGACCAAACAGTCATGCACACTTTGCATGTTTCTACCAGGATGTATTATACAGCATGGTCAAGAATATGCACAGGCTTCATGTTCCAGTCTGAGTGCTGATCCAAGGTGCTTGGACCAATCACAACGCTGCATTGCAATATTGTGATTGGCTCAGGGGAGTCTGTCTGCCCAGGTGCTCCCTGCTACCAGCTGTATTGGAGAAAGGAAGAAGGAAGAGGACGGAGGACAGAGGAGAGGCGGCTGCCGACCGTTACAGGTAAATCCTTTTTTTGTTGTTACATTCCTCCCCTCGCCCGCTCAACCATCCCCGGCCGGTAGCAGCCGCTGCTATATGAGAGTCAACCTTTGGTTCCAGAATATTTAGTGTTGGAAAGCTGATGAAACTGCTGCTTACACCACTTTGCACCACACAACTGCCCGTCAAACCTTTTTGATCTGTGACATGTGGGCGCACCTGCCCCACCCTTTGTAGGGTGATTTAGAGTAACAGCTTTTTATTTGCAATTTGTTTCCACCCCCCACCCCCCCACCCCCCCCCCCCCCCCCCTTCAAGATCAGAGGTGTAACACAAGGCCCCATAGGTCTCGTAGTACCGGGAGGGATGCAAGATTGAAGGTGCCATAGCGCCTTAGTGAATTTATCTGACATTTGCACCACATGACAGAAAGAGTAGACATGACAGTTCCGAGCTGCTACTTGTGCAAAGCTGCAGTGAGCCCCAGACCAACCCTGACCTCAGTGACTTGCACCTCTCTCTCGAACTACTTGCAGGGTTAGTAATCATCTTGCAAACTGAAAAACAGACATCCTCATCTATGAGTAGGTATGGACCTCTTCAAGGAGATAAACATGCCGTGGGCCCCGCCTTCGATGTGAGAGTCATGACAATCATGATCATCATTAGAATGGTGTCAACCTGGCCCTACCATGGGAATCTCTCCATCCTTCTGCCCACATCCTACCCTCAGCATAGAGAAACAGAAAGGGATGGTGACAGGTGAAGACCTCAGTATTGCATCATGCTGGCACTGTCCTCACACTTGACCGTTTCACAAACTTCTCAGCGTGCAACTGATCCTAACTATGCAATTGCCTGAGTCTTTATTTAATGTGGCAGCCATCAGTGTGCTGGAGGTGGCTTTTTTTGCAGAAAAGTCTCATTTACCCTCAGTGCCCATGTCCTGCAGTGGAATCTTGGTGATGACCCACCGAGACTCGGTCATGGAGTGCCAGTTTCCCTTTCCCATACGACCCACTATATGCCACTTTATGTGCCACTCACACTCAGAGCCACTATGATCCCAAGAACCACCACCAACCTTACAAAGGCCCAGAAAAAAGAAAAATGAACTTCTTATGAATGGATTTCTGTGGTCCACTGCCAGCTGCCAAATCTACAGTGCCTAATTTGTAAAACATTAAGTGCCAGGGAGCTTCTCAGAAGGTCACTGCAGCCTGCACCACGAATTGCCCCTGCCAGCACTGCTCATGACTGTACCAACATAACACCTAACCATCAAACTCAAGTGTGACAATTGAGACTGCCAGGCCATACAACGCTATAGTAATGGCGTGAGAGACTGGTATTATTCATTTTCAATCGATTTGACTTAATAAATACGTTTTTTGAGCTTATCTTAGAATTAAACAGACAGCACTGCCATGTGGTGGTTGTCACTAGAGCCGGTGGTGACAATTAAGTGTTGGTGCTAAGCATTGGAAACCACTGCCTCAAATTAAGCATTGGGGCACACACAAACCATGCCACAGTGCAGATTTAAGGGGATCTGAGTGTGCAGAGAATAATGAGAAACTGACAGATGATTGCAGACCTGCACCTCCAGGTTGCCTGGCCTTGCAGAGGTCTCAAGTAGCCCAGGTCCATTTGTGACTTCCTCTTCCGGGCTGGGTTTTTTCTGCGATTTCTGTAACTTGTAGCCCTGGTGATTATATAATGGTGATAAAAGAGTTACAAGTCCAGAAACGAAAATTGGAAAACCCTAATGAGATGCACTACTCACACATGGGGAAACTGAGAGTTGTTCAAAAGTAGGAATACTGAGGAAATGGCGGTGTGAAAACAAGATGCATGTTTTGGCAGGAAAGGTTCAGTGTTTTCAATAGAGTTTTGAAAGAAGTTGTGAGATTACAGATGGTGATGAAAGGAGCTGATGGGAAGAGAGCACTATGGTGATACTAAAGGGCCCAAGAAGGGAGCAGAAGATAGAGTCTTGAATGCTTCCTCAGATGTCATTAGGAGAGTCAGGATGCGGCCTGTGCCAACAGTGGTGGATAGCTTCAGCAAGGGCAGAACCAACACTCCAGTTCTGTCCATTGTCATTTTGAAGTCATCCCTGTTGGATATCAGAGCAGGTTCAGTGCTTCTGCATGTAAAGAAGTCCATTTGGTGGTCAGAGAATAGGGTGTTCCTGCCTATGAACTCAGAGGTTAGAGTGAAGTCAGATATTTCTACCAGTTCTCCTATGAATAGACCATTGATGATTGGTGGATAGCTGGCTTGAGCTGATGGCATGTGGTTCTTTTTCTCAATGAGCATTCTGTTGTTGAAGGCATTGAAAGTGGAGGGGAAGGTTCCTGAAACTATCAATGTGTTTGCCTATGTCACTTAAGGTGCATTGTGAAAGATAGGAACTTGTAATGTTTTTGATAATGAGATATATATCTCTGCTGTTTAAAATCTATGCCTGCATAATCTATATAATCTAAGGCACAGCTCTGCTATGTAAGGCCTGCTGTGGCTGTAAGTTTGCAAACATGGAATATAACTATATTGCATTAAGGGTAATACCTCTAACGGCTATATATATTGAAGAAGAGCTTTGCAGTATAATGCCTGACCATAAAAGTTCTAAGTGTAGGTAGCCAATCCAAACTAGTCTCAAGCTTGGCTCTAAGCCAGATATCTTGCTCTTGCCAGGTGAAATTATTTAAATTAGGCTCTCTGAAGACAGCCAGACACATAGTGATGTGTATAAGTTTATTCGAAATTTGAAAATTAAGATGTCATACGCTATACCCTCTGGTAAAAAGAAAAACTTTCAGTAGCTTTGAGAGAACATCTGATGTAGTGGAGAACTCCTTTAGCATTGGTCATTTAGGTCTGTTGGCAAATCTAAAATTTCAGAAATTGGAGAGCAAGATATGGAGGATGGTGACTTGGACTGTGAAGAGATAATTGAGAATTTAGATTTAGTTACTGATTCTAGTAATTATATAATTGTTAGACCTTCCTGTAGATATATTGCACATCTACCACATGATTCCATTGGTATATTTAACACTTATCTTGTGTCAGATTTCCTAAAACTGACTACTAAAAAAGAAAGCAGAAGTACAATTTAGAGAAAAAAATTAAAGACAGAAATGGTTTAATTGTAACCTTTGGAGAAAGATGGTAATGTGGTACTTTGTTCATAAGATTCTTGAATGATAGAAGCCTTAAAACAATTGGGAGAACATTAATGTTAGTGTGTGATATCTTGACAAGACTACCTGATGGCTGAACAGAAGTCCTTTGTACGCCTTTTCTTTATGGTAATGGTAATTTAGGGAGTATAACTCTAGTGGTATACAATAAAGTACAATTACATTTATATGCTATTACTAATCATAACAAAGATCTTGCATATCCTATTTCATGACATTTTAATGATCTACATGGTCGTGCAAATAGGTATATCTTTCATCCTATGTAAAATAAACCTCTGTAAGTTTATTTGAGTAGGGAATCTTGTAGCTCTTTATATATTATGATTAATGTAAAAATGGTGACCAATTTAAAGGTTTGTGGAAGGCAGAACAGGTAGTCTCCCTGTATGTATTTAAATAAATTAATTCACCTTATAGTACATAATATGGAGTGCCAGCGCTCACACATATATTACCCAGTGGTGGTCGTACCACTGGGTAGTTATAGTTAGGAAACTTTGGTACAGTTTGATGAACCGTCATGAAACTGCGGCTAAGCCCACTTAGCTCACAGCCACAGACCGTGCATGGCAGGGGGTTGGCTTTATATACGGCAATACAATATTACTTAGTTAAACAAAACATTGAAATTCACCAAAAAAAACATGTTATAGTGGCAGTAGTAGTAGTAAATATCTTCATTCAATTTTGCATTAAAACCATAAAAGCACATCGTATATAATTCATTGAAAAAAGGTAAAAACATTTTGAGAAAAGTGATTGGTTGAGGAAACCGGGACTAGCTGTCTCAGATGTCTGGGTTAAGTTACTATGAAATTTTAGTGAAATACATGATACTAGTACCATTTAAAACCAAATATAAAATTTGTTCTAAAATTAAGATATTTACAAGTTTAAAAACAAATTCATCCATATCGTATTGCAGGAACAGTCTCTATACATGCCGTACACCTATAAACCGATTGTAATACCCCTCTAATTCATTTGATCACGTTAATGATAATAACAATTGAAAAAGAAAAATTCCATCAAGTATAATACATACAAAATGCCTTCTACATATTATCACAGTCTTCCTTTCACTATAAATCCTTCAGCCTGGCCTATTTAGTTTTATTCAAGATTTTTACTGTCCTGCTTCTTATGGTCCGTGCATAGAGCAGGTATCTAGATAGAGCGAAGACCAGTTATTCTGTGGTGTCACTTTTCAGGACTCTAGTGATCTCGTTTAAGTGGGTAGCTGCTAAAATCTAGCAAATGGGGTTTAGCCATATTCTTCTTGTTTCTTGATACATCGGACAAAAATACAAGAAATGGGTTTCTGACTCGAGTGCTGGATCACACACAGGGCAACAGGGCGAAGTATCAATCCCGTTCCAATTGCTAACAAAACTATTAATTGGTAAAATACCATACCAAAATTTTAGGTATAATATTTAAGCAAGGGGCGGCTCTATTCAATTTAAAATTTCCTCTTGTAGCATGTTATCTTTAAAATTGAGGAAGCTGCTTGTCAATCCACCCGCAGAACTCTTGTTGAGCCAGCTAACCATGCCATGGTTCCAATCATTGGGCCCGATTCACAGAACTAACTTAAGACAAAATCCTAAACTAGTAAAAAAGAGAAGGGAGGCCTCCTTTATGTGGGTATGAGGGACAAGGAGGACTAAATGGGAAAACGCAAGGAGAGTCCCTGGGTTATGTACTAACTTTGGAACCTAAGTGTAGTGCATGTGTACCAAAAAGCTATGCCCCAGTACTGAAATATGCATTCATAATGACACAGTAATACACCAAGTTTTTGAAACATAAATGTAAAATACGAAATCAAGAACCTTAGATGTTGTTGTTTTATCAAATAGATGTACAGTTTATTACAATATTCACAAGGTTAAAAACAATCATATGCACAGATAAAAATTAATAAAATATCACAAAGAGTTAAAAACAATGAGTTTCAGGAGTCACAGTTTGTTTTCGTTGTCGACGCTGCGTTTCGGTGAATCTGTGATACCACCTTCCTCAGGACAAACAAATTTCTATAAAAAGACATTAAAATTAGAGGACATCCATTTTTGTGCATATCGAGCATCTAGAGCTCTTCTTTTTTTCAGACAGGCATTAGTTCAGACATATTTTAACCTTCTATCTTCAGTAAACAACAAACTAAACACCATGGTACTTGGTGGGAATAACAATTACATAATAAGGTTCTAAAGGGTGTATCTATACGGGCAATTTAGGTACACAGGACTATCACTATGGTCTCCATAGTACTGTTGGCTAGGCAACACGTGTATCAGGTAGCTTCTGAATGGAAATGAGTATGAAGCGTACCTGTGTGGGAATTCTTCAAAAGTCCTCTTCTGATCAATTGCGAGGAACTTCTCATGTATCAATTGGCGAAAATGGCTTCCTGTTTCTTAATTTACAGGGTGCTATTTCTATAACGGAATATAATGAACATCAGTACTTCATTTGTTGTCCATTACTGTTTGTTTTTTAAGAAGTGCTCAATATAAGCAGGAATTCATAAATTACTCTGGTTACCTGTTTAAGATTCAAAGCTCTGTATTGTAGAGGTTACCGGAGGGGTGCCACCGATTTTGAATTAGGGGACTATTAGGATTAAAAAAGATAGAAAAAAAAAATGGGCCTCATTGTTAGTATTTGGACCGATAAATCTGTCCTATCTACACCGAAGGGGTTACTTCCAAGGTATGAGACTCACCAAACATAAGGATTATGAATGGTCCTTCATTTCTGAGTTAAGCCGCGCTGCTGGATGCCTTCAATTATATCCAAAGCGTTGGGTAAAGAACACTCACGGTTGGTTTATCATTCAACCTATTGGGAATATGTAATATATGTCGCAATTAGTAATCGCTAAGATTTTTTTAAAAACGTGAAAAAAAGTTTTGGTTATTGCTGGTTTCATGGTATCTATTCCATTTGTCAGGAATTACAGGGAAAGCTAAGGTGCCCGAAGTAAGTATAGCTCCGAGTATTTTATAGCTAAAAGGCGCCTTGAGTTAGAAGAATGCCGCAGTTCGAATTACAGTTGTCGGCATTACGAGGATAAAACGGCCAGGCTCGCGCTCACCTTTTGTATTCGTGTCGGCCTCCTTGCTCCCCTCACGGTCCTTCCTGCATCTGTTAAAGTGCTCGATCTGCCAAAGATAAACAGGGTCTTACGACTCCTGTTTAAAAAGGATTCAGTTTCCCGGGAAAACGTCCCATTCATGACGTCATGGGTAATTAGCCAATCGGAACGGTCTAACACTTGGAACTACAATTGTAGTTTCCTCGTCCCGAGACACGTGACAGACGGTCTATTAGTTACCGTATTCAGATTCTATTGGTTAGCGGTAACTACGGACGCAATGTTGCTGCACGAATGAGGACCCTTATTTGGTAGGTTGTCGGTAACCAAGGGCACAATGGATTTGCTTGTTTACTATTGCAATCCGGATTAATGGCTAACCTGGGTTCGTGTATAAAAACTAAATGTCGCTATGTGCGAGTAGAAGTTGGGAATTTACAGACATGAGGGAAGGACTTCAGAAAGGATTTACTGCAAAATCCTTTCCCAGTCTTCCTTGGAGTTTAGTCCATTGTTTACGGAATTAAAGCGGGACATGTAAAATTGTTCCCGTTTTTTCCGTTTTAGGGTGATGTTTCCTCCTCTGGTGTTTTGGGTAATGGATTCTAGGCCGCACCATTTTAGTTCATTAATTTTGTGGTTGGCCACTTGCCAATGTTCAGTAAGCGGTGCTCCTTGCTTTTTACATCTGATGGCGGACTTGTGTTCATTTAACCTCAGTCTGATTTCTCGCGACGTTTCACCTACATATACTAATTCACATGGGCATTTGATTAGGTATATTATATTTTTAGATCTACAGTTGATGAATGATTTAGTAAAATGTTTGGTTTTGTTGTGTTCAATTGGATTGCCTTTCATTACTTGATCACAGTTGGAACATTTGCTACAAGGAAATGTGCCTGTAGGTAGGGGGTTGTTATCTATGGTTCTTTGTAGTTGAATAGTTTCCCTATAAGTATGGACTACACTGTTTCTGATGGTTTTGTTCCTTCTAAAGGCAATGATGGGTTTAGGGATTGGTGGTTGACTGGTGTTCGTGGTTATTAAATTCCAGTTTCGGTTGATAATGTTTTTAATTCTATTGCTAACACCACTGTAGTTAGTTATGAAGACCAGTCTTTTGTCTGTTTCTGGATTGTTGGCCTTCTTCTGGAAAAGGTTGTCCCTATTGAAGTATTTCGCTCTTTTTAGTGCATGGTTTACCATCTTTTTTGGGTATCCCCTATCTGCAAGTTTTTTAGCCAGAATTCCTGCGTGGTATAGAAAGTCTTTATTGTTGGTACAGTTACGTTTCAATCTCAAGAATTGTCCAAACGGGATGTTATTTTTCTGACAGGGAGGGTGGTTGCTGTGATAATGCAACATGGTATTTCTATCTGTCTTTTTGGTGAATAACTCTACCTGCAAGGTACCTGTCACGTGTTTGATTAGGATGTCAAGGAACTCACATTGTTTCTGGTCCACATGACTAGTGAATTTTAGGTTGGTATCTCCTAGGTTCAGCCAGGTTATAAATTCTTGCAGTGATTCCAGGGTCCCCGTCCATATGAAAAAGATATCGTCGATGTACCTCGACCACATCGAGATATTCTCGTAAAATGGGGCGGCTACATTAAAGATATGTTTTTCTTCGAATTGGGATACATACAAACAAGCCAGGCTGGGAGCACAGGTGGCTCCCATGCTGGTCCCTTTTGTTTGCCTGTAGAAGTCTTTCTCGAAAATGAAAATGTTATTTTTTAGCACTATAGTCACACAGTCTACGATAAAAGTTTCATGTGCTGTGGGATCGTGGTGGTCCTGGCTTAGTATGGTACTGATAGTATTTATGGTATTGTCCTGAGGTATATTAGTATATAGTGCTTCTATATCAAGTGTCACAAGGTACTGGGAGTCAGGATTAAATGGAACATTCTCTAATTTTTTGATGATTGCTGCAGTGTCTCTGATATATGCCTTTTGTTTGGTGACGTGTGGTTGGAGAAAAATGTCGGCATATTTGCTTAATGGTTCGGTGAGCGAACCGATGCTCGACACTATGGGTCTCATAGGTGGATCTTCAGGGTTTTTATGAACTTTTGGAAGTCCATAAAGGGCCGGTATTGTGGGATTATCATTGCGTAGGAATCTATGTTCCTCTTCGCAAATGATATCTTCTTCTTTTGCCAAATCTAGGAGGTGTCTAATGCGTGTTGCTAGATCCTGCCACTCTTGTTTGCTAGATTTACAATAGTGCTCTGAGTTGTTAAGAAGCAATTGCATTTTTTCTTTATAATAAGAAGATGACATAACCACAATGCCACCGCCTTTATCGGCCGGTTTGATTGTCAACATGTGATTGTTCTCCAGTTCCTTCAATGCCTCTTTCTCTTTCTTATTAAGGTTATGCTGTACCCAGTTTTTCTGATCTAGTACATCTGAGACACTTTTTGTTACCGCTATTTCGAATGCTTCTATTTGTTTATGAACTTGACCCAGATGGGGGGTCCAAGTGGATTTGGGTTTAAGCCCTGACTTGTTAGGGTGATCTACCTTTTCTTTACCTTCGAAAAAGGACATCAGTCTAATTTTTCTAAAAAATGTTTGGAGGTCCCTTTCCAAAGTGTATTTGTTAACTGGAGATGATATCGCATACCCTAGACCTTTTTCTAGTACCTGGATTTGGGTGGGGGAAAGTATGGTGTCTGATAGGTTAATTATGGGCGCCTTATCTATATGTCCCATGTTTTCTGACTCCTTGTGTGGGGTCTCTGCTGATGTTGAGGCACATACTTGCCCCTGCCTCTCCCTCTCCCTCTCTGTTGAGTAAAGTTCTGGCGTTGATCTAAAAAAGGAAGTGATGGTTTGGTTGGACCTTTAGAACTATCCTGTTCTTTGTTGCTATTACGGATATCACTTTGTCCTTCGTTCTCACTATCCGTGCTGGTATAGGAGGTGTCAAAGAATCTGACTTTCTTTTTCTGGTGAAAATTTTGACCTTGGTTTTGTTGCCAAGGTTTTCGGTAGTGAGAAGTCTCTCGTGGTCTATCGTAAAAGTCCTTTTGTAAATAAGGGTATGTGATCTCAGGGTTGTATTTCGCCACATCATTTTTGAACTTATTACTTTTCTTGTTGAATAGATAGTCTCTATATCCATCAACGTCTTTTTGAATTTCTTCCAGTTTTTTGATTGCATCATCTAGGGCTGAATTTTCTCTAAGTTTTTTCTCCATTTCTTTGATCTCTTCTCTCTCAATTATTAAAATCTCCGCGGCTGTTTCTATAATTAAAAGCATCCAGTCGCGGCTGCATCTATTCGCGACAAATGTCCATTTTTCTATAAATTTAGGGTTCCCTATAAATATACCCGGTTCATTAGTTACCTGTAAACCTTTTGGTATAATTTCATGTTTACAATAATCTATCAAGAAGTCGGAATGTAATTCCGTCCGTATTATTTTTTTCTTGCTATTCCATAACTTACGCCACTCTTCCTCATCTGTGTTATTGACTTGAACAGATGATATATTTTTTGTAGCTCCATTAATTATTTTGTTGAATTGATCTTCGTCATAGCTCAAGATCTTCATGCCTTCCATTGTGGCCATTAATTAAGGTGAGAGAACACACCTCCCCGGTTTACAAACCGTAAGTACAAGTAAAAAAGAGAAGGGAGGCCTCCTTTATGTGGGTATGAGGGACAAGGAGGACTAAATGGGAAAACGCAAGGAGAGTCCCTGGGTTATGTACTAACTTTGGAACCTAAGTGTAGTGCATGTGTACCAAAAAGCTATGCCCCAGTACTGAAATATGCATTCATAATGACACAGTAATACACCAAGTTTTTGAAACATAAATGTAAAATACGAAATCAAGAACCTTAGATGTTGTTGTTTTATCAAATAGATGTACAGTTTATTACAATATTCACAAGGTTAAAAACAATCATATGCACAGATAAAAATTAATAAAATATCACAAAGAGTTAAAAACAATGAGTTTCAGGAGTCACAGTTTGTTTTCGTTGTCGACGCTGCGTTTCGGTGAATCTGTGATACCACCTTCCTCAGGACAAACAAATTTCTATAAAAAGACATTAAAATTAGAGGACATCCATTTTTGTGCATATCGAGCATCTAGAGCTCTTCTTTTTTTCAGACAGGCATTAGTTCAGACATATTTTAACCTTCTATCTTCAGTAAACAACAAACTAAACACCATGGTACTTGGTGGGAATAACAATTACATAATAAGGTTCTAAAGGGTGTATCTATACGGGCAATTTAGGTACACAGGACTATCACTATGGTCTCCATAGTACTGTTGGCTAGGCAACACGTGTATCAGGTAGCTTCTGAATGGAAATGAGTATGAAGCGTACCTGTGTGGGAATTCTTCAAAAGTCCTCTTCTGATCAATTGCGAGGAACTTCTCATGTATCAATTGGCGAAAATGGCTTCCTGTTTCTTAATTTACAGGGTGCTATTTCTATAACGGAATATAATGAACATCAGTACTTCATTTGTTGTCCATTACTGTTTGTTTTTTAAGAAGTGCTCAATATAAGCAGGAATTCATAAATTACTCTGGTTACCTGTTTAAGATTCAAAGCTCTGTATTGTAGAGGTTACCGGAGGGGTGCCACCGATTTTGAATTAGGGGACTATTAGGATTAAAAAAGATAGAAAAAAAAAATGGGCCTCATTGTTAGTATTTGGACCGATAAATCTGTCCTATCTACACCGAAGGGGTTACTTCCAAGGTATGAGACTCACCAAACATAAGGATTATGAATGGTCCTTCATTTCTGAGTTAAGCCGCGCTGCTGGATGCCTTCAATTATATCCAAAGCGTTGGGTAAAGAACACTCACGGTTGGTTTATCATTCAACCTATTGGGAATATGTAATATATGTCGCAATTAGTAATCGCTAAGATTTTTTTAAAAACGTGAAAAAAAGTTTTGGTTATTGCTGGTTTCATGGTATCTATTCCATTTGTCAGGAATTACAGGGAAAGCTAAGGTGCCCGAAGTAAGTATAGCTCCGAGTATTTTATAGCTAAAAGGCGCCTTGAGTTAGAAGAATGCCGCAGTTCGAATTACAGTTGTCGGCATTACGAGGATAAAACGGCCAGGCTCGCGCTCACCTTTTGTATTCGTGTCGGCCTCCTTGCTCCCCTCACGGTCCTTCCTGCATCTGTTAAAGTGCTCGATCTGCCAAAGATAAACAGGGTCTTACGACTCCTGTTTAAAAAGGATTCAGTTTCCCGGGAAAACGTCCCATTCATGACGTCATGGGTAATTAGCCAATCGGAACGGTCTAACACTTGGAACTACAATTGTAGTTTCCTCGTCCCGAGACACGTGACAGACGGTCTATTAGTTACCGTATTCAGATTCTATTGGTTAGCGGTAACTACGGACGCAATGTTGCTGCACGAATGAGGACCCTTATTTGGTAGGTTGTCGGTAACCAAGGGCACAATGGATTTGCTTGTTTACTATTGCAATCCGGATTAATGGCTAACCTGGGTTCGTGTATAAAAACTAAATGTCGCTATGTGCGAGTAGAAGTTGGGAATTTACAGACATGAGGGAAGGACTTCAGAAAGGATTTACTGCAAAATCCTTTCCCAGTCTTCCTTGGAGTTTAGTCCATTGTTTACGGAATTAAAGCGGGACATGTAAAATTGTTCCAGTTTTTTCCGTTTTAGGGTGATGTTTCCTCCTCTGGTGTTTTGGGTAATGGATTCTAGGCCGCACCATTTTAGTTCATTAATTTTGTGGTTGGCCACTTGCCAATGTTCAGTAAGCGGTGCTCCTTGCTTTTTACATCTGATGGCGGACTTGTGTTCATTTAACCTCAGTCTGATTTCTCGCGACGTTTCACCTACATATACTAATTCACATGGGCATTTGATTAGGTATATTATATTTTTAGATCTACAGTTGATGAATGATTTAGTAAAATGTTTGGTTTTGTTGTGTTCAATTGGATTGCCTTTCATTACTTGATCACAGTTGGAACATTTGCTACAAGGAAATGTGCCTGTAGGTAGGGGGTTGTTATCTATGGTTCTTTGTAGTTGAATAGTTTCCCTATAAGTATGGACTACACTGTTTCTGATGGTTTTGTTCCTTCTAAAGGCAATGATGGGTTTAGGGATTGGTGGTTGACTGGTGTTCGTGGTTATTAAATTCCAGTTTCGGTTGATAATGTTTTTAATTCTATTGCTAACACCACTGTAGTTAGTTATGAAGACCAGTCTTTTGTCTGTTTCTGGATTGTTGGCCTTCTTCTGGAAAAGGTTGTCCCTATTGAAGTATTTCGCTCTTTTTAGTGCATGGTTTACCATCTTTTTTGGGTATCCCCTATCTGCAAGTTTTTTAGCCAGAATTCCTGCGTGGTATAGAAAGTCTTTATTGTTGGTACAGTTACGTTTCAATCTCAAGAATTGTCCAAACGGGATGTTATTTTTCTGACAGGGAGGGTGGTTGCTGTGATAATGCAACATGGTATTTCTATCTGTCTTTTTGGTGAATAACTCTACCTGCAAGGTACCTGTCACGTGTTTGATTAGGATGTCAAGGAACTCACATTGTTTCTGGTCCACATGACTAGTGAATTTTAGGTTGGTATCTCCTAGGTTCAGCCAGGTTATAAATTCTTGCAGTGATTCCAGGGTCCCCGTCCATATGAAAAAGATATCGTCGATGTACCTCGACCACATCGAGATATTCTCGTAAAATGGGGCGGCTACATTAAAGATATGTTTTTCTTCGAATTGGGATACATACAAACAAGCCAGGCTGGGAGCACAGGTGGCTCCCATGCTGGTCCCTTTTGTTTGCCGGTAGAAGTCTTTCTCGAAAATGAAAATGTTATTTTTTAGCACTATAGTCACACAGTCTACGATAAAAGTTTCATGTGCTGTGGGATCGTGGTGGTCCTGGCTTAGTATGGTACTGATAGTATTTATGGTATTGTCCTGAGGTATATTAGTATATAGTGCTTCTATATCAAGTGTCACAAGGTACTGGGAGTCAGGATTAAATGGAACATTCTCTAATTTTTTGATGATTGCTGCAGTGTCTCTGATATATGCCTTTTGTTTGGTGACGTGTGGTTGGAGAAAAATGTCGGCATATTTGCTTAATGGTTCGGTGAGCGAACCGATGCTCGACACTATGGGTCTCATAGGTGGATCTTCAGGGTTTTTATGAACTTTTGGAAGTCCATAAAGGGCCGGTATTGTGGGATTATCATTGCGTAGGAATCTATGTTCCTCTTCGCAAATGATATCTTCTTCTTTTGCCAAATCTAGGAGGTGTCTAATGCGTGTTGCTAGATCCTGCCACTCTTGTTTGCTAGATTTACAATAGTGCTCTGAGTTGTTAAGAAGCAATTGCATTTTTTCTTTATAATAAGAAGATGACATAACCACAATGCCACCGCCTTTATCGGCCGGTTTGATTGTCAACATGTGATTGTTCTCCAGTTCCTTCAATGCCTCTTTCTCTTTCTTATTAAGGTTATGCTGTACCCAGTTTTTCTGATCTAGTACATCTGAGACACTTTTTGTTACCGCTATTTCGAATGCTTCTATTTGTTTATGAACTTGACCCAGATGGGGGGTCCAAGTGGATTTGGGTTTAAGCCCTGACTTGTTAGGGTGATCTACCTTTTCTTTACCTTCGAAAAAGGACATCAGTCTAATTTTTCTAAAAAATGTTTGGAGGTCCCTTTCCAAAGTGTATTTGTTAACTGGAGATGATATCGCATACCCTAGACCTTTTTCTAGTACCTGGATTTGGGTGGGGGAAAGTATGGTGTCTGAGAGGTTAATTATGGGCGCCTTATCTATATGTCCCATGTTTTCTGACTCCTTGTGTGGGGTCTCTGCTGATGTTGAGGCACATACTTGCCCCTGCCTCTCCCTCTCCCTCTCTGTTGAGTAAAGTTCTGGCGTTGATCTAAAAAAGGAAGTGATGGTTTGGTTGGACCTTTAGAACTATCCTGTTCTTTGTTGCTATTACGGATATCACTTTGTCCTTCGTTCTCACTATCCGTGCTGGTATAGGAGGTGTCAAAGAATCTGACTTTCTTTTTCTGGTGAAAATTTTGACCTTGGTTTTGTTGCCAAGGTTTTCGGTAGTGAGAAGTCTCTCGTGGTCTATCGTAAAAGTCCTTTTGTAAATAAGGGTATGTGATCTCAGGGTTGTATTTCGCCACATCATTTTTGAACTTATTACTTTTCTTGTTGAATAGATAGTCTCTATATCCATCAACGTCTTTTTGAATTTCTTCCAGTTTTTTGATTGCATCATCTAGGGCTGAATTTTCTCTAAGTTTTTTCTCCATTTCTTTGATCTCTTCTCTCTCAATTATTAAAATCTCCGCGGCTGTTTCTATAATTAAAAGCATCCAGTCGCGGCTGCATCTATTCGCGACAAATGTCCATTTTTCTATAAATTTAGGGTTCCCTATAAATATACCCGGTTCATTAGTTACCTGTAAACCTTTTGGTATAATTCCATGTTTACAATAATCTATCAAGAAGTCGGAATGTAATTCCGTCCGTATTATTTTTTTCTTGCTATTCCATAACTTACGCCACTCTTCCTCATCTGTGTTATTGACTTGAACAGATGATATATTTTTTGTAGCTCCAACAGATGCAGGAAGGACCGTGAGGGGAGCAAGGAGGCCGACACGAATACAAAAGGTGAGCGCGAGCCTGGCCGTTTTATCCTCGTAATGCCGACAACTGTAATTCGAACTGCGGCATTCTTCTAACTCAAGGCGCCTTTTAGCTATAAAATACTCGGAGCTATACTTACTTCGGGCACCTTAGCTTTCCCTGTAATTCCTGACAAATGGAATAGATACCATGAAACCAGCAATAACCAAAACTTTTTTTCACGTTTTTAAAAAAATCTTAGCGATTACTAATTGCGACATATATTACATATTCCCAATAGGTTGAATGATAAACCAACCGTGAGTGTTCTTTACCCAACGCTTTGGATATAATTGAAGGCATCCAGCAGCGCGGCTTAACTCAGAAATGAAGGACCATTCATAATCCTTATGTTTGGTGAGTCTCATACCTTGGAAGTAACCCCTTCGGTGTAGATAGGACAGATTTATCGGTCCAAATACTAACAATGAGGCCCATTTTTTTTTTCTATCTTTTTTAATCCTAATAGTCCCCTAATTCAAAATCGGTGGCACCCCTCCGGTAACCTCTACAATACAGAGCTTTGAATCTTAAACAGGTAACCAGAGTAATTTATGAATTCCTGCTTATATTGAGCACTTCTTAAAAAACAAACAGTAATGGACAACAAATGAAGTACTGATGTTCATTATATTCCGTTATAGAAATAGCACCCTGTAAATTAAGAAACAGGAAGCCATTTTCGCCAATTGATACATGAGAAGTTCCTCGCAATTGATCAGAAGAGGACTTTTGAAGAATTCCCACACAGGTACGCTTCATACTCATTTCCATTCAGAAGCTACCTGATACACGTGTTGCCTAGCCAACAGTACTATGGAGACCATAGTGATAGTCCTGTGTACCTAAATTGCCCGTATAGATACACCCTTTAGAACCTTATTATGTAATTGTTATTCCCACCAAGTACCATGGTGTTTAGTTTGTTGTTTACTGAAGATAGAAGGTTAAAATATGTCTGAACTAATGCCTGTCTGAAAAAAAGAAGAGCTCTAGATGCTCGATATGCACAAAAATGGATGTCCTCTAATTTTAATGTCTTTTTATAGAAATTTGTTTGTCCTGAGGAAGGTGGTATCACAGATTCACCGAAACGCAGCGTCGACAACGAAAACAAACTGTGACTCCTGAAACTCATTGTTTTTAACTCTTTGTGATATTTTATTAATTTTTATCTGTGCATATGATTGTTTTTAACCTTGTGAATATTGTAATAAACTGTACATCTATTTGATAAAACAACAACATCTAAGGTTCTTGATTTCGTATTTTACATTTATGTTTCAAAAACTTGGTGTATTACTGTGTCATTATGAATGCATATTTCAGTACTGGGGCATAGCTTTTTGGTACACATGCACTACACTTAGGTTCCAAAGTTAGTACATAACCCAGGGACTCTCCTTGCGTTTTCCCAAAATCCTAAACTAACCACTTTTGGTATTCACAGAAGTTAGGATTTTGTCTTAAGTTTGTCTTAAGACACACTTAAGACAGACTTAAGACAGACTTAAGACAAAATCCAAACTTAAGTCTGTCTTAAGTCTGTCTTAAGTTTATCTTAAGACAAACTTAAGACAAAATTCTAACTTCTGTGACTACCAAAAGTAGTAAGTTTAGGATTTTGTCTTAAGTTAGTTCTGTGAATCGGGCCCATTCTTTTTAAGGTGGATTACCACCACTCCTTTTTCAATTTTGCTAAGGGTAAGCCACAGATCAAACATACCAAGTTTGTTCAACCATGTCTTGATGTGTTTAAACCACTCAGTACGTCCTTTGGTATCTAATAGTAGTATGTCTTGAATTGACTATTTCAAGGGTAGCGGTGAATTATTCGCCCATATGCGCATCCAATAGACTAATGGTCGAAGGGCGATTACATGCTCTTCATTCCTAAATCTAGTCGCATGGGAATAAGTGGTGCGTTACGGGGAAGTTCCATGATTGATCTGCTAAAATTATTTTCTGCCTCCTCAATCGCTGCTACATTTACATGGCCCCATAACTCTGCACCGTGTAGCGCTGCCCCTAATCCCTTTGCCTAATACACTTGAGTGACTCGGATTAATGGTCTGAAGCTTGACATTTTTAGCTGTGCACAATAGGCCGATCCCACGTGTTGTAGTGAGAATTGCCTTTTTTGTATTTGGGGTCCCCACGATAGTGTGTCAACAAATCCCATTACCAAGTAATCAAATTGATTAACTTCCTCCAGCACAGTTGAGCCCAGTTTTATATTTCGATTGAGAGACTTGTGACGATTAAAAACCATGAATTTCGTTTTTAAATGATTAATTTCCAGCCCCTGTTCTTCACAGCCCCTCCCAAAATGATCCACTAAATTTTGGAGCCCCATCAGTGACCTTGAAATGAGCAGGGTGTCATCTGCAAAAAGTAGTGCAGGCACCTCACATCCTGCAAGCTTTGGGGGATCACCCCAACACTCCTTTAGCTGATCAATCAGGCCATTTATATAAAGCGTGAATAATGTTGGTGACGAAACGCATTACTGCCTTACTCCGCGGCTCACCCCTATTGGGTTGGTTAATCCTCTGTTTGTGCCCCATCTTATTTGGGCATAATTTTTTGTGTGGAGTCTGATAAGGATCTGCAAAAGGTGTGGTGGTAACCCAAGGTTACTCAAAGCTGTCCAGAGTTTTCCCCGTGGTGCCAAATCAAACGCGGCCCTTAGATCTACAAACAACACGTATTGAGACCCATTACCTATTATTTCATATGTTCACACGGTCAAGAGGAAGCGAGCAACTGATCAACAGTGGAGTATGATTAGGAATTGCAATTATATCTTGCTTTACATTTTAAAAAAAACTTATACATTCACAGAAAAACCAAAGGTTAAAGGGACCCTAAAGTTCAGTGAAAATATCAATTGAAACATACTGTTTCAAACAAACAAAACCACTGGAATTCACCAGTTATAGTTATGTCAAGTCCCTGTCACTCATATCCTAAGGTTACTATATCATGTGCCCTTGCCATGCACTGCTAATTACTCCACATACTACATCACTTATGACATGATATATGACATCACTGATAACGTCGTCACAACATCTGAAAAGACATCATTGATGACAAGACCGTGCACTACAGGGATAAGAGTTATAGTCAGCTATAATGTCGCTTTTACCTTTGTTTTTTCAATAAAAATAAATAAACAAGTATATATTAAATTATATTATATATTATAGTATTATATTTATGTATAGCATATTTTGTTTTGCCAATAACTTTGATGCCATTTGACGAATTCTCACAAAACCTTTTAAAAACTAGTCTGCCTCTCAGTTCAGCTGCTATCTTGAAAGTTTCAGGGTGATCCTTCAAGCGGTGACCAAGAAAATGTGGTAGAGTCTGAACCACTGAACAGAATTGTACCAAGATAGTCAGAAAAGTAGATATGGGTCCAGAGAAGTACTTTCTTTCTGATTTTGTGTGAATCCGTTAAGTAGCTTTAGAGATATTACCAAAATCCAAATTTGTATATACAGGGACACGGATCCTCCAAGGATCTGACAGTCCCCGTGCTGAAATGTGATTGGCTGCCAGCACTTCATCAGGAAGCCTTGGAAGCCATCTTAGGACTCTGCTTCAGCCGATTCCCACAAAGAATTGTAAAAAAAAGAAAAGGGGGCAGTGTAGGAATACTCTGACCCCTACCCTCTTAGGGGTGTCCCACAAGGACCTTGCCTGGGCCAAAAAGCATTGGGAAAAAAATTGGCAGTAGTCGTGATGGTTCTGCCACACCGGCGAAAAAAAGAAGCGCTTTTTCAATGTTTACACACCGGGTGGGCCACGTCCTGGGAGCTTGCAGGCTTATAAAAATATGCAGGGGGTGCCTGTGCGGCATTCCCCCGTGACTGCCATCTGCCAGTGCAAATGTTTATAAATAAATGCAAGGAGTCCCGCGCTGCCCCATCACATAAGGGTTGGGCCCTGGGGAATGGGATACGCAGGGCCGAAATCAGATAGGCGATGGGCCAGCGCAGCCCCCCACCCCCATTCAATTAAGGTCAGACCCCTGGTGATGGGGTCCCGAGGACCTATTGCACCCCCTTCCCTATTGAAGTATGGACAGGCCCCGGGGATGGGAACCTCGGGCCTCAATCAGCATGAGAGGGGGGCCAAATCAGACTCCTCTCCCATTTTCAATTAAATAGTGGGCACCGGCTGGGGGTGGTCCTCCGGGCCTAGGGGTCACCAATGCTCTCCCTTTAAATGTTTTTAAATTACAGATTAAATTAAACCCCAGGGAGAGGGTGGTCCCCAGGGCTTCAAAGAGCCCAGGAGGGTGTCCCCATGGCCCCCCTCATTGTAAAAAAGAAGGCCTCAGGAGGTATTTGTCTCAGGGACTCAAACAAGTGCATGGAGGGCAGTCCACGTGCCCACCCTCCAATATTTACACAAAGCCCTGGGGAGGTAGTGGTCCCCGGGGCTAAAAATGGGGGTAAATGAAGGAGAAAACTGAAAAAAGTGAGGCAAAAGAAAGAGAAATCACTCAAAAAACCAGGGGAAGAGAGAGGAAAGAGAAATCAGTAAAGAACAATGAAAAGCAGGTGAAAGCACTCCGTAAAACAGGGGACAGGAAAGACAAAACAGTAAAAAAACAAAGCAAAAGCAAGAGAAAGCATTCAGAAAAACGTGGCACAGTAAGGACAAAGCAGTAAAAAAAGAGGCAAAATCACAAAACACTCAAAAAAATGGGGCAATAGGCCCTGTGGCCAACCCCCCACTGTGTTTCAAAAACCATAAAAATGTACTGAAAAAACACAAGGCTACAATAAAGTTATAGTTCAGAATTAGCATTTAAAAAGCTTAGAAATTCACTTAAAAATTCAAAGGTTACAGGAATGTTATAGTTTAGTTCTGAATTTACATGCACAGAACCATAGAAATTATGCTGCTATAGTTAAAAGTTATTTCAAGTAACTGTAACTCGCACCCAGGCCATGCACTGCTAATACCCCCACATATTGCATCATTGATCTTCTATAGCATCAATAATATTATCATTGCAACCTTTACAATAAAACTATTGATGCGAAAACTGTGCATGGCTCCATTCTCTCTGGTCACCTCTCTGCTTCTCTTTTCTAATTGCATTTTTATCTTTCATTTCAATTTTTCTTTCTATCTCCTCTCTGCTTCTCTCTCTCTTTCTCTGTCTCTCTCTTGCTCTGTTTGTCTGGCCCTCTCTTTGCAACTGTCTCACCCACCATTTCTCCCACCCCCCTGTTTCCCAATTTAATTTCATTGGGATTGTTTGGCATGAAAATTAAAACAGATGCTGCAAAAGATGATATGCCAGCTTCAAAATCAATGCAATCACTGCAAAGTTTCAGCTTAATGCATTATTGCTTACCATGTTTTCTTTGGCCGGCAGGGAAACATCCAGCTCTGTGGGAGGGATAGCAGCATGTTCTGCATCAAAGCTCGCTCATGCTGCCTCTCGTCTTCTTAACTGCCTCTTACCAGCTTTCTCAATATTTCTTCTTGGCACTTCTTTGTCTCTCCATTTTAATCTCAAACTCGCAAACATTCACTCCTTTTCTCTGCTCTAGCCTCTGTCTTTTTTTACACCCCTTCCTCTTCTTCTTCCTCTCCCCCCTATATCACCATTAAAACAAACATTGGCAAAACTGATTGGCCGGGCTTTAATTTGCTAACACATGAATGAATGAATGAATACGAATTTCTATAGCGCGTGGTTACCCTAGGGCATCCCAGCACTTCAGGAACTATGGAACAACACCACTGCTCATAGAGAGGGAAAGAAGAAGGTCTTTAACATCTTCCTGAAGAGGAGATGGTTAGGTTCCAGGCGGATGGAGTTGGGAAGACCATTCCTCAGATTTGAGGCATGAAGCGAAAAGCGTCGACCACCCATGCGGGCTCGCTGGATCCTGGGAACCGTCAGCAAATTTTTGTTGTTGGATCTTAATGTCCTAGGCGCTTGACAGAAATTAAGCATGGGCCTGATCACCGGGGGGCCATTCCCGGTGATAGACTTATGCACAGTGCACATGGCCTTAATCCAGATCCATTGTTGAACTGGCAGCCAGTGTAACTGAATAAGGGCTGGACGGGCGGAGGCCCGTCTATGGACATTAAGCAGAAGTCGCGCAGAAGTCATCCACTACATGTAGAATACTGATAGTCCCCTTAGGAGCATGCAACACAGGAGTGCACAAATGCTATTTGAATATGTTAACTCATTGAAGGTTTTACAATTCTAGGTGTCTCACGAGGCAGCATCACAAGTCTACCATACCATAGGTGCCAACTACACTTCCTGAGGTCAACTACACAAACCGACGGTGCACATACAGTTATGACATGCTCTGACATTAATCAGTACAAACGGAGACCACCACAGTCTGCTCTTAGTTGCCCCAAGAGGGAACAGCTCAACCCTGCAGTACCTCAGGCTGCCAGTAGGTGTCCTGAGATTATAAAGCATCAATTGCAATTTATTATAGCGCAACTGCAAAATAACTGTGACATACTTTTAGAAATAATTAATAACTGAGGCAGAGCTTAGGTGGATAAAACTGGAATGATTGTTTCTCTAAAAGTACTATATATGAGAAGCACCAGAACAGCAAATACAATTAGCAGCATAAAGGAAGGACTAATGTGGCACATAAACAAGAGATGCTGTAAATGGACTAGACTGACATATGTAAACAATAACATGGAAGAAGGGCTGAAATGGCACATACAGTCCTTGTGGGGCGCTTTCACAATGCAAAGAAAATTGCCTATCTGATCTTGGGGATGAAGAAGAATCCTGAATAAAATACCAATACAGGTTATTGTGACAAATTTATAAATGCTGGATAATATTTACCTGGTTATTTTTATGTAGAATATTTTTCAACACCAAAACGTGATTTTTTTTTTTTAGTTCAATAAAGGTTTATTGGTCATAATATAAGGTATGAATACACAATACAGTAAAGAAATTATGAGGGAAAACGAGGGGGGGGGGGAGGAGAACCTAGGAAGAAAAATCAGAATACATTGTAGATATAGAAGTAACAACAGTAAACTTATCACAGGCAATAAAAGTAAAGGAAAGGGTACAGTAAATATAAAAGTAAAGTAAATGCAAATGAGGTTATGCAGGTAACCATGTTAACATAGAAAGGGAAATGAAAAAGGGCATCAAGGGGGTTTGGAAATTTCCTACTGAGCATGCCGTGGGCAATAGGAGTGAGTTGTACAACATTCCAAATACATCGTAACAGGAAGCCATAAATCTGCACGTTTAGCTGCCAGCAGTGTCAAGTCTATGGTTATGACAAACATTATACCACCATGCTTTGAAAGTAATAGTAGAGGAAGACTTCCAATTAATAGTTATTTGTTGGAATGCAACAGCCAGTAATAAATCAACAATACGAACATAAAGGTCCGTCTCGTCCCAAAAAGACATGAGTGGGAGAGAAAGGAATACAAGTATGAAAAATAACATTGATTTGTGCCCAAAAGGCATGTACATTCTTGCAGAGGAACAGCATATGAAAAAGAGTAGCATTGGGTGAGGAGCAAGACCAACATACATCTGGGGTGGTAGGGAATCGCTTGTGGAGGGTAAATGGAGTTTGGAGCAATCGATTATATATGAAAAATAGAGAATGAGTCAAGGATGCCGATCTAGAGGTTTTACAAACTTTTGTCCAAATCTTGTCCCACAGAGATATTGGCCATGATATAGAAAGGTCATTTTCCCAATGCTCCTCCACCGTGGATTTGGGTCTGGGGAGTGTATGTGCATGGAGGTGCTTGTAAATAACAGAAGCTTTAGGAAGAGTTTGCAGAAGAGAGTGAAGTTGGAGGGTGAGGTCAGGTGAAATAGAAGAGAGGGGTTCCAACAAGAGTTTTGTATAAACCTCCATGACCGCAGCTTTAAGGAGAAGATATTTGGGAGCAAAGGAGGAAGGTAAATTAAAAGTGGACTGCAAGGCGTGGAAAGGCAAGCAGGTGGATTGTGAAAAGAGCTGCGATATCCAGATCAATCCCTTGGATCTACAAGAATTCCAATAAATGGGTTTACCTCGGATTAAAAGGTATTTATTATGCCAGATAGTGGATGAGAGGAAATCAGCAATATTCGTAGGGGGGGAGGTTTAGAGGATAAAAGGAGTTTGACAGTGAATTTATGAATAGGAGTGGGAATCGAAAAGGGTTTACGTGAGAAAGAGATATATTCAGCAAAAGAAAAAGGGGAAAGGAAAAGGCGCGCAACCTTGGTCCATAGAGGAGAAGGGGAATCGGGGTCCTGCAACCAAAAGGAAGCCTGGCGCAACAAAAAAGCCTTATGGTAAGTCGGAAAGTCAGGAAAATTAACTCCTCCTTCAGAAGTGGGACGAATGAGCCTAGCAAGGGACATTCTGGGTTTCGCTTTATGCCATAAAAAGGAGGACAAAACTGAACTAATTTTCTTTAAAAATTTGGCTGGGATAGAGACAGGGATATTGGAGATTGTGTATAAAACAATGGGGATAACATCATTTTAACAGTATCTAAACGACCCCACCAAGACAGGTAAAGAGGGTGCCACCTGGCTGTGAGGTCAGAGATTTTCTGAGTGCATTTAGTAAGGCAGAGGGAAACAGAATCAGGGATGGAAGGAGTAATATGCAATCCTAAATACTTAATGTGAGAAGGGCTCCAGGTAAAAGTAGAGGCGCTGAAGTCAGGTTTGAAGGTGAATGTTGTCAGGGAGAGGATCTCACATTTATCATTATTAAGCTTATAGCCAGAGATCGATGAATATTGTCGTACTTCCTCCAAGAAAGCAGGAATAGAGACCGTGGGATTCGAGATGAAGAGTAGAAAATCATCTGCGTATGCAGCAAGTTTAATGGAGGATTCTGCAGTCTGAAAGCCATGGATGTCAGGATTCTGGCGTAGCCTGGATAAGAAAGGTTCTAAAGCAAGATTAAAAAGAAAAGGTGAAAGGGGGCAACCCTGACGAACTCCCCTGCCAAGGTCAAAGTAGGGAGAGATTTGACCATTGGCATAAACTGCAGCACGTGGGTGAGAATATAATAATGAGACTAGGGAAGTAAATTTAGGGCCAAACCCGAACCAACCGAGAGTGTGGAAGAGATAGGGCCATTCAACCCTATCAAACGCCTTCTCAGCGTCCAGGGCTATCGCTGCAAGGGAATGTTGGAGATGGGATGATTTTGACAGGATGTTACATAAAAGCCTGGTTTTATCCGTGATGTAAAGACCTTTAACAAAGCCAGACTGTTCTTCTCCTAAAAGGTCAGGAAGAAGATGGTCTAGTCTTATCGCCAAAGACTTGGCGAAAATTTTATAATCAATATTTACAAGGGAGATAGGTCTGCAATTCTTGCAATATTGCACATCTTTGCCAAGCTTGGGTATTAAACAGATGTGTGCATCTGAAAAGGACCCTGAGGAGACACCTAAATCAGCAAAGGAATGGAGAAGAGAGTGCAATTTTGGGATCAATAATTTGGAGAAATGAAGGTAAAACTCGACAGTGAAGCCGTCTGGGCCAGGAGTTTTGTTAGGTTTAAGATGCTGGAGTGCACTGAGTAACTCTTTCTGTGAGATGTCAGTCTCTAAGGAGGACAGATCAAGAGGGAAATAAGTAGGTGGTTGAATAGTTGAGAAGAAATGAGTGAGAGAATTTGAGAGGGTTGGGTGTCAGAAGTGTATAAGGTCTCGTAGAAGCGGGAGAATGTGGCAAGGATGTCAGCATCTTTGTGATGTAAATGTGTATTGGAGTCATAAATATATTCAATATTCATCTTATTATGCTTGACCTTCAGATAATTGGCAAGGATTTTCGCAGCTTTGTTCCTACCACCATAGAATTTAGCACTTGATTTAAGTAAATAGAAGGAAGCATCTTCAGTAGATTTTTCATTATATTTAAGCTTAGCAGCAACTAGAGCTGTCAGACTATCTTTGGAATGTGAGGTGAAATAGGCGTGTTCCAATCGCTTAATATCGTTAAGGGGAGTTTTAGTGGATTGACGCGCAGTCCTGCGTTTCTTTGCGACATAATTCATAATGAAGTCGTGTGAGGCTGCCTTGAAAGCATCCCAAACAGTATGTTTCGGAGTGGGCGGAACATCATTGAATAGAAAAAATTCATCAAAAAAGACAGTGAAGGAAGTAGAAAACTTGGGATCTAAGAGGAGGGTATTGTTAAAACGCCATCTCCTGGGCCCATCAATTTTTGGGAGCACATCAAGGCTAACTACAACAGGGGCATGATCCGAGAGCAGACTCAGACCAATGTCTGCTGCAGTAAGCGTTTGAGCAAGATCATGGGAAACAAAATGTAGTCAATCCGTGATTGGGAACGGTGATATGGTGAATAAAAGGTAAATTCCTGCAAAGTCGGGTTGCAAAGTCGCCAAGAGTCGACAAGTTTATGTTGGGATATAGCCTGGGTGAAAAGTTTGTGCGGTTTAGTGGGGACAAAAGTGGCATCAGATTTCCTGTCTATAAACGGATCAAGAGGCTGATTACAGTCTCCTGCGAGAATGACATTGTCATCCATGAATTGGGTGATGCGTGGAGAAAACTCAGCCCAAAAAAGGGGTTCACCAGTAGTTGGACCATAAACATTAAGGAGAGAGATTGGAACACCTCTAAGCGATAGTCTGACATGGGTCCATCTGCCATTAGTATCAGATTCTTGGGAAATAACTGTGAAAGGGAGAGACCTACGACAAAGAATTGCAACACCATTGCGTTTGCCATCAGCCTGTAAATAAAAAACATCACCCACCCAGCCTCTTTTAAGATTAGCAGACTCTGTAGCAGAAATGTGAGTTTCCTGAAGAAACGCTAGATGGCTAGATGAGATTAGATGCGTTGACGCTTAATTGGGGAATTGATGCCCTTGACATTCCAGGAGGTTATATTCAAGGACACAACATGTTCAGTAAAGCAATGAGTTAGTAACAAATGAAATCAAGATAGAAACCCATGAATGAAAACAAATGAAGAAAAAAGAAAGGTAAATTGAAGAGCAAGAAGAGGGAGAGGGAGAAGAGATGGCCGAGAAATAAAAAGTGTGCATAAAGAAAGAGGAAAATGGAAAGCAGTGAGAAATGCAGGAAGAACAGGAGAAAATGAGAAAGGAAATAAAGAAAAATACAACCTGGAAGGAAAATGTTATGGTTACAACACAACCAAAGGAATTGAAGCACACATAAAAAGCAAAGAATCATAAAAAAACGAGGGAAGAGGAAAAAACAGCGGATGGACATACCCACAAGAGGAGGAGACGAGGAGGAATCGGGGGGGGGGAGCCATAGAGGTAAGGCAACACATCCGAGGACGGCTGGGCGGGAAACCAGGGAAACGTCATCAAACGAGGAGGGGATCCTGTGAAGGCAAAGAGGGGAGATGGAAGAGAAAGTTACAAATCTACATCAAGAAAGAACAAACAATCAACAACTGTATAAGCAAATATGAGTAACATTCAAGAAAACATCGTGTAAAAGAAAAAACAGAAACATGAGCAAACATGAACAGCACAAGGACAAACAAAGTGACAACTCAACCAGGGCAGGATGAAGAAGGACCAGAGGAATCCATGGCAGTACTTTTGTGTGCATTGATGAAGCTCTGCAGTCTCTCTGGATACTCACAAGTGGTCGTCTTGTTGTTGTAGGTGACTTTGAACAAGCAAGGATGATATAGGCCATATCGAGGACCCATGGAACGAAGGTCATCTCTCATGCCAAGGAAGGCCATCCGGCGGTTTGCAGTTGCTTTAGCATAGTCCTGAGCGAAGAACCTGACCATGTCAATTTGGGAGAAGCCTTGGCAGTTGTAAGAACCTTCAAGAGATCGGTGTACTCTAAAAAGTAAAGGATAACACCTCGTGGACGTTGTGATAGAGAAGTGGAAGTAGGAGGGCGACCCAGACGATGAGCACGTTGAAAATTAAGATTTCTACCTTCTGGCAAGTGGAGCAACTTAGGGAGAAAGGATTTGAAAAAAGTGATAGGGTCCACACCCTCAAGACCCTCTGCTAGGCCGTAAATACGGAGGTTGTTACGTCTATTTCTATTTTCCAACTCCTCCACCTGCCTCTGGAGGGTATCCACCTGTGAGGTTAGATGAAGAACCTTGGTGTTAGTTTCTTGGAAGGAAGCAACTGACTGTTGAACCGTAGAAACTCTTGTTTCGATTTTTGACCAGCTATCATTAAGAGCCTGAAGCTTAACGTTAGTTTCCTCCATGAAAGGATGCAAAGTCCCAATCTCTTCCAAAAAGGGGCAGAAGGATCATATCTCCTCCAGTAAAAGTTCCATGGAAACAGGCGCGGACTGCTTGGGTGGTGAAGGGGGATTTTTTTTAGTCTCTTGGTGGTGGATTTCCCTGATGGTGGCGGAGGAAGATCCATGACAGTATCAGAAAAAGAAGAGGTAAGAGAATCTTCCAACTTAGAGAAAGCAGAAAATACTTTGGAGTATTTCACGAAGGCCACCTTTGTAGTTGATTTGGAGGGTGAGCGCAACATAGATTTAAGTCGCCTCATACAAATAAACAGATAAGAAAAGAGGAACTTGCGTAGCACTTGCTATCCACACAGAAGGGTGAGAGGACGCTCTGTGAGATGAGAAATCGTCCAAACAGGTCTGTGACATAACCACTTGATTAATTGAAGAAGTTCATCGGTGAGTGCGTAGCCAGAGGAAAACCTGCGCAATAAGTAAAAAAAAAACGCAAAACGCGGAGGGATAGCAACCTCTATGCAGAGACACAGGCCGTGAACTGTGGGGTTCGAGGAAGACGAGTAACTATCCAATGGCCATGTAGTTGGAAGCAGTATCAATAGGACATAGCAGAGCTCGCAAGGAAGAGAGCATGCAGGTTGCCAAAAATATAGGAAATGAACTGCGTGGGATATCAGCAGCATCACTTACAACAGAATAGAGTCACTCCAAAAGCCCCATGAGGAAAAATAGATGTCAATGTGTCAAAGAACATAGTAGATGGACGATAGACGGTCACTTCAGAAGCTGTGGCCAAACAAAGATGCAACAATGCCCCGAAAAGCGCATTGGCAGCAAAAGGTCATCAACAGGTGAAAAGCAGCATGTCCAAACATATGCCCCCGCAAGTGCAGGCTTCGTCTGGCAAGGGATTCATCAGGTTATCACAATGACGCATTGAAGAGGCATTTGCCCTTGACAAAGCGGTGGTCACAGCAATACGATAGCAGTAAGTAATCTACCACAAACGCAAAGCAGGTATTCAGTGCAATGGTGACATAATTTCAGTGAGGGGGAAGTACACAGAAGGAATGATTGAGGCTAAACTTGAAGCAAGTAGCAATGGAGCATCATAGTCCCGTCCTGACAGAAAGTACGCAGCATGCCTGCTTGCATAAAATAGCGGCCGTGCCGAAAAAATAAAATTCCACAAACTCACTGTTTGAAGCGCCGGGTCATTAAGAGGTGAAAAGGGGCTCCAGACGCCATGTAGCCATTGGAGGGAAAGACATGGAGCATGTCAGCCTCTAGGTGTGAGATACCGAGTGGACCGCTCGCACCTCAGCGAAGTAACTCGGCGCGTCGGCTGATATAAGATGGCGGCCGCAGTTACAGTCGAAGCCTTCCAAGATGCTGTGGATAAATGCTCCGTCAGCAGGTAGTGAAGAAAGTTGTTAAATGTCGCGGAACAAAGCAGAAGTGCTCCGACTGCAAAAACCAGCCTCCATTCAGGAAATGACAATGGGTAAAGAGGAGATTCCCCGGAGCCGCCGCGGAGCCTCACTCAGGCACGCCATTCCTCTCGGGCGCCAAGCCACGCCCTCCCAAAACGTGATTATTATTATTTGTTTTTTGTAAAGTGCACGGCTACTCGAAACAGTGTCTCGACACTAAGGTCCAGTAACCACTAGTCAGAGGCTGATTGATTATTAGAAGGCCAAATTGAACAGCTAGGTTTTTAGGCTCCATTTGAATATACTTTTGTTCACCTTGGATACTAACAAATAACACCTAAAATACCCCATAATAACGAGCACTCAAATACGAAGGCTACTATTAGGAGTTTGGTGGCCTTTCTGTCAGTCCTCCAGAGCAGTAGAGGGATTTCCTCTGCTGCCGTTGTGGAAGATCGGCTGCGTACTTAGGGGCGTATTCACAAACCCATTGCTCCACCAGTGCATTACTTTTTTTAATGCAGCAGAATGAGCTTTCCTATATTTATAAGACCACGTAAAGTCACCCTACGTGACTTTTCATGGCCCCCTTTCACTCATAACTCTGCGTGAGAGGGGCGTTCCATGGGTATTGCTGTGGGTGTTCCCCTGCAACATCTATGGAACTTGACGCATGCCCAGTCTTACAACATTTTGTTAACCTGGGAATGCATCAGTGGAGGAGTAAGGAGACGCAACACGGAGTAATACCTTTATTTCTCCTTGTTTTTTCCTCTTTCGATGCGCGCTGCATTCTGCAGCACGCATAGAAAGAGGAAAATGCCTTTATTGACAGTTTTTGTGCGGGAAGCTGTCCCTTCCTGCACAAAACAAATCATCCCCTCAGCGCAGGCACCGTTGCAAAATGACGCAAGGGTGTCTGTGCCGGAACATGGCTGCTGTTTGTGCATCGGCGCCGGGGAGGACTGGAATGCGCCATATCGTCTAGATACAATGCATTACTGCTCTTTTATTTTGACGCTCAGCAGAAAGGCTTGCTGCGCTGCCGTGAGGCAACATAATGTAAATTAGTCCCTAAGAGCTCTCCCCGGATTGGTGGAGAGCTATGCGCACCAGCAGAGCTGCCATTGCAGTTGAGACGTTAAAGGCAATGAAAGCTTGCTTTGCGGTTGCCTTGTTATATTAAGTGGCTCAGCAAAGTTTGTGGCTCATCAACAATACATTTCCACAACTTCTGTTGCAAATGTAAATGTAAATGTAAATGTATAGGCATTTATATAGCGCACTATTTACCCGTAGGGTCCCAAGGCGCTTCGACCGCTGCGAAACCCTTCCTGGCTTCCCTGAGAGATGGTCCCTTAATGGGTATCTCCAGGGTGAGACCAGGCATCCCCGGCGGTCTGGTGGGGCCGTTAGTGAAGATGAGGCAAGCTAATGCCAAAGAAATATCCCTGACATGCTGGCAGTTTTCAGCGTGCATGTGGGGGGAGGTCATCCTTTGCTTACCTGTTCGAGACCGCCAGACTTACCCTGGTGATCCTGAATCGGAAAAAATGTATGAGGGAAAGTCCACCCTTAATAGGGCAGACGGTCTGCGGTAGTATGAGGATGGAGCAATGCCAGTCCAGGTGTTGGTCAAAGAGGTCCACCGCAGAAGCTATTGCATCTTCTGCCAGTGGAACGTGGCAATCCACCCAGCTCCACACAGAGTGGGTGGACCATGACTTTGGTGGACAGGTTATTTGTAATTTTTGGGGAGGAACACCTGCCTGCCAAACTGTGAAAAAGTACCTTAAATTTTAGGCCCTAATTTGAATAAAGGTTTGATTTAATTGCAGCATGTGTACCTTTTGGAGTCAGAGGCCTTCTTTTCATGATAGTTTTGTGTTCACCAAAAGCCCCTGCCACATGCTGAAAACAACAACATGCATTGCAACAGCTACACTTTCTTCGAGGCCTATTAAATACACCCAAAAGCCAATAGCATGAGAGGAAAGAAGTTAACTCCACTGAAGATCACTACATGTATACTTTTTTTAAAGGTAATGACAAAAGTTCTGCAGACAGCTGAGATGTTAAGCCAAAACTAATAAAAATGGAGAGTACACCAAGCTATAAATCGTTTGGAATGCATTTGAGATAATTATTAGGCCTGGGCAGTAAATTCCGTTCTGCTCGCAGAATTTTCAGACTTTGGGTAATTTTGCGATCCGCGACTTCGCAGAATTTTTTGCTTGTTTGTGCTTTCAAAATGCGTGTTTGCTAGATATTCCTCCCTGAGCACTCAAACAGCGTTCCCGAACAGGAAAAAAGCATCGCCAACGGGCGGAACAAGCAATTCTGCGTGTTCGCGGAACTTTTGCGTGCTCGCTGAGATTTTTTACAGTTTCGCAAAGCTTTGTGTAGCGCGACTACACAAATTCTGCCCACCCCTAATAACTACCATTGATTCACACTTTCGTGCCATCCAAGATCACAAGCAGTACTGCAGGGTGCGCTGTTGACACTTTCCTTAGGAAGCCTGTTTGGGCCATGAATGTACTACTGGTGAAATCATCCCACTCCATAAGGGTTCTTATTTTCCTTTCCCTCATTCTCGTTTTGTCCATTGGTTGCCTCTTTCCCGGAATTTAACTTCGAGTTTCTCATTTTTTTCCTGTCTCGTTTCCTCCCTGCTCCTCTCTGCTCCCCTTTGTGTCGGTCTCGGTGTTTTCCCCGTCTCTCCATGGCCGTGTTAACACCTTTAACAAGGGAGCTCTGCGCTGTCAGTGTGACGCAATGTCAGGCTGCAGACAGCCGGCTAAAAGGCGGCATTACCCGCTGCTGGAGAGGTGCCGCAGCCCCGCGCGCTCTCTCAGCCCCGCGCGCGCTCTCAGCCCGAGCCGCTCTCGGAGCTCATTACGGCCCCGAGTGCCTTCTCTCCGTTTTATTCATGAGCCTGCCTGCTAACGGGGCCTTTCCATTGCTTATTATTCAACGCTTACTCCAGAACTCCCTGCAACAAAAAAATCATGTTTTATGTATTCATTATGAGCCGTGATATCAGCAATTATGAGAAGAATGGGCCGTGGCAGCTGCGGCTGAAGATAATAAAGGCCCCAAGTTTGATACCTAAACAAAATGTATGTGAGGAAACGGTGGGCCTCTTTATTGCACCTCGGGCTGCGAGGAGAGAGATAACAGCGCGAGGGAGAGTGAGTAACATGCATTGCAGGTATGAATATAAAATGGACTCTTTTTTTAATGTATTTTTTTTTGTCTTGTATCCTATAGCAAAGGCGACCAAGACAACGACGAAAAGGAGAAAAGGGGAATCATTTCAGAAGTGTGATCATTTGTGTCTATAGCAGTGCTTTAAATGGACAGGTACTCTCCGGTACTGAGTACCTGCACTTCTTTAATTTGAAAGGGAGAGTACCTGCACTTTTCAGCACTTGAGCAATACACTTACGGCCTGATTTATGGCATTTTGGTGTAGGGCAGCACAGCAAGGCCAGTGGTGCTGCACAAGTTTTGTGGGCGGTGGCCTCCTTGCGCTCTTACCTGCCATCTTGGTGCGGCAATCACCATCACCCCCCCCCCTCTACTATGGCCACTATGGCAAAAGCTGGGGCCCCAGTCAAAGGCCTAGCTATACCACTGAGCAAGGCACCATGCTGTGCTGCCATACACCAAACTAAAAAGGTAGGAAGGCACCATATTTACTGTGCATCTCTGTCCTTTCTGCCTGCGCTGGTGCCGTTTGGCAGCCTAGCACCAGAGTAGGCACACTTGCACCATGGTACAAGGGGGGCTCTGTTGCGTGCAGGATGGGTTTTATGCAGGAAAGAAACCTTCCTGCACAAGAATATTCCATAGAGGCGTGCTTGACCTTTCTACGCATGCTGAAGAATGCATCATACATAGAAAGCAGAAAAAACAAGCAGATATAAACATATTTCTCCTGGTTCGCTTAACCTCGGGAGGCGCACAGATTTGACACTGCCCCAGGCCACTTTATAAATCTGCGGCAGTGTCAAATTCCATGGGTGTTTCAGTTGAGAACCCACCGCAATGCCCACGGAACGCCTCCCGGGCACAGAGTAAGGGGACAAAGCGATTTAATTATAATTTATAAGGCCACTGAAAGCCACGGAGCAGTGTTTTTGCGTGGCTTCATAAATCTTTATGAGGGCCCTGCGTCATGCGTCTCCCACTTTACATGGTGCAAAAGTGATGCCGGGCTCCCATCCATAAGCCCCTTATTGTGGTAGTACTGGCACTTCTCAGTAATGAACAGGTGCTCTAGGGTCTAGAGTGTATATGAGTCTGTTTATTTTGGGGGGCGTGTTGTCTGGAAGTTGAGACTGAAGTTCATGGTGTCTCTGGGCTGGGATCATGGGGTCTGCAAATTCCCCAGCTGATAATTCTGGGCCCGAAGACACCAGACTTGTATCTGCTGTGCCCAGTCATACTCATTGCCTCCATACCACACCATGGAAGGGGCATAAAAAGCTTCCTCAGCTGTAGTAAAATCCGCTATGCCATCCTGCTGCCCCTACATCACAGCTCAGAGAAATAACTCCACCCGTATTTAGCATCTGCTTCAATCAGGTAGTACATTTTGGCAAAATTCGGTACGTTCTTTCCCACGTAAAGGGGAAACTGATGTAGGGCCCAATTCAGAAAGGTAAACTGAGACGAAAAGTTGAACTTTCGGTATTCACAAAGGGCATTTACAAGTAGTAAACGCCCTTTGTGAATACCGAAAGTCGTAAAGTTATACTTTTTTCTTATGTCCACATGTTATTCCACATTAAGGGATGCCAGATGGAATGAGATTCTGGCCCTCTGGTGTCTAAGCACCTACATCCCGGCAACTAGTAATGGGCCTGATAGAGTGGTGGCTGCAGTTGTAGAATCTGGAAAATGTATTGGAGGATAAAGAGCCCCACTTAATATGTCACCTTGTAAAAATGCGATAGGCAAAAGGCAAATGCACCAGAAAGACAGCTCAGCGTGTAAAGCGCTGCTGCTAGGGTGTTTCTGTAACTAATGACTACAATGTTTTAAACCAACAGGGACACATCTTCCTTTTATCCATCTAGGATTGATACAATGTTGGTAATTCTGCGTTTTAACCCGTTCCATGCTCCCGTCGGCCGACGGGAGCACTACCTGCCTGGTGCTACGAACGACTGTTGGCCGTTGCGGCCCCACCCGTTTCTTCAAACGTTCCGCACTGGCGCGAAACGTTCGAAGCAGTTAACGCATTAAACTTGGCAAGTGTTATTTTCAAATCTAGAAATGTAGACAACTATGGTAGAAAGAGCTCTCTAAAACAAGAAATTGTGTTTGAGATCCAAAATGAAAGTTCAGATACCTTTCTCAAAAGCCTATGATATCTGGGTTTCCTGAGGGCTCTAGGTTCCTTTTTGTGGGCATGTAATCCCATATAGAGGCAGATAGCATAATGGATCGATAGATTTTTCCAATGGATCTATGCATCTGAAAGAGCAGCAGGCAAAAAGTAGAGAAAATCAAGCTTGATTGAACGTCAACCAGTAAAACAGTCAGGGCCGGACTGGCCATAGCGGGCACCGGGCAATCCCTAGGTGCGCGGCACGGGTGGAGGCCGGTTTTGGGCCCCTGGGGGCCATCTTTGTTACAGGGCTGATTTTGCAGCCTAGCTGCAAAATCGGCCCTGTACAAAAATCGGCTGAAAACCGGCCCATCAAAGAGCTCGGCGGCACCTCCAACCCCCCCCACTGGGGAGGGGGGCCGGCCGAGCACTTTGCCAGGGCCGGTTGTGGTTCCCAGTCCGGCCCTGAAAACAGTCATTGTTGCAAGGATGTTTGCATGATTTCCCTATAGGCTATGGTATTCCTGACCTACAACAACACTTTCCATCTGCTCAACCTTCAGGTTTTACACAAAGAGTTGTAGAAGGGATGTGCAAAGCTGTTAACTGCAAAGGTTTTGAACTCTAATCAGAACGCGCCCTATAGCCGTGCTGGGGAGCAAGCATGCAGCCCAAGCAGATGCCTTCAACTGTTGGACTGGCGTTGTATTCTTTTCATTTCAACGCTGCCAGGTTCCCAAGGTGGGAAACCTGGCAACTGGAAGGGAAACAATTTTGCTGTGATAGGCCTGATTGACAGCAAGGAAACACGTTTCCCTGCAGCTTGATGACCTGACCATGTTTGGCACGGCATCCTAGGTAATGATCAGGTAAAGTGGCAATTATAAAGGGTGACGTTTCCGGACTTTACCTGTTGATACAGGTATAGCATTGCACTTTGTAAGAGGTGAGATTGTAAGACTTAGGGGTGACAGAGTACCCTCTCTGCCAAACTCTTTGCCCACACACTCAATTAAGAGGTCAAATGTAGCCTGTCAGCGTAAGCCCTGCTCCAATGGCCTCAGGAAGTAAGGGCAGGTGAAGGTTAGGAGAATGACTCTGCACACCATGGGAGAAAGGCTGAGTGATGGAACAACGCATACCTCAACAAAGCATGCCTGAACCACGCAGTCTTAACCACAATTGTGTCTTTACTATAATGCCTTTACACCACATGCCTTTAGCATGAAATTTTGTGGCAAAGACATGATTGGTAAAGGGATAGTTTAGTAAAGATCATACCCATTCCCCTCTGCCCTGAGCCCTAAAAGTCGGCCCTCCTGCAGTCTATTCTACCCGCCCCAGCCCTATAAACTGTCCTGAGCCTTAAACCAGCCCAACTAACCCCAAAGAACTACTCCAACCCCAACTCCCCTCCCTGAGCCCTAAAACCAGCCCCCACCACTTCAAACTTACCCCGACCTCCTCCCGGCCCCAGCCCAACTGCTCCCTAGGCCTGAAAACTGCCCCTTCACTGTCCCCTGCCCTGAGCCCTAAATTCAGCGCCCAAAATCTAGTCTGACCTCTCCCCCACCCTGAGCCCTAAAATCCGCTCCCACCTCCACCTTCCCCAGCTCAACGAACCCCAGGCCTGAAAACTTCCCCTTTCCTGCCCCGGGCCCCAGCCTAGTGCCCTAATACTAAATGTAAAATGTAAATTGATACTTGTATAGCGCACTACTCACCCGCAAGGGTCTCAAGGCGCTTGTACGAATACCGCTGTGGAACCCGTCCTGGCTTTCCCTGTGAGGCGTCCACTCCTGGGCACCCCCAGGGTGAAGACCAGGCATCTTTAGCGTTGTGGGGGCCGTTGTGGAGATTAAGCAAGCTATTGCCCAGAGTTGCAGTGGGACTCCATGATTGGAATAGGCACCGAGGCGAGAATGATCTGGTCCGTGATATTTTGAGCCCAAAACCCGCCGAGGCGGGGTATTGAACCCTGGTCCGGGCTAGACCTCTGCATCAGGGTCTGCCGCTCTAACCATTGAGCCACACTTCTCCACTCAGCCCCCTAAAACGTACCCCGACCTGAGAAGGCCCCAACCCAACTTACCCAGCCATGGCCCGGTCCTTCCTTCCTACTGCATGCCTTCCGGTTCCTCACCCATCCGGTTGCACAGCTAGAATGCCGAGTGCCTTAACTATACATATGTGTGGTCAAGGCAAATGTTGTTCAGCTTCCAGGGAAATGGCACGCATGCTTAAAGGCGCGTTGTAAAGGCCATTTTCCTGCGAGAAAACTCCCATGGTGTAGGGAACATTCTTTTATTTGAATTTTTCCCAAACAAACTTCTCCTTCCAGGAGTTTGCTTTAGAAAAACAAAAATCTTTGAAAACGTTTGATGGGCGACTGCCATGTCTGATGGAGACTCCTGTTAGACCTAGCATCCTTGGTGTGGTTTCTCCTGTCTTTTTGCCTCTACCTCCTGTATTTTGGCCCATGTGCTGGACTTTGTTTTTTCTGGTTTAGCTACTCTGAGCACTTTACTACTATTCATTTTCCATAATATGTATATTTGATTGCTGGCTAGGAGGCTGGACGCCGAGGGGGACCGGCTGCACTGGGGCTGAGAGATGTTTATTTCTTCCTCCTCATCTTCCAGGACCACCAGCCACAAGTACTCTTGCTGGATAGGCTCCAGCCTCTGCCGCTGGTGATGGAAAGAGAATATTTTTGTATTTTTTTTCTTCTACTTTTGAAATCTGTTAAATCTGTTTAATATTTCCTTCAGAGTAATGATTCTCAAGCAACACCAGTCCAAATAATCAATTTAGTTTTTAATGCTACTGTTAGGAAATTCTGGTATGTAAAACTGTCTTTACTCATTTTATCCCTTGAATGAACCTGCTAATTCACACTGAAGTCTAAGGACCCTCATGAGTTGGCACACTGGTGTAACAAAAATTGAGGAGGCCCCCTGCAAGGTACTTGGGGGGCTCCTCTGGACTCAATCAGGAGCTCTCCAGCCAGAGTATTGTGCTTAGGTGGCCCCCTGGAGCTTGGGCGGCCCTCCTGCACTGCAGGGACATGTGTAATGCCACTGAGTTGGCAGGAATTTGGTGTAGACACCATGGGGCCAGAATATGGGTTACATGCGGGTATCTCCACACCAATCTGCAGTCATTATGATTTTTCCCCGAAATTAAAAATAATTGCTCAGACCTGGAGTTACAGGGTCTTTTACTGGGCAGTTTATCCTATTTTTGCAGAAAACATCTGACATTTTCTGCATGCTTTGAAGGGCGGAAGGTGTCAGCAGGAGCCCTGGTCAGGGGTTGTGGATGAGGTGAGGGAGCAGGGGTGAAGGGCATGATCTTGCCTGTCCAGACTACTGCAGAGGGTCCTGGACTATGCTGGTGCTTGCAGAGATCACCCCTGCAGCGACTGTGGCAGGCTTGTGTGTCCAGGCCTGTGTGTCCAGGCCTGGAATCATGAAGTATGGAGATTTCCAAACTGATTGGAATTCCGGTTCAGGACACCTTTAGAAATATGTTTTCCATTATTTCACACAGATTTCTCACTTCAGGTTAAATGCCTAAGTAGCTGTCAGGAAGTATAGTCTTTTTTTCTTGTACACAGTCAGGGGCATTTGCACCACGCAATGTGGGGAATGATTGACACAAACTCTAAAATGCAAATTATCACGGCACGCAAGGCCACTTTGGTAAAAATCAGGAGTGAAACAATGCATCACATATTACTGCGTTGCGTTACTCTGCCTCAGGGAGGCATTCAATGGGCGTTGCGTGGGTGTTCCCATGCAACGCCCATGGATTTTGATGCATTCCAGATTGACCATTACTGGTAGACCTGGGAATATGCCAAAATGCTACGCCATCCCAGGGGAGGCAGAACGAGAAGTCATATCTTTATTTCTCCTTGTTAATTCCTCTTTCTATGAGTGCTGCATTCAATCAAACACAAGCAAATGATGGACAGAGCGCTGAAACTTTTCAGACACTCACCCCCAGTCACAGATCTGGGTGAATCCATCATCGTTCTTTAGCTCACTTCGCCACCCCAGTTCCGACACAGCTATATGCAAATCAGTCTTGACCCTGTGCCTCACGGGAACAATCCTGCCCGAACTGCCAAGTCAGGTGTGTACATTTGGGATCTGATTCACAAAGAAAAACTTATATGGCTGAGATACCCGCCACCCCCTCTCAACACAATCCCCAAAAGGAGGGAAACCGGAAACAGTTCTTAAAGTTTTTGGATGTGGGAGGGAGTGACCCTCCCGGCCGTATTTATTAAAACAAAAAATTAAAAACATTAAACGTTTCATGTTATGTACAATTTCATTATCACATTGCGATGTTTGGCTAACCTTAACATATTCTCTAATACAGAGGTTCTCCTAGCCGAACTAGCATCCTACAAAAACATTCTCTAGAAACACTGAAATTGTACATCCTAACGTTTAAGGGCCAACGGCAAGGTCATAACCGGTGTCAAGATCCCTAACCAGACTTACCCCTCCCACTTGGGAGGGGCGACAGCACAGAGGCTTACCTCAAGTGCAACTACTAACAATTTCCCTTGACTTGACGGGGGCACTTAAGACTCGACGCCATTTAAAGGTCGTTCGAAGACTTGTGTGTGGTATCTAGAAGGTATCGTGGACCTCCCCCCACCCCACACAACTTACCGCATCTGCCGTCGCAGATGACACTGGCCCCGGGAAATTCCCCCAGGAGGGGGCTGTAACCCCTCCTACAAAGGAAGGGGCCTTGACCGCCTTTCCTTTACTTCCGGCGACCCGCCCTTAGACGGGACCGCCTCCCCATTGAGGGGCCAATGGCCACCTCTCCCGAGCGCTCCCATCCGTGTTGGGTGACGCCCACTCATAGGGATCTACCAATTAGTGCTCACCGATCATGACCTTACCGCCTACCAAAAATAAATACGACAATTCTTACTCAAACCTAAGAAAACATTGGTCGCTACGACCGAAAGAACATGCTTAAAATGCAACACTACATTAAATCATTTTACTCGTAACAACTTACGCGATATTCACCATACTTTATTATGATCAACAACAAACTGATACTTTCACAGCCTGTAAACGAAACGGAAAACATACTTATAAAAATTCACTTTATTGCACAACGACTTGCTGTCCTCAGGGGCTGGTGGGTGGGTCAAAATTGGCTCTTCGTTCTGTCCCGAGCTCACGGGTAGCGAGGAGGTGCAGCTTCGGAGCACAAGAACAAGAGGACGTCTTCTGGTCTTGCGTCTCTTTTTATCCGTCTTCAGGGCGGGCGAGAACCCGCCCCTGCCTGCCCCTAGGGCGGGGCTGGCTACGTCGGTGTCTAGGCCAGCCCACTCTAGGGCGGGAAAAGGCGCGCCCCGGCTACGCCGCTTCGGGCATACCAGCCGAGACGCGCCTCCCGCCCAAAAATGGCTTCCCGGGGGGATCGAGGCACTCCGCCATACGTTCGGGGGGACCGAGTGGTCGCCCCTTTCCATATGGCTGAGATACCCGCCACCCCCTCTCAACACAATCCCCAAAAGGAGGGAAACCGGAAACAGTTCTTAAAGTTTTTGGATGTGGGAGGGAGTGACCCTCCCGGCCGTATTTATTAAAACAAAAAATTAAAAACATTAAACGTTTCATGTTATGTACAATTTCATTATCACATTGCGATGTTTGGCTAACCTTAACATATTCTCTAATACAGAGGTTCTCCTAGCCGAACTAGCATCCTACAAAAACATTCTCTAGAAACACTGAAATTGTACATCCTAACGTTTAAGGGCCAACGGCAAGGTCATAACCGGTGTCAAGATCCCTAACCAGACTTACCCCTCCCACTTGGGAGGGGCGACAGCACAGAGGCTTACCTCAAGTGCAACTACTAACAATTTCCCTTGACTTGACGGGGGCACTTAAGACTCGACGCCATTTAAAGGTCGTTCGAAGACTTGTGTGTGGTATCTAGAAGGTATCGTGGACCTCCCCCCACCCCACACAACTTACCGCATCTGCCGTCGCAGATGACACTGGCCCCGGGAAATTCCCCCAGGAGGGGGCTGTAACCCCTCCTACAAAGGAAGGGGCCTTGACCGCCTTTCCTTTACTTCCGGCGACCCGCCCTTAGACGGGACCGCCTCCCCATTGAGGGGCCAATGGCCACCTCTCCCGAGCGCTCCCATCCGTGTTGGGTGACGCCCACTCATAGGGATCTACCAATTAGTGCTCACCGATCATGACCTTACCGCCACAGGTCCGGATAGTTGACCGGCTATCCGGACCCCCCACAAAAACTCCTACCTAAAGGTCATGTTTTAACGATTTTAACCAAGCTAAGAAGTCACCTATGAGTAACTCATTCCCCACCCTCGACAAATGCACACCATCCCCCAGATACATACTGTCATCATTAATACAACTATGCGAGATCGAATGCAATGTCTTGGAACGGAACAACCTACTCACTTTGTTATTCAATTTTCTAACAGAATGATTCAAAGCAGGGATCGAGATAGCCCCCCGCCACACTTTTCGTGGGATCATATGAGACCACGCAATTATGCACCCCGGAACTCTCCTCGCTAACCAACTTGCCGTGGAAAGCATAGCCTCCAGGAGAAGTCGTCTACCGGTGGTGACCAAATCATTGCCCCCCAAATGCACTATGACTATGGACGGCGGTGACCTCATCCGCTCTAACAAACCCTCAAAAAATTCCTGAAACTGGTCAATACAGAGACCGCCCCTTCCGTAGAAGGACACTCTGTACCCGTATTCCCCAGGTACGTGAATCATGTCACCTGCTTTGAATACGTCTGCGGCCCGTCTCACGTATGAGTGGCCCACGACCCACACCTCCTTCCTCACAGCCGGTGACGTGCGACCGCTGGCCTGGTGTTGGGTCGACTGCACAGTCTGCCCTGCCGCGTAGGCTTGCGCAACTGAAAACAAACAAAAGACAAGAAGCGTGAGTACATGAATACAGCTTCACAACATGTGCAATCGCACGTACCTCTTATAACAATTGGAGGACCAGCGCCCCACACGTTTCACTTGTTCTACATTAAGACCCCTGGCTGTAGCTTCAGTGGCAGCCCCTATTCGAAAGGAATGGGTCCCAAATTCGCCCGGGTCCAAGCCCGCTGCGGCAATGGCCATTGCAAGCACCCGCTGAAACTGAAACCTCGTCAGCGGGGTGGCGTCTGCATGCCTCAACAATGTCCCCCCCCATGATGCCACCCTTCGTGCTAGGTAATCTTCTAAGCACTGTACCGGACACATGGATGACTCGGGGTTCCTGCGAATGATCGTGCAGTCCCCTCTCCCATCTTGGTCAGTCTTGGACCTGAGAAAGGAGACAATCATCGCATCACCCCTGATCTGAACATGTTCCCTGCACAAGCCCCCCGTCACATCCTGTTTGTTCCTTGCAACTAGCTCACTAACTCTCATAGCCCCGTGAAATGCCAGCGTAAATGCAGTCCGGAACAAACAGGTCTCGAAAGGGGACGAGCATGTGTTAGGGAGTGTGGCCAGTAACTGGGACAACCTGTCTAGACCTATCGGTCGTCTTACGTCTACTCTGCGACCCTCTAGGCGTTGCCACCCACGCAGCGCTTTCTGTACTGTAAAAGACGCTGTTGGGTCCGGGATGCCATGGGCCCTGGCAACAAAAGAAATGGCGGCACGATGCCTTTGGGCCGTAGCCACCGATTTCCCAGCCCTACGTAAGGACATCAGAAAAAGTACTACCCACTCTTCCTGACCCCAAAGTCCCCCTCTCTCTGCCCCCAAAAAGGCTAAATAGGCCTGGAACGCCCCTTCATATGCCTTCCTTGTCCTGGGTGCTAGACTCTCTCCCACGAGGTGACGAAGTTCGGGGCACCGAGAGACCAGAGAGCTTCGGGGAAGGGTGCCGGCTCCGGGTCCGCTGAAGGAAGGAAACCCGAGAAAGCCTGCATGTGAAAACGAGACAGTGCATCAGCAGCCTGATTCATCACCCCTGGGACATGTTTTGCTCTGAATACCACGTTCAGTTGCATACACAGTAGGACAATTTCTTTGAGCAGCCTCAAAATCAATTTACAATGGGCTGCCTGACTATTGATGCATTCTACCACGGTCATATTGTCGGACCAGAACACGACAGAATGATCTCTGAACCCTTCTGGCCAGGTTCTCAGGGCCACCAAAATGGGAAATAGTTCAAGGAAAGCAATATTACTCGTTAGCCCCTTCTCGTGCCACCATAGGGGCCACCTTTGAGCAGACCATTTTGTGCCGAAGATGGCGCCAAAGCCTATGCTTCCCGCTGAATCTGTCCATAGCCCCAGCTCTTCTGAGGACACGGCTGGCTTGTTCCAGACGACTCGGCCATTGAAGTCCGCCAAAAATGCTAACCAAATTCGCATGTCCTGGCGGACCTCAGCCGATAACCTCGTGCGATGATGACCCTCCTTTAGGCCAACCATCGCTTGGGCAATTGAGCGGGAAAAAGGGCGAGCCATTGGGATCACCCTCAAGGCAAAGTTCAACTTTCCCACTAATTGTTGCAACTGATGCAGTGTAACCTTAGATGCATTCAAACATACTTGGAGGGCTGCCCTGAATTTTAACACTTTGCTAGCTGGTAAACGGAAACACCCCTCCCTTGAGTCCAACTCGATCCCCAAAAACTCGAGGCAAGTCGTGGGACCCATAGTTTTACCCGGTGCCAATGGCACGCCAAAATGACCCATCAACACACAGAATTCAGCTAAGGCCTGAGCACATTCGGGATTTCCGGCGGGACCAAGGAACAAAAAGTCGTCAAGGTAGTGCATTACATTTCGGAAACCCGTTTTCTTAGTGAACACCCATTGCAGGAAAGTACTGAATTGCTCAAAATAAGCACATGATATAGAGCATCCCATTGGCATACACCTATCCATGTAAAATGACCCCTGGAACCCGAATCCCAAAAGACGCTGATCGTCTGGGTGTACCGGGAGCAACCGGAACGCTGACTCGATATCTGATTTCGCCATCAACGTCCCGGGCCCCAGGCGATTCAAGATGGCTACTGCCTCATCAAACGATGCGTATCGCACCGAACAAACTTCTGGATCAATTGCGTCGTTCACCGAAAGGCCGTGTGGAGCAGACAAATTATGGATCAAACGAAACTCACCTGGGTCCTTCTTGGGGACCACCCCTAACGGAGAACAAACAAAATCCGGTACCGGGAGTACACTAAACGGGCCAGCGACCCGTCCCCGGCTAACCTCTTTCTGAATTTTTTCTTGCACCACAGATGTATGTTGTAGAACAGAAAGTTGATTTTTGCAAATCCCTACACCCTGAAAGTCCCCCACCGGGATGCGGAAACCATGTGAAAAACCGTTCCGCAGCACCCCAGCAGAAGTACGATCCGGGTATTCACTGAGCCAGGGAATCATTGCCAAGGTATCAATCGGGGTTGGTAAAGGCGCCCCTCGGACTAGTTTAGACCTGTTTGGCGCCTCCCTTACCCCCATTCTCACCCGTTCTGGCTCTGCACGATGACTCAGGATGGGACGACCCACACGTACTACACTCATGTTTGAATTTACACGATCCCGGAGGTCTGGTACATTTCCCTTTGTTGAAATTAAAGCAGAAACCCTTCCTCCCTGTATTGCCTGCGGGCCTCGACTGATCGTCGGTGCTCGTACTTGGTCGAAAGGGCATCCCTACATTTTGGCGGGAGTAATCTACAACATTGCTCCCAACCAATGGCATCTTTAACATTCCTGATTCTTTCATTTTATCCCATGTTACAGAATCGTAACAATCCCAAGTCAAACCCTTGTTATGTTCCTTTTCTTTCCTGAACAGATTGTCATAACAAAACCAATGGTTACCTTGATACGCTGTCGAGTAACCCATAATTCGTGATTGATAAATGGGAAATTCAGAAAGCAACTCGGGCCTACGTTCCCCCAAAATCGATGTAAAAATACCCCACGCATTGCCCCAGTTGCCAATATTCTCATTTACCTTAAAGGCGGCCATTTTTGCGCGCCAAACACTCGGATGCATTAGGTCCTTCTGACTTTTAACATGCTCCACCTCATAATGATCAACAAGCAAGGAGAAAATGTTCACGTACTCCCCAGCCCAGATCTTTTCCTTTATAGCTAAAGGCACATGTTGTCCCAATCTCTCTCTACGAGAGGGTGCTGACTCGTCCCTTGCAATCGGCAATGGCCGCTTACCTGCACCGGACGCAGCTTCGGCCGCTTGCGGCTTGTCTATTCCCGCCAACGGCGCAGTCACTTTAGCTGCATCTCTCTTCTCACGAAGCCCTTTTATCAGCGCCTGTGCCTCGGCAGCCGTGGCGCCATCACTACTATCCCCCAACCAAGCTGCTAGCTGTGCTGCCAGCTCGGGGGGCATGTCTTCTTTGGATGTCGGGGTGACGACAACGGGGATTGGATTCCCCTCCATTGGTACTGGGGTCGGCGCCTCGAGCGGTACAGAGGGGACCGGGACGTCTCCCCCGGCTGGAACCCTTCTCGGCCTCTTAGGTCTCCCTCCAGCCGGCGCAGGGCCCGAACCCTCCTCCCCGTCTTGTTTCGCCAACCGTTTCTTTATGTCGGACACCTCTTTGCAAAGGGCCCGCACCATCTGGTCGGTCGTCATTCTCTTTGCGACTTTCTTTGGCATTTCTCCGACGAAGTATCTAGAAGACAAAGAAAAAGATCAAAACGCTCAAAATTGGCTCTTCGTTCTGTCCCGAGCTCACGGGTAGCGAGGAGGTGCAGCTTCGGAGCACAAGAACAAGAGGACGTCTTCTGGTCTTGCGTCTCTTTTTATCCGTCTTCAGGGCGGGCGAGAACCCGCCCCTGCCTGCCCCTAGGGCGGGGCTGGCTACGTCGGTGTCTAGGCCAGCCCACTCTAGGGCGGGAAAAGGCGCGCCCCGGCTACGCCGCTTCGGGCATACCAGCCGAGACGCGCCTCCCGCCCAAAAATGGCTTCCCGGGGGGATCGAGGCACTCCGCCATACGTTCGGGGGGACCGAGTGGTCGCCCCTTTCCAGAAGATTGGTCTAAACTTAGACCAAATGTCTAAGTTTTCGACTTTGGGAATTCACAAAGGCATTTACGAGTACTATCTTTGTCTTTATGTTACCATTGCGAATCTGACCCTTGGATTGTTAAGAGGTAGCACAGATCAATGGCAATCAATGGTGATAACGACCGCGAATGAAGCTCGGAGGAAAGAGCTTAACTCAATGCCCTTGAAAGGACTTTTTGGAATGAGAACATATAAACTATGGAATAGGCTCGAGTTGCTATAATTTACAAGAAGGAAACCCAGTATTAGTAAGATGAAAGTAAAGTTTCTATTGTGTGCATTAGTGTTGTTGGGTACTTAACTATTTCAGATTTGGTAGAATGGGTTCCATCTGTACAGTGTGACGATCCAAAAATGACTGCAACCAAATATACTATTTGCATATTACAGTTAAGTATGCTTGGTTAAAAAATACACACTGACTTCAAACGACATCTCACCTGAGTTTGAAAAGGAAGCCCAAATTTACAGCCTTTTGTACTAAAAAAGAATTCTCTAAAAGTGGTAGCAATTTGCATACCACTTTTACCAAATGCATTGTATTTTGAGAACTGACCCATGTACTAATTAGTTGGTTTAAGAAAAAAATAATTGTAGTGAGTAATCTAGTAGGGTAGGTCAGAACTATAATTGGCTACAATCACACGCAAGTTGGACTGCTGGGGTCAGCAGACCACCATGTCTGCTAATGCTTTTAAATAAAGCATTTTTTTCAGTCCAGCCCTTTTTTCTAAAAGGAAATCAGGAATCGTTTAAAAAAGAAAATGAACACTTTCCCAAACTTTTTTTAGGAGCAGGTAGTGGCCTCCTCGTCTGCTCCTAAAAGTGTTTTTGCCCACACTCACAAAGGGGAAGGGGTCTCTTGAGTGTTACCACCTTCCTTGATATGTGGGCCAAATATTAATGTTTTGTGATTTTGGTCGCAAAACATTGAAACATATTTAAGGAATTGGTACAAGGAAGGAAAGCCTTAACATACCACTGCAAAATACACATTGATTCTTATGGGTCCCTAAACACATTTAAAAATTCAGAAAAGCTTTTCCGAATCATTAATTGGGTTTAGTACATTTCAAAAAAAGTGTTTTAGTGGTTGCAAACCCTCAGATTTACAAAATCTGAGGGTGTGCGACCTTTAAAACACTTTGGCCTAGATTCATCAACCTAAATTGCGCTCGCAATAGCTGCGAAACAGCTATTGCGATTGCAATTACGGCTCCCGCAATTCATCAAGCAAAATGACAGCAAATTGCGAATTCCCAAAAATAAATTCGCAGAATCAATGTGGAACCCCCATAGCGAATCGGTAACCGCGAATTCCACTAATTCTGCGAATTAAATTGTGAATTCGCAAATAATTCGCAAATCCAATTTATCAAACATCGCAAATTGCGAAAAATCACAAAATCGCAAAATGCGAGTCGCAATTTAAGGAGAAGTCAAACCAGGTGGTAACCGTGAAGTTCAGTAAAAAAAAAAAAAAAAATCAAATAGGAAAAATGGGCGGAGCAAAACAAACACACTTAAGGAGACACAGTAGGAGCATAAGGATATTCACAATGCCAGGTCTATACATCGCGGCTAGGCGGCTGAGACTCTAGGCTGCAGCCCGGAACCAACGCAGGATCCAGGAGCGCATCTTCCAGCTGCGGATAACGCTCCTGGGCCAGACGGAAGAGGAGATATAGTCCAAATACAGGCAGAATGGGGCAATGATAACCAAGCTCATCCGAGACCCTGACCCCCGATGCAACACCCAACAAGGAGGACCAATGCCGTGCCCACCCATGTCCAGGTCCTTTGCTGCCTGCACCTCCTGGCCTCCGGAAGCTTCCAGGGAATAGTTGCAGTTGCAGGGGGGATCTCCCAGAACACACTGTCACGCTGCCTACGGAGTTTCCTGGACACCATGCTGACCCGGATACCCATTACATAACCTTTCCAACCACCCAACAGGACTTAAATCCAACAAAACTATAACATTGTGCAATTCCCCCATGTAATTGGATGCATTGACTGTACCCACATCCACATCTGCCCACCCGCTGAGACAGAATACATGTACCTGAACCGCAAGTCCTACCACTCACTCAACATCCAGATGGTCTGCAATGCAATGACAATCATCACCGACATAGTGGCCCAATACCCGGGGAGCATGCATGATTCTTTCATATTCAGGCACAGCGGCATACACACCAGCTTGGCCAGGGGTGACTTTGATGAAGGACACCTCCTAGGTTAGTACACATGCCCACATACAGTACGTCAAGCCCATGTAGCTGCGCATGACAGGCACTTACCCTCTGCTCCTTTCCTTCAGGTGACAGCGCCTATGGCCTCCGTAAGTACCTCCTCACAACATACCTCAACCCTGCCTCACCACAGGAATGGTGTTACAATGCTGCACACATTCACACCAGGAATGACATTGAACGGACATTTGGGATGTTAAAGAGCCGATTCCACATCCTACATAAGACTGGTGGGGCCCTCAAATACCTGAGGTCTGCTTCCGCATCGTGGACGTGTTTGCCATACTCCACAATATTGCTATCAAGCGGAGGATACCTGTGGAGATCTCTGGCAGTGAGTCGGAGGGGGACAGCCGCCCACCTGCACATGTGCTTCATGCACGCGTGGAGAATCCTGCTGAAGGACACAGGCGTCGCAACAACATCACACTGAATTATTTCTAGTGCACCCATACCCCTCACACAACACTGCACTCATGCATGCCAAATGAAATAATGACATGAGTAGGATTTGCGTTTGAAATAAATTCTTATAATTATGTAAACAGGATCTTTCATTTACTTTTTAGTGGTCAGAAAATATGAAAACTGTATTACGTCATACAGCCCCATGATTGCGAAGCAGGCGTGCTTGGTACTTCAGCATGGTACTGCTGCTAATGGTCAGTCAATCACTGGCGCCTCCGGCCGGACGCGCCCTGTCGCCTCTCCACATCCACCTTGCCAGTATCGGGCCGTGATGCTGCACTGGGCCTGGTACTGCGGCGTCATTCTTGTACCACCGGCAGGGACAGGCTGCTCAGACTTGATGTGCCCTCACTTGCATCATCACCCCCCTTTGCATGGGCATGGCCACACACCTGCTAGTTTTGGACAGCGGTTGTGACCTGTTCCAACGTCCTAGCAACATCCTGGCAGCAATGCACCATTTGGAGTTGCATTGCCAGGGACCGGCGTGACAGTTGGGATGTTGCATTCCCGATCAAGTGGTTTGACCTGGTATATGCTGATAGCCGGGTAAGCAGCTGGCGGTGGCGGTGGCGGCGGTGGGTGAGGTCCTGCTGTGACACCATGATTTGGCTGTTCTCCCTCACTGCAGCCGTTAACACCTGCACGCTTTCGGTGAGCTGGCTCACATTGCGTGCAGTCTTGTAAAGCTGCAGCTGCATGGCTGCCATGTGCCGTGCCTGCTTTTGGTGGACAGCTAGCATCTGGCGTTTGATATCAAGCCCTGGATCTTGGGCATGTCGCCCCCTGTCAGCTCGTGTTGCCACGTTGCGCTGCTGCCTCATCCAGCTGCTTGACTGAGACCGCACAGTGGCTGTGCGCCGTGTCTGCCTCCTTGGTGGTGGTGTGACCTGTTCCACTGCCATGTGTGATGCTTGGGGTGGTTGCTCTCCTCGTGTGGCTGCAGGAGTGGCCCTGTCCGCATGGGGAGGTGGTGGTACTGGTGCAGGTGTGTGTGACGGTCCAGGTCGTGGGGCAGGATGGCTCTCTTCCTCGGTGTCCTCTGGGTTCTTCTCAATTTGGAGTGCCTCGCTGTCTGTGCTCTGTGGTTCTGCAGCACTTGTGATGTAAATGGGTGCATGATTAATGATATGATTCTTGCACATGGGATGTTGCAACATGCATGCAGGCTTGCATTCCCTGACTGGCTTTAGGGACATGTTTCACTTGACAGGTCTGGCTGTGTGTGGCTATCAGGGAACTATTATCACACTACATGTCCCACTATGCAATATGACGTTTCTGATGTGCATGGCCTGCATTACTGGGGTTATCAAATGGCTGGCTCTGGGGGCAGGGGCATTGTTAGGGGACGGGGTCGCAGTTGCATGGCTCTTACCTTGTGATTGTTGGGTGGGTCGGTAGGTGTCCAGCCAAGTGACCCCCACGCAGGCTGCAGGGTTGATGGTGACCTCAACCAGGTCTTCAAGTGGTGTGTTGGCCGCAACTGTGGGATCTCCTCCACCCCGCTCTTTGGCACGGCCTCTGAGCTTGTACCACCTCTTCTTCAGCTCATCAATTGAGCGCGGGGTCACTCCTACAGAGTTTACCTTTGCCCTGATGCACTGCCAAATGCGCCTCTTGTCTGCTTCAGGCACCTTTATGGATTGCTTCCCAAAAAGCCTATCATGGTCCCTGCTGACTCCCTCAATAAGGAACTCCAGCTCCTGTTTTGAAAATTTTCTTTTTCTTTTTCTGCCAGTTGCACTGCTTCCTGCTGCATCCTGGGACATTCTGGAGTTGGATGTGTGTGCTGTTGTGGGGCTGCAGGGTGTGTCTGATAGAGCTCAGTGCTGTGCCTCTTCCTCTCTCAAGCTCTGTGTTCAGAATGAGTGAGGGAACTGCCTACTTCCTGGTTCCTGGTTGTGAAGTCATCTTTGTGCTCGAAATGCAACTTCCCGTTTTTGCGAATTCGGTAATTTCAAAATCGCAATTTCAACATGGGAAACAGGCGATTCTGCGATTTTTGAAAGATTTAGCGAAATTTGCATTCGGCGATTGCGGCCGACTGCAAATCGCATTTTTGGATCGCTTTTATTGATGCATCCCATTCTGTGATTTCTAATTTGCGATTTGGTATTTTTCACAAATTAGAATTTGCAGAATCAGGTCTTGATGCATCTGGGGTAAAGTTCATGAGGCCTTTAGCGTGGATGGATTCTGCAAAAACAAAAACATACAGCTTCCATCTTTGAATCCTGGCAGAGATGACTCAGAGTTTTAGGCTTTTATGGTTGATAAATAGAGTATCCTATTTGGTACTAGTATGTATATTGCTAAAGCACTTAGGGATCATTGTGTTTGCCCGTGTGGGTTGAGTAGAATAGCTTTATTATTTTAAAGGCACATTTTATTTTGTAAGTGGATGTAGGCTCTGAGAAAGGTTTGCAGCATTTATCTCAGTAGATTTTAGGTGATTCAGTCCAGAGACCCAGGGCTGAATTTTAATGAATTGCACCCTTGAAAACCATTCTCTAAAAATAAACTTCGCTTGTCTGTTTTTTGGCCATGGCTGTATAGCCGTCTCCGGGCCGCCTATTGTACATTGACCCTTTTGTCTAAATTGAATTGGCTCACAGGAGGAGGTAGCTGTCATTTGCACAATTAGAATGCATTCCAGCCAAAAAAGAGGAACAATAATAGGTACATTGCTACTTACTTATTTGCCAACTTCTGCTTTTTGGCAGGTGGGAGGAATGAATAATCCTCAATTCAGTAAGAAATCCATGCTTTAAAATTGTGCTCTTGCTGAAGCACTTTATTGACAATCCTATCTTTTTTTGAGATGAATCAATGGAAGACTTTGCAACGTAGCCTAATGTCATGAAGCGGAAAAATATATCCTTCTTTCACGCGGTAACGGGTGAGCTAAAAAAATATTATTCATAGAAGTATTGATAATTTCAAATGCCGGTGGCAAAAACCACTTGAGAAGCCGGCAACTGGTAATTCAGTAGTATAATTTGTCTTATAGCACTCACACAGATGACTAGAAATACTGATGAAGGTCAATTTTAAAGTAAGATGATGATCTTTTCCGAGGAAGATGATTACATTGAGCCGAGTCAACAAATATGGGGTCATTTAAAAAAAGAAATACAACTATGAAAATATCTTAAACACGAAAATAGTTGATTTAAAATAAGGACTCTGTATATGTTTGCAATAACTACAGGGCATGAATCCAGGAAACTAAAATGAGTCTTTCCTATCACATTTCATCACATAGTCTCCCATAAACTATGAAAAACCTAATTGGTAGTACAGTCGAAACCGTGGGCCTGAGATCAGCGACACACCAGATAGTTTCAATACAGAGGATGAGGCAAAAGCTGAGTTCATTTGATAGGTCATGGAACTCTGAGGTGACTGCAAGATCCCATTAATAAAGGGCAGGGGGTATTTTATTGCTTATAATGCATAATTCATACCATCACACAACCCACACACTGCTTGAATACTTGTTGTCTTGCTCTTTCATGTTTACTGGATACTAGCAGCCCGCCCCAGCGTTGCCTGGGGCAGAAAGGGGCTGGGGGCAGCATTGTAAGCCTCTGTGCACCGCACACCCCCCACCGACATTGCCCAGTCCGCATCCCTCCCGCCTCCCGCCTCCCGCCCCGACATTGGGCTATACCGCCTCCCGCTTTGAACCCGCCGCCTGCCGCCCCCGGCCCCGACCCGACATTGAGCATTTTGCATTGAGCATAGCGCCTCCCGCCTCCCGCCTCGCGCCTCGAGTCTCCCGCTCGCCTCCCGCCTCCTGCCCCGGCTTTGTAAACCCCCACCCAGGTCCCGACTTACCTCCCCGCGCTGCCACTGCTCCTCCGCTTCTCACTGCTCCATATTGCTGTTCACTCCGCTTCTCCCCTCACGCAGACGCTACTCATGTCCTCGCTCTTACTGTTGCTGTGACGCTACTCCCCTCACGCATACGTCGCGGCCGGCGCTACTTGCAAGGGACTACTTTATTTTTATTTGTAACTATTTTAAAGAACGTTTTTTTTTTATTTTTATGTAGCCTATGTCCTTCTGCTTGCCCTGAGGTTTTCTAAGATGTCTTGGGTGTTCAGATTGGTGGTGTAGTTTTCGAGTTTACCTTGCCCAAAGGTGCAAGTTCTCTCTTTATAATAGTAGTATAGATTAAGGTAAGTTTTAGCAAAAACATGTCAGAATCATTTAATATGGCAAGATTTTAGACGTTTTCAGGCAATGGGTGTGAAGACTGCGCAGTCCCGCCAACTCCGCCGGTTCTGAGCTCCCTGCCCCCACGGTGGCATGGGCTGCAGCAGGCGACGGCAAGAGTCTAGCCACAGTTTCCACCACTCACATTTGCATGTGACTTGTTTCAAAGGGAATTCTGGCGGGAATCCCTCCTAATTCAGGACATCGAAATGGGGAGGAAACAAGTGAGTACTCACCTATTTTCATGGTTCCAGCAGCAATTTCATCTTCTATGCCATCGTCCAGGTCCTCCCTGTCCTACTTCACCTTGACTGTGATGGACCGAGACCCTGTTTTGACAGAATCGAAGGTAGGGGTTTGTGATGTGTGGGTGACAATGAATGGTCTGTGTATGTTGTGTTTGTGCAGTGCAGAATGTGAGAAATATGATCACTGCACATTACATACATGCACTTATGGATTCCTACCGCAAATATATATATAATTTACATTTAAATAAAAATAACACGTACATGTCTGTGTATCCCCATATCCTCACTCTGTCAGGGGACCACCGCTCGCAGACCGCCAGCCCATCGGGAACATCTAAATCAGCTTGGTGCAAGACTGCCAGCTCGGTTGCAGCGGAGTACTGGAAGTCAGTTGAAAGAACTCCATAGCAGAGGTCTCCTGTATACAGCCACAACCCCTAAATATGATGGGAAGACCACCGAAGGCTCAGATGAGTTCTTTAGATTGCCGCCATGGCGGACCGGTGGTCAGACCACCAAGAACTAATTCAGGTCCTAAGTTTACCTTTGTGAATCGGGCCCTTAGTCTTCATGTCTAAACTTTGAATTTAGGTCTAAACACAGGGCCCAATTCACAAAGGTAAACATAGACTGAAGTCTAAGTTTTGCCCTAAATTCTATTTTTAGACCTGAAGTCGAACTTTAGACCTGAAGTCGAAACTTAGACTTCAGGTTCAAACTAGAACGTCAGGTCTAAACTTAGACTTCTGGTCCAAGTTTACCTCTGTGAATTGGGCACTTAGACTTTTAGGACTAAAGTTAGACTTTAGGTCTAAAGTTAAACTTCAGGTCTAACATTAGACTTCAGGTTTAAAGTTAGACTTCAGGTCTAAGCTTAGACTTTAAGTCTAAACTTAGACTGCATGTCTAAGTTTACTTTTGTGAATCAAGCCCTCTATCTTTACAATCATGTCTTATAGCATAGTGAAAATACACATGTTGTCATCAATATTTTCTTTCTTTTGATCACTTTTAATTTTACAAAAACCTGTCAGGAGATAGCAAAAGTCAGTTTCTGTTTTTCTGCAGCTGCAATTATGCTCTACGACCTGCCTTTCACCCTGGCTGATCGTCCTTGCACCAGGCATTAAAATATCATAAGTCATCTTTAATAACTAAATACAATAGAATGAACAGCTATGTTTCTTTATTAGAGGTGACAGAAGATATTATACGCCATCTGTAATGAGGAACTTAGAGACAAACTTTTATACATATCAGGTGATATCCTTGTTTGTCACACTATTAACTTGTGCCCAGAGTACATCAGGGCAGAGTGCCTGATTGGACAACACCGTGCTACACTCAGCAGAGGCTCAAACTCTAAGAGTGTGTGTCTGCCCTGATGAGGAAATATTAGTGAAAGACAGTAACATAGTTTGAAATGTAGCTCTCTCTCTTATTGGAGGTGGACTGGCTACAGGTTGAAGAGGGGGAGAATCTACTGACCGCTCTGCTTCTCTCCTCCGGGCTGGCCTCTGAAGATGCATGCACTGTCCGTTCACCACCTTTCAGTGGCTTAAAGTAATTGAACCTCCCCACATCTTCTTTGCCTTTGTGTTAGAATCTGTAATACAACTTTGGTACTTGCATGTGGCCATACCCCCATGAAAATAAGAGCAAGCCCTACTGTGATCGTGCTTGGGCAAAATGTACGCTGGGGCAATCCATAATATAGAATTTACTGGATAAGCATCTGTGGCACATCTATAATACAGAAGTGCCCTCGGTACAAAATAAAGTGGGCGAACCGCCTGTTGCACCACTACGGCACTTTCTGTAGCACCTTCAAGATGTCCCTGCAACAGAATCTATCATTAGCCAGCAGAAGGGATTAGGATATCACTGCAGAAGGTGATATTATAATATCACTGCAAACAGGAGTTATTATAATATTATATTATCACTGCAGCAGGTGATATTATAATATCACTGCAAACAGGCGTTATTATAATATTATAATATGACTGCAGCAGGGGGGTATTATAACATCACTGCATAAGTGGTATTAGAATATCCCTGCAACAGATAGTATTATAATATCACTGCAGTAGGAGGTATTATACTATCACTGCAGCAAGTGGCATTATATATCACTGCAGCAGGAGGTATTATACTATCACTGCAGCAAGTGATATACTATCTCTGCAGCAGGAGGTATTATAATATCACTGCCGCAGGAGGAATTCTAATATCACTGCAGCAGGAGGTATTATAATATCACTGCAGCAAGTGATATACTATCTCTGCAGCAGGAGGTATTATAATATCACTGCCGCAGGAGGAATTCTAATATCACTGCAGCAGGAGGTATTATAATATCACTGCAGCAGGAGGTATTATAATAAAACTGCAGCAGGAGGTATTATAATATCACTGCGGCAGGAGGTTTTATAATATCACTGCAGCAGGAGGTATTATAATATCACTGTAGCAGGAGGTATTATAACATCACTGCAGCAGGAGGTATTATAATATCACTGCAGCAAGTGGTATTATAACATCACTGCAGCAGCTGGTATTATAATATCACTGCAGCAAGTGGTATTATAACATCACTGCAGCAGGATGTATTATAATATCACTGCAGCAAGAGGTATTATAATATCACTGCAGCGGGAGGTATTCGAATATCACTGCATCAGGAGGTATTAGAATATTACTGCAGCAGGAGGTATTACAACATCACTGCATAAGTGGTATTAGAATATCACTGCAAAATATATTATTATAATATCACTGCAGCTGGAGGTATTATACTATCACTGCAGCAAGTGGCATTATATATCACTGAAGAAGAAGGTATTATACTATCACTGCAGCAAGTGGCATTGTATATCAACGAAGCAGAAGGTATTATACTATCACTGCAGCAAGTGATATTATATCACTGCAGCAGGAGGTATTATAAAATCACTGCAGCAGGTGGTATTAGAATATCACTGCAGCAAGAAGTATGATAATTAATATCACGGCAGCAGGTGGTATTATAATATCACTGCAGAAGGAGGTATTATACTATCACTACAGCAAGTGATATTATTTCACTGCAGCAGGAGGTATTAGAATATCACTGCACCAGTCGTTATAAACCACTGCAACATGAGCTCTTATAATAGCTCAGTGGTAAGATATCAGAGTACCACTGCACCAAGAGGGCTTAGGGGTTCAGTGAAGCAGGAGCAGGTATAAACTATCATAGCAGGAGCTCTTTACATATCACTGCAGAACGAGTGGTTATAATACCACTGCAACATGAACCTTTTTAAAATCACTGCAGCTCCATCAAGAGCCCTTGAAGTGTCACTGCAGCAGGAGCTGTTGTAAACCACCACACAGGAGCTGGGTGAAACCACTAGAGCAGGAGACCTCGATGTGTGACTGTGTAGGAGCTGATATCATATCACTGCAGCAGAAACACGCCTATTGTCACTGAAGCAGGGGCTGTTATAACACCAGTGCAGCAGAGACTCATAGTATCACTGCAGCAGGGGGGTATTAGAATATCACTGCAGCAGGAGGTATTATAACATCACTGCATAAGTGGTATTAGAATATCCATGCAACAGATAGTATAATAATATCACTGCAGTGGGAGGTATTATACTATCACTGCAGCAAGCTGGTATTACAATATCACTGCAGCAGGAGGAATTATAATATCACTGCAGCAGGAGGTATTATAATATCACTGCAGCAAGTGGTATTATAACATCACTGCAGCAGGAGATATTATAATATCACTGCAGCAGAAGGTATTATAATACCACTGCAGCAGCAGGTACTATAATATCACTGCAGCAGGAGATATTATAATATCACTGCACCAGGAGGAATTATAACATCACTGCAGCAGGAGGTATTATAGTATCACTGCAGCAAGTGGTGTTATAACATCACTGCAGCAGGAGGTATTATAATATCACTGCAGCAAGTGGTATTATAACATCACTGCAGCAGGAGGTATTATACTATCACTGCAGCAGAAGGTATTATAATATCACTGCAGCAGCAGGTATTATAATATCACTGCACCAGGAGGAATTATAATATCACTGCAGTAGGAGGTATTATAATATCACTGCAGCAGGAGGTATTATAATATCACTGCAGCTGGAGGTATTATAACATCACTGCAGCAGGAGGTATTATAGTATCACTGCAGCAAGTGGCATTATAACATCACTGCAGCAGGAGGTATTATAATATCACGGCAGCAGGAAGTATTATAATATCACTGCAGCAGGAGGTATTAGAATATTACTTCAGCAGGAGGTATTAGAATATAACTGCAGCAGGAGGTATTAAAACATCACTGCATAAGTGGTATTAGAATATCACTGCAACAGACATATTATAATATCACTACAGCAGGAGGTGTTATACTATCACTGCAGCAAGTGGCATTATATATCACTGAAGCAGAAGGTATTATTCTATCACTGCAGCAAGTGGCATTATATATCACTGAAGCAGAAGGTATTATACTATCACTGCAGCAAGTGATATTATATCACTGCAGCAGGAGGTATTATAACATCACTGCAGCAGGTGGTATTAGAATATCACTGCAGCAAGAAGTATTATAATGAATATCACTGCAGCAGGTGGTATTATAATATCACTGCAGCAAGAGGTATTATACTATCTCTACAGCAAGTGATATTATATCACTGCAGCAGGAGGTATTATAACATCACTGCAGCAGGTGGTATTAGAATATCACTGCAGCAAGAAGTATTATAATTAATATCTCTGCAGCAGGAGGTATTATAACATCACTGCAGCAGGTGATATTAGAATATCACTGCAGCAAGAATTATTATAATTAATATCACTGCAGCAGGAGGTATTATAACATCACTGCAGCAGGTGATATTAGAATATCACTGCAGCAAGAGTTATTATAATTAATATCACTTCAGCAGGAGGTATTATAACATCACTGCAGCAAGTGGCATTATATATCACTGAAACAGAAGGTATTATAATATCACTGCAGCAAGAGGTATTATACTATCTCTACAGCAAATGATATTATATCACTGCAACAGGAGGTATTATAACATCACTGCAGCAGGTGGTATTAGAATATCACTGCAGCAAGAAGTATTATAATTAATATCACTGCAGCAGGTGGTATTATAATATCACTGCAGAAGGAGGTATTATACTATCACTACAGCAAGTGATATTATATCACTGCAGCATGAGGTATTAGAATATGAATATCACTGCACTAGTTGTTATAAACCACTGCAACATGAACCTTTTTAAAATCACTGCAGCTCCATCAAGAGCCCTTGAAGTGTCACTGCAGCAGGAGCTGTTGTAAACCACCACACAGGAGCTGGGTGAAACCACTAGAGCAGGAGACCTCAATGTGTGACTGTGTCAGGAGCTGATATCATATCACTGCAGTAGAAACACGTCTATTGTCACTGAAGCAGGGGCTGTTATAACACCAGTGCAGCAGAGACTCATAGTTTGGCATGGGCGGAAAATCCGTTCCGCTCGCGGATTTTGCGGATTTTCGGGAAATCCGCAATCCGCGAGATTTGCGAATTTCCTGCAAAATCCGCAAATCCGCGAGCAGCGGATTTTGCTCGCACTGCTCGCACTGTTCGCGTGAGTTCGCGCCCCGCGAATAAGTGCGAAATTGCAGAAATACGATCTAAGCAAAACTGAAAGTAACTACTTACCAGGTTCAAAAGTTCAGGCACATCATTAGTAGCCATTTCCTGTAGTGCTTCCTGAGGGGCCCCTCCAGAGTTCAGTTGCCAGTTGAAACTATTATGTGACCCTGCTCTGAACCTCAGAATAGTTACACATATGCCACAAAGGTCATGAATTACAGCTAAGGGAGACAAGCAGGAGCCAGGCTGGAAGTTAAAATCCATTAATCAGCCCCTAATTCATTATTGTCAGTTGGGGCAGGGCAGGTGTTGTAACTAATTTTGCAACAATGAAAGCACTTAGCAAGTGCAAAAGATCACTAATCAGGGCGCACTAAGGAAGCAGGTGCCAGCTAAAAAAATATTCTGTGACACATTAATCAGCCCCAAATTAATTCAGGTCACTTGAGGCAGGGAAGGTGTGCTTTGCTTTGCCGAAAATAATGTACACTGGACAACCAGAGGGTGTGGTGATGAAACAGAGGGTGGCATGGGTGGGCCAGAGGGTGGCATGAGTAGTCAGAGAGTGGCAGTGGTGACAGAGAGTGGCAGTGATGAAGAAGAGTGTCCCAAACAGGTTGGACACGTAGAAACAACAAGTTCGCAAAACTTGCGACCCGACAGGTAAGTTCGCAAATTGCGAAATTGTAAAAACCCTCGCGAACTGGCAGAAACACGGGCGAACACAAAAAAAAAAAAAAAATCCGCAAATTCGCGGGAATTCGCGGATTTTGCGGATTGCGAGTTCGCAAATCCGCAAATTCGCGGATTGCCAATCCGCAAAATCCGCTCATGCTTACTCATAGTATCACTGCAGCAGAAACACGTCTATTGCCACTGAAGCAGGAGCTGTTATAACACCAGTGCAGCAGAGACTCATAGTATCACTGCAGCAGGGGGGTATTAGAATATCACTGCAGCAGGAGGTATTATAACATCACTGCATAAGTGGTATTAGAATATCCCTGCAACAGATAGTATAATAATATCACTGCAGTGGGAGGTATTATACTATCACTGCAGCAAGTGGCATTATAATATCACTGCAGCAGGATGTATTATAATATTACTGCAGCAGGAGGTATTACAATATCACTGCAGCAGGAGGAGTTATAATATCACTGCAGCAGGAGGAATTATAATATCACTGCAGCAGGAGGTATTACAATATCACTGCAGCAGGAGGAATTATAATATCACTGCAGCAGGAGGAATTATAATATCACTGCAGTAGGAGGTATTACAATATCACTGCAGCAAGTGGCATATATCACTGAAGCAGAAGGTATTATTCTATCACTGCAGCAAGTGGCATTATATATCACTGAAGCAGAAGGTATTATAATATCACTGCAGCAAGAGGTATTATACTATCTCTACAGCAAGTGATATTATATCACTGCAACAGGAGGTATTATACATCACTGCAGCAGGTGGTATTATAATATCACTGCAGAAGGAGGTATTATACTATCACTACAGCAAGTGATATTATATCACTGCAGCATGAGGTATTAGAATATGAATATCACTGCACTAGTTGTTATAAACCACTGCAACATGAACCTTTTTAAAATCACTGCAGCTCCATCAAGAGCCCTTGAAGTGTCGCTGCAGCAGGAGCTGTTGTAAACCACCACACAGGAGCTGGGTGAAACCACTAGAGCAGGAGACCTCAATGTGTGACTGTGTCAGGAGCTGATATCATATCACTGCAGTAGAAACACGTCTATTGTCACTGAAGCAGGGGCTGTTATAACACCAGTGCAGCAGAGACTCATAGTATCACTGCAGCAGAAACACGTCTATTGCCACTGAAGCAGGAGCTGTTATAACACCAGTGCAGCAGAGACTCATAGTATCACTGCAGCAGGGGGGTATTAGAATATCACTGCAGCAGGAGGTATTATAACATCACTGCATAAGTGGTATTAGAATATCCATGCAACAGATAGTATAATAATATCACTGCAGTGGGAGGTATTATACTATCACTGCAGCAAGTGGCATTATAATATCACTGCAGCAGGATGTATTATAATATTACTGCAGCAGGAGGTATTACAATATCACTGCAGCAGGAGGAATTATAATATCACTGCAGTAGGAGGCATTACAATATCACTGCAGCAAGTGGCATATATCACTGAAGCAGAAGGTATTATTCTATCACTGCAGCAAGTGGCATTATATATCACTGAAGCAGAAGGTATTATAATATCACTGCAGCAAGCGGTATTATACTATCTCTACAGCAAGTGATATTATATCACTGCAACAGGAGGTATTATACATCACTGCAGCAGGTGGTATTAGAATATCACTGCAGCAAGAAGTATTATAATTAATATCACTGCAGCAGGTGGTATTATAATATCACTGCAGAAGGAGGTATTATACTATCACTACAGCAAGTGATATTATATCACTGCAGCAGGAGGTATTAGAATATGAATATCACTGCACTAGTTGTTATAAACCACTGCAACATGAACCGTTTTAAAATCACTGCAGCTCCATCAAGAGCCCTTGAAGTGTCACTGCAGCAGGAGCTGTTGTAAACCACCACACACGAGCTGGGTGAAACCACTAGAGCAGGAGACCTCAATGTGTGACTGTGTCAGGAGCTGATATCATATCACTGCAGTAGAAACACGTCTATTGTCACTGAAGCAGGGGCTGTTATAACACCAGTGCAGCAGAGACTCATAGTATCACTGCAGCAGAAACACGTCTATTGCCACTGAAGCAGGAGCTGTTATAACACCAGTGCAGCAGAGACTCATAGTATCACTGCAGCAGGGGGGTATTAGAATATCACTGCAGCAGGAGGTATTATAACATCACTGCATAAGTGGTATTAGAATATCCCTGCAACAGATAGTATAATAATATCACTGCAGTGGGAGGTATTATACTATCACTGCAGCAAGTGGCATTATAATATCACTGCAGCAGGATGTATTATAATATTACTGCAGCAGGAGGTATTACAATATCACTGCAGCAGGAGGTATTACAATATCACTGCAGCAGGAGGAATTATAATATCACTGCAGCAGGAGGAATTATAATATCACTGCAGTAGGAGGTATTACAATATCACTGCAGCAAGTGGCATATATCACTGAAGCAGAAGGTATTATTCTATCACTGCAGCAAGTGGCATTATATATCACTGAAGCAGAAGGTATTATAATATCACTGCAGCAAGAGGTATTATACTATCTCTACAGCAAGTGATATTATATCACTGCAACAGGAGGTATTATACATCACTGCAGCAGGTGGTATTATAATATCACTGCAGAAGGAGGTATTATACTATCACTACAGCAAGTGATATTATATCACTGCAGCATGAGGTATTAGAATATGAATATCACTGCACTAGTTGTTATAAACCACTGCAACATGAACCTTTTTAAAATCACTGCAGCTCCATCAAGAGCCCTTGAAGTGTCGCTGCAGCAGGAGCTGTTGTAAACCACCATACAGGAGCTGGGTGAAACCACTAGAGCAGGAGACCTCAATGTGTGACTGTGTCAGGAGCTGATATCATATCACTGCAGTAGAAACACGTCTATTGTCACTGAAGCAGGGGCTGTTATAACACCAGTGCAGCAGAGACTCATAGTATCACTGCAGCAGAAACACGTCTATTGCCACTGAAGCAGGGGCTGTTATAACACCAGTGCAGCAGAGACTCCTAGTATCACTGCAGCAGAAACACGTCTATTGCCACTGAAGCAGGGGCTGTTATAACACCAGTGCAGCAGAGACTCATAGTATCACTGCAGCAGAAACACGTCTATTGCCACTGAAGCAGGGGCTGTTATAACACCAGTGCAGCAGAGACTCATAGTATCACTGAAGCAGGAGCTCTTCAGGTACCAATAATGCTGGAGTTGTCATAAACCACTTGCGCAGGAACTTTGATAACATCACTGCAACAAGAGAAGATATAACACCACCACTGGTGGCTGGTGCACTTCGAATAGGTCGGGAGTAAATGATGAATTAGCCGGCGTGAGCACATCTGCACCAAGAGGGATTCAATGGGGTTCTTCCCAATAAAATAGGGCAAATGGCGCATTTTCCAGGATACCTTCTTTCACAAATCAACCCAAGGGCCCGTGGGGAGACTGACTATTCATGTACTCCCTCAAAAAGGATATACAGGTATCACAAGGGGCGCAATAATTCATCACAAGAATGCATCGCCAGAATCCTGCGGGTAAACATAACGCATCACCACAAGAGCCACGCCCACCTGCTCCATGGCTGGGTGGCATCCATAGGAAGACTCCGCATTTGGTGGCAAGATACAGGGCTGTCACCATGACAACACCTATGACAACCCTTCATACACACTGTTGTGCCTGCAGTCAGGAGACCGCACTCTTCTGCTACATCTTCCAAGATTCAGATATCTTAAGATGAAGAGTCACAGAGGTCAGTGGCAGTAGGTTCATGGCACAGTGAAACGACCAATGGTCAGTTGCAACAATTCCTTCTTCAAAGCACATGGGCTACAAGCCGAGTAAGTTCTGTTACCTTGGTCTTTTCTATGATGTACAAGAATGTGGTGTGCATAGGTCACATCTTGCATGTTAGCACACACCGCCAACAAATACAAAAAACACAAGGGCTACTCCACCTTTGTATCCCACCTTGACTCTCTGATAAGGTATTTTCCAATCCATAATCCCTATTGCTGCAGCATCTCCTAACTTAATACTGTTCTGGGGACATCATTTCTTCTACAAGCGTCCTTCATACTTTCATCTCCTCTGGTAACTTCTTCTCTCTCACCTAGTCCTTCCTTCCCACCCATTGCAATTCAAAGATGCACCCTCTGAGCTGGAAAAGGCGTTTTGCAATCGAACAGTGTTTGCTTTCATAAACTTTCAAGACGCTGCACTTTTTTAACCTGCACAGCAAATACCTTTAAAGGTAGCTGAGGCAGACAGACATTATGTGCATGTGTTTTTGTAAGTGCCACCAATAAATACCCTGGAAAAGGCCACTTTTGAGGACAAGCGTGACTACAGGCTTTTAATACTTAGGCCCAAAGGGCCAGATTCACAGAACTAACTTAAGACAAAATCCTAAACTTACTACTTTTGGTATTCACAGAAGTTAGGATTTTGTCCTAAGTTTGTCTCAAGACAGACTTAAGACAGACTTAAGAAAGACTTAGGACAAAATCCTAACTTAAGTCTGTCTTAAGTTTGTCTTAAGTCTGTCTTAAGACAAAATCCTAACTTCTGTGAATACCAAAAGTAGTACGTTTAGGATTTTGTCTTCAGTTAGTTCTGTGAATCGGGCCCTCAAAGGCCCAGTGGTGCACATTGTGAAAAAGCACCCTTTTTTAGTATCAGCGATGTGTGGGATTGATGATTGAAGGGTCTGTTCTCAGCTCAGACTGTGAAGGGACAGACGAGAGCGACCTGCTGCCAGAGATATACAGGCGTGGACAACAGAGGAGAGGCACTTGCAGCCAGGTCTGGACAGGCAGGCACAAGGCAGCACTGCACAATCCTCACTATACCATTAACACCTTCAGCGCGGCGCGAATTCTCGCGCTGTGCTGAAGGTTCTAATGAGCCAACGGTCTCATCACGGAACGGTTCCGTCATGAGCACAGGCCAACCGACGCTCATGACGGAACCGTTCCGTCATGAGCATCGAAGGGGTTAAAGGCCGACCACTCATCATGACTTTGAGGGTGCAAGAAGCACAAGACACAAAAATAATGGACGGAATGCAGAATAATCAAAAACATTCACCCTCCAGTCAAGAGATCTGGATTAAATCCATCGTTATTTGGCTCACCATGCCACCCCAGTTTGAACCCATCTATATATGCAAATAAGTCTTGACCCTGATCCTCATGGGAACAGTCCGTCCCAAACTGCCAAGCCGGGCCCTCCCTGGACCAGAAACAAGCATTCTGGGACCGGTTTCACTGTATCAGCCCTCATCAGCCAGGCTAGCTTGAATCCAGTGGCAAAGTGAGCAAGGACCATGTCTGGTCATACCCTGCCAACTTAGGGCAAACAATGCAGACACAAGGAGATCATGGACTTTTCAGACACTCACCACCAGTCACAAATCTGGGTTGAATCCATCATCGTTCTTTAGCTCACTTCGCCACCCTAGTTCAGACCCAGCCATATGCAAATCAGTCTTGATCCTGTGCCTCATCGGAACAGTCCGGCACGAACTGCCAAGCCAGGTCCTCCCTGGCCCAGAAATAAGCCTTCTGGGACCGGTTTCACTGTATCACCCCATATCAGCCAGGCTAGCTTGAATCCAGGTGTACAGTGAACCCGGACCCACATCTGGGCACAACCGGTGCACTTAGATCGAGAACGCAAACGCCACACAAATGATGGAGTGAGCCTGAGCCCCACGCCTTTTGCATTTGAGGGTACAGGGACATAGGCTTGCAGAACAGACTGACTTCTATCATCAACACAGGAAGCTAAGCCTTTACTGATTAAAACCTGACCTCTGTCTAATCATCATAGGGTGGTGTGGAGAGAGTGAGTCTTGCTGGCCCCACCCCACCTTATGACAACCTGGGAAAGAGTGAGCCAGTCAGGAGGCTTCCCTGAGTGATTCACCAGCACTCTCGGTCCCTGCAGGGCGTGAGCCTACAACGCCCGAGGCTGTCTTTACCAACGACGCTGCTGTGACACCATGGGAAGCCTTCCTGGAGTGTCTCTCCATTGAGGCAACTATGGCTGTAAAATACTGCGCCCAGTGAATCGGTGATGGATTGAGCATGCGCAGTGGAATGAATAATGCACAGTGCCTCTGAGCGTGCTTGCCTGACCCTCGCTTATATAAAACTCACACAGACTAACACTGAGACATACTGCCTGCTTACTATCATTTACAATTGTGTACAAATAAATTACTTAGGAAAAGACTAAAAATAGGGTGGATGGGGCACGGACGTTCCAAATGACCAGCCGCCCCTGTTTAAATTCCACTGCAGTAGGAGGACTTGCAGTGTCACTGAAGCTGGGGGTATTATAAACCACTGCTGTGGTAGCCTTTATTGCATCACTGCAGGATGAGGGCCTACAGAGTCACTATAGCGGGTTCAATATCACTGCCGCGGAGACCCATGTTACCACTGCAACAGGAGATATTACAAACCACTGCAGCAACAGCTGTTAAAATGTCACTGCATCATGAAGACTTGCAGTGTCACTGAGGCGGGAGCTATTGTAGACCACTGCAGGAGCAACTGGAATGGCACAGCAGGACAAGCTATTGTGTACCAGGGTAGCAGGACTTAGGGGCACATGCATCATTGCAAATTGCCTTCGAAAATAGTGCGATTCGCAAAACTCGGCCATTTGCGAATGCATTTTGAATTTTTGGGGTGCATGAAGGGTGAAGGCCCTCGCAATTTGAGAATTCGCAAATATTTGCGAATCCTCAAATTGGGATTGCATTTAAGGAATCGCATTTTGCGATTTCATAAATGCAATAGATGAAATTTTACAAAATGGTGAATTCGCACTTAGGGAGTGCAAATTACCATGAGGTTGAACCTCATGGTAATTTGCGAAAACTTTGAAAAATGCTCTTTTGTGCATTTTTCAAAGTTTCATGTTGTGCACACACATGCCCTTAGGGCATGTGTGTGCACAACATAAGTGCACAGATTGATTTCAGGGGTGCAACAGGGTGTCCTTTGGACACCCCTGCATCCTTGAAATCGCATTCTCAATTTGCGATTCGCTAATTGCTAATCGCAAATTGAGAATGTATTCCCATTCATTCCTATGGGCCTTTAGGCCCATAGGAATGAATGGGGTGGTATTCCTTAATTGCGATTCGCAATTTGCGAGTCGCAATTAAGGAATAATAAGAAATCGCAATTTATTTAGCAATTTCTTCATGCATAGCCATTTGCGATTCCTTATTAGCGATTCCTTATTTTTCGCTAATAAGGAATCGCAAATGGCAATGTTGATGCATGTGGGCCTTAGAAACGTCGACATCAGCACACTGTAGAATGAAGGGAGTTCACTGCAGGGGGGTGTGACAATGTTTCAGTCGTCCTTTTACAATTTCTAAAATCCCTTCTGTGCGAAAAGATAGATATTCGAAAAGCAGCAACTAATGAAAGCATGTTAGCCACCCGAGTTCAAGCAACACACCCGTGATCCTGTCCTTTCTGCCCCGACTACCCCAAGCCAGGGTGAGGCAACTATTGCACTTATGGCCAATGGACACCTCTTTTTGGTTTCTTAGACAGCTGCCTGAGCGCTGCGGTGCCATAGACGTGGCACTACACAGCACACGGGGCTTTAACCACATTATCCTCTGTGGCAGCAAATACAAAAAATCCCGCAGCATCTTTTTCTTGACACTGGGCCCGATTCACAGAATGAACTTAAGACTCAATCTTAAACTTACTACTATTTTGGTATTCACAGAATGCACTTCATTCTTTTGGCATTCACAGAAAAAACTTACTACTTTTGGTATTCACAGAAGTTAGGATTTTGTCTTAAGCCTGTCTTAAGTCTGTCTTAAGTTTGTCTTAAGACAAATTTAAGACAAAATCCTAACTTCTGTGAATACCAAAAGTAGTAAGTTCATTCTGTGAATGCCAAAAGTAGTAAGTTCATTCTGAGAATGCCAAAAGTAGTAAGTGCATTCTGTGAACACCAAAATAGTAGTAAGTTTAGGATTGAGTCTTAAATTCATACTGTGAATCGGGCCCACTAAATTCACCCAGAGCTGCTACAGTACCTCTTTCTGCAAAATCCTTGCAGAAGCAGTCCAGACATTTCACCTGTGTGTGCCGCAAACAGAAGTACGTGCCCAGAGAAGAAAACGTCGGCTCGAACTTGTGTCTGAATTGCACTTACTTAACCAGACTAGAAGCACCTTTGCAGCACACCACAAATCCTCTCCACAAATCCTCACCACAAATCCTCACCACATTGGGCCAAATAGGCCCATCAGATTGATGAGCTGAGTTTCACACTTCGAAAAGTGGCAACTTCAGACCCATTGCAATCTCGCAGGCATGTAGCCAGCATGACATTGTGGTTTGCACCCACCAGTGTGGCACAAATGTAACAAAGCCGCCCTCGTCTAGCAAAGGCCCTGCCTATGTCTTTATGTCCATTACCACCTGGAGACGGGGCTTGCAGCAAATAAAAGAAACCTAGGCCAGTGCAAACCATAACTAGGAATTTATTTACACCAAATGAAAAAACACCAAGTACATCCAAAAAGCAAACAGATGAAAGGCAAACAACAAGAAGAAGGCAAACAGGCACTCTGCAGTGTAAATATCTCGGACAAGAGCTCTGGGACTGCAGCTGTGATCGTGCCAGGGCATGTTTGATGATGCCCAGGGCTGGTTGCTTTTCTGATTTTCTGCTTTACGAGACAGCTGGCTCTGAAAGCTTGGCAATTCCCCCTGCCCATATCCCCTGCCCCCTGTAACACCCACCGCTCCTATGGTTGCAATATGTTCCATGATATCTGAAAACCGTGTGGGGGCAGGAGGACAGGGAGATGAGCCTGGTTTTATATTATTAATCATGTATGGCAGAAAGAAGACAATATCTCCTTCTTTTGGTTACAGTGCATTTTTTAACGCACCAGGCAACCCATTCTTTTTACGCTTAGGGTAGTGGTGGCTGCCAACGAAAAGGACAGGTGGAGCAGGTGTAGAAAAATCAATAAAATGACTTACCTGGCTGCCGGCCGCCGCCTCACCTCTGTCCTCTTCTGGCTTCCCCATAGCCAATCACGATGCTGCTGCCACCATGACAGCTGCATTGTGATTGGTCTGAGCGCCGTGGTTCATCGCTCAGACCTGGACTATAAGCCTGTTCACGTTCTCCACCCAGACTGTACAATACAGCCGGTGGAGAAAATGCACTTAGGCTTTAGACAACAAAAGCATTTTAAATAAAACAAGGTTTTTTTCTCATTCTGGTAACCACTGGTATGAAAACCCTGAAGAAGGCTTTGTCGAAATGCGTTGGTAGTTAAGAACTGTAACCAGTGTTTTCCGAAAGCGGCATACATGTTGTATCTTATTTGATGGAGATCAGACAGATCTTTGCAAATTGGTTTTGATTATTCTGTTTATACCAACTGGAGATACATATGCTTTTCAGGTTATATCATACAATGCAATAATCTGTGGTTCAAATTTGTATAAGAGTATCTAGAATGTATGTTCTATGAAAAGAATAACTCATCATGTAATAGATGTATTTATAAATGTTTTTCTATCTTGAAACACTTTGAATTAAAAAAAGAAGTAAAATAAAAGAAAATATATTTTTTTATACATCAGTTGTATCGTTTGCATATTTTGGTTTGCGGGTCCAAGGTTTAATTGCTTTATTCAACATTATCCAGCACTGTGCCCAGTGCAGGATATTTTCCCAATAAGTTGTTTTCCCTGTTAGGGTAGCATCCTTTCTTTCAGGGCCCCGTGTGCTTTCCAGAGTGAACATGCAAAGTGCACCTGACTGTTTGACCGGCCAAAGATAGCCGGTCAAAACGTGATGCGCACTTAATTGCCCCAACCACTCCTTCCCTGGTGGCTGTGATGACAGCCCAGCCCCACCCGGCCCGTGACCCTCCCTCAGGACTGAAAAATAAAATGATAATAACATTGGGCCCGATTCACAGAACGAACTTAAGACAAAATCTTAAACTTACTACTTTTGGTATTCACAGAAGTTAGGATTTTGTCTTAAGTCTGTCTTAAGATAGACTTAAGACAGACTTAAGTTAGGAGTTTGTCTTAAGTCTTAAGTTTTTCGTCTGCTCAAAGAGCAACGGGGCGGCGCTCCTCCATCTTAGCGGAGGAGCTGCGGCTGGCTGAGGGAACTTCATATACACACAGAACATTATTCCTCTTCTGCTGAGAGATAGGTTACTATGCCCCCACCATCCTTTACTCTTCTGAGACCTTCCTGTGCTTCCAGCACACATTCCTCTTCTGCTGAGACCTTCCACCGGAAATGGATGATTCAACGGCTCTGTTTCAACAATCCGAGTCCCCGTGGACAGAGAGTAGTTACCCCTCAGCTCCTTTGTAGGTGTCCTCCGGACTGAGCTCTGGCTAGTTACTCACAATGGTCATCTTCAACTCATCTCCATTGTTACAAGGAAGGCACGTTCCAGGAATGGTTGAGATATGTTTATTTAAGCTCCAGGTAAGTGAGTAACTCAGCACAGACCTTTTTAAATTGTGTCTGCTCTAACCATCCTCCTCTCATCTCTGTGTTTTCTTATTTAGCATCAACACTCTCTTCCACACATGCATTTCACCTACTACACATTTCATCCTCCACTCTTTCCACACACCACTCAACTGAGACGACCACACATAGTTTGGATTACCCCGGGCAGAGCTGGAGTAGTGCCACTACATGGAGTTCCACGCAATTGGGAAAAAACTCTGTAAACTCTGCTCAGCTCCCCGCCTCCACCCCCCTAAAAAAAAAATTTTTTAAATGTAAAAAGAAAAAAACACTTACCTCTGCTGTGGCATCTTCTGGCTGACCTCCTCCTCCTTGCTGTGGTCTCTCTTCTGCAAAACCCTACGTTGGACATATGTCTTTCAAGAAGTGTGCATGTGCGCATGCGCGTGCATGCGCAGTCCTATCAAGATGTACATCCGACGTAGGGGTTTGCGGGAGAGAGACCACAGCGAGGAGGAGGGCAGCCAGGAGATACCACAGCAGAGGTTAGTGTTTTTTTTCTTTTTACATCCTAAAAAAATATTTTTTATTAGGGGGGTGGAGGCGTGGAGCCTTTTATGTCAGGGGAGCTGGCTAACTCCACTCTGCTGCGGAGTTGGAGTTTTGCCTAAACTCTGTGTTCTCAGTGGAGCGCAAAATAGGCAAAACTCTGCACACTCCACTGGCGGAGCAGAGTTCTCTGTCCGCCCTTAGTTTGGGACATAAATATATAAAAGCACCCCTTGAGCACATGACTTGAACAGAGGTACCTTTGAGCTCCGGCTTTCATTTACTGGAACCCACGAATACAACTGTATGGAAGTTTCACCTGAAAATGAGATTAGAACAGAAAAAAGTCTTAGCAGAACAGCCATCATGAAACTTCAGCCTGGTGATATGGAACACACACTTTATTTATTTATATGAAGCTTATAAAGCGCATGGTTACACTAGCTAGTGTGTCCCCGCGCTAAGAAATCAAACTGAGTGACGGACTGGAGAGCAGATAGCTGGGAGGCCCCTGGCGTGTAGGTTAGCTAGTGGGAAACAGGCTGGTTTTGAGCTCTTTGCGGAAAACCGCTTCAGATGTTTGAAGCCGTAATCTCTGTGGGAGTTTGTTCCAATGGGTAGCAGTCATGACTCTGAAGGATCTCCCCCCCATTCTGGCTCTGAAGAACTTTGGGACCTGGACTCGCCCAGTTCCACTAGATCTCAGTTGTCGCGTCGGGATATAGGGTTCAAGCATATTTATTTATTTTTATTTTGAAAGTTTTATATAGCGCGAACAAGATCTTTGCAGATATCAGAGCGCTTTACAAAGAACGGGTGCGAACAGGAGAGGTAGGTACATGAGGGAGCATAGTCAAACAGATAAGTCAATACGTCTAACAGTACTAATAGGTGGAAGCAAAGACAATCATGTAAATCGATAATACAGGTAATAAAAATAGCAAAGGAATCAAAATAAGTAGTACAGTTTGGTGCATAGTCTATAAGATTCAGCGATAATAGTTCAAGCATATTTAGCCATGAGGATAGCTTTTACTTCTTTCTTAAAAAGTGTGGTGGAGGAGATGAGCCTGATTTCGGGAGGGAGTGAGTTCCAGATCCTGGGTGCCATTCCTGAGAAGGAGCGTTTATACGTTTTTTCCTTCCGGAATCTTCGAGGCTTCAGCAGAAGATTATTTGTGCTTCTAGTGTTTCTGGTGCCGCCAGAAATTGTCAACTTCTGAGTTAGGTAACCGGGTGAGCTCAGGTGTACCGCTTTGTGTGTCATGCAAGCAATTTTCAGATGTATTCTGGCTTCAAGAGGTAGCCAGTTCAGGGATTTCAAGTCAGGGGTAATATGTGAGTTCTTTTTTGACCCAGTGATGAGTCTAGTTGCAGCGTTTAGAGAAGCTCTTAAAGGAGCGGTAGTAATTAGGGGGAGTCCGCAGAGGGCGATGCTGCCATATTCTATTCGAGGGATGACTAGTGATTGTACTGCAGTTCGGAAGTCTTTGGCTGGGAGGAAGGGTTTAAGTTTCCTCAAGGTATTGATTTGGAAGTTCGCTCCCTTAGTTGCCTTGCTGATATGTTGCTGCATGTTGAGATTGGTGTCAAGTGTTATGCCTAAAGATTTTGCTGGGTTGGACATTGAGTGCGGTTAGGTGTTTAAGCCAAGTTTGAGTGGTAGAGATCTTCGCTGGAGGTGAGATCAGAAGGAACTCTGTTTTCAGAGCATTGAGTTTGAGATGATTATCAGCAAGCCAGGATTGGGTGCTTCTGATCGTTGAGTTCAGGAGCAAAATGTCTTTGGGGGATTGTAATTTGAGATAAAGTTGGGTGTCATCGGCGTACATGTGAAAGTGTACATAAGATGCTTGTAGAAGTGTGGTGAGTGGTTCCATGACAAGGTTGAACAGAGTTGGGTATAGGGAGGAACCTTGGGGGACGCCTAGCGATACAGGTATTGGCGAGGACATCAGGTTGTTGCTCTTGAATTTCTGCTACCTGTTGTGTAGAAAGGAAGTGAACGACTTGAGAACAGTTCCAGATATACCCATTCTTGTGTTTAATAGTTCGAGTAAGTTCTCATGTTTCACGGTGTCGAATGCTGAAGAGAGATCAAGAAGGATGAGGAGGCAGGTGTTGTTTTGATCTAGGATTTGAAGTGCATCGTCAATTATGTGAGTCATAGCAGATTCTGTGCCGTGCCCTGCTCGGAAGCCTGATTGATGAGGGTTAAGGAGATCAAACTGATCAATGTGTTTAGTCAATTGTATTTGTGCGCATTTTTCCAATAGTTTGGCGGGAGTGGGAATATTGGTGATGGGACGGTGATTGTTCAGATCAGAGGGGTCGGCTGTAGGTTTCTTTAGTATAGGTGTGACTTGTCCAATTTTGAGGGAGTCAGGTATGGCTCCTTGTTGAAGTGAGCTATTGATAATTTTAGTCCAGAGTGGGAGGAGCAGAGGAGTAAAGTCTTTTACAGCGTTAGCAGGAAGGGGGTCCATGAGGTGATTGGATGGTTTCAAGGTGCTGAGCAGTTTGCCAATTTCTTCTTCTGAGTAGGTGCCAAAGGATGACCAAGTGGCATTGTTTTTTGGTTCAGTGGGTACTATGCAATGGGGCTTGGAGTAGAGGCTTGCGTCAATGAGGAGATCAGTCTTTATGTTGTCAGTTTTTTGGATAAAGAATGCGGAGAAGTCTTCACAGGAAGGTGCTTCGCGCGCATTGCTGAGTTGTTGAGGTTGTTCCTTGAATTGTACTCTGAGAAGCTCAAACAGTTTTCTCGGGCGGTTTTTTGCTTGGTCGAGCTGGAGGCTAAAGAAATCTGATTTTGAGCGTTTTATTTTCCTGAAGTAGGCGTTTCTCTTTTTCTTCAGGGTTTTTAGGTGCAGTGCAGAGGGAGCTGATCTCCAGGTGCGCTCTGTCATTCGCATGTCTCGTCTGTCCTCATTGAGACTCCCGTCGTACCATGGATTGGAGGTTTTAGTGGGAACTCTTTTTAGCTTCATGGGAGCAGCCTCATTAATTATTGAGGTCATAGCGTTGAGATTGTGGTCAGTCAAGGATTGAACGTCCGTAGCTCCGGTAGGTGGAAGTAGGAGATTGCAGCTGTTAGGAGGCAAAGAGCTCGGGTTGAGTTTTTTCAGGTCTCTTTTCCAGACTTTGGTCTTTAAGGATTGAACCAGGTTAAATTTAACTTTTTCATTGATGGAGAATGTGACAATATGATGATCTGACCAGTCACATTGTTGGATGGACTCGAGTTGGATAGAGTCCTCTTTGGAGATGACAAGGTCCAGGATAGAGCCTTTCTCGTGGGTCGGGCTGTTGCATATTTGGGTGAGGTCAAGGGCATTGAGGAAATTTTTAAGACTATTTACCACCGCGTCATTAAGATCATTCCAGTGGAGGTTGAAGTCGCCAAGGTATATTTGGGTGAGCTGCCGTCCGGAATTGGTTGAGATCATATCCATGATTTGTTGGGAAAAGATAACGTTGTCCCTGGGTGGGTGGTAGATGCTGTGAAGAGAGCATATCAGTTTGCCCTCACTGATAATGTCGAGGCAGATTTATTCATAGGAAGTTGGGGGTAGGGTAGGGAGGTGGAGTTGACTTTCAGAACAGAGAAGTGAAGGTACTTAGGGCCCTTCCTCTGTAAAATCCGGTGTCCTACACAGAGTGCTTTAAAAACCACCCGTTCCTTGATTGGCAGCCAGTGCAAGGTTGTAAGTGCTTTCTTAGCTGACGCTCTCTTAGGGAGCATCAGAATCAGGCAGGCCGCCGTGTTTTGAACGCGCTGCAACCTCTGTAAGCACTTGGCACTGGCTCCCAAGTACAAGACGTTTCAATAATCCAGTCTAGATGTGATTACTGCATGGATTAGAGTCTGTCTAGCCGACTGTGGTAGGAGGTTCAGGGTTTTTCTGAGGATCTTCAGCATTCCAAAACAAGTGCCTGCCACTTGCTTGGTCTGGTGCTCGAATGAGATCTTATTGTCCAGCCAGATACCAAGGTTTTTTATTGGATTGCTGAGAGTGGGTAGATGGCCCAGCATGGAAGGCCACCATGCCGAGGTCCATACTGAGGGGGCCCTGCCCACAATCAGCACCTCCGTTTTATTTCCGTTCAATTAAGGTAGTTCTCAGCCATCCACGTGGCGAGTTCCTGCATGCACGCATTGAAATTGGTGGCACATTGCTCCTTAGTTTGTGTCAGTGTCACCACCAATTGCGTGTCATCAGCATAAGATACTACTTCTATCCCAAATCTGTCAGTGATGTCAGCAACCGGTGCTACATACAGATTGAAGAGAGTCGGGCTGAGGCTGGATCCCTTGGGTACTCCCTGTTTTAGATCAATTTTGTTCGAACGTAATGGACCCTGTGCAACTTGGAAGCTACGATCAGCAAGAAATGATTCCAGCCACTCCCATGCTTTGCCCACCACTCCTCCCCTCTTTAGACACCATAGCAGAGTGTGGTGCACCACGGTGTCGAACGCGGCGCTCAGATCGAGCAGGATCAGTGCTGCTGTTTGACCCTCATCCGCATGTTTCCTCAAGCTTTCAGTTGACAAGAGGAGTGCTGACTCAGTGGAGTGGAGGGCACGAAAACCCGACTGGGTGGAATGTAGCAGGCCATTTGCCTCAATATGCGCTGAGAGTTGTCTATTGACTGCCTTTTCCGCAATCTTTGCAAAGTATGGGAGAAGCGAAATGGGGCGTAGGTTGTCAAGTTGTTCCATACTGACATTCGGTTTTTTCCTCAACGGCAAAACCACCGCCTCTTTCCTTGATTTAGGCACCTGCCCTAATTCAAAAGAGAATTCTAATAGTTGTGTGATATGTGGCTCAAGAATTTCCACACATCCGTGGAGTGCTTTGGGGGGTGCAGGGTCTGCAGGAGAGCCTGACTTGATACTTCTGGCAATCTGACATAGGGTCTCCCACGGGGGCACCACAAAAGCAGTTAGATGGTTCCTATCCGGGTTTATGGGGGCAGAGTCTTTTCCGCCTTCTATCCTGGCCGTGTCCGGAAGGTGGAATAGATTTTATCTACCTTATTGGCAAAGTACTCTGCTATCTGATTGCAGGATTCTACTGAACCCCTCAGCATAGGGGTACCTGTACTAGACAGGTCTGACAGCTCTTTGTAGACCATGAACAGTGCCTTCATAGAGTTGTCAGCTCCCTCAATCCTGCTGCAGTAGTAGATTCTCCGGACCTTCCTGATTAGAGCATGGTATTCCCTCAGGCTAGCTTTATAGATGTTTCTCTCTAATTCGGAGTAGCTTCTTCTCCACAGCCTCTCCAACTGTTTGCAATCTCTCTTTTTTTCCCCGAGTTCCGCGTTAAACCAGGGTGCAGATTTGGACTTTCTCAGAGGGGCCCTGTGCGACCAAGGTGCCGTGCAATCCAGAGCTTCAGTAATGCGCCTATCTAATGCCTCGCAGGCTACATCGACTCCCAGCCCTCTAGGTGGACCGTCCCTTCCAAAGGCCTTGTTGAATGCCTCTACTGAGAATCTAGCCCATTTTCTACATCTTATTTTCGTGTCCATCTCATCCCGTACTGTGAGCTAAGGTACTACGGCTCTGAACGTGACCAAATAATGGTCAGACCAGATCACGGGAGTGGGAGGGGTTACGAAAAGCATGCTCCAGTTAGCAAAAATGGGATCTAACAGGTGGCCTTGGCAGTGGGTGGGTAGCTCAGATTTTAGCATTAGTTGCATTCCAGCTAGCTCTTATCGAAGTTCCTGTGCTTCCCCACTTAAGGGGTCATCGAAATGTAGGTTCAAGTCTCCCAAAAGAAGGAGTCGCTCGTACCTAATGGCTGGCTGCATTAAGTTCTCAATCAAATGAGCAGTGAACCGCGCCCCTGGCCCTGGGGGTCTATAAACCAGAAGTCCCTTGAGAATATGGTTATGAGACGCCGATATGGAGAAGGAGCCCGTCTCACTGTCCACAATTTCTGCGTTCTCCAAGGTGCATGTCAACTCGTGTTTGTGGATTATAGCAATCCCACCCCTTTTCCCTTCTGCCTGTCCATTGTGTTAATACCATACCCCGGCGGGAGAGCAGCTATGAGGTCGGGAGCCGAGGTGTTAGAAAGCTAAGTTTCGGTAAGGAAGATCACCGATTTCCAACCTATGCTTAGCTAACGACCGGCAGTTGATAAGGGCGATATTCAGTGTCTGTTCCTTACATCTGACCTCCCGCTGGCGGTTGATAGTAAAAGGGCAGAACATACATTTTTTGTCAGCACTGGGGAAGCTACTCGGCGGCACTTTCGGGGCTCTCTCCTCACGAGAGCCCCGCCTTCACAAGGCAGCATTTGCAGGTGGTGGCTCTTCTCACGCCACAGCAACTAGCCCGCTGACTACTCGGGTCCCCCAATATGGCGGCCGTCCTCCGTGTGTCCTAAACGCCACCCTGACAGAGCCCAAATCGTCTGGCCAGTGATGGTGCTCAGTGCACAATTAAAAATCCAGAAAGGCAGGTGAGCAGTTTTAAAATTATGCGAAAAGGTAAGTGAGCAGTTTTAAAAACAATATGCGCTGTTGCACACAAACAAATACACACACGGGCTCCCGGCTTCCGCCTCAGGAGTCAATCAGCAATCGACTTTCAATCGTTGCAGGGCGTCTTTTATGTCCCTGGTGCCACAACAACTAGCCCGCTGACTACTTGGGTCCCCCAATATGGCGGCCGTCCTCCGTGTGTCCTGAACGCCACCCTGACAGAGCCCAAATCGTCTGGCCAGTGATGGTGCTCAGTGCACAATTAAAAATCCAGAAAGGCAGGTGAGCAGTTTTAAAATTATGCGTACATGCACACAGAGATGGTATAAGCCCCCCAAGCAAGGCAACTTAACAGAAAGTCTGCAGGAGGTCAGTTATTGTCATATAGCAATGTACATTCATGGACAACACTTCTCCTGGGCACATCTGCTTTTAAAGGAAATAATTTGGTGATCAGTTATTCTAATTCCTTCCCAAGGTAAGTAATAGGTGCAAAGCCCAGGCAACCAACAAGTTTGGCATACAGACAAGCGGTGAACTTGCTGCCCAAACAAGCAGTGGGGGTGTGGTCCACACAAGTAAAAGGCTAGTGGCCGAGATTTGCAACAGTTTTTTATCCCCTTGAATATGATAAGGTAAGAAACCCATCTCAGAAGTCTATGCATTGCCACACACCTTCTCCAACAAATATGAAACAATCTCAGAGAGAAGATAAGAATGCATGAATGCCAAAGGAGGTCATTCATTAGCACATCTCGGCTAAGACAAGGACCAAACCTCCCTGGCCAAAAGAAAGAAAGAGAACCATTGTAGGAGACCACTGTTGTAATGTCTTGGCTGCCAGACATGGAACAAGCATTGCCTAAAGATGGGAAGAAAGCATAAATGCTGTCCAAGGTCAGACATGTCCTTTCTTTGGACTAACAAGGACCAGGCCAGCCACCTAAACATGGGAAGGACAAATAACCTCTGCCTAAGGTCAGTCATTATCAAGGTCCAACCCATGTAGTTGAAAGAACAAGACCCCTCTGAACACCAAAAGGGAACAAAATATCCTTACCGGCTGAGTGAGTGTTATACCCTGGTTCATCTCATGTAGCAAGCCGCCCTCCTTAATAATACAAGAGGCGAACCTTGAGAATCCCTTGAGTAATGAGGACGTACCAGGGAAGTTGGTAATTCCAGTTCCCAGGGTGCCCCATTCTCCCCCAAACCTTCCCCCTGAGATTTCATTTGCTTTTAGACCCCAAAATCAGCAAGGGAAGCATGACTGGTCTCCGATAACTCCATGCACCTCCTTGTTTTCGATGGCGCAGTTAACACCATTACTGGCACCATCGACAATCATGGACCTCTGGTACTACGAGAATGGAAGAGCCCTTGCTGGGATTCTAGGAGCTCCTTTGCAGTTCCTGATGCAGTAGTTTCATAGGAGTGGGGCTCCATTGCAATTCCTGCTGCTGTGGTTTCATAGGAGTGGGGCTCCATTGCAGTTCCTGCTGCTGTGGTTTCATAGGAGTGGGGCTCCATTGCAGTTCCTTCTGCTGTGGTTTCATAGGAGTGGGGCTCCATTGCAGTTCCTGCTGCTGTGGTTTCATAGGAGTGGGGCTCCATTGCAATTCCTGCTGCTGTGGTTTCATAAGAGTCTTTGCTGCTATGATGCTATTAGAAGTCATGCTGCAGTGAAGTCGAGACAATAGAAACATTGTATCAAAGCATGGTTACTAATGAAGGGATTATTGCTGGGCCTAATAATACAATGTATCTTACATTAAGGGTGTGCTTTGGCAAGCTGCAGTTAACAACCTAATGGGTGAGAGAGTAAAACTTTCCCAGCATCAGCTAGTGAGCCCTTTCATCATTGCTATGCATCACTAAAACGCAAAAACTGCTTCTGGTGGCTGTAGCTCGAAGGGAGCCCATGTGTTGATGAAACACCGAATTACCAACCCAACAGTATTAATTTACTGGATGCTGTAAGCAGTGCTCAATTTGTACCGGTGTTTTCAGCTGTTGGGCACTGCCACTCATTCTGGAGACTGGGATGCGTTTGGGCCCTCATGCTTTGCTTCAGAGCAAGAAAGAGGATGGCAGAAAACGGAGCGAGAAAGAAGGCAAGAATGGGAAACAGTGGTTGTTAGAACTGGGATTTCTGGTTGTCTAAGGCTTGCGCCAAAGCCAGGCAGAAACCACCACTCTAGTCAGGGCAAGGGAGTCACACGCCAAGATAACCCCTGCTCACCCCCTTGGTAGCTTGGAACGAGCCATCAGGCTTATCTCGGAGGCAATGTGTAAAGCATTTGCGCACGCACACAGCAACAACATCCCAGGCACACTACAAAAGGAACTCCACACAAGGGTATATAAAAAATAGCCTTTGTATTATCATAAACACATTAGAATAGTAAACACATGATGTGCACTCTGCCACCTGGCACAGGCAATATTCATAAGGGATTATTTACACAGGACAGGGCCACTTGGGCCACTGTCAGGATCAACACTTAGCAGAAATTGGTACAAGAAAATAAATCATAAACCTACAACCAGTAACCACAGGTTATCACTGTACTCCACCTCAACCTGTAACATAAACTACATTATGTACAGTCACCTCAGGCGCGAATTGCATTCTGCGCCAACCTAACCAGCATAAACACATTATGCAATCTCTCACTAGTCTAAACACATTAGACCCTACCTCCTAAGTATAACTCACATTAGGGGCGTAAATCACAAAGTGACACATCATCTCACTAGCATAAACCTACATAGGTAAAACAACCTCATAGTTATAAACCACAGTTTTAGAGGTATCAGATACAGGGTGCGCAAAACATACTATACACAATACACTTCCTGGCACCCCATTTAGAGCACATAAATCACATTAGGGCCTTGCACCCTATACATCTACAAGCCCCCTGGAAAACTGGCCATCTCCAAAGGGGCTCAACAGCCCTGTGTCCAGAATGTCAGGGCGCGCTGCTAAGGCAGCGCCAGTCAGGGGTGCGCCATCTGCGTAAACCTAAACGTTGCAGCTGCCCACTACTTGCTGGGGAGCTGAGAACCATCACATGAGGCCTAAACACTGCAGCTGGCTCTAAGTGCTGCGCAGCTGTATCAGGGGTGAAGGAGTGCAACTCACTCCTAGCTCAGACATGCCCCCAAAGTCCAGAATTGCGGCCTAAACGGTGCAGCTGCCCTCTACTTGCTGGGCAGCTGGGATCTGTAAATGGCAGCAAGGGCTCTCACTGGCCCTCAGGAACAACTGTGCTGCAGGGTGGAGCCCTCTAGGCTCTAGAACACATACTATGCCCACTGGAGCCCTCAGGCTCTGAAAACAACTGTGCCCTGGGTTGGAGCAATCTAGGCTCTGGAAATCACCATGTCGCACTTAAAACACTGTGGAGCTCTGGAGCCACATGAGGCTCTGTAAAATAAACAATGTATCCCTGTGAGCCATCTGACTCTCAAAATAACTGGGGCCTCGGAGCCACGGGGCTCTGCAATGGAAACTTGCCCCCAGGAGCACACTAGCTCCTTAAAGAAATAAATGCCCGGTACACGTGGAGCAGCCCACTGCCATACGGGGCCGCTCAATCTCGTGCCTCCAACAGGCGCCAACACAGCGGAGAGGCCCAACTTACCAGGTTCTCCAGGTGGCGGTGATCTCCTGCTCTGCCCAGTCAGCACTGGGGAAGCTATTCGGCGGCACTCGCGGGGCACTCTCCTCACGAGAGCCCCGCCTTCACAAGGCGGCATTTGCGGGTGGTGGCTCTTCTCACGAGAGCCTCAAAGGCAGCAGCGTTCTTTCCCTGTGCCGCGGGGCTTCCCTTCACTTCTGGGAGCCCTGCGCTGCTATCGGCAGCCACTGCCGCCTTCTCCCTTCACCCGGGCCCCCTCCTGGGACCCGGGACCTCCACATGGAGCCAGCGAGGCTCCGGGCAGATCTCGGCGGCGGGCGGGACTTCCTGTCTTCCAGCGGAAGTCCCGCTCCAGGCTTCGACTGCCTGACATCCGGTTTTGCCGGACGTCCGCGGCGGTGATTCCTGGGCACAAAATAAGGGGTAGAAGCCCTCTAACACCACAATAAACTTAGCAAGTGGGGTGGGCACCCGCTCAAATGACAAATGTAAATACGGGTAAAGTCGCGGGGTGGGCACCCGCGCAATTCGCATAAGCCTCGGCACAGCGGCAATCAGGCAGGGTAGGAACCTGCTTAAGAGAAGCAAAAATACACGGGCAAAATGCAGGGAAAGTGCCCAAGGCGCTAAAGGTACAGCAACCCAGCCCCTAAAAGGCAAAATAGCGCCAAAGGGTCCTAGGAATCATCCCAGCAAAGAAGAAGGGTCCCAGAAAGAAGTCCTCCAGGCATCCAGGGGCTGGGCAGGGCCCAGGGAGGCAAGCCTTCCCCCGGGCCCCAACAGCAGCACGCCCCTGGCAGATTCGAGTTGGGAACAAGAACATTTTTCATGGGGTCACAGCCACTTTTTAAACACAAAATCCCTTTGTTTCCAAAGGTGCAGGCAAGGGGCGAACCAGATGCAACTGGTTCTTGAGCACTTTGTTTTGCTCAGCCTCTCTGTCTATTCACAGGGTGGGTCAGGGACATCGGACACACCACAGGGGGTGGAGCCAGCATTGTGGAGGGAAGGCCCAGCCCTATTCAGGTCCCAGGTGCACTCCTCCCTCTCATCAACATGCAGATCTCTCCATTCACCACCGGGGCAGACCCATCCTGACTCCTGGAGCCAGGCACACCAGCCAGCTCCAGCCAATCACAAGCCACACAGTCAATTCACTGCACAGACAAGCCAACTTCTAAAAGTGGCACTTCCACACTAGACACAATAAATCTGTGCACATCATCGCGCAGCATTTAATCTCACGAGTTCACACATACCAAACTCGCCCCTGCACTCCCCACACATCAGGAACTACCATGGACACAGATATTCCCCATGCATTCCTATGGGAGGGCAGGCCACTCTCACCGCACATACACAGAGAGCACACGCACTTTACACTGGACAACAGTGAAAAAGTGCGCAGAGGCCTAAAATCACCAACACCAGGTTACAGAAACAGGCTAGGAAAATGCAAAAAGTTACGGGGCGAACCTGCCAAAAGGGCCAAGTCCAACAGTGGTAAAAGGAGAACATAGGGTAGAAAAAGAGCCTACAGGAGTGACATAATGAGAGACAAGATGTCGATTGGTGGAAGAAAGAGGCATAAGCGAGAATCAAGACTGTGCATCCTTAGTATTCTGTAATTTAGCACTCAATAGCGCTCTTGGTGGACTATGCACTTATTTATTTTGAAAAATTAAGCCTTCAAGTTATGAGTTAGTGCAACCTGGTGCAAGCTGGTGTCACCTGTCTCTGCCAGTGCACTGCATTTCACCACACCGTATGTGGACTGCTCCATGCCTGCATGAGTGTATTACCGCACCCTGCTTATGGCAGCTTCATGAATGCATGTGTATTTCATTGCCCTGCAAGTAACCAGCTCCAGCTCCACGATTACATATGTGGATTTCAGCACCCTGCATCTGGACAGCTCTCTATTTACGTAAGTGTATTTCAGCACCAGGCATGTGGACAGTTCCCCCGCATAGATGAGTGTATTCCAGTGCCTTGCATGTGAACAGCTCCATGGTTGGATGAGTGTATTTCAGCACTTTGTATCTGGACAGCTTCCTATTTACGTAGGTGTGTTTCAGCACCCAGTCTGTGGACAGTTCCATGTTTCCATTACTGTATTCCAGTGCCCCGTATGTGAACAGCTCCATGGTAGGATGAGTGTATTTCAGCACATGCATCTGGACAGCTTCCTATTTACGTAAGTGTATTTCAGCACCAGGCATGTGGACAGTTCCATGCATAGATGAGTGTATTCCAGTGCCCTGCATACGTACAGCTCCATGGTGGCATGAGTGTATTTTAGCACTATGCATCTGGACAACTTCATAGCTACATAAGTGTAGTTCAGCTCTCTGCATGTGGACATCTCCATGCATGCATCAATGTGTTTCAGGGCCCTGCATGTGAATAGCTTCATGGTTGTATTTCAGCACCCAGCAGCTGGACATCTTCATATTTCCTTAAGTGTATGTCAGCATCCTGAATGTGGGCAGCTGGAGGCCTGCATGAGTGTATTTCAGTGCCCTGCATGTAAACATATGCCCATATATGACACATACATTCAGTGGTGTTGGAACGATTTTCAGAGTGAGAGTTAAAGCACACTTTAGTAAAAATGTGGATACACAGCGGTTTTGAATGCTCATTTTTTGAGAGAAGGTCTCTATTCAGTGACCTCCGATAGAAGGTGGGAGGACAGTAGAAGTCGGTAGAATCCGGCTCAAAGACTGACAAAGTCACAGTATTCTTATTGTTGTTATCGATCAATCTAAACATGTGAGATGAAAACATAGTAGGCCCAATTTACAAACTCGTTTTTGCTTGTAAATCAGACACATCAGCAATGTACTGAATTTGGGACTGCAAGGTACCCCACATTGTGACCTTTGTTTTACAATGCATGTTACTTCCACATAATATTATCCAATAATCACATAATAATATTATCCAATAATCACATAATAATATTATGCATAATCACATAATATTATGTGGGAGTAAATAAACTGAGAGGGGTGCAAATTGGTAACTCTAAGGTATCGACGCCTTGAAAGTTTGTAAACATGCGGAGATCCTTGTGTTTGTGGTTATTCGCAAACCCTTCTCTGACTCCTTTCCACCCTGGAAATGGTTGCAGATGTATTCTTCTTAAGAGCTTGGGAAAATCCCTTTCCATAGCGAGAAGGTGACCGGGACAAACCCTTTTTTTGTAAGGGTGTTGGGGACGGAGTTTCAGTACTGGAAAATGTTTTATCCAAGGATTAAAAATATGTAACAAAAAGAAGTCTTTCCTCTAAGAACACAACTGCAGTTCACATGCCTTTCACAGGATTATGGTTTAAAAGCTGCGATTTTTGCAGAATTACATACCCAAGTTTGGGAACTTTTACAATCCCTGAAATACGTTAAAGGGTAACTGTGGGAGTGAAAAACAAAGTGCACAGGTTAAGACATGTCTTTGTGAATCCAGGTCTTTTTGGTTAGTGGAATATCTTGCGCACACTATTGATTCACTCAGGGTTCCGCACTTGAGGCCAAGATTCACAGAGATCCATTCCAAAAACACAAGACTCATTCGGAGCTGTCTCCCAAAGTTGAGCTCTTGACAATACAGAAAATGTCCTCCAGATAACACACATATAATACTCTGAATGCAAAACAAAATGGGCTTCTCATAACAATGCACAGCACACACAAAAAAGCTCTGCTAAGATAGCGCCTGGATTTATTTATCTATAGTTAAGCTTTTTGTAAGGCATTGAGTCACTCAGAATTTGCTAACAGCGACAGTGACCTTCTTGTGAGTTGATATAATATTTCCAGGTTTTTAAAGTCTTTATTTCGATTTTAAAAAAATCATAAAAGACAAATAATAACAAACATTAATTAATTGACAATAAGTACACATACATTAGTAATAACAATAAAAAGGAATTAAACAGTTTGAAGACAGCCCTGAAACAAATTTTCCTTGGGGGGAATAGGATTACAAGTAAGTTCATACAATCCAAGGTTAAACTATTGTTTTGCCCTGAGTAACCAGGCCCAGCCCAGGTATTTGGCTATACACACTGTAATGATTTCTAGTGTGTTAGTTTTTAATACATGAATGGCCTCTTCTGATTTTCTTATGGGCAGGCACTGGAAAAGTGGTTTTAGCCATTTGGCCCTTGGTGCATGGTATCTAGGACAAGCAAACAGAAAATGGCCCTCTGTTTCCTTATGGCCTGGGCACCATTTACAATGATCCGTGGTGCTTGATGACCAATTTTTCGTGAAGGTGTTCAACGGCAGTGAGCCCACCCGGAACTGGTGGAAAAGTTTCCTGTCTAGGGATTTAGAAACCGTGTCCCAATAATGTTCACGTGTGGGGTCCAATTTAAAGCAAAGGAACCTACCAGTGAGATTGGTGGAACAGGAGGCATTGATTCTGTTCAAACGGAGCGTGGACCAGTACAATTCTTTAAATGCCAATTTAGTTGGAAAGGTACTGGTGGAAGGGGAAATCCAAAGCTGCTCTAGGCCCATATCCATCAGGATGGATTTTACCATTCGGAACCAGGGAATTTTTTCCGATCCCCTAATTGACCTAACTTCTACTACCCCGTTTGCAAATAGGATAAGGTCGGGCGAGGTCCATAGGCGCCTCCAAAAGGCAACCAGTCTAAATCTGGCCATCTCGTTAATTGGAGGACATCCTAAGTCCAAGCAAAGGGGGATGGAGGGGGACGACTGTGGCAAGCCTACCAATTTGCGGAGGAACTTGCACTGTATTTTAAACAGGCCCGTAAGGTCCTTATGGCCCCACAGATCTGCACCATATAGAATCGCAGGATTGATTTTTGCATCATAGATTTTGAGAGCTGGTGTAACCCGCTTGGTGATGGATTTCCTTTGCTCACTGAGAAGGCAGCCAGTAAGTCGGGCAAGCTTAAGATGTTGGGCATCAACTTGTGTTTTCCATTTCAGGCTACTATCTAGCATAACCCCCAAGTATGTCATATTCTCTACTTGGTCCAGTTTGACTCCACCCATACTAACTGTGCTGCGGACAGGGCGGTTCTTAGTTAGCACCATGAATTTGGTTTTCCCAACGTTCACCTTAAGATCGCTGATGACACAGAACTCCTCAAAGCGGTCCAGGGCCCGCTGTAATCCGCTGCGTGTTCTGGAGAGGAGTAAGGTGTCATCAGCAAAGATGAGCATTGGGAAACGCTGTCCTGCCAGCATAGGGGCATCGGTTGGAGTTGATTCAAAGAATTTTACCACTTGGTCAATGAACAATAAGAAAAGAGTGGGTGCCAGTACGCAACCCTGGCGAACACCTCGAGTAACTGGGAAGGGTTCTGTCATTTGGCCCTGTCCTCCCCATCTTACCCTCGCAAAGTTCTCCTCATGCAATTTGATTATCAAATCGAGCAGTTCTGCTGGCATTCCTAGATTCTTCAAGACTCCCCACAGTTTTCCCCTTGGTACTAGATCGAAGGCGGACTTCAGATCGGTGAACGCCGCGAAGATGGTACCGCCGCCAAGCTGCACCACCTTCCAGTAGATCAGACAGAATCTGAACACCTGGTCGATGGTGCTGGTTCCCGATCTGAAGCCCGCCTGCATTGGGGATAGAATGTCCTCCATCTCGATCCAGCCTTGGACCCTGCCCAGAACCATGCGAGCGATGAGTTTTTGCATAGAGTCAATAAGACTAATCGGGCGGTAGTTACCCGGATCAGACCTATTGCCCTTTTTATAAATCGGTAGGATCTCTGCCCCCTTCCAAGATTTGGGTATTCTTGCACCTGCAGCTATGGAGTTTGCCACCGTGATAATGTATGGTATCCACAGGGCGGGATTAGCTTTAAACAGATCGGCGGGTATAAGATCCATACCTGGCGCTTTCCCTCGCATGGTAAGATTTAATGCCAGCTCGACCTCTCCTTCTGTGAAGATGATAGTCTCGCTTTGGGTGGTAGGGAGGGATGTCATTTCCAGAGTACTAGGTGGCATGGGGTTCACTGCACAGAACTGGGTTGAGTAGAAGTTCACCCAATCATTGGGGGGCACATGGTTTGTGGGGATGCGTGCGTCCGGCTCCTTCCCCCACTTGACTATTTCCCAAAATTTAATAGGGTTATTGGACATGGAGGCTTCCAAGAGGTCTGACCAATACTTATCCTCCCACTCCCGTTTAGCTTCCCCTTGTATTTTCCTATAGGATAATCTGGCCGCTTTCACTAAACCCATATTCCGAGATTTAACTGCTTTAACCAGGTCGGTATGTGCTTCCCTACATTTTTTGTTGTACCATTTATGAGGGCGAATAGATGCTGTATTGTTTCCCTGCCGGCGAGGTTGCGAAAGCAGAGATTTTAACTCGTCAAAACAACGATTATGATGATTTACAATAAGGTCAGCTTTTTCGGGGTTGTCACCCAACTCAGCGTGGGTCAGCATTTTATTATAAGTATTATTGACCACGCTAATAACCTTATTCCTCAATATTTCATCCCCCTCAATTTTAGACCATTTTACCCTCTTCCTATCGTTTGTTAGATAGGTGTCCCCCGTCTGAGAGGTACTAGGTTCCACTAGTCTCGCAAGACCTGGCAACGTTAGTTGCAAGGTCAAGGGGTTGTGGTCACTTTCTGGACGGGAAGTTACCTCCATATCCACCAACAGGGACCAATCCCCTACTTTCAACAGGATATAGTCAATGCGGCTTCTTCTTAACCCATTATCAAATGTGCATTTGGCTTCCTGGTCTGATTTTGTTCGACCATTGCAGGCCCGAAAGCCACTGTTTAGACAAAAGGCCATCCAATTCACCGCTGCCTCTGTGGCGGGTACCGGTTTGACATGCAGCAGGTCGGGTATGCCCCATACTGCGTCCTCCACAGAGCCCCAACAGTCCCCTGGGTCTAATAGAGGTTCAAAGCAGCAATTTAGGTCCCCAGCAAGCAGAATGACATTGGTGTTATCAAGGGCTGCCAGAGTAGAATCCAGTACCTCCAACAGGGGTGGCGTACGGCCACCTGGCAGACCTCGTGCATATATGTTGAACAGGATCAAGTCCCGACAGCCAGTCTTTCTCAGCCTAACAACGAGGAGGTCCGGGTTTTGTACACATATCTCCGTAATACAATATCCCAGGGATTGTTTCACCCAGATCAGTAGCCCCCCTGAGGCTCTCCCTTTGGCGTTTCCAATAGCGTTTCTAGTGGCAGATTTGTGAAAATTTACATAGCCCTGCCTAAATATTGGATTAACAGCCCAAGTTTCCTGGAGTAAGATGATATCAAATTTATCCATGAACTCGAGCCAGTCACCAGAATGGATGCGACTTTTAATCCGGCAATGTTCCAGGACACTAGGGCAAGGATTTCCGATGTAGGTACCACGGTAGAGGCCACCACCTCAGAAGCTACAAACTTGTCCTGTCCTACCCCAACATCCAGCCCGTTTTCAGATCTCCCCACGAGACTATATTCAATCAGCGACAAGGAGGTTCCCCCTGCCCTCGAAGATGATGTGTCCCTCCCTGTTGGTGCTGGGACCCTCTTACACTCCTCTGCCATGATTGTGGGCTGGGGGGACGCCTGACCCTGCCTCTTACTCCCTACCCCAAGGTCAGCATTTTCTACGGGTTCGGGTTTTTGAGAGGGTTTTTGAAGTCAATCAATGGCCTCCAGATCAGACAAGGGGCCAAAGCGGTTGAATAGTGGTGGGAATATCGGTAGTTGCGGTGTCATGGGATAGCTCCTAATGGTGGATCGTCCCTGTTTGGGGGCCTTCAGGGTATAAGCCTGTCTTTGAGGATAAAAATATGAAAGGTCTAGTGTTTGGACGTCCCCCTGCCTGGCAAACCTAGCTTCTCTACAAATTGTATCCACCACCCAAGAATCTCTAAAGGATATTAGAATGCAGTCACCCTCCAAATCCTTAGTACCCTGGCCCACCCAGTCAACCCTTCTTACAAATAAGATTTCTGTTGGCGAGGATGGAGGTAGGGGTCTGTTTTTATTCAACCAGAAAATGACCTTGTTACGCAGGTCATCATGAGTCTCCCTTTTACCGGATTGCAATGGGGCTACACCAGTCAGCACCATGGTATATGGTGTAGCCTCTATAGGGATGTCAGCCCGAGGCGTTGAATGCCTGGGTTGTTTCCTTACCAAGGGATTTAGGGTACTTTGGTGGTTTACTGAGGGCCTATGGGGGGGAAGGCTATGGGTGACTGTACTAGGTTTTGCCTGAGGGGGTGGTTTGGTTGATTGGCGTCTAGCGGGGGTTGATCTATCCGGTTTATTCATGGGCTTCAACATATGAGTGCGTTGGGGCGGGGCCTCTGGTACCTTGCTTGGAATATTTTTGTGAGCACCACCTTTGTTTGGTCTATCTATTACTGGCCCTGGGGGTTTGTGATTACTGGGGTTATCAATGAGACTAGTTGGGATATTGGATGTTTTTGGGGCCGAGAGTGGGGGTTTGACCACCCCGGAATCTATGTCGGATAAAGACAATAATATGGCAGAATTCGCATTAACTACAGCCTCCAGAGAATTTATTTTCAATGTCATTAATCTGGTCCGCTCCAAGACAGGTGATAAGAGGTTTTTCATTAGAGCCTCAATCTTAGCCAACAGGGAATCATCGCTGCTTAGGCATGTTGGGCATGGGTTCGAGGAACCTAAGGAGATGAGGGAGGGGCATAAGGCATTAGTCAGTGTGTTAGTACATTGTTTTTCGCTGGGATGGCCTAATCCCGATGTAGGATTACCAACGGTGTCTTTTAGTTTAGGCATTTTGGATTCTCTCCCTCCCTTGTAACTAGTATCTTGTTTTCTCTTCCTCGAAACCTTGTCTATACCTATGGAATCTGTGTGGACTGGGTCGTTAGAATCTACTTTGGGTGAGTCAAGGTATGAGTCAACAGATTCCGAGCTGTGATCGGTGTTTTGACTATCCTGAGTTTCGATTTCCCCTGTTACTTCATGGTCGTCCAGGGGGTGTTTAGGAAAAAGTGTAGTGTGAACAGGAGGATCAGTCCCCTCACTATCCATGTGAACTATGGCTTCCGTTGTGTCTAGATGTATACAATTAAAAGCTGAATGGGCTTGTGCAGATGGCACGGGACTAGGAATCTTGGCCAGCCTACCTAGTGAAGAGCGTTTTCCGCTGACTAAGTCAATGGAAAGACGCTTTTCCACCATTGCTATTTCCTTTTCCAGGATACCCGTGGCTCGTGTAATAAAAGCGTCCAATGGACCTGATACCACTCCTGTGGGTGTTTGAATTTGGACATTGCGTGTTTTACCAGATCTTAAAACCATGATTTCAGAATTAGCACCAACTTCAGTAATCACACCTAGACACGCTCTTTACACAAGTGGGATAATAACTTGATTTGTCCACACTGTTAGTCAGTACAAAGTCTCAAATGCCCGAACCAGCTCTGGGACACAATAACGCCTATCTTACTTATATCACTGCAAGCCAAGGGGTGTGGGCCGGGGCCGTCCTCCGCCGTCCTCGAACGGCCTCAAACGGCCCGCTCTTAGCCCGGTCTTCGCCCCGAGCTGCGTCCCGCGCTGCAGGAGTACTAAGTCAATAAGTAGGTGACTGGGTAAAACAGGGGGGCGTGGCAGCGGGGAGAGCGGACCGGAAGTTGGCAAATGGTCTTGCAGGGACTCCTGGGCAATGGAGTCCCCTGCACGCTCGCAGCCACGCTGACCACACTCACCCGGTAGCCTGCTGCAGATCTTTTCCCGTGTCCCGGTGTCCTGAGGCACGCAGCGGCACCCGCGGAGCGGGTGCGGCAAGTAGTAAGTAAAGTCCTGTAAAATGCCTGGGAGTGCAGCCGTAAGAAAAACCAAAGTGCCTTCGTGCTCGGAAGGGCGTCCCACTGGAGGTAAAGTGCTGAGGGATTTTAACACTGCTGTAGAGGGGCGGGGGGCGGCAGCGGGGTGAGCGGACCGGAAGTTGGCAAATGGTCTTGCAGGGACTCCTGGGCAATGGAGTCCCCTGCACGCTCGCAGCCCCGCTGACCACACTCACCCGGTAGCCTGCTGCAGATCTTTTCCCGTGTCCCGGTGTCCTGAGGCACGCAGCGGCACCCGCGGAGCGGGTGCGGCAAGTAGTAAGTAAAGTCCTGTAAAATGCCTGGGAGTGCAGCCGTAAGAAAAACCAAAGTGCCTTCGTGCTCGGAAGGGCGTCCCACTGGAGGTAAAGTGCTGAGGGATTTTAACACTGCTGTAGAGGGGCGGGGGGCGGCAGCGGGGAGAGCGGACCGGAAGTTGGCAAATGGTCTTGCAGGGACTCCTGGGCAATGGAGTCCCCTGCACGCTCGCAGCCCCGCTGACCACACTCACCCGGTAGCCTGCTGCAGATCTTTTCCCGTGTCCCGGTGTCCTGAGGCACGCAGCGGCACCCGCGGAGCGGGTGCGGCAAGTAGTAAGCAAAGTCCTGTAAAATGCCTGGGAGTGCAGCCGTAAGAAAAACCAAAGTGCCTTCGTGCTCGGAAGGGCGTCCCACTGGAGGTAAAGTGCTGAGGGATTTTAACACTGCTGTAGAGGGGCGGGGTGCGGCAGCGGGGAGAGCGGACCGGAAGTTGGCAAATGGTCTTGCAGGGACTCCTGGGCAATGGAGTCCCCTGCACGCTCGCAGCCCCGCTGACCACACTCACCCGGTAGCCTGCTGCAGATCTTTTCCCGTGTCCCGGTGTCCTGAGGCACGCAGCGGCACCCGCGGAGCGGGTGCGGCAAGTAGTAAGTAAAGTCCTGTAAAATGCCTGGGAGTGCAGCCGTAAGAAAAACCAAAGTGCCTTCGTGCTCGGAAGGGCGTCCCACTGGAGGTAAAGTGCTGAGGGATTTTAACACTGCTGTAGAGGGGCAGGGGGCGGCAGCGGGGAGAGCGGACCGGAAGTTGGCAAATGGTCTTGCAGGGACTCCTGGGCAATGGAGTCCCCTGCACGCTCGCAGCCCCGCTGACCACACTCACCCGGTAGCCTGCTGCAGATCTTTTCCCGTGTCCCGGTGTCCTGAGGCACGCAGCGGCACCCGCGGAGCGGGTGCGGCAAGTAGTAAGTAAAGTCCTGTAAAATGCCTGGGAGTGCAGCCGTAAGAAAAACCAAAGTGCCTTCGTGCTCGGAAGGGCGTCCCACTGGAGGTAAAGTGCTGAGGGATTTTAACACTGCTGTAGAGGGGCGGGGGGCGGCAGCGGGGAGAGCGGACCGGAAGTTGGCAAATGGTCTTGCAGGGACTCCTGGGCAATGGAGTCCCCTGCACGCTCGCAGCCCCGCTGACCACACTCACCCGGTAGCCTGCTGCAGATCTTTTCCCGTGTCCCGGTGTCCTGAGGCACGCAGCGGCACCCGCGGAGCGGGTGCGGCAAGTAGTAAGTAAAGTCCTGTAAAATGCCTGGGAGTGCAGCCGTAAGAAAAACCAAAGTGCCTTCGTGCTCGGAAGGGCGTCCCACTGGAGGTAAAGTGCTGAGGGATTTTAACACTGCTGTAGAGGGGCGGCAGCGGGGAGAGCGGACCGGAAGTTGGCAAATGGTCTTGCAGGGACTCCTGGGCAATGGAGTCCCCTGCACGCTCGCAGCCCCGCTGACCCCACTCACCCGGTAGCCTGCTGCAGATCTTTTCCCGTGTCCCGGTGTCCTGAGGCACGCAGCGGCACCCGCGGAGCGGGTGCGGCAAGTAGTAAGTAAAGTCCTGTAAAATGCCTGGGAGTGCAGCCGTAAGAAAAACCAAAGTGCCTTCGTGCTCGGAAGGGCGTCCCACTGGAGGTAAAGTGCTGAGGGATTTTAACACTGCTGTAGAGGGGCGGGGGGCGGCAGCGGGGAGAGCGGACCGGAAGTTGGCAAATGGTCTTGCAGGGACTCCTGGGCAATGGAGTCCCCTGCACGCTCGCAGCCCCGCTGACCACACTCACCCGGTAGCCTGCTGCAGATCTTTTCCCGTGTCCCGGTGTCCTGAGGCACGCAGCGGCACCCGCGGAGCGGGTGCGGCAAGTAGTAAGTAAAGTCCTGTAAAATGCCTGGGAGTGCAGCCGTAAGAAAAACCAAAGTGCCTTCGTGCTCGGAAGGGCGTCCCCATAATATTTCCCAATTCTCAGCATTCCAGCAGCTGCATATTTCTTAATTACGACCATCAGAGGCATTAACTAAGTGAAGTGTAGAAGTATCACAAAAACAGATTTGGCAAATGTAGATAATTTGCTGTTGTGCTATGTTGGCAGTAATGGCAGATAATTGATGAAATAGTTCTATTGAGCTGGGTAAAAAAATATAAACTATCTACAATTACCATCAATATAACAAAGGGAGAATGACGCCAGCACGTTGTGTGATTCCTCTGCAAGAGTCAAAGTGGCACAGACTGGTCCGGATCAAGGGCCTCATTTATGAAAAGTGATGCATCGCTGCGTGAAAACAGCGATGCGTCACTTTTCACTGCGCCCTCCTTGCGACACCAATGATGCGTCATATTTACAGTATGACGCATCATTGCGCAAGGGGTTACAGATACGTCATTATTTCTGACGTATCTGTATGGCGCAAAAGTGACGCATTGCTGGATTGTGTCACAAAAGTGACGCAAACTCCAGCAATGCGTCCTTTCACATGGGGAAAGCACCATGTGAAAGGGCCTGCGTCAGTCTTACGCCTGCTGTGAGGCAGGCGCAAGATTTTGACTCAACAGCGTCCTAAAAGTGAAGCAGTGAAATCTCATAGATTTCACTGCGTCACTATTACGAGGCTTTTTGCGGGGGAACGCCCCCTCTGCATACATTATACCTGACGCAGGTATAATGTGGCGCAGGGGTGTAAAAAGTGACGCATCTACCTAGATGCGTCACTTTTTAAATATGGCGCAACGAGGCGCATTTTTTACACCGCTGGTGCGTCACAAAAAGTGACGCACCGGCGGCGCAAAACTGACGCAAGGCCTTCATAAATAAGGCCCCTAGAATTGACGTTCCTCCGAGCTCTTGGACTGTTGTCTGTGCAATAAACACGCAGAAAAAACTACTCTTGTAAATGTGTTGTGGATCGATGGCTGCCTTGTCCAATTCTAATATTTCATCAAATTCTTTATGTCTAAGGGCCCTTCCCAGCATGCTGTAGGGTTGCTAGACAACATTGTGCCCAACCTATGTACAGGAGGCTGAGATCAAACCCAGATTTCAGAATAACCAACCTCTATATATTGAGCTCCATTCTGAATTATTGTATGTCAATTTAATTGAGGTGGATATGCTGTGCTTAATTTTTAAAACAAGAGCAAGGACCGATGTTTGTCTTAGCAGCCCACAACCAGTGCTGCTGAATGCCCCGGCTGCTGAATACAAAGTCTGCCTAGTCTTGATTCCACCTCAAGCCTCATGCTTCAACCACCCTATGCTTCTAGTCACTTTATCTCACTCTTTCAGGATCTTGCTCGTTCCTACTTTCTCCCTTTCTCGCTCTTTTCCTATCTGTATCTTCCGCCTTCTTTCTCCATTTTTGTCTCCAGTCCTGGGTCAAAAATCTGATGTTGATAAATAAGCCCCAGTACCCAAACATGTCTCCCGATGTCCACCACTCCTAACCACCTGCACAAAATAGGCCCCTCTGTTAAATTGGACAACGGTATATGACACCAATGAAACTCGCTGAACATTGTGTGCCATGTGCCAAATTGCTACTCTCTGGGCAGATTTACAATAACTGGTGCATATCAGCAGGGATGCGCCAGTTATTGTACGTCACGGTAGACACCTCTTGCGCCACCATGGATGCACTGCATTTATAATGCGGCGCACCATGGGGCAAGAATAGTCAGATGCGTGACGCATCTGCTGCCCTGAAGGTGACGCATTGCTGGAGTTGCGTCACAAGCGGGGTGCCCCTATGGCGAACATACTGCGTCAATCCTTACGCCTGCTTCAAGCAGGCACAGGGTTTTGACGCAGCATGGTCGTAAAAGTGACTGAGTGAAATCTTGTAGATTTCACTCAGCCACTTTTAGGAGGCGTTCCTGCGCCGCATTGCCCCTCCCGCACCGAAAAGCCCACATGTTGCGCAGGGCTTTATAAAGTGATGCATTTCCCTAGATGCGTCACGTTGTAAATACCTTGCAGCATGGCGTGCTGGGTTTGCGCCCCCGTGTCACAAAAGTGACGCAATGGTGGCGCAAACCTGGCGTACAAGGCTTGTAAATCTGCCCCTCTGAATCTAGCAAGTTTCCGGTTCCTTCCCTCACTCCCCCACCAGCACCAGGTCGTCTTTTCGTTTTTCCTCTGCTTTCTCAACTGAACACTCACAGAAAGACTTCTCATTAGTAGCAAAAGAGGCGCGAAGGCATCTGAGCCTGAAGAAAGGAGTGTTTCTTGACTTTAACAATGTGCTCGGTAACAATGCGCCAGCGAGGCTGACCCAGAGGTCAGACACAGCGCGCGGTAATTTACATCTCGAGAAATGGAACCAGACAAGGAAGTCCACGTGTTGTAAGCTGTTATGAAGACACTTACGTCCAGGGTGAGACTATTAACTGGTAAGTTGGCTCTATAAAAGGTATCCTAACCTCCGCTGAATCACATTTTTCCTCAACCAACAGGCCTTCAAACTTTCTACCAGGGGCGGCTCTAGGCTCATGGCGGCCCTGGGCAGGGAGCTTAGGTAGGGGGCCCCGAAGAGTGGGTCCAGGCAGGGCGGAGCGTGGAGGCCAGTGAAGAGGGGTGGGGGGTCAGGGTGTTTGGAAGTAGAACAGAGCCGGAGGCCGCCAAATCCCTGCCAGAGGCCACCATGCAAATATGTATTCATCCTCAGAGGATTATTATATTAAGGATATATATTGGCGTGGCGGTCCCTGGGGTTTGGCTGCCCTGTGTAAGTGCACAGCTTGCACATGCCTAAGGCCGCCCCTGTTTCTACAAAGACAGAGAGATGGCGGCAAAGATACTGAGGCAGGTGTATTGTTCTTGGAAGGATGCTCTTGCTTCTCTTGTCACTACTGAAGGTGACAAAACATCTCCACTAGCAGGGTGTAATCCAGCGGCAGTTCCTCTGCTTGAGCAGTGCAAAAAGGAAAAATAAAAAACACAAAGGTATCATTTTATTTTTCCGTACTGAGGCATGCGCACTTAGAATTTCTCCATGGGTGGAGAAAATGCACAGGCTCCCACTCCCTGTCTGAGTGCTGAACCAGGCCACTCAGACCAAACATGATGCTGCTGTCATGCTGGTGACAGCTGCATCGTGATTGGCTATGGGGAGTCTGGGAGCCTGCGTGCGTCTGTGCGTCAACAGAAGAGGACGGAGGAGAGGCGGCAGCTGGCCGGCACCCAGGTATGCAATATTTTTTTCCGTACCCTCCAGCCCCCCATACTATTCCGTGGCAGCCGCCACTGGTGTAATCAGTCAAATATAATAACACTAATAAGTACATGGGCCACAGGTTCTTGTTAGGGTCCTGCCGCCTTCGCTACCAAATGCGGGGATGCCCCATGCCAAGGTTCCCTGGTCTTAATTCCACCTCATGTCTCTTTATTTGCACCACTTTACTGCTTATCTCCCTTCAGTTCACTCTTATAGGTTATTTTTTACTCTCTACTTTCTTCCTCTGTCACTGTTTTCCTGTATTTCTCTTCCTCCTTTCACTCTTTTCTGTCATTCTCTCTTTTGATTTGATTCAAAGTTTGAGGATGAAAATGAAGTCCTTATCTCCTCCTCAAAGGAGTGCAGGAGCCCATTGTCTTTCAGCACGCCCCAATGCTGTGCCACTAAAAGAGTGAAATACCAAAGAAGACATAGCTGGCACACAATGAGTGAAAGCACCACACTTTAAATTACTTTGTCATTTTAATTGCATCAAGAGTGACACATGAATATTGTGCCAGAAAAACTTTGATCAACAACAATCTCATTATATAAAAAGACAATCTTCCCTGCAGCCTTCTATGATTACTATCCCAACTTGAGGCTTAAAAAAGAAGTTTTGTGCCTGATTCGGCCAAATTTTGCAAGTTGAATGTTTGAGGCGGTGATCCTCTCCCTAGATATAGTAGGCCTCATTTATGAGAAATGACGCATCGCTGCGTGAAAGCAGCGATGCGTCACTTCTCAGTGCGCACTCCTTGCGACATTCCTGATGTGTCATATTTAATGTATGACGCATAATGTCGCAAGGAGTTACAGATACGTCAGTATTTCTGACGTATCTGTAAGCGCAAAAGTGACGCATTGCTGGAGTTGTGTCACAAAGTGACGCAACTCCAGCAATGCGTCCTTTCACATGGGGCAAGCCCCATGTGAAAGGGCCTGCGTCAGTCTTACGCCTGCTGTGAGGCAGGCGCAAGATTTTGACGCAACAGCGCCTAAAAGTGACGCAGTGAAATCTCATAGATTTCACTGCGTCACTTCTACGACCCTTCCTTGCGTCAATACGCCCCCCTTGTATACATTATACCAGGCACAGGTATAATGTGGCGCAGGGGTTTACAAAGTGACACATCTACCTAGATGCGTCACTTTGTAAATATGGTGCAACAAGGTGCATTTTTTACTCCACTGGTGCGTCACAAAAAAGTGACGCACCGGCGCCGTAAAAGTGACGCTCAGCCTCATAAATGAGGCCCCATTAGCTGTGGTTACTTTTGCGGTTGGGACTTGCTAAACGGACTATAGCCAGAATGTGGGGAGCGAGTCAAGCTCCTGAAGAAGGAGAATGGAGTATGGACGTAGACGGGTGTATGCTAGCCGAAGAAGCGACCTATCACAGCAGCGGGTGCCCCAAAAAATGGGAGAAAATCTGGGCTCCTTGGTGAGAGTATAGAGGGGTAACGTGAAAGACAATCAACTCAGACTTTACTATTTCTATCAAATGTATCACAGAACAGTATATGATGAGCTCCATTGCCAAGTGACCCTGAAAGCTCGTCTCAGTCACCCCTCACTGATAATGCCTACCGTGTGAGGCCTTGAAATCTGCCTTTTGTTGTATTGGTTTCTGTTTCTTTCTCTCTTCTGGAAAAACAATTAAAAAAAATGTAAAGAAAGAAGTTAGGAAAGGCTACAAATAGTCATGATATTCTATGAAGATGTACAGATTATTAGAACTGTTTTGAATAAGAAACTATGGGCCTGATTAAGAGTACGGCATTCCCAAGACCGCCATCCCCTGTGGTGGCGGTCCGATCCCCACCTCTCTGGTGGTCCGACTACCCGATTATGAGGTTGGTGGTCAGACCACCACAAGCCCAATGCAAGACCGCCGCCACCGCCAGGAGCCTGGATCCTCAGAGTGGCGGCAGTGGGTACAGCAGCGGTCTCTGGTGGCGGTGCAGATGCCTGCACTGCCGTTCACATTATGACCGGCCTTACGCCAACCTTTTACTGGCGGGGACTTCACCATGAAATATTTGGTGGAAAGACAGGGAAGGGGCCCCAAGGTGGGCCACATGTCATTATTGCCCATGGGGGGTGTGCACAGGGGCACATGCTGTGCCCCCCTCTTCTTGCACTGTCATGCACACACTGTGTGCCGTGCCCGATATGGTGGATGGTACACAGTGCACCTAAGTGCATGAGGCAGTGTCTCAGGGGTGGCATGTGCCGAAGGCTCTCTATGAACCGAAGCCTACCGCCACCATGGCCCTGTTGCCACAACACCACTAGCCCAGTGTTAACTAGTAATGTGGCAGTCGGGATGCCACTGGCTTGGAGGCTTACTGCCGACCACCGCAATGGTGGTCCAGCGGTTAGATTGCCAAAGTCATAATCAGCCCCTAAAACAGAAACATCCTCCATTTAAATGAAATATAGTGAAAGGTTCAAGCTGAAGAAGTTTTGCCTTTTCCATATAAATTGCACTTAACATGAAGAATTTCATCGATCGATTTATAGCAAGGACTGGCTGCTGAGAAAGCATCCATGAGGCCCAGGGCCTGTCGGAGAGGAAGAGGCAAAAAGAAAGAGCATAGGGTAAGCATCCAGTTGCAGGGCGCAGGCAAAAAAGTACACTCAAGCAAAGCATGACTATCAGAAGGACACCCCTAGGTGATGAGGTAACCATAGAAACACCTTTGAATCACCAGTGATGATAAGAAAGAAAGGTGCGAGACTACAGTGACCCAAAATTAATTTATAGAAGTTCTTTCCCTTTGAAAAGGAAGAAGTAAAGATGGAAAAAGAGAGAAATGGATACTCTGAAAGAGGGAATAAATTAAAAGCACAGACCAATAGGTATGTGCCTTTCAAAGGCATTATCTTCCCTTTTGGCGGTGTCAACGATTGTTGTCATTCTGACCATCATCAGCAAAACATACATAGAAAGCAAAATGGAAAGGCCCAGTGTGATGCTGTTAGTGCACACATGCGTCACCACACACTTGCACCTATGTCCGTGAAAAGAATGAGACAAAACAAGCGAACCTGAGAAAAGTCTCCTCTGAGATCCTTGCAAGCAGCAGCAAAGTGATTTATCTGAAAGATAAGAAGGAATTACAGATAGAGAAGGTTCAGACGGAGGGTTACGTTGTGTTTTGCACTACAGCATTGCATTACGGTAATTGTTAAATACAAGGGTGTTCAGTTCCAAAAGTTGGGGAAGGTGCTCAGGTCAGTGGAATAGCCTCCAGTTGCAGTAAGTGCCCTCACACACCCCGAAAGGTGTCATGCTTCATCATCTGGGTGTGCACCTCATCGGGCCGGCACTGCAATGCCCAACGGGCACCCACGAAGGGGCTCTTTGGCAAAGTTCTTTTATTGCTTTTACGCCGTTGAGTGAGTGGGGGTATGTGGGCTGTAGTGAGTAGAGTAGTGAAAAAATGGAGGTGGTTAGAAAGGTTTCGAGGAGCTCAGTTGTACTAAACTTTATTGATTGGGCTCCGGCGCACCGATATGTAAGAAATTCTGACATATCCTTGAAACCTTGAGCCATGGATCTCCGTATTGTAAATATGGCACATCCATGGTGTCTCAAGGGTTTCAGCCGCAGGCGCAAGAAAGTTTGACACATTGCTGCATTACCATAGTGATGCATCAATTCTTGTAAATAAGGCCCCAGATTGCAGAAATTCATCATTATAGTGACGTCTACCACACGCACCTGCTGTGAGTTCCTGTCTGTGTGGTATCTTTTTGTTTAGGTGATTGGAAAACGGTTGCAGCAGTTGCAGCCTGGTCACGGTAGCTGCCCTGTTGTTTTTCATCGGCAATGAGTTCAGGCAGTGCGGTAGAAGAGTTTCGGGCATTTGTTTCTGCTCATCCACTTTCTCGCAGCACGGAAGGAGCTGCGCCGCTCAATGGCTATAGTTGTTACTTCTTAGGCCCATACTGTGCATGCTGTACATTCCAGTAGACGCTGCCTTTGTGAAGGATAACTGGCGTTGAAGCCTTCGTAGGAATTGCTTCCTGTCATCATTCTGTTGTGGTCACTGGTTGGAGTGAAAGTCCTTGCCTATGTGCGTTCCGCGGTCATGGACAAATCCTCATTTCCAAAATGGCGGCCATTCTGTGTAGATTTAATGTGAACTGACGTGGAATGGAAAGCAGAGGTCTCTTAAGGCATGTGTTCCGTTCAGTCAGTTCAAGATTTATGTATGTACGTATATTTTTATTTAGGTACATGATATTTCTATAGTGCGAGTCAATGAGCTATAGGAGAGGAAGCTGAGTTGTGGATGGTTAATGCATTGTGGTACAGTGTTATTTGAAGAGGTGAGTCTTTAAAACTTTCCCTAATTGGAGCAGGATTGGGCTGTATGGATGGATATGGGGATGTTGTTCCAGATCCTGAGTACATAGATGGAAAAGGCCTGCTGTCTTGTTTTTCTTTTTAACATTTCTTAATCTGCAGTCTGGCGCTGTCCTCCTTGCTGAAACTGTGCCAAGAACCACCAGATATGGTAAGCTTTTTTGCAAGATATGTGGGGGTGCTGGGCGTGATAGCTTTGTAAATGATGCAGCTGGTTTTGAAGATGGCGCAGGCTGGCAAGGACGGCCAATGGGGTCCCATCAGGGAGAAGGTGATTATAAGATCAACCAAACTGCTGGGGCCATCTGTGTAAACGTCATTGAGGCTCATCAAGGCAGCACATTTTAAGTGTATAGTACAGCCCAGCTGTTGTTCTTGTTTAAGTTTTGCTGGCACAGCACAGTAGTTGAAAGATGCCAACATATCTCGAGCAGAGTGGTCGCTCCCCTGCCTCCCTGGCGTCCTGTGGTATCGTTGCTCCGCATATTTGTTGAATATCTGCCTCATATTTGTTGCGTGCAGCCTGCCCTGATCGCCGCTTTGCTGTTGTACCATTTTTAAAGCGCTATCACATTTGTTTGTATTACTGCGCGTTTCTCCCCAAGCGCTACGCTCTGTTAACCCCTCCGCTGCCATTTTGTTTGTTGTGGTCACCCTCTGGAGACCGCCCTGCCTCCCAGCTGAGCCGCCCTCCCACTGACTAGAAACAGCGCTCCGTTAGCTTAACGCGCTGTGACTCGCTTCGCTCTCGAGCAGAGTGGTCGCTCCCCTGCCTCCCTGGCGTCCTGTGGTATCGTTGCTCCGCATATTTGTTGAATATCTGCCTCATATTTGTTGCGTGCAGCCTGCCCTGATCGCCGCTTTGCTGTTGTACCATTTTTAAAGCGCTATCACATTTGTTTGTATTACTGCGCGTTTCTCCCCAAGCGCTACGCTCTGTTAACCCCTCCGCTGCCATTTTGTTTGTTGTGGTCACCCTCTGGAGACCGCCCCGCCTCCCAGCTGAGCCGCCCTCCCACTGACTAGAAACAGCGCTCCGTTAGCTTAACGCGCTGTGACTCGCTTCGCTCTCGAGCAGAGTGGTCGCTCCCCTGCCTCCCTGGCGTCCTGTGGTATCGTTGCTCCGCATATTTGTTGAATATCTGCCTCATATTTGTTGCGTGCAGCCTGCCCTGATCGCCGCTTTGCTGTTGTACCATTTTTAAAGCGCTATCACATTTGTTTGTATTACTGCGCGTTTCTCCCCAAGCGCTACGCTCTGTTAACCCCTCCGCTGCCATTTTGTTTGTTGTGGTCACCCTCTGGAGACCGCCCCGCCTCCCAGCTGAGCCGCCCTCGCCCCTCCTCCTCCACCATCCATATATGCCCACTGCATTAACGCGCAGCATTTACGCGCAGCGACCGCGCCCAACCCGCGCCGAAGGTGCGCCAAAGGTAAGCCCGTCTACGCCCGTCCGCGCCTGGACCGCGCCCAGCGCCAGACCCCCTGCCCCTCGTGCTGCCCAGCCCCCCGCATTACCTACGATGCCGCCACCCTCCTAGCCCTTAACCCCGGCCGCTCCCCCAACTGCGTCCAAGCCGCTCCTGGACACACCCATGGACCTTTCTCCTGTTACTCCTGCAAATTCATCGGCACCGACAACATCTCCGCTACGACCACACCACAGATTCCCGACCCCAACCACCTACAATGCATCCTTCTCAACACTCGCTCGGTCCACAGACACGCCATTGACCTATGGAATCTACTAGACACCATCTCTCCAGACGTCGCCTTCCTAACAGAAACATGGATGAACGCTTCCTCCGCCCCAGACATCACCATTGCCATCCCTGAAGACTATAAGATCACACGCAAGGACCGTACCGGCCACACAGGAGGAGGAATCGCTATCGTCCATAAGAAATCAATCCGCATCTCAACCAGCTCTGACGCCAACCTCGCCAACTCCGAACACCTTCACTTCCAAATCCACATCGACCCCAAGACCACACTCAGAGGCACCCTCCTCTACAGACCACCAGGACCCCGCGCAAAATTCAGTGAAGACATCACAGACTTCATCACTCCACACGCGCTCCCCTCCAAAGACTACATCCTTCTGGGAGACCTCAACTTTCACCTTGAAAAGATCAACGACCGCAACACCACCACCCTCTTGGACAACCTCGCCAACCTCGGACTTAAACAACTAGTCACTTCCCCCACCCACATCGCAGGTCACACACTCGACCCCATCTTCACCTCCAGCAATCATGTCTCCTTCAGCCACACTACGGATCTCCTCTGGACTGACCACAGCTGCGTTCACTTCACCTACAACAAGCCAAAACCCACCAACCACCTCCAACCAACTCTGCAAAGAAACTGGAACAAAATCACCACCGACCAGATCTCTGCATCGCTCCTTCTAAACACCCCAGCCCACTCTTCTAACCCAAACCAAGCCGCCGCCAACCTCACCCTATGGTTATCCAACACCGCCGACACCTTAGCACCACTGAAAAAACGTCAAAGCAAACCTGGCAGCAAGAAGGCCTCATGGTTCAACGATGATCTTAAGAAGTCCAAGAAACTCTGCCGCTCCCTTGAAAAGGCCTGGAAAAAAGACCCAACCACTAGCACCAAGGACGCCTTCAAAAACGCCACCCGCACTCACCACCAACTAATCCGAAAGGCCAAGAAAACAGCATTCAAGGATCGACTTGACAACAACGCCCACAACAGCAAGGAACTTTTCAACATCGTCAAGGAATTTTCCAATCCCTCGGCCAACTCCAACGACATCACCCCCTCTCAAGCCCTCTGCGACTCCCTAGCCTCATTCTTCCACAACAAGATTGCAGAAATCCACAACAGTTTCGACAACCAACCCGGAGACCAACCCACCCAACCTTCTGCTGAACATTCTCCCCCCGTGAACACCCTTAACGACTGGAACCCAATCTCCACTGAGGACACAATCCGCCTGATGAACTCCATCCACTCAGGATCCCCCACAGACCCATGTCCTCATCACATCTTCAACAAAGCAGACTCCGTCATAGCACCGCACCTCCGAGACATCATCAACTGCTCCTTCAACTCCGCCACCTTCCCGGAAGACTGGAAACACGCTGAACTCACCGCCCTTCTGAAAAAACCCACAGCGGACCCCACCGAACTCAAAAATTACCGCCCCATTTCGCTCCTTTCATTCCCGGCCAAAGTCATCGAGAAAGCTGTCAACAACCAGCTCGCCGCTTTCCTCGAAGCCAACAAATCCCTCGACTCATCACAATCTGGCTTCTGAGCAGAACACAGCACTGAGACCGCCCTCATCGCAGCAACAGACGACATTCGAACTCTACTGGACAATGGAGACACAGTCGCCCTCATCCTCCTCGACCTCTCTGCAGCATTCGACACAGTCTGCCACAGCACCCTTTTACAACGCCTCAATAACATCGGAATACAAGGAAAAGCACTTGAATGGATCACCTCGTTCCTCACCGGAAGAACCCAGAGAGTCCGCCTCCCACCATTCAAGTCCGAGGCCACTGAAGTCATCTGTGGCGTACCACAAGGATCCTCACTCAGCCCCACCCTCTTCAACGTATACATGAGCCCCCTCGCGGCCATCGCCCGCCAACACAACCTCAACATCATCTCTTACGCGGATGACACTCAACTAATCCTTTCTCTCACCAATGACCCCAGCACCGCCAAAACTAACCTACACGAAGGAATGAAAGAAGTTGCCGAATGGATGAAACAAAGCCGTCTAAAACTGAACTCAGACAAAACAGAAGTCCTCATCTTAGGTACATCCCCCTCTGCATGGGACGACTCTTGGTGGCCTGAAGCCCTTGGAAAAGCACCCATCCCGACAGACCACGCACGGAACCTAGGCGTCATCCTGGATTCTTCACTCTCAATGAACAGACAAGTCAGCGCCGTATCCTCATCCTGCTTCAACATTCTTCGCATGCTCAAAAAAACATTCCGCTGGATCCCCACCGAAACAAGGAAAACAGTCACCCATGCTCTGGTCACGAGCCGACTGGACTACGGAAACACCCTCTACGCAGGTACTACCGCTAAACTCCAGAAGAAACTCCAACGAATCCAAAACGCCTCAGCCAGGATCATATTAGACATCCCGTGCAACGAACACATCTCTGGTCACCTGAAAGACCTCCACTGGCTACCCGTCAATAAGAGAATCACTTTCCGACTGCTAACCCACGCACACAAATCACTCTACGACATCGGACCAGAATGCCTCAACTCACGACTGTCCTTCTACACCCCCTCCCGCCAACTACGTTCTTCCAGCCATGCCCTCGCCACTGTACCTCGCATCAACAAGACCACCATGGGAGGCAGATCCTTCTCATACCTGGCTGCTAAAACATGGAACTCACTCCCCGCTTACCTTCGCCTTACCCAGAACCACCTAGCATTCAGAAAGCAACTTAAAACGTGGATATTTGACAAGTAATCCTCCTCCCCTTTCTAAGCGCCTTGAGACCCTCTGGGTATGTGTTGCGCTATATAGATTCTCTGACTTGACTTGACTTGACTGTATGCATCTTACAGTTTTTAATTGCCTAGAGCAAGTGCATGCTGCAATGTGCACAAATATATCTCCAGCAAATATTGCCTGCTATCGTCACTCTACTAACTGTTTTTTAATTTCAGGATCAGGGTGCATACTGCAATGCTAATGCATTGATTCACAGTGAGGATGTCTGCTTTGTGTAATGACTTGTAGTTATACCAGCGTTCCTGTGATGCTCATTCATTTTTTTCCTGTTGTTATTGTTTCTTGTAATTTGGGGTTATACTCTTTGGTGTATGGAGATTCTTGTTGAATCCCTCCACAAGCTTGTTTGTTTTGAGTGATAGGGTTTGGAGAGCTTAGAAGTTATTCTACACTCATCACACATGGACTTCATGTACCCTGACATGAAGTTAGTGCCTCTGTCAGACACAACCATTTTGGGGAACCCAACACGGGTAAAAATCCCCATCAGGGCTTTGGCTACAGCAGGTGCAGTCACCGACCTCAGAGGGATGAGCTCTGAGTAGCAAGTGGCATGGTCCACCATGACCAGGATGAACCTGTTGCCTAAACTGTCTTGGGGTAAAAAGGACAAACAATGTCGATGCCCACCCTCACAAACGGAGTGCCAATGACAGGTGAGGGGGTCAGGGGAGCCTTGATATGTTTCCTTAATCTCCCACTAGCCTGGCAGGTGGGACATGACCTACAGAATGCATATGAAGTGTTCCTCATCCTGGGCCCATAGAAGTGGGCAACAATCCTGGTGAAGGTCTTGTCTTGCTCCAGATGTCCTGCCAGGGAAATATCATTAGCCAACCCCATTAGGAAGGCCTTGTAACAACAGGGGATCACTAGAACATAGGCAGACTCAGGTCCAAGAACCTTAAGCTTGCTATATAGGAGGTTATTCTCCTAATAGATAAGGTGATCAACAGAGGTACTGCCTGCCACATCAACCTGGAACTTGGAAACTTCAGGGGCTGGTTTCCCACACCCCTTGCCCTCACTCTTCTTGGCAGCTGCCTGGGCCACTGTTTCAGGCTCCAGGTGCCCTGGACTCCATTCCCGGGAAGTCATGGACAGTGTGATCAGGCAGACTCATTCAATCAATCCCTATGTCTTTAAGTGTGACCTGAGCTCTACCTCCCTCCAGATAGTATGCTCCATGATTTAGCCTAATAGACAATCTACTGTACATGGCACTGCTCACAGCTACATTTAGAGAACCCGAGATCCCACTCAGAGGGAACAGAGCCACAAGTAAATGACTCTCTCTGCTGGCTGAGACTATAACTTGGTGGAATGTGTTAGGGAGGAACTGCTCTGAGGACACCAGCCAGCTGACACCTTACAGTAGTTATAATGGCTCCAGGGTCCCTCAGAGCCTCCACCCATTGCCCATTCATGGTGACCCACAGCTTGTACTTAGAACTATTGGCAGGCATATGGGTTTTTTGCACCATCTCCTTATTCCCAAGGGCACTAGGGTCTCTCCTGTCTGCTCACCAAAGGTAGCTGGGACCACCTCCTCCCCAAGGCCTGCATTTGCCAACACAGGTGTCGTCCCACTGGTGGGGGGCTGTCCCCTCTTGGGGCGTTTGGTGTCTCCCTTGAAGTGCCCATATTTGTAACACTCTGTGCATTGGGGGACAAACCTTCTTGTCTGCTTATCAAAGAATCTCTTCCTCTTTCGTTTAGCTGGATACTGATTACCACTGTTCCCATGGGAATTATTTTGGGGGGTCTTTTGAGAACTTCTTACTTTTAAGTTGTTCTCCCCTTTCTTTCGTCTGTTGGGACCCCTGACCAAAATTTCATGAGCTTCCCCTAGATGCATTTATGGACACTCTGGTCCTGAGCCCAAAGTCACCCTCCTCAGCAACCTTCCTGGTGACAGTCACCTTGCGACTCACTAGGTGCTGGCACAGCTCTGCAAAGCAAATATTGAGCATGTGCTCCCTGAGAACCAAGTTGTACAGCCCCTCATAATTATTGACTTTGCTGCCCCTCACCCAGCCCTTCAGTGCCTTGCTGGTGTAGTCCAATAAATCCACCCAAGACTGATATGAAAGCTTGTGGCTGTTCTCGGAGCTCTGGTGATACTATTCAGGGCAGTCAGTTCTGTTCTTTATGGTTCAGAGCTATGGGGTTTTACTAAGATAAATCTGCTAACTGCTCTGAAAGCAGATTGCTAAGAAACCTGGCTCGGCTACCACAGAGGACCCCACTTAGCCCCTGATAATGGACATGGGCAGGCATTCTTTGGCAGATAGAGCTAGACTCAATCCGCTGTTTTTCTGGAGGAGGTAATGGACCTAACTGGAATTAGCTCATTATGTTTCAGCTTTAAGGGATGTCATGGAGGCCGTTAATTTCCATTAGATTGTCTAGCTAAAGCAGGTCCAAATATTATTATTAGTTATGGGTCTTGGTAACCTATGGGACAGTTACCATTCTAAACCACTCAAATCTGCCCAGATGATAACAAAATGTCACTGGCCATGGCTAGCTGAAAATGTGGTTAAAGTGAGTATTAGCCATCCCTTGACTAGGTGCTAGCACTGTCTCATTTTATCACGTAACTGGAGTCAACTATATATGTTCAACAATAGTTTAGCTTCACTTTGAACCATTCCAGTTCGCACTAGCATTGCTTGTAATTCTCTATTGGTATTGGTAGTTGTGTTCTCACAATGTTAGAATGTATATTGGAACTGCTTGTACGACAAAAGGTGAACAACTAGGTGCTAATTGTAAATTCCTTTCGTCTTCCCCCATCCTTTTTTCCCCAATTTTTCTGTTTTTAATCATTGACTGTTTATGACACAGTGTTATCACAGGCTTACAGCAGAATTGGTCCTGATGATGACCACAATTATTGCTTGAAAGGGATCGAAACGCTGTCTACTTCTTAAAAACAGCGTACACACTATATTACAATGTGTTACGTTGGTTGCCATATATCAAGCTTATCACAACATGAATACTTATGGACAAGCTCTCCTTCTGTTTCGCCTGATTGTTTCAAATTATGTCTTGTTTTCTTTATGATTTATGTGTTTAAATTGTCACCTTTTCACCTTGTCACAGCTTATATGTATTGCTTTGTATACAGGACTGTATCCTACTGGTTATTGCAACTGTCCTTGGACAGAAAATGTATTAATTTATATTAAATTGTATATCCGGCTGGGTAGACTGTATAGAATCTATTGCGTTCTATATTCACTTTTTTTATCTTTTCATTAAACAAGGACCTCTGTTCATTACAAAAAACTCAGAATTCTTAGATCAGGTCCTAGACTTATTTATTCATGTGCAGTAGCAAAGTTCCTTGCTAAGTTGTGGGTCATCGGAGCAAGGGTGCATGCAGCTAGAGAAAACCCTTTATAACACTCTGACCCTTTTAATTTTGGAGGAAAATAATTCTGTTGTATGTCTTTATCTAGAGTATGTAATTGCTCTTGAATACGGAATCATAGCTTTTAGCAAAATCTTTTGATACTAGTTTTATCTTCTTGCCCATTATTTTATTCATTATCTTCTTGTATGCAGTGATGCATTGGCTCTCATACTTCAATTATATTGTTTTATGTCATATTTATTTTATTTGACATTTTTTATTGCTTTTATGACATATTTGTTGAATAGAGTGATATAATGTTGATGACGATGATGACGTTTCAGGTGTCAGCCAAATGTATCTAGCTGGATGGCTTTCATGGTGGTGAGCCTGGTTTGGTCTTCTACTTTTTTTTTTTTTCACAGAGTTTTATATAGCGCGAACTTGACCAGAAGGTATCGGGTACCAGAGCGCTTTACATAGCACCAGTTGCGTTACATTGGGACACATTCATTTTTGTTAGGCACAGGGAGATTAAGTGATTTTCCCAGAATCACAGGATGTTCAGCGTCATTGTCGAATCTAACCCTGGGAGGAGTTCGCGGAATTGTACTACGCGGAGCTACACGAAGTGCAAAAAAACTCTGTTGCACTACGCAGAGCTCCGCAAGCGGCGGAGTAAGGTTGAAAAATGCTGTTCGAGGTGATTGCACAGTGCTGGATGCTTGTCTGTACTGTGCAATTATTGCAAACAGCACCATGCACAGCGCAAGCTTACCTTTGCTGCCACTCGAGTCGATTTTTACTCGAGCTGCAGCTTTCTCGACGCAAACGGGCATTTTCTCAACGTGAGCAGTCTCGAGCATATTTGACCAATCACAATGAGAAGCCTGATGCCCCGCATTGAGAAATCTTGTTGGGAGGTTTATTTTCCACGCTCGCACTCGCCAATTTGATGTTGGCGATCGCGAACGAGGAAAAATCTCGTTTGGAAGTGGATTTTCCTCGCTCGCGCTCACCAATTTGACGTTGGTGAATGCGAGCGAGGAAAAAAACTCTGCTTCACTGCGCGAAGCGGAGTTTTTCAAAACTCCGCAAGCTCTGCGTAACACGGAGTGTGGTAAACTCCGCAAACTGGGCGGGCGGAGTGGAGATCACTGCCCAGGGTTAGTCGAGACTCGAACTCAGTTCCCCTGATTTGAGGTCAACCGCCCTAGCCATTAGGCCAACTCCTCTCCCAACTCCTCTCTACTTCTAGGGTCAGAAGACTGTCCCTTCCAACTGGAGGCATTGGCTTCCACAGACCACCCCTCCAATGCTCCTCTGGTATTTTGTGTACTCTCGGGGTCACCTCATAATCTGAAAACCTTTTATCAATGTCATCTCCCACCCATAACTGGATACCATGTCTTTGTGTATGCAGGCCTTCCTGTCCTCTTCAGACACTGATAGTATGCTGCCACCATTGCTGCTGGAGTCTGCTTGTTGAGCCTTCAGTTATACATCTTTAAGGCTCGTCTCAGAGGCCAAACATGCCAAAAGCAAGTTTCTCCTCCATCCCTAGTTTATTTTTCTCAATTGTTAGTTATTTCTGTATTTTTAATTTGGCCACCTGCAGCTGAAACTTCCTCTCTGCCTTCCTGTCAATCAGAACCTCCGGGGACAGGCCATGCAAGGATACACTGCTTCTTGCTCTGGCAGGAAGCTCATATTCAGGGGAGGGTTATCCTCCTTCACTGAAGGCTGAATTTCATGGCTGATGTCCCTGTCCTGATCCTGCTCATTCAGATCATCCTCATCATCTTGCTCCTCTGCGGCTGTTGTTAACTTCTTCACTTGTTGTCCCCTTTACTTACAGAACGGTTTAAGCTCAGTCACAGTCTAACTTTCCAAGTTGGCCATCTTAAACTCCATTACTACAGGTAGGGTTTCAGTCAATCCAGTAGTAAGAATGAGGGTAAATTTGAGAAATCAAATGTAGCCAATCAAGGAGAATTTAAAAACCTCAAATTGGTCTTACATTATATATGTAGGGTGTAAGTATGGGCGATTTTTGCGGATTTGCGGTCCGCGAATTCGCACAAAATCTAAAAAAATCAGCGAATTTGCGGATTTTCCCGTGTCTCGCGGATTCTTTTGCGATTTGCACTCTACTCAACTGGAGTACTTTCTACTGGCTAATCAGTAAGTGCTACCTCGTTGGGTACATGTATAGTGCTTTTCCTACACTGCAGCTGCGTAAAGGGCCAGAAGATTTGTCTCCACTGACCATGTGTGCCTGTAACTTTGCAACCGCGCCAAAATGCGCCGAGGTCCCTTGAGTGAGCTGTCCATCATAGTTGGGAAAGGGCGGGAAGACGTTTGATACCGCTAGTGTGTGGTGCGGGGCCAAACGAGCGGGGCTTCTATGCGTGTCAATATGCCTCTTGTATATAAAGGGTCAGAGAGCAGCAGGTGAGGAGAAAGCAGCCTCCTGGTCACAGGAACTACACGTGGGTTGCGCTCGAGAAACTCAGGGATTCAAAGACCTCCCTTGAGTATTACAGGTAATTTTCGACGGCAGATATGGGGTTAAAGCACACTTGCTCAGCCTCGACCGTGCTCACTAATGTTTTGGGCTGATTAAAACGTTACTGAAGTTGAGCTTCAACTCGGGCACCTGCTATATCTGTAAGTCCTTCCTGTTGAGGTTTAATTTTTGTGACAGGAGCCTCGTGCCAGAATGAATCCTGCCCTGCATAGTTATCCACGAAGATGCCACCGTTTTGTGCAATACCTCTACTCAACTGGAGTACTTTCTACTGGCTAATCCAGTAAGTGCTACCTTGTTGGGTAAATGTAAAGTGCTTTTCCTACACTGCAGCTGCATAAAGGGCCAGAAGATTTGTGTCCACTGATCATGTGTGCCTGTAACTTTGCCACCGCGCCAAAAGGAGCCGAGGTCCCTTGAGTGAGCTGTCCATCATATTTGGGAAAGGGCGGCAAGATGTTTGATACCGCTAGTGTGTGGTGCGGGGCCAAACGAGCAGGGCTTCTATGCATGTCAACATGCCTCTTGTGTATAAAGGGTCAGAGAGCGAGCAGGGTAGCAGGTGAGGAGAAAGCAGCCTCCTGGTCACAGGAACTACACAGGGTTGCACTCGAGAAACTCAGGGATTCAAAGACCTCCCTCGAGTATTACAGCGATAGCAGATATGGTGTTAAAACACACTTGCACAGCCTCGACCGTGCTCACTAGTGTTTTGGGCTGATTAAAACTTTAGTGAATTTGAGCTTCAACTCGGGCACCTGCTATATCTGTAAGTGCTTCCTGTTGAGGTTTAATTTTTGTGACAGGAGCCTCGTGCCAGAATGAATCCTGCCCTGCATAGTTATACACGAAGATGCCATCGTTTTATGCAATACCTCTACTCAACTGGAGTACTTTCTACTGGTTAATCCAGTAAGTGCTACCTCTTTGTGTAAATGTAAAGTGCTTTTCCTACACTGCAGCTGCCTAAAGGGCCAGAAGATTTTTCTCCACTGACCATGTGTGCCTGTAACTTTGCCACCATGCCAAAAGGCGCCGAGGTCCCTTGAGGGAGCAGTCCATCAACGTTGGGAAATGGCAGAAAGACATTTGATACCGCTAGTGTGTGGTGCTGGGCCAAACGATTGGGGCTTCTATGCGTGTCAATAAGCCTCTTGTGTATAAAGGGTCAGAGAGCGAGCAGGGCAGCAGTGAGGAGAAAGCAGCCTCTTGGTCACAGGGGTTGCCCTTGAGAAACTCAGGGATTCAAAGACATCTCTCGAGTATTACAGCTAATTTTCGACGGCAGATATGGGGTAAAGCACACTTGCCCAGCCTGGACTGTGCTCACTAATGTTTTTGGCTGATTAAAACGTTACTGAATTTGAGCTTCAACTCAGGCACCTGCTTTATTTATATCTGTAAGTGCTTCCTGTTGAAGTTTAATTTTTGGCCCACAGGAAGCACTTACAGAGTTAAGGCAGGTGCCCGAGTTGAAGCTAACTTTGTAACCATTTTAGAATGGCGCCGGCAAGCTGCCAGAGTTGAAGTTGCAACTTGCAAGCAAGCAACTTCAACTCTTGCAGCTTCCCGGCGCCATTCTAAAATGGTTACAAAGTTAGCTTCAACTCGAGCACCTGCCTTAACTGTAAGTGCTTCCTGTGGGCCAAAAAAAAATCTGCCCGCGAGCGGATTTGCGGATTTTTCAGCAATTTCGCGAGAATTGCGGATCGCGAAATTGCCGAAAAATTATATTAATTATTAAATTAAATTAATTACAGGTAATGTGCTAATATATTTACTTTATTGTTATTGTTAATTAATAATTAATTGGTAATTAAATAATATTAATTAATCTTGGGAAAAGGAGTATTTTTAGGGTTCAGGGTCAGTTTTCAGTTTTTGGGTAAAGGGGTATTTTTAGGGTTCAGGGTCAGTTTTCAGTTTTTGGGTAAAGGGTTTTTTTTTAGGGTTCAGGGTCAGTTTTCAGTTTTTGGGTAAAGGGGTATTTTTAGGGTTCAGGGTCAGTTTTCAGTTTTTGGGTAAAGGGGTATTTTTAGGGTTCAGGGTCAGTTTTCAGTTTTTGGGTAAAGGGGTATTTTTTGGGTTCAGGGTCAGTTTTCAGTTTTTGGGTAAAGGGGTATTTTTAGGGTTCAGGGTCAGTTTTGGGTTTTTGGGTAAAGGGGTATTTTTAGGGTTCAGGGTCAGTTTTCCCTACTGTTGCACCCACTGGAGTGGGAATAGTAATTTTAACCCCTACGCTATCCAACGCTTTCCCTACGCTTGCATTCTTTGGAGTGGGAATAGTATTTTTTACACTTCTGGTATCGTACGGTAATATAATAATATCTTATTTAATTATAGTATGTTACTATATATATATGTTTTAACAAATAAGATTGTAAAAAATTATTTTTATTATTTTCATTTATTATTTAATTATTATAAGTTAATTTAAGTATTTTTAATTATATTTTAGTAATTACATTTTAATATTAATTTAATTTAACACTGTTTTTAATAAAGTCGATATTTTTTACAACTATATTATTGTAAACGATATTTTGTACTCAATATTTTTATACTTACCTGTTTGTAGATACAAACTCGATATTTTGACTGTCGGTATTTTGTCCACGATATTTTGGCAAGTCGATATTTTGTCCCTCGATATTATTTCAGTGATCCGAAGATTTCCCTTCACTGTTGAACACTGACAATATTGTGCAATTCACAGCTTCTTTTAGGAGGGCCTTTTTAATACCACTGGCAGCGAACACAAAAGAACAACCTTGTACCCGAGCAAGCCAGATTTTTTAAGTTTGCATTCAGTGGGCTGTAGCCAAAACGTTTAATGCAGACCATGACATAAGCACATAGAACAACACCACATTTGATTATGTTTAAACTTTTCAAAGGTAGGCTATTTTCCTTGCCTTTATGTCCAGGTTTGACTCCCATGTTGTTTGAGCGCAGTCCAAAAATACTGGGTGGTGATGGGCGCAAAACCTCTTTAATCAACATTAAGTCAAGTGAAATCAGGAACAAGTTCTATCATGATTCCAGCAAGGCTTGTGTTAAACCTAGGTTCTGTTACTGTATAGGTGGCTAAGTGAAATTAAAAACTCTACCTCACCCCCTAAAGGAAGATACTAAAATTATGGGTCCATTCCATGTAGTGAAACTGGGAATTAATTCTGTTTGGACCCAGAATGGCAAATGGTGAAATTGCAATTAGTTGTGCAAAGTACCTGATTTGGGGAAGGATGGAAAAGGTTTTGTTGCAGAGGACACCTCCTTGTTTACTTGTGGGGAAGATGTTGATTGGTGGTGTCCTCCAAAACAAGGGAATAATAATAATAATGTATGTGTTATTGAACTGATTAAAGAACAAACAAATAATCAATTCCTTGCTATATCTAATCAATTTCCAAATGGTGAACATAGCATCGCCTCTCCTGTTTCTCCTTTATGAATCCTTCCTTTTTCCTCTAATTTGTTTATTTTTAATTTGTAGTTATTAAGCTTGTATATAAATTGTTCTATTTCTGTTGATTATCTCCAAGAGGAAAGATGTGTAGTGACGCTTAAAGTATTTCCATGCACACCTGCTGGAGTGTGAGTTTATCTCTTTGTTTATTGATGGGTCGCAGCTGCAGCAGTTACAACCTGTTCATGGCAGCTGCCTCACCAATATATGGATTACAATCTCAAACTTACCTGGCATGCTGTTACATTTTCAATCTTGCCTTTTTCTTTAGTGGTAAAAGTGTCTGAAAGCATATGGCCACCATATATTTGGTCTCTCCCATGCCATATCTCCTCCTTATAGTCAGTGAGAATTCTCTCTCTCTTGTTCCCTCGGCCTTCGGTTTATACGGCATCATCACAATATGGTCCAACTTTCGGTGTTGGCCTCACTGCCCAGGACTTCAGCTCAGACAATGAGTGTAAGCTCTAGTATCCATTTTGGAGTACATTTGTCGAGCCTCAAAAAACCATGGCCCTGCAACCATCTAGGAGGCTGGGGAGCACTCAGGGGTATATTACCAAGCCTGGTGATATTGAATTATTGGCGCTTTAGTGGCAGTTTTCGTCCGCTAAGCGACGATAATTCCACCGCCCTATTACCAAGCTGTCGCTAACAAGAGGGGGGTGGGCGCACACCGCCTCACACTCCAGCACTCACTTTGACCCAATGAATCATAATAATTGCAGTGCATGATAACACTTTCTTCTACGTCAGGCTTGAGTTTGTCACCCTTGTTGGTGCAGCGAGTGCTGTGTATCTCTAGACACGTGTTTCAGGATAATTGTCCTTCTTCAGTAGAGAGCAACACTTTTTTGGGGGTGCTGGAGATGCTGCCCAAACTCTTCTTAGGTCTCAGTACCACTCGCTGGGTGCAGGTGCATCAACCAGAGCTCGTCAGCTCGTTAGCTCGAGGGAGCCTTTTCAAAAAAGAGGGGGGTGGGCGCACACTGCCTCACACTCCAGCACTCAGTTTGCCCCGATGCATCATAATAATTGCAGGGCATGATAACACTTTCTTCTATATCAGGCTTGAGTTTTTCACCCTTGTTGGTGCAGCGAGTGCTGTGTATCTCTAGACACGTGTTTTAGGATAATTGTCCTTCTTCAGTAGAGAGCAAGCTGTCGCTAACAACAGTTAGCGACAGCTTGTAGGCGATAGCGAGCGGTTTGGGGCCCGATTTGCATGTCAGCGATATTTATCGCTAATGACATGCAAAGTGGGCGTACCCACCCCGTTAGCGACTGACAGCAGTCGCTAACATCGCTATCGCCTATTACCATGAAAGGCGAAGCGATGGAAATATTCGCGCTGAGCGCGAATATCGCCAAACGCTAACGCCTGCAAATACCAGTTCTTTGCCATGTTATTCAATGGGAGGTGGATAACATGGCTAACAGTATTTGCACGCTAATGCGTGAACACCGCGGGTTTTCCAGCGATATTCACGCTAACGCCTGCAATATTATTGCTTTTGAGATAAACGTTGGTAATAGGACGTTATCTCAGCGATTATATTGGGCGAAGCGCGGCGTTAAAAAAACGAACGCTAAGCTCAGTTAGCGATAAATATCGCTAACTGTTGGTAATATGCCCCTCAGTGTCTTGGGTTACTATATTGTTAACAGTGCTGCACTCTGTGAGAGGAGGAATCTGAGGGCAAATAACATGAAAAACAGCACAGCAGTTGTCTCAAAATGTTTTCAGGGTCTATGAGTGTGTTCAAGGGTTGGAAGCAGGTACAGGAGCACTAGGGTAAAGGCTCCTGCCCCAAATCCAGAACAAGTCTTTCAGCAACTAAATAATGAAGACTAATCATTTCTGAAAGTTATTTATGAAGACCCAACGCACAGCTGAGTGTGAAGCTTATGCACTCAGTATAGTGACCACCAATATTATATTGGTGAATAGGGAACCTAATAAATTGTGCCAGAATTCAGGAGATGGATAGTTGTGAGACGACAAAGCACTGCAAGAGGCCACAATGTCATTGGCGGTGTGAGTGTTTGATTGGTTCAGATGCTCCATCCATCACCACCCCCTTTTGTACCACAATGGCATTGCAGCGGCTCCGTCATCATGAAGTTAAGGATGATGTTACTGTGCAGCGTTTAGAGGCAAAAAGCAATTAGACCACTTTCAGCAAGAGTCTAAGCTGGTAGAAATAAGGTAAATAGTTTGGACACTGCCTCAGTTTTTGGTGTGTATTAAGTTTTCTCTTTGAGTTGATTCCCTAGATTAGAGACCAATTTGATGACTGAATCCAAGGAACACCTGTCAAGAGGTAGGGCTCCCATCACAACGCACAATCTCAGTTTGACTGCTGGTCAGCTGGAGGAAATGTACCTCTCTTACAGCAACGCCCTCAGACAGCTCCCTTCTGCAGTCACCTCTAGTTCCTGTGGTTCTTTCTGCCGCCAGATCTCGAACGAATCCCAGACTGTATTGCCCTGCTTGCCGACCTATCATTAAGCAGCCCCATGCAAACTTTCTGCAAAAGTTTGCCAACTTTCGGCACCTCCCCACCCTAAATAACCAGTCACACATTGTGTTTCACTTAAAATTCACCAAATGCTTGGACAGAGATTGTAACCTTCCAGGTTTATTTTTACCAATCTTTGACTTAGAGGGTTGTCTCTCTTCCTGTGTGTAAACTCAGGAAAATGTTCTCAATTGCTATCCATTGTGGGACCAGCACTGAGCTGTGGATACAGTTAACATCCACTTTCTGCAAAGTGGTGACACAGGGAGACTGCTTCACAGAAACATTTATGAGTATGTATGAGGTTTTACTACAGGAGGGCTCTTATGTGCTCTTTCATGTTTTTGTGAATCAACTCCAAATGTCCAATTCCCTATTAGAATATGCACACACATTGCACAGTCTTTTCTAGTTGTACCAATTGTGAATTAATATTTTCTGAATTTTGTCATTTCATTCCCATACTTGGATGACTTGGTCCAATTCACAAATGCACGTAGGTCTGTGTAAAAGCGACTACAGGAGCACTTTGCATACTCCAAAGTGCCTTTGTAAACAGGCCCATCTGCAGCCTTTGGGATATCTCCTAAACTAAGAAATATTGAATCTATCCTTTGATGTGAACCAACTTAATTTCTGGGCAAAAGGGTGTGGGAATATAAATTTCTGCACTGCATGCAGTAGTATTGCAATATTTATTTTCCTTGGAAACCCAGTACTATTTATATAGCTCTATTGCTACTATACCATGTAATATGTTACTCTCTTTTCCTCCTGTGGACCATAAACAGGTTTCACAATGGATTAACACCACAAAAGGAGTAATGATTTCTGATGATTCACTATTTAGAAACTAGCCAGATCAACATCAGGGTCAGGAACCACATAGCACCACTTTTGGTTTCAATACACAACCAGTAAATCCTCTATGGGGGGCAGCCCATGATAAACTGGCATTCACCACAGTACGAAGTAAGAAATACGTGGTTTGCTGACAGAAGAATGCACCGTCAAACCACCTGTGTTGGACTTCCCTCCCACTGCCCCTTCACACTGAGCCACAATTCTTTTTTTTTAGTTCTTTTTTTATTTAATGCAATTTTATATAGCACAAACAATACCCGAAGGTGTCAGAGCTCTTTACAAAAGAACCAGTTGCGTTACATACATCACATGAGTTACATAAGAGATACAAACAGAAAAAATTGCAAATGTACAAGCTGTAAAGTATTTCAGGGAAGAGATACAAACAGGAAAAAAAACATTTAGAAAATGTACAAGTTGTAAAGTCGCTCAGGAAGAGATACAAACAGAAGAAAAAAATTCCAAATGTACAAGTTGTAAAGTCACACATGGAAGAGATGCAAATGGATAAAAGTGCCCTGAGACCTTACGGTGAATCGTGCGCTATACAAAAGCATATGACTTATGACTTATGACTTATAAACTCTAAAATCACATAGAAATAGTAGTAAGTTCAAAGGTCTACGACATATACTAGTGGTTAGAGTTCTAAATATACAAATAGTAAAATCATTAAGGATTACATTTTAACAGCGATTAGGCTTGGACAATTATATATTACATATTTACATATATATATTTATGAGTTACCGAAGCATGGCTCAGGCACAGGGAAAAAAGCAGGCAAAGTGAGAGAAATTCAGGGGAGAGAGGAAAGTACTAGGGGAGATAGAAAGAGAGTGAAGGAGGGAAGAGGTAGGGGAGGGGGTAAAGAGTGATGGGATCAGGGGCATCTGCATTATTCACAAACAATGAGTAGTTGCCAATGTGTGAAACTGTGAGGTTTTATGCCCCGGTTTATCCGTAGTGCAACATGGCTATAGACTGCGGAAAGCTCGACTGGAGCGCCCACCGGGGACTGGGGGATGACTTCCTCTGCTAATGTAGTGGGACTGGCTGTTGAGATGGCACAGAGTTATCACGAGGCATTATGTTCTCTGCAGGCGCCATTTTGAAGTCAGGCAGCACCGATTCCAGTTTGACTTAGCGTTCAGGGGAGTTGGTATATAAACATTGCCCTGCATGTCTCACCCTATTGTGTACCTGCCGCCGCCCCCAGATAGCTGTTTCAATGCCTTCCTGGGCGGTCTGCACTTCTCCCCACGCTGTGCAGCATCGATGGGGAATTGCTGGCCACGTCTTCACCCGTTCTTTTCCTCAGTATCGCAGGTCACCTTCACCGCAGGCACCACAGTCTACGGTGCCTGCATGCATCAACTTGGGGCACATACGGGAGCGGTGATCCACGCACTCCCCCCAGCAACGCTCAACTCATCTGTGGCCTCACAATACATGCTCACCGCTTGAGGCAGCCGAGTCTTCCTTATCTTCAAGGCAGCTCCATAGCATGTCCGCCCGCTCCGCTTCTCTCCACCTGCGGTCACGGACCTCCTCAGCACTGCCGGTCTTATTGCAGGGGTTGGTCGGACCCTGGTCCGTCTCTCCTGCCGACCCCTCTCAGCAGGGTCCAGTCATTCTGAGATACGGCGGTCCTGCTTCAACTGCCGCCATCTTCCCTCCCAGCTCCCTCTCGCCCTCGTAATCGCAAAAGATGGACAAATTCCCGGGAACTAGGTCCAAAGGAATTCTCCAGCCGGGGAGCTCCCAGTCGGAGCTCCTACCCGGCGGTAGGATCTTTCACCCCTGCACAGTGCAATTACATGTTTGTATCCACAGTATGGGGAATAGCCAATCAAACCTGGCATTACCAGGTCCCTTTCTGCATGGCCGTCCCTGACAAACTCACTCCATTTACCTCCTGCTGCAAACAAGTGGTAAACAGAAGTAGTGTGCGCAGGCTGTGGCCTGGCTGCTGGTGCACTGCATGGCACTCAGGCTCGTGGGGGTCGGTGGGGTGACACCCCTGCCTGGACCCACATACAATGTTACAACAGGGCTTTACACTTCATATTTCAGGGAACACCATTAAAGTCCGAGGCCCTGCCTATCACAGGTATCAACAGAATGACATGGGTAGCGGAAGTGACATCATGCACCCTTTGACCCTATATGACAACCAAGGGCTGCCCCATCCTCTGCCCCAGAAGAGCATAGTTGCTCATACGGAGCTAAGAGAATGGACCAGGTTTGCACACTATAAAATAAAGAGAGATCCTGTCGTCCTGTTTATGTTGTTTTTCTGCCATGGCCTTCATGGACCATAAAGTATGGGGTAGCAATAAGGGTGGGCGTAAAATCCGTTTCGCGGGCGAATTTGCGGATTTTCCGCGATTTCGCGATCCGCGAATCTCGCGAAATCGCGGTAAAATCCGCGAATCAGCGGGGACGAATTTTCAACCAAGCAAGGGTTACAGCAGCAGGTGCAAAAGTTGAACCTAATTTCTTTGTAACCTTTTACAAAAGGGTTACAAACAAATTAACTTCAACTTGGACACCTGCTGCTAATTGCTTCCTGGCGCCTCGTTGCCTACTTGCAACTATTCTCTGACCCTGCTCTGACCCTTGAAGCAGGGTCAGAGAATAGTTACAAGTAGGCAATGAGGCACCTGTCCAAGGAATTAAACCTCATCAGGAAGCACTTACAGATATAAAAAACAGGAAGAAGGGAGAGGATGGCAAATACACCCATTTTGAGTTGTCAGGAGGGGTTAAACTAAAAGAGACCTTTACAGCACAATTTTCATATGCATTTTGCTAAAAATAAAAAGCTGTATGTTCTGTAGGGGCAACTCAGGAATCTGGCCCTTCAGAGATCCGGCCTCTCTTTCTTTCTCTCGTTCTCTCTCTCCCTCTCTCTTTCCCTCTCTTTCTCTCTCTATCTATCTATCTATCTATCTATCTATCTATCTATCTATCTATCTATCTATCTACCTATCTATCTATCTATCTATCTATCTATCTATCTCTCTCTCCCTCTCCCATAAACAACTGCATGGGTAACTTCGCTATGCAAGCGGCTCGCGAAGACGCAAAAATCCCAGCGAACATGCAAAAAACCCCGCGAACACGCAAAAATCCCCGCGAACACGCAAAAAAACAAAAATCCGCAAATTCGCACAAATTCGCGAAATTTGCGGATCGCAAATTCGCAAATTCGCGGATCGCGAATTCGCAAAATTCGCCCATGCTTAGGTAGCAACTCAAACCACAAAACCCTATCTTGTAGTGTGAGTTGTACAAAAACATTTAATACAGATGGCATAAAATAGGTTTACTCTAAATCTCAGAATAGGGAGACTGGTTCATATAAGAGTTATGGGCATTTTTAAAAACCCATAACTTTGTTTAATACAATGATGTACCACCAAATCATGTTTAATAACAATATTCTGTGTTACCCTAAAAACGAAACCATTGCCCTTGCCCTCGACACCACATGAATGCAGTCATTACATGCACATGAAATGTAAGGACCCTGTGTGTTGAGAAACCACTGAGAAGTCACTCTGGGCAAGGCTTGTTTCTTTATTCTGTTCGGATGCACCGAATTCAAGGCTTGAAGCAGCATCAGATGGTATCTTAAACTCTGCGATTCTTATTCCGCCGCACCACCATCATCTCTCGGAATTGAAGCAGGGAGAATCGAAAGGAGAGACCCAGCAAGCTTTTGATTACTGTTTATGAGGAGTACATGAATATAAATTCCCAGGCCGTCCACATCTGGGAAGGATGCTGAGTGCCTCGTATTAAAACCTGCATCACCTCTCGCCTCCGTCCTTCAGAGGCCGGGATGTTCTCCCGCTGACAAGCCGCGCTGTATCTTTATCCGCATTATTTTGACACATTTTGTAAATGAGATCTCTTATCGCAACTGACTCTGATCTGAAATATAGCGTTTTCCTGAGAATAAGACAGCTCTATGGAGGGGAGGGCTAAGGGGAGAGAAGGTTGAATGCCTCAGAGGTCTTAGAAAAAAATAAAGTCTAAGGCACAGTCTGGAATCTGAAGAAAGTTTCAAGAAATGTTTGTTATTTGTGGCACCACATGAAGGAAAAGTTGCAGTTGTGTGAATTGGTGGCCCACTAATAACTAAAAGTTAGCCTCCTGAAAGAGATGTGCCATAGTGGTCAACCAGACAATAATTCTACCAGATATTAAAACCCGGGACGCTGGTGGCCTGACCTGAAACGTCACTTGCCACTTTTGAGGTGCCCTTCGAGATCTGGAGCACAAAGGGCTTCCGTACATGCTGGGAGTGAATAAAACTAAAAACCTCAGGTATTAGGACTCTGGAAAATTTAGAACCAATAATTTCTTTTTTTTTTACTAAATACAAAAATAGCTATTTATTTATATTATGATATGCCTACATAGGTAGGTGTACATTAGGAGCACCTCTGAGTCCTTACAAATAATAACCGTAATTCAAGAACATGCTCAGACCTTCCATGAGACTAAACTGCACCAGGAACTTCTTAAACACTTCTATTTCAAACATGAGCTTAACAAAGACTTCAAGTTCTTTACCCTCGAAGCCATTCACCACAAACTCTCAGGTTGCATCGCTATTAAAATTCATGGATAATCTGACTTGATGCCGTCCAAAGAGGCCTAATTAAATACTGGGAAATGCATTACTACTTTGCAGATATTAGCGAACAAATACCACACCGATATTTTATATTCTACTCTAAAACTGTCAATATTATGACAAAATAACATATACGTTCATATGTTTTGAATTTCCATACAATCTACGAATTTCTACTTTTTTTATATTTGTAATTTTACATAGAAAACACTTCTCATGAAGTATATAATATGTTTTAGTTTCAAATGTCATATTGTTGATTTATGACATACTTAACTCAAGTATCCATTGTTCTGATGCTCCTTTCTAACCCTGAGCACATCACTGTTATACCATTCAGACGATGTAGTCATTTAAATAGATATATTATATATTGTTTCATACTTTTCTACTTTTTTTTCGTTGTTAAAGTTTCCATTTTAGTAACATTTCATTTATTTCTGTTCTCTGCCCTCTATTGGGTTATGTCTCTTGGTTATCATGTATGCATTTTCTTGATGCACCCTTAAACAGCAATGATCAACATGTTTTTCTTGCTATTATTATTTGTCATCTGAGCTGATGGCATAATGCATGCCCCTGTATGAAAACAACAAAACAAATTGCAACCCTTAGGCATGGCTAAATGACTAAAACTCGGCCAGCACAGAGCACCGTGTTAATTGTTCACAAAGTGCTCCAGTGCTTTGTGGTTGTACATTTTTCATGCACATGCATACAATTTGAGCTACTCACCAGGATGTCATTTTGCTTGCTCGCGGTGGCCAACTTGACGTTGAGGAACGCGAGGAAGCAAAAAATGACAGCTGAACTATGCTACGCTACACGTGTTCACACTGTGCTACGTGCAGTTAGCGTAGTGCGAAGTTGCGCAAACTACGCGAGCGTAGCGTAGTGCTTCGCCCAGGGTTAATCTCGCCTAGAAAACATATTCGACAAAGCACACATTCCCTGAACATTCAAGTTGTCTGCTATGCAAACAATATCATCATGGACATTGTGGCCAAATATCCAGGGAGCACCCATGACTCATACAGTGAGTAGAAAGAGGGGAATTTGATGAGAGATACCTACTAGCTACTGAAATGTCATGTCCACAGTAAGATGTATTTGGCACATTCATTACTCTCTGCATGGTGTCTCACCCTCATACATGTCTTACCAGGCCATGGATACTCACACCGTACCTGTTTCCCACCAACCCACATGAAAGACGGTACAACTTGGAATATAGGTGCACCAGGTCTGTGGTTGAGCACACATTTGGTCTCCTCAAATCACGCTTATGGGGCCTTCACTAGAGTGGTGGAGCTTTGCAGTATGTGCCTGAGACCATGTGCAAAACTTTGGTAACCTGTGTCATAATCCACAACATTGCCTGCAGGGGTGGCTTGCTCCTAGAGGTGTCTGAATCAGACTTGGAGGATGATGACCTTGGCCCACCTGCCCAACAGCCAAGCAAGGGAAGCACAGCAGAAGAGGGGAGAAGGCACAGGGACCACATAACCAGGCATTATTTTGCAAGGTACGTCCTACCCATTGACACACTACCCTCTACAAATGACAATACAAAATGTGAATTTCACACTTGATGTTTCTCTTTATTTTCAGGACACGCAAAAACCTTGGTGGACAACCTGCCTATCATCATCCGCATAGCATAACAAAGTATACATGTTATGTGGTTATTCCACCACCAACAAAACAATTATCGGGGCAACTGTATGGCACATTTGTAGTCACAAGTTATTTCTTGCATTTATATCTGTCAAGTGGGGGATCTTGAAGGTAGAATGACAGGTTGCACCTGCTGCTCCTACGCTGCATTTGTGTATCTGCAGCAGAAACACTACTGCATCTACACACCTCACTTTCTGCTGCTTCTCCTGCTCCTTCAGGGACAATTGTGTTGGTCTGTATTGCCTCAACTGCAGCTGTTATTTGTTGCAGCCCACGCGCAACACCACCACTGTATTGGCCCATCTCAATCTGCAGACCCAGGATGCGCTTTGTGTGTTGGGTGGTTGCCTGCGCTAGGATCCCAATTGTCCTGGTCATTGCCTCCATCCTATGTACCAGGCCGCACTCCATGTACCTTTTCTGCCCTCTTTCCTCTGACAGCTCAGTACACAGCTACCCAATAACCCCTATAAAGGCATCACATTTATCCTCAAGGCATGCCTGGTTATCAGCCATCTGTTGGGTGATGTTATCAAAGCCCTGGCTCAGCTTGTTGTTGATCAGCCTTATCTGTTTTTGCTGCAGGCACTGAACCTTTAGCATGGCCTGTTCCAGACCACCAAACACTGTCTGATTGCCTGCTACAGCCTGAGAGAGTGTGTGCAGCCTTGCATGCAACCTCGTTCTTGATTGCTGTGTTGGACGCAGCAGCCTGACCCTGGTGACAGGACTCTGTTCCATTGTTGCTGTCTGTTGAAATGCTGGGGCATGTATTACTGGACCCTGTGGTGAACTGGATGCAGCACTAGCCTGGACATTGGAACGACTTGTCTACCGTCTTGTAATCCCAACCTGCCCTTCCTCCATCTCTCCCTTCTCCTGGTCTTCACCTGCATAATCAGTCCTTTCCTCTCCTCCCAGAGGTGTATCCATGTGGCAAATAGGAAAATGGAGCAAAATAATATGTGAGACACTATCTCAGTGTTGTTACTGTGTTGTTCAGCTCATGTCAGATCTTAACTGAACCGTTTGTCACTGAGCACATTTTCCACAATGCACTAACTGTGGCTTTTCGGTCATGTAGATGGCGTATTTTGGTGTATTTGGGTGAGGGTGTGTGGCATGCATGTGGAGAGCAGATTTTTGGCTGAAATTCTGATATGGTACAAATTACACACTTACCAGGGGGTGGTGGAGGTTGAGATGTGTTGAGGGTCCCAAAGCCAACCACTGCCTCCCTCTTCAGGGTACTCTCCACCATTGCTTCTGCTGTTGATGGTTTGGAGACACAGACCTCCTCCTGTTCCCTGGACATCACACAGCTGTTCGGCCACCCTTTCCTTGGCCCTGGAGTGCTGGTCATACCACCTTTTATTTATATAGTCAATGGACCTGCCGGCCAAACCCAGGGCATTGATGCACAGCTGGATCTCCTTCCACATTTTACATTTCTATGACTGAGAGACAGTCTGAGATGCGCTCCCAAAAAGCTGCTCATGGTTGTTGAAGCATTCTTCATTGAGGATGTCCAGTTCCTTTTCTGAAAATTTGAGCTTGCGCAGATGCTCCCCTGCTGCCTTCTCCCTCTGCTTGCTGGCCATTTTAGTATAAGATTTGGAGACTGCCTGCAGTGTTAGCCAGTGTTACTGCACTTTACTATGTTCCCTGACTGCTGATCAGGATCCTCCAGAGACACCACTTCCTCCTGTTTTGGGGTCCTTCTGCTGTATCATGAAGTGAATCAGCAGTTTTTTAAACCGTGGTCGCTATTTGCGAATGCAAAATGGCCTTTTCTGCCACGATTGCTATTTGCAAGTGCAAAAAACCCTTTTCAGCTGCGGACACTATTTGCAGGCACAATTGGCCTCCTCCCTAATTACAATGTGAGTCGTTTGTGACTCACAATCTGGGATCCAGTTTTTCCTACTTACATTGGAATTAGTGACTCACAATTTGGCGCAAATAGCGAGTCACTAATTCTAGTGGTTGTACATTTGGCCCTAACTCTTTTATTTTTTCTCATCCTGAAGCCTTCATCCTCATTCCCTTTTCTCACCAAGGATTTTAAGTTATCCTTGGCTGTCTTTACTTAAACAAATCAAACTATTTCTAATCTCTGAGGTTTTGGCACTGATGCAATTGCGGGTGCTCGCGCATGTAGGTGGTGGAAATTTAACCTTGAATGGACTTCCTGAATGCATTCTACTAATGGTTGGTAATTACCCCCTATGCAATTATGGACATGAATGGCACGTGAAGGCCCATGGGAAGGGGAGACTGATTAACAGTAGGGGTCAGCAATACATTTCGCTCCGCCTGCAGAGTTCACAGAGTTTTGCCCACTCGGCATTATGCTTATAACGTGGAGTTCCGGAAAAACTCTGCCAACCATAGAGTTGTTTCTCGCATGTAGCTCGCCAATGGCAAGTTGGAGAGGGGGAGTGAGAATTGCCATTCCCTAGTGCGATATTCGGGCATTAGTGTGGACATGGGGAGATATTTTCAATGCGGGCAGTAACTGCCATTCACAGTGAGAAAGCTGACAGTCGAGTAGAAAAGTTACTCAAGCGGCAGCAAAGAAGCAGCGCCCTCTGACAAGCCACAGTGCTGTTTGCTCTGATTTTCCAGCACGAAACAACCTCCCTGCGCTGATCAGTGCAACATGCTAGTTCCCCCCACTCGCGGAACACAATAGAATCTCGCTGAGGTTTTATGTAACTCCACGGAATCCTGCAGAGTGAAACTCCGCGAGTGCCGTCCACTCCTAATTAACAGCCTTTATTGCCTTTTAGGTAAAGTAATTGGGCTATTACCCCCCTTGAAAAAATAGGGAGTTCTGCAGGGAGATGGAAGTCTCTCACAGGAAAGTTAGGAAACAAACCTCTTTAGTCTCTCACTGTGCTTTCCCAGGCTCTTCCCGAGCTGCCACCAGTTACAGATGGCTCTCCATACTCTTCCCTTTCATTGTACTCAGTCGAAAGCCCAATCAGCTGCAAAAAGAAAAACACTTTTAGTTACTATCTTTTATTAATTCTAGTGTTTTTTTGTTCTTTTACGAAGGTCCAGAACCTGCAAATTGGTACCAGGGTGCTCGCAGCCCGCATTTTCCTCTTGGCTCGCCCCTGTCCACTCTCTTTGCATTCTCAACCCATCCCCCTATGCTCCCAACCTACTCACTGTGCCTTGTTTTTTTATTATTTAATTAATTTGTTTACAAAGGGCTGGTAGCTGCAAAGTACTGCTTCCTTTTTGCTCTTAACTTTCCACTAACTATTTGTACACATTATTTATCGTTCTAGCAATTCAGGCTGCAAAGTTCACATCACTACCTGTGCATGCAGATTGGCTGACATCATTCAAAGGGTTTTCTTTAAAGGAAAACCTATTGCAGGATTGCCAAGCATGCATCATATGCATCTTGATGCATGTGGTCGTAGGCACTCGGCAATAGGTACTAGTAAAACCAGCAGCTAGGTCTTTTAGAATTGAGAATCATTACTTCCTCACCCGTCTTCCTCGCCACCTTGATTCCACAATGAGCTTCAGCTCCCCCACATAACACTTCAAGCCAATTTTACTGTCGAGACATTACAATCACTCCCCAATAAGGCAGACTTCCTCTTCTGACTTCTTGATCTACAAAAGGAAGTTGAACTCACTCCACTTCCTGTTTTTTTTACATATGTTTTTTTAGTTTCGTTTTTTTTTTCTTGATAGTGGACACAGAAACCCTGTAGGATGTCCAGCTTTAGCAGACTCATGTTAGATGCTAAATGCTTTGATGAGGGAAGTCCAGCTATAGCGGGCTCTTACCAGGAGTAGGAGAGTCCCTGCAATCGGAATGGAGCCGACTTGGGCCTCATTGTAGAGAAGGCCCTGCAATTTCAGTCTAATGGTGTTCTGCTCCTGGTGTGCCTCGTTTTCGGCATAGCGCACAGTTCCCAGGGGGGAAGGCACAAGCTTTTTGAGTGACTTTTAAGGGCAACAAGGACAACAGCCAGTGCTTAATTTGAGCTGGTGCTTTCCGGTGCTCGGCCCCGGCACTTAATTAGTTTCCGGTGCTCAGCACCGGCACTTAACTGTCATCACCACACTTAAGACACTCTGCCACATGGTGGCACTGCTCATCGAATTTAGAGATGAGCAGAACATTGTTTGTTTATGAACACAAAATACATTAAAAAAAAAAATCCTGCCTCCCCATCCATTTCTTTAGCTCTTGGGACCAGGAATAATCTGAAATGTCGCACTTGAAGGTGAAAGAGCTGGTTAGCAGTTGTTTTGGTACCGTCATTGGCAGTGATGACAAGCAATTGACTGGTTCGAGCCCCAGCACTTATTATTTTACAAATTAAGCACTGACAACAGCGATATTCTCGCCAGTCTTGTTGCTTTGCAGCAATAAAATAACAGGAACATGAAAGTGCTTTTGGCATGTTTCTGATGGCTTTGGATATGGAAGGCTTAAGCATTATGGGGGATGTGGCACACAATGTGGAGCATGAACCTTCTGAGCCTCCTAAAGGTGATTCAGCAGAGGATTCATGCTGCAGTTGCTTTGGCATTTAGGGATAAAGGATGTCCATTCTCTCCTAAAAGGCACAGGGCTCAAGCCGAGGGGAGACGTGGGTATTCACTGTCTATCCACTATTTTAATAGGGTAGCATCGTCTACCCTGCAGCACCACTTTCAGCTGTTACTTCCACCCGAGTGCCACGTTCCTTTCCTACTTCTCCCAGAATTCACAAAATAAGCAGAACTCCTCTTAGTGACATTTTTGGACACCGGAACACTTTCAGCAGCACCTGCACGTTGTCTGCTTTTGTTCCGAGCAGCAAAGTGCAGGCGGAGAAGGGGCTTATCAGATTCTAGCTTTGCCCATAACAAAAGCTGGAGTAAAGGCGCCATTAGGCGTCTTTTGGTGGCGTATCCTGGCTGGGAGCTATCAGGAGCCTCACACCTAGATGCAATGGAGGGGAAAGAAAGGCTCACATCTTATCACTTCATGGGTACTTAAGAGAGAAATGCTTTTGACTTTGTTCAGTCCCTGTATATAAGAGATATGCATACATATGCATATTCTGTCCGTTATAGCGCCGGGACAGCCGGTTGGGGTAGCTGTGCGCTTAATAAATGCCTTATCATTATTATTATTAATATTATTACACTGTGAGAATGTCAGATATGTTGGTTTCCCCAGTATTCACCCAAATCACAACTGAAATACCTCTATTTTTATATATTTATTTTTTTACAGCACTTTAGCACTACTCATCCCAATGCAGGGTGTCAGAGCGCTTTTCGGCACACGTACAGATTATACATTGACAATAAATTATACATGTGTACATCAATATAAAGGATGTGATACATGAGACAGTGAGGGTTACAAGGTGTAGGAGCCACATGTCCTTCATACCTCACTATGCTATATTAGAAAGATTACAATTTATGAACTACAATTAAACAAAAGGATCTCTGTCTTAAAAGCAGTAACCCAGGTACCCATTTATATAAAATAAAAATCTGTCATTGGCTTGTTACATAATGTGCTTTGCAGGAGACATATTAAACCTCTATGTTACTCTGATTCAAAACTAGGACTAAGGAAAACACAGATCCCTCCAGCAAATGCATTATCCTCAGAGCTATCTTACCATTATTATTATTCTCTGAGATTTAGCTGTCACACAAAGATCCCTACAGCAGGTGCCTTAACCCCATATGGTATTTTGACATACACACATTGTAACCAATAAAGCAGAACAGATGTATTGCCACATTTCTCATTGTTGCCAATTTCTTTATGACAGGGTTTAAAAAAAATTAATATATACGTTGAGGCCCAGATTTTGCGTCGGGGTTGCGTCAATATTTTGGCACAGCCTTAAATAAGAAATCTACATTGTTAAATATTGTAATGTGCTCAAATGTACTCATTATAGTCCTGCTAAAGATATGTTAGCTCTTCAGATCTGACGTCACTTCCTGTGAGATAATGGGTCGTAATGCCACATAAGATGTCACTTCCAGTGATGTCAGATGTGGGGATGTCACTTCCTGCGATGCCACGCATGGTGATGTCACATACATGCTGCCTAACTTGGTAATTCCCCCCACTTCTGTTCTTTTAGGACTTGAGCCCTGAAGAGGCAGATTTGTGCAGGGTCAGGAATTGAAGGAGGCCATGCAGCATATTGACAGCGTGGCATTTACTGGGGCTCCAGTGGCAGAGAAATCTGAGGATTGTTTCCTGCAATATCAGAGGAAGGAACCTGAGTCGCTACCTACGCAGGCGTCCTTTAAGAAGGTGGTTGAAATGTGTGGCAGGACATCGATAAGACCACTTTTCTTAGGTATCTGTCAAAACAGTATCCCATTCAAGAAGTATCTAGGAACTTTCCTCTACCAGTCAAGGTTGATTCTTTGATGGTGGGATTGTCATCCCAGCCTACTATTATATCGGAGAATGCCTCCGCTTCAGATCCTGTGGACAAAAGTGTAGATGCCACAGTCAAACGGTCATATGCAGCTTCTAATTTTTACATTATGGCTTCTGCATATTTTTTATATACGATTTAGTTTCCTCTTAAGAAATTTCAGGTTTTTACGAAACTGATGGAACAGTGGGCAGATATTGCTTCAACATTGGCAATCATGGAACAACAGGCCAAGATGTTGTCTGATATCTCCTATGATACCTTGAATGCAGCAACAGTGGAGGCTGCTAGAAAGCCAGATGGCAAGTCTGGTAACTGTTACGAACTGGATGGCGGATGTAACACAAAAGTCGCTGTTGATAAAGGTCCCCTCTTATGGCTTGAAATTGTTTGGTGCTCCCTTGGAAGAGATGTTCAAAAAGTCTGCGGAAGAGAGGAAGCTTTTAGCCCCCAAAAAGAACATCCAGTGGTAGTTTATTTTTGGGGAAAGAGCTTTTGGGAAGTCAGTGTCTGTAAGGAGCAACCAGCTTTCTGGGGAAGGGGACACAGCTGAGGCGCTTCTAACACAGACAACTCTCAGCTTCAACACTCAGATGGAGGTGCACAACTGCAAGCTAAGTTCTGACTAACCTGACAACAACACGCAGATTCATGTCAGGGGTGCTTGACAATGTTTCTCAAAAATGGGAAGGTTTCAGTATCAGACCAGTGGGTATTAAGAGTCATGGTGCACAGACAAAATATCGACTCCAAAATATCGACTGGACATAATATCGAGTTTTAAATATAGACTGGACAAAATATCGACTGGACATAATATCGACTACAAAAATATCGTTTTTCAGGTAAGTGAAGTAATATCGACTGTATAAAATATAGATAGCAAAAATATCGAATTTTTAATAATATATAATATTTTATAGTGTATTTTTATGTAATAATATGTGTGAAAAGTGTGTATTAATGTTATAAAATATTTTATTAAATGAATTTTGTTTTTATAATAATTGCGTAATGTAATTCTGTAGCGGGTTGTGGGTTTACAGGGGAATAGGGTGGGAAGTAATTTAATAATAATTAATTAATTAATATATGTTTGTAAATATTTATAATTAATAATTAATTGATAATTAATTAATAATAATTAGTTAATTAATTAATATAATTTTGTACATATTTTGTATTACTAATTAATTGGTAATTAATTAATTGTAATTAGTTAATTACATTAATTAGAGTACATTTTAATATATATAATTTTGTGTTATTGTTAAGTAATTAATTGGGAAAAATAATATTAATTATTAAAATAATTACAGCTAATGTGCTAATATATTTACTTTATTGTTATTGTTAATTAATAATTATTTGGTAATTAAATAATATTGATACATTTTGGGTAAAGGAGTATTTTTAGGGTTCAGGGTCAGTTTTTAGTTTTTGGCTAAAGGGGCATTTTTAGGGTTTTGGGTCAGTTTTCAGTTTTAGGGTAAAGGGGTATTTTTAGGGTTCAGGGTCAGTTTTTAGTTTTTGGGTAAAGGGGCATTTTTAGGGTTCAGGGTCAGTTTTCAGTTTTTGGGTAAAGGGGTATTTTTAGGGTTCAGGGTCAGTTTTCAGTTTTTGGGTAAAGGGGCATTTTTAGGGTTCAGGGTCAGTTTTCAGTTTCTGGGTAAAGGGGCATTTTTAGGGTTCAGGGTCAGTTTTCAGTTTTAGGGTAAAGGGGTATTTTTAGGGTTCAGTGTCAGTTTTGGGTTTTTGGGTAAAGGTGTATTTTTAGGGTTCAGGGTCAGTTTTTAGTTTTTGGGTAAAGGGGTATTTTTAGGGTTCAGGGTCAGTTTTGGGTTTTTGGGTAAAGGGGTATTTTTAGGGTTCAGGGTCAACAAATAAGATTGTAAAAAATTATTTTTATTATTTTCATTTATTATTTAATTATTATAATTTAGTTTAAGTATTTTTAAGTATATTTTAGTAATTAAAATTTAATATTAATTTAATTTAACACTGTTTTTAATAAAGTCGATATTTTTTAATCTATATTATTGTAAACGATATTTTGTACTCGATATTTTTGTACTTACCTGTTTGTAGATACAAACTCGATATTTTGACTGTCGATATTTTGTCCACGATATTTTGGCAAGTCGATATTTTGGAGCTCGATATTATTTCAGTGATCCAAGAGTCATAGAGGAGGGCTATACCTTAACTATCACCTCTACACTCTCGGAGTATTATGTGCAGACTCCGCTTCCATCAGATCCAGTAAAAAGAGTTCAAAGTCTGCTGCCCAAAAGAGCGATAAAAGTTGTTCCTCATCATCAGAGAGGTCAAGGAGTTTTCTCCATTCTCTTCATGGTCAGAAAGGCATCATGCAACTTCAGACCAGTGTTGAATTTCATGACTGTCAACTCTTACATCCCTTGTCTGAGGTTCAAAATGAAATCATTATAGGAGATCCTTCCCTTTCTGAACCAGGGGGAGGTCGTGGGATCCCTGGATCTGTTGGATGCTCATTTATATGTACCAATACATCCATCTTCCAAAAGACTTCTCAGATTCTGAGTGAACAATCAGCATTACCAATTTCACGTGCTTCTGTTTCGGTTAGCATTTTCTCCTATAATTTTTACAAAGTTATTAGCATCTTTGGTGGGAGTCATTCATTAGAAGGGGATACAGGTTTTTCCTTATCTGTATGATTGGCTGATTCCTGCTCCTTCTTTTCTTAAGGCATACAGTCACTTCCAGGAAATTTACAAGATTTTGAAGATTCTTGGGTTCCTCATCAATGTCAAGAAGTCCTGCCTAGTTTGCTCCCAGGACCTGGTGTTTATTAGTGGGTCACTTTGACATGATCAAGGGTCAGGTCTTCTTACCGATGGAAAGGCGAGAGACTATCAAGAAGGAGAGCTGGAATTTCCTGGGACATGAGGCTCCACTATCCTCCCTATGCTTGAGATGGCAGGTTTTAATGGCAGCAACTGTCAATGTGCTTCCTTGAGGATGATTGCTTATGTATCCTCTGATCAACCATTGTTTGGTAAATTGGTCTCCATGTTCTCAGGAATAGGATCTTTCTCTTCAGGTGTCAACTCAGATCGGGGTTGTTCGGAATAATGGTTGTGCAACAACAATTTCTCAAGTAGGGTTGCCCTTTCATGTGACTCGATTAGTAACCACGAAGTCCATGAAGTTGGTTCGGGGGGCAACCTTAAATACTTGGGGGGTCATCAGTATGGCGGGCGGAATTTGTCTGCCCACCATACACCCAGGAATGGGACCGCTTGCCATGCTAGCGGCGGACCCGCACCCTCCATTAGGATGCGCCCGCCACACTGGTGGGCGAATCGCGCATTTGAGACATTGCAGCAGCACCGCCTGCCTCAATGCCACAAAGGCAGGTTTTGCTTTTCAGTGCACAACGTGACAGGCACCACGCAGTGCCTGCCACATTGCACATTGAAATGCAGGGGGTTACCATAGGTACCCACCATGTGCACCCTCCACCCCCCCCCGCAAGTAAACTCTGCATGCCTTTCCATGGAGGCAATGTCGCCACGGAAATGCATGTTTCCGCCCACATTGTAATATGGCTCGAGGTGTCTAACAGACACCGCCACCATATTGAACCCTTTTCCGCCCGGTCGACTTGTCGACTGGGCGGAAAAGCGGCGGACGGTCTTTCTGTCCGCAGCGGACCCCCCAGCCATCATAATATGGCGGGGGGTCTTTGCTGCATGGATGGGGGGTGGATCGCTCCTTGCCGGGCCGGCAGTGACTACCGCCGTCCCAGCGGAGGCAACCCGCCCGCCATCCTAATGAGGCCCTTGGTCTTTACTGGGGAAATGGTACCATCTTCAGGCAGAATGTTCCTCGAATTTTCGGGAGCTCAAAGTGATACATTTCGCTTTTCAGGAGTCATCATGGGTCATCATGTCTGAGTGTGAATGGATAACAAGGTGGTGATGGGGTATTTCAATCATCAAAGGGGTTGCATAGTTCAGCTCCTGTGGCTCCTGACCCAACAGATTGTTACATGGAAAGATTTTAGTCTGAAGTCGCTGAAGGCAGTCTATCTCCTTGGAGGGAGAATTGGGCTGCCAACAATCTGAGCAGAGTTTTTCCACTGATGAGTGCTATCGCCCTAAAGTGGGATGTGTTTCAAGAGTTGCAGAGGAGGTTTGGGTGTCTGACAGTGGATCTGTTTGCATCCAGGGACAATGCTCTTCTTCCACATTTGTGCAGGATTATGTCTTGTGCAAAGGCATGAAGGATGGATGCAATGTTGTTCCGGTGACCAGAGGATCTGCTCTATGCATTACCTCCATTTCCTATGATTGCCAGAGTTCTACACAAGATCAGGGAGAACAAAACCTGTGTGCTCTGGACAGTACCAGGTTGGGTAAGACGCCCATGGTACCCTTTATTCATAGTGTTCTTTTGTCATATGTTATCCATCGAATGTAGCCAGCGTGTTTCGTTATAGGGAACGATATTTACGAGGCAGCATTAAGCCAAATCAAGTGGCTTAGTGCTGCTTGTTAAATATGTAGAAGGCTCCTGTGCCAACAGAACGTCACAAAAGTAACGCACCAGCCATGCAAGGGGCCCTGGGGGCCTCATTTATGAGGCCTTTTGTCAGTTTTGCGCTTATGATGCGTCACTTTTTGTGATGCATCGGCGGCGTAAACCATGCCTCTTGTTGCGCACTATTTACAAAGTGACGCATCTAAGCAGATGCGTCACTTTGTAAACCCCTGCGCTACATTATACCTGCGTCAGGTATAATATATGCAGGGAGGCGTTCCCCCGCAAAAAGCCTTGTAGAAGTGACGCAGTGAAATCTATGAGATTTCACTGCGTCACTTCTAGGACGCTGTTACGTCAAAATCTTGCTCCTGCCTCACAGCAGGCGTAGGACTGATGCAGGCCCTTTTCACATGGAAGACCTGGAGACCTGCAGGTGAATTGGCGCTATACAAAACGACAATAACAATAACAATAACAATAACAAAGGATGCATTGCTGGAGTTGCGTCACTTTTGTGACTCCAGCAATGCGTCACTTTTGCGCTTACAGATGCGTCAGAAATACTGACGTATCTGTAACTCCTTGCGACATGATGCATCATACATTAAATATGACGCATCAGGAATGTTGCAAGGAGTGCGCTCTGACTGGGAAGTGATGCATCGCTGCTTTCACACAGCGATGCGTCATTGCTCATAAATGAGGCCCCGGGTTTTTACCCTGATGGTGAAAGAGTGCAAATGTTAGTTACAGACTGCTGTCTTGGCTGTCAAATGACGAGCAGCTTTATAAAGAATAACCCCTTTACAAAATGCCATTGGTTGCAGCTGGTGTCTGGGCTCTGAAAAGAACCCACTTGTACTGAGCCGCCCGGTGCCTTCCCCGACATGCTCGGAAATAACCCTTCTCTGCGGCAGTCCGTGGGCACAGCGCACGCGGAGTGAGTGCACCCAGCACAGTTTGACTTCTGCTCAATTAGCGTAATTATAAATGGATAAAAACGAACGCAGCGCTCTGATAAACCAAACGGCAAAATAATAAAATACAAAAAAAACACGGCAGAGAAAACAATATATAATTAACCGGCCGTCAAGAGCTACCTGACAGAGGTGAGAAAGGGTCGCGTCGGTACACTCTGCGCCGCCTCGTGGGATATCCCGTCATGCCTCTTGTTATGGTGCCTCGCGCGCCCCTTCTGCTCCAGTTTTGCTTTCAGCGCAATTATAAAGGCCACTTATTTCCCGCTCGTCCCTCCTCCCCGGATATCTAATAGTAGAAATTATCAGCAAATTGCCTGTTTGATAAGGGCACGGCATTCTGCGGCATGCGCCTTGCGCCCTCCAACACCCCACGCACGCGCACCGCTGGGGCTACAGTCAGGCAAACAACACAAGCCTCCTTTCCTTTTGACATGGGCAATTATTAGCCAAGTGTGTGTTTGAATAGCGGGCTCCGCCGCGAGACTGGGCCCCTTGCCCCATTAGCATACTTCCCGGATGAATCCTCCTGGTCCAGGGATGGGAAGATGAAACCTGCTGGTAACCATGGTGATTTCAAGACAATGTTTGAGTGAGAGATGCGTTATCAATTTGCACTCTTAAAAATGAAGAAAAAAAAAACTGAGCGAGCGTGAGGAATATACTTCTTAACAAGGCCAGTTTCATTCCAAGAGAGGGCAGGCAGCTCGAATCGATTGCTGCCGGTTAATTAAACTCATCTAGCGTTGGCTTTTATCCATATTAATTAGCCATGGTGGCGCTATCATTTAGGTAACGTTCCTAGGATAATAAGACTTGCTTCACTTTTTTGTAACATAATGGAGGGCGTGTTCCGCTCCCGCGCTACTGCATAGGATTTGTTTGAAGTACACGAATTGGTTGATTAACGGTGATACAAAAATAGACCTTTTTCCTTTAGAGTGTTGAGGCTGTGAGCGAACAGGTTTGCGCAGTATGGCCATGAGGATAAAGGAACATGCCTTCTCTTTTGAAATAAAATACGTCATATCCAGTAAGTTGAACTATTCCACCCATAATTAAAATCTTCAATTTTCCAACTAGACACAACACTAAATGAATATAAAGTTAATGAATTCCATCCCTCGCTATTGTATGGTGCACCCCACAAACGTGTAGGCGGTGCGACCAACGGTAGGATAAAACAGGATTGGTGCAAGGCACCAAAATGCTTTCAGCACAGGCTACCTATGTGGCCGCTGGTGCCTCGACATGGGTAGGAAGCACTATATAAATGCAAATACAATACATTACACGTGGAGTTTAAAAATAATGCTTACCCCCGTTCACACCCATTGCATGATTTGTACTATGTAGCGATGGTGTTGGGAGTTTTTAGTACTCCAGAGACGTTTGCTAGTTATGGCCGTTGAGAGCTCTCTATCGAGACTATTGTTTTGCCATTAAAAAAAAAATACATATTATACAGTGCCTAATTTGAGCCTGTGGTTTCCGGTGCTCGGCACCTGCACTAAATTGTCAACACTGGCACTTTTTACAGTCTGCCACATGGTGGCGCTGTCTATCTGATTTAGAGATAAGCACAACAACAGTTTCCTATTAATATAATATGCATCAAAAATTACTATTACCTACCACCCAAGCCATTCTTATAGCTTTGGCGACCTCAAACTGTCTGGATTGTCACACTTGTAGCAGTTTTACAGTTAGTTGTTGCGTTGGTATTCTCATTGGCAGTGCTTTCAAGGGCAAAGGGTAGAGCAAGCTGCAGTGGCCTCCTGACAAGGGCCCTGGAAATTACTTTTTTTTAAACAAATGAAGCACTGATAATATACATATCCAGAGTAGCCTTTGGCCTGCGGGATTGTTCATACATTGGTTTGTTAAGTTGTCAATCACGCTTTGCGTCCTCCTAGGCAACATACAGCCTAGGGTAATAGATCCCTCCGCTTTGCTCATTAGTTCCCTTCTCTTTCAAGACGGTACAACGCCTGTGCACGTTGTTCACACACAACAAAAAATATTTTTTTCTCTTCAGTTATGCATCTAGTTCAAAGTCTGTTTTATTTTCTATTTTTTTTACACTAAGTTTAAATGTTAGCCATTTATTTTGCCTTTACTTCAGGTTCCCAGATACGTTTTTTTTATTGTTACCATTTCAAAGTTGCTTTTATAAAGAGTTTAAGTGAGATTGTAACTTTGTACCAGTCTGCTATTTGGGCAATTGGTCAGGTGGTGCTTTATGCTTGGCACAACTAACAACATTGTTATTTAAAAATATCACTAGTAAAACAGCCATATCACTGATTTTTCAAAAATATAAAAACAAAATCGTATGCATATGGCAGCCATGTTTACATATCTTTTTTTCTGCTCGTTTTTGTGGCATATACTTTTAATGAATACAAAAAAAAGCATTGGTTCAGCCTACCTAGGCCAAACCAATTGGTTTTACCAGTGCTTGTTTCGTGTGGAGCATCCCCTTAAAAAGTAAAATAACATTTTTTTTGTTGTGGCTTGGTGCCACCAGACGGATGCACCCTGGATCCAGAGCCTTACCTACTAACATCTGAGTTGCCCGCCCTTTTAGATTCATGGAAAAAATTACACGAGAATAATGATGATGTAATCAAATACATTATAACAGGATTCCAGGCATGGCAGAGTCCCTTACACATATTTAAGTTCTGTGGGACAGTAACATCAAAGGGGGGTAAGAGAAGAACTGGCATCTGTACCTTTTATGTGCTGCCAGATCCCTTCAGTGTTACAGTAAAGGTTGCAGACTTCTATGCTGGCCCCTTCCATAATTACATGACATACACCCTGCAAACCATTATGAACACAGCAGTGTAGGAGAGTAGGGTCTGCTATCCTATGGTCACCCCAATTTTTGCTTTTTGCTTCACTGGTTTTCGACTTACTGAGGCTGTGGGCCTGCTAATCAGACCCCCAGCCTGCTGTTCTCTCTCTAAATTTATAATACATGTGCTATAGGTACATACCACAATTGGAAATGGACTCCTTGTCAGCCCCTGTACCATGCACTATAGGTGCTCAGGGCATAGGTGCCACCAAGGCCTACCAGGGGCTGAAGCATAGCTTTTGCCACCCCTGGCTGGTTCTTAAATTGACACAACTGGCTGATCACTCAGCTGGGGCAAGTGGGTGTAATCACCCCTTGCTTAGATATAGTATACCTATATCTAAACCTATATCTGGACACATATATAGCCTGTAAGCCACTCCTATGGAAGGCCTCATCAATCCTGGAGGCAGAGTGCGTGGTTTTATGTGAGATGGTGCTCTGGCATGAGCTGAGCCTGTCTGCAGCTGTCGGGAACAACTCCCTAAGCTGATCCGGGATAATGCCATACCATATACTCTTAAGCGCCTTATAATCCTCGCGGTTATATAGCAACTTTGGTTTGGCTTTATCAAAACATGTCGTGTAAGGTGTCATACGAATTGGAATACTACCCCCTCGCCAGTTCTGGCGACGGGGGTAGCATTCCACCCTTCTAGAGGGAGAAGACATGTTACTTTACTGAAACGCGGTTGATTTAAAATGAGCCTCAGATCCACAAAATGGATGCCCCTGCCACAGACACGGGTCTGACCTCCTGCTGCTGACCGAAACCCGGCAGAGGAGGCCTGGACAAAGAGTTTCCTGTCACAGGGCGGTGTCAAACCACCCCAGACAGGAGATAGTGGATTGGAGTAGGGAGGTTTCAAAGAAACCAGACACTGCCTGGGGAGCACAAGGCTGCCCCTTGCAGGATCCGGCCAAACCGGTTCTGGGGCCTCCCAGCCCCTGTCCCAGCGCGGCCAGGATCAAAGGAGAGGGGTGTAACCACCCCCTTCCTGGGTCCCACCCATAGGAGGGGACCTAGCAGGATGTCCAACCCCCCAGATTCGAATAAGAGGGGGAGCAGTCCCAACGGACCTCAGATCATCCTGAAGAAACATAAGAAACGAAATCTGGACCCTTCGACTTTCTACACGACGTGAGAAGACTGAAGAATCTCCCTTGTGGTCAAGGAGTGACCACCCTGTGCAAACAGGCACCATCCAGCCCTCGACCCTTGCTTTGTTGCAGTTCCCGCCTGAACTCGAGCAACAGAGATCGACGAGATCAAGCTTGCCTGCCTTCTACCTGCCCGATCCACAGTCCCTGCAGAGCTGAGACCCGTGGAGGCGACCGGAAGCGTGGGGCACGCCATCTTGAAAAGGCCACGAGACGCTGACCGTGCAGCCCACGAGTAATCCTCGAAGCTGTACACCGGGGTTTGAGAAGCCCCAGCCCCGAGCTCTACTTGCACCAAAGCTCACCCCTCCACACTCGACGAGTGCTGCGTGGGGCCCTTCTGCTTGTGTGCGCTCGACGCGTTGGCCCGGTCACTTGCCAGCTGGCTTGTGGCCCCTGTGCCGACGAAACTTGAAATACGACTTGCTTTTCTGGTTGCTCCAGATCTGCACCAGCTCCTGCGAAAAGGAGCACCCACTCTGACCCTCCTGGTTCGAGTGATAAGCAATCTCCCGGTTCCGCGTGGATTGCTTTTGCCAAGTGCTGTTTGCTGCAATCTTGAAGCCGACGGTGCTGACGGCGAGAGCCTACGTGGGACAGATCGTGACCTGCTCCTGGACGTCGCAGATGCCCCAGAGCCCACGTGACAGCGGAGAGAAGCCTATCGACAACCGCCTGATTGCGCCCGACATTGCCTGGTTCCGTCCTGGTTCCACCCTGGTCACTGCTGAGTGACCCAGACTCTGTCCCCTCTGCTTTCAGGTACTTTTCTACTTCGATCCACCCTTGGATCGCACCGGACACTTCTGCTTCACAGCGCCTGCAGCTGCAACAGCTTCAAGCACCAAGAACCTGCGTGACAGAACCCGACGCCACTTCGACCCTGTGCACCCACGGCCTGTGGGTGAGGTAACTTTGCAACGCCGGTGTCTATACACTGGTACACACCTCTAGGGTCTGTGTCTAAAGTTTTGTGTTCCTAGGTTCAGCGGAAGTATCTTTTAATTCACTTTAACTGACTTTTACGCACCATTGACAGTGCATTGGTGCGCGCCGCACTTTCCGTGCTGCACCCGTCTCCTGTGGGCTACTCCCGACTTCATCATTGCTAGTCCTGACTGCTCCCAGCGAATCTCTAGGCCCTAGGCCTAACCATTGTTCGATAAGTGTTACTTATACCACTTTTTTAATATATGGTTTGAGTGGCCACCCGCCCTCATCCATAAACGTGCAACTTTATATGTGTAACAGTGCTTTTGATTTAACGCTTGTGCCCCTTTCCTCATAAAGAGTACTGGGGAGTAATTTAGAAATAAATACATATATTTTTATAATATATACTTGTGTGGTGTCCTTTCATTTGATTACAGGATTGTATGTGGTAAAACAGCTCGCTTAACACGACCTCTTAAGTTAAGCCTTTAAGGCTGCTTAGTCCATGCTACCACTAGGATAGCTTGTCTACAAGGTTGACTTACAACCTGACATCTTTGGGGTTTGTTTGGACTGATACCCAGTGGTTCCAGAATTGGAAACACTACATATCAGGCCAACTTCTCACATTGGTGTGCAGCGGTGCGGATTTGAGCTTGCTGTTTGTTTTACCATTGCAATCTTTATCAAATTGAAAGATCACATCAAGTACCTCTAGGTACATATAAATCAAAAGCTTAGCATATTAAGTTCTACTGAACTTAGTAGTTGTAGATTAAAGGGATTAGCACACCCTGACTACAACTCACTAGCAAGGTACAGTAGGAAACCACTTAGTGTAGGTAAGTGCACCACTTACACCTCACTAGCAGTCATGTCTGATACAGGTAGAGCTTCAGGCTCTGCTCCTGTAATAGTTGATCCTATAGGGACAACATCCAGATATGACAACCTTAGCCACAAAGACCTGAGTGCCTTGTGCACAGCCAGGGGGCTAAAAAAGGGCAGAGGCCCTACCATTCCTTCCCTAGTAGCTCTCCTAGAAAAGGATCTAGATAAGGTGAGTCAGGCTCCCTTAGATTCAGGTGAAGGGATAAACTCCCCTGAGAATGAGAATCTTCCAGAAGAAGAAGAGGAGGAGGAAGAGGAAGAGGAAGGCTCTGATGTAGAAGAGCCTGAAGATCAGGATCAGGAGGGAAACCAGGTACAGGTTGCCAGGCTTAACCAGGCCAACTTGGACCTACATGGGAATGGAGAGGGCCAGCACCACTCCAGATCTCATAACCAAATTCTCCCAGGTAACAGGAGGGTGAGATCTCTATCAAGGGATTCTCATCTTTCTAGTGCCTCAAGAGAATCTCAAAGAGGAATGACTTCCTCCCAGAGAAAAGAGCATAGGGCCAGGATGAGGGCTGTCCAACTCCAAATAGAAAGGGAAGAGGTAGCCTTGGCTCAAGCTAAACTTGCTTTAGCAAGAGAAAGAAAATTGTGTGGCTTAGATGCCACTGGTGGCAGCAAAGTTCCTAAAGAAAAAGACAGGGCCTATGACAATAGAAACCTGACAAAAATTGTGCCCCCCTACAAGGAAGGGGATGATATCCACAAATGGATGACTGCTCTTGAGAGGGCCTGCATGGTACAGCAGGTCCCTGAGGATCAGTGGGCAGCAATTTTATGGTACTCCTTTTCTGAGAAAGGGAGGGACAGGCTCCTCACTGTTAGACCTGAGGATGCCAAAAACTACTCTGTTCTGAAGAGTGCTCTTATTGAAGGGTTTGGCCTAACCACTGAGCAATACAGGTTGTTGTTCAGAGACACCCAAAAAGCACAGACTCAGGACTGGACTGATTTTGTAGATTGTTCCACTAAGGCTCTGGAGGGTTGGCTGCAGGGAAGTAAAGTTTCAGACTATACAGGATTGTACAATCTTATGATGAGAGAGCAGATCCTTAATAACTGTCAGAACCAGCTGTTGCATCAATACCTTGTTGACTCTGATTTGACCTCTCCCCAAGAATTGGGAAAGAAGGCAGACAAATGGGTCAGAACAAGGATTAAGCAGAAAAACCAGAACCAAGGTGACCAGAAGAAAACAGACCAGAAGGGTGGGAATCAGAAAGATAAAGAAAAGGACCAGAAGTCTTCAGGCCCCCAAACTAGTAATAAGGAGGGGGGTTCCCAAAATGGAAACAAGAAAAAGAAGAATGATGGCCCAAAGAAACCTTGGTGTAATACCTGCAAATCAGTTTCACACTGGGGCAGTGAATGCACTAAGAAAAATCCAGTCCCCACCACTGCAGCTCCTAAAGCAACTGCACCCCCTAGTACAGTCAACAGTGGTGGTACACAGCCAAAGGGTTTAGTAGGGTTGACCCTGGGTACTGAGGTGGAATCTGGCCTAGTCAGAATCCCCACACAGGCAGTTCTCCTATATGATGTGGACTTATCTTTGCCCACTGCAGTAAGTCCCAGTAACCTGGGCAAATATAGGCAGACTCCCTTAATTAATGAGAAACTGGCTCAGGCCTACAGGGACACTTGTGCCAGTGTCACAATGGTGACACCTGGCTTTGTGGACCCTGGACAGATTGTACTAGGTGAAAGTTACCTAGTGACCAATGCAAGCAACTCCACTACTTCCCATAGTGTGGCTGTTGTGAACTTCTCCTGGGGAGGGGTAGATGGCCTAAAGAAAGTTGTTGTGAGTGCAGACCTCCCAGTAGACTGTCTGTTAGGCAATGATCTTGAAAGCTCAGTTTGGTCAGAAGTGGAGTACAGGACTCATGCAGAAATGCTAGGGATTTCAGCTCATGTCCTTGCAGTGACAAGGTCTCAGGCTAAGAAGTGCCTTCCTGAACCAGTGGTGGATCTTGAAACAATAGACCAACCACAACCCAAGAGAAGGAGCAAGAGGGTTAAGGCTGTGCCTTCCCACTTGCCCCAGGTTGAGGATCAGGTTTCACAGGAAACTGATTCTGCAGTCCAAGAGGAGACTGTCTCAGAGGAGCTTGAACCTGATCAGGTTGAGTTTCTGGGGACAGGGGGACCCTCAAGGGCAGACCTGGGGCAGGCCCAATTAGATTGCCCTTCACTTGAACCCCTCAGACAGCAAGCTGCTGCTGAGGCTGCAGGGAATGCTCAAGGTACCCATAGAGTGTATTGGGATGAAGGACTCCTTTATTCAGAGGCTAGAGACCCCAAGCCTGGCACAACCAGGAGGTTGGTTATACCTTTGAAGTTTAGGGGCTTCCTTCTTACCTTGGCCCATGATATTCCCCTTGCAGGACACTTAGGCCAGAATAAGACTTGGGACAGGCTTGTTCCACACTTTCACTGGCCTCACATGTCAGAAGATGTCAAGGAGTTTTGTCGCTCCTGTGTCACTTGCCAAGCCAGTGGTAAGTCAGGTGGCACAACAAAGGCCCCCCTGATACCACTACCTGTGGTGGGGGTACCCTTTGAAAGAGTTGGAATAGACATTGTGGGTCCCATGGATCCTCAAACAGCATCTGGGCACAGATTTATACTGGTGGTAGTGGATCATGCCACCAGGTACCCAGAAGCAATTCCCCTGAGGACCACCACAGCTCCTGTGGTGGCAAAAGCCCTCATTGCAGTTTTCTCAAGAGTGGGCTTTCCAAAGGAGGTTCTTTCAGACAGAGGTGCCAACTTTATGTCTGGATACTTAAAAGCAATGTGGAAAGAGTGTGGAGTAAACTATAAGTTTACCACACCCTACCATCCACAGTGCAATGGGCTTGTGGAAAGGTTCAACAAGACCCTAAAGGGAATGATAAAAGGTTTACCAGAGAAGCTTAGGCGGAAATGGGACATCCTTTTACCCTGCTTGCTCTTTGCTTACAGAGAGGTCCCACAGAAGGGGGTTGGCTACAGCCCTTTTGAACTTTTGTTTGGCCACCCTGTAAGGGGTCCACTGAGTTTAGTGAAGGAAGGATGGGAGTTACCTCTCAAAAAGCCTAAACTAGACATTGTGGACTATGTACTTGGTCTCCGCTCCAGGATGGCTGAATACATGGAGAGAGCATCCAAAAACCTTGAGGCAAGTCAGGAATTACAGAAAGCCTGGCATGACCAAAAGGCTGTTCTGGTTGAGTACCAGCCAGGGCAGAAGGTGTGGGTGTTGGACCCAGTGGGGCCAGCAGCTCTCCAGGACAAATGGACTGGACCCTACCCTATCATTGAGAAAAAGGGAGAAGTCACCTATGTGGTTGACTTTGGCACCCCTAGGAGCCCCCACAGGGTGCTCCATGTCAATCGTTTGAAAGCATTTGTTGACAGGGAGGACATGAGTCTCCTCATGGCCACAGATGGGGAACAGGAGGAAGAGAGTGACCCTCTCCCAGACCTGCTTTCCCAGAACCCTGATGATGGTTCAGTTGATGGAGTAGCCTTGGCAGGCAGCCTCACTGAGCAGCAACAGGTGGACTGCAGACAGGTGTTGCAGGCCCACAGACACTTGTTTTCACTCACACCCAGTCAGACTAACTGGTGCACCCATGAGGTGGATACTGGTGACAATCTGCCTGTGAAGAATAAGATCTACAGGCAACCTGACCATGTCAGGGATTGTATAAAGGCTGAGGTGCAAAAGATGTTGGAGCTTGGAGTGATTGAGCCATCAGAGAGCCCATGGGCTAGCCCAGTGGTCCTTGTGCCAAAACCTCATACCAAAGATGGGAAGAGAGAAATGAGGTTTTGTGTGGACTACAGAGGTCTCAATGCTGTCACTAGGACAGATGCTCATCCCATTCCAAGAGCAGATGAGCTCATTGATAAATTGGCTTCTGCCAAGTTTCTGAGCACATTTGATTTGACAGCTGGCTACTGGCAAATCAGACTAGCTGAAGAGTCAAAAGCCAAAACAGCATTCTCTACCCCTAGTGGACATTATCAGTTTGTGGTGATGCCCTTTGGTTTGAAGAATGCACCTGCCACCTTCCAAAGGTTGGTGAATCAAGTCCTTGCTGGGCTGGATGACTTTTGTGCAGCATATCTAGATGATATTGCTGTCTTTAGCTCCACCTGGGAGGATCACCTGATCCACCTGAAGAAGGTTCTGGAGGCCCTGCAAAAGGCAGGCCTGACTATCAAGGCTACTAAGTGCCAGATAGGGCAGAGCAAGGTTGTGTACTTGGGCCACCTAGTAGGTGGGGGTCAAGTTCAACCACTGGAGAGCAAGATCCAGACCATACAGGACTGGGCTCCTCCAACTACCCAGACACAAGTCAGAGCCTTCTTGGGCCTGACTGGGTATTACAGAAAATTTGTAAAGAACTATGGGTCCATTGTGACACCATTGAATGACTTGACATCCAAGAAGATGCCCAAAAAGGTTCAGTGGACAGTTAGCTGTCAAAAGGCATTTGATGACCTGAAGAAGGCCATGTGCTCTGCACCTATCCTGAAGAGTCCTGACTACTCCGAACAGTTCATTGTACAGACAGATGCTTCTGAGTTGGGGGTGGGAGCTGTGCTTTCACAACTTAATCAAGATGGTCAAGACCAGCCCATTGCTTTTATTAGCAGAAGGCTGACCCCCAGGGAGAAACGTTGGGTAGCTATTGAGAGGGAGGCCTTTGCTGTGGTTTGGGCCCTGAAGAAGTTGAGGCCATACTTGTTTGGTACTCACTTCCTAATTCAGACAGACCATAAGCCCCTCTTGTGGCTAAATCAGATGAAGGGTGAAAATCCCAAACTGCTCAGGTGGTCCATTTCCCTACAGGGGATGGACTTTACAGTGGAGCACCGCCCAGGGACTGACCATGGTAATGCAGATGGTCTCTCCAGGTACTTCCACTTAGAACATGAAGACTTATCTGGTCAAGGTTAAGTTTAATGTCCCTGCGTTTGGGGGGGGGGGTTAATGTGAGAAGTTGGCCTGATATGTAGTGTTTCCAATTCTGGAACCACTGGGTATCAGTCCAAACAAACCCCAAAGATGTCAGGTTGTAAGTCAACCTTGTAGACAAGCTATCCTAGTGGTAGCATGGACTAAGCAGCCTTAAAGGCTTAACTTAAGAGGTCGTGTTAAGCGAGCTGTTTTACCACATACAATCCTGTAATCAAATGAAAGGACACCACACAAGTATATATCATAAAAATATATGTATTTATTTCTAAATTACTCCCCAGTACTCTTTATGAGGAAAGGGGCACAAGCGTTAAATCAAAAGCACTGTTACACATATAAAGTTGCACGTTTATGGATGAGGGCGGGTGGCCACTCAAACCATATATTAAAAAAGTGGTATAAGAAACACTTATCGAACAATGGTTAGGCCTAGGGCCTAGAGATTCGCTGGGAGCAGTCAGGACTAGCAATGATGAAGTCGGGAGTAGCCCACAGGAGACGGGTGCAGCACGGAAAGTGCGGCGCGCACCAATGCACTGTCAATGGTGCGTAAAAGTCAGTTAAAGTGAATTAAAAGATACTTCCGCTGAACCTAGGAACACAAAACTTTAGACACAGACCCTAGAGGTGTGTACCAGTGTATAGACACCGGCGTTGCAAAGTTACCTCACCCACAGGCCGTGGGTGCACAGGGTCGAAGTGGCGTCGGGTTCTGTCACGCAGGTTCTTGGTGCTTGAAGCTGTTGCAGCTGCAGGCGCTGTGAAGCAGAAGTGTCCGGTGCGATCCAAGGGTGGATCGAAGTAGAAAAGTACCTGAAAGCAGAGGGGACAGAGTCTGGGTCACTCAGCAGTGACCAGGGTGGAACCAGGACGGAACCAGGCAATGTCGGGCGCAATCAGGCGGTTGTCGATAGGCTTCTCTCCGCTGTCACGTGGGCTCTGGGGCATCTGCGACGTCCAGGAGCAGGTCACGATCTGTCCCACGTAGGCTCTCGCCGTCAGCACCGTCGGCTTCAAGATTGCAGCAAACAGCACTTGGCAAAAGCAATCCACGCGGAACCGGGAGATTGCTTATCACTCGAACCAGGAGGGTCAGAGTGGGTGCTCCTTTTCGCAGGAGCTGGTGCAGATCTGGAGCAACCAGAAAAGCAAGTCGTATTTCAAGTTTCGTCGGCACAGGGGCCACAAGCCAGCTGGCAAGTGACCAGGCCAACGCGTCAAGCGCACACAAGCAGAAGGGCCCCACGCAGCACTCGTTGAGTGTGGAGGGGTGAGCTTTGGTGCAAGTGGAGCTCGGGGCTGGGGCTTCTCAAACCCCGGTGTACAGCTTCGAGGATCACTCGTGGGCTGCACGGTCAGCGTCTCGTGGCCTTTTCAAGATGGCGTGCCCCACGCTTCCGGTCGCCTCCACGGGTCTCAGCTCTGCAGGGACTGTGGATCGGGCAGGTAGAAGGCAGGCAAGCTTGATCTCGTCGATCTCTGTCGCTCGAGTTCCGGCGGGAACTGCAACAAAGCAAGGGTCGAGGGCTGGATGGTGCCTGTTTGCACAGGGTGGTCACTCCTTGACCACAAGGGAGATTCTTCAGTCTTCTCACGTCGTGTAGAAAGTCGAAGGGTCCAGATTTCGTTTCTTATGTTTCTTCAGGATGATCTGAGGTCCGTTGGGACTGCTCCCCCTCTTATTCGAATCTGGGGGGTTGGACATCCTGCTAGGTCCCCTCCTATGGGTGGGACCCAGGAAGGGGGTGGTTACACCCCTCTCCTTTGATCCTGGCCGCGCTGGGACAGGGGCTGGGAGGCCCCAGAACCGGTTTGGCCGGATCCTGCAAGGGGCAGCCTTGTGCTCCCCAGGCAGTGTCTGGTTTCTTTGAAACCTCCCTACTCCAATCCACTATCTCCTGTCTGGGGTGGTTTGACACCGCCCTGTGACAGGAAACTCTTTGTCCAGGCCTCCTCTGCCGGGTTTCGGTCAGCAGCAGGAGGTCAGACCCGTGTCTGTGGCAGGGGCATCCATTTTGTGGATCTGAGGCTCATTTTAAATCAACCGCGTTTCAGTAAAGTAACATGTCTTCTCCCTCTAGAAGGGTGGAATGCTACCCCCGTCGCCAGAACTGGCGAGGGGGTAGTATTCCAATTCGTATGACACCTTACACGACATGTTTTGATAAAGCCAAACCAAAGTTGCTATATAACCGCGAGGATTATAAGGCGCTTAAGAGTATATGGTATGGCATTATCCCGGATCAGCTTAGGGAGTTGTTCCCGACAGCTGCAGACAGGCTCAGCTCATGCCAGAGCACCATCTCACATAAAACCACGCACTCTGCCTCCAGGATTGATGAGGCCTTCCATAGGAGTGGCTTACAGGCTATATATGTGTCCAGATATAGGTTTAGATATAGGTATACTATATCTAAGCAAGGGGTGATTACACCCACTTGCCCCAGCTGAGTGATCAGCCAGTTGTGTCAATTTAAGAACCAGCCAGGGGTGGCAAAAGCTATGCTTCAGCCCCTGGTAGGCCTTGGTGGCACCTATGCCCTGAGCACCTATAGTGCATGGTACAGGGGCTGACAAGGAGTCTATTTCCAATTGTGGTATGTACCTATAGCACATGTATTATAAATTTAGAGAGAGAACAGCAGGCTGGGGGTCTGATTAGCAGGCCCACAGCCTCAGTAAGTCGAAAACCAGTGAAGCAAAAAGCAAAAATTGGGGTGACCATAGGATAGCAGACCCTACTCTCCTACAAGCAGCAACATGTGCCTTCTACCTAGAGGGAATACCCATATTATTTCCCCATACAAAACTAAAGGAAATTGAAAAACAGGCCACAGGAGTCTCCAACCTCTTCTGTACTAAGAGCTACTTATGTTCAATGGAACTCATCAAGAGCTACCAATATTTGTAGTGTTGTAATAGAGACCACATCAGACAAGATTACATTAATGGCCAACAAACTCAAGATCATCATCATTCCTCACCTGAGTGCCTAAGGCAGGGTGGCCAGCAGCAATGTATAGAAAGGCTTTGTCAATCTGGAATGCCTCAAGTCAACATGGGTAATACATAACATCCATTGCTGCAATGCCTTGAGCACCAAGGTAATAACATTTGTAAAAAATCTTCACAAGAACACAATTTATCACTCAAATATCAGCTTTACATATATTTTGGAAACTCAGATATTTTCGCCAGATATCAGTTCATGAGTTCTGGAAATCAACACATTTTCGTGTCAACTATAAAGTCTCAGCATCTTATTTCTTGGGTATACGTATATAAATTCAAGTAAAAGCGTCTTATTTAGTAGTCTAGGCAGCACGGAGGAGAGCTACTTACAGGTACCTGGAGCGCTATCAGTAGCACAAGAGCTACTCGTTGGAGAAGCCTGGACTAGAGGAAAATCCCATGTTGCTCCAGTACGCACGGCAGCAGGGAATAGTGAGAACGACAGCGCAAGAAGAAGAAGACGGAAAGCTGTCAAGATTTATATCCGAGAGGAAACTCATTGAATGTAGAATAAAAACTTGGATAGAATTCAGATCATATTGTGCATCCTAGAGGTTGACATCCAGCCAAAATATGGATGTAGGACAACAATACATACAACAGGGTGAAGGGGGTCCCTAGGGAAGTTTTAGAGACCTGTGAGGATTGAATCCCTAAACAGTAACGAGTAAACACAAGAAATCCTCTGGTCTAAGTGAAACAACTATACAAGAAAAAGAGACAGCAAAGATGATCTCAGGGTACTTCTAAGGGGGGTCCCTTAATTAGGACGAAACCCCATCACTCATCGAGGTGGCATGCTTCATCATCTGGGATTCTCCTCAGGACGGGGACCCCTACTCCTGCCAAGGGCTGCAACCCCCTCACTGTGAGTAAGGAGCTCAGGGATGTTTTTATTCCTGTATAGGATCCAGTAAATCCTTCAGATGAGAAGACACTAAGCTAGTTGGGTAACGGGCACAGTGCAAAAATCAAAATTGATTGGAATGTGAGGATAGCGATACTAAAACTAGCTACCAGGAGCAACAGAAGCTTTATCGATTTGTTCCTAGTGCCAGGATTAAAAACAGAGCACCTGCAGTGTGAAATATTAACTGCATGTGGTGGGCGCAAACAGGTCTACATGTTTCAGCCTACGAGAACCTACAAGGTGTCACGGATTTCGTCAGGACCTTAAAAAAATGCTACTGTGAAGAAATAAAGTGAATAGTGCTGAATAAATAAAGAATGATTTACTGGTCGTACTTGTAGAAGACAGAAGCAACGGGAGAAATCAAAAATACATGTGTCTCGTAAAACAAGTAAGAGGGAACATTCATGTGACCATGTGAGACACTGTCCTCATCAGTGGTCTACTGTATTTGAACATAAAACAAAGTAAAATGGTGGCTTATCTGTGGTTTACAGATAAGAAGCCTCACCTCAACCTGTCAACAGCTCAGGGGAGTGGTACTGCTCTGAAAAAAGGATGTTAAATGTGTTAAAAATATTAAGATAGTTAATTTGACACATCTCAATAATACAACTAAAAACCTGGCTATTCGATAAGTAATGCACCCACCCTTCCTCAAGCGCCTTGAGACCCTCTGGGTGAGTAGTGCGCTATACAAATTACTGAACTTGAACTTGAACTTGGACATAGTCAATCAGAACAGAAGTGTTGGTCAGTTAGCTCACTAGTGTCGCTCTGCGTTGTAGACAATGACCTCTGCAGTGATTTGTAAATTGAGCAAACTCTACTCACGTGTCAAATATGTAACCCCCAAAAATTGTAGTCCTATAGAACAAGTATGGGCTAGACCTCAGTCAAAGGAAAACACGAGTGTTGAGCAAAAAACAGCCCCTGCGGGGTACCAGGTGGGGATGGTGACCCTTGATGGAAATTTACACAAGGGACAGCGCGCCTGGGGACAGACACGCATATTATCAAATACCGATCAAGTGACTCAGTGACCCTTGAGTACATGGAAACAAAGGGTACACCTCTTTCTACTGTGGAGAATGGTGCTAAGACAGGCGGTAGTAACGATATAATAAAGCCCCTTACATGATAAGTCATGCCGTAGTTATCTGGTGTGCGGTATGCCCTGGGTTGTGTGAGCATCGATAAGGGGTGGGCAATGTTCTCACGGGAACATGAGTCGAATGCACTGAGGAGTCAACTCATACTCAGCTGCCTTGGTAATGAGAGGTCTAATAAGCCTCCCGGAATATGTGCGTAACCTTAGTGCTTGAGTTAACCCTCTGATAGTGGTGAGTGCTCATGTTGAAGCCCAAAAGCATGAAACGATGCAGTGTACGGGGAGCGCCCGGTACAAAGTATACAACCTCACCATGTCAATAGTAAAAAAGTATGCTGAGGGAGGCGTATCAGGCTCCGTGGAGCACACTAAATTGCCCCTAATATAAGCGATAATTATAAAAAATGTGCTGTTGTAATATTATGTGCGGTAGGCCTCAGAGTGTGCAAATTTGAGACACGAGTCACACGCAGTTAGGCGTCAACTCGAAATTAACTACCAGCGTAATTAGAGGTATGATAGACTTTTGGGGTGGGTGCTGCAATTTAGTGCAGATGAGGCACTCGGGATTATAATTTGCTAGGTTCTTGTGCAAGCACGAACACACAGAAGGGCACCCATGTACGGGGAGGTCCTGGTTTAAAGTTTCTGACACTCCGGTAACACCAGTCAATACGCATGCAGAGTAAGGCGTTCTCGGCTCCGTGGAGCCGCTTACCTCTCCGTTGGGACCCCGGGCTTTAACGGAGCTGGAACTGGAGGTACCCAACGGTCCCAGCTGTGGTGTTTAAATCTAGTGCCCAGTTCACCGTGACGCGATGGTGTCAGATGTCACACAGCCGTTCGCCATGCTGGGAAGAGTAATGTAAATGTAAATGTGTAGGCATTTATATAGCGCACTGCTACCCGTAGGCGTCCTGGCGCTTCGACCGCTGCGAAACCCTTCCTGGCTTCCCTGAGAGATGGTCCCTTAATGGGTATCTCCAGGGTGAGGCCAGGCATCCCCGGCGGTCTGGTGGGGCCGTTAGTGAAGATGAGGCAAGCTAATGCCCAGAGTTGCCGAGTGTGATCGCTGATCAGAGTGGGCACCGAGGCGAGAGAATTATCGAGTCCGCTGACCCTGGTCCAGAAACCTGCCGCGCCGGGAATCGAACCCTGGTCCCGGGCCGTCCTCTGCTCTCGGGTCTGCCGCCTCTAACCAGTGAGCCACACTACTTAGAATGCACTGCAATGGATGCAAACGATGTTAGCTATCACATCATTTCTTAAAGCTACTCATAAGATATGAATACTTCACCTTCAACCAACCCACCACACACCACCATCCGCTACGGATCCCCTACCGCAGCTGGAACAAGGTCACAGAAGACCAGCTCATCACCACCCTCGCTCGAGACCCACCGATAAACACCACTGACACCGACACAGCCGCCAACAACCTCAGGCAATGGATCGAGGACTGCACCAACACTCTCGTCCTGATCAAAAAGCCCTGAAACAGACGCACCGACAGAAAGGCCAGCTGGTTCACCACCGACCTCCAGGAAACCAAGCGGACCTGCAGAAGGCTCGAGAAAAAGTGGCACCACGAAAAGACACTGGAAAACCAGGCAACCCTAAAGAAAGCCATCCGCAAGCACCACCAACTCCTTCGAGCGACCAAAAGGACCTCCTTCAAAGAGTGCATCGACAAAACCATGCACAACAGCAAAGAGCTCTTCAACATCGTGAAGGAGCTCTCCAATCCCAGCTCCAACTCCAATGACATCTCGACCTATGCGACTCCCTGGCCCCTTTCTTTCATCGCAGGATCGCAGACATCCATGACAGCTTCAACACCCACACCCTCCCTACAGCCACCAACACTGCAGAACCACCACCTCCCAGCCTCACCAACCACCTACTCTTCTGGACCCACGTCAACGATGACAACACCATCAAGACTATGAACTCCATCCACTCCGGATCACCAACAGACCCTGCGCTCACCAAATCTTCAACAAAGCAAACTGCATCATCACTCTCCAACTCCGGAAGATCATCAACAGCTCGTTCGAAACCGCCACCTTCCCAGAAAGCTGGAAGTACGCCAAGATCAAAACCCTACTCAAGAAACTCACCGCGGACCCAAAGGACCTCAAGAACTTCCGGCCCATCTCCCTTCTTCCGTTCCCGGCGAAAGTCATTGAAAAGATTGCCAACAATCAACTGACACACTTCCTCGAGGAGAACAACATCCTGTATCCATCCCAGTCCGGCTTCCGCAAAAACCACAGCACCAAAACCGCCCTCACAGCTGCCACAGATGACATCAGGACCCCACTGTACAATGGCAAAACCGCAGCCCTCATCCTCTTGGACCTCTCGGCCGCCTTCGACACCGTCTGCCACCATACCCTATGCACACGACTTCAAGAAGCAGGATTACGCGACAAAATCCTGGACTGGATCACTTCCTTCCTCACCGGCAGAATCCAGAGGGTCCGCCTCCTGCCTTTCCGCTCCGAAGCCACCAAGATCATCTGCGGTGTGCCCCAAGGATCATCCCTCAGCCCTACCCTCTTCAATGTCTACATGGCACCGCTCACCAACATCGTCCACTCATACAACCTCAACATCGTTTCCTACGCCGACGACACTCAACTGATCCTCTCACTCACTAACAACCCTTTGACCGCCAATTATAACCTCCACAAAGGAATGAAGGCCGTCGCCAGCTGGATGCAGACCAGCCGCCTGAAACTTAGCTCGGACAAGACATAAGTACTCATCCTCGGATCCACCCCCTCAGCCTAGGACGATTCTTGGTGACCTGCCGCCCTGGGAGCCGCACCGACCACGCTCGCAACCTGGTGGTCATCCTGGACTCATCGCTGTCAAAGACCCAGCAAGTCAACGCCGTCTCCTCCTCCTGCTTCAACACCCTTCGCATGCTACGCAAGATCTACAGATGGATCCCCACTGAAACCAGAAGGACGGTCACACAGGCCCTGGTCCTCGTCGGCAGCAGGCTGGACTACGGCAACACCCTCTATGCAAGAACCATGGCCAAACTCCAGAAAAGACTCCAACGCATACAGTAGGCCTCTGCACGCCTCATCCTGGACATACCCCGCCACACCCACATCACTGCCCACCTGAAGGACCTACACTGGCTCCCAGTCAAGAAGAGGATCACCTTGAAAGCTCCTCACCCACACCCACAAAGCACTACACAACACCGAACCAGCATACCTCAACAAGCGTCTCACCTTCTACACCCCGAACCGCCAGCAGCGATCCGCCAACCTCGCCCTCGCCACCATCCCACGCATCCACAGAACCTCCACCGGTGACAGATCCTTCTTGTACCTTGCGGCCAAGACATGGAACACCCTCCCCACACAGCTGCGACAGACCCAGGACCTGCTGACCTTCAGGAGTCTCCTCAAGACTTGGCTGTTCGAGCAGTAGCTGCTCCCCCACCCCCGCTCACGCCTTGGGACCCTCAGGGGTGATTAGTGCGCTCTACAAATGATTGATTGAGTGATTCCATTTGGTAAATACGTGAATGAAGGGCAGCTTTATGTAGTGAGCCTAAATATAATATGAGGCGCGCCCCAGTAGGCGTTGTATTCATACAGGGGGCACCACAATGCCACCACCATTGATGACAATATCTGTCCTGCACTGCTTTTCCAAGGGCTTTCTTCTACGCTCTGAAGCATTAGTGCACAGGATCTCATTATAACTCAGGTCCTCATATTTCCAAGACTGAGTCAAAATGGCCTAGTGAGACACGTAGCCCAATCACATCAACTTTTCAAATAACTGACACCTTGGTAATGCATTAAAAAGGCATTAATGTACCTTTGCACCTTTGACAAATGAGAATGGTGTGCCAGACTGCACCCACATCAAGCTGATACAACCCAAAGTCAGTTAGCATCTGTCCACGCACACATCTTTGCGCGCTTCACTTGTCTCTCTGGATATGGTTAGGAGGGCAAGTGACACACTATAAATAGTCAGGCTCAGGCTCATGGCTATTGAGGTGGCATGGTGACCCCAGTCCCTGCCTACTGATGTTCTATCGCACAAGTATAGTTCTGTTCCTGAGCAGAATCCCTGCAACAAAGCCAGACCTATTGGCTTCGCCAATGCTTGTTATATATTGCAGTCCCTCGTAAGAACTTCTGGCTGGGCAAGGAAATAAATGATTAGAGAAAGCACAGAGGGGCAACATAAATATTTCAAAATGCACAGAGGCACAGTAAATAAATCAGTTCGGACACTTCAGTGATGTTGAATATGATCCTTTAATGGATTATTGGACCACTTATGGCGTAAGACGATGGAACAATACAGCCAAAATGCAGCCAACGTGCTTCACCCTGAATAGGGCTTCCTCAGGGCAATAATCAAAGTGCTCCAATCCTATAACTCTCTTGTGTTTTCCGAGGCTGACGGCGGGTCGAGAGACACGGCGCTGTATGCGGGCCTGAAATGAAGTGAGTAATTAGGACTACCTTTCAACACTAGGAGTTTCACCTATCATAGTGAACAAAATAAATGAGAACTTGGATTATTGCCCTGAGGAAGCCCTATTCAATGTGAAACGTGTTGGCTGCATTTTGGCTGTATTGTTCCATCGTCTTACGCCATAAGTGGTCCAAGAATCCATTAAAGGATCATGTTTAACATAAATGAAGAGACCCAACTGATTTGTTTACTGTGCATCTGTGCATTTTGAAATATTTAAGTTGCCGCTCTGTGCTTTCTCTAATGTACTATAACTGTGTGGTCTGTTGGCAGTGGACCTAGGAGGTGGGCAAAACTTGACCTTTAATCATATTTCTGACTTGTGTATAGTTAGGTGGTATGGCTTTAAATTATTCCTTACTGCCTTCTTTTCTGTTTTCCAAGGAAAATAAATGAGACGTCATTCTAGATGGCCACCAACTCTCCTTGAACGGTGGTCGCCATAAATATCTCATCTGATTCTACCTGGCAGATTGCAGCAGCTTCCTCAGGTCTAAGTGAAACAACTATACAAGAAAAAGAGACAGCTAAGATGATCTCATGGTACTTCTGGGGGAGTCCCTTAATTAGGACGAAATCCCATCACTCATCGAGGTGGCATGCTTCATCATCTGGGATTCTCCTCTTGACGGGGACCCCTACCCCTACCGAGGGCTACAATCCCCTCACTGTGAGTAAGGAGCTCAGGGATGTTTTTATTCCTACGCTGTATAGGATACAGTAAATACTTCAGATGAGAAGACACTAAGCTAGTTGGGTAACGGGCACAGTGCAAAAATCAAAATTGATTGGAATGTGAGGATAGTGATACTAAAACTAGATACCAGGAGCAACAGAAGCTTTATTGATGTGTTCCTAGTGCCAGGATTAAAAACAGAGCACCTGCAGTGTGAAATAATAACTGCATATGGTGGGCGCAAACAGGTCTACATGTTTCAGCCTACGGGACCCTACAAGGTGTCATGGGATTTCGTCAGGATCTTAGAAAAAAGTGCTACTGCGAAGAAATAAAGTGAATCGTGCTGAATAAATAAAGAATGGTTTACTGGTCGTACTTGTAGAAGACAGAAGCAACAGGAGAAATCAAAAATACATGTGTCTCGTAAAACAAGTAAGTGGGAATATTCACGTGACCATGTGAGGCACAGTCCTCATCAGTGGTCTACTGTATTTGAACATAAAACAAAGTAAAATAGTGGCTTACCTGTGGTTTACAGATAAGGAGCCTCACCTCAACCTGTCAACAGCACAGGGGAGTGGTACTGCTCTGAAAAAAGGATGTTAAATGTGTTAAAAATATTAAGATAGTTAATTTGACACATCTCCAATAATACAAGTGTTACAAACTGTTCACATAAGATATGAATACTTCACCTTCAACCAACCCACCACACACCACCATCCGCTACGGATCCCCTACCGCAGCTGGAACAAGGTCACAGAAGACCAGCTCATCACCACCCTCGCTCGAGACCCACCGACAAACACCACTGACACCGACACAGCCGCCAACAACCTCAGGCAATGGATCGACGACTGCACCAACACTCTCGTCCTGATCAAAAAGCCCTGAAACAGACGCACCGACAGAAAGGCCAGCTGGTTCACCACCGACCTCCAGGAAACCAAGCGGACCTGCAGAAGGCTCGAGAAAAAGTGGCGCCACGAAAAGACACTGGAAAACCAGGCAACCCTAAAGAAAGCCATCCGCAAGCACCACCAACTCCTTCGAGCGACCAAAAGGACCTCCTTCAAAGAGTGCATCGACAAAACCATGCACAACAGCAAAGAGCTCTTCAACATCGTGAAGGAGCTCTCCAATCCCAGCTCCAACTCCAATGACATCTCGACCTATGCGACTCCCTGGCCCCTTTCTTTCATCGCAGGATGGCAGACATCCATGACAGCTTCAACACCCAGACCCTCCCTACAGCCACCAACACTGCAGAACCACCACCTCCCAGCCTCACCAACCACCTACTCTTCTGGACCCACGTCAACGATGACAACACCATCAAGACTATGAACTCCATCCACTCCGGATCACCAACAGAGCCTGCGCTCACCAAATCTTCAACAAAGCAAACTGCATCATCACTCTCCAACTCCGGAAGATCATCAACAGCTCCTTCGAAACCGCCACCTTCCCAGAAAGCTGGAAGTACGCCAAGATCAAAACCCTACTCAAGAAACCCACCGCGGACCCAAAGGACCTCAAGAACTTCCGGCCCATCTCCCTTCTTCCATTCCCGGCGAAAGTCATTGAAAAGATCGCCAACAATCAACTGACACACTTCCTCGAGGAGAACAACATCCTGTATCCATCCCAGTCCGGCTTCCGCAAAAACCACAGCACCAAAACCGCCCTCACAGCTGCCACGGATGACATCAGGACCCCACTGTACAATGGCAAAACCGCAGCCCTCATCCTCTTGGACCTCTCGGCCGCCTTCGACACCGTCTGCCACCATACCCTACGCACACGACTTCCAGAAGCAGGATTACGCGACAAAATCCTGGACTGGATCACTTCCTTCCTCACCGGCAGAATCCAGAGGGTCCGCCTCCTGCCTTTCCGCTCCGAAGCCACCAAGATCATCTGCGGTGTGCCCCAAGGATCATCCCTCAGCCCTACCCTCTTCAATGTCTACATGGCACCGCTCACCAACATCGTCCACTCATACAACCTCAACATCGTCTCCTACGCCGACGACACTCAACTGATCCTCTCACTCACTAACAACCCTTTGACCGCCAATTATAACCTCCAAAAAGGAATGAAGGCCGTCGCCAGCTGGATGCAGACCAGCCGCCTGAAACTTAGCTCGGACAAGACATAAGTACTCCTCCTCGGATCCACCCCCTCAGCCTAGGACGATTCTTGGTGACCTGCCGCCATGGGAGCCGCACCGACACACACCGACCACGCTCGCAACCTGGTGGTCATCCTGGACTCATCGCTGTCAAAGACCCAGCAAGTCAACGCTGTCTCCTCCTCCTGCTTCAACACCCTTTGCATGCTACGCAAGATCTACAGATGGATCCCCACTGAAACCAGAAGGACGGTCACACAGGCCCTGGTCCTCGTCGGCAGCAGGCTGGACTACGGCAACACCCTCTATGCAAGAACCATGGCCAAACTCCAGAAAAGACTCCAACGCATACAGTATGCCTCTGCACGCCTCATCCTGGACATACCCCGCCACACCCACATCACTGCCCACCTGAAGGACCTACACTGGCTCCCAGTCAAGAAGAGGATCACCTTGAAAGCTCCTCACCCACACCCACAAAGCACTACACAACACCGAACCAGCATACCTCAACAAGCGTCTCACCTTCTACACCCCGAACCGCCAGCTGCGATCCGCCGACCTCGCCCTTGCCACCATCCCACGCATCCACAGAACCTCCACCGGTGACAGATCCTTCTTGTACCTTGCGGCCAAGACATGGAACACCTTCCCCACACAGCTGCGACAGACCCAGGACCTGCTGACCTTCAGGATTCTCCTCAAGACTTGGCTGTTCGAGCAGTAGCTGCTCCCCCACCCCCGCTCACGCCTTGGGACCCTCAGGGGTGATTAGTGCGCTCTACAAATGATTGATTGAGTGATTCCATTTGGTAAATACGTGAGTGAAGGGCAGCTTTATGTAGTGAGCCTAAATATAGTATGAGGCGCGCCCCAGTAGGCGTTGTATTCATACAGGGGGCACCACAATGCCACCAACATTGATGACAATATCTGTCCTGCACTGCTTTTCCAAGGGCTTTCTTCTACGCTCTGAAGCATTAGTGCACAGGATCTCATTATAACTCAGGTCCTCATATTTCCAAGACTGAGTCAAAATGGCCTAGTGAGACACGTAGCCCAATCACATCAACTTTTCAAATAACTGACACCTTGGTAATGCATTAAAAAGGCATTAATGTACCTTTGCACCTTTGACAAATGAGAATGGTGTGCCAGACTGCACCCACATCAAGCTGATACAACCCAAAGTCAGTTAGCATCTGTCCACGCACACATCTTTGCGCGCTTCACTTGTCTCTCTGGATATGGTTAGGAGGGCAAGTGACACACTATAGATAGTCAGGCTCAGGCTCATGGCTATTGAGGTGGCATGGTGACCCCAGTCCCTGCCTACTGATGTTCTATCGCACAAGTATAGTTCTGTTCCTGAGCAGAATCCCTGCAACAAAGCCAGACCTATTGGCTTCGCCAATGCTTGTTATATATTGCAGTCCCTCGTAAGAACTTCTGGCTGGGCAAGGAAATAAATGATTAGAGAAAGCACAGAGGGGCAACATAAATATTTCAAAATGCACAGATGCACAGTAAATAAATCAGTTCGGACACTTCAGTGATGTTGAATATGATCCTTTAATGGATTATTGGACCACTTATGGCGTAAGACGGTGGAACAATACAGCCAAAATGCAGCCAACGTGCTTCACCCTGAATAGGGCTTCCTCAGGGCAATAATCAAAGTGCTCCAATCCTATAACTCCCTTGTGTTTTCCGAGGCTGACGGCGGGTCGAGAGACACGGCGCTGTATGCGGGCCTGAAATGAAGTGACTAATTAGGACTACCTTTCAACACTAGGAGTTTCACCTATTATAGTGAACAAAATAAATGAGAACTTGGATTATTGCCCTGAGGAAGCCCTATTCAGTGTGAAACGTGTTGGCTGCATTTTGGCTGTATTGTTCCATCGTCTTACGCCATAATGGTCCAAGAATCCATTTTAGGATCATGTTTAACATAAATGAAGAGACCCAACTGATTTGTTTACTGTGCATCTGTGCATTTTGAAATATTTAAGTTGCCTCTCTGTGCTTTCTCTAATGTACTATAACTGTGTGGTCTGTTGGCAGTGGACCTAGGAGGTGGGCAACCTTGACCTTTAATCATATTTCTGACTAGTGTATAGCTAGGTGGTATGGCTTTAAATTATCCCTTACTGCCTTTTTTTCTGTTTTCCAAGGAAATAAATGAGACGTCATTCTAGATGGCCACCAACCCTCCTTGAATGGTGGTCGCCATAAATATCTCATCTCATTCTACCTGGCAGATTGCAGCGGCTTCGTCAGAATCTTTTTTTTTTGTTTCTTTTCAAAAGAGACCACTTTACTTGCAAAACCAATTGAGCGCTTTGGCGTGGTCCAGCTCTGTGCCTTTGAAAAGCAGGCTCATTACGGGACGACTATGTAAAATCGATGCCTCGCGCAGGTTGGCTCCCCTCCCACTGCGCCACCAAAGTGGCTCAGTCCATTCAGAGGCATCTTTCCTTCCCTCCCTTTTGTTTCCTTCGGAAGTAAACATTTCTAGCAGATGGATTGAAGATGGCGAAAACACTGTGAGGTCCCTGATTGGAGACCGTTTGATGGGCCTGGCCATATGGCTTGATGGCTTAAAATGGCTGCCGCGCGAGCGCCCCGAATCAATCCCCATTCAAGGTCGCAACGAGGAACGTGCAGGACGGCCCGGGTGGCGCATTTCGCTCGCTGTTTGGCGATGTCACGCTGCGCGCGCACAGCGCAGACCTTTCATGCAGGTTAATTTCAAGGCCCTGACGAAGCAGCTTGTCGACATTGTCGCCATAGGCAAGAGAAGCGCGTTGATAATTTTAGAGTCGTAGGTTTTTTCCCGCCATCCAGCATTCGCAGACGCCATCCGTGTCGGACAATCAAGGTGTCTCATTCTGCTGTGAGCTGTAGGTCAAATTCAAGTTCTGCTAAGTGTCTATTTGGCGGCTTCTCTGGAAGTATAGGCACATTGGATATTTTCTTGCATTTCATGTGGAAATGCTTTCACAATACACATGCTCTTTATACCAGAACTTCACAATTGGATTTCACAAAGCTGTGCAAGTTACCGATCACGTCCTTTCTTGCAAGGTAATTTTCCTCTATCCGTTTTGACTTGCCGCATTGTAGCAGCACGTGTGCAGCAAAGCATCTTAGAAGGCATCACTGATAAAATAACACAATAAGAAAATAACTCTTTTTGGTGTATTTGTAATACACCAAGACACAACCGTCTACCAAGGACACCAGAGCACTGTTTAAAAGTCAAGAAAAACATTAGCTCCTACAAAAAAGTTATTTTTTACAATTAATTAAGGGGCAGATTTATGAAGGCCTTGCGCCGCTGGTGCGTCACTTTTTCCCATGTTAAAAATGACGCACCGGCGGCGCAAGGCCTTCATAAATCTGCCCCTCAGTATTTAAAAAAATACTAACAGACGTGCACACCCATAGATGAATTTGAAAAAAATCACACTTCTCCTTAGATTTATTTCCTGTTCAGTCGGTTTGTTTATTATCCAGGTGTATGGTTATTCTAGACCATAGAGTCCATTCCCGGGAAGGACCAATTGTCCACCTTCGGTCTTTCTTGAGTGTGGGTTTCTAAGAGCTAGGCAGATGTACTACATAAGGATGTCAGTCCTCCTGAGGTCTTAAAGTTTGCCCTTAAGTTATACCATGATCCCTTAAGCACTGCTAAATAAGTTATGCATGACACCAGAGCACAGCCGCCACACTTATAACACCGTACACAACTACCCCCCACAGCCGGTGGATTTGTTCTCCATCCCAGGCGGCGCAAAAGGCCTCAGGAGGTGGGATACACTTAGCTACAATTTCCTAAATTTAGAATCCTTTCTCACTGAAACAATCTTTCACCAGGGCCAAACCATAGCTGGATATCCCCTCCCTTGAAATTAAGAAAACAAACCTCATTCTTCCCTTTCCGAAAGCATCTCAAAATACTTCCCTTTTCACAATTTCTAAACAAAACCACACAAAAGATCCTCATGGAGTGACACTACTCATGATGTATCCTGCTTACTAACTGGTTGATCCTTGTTTTTAGAACTGTTTAGTTACTGACTCTTGCCTTATCTTTTTTTAATGTTTCATGTGAACCTCCCTGGGACCAAAGTGGTCCAGGTGGGCTATGCAAGACTATTACCTGGAGAAATAAACGGCCTGGACTCCAGAGGTAAACCAATAGTGCTCCCTCAGGATCGGTGAGTTGTGATGCATCCACCTGAAACCAGATATCCCAACCCAGACCCAGACGCAGAGTACAGAGTTGCCTTCAGACACACTGGAGGGCTTCAGTTGCACAGCATTAATAATGACTTCAGTGTCCTCTATGAGTGATATAGTAGACTTAATTTGCCGCATATGTATGCTATTTATATGTCTAAGATATTTTGGTTTTCACATAGTGCTTTGCATCACTTAGAAGTCATCTCAAATCAGGTAGCGAGAAAGTGCATAGAATGTGTGTGTTATTCTTGGTGTCGGTCTCCCTTAACCTTTTGCCTTCAACCCTCCTGTTTTGCTGACTTTTTTGTGGCCTTACACACTAGCACTGCTAACTTTTGCTTTAAAGTGCTTGTGTCTCCCCTCAAAATATGGTAGAATTGGCTTTGGCCTTCACCCACGTGGCATATTTAATTTACTTATAAATCCATAGTAAAGTGGTACTACATGTCTCCAGGGCCTGTAATTTAAATCCTAATAGTGGGCCTGTAGCACTGACCGTGCCACCCACTTAAGTAGCTCTTTAAACATGTCTTAGGCCTCCTATTGCAGCTGGTGTGTGCAGTTATTACTCTGCTACATCAACTGGGAAAATTAAACATTTTGTCAGGCCCAAACCCTCCTTGTTAATACATTTAAGTCACCCCTATGTAGACCACAAACAGCTCAGAGGGCAGGGTGCCTTGTATTTAAAAAGTAGAACATGTACTTTAAGTTTTACTTGTCCTGGTAGTGAAAAACTCTTACATTTATTTTTCACTACTGTAAGGCCTACCTCTCTCATCGGATAACATTGGAGTTATCTTATTACATGTAATAAGCTGTAACTACCAATCGAGAGCAGGTAGACAGGTCGAGTTTGGTTTCTAAAGAACTGTAATTAAATGCCCTCTTTAGTGGTAAAGTCAGATTTTTAGTCACAATTCTGAAAATGCCACTTTTAGAAAGTTAGTAAAACCACGGAGTTTGGTCCTGGGACAGGGGGCAGCTGGACCCAAATTACAATGAATAGAACAAAAAATGATAGCCCTCCTACTTATTTAGTCTCGCCTTAAGTTTATGAGACCACAAACAAAAATCAACGTTTCTTTGTTTGTATGGGTAATTTTATTTAACCCTTTTGTTCATTATTTTTAGTAAGATTTATCTTTTTCTATAGGCAAGAAGAACACTTTATATACACCTATATACAAATACAAAACATTTATACATATTTACAACAACTATACAAATAACACATTGAATCAAACAGTTATCAACAAACTTCACGTGTGAGAAAATATATAGCAATTCTATGTTCACAAATGGTTAATCTTTGTGAAATAAACAAAAAACCGCTACTAGACCCAAGAGGTGGAAAAGAAATGATGCGACAGAAATCAGAAATTAATTCACAATTAGTTCCACCAATAAAGACTGAACCCGTCAAGGGCAAATATTTTGAACTGTCTGTCTGTCGTTTGCCTTGCCAACGCGTTTCGAATCTGTCAAAGCTTACAGATTCTCCTCAGGGCTCTCTCAATGTTTTGGATCTTTATACAGAGTGCGGACGGCTCTCGTGATTCGGTTGTACACGAAGGCTGTTCCTGTGTTTGCATTTCCTGGTTTGCTCCCGAGAAAGAAAGCGCGAGTAAGACGCATACAACAGCGAGGGATACGCACCCCCGCCACTGATTGAACGAGTGATAGTTGGACAACGAGTACACGGCATGGCGATCGACGCCCCGTGATCACTACTAGAAATCTAGGTCGCTCGGAAAGGATAGAATGAGCAAACAGAGGACCTAAGATAGCATCTAATGCCACACCCAACTAAGAATTATTCTTCTAAAGTACTGACTTCATGCGGCGCACAGCCCTTCGTGTACAACCGAATCACGAGAGCCGTCCGCACTCTGTATAAAGATCCAAAACATTGAGAGAGCCCTGAGGAGAATCTGTAAGCTTTGACAGATTCGAAACGCGTTGGCAAGGCAAACGACAGACAGACAGTTCAAAATATTTGCCCTTGACGGGTTCAGTCTTTATTGGTGGAACTAATTGTGAATTAATTTCTGATTTCTGCCGCATCATTTCTTTTATACCTCTTGGGTCTAGTAGCGGTTTTTTGTTTATTTCACAAAGATTAACCATTTGTGAACATAGAATTGCTATATATTTTCTCACACGTGAAGTTTGTTGATAACTGTTTGATTCAATGTGTTATTTGTATAGTTGTTGTAAATATGTATAAATGTTTTGTATTTGTATATAGGTGTATATAAAGTGTTCTTCTTGCCTATAGAAAAAGATAAATCTTACTAAAAATAATGAACAAAAGGGTTAAATAAAATTACCCATACAAACAAAGAAACGTTGATTTTTGTTTGTGGTCTCATAAACTTAAGGCGAGACTAAATAAGTAGGAGGGCTAGCATTTTTTGTTCTATTCACTTTTAGAAAGTTGGCGTTTTCTTGTCCTTTCCTAACCATTAGGTGCCTGTCACAAGGCTAGGTGTAGCTGGCAGTTGGATTTTGTGTATTGCTCCTAGACAATGAGACAAAGGGAAGATAGGTGGCGGCTGGATGGGCCACTCTGAGTTAGCAAGGTGAAGGATCTGTCACCTACCACATTTGCACATCACAAAGGCTCTGCCTGAGCACGCTCACAAAAGGTTTGGGTCCTTTATGACCCCAGACAAGTTTGAGCCAGTACAGGGAGTAAGGGGTTGCCTGACACGTCATGGGGTGGAAACCTCAGCACATTTCTCCTCTTCAAAGTGTGCACCACGTAAAAATACTGGACTTCAGTCCCCAACTCTTCATTATATTTCTGGACCTGTGGACTCGACCAGGAAGGATTGTTTTGCTGCTCAAAGGACTGCTACTCTGTTGTACTGCTGCCTTGCTGGACTACTGACTTGCTGGACTGCTGCCTTGCTGAATTGCTGCCCTGCTACCCTCCTGCCTTAGTTAGTGGGATTGGACTTGCACCTGAACCCAGGATTCACAGAGTGACACTAAGGGCTAGTCTGCTGGCCTCCTGTTCAGAGACACAGGGTCATAACAGGCTCCCAACCACCAGAATTAACACCCAGTTCTAGCTGGAGTATGCCCCTAATCCCAAAGTGGTGCCCCTCTGGTCCTGGACCGTTGGTGTGGCCTCAGTGGAGTTGAATTGAAGTTTTTGGGCCTGTTGGCGCCAAAACCTTGTCTCTCACTCTTCCTGCCAATGTGAAATTCTGTCAACCTGCCCCTTTGCGCTACAGCATTGACTGCTCATGGGGAGTTCCATTGCGAAGTTCCAGCCAGACCACTTGCGATGAAAACAGGATCTTCTCACTACAGCAACGACCATCCACGATGCCCGGACTGCTCTTTATGCTACAACGACTGTCCATGATGCTTCCCTGCTCCTCGCAGCCCCTTCATTGCAATCGGGACTCTCTACGCTGGATTGAGAACGCACTACATCACAGTCTGCCTGATGTTGTGATTTTCTCCCGGTCTCACATGACCAGATAGCCGCCAGTGGCGATTTGGGCATTTTGGCACTATTTTTACTTAAATCTTTAAAATCGCATATCCCTGGTTCACTTGATTGGATTATTGTCATTTTGATCGTGATTTATTTATTAGAATCTACTCTATTTTCCTAATTTGGTGTAGGATTCTTCTACCGTTATGTTTTCATATTATTATTATTTGAAGGTTTGCACAAATGCTTTACACACTGCCTCTAAGTTAAGCCTGAATGCTCTGTGCCAAGCTACCAGAGGGTTGAGCAGAGGTTAATTTGGGGTTTGCTTGTGACTTCACCCTGACAAGGATTGTGGTTGCTGCTAGAAGCGGGGTTCATCCCTCCACCAGAAAACCAATATCTCACTGTGTGAGAGAGAAAATATTTTTATGGAATCACAAATGGCCTTGAAAATGGTCTATATTATTACCTTTATGGTGAAAGATGGTGATAACGTGGTTGTAGAAAGGCCCATTGAAGATCATACCTTGTCCACTACGTACTTGGAAGAGGAATCGGCCTTAGGTGTAACACAATGGTGCATGAGGTTGTAAAAATAAGTCAGTAATTCAGCCGGTGATTTTTTAGAAGTTAAAAGATAGTCACAAGACCACTGTAATCCTGCGGCTACATGCAATTTTTCATGCAATCTGTTACATAAATCTGTCACAAGATACCGTGCAATCTGTCGTACCACATGTAAGTGAAAGGTTATGCATTCTGTCATGTAGTGACATGTAGGTGTTTGTGCATGCAGTCATGTAGAAATCATGCAAGCAGTAATGCAAGCTTTCATGCAACTTTGTAGATATATTTTATCTATAGTAGGACCAATGTAGTACAATATGAAGTCATTTCAGAGGCCCCCAAATCCCAGCTCCTGGTGGTAGAGCTAAGGCACTAGGAAGTACAATATGGAGTCAACCCTAGGAGTAAAAGAAACCTAGGCAGGGTTGGACTGGGACAGAACATAGGCCTGGCCGCCAAAATAAAAGAGGCCCACAGTAGCGAAGCAGACAGCTAAAAAGTGTCACACATTTGGAAATTGGGGTAGTTTTAAACTTGTAAAGACACACTGCATAGGTGTTTTGCAAGGTATGGGAGAATGCATGCATTTTGCTTGCTGCAGGAAATGTGTGTTGTAATATTGGGGAAATCAGAGTAAAAATCAGCCAGTCGCACCAAAACCGCCCAACTAACCCGCACACTTACCTGTCAGACCAGCCCTTCGATTAGGCCCTGAGGTGGAGCTAAGCCACCAGGAGCTACCATGAGGTCTAGTCAAGTAAGATAGAAACACTAAGGTAGATGACCTGTGGTTTCACCCACAAAGTATTGAATTATTAGGTAAACGCAGTTGTCGGCTGAGTTGACCTCTATTAGTGTCTGTAGAAGGAGTGTGGTAGGTTAAGAGAAAAGACAGTAATGGAGCAACAGATGAAAGTAGAAACGTCAGGACAAATGGCTATTGAGGCAATAGTGTAATGCCCAGCTTGTAAATGACATTCACCCCTTTCTTATCAAGAGTTTGCTGTGGCATGCAGATTTCAGACTTTGCGAGCTAGGGTTGTACAAGGAGCAACAGAGACATGTCCCATGCACTGGTTACATGTATTATTTGAAGAATTGTCCCATGGAACTTACTTGTAAGCAGAGACCTGGGGAGGGATTGGGGCAGTGTTGAAGTGCCAGGTGAGTGAGGGCTGATCAGATGAATGACAGGAAACTGCCTGCAAGGGACAGCTGCCGATCATGCCATGAACACACCTAATGCTCCAACAACGAGGCATGCACTGTCCTCGGAGAAGTGATTCTGGGAGCATGTTGGATGTGGGCACACATGCAGCTCCAGACAGAGTTTAAGTGGCTTGCTGATGAATGTTCTTGGACCTGGGAGAAAGGTACATAGAGCATGGGATGTGTTGCTGGGGGCTGGTGTCTTTCTTCTTCTCTCTCTGCTCTACCAAAGTGGGTTTCTTCCTGATGTGAGCCAGAAGTGCCTCCCAGAGACCAGACGAAATGTACTTCTTAGTGCTGGAGAAGATGAGGGTCACTAGGCAGCCTCTGGTGCATGCGAGTTCCATTTTGTCATGTGAGCAGGCAGATTAGGGAACACCTGCCTCCGTGGGGCTTTTCAGACCTGCTGATAAGCTGAGACCAAAGTCCTCACTTTCTCCGAACACGCCAGTAAAACATGGCTCCTGATGAAGCTGACCCTGTCTCTCTCAGAAACCGACCGGCCTTTCACACGCACCTCATGGCCCTGGAAGGTGCTAACAGTTACCCAGTCTGCTCACAGAACTCCAAGGAATGTATTTATTTATTTATTTATAAAACTTATAAAGCGCACTATCATCTTGCAGGCATCCTGGCGCTGGTGGCTACATGAGAGAGGCAGAGTGTATATTGGGTGAGCACAGGAGACTAGGACTTAGGAAACAACCAGGTTTTCACACATTTTCTAAATGGGAGAAGTTCATTGATTTGCCTGATCTCCAATGGAAGGCTGTTCCACAGTTTAGCAGCTGCCACCCCAAAAGATCTTCCCCCTGACCTAGCTTTCTTAAACTCTCACCAATCTAGCGGATGAAGAGCAGAGCACTCTAGTGGGGGAGTACCAGACAAATTGTGATTGCATAGCTAGGGGTCCTAGCCCGTGGAGAGCTTTGAAAACAAGGCAGAGGGACTTGAATTGTACTCTCTGCCTAAGGGGGAGCCAATGAAGTTCAGCCAAAGCAGCTGATGCAGACGATCTTCTAGGCAGCCCTAATACTAACCTAGCTGCGGCTGATTGAATTCTTTGAAGCCTATCCAACAGGAAGCTGGGGGAAGCAAGTAAGAGGGCGTTACAATAATCGAGCCTGCTCAAGATTGTGCATCTCGTCACCAGAGCGCGCGCATGAGTGGGTAATAGGGGCAGAATCTTCCGAAGGGACCTAATGATAGCAAAGCAACAAATTGTGGTTTTAGCAACCTGAGCTTCCATAGTGAGTCTATTATCCAGCATAATGCCCAGGTTACGGACAGTTTCAACTGGTCGGACATTGACCGATGTTTCAGGGGGCCAAAAATCGACAGGAAAGTGACGAGGAATCCTGCTCCCTGCACAGAAGAGCACCTTGGTCTTAGCAACGTTAAATTGAAGAGAGTTGTTCTGTAGCCAGCCGGCCATATCCAGCAGACACTCATGAAAAACCTTCAACAATGTTGCATCCCCACCCTCAAAGGAGAGGATCAACTGAGTTTCATCCACATAGTTTATGGTATTGATCCCATAAGATTTGATGACCGTAATCAAGGGTTTTAGATACAGATTGAACAAAATAGGGCTAATATCCGAACCCTGAGGGACCCCATACGGCACAGGGGAGAAAGCAGATTGGAAAGGGGGAGGGACACCGCCTGCTGTCTACCCTGCAAAAAGGATCAAAACCAATGCAAGGCGCAGCCTCTTACCCCTGCCTCACTCAATCTACGCAAAAGGATTTTGTGGTTAACTGTATCAAAGGCGGCAGACAGGTCGAGCAGGATCAGGGCAACTGCCTGTCTCCTGTCTGCATGCCTTTGAAGCTCGTCCATAGCGGTCACCAAGGCCGTCTCGGTCCCATAGGCCTGCTGAAATCCAAATTGCACCTCCTCCAGCAACTGATGCCGCTCCAGAATTTTAGAAAGGGATACGCTAACCATGCGTTCAACAATTTTGGCAGGAAAAGGTAGTAGGGAAATAGGCCTGTAATTTTTTTCACATTCGGGATCCAAGGATGTTTTTTCAGCAGCGGGGATACCAGGGCCTGCTTCCAGTGGGAGGGGACTATACCACCGGCCAAAGACTGGTTACATATCAGGCGAAGAATAGGGAATAATTCCTCCTCATATTCTTTCCAGATCTTATGAGGGATAGGGTCCATAGGGGAGCTGGAGGAAATGCCCCATGCCAGCTTGCTAAAATCCTCCTCCATTAGAGGCGGGAGTTCCGATAGTTGATCCGCAAGCTGCGAAATGGAGCCATTGTCTCCACCCTCCGAGGCCCGATCACGCAGAACAAGGGAGCTGCTGGACTTAGAGGAACCCTCAAGATCATTGATGATCAGTTCAATTTTCTCTCTGAAGAACTTAGCCAAGTTCTCACATAGTTCCTGCGAGAGGGGTATCGAGTTCTTAGAGCAGTCAGTACTAGTGAGGCTGTTCAGTATGTTGAAGGTGCTCCTAGAACTGTTAACAGCGCTACAGATCGCGGAACAGAAGATTTCCACGTCAAGGTCTTATATTCCAGGATTTTGAGCTTCCAAAGCATCCTGTCTGTCTCTATATAACCACGCCTCCATCTTCTCTCTGCCTGTTTGCAGGCTAATTTCAAATTTTTCAAGGTGTCATTGAACCAAGGGGCCGAAACTCTACCCTTGCGTCTATGTTTTTTGAGGGGTGCATAGGATTCCACAGCCGAGGTAATCTTAAAACACAGGAAGGCATAGTTCTCATCGACTTGTTTGTCCAAGGAGAAGAAATCTCAGCCGTGCAAGAGCCTTCCAGTCTCTGCCTAAAAATTCCATATTTCATGCGGAACCCGGGTCTGGGCAGCATTGGATTTGACATAAAATTTGATGAAAAAATGGTCTGTCCAATCCATGGGCAGCGTATCGCTCATCTGCAGCAGATTAGGGACAGAAAAAATTAAATCAAGGCTGTGACCCTTCTTGTGAGTGGCTTCCCCAATTTGCTAAAAAGGCCTAGGCCATCACAAGAGTGAAGTAAGTTAATAAACCCAGAATCAAGGGAGCCATTAGGCCACTAATTAAAATCCCCCAGGATTATCAGTTTATTGTGGGTGGCTGCAATGTTAGTGAGGGTAGATAAAAAGGATTGTTGCTGCTGAGCACTGAAGGCTCCAGGGGGTCTGTAACATACAACCCCAGTAAAAATAAGTCCAAATTCATTTTTTATGGACAGGCCGAGTAGCTCCAATCCATTGACCAAATCCATATCAATGGTCCCTATTTGCCAAGAGGCCCCCACCTCTTCCAGTTGGTCTGGGAAGATGAAGAACCAGGATCGACCTGACAATCCGGGCGAGTCAACATCTCCGTCAAAAACAGGACGTCAAGCTCGTGTGATTCCACCAGTAGTTGAATTTCAACGCTGTGTTTTGGCAAAGACCTTACAGTAAGAAGTCCACACGATAAGAGCCCCGCCAAGAAAGTCGCACAAAGGGTAGGCTGACTCAGCGAACCCAAGGGTCCCTTTGCAGGCGTGGCACTCATCTATGCGACGCAATGCCTCACTTGATTAACGTGTAGAACCCACTATCAGACTTGGGTCCTCAGTGTGGAAAAGACAGGCAGCATAACTTGCGCTTTGCGCTTCCCTGGTACGGAAGGGCGCAGACGAGCTTGCCTTTGGCGTGCTGCCGGCGTGCCCGCTGCGCGCGTTCGCTCCAGCGATGTTTATATGGAGCCCTGAGCGTGTAGCCCCAACCACTAGAGCGTGGTTCAGGACTACCCTCAAGATGGCGGGTCCGCTCGCACGGATGGACCAGGCCAGAGGGAGAGGAACACCAGGAGCAGAGAGAACGCTCCAGTCCCTGCAGTAAGTGAGGCTAAAAATAACTATTAACACTAAGTTTTAAAACAAACTTAGAAAGTGCCCCGCAATTCAGGGGTGCGTGACCGTGCTAGGCAGACCCCTACCAAAACAAACACTGCCACCCTCAGCAGCCGGTTCAAGGATTGCGCGCTCGCTCCAGCGTTGTTGATATGGAGCCCTGAGCGTGTAGCCCCAACCACTAGAGCGTGGTTCGGGACTACCCTCAAGATGGCCGGTCCGCTCACACGGACGGTCCAGGCCAGAGGGAGAGGAACACCAGGAGCAGAGAGACCGCTCCAGTCCCCGCAGTAAGGGAGGCTAAAAACAACTATTAACACACAGTAAAATTAAGTTTTAAAACAAATTTAGAAAGTGCGCTGCAATCCAGGGGTGCGTGACCGTGCTAGGCAGACCCCTACCAAAACACACACTGCCACCCTCAGCAGCCGCTTTAAGTGGAATTCTGCAGCGTTTTCTGGCAATACATGTAATTCCAAGGGGGTTAACAATCTTTACAAGGCAGTTATTAGATAGCACTACCTTTACAACACAGTCATTACAACGCAACATCCTTTACATCACATGCAATTACAACGCAGCCATTACATCGCATGTCACTACAACGCATGTCATTACAACGCATGTCACTCCAACGCATGCCATTTCAACTGAATATAAGGTAAGTAATGGGTAATAGTAATTTTTACCCCGACACTATCCAACCCTTACCCTACTGTTGCACTCACTGGAGAGGGAATAGTAATTTTTACCTCTACACTATCCAACACTCACCCTACTGTACACCTAAAAGTAATGTGCGCAGTAATGGTATCTGTTGTAATGGAATGCATTGTAAATGTAGTTTCTAAAAATGCGTTGTGAGGGCATGCGATTTCAAGGACGCTGCAGTGTAAAAGCTGCATTGTATAGGCATGCGTTGTAAATCTTTGCATTGTAGCATCATTCATTCATTCCATGGAGTGAAACTCAACAAGCTCCGCCCAGGCCTAGTCAAAGGGACTGCTGAATTAGGCAGGAAAAAATGAACATGGAAATATTTTAAGTTCAGATTGATAGACAGACCAACCTGTGGCCAGCTGTCTGTGGACATTCCTGTCTCACTTCCAAAATAGTGAGAATTTACACATTTTCAGTCTAAGAAACTGTGGCGGGTCAAGGCAAGTTACATATCACAACCAATAGGTAAATAGAAAACACAACTCATGGTAGTATTAACATTTGTTCTACACCAAAGAAAATGGTGTAGCATGCCTTACAAAGGAAGCAGTACTGCATTTAAAATATAAACCACACATCTCTTTCGGCCAAAGCAAGTCCTTCATTTGTATATAATTGTAAATTTGCTCTTCCCAGGAACATAAGGAACAGGAACCCTTGTATTTAATAAATGTTAGAAACCAATAAGACCGTAGAATTCACTGTATTTCATATTATTAAGCTAAGAATGAAGGTCAGAGCTGAGCCCTGTGGTGCACAGGCAAGCTGGGGGTAGATGAAGCTCTGAAAACCTCAACTATTGAAAATGTGCAATTCCGAAAACGCATTAAGGCCTTCACTTCACTCAAGTCAAGCTAAGAGGACTTCATTATTTTAAATACAATTTAAACATTACCTTTGTGACTCTCTAGTAACAGTTAAATCATAGAATTATGAACAGTGGAATCCAATGAGCACAGTTTGCACAGCTCTGTGTCTGCAGCCAGCGGTTGGGACTTCTGGCTTCAGGTGAGTGGCCGGGCAGCAAAGCTAATTGTGTTTGCTTTTCTTTAATACCATTTTCCAGCAGCAGCTAATGCGTGTAATTGCCTGAATTGTTGAGCCAAAATGTTAGGTTGGAGGGAGTCAGTGGTATTAGCATCGAGAGCCCTGCCTTTCTTTAACTTCACTGCTGTGACCCTCTTCATGGGTTGTGAGAAGCAGATTTGCCACAGTTCTTTAATGAAATCTGCTCCATACAATAACAAGTAGCAGTAAAATCGGAGCTAGTTCCTGAATTCCCGAAGTGCTGAAATAAAATAGTTTAGAAGCAACAGATATATATTGCGCTAGGCAGGGAATTCATTGGCACCGAAAATACCATCTGAACAAGCAGTAAAAGTTTTTTCAAAAACCTTCAAAATAGTGATTACAATAGTATATACTCAAAACACCTCCAATTATGTTTTTAAGATTTGTTTCATGTAATGCATTTTTTTTAAATATAAGCCCCAAACACATTCAACCCAGCAGGCAAACTGACCATACTTAATTTAAACCTCACTCTTGAAAGCACTTTCATCCACAAATAAGTGCAGACCACATTTTCCATCTTTCATTCTGTAGGACAACGCCTTGGGTGAAGCCCGGCCGAGTTTAGGGCAGTGCGACTGGTGCCCCCGCGCCTGGTGCTGACCTGGAGGAGGGGGCGCTCACCTCAGGTGGGGGTGCAGTTTTTGGCAATAACTTACAATTTAAAAGCATCTGATGCAGAGTTCCTTGCCTCCAGATTTCAGGTAGCAATAAAAATATGAAGATAACTCTTGGATTAATGTTCCTGCTAGAGAGAGAGATGGGAGTTTTGTCTAGAGAAGGTTTGCCTCGCCATAAAGTAGCCCAAAGGGTTAATATGCCTGCTGCAAAGAACAGATCTGTATTTTATGCTGATAGCTGAGTGTACTAGTAAAGCCAGCCTTTCCCAGCACTTTAAAACAAATGAAATGTAGGTGACAGAGGTACTATGGAGAGATGAGGGGCATTTTGCAGGGTGGTAGTGAGGGAATCCGAGGAGGAGATCATGGTCCCCCGCATGGTCCCCCGCATCCGAAGAGTGACCGCCAAGACGTGGAACACCCTCCCCAACCGCCTACGGCAGACCGAAGACCTCCTAACCATTAGGAGACTCCTCAAGACCTGGCTCTTCGAAGAGTAGCAGCATTCTCCCCCCCTCACCCACCCCCCCCCCCCCCCAGCGCCTTGAGACCCTCACGGGTATGTAGTGTGCTTTACAAATGCTATGATTGATTGATTGATTGATGTTGGAGGGTGCTAAAAAAGATTGCCGCACCAGGTGTCACCAGGGCTTAGCCGGCGCTGGGCGACGCACTGGCTCTACGGCACTTCCACCCCTCTGAAGGTAAATGTAATGGTTCTACAGGTGCAACTGCAGTTACAAGAGCAGCAACCAAACCAACAACAAGGAGCACAAGCACCCAGTAGACGGAGAAGAAGGACCAGGAAGTGTCTCAATCCTTTAAATATGTCCAGGAAATATGTTCTTACAAACGTTCGCCTTGACATGGACATCATCCTCAGAATATTGGACTCATTGCATCCAGGGCCGGACTGGGCATAGTGGGCACCGGGCAATCCCCTGGTGCGCCTCACAGGTGGAGGCAGGTTTAGTTACTGGGCCGTTTTTGCAGCATAGCTGCAAAATCGGTCCTGTACCAAAATCAACAGAGAACCGGCCACGGCAAAGAGCTAGGCGGCACCTCCAAAGAGTGGGGGCGATTTGGAGGGAGTATGTGGGGGGGGGGGGGTCCCGCAGGACGTCTTCAAATCAGGGCACAGCCAACATTTTCAAAAGCCCTGAAGCAGTTACTGGGCGCCCCACTCTAACTTGCACCATGGTACAAACCTTTTCCAACTGCAATTTATACAGTGAATGGTGTCAGGGCTACGTTTGATGCCATAGGTAGATTTCCAAACGTAATAGGTGCCCCTTACTGTACACATGTGGAACTTCTACCACCAAGAGCAATTGAGCATATGTATCGCAGAACTACGATCAGGGCCATCTTAAGCGCTGGTGGTGCCCGATGTGACAATCATTTTTGGCGCCCCCAGATACCATGACCACCTCCTCAGATTATCTTACTACCACTGGGCAAAAGTGACCCTCATCTCTCCAATCTTAAATTATTGCTAAACACAGCACCTTCCCCTGAGGTCAGCACCCCCTCCACAGGTCAGCGCCAAAGGCGGCCGCACCTGTTGCACTGCCCTAAAGTCGGCCCTGGCTACAATACAGCCTACCATTAATGCACAAATGGTATGTAATATACAGAATTCTTCATTACTCATTGCTGGGCCCATTTCCCTGTATCTACACAACTCTATGATTTCAAGAAATAACTGGGTACAATATACCATGACAAGATATTGCTTACAAAGGGCATGGTTGCTAGGTGAGTAGAAATACACCACTATTTTCTGACTTTTCAATTGAAATAATGCTTCTACATGTAAGTAAAAGTAATGTAACTTACTTGCTTTTTTCCCCATGTAATTGACTTTGGTCATCCATTGCGTGATTGGTTTATCCCACCCATTTATGATGAACAACTTCATCTCAACTAAGATATAGTGAGGCACAATCTAGGACAGACTATGAGATAGACAGAACGTTTGGACTAATCCAACCTTCTGATGTGTCCACCATACTGATGTGTGCTACAGATAAAGTCTTTAACATTACAGCCGTGTGGTGAATGCAGTTCAATATGGCTATAAGCCATTGTTTGACCATGCTCGAAGAGGCAAACTAGCCAGATGATGGCTCAAGTGATACAGATGACAATGCCAAGTGTGTACAGACCCAACAACAGCAGGACCAAAACGCAGCAGACCTATGATATGGACTCATTAAAAATTACTATTGATGCTTTGAAAGAAAACTTTCCAATAAATATAAATACTTCATTAATATTACAACTTTTATGATGCTTCACAATAATAATTCAGAATAAATGTGTATAAATGTGTATCTTTTCACATTTGGAAAAGCACAAATTACTAAAAAATCCTACATGCAATTATTAAACGTAACCTGTCAAAAACTCTTAAGGAACATGTTTTGTTTTTTAGAAATTGTCTCAGAGGGCGTTGGTGGGTTTGCTGCATCTGCAGATCTTGCCCTTCTTCCTACTGTAGGATCCTGATGTGAAGGGTGAAATCAGAAGTACGTGAAAGTTGGTGGTGAAAGAGCAGTGGAAAGGTTGTCCCTTGTGCTGACATCACTAAGTTAAAGCAGGCATCCTCTGTGATTTCCACTAAATTGTGTTCATTCCCAGGATTCGGGAAAGCTGAGTATCATAGTTTTGCAATGTGTTTGTAAATCATTTGAACACCATTGTGTTTTCCCTCTCTAGTTCAGTGGCCGTGGCATTGGCAGTGGCGTAGGAAGGGGGGTGCGGTGGATGCGGGCCGCCCCAGGTGTCATCACTGATGCGGGTGACAAAATGTCAAAAATATGTGTTTTAAACATATTGTTGCCATTTTGTCAAGCCGGGAGTGACACGTGTCATCACTGAGGGGAGTGACAAAATGGCAAACATATGTGTTTTAAACGAGAGATGACCTTTACATCGTGGTCATCACACCGCAATGCCATTACAACGCCGTTGTTACGACGACGGCATTGTTACTACGCAAAGCCATTACTATGCAAGTCATTACATCGACTTGCAGTAGATGGCGTTCTAACAGTAGGAATAGTATAGTTTTCTAATCCAACACCTTCCCTACTGTTACGTAGGCTGGAGTTGGAATAGTAAATTAAATTATACATTTCTAATGTCAGCGCACCGTCTACTGCAAGTCGATGTAATGACTTGCGTATGATGGCTTTGTGTGGTAACAACGGCATTGTTGTAACAACTGTGTTGTGATGGCATGCGATGTAATGACTCACGTTGTAAACACATAATTTTGCCATTTTGTCAAGCCAGGGGTGACAAGAAACTTTCAGCACTGGGTACCAACTGACCTTGCTACGCCACTGAGCATTGGCAGGCTGAGCCCAACGCCACTCTTGTGCTGATGCACACAATGCAACATAGAAAGTGCCTCCTACTACTGCAATGCCACCAACGCCCTGAGTGTGACTCTTGTATCATTTAAGACGTTACACACGTTGCCACTTTGATCAAGAAGGGCTCCTAGCTGCTGACTTATGCTTGCCAAAGGTGTGTGATTGTGATAGACTGTTGAAAAGGTGGAGCTCTGCTCCTCATTGGCTCAGGTCGGAGAGGGGCAGATCGTGTTTCCAAAGGCTCTGTTTACCTTCCTCTCTGCATGAGCCTCAAATACCAAGAACCTTAAAATATAGCGCCCATGCTCCACATCAGATGCCTCTTGGCTCCACAGAGGCCCCCTGCTGCGATTGTGAATGCACCTCTGTAACTAAGGCTAGCACTATTGCTTCAGAGGAAGGAACAGTTGTGAGAGATGTGCAGGTTTCTATATTACTAGTGATTGTGGTGGGAGAGGTAGCAGAGGTGGGTGCAGTAATGATTGGCACTCTGGTGGTGATTTTGACAACTATGATGACTTCTTGTGACTTGCAGGATGGTTGCCATGTACCTTGCTGCTAGAGAAACTAGTGGAAGGTTCATTCATGTCCCCCCCCCCTCCCAGCTCTTGTGAAATGTTAAAATAAACGCCTTTTACTCTTTGCTTACACTAAAACACACTTTATTTAATTTTCATTAACCTTAGGTATTCATTGATTTTTCCGAAATGGCACACAATTACCTACCACAAAGTATTTACTTTCTGATTATTGGATATAAAGTCATCCCATAATGATATCCAGATAGGCTTTTCCCCTGTATGGCCTTAAACTAATGAACAGTGATTTAGAACTGTATGAAAAGCTAACAATGTCTATGGTTCCTAATAAAAATATTCACACAAATAATTAATTCTCGGATATGTTATATACCATTTTCTGCACAGTATATGTCCCATCTCCTATTTAAATATATTTCTATTCATGACCAAATTGTGTAATCCTAGTTAAATCCCTTTATGTTTCATTTCCCTTGATCGTCTTATATGAGATTAGCTTCAAGCAATTAAGTAAAAGAAGTACCCTGCACAAAAACGTTTCATGTAAATATTTCAAAAGACTGTAAAAGTGCACCATCCATAACAATTTTACTGGCGATAATATAAGGAGTACCTGACAATTAGCTCATTTGCTTCGCTCACAACATCATTATCAGGAAGGAGGGAGGTTCATGAATGTTTTTACGTTCAAGTTTAGAAACTTAATGGCTTATTCACAGAACTAATCTGAGACAAAATCCTAACCTTACTACTTTTGGTATTCACAGAAGGCATTTAGTAGTAGTGAAGTCAGTATTTTGTCTTAAGTTAGTATTTTGTCTTGAAGTTATTATTTTGTCTTAAGTTAGTATTTTGTCTTAAATTAGTACTCTGTTTTAAGTTAGGATTTTGTCTTAAATTAGTATTTTGTCTTAAATTTGTATTTTCTCTTAAGTTAGTATTTTGTCGTAAGTTAGTATTTTGTCTTAAGTTTTGGTCTTAAGACAAAATCCTGCCTTAAGACAAAATACTAATTTAAGAGAAAATTCTAATTTAAGACAAAATACTAACTTAAGACAAAATCCTAACTTAAGACAGAATACTAACTTAAGACAAAATATTAACTTTACTACTACTGAATGCCTTTTGTGAATGCCAAAAGTAGTACGTTTAGGATTTAGTCTCAGATTAGTTCTGCGTATCGGCCCCTTACACTTTAAATACATGTAAAATCAGTAAGGTGAATTAATGTACTAGGCTGAAACACTTCCATAGTCTATATCGTGTTTTCATGCTTTGTTTTTGTGTACCTTTTATCTTAGATATTTTGAAGGGCCTTCGTGTACCTTGTGACTTAGGGATGAGCCATAGCCCTGGTTCTGTTTTGGTTCAGCTGCATTTGCAAACTAGGAAATTGCCCAGGGTCTAGTCTTCCAAAGTGCCCCTGAAAAAGTGATATTTCTCAACTCTGTCTCTCTCTCTCTCTCTCTCTCTCTCTCTCTCTCTCTCTCTCTCTCTATCTCTCTCTCTCTCTGTCTCAATCTACCTCTACATCTGACTCTGTCTCTTCCAACACAGCCATATCTTAAAACATTGTCCTTTTATATACCTCTCTGTAGCTCCGCTCATATTTTATTCTCACCTATTTGTCAATTTAATTTTTCTTTCACTACCCTTTTTACCTCTCTATTTCTCTGTCAACCTCCCTCTAGCATACACTTCACCTCATCCTGCCTTTCCATCTACCCTCTTGTTCTGCCTCATCTTTTGCCCTTCACCCCTGTCTACTTCTCTGTCTTGTTGTACCTCACCTCTCTTTAGCCTCACCGATCACAAAAATCAACACCCTTCTTACATCAGCTCTCCTTCTGCTTCCTCCACAGATACATCTATTTCACCTCTCTGTACCACCCTCTACCTTGCTTTCTCTTTGGCCAGGTAGCAGGCTCTTTTGCTGAGACACATTGGAATTTATCTGTGGTCTAGGGACCTGACTGATGAGGCGATGGAGTGATTTGAGCTCTGATCTAAGCCTACCCAACAACACCAGTGGGCGGTGATGTGATCGGGCTCAGTCCCTGCATGCCCTCCACAAGCATTACTAAGGACTGGTGTGCCTTCAGAGTTTGACGGGGTACAAGGGACCAGTCAATATTGCAAAACTCAATGGTCCCAAATTTATCAACCTGGAAAGAATTAAAGGCTGAGTCAACCCTGCTGAGAAGTGTTCCGTTAACTTGCATAGTGCAAATAGGTCTGTACAAGTGAGTGAAAACCTACTAAACTACCTCTCTGAAAAATAGTCCAAGGATCTGAGTTGAACAGTGAGTATAATGTTCTATTTGATATGACTGCTAACAGCCTTTAGTCAAGCAACCACCAACCCCACACTGTAAGCTGCACTGCTTCCCCACATTTTCCAAACCACTGTTGCACCTCAAGAACAGCTGTGTCCCATGGTCAGTGACGGCTACCGCCCCTCTCCCTGTGTACCCACATCAACCCAGAACACATTGACACGGAACATGATTTGTCTTTGGAAGGCGGGGGATCGCAAGACCTCCCGGCCGTATTTATTAAGATACAAAATAATAAAAATTGTTAAACAAAATATACAATTTTATATGCAAAAATATTCAGGAACATTTAGATACAATCATATCGACAAGTGTGATCGGCTAACCTTAACAAGATTCTAATACAGCTTGTTTCCCAACCGAATCTAACATCCTCATCTGAAAATTTTTGCATACTAACATTTATGGCCATATGGCAAGGTCGCTAACCGGTGTCAGGTCTTACAAGCTGCGCCCTTACCGCAGGTGCGCATGCGCAGCCAGGCCCGTTAATTACCTGGTCCACCCGTGCAGCCGAGCCCGTTAATTATTCGGTCCACCCATGCAGCCGAGCCCGTTAATTACTCGGTCCACCCATGCAGCCGAGCCCGTTAATTACTCGGTCCACCCCGTGAACTCCATTTAACCACTGAAGGAGGGCCCTAACTCACGTCACCAGCTGCCCCTGAAGTTCTAGGAGGGGCCAGTGACCCCTCCTCCCCCTGGGCGGACACCTCCAAAGGATGATGCCGCCCCCTCAGACCTTAAAATAGCTGCTCACCGGTCATAACCTTACCGCATGTCCAATACCCTAATAAATACGACGACCTGTGGACAAAAGGAACTGAAGGACAGCTACACTATCTAAATCAACATGTCATGACATACCATCATCAGGCTACTATGGGAAAAAAGGCCTAAACAAAATATCAAACATTATTTACATTTTAACACAACTCCATAAACGGGAAGCCAATACTTAGTACACGAGAGATGTACACAATTACAGTATACACCAAACATTCTAACCGACATTTATGCTTCAATTACACATCCTAAAAGGGAAACAACTTACTTAATAACAAAACAGGTATACATAATGCACAACACAGCTTTGTTCCAGGGATGGTGGGTGGGGAAAATTAGGAGGCCCCGAGCGCAGAGCACGACCAGTGTGGGGGGAGCGACAGGCGACAAGAAGGGCCACCTGAGCGCCCCCCTCCTTTATTCCTGGAGACGCGGGGAGAGGGCGGGCTGCCCCCTCCCCTCGCCCCTCGCCGCCCGCCCCTCTGACCCGGAAGTCTGCACCGCGCCTTCCGGGTCAGGGATTGGACGCCGGCCGACCGGTGGTGTGGCGCACACCTCCTGCGTAATCATTGGACGCCGGGAGATCATGCCCCCCCACCACTGGGAGGCAATGTGAGAGGGGATTGCAGTACCGCCATGCGGGCGGGGGGGCCAAGGGCCCCCCCTTTTCACATGGTCAGTGACGGCTACCGCCCCTCTCCCTGTGTACCCACATCAACCCAGAACACATTGACACGGAACATGATTTGTCTTTGGAAGGCGGGGGATCGCAAGACCCCCGGCCGTATTTATTAAGATACAAAATAATAAAAATTGTTAAACAAAATATACAATTTTATATGCAAAAATATTCAGGAACATTTAGATACAATCATATCGACAAATGTAATCGGCTAACCTTAACAAGATTCTAATACAGCTTGTTTCCTAACCGAATCTAACATCCTCATCTGAAACTTTTTGCATACTAACAATTATGGCCATATGGCAAGGTCGCTAACCGGTGTCAGGTCTTACAAGCTGCGCCCCTACCGCAGGTGCGCATGCGCAGCCGGGCCCGTTAATTACCCGGTCCACCCGTGCAGCCAAGCCCGTTAATTACTCGGTCCACCCATTCAGCCGAGCCCGTTAATTACTCGGTCCACCCCGTGAACTCCATTTAACCACTGAAAGAGGGCCCTAACTCGCATCACCAGCTGCCCCTGAAGTTCTAGGAGGGGCCAGTAACCCCTCCTCCCCCTGGGCAGACACCTCCAAAGGATGATGCCGCCCCCTCAGACCTTAAAATTGCTGCTCACCGGGCATGACCTTACCGCCACAGGCCAGCATTGTTACCCGACGATCTGGCCTCCCCCCTAATCCTAAGAAAGGTCATGTTCACCTCGCAAATCCCTCTAGCCATGCTAATATGTTGTTCGACCACAGGACATTCCCAGCGTCAGTCAAGTGCACCCTGTCCTGCAGGTAGAAATGCTCCCCCCAAATACACCCGTGAGGAATCGTCTGCAACCTGGGGGCTCGAAATAATTTGTCCAACTGTGTGTTGATCCTCTTTACCGAGTGATTCAACGCCTTAACCGAGTCCCCCCCTCGCCACTGCCACCGAGGAATAAGTTGCGACCAAACTACTGTGCAACCCACGCATGTTCTGGACACCCACCCCGCAGTGGAGATGATTTCTTCTATCAGGATGCGCCTCCCTAGATTGGCCAAATCGTTCTTCCCCAGGTGAAGTATCACCACTGACGGGGGAGCGGGTTGCTGAGATAATAGTTCCAGAAAGTAGTCTTTGAACTTTCTGATGCCTAAGCCTCCCCTCCCAAAGAAGGAAACGGAGAACCCCTCTTCCTCAGCCCTTCTCCTCCTTTCACCTGAAAGAAACACATTTTTTGCGTGCCGCACATAAGAGTGGCCCACAATCCAAGTCACCAATGTCCGTTGATCTTCTTGTTGTTTGTGTTGCGAAGCTGTTGTTTCTTGCCGACATTCGGCGAGTTCCTCCCCCGCGTGACAGGTTCGGGAAACTGCAAAACCAGAAAATACCAAGCATGAGTCATCTTGCCATGTCACAACATGTCAATACGTACATAACGTTTGTAACACTCAGACGACCATCTCCCAATCCTTTTAGCATTTTCGACTGGGAGTCCCCGTACAACTGCCTCAGTTGCTTCCCCAATTCTGAAAGAATGGGTGCCAAATTCCGTGGGATCTAGGCCTGCTTTTGCGGCCGCCAGCTCCAGGACTCTCCTAAACTGATACCTGGTCAATGGTGTACCATCCGTGTGACACAATAGTGCCCCCCCAGCCTACCCTCCCGCTGCCTTCTAAAAGCCTCTACATGCGAGACTGGGCAAGAAGGGTTGGTCCAAGCCCTGTGAAGCACTATGGTATCCCCCCGTCCCTCCTGGTCGGTTTTCGATCTTTGAATTGTAACCCATATTGTATCTTCCTGGATCACCACACAGGCCACTTGAAGGCCGCCCCATTTGTCACCCTTTGACGCTGCTACCAGCTTGCCTATTCTTAGAGCTCCATAGAACGCTGGTGTGAACGCAGCTTTGAAAAGCAGCACCTCCCATGTTGAGTTACAGACGCCCTGGAGTGCCAACAATAGGGCTGTGAGCCTTACCAGCCCAATCGGCTTTCTCGAATCTGTCGAGTGACCCTGTATGCGACGCCAGCCCCTCAACGCCTTGCGCACTACAAATGTGTTCGTAGGGTCCCTCATGCCCTTGGCTTGTGCGAAGAAGGAAACTGCCGCCCTGTGCCTGTTTGCAGCTGCCACCGAGCGCCCTTTCCTGTGCATCAACTCTAGGTATGCAGCAAAACTGTCCTCCTGTGCCCAGCTAGCCTCCCAATGATGCCCTAAGAAAGTACAGTAAGACAAGAACGCCCCTTCGTATGCTGTCTTGGTCCTGGGGGCTAAGCTAGATGCCACGAGGTGCGGTAGTCTGGGGCACCAATCCGCCAGAGAGCAACCGGAAAAGGTGCTGGCGAGGGGTCTGCTGCTGGAATCTGCTCCCTGAATACCTGCATTTTAAAGCGCGAGCTGCATTATTGAGAACGCCTGGCACATGTTTGGCCCTGAAAATCACATTCCATTTCAAACATTGTAGCACAATCTCCTTTACCAAGCGCAGTATGAATGGACACCGTGCCGCTTGTTGGTTAATGCATTATACCACGCTCATGTTATCCGACCAGAACACCACCGACTGATTGCTAAGGTGCTCCGGCCAAACTATCAGTGCTACCCATATCGGGAATAGTTCCAAGAATACGATGTTGGTGGTCAAACCCCACAACCCCCACTCCTCAGGCCATCTCTGGGCGGCCCACTTGGTCCCCAGGATGGCGCCAAAGCCCACGCTACCAGCAGCGTCCGTCCATAAACCCAACTCTGCTGATGTCGTGGGGGGCCGGGCCACACTATCCTGCCATTGAAGTCCTCCAGGAATGCCGTCCATATCCGCATATCCTGGCGAACCTCGGTTGACAACCTAGTGCGGTGATGTTTCTCTCTCAAATCCTTCATGGCTTGGGCAATCGACCGAGAGAAAGGGCGTGCCATTGGGATGACTCGCAATGCAAAGTTCAATTGGGGTACAGGGGTATTTTAAGGGTTTAGGGCTAGGTTTGGGTTTTGGGGTACAGGGGTTGTTTAGGGTTATGGGGTAGGTTTGGGGTTTGGGGTACAGTGGTATTTTTAGGGTTCAGGGCTAGGTTTGGGTTTTGGGGTACATGGGTATTTATAGGGTTCAGGGCTAGGTTTGGGTTTTAGGGTACAGGGGTATTTTTAGGATTCAGGGATAGGTTTGTGTTTTGGGGTACAGGGTATATTTATAGGGTTAAGATGGGTTAGTGTTTAAGTGTGTTGGGGTATTTTAAGGAGTAAGGGTGGGTTATGATTATGGGGTGCAGGAATATTTAAAGGGAGCAGGGTGGGATTAGCACACGATATGAGACATGGCATGAAGGGTGGAATGTACCACACGCCCCCAGCGTTTGTCACGCCCCCCAGCACACGCCCACAGCACAACGCAGACATGCCCACATGGGACTACTTTGCTGGCACGGTTCTTTTACCTTTTACATGTATATGGTGGGCGACTGCATAGCCTATGTCCTTCTGCTGCAACTGCCCTTTCCAACGCTGTATTGGGTGTTGTGATTGGTGCTGTGGTTCCTGAGATTACCCGCCTCAAAGGTTTGGGCTCTCTCTTTACTATATTAGTATGGATAATGGATATTAGCAGATTTTAAGTGGTTTGCTAGTGGTTCTAGGAATAAATTGAAAAGAATGGGAGAGAGAGAAGATCCCTGTGGAACGCCCAGTGTGATCACATGGGGCTTAGATAGAGATTGGTTCATGTTGACTCTCTGGGATCTGTTTTGGAGGAATGTGAAAAACATTGCAATATGACCCCTGATAGGCCCATCCTTTGTTCCAGTAGTTTTTGCATTTTCACACTTGACATTGGAAGCTAGCATGAACTTCTTGGTCTGGAGGGGGTAGCATGTCTTGCACTCTTTATAGCCTTTTAAATATTGTCATTTCCTGACAACCTTTTCCGGACAGCCCTGGATACTGCTCCCCACCGCAGCGTGGTGTGTGTCTGGCACATGCACGTGAGGCTAGGTGCTGGAAGTATGCCCTCTGCTGCAACACACTCCATGGCCTGGTCTCGATTAGCGCCCTATCCCCAACTGAACAGTGGGTGATGGTACACTCTGCTGCAGGCGCTAATGCACTTTTCTGAGGGTGGTGGTGCAGCGTGCCTCAGGCTATGGTTGAATGTTCTGAGGATGGAAGTGCATATGCCTTGTGTGGTAGTGCATTATGCATTGCTGGGAGTGTACTACACAGTGGGTGATGGTACATTCGGATGGAGATGCTAATGCACTTGTCTGACGGTGGTGGTGCAGTGTGCCTCAGGTTATAGTTGAATGTGCCGAGGATGGAAGCGGACTATGCTTTGTGTGGTGGTGCACTATGCTATGGTTAGTGGTGCACTGTGCAGAACATGGTGGTGTACTGTTTGGCACATCACTGGTATGGTGATCGAGGAGTGCATGTGCAGGATTTTTCTAATGATCGTATGTGCTACTTATTTTTAATCTGAATTCATGTTTTTAGGTTTGAAACCTTGGGAGGGAGAGGGAGCTAGATGCTGCTGTTCAGATATTCTTATCAAGCAGAAGATGAAGAAGTCGCTTACAAGAATCTTTTCAATACTTTTTGTCATGGTTTTTAAAATGTTTAGGCCCAGATGTATCAAGATACCCTTTAGCAATTCTCAAATAGCGATTTTTAAGGAATCACTATTTGAGAATTGCTAAACGGTATGTATCTAGAAATTCACAATTTTTTTGTGATTTCTTAACATTCCTTAATTGCGATTAGCAAATTGCTAATCGCAATTAAGGAATAATTTCCCATTCATTTTCATGGGCCAGGAGGCCCATAGGAATGAATGGACAGTTATTCTCAATTTGCGATTCGCAAATTGAGAATAATTTCAAGGGTACAAGGGTGTCTTAAGGACACCCTGCTGCACCCCTGAAATTGACATGTGTGCGCATATGGCACACATACATGCCCTAAGGGCATGTATGAGCGTCACATGGCACCTTTAGAAATTTTAGAAAGTGCTTTTTTAAAAGAATTCGCAAATTACCACCAACTACAAGTTGGTGGAAATTTGCGATTTCTTAGCCTAAATTCGCAAAGCTAAAATGCTACATACATAACATTTAAGCAATCACAATTTGTGACTCCTTAAATGCTTGCGCAAAATTAAGGAATTGCAAATTTTGCGATTCCTTAATTGTGCGGTGCGATTTTTTGATACATTGCATTTGCCGATTTTTTTGTCGCAAATGCTGCTTTATTGCGATTCGCAGCGTTTGCGACAAAAAAAAACGGATGATACATCTGCCCACTAGATACATAATCAAAATGTTGCTGTTACTTTCTCCCTAAGAAAGATCCGCTAGATTCTGGTAGGAAAGAGGCCCTTGACACTGTGATCAAGGGCATCAATATACTATTGAACAAGGATATAATGTGCCTCATGAATATAACATGCCTAGAGGCATTTGCATACAGAACATAGTGACTACATTGTGAAATATAAAACATTGTAAACATATGCACTATAAAGCAGTGGGGTATGACTTTCATCTCAGTTGTTTCCATAAAATTGGCCAATTGCCCTTAAATATTGTCCTGAATTTTTTCAGTCATTACCCAGAATCCATCAACATGCCAGGTGGTCATCTTAGACAAAGCATGGATAAAAATAACCTGCTAGACTAAGAAAAAGAGAGCTGTTCTGAGCGGTGGAATTAAGATGCACGAGGTGGAATCAAGTCTAGGCAGCCTTAGTCTTTGGCCACTCCAACATTCAGCAAACCCGGCTTCGGCAGCATCGAAAAGAAAGCTTTCGCCCCGGCATATTTGGTACAAATTATGCACTGGTTAAAGCCATCTCTGGCTCCGGACACTGACCTCTTCATCAATAATCATTGCATAAGATTCCCAGGGTTCAAGTCATGAAGACATAGCCCTGCAAAATACATACCAAATACTATAATGACTAGTAACCTATTTAGGCCATGGCTCCTTGATGTGAGTGACAACACTCCTCAATTGTTGGAGCACTAATAATTGCTTACAGTTAATACAACTGTTCAATGTCGTATAATGCAGTGAAACAACCTAAACAGTGTACATGTCTCATATTCATACTTGTGTTGTGTGTGTTGAGCAGTGGGTAATTTGAGCCGTGATTTCCGGTGCTCGGCACCAGCACTTAATTGTCAACACCCGTACTTATGACAGCTGCCACATGGTGGTGATATTTGTGTAATTTAGAGATGAGCAGAACAACAGTATTTTTTATAAATTCAATATACATTTAAAACAACTGATACCTGCTGCCCAAGCCATTCTTATATCTTTGGGGTCATCGAACAGTGTAAATTGTCAAACTTTAGCAGTGTAAAGGTTAGTAGTCATTGGCAGTCCTGGCAGTGACAATGGGTGGTACAAGCTGTGGTAACCTCATGATGAGGGCCCTGGCACTATCGGCCATCTTATCAAAAACTGTGTTAAAATTATCACCGCCTTAGCGGAAGGAAACCGCTGCTAAAGCTGCGATATTGGGCTTGATAATATGCCCTTGAGAATTCCCATAGAAGCCCAGGTGATAATTTTAATACCATTCTTGATAATATGCCCCTTAGTTTTTTAAACAAATTAAGCACTGGCGTTGAGCCAGTTACTCTAATGCACCAATCAGCAGTGCAGAACAGAGAAATAATAGACCGAGGTTAGCAGTAGCCTGTTTCTCATCAGCAATCAGGTGACTCTCTGCAGTCTATCATCTGCTCACGGAAAAGGCCATGAGTGAAATGTTTTTGTGGTTGAAAACACAAGTCAGTCAATTTTCAGCCATGCCTATGAACAACTCATGCATGGTGACAGTTCTGTTCTCCGCTTCGAATTAGTTGTTATTGAAATGGCATGCTGTCTTGTTGGGAAAATAGTACTGCTGTGCTTCACGTGCTGAGCACTGTCCTTGAAAAAAATAGCAAACAGATGAGCATGGTAAAGTGCAGTGAAAGTGCTAATTATTTAATATACTTATGTATGAGACATTAGATATATGCTGATGCCATGGCTCATGTACACCAATCACTGCACACAAACACTGATGAAATAAGCCACACATTCAAACTAGGATCACAGCAGCCAGTGCCAGCAGTAATACTTGTACCCCTAGCATGGGTGCTTTGTGACAGATATGAATGGCAGACTGTCAACATGTTTCAGCCGCCTGTGCTGGATTCTGGTGCCATCATGCATAAACCAGAGAAGTAGTGCTGCTTGTCAGGTCAGATCTACTCACCTGAATTCCAGGAGTCTGCGGAAGCAAACATTAGCCACCAATGCTTGCGGAGACTGATTCTCAACACACAAGAAAGAAAATAGTCCTGAGGGGAAAGGGGGTTGGTTAGAGAGAGGGAGATACGCCACCGACTGACTTCTGGTCTCTGGGTGCTTGCCTGTGACTGTACCAATTGTTTTTAGGACCTTCTCAATTGCAGGCTGAAGGGAGGTATTGTGCTAAGTGCTGAACTCAGTAAGTAAAAGCAAAAGATACATATCAGTGGCAACAATAAACAAAGTGCTTCTCCTGTCTAGACCAATATGCGTTACTAGTACATTGCAGTTTTTATCTTGGTAAGATGTCTTGTTTGGTTTTTCTATTGACTCATAGTTCTTGTTTGTTGACCCTTCTTTCCTTGAAAATGACTTTCTCTGTCTATCAACATAAAGGAGGCAGAAATCAGTTCACAATTATTGTTAGATAAACAATAGTTTTCTTTGCATTCAAAACGAGAAAGGATTATACTTCTACTTTGCCTAATAATTGAGTCCATAGTTGAATGTTCCAGTTTTATTTTCAACTATGGATGGACAAAGAAATGATGCCTCTGTCCTTTGAGGCCGCTTTGAAGTTTTTCTTTTTAGGACACTAGTATGTTATGCTCAATATTCAGAAGTTCAACAAAATAACTTGCTTTGCTTTTTTAAAGTATCTCCTTTTAGTGCACTAACCTTTTTTCACAGTGATTTCTTCCTTAAACTGGTTTACACTTGATAATTCCTTCTTACCAAGTTGATGCTGAAGGCTTTGTAGGTCGAGTATTCAAGACCTCTTGTATTTACTTTAGTATATACTTATATGTGTATGTACTTTGTGGGCTCTGGAGATCAGCCTTAGAATTTGTCTGCTTCCGCTTAGAGACTTTTTTTTACTGTTCAACTACCTCTATTTAACTGTCTTGATAGAAAATGACCAGCAGAGGTTAGTAAAATACCAGAATTGCTTCCTGCTTGTTCAACTGCCTCTATTTAACTTCTCTTGATACAAAACAACCAGTAGAGGTCAGTAAAATACCAGAATTGCTTTCAGCTGAGGGAATTTTTATTTTTATTTTCTGGCAACTGCCTCTATTTAACTTTCCTGATAGAAAACGACCAGCAGAGGTCAGTAAAATACCAGAATCACTTTAGCATTCTCTAGATTCAAGTCCATAGAAATTGTCTTCCATGAGCACCCGTAGACAGTAATATTTTTTTTCAAATCTTGTATTTTCAGTAATATAACCACCTAAGGCCCTGATTTTATATTAAAAATAGAGCTTTCGACTATACTATTTCCCACTGAAAGAATATATTTCTCTCCATGTGTTCCCATACCTGGCGTGTCACGCAGTTTGGTGCTTACTTTCCCACCATGTTAAAGAACAGTAGATGTTTTAGCACCCAGGCTAATGGGCTGCATAGCTAAATACATATAAGGTCCCAAAGGCAAGACTGATTGCATTGCAAATGCTTGTCTAAATTGTCTTTCTTTCCTCTTTTCTTTCTCCCGATGTGGGTGGGTGTGGGGCGGGCAACAGGATCGTAGGTCTACTTGAAGGAAGCCAGATGAAGAATTCTAACATGTTCACAGTCAGTGCCACTGGCAGGTATGTTGAGCATTACCCTCTCTCGTGGGTATCTTCAAAGCTAAAACAGTTTGGGCTTAGTATTTATAGATGGCCCCTGCTCCTGAAAACGAGGTTTGGCAATTTGGACTTAGCATTTATAGGACCGCACCCAAGATCTCCCCTGCTCCTGAAAGCGAGGTTTGACAGTTTGGGCTTAGTATTTATAGTACCGCACCCAAGATGGCCACTGCTCCTGAAAGCGAGGTTTGACAGCTTGGGCTTAGTATTTATAGGACCGCACCCAAGATGGCCGCTGCTCCTGCAAGTGAGGTTTGACAGCTTGGGCTTAGTATTTATAGGATCACACCAAAGATGGCCGCCGATCCTGAAATCTAACAAGATTTCGGGTGAAGCACTCATTGAGGAAAAGCTATCTTCCCACAGGGGTGAGGTCTTTACCAAGAGCCAAGGGGTCACCGAGTAAAGCCTTAAAGTGGCCAAGGGGTCATTAAAGATAAGGCCTGAATGGGTCGGGGGTCATTCAAGGTTCATTATCACAAGTATGTGAGCCACAATTATTTAAAGTGCGGTGTACAAACACTGCAGGCAGTTCGCGGAGTGACACTGCGCAGTAATGATATGTGGCATGTTCACAACACTGCCTGCGGTGCTGAGTAATAACACCAAATGAATAAGAATCCGATCATACACACAATGAGGATGATGCTAACCAAGCACCAGTGGGACTATACGTACATCAGAAGGATGGCAATGCCTTTCTCATCAAGGCCAAATTTGTAGAGTCACTTTTGAAAAGAGCTAAATAAGACACCCCTGACGTCAATAAAACAAGATGCAATTTAATGTGAATTGCTAATTTTTCATAATGTATGCGATCTCCTCGCACTCCAACGGAAAATATTCTATTTTTTAGCACCCATAGTACCCCCACCAACCTAAACACACCTTGTGTCCTGGCTTCCATGTCCTACCACTACTGTAGAAACAATGTGCCATGTGTCTCGGCTGCTCCAATTTAGCATCTAGCCAAACACATTTTGAGTACACACAGGCCCTCTGCAAGTATTTTGGTAGGTGAGACAACAAGGATGCTGTTGTAGTGAGTTAAACACTGTGTACTGACCACCTCCTTGACCTAGAAGGGGGTATTTAATAGGAGTGAGATAGCGCATTGGAGGGAACTGGGGATGTGGTACTCTTTTCCCCTACACATTTCTCTACAATTTGTGATTGTGTCATACCTGTCTGGCATTAGTGCCAAGGAGTAAAATACAAACTCCAATTGTCTTGGTCTACTGCAGTCTGATGGCTGCTGTAGGGTTGAAGAGTGGTCAACATTTGATTTATTTTTCCCATAGCGAAGCTTTCTTGGGTGAATTTGAGCCAATCAAAAGCACAGATGCAAAGGAACTGGTATATTGGTTGGGGTTCTTCATCTTTTGTAGTTTGTTGGACGTGTGTCATTCATAATCTCCACACCATATCCTCAGGTATTAATGTTCAGATATCTCTGGAGTGCCTCTTGGTCACTACTTTGTCAGAGACCTTGATCACTAGTACCGCTGCTTGGGTTGTTGACCGTGTGTCAATCTTACGCATGGCAGGGCCTGTTGATAGTAACGACATTGGAGTGACTTGGGGCCGAAGACGATCTCTCATTTGCATCTCTGTCTATGGATTCCAATTGCCACTTGCCACCTGCATTTTGATTTTGTGATTATTGTCTATACCTTCAGTAGTTGCTCCTGCTTTCCCTCCTCTGCGTAGACCGCAAAAGTACTCAGAGGTATGTTCTTCTACATTCATGTTTCTAAACAACACCCTATCTCATCTCATATGATGCTTTAGGTCATCAACCTTTTTAGTGCCCTTGGTTACCAAAGAATAGGTGGGGCATGGCTTTCTCCTTTCATGTTGTGTTGTGTCTGATTTTTGCTCTGAGGCCCGGAACAGAGGCATGTGTCCTCGTACACAACTCCTCTGCCAGCATAGTCAAATATTGCTTAAAGAACATACAGTTTCCATATCTGCTTGCGGCTTTCCCAAAATGTTTTTTTCAGTAGAGTGTGTGGGGAGAGTAAGATCATTGTTATTGAAGAGGAAGCCTCACACACGTATTTGTGTCATGCTTCATCATTGTAACCTCTCTCCACCCTGGTAGGAAAGTGCCCTAGGCTGTAATCGACCTCCTGCTTTAACTCAGAGCAGGAAGGGATTCTTATATAAAAAATACTGGGTAAAGATGGGATCCAGACAATTGAATTAAAAATACCTTAATGTTCCCCGGTGGGACACTTTTATTAACCCCTTCGATGCTTGTGATGGAACCATTCCGTCATCAGTCACGGTTGGGCTGTGCTGATGACGGAATGGTTCAGTCACGACCACACCCATTTCAATGAGGGGCAGCACAGGAGGGGAATTCCATTAGCAGCGAAGGTGTTAAGTAGGGACCAAAGGTAAGGTTTAAAACAAGTGAGATGGTTGTTGAGGACAATGACTCGTACAGTCTCAATAATTAGGCCAACATGTTTCTACCTATCAAATAGCCCTAACAAGTCTGGGGCATTCTTCAGGGCCAAGGATCCCTAAGTACCTCCTATTTTCCGCTATGCCAAGTATTGTGATATTAAAAGAAGGACAAATACCAATGTACTCAGGTAAATTCCACCTGAAGTGAAAAGATAAACTATTGAGCTATTGAAAACAATAGGGACTACATTGTTATAGCCCTCCCTGGGTAAATACACTTGGATTATTGGGATGTAGGCATACAAGTGACACTGCATGGCACGCTACAGCACTCTCAGCACACGTAATATGTGCCAAGAACATATGCAAGGACGAGGGGCATGCCCTGTGCACAGTATTATGCGAATGTCAACATTAATCAAAAACCCTATTATAACCACTTCCTAATTAATGGCTGGAGTAGAATATCCCTTACCCTAGACTTTAGGGGATACCAGCTTCCTGGTCAAAGAGGGGGACGATGTCCTTTATAGTCACACACTGGTCATCTAAAACATAAGGTGAGATAACAGAGGTAACTGATAACCATAAAATAGGTACATGGGTTCCCTGATTACCAAAGTTGCACTTGCAAGGATCTGTTGAGAAGGTTCACGTAATATAAAGGCACGTCCACAGGACCCTGGAAAGGTGGTAGCTCCTTTTGCCTCAGAAGAGGTCCTTTGTCCACCTCTCGGGGTTGTACATAAGTGCCCTGTGCTTACCACTTCCTGGTAGAACTTGAAACCATGATACCAAGGGAGTATGTGCTCTCATACCCCAAGCAGAAGTACAGCAATTTCTTGACATCTGAAAACTGCGCCTCCTTGCGGCCTCAGATGCTAGTCCTAGTGTAATGGTATCCCCAAACACTGATAAAATGATGGGAGCTAAACAGCACACGCATATGTGATGGAGAAAATATAATTTCACTATTAGACAACAGACAATATATTTCCTCATGTACGCCCCTACAGTTTATGGGAGACCCATCCCTCGATTAAGAATGCTGCACCAAAATACGCATGTCCTAGTATTTTAGATCCTTTCTCACCCAGTAAATTTCTGCATGTTTGACCCACCGAAATTTGACAGGAGGAAAATCCAAGTTGATAAAATCCGGCAATGGTGTACTCATAATTCTGACACCTGTGCAAACAGTGGTCAGCACAGGTGTCAGAATTTACGAGGCACTTCCAATGTAGTCCTATGATTTCGCCTGGCTCTAACCTGCTTCAAAGAAAAGACTGCTCTGGGAATGTTCTGAAGAGGCTGAAAAAGATTCAGATCACAGAGCATGCTTTATTTTTCATCATCAGACTTTGACTCAGATCAAGACAGAGAAAGGCAGAAAGGGATGAAGATGGAAGACGATAAAGATAGTAAAACAGTGACTGAGGATGAAAGGCAGGGATGGAAAAGAATCTGCACGAGCAGGATAAAGAGACCAAGAAGCTCATTTTACGTTCAGAGGGCAGCTCACCAGCCAGGAGGTTTGGCTGGGGGCTCGACAGCACCAGTGCCAAGGAAGAGATCCCCGCCAGAGCTGTGCTGGGTTTTATTGCAGAAAATGCTTTAATAAACCTGCAATGCAATCTGTCACAGCAAGGCGACTGGTAGTAAGAGGGGGGTTTGTTACTGAAATGCAAAACAATCCCAAGCTGCACAGGAACCTTTCATCCAGTGCATGGTGGACATTGCTTTGTTTATCCACTTCTAATCACTATGCTTGTCACTGCTGGCATGGAGAGGAGCAAGAGACATCAAATATGTCTTCCTTAAAACTAATCTCAGGGTGCCAGGTGATTTCAATTTCCATTTAGAACATCTTCTAGCTAAAGACACTGAACCTGTAGTAGATACATTGTCGTGTCTTGGCCCCTCTCAGATAGTGGCTGATACTACACATCTCGTAGGGCACTACGCTGATGGCATTTTCACCAACAGTCGCTGCATCACTAGTTCGTCCAGTCTTCCATTAACATGGATGGATCACAGGGCCATCATTTACGAAAGGCTGTCGGAAAGGGAGTTTGGGGCCCCCTGGCAGGGACAGAGTGGGCCTCTGCTATGAGGAGGACCACACCCATACCTAATGTGCCAGGCACTAGATGGTTCCCGGCACACGGTGCATGTGTGTTTAAAAATATACATTTTTCCATTGAAGCTTGTGCTGCGGCCCTTTTCAGGAGCAGCACAAGCCACAATTGAAAAAGCCATGATCCCGACCGCCTACACAACAGTCGCATCATCATTTGGTGGGTGGGACCGCCGACTACTTATAGGCCAGTCCCAATCCCGCTGCAATGGCAGGCGGACACTCGTCTAACCACCATCGTAATTGGGCCCATAGTAATATATTCCCTCTCCATGTTTCAACCTATTCTTCATAAGTGCCTAATATTTGTTTTAATACTTCCTTTTTATCATGAAGTGAGTGAGCAACTGTAGGTTTGGCTTAAGAGAGTATGTATGTGTGAGTATATGAACACTACAGCCTGTAATCCCAGCCACACTAAACTACACATATCCAAGCAAGGTTTGCAAGTACACAATACCTATATTAATAATTCATTTGTGAAATATATATACCTATATATAACGAGCACTGATACATGTAGTAGATGTACAATATAAGTTACAGCAAGTCTGGTAAAGTGTTATGACTTGTTTATGAGCAAAAAGGCAATATATTGTGCTGTTACTAGTTGTATAGTGTGGGTAAATAATAGCAACAGTTTGAAAAATGAACTGAAATAAGGAATAATAGAATTAATTAATGTACTAGAAATAATATGTAGTTAGAGGTGTTCTGATGACTTTTGGTCCCTGTGCCACTGCCCCTGCTGAACCATTCAAATCACGCCCCTATTGCCTGCAAAATAACGGCCTTTGTGACTGTCTGTTTATGATTAAAATGTAGCAATATTTGGTGTTTAGAGGAGTTATGACAACTTTTGGCCCCGGTGCCACTGCACCTGCTTCACCATTTAAAGCATGCCCCTAATATCTGCAAGGCAACTGCACTTGTGGTTGCCTATTTAGGAATACAACATAGCAATATTAGGTGTTTAGTGGGGTGCAGAGAGCTTTTGGTCTATGTGCCACTTCACCTGCAGCACTATTGAAATTATGATCCTAGTTTTTGCTAGATAACTGCACTTATGACTGCCTGTTTAGGTTTAAATTATAGCAATATTAGGTGTTTAGAGGAGTTCTGACAACTTTTGAGCCCTGTGCCACTGTACCCGCTGCACCATTCAAATAATTATCCTGTTCTCTGCAAGCTAACTGTACTTGTGACTGCCTGTTTAGAAGTAAAATATTGCAATATTTGGTGTTTAGAGGGGTTCCTAGAGCTATGAGCCTCATTGTCACTGCACCTGCTGCACTATTGAAATCATGACCCTAGTGTCTGCAAGGTAATTGCACTTGTGACTGCTTATTTAGTAGTTAAATATAGCAATATTTGGTGTTTAGAGGAGTCCTGACAACTTTTGTCCCTAGTGCCACTGCACCTGCAGCACCTTTGAAATATTGGCCCCAGTGCCTGCTAGATAACCGCACTTGTGACTGCCTGTTTAGTAGCAACATTTAGCAATATTCTGTTTACTGGGGTCACAAGAGCTTTTGGCCCTGGTGCCACTGCACCTGCTGCACCATTCAAATCAAGCCCCTTTTAACTGAAAGATAACTGCAATTGTGTCTGCACGTATAGTAGTAACATATAGCAATATTAGCTGGACAGAGGAGTCTCTCAGTACCTAGCAAAATGTGCACTGAAACATCATTTAATGCTAAATGTATTGTGGATGTTAAACGCTAGAGGAAGCTTCCCTCTCATAATGTTATCTGAGCTTCTTCCTGTTCTTCCTGCCTGATGTTCAGTGAGACTATTTATTTCATGAGTCTGTCAATGTTTTACATGTAGATTTGGGCTGCCACATCCGATGACAACAGGGAAAATAGGGACTAATTATTATTCAGGTAGGGGATGGATGGTGTTAGGTATTGTTGTTATTCTGTATTATGATTTGTTGAGCCCATGTGTCTTTCTGGTCACTTCATGCTGACTGTATGATTTTACTGGGTATTTTGCTATAAAAGAGGGCTCATTTTGGAGGTGAGTCAGAGAGTTTTTGGAAAATCTTAGAGAGCAGACCAGTGCCAGTCTGCCTCGCAAACCATTATTTGACTTGATTAAACATATTTTTGCCTTCTGTAATGATTTGATCCTTTAAACAACCCTTTATGATTTCAAATTTATTTCAGATTCAAGAGGACTTATTTAAGGGATTATGTTACTTGATTTATTGTCAGTCCTAATCTATTCAGGGGCACATTTCACCATTCATTCTTGAGGACAACACCACCCCCCAATTATACTGATTATCTGATAAAATAGTGTCAACACATGTGCACTCCACTGCCTCATTAATGTAGTGGAAAAACAGGCAATCTTTAAGTAAGCGCCTATAAGTCTAATTTACAATACATTATTACCCACACATCCTCAAGTTTTTCAAGAAAATAAGAATTTAGAATGCAATCCACTGGCTGAATTTCCTCCATAAAAGATTATACAAAGTATTTAAAATTTCTTTAAAAAAATTGGATAATTCTTAGCTACCGCAAACTCCAAACCCAGCCTTAAATCTCCTCCTAAGGTCTGACTATGACATATTCATCCAACGCGGCTGACCTGCACGTGTCTGTGGCCCGATTGCGTTAGTGAGTTTGTCTTGGTGAAGAATATTATCTTTCCTTTTATTGAGCATAGAAATATCAAACAGGGTCAACATGGAGGTTCTATCTAAACAGTGATCCAGGAAGTTTGATACGAGCAGAGAAAACTCTGATGTAAAAAAATAAATATAAAATGAAAAAGAATAGGAAACTTAAACAGAGAATAGAAAAGTCATCTATGGGAGGGTTAACCTTGCCAAAATAATAATCTTGCAGAAAATAACCTTTTTATAGAACTCTGTTCCATTACCTTTCGGCGTTGAGGATATTGGAAAATTACAGGGTAAAATAGGCACCTTTATTTGGGCTACAAAAAGTCAGAGGATAGCGTGGAAAAAGCTAAGGAGAGGTCTTACTGTGGGAGGGTTAGCGTTACCAGACCTACTCACTTATTGTTACGCATTTCATTTTAAGAATTTTAGGATTTTGGCCAACAATACTGATTCCTCATCATTAGGTTTATTGTTTGGGGCAATGTTATAGGATGTGGAGCAAGGGCAGGAGTACTTTCTATATAAGTTCGGAGACCCGAAGTTCTATGAAAAAGTTAGACTAAAGATTTTGGGAGCAGCATTAAAGAATTGGATGCATATCAGGAGAAGAATGAAAATGTCTTTCAATGCAGCACAGGCTCCAATCTGGGACTCCCCCGGGACCCCGTAATGCTTACAAGATCAACTTTGTCAACCACTTCAATTGGTCGGTATAAGAGTCTGGGGTGACCTGCAAAAGGATTCAAAGTTTATAAGTTGGGAGGCGTTAAGCAGTCTAACTCGAGGGACACTGACAAGGTTACCAGCTATCCTCTTGGTGGCGACGCGGACCTGGGGCAATGATGAAGCTAACTGGAAATTAGATTTAGTTTCCAGAACAAGCATTTGGAAAAGGGAAGTTTCCATTTGGTACTGGGGTCTTCTGGAAGCTGGCGAGGATGTGGAACATGAAGTCATAAGACTCTGCGGCGATGAATTTAGAGGCAGGGAACAGACAGTGCATAAAAGATGGCTTGATTCTTTTTCTATGTTGCAGGCAGTAGTTAAACCAGCCGCACTAAGGAGGAACCATTTATATACGCCTACAGAGTCTATTGGTCTCCCAAAAAACTATCTAATGCTACTGGGAAGGGAATATAATTGCCCCAGGTGTAAGTACCCGGCAGTGGATTATGTCCATATGTTTGTGGAATGTCCAAGAATCAAGCAGTATTGGATTGAGGTATGTGCCTTTTTGGAAGATGTGTTGCATCAATAGTTGGATGTAAGTCCGAGTATGATTCATTTTGGTCCACTGAATGATTACCGAATGAATGTACCTGCTTCCAAATTTTTGTTTTACGTGGTAATTCTCAAAAGGAGGGAAATCTGTAGGGCATGGAAATCTGAACTTCCCCCGACTTTTCTGAATGTTTGAAGAATATATTTTACACCAGTGAATCGGATATGGCTTACGACCACACAAGTAAAAATAAGATTTGGGCAGCTCTAATGGTCTGGAGGCAGAAGTAAAGTGGGTCCTATGATTATGCCAAGGTACCGTTGGTCCTGTCCTCCTAAGTAACAAGGGCATGTCATAAAATGTGAAAAGGAGTGGGAGAAGGTAACTGTAACATCTTGGAGGGAAAGCTCCTTTTTCTCTCCATATGCCTCACCCGAGGGCTGGAAACAGATGGCATGGATTGATTGGAGGAATCCCATTAAGAGCTTGTTCTATGGCATGTATGAGGACATGAAAATAACAAAGGAGGGGAGAGAGAGTCTGACGAGTGGATTCGTACTCCCTTGGTAAGGTTACGTAAACAAAAGGAATCCACCTATGGTGCTTGAAAGTGTTCCCTACAGTGGTAGGGAGCACTTAGTGTTTTTAAAAATACCCCTCACACACCAAAAGGACCCTTGGTGTCATGCTTCATCATTGGGGTCTTCGCACCCCTCTACGGGATGCGGCATGCTGCGACCTATGACTACGCGGGAGAACTTTATTCAAATGACTATGCGTGGTGCGTGTGAGGGTTTTTTTATTATAAAAAATGAATGAGTGGTGGGGTGAGTGAAAAAGTTAAAAAGTGCCTGGCTCGTGGGGTAGGACTAAAAAATGTTTAATTAGGCCCCCGGGCTGGTACTATTAAAAATGTGAAGTGCGAGGTGTTTATGTAGTGTTTATGTACATTACCTCATGTGTGCGTCAACATGTTTCGGAGATCAACTCCTTCTTCAGGACGGGATGGAAAAATTCTCCACCTTACTCACGTTTCACTACGTAGAATATGTGATTGATTTTGACAAAAAAGTGAAAATTATATGTAAACAATAGCCTACAATGTACCTAGAGCGGTAAATCCAAAGTAATTTGCTATTTGCTTTACCTAAGGAAAGAGGAAAAAGCGGAAGTACATCAATAATGTCCTTGGCGACATTTAGCAGGTGCAGTCACCTAGAAAAAACGTCATGCGGGTTGTGCTCACCAGGTAGTTGTGGTCATACTACAAGTTGAGATTAACCCTGTAAACCCTGTAAAAAAGTGACATTCACATGACAAACACACATGGGAAGGGAAAACTGCTCTCCAAACAGATACCCAATGCAATGTTGCCTAAAGTTACACTTGACTCATCGATAAAAGAGATGACATCCATCAGATCTACCACTGACTCAGCAGAAACAAATACAGCTGTGGCAGGAGCTGAAGTCAAATCATTTAAGTGAAACGTTGCCCTTTCTTTCATTCTAGACTTGATTCAACTGAAAGAAGGCTGAGCAACATGGAACCAAACTTTACACTTGGTCAAGAACTCTTGATGCTTCACAGAAAAAATATTGAATAGGAGGACAGAGTCCAGATAATGTTTGCCTCTCTGGGATGCCAGAAAAATTGAAAGATGTGATATTTCCTCTACTGTCTCCTACGGTCAAGGCTAGGTAACAGTGGATACTTGCTGTCAGTAGGGACAAAGAATTTCAGGAAAGGGGACTTAAAATATACAAAAGATCAACTGAAAGCTGGGAAGAAAAGTAGGACGAAAGCTAAAAAATGGAGGAGGTTGGAAAAGAAACTGGACATGAACTAGAAGACTGCAATAGAAACTAGGAAGATAACACACATACACAAAAAAAATACAAGTCTGGAAACAGTTGGCAAGCTACCTTAAAATATAATTTGTATGCTTCTAGGAACGTGATATCTCAGTGAGGTGACAAGATCTTATAAGAAAGCAAGGAGCAGATTAATATCATAAAGTTATGGATGACACCAAGCAGCTCATATGGAGAAAGACATCTGGTTTGGTCTCTGTGCCAGAGGCACATACCTCAGACCCTAACTAGCACCTTTGGTATTGATGATATTAGAGATTATAATACAAACAGAAGTACAACATGAAGCAGAACAGGGAAAACAGAACAGGAACTGGGCTCAGGGAAAAACTCAACTGGTATAAACATATTGAATAGGATTGGAATCAAAATCAGGAACAGGACTGGAATACACAGAACCATGAAAACTGTGAATCTGCACATTAACAAGAACATGACAGGAATATGCAGTCGGAAACAGGATAACAATAAAAGGAATTGGCATTTACAAGACAAGTCAGGCGGTGTGCATTTCACAGCTAGGAACAAGGCAACCACAGTTACAAAGAGGTTGGATAAACTAGAGAAAGTAAACAGGTACAAATAATTAATCAGAATAGGAAAATGGAATCAAGTATCATTGAAAACGGAAATCGAAGAGCAAGCCTGGAATAAGGTAACAGGATCACAACGGAGCACGTGGAGACTCAACAACCCGGTAGACGCGAGCCGCTGCACTCTGAGCTCACAGGGCGGAAACAGGCCAAAGTCAGGAGGGGCACAGAGGAGCACGGGTTCAAGACAAACAAAGGGGAATTGTACTGAAAATAGGGAAGGAAGTGATTCCTCGAGCAGAGACAGACGAGTGCAGTTCTCTCTGACAACACAGGCGTGATTGCTCCGCTGCTGATTGAGTTTGAACCCCAGATTGGACCAAGGGAAATCGAACTAATACTGAATTCTACAATGCAAACAGATTCACGTTTACCGCAACTAACCACAGGCCCACCATTTAATTCAGGCCTTGACCAAACATGCAACACCGCCCTCTGGATATTTTTTCCCAGCCTACTATCGGAGATTATTGATTGCCAGTAATACCCTCCCCCTCCAGTAGGTGGCCGACTGAGCCCTATGTCAGTATCCTCTGCTACCCTTCACTCCCACAGGTGCTCACTACACTAACTGTCAGTCATCTACAATTGTCTCTATATCGATAGGTCCTGATGAGACCCCACATTGTTAGCAGGATCGAAACGCCGTCGACAACTTGATCCAAACTAATTCTCAGTTCCTACTTTTATACTAGGAGGCTGTTATAATTTATTGTGTATTTATTGAATGGTTGTTTCTGTAAAAATATTGAAACCTTGTTTTCATGTCACATGTCACAAAAAATCACAATCCATTCTGATAGGTTTAATTTTCACTTGGGACACTTTGTACTGAAATTCTATAAACTTACAAGAGCAGTGGCTTCTACATGTTCCATATCTGCTTAGTAAGAACTTCACATTGACGCACCTCTGGAGCCTCTTGCCCCCAGTAAAAAACAGATGCCAGATTAAATGTTCACGTATTTATGTTTGATTTATTGAATACAAGAGTGGAACTGGTGGATGTTAAATGCCAAATCCCAAAAATTCACCACCGCATGGATATTCATAGATGGACTAGATAGCCATCCCAGTGAGGACCTCAACTTGGCTATGATTTGATTAGGGCTAGAGCTGCAAAATTATATCTGATACATAAACATGGGCTTATTTACAAGCCCCTTGCGCCACTTTTGCATCACTTTTTCCATGTTAAAAATGGCACAAAAGTGGCGCAAGGGGCTTGTTAATCTGCCCACAGTGTTTTTTAGATGACATCCAATGACGCAGACAACTAGGCTATCCACTGGTGATCCACGCCCCTGTTCCCTCCCTTTTTGTATGTCTCACCCGACCAAGCTAAGTGAAAGGCTCTCTCATCATGGAACTCTTTCAAATTATTCTGTAATTACATATAAACATGTTATTAAATGGTTCCCTTACTCCGGGAAAAGGTTCCTGATTGGGAATACTGCAGAACATACCAATAACCAACATAAATTTGTGTTTATTCCTTTCATACTCACCGTTGTGCTCTATTTTACTCTTTGTCATTTAAATTTATGTTACGTCAGGGAACATGGTAGGAATGTGATCAATATTAGTAAATGGTGGCTCAATCAACTATGTAGAGAGATTCGTTGCTTGATTTTGGTTTCATGAACATTGACAATGTTTTGGTTCCAAAAAAGATGACTGCACACTTTCCATTTTATTTTTATTTTATTTTTTTCATAGTCTTTACTTTTTTGCACAAATATGTTCAATATGTCTGTTCGGTTGCACTCCTATACTTTACAATTGGAGCATGTATTCCAGGCCGGAATGCATGCTCCCGTGGTCACAGAAAGCCAATAATCAATTGTTTTAAAAAAAAGTTAAAGTCTTTACTGGATGGTAATATTACTGCTCAACTGTGTCTCTAATAGCAGGTCTAAAATATTTTTGTGGCTCTTCAGTACTGAGTAATGACTCCAGCCTTTGAGGTGATGGCTCTGGAAGATCACCTGCAAGTGTGCAAAAGGCCAATAGGCACCAGAGACCTCGCTGTGGAAGGAGGAAGCTCGTCTGTCACAAATCCTAGGGGGTCACTTCAAGACATGGAGTTCTGTGGCTCCCACCGGCTGGATGCAGCTCATATGACAAAGCAAGGGTTCTAATGGGCCTCAGAGTTATCCATCCCTGGCATCAAGTGTAAACCTAGCAGGGCCTTAAACAGCAGTAAGGTTAGGTAACATGCCCACGTGTTCTTCAGCAGGGTAAGGTGAGCTTGTTCACTGCTGTTTTTGTACTTGTGCACCCACACCCTATTTAGAAATAAGTGAAAAGATAAATAAAATAGATACAGTGGAATCGTCTTCTTTGCTGGTTGAAAAACTTGTACAGATGTTAATGGGTTGTACAAGGCATTTTGAAAGCGTCAAGCTTGGTACCTAGTAAAATACTCCTAATTCACAACACAGATGTTTCTCAGGTGTCTCATAGCGCTGCTTTCCACAATGTAAGGTTATCTAACAGCTATGGGAGGTAAATTCAGGTCAGGGATACTCTCTTAGCAAACTTCTTTCACCTTCCAAGATGGCAGCTGATGCCCACTAAAGTCAGGGCCTTTCTTTGTTGGCCGGTTTTCTTGCCTCTGGAATTTCAGAGCCTTTTTGCCACCTCACTCCCAAACAACAAACCAAAATCACAATGGCCGGAATGTTGGTGAGCTCAGCAGGTCTTTGGAAACACAGAAGGCCTGATTACGATGCGGTCGGAGCCTCTCTGACCGCATTGTAATATGTTGCTAGGATTCCTTTCTGACAACCTCATTATGATGGAGGCTGTCGGAAAGGAATCCGATTGGTCATTCCAACTGGCATCCGACTGGCTCAGAGAGCCCGTCTGCCAGTCGGAATGTGGCAGTTATCCCAAGGGCAGCTCTTTCCACCCGAGGGATTACGTTGTCAGGTTTCGCAGCCTTTCCGTGCCGGCCTTCCTGACAGAGAAAGGTTGTCGGTACTATGGGGAGGTGCAGGGATGTACTGCATCTCCTTTTATTAAATGGGAGCACGCAGTACGGCCGGATTGCATGCTCCCATTGTACAGTATAGGAGTGTGACAGAACAGTGTTTGGTCACATCCTAATCAGTCAGTCGGGAACGCCGACCGGATGTCCGTCAGACCCATGACCGAGATGATGTCGGGCAGAGGAAACTCCTCATGAAGTCTTAATAGGGCCCAGAGAGAGGTGTTAACAAGATACTGAATGCTTCATTGCTACGTTTTACCAGATGATGAAAGGCTGAGCTGCACTCTTTACCCTCACTCCCCACTCTCTCTTAAGAAGTCTAGTGTAAAAGGAGGGCATGTACTTCCTGGACAAAAAGCATCAGTAGTCGATAATTATATTTTCAATCCGAATATATGTCATGCCATTCTCTGCATCCAGAAAATAAAGAAAGTATAAAATGTCTGGCCGCATAAACGTCAGTTGAGATATTTTATTTCTGATCTTAAAATGTTCAAATACCATTCCCAAATCTTTTTTTTTTTTACGGAGTTTTATGTAGCGCAAACTTGACAGAGTGCTTTACATAGCACCAGTTGCGTTACATGAGGACACATTCATTTTTGTTAGGCTCGGGGAGATTAAGGGGGTCATTAGGATGGCGGGTGGACTTTGTCCGCCCACCATCGTTTCAGGAAACGGGACCGCCCGCCATAAGGGCGGGGGTCCTGTGGGGGCAATTAGAATGCGCCCGCAACAGTGGCGGGCGCATCCTGCATTGCTGTCATTGTGGCAGGCGGTGCACTCAGCACTGCCTGCCACAATGCCAGGAAGGCATGTAGTGCACTTTCATGCACAACATGGTAGGCTGTAGTATCATGTGTTTCCCTTTAATTGCATGCTTGCATTTCTTGTGTATTCTTTTGAATGCTGGTGTTCTATGTTCTACTGAGCACTGTTAGAATGCTGTGATGTACCACTGATTATTCTACAATCTGTCACTGAGGTACATGGATGTGCTTTTCTTCATGGATTAAACTACAACTTAATTCTTCTTCTGATTGTCTTACTTGAAAGAGAATACTACATTAAATTGGCGACGATTGGGATACTTCAAAAGAACCTGCAACAAAATAATTTGTTTTTCGTTTTCTCTTCTTGAGTATTTTTTTTATCGTTCAAAGGAATAATTGATCTGCTGAATTCTTCAATTTCTTCTTCAAACCTATTTCTACAAGTTTCATCGAGGATTCAACCGCGTTCTGGTTTTTCATTGTTGTTCTTTTTCTTCTTTTGTTTCTATTTGGATCGGAAGTAAACTACAATTGCTGGTTTTGTCATAATTCTTGAGGGAAATACGTGAGTAGACTTCCTGCTTCATGTTTAAACTTTTTAATAATTTTATCCCGGATAGGCAAATTTACTTGTTTACCTTCAATTTGGCCATTCCGTTAATGCACTCGTCTTTACTTCATTGCTTAGCAACGCGTGTGTGCCTGGAACGAGCGCTCGCACCTCCACGCTTCTTCGTTGCTTAGTGACATGTTACGTACGAGATGCGTTTTGATTGGCAATTCAAAGGTCATGTTGCGTAACCTTGCGCTTTAAACGTGTCGCCATCTTGGATTTCTTCGAACTGATTTACAAGTTTGTATTTCTTTTGGAGCACATCAGTACCTTGTTTCTTCTTCGATTTCTACGCATTTATTCAGAGTTTTCAACAATTTTCGACCAGCATTGCAAGTTTGTTCAACATTTTAGTTTTTATTTTGATTTTGTTTTTACCTTCTTGAAACAAGCATGAGCCATACCAATTCTTCTTCCACAAGTGATACTTCTAACACTGCTTCATCTTCTTCATGCATTAATATAAATATTAGTACACCTAAGAAATTTTTGACTTCACCTGGGGAACCAATTGTTAAGTGGTCTGAGTGGAAGGAATATTTTCTCAATTATATAGCTACCTTGGAGGACAAAGTTGGAACTTTGTCTACTGAACGTAAATTGAGAATGCTTCTACATAGTCTTGGTCCAGAAGGTTTAAGAATCTACAGTCAGATGCAGAAACCAGAGAGAGCAGGTGACATTGACATTTTTAAAGCTGCAACCTCTGATTTAACTGAGCATTATTCACCTATAGTATGTATTGGTGTTACCAGACGTGCATTTTTCAAAAGGAAACAATTGGAGAATGAGTCAGTAGAGGAATATGTTTCCCAATTGAAATTGCTTGCTATGCATTGCAAATTTGGAGTATTATACGACGAACTCATTCGTGATCAAGTTGTTGTGTGTTCCAGGAATAAGAGTATTCAAGATAGACTATGGATTGAGGGAGTTTCTAGTCTGAAGGATGTGATAACTCTATTGAAAAAAGCTGAGTTATCCGATAGAAGCTCCAAAGCTTTAGCCGATCAGTCTGGAACTACTTCTACTGTTAACAAAATTTTAGAAAAAGATAATAAGGAGTTATTAGACAAGAAGGGTGATAAGAAGTTTCATTCTGATAGGAATTCTCAAAGAAAGTCTTCTAACTCAAAATCTTTCTCCAGGAAAACGTATAATAACAATGATTCTTTTTCCTTTGCTTGTTATCGTTGTGGTGATAAGAACCACAATGCAGGTTTTGAGAAATGTCCTGCTAGGTTTGTTAAATGTTCTAATTGTGGGGTTGTGGGGCATTATGCTAAATTCTGCAATAGAAGTTGTCTCAACCATCTAAAATTTTCCATGTAAATGATATTAATTCTTCTGATTATGATTCTGACAGCGATTCTCCTTCACCTTCTACATCTGAAAAGTTTCAATGCAATATGGTGATATGTACTGACAAGAGTTTTAAGAGCTACTGTTAATACGGTGCATTGTCATAGATAGTGGAATTCTTTTTCTCTTGAACTAGTTTTTTTTATTTAGTTACTTGTGTAGGTGAAGATACAAAGGTGAGTCAAAGATTTATGAGCCTCAGATTTTATAGAGTTTGCATTTCTGATGAAATAATATCAAAGTTTCGTGGAAGAGTGAATGACGTAATTGTTATGGGCTTATTGGATTATACATTCATCTGTACTGTGGGGATATTAGAAAAGTTATTATGTGTTTGTATGGTACATAATTTAGGAATTTGTTATTCATATGTATTTACTAGTTTTTTTATTGTTTTAGAAAAAGGAGGATAGTAGGTATTTGTTATTTTAGAAAAAGGGAGGATATGTAGTATCGTGTGTTTCCCTTTAATTGCATGCTTGCATTTCTTGTGTATCCTTTTGAATGCTGGTGTTCTATGTTCTACTGAGCACTGTTAGAATGCTGTGATGTACCACTGATTATTCTACCATATGTCACTGAGGTACATGGATGTGCTTTTCTTCATGGATTAAACTACAACTTAATTCTTCTTCTGATTGTCTTACTTGAAAGAGAATACTACATAGGCACCGCACGGTTGACCGGACGGAAAAGCAACAGCCGTCTTTCCGTCTGCCGCGGTCCCCCGCCACAGTAATATGCGGAGGGGAAATGGGTGGATCACGGGCGGATCGCCACCGCCAGGCAGGCGGTGGTGATCCGCTTGTGATCCTAATGAGCCCCTAAGTGATTTGCCCAGAATCACAGGATTTTCAGAGTCATTGCCAAGATTCGAACTCGGTTCCCCAGATTCGAGGTCCACCGTTCTAACCATTAGGCCAACTCCTAATGAAGCATGTAGCTGCAATATTAGAAAAGTTGAAATTTAGAGGCGTATTACTGTAGGTTTACCTTGTCAGTGTGTCAGTACGCCTCACCAATGGTACAAGCCACACGGAGACAGTGACGTGCAGTAGGACAACGTTTTTCATATTCCCTGAAAACACACAGACAGTGGTGACCCTATTACATAACCTGTCAGTGCTATGATTACTGGTGAATCGTGCCTCCCAGTGAGACCAAAAGACCTGTCTGCAGCAGCACTGGAGATGGGTGCCAATCCATTTGAAAATTTGCACATCCAGCCAGGAGCCTGCTCAGCAGGATTCAGGCCCTGGCAGAGAACAAGAATCAGAGGTTCAAAATGGAAAAACAACTGGTAGCACCAGATGGGCAGATGAGACTTATCGCTCAATGACTTTCAAGTCAATCAGAGTGGCTCAACTGAGAGCTGGGATACAAGATAGTTCAGTGGGTGAATGCACCAGCAATGTCAGTGGAGGGTTCAGAACCTGGCATATGAAAGTGGGCGTCCATCCTTTCAAAGTCGAGTACCGAAGAGCTGGGAGATATTGCTATTTTAGCACCCAGACCAAGGGTATAGCAGTGTATGACGCGTAATATCAGAGCATGGTGTTCTAATGATTAGTTCTGTTTTACTGTAGTCAAAGAATGCAGGAAAACATAGTTGTGCAACACTCAGGACAGATTACAAAATATACTTTAAATATACTCTAACATTTGAAAGTCGTGAGATAAAGAAAAAGAGATGGTGTGTTGGGCATGACTGCTGGAAATAAAAAAAATCATCTAGAAAAATCTACCAGCTTAGCAGAGAGAGCCAAGGAAAACACTGATATATCAGCAAGAATAAGTAGACAGAAAACCCTTCAAAATGAGGACTCAACCCTGCAGGAGCTTTTTGGTGACTTACTGAATGAACCCTGGAATGAGGCTAGTGCAGCACCCCCTTCTCCTAAATGCAAGCCACCCAGGGGAAAAGGGCCATGCATATAAAATCCTGACTTGCATGCCGGTGTATAAAATAACCTGGTGTAGCCATAGTCAGAAATACGCTAAAAAGGCAAAACTCTCTAAGATCTGCAGCAGGTGTGCTGAATTTCAAAAGAGAGCAGTGTCTAATGATTCACAGAGAGAATAATAGATCAAAGTGCAGCACGGAGACCCAGGCGAACTCTTCCCTACATGTTTGATCAGGTAGTCTGCTTGTTAGGCATCGACCAGCCCCCTCCCCTGGCGCCCTACTTACCTTCTGTGGGTCTACAAAGATACACCCTACATCACACTTAATTTGCTATCTAATAAAGGGGAGCTGCATGCCTCTTTTAGGGCACCTTGGCCTGTGGCATTTTTGTTTTGAAACATTTTGTATTTGTTTTTGAACTACAAAAATGCATGGATGGTCCACCAGCAGTGCTTAATTTGAAAAAAGAAGATGGGTGGCAGGTTAAGGTGGGCACATTTATTTTCTGTTATCCGCGGTAAGGAAACGCGAAAGTAATGCCAACTCAACTCAACCCATTTTCCCTGCTCCCACATCTGCCTGTCTTGGATTTATAAAAACATGCGGAATGCAGGTGTGATGCCTGGCAGCATAAGAATGTTTCATGCTGTGCAGTGCGGGATGCAGGGCACGAGAAATACTTGCTGTTACCCAGCACTGCCATGGGGCAAGCAATGTTATTACCAGCCCCAGAGCAGGCTCCGAATCAGAGCAGCATGTTCCTGGTGTCTGCCTGATAGAGTGCCCCGAAGGCACTAAAGCTAGGCGCTATGCACAGGCTCCCCTTGTTGGGCAAGTTATTTTCAAAAACCCTGCCTGGGGTCTAGGCAAAGCATTTCATTTAATGCAATTATCTTTAAAGCGAATGCATCCTCTGCCCCGTCACAGTGCTTCTAAAGTCAACTCTGTTGGACTTTGGGCTTTTTTTCACCTGCAGAGTAATGCTAATTTCCCTGCATTTAAAGGGAGAATCTCGATTATTTGGAAATGTGCACTTTTTTTTGCATATCCGTAGTGTCAGAGCCTGGAGCCTAGGAGGCTTCAGTCTGCTGCTACTGCTCCCACTGCCCACTTCTAACACTGGTGTTCCCCTGTGGGCACTGCAGGCGTTCACTGGATTTAGGGTTATGACCTGAGCAGACCCTACCTGGACCGGTGCTGATGTGGGAGCAGGAAGGTGAAGGGGAGATCTTCGTGCTGTAATACTTAGGAGCCCATTAGGGCGGTTCGCCCCGTCGGCCCGGTGGGGGTGAACCGCCTGCCACCCACACCAGAAAGATTGACCCCCGTCATATTAGGAAGGCTGGGGGTCCACGGAAGACGAAAACACCATCCGTCACTTTTCCGCCGGTTGACTCATTGACTGGGCTGAAAAGGAACATAACATGGTGGCGGTGTCTGCAAGACACCGCCATCCATATTATGATGCAGACGGCAATTGTCCTTTCCATGGCGGAGATTCCACCATGGAAAGGCATCCAGTCTTTTCTGTGGGGGCCCGATGCGGGCCCCCAGGTGGTTAGGGGGTGGGTGGCTGCACTTGGGGGGTACCTATGGTACCCCACTACATTTGCATGCACAACGTGGCAGGCATCGAACAGTGCCTGTCACCTTGTGCATGCAAATGCACAACGTGCATTCCCAGCATTGTGGCGGGCAGTGCTGTGAGCACCGCCCGCCACAATGCTGGGAATGGGGGATACCACCGCCACAGTGGTGGTGGCATCCTAATTGCAGGTGTGGGACCGCCACATCCCTGGCAGACAGTCCCACATACCGTTACATTGGCGGGTATGATGCCCTTAGCTTGGGCTCTCAAAAAGTGTATCTCTGGGCCATACAACAGAATAACCAGCAGTGGCAGGTAAACTCTGAAAGCAATGGGGGGTAATACTGATCATGATTTAATCGAATGACTGACATGTGCAAATCTGACTTCTTCAAGGGGAGCACTGAGCGGTTTTCTTCAGGAGAAAGTTTTGGACAAAATAGGAGCAATAGTACCTTTTACCACACATTTGCCATATGTGCTAAAAAGCCCTTGGTCATCTCCCTTCTGAGGCAAAATCTTCTGAGTCCATCTGTAATGATATGTTCTGACTAATCCTGGATGGAACACTACGCTACGCGCGCGGAGTGTGCATAGTTTGCACAACTACACGCTACACGAATTGCACGTAGCACAGTGCAAAAACGTGTAGCGTAGCAGACTTTTTTTGCTCGCTCGCGTACTCAACTTCAAGTTGGCAACCGCGAGCGAGCAAAATCACCATCCTGGCGAGACTTTTTCCTTGTTCGCGATCAGTAACATTAAGTTGCCGATCACGAGCGTGGAAAATAAACCTCCCGAAGAGATTCTCAATGCGGGGAGGTCAGGTTTCTCATTGCGAGTGGTCGCGTATGGTGGCAAACTACAGCCAGGGGTAGTTTTGACTGACTGAGGATCCCATTGGAAGAGGGCAGGTTAAAAAATGCATACATCTTAGTAGAGTTAGACATAATTTCATTCAACAGTGCTCTCTTTCATGCCCATGTATTGCCTTTCTTGCGATGGTCTTCAAATTCTGCCCTGAAAGACTGTTAAGATAGTGATTCCATTATGGCAAGGGTTGGCACCATCATGGCATGATGTTCAGCATATGGCAAAATCGTCACCATTATGCAGTATAACATGTGCACACATCCTCATCCCATGGAAGTCTATAATGTTCCAGGAATTACCCCCAATATGCCAAGTGTAGTATTATGCCACTAGAGGGAATTATCGTGCTTTTGTGCCCATATTAAGCCAAAGAATTACTACCACTATGCCAAACCCACAATATACAAACACTAGGGATCATCCTGCTATAGATGTCCACAGTAGACTAACAATTATCACAACCAGGTCAAGGCTAATATTATATAAAGAGTTTGCACAATCATGCTAGTGATGTACACACTATAGCAAGATAATTCAAGGCCAATATAATAACATGAATTGGCACAATGTGTGCCATAGATGCCCACAGTATGCCACAAAGTATCACCTTAATTCCATAGCCAACTGGCCAAAGCTGTATGTCAAGAATTACTGCCAGTGCCATAATGTCAGGGCCAGAAAAATAACTTTACATCATGAGCTATTTCCCAGAGAAAGAATATCGATGCAAAAATATAGAATATTGAGGTAAGAATATCGATTGTTTTAAATATGGAGGTATTTTCAATGCTAAAATTCTCGTTTTTAATGTTTTTTTAGAAATATCAAATTTGTAAATATCGAAGGTAAAAATATAGATGTTATTAATTTCGATTTTGTGGTTTCTAAATTTTGTAATGTTCCAAGTTTTTTATTTGTAAGTACATTTGTATTAGTAAATCGATAATGTTAAAAAAAATTATGTTTTTTTAATTTTAATATGAATTTTAGGAGCGGGATGTTAGGTTGATAGGGGATTAGGGTAAGGAGTTATTTAAAAATGTTGATTAAAAAAGATGTATTAATACTTTTTTTTATATATGTTCTTATTAGGATTGCAGTTTTATAAGGAATTAGGGTGGGGAGTAAATAAAAAATATTGTTTTGCTAAAAATGTTTTGAATTTTTTTAATGTAGGAACTTTTATAGTAGGGAAGTTTTTTAAGTGAATATTCTGAAATGATCAATATTTTTAAGAATATTTCAATATTGTATTTCTTATTTATGCATTTTTATAGTTATACACAATTTGAAAATATTAAATCTTTTTATTTTTTGCAAATATATTGTATTTGATTTGAAAGATTAATATCGGGAGGGGGTTTATTTATTATTTGGATTTGGAGTAGGAATAATACATTATCATGGTTTACTACCCAACACTTTCCCTGAGTTTCTTTGGATTTGGAGTTGGAATAGGTAAATATTACGGTTTAATATCCAGCACTTTCCCTCAGTTTATTTGGATTTGGAGTAGGAATAATACATTATCATGGTTTACTACCCAGCACTTTCCCTGAGTTTCTTTGGATTTGGAGTTGGAATAGTAAATTATTATGGTTTACTAACCAGCACTTTCCCTGAGTTTCTTTGGATTTGGAGTTGAATAGTAAATTATTATGGTTTACTTTCCAGCACTTTACCTGAGTTTCTTTGGATTTGGAGTTGAATAGTAAATTATTATGGTTTACTAACAGGCACTTTACCTGAGTTTATTTGGATTTGGAGTTGGAATAGTAATCATTATGGCATACTATCTAGCACTTTCCCTGAGTTTATTTGGATATGGAGTTGGAATAGTAAATTATTATGGCATACTATCCAGCTCTTTCCCTGAGTTTAGTTGGATTTGGAATAGTGAAATAGTAAATCATTAGTGTTTACTATCTAGCACTCTCCTTGAGTTTAGTTGGATTTGGAGTTGGAGTAGTACATTATAATGGTTTACTAGCCACACTTTCCCTGAGTTTATTTGGATTTGGAATGGAAAGATATTATTGTTTATTTTAAAGTAGTTTTGTTGAGTATCATTATTTGTTGTTGGTATTGTAATTTTTTGGGGGCATTTATTTACATTTTTTTCTGACTTTCATTTTATTTGGAAATTTGTAATAGGATTTTTTAATGATCAATTATGAAAATATTTTTGTACAGTTTATATGTATATTGTAATAAGTACATAGATATATGTTATTTTCCCTCAACATTTCTTTATGTGAAAATATATACTTTTTCATACACAATTAAACTCTTTGTATTTCTTTTAAGTTAGAATTTTTTTATGGTATGAATATTTTATTTATAAAAAACATTTAGCATATTTTTTTAATTTTGAAAAATTAAATACATGTATTTAACAAAGTTCTCTTTTAATATATAGTATATCGAATATTATTCCTATGAAAATAATATTTATTATGTTAAATAATTTATAATATTTGTAACAGAAATATTTTGTACAAGATATTTATTTTTTATTACTGTTTTATATTTTTGTAATTTATATTGCAAGAAATAAACACATTTTTAATATACATTATATATTAAATGTTTGTTTGATCATATAACAGTTGTTGTATATTTTACATTGGGGGAACAAATTGCAATACATAAGGTTGTACATATTATTTTTAATATTTATTTCTATATTTTTTCAATGTTTTCAATGGGGAGTTAGTCTTTTTTTCATTTCAATTATGCTGCCATTTTTCTCACTTTCTTTCAATCGGTTTGGTTTTAGGTCATTTTGGAAGACGGAACCTTGCTGTTAGACACTCTTTTCGTCTGTTCAGGTAAGTTACATTTCATATACTTTTAAGTTAGTTTTAGGGTAGGGGTTAGATAGTAGTAGTGTAAATGGATTTGTTAGGGTGTTGTTTCATGGTTCTTGGTGTAGTTAGGCTTTGTTTTGGTAGTTTAGTGTTTTATGTGTTGGACGTAGTGTTGGATATAATTAGAATGTTATGTAGTGTTAGTTATGTGTTTAATAAATGTATTATTGTGTTTTTAATGTTGATAGTAATGATTGTGGGTTTATATTTGTGTTGTGGGTGGGTGTTCTTTTCTTTTTTATTTACAGCATTTGGATTTTCTGAATGGATCGATTTACCAACACATTTTTTTTTAAGGAAAATGTTCTTTCTTGTTTTAGAGCAAGTCATTTGACATTTCCTTTTTGTTCCCGGGTTGTTGGAGTGTTCTTTTCTACACTATTTTTGGGTTTTTGAGGGTTTCAGTATTCAGAGGATTGCAGCAGTTGTGTTTTTGCATTTTTTTGGGCTTTGGTATGAACTGGATTCCATTTTATTATGTTTACTGTGGATTTTATTGTTTTCAAGGATATTCTACTGCTACATAACTGAGTATTATTTTTATTTTACCATGGGTGGAAAATGTATATCTCATTCATTGTTTATTTTTTATTTAATATTTATATTATGTCATAATATTTTGCTATATTTCAAATTTGATGAGATAATTATAAATATATATTTTTTATGATGTTCATTTGTTTTACAGTTGGAATGTTTAACTTATGTTTTGTATTTTATTTAGTTTAAAGAATTGATTTTGCTATTATGTCTGGGTATTGTAGACCTTGATTCCGGTGTCTGACGGACCGGAGTCTCTCCAATATCGGTCAGGAACTGTAACCGACTGACCTCCTGTCATCGGTTACAGACCCGCAAGTAAGATGCGGCCAAACCCTGTTTGGTTGCAATCCTATACTTAACAATGGGAGCATGCATTCCGAATGGAATGCATGCGTGCATTGTTAACTGCAGAGGTGCAGTTCATCCATGCACCCTGAGGCAGGCAGGCACCCCAAGGTGCCTGCTACTGGGTACATCGATCAACAGCAGGGCACCATAGGTGCCCTCTAGGCCACCATTCGGTGGCTTCGCACCAATGGGGCCCTACTGTGGGCCCCCAAAGACAGTTTCCACTGCCTTTTCATGCTGGAGAGACAGGCACAAAAAGGCAGTGGGAAACTGCCATTGTACTCCCTCGGCCGGAAAGAGGTGGCAGAGGGAGTACTGAAGAGTTTCCGGATGGCAGACGAGCTCTCCGAGCCCATCGTAAGCCATCCAAAAAACCGAGTTGGATTCCTTTCCGACTGAGCCCATCAGAATGGTTTGGTCGGAAAGGAATCCAAACGGTATGTTCCAATGTGGGCATCGGAATTGGGCCCATTGTGTCATTGGATACAACTAAGGGGGTGATTATAATGGTGGGCGGATCATCACCGCCGGCCCGGAGTTGGCGATCCGCCCACCATCCCAACATGATTTACTCCTGCCATATTATCATGGCGGGGGTACCGCGGTGGGCAGAAAATCCATCCGCCACTTTTCCGCAGGTCAGCAATCATTACGATTTTCGGCCGGGCGGAGTAGGGGCATAATATGGTGACGGTGCCTGGAATGCACCGCCATCCATATTAAGATGCCGGGTTGACAAGGCCTTTCCATGGTGGCGATGCCACCATCAAAAGTCCGGCTGGGATGTGCATTGGGTGCCCATTGTGGGCCCCCAGAGGGTGTGGAGGATGCACTTGTGGGGTACCCATGGTAAACCCCTGCATTCCCAAGCACAAGGTGGCAGCCACCATTGCGGTGAGTCCTGCTTACAGCAGCACCCGCCGCAATGTTAGAAATGCGGTATGCGACTGCCAAGAAGGCGGTCACAACCGAATTCACAAAGCAGGCCCGCACTCGTGCGGCGGAGGGTCCCAGCACCGCTAGGATGGTGGGCGGGCTTCAGTCCTAATGAGCCCCGTAGTTTTATGTTGCAGGTATTCGTACATGGTTTTAGTTTGTTTGCTTAGTTTAGGGCCAATTTTACTTATTGATTGTTCAAGTCTGTGTTCTTGGTAGCTCTGTTCTTTATTAATTGCTTCAATTAGTTCATGTAGTGTTGTTTGTCCCCTTCCTATTGTGGCTTGGAAGACATTATGCCATCCTTCCACCCCTTTGTTTGTTTAGGATTTTCGATTCACTGTACTGGAGTATGCGTTCCATCAGGGGATCTGAAATTTAGGTTGTTTATTGTGCCCTGACCTATGTTAACTTCCCACCCAGTTGTCTTCGAAGTAGTCTAGAAAGGGACTTAATTTAGATTCATTAGCTTTATAGAAAGGACTTTCTATAAGTAAGTTATAGTGATTTGCTACTTCAGTTGTTGGGACATAGACCAGGGCTATTTATTCTTTAATTTGGTAGGCAAAGTTGCTATTTGTTGAATAATATATGTCCAAAGTAGATTTCTGTAGGTGCCTCCATATGCTCTGAATAAATGGTAATAGCAACCTTGTATTGCAGTGATTGGGTATAGTTTAAGGATGGATTGAATCATTGCCTGCTCAAAGTCTATTATGATTCTTTGGAGACAGTAGTTTTCTTTGAATGGTTTTATTGTAGTTCTACATAAGTGGTGTTTTGTTTATTTGTATCCTCTTAATATTCTCCGTGGATGGTATGCAGCTGAAAGAATGGTTTGGGGCATTCTTTAAAGGTACCATCCATCATCCATGTTGTGCAGTTGTTAAGTATTTGTAAATTTGTATTAGTTGCAGACATTATTATTCTTTTGTCATGACCTTCGTTGTCATAAATAAATAATTTTTCCTCTATGTGGGTGATAGTGTTCTCAGGAAATTTCAATGTCTCTAAAAGTTTGGAGGATAGGTGTAGTTTGGGATGTAGCTCTTTTAGTATTTGCTATTTGTCTTTTTAAATTGGGGATAGAAGGTAGCTGTCCTGTGACATGTTCTGGCACTCTTTTTAAAAGAAAATTCAGAATTTGAGTGCTTGTTTGTTGGGAGCTTGTGCTTGCTTCCCTATTTGTCTCTAGGGTATCTCTTACTTCAACTTCAGTTGCATCTTGGGGATTGTACATCAACATTAGTATCTATTGTAGTGCTCTCCTGTAACAGGCATTGGAATAATATTTGCTTCATTTCCTGTTTGTTTAATTTTCAATAACTTTTTCCTGGGTATCAGTGTAACCCATATAGGAAAGCATAGCTTTCCCCTTTTGGGATGAAATTAACTTTGCTCCTTCTGCCATTTTTGGGGTATATCTGTGAATATATCTCTATATATATATTTATATATATTTATGTTTACTAATAATGCAATGTTAAAAATTAAACATACTAGTATAATTAATTTTACATACATTATACTTACATTAGTGTTGCTATACTTTTGATGATGGTATGTATTCATGGTTATTATTTATTCACTGTTATATTATCTGTTAGATCAAAAGCAAAATATTTTTGTATTAAAAATTGATGACTTTAACGGGCCCATTAGGATGGCGGGTGAATCGCCCCTGTCAGGCTGGCGGTAGCCATCGCCGGCCTGGTGGGGGTAATCCGCCCGCCATCCTTCCCAGGAATGTCCCCCGCCAAATTAGTATGGCGGGGGGGACCGCGGCGGACGGAAAGACCGTCCGCTGCTTTTCCGCGCCGGTCGCCTTGTGGGCCGGGGCAGAAAAGGTTTAATATGGTGGTGGTGTCTATCAGACACTGCCAGCCATATTAGCAAGAGCATTTTCCAATGCCTTTCCGTGGTGGCAATGCCGCCACGCAAAGGCATGCGGAGACACCCTGCGGGGGCCCATTGCGGGCCCTCAGGGACTCCGGGGGTGGGGGGTGCACATGTGGGGTACCTATGGTACCCCCCAGCATTGCAAAGAACAACGTGGCAGGCACCGCGTGGTGCCTGTCACGTTGTGCTTTGTAATGCACAACATGTTTCTTTAGCACACCCCGCCGCAATGCTAAAGATATAGGATGCGCCCTCCACTGTGGCGGGTGCATCCTAATACCCCCAATGGGACCCCCGCACTTATGACGGGCGGTCCCTACACACGGCAGGATGATGGGCGGACAAAGTCCGCCTGTCATCCTAATAAGCCCCTAAGTTTGTGGATGTTTTTGTTGGTGCCGTTTTTTAATTTATTGTTTATTATTTTGTTCTATTTGTTAGTTCCTTTGCATACCTCCTTTTATGATTTTTTTTCTTTAATGTAGATTTTGTCGTTTATTTCGAAGGTGTCTGTTGTAACCTTTTTTGGTGCAGCTATACTGAAGTGTAAGCTGTGCAGTAAATGAGAAAACATTATATTAGTAGTTTGTTAGATTATTCACAACACTTATGAATACATGTATAAAGTTAAAGGATTGCAAATCTGTAATAGCCATGTTTAAGGAACTGCAATTTGAATGTATATAGGATTTGCTAAATAAATTGTTATTTATACAGAATATTTAATAGGGATTATAATATTCGTTTATTAATTCCAATAGGTGTAGAGGTTCATAGTAATCAATTATAAACAAATTGTAGTTTGAAAGTACTTATTTTGTTATTGCTTTTTCAGTCAATGTATTTTAAAAAGCACTTTTATTTGTCATATATGAGGCTTTTTTGATAATTAGATTGTTTGCGACTGGTAAAAACATTGATGAATGTGCTAATTATATTCTATTTAAAAACATTTTGTAATACAAATTATATACTTCCTAATTTTCGTTGATGTAGTGGTTTTTGTTGAAGTTGACGTTTAGTTGAATTTTGTGGAAGGTATAAAAAGAAAAGCATTTGTTAGCTATGTTTTGTATTTTTATTACGTTTTAAAAATTACAATTAATTTAGTTTATTTGTAAGTTAATTAATATGTTTAGTTTGTTATATTTTTAATGATGTTGAGTTAAGTATTGTGGACACTAAAATGTTTCTTCTATATTTTCTCTCGGTGAATTTGTTATGAAGTTTTATCTGTGACATTTAAAGTACAACATGTAATTATTTTACTTTAAATGAATTAAAAAGGTGAAGTATTTATAATTTGCTATAAAGTTTTGTTCTTACCTGTGTATTAGAAAATTCAACACAGTTGTTTATGGAGTTCTCCTTTCTTCTTAATTCCTTGTTTTCATAGTGTTTACGTAAGTAGTTAACATTTTCTATTGGTTTGTATTAGTTTAGTTTAAAATTGTTGGTCGAGATACTTTTTTTGATTTTCTTTAGCAGTTACCTTTTAATTAGTTTACCATGTATGTGTTGCTTATTTAATGTTTGTATTTATGTTATTATGGGGTTTATTAGGATGGAGTTCAGAGGACTGCCGCCGGGCCGGCAGTGGCAACTGCCGGGCTGGTGGCGGTCTTCCCCCCGCGATTGCAACCCAGAAAACCACTGATCCCATTAGCATGGCGGTGACGAAAGCAGCAGTGAGATTTTTCGCCTGCCACTTTTCCGCTCGTAGCAGTCCGCACGCTTACCTGCTGGGCGGAGCTGGAGCGCTAAAATGGGGCCGGTGCAGGGCCAGGCTTCGCCGACATGATTATGATGCCCGCGGTAGCCAGTCTTTCCGCGGCGGTGGGACCGCCATGGTACGGCATTCGGAGAATGTCTCTGGGGGCCCATTGAGGGTCCCCAATGTGTTTGGGGGGTGTGGGTGCATATGGGGTACCCCCTACATGTCCCTGTACCAGGTGGCAGGCACTGTGCAGTGCCTGCCATTCAGTGCAGGGATATGCAGGACATGCTTATTTGGACATCGCAGCGGTGCTGCTGGCAGCAGCAACCGCCGCAATCTTAAATGTTGCGATCCAACAACCGCGGTCGGATTTTGACTGGGGAGCATACTAGTCGGACCGGCGGTTATGCCGTCGTCCTACCGGACTGTGTTTCCCGCTACCATGGTGGTCGGAGTGATTTTCCGACCGCCATCTTAATAGACCCCTTGGTGTTGTTTTTTACCTATATTTGTAAATAAATGTAATTTAATTTAATTATAGTGGATATGTATTAACTTTAGTTTATATTTGGTTTATTGGATATTTATTTTGTGTTGTATATTTAATACATATTTGTAGTTATGTTAGTATTATAATAGTATTTTATTTAAATATTTTAATATTTTTAATATATGGTGTTATCATTTATTTTAAGTAATTGGGATCTGTAATTTAATTTTATAATTTTAAATATTGTTTTTTAATGGTAAATCTTCGTTTTGATGTTGCCGGTATACATTTTATCGATCTTTGTGTAGTGGATATTGTTGATATGGATATTTGTGGTGTATGTGTTTTATTTTTAATGGTATCTATATTTTTGTTAGCAATATTTATGTTGTCCATATTTTTGTTAACAATATTTTTGTTGACAAAATATTTTTATCGATGTTTTAGTAAATCCTAGTTTAAGTATAGGGTGTTGATATTTGTGTTTACGATATTTTTACTGCAGTGTTTTTGTAGGACAAGGTTTTTGTAGTTGATACATTTTTCCAACATGCCATGGATGCCCATACTATGCCAGGAAGTGCTACCATTATACCAGGGCCAAAATTATCTCAGGGATGGGCATCATCCTGTCAAAGAAGTTCTCACTAGTTTTGATCTTTACATTTTAGTAAGGGTGGGCGGGCAGCTACGCTCCGTGCACGGAGTGTGCGTAGTGCTGGCTTCTACGCATTTTGCGTAGCAGGCGGAGAATTCGGCACTACGCACGCTCCGCAGACGGAGCGTAGCTGGCCGCCACCCCCCTCCCTCCCGCCCTCCCTAAATACTTTAAATTAAATCTGTAAAAGAATTAAAAGGCACTTACCTTGCCCGCCACTGCCCGCCGCGTCCCCGGGGCTCACTCTCTTCGTCGCTTCCGTCTTGGGTAATAATGCGCATGCGCGGCCGCCCGCGCATGCGCATTATTACCCAAGACGGCGGCGATGAAGAGAGGGTGCCCCGGAGACGCGGCGGGCAGCGGCGGGCAGCGGCGGGCAAGGTAAGTGCCTTTTAATTCTTTTACAGATGTAATTTAAAGTATTTAGGGAGGGCAGGAGGGAGGCCTGCGGTGCGTAGTGGGGCTACGCGGAGTGCGGAGGTGGGCATAGTTTCTCGCCCACTTCACGTAGCTCCGCGAAGCCCCATTACGCCCACTACGCCCAGGGTTACATTTTACCAATTAACTTAATAGGTTTGGGAATTTAAAACGATTTTCTTTCCTTAATTGTAATGTTATTTTGGTTTTGCTACTCATACTCCACCTGCAGTTTCCTCTTTCTATTTGTGCCAAGCCACCAAAGGTTTGCATACTGAATCCTATTTACTTCTTGGCACTACACTGCTTTTACATTGTAGGTGCTCAGCCACTGCTGATACCAAGAACAAGGCATCTCTCACCACAGTTTATCAATTTAGTTCAGCGAATAATCTTGAAGACAATCGTCAGGCACAAGACAATGTGAAAGAAAGTCATTAAGACACAAGTGCACGGTTTCAATACTTATCACTCCATTGTGAGAGTTTGGAATATATATCACTACATCGCATGCGTTACGCGGTCATTACAACGACTGCGTTGTTACATTGCAGTACCTTTACAACGTATGTGGTTACAACGACTTGCTGTAGGGGGCGCTGGATGTTGGAATAGTATAATTTACTATTCCAACTCCAGTGTGTGCATCAGTAGGGAAGGTGTTGGCATAGAAAATTATACTATTCCTTAGCTTAGAGCACCCCCTATAGCAAGTGGTTGTAACGACTTGCCTTGTAATGGTACTGCAATGTAACAACATGGTTGTTGTAACGACTGTTTTGTAATTGCATGCTTTGTTATGCATGCTATGTAATGATTGTTACCTGAGAGTTCTAGTTTGTTCGTCTAGCTGTTTTCTTTTCAGTTTGTAACAGAATAGCAAGGAAAAAGAAAATGGCTGGGGCATGGGATTTGCATTCTGTGTGACAGGATAAACCATGCTTCAGGCATGTCCTTTTATATGATGTCACCCTAATTAATATTTGAGAAAGATTCACAAAGTTTTTTGCACGAAGTTTGCATTATAATCAGGACTCCTGTGCCCCTTTTAAGTTGTTTTCGAGAAAAAAACATCACTGTTGTACTCCTGGTTTGAAAATCATGAGGAAATCAGTTATAAAGTTAATTTGTGAGCAAACGGCGCATTACCTCAGCCTCTTCTTTGTTCCATTCCTTACAAGATGTGAAGCATGAGGTAAACCTCATATTTTCATATTTTGAGTACTGGGACAAGGAGGAGAGAATTGGAGTAATGAAGATTACCGGTAAGTTATCCCGGCATTAATATTTAGCACCAACTAACACTAGTGATGAAATATTCACAGTTTGCAGAGGATCACAACACAAGGGTGCATACGCAGGAAAGGCTAGTTCTGCAGTCTCTACGTGAAAGTTGACTTGCTCAATAAAAACTTTGTACAACCCTGGCTGTAATGATGCCAGAGGAGTGATTCATACATTGCCACCGTACTTATGTTTCACTTTGCAAAGGCTGCAAACGCTGTTTGCTTTTTCTTGGCCCATAACACCATTACAATGCATTTGGAACTCAGGACCGAACTAAAAATGACTATAATTTCTTCTCAACAATCCCTGGAACGTTCACATATTATTAATTCTAAATCAATAATAAATGCAGCTAATCGAAAGAGTTTTCTTTTGTGGCCAGCCAATGCTTGCTGGGTTATTGAATTTGGCACCTTCCCTGTTCTTGGGCTGATTTTAATTTTTCTGAAAGGGATTGATTGCTGAACTCGGAACTTCCTGTGCTTCCAGGAAATCTATTTTCGTACAAGGCATACATGGAGTTTATGTTCCATGTTACAAAAGCTAAAACACAAGGTCAAGCTTTGCACTAAGCAATCAAAGCACACAAAAAAATATTTTAAAAATAAAATCAATCGTTCTACAAGGAAATCTCTTCAAAAGATAGCTGGTAAAAACACTTGACTTAAAAAGTAGCAGTCGCCATGGGGTAGGGGGGACTTCTGACACTCTCTGAGGGAGAATGGATACATTTGGTGAAAGTACAGAACTTTGCTGAGTGACACATGCAATATTTATAATATAATAAATAAGTGATACAATGGAAGGTCGGATGTAAAGTTTCAAATGAGCTTAAGAAACAGAAAATTTCTCTGGAGAAGCATCTCTAGGGTAAAGTGCCTTCTCTTCTTACTGGTGGGTCCGTATTTCAATTTATGTTCATTAATCCATAGGACGCCCTCGTGAAAGCGCTGATACATTTGATCCAGGAGCTATACACGTATGGGAACGCTCCTCAACTTTGGAGGTAGTCATCGAACCAATGAGCCCCTTCGGTGGTCTAATACTTCAATGGAAGTGAGAGTTCAAAACTTGGAAGGGGAGGGAGCGGCCATGATGGATAAGTAGGGTCAGATGTCATACTGTTGAAAGTGCCCTCTGCAGGGTTGGTAAAAAATTTAAGGGATCTCAACGGAGCATGACGACAAAGAAGGAATTAAGGTTTGCTTTAAGCCAGTTATTCAGTATTTTGAAGATGTCAAAACTCTGGCCCTTTTGCAGAATCTTGAGGGCTTAATCTGTCTCTTCTGGGCAGGAAGGGCTCCTCTGTGGGAGCGGAGGAGCGTTGCCCCATTTAAATACCCCAAGATAAAAAACAAAATGGCAATTCATCATTACTATTTTATTTTATATTCTAACATCCTCCCGAATAAGTGTCAGGATGGGTGCGGGCTGCTGCTGAATGACAGCAGCATGGTTGGTTGTATGTGAACTTTGTAAAGTGCACATATCTTTTGGTCGGCCAACTTGTGACCGCAAGCCAGACATGCACACTTTGAAACCTCTAACACAGCAGTTTTAAGACAGCTACGTTAAAGCAACTGCAGGGCCCCATAGTGATCTGGGGTGCAAAGATGACTGCTCCCTCCAATCAGGGAACTGCTCTCATGCTGGTCGGAGCAGCGCCCTGATTGGTCAAAGAGGTTTCCTGGTGGCTGGGCTGCAGTGCAACGAGGTCCAGAGCAGGAGGTCCTGTTGTCGGGTAAGTGTTTCCTTTAATAGTTTTACTAGTGCGCGCCTGTTTATTTTGATGTTTCTTATTTTATTTGAGCGCGTGCATGCCCCATTCCTGTTGATGCCAGCCGCCACTGCCTCCGGCCTGCATATTTTTCATACGTTTCTTCTTGCGGTTGTCTTGAAGTCTCACATTCTCCTCATATTCTGGTAGGGATCCTTAGGTGAAGTGAGGAATATTTTTCCTAAGATTCTTAGCGAAGAGACATTTACCCACTGACTTTCTAGTTGTGCTGTGAAGCAGGTTAAGATAATCCATGAGTGACTGACACAGAACTTCTACGTTGTGGAATTGATTTTGTGATCGGCATGGACTTTTTACGTTTGCATTAAAACATTACACTATTTTATTTGCCTGGATAACAGTGTGATTGTTGAGCCTGGCTCTCTCTGCTGTGTCGCCCACAAACTTTTTGCCTTTACCCTCCACATTTTGCTGAATTCGTCTTTGCTGGCCTTAGGACTTTGTGCACTTTACCACTGCTAACCAGTGCTAAAGTGTTTGTGTCTGCCTGTAAAACAAACATGGTTGAATTGGCTTACACACAATTGGCATATTTAATGTACTTAGAAGTCACTAGTAAAGTGGCACTATGTGTCCCCAGGACCTGTCAATTAAAAGCTATTAGTGGGTCTGCAGCACTGTTTATACCACCCACTTACATAGCCCCTTAAACATGCCTCAGGCCTGCCATTGCAGCCTGTGTGCAGTTTAAGCTGTAATTTCCACCTGGCAAAATATACCTTTGCCAGGCCCATACCTTCCTTTCAAATTCATTTAATACCCCCTAGGGTAGGCCCTGGCTAGTCCAGAGGGCAGGGTGTAATTTATTTAAAAAGTAGGACATGTACTATTAAGTTGTACATGTCCTTGAATGAAAATCTCTTGTTTCACTATTGTAAGGCCTACCTTTCCCATTGGATAACACTGGAGTCAACTTCTTGCATTTCATAAATGTAATTTCCAAAGGGGAATACGTGACCAGGTCACGTTTGGTGTCTCTAGAATCCTAATTTGAAATCCTAACTTATGGTGAAGTCCAATTTTAAATTAAAGGTTTGAAAATGTCACTGATAATTTGGGAGCAGTACATTGTTGGTAGGGTAGATGCTACTTTAGAGGCCGCAAGGGGCCTATTACGATGGCCGCACCAGAGCACAGGACTGACCGCCAAAGTTGCGGTCGTCCTGCCCGGCAAATTAGGATGCACCCGCCACACTGGCGGGCGCATCCTCGACTTTAACATTGCGGTGGGCGGTGCTGTAAGCAGCACCCGCCACAATGTTAAAGTCCATGTTGTGCATTGCTATGCACAACGTGACAGGCACCGCGTGGTGCCTGCCACCTTGTGCATTGCAATGATGGGGGGTACCATGGGTACCCCCCAGTGCTGCCACCTACATTCCCCACTCCCCAGGTGCCCTCAATGGGCCTCCATGGTGATTTCCCGCATGCCTTTTCATGGCGGAGGCGCCTGCATCCTAATATGGATGGTGGTGCCTGCAAGGCACCTCCACCATTACTTATGCCTTTTATGCCTGGCCGACTAGCCGACCGGCGGAAAAGCGACAGACAGTCTTTCCATCTGCCGCGGTGCCCCTCGCCATACCAATATGGCGGGGATGACAATGGGTCATTTGGCGGGTGGATCGCCACTGCCGCCCCGGCATTGGCGATCCGCCCTTTATCATAATAGGCCCCTATGTGTGGTATTATTTGAGACTATGGGTCTTTTTCTGGCCTTTTCTTGCCTTTTCTTGTATACATAACTTTTAAGTCCTTAGGTTTTCTTGACCATGGCTAACAATGTTGGCTTGGCTTTCGATGATGCCATGGTTCAATCAATTTTTTAAAGAAGCAAGTATTCCATACATACATACCTGGAGAACAACAACGACCGCAACACCAGCACCCTGCTCGACAACCTCGCCAATCTGGGACTCAAGCAGCTGGTGTCCACCCCCACCCACCTCGCCGGACACACACTCGACGCAGTCTTCTCTTCCTGCACAGACATCGACTTCAGCCACGCCACAGAGCTTCAATGGACGGACCACAGCTGCGTCCACTTCACCTTCAAGAGAACGACGACCCACCACCACCAGCAACAGGTCGCCCGCAGAAGCTGGAACAAGATCACAGCAGACCAGCTCGCCACCTCCCTGAGCCAGCACCCTCCTGCCAGCTCAGCGAACCCCAGCCAGGCCGCCGACAACCTCACGAAGTGGATCAGCAACTGCACGGACGAACTCGCCCCGCTGAGGACCCCGCCCAGCAGACCCGGCAGCAAGAAAGCCCCGTGGTTCACCGACGAACTCAAGAGCTCCAAGAAGAACTGCCGAGCCCTCGAGAAAGTCTGGAGAAGGGATCCTACACCGGACAACAGGACCACCTTCAAGCTGGCCACCCGGAAGCACCACCAGCTGATCCGCACCGCCAAGAAAACTGCTTTCAAGGACCGGCTGGACAACAACGCACACAACTGCAAGGAACTCTTCAACATCGTGAAAGAGCTATCCAACCCCAGCGCAGGAAACAACGACATCACCCCATCGCAAGACCTCTGCAACTCCCTCGCTTCATACTTCCACAACAAGATCGCAGACATACACAACAGCTTCAACAACCAACCAACGCACACCAAGACCGAACAACCACCCCTCACCACCACCCTCCACGCCTGGACCCCGATCAGCACCGAAGACACCATCCGCACGATGAACTCCATCCACTCCGGATCACCGACCGACCCCTGCCCTCACCACGTCTTCAACAAGGCTGACGCTGTCATCGCACCCCACCTGCGAGACATCATCAACACATCCTTCGACACCGCCACCTTCCCTGAGAGCTGGAAGCACGCCGAACTCAGCGCTCTACTCAAGAAACCCACAGCGGACCCCACCGAACTCAAGAATTACCGCCCCATCTCGCTCCTCCCGTTTCCAGCCAAAGTCATCGAGAAGACCGTCAACAAGGAGATGGCCGCCTTCCTCGAGACGAAAGGATCCCTCGACCCCTCACAGTCCGGCTTCCGAGCCAATCACAGCACCGAGACCGCCCCCATCGCCGCCACCGATGACATTCGAGCCCTGATGGACAACGGAGAAACAGCGGCCCTCATCCTCCTTGACCTCTCCGCAGCATTCGACACTGTCTGCCACCGCACCCTAGTACAGCGCCTCAGCAACGTCGGAATCCAGGACAAGGCGCTGGAATGGATCATCTCCTTCCTCGACGGAAGAACACAGAGAGTCCGTCTACCACCGTACAAGTCAGAGGCCACCGAAGTCATCTGCGGCGTCCCTCAAGGATCCTCACTGAGCCCCACCCTCTTCAACGTCTACATGAGCCCCCTCGCGGCCATCGCACGCCAACACAACCTCAACATAATCTCCTACGCCGACGACACCCAGCTGATCCTCTCCCTGACCAACGACCCCGCCGCCGCCAGAGCCAACCTGCACGAAGGGATGAAAGAGGTAGCCGAGTGGATGACGACCAGCCGCCTGAAACTGAACTCGGACAAGACGGAGGTCCTCATCCTGGGCTCCTCACCCTCCGCCTGGGACGACTCCTGGTGGCCTCCCGCCCTGGGCACCGCACCCAAACCGACAGACAATGCACGTAACCTGGGCTTCATCCTGGACTCCTCCCTCTCCATGACCAGGCAAGTCAACAACGTCTCCTCGGCATGCTTCAACATCCTACGCATGCTACGGAAGATCTTCTGGTGGATCCCCACCGAGACCAGGAAGACCGTCACCCAGGCCCTCGTCACCAGCCGACTGGACTACGGCAACGCCCTCTACGCCGGTACCACCGCCAAGCTCCAGAAGAGACTCCAGCGGATCCAGAACGCCTCAGCCAGACTCATCCTCGACATCCCACGAACCAGCCACATCTCCGGACATCTGAGAGACCTGCACTGGCTCCCCGTCAACAAAAGAATCACCTTCCGCCTCCTCACCCACGCACACAAAGCCCTACACGACCAAGGCCCGAGCTACCTCAACAGCCGAATCAACTTCTACGCTCCCAAACGCCACCTCCGATCAGCCAACCACGCCCTCGCCGCCGTCCCCCGCATCCGAAGAGCGACTACAGGAGGAAGGTCCTTCTCCTACCTGGCTGCCAAGACCTGGAACTCCCTCCCGACCGACCTGCGCCTGACCCAGGACCACCTATCCTTCAGGAAGAAGCTGAAGACCTGGCTGTTCGAGCAGTAGCGGCACCCCCCCACCCCCAGCGCCTTGAGACCCTACGGGTAGGTAGTGCGCTCTATAAATGTCATTGATTGATTGATTGATTGATTGATTGATTGATACAAATCACATAGGCCCTTTCACAAACTGAAGAATGGACCAAACATTCTAACATGAAAAAACAGCACATACTCACTGCATTACATGTGGCCAGATCAACTGAATATTTAAGAAGCAACATAGGACCACAAGGGCTGATAGTATCTAATTCCACTAAACTCTTCCTAGTTAACAAATCCTTCAAGAAGGATTGCTCTCTAATATCTTGGAGGTGCACCAGAGATTGGTTGATCCTTTTGATCAATACTGCAAAAGATACAGAGGATCACCTACTTATAGAAATACAAACACTCGAAACGCAATTGAAATGTTCACTATAAAAAACTATTTTTACAAAGAAATTAGAGGAAGTGACTAAGGGCCAGATGCATCAATAATCCATTTTGCGATTTCCTAATTGCAAATCCTTGTGGTTCTCTATAAGGAAATCGCAAAACGGCATGCATGAAAGTGTTTTGAACACTTTCTGCTATTTCTAATGGGTTGCAAATTACCTACCTCTGAATATTAATGAGGTGGGTCGCAATTTGTGATCCATTAGGAATCGTAAAAATCACAGGGATGGTGGCCTGCTGGGATTGCTTTTAAATAAAACAAAAAAAATGTTTGTAAAGCAGACGGTTTTCCTAAAAAGAAAACGAGATGCGTTACTAAAAAAATTAAGAAAAGTTTTCTTTTCATTTTGTAAGAGGAGGTGCCTGCTCTTAAAACATGCTTTCTACAGACATTTACAAAGGGATAGGGGTCCCTTAGGGACCCCTTTCCACTTGTGAATGGGTTACCATCAACTTGAAGTAGGTGGTAAAATGCGAATGTTTTGCGACCGCATTCACGGTCACAAAACATTCATACATACCATTAGGATTCGCTATTTGGAAGGGTTGCCATAGACATGCCTCTAACAAATAGTGATTCGCATACCCATTTTGCAATTCAGTAACAGGTACTGAATCGCAAAAAAGTGTTTGCAACATCTGGAAAGCATTTTTTTGCATTTGCAAACAGGCCGATTCTGTGAATCGGCCGTTTGCGAAGACAAACATTGCTCGATACATCCGGCCCTAAGACTCTTATTGAAACTAAAGAAAGTCTGTTGAAATGTAAAGTTAATAAGCTAGGAGAGGGGCAAGTGGATGATGCCATATGAACTGAGATGAGCAGAGCAACACTGATGATCCAAATTTAAGTGATTCAGACAGCTTTTTCACTAATAGGATGAAACCAATGAGAGGGTGAGGAGGCTTCCCAAATCCATTGACACAGTCTCCTTGGTGGCCACGCAACTCTGTGGTTTCCCCATGAACCCGTTCCAACAAGGGCCATTTGGAGGCCCAGGATACCAACCTAGTTTTTGGACAGGGCCGTGGCAGGAGAGGACGAAGAAGAAGAAACAGAGGCAAACAAGCAAATCAAACGGGCCAACGGAGGCCAAGTGTACAATGGAATCCATCTTTGGAACAATGCCTGACCATGAGTAAGATGAGGGTGGGCGGAAAATCCATTCCCCTTGCGGAATTTGCCGTTTTTCTGCAATTTCGCAATCCGCGAATCTCGCGAAATTGCCGAAAAATCCGGATTTCAGTTAAGGCAGGTGCTCGAGTTAAAGAAAGCTAACTTTGTAACCATTTTAAAATGGCACTGGCAAGCTGCCAGAGTTGCAACTTGCAAGTAAGCAACTCTGGCAGCTTGCCGGCGCCATTCTAAAATGGTTACAAAGTTAGTTTCAACTCGGGCACCTGCCTTAACTCTGTAAGTGCTTCCTGTGGGCCAAAAATTAAACCTCAACAGGAAGCACTTACAGATATAAATAAAGCAGGTGCCCGAGTTGAAGCTCAAGTTCAGTAACGTTTTAATCAGCCCAAAACATTAGTGAGCCCGGTCGAGGCTGGGCAAGTGTGCTTTAACCCCATATCTGCTGTCGAAAATTAACTGTAATACTGAGGGAGGTCTTTGAATCCCTGAGTTTCTCGAGCGCAACCCCCGTGTGGTTACTGTGACCAGGAGGCTGCTTTATCCTGACCTGCTGCCCTGCTCACTCTCTGACCCTTTATACACAAGAGGCATGTTGACACGCATAGAAGCCCGCACCACACACTAGCGATATGAAACATCTTCCCACCCTTTCCCAACTTTGATGGACAGCTCACTCACTGGACCTCGGCGCCTTTTAGCGAGGTGGCAAAGTTACAGGCACACATGGTCAGTGGAGACAAATCTTCTGGCCCTTTACGCAGCTGCAGTGTGGGAAAAGCACTTTACATTTACCCAATGAGGTAGCACTTACTGGATTAGCCAGTAGAAAGTTCTCCAGTTGAGTAGAGGTATTGCACAAAACGGTGGCATCTTCATGGATAACTATGCAGGGCAGGATTCATTCTGGCATGAGGCTCCTGTCACAAAAATTAAATCTCAACAGGAAGTACTTACAGATATAGCAGGTGCCCGAGTTGAAGCTCAAATTCAGTAACGTTTTAATCAGCCCAAAACATTAGTGAGCACGGTCGAGGCTGGGCAAGTGTGCTTTATCCCCGTCTCTGCCATCGAAAATTTGCTGTAATACTCGAGGGAGGTCTCTGAATCCCTGAGTTTGTCGAGCGCAACCCCCGTGTAGTTCCTGTGACCAGGAGGTTGCTTTCTCCTCACCTGCTGCCCTGCTCGCTCTCTGACCCTTTATACACAAGAGGCATGTTGACACGCATAGAAGCCCCGCTTGTTTGGTCCCGCACCACACACTAGCGGTATCAAACATATTCCCGCCCTTTCCCAACTATGATGGACAGCTCACTCAAGGGACCTCAGCGCCTTTTGGCATGGTGGCAAAGTTACAGGCACACATGGTCAGTGGAGACAAAGCTTCTGGCCCTTTACGCAGCTGAAGTGTAGGAAAAGCACTATACATTTACCCAACGAGGTAGCACTTACTGGATTAGCCTGTAGAAAGTACTCCAGTACAAATCGCCAAAATATCAGCGATTTCGCGGAAAAATCTGCGAATTTGTGGATTTTTTTGAGATTTCGTGCGAATTCGCGGACCGCAGATCAGCAAAATTTGCCCATACTTAATCCAAGTCTATCAATGAGCAGCATAACCTAATTGTGAATTTGAACAAGAAAAATTTGACAACATTGAAAATCAAAGTTCTGAACAAAGGTCCGGGTTTTGTGCTGACTCACCTGGGAGAGGACTTCATGACACATAAATAATAGGCAAATTTTTTATGAAACATGCGACTAACGTTCTTCATTGAAAAACAGAGAATACCATCAGCGATGCCATCCCTAACACAGGATTAAAGAACAAGTCCACTTTTAATCCACCTTTTCATTTAGCCCCACAAGAGGTGGCGACTTTTGGAAAAGCAGGACTTAAAGACTTTGAAAAAATGAAGAAACAACCTTTCCACAACCTTTCTCAAGATAAGATGCGTTGTTTAAAGAATTTGTGTTCTGACAAAGAGATTGTCATTAAAGCTGCGAAAAAAGGAGGAGCTACTTTAATTCTAGACACTGAGACCTATCAAGAGGAAAGCCTACGACAACTGAGTAATACCAAATGCCATATGCCTATACAAAAGGACCCTACACAGAGACCACAAAAAATAATCTTAGCCCTAGCTAAAAGAGGCAAAGAATCAGGTTGAATCATGAAAAGTGAAGCTGGATTTCTTGTTCTCATCCATCCAAGGATTCCAGCTTTTGATGTTCTACCAAAGATCCACAAACAACAGACACCTGCACCAGGTAGACCCATTTTCTCTGGCATTAGGCCTCCCTCTTTTACAACCTCTTTCACAATTTGTGGACTGGTTCTTAAGACCATTAGTAACCGAGATGCAATCATACTCACAGGATACTAAACACATTTTATCCTTCCTCTCTATAGTTCAATTTGATCCAGAGTTACATTTTTTAGTGTCATATTATATGGAGGCAATATACACAAATATACCGCAAGACCACCCTTTGAACACAGTGGAACTTCTGTTGGAACAACGAACTAGAGAGGACCTGACCCGACCTCATTTGTAATGGAAAGTGCCATGATAGCTATGAAAGAAAATTGTTTCACTTTTCAAAACCAACTGTATTGGCAAGTAACTGGGACATCCATGGGCAGTACCTCTGTTCCAAGCATGGCAAATCTGTTTATGCATTGGTTCGAGATTATAAACATCTACTCTACAGATAATCCCTTCCAGATAAAACTCAAAATGTGGAAAATATACATTGATGACATCTTGGTCATCTGTGACAGAGACTGTCTGTCATTTGATTCCTTTTCTGTCTGGCTTAATAATCTAAATACAAATCTGAGATTCACTTGTGAACTCTGCAAAACCCAGCTTCCATTTTTGGATCTGCTGCTGTATCCTAAAGAAGGGGGTATTTACACTGAACTCCATCAGAAACCCATGGCTCATAATACATTACTCTGTTATAAAAGTTTCCATCCAAGAGCCTTACGGGGCAATCTCCCTATAGGACAGTTTCTTGGACTCAGAATAAACTGTACTGAGGTAGATAAATATAAACAGCATGCTGAAAATCTGAGTATACCTTTTACAGTGAAGCAATAGACCAGGGAGGTGATCTGCTGAACATCTAAAAAAGCTCACAATAATAACAGAGGCCATTTAACCTCTTCAATGCTAATGACAAGGGTAACTCGTCATGATGCACTGGTTGACCTGTGCTGATGACAAGGATAACTCGTCATGTAAAATGGGATCTGAAGAACATCAGCACAGGAGGGGGAAAACCCCTTAGCATCCAAGGTGTTAAGAAAGGTACGCCGGACCCAAATCACAGAGACTGGACTAGTATGTTTTAACACATACAGCGATCTTACGGATACAGTAATGAAAGCAGTCAACAAGAACTGGCACATCCCGAATATTGGAGAAAAATGGAGGGAGAGGCCCATTTTTGCCCTAAAATGCAGTGGCAATATCAGAGATGTTGGCCACTACAAGACCACATATTAGTAAGCAGAATGAAAGTCAACAAGGATTATTGACGAATACACATATAGAAGGATACTTCCCATGTGGTATGAGTTCCATCTGTGTTTTACCTCAACCTATTACAATAAAGCAAGATTTCCCTTCTTTTCCAGAATTATTTTAATAAAATAGTATTCACTGAACCAAAACCTTTCACCAGAACAATGAATGTCTAGAAATTGCAATCTATTTAAATGCATTTATTACATCACATAAAAATACATAATTGTTATTCACAAATGTCATTAAAATATAATGAAAATGATTTGGCTTAGTTGATGATTTCGAATTTCTAAATTCCAAGTCTAAATCACAATTCACATGCAGGAAAACACTTTCTTATATATTCATACAATTCTATACACAAATTGTTACAACCTTCTCTTTAAAAACTGTACAATTTCCCGAGTGCAGAGTCCAGTTTATAAAAAACTAATGTTGACGCAGCGTTTCGGTGGTTCTTCTCTTCAAATTATATTCTTCCATTAGCGGAGCCTGAAGATCTACACGCTAACAGCAGAAACAGAGATCGGAGATCTGCTTACATTGAAACAAATAATCGGACGAACTTTGGGGCGAAGGATAAAGTGGGAAGAATATACCGTCCTAAAATAATCAAACTAAATTAAGATTTACCAAATTAAAGGGAAGACAACCTTTAAACACACGGTCAAACTAGAAAGGGCTCTGTGAAATTGATGGAATGAGCTTGTTTTTTTAAGACGCCATTAATGGAAGAATATAATTTCAAGAGAATATCTTCCTAAAAATGTGTACTATATTTGACAGGATACGCACGTTTTGGAATTATTAAACATCATGGGCCTTTGAGCCATTTAAATATTATGAGCCTTTGATTCATTGATCAATGATCAATGGGTCTTGGATCTTCATATGAAGTGCTCTGTCCTGAAATGGTCTCACAAACATACCACAAGAGAGACCGACACAACAAAGTCTTAACCCAATTTTCTTTTTAGATTCTGTTTGGACTCAACTGTAGAGATTATAGGTCATGGGCCATGGCAAACTCCAGTTTAAATTCTGACAGCTGGGAGAAGTCACTGGTCCACCCCCTTCACCCACTGTTTTCTTGTGGGGCTCCTTAAGCCACTGTTTGAGCTTTTTCTACTCACATGTTTCAGCCTACATTATTTGTCTCTAGCCGGAGGCTGTTGCCTGTTTCAGTGTATCTTTCCTTCTCCAACTTGGAAACCACCCAATAAATTGTTGTTCAATGGACATTGTTTACAATAATATAAATTGCTGATCAATCAATTGTATTTTTATCTAAAGAACAATTTCGTATGAATAATCATTTTTGAAAGGCTTGGTAAATGACTGAAGTTCAAAACATTGCTCAAGTCAATTTCTGCCTAGAGATATATAATCATTAGATTACCTCTTTTTAGAATTTACTACCATTGTATTTTTCTATATATTAGTGTCACTATTTTTCATTTGGTTTAAAATGTATGTATTGTTTTGCTACTGTTGAGCTGTTCATTTGATTGAAGTTGCCCTAGGCCATTTACAGTATCTTTCCTTCTAATTTTAATTTTCTTGCCACATAGCTGGTCAACCCTGCAACATAATGTAATCCTCCCCTGCCACATAATTCCAGTAGTCCTGTCTCTGCCTATCTCTGCTTTATAGATGTTAATACAGTCTGGGTAAAGGTTCCACCTCATTAATAACTGTTTAAACCTCAAATACAGCAACAGGCTATTAAAAGTTCACAAGTCGACTTTAGCCAAGGGTCTTCTGCTGCGCATCAAGTGTCCCCACGTTTTTTCGGTCCTTTTGCTCTGTTTTGTGCTAGAAACAATTATTTTGGTGGAATCAGTAAATTATGCGGCATATGATGGATTAAATATTAGGCACAAGATGGTTTTGTTTATATGAGACTATTGCACTTAATTTATACAGGGGGTAGAATGCGTCACTAATGAGTGCACTTACTGGATATTAAATGCTGTTGCCTGGCAGGGGCTTGAAAAAGGGCTCGAGGGGGAATTCCCTTCCGAGTAATAGATTCAGAAATCACTTTAGGGTCTCCTACATCTTAGGATAAACCAAGAATGACCCTAAGGAGCACTGGATCAGCAGTTTGGGGTTCCTTGAATTAGGGAACCCCAAAAGGGGAAACAATTTTAAGACAGGTCAGGTGAAAATGGAAACATGTTGAGGATGGAGCAACTGCACATCCAGGCATGGAGTTTGGTCTTCACAATGACATTCCCAGAGCTCCATCCTCCAAGCAATCAAGTGGTACCCAGGAGTTGCCATCCACTAGCAATGGCTGCCACCATGTCCCTGGAGAGTCCAGCTGCTGGCTGCCACTCCGAGGGGCCTCCACAAAAAGAAACACCCTGCACTCAAGCGACAGAAAGGGTTGGAGCTGGAGGGGCGCCAGAGCGCGAGCTTGACTGTAATACATAATCTGTAATTAAGCTAATTCCGCTCTATTTGTGTCTCCAGCTCGTCGCTCTGCTGTTGTATGTATAACTCCTGATTAGAGCCTTCTCGCCTCCTTTATCTGTCCCTAAATCCAATCCTTGCTGATGCAGAGCATGAATGGGCGGCTGATGGATGTTTTCCAGCATCCCTTTGTTCCATCAATTAACGAATAATGAACACAAATTGTTTTTGTTTGTAAAACACCCTCACCATTTCCTCCTTTCCGATTGGGCCACACAATGTCTTCTAATTGAACACAAAGCCTTGTCAGATCAGTTGCTGCTGCTTGGAATAGAGACAAGGCGGAGAGATAGCTGGGGTGGAAGAGAGAGATTGTGTGTGTATGTGTGTGGGTGTGTGTGTGTGTGTGTGTGTGTGAGAGAGAGAGAGAGAGAGAGAGAAAGAGGGAAATATCGGGAGTGATATAGAAAGAAATACAGAGAGAGAGAGAGAGAGAGAGGGAGAGAGAGAGAAAGAGAGAGAGAGAGAGAGAGAAAGCACAAAGACGTCTGAGGATAATAAAGCTGTGAAAAAATATTTAAAATATGTATTCTAACATGACACTTAGGGCCTCCTTTACATGGAACTGACGCATCTGCATAGATGAGTCAGTTTCCTTGCGCCTGCGCCAAATGTCCTTGCGCCACCATGTATTTACAATGCAGTGCTCCATGGCGCAAGGATTAACAGATGCGTCAGAAATTTGACGCATCTGTTGGCACAAAAGAGACGCATTGTTGGAGTTGCTCATAAAAGGGACCCAACTCCAGCACTGTGCCACAACAGATAGGTGAGTCTCTTTCAAAAATCCCTATGTCATTCCTTAGTCCTGGTCTTAGCAGGAGTAGGGATTTTAAAGCAGAGGAGGCATAAAGTGACGCAGTGAGATGTTGTAAATTTCACTGCGCCCGTTCTACATGGATTTTTGCATGGGAACGCCCACCCTGCATACACTATACCTGACACAGGTGTAATGTGGCTCAGGGCATCTAGGGAGATGTGTCACGTTGTAAATGGGTTGCAACAAAAAGCGACACAACGGTGGCGCAAAAGTGTTGCAAGGGGATTGTAAATTTGCCCCTTACTGTTTCCCAACAATGATTGTTGTGGGCACCGGGTATTTTCCTGGTGGGCCATTTAAGGTTTGCCTGCCCTCCTCTGGATCCTTCAGTTTGTCAATTTTTTTTGGGGGGGTGGAGTATTGTATAGCGCAAACTCGACCTAATGATATCAGGTATCCGAGCGCTCTACATGAGCACCAGTTTTGTTACAAGTGGACACATACATTTTTGTTAGGCATAGGAGATAAAGTGATTTGCCCAGAATCACAGGATGTTCAGCGTTATTATTGTTATTTTTGAATTTGTATATCAGCGCACAGCTACCCAAGAGGGTTTCCCGGCGCTGTACAGGAACAGCAGAGAAGTAGAGCAGACTATTGGCTGAAAAGCCATGTTTTCAAGGATCTGTGAAATGAAAGAAGATTGGTTTGCAGACGGAGGGGCAATGGCAGGGTGTTCCATAGGGTGGGGCCCAAGTAGGCAAAAGAGCCCCCACCCCCCCATGCGAGATAGCTTGATTTTTGGGATTCAAAATTTTTCTTGGGTAGAGGATCTAAGACTACGGGAGGGAACATAAAGGCAAACCAAAAGTTGCAAATAGCTGGGCGACTGTGAATGCTGAATGCGGAACATGTAGGTTAGGGCTTTGAATTTGATCCGCTTTTCCACAGGCAGCCAGTGGAGGTCAGCCAGCAGTCCGACTGTGGGAGTAAATTTGGGGGCACGGCAGAGTAGTCTAGCCGTGGAGTTTTGAACTCTCTGTTGTTTTCGTATTACCTCTTTGTTAACGCCCAGGTAGAGTATTTTCCCATAGTCCAGCCTAGAGGTGACAAGGGCTTGGACTACGGTACCCTGGGCGTGAGATGGGAGCATCCATACAATCTTACTCAACCATTTCAAGATGGTAAAACATGTGGCAGCAACCTTGGTGGCTTGTTGTCGCATGGAGACAGAGTCATCCACAATGAAGCCCAGGTTACGTATGTGGGTGGACGGCTGTGCGAGTGGTCAATGTTGGGGGCCCCAGAGGTCTCGATCTTTACCCAGGAGCAGGACCTCAGTCTTATCACCATTGAGCTTTAAAAATTGGCATTCATCCAGGTCACAACTTTACAGAGGCCGGATCTAAGCGCAGAGGGCTGGGTGGTGTTACCTGGTGAAAGAGAGAAGAGAATCTGGGTATCGTCGGCGTAGGAGAAAAGCGACAGACCGGACTCCTCTACCATAGCCGCCAGTGGTTTAACATGAATGTTAAATAGTAGAGGGCTGAGAATCGAACCCTGGGAGACTCCATGAGGAGAGGGATGAGGCTTAGATTTAGATGTGGTGGAAAAGACCTGGAAGGTGCTACTAGTGAGAAAAGAGCTAAGCCAGTTTAAGGCTGCCCCGTTGATACCCGATGATTGAAGGGCCTTAATGAGTACGGTATGAGAAACTGTATCGAAGGCCGCACTAAGGTCAAGTAGTATCAAGGTCATGGTTTCGCCTGCGTCAATCTTATGACGCAGCATTTCTGTCACTCCAAGGAGAGTGGACTCTGTGGAATAGCCGGACAGGAAACCGGACTGGGAAGGGTGCAGGAGCCCATTTGTTTCAATGAACTTAGATAAATGTCCATTGATATGTCTCTCCAGGATCTTACGGAGAGAAGGGAGAAGTGAAATAGGGCGGAAATTGGAAGGAAGAGAGGGGCATTAGCCTTTTTTAATAATGGGACAACCATAGCATGTTTCCAGTCGGGAGAACAGTTGGGTTCGTAATTGATGAGTTGAGCAACTGAAGAATATGATCAAGAGAAGGTGATTTAATTTGTTGCAAAACTGTAATAGGCACCAGATCACAAGGAGATCCAGATTTAATTTTGCTGAGATGTTGAATGAGAGATTTCATGTCCAGAAGTGACCAGGCGTCAATATTAATCGTTGTCTATGTTGGAACAAAGCGATTATCAGGCGCTAAGGAAGAGCAGATAGAGGACTCAGCAAAGGAAGGGACAGGGGGGTGGCAGTGCTGGCCAGAGCTGAATATATAGTGTCTACTTTTTTAAGAAAGAATTGAGCAAGCTCTTCACATTGTGTGGTATTGAGAATAATAGGAGGTGGTGGCAGGGTGGTAGCGCCCGATAAATCCTTGACAAGGTTGAATAGGGTTTTGGCACAATTATTTGCCTGCGTAATAGACAAGGAGACAAAGTTAGCGCGTGCAGCTCTGCAGTGGGAATTGTAAGAACGCTTAATGGTAAGATAAGCAAATTTAGCTTCAGAGGAGTACTTTTTTGCCATCAACGTTCAGAATTTATACATTTCGTTTTCTCCCTTTTTAGTTCATCATTGAACCAGGGGGCGGGGGGACGGTAGTTATTTAGTTTCCTGGTCGAAGGTGGGAGGCAGATATGAAGGGTAGTCTGTATCCAGCTTAGGGACATTATTAGACAGCAATAAATTAAACTTAGTCATGTCCAGGTTTTTACAATTCCTAAAGGGTATAGCCATGGGGCTGCTATTTGTAGTTGCGAGGTGGGGGGGGGGGCAACTACATTAAAGCCCACTAAAAAGGGATCAGTCCAGCTAAGTGGAATGGCCGCTGGGCAATGTAAAGAAGGCAAATTGGAGAGAATAGGGTCAAGGAGATGGCCAGCTTTATGTGTAGGCCCCCAGTTTTGAAGTAAAATGTTCAAAGCTGCTAAATCCGAAACCAAGGTGCTACCAATAGTGCAATTGGGATCCCCTAGATGGAGGTTGAGATCACCAATTATTGTGAAATTAGCTGAGTGTAACAGAAGCGGGGCGACAAAGTCAGGGAAATTAGAAGCCCATGAACCAGCAGGGCTTGGAGGGCAATACACTAGTAGCCCAGACAGGGTGAACTGTGGTGTCAGAGTCAGTTTGAAAGTTGCAGCTTCACAATCAGGAATAGATAGTTCATCAAATTTGCAGCACAGATTGTCTCGCCCACCCTGTCTCCTCTATCTTTTCTTACAATCACATTGTTATGGGGCAGGGCTCTGGCCACATCATGTCCTAAATAACTGTTGAGCCATGTCTCCGTTAAGAAGATGGCATCGGGTTGGAGATCCACCAAGAGATCAAAGATGTCTGCCTGATGTCTGGGGAGGGATCGACAATTAATGTTAAAAAATAGGAAATTATTTGGGGAGCTGGCTTACATTTCTTGGCTGATTGGATAGGCATGTAGGCATAAGTGCTGGGTGTAGTTGTGTGACTAAAGTCAGTGGGGGGGGGGGGGGGGGGGGGTTTAAGAAGAAAGTTACAGCCTGGACAGACTGAGGGGTTGGTGTCAGCATCCCAGCAGAAGCACATTGATCAGGGGTAAGTGCGAAGGTTGAGTAGCTGATTAGAGGAGAACTTGATTTTGGTATTGTTTTGAGGGTTACCAGGGGCAGGGATTTGGGCCCCGGGTCCCGGCCTGGCGCAGACAGGCTTGCCTTTGGCACGCCGCCTGCACGCCTGCTGCGTGCGTCCGCTGCGCGCTAGTTCCATGGGCTGTTTTTAAAGGGCCCGCCAGGGCAGGGGACGTAAGCACTAGAGTGTCCCTTGCCTAAGATGGCGGCAGCAAATGGCAGAACCCGGAAGTGGGTAAAAAATTAGCGTGCAAAGTTTCCCCTTGGCCTCCCTCCACTCAAACAGTCAGCTCTTAATTGCGGTGGACCGGGGGAGCCAGAGGAAAAAGGGCACGATGCCACACCAGCACGAGACATCAAAAACGAAAGTCCCACAAGTACACACAGGTAAAGTATAAAAATTTCAAAAGGCAATATTTCCCACAGTTTTTTAAAAGGTTACAAATCACGGAGGCATTCAAAATTAAAAGTATGCAGAGTGCAAAATGGTAGTCAGCAGCCGGAGCAACTCGCAATTCTAACTGTTCAAGTAATTGAACGCGCGAGTCCCACAGCCTCTCTTTAAAGGGCCCGCCAGGGCAGGGGACGCTAGTACTAGAGCGTTCCTTGCCTAAGATGGTGGTAGCAAATGGCACAACCCGGAAGTGGGTAAAAAAATGAGCGCTCAAAGTTTCCCCTTGGCCTCCCTCAACTCAAACAGTCCACTCTTGACTGTGGTGGACCGGGGGGGGGGGGCAGAGGAAAAAGTGCACGATGCCGCACCGGTGTAGTTGCTGAGAATCAAACCCGGCTCCACAGCTTTGAGGTCAACCTCTCCAGCCATAGGGCTACATCCTCTCCCATTAATTTAAGCACATATGGATCCCATAGTATGGCAGCCCCAGCACTGCCCCTTCGCTGCATATCACAGGACATGGCATTGCCTTTCGCCACTGCCCACTTACGTATCATCCTGAACCAGCTCAGCTCCGGCGAGGGGGGGTACAGCAGACTTCCAGGACATCACTATCTGCTGTTATCTTAGTATAGTGTTGTTAGAAATGGGGTTTATGGTTGGCTAGGGTATGCACCTAAGCAAGGAATAACCCACCACACTAGTCAGGTCAAGGGAGTTGCACACCCAAGAGAGCCCATGCTCACCCCCTTGTTAACTTGGGACAAGCAATCAGGCTTATTTTATTTTATTTAGAGAGTTTTATATAGCGCGAACGTGACCCTTGGGTATCAGAGCGCTTCACAAATTCGCAAAATAATACATACAAATTGTTATATGGAGAGTGAGGTAGGTAAATATGTAGCTATATGGTAGCATATCCTACTGCTATGAGGTAGATAGGTGAAGGTCATATAAAAGTTCAATCAAAGTTCAATAACGTACACATTTACATTCTTGTGAGGTAGGATCTGTATAGGTCAATCAGGGACATATCATAGCATATTCTAGTATAATCTAGTATTTGACATCGGTTTACACATTATAAGTACTTTCAGTCAGCGTCTACGGCTCTTCAATTATATTTGATCATTGTATTCCTTTGGATATAGTTAAGGCAATTATCTTTGTTTGTGTATATTTCTTCTCGGTTTTGGGTCCATAAGGCACTTGAGGCTAGTTCCCATCTAGTTCGCGACTCTCACTTTCTTCTTCTCTAAGTCCGTAGGGAGAAGTTTAGCACGCGGTGTCGTTGAGGTCATTTCCTGGCTATGTAAGGAACTTACTCATTAGGAAGATCTTAGTTTCCTTTTTGAATGCTGTCGTGTTAGTCATTTTCCTGATATTTGGAGGGAGTGAGTTCCATATTCTGGGTGCTGCTCCTGAGAAGGCTTATTCCAGAAGCAATGTTTGAGGAGTTTGCGCAACACACACACCAGTAGCACACAACATACACCATAAAAGAGGCTCCACGCCAGGTTATATTACCTATATTGTGTATAAAACACATTAGCATTAGACCACAATCACATAAATCACTTTGCCAGCTAGGCAACTGTCATGACATTACAGGTTATAGATCACTTGGCCAACTAGGTAATTGTCATAACACCATATTTAGTGTACTAAAGCAAACACTTCTGCACATGTCATCAGAACATCATGAAAACAACATTACTGTGCATATACCACCATTCTATTATGCTTGCTTTCCTGCCTATGCAAGGCATCAAACTGATATACATTAGTCATAACACCATCTTTAGTGTACTAAAGCAAATACTTAGACATTGCACATGTCATCAGAACATCATGAAAAGAACATTACTGTGCATATTTCCCCATCCCATTATGCTTGATTTCCTGCCTATGCAAGCCATCAAACTGATATACATTAGTCATAACACCATCTTTAGTGTACTAAAGCAAATACTTCGACATTGCACATGTCATCAGAACATCATGAAAAAAACATTACTGTGCATATTTCACCATCCCATTATGGGAGGCTTGCTGTCCTGCCTATGCAAGGCATCAAACTGATATACATTAGAATTTCAGGGCATGAAATGAATCAGATAGGTGACACTAAAATTGCCAAACAACACCATGAACATGTAGGGTGTAGCTTCCCTGCACTCCTACACCACTTTATACGGTAACACCATATGAACACCTTGGACGCCGGAACTCCTGCATGCCCTTTATGAGAGTTAAGGTAATTTTGCTGGCCCCATGTAACTCCAGAGGTGTAGCGTGACTACCCTGGGGATTACTGTAACCTTGAACCCTTTCGGCAAGAGGGCTCCCACCGCAATGCCCAGTAGAGATCCAGTGCCCCAAAATATGGCCAAATCACGTGAAGAGACACCCACACACAATACCCATCTGACTCACAGGTAGCCTCTGATGTGGCCGCACAGTCAGTTCAGAGCAGTATACTGGCAGGGCGGGCGAGCGCGGCTTCCCTCCCTGGGTCCCGCGCTGGACTCACATGGAAACAGAATAATGCCACACACTTCCCTCAGTGGGACGACGGTGGAGTTCCTCCACTTTCCTCACTACAATTCCTAAGAGGAGACCCACAGCTGACTCCTGGGTGCCCTCCCCTTGCTCTACAAGACAGGAGGCCTGGGCGGCTGGTTGAAGGAGTCCATGAAGCTGCAGCTTCGACTGGAATGGGGCTGGTTTGATGGGCGTTGCAGTGGGTGATCCTCCCCTTCTGGAACCTTTGCAACTTGGGGTGAGTTGCCAGGTAATGCTTTGAGCTCCGGGGAGCGCTTGCTCAGCTGGCGAGTGTCTGGGCGGGGATATAAAAGGCCTTCTTTCTCCAAGGCCTAATGATATGGCCTGACGCTTCAAAGCGCTTAGGCAAGTCCTCTCCCCCATGAAACACAGTCCTAACAAGTGCTGCCCTCCCTGGTCCATAATGACCACAGGGGGTGGAGACAGCACTGTGCAAAGTACGCACAGCCTATTCAGGAGCTAGTGAAACTTCTCCCACCACTCTAAATGCAGACCAGGTTTATGCCGCCTTGACCATGAGCACAATCCACTCTGGCTCCCCGTCAGACCCATTCCTGCACCACATCTTCAACAAAGCTAGCAGCTCCATCGCACCCCACCTGCGCAATGTCATCAATCTCTCCTTTGAGACCGTGACCTTCCCAGAGAGCTGGAAACATGCCGAGATCAACGCCCTACTCAAAAAACCCAAGGCAGACCCGAGAGACCTCAAGAACTTCGGGCCCATCTCCTTGCTTCCGTTCCCATCCAAGGTCATCGAGAAGATCGTCAAAAGACAGCTAACCCGATACCTCGAAGAAAACAGCATCCTGGACCCATCCCGGTCAGGGTTCCGCAGCAACCACAGCACCGAGACTGCCCTCATCGCCACCACCGATGACATCAGGACCCTGCTGGACAACTTTGAGACCGCTGCCCTCACCCTCCTGGACCTCTCCGCCTCCTTCGACACGGTATGCCACTGCACACTACGCACACGCCTCCACGACGCAGGGATCCGAGACAAGGCCCTGGAATGGACCACCTCCCTCCTCTCCGACAGAACCCAGAGCGTCTGCCTCCCCCATTCCGATCCAAAGCATCCAAGATCATCTGCGGCATACCCCAGGGACCATCCCTCAGCCAGACACTGTTCAACATCTACATGGCGCACAAGTCGCCCGACAGCACAACCTCAACATAATCTCGTACGCCGACGACACTCAACTGATCCTCTCCCTCGCCAAGGATCCCCTCACCGCCAAATCCAACCTCCATGAAGGAATGAAGGCAGTCGCCGACTGGATGAAGATCAGCCGACTGAAGCTGAACACGGACAAGACAGAGGTCCTCCTTCTCGGCTTCAACCCCTCAGCCCGGGACGACTCCTGGTGGCCAATGCCACTAGGGGCAGCCCTGACAACCATGCACGCAACCTGGTAGTCATCCTCGACTCAATACTCTCCATGGCCAAGCAAGTCAACGCAGTCTCCTCCTCCTGCTTCAACACCCTCCGCATGCTTCGCAAGATCTAAAGGTGGATCCCAACAGATACAAGAAGAACAGTCATCCATGCCATCGTCAGTAGCAGACTCGACTATGGAAATGAAATGCCCTCTATGCGAGAGCCCCGGCCAAGCTCATCAAGCGACTGTAACACATTCAAAACGCCTCTGCACGCCTGATCGTCGATGTACCACGCCACAGCCACATCACCCCCCACCTGAGAAACCTGCACTGGTTCCCCGTCAACTAGAGGATTTCCTTCAAGCTCCTCATCCACGCACACAAGGCACTCCACAAGACCGGTCCAGCCTACCTCAACAGACGACTTTTCTTTTACATCCCCAATCGCCAGCTCCGCTAAGCCGACATCGCCCTTGCCACCGTCCCTCGCATCTGAAGAACAACCACCAGCGGCAGATCCTTCTCGCACCTCGCCGCCAAGACCTGGAACACCCTCCCACTGAGCCTACGACAGACCCAAGACCTGCTGACCTTCAGGAGGCTACTCAAGACCTGGCTGTTCGACCACTAGTGCCCCCCCTTTTCCCCAGCGCCTTGAGACCCTCATGGGTAAGTAGTGCGCTCTACAAGTTCTTGATTGATTGATTGATTGATGAGTCACCCAGGCAAGGAATAACACACCTCAACCCCCCTTGTGACTGTCTAGAGTGAATGCACATCCACAGCTCCTGTCACTCCAAAACTAGACAGTGAATACCCAACCAGTCAGAAGCACACAGAATGGTAAAGCACGAAAAGGCCCTCTTTTTAAAGTAAAATAACTACACACGTGCCAATACTGATCTCAATTCACCATCTCACATCATGATCACACAAATTCATTGATATGACCATATATTTTTTGTTATTTAATATCCTATTTTTTTTCCTAAATTATCAAAATTGCAATATTCATCAGTTGGAAAAACATTTTACCTCAAAACATTGTAAAACATAGAGTCACTAAAACATTGTTACATGCATTACATTCCTTACCACAAAACAACCAAATCATTTAACAATGTATCCACATAAAAACATAGTACTGAAATCTCAGTAGCTCCGGTTCTGTAATTTCTCAAGACTATCTATGCTTTTGTCACACAAAAAACAACCACGCCCTTTCAGCTGGCATTTCAGCACCTTGCTTAATTATTCCTTTAACAAGGGCAAAGCCAAGCAGTGTTCAAATTGGGCTCAATATACACCATCTCAATTGTAACATATTAGTTCATGGTAGATGCTTGCAAGAAACACTTGTTTGGAAAACCAACAGTGGACACGTTTCAAACCCTATTATATGTTTTAAAGGGTTCTTCGCAGAACACACAATGAGCTGCAAAAGTAATAAAAACATTTATATAACCAAACACCCTCTTACATAGTAACAACATTCATCTCATGCACCAACCACATCATATTTACCTCTTTTATCCAAGAATAAGTCTCTCTTGCTTAATTATCCTTATCACTTTAGCAGTGGCCCCAGCTTCATAATTTACTACAACACTGAAAAATACAAAAGCAGACAATCTAATGTCCATTTCCCAATCCTATCATGAGAATCAACTTCACGATTGAGCAACCAAACACTCACTTGTAATAGGAACATCCTTTTTAAACAAGGGAGTCAACAGATGCTTCCTGGCACCGTATGCGAATTCACTGCAGTGCTACAAAAGAGGAGGAACGGAAACCACAATTCAAAAAAGGAACGATCACTCCACGGTTTACAGGCTGCCTGAGATGCCAAACTGTGATAATCTAAGCGCGATTGACATGCGGCTTAGTATACACACGGAATCAATGAGACAATGTTCACGTACCTTCAGTTTACGGGAACACCGAAAGGGACCAATGTTCTCTGTGCTGTTTGTTCCGTACGGCAAGTTGAATGCCAATATTTGGACAGTTGTGTCTGGAGATTACTTCTGGGTCTGCACCACCCTGTTGTTATGGGACTCGCGTCGACCACTAAGAAAAGTGAAATTTCTTTGTTTATTTACAAGGGAAGTTGCCGCTAAAATTGGAAATCCAACCCAATCCTTGAAGCTCAGGGACATATGAGCCAGAGGGACAACCTCTCCAAATTTGAACGTTTGCCTGTATACTTCTTGGATCTAAGTTGACTCATAGAATCATGGGAGTTGGAGTTCAAACTCGTTAGCATAGTGCTTGTGATAAGATACAAGGTCAAAAAACTCCAAAGAATAAGTATACACATGACATCATGAAAATTATAGGTCAAAATTATAGGTCAAATATATGACCTGTTCTTCCAGAGTCATACAGCTTCTCAGAATGACATAAGGCCCTCTTTATGAGTTTATGAATTTTGCAGCTCTGTCATTTCATTCTATCCATCAATCGCAGAGTTGAATTTTACTATTAGTAACGCCTCACTCTGAATCAAGCGTCTCTCCAGGTCTCCTCCCCGGATGTCTGGTTCAATTACTGATATTACAGTCCACAGTAAATCACTCTCTACATGGTTCAAATTGGTCCAAACGTTCACCAAAGGGGCTGAAAGGCCCTTTTTTTCCAAATTCTTGATTTTATATTGGGTAATTGTAAATAAATTGATACTTGTATAGCACACTACTCACCGCAAGGGTCTCAAGGCGTTTGTACGAATACCCCTGTGGAACCCATCCTGGCTTTCCCTGTGAGGCGTCCACTCCTGGGCACCCCCAAGGTGGAGGCCAGGCATCCTTAGCGTTGTGGGCGCCGTTGTGGTGAGAATTATCAGGTCGGTGGAATTTTTGAGCCCGAGGCGGGGAATTGAACCCTGGTCCCGGGCTAGACCTCGGCATCAGGGTCTGCCGCTCTAACCATTGAGCCACACGTCTCCACTTCTCAATTCATTGCCTTACTTCCTGATTAGTTTTCCCAATGTATAGCTTTGGGCAAGTACACAATATTCCATAAACTACATTTTTTGTCTTGCAGTTAGAAAAAGTAGTATGCTTCCAGTTAATGTTTATGTGTGAAAATAATGATCCTTTTTAACTTGTCCACCAAATTTGTTGCATGAAAGTTGTAATCTGTTTTTGTGTGAACAATTTCTTTTAATCCGGGAGGCAACGGGGATGATGACTGTTATTGTGTAGGGCTTTATTCCTATCTGTCAGTTTTGTATGGAGTGTGCTCATTAAAAATCCATCTGCAGCATATACTTCAACATCAAAAAATGAAATTCTCCAGGAGTTATGACGTATGCTGAATTTAATGTCTGCCGTCCTGTCATTTAACCAACCTTGGAATTGCTTAAGTGTGTCCACTTGACCTGTCCATATGAAGAATATATAATCGATATATCGCACCCAATGTGACATATGATGTTGAAAGGGATTATTGTTGTAGTTGTATTTTTCTTCAAATTTCACCATGTATAGTACTGCTAGCTCTGGCGCAAATTGGCAACTCATAGCGGTCCCCTTGATTTGGAAATATAAATTGTAACCACATTTAAAATAGTTTTTTCTAAAGGCAAAGCTAGCCAGACTGATGATGAAGTGCGTAGGAACTCACTCTGTTTTTGGTCTCATTTCCAAGAACATTTTGATGGCTGCTAATCCATCGTCTTGTGTTATTTGAGTGCATAATTATACTGCATCTAAAGTAACCAATATCTGATTTTCTGGTGAGAACTCACTTGTTTCAATTTTGGTATTGAAATCCATAGTGTCTCTTAAATATGAGGGGACGTCACCCAAAAATGGTTTTAGCAAAAAAATCCACAAATTTAGAGATTTGTTCAAAAACCAATTCACATCCAGATACTATTGGATGACCTGGTGGTTCTACTTCCCTTTTATGTACCTTCGGCAGCATGCATATCAGTGGGACCCTTGGGTTTTTCTTTGTCAAATATTCAAATTCCTTTGGACCTAAAAAACCATGGTCGAACCCTTGCTTCAAAACAGACAATAATTTACCTTGGATTTCCTCAATTGGATTACTTTGAACTTTCCTATAGCATTCTGCATCACTTATTTGTCTCAATACTTCTTTCTGATATTTGTCGGTGCCCCAAACTACAATGGCACCACCTTTATCAGCTGGTTTAAGGGTTATTGAAGGGTCATTGTTAAGGTTTATCAATGCTTCTCTTTGTGTTTTTGTAATAGTTGTGGTTGTCAAAATGTTTCTTCTTTTCCATATCACTTGCAGATAACATGGTATGTTCAAATATCAGAATCTCTTTAGGAATTTTTTTAGTGGAGGGCAAAATGTAGGTTTATTCCTTAAGCCTGAGACTTCTGTAGCAGACGAAAAAGTATTGGGCAAGAAAAATGCCTTTAAACAGATTTGTGACAGAATTCTATCACCTCTGGTTTAATTTTCACAAAATCTGTGGTTTTCGTTGGCACAAAAGAAAGTCCTTTTTCCAGAATGCTCCCTTCTGTATTAGATAATGGTTGGTCCAATAAATTGAAAATGAGGGACACGGCTAGTCCTGCCATCTCCCAAAGTTGATTTATGTATCTGTTCCTGCCTCATGGCCGATGCTGGCATCTGCCTAAAAAAGGAGCAGATTGTTATTGTCGGTTCCTTCCTTGTCGATTATTATTCGATCTTCCTTCTCCAATATCACCAGTTGACGAAGATGATGGGTCCTAAAAAGAAATTAATTTGCATCGTGACCTACTTTGGTATTCCAGAAGGAATCTTTGAGAGTCTGATCGAGAATAAAAATCTGTTTATAAATGCTGTTAAGTAGTCTCCAAGGAGAAATTCTTTTTGTCCTTCTCAAATTTTGAACCTTTTTGGTTTATTGTAAAATCCTTAAACCCTACCATTTCCTTATCTGTATTAGTCAAGAGAGATTTTGCATCAGTTATCGATCGATTGTCCTTGATTTCTTGCTCTAAGGTGGAAATCTCTACTAGCTGCTGTTGGGATAATTGTTGAGTCATTTCTATTGTCAGGACCATTAAGTCTCTGCTGCATTTTGTGTCATTTTGTGTCTATTTTGTATATTGGATCCTTGGGGAAAATCACTGGAATATTCTGTATCTATAATCCAAAGTGTATAGTACCTGCTTTTAGATGTTCTAATAGGAAATGTCCATGCAACTCAGTCCTTATTTGCTTCTTTTTCAGTTTGATTAATTCTGCTGTCTTGCGGTAGCGCTTATGGATACTGATCAAAAGAGGGATGGTGCATTCAACAATCTTTGGATGTGCTCTTCTGTGTACGCAAAGGCATCTTGCTCTGTCATGTTTTTTACATAGACCACTGAAACCGTAGGAACACCCTTCACAAGACACCACGCAAAACACTTAACAGGAATTTTCAAGAAAACTAACCTCGTGAGTAGCTACCCGCTATAAATGTATGTAATAGAAAGGGTTGGGCCCATAATCTGTAAGGCTAGGCCTACTTTATCAACCAAAAAATGGCACACGTGCCAATACTGATCTCACTTCACCATCTCACATCATGATCACTCAAATCCATTGATATGACCATATATTTTATATTTTGTTATTTCATATCATATTTTCATATTATTTTTTATTAAATTATCAAAATTGAAATATTCATCAGTTCAGTTTTGGCATGTGTGTCATTTTTTTTTATTGTTAAATTAGGCCTAGCCTTACTAATTATGGGCCCAACACTTTTTAGTTGACGCAGTGGCGTCATAAACAACACGCCACTATGTGACATATTCACAAAGTGACGCATCTAGGTAGATGCGTCACGTTGTAAAGCCCTTCGGTACATTATACCGGTGTCAGGTATAATGTATGCAGGGTGGGCGTTCCGTCGCAATGAAGCCTTGTAAAAGTGACGCAGTGAAATCTACAAGATTTTACGGAGTCACTTTTACGACGCCACTGCGTCAAAACCATGAACCTGCTTATAGTAGGCATAAGGAGTGTCACAGCCTGTAAGGAATAGGCATTCCTAACCATTGCTGGCGAAAGGATATTTTTCTGTCACGCAGAATAACTGGCGCATCCCTGCTAAAATGCAGAGATGCACCAGTTATTCCAAATCTGCCCTTGTGACTCTGGGCAAATCACTTAGGGGAAGATTTACTAGCCCCTTGCAAATTCTTTACGACACTGTTGCGTCACAGTCTGTGACGCAGCGGGGTCGTAAACAATGTGCCACTATGTGACATATTTACAACAAGACGCATTTAGGGAGATGCGTCACTTTGTAAAGCCCGACACTACATTACCTGCGTCAGGTATTATGTATGCAGGGTGGGCAGTCCGTCACAAGGAAGCCTCGTAAAAGGGACGCAGTGAAATCTACAAGATTTCACTGATTCACTTTTTACGACGCCACTGTGTCAAAACCTTGCGCCTGCTTCAAGCAGGCGTGAGCAGTGACGGAGCATGTTAGGAACAGGCATTCATAACCATTGCTGGAGTTGCGTCGTGCTTGCAACACGACTCCTGCAATGCGCTTCCCTTACGCCGACAAAATGCGTCACACATCTGTCTATCCTTGCGCCACGTGGCGACACATTGTAAATATGGCGCATCCATGGTGGTGCAATGCTATTTTCCTTCACGCGGAATAACTGGCGCATCCCTGCTAATATGCAGAGATGCGCCAGTTATTGTAAATATGCCCATTCATTTTCCTGAGACTACAAAAATGAATGCGTCATTGTGTAATGTAACTAATGCTCATGTAAAGCGCTTTAATACCTTTGGATCGAGTTTGTACAATATGCAAATAATAATAAAGATAAGCCTGCACTGCCACCCCTCGCCCCTGCTGTCCCTGCACCAGTTTCCGCCCCACTGGTAATGAGGGCCTTTGTATTCAGGCCTCCTCTGCTCCCCCGCTCCCCATCTTCCAGAGTTGTTGTTGGAATGACGAACGACCACCTCCCTCCCAGCGTCCTTGTCACATGCAGACATTAAGTGCCTCTGTAAAAATATCGGCAGTGTTTACTAAAGGATTGCATAATTAAAATGCCCAGAAAATATGAAACTGTTGTTTAATCTCCTGAGGACTCGATGTCTTAACGAGAGCATAAATACTGGCTAATAAAACAGAACTCAACTTGCTGTTTATTTTATTTTTTTAAGGAGCCAGCTGTAGTGTCAACCTCACTTAGGCATATAATGGGATTTTCTAAACGAGCTTAAGTGATTCTTAAGCCTATTTATATCTCCTTTGAATAGCAAGAATCACAGTTGTCTTTCTTTTTTTCTCCTTGTGTTAAATAATCAGGGAACTGTTCCCATTCAGATTCAAGCACTGGCAAAGACAATAGCCCAGAATGTTGAATAAGATTGACAAAATCGTAGAGTGAAAAGGGGTAGAATGAAGCAATTTTATTTTGTTTAAGGTTTATTTTATTATCATAAATATACATTTGAAGCAGAGAAAATAAAAGAATAACACTTGAAAGATTATTAGCATTGTTGTGTGTAATCTATGTAGAGCGCCATTAGTACCTTTTGTTAGCAATTTTTTTTCATGCACTCATTCTTCTCACAAGAGATGGTGTGCTAGATACAGTTGGGCTTCCTTTTCAGGAGAGCAATAGTTTATCACCGCAGTCGTTGTTTGTTTTAGATTCACTACCTGTCCTGCTATTTTAATGTATTTTACTCATGTGTTAAAACCAGAGCCCCAGGAACAGTACCTCACCCTAATACGTAAGCATGCAGGACGATGGCTTCCTTCATCGATAACTTTATGTAAGTCTAACAAATCAGGGAATCGCACATGCCTTTGTTAGGACTCTGCTAGATGCATAAACTACACTGACTAGTGTCTGGCTGAGTGTAGAGGCGATATATTGAAGAAATAATCAGACACCAACCTTACACATTGTACATTAGGTGTAGCTTGAGCACCTGGCAGAGCCCTGGTGAAGGCTTGTGAGACAATGCAGCCATTCTAAGGTGGTGAAACATGTCCATGATGAATGAAATGTAAGCCACCACCCTTTAACATTTAGTTTTGTGTGAGACAGGCATGAATAAAAGATGGTAGGGGACTATAATGCAACTTTATGCTGCCTCAATGTACATTAATACATGAAAGGGCAAATCTCATCCTTAAGAGGGTATGATTAAGGTTAGTGAAGTAGAAAACCAGACTTCTGCTGAGGCAAGATGGCGCCCGTGACCACGGACGTGTAGGACGGCGTTTCTTGCAGCTCCCGTGTTGTATTCTGACTGTGGTGATACAATGTTGCAGTCGAGCTGAAAAAACGGAATCAAAAAAGTAGCAAAGCGGTTTGGATTTAACTCACCGCATCGGAGGTCGGCAGCTATCGGCTTTTGCCCGTGGCGGAGGCGTGGAGCTGGCGTTGTGTTGAACGGCGGCGGTGGACGGCGGAGTCCAGCGTACTCGGCGTTGCACTTTGGCGGCGGGTGGAGCTCCTCGTTTCCAGTTTAGGTGGACCCTGGAGGTTTGAGAGGACTGTCCCGACCCGGGTCTATTGAGGCCAGCTGGTGCCGCCGCGGACTGTAGGAAGCCACCGCTTATACAATTCGATCATACAGTGATTACGGTGAGAGTAACATGCCGCCTAAAGGGGGACGGGGTAAAGCACACGCCCCGGAGCATACGGCTCCTCCCCAGGGCTTGGGAGCTACTGGAGGTACGGCTTTGTTTGACACTAGTGGAGTTGAAGTTAGCAGAGGGGTTGGTGCAGAGGGGAGCAAAGTGAGCAAAGTTAACGGCGCGAGTAGCAGTCTGTCCAACGTGAATCCAGAGCAAGGGAAAGTGACTGCTGCTGGCAATAGCGCTCAAGAAGGGAAAAGAATCCCGGCGATTTTTTCTAATAGCAAGGAGAGGCGACGAGGAAAGCAACAATAGCAACCCCCTCTTCAAGCTGTACCTCCGCTCCCCCCAGATGAGGGCACCGATAGTCAAATACAGGGATCCTCGTGCACCATTATAACAGCAACTACCTCTTCAGATTTAGTATTGCCGGCAGTGGCAGTGGCGAAGGAGGTGGATACCCTTGTGGGGGAGGTAGCAGTAACCACCGCTGAAGATATGGCTGCACCTCAAGTGGTTGATATAGATTCTGCGGACTATTACTCTCTCTCTGAGCAGTCAATGTCCTCTTGCGAAGACTTAGTGCATCAGTATACGGCCCAAATGAGTATGCATGAGGGAAGTGACCATAGTAGTCTTCTATTGGACAATGTAACTGATCATAGTAATCAGCCTGACACGGTGCGCAGGAAGCTTGATTTGACTTCAATGGAAAATGGTCTAGATGTAGATGGTGTGGGCCAGATTGCAATTCCTACAGCGGCTGAGGAAGATATTTCTCTCTCCCTAATTTATCAATCTATTCTATCTCTTCGCGTAGAAACAAGGGAGGAGAACCTGAAAACACAGAACATATGTAGGAAACTTCAGAACACCGTACGTAGAATGTCAAAAACTCAAGCTGAGTTTGTGGGCCGGGTTAATGAGGTGGAGATGAGGATCTCCACATTAGAGGACGATTTCATTCAACAAAAAACTGTAACAGCTTCGCTTCAGGCAATAAGGGATGATTCAGCTTGGAAATTAGCTGATATAGAAAACCGGGCAAGACGGAACTATTTGCGTATTTTGCAGATTCCGGAAGGAAAAGAAGGCCAAAACCCCCGTCGCTTTGTTGTGGAACTGTTTAAGAAAGCTTTTCCGGAACTTTCAAAATGGGATTGGGAACGGGAGGTGGAAAGGGCACATCGTTTTCCTTTCTTTAAACGCACTCTGCCTAATATAGATCCTGCTATGGAAAAACCGAGGGCTTTTTTAATCTCTCTTAATAGTTTCTTGGCAAGAGAAGATGTATTTCAGTTGGCTAGACCATATGAGAAAAGGTCCGGGACGGACTTTGAATTTTTTGTACAACCCGACTTTTGTAGGTACACTGTTGAGCTAAGATGCAAATTACGGGAATTGATCCCTCAATTTCAAGGCAAGGGTGCACAGTGCTTTCTGTTAAATCCTGCAAAACTTAAAGTTCTATATAAGGAACCCTCACATTTTTTCTCAACTGAAGCTTCTGCTAAAAAGTTCTTACAATCTCTTAACAAGGAATAATTGGCTTTCTTTTTTTTTTCTTTTTTTTTTAGTATATGCAACAAAGTATCACTTGAAAATGATATAGGCATTGTAGTATAGGATTACTTTGGCATATCTTCTTTTTCTTGTTCTATATTATCTGATACCATGTCATGTTTTCTATGCCTTTGCACTCCGGTTTGTAGTCAGAACCGCGGGAGCTAGCAAGGGGGTACACGCTAGTCTCCATCCACAGGACTATTAGTCCTAAAGCCTCGTTTGAGGGGGGGAAGGGTGGGTGTAGTGTGGCAGTTGGGGTGGGAGGGATTCAGGGGTCACCAGGGTGGGGAAAAAAGGGGGTAAAAGTACCGCAGCTTTTCAGAAATTTGTGTAAATGGATCGAATTAAATTTGTGGCAAAATGTAATGTTTTTTTAGTTCTTTGGGGCATTCAGTACTATGAGATGGCTATAAAATATACATTTTCCTTTTATTTATTATGGCAGAATCTAGTCTTAAAATTTGTACTTGGAATGTTTCTGGCTTAAATAGCTGGAGTAAAAGGAATCGTGTGTCAGCTGAGCTCCGTAACATCAAGCCTGATGTAGTTTGTCTCCAGGAGACACATGTACCGTGGTCACAAAGGGCCCTCTTAGAGAACTTTGGTTATTCTTTAATAGCTGCTTCTCATCAATCCTCAATAATTAGAGGCGTGGAAATCTTAGTCAAAGATAACAGGGTTATGACGAAACGATGTTTAGCAGATAAATGTGGGAGGTGGGCTATTGCACAATGTCTCGTCGGGCAGGTTAAGTTCGCGGTTTGTGCTGTATATGGGTCCAATTTGGACGAATCCTTTGTCTTGATGGAACTAAATGTGGAATTAGCATTGTGGGATCAACCTCTTATATTTTGTGGTGATATGAATATTAATTTAATGAACACTGAGTTGTGCGATGGTCCTCAAAAGTGTAAAGGACGGAAACCCCGTGTAATTAGAGCCTTGTATAATTTCACCAATGACCACGCGCTAATAGATTTGTGGAGTTATTTGAATCCAGCAAGTCCGGGGTTTACTTACTACTCTTATCCCCACAAGAAATTTGCTCGTTTAGACTATTTTTTTTTTTCATCATCTTGGAAAAATCAGGCTTTAATTCAAGTGTATCCAAGGATAACTTTCGACCATTCACCGATTTTAATGACACTTAAAGTGCATAATCAAACCCCACCCTTAAGGATGTTTTTGTTTGATCGTAAACTTTGTGCAAATGAGAGATTCAAAGGACAGTTGGCCCAATTGGCTAGTGAATTTTTTAAGTTTAATAGGAATTCAACTCACTGTGCCATTGTTTGGGATTCATTTAAAGCGTGTTTGAGGGGAGAAGTCACAAGTTTTGTTTTTGGACAGAATCGATTGAAAAAGCTAGAGCTATGTGAATTATACGAACAATTAAAAGAGGCCGAAGCAAAGTTAATGGATAGTGTTCGATTAAGGGCGAATAATATTTTAGAGTCTGAAGAAACGGTTGAACGAATAAGAGCGAGAATTCAAGGGATTTGGCATATAGATAATGCACGAAAATATTTAGTTAATAAAAAACAATTGCATGAATACGGTGAATCAGTGGGACGATGTCTAGCTTGGAAGTTACATAGGAAAGAAGCTATGGGTGGGATTAAAGCTTTGAAAGCTGGTGATGGGACAACTTGTTGAGATCCCGAAGGGATTCTTTCATTATTCCATAGATTCTACCCTGATTTATATACTGCACAACCGCTAGACCACAGTGAGTTCTTTAAATTAATTGAGGGAACTCTAAAATATTTGGATCCTATTGCTATAGCGGCTCTAGAAGAACCTATCTCCATGGAAGAGCTGGAGACTGCAGTTAAGGGGTTAGCTCTGGGAAAAGCTGCAGGGCCAGATAGACTACCTGGGGAAATTTATAAGCTCTTTTTTGGCGTTATTAAATCTGATATGCTTACAACTTTTAGGGCTGCACAAGCTGGACGGGCTCCGCACTCATGGGCAGAAGCTACAATAGTAATATTTAATAAAAAAGGTAAAGATCCTGAGTTAGTAGACTCATATAGACCAATATCACTTTTAAATTGTGATAGCAAGATCTATTCGAAAATATTGGCTACTCGTCTGTCCAGGGTTATTCCCTCATTAGTATTACAAATGCAACACGGTTTTAGTCAGGCCGTAGTACTACTTCTCATATTAACAAGGTGGTGACATTATTTGACATTGCACAGGTGGAGAGAAGAGATCTCGGCTTGATCCTACTTGATGCAGAGAAAGCGTTTGACCGTGTTGAGTGGTCATATTTAAGGGAAACTAATGCGACTCTCAGGTTTTGGTCAACGCTTTCTGACAGCTATCCAGGTTCTTTATAGTTTACCAGAGGCAAAAATTTCTACGATGGGGCTAATGTCTAATACAGTTAACATTACTAGGGGCACCAGGCAAGGGTGTCCTAGTTCACCATTATTATTTGCCCTTTATATTAACCCTTTTATTGAGTTGTTGGCAGATAATGTTCAGATTACACCATTTGTAGTACACAATATTCCATATACTATATTCGCATATGCAGATGATGTTGCGATAGCTCCTTCAGATCCTGTCCTAGCACTACAAGAGATTGAACGATTAGCGGTAATATTTGGTCAAGCTTCTGGTTACAAATTAAATTCAACAAAAACACAAATATTGACATCAGATTCTATTACAACGAATGATCCACGTGTGGAACAGGAAGTGTTATATTTGGGTATAAAAGTGCTCTCGTCAATGTCAGAAATTTTGGATGTTAATTGGGGGAATTTAATCACTAATATTAAAAACTCTTTTTATAAATGGTCGCGATTACATCTCACACTCATTGGCAGGGTAAATGTGGTTAAAATTAATGTATTAGCAAAGGTATTTATTTAGAGCAGTACCTTTAGAGTTTACTCCACCCCGAATCCAACAAATACAAGCCATTTGTTCTAGATTTATTTGGGCCCCGGGGAGACCAAGAAGAGCTATGCGATTTCTAACTCTTCCGGTTGATCGTGGGGGATTAGCTATGCCATATTTTTTGTTGTATTTCTATACATGTTTTCTTTTAAGGTTGAGGATAATGTTGACTGGAGAAGATATTTCTAATGTTGCAGACGCGCCCTCAATATATCAAATGCAGTTAGGCTCAGAAACATAACAATTCTTATTTAAAGAAATAGATGGGAGTTATTTTAAACATACTAGGTTTAAGGTCTTATCATCAGCTTTAAATGTTTGGAAAAAAGTTCGAAAATTATTACAAGTGGGGAATCTGTCTTGGTATACTCCTACCAATGCTACTAAAGTGTTACCTCCAATTTTGTTTGATGTGTTAGCAAAAAGGTGGCGGGCACAAGGGATTGTCCAATTGGGGGATTTCATAGGTACTGATGGGGCTGTAATGTCTTATATTGAGTTATCTCGGTTGTTTAATCTACCGAAACAACAATTCTTCAAATATCTACAATTCCGTGATTTTATTATACGGCGAAGGATTATATGCACTCCCAATTTAGTTATAAATGCTATACAACGTCAGGCAAAAATTGGGGTGGTATATCAGCAATTATTAGCATATAGGAAAGATGATTTGCAGAAGAAAACGGATAAATGGTCCGAAGTTTTATTGAGTGAGGCCCCACCGCTAGAATATGTTATTGCCGTAGCTAAAGAATCTTTATTGTCAGCCAATTTGCGTGTACAATGCTATAAAACTATTTTTAATTTATATTACACTCCGGCTTTTATGGCGAAGTGGAAAATTGGACATGATGGGAAATGCTTCCGTTGTAATGAGGATAATTCGGATTTGTTACATATTTTTTTCAGTTGTCGAAAGTTGAAGCATTTCTGCACTGATATTGAAAAAATTTTAAGCGATTTAATTGGTAAAACAATTATTATAACTCCTATTATTATGCTTTTGGGGACTGATATTCAATTCAGAAGGGGTAGGGAATTCTTTAAACATCGTCATCTTATATTTTTTGCTATGACTGTAGCAAGATTATGTATTGCCTCTGCTTGGCTCCAAATGAACCCTCCTTCTTTTTTTCAATGGAAAGGTAGAATGTTTAATCTTTTGAATTCAGAATTTAGCCTTTATGCTGTTAAAGGGGTGTATAAACGGAAAATTGTGTAATGCCCTGTGGGGGCCCTTCTCGGATTATATGAATGTACCGATATGAAGAACCAACGTAATTGATTTATGCATTGTATTTGTTTCTTTATGTCTCTAAAATTACTGTGATAACAATAAAAAGAAAAAGAAAAAAGAAAAAGAAAACCAGACCTCTAGGAGTAAGATAACATATGATGTAGTGGATTCACTGCCTAAAACCATATACGTCGGGTTATCCTATACAGAGTTTTCATTACACTTATAATGAGACCACAAAGGGGGAGAGGAGCCCCTTTTGGTTCCCTATCCCCCAAGTAAAAAGAAAATACCGTTGAATATTTTCTATGGTCTTAAAATATGCACTCTGATTCACAAAAAAATGAGAAACTTTACTGGAAGATTTTCTCTTGTGAGTTGGTAGATGTTATATGTCATATTCACAGCTCTTTCCAAGTTTATGTGTAGAAACCTGTGCCAAAAAGCACAGCTTCCCAGGGCTAACCTTTGAAAAGGTTGGTGAATCTATTTTTTGTCACCTTGGTGGAGGCATTTAAACAAAGCATTATTATAAGATTGCACAATTGTGAATTGTTAAATAGCAATGGCCTAGTGGGATTTACACAAAAAATGTTTTGATGTTTTTTCACGCATTGTCAAAAAGGTTATTTCCATTTCCCTACCCTCTACACATAATCGGGTAATTCACTCCTTCCCTTGACCAGTCAAAATCTCAAAGCATTTCCAGTTGGGAAGGAGTCAAATTTTTGTGGGTGATCATAAACTTCGAAGGGAAACTATGCCTTGGAACACCCTCTTCTTACCCCCTGAGCGAAATCAACTCAAACCAAATATCACACAATGTCAGAGAGTAACATATTTTGGCAAATTATTTTTTGACTGTAAGGGCATCTTTTGTGAGTTCATTATATCTAGAAACCCAACCACTTCTATGTATAAGCCTAACATGCATGGTTTGTGAATGTGGCTTTCATTGTCTAAAATATCACTTCATTAGACTTTGCAGAAAGCATTCCAAAGCACTTTGTATTAAACAATTTTGGAATAGAATATCACTGGTATGTAAGTAAGATCCATTATTTTGGATGCTTATATGGAATAGTGATCCAGCGTGATATTCCTTAATCTCCTTAGATGACAAACGAAGGTCTGGTTACATTTTGTGTGTTACTGGGAGGACGTAACCAGACAAGAAATGTCATCTCATTACTGAATTAAATTTGTGATTAGTTCTCTAGCTGACTGAAAAGCAATCCTTTGCATGTTTTTATTGTGCAAGTTTTGCATCTTCATCTATGCAGCTTGCTTAGTTCTGACCCATGAAAATCACTTGGGAAATGTTGGAAAAGGTAATTGGTATGATAAGCTAATGGACAGTGATTACCATGAATGACACATTTTTTAAATTAGTTTCTGTGTGTGTGTGTGTGTGTGTTAGATGGATTGTGTTAGATATTGGATTACTGGTTCACTGGGTTGTGAACCCTGGTCAAGCAGCAATCACAATCCTAGTCAGGGTAAGCCACAAGCAAACCCAAAAAACCTGTGCTAAACCCCTGGTAGCTTGGCAAAAAGCAGTCAAGCTTTACTTAGAGGCAAAGTGTAAAGTAATTGTGGGACACTTCAAACAGTAAAACAGTGAAGACACCACGCAAAAGAATAGAGCTTAACATGATAAATAAAACACAACCAAAATGATAAAAATTCAATAAGTAGAACCGGCGCGATGATCTTTTATTGAAAAATTGCATTATATAACCTATAAGCATAAAGTTAAATCTTGTGCTTGGGTGAATTAGAAGTAGGATCTCCTTGGCGCTCAAGAATTCACGTCTTGCTATTAAGCATACACCTTTGCTCGTTTACGGTGCTCTAGGGGAGAGAAATCACCCTTAACCCTCCAAAACTCAACCCTAGGGTTGTTGTCCAACTAACTCACAATCCTATGCACATTCATCAAATGACATTACATTCATATAACAGTAATTGCACAAACAAAACGAAGAGTGAATTCAGGTTTTTCTTTATTTGTCTTTTAATTCTTTACGCCGGATGTTTTGTTTGTGCAAAAACTGTTATATGAACGTAATGTAAATTGATGCGTGTGCATAGGATTGTTAGTTATTTTTTTATAAGCATAAAGTGCCAACTACAGTTATTTAGTCTCGCTGGACTGGGTCATATTCAAAAGTTCAGTCCTACAGCTAAGAAGCGTAAGTCGGATACAGTCCCAGATTAGTGCAGCTGAAGGTTTAACGTCTCAAGTTTTGTGCCAAACGTCTCATTTGCATTGGAGAGGGTATATGTCGTGCTGTGCCGCCCACAGCAGCTTTTCCGTGTCCGCCTCAGCCTCTTGCGCACGCCCCTCCTGCCGACTCCTGTCAGCTGGCGTAGGAGGCGCTTGAGGATTACATAAGGGAGGGGTCCGCGAGGGAAACGCGCTTTGCGTTCCTTCACGGACTCCCTCCAGGCCTCCCTTGCATTCTTCGCTTACCTGTATTTTTTGATTCCATGTCGGAGTTTGAAGCCGTCTTCTGCATTCTTCTCCTGGTGTTCCTCTATGCACTTCTGCTTCCGGGTTACCGTGTCTTCTTCCTGGGGCATAGTTCAGCCTTGAAGCTCCCTTGTTGGCCGGATTCAGTGTTTTGTCTTGGTGCAGCATTTCCTAATGCTGCCATCTTTCTGGTACCTGCATTTTCAAAACAAAGAAGGTATTTAAAGAATCTGAGTTCTAGGTTGAAGGTAGGGCACAGGCTATTTCCAAGTTTTAGTTGGCAAGCCTGATACTTATCTGCTATTGTGCTCCTTCGCTTGTTGTGTCGTATATTCCCAGCCATGAACTTGCTTTGATTCACAAAGTATTCAAATCTCTTTGCTACAACATAAATAAGAGATTGATTTTTAACCATTTATCCCTGAATTGTATTACACACTTAGACCGTGCACCTTTTTGTGCCACATTTTTGTTTTCCTTCTTGGTTGTCCTGACTAGGAAAGTACGTTTTAAGTTTTTTTTCCTAGTTTTCAGGCAATGGTATAATTTTCTTATGGGTCCGTTGAATTCTACAACAGGTAAAACACTAAAGTAACCAAACTTCATACATCAGTCCCTTGGTTTAAGGAATTCTAACTATGCTTGTGTTTTTTCCCATTAGGAGACTGCGACACCACATTGGACAGATCAGCGGACTCTACTCCTTTTTCCCTTTCCTTGTTTTGTTTCCCCTCTTCCCCACCCTTTCTCTTTGCTTTACCTTTGTTGGGCGAAGGAGGTGAGTGAGAGAAGTTGGGACCTAGCATTGGTTCCGTCTATTTCGCCGCTGCGGAAAAACAGGTGAGACCCACAGTATAGCGTCTAAACAGCAGTTGGCATAGTGGGAAGAGAAGGCAGGGCATCATGGATAGGCACGCTGAAGCTACACATTAGCAGTCCCCCCGCAGGCTGTTGATGGTGTTGATGCGTGGAGATGGGCTTGCGCTGGATTTCGGTGTGATTGGCACGGTTCAGGAGCATATTGACCCTTCAGGTCGCCAAAAAGTCTAAAAGTTGATTAAAGGAGCCCATGAGCCATGCAAAGGGTCCAGGAGCTGAGAGGCACCACTTGGGGGTCAGGAAATCACTGACAATGAGGTCCAGGAGCTGTTGGGGAGCCTTATAATGTAATGTAATGTAAGGGACATTTCTAACGCGCAGCTTTCACTCCAAGGAGTATCTTGGCGCTCACACAACTCAGATGGAGGAGTTTAAAGAGAAAGGGGAGTCCTGCATTCTGCACCACGATTACACCAGAGTCCTACATGTAGCGTCGGGCAGAGAGAAAATCCAAGTTTTTAATGCCTTCCTAAAAGGGGCTTCTTGGGAAAAAGTGCGTAAGAAGAGAGGAAGCTTATTCCAAGCTTTGGTCCCCAATACAAAGAGGGACTTGCCACCTTTAGTCGCCAGCTTGAACCGAGGAAGAGTGAGCAGGTTCTGGTTGGCAGACCTCAAGCAGCGCGTAGGGTGGTATCTTTTAAACCCACTGTGTATATAACTTGGGCCTCGTTGGTGAAATGCCCTAAAGGTAATTAAAAGAAGTTTAAACAAAATTCTTTTACCTATAGGCAGCCAATGAAGTGTGTTAAGTGCTGCTGAGGCTGAAGATTTACGAGGCCAACGCAGTACCAGGCGGGCTGCCGCATTTTGGACCATTTGTAGTCTGTGGAGAACAGATTTATTAGCTCCAACGTATAGTCCATTACAATAGACCAACCTAGAACTTATTAAGGCAACTGCAACAGTTTTCCTCGCTGATAATGGAAGTAGATCGAAAAACTTCCTCAGTGCTCTTATGATCTGAAAGCACATGCCTGCTACTGCCACAGCCTGGGGTTTAAAAGATAGCAGATTGTCAAATTTAATGCCCAAGTTGCGGGCAGAAGTGATTGTATTGGGGGGAGCTTCTGCTTCCGCCGGCCAGCACAGATTTGGGGAAAAGAGATTATGATTCCCTATTGGTAGGATTTCAGTTTTTCCGGCGTTACATTTTAAATGGTTAGTAGTCATCCATTTAAAAGTGGCTGCAAGACAATCCTTAAGATCTTCTTCGGCACCAGGCCGTTCCCTATCCAGCACCAGTATGAGTTGAGTGTCGTCAGCGTATGAAATGGAACTGATCTGGAATGACGCGATCAGTTTCATAAGGGGTACCATATTAAGGTTAAAAAGGACAGGGCTCAAACTAGAGCCCTGGGGAACCCCTGAGCTGACGTCTTTAGCCTCAGACTGGTATGGACCTAGCACTGTCACTTGGCGTCGATTGGTAAGGAAGTTCCTACACCATGCCAGGACCTGTCCTCCTACCCCTGCGGCAGCCAACCGGTCCACTAAGATGTTGTGTGAGACCGTATCGAAGGCTGCCGACAGGTCAAGTAGGATAAGGACAGCCTTCTTTCCTTGATCCGTTGTTGCCCGTAAGGTCTCTGCGGTGAAAAGCAGTACTGACTCGGTAGAATGTTCTGACCGGAATCCTGACTGATTGGGATGGAGAATGTTGTTATTTTCCAGAAAGTTGGTCAGTTGACTATTGACAAACTTTTCAGTCAGTTTGAATATAACAGGTAACAAGGAAATAGGGCGTAGATTAGAAAGGGTGGTGGGATCTGCAAGGGCCTTTTTTTGGAGGGGCTTAACAGCTGCAAGTTTCCACTCATTAGGAACACTTGCCGTAGTTAGAGAGGAGTTAATGATCCTATTGATCATCGGATTAACCGTCTCTACTAAAAGATGCAACACCGGAGGGGTACAGGGATCAAAAGGAGATCCCGATTTGCTTGCCAGAATTGCCTTAGCAGTTTCCTCGAGGGATACTGGAGCAAATTCATCAAAGCAGGGGGACATTGTCGTCTCCACTGTCTGCTCAGTGTCCACAGTTACCGTTATTTCTGATGGAAAAGTCTTCGTAATAGCCAGGATTTTATTATCAAAGTATTCCGATATCGCATTACAAAGATCTTGAGATGGTGGAATAATTTGCGATAGGGCTGAGGGATTCATAAAATCCTTGACAATCTTGACGATTGCTTTTTGTTCCTGGCCTGCCATAGACAAGGCCTGTAGATAGAGTGTTTTTTTTGAGGCTTTTATTCCTGCGTGATACCTCCGTCTCGCTACAATGTAGTTGTTACGAGCATCGGCATCATAATTTCGACGCCATCTCCGTTCCAGGGTTTTAACTTCACCTAATTCAAGTTTTAAGGTAGTTGAAAACCAAGGGGCATTTTTTTTATTCTTACTAGATTTAGCATTATTATTTCTGGATGACTTTAGCAGGAATCCCGGATTGGCAAATTAATTACAGAAAGCCTGATTATCTATCGAGGTGATATCGACTAGGGACGGTATGCTATCTTTTAGACTATCTATCACATCAGGTCTGCTGGCTAGTGATTTCCAATCAGGAATAGATTTAATTATAGGTTTGTTTATGCACTTCGTAGAATTAGAAGTAGGTTTCAGGTTCCCAACAATATTAAAAGGGATAAAAAAATGGTCTGTCCATATTTGGGGGCAGGGAGATTTGACTCTCAGGTTGGAGTAGTTGGAGCAAATGCAGTCCAATAAATGTCCCGCCTGATGGGTGGGTTCCAGGTTTACAAGTGTAAGTCCTAACACTTCAATTATATCCATGAAACAGCGCGCTCCGGGATCATTTGGGGACTCAAGGTGCAAGTTTAAATCGCCAAATACGGAGAAATTGGAAAATCTGAGTGTTAAATCACTTAGAGTGTCGCCTACAGTTTACAAGGACTTCAAAGAAGACCCCGGGGGACTATAGATAAGAGCCCCAGAGAAAACGAAAGTGTCGTGAATCTCCAAGGAAAATGCTAATGCCTCTGCTCCTTTTATATCCGGCAGTTCTTGAGAAGAACATTTAAAAGTATTGCGATAAATAATCGCAAGGCCTCCTCCCCGTTGTTCAGGTCTATCCAGGCGTTGTATAAAAAAATTATGTGGGAGGGCTATGGCCAGGTCAGGATTACACCAAGGCTTTAGCCATGTTTCTGTGACCAGGAGCCAGTCCAGATGTGAATCAGTAATTAGATCATAAATGTTTTGGGCATTCTTAGGTAGAGAACGTGCATTAATTAAACCACCCCGTACTATAAGCGAGTCTGAGGGTGTTACCACAGGAGGTTCAGGATTTATTGTCATATGACATTGGGCACAACAAACAGGGCCATACCAATTATGGGGTAGAATAACACAGTTACACTGGGTTAGGGGTCCTCGATAAGATAACAGGAAGTCCCTCGACATACCTGGGTCGTAAACGACGGTGTTTACACAGAGTCTCCCGCCTCTCACGCCTCCTTAGCGCTGACGGGCACAGACGGGCAGACTCTGGCTTGACTCAGGCGCGAGTCAGGCGCCCCCGCTGCACGTCACCGCTGCGCGGGAGGGGTGAGCATTAAGTAGAGGCTCACCTGAACTAATTGGCTGAGCATTAGAGCGCTCAGGCGAGTGGCACAGTGAAGGTCTCGATCACCTCCAAGATGGTGGCCAGACACCACGAGTAGCCGGTGCTCAGAGGAATTACTCCGCTCTACAAAGCGGTGGGGGCACGATTATGGTGCAGGTGTGTGGGCGCTATAGTGAACATTAAGATCAGGGGCTAAATAACATAAATTTACACAAATGCAAAACGGGTATTTTTAAAATGCAAAAAGCGCTGCAAGCACCTATAGCACGCTGGCAATAACGCGCATTTAGAAACAGGCACACCTTTCTCCAGGGGCGAGTTCCTCAAGGTGTTCGCCTTAAGTAGAGGCTCACCTGAACTAATTGGCTGAGCACTAGAGCGCTCAGGCGAGTGGCACAGTGAAGGTCTCGATCACCTCCAAGATGGCGGCCAGACACCACGAGTAGCCGGTGCTCAGAGGAATTACTCCGCTCTACAAAGCGGTGGGGGCACAATTATGGTGCAGGTGTGTGGGCGCTATAGTGAACATTAAAATCAGGGGCTAAATAACATAAATTTACACAAATGCAAAACGGGTATTTTTAAAATGCAAAAGGTGCTGCAAGCACCTATAGCACGCTGGCAATAACGCGATCCCTGAGGATCAGATCAGGAAGAAAACAGACTAGCCCTTTGAGTCACTCTGAGGTCCTGGGTTCAAGATTAACTTGCAACTCTAATCTTCATTCACAAGCAAGAGGGCAGCAGGCAGCATGGCCGCACAGCAGGGTATGAGTTCCATTAGAGCAGTAATCCAACACAGCAGTCCTTCTTTCTGGCAGAGTATCCACAAGTACATAAGTGTACTGAAGAGCTGGTGACTGAGGTCCTTCTTCTATACACATCTGTGCCTTTGAAGTGGGGAGAAGCTTCTACAGGCATGCCTTTGAAGTGTGTAGATGATCTGCCTTACTGGTCCTGGCTCCAGAGGAGACATATCACAACCTATTAAGGTGTGCCCAGCTTATTCCTCCCATCCTGCCAATGATGGCCCATCCATTCACATCTAAGCTCCCATATTGTGTGGCTGTTTGGAGGAATACACAAAGTCTGACTGTCTACACACCCAGTCATGTCACTCAGAGACATGTTGCAGGCACCAAATGGCTAAGGCAAGAAAATGCCAATTTTCTAAAAGTGATATTTTCAAATTTGTAATTAAAAAATCTGGCTTCATCCGAAATTGGAATTTTAAGTTAGGATTCCAGAGACACCAATCAAGAACTGGTTATCACTTCCCATTTAGAAATGACACCTATAAAATGTAATAAGGCAACTTCAATGTTGTCCTATGGGATAGATAGGCCTTGCATTAGTGAAAAATGAATTTAGGAGTTTTTCAGTAACTTAAAAGTGCATGTCAGACTTTTTAAATACACTTAACCATGCCCTCACAGGCTGTCCTGGGCCTACCACAGTGATGACATATATGTATTAAAAAGGAAGGTTTGGGCCTGGAAAAAGGTTTATTTTGCCAGGTTGAAATGGAAGTTTAAACTGCCCACACAGGCGATGCAATGGCAGGCCTGAGACGTGACTAAAGCACTACTAAGTGGGTGTCACAACCAGTGCTGCAGGCCAACTAGTAGCATTTAATTTACAGGCCCTGGGTGCATGTAGTGCCACTTTACTAAGGACTTACAAGTAAATTAAATATGGTAATTTGGTATAAGACAATGTTACCATGATTTAGGGAAAGAGAACAAGCACGTTAGCGGATGTATGACGTTACAACGCATACTTTTACCACGCATACCATTACAACGCGGTATTTACAACGAATACCGTTACAACGCATAGCGCTTTGAGGTGCTGGATAGTGGTAAGTATAATTTTATATTCCAACTCCAGTCCCCGTGGATACTAGGGAAGGTGTTGGATATAAAATTAAACTTATTCCCTATCCTAGAGCGCCCCCCAGCGCAATGCGTTGTAATGGTATGCGTTGTAATGCCTGCGTTGTAATGGTAGTGCGTGGTAAAAAATGTGTGGTAACAGTTGTACACCACGTTAGCACTAGGTAGCAGTAGTAAAGTGTGCAGAGTCCTAAGGCCATCACGAATTAAGTCAGCAAAAACAGTAGGTCTAAAAGCAAAGGTTAGGGGGAAACAACACCAAGGATGCCAGGTCTAACAACAGTATATAGTAATATGCAGTAATTAATTTAGCATCTTTCACCAAACTCTGGTCTTCCCATCTGCAATCATAGCGCATTAAGACAGGTCTGTAATTCCTGAAGTGTCTGGTAGCTCCCATTACTAGCCGCATCAGAAATTAAAGTATCCCAGTAATAACATGGTTCATGGTTCATAAAGGTTTTCACCTCGCCACATAGCAATTCAACATGTCTGTGTGAAAAGCAGCTTGCTAATAGGGTGAACAACCTTTTCCACGTGGTCATTACAACGCAAGTCATTACAATGACTTGCGCTGGATAGCGTTTTACATTAAGGAATAGTATGATTTACTATTCCAACACTTTCCCTACTGTTACACACACTGGAGTTGGACTAGTAAATCATACTATTCCTAAGTCCTGCGCGACTAGCACATGTTATTGTATGACTTGCATTGTAATAACCACAATGTAACGTACCGCGATGTAAATGGTCACGTTGTAACTTCAGATATTCTGCTAATAGTTACTATACACAAACGATTGCTAAAACACTTAGTCTTGTATGTTGTTCATCATATCTCAAGGAGATTGTGCAATGTACTATTATTTTTACAACCCAGATCTACTATTTTTGAGTTACATGTACTTCTGGGTGGGTGAATACGATATTTTCTTCCTGTCCTACTTGCAGTGGTGCTCTTTGGACAGATTACTTTGTATGTAGGACACTGTTTTCGGTGCTGACTTCGGGGGCGCTGTGTTTGCAAGTTTATTTTGGTTTTAAAAGCACCTGCTGCTGTGTTCCTTGCCCTCAGCAATTTTAAGTCAACAATAACAATGTCAAGATAACTCAGGTTATTAATGTTCTTTCTGGAGAGAAATCTGAGTTTTGTCTAGTTGAGGTTTTGACTGATTATAAAATAGCACAGAGGGGCAATATGCCTGCTGCAAAGAATATGTACCATTCAAATCACAAAGTGCATATAATGTAAATAGGTCAGTGGGTTACTGCTTTTCTAAGAGACATCCTTTTGCTACTTACAGTTTATAAGTTACAATCCTGATATAGAACAGTGAATTAATAACTCTCATCAGAGAACTGCATGTACACCTCAAACAAAAGATTAGAGCATAAATTAATGTTGCAAAAAGCGTTCATTTGGTTAGAAATCTACTCTTATTAATAAAGAGAACCTCCAACTATGATGTTCCATTTTCAATTCTGAGTTTGTGCTTCTTCAGACCAAGCACTCTTAAACTATACTGCCTACCAATATGGATGACATGTCTCTCCTACACCTTGTAGACCTCTGACTTATGTAACAATTCCTATATGCTGATTTACCCCTTAATTGTCTCTGTGTAATGTGTGATTCATGCAAAGTGCTCCGACACCCTACACTGGTATGAGTGGCGCTATATAACTAATTAAATGAATCTAAATGAGAGTGGTTATTGAGACTTGAGGGGCACTTTTAAAAGGTAGTGGTGAGGCAATCCGTGTTGCAGTTAGTTGCCATCTCCATCATGTATGGAGGGTTGCCAACAAACATTGTTACGCCAGGCGCCTCCAGCGCTAAAGCCAGTCCCGTCTTCAGATCTCTCTATAAGGAATCTCTATCACCCCTACTTAGCAGTGTCGTTGTCTCCTTCGCTCAGGGCATCTTCCCACAAGTTTTTAAGACAGCCTGAATCCCCCAACACTTGCAGAAACCTGCCCTCGGCCCTGATGATCTTGCCAACTAAAGGCCTATCACTGTACTACCCTTGTATGGTAAGATCATCAAAAAAGCAATCTACTTTGAACTCCAAGTTCACACCAATGCTAGCCATCTTCTGCACGTCTACAAACCTGGCATCAGATCATACTGCAGAATGGAGATTACTACCTTATGCATCATAGATGACACTCTCCTGACCACAGATGAAGATGACCCCTCCCTCCTGATATTCCAGGACCTCTCAGCTGCCCGTGACACAGTCACCCATCCCACTCTCATCCACACCCCAATGTCTAAAAAGTAATTCACTGGCAATATTTGTTGATGGTTCTCCTATCTTTCAAACTGCCAACAGTTCATTCACATGGGAACCTCCCGGTACCAAAAGCTTCCTTTCACGAGTGGAGTCCCCCAGGGTTGCATACTGTTCCTCATCATCCTCAAGCTCGACATGAAGCCCCTTGGAGCTTTACTGATACATAACAACATCAAAATCTATCAATATGCAGAGGATAGAGAACTCTATTTGTAAATGCTCCTCAATACCATACATCTACTGTCTCCAACACTGCCTGCACTCACCAGATCTAGATATCCAGCACCCCTGCTAATGTTCAACCCCACAAGACAGAATTCCTTTTATTTGCCATTAACAACAAACAAGAAATGTGACAAACCTGGGTAAATGACACAAACTTTCAAATCTTCAAACCCATACTTTCACCAAATGCCAAGTCTCATTGAATCATACTGGACACAAACATAGCTCATAAGGAATGCACTGCCAAATAACAAATACAGCTCTCTTTTCTACAGAAACTGAAACCATTTCTTCCACAAATTGAATTCAGAACCTCTATGCAAGACATTGTACTCTTTTATCTGGATGGTGTTGGTGCAATGCTCTTTGGACTCCCAGACTCCACATTGGCTCCATCTTATGTCCATCCTACATGCCACAGCATGTCTCATCCAGGGCCTAAAGAAAATCGACCACATCAACTCCCATCCTGGTGGAATTCCATTGGCTCACCTTACCGGCCCACACCACCACCTTCAAAACCATCTGTATCATTTACAAAGACATCATGACCTGCACCCCCACAAATCTGGCTCACCATCCCTGGTGGCTCTCAGCACAAGGGCAGTGAGGACACCATCATATTTGAAGTAAAAAGTGTAAAAAAGTAACAGACCTTTCCCATCAATGCATCCAGGTTCTATCTCCATATCCACTTCTCCCCAACCCTTCTTCAATTTAACGAGTTGAAGGTGCACCTTTTTGAAGAACACTACACCATGATGTAGTAAAAGTTCTCAAACCACAAATACCACTTACAAACATGTGTACATGCTCACAGCTCCTTTGCTTTAACTTTCATGAATAGGTTACAAATAAAAAATGTATGAAAAAAAAATATATATATATATACTAGCTGTACCCGGCCACATGTTGCTGTGACTCAGTCTGGTTAAATGGAAGAGAAAGAAAAGAGTAAGCGCACGTTTCTAATATGTTTAATTTCACAATGCTTGTGGGTATACAATATGTTTTTGTCCATGCTAATATATGTAGACTATTGTCTATATGTGTCCCTTGTATTTGTTGCGTAGCAACCAAATCGATAGGGTCTGTTCGGGATGCACAGTGAACCAACTCCTCCCCGCCTCCACCCACTTCCCGGTCTGCCATCCTGACACCAACTGTCCATCCTAATATATGTAGACTATTGTCTATATGCGTCCCTTGTATTTGTTGGACAGCAGCCAAATTGATAGGGTCTGTTCGGCCTTTCGATTAAAAACATGCGCGTATTGGACACGCGCGTATTCAAATCCAACGTTGCGTATATATAAACACGCGCTACTGTTGCAAAGTGAACCAACTCCTCCCCCTCCCCTCCACCCACTTCCATCCTAATATATGTAGAATTGTCTCTATGCGTCCTTTCTTAATGCTGCCAAGTGAACCAACTCCTACCCCCTCCCTTCACCCACTTCCCGGCCTGCCATCCTGCCACCAACTGTTCATCCTAATATATGTAGACTATTGTCTGTATGCGTCCCTTGTATTTGTTGCGCCGCAATCAAATCGATAGGGTCTGTTCGGGTTGCAAAGTGAACCAACTCATCCCCCCTCCCTCCCCCCACTTCCCAGTCTGCCATCCTGACACCAACTGTCCATCCTAATATATGTAGACTATTGTCTATATGCGTCCCTTGTATTTGTTGTGCAGCAACCAAATCGATAGGGTCTGTTTGGCCTTTCGATTAAAAACACATGCTTATTGGACACGCACGTATTCGAAACCAAGGTTTTGTATATATAAACACACGCTAATGTTGCAAAGTGAGCCAACTCCTCCCACCTCCCTCCACCCACTTCCCGGTCTGTCATCCTGACACCAACTGTCCATCCTAATATATGTAGACGATTGTTTCTATGCGTCCTTTCTTAATGTTGCCAAGTGAACTAACTCCTCCCGCCTCCCTCCACCCACTTCCCGGTCTGCCATCCTGACACCAACTGTCCATCCTAATATATGTAGACTATTGTCTCTATGCGTCTATTGTAGTTGTTGCGCAGCACCCCAATCGATAGGGTGTGTTCGTCCTTTAGATTAAAAACACGCACGTATTTGACATGCGCATATTCGAATCCAACGTTGTGTATATATAAACACGTGCTTATTCGAATTCAACGTTGTCTCAAAATTTCAAATCAATCGGTGAAGAACTTTTGTAGTTTTAAGATTTTTATCAAACGCACATTGACATTTTTATGTGTCTGTTTGTGCTTTCGATTAAAAACACACACGTATTCGACACGCGCGTATTCGAATCCAACGTTGCGTATATTAAAACACTTGCGTATTCGAATGCAACAATGTGTCAAAATTTCAAAGCAATCGGTGAAGAACTTTGGGAGATTTGAGATTTCGAACAAACGAACAGTTACATTTTTATTTACATAGATATACATATCGTAGCAATCCTGACAGCAATCAACGCGGTATCAGACAGGCACAGACCTCTTCTCCTTTTTACGAAATAGATTCAGACTTTAAAATAAAGCGCTATCACACCATCAATCGTGTCAGCAGTGGTGATTTATTTTCTGCAATTACAGAGCAAGTGCTCTCCTCGATGCGTTTCGCTCCGCAGGCGGAACTTGGTCACATGACGTGCCAAAAGTAGGTGTTACAATATATAGGGCTCCATTAGGATGACGGGCGGACTTTGCCCGCCCGTCATCCCATCGTAAATCGGGACCACCCGCCTAAAGGGCGGGGGTCCCGACATTGGCATTAGGATGCGCCCGCCACAGTGGCGGGCGCATTCCTCAAATTAACATTGTGGCGGGCGGGGCTCACTGCACCGCCTGCCACAATGTTAATAACAAATGCACGCATTTGCATAATCGAAGCGGCAGGCACCGCGCGGTGCCTGCCGCTGCAATTATGCAAATGCAGGTGGGTACCACAGGTACCCCCCCCGTGTGCCACCCCCCTGTGGCCGTCACTCTGGGGGCCCACAGGGGCCCCCCAGAGTGAACACTGCATGCCTTTCCGTGGCGGCATTGCCGCCGCAGACAAGCATTGAAAAATGCCTATTCTAATATGGCTGGCGGTGTCTGATAAACACCGCCACCATGTTATCCCTTTTCCGCCCCGGCCGCAAGGCGACCGGGCGGAAAACAGGCGGGCGGTGTTTCCCACCGCTGCGGTCCCCTCCGCCATCGTAATATGGCAGGGGGAATGCAGGGAAGGATGTCGGGCGGATTGCCTCCGCCAGGGTGGCGGTGGCCACCGCTACCCTGGTGGAGGAAATCCGCCCGACATCCTAATGGAGCCCATAGTGTTTAAAAAGCTCTATCACCCATAAAAAAGGGATGAAAAGCAAAGATAAACAGAATGGCATAATGGTCACTAATAAAATTGTTCATGACAGCTTGTAGAAAATGCAAACATGAAAAACGCACAGTAACAATGGGAGCATAGTGCTCCTATTACAAATTAATTTTGTGACCAGATAAAATATGTTATGTGATGGCAAGTGCCTGATCAGCGAGAACCCCAAACGCAACATTGCCCAAGATTAATTAACAAAAATACATGTAAAATACGATTTGAATAAAAAACGGGATGTATTGTTGAATGAAATGTGCACATAGTGTGCATTAAACACAATTCATCCAAAGGCAAATTGCAGATGCATTCTCTAATGGTCACTAAACACTATAAATGTGTTACCAGTAAAAAGCGATATAAAAAAGATGTTTGAACATAGTGTGTATATGCCAAATTGACTAAAGTGCTTGTGTCTAATGGGTGAAAAAAAAATTTTTATATACAAAGAATTTTTTTTACAAAAACGGCTGGAGCAGAATTATGAAAAACCTACTAATTCATATAAATGTAAATGAACTTCAAATAATGTACATTCATCGACCTTATATTTTTCAGAAATAACCAACACCAAGACATGGTACTACAGAAACAAAATGATGAAGATTAAGATGTTCTATTTACAGGAAATTGTGGAGTTTATCTATTGCATTCAATCCATTAGGTGCCTTAGAATCAAGCAACAAAATAAAATAAGTTTCTTTTTGCCTAAGTAGTTTTTCTCGGTCACCCCCCTGTCCGGGGTTAGGGACCGACCCCAAAAGCGTGTACTGCAGATCTTTCAATTTGTTTTCATGGACAGCTTTAAAGTGGCGAGCCACAGGATAGTTGCTGTCCGAATTAACTATGACTCGCACATGTTGCAAAATGCGCTGATTGGCTGGCAACTTAGTGCTGCCAATGTATGACAGGTTGCAAGTGCAGGTTAATTGGTAGGTGACAAATTCACTGCGACATGTAAGATATTCATTGATGGCGATAAGTTTATCATTAAACGCAGATTTATAATGCGTGCAATTTCTCGCAAACGTACATGCGCGGCATGACGTGCATTTGAAAAAACCTGCTTTGGACAGCCAAGTGCATTTGGGTGTCAATTCAGGCTGGGTCTTATCTAATGCATCCTTCATGGAGGGAGCCCTCCTGAAGGTGATAGCAGGTAGTTTAGGCAAGATGGAACCTAAAATAACATCTGTCAAAACAATAGGCCATTCTGAATTAATGATCCGTCTCAATTTGCGTTCCTGTGAACAGTAGGTGGTGATGAGGCGGACAGAGCCAGTAGAACATATATCAGAAGTAATCAAGTTTTTGGGGGTCAATAATTCATCTCTCGAAAGTGAAGACGCTTTCGAGAGCGCACGGTTCAAAAGATCAAGCTTGTAGCCGCGCTCAAGAAACCTTTGAACCGATTCAGCTAGGCACTGGTTTGATGTATTTGGATCACTGCAAATTCTCTTAATGCGAATAAATTCGCCAAAGGGTATACTGTTTATGGTGTGGGATGGATGAGCACTGCGGGCATGGAGAATAGCATTCCCCGCCGTTGCTTTCCTGTGTAACTTTGTATGAAGCCTTCCCTGCTCTATGTAGATATACACATCTAAAAACTCGGCCGAGTTTGATGTGATTGTGGCAGTGAATTTCAAATTACAAGTATTGATTAATCTCGTCTACAAAAGTTTGGGCCTGAACCTGCGAGCCTTTCCAAATGATACATATATCATGGTATACACCTGTTACAACGCAACTTTTACAACTACCTACTTTTACAACGCAACTTTTACAACGCATACCATTACAACGCATTGCGCTGGGGGGCGCTCTAGGATAGGGAATAAGTATAATTTACTATCCAACACCTTCCCTAGTGTCCACGGGGACTGGAGTTAGAATAGTAAATTATACTTACCACTATCCAGCACCTCAAACCGCTATGCGTTGTAATGGTATGCGTTGTAATGGTCGCGTTGTAAAAGTAGGTAGTTGTAATGGTATGCGTTGTAACATGGTACATCCATATATCATCTATGAAACGCCAGTAATGGGCTAGATGTGAAAGCCACTGGCTGTGAGCTTTACCAAGCACGTGCTCCTCCCACCAGCCAACATGTAAACATGAATAGCTGGGGGAGAAGCACGAGCCCATGGCAACTCCACGTTCTTGGTGGTATATTTCATTTTCAAATTGGAAATGGTTGTTGGTTAAGCAAATCTTGATCATCTCCAACAGCATGATGTTATGATCTCGCAGGACTGCATTGCGTGTATTCAAATAATATTTAACGGCCTCAATACCCTGGGGATGGTGGATGCTCGTGTAAAGGGATTCAATATCCATCACCAAAAAACAGAAATCAGAACACCAATTAACATCTTTGATCTTAACCAAAAAGTCTGTAGTGTCCTTGAGATAAGAAGGGAGTGAAGTCATCTGAGGCTGAAGAAAAAAGTCAACATATTTGGATACATTTTCATTAATACTACCAAGTGACGAAATGATAGGACGTCCAGGGACAGGGGTGATCAGTTTGTGAACTTTGGGAAGAAGGTAAAAAACTGGAGTGATGGGATGTGTAACGCTCAAAAGTTTGGCCTCATCCTTAGTTAAGAGACCCTTTCTTTGCCATTGGTAGATGTTTTTCCTGTTGGATTCGTTGCTTTTCAGCATGGCAAATTTGGTAGTTTTGGTGTAACACGTGGGACCCCCCAACTCCTCCCGCCTTCCTCCACCCACTTCCCGGTCTGCCATCCTGACACCAACTGTCCATCCTAATATATGTAGACTATTGTCTCTATGCGTCTATTGTAGTTGTTGCGCAGCACCCCAATCGATAGGGTGTGTTCGTCCTTTAGATTAAAAACACGCGCGTATTTGACACGCGCATATTCGAATCCACCGTTGTGTATATATAAACACGTGCTTATTCGAATTTAACGTTGTCTCAAAATTTCAAATTAATCGGTGAATAACTTTTGTCGTTTTAAGATTTTTATCAAACGCACATTGACATTTTTGTGTCTGTTTGTGCTTTCGATTAAAAACACACACGTATTCGACATGTGCGTATTCGAATCCAACGTTGTGTATATAAAAACACTTGCGTATTCGAATGCAACAATGTGTCAAAATTTCAAAGCAATCGGTGAAGAACTTTGGGAGATTTGAGATTTTGAACAAACGAACAGTTACATTTTTATTTATATAGATATACATATATATATAGATAGATATACAGCAATGTATATTTAATCAATTGCAAGCTCATCTTTTGGAGAGAAGAAGAATGATACATTTTAAAGTGGATGAAAACCAATCTAGTGGAGTGTTACATGTAAAATAATAAATCTATTATGAGGCTAACTGAGACAAAAAGTCACTTGATCATTGAAGGAACACTGCACCAGAGCTGTACAATTTTAAACTGCATTTTCCTCATAAAAAGTGTGCAAAATAAGCATTTGTACAGGACAAAGGTAAGAAATGCAGTATCTATCCTTTACGGTCTGTGTGAACTTCGTTTTTGTGCCGCTGAGTCCACGTGTCCGTTTGCACTAGTCGGGTTTTACAAATATGAGTGCGAACCTGTATTGCACCAGTGCAAAGTTTATGCAAAGCATCGCCCGTTGCCGCCGGGCCTGCTTGCTTCGTTAATTCAATTGTGTATCTGTGAGCTGCTAATTAAAAGCACATTCATCGAGAGAGCACACTTCCAGCAGCCTTTAAACATGTAATTTCTGATGCCCACTCCATAATTAATGCCGACGCGTTACTTATTCCGGCTCCAAGGAGGCCAGCCTTGTATTTCTCGTGTAGTCCTTTGTAATTGAATCTTACGCCGCTTTATCAGCCTGGCCCCGGGTGGTGATGCAATGTCTGAGCTTAAAAAAAAGAAGAAAGGTAAGATAAAGGAATTACAGTCATGTAAGAACAAGGCCTGTCTTCTCTGCCTCAAGGTGTTAAATGTAATCTCTGATAAGTTATTACCTTATTAATGGGCTGAGAAGGGATGTGCTGTTTCTCCTAGCAAGACCAGCCCAGCCCTATCAGCGGCTACAATTCGCTTCCCTGGTACCGCAGGTTTTTTTCCCACTTCATCTGAACATTTTAATCTGTGAATATAAGCCTTTCCTACAGAGGTTTAGTACAAAGTGCTAAAAGGAAGTGTCTTCTTTTTCTAAGTGGACCCCAACAGTCAAGAGAACTCAGCTGGAGTTAAGAAATAAAAAAACAATCACTCCAGCTTGAGGCCACATACATTGCTGGTAAATGTTCAGTTAGGAGAAAAACCTGAGCAGATGTGGCTAAATCCATAAAATGAGATAACATCTCTCTGTACAAACAACCGCGGCCTTTTCCTGCAGACAATGGCTCATGCCAGTGGGGTCACTAGGGTTGGTGTCACCCAGTGCGGGTAACTCATGGTGTCACCCCCTCACGACTTGGGCATCCGGTGCCCACGAGAACCCGAAAGGAAACTGCAGGGAGCAGTATCTGGCAGAGGTGCCTCTCTGCAAATTAAAGAGCAGGCGGATCCGGCTGCTCGAGGGCGCCACTTGTGTTCCTGGAGACACAAGAGGTAGGAAGGAGTGTGTGCTGCAGGGCGTCTCGTGGGAGAGAGGCCCTGGAGCCAGCGGGAGGCCACAGTCTCATCCATTCCTGGTGCCCAGTGGAAGGACCAGAGTGAGGCCGCCGCCGCTGCTGTGCCCTGGCACAGCCCGTGACTCTGAACTTGTCCTCTCTGCAGAGCCTACTTAATCAGCACCGCTGTCACGCATACCTCAAAGGTTCCTGCTGTGTGGGGTCACTCCTACTGCGTGACACCCCCAGGAAGGCACCTAATTGTTTAAGATCCTTTTCTGGCAATACGGGTATACACATTAAAGTATCTTTAAAGAAGGAGAGAATATTTGCTGGTGTGACAAGGTGATCGAAGAGGAACATCCCTCTGCCCTAATTCTGTACTATGATTTATCATTCATTGCATTCTCCATGCTGATCATGAGTGTTTTTATGTACCAGAGTTGTATGGCACTGCGCCGTGGGATGCCGTTTCCTCTATACGTTTCATACACCTGAGTGCAAAAACGACGGTTAGTAGTCAGCAAAGCCTTCCCTCCAGATGTGTTACTTCATGTGACGGGCAGGGCTGCCTGAGGTACCGTTCCAGGGGATGTCGCGAGAGTGCTGCTGGCATAGAGGCTGCCACGATCACCACAGGGGCCCAAATTCAGCTTTCGTTTTGGGCTGTTAGGCTCCATCTTCGCACCTGGCTGGCTGGCCCTCGCCCGCCTCTGTCCGTAGCCTGTGATCGCCTGCCAGCTGGGCGAGGGCTGTGCTTGTTTTCACAGCTCTGGCTGCACTTGAAACAATGCATGTATCTGTACAAACAGACGTCGAGAGCATGAGGTGACAACGAGGCAGTCATAGCTCCTAGAAGAGGAGACATACTAGTCTCAAATTCCTTCTCACGCAGAGCCACCGAAAACATGGTCTAATGTTTCGTTTCTACTTGGTTCTTGGTGCACGCAGTACATTCATCAGACAGGTGCTAAAACATTGGTTCGTGTGTGAGCACTAAACGCGCTCCAGTTTGCATTTCTGCATGCGTGCAGTCTCAGACCAGACACCATTTCACAGGAATATCTTGAAATGTACGGGTTTTAGCTAAACAAAAAAAAATCACAAACATCACAAACAAAGGAAGGCGCAGGCACTCTAAAAAGTGTACATTTCCAATAAGGAACGCCACACGTCTCCTGTCAGCTCACGCCTTTCTGTTTTAATGCACACTTTATTTGTCTGTTCGGTGGCACTTAATAAGTTCTATATCTCTAATTGGCGCCATCTGGGAAGATTCGCATATCCTGCAAGGCCTCAATGTGGGCACCCATGTTATCCACTGACAGCTGACGGAGGTAGGGGGGGTCACCCGGACAAAGACTATCCGCAACTGGAGGTTTGGAAGAGATCACAAAGAGGCAGTGGCATAGCTTCTAGAAGACGGGAAGATAACGATGTTTGACATTTGAACCTGTAAAGACGGGCGGTGCTACAGTTAGACATGGCGCTCTGAAAACTGATGGAGGGGATTAGTGCCAGACTGTAAAATAAGTACTCAGGGGCTTGAGCAGAGGAAGAGTCAAGATGACACATAGCGCAATAAATTGAGGAGAAGAGGGAAGGCCACATGCCAGGTAAAAGCGCCAAGAGGGGAGGCTTATAGGAAACAGGTAAGGAGCTTCGAAAGTGTGGGCGAGGACTGACGGTGTCACCCCATGTTAATGGTGTCACCCGGTGCGGTCCGCACCCCCTCCGCACCCCCCTAGTGACGCCACTGGCTCATGCAGCTGCCTGTCCGCAGAAGCACCGCCCTTCATCACCACTTTCATGCTCCAATTTAAGATTGGCATAGAAGAAGGACTAGATGGGACAAGTCTTTCATCCCTACTTGTGGGGAAATATGGTTCCCATCCCAGCCCACCCAGTGTCAGTGCATATAAATATTAGAAAAGATGGCTAGCTACCAACACCTCAGATTGAGGCAATCTTTTGTCCTAACTTTATAACCCACATTTTCTAAATAAACCAAACTAAAGCATAACATTCTCTTCTTCAATATCCAACTTTTTGCAAACTTTCAAGGCTTCAATTTTTTAGAGTAGGTAAACTACACATCAATGCAACCTTAACCTAGAAGCCAATAATAAAGAAACCAACCTTAAAATGGGAGAAAATATATTTTTGTGATTCACAACTATCGATATTGAATGAATCGCTATTTCTGAATCACAAAGGAGTAAGAACCAAAACTAACCATTTCCGAATAACAATTCCTTAATTTTCGCTATTTTTAAATGACAAATTCCAAAACTAAGATTTGGTGTTCATCGCAAATAGCGACTCGCCAGTGGCAGTGGATGACATTACAGATAATGTAAGTGTACTATATAGCCATTCTTTCTCTTCCCGGGCGAGCAAAATCAAATGAGAGCAAAAGAATGGCTACACAGGAGCCACAGGGGAGGTTTTCAGGAAGAAATAAAGAAAATTCATTGATGAGGATCTTGAAATGTTGGTTGAGGAATATGATAAAGAAAATGAGAAATATTTTGGGAAGACACTATTACTTCACCAGAGATTACAAAAAGCAAATTTGGATGAAAATCCATACAAATATTAAAGCTTGAGGGGTAACAAACAGAAGTGTGGATAAAAGTTGGTCCAACCTGAAGTACAGAACAAAAAAAACGAATCACCAGGAGGCAGGAGGCGGCTGCTGCAACACGCTGAGGACCAAACACATCAAAACAATATCTCCTCTGGAAGAATTTATAGACTTTATGTATGACCCACACGTCTATTCAAAGTTTATGCAGCTCCTTTGGCCCATGTAGTGAGAGCTTGTGGAGTAGAGATTGTGTCATACGTGGACAACAACAAACTCCTTTGGTCCTGATCTCGACAAAGTGAAAACTCAATTTGCACACTGTATGCCTGAAATTGCCCACGGGATGACCAACGATGGCCTTTAACTTAACAGTGAAAAAACTGAGATTGTGCTTTTTGGCAAAGCACAAGAGCTATGGCCAGCAGACTGGTGGCCCCCCGATCTTAGGCCAGTCCCCTCCCCATAGAAGGTGGTTAGGAATCTGGGAGTAAAGATTGACCACACACTGTCTATGAGGGATCACGTTACCTCCACTTGTGGCGTGTGCTTCACCACAATGAGGTCACTAAAGAAAATATTCCCCTGGCTTCTCACTACAGTCAGGAAAACCCTTGCCTAGGCTCTTAAAATCGGTCACCTCGACTATGGCAATACCCTATTGGTATCTGCCAATAACAACCTGCTGTCTAAACTGCAGGCTGTGCCGAATGCAGCTTCTCAGCTTCTCTGTAATCATCCTGCACGGACCACTTCTACGCCCTTATTAAAGAAACTGCATTGGCTGCCCATCAGGAAACGCAGTGTCTTCAAGCTATGCTGTCTGATGCACAAAGTCTTCGACACATCTTCTCCTGCTCTCCTCTACTGATGTCTCAGTCACTATCGGCCCTCTAGACACTTAAGATTCTCTGATAAAGCCCTTCTGCAGACCCCTCGCATCCTCTTAGGCAGAAGTGGTGGGAGGTCTTTTTCGTACCAAGCCCCCTATCATTGGAATAAGCTTCTCCTCCAAATGCACACCTGCCCAGACTTCCAGAACTTCAAAAAGTTGCTAAAAATATGGTCGTTCTGAAATCCACTCTGCTTTGGTGAACAGCGCAAGTGTTGAGATGTTCCTTAGAGAGCACTTTTGCGTCACTTTTAAAATGGGAAATAGTGATGCACCGGTGGCGCAAGGCCTTCATAAATGAGGCCCAAGGTTTCCAGCTAATAATGAACTTATTCCAGCTACAGGTGTAATACCTACTGTTGTTACAGAATCCACAGCACAAAATCGTATAACTAAGTCTACACAACAGACATTAGGCAGGGAGGACAAGATTCTAGGCAAGCTGGTACACACCATACCAGTTAGTACTCCAATGGCATCTGAATTGAACATTAAAAACTTTAAGAAAAACAAAACAAAATGTAGCGAAATGTGTCGACGCGGCGTTTCGGTGATGTGAGTCGTCACCTTCTTCAGGACAAGATTTCAACTTTAAAAGCAAAGGTTTGTTAGATGATCGCTTTAATCAATTGGCGATATCCACACTTGTTTACAGATTCTGTTTTCTGTGATGTTTCCAGGTAAAAAATTGACTTTCAATTCTTCATAATGGAGCCCTTAAGGTCAGGAGATCTCTCTTCCTGAATTTTATTATATGGTCCTAAGGAGGACGGTCGATATTTTCATAGCCCAAATATGATGAATTTCCTTAGGAAATGTTTTTGCAAGGATGCTCGCTTTTTATCTTTTTTCGCGGCAGCTCTTGTTTTGAGCAATAAGTTTTATCAATTTTGATCAAGTCTTTACAGACGTCTTCAGTGGGCAACCGCATGGACCGTCGGACGGTCCATGCGGTTGCCCACTGAAGACGTCTGTAAAGACTTGATCAAAATTGATAAAACTTATTGCTCAAAACAAGAGCTGCCGCGAAAAAAGATAAAAAGCGAGCATCCTTGCAAAAACATTTCCTAAGGAAATTCATCATATTTGGGCTATGAAAATATCGACCGTCCTCCTTAGGACCATATAATAAAATTCAGGAAGAGAGATCTCCTGACCTTAAGGGCTCCATTATGAAGAATTGAAAGTCAATTTTTTACCTGGAAACATCACAGAAAACAGAATCTGTAAACAAGTGTGGATATCGCCAATTGATTAAAGCGATCATCTAACAAACCTTTGCTTTTAAAGTTGAAATCTTGTCCTGAAGAAGGTGACGACTCACATCACCGAAACGCCGCGTCGACACATTTCGCTACATTTTGTTTTGTTTTTCTTAAAGTTTTTAATGTTTTTACAAATAAATGTGTAAAATTCTTTTAAATATATGGCCGATATAATTATATAATAAAAATTCCTTGTAAGAAATACCCTTGTGTGCACAATCTCATTAGTTCCCTGTGCATAATCCCTTGTGTGAAACAATCTTTGATATATTGCATTTGTGAGATATGTTTTGATTGATTGATTTTTGAAAAGTGGTACAAATGTAAATTTGTTAATCTCTGTGCAACTCTGGATACAACATATGGCTCATCCTTGACTCTTGGTTTAAAATCCCTCAGGGGCCCTGTGCCTTGCTTCTTCAAACTTAGGAAAAGGGAACTGTCACTTTTTTTAGAGTACCTAAAACCCTATCCCTTTTTCTTAAAAGGGTTTCTCCTTTAATTTTCTTCATCTGAATTGAACTCCTTAAAATAAACGTTGAAACTTTGAGCAAATTTGAGCTCAGTCGAAGGGTTGAGAAGTTTAATAAAACAATGACTGAGTCCAATAACATATTAAGGACTGGTATGTATAATATCACTGAGACAGTAAAGGGCTACATCAAGCAAAAGCTGCAGAGTCACAAGCAAACAGACATAGACAAAGGCACACCAAAATGTGCCTATTGGTTTCAGACCAGTCAATTGGAAGAATAGCATTTGCCACAACTACAATGTGCAAACACACGTTTCATAAGTAGGCCTGGGTGGAGCTTCCAGAGTTTCATCGCAGAATTCCACGGAGTTGCCCAGAAACTCTGCCTTATTCTGCAGAGTTCTGTGAGCGGGCGGAGTGTTGCTCAGCCGCCCCTAATGATGTTCCCTTAGCTGCTGGGGGTATGTGGGGGCCAAGAATCCCTATTGTTGCCACAAATATGTTCCCACAGAGGGATTGGTGAGATGTTGTTGGAGGCCGGACCCCTTTTCTCAACCACTCTGCAAAGGGTCCTCCTAGCGCACTACTGACTGAGGGTTGAAGTCCCCATGGCTCCTGAGGATTATTGGGGGCCAAAAACCCCTATTGTTGCCACAAGTTAGTCCCCACAAGGAGGTATTGCGGAGACACCATTGAAGGACTGTCTTGTTTATCAAACACTCTGCAAAGGTGCCTCCTGACACATTACTGGTTGGGGGATGAAGTCCCCTTGGATGCTGAGGGTCCTTGGGGGCCAAGAACCCCTCCCGTGACCACCAATAAGTCCCACACAATGGGATTGCTGAAAGGTCATCAGATGCCCTCCCCCTTTGTCCAGCACTCTGCAAGCATGCCTCCTGGTGCACTACTGTTTGGGAATGAAGTCCCCTGGGCTGCTGAGTGTCGTTGGGGGCCAATAAATCCTATTGTTGCCACAAGTAAGTCTCCCACCATGGGATTGCTGAGACGTCGTCAAAGGCCCTTCCTTTTTCAAGCACTCTGCAAAGGGACTTCCTGGCACACTACTGGTTGAGGGAATAAATCCCTTTGGCTGCTGAGGGTTGTTGGGGGCCAAGAACCCCTATTGTTGCCACAAATAAGTCCACCTCAGCTGGATTGCTAAGACCTCGTTGGAGGTCTCCCCTTTCTCAACCACTCTGCAAAGGGGCCTCTTAGTGTACAACTAGTTGGGTGATGAAGTCCACTTGGTTGCTGAGAGTTGTTGGGGGCTAATAACCCTAATTTGTGCCACAAGTAAGTGCCCCCACCACTGCAGGATTGCTAAGACATCATCAGAGGGTTATTAGGGGCCAGGAACCTCTATTGTTGCCACAAGTTAGCCCCCCCACAGTAAGACTGTTGAGAAGTCAGAGACCCCGCTCCCTTTCTCAACCACTCTGCAAAGGGGCTTCCTGGTGCACTACTGGTTGGGGGATGAAGTCCCCTTGGCCGCTAAGGATCGTTGGGGGCTAAGAACCCCTATTGTTGCCACACATTTGTCCCCCACAGAGGGACTGCTGAGTCTAGGTGTGAGCACACTGGTACACTCTGCTCCGCTGTCAGAGTTTTTGCAGAACTCAACGTTCCAAGCAGAGCGCAAATTACACCTGCGGAGCAGAATTTACTGCCCACCCCTATTCATAATCAGGCTGAATTGGTGTGTCAAAGTAGCAATGTCTTCAGAACTTTAGCACAAATGACAAATACCCTTGAAGAAATTCAAACATCTAGTCTCAATTACCTCAAAAGTAATTGTTGCTCACCTCTGTCCTGCATGCATATCCTTCAGCATTTCTGGACGCATCCTCTCCTGGTGGTGACTGTCTAAGCACATGTTCGCCTTTATTCACTGAATCATCCATTATTAGACCCTATTTCAGATGATATATATCGTTCCTTCATTGTGTTACTTAACATATGTGCCTACAATCTCATAACATGTTGTAGGATCACACTTCAGAACACCCACACTCCTACACCAAATCCTCTCTTTCAACAAAGCAAATATCCTTTCTGTAAGAGGCTGGGTTTGCTTGCCTGCATGATTGGGCATTCTTCATCTTGTTGTTTGTAAAGCATAGTGTTAGAACCCAAGAGTGTAAAGAACATGCACTGTCAACTGTAACAATATACATACATTTAATAATCGTAAATATGTGTCCTCAGCCAACTAATCAGCCATCTTCAAACTCTCCTGTAGCTAAACAGTCATATGTAGCCCAATTTCTGAAACTGTAGGAGCCAGCTGTGCTTTCTGGAAAGTGTTTAACAATGTTCCTGATGAGGCATTAGAAACCGCCTACATCTTTAGAGATCACTTTTTTGTGTGATTCCTGTACACTTACTTCGGGCCCGATTCACAGAATGAACTGAAGACTCAATCCTAAACTTACTACTATTTTGGTATTCACAGAATGCACTTACTCATTTCGGTATTCACAGAAGTTAGTAGTCCTAACTTTAGGACTCCAAAATGCCTTCTGTGAATACCGAAAGTCTTAAAATTAGGATTTTTCTCAATTTAGTAGTAGTAAAGTTAAGACTCCTAACTTTAGGACTCCTAAATGCCTTCTGTGAATACCGAAAGTCTTAAAATTAGGATTTTTCTCAATTTGGTAGTAGTAAAGTTAGGACTCCTAACTTTAGGACTCCTAAACTGAGAAAAATCCTAATTTTAAGACTTTCGGTATTCACAGAAGGCATTTAGGAGTCCTAAAGTTAGGAGTCCTAACTTCTGTGAATACCGAAATGAGTAAGTGCCTTCTGTGAATACTGAAATGAGTAAGTGCATTCTGTGAATACCAAAATAGTTATAAGTTTAGGATTGAGTCTTAAGTTCATTCTGTGAATCGGGCCCACTGTCTCTGAGGATGGCCATAGTAGGATATGTGTTCCATCTACACACCCAATTACATTTGAAAATTTGGCGATTGAACAAAACCTAACTTTGTGAATTGTAGATCAGTTGGAGTGTCAGGAAAATATATGCCCATGTAATGTGTCCTACATGGCATCTACAAAGTTCTTGAATATTCTAGATAGAGCACTCTGTGATATCCTGCTGCTGCAACAACTACTGTGTACTGGTAACTACCAGATGAAAGTTGGTGAAGGCTACATGAAGTTTGAATAGGTGTAGGGAGAGCTGTACACTGGGTGTGCCTGTCTAAAACAGACTGCAACTCAGAAATCAAATTTAGGGCCAAATTATCAAGAACGGCTATAACCTTATCCCCGCTTTAGCGGCAGGATACTACTGCTAAATCGGCGATAAGTGGCTTGATAATATACCCTAGAGAATTCCCTTTGATGCCCACATTTGATGTCCTTCACACCAGAACCTGGGCTTTCATGGACATTTTCAAGGGCATATTATCAAGCCCCCTATCGCAGCTTTAGCTGCAGTTTCCTGCCTCTAAAGCAGCAATAATGTTATCGCCGTTCTTGATAACATGGCCCTTAAAACTATATCTTTATTACATCTGTACCTACTACAAAACGTCTCATCTGTTTGGTCAAACAAGTTCACCTACTGTCTAAATCTCTCTCCCCTAGGATTTGAAGGGGGAGGGGCAACAGGCAGCAGGAACTGGGAGATTGTGGAGCGGAGATCTGAAGGAGGCTGGGATTGTTTTTTCCAAAGTACTGCAAATTGTACGATGTATACCAGCGTGGTCCAGAGACGTGGGCTCCAAGGTTGACTGTACTGCAGAAACGAAATGTTAATCAAAATGTATTTGAACCTAAATATCCTCTCCCAATTCCTCCTCCCCCAATGTGCATTTAGGATTCTCATCCTTATCCCCATCACATTGACTGCTACCACTGAAAACTTCCAATGCATTTTAAGGGAGCACTTACACTTTGCACCTGGGTATCATCTGCTCCAACTTGATGGTAATTTGCATGGACTATTTGCTGTTTTTGCAACTCTTCACAACTTGTTACTGTGTCACATATTCGATTTTCCTCTGTTTGAAGGGAGAAAAAAGTCTGCAAGAAGCACTAGGCTAATTCTTGCATCTCCTAAGACTAAAAGGTAGGTAAGACATAGGAGAAACATTTTAATTTCAAGAAGGAAGAGGTCACATTTCTAACATAAACTCTAGAACAAAGGGCCTCATTTAGACATGTGAGTTAACTGGACATTTGCCATAAATCAGCCGATGTCTTGCTCCTCCCACCTCTCAGTTCTGTTGAGCCTCTTAGAATTGAGGGAATCACTGGGTTTCTGAGGGAAATGTCATTAACCATGCGGTCTGAACCACACGTGCCGTTACAACGCAAGCGTTACCATGCATATGCCTTTACCATGCATATTCCTTTAACTTGCATACCTTTACAATGATTTTTTTTGCAAAGACGGTAAAGGCATCTGGGTGGTAAAGGCAATCAGCGATCTAAACTTGGAGCACATGGGCGGGGTGGAAGGTGTTGAAGGCTTGGTCGGACTTTCTGTCTGGACGAGATTGTGAGAAACGGGAAGGATGGGGCGCGGCTTGGTGAGTAGTTTCCAGGCAGGGTTGGGGGTACTTTTTAGGGCTGGTAGCCGGGCTTCAGGGCTCAGGGTGGGTGGTTAGGGTCGTTTTTGGGGCTAGGGGCCAGTTTCAGGGCTCAGTCCTGGGGTGTTTGTGAAGCGGGGAGGCCTGTTTTAGGGGTCAGGGGTGGGGGGGGTCGTTTTCAGGGCTGTGGCTGGGTTTTATAGCTCAGGGCTGCGGTTAGGGTAGTTTTAGGACTGGGGGCTGGTTTTAGGGCTTAGGGCACAGACTGGGGTGTTTGTACGGCTGGGCTCAGGGTAGTTTTTATGGCTGGGCCAGTTTTGAGGCTCAGGGCTGGGTGTTTTTAGGGCTGGGGTCGGGGTCGTTTTCAGGGCTGGAGACCAGGTTTTAGGGCTCAGGGCGGGGACTGGGGTGTAACCTTTACCACATGTATGCCTTTACCAATCATGCCTTTACAATGAAATTCGTTATAAAGGCATGCATCGTAAAGATGCAGTTATGGTAAAGACCGCGTTGTTAAGGTATGCAATTGAATCGCATGTGTGGTTCCATCATGCAAGCGGTTTCTGATGGCCAAGTCTCAACAGACTCCACTGTTGAAAGCCCTAGCCAGCCACCCACCTACCCTTGGGGCCACCAGCACATCACAAACATACAAGACTGCCCATCTTAGGGCTGGCCTTTCGATGATGCATTTTCTTTCTTATTACTGCCATGTCAAGCTCGTGGTCTTGAACATAAAAAATCGTTAGTATCCACCATGTGGAAACTCCTTGCACATTAAGCGCATATATTTCTTGTTTTTCAGAAACGGGCGTTACATTGGAGGTTTCATTCTGAAAATCAAAAATAAATACAGATGCATAACATGACAGCCGGTAACAAGAAATGCTCCTGCTAATGTGACAGCAAGAGCAGCTTCCTTGAGATTTTCAGCCAATACAGCAGAAAACTTTAAATTCAACTGGTAGCCCTGCACAAGGCTGACCATCTGCTGACCCAGCAGCCTGGCAGTAGGCCCACTGGGGTGTAAATGACACCCAAAATCTGTTGTGGACCTAAATTAAAGGTATGTGTGCAAAATGTAACACTCCCACCCAATCTGTATATTTGTACGGGTGTTGCTGGGAGTAACAGTTGTGAAAAATCCACCCGCTTACATTTCGTAAATGGGACAACAAGCAATTTCAAAGTGGATAGCCAGGCAGACAAAGATTGTGAATGCTGAGAATACTCTCAAGATTAGAACTTTGTGGCTATTCACAAACATTTCCAATGACATTCCCAAATAATCTGCACACCTAACCCTCATGCACAAAAAATAGTTTGAAAAAGTGTGACAATTGAGTCTGAAAGTTGACCAAAGGCCACCATATGTTAAGGAGGCGCAGGGAAAGTACTTCACCAGAAGACTGAATATTTTCCAGTGCTGAAAAGTCCCCACTGGCTATGTGCAAGGGCCCACAACCCAAAGCCCCAAGGCCACCAGAGGAAAGTTAATTGCTCTTTAAAAATACAATAAATAAATAAATGGACTAAATCATGTGGATTTTTCGCAGGTAAACAGTCTATAATAGTACAGTTGGGTCCCTGCAATGTATGATTTTTGAAGATATTCAAGTGCAATGATCTGGAGGATGGTAATCACAAAACAAAGATATATCTCTGGATATGGTAATATGCGATTTTCTTTGGTTTTCTGAGCTGCCCATAAGATGCCTGGATTGGTCATCTGGCGATAAGCAAAGCCACTTACCTCTCTTGACAAAGGCAGCGGCATCAATCACAAGCGTGCATCTATTTACATGCAGTTTGCCATTTCATTGGAAGTTTATGGGACTCCTGTAGCAAAATGATTCAACAGTAACTGTCTGCCCTTGATTTATTTAGTTTCCTTCGAAGCCAACAGATAACTTCCTTCCTGCTTCCAGTCCCTGGTGGCTTGTAGCAAGCCCTGACTTCTGGTTTTGCTCTCGATACCTCTGTCCTACCCAATGAGCTAAACATTATTTTCCACTAAATATGTGCACAATATTTCATTTGTTTCACAAGCACCATCAACTGCTTATTTTTGCAGTTTATGTATTCAGTCTTTTCTTTTTGTCATGGTCTGACTGCTTATCTGTTTCAAGTTGTATGCACTTCCATCACAGCAAATTCTGGGCTTTACAATATACTTAAAACCAGAGTAGCAGCAACATTTGCGAAGGACTCCGCATGCATTGACAAAGCCAAGAGTTCTGGCAGTCGATAAAGTCAGATATTTACCCATTGGGATTGGTCTGAATGTTTGAGTTGGAGACTTACATAGGAGACTTCTGCCATAGAGGTTTAACACCTTCCAAAAGGAGATGTGAACAATGATACACATGGTGTTCCTTCTTTGCCTGGACTGATTAGTAGACCTGGCATACGAACATACCAGGACACTTTTAGAGGCTAACAAGATGGCATGCTTGGAAGCACCGCCATTTGAAAAGAGAGCTTCTCTTACAGCTGAGGCGAGGATGGAACAACCATAGATGTCTGGAATGGGCAAGATAAATTCAGAGAATCTTTAAACTCACACAATCACTCAGGCGCATGAGAAATGATGGCTAACCCTACTACAGGTGAGACTCCCACTAACATTAGCACACTAGCATATAGGTTTGGAGCCCACTTCACCCGTTGCCGCAAAACAAAAAACAATTATTGATAACTCGACCTAGAAGATTAGTAAATGCACAAATCAAACAGCGTGCCTGCTTTGATTGCAATATGTTTCCCTGAATGAAGGTCTTTTATATTTCTGGATCTGTTTCACTGGCATCCATCTGCTAAATATGATTGGGTGCTTTCCCAAAAACCAAAAGTGTTGTTAAAGTATTTCATATTAGAGTTGCTTTCTCCTCTACAAACACTAACAATGTGAGAATCGGTGTCACACAGCACCTCACTACTAGGACAAGGAGAGAAAAAAACCCTCTTTATTTATTTTTACTTTATTTAAGGTATTTATTAAGCCAGTGATTATCAGAAAAGTTGTGCTATCATTGTGCTGAATGTATTACAAAGAGCATGCCAGCGGCTCTTAGCCTCAATGCTTATTTCGGGGATCTATAAATGTTTATAAAACTAAATAATATTACCATATTAACAACATATTTATACACATAAGAAAGCAAAATCTAAAAAGTAACATTTTAAAATGCTAGGTAAATGTGAAGGAATTTGAAATTGAAAGTTAAAAATCGTCTTGATATCCTTAGCTTGATTCATTTGAGCTGCATAAGTGCAGCAAACAGTATCTAGAATGGACAACTGGTGGCCTTAAAAGATGCACCGTTATGCGCCAACAAAAACAGAGCAATCTTTAGAAGCAATAAACATGAAGTGTTATGCTTCAGAATAGCATATGGCTTAGACTTTTAGAAATAAAACCACATTTTTGAAAAGCTCTTTCCTTCCCATGAAATTCAAATTTTTTTGTTTGGGAATTAAATAAAATATTTGGGTATGTCTGTATTTATTAATGTATACTTATTTCTCCATTTTTTAATATTGTTTTTAAAGTTCAAATTATAGACATTGTTAAGGCTGTGCACCCGGATTCTATTAGTGATTTATTGGGGGTCCACAAAAAAAAACAAAAGGTTAAGAACCGCTGGTCTATGCGTCTTAACCTGATGAAAGCTTAACCAGCCAGGTTTTTAGTTTCTTCCTAAAAACGTATTCTGAGAATCACCTTATTTCTAGCACCAGAGAATTGCAAGGTCCATGTTCCTTATCTTAGGTACAGGTAGAAGGTGCTCCAAGACTGCGCATGGGGTATGTAATGAAGAGTGCAAAGAAATAATTTGCAAATAAACAAAAGACTTTGAACATGAAGTGATTGAAATAAATGCAGATGCTTTTTGAGGAAAACAATCTTACACACATGCAGACAATGCAGGACTGCAATACCCCAAAATCAGTGTTCTAGCTGGCAGTTTTAGTTCATATACCTATTGAGGTGGATGAATAATATATGAAGGTAGCAATGGGTAAAGTGCATCTGCAAAATCAATATGACATCCCACCACTGCTTACAGAATCATACACCGTATCTTATTAGGAAAGAAGGGCAGAATCTTCCATAGAACTTTATGGTGAAAGAAACAGGATGCTGAAACTTTTGCCACCAGGGCTTTAGAAGACAGCTAATCATTGAACAAGATGCTCACATTTTACAACAGCCTTTGTCAGGGAGGACATTCATCTGAAACATGTGGTCACCAACCAGACAACACTGAAGGGGGACTGTCTATTATCATAAACTCGATTTTGCACAAGGTCAACTTAAAGAAGTTTCCTGACATCCAGGCAGGAATGAAATGGAGATAGGCCTGCTCATATTTCCCAGTCAACCAAAGAAGTATTTGGGAGTTTCAGCATAACGTATATATATATATCAGATTGTATACGCTAATGCGGGAAGAAAGAGGAGCCACTTTCAAGTTTAAAAAGTCTGGGGTTAAGGAAAGAGGGTAGAAGGACCCCACAGGACAAAGAGTTGACCCACAACATAAAGAGGGGATAAAAATGTGTGTTTGAGTTCAAGTTCAAGATCGTCATCCTAATTGAAACTCCTCCCTGAGCACCTTGAGCAGCGAAGAATGACACGCACACAATGCCGAATGCATAGTCAAGAATCAATGCCGCCACTTCTCTATGACCCAGTATTGGGTACAGACCATGTTGACCCAGTCTGCACCGCAGCGCACCTTTAAGACATCGGGGCCTAGATGTATCAAGCCTTTTGCGATTTGTTAAGGCCGAAATTCGCAGAATTTCGGCCTTAAGGAATCCCAAACAGACATTTAGCATCTTTTGGGATGTATCAGAAATTAGCAAAATAAGGAATCGCAAAAAATTGCGATTCCTTATTTTGCTTATGCATTTAAGGAATCGCAATTTTGCGATTCCTTAAATGGCATGTATGAAACTTTTTAAAATTGCGAATTCGGGTTAAGGAATCAGAAATTAACACCAATTTGAGGTTCATGTTAATTTGCGAAATCCTTTTAAAAAACAAAATAGGACTATTTTGAAGGTGGCATGTGACACACATACATGCCCATAGGGCATGTATGTGTGCCATATGCACACACATGTAAGTTTCAGGGGTGCAGCAGGGTGTCCATGAGACACCCCTGCACCCTTGAAATAATTCTCAAATTGCGATTAGCAAATTGCGAATTCGCAATTTGAGAATTACTGCACAATCATTCCTATGGGCCTCCTGGCCCATAGAAATGCATGGGGAATTATTCCTTATTTGCGAATTCGCAAAATGCGAATTCGCAAATAAAGATAAATAAGGAATCGCAAAAAAATGCAATTTTTTACATACATTCCATTTTGCGAATTCTAAATAGCGATTCGCAAAAAATCGCTATTTAAGATTCGCAAAATGGAATCTTGATACATCTAGGCCCGGGTTATTAGTTGTGGAGGATGCGAGTCCATTACATGTAATGAATACGCTACTTTCGCTTTACTGGGAAACAAGTACCGCATTGTAGCACTTGACTCTCTAATGGTAGCAAAGCAGAGCAGTTCAAGGCCTACTCAGGGGACACAGTGTAGATTAGTAACCCCGGCTCACTGATACGCAACAATCCCACTCAATAATTCATTGTCCAGTCAAGTAATTTATTACGCACACACTATTGAATACTATGCTTTAATTACAAATATATATGATCAGGTAGATGGAAATTCCTTTGGCAACACCCTCATAATGTTTCACATACCGGCATGCCCTGAGCCTAAAATCACACACAATCCCCCAAACATGCAATATCACAATACAAGAGGTGTCATTATCAATAAGGTAGGCCTACTGGCTTTGTCAGGGTGGCACCACATTATTAAAAGTAGAAACATGTAATTCAGCATTGAAATCAATGCAGGTAGTACCAGGCTTCAACACTATTCATTAAAATATAAAACCTTACATTTGCAATCATCAACATTGTAAATAAAGCATTATGTTAAATAACATGTGCTTCAGAGTCTTGAATCTTTAAGTTGCTGGCATTGCAGGTTTAGGGTCAACCAACAGAGAACCCATACTTCAGAACCAATGCACAAAAGAATTAGCTTCGGAGTTCTTAAACAAATTAGCATCTTCCCCAGGAGACTCAGCATGACATAGGGCAAAATGTTTGTGTGGCTCTGTTGTGGACTGCTGCACTCCTGGTAGCCCCCTGAACACCTTTTTCTTGTTAGTGTTGCCCTTCCTGGGACACAAGAAAACAGGAGCATTTCCCTCAGGCCTCTTGGTCTCTAAAGGATTTTTTGTTGTGAAACTTAGGGGTATATGTACAAGGAAGTGGCAGAGAGAGCTCCGTCACTTCTGAAACGCAATGCTGCACCATATTCACAAGGATGTGGTGCAGCCATGCGTTTCCCCCTGCAATGGCACTAGGTTTAGTAACTTAGCGCCAACGCTGGCACCCGGGTGTCTGCATGCAGGGGAGTATTGCTTATGTGTAGGAAGTTGTCCCTTCCTGTACATAAACAATCCTAAAATACCAATTTGTAACTGACATGTGTGCTACTTTGTGCAGCACACGTGACAGTGACAAAATTGCATTTTTTTAAAGGATTGTTTATGTACAAGAAGTGACTTCTTCCTTTACATAAACAATCCATGGCATTTTGCTTTTTCCATGTGTGCTGCCTTGCAAAAACGAAGAGAAATAATGCATTTCTCCTCGTTTCGCCAACTTAAGACAAAGTTTTCCCGGGTCTTAATTTTGGCGGTGCCTCCTATGTATGCCACCCTTATACATAGGGGGCAGTATCAAAATGACTGGGTGTTGCTGTGGAAAGACCACCGCAACACCCACTGCCCACCCTTTCATGCTAACGATAGCATGAAAGGGGGCCTTATTTACAAGGCAGCGGTGAGCCACGTTATGTGGCTTAACGCTGCCTTGTAAATAAGGTGCAGCCCACAACGTCAGTAAAAGTGGCGTTGTCGGTGGCGATAGGGGCTTGTACATATGCCCCTTAGTCTTTTTGCACTCTATCCAGACCTGTTCACTGACTGAGTTCCTGATGCTCACTCTTGCTTTGTGAATTGTCTTCCACAGACCCTTCAATGATCACCCTGCCCCCCACTGCACTCACTCTCTGGAGTCCTGCACCCTTCTGGCTACTTGCAGGGCACCTTTATGTCAGCAGAGTCAAGGGTCACTTCACAGATGTCCCAGAGGAACACCCAGGGTCCCCCAGCAGGGCAATTCCCTCTATTTAGAGCATGCACGTTCCACTGCTGATGACACGCAGCTGGCGGTCACGTTGAGTGGAGACTCGGATGGGGAGGCCCTCAGGTTCAGGGATGGTTTGCGTGCCGTGGCCAATTGGATGAATGCTAACTGTCTTCAATTGAACACCAAGAAGACAGAGGCAAACAAGTGGGGTTGTGGTGTGATGATTGGTGGCCTTCTGAACTGGGTGTGACCCCCTCTCCGGCTTCGGAGATAAAAAATCTTGGGGTTTGGCTAGACTCTACACTGAGCTTCACCTGCCACACCAAGAGGGTGGCGGCCTCTTGTTATGGCATCATCAGAGGTCTTAGGCCCATGCTGAAATTTTTTGATGCCCCCACCAGACAGCTGGTGGTTCAGGCATCAGTACTGTCCCGGCTGGACTATGCCAGCTCGCTTCTGGCCGGGCTTAATCAGGCGGAACTTACCCGGCTGCAGCGCGTGCAAAACGCCGCAGCCAGAGTAGTGGTAGGTCTGCCTAGGCGGTGCTCGGTAGCAAAAATGCTGCACTCGCTCCATTGGCTCCCTGTTAAGCAGAGGATTGAATTTAAAGTGCTCTGCCTGGCATTTAAAATTTTCAAAGGCATGGCTCCCCAAATTTTGGCTAATCTTTTAACTCCTTATGTCCCTCGTCGAGCACTGAGATCGTTAGGCCAGAATTTAGCAGTGGTTCCCCGCTTCAGGCTGAGCAGAACCGGCGACTGCTCCTTTCGAGTGTTAGCTGCGAAGTGGTGGAATCTTCTTCCCTGTGAAATCCGGGCTATAGATGACCTTCTCCAGTTCAGGCGCGCCATCAAACCGCTTCTGTTTGTTTAATGGCTTAGCTTCTTCATTACCCTTCTCTCTTTGATGTTGTGTTGTGTATGTCTCTTCATAGCGCCAGGACGCCCCTTTGCTGGGGCAGCTGTGCGCTGTATAAATAAAAATAACAGAACATAACATAACTTGTGTCGCTTGCTGCAAGTAACATTTATAGAATATGTGCACATCAGGACTTTAAGTGGGCTGGGTCCTGCTGGTGCTCAGCACTGCCAGTTCTTAAATGCCGGTGCCAAGACGGCTCCCTATCGGGCTGCCCATTAACGCCTCACTCTCAGAATGCAAAACAAAAAATAATAACTCTGCAGCAGTTCACTGTTTTTGATGTAATTTTTTTTATTTTTGCAGTTCTGTATTGCAAAACTCGAAGCTCTTTACATGAGCACCAACAAGGACATATTCATGTATTTTTTGGCAGGCCCGGGCGATTAAATGATTTGCCCAGAAACACAGGCCGTTGAGCCGACGCTGAGATTCAAACCTGCTTTTTCAGCTCCAAAGTTGGCAGCTCTAGCCATTACTCCTCAACCTCTTGCACAAGAACTGAAGCATTTTCAATATTACATACAATGAAGCCATAGCTGTATGCATTGTAATGTAATGTAATGTAACGCATACTTTTATAGAGCGACGGTATCCTGGCACTTTAACTCTACTACCCTCACACAGAGCAACAATTACGCTGCCCTAGGAAAGAGATAAGACTTCAGCCCTTTTTTGAAGGAAAAACAATTCCTTCAAGCTCCTCAAAGAGAGTGGTAAAGAGTTCCAGAGCTTGGCAGCAGTAAAACCAAAGGAACGGCCACCCATCCGAGACCTCTGGATTCTAGGAACTACCACCAAGTGTGCTGAGGAGGACCGTAAAGGTCTGGCTGCTGAGTACCATGAAAAGAGCTCTTGCAACAAGACAGGCCCCTGTCCGTGAAGAGCCCTGAAGACTATACAAGAAGCCTTAAAACAGATGCGGTGATGGACAGGCAACCAGTGAAGGTCCTTGAGCGCCAAAGTGGAAGAAGCTGAGCGCATCCGAGAAAGGGCCGGGCTGCCATATTCTGTATATGCTGCAGTTTACTGATCAGGGTGCTAGGGGCGCCCAGAAGCAGAGCTGTACAATAATCAAGTCTGCTAAGTATGATGCTACGCACTACTTCAGGTCTGGCCGATGCAGGTAACGTAGGAAGGATCAGTGGCAGTGATCCTCCTTGATCTCAGTGCGGCGTTCGACACGGTCAGTCATAACACCTTACTGAACCGTCTTTCGAATGTCGGCATTGTGGACAAGGCCTGGCTCTGGCTAAAATCTTTTCTGAGCAACAGGTCGTTCCAGGTGTTTGATGGACAGACAGTGTCTTCCAGCATGCCCCTGAAGTGTGGAGTCCCCCAGGGCTCCTCTTTAAGCCCCGCGCTTTTTAATATCTACATGAGGCCACTGGCTGAGGTAGTTCGTCCATATGGAGTTAAGATCATATCCTATGTGGACGACACCCAGTTGGTGGTCTCATTAGCGCAGGAGGCTCACCAGTCACTTTCAGGTGGACTAACAAAATGCCTGGAGGAGGTGAAGTCCTGGATGACTCTGTCATTGTTAAAACTCAATGGTGACAAAACGGAGCTTATGCTCCTGGGCCCTGCTGACCCCACCTTCTTCAACTCACTGTGGCCCACCTGCCTAGGCCCCCCCTCGTCTCCGAAGGATAACATCAAAAGCCGGGGGGTATGGCTGGACAGGAGTCTCTCACTCAACACCCAGGTCACAAAGCTCTCAGCCACCTGCTTTGGATTGCTCAGGACACTGAAGAAAGTTCTTCCTTTGCTCCCAATAGAGGCAAAGCAGATAGCCATACAGGGCCTGATACAGTCACGATTAGACTCCAACAACGCCCTCTATCTGGGTGCACCAGAGTACACCCTAAAGAGACTACAGCTGGTACAAAATTGCGCTGCCCGCACTCTGCTGCAGATCCCACGCAGACTGCCAGTCAAAGCGGCACTGACCAGCCTACATTGGCTCCCAGTGCGTAAGAGAGTCACTTTTAAGGCAATGTGTATTGCTCACCAGGCCTTCTGGGACTCTGGACCTCTAATCACTCGCAGTCTAGTAAGCCAGTATCTTCCAGGTAGAGACCTGCAATCTAGCCAGGCTTTTATGGCAACAGTACCAAGAATCAAAAGGACTAGATCGGGTGGAAGGACGTTTGCCTTCAACGCCGCCAAGATCTGGAATTCCCTCCCTTCTCATTTGAGATCCAACCCTGACCTCGCCTCTTTCCGCAAACAACTAAAAACACACCTGTTCAATTCTCCTCAATAAAACTCAGTTCTCCTTGCCCTTCTTTCCTGGTCTGCAACCTCACCCACCCCACCAACAGGTTCCTCTAGCGCTTGGACGCCCCAGGGCAGCAATTTGCGCTGTTATAAATCCACTTTCATTCATTCATTCATTCAGCTTGCGCAGTGTTCGAAGCAGCATCATACATGTAGCAGTTGTCTTATTTACAAAGACATCCAGCTGTAGATTTGGGCCAAACATGACGCCCAAGTTGCGAGCAGCATCCGCTGCTGCAACCGTGCCCAAAGTAGAAGCAGACCAGAAATCCACAGGCATAGGGCAAGGGGTTCTATCCGATGAACAGTGCAGTACCTCAGTTTTAGATCCATTAAAATGGAGAGAGTTGTGGCGCAGCCAGTCCGCAGTGGCTGTCATGCAGCAATGGAAAGTCTCCTTAGAGACAGCGTCTCTACCTTCAAAGGAGAATATAAGCTGCGTATCGTCTGCATAGTTGATTACAGAAATACAAAAGGACTTGATCAGCCTGATCAGAGGACAGAGGTACAGATTAAATAAAATGGGGCTGATTGCCAATCCCTGAGGCACACCTTGCCCCACCTCTCTGATGCCAGATCTAAACGGCGGCAAAGCCACCACCTGATGCCTGTTATGAAGATAGGAGACTAGCCAGTCCTGGGCCAAACCAGCTACCCTGATCTCTTCCAATCTGCTAATTGGAGTGGCGTGGTTGACCGTATCGAACGCGGCCCACATGTTGAGCAGCACTAAAAAAGCTGCCCGGCCAATGTCGACCCGCAAACGAAGGTCATCCAGGACAACCACCATCGCGGATTCCGTGCCATGAGCTGGCCGGAAGCCGAACTGAGCCACGTCCAAGCAGACATTAGTCTCCAAAAAGCTGGACAGAGATTTAGTGACAGATTTCTCCAAGATCTTAATAGGGAAGGGGAGCAGCAGGCCTGTAATTCGCAGGGCAGGTGGGGCCCAGCGTGCTTCAATAACGGGGAAATCATCGCTAGTTTCCAACTCTCAGGGACCGTGGCAGTGCTAAGAGACTGGCAGCAGATGGAATAGAGAGGGGGAAAAAGTTCCTCATGGAACAGTTTCCAGAACTTATGAGGCAACGGGTCCAGCGGAGAGGCCGAAGACACACCGTTGGCCAAGATACAGAAGTCCTCATAAGATGGAAGGGTGAAACTAGCCAGCAACGGGTGCACAGTAGCTTCCCTGAGATCACCAGAAGTGTACGGGGAAACTAGATCTGAGAAGGACTGGGGGCTGGGAGTGCAAGGAACAGAGAGACCACTCAGAATAGTGGTAATCTTGTCCTCAAAGGCGAACGCCAAGGAGTCGCACAAAGTCTGGGAGGCCGGGATGCTATTGGTGGCGCAGGCAGGATTAGAGAGATTATTAACAATTTCAAACAAGGTCTGAGATTTGTTAGCTGCCTGGGCCAGCATGTCCTCAAGATACTTGGCTTTGGCACACTTAATCTGTGCTTTATAGCCCAGGAGTGACTGTTTGTAAAAAACTCTGTCTGGCTCTAAGTAATGCTTCCTCCAAGTTCTTTCAGCTTGTCTGCAGCGCAGTTTCAGCTGGAGGAGATCATTAGAATACCAGGGGGTGGTATGCTTAGGCCTATCCTTTGCTTTCCGCAGGGGAGCTATTTTATCCAGGGAGTCTATGATCTGTTGACAAAGGCTCGAGTAGCTAGCCTCCACTCCTCCCTCCAAGGTGAAGCCACCGGGTAATAAAGTTGGTAATGTAGAGCCCTTCAAGAGTCTAGACCACTGCCTGCTAAGTTTGGTATTACCTGACCTGTTATCTCTAAGAGAGTCAGCTGGGAGATGTAGAGAAAAATGGATGAGGGCATGGTCGGTCCAGCATTGAGCGATGATATCCCTGATCTTGACCTGAGTGTCTTTTGCAAAGACCAGATCCAAGATATGACCCTTCATGTGGGTTTGGGAGAGCACCAGCTGCTGCAGGTGGATATTACTACAGGCCTGGCATAACTCTCTGTAGGCTGTGTCTGAAGGCCCATTTAGCGAGAGATTGAAGTCTCCCAAGACTATGAGCCTGGCATGTGTATTGGAGAGGTCGTAAATAAGATCTACCAGATCATGTGAGCCTGTCAAGGCTGTCAAGGCACTGCCAGGTGGTCTATAGCACAGCAGACCAGAGTACAGAACTCCCCTCTGACCTTTTAGAGAGAAACCCATCAGTTCGCAACCTTGGACGTCTTTAACCTCAAGCTGTGACATGGCAAGAGTTTCCCCAAAGATGAACGCCACACCTCCTCCTCTGCCATCCACTCGAAGTTTATGCCTGATCTTATAGCCCGGAGGGCAGGCCAGTCCGAGCTCTACCCCACTATCAGCTCTTGTCCAGGTCTCCGTAAGAAATAACACATCCAGATCCTGAGATTCGATTAAAAGTGCAATTTCCGCATGCTGTTTACATAAGGACCGGACATTGAGCAGGCCGCAGGATAATACCCTAGAACCACTGGTGGTTGCTACAGACTGGTTGCCTACGCTGAAGCGCTGGCCTACCTGAATGAGCTCTTCCCTGGAGTAGACTTGTCGAGTAGAGGCAGAAGAGGCAGCGTGGCTGGTGCTGGTCCCGAACGGGCGCAAACGGGTTTGCCTCTGGCGCGCCTCCGGTGCGCCATCGGCGTGCCCGCTGCGCCCGTGCGCTGCGTGCTTGACTGCTCCGCATCATATACGCCGTTAGGCGCGGGAGTCCTACGAGGCAACCTCTGGACCCGCGACCAAGATGGAGTCTGCAAATCGGCACCTTCCTGGTTCCCACACCCAAGTTTACCAAATCGCCGCGACGCAGTTAAAACGAGCCCTGGATCGACCTGAATCCCGCAAAGTACGGGGTGAAAACCATTTAATGTGCAGGTAAGGTCTAAAAAGGAATTATCACACCCAGAGATGTCACAAAGTAAAAGAAGTGCCTGTGTTCTAAATCGAGCAGCGCAGTAGCGCAGAATGTTATTGAAAGGAATAAAAGCTTGTCAGCTCAGCAAGGTGGTAGCAAAGTAAGCGTGCACGCTGCAGGTAAATAGAGTAAATAGAGTATGTATGCATGCAGTATATTTATCTAATGCAACAATCAGCCTTCGACAAAGCCAATAGCCTTGACTTGTTGAGGGTGTAATGTTACTTAAAGTATTATATGTGTGGAGATAATAACAGAAGCAGCAAAATACAAGGCGTGTGGCACATTATGCTGAGCACAGATTTTTAGCAAAAATGTTTAAGTCATGCCCTTAATTATATCGGCCATGTCCCTTTGAGAGATCCCCCTCCCCTCCAGTTTTTTTAACCCACCTAAATCCCTGGTGCACATAATAGTTTATTCTCCGCCACAAATTATTTGCAAAATGTGTGCCTATTTTATGTAATTAGGGTTTGGGTTCCCAATTTCTGTTTCATTGGTCGTAAGTGAGTAGTTTTAAGTATGCCTGGTTATTAGTCATGAAATCCAGAATGCATTTGAACAGCTGCTTAAACCTTTTGAAATATTAAAGTGCAGCCTACAGAGGCAAGTAGCAAAATGCATTGTTAGCAGTGGAGGTGTGTGCTACGGTTGCTCTTGTCTTTCCAGTTCAAAGGCCCTTTGATGGTGCCTCAGGATGCAGGTGAAACTTAGGAAGCTGGTAGGTAAGAATGAATTAGTGAAGGCCACAGGCTTACCCTGGTCGAATGTGGTTCATGCAGCTGTGCCTACCTCTGGTTACCTTCTGGGAAGCAGCAGATGAGACACAATGCATACATTCACAGCCTATGTATGGTAACCAGGCACGCGAGCTCCAGCCCGCATCAAAACAGACAAAGCAACCACACTTGCATCAGTGTTGGCAAGCCAGAGACAGCACTGAACAACACATGACAAGAGTGAGGTACGTTACATATATAGGCCAACGCATGCTGAGCTCTCCTCCTCACAAAATGCATATGTGCAGCGTCCCGTTGCAGTAACAAGTCTTCAACACCTCTCAGGACCTCGTGAAAGACAATCCTTTCTTGTGCACCGCCCTACAAGGCTGCACCATTCTAACAATGCACGCAAGCTCCGACTTCTAAGGGCCTCATTTATGAGGCTGTGAGTCACTTTTACGCCGCTGGTGCGTCACTTTTTGTGACGCACCAGTGGCGTAAAAAATGCGCCTTGTTGCGCCATATTTACAAAGTGACGCATCTAGGTAGATGCGTCATTTTGTAAACCCCTGCGCCACATTATACCTGCGCCAGGTATAATATATGCAAGGGGGGCGTATTGACGAAAGGAAGGGTCGTAGGAGTGACGCAGTGAAATCTATGAGATTTCACTGCATCACTTTTAGGATGCCGTTGCGTCAAAATCTTGCGCCGGCCTCACAGCAGGTGTAAGACTGACGCAGGCCCTTTCACATGGGACTTGCCCCATGTGAAAGGACGCATTGCTGGAGTTGCGTCACTTTTGTGACACACTCCAACAATGCGTCACTTTTGCGCTTACAGATACGTCAGAAATACTGACGTATCTGTAACTCCTTGCGACATAATGCGTCATACATTAAATATGACACATCAGGAATGAGGCAAGGAGTGCGCACTGAGAAGTGACGCATCGCTGCTTTCACGCAGCGATGTGTCCTTTCTCGTAAATGAGGCCCTAAATGTTTAAGGCTACCCACAAGGAAAGCTCTGGCTTGCACCACACTGGATAAGGCTCACTGCCACTAAATTCCAGCATATCCCATTTCGTAAATGGAAACCGTTCACAATATCACTGGCTTGCACTTGAATGATATATAGTCACCATAGCTTCACCATTAGAAGAATGCACAATAGAGACAGCAATTCGCTACAGTGTCTGTTAATGATACAGTGCAAAATGCAACTTCAGTCTTTACAACTTTATTTGAAGAAACACTTTCAGATGTTTTCTGTGGCTGTTTGTTGCATCTTTGCTTGAGCTGTTGGCGGAGCCACTGGAGAAGTGTTACAGAGGATCAGTGTGACTCCACTGTAAATGCACCCACAGGTTCAGCTTTCTCAAAATACCAGCTGAAGGCCTGCAAAGGCCTGGCTGGTGGATGAATGCACATGTATACTGCAGACTGTCCATAAAGGATCTCTTTGCACTGTTGGCCAAATGCTGTCTTACAAGCGGTTAGTCATCAGGAGTTCACCATCGAAGGAGCCTGAATCACGAGGCCTGCAGTGTTCCATCATTGTCTGGTCCCCCTGGAAACCAAATGAAGGAAGTATCTTTGAGAAGGAATATGTTCACTTTCGAGAAGGCATAAGCAGGGGTAGCTGTGTCAAGGCATTTCAATGCCAGACAGGTCTTTTTTAACAAAATCATTTCTTAAAGGGACAACCACCGATACGTACATTTGACTACAGTGGCGTTATGCCACATCAACAAGCTATGGAAAAGTCGAACCACAATGTTTTTGACATCAGAGATCCTAGGAAGGCCTGCGCATAACGAGCTGGAAAACTTCATCCAACAAGCCATGCATGGTGGCTCAGTGAGCTATGTATCAACTGAAAGAATCTATTTGAAGCCGTACGGAAAGGGTCTAATTCTTGTGGGTGCACTCAGCCTTTCATCATCTCAAGTTTGGTAACAATAAACATCAGTTATTCAGAGCCAAGAGACTTCCTAGAGGTGAACATGTGGTTTACAACATATCTTACTGTAGCAAGTTTCCGTCCTTTTACTGCCCTAAGAGTTAACCCTTTGGACGCCCATGTGTCTATTCATTCTAATTTGCATAGAGAGAGATTAAATCTATGAAAGAGTTAAAGAACTAACTGACATAACATTTTTAAGCTGATCATCCAGCCAAAATGTGATGTAGGAGAGGCCTTTGAGCATAAAACCCACACTCTGGGGCTGATTCACAGAACTAACTTAAGACAAAATCAAAACTTACTACTTTTGGTATTCACAGAAGTTAGGATTTTGTTTTAAGACAGACTTAAGACAGACTTAAGACAGAATCCTAACTTAAGTCTCTCTTAAGTCTGTCTTAAGTCTGTCTTAAGACAAAATCCTAACTTCTGTGAATACCAAAAGTAGTAAGTTTAGGATTTTGTCTTAAGTTAGTTCTGTGAATCGGGCCCCATGATTTTAAACTGACCTGCCTTTGGAATGACGGGTCTAAAGAAAGAAGGACGGTTCATGCAGTGCAACAAACCTCTCTGTTTAGTAGCAAACTAACCCACTATGGTCTTTGCACCAACAAGTTGCATGTAGTTACCTTAATCCAAATTCAGTTATTTTTAAATAGATTTCTTAAAATCTTGATCCACCCTTGCTGTTCTAATTCAAAACAAGGTTTCTCCTTCATAAGATTGAAATCCAAATGGTAACTTCCTGAAAATATGAGAGAGGGGCAGCTATTTACTAAAAGTGTTGAATGAAAGATGATTCTGGTAAATGCAACATGAGATGGGTACTTTGAAGGTCATTCTGGCTCCTGCTGGTAGCCTGCAGGGTGATGGAGGGCCTGGCCACCAACTCCTGGCAGATGACCACTCACCATAGTTAAAAATCCCACCTGCCTGTCGTTGATCTCTAGAATGAAGGTGCATCTGCAGGTGTGATTGTTGCCTTTTCATTACTGTTCGGTACCTGGGCCCTTATCTATGAGGCCTTGCGTCAGTTTTGCGCCGCCGGTGCGTCACTTTTTGTGACGCACCAGCGGCGTACAAAATGCGCCTTGTTGCGCCATATTTAAAAAGTGACGCACCTACCTAGATGCGTCACTTTTTAAACCCCTGCGCCACATTATACCTGCGTCAGGTATAAAGTATGCAGAGGGGGCGTTCCCCCGCAAAAAGCCTCGTAACAGTGACGCAGTGAAATCTATGAGATTTCACTGCGTCACTTTTAGGATGCTGTTGCGTCAAAATCTTGCGCCTGCCTCACAGCAGGCGTAAGACTGATGCAAGTCCTTTCACATGGCTTTCCCCATGTGAAAGGACGCATTGCTGGAGTTGCGTCACTTTTGTGACACACTCCAGCAATGCGTCACTTTTGCGCTTACAGATGCGTCAGAAATACTGACGTATCTGTAAGTCCTTGAGGCATGATGCGTCATACATTAAATATGACACATCATTGGTGTCGCAAGGAGTGCGCAGTGAAAAGTGACGCATCGCTGTTTTCACGCAGCGATGCGTCACTTTTCATAAATGAGGCCTCAAGATGGCCGCCATGCTGACGCGGACCACTCCGCCTTGTCTTTTCTTTGCAGTAACAAACTCCCAACGCAGAGGTTGCTGACCAGCAGGAAGTGTTCTCGCTGCACATCCGAGACTTTTGAGTTTTTTCCTTCCCAGGGCTGCCATGGCTTGTGTGACTGACCCAGGAACAAATAAACAGCCACCCTGCCCAAAATGGGGTGTGGCCCTTCATAGGATGCGACGGACTTTACTTTGATCCTGTGGGCTCTGGTGGATGGGCTGCTGCTGCTGACTCGGGGTTTCCCCCAGTACCTGCTGCCATTTCTGCAGTCCTGCTGCAGAAGTCGATCCACGGAACCTGTTACCAGTGCCTTGATGCCCCTGGGCTAAGTTTGCGCTTTATAAAGCCTATATTCATTCATTCATTCATTCAGGATGGATAGTGATGTCACAGATCCGGTCAATGTGCCCAGTTTTTGGTTCATCTACAACAGCAGCTCCAGACAACGCATCATCTATAGTTACAACTATCTCACGTTACAACTTTCAGAGTCAGAACGAGCCAGAAAACTATCTAAAGTAAAAGAAGGGGGATTAGGGGGAGAGCGAAGGGGGGGGGGGGGGGGGGCTTTAGGTAATTCCTGCCTACTTTCCTTTCATCCAAGGCTAACCCATAAATACAAGATCACTTTTAGAAAAAAAAAGATTTAACACAATACAGAAGCAAGTGGAAGCCAGCTTGGCTTTTTGCTCCCTTCGCTGAAGGTCTTGTTTGAAATGAGATCAGCCACCCCTGACATTTCCTAATTACTTGGGCTCGCCTTCCCTCCTAATTCAAATTCTCTGGCCAGGACCAGACTGAAAAGTATTGCATGTAACAGAGGGGGGGGGGGGAGCCTTGGGTTTAACTACCAGCCGAGGAGAGAGAGGATAGGGGGACGTGCAGCTGATTACAATCCAAATAAAATATTGATCCAGCCGGGCGATGAAAGGTTAGAACCAGACAACAAGTGACACTGCGCCATCAGAAAGGCGTCGATGCGCTAGGCCCGCGCGCCGAGGGCTAGCCAACCAGTGACGGAGGCAGCCGTCCACGTAGGCCACGGCGTCGCAATCGATGCCTCCCGGCGGCCAGTGCGGGGCTCTGCTTTGACAGCTCGGCATCCCTCACGGTGATGAGAGAGCGCAATTTGAATATATAGTATATAGTAACCATATTTAGACGTATATGTTATAAACGTAGGAATGAAACGCATATCGTAATGTACAGTTGACAACTATAACGTAAAGGCCAACGAAAAGTGATAACATAATAAGAGGAAATGTAAGTGTATTCGTATGTTAAACATGCATTAGATTTAGAAGGCCCGTATACATGATGGGTAGATGTAGAAATGTGTAGAAATGCTTAGGAAATATCGAACGTGCACAGTAGAATTCGTGTACGTGTGTAACCTTAAAATGTGTAACTATACATTGGGAGAAGCGGCGAGAAATAACGTGGAAAGGTGTAAACGTGGAGAAACGTGGATAAATGTATAAGAGAACTTACATAAAGATGTAACCAAGGAAAATGTATAGGTTATACTCTATACAGTCGTATTCTATGTAGTATATATTTGATGTAGAATGTTTAAGTATAACTAAGGCTTTTGCTAAAGTACGAATATATAAATGTATGCCAAAGGTTATACTGTGTAGAGGGCTTTTGTAGAAATGCTGGAAGAGTTTAGGTCATTTGTGTTTATAACCTAACTGGTCAAGAGTTCGAAGGAGCATAGTCACATGAATGTAATTTAGTGGTCTTGTGAAGGTCGTAAATAGCTTGATGTGGACATGAGAGCCGAGAAGTCTAGCACTTGTTAGATTTAAGGTGACAATGCCGGACGGAGCTTATTGCTCGAACGTGAGGAGAGACACTTGGACTATAGACTATGTTTTGACAAGACCATTCACAGGACCTAGCAGGGTCAAGTTAAGAGACATAGAGTTAAGGCCTTGTCTAAATTCATATGTTACACGATCTGAAAGAATCGATAAATGTCGACGATGAAATGATGAAGATGACATCCAAAGGAGAAGGGTCAACTTAACGGACGACGCAAGGAGTGGACCAATGGAAGAAGCAGGAAGTTGACATCATCGGGGGGGAAAGTCCGTGGTGGGCGTCAAGGGGCGTTCCACCCACATGGTGATTGTGTATTTTAGGGACAGCACCCCGGGGATAATATAGGCGAAGGCGAGCGAACAGCCCAGTAGGGAGCTCAGAGAGAGAAAGGCAAGGGTAGATGCCTTGAGCAGATGCGCGGAGAGATCAGAGCGCAAGGGAGCAGTAGGCCGAGGACCCTTAGAGAGCGGATGGGTAGGCAGATAGGGTACTGCTTCTGAAACTTAAGATTTCCTTTAGAGGCTAAAGAGAGTTTGAACTTCTTTGGAAGTCAAACTGCTGACACCTTTTCAGGGAAGAAACTTGCGAAGTAGGTTTGTCACGTAGCATAGAGTAGGGACAGATTAACTTGATGATATTTTTTATCTTACTGCAGATAACACAGAAGGAACCACTTCACACCGAAGCTTAAGCAGCTGATATTTTAATTGATTTTGTATTTTGTATATTTTGAGATTTTATCCTGAGTGGTTTGTACCGTATTCAAATTAATCTTTATATAAACTTTTGAAACTTCATCAGTTGTAAGTGGTCCTTCAGAGTGGCGTCAGTTAATGGGGTTTGTCTAACCAATGCAGGGGTGGTCCTTTCCTCAATGACAGATATAAGCGGTCCAAAACAGATGAATGAGATTCTTTATTAAATTTATCATAATCATAAATTGATATCAAAATCTCGTTCCCCGCAGTTGGTAGCAGAGTATGATGGTTATCTTCTTGAGGAAGACGACCTAGGCCAGGTTAGCTTACCCCAAGGTCCCTAGTCGTCGTCGACCAGAAGAAGAATTGCAGCCGAAGACGGTGCTGATGGTGCGTCGAGAGAAAAACAGCAGAGTCGGTCGAGAGTGAGTATAAGGGTCATGCGTTGTAAGATTGCGGTGTTTTATGTTGTTCCTGTGTTGTAATGTCAAGCGGAGTTGAATGCCTGTAGTGTGATTGGGGGAAAGTTGTGAGCGCGCGCAACTGGATGAAATCTTATGTCCAGAGGACTTAAGTGGTTCAGGTGTATCGAACACCTAGAGTAATTTGTCTACCATTGAAAGGGGGTCATGAGGTACCATTGATTTCCCGACAGACCGATGATAGGGGGAGCGTATGTGTGAGTGAATGAGTAGCGGACGCTGGTCGTACGTTTACTGCGTGTAAGTAACCTATCAGTTAAGGCAAGTGTCCGACCGTAAGAGGAAAGACGCTGTGCCAGTTGAGGTAGCAATTACAGTTAGACTGTGGCCGTACAGTCAGAGAAAAGTGATCGCTTGGACGGAAGTAATCATTTTTCAATGTATGAATGAAAACGCATGTGAAATCGTGAGACGAGTTGAGAAACGAGGGAAGCTGCTGAAGAAGAGAGAAGTGACGTCAGCGAGAGTCGTACAGGGATTGGTGGGTGTTATCAAGTACGCAAATAAGTAAGAAATATTGTACGTTATCAAAATGAAGTGTTTTAAGGGTTTAGGAAAAATCTTTAAAAAGAAAAGGAGAAATTTATATGCCGGAGAAGAAGCTCCACCAGAAGGCACACCTGCATATCATATGGCAGTCAATGTAGGCTTACATTCGATATTATGGATCTCCGAGTGGCATAGGCTAACAGAAGGGCAAAAAGAACTAGCGTTCCCAAGATTTGGAACGTTTAAATTAGAAGTGTTGAACCAACTGAAGGCGACAATGCTTTCAATGAGACCTCTACCGAGGCCAACACAATTTGAAGCTCTTGGTGTGTGGTTTAGAACAGCACACGAAAGGGGCGTAAAGAGGCGACAAGAAAGAGTGAGAAGATCGGTAAAAGCAGTGCAGGATGCTAAATGGGACGACGAGGCTAAGAAATGGAGAGTACAAAAGATAGAAGCGGACAAACTGTTCACCATGATAGAGGCTACGGGAGAAAGGAAACCTCTAGAACAGGAAGATGAGGAAAGTGAGTCGGAGGAGGATCTAATAGACAGGTTGTTAACAGACAGACCACCTCCATACAGCGGTGAACTTGCGAGTCCCATATTACCGCAAGTGGACGGAACTAGGTGGGGAGAGTATAAGTCGATCCCGGTATCAGAGTGGGACGCTACTAAGACCGTAGAAATACCCCAAGCTAGTCCTGAACAGAGAGTGGTGGGAAGATTTGTGGTCCAGAAGGTGCCGGAGACGCAATGCGCTAGGTCATACCAAATGCCGGATGCTTTGCAGGTCCCGGTCACCATAGGCCCTATTGTGTCAATCTATAACCCAGAAGGGGTCCAGCAGGAGGAACAGGCACGATGGGAAAATGAAAGAGCAGAAGAGGAGAATAGGAATGCCACAATGAATTCCCACAGACAAATACGAGCACCAATAAGTCGGAGTACCCCATTAGAGTCCGCAACGGGTCCCAGGGTAGAACAGGGAGGTCGAAGAGGACCAATGGATTTGAGGGGTCCTAAACCGAAAACCCATAAGGAATTAAGGGAATACCTGAGAGAATGGGACGCTGCCGAAGAAGCTCGGAATAAAAGTTTAGAAACGGGATCCGAATGGAGAGAGCAGGATAACAGGATTCTCTCTCATTGTGGAGCTGGCGAAAGCAGCCCCGAGTGGGAGGGAGGAAGCCAAGAGAGCAGAAGAGATACTTATCCCGCTGATAACAGCAATAGACTAATGTGCGAAGACAGAAGTGCAGGGTGTGGCGAAGTGCCTCGTGTCACCTTCAGTGAAGGGGAACATAGGACACAGGAGTACCGGAATACCTTCAGGTGCACACACCATGCCCCAGGTGAGAATGCGAGACATTGGAGTCACGGAAATATGGAGAGTCGCGAAGCGTCTCGACATACATCCGGGGACAGTGGAAGGAGTCATGGGAATTTAGGGAGTCGCGAAACATCTCGCCATGCATCCGGTGATCATGGAAGAGATCACGGGAACACGGAAGATCGGCGAGGGCCTTTCATTTTGTTAAGTGACACCAGACAACAAGCAAGTTATAATGGATTAGAACTGAACGGTGGATCCTATCTCACATCTGGAGAAACCGAGTCGAAAAATCGGAACGTAGGATTGGGGGAAGGAGCCTTATTCCACCACACCCCACGGGACGATGGAAAGGCTTGGGATCTAGAAGGGTGGGAACGAAGAGATGGAAGGAAGACTCCTCATAACTCACCTGTGCTCAGGCGTAGGGCGCATAGTGGAGGTGAGAGAGATATGAGGGAGGAACATAGAACTGAAATGCTGAAAGCCGAAATAAAAGCGAAACGGCTTGATGTGATGAGTTTGAAGGCAGATCTGGATGAATTGATTGACGGTACAGTGTCATTAGAGAGATTAAACTCGTATACACCAGATGAGATACTGTTTCTATCCAAAGATATTACTCGAAGAGCGAGGTCAGTTCATGAGAACTTATCAAATTTAGCAAACAGGTACATGGTAGACCTGTCACGAACTAAGGCTTTACAGAGTAACCACAGGCTAACTTGCACAGATCAGGATTTGGATGACCGCAGAACGATCGCGCTGAAAGTACACATAAGGGAATTGATCGTAAGTATCAGAATATGGAGAGATCTAGATAGATGGGAGGAAAGATGGTCCAGAAAGGGCTCCGTTAGACGGAGTGTACTTGAGGGTTCCCAGGACACAGGCTTGATGCGAATGGAAGCTTTCCCTTTGCGAGAAATCGCGAACGGAAGTTACGTTCATGTGCCTTGGACTAGGGGGGATTTGGCGGCATTCACCAATTCCTTCCCAAAGCTTAGAGATAATCCTGTCGAGTGGTATAAGCAGGTAGAAAGATTCGTGAAGATTTCAAAGGTACTGTGGGTCGATTTGAACACACTGTTCGATATCGTAGTACCCGGAGACCTATGGACGGCGTGCAATCTTAGTGTTGAATGGCCCACTCGTGAGCCATCAAGGGATACCCGGACGAATGGTCCATCTGATAGAGTCATGGAAAAGTACGAGAGAGTAATAACATGGCTAAAAGAGAAAGTGCCGGTACAAGACATAGACTGGGTAAAGATAGATCGGACTACCCAAGAGCCGAAAGAGACAGTGCATGAGTTTTACGAAAGATTGCTGAAAGCATTCAAGCAATACAGCGGGTTAGATGTGATGGATCCCAAGGACATAGGACAGTTTGTTTCAAAGTTTGTCCTCGGATTAAGACCAGAAATATGCCTAATGATCCAACAGCATCTGATCTGTTGGCAGAACAAACCTTTAGACGAGATTCTGAGGTATGCAAGGTATTGTAGTGACGAGATAGACTCTAAAGCAAAGAAGCTTAAAGAAAAGTTAATGCTAGTGCAAATGCAAGCTGCTGGAAAGGATAAACCACGGCAGCAGGGAACAGGAACGCAGGCAAAGAAACAGAATAATCAGAGCAGAGACGAGGAAGAAAGACCGAGACCGAGAATGGATATCGCGACACTGAAAAAGACGACGAGATGCCATCAGTGTAATGAGGTGGGACACTGGCGACGCGAGTGTCCTTACAATGTTGAGTCAGGGGAATTAGAGCAGGAGGAGGAAGAGGTCCAGAACAACGTGGTTAAGGGAGCCGTAGTCCCGAAGGGCAGGCTTGTCAAAGGGGGGACTCAGACTCCTCGAGCCCCGTTTCCTCAACCACCTCGCATCACGAACGGAGGAAAAACCTACAGACAGATGCCATTGTTTGTAGGAGGAGAGGAATGTTACTACGTTGATCCTCTTACAGGGCAGCGGGCGAGTAGGGACGAAGACTGTACTCTAGGAGCCGCCTTGGAAGTAGATCAGAGAGGACCATACGTAGAGGCTGAAATAGCGGGATGTCCTACAACCTTTTTGGTGGATACAGGGGCCACTCGATCTACGTTGAGATCTGCGGTAGTCCCGGGTCTGCCAATGTCAGGAGAAACGGTACAGGTGGTAGGAGTTGCGAACAAAAGGATGACGAATCCCTTGACCGAACCAGTGTCGGTAAGGATAGGGAATTATAGTGACGAACACCAGTTTGTGATCTGCGACTCTAGTCCTGTGTGCTTATTAGGGAGAGATTTGCTGTGCAAACTGAATTGCACGATACATTGCACACCTGAGGGAGTAGAAGTGCAGACCAATGATGAGGACGCAGATTTCAAAGTTGTAAACTCAAGGGAATGTGTGGAACTTTATCCTACCTTAACAGTGGAGGAGCTTCCGCAAGACCTAAGAGAGAAAGTCTCAGCTGAGGTATGGGATTTTACTGGGGAAGAAATTGGATTGATCAAAGGAGTAGACCCGGTAAAAATCTTGGTAAGACCCCATGCTGAGTACCCAAGAACCCCACAGTATAAACTAACGCCAGAGACGATTGCAGGGATCAAACCTGTGATCGAATCTATGATTAAGCAGGGAATACTGAAGGAGATCGTGGGCAGTCCATGTAACTCCCCGATCATGGGTTTGCAGAAACCTAGTGGAAAATACAGAATAGTGCAAGATCTTCGGAAGATTAATAACATTGTTGTCTCATGTTGTCCAGTGGTACCGAATCCATCAGTCATATTGTTTCAGATACCGTTCCAAGCTGAATGGTTCACAGTGATAGATTTGTGTCAGGCTTTCTTCTCGATACCATTAGATGAAGAGAGCCAATATCTTTTCGCTTTCAAGCTGGAAGATCGCGTTTTAACATGGTGTCGTATCCCTCAGGGGTATACAGAGAGCCCATCGATCTTTAACCAGTTATTGAAACGGAATCTTGAGAGTCTAGTACTGCCCAAGAATTCAGTTCTGGTCCAGTACATAGACGACCTCCTAGTTGCGTCAGAAACTGAGGAAGCTTGCAAGGAAGACACCATCACCTTGTTAAATCACTTGGCCGAGAACGGGCACAAGGTGTCTCCAAGTAAGTTGCAATATTGTAAGACTGAGGTGCAATACTTGGGCCATAGGATTGAAAAGGGAAAGCGGAAGGTGTCTCCGGACAGAATAGAGGCGATTATGAAAATGAACGCGCCTACAACACAAAGAGAAGTCAGGATGTTTCTAGGTATGGTTGGTTATTGTCGACAGTGGATAGCAAACTTTTCGCTGAAGGCAAAACCGTTATTACAACTGACGCACAAAGGAGTAAGTGATCCGGTACCATGGGACAAAGATTGTCTGATGGCGTTTTTGCAGCTGAGGGAGGACTTATGTCGTGCCCCGGCTTTAGGAATGCCAGACTATAAGAAACCTTTTTTGCTTTACTGCTGCGAGAGAGAGGGATGCGCTTTAGCGGTATTAGCACAGGTCCATGGAGATGCGCGCAGGCCAGTGGCGTACTTTTCGGCTACATTAGATCCAGTAGCCGCAGCGTTGCCCGGATGTCTCAAATCCGTAGCTGCAACGGGTGTCAGCATTGAAAGATCTGAAAGCGTAGTTATGGGTCATCCGTTAGAAGTGTATGTACCACATTCTGTAGAACTGTTAATGACCAGGACTAAGACTCAGCATCTGACGAATAGCAGGCTCACTCGCTACGAGCAGGTCATACTGGCTGCCGAGAATGTGACCCTAAAGAGATGCTCTGTCTTGAATCCTGCAACCTTGATGCCACTTCCGAATGAAGTAGACGACGAAAATTGTACAGAACATGACTGCCTCGATGTGACTGAACTATGTACCAAACCGAGACCTGATATCGTAGATGAGCCATTGACAGACCCAGACGAAATTTTCTTCGTTGATGGTTCATGCGTAAGAAACGATGTCGGTCAGCTGAGAGCAGCTTATGCAGTATGCACGATTACCAGAGTTATAGAAGCCGCTTGCCTGGAAGGAATACACTCCGCACAGGTAGCTGAAATTGTGGCTTTGACTCGTGCTTGCTTAGCAGGCGATAGACTTCGAGTCACTATATACACCGATAGTCAGTATGGATTTGGCGTAGTTCATGATTACGGGCAGTTGTGGTCTCAAAGAGGTTACATGACCTCCTCGGGTTCTCCTATTAGGAATGGAGAATTCGTGAAACTACTGTTAGAGGCTTTGCAAAAACCAATGGCCATAGCAGTGGTCAAATGTGTAGCTCATACCAAAAACACGGATTTTGTATCACTAGGAAATAAATATGCAGATGAGGTAGCGCGTTATTGCGCAGAGCAGGGATATTCTCACACTGATACAAAAGTGGGGGGAATCCAGGAAAAGACTGAATTGACCATGTTGTTAGACACGGTGGATACATGGGATGAACTGAGAGCAGTACAGGACAATGCACCAGATGATGAGAAAAAGGGCTGGGAAACAGCAGGGTGCGAAAAGAGTGAGATGAATTTCTGGGTGTCCGCCGATGGAAGGGCAGTTTTACCAAATGAACTAATTAGTCCAATGGCAAGGAAATTGCATGGATCAGCACACATAGGAAGAGATGCTATGGTGAGAGTATTCAGACAAACGTGGTTTAACCCTAAATTTAGAGTAGCGGCAGAAGCAGTGTGTCAGCGATGTACAATCTGTCAGCAACTAAATGTGGGAAAGAGAACACCAGTTACCTTGAGTCACATAGGAAGGTCTGGGGGGCCTTTCAATAGGATGCAGATTGACTTCATAGAAATGCCTCCATGCAACAGACTCAGATACGTGCTAGTGATTGTTTGTATATTTTCTAGATGGGTTGAGGCTTACCCTACACGTAGGTGCGATACACTTACAGTAGCAAAATTGTTACTTAGAGAGTTGATACCAAGATTTGGGGTGCCATCCTCTTTGGAATCAGACAGAGGAACTCATTTCAATAGCGAAGTGGTGAAGATGCTATGTTCAGCTTTAAATATCGATCAGAAGTTACACTGCAGCTATCGACCGGAAGCTTCAGGGATCGTAGAGCAAATTAACAGTACTATCAAGTCCAGACTGGCTAAAGTTTGTTCGTCGACATCCCTGAGTTGGCCAGACGCACTTCCAGTAGTTCTTATGAGTATACGTAGCACACCTGATAGAAGAACAGGCCTCTCTCCACATGAAGTGCTAATGGGGAGAGCTATGAGATTGCCATCGGTTCCGACTGCAGCGCTAGTGAACATCACAGACGATTTGATCTTGGACTACTGCAAGGGACTATCTGATGCCGTTAATTCTGTGTCCCTCCAGGTCCAGGCTGCAGAGGTTCCATCAGTACAAGACTTGTGCCATGACCTGAGTCCAGGAGACTGGGTCCTGGTGAAGAAGCATGTCAGGAAGAACTGCTTAGACGTGCGTTGGCGAGGGCCGTTTCAAGTCATACTTGTAACGAATACCTCAGTGAAGTGTGGAGGTCTGCCAAACTGGATACATGCCTCACACACCCGAAAAGTGCAAACACCTCCAGAAGACACAGCTCCTCTCTCGGATGAAAATCCGGCGGGAAGCGGAGAAGCCATAGAGGGGGAAAGCCAAGCTGTAGAGGTGATCGAAGAAGCTGAAACTGTGTTGGAACAGGGCGACGAAGGTCAGGATACGAGTGGGACCGAAGTTGCCTCAGGAGAAGAAAGTGATTGGGAATCCGACACAGATATCGGACAAACTGAGAGTGACCAAGAGACAGTTCCTGGAACAAGGAGCGGAAAGACAAAGAGTGAAGAAGCCAGTTGGCCGGAGAGAAGGAAAAGGCCAAGTTCGGAAAGGAAGAAGGAAAGAACCCTTGCCCCGATCGCTGAAGAATCGGATCAGGAGGACGAGACGACAGATTCAGGAACTGAGAGTCCACGAAGGTCAAGAAGGGTACGTGTGCCCTGCAGAAGGTACGCCACCCCAGAGTGGACTTATCTAGCAGATGTATTGGGGACAGAAATCTGGGAGAGTGAAGAGTGTGAAAGTAACCACTCTCGATCCAGTCGTGACAGTGGAGATATGGATGTTGGCGCCTGGACTCAAGACTGAGGGGCTACTGACTTTCACACTTCCCCGACCCCCACGTTTGAGTAAAATTCAAGATCTAGTGCTAAAAAGATTACAATTTCCAACAGTTGGTCAGCAAATGACCGAAGAAGAAGAAAAAGTTATTCGTTTTGAACTGTTAATTATTGTTGTAAAAGCTGCAGGTCCGACGATAATTGTTGATGCATAAAAGACTTTTGTACATATGTTATGAAGAAGAAGATAACCTAGCGCCGAGTGGAAAGAAGTATAAAATTAGGGATTACATTTAGAGGACAGAGAAGGGCTAGGGTTGTCTGCTGCTGAAAAGAGAAAAAGACATTGTGGTGAAAAGATACCTGTTGATAAAAAGCACTTTAAAGACTGTGAAAGCAAACAAGCAACCAAAGACTGGAAAGAGAACTTTCGCTGGAGAACGAGGTACGCTGTTTTGATAACATGGAGAACGGCAACCCAAACAGAAAAGCTAGATGTATAGTAGGTACACTTATAGCAATAGTGATATTTCTCATAATCATAGTAGTAACGATATCTTACATAACAGGACATGAGAATGATAAAAGAATAGTGAATGTAAAAAATTGTAACGACCTTGAAACCTGCTCTTGTGGGAAAGAAGGAGGAGAGCACTGTTACACGTGAAAAGGCGTTACTTACATATGAAGCTCGTAGATTACACATAGACGAGTCACAGGGAAACTTTAGGTCAAATGCATATGCCAAATTATTGTATGAATATATCGATGCCATGGAGGCCAAAGATTGCTACGTTTGTATGCAATTGCCGGCTTCTGTAGACGAAGGCATTAGGTATCACCATCTCCCATTGACTTATGGGATCACATGTAGTTTACTGCTTAGTATTTTTTATGGTAGAGAAGGGTTTGAGTACTACTTTTCAAATTATGATTCGGTACTGCCTGAAGTTCCGAATTATAAGCAAATGAATAAGTGGGACTACTACAAAAAGGAAGATAGACTAGCTAAATTCTTTCTTCCTTGGGATACATTAGATACATCATATGCACGTAGAAATAATCTGACTTGCAAAGTATCGGAAGTAGAGAAAAGGTTTATAGCACAAGTAGATGATCGATGCAGACGGCAGAAGATTCTAAAAATGTCAGGACAATGGAAAATAGACTGGACAGAAGAAGAGAAAGCACACAGAAAGAAAGGTAGCAATGGTCCAATAGCATTGGATAAAACGCAGAAAGGAAAGTTATGTTTAACTCGAAGCAAAATGTATTATGAGAGTGAATTTGTAGGTGAAGTTAGTTGTGAGCACTCTTTCAGACTGGAGTACTACACAAAGGATTTTATGAAAGGGATGCAAGCTATTCCGAATGTGTATTTTGTATGTGGGAGAAATGCCTATGTAAAACTTCCAGACAATTGGTATGGTTCGTGTTACCTGGCAATTGTCTTCCCCAAAATATATCATGCAAGGGATTTAGAAATGATAGAAGGAAAGGCTTCGAGGAGAACGAAAAGGGAAGTAGGAGATGCAGAAGTGGTAGGAGATGTATTTGGAGCGATGTTTCCATTGTTAGGTTTGATTCTTAACGATGTTAAGATTAGAAGGTTAGCGACAGTCGTGGATAGATTGTCTGCCAGCACTGCAAGATCATTAATGTTAGTAGAAGGTGAAATGCAGTCGATTAGAGCAATGGTTTTACAGAACAGACTTGCTTTAGATGTAATATTAGCAAAAGAAGGCGGAGTTTGTAAGGCTTTGAAAGTTCAGGAATGTTGTACTTATATTCCTGATAATTCAAAACCACTTGAGAAAGTCATACAGAACATTACACAGATTCATCAAGAAATTGAAGATTTATCAAAAGTAAATGTTTGGGAAAAAGTAGGAAATGGAATGGGAAAGGTTGGAAGTTGGTTTGCTAATATAGGCAAAGGTATAGTTTGGTACATTTTAAAGCCTGTATTAATAGTAGTAATTTGTATAATTACATTATTAGGACTAGTAAAATTGTATAAATGGTATAGGTCGAACCAGTTACAAAGATCGATGAGAGACCAAGAAAGGAGACTAGCTGTTCTACAAGATCAACAGTATAAAAGTCTGAGAACACTTGAATCGATAAAAAGAGGAACAGATGTAACTAGTTCGGTATAAGTGGGGTATTCAAATTGCTTTAGTGATGACTCCTAAAAGTCATCAAAGGGGGGAACTGAGAGAGCGCAATTTGAATATATAGTATATAGTAACCATATTTAGACGTATATGTTATAAACGTAGGAATGAAACGCATATCGTAATGTACAGTTGACAACTATAACGTAAAGGCCAACGAAAAGTGATAACATAATATAGGAAATGTAAGTGTATTCGTATGTTAAACATGCATTAGATTTAGAAGGCCCGTATACATGATGGGTAGATGTAGAAATGTGTAGAAATGCTTAGGAAATATCGAACGTGCACAGTAGAATTCGTGTACGTGTGTAACCTTAAAATGTGTAACTATACATTGGGAGAAGCGGCGAGAAATAACGTGGAAAGGTGTAAACGTGGAGAAACGTGGATAAATGTATAAGAGAACTTACATAAAGATGTAACCAAGGAAAATGTATAGGTTATACTCTATACAGTCGTATTCTATGTAGTATATATTTGATGTAGAATGTTTAAGTATAACTAAGGCTTTTGCTAAAGTACGAATATATAAATGTATGCCAAAGGTTATACTGTGTAGAGGGCTTTTGTAGAAATGCTGGAAGAGTTTAGGTCATTTGTGTTTATAACCTAACTGGTCAAGAGTTCGAAGGAGCATAGTCACATGAATGTAATTTAGTGGTCTTGTGAAGGTCGTAAATAGCTTGATGTGGACATGAGAGCCGAGAAGTCTAGCACTTGTTAGATTTAAGGTGACAATGCCGGACGGAGCTTATTGCTCGAACGTGAGGAGAGACACTTGGACTATAGACTATGTTTTGACAAGACCATTCACAGGACCTAGCAGGGTCAAGTTAAGAGACATAGAGTTAAGGCCTTGTCTAAATTCATATGTTACACGATCTGAAAGAATCGATAAATGTCGACGATGAAATGATGAAGATGACATCCAAAGGAGAAGGGTCAACTTAACGGACGACGCAAGGAGTGGACCAATGGAAGAAGCAGGAAGTTGACATCATCGGGGGGGAAAGTCCGTGGTGGGCGTCAAGGGGCGTTCCACCCACATGGTGATTGTGTATTTTAGGGACAGCACCCCGGGGATAATATAGGCGAAGGCGAGCGAACAGCCCAGTAGGGAGCTCAGAGAGAGAAAGGCAAGGGTAGATGCCTTGAGCAGATGCGCGGAGAGATCAGAGCGCAAGGGAGCAGTAGGCCGAGGACCCTTAGAGAGCGGATGGGTAGGCAGATAGGGTACTGCTTCTGAAACTTAAGATTTCCTTTAGAGGCTAAAGAGAGTTTGAACTTCTTTGGAAGTCAAACTGCTGACACCTTTTCAGGGAAGAAACTTGCGAAGTAGGTTTGTCACATAGCATAGAGTAGGGACAGATTAACTTGATGATATTTTTTATCTTACTGCAGATAACACAGAAGGAACCACTTCACACCGAAGCTTAAGCAGCTGATATTTTAATTGATTTTGTATTTTGTATATTTTGAGATTTTATCCTGAGTGGTTTGTACCGTATTCAAATTAATCTTTATATAAACTTTTGAAACTTCATCAGTTGTAAGTGGTCCTTCAGAGTGGCGTCAGTTAATGGGGTTTGTCTAACCAATGCAGGGGTGGTCCTTTCCTCAATGACAGATATAAGCGGTCCAAAACAGATGAATGAGATTCTTTATTAAATTTATCATAATCATAAATTGATATCAAAATCTCGTTCCCCGCAGTGACAACGTCGTGGTGTTCGCACAGTCCACCGAAGCGTGGAGTGGAGTGTGATAAAGACACACGACACGCTGACAGACAATCGTTTTCAGTGGAACAGGGCGTTCAAGGCCAGTGTAATCTCTTTTGTAGTTTAAAGTGTCCCTTCCATTTCCTCTGTTCCCTGATCGACTGATTGACCCTTTATTCATGTTATTTTTATTTTTATTTTACGTCAAGCGTTGAGTTTTATTTCAGTGTTTAATAACCTCCATAAGAGATATATATATATATATATATATATATATATATATATATATATGGGAAATTCAGGGCAGGGCCTTGAATGTATTTAATCAGTCCTCCATTATCACTGTCAGTAGATAGAGATTGAATCAGATTTATGGCCAAAAGTGTCCGGATGATACCCAGATTCATGTCCACTTGGAGAACACTATAGACACAAAAGTGTGACTTGTAAAATTTCTTGGCAAAACCAAAGGGGGTGATGGACGGAGTGTTGAACAATGCAAGCACTCACCCCCAGTCAACTGATCTGGGTTTAATCCATCATCATTCTTCAGCTCACTCCGCCACCCTAGTTCAGACATGGTCATATGCAAATCAGTCTGACCCTGTGCCTCATGGGAACAGTCTAGCCCGAACTGACAAGCCATGTCTTCCCTGGACCGGAAACAAGCATCCTGGGACTGGTTTCTGGCTAATCAGCCGTCATCAGCCAGGCTAGCTTGAATCCAGTGGCAAAGTGAGCAAGGGACCCACGTCTGGGCATACCCTGCCAACTTAGGGCACACAAAGCAAAACAAAAGGGGATGGTGGACCACCCCAGTTCAGTTGACTGGGGGTGAGTGCTTGCAATGTTCAGCACTCCGTCCATCATCCCCTTTGGTTTTACTTTGTAAAATTTCTTGATCAGTTGAACTAATGGATCAATCAATCAAATCAAGTTTGGTAAATGGGCAAGTACTCACCCATGAGGGTCTCAAGGCGCCGCAGGGAAGGGGGCTTCGTTGAGTGCTGGGGTCATCCAGAGCCAGGCCTTGAGGTCCTTCCTGAATTAGTGCAGTGTAGGGCTTTGCCAGAGGTGAAGAGGGAGGTCCTTCCTAACCTTGTCTGCGAGGTAGGAGAAGGACTTTCCTCTCATTCTGGTCTTGTAGATGCATTGGACAGAGGCCAGAGCGTGGTCAGCCGATCGGAGTTGTCTTTTGGGTGCGTTCAAGGAGAGGTGGTTGTTCAGGTATATTGGTCCGGCGTTATGTGGGGCCTTGTATGCGTGGGTGAGGAGTTTGAAGGTTATTCTTCTTTTGACTGGGAGCCAGGGGAGATCGTGGAGGTGTTGGGTGATGTGATTGCGATGGGGGATATCATGGATCAGTCTGGCTGCGGCGATCTGGACAGTCTGGAGTTTGTGAAGGAGTTTCCTGTTGATTCCAGCGTAGAGGGCATTGCCGTAGTCCAGTCTGCTGCTGATGAGTGTGCATGACAGTTTTCCTGGATTCGGACGGGATCCATCTGAACGTCTTTTGAAGCATGTAGAGGGTGTTGAAGCAGGCCAAGGAGACAGCGTTGATCTGGCGGTTCATTTTGAACGATGAGTCTAGTATGATGCCGAAGTTTCGTGCCTGGTCCATCTGGGTCGGGGGATTTCTGATGGCAGGGGCCGCCAGGAGTCATCTCATGTGGAGGGGGTGGAGCCAAGGATGCAGACTTTTGTTTTCTCAGAGTTGAGTTTCAGGCAGCTATTCTTCAACCATGTGGTGACTGCTTTCATGCCTTCTTGGAATTTGTGTTTGGGGATGTTGGGTTCGTTGGTGAGGAGGAGGATGAGCTGGGTGTCGTCTGCGTAGGAGACACTGTTAAGCAGGCGGTTCCTCACAATGGTGAGGGGGTCATGTAGATGTTAAAGAGGGTGGGGCTGAGGGAGGAGCGCTGGGGCACACCACAGTTACACTCTGTAGGTTCTGAGAGGTAGGGAGGGAGTATGAACCACTGAGATCTGCGGTGAGGAATGAGCATATTCAGTCTAGGCCTGGCCGTGGATGCCGGCATCGTGGAGTCTGGTGACTAGGGTGTGGTGGGAGACAGTGTCGAAGGCAACCGAGAGGTCCAGGAGGACGTGGTCCCTGGCTCACTTTGCCACTGGATTCAAGCTAGCCTGGCTGATGATGGCTGATTAGCCAGAAACAGTCCCAGGATTCTTGTTTCCAGTCCAGCGAAGACATGGCTTGGCAGTTCGGGCTGGACGGATGTATGACGTTACAACGCATGGTTTTACCACGCATGCTGTTACAACGCAGGTTTTACTACGCATACCATTACAAGGCATTACACTTAGGGGTGCTGGATAGTGAATAGTTTAATTTACTATTCCAACTCCAGTCCCCGTGGACACTAGGGAAGGTGTTGGATAGTAAATTAAACTTATTCCTTATCCTAGAGCGCCCCCCAGTGTAATGCGTTGTAATGGTTTTCGTTGTAATACTTGCGTTGTAACAGCACTGCGTGGTAAAAGTTGCATTGTAAAGGATGTTTCCCGGGCTGGACTGTTCCCATGAGGCACAGAGTCAGACTGATTTGCATATGGCCATGTCTGAACTGGGGTGGTGGAGTGAGCTAAAGAATGATGATGGATTAAACCCAGATCAGTTGACTGGGGTGAGTGTTTGATTTGCTCAAGTGCTCCGTCCATCATCCCCTTTGGTATCGCTTTGTTCGCCCTAAGTTGACAGGGTATGCCTAGACGTGGGTCCCTTGCTCACTTTGCCACTGGATTCAAGCTAGCCTGACTGATGACGGCTGATTAGCCAGAAACTGGTCCCAAGATGCTTGTTTCTGGTCCAGGGAAGACATGGCTTGGCAGTTCGGGCTGGACTGACCCATGAGGCACAGGGTCAGACTGATTTGCATATGGCCATGTCTGAACTGGGGTGGTGTAGTGAGCTAAAGAATGATGATGGATTAAACCCAGATCAGTTGACTGGGGGTGAGTGTTTGATTTGCTCAAGCGCTCCATCCATCATACCCATTGGTATCGCTTTGTGCACCCTAATTGGTAGGGTATGCCCAGACGTGGGTCCCTTGCTCACTTTGCCACTGGATTCAAGCTAGCCTGGCTGATGACGGCTGATTAGCCAGAAACCAGTCCCAGGATGCTTATTTCCGGTCCAGGGAAGACATGGCTTGGAAGTTCGGGCTGGACTGTTCACATGAGGCACAGGGTCAGACTGATTTGCATATGGCCATATCTGAACTGGGGTGGTGGAGTGAGCTAAAGAATGATGATGGATTAAACCTAGATCAGTTGACTGGAGGTGAGTGTTTGATTTGCTCAAGCGCTCCGTCCATCATCCCATTTGGTATCGCTTTGGAGATCAAGGATCAGTTTGGCTGCGGCGTTCTGGATGGTCTGGATTTTGCGAAGGAATTTCTTGCTAATTCCGGCGTAGAGGGCGTTGCCGTAGTCCAGTCTGCTGCTGATGAGTGTGCGTGACAGTTTTCCTGGATTCAGACGGGATCCATTTGAACGTCTTTTGAAACATGCAGAGGGTGTTGAAGCAGGCCAAGGAGACGGAGTTGATCTGTTGGTTGATTGTGAGTGATGAGTCTAGTATGATGCTGAGGTTTCATGCGTGATCCATCAGGGTCGGGGGATATCCAAGGGTGGGGGTCACCAGGAGTCATCCCATACGGAGGGGGTGGAGCCAAGGATGAGGACTTCTGTTTTCTCTGAGTTGAGATTCAGGCTGCTGTTCTTCATCCAGGTGGTGACGGCTTTCATCCCTTCTTGGAATTTGTGTTTTGTGATGTTGGGTTCGTTGGTGAGGGAGCGTATGAGCTGGGTGTCATCTGCGTAGGAGACGATGTTGAGCCAGTGGTTCCTGACAATGGTTGTGAGGGGGGTCATGTAGAGTTTAAAGAGGGTGGGGCTGAGGGAGGAGCACTGGGGCACACCACAGTTGGTCTCTGTAGGTTCTGAGAGGTAGGGATGGAGTCTGAACCACTGAGTTCTGCCGGTGAGGCATGAGCATATCCAGTCGAGGCCCTGGCCGCGGATGTTGGCGTCATGGAGTCTGGTGTCTAGGGTGTGGGTGGATACAGTGTTAAAGGCTGCCGAGAGGTCTAGGAGAATGAGGGCTGCCATTTCGCCCTGGTCGAGGAGGGAGCGGATGTCGTCGGTGGCGGCGAGTAGGGCGGTCTCGGTGCTATGGTTGCTGTGGAATTCAGATTGGGATATGTCCAGGACGTTGTTTGCTTCGATTAAGTTTTCTAGCTGGGAGTTGACAGCCTTTTCGAGGACCGTGGCTGTGAATGGAAACAGGGAGATAGGCCTGACGTTTTTATGGTCTGTTGGTTCTGCAGAAGGTTTTTTCAGGAGGGGAAGGAGGCGGTCTTGAAGGAGCAGTTGATCGTCTGACGTAGTTCGGGTGTGATGGCCAATGCGGCTCAGTTGAAGATGTGATGTGGACAGGGGTCTGAGGGTGATCCAGAGTGGATGCTTTTCATGGTCTTCAAAGTCTCTTCTGTTCTGAGTGGGGTCCATTTTATCAGGGTCTGTTGGGTGGCATCGCATGGAGGGGGAACAGGAGCGGTGCGGAGGTCTTGGCTGTCGAAGTTGTCTAGATCATCTTAATCTTGTGGTGGAAGAAGGTACCTGGTCTGTTGCAGAGGCCTTGGGAGGGTGGAACATCTCTTGTTTTGCTACAGGCTTTGGAGAATTCCTTGATGATGGAGGAGAGTAGTTTGGTGTTGTGAGTGTTGGTGAGGATTCTGTCTTGGAGGGATTTCTTCCTTGTGGATTTGATGAGATGGTGGTGTGCGGTGGTGGCTGCTTTGTAGGCAGCACGTGTTTCTCAAGAACTTTGTTGTTCCTCTATGTCTAACACTAGCCATCTGCAGGAGCACCTTGATTCTTGGAGTGCAGGGGTGAACCAGCATGCTTTCCCGGTGTATTTTCCCTGAGGCTTTCTTGATGTGGCGAGTGTGTTGGCGAAGTTTGTGATCCAGCAGTGAAGGTTGCATGCTGTGGTGTTTGCATCTGGTGTAGTCTGTCGTGGGGTGCTGATGAGGGCGGAGGTGAGTGACTTTGTTCCAGCTTTTGCCAGTGGGGGTGTGGGCATGCTTGTGTACAGTGTTTTTTTAAAGAAGTGGATGCATTGGTGATCTGTCCAAAGGAGATCCATGGTGTGGCTGTAGGAGATGCTATTTCCTTTGGTGAGGACGGGGCCGAGTGTGTGTCCCGCTGTGTGAGTGGGGGCTGTGATTAGTTACTTCAGTCCTATGTTGGTGAGGTTTTCTAGGAGGGAGGCAGTGTTTGAGTTGATAGAATTCACTTTTCGAGGCTCTAATTACCCTATGATGACGTGTGAGTTAGCATCATATGACTAACTAACGCATTTACGTAAACGCACTTATGCTGAATTCATATTTTTACTTATTGCTTATATTCAAATGTATGTGTGACCATATTAGTTTCTTAGCTTAGCCTGTGTGCCACCATTTTGTGTAACTCTCTGTGCCTGCGGGTTCTGCTCGCTCATGCCCCTCCCGCAGGAATACAGAAATATACTAAGACAGCAGTTTTCGTTTCTCGGCTTACTGTGGCCGAAACTAACAAGTTCCGCTATCTGCAATGTTCTCATGCCCAGAGGCGCCGAAGCCTAGCTCCATGGCCTTGAGCAGAGATAATAATGTATCCCTCGCAGGTGCAGATGCCTGCTGTATGAGAGCATTGTTCACTGGTCTGGGGCTCAGTAGTTTTCCACAAGGGGCGTACCCTATTTACTGTATTGCATTATAATGTATTGCTGTGATGCAGAGAGTCAGTCCTCTCGTTCGCACTCCTAGGAGTGAGGTCGGACAGGGCCCTCTCATATGAGTGTTATTTGGCCTAATAAAGACTTTTGTTTATACTTCTCCACTGTCCGGCTGACTTCCTATAAGGTAATTATAGGTGAGTGCTGTAAGTCACTCGGGTGGATTTGAGCCACGCTTATCAGATGGCGCCCGAATAGGGACCCCGCGATAAGGATCTTTCTCACCCGTAAGTGGGTAGCAGAAGACCGGGGACCCGCTGGTCGGCACGGTGGGTCCGGGATCCCATTTGATGCCGAGCTTGGTTCTCGCAGCGCTGCCCCACCCTGCTGATCGGGAGAGGTCCCGGTTCGGATCTTACGCCGGGGTCCAGAAGGCGGAACTTGAAGCTGACCGTGTTGGTCCTGGCAGCCGGAGGTGGAGAACGGTAGAGGTCGGTGCCGCCTACGGAAGGTGAGTGGTCCACCTGTGATTGCTGCAGGAACTGGAGTGTTCCGGGAGACTAGAGTGTCTCCGATGCTTTGAGGAGCCGGTGCGCTCCTGGGGCTAGTGTGCTCCGGGGAACTCAGAGTACGAGTTGGTGCTCTGACAGACTTGACGGGGTTGGGGGACGTATTTCGAGGTAATTGTTTGTAGCGATCCGACCGGATGGTACTGTGGTGACGGCGTGGCTCATTGTGGGCAGACTCTGGTGCGCTTACCCTGAACTCCTAGTGTGGTGATTCAGTGGAGGTGTGATCTGGGTTTCCCGCGGTAAAGTGCGCAGTGATCCACAGTGCCGCACGGGTGGCGGATTTGTTCCCCTTCCTCAGAACAGTTAGTGTACTGTTCGGTCTGCGGTAGAGTCCAGGTTCCCCAGGACTTGGTCGATGGGCCTTGTCCCATTTGGTAACACGTGTTTGGAGATATTGTATATGTGTACGTGGTTCTCTGATGTACGTCTATATGTTTGTGTGTGAATGAACTCGAGTTGAGATTCAAGATAAAGTAAAGATGCCGTGTTTTAGCAAGTTGCGATGTTTTGGATGTTGTTGTCGACCCTCAGATACTAGACTGGCCGAGAGCCAACCTGCACCCCCTGAAGGGACACCGAGTTTTGATATGTATGTTAAACATGGACTGGTCCCGATTTTGTTTGGCACTTTGTGGCATCGATACACAGCTGATAATGTGGATTTGCAATGGCCTTTGACGGGTTCTTTTGATGAAGCTAAGTTGGATTATTTGCAGGACAAACTGTTTGCTAGGCGTAGCCGTCAGAGTATGTTTGACTCTTTGCGAATATGGCAGAAAGAGGTCAGGAAACGTAAGATGCGAGAGGAGAAAGAGGAGTATAAAAAGTCCACCCAGACTATGGCGCAGAAAGCGAGGGAACAGGTGGGGAATGAGAATGCATTACGCATGGAGCGCGCTGATAGACTTTGTAGGTTGAAGGAAAATAAAAGTTACGTAGTGAGAGAGGACGACCCAGATGAGATGGAGGACATTTTGAATGCCCGGCCCCCTCCCCCTTATGCCCCGCAGCCATTGTACCCCTCCTTGCCACTTTCGGCCCCTAGTAGTGCCGTTCCAGGTCTTTCGGCGAGTGCCCCCCAACAATCCTTGCCCTCGACACCCCTCGTTTCTCTACTCCAGACAACTTCACCTGCCCCCTCACCATTTTCCTTAGCACTCCCTACTGTCTCAGCTAGTACCACCCCCAGTCAGGAGATGCTAACACCGAGTCGCGGCGCAGGTAGCGGATTGCTTTCACAGGTGCGGAAGTTGCTTACACGTTCTACAGTTGGTTTAGATGAAAAAAGTATGGTGGCTAATCAGGCATGTCAATGGGCCAGGAATAATATTTATTCGTTCGAAGACATTTGGTCCACCATGAAAGATTTTGAGCCCTTGATGCAGCAGCACGCTTTGTGGCACATGGCTGGTGTATTGATACCGCTATGGGAGCAGGGATACGGAGGTGTGGCTCCGGCGGTTTTACGGGATATACAGGCTGGAGCGTACAGAACGAACACGGGGGTGAAGGAAGTGATGAGTAGTTTGCGCGCGCTATTGCAATACAGGAACGAATTGCCCTCTGCCGGTACACCCCATTTCCCAGGTCTCCACCCAATGCGAGAGGTGCACCCTATTTTTCATCCTGAGGTCCCCGAGTTGTTAGACCCAGTCACGAGGGCTGTCACACGGAACAGAATTGATGCGCATTTTCAGGAGCAATGGGTGTATACGCCATGGAAGAGAAGTGAGGTGTTGTCATTGAAGGCTCAGCTGCCGGATTCTAGAAAGAATCCGACTGCCTATTACAAAGAGCTTACAGAAGCGGCGTCTTCTACTGTGATGACGTTGGCTGATGTTGAATTGTTTTTCGGGCTTTTGGTCCCGGTTGATGTGTGGCGACAGGTGAAAGGTACGGATCATACGGAGGAGCTGGGAGGTACATGGCAGGAGTTGCAGGATTGGGACAAGGAGCGTAAGCCAGGGGAGAAGCCGAGGGCTGAGATATTAGCTTTGCCAGGACGCATTATAAAGTATATGCATTCTCTCATTCCCCCGAAAAAGGTAGATTGGGACAAATTGACGGCTTGTAAGCAGAAAAAGGATGAGGCGGTCTCAGATTTCTTTACGAGGTTTGAGGAAACGTTCATGGATTTTAGTGGGCAGGATGTGTCACAGGATGGAGGGTTACGGCTCTTCGTTAACAGGTTCGTCACTAATTTATTGCCTGAAATATCGGCTAGACTGCAAGCGTCCGAGAGCACGTGGACGACGTCCTCTCCTTCGGGAATACTAAGTATGGCGCAATATTACGAGCACAGGGAAAATGAAAATAAGGACAAGCAGGAAAAGAAGGCTAAAGATTTGAAGACGAGGGTTTTGTTGCAGCAAGTGGCAAGAGGCAGAGGAAGAGGTGCGGCGCTGAGTCGCGGAGGCGGTTTTGGCAGAGGGGAGAGTAGGGAAAGGCTGGGACAGAACCAATGCGCCAAGTGTAAGCAGGAAGGGCATTGGTGGCGAGACTGCCCGCTGCTCCAGTCAGGCACGGGACGAGGACGAGGACGGGGTAGTGGTGATTTTGGAAGACAAGCTGGGCGATCAGAAGAAGGCGGGAGACGGGGAGGTAATTATTTTGACAACGGGGCAGATAGACAACAGTCACAGAGGAGCGGGGGCCAGTATTACAACGATGATTATTCAGTGGACGATTTGACAGGGTTCTCCCACAACTAGGACAGCGTAGGACAGAGCATGGGACCAGTACTTATGGAAGTTGATCAGAGGGGACCTTATGTCGAAGCCGACTTACTAGGGTCTCAACAGAAATTTCTAGTGGATACGGGTGCAATGAAAAGTTCAGTGGCTCGTTCTCGGGTCCCAGGGGCGGCTCTGTCTGGCAAGAATAACATATCCGTGGGTTTCGCAGGAACTCCGGTGATTAGCCCCATTTCTAAACCTCTCACGTTAACGATTGGCCCTTTTACTGTTGATTCACCGTTTTTATTGACATCGAATTGTGGAGAAAATTTGCTGGGTTTAGATTTATTGAAGAGATTGCATGCCACCATTTATTGTTCTCCGGATGGCGTGTACCTTACTCTAGGCCCCAATGTTGCCCGCCCACTACAGTGCTTTTCAAAGGACGACCCGTTGCCACCCGAGTTTCGAGGCATACCCGACAGCTTGTGGGCTGTCAGTGACAATGATGTAGGGAGAATGGATATTGCCCCGGTGTCAATAAGAGTGAAGGTGGGAGCCAAATTGCCCAGAATTCCACAATACAGAATACCTAGAGAGGGTGAGAAGGCCCTGTTACAGATAATTCAAGAATTGATACAGTCTGGAGTTGTAGAAGAGACTGATTCGAATATATGTAACAGTCCTATTTTGCCTGTACTTAAAAGACGGTCACCTGATGCAACTGATAATACTCCTGATGTCTATAGATTTGTGATCGATTTGCGGCAGGTGAATAGAGTAGTGGAGCCACAGTATCCGGTGGTCTCGGACATCACTACGATATTAACAATGATTCCACCTTCGGCCAAATATTTCTCTGTCCTTGATTTGAAAAATGCTTTCTTCAGTATTCCAGTACATGAAGATAGCAGGTATCTCTTCGGATTCTCATTGGCTGGCCGAAGTTTCCGCTTCAAGAGAATTCCTCAGGGGTACACTGAGAGTCCTAGTATATACAGTCAGGCTCTGAAGGCACAATTGGATGATTTGGAACTTCCACCTGGCAACGTGATGTTGCAGTACGTGGATGATATCCTAATAGCATCGGATGACGAACAGGGTTGTCGGGATGCTACTGTGAAATTGTTACACCATTTGGCTAAAAGGGGGCATAAAGTGTCCCTTCCGAAATTTCAATACTGTCGAACGGAGGTCACCTACCTCGGTCACCTCCTTTCGAAAGCGGGGAGGAGATTGACGCCGGAGCGCATAAAAGCGATCACTAACATGCAAGTACCTAACACGCAGCGAGAGGTGCGCGCGTTCTTAGGCATAACATCGTATTGTCGTCAGTGGATACCTAACTATGCGTTACTAACAAAACCCCTATTGTATCTGACTACCAAAGAAGTGCGCGAACCTCTACCCTGGACCCCCGCATGTCAGGAAGCGTTTGAGTCACTAAAAACGTCTTTGTGTTCTGCGCCAGTACTTGGAACACCTGATTACCAGAAGCCTTTTGTTCTTTATGTGCACGAGGCGGAAGGTTGCGCGTTGTCTGTCTTAACTCAGTGTTTTGGGGGGAAGCAGAGACCGTGTGCGTACTTCTCTGCAATGCTCGATAATGTGGCAAGAGCGCTGCCGAGCTGTCTGAGAGCCACGGCGGCTGCTGCGGTCTCTATAAGACAATCGGCAGGGCTCGTGCTGGGATCAGATCTCACAGTAATGGTACCGCATGCTGTGGATATTTTGCTGAACAGGACACAGACGCAGCATTTAACAAGCGCTCGTCTGACGGGTTACGAGATGACTCTTTTTGCGCCCCATGTAACAATTAAAAGGTGTGCCACATTGAACCCCGCCACCTTGTTACCTATCCCCACAGATACTGACACGAATGGTGACATACATGACTGTTTGTATAGGACTGAGGAGACAAAGGGGAGGGTGGATCTGACAGACAGGCCCATGGAAGAACCAGACGGGGAACTGTATGTTGATGGATCCTGTTTTAAATTACCAGACGGGACATCGACAGCAGCATATGCAATAACAACATTACAGACGGTGGTAGAGACTTCTAGAATACCTTACAATTCTGCTCAGGCTGCTGAGATTATTGCCTTACTGAGGGCATGTGAGTTGAGTGAGGGGTTGGATGTGAACGTTTACACCGATAGCCAATACGCCTTTGGCGTGGTTCATAATTATGGGCGACTTTGGGCAGAACGGGGATTCTTGACCTCCCATGGACAGCGCATCCAACATGGTCCACTGATATTACGACTGTTAACGGCATTGACATTACCCAAAAGATTGGCTGTGATAAAATGTAGCGCACACAAGACAATAGTGGACGATGTCGGGCGAGGCAACGCTTTTGCCGACGAGACAGCAAAAGAGACTGCTAGAGAAAAATTACCACGAATGTTTGTGGCAGGGCCAGCACGATGGGTCCCAGATATTCATATGTTCGCAGACACGGTACAGAGTGTCAAGAACATACAAAGTAAGGTGACGGATGAGGAATTGAGAGCATGGAAGGATGGGCAGGGACGACTGGATGCGGATGAATGTTGGACAGATGTGACAGACAAGAGAAGATGGATGTTACCGAATGCGTATGTCCTTCCAGTAGTGACGATGGCACACGGGCCTGCCCATGTGAGTGCGAAGGGTATCTGCAAACTGTTAGACCCGGTGTGGAGCAATAAAAACATCTCTAAGATGGCCACCAATTTGGTTCGTCAATGTATGGTGTGTTTGAGACACAATCCTGGAAAGGGTACCCCTGTCCCAGTTGGAAATTTTGCACCCCCCTCTTTCCATTTTGAGGTGATTCAGATGGATTACATCGAAATGGAAAGAGTCAACAACTTGAAGTACGTCCTTGTAGTCGTATGCGCCTTTAGTAGGTGGGTGGAGGCGTTCCCAACGAAAGACTGCACGGCTATGTCTACTGCAAAAATGTTGATAAAGGAGTATTTCTCCCGCTTCGGATTACCTAGGGTGATTTGGAGTGATAATGGCACGTCCTTTAATGCTGAATTAGTGAAAAATATATGCAAAGGTTTACACATCACCCAGAAGTTCCACTCGGCCTTGCATCCTCAGGCGGCAGGACTGGTGGAACGATTTAACGGCACGCTCAAGTTAAAAATGGCCAAAATATGTGAGAGTACAGGTCTCCGTTGGCCAGACGCACTTCCCTTAGCTTTGCTATCCACGAGAGTCACTGTAAATGCAAAAATGGGCGTCTCCCCGCATGAGGTGGTATTTGGCCGCCCGGCCAATATCTGGGGAGTGCCCCGACCAAAGTGTTTTTCCGAAGTTCCTTACCCTCTGTTGACAGACTATCTGTATGCTTTGACTAAAGATCTTCGTTCTATTCATCAGCAGGTAGCAGACACTCTGAAGCCGTTGCCGGAGGGGCCTGGACACACCATCCACCCAGGGGATTGGGTCGTGGTGCGACGATACCAGCGGAAGTCCTGTTTGGAGCCCAGATGGTCAGAGCCTCGTCAGGTGCTCCTTACCACGCGCACTGCACTACGAATTGACGGCAGAAAGGCGTGGACCCATGCCTCTCATGTGAAGAGGGTCCCGCTCCCGTTGCCCTATGATCAATGGGTACAAGATGGCATCGCTGACCAGGAGTTTGAACATATTCCGAGGTATGTTCCTTTCTCGGATGCTTCACTGATTGGAGAAGAGCGAAGCGGCATTGAAAATACTGTGAGCTCTACAACTCCTTTTGTTGCTAGCAAAGAGATACCGGAAAGTTCAGCATCTGCCACGGAGACACCTGCTTTGTTCTCCGACCCCGAAGTGCCAGGGAGCACTCGCTACAATTTGAGGCCCCGAAAGAAATAAGTGCAGTGCTGGAATATGATGGACTAAATACTGGAAGAAGGGCTTAGTGGACATTCTGAAAAAGAAGATTTAGTGGTAGGGATGGACTTGTAAGAGCCCTGGTGTTTAGCCGAAGATTGTGTTTTTGAGACTATAGAGTGGTGCGGGGCCCAAATTAAGTGCTTCCCTTATTTCAAAGTGTTGACCAAGCGACGTTGGAGTAGGTATGAACGGTAAAAGCCTGCCTGTGAGGCTTTGAAGGACACAGGGAGAAGATCCCTTTTTTAAGGGTTGAAGAACCCCTCTGGCCGGTGGAGGATTGTCTGGGACTATTTTTTTAGTAACAGTGTGATTTTTATTTTTTCCTTTGATTTTTGATATTTTTGAACGATTATTGAAAATGTATCCCTTTGGGCGGCCAATTCCTGATGAGGAGCAGCCTTTTGCAGCTCCCCCGAGACGTGAGCCCGATTCCCCCTGGTTGGCCCTTCCCCGAAAGGGAAAGATTGTAGTGATAATAATTGTTTTAATTGCCTTTCTGGTGACTCTTGGAATACTGTTTTTCGTAGATAAACATTATCCCGTTCATACATTTGCACCCACACCTACTGCTGTTCCGGAACATGAAATGTTAACTGTTGAATACGGTGAGAGAATGATACGTAAGAATTATAGGGATAATGTTTTCATTAAAACTCTGCATCATGCACATGCCACTACCAACATGACAGATTGCTGGGTATGTGGGCTTTTGCCTTCTGCTGCCTATAAAAAAGATAGGTTCCTCGCTCTCCCTTTAACGCCAGTGAATAGCTGTGTGGGGTGGTATACTCTTATAGGTCTTGTTAAATATTTCCAGCAGCCAGATTCCTTGACTCCACTCCTGCAGAATAGGGGGTGGACAATGACAATGCGAGTGCGGCCCTTGCCTTCAGCTTCCCTTGGTCGAATATACACTGACGGACGTTTTGACCAGACTTTTATACAGACATGTGAGAAAAAGTTGGGTCGCTTCTTGACACCTAATGATACTGATCGACTAAGGGACAGTTTCATGAAATTGAACGCCACTTTGTCTTATAGGCATCCCCCTAGGAGTAACGACAGCTCCAAAAGTTTGATACCCTTGGCTGTGGTGGGTCCTCCTCCATTTTTCTGTATAGAGGGAAGGGGTCCCATCAAGGTTGGAAATAGCTCTTGTAACGTGACTGCTTCAATACGCCTGCCCGTTAGCCCTTCCTTGATTGCCCCACCCAGTGTCTATTTTGTTTGCGGTGAAAATGGGTACTTATGGTTGCCCGAGGGTTGGGGTGGGGTGTGCTACCTGGCTTATCTGATTCCTCCCGTGTATGTGGCTCCCTCTGATTACCACAGAACTCATCGACGATTCCCCAATCCTCAAGAGCAGCCGCAGGGGCAGCGTAAAAGGAGGGACCTTCAGGTAGAGGACGTTGATCAGACAGATACCTCGTATCAGCAGTGGACTGATTTTTCTAAGGGTCTGCTTCCCTTCTGGGGTCCTATATTCAACAGTAGAGCTATCAGGCGACTCTCTAGGGTAATGGAAAAGGTGGTTCTGGTTGAGGCTGACATTACGACTAACATCTCTGTTGAGGTTCAGGCTATGAGATTATTTACGATCCAGAATAGGATGGTCCTTGACGTCATATTAGCTGATAGGGGCGGGGCCTGCCGCGTCATCGGGACCTCTTGCTGTGTTTATATCCCTGACTCCGCCCCGACTGTTAACTTGGCAGTGCAAAAATTGCATAGATTAGCGACTGAATTGCACCAAGATAATGGGACATGGTCTCTCCAAGGGTGGCTCTGGGGTGCCTTTTCTTCCTGGGGCTGGAAAATACTGATGGGTTTGGTTGGAGTGGTGAGTGTAATTCTGTCATGTTGCCTTTGCATATATTGCCTTCCTCCATGTTGTTCAATGTGTGCTGCAAATATACGTCCGAAAAAGAAGTTACATGGTCAATATGCCACTTCTATGATTACTGAAATTCCTGCTGATGCAAGTTTTTTAATGTTTATTGCAGAAGATGTTCTCGACTGAGGTAGTACAGTTCTGCCCCTAGAATGGATGTCGGCACTACCTTTGGCAAATAAATGAGGCTATAGTTAGCCAATGATGCTAAAAGGAGGGTCTGATAGAATTCACTTTTCGAGGCTCTAATTACCCTATGATGACGTGTGAGTTAGCATCATATGACTAACTAACGCATTTACGTAAACGCACTTATGCTGAATTCATATTTTTACTTATTGCTTATATTCAAATGTATGCGTGACCATATTAGTTTCTTAGCTTAGCCTGTGTGCCACCATTTTGTGTAACTCTCTGTGCCTGCGGGTTCTGCTCGCTCATGCCCCTCCCGCAGGAATACAGAAATATACTAAGACAGCAGTTTTCGTTTCTCGGCTTACTGTGGCCGAAACTAACAAGTTCCGCTATCTGCAATGTTCTCATGCCCAGAGGCGCCGAAGCCTAGCTCCATGGCCTTGAGCAGAGATAATAATGTATCCCTCGCAGGTGCAGATGCCTGCTGTATGAGAGCATTGTTCACTGGTCTGGGGCTCAGTAGTTTTCCACAAGGGGCGTACCCTATTTACTGTATTGCATTATAATGTATTGCTGTGATGCAGAGAGTCAGTCCTCTCGTTCGCACTCCTAGGAGTGAGGTCGGACAGGGCCCTCTCATATGAGTGTTATTTGGCCTAATAAAGACTTTTGTTTATACTTCTCCACTGTCTGGCTGACTTCCTATAAGGTAATTATAGGTGAGTGCTGTAAGTCACTCGGGTGGATTTGAGCCACGCTTATCAGAGTCATCGTGGTTGTCCAGGTGAAAACTTTGGTCTCTGAGTAAGATGTAGTCTATGGAGGCGAGGGCGTGGGGTGCAACGAGGTCAGTGATGGCCTTAGTAGATAGAGCATGGGGCTGGGCGGCCTGTAGATGAGGGTTCAGCGGAGAGTTGTTTTAGGGCTGGGCAGGTCCTGGAAGTGGAGGTGCTCTATGAGGGTCTTTGTGTCGTCCAGGATGGTGGTTGTCATGCGGAGAGTGCTTTAGCAAATGATGGCAATGCCTCCTTCTGGGCGGATGGCGCAGTCCTTGCACAGGATCTTGCATCTGACGGGAATGGCGGTAGCGATGTAGGGTGAAGAGTTGCCGTTTGTCCAGGTTTCTGTGACAAAGGTGAAGTCAGGCAAGTAGGTGTTGAGGAGGTCCCAGATTTCTATGGCATGCATGAGTGGAGAACGCACATTGAGGAGGATGGGGGGAAGGCTGGTCAGCTGGAAGGCAGGAAGAACACACTGGAGGGGCCGCAGGGACAGCAGCGGCAAGGGTAAAGACGCAGCAAAAAGAAAGGAGAAACGCGGTGAAAAGTAAAAGAAAAAGACAGAGAGAGAAGAGAAGAAAGAGGGCACCATGGAAAAGAGGCAAGAGAGGTAGAGGCAGAACTGCAGATGAGCAAAGCGTTCTTCCACTGGACCACCACAGGAATCTTAATTCCCATCTCTCCTCTTATCTTAGTGACCATCAAGTACTGGATGATTCACAACACAGCTTTAGAATCCTGCATAGCACGGAAACGGCCCTTACGGTGGTTTTTAATAACATCCGTATGCAGGTGGATGCAGGCCATACCACCCTGCTAATTCTTCTCGACCTCACAGCAGCATTCAATACCCTGTCCCCCTTGAGGCTAGTTGAGCGCCTCAGGGAGATAGGGATCGGGGGCTCAGCCTTGGGGCTCTTGGCTTCTTTTCTTAATGATCGGACTCAGTTGGTGAGCCTTGGCCCTTTTTTCTCTGCCTCTAAGACCATGGTGTGTGGCGTCCCTCAGGGCTCCTCCCTGAGTCCGATGCTTTTTAACATTTATGTGGCTCCGCTTGCCAAAGTGGTGAGATCGTTTGGGTTGGAAGTCTATCCTACGCAGATGATACCCGAATTATAGTGTCCATTACCCATAATTTTTTAGATTCGCCTTCTAATTTTAGGCTCTGCATGGAAGCAGTCACTTCTTGGATGAGCACGAATGTTCTCAAGTTCAATGGGGAAAAGACTGAGGTGCGGATTTTTGGCAGTAGATCGGATATCTGGTCCAGCGACTGGTGGCCAGATTCTTTGGGCGCTTGTCCCAGCTCTGTCCCATTTGGAAACAATCTTGGCATTTTGGTGGACAATTCTCTCACCATGAGTAGACAGGTGAGTAGGACAGTTTCCACCTGTTTCGGGATCATCAGAACTCTAAAGAAAATTTCTCACTATCTTTCGTCTGACTCCTGTAAGCAGGCAGTGGTCGCCCTTGTGACGTCCAGATTGGACTACTGTAACACCCTTCATCTGGGCATTAATAGAGGTCTGATTCAACGGCTGCAGCTATTGCAGAACACTGGGGTCAGGCTCGTGATGAGTCTGCCTAAATTCCATTCCATCTCTACCTCTCCTAGGGCGTTACATTGGCTTCCCATTGATCGTAGGATTCTCTTTAAAACCTTATGCTTAGTTCATAAGGCCTTCTTTGGTACTGGTCCAGAGGGAATAAAGACAATTTTAGATCGATATATTCCCTCTAGGAAGCTTAAGTCAGCAGACAAGAATTTGCTTATAGTGCCAAGGTTCAGCAAGGTCAGGTGGGGAGGCAGTGCCTTCTCTACGGTTGCTGCCAAACTCTGGAACTCCCTCCCCAATGATCTCTCCAGTCTTCCCTGTGGAGAAGCGTGGCTCAGTGGTTAGAGGCGGCAGACCCAGAAGCTGAGATCGGCCGTGGACCAGGGTTCGATTCCCCGCCTCGGCGGGTCTCGGGCTCAAAAATTCCACGGAGTCGACAATTCTCGCTCTGGTGCCTACTCAACTCACGGGGTCACACTCTGCGACTCTGGGCAATAGCTTGCTTAATCTCCACTACGGCCCCTCGCGGCGGGATGCCTGGCTTTCACCTTGTGGATACCCGGCTGGGGTATCTCACAGGGGAATACCAGGACGGGTTCCCTAAGCAAGCGCCTTGAGGCCCCCGGGTTAAAGTGCGCTATATAAATCGAAACACATTTACATTTACATTCCCTCACATTTTCTGTTCCTTAAAGCTTTGAAGACACGGCTTTTCACTCAGTCTGCAGCTTAACATTCTTTGCCTACCCCATGCATAGTCTGTTTTTAGCGCCTTGATGCCCTTGCGCTAAGTTCGTGCTTTATAAGACCCAGTTTCATTCATTTATTCATTCATTCATTCAGGCGCAGGCAAGAGCCTGCTGGTGGAGGAGGAACTTGAATACCCGGCAGAACTGAGCTCAGGGGACAACTCTCAGTGGTGGAGCTGCGCGGGGGAGAGCAGTCACACTGACCAGGTCAGTGGTCTTGCTCTTCTTGCCGCGCAGCGGCCGCCTTTAAGTAGGGATGGGGGGAAGGTTAGCTGGGAGGCGGGAAGGACACACTGGAGGGGCTGTGGGAGCAGCAGCGGAAAAAACACAGCAAAAAGAAAGGAGAAAGGAGGTGCAAAAAAGAAAAAGAGAGAAGAGAAGGAAGAGGGCATGTGGATGAAGGAGAGATTCGTACAACTAAATGGTGCAAAGAATCAAATCCTGTTCGTATTCAGACTAAAGGACAAACCCTTTTAGTCCATCCCCTTCCTATGACCCTGGTTTTGAGCCTCCCTCTGACACCCTCACTAGAGGCTAAAAACCTGGGTTTATTCTTAACTAGACAAGGGTGGAAAATGTCATTCCACTTTGTGGAACTGATGGAATTTGGTGACTCCGTGTTATTCTTGAACCGTGAAGTTCTGGCCAAATTGCTCAAATCAGGGACTTTTTTCGCACAAGGCTCCAGAAATACAAGCTGGCACATCAGCAAGCGAGATTTGCCATCTCCTAGCGTGATTTCTGGTTGATAGGAGGACTTCCAAAGGGATTTTCTAAGAAGTGGTTGCGAGTGGTTGCAGTAAGAGGGCTGCTTCTTAACCCCTTCGATGCTGATGACGAGCTCAGCTCGTCATCACCCACGGGTGGCGTGTGCTGATGACGAGCTGAGCTCGTCATGTAACGCGGAAAAGTGAAAAAAGCCGCGCAGCGCAAAAATCGCCGCAGCAGCGATGCGGTTAAGTAGATTTTCTATGTGAGCTGCAGCAGGATCAACTCGAATGTCCTTGCGCTCTTGCGCACACCGTCTGGGGACGTTTACACTGATTTTTCAGCATGGAAAGTGCTACCACTGCTAAATCCCAGCACAATGTGCATTTTTTTCCGCTCGTTGGGTAAACTCTGCAGAATATTGTATAGTTTTTTATGTAACTCTGTGGAGTTCTACAGAGTGAAATTCCAACCTCTATTCTTAATATCATTCCTCAAAACAATGCAGTCATAAGATTATGACTGTTCAACGTCCACTACTACTGAAAATTCTCCCACTGCACATTGCTTACTTGCAGGGAGGCAATTTGAGCAGTGTTGAGCATATGCTAGGGTTGCAGACGCCCTGTGGCCACCAGCTCTATGGTGGTTATCCTGCTGTATTCCAAGTTACCCTCTGCTCTGCTGGGGCATTTCAATCCAAAGTTCTTCAGTCGAAAAATTGATTTGCTAGTATATTTCAGTTAGGACCTTGCAATCAACTTCCTTTGAAGTAATAAACAAATGCCTATTCAGAAGCCCACTGGGCCATCATGAATTTGGTGGGTCTGCTCCCGACTGATGGGGTTTTAGAGAGCCCGCCTCTGCCAGCCCCATGGAAGTCCATCTTTCAAGTTACAAGCTTCCCTCCATTCTGCCTACACACTTTTATCCATGAATCTTTACCAGCATAGCGAGATGTGAATTTTTGCTGAAACCAAGCATGGGGACAACCTTTACTGTGAAATGAGACATTCTGGTGGGCGTGATACCAGAACACTGTTGTCAGAATATTTTCTACCATAAATATTGTTTCCTAAATATCATCTCCAAAAACAACACTCCTTTGAAGTTAATATTGGAAAATATGCACACAATGGGATGATAGTTTTGTACATAGGATCTAGGAAACTATATTTGTGCCATATGATTTGTATGTGTGTTACAATCTGACATGCAACCCTCGCATTCATCTGCCTAGTAAGTAAATATTTTATTGTATATGGTTAATTAAAACCTTTACAAAATTTACAAAGAGAATATAACAAAAAATCATAGAAATGAAAAATGAATGAAAACCTGCATTTACTCTCTATTTTAAAAGAAAAATAAAAGAATAAAACCATTGTGACATTTGCTGAAATCGGCGTCTTTTGTAATCCTTAATCCTTTGATTTGATACCATTGTTCGCCATTTTTTCAGTTTGCATTATTAGGAGGCTCGCCTTCTGAAGAAATCTGGTGGCCCTATAGGCTGTCTGCAGCTGCTGGCTGTTCAGTGCTAGCATAACTGCCGGCCGACATGCTCTAACTTGAAATGAGCGAAATGTATGCAAGAGATAGTAACGTCTCAGGGTTGAGAGGGTTGGGCAAATGCACAAAAGATGAATCAAAGTTTCTTCTGCATGACCACAAAGTCTGCAGAGTGGTGTTGGCCACGTTTGCTTCCATGCAGGGGTCTGGTCTTTTGAGATGTAAGTTCCCAGCCGTACTCGTAGGAGCATCTGTTGTGTAGATGGTGTAATATGGTTTACTAAGTATGGTTGCGGAACACACCTCTCGTATGTTGCAAGTACCATCCAGCCGTGTTTTTTCTTTGCTAGTGCAGCTTTGTCAGTGATCCAGGATTCTAGTTTTGCCGCACCATTGGCTGCTTTTTTGAAGGTCGCAAAGGTATGACCGGTGTTCCAGGCTTCTTGCATTCATCTGCCTTTTCCTCAATTGGCCAAGAAAGTACTAAACTATTCATCTATTGATGATGCACCCCTCTGCTCCTCTGTGGTGTACCGTGCAGCCCCATTGTCGTTTTCCCTATGTTAGCCTGAGCACGTTTCAGACTGCCTTCAGCTTTGCACACATTACTATACAAACATATTTTGCTTTGTGCCATACTGTACTTTCACACAGAAGCTGTTGTTTTTTTCACGTTTTGTTCTTCCCTGGGATTCAGTCTGAACGCCGTAGACAAGGTCAAACAACAATGGGGCATATTATCAAGAAAGGGCGTTACATTATCGCCGCTTTTATCGGCAGGAAACTGCTGATAAAGCGGCGATAATGGGCTTGATAATATGCTCTATGGAATTCCAATAGAAGACCATGTTTTATGTCTTCACATCTAACATGGGCTTCGATTGGAATTCATAGAGCATATTATCAAGCCCATTATCACCGCTTTATCGGCAGTTTCCTGCCGATAAAAGCGGCGATAATGTAACGCCCTTTCTTGATAATATGCCCCAGTGTCCCTTGTTATTGTGTTCTGGTCGAGCCCTAGCACCTAAACAAACTATGCAGATGCAACTGTTGTATGGGAACATAGACTTTTGTCATATAGGTATGCACAGATAATGGAGAGGTGTGGCGCAGCGGCCTGGGTGGCTGCCTCCAAAGCATGGGGCTCACTGTTTGATCCCCAGCACCAGAGGTAGATCAGCTCAGCATCATGTGACTCTGGGCAATAGCTCACTTAATCTACCCCATGGACCCCAGCAACTGGAGACCTTTACACGACATTAGTTCACCCTTTACAAATACCGGGTACGGATAGGTACCGTTACACTTGCAGAGGGATCCTTCCAGGGAAGAGATTGCAGCAGCACCTGAGATGTAGAACTTTCATCTGTGCACGCCTAGGGACTGGGTCTGCTGCAAACACTCAGAGGTCTTCTGATATCTAAATACTTTGCTTCTGTAGAAGGGGAGGGGTGAGAATGCTACCCTGTCTTATATAACGAGAGCTTCTTTTATGATTTAAGGACTACTTACTAGGCTGATCGCATTTGTGTTAGGCATTTTCTTACTTATTGTGGCACGTATCTCTGTCAAATCGTATTATGGACTTGTACGAGTGTGTGAACGAAAGGGTGTGCCCTGCAACCGCGATTCCTGAGAGGGTTTGGAGTGGTGTGTTCTTGGTGTCGAATCACTAAGGGGCATATTAACAAGGGCTTTATCTCCACTTTTTTGGCTTTGAAAGCCAAAAAAGCAGAGATAAAACTATCGCCCTAGTTACAAAAGGGTGTTAATATGCATAATCGCAGGTTAGCACCCTTTTTCCCGACGCCTCCCTTTGCATCTCTAATGAGATGCAAAGTGGACGTCACTGCAAATATCGCTGTTGTGCACATCGGGATATTTACAAGACAGCCCCAGCATTTTAGCAGACGTTAGTTTTTGGAGAAAACTGCAGTTTTCTCCAAAAATGAACGTCCGCTAAAATCCTGACTTACCCATCCCTAACATAGGTTGGATTATGCTGCTACGACCACAGGGTCGTATCAGCAAGGCTATCGTCCATTTACAGGAAACATCGCCAGCGATGTTCCCTTCAAAACGGCAATTTCCCCCACCATCTCTGGAATTTTTATCGCCCTGGAGCGAAGCATTGTTGATAACGCGCTACCAGGGCGATAAATTCCAGAGATAGACAGCGATGAATAACAAAGTGCTAAGCGTGCCTTGTGTTATTCATCGCTGTTCCTTGCTGATATGCCCCCTTCTTCCTCTGTGAGTGAGTGGGAGGGCAAGTAAGACACTATAGCTAGTCGGTCTCGGGCACATGGGTACTAAGGTGGTAGGATGACTCAGTCCCTGCCTACTAAGGTTCTATGATCCCAATCATAGTGCCTACGCTGAATCTCTGCAACAAGTAAAGTCTATAGCCATGACTGTTTTTTGCCATTCTTTTTCATCTGTAACCCTTAGTTCTTTTAATTTGTAGGATTAACTATAATTTAAGTCGTAGGATTAACAATAAGTTAATTACATATTTTTCAATTAACTCTATTTGGCTTTATATAAACCATAAACCTGAATGTTACATGCTGGCTATTTTGCAGACCTTTGATTCGGCCTGAGGCAGGGACACCACCAAATTGATTATTCCGTTCCTTTTTTACATTTGTTAAAATCTTTCGTTGTACCACCCTAAACCTCAATGAAATAAAGAAAACTAACATCTTTGCTTAGCTGAATTAATTTTTAAATCATCAAAGGAAAAACAGTATGTAAATATTGCAATATAATGTTATGTTTCATCATGTGTGAAGGATCACATTAATATTTATGCGGAAATTTCTCCCAAATGATGAAATCCTTAAAGGTTAATGGAAGCATCTGAAATAATTTGCAACACATTTGTAATGCAATGTCTCTATCTTATCTCCCATCTCTCTGCCCCTGCCATTCTCTGCTGCTGTCCTCTGCCCCCACTCGAACTTGTGGCTACTTCACTCCTCGTTTCATCACTTTGGAGTCTATTTTTAAATGAAGCCTGAGAGTATTCCCCTGATGCTTACATTTCAGAGCTGATCTGGTGGCGCAGTGGACCGACCAAGGCATGTGCTTCAGGATTCTGTGCTTCTCTTCAAAGGCATAGTGTGAAATCCTCTCACCCTTTCATCCTTCTGAGGTCGATGAAAAATTAACCTAGTGTTGAGAAACCAAATATATCTGGTACTCATCAGCTAGTGGTGAGTATATACTAATCAAATACACACTATGTTACAGGTGAGCATTTAGTAAATGCTAATGAATTTGAATCATCTTTAAATCAAGCTGATTCAAACCAATAGGCCAGTTAAGTTCACCTCTTAAACAGTATATTTTTTAAAAATCAAGCTGAAAACTAGTTAAACTAAGTTGTGATTCCATCACATTCAGCAATAATTTATTGTAAGAGGCAGGTAAAAAAAAGCATAGGGCCCTATTTATGAAATAATTTATAAAAGTGTGAGCCTGGGTTTGCATTTCCACCTTGCTAAACTTTTATGGGTTTTTTCTACATAGCTTTTAAGAAGGACTTCTGGCGATGTGATGTGACTTTTCCTAAAGTCTTGTTTCCCCAGTGCCACTTTGGTCAGAGGGTGGTGGCAGGAGGTGGCGATATAAACTTTGGAACTCCCTGCCTCTCTCTTTGCGAAACCATAGGGATTACTTGCCGTTCAGGAAAGCGCTAATAATGCATCTTTTTCCTAAAATTGCTTGAGCTGTGAAAAGTGCAACCGCCTGAAGTTCAAAGCGCCAGGATGCCCTCTGGGTGACAGGACCGCGCTCTACAAGTACACAAAATAATAATAATAATAATAATAATAAGGGCGGGTCTCTTCATTTCATCTCATCATTCTTACTAGTTCTAGCATTCACCCTCTTTCTCTCTATCTTCTTCTCTGCCTCATTACTCCCTTTACTTGCACCATCTTTCTATACTTCATCTCATTTTGCCGATCTCTCTGCCTCAAAGCTCACTCTCTACTTAACATATTTTACTTACCATCTCAGGTCTGTCTGCCTGTCTACCCTTATGTCTCACTGGCTTATCCCCTCCCTATCTCTCCTCTATTTCTTCCATATATCGCTCTCTATGTCACATCTGAATGTGCCCCATGCTTCTTCTTTTCTTTTGTTTACTTCACTTTTCTCTTTTTACCTTACATATCTCCCTATGTCAAGTATCTCTCTAACTGTCAAGTATCTCTCTAACTCATCTCTAGGTCCCTTTTCAGTTGACGTTACCTCTCTCACCATACTGTTCTGTTTGCCTTTCTATCCTTCTCCAGTCTCCCTCCACATCAGTGCTAGAATTGGAAAACATTTACTTCAGGGACCCATAAATTGGGGGTCAGCTGCAAGGTGATGGGGCAGGAAGGATGGACCTGTGAAAAGAGGAGTCTGACGGTCAACTCATACATTTAATATTTAAAAGTCAGCAGCAAAGAACTTAGCAAATTTCCACACAAGGTCCAGGCTATCATATCCCTTGATCAGTCCAAACTCGATTACACCAATAGCCTCTCCCACGGATCGCTTTTAACAACTATGAAAAGACTACAATGGGTTCAGAACTCTGCTGCCACACTACTCTTGCATATAAAGATGCACGCCCACATCTCTAGTTACGTATTTAAAGGTTGAGAAGAGGCGGGGGAGAAAAAGCATGGATAACAAACAATGACGCTTTTATAGTGGATCTTTTATGTGGCACCAACTCACCCACGGCTCAAAGTACCGACAAGAGATGTTATCACTCAGGAGATCTGCAAGCACCGGTGAAGATAAATAAACAAATAAAGGTGCTTCACCATGCTGTTTGCAGGCAGGAGGCACATTAACAAAGCTAAGAAAAGCAGGTAGGGGGGTCAAAAGGGGAATTTTTAACGACCACGGTAGCTCAAACCCCTATATCAAATTGAGAAACAAACGGGAGTTACCTGGTCCAATTAGTTGCCTACGTGCTGTGTCATGCCTAAAACCCGCTACACCAACATGTCATCACAATGATAATACTGGGTTTGAAAAAATTCCCATCAGCCCACCATTATTGGCGGAGTGTCGTCATGTGGGATTCAAACCATAAACCTAGATCTCTCCCAACGCATCTAGTGATGATGCGGAGATAGGTTTTGAAAAGTACTATTCCAAACCACAGTATTTCAAAGGTAGGACTGATGGAGTGCAGTGCTCGTGAAAAAGAAAACAAAGTGTGAATAAAATTGGCTCCTGTGACAAAAAATATGTTTATTAGGTATTGTCACAGGGTCAAGAGTAAAAAAAGCGCCTTATAGTCTTAAAGAATAACTATATCATGGCGTCGTGCATGGAGGTCGACATGTTTCAGCTTGTATGGACAGATCGTCCAAGCTTTCTTCAGGACCAGTTGATGTTACGCATCTGCATTATTTGAAAAAAGTGAAGTGTCTTAACATTTTGGATTAATCCTACCAGGATTTGGAGCCCAAATATTCTCTGGTGTTTATCCAACTAATCGTGATTCTCCTAAGAAGGAAAAACAACAGAGTGTAAGCGACGCATGTGATATATTGGTGATTAAAAACATAACACAGCAGAAGTAGACAAGGCGACAGAAGACTGTTCTTCGCCCATCAGAAGCTATATCAGTCTCCTGATTTGAGACTCGTTAACTAACAGGATTTACAAAATATTAGCTCGTCAATTTTTGTACTCACCCAGCATTCTGTGGGGGAACACCTCACCTCACCCGGCACCCACTCGGGAAGAAGGAGGCCCCGCTCTGTTAGAGATGGAAAAGTGTAAATACCTCAAAAGACTATGTTGAGGTACAGAGTAAACATACTCCACTAGTCCATACATATATACTAACAAATACCAGTTAATTAAAAAAGGAGACTCAACCCTAAAAGAGGACATGGTTATGACTAAGCTTGGAGGTGGCACTGATATTTGAATGACTGTATAGGTTCAGTAGTGAGGTAGTAACCAATAGAGGCTTATCTATACCTAAGTAGAACATTGTGTTTAATCAAAAGCATAGTAATGGTGTGGCCAAAGGAATGGGTTAATACATAAAGGCCAACCAATTATCCAGTCTGTAAATAATAAAAAAATTTTTTTTAAAAAGCAACAAAACTCTAAGCATATATCCCTTATTGCTAGATCTTCAATATCCACATAGCCCTACCTGTCCGTTGGTACCTCTGTGGCCAGCGTCCGAGCAGGAGTGGAGGTAGTTTGAGCTGTGCTAACCTCCTGATTATATACCCGCTCTAATTGGTTAATAAATAACAGCTGACTTTTAAGCGCGAAAACGGCGCTTAATTGGGACGTGTATGGTGGTTAATGGGTATACTCCGCCTGTCTCTCGTCTATGGGGTAGTAAGGTAGTGACTCGGCATTCAGCGCGCATGCGTTATTGACCCTCTCAGATGCGCTCGTATGCTGGCGCGTTGTGTATAGAGCTGCTAGTTGTGAACGCATGCGCAGAAGCACCGTGGTTACGACGCGGTGCGCATGCGCGAAGCCAAGACGTCGCTCGTGTGTGTTTATACTCGCTATTAATACATGCGCAGAAGCACCATAATAAGACGCGGTGCGCATGCGCGATGCAGAGACGTCGCTCGCGTGTGTTTACTCGCTATTCCGACAATACTAATATTTACGTGGTAACCACATTGATGAATTGTAACCCTCAAGTGGAAGTGGCGGTATTAAAAAGGAGGGATTGAGAAGAGGACCAAATATGATTAATTTGGTGTACTGATAGGCAAATCGGGACTATGAATACGAGATTTCATTAGAACTGAACAAAGATCTCGTGTATAGTATGATGCATATGGGCATTGCCTCCGCTCTAATTAGATGTAGAGAATTAGAGTTTATAAGGAGAGTAAACAGTGATCCTAGTGTACACTAATACAACTGTGTCTATTGATAACTATTTAGGATGTATTTGAAAAATATTCAGACACCTAGTGTTGGAAATACAGATTAGTCGTTTAGTGCCTAGTGCAAAGATGGTGGTTATAAGGACGCCCATGGTATGTCATCATTGAGTCCCTTAGAGTCACTTTGTAGTTGAAAAACCCACTTCTGTTCTTTATTGAAAAGGAATTTCGAGACATCGCTTATGTGGCTAGGGATATAAGGATGTTCTAGAACTACCCATCTCATGTCATCTGCTGTGTGTTTACAGGTTAGGAAGTGATTTGTGAGTTTTGTTGCCTGTTTGTGACACCTAATGGTGCTCTTATGTTCCCCAATTCTTAATTTGATTTTGCGAGTTGTATACCCAATGTATCTAAGAGAACAAGGGCAAGTGATCATGTAAATCACATTCTCTGTGTTACAGTTTGTGTGCTTCTTGAGGACCCAGGTCCTCCCTGTACCCAGATCAATCGAGTTGGTTTTACTGGTCTGGGGCAGACACTACATGATCCGCATGGGTGGTGGCCCGTGACCGGAGGTAGATCCCATAGAGTATTTGGTCTTTCAATATTTTGTGTCCTGGGTCTCGTGTGGACCAATGTGTCGCGTATGCTGGGCGCTCTTTTAAATGAAAAGAGAGGTAAGGGGATATTCGCATCTGTGGTATTGAGAATCCCCCAGTGTTTTCGCACCGCTTTCTGGAGTCTGTTAGATTGTGCATTGAAGGTGCTAACGAATGTTAGTCTTTCAAGGGGAGGTTTCGGTGGACGTCTATCCAACAGCACCTCACGGTTGTTGTTTGAGGCCCGTTTCCATGCTCTTTTCACAAGGTGTGCAGGATATTCGCGTTCCTGTAGTTGGTTAGAAAGTGTATTCGCATGTTTGTTGAATAGCGTCTGAGATGAACAATTCCTCCTAACTCTCAAGAATTGTCCCACAGGGAGGTTTTCCTTCAAAGATCGTGGGTGGTGGCTGTTAAAGAGCAGCAGGGCATTTCTTGCTATAGGCTTGGTGAACAGTTCGCTCTGTAAACTACCTGCTTCTGGAAAAATGGACAAGTCTAAAAATTAAAGTCTGACACGACTGTATTCCAGCGTGAAGTTGAGGAACTGGTTACGTTCGTTCAGCCATTGATGAAAGGACTCGATCTCTCTCTCAGAGCCTCGCCACACCATCAAAATGTCATCTATATATCTCTTCCATAGTACCACTTGGTGGAAAAATGGGTTACTATGGTTGAGAATGAGCTCTTGTTCGAATTGATGGACATAGAGGTTGGCTAGGCTGGGGGCAAAGACACTTGCCATCGATGTCCCGGAGATCTGCAGGAAAAATTGTTCCTCGAATTTGAAAAAGTTTTCTTTCATTGCTATTTCAGCACATGCTAAAATGAAGTTCACAGGGGTAATGCTGTCCAACTCTTCCAATGATAGAAGGTGTCTGATGGTGTCCAAAGTGTCCTGTTGGGGTATGCAGGTGTAGAGGGACTCGACGTCAAAGCTGACTAATAGGTCGGTCTCCATGTTGTACTCTACACCAGGTAATAATCGGAGCACATCAGCAGTGTCTTCCAAGTACGTTGGCATTTTCTTAACGAGGGGTCTGAGGAAGACATCTACGAAGGTTGAGAGAGGCTCCAGAAGGGAGCCAATCCCAGAAATGATGGGACGCCCAGGTGGTGGTCTTGTGGCCTTGTGGATCTTTGGTAAGCAGTAGAAACCTGGAGTGACAGGGTTCTCCGTTACCAAAAATCTTGCTTCCTGAGATGTGATCCACCCTTCATTCAGTCCCTCATCCACCAGGTTCTTAATCACTGACAGTAGACGCGGAGTTGGGTCTTCAGATAGACGACGGTAAAACTGCTGGTTGTCCAGTTGTCTCAGACATTCTTGTCGATATTGGACCATTTCTAAAACTACCGTCGCTCCCCCTTTATCCGCCGGTTTGATTATAATGGTCGGATCTTTAGTGAGACTGGTGAGGGCCTGTCTTTCTAATTTGGAGAAGTTCTGGAAGGTTTGGAACTCCATGTCTCGCATTTGTGCAACGTCATATCTGACTGCTTGTTCAAAGGTAGTTACAAGCGATGGCACTTGATGGCTCAGGGGGGTAAAGGTGGATTTTGGTCGCAGCCCGGTGTTAATGGGTTCGTCTCTGCCACTGTCAGGAGATTCAGTTCTGTTCTTAAAAAAGAAATGCAAGCGCACTTTGCGAAAGAATCTTTCAAGTTCAGCCCTCATCAGGAAGGGGTCCCCCTTGTTGGTGGGGACAAAGCCTAGACCCTTTCCTTTCCTAGGACTGTCTGTTCAACAGGTGTCAGATTGCGGGAACTTAAGTTCACTGTTAGATCCCGGTTGTCTCTGTGCTGCTGCTCTGTTGAGCTGCTTTCCTGCTCCGTGTGTTGGGGACTGGGATGTCGGGATCCCATTGGACAGTTTGTTGTCCTCTTCTCTTTACCCGGTTTTGTCCCCGGCCACGTCCTAAAAAAGACTGGTTAGGAAAAAACTGGGGGGGTTGTCCAAATGGATTCATTTGCTGCTACCAACTGCAAGAGCCACTGTAAATGCAGGTCCCCGGAGGCTCGGAGGGCTATGCGCGCGGCAGTTCCAAAAAGCGCCGGGCGCATGTAAAAAAAAAAACAAAGCTTACGAGTGCTGCATGCGTGCGCTGCAAGGAATTTAAGGAATGCATCTGCCAGCTTGCGCTCTGCTGCTCGCTCTTGCAAGCAAAACACTGTGGGAGTGAACATTTGTAAAAGAGGAGGGAAATGTGCCCGCCTTTAACCATTTGCAGCCTCATATTTAAAATTGACACAGCCAAATAAATGCGTGGGGTGAGTAAGACCCACACACAAAAGTTTACAGTGATTACGTAAAGCCTACCATACAGCAGCGCATGCGCGCTGCGCTAGGCTCGACATAAAAAATATGGCTGGCACATCCTTCTCTGTTCAATCAGCCAAACAATGGAACTCATTACCCCCGAGCATAAGATCCATGGATAACCATCTTATCTTCAGAAGTCTACTCAATGATTGGCTCTTCCCCACATTATCACAATACTCAAACATAAATATACATCATATCCCTCTGTAAATAAACATTAATTTGGACTAAAGATATGTACCTACTTAAGTGTATTGCTTTGTACAAACGTGTATAATAATTATGTTTTTTAAGATATAGGTGTTGGTTAGTTCTGCTTAAAAATGTACATATTACTTATAGTTACATTATTCTATGATTAACGAGTATGTAAGTTGCTGCATAAATAATAACATCTTTTATTATAACTATTTATCTACAATTGCTTCACTATTAAATTATAAAATAAAAAATATATGTATTAATTTAACGTACAACAACACTTCAAAGTCTGAGTTTATTAAATACTACTTTAATCTATATATATTACCTTCCTTATGCATATAAATACCTTCCATGTACTTATGTATCTTCATATTTATTACTTTGCTTCAAATTCAGCATATCCAATACACTACCCTATATATCACCCTATATCTTTCGCAATATATCCTCTACCTCCTCTCTGACCCATCTCAAACCTCATTCTACGACTCTCTCCAATGCACTATCCTATTTCTCACCCAATTCCGCTCTCAATATAACCTCTACCTCAACTCTCCGACTCATCTCAAAGCTCATTCTCATACTCTTTCCAATGCACTACCCTATTTCCTACCCTATACCTTTATCAATAAATCCTCTACCTCCACTCTCTCACTCATCCCAAACCCCATACCACTGCTATAATTCCCTTAAATAACCCTTTCTAGGCTCTTCCCTCCTCTAGCCCTCCTCGCATCATCTCAAATCTCTTTACTATTCTGATCTCGCAACAAACTTTTCCAAACCCTTCCCTCTGACTCTTCCCCCTCCACCTCCCCTTTACTCATCCCAAACCTCCTCCGACTGCTATGAACTCCCCCCCCCAAAAAAAATAACTTTCTGAATCTGTCCCTTTTCTATACCTCTACTATTCCTTTTAATTCAACCAACAGACTAACATGTCCACCACTAAAATTAACTTCATATTTCCCTATACTAATTCCCCACTAATCCTGTTTGGGTTCCGGAGTAGCGCGCTACCCAACAAAAAAGCTCTTCGACACCTCATCAGAGATATCAAGCGTTATATAAATGTAAACCCTTCCTTCTTCCATCCCTCCACTATCTTTTTCAATCTAAATAACAAACTAACATGTCCACCATTCAAATTAACTTCATAATCCCCTATACTAATTCACCACTAATCATTTTTTGGTTCCAGAGTAGCGTGCTACTCGCCTAAAAGCACCTCATAGGGGGTTGCAAGCGCTTTGTTAGTACCAACTGTTCCCTGTTTTATCCCTCCACTATCCTTCTCAATCCAAATAACAGCGTGACATATCAACAGCTCAAATTAACTTAATATTTCACTATACTAATGTACCATTAATACTTTATGGGTACCGGAGTAGTGTGCTACTCACCAAAAAAACGCTTTGATGCCTCGTCAGGGGTAGTAAGCACTATATAAATTTGTGACCGGTATTTTTGCATTTGGAATGCATCATCCAAAATGCAAAAATCGGAATTTAAATAATCGCTAAATTAACGATTACTTAAATTGCAATTGCATTTAGGGAATCACAAATTGTGATTCCCTAAATGCAATGCATGATGCAAATTCAAATAGTGATTTCGGTATAAGGGATCGCAAATTACCATCATTTGAACTTGATGGTAATTTCTGAAAACTTTGAAAAATGCACTAAAATGCATTTTTCAAAGATTCATGTTACTCACACACATGCCCTTAGGGCATGTGTGTATGCAACATGTGGTCACATGGCAATTTCAGGGGAGTAACGGGGTGTCCTTTTGGCACCCTTGCACCCTTGAAATTCCATGCGTAATTTACGAGTATCTTTTAGGTACTCACAAATTATGCATGCCTACACATTCATTCCTATGGGGCTCTAGGCCCATAGGAAGGAATGGGAAGGCATTCCTTAATAGCGAGTCACAATTTGAGACTTGCTATTAAGGAATATATAGTAATCACTTTTTTGTTGCGATTCCTACATGCATAGGGATTTGCGAGTCCTAAATAGCGATTTCTTAAAAATCGCAATTTAGGAATCGCAAATCCTGACTTTGTATGCATGTGGCCCTATGAGTTTTAAAATATCTTATGGGGTTAAGGTACCTGCTTCAGAGATCTTTGTGTACCCTGCAATTTTCATGGAGCAATAATAATGGTGAGATAACTCTGGTGGTTAATGTACTTGCTGAAAAGATCTATGTTTTTTTCTAGGGACAATTTTGTCTCAAAGTAGCATGGAGGGTTGAAGTGCCTGCTCAAAGCGCACCTATACACATGCACATCACAGACTTGTATTTTATGTGGATAGGTAAGAGATAGGTAAGAGTGTTAGAGCTTTTGGCACAGAGATATCTGTGTTACTTACCGTTCAAAAGTTGCAATCTTAATACAGCACAGGGAGCTATAAACAGGTAGGAAGTAGATGCAAGCAAACTGCAAGGCATGCATTTAGAGAAATCTTTTTTTCTCACTCTGTCATTATTCTAAGGTTGATGAGAAGGGTCCCTTTTCCATCCAGAGTTTGTTTTTCTCCAGACCGTGCACTGTCATTGTATAAGTACCAATTAAGCCGATATGTGATTCCTATACTATGTAACCCTGTTTGTCTTATGTAATAATATTCCTACACATTTGGATAATTTATTGTCTCTGTATAGTGTGTGCGTGTGATGTAAAGTGCTCTGACACCTTATATTGGGATGAGTGGAGCTGTAAAAGAATAGTAAGTGCTATTTAATGGTTATTTCTGTGATTGCTCAGACAGACAGCTACATCTGACATTCTTACAGTCCAGGCATCACATCACTCTTACATGCAGCGGTTGGAAAAAAGTCAAATACCTGCCCCAATTCCTGGTTTCTCTTAAGTAGTTGTGAAGTGATACCAAGCCGTGAGCCTTTATTTCCCTCCACTGTATTGGCACCTAGGTGTTAGGCCCCATACTCCCAGCCAGTTTGATATTGAACAAAAGAAGGGCTGATGGCCCTTTAATTGAGGCCAGGCAGTGTGATACTTGAACAAAACCAGGGCTGATGGCCCTTCAAATGAGGCCCAGGCAGTGTGATACTTGAACAAACTAGGGCTGATGGCCCTTTAAATGAGGCCCAGGCAGTGTGATACTTGAACAAACTAGGGCTGATGGCCCTTTAAATGAGGCCCAGGCAGTGTGATACTTGAACAAACAAGGGCTGTTGGCCCTTTAAATGAGGCCCAGGCAGTGTGATACTTGAACAAACAAGGGCTGATGGCCCTTTAAATGAGGCCCAGGCAGTGTGATACTTGAGCAAACAAGGGCTGATGGCCCTTTAAATGAGGCCTTGTCTTGGACTCAGCTGGAAGTCAAATAAGGATGCACGTTGACACTAGAAATAGAAAGCAGACAATATGCAGCCGATGCTGAATGTGTCCCGGCAATGGCAGATTACACTGGGACAAATTCAGCATATTTCACTGGGACTAGCTCGGATCCCGATCCGGCTTAACCACATCGCTGCTCATGACGAGCTGAGCTCGTCATGAGGCACGGTGCTTGTGTGCTCATGACGAGCTGAGCTCGTCATAAGCCGCACAACGCTCCCACACTGGGCTAATTCCCCCGCTGTGCTGAATGTTCTTAAAAACGGGCGCGGTCATGACGAGCTCAGCTCAGCTCGTCATGAGCACAGAGCCACCATGCAGCGTGACGAGCTGAGCTCGTCACAAGCACCGGGGCGCTGTGCGCGTCCCGTCCCCCAGCACAGCGGAGGAATTACCCCGATGTGAAGGGGTTAATAATAGCTGCCATTTCCGGGATCCGGTTGGATACCCTCATTTCCTGCATCGCTCCACACCCAATTATTTTTTTTTTAACTTGTCTTTATTAACATTTTCCACACTTAAGACATTAAAGAATAACAAATCAAAACTTTGCAGCAAAGATGAGCACCTGGAGCAGGCAATGGTCATGATATACTTGAGATGCCTCGCGGCTGCTTACCCCCCTCTTCCCCCCCCCGGTGTGAGTGGGTGTTGTTTTCTCTCCACATCAACAATACTTAACACTGTAGCACAAATCCTGGAGGGTCCAGCTCAGGCCCACTCCTGCACTCTTCTGGACTAACTCTCTGGCGCAACTTCCGGAGTCGCGGGTTCCACACCACACACTCACCCATTGCCACACCCAACTCTACTCATTGAAGTTGGAGGTAAATGGACAGCCATAGCAGTGTCCACAATGAAGGAAGAGAAGAGGGTCCTAAGAAATGAGGAGACAATTAGAGTTCACCTGGTGGAAGGATACCAACCATCTGAACAATGCTTTGAATGTTGCAACAAAAGCGCCAAATATTGATGGGGGATTTATCTTTGATTAGAAATCTATGGCTTCTAAAGCTACAGTGCCAAGCACTCATCACAACTCTTGCTTCAGTATTATGTGCTAAAGATCCACCAGGCCACCCCTGCCATGTCTTACTGACAATGTGTGTATTGTACTTAGAATTATGTTGTTGCAAGCCAAAAAATCTAGACCAAAGTGCAAAAAGAGATGGCTTTATTAGTTCTTGTCCAGGATTCATTTGTTAGTAATTGGCTGGCGGATAACAAGCAGCTTGACATGTCAACTTTTCTTGAGTGCCTGTCTTATTAAAGATTCAGTCAATATACAAGTAAATTGTCTTTGACATTTCGAGAGTTTAAATATTTGAAAATGGGTAACATATTTAAAGTTTACCCAAACAGAGTCACGCCGAAATCCCTCAACATCATTAAGATGCCACTGCTGACCATTGTACTCAAGTGTGGAAAATCACGTCTCTAACAGTGCACAACAATATAATTTATTTATAATCTTTGCAGGAAGATCTATTTGCACTCATCCAATTTTGTCAGAAATTTGGTGAAACCTCTATTGTTCTGCTTATAAAGCCACTAAGAATACTTGTTTGAAGTGGACAATGTTTGGTGAACAACCTTTACAACGCGGTCGTTACACCGCGATACATTTACATTGCAGTCATTACAACGCAAGTCGTACAACGACTTGCGCCTGATGTTGCTCTACAATAAAGAATAGTATGATTTACTATTCCAACACCTTCCCTACTGTTACACACACTGGAGTTGAAATAGTAAATCATACTATTCCTAAGTCCAGCCCCTCTAGCGCAAGTTGTTGTAACGACTTGCGTTGTAATAACCGCGATGCAACGTACCGCGATGTAAATGATCGCGTTGTAATGTCACATATTCACAATGTTTATCCTGAGTGAGTGAATGGGTAAAAAGTCAATTTCCTTTAATGCCAAAGATGTCATCGAAGTGATTTCAGGATGGAATCTGAAACACACTGAGGCAGTCATTACCAGTGGTACATTCACAAGGAGTGATAGCCCTGGGCGGATACTGCCACAGCCCATTCAATGTAGACTGGTGTCTTTGTAGTTGGAATTACCAGGTTCACAAATACCAGAGTTGGTAACACCACTGCAGATACTGGACCCGGTTATTCTAGGTCTGGAGACTCTAAGCCTGGTGTCATAAGGAGTTGATGCTCCTGAAGCTGCTGTAGAGACAGGGAGGAGGCCGTGGACCCAACCCCTGCAACACCATGTGGAAGCATATCAAGCTCCCTCAAATCAGGCCAAGGACTACCGCAGCCCCCCATCCCTCCCACTGTCCACCCAAGAACAAAGTCAAATACACTCAGCCACATTCAGTGTCAGAGACTAAGGGCTGTGGACGTGGAAAGCCTGGCCCACCACCCTCAACCACCGCATGGGCTCAAACTTTTCTGCCTCTCAAGTAGGTCAGAGCAACACCTCTCATCCCACAGCTGCCAGGTCAGGGGTGAGTCCACATCATGCAGAAGGAGGAAGCCAGGTGTTACTGGTTGGGTCCCAGGATGTTAGACTCCATCACCCCTTGGCCCAACCTGGCTGAGGAAGGCAGCTCTGGGCCACTGCCTGCGCCCTGGCTGATGGCTCCATCCACCTGGAGTAAGGATGCCCTGGCTACTGACAGGACCACAGACAGGCCAGGGTGCATCCACCCGGCTAGAACACAAGTGGAGGGAACAAACAAAGCTCCCACTGGACTGACCCGACCCTGGCTCCACCAAAACCGACCCCAAAAATTACCTCTACCTGACATTTTCCACCTGCTCTAAGCAGAAGGGAATTTCAGTCTTTTTAGCCCCAGAACCGTCCTTGCCAGTGGGGTCCCAGGGCACAAATATCTTCGACGCAGATGTGGAAGTATTTTACAAAAGTGCATTCCGGCATTTAAATATTTGGTGTTTTTTTGCTATCCCAATGGAAAAATAATGGAGCATATTACCAACATCTAGCGATAATTATCGCTATGTTGGCTTAGCGGCAATATTATTATCGCCGAGCTCCGCCGATTTTTATCGCAGATAAACCATGCTATTATCAAGGTTTATCTCAAAAGCGATAAAAATTGGCCGAAATGCATGAATATCACTGAAAAGTCAGCGATATTCATGCATAAGAACTGCTCAGGGCAGGCGTTAGCTTTCGGAGATATTCGCGCTTAGCGCAAATATTTCCAAAAGTAGGTAATAGGAGATAGCGATGTTAGCGACTGTTTTCAGTCGCTAACATCTTGGCACGCCCACTTTGCATGTCATTAGCGATAATTATCGCTGACATGCAAAGTGGGGCCCAAGATGGTCGCTATCTCCTATTAGCTGTTGCTAACTGGTGTTAGCGACAGCTAGGTAATAGGGCGATAAAATTATTGCCGCCTTAGTTGGAAAAATTCCCGCTAAAGCGGCGATAAGGCCCTTGGTAATATGCCCCAATGTTCCCTGAAGCAGACGTCTGCTTCTTTCCAGAGTCCAGAAGGAAGGCTTTGCGCTGGTGAGTGAGCAATGCTGCACCGGTCGCTGACGGCTGTGCAGTTTTTCTGCAGCATTTCCACTGACCGCGTAGGTCACCTGACATCTATCTACATTGATCGATTCATGCCAGAATGACATTTGCACTGAGTGGAAATGACATCTTGCTTTGCTCACTCAGTGCAAATGCGGGTGCAAAATTGCCTCGTCGCCAGAGCCAAATTTCTTATCCTCTGGGGCAATGCATTCATCCTGGCCACAGCTCAGACGTGTACAAAGGTCGTGCAAGCCTTTCAGGTACATAACGTTGCATTCTCATGCTTTGGGCTGCCGATCGACGAAGAAAAAGAAGTAAATGCAGAAATTACCATTTATAACCGACCTGCCACAAATGGAATAAAGAGAGGTGTGAAGCCATGCTGTCTGTTATAAGATGACCACGTGTCATTGCGCTTCGAGAAATTGGATTTGGCCAGATGTTAAGTCAGGGCCTAAGAGTAGTACTATAAATGGATATTGGAGGTAATTCTTAGCATATGGAGCACCCATTGTAAAATTCTGGAGCTGGTAATTTGAAGGTAATAAGGAAATAAGGGAAGACAACCATGAAATACTTTAATTTCGGCAGAGGATGGGCAACCAGAAAAAACACTAGCCGTCACTTATTGGATGTAAATTTTCACATATGCATCACTCATGGTTCATCAAGTGCATCAATTAAAAATTCTGGCAAAGGCATACCTTACCTACAGTAATTCTTACCTACAGTAACTCATCCATTGCATATGGGGGAAATCCATAGGAAAATGATTTCCCTGGCACACTAGAGGCAATTTATGACATGGGGAACCCATTGCACATTTTGAAAGAAATTGAATCAAATTTTGGGGAGGGTCAGACTTCAATGGCACGCTATTAAAATACTTATGTGTGTATGTATATGGTTTTCTAAAGCGCAAACTTAGCCAAAAGGCAGCAGAGTGCTGTACATGGTCAAAGACAAGCATCCAGTCAACGAGGAAGAGTGGAGGGTTAATGCACTGCGATGTAGAGTTCTTTAACCGCATCGCTGCGGCGGTTATTTTTCCGCTGTGCGGCTTTTTTCTAAAAGCCGCGTTACATGACGAGCTCAGCTCGTCATTCGCACACGACCACCGTGGCTGATGACGAGCTGAGCTCGTCATCAGCAGCGAAGGGGTTAAAGAGGTGAGGCTTCAACTCTTTCATAATTTGGAACAGCATTGGGGCACTCCTGATAAATAAAGGCATGTTATTCCAGGTCCTTGGTACATAAGTAGAAAAAGTGCGCTGTCTTGTTTTTTCTTTTTTACACATCTTAGCCTGCAGTCTGCACATGTCCAGTCTGTGCCTGTGCTGAGATCCACCAGAGATGGTGAGCTTGTCTGCAAGATCAGGAGGGATGCTGGTTTTGAAAGCTTGTAAATGATGGAGCTAGTTATGAAAATATTGAGGGTCAGCAAGGGGAGGCAATGGTGCTCCATTAGGATGAGGGGGATGTGATGATATTTCTCCAAGCCCTGGATGAGATGCATGGCCGGACTGGGAACCAAAACCGGCCCTGGCAAAGTGTTTGCCCCCCCCCCACTTGGGGGTTGCCACTGAGCTCTTTGCCAGGGCCGGTTTACTACCGATTTTGTTACAGGGACGATTTTGCAGCCCTGTAACAAAAATGGCCCCAAGGGGCCCAAAACTGGCCCCCACCTGTGCGGCTCACCGGGAGATTGCCGGTGCCTGCTACAGCCAGTCCAGCCCTGATGAGATGTGCTGTAATTGGAAGATACCCCTGAGGGGTGCCGATGTAGTGTCTGGAAGGTGATGGCATGTGGCATTACCACCATCCAGATGGAAGAGAACAAGGGCTTGAACAGAAGTTTTGAAGTCACTTTCTGAGAGAAATGGCGTTACTTTCATTAGCAGAAAGAGCTGGAACCAGGCCGTCTTTGTTTTTTGGGCAATGTGTTATTTGAGGATGTGGTTGAATGTCCAGGGGAATCCAAGTGACTTGGCATTCGGATTGTTGGGGTTCAAAGCAGTCAAGGTTAATGCAATTCAAAAAAGTCTGTACTGTATCTTGTTTATTATTCTTGGCAAATAGCAGGAATTCTCTCTTGGTTGGCTTGAGCTTGACATCCAGGTTTTGATGACGTGCATGCAGTGTTTGAGGCCTTGGATTCCGAAGCAAAAGAGACTTTCAACTCCAGGTGTGTTCATTTCTGTCCTCTCAGATCCTATAGCTTTTTAGCAAAGTTAGTTGGCATTTTCTCTTTAAACTGCATTTTGTTTTCTCATATTTTCTACCCCACTTGCTCATTTTGCTCTCTCATTGTAACTCTGGTAAGTATTACACACCACCAATTTCAAATGTCACCAACCACCACCGCTGCACACTGCAGCGCTTTTTTGCTGCATTTACAAGCTTCTCTTACACCTCCCAGTAAACCGTAACATATTATTTATTACTCATAATGGTGGGTGTGCAGTATATCAATTGAACAGCACTCTTCACCCAAAGAGTCTGATAGTGTCATGGTCAATTGGTGTGGGTTTAGGATTTTTTCCCCCTTAGCGCATACCAAGAAGAGTGATCATGACAATGTAATTTTAACTTCATCCCTGTCCCTCTTGAGACTAAAAGAATATGAAGACCATTTATGGTTTACTGGAATTGAGACATTTACTTACCAATCCAGAGTTCCTGCCGTGTTTCTGAATAAAAAGTTGCAGCTGATTCTGCCATGGGAAACTGTTTGTTGGTAGCCCTGTGAAGGATGGACAGCTGGTATCTGAACATTTGATGACTGCATCTCTTTAGGGCGATACAGAACTCAGCATTCAGGCTCATCCCTGACCTCCCCAAATGGACCCATGTCATCCTGTACCTCAGGAACCTCCACTGGCTCTCCATCCAGAAAAGATGCCAATTGAAGATACTGATACACTCCCACAAGGCCCTCCTCGACCTAGGACCAGCATACATCAACCACGCCTATACTTCCACCAACCCTTTAGATACCTTCTCTCCGCCTCCCTTACCCTCGCACACACTCCCCGCATCCACCAGAGCTACAGTGGGGGATGATCCTTCTCCTACCTGGCGGCCAAGTCCTGGAATAACCTTCCCCTTCACCTACATACAGCATCTCCCAGAATTCAGAAAGAGACTCAAGATCTGGCTTTTTGACTGACCCCAGCAAGAACCTAGCATCTGGATACCCTCGCAGGTGATTGTCCGCGCTCTACAAATCCAAGATGACTGACTGACTGATTGCTTTCAACATTCTTATATCATTCCCAGATATGTTGTGCAAAACAAAGTGGACTGTGGCAGGGAAAAGCAGAAGCAGCTTCCATGTGATAGGAGAAAACCCCTAGTGTGTCAGAGAAACAAACCACCTTGGATGCACATCGGCCGCCCGCAGCTTGTAATACCGCCCTGCGGATGTTGCACTATGCGGAGAGTCCACTGCTGATCTGCAGTTATATATAATGCATCAAGCTTGGGTTTTTTTGGAAACAAGCCTATCTAAATCCAGTGTGTAAATTGTTGTGGCGTTTAAACAGGGAGAAACCATAAGTATGCCTCGCTCCCTATCCACCATCAAGACTATAATGAAAGGCCCTGTGGGCTGCAGTACTGGTTGTCAGGTCTTTTATCCATGCCATGGGTTAGTTATCGGTTACTGAGCAGTTCTCTGGGGGGCAACTATTGTCAAACACTGGGGTCACAGAGCAATGGGTACTATTATATTGCTCACAGGGCACCAAATACTCCTATTTTCATTGAGACTCTGTAAACGGTAGTATGGTTGAGTAATTAATTCTTATTCTTAGAAATTATAAAGATTTGTAATCTGTACTGTATGATACAAGTAATGACACTCAGTAAAGTCCCTTTTTAAGAGAGCTAATAAGTAGAAAGAATTCAGAAAAGGTTTCTCGTGATTGCAGGTGGGAGAAGGGAAACTCAGTGGGTTTGAGCAGCGGCAGCTGAGAAGTGTCACAACACAGACAAAATCAAGAGCGGTTGCCACCCGACCCGGGTGGTAGAGCGAGGGCAGAGGCCAGAGGGACGAAATATATATATATATATTTTTAAAGAACACTTAACTGTGATGTCCGGGCGGCAGCCACCTCTCCTTCACCCTCTTCTTCCTGACTCCGTCCTGCAGCAGGATGCAGGAAGCAGCAGGAAGTACCTGGCTTTCAGCCTTACGATAGCCAATCACAATGCTGCTATGCAGTGCTGTGATTGGTCTGAACTTCATGGATCGGCGCTCAGCCAGGGAATGGGGCCTTGGGCATCTTCTCCACACAGGCTGTAATGCAGCCTGCATGGAGAAGATGTGAGGTGCACATGAACGTTTGGCCGGTCCAAGAGGGACGGTGTAGTATCTTGGTATTATCTATGCTATTCCTCTCTACCTCTATTGGAATGTTCATGTGATGCATCTATCAGAATGTTGGTGATCTGCCTGATAGATTACAGTTGGCTGGGCTGAGCACCATGCTGGATGCTCCTGGTGGGGTTTCTCTATACATCTTGGAATAAAGCATCTCTGAAATACATCACTTCCTGTGGACTTCTCATCATTACAGACGGCTAAACAGTCATGTGCACTTAGGAGAAGGCAAACCACTCCTCCCCTGCTCCACTCTCATCGAAGCAGTCCCACACCAAACGCAAAGCTGCAGCAGAAGGAAACATATAATGATAAAAATACCGTGAGTTGGCATTATTTCATGTTTCCTTTACTTAGCAGAGGAGCCGCCACTGAACAAACCAACTATCCATAAACACCCACAAACAAACTGCTGCTGGCACCAAAGGCAAAAAATGGATTGGGGATTCCAAAGAAATAAACAAAAGTAAAAGTTACAGGTAACTGGACCACTGGGGATTCAATGTTTTGGTGATGGGGGGCACAGGGCAGTATATGCAGTTCAATGTGGCACCAGTCACAGCTCCCCCTCCTCTCAGAGTTCAAATACGAGGTCAAATGGTGCTGGAAATAGGCTTGGATCCACCGTAGATTCATACTTGAAGGGCCCCTGCATCTTATATTGCAACATATCGTTGAGGATCAATTTTGTAAGATGAACTACGGAAACCTTGGCTTTTAAAGGAAACACTGGATTCCATCTGCAACTGGGTTACTAGGATTTAAGATTTGGATACTGTTGCACATTTACAATGTGGTATCTCTGGACCAAAGATCAAACAGAAATTGGTCCAAGTGCCTGAGCATAGAATTGACCAGCCTCATCCAGCAAAATGCTGCCCAGGATCTGGGATGAAAGCGGAAGACCTAGAATTCTTCATGACCTTAAAATATGGCTGACGTTCTTGACTGTCTCTTGTACATCCTGAACTCAGTAGATGCTCTGATGACCTTCTGCTCAGCCACGGCCAACCTGGCTGCAAAGTCCTCAAAACTCCTAAACATCTTACTTCTTTGAAGCATCCTCAACAAACTTCTTCTGTTATGTGGACCACATTATTTACTCTGGTCATGGCATGGCATTACAACGAAGTGGCTTGCTGTAGGGGGTATAAGGTGTTGGATTTAACTCCAACACCTTCCTTACTGTTGCACAGACTGACATTGGAATACTAAATTATACTATTCCAAACTCTAGCGCACCCCGACAGAATGTTGTTGTTAAAACTTGTATTGTAACGCCATGCAGGGTTTTGTTTTCTCGCTGAACTCTGGACTGAAGGAAAATTGCATTGAGAAACTAAAGATGGGTGAAGCTGCTGCAGGGTCTAAGAGACAGCCCCTGCAGCTGGTCTAATATAAACAGGGCTGGTGAAATTATCCAGCAGGGGAGGGCCAAATTATGTGGCACTGTCAAATTATGCTTCAAGAAAAGACAAATTATGCAGTCTAATGCAGCACATTTTATGATAGTGATCCATCATTATTTTCAGTTTTAGGTCAAGCCTAACACAGTTGCGCTGCAGGATGATCTGTTGTATCTACTTTGTGGGGTTTTAATCCTCCCATTGCTGATGATTGGTTTAGGAGAGTGTCACTCGCAAAAGCCTGTTTTTCAGTGGGTTTTTTTGCTTCTATGTCCCACCTTCTCTGTCTTTCTCCTCCCCTGGAGAATTGGATTAGTGACGCTTTTGTTTGGCCATCGGAGTGTGTTCTTCCAGTCCTGCAATTGGCCCAGTGATGGCTAGTGATGCTTTTGGAAGACTATCCCAACCCTTCATGTGCCGCTAAAACCCCGCCTCCCTGGCTCCTCAGCTGTCTTGCGACAGAGCTCCTGTTCTTGCTGAACGACCTTGATAGTTTTTGAAGATGTATGCTGTGTTGAACTTTTGGCTAGATCGGTGTGGACAGGAATGTTTTGTTCTGTGCTTGATGTATCGAACACAGTCTCCAGCGGACTGAGAGAAATTCAGATATGGCTAATTGCAGGGATGTATTGATTTAAATAATCTCTCTAACACCTTGTATTTATTTCTAAGCATCTCACACATGCCAATGTTAGTAATTCAGAGTCACACACTGTCTCAGGAGTGATTTTACGCCTGACGTTCTGCAGCTTCGAGATCAGCCCCAGCCAGCTCATTGGGTGGTGTACAAGCAGTGAATGTTCATGCATGCCTCTGAGACTCTATGCTGTTACTGTAGCCGTTGCATGCAATTGGTACAACTATTTGTATTGGCCTTGGTTGTTAATCCACAAACCTGCTCTACTGTATTCATTGCTTTCCCAAACCACTTGAGCTTTTTTTGAGGTTTAGCAAGGCTTTGTTGCATGTAAGTGAAGATGCACTTGGCTCTCTACAATTAACTCTTTGCCAATAGACGCAGCTCTACTCTAAACTGTCATCGCACTTGAAAGCAGAAGTGCAGCCGATGTTAAGTAGAGCAAAGTCTAATAAAGAAGACCTTCGATGACGCATTTTGCCCGACAGTCCCTTACGCCCCATCGCTCGTGCTTGTTTATTATTTCTTTCCTGCATGCACTACGGTGTTGTTCAGCTTCAGATTCAAGCCGTTGCCCCATCACCACCTACCACCCATCCTGTTCACTTAATCTCCCCGCTCCGCTCATTAACACTTACTGCTGCCACTCGCGTGAAATCTGTGCCTTGAATAAAAGGCAAAGCCCCGACATGAACCTTCTTTAAAATATGATGAATATTGGCAAGCCCACCATTACCATTCCAGGCACTCACTTCTCAGTTCATTTCTGAAAGCGTTGAAATGTTCTGGTGAAGAAAATAACTGCTTGCAAGCCAGCCCACTACTGTCTATTTTTTCATCGCCAAGCATCGTTGTTATATGCTTATATGCTTGCTTGGTCCTCTTCCGTGTTGGAACTTGGGCAACACTTTTACTGCTTTCTTTTCTGTTACTTAAATGATCCAAAGTGACCCAGAAGACGGAATGTTAATGTGGTGCATGGCTAAATACTTATACGGTCCCAAAAGCGAGACAGATTGCATTGCAAATGCTTGTTTCCCTTGGTAACACTGTCCGGGCATTGGTTGCACCTTATTTGTTCCAGTATAACACTCAAATATAGCAATAAAAAACGAAAACATTACCAGTCAAAGTTTGCAAATGGCCTTCCACTGCTCTGCAAGACGTGGCAATGCACTTTTGAACCTTTTGAGCTATAATTTATTTGTTTAAATCTGTTTTGTCATTGTTTATTTTAGTTATGTGGTATGGTATGGTATAGTATGGTATACCGGTCATTGTATAGTATGGTATGACATGGTATAGCATGGTATGGTCTGTCATTATATGGTGTGGTATGTTACGGCCTGTCATTGTGTGGTATGGTATGGTATAGTATGGAATGGTATGGCCTGCCTTTGTGTGGTATGGTATGGCCTATCATTGTTTAGTGTAATATGGTATGGCCTGTCATTGTATAGTATAATATGGTATGGCCTGTCATTGTATAGTATAATATGGTAAGGCCTGTCATTGTATAGTATAATATGGTATGGCCTGTCATTGTATAATATGGTATAGTATGGAATGGTATGGCCTGCTGTTGTGTTGTATAGTATGGCCCGTTATTGTATAGAATAATATTGTAAGGCCTGCCATTGTATAGTATGGTATGATATGACATGGTATGGTATGGCCTGCCGTTGTGTGGTATGGTTTGGCCCATCATTGTATAGTATAATATGATAAGGCCTGTCATTGTATCGTACGGAATGGTATGCCATGGTATGGTATGTTATGGTCTGCCGTTGTGTGGTTTGGTTTGGCCTGACATTGGGTAGTATAATATGGTATGGCCTGGTATTGAATAGTATGTTATAGTATGTCATGGTATGGTATGGTCTGCCATTGTGTGGTATGGTTTGGCCTGACATTGGGTAGTATAATATGGTATGCCCTGTTATTGAATAGTATGGTATGGCATGTCATGGTATGATATGGTATGGTATGGCCTGTCATAGTACATTATGGTCTGGCATGGTACGATTGTGGGTATCTGAATGGTTTTCCATCAGTATGTCATGTGTGTTTGTCTAGGTATAAATATGTCTGTGCGCTTCCAACCAGTTTTAAACGAAAGTCTGAATTTGGTTCCAGAGTTCTGGTTCATTTCCCAGTCTGTGATGCTTTGTCTGAACGAAAAAGTATAACTTTAGCGCTGCCAAACGAGCCCGAACTGTATCTGGTTCCTCAGTTCAGTCTCGGGCCGAAGTTTTTATTAATAGCTGACCTTTAAGTCCGAACAATGTGAACTAAATGTGAAATAAACGTCAATTCGGCTGGCACAAGGGAGCTCTCAGTGTACAACGATAAAAAGAATAAAGCGTCTATGAAGTGTAAAAACTAACGAGAAAACATTGGGAGTTCTTTTTAACATTTAAAGAGAATCCTTCTAATTTGCATTATTAAACAACCACTTAGTTCAATTTACGTACTTGAAGTATGACATAGGCGTGCTGAAAGCACGTCACAAGAGGAGGTTCGCATTAAGATGTTATTAACTCTATGGGGCAGATTTACAAGCCCCTTGCAACACTTTTACGCCGCCGGTGCATCACTTTTGTGACGCAGCAGCGGCGTAAACAATGCGCCACATTGCGACACATTTACAACGTGATGCATCTAGAGAGATGCGTCACGTTGTAAAGCCCTGCATCACATTATAACTGCGTCAGGTATAATGTATGCAGAGTGGGTGTTCCGACGCAAGAAATCCTCGTAGAAGTGATGCATTGAAATCTAGAAGATTTCACCGCGCCACTTTTACGACGCCATGTGGCAAAATATTACGCTTAAAGCAGGCTTAAGGAGTGACGCAGTACAATAGGATTAGGCATTCCTGAGCATTGCAGGAGTTGGTTCGTGCTTACGAAACGCATCCAGCAATGCGTTAACTTTACGCCAACAGATACTTGACGCATCTGTCAATCCTTGCGCCATGGCGTGCCAGATTGTGAATGCAATGCATCCATGGTGGCGCAAGGTTTTTTTTTTGTGTGTCGCAAGTAAACTGACCCGTCTCTGTTATAATGCAGAGATGCGCCAGTTTCTTGTAAATCTGCCTCTATGTTTGCAAACTTTTCCACTCTCAATCCATTGCGAAACCTGCACAAAGTTGAACGTTACTGAGGCAGGACGCCCAAGTGGGTCATAATTGCCACCTTAATACTTTTCATTCCTGCATCACTGGTTAAAGCGTTTTCTGAGCGCTACAGTACACAACTCACTGGCATTTTAGTCATTTCTTTGAATGCCTCTTTTCTTGCTCAAAATCTGTATCGGGCCTTTACTTATATAGTATTCTGACATCATTCTAAAACTCAAAAGGCTGTAATAGCAGGTGATCGTAGAACCAGATTCAGTGCTGTTCATTTAAACAACCTCAGAAGGATTAATGGCAGCGTCTGCTTACCAGGAATTCAAAGCTATACAATATGGGCCATATTATTAAGAACGGCGATAACATTATCGCCGTTTTAGCGGCAGGAAACAGCCGCTAAAGCGGCGATAAGGGGATTGATCATATGCCCTTGAGAATTCCCATAGAAGCCCAGGTGTGAAGGACATCAAACCTGGGCTTCTATGGCAATTCTCAAGGGCATATTATCAAGTCCCTTATCTCCACTTTAGCAGCAGTTTCCTGTCGCTAAAGCAGCGATAATGGTATCGCCATTCTTGATATTATGGCCCCTATATGTTACAATTCTAGACTAAGGCAGGTGCCATAACGCCGCCCCAAGCTATCTTACCTTTTTGTGGATTCCATTGAAGGTTCCACACACACGAGATAATAAAAACCGTTGCTCAAGTGATGAGAGTGGTGAACGATTTTGGAAACATTCCTGCACAATCGCTTCACAAACAGCCCCACCTGGCAGCGGGTGCAAGGCTCAGAAGAGGCTGTCTGTGTCGGCGCCTTTTCACAGATCTCTGTGCAAGGCTCCATAATGAATCTGAATTTGACCGTGGGTTCAAATGGCAGAAATCACATCATGAAAGAACTGGACAACCGTTTTAAAATCATGTCATCTGTTAACAAAGCCACAGGGTCACCATACACCATCTTAGCGGGAGACTTCAACTGCCACCTGTGTGAAAAATTAAGACCAATAAATAAGGACTGGTCACGCTGCCCAGAGGAAAATGGACCACATTTTGCTCATACCACCGAGGGCAGGGAAATGGAGAACTTTATAAATAGGCACAATCTTTTATTCATAATGGATTTAATTACGATCGGCAATGTGGGGGAACCAAATGCAACGTATAAAGGAAGGGGCTGTCATTCCTATATAGACTTTGTTATGATGTCCCCAACACTTAAAAAATGGATCACAAACTTTGAAATTGCACATAGCCCCTTCAGTGATCAGAACCCGTTGGTTTTGGCTCTTAAATGCATGAACCTGAGAACAGTAGAGGGTGTACCCGATGCCATAGAACAGGCAACGGCACAAGGGAGAAGACTTAAATGGGCAAAGATTAATGGAGACACATTTTACTTCAATCTTGTAACGAAAGGCCAAAAACAATTAAATGATTGCCTGGATGAAAATAAGGGCGGCCAAACTGTGGTCAGGGCCTTTGAAGAAATCGCCCAACTCGTGGATACCCTAATGAAATCCTCCTCAGGAGCTAATCTGCCTCAGACTCCACGCTGGTTTGATCATGATTGTACAAAGGCACTGAAAGACCTGAAAAAATGCCTTGCTGGTCAACCAAAGGACAAAGTTAAAATAGCGGGCAGTAGATCCAATTATAAAAAAGCCCTGAAAGCGCGCTAAAGAACTTTACAAAATCAAGCATGGGAGGACCTAAGGGAAGCAGCAGAGAGAGGTGATCTCACGGCATTTTGGAGAGTTATCAACGACCCGTGTTTTAAAGATCCGAGGGGGCCAGAAATAGTGAATACAATTCTCCCTGAACAATGGTACAATCACTATCTTAGCTTGTACAATCATACTGGGACGATCTTGCAAGAGGAAGGCGCAAAAATAGCAGTACCCGTAAGCTTAGACTTTTCGCTGGGAGAAGTAAAATCAGCAATTCAAGGGCTTTCAAAAAACAAAGCGCCAGGCCCTGACAGCATCCCTCCTGACCTTTATTTGAGCAATATTGACTTGTGGGCACCCATCCTTACTAGGGTCTTAAACGAGGCAGTAGTGGCAGGACTGCCTCGCTCCTGGTCCTCGGCAGTCATCGTCCCAATCCACAAGAAGGGCAGCCGGGACGACCCCCAATGCTATCGTCCTATCTCATTAATAGACGTAACGGCTAAGGTTTTGGGACATGTGATTTTAAATCGTCTACAAATTTGGGCTGAGGACAACCACATTTTAACAGATGTACAATATGGGTTCAGAGAAGGGAGATCCACAACAGATCAATGCCTAAACTTGTACCTTCTCACTGCTAAATATACTATTGCTGCCAAAGGGACTATCCATATGGCCTTTATGGATCTCTCAGCGGCCTTTGATCGTGTCAACAGACAGAAGCTATGGGCCCTGATGATCTCTCTGGGGGTGGATCAAGGGCTAGTTGACACATTGAAGGCATTACATTGGGAGACTACAGCTTCTGTCCGCTATAATAAAGAAGGAATGTAGACAGAGCCATTTCCTTGTACAAGTGGTGTCCGGCAGGGCTGTATATTAGCTCCTTTTTTATTTTCATTGTATATTAATAATTTGGACTGAGAACTCATGAAGTTGGGAGTAGGCTCCCCCCAAATAGGCCAGCGTTCGGTACCCGTCCTCTTGTATGCGGACGACGCAGTGCTGCTAGCCCGCGCCCCATTGGGTTTACAAAAGCTAATTGATGGTTTCGTTAAATTCATGAATTCACTGGATCTCTCAGCTAACCTGGATAAGTCCTTTGTTATGTCGACAGGTACTAACATCAAAAAGGACTTTTCACATAGCATAGGACAACATAAACTAGGAAGAGTTAAGTCCTTCTCTTATCTAGGCGTGCTTTTTGATGAGAAACTGGAATTTAGAAACCTGGTTGAAATACACGCAGTCAAACTGGTGACCTCAACGGGTGCCATAATGGCATACGGGAGGAGGCTAGGTAGATGATCACCGGAACATATTTTGAACTTATATAGAGCGGTTTCCTGCTCCAAGGTGTCATACGGGGCAGAAGTTTGGGGCTGTAAAATCAATCATGTGCACCATATACAAGCCGAAGAAAATACATTTTTTAAAAGACTATTAAAGGTCCCTCAGAGCACCCCTTCATACATAACACACGGAACTGGGCGAGCCATATATTGAGGATAGAATTATGGTCCGACCCATCCTTGCCTGGATAAAGATCTGGACTAACCCAGAGGCCGGCCTCAGCAGACAGATCATTAAGGACTGCCTGAGCCGGGATAGAGGGGGTCAGATCCCGTGGCTCAAATATGTAAAAGACACCATGGAAGGAATTGGTTGCAAGAATTTGTTCTCCGAGCCGGAGTCCACGGCCAATCTGAATAAAACTCTGGTTAAAAAACTTTTCACCGCTTGGGCATCCGCCAGAAGAGCCCACGCTGAAACCAGGAAAACATCCGTTGTGGCCCATAGTCTACTAAAAACAACGCCTGGAATGGAACAATACCTAGCGGTGATGCACAATGCGCAGGAAAGATTCTATGGGCCCGATGTAGGTAGGGCTTTACCGATCGGTATTGGCCGAAAATACCGATTTTTGGCCCTTACCGATCGGTAAACAGCCATCGAGATGTAGGGAACCAAAAACAGAACGATTCGGATAGAAAACCGATTCGGAATGAGTACCGAATGGGAAAGAATCCGATACGTACATACCGAAAATCGGATATGTAACGAATCGGAAAAACACCGAATCGGTTACAAAGACCGAATCGGTCCTTGTACCGATTCGTTAGTGACACCGATTCGGAAAATCACCGATTCGGTCCTTGTACCGAATTGTAAGTGACACCGAATCGGAAAATCACCGATTCGGTCCATGTACCGAATCGGAAAAAATACCGATTCGGACATGATCCGAATCGGTAAACATGCCGATTCGTATGAATCTCCGATCGGGAAATTCCCCGATTCCGACAGTTGGGGAGATGTAGGGAGGCACAGAAACTCCGAAATCGGCTCAAAATCGGTAGAATTCACTCGGTATTTACCATGGATTGCAATCAGGTGGTAACCAACTCCAACCCATATAAACAGTCCCAAAATGCATTGCAACTTGCAGGATGGCAGCTTTCTATGTCATTGCGAGGCGGCTACGGCTACAGCAGGAAGAACAGAGGGAATGGCTACGAAATGAACAGGTCTACAGACAGAGGATAACCCTGTTCATGCTCACTGAGGCTGAGATCCTACAGAGATACAGGCTGGACTCTGACACCATACTTGAGCTCATCAGGGACCTTAAGCCATACTTGGACCACCACACCCCAAGGGCACACGCCATCCCTGCGCACGTCCAGGTGCTATGCAGCCTACACCTGGTAGCGTCTGGTAGCTATCAAAGTGGAGCAGCAGCAGCAGGAGGGGTGAGCCAGAGCAGCCTGTCAAGGTTCTTCCACATATTCCTTGACGCCATGATAGACAGGATGGAGCAATACATCTCATTCCCTGCAACCCACGCAGAACTGCTACAAACCAAAGCAGACTTCTACCAGATGGCGCAGTTTCCCCAAGTCATCGGTTGCATAGATGGCACGCATATTCCGATTTGCCCACCAGCGGACACCGAATACATATACCGCAATCGGAAATCGACACACACCATCAACGTGCAGGTGATCTGCAATGCCAAGTGCACCATCACAGACCTGGTAGCAAAATTTCCAGGGAGTACCCATGACTCCTATATATTCCAACAGAGCGGCATATATGCACGGCTGATGGCTGGCGATTTTGGAGAAGGATACCTCCTAGGTGAGCCACATCATCAGACCCCCATAACACATAGTAGGTAGGTGTAATACATGTATGCATGTGTCTAATGTGACCCCTTTCTCTTCCAGGCGACAGTGCATATGCCCTCCGCTCATTCATACTCACCCCCTACCTCAACCCCTCCACACCCAGCCAAAGGAGGTATAACCGGGCCCACATACGCACCAGGAATGTTGTTGAACGGACCTTTGGCATCTGGAAAAGTAGATTCAGATGCCTGCACAAGAGTGGAGGTGCAAGGCAGTATACCCCCATCACCTGCTGCAAGATCATAGCTGTATGTGCAATGTTACACAACCTTGCGGTCAAGAAGGGCACTGAGGTGGAGTTGTCTGACTACGAGGACTATGACGACGACGAAGCTGTGCCACTGACACAGCCAGCTGGGGTGTGTACGCCATGTGATGGCAGATACAGACGTGAGGAGATCACTGAGAACTATTTCTGACTGAGTACAGATGCAAAGACAGCTAAATGTTGCTTGGAAAATTAAATTTTTAATAGTGATGCACCACAGTTACATCACTGAAGTGCATCAAAAAATGGAGTCTGTAAAAACAAATAAAGTCCAGGGTTCTGGTTTGCTCATCCCCCCTTGCCAGCCTATTTTTTGGCCCGCTTTCCAGACCCACTGGGGTGTCCCTCGGCCCCCTCCGAATGGCCTGCAGCATCAGCGGATCGCCTGGTGCTCCTCCTTGGCTCTGATGCAGCGCTGGCCGGGCTGCTGCGGCTGCTGCTGTCTCCAGCATCACCCAGGTCCAGGGCAGGATTGGAGGCGGCGTTTGATATTAACATGGCCTCCATGGCCGTGGTGATCCTGGCCATCCCCCTGGTCAGCTCAGCCGTATGCTGACTGAGCACCGACTCCTGATTTGAGCTTCGATGGCACAGCTGTGCGGTCGCCGCTGCAAGGCGGGCCATGGCCCGGTTGAGCACCCGGGCATCCCTCCTGCGCGCAACCTCATGCTCCTCCTGCCTGGCAGAGGAGTGGGTGATGGCAGTGGTCAGCCTGCCCAACCCTGCTGCCACCTCCTTGTTGCTGTCCACAACAGCCTGGAAACCCTTCACCAACTCCCCCATCTGCATGTTGTGCTGCAGGAGCTGGCGTTGGCAGGCCATGGTGGATCTGGCCTGTTGGCGCTGGATTTTGACCATCTGGCCCTCCAGGCCCAGGAACACACTGCCCTCCCGTGCTGGTGCAGCAGTGGTGGTGGTGGTGGTGGTGGTGGCACGGCGTCTGGCACTGCTGCCTCCGGCCTGCTGAGTGGGCAGGGGTGCCACTGGTGGGGGTGTGGTGCTGGCCGGTCCCGGAGCCCCTGCTCCCAGGACAGGTAGGACGGGTGGCAAGGCCACGGTTGTGGCAGGTGCTGTTGTCGGCGGAATGGTCTGCCTTGTAGGGGAGTTTTCAGGTGAAAATTGCAAGGGGGGTGTGCTGGCCAGTACTGGGGAGTGCACTGCTTGGTAATCAATCACCAGGACTCCCTCCATTCCAAGCCCTGGGGTGTCTCCTTCCTCATCCTCATCCTCCTCCTCCTGGCCAGGCTGGCTGGTGCTCGGCCCTGCCACTGCAGTATTTGATGTTGAAGCTCCCTCTGCTGCCACAGTGGTGCCGCCTGATGGTGCCCCTAGGTACAAAGAAGCATTTGTAAACTGAGTGCCGATGTATTACAGTCAGTACAATTATGGCATTCCACATGTCCTTGCATCTCCTTACACCGTGTCACACTGTTTCCTGTCTTGTGATTCTGCACTGACATATTTGGCTAACTTCTGCTGACTACATGTACCATGATGCTTGTCTCTTGTATGTTGGTGACAGTACAGTGCTGGTGTTTGCCTATGCATTGTGTCTAATGGGGAGGTGTCTGGTAGGGTGTGTCATGATGCGCATGCTTCTTACCTGTAGCTGTGGCCATCGCAGTGCTGTCCAGGGTCCCGATCCCTACGATGCTCTCCCTCTCGATGGTGCTGGAGACAATTTCCTCCAGCTCGGTGAGGGGTGGCGCCGGGTTCTTGCCTCCTCCGGTGAGTCCAGCCTGCCTTTGGAGGTCGGCCAGCTTCCTCTTCGTGAGGCTGCGGAGGTCGTAAAACCTTTTCTTAAGTTCCTCAATGGACCTGGGGGTGACTCCAGCAGCATTGACCTTCTGGGCGATGTCGGCCCACAATCTCCTCTTGGTGCTGTCTGGCACGTTGAGGGACAGCTTGCCAAAGAGCTGGCGGTGCACCCTCACCACCTCCTCAACCAGCACCTGAAGTTCTGTGGTGGTGAATTTGGGCTTCCTCTTTTGGGAGGACTTCTGGCTTCCTGCCTGATCTGCCATGTTCTCCTGCTCCTGCTCAGTCTGCAACCTCCTTCTCCCACTGCTGCTAACTGTGTGTTGGGCCCAGGCAGGCTTTCCAGAAACTTCTAGATACTTCTTAATTGGCTGCACCTGCCAGGGTTGCCACTCCCTGTTTGGGTGGGGGAGGGGGAGCCACCTCATTGGCTGAATCGCCTATTACCGAATCGGTAAAATCCGAATCGGTATTTTCCGATGCGGTATTTTCCGATTCGGTAAAAGCCGAATCGGTTCATGCAATGCATTCCTATGGGCTTTTTCGCCATGGGTCTATGATTGCCGAATCGGTTTTTACCGATTCGGCTTTTACCGATTCGGTGGTAGCCGATTCGGTGTTTTCCGATTCGTTGTTGGCCGATTCGGTAATTTCCGATTCGGACCGAGCTGAATCGGAACGTACCGAATCTCATTACCGATGCCGACCGATTCGGTTTTCATTCGGTATTTTTTTCCTACATCTCGTTTTCCGATTTCAGAATACCGATTCGGCCCGCCTCGGTATTTTGAAATCGGAAAATCCCGTTTACCTACATCGGGCCCTATATGACTAGATTCCGACTGAATCTCCTTCACCATTTACTGGCTGTTCCTGCAGGCTTCACACGCTCGGTAAAGTTGAAGGGTACCTGCGGCTGCGACACTAGGTCTCCGCAGGATACCCTTCACTTTCTTTTATTATGTCCTTTTTACTCAGTTCCCAGATGGAAGTTTTTAGTAAGGATCTTGAAAAATAAAAAATTGAGACATGCTAAAGCAGCCCTCCTTTTTCTGCAAAAAGCCTCAGACCCACATACTTTATTATGTATTATAAGTTTCATTAAGGTGGCCATGAGATTAAGGAACACCAGGGAAATATCGGCCCACATTAAACCATAGACTAAATCAACGTCTGTATAAAATCCCCAATGATCTAATGTTTATCTTGCCCCTTTTTTAGACCTATTTTTTATTGCTCTTAAAATGTCATTTTAAAAATGCTTTTTAAATATTGTATGTATGTATTTTTATGCTCTATAATGGTATCTTTTTAAGTACCGAATAAAGATATTTGATTTGATTTGATTTGAATCTGATCCCACCCACCTGCTTCCCACAAGGAGTGTAAATGACACCACTGTCCCTAATGAACCATTTCCATGGGCTTACCAAGGACTCTGTGACTGGAATGGCAGGTTGCAGCAGGGAGGGAAGGCATGCTGGAAGGACCAGAAAAGGGAGAGGAGGAGAGAGGAGGGAGGTGGCCGACATGGACAACAGGAGGGGGGGAGGGATGAGAAACACTGACACCCGGAGGGTGGGCGGGAGGGGGGAACCTGCAACACTGACAAATGGGGCGATCAACAACAGGCAAGGAATCATGAGGGAAAAGAAAAAAAAGAGTACCTCAGTCCCAGTGCAAGCAGCAGCGTGAGGACACTAACCAAAAAAAATAAATCAATACTTGGTCCATGCACCTGAGGAAAGAAGAGGAAGTAAAGCCGGCAGGTGCTGTCCAATTAGGAGGCAGAAAATAACCGTGACAATGAAGTCAACAAATGGTAAGCAATGGGCGGGCTCAAATGCTCTTGTTGTTATTCCATAGCTCTCTCAAGCGAAACTGCATGCTGTGCAAGTGCTGTCACAGGCCTGACCTAAAAAGAATTACCCTCACTGCTTTTTTCACTGAAACAGCTTCTGCTAAGGGGAAGAAAAGGCTGAGTGAACCTGCCCCAGATGGCCAGCTGCCAGCTCGCCAATGCATAAATGACCCACTTACGGTCCCATTAGAGTTGCCCCCGGGTTTTGGTTGGGTATGAGTAAATTAGGCGTAACCTCTGAAATGAGGAATTACAAGGAAAACTGTTATACCACTGATTACCTACAAGGAAAACTGTTATACCACTGATTACCAGAGCCAGCCCTCTTTTCTCCTTGCATCGTCTGATGGGACAAGTGAGTTCAATTACTAACCACATCTGAATTGATGGGCCACTTGTTAAAAAGGGGCTTAGTGTTCCAATGAGCCACTTGCCCGTATGATTGAGGTGGACATTGTATCGCGGTTGTGACTGTGCAGAACGTGCACCACAATAGTGCGATAGTAATATAGGCACAGATTATTAAACTTTTTTTCAACGCAAGGGGTTATTAGTTGAGAGAGGTCAAACTCTACTCAAGCAGCAACCACAGCTCTTGTCAGGGTGAAACCCAAGAAATCCCCAAATTAACTTGTGCTTAACCCTTTGGTAGCTTGCCACAAAGGAATCCAAGTTTAATTTAGAGGCAATGTCTAAAGTATTTATTTAGCACTCAAACAGTAATAAAGGGAAAACACAACACTAGAAAACTCCCACGCCAAATTAGAAAAATACACAGTAAAGTTTAAAATGACAAAAATCCAATTATTAGAACAGGAGGTATTCAATGTTAGCCTGGCGCAGAGGTGGCTCCGGGCAGCAATACAAAGTCCTGTGTCCGAAACGCATCGCACAGCGGCGGTTCCAGGATGGCGGGTCTACAATGTGAGGTCCTTCGTAGGAGATGCATCATGCAGCGGTAGTTCTAATGCAGGCTTATGAGGATTTACGTTGTGCTGCATTGGTTCTGCTGAAGACATAGCTGGGCTGTCAGAGCACCGTTATCACTACTTCCACGTGTCCAGGACTCTAGCTGCACCTCTCGGGGGTAGGACTCATAGCAGGACTTGGCAAGGGGCAGGGTTCAAGGTGGTTGGAGCCTTTTCTGTCCCTGAGGTTCTGATCAGGAGGCCAGACAACTAGCCATTGGAGTCACTCTGGTGGTCCTGGGTTCAAGATGCGGTTCTAGTTCTACTCACTCAGGCAACACGGCAACAGGACAGCAGAGTAGCAGGGCAGTCCTTCTTACAGCAGATCTGCACAGAAGTCCTTCTTCTGAGTCTTCCACAGGTCCAGAAGTGAACTGAAGCGTTGCGTCTGGGTGGTTCACAATTAATATCTGGTGCCAGCTTTGCAGTGAAAGAAGATTCTGGAGTTTCCACCTGCAGAGGTGTCTGGAATTTCCTGACTCCCTGTCCTGGTCCCAGTCTGTCTGGGGGAACACTGGGCTAGTGTGAAGTCCAATGCGTGTGCGCTGAGGCTGTCCCATTGAATTGCAAGTGTGGCAGGTGGCACCTCTGCCCCCTCATCCTGCTAGAGATGGGTCATCCTGCCAGCAGCCAGACTCTCTAGGCTTCCAATCAAACAATATCACTTACTAAATGTAAAGTCTGGTGGCTCAGTGGACTAATGCATCCACTGCAGGGGCCTGTGTTCAACCTCATGGTCACATGTTTGAATCCCGGCGGGCCCACTCAGCCTTTCATCCATTTGATTTGGATAAAATGAGTACCATTGAGTTGGGTAACAATATACATCTGTTATTTCAGCACCAAGATGCCCTGTTGCTTGGGTGAATGTGCGCTTTACAAATACATATGTAATGTTATAAGGTAACCCAATGTTATCCTAAGGGAGAGGTAACCCTGGCAATAGAGAAAAACTAATTAAGGAGTTTTTCTCCACCAGAACATGTAAAACATAAAAGTGAATGTTTAACTTTTTTATTCCAATGCACCCTTTCCTATGGGATGCTTAGGGCTTACCGTAAGGGTGACTTACATGTATTTAAAGGAAGGTTTAGGCATTGCGAAATGTTTATTTTGCCTGATCGAAATGGCAGTGTAGAACTGCACACACAGGCTGCAATGGCATGCCTGCAACATATTTAAAAATAGTACTAAAATGGGGGGCACAACAAGTGGCCTGGCATACTAGTAGCATTTAAATTAAAGGCCCTGATTACCACCTTACTAGGGACTTACAAGTAAATTAAATGCACCAATTGGCAGTTCGCCAATTTTACCATGTTTAAAGGAGAGACCAAAAGCCCTTTAGCATTGGTTAGCAGTGGTAAAGTGCGCAGAGTCATAAAGCCAACAAAAACGAGTTCAGCAAATTAGGCGGGGTGAAGGCAAAACGTTTGGGGGTAACCCTGTGGAGAGGGCCAGGTGCAACAGAAATGCAGCAAAGGAACTTGCTGCGCCTCTTTGCGTAACAGGCTGAGAGTGGAAATGTGCCATATTTACAAAGGTATGGCACAATTCTGCTCTCTTCTTTTTCTCGTGCCCTTGTGGCGGAGTAAGGCAAATGCAGTCACCCTTGTGCAACGGCATAAAGGGGCCTGCACTGTGGGCAGGATAGTTTTTTCTGCAGGCAGGAATACCTTCCAGTAGAAAAAATCTATTCTTTAAAGATTATTCCCCTTTGTATGTGAACTGAAAAATGTAGCACACATGGAAAGAAGAAGGGCCCGATTCACAGAACTAACTTAAGACAAAATCCTAAACTTACTACTTTTGGTATTCACAGAAGTTAGGATTTTGTCTGAAGTTTGTCTTAAGACAGACTTAAGACAGATTTAAAACAGACTTAAGTTAGGATTTTGTCTTAAGTCTGTCTTAAGTCTGTCTTAAGATAAACTTAAGACATAATCCTAACTTCAGTGAATACCAAAAGTAGTAATTTTAGGATTTTGTCTTACGTTAGTTCTGTGAATCGGGCCCGAAGACTCCTTGTTAAGACAGCCTCTGGTGGGCGCACCATTTTGGTGCTGACCCAGGTTTACGGACTTTGTTAAATCTGGGTTGGCGTCACAATCCATAGATGGATGCAAGGGAATGCTCATGCTCCAACCATGCAGCACCTCTTCGACTGAAGGTTACGCGACACAGCGTAATGGGCCGCCTTGTGTTACATTTTTTTTTACTAAGCCACGCAGATTGGGTTTTGCGTGGCTTAGTGACACAATTTTGCTTTGGGGCTGCGTCAAACAAGTGACGCAATCCGACTGCACAATGTTAGTAAGTATCGGCCCTAGAGTCTAAAGTCTGTCTCCTTATTGGCGGAGAGACGTCCGGTGACATGTCCTAGCTCTTCTTGACTTCTCTATCGCGCAATCCCTCTGTGTGCAGCCAGACAGTCAAACTACGCGGCTTGCGCGGGCGTTCTCTGCGCGGTTGTTGCTGCGGCATCTGGAGCTTGGCGACCACGTTTGCAACAAATCAGGGGCGTCTGCGTGATCAGAATCCGTAGCATCGCCTTTGGGGCGGAAGCACTTGCCCTCGATGGTCCTCCTGGGATATCCAGAGGGAACAGGCAGATTGATGGGCCTAACCATCCATCGGATGCCACTTCAGCCCTTCACTAATTCAACCAAAATAGCATTTATCTGACAGAAAAGCACTCTCCTCCAAAAAGGACAGGCCCACTCATTGGAGACCTTTCAAGCAGATTGTCTGTTTCCATCTTTTAGCCTCGTCTTTGCCTCATCTGGAACTTTTTTTTATATCTTCTTTCATCTAAAGTGAAGTTTCAGAACCATGACCCCGTGGCTGGACCGAGGCAGCTGCCAGGAGAGAAAATGACAGATCTGTTTCAAATAGCCTGCAAAGAATATTACACTTCTGGAAAACCTTCATGGGCAGAAGAGACACAAATCGATAATTGACAAGACTGATGCATCCCTTCCAATGGACTTTTTAGTTTTACAAACACCAAGGAAAACCTCAGAATGCCGTCAAAATCAAGAAAGGTACTTAAAAAATAATATTAATAATGATTTATTTTTTTATGAAAATACAAAAATAGCCAGATACACAAAAACTATAAACTGAGCACTGTACAAGCAATTGCTGTCAAACATTTTCGGATTCCTCAGACGGGCTTTGTCCTGCTCGGGTCTCGTCAGCATAATGTAATTGACATGACGTAAGAATAATGATGATGCAATAGTTTTCACGTCAGGTGTGAGTGTTGCAGACCCACACATGCCAACATTTCGGAAGTGGAAAGTGGGAGATTAAAAATAGTAATAATAATCGCGAGAATGTTTTTCTCCCCTTGACTTCTATTGAGACCTGAATCAGTTCTATTGACACTGGATAGTTTTTTCCCCTTTCCTGTCAGGACAGGAGCACAGAGGAAGTGATGTGGCAAGCAGAGAGAGCGTGCCAAAAATGTTGCGCAATGGCCCGCAGGAGCAGGTTGTTTCCAATGCATAGTCCGAGTCACACAAGACCAATCCCCGTCTGGAGAATACTGACGATGAATTGAGGTTTTGCACAAAGGAAATGAAAATGGCTGTTGGGAGTCTAGCCTTGAAATCTGTAGTCTCCAGACATGTATGCAGATCTGCTAACTAAAAAAAAGTCACTGTGTGGGGAGAGGGTTGTCCCACAGAGGAGGCGATGTATTGTGCAGAGAAGTACCTACGAGGCACTTTTGCCCCATCCACACCACCAATCCCCTTCGGAAAAAACACAGAAATGCTGGTTGAGGCTGGATTAGCACCAGCCTCAGCCAGGATTTCTGTTTTTTTCCTGCCCATTTCACACCCCTTAAAGGAAATCAGCTGTTCGAAGCCTCGAAAGACCAGCTAGAGAACCACTCTTTGTAGCGATTTCTATCTCGTTTCCATAGACATGATATCTAGAGGAAGGTTTGTGATGTAAAATTTGCTTAATAATTTAGTGTTTAGCTTTGCTAAACCCTCTCGTATCGTATCGTAATTGCATTTATATAGCGCTTACTACCCCTGACGAGACGTCGAAGCGCTTTTTCAGCGGGTGGCACGCTACTCCGGGACCCATAGAGGATTAGTGTTGAATTAGTATAGTGAAACATATAAGTACATTTTAAGTGGTGGATAGGTTAGTCAGTTATTTAGATAGTAGAAGGATAGAGGAGGACAAAGGTTTGTATTTATTTATCGCTTGTTGACGCACGCTATTCAGGAAGCCTATGAAGGGTTAGTGATGAATTAATATGGTGAAATATGAGGTAATTTCAGTGGTGGATATTAGTCTGTTACTTGGAGTGAGAAGGATAGCGGAGGGATAAAAGGGGAAGAAATATTTGCATTCATATGGCACTTGTAACCCCTGATGGGTGTTTAAGCGCTTTTCTGGCGAGTAGCACGCCACTCCGGAACCCATAAAGGTTTATTGTTGAAAATTAGTATAGTAAAAAAAAGCATTTCTGGCCCTGGTCCTGGTCAGTCTCTAACATGCTCAAACAGGCAACTGCCCTTGTCCTCTCCACCCTTAGCCTCGACGCCCGGGCTGATACGCCCTAAGCCTGGCCTTTTATAGCCCTAGTTATCAGAAGACCCTTTCAGCCAATGGGAACCCTAGCCCTAACATTATCTAATCACAACACTAGCCCTAAAATCTAGAACCAATAGGAGACCAGCACCTTACAGCCAATCTTAGCCCTAGGCCAAGCACCCAATCAGTTCAAAAACCCTGATCTCTACGTCCAATAAAGGCCTTAGCCCTGCCAGTAGTCCCAACCCAAGTCCAAGCAGCCATTGGTACAGGTAGCCCTAGTTCCTACTTCCAATTGAAAGCCTAACCCTACTCTTAGTCCCACAACTAAACCAACAACCAATCACACCAGAAGCCCCAAATAGCTACTTCCAATTAAAGGTCTAACCCTAGCCCTAGTCCCACCCTACTCCCAACAACCAATAACATAGGAAGCCCTAGTCCCTACTTCCAATAGAAAGTACAGGATAAACAAATCAAAATAGGGATCCGTTTGTCGTGATTTGTTGCCCCTAAATGTTAGTAATATTTTCCTGCTATTCAGGGCAATATGTGTAGGATCAGTTGATGAGTTCATCATTGTTACTTGTGGTATTTGTTCATTGTTGAAAGGAAGCATTGTGGCAATTGACACCCTGCAGCAACATTGCTGTCAATATCTGTGTGATGTAATGGTTTAAGCAGGCATTGATGGTGCCATACTCTCCTTTAAACCCTAATGTTCCTTGTTTACACCCTAAAGGAGTAGCCGAGTAGGAAGTACATACGGAGGGCACAGTGGAGATGCTTGCCTCAGCATAACCTCACCTATAAATTATTGTAAACAAGACCGCTATACAATACCCATAATGCAGCATTTTGATTGGCTCGTAGCGGGTTGATAGCTACCCTGGATATTTACAGCCAGTGCCTGGGCAACCTTTATTACAATTTCAACTCAAATGCCACTTCATCTTCTTCCCGTAAACAGCTACCTGTAAACACACTGAATTCAAATAATGAACAAGAAAGTTCACCGAGATCACAGAATGTGCAGAAGCAGAACACCTACATTCAAATATGTCTTACCTCTGCTGCTATAAGTTCCCAGAACAAATGAGTCCCTGGAAAGATGCCTTCCATTTGTTTGTTTTTCATATTTGAATTGGTCTGAGTCGCAGAAAACTGTGGTGACTATTTTTAGTGTGTTTTAAATTAGGACCCTCATTTTCTTGTCATTTATAATGTTACATATTTTAAAATGTGTTGTAATTAATTAACCTGCAAGGCAGTCATTTATAAATTAAATTATGCAGAGTAAAATTATCTGTAAACAATAAATACATTTTTCAATGTGTTTATCATTTTCTTAGATTAAATTCACAATAACAATTATTATATTCCAGTGCACGTTCATGCAAGTAGATGCAACTGCTGACAAGAGAGAGTGGGAATAACGAAAAAGAAAAATATTAAATGTCCATACAACAACTAATTCGGAGGGTCTCACTACCCACACAAATCAACTTGTTTTTAATAGTTTTCTGCATCCCCAAAATCAATTCCAATATATTTGATTGGAAATGAAAAATAAATTTAAATGTCTACCAAAATGTACCATGTACTCCTGGCTCCCAACATGTGGGTGGAGCCAAAACCCCTCTCTAGTGATTCTCACATAATTGTCTGGCAATAGCTGCGCTGTCACGCCAGACCGTAAAAACACTTTCACAATGACAGTGGTGCTCTTAGAACATTAATCAGCACACCTGACGATCTCCCCCCTCGCAGGTCTATCCTTGATGTGAGCATCTACTAATAAATCCGCAATGTGAAAATAAAGATTGTGGTGCAGATTTACAAGCCGCTTGCGACACATTTACACTGCTGTTGCGTCACTTCTGTGACACAGCGGCGGCGTAAACTATGCACCATGTTGCGCCTTACTTACAATGTAGTAAAAAAGGGGGGTGGTGATGGACGGAGCATCTGAACCAATCAAACACTCACACCCAGTCAACAGATCTGGGTTTAATCCATCACCGTTCTTTCGCCCACTCTGCCACCCCAGTTCAGACATGGCCATATACAAATCAGTCTGACCCTGTGCCTCATGGGAACAGTCCAGCCCGAACTGCCAAGCCATGCCTTCCCTGGACCGGAAACAAGCTTCCTAGGACCGGTTTCTGGCATTTCAGCCGTCTTCAGCCAGGGTTGCTTGAATCCAGAGGAAAAGTGAGCAAGGGACTCACGTCTGAGCATACCCTGCCACACTTATGGCGGCCAAAAGCGGTACAAAAGGGGGTGGTGATGGACGGAGCATCTGAATCAATCAGACACTCACACCCAGACAAAAGATCTGGGTTTAATCCATCACCGTTCTTTAGCCCACTCTGCCACCCCTGTTCAGACATGGCTATATGCAAATCAGTCTGACCCTGTGCCTCATGGGAACAGTCCAGCCCGAACTGCCAAGTCATGTCTTCCCTGGACCGGAAACAAGCTTCTGAGGACCGGTTTCTGGCATTCCAGCCGTCTTCAGCCCGGCTTGCTTGAATCCAGTGGCAAAGTGAGCAAAGGACTCACGTCTGAGCATACCCTGCCAACTTCTGGCGAGCAAAGCAGTACAAAAGGGGTTGGTGATGGACTGAGCATCGGAACCAATCAAACACTCACACCCAGTCAACAGATCTGAGTTTAATCCATCACCATTCTTTAGCCCACTCTGCCACCTCAGTTCAGACCTGGCCATATGCAAATCAGTCTGACCCTGTGCCTCATGGCAACAGTCCAGCCCGAACTGCCAAGCCATGCTTCCCTGGACCGGAAACAAGCTTCCTAGGACCGGTTTCTGGCATTATTTACAACGTGATGCATCTAGGGAGATGTGTCACGTTGTAAAGCCCTGCGCCACATTAAACCTGCGTGAGTTTAATGTATGCAGGGTGGGCGTTCCGTCTGAAAAAGCCTCGGAAAAGTGACGCAATTAAATCTACAAGATTTCACTGAGTCACTTTTCTGACGCTGCTGCATCAAAACCTTGCGCCTGCTCGAAGCAGGCGTAAGGCGTGACGCAGCATGTTAGGTATGGGCAGCCCCTGAGCATTGCTGGAGTTGTGTCGCGCTTGCGACACAACTCCAGCAATGCCCCACCCTTACGCCTGCTGAGCCATTATATGTCGCTCGGCCAGATTAAGGCATTACATGGGCTCTGGTTGGCATCAAGCTGCTTCTCGTTCCTTTATTGATTGACTAAACACGTTTTTTCAACAGAATGAAATAAAGTGTTTGCCTAACAAGTCTGCCGCGTGAGTAACATGTTCAAGGTGTGATCTGACGGTGTGAGCCCGCGCACAGGGCTTTGTTTGAAGTCCGTTAGGTGAAAGCACTTCCGTGCAGGCCTCTTCCTGCCAGCCCCAGGCCAGCGAATTCAACTCGTGCTGCAAAAGGGGAATTTAGGGGGATAAACATCTGGTCTCAAGACTTTCAGCACAGTTCTGCAGATGGCATCCTCTCTTTCATCTGTGATGTCTTTAGAGAAATGGAGGTTGTCTTTTTACTTTGCAATGATGTCATACAAATGCAGTCAATTCGCAAGAATGCAATCATTTTTGTGAACTGCAGTTTAAAAATGTGTTACTAGTTGCGAACAACGTTATTGCATAAATGTAAGGGCTGCAGCGGTTTGTTTGTAATTATGGGTTAATCGCACTTGCCACTTACTTACCATATGATGCATCATACACAGATTTCAACAAAAATGGTTTTTTTTAGCCCAGACAGGTAAAAAGTTAATAAACAACAGTGCCACACTTGGTTCTGCCATTTGTAGAACCCTTGCCAGGGCTAAATTTGAGCCGGTGGCTTCTGGTGCTCGGCACCAGCACTCACTTGTCAGCATCAGCACCTGTGACGGTCTGCCACTAAGTGGCACAGTCTGGCTAATCTAGAATAGCACAAGTCAATTATTAATTCCTTTATGCTTTGTAAATTACTACTATCTGCCACCCAAACAATTCTTACAGCTTGGAGGGCCTGAAATAGTCAGAATTGTCTCACTTGTAGGAGTGTGATGGTTAGTAGTTGTGTTGTTACTATCATTGGCAGCATGGCAGGGGCAACGTGTGGTGTAAACTGCAGTGGCCTCCCAAAAATCGCCCTTGCAATTATGTTTTTTCAAATTAAACCCTGAACCTTGCAGTACCCTTGCACTGTTTAACTGTTCACGTTTCAGCTACTGGTTGCTGTATTCAGTTGTTAAACTAGGCCTAACGAGTTCAAACTTTACCTAGACAGTAATAGGGCATTTTAACTAAGTATGGGCGAATTTTGCGAATCAGCGGTTCGCAAATTCGTGCGAAATCGCAAAAAAATCCACGAATTTGCGGATTTCCCCACGAAATCGCGGATTGTTTTGCGATTTTGCACCATACTTAACTGGAGTACTTTGTACTGGCTAATTAGTAAGTGCTACCTCGTTGGGTAAATGTATAGTGCTTTTCCTGCACTACAGCTGCGTAGGGCCAGAAGAGTTGCCTCCAATGACCATGCGTGTGTAACTTTGCCATCGCACCGAAGGGCGCCGGGGTCCCTCAAGTGAGCTGTCCATCATAGTGGGTAAAGGGCAGGAAGACGGTGCACACCGCTAGTGTGTGTGTGGGGGGGCAAATGGGGGGCTTCTATGCGAGTTCACATGCCTCTTGTGTGTATAAAAGGACAGGCACCGATCAGAAAAGCAGATGAGGAGAAAGAAGCTTGTGGTCACAGGAACTGCACGGGGATTGAGCTTGTGAAAGTCAAGGATGCAAAGGCCTCCATCAAGCATCATAGCTAATTTTTGATGGTAGATATGGGGAGAACACACACCTGCCCAGCCTCGACAAAGCGCACATTTTTTTGGGCAGATTAACTTTGCCATCGCGATGTAGGGCGCCGGGGTCCCTCGAGTGAGCTGTCCATCATAGTGGCTAAAGGGCGGAAAGACGGTGCACACCGCTAGTGTGTGTGGGGGGCAAACGGGCCGGGCTTCTATGCGAGTTCACATGCCTCTTGTGTGTATAAAAGGACAGGCACCGATCAGAGCAGCAGATGGGGAGAAAGAAGCTCGTGGTCACAGGAACTGCCCAGCCTGGACAAAACGCACATTTTTGGAGGGCTGATTAACTTTGCCATCGCGCCGAAGGGTGCCGGGGTCCCTCGAGTGAGCTGTCCATCATAGTGGCTAAAAGGCGGGAAGACGGTGCACACCGCTAGTGTGTGTGTGGGGGGCAAACGGGGGGGTTCTATGCGAGTTCACATGCCTCTTCTGTGTATAAAAGGACAGGCACCGATCAGAGCAGCAGATGAGGAGAAAGAAGCTTGTGGTCACAGGAACTGCACAGAATAGAGCTTGTGAAAGTCAAGGATGCAAAGGCCTCCATCAAGCATCATAGCTAATTTTCGACAGTAGATATGGGGAGAACACACACCTGCCCAGCCTTGACAAAACGCACATTTATTTTGGGCTGATTAAGGAGTTACTGAATTTGACCTTCAACTCAGGCACCTACTTTATCTATATCTGTAAGTGCTTCCTGCAGGAGCCTCGTTGTCTACTTGTAACTATTCTCTGACCCTGCTTCTAAGGTCAGACCAGGGTCAGAGAATAGTTGCAAGTAGGCAAGGAGGCGCCACTCAGGAAGCACTTACAGGGTTACAGCAGGTGCCCAAGTTGAAGTTAATTTCTTTGTAACCACTTTGTAAACGGTTACAAAGAAATTAGCTTTAACTTGGGCACCTGCTGTAACCCTTGCGGATTCGCGGATTTTGCCGTGACTTTGCGTGAATCGCGGATCACCAAATCGCGGAAAGTCCGCAAATTCCACAAGCGGAACAAATTTTCCACCCATACTTAGTTTTAGCCCATTTAGCGTGGTGTAAATCTGTTGCGCTGCGGGCGTTCTATTTCGTGGGCAGGGTTGCATCGGCCAACGGACGTGCACAGCCCTACTGAGGTAATGCTCACGGCGGACGTTGGCCGACGGCAGCAGCTATTGGGTTAAAATGGTGATGTGGTAAAATAATAGTCACAGATTGTGCTGTATTGTCCAAAATAATTTGCTTTTGTTGATGTTTAAGTCAGGCAACCCTGAGCATAATTTTGTGCTCCATTGCCATATGATTCCAGTCGCCCTGTTCACATGTATTTGATTGGTTAGTATTATTCACAAGCAGCAAGGCTTACAAAACCTGCTTTGCATTGAATTATGGATTTTATACCAATAAGAAGTTAAACGTTTTGTGTGATGTTAATTTTATATGGTATAGTCTGATAATATATGACACAAATTTTCCCAATACGTAATTGTAACATCACTCCTCACCTGTCATAAGAAAATTGCATGGCTATTCGGCCTAACACTTTGTAAAAGTTCATAATGGGTGAGGAACTGAGCAGACCATCAGTGGGAGCGACCACCTAAAGAATTGCAATAAATAACAGTTTGTAGGCTCCCGTTCTTTTTTCTTTTCATGAAAGTTAAGAGTCATTGGCTACTCAAAAGAAATTTCTGTAATTTTGCTGATTTATTCAGCTAATGAAATTCGTCACAGGGGACAGCAATCTCTCTGCATGTTTATATTTTTCTCTAAATCACTGAGCAACTGTTAATATTGTCTACGAACTTGGCCGTTTTCTTCATGAGGTAGAATGTTTTGTTGGTTGAATATGAAATACCTTTGAAAAACAAGTGACAGGAGGCATTTCGCAAAACAGGAACAGTTTGTTTAATTAAAGATTGCGACTGGGAGATCCGTTACAGGCAGAGGGGTCTGAGGGCTTTCTCGATTTGCAATCGATCTGAGACGTTCGTTTATACAGTTCATTGCAAGCTATAACATGGTTCCAGAAATCTTGTATGGTACAGAATGTAGGTTGCTGCCTTTGGAGTCACAAAGTAATTGTGCCACGGATAATACAGGTGGGCCTTGACCTTGCGTGGACACAATGCAGCCTGTGGGTAACGTGTCCAGATGTCCAGCATTGACAGCGCATAATCACTATGTGTGCTGTGTTCGGATTGGCTATATGTTCCTAACTTATGTGGCATCTGACTTTATGGTGTTTTAGGAGTGCGCGTACCCCCTCCTGCCATGTATTCTTTCATTGGGGCCATTCTCCGTTGACCATTGTAGTGTTGCTGCGCCTATCTGAGGGATTGATCTAAGGTTTCCTGTCCGTGTGTTTGTCTGCTGGCTCCATCCATCCAGAGACCAGGTGAGTGTAGGCAAACTCGTCACTCTGCCAGTCGAAATCGATAAGCATGGTGGGGACCTATTGCATATCCGGAATGTGCATAATCATGCTGCAGTTCTCATTTGTGCGCAGTGGAAGTGTTTCTTTGCCTCTAAAACACAAGGAATACAGTGTAAGTTTCCATACAGTGAGGGGTTGCCCCTACCCTTCTAGCTAAGTGTATCCACCCATCTCACTGTCCCAGATTTCCTGAAAGGGTTGGTCATGCTCTCATTCCACCCTCCCTCTTGTGACTCATTCCCATTTTTTTCCTCGAATGGATGGCCTTACACTGGAATTCCCTGTCAGGAGTCTGATTGTTGAAGCCTGCGCAAGGCATGCTAAGGGCCACCCTTAGTCCACAAATGGATGCAGGAGTGGACGTATTTATGCATTGAGTTGGGGGTTTGCTACCTCCAAGAATCTCTTCTATGGGAAGTCTCGGGCCAAACAGTATCCTCCCCTATGGTGCCCTTTCTGCACATCCTATCCAGCTCGGTTTGGATTTCACTAGGATCAGTGAAGAGGTATAGAGCCATTGGGTTGGTTTCAGAGGGTCACATTTACTACTACCCTGTGGGGTTTACCTTGTTGGGTTGGATTTTGGCCCTGATTCTGCATAGATTAAAATGAAGAAGGCATTTAGCTTTTTCAGGGACTACCTCTTGGGATAAGTGCAGCCTGTCTGCGGCTACTGCATGCAGAATCAACGAGCAGACGTGACATGATCTGGCTGATGTTTGGAGCTCACTGTGGTCATGATTTGATACCATGTATTGTGCAAAAGGGCAAGGGATGAATAGGGATGGGAACACACAAAAACGGGAAATGCCTGGCGCTTTGACCAAAAACTTTGCCGAAGACTGCCGGGTGATATGGATGCACTGGGACTGCATCCGTAATTCTGGGATTCCTGGTTACCCTGGTGAACCCTCCAACTGACTAAACACCATGCAGACGCCTTACAGCTTATTGGTCCTTTCTGCTTGTTCTGTAGAGTTTGTAGGTTTTCATTTACCCATCCAAGATGTATGGGAATTCTGGCTCCCGCCACTGAGGACAGCTTCGTTTTAGAACAGGAGGGGGGCCTTCTGTGGGCAGAGACGTATAGCTTTTTTGGAGGTGCAGTTGGAACTCCATGCTATGAAGGAAACATGGGTCCCATCCCGGATGTCCTAGAATGGAGGCCTTTTGACTTTGTTATTGGTGCCCGTCCCAGTTGACTTTGGACAACAATGTCTGCTTTTTAACTACATCATCTGGTCAGAATGCCCTACCCCTAGCATGTGGCCAGCCATTCCCACCCTGTGACATCAGCAGCCGAGTGGGGCCTTGGGTCCCGCAGGTGCCCTAGATGGCAAACTCTAGTGAGGATACCAGGTCTGCAAAGCTCATACATCAGCTGTGAATTCTTGAACGCAAATAAAAGTTCCTGTTGTCTCATTGGTCTTTCTTTGGTTTGGTACAATTTCTTGGGGAAGAGGATGAATGGGTGCTATTTATTTTTATTTATGTCGAGGGTTTATCTTTACAGCACATTTTGATTTAGTGATTGTGCAAAGGCATTACCTCTCCAGACAGTTACCCCTCCCTCCCAAGGTTGTGGCCCCAGTCCCTGTTGGGCTAAGTTCCATGCCTGCGGTTGGTGCTGCCACATGTTTGTCGAACTTCCTGATCCCCGCTGTGGGGTGCGGTGGCTGGCAGACCACACTGAGGCTGAGTGTAGGGTGCATTCTGATTCCACTGTGCTTGTTTTTGGTGGTGAACATATGTAGGGTTTTGTGGTGACTGGCCCAGGCCCATCGATCTCTGCTCATGGCATGCCTTTAACCGACATCTGTCTGCCTGAGCAGCATCTTGTGGCAATAGGAGCACTCCCTAGGGTCTGATTGCTGCCAACCTCCCTGGCCTCCACCGCCATAGTTGGGCTGGAACCCTCTGGGGTTCTGCGTTGGAGCTCTCTTTAAGACAGGCACCATTGGCACGCTCACTGCCAATTAGGTCTCCTCAAGGGGAGTCTTTTTCAATTTTTGTTGGACCAATTTAGCAGTGTCTCTCTGCGCCTGATCTTGTGTGGGGATCATCCTTGTGGGTCTATGAGTGGGGAGTACATATGATTAGCTTGGTCGGGGGGGATATTTTGTTGATATGGGCTTCTGACTCTCTTAAGTGCAGCACTCTTTACTGTAACTTCTCACTTGGGCAGTGGAGAGGAGTCCTTATGCATGGCAAGTTGAAGTACCGGGTTTTAGAACTCAGCGGCGTCAGGGAAAACGCCTGATACCTTCGAGTTCCCTTGCCTTGGCTTACAGAGACACAGGATACTTCTTGATGAGGTCAAAGACCAAAGTTTATTGGCTGCAACCAGGAACAGAGATCTACGAAGCACACACGGGTGGTTCGCTAGAGACTGCACAAATTCAATGAGCGGAGCATGGTCTTTTATGCCAAAAATCAAGCCTCAGGCAATATTCCAAATTAGCATTGGGTTCATACAAATTGACCAATCGCAGAGTGACATTTTGAAAGTAGCGTATGACGACAATCCCATTCTCCGTTGTCCAGCCCACCAGAAATGACCAAGCACATTCCATTATCCTGTTCGGTCAGGCCGGAAAAACCCATCATAAACCCTCAACCCAAATCAGTGATTATGTTGTAAAGGAAGGAACAGAAACAGATTGGAAGTGAGATAGAAAGGTAGGAGCAGTGTACTATAAACTCGGGCCTGCCCTACTCTTTGATCTTTATCTGACCAGCTGCTTAACAAGGAACTGGCTTAGCGAGGTCAGCCTCGGGCACGGAGTCAGTTCGGCCAGGTCATTCAGAAGTCAGCTAAGACATACGTGTCTCAAGGACTCGTTCGGCCGTAGTCTTTGGCCTATGTGAGGGCAACTATACAAAATGGCTGCCGTACACAAAATGGAACCCGAAGGTTCAAACGAAATCCTTGAATACAGAGTGTTCTCATAGATCGATTCATGAGAAAACGCTCATACACGCTACACTCGTCATTTGCGGTCTGCTGACACCAAAATCGTCTATTTCCAACGACCTTATTTGAACGGGTTCGGAACACTCAAACCAGACCCACGAAGTCACAGTACAAAGTGCACTGTACAGCACCAGGCAGCCTTGTCTTCACCACCTCCTGGTGCACAGATGCCCTGTGGTGGTGGCATAGGCTGTGCTCAGAGTTCTTAAAGGTGCGTGTGACTCTTTTCCTCCTGTAATATTTTATTGACTATGAAGGTTTTTGCTCTTTGAACAGTCTCAAGCAGAAGACGGTGTGCGTAACATACCCGCTGCCTAACAAGTTCGCAAAGATCTGAGAATTTTTTCACGTTCTTCGAGACTGCCTCCAAGAGAGCGGTCTGGTTGACAGTGGATGTCTCTGCCTGTCTACCTGTGATGTGGGTGTGTTTTAATGGCACGGGTCCCAAGGAAAGAGCTCCCAGGGAGGAGCAGGCCATAGATCCGTCATCAGAGAACTGAATGGTCATTTGTAGTTTGGCTATCATGTCTCGTCCTAATAGATTAGTTGCGGACAAGGGAAAATGTAATAGCTGTCCTCTCATGCAATTCATTCCTGTCTTTAGTTCAAGGGGGTTTGTGAAGGGGATCCTTGTTACTGTACCTAAAAACCCTTGCATAACTAAAGTGTCTTTTGATAAGGTATGACCTTGTTGCCCCTGTGTCAATTAGAAACCTATATGGTGTATTATTCATGAGTACTGTGACCACAGGCTCCGCTTTAGGTCAGCCCATGGTTACCAGTACGAGGCTCATGTGGCGTTTTTCTACTTTGGGCATTGGTTCTTGATTTACCTCCTTGGTTAACTGGGCAATCATGTAGCCTCACTCTCACGTCAGTTCCTGGGTAAACTGGAGCTCCTTTTCTTACCCGCACTTGCTGTCTAGACCCACCACAAATCTTCCAGTCACTCGTGTGCATTTGTTCAAACCTGTGGGAGTGCATTTTCTTTCTGCTGCTGAGGTTCTATGTGTCAGACGTGGTAGACGGGGGTCGAGCTTATGGGGACTTTGTCAGGAGGCTTGGGTTGTGTTGGAATTGTCTGGGCATGCTGGCTTGTTTGTTTCTCATGCTTTAGCCTCACCGTTCGTCTTTCGGTGGTGGGCCCACTGGCTTCTGCTATTGGTGGATTTGAGTATTCTACTGCGAGGAAGCTGGCGTACCTGCATATGGTGGGGGAGGCGCTAACGCCTTGTCTGATATCGGTAGTGTAGGATTATTGATTTGGGCCTCCTCAAAGATGGCCCAAATTTTATTAATGCCTCCCTCCTGTCTATCTTTTGACATGTGTATTTAGTTTATGTGTGTGTTTTCTCGTCTGGGCAGTAAACTCAGCTCTGCTTGCGTAGTTTGCATAGTTTTTTTCCACTCTGCACTTTGCATAGAGCCTGGAGTTCTGAAAACTCCATGTAGCGGCGTGGAGCAGAGTTTTTACTCTCTCGCAGCTCGCCAATGTTAAGTTGGCAAGCGCGAGTGAGGAAATTCCAAAGCTAGATCACCTCCCGGAGAGATTTCTCGAACCTGCTGTTCGCCTTGAGGAAGCTGTCACTCGAAAAAAACATTTACTCGAGCAGCAGAAAGAAGTTGCGCCCTGTTGCATTGTGCATGGTGATTTTACAGCACAGGACAAACACCCGGCGCTACAAATCAGTGCGAGCAATGTGACTTACCTCACTCTGCCCCTTGTGGAACTTTGCAGAGTGCAGAGGAGTTTTTTTTGTCACTTCGTGGAGTTCTACAAGGCAGAACTCCGCGAACTCTGCCCAGGCTTAGTCTTTTTGAATGTTCAATCACGTTAGGGTCAAAAGATTCCTTCTTCGGCCAGGGAAATGTGTGTGCCTTAGTGTGTGCATGCCATTCTTGGCTAAACTTGTTAATTTGGTTTGCATGTGTTTAATTGGGGATCCATGACAAGTCAGGTATTTTTAGTGGACAAAATACAACTCTGCTGTTTTTTGGATAGTCTTTGCTTTGGTCTAATCATGGGGAAGACTAATATGGCGCACTCTTATAATTATATACTATAAGCTCAGTGATATCTACCGATGCCTCAAACAATTAAATATGAAAATTTTCAACAAACACAGATGACAATGCATATGGAGGGTTACAACATAGGTAAACAGTGCAATTGGTCTGAACGATATATCTTTTGGTGTCAAATACAGTTTTGCAAGAACTAACAGTACCCTCATAAGCAAAATTGAGACATAGATGTGAAAATGAAGTTCTTTAGGTCAATCACTGATAAAGTATTGTACCAAATACAGATTGCAACAAAAAATAGCACCATAACAGCACATATACATTACACCCACTTAATAAAAACTGACAGAGAAAAAATGATTGCTTTGTCAAAAAATCTCTTAGCTTGCTGATAGCGCATGCTATCCTGTAACCAGGGGAAGCTCTGCGTGGTGCATGATACTAAGTGAGCATGATAGTCTGCCAATATCGGCTCTGGGACAAAGGAAATAGCAATAGTTTGTGGAAAGAAGGGAATAACTAGAAAACCACAGGCCCCTCTTGGCAACACACAAGTTACACCTAGTTTCCTAGTTCCAAATCCTTTTACCTAAGTGTCCTAATCACACCCTGTATCACACCCAGAGGCCAAGGGTACCATCCCTGTCACACCAGGGGATCCAAGCTACCAACACCTCCCACTGCCTTCATATACCAACAGTGTTTAGAAACCCTTTCGGACTAGGAGCCATAAAGGGCTATTCTACAAATATTCACCTTTCCTAGCCTGCTGACTATCGAAAAAAGGTGACCTCTGCAGGATCACCTCCGAGGCTGCCTTCCGACTACTCAGCAAGGACCTGATGCTTTAACATTAGGTTCTGATGTAGTCTCTTACCTTCCTTGATGACTGCTTCAGGACGGACTTCCGCCCCGCGGATTCAGCAGAACTTCTAATCAATTGAGGTGTCTGCTCACCTTCCTTGATGGGCAAATGTGAATCAATCTGGTTGGGGTCTCCTTCCTTTGGCCGCAGTCGGATTCGAGGTACCAATCAGCTCCGATGTTGGTCAGTCAAAATGCTGGTTGAACATGAAATACCTTTGAAAAAAAAGAAGAGATATGAGGCAATTACCAAAACAGTCACAGTTCGTTCAATTAAACATTGTGGCCAGAAGATCAGTTACAGACATAGGGTCGGTGACTGTCTCAACTTGCTATCGATCTGAGCCATTCTTTTACACAGTTCATTGTATGCCATAAAACGGTTACGGCGATCCTTGTATACTAAGGAATGTAAGTTGCTGCCTTTGGAGTCATAAATTAATTGTTCAATGTATAATACAAGTGGGCCTTGAACTTGCGTGGACACAATGTGGCCAGTGGGTAACATGTCCAGATGTCCAGCATGGGGATCGCGTGATCACTGAGTGTGCGGTGTGTGCTGTGTTCTGATTGGCTATTTGTTGCTGGGAGTTGCAACAAGAACACAGATCCCACTGGAGGGAAATAATGGTGCACAACACATACCACAACTCCCAGCATGCACAAAGACTGAAACTCATTTGGGAGGCCCAAAGGAGGGCAATTACTTACTAGCATGCAGCAGGGAGAAGAGGGTATGTTACTGCTTCTGTGGACTGTTTGCAAGCCTCTTATGAAAGAGCAGGAGCTCTGAAACGCGTCCGGCTCTGAAAAAGTTTGGCATGCCGGTTTGAAAGTAACGTTTCTGATGAAACATCCTTTGCTGAGTGCTTCTGCAATATTTGGACAACACTTTGTAAACATAACTCATGGCAGCCCTGCTGTGGAAGACTGCACCACCAAGAAAAAGGTATTTGGATCTGGGGGCTATGAACTATTATAGGCCTGGAAACAGCACAATGGATCTTTTTTAAATGCAATCCAAATTGACATTCTGAGGCCTACTGGAATGCAAGGAAAATATTTTAAATAAAGTTGCAATAAGAACACAGATCCCACTGGAGGGAAATAATGGTGCACAACACATTCCACAACTCCCAGCATGCACTAAGACTGAAACTCATTTGGGAAGCCCACCTGAGGGCAATTAATTACGAGCATGCAGAAGAGCGAAGAGGGTGTGTTACTGCTTCTGTGGACTGTTTGCAAGTCTCTGATGAAAGAGCAGGAGCTTTGTAATGTGTCAGGCTATGAAAATGTTTGGATTGAAATGCCGGTTTGAAAGTAACATTTCTGAATAAACATCCTTTGCTGAATTTGTCTTCAATTTTTGGACAAAACCTTGGAAACATATATATAAAGTGCACTTGTCTATATGCATATGCACTTACCTTTCAATATTTTGTCCCTCTATATTTTGTTTACGATTTGTGTGCCTCAATATTCTTGTACACAGCATTCTAGAAAATATTCGACATCAAGTTAGCAACTTTGAGACCTGACATCCTAGGCGTCGTATTCCTTCAAACTTTTTACCTTCTCACCTGTTTTCTGAAATAGTTTTTGTTTTAAGTCAAAATTCTGAAAATGCTACTTTTAGAAAGTTGGCATGTTCTTGTACTAAGGATATGTGCCTCCTACCGGTGTCCTGGGTCACATCATGGTGAATGGTTCTGCTGTTAGGGTTTGTATATTGCTTCCGGAAAGTAATATAAAGGGGGGCTTTGGTGTAGACAGAATAGGCCCTCTGGCAGGACTACCGGGGAGGGGCTACACACTGACAGATTTACGCCTCAAAAGATTTTGCCTCCTGAACACACAAAGGAACCTGACACCAGGCCAGCCTTGCTTTTTGGCACCCCAGACAGTTTAGAGCCTTGACAGAGGAAGAAACTTTCAGAAGTAGATGGGGTAGGAAAGAGAGTACCCCCACAGAAAGGTTGGCACCAGATAAACATATTGGACCTCCAGACCACCACTAATCAGAACACTCCTGGAGCTCTGGGGGTCACAGAAGAAGGACTGCCCTTCTGCCCCACTGCTTGAAGTACTACCTTGCAGCCTTAGGGGGAAAATTGGACCCACTTGCTTTGATCCCAGGCTATCCAGATTGACTCCAAGGATCTGTTGGTTACCTGCTTTGTGAGCTATAGGGACACAACAAGCTTCAGAGGCCACCCTGTAACTGACCTGTTGACCTTCTGCAACTGGACCTGCATAGACCTGCAACTTGACCTGCCTGAGCCTGCTGTCAGCCTCTGCTGCAGTATGCCCTGATTGCCGCAAGGCGCCCCCCATGTCCTGGACCCTTGGCTGGAGTCAGGGTGTACTTCCCCCCGGCATAACTGAAGGTATCATAGGAACCAAATCAGCTCGACCTAGGACCTCGCATCGCAGCACCTTGCAGCTTCTTGTTGGTGGGTTTATTGGAAATGACACAGTGAGGCACAGGGCCAAAAAACAATTGATATGAGGGTCTAAGGGCAAGTTTAACGACTTACCAGGTACACGCCCCAAACCTTACATCAAAACACCAATTAGTACCTAGGAGTCAAAGAAATGAGTTATTCACCATTAGGCACAGCCCAATTAAGGACCTTGCATCTCAACCTCAAACACACAAAGGAACAACTCCCAGTGGGCCAAACGCGGTTCTAAACTTGGACTGTGTTCCATTGCGCTTGGTCTGAACTTGTGATTTTGTCCCAGTCCAGTGCGACCACCCCAGTTGGCACTTTGTGTTTTTTATGGCGTTATATTCATTTAAAAACTTTACATTGAATATCTCCTGTTTGACTGGTTTAATTTGTGTTATTCTAGTATCATTTTATTTATTAAAGTGTACTCGATTTTTCTAAATTAGTTTGGGATTTTCCTGTGTTGTGTTTTCACTTTATGACAGTTTGTGTGCTGCATAAATAATCTACACATTGCCTCTAAGCTAAGCCTGACTGCTTTTGTGACCAGCTACCAGAGGGATAAGCACAGTTAATTTAGAGACTTTTGTAGTTCACCCTTAAGGATTGTGGTTGTTGCCTGAGTGGGTCTTTCCGCCCCCTCAACCAATCACCCAATTTCTTAGGGCAACAATGCACAGTTGTTTTCAGGATGGGGTGCTGCTCTACTACAGTTATTAACCAGAACTGAGCTGACTAAAGAAAGAATCATGAAAGAGTGCTCATAGCTCCACCCATTTCAGTGGCACTTGAGAAGTAAAGGAGTACCCTCTCATGATCATTACAAACACACCAGCATAGTACCACCTGCTATTCACATAATTCCAAATTGGAGGACCCCAACTTGACTACACCAGGTGATAAAATACTAGAATGGTGGAAAAAAAATTCTCCAAAAAACTATCCTTTCCATGGAATAAGTATACCAGACCATGGATGTCATGTCTAAAATCGACATAGATATCGGAAAAATAGGAAATCTTCTCACAGTTTGCTACATATTAAAAATTGTAATACAAATTAATAAAAAATAAATATGAAGGTAAATGGATATGAAGGGGCAACAACAACATCAGGGTCATAATATTCAGTTTCTATGTCTGCCACAACCCTGAACCAGAGCTTTAAGTGTGATGGGTCCTGTCAGGGCCCAGATCCTTTTGTAATTAAAAACTGACTTAGAAATGGGGCCCTATAATAATATCCTTACCTTTCTGGGGTTAAAAAACTCATTGATTTCTTAACAATGTCCCTAAAAAGCTGAAAGGTAATCCATGTCAGCAATGCAGTCCCTGTTTACATGTCAGTTTTTTTTAATCTTCGACATGTTGTGTTTCATTAGTTTTTTTCATGCAACATTCCCTAGAAGTGTGTTCTGTAAACTGATTTGCCTTTAGGTATCTGCGTGAATTCAGATTATGTTTGGGTGAGGAGCTCTGGGCCTGAGGCCCACGGCAGTTCAGCTCTTTCACAATGCCTGTCAGTGGGTCATAAAGGTGTTCAGAGTACATTCTCATCCAATTCTTGGCCTCTCTGCAGAGCAGTGGTCATGCATGTGTCAACTGCAATTGTAAATTTATGTAAAAATTTGATTAACGAACACACCGCTATTGAAAAGAGTGAGAATGAACATATGACTAATAATATCAATGAGAATATGACTGGCTGGGGGGTAACCAAGGAAGTACAAACCTTCCATTGGATTGTAGAAAATGGCGCTACAGAAATAGCACGCTTTAGTTAAAGACACATCATCACAACATTACCCTCCTTTTTAATACAAAAAAAGACGCCAAACCAAAATGGCATCCTTTTAAATTGGAATGTACCCATAGAAGTTACAAATGCTGTGAGATCTCCTGACGAAGAGGCTAATTCAATACCATGGAATTATAAAACACTGACAGACAACAATCCAAACATTTTCATTTCATTGACTGACTTGAGGTGTGGTTGTCACCGTATAACTCAATCCCATAGCACTGACACAAAATGGTGCAAAAGTGTGAGTGTCCCTATTTGCTTTGATCACTTCCCAATCCAAGATGGCAGTTAAATAACCTTACATAGGACGCAATGTCTTGACAGCGTCTTGATGTCGGCACGCAATGACTTTGGAACAGCGGGTGATCCACACACATGAAACGCTCGCGGCAGTTTAATCGAAGCGATCCATGAGCTGGAAATCTTTGAGATCTGAAACGATTGGTAGGCGCAAGATAACCACAGCCAACAATCCCTGGTTTACTGCAAAATATTATCAAACCACTAGATCATATTTGGGGATGAGCTGATATTCTCCAGTCAACATACAGCTAATTGTTTAATACAAATAAAATAATCCACGTACCTTCAGTAAAGATAGTGAAAGAAATCACCCATTGTTGACCGGTGGTACTACTCACACTAGGTAAAAATAATGCCAGATAGAAAAATGTGTGCCTAATGCAGAGTAGAACACTTTTCCTCCAAGTCTGCAATGTAGTGTAGAATATTTTTTTACATGCTTGAAACAGCCTTATTTATGAGGCGTGCGACACTGTTGCGCTGATATTGCGTCACTTTTTGTGATGCACCGGCGGCATAAAAAATGCTCCATGTTGCGCCCTATATACAAAGTGACGCATCTAGGCAGATGCATCACTTTGTAAAGATGTGTTACTTTGTAAACCCCCTGCACTACATTATACCTCTGTCAAGTATAATGTATGCAGGGTGGGCGTTCCCCCGCATCAAAGCCCCGTAGAAGTGGTGCATTGAAGTCTATAAGATTTCAGTGTGCTACTTCTAGGACGCCATTACGTGAAAACCTTAAGCCTGCTTCATGGCAGGCGTAAGACTGACGCAGGCCCTTTCACGTGGGGCTTGCCCCTTGTGAGAGGAACATTGCTGGAGTTGCATCACGCTTCCAACAAAACTCCACCAATGCGTTAGTTATGCACCAACAGATATCATCTGTGTTAGGCCAGGACAGTAAATTCCGTTCCGTTTGCAGAATTTGAGTAATTTTGCGCTCTGCAGAGAATTCCGAATTGTCCAAAATTCTGCGAACCGCGGCTTCACAGAATTTTTCCCTTGTTGACACATTTAAAATGAATGTTCGCAAGATATTTCCTCTGAAGCACGCAAACAGCGTTCGTGAACAGTAAAAAAGCATCACGAACGGGCAGAACAAGCAATTACACGTGTTTGCGGAACTCTGCGTGCTCGCGGAGCTTTTCTACCATTTCCCGGAGCTTTGCATAGCGCAACTATGCAAATTCCGCCCACCCCTAGTCAGTAATACTGACTTATCTGTCATTCCTTGCAACATGAATAATGCATCATACAGTAAATATGATGCATCAATGGTGTCACACGGAGGGCGCACTGAGAAGTGAGGCATCGCTGCTTTGTCACAGCGATGCAACACTTCTCATAAATAAGGCCCTAACTGTCCAAAGTCCTTTCAACAGTAAACTCATGCATAGGATACTTGGGTTGTGTGGCAGCTCATTGCCAAATTGTAGTAAACAAGCTTCACAGAAGTGGTGTGATAAGAGGGTTGTTTAATCACACCTGACCCCCACAGCACCAGGAACAGCTTCCTGGAACTTCTCTGACAAATGATCCAACAACATTCAGTGAGTTACAGTAATAGAATGCGTTGGTTAAAGACACATCACCACAGACAGTCCTGGTATTCAGCAACCCTGGCACTCAGCAGCACCAACAGTGGGCATCTAATAAAAATCCTTCACCCATGCACTTATTATTTCTTTTTTTACAAATTAACCTCTGGTTTTACATTTATAGAGCGGGAAATCACTGAAAATTTGGGAGCACAAAGTGATGGGTAAAAAAGGTTCTAAAATTTGACTAGTCAAAATTTTAAAAAAATCGCTTTAGAACCTAGATATTCCCTACAACCTCCATAGAATTGTCCTTAAATTAGGATAGCAAACATTTTTATTTTTCTCTTTCAGTACATTGTTTTCTTAAATTTTGTCTAATTGATTAAAAAACCCTATAACAATTTCTTTCTGAAAAATATCTTCTTTCCTTTGCCATTGTTTTATTTTACATAGCACTTCATACCAGACTTCTGTCATTTCTAAGACCCATTTATACTTCCTTAAGTTACCCTTGAATAATGGAAGGCTGTGCTAGCAACATATACAAAAGTGCGCCCTTCAGATCCCCACATGTCAACAATGAATATTTAACTCTCTGTTCCAGCCAGACACTAGGGGGGTTATTAGGATGGCAGGCGGACTTTGCCCGCCTGCCATCCTGTCGGGGATTGGGACCGCCGACCATAAGGGTGGGGGTTTCGTGGGTGGTATTAGGATGCGGCCACCACAGTGTCGGCTGCATCCTGCATTTATAACATTGTGGCGGGCGGTGCTCTCTGCACCGTCCGCCACAATGCCATAAATCAATGTATGCATTTATTTGCCTTTATTTGTTATGTGTCTTTTTGTTTCACCTGGTCATTCCTTTTACTGTAAAGCGCTCTGCTACCTTCGGGTCTTGTTAGCGCTATAGAAAACTTCTAAATAAAAAAAAAAATAAATACACAATGCGGCAGGCACCACGCGGTGCCTACCGCATTGTATATGTAAATGCAGGGGGGGTACCACAGGTACCACCCCGTGTGCACCCCCCCACCCCTCCTTCACTTTGGGGGCCCAAAGGAGGCCCCCAAAGTGAAGACCGCATGCTTTTACACAGAAAGGCATTGTAAAATGCCTATCATAATATGGCTGGCGGTGTCTGATAGACACCGCCACCATATTATTCCTTTTCCGCCCCGGCCACAAGGCGACCGGGGTGGAAAAGCGGCGGACGGTCTTTTTGTCCGCCGAGGTACCCCCCCGCCATACTAATATGGCGGGGGGGAAATGAGTGAGGATGTTGGGCGGATTGCCCCCGCCAGGCTGGCGGTGGCTACCACCAGCATGGCGGGGCAATCCGCCTGACATCCTAATGGGCCCCTTGGTATTCACTGAGTATCATCAGCTGAAGCCATTTGCTCAGTATTTGGTGTCCTTTGGTCACCAGTTATCCACAACATTTCTTCTGTGAGAGATAAACTAGTTGTATTCAACTCACTCTTTAGCACACCAGATATCAGGAACATGCCCTCTGAGTGAGATTAGCCAGTACTACTCAAATCACCAAAGTTTGTAAATTCAATCCACTAAGTATTTCTGCGGGATTTAGGGCCTTATTACGATCTTGGCAGATGGGATACGCGTTCACAAGCGTGACGGATATCCTGTCTGCCAAATTACAAGTTCCATAGGATATAATGGGATTGTAATTTGGCGGATGGGCTCTCCATTATGTTTGTGACGGAGTAACCCTGTTCACCAAAATCATAATCAAACGCTTAGTTTGCTTCTGATTTGCCCAGCAGTTTTTGAAAGCGAACCTATCAAAACTATGTAATTTGTAATCACTTTAGGATCTAAAGTCAAAAATTGCAAGTAAAGTCTAAATTCAAACTGGTCTATGGATGAACTCTGCGAAGTCACTGCAGGTCAAATGTTACGTCATTTCCTTTCCCCCCCCCACTTCCATTGTGTTGAATTACAACCAAGCAAGTTTGCAAACAACACACATGCATTACTAAGTCAACCCCAATGTATTATGTAGGGCCCGATTCACAGAACTAACTTAAGACAAAATCCTAAATTTACTACTTTTGGTGTTCACAGAAGTTAGGATTTTGTCTTAAGTTTGTTTTTTTTGTTTTCTGCCGTGACCTCTCTGAAATTATAAGACATATTATCCTCTAGGTGGCAGTGTTTCAAATACTGCATGTATGGCTTATTTGTATAATGCCCCAAGGCTCCCTCTGAAAAATGATGATGTTGCCGTACTCAGGTGGCGCTCACATCTGTTATCAGGGAGATGACAGCCCTGTCTATTGATATTAAAATGAGAAAAGGTGCAGGAATGGGGTGTTACCTGTGGAAGTGGATGTGTGAATTAATTTTGCATCTCACACACTTTTCCATGGAGCAACATGCACAGCACAGCAATGCTGGGAAGAAAGAATGCCACCCTCACGCAGGTGGGAAGAACTGGGAAGATTTCATTTGAAGACCAGAGGCTACCATTATGCATACGCCTTGTATTGCTGTTCCTAACATGAGGCCCTTTAAAGAACATTAAACACATAATAAACAAAGGGAAGATAGAACGCCCCCCTCATGCAGGTGGGAAGAACTGGGAAGATTTCATTTCAAGACCAGAGGCTACCATTATGCATACACCTTGTATTGCTGCCCCTAACATGAGGCCCTTTAAAGAACAATAAACACATAATAAACAAAGGGAAGATAGAACGCCCCCCTCACGCAAGAGGGAGGAGCTGTGAAGATCCTATTTCAAGGTGGGTAATGGCCCGGAGAAGATTCAAAGGGTAAGGGGGTAACAGAGATATACTATGTTGATTGTGCTGCATTAAGCAAAAGGTAACAGCTGTCCCATGCTCCTAACAACTCTTGAGCTAACAAATTCTTTACAAATTCATATAGGTTTCCACAAGGCAAAACCAACCCTAGAAAATGGAGTCAGAACATGTAGAGCCCTGTTGCTGTTAAATAGATGTTTGCGTAGTTAAACTGCTAGATAAGGCTGCTGTGCAGAGAAGTGTGCAGGAGTCTGTATATCCTACTAAATGGTCTTTTTTAGCTGATTGTTTGTATATTGGTCACAACTCACGATGAAGATCAGACCATGAAGCGGTCACTGTTTTAAAAAAAGCAATGGCTTTGAGTCCTAACTCATGGTACATTGAATCTGTAGACATCTATCCTGATTTACTAGATGAATTTACAAGTGTCGTACCCTAATTACCGCAAATGGGTATCCTTCCTCGCGTATCTCACTTTACCCACAACGGCGTGCCCCCTCTCACTTGAGAAGTGAGCCCAGAATACCCTGCGCATCAAAGGCCTTCACTCTTCTATCTCGAGAAAAGAATGCTCCACCCCTGAAATTGATAAACCCATTGCTGACTTTCCAGCAGATTATTGATTATCAAATTTAGCCTTACAGCCTGCCGTAGTGAGCTCTTCCAGTTATTAAAGTCCCACTTTGGTGTTGGCGAGGGCCTTTAACAAGGGAGTGGGCCTTCAAGGGCTGGTCGAACCCGCTACAGAGGGCTCAAACACTATAGAACATGCCGCCCCTAGAGGGCACAGTGAGGAGCTGCATTCTGCAGCACGCATAGAAAGAGAAAGACACGTCTTGTGATTATTTATGTGCAATAAGATGTCCCTTCCAGCACAAAAACCATCATTGCAGGCACCCTTGCATCATGGTGCAAGGTTGCCTGTATTGGTGCATGGCATCCAATTGTGCACCAGCGCAGGGGATAACTCAGAGATACCTCATCTTGTTGTAAATACGATGCACCCCTTTGCTTTGAAAGTAGCGCAGCGCAGCCAAATGGCTTGCGACACCGCTCTGCATTACTTTCTCGTAAATAAGGCCCTGAGATTTTTCCAGTGGCATCTTGATAATAAAATGGCATAAATGTTTTTGTACTTGTATAGCGCACAGCTACCCGCAGTGGGTTTTCCGGCTCTTGTACGAATACCGCAAGGGAACCCTTCCTGGCTTTCCTTGTGAAGTGTCCACTCCTGGGCACCCCCATGGTGCAGACCAGGCATCCCTCGCGTTGCTGGGGCCGTTGTGGAGACTAAGCAAGCTATTGTCCAGAGTTGCAGCGTGGGGCCCATGATTAGAATAGGCACTGAGGCGCAAATATCCGGTCAGGGGAATTAATGAGCCCGAGACCCGCCAGGGAGGAATCAATCCCTGGTCCCTGGCCAGAGCTCTGCATCGAGGTCTGCCTGCTCTAACCATTGAGCCACACTTCTTGCTCATAAGTAATGCACATTTGGAGATGAAGGACCATATGTATCAAGCAAAATTGCATTCGCAAACGGCGTTTGCGAATGCAATTCTGCCAAATGGTATGCATTAAGGCAAAATAAGGAATCGCAAAATTTGCGATACCTTATTTTGCGATTGCATTTAAGGTATCTCAAATTTTGCGATTCCTTAAATGCAATGTAAGAAGCATTACAAAAATGCAAATTGGCCTCAAGTTGTGCGAATTCTCCTAAAGAAATCGCAAATTACCACCAACTTCAAGTTGGTGGTAATTTGCGAATTCCTTAAAAAATTCACTTTTTTGCATTTTTCAAAGTGCAATGTGAAGCACATACATGCCCTTAGGGCATGTATATGCGCCACATGTGCACCCATGATAATTTCAGGGGTGCAACAGTGTGTCCTTTGGACACCCCTGCACCCTTGAAATTATTCTCAATTTGCGATTCTCAAATTGCGAATCGCAAATTGAGAATAACTTCCCATTCATTTCTATGGGCCTCCTGGCCCATAGAAATGAATGGGAAAGTATTCCTTAATTGCGATTCGCAATTTGCTAATCGCAATTAAGGAATACTAAGCAATCGCTAAAAAACTTGCAATTTTGTGCATACATCCCTATTTGCGATTCTCAAATAGCGATTTCTTAAAAATCGCTATTTGAGAATCGCAAATCAGGTTGCTGATACATATGGCCCTAAGTCATATGTTAAGCATGTAACTGGCAGAGAGATCCTCTTATTCATTCCTAAACTTTTGTACTGGTTATGACCATACAAGGAAGGAATATATGTCGAAATTCCGCATACAATCATCCCGCATACCATCATCCCGCATTTTTCATCCCGCATATACTATAAGGCCGCAAACTAAAAGAACTAAAACTTTTAGAACGAATATGCCTTTAGCACGCATGCCTTTACAACGTAAAAGCATGCATGTTAAAGGTATACTCATTGTAAAAGTTCTAAAGGTAAGTAAAAGTACACTACCCTACCATACACTACCAAACACTACCCTACACTACCCTACACTACAGTCCTTTTACTACATTTACACTACCCAGCACGACCCCCCAACACTACCATTAAGCACTTTACTTCCCTACACAAACACTACAACAGTACCTTAATACACTACCCCCAGCATGACCCTACACAACACTACAATACTACACTAAACCACTACACCCCAGCATTACCCTACACTACACAAACACTACACCACTACCCTGAACCCTAAAACACAACCCCCAGCATGACCCTACACTACACAAACACTACAACATTACCCTAAACCCTAAAACACTACCCCCAGCAGGACCCTACACTATGCAAACACTACAACACTACCCTAAACCCTAAAACACTACCCCCAGCATGACCCTACACTACGCAAACACTACAACACAACCCTAAACCCTAAAACACTACCCCCAGCATGACCCTACACTACGCAAACACTACAACACTACCCTAAACCCTAAAACACTACCCCCAGCATGACCCTACATTACGCAAACACTACAACACAACCCTAAACCCTAAAACACTACCCCCAGCATGACCCTACACTACGCAAACACTACAACACTACCCTAAACCCTAAAACACTACCCCCAGTATGACCCTACACTACGCAAACACTACAACACTACCCTAAACCTTAAAACACTACCCCAAGCATGACCCTACATTGCGCAAACACTGCAACACTACCCTAAACCCTAAAACACTACCCCCAGCATGACCCTACACTACGCAAACACTACAACACTACCCTAAACCATAAAACACTACCCCCAGCATGACCCTACACTACGCAAACACTACAATACTACCCTAAACCCTAAAACACTACCCCCAGCATGACCCTACATTACGCAAACACTACAACACTACCCTAAACCCTAAAACACTACCCCCAGCATGACCCTACACTACTCAAACACTACAACACTACCCTAAACCCTAAAACACTACCCCCAGCATGACCTTACACTACGCAAACACTACAACACTACCCTAAACCCTAAAACACTACCCCCAGCATGACCCTACACTACGCAAACACTACAACACTACCCTACCCCCTAAAACACTACCCCAACCCCTATTACACTTTCCCCAGCACGACCCTACACTAAACAACCACCACAACTCAACACTACACTAACACAACACTACACTACACAATCACTACCCCAGCACGAACCCCACCCTTAAAAATTAACCCAAACCCACTTACCTCTCTCATCGTCGTGGTTTACAACGCAAATACATTTACCATACATGCCTTTACAACGTAATTCGTTGTAATGGCATGCGTGATAAAAGCACATGCGTTATAAAAAAATGCGGTATAATGGTATGCGGGCTGAAAGCAATTGCGGGATTATAGTATGTGGGCTAATGGTATGCGGGATAAAAAATGCGGGATTAGAGTTGATTACCACAAGGAAGTGCTGGTGTGTATCAGCTGTAAGATATATGGCTATTTGACGAGCACAAGGACCACCAACTTATTTATTTATTTACGCATTCTTAAAGAACATGCTAAAGTAAAAAGGTATCAGCATACTCTACAGTACAATGACACAATACATTGCATTGGTAAATACAACCAAAATAAGCAAGCATGTAACTCAGAGCCATAATGTACATCTAAGCATCGAAACCACATGATGACATATCAGGAGGAAGGGGAAACTGGACACGTGAGATCAAAGGGCTGGGAAAGAAATTCAGCGATGGGCAGCAGAGAAGAGGACCAGAGCGGATGCGTCGTTCAAAAGATAGTGAAGAGAAGAGCAAGAAGAGAGTAGGTGGGACTTGAAAAATATGTTCAATGTCAATGTCTTCTATTGACACATACTGACAGGCTCCAATGCTGAGAATTGTTCGGTTCAAACATGAGATGTGGCACTTTTAATACAACCTCCATCAGATATGAATCCCACTTCTTCCCTGCAAGAAGGAGGAATTGTCAAAGTGTGAGTACACTCAGTTGCTTGGTTTTATTTGAAGACATTGTTGATCCGGTTATAGATGACTTGATCAATTAGATGTGTCTAAGATCCTATTGAAAGCTCTATTTAATGGTGGATACCAACCTATTGTGGGCGCACTACCATAACTTCAGGGTACAAAATTATAATCATCAACAATAATAAGATGGTGCTTCTAGAGAAATGATGCGTATCCTACATCACTGGCTTCATATGAAGCGGCAATATGTACAATAGCCTCTGAGCACACACACAGTTCACTAGTATACTTCAATTGTATATATGGCAAGTAACTCCAATTCTCCGGAGTCGGATTAATGATTGTAGTTTCCAAAGTCAATGCAAGAAGAGTCAACTTTCAGTATGTATCAAAAGTCCTTGTGATTTTATTTCCAATGTTGATTACACCAGCCAACACGTGTTTCGTCGTGCATTTAATAATACCTCGACTTCTTCAGGGCTGTAATCAAGCAAAACATATCCCATGAGCATTATATATATTTGTCTCATATAACCCGATATAGATGTGGGATAGTACCAACCACCATCTAGTAAGATAAAAGCCTGCAGAGTGAGGAGTTTGAGGTAGAAAATTAAATAGTCGAAAACCATTCCCGTCTAGAAATCCACCCAATGTGTGATAAAAAGAAAAAACCCTGCATCCAAGATAAATAAACGAGGTAGGGGTAAAGTATCACCTCTGTATTTGTCAGTAATTTTCTCACTCAAATATGGTCCTCACAGCGTAAACTACTATTTAATCTGAAAAAACAGAGGCATATCAGAAGCATATATACCATGAGTGCTTTCACTAATATCTAATTTGACTAAATAATCCAAAATGAGATCCTAACAGAAGTTATTTGCCAACTTCGAGTTTAAAGTTCACCCCCTATGTTACTAATAAGTTAGGTTTACCTTCGTATTCTCATCTCATTTCATCCAGCATTTTGAAAATAATGTTTATCTCTCCAATCACCTATATTTACCACTAGGAACAAAATAAATATATAACAATCAGAATATACTGCTGGAAAACATTAATACAAAGCGTGTATCCTATAACACTCACCCAGTCAATATCATCTGGTGTGTTCTATTGAATAATATCTTTGACTTCACTTATCCACTTCATTCTAAACAACAAAATTAGCACATGTCATTCCCAATTTACGGTCCATGTACCAAATCAATATAGTTTACCATCAGGTAAGTATAAGAGTCTCACTCAATATATACCCCTATTCTAGACTCGATATACAAGTAGAGCTTTTTTACAAAAAATATATATACATAACGTTCCCCTTATTTTCTACACTGCAATTTTGCAAATCACCTCTGTTTACCAAGGGTTCTAAAGTTGCCTTACCCCCAATTTTGGTAAAAGAAAAATATTCCCTTGTCCGTAAATAAGCGGAAATAGGAAGGCAAATCATATATGTACTCCCAAAGTTACTCCTATGAGGCTACATTGACTTACCCACGGTAAATATTCAAATATAGCATACACAGGGTCGTTGTCGTCTCTTGGTCCAGTATATGGCTATCTGTGTCAAAATAATGACTTTAATACCATAGCCCATACGTATATGTATACAGTTTCAAGTATATAAGGTTTTCCAACACTCACCAAATTTCGATTTCTTCAAATATCACGACTACCTGAAAATATATATATAAGGAAACGGTGTTTTAATATCTTAAACCGTTCCGATAATCACAATCTCGATAAAACTAAGGCCAACGCTGCTTCTAGTTTACTATTTGCATCAGCTATATAGTGATGCCTGATATTGGACTAAAGGTTCATGCTTTGCCCATACATATGGGTAGACGCGTGTTTATACTCTTAAAACAGTATGAACACACTACAAGATGGCGCACGCTTACACGCGTATTTAAGGACATTCCAAGATGGCGCCTATGCTAGACGCCAGTGCTTGGAAACGTTGGACGACAGATGATATGCTGCGAGTACACGGAACACAGGTAAACTAGAAGCAGCGTTGGCCTTAGTTTTATCGAGATTGTGATTATCGGAACGGTTTAAGATATTAAAACACCGTTTCCTTATATATATATTTTCAGGTAGTCGTGATATTTGAAGAAATCGAAATTTGGTGAGTGTTGGAAAACCTTATATACTTGAAACTGTATACATATACGTATGGGCTATGGTATTAAAGTCATTATTTTGACACAGATAGCCATATACTGGACCAAGAGACGACAACGACCCTGTGTATGCTATATTTGAATATTTACCGTGGGTAAGTCAATGTAGCCTCATAGGAGTAACTTTGGGAGTACATATATGATTTGCCTTCCTATTTCCGCTTATTTACGGACAAGGGAATATTTTTCTTTTACCAAAATTGGGGGTAAGGCAACTTTAGAACCCTTGGTAAACAGAGGTGATTTGCAAAATTGCAGTGTAGAAAATAAGGGGAACGTTATGTATATATATTTTTTGTAAAAAAGCTCTACTTGTATATCGAGTCTAGAATAGGGGTATATATTGAGTGAGACTCTTATACTTACCTGATGGTAAACTATATTGATTTGGTACATGGACCGTAAATTGGGAATGACATGTGCTAATTTTGTTGTTTAGAATGAAGTGGATAAGTGAAGTCAAAGATATTATTCAATAGAACACACCAGATGATATTGACTGGGTGAGTGTTATAGGATACACGCTTTGTATTAATGTTTTCCAGCAGTATATTCTGATTGTTATATATTTATTTTGTTCCTAGTGGTAAATATAGGTGATTGGAGAGATAAACATTATTTTCAAAATGCTGGATGAAATGAGATGAGAATACGAAGGTAAACCTAACTTATTAGTAACATAGGGGGTGAACTTTAAACTCGAAGTTGGCAAATAACTTCTGTTAGGATCTCATTTTGGATTATTTAGTCAAATTAGATATTAGTGAAAGCACTCATGGTATATATGCTTCTGATATGCCTCTGTTTTTTCAGATTAAATAGTAGTTTACGCTGTGAGGACCATATTTGAGTGAGAAAATTACTGACAAATACAGAGGTGATACTTTACCCCTACCTCGTTTATTTATCTTGGATGCAGGGTTTTTTCTTTTTATCACACATTGGGTGGATTTCTAGACGGGAATGGTTTTCGACTATTTAATTTTCTACCTCAAACTCCTCACTCTGCAGGCTTTTATCTTACTAGATGGTGGTTGGTACTATCCCACATCTATATCGGGTTATATGAGACAAATATATATAATGCTCATGGGATATGTTTTGCTTGATTACAGCCCTGAAGAAGTCGAGGTATTATTAAATGCACGACGAAACACGTGTTGGCTGGTGTAATCAACATTGGAAATAAAATCACAAGGACTTTTGATACATACTGAAAGTTGACTCTTCTTGCATTGACTTTGGAAACTACAATCATTAATCCGACTCCGGAGAATTGGAGTTACTTGCCATATATACAATTGAAGTATACTAGTGAACTGTGTGTGTTCCTATTGAAAGCTGACAAGCAAAGTCTAGCATGTTTTTTTGTTCTAACCTCTAATGGTGTAGCTAAAGGAAATCCATGCCACTGCACCTTCCACAAATATTATATGTTGAACTATGTAAAACATTGTATGTGGTTCTTACCATTTTTTTTTATTTAACCTCCTTTGTGTAGATGAGACCATTGGGAGAGTGCATTTGATTGGAATACATCATACATCTGCTGTGATGGTATTGGTGGGTTGCACGTGGCCCATTGATGCTAGAGCCAGGAGCTGTGGGTTCCAGAGAGGCCAGAGGCTAGGGTGCATTTCATAGTGTTGTACAGAACCAGTCATTGAAATAGGTTCTTCGTTGTTATTTCAACCTAGTACTGAGTGTGGCACCAGGGCCGGACTGGGAACCGAAACCAGCCCAGGCAAACTGTTCGGCGGGCCCTCCTGGAGGTGGAGGGGGGGGAGGGGGGTGCTAGGGCCACTTACAGACGATTTTGTTATAGCGGGCCTATATTGCCAGCTCCCAGTAACAGAAACGGCCCCCCAGGGGCCCAAACCTGGCACCACACTGGCGGCCCACGGGGGAAATGCCCAGTGCCTGCTTCGGCCAGTCCGGCCCTGTGTGGCACCCTTGCCATGTACTGCTGGCTAGAACTGTGGACGAGCGGATGTTCCTCCACTGCAGGGCTCCCTCGTCCAGGTGGAACAGTCAGCCATTCTGCACACTGGAGTCAAATAATCAGGCAACCCAGCTCTATTGTAACTGGTCTTAGTCCACATTTCAACCACTGAGACTGGATGAAATGTTGCAACTTTGTCCTACAAATGAGAGGAGATTCAAATTCAAAATAGAGACCCGTCCCATCCATCAGGGCCGGCCCTAGGCATGTGCAAACTGTGCACCTGCACTGGGCCGCCAAACCCGAGGGGCCGCCACGACGAGGATCTTATAATAAATTAAATGGTGCGTGGTGCGCCGTGCGCAGCTTAGTTGTCTTCAGGCAGGGTGGGGCAGGTTTGTGGTGTCGAGAAAAAAGGGATTCCCAGAGATGAAACTGAAATACCTTCCTGCCCTCACACAGGCCTTTTCACCAGCAGCACATGAATGTGCCTTGCGGCCTAATCTGATGTGTCTAAACCTCTGTGCCACCCCCTCGTGCCCCTGTCCCTGACATACTCCAGTGGATGAAACTGCCCCTATCGAAGAGAAGTGCAAGAGCGCAATCACCCACCTGGATGCTAGTTTGCAGTGTGGGTTATTCGGCACCTCGCCAGGGGTTGTAAATGCTAATGATATTCTCAATCCCTCTTCATTCCTCTGCTTTAATTCAGGTCCCCGCCGGGGTGGTCCTGCTTGCGTTTTGAGACTCGAACCGAAAACCGTTACCTTACTGCGATATTGGGGATGTATTGCGAGCCTGCATACAGCCCTGTGAGGGCTTTGGACTGATTGATGTTTTTTTAATGGGTCCAGTGTGACTCCGGTCACTGCAAGGGGGAGGCGGTGGGGTGGGGCAGTGCTCCTATGGTGGTGGTTGTGATGACACTGCTGTTTTTTTAAACGCTGGTGGATATTGTGCATCTCATGATGTTAGAAGCGTTTGACCTGCAGAAAATGTGTTTGTTAATTATTCACACGAGTACTCCTATAATTCATTGTGATTTCCAAACAGGCAAGACATTTACTCCAAGATAAAAAATCAGTCTACGTAAGTAAATGTCCTACTTTTTTTCTTAAAGAAATGTAAGGTTCTGAAGTAATTCAATGAATGCTTATAATTATCTTACTGTAATAGCCAATACGAGATGCATGATTCAAGCCTAACGTGAAGAAATACCATTCTAACATTGCTGTACAATGAAAATAAAAATATACATATTTTGTACATACAAAGATATGAAAGTGGTGTATGATTTTACAGGTGCCATTGAAGCTTTGCATCTCACAAGTTACGAACGGGTTCACTTAACTGCATGTCACCCAGAATGCACTGAGTTGCAGAATGAAAGCCCAACTTATGTTTGACAGATCACCAGTTGCTTGCAGTTCGTATAATTATGCGAATGTTAAGCTTCCGTGGTCAACCTGTAGGCCAAGCTCTTCTCTTGAGTGCAAACCGCCACTACGCTGAGTGAGATCAGGGCTGGCTTTAGGGAAATACGACTGGTGCCACCACGCCAGGCGCCAAACTCAAGTTGGAGGACAGTATTTTTAACCCCTTCCGTGCGGGCGGAATTCCCCGCCCATGCTGACTCCGCCTTGCGCGGGCGGAGTCATGACGGAACGGTTCCGTCATCCGCACAGCTCACCCGTAGTGCATGACGGAACCGTTCCGTCAGCAGCATGGAAGGGGTTAAATATCTTATGGGTCTAAAAGCACCTGTTTCAGAGTTTGTGTGACCAGCAATTTTCAGACAACAATAAAAATGTCAAGATAACTCTGGTGATTTATGTTCCTGCTGGAGAGAGACTGGAAATTGTCTAGTGGCACTTTTCACTCATCATGGAGTAGTGCAGAGGCAGCTATGGCCCGTCTTTATGGGCGGAAGGGCCATACTAGCCACACCCCCCACAAGAATAGTGTCCATCGGGGTGAGCAAAGGTCAGCCTGACAGACGCTGTTCTTGTTCAGGTCAGACAGCAGTTAACTATGCGCTAAATGCGCAGGCGCCTGGCTCTCTGAGCTGAACTTTGCCTGGCTTCAGATGTCACAGCTCCTGAGGGCATGACATTTTCGACCTGGCAAAGCACCTCAATGCTCTCCACCTCATAATGAGGGGGAGATACATTGGTAGCCTCAGACTTGGGTGCTTCATTTTTAAGCCCTGAAGTGCCCAGGGCCAAATGCCTATCACTGCACCACGTCACAGAGTAGGGTTAGCAACTCTCACTCGCTCCATCCCACTCCATTTGCCTGCTGCAAAGCATGTGTACCATATAGATAATGGAATTGCATTTTATGTAGTTAGCTCAATGGGTTACTGCTTCCTTCAGAAACATCCTTTTGCTACTTGCTGTTTTTGAACTACAATCCTAAAATAGCACAGTGAGCTATATACTGTCATCAAATAGCTGAAGGCATACAGCAACCTATAGGTTAGAAAAGTTATGTTGTTCGTTATCCTAATGTTGCTAAAACGAGTTTGTTTGGGTAGCAAGAAATTTGTTTTAGTCAAGCCATACCTAACCCTTGATTTAGGTTAAGTTCTGAGTTTGTCCTTCTCCAGGCCAGCACTTTTAAAATAATCTGCCTACCAGTATGGATGACATGTGACTCCTCTTTGTCATATCTATCATTCCCTATACATTGACTTACACACTTGTATGATTCATTGTTGCCGTTATAATGTATGTGTGATGAAAAGTTCTCCGACACCCTACAATGGGATGAGTAGTGCTATACAACAATTGAAATATCTGTGAGAGAGGAGATTTGGAGAGTTGAAGGGAACTGTTGAGCAGGACTAGACTGGCCTACCCAGCAACAGGCATTTTGGTGGGGTGGTAGGGTAGCATCCAGTTTCACTGAAGGTGGGGGTCGGTTTTGTTGCTGAGGACATGCAGGCCATGTTCCTATTTGCAGCACTTCAACATAAACAATGTATGAGCAAATGGTTTAAAAGTAAGCTATGAGCAAACTTTAAAACCAGTCACTTTTGCATTATTTATAAGCGCTGCCAGTAAAAATGTGGCCAGCAGGTCCCTAGCAACAAAAAAGGCCCCAATGGCATAAAAAAAGGACACTACCCTGCCAGTCCACCAAAATGCCCCGTAGCCAATCCGGCCCTGCTGTGGGAGGGACGTAGTGAGTGAATTAGTGGAGAGGGAGGACATTGGTGGCGGAGGGGGGGCGTCTCAAAGATAGTCACACTGGGTGCCAACAGCACTAAAGCAAGCCCTGCATGAGATTTATTGGTTACAGGTGCCAAAATGTTATATTTTTATCATATGTAAATTTTCTTGGGTAAATTAAAATCAGATACTCTAATTTAGGCCCATGTGCATAACCTACTTGAGAGTGAGATATTTTCGAGGATGCCTTATCTCTCAACGTAGAGATTTGTGACCTTGAATTTTCTTTTTTTAGAATGCAGTACATTTTTCAAAGGGAGTGCGAAATCCTTCTCCTCTGATCATACTCTTGAGGGTGCAGCCCAGCAGTCAAACCTATGCTCTAGGCTCTATGTTTGATTATGAGTTATTATTTTGTCATCCTCGTTTGCCCTTTTTCTCTCTTTAATTTATCAGCACAGGGTCGCTAGTCCAAGTAGCTGACTCATGCTAAATCAGATATAGTGGCTAGGTTTTCTAAATCTTCTGCAACGCCTTCATAGGTAACACCACTTTGAATTCTGGGATATGAAGTCTCACTGTTTCCAATATAGGTGTAAGTTCAGCACTTACACTCGCTGAAAAGACAAAACTAGTTGAAGGTGTCACACACTACACACGCAGCTAAGCCTAGATTCATACATTTATGTGCCACTATTTGTCAATAGTGCTGAGTGTACCCGCTGCGTACACTGAAAACGATAAAAAGCTCTCCTTTCAGAGAGGAACAGCTGATGATGAATTGCCCACGGTGGTTTAACAAAAGCCCCTGCGGTGCGGGCAGGGGGAGCTCCAAAAGCCACCACCTTAGCCCTGGCAGGTCCCTGACCTGAGAGCTCCAGACTGGGTCCAGAGTGTGGGGGGCCCCCTGCATGTACTTTGCAGGGGGGCCCCCTCAAGTTTCGTTACGCCACTGCAGTGCGCAATTTAGCCGCTCAGTGAGGTGTCACGGTGCTGCTGTGTGTGGTCACGTCACGCTCCGCCCCGCGGCGCCTCACTGGGAGAGTGCGTCAGTGAGCGGTGCGTCGACTCGTCACGGTCACATCGTCGTGAGATTCATTGAGAGAAGAATTAAAAGTCTAGACCAAATAAATTAACCGTCCTCGTCCTGTCGCCCCGATCATCGATAGAGACACTAGAACACCTGTAGTGTCCGACTAGTCTCTTCCCCGAGAGTCCGACTTCGACCCTTCAAATAACGCCGCCATGGTGCAGAGAGGGATCCCCAGAGCATTCTGCCCAGTTGTGATATGTTTTGTCCACCTCTGCGTTCAACCACACGGAGCCCTAAAGCTGGAACCAACATGTATCTTATTTGGTCTATAAATGCAATGCCGGTATTTAATGTAGATTGAAATGTGTGTAATGGAACATTATGAGCTTTTCACCTTTAGCAATGATGATACGGGCTCTAAGTTTGACCCATTGTAGGGTGCAATGAAGACTGCATTTGCCATTACATTTCAGCAGGTCAACCTTGAAAGAGTTTAGCAGTGGGAAAGGTCTTAGGGTCTGATAACAACTCCGGCGGTCCGTGTACTGCCTTTACCTTCTGGTGGTCTGACCTCCCGCATACCTGGCAGTCTGACCACCGGATTACGAGCGGGCGGGGGGACCACGTTAGGACCGCTGCCTCAGCCACCATTCCTGCTACCGTGGTGGGAGAGGCAGATGCAGTCAATGGAGGTGGGGCAGGCATGTGGACCGCCATCCAACTTACGACTTGCGTTTCTAATGACCTTTTCCTGGCGGGGACACCGCCATGCCCGAGTCGGTGGACAGGCAGCAAATTGCTGGAAATAAGACGCCAGGTTGATTGTGCACCTAGGGTATGCCCCCCGTGCACATATAAAGTGTTCCAATACCTTTGGGTCAGGTTAGCGCTATCACAAAATGGATAAAATTAATAAAAGACACACATGCCCCCAACTGGCTTGGATGAAGTTCTGGTTGTGTCCAACAGCCAGCAGTGTAATCCTGCTTGACTGTGCCGCCATGCAACCACCAGCCCTACGGGAAGTTCCTGATATGGCCGGAGGAATGCCGCCGGCACAGCGGAGCCTTCTGAACTGCCACTGCGGCGGCCTCTCATTTTAACCACCAAAGTCGTAATCGAACCCTAAGTATTTACCAGGACATGCAAACAGCGCCAAAATCCACTTGTTATTCTCCACAGATCCAGTTCATAAGAGACCCCTATACAGTGATCCCTGCAGAAACTCTTTTTGCACAGGGATCAGAATTACAAGTGGAGCGATGTTTACTGCATCTAATAATTACTAGGTGTAATTACCAAGTCCGCACTACCTGTTCAGTTTCAGTAGGTCAAACCTGCCATAATTGAGGGCCCGATTCACAGAACTAACTTAAGACAAAATCCTAAACGTACTACTTTTGTTATCCACAGAAGTTAGGATTTTGTCTTAAGTTTGTCCTAGGACAAACTTAAAGACAGGCTTAAAACAGACTTAAGACAGACTTACGTTATGATATTGTCTTAAGTCTGTCTTAAGACAAAATCCTAACTTCTGTGAATACCAAAAGTAGTACGTTTAGGATTTTATCTTAAGTTAGTTCTGTGAATCGGCCCCAGAGTGTGTGAAACTGCCCAGGAGATACCACGACATACAGATTTTGTTGTGTAAGCACCAAGATCTGCATTTCACCCAAAAGAAGTCAAAATAGATGATATGTATTGCACCCAATAAATTATGAATACCTCTGTATTATTAGGTGCAATAGTTGTTGTGTCAAAGGGCACACATAACCAGGCCCATGGTGTCGAGAGTCTCTGTAACCCTTTACAACCTCAATCCTTATGAAATAAATGTTCTGCTCTTCGGGGCTTTAAGTGGGACGGGTCCTGCTGGGTCGGAGACCTGATAGTAAATAAAAAAACTGATCTTTAGACGGGTCCCTATCAGGCTCTATAGTCATAGTCTTGCCATGAGTGGCAAAAATTGAATTTCCTGAACTGTGGTTGTTAAATATTTACTTTTACGACGCCTGAATCTCACTTTTTCGACGATCCAGTAGCACAATGTGCCACTGGCATATTTATAAGGCACGTAAAGCCAAGCTGATTGGCTTTTCATGCCATTATAATAAATGGGGTTACCCAGTAAAGTCAACGGACCTGGGTGCTGGTCTGTATAGAAAACCAGTGGTCCTTGACTATTATAGCTCAAGATCAAAGCAATACCATTAAATAAGTATAGAAATATTCATTAGGCACATGAGAACACAGGCAAAAAAGTTTCCAGGCCACTACCAAATGAGTGATAATGTCATTTTATTCAGTCATGATGGGTTATTCCCAAAAACAATGAGTCAAAAGACATTGTGTCAAAAAACACATGATATACAATGTTATATCCACACGGTTATCATCAAGAAGAAAGGAGTGTGTGAAAGTTAGTGCTCAAGTGAAAAAATAGAAAAGAAAGTAAAACATTGGGGATTGTATCAAGATAGAAATTCAAATAAATTACAACATGAAGGATCCATGCATGAATTGAAAGATCTACCTTTAGACATTCAGGTTTACCCCTGTAAACACAGTTAAGTACAGAAACATTTTTAAACTGGTTTCTTCACAGTGAAACATCATCTGTGATTTGGGTGTGAGGGGTCAGATGTAGAGCGTTTCGACCCTAGTGCATAAGGGTGAGTGGGTTCCTCTGCTGTGGGTCTTCCTCAGGACAGAGGCAGGGGGTATCAATGCACATAGTCTGGCGAGTAACCAAGGTATTGGCTTCAAGGTTCAACAATTATCAGTCCTGTAGGTTCATCAGGATATGGGAACGTATACCTAGCACCGCTATGTGGAGGAGCGGCGTGGGCGTGTCTGTTCTATTTAGCAAGTGCTTCATATGCCTGAAAGGCAAAAGTCTCCGAATCTGTAAATGACAGCGTGCCGCATCCGTCGGCCTCGCTGAGTGCAAGGATTGGCTTTTCATGGCCTCATAAATATGTTCACCTTTCACACAGAAAACTGCGTGAAAGGTGTGTTCCATGGGTGTTCCTGGGTGTGTTCCCAGCAACATCCTTGGCTTTTTGACACTGCCCCAGATTTACAAGAAAGCGTAGGTCTGAGGCAACGCCAAACATGTACGCCTCCCAGGGGAGGTGCAAGGGAGGCACAATGGGGAGAAATGTCTTTATTTCTCCTAGTTTTTCCTCCTTCTATGTGTGGCACACATAGAAAGAGGAAAAAGCCTCTTGTGATTGTTTTTGTGCTGGAGGGTTTCCCTTCCTGCACAAAAATAATCAGCCCTGCAACGCAGGAACCCAAGCACCATGGTGCAAAGGTGCCTTGCTTTGACGCATGGCAGCCTATTGTGCGCCAGCGCAGGGGAAAGGACAGGAATGCGCTGAATCTAATAGATACTGTGCATTCCTGCCCATTTCATGTGCCGTAGGGCAGTGCAGCAGCAAGGCGCAAGTCTCTTAAGGTATTCCATGGCACCAATGTAATTCCTACTTGCATTTCACATGCTTTATTTCATCTTACATGCCCCAAAATATAATATTGTGATTCTGTAGGTTTTTATGCAACACATGACTTTTGTAAAGTGCACACTTTGAAACTAGTCTCCTCCAGGAATCTGAGTGATTTAATCTTGTGGGTGGGTGTTTATGACGGTGCACAATTGAAAGCTCTGAAGTCGAGTCTGAAGGAAGTGTGAGTGTTTTTTATAGTGTCAGTGGTGATAAAGATGCGCAAGTTTCTTGCACATTCAAACCATGGCCTCTCTGCATTGCGCACAGAGAGCTAATCACATATGCAGCAACTGTAATTATGGTAAAGTGTGTGAAGGAGGTACACAGCTGTCGTCAGTGCAAAAGGAAACAAACATGAATTGCTTACAAGTGGGTGGATGGGTTGCATGTGGGGGCTTGGTTACGAGGCAGAGATTAAAGAAAATGCTGAAGAAGAGGGAGAAAAGACAGTGCTGAAGAGGAAAGTGATAAAGTGTGAAATATGCAAAGGGAGGATTTTAGAAAGATGTGGGGTAGAGGGCCTAAGGGGCAGATTTACAAGCCCCTTGCGCCTCTTTTGCGCCGCGGTTGCGTCACTTTTGTGACGCAGCGGCGGCGCAAAAGATGCGCCATGATGCGGGCTATTTACAACGTGACGCATCTGAGAGATGCATCACGTTGTAAAGCCCTGCGCCTTATGGAGGCGTTCCGGTGCAGGGGGGGGGCGTTCCGGCGCAGGAACGCCTCCTAAAAGTGGCTGAGTGAAATCTACAAGATTTCACTCAGTCACTTTTAGGCCAATGCTACGTCAAAACCCTGCGCTTGCTTGAAGCAGGCGTAAGGCTTGACGCAGCATTAGTAGAATGGGCCCCCCAGAGCATTGCTGGAGCTGCGTCGCACATGCGAAGCAACTCCAGCACTGTGATACCTTTACGGCACAGATGCGTGACGCATCTGTGCCGTTTCTGCCCCCATGGTGCGCCGCATTGTAAATGCGGCGCATCATGGGTGGCGGAGGCATGGCGCATAATTACTGGCGCATCCCTGCTAATTTGCAGGGATGCGCCAGTAATTGTAAATATGCCCCTACGTGTTTAACAGGGTGAAAGGTTGCAGAAGAAAGTAGCATAAAGTGGGGTACGAGAGTAAGTTGAGGCTCTCTGAAGACTACTTTCCCCTTCCAACAAACCTTATGAATGTTGTATTCACAGCCTCATATTTTCAGGATAGAAACATTTTCAATTGTAATGATTCGCAAGAAATTAAGTGTTGTCATTCAGTTATCTGATACTGGTAGCAGGCATGGGCAAAGCCAATAGGTCTGGTTTGTTTTAGGTATATGCATTGGTTGTTGTGTAGTATGTATGGATGCAGTGACAGAAAACTCACAGAGCAGCATCAAAATACTGCTCAGGTGGCATGCTGTGTGAAACACAGGAGTTTAGCTTACACGTTTTAAGCAATGCCCAAATAATATAAGCCACGCCTCTTTAAAATGTATCCTTTTTCACTTCCTTGGCCACGCCCCTTTTAGAGACCTACCACATTTTTTATTTCACTTAAAGCACCGAGGCCCAATTTACAGACCCCTCGAATGTGAGTTAGCCCTGTAAACATGAGAGATAGTGACCTGCACATTAGTTAAACACCTATCTCTGCAGTAGATCAGATTAGCCACTGAGATATCTTAATGATAGAAACACAGAGGCCTTGCTTCTCAACTGCATATAAATAGTGTTAAAATGCACTTTTTTTGTTAGACTTGCAGTAAATGTGATGTGATGCTGAAGATACTGCATAAGTGATCCAACACCTATGCCTCTTTTCTCATCAATCTTTATTGTTTTTTTTTCAATTTTTGTGTAAGTTAACATTTAAAAAAATACACAAAATACAAAGAATCAAATTGCAGCTCCGCTCATGCCTGCTTTAGGAGGGACTCTCGGTAACATGGCGTAGCTGCAGTGTGACAGCACTTAATGGATTGCCTTGCTGCCAGGAGCCATTGTGGGACATTTTCTGTTTTAAAATTTATGCATAGCCTTTAGAGAAAATATATGTATGCAGTTAACACTTTTCTATAGGCAAGTTCCCCAAAAACGCAGTTTATCAGAATAAATTTGGCAGAAAATCCCCAAGCTGTTCAGTTGTCGAGGCAGTGTTTTGCCGACAATGTTAATTGCTTGGAAATTTTTGACAGCACAAAGGACACAAATTAGCGGGGTGTCGAGGCGCGAGCGCTTTGCCGCTGCAGAAAGGCACGAAACAGCGTTTTGATGGTGCCATGGGGCTTGCCACCCAACTGACCCTTCCAATCCACAATATTAACTATGTCACAGTGGAAGGCGTGCTTACAGCACGTCAGGGGATAACAGCAAGGAACAGCTCCCGAAATAGACTCAGGCTGCAATGGCAACCTTGTCAGGCTGCCCTGAGTGCAAGCAGCAATTGTTGCAGTCAGCAGACCGCTACCCATGGGGTAGAGGCAGCGTCGGATTGGTAACACGGGCAATAGGGCAATGCCCGAGGGGCCGAGCCGAGTTCCAACTGTAGGCTGCTTTTTGGAGCAGTCTGGGGGGCAGATTTGGGCGGTGTCGCTGTTGTTCGGATACAGCCAGCGGCCCAGGGGGTGTCTGAGTGGCCTTTCTGGAGGCAGATGGGCGCTCATTACCTCACCTTTAGCAACGGGCAGAGGTGTCACTTTCTTTCTTTCGCAGGGCCGGCCCATTAATGTCTGCATACCTAGCGGGGCAGGGTACCTGAGCAAAAGTGGCCTCACTTGTTTTCAGTCACCTGTAAACAAATCCGTTCATTTTTTTGTATCCCCCCCCCCCACCCCGCCCCCCTTTTTTTAAAAATAAAATTTTGCCGAAGCAGTTTCTTGAGGAAAGGCAATATGCAAAAGTGGGCCACTTTTTTGTAGCGTGCCCGGGCCGATTTTGAATCCCAATCCAACTCTGGGCAGAGGGCTTCCATATTTGCAGCGTAGGCACAGGGTGGAAACCCGTTCCACAGGACCTCTACCAATGGGTTTGCAAGTTATTGTGTCAGCTCAGCTGTCCAGTGAGGGAGGGCAGCACAAAGTATTTGCCTGAGGTATGCCTGGGCAGGTGAACTACGCTCCGTTCGCAGAGTTTTCCAGATTCACCGTTAAGTTGGTGAGAGAGAAAAACCCAGCGCTAGACCAACTGTAGTATTCTCTGTGTTGTGCCTTCCAGGCACCTATAGGTAGAACCTTGCTTCTTGATGGTTCCATGCTTTATGTGAGAATGTTGTTGTTTGGCAGTTGACCACTGTTTCTGCCTCTTGTCGCTGTACTTCTCCTGAGCAGAATAAACTCCTATTTCAAGCACCTTTACGAGTATTCCTTGTATTATCACTACAAAATTGTTGGCGACGATGCTCAGGAGAAGGTAAAGAACCTGCCTTACCTCGACTTTCCTCGAGTTCCAGCGTTCAAGATAAAGCTTCGTGGGAGTACGAAGACTAGCGGTTTTACAAACAGCATTTTGCCAGCGGATGATGAGGACAAGCGAGATAAGTAATTCCGCTTTATTTCCAGCGCGTTTATGGCATTTTTCATTAAAAAAAGAAGGCTTAAGCGTATTTTGGGGATTAACGTCTTCAGCGTGTCACGTCATCAACGTGTCATGTGGTTGGCAACGTATCTGCGCTTTGAAGACTCTGACTCTGACGCGTGTGGTTGGCAGCGCATTTCCACGTGACGCATGTGTCTGCCATTTTAGATGCGTTACCTTGGCACCACAGTAAACTTGATCGCGTACGGTTAATCCTGTCTGCTCGCGCATTGGAGAAGGTGCGTTTCCTTAGCAACGCTGCTGTAAACTTCGCAACGCTGAATACGCTGAATACTGAATGCCTTCCAACGTACGCTGAATACTGAAAGGTTTCTGCTTTTCACGCGTTAGAGGAGGCATTACCTTAACAACGCTTGTGTTAATAAAACGAAGTCCACGCTGTTTGTCAATTTTTGCACGCTGGTGCAATCTAAAGGAGAACAAAATAAAACGAAGTCTACGCTAATTGTCAATTTTTGCACGCTGGTGCCATCTAAAGGAGAACAAAACATAAACACTGTCAATGACACAAAAGAAGTTTAAATTAAATAAAATCTCTCTCATTACATGTTCAATCTCTTATGGTTAGCGACAGGGCAGGTCAATGAAATTTTGGAATTAACTGTCACTCCAGTATTTAAAAAAAAAAAACATTTTGCTCAGCATGCAATCAGTTTCACCTCCACCTCCTTTTCTGGAGACCCCAGGCAATCCACCCATAATTTTGAAAAAATAGTTCAATGCTTTCGAGACTTATTTGGGTGCAATAGGCGCGTCAAGATATCACGCGGAGAAGAAGAAATGTCTATTACTACATTCTTTAGGTTTTGAGGGGAGAGAAATCTATAAACACTTACCCCCTTGACAAGAAACAACGCAGTAGAAGATGTAGACGAATACACCGAGACTAGAATGAGACTGGAGTTGAGATTTGATGTTAAGCCTAGTCTTGTTGTAATTAGACACAAATTCTTCAAAAGAGAACAGCTACCAGGGGAGGATGTTGAGACATATGTCTCTAGTTTAAGGCAGCTGAGTGCAGAATGGGAATTTGAGGGTTTTAGAGAACAATTAATTAGAGATCAGTATGTTTGTAAATGTTCCGACAAGTCTATTCAACAAAAACTACTAACGTTGGGCAACCCAACTCTTGAAGAGACTATCCGTATGGCCAAGAGTATAGAATTGTCTAAAAAGGAAGTGAAGGAACTTGAAAAGAAATGTGAAGAAGCATCCATAGTTAGAACTAAGGAGAACAAGGATAATAAAGCGGCTTTTGGTCAACAACGTCTTGAGAAAAACAACTTTCCCAGTTCTCAACGTTTTGAGAGAAATGCTTTTTCTAGGAATGACATTTGTTATAGATGTGGCAATCCTTCACATAACAAGAACAACAAATTTTGCCCTGCCAGGAACTCTACCTGTCGGAATTGTGGAAAATTTGGTCATTTTGCAAAAATGTGTCAAGTTTGCAAACAGGGAAACTCTACTTTCACCAATAAATCTCAGGGACAGAGCAATGTTAATGTGGTTGGAAATGTCACAGAATATTATGAAAGTACCGGGAGGGACTCAGATCCTATCAACAGTATCCAAGACGACCTTAGGGACATGGTTGTGGTGGTACGGGATGATGGTGTTATCACTGGGGACCCTTCAGAATGTGTTGACCCTTATGAAGATTTCGGTGTTGGTGACAAAGTTATTTCCTTGTTAGTAGATTCAGGCGCTAAAGTAACGATGATCACCCAAGAATTGTTTGATGAAACTTGGCCTGAAAGGAAGCTCCTGCCACCAGATAGAGCTCCTGTTTCTTATGAAGGACGCAGGATAGCTCTTCTTGGTTTTTTTGAAGATATCATTCGGTTCAGGGGAAGGAACATTTTTGAAAAAATATATGTTTCTATAAAAGGGTTGGACATTTTGGGGTGGTTTCACCAGGGGTTGTTTAAGATGATCCTTAGACCTGGTACTAAAGAACAGATTAGTATCGATGAATCCTGTGACTATATTGAAAAGTTAGCAGTTGTAGAGTCAAATGAATACATTGAGAAATTAATTCTCAAGTTTCATACTATTTTTGGGAACAGCCTTGGAATGATTAAAGGTTTTAACCACGAGATAAGAGTGAAAGATGGGGCTATCCCTGTTAAGCATATGGTCAGGAGTGTCCCTTTCAGCGTAAGAGATGGTTTGGAAAAGGAGTTGAGTGGGTTGTGCAAGAAAGGGGTCATAGAATCTATAGAATCGTCCTTGTGGTTGTCTCCTTTTGTTGTCGCCAGAAAAAGGAATGGTGATTTGCGCGTCTGTGTGGACTTGCGCAGTCTCAATAAAAACATCTGGATTGACTCACACCCCTTGCCTAAAATTACAGATTTGTTCTCTCTTACTAGAGGTGCAAGGTGGTTCACTAAGTTGGATTTAGCTTCCGCTTACCACCAGGTGGTGTTGAGTCAATCCTCTAGACATTTGACTGCATTTGTCTCTCCTTTTGGGAGTTTTCAATACTGCAGGATGCCGTTCAGCCTCGCGTCGGCGGCAGCAGTTTTCCAAAGGCTAATAAGTCAAATGTTTAAAGATACTCCTGGAGTAATTGTTTTCCAGGATGATGTTTTGATTTTTGGCGAGAACAAAGAGGATCATGATTTTTCTTTGAATCAAGTTTTAGAAATCATGCAGGATAAAGGTGTTGTACTCAAGAGTGAGAAATGTGTTTGCCTAAAGGAAAAAATGGAATTTCTAGGACATGTGGTCTCACATGATGGGGTGGAACCACGACCTGGTTTGGTGAAAGCCATTGTAGATGCTTCTCCCCCTGTCGATAAATCTGGTTTGAAGTCTTTTATTGGGCTCAGTGAATTTTACTCCAGATTTATCAAAGATTATGCATCTAAAGTTCAACCCCTCACAAACATGCTAAAGAAGAATGTGCCTTTTATTTGGGATAAGAACTGTCAAGAAACTTTTCAATGGATTAAATTACAGTTAGTGGGTGACAGTGTGCTCAAACCTTTTGATCCAAATAAGGAATGTGTTGTGACTGTGGATGCGAGTGGTTTTGGCCTTGGGGCTGTGCTCACTCAGAAGAATGGCCAAATTGACAATACTATTGCTTATGCTTCGAGAGTGTTGCGTGGGGCTGAGGTGAATTTCTCTGTCATTGAGAAAGAGCTTTTGGCTTGCTGGTGGGCGGTCAGGAAGTTCAACCCTTTTCTTTGGGGTAGTCATTTTGTGATTCGAACGGACCATAATCCCTTAGTCTCAATTTTGTCTGGGGAGAAGATTAAGGAGCATACTCCTAGGATTGCTAGGTTGTCTACGAAGTTACTACAGTATGACTTTGACATTGTTTATCTGCCTGGTTCGAAGAATGTCAGGGCAGATTATTTTTCACGTTTTCCTATAACTGGGAATGATTGTGATTTTGAAAAGGAAGATGACCTAGAGGATTGTTTTGTTGCTGCCTTGGATCTTGAAGGAATGTGTGCTATTAATGAGGTTGAGTGGAAAGAGGAGTTGTTAAAGGATGAGGTTCTTGTTCAAGTTGTAAATTACTTGAAATCTGGTTGGCCTAAAGAAAAGAATGTTTCTGGACATTTCCAAACCTATGTTAAGGTTGCTGATGAGCTCACTGTTGAGGATGGTATTCTTTTGCGGTGTGGAAGGCTTATTCCTCCTGAGAGTTTGAGGAAACGTCTTGTTGATGGTGCACATGAAGGTCATTTAGGGAAAACTTTCACGAAGCGTAGGTTGAGGGATGTGTTTTGGTGGCCGCAAATGGATGTTTGTGTTGATACTTTGGTTGATAATTGTGTTATTTGCAAGTCATCTGACAAAAGTCACAAGGTAAGGACTCCCCCTTTGGAACCTATTCAATTTCCGGAGAGAGCGTGGGAGAGGATTGGAGTTGATTTAGTTGGTCCTTTCTATCTCCTACCTTCTTCTTCTCGTTTTGCCATTGTTGCCATTGATTATTACTCCAAATGGCCGGAGATTCGTTTTATCAGCGAACCTTCCTCTGCTAACGTCATTCTTTTTTTGAAAGATATTTTCCTGAGAGAGGGTTTTCCTTCGGTTGTCATGACGGGCAATGGTGTACAGTTTGTTAGTTCTGAATTCGAATGTTTTCTTAAACAGGGTGGTGTTACTCATAAGAAGAGTTCTTTCTATCACCCCCAGGCCAATGGCCTTGTTGAAAGGATGAATCGTGTGCTCAATAATTGTGTGCAGTGGGCCATTGCCAGCAAGTGTGTAGTTGAGAATGCTGTGCGTTCCATGTTATGGTTTTACCGTACTACTGCGCATTCTTCAACTGGAGTTTCTCCTTTTGAACTTTTAAGGGGAAGGAAACTAAGCATGGGCGAATTTTGCGAATCTCGCGTTCGCGAATTTTGTGGATTTGCGAACTCGCAATTCGCAAAATCCGCGAATTCTCGCGAATTTGCGGATTTTTTTTTGTGTGTTCGCGCGGGTTTCTGCCAGTTCGCGAGGGTTTTGTACAATTTCGCAAACACGAACTTACCTGTCGGGTCGCAAGTTTCGCGAACTTGTTGTTTCTACGTGTCCAGCCTGTTTGGGACACTCTTCTTCATCACTGCCACTCTCTGTCACCACTGCCACTCTCTGACTACTCATGCCACCCTCTGGCCCACCCATGCCACCCTCTGTTTCATCACAGCACCCTCTGGTTGTCCAGTCAGTGTACATTATTGTGGCAAAGCAAGCACACCTTCCCTGCCTCAAGTGACCTGAATTAATTTGGGGCTGATTAATGTGTCACAGAATATTTTTTTAGCTGGCACCTGCTTCCTTAGTGCTTCCTGATTAGTGATCTTTTGCACTTGCTAAGTGCTTTCATTGTTGCAAAATTAGTTACAACACCTGCCCTGCCCCAACTGACAATAATGAATTAGGGGCTGATTAATGGATTTGAACTTCCAGCCTGGCTCCTGCTTGTCTCCCTTAGCTGTAATTCAGGACCTTTGTGGCATATGTGTAACTATTCTGAGGTTCAGAGCAGGGTCACATAATAGTTGCAACTGGCAACTGAACTCTGGAGGGGCCCCTCAGGAAGCACTACAGGAAATGGCTACTAATGATGAGCCTGAACTTTTGAACCTGGTAAGTAGTTTCAGTTTTGCTAAGATCGTATTTCTGCAATTTTGCGCTTATTCGCGGGGCGCGAAGTTGTACTTGGAAGCCGCGAACTCACGCGAACAGTGCGAGCAAAATCCGCTGCTCGCGGATTTGCGGATTTTGCGGGAGATTCGCGAATCTCGCGGATTGCGAATTTACCGAAAATCCGCATGCCCAGGTTGGATGTCTAAATCGGTGAAGATGAATGTGATGGATGGCATTGATGGTTTTGTGAGGGACAATGTCACAGCAGCGCAAAAAAAACAAAAAAATTATTTCGATGAAAGGAAAAAATCTGTTCCTCATAGTATTTGTGCTGGTGATGTTGTTCGCATCAAAAATCCTGTTCATGTCACCAAGGGAAGGAGCAAATTCTCCGAGCCATTAGTGGTTGATAAGGTTTGCGGAAACGCAGTGCATGCGAATAACAAGAATTGGTGGAACATTTGTAAAGTTGTTGTAAGTTGTTAAGTGGAGAAGTGTGGCTCACTGGTTAGAGGAGGCAGACCTGGAAGCAGAGGTCAGCCCGGGACCAGGGTTCAATTCCCGGCTCGGCGGGGTCTTGAGTCCTAAAAATGTCCATGGACTCGACAATTCTCGCTCCGGTTCCTACTCGATTCACGGGTTCACACTCTGCGACTCTGGGCAATAGCTTGCTTAATCTCCACAACGGCTTCTTGTGGCGGGATGCCTGGCTTTCACCTTGCGGATACCCTGCCGGGGTTATCTCACAGGGGAATACCAGGACGGGTTCCCTAAGCAAGCGCTTAGAAACCGCTTGGTGATTTGCGCTATATAAATTCCTGTACATTTACAAGGTCGGTAGAGACGATATTTTCTCTAATAACCTTTTGTCAAGTTCAAGTTCTGATACAAACGACGGTAGTTCTAGTTCTGTTACTAATAATGGAAATGGTAGTAATATTGATGTAACTTTTGTGCCAGAGCTTCGCAGGAGTCTTAGAGTCTGTAGGATTCCTGCCAGGTTCAGATAACTTTCTTGTATTCTGTTTTGCTCTCAGTTGTGTCTTCCTACTTTTCTTTTCTTACTCGTCCTACTACTTTTCTTTTCTTCTCATTTCTTTCTCGCCTATGTTTCCTTTTCTTCTTTCTCTTCTATTTTCTATCTATCATTGTTTTATCTTTCGTTTTATAGAAAAGAGGATAATGTAGTATTCTCTGTGTTGTGCCTTCCAGGCACCTGTAGGTAGAACCTTGCTTCTTGATGGTTCCATGCTTTATGTGAGAATGTTGTTGTTTGGCAGTTGACCACTGTTTCTGCCTCTTGTCGCTGTACTTCTCCTGAGCAGAATAAACTCCTATTTCAAGCACCTTTACGAGTATTCCTTGTATTATCACTACACCAACTCCTAGCGAGATTTCTCAACATGGGCGGTTGCGGGTGGTTGCAACCGCTTGCTTTGAGGAACCATCCGTTCGCGTTGAAGAAGCTGCCACTTGAGTAGGAAATGTACTCGAGTGGCAGAAAGAAGCAGTGTCCTTTCGTGCTGCGCATGGTGCAGTTCGCGAGGGACAAACACCTGACGCGCAAAAAATCTGAGCGAATGGCACAACCTAACGCACCCCACCCCTTGTGGAACTCCGCATAATGCCGTAGAGCTTTTGGGTCACTTTGCAGAGTTCGCCAGGGCAAGGACTTAGGCTACAATTCCCCATATTCGTAGGCCAACCCTACGAATATGGGGCATTCAATTTGGGCTGTTGGACCCAATAGTAATTCTAGTAACAGAAGACAGGGTAAGTGAAGAGTTTTACTAGCAGTATTGAGAATTCTTGAAGTCAGCCGCATTGCCCTGGGCGAACACCTGAGCCCTATCAGGACAGAAGAAAACAACACAAGAAAAATCTGGAGAGGAGGAAGTCTAAATGTGAGGTTGGCTGTCAACAAGACACCTTTGCTTAATGTGTGCTGGTGTCTGCAGGTACTGGGCCCCGGCTCTCATTTTTTGGGAACAGGATTCATTTTTCTTCACCAGTCTATCACCTAGCAAAGGTGAGAAAAAATCAGAAGCAAGGGAAAGAAGGAGCAAGTGAACAATAGGAAAACAATGCCAAAGGGAGAAAGCAGATTTCAAAACAAAACCCTCCACAGTGAGATAAAGGGACCGGAAGGAAGATTCATGAGATGAAACCAAGCCTAGACAGCCATGGTATTCAGCATGCTTAGCATTTGACACCACTGGTGACAGGCTCGGAAGAAAATGTTGAGCCATCTGCATTGTTGTTTTACAAATTAAGCCCTATAGATCCCCTGGAACAGAGAGCATCTTACAATCCTATACTTAATTATTTCATTTACAAGGAACAAGGCAAGGTAGTACTTAGAAGAATAGCTGACTGCGGAAAGCAGCAAAAAGAAAAAAACACATTCCCCCAGTGGGAGGACAAAGACATTTCACAGTTAGAATCTTGAACAAATGCATTACCTCTAAAAAAAGATGAGAAGCACCTACTATTTATCACTATCAAAAGAGAGAGAGAGAGAGGACTAGGTAGCTAGTCCGTACCCCCGGGGTTTTATATGTGAGATCAAAAAGGACTAGCCTATTTGTGAATTTACATAGACTCAAGACTGTAAGACAGGGTACAAACCCATTTGTTTGTTCATGAAGCCCTCACCCACCAACCTAGTTGGTGGCATGCTTCATCATCGGGCCCACCCATTGACACTGAGTGTGTCCCGGGTGTGCTTCGACGCCTGAATACAGCGGAGCGGGTATGTTTCTGAGTGTGCAGTGTAGTGACGAGAAGGTGAAAATGTAAAAGCTATACAGCGATCCCAGTACCCGAGGGTACATTATATTTTAATAACTGGGTCACTGTTAGCATTAAAAAAAGGCTGTTGGATGTTATAGGAGTGGTAATTAGGGTCTCCTATATCCAGGTGTGGTCTACATGTTTCAGCCAGGCCTTTATGATTAAAACTGGCTTTCCTCAGGACCAAAGTGTGTAGGTGCAAATTACTTAATTTTAAGTGATTTTGTAATTTTGAGAAATGTGTAGCACTCGCTAAGGTGCTTACATTTGTGAGGGGAATTCCCTCGTAGAGCATTAGTTGGCTTGTTGCCAAAATTGCCCCATGGAGTAGTCCGGCAGAGGAATGGACCGAAACTTTCGGTCAGTGTCTGGGTTGAACCTCTAGTCGTCTCTGTGGCCTCCTAATATTGCCTACCTGATACACTAAACAGCATAATGTCAAGGTGCCAAACATGCAGTGAGTAGGAAAAATCAAATGACAGATGTCGGTCTAGCCAAATGGCATATGTCATGAAGGCGAGGTGGGTCAGTGGTAAGAATGCCCTACGTGCATAAACAGACCGCCCCGGGACATCCTAAGAGTATTTTTGCAACCGTGACGAAAGGTGCCGGCCATAAAAATGCTGTTGTCCAGCCAGCATACCAGCGCCTTGAGACCCTCACGGGTGAGTAGCGCGCTTTACTATCCACTTATTGATTGATTTATACCAGCACTGCACAGCAAACATGAACCAGGGAATGAGAGGTTTGATTGGTGTAAAATATGCGTTCTATCTGGCACCGTACACTTCCCAGCACGCATGCTACTGGAAGGAGCTGTCAATGTACTCCCCGGGCCCTCTTCCCATCTCAATCTAAGGTGGGATGAGGGTGGAGTGGGATACATCACCATATACTTCAAGTCTGGGGATGCGGGACATGGGATGGAATAGAAAGGTGTCAAAGGGGCGGGAAAACTAAACCACCTAGAAGAGGGTGGACCGGGAAATAAAGGTGATGGGGTTAGGGCCCAAAAAGCAAAGCAGTACTGCTATTGGAAGGTGGATAGAGGGAGGGCAGGAAGACACCGGCCAGGCAGGAGGCTGTTGGGACAAAAGAAAATAAAGAGAAGTGTGGGAACAGGTAATATCCTCCCAAAGGAAGCTGGGACGCGCATATACCTGTCGTGTCCCTGTCTCCAGCAGTCTATCTCCTTTTTGTGCAGGCCTGGCACAGATTGATTTGAGGTTCTTTGAGGCAGGCTCTGCCTCCAGGAACCTCATAATGGGATTGGCAGAGGAGGGAAGAGAGAGCGAAAACGCCTCCCTCCTGCTCACTCTGTAGCAAAGGTTCAAATAAGGACAGGATGTACGACTATCAGGGTTTGAGACTCGAAAATTGCAAGTCACAAAACCTGATGTACAATAGTGTCTGAGACACTGTTTGCAATTTCCAAATGGGTTGCAAGGGACCTGCCTCATTATTTTTCATGAGGCAGGTCGCAATTAGCGACCCTTTGCTAATGGTTGGCACTCACAGGGATGGTGGGCTGCTGGGGTCACCGGACCACCATGTCTATGACTGCTTTTTAAGCAAAGCAGTCCTCTTTTAATTTTTTCACAGTGGGCAGTGGTCCGTGGCAACACATTCCTGCCCTGAAAAATTGTTGCCACCCCCATTCACAAAGGGGAATGGGTCCCTTAGGTTCCCCTTCCCGTTTTCGAATGGATTACCATCAATTTGAAATTGGTGCTAAACTGCAACTGTTTTGTGACCGCATTTATGGTTGCAAAACATTCCTACATACCAGTGCGACTCCATATTAGGAAGTGACGCCCTTGGCATGCCCCTTCCTAATAGCAGCTCACAAACTTTATTTTGGGAATCGGTAATAGATTGACGACTCGCAAAATAGGGTTGGTACATTTGAATTTATTGGTCGCAAACAGCCTGATGGGCCGTTTGCGACTGGTAAAATGCATCGCACATCTGGCCCCAAATTAATTTATTTTTTGCTGGGGCTTTGCAATAATTGCAGGATATTTACAAAAGTCCAATGTTTGAGATTTTGTTTTTGCAAATAGCAAAGTCACAAAATCCTGCAGGGTCTGCATAGGGTCATTACTCAGAAACCAGTTGGGTGGTCATGGTCAGGTGACAACCCGGAAATCATATGTCAAGACAGACTGGACCCCATTCCTACGCAGGACATTAGATAACTGTGGAGCGTCCACCGATACTGTCATTGTGAGTTTGTGAACAACACCTTGATGGGCAGAGAGACCCTAATGGCAGTAACTATTAATGCAAAGGGAGTGAGTTATTACATTAGGAGGAGGAACATCCTGAAATATTTTGCATCTAAGTCATCTGACCCCTGGTCTAGGGGACCTACTTGCACTAACAGAAAGCAAAAGAGTTAAAGGAGATTGATTGAGTAATATGATAACCATTAGCTGGAAAGGGAAGTACAAAGACATTGGAGCTGAGGAAAACAGCAAGAGGTGGAGACTCCCATCACTAATATGCAAGCCACTAATCAGCGGCGTAATGGACACCTTGAAGAATGAAGAGAGAATAGCTGTGTTAGCCAGGATAAATGTACAGGGGAAGAAGTTGGTAGTGCCTCTGCATTGGCATTAATTCATCAAATTAGGTTTTGGAGGTGATCTACTTGAAACCCACTACTGGAAAAACACATTGCCAAGTGAGGCAGTGTTATCACATTGTGGGCCTCATTTACAAGAAAGTGCTGCAGGGGGGCACCGCAAGCCCTTTGGTGCGTCACGCTGCAGCACTTTCAAAGCACAGGGATGCGACATATTTATAATAATATGTCGCATTCCTGTGCTCTTGCCTGCGCTGGTGCACAATGGGCTGCCATGCGCCGACTCAGGCACCCTTGCACCATAACACAAGGATGCCTGCATCACGGGAATGATTGGTTATGTGCAGGAAGGGTTCTCTTCCTGTGCACTAACAATCTGAAATGGCATTTTAAAACTTCTATGTGTGCTGCATTAGCACACATAAAACTTGCAAAACTTCATTTTTTTATGATTATTTATGTGCAGGAAGGAACCCTCGTTCTATGTGTGATGTAAAATACAGCACGTATAGAAAGAGGGAAAAAACAAGGAGAAATTAATACATGTCTCCTCGTTGCACATCCCTATGCCTACCCTGGTGAGGTGTAGCATTCAAACTCATTTCCAGGTTTACAATTTCTCGTAAATCTGGAACTGTGTCAGGTCCCATGGGTGTTGCAACACCCATGGACCGCCTCTTTCACGCAAAGGGCGGCGTGCAAAGGGACCATGTTTACAAGAACAGGAAAAGCCACCTTGTCCTTGTCCTCGCCGGAAGGACACAGAGAGTCCGCCTCCCCCCGTTCAGATCCGAAGCCACTGAAGTCAGCTGCGGCGTACCACAAGGAACATCACTCAGCCCCACGCTGTTCAACATCTACATGAGCCCCCTCGCGGCCATCGCACGCCAACATAACCTCAACATCCTCTCCTACGCAGAAGACACCCAGCTGATCCTCTCCCTCACCAACGACCCCGCCACCGCCAGAACCAACCTACACGAAGGGATGATGAATAGCCGCCTGAAACTGAACTCAGATAAGACGGTAGTCCTCATCCTGGGACCTTCGCCCACTGCCTGGGACGACTCCTGGTGGCCCCCTGCCCTGGGCAGCGCACCCAAACCAACGGAACACGCACGCAACCTGGGCTTCATGCTGGACTCCTCCCTCTCGATGACCAGACAAGTCAACGCCGTCTCCTCATCATGCTTCAACATCCTACGCATGCTTCGGAAGATCTTCCGGTGGATCCCCACCGAAACCAGGAAGACGGTCACCCAGGCCCTCGTCACCAGCCGACTGGACTACGGCAACTCCCTCTACGCCGGTACCACCGCAAAACTCCAGAAACGACTCCAGCGTATTCAGAACGCCTCAGCACGACTCATCCTGGACATCCCCCGACACAGCCACATCTCCGCACACCTAAGAAACCTGCACTGGCTCCCCGTCAACAAGAGAATCACGTTCCGACTCCTCACCCACGCACACAAAGCTCTCCACAACCAAGGCCCAAGATACTTCAACGACCGCCTGAACTTCTACACTCCCACCCGCCAGCTTCGATCGACCAGCCACGCCCTCGCCGCTGTCCCCCGCATCCGAAGAGCCACAACAGGAGGAAGATCCTTCTCGTACCTGGCTCCCCACCCACCTCCGCCTGACCCAAGACCACCTCGCCTTCAGGAAGCAACTCAAGACCTGGCTGTTCGAGCAGTAGAGGATCCCCCCAAGCGCCTTGAGATCCTCCGGGTGAGTAGCGTGCTATACAAATGCTTTGATTGATTGATTGATTAAATATGAGGCTGGAAAATGTGCCACTGGTGCGTCACAAAAAGTGACGCACCAGCGGCACAAGGGGCTTGTAAATAAGCCCATGTATCTTTTATTTATTTATTTTTGATTTTTATGTAGCGCTGGTTAGACCTGAAGGTATCAGAGCATTTCAACTTGTAGCTCAAACACAGTCGAAAGAAGCATAAGCAATATAACAATAAAAATAGTGAGAACAATCAAAAAGAACAAAACAAAAAAAATAGTTTTATTGACAGGACACTAGGGGGCATATTAGCAGCAAATAGCGATATTTATCGCTAAATGAGCTTAGCGATTTATTTTTTATCGCCGCGCATCGCCAATTTTATTGCAGAGATAACGTGCTATTAGCAACGTTTATCTCAAATACAATAAAATATATGGCGATAGCTGCTCAATGCGTGAATATCGCTGGAAATCCAAAGATATTCAGGCATCATCGCCTATAGGGTCTTAACCTGAATATCCACCTCCCATTGGATATACAGGTTAAGAACTGGTCTGAGCAGGCGTTAGGTTTTGGCGATATTCGTGCGTAGCGCAAATTTTTCTATTGCTTCGCCTGCGTTGATAATAGGCGATAGCGATGTTAGCGACTGCTTTCAGTCGCTAACAGGTTGGGTACGCCCACTTTGCATGTCATTAGCTATAAATATCGCTGACATGCAAAGCGGGTCCTGGACCGGTCGCTATTGCCTACAAGCTGTTGCTAACTGCTGTTAGCGACAGCTTGCTAATAGGACGAGAAAATTATCGCTGCTTTAGCCGAAAACGTCCATGCCCCCAGGTTTGCATTTGGTATTGTCAGGCCATTCTGTTGAGAACTTGGTGGGTGTTTCAGAATATCTAAACAATCTGCTTGTAAGTTGTTGGATACCTGGGAGCTGGCTGGTCGTGCATGGTCGTCAGTCCTTGTATTGGATTAAACTTGCCACTTATTTTACTTCCGGTTCATGGGTAATTTGTCCACTACATGCCTTGCCATTCTTTCACCAATGTTGTTTAGTTGGATTAGATAAGTCTCGCACTATGTGGTACTTGGTGAATAGTTAAAATGTAAGTTGAACCTGGATATAACTTGTTATTTGGAATGCGGCCACTACCGGCTCCTCTTAGAACGTTGAGGGATAGTGATAGCCGGATCAGGAATTCAAGAAGTACTTCTCGGCCAGAGCTAAAAATAAATTAAAGGTAATCAATTCTGCAGCACACAAAGAGAAATATGCATCTAAGGATTGTTTTATGCAGGAAGGTAAAAACATTCCTGCCTGTAACGCAGTCAGCCTTGCACTGTGGTGCACGGGTGCTTGCTTTGGCGCTAGGCTTGTGCTGGCGCAAGGAGAGCAGAAGTGCTCTATACCTGTGCAAATATGGAGTATTTCTCCTTTCGCCCTTGCACACAATACAGCAGCTCTGCCTGCTGCCATGCGATGTGTGAACTTTTGATAAATCCCCCCCTCCCAATAGCAAAGAAAAGATCTTGAGTAATGGAATTCAATTTAAGTAGGAGGAGGAATGGGGGGTTTCTAACATTTATGCAAAGCAGTGGACATAATTTCATGTATGACAATGTAATAATTGAAACTATAAATTCCAATTTAACAGTTGGCATCCTAACCATTCTGAATTCAATCAAAAAGGAAAAATAAATGTAACACAACCACAATAACATAACGTGTTAAAATGTAATTGATAAGATTCGATACATTGAGAAACTTATAAACACGTTTATCAGAAAGGTAAGAGTTTGGCGAGCCATGTTTTTATCTGCCCTGGTTCAAATTATATCAAAAGACGCAAAGCACGTTTAATGATGGAGGCTAATGCTGGGGTTAAGAATATTGTTGCATTTGGATCTCCATCTACCAGGTGCAGGGACACAGTATTACCGTTATTTAAAATGTCATTCACATGATCTGGGTCAGTGTTAAAGTTTTTTTTTTTTAAGTTGATGAATTGGTTCTGTTTGATGTAATGTGAGAAAATGTAAAACATTATCTCCTCGTTTCCCTTTCTCATCCTAGGACCACATGTGTGAAGACCCTGCTTCCAAGAAAGACACATTCCAGGACAAAAGCCTACATTCAGACTTTTGTTCTAGTGGTATTGTGGGGAATGGAAGACCTAACATGTTCATGGCACGGGACTTGGGGGCATATGTAGGAAGCCGTTTGCGATTCGCAAACACCGTTTTGATATGTATGGGCCACATAGCAAAATAAGGAATAGCACAAAAATTGCGATTCCTTATTTTGCTCAAGCATTTAAGGAATCGCAATTTTGCGATTCCTTAAATGCTATGTAGGGGTGCCTCCCAAATTGCGATTTTGGCTTAAGGAGACGCAAAATACCGCCTACTCCAAGAAGATGGTATTTTGCGATTTCCTGTTAAAGTGCATTTTTTTGAAAAATTCAAAGTGCCGTGTGTGCACAGACATGCCCTTAGGGCATGTATGTGCGCCACATGTACATACATGCATATCCAGGGGTGCAATAGGTGTCCTTTGGACACCCTGGCACCCTTGTAATTGCGATTCTCAAATTGCGATTTTCTCATATAAATTTGCAATTTGAGAATGTATCCCCATTCATTCCTATGGGCCTCTTGGCCCATAGGAATGAATGGGACACTCATTCCTTAATTGCGATTCACAATTTGCTAATCGCAATTAAGGAATTTTAGAGATTCGCAAAAAAATTGTAATTTACATTCCATTTTGCAATTCTCAAATAGCGATTCCTTAAAAATCGCTATTTGAGAATCGCAAAATGTAAATTACATACATATGTCCCCTTGGACTTTTCCTTGCACCTTTTTCACTGTTATTTCACAGTTATTGCGACTATCCAGAGAAAGAAAACATGGGTGGTGGATGTTGCCCGTGCTGAAACAAGAAGTCTGTCTATGCGGTTATTCATGAATTGGCGGCTGACCAAGAATGACCCCCAGCTCGAGTCTCTGTCCCATTTTAGGCCAAAAACATAATTACAAACACTCTTACGAAGGATGCACCTGTTGGAATGGCGCTTGAGGATTTAGATCTATGACAATGGTGCACACTTGATACTGCCAGGGAAGGAATCCAGTCCTTGCATCACCTGTCAATCAGGAAAGCATATAATCACCATTGGGAAACTGGGTTTCATGGAAATTGATCCAAATTCCGCTGTACAGTTCTTACAGGATGACTTTATTTGAAGACTTTCAGAAGCTATCCTGAGGATTCAATGTGCAGCCATTAAGGGTTGCAGAGGGGTATGAAGGCAGGGGTGTCCTTTGCATCAAGGCATTTATAGGTTTCTCATGGTATCAGCAGGTTGTTAGGGCCGTCCAAGGGTCACTTTCTGACTTTTACCTATAGTTTTTTTAGTTTACAGGTTCTACTGTTTGAACCCACTGAGGGGGTGTCCCTGAAACATTTTTCAAATGTGCGAAAATCATGAAGTGTAAAAATACAAAAGAGGAAGTTTCTGTGGACCTGCGTCACAGTGGGAATCCAATGGCTCTGCAGCGAAGGGCTGCCCGTGAAAGCGGGGGGACTGCCATGACTCTGATCCGGCACTCCGTCCCCTGTTACAGGGTCCCTGTGGCCCCTGCAGCTAAACTGTCCCTCCGCACCTTAACCCAGAGAGAGCTTTCCATCCTTGACCCCTAGCATAACCACACCTCTTCAGCTGGATCCAAGTAGTCCAGCAGATGCCTTTGGTCCCTCACTTCTAACCTGATCTGAGCAGTCACTCGCTGCCCCACAGAATCCAACCCTACCGTCACCCAGAGATAAGGTCCACCATCCCCCATTACTTAGAAAAATAAGCCACGCATTGCTGACGTCTGGGAAGAGAGCAAAAGCGAAGCATGCTGTGATGAGGAGTTTGAAAAAATGCTGAAACACAATACTGTTAGGGCATATTGTATTTATGGTTCTATGTTCACTGTCATGGTACTTCTGTTGATTTGCTGATCAAAATGTGGTTAATGTTGGTCCACTTTTCAAAATAATGAAGGGTGATGGGTGATAGAAGTGGATTAGCATAATGTTTGCCTTGAATAGTGCTTTGCCTTTATTGTCATTGTTAGACCTGTCAGCCTTAGGGTGGTCTTCCCCCCCAACTTTTTGCCTCCCACCTCCATTTTTTCTGATCTTGTTCTTGTTGGCCTTAGGACTCTACACACTTTGCCACTGCTAACCAGTGATAAATTGCCTATGCTCTCTCATATAAACATGATAAATTTGGCTTATCCACACTCATGTCATATATAATTTACTTATAAATCCCTAGTAAATACTACATATACCCAGGGCCTGTAAATTGTGCCAGGCACCGTAGCCCTTTAAACATATCTCAGGCCTGCCATTGCAGAGCCTGTGTGTGTAGATTTAAACTGCCATTTCAACCAGCATGAAAAACCTTGTGCCAGGCCAAAATCTTCCTTTTTAGTACATATAAGTAATTCCTAGCATAGGCCCTGGACAGCCCAGAGTGCAGGGTGCAATGCATTTAAAACGTAGGACATGTACATTTACCTTTTACTTGTCCAGGTATTGAAAACCACTTAACCGCATGCGCGCTAGCGGTTTTCCCGCTGCGCACTGAAAATTCGAAAATCGCGCGTTACGTGACAAAGCCAGCTCGTCATGTGCGTAGCGCAGGTAACGCACATGACGAGCTGGCTTTGTCATCAGCGCTGAAGGGGTTAAATTCATTTTTCACTACTGCAAAGCCTCTCTCCGATAGGGTAACATTAGAGTTGCCTTATCACGTTTTATAAGTGTAATTTCTAAATCAGAAGAGATAACCAGTTCATGTTTGATGTCTTTGGAATCACAATTCAAAATCCTAACTTATATTAAAGTCGAATTTTAAATTGCAATTCTGAAAATGCCACTTTTAGAAAATTGGTTTATATACGACAAGGAAACTCCTTGATAAAGAGGGAGCAGGGGTACATGCATTTTGTAAAGGGACAGGGGTTTGTTATACAATACAAGTAAGTGTTTAGATGAAAATAGGAATACAATGAAACCTATATATGTGTCAGGTCCCAGCGGGTGGTGGAGAGTTCGGCACCTAGGGTTCACCTTAAGACTAAAATAGGTTCCAATTACACCCTTTCTGTCGGTCTTTGGAGACAATTCGTAGCGCAATCCAGAGGTACAGAGACATTTCCTGATTGTGCCACTGACTAGTTGCTTTAACGCTCTAGTCTTCCGTGGCGGTCATTTTGTGCGCTCGAGCCTTTCGCTCTGCGCACTTCAACGGTCTAATTCCTGTGATTAAGACGCATCTGTTAAAGCGCGTCTTTTCGAAGTATTTTCAGTCAGTAGTTTTAAGGCTAAACTTCCTCGTCCCTCAGCATTCACTTGCGCTAGTCTATCTAGACTGTGTAGCGCGTTTTCGTTCCTGTTCCTGATTTTGTACCCTCAGCAGTTGCGCTGTATCTCGCCTCCGCTCCTGGTAGGACTTCTCCTCGTTCTGTCAAAGTCTACTAGAGTGAGGTAAGAGGTCGGCGCTTTTCACGTTTTGAAGCCAATTTGTTCCTATGAACTTTCATAGCGAGTGTTCCTTACACTTCGCCTCAGCAGTTGAAGTCAATTCCGTTATCACCTATTTACTCTTGAATACCAATGGCAAACTACCTGTGAAAGACTTTGAACTACAGTAGAGAAAGACTTTGTTATACCTGAGAGAAAGACTTATTCCTTGTGAGCTAGAGATTCGTTGTGGAGAATTCCAGCAGCTTAGACCTTCATCCTTCCTGCACCTTTGATGACAGCAAGTATAGTAGTGTATAGTCTGATATGCATATTGATATACAGTATTATACCAACTGAGAACTAGCAGCAGTGGTTATTCTCCAAGATCTGTAGAACTCAATTCCGGGACTGGCTTAAAATACTACTCATCTGAACTTCCAAGTCTCAGTCCAACATAAGAATCTACATAGAGAGAGGCTCATGTCCACACTCATTCAGGTACTTGAAAGTAGAGAATTAAAGTGAGAGTTAGGAGAAGGTGCCAGCATTAGTGGGGAACTGTAGTAATGTTTTGCTTACTTTTACAGGAGACGATCTTCCTGAACGAAGAGTAGGAGATATATGTGTGGCAGTCTCTCTGTTCGTTATCCACTTCCCCTTTCCCTTTCATTCCTGGGCTCAGAGTTCTCTGGGTGCAGGGGTGTAGGGGAGTTGGGAATTTATCATCCATAGCAAGAACCTTCTGGTCATCTGCTTCCACAGAGTCAAAAGGAACTCAGGTACGCTCTCTGACAATATGTTGTCGAACGGACGATTCATGATTATGCAAAAAATTCAAACAATAGTATGGGAACAAACAACAAAAACGGAAACAATAGTCAATTTTGACTTCAGAAGCTCAGGTAGGTAAATGTGACAAATGGAACACAATGGGTAAAGTCACAATTCAAAAGTACCAATGCTCAGGTGAACAGCAGTTTCAGCATTTAACAATCGAGTCTAGGTACTACAGTCGATGATGTTTTGATCTTTAAGAAATCATAGGATCATCATCAGGACATGAAATAATGTGCCTGAGAAAAGGTAACAGTGTTGAAAGTCAACATAAGCTAAAGAAAAGGGGGACAAAAGGAAGGAGAAGTAAGATAGTTAGTTGTCATTGCAAAGTATAAAATAGGGAAACCATCTGTCCATACTGTGGAGAATTGGTGGGCAAGGTCCATGTAGAATGCTGACAATGGGCGTGGAGCCAAGAGCTGACCAATATGTATGCGTCAAAAACTGAAATGAAAGGTAGCAATCGCTGACCATATTACAACGGAGCCCTATGTTTACATTGAGAACCATGCACAAAGAGCTAAAAATTAACTCTGATAATACAAATTGTTACATGCATTATAAGTGAAAAGCCAGAATGTCTGACCAAAAGAACAGATAATATGGGACGGAGGCAATCACTAACCTGGTTCCTCAATTGAAACCTATGCTTGTTGTGGAGAATTGTGCATGAGCAGTAGTATCTTAATGGCCCTGGTTGTGCAGAATGTTGCACACACTAGGACTGAAGAACCAGCACTGCTGACCGAAACACGTGCTCAGTGGCATGCCCGATGTAGTGCTAACCAGAACATTATAAAAGCGCACTTATGTAATTCAAATTAGGGTATGTGAAAGCAAGCCTTACGGATCGTGATATGGATGAAGCGTGGGTTACTTTGACGGCCATTATTACCAACAGATCCAAAGGCACATCTATGGGGTGTGTTTTTGGCCTCAATATTGCCATACTATTAATGGACGGCCTTGAGAACAACATTATTCTCTCCAGAACTAACCCCTTTTGTAGCAGCATCCTTATTTGGAAATGCTGCATAGACGACATCTTTCTGATCTTTTGGTCAGACATGCTGGGTTTTTACTTATAATGCATGCGACAATTTGTAAGCTTTAAATTGGTACATTACAACTTCCTTCATAGGACTTACCTTCCCCCAGGAGCATACACTGAATGGCCAAGACACAATTTGATAGTTGCCTGCGCTGTGACAAGGGCGGGGCAGGCTTCCTGCACTTAGCCTGCCAGTACCAATTGGTGCAGGAATTCTGGATCAGGTGGTAAATAACATCACTCACTATGACTACGCACTTGAACACAACTCTATCCCCTCAATGCTGGCTTCTTGGTAATGTGAGGCAGCCGAAAGGTGCTACAAATTTGTAGAGTTTATACTGGTTTTAGCTCAACGGAGGGTTGCTATCACCTGGATGGGGCAGAGGGCACCCAAGGTCCCAAAGTGGCGTAACTCCGAATTGGAGTGGGCCTTAGCAGAAGAGATTCACATGAAGTTCAATAGACGCGACGATATGTTGAATGATGACCTAGGTGACTGGAGGGCCCTGGTTGACATTTTCCTTGATCCTGATTCGGATGAGACTGCATTGGACAGTGATGGCGTGGATGACAGGAGTGATATCCTGATAGAGCTTTCCAATGCCTCTAAGCAGCGGTTGTGGCTTATGACACGTTGGACACCTTGGAGGGGAGAATTCAGGGCCTGATTCACAAAAGTAATCTGAGACAAAGTCTTAACTTTATGACTTTAGGTATTCACAGAAGGCATTTAGGAGTACTAAAGTTAGGATTTTGTTTCAGTTAAACTTAAGTTTTACTGAGACAAAATCTTAGTACATGTGGGGTTGTTTGATCGCCCGACATCCCAGTGACTTAACCATTAAATTGTCTTCAGTCGTGTATTGTACCTACCTTCGTGTAAGCTGCTATTGATATTTTGTTCTTGCTATATTGTTTTGTAAAATTGAAAAATTAAGGTTTTAAAACAGATGATTTACAATAGTATCAGGCTTGTCGTAGTATGTGTCTATTAAGGACTCAATGATTTTTAATTGAAGGAGAACAAGGCCTTCTAGGGTTCCTCATTGTCGTTATCTTCTGTTCAGCCTTAGTGTTTGATACTTGGGCATCAGCAGGAGTTTTGAGAGTTAAATTCAGAGTATTAAGTGTCAACATCATCAGTTGGTGGGGTTGAAGTGCAGTTAGGAATGGCGGTACAACAAAAAATGATGGTGCCCCCTTGCAGAATGGGGAGAGGGACCACTGAGCCTTCCATGTCACCCAAATAGTTTTTGGCAACGACTGAATGGGGTGGCCGAGAGAGTGGAGGCACCCCTGTGAAGCAGCGGGTGCAGGGGCCTGTATCATGCCTTTGAATATGATCAGTTTTAAAAAATTACTAACAAAAGCCTTTTGGATGGAGCTGAATTTAATGATCAAACATATGTGTTTTTTTTGTATGGGGGCATTTTGAAACTGCAACATGGAAGGACAGTGTACAATAGCTATTCCAGTTAAGTGAGAGGGGCTAATGATATGTGAGAAATTGGGTAACTAATAGAAGGAGTTCCAAGTTATTGTCAATAATCTGTGATGGGAACAAAGATGTGAGAAGTGAGGTTTCACCCTCTATGCCAAAGTCGACTCACCTGACTAACTAGTATGTCAGCGATAGAGACGACTCTGTCTCCATCACTGGTGTCGTCCCAGGGGTGGCTTCTCCACTACGGCTGAGGAGCGTCGCCCCACTGCTTTCTCGCAGTGCAGGATGCAGAAACATAAAATGGTAAAACTACCATTTTATGTTTCTGTTTCTCGCACTGCAAGAAAGCAGAAGTGTTTGGTTGCGGGCGGGGCTGCTCTATGAGACGGGTTGGGCAGGGGAGGAGTGGTGTGCCCACTCCGGAGTGAGCATGACTGGTTTGGTCGGCCCTCTGGGGTGCCCTAACCAGTCATCCGCACTCTGCCCTTTCTCCATGCAGGCTGCAGTGCACCCTACATGGAGAAAATGTTATGGGTGGGCGGGCAACTTCGCTACGCCCACGAAGTGGGCGTAGTGTTGCCTACTTTGCCCTTTGCAAAGTAGGCGAAGCAGGCAACACTAGGCCCACTTCGTGGACGTAGCGAAGTTGCCCGCCACCAGCTTCGCTCCGCCCTCCTTAAATGCTTACATTATTATATAAAAGATTTATAAAACCACTTACCTTGTCCTGCCGCGTCCCCGGGGCGCCCGCTCGTCATTGCGCCGCCGGCGCGTGCGTCTTGGATGCTAATGGGCATGCGCGGGCGGCCGCTAATGCACATTTCTCACGAGAAATGCGCATGCGCCGGCGGCCGCACATGCGCATTACCATCCAAGACGCGCGGGCCGGCGGCGCAATGACGAGCGGGAGCCCCGGGGACGCGGCAGGACAAGGTAAGTGGTTTTATAAATCTTTTATATAATAATGTAAGCATTTAGGGAGGGCGGGAGGGAGGCGGGTGGCGCGTAGTGGGGCTAGGCGAAGTGTGTGGGTGGGCGTAGTGTTTTGCCCACTTCGCGTAGCTTCGCGAAGCCCCACTACTCCCACCCTTAGAAAATGGCCTCCCCATAGGCGCCTGGCTGGGCGGCGGTCCCACCAATCACAACACTGCCATTGCAGCATTGTGATTGGCTTAGGGGGAGGGAGGCTGCCTGCTTCCTGTTCCTGTCGCAGGCAGGAGAGGAGAGCAGGATCAGGAGCCAGAGCTGAGTAAACTCAATACCAACAGACTAGTATTTTTTTTTATAACTAATTATTAAATTTACCCCCTCCCCCTGAGACACCCCCCGCACACCCACCCGCAATTAATGCCAGCCACGACTGAGTCCTCCTCCAGTATCCTTACAAAGTAAGGGCCGTCAGAGGTTGATGATTCGACCACATGCCCGATTTAGAGAGGGCTGTCAAATGTCCAGTTTTTCAGAGGCAGTGAAAAATGAAAAATTACCCACTTTGGGATTTTGTTTTGAACATACAAAAACATGCTAAAAGTTTGACAGACAGTACCATCATTTTAATACATTGATAGGAACTGCTGTTACAGCGATTCATGCAATCTGAGGAGAAATCCACTGAGCCGGCGAACATCTCTTAATTTGTCGGGCAGAGAACTCGCAGTATGGCAGAAGTAAAGTACTCCACCAAACCGAAGAATGTATCTCTTTCTGTCAAAGTCTACATCATGTATTTTGTGTTTTTGTGGCACCAAACCCCCAAATCCAGAGGAAGCACCATGAGGTAATAATCTTGCCTGATCAGGTCTTACCTGAATTATGGAAAGACCTAAGAATGTGTTTAAGTGTTCATAAACTTTGAGGTATGCACTTAGCACACATCTGGGATCATAAGGTACATCCACAAAGATTGAACTAACGTGTTGCAGAGAGTATATAGCATGCGTATTTTACATGTGAAACTACACAATACACAAAATTAGTCAAGTATGCACATATGCATCTCAATCCGTAAATATTTAAAACTATGACAAAAAACCACAGGCACCATTTGATACATTGATTTTTTCTGAAATCGGGCACTGTTTGTTCCACGTTGCATCGCACCTTTGTTTGCATTGCCTGCCCAGTGCTGAGCAGCGCGGCCATTTTAGAATGTCAATAACCTGTCACCATGATGATATGGTTGTGAAGGAAGCCCAATTTCCTCATGCTTTGGAGCGATACACACAAGCCAAGGTTGCAATCATTGCTAATTGTGAGATTGGTTTCTATCGTCAGCCAGCAAACGACCTGTTGATTTGCTCCTGGAAACTAAAGCCAGAGAATCAAAAGCGAAAAAGCACTTGAACACTGAGTGAGGCTTTTATTGCAGGTGTAGGAGTTCATGGAAATCTGCAAGAAATTGTCTTCGTGTGATTTACATGAGATGTTGTTTGAGTGCACAGAAGACTCACCGTGTTGCAGCCCTGCCTGCCTGCTACTTTACATGAACCCACGGGGACAGAAAAAAGGTCAGGTCACCAAACTAACATAACGTGTATTTGTAAAGCGTACATTCAACCAGAAGTGTATCTGGGCGCTGAATTACAGATGTTTATTGTTATGCAACTCAATGGCACTCATTTTATCGGCCTCAGAAGAATGAAAGGCTGAGTGCGCTCGCCAGAATATGAACCTGTGACCATGAGGTCAAACACTGGACCGTACAATAGACGCATTAGTCCACTAAGGCACCAGACCCAGCATCAACAATGCAACAAGGCCCACACTTATGGATTAGGTTTTAATAAAAAGTGGACCACAATTGTAAATTGAGCAAATCTGGGCTTGTTAAAACATGCTCTTTGAGTGGTCTTTGTTTGGGGGTTGGGGGGGCTGCAAGTGTTAGTGCTTCCCAGGGCACAAGTCCTAAAAATAGAAGTGGGGGCACGCTGTCACCGGAAGTGACGTCGCGGCAGGAAGTGACGTCATGAAAGGTGGCTCCGATCTCGTCCCAGAGAGGCCAAAGAGTGAAGTCCAGCTGTTTGACAGGGGGGACGGCGTCCCCCCGGTAAAATAAGTGGGGGGACGCTGTCCACCTGCGTGGTACCCCGACTCGAGCCCTGGTGCTTCCTGAGGGCAATAGGAGTGGTAATATCAGAGAAATACTGCAGTGAAATTCACTATGGTCCTAATTTTGATAATGCAGAGCGGCCGTTTCTCTGTCAGAGAAAAATTGCTCTTTTCTTTTGGAAAATACTGAAAGAGTCTTATATTTCACTTTATTAGGAACTTTGGGACACCTCAGTGGACGTGGGATATTTGTAATAGAGGTGTTCAGCATTATTTAGAGGTTAGTGTTATTGTACATATATGGAATTTCAGAAATGAGCCATGCAGAGCAGTGAGTAGTGGATGACGCAAAATAATAGAGTTATATTTCGGGTAAAGCGAGTCCACTTAACATCTTAGGTCGGCATATTTGTGCTGTAGCTAGCCTGGGATGCTTTTTACTCCACATAAGTGCAGCAATATGGGAAATTACTGTGCTTGAAAACTAGACATAAAGGATTATGGGTAGACTCATAAAAGGATAAACAGGAGCAAAATAGGCATCGTAACCAGGGATACTCCTCCCAGGGAAGCAGGCTCCCTCTTTCAAGTAATATAATGACATTGTTAATTAAGAGTTGGTTATTCTGAGAATAAAGATCTTGATGATCCTCAGTCACATATTACATCACTCATGGCATGTTCAGTGACATCACTGATGACATCTCAAATGACATAACTCATGACATCTCAAATGACATCACTCATGACATCACTCATGACATCATCTACAGAACCACTCACACTCCCACTTACACCCTCATACATCATCTTATACACCCACTCCTGCACAACCACTGACATACCCCTTCAGAGACCCATGCAAACACTCACACACCTACTCACTGACCAATACAGCCACTCACACACACAGTCATACAGACATAGACACTTACACACCCACACATACACCCGTAGGGTGACAGTTACCGCTATAAAAGTACTAAAATAATAATAATACACCCATACAGCCGCTCGCAAAAGCAAACTGCTACCCCCTGAGGGTAGGCACCTCAGGTCGTAGCTGTAGCCAACGCTGAGGGATGGTGGACCCCAGGGTCATCCATGGCAACATGAGGGGGGAGCACACCCTCCTCCATTGTATCAGTAAGCCCTTGGGAGGTGGTGGTCATTGGGGCTGTGAAGCATGGCCCCCTTAATTTGAATGAATTGCCCCAGAGACAGAGGGGTGGTGGTACCTGGGGCTGTGGAGGGCACACACTGCATTCACTTTAGAGATTTGCCCTGGGAAGATGGGGGTGCCAGTTAGGACCACCCACATATATTAAAAGCAGTGCCCCGGGGAGGTGGCAGTACCCAGGGCTTTTATAAGCCCAAGCATGGGGGCCCTGTGCACCCCCCTCCATTTTCTATCTCTTCATGCCCCCAGGACCTGGCCCACCTGGGGCCTCATTTCAGTAAAAGCACAGGCGACGTGCTCGTTTTCATTTTTTAAATTATTTTTTGCTGCAAATCCATGGATCCGCATGAGAATTTAAAGTCACATTGAAAATAAAATTGTTTAATCCCCAGCTGGGTCCTTCTGGGACGCCATCACAACATCTAGGAGGTCAGGGTATTCTTACCCTGCCCCCTTTTCTTTATTTTAAACTTTTTTTGTAGAACTCGGCTCAAGCCAAGTCCCAAGATGGCTGCCAATACGTCCTAGTTGAAGTGTAGGCAGCCCATTAACAGCCTGATTCATCATTCTCCCGTTTTGCGAGGCCCTAATAGCGATTCATAGCGAATCGCTATTAAGGACTCGCAAAACGGGATTCATGTAGGAATATGCAAAAAAATGCGATTCCTACTAATTCCTTATTTGCGATTAGCAAATTGCTAATCGCAAATAAGGAATAACTCCCCATTCATTCCTAAGGGCCAAAAGGCCCATAGGAATGAATGGGGAGTATTCCTTATTTGCGATTAGCAATTAGCTAATCGCAAATAAGATAGCGATTAAAAGGGTGCCAGGGGTGTCCAAAGGACACCCTGTAGCACCCCTTAAATGCTAATATGAACAGGGGTTGCGCACACACATGTCCAAAGGACATGTGTGTGTGCAACATGCAACTCAGAAAAATGATTTTAAAAGCATTTTTCTGAGTTATCGCTATTTACCACGAGGTTTGACCTCGCGGTACATAGCGGCCCGGAATTGCGATTTCGCAATTTTTAAATGGATGATGAATTGCATTTAAGGAATCTCAAATAGAGATTCCTTAAATGTAATCCATCGCAAATTTGCGAAAACGCAATTACCGATTTTTGCATTTGGGATGATGAATCCCAAATGCAAAAATCTCACTCGCAAAGGGCAAGATTCTCAGAATCTGGCCCTTTGCGAGCCGAATTCAGCTTCATGAATTAGGCTGTAAGATTGCAGCGTGGGGACTGTTGTATCCGCGTCCCCATATATTGCAGCGTGGGGACTGTTGTATCCGCGTCCCCATATATATACAATTTTGAATTTCGGTTAATATCTCTAAAACTACTGAACAGATTTACACTAAACCCCAAAAAGTATGATCTTCATAATAAAATCTACCTTTCTGCTAAATAATGTGTCATTCCATCCAGCGGTTTGGACTGTAGTTGTGTTCCAAACTCCTGATGGGCCACCCCAAAACTTTCCAGATGCAAGCCGAAGTGAGTGATGAATGTTTTGAGAATTTGTTGTGAAGATTTGTCAACAGGCACCAAAGATATAGGCAACTGAAAAATAGCTTTTTAATAGAAATCAAGTCTTAAATATAACCGCCTATACATATATATATCTGTGTGTGTGTGTGCATAGATATATATACATATATATGATATATATATATATGTGTACATATATATATCTTTACTAAAGAAAAAAATTTACAGGGTCGTTATAGTTAGATTGACATTTTACACACACACAACAATTGAAATTCAGCAATAATAGTTATGGTCATCTCAAGTAACTATAATGCGTGCACTAATGTAACTATAACTCATTCCCTGATGACATCTTAAATAATATTCCTGATGACATCACTGATGACATCATAGATAGAACCACTCAGACACCTACTCAAACCCACATAGAACCTCTCATACACCCACTCCCACTGCCACACAACCCCTCACCTACCCATTCAGAGACCCATAGCAGTATTCACACAATCACTCATCCATAGAGCAACTCGCACATCTGCTCACTCATACAGCCACTCACACACCTACTAACTCACCCATATAGCCACTCATGGACCCACTCACTCACCAATACAGTCCCTCACACATCCAGTCATACAGACATACAGACACTTAAATATCCACTTATACACCCTTACAACCATTTACATACCCACTCAATCAGCCATTCAGAAACTACCACAGCCACTCACTCACCCATACAGGTGCTCACATATCCACAAACTCACCCATACAGCCACTTATACCGCCACTCACTCACCAATACAGCTGCTCACATACCCAATCACTTACCCATACAGCCACTGACACAGCCACTCACTTACCTGTACAACCACTCACATACCCACTTACACACCCACAGAACTGCTTACATGCCCATTCACCTATTCATATAACACTCACACATCCATTCACTCACTCACCCTTACAGCCATTCACACAGACATTCACTCTGCAATACAGCCACTCACATAGACACTCACTCACCCATACAGCTACTTTCATACCCACTAACATATCCATACAGCCACTCACACACCCATGCAGCCACTCATACATCTACATACACGCTGATAAGGTCACACAGCCACTCAGATAAGAAATGTTAGAAATAGTATGATTAATTACTTGTACAAAAATAATAGCAATTTAACTTATGTTGTAGCTTAGTGTATAACTTTAAGTCTCAGAAATGTTTACAAAAACTTAAACTCACTGGATGATGTCATGAGTGTTGTCATTCAAGATGTCATCAGTAATGTCATCAGTGTTGTCACTGATCATATCATGTGTGATGTAATATGTGAGATCATAAGCAGATCATTGTGGGGGCCATAAGTTATAGTTATCTCAGGTAACTATAACTGCTGAATTTCACTTGCTTTGCACAAGTGAAATTTGAGCCTAAATATAACATCCCCTGTAATCTTTGGTTTTTCTGTGAATTTCTAAGGTTTTCTAAATTCTATTTCTTAACTATAACATCCCTGTAACCTTGGGCTGTTTAAGTGCATTTCTAAGGTTTTTTTACATTTTATTTCCTGATTTTAACTAAGGCTGGGCGTAGTTGGCGGAGTACTACTACGCAGAACTCCACAAAGTTGAACAAAAACTCTGTCAACTTTGCTCCGTCAACAGAGACCTCATATATTTTTGGTAAAATATCAAGTGCTTTTGCATTTGACTCGTGAGGGACATCTATTAATGACTAGTGGAACTGCAGCTTGATTTAATGCTTTTGGATTTGACTCGTGAGGGACACCTAGTAACGACGAGTTGAACTGGAGCTCTTTGTAGAATTATTTTGATATTGGATTCTATAATATTGACTGCCCACTGCTAATCTCATCCCATAATGCTTTGCAGGGCCTTTGGTTGGGATTGTATTTTTGCCCATATTACCTGTGCTTGGGGTGATCCTAAGAGGTTGGGACCACCACTGAATCGTTCAGCATGATATGCTCTTTGTGTTCAAGGCATCTGCTTAGTCCTCCCCTAGGTTAGGAGTGACCTCAATTCCCCTGTGAACCAGCAAATAACACAAATTCGCAGCATTTTTTTTAAATGCTTTTTTGGCCTGGTTTGTTACTGATATTCCGCCAATGGGAGTGCAGCTTGATGAATTTAAAATGACTACTGTAAGTTGTCTCTCATTACAGCAAGCATTGTTAAAGGCAGATCGACGAATCGGGTTCGCCTTCTGGATGATTAAAATTGAATGGTTTGACCCTGTAAGTGTTTTGGAGGGAGCTCTGATGTTTACCATGAGTCCACCCTCACAAGTGTGGTACCCGCCACTAAGGAGTTCGGCAACTTTTGGTGGAACAAGGAGAAAAATGTAAGTAAGGATGCCAGAACCGCCGCAGTTGGATTATCACGACTCTTATGCTGACTGAAATTCGGGGGTTCTCCAAACCTGAGGAAGTGTAGCCATGGACAAAACTCTCATATGAGATGGACTGAAAGATTTCCGCATGTCATCTACCGCAGCTGGCGAGGGGGATTTCAGAGACAGGTAAAGTTTAGGTGCATGGAATGGTGAGCTACACCTTTTAGCAATAAAGTACTGCTCCCTGGAGCATTTGCAACAGTCTAATTAGGGTTTGATTTGAGATGTATTTAACTTCGTGCATTGGCATGCAGTAACATTCCTAATTGTCTTTGATGTTCTTTTGGTAAATGTCAATAAAAAAACTGTGTTTTTGTGCAGGACGGGACTAGCTACCGGGCGTTATGAAATGCTGCTGAGCTGGGGGCTGATTTTGTTGATGGGAACCTGCGTGTACTGAACGAAATTCATTTTGCTTTAATTATTTCGAAGTACACGCAGGTCTCCATGAACAAAATCAGCCCCCACCGCAGTGAAATCAGCCCCCAGGTCGGCAGAATTCCAAAATGCCTGGTAGTCAGTCCGGCCCTGTTTTTGTGGGGTTTCTCCAACACTACCTACTTGACACAAAGACTGCCAATTGGTGTTTATGATTGACTAGGCAAGTCGATATGTCGCCCATAAAAGAAGTATCGAACTAGGATGGCGAATTCCTCTCTTTTTGTCTATTGATATTCCGCCAATGGGAGTGCAGCTTGATGAATTTAGTTAGATTATTGTAAGTTGTCTCTCATTACAGCAAGCTTTAAAAAAGACAGACCGCTGAAACATTTTTGCCAGCAGGATGATTAAAATTGAGTAGTTTGACCCCGTGAGGGCCCACACCCTTGTTTTGGAGGGAGCTTTGATGTTTACTGTGTGTCCGCCTTCACGAGCAACACAAAGGAGTTCGGCTATATATATAAATATATATAAATATATATATATATATATATATATATATATATATATATATATATATATATATATATATATATATATATAGAGAGAGAGAGAGAGAGCGAGAGAGAGATAGATAGAGAGATAGATAATGATATATCTATATATATATATAGATATAGATATATATATATATATGTGTGTGTGTGTATATATAAATAAAAAACTTATAATATTATAATTTATTGTGTTTAGTGTAGTTGAACACTGGGGTATTTTTCAATGCAATGAAAACATATTTGAATTATGTATGTGAGAGTAATTTTATATGTTATTAATATTAAAGCATTTTTTAAGTTTTTATGTGTGGTAGAATTATAGGTCACATTGCAAGTATGGGCAACTCCGCCATTGTACAATAATAGTAAATTATGTTTATGTGTACCATTTTAATGCCCTGATAAAGTGGTTGTGATTTGGACAACGCAAAACACGTATTGGTTTTCCAGAAAGAGAGGCTGTTGGTGTTAATTTAATTGTGACTCTTTCAGCTTTTCAATGATATTCTGAACTTAGGGGCATATCATCAAGGGCAGTATTGCTGCTTTAGCAGCACTTTTTGCTGCTAAAGCGGCGATAATCTTAATGGCTTATCAGCATGGACACGTTAGCTCGTGTTCCCATGCCTTTTCGCCATTTCCCTGAACGCCCAGCTGTGCATCTCTAATGAGATGCAAAGTGGGCGTTCCGCCCAAGAATAACGTGAGAAATGTCGCCAACCAACATTTCTCCTATCAACAAACCTCTCACTAACTTACATGGCGATAAGAAAAGTAGCGCTAACCGCGCTTATCACTACTTTTCTTAGGCCTGCTTTCAGTCTGACTTAGCCATTATATCCAATGGAAGGTGGATATAATGGCTAAGTCTGCCCTGCCCTATCAACAATGTATCGCTAATCGTTGTGCGATTATCACTGGATTTCCAGCGATAATCATACATTTGGCTGCAAACTCTGGAATTTTTATCGCTTTGGAGATAAGCGTCGCTGACAGCGTGCTATCTCCGCGATAAAATCCAGCGATAATAATCCTAGCACTAAGCGCGCTTAGCTATAATTATCGCTGGCTCTTGCTGATATGCCCCTTAAGGTGTTCAAAAGACAAGAATTGCATTTCTAATGTTTGAATAATGAAATCTATTTTAAACACTAACATTAAAAAAATTGATTAATTCAACTTTTTTATGATGCAAACCTAAATTCGTTTTTTTAAGCAAATTTAAGCTGCTTCAGTCTCTTTTGATGTTGGACTGTTAATTATATTTTGCATATCTGCAAAATTTACTCTCCCTCAAACAATGCTGTCCCCACTGTGGATCTGCATACTGATTACATATTAAAAATAGTGGTTTCATCAGGATCCTCTGGCGGATAGGACCCCTTGAGTGCCAACTGTCAATTCTCCTTCTCTAACTGATTACTTCCACAAATAAGCTAAAACCACCCATTAATTTCAAACTAGCTTCACCAAAGGCAAAGCCCAGAGCAAGATTTTCAGATCTACTTATTATGACGTTTTGTCAGTTCTCAGAGTGGCATTCACAAGGCTTTCTTGCTGACAGACAGAGGAGCTTGGTTGATTCAACCTCTTCAGTGTTGCAAGTTTGTGTTCCCTCAATATTTCTTCTAAAGCCAGTCCTACGATGTTAAGAACCCCTTAACTCCTTTAGAGGCATATCAGCAACAGCCAGTGATAATTATCGCTAAGCGCTCTTAGCGTGAGGATAGTTATCGCCGGCTTTAGCTGGATTTCATCGCAGAGATTGCTCGTTATCATCCAATGCGATATAAAATCCAGCGATAGCGGCTAAAAGTGCGATTATCGCTGGAAATACAGCGATAATCGCACAGCGATAGGCGAATCCTTGATGATAGGACAGGGTGGACTTAGCCATACAATCCACCTCCCATCGGATATAATGGCTAAGTCAGATTCAAAGCAGGCGTAAAGAAACCTGCGATAAGCGCGGTTAGCAATATTTTTATTATCTCTCTGCGGGTTCGCGGCTACATTGATGATAGGAGAAAGTCTTGTTAGAGACATTTCTCACGGGATTTTAGTGAGGAACGCCTACTATGCATCTCATTAGCGTTGAGATGCTGGGCGTTAAGGAAACAGGCACTGAGGCATGGATTCACGCGAGAGCTTGACCTTGCTGATCAGTGATCGTGCGATAAAATTATCGCTGCTTTTCGCCTGAAAACGGACGCTATTGCTGCAATAATTTAATCGCTGCGCCTTGATGATATGCCCCCTTTGCTTGTATTTGCTCTTTCAGGGAACATCTGACATGCTTGCAGCTATGCATGGTCTTCTCCGCACAGGTCCCTTCACCTCTGAGCCAGAAGGAAATTATGTTATGTTTGCTATGCGTATTTGTAGTGCGCACAATCACCCGGGAGGGTATCCTGGTGTTGAGCAGGTCTGAGTCTAGGCACACCTAGGACCTTGTGGAACAATTTATAAAGCCAGGTCTTCAGCTTCTTGTGGAATTCAAGAAGGGAGGAGAAGGCTCTTATGTGTGGAAGCAGGCCATTCCATGGTTTAGGAGCAGGGTGTGAGAAGGCTTGACTGCCAGATATGGTTATCAATATGCGTAGGATTTTTTCAATTAGCAGTCCAGACGAATGGAGGTGTCTGAAAGGTTTGTGAAAGCAGATGCAATTGTTTAGGTATGCTGGGGCAGTGTTATGTAGTGCCTTGAAAGTGTGGGTGAGGAGAAGCAGAGTCACGAACCAGAAAAGCTGGTGACTGCCCTGTAGAGCTTTACCAAGCCTGGCATTCTTGGGAGGCCTCAGCGCATTGGAGGGCGCTGAAGATACTGTCAACTCTGCTCGCTGAAGAATGTAGCACCCACAGAGGGCATTTTTGGACCCATGCACCACCAGATCCCATTGTCTCGGGCGGCTTGGAAAAGGCTGTTGGGAGCACCTGGCCTGACCCCGCGGGCCTCTTCCTGCCTCACGGTTGGAAGCCAGCAACCTCGCCATAGTAGCATCAGCCATTGATTGGGAACATGATCATTGTTTTCGCCAATGCAAATTTACGGAACTGGAAGTCCGAAGCCGTCGGGACAACCTCCACTTCTCTGGAGTAAAAGAACAACAGGAAGGCATGGACATGATAGCGTACCATAGCCTCCTTTCTGCCTGAGCTCACTCCCTTCAAATTCACACCACCCTTAGAATTTCAAAAGGCACACAGAATAAGAACCAGGCTGCCAACAGCATCAGAGAGGCCCCACCAGATCATCACATGCTCCCTTCTTCATCAATAGGCATGCCAAATTATTTTGGAAGCGAAGAAGCATGGCCACAACCAAAACCACATCATGCACATTACGATTTCACAAGACTTTTCCCACAACACAGTTGTGAAGTAAATCCACTCCAATTCTTGTATTTTTAAATATTGTTTATCCCAGTCGTGAAATACCCACTAGTGTGACACTGCTAGCTGCTCAGCATCCTCCAGGCAACTGCCCTCCAGGATTCTAACTACCCACAGGAAAACAATTCAAAACTCCAGAATCACAAGCGTTTGTGATAACGAACTGAGAAGCCAAGCTTTACAGATAAAAACATAACAATGTGCATAACATAACAATGGTGGAATTCAGAAAGCAGTTCCTGGCCCTCCAACTGCGTCTTAAACAATTAGACATACAGTGCAGGCTTTTAGACTCAGGGCTTTATTTAGATCTCAGCGAACGGGTTGCTCTATCATGACAGATATCCCATCCGCCAAACTATAAATCCCATTAAAACCTATGAGATTTATATTTCGGCGGACTCGACATCCGTCACCATTGTGACGGAGTAACTCGTCTGCCGAGATTTAAATCAGGTCATCATGGTGTACATGCATAACAGAAAAATCCTTCACAACATATGCGTCTCTACAATGCATGTCTTCACCACGCACTTATGGTAAGTTGGAGGGGGTGGGGTTCTCCCCCCACAAATACATCGTCTTTATATACATGAACGTGGCAATGGAAGGTTTTTAAAAGCATATGCGTTCTAAAAAAATGCGGGTTAAAAATGTGTTGTACAGGCATGCAAAGTATTTCCCTGTTTTGTTCTGTCATACAATTGTGGACATACCACTTGGGGTTGTATCTTGATAGTACAAGATCTCCACGGTACTCGCTACAGTGGGAGAACCCCTTCACGGTAACTCCCCACCTATGACACTCTTGACATAGGCATGGGGAACCTCGAGGCTTACCTACCTTTGAGACAGCAACTCTACACCTCCATCCCATGTTAAGCTGACAAGACTCGTACATAGCCAGCAACACGCTGATGACCCTAGGACTTGGTCACTTCCTGGAAGGTCTAAACTTCACTTGTTCATAGTTTGGTAAATCAAGTGACATTGACAGGGCCAGGTTTAGGGTGGTGTGAATGGTGCTGCAGCACTAGGGGCTGATCTAGAGGGGGCACTGATCACTTACGATTTAAAGGCACCTGATAAAGAGTTCCCTGGGCGTCCAGATTTCAGGCAGCAATAAAAAATGTCAAGATAACTCTTGTGATTAATGTTCTTGCTAGAGGGAGAGATAGGTGTTGTGTCTAGTGGCAGTTTTGATCCACCATAAAGTGGTGCAGAGGGTTAATATGCCTGCTGCAAAGGACAGATCTGTAATTTATGTGGATAGCTGAGTGGATTAGAAACGTTAGCCTTTACCAGCACTTTAAAACAGATGAAATATATATGGGAGAGAGGCTTTAGAGAGAGATGAGGGGCACTTTTGCCGGGTAGTAGTGAGGGATTCCGAGTAGAAGGTTATTGGGGGGCACCAAAAAATGATTGTTGTGTAGTGTAGTTCCTAGTTTCCCACTAGGCCCTGCGCATTGGAATAACATAAACAGTAGTATCGACGTGGAACTGCGGATATTCCAGGCCTCTACTGACTATGCTAAACTTAATTGGGTTGTGTTACCAACTAGCTCAGAGGTCACTGGAAACTTTCTTCTCTGCATAGGAAGTGATCAGCTTCCTTGGCACAGACAAGAAGGGATTCAGTTTTCCAACAACCGTGCAACATGACAACTTTGCTCCTCAGATCAAGAGTCGATCTCTAGGGTCGTGTGAAACAAATAGACATAGATTTCACTCAGTCAGTCTAGTGCAGTTTACTTTCACAGTATGTAGAGAATAGAGAGACGGGCGTTTGTCAATAAAGGGTTAACATTTATTGAACAGTCTTTCTTCTCGTACAAGAGAAATGTATTGCCACAATTGCAATAACTGTTATTATAAAAAGTACGTACAGTAAGATAAGTATTGCGAAATAGAACTGTAAAAGCATTGATATGGTTTCTTAGCCATACAATGGTTTAAAAGTAATAAAACATATATACAGTCATATATACATTAGGCTAACATACTCAACTGGTGCTTCTAACTAAGCCTACCCCAGTGTGCCTGACCTAAGCCTAACACGTGGAAGGGGGAGTAAGTAAGTAGCTTAAGTTAAGTTGGTTTTGCCAAGGTTTGTTTCAAGAATTCTCGTCTAAGGGTTTAGTCAACACCATACCTCTGAATAGAATGATGGAGGATTGGTATCTCCTTCAGGGGTCTCTCTCGATATCCCAGTCACCCGCGAGGGTAAACCGGAAGCGCCGGGACTGGATTTCTCTGCACGAGAAACGCAGCGGCTTCTCTCAGCGCGTCGAGGAAGGAGGGGGGACAGCGTCCGCGGGCAGCTGGAATCGGCTGGATGTCTTCGCAGAGGACGGCTGCTCGGCTCCTCAAGCGTACTGCACCATAGTTCGCGCTGTAGCGGCGATAATGGTAATCAGCAGCTTCACCACCACAGGATAGCAGGCTGCAGCGACAGAGTGCTAGTTTTTACCAACACAGGGTCATGCAGGCAGCTGTCATCAGCAACAGGCAACGAACTCACAGCTCGTATCTCTCTCTCCCTTTGCTTAAGGCAACGTTGGTAATATTTATACCTGACAGGTGCCGGGTTTGACGCAAGTTTGCTGGACATAAGACGTCAATTAAAGATGTCACTAGGAAGTGACAGTTATCAGTTGCTCATTAGAGTTCCATTACTAATCAAAACATAGCAAGCGGGGATTTCCAGGTTTGCTAAGTTTTTATCTTGTTGAAGAACTCGGAGTGTTATCTAGGAATATCAGATAGTGACTGCTGCTCTGTCATTGCACTAATTGGTCGCAAAGGAAGTAGCAGAGAGTCATGCTGGAATGTGGCTCTGTTCGTGTGAGGCCAGAGATGACTTTTCAGAAAATCGCACTTGAACGGTTATGCCAATATAGGGAATAAATGGATTTATAGCCGAATAGGGGCATAAGGTCACAGTATCGATCAGGAACCTAGATAAGCACGCAACAGTTGCACCAGGAGCCACCAGCGCTAAAGCCAGCCTTGGACACTGAATAGCCATGGGGTGATTGTCCATTGACCCATCACCCCCACCAATCAGTGCCCCTCTTGATCAACCCCTCCCCCCATGCACTCACTTCGGACCCAGATGCCTCCGACTGTAAAGGCCTCTGCTTCCAATGCACTCAATCTTGTTTCGCTCAATGTTAATCGCCTGACGCATTTTAGCAGATTGAAAAAAATACTAAGGGGCATATTATCAACGGCTAGCGCAAATTATCGTTGGGCGTGCTTAGCGATAATTTCATTATCGCAGGCTATCTCTGGAATGTATCGCCCTGGTAGCGCGTTATTAACAACGCTTTACACCAGGGTGATCAAAATTCCAGAGATAGCGAGGTTATCTCCGTTTTGCAGGGAACATCGTTGGTTGTCCAGCGATGCTCCCTGCAAAATGGCGATAACCTTGCTGATACGACCCACAGGGTCGTATCAGCATAATCCACCCCAATGTTGGGGATAGGTAAGTCTGCATTTTAGCAGACGTTAGTTTTTAGAGGAAACAGCTGTTTTCTCCAAATACTAACGTGTGCTAAAAGTGCTGGGGGAGCCTTGTAAATATCGCAATGTGAACATCAGCGATATTTGCAAGGTTGTCCATCCAGGGTGCGCCCACTTTGCATCTCATTACAGTTGCAAAGGGAGGTGTTGGAAAAAAAGGGTGCTAACATGCGATTATGTATGTTAGCACCCTCTTGTAAATAGGGTGATAGTTTTATCTCTGCTTTTTTGTCTTTTTAAGCCAAAAAAGAGGAGATAAAGCCCTTGTAAATAAGCACCTAACTTATCTACATACCCAACAACATAGCACTATTGCAGAAAAACACACCTGCCCAATGTGGAAAGTACGAAACTGCGCTGTGATTGGGTCGAAAGGCAATACCGCGTTCACAAAGGCACCAGACTCCCAACAGGCCCACTTCAAAACTGCAAGAAGCAATCATAATGTCTGGGGCTCCCATGCAAGACACACAAAATATGGCATGCCCTCTAGGTCATTGCGCATTTATAAAAGTCACTGTCCAACACCAAGCCCTTCTACTAGGTTCCATAATTGGTCCAGTTGCCTTCCAGGAATTCTCCAGAATTTTGCTGCCCTCGCCTCTCCAGTATTTCAGCAAGGTGACATGGACCTGAAGGAAGCAAAGAAAGCGTCCACTGCTTTCATACTGGTTAATAAAAGGGAGTCATAATTGAGGTGCCGTTTTGGAGTACAGTGGTCTCCTCACTGCCATTGGCTCCTGTGCCTCTACACCAGTATCTCTGACAGCTATGTCTACCACCCCTGAGGTGCTCTCTCTGGTGAGTACCCTAAATATCGAACCAATAATACCTGCGGATCAGAATATTGGGGACAAAATAATGAAAAAATATAGACAGGTAAGGAAGTTTAGTTTTTCTATTTCCAGCTAGATGTACCAGATGTTTCATAGATTTAGAATTTACTTGGGTGTGGAGTTATAAATAGTAAATCTAGACTTCCCTTTTTGCACTTGCCTTTCAATATTTTTCCCTCAATATTCTGTCCTCGATATTCTTGTACCACAATATTGTTGGTGTTGAAATTCAGCAGCACACCCCTCTCTCTTACAGCTGGGGGATCAGGGCAAGAACTTTTTCTTACAATGCGTCTGCTTCTTTTCTTTAATGCTTCACCGAAAATTCAGTTACAGAGATTTTGTAACATCATTTTTGACACCTACCTCTTCTATTTTATCCACGTTAGACATGAAATCCGACCTTTTTATTCAATGTAGCACTAGACATGTTTTGCAAAAGAAGGTGTTTGTATGGATTTCGTTAGCTCACTAGCAGTTGAACCTAACGAGTGCATGAATTAAAGATGTATGTGGGTGGTTGGCCAGAGCTCTGAGTGAAAAGCCTTCAGGGGTTTATGAGCTTAGGAAGGAAACACCAACATGTCCCCTAAACTAACAATTAAGGGTAGCATGGACTATTCAACTAATTGGAAAGAGTGGCAGGTAAGGATGACCTTAAGCCAGTTTGAGGAAAGGATTCTAAAAGAAGAGTCTTCAGCAAAGCCTTGGATTGTACTTTCTGTACACATTCACAGTTGTCTTTTTCTCATTTAGTGACCCCCCAACATGTGTAAGGGACCGGTAACACTTGAGCAAAGCTTGTTCACATTTCTTGCACATCTCACCCTCTTCTGCTGATATTCTGACAATGGCCCCTGTTAGTAAAAATCCCAAGTGATTTCCATGTTTGTATTTTTAGTATTGTGTTGTGCTGCATTGTGTTGTTTTTTATTGTATCGTATTGGTGTTTCTGCAGCGCTTCCTGACCCCATGCATGACCAAAAACACTTTCTGTGTGGCTTTCTTACTTGGAGTCTGTTTGTTCTTTGGATTATATGGTACATGTTGGGTGAGGTGTGTAAGGTATTAAGACGCAGGCAAGCATGGTGCCCCAAAATGTTACTGCTCATAAGGTGTTGCGCTGAGAGTGAGCGTTGTAAACAGGGGTGGCAGTAGCTACGTAGAAACTGCCCGTAGTGCGCACCGATGGGGTCTTCTATGATATATGGAATCCACTCTCATGGTGTAATGCCTTGTCCATTGGAGATGCTGTTAAGCCATCAAGAGGGTACTATATGAAGCCCTCCTAGGAGCAACACGAGGACTAGCCCTAAGGAGGACACTATTAAGTCACCCAGGAGCATTAGATGACCTACAACCAGACCACTGGTAAGTTTCATCAAGTGTCTTTCTTGGTGGACTCCACACAAACCACCAGGGAATATTATATGTAGTCCACCAAGAAAGACAGATACCAAAACCTACTGACAACACCATGGGGCCGATTCACAGAACTAACTTAAGACAAAATCCTAAACTTGCTACATTTGGTATTCACAGAAGGCATTTAGTAGTAGTAAAGTTAGGAGTTTGACTTAAGACAAACTTAAGACAGACTTAAGATAGACTTAAGACACACTTAAGACAGACTTAAGACAGACAAGACAAACTTAAGACAAAATCCTAACTTAAGTCTGTCTTAAGTCTGTCTTAAGTCTGTCTTAAGTGTGTCTTAAGTTTGTCTTAAGTCTGTCTTAAGTCTGTCTTAAGTCTGTCTTAAGTTTGTCTTTAGCCAAACTTAAGACAAAATCCTAACTTTACTACTACTAAATGCCTTCTGTGAATACCAAAAGTAGTAAGTTTATGATTTTGTCTTAAGTTAGTTCTGTGAATCGGGCCCCATGAATACAACTGGAGTATTATAAGAATTCCATCCTTGAGCAACAAGATGAAAGATCCTAAAGCAGACATTACTAGGCCGCCGTGAATGTTTTTAGGGAGTGAACCTAGAAGCAACACAGGTTAGCATCACTGAGGCTTAAAGTCACCAGGAGCGACATGTGGCTGACTCTTCGAAGACACCATCATCCCACCAGGGCACTTTATATGGACTTTATCCAGGAGCAAAGGAAGACAAACCCCAATGCAAACAATATTGAGCCCCCAGGGGTATCAAAAGATGACATCTAATCCGTCTTCGCACCTGATTTAGAATGGAGGGTAGAAGGACAGATGGATGGAAAGAAGGAAGCTGGTGAGGAAGAAAAGGATAGAGAAGAACGACAAGATGGTTTGATGACACTTGAAAAATAAATGAGTCAGTGATTCCAATTGTGTTTGTTTTATCTGACAGAGCAAGCACATCAAGGAACTTAAAGCCATCCCAAAGTCTTGGTCACTTCATCTACTATGGTTACAGCAATAGCACTGCATGTATTTTGTTTGATTCATTCTGAGGCCACTGGTGCTGATGCAAAAACATCGGGGCCCTCTGTATTATTTTTCATATCCCTCTGAAGACCTGTTTATTGACCCTTCTTTGACCCTTCAAGACTATGCTGCCCTTTTGTACAACTTTCCGGGGCCACCCATCAGGCTCCAACCCCACCACACTCCCCACCAATTGGGATCTATGGTGTCACGCTGCTTTCTAGGCTGATTAAATGTGCTTCGGGTCATAGGGAGTTTGCACAGTTGTTTCTTATCTCAGTGCTAAGCAGTAAGCGCTCCATTCCAGGGCATTTGTCATCCTCTGCTCCTCCACCTAAGGATGAAGTGCCAACATATAAGGACAAAGCCCCATGTATGTCATTCCGCATAGATCCTGCCCAACACCCTTTCACTTTGGCAAAGGCGCCAATTGTGGCCAAGTCCACGCAGGTCCACATTTTAGTAACCAGAGCAGCTCAAAGATGACTGTTTTGGTGAAGGGGGTGTCAGGGCTTTTAGTAGCGATAGGGGTGATGTTCCTGTAGGTAGGTGCCTGGGTTGTAAAGGGCTGGCGCTTGGTTCGGACCAGGGAGATGGTCGGTATAGTGCAATGATTTGTGTTGTCTGGAGAAGAGAAGGTGGGGGAGTTAGAGGTATTGTAGCTAGCCAGTAAAATGGAAGTTTCTGTTGGGGACGGATTGTGCGCAGCTCTTTTGGGGCGTGGGAGGAGAGTACTCCTCAGGATAAGGAGTTTTGGGTATTGTGTACTCACCAGAGGGAGTAGGGTGTCGGGTAAATTAGACATTTTGAAACTAAGGTGGGAGATGGTAGCTTCAAGCTGGGAGATTGAGGAGAAGAGGTGGCCTAGTTTATTTTCTGAGGAGAGCAGAGCTGAGCACGGAATGTTATGTTGCTCGATACGGGGGCGACGGGGTCTGAAGGGAGTTCAACTTCAGCGGTAGAGGGAGGAGGGGGGAAGGAAAGAAGATGTGCTGGGTTATTGGATTATGGCATGGAGGGTGTAGAGTCAAGTGCTGTTTGTTTGAAATAAGTGTGAGTGCTGCTGTGGTGAAGACAACATTCTGCTGGCATTCATTGAACGAGATAGATGAATTGTGTATTAAATGAGGCGGAGAAGGGTGACGGCTGTGGGGGCCGGAGGCACGGACAACGAGAAGAGTTGTCCAGGAGGGTAGATGTAGAATGTGGAAGGTTCTTCTGGGTTAGAGAAAATGGGAGGGGAAAGGTAGAGGTTGCCATAGGTGAGTAATGGGTCGATCAGCAGTACAGGAATGAGGGTGGGGTGAAGAGAGATGTATGGGGTGTGCAAAGGATTCAGGTAAAGCGGAGTGGAAGCACGCAAAGAAGGGTGCAGTGGATAAGAAGGAAGAGCGTATGGTGGAGAGGTCACTATGTGAACTGGGTAGTCTGTCTGTTGGGAAAATGGACTGGCCAAGGGGGTGAATATCCTAGTTGGGAGAAGGGTTTCTTCAAAGTCCCGGGATGGTACGTGGGGGTCAAATGAGAGTGCTGGCCATTAGCTGGGATGGGGTGTTGAGAATAACGTCCCAGCTAGAGAGATTGGTAGGTGGTGAGAGGGGAATCCTGGGGCATATTATCAAGGGGGTTTATCTCCGCTTTTTTGGCTTTAAAAGGCAAGAAAGCGGAGATAAAATGATCTCCCTATTACCTAGCTGTCGATAACACCAGTTAGCGACAGCTAGTAGGAGATAGCGACCATCTTGGGCCCCGCTTTGCATGTCAGTGATATTTATCACTAATGACATGCAAAGTGGGCGTGCCAAGATGTTAGCGACTGGAAACAGTCGCTAACATCGCTATCTCCTATTCCCAACTTTTGGAGATATTCGCGCTAAGCGTGAATATCTCCAAAAGCTAACACCTGCCCTGAGCAGTTCTTCGCCATGTTATCCAATGGGAGGTGGATAACATGGCTAAGAGCATTAGCTCGGTAATACATGAATATCGCTGATTTTTCAGCTATATTCATGCATTGCGGACGATTTTTATCGCATTTGCGATAAACCTTGGTAATACCAAGGTTTATCTGCGATAAAAATCGCCGCAGCTCAGCGATAAATTTTTGTCCCTAACCAAGCAATAGCGATAATTATCGCTATTGCTTGGTAATATGCCCCCCTATTCCTCTAGGGGGAGCTGCCTTCTGGTGTCCAGGTGGATAGGGAAAAGTGAGTGTGAAGCAACTGAGGAGTTCTTTGGAGAGTCACGAGCGAACAGAGTGCCGAGAATGGTGAGTAGTGATGGAAACAGGTGGTCAAAAAGAGAGAAACACGTGTCTTTAGCTGGAATCATGACCTTACCATTGTCATACCGGTAGATTGTGAGTGATCCATTGAAGTGAGCTGAAGGGGAAATTTTTAGTCGGTAACCGTGTGGGAGTGAGGAGGAGGAAGTAACATTAAATTAGTTGTTACAGACAGTGGTCCAAGATGAGAATTTGTCGGTAAAGAAAAGGAGGTCAGTTTTTAGCCTCCCACATCGGCCGCTGTGGTATTGGTCAAAGAAAAGGGAATCAGGAAGTTGTTCAAGGGTGTTATGTTTGAACCTTTTTTCCGATGCTTTGGAGGGTAAATGATCTTGAAGCAGTTGGCTCTAACTTTCACTTGTTTACTTTTACTCACCATATTCAGGTAAGGGTTAACCAGTGTGAACTAATCCATGCACAAAGCGTGCAGGCAACATTTGCATTTTTTTAATCTCCATGAAGTTAAGAAAACATGACAATTTTAGAGACACACCCCCTTCTTTTCATAAAACTTAACTGAAGCAGTGTTTTGCAGAAAGGCGCAATCTGCAAATGAGGGCCACTTTTTTTTTATCCCAATCCAACCCTGCAGGACATAAATAAAGGGGCCATGCGTGCTGTAAGGCTGAGTAGCGTGCACGGCCAACTTGAGCAGAAACATTTCCTTCTCTGTGTCTCTGTAACAGGAGCATGCTAGCAACCAGGGAGGGGTGTAATACCAGTCCCAGTCACAAATCTTTCTCTACACTGCACCCCAATTACTTGCAGCATCTTCTTGAGCCTGACAGCATGACTGGGACATCAGGATTCTGGCATATTTCCAGGTAGGCCTCAAGGGGGTGCAGCTGGTTCCAGATCCCAGCTGCACAAGCTGAGTGAGGCCAAGTGAAGAAAGATGTACAGTTTCACAGCCAAAGTTTTAGTCATTTTCTTTAGACGAGGGAGTGGGGGTCGGGAGGAGGGTATGATGGAGTGGATTGTGTATGTACATTGAGGTTTAGCAAGGGGCCATGGTGATAGATGTTAATGTTCATTTCATTCAAACCCTCAGGATAAAATGAAACTTTTATCTCCATGGCTCCAGCGTGGAAATGTAGGCCCTGATATAGGACACTCATACAGTTGCACCCAAAAAGGATTATAGTCTTGGCATAAATGGTGGTTATTGTGGGGTCTGGTGACTGTTATCGACTTCATGGTCACAGATTCAAATCCTGGCGGATTCACTCAGCCTTTCATCCATCTGAGGTCGATAAAATGAGTACCATTGAGTTGGGTAACAATAAACATCTGTTAGACAGAGCCAAGATACCTTTGGGTGGAAGTGCGCTTTACAAACACACATGTTATGTTATGGTGTTTGCACCTCTGATTTGCCACCTTAAAAACCTTCCACAAACTGCGGAAGCTAATTATGCAACATGTCATTGTTCACTCCCAGTAATGGGTGGAATTGTGCACTAATTGTGCATTTCGACTGGGATGCGCAAACGTTAATCATAATTTGTGTATTCTCCTTAGGAGTTATGTTGGCTGTCTGTCTTGTAAGGCTTGAGCTGTGATTTTCCTGTGGCCTTAAAATCTTTAAGTGGAGTGGGAAGAGACTGGTCCATGAGTGCAAATTTCTAAAATTTTGTTTGCGAAATAGCAGACCTGCCAACTCACACGGTGCCACTGTGTCACGATACCATCCAGTGGAGAGGCAATGTCACAAGTTGAGCACATGGTGAGCTGGAACCCCTCCATAGACTATTTCCTCAGCTTATATGAGGAGGCGTCACAACGTGAAGGTCTGCTATAGGTTTCTTACCCCCCACAGCATGGGAGGCTTCATCAGTACCCTTTGTTTATGTATATTGGGGAGGGTAGGCGAGGCTGGACTGTTCAAGGCCCTGTCCTCTTTCCAGCCCTCTGCCTTCTACAAAGCCCTACCACTTTCTTCCTCCCATCCTGAAAATGCTTTCAATGTTGGCAGGTCTGAAACAGACTGAAGCCCTCTCCAGTCTGAAGCAGCAGAGGGGCTCAGAGAAGAAAGCAACCATACTAGGGGCCTAGGAGCAGGCATGCATCTACTTCACAGTGTAGGGATCAGTCACCCATCCTCTGTTGGATGAGTCTACCTCCTGGACCATAAATCTCTATCTAAATATCAAATAACGTTATGAATGTGAAAATGTGTACCCCTGGTCGCTTCATTCGGACACTGGTCCAGGGCTGCTAGTCCTGTTCATCAGCCAGCCTCTTCCTAGGGTTTACTCTGCTTCCTGTCCCATCGCCTCCATCTGCTAGAGCTGTTTGAGTCTCATAGTTCGGTGAGGCTATGCCTGACCACTGACCTGCCCCAGCCCTCTTCACTCTCCCTCTCTGTTCGAATCGCAAGCATCCCTGCCGCCTGTTCCACCCGTCTAACCAGTGGCGACACCTCTGCTAAGGCAGAGGAGCATCGCCCCCACTGCTCTCTATGCAGTATTAAAGGAAAAATAAAATACTGATAACAGAAGGTATTATCAGTTTATTTGTAGTATCTTGCAGTCTGGTTAGGGCAGCCAAACCATCATGCACACTTAGCATGTTCTCCACTGGGCTGTATTGCACAGCCTGGGTGGAGAACATGCACAGGCTATCAGTCCCTATTTGAGTGCTCAGACCAATCATAAGGCTGCTGTCATGGTGACAGTGTAGTGTAGTTCCTATATTCCCAATAGGCTCTGCGCATTGGAATAACATATACTATAGTTTAGTCGTTGGACTGAGGTCGACTAGGTCTCTATCGAATATATGAGACTTAAATGTGAGTGACATCTAGCTCAGAGGTCACTAGAAACTTTCTCGAATTCACAAGAAGGGATTCGTTTCTGACAACCGCTTAAACATGACAACTTTCTTTCCCACGAATGAGAAATCAATCTCTAGTGTCGCGGAAACAATAGATGGCTATTTCACTCAATCAATTGTGCATGCTTCGTTTCACCAGAGACGCTGAGAAAATAGGGAGACTGGAGTTTTCAATAAAAAGTATTTATTGAACAGTCTTCTTTCTCAAGCATAAGAAATGTACTGCTACAATGTAATACTGGTTATAAAGTACAGCGTATATAATAGGAAGAGTACTATAAAATAGTACTGTAAAAGCATGATATAGTTTCTAAGCCATAAAATACTTAAAATACATAAAATACATACAGTGATAAAATAATTACTAAAAGTACTCAACTGGTGCTTCTAAAATACGCCTACCCTGGTGTACCTAACCTAAGTCTAGTACGAGGGAAGAAGTAAGTGAGGTGTAGCTTAGTTTTAGTATTCTTGGCCAAGAATCTATCCAAGAATTCTCTAAGGGTCTAATCAGCTCTGTACCTTGGTTTAGAATGACGGAGGTCTTGTATCTCTCTCTCAGGACTCGATTTCCCAGCAACCCGCAAGGGTAGCCTGGAAACACTGGAGCTGGATTTCTCGGCAGGAGAAAAGACAGAGTCTCTCAGTGCGTCTGCTGGAGGGTCTGCTTCCTTCGGCACTTGCTGCTGCAGGGCGTCGGGCAAGTACATAGTCGATCTGCTCCAAACCACTGTGTGTTTGTCTGGGCAAATGTAGGCATATTTATACCTTGAAGGTGCAGAGTTTGACGTATGATTGGACCTAATAACATCATCAAAGACTCAGTTCTTTGAAAACTCCATGATTTCCTAGATAAATTAGTGTTCAGCCAAGGGGAAGTCCCTAGCTGCTGAAGGCGGGTTTTTCTAGTAAATCGTTGTGGATTCTCGGAACTTAGTAGAAGTAGCCATGCCGTATTTGGGCTGCATAGGCTCAGTCTAAATATGGGTATGATTTTTGTGCCTATATAAGGATTGTGTGATTTATACCTATATATTGGCATGAATCGGGAAAATTACACTAGGGTCCTAGATTCGTACATAACAACAGAAGCATTATGATTGGCTTAGGGGAACCTGGGTGCTGCCAGGAGTCAGGAGCACAACAAGGACGAAGAAGAGGCTGCTGCTGATGACCGGAGATGAGTTAAGTCTTCTCCTTTTTCTAATCTCCCCTTCAAGCCCCTTCACCTACCGTTCCCTACCAGCCGCCACTCTATCTAACAAGTAGGATGAAGGGTGCAAGGGATGCACTTCCAATGAATTGAAGTGAGTGTTTGCTCTGTAAATCAGTCCACCCAATTATACCTTGATATAATGCCTGGAAGACCAAGTCAAGGCGCTGCTTGCTGTGCCAGGGCAATTTTTCTTTAAAAACTATATTTTTGCATTCTGTCAAAACATGAAGTGGATCCTTGAAATCTGTAGAATAACCCCCAGCGGTTTAGAATCATTGCTTGAATAAAGGAAAACTCTTTTTATTCCACTAAGAAAATCTGAATTTCAACAATTAAGTGCTTACCATATGATAAAAGGAAGCACACAAAGAGACATTTTACTAGACTGCTTTACTGCAAAATTGTGGTTTCATTTTACTGTAACATCACTTAGGATGCACCTACCAAAAAGCCAGAAGGAGATTGCAAAGATGTTTCTCCGGGGGGCCTGGTCCATAGAGTGATTGCCCAGCAAAACCTTCATTTCATCAGTGTTAATTGGATTGAATAGCTTCCTGCATATTATTAATAAGACAGAAATGGACCTTGATATCCGCCATTTACAGATGAGGTCAAGGCAACACTTGGTGTGTCATGGCTACTCTCCTTGGAGATAAATGCTTCCTCATTCTGCAGAAAACCTTGAGTACATCACCAGATTCTGCAGAACGGCGCCAGTGCAGACCAATCAAAAGTGTTTGAAGAAATGCCACACACCTTTTATCATTCTAAGTGTTGCTGCCTTTTAATAAATGCAATCCCATCCACAAAATAATCATGAAAAGGGGCCCATCACGTAAATAAACAAGCAATGGTGAAGCCCATACGTCGCGCCTATGCAAGAGCTGTTGTTTTAGCTGTGTTGCTCACCAGTGTGGGTGCTATTCTGAATGGGTAAATGTTTGTGACTCAGAGGTGAGTGGTGTAGAGTGGCGCTTGGAGAGTAGCATGTCGAGGAGTGATGTTGTTATATGGCCATTAGGGTCATTGTCAACACTGCTAAGCTAGCCTTAGCCCTACTGCCGTGATGCTGCTTTTGCGCATGTTACTACATGACTTTATTTTGCAGGACTCTGTTTTCTCCTTTCACATGAGTGCTGTCTGCTTTTCGTGTTCCTGGAGTTTAGTCTGAACACGATGTGCAAGGTCGATAAACAATGCCCCTTGTTATTCTGTTCTGGTAAGTCCCTAGCACCTAGACAAAACATGCTAACACAACTGCACTGCTGGAAACTCGTGCTTTGATATTACGGGGATGCACGTTATTCAAACACACACTTGGAGGGAGAAGAGCTATACTGGTCCTATGATGTAAAACTTCCATCTAAGCACTAAGGTATGGGGTCTGATGACAAAGCCCAGAGAACTTCCTTTATATAATAAAACTCAACCTTACCAAGGAGAAGGTGGTTAGGCCTTATAGTCTTATTTCCAGTGTCTGTATATGATGACATCCCCTTTCATATTCTATAGAATTGGGACAAACAATGCTAATTGTTTTGAGTTTATGCATTTTGCTGCTAGTAGTGGCTTGTATACTGCAATATACAGCACAATAGTTAAAATAAACATTTTGAACTATAACCATGACTCTGTCAATTAGTATTGTTGGCAAGTACGAGTGAGTGAGCGAAAGGGTATGTCTTGCTACCGCGATTCCTGAGAGAGTCAGGAGTGTTGTGTTCTGGGTTGTCTAATCATTTGTAGCTTTGTGATTATGTAGAAGAACGACTGAGACACTATAGCTAGTCGGTTTTTGGATTTTGGGTACTAAGGTGGTAGGCAGGTACAACCCCAATACACGAGGTCCTGTTTTCCTACGCATGGTTCTGTGTATGTGCAGAATGCCCGCAACAATGTGACGTGGAGTCTTGTAGAGTGGAGTCTTGTAGAACGAAGTGTTGTAGAGTGGAGTGTTGTAGCAGAATATAATGCAATGACATAGATTAGAGCAGTGCAGAGTAGATTGGAGTGACAGAGTGCAGTGGCGCAGAATGTAGTGGTGCAGAGTAAGTCGAGTGGAATACAGTGCAGTGTCATAGAGTGCATTTGTGCAGAGTACAGGAAAGTGGCATAGGGGTCAGTGGAGCAGAGTGGTGCAGAGTAGAGTGGTGTAGAGTGCTGTGACATGAAGTTGCCTGACATAGAGTGGCGTGCAGTGCAGCGTCATAGAGTGTCACAGTCCCTGCATCACACTCAGCTCAGTGGACCATCACCCTGCCCATCCAACCCCTGCACCACACTCATCTCTGTGCAGCATCACATAGTCCATTCAGCCCCTGCACCACAGTCAGGTCAGTGCAGCATCACACAGCCCATCCAGCCCCTGTACCACACTCATCTCTGTGCAGCATCACACAGCCCATCCAGCCCCTGTACCACACTCATCTCTGTGCAGCATCACACAGTCCATCCAGCCCGTAACACACTCAGCTCAGTGCAGCATCACAAAGCCCATCCAGCCCGTAACACACTCAGCTGAGTGCAGCATCACACAGTCCATCCAGCCCCATACACCACACTCAGCTCAGTGCAGCACCATTCAGCCCCTGCATCACACTCATCTCTGTACAGCATCACACAGCCCAAACAGCCCTTGCACCACACTCAGCTCTATGGACCATCACACTGCCCTTCCAGCCCCTGTACCACACTCAGCTTTATGCAGCATCACCCAGCCCACCCAGCCCCTGTATCACACTCATCTCTGTGCAGCACCACAGTCAGGTCAGTGCAGCATCACCCAGCCCATCCAGCCCCTGCACAACACTCATCTCTGTGGACCACCATAGAGCCCATCCAGCCCCCATACCACACTCAGCTCTCTGCAGCATCACACAGCCAGCCCCTCTACCACACTGATCTCTGTGCAGCATCACACGGCCCAACCAGCCCTTGCACCACACTCATCTCTGTGCAGCATCACCCAGCCAGCCCCTCTACCACACTGATCTCTGTGGACCACTATAGAGCCCATCCAGCCCCATACCACACTCAGCTCTCTGCAGCATCACACAGCCAGCCCCTCTACCACACTGACCTCTGTGCAGCATCACACAGTCCATCCTGCCCCTGTACCACATTCAGCTCAAAGCATCATCACACCGCCCTTCCAGCCCCAAAGCACTCCCTATCCTGTAGCATTGCATGGATTTATAGACACTGTGTTCTACAGCTGCTTTTGTAATAATATCTGACATGAAACTTATGTGCTGCACTTCGAGTTTATTTCCAGTTCTCCGTTTATTGCTCTTTCATTACAAACCTGAGCTGGTGGGGTCCACAGGCATTAGAAAGTAACAGAGCACTATTCTTCACTTTTCATTGTGGAGTGGAACACATGAAAAGCTTTCCAGGAGCCACATACGGTGTTCCATTATGGGTCCGAGCACATTCATGTTGACCTTTGCTTGTCCTTGATGTCCTAGGGCCCGATGTAGGTCACCCAATACCTGTCGGTAACGGCCGATTTCGGCCGTTACCGACCGGTATTTCGCTTTTGACATGTAGGTGGCTCGGAATTTACAGAATCGGTATATTTACCGATTCGGTAAATTTACTGCTTCGGTATTTTTCCGAATCGGTAAATATACCGATTCTGTAAATCCATATGTAGGTGGCACAGTTTGCAGTGCCACAATTATTATACTATTGGGTGGTAAATTAAGAATTTCTGTGTACATACACATCTGCGCATGTACACCTGTGCCATGTGGCACACATACATGCCCTAAGGGCATGTATGTGTGTCACATGGCACACAAGCCAGAAACAGGGGTGCAACATGGTGTCAAAGTGACGCCCTGTCCCCCTTGGCAATTCGGTATTTTACAGATTCGGTGAAATACCGAATCAGTATTTGCCATTGATTCCTATGGGCTTCAAGGCCCAAAGGAATCAATGGCAAATACCGATTCGGTAATTACCAAATCGGTAAATACCGAAACTTACCGATTCAGTATTGAATTTGGTAAAAATACCCACATCTCGATTGCCAGTTCTTAAATACCGAAAGAATTATTTTACACACAATTATTTTGGATCTGAATCATGTTATTCTTTTTTATTCAGACAACTGACTCAAAGAGGAGCATAACAGAAAATAAAATGTAGGTGTGATGGATAGCGATTATTTGGAGAATGACTACGTACTTCGAAAATCATCAAAATGTATATCGCGCAAGAGCAGATAGTCGCACATAGCTACAAATGGAGTATCATGTGAGTAAGGCATTTATAAGTCAGGCAGCTGCCCTTGGGTGTCCTGGTGCTAGAACGAGGCTACAAGTAGGGCCCTAGATGATCCATTGGTAGTGAGCAGAAAAGTATTTGGGGGCATATCAACAACGATTAGAGATAAACATCGCTAAGCGCGTTTAGCGGTTTATCCTATCGCTGGATTTCATCGCCGTGATAGCGCTGTATCAACAAAGCTTTTCACAACGGCGATAAGAAATCCAGCGATAGCGGGGAAACGCCGTTTTGCAGGGAACATCGCTGGTTTTCCGGCGATGTTCCCTGCAAAACAGCGATAACCTTGCTGATACGACCCAGTGGTCATATCAGCTTAATCCACCCCCTATGTTAAGCATAGGTAAGTCGGGATTTTAGCAGACGTTAGTTTTTGGCGAAAACCGCAGTTTTGGCTAAAATCTAACATTGCTAAAATCCTGTGGGCTGCCTTGTAAATATCGCGATGTGAACATCAGCGATATTTTACAAGGTAGTCCATTCGGGGTACGCCCAGTGACGCCCACTTTGCATCTCATTAGGCATTGGGAAAAAGGGTGCTAACATGCGATTATGCATGTTAGCACACTCTTGTAAATAGCGCAATAGTTTTATCTCTCTTTTTTGGCTTTTTAAGCCAAAAAAGCGGAGAAAAAGCTCTTGTTGATATGCCCCTGTGACTTTTATGGGAGGCAAGGTGATCAGGGTGACACCAGAACTCCAGAAGGGATGCTGTGAGCGATATGCCACAGACCTAGACGACAAACCTTGGACACTCTCAGAAAAGCAAGATATGAAGGTCTGAGAGTATCTTAGAAAGGATGGTTTATGTCTTTCATGCCCTTTCCGCCATTGTATAGATTTAAATGTAATCTTTTGTGAATAGGCTGTGAGCTCAGGCTGACAAGATAGTCCTTAACAAAGTCGACCTTCAGACATTTCAGAAACATGTGAGACCTTCGGTACAGTTTGTAGTCCTGTCTGGAGATGTTTAGGCAGCCAAAAAACACTGGCGAGGGCCATCGGAGAAGACTACCAAATAAAGGACCTGGGTTGGATTCCCTTAATGAGAACTTGGTTTTGAAGCTTCACCTGATTGGTAGACATCCAAGAAACCAATGTCAAGATGCAGTCATGGAACATCTTGGCGATGCAGATTGCTCACGGCTTAGCTGAGTGTGTCTCATCAGTATGTCATCCACATAGTTGAAAAAGGAAATACCCAAGAATATTACCAAAGCAGCTAGAGGACTCATACAGACACTAAACAGTGTTGGACTTAAGGAGGAACCCAGTGTGACCCCATATTTCAGAGCCGAGGATGACGGGAAAGATGGAGTGGAAATGGACTGGGGCATTCCACTTACAAAAGACTATAATCACTCAAGCGCTAGTGATCAGATCCCTAAAAGAAGGTACCTTGATGCATAATATCAAAGTCTGCAGGGAGGACCAACAGGATCGTGGCAGTCCGACTCGTTCCACACTCACGCAGATGGCAACAATGTAGGCTTCAGAACTGCCTCTGTGCCACCAACAGGATGAAAGCCAGACGTCATCACATTTAGAGCCATGGATATTTGTAAAAAGAGGGATACCTGGTTGTCTTCTCTGGTAACTTAGATTTGGGTGGTGAGGAGGCAAGAGAAATGTTGGCCAAAACTTGGCGAAAAAGTGGGGTTAACATTGCTTCTTTAAAAAAGCAGTACAAAAACAGTTTAATTAAATTTAGCAAGTAGCGAGCACAATGGACGGGGTACCGGAATGGCTGATCATCAGGGCTACCTTCTCAAAAGCTTTCTTTGGTTGAGCAGCACCACTACAATTCAGAGTGGTGTCTCACTTGAAATAGAGAATTCTATGGAGACACTTCAATGACTGTAAGTGGAGTTCACTGCTTTCTAGGGTGATTCGCACATGTAATAAGGTGAATAGGCCATCACTCAATCAAGCAATCAATCAGAACATTTGTAAAGCGCACTACTCAACCCGGGAAGGTCTCAAGGCGTGGGGGTGAAGCTGCTACTGCTCGAATAGCCAGGTTTTGAGGTGTCTTCTGAAGGTAAGCAGGTCCTGGATCTGCCGTAGGATGATGGGTAGAGTGTTCTAGGTCTTGGCGGTGAGGTGGTAGAACGATCTGCCGCCGAAGGTCGCTCTTCGGATGCTGGGGACTGTGGCGAGGGCGAGGTCGGCGGAGCTGTCTTGGCTCACAGTGCAAGACAACCAATAGCTGAAGCGGTCTGACCCATTCCCAGAAGGAGTGTGATGCGGTGCGGGGAATCAAAGTGTAAATGACAAATGAATAAACCAAAGCATGAAGATGGCTGACGTAAAAATCCCCTGTGTGTGTATACATTAATGTATTTTTTATTTATGAATATGTTTGATTATAGGGGTCTAGAAAGCAGCTAAACCTGCCTTTAGGCCAGACCTAGAAAGTTTCAGATTTCACTCCAATTTCTTTTCTGCTTTATATCAAGCAAGGCATTATTCCTCCTGGCTCAGTGGAATTGCTATAATGATTTCCATACAATTCAAACAACTGAAAGTGTCATAAACTAGTATGTACCCTGCTGGTCCGCACGCGGCGGACGCGGCCGCCATGATTGATCCGCTGACTCCACACATGGCACGCACCTGACAAGAAGCGAACTATTGACGACCTCCTAGAAATCCAATGATAGACTGTTTAACAGGTGGGGCATGTTCAAGCTGTTGTGTCGAAAGTCCCTGAATGTGGATTTGCAGTATTTCATTTATGTCCTTGCACAGAGGCAATTAAAGAGGCTAAGCTTGGAAAAAAATACAAACTTTAATTGTTATATTGAGTGTGCTATTGGCAAGACTAGTGGTCAATACTTCTTAGTACTAAAGCTGCCTAATAAAAGGCTTTTCTTCACAGACCCTGGTCTCATAGCCCTGTTATTGATTTGAGATTGTAAAGAATAGAGAGGAAACACACCGCTGGAATAAAAAAAAAAGCAATTAACACCGGAATGGCTCCATTTCATGGAGTTTTTAACATCTCCTGAACATGTGGGTGGTGCTTCTTGTCTCTTCTTTTCTTCTCATTCTCATTGTGTCGATGAATCCTGCAAACTCAACTGTCATAAAAGGAACTGTCTGCTGTGCAGCTGTGATTTTACCTCCCACAGTTTGTTAATAATTATTTCAGTGTGGCGCAAGACGAACCAGGCACACAACCTTTATATGTACTTAGTGGAACAGCTGTTGCTTCGCCATACAAGGCTGAGGGGTGTCTAACTTATTTCGTTGTCGCTTGTTGGCAGTGGTAAATTTGTAAAAAAAATAAGTGCCTGGGCTCTCGTCGGGAGGCAGCTTGCACAGGCCCATTTCTCCTGTTAACTCCACCTGAAACAGAATCAACTACTAACCGTGAAACCCTATATGTGGGGGGAGGATGTGGCGCAATGCCCAGAGCTGCTTATTTCAGAGCTGGGGAACCAGGTTCGAGTCTCAGGGTGGCTCAGCATCATGTGATTCTGAGCATATCACTTAATCTCCCCATGCCTACCAAAACAAGAGTGTTGTTAACTGGTGCTATAAGCGCCGGTGTTGATGATTAAGCGCCAGTGCTGAGCACCGGAAACCACTGGCCCAAATTAAGCACTTATTGGAGGCCTACACAGGATACCATAGGTGTTGACTGTGACACATCCAATTGATGTAGAGTTCATGTGTAACAACAGCCACACACTAGCGAGCATGGAGAGCACAGGCATCCAACAGCCTATGCCTGTGTTGCTCATTGTTTTATCTTTTACCCACCTCATGGTTTTATTGTCAGTTTGCATTGTGTGCAGATATGGAAGTGTGAGCTTCTGGTCGGGCTATCGAATAAACTCACGGACACAGGGGATCTGGGTAACGAGGGTTTTATTGTTTTATATTGCCGTCTCTTCTACACAGGCACTCTGTAGAAAGGGAGCGGGTTCTCGGCGTCCTCTGCCGCTTGTTTAGCAGTTCCCAGCCGCCGTGATTCCCGGTGCCTCCTGGGTGTTGTAGGCCTTGCGTCTGCCGTCTCGACTCCCGTCCGGAATGCCGCCCAGAAGGAAAGAAACCAATATTAGACACAGGATACTGATGGTTGTTGAGGGTAGGGAAGTGAGGGACCACACGTGCTCAAACAAAAGGATACAGTGCCGATAAGGTGAAGGGGTGCCCAGAGGGTCGGGTGTATCGTCTCACGGTGGCTTGCCCCACTTACGCCCTCTCCACCCCGTAAACCGTGACCGTACCTGCTCTAGCCACACTTCGTGGGAAGTGTGGCTGGGCGATGCGCCTCCCCGTTGGCCTCCCAGCTTGTCGCGGTCGTCTCGGTTCTCTCGCCCCTCTGCTCCGCAGGTCGGTGATCCGATGTCTTCCTCGTCTCTTGCCTTCGTCCTACTCCGCTGCTCTCCCGCCTCCTCCAGCCGATGTTCCTCGCTTCTCTCCTCTCCCGTCCTCCTCCACTGCTCTCCCGCCTCCTCCAGCCGATGTTCCTCGCTTCTCTCCTCTCCAGTTCTCCTCCAGTGCTCTCCCGCCTCCTCCAGCCGATGTTCCTCGCTTCTCTCCTCTCCCGTCCTCCTCCACTGCTCTCCCGCCTCCTCCAGCCGATGTTCCTCGCTTCTCTCCTCTCCCGTCCTCCTCCACTGCTCTCCCGCCTCCTCCTCACTCGCAATCTTCCTTGATTCTCCGTCCTCCGTACTCCACACTGCTTCCTCCTCACGCCACCACTCTCCACTCCCTCCGGGTGTAACACACACCTGACTCTGCTTTGGGCGTTGCTTTACCTCCGGTGGGTGGGCGGGTTCAGGATCCAGCTCCGCCCAATTAAAGAAACATGGCTCCTCAGGGTCCCGTGTAGGGTTGAACCAGTCGTCCGCCGTCTTCCATGTCTCTGTGTGCTGTGCAAAGAGAGGGGACACAGGTAAAGGTAAGCCTGGAGGGCCCGAGTCCGGGTCCTCCTCGTCACAGGAAGTCAATTCACCAAAATGGCTACAGTAAAAGAAATGACACCCAAAGCCCTTTGATACCAATGGCATTGCAGGGTGGATCTCTCTTCCCGCCATCAGCTTGTCATCTGGCTTCTGTTATAAAGAGGCTGCTGGAAGAACAAGGAGGTTAGGTCTAGATGTACAAAGCATTTTTAAAGTTGCAAACAAGCCTGCAAAATTGGGCTGTTTGCGACCACAAAATTGCTTTTTTAAATGTAGAAACACCAAATTGCATTTCAGTAAATTGTTATCGAATCTCAATTTTGGTTTCCGACCAAATACTAATTTGGGATTTGGAAGCGGCGTCTTTGGGGTGTCACTTCCAAATTCCGAATCGTAGTGGTATTTATGAATTTTTTGCGACCAAAATGCAGTCACAAAAAACTAATATTTTTCCGACATCTCAGAAGTTGTGGTAATTCATTTGCAAATGCATAGGGGCCCCAAGTGACCCCAGTCCCTTTGTGAATGTTAACAAATTAAAATTACACTTTTCATTTTTTTATTCAATCTCATTCCATTTTCCTGTGAGGTAAATGGGTTGTATTTAGAGAAAAAAATAGCTGTATTAAAAATCAAACACAAACATGATGGTCTGCTGCCACCATTAATGAGGTAGGTCGAATTGCAACCCACTACGAATAGGTAATTTGCAAAGCGACCTATTAGTACATAGGTCCCTTTGCATATTACCACAGAGGTCGCAAATTGCAACCAATATTTTGTGACGATTTCGACATACAACTGGTCCATAGTTCCTAAAGCTCTGTCCTCTCTCTCTCTTCATGACTCCTGAAATAAGGCCAGCAAAGACAGAGTCTTATATATATATAATTTTTTTGAAGCACATTTTGGGTGTGATGCTACAAGCACCACTTCAGGAGTGGCTGGGGACCATCCTGGCATTGTGCACTGTTATAATCCTGTGTAATGTGAAATGTGCACTTGGTCCACTGGTGGGTAACCGGAGCCGGCTACATGAAGCATAGACAGCCAATGAATGTAAATCCATTTGTTTGGGTGATTTTATGCCACCAAATCTTGCTCCTCTCCCGGCAGGCCTAAACCCGAATTCCCTTGACCGCTGCCACCATTGACATTTTGGAATTAGTTCTAAAATGTTCTTCAAATCTGAGCAATTGTTCTGGTGCAAAAATTGGAATAAGAAATAAGTAATGTGTTTCAGAGTGCATATTTACTAGTAAATATGAAAATTAGTCTGGGGTCTGATTGTGACTCAAAAAAACAGTCTCCTGGTAACTAACATTTACAAAGCAACAGAAAACACTCAGAGCTAATTGTGCTGTGTACTGCTTAGAGTTCATAATAATAATAGGCGCTGGGGGCCATCAACGAGATTAAGTGAGCCATTGACCAGAGTCACATGATGCTGAGCTGAGCTACCACCGGCACAGTGATTTACCCGTGAACACCGGAGTCAGCCGCTCTGGCCGCTGCGCCACACCTCTCCCTGCCGATGTAGAGATTACATACATTTGATGGCAAGCGATCAGGTGCCTGCGTACTACAAATCATGCATCCATTACCAAAGAGGTTTTGAGGCAGAAGTGCCATCTGAGGTCTCCCCCTGGGATTTTATGTAGTGCCATGAGCTAGAGTACACCAACACCGATTCATCTCACTTGGGGGCATATGTATCAAAATCAATTTTTGAGATTCTCAAATAGCGATTTTTTGAGAATCGCTATTTGAGAATTGCAAAACGGAATGTATTTAAAAAATCGCAAATATTATGCGATTTCTTGGTATTCCTTAACTGCGATTAGCAAATTGCGAAATCGCAATTAAGGAATACCTTCCCATTTATTCCTATGAGCCAGGAGGCCAATGGGAAGTCATTCTCAATTTGCGATTCGCAATTTGAGAATCGCAAATTGAGAGTAATTTCAAGGGTGCAAGGGTGTCATAAGCTGACTTTCCCTTCGGGGGAGGACCATAGGAGGACAAAAGGGACGGGCTTGGTGGTTTCAGCAAATCGCCACAGCGTCTGAAGAAGGCAGAGATGCCGAAATGCATTACGCTGGCGTTTGGTTCCAATAAAGAATTCTCCAACAAGTTCCCCAGAGTGGCTTCAGATCTCTTGGAGTGAAGTGGTCCTATGGCAGAATACATATGCGCCTCTCAGCAGCGCGTTCAAGAGGCCCCGCTCTCAACGTGTCCTGCGGCTTTGCTGACACCAGTGGCAACACGCATTCAAGACTCACCGAGGATTCGGACACCACAGGACAACCTTCGGCAGCAGTTCGGGTTAGTGGCTTTTGCAGGGAGCAGCTCGTTATTGAAGATGGAGGTGGGGTCACTAAAACCCACACCTTCGGCCCTACCGGACATGGATGTTTGAAGGTAGAGCGTTGGGGACCTGAGGAGGATTCAAGAACTAAGAAGGGAGCTGCCAAGAGACACATTATCCCCACCGTTTTGCATGGTAATACAGCGTGCACCTAGTGAGAACTCTGCCAGTGCACTTATCCAGATGCATGCTGGGAGCTGTAGTCGTCAACACTCGGACTACACAACCCGTGACTTGGTGGGGTCAGCTGACTTTCCCTTCGGGGGAGGACCATAGGAGGACAAAAGGGAGGGGCTTGGTGGTTTCAGCAAATCGCCACAGCGTCTGAAGAAGGCAGAAATGCCGAAATGCATTACGCTGGCTTTTGGTTCCAATAAAGAATTCTCCAACAAGTTCCCCAGAGTGGCTTCAGATCTCTTGGAGTGAAGTGGTCCTATGGCAGAATGCATACGCGCCTCTCAGCAGCGCGTTCAAGAGGCCCCGCTCTCAACGTGTCCTGCGGCTTTGCTGACACCAGTGGCAACACGCATTCAAGACTCACCGAGGATTCGGACACCGCAGGACAACCTTCGGCAGCAGTTCAGGTTAGTGGCTTCTGCAGGGAGTAGCTCGTTATTGAAGATGGAGGTGGGGTCACTAAAACCCACACCTTCGGCCCTACCGGACATGGATATTTGAAGGTAGAGCCGAGCGTTGGGGACCTGAGGAGGATTCAAGAACTAAGAAGGGAGCTGCCAAGAGACACATTATCCCCTCCGTTTTGCATGGTAATACAGTATGCACCTAGTGAGAACTCTGCCAGTGCACTTATCCTGATGCATGCTGGGAGCTGTAGTCGTCAACACTCGGACTACAACAACCCGTGACTTGGTGGGGTCAGCTGACTTTCCCTTCGGGGGAGGAACATAGGAGGACAAAAGGGAGGGGCTTGGTGGTTTCAGCAAATCGCCACAGCGTCTGAAGAAGGCAGAGATGCCGAAATGCATTACGCTGGCGTTTGGTTCCAATAAAGAATTCTCCAACAAGTTCCCCAGAGTGGCTTCAGATCTCTTGGAGTGAAGTGGTCCTATGGCAGAATATATATATATATATATATATATATATATATATATATATATATATATATATATATATATATATATATATATATATATATATATATATATATATATATATATATATATATATATATTCGCGCTCAAGCCCCTGCAGGTTCCATGTTGCAAATATAGTAAAATAACATCTGAGAATTACCCCCGGAGTGCGTGGTTTCTATTGTGAACCTGGTGGAAACCCTGAGCGGAATATATAAATATATATATTCACTGAAAAAACCATAGGTTATAGACCATATATAGTTAGGAATTCGCATTTACAAAACCTTATTTTACTCACACAAAACCATTGAAATTCCATATATAGTTAGTTGCACTAACTATATATCGCGCACCCGCAATCCACTGCTGATGATGTCATATATTACATCATTCATGACATGGTCAGTGACATCACTGATGACATCACTGATGACATCTCAAATGACATCACTGATGACATCTCAAAGGACATCACTGATGACATCACTGATGACATCTCATTTGACATTACTGATCACATCACTGATGATATCATTCATGTGATAATACGATGAACCTCTTCAGACTCTAATATAACCTTAGATACAATCAGTGTAAACAGACACTCACAGACTGTCACTCATCCATGGAGTTACTCACACACCTAGTCAGTCATGCAAAGAATCAATCACACCTCCATTTCCTCAACTATACAGTTATACAAACTTTACTTATTCAAACATATACTAACACATATTTACTCTCTTATACAATCCCTGATACAAGTTCACAATGATCCATACAGCCACTCACACATTCACTGGCTCTTATGCACAGTTATTTATATATGTCAACTCTCACATGTACTGTGTTTTACATATGTACTTACTTTGACATGTAGCACTGAGATATCCATTCACTCACCAATACACTCATGCACACAGTCAATCGCCCATACAGCTGTTTCCACATGCACTTTTGAAACCATACATCTAGTGAATCAACTGCTGACACATCTATGCACAGAGTCATACACCTCCCAGCCACCCACACACACACTCAGTCTCCCATACAAATACTTGGGCAACCAATCAATAACCCATATAGTTACTCATATAGCTACTTATCAACACATGCAACAGTTTACAGAACAACAGACATAATGATGCACAAATTAAGACAGTTTAGTCACTAACCCATGCACTCAGTGAGACACATTTAATCACTCACTCATACAGTCAGTCATGCACCTACTAAATCCTTCATCCAGACACTTATACATCCACTCGTTCTTCAATATGTAAGACATATTTTAACTTTACAGAAACATACAGTCACTGGATGTTGTCATCAGTGATGTCATTTGAGATGTCATCAGTGATGTCATCAGTGATGTCACTGACCATGTCATGAATGATGTAATATGTGACATCATCAGCAGTGGATTGCGGGTGCGCGATATATAGTTAGTGCAACTAACTATATATGGAATTTCAATGGTTTTGTGTGAGTAAAATAAGGTTTTGTAAATGCGAATTCCTAACTATATATGGTCTATAACCTATGGTTTTTTCAGTGAATTTTCAAGGTTTTGTAAATGCTAATTCCTAACTATATATGGTCTATAGCCTATGGTTTTTTCAGTGAATATATATATATACATACATATATAAACATATATCATCTGTATATCTATATAAATACAAACATAAATGCATGCATACATATACTTATATGCATACAGATGCATGTTATTTACATGAAAGTTGAAAAAACACTAATAAAAGCAAAGCCAAAAAGCCACCTCATTACAAACAGAATGGCTTTAACTTAAACGAGGGCGAGATCTATTGCATTTTCAATGCTTGTTTACTTTGGTTCCATCAAGAAGGCATTCAGATGTGTCACACATTTGCCATAAATTCTGAATGTTAGCACTCTAGTTGCACATTAGATCACTGTAGTAAAGCTACTGCTCACCAGGGACGTCTGCTGCTGGTATTCAAAGTGCATGTTTCAGTCTGCATGTCAGAATTTTTTTAATGAAATAGAAGAGGATTTGAGAAGTCACTCAAAATGATCCCTAATTTTTCTTTCTGAAGCACTAATCATACTTTCTATGGCAAAATGAACCCCCTCATGTTGTTCCTTTTTAAATTGAGTGTTTTCAGACTTACCACTTCATTCCAATCAAGATGGCTTCTGGTGTGCCATACTTTTGTCATAAGTAAGACTGTTAGCGCTCTAGTTGTTCTTTAGAACACTCTGGGACATTCTGTCATTGGGCTATACTTGGGGTACATCTGGGTGATATTTGGGCTACATTTAGGCTCTTTTGTCTCTGGTGGCCATCTTGGGAGACTGTATGTCAGAATTTTTTAATGAAATTGAAGAGGGTTTGAGAAGTCACTCAAAATGTGCCCTAATTTTTCTTTCTGCAGCACTAATCATAATTCATATGGCAAAATATACCCCCTCATTTTGTTCCTTTTTAAATTAAATGTTTTAAGAGTTACCACTTTATTCCAATCAAGATGGCTTCAGGTGTGCCATACCTTTGTAATAAGTAGGACTGTTAGCGCTCTAGTTGTTCTTTAGAACACTCTGGGACATTCTGTCATTGGGCTATACTTGGGCTACATCTGGGTGATATTTGGGCTACATTTGGGCTCTTTTGTCTCTGGTGGCCATTTTGGGAGACTGCATGTCAGAATTTTTTAATGAAATAGATGAGGATTTGAAAAGTCACTCAAAATGTGCCCTAATTTTTCTTTCTGCAGCACTAATAATACCTTCTATTGCATAATATAACCCCTCATTTTGTTCCTTTTTAAATTAAAAGTTTTAAGAGTTACCACTTTATTCCCATCACGATGGCTCCAGGTGTGCTATACCTTTGTAATAAGTAGGACTGTTAGCGCTCTAGCTGTTCTTTAGAACACTCTGGGACATTCTGTCATTGGGCTATACTTGGGCTACATCTGGGTGATATTTGGGCTACATTTGGGCTCTTTTGTCTCTGGTGGCCATTTTGGGAGACTGCATGTCAGAATGTTTTAATGAAATAGAAAAGGATTTGAGAAGTCACTCAAAATGTGCCCTAATTTTTCATTCTGCAGCACTAATCATACTTTCTATGGCAAAATATACCCCCTCATGTTGTTTCTTTTTAAATTAAATGTTTTAAGAGTTACCACTTTATTCCAATCAAGATGGCTTCAGGTGTGCCATACCTTTGTAATAAGTAGGACTGTTAGCGCTCTAGTTGTTCTTTAGAACACTCTGGGACATTCTGTCATTGGGCTATACTTGGGCTACATCTGGGTGATATTTGGGCTACATTTGGGCTCTTTTGTCTCTGGTGGCCATTTTGGGAGACTGCATGTCAGAATGTTTTAATGAAATAGAAAAGGATTTGAGAAGTCACTCAAAATGTGCCCTAATTTTTCATTCTGCAGCACTAATCATACTTTCTATGGCAAAATATACCCCCTCATGTTGTTTCTTTTTAAATTAAATGTTTTAAGAGTTACCACTTTATTCCAATCAAGATGGCTTCAGGTGTGCCATACCTTTATAATAAGTAGGACTGTTAGTGCTCTAGTTGTTCTTTAGAACACTCCAAGAGGCTGCAGTAGAACACAAAGGAATCAACTGACAGTCTCTGTCCTTGTTGGATGTACATGTTTTACTGAGAATGTCAGACTTCATTTTCACATGACTGAGAAAGATAATGTGAATTTACAGAAAATATGCTTTCAGTTTAGCTTATAGATCCCCTTCCAAACCACTATGGGAAAATCATGAGATAGTAGTTTTCTTTCAAACAATATTCATGATATCACAGCAGAAGGTTTTTTCACATGGTAAAATCACCTTAGAACCCACCACAATTCCTAAAACGAGTATGGTACCATCAACAAATGATTTATAATGTAACTAAAGTCCTAAAACCCTCTATTAACTACAATGCTTTTTAATGAGGTGTTATCATGTATATTGGTCCCAAGATGGCTGCCAACACTTCTTGGATGAAGTGCTGACAGCCAATCAGATCAGATGTGTGGTTAGGCTCCGCCCAGATATATATCTTTTTTTGAACCTAAATGACTCAAAATCCACTGGAGCACATATATTGAGACCTAGCAAAGGCACATCGGGCTAACAGTCCCTACAATCTTGCCAAGTTTCGTGCAAATCCATTCAGCCGTTCGAGCTAAAAGTGAGGCCAACCGCCCTATGGAAATTAACATGGGGAAAACGCGTTTTGGGACCCCCCTTTTTTCTCGGCCCCCCCTTGATGAAACCCCCCCAAATTGTCAGGGGCTGCTCAGAAACAACATGTTCCATTTTCCTGAAAATTTCAGCCTATTCCGTCCACAAACGCCAAAGTTATTAGACATAGAATTTTCAAAAATCCCATAGAGAAAAAATCCTAACTATATATACCTACTGGCGACCGCCAGTAGGTAATATATATATATATATATATAATCTGCGTCTCGTTCCCTTATGACACTGAGGAAGGGACCCTTCCCGAAACGCGTTTGTCTTGAATAAAGTTTGTTGGAAACTGCCAAGAAACCCGTGAGTGCTGCCGCCTTTCTTTGATCTAGGGATCTGGGTAGAAAGCTGTGGAGCCATTATTTGTGTACGCGGCACACCAACGCGTGGCAGCACCCGCCAGCAGAGTGACTCGTGATACTGGTGTACCCTGGAGCATTGATATATATATATATATATATATATATATATATATATATATATATATATATATATATATATATATATATATATATATATATATATATATATATATATGCAAAATATGTTATTTATAATTTCTGAGTGTTGGGGAGGTGGAGTGGCTCATGAGAACAAACCATCAAGTGAGTTATGATACCGCTAGACAGACAGCCCCATCACCTAAGCCCAATGAAATGTAGAAATTAAGTAGCATATTTATCAAGGTATTGCAATGCGCACGTGTAATGCAAGGGGGCTCAGGGGTGGTGCAAAACCTAAGTGATATTTAGCAATGCCTTGTGTTGCTCTGCTTGGCTTGATAAATCTTGAGTAAAGCAAGGCAAATCGCTGCCTTGCATTATTCTACGGCAAGTAGGCGTGCCATGGGTGGAGCATGGGTGTGCCCACGTTTCCACTCTTAGATTTTGGTGCATTCCCAAATTTATCATTAGTGGAAGTCCTGGGAACATGTCAAAATGCTACGCCTCCCAGGTGAAGCGTAACATGGAGAAATATCTTTATTGCTCCTAGTTTTCTCCTCTTTCTATGTGTGCTGTATTCTGCACCATACACAGAAAGAGGAACATGTCTCTATGGATCGTTTTTGTGCAGGAAGCAAGTGTACCTGCATTGATGCGAGGCAGCTAAAAGTGCGCCAGCGCTAAGTGTCAGTCTGTAACGAAACTGGTGCTATGTAAAGCGCTCTGATACCCGATGTCTCGGGTCTAGTTCGCACTATACAAAACTCTAAAAGAAAAGGAAAGGACAGAAATGCACAGTGCATTATTAAATACCATGCATTTTTGCCCTTTCACGCAGCGCAGCACGCAAGGGGACTTGCTGCATCGTGCTGCGTGAAAGATTGATCAATATACGCCTAAATGCAGAATGACTATAAGTTTGGCCAGTTGGGGGAAACGGTTGCCCATTGCTGGCCCTACCTAGGCCGATAGCCATCTCAGAATCAAAGTATGTCCCAGGGTTAGCCTTGGACGAGGAAGAAAAATGCCATTCAAATAGTGCAGGAGTTGGCAGAGTAATTAGATTGGTTTTCCCCTCCTGCAGAAATATAAGAATTCCTGTTTGTGCTTTTAACCCGTATTGGAACATTGGAATGTTGGTAGCTCCATTGAAAACAATGGAGTGCTCTGGGCATATAATGGCTGGTATAAGCCCGCAGCTCCAACATTCCAATGTCTCTTTGTTCACAGCTCTGGCTGTGAACAAAGGCTTCAGGGAGCCTGAGGGGATTCCAATCCCCTCACGCTTCCAAAGGCTTTGTTTTTTTTGTTAGAACATTCTGTCCTCTAGTGGCAGAATGTTCTAATAGCCTTATTGCCCTTTGTAGATGGGCTATAGCGCTATTAAAGTCCCTCTCCCTTGTTAAAGGCCCTCACCTTCGGCTCTGGGCCTTTAACGCTGGAGAGGGCCTTTAATAACCGGTATAGCCCTCTACGGTGGGCTATAAGGCTATAGAAAATTATTTATCGTTGCGATCCAGATCTCCTTGGGGTGTCTTTGAAGGTAAACCTTAGATTTGGTGTGATTTTAATATAAACTTGTGTTCCCCATAAGATTGTACTCGCATATATTTTTCCAAACAAAATTTTGCGCAAAAATATTTCACATTCTTCCCGATCAAAAATTGAGCACAAATATGTTCAAATTCTTAAGTGCGAATTCATTTGAATAACATTTTCGGAGTCCCTGTAAGTATGCAGAGTAATATTACTGGCTAAGTAGAGAAGATGCACACAGGTTAAGCATGTAGCCTGATACCATTCATCAACACAATTGAAAGATCTGTTTATGTCCTCTTCTGGGTATTTCTACTACCTCTATTTTTGTGTCTTTTGTCTGTTTCTATGACACAGTTTGTGTCCTAGAATTGACCATAATCATTGACCTTCCAGCACAGGAAACCCCCATTGTTTAAGGGTAGAAGTAAAGAACATCTGTTAGGAAATGTTCCCTACCTTAACAAGCTATATAGGTTTTCTTTTATTTCTCATTTTCTAACTCTGTTTCCTTTGTACTTGAATTCATTTGATTCTTAAGTACAAGTGGGCAGTAGTTTATTTATTTCGACACTATTAGTGCGATTAACTTTTCTGTTGATAAACATTTTGCATTCACGGTTTCTCAAGACTCTTGACAAAACCCTTAATACCGCGCCTCAGATAATTTAGCAGCAGTGAATAATTTGTAACATACCTGTAAAGATTAACTTTATCACAGTTTACCACGGCGTGTCACCCTTTTTTGATTATCGGAAGACATTATCTATTGATTGAAACCATCACTTCCCAATTAACACCTGTCAAGATTCTCTTGTAACTGTTGGCTCCTGCCCACCTATGCCCATACACTGCAGGAGCGAAGACAACCCCGTTCCCCTGAACCCACCAATCCGTGACTCACACCGTAAACAATACCATGAACCAACGAACTGGTTAGGGACAGGGGGCGGGAATAAGGGAAGGACGAACAAGGGATCCCAGGTCTTCTTCTCCAAGGGAAAGAGTCCTTCTGCCAGGACCATGTAACTCCACGTACTGTATTACAGGGGATTGGCCAAATCGCCGTCTGCCACACAAGAAAAACAACACAATGTCAATATCCCCAATATACAAGCCCTCTTTCTCTTCTCATGCCCCCCACACACACCTCCCTGTAACACTCCTCCTTACCCACAGAAGCTGTAATAATCGCCTGGTGGAGTGCTCCGTCCAGGAGTAGATGCTGAGTCCGGCAGGCAGATAATGGGGGGGGGGGGGGACCAGGGGAAGATAGGGCGAAGCAGCAGGGGATTGCTTCAGGGAACTGGAACCAACGGAGGCCAAAGGGGAGAAGAGGAGGAAAAAGTCGTGAAAACGACTAAAAAAACCTCCAATAGCCAAAGCAACGAGAGTCTTCCTTTCTTATGGCCAAACGAGGGTCCAAAACATACAAACACAGGGGCTGAAGGGCAGAGCAACTCAATCTTCGTTGCGCGTCGCTTCAAACGCGGAAGCGCCCAAACCGGCACTCCGCCTCCTCACAACGATGCGGAGGGCCTGCAGAAGACGCGGAAGTGCGGGGCAGCGTCAGAGCACTCAAACACACCAATTGACACCGAGTGATCCCGCCGGACCACCGATCTCCAAGACAGAAGCGCCGGAGCCCCAGTCACTCCTAAATCCCAGCCGGGATAAAATGACTCAATACTGCCCAAGGATTTGGAACTGCACCTAAAACATATAAACAAAACGGAACAAGACAAAACAGACAAACACAGGCTACCAAAAAACCCCACACACACAAGGGCAGGACCAGGGAAATCCAAAGGGAAAACGTAGAGTCAAAAACACAATACAGGGAATATCACGAGCCCGTGATTTAGATCAGTATTCCCAAACAAACTACAACTCTCAGCTAGGAACAGGAACCACAATGCTAGATAACGAGCACCAGAGACAGGGGGAATCAGCCTTTTAACCCTACCTAGCGTCACATGGGCTTCGTTATACATGGCAAGAGAAAGAGGACTGTGAAGGGCCAAGGCAAGTTCCTAACAGTACCCCCTCCCAACGATCCTCCCCACAGGGCAGGGTTTAGATGGATGTTGACGATGGAACATACGAACAAGACGAGGGGAGTGTACTCCCCCAGCCGGCTCCCAAGTCCGGTCCTCAGGGGCATACCCTTTCCAATCTATCAAATAGAACAGACGTCCCTTGCGTCTTTCTGAATCCAGGATAGCCCGGACCTCATACTCCTTCTGTCCATCCACAAGAAGAGGGGGAGGAGGTGGCAGAACCTGTGAGGAAGGTACATAAGGCTTTAGTAGGGACGTATGAAATACGGGATGAACCCTATAGTCACTGGGCAGTTCTAATTTCATGGCCACAGGGTTTATGATCTGTACTATTGGGAACGGTCCCGCATATCTGGGTTGTAATTTACGAGAGCCCTCAAGCCTCAGATTTTTCGTAGCCAACCATACCTGGTCTCCAACCTGATACACAGGCGCAGGGACACGATGTTTGTCCGCATGCAACTTCATAGCAGCCTTAGCTGCCAACAACTGCTCCCGGGCAATATCCCATATCTTGCCCAAACGACCACACACATCATCTATGGCTGGCACATGGCCAGTGGGTTGAATAGCCAATGCCCTGGGGTGGTAACCTAATGAACAGAAAAAGGGTGTCATGCCCAGGGCCGAGTGCTGACTGTTGTTATATGCAAACTCGGCGATGGGAAGAGCCGTAACCCAATCACATGCCAGTGATGACGTCAGACACCTAAGGTACTGTTCCATAGTCTGGTTTGTGCGCTCGGTCTGGCCGTCAGACTGTGGATGATATGCAGTTGACAATCTGACGTCCACCCGCAACACTGCACACAATTCCCTCCAAAAATGGGAAACGAACTGAGCCCCCCTATCTGTCACCACTGCAGAAGGCAACCCATGTATTCGCACTATTGAAGACATAAAAACCAAAGCCATCTCTCTGGCGGTAGGAATCTTCGGAAGAGGAATAAAATGGGCCATCTTGGTAAACAAGTCAACCACAACCAAAATAGCAGTGAACCCAGAAACAGAAGGTAGCTCAGTCACAAAATCCATGCTGATGGTGTGCCAAGGTGAAGGAGGGACTTCCAGAGGTTTCAGCAGACCCGATGGTTTACTATGCAAGGGCTTACTGATAGCACATACCGGACAAGCCGTAACATACCCCTGAACATCCCTAGCCAACGATTCCCACCAAAACCACCTAGCACACATCTCCTTCGTCTTTGGGATCCCAGGATGCGCCACCAGGGCCGATGAATGGCACCATTCCATGACCTGATCTCTCAATGAAGGGGGTACAAACAACCGATCCTCATAATACAATAAGTCATCCCGGAACGATGCCTGGGGCAAAGACACCCAAGGCGTAAGATCCATCCTGCGCAACTGGTTCTTTACCGACGCAGTGAACGCTTCCCCATCCACCACCCCGACAATCCTGTCTTCAGATATCATAGGCCTAGTCTCCTTCTCCTTACCCTGTTCACGGGAGTCTACATGGATACGGGATAAGGCATCAGACTTAACCTGCTGCGCTGCCGGCCGATATGTAATAATGAAATCGAACTCATTAAAAAAGAGAACCCACCGCATTTGGCGTGGTGTCAAGGCTCGCGCTGAACGGAAAAACTCCAGATTTTTATGGTCCGTATAAATGGTAACGGTGTGCCTCGCCCCCCACAGATAATGCCTCCATTCCTCAAAGGACAACTTAACCGCCAACAGCTCCCTTTCTGCCACTGTGTAATTACGCTCCGCAGGCAGCAGGGTCTTGGAGAAAAAAGCAATAGGATGCATACACCCAGTCTCAACCTCTCTCTGGGACAGTACTCCACCAACTGCACACAACGATGCGTCCGTCTCCACAAAAAATGGCAGAGCTGGGTCAGGATGGATCAACACAGGTGCCGATGTAAACGCACCCAACAGCCGCTGGAAAGCCCCCTGCGCCTCTGTGGACCACTCAAAGGGTACACCCTTTCGCAAAAGCTGAGTCAGGGGAGCCACGATGTCCGAAAAATGGGAGATAAAACGCCTATAAAAATTGGCGAATCCCAACAACACCTGTATATGTTTTACAGACGTTGGAACTGGCCAGGTGAGTATGGCCTCAATCTTTCTTGGATCCATCCGAACCCCTCCGGCAGACACCACAAACCCAAGGAACTCCACCTGCGTAGTGCTAAATTGGCATTTCGCCAGTTTTGCATATAGGTTATGCTCCCGCAACTTGCGTAGGACCTGGATCACATGCTGCTGGTGCTCAGCCCCTGTCTCAGAGAAAATCAAGATATCATCCAGGTATACTATCACACTCCGATCCAAGAACTCCCGAAGCACCTCGTTTATGAAGTACTGGAATGCCGCCGGTGCATTACACAGCCCGAAGGGCATTACACAGTACTCATAAAGTCCATGCTTCGTTTTAAAAGCCGTCTTCCACTCATCCCCATTTCTCACACGCACCAAGTGATAGGCGCCCCGCAAGTCCAACTTGGTGAACACCTTTGCGCTGCGAAGCTGATCTAACAACACGGGGATGAGTGGAAGAGGGTACTTGTTCTTGATGGTGGCTTTGTTTAACGTGCGATAGTCCACACATGCCCGCAGAGTACCTTCCTTCTTCGGAATAAAGAAGATAGCCGAAGAAACAGGCGAACATGATGGACGGATAAACCCCAGACGCAACATCTCGTCGAGATACACCTTCAGGTGCAACTCCTCCGGTTCGGAGAGAGCATACACTCTACTACAAGGAAGGGGCGCCCCAGGAATAAGATCGATCTTACAATCGAATGACCTATGTGGAGGTAAACCCTGCGCCTTTTCTACATCGAACACCTCCCTATACTCCTGGTATTGCAAAGGTATTGCATCCATGTCAGTAGTAGCACAAGATAATGACAACTCCTTTTCCCCTGCATCTCTGTAGCAATGTTTTATACAATACGAGGAATCAAGAGACACCAGCCTTTGTGCCCAATCTATCCTGGGGTTGTGCTCTTGCAACCACGGCACACCTAAAACCATCCCAAATGAGGGAGCATCAATGAGATCAAAACACACCATCTCGGAGTGTCCGTTCTCACATACCAGGCACAGAGGCATAGTCCTCTTTGTAATTGAACCAGATGTTAATTCTGTGCCATCAATCGCCCGCACGGGTTCGGGTTGATCTTTTATGCAACAGGGAACCTTCAATTTATCAGCCAAAGTGATATCAAGGAAATTCCCCGTAGCCCCCGAATCCAACAATACCGACACTGGTACTCTACTCTCTCCTCCAAGTACCAAATGCGCATTAATGATGAAATGTCTAGGAGCCCTGTCAACTACCCCAAGCACCTCGTACTGTCGCTCCTTCCGTTCATGGTACAAACAGGCCACCCTCTTCCCATAGGAGGATCCAGAGGGTTTCACGGGACATTCCCTCGCAAAGTGCCCACCCTGGCCACAATACAGACACAGACCCATCTCACGCCTTCTTTTCTTTTCTTCATCGGACAAAGGCCCCCTTACTCCACCTATCTCCATTGGTTCAGAGAGACCTTTTGTCTCACCAGCTCCCAGGGGCTTATGATCAGGCTTCACAAACCCTCCCCGAGACACCTGGTAACGACTCTTCTCCCCCCGTCTCTCCGCCAAGCGATGGTTCAGCTTAACCACCAGATCGATAAAAGCCGCGCAATCAAGTGGGGGGTCCACTACCTGTGAGACTATGTCCTTAAGATCTTCGGATAATCCCTGATAGAACAAAGATGTTCTCTTATCCTCGGGCCAGTGTGTCTCCGACACCAACCGATTAAAGGTGGAAATATACGTCAGGAGGTCCTGGCGTCCTTGTCTTAACTTCAGAAGTTCTGTGTCACTTGCCTGCATAAAGGCATGTTTCGCGAACAACCCGCGCATCAGTTCTTTAAATGCCGGATAGTTAGTCAACACCGGATCATCCCTATCCACTAGGGGTATAGCCCACTGTGCCGCTGTGCCAGCCAAGTATGATATCGTAAACGCCACTTTGGCCGAATCATTGGGAAAAGCAGTTGGTTTGCACATGAAGTGCAGTTGGCATTGGTTCATAAAAGTGCCAAACTTGGCGCTATCCCCTGCAAACCTCTCTGGTGGCGCCAATGGTACAGGTACAGGAGTGTTCACAGTAACTGATACTGGTACCCCCCCACTAGCTCCCTGCCCTGGCCCACCTGTGTATTGAAATGTGGCTGGTTGTATTACCGGGGTCTGAGGTGTCCTAAGCTGCACCCTTTCTCTACTAAGCAGTGCCCCAACCTCCTGCTTCATGGCCACATTTTCCTGTCGTAAATCATGGATCTGGCTTTGAAGTGCAGTCAATGCGCCCATGACATCCTGTAAAGTGGGAGATGTACCCGCCGTAGCACCCACATCCTCATCCATCGTCGCTCAGGCAGTGCAATTATTACGTGGGCTCGTTATTCTGTTGGCTCCTGCCCACCTATGCCCATACACTGCAGGAGCGAAGACAACCCCGTTCCCCTGAACCCACCAATCCGTGACTCACACCGTAAACAATACCATGAACCAACGAACTGGTTAGGGACAGGGGGCGGGAATAAGGGAAGGACGAACAAGGGATCCCAGGTCTTCTTCTCCAAGGGAAAGAGTCCTTCTGCCAGGACCATGTAACTCCACGTACTGTATTACAGGGGATTGGCCAAATCGCCGTCTGCCACACAAGAAAAACAACACAATGTCAATATCCCCAATATACAAGCCCTCTTTCTCTTCTCATGCCCCCCACACACACCTCCCTGTAACACTCCTCCTTACCCACAGAAGCTGTAATAATCGCCTGGTGGAGTGCTCCGTCCAGGAGTAGATGCTGAGTCCGGCAGGCAGATAATGGGGGGGGGGGGGGACCAGGGGAAGATAGGGCGAAGCAGCAGGGGATTGCTTCAGGGAACTGGAACCAACGGAGGCCAAAGGGGAGAAGAGGAGGAAAAAGTCGTGAAAACGACTAAAAAAACCTCCAATAGCCAAAGCAACGAGAGTCTTCCTTTCTTATGGCCAAACGAGGGTCCAAAACATACAAACACAGGGGCTGAAGGGCAGAGCAACTCAATCTTCGTTGCGCGTCGCTTCAAACGCGGAAGCGCCCAAACCGGCACTCCGCCTCCTCACAACGATGCGGAGGGCCTGCAGAAGACGCGGAAGTGCGGGGCAGCGTCAGAGCACTCAAACACACCAATTGACACCGAGTGATCCCGCCGGACCACCGATCTCCAAGACAGAAGCGCCGGAGCCCCAGTCACTCCTAAATCCCAGCCGGGATAAAATGACTCAATACTGCCCAAGGATTTGGAACTGCACCTAAAACATATAAACAAAACGGAACAAGACAAAACAGACAAACACAGGCTACCAAAAAACCCCACACACACAAGGGCAGGACCAGGGAAATCCAAAGGGAAAACGTAGAGTCAAAAACACAATACAGGGAATATCACGAGCCCGTGATTTAGATCAGTATTCCCAAACAAACTACAACTCTCAGCTAGGAACAGGAACCACAATGCTAGATAACGAGCACCAGAGACAGGGGGAATCAGCCTTTTAACCCTACCTAGCGTCACATGGGCTTCGTTATACATGGCAAGAGAAAGAGGACTGTGAAGGGCCAAGGCAAGAAATGTGTCAAGTGCTGCTGCTGCCTTCTTCACACCTACCTTCATCTGTCTGAGATCTTAATAAAGACTTTCTAAATTGAAGCTACAGTTCTTTAAGTACAACGTAAGAGGCAGGCAAGTGATCATAGGTGTCAAGTGGCGCCTTTTCATTAGGATGCCTCTCAACCAGCTCTGTTTCCTGACGAGACCCTTAAGGATGCGATATTTGGAGGCCCATATTTGCCCCCATGATCTGAGCAATTATGGCAAAATTATGTGGTTGAGGTTACTGAATTGTAGGGCATATAGAATTATTGGTAAACTAGGCAGCAAGTTCTTTGGCATTATCAAGTAGCTCTTGTGACCTTTCAAACACACATGCTGTTCTGACTATACTCGTTATCTTGATATGAACATGTACTGATGTAAAGCGCTCTGATACCCTTGGGTCCAGCCGGCGCTATATAAAACTCGTAACCCCTTGCCTGCTTATGACGGAACCATGACGTCATGAGCCAAGTGCGGCATATGCTCATGACGGCGTGGTTCCCTCCTGCTACGGCCGCTCCGCCTACGTGGCAATAATTCCCCACCTGTGCGGGTGAATAAATGAGCGGGCGGGTTCATGACGGAGCCACGCCTTCATGAGCACACGCCGCCCATGGCTCATGAGGGCGTAGTTCCGTCACGAGCATGGCTGTGCCGTGGTCACCCCCGACACCCCCAGAGCCGCGGCGTAATTCGTGCCGTGGCCAAGGGTTAAATAAATTTTAAAAAAATAAACATGGGTACTGATGTAAAATGTTTGAAACGCTTTAAAAAAAGGTTATCTTGAGAAATATAAATATGCAGTCATAAGATACTAATCTAAATGTTATTAATGTGCTGGCGTGCATGGAACCACAGGAAGGTGATGACATAAAACTGTCCCTTTGAACTCTAAGAGTAGAATAGTTTATGTGAAGCGTATACAATGTTGCACTTGGTAGAATATAACCCTTAGGGCTTATTAAGAGATGGCGGTCTGGCAGCAGGCCGCCATGCCAGAACCCCGCAGCCATGCTGCCGAAACCCGTTGTAAAACCGCCCGCCAGATTATGAGTTAATCCTGTGCAGGCTGTCCTGCTGCAGTGGTCCCACTGTGGTGTCTTTTTAAGGCTCAAAGGAGAGACATGGAAAGGCAGTGCAGTGGGAGCGCCGCGGCATGTTCCTGCACAGGGAGAAATGCTCCATATTGTGCATTTCTTCCCGTCTTCCTGTGCAGGAACTGAGAGTGCAAACATGCAGGGGGTACAATATGTGTCCCCTGCATGTTTCCCCCTGCACAGAGGTGACAGAGGGGCCTGCAAGGGACACCTGAGTTGCCTCACTGCCACTCTTTCCATGGTGGGCTCACCGCCGTTGATAGGGTCACAGTGAGGCAACTCATAACATGGTTGATGGTGCCGCACTGGCGCCACCTGCATATTGTGGCCTCTGCCCGCTGATCCATGATCCCCAGCGGTTGCAGTGGTCCTGTGGCAGTCTGACCACCAAAATTGAAATATGGTGGTCAGACCGGCAGTGCGTGGATGGCTGCACCGCCACCATGGGTTCATCGGGCCAATGGGCAGCCAAACTCGTATTTAGGCCCTAAGCCCTAAGCGTGCGCCCTCCTTCTAATAAAAGGTGCAATTTTTTTATTCTACATATAATAGTCATGCTATAAAGTCTGCCTCCTGTACCTAAGTGGTGGGTTTATCCTTTGTTTTCACCGTGGAGTAAGCTTCCTCATCCACCAAGCAACACTGCTGCAGAACAGGGTCTGTACCTTGTGTACTTTTATGAAAGCGTTACCGTGGAGACACATCAAGGATGGAAGCTGGTGACATAAAACCTTACCGAAAAGAGATGCCACATGTTATGGACATTTCTAAATTATAAGTGCTCTTGAGAACACTGTGTTATGTATTATCACTGAACCAAAATACTTACTGAATCCTTTTTCATGCCTGATTTAAATTATACCTAAATGCGTACATTTGTAATTTCCTGATGCACACAAAACACATCCATACTTCTTCCATAGGGGAACTTAACATAGGCCCAAGCCTTAAATGTGCATATAGAAACTTTTACTTTTATTACACGTGGTTGTCACAGTCTTACAGTTTAGTAGCACTGTACTAATATAGCCTTATTGCCCGCCGTAGAGGGCTGTCCCGCTTATTAAAGGCCCTCTCCAGCGTTTAAGGCCTAAGCTGAAGGCGAGGGCCTTTAAGAAGGGAGAGGGACTTTATTAGCCGGTATAACCCAGCTACGAAGGGCTATAAGGCTATTAGAACATTCTGCCACTAGAGGGCAGAATGTTCTAACAAAAAGAACAAAGCCTTATGGGAGCGTGAGGGGATTGGAATCCCCTCAGGCTCCCTGAAGCCTTTGTTCACAGCCAGAGCTGTGAACAAAGAAACATTGGAATGTTGGAGCTCCAGGCTTATACCAGCCATTATAAGCCCAGAGCACTCCATTGTTTTCAATGGAGCTCCCAACATTCCAATGTTCTAATAAGTGTTATTATTATATAGCATTAAATGTACTAATTTTATGAAGTATAGAAAGATAAAAGGCAGAGATGGCCAGAACAATATTCAAACATGTGACATATTCACTTTACCCTGAGGTTAGCAGTATATATATATATATATATATATATATATATATATATATATATATATATATATATATATATATATATATATATATATATATATATATATATATATATATATATATATATATATATATATATATATATATATATATATATATATATATCAATACACATCAATACAGCATCATGGGGGAGGAGAAAAGCTCCCCTAGAGGAAGATAAAGGCATCCTGTCCTCCCTCTGCCCCATCCTCCTTCCCTCATGGCTATGAGAAAAAGCCCAATCACCATATGTCAGGTGGTAAATGAGTGCGGATTTGGACCCAATATTTTCCTGGAAGTGGAACAAAACACTGAACTGGTCTTTGTATTCCTGGGCCCCAGTGGCGGCTCTTCTGCTAAGGCGGAGGAGCGCCGCCCCACTGCTTTTCAGCAGTGAAAAATGTAAAATAAAATGATAACAAATGTTTTAATCATTTGACTTTTCCTCGCTCACTGCCTACAGCAGAGCCAAAGGTGGGGCTGTCCATTCTGACACAACACAGCTGCAGGAAAGAGGAGTGATGGCATTGCTTCACGTGCGCATGACGGTTTGGCCGGCCATCTAAAGCCGGCCAAACCGTCATGCGCACTTCTATCTCTCCACCCGAGCTGTTCTGTACAGCAAGGTGGAGATCAAGCACAGGGTCGTAGTGCCTTAGTGAGACTCTAACTAGGGAGCTCACACCAACCATGGCACTGCTCCCATGCTGGGTAATACTAGCATGAGACCAGCATCTGGATTGGCGTGGGGGAGCCTATGGCATGCCAGGAGTCGAGGAGCAGAGACCAGAAGGGCACCGACACTGCAGATGGCAGGAAAGCATTATTTTTTACAATTCTTTTCCCTATGCTCCACCCATCCGGTGACTCCCCCATGATGCCCCACCACTTTAAAGTCCCTGCTGGGCCCATGTGATATTCCCTAGTAATTTATGAGGAGAAATTAAATTGGGCGAAATTATTAGTTCGAGAATTTGTATTTCCTAGCAGGGCTTGTGAGGAACTCACAAATGGTCCTGTTTCTAATGTAATGAGTAGGCATGCTGTTTTGGTCCAACTTTCACCCAACTGCTGAAATTAAGCTGCAGGGTGTGTCTTGGTTTCCCCTAAAGGAACACTGGCTCCAAGGGAAAGGTGTGGTACTTGCTCCAGCCAGAACATAGCTCATGACAAAATGAATTGCTGATTGTCTATCTGATGCAGTGATTTAATAGAGGGCTCTGATCCATCAATCTTTCTGTCTGTCTTTTCTTTAACACATCTCAGTTCTTTTTCATTAGCTAATTGAAGGTATCTAGCATCTTAAACCAGGGGCCATAAGGTGCTCACCAACAATACTTGCATTCATATGGGCAGAGACCAAGTCAGAAGAACAAGATGCCGTCAAAAGAAGAGAAAAAAGACGCTGAGCCACCCATCCAAACTAGATGGGAACCGTGTTTAATTTGTAAGAATAATTGTCAGGGCCCAAGGTATTCTATTCCAGCTGACACCACCCATAGCTCCAATCACGGCTACCGAATAGCAGTACCAGCATTACCTACTAACCATCATACCTAGACAATGTGACATTTTGTTTAATTCTCGATTCCCCAAAGCTGTATAATTTATACATTGAATTGCTCAACAAGCATTCTGTGCTCAAAAATAGGTTGAGAGTACCACCTTGTGGAGTACTCTCTTAAAGAAGTACAGGTGCTGAGCACCGGCAAACACTGGCACAAATTAAGCACTAGGTGGGACATAGGCTGTTTTCAGTTTTTAAGGAACATCAGTGTATTAGGTCCTTGGGAACAATATTCCAGGCCTTTGCAGTGAGGACTGAGAAGCAGCAAACCCTTTTGAGCTCAGCAAGCACTGTGGAATACAGGCAGGGTGGATTTATAGGCTAAACAACCTAGTTTAAATTAAATCCCTGATGAATCTGCAGCCAGTGCATCTTTCCTATTCCCACCACACCCTCATCAGAGACATGTACGCTCCAGAATAGGCAAAAAATAAGCCAGATTTCACGTGTTGGGCCAGCTGCAGTACCCAGAAATATTCATGCTTACAGAACAGGTACTTTGGTAATAACGCATCAGCAGTTGCGGCTGGTGCAGGTAAGCATGGTGAGGCGGTGGAGCGGGGTAGGGTGGGGCAGTGAAGCAGGGTGGGGCAGGTGGGTGATAAAGTCAACAGACGATGGAATAGGTCTTATTTATTTATTACATTTTACCTATTCCATCGTCTGTCAGCTTCTCCCCCTCCCACCCAGCTCCACCGTGCTTACCTGCGCCGGCCACCGCTGCGCATCAGTATCAGTCATTCGAAATGTGGTAATACTAATTTTATAAGTATTCCTCTTATGATTCCTCAGACATGGGCAATTACTGTGAATACTGGGAACACCAACAGGAATTCCAATTTTCACCCAGAAATTTCACTAGCTTTGATCTTCTAAAATGTTTTGGTTAGTACCATTTCCTGCAACATCTGGACCCCTAATGGTATTTAAATGGGACTTATCAATGATCACCCCTGTCTAGAATAGCTGCTCCCACCACAAGGGCCTGATGAAATCTGATATCATAAGGCCAGTGGTACGTATGCCGAAAGCTACAGCTATTGGTAAAATTCCTAATTTGTGGACAAAAGCTAATTTTATAGTCAAGTATGAATCTCAGGTTACAACATTGGCAGCAAGTTCTATATACACTCTCAAGCCATGGGGGAATCATGAAAAGATGCTTTTTGTCAATGCCCCAGTTAGGATAATCGGGTTATCCTTGTCTGGACCAGTAGGCTGCCGACAGGCAATGCAATTTATCCAAACTTAAAAAGCAAAGGATCTAAATATATTTTTGCAGGGTTATGAAGCCCTATATAAATAATACAACACAATAAATTTGGAATGGTCAGGGAACATAGAGCTCCATGGTACACCTTTGGCCAAGATAAACAACAAAAAAAATTGTTTCAGGTGGCTCCAAACACCCAGGAATGCAGGTTCAGTCATGTGATTGAGGTTAAAAGCATGATTATATAGAAGACACAAAGGTGTATTGATACAAAAAATGGCCGTCATTGACCAAGGACAAACCTTTCCTTGAATTTCAGACCGAAAGCCTCATAAGGTATCTGAAAGTCCCTGGTGCCTGAGGTGTCTAGCTATAAAATCAGTGTACACAGTCCTAAGGACAAACTAAAAACCAGGCTAAAGTGTTGAAAACTGAACAACTAGACCAAGCATCAAAAAACTTGGCATCAAGGACAAAATCAGATCAGCGCCCAATTCTAGTTACCCAGTCTAATATTCAAATTGGTTGAAGGCAATCTAGGCATGAAGACAACTCTCAGAAGGCATGATGTTGCAGAGCAATCACAGACATACACTGGGGTTGCAGATAAACTAGCCTTCACAAAAAAACAGGCATGGAATAATCGAAGAGATCTGTCACATACTGATTCTTTTGGGGTCAAATATGTACCACCATGAGGCAGGGATGCACAATGAGAGTTAGGTTCCACAAAATTAGCAATAGGGATGTAAGGGGGAATCACTGCCCCTACATTTGTCCATGCTTTCATACTTGATTAATCATAGACATGATACGTCTGTGTGTATTAGTATGTATTATACGTGTTCAGTGGAGTGTTGAAGCTGTCTTAGTACTGGGCCATGCAGACAACACTTTACAATGTGGCCCTGTGGAGGGCCAGCCAGAGTCCTTTAGAAATTGACAAGTTACTCTGAAGCGGAAGAGTCCAGTCGGCAGGCCGATTGCTGTGTCATGGTTAAGCAAACAAAATATGGCAGTCCATGTCGAGGTCCAAGGTTAGTGTCGCAGAGTGTATCGGGGGACGGTGGAAAGTGTTATTCCAGGGCATGATGCAGAGGGTAGAACCAAGCAGAAGCAAGCCATATGGCGGAGATGAGTGCTACGGCTTTCTTCTTACCACTAAGGCAGATTCATCCTCATCTTCGTCCTCTGACGTTTCATGTGCCTCACATGTGGGTGGTGGTGTTTGGTCTGCAGCACTGTGTGAAACTGACACATCAGGGGCTGGAGATGTGGATGTAGAAGTAGCAGCAGCATTTATCTGCGCAATGTCTTGTGGCATCACTCCCATGATGAGGATCTGAAGGTCATGGAAGATCCCATAAACAGCTTTCGCTTGTGAAGCCTTGGTACTGTAGCCATTAGTTGCACCTGCATCTGCTCAATGTTCTCCATAACCCTCCTTATATTTCCCAAATCACGGATGACATCGCTGTAGCCACTCTGACTAGACAGTTGATGTTGTCTCTGATTCATGACTCCAGGGACGCCAGCCATGGATTGTTGGAGTGCATGGTGCGGACTGTAGGTGTCCGTTATGGAGTGTAAGTGGTCCCTGATGGGACTTAGACACCCACGTATGGCATCTAGTTTGGCTGCCATGAGGTCGAACCCCACCCGCACCTGTTCAGCCAGCTCCTTGTGGCGGTCTAAAACGCGGCGTTGGAATGCCTTGTGTTCTTCAGTGAGGTGGTGGGAGCCAGACGTGGTTGTGGGTGCTTCCTGTTGTGTGGTCTGTGCAGGTGTGGGCTCACCTCTATGGTGCTGGGCTGCCCTGCTACTGGAGGTGAGGTGCGGAGGTTGTCCATGAACTGTTGGAGTTCGTCGTAGTCGCTGTCCTGGGGGTCATCTCCATCATCACTGTCGTGATGTAGGGTCTGCTCTGCAGGAGGTGTTTACTGTCCCTCTGCAATGTAAAGGGGAGATGCAGTTTCACAGTGTGTTCCATGTATGTTTACACGTTGGCGAAGTTTACATACAGACTGCATGACAATGTACATTGTGACTGTTTGTGAGGAAATGCCCATTTCATGAGAGACAGTGGACATCTGTACTACATCACGGATGTTAGGTTGTACTTGTACATTGTCATTTCACAGTTTTTTTCTCTGCTTTTATGGTGCATTTTCCCGCACAACGCTTGGCAAATTGCAGGCCTGTCACTGGTTATCGCTGATTTCTGTATCGCCGTTTGGGACATTGCCGCTTTTTTCGCGTTCCTGTTTCACATTTTTTAGGCATCGCGTTAATTTTAATGCATTCATTTGACGTGCTATCGAGAGACTATCGCATGGTGCCGCCATGTTGAGAATACAACTTTAATACGGCGTTATTTTCCCTGATAGATTGCGATGTGAAAAGTTGCGTTAAGCTAATTTTGCGATAATTATCACATGTTCTTGAGAATATCCCCCATAGTTTCACCTTTAAAATTGCAAGTATAAGGCAGAAATTGTATCATGCAGAGTGCTGTTGTGGAAAAGTTTGGGCTGCCTGTAGGTGCTATGAATGGCATGCCACTGCTCTCAGGGCAAGGTCGGCCATCTTGTGTTGAATGACGTAGACTCCGCAGAGCGTGTTTTGTCTATTGTCCGCTCTTGTTTGGCTAAAAGCCTCTTCTCTTGCATTAAAGCCGTTGCTGGCTGATTCTTGCCGCAACACACTGTGAATGTTTGTTTAATTTAAGCAAGTAAAGCTTTGATAAAATAATTTTGCTGTCCCTCGGGATCCGGCAGCTTATGCTGGGCTTCACCATTTCAGATGGAATTTAGTTAATTTTCGCTGAAATTGGTTTTTAGCAGACAAACACATTCCCTATCATTGCGAGCTTATGGTTCTGCAGCTCTATTATTCTTTAATTTACACACCCCAGCAGCATTAGTGCCAGGGATGCGCAGTGGGTTACAGTGCCGCAAGGGAAGCGCGGGAAGCCGGCAAGAGGCGCTCTGTAGGGAAACCGCCATATTGCTTAATTTTATAGTCAGAACATTAAACATTTGCATTAACACAAAGGCACTGCTGTCCTCTACACTGACCTTCATTAACTACATTTGGCGCACTGTTCAGGTTGCTTCTGATGCAGGCCTGGGAATGCATCACACTAATGTTGCAGTTTCTAAACAGCAGTTGGTACAGTAGTTAGTATGAGCCTCTTACTTCTAGCTCGGCAGGTGCAGGTTCTGCTGGTGGTGGGTTGTCGTTCCGAGGCCTGGGCCGCCCTTTGTTCCACCGGGCATTTCCCCATTGGGTTGGACCCTTTAGAGCCCAAGATGACACTGCTGGCATCCCTGGCACCTTCTCCAGTTTGTCCAGTTAATTACAGGAGCCATGGGAGGTTGCTGGGGTGGCTTTAGGAGAGAGAGTGAATAGAAAGAGAGAGATGAGAGAGTGAGGAGGAAGGGAGCAGGGCTGGCTTGGACATTTATATCAGGGCAGCTTTTGGTTCTCCTTCCGGGCCTGGTTGTTCCAAGTCTTTTAGGTATGTAGTTACTTGGTCCCAGCCTACATTGTCATTGCTAATTTGTGTCCTAAAAGGTGAATAAGATGGTTTGTTACTACCTTTGGGAGCAGTGGATTTTTGTTTTTTGGGCCACAGGGACTGTAATGATTTCTGCTGCTAAACCTATAACTGTTGCAGTATTTCTTGTAGTCTGTAAAAATTACGTTACCCAACAAAACACGCAACATTACAATAACACAAGTCAAAGAAAACAACCACAATAGAATGCAACTCAACAACTTAAATGAATGCAGATCAATAATTGACAATACCTACAACTACTATACTAACAGATATACATTCAAATGTGTATTACTAAAGACACTATGTTCACTCATTGAGCAAGGCCCTACTGATATAGGTTGCCACATTGGGGCATGCATGCAGCTGTGTGGGTGTGTATGTGTGGTGGCTGCATACAGCTCTGCGGGTGTGTATGTGTGTGGTGGCAGCATGCAGCTGTGTGGGTGTCTATGTGTGTGTTGGCAGCATGCAGCTGTGTGGGTGTGTATGTGTGGTGGCAGCATGCAGCTCTGCGGGTGTGTATGTGTGTGGTGGCAGCATGCAGCTGTGCAAGTGTGTATGTGTGTGGTGACTACAATGCAGCTCTGCGGCTGTATATGTTTGTGGTGGCCGCATGTAGCTGTATGAGTGTGTATGCTTGTGGTGGCCACAAGCAGCTGTATGGGTGTGTATGCATGTGGTGGATGCATGCAGCTGTGCAGGTGTGAATGTGTGTGGTGGCCGCATGCAGCTGTGCTGGTGTGTATGTGTATGGTGGCTGCATGCAGCTGTATGGTTGTGTATGTGTGTGGTGGCTGCATGCAGCTGTGCCGTTGTGTATGTGTTTGGTGGCTGCATGCATCTGAGCGGGTGTGTATTTGTGTGGTGGACGCATGCAGCTGTGCTGGTGTGTATGTGTGTGGTGACTGCATGCAGCTGTATGGGCGTCTATGTGTGTGCTGGCCTCATTCATCCTTGCTGGTGTGTATGTGTGAGGTGGTCGCATGCAGCTCTGCTGGTGTGTATGTGTGTGGTGGCTGCATGCAGCTGTATGGTTGTGTATGTGTTTGGTGGCCGCATGCATCTGAGCGGGTGTGTATGTGTGTGGTGGCTGTATGCAGCTGTATGGGTGTCTATGCATGTGCTGGCCTCATTCATCTGTGCTGGTGAGTATGTGTGAGGGTCGCATGCATCCGAGCGGGGGTGTATTTGTGTGGTGGACGCATGCAGCGGTATGGGTGTGTATGCGTGAGGTGCAGGTTGACAGTAGAGACGACAACAAGCATTTCTGAGGCTTTTCATGCTGTGCATCTTGGAGGCCCCAAAGCCTCATAATTTGGTCATATATATTTTTTTTGCTGACTACCTTTATCCTGACAGCCATCGGTTGATGCCTCTTTATTTGTATCCAGCTGGTGGTTGAGAACTCTGGAGTTATTGGCAAGGCTGGAGTCTGGAAGCACTGGCAGCAGATAACTGGAGTGATACTGAGGCAGAGCAAGCCCTTCATTCAGCAGACTCGCCTTGGCAGGTATTAAGAGGCAAAAAGTGTGGCTAAGCAGTAGCTTCTCATGTCTATTTTCTTTTTGGATCTTGTTCTTTTTACTTTTTGTCTCTTTTGAATACCAATGTTTTAATTTATTTTGCTGACCCATAGTCCCTTACATGATATTGCTAAAGCTACCTAGATAATGTCTTCCTGTTTTCACAAGATCATAGATTATGTGTGTTGAACTATAAGCATCCAGAATGGATGAATTTAGTTGTTATCTCCTCTTGCCAGGAGGGGAATTTAATTAACTCAGTCAGATGGTGTTAGAAATTGAGTTGTTGGTTGACTGGGTTGCGAGCCCTGGTCACGCAGCAACCACAATCCTAGGCAGGGGAAGGCACAAGCAAACCCGAAATTAACAGTGCTCACCCTCTGGTAACTTGGCACAGAGCAGTTAGGCTTAACTTGAAAGCAGTGAGTAAAGTATTAGTGCAACATTTCAAACATTAAAACCGGTGGAAACACCACACAAAAAGGTCCCACACATAATTTAGAAAATTAGAGTAGGCTTTAGTAAATAAAACAAGACCACAATGACAGATCTCCAATAAGGGAGACCAGGGATATTGAATTTGAAAGTTTTAGGTTAAAATAGCACCAGAAAGCGGCAACAAGTGATTTCTGGTTGCACCGAACTTGGGCAAAATCACAAGTTGAGGCCGACTGCAATGGAGCACGGGCCAGCTATAGGGACTAGGTTAAAATGCCTTAAATCCTGATTGCAAAGTATTGCTTGGATCCGAGGCAAAGAACAGTTGCACAGTCAAAATGATGTGACAGTTCCGGGCTGTGGCAAGGCTGTTGTGCGAGGTTTTGTTGCGTCATCGTAGAGGATCCCATTGATGGAGCTTGCGATGCAAAGTCTGGGAGTAGAGGATGCAGCACACAGCTGAGGCAATGAATCTGTTCCGATGGACTGGAAGGCTGGTATGAGGAGTCCCGCGTCGTTATCGAGCTGCTTTCGTCGAGAGATGCAAGGATCTGGCTTGGAGATGCGCCATCACCGATGCATTGGTTAGGAAGGCTGCAAGGTTGATGTGGACGTTCTGCACCAAGCCCAATTCACGCAACAGAAGCAATGTATCGGATCTGCTCGAGAAGGCGCCGCTCAGCCGAGGAGATTCGTTGGTTTGGCTAAAGGATGTGTCGCTCAGCAGGAAGATGCGTTGGGTCTGTTAGTAAGTACTTTAGGCCAACTTCCAAGGGTCCAGTACTGGAGTGGCACTACCTGGCAGGGTTAAAACACAGTTGACAGAGTCCAGGTGCAGATGCAAGGTTGTTGGGAGCCTGTTATGTCCCTGAGGCTTCAGATCAGGAGGCCGGTCAACTAGCCCTTGGCGTCTCTCTTGGTTCTGGGTTCAAGCAATGCAGGTTCAGTGCTTCTCACCCAGGCAAGGAGAGCAGCTGACAGCAGGTCAGAACAGCAGGTCAGCAGTATTTCCACAGCAGCAGTCCAGCGGAGTGGCAGTCCTTCAGCAGCACAGCAGCCCTTCTTCCTGGCAGAGTATCCACAGTCCCAGAAGTTTACTGAAGTGGTTGTGTCTGAGGTCCAGTACGTATATACAGTAGTGCCTTTGAAGTAGGAGAGACTTCAAAGACAAGCCTTTGAAGTGCACAGATGTCCTGCCCTGTAAGCCCTGACTCAAGACTAACTACATGGGGTTAGACAGTACTTTGTAAGGGTACAGCCTATTCAGGTGTAAGTGAGGCTGCGTCCAGCTCCTCCCTTCCATCCTGTCAGGATAGCCCACTCAGTCACAGTCACAAGTTCCCATTGGCTGTCTAGGTGGAATACACAAAGCCCAACTGCCAACTACACCCAGTCATGTGACCAGAGGCAGGCAGCAAATGGCTAAGGTAAGAAAACGCCAACTTTCTAAAAGTGGGATTTTCAGAATTGCAATTTAAAATCTGACTTCACCATAAATTAGGATTTAAAATTAGGATTCCAGAGACACCAAACAAGGTCCGGGTATATTTTCCTATTTGGAAGTTACGCTTATAAAATGTAATAAGGTAATCCCAATGTTATCCTATGGGACACATAGGCCTTGCAGTAGTGAAAGAAGAATGTAAGAGTTTTTCACTACCAGGACACAAAAAACTTAAAAGTATATGTCCAAATTTTAAATACAATGCTTCCTGCCCTCTAGCATGTCCAGGGCCTACCCAAGCGGTTACTTATATGTATTAGAAAGGAAGGACTGAGCCTGGCAAAGGGTTTATTTTTTTAATTTTGGGTTAGGGAGCACTCCGTTCAACGTATTTTTAAATTTTTTCAAAATGATGCTGCAGTTCCTAGGGATTGTCAGTCCCTTGGTATGAAAAGCCTGTTATGTTGGGTATGCTGGCCCAACGAACCGTGCACTATCCACTTGGTTCTATGCACCTAAACTTGTTATGTTTTTTCAACAAATAATAAACCTCATGTATTCTCAGTTACTTCTATTTATTTAAATTCTTTTATATCTTTTTCTCTTATGTATATTACCACATTGTATTTCATTTCAATGAATTATATTTCATTCACAGTCACAATAACAATAACATTACATTTCATGTTATGCTTTACAATGCCATATGCTATGCAATTTTTAGAAAGTGCCCAATGCATTTCGGCACTACCAGGGTGCCTTCATCAGGGGAGAATCTGTAAAAAATAAACATAATAACCATGTAATTTCAAATTTTTGTTGCCCATGGGTGATGTTCTGTGTATTCCATTAATGTTGTCATACCTGTTCGCGTTATACTCTATTCTTAAATCCTGTGTGAAAAAATGTACCTATTAAATCCATATGCCAAGCAATTTCTATGCAATTAATCCGTATCTTTGATCAATAGATCAAGTCAAAGTTCCAAACATTAGCTTACCACAAATCTTGTGCGTTCAAAGCTCCCTAAACGACAGACAAGAAACATGTTCAATGACCTTCTCACTGCTAAAAAGCAACTACGTGTATCTCAAAATACTCCTGTGTAATAATAGGCATACCTGTTATTTTAATCCAGCACTGTGACGTTCTGCAAAACATAATAACAAGCGACATATCCAGTGTTAAAACTACGATATTCTAAACTGCTAGTTGTGTCTAATCATCTCTTATTTTCCGCTCCCGCATACCTGTTATTTCCGACTGTTCTGTGTTCACTGTAGGGAGTAAACAAACAGATCCACTATCAGTACCAAGACTAGCTTTGAATGCCTGAACCAAAACAACAACTCTAATGGTATTCCCGAGGTCCGTCCTTACCTAATTTCCAAAATATCTACTCCGTTTCGAAATAACCGGCTTTCCTCTCCGAGAGTGCCTCAACCGCTGCTAGTGTTACCGCGTCTCATATCAATCTTCCCGCGAGTCTCCTGAGGTTACCAACACAAACAACGGACTATGACACTACAGTCAAACTATGTACGGACGCCATCTTTAAATGGGTTTCTATATCGATAACTCCATACTCATAAACACCGTTTTGTACTCTAAACCTGTTTGTGGCTTCTGTATTCAGCGTCAAATCAATGTATTCACACCGTGATTTATGTATTGTAGTGCGTGAAGGTTTATTTTGCCAGGTCAACATGTCAGTTTAAACTGCACACACAGGCTCTGCAATGGCAGGCCTGAGACATGTTTAAAGAGCTACTTAAGTAAGTGGCACAACCAGTGCTGCAGGCACACTAGTAACATTTAATTTGCAGGCCCCGGGCACATGTACTGAACTTGACAAGTGGGTATAAACCAGTGCTATCATGGTTTAAGGAGAGCGCACAAGCACTGTAACGCTGATTAACAGTGGGAAAGTGCACAGAGTCCTAAAGCCAACAAAAACGAATTCAGCATAAAAGGGGAGGAGGAAGGCAAACTATTTGGGGGTGACCCTGCAGAGTTGGCCGTTTCTAACAAATGGCAATGACTGTCCGTCTGCAACTGTTCAAGACTTATAGGGATTGCACACAAAACACAGAAGGTAGAAAGAGCCAGCCTGAGCCTTCGGCCAAGTGATGTGAAAGTACCAGAGATCACTTTGTCCTATTCATTTGTTGGCTGCTCCCAGACTATCAGGCTCCACGTTCTCTAGAATATCATTTTGTGGGTGATAATAGGAGGTGTTGAAATCTCTATATAGTTGAGGACATTTGTTTACCAAGCAGAGTACTTATTATTTCGGAAATGCTCTTTCCTGCTGAAGAAGAATATCTTGAAATTACCACTGTCCTTATACAGCCTGAAATATGGGTAATCTGAGAAGGTCCTGATCTAATGAAAAGTAATGACCTAATAGAAGAATTTCAATTGAACGAGTGCTGTAATTTTTGGAGAACTGTGTTGGTTATAATGATATCTCAAAACCAAGGGGGATGATGAACGGAGTATTGAACATTGCAAGCACTCACCCCCAGTCAACTGATCTGGGTTTAATCCATCATCATTCTTTAGCTCAATACGCCACCCCAGTTCAGACATGGCCATATGCAAATCAGTCTGACCCTGTGCCTCATGGGAACAGTCCAGCCCGAACTGTCAAGCCATGTCTTCCCTGGACCTAAAACAAGCTCACTTTGAACAGGATTCAAGCTAGCCTGGCTGATGACGTCTGATTGGCCAGACACCGGTCCTTGGATGCTTGTTTGCGGTCCAGGGTAGACATGGCTTGGCAGTTCGGGCTGGACTGTTCCCATGAGGCACAGGGTCAGACTGATTTGCATATGGCCATGTGGCGGGGTGAGCTAAAGAATGATGATGGATTAAACCCAGATCAGTTGACTGGGGCTGAGTCCTTGCAATGTTCAACACTCCGTCCATCATCCCCTTTGGTTTTTATAATGATATCTCTACACCTTTTCCAAATGGGAAAGTATACATATCCACTAGAGAAACATACTTAAAAACCTGCAAAATTCTAACGGACAAAACTGCACACCGATCATGGTAACTGATTTTGGTCTGTCTAAAATGGCTCCCATGAGAGCTGTGCTCTCTAGTGACTTTTCAGTGTAAACTGCTGCTCTCAAGTTAACAATTTCAAAGAATACATTTTTTTGTGTGTGCTAAATGTTTCCATCATTTCCATCCTTATCATCATAGCTAAACAATTTATGCAATAAAACATGCGTTTTTATCACAGATTTTAGATATTCTTTTTATCTTTAACCTATCTGGAGTCAAGCAGGTTAATAAATAATTTTCCTTCCAAGGACTAATTATTTTTTGTGACAAAGTAAACTTTTATCGTTTGCAATACACTTATTTCATGCTGTATTCTTGTATTGCAGTGTTTGTGTAGGCGTTTAGACACTTGACAGCGTGTTGGCTCACAGGTTGCCGCATTAGTTGCATAGGTTTAGCAAAGTGTGTGTTTTTAGAGTATTTTGTGTGGGAAGCAATGAGTGTCGAGTGTGAGGGTTGCAGGGGTCCTTTAGTCATATTGAAGTGAAATTGTCTCTTCGATTAGGACTGAAGTCATGTTCAAAGATGTGAGACAGGTGGAGCTGGCTTCGATCTTATTTCTTTCATTGCTCTGCCTAAGTTGGTAATGTTTTTTTAAATAACCAGGTGTTTGCGGCTCTTTATCAAGCTTGATTATCTGCTAGGAAATTGAAATGCTACTAAAGTAAGAGTTTATGAAAGAAGGGATGATCAGGAGTAAGCCTAATCTGCATCCAAGCATTCTTTTGTGGCAAAATATGTTAAGGTTGCAGGAAGATTGGACCAGACCATGTTTGGCCTTGTTGAAAATGCAGGGAGCCTTGAATAAGAAATGTCTTGCCACATGTAACCAATATATATTTTGAAGAGTCCGAATGATGTGGCTAGCTGTCTTTCAGCCTTCTTCTGAATTCACTGAAGTCGGTCAAGTAAATATTGATTGGTCCCATGGTACAGTCCAGTGGCATAATATAGGTACAACAGTAACACATCAGTAGTGGCAAGTACACTTTAATGAAACCCCAGATGTGGAAGGCTGCGGCAAGAATTCTGCACAGTATATGGGCCCGATTCACAGAACTAACTTAAGACAAAATCCTAAACTTACTACTTTTGGTATTCACAGAAGTTAGGATTTTGTCTTAAGTTTGTCTTAAGACAGACTTAAGACAGACTTAAGTTAGGATTTTGTCTTAAGTCTGTCTTAAGACAAAATCCTAACGTCTGTGAATACCAAAAGTAGTAAGTTTAGGATTTTGTCTTAAGTTAGTTCTGTGAATCGGGCCCATAGTGTTTTTGGTTATTTGATTTATCTAAGATAAAGAGAAAGGCGGTGATCATCCCCAAGTTCCACACTTCTGTCAACGTGGTTTGTGAATGTCCAAAATCCTAAGGTCAGGCAGTGGTGAGGTGATAAGTGCTGCAGGTTTTGAATGTGGGGATTTCAGTTTTAGATTAGTTAAATTTGATGTGGTTGCACAGCATCCAGTATCCAGTGCTTGGACGCATGGTCTAGGGCACAGAACTCAAGCTGAGATGGAGTTTCCAGATTTAGGCCATGAACATAATTTCATTAGGCATGGTTAAACAGTTTAATGAGGTCTGGAAAAGGGCTGAAGCATGTGCTGTAAAGGAGCAATGGTTGTTCCTTGTGAACACTAGTGATAGAGTTGATAGGTGTCGAAGTGAAAGGACGAAGGGAGATAATGTGTGATCTTTGGTGGAGGAAGGGAGGGATCCAGTCCTGCTTGGTACCAGGTGTTGAGGTTGGCCATAATGCACCCATACATGCATCAATGATGATGTTAGAAGGTTTCTGAGATGTCTAGGTTGTTTAGAGGTGGTCTGTAGATTATTAGGAATTTGGAAGAGAGCAGTAGAAAAGGTGAACTTCTAACTAGTATGAATCTACATTCTATAGCAGAATATTTTTTTAATGGTTGGAAAAGAATAAGTTCATGGAAGTGACTGTGGCTAATCCCCTGGTTTTCATAGCAGAAATGTTTATAATCAGTTATGGGAGCCTTGTGAACCTAACTTATGTCATCGCATAGCATGTTTGGGAGGTTGGTGTTCATTTGACTTCCTAGGTGAAGAGGCTGGATAGATAGTGGTTAGAGGATGAGAGTTAGGGTGGTTTACGGTAGGTAAGGGAGGTGTGGAAAGTGGGAAGGGTGGATAGCTGTGGTAGGCTCACGGTCAAATTTTAGAACTCAGAGGAGCAATTTGACGGAGTTAGAATGTAAGGCAAAGGGGAAGGATGCTGGAAGGCAGGTGAAAAGGGGGATTGGATGAAGAGAAGCCGAAGAAAACTGAATGTGGCAAATAGGATGGAATTGAAAGAAGAAGTAGAGGATATGGCAGAGGGGAATAGAAGTGACTCCATAAGTAAAGAAAAGGTGTGCAAAGTAGGATGTGGGTCTTTTTTATTGTGGTATATTGGATGAAGCATGATAAGAAGTGGGAGAAGTGTCATGAAGAGATTGTCAGGAGAGCCTGGAGGGAATTAAAGGCATTAATGTAACAGGTGCAGGCTGGATGTAATGAGAACATGTGAGTGGAGGAATAAGAGAAGTTAGTCAGGGAGTGGTTGAGAGGGGGATGAGAAGATAAACAGGGGTTTGTTGGCTACCAGGGTAATAGGGAAGACCCAAAATGTGGAGGGCACCCACATGCCTTTAAGTTATGTACTGTTGAAATTGTTTGTCAGTTTCAGACTGCACCTGCTTCAGCTATCAATATGCAGTATGAATGTTGACAATACCTTGGAAGAGCCCCTTGACTATGAAAATCATGTCAAACTTTCAGCATCATCAGACCATTTGATTTGTGCAACAAGTCTGCAGATAGGAATTGAAGATCATGATTTGCCGCCCGTCAAAATCTGAGAGCCACATGCATCAACATAAAAACTGGTAGCAAACGGTATTTTTTCAAAATTTGCGATTACTTGAATTGCGATTGCATTTAAGGAATTGCAAATTGCGCTTCCTTAAATGGAATGCATTAAACAATAAAAATTTGCGATTTTGCAAATAGGAATCGCAAACTACCTTCAATCTAAAGTTGATGATAATTTACGATTTCTTTCAAAAATGCACTAAATTGCATTTTTCAAAGTCCCATGTTCCACACACACATGCCCTTTGGGCATGTGTGTGTGCAACATGTGAATAAATTGAAATTTCAGGGATGCAACAGGGTGTCCTTTTGGCACCCTTGAAATTGCTTGCGCAATTTGCGAGTACCTATTGGGTACTCGCAAATTGCGCATGCAATTCCCATTCATTCCTATGGGCCTCTAGGCCCATGCATAGGCAATAGCAAGTCTTTAATTGAGATTCCTTAAAAATCACAATTAAAGAATAACTATTGACTATTTTGATGCATGTGCACCTAAGAGACTTGTCTCTGAAATAGCACCAATTTTTTAGACTTTAACAATTCCTTGACAATGGTCATGGACAATATTTGACAGCAATAGCCCTTTCAGTGGAGCTAATTATAAGCACCAATTGTGTACATTTTATTATCAGCTCGTTGAAGCTTGCTATGGATAGGTAGTTTAACAAATTCAGTGTCTGTCATAACATTGATCGATGCTCCTACAACAGGTATAGTACCAGAATTTCGTTAACAAACATTCTAATGTTAATATTGCGTTCATAATAGAAAATTACTGATATATTTGTAAATAGAATTAAGGGCACAATATTTCTGTCAGATTATATTATTATTATATCTACAGAAAATGAATTTTCATGCCACAAATGTTTATGTTAAATGTGACCAGGTTAGAGATGCTGGTGGTCTTATTGATGATGCTAAGTAAGAATACAAATGAAGTAAATTGCTAGTATCTTCACAGCTGCCCAATAACAGGATCTGGAGTGATTGACTAGAGGCTTTCTCTCAACCGTAACTTCCCCAGCCCTCTCTCTAAAAGTTTGTGCATGATGATTTGATGGCGTTGAGCTACTTGGTGATAAACTGGTGATCTGCTGGAGGACCTCTTGTAATAGCAGCTACGTGCACGCTGGAGACCATAACCACATTTATTATGCTTTCTTGCCTGCTTCTGCCTTAAACTATGAGCCCTTTAGAAGTCACCATGTGAGACGGCAAGTTGACTGCACTTTCATCACATCTGCCTGAGCATTGGCTGAGAGAGATGTAAACTTCATGGCAGGATATCTCCCAATATAATCAACTTGTTCAGCAGCTTCTGTTTTTGGAACGATGGCTCATACTCTCTATTTATTAGTGTTTTCAGGTCGTCCACTACACAGTATTTGTTAAATTCATAGAACTAACCCTTAGATGCTAGGCATGTGAAAAAAACATTCATTGATATTGAGAGTTCTGATGCATAGAGTGGAACATATAGTGCTCACACTCAACAGTCTTGGCTGGAGATGCAGCACAAGACTGTTCTTTTCCTTTTAAAAGTTTGAAAATATGCTTTCTTGTATAAGAAAAACAAATCATCCTGAGAAAATCTTACATATTATAATACAAATATGAAGCAGCAACTCTAAATCACATTGCAACTACATATGCTAAGACTAAAAAGAAGTGGAAGAAAGAAGAAGAGAAGAAAGAAAGAAAACAGAGAAAAGAAAAAAGGGGAGAATTGTGTAATTCAGTTTTCAGGAAATAGAGAAAAGAAGTTGTGTTCAATCACTTTAAAAAAGAAAACATGTTAGAACTATCATACTTGAACTCTACAGGCAACAGAGAATGAATAATATTAACATTTAACATACACTCATTTCCACTCATCTGAGAAACTACCGAAAAATATATTTAAAAAGGAAAACCATTTCTTAGGATGAAAAACATCATAACGTTGCGTACACACTTTCTTTTACCGAGAATTGATGAGAACAGGGCCAGTCAAACAACCTGTGAAACAAATCAGCATATGCAGTTTCACGTCACAAACATTCAGAAGCAATTGTAGGGCTCATTTTATTTAAAGAAATGTGTGTTAATAGAAGTCTGTGGAGAAGTGTGGCTCAATGGTTAGAGTGGCAGACCCTGATGCAGAGGTCTGGTCCGGGACCAGGGTTCAATTCCCCGCCTTGGCGGGTCTTGGGCTCAAAATTCCACGGACCTGATCATTCTTGCCTCGGTGCCTATTCCAATCATGGAGTCCCACTCTGGGCAATAGTTTGCTTAATCTCCACAACGGCCCCCACAACGCTAAGGATGCCTGGCCTCCACCCTGGGGGTGCCCAGGAGTGGACGCCTCACAGGTAAAGCAAGGATGGGTTCCACAGCGGTATTCGTACAAACGCCTTGAGACCCTTGCGGGTGAGTAGTGCGCTATACAAGTATCAATTTACATTTATATAAACTAGTATTTGGGTAATGTTTGCAACATGGGATGATTTAAGTATTTTAATCCAAAATTTGACCATAGAAGTATTGGCCATTAAACCTGAAAATCTGTTTCACGTTGAAGTTCAAGCTCAGTTTTGTCTCTAGATCCAATATAATAAAGACTTCTAAATATAGTGTATGCAGCAGTAGGTGAGAAAAGGAGATGTGACAATTGTAAGATGTGAGAGTTTGACATGACGGTAGATGAAAAAGTCCCTCAAGTTTGTGAAGTAGAATAACGTATACATGAAAAATGCATACCAAAGGAATTTAGACGACTACTTTGCGATTTTGCCTGATAAAAGAAAATAAAGTTATCATTATTCATAAGCTGTTTGTCCCACAAGAAACCTCATCTCTCCAAGACTTCCCAAAAATAATTCTACCATTAATCTTGATCATTTTCTTTTGCATCAAAGGGAAGTTTCTAAAAATGTAATCCTTTCATTAAGATGTTGAAAAAGGATTGGAGGTAATAACCTATAATTATTCTTAAAATAGGAAGGGACAGGGTGATAGACCCTTGTGTAAAGGAGAGAAATTCTTTAAAAGAGAAGGGAAAGTGAAAGGATAGTTCAATATCAGTCCATAAAGGTGGAGTTGCAGATTTGTCTTTGAGAATAAGAAATATGGATTGTTCCTACAGAAAGCAGTGATAAGAGAAAAAATGGAGGAAGTTATATCCACCAGTTTGGACATTGTAATTTTAAAATGGACATTCAAGATGTTTTATTATGCCATAAACATTTAGATAGGATTGCACATATATTCATGAAATAAGTAGGATAAATTTGCACAGGCATATTGGAGAGAGAGTATAACGAATAAGAGGTACAAACATTGTCTTAATCAAGTCCAAAATACCGCACCATGATAAAAACAATAGAATGCATTTAGTAGTCAAAGCTGTCAATTTTGGTATTAATGAATTAAGATTCAAAGAGACAGTTTCTTCGATACTGTTGGTTAACCAAAGTCCTAGTTATTTCATTTTTAATGGGATCCACGCAAAATTAGAACAAGCAAAAATATATTTAAAAAACTGATTAGGCCATAAGAATTTCAGTGCGACCGCCTTCAAGGTAGTTGCAAAGTGTATTTTCTGTATTGGGGCGCGTGCTGCGGGCTACAACACATGCCGCAGTCCCAAAAATGCCCATTTTGCATATCTCTGCACTATGTGGCAGGCACTATTGTAGGGATACAACTCCCTCCGACACACCGACAGGCTCCTGGAGCACATCGGATGTGTGGCGGTCAGTCTCTCCTACTGCCAGACATCCGCCTGCCATACTAATGTGGCGGGCGGTAAACACTATTACGATGGCAGTAGGACTGCCACTGGTGGGCTGTCAGTGGCAGTCCCACCATCATCATAATAAGGCTCTAAGTTTGTATCCTAAGACTGCAGCAAATAGATTTACTTCAGTTAAAAATGCAGGCAGAGAGATTAATGGATTACATAAAATAGAAGAATGCCATAAGCATCACAGCCTTCTTTAACTGTTTGCCCCCATATTGAAATCCCTGAATTGCAGAATTTTGATGGATTTCAAGTAAGAAGGACTCTAAGATAAGAATAAAAAGTAATGGGGATGCAGGGCATCTCTGTTTAACTCCTCTATGAAATTGAAGGCACCCTAGGAGAGGAATATAGAAGAGAGAGACCAAGGTCTGAAAATTGGGACCACAACCAAACCATTGAAGAGTGTCAGAGATGAAATCCCAACCCATTCGTTCAAAAATGTTCTCAGCATCAAGAAAAATAGCAGCTAATGAGTATTTATAATGAGTAGATGAGCTTAAGACAATAAATAGAAGTATACTCTTAACAAATCCTGGTTACTCCCTTCCGATGAACTTTAGTAGCAGGGGGTCAAGATGGATGCAATAAGTTTTGCAAACATTTTATAGTCAAAATTTACTAAAGAAATTGGTCTACAATTTTTACACAATTTGGGGGTTTTACCCTCTTTAACAATAAGACAAACTAAAGATTCTTTAAATGTTGCTGCAGCTGCTTTGTTATTAATAGAATGCTTGCATAACTGGAGCAATTTAGGTACGAAGATGTGCAAAATACAATGGTAGAATTTGATTGTAAAACTATCTGGCCATGAGCTTTCCCTGTCTTAATCAATTTCATAGTATGAAGAATTTAATGGGACAAGATTTTCTCTTGCAAAGGAGAAAGATCGAGAGACGTATCATAGTTGTATGATTGGGATCTAAATATTGTTTAATGGAATCAGAAGTAGGGATGGCTTTAGGGGTATACAAACATGCATAATTATTCCTAAATTCTTCTAAACTGTCATCATCTTTAAGAAAGGAGTTATTTTATAATGGTGTGGATTTTAACTAGTTCTTTTTTTAATTTTAAGGTAGTTGGCTAAAAGTTTACCTGCCTTATTTTGCACCTCCATAAAATTTTGCAGTAGAATGTAATAAGTAGAAAGCAGTATATTCTGTAGAAAGTTTGTTAAATTTGAATTTAACTTTGACTAAATCAATAAGACAGGTTGTAGATTTGGTACCATAATATAAATGTTCTTATATGTTTGTGTTATTCAAAATTCTAGAGGTTTCATGATTATTTTTCTTTTCTTGGAGACATATGAAATTGTATTATCTCGGGCCACCAATTAGATATATCAGGTGTATCATTAGCACTAAAGAAATCCCTTGCAAATTCTGCCAAACTCCGAGTAAAGATATTATTCATTAAAAGTGACCTATTAAACTGCCATTTCCATGGATTTCTAGACACAGGGAGAAGATCTAAGTCCACAGAGACGGGAGCCTGATCGGAGATTATATTGAACCAATATCAGAGTATAATAGTTGCTGAGATAAGGATTGGGAAGCATGCACGGGTAGAAAAATGTGCATTCTCTCAAGGCGTGGTTACAGAGCAGCCAGCATCCAGCAGAGAACGTTGTTCTGTAGCAGAGGTAAACTGTTTGTGTAACATATTTAACCACAGAATTGCGATCAGTGAAGGGGTCCATAATGATATTACAATCTCCACAAAAAATTAGAAAATCATCCAAAATGGACATTAAGTAATAGGAAATGACAGGCCAGACATGTTTTATCAGGTTGTGTAGGATCATAAACATTACAAATTGAAACATGAGTGGTATTAATAGTCATTTAATAACAAGCAATCTTCACTCCTCATCAGAATCTTGCGAAAGTCATTTAACATCAAGAGAGGTTTTACATAGGATTATCACACCATTCTTTTGATCTGATCCTAGAGAAGATGATCCTCGGCCTACCCAATTACGTGTCAGTGTTTGCACTTCTGATTCAATAATATGAGTCGCTTGTAAGAGGGCAACATCTGCTTTTTACTTTAATAAATGAGTGAAAACACTTTGTATTTTAATAGGAAAACCCAACCCCCTAACCCTCTAACATTCTATGAAATTATCTATAAACACATTAAAGAAGCAATACTATAATATTAAGGTAAAAACATCATTGGGTACAACAATAAAAATAAAGACAGAAATTCAATTGTATTAAGAAAAAAAAGAGTGCAAAAATAATATATCAAAAGGAAGAAAAAAAGTAAGAAAGAAGAGAGAATGAGAAAAGAAGAGAAGCAAAAGATGCACTAGAAATACTAAAAAAGAAATGAAAAAAGAAACATACTGAAAGACAAACAAATATTCAGGGATGGTGGAACCACAGGAAGAAGACGACACACTCGGGGTCAAGGGCAAGTCACAAAGGGAAAGAGACCCACAATAAGGAAAGTTGAAACATCCGCACAATAAGAGTTTACCTGTGGGGAGGATAAAAAGATAAAGTTAATACATGAAAAAGACTTATATATAAATGTATATCCACATACATATAAAGAGACATTGGTATAAATACATATTAATACATAAAAGAAAACAAGACTGCTAGAAAATTCCATGAGGAAATCATTTAGGAAGAATACAACGTCAACATATTCATACGTTCATCTTTACATGAGTTCAACAATATCTGCAGTACATCAGGGTCCATATTTCGTTTTATTTTTGTAAGCTACTTTAACCCCTTAAGTGCTGCGTCGGTGCGTTGGCCGACGGCAGCACTACCTCCCCAGTGCTGCGCACGACCATTGGACGTCCATTCAGCACTGGTTCCAATGGACAGCGCAGCACTGGGGAGGGATGTTTACTAGCATCTATGAGGTTAAACCTTCATGGGTGAATTAAGCCAAATCTAGTGTTCAAACAATGAAGAGCAGGTTGCTAGGAATCTTTTCTGCCTCTCAGCAGTAGTTCTATCCAGATCTTGAGAGAAGTAGATATTGTTGCAAGACCAGGAAATACAACCCGCACTCTTTGCAGTTCTGAGGACTTTTAGTAAATCGGTATATTCCCAAAAAAGGAGGATAGTACCTCCAGGTCTTTCAGAAGATGACAGACCTCTAGGATTGTGTCCTAGTCGAGGAGTTGGTTTAACGTAAAAAAAAGTAGCCTCCGGCATGTCAAGGATTTTGAGCAGGAATGACTGAGAAAAGGCAATGGGGTGATTGCCTTCCAAACCCTCTGCTGAGTCATAAATGTGAAGATTATTTTTCTGTTTACAATTTTCAAGGCCTTCAGCATGATGTTTAATTTGTGCAGCCTCAACTTGAAGAGTTTGAATGTGTTGAGTAACATTTTGTAAATCTCCAACCCTACGCTCCACTAAGTAATTCTTTTGTTCATTTAACACCATCTGTCATACAAACATTGAAGATTTTGCTTTGTTACTTCCATATATGGCTTAAGAGCTCTAATTTCCTTCAGAATAAGTTCCATGGAACTCGTAGAAAGATGCTTCACTGGGGAGGGTGGGCCTTTTCCTAATTCTCTTATGAGTGGAAGAAGAAGCTACCCCACTCTTCAGTCCAAGTTTGGAGGACACAATATTAGCAAAAGCTGGACTTAACACACTCAACTACTGTTGAGTAGGTAAGGTATCCTTCATGGTGAAACTTAGAATGTGAAACAAGGTAGAGGGGTCACAATTGCTGTAGAGCTACTTCATCGAGCAGCCATCCGCTATCGATACCTAACCACGACACGCATGAAATTGCTTTTAAGGCTGTGATAGGTATCAGTGTCTGAAATCTGAAGCTCAAAAAAGATGTCTCAGGTTTTCAACACCTGCACAAAGAGCAAACCCATCTTTTGTCTTCACCCCTCGCCTTTCATGTCCTTCTTGCCCATAGCGACTACATATATATCAGTGATTGATCCACCATGCCAACTTGTGACCCAGATATCTGGCGTAATCCACATTAAAAGGCATTTCTATGTCTAATGACATAGCAGTGGTGGAAGCAGGATTGGTTGTGACAGCAGCTTGGCACTCCGGTGCCTCTCAATACGGGTTCCTCTTTCACTGAAGGTTCACTCTTGGGACCTCTGGAAGACCTTGCTCTACAGAAAATCAACACCAACATTAACAAGATAGAAGAATATCAAGGAGAGAATATTGAAGGACAAAATATTGAATGGTAAGTGCATATAGGGAAGTGTAGATTTACTATTCCTAACTCCACATGACTGTACCATGCAGAAATATGTACTGCATCAGTACATATATTTGGAATTAGTTATAGAAATTCAAGACTTACTACCTGTCAATATTTTTTTTATATTTGTCCTCAATATTCTGTCCCACTGAAACTGTGAGTTCGATATCCAGCCCATCTCTGGAAAAGACATCAAGAATGCAAGGACCTGGATGAAGCACACAGGACCAAAACACATGCAGCCAGGCAACCTTATGATAAAAACACACTTTATTCCTCTTGAAATGAATGACCTAGCCAGAGACACATTGCTTTGCTATTGTCATCTTGTTTCGCCCATGTTAAACATGGTAGGGTAAATGTACCAATATTTCATGCAACGCAGCAAGACAATTTGCTGTGCAGTGTGAAAGGAAGACAGCAGAAATGTGCCATAACTACTAAGACATGGCCCATTTTCATGTCTTTAGCACTGGCGCACTTGTGGCAGCCTAGTGCCAATGCAGGTGCCCTTGCGCCATGCTGCAAGCATTATGAGCAGGATTTACACCTTCCTGCACAAAAACAGTCCTTTGAGGCATTTTCTCATTTCCAGGTGTGCTGCAGAGGTGCAGCATGCACAGAAAGAGGAAGTAACGAGGGGAAATAAAGATATTTCTGCTTGTCATACTTTGGTCAAAGAGGCACAGCATTTAGGCACAATCTCCGGTTTACTGACTTTAGTAACTCTGGGATTCTGTTAAAAACCATGGGTGGATGTGTGAGAACACCCACAGTCCACCAGAGGAAGGCCTCCTGCCACATGGTAACACAAAGCAGCGATCTGTGCTGCTTGCATTACTCTGCATTTTCTAAACCACACATGATCATGCAAGGTGACTTTGCATAGCTTAGTAAATGCCATTTAAGTATCTGAGTTGCCATGCAATGACTTGCGTCACGCAAGGCAACTCAAGTCCAGTAGTAAATATGCTCAGATGTATGTCGCCTCACTTCCATTTTTGGCTTTATGGAACAAGGATTCCTAATTAAGCATGCTCAGCATCTAGAGGTGACTTTATTTCATCTTTATTCCAGGTCTTCTTCGCTCTTCTCATGAGGAAGCTGTGCACCTGCAGTATTAGCTGAGATTCACTTTATGTTGCATGTATTCTGTCTGTGTGTGTGAAGAAACTTATAAAAAGTCCATCTACGGGGGTGGGAGGCAGGGTAGCATTAGATGCTCATTGCAAATGAGGGGGACCCTCGCAATCTGATTCTTTTTTCTTTTCTTCATTACTAAAAAAGCAAGCATCTACAGGTCCAGCCTTACTTCCAGTGTCCTGTCTACGCACCCTGACAAGTAAGAACAGGATATAGGGGCACATGCACGAAGCATTTTTTTATTCGCAAACAGGCCGATTGAATCGGCCCGTTTGCGAATACAAACAAGGCTTTTCACATGCACCAAACCCAAATTGCGATTCAGTAAACTGGTACTAAATCGCAAATTGGGTTTTGAGATTTGGTATTTGGAAGGGGCGTGTTAAGGGCTTCCCCTACAAATACTGAATCCTAACGGTATGCATGAATGTTTTGTGACCGTGAATGCAGTCGCAAAACATTCGCATATTACCACCTACTTCAAGTAGGTGGTAACCCATTTGCAAATTGGAAGGGGTCCCCGAGGGACCCCTTCCCCTTTGTGAATGGTTGAAAAAGCATTTTTAAGAGCAGGTACTGGTACCACCTCAGCAGGCCACCATCCCCGTGAATTTTGCGATTCCTAGGGGGTTGCAAAGTGCGATCTAGTATTAATGAAGTAGAGCGATTTGGACCCCCTAGGAATCGCAATCTGAAACTCTTGCCCCCACATGCATCAAAGGATTTTGGACTCGCAAACGGTGCGAATCAGAAAAATCGGCCGTTTGCGATTCCAAAATCACTTTTTGCTATGCATGAAACTTTTAGGACTTTTTTGCACTTCTAAAAAATGCGTTTGCATTTAAGGAATCGCATGTGTGCGATTCCTTAAATGCAATGCATGATTTTTTTTAAAAATGCGAATTCTAAAATAGGAGGTGCAAATTAACACGAGGTTGACCCTCGTGTTAATTTGCGAAAATTTAAAAAAAAGCAAAAAAATGCTTTTTTTAAACATGCATGTTACAGACACACATGTCCTTAGGACATGCGTGTGTGAAACATGCACTTGAAAATACATTTCAGGGGTGCAGGGGGGGGTCCTTTGGACCCCCCTCTGCACCCTTGAAATGCATCAACAAATTGCGAGTGCAAAACAAAAGAAATGCAAAACGGCATTGATTACTATGGGCCTCTAGGCCCATAGGAATCAATGTAATGCCATTCCTTAATTGCAATTCGCAATTAAGGAATCGCAATTTCCGAAAATTAAGAAATCCTAAAAACTTTTAGTATTTCTTGATGCATAGGATTTTGCATTTCCTAAATAGCGATTCCTTAATTTTCGCTATTATAGAAATGCAAAATCCTAGATTGATGCATGTGGGGGTTGGAGTTTCTTGCATTGTAAATTGTGATTACCTAATTGCTATTAGGAATTCTCAATTAGGTATTTGCAATTTACAATGTTGATGCATGTGCCCCAAATTTTTATTGTGATAATACACTGTATCTGTTTGGATTCAAGAGCTCTGTTTCTCATTTTCATTAGTACATATTTGTAAAGTTAAAATACGCCGCCAGCAAAAATGTATTTAATACATGTTCGTTAAACTGCGTCATGGTACAGTCAATCATCCTTTTAAAATGGAGTACATTTTGCGTTTATGGGGAGCAAAGACTTGTTTGTTTCTAAAGCCTAATGTCAAGTAAGAAGGCAGAAATGTATGTCGCATGGTTCATCTTTACCTGATGGCAGAGTGTGCAAGGAATACCAAGGGTGTGCGAAATTGGCATGTTTTTTTTTTGCGTAATTAAGAGACATTTCTGAGAAATTATACAAAATTACAAGAAATGCCAATGTGGCATTTTCCACTATGTCAGTGTAAAATGCATCCTCATATCAATTTTGGATACAAGGATGCACTTTGCATCTAAAAAACTGCAAAAAACTCAAAAAATAACACAAGTACTTCAAAAGCAAGTCACTTGCGTTTGTATTTTTCCAGTACCGTTGTGATAGGATTTTAAGCCGAATGATCTTCAATTATTCTACAGGGTGTAATGGCGTAATTTTGCTGAATTTCATGTAAAAAGCTTATAAGAACATGCTGGAAATTATACAAATTGTGCCAGCAAATTGAAATGTGCTTGGGTCTAGTTGGAATACACAGTGATTTTGCATTATTTATCCAGATTTAGGACCTAATTTATATATAGGCGGTATGGATATTCCATCGCAGTGGGCTATCCATACGGCCAAGTCTGCGGTCCCCCCCATCTGCAGTCCAACTTAGTATGGGTCTCCCGAGGTTGACCTCTAATTGCTTTCACCTAATTTAGAATTAAAGGTCAGTTTTCACTGCCTGTCACTGCCAGGAAAACCCAGGTGGCAAAGGCCTGTAAAAACTTTAAAAATGCTCCCCTTGGCATGAGAGGTCTCCCATGACTAGGGGAGAAATTTATATTTTTATTTCATGCTTAATGGAACCTTGCATTAAACAGCAAAAACCATTGAGAGGATCTCCTGTGAGGCAGATTCCTGGCACTTCTTCAAGAAATGACCGCCGGCTTGGTGGTCACATCATAATTTTGGCATGCGGAGGTGCAGTCAAGGCAGTGGAGTACATTTCTCCATTGCCATTCTGCTAAACCTCCGTCCACAAAATTGTAAATTGGCCCAAAGAGTGTTTCATATTTCTGTGCATCTGTATATGCTACTAGCAGCCTGTCCCGATGGGTAGGCTTGAGGTACTCACCAGCATCGCGCTCCCCTGGGCATGTAGATGTCGACGCTTCTCCCTGCGCTCCTGGCCGCTCCTACCCCATGTGAATTGGACCTGGCAGGGTGTCGCTTCCGCGCTCCGGACCTCGCAGGGTGTCGCTTCCTTTCTCCTGGGCGCTCCTCGAGCTCCCCTGGGCATGACGATGTCGACGCTCCTCCCCGTGCTGCTGGCCGCTCCTACCCCATGTGAATTGGACCTCGCAGGGTGTCGCTTCCTTTCTCCTGGGCGCTCCTCGCAGGGTGTGGCTTCCGCGCTCCGAACCTTGCAGGGTGTCGCTTCCACACTCCTGTCCGCTCCTCGCAGGGTGTCACTTCCGCGCTCCGGCCATCGCAGGATGTTGCTTCCGGCTTCCGCGCTCCTGGCCGCTATCCCCGCACTCCTATCCGCTGACCCGTGATGTCAGCACGCACGTCGTGAGCTGGCGCTACTTCGAAGGGACTTCTTTTCCCAAAAAGTTACTTTGCCCTTATAACATATATTTTTTTGAGATATACAGCCTATGTCCATCTGCTTACCCTGACAATTCCAATGATGTATTGGGTGTTTGGATTGGCGTTGTGGTTCCCGAGTTTTCCCGCCTCAAAGGTTCACAGTTCTCACTTTATAATAGTAGTATAGATTATAAAGAGAGAACTGTTAAATTTTGTGGTCCAAAGAAGCTTGATGTTTTTTAAATGTTGCAAGGTAAGTTTAATTTGAGTTGTTATTGTTTGTACTGTGTGCCCCTATGTCTGCCTTTTCAATTAGGGATTGTAATTAATGTTTTGTTTTGCTTTTTGCTTTTTGTGCTGTGTGTTTTGGTACTCAATTTTTATTGTTGTTTTGAGTGAACAGTGGTATTGAGGGAAAGGTCCGTGAAAGCTCATACATGTCGTGTGTTTCTTCAAGTGTAATGAGCCTTATTTATCTCGGCATGTTTTCCTTTCACTGGCAGCCCCCTTGTAGAACCTTTGAAGTAGTGCAAATTGTGGAAGTGTGTCTGCCTTTGTGGAGCAATTACAGCGAGGCCTCCGAGTCTGCCTTTTTCCAGCCCCCAGCGAGAACCTTTTAATTATGTGTAAGTGTGAGACTTTTTTTGTTGGTTTATGCTGCACTGTCACATATGTGTGCGTGAAGGTTTTATTGTTAGTTGTTGAAATGATGTGTGCATTTAGTAAAGCACTGATTGTGGTTTGAAAATTAAGTTAGAGGTTTGTTGCGAGGCAATGCAAAGCGGCGTCAATTACCAGCCATCATGCCTCGGCATTGTAAATGAGGCTTATTCAATTCGTCTTCTTTTTGTTTTCTTGGCCGCCCCCTGTGCGAACGTTTAATGTCATGGAAATTGTGAAATTGTGTCCGCGTTGTTGGCTGAATGTAATTGAGCCCTCTGTGAAAGTGTTTTTTTCGTGACGACGTTGATAATGTGCTCTGTGCATTCAAGTTTGTTCTACGGCTAAGTGTGAAAGTGTGTCCGCTTTTGCGCATGTAATCGAGTGCTGTAAATTGTTAATTTGTGTCCGCGTTGTTGCCTGAATTTAATTGAGCCCTCCGTGAAGGGGTTAGTCCTTTTGACGTTAATAATGTGGTCCGTGGTTGAAAGTTTGTTGTACCGCTAAGTCTGAAAGTATCTCCCCTTTTGCGCAGGTAATACAGTGCTCCTTTCCTCGAACGCGTTTGTCCTTACGACAGGAATAATGTGTCGAGTGCGTCAACCAATCCTTGTTCTTTTTTTTTTGTAGTCACGTGCGTGTTGGACCAATGTGTGAAAGTGTAGGAAAGTTTTCTTGGCAAGTACTGTGGAATTTTTATGTAATGTAGCGTGATTGGAAGTTTGGGCAGGGCGCGCCCCTTTGGTGTGGTGTCACTTGACTGACACTGACCGGGTTGTGTAGTGGGCTGTGACTTGTGGTACCGCGCCCCTATCTCCGCGCCCCTTTTGCTTACGAAGCGGCGCCCCTTTGTTTATGTGGGATCCGAAATCTGGTGAATTCGCTGAATGTGTGAGCGATGTTTGAAGTGAGTACCCAGCCTATGCCACACAGTGAACTTGTAATGTTTGGAGGCATGCCCCTATCACAATGTCGGTCCTCAGTAACATTCCCAAAACGCTGTTTTGGTCACCATTGTCAGCCCTATAAATGCTCAAAGGTTTGTATTTGAAATTGCTGTCTAGAAATCGGTGTGTATGTCTCCAGTGATTGTTCATGAAGTCGCTGTGTTTTGTGAAGGGGCTGTTGTTCATGAAGTCGCTGTGTTTTGTGAAGGGGCTGTGTTTTTCCTGTGTGTTTGGCCCCTGAAGGGGCTGTGTTTTGTGTGTGGTTGGCCCCTGTAAGCGAGTGAAGTGTCATGCATTTTGGGACATGCCCCTCTGTCAATGTTACCGCCCACATTAGTTTGACACGCCCATGCTACTCCCTAACAGCAGAACAACGCCCACAAGGAACTACTTTAGCCCGAATGTTCTTTGCCCTTTGTAATGTATATGTTGTACAAATGTATAGCCTATGTCCATCTCCTGGACCTCCCCTTTCTAACGCTGTATTGGGTGTTGTGATTTGTGGTGTACTTCTGGAGTTTATCCGCCTCAAAGGTTCCAAGTTCTCGCTTTATAATAGTAGTATAGATATGGATTTAGCACATGTTAGTTGTTGTTCTTATTGCCATTTTGCCTGGAGTGCACCTCACAAATGTTTTGGTATATGATGTGACTTTGCGTTTGGTGTGTCATAGAGTTCTCATTTTTCTGTGCTCTTTTGTATCTGTATTTGATTTTATTTGTAGCTGAAATGAGGGTTCTTTTGGAGTTCATTGTTTCAGTTTTAGGATGAAATAGTGTGGCATAAGTACTTTCTTGTTGGTTTGAAGTGTCGGCATAGAAAGGGGATGCTATTGCATCCTGACTTCAGTATATGGATGTACGTATGAGTGTTCTGTATGTGCTGTTCTGGAATGGTGAGTAACATAAGAGTTAATGCGATGGTATTTGAAATATTCAGTGTGTTTTGAGCTGTCCCTAGGTCTGGAAGTGTTGATAGTGGGTGTAGGACACAGAGTTGACTAGCTGGCCAAATTTCGTCAATAGGCGCATGGTTGAATTTTGTCTCCTGCAAGGTTCCAAAATATGCCAGCTGGTGAGTGTGAGTGAGATTTTGCGCCACCTAGCATGACTTGCTAATGTGGACGGTCGCAAATGGTCACGGTCAGAGGGTTGCCACTCGAGAAGATTTGCTGCTGCTCGAGTAGATTTTCGTCTTCAGCGGCAGCAAAATCTACTTGAATGGCTGCACTCTCCTGTGCAACACATGGTGCTGTTTGTGCTGATTTTTCAGAGCCCTCCGCTCTACTGGGGCTAAACTGCAGCACAAGCTAGATATTTTCTGCCTGCTGGTGGAACTCCGTGGAATTTCCTGGAACTTTTATGTAAATCAGTGGAATTGCTCTTTCTCAGTGGGTTCTGCCCACCCCTGCTGATGACCTGTGCTACTGAGCCTTCTAAATGATATAGATGGTTCTCTTCATGACAGCCATTTGGCATTACTATGCTACGAATACTTGATTGATGTGGTGATTGGGTCTGAAGACAGAGATTTAATGATATATCATCACCTTCACATGAGGCAAGGGCAGGTACAGGAGGGATCTTGAATGTTTTTGCAGTACTTTAAATGGAGAGGCTTCCATAGACAGAAGCCAAGGTTCTGCTCCAGGGTCCTTCAGACTTGAACAGTGTGAGAATAAGCATTCAGTTCAGGTCTTTGCCAAGAAGATGCGTGAGGATGTCTGAGTAAGGGCTCCCTGAGTTATGCAAAGGTATAGGTAGCCCATATTTTTATGTTATGTTATGTTATGTGTATTTGTATGGTGTGCTTGTAACCTGGGTCGGTATCCTGGTACTTAACGAAGGATGGTGCAACCCCGACTGGAACATAATGGAATACCAAGGTTTAAATTTTTTTTGTGGAATTCAATTACTGAGTTGTCAGTTTTGATGTACAGGTGAAGGTCATTCAAGGCTTTGGGAACCAGTGCCCAGATTTGCTAACACATGGGGCCATATGTAGGAGGCCCAATACTGGTCGGTAACGGCCGAAATTACCGAATTTCGGCCGTTACCGACCAGTATTGGGCATTTGACATGTAGGGGCTAAATTTAAGGATTCAGTAATTTACCAAATCAGTAATTTAAGGAATATGTAAGTTGCAGATTCCTTAAAATACCGATTCTGTCAATTACCGAATCCTTAATGCAGGGAGAACTCAAGTGAGTGCATTTCTGAGTTAAGGATTCGGTATTTACCACAAACTAAAAATATCGAAAACCTTAGAAAAAGCAAATTTGTGCTTTTCCAAGAGTGTCATGTGGCAGAGGGCATGTATGTGGTCCACATGTCCACCCATGCACTATTCAGGGGTGCAACAGGGTGTCAATGTGACACCTTGCCACCCTTGTAAGTCTTCCCCCTATTACCGATTTGGTATTTACAGAATCGGTAATTCCCATTCATTCCTATGGACCGCCAGGCCCATAGGAATGAATGGGAATTACTGAGTCGGTAAATACTGAATCGGTAATTACCAAATTTTACCGATTCGGTAAAATTTACCAAATTATTATCTACATCCCATTTACCGATTCTAAAATACTCAATCGGTAAAATTCGGTATTTTAGAATCGGTAAAAATGGAATACCTACATATGGCCTTTTGTGTTGTGGTTACATCACTTTTTTAACAGAACTCCGAAGAGAAGTGTATTTCTAGATATAACAAGTCATGCAAAGCCTGAGGGCTTAGTAAAAAAAAAAAGTAACACAGCACAATGCTCGACATTGTGTTACTTTGTGTCTGAGAGGCGTTCTATGGGTGGAGCATTGGCTACTAAAGACATTACACCTGGGTGTGCATCAAAATGTTGTGCCTACCTGAGGCTGGTGTAAAGAAGAGAAATATCTGCATTTCTCCTTGTTACTTGTTGCCTTGTTGCATTTCATTGCGTGACACGTTAGTAAATCTGGCCCCTTATACGTGAAAGCACGCCACCGATGTATTTCTTCAGATGTGGGAAACGCAGCCTAGGAGCCCAGCTGAGTGGAAGTGCATGGTCTCTGTGTGAACTTTGGTGCAGATGTTCAGGTAAGTGGGTCCTATGTTGTGTAGGCCTTTCTATGGGGCCGACTCACAGAACTAATTTACGACAAAATCTTAACGTACTACTTTTGGTATTTACAGAAGGCATTTAGTAGTCTTAAGTTAGGATTTTGTCTTAAGTTAGGATTTTGTCTTAAGTTTGGATTTCTTCTTAAGTTAAACCTAAGACAAACTTTTTACACTTAAGTTTAATTTAAGACAAAATCCTAATTTAAGGCAAAATCCTAACTTAAGACAAAATCCTAACTTAAGACTACCAAGGGCCAGATGTGGGTCACCAAATACCGGTCGTTAACGGCCGATTTCGGCCGTTACCGACCGGTATTTGGTGATTGAGATGTAGGGGGCCTTAAATTTACCTATTCGGTATATTTACAGAATCGGTAAATTTACCGATTCTGTAACTTACCGAATCAGTAAATTTACCGAATCTCAAATTTGTGATGTAGGTGGCACTGAAAACAGTGCCACCGGCCCTTAAGAATTCGTTCTTAAGTCATGGTAAATAACGAATTCCTGTGTACATGCACATCTGTGCATGTACACCTGTGCCATGTGTCACACATACATGCCTTAAGGCCATGAATGTGTGCCACATGGCACACAAGCCAGAATCAGGGGTGCAACAGGGTGTCAAAGTGATACCCTGTCCCCCTTGCAAATTCGGTAGGCCCATAGGAATCAATGGCAATTACAGAATTGGTAAATACTGATTCATTAATTACCGAATAATACCGATTCGGTAATTAATTTGGTAAAATTACCTACATCCCGATTGCCAGTTCTTAAATACCGAATCGGTATGATTCGGTATTTAAGAATCGGTAATCTGGGATTACCTACATCGGGCCCCAAATGCCTTCTGTGAATACCAAAAGTAGTAAGTTTAGGATTTTGTCGTAAATTAGTTCTGTGAATCAGGCCCTAAGTGTGTGTGAGAGGAGCTGTTTGTGAACTAGGAGCCAGTGGAGGTCTTAATGTATGCAAGAGTCAGCACAGAGTCACTTGGACGTCTAATGCTCCTGCTGTGACTCTTTTCTATTGGCTTCCGGTGCACTCCATCTGGCACCTTTCACAAGCATTGAAATGTCACAGAGTTTAAAGGGAACCATGAATGCCTTTTCTTTTTCCATTGATTAAGCCTCGCGAAGCACTGTGAGGATCCCTGGAAGGTGCTCACTATGTAGGTGATGGCCAGAGTTATTCACTCTTGATAAATACATGCCTTTTTGTGTTAAAAATGGAAACTTGTTTACAAAAGCTCCATTAGGAAGCACTTAAGCCTGCAAGAGCCTAACGCACCAAGTAACAAATTAGAGAGTACATTAACCACAGCTTAAAACAGGAACCTTTGCATGGTGTTGTGTTGTCTGAGCTCATTTGAACGTTCCCTGAGGTCTATGGGAAGCAGAAAAAACACTCCATCTCATATTTGTATATTGTACCTTTGCAGAGGTGGTTGAAACTGAGGATTAGAGTGTAATGAAGGCTTTGTGATGAGTGGGGGATGGGTACAGATACCACTGCAAGTGGCCACACGTTAATGGCAGGGTAAAGAGTGCTTTCAGCTCAGCAATTAAAATGAGAAATATTGTTGGGACGCGCATGTTTACCATCAGGATTATCCCTCCATTTGCAAAGCACTTAAACACTTGAGGCAAGCAAGCGCCAAGGCCACAGCAATTGTAACTCTTTTACCTACGTCTTCCTACCACCAGGGAGTGCTCAGCTAATGAGTAAATGGTTCAGCAATTTCCAGATCAGCAGCTTGCTCAGAAGGAGTGTTAACTGCTAAGTAGGGGTGTAATGCTGATGAGGAGGAGGGGGCCCCACATGCATATGGGTCCACAAGCATACAAGGGGCCCCCATTCAGCCCAAGACCAATTAAAATCTGCAAGATATGGGAGACTGAGGGGCCCCTCATCACATTCTGCTCGCGGGCCCCATCATTTTGCATTATGCCACTGCTGGTAGGCCACTTTTTGCTGGGAGTGCCACCTCACCCCTGATCCCGGCATCTCTTTGGCAACAAAGCCTGGGATTTCCAAGAGCAGGGAGACTGCAAGGTACAAGTAGGGGTAGGCACGAAAGCCACCATGATTCACTCTAACAAGGCTTTAGGTGGTCCATTACCTTTACGTCACTCTTGTGTTGCCTTTGAAAATCAGTTTGGCATTAAAACACAAAAACGTCATCATTTTCCTGCTGCACAGCACCCGCGAGTGCCTACCAGAAGCACCACAAAATTGTTCAACAATCCTCTGACTTGTAATCCTGGTCGATGAACTGCTTTGACATTCCATATATGTACAAGAAGACACGTCACAAATTAAAGCAAGGATACATTATGTCTTAATCGGTACTTCAAGGTATACAAGCCGTGTGTCCCAAAAGACAGAGGGAGTTATAAGCACTTTATTAACATTCAATTACTGGAACTGACAATTCTCTCCAAATGAGAACTACCTGTTCTCTGTTTCTAGAATGAATACCATACATACACACTTGAAATTCTAGGGGCCAAATGTATTATTTTGTTGCACAGGCCTTTGTGCAATGTATAGTGCATCAGCACCAGAATACCCTCCCAAGTTAGTCAATTGCTATAAAAATGCAAATTTCATAGCATAACATTGACAAAAGCATTTCAGCATAAGGGCATTTAACTTTTGCAGCCCAAACACTATTAAGCACTGATAGTTGGCACAGGCACAGTACAGGGTGACCAAGCACCCAGGAGTTGCCGGGCCAGTGCCAGTTTTTCATCTGTTCTGGCAGAGTTCACTGAATTCAGCCCATGTACAGTAGTTTAGAGAGAGGTCAACGGGACACAGAGGAAGGCAAGCCTACAACACAGGGCTAGTTACCAGCCTTTAAGCAATTATTTTCATTAACATGGATGACACTGTGTAAAAGTTGCATTTAATTCATTCCCTTAGTGCCTCGTAGTCTGTGTTTTTTTATGTTGGTGAGTGCTGTCTTTTAAGTCATTCTGTGCCCCTTGGTTGATGTGAAATTGCAGATTTTGGTCTTTAGCGCACCAAAATCCAGATGATGCAGTAAATACCATGCCGATTTTCACCCGTTAAATTTCTGCAGGTTTGACTCGCCGAAATGTACCGAGAATTGAGTTATTAACATAACCAATAATTATTGGATGCGTTAAACTTGTAATTCCAACCTGTGCGTAAACAGAGGTTTAGGCACGGAATGGAATGTAATGAGCAACTCATAATCAGACCCTAAATGGGGCATATCAAGGAGGACTGGGAGTGGATGCCAAGGGGCATATTAACAAGGACAAGCCATAATTATCGCTAAGCGCGTTTTTCATTATCGCCGTCTATCGCTGGAATACATCGCCATGTTAGCGGCGAATCAGCAATGCTTAGCTCACACGCGATGTAAAATTCTGCGATATACGGCGATAACCGGCAATAATGTTGGAAATGCAGCAATAAATGTATATCGCTACTGAACAGCTTGCTAATAGGCAAGTGTGCACTTAACCATTCAATCCACCTCCCATGCAAATGATGGTTAAGTCAAGAATAAAGCAGGTGTTAAAATCCTGCGATAACCCCGCTTAGCGTGACTTTTTTTATCGCGTCGGGGATCCAGGGCCGCATTGTAAATAGTGAGTAGTTGTGTCTGCGACTGTTTCCATGTAGGTTTAGGGAGGAACACCCACTTTGCATGTCATTAGCGATATATATCGCTGATATGGAAAGTGGAGAAAAGACGGCTGGTAACTCAAGGAAACACGCATTAGCGTGTCCTTGATAATAGAGCGATATTTAAATCGCCACTTTTCGGCCAAAAATGTCCACTAAAGGGGCGAAATTGGGCTTGATAATATGCCCCAAGAGAGTTACACTGCATGGTATTGGGATTCTGTTCCATAGTGAGTGGTGGTCACCTATGATGTCAGCAGTCAGCATGTGAGCCAGATATGCTTGGATTGCATTGAAGGGCAGGAAGACAGTCACATCTCAAGAGTGGTGGGGCTCCTCCATGAAACTCTTATTGTTCATAAACAGTGTCCATCTCTGTGAGGTGTAGGATTGGCAACTTTGCAGAGTACAGCGAAAATTCATGAAACTAATGGAGGCGCAATATTATTTGTAATTAATAATTTCTAGTTCAAATAACTATTTTTGGGTAGAGGTTAATGGTGGGAATATGATTGGTTACTCAGGCAGTAGATTTTTTGCCTCTAAACTATTACATGTGTATTCATATTTTTAGAGAAAGTACTACTAATCAGTGTCATTTTCAGGACCGCCAAATAAGATGAGGACCTGGGCCTGAAAGGCAGTCTCTTCCAAGGCCATGGGAGATGCCACTGCCACCACAACGAAAGGCATTCTCTCTGGTACTGTATGTACATCATGTTTATTTATTTACTCTCTTTAGATTTAATAAATAATCTCACCCAATATGCAGCTTAAATGAAATTCACCATATTTATCTATGTCAAGATATGCATAGCTTTGGAGATTAGTCATTTCTTAACATGTTAAATGTCTGGTGAAAAGTGACATCACATTGAATATATATATATATATTTTTATCAATTTGAGAAGCAAATTGATTTATTAATTATGCATGTGGTTGTAAATTAATTCCACATACTGCAAACACTATTATAAGAATTATGAGCAAAAAAAAGCCCCAGTGACACAGAATCACACACACATTTTTCTGTTGCTCCTAAAAACCAGAAAAACTGTATGAATATTGAATACACAACGTGCTTGAAGTGGGTACTCCAATTCATGTTCTTTTCTTCTTTCCTCAGACCATCCTTCTGGTCTCACCAGAGGACCAGCTCTGGAGTCAGCAATAAGGAGGAAGAGCACTGGTGGGAGATTGCCACTGGGCTGCGCTGACTGAAGATGGAGGCCATCAAAGGGACCATCTGTAGGCTGGTCATTCCGCAGAAGGGGAGGCAGTGATGGTCACTTCCATCAGTGCCCAGCTGGTAAAACCTGGTGAGAGGCACCAGTTTCATCGCTGTCACCGCTGGTGGCTGAGCTTACTGTCCCCCAGACCAGTCCACCTCCCCTCAACTAGAGAGGTCTTCCTCAAGGAGGTCTTGCAAAGCTTGGGGGAAGTGAAGGAAGACTCCATGGACATTATCCAGAGGCTGGATATTTTAGAGAGACATTTAAATTTAGAATGGGGGTGTGCCTTTTGTGAGTGGTATGGGTGGAAAAGTTTGTAAAGGGTAGGAAATAGGAATTAGACTTAGTGTAGTTTTGTGTTTACTGAGAGTGGTGAACCTGTTGCCGGTGGTGTGAGTGGGAGAGGCTGGGCAAGTGATAGGAAACAGGAAATAGGTTTTGTGTGTTTTTAAGGTTTTAGGGTGAGGGGTTGGGCCTGTTGCAGGTTGAGTTGGTAGCTATCTCTTGTATAAAATAAGTATATTTTGCTCAACTTATGGAATGTCTGACAAAATATCGAAATCCACAATATCGATGTACAAAAATATCGGAACAAATATATCGAAATCAAAAATATTGGCTTCCTATACTTAACTACATATATACACAAATATCGATTTTTTAATATCGATATACAAAAACATTGTTTACTGTGATATCGACTACATTAATATCGGAATACAAAAATATCGCTTTCTACAAAAAATAATGACATTAACTATAATATCGACTTCAAAAATATCGTGCACATAAATATCGGATTATAAACTATATCGACTTTTTATAAGCATCTGTTAACATAATTAATTAACGTTTTATATGTTTTCACATCAAAATAAACATACAATACTTTCATTAATACTATAGACACACTATTAATTCATCAAATATTTCCTATTGGTATAATTATATCACCTACACATATAAAAATATTCTATGCTAGTTTGTATACTTTTAGAATTATTTTTGGTTTTTCACTTCTAATACAAAGTAATCACAACTGAAATTCAAATATACTAACTAACCAATCACAACCCTAATTTTTTTAATGAACCAATAGCAAAGTAATTACTACTGACACTCCCCTATATAAGCAATGAAAATGTAAGCACAAACTACTTGCCAAAAGTCACTGAAGAAGATTCATCTCTATCCGAATTGCTGCACAACAACTAGAAGAACCAGACTATCAACCTACTATTACATCTTCTAAGTAAGTAAATAAAATAGAAACTGCATTATTTGCCAATACTACTTACTTACCTGCTAAATACCCAGTGCCCCTTTGTTATTCATACTACTTAACATGCTAAATAATGATATAAAAATATTTTTTTTAGATACTACCACTACTGAATATTCTACTCAAAATAACTGTGAACAAAGCATAGGAATACAGATTCTAAAAACTATGTAAGTAATTTCACATTGTTTCATTATGTGCACATAAATCTAAACACACAGAAATAATGACTTTTGCACACCATATTTCTATTTTTCTGTAGATTCTACTACTGAAAACAGCACTACTACTGAACTAAGGACATCAGTACTATTTCTACAATACTTTTTAGTAAGTAAGTAAATAAAATAGAAACTGCTTTATTTGCTACTACTACTTAATTACCTGCTAAATACCCAGTACCCCTTTGCTATTCATAGTACTTAACATGCTAAATAATTATATACAACTATTTTTTTAAGATACTACGACTACTGAATATTCTACTCAAAATAACTGTGAACAAAGCATAGGAATACAGATTCTAAAAACTATGTAAGTAATTCACATTGTTTCATTATGTGCACATAAATCTAAACACACAGAAATAATCAGTTGTGCCCCACATATTTCTTTTTTTCTGTAGATTCTACTACTGAAAACTGCACTACTACTGAACTAAGGACATCAGTACTATTTCTACAATACTTTTTCCTAAGTAAGTACATAAAATAGAAACTGCATTATTTGCTACTACTACTTATTTACCTGCTAAATACCCAGTGCCCCTTTGGTATTCATACTACTTAACATGCTAAAAAATTATATAAAACTATTTTTTTAGATACTACGACTACAGAATATTCTACTCAAACTAACTGTGAACAAAGCATAGGAATACAGATTCTAAAAACTATGTAAGTAATTTCACATTGTTTCATTATGTGCACATAAATCTAAACACACAGAAATAATCAGTTGTGCCCCACATATTTCTTGTTTTCTGTAGATTCTACTACTGAAAACTGCACTACTAATGAACAAAGGACATCAGTACTATTTCTAGAATACATTTTACTAAGTAAGTATTATGCAACTGAAATAAATGTGGAAAAACCATACAAACATTTATAACTGTTCTAATTATTTTCTATTATATATTGTTTATTTACAGAGCAAACACGGCGAATAGATATACAGACATAATACAGAACTCCACATTCTAAATAATACTGATACTAATCACAAAGTAAGTATATTAAAGAACATAATTACCAGATAATGTATTAAAAAACGTACCAACATGGTGATTATTCTAACACATATGTTCCTTATTTTTTTAAGATAACACTACAAACTACTCTCCAGAAGCTGAAGAACCAATTATACTGCGAAATACCAACCTAAACTAATATGTAAGTATCTTCACAATATGAATCATGAAGATACACTTTTGTAGTAGAAATGAGCTCTAACATTGCAAATGTACCTAAACATTAATTAATAATATACTACTTTCCTGTTTCTCATAACAGCTACAACAACATCACAACCATTTATCCCCAACTAAAGAAGCAAGGAACTCCTAAGTTTTGCTGTAAATTCTAAAACACGTAAGTATAAACATTCCTACTTATCACTAACATAGATTATTTATCACATTTAATTTGACATTAACTATTATATATATATTTTATAGATATACAAAGTACAAAATGACCGAAGGAGCCGAATTTGTGACCAGCCAAAAAGGAAAACTATTACTATGCTACATGGGTTACACGTATACACAAGAAAAGCAATATGGCATGAAAGTTAATTGGAAATGTTGTAAATATTATTCGAACAAGTGCTATGGAAGAGCAACAACTAGAGAAGCTACAGTACTGTATACTAGGGAACAAATAATAACTTTAAATAAACAACCATTTATAGTTTATGACAACGAAAACAATGACAAAAGGCTTATAATTTTTGGTACCAATATGAATTTAGTTAAACTGCAGCAAAGCCAATATTGGATGATGGATGGAACATTTAACATCTGTCCCAAACCATTTTTCCAATTATACACAATACATGGCCTCTACCACAACTGCAACATCCGTTTGCTATATGCACTATTGCCAAACAAAAATAATTCAACATATATGGAATTATTAAATATAATAAAACAAAAAACGAATGATTTTTCTCCAGAAAAAATCATTCTTGATTTTGAGCATGCAATGCTCTCAACTATTCTAAAAATCCACCCCCATACCTCCATTCAAGGCTGCTATTATCATTTCAACCAGTGTTTATGGAGACACCTTCAAAAAACTACCCTAAGTGTCGAATATGCTACAAATTCATCATCTGCTTTCCAAATCAAAAAACTCATTGCACTTGCCTATGTCCCTGTAACAGATGTAGCTGAACATTACAACATTATTATAGACAGTCCATTCTACAAACAAAATGAAGCTAGATTAAGTCCTTTTCTCGATTACTTTGAAGACACCTGGGTAGGCAGACTCCACAGATCTGGCCACAGACGAAATCCAAAATTCCTCATACCCTGGTGGAACGTGTACAATAGTACCCTTAACGGAGAATCAAAAACTAACAATGCAGTGGAAGGTTGGCACAATGCATTTGTACAATCAACTGGCAGAACCAAACCTACTCTAGAAAATTTCATTAAATGCCTACAGAAAGAACAGAGCTATCAAGAATTTAGAATGGACCAATCTGTAACAGAACTTGTCCCAAAAACATCCAAGCAAAATAAACAAATGCACAAGTACCTGGAAGAGCAAGTAAAACTGTACACTAATACAAAAGGCATAGAATACCTAAACATCATAGCCAAAACACTACTGTATGCAGAAATATGTAACGTGAGCTTCTAAAGTATTTAATGTATGCAATATATAAAGATATTATTATAATATATGCACACATTAAAACTAAATAACAAGTAAAAAACAATTCCATAATAAATATGACATTACCCACCCACACAAAAATAGAAAGCAATGACTTACCAATTATGTTGTCAATCCAATAACGTCCTTCTCCACCAAAGTAATCCATGTAGTGCAAAATTAACCCCCAAAAAATGTAAAAATACAACTGTTCCAAAAATAAGAAATCCACGTGGTCCTGAGCCATCGAATAACCATAAAAAACCCGAAAAATTAGAAAAATAGAAAGAATCGCTCCTGGAAACCCGAAAAATGTAAAGAAGTGTTTGTAAATCAGTGTTGAATTAAACAAACAAACACTTCCTTGAAAAAAAAACGGAACTTCCGATGTAGCGTACACCTATGACAAAAACATAGAAAACAGACCTTCCCACCCACATTAATTAGCTAGTAATTAGATACCAACATATTAACATTGATGATTTAACTTTTAGATATACACTAAAAGACTTACATTCACTCTATAAATAAATAGTTAACTAACTAACACTACGTGTAGATACCATAAGTAAATATCTGTTTTCAAAATCTAAAACATAACTCCCTCACATTCAACAACACTAAATATAAGGTCACTAGTCAAAAAACATCATAAAAATACACATAAAACATATAAAATCAACCTTACCTGAAGCGACGTGAAGTGTCTCCCAACCGCTATCAGCCCTTCTTCCAAATAACCCAAAACGACCTAACCCGGTTACAAAATAAAGCACCCAAATGCAATAAAATAGTCCCAAGTTTAAAATATAATATCTATACTTTACAAAATGGGGAAAAAAAAATGTATGTTTATATTATTGTAAAAAATATTTTATTTAATCCTCCAATGATTTCATTAACAAATATGTACATGAATGTAATAATTAAATATTATGAAAACAATAATGTTTATGTTAACAATGTATAGAAATATAACTACATTGTCACAAAATAAAATAATGTAAAAAAGTGTTAAAAATGTGTGACTTATGTTATAAATATTTGTTCTTCACAAATGAAGCTGAAAAAAGCTTAATTGAAAAATACTTCTGATATTTCTACATTGTTTTCTGAAATAACAATATGTAAAAGAGATAATAAAGAATGTTAATTTTTGTAAAAAAAGTTCACAAAATAATAATGCTTCTGTATAGTTGTTTATGATTGTGTTTATAAAATTTTTTTTTTAAAGCAAATGTAAATAAAAAAAAATTTGTATGAAAAAAAATATTATTTTTGAAACATAAATAAAAAAAATGTTTCTACAACCATGTTGAACTATTTGTATCATTATCTTACTAGAAAGTAACAATCTTATTATTAATTTTTCACTGTATATTAAATGTGAGTATATGTTGGACTCTAATAATGTAATTATTCATATACCAAATCCAGTGTACATTAAATTACAGTAGGTGCTGCACACTAATTATATAAAAATTAATATTCCTACTCCAGTCTACATTAAATTTTAATATGTGCTGGACACTAATTAATTATTAAATAATATTCCAACTGCAGTCTACAGTAAATTAGAGTTGGTGTAATATTATATATTTGTAATGTCCTTTAATTAATTGAATGTAAATTAATTATATTTTTACCCTGTACAACTGTACACCAAAAACCCAAAACTGACCCTGAACCCTACAAATACCCCTTTACCCAAAAACAGAAAACTGACCCTGAACCCAAGAAATACCCCTTTACCCAAAAACTGAAAACTGACCCTGAACCCTAAAAATACCCCTTTACCTACAAACTGAAAACTGACCCTGAACCCAAGAAATACCCCTTTACCCAAAAACTGAAAACTGACCCTGAACCCTAAAAATACCCCTTTACCCAAAAACTGAAAACTGACCCTGAACCCAACAAATACCCCTTTACCCAAAAACTGAAAACTGACCCTGAACCCAACAAATACCCCTTTACCCAAAAACTGAAAACTGACCCTGAACCCCAGAAATACCCCTTTACCCAAAAACTGAAAACTGACCCTGAACCCAAAAAATACCCCTTTACCCAAAAACAGAAAACTGACCCTGAACCCAACAAATACCCCTTTACCCAAAAACTGAAAACTGACCCTGAACCCAACAAATACCCCTTTACCCAAAAACTGAAAACTGACCCTGAACCCTAAAACTACCCCTTTACCTAAAAACTGAAAACTGACCCTGAACCCAACAAAGACCCCTTTACCCAAAAACTGAAAACTGACCCTGAACCCAACAAATACCCCTTTACCCAAAAACTGAAAACTGACCCTGAACCCAAAAAATACCCCTTTACCCAAAAACTGAAAACTGACCCTGAACCCAAAAAATACCCCTTTACCCAAAAACTGAAAACTGACCCTGAACCCAACAAATACCCCTTTACCCAAAAACTGAAAACTGACCCTGAACCCAACAAATAGCCCTTTACCCAAAAACTGAAAACTGACCCTGAACCCAACAAATACCCCTTTACCCAAAAACTGAAAACTGACCCTGAACCCAACAAATACCCCTTTACCCAAAAACTGAAAACTTACCCTGAACCCAAAAAATACCCCTTTACCCAAAAACTGAAAACTGACCCTGAACCCAAAAAATACCCCTTTACCCAAAAACAGAAAACTGACAAAGAACCCTCAAAAAAATCCTTTTCCCAAAATTAATTATTATTATTTAATTACCAATTAATGATTAATTAACAATAACGTTATTATATGAACTCATTAGCTGTAATTAAAGAATTTAAATAATTATTATTATTTTTACCCATTTAATTAACACAAAAATAAAATATATATTTTAAAAAAAATTAACCTAATTAATATAATTAACTAATTAATATTAATTAATTACCAATTAATTAGTACTTAATTATATGTACTATATGATCTTCATTAATAACTAATTAATTTTAATTAATTACCAATTAGGTATAAATTAGAAATATTGACTAACATATATTAATTAATTATTATTAAATTACTTCCCACCCTTATCCCCTATAAACCCAATAACCCGCTCCTAGAACTAGATATCCATTATTTAATATGTTTTTATATTATTTAAAAAAAAAAATTTTTTACATAATTTATTTAACATATTTTTATTATTTTAGGTTATTTTACATACATTTTAATACACTCCCCACCCTTATCCCCTATAAACCCAATTACCCGATCCTAAACCTAGATATGGTTTTAAAATAATTTTTTTTTAACTTATTTTTTTTTAAGGAGACACCTTTTTAACAACATTTTATGTACAAGTATTTTACTTTTTTCCTATACTATTGATTATTTACATTACTACACGATATTTTGTATTGTCGATATTTTGTCAAACGATATTATTGTTTTCGATATTTTTACTTACTTACCTATTACGATATTTTTGTATCCGATATTTTTGCTTCCCTATATTTTTGACCTTCGATATTTTTTCTTCAATATTTTGCCTTTACGATATTCTTTTTTCGATATTTTGTCTGATTACCAACTTATGGGTTTGTATATTAATTATTATGGGCTTTTGCATGTTTTCTCCACTGTTTACTGTAGCATCTCCTTTCATTAACACAGGCTACTCCTCCTACCTGATGACGGAGGCTGAGCCTCGGTACCAGCCCCACCGCAAAGAAATTGTTCCATTTTCCACCCCCATTACCCTCTCTCTACTCACTGTCTTCTTGACCTGAGCTTCGATACCATGCTGCCTACAATGTGGACTTTCAGTCCCCATCCTACTATCAATGTTGGAAAACAATTCACAAATAACCTCTGCCTCCCACATCATGAGTTGATGTCACTTGAGGACCCACCTTCCCATCAGTAATATCTGTGTTCCTCTCTACCCTAAAGACTCAAAGGAATACTTACAACTCATGGAATAGAGACATCGCACCATGAAAACTTCCTAGTGCAACCTCAAACCCAACCACACCCTCCCTCCAGTTCTTATATGAGAAATATACTGTCTACCTCTTCTACAAATACTTATGAGTATTTGTTGATGCATGCATTTTGCTAAAGAGACTAACTACCTTTGGGCCTACCAGGCCCAAGCACGGAAGACGTCAGAGCAAAAAGAAGGTTCTTCTTATTTTGAATGGAGCAAGTGAACCACCAAACAAGAATTCTGATTATAGAACAAGAACTGAAAAGAAAAGAAAGAGTGAGTGGAAAATCCAAGACAGAGACCAGCATAAATCAACATGGTGTACAGAGTAATTTGTTAAACTACCCATAATGAACATTCAAGGCTCTTGGGAAGGTTATTTCAGCAGAATTATCAGATACATAATTTCTCTGAGGGGTGCAGATTGAGGAAAAGGTACCTGTTATTTATCAGTGGACTACCATTGTTATCATTTCTTTTCTACTCTATGATGTCCCTTTCTTTCATGTGTAAGGGAAATGGTGTGGACAACACAATTTTGCATTTTTTGTAACCTCCCTCTCCAACAGACTTCATTTCTTTCTTTGGGGCCACCTTGTTTTCTTCTTGTATTGTTGGTCAGCACTCAGCAGGTGCAGCAGCAATTAACAGAGAGGTCTCTGGACTATGGTGCCAGCTAATGCACTGATTTCACTTCATCTATTGTGCACCTACAGGCAATAAAAGTAGGAAAGAATACAGTGACATTGGGCTAATCTACTGCATGCCATATAAATCATGAGAATCATCAACATCATTGACATCATCATCATAATATTATGATATACCTGAATGTAAACTAACTTATTTGTTAGAAAGGAACCTACTTAAATGCAGGAAAGGACTCCATAGACACCTGAGTTCCCTATGGGAGATGGAGGACGAGCCTGGAAAATCTATTAAATTAATTAGAAAGAAAATACATGGATTCCCTCCAGGAAAAATGGGCTCCGTTCGTAGTTGAGGCCAAGAAAAACTTGATTAAACACATAAAAGAAAAACTGGGGTTTCTCCGGGACCCTTGGACACTAAGGGAATCAGATGCAAACATGCAAAAAATGATTTCACTTATTAAAAAGAACAACCATATACCAGGTACCTGCAAGGAAATATATCAATAAAAAAAATTTAAATGGTTAAAATTACATTGACCCCTAAAGGACGATAATAATCAATTCTTCTGCCAAAAGGCTTTTGAAATTAGCACAAACTGGTTAATAATCAATCATGCAAAGTGGCTGCACAAATTTAAGGTCGCCCAGATGGGAAGCAAAGAAAGAGGTAGTCACCCACATGACAAAGAAAGGCGTAGAAAACAATAAAAGAATGCCACCAGTGACACATATTTATACACACACACACCCACACACACACACACACACACACAAACACAAATACTGGCTCAACAAAAGCACCTTCTTATCAAGCAAAGAAAGAGGCACGGAGACCAAACATTAAATGGTGCTGTGACACAAACGCACAGTGGCTCCACACTTCACAAAATGGTAGTCAACCCACAAGACAAGCAAAGAAGGAGTAATTTGATAAGAAACATTGGGGCATATTATCAAGGGGGTTTATCTCCGCTTTTTTGGCTTTAAAAGCCAAGAAAGCGGAGATAAAATTATCTCCCTATTACCTAGCTGTCGCTAACACCAGTTAGTGACAGCTAGTAGGAGATAGCGACCATCTTGGGCCCCACTTTGCATGTCAGTGATATTTATCACTAATGACATGCAAAGTGGGCGTGCCAAGATGTTAGCGACTGAAAACAGTCGCTAACATCGCTATCTCCTATTACCAACTTTTGGAGATATTTGCGCTAAGCGCTGATATATACAAAAGCTAACACCTGCCCTGAGCAGTTCTTAGCCATGTTATCCAATGGGAGGTGGATAACATGGCTAAGAGCATTAGCTCGGTAATGCATGAATATCGCTGACTTTTCAGCGATATTCATGCATTGCGGCCGATTTTTATCGCATTTGCGATAAACCTTGGTAATACCAACCAAGGACAATGTCTGGCTAAAAGAGCAGGGACTCCTAGAGCCACCCTCAAACCCATTTTTCCTAATTCTTGAGAGCAAATTAGGTGAAATTCACACACAGCAAAAAAGGAACAAAAAAACAGTGGTGACTGCCCTTCTTTAAACAACAAACATTTTTAATGCACTGCGCTGAGCGCATTTAATTATCCCAAATTAAAATAAAACTTCCAAAACTGGATGATGCCGGAGAGATTGTAGACAAAGGATAAAATATGCTTTCCCTCTGGAATCCAAATGCAAAACGACCACGGGCTGAACAAAGAGCAGAAGTGCAATTGTTTTCTGTATGCACAGAAACCTCACCTCATTCTCTGGTTATGCTCTCTGTGATAAAAAAAAAAATCTTTAATTTTGTTTTTATTCTGACACATTTGAGGTGTGTTCAAAGGCAAAGGACAAGTGTCAGGCTATATCTTTTGACAACTTGCTGCTTATTCTTTCAACGTGGAGATTGGTGTTTACTTTTCTGTCTGTAACTGTAAGTGTACACCATTTTGTAAAGTGAACTATCTGACGTTGGTGCTGGAGTACAAGGAGTGTGCAAGAAGAGGCCGTATGATGTAATTTAGGGCCATATTACCAAGCCTGGCGATATTAGATTATCGCCGCTTTAGCGGCCGTTTTCGGCCGCTAAGCGGCAATAATTATATCGCCCTATCAGCAAGTTGTCGCTAACTGATGTTACCGACAGGTTTGAGGCGATAGCGAGCGGTTTGGGGCCCGCTTTGCATGTCAACGATATTTATCGCTAATGACATGCAAAGTGGGCGTACCCAACCTGTTAGCGAGTAGAAACAGTCGATAACATCGCTATCGCCTATTATCAACGCAGGCGTAGCGATGGAAATATTTGCGCTAAGCGCGAATATCTCCAAAAGCTAACGCCTGCTCAGACCAGTTCTTAGCCATTATATCCAATGGGAGGTAGATATTATGGCTAAGACCCTATAGGCGTTAATGCATGAATATCGCTGTATTCGCAGCGATATTCACGCATTTCGCCGCTATCGCTGGATATTTTATCGCTTTAGAGATAAACGTTGCTAATAGCACGTTATCTCTGCGATAATATCCGGCGATGCTTGGCGATAAAAAAAACTCGCTAAGCGCATTTAGCGATAAATATCGCTAGTTGTTGGTAATATGCCCCCAAATTTTCTAGCATGTAACATTATTTAAATACCTACAAATTAACGGAACAATATTTCAAAATATTTCAGAATTAGGAAAGCACACATGGAGCACGTTTTTTAGATTCTGAATTGTAATGGAAACAGTGGGCCTTTTTTATGTTTTTTTGCCGCAGGGCAGAGCAGCAGGCCTTGCTGCTGCTCTGCCCTACGGCAAAAGAAAAGGGCAGGATCTATCTGTGAGATACAACACATTCCTGTCCTTTTCCACTGCGCCGGTGCACAATGGGCTGCCGAGCGCCAAAGCAGGCACCTTTGCACCATGGTGCAAAGGTGCCTCTGTTACTGGGATGATTATTTTTGTGCTGGAAGGGAAACTTTCCTGCATAAAAACAATCACAAGAGGCTTTTTCCTCTTTCTATGTGTGCTATAGAAAGCAACACACATGAAAAGAGAAAAAATAAGGAGTAATAAAGATATTTATTCTTGTTGTGCCTTTCTTACGCCGGCGAGACGTAGGTTTTTGGTGCTGCCTCAGACTTGCGATTTCTTGTAAATCTGGGGCAGTGTCAAAAAGCCACGGATGTTGCTGGGAACGCCCGCAGCAACACCCATGGAACTCCCCTTTCACGCAGTTTTCTGCATGAAAGGGGCACATATTTATAAGGTCATGAAAAACAACATAACGTGGCTTTACGTGGCCTTATAAATATGCCAGTTGCACATTGCGCCACCGGAACGTAAAAAAAGGGATGCCCAACTGAGGCCCAAAGATTTTATTAGGTTCAAAACAAATCAAAACACATCACTTTGTGATGTGCAAATGATAAACATTTGATGAAACCTGTTTTCACACATTATTATTTGCGTTCTATGGTTATATTAGCAAAACGTCATGTCAGTGCAAAGTCTGAAGCCATTTCAATTGAAATGTGCTGTATCTAAATGGCAGGGTGCTACCACATTATGCTTTATTCATATCTTCGCAAAAGGTGCGCTCCAAAATGCACCACTATCTACACGCCACAGCTTTACCACTGATTTGCTATACGTATTCTTTGAGTGACCCTATGACGTCAGGGATGTCACACTTATGGCAGCTTCCCCATTCTGAAGATTGTTTCAGCACCACTACCATGACCCTGCCTAGCTCCTGCACCAGATGAAGCAAGAAAACAAATAGAATTAATTGCAAATGTGTTTTATTTAAAATGTGGGCATGATTTTTGGTTTGAATTGTCACCTGTACCCATGCCCACAGTCTAGGGAGCATCGAGATATTCCTGAATCAAAAAGTAACGTGGGGGTGTGGGACCCTGCCTGGTTCTCTCCCTGTAACATCTGACTTTGGAACGCAGGTGGGGTGTACATCTAGATGTAGGGAAGTAAGAAGATGGAGAAAGTAGACATGGCCAACTCGGTGACATTTTATGGAAAATAGCAGGTGTAAAATCAACCGAAAAATATGTCTTACTGCAAAAAAAAACACACACAAAAAACCTTTTACTTTGTGGAAGAATTCTCTTGCAGGGAAAAAAATCTGTGCAGAAATTTGTTTTAACCAAATTTCCAGTATTTGCATCTTTTGCAAACCTTTGTCGGTGGAATAACTATTTTCCATTCTTCTACCCTTCTTAGCTTCTTAGACTTTCATAATGAGTCAGGCAGAGCAGAACTTCCAGCATTTCTCTCTGCCCTATTCTGAGTGGGCTGGGCTGGTGTTTTTGCACCTAGTTTACCTGGGTGCTGCAACACCGAACCTGGGGGCATATTAGCAAGGGCCATATCGCCGCTTTAGCTGCACTTTTTGCTGCTAAAGCGGCGATATTTTTATCGCCCTGTAAGCATGCTGTCGCTAACAGCAGTTAGCAACAGCTTTTAGGCTATAGCAACCGGTTTGGGGCCCGCTTTGCATGTCAGTTATATTTATCACTAATGACATGCAAAGTGTGCGTACCCAAACCACTAACTCAGCTATCACATATTAGCAAGGCAGGCATAGCGATTAAAAAAATTGCGCTAAGCGCGATTATCGCTATTATCTAACGCCTGCTAAAAACATGACTTACCTGTTTATCCAATGGGAGGTGGATCTTCACGTTAAGTCCCCATTGGCGTAAATTGATACTTGTATAGCGCACTACTCACCCGTAAGGGTCTCAAGGTGCTTGTACAAATACCGCTGTGGAACCCATCCTGGCTTTCCCTGTGAGGCGTCCACTCCTGGGCACCCCCAAGGTGGAGGCCAGGCATCCTTAGCGTTGTGGGGGCCCTTGTGGAGATTAAGCAAGCTATTGCCCAGAGTTTCAGAGTGGGACTCCATGATTGGAATAGGCACTGAGGCGAGAATGATCAGGTCCTTGGAATTTTGAGCCCAAGACCCACCGAGGCAGGGAATTGAACCCTGGTCCCGGGCTAGACATTTGCCTCAGGGACTGCCGCTCTAATCATTGAGCCACACATCTAATGCTTGAATATTGTTGGATTTCCAACGATATTCATGCATTTCGCCACTATCGCTGGATATTTTAGCACAATGGAGAAAAACGTTGCTTATAGCAGGTTTTCTCCGATAACATATCCAGTGATTAAAAAAATGCGCTAAGCGCATTAAGCGATAAATATCGCTATTTCTTGCTAATATGCCCCCTGATTTTCCCAGCAGAAAGTATGTCGATAAAATCATATGAAAAGGAAGAACAAGGGGACCCTACTCACAACGGAACCAGGGTATTGAATTATTTAAAAAAAAGAACAACGGTTCCTGTGGAATAGATACTAGATAATAAATTCAAAAATAACGTGGAATACGTATATTAAAACAGGGGTTGGGTGAGATGTCAAAGAGAAAGAATTACCATAGTAGTTTCTAAAAACAGATATTTCTCTTATTCCCAGATGTCCCACATCTTATGTCCTGAAGAGACCCTATACCCCTGCTAGGGTTGAAACGCCGTCGACAATTAAGGAAAGCGAACCTTTGGAATATAGCACTCTATGATTGTATGGATGTTATGTATTTTGACGAAAGAAATTGGTTGCTTTTAAGAAAAACAAATGACTGAAACCTTGCACGGATTTGCTTCACATATGTCATTCAAATGTTTTGGTTCTTACTCTCACTTGGAACACTTTACTCACCTGTAAATAATTGTGCTTTATGTATGTAACTTTTTTGCTGCAAATCAAATTTTCAATACAACTCATTGAAACAACTATATTGCTGTATTGGTAAATCTTTCTCTTTGACATCTCACCCAACCCCTGTTTTAATATACGTATCCTACGTTCTTTTTGAATTTATTATCTAGTATCTATTCCACAGGAACCGCTGTTCTTTTTTTCAAATGCTAAAATCATATGAGGCTTGGGCAGGAGCAGCAGTCATGCCTGTGCCCCATTATTTTTCTGGCAATAGGAACTTAGCTTACCTTTCCATCCCCTACTCCCCATGTCCACCCTCTGCCCCATTCCACACCGAGGCCACTGTACACATTTACCGCCTGCTCAGAGCAGGTGGTAAATGCATGTGTTAAACCTACGGGACTGGTAATTCTGTGTGGCTTTAAGAACAGTAAATCCAGGCCTACTTGGTTATTCCCCATTGCATGAGGTTTAACTTGTAATTGCATGGTACTGAAGATGTGTTACCACGCTGTAGCATTAACATCACATGCAGGGTTTACCCTCCACAAGTTCCGTGCAGCTCATAATCACGGCCCTAACCATTGTAAGGTTTCCAGATCTGAGCTGATAAGCTTTGTTTAATTAATTGAAAAACACATTCATTGGAAGGGACTTTTCAAATGGAAATAGGCCCTGAAGCCACAGTTCTGTACAATTAGTGTGATATTCTGTGAAACAGCTAATTGATGTGAAAGTCAGCCCCCTTGAGAGACATGTGGCATGTTCACATCCGCAGGGGTAGGGATTGTCTTTATCCCCATAGTGTACTGCAAAATGTGCCTCTTTCTTCACTTTCCCCTTCCGGGACTCACAAAATGTCCCCTTGCCTACTACAAATGTTTGATGGCTCCCCCAGGGATAGCAAATTATTTAGTACATGTTACCAAGACGGAGTAGCAAGTGAGTGGCATGACCCAAGAAATTGAAATATGCCAGAGAATTCCCGGTGGCCGTGCCTCTCAATTAGCGCCCTGACCTACATTCTCCGACGTATGCGAAACACCCGTCCCAGCTTCGGCCTCATCTCGCGAGCAATTTCAAGAAACCAGACTGCATTTGCTGCTTTCTCCTTGCGGGTGTCCTGCCCCAGCACACTGTGAACCCAGGACTCGATTGGAAAAAGATCGCTAGACGCGCATGAATACACTGATAAGAACTGAGGGCCCATTGTGTTCCAGTTGAGTCCGCCCCATCACATGAGAGATTCCACTTGACTTTGCTTATGGACCTTACAAGGTCACCTTGTTGTGAATTATATATAGATCGGCACCCTTTCTATAATGAAGGCCACTGGAATTATGAAATTCTGCGGCTGTAGCCTTTTCGTAACAATTAAGGATTTGCCACATTTGCCGCATAACTCCCATCGTTGTGATTTCATAATAACACTGATTTCTCTTTCTTCGTTTGAGAGGTGGAGAATACTTTGGGCAGGAGTCACATTTAGTGCCCTGTAATTTCCACTGGTTTGTGGCGCTGAGATGCTGCCGATGAAGGGGATAGCGCTACACCACAAACCCGATAAGACCAAGACATCGCTTCTCTCTACTTCCCTTCTATGCCTGGCTCTCTTAAACTGTCACTGGGGGCCTAGTCTCCCGTAGCTCATGTTTATTGGTTACCAGGAGTGCCAAGAATTGCCCGTTTGTTTCTAAGTGCTCTCGTTGTAATGTTGGGTGGCGCTGTGTTGAGCTTTTTCCAGAGGGTGATCGACAAAAATTACACTTGCATACAAAATGCTTGTGAAGGCTCCGATTTTAATTTTGAAGCCCAAATCAAGTGAAACTTTGTTATTTTCGTATTTTGTTTTGGGAAAAACAGTCAAACTTTGGGCACATCACACTCAGGGCCAGATTTACAAACATTTTGTGCTATGTTTGCGTAACTCAGGCACACTTAGGGGTCTATTACAATAGCGGGCAGATCGCCACCGCCTGTATGATGGTGGCAATCCACCCGCCATTTCTCCCGCCTACCTCCCATTTCCCCCCTCCATATTACGATGGCAGGGGGAACCCCAGTGGATAGAAAGACCGTATGCCGGTTTTCGCCCGTCTACGAGTCGACTGGGCGGAAAAAGAGCTGAATATGGTGGCAGTGTCTGCAAGACACCGCCTTCCATATTACAATGCAGGCGGAGATGTGCCTTTCCATAGCGGCGTTACTGCCATGGAAAGGCATGCAGTTCCTGGATGTGAGGGCCCGTTGCGGGACCCTGGAATGTTGGGGGGTGGGAAGTGCACATGCCCCCCCTACATTGGCGGGGACAAGGTGGCAGGCACCGCGCGGTGCCTGTCACCTTGTGCATGCCAATGCACATGGTGCATCAACAGCTTTTTGACGGGCGGTGCTGTGAGCACCACCCGCCAAAATCTTGTGGATGGGGGATGCCACCGCCACCGTGGCTGTGGCATCCTAAATCCCGGTGCGGGACCGCTGCACCACTGGCGGCCAGTCACAGCACTGCTAGGGTGGCATGCATTCTAATAGACCCCTTCGTTTTTTGTTACTTACTTTCCAGCGCAGGGAAGTTGCCTAAAAGTACCACAAAGAAGGGCAAAGCACTGCTTTGTGCTACTGAGCTTCAAGAGGGCCTTACTTGGGTGGGTTATGGGCATTCCCTTGCAGTCACCAATTCTTTTTGACGCAAAAGCCTCACTACTAACGTTAGTAGACAGAGGGGCATATGTGCAAGCCCCTATAGGCACGGGAACGTCACTTTTTGTGATGTTCCCGTGGTGATAGGGCCTTGCCTTATGTACAAGGAAGCTTTAAGCCACTTAACGTGGCTTAATGCTGCCTTGTACATAAGGAACCCTTTCACACTATGTTTAGCGTGAAAGAGGCGTGCAGTGGGTGTTGTGGTGGGAGTTCCACCGCAACACCCATTGTATTTGACGCTTCCCCCTATGTACAAGGGTGGTGTACATAGGAGGCAGCGCCAAAATTAAGACCAGGAAAATCCTGTTCTTAAGTTGGCGAAATGAGGAGAAATGCATTATTTCTCCTCGTTTATGCTTTTTCCAGATGTGCTGCGCGTGTACTCTTCTCGATTTCCTTATATTTTTTTAGGGTTGTGTAACATGGTTTTCCTGATGGTGGAGAGTAGACACCGCAAGTTCTGCTTTCCGGTAAGCTGTAGAACAGAGTCCACAAGGAGCGTGAACGGATTCAGAGGAGCCAACAACGATGTCGGAAACATGACAACTATGTCACACCAGCTATAAAACTGACGTGTCAGTCACCTGTAAAACAGTGGGCACGTGTCAAGACGGGAAACAGCCTTAACCACGAAGGCTGAACAACGATCAGCCTTAACAATGAAGGCTGTACTACGCAAGCCCTACGGCGCATATGTCTTAACCACGCATGTGTGTGGTTAAGGCATATGCGCGGTAGGGCTTGCAGACAGGCGGAAGCAGGAAGAGATTGTTGTGATGTAAGGGGGTTTGGGGTGGATCGGGGTTGTTTTGTGGACTTAGGGTGGGTCGGGGGTAGTTTTCTGGGCTGGGTCAGGGTTATTTAAAGTTGGGCTAGAACGGGTCCGGGGTTTTTTTGTTGGCTGGGGTGAGTTGGGGGTAGTTTTCTGGGCTGGGGTGCCTCGGGTGCTTTCAGGGCCAGGGCCAGGGCGGATTTGGGTACTTTTCAGGGATTGGGGGGGGGGGGGGGGGGGGGGGTTTGGGATAGTTTTCAGAGCACGAGGTCAACATTTTAGGGTTCAGGGTGGGGGGTAAGGATCATGTTGGGGGTAGGGTAGATCGTAGGGCTTAGGGGGTCGTTTATTTTTCATGGCGTGGGGGCCATTTTAGGGTTCATGGTAGGGGGCAGGGTCATTGGTAGGGATTAGGGGATCGTTTTTAGGGATATGTGGAGGGCGGAGGTGAAAAAGGTACTAGGGATGGGAAGAGTGGGGTACTTTAGAAATTCAGCCCAGGTGCAGGGGTCGGTGTATTAAATTCTTAACCACGAATATGTATTTACCAAAAATGCCTTAGCCCCTTCACTGCGGCGTCTATTCCGCCGCAGTGCTAAGGGGGCGGGACGGCCGCGCGGCGGGCACATGCTGGTGACGGAACCGCTCCGTCACCAGCCACGGTTGCGCTGTGCTCATGACGGAGCGGTTCCGTCACGGCCCCGCCCGCTCAACAGAACGTTCAAGGCAGGCGCGGAATCCGCGCCGCGCAGGCGTTCCGAGCGGGCTGTGACGGAACCGCTCCGTCATCAGCACAGCGCGACTGCGGCTGATGACGGAGTGGTTCCGTCACCAGCAGGGGAGGGGTTAAAAACACATGATTCATTATAAAGGTATGCATGGTAAAGACATTCGTGATTAAGAATTCTGTCGTTTAGACTTAGTGGTTCTGGCATGCATGATAAACGCATTTGTTATTCAATCATACAATCGTCAAGACTCCCGGCATCTTATGTGGTGGTCCATAAAGAAAGGCCTGGGTGCCATAGCACAAAATGGCTATCATGGAGCTATGGTGACAAATTAGAAAGTCTCAGAAAGCACAATTGTTTTTTTGCAGATGCATTTTACATTTTTGCCATTTCAAATAAAGTTTCCTGCAGCCCAGGCGGTATTGACGGTGCTACAGCTACTATCTTCCAACCTCGCACTGGCCGAAACACCCTGCACAACCACAGAGCCAGAGCAGGTGGGAGATCCTTCTCCCACGTGGCAGCTAAGACATGCAACGACCTGCCGGCAGACATCAGACGAGCCCCCTCCCTGACACCTGTCTCTTCGGCTAGACAGTTCTACAGACCCCCCTCCCCCCCCGCACCATGAGACCCTCATGGGTGAGTAGCGCGCTTTACAATTTCCTGATTAATTGAGAAGTAACTTCAGGTGTAATTCTACCACTCACAATTCAGATTAGAGCAGTGTCTCTAAATTCTGAAGTCCCAGCTTCACTAACTCCAAAAATAGGATTTCCAGGTCTAAAAAACACAGCCTGGGTTCACCATGTACAAATGCACACCGGGTAACAGCACTACAGTGTATAGGTCAAGAGTTGGGAAAGGAAGCACTGTCCGGGCTCCGCCCAACCCAACAGTAACACGAGGGAAGCACACAGTGCTTCCCCAGGTTAAGGAACTTACCCCCTCCTTACGCTAGAGCACTAAGGCTAGGTGTGAGGACTTACCCAGCTAGGATACTCAGAACCATGAGTTAAAAGCTGAGGCCTGAGACAGACAGCGCCCCTCCCACCTGTCCCCCCTCCACCTCTAACCAACAATAGACAATACCCCAGGCCAAGGGAAGTCCCCCAGGCTGCATGCCTCATCCCCCAATGGCAGTGTCTGGGGCTGCACGACCTCCTCCTTTTGTCCAGAAATAGACACACCACAGGCAAATGGCAATGCCAGGGGATGTATGCCTCCCAACTCAGAAACAAACATTGACCAATGCCAGAGCTCCTTGGGAGAGTAGGCAATGTTTAGGCTGCCCTCTCCCCCTCACCCTTCTTGAGACGTTCTGAGCAGGCAACAAATATTAGCAGATTTGTCTAGGGAATCATGGGAATTTCATGGAAAAGGATCCGGTATTCCCAGGTCTGTGCTGTTATCAGCGGCATAGCTATCACTGGTGCTGCAGGTTTAGTTGTACCAAGACCTGGCCTAGTGAGTGACCCTCTGTATCTCAATTCTTACCTTTTTTCAATACCTATTTGGGTGACAGGGGAATTTTCCTTGCGGCTTGAGGGCCCATTACACCCTCTCTACACCACTAGCTGTTAGTCTCATTCTCGAGACAAAACTGAGATGGCAAGGAAGTTGGTGCATGCAAACTGGCTTGAATTATAGATTCCAGACTAGAGGTGTGCAAAACTATGCATTTTTATACAGATGGATATCCTTCGTTTACTGCTATATTTTAGCAAGAAATGTGTCCTCGCCTCAATTATTGTCCCGGGGATGCATTTTGCAGTTGAAAAATAGCACAAAAAAAAGTGGCGTGACCAGCAGCCACTCATGTTCGGGCCCTTCATGTTACTCTCACACACTAGCGCTTCATTTTTTTGGGGAATTACAACAAGCATAACAAAAATGTCCCCAAATTATGCAAATTACGCCGGCATAATTTAAATTTCACCCATGGCTATTACAAATCGCTGCTTCGAATTGAAGCTATATGGTAAAGTGGGCCTTACTCGTAAAACACATATTGCATAATGTAGGAATGTATGTTCACACTTCACCCAAATTACTGCAAAACCGACATCAAGTCCATTTCTGTATAAATTGATCTCAAATAAGTTTCTCTGGTGCTTTCCTAAATGAATGTGAACATCAGAAAATTATTGTGGCATAATTAAAACTGGCTCGTATGTACATTACTGCAACTATACTCTTAAAGGCAATATTGCCTTACCAATCCTGATGTACAAACCTATTTTGCAGTCGCAAAAACTATAGTCCACAAAACAGGTGTGTTCGCAACCACAAATTAGGTTTTGACTATGTACTAATCCAATTTTAGGAGTCAATACTTTTTTTATCTAATAGTAAAATGGGATTGTGAATGGATACCGATTCTAAATGTGTAAATGGTGTGTTGTAGGGTTCCCTTCCAAATTGCAAATTGGTATGAGATTTGTCAATTATTTACAACTGTAATCCAGTCACAAACATTGACAAATTGCTGACTCCCGAGGTGGGGTGGTAAGCCATTCGCAAATGTGAAGCGATCCCTAAGGGATCCAGGGGCATATGTAGGTAATTTTCATTTTGCGATCCTCAAATTGCGATTTTTAGGGAATCACAATTAGAGAATCGCAAAACAAAATCTAGGTAGGATTAGCAAATGTTATTGCGAATCCCAATTGTTCCTTATTTGCGAATCGCAATTTGCGATTCCTTAAATGCAATAGCAAAATAAGGAATCGCAAATGTTGCGATTTCTTATTTTGCATGTGGGTTTTTGTGTGGTACATAGCACACTGCCCTAATTGCGATCACAAATGCTGAAATTCTGCGAATTTCAGCATTTACGAGCGCAATTAGGCTTCCGACATATGCCCCCAGTCTTCTTTGTAAATTTCAAAAACAAAAATATTTGTTGGCAATGAGGCAGTTGCCCAGTGTACCACTATCAACTCTCAAACAGACATTACATAAAGAGTACACTTTTTTTTAATGCAGTCCTGATTTTTTTTTAGGAAAATAGTCTTTATAAGAAAACGGTTACTTCATTTAAATGTGATGATAGAAATGGTGGTTTAATGACCACCATCCCTATGATGAGATCTAATTGGACAGCATCACAATTTGCAACCAAACTCATTAATATTCATAAGATAGTCCAGACTGCGACACATTCCAAATGGGAATTTTGTAAACTGATCTATTAGCACATAGATTGGTTATTAAATTCCATGTTGGTCACAATTTGCAAGCAGTGTTTTGTCACTAGTGTCATCCAAGTCAGGCATTATGTATTGAACTTTATCATTGTGAAGACTGAAAAATATGTGTATGCCATCAGCATTTTAAACTGGACAAAATGTGCATTATTATTTTTAAGTATTGCATTGTATGTTGGTTGCAGTTATACAGCGCTTTCTACCTTCTGACGAGCAGTTGGCATGCGTTTGCTGGTCTGTAACACTCTACTCCATGGGGTATAACTGAAAAAGTGGGTTTCTGTGTTGTTAATGTTTCCGTGTTCAGCTCTTATTTGTACTTTGTCACTGCACCTGTGTGTATCAGATATAACTGTGGGCTCAGGCCCCCAAATGACCACTAGATTTGTGATTGGACAACCCAGTGCAGTAACCAGCTAAGCAAGTTGTAATCACAAGAAACTTCTTAAAGGGGTCTGCCAGCGTATTGATAAAACATATTCAGGCTTCTGTGTCTCATCTTCCACCAGACTGCTATGTGCTGCATCCCATAACTCGCTAGACACATCATGGTGGTCATAATGCACAACATGAAAACACTTCCCATATCACAGAACAAATACAACACCATTCCAACCACACACCGCCTGTTACGGCGTACCTTGCTGCTCATGTATGTAAGCGTTTCTATATAAGTGCTGCAATACAATACAATACAAAACGCTATTTATTGTTTGTGCATCAATAAGATTTGCTTTGATCCTTTTAAAATATTTGTTTCCACCACACTTCAGAATCACAAAACAAAATCTGCTTCATTTGTGCTTTCATAACTGCTGATATATGTTTAAATATTTATACAGTTTATTTACGAATATTTACATTTGTTTGCAAAATAAAAACAAATTTACATCCTACAATCTTTCTTTTTGCACTCCCTGTGTGCATGGCCACTGCAATTATGCGATTTTGCAGATGCTGCATATTTCACATTATTATGAATTTGCTGCATTTGCCGCATAATCCATCATCTGCGACATAATCTGCAAATTTTAACAAAAACATTTCTTTGTAGCTCAATCAATTCAAAAGTTGCTAAAACGCTGCAGCACGTGCAGGAGCACAGTGGAAGGCAATTTGCAAAGATTGACTGGTCACCTTTCAGTTACTTACAGCTGCATTTGGATGTGTAACAGATAGTTATGGGGTGAAACCTTTGCCCAGACAGTTCTAACTTGGGTAAAATATGGCAAAATAATGAAGTAAAACTATCACTAAATGTGCTTCATTAAGCAGGATTATTTGTGTTTTCTTGCCACATAATTTAGTCAAGCTTGCAGCATATTTTGGGTCTCCCCTGATGCATAATTCCAGTGTCCCTGCCTGTACCCTACTGAGAGTTTAACATAGTTCACTTTTATTTTCAATTGTCACTTTGCAGGCAGAGGAAGGAAAGTAAACAACATCTCCTCCTTAAAAGAATAAGCAGCAATTTGTCAGAAGACATAACCTGAGACTTAACCTCTGTCTTTGAACAATGCAGCAAATTTAACGAGATGAAAAACGAAATTTTTATTGCTCATTCACTTTCTGAACTCCATCATGTGTTGGGGGATTAGGCTGTATTTAATCAAATATGAATGCAATTTGTTCAAATAAACTGAAGTGGAGTGTTTAATAAATACCATGCCGACTGCCTCGGTCATTTGTCGGGGCAAAGATTAATGCTGGCTGGCTCGACCCACTAATGCCCCAACTCTGTGGTTACAGCACAGACAATGGCACAACAGTATGATATAGAATCATCACTTTAAAGAAAGACTTAGAAGATGTCACAGATGTCTCCATGAATAAAAAATATGGAGTGGGTTATGCAGGAATAAATGGGTCTAAATTTGCAAAGTCAAAATCAATTAAACGATTATTTTTTATAATATTTTACTATTATTTTCTGCTACAACGGCGGTTGGACTCTTGTCCGACCGGCATTTTAATGAGGCCCTAAATTAGGGTGACCAGAATTTTAAAGCCAAAAACTGGGACATTTCACAAAAATAGAAGAAGGACTACAATTTTACTTCAAGCGATGAGAGCGCTCCTCAGCAGAGAATTACAGAACAGGCAGTAAGAACATACATAAAACGCATTTTGTAAGCCCAGTAGCTTGCCTGTTAATTAAATTGCTTTCTTGAAACAACTGCTAACTATCCCTGCTTTGTAAAACATAAAAAACACCTCCCACCGTTTTCAGTCGACCCTCTCCAAAAACGGGGACAGGAGCTAAATTTCTTGAAATTTGCTGGGACAGCTGGTTTAAAACAGGGACCGTCCTGGCAAAACGGGGACGCCTGGTCACCCTACCCTAAATTATGCTTTGAGAGTTATGTGGTTTGCCAGTATCTTGCATCACTTTTTTTTAAGTGATCATGGAAGTCTGTTTTTAATGAGTTGCTCACTCACTTAACAATCTTTGGCAAAGCCAATAGGTCTGGTTTTACAGAAATGGTGTATGGTGATGTGCAGCATTACCAGGAAAAAGCATCAGCATGGATATGTATTTGAGTTGAAGGAAAGAACTGCTGAATAATATTAGTGTAGGTTAAAAAGTCAGATGACGGTTGCACTGTTACACTAAACCTAAACATCTGTGTAGATTAATGGCTGTCTCTTCCCATCTGTGCTACTCCCAGAGAAAAATACCATACATTATCCTAATGTAAGGCACTTTAAAAACATAACGATGTAATGGCTGTGTCCTTTTTGCAGCACTTTTTAGTGGAACCTTAAAACTCCTGCCCAATCAAAACATGTAAATCTGGCCCCCGATATGTGGGCGGAGCCTAAGCCCCACTCTAGTGATGCTTGCATAACTGATTGGTGACAGCTACACTGTCAGGTAGAACCATAAAAAGATGACTAAATATTGCATATTGTGAAGTTTTGAGGAATTTGGTAAATTATGCTTATTTTTTTTCTAATTTGACAAATTATGACAGCATAAATAGATTTAATCTAGGAATAATTAATTTCAGAGATGCACAGCAACAAATCTGGTGTCTTTGTTTTTTTAATATGAAATAGCTATATACAAACAAACACAAAACGGCACAAGTGATTGTCCTACAAAACATCTCACCCTCAGCTTTACTTGCTCTATGCTACCATACAAGTTGTCTAAATAAAATTAAGATGGAATATGTGAACCGGTGAATATCAAGTTCAAGGGTAAACAGAACCATGGCACATGAAGCCTCAACCACATCATTTTGATTTCTGGAAAATTGGTCTTGAATTACAGGTGCATGGATCTCAGCACATCTACCCACATTAACCCATACCCAGGGCCACTGGAATTATGCAATGATGGAGGATCAAATTGTGTGGCATGTGACTAAATTATACAGTAAGTGAAGACAAATTGTATGAAATATTGGGGCACATTCTTGGGCATTGTTTTTCATTTTAATACATATTAAACCCGTATGAGCAAACATTTCATCTTGTTGGTGCCAGTTTAAGCCCTGAAAACAGAAATTAACAACTGAAGGGTGAACAATTAAGTCTTCCACTCCACAATTTAGTACCTTTTGATCTGTTTAACCCCTTCTATGCTCATGACGGAGCCGCTCCGTCATGAGCCTCGGTTGAGCTGTGCTCATGACGGAGCGGTTCCGTCATGGCCTGCTCGGCGTGCCTGCGCGGCGCGAATTCCGCGCCTGCGCTGGATGTTCCATTGAGCGGGGCGGGCCATGACGGAACCGCTCCGTCATGAGCACAGCTCAACCGCGGCTCGTGACGGAGCGGCTCCGTCATGAGCATGCGAGCGCCACTCGGCCACCCCCACCCCCTTAGCGCTGCGGCGGAATTCCCGCCGCAGCAAAGGGGTTAAGCTAGAAATCATGTACCTTTCATAAAATTCTAAACATTTTAGATATGGACTATGCGGAAAGTGCGTAAATCCATAATTATCTAGAAATGGAAAATGCTGCTGCCAGAGTATCAGATGATTCCAGTGAACCTGCCCAGCCACAAGAATTTTCTAAATATCCTAAATAGTGATTTGACTTGTCTACAAAGGTTTTTAATTGTGGTGAGGGGATATTTTGTTTAAAGAAAAGCATACCATTTGTCTGTAAGAGGCTTTGATGATTATGGGTGTACTGGGCTGTGACATAAATACTCTGTTTGTTGTGATACATGGGGGAATAGGTTGTGTTTGCATGTGTGTGTATGTGAGAGTGAGAGAGAGAAACAGAGATTTAGCAAACCAATTGTAACCATGGTATGCTTGAACTCAGAGATGTGTACCAAGACATCCAATAACAAAGATTTTGAATAGAAAAGTCTGGGAGCTGCATTAAACCTATGGCTTGAGTTCTGACTTTCTGTGCACTTTGCTATTACAGAAGAGACTGCAGACGCTTATTTGGCTCCTTCTCTAATTCAGATCACACCATGAATACATGCGCACTGTGACAATCTCAAGCAGGTTTTCCATTATTTGCATGTGGGTGTGGCTCTATGCAAAAGAGGGAACAGTTTGTCTCTGCATCCACACTGCATCACAGACATGACAGATGTGATGGATGAAACAACAAGGTGATGGATAGTTTTGCAAACTCTGGCACAGAGGGAACAAAACTGTTGAACTGTTGAGAGGTATACTGACTGTGTACCACAAGGATGTGGGACACAGAGTGCCCACAAGGACGACCCTTGAAAAGGAAGAAAAGGGGTCGATTGGGCTTCCTAGAGACCCCCTACAGGTGAGTGCACTCATGCATTGCACCTGCCTGCAGTGAGGATCTCTGCCCTCTTTCGAAAGCAGACTGGATCACCACCTGTACAGTGAATGGCACGTTAGCTGCTTCAAACAATTGAGACGCCTATCGATTATGCATAATCTAGGGCAGGTTTAAGATGGTTGCTGCACTGGGCCAGCACAATAAGTGTAATAGGGCACAATATCATAGGACCTGATTCACAGAACTAACTTAAGACAAAATCCTAAACTTACTACTTTTGGTATTCACAGAAGTTAGGATTTTGACTTAAGACAGACTTAAGACAGACCTAAGTTAGGATTTTGTCTTAAATCTGTCTTAAGTCTGTCTTAAGTTTGTCTTAAGACAAACTTAAGACAAAATCCTAACTTCTGTGAATACCAAAAGTAGTAAGTTTACGATTTTGTCTTAAGTTATTTCTGTGAATCGGGCCCATAGCCTGTGCCAGACACACCCCTTTACAGTCCCACTACAGTGAAAAGAGGGACAGTGCTTTCTATGTATAATGCAAGTCCTACCATCAAAATGTAATCACTGGTGACATAAAACCACCTAGTGCTACAGGCAAGGTGTGCATACTGTGCTCTGTCACGTTACTAGATGTCCCTAACGAGTCAAATGCAAAAACATTGAAATTGTTCTTACATTAAGCTGCAGTTCCACTAGTCATTACTAGATGTCCCTTACGAGTCAAATGCAAAAGCTTCATGAAAGGGTTTCAATGCTTTTGCATTTGACTTGTATTGACATCTAGTAACGACTAGTTGAACTGCAGCTCGTTGTAGAATTATTTTGATATTGGATACTATAATATTCACTGCCCACTGCTAATCTCATCCCATAATGCTTTGCAGGGCCTTTGGTTGGGATTGTGTTTTTGCCAATAACTGTGCTTGGGGTGGACCTAAGAGGATAGGACCACCACCAAAAATCAACAAGATGTGCTTTTTGTTTATGCTCTTTGTGTTCAAGGCATCTGATTGGTCCTCCCCCTAGGTTAGGGGGGACCCCAAAATCATCACTTCTCTTCATCATTGCCTAATATTTTCATTCAAAAAGTTCACTTTTGTGAATTGGTTATATGCTTTTTAGCATGTAAAATTGCTTTATCAAAGCATCTGAGGATGTTGTTGATTTAGCCGCTACACTACGTGATTAAGCACTGTTTTTGTACTGTGTTACAAGCAATTTGCGGAGTGCTAATTAGTACAAACTACGTATGCTCTGTTAGCGTAGCGTAGTCCTACACCCAGGGTTAGTGATTACGACACCCAGGATTAGTGATTACGATGCTGGAAGGCCCACCACGTCAGCCGTACGGTGGCAGGCCCTCTGCCATCGAACAGCAATTCTCCCCTGCCAAATTAGGATGGCGAGGGGAATCACTTTCCGACCGTGGCAGGCGCAAAGACTGCCCGACACGGATCCGCCACAGGCAATCGTACTGTTTGCCTGGTGGAGCGATTAGCATGCCCAAAATGGTGGAAGTGCCTAACAGGCACTGTCCGCCAAATTACGATGCTGGCTGTAGCCAGCCTTTCCTTGGCGGCGAAACCGCCATACAGCTGGCGGTCCCCAGCACCACCACGATAATGACCCCCTTAGTTTAGACAAAATATTGTATGAAAAATATTGGATGTCAAGTATATCATAGACAGAATATCGGAGGTAAGAATATCGTTTTAATTATTGTTTTTGATATTGTTATAAAAAATATAGTTTTAGAAAATATTTCTGTATGTAATATCAATTGTGTTATTTTATATGTATTTTTGCGTAGTGTGGATTTTATGTTCATTCATGTTTCAGTAAAATAATGTATCAATTTTCAAATTATAGACATTTTCATTTTTAGTTGTATTATTGTGTTTTTATTGTAAATATTAGAATAATTATTTTAATTATAAAAATGTTGGCAACAAGTAAAATGTATTCTATTTAAATGTAATAATGTCAACATTTTCTAAATGTTTTTGTATTGCATAATTGTATTTCTTTTTTCATATACCTTTTTGATTGGGAAAATTTTATTTTATTTTTATCTTTTAAAAAAATTAGAAAATCATAATGCCATTTTAAATCATTTTTTGACATTTCTTCAAAAAAGACATTATTTAAAAAATATTCGAAAATTATTCTAAATTATATATAATTAAATGTGAACATAGAATAAACATTTGTTATTTACGATGCATAGTTCTAGATTTATTTGTATACTTTTATGCTATAGGTTTATAATTTTAAAATGTTATTTAAATAATCTAAAAATGATATTTTTATTATTTCTATTATTGGAATAAGTCCTGTTGTTCAGAATCTATATTCTGAAATGTATTCATTTAAATGTAATATAATTTATATGTATTATTTAGCTAGTAAAATAGTTAAATATGTGAGTTAAATTTTCAGATATCTTTACATTTGGATTATAAATATATTTCTGCATGGTATGTGCCAAAAATTTAGGAATATTAATAAATAATAAATATATATTATTTATAGATAGCGATTAACATTATTTTATATGTTAAGGTATGACCTGTGCCTTCCTATAATGTTTCAAAAACTAAGGGGACAAAGGGCACTTAAAAGTCCAGCATACGAGCCCCTAGGAGATCAAGCAAGCAGAATCAGTATGCAGTTCCTTGGGGAGAAAAGAAGAAGGAGAAGAGGCTGTGTTGGTCTATCACCCTGACCCTGTGGTGGAGACAGGCTGTCTCCCAAATTGCTAAATGGGGCCCTCACACACTTGGCTGGGTATCATGCTTCATCATAGGGCTAGCTCCTTGTCAGGCAGGTGCTGCAATACCTGACGGGCACCCTATGAGGGGCTCTTTGTTGGAGATATTTTATGCCAGGCCATCGGGTGCAGTTTGGGTATGGGTCGTTGTGGTGTAGATGTGGGTGACAGGTGTGGAGAAATATTGTGGGGGAGGCTAAAATGGCGCTCACTAATGCTCCGAATCCACTTTAATCAGCGAGCCAACTGGTTCCAATTAAAAACAGCAAAGGTGCGCCACCGCTGAGATAATATCCAGCAGTGGCTACGAAGTAGTTGTCAACATTTATCTTGCCTGTTGTGTCTGGGGATCACGCGGACATTCTTCAGGACCAATATATGTACATTATCTACACATATTGTATTGCCCGTATGTGAAAACAATGGCCAGTACACATTGCCTACATGTACATATTGACATATACACAATATATGTGTATTGAGATTTAAATAAGTGGTACTTACTTGACTCCACACCACCATTGCCCCACCCAGCTGTTCTGTTCGCAGTGTCCCACACTATCAGGGTTGATCTTGGAGGTGGGCTGTGTGCGTTAGGGGGGTTGGTCTACAATTAGCTTTCATAAAACATCCCACACATAGCAACCAACTACCTCTTTATCCATATGGAGCCAATGTTTATCTCATTCTCTCAGTGTCTACTCGGATATTAACCTTAGTTGTGCTGCCTTGTAGTATAATGGGAAATCAGGCAAGATCAGCCCACCAGCCTCTTTCAGCAGAGGTAACAGCTTATAGGGGAGTCAGGCTTTGCAATCTTGCCAAATGAATCGGGTTATAATAGAAGGGAGCTCGGGAAAAAGTCCTGGTCCAACTCCATCATAAGTCCCTGCAACAGATATGAAAGCAGTAGTAAGACAGACATTTTTATCACATTAATGCAACAATACAGGGTGCCCATCATTTAAGGCCAGCTTTAAGTTGCTGAAGAAGTGGAGGGTAGGTTAGAGTGTTACAGATCGGAAAACTTGGGCGTTATCCCCAGATATGTGTGATCTTTCTTAGTCCAATGGAAAAGGGTAGAATCTACCAGGGCCTCCATCTCAGGTGTGGACAGGGTTAAATTGAGAAGGAAAGATTTGTGAAGATTAATACGGTAACCTGCCACTGTTTCATAGTGTGTCAATTCCAGCTATAAAGCTGCTAAAGATGTGGATGTGGAGTTAAGGGAGAGTAACCCATCATCTGCAAATAGTGAAATTTGGTGATCAATAGATCCAAAGGGAATGCCTCAGATCAACTCCATGGCCCTCACTTTACCTGCGAGGGGCTCTACAACAAGAACAGATAATAATGGTGAGAAACGACACCCCTGACGTGTGCCACATTCCAACCTAAAAAGGTCAGAGCCCACTCCATTTACCAGCACTCGCAATTGTGGATTCACATAATTTGCTTAGACCATGGCTATGAAGTGTTTGCTAATGTCAAACCTGCGGAGAGTGTGGAAAAACAAGGAACGATCCACCTAGTTGCGGGCCTCTTCAGCATCTAGTGCCAGGAGAATCGGCGGGTGTGTTTTAAGGTAGCCTTTTCAGCCAGGTGGACCACCCTCCTTAGGTTATCATATGTTTGTCTCCCTTTAATGAAGCCTGATTGGGACAGGTGCACCAAATCTGGCATAATGCTTTCCAGTCACATAGAGAGGATTTAAGTATACATTTTGCCATCCAAGTTTAGTAGTGCAATAGGTCTATAGGAGGCACAGAAATGAGGGCCATTCCCACATTTTGGAATGACCAAGATCAACATCTCACTCATCGACGCAGTGACCATTCGGGTAAATGCCACATGATTGAATAGGAGTGTTAGGTGAAGCAGTAAATCAGAGCTGAGGGTCTTGTAAAATTGAGCCTTAAACCCATCAGGCCCCTGTAATGTCAGAACGCTCATAGCAGCTTGAAGCTCAGCTTCTTTGATGGGGTTACCCATCTTCTAATTCTGATCAGCTGTCATTTGAGGTAATTCGACCCCTAAATGTATTCTAGTTGTGCCTCTTTTCCTGGTGTCTCAGACGTGTCAGATGTTTATAGAAATTGCAGAAGGCATTTGCTTTATCTTCTTTGGATGTAGCCATACCTCCCATCTCTCTATTGATGTGGCCGATAAAGACTTTCTTGTGTTTGACCCTGAGTTGTCATGCAAATGAAAAGCCACCATAGTCCCCTGGTCATATTTCACATATTTAAAGCGTAGCAGAGTAAGATCTTCCCCATTCGTATATAACGCATTCAATTTCCCCCTAAGAGCTGTGACCTTTCTCTGTAGTGCTAGAGTAGGAATGTCTTTATGGGCCTATTCTGCTATGCTACGATCATCCAATCAAGCCCTCGCCGCAATTCCGCGCATCCATAGATCCACCATGGGAGGAAGATCCTTCTCCTACTTAGCGGCCAAAACCTGGAATTCTCTCCCCACTCACCTCCGCCTTACACAGAACCACCTCTCCTTCAGAAAGCAGCTAAAAACCTGGCTATTCGATAAGTAATGCACACACCCTCCCTCAAGCGCCTTGAGACCCTCTGGGTGAGTAGTGCGCTATACAAATTCCTGAACTTGAACTTGAACTTATCTTTGTTTTTTTTATTTAAAGTAGATAACAGTATGATACTTTTCCCTCCAATAACAACCTTAAAGGCATCCTACTTATAGGACAGGTTAGTATCTTCAGGGTCATTCATCTGAAAGAATTCCCATATAGTTTTGCGTAGCTCATCCCAGAAAAGGTGACCTCTTGTGAGATATCCAACGAAAAGCCACTGACAGAGCTCAGGTGTGGGGGCATCCAATCTAGTATAAGCTCTACGGGGGCATGATCTGAGAGTGCAATAGGATCGAAAGTGGTTACCAGAATGGAGTGTTTCAATGACTGCATTATAAATGCATAATCGATCTTCAAATATGAGCAATGAGAGAGTGAAAAAATAGTGTAGTTCACAGTGTTAGGGTGTGTGGCTTACCAAGCATTTATTAGACCCACTTATTGTCCTCTTTACCATTATTTTTCTTCACGCCTTACCAGATTTGCTGCCCATTGGTTGGGATTTTAAAGATGAGTGGAAGAGGAGGGTGACTCCATTGTGTTTGGGAGGCAGAGGATCTATAGATCAGAAGATGCACTTTATGGCACAATCTATGATCCTCTCTGCTTTTAAGGATTGTTTCCCGTAGTGCTACTATATCGTGTTTCCAGTCAGAATTGTATATCCAGATTTTGTGGCGTTTAGCTGGAGAATTGAGCCCCTTAATGTTCAATGTCAATGTAGTTAACACATGATATCTTCTGTTGAGTATTGTCATTCCTTTTCCACATCTACATGCAGAACTTGTAAGCTACAGGGGTCTACCTCTTTGCCCCCTCCACTCCACCTGTCCCCTCCATCACTCATAAAGATAATCCCGCTCTTGAAATGAAAACATAAACAACAAAGCATTAACATTTGGGAGCCTAGTTCCCCAACAGTGTTGTAGTACGGGGGTAAACATCTAACCTGGGCTTCGATAGGAATTCTATAACGCTTATTAGGAAGCCCATTATCGCCGTTTTAGCGGCAGTTTCCTGCCGCTAAAACGGCAATAATTTTAACGAGGTTCCTTGCTAATATGCCCCATAGTTCCTCCTGATTAAACTCATGCAAATAAAACCTGTAGTAATAAATACCGGCCTGTAGTTCTCTTGTGTGAATCTACAAGCTTTCGACACTCCCAAGAGTGCCTACCTCTGTATGTTTGGTAAATCCTAAATATTAGACAGATCTTCCTAAAACATATGAGAACCCCTACAGATTTCCCCAAAAATTAAAGAAAAGCCTTTGCAAATCAGGTCATGAGATAGTTCAGTATTTATTCCATATGAGGCATGAGGAGCCCACCCACTCCTGTTTATTTCCTTTGCATTCTGGGTGATGTAGTCCTTTTTTAATAAACCATAACTACAAGTACCAAAAGGAAAACAATAGAAGTAGGACTATTGGTGCTCGTGAAACCTGCCCTGGGCCAATGTGAGGGTGCTGTGTTCCAAATATCTTTACACTTCTCTTTTCAAATCCACTAATTTCAGAAAATATCTTCCTGCTTCAAAAATTCCAGTGCGCCTGTGCACAACTCCTTGACGCCACAGAGAGCTGCAGGATCACCTCCTTAATCCAGAGTCACTGAATTTGACACCTCCTGGGCAGGGTAACTGTTCCTCATCCAACATTGTCCCTAATGGACCCTTGCAAGATACTAAGGGCCCGATGTAGGTAAATCTAATTTACCACTTCTAAAATACCGAATCATACTGATTCGGTATTTAAGAAGTGGTAAATTAGAGGGGGGGAAATGTAGGTAAATCTGATTCGGTAAATACCGAATCTGTAAGATTCGGTATTTACCGATTCTGTAAATACCGAATCGGTATCCCCCATTGATTCCTATGGGCCTTGAAGCCCGTAGGAATCAATGTGGAATACCGAATCGGTATTTACCGATTCGGTAATTACCTATTCTTGCAAGGGTGTAGGGGGTGTCACTTTGACACCCTCTAGCACCCCAATTACAGCCTTGTGTGCCATGTGGCACACATACATGCCCTAAGGGCATGTCCGTGTGTCACATGGCACAGATGTGCATGCACACCTGGATTCGGTATTTTACCACCCAATTGGATTGTGTGGTAAAATACCGACTCCTGAAGGCCTGTGGCACCCTTCAGAGTGCCACCTGCATCTCTATTTACCGATTCCGTACATTTACCGAATCTGTATTTTACCGAATCGGTAAATGTACAGAATCGGTAAATTTACCGAATCTGTACTTACGTAGCCCCCTACATAAGAAAACCGTAATACCGGTCGGAAATGGCCGAATTCGGCCGTTTACGATTGGTATTAGGGCTCCTACATCGGGCCCTTAGTGCCTTATTATGAGTTTGGTGGTGCTGGAACACCCAGCTCCAGCACCGCCAAACCCGTGTAGGAATCGCCCACCAGCTCAGCAGTTTTCTCCTAGTCAGGCAGGCGGTTCTTTGGCATTCCCACGGTGGTGCCATTTAAATAGGCACTGCAATGGAAGCATCAACTAAAGTATCGGCATGGCATGGACTGCTGCAGTCCATGCCATAGGTACTGGTGTGCATGCACATGGAGGGGGCACATGGTGTGCCCCCTGTGTGCATCCACATGGCGTGAGGTACCAGAGGGCCCCCTTTGTTTCCCCACCGCCACCCTTTCCATAGCGATCGCACCACCATGAAAAGTGTGGCAGTGAGGAAATTCATAATACGCTTGCCGCATATTGTGTCCTCAGGACCTCAGCGCGTCTGCCGGGGAACGGAAGTTGCGTGGGCTGCGTGGTCCCAGAGCGGCCCGACTGCCCTAGTCGTATTAGGGAGGTCAGGAGACTGCCACCCTGAGTCTGGCGGGCTGTGGACCACCAGACTCATAATAAGGGCCTTAGACAGGCTCCAAAAGCAAACAGCGCTGCGGTACTGGAAGCTGCTAATCTGTTAAACGTGTAAATACAAGTTGTTGATGCAGTAAAGAAGACACAAGCAATCTTAAATAAGCTTGATTGATCTGCTCTCCTGAATCACAGAGATGGATTTATACATTTAGCAGATTAGCAGCTCCTGATACACACTGAGGTGTTTGCTTTTGGAGCGCGGTTACCATGCGCACCGCTTACTGTTTTCTGATTGAAGTAATTTATATCGCTGCACAGCTCATCAAATTTACAAAGTACTTACTACTTGCACTCTTAATGAAAGCATTATCTTTTATTTGTTACAGATTGAATTTGTGCGTGTTGCGTCTGTGGAAGGGCGTCCCGACAACTCCTCAGGAAATTGACGTGCTGTCTGCGGCCCGCTCAGAGAATTGTCTCCAGAGGAAGTTTAACCCTTTAAATCTTGGATTCTCCAAGTTAAATTAGATGATTTCCAACAAAATTAGGATTGGTGGTTGTTGCACGATGCACTGTTTACTTCCCGCAGCTGAATCCCCTTTTTATCTTCCTGAATCAAATCGCCAAAATGTTTTCTTTGTTGATTGGTTGGCAACAAAAATTTTATTTATAAATTGACCAAAAGAAAGGCTCAAGAAGGAGTAATTTGAAAACATTTGGATTTAGTAAAGGTTGTTAGTGTAAAAATAATCCAGCTATTATCAGCAATGAAAGAAGCACAAAAATGATACATAAATATATTTTTGTAAAGTTTGGCGTACGCTGGACTGGTTAGGCCAAATATGTATTTATAGTATAAAACCTAAATCAATGCAATACATAAAATATATACAAACAAAGATACATAATTCTAAGCGTGGGCGGAAAATCCGTTTCGCGGGCAAATTTGCGGATTTTTGATGATTTCGCGATCCGCGAATCGCGCAAATTTGCCCAAAAATCCGCAAATTCGCAAGGTGCCAATTATTTTGTTTGGTCGCGCTTGAAAAATACAATATCGCGCGCGCGGCGTTGACTTACCGTGATTCTGAGTCCGCCGAGTTGTTTTTCTCCCGGTTTGCGTGTGCTGCGCCATTTTCGATCTTGCTGCTTGATCGCGCGAGAGTTTTTTTAACGCAATTACGTTATCGCGACTCGCCATATTGCACAGCGAGAGTTTGACAATGCGAGTACGTCATAAAGGCCCGCGATAACGCATTGCAGGAGTAAACAATGCCGAACACGTAGATGCGGTGCGCAGCATACTTTCGGCGGGAGATTTGAACAGCTCGCGTTCCCGAAATTGCAAAAATTGCAATTCTGCACAAGAAATCCATGGCAGGAAGCATAAACCTTGTGAAAATGATGATTTTGTTCAGAATAACTCCTCAGATTGACATTTGGCTGCACTTTTTGGTGCAAGAAGTCAATTTTTTTTTGGGGGGGTGGGGGGAAGGGAGTGCCCCAGAGTCTCCAACTTCCTGTTCCTGTCCAGCAGGCTCCTCCCAGTGCTTTGTCCATGTCCTGGTCACTTTTGATTTGGATCTGGAGCTGGAAGGATTACTTTTTGTGGTTGCTGCGGGATATTTGTATTTGAGGACTTTTTGGACTTTGGAGTTTGGATCACTTTTGGACTTGAGATTTTACAAGTAAGTTGGTGTTGTTTGTTTGGGGCATTGCAGTTGAGGCAACTACAGTTCTAAAACTTTTTCACAACTTTAACAAAATATATATTGTGGGTAGCCACAGTATCCAGTAGGCCCAGGGTTAGCCATGGGTGCATGATACAACTGTTTCTGTGATTTTTTTTAAACTTAATTCTCATTTATGTCATGGAATTTTAGCTCACTGTTATATGTTGATTTTTAAAAAAAATTTGGGGTGCCTGTAAAGCCTCGCTATCCAGTAGGCCCAGGTGTAGTGAGTGGTGCATGGACCTAGTCCTTCTGTGGGGTGTCTTGAATTTAAACATCATTGAGGGCATGGATGGCATTGGATTGTGGTGATTCTTGTGTGTTGTTCGACTTTTTGGGGTGTTGTTGGGGCCTGGCCAAGTGGGTGGGGGCCATTTTGAGGCCTGGTACAGGCAGGGCCTGGCCATGTGGTGGGGGTCAAGGGGCCATTTTGAAGCCAGGCAGTATGCTCAGGCCTGCACCCAGTTTGCCTTGCTTTCAACCATTATGCCCAGGGGTACTCAGTGGTGCATGGGCCTAGGCTTTCTGTGGGGTTTCTTGAATTTAAACATCATTGAGGGCATGGAAGCATTGGATTGTGGTGATTTTTGTGTGTTTTTCGACTTTTTGGGGTGTATAACTGATGTTCCTCTGGCTTCCATTGCTTTTAGGTGCCTAAGAGACCCACCAGTGCCAGGAAGAAATCCTGCAGCGGTGTGTGCAGCACAACGTCATGTGACGTCACGTGTGGCTACAGACAAGACAACTCTGCTACTCGTGCAACTGCGGCCTGCTGTTCTGACATCTGAAGAAGATGGCCCCAAAGAAAGGTGGCCGTAACGCCTCAGCAAAAAAAGTTGCCAGTGCCACTGCCAGTAGGAAGGAGCAGAAGAAGCAAGTGGCACCACCTACCAAGGAGACTGGTGTGCCCACCGACAACTTTTTTGGGAAAAAAAACTACGCCTGCAGCAGCAGCGGTGTCCGCCTGGGACCAAGCTAGAAGCAGCACCTCCGCTTCATTGGGCTCAGTGCTACCACGCCAAGTTAGGTCCAAGACCATGAGTGCTGCTGCGGCAGCCACTTTGGTTGTTTAATCACCATCGACCAGTGATCTTGGCTCATCACAAGAAAGTACCATCCAATCAACGCCGGGTGTAACTCAGCTGACGAGTGTTCAACAACCACAGCCGCAACGACAACCACAGGTGCAACTAGTACAAGTGCAAGTACATGGGCAAGGAGAGGCGCAAGGAGAGGTGCAAGTAGAGCCGCAAGGAGAGGCGCAAATAGAGGCTCAAGGAGAGGTGCATGGACAGGTGCATGGAGAGGTGCAACTAGAGGTTCATGGAGCCGCACAACTGCCTACAACGCTTGTTCCTCCAGAAGTAGGGGCATATCAGGAAATTGATATTCAAGAGGAGGTATCATCCGAGGAAGCCACTCCTCCTGATGATGATCCATTGTCTTCCAGATCCCTAGAAAGAAAAAGGTCAAGGAGGGCTACTACTACTACTACAAGTTCTTCTTCAAGCCCACTTCATGCTGATGACCTTGATCGTGATTGGAACCCAGCAATGCAGTCTGAGACTGAGTCACGCCATGAGCCGACAAAGGTAGCACAGTCTAAAAGGAAGGCTCCCGCAAGGCTTCGACTTATGGGTGATGACAACGAACAAGAAGTGGTGTCTTCTGCTGCTGATGAACAGTCTGACGATGACCCAGTCATCACAGTCGCCACTCCAGCCCCAGCGGGCATGCAGCAGACAGACATTTTGACCCTATCCCGAATGGCTGCTGAGCGGGATGTGGGCGGCGTGGTACTGGTACTACCACCAACGCAGTCAACTACAACACCAAAACGACCTACAGCTTCCATATTTTTTAGTCTGAAGGGCCGGCAGGGACCTCCATCCAGCTCGACCTCAAGTAATGGTTCTGTAAGTGAACAACAGAAACAAATTCAGCCACGCCCATCCTCCACTTCATCTGGCATTGAAAGTCAAAGTAGCACCTCCACCACCAGCAGACATTTCCAGTCCCCAGTTTGGGACTTCTTTACTGTTAGCCAAAGTGCGCAAAACATTTGTAAAACATCAGTTAGTCGGGGTAAGCTTGGTATCAACTATGGTACCGGAGGCCAGAGAGGTCATCTCAAGAAACATCGCACTATCATTTGGGAAGCACACATAAGGAAGATCGAGGAAGGCAAAAGAAAAACAAATCCAAATGTATCCCTTGATATTGCATCTGATGGTGATGAGAGGCTGATCGTGCAGGGGGAAGTGAAGATGCGACAGACATTTTTTCTGGTACACCCATTACCGCTGGCAGCAGCACTGCAGTGGTATCGCCCACACCCTCTACCCCTGCATCATGTATGAGGCATACTAAGAGTCTGGGATAGACACCAATGCGAAAAACGACATCACTGGGCCTAACTGGTTTAAAGACGTTATCATCATCATCATCACGTAAAATGATCCAGCCCACCTTTCGCGGAATGTTGTGGTCGGAGGCGCCATTTGAACGCAACCACCCAACGGTACGTCTGTATAACGCAAAGCTGGCTAAAATGCTAGCGCTGGACCTTCTCCCTTTTTCTTTCGTGGAAGGGGTGGGGTTTCTAGAATTAGTGGCAACAGTCTGCCCTAAATGGAAGGTTTCTAGCCGGTCCTATTTTGCCAGATTTGCGGTTCCAGCACCACATCAAGATGTGCTGGAGGTGATTGGGGCAGCTTTGCAGAAGAGTGCTGTTCACACTATCGACTTGACAGCAGACATGTGGACCAGTTGCCAAGCCCTTGATTACATGTGCATCACTGCACACTGGGTCTCTTTTGCAGGGGTTAGAGACAAGTCAAGTGCAGGTGTTGACCCGGACACACTTTTTCAAGCTACTCGGAAACATGCAACATTAGCCATGTTTGCCATGGAGAAATCTCATACTGCAAAAAACATTTTGGAGGAGTTTAACAGTAAGGTCTCTGAATGGCTGCATCCAAGAAATTGCATAGTTGGTTATGTTTCCACGGATAATGGCAGTAATATAGTTAAGTCCATGCAGCAAGGTGACTATTTCAGAGTGCCGTGTTTGGCGCACAGTATTTAACATCGTGGTGCAAGATTTCTTGAAAAATGAAAACACAGTCAGGAAGTTACTGACCACCTGCCGAAGAATCTGCACACATTTCTGCCATTCTTTTAAGGCCCGGAATCAGCTGAGGGACATTCAACATGAACGTAAAGTGCCAGTCAAAGGACTCATCCAGGAGGTGGCAACATGTTGGAACTCAAACTTTTACATGCTTGAGCGTCTGTCTGAGCAGTGCATGGTAATCAATGAGTATGTCTTTCGACTGGGTTCTACTATGAAAGACATGAGGCTAGAGTTGGAGGAATGGAAGCTAGTTAAAAGCCTGACAGACATGCGTTGTCCTTTTGAGGTCTTCACGCGTGAAGTCAGCAGGGAGGACTGTTCTTTGGGCAAAGCTATCCCATTGTTGGTCATGCTAGAGCACCAACTGAAGGCGGTGTCTTCAACGTTCAGAGATGATGGTGAAAAGCAAGACGCATATCAGTTGGCGGAGAGTTTATTAAGCCACCTAGTTGACAATGAAAGGCTTAAAAACATACATACAGAACAGCAGTACATTTGTGCCACTATTCTGGATCCACGGTACAGAAAGGCAGTGGCCAGCAAAGCATTCATTCCTTTTGATGAAGCAGATGTTTCAAAGTACAAACATTGGCTAGCTGTGTCAGCCACTCGGTTAGAAAAAGATCGGCAGAAAATTCAAGGAGCCGGCAGAAGTCCAACTGAATCAGCAGGCCATCTGGCGTCAAGTTCCACTTCTGAATCTGTGGGCGAAGGGAGTCACTTTCCCTCACAGCCGTTAACGACACCAGCAGCAACCGTATCATCATCCTCAATTGCACAAGGCCCAGCCATAATATTGTCGGAAACGGATTGGCTAACTCATCAAGGGTTTGTTCGTTCCAGTGCTGCAAAGGCCACAGATGGTACGCAAAGTGGAGCAACCGTGGAGAACCATGAGTTGATGGTGCAGGCCTATCTGGATGACCCAACAGAGGTCTTTGTTAATAAGAACCCATTGCTGTATTGGTACAGGAAAATGCCTCTATGGCCACTGATCACCAACTTGGCTCTAAATTATTTGTCTTGCCCACTTGCAAGCATGTCTTCTGAAAGTGTTTTCAGTGCTGCTGGTGCCATTGTAACTTCAAAAAGGACCCGCCTCTCAGCCAAAAATGTGGAGAGGTTAACACTGATCAAGATGAATCAGCACTTGATACCACCAGATTACAAAGTACGTGAATGCACGCAGGAAGAAGAGGACAGCAACTTAGGTGACGGAAGTTCTTCTCTGTTACCTGACCTACTCCTGTCTCAATTCATGGAGTTTGAGGACGAGCTCTACTTCCCTGACACCAGGGCCTGAAAATGACTTCCTTTTTTTGGTCCTTATTCACTTTTATTCCTGTGTGTCTTTCTTTGTTTTGCAACTTTTACCACAACAAAACTCTAATCACCTAATCACAACAAGTCCATCAGCAGCACTGTCTTCATCTTATATTCCTTATTGATTTGAAGGTGCAGCAGTCTGCATTCCTGAGGTTCACAAGTTCACAACTCAATCATGCTCCTCTATATTCCTCCTCCAGACTCCCCCTATCCATTTTCCTCAAGGCAGATGGATGGATTACGACGAGTCCCCTCAAGTGGGACTGAAATTACTGACTGACTACATGCCTGCTGATTGCTGACAGAGTTACTTCTGATATTGACAGGAGAGGCTGACCTGTGGGCCCTCACTTTCCAAAGAAGATGCGGACAAAAAGTAGAACAGGTAATGAATAATTAAGAAGATGGCATGCAGTGGACAGCAATGGTTGTCTGGCTCTGATGAAACCAATTGCTGTTTGTTTTTTGTGCATGAAATGATAAATCATATGTCTTGTCTTAGTTATTATTTAATCTTTCACACAGAAATTGTAACTCATGTCAACTACTCTGTGTTTTTTACCTTGTTTAATTCAAATTGTACTTCAAATTCAGGAGCCACTATGTTGCATTTCACAATGTGCAAAATGTCCTTGGAGCGGACTCACTTTCCAATATACCATGATGATTGATTAAATAATATATCTTTTTTCTTTACAGTCACTCACTGGGATGGATGGATCATCAGCGTCGGTTTACAACTATGGTCAATTTGTGAGTGGCAAACAGGTAAACCAGTCTACAACAACTACTACAGCAGAACTACATGTCTGTCTATTCGTGGTATGTAGTGGTCGAGGGCGAGGCAGTGTACTGTTGTTGTTATGCCAGGCAGAGTCCACTTCAGGCAGCACTTCATGTAAAATTGAGGCTATGTGGCTTGCTGCATACAATTGGATATGCTTTGTCTGTCTGACAAAGAGTCTAGGTATGCTACATCAGGTTTCTTCACTCAGTGGTGCCTGCCTTTACCGCCTGCATGGCACTGCTACAAGCTTGGGCCAAACATCCGTTATGTTTGGAAAATTTGCTGTTTTTCGGTATTTCGCAAATCTCCCGAAATTACCGAAAAATCGCAAATTCTTGAGTGGAACGGATTTTTGGCCCATGCTTGCGGCAGGGCCATGCAGACGGTCAAGGCAGTCACCAATGTATGAAGCATCCTCCTGATGTAGCATACCTAGGCTCTTTGACACAGACAGGCAAAGCATATCTAGGGTTTAGGGTTCAGTGCGATTTACTAGGGTTTTTGGGTTTAAGTTGGTATGGTTCACGCTGAGTCTAGGGCTCGGGGCCCGATGCAGGCTCGTTCATAATGATGTTGGCAAGGTTTTAGGGGGGTTTGGTGTTCCTTGGTCCAGAATTGGCAGAATTTGGCCTTTTTGGGTGTTTTGCGGGCGTGTGTGTTTGGGTGAAAACTAGTCGTAGACCTTCTTCTTCTTCTTCTTCTTCAAAGAGCGCAGTGGTTCGATTTTGTTCTGCCTCGCTGAGATTCTTGTGAATCGCTGGAACAAGTGACTGTCCAGGTAAGTTTCAAGAGGATCGAAGTAGTGGAAGTGCTGAAAACAGCAATGTTTTGTGAACAGCGCAATTTGCCATGTTTTGAATATACCTGTATTGCATGTTTTTGGGGGGCTGTTTGGGGGTGTTCTAGATTTCTGGGGGTGGGTCGGGGGGGCTGGCAGCACTGCTGGGATAGTCTAATTTTGATTGCGAGTGGTTTGAAGAAAATCCATGGTGGAAAAGGGGGGTTTGGGCCTAGTTGCAGACAGCGTTTAGGCACAATTTAAAAGGCCTAGCAGTATTGCATGTTTTGGGGGGGCTGTTTGGGGGGCTTCTAGGTTATTGGGGTGGGTTTTGTGGTCTGGGGGCACTGCTGGCACAGTCTAATTTTGATAGCATTTGTTTTTCAGAAAATCCATGGTGGAAAAGGGGAGTTAGGGCCTAGCTGCTGAGCGCATTTAGACTGAATTGCATGTAGGCCCATTTTTGCTTTTTGCCTGTTTGGGGGTGTTCTGCTTTTTTGCGGGTGGCTGCAAGGGTCTGGGGCATAGCTGGGAAGGTCTAATATCGGAATCAAGTGGTTTGGACAAAATCCATGGAAAAAAGGGTTTCCGTTCTCAGACTTTTCGCTCACTTTTGTGTTTTTGGGGGGCTGTTTGGGGGTTCCTGGCGTTTGGGGGGGTTTGGGGGGTCTTGGAGCAATGCTGGGCATGCCTAGTTTCGGCTGCAAGTGGTTTGAAGAAAATCCATGGTGGGAAAGGGGCGATTTGGCTTAGTTGAAGAAAGCGTTTGACACTATTTTTAACTTAGGGCTCGTTAGGGTTAGCAGTATTGCATGTGTTTGGGGGCATTCGAGATTTCGGCAACTTGGTTCTGGGGTCTACTCTTGGAGCACTTCTCGAGAAATGTCTAATTTTGGATGCAAGTGGTTTGGACAAAATCCATGGTGAAAAACTTTTTCCATTTTTGCTCACTTGCCTTTTTTTGGGGTGCTCTTTGGGGGGCTTCTAGGTTATTGGGGGTGGGTCTTGGGGTCTGGGAGCAATGCTGGCACATTCTAATTTTGATTGCATTTGTTTTTCAGAAAATCCACGGTGGAAAAGGGGAGTTGGGCCTAGATGCAGAGCGCATTTGGACTGAATTGAAGGTAGGCCCATTTGTGCTTTTTGCCTGTTTGGGAGTGTTCTGCTTTTTTGCGGGTGGCTGCAGGGGTCTGGGGGCATAGCTGGGAAGGTCTAATATCGGAATCAAGTGTTTTGGACAAAATTCATGGTGAAAAAGTTTTTCCGTTTTTGCTCACTTGCCTGTTTTTGGGGTGCTGTTTCGGGGGCTTCTAGGTTATTGGGGGTGGGTCTTGGGGTCTGGGAGCACTGCTGGCATAGTCTAATTTTGATTGCATTTCAGAAAATCCATGGAGGAAAAGGGGAGTTAGGGCCTAGCTGCAGAGCGCGCACAGAGTGATCTGGGAAATAGACCAAAATTTGTCTAAGTCCCCGTTTTTGCATTTTTGCTTTTTGCCTTTTTGGGGGTGTTCTGCTTTTTTGCGGGTGGCTGCAGGAGTCCGCGGGCATAGCTGGGAAGGTCTAATATCGGAATCAAGTGGTTTGGACAAAATCCATGGTGAAAAAGATTTTCCGTTTTCAGAATTTTCGCTCACTTTCGTGTTTTCGGGGGGCTGTTTGTGGGGGTTCCTGGTGTTTGGGGTGGGTTGGGGGGTCTTTGAGCAATGCTGAGCATGCCTAATTTTGGTTGAAAGTGGTTTGGAGAAAATCCATGGTGGAAAAGGGGAGTTAGGGCCCAGCTGCAGAGCGCGCACAGAGTGATCTTGAAAATAGGCCTAAATTTGTCTAGGTCCCCGTTTTTGCATTTTTGCTTTTTGCCTTTTTGGGGGTGTTCTGCATTTTTGCGGGTGGCTGCAGGGGTCTGGAGGCATAGCTGGGAAGGTCTAATATCGGAATCAAGTGGTTTGGACAAAATCCATAGCGAAAAGTTTTTCAGTTTTCAGACTTTTCGCTCACTTTCGTGTTTTCGGGGGGCTGTTTGGGGGGGTTCCTGGTTTTTGGGGGGTCTTGGAGCAATGCTGGGCATGCCTAATTTTGGTTGCAAGTGGTTTGGAGAAAATCCATGGTGGGAAAGGAGAGTTAGGGCCTAGCTGTAGAGCGCGCACGGAGTGATCTGGGAAATAGGCCTACATTTGTGTAAGTCCCTGTTTTTGCATTTTTGCTTTTTGCCTGTTTGGGGGTGTTCTGCTTTTTTGCCGGTGGCTTCAGGGGTCTGGGGGCATAGCTGGGAAGGTCTAATATCGGAATCAAGTGTTTTGACAAAATCCATGGCAATTTTTTTTTTCAGTTTTCAGACTTTTCGCTCACTTTCGTGTTTTCCGGGGCTGTTTGGGGGATTCCTGGTGTTTGGGGGGTTCGGGGGTCTTGGAGCAATGCTGGGCATGTCTAATTTTAATCGCAAGTGGTTTGGAGAAAATCCATGGTGGAAAAGGGGAGTTAGGGCCTAGCTGTAGAGGGCTCACAGAGTGATCTGGGAAATAGGCATAAATTTGTCTAAGTCCCAGTTTTTGCATTTTACTTTTTGCCTGTTTGGGGTGTTCTGCTTTTTTGCCGGTGGCTGCAGGGGTCTGGGGGCATAGCTGGGAAGGTCTAATATCGGATTCAAGTGGTTTGGACAAAATCCATGGTGAAAAAGATTTTCCGTTTTCAGAATTTTCGCTCACTTTCGTGTTTTCGGGGGGCTGTTTGGGGGGTTCCTGGTGTTTGGGGGGGTGGGGGGTCTTTGAGCAATGCTGGGCATGCCTAATTTTGGTTGCAAGTGGTTTGGAGAAAATCCATGGTGGAAAAGGGGAGTTAGGGCCCCGCTGCAGAGCGCGCACAGAGTGATCTTGGAAATAGGCCTAAATTTGTCTAGGTCTCCGTTTTTGCATTTTTGCTTTTTGCCTTTTTGGGGGTGTTCTGCTTTTTTGCGGGTGGCTGCAGAGGTCTGGGGGCATAGCTGGGAAGGTCTAATATCGGAATCAAGTGGTTTGGACAAAATCCATGGCGAAAAGTTTTTCCGTTTTCAGACTTTTAGCTCACTTTCGTGTTTTCGTGGGGCTTTTTGGGGGGGTTCCTGGTGTTTGGGGGGTCTTGGAGCAATGCTGGGCATGCCTAATTTTGGTTGCAAGTGGTTTGGAGAAAATCCATGGTGGGAAAGGGGAGTTAGGGCCTAGCTGCAGAGCGCGCACGGAGTGATCTTGGAAATAGGCCTAAATTTGTCTAGGTCTCCGTTTTTGCATTTTTGCTTTTTGCCTTTTTGGGGGTGTTCTGCTTTTTTGCGGGTGGCTGCAGAGGTCTGGGGGCATAGCTGGGAAGGTCTAATATCGGAATCAAGTGTTTTGACAAAATCCATGGCAAAAAAGATTTTCAGTTTTCAGACTTTTCGCTCACTTTCGTGTTTTCCGGGGCTATTTGGGGGGTTCCTGGTGTTTGGGGGGTTCGGGGGTCTTGGAGCAATGCTGGGCATGTCTAATTTTAATCGCAAGTGGTTTGGAGAAAATCCATGGTGGAAAAGGGGAGTTAGGGCCTAGCTGTAGAGGGCTCACAGAGTGATCTGGGAAATAGGCATAAATTTGTCTAAGTCCCAGTTTTTGCATTTTACTTTTTGCCTGTTTGGGGTGTTCTGCTTTTTTGCCGGTGGCTGCAGGGGCCTGGGGGCATAGCTGGGAAGGTCTAATATCGGATTCAAGTGGTTTTGACAAAATCCATGGTGAAAAAGATTTTCCGTTTTCAGAATTTTCGCTCACTTTCGTGTTTTCGGGGGGCTGTTTGGGGGGTTCCTGGTGTTTGGGGGAGGTTGGGGGGTCTTGGAGCAATGCTGGGCATGCCTAATTTTGGTTGCAAGTGGTTTGGAGAAAGTCCATGGTGGAAAAGGGGAGTTAGGGCCTAGCAGCAGAGCGCGCACGGAGTGATCTGGGAAATAGGCCTAAATTTGTCTAAGTCCCTGTTTTTGCATTTTTGCTTTTTGCCTGTTTGGGGGTGTTCTGCTTTTTTGTCGGTGGCTGCTGGGGTCTGGGGGCATAGCTGGGAAGGTCTAACATCGGAATCAAGTGTTTTGGAAAAAATCCATGGCGAAAAAGTTTTTCTGTTTTCAGACTTTTCGCTCACTTTCTTGTTTTCGGGGGGCTGTTTGGGGGGGGGTTCCTGGTGTTTGGGGGGGGTTGGGGGGTCTTAGAGCAATGCTGGGCTTGCCTAATTTTGGTTGCAAGTGGTTTGGAGAAAATCCATGGTAGAAAAGGGGAGTTAGGGCCTAGCTGCAGAACGCGCACAGAGTGATCTGGGAAATAGGCCTAAATTTGTCTATTTTCTATTTAGGGGGTTTTGTAGAGCGCTTGGTGACGCACAGCGGCGTGTCCCCGCGCTAATGAGCTAATATGTACCAGACTGATAAATGCAGAAAATTACTGTGAAAATAGAGCAGTCTTCAGCTTGGCTCTGAACAGTGTTTCTGAGGGTTCTAGTCGCAGTGCCATTGGTAGCTTGTTCCATCTGGATGCTGCAAGGAGCCTAAAAGATCTTCCACCCATCCGGGCTCTGGACACCCTGGGAATTGACAGGAGTCCTGAACCGGAAGATCTCAGAGAGCGAGATGGCTCATAGGGTGTCAGCAATCCTTTCAAAGGGAGCGGGGCTCTCCCGTTGATGATCCGGTGGCACGTGCACAGGGCTTTGAATTCCACCCTGCTGCGAATCGGGAGCCAGTGCAGAGACCGGAGGGCTGCTGCGGAGCCCGCTCTTCTAGATAGTCTAAGCACTAGTCTAGCAGCGGCATTCTGGAGAATCTGGAGACGGCTCAGGTTCTTTTCCAAGGTTCCCAAGTAGAGAAGATTGCCGTAATCCATCTTTGACGTGACTAGTGCATGCACCAAAGTTTGGCGGGCTCTGATAGGTAAGAATTTTAATACCTTCCTGAGACTTTTAAGGGTCCCAAAACATGATCCAACCACCTGATTGATCTGAGGACCGAAGGCAAGGTCAGAATCAAACCAAATGCCTAGGTTCTTTGCTTTCTGGCAAGGGGCAGGTAGTGGGCCCAAGCACGGTGGCCACCACGCCGACGTCCACGCTGATTGGCCTCCCCCCACTACCAGTACCTCGGTCTTGCCTCCGTTGAGTTTGAGGCAATTGGCGGACATCCAGGCCGCGAGATCTTGCATGCAAGCTCTGAAGATGTCCGCCGAGGGACCGGGGGTACGTGATAGGGAGATGACCAACTGCGTGTCGTCGGCATATGATACCATTTGGAGGCCATAGCTCTCTACCAAGGTAGCAATCGGGGCGACATAAAGATTAAAAAGAGTAGGGCTCAGGGACGAGCCCTGCGGCACCCCCTGATCCAGAGAGATGCGCTCAGAGTAATGGTCACCCTGCCTCACTTGGAAACCCCGGCCTGTAAGAAATGAATAAATCCACTTCAATGCTGCCCCTCTCACCCCGCCTTTGCTCAGACACTGTAGCAAGATGGAATGTGCTACAGTGTCGAACGCGGCGCTGAGGTCCAGGAGGATTAAGGCCATGGTTTGTCCCTCATCAGCACCTTGCCTGAGGGTTTCGGTAGCCCTAAGAAGGGCAGACTCCGTAGAGTGATGCGGCCGAAACCCGAATTGCGTAGGGTGAAGGAGATTACTTTCTTCCACAAATTTCATTAGCTGCTTATTTGCCACTTTCTCCGCGATCTTAGAAAAATAAGGCAGCAAGGAGATGGGACGAAGATTCTCTAGCTTCTCGGCGCTAATGTTGGGCTTCTTACGTAAGGGGAGCACCACAGCCTGTTTCCAGTCCTCTGGTATGGAACTGGATGAAAAGGAGATGTCTAGCAGATGTCTGATATAGGGTTCTAATGTTTCCAGACTGTCTCCCAGCCTCTTTGGAGAGGCGGGATCCCGAGGAGAGCCAGATTTAACAGATCTGCAAATCCCAACCAAATCCACCGGTGGAGGGGTGGTAAAATTAAGTAATAGATTGTGATCGGCTTCATCACTCAATAAGTCTGCTGACATTTCCGCTGCAGGAGGTATAAGGGGAAACGCGGAGTAAATCTTGGAGACTTTATCTCCGAAGTAGTTCGCAATGCGATTACATGCTGCTACTGAGTGGTCATCCTCTAAAGTAGAGGTTTTAGGGGTAGCCAGGGTTTTATATATGCTGAACAGTTCCCTGGACGAGTTCTCTGCCTCGTGGATTCTGTCAGCATAGTATGTGGCCTTCTCTATCCGTATCTTGTTGTGATAGGCACGTCTCTTAACGAGATAGGCCTCTTTCATCCGGTCGTCGTATGCCACTCTCCACTGCCTTTCTGCACGTTTACAGTCCCTTTTGGCACAGCGCAGCACCTCGCCAAACCAGGGGGCCGTTCTTTGTCTCTGTGCCCCTTTGGTTGAACGTCCCAACGGGGCTGTGCAGTCCAAAGCGGCAGTAATACGGTCGTTAAGCAACCTATTCGCTGTATTCACATCATTACCTCCTGGAGGACCTTCTGCCTTGAGGGCCGTATTAAAGTTTTGTAGGGAAAATCTTGCCCACCTACGCCGAGGATAATTGAGAGGGGTGGGGGCGCTGGCTTTATATTTGGGCAGGAAGATGGCAAATGGGACCAAAAAATGGTCTGTCCAAGGCAGGGGCACTGGAGGAGCAACTGAAACATCCTCCCAGTTTGCAAATATAGGATCAAGCAGATGCCCGCGATTCTGTGTAGGAAGCAGCCCCTTTAGTTCCAGCTGTAGGGTGTGAAGTTCATCCCGGAACTCCACCGCTCCTTTATCTGCTGGGTCGTCAAGATGTGTGTTCAGGTCTCCTAACAATAGAAACTTATCCCTCCTGATCGCTAATTCAGTCACACACTCTAAAAGATTCCCTTTGAATCTGGACATAGGTCCTGGAGGGCGATAGACTAGCAGACCCTTGATCGTCGTGCTCCCATCAATGTTTATGCTAAAGATCCCTGCCTCGCAACCTGCTAGGTTGACTCGTTCGAGTTTGCAGGCCCATTGCTGTTTAAAGGCAATCGCAATTCCTCCTCCTCTGCCTAAGGGTCTGTCCAGGCGCACCATTTGATAGTCGTCTGGTAGAGCCTGGACCACATCAGGATCAGAGTTGGCCTATAGCCAGGTTTCCGTGATAAACAACAGATCGAGATGTTTATCAATAAGAAGGTCATATACATCATGTCTATGGCAGCTAAGCGATCTGGCATTGATCAGGCCGCAGGACAACAGAGAGGCGCTAGCCCTGGAGTTAGCGAGCATAGTGCTAAAACAAAATTGGCAGTGTTTACATCCTTCGGTCTCCCCCACCCTTATGCTATGGAGGCCCGGGGTACATGTGAACGAGGAGTAACTTACTAAATCGCTCTTGCTCCAGGTAATTCTGCCATCGAGGACAGGGGGTGTGGCCCTAGGCCGTGTCCGGTCGCGGACGGGCGCAGACGGGCTTGGCTTTGGCGCGGCTTCGGCGCGCATCCAGCGCGCCCGCTGCGCCAGCCCGCTGCGCCGTCTGGCCGTGTGACACATTATATAGGGTGTGAGGAGGGTGGGAGTCCGGCGCGACTAGAGCGCAGCCCCCAGCCACACCTAAAATGGCGCCTGCCGCCACCAGCACCTGATCAAACAACACGGCTGGGCGAGGCAGGGAAAGAGAATATAGTCGTGAAAAGAAGTGTCAGTGTGCCTCAGCAAATTCCCAGTTAAAATTCATTATTTAGAAGCCCCCCAGTAAAATTGATAAAAACGATCTATTTGGCTGTTAAAATACAGAATCACAAATGTAAAATGCAGCAAATCAGTTCTGGTACAAAAACGCTCGCAGCCCTAGTGTCTCTCACTAGGGAGAGCACAAGAAAGGCAGCGAGGGCTTTACAGAGCAGCCCTAAGTAGCCTGGGAGGGCGGGAGTCCGGCGCGACTAGAGCGCAGCCCCCAGCCACACCTAAAATGGCGCCTGCCGCCACCAGCACCTGATCAAACAACACGGCTGGGCGAGGCAGGGAAAGAGAATATAGTCGTGAAAAGAAGTGTCAGTGTGCCTCAGCAAATTCCCAGTTAAAATTCATTAATTAGAAGCCCCCCCAGTAAAATTGATAAAAACGATCTATTTGGCTGTTAAAATACAGAATCACAATTGTAAAATGCAGCAAATCAGTTCTGGTACAAAAACGCTCGCAGCCCTAGTGTCTCTCACTAGGGAGAGCACAAGAAAGGCAGCGAGGGCTTTACAGAGCAGCCCTAAGTAGCCTGGGAGGGCGGGAGTCCGGCGCGACTAGAGCGCAGCCCCCAGCCACACCTAAAATGGCGCCTGCCGCCACCAGCACCTGATCAAACAACACGGCTGGGCGAGGCAGGGAAAGAGAATATAGTCGTGAAAAGAAGTGTCAGTGTGCCTCAGCAAATTCCCAGTTAAAATTCATTAATTAGAAGCCCCCCAGTAAAATTGATAAAAACGATCTATTTGGCTGTTAAAATACAGAATCACAAATGTAAAATGCAGCAAATCAGTTCTGGTACAAAAACGCTCGCAGCCCTAGTGTCTCTCACTAGGGAGAGCACAAGAAAGGCAGCGAGGGCTTTACAGAGCAGCCCTAAGTAGCCTGGGAGGGCGGGAGTCCGGCGCGACTAGAGCGCAGCCCCCAGCCACACCTAAAATGGCGCCTGCCGCCACCAGCACCTGATCAAACAACACGGCTGGGCGAGGCAGGGAAAGAGAATATAGTCGTGAAAAGAAGTGTCAGTGTGCCTCAGCAAATTCCCAGTTAAAATTCATTAATTAGAAGCCCCCCAGTAAAATTGATAAAAACGATCTATTTGGCTGTTAAAATACAGAATCACAAATGTAAAATGCAGCAAATCAGTTCTGGTACAAAAACGCTCGCAGCCCTAGTGTCTCTCACTAGGGAGAGCACAAGAAAGGCAGCGAGGGCTTTACAGAGCAGCCCTAAGTAGCCTGGGAGGGCGGGAGTCCGGCGCGACTAGAGCGCAGCCCCCAGCCACACCTAAAATGGCGCCTGCCGCCACCAGCACCTGATCAAACAACACGGCTGGGCGAGGCAGGGAAAGAGAATATAGTCGTGAAAAGAAGTGTCAGTGTGCCTCAGCAAATTCCCAGTTAAAATTCATTAATTAGAAGCCCCCCAGTAAAATTGAGTAAAATTTGATTTTTACCGTTTTTGCATTTTTGCTTTTTGTCTGTTTGGGGGTGTTCTGCTTTTTTGCCGGTGGTTGCAGGGGTCTGGGGGCATAGCTGGGAAGGTCTAATATCGGAATCAAATGTTTTGGACAAAATCCATGGTGAAAAAGTTTTTCAGTTTTCAGACTTTTCGCTCACTTTCGTGTTTTCTGGGGCTGTTTGGGGGGGTTCCTGGTCTTTGGGGGGTTCGGGGTCTTGGAGCAATGCTGGGCATGCCTAATTTTTATTGCAAGTGGTTTGGAGAAAATCCATGGTGGAAAAGGGGAGTTAGGGCCTAGCTGTAGAGGGCTCACGGAGTGATCTGGGAAATAGGCATAAATTTGTCTAAGTCCCCGTTTTTGCATTTCACTTTTTGCCTGTTTGGGGTGTTCAGCTTTTTTGTCGGTGGCTGCAGGGGTCTGGGGCATAGCTGGGAAGGTCTAATATCGGAATCAAGTGTTTTGGACAAAATCCATGGCGAAAAAGTTTTTCAGTTTTCAGACTTTTTGCTCACTTTCGTGTTTTCGGGGGGCTGTTTGGGGGGTTCCTGGTGTTTGGGGGAGGTTGGGGGGTCTTGGAGCAATGCTGGGCATGCCTAATTTTGGTTGCAAGTGGTTTGGAGAAAGTCCATGGTGGAAAAGGGGAGTTAGGGCCTAGCAGCAGAGCGCGCACGGAGTGATCTGGGAAATAGGCCTAAATTTGTCTAAGTCCCTGTTTTTGCATTTTTGCTTTTTGCCTGTTTGGGGGTGTTCTGCTTTTTTGCTGGTGGCTGCTGGGGTCTGGGGGCATAGCTGGGAAGGTCTAACATCGGAATCAAGTGTTTTGGACAAAATCCATGGCAAAAAAGATTTTCAGTTTTCAGACTTTTCGCTCACTTTCGTGTTTTCCGGGGCTGTTTGGGGGGTTCCTGGTGTTTGGGGGGTTCGGGGTCTTGGAGCAATGCTGTGCATGCCTAATTTTTATTGCAAGTGGTTTGGAGAAAATCCATGGTGGAAAAGGGGAATTAGGGCCTAGCTGCAGAGCGCGCACGGAGTGATCTGGGAAATAGGCATAAATTTGTCTAAGTCCCCATTTTTGCATTTCACTTTTTGCCTGTTTGGGGTGTTCAGCTTTTTTGTCGGTGGCTGCAGGGGTCTGGGGCATAGCTGGGAAGGTCTAATATCGGAATCAAGTGTTTTGGACAAAATCCATGGCGAAAAAGTTTTTCAGTTTTCAGACTTTTTGCTCACTTTCGTGTTTTCGGGGGGCTGTTTGGGGGGTTCCTGGTGTTTGGGTGAGGTTGGGGGGTCTTGGAGCAATGCTGGGCATGCCTAATTTTGGTTGCAAGTGGTTTGGAGACAGTCCATGGTGGAAAAGGGGAGTTAGGGCCTAGCAGCAGAGCGCACACGGAGTGATCTGGGAAATAGGCCTAAATTTGTCTAAGTCCCTGTTTTTGCATTTTTGCTTTTTGCCTGTTTGGGGGTGTTCTGCTTTTTTGCCGGTGGCTGCTGGGGTCTGGGGGCATAGCTGGGAAGGTCTAACATCGGAATCAAGTGTTTTGGAAAAAAATCCATGGCGAAAAAGTTTTTCCGTTTTCAGAATTTTCGCTCACTTTCGTGTTTTCGGGGGGCTGTTTTGGGGGTTCCTGGTGTTTGGGGGGGGTTGGGGGGTCTTGGAGCAATGCTGGGCATGTCTAATTTTGGCTGCTAGTGGTTTGGAGAAATTCATGGTGGAAAAGGGGAGTTAGGGCCTAGCTGCTGAGTGCGCTCGGAGTGATCTGGGAAATAGGCCTAAATTTGTCTAAGTCCCCGTTTTTGAATTTTTGCTTTTTGCCTGTTTGGGGGTGTTCTGCTTTTTTGCCGGTGGCTGCAGGGGTCTGGGGGCATAGCTGGGAAGGTCTAATATCGGAATCAAGTGTTTTGGACAAAATTCATGGTAAAAAAGTGTTTCCGTTTTAGCTCACTTACCTGTTTTTGGAGTGCTGTTTTGGGGGCTTCTAGGTTATTGGGGGTGGGTTTTGGGGTCTGAGAGCACTGCTGGCACAGTCTAATTTTGATTGCATCTGTTTTTCAGAAAATCCATGGTGGAAAAGGGGAGTTAGGGCCTAGCTGCAGAGCGCATTTGGACTGAATTGAAGGTAGGCCCATTTTTGCTTTTTGCCTGTTTGGGGGTGCTCTGCTTTTTTGCGGGTGGCTGCAGGGGTCTGGGGGCATAGCTGGGAAGGTCTAATATCGGAATCAAGTGGTTTGAACAAAATCCATGGCAAAAATGTTTTTCAGTTTTCAGACTTTTCGCTCAGTTTTGTGTTTTCGGGGGGCTGTTTGGGGGTTCCTGGCATTTGGGGGGGGGTTGGGGGGTCTTGGAGCAATGCTGGGCATGCCTAGTTTTGGCTGCAAGTGGTTTGAAGAAAATCCATGGTGGGAAAGGGGCGATTTGGCCTAGTTGAAGAAAGCGTTTGACACTATTTTTAACTTAGGGCTCGTTAGGGTTAGCAGTATTGCATGTGTTTGGGGGTATTCGAGATTTTGGCAACTGGGTTCTGGGGTCTACTCTTGGAGCACTTGTCGAGAAATGTCTAATTTTGGTTGCAAGTGGTTTGAAGAAAATCCATAGTGGAAAAGGGGGGATTTGGGCCTACTTTACTTTCAAAGTACGTTTTGTCACCATTTTCCACTAGGCCTCAGACAGGTAGCAGTATTGCACGCTTTTTGGGGTAGGATTGGGGGTCTTCTACATTTTTGCAACTGGGTTTAAGGGTCTGGGAGCAGTGCTGGGAAGGTCTAATTTTGTTCTAAAATCGCAGTTTACAGTACACCTAGCTTGAGGCGAAAGATCCGCAAAATTCGCCCATACTTATTTATCCTTCAAAAGGAGATTCAGAGTACGTTATTTCGAAACTATTGTACTGTCGATTCTGAAACTGAAAGTTTGACTTTTTGCACTACACAGCGTACGTACCTTATATTTTTTTCTCAGTGGTGTTTTAATATCACTTCCTGTTTTTACATCAACATTTACAGGGTGGCTTTCACCTTGTGCAATGGGAAAAAGGATGAAGTCAGGCTTCACATTAGCGAGCTGCAATTCAGCATCCGCCAGGCAGGCAGTGGACAGGGTGTCTTCTGGTCACCAACATTGATCGACGGAGCGTAAGATGGAATGGAGGAGTACTGCAAAGAGGAGGAATGGCTGGATGCATGCAACTTCCCAAATTCAACAGGACAACTACAACAACATACAGTAACAGTATCCATTCATTTCTACTTATCTTTTAAGTAATGTTATTGCTGTGAACCTCTATGAGTGTGACTCTGCATTTCTTTGCTCTCTGCTTCTAAATTCATCCCTCCAGCCATTGTATAGGTTTTACTTTGCTATTTTTCAAACTAATTTTATGTACAAAGTGTGTCTCTAAGTGCAGAGATAGGCAAGTGAAAACGCATAATTACTGCAGCTCTGTACTGTCGCATTCTTTCATTCATAGTTAGTACGTTGTAGAAAGTACTACTTACTTTTCAGTAACGTATCCATGTAGCAAACAACTTGATGCATGCAGTAGTTCATGCACTTCCTTTATATCACTTAAAAGATCTATCGATAGCTTTGTATCCAAAGATTTGTTTATTTTCATTTGTTGTTTGTCCATGCTGTGCTTTTTTTTCTTCTCTCAACAAAACTTTCCCAAAAAACCCCATTCCGATCCAATTTCCAAACCCTAACCCTCTTCCCCCGGGCTGTGTGGTTTTCATTGATGTGTGAGTAAATGACAGCAATAATTCCATGCACCTGCTGGGGAGGATAAGGTCATAGCAACAGAAAATGAATTACATTTCGAGGCTGGTGAAGGAATCTGAGGATATATTCTTACTCAGCTCGACACAGACCCATGACTGTGGCAAATCAAAGCAGATTTTCATGGGCACCATCAACTGGATTGATCATCAAGAACATCCTCCTCCTACACGTGGCAAATGATTACGCTGCTGTGTCCTTCACCTTCAGTACTATTTCTTGTAGTAGTAGCCAATGTCAAATACCACGCAAGTAGTAGTTATACTTTCAATACTTTAGCATTTGTAAGGCTACATTATGGCACTGTTCTAGTGTACTGCCACGTGCTATAGTATTTATCGTACTGTTCTAATGCTCCGCTCAGGCCAATCAAGGTTTCATTTTCTTTTTTTTCATATGCTGCAACTGCCACTGTGTACCACCACTAGTACCACCGCAATGATGCCATTTCATCCACCCAGGATTGCCAACCTTAATCGCCATTTGCCATGCAGCCAGCCCTGTGCCTAGCCCTATTTTCAAACATGAATTACAGGTAAGATAAGCGTTTGGGGGGAGGAAGAATAATGGAGTAGTAGGAGAGACGAGAGACTGACGGCAGTACTAGTAAAGTCCTAGGACAATTGAATTCACTAACTCTGTGAGAGGCACTTAGTTTGGTAAACATTTGGGCAATTACTTACACAATGTGAATCAAGAAGCCACTTAAGTTTCAGGAAAACAAACTTACAGTTAAACCCCCCCCCCCCCAGCCTCAACTGTAGTAAAAACACGTTGCTATGTTTAAGTTGAAAGTAATAAATAGTTATATCCCTAACAAAAATAAACTATCCTGCAAGACCCCACCCACCCACCCTCCCTAACCCCAAAGAATGTCCATGAAATAAAAAGTCCCCAAAGTCCAAAAAACCCAACTCCCAATTCCCACCCCCCCCCCCCCAAAAGTCTTTAAAAAAGGGGCAAGGGACAGTCTCTCATCCTCTAATGCCGCCGGCGGTGTACTTTTATAGCCAGGTGGTCATGCTCCTTGCGGAGGTTCTTGAGCAGGATTTTCATTTTCTTCTGCTCCTGCTCAAGGTAGGACACCCTGAGGGTTAGGCGGTGCACACATGCCTTTGAAGTGCTGTGGGGGGCAGCTGATTTTTTGACTGCTTGGCGGTGGAGGGTGGCTGTAGTACCATGGCTCCGTACCGCTGGAGGCTTGCGCTGACTGGCTGACCCAGGGAGCGCGAAGGAGGATGCAGCTGTCGCTGTGGATGTTGTGGAAGTCGACTGCGTGTCCTCCTCCTCCTGGGCCACCAGCCGCCGATATTCGGCGACAGTCGCCTCCAGCTTCCGTTGCCGGGCCTGTCTAGCCAGCTCCTTCCGTGACAGTTTTGAACGAGCATCTATATGAAGAAAGAAAGACATATTCTGTAACCAATGCTCTTTAAGATTAACACAAAATAATTCAGCAGAAAGTTGTGTCACAGTAGAACTAGCAACTTGCAAGCACAGTACATAACATTTGTGGCCTATATCTATCTAACCTCCCACTTCTTCAACCTTGCTCTAACATTAGTGGGAGTTTCAGGGATCAATTCTACGAGCACTATGGACTCACTCCATTAGAGTCGACTATGACAGTACACCAGTCTTATTCTTCTTCTTCTCTCTTGTTTAGCGAAATTGGTACGTAAAGTACTGGAAGCCGGCATAATGCCAGCGCAGTCAACTTGCACCCGAGAAAAACAGACGCACGCCATGATGACACAGGCTTGCGTTACTGTACCAGTCCAGTAGATGCAGGTGGCGAAGCTCTTACTTTTCTAATATGGGTGGAACTGAGAATACTCTGTTACAAGGGCTACTGCTTAATTAATTTAACTTTCACCCTACAGTGCCAATGACTACTAGAAAAGGAAAATGAAGAAGATAAATAATATGATTATCTATCCCTTCACAGGATATGTATTTGCTTACATATGGGATGACTTTAGGTGCTTAGTTTTTTATTGAGTGAACACTGATAGGCCATACATGAATGACAGAGTTGTACTAAAATTATTAACAGAGGTAGTGAGTGGCCCCCGTAAATGCAGGATCTATGCTGTGCTTGCAATACAAAATACTGCTACTATTTATGATAGTATTTGGAAAAATTGCAACTTCTTTTCCTTGCCTTTCCTACACTGGAACGGACGTGCGGGTGCGGTGTTACATGCTCTTCAAAGTAACACTTAGTTCATCCAGTGACCGTCTACTCTCTCTACATACACATATGCTATCTATGAGTCAGATAGTACCATGATCCAGGCATCCATCCATTCAAAGTAAATGTCAATCATTCTTCTTAATGTCTCAACTGGACAAACCTTACTTTTTCTCACGGGAAAACAAAATTTTCATTTTATTTTGGTAAACCGCAAGCCATGCATCCGTGCTTGACTTGCATTTGAATTTCAACCAAAGGATATATTGCGCACACATACAGTTTCTGTTTCACCCACCCAGGAAGTCGTCTTCCCTTTCTCCTTCCACTCATCCTGGCTTCATCCTTCAACCGGCCATGCATCATATTCCCAGCCACCTCGGGCAGCAATCAAACACGTATCATTCTTTGCCAGTCATCATTACTTTTAACTCGTCCTTCCACACTTACTTACACCCTTCTTTCCCTTTTCGTTCATCCCATCCATCAAGTTCATCTCTGATCTGACTTGGATTTTCGAAAAAGCTTTCACAGCTGAGTTGAAGGCAATTTAGAGGAGGCTACTACCTGGTTGATAAAAACTTAGTTCTAAATTTGTAAGTCTTCTTAACAGTATAGTATACTTGTACTGTACAACATATACACCCATGCAGAGAGCACACTCTGCAGTCTGGAATCTCAATAAGTAAGGAACATAATAGCTTACCACTGTCCGCCACTACAGTGGCATCCCACACAGCAGTTTCCGCTGGCTGTTGCACCGCCTCTGCCCCAGGAGTGCCCACCTCCACGCTGGCCCCGGCACTGGTGGATGGTTGTGCCGATGTTCCGCCTTGAAAATACATTTCAGATTCTTAGATGCCATATATACCACTCCCTAGTATTTTGTCTAGGAATGACAAAATGTCACTACGACTACACACACAAATTTAATAATTTGTGACTGTCTAGTCAAAAATAAAAATTGCCCTTTTTTCAGGGAAGGGTGTTGTCTTGCTACACTTTTTGGCACAACTGATGAATGCTTGCTTTTTAACATGCACCATTTTTCTCATAACAGGCAGAAGCTTCCCTTCTAGAACAAGAGCAAGATCAGATCATCATCACTAGGACGGAGTCAGCAACGATTCAGCACGACAAAGAAGATTTGAACTTCGAACCAGGTGAGGGCTCGCCCACAATTAATGTGTGAAATCACTAAGCACTTTTCCATTTTCAATCCACCGTTTATGTTGTATGATGAACTTGATTTTAATAAATGTTTTTACTTTTAATAAAGCTTTAAAACTTACATAGACTCTGTGGTTTTTGGTCATGAGTGAGTGAGCGAAAGGGTTTGCAATTAGCAAGCATGAGTCCGTGGCTCTGACAGTTCTGGACTCTGACTCCGTAGTCTTATGTCCTGGGTTAGATAATCATTGGGGATCAATCATCGATGAATTAGGGAGCTAACAGGTAGATTCATCAAAGACCCGTTTTGCGAGTCTTTAATAGCGATTCATAAGGAATCGCTATTACAGACTTGCAAAACGGGATTCATGTAGGAATCGCAAAATAAATTGCGATTCCTACACATTCCTTATTTGCGATTAGCAAATAAGGAATAACTCCCCATTCATTCCTATGGGCCTAAAGACCCATAGGAATGAATGGGGAGTATTCCTTATTTGCGATTAGCAATTAGCTAATCGCAAATAAGATAGCGATTTCAAGGGTGCCAGGGGTGTCCAAAGGACACCCTGTAGCACCCCTGAAATGCAAATTTACACAGGTGTTGCGCACACACATGTCCAGAGGACATGTGTGTGTGTAACATGCAACAGAGAAAAATGCACTAAAGTGCTTTTTTCTTTCTTTTTGCAATTTACCACGAAGTCAGACTTCGTGGTAAATAGCAACCAAATATTGCGAATTCACAATTTCATATTGGTTAATGAATTGCATTTAAGGAATCTCTAATAGAGATTCCTTAAATCCAATTCCTCGCAAATATGCGATTTCGCAAATAGCGAATTTTGCATTTGGGATGATGAATTCCAAATGCAAAAATTACACTCGCAAAGGGCCAGATTCTCAGAATCTGGCCCTTTGCGAGCGCAATTTAGCTTGATGAATCTACCTGCAAATGACTCTGCCACACTAGCTAGTCAGTAAGGAGATTGGGGGTTCAAATTCTGTTATGACTGAGGTATGTGGAAAGTCTAACTGCGCCTATTATAATTGATAAACAATGCACTATTTAGTATCCATAGTTCTGTTTGTGCAGAATTGTCCCTGCAACAATAGTAGTATGGATTGTTCTCCTATCCAATCCAAAAGTAAACTAGTATCTTATTCTTTCTTGGTGGTCTTTGGCATTTTATTGTAGGGAATTTTCAAAGCATAAACATTTAGAAGACTTCAAAAGACATTATGGACAACCCAGAGGACTGCACTCAGTGCATAGAGCTATTGCTGAATAGAATGGGAGTTTCGTTTAACACCTTTTGCCAACTGTGCAAGCTTAGTTAGCGACACAGACAGACTAATAATAATAATCTAGTAGTACCACAGGGAGTCATAGTAGAGGCAGGATAAGAATTTAGAAACAGTCTACAAGAAGATCAAAGATGATTTAGAAAAAATCGAATCAGGAACGTTAGTAAAAAATAGGTACTCTAAAGGATAGGGAAGTATAATTATTAATATTACCATGAAAACTTACTGGGGCCAGCAGAGGAGCCCTCGCCGGACCGATCCTGGCCTTCCTGTTCCTGCTCCGCCGGCGCCGCTACCTCCTCCTCTGTCCTCTTGCCCCTGGGGGAGCTGATGTACAACATGAAAGAAAGACCCAAACATGGATGATTGTTGTCAACCAAATCAAACATTTCAAGAGAACAATAACAAATTATTTCGGGGGAAATAGCAAATAAACAACAATTGCACTACATTTATTTATCTGATGTGGTCTACTAGGATATTAGAATTGTTGGATTCGCGGACCGTCGACTTGGAAAGTTATGTAACTCACTCAACCAACTACAAAAAGGTTCGACTAGGACTGGCAGGCAGCACTCCGCAGCACGTGAAGTGACAGACAAAGTCCATCGTGATTGTAGACCAGTGAGAACACTAAAAAGTAAGTTTCCTACTACATAACCAGTCATTAAAATACTCAAACTATCAATCCACCACCACTATTTCTTCTTAGTGGCAGGTGTACAAAGGAAGGACTGGACTTGAGTCTCTAGGGGCAGATTTACAAGCCCCTTGCGGCTCTTTTGCTCCGTCGATGCGTGACTTTTGTGACGCAGCGGCAGCGCAAAGAGACGCCATGGTGCAGGGTATATTAACAAAGTGACGCATCTGGGAGATGCATCACGTTGTAAAGCCCTGCGCCATCAGGGGGCGTTCCGGCGCAAGGGAGGGTGTTCCTGCGCAGTAACGCATCTTAAAAGTGGCTGAGTGAAATCTACAAGATTTCACTCAGTCACTTTTAGGCCAATGCTGCGTCACTCAAAACCATGGGAGCCGGGTACGGGGTACGTGACCCTTCCCCTTGCCGGCTTCCTTTGCCATGGTCCTGGACAGGAATGGAAATAATAAATAGGAAAGAGAATAGGGAAAAAGTAAATAAAAGAAGAGGTAAAAAAAAGTAGTTTTAAAGTAACCAAAAGTATAAGAAAACACAAAATATAGATCTAGATAAATAGAGGGACAAATAATAAGTAAAAAAGATTTTAAAAAACTTCAAACAAACAAAGGATGGCAAAGATTGAAGCTGGATAGAAAAAGCATGCCCAGAACCATCGCAATGAATGAAAAACAAGATGGCCGCGCCTATTGAGGACCGCGTGGGTAAGTTCACACGATATTTGCCCCGCGAGTACGCAAAAACACACGCGAACTCGTAATAGCGCAACGCACACAACGCAAGATTGCCAATAGCGCCCGGAAACGGAAATACGCAATGCGCACAAGATGGCCACGCCCATGTACGACCGCATGGGTAACTTTGCGGTTATTGTGCTGCAAGCGGCCTGCGAAGACGCAAAAAACCCAGCGAACACGCTAAAAAAATCCGCTAATTCGCACGAATTTTCGGATTTTGCAGATTGCGAGGTCTAGTTCGCGCGAATTCGCAGATGGCGAATTCACAAATTTCGCCCATACTTACATAATTCCAAGAATTACATAAACAGTCAAATATCAGATGCATACCCTTCAGTCGGCAGTCACAGAGTTAGAGACATTGGGAAATATTTTCATGAAAATGGCAGAGCGCGGTTCCGGAAGTAAATTTGCTATGCCGAGCTTCGTCATTTTCAAGACTCAGGCATGCACTGTATTAACAAGAATACGGAGCATAACTGCACTTAACCCTGCACTGGAGCTAAAAAAAAGCTGCCTAGTGCCTACGTAGGCACCCTTGCATCATGTGCAAGGGTGCCTGCTTTGCAGGGAGGATTGTGTTTGTGCAGGAAGGCATACCTTCATGCACAAAAGCAATCATTAATGGTGTGTTGCTCCTTCTATGTGTGCTGCAGAGTGCAGCACACATAGAAAGAGCAAAAAAGGAGGAGAAATAAAAGTATTTCTCTTTGTTGCACCACAATAACGCCTCCTTTTGAAAGGCATTAGTTTTTGGCGCTGCCTTCGATTTACAGATCCTTGTAAATCTGGAGCTGTGTCAAAAAACATGGGGCATATTTATAAGGGGTTATCGCTACCAGAATGTCACTTTTTATGGTTTCCTAGCGGCGATAAGCCCTTTGCCTTAATTACAAGGTGGCGTAAAGCCACTGAATGTGCCTTGTAAATAATGACCCTTTTCTAACAGAACTTAGCGTGAAAGGGGCAGGCAATGGGTGTTGCGGAGGGTGTTCCACCTCAATACCCATTGCTTTTGAAACTGCTCCCTATTTACAAGGGTGACATAAATATGGGGCAGCACAAAAATAAGACCAGGAAAGACCTGGTCTCAGCCTGGCGAAACAAGGAGCATTATTAATTTCTCCTCGAAGTAGATGTTTCTATATGTGCTGCATTACGCAGCACATATAGAAACAGCAAATTGCCATTAGTGATTGTTTTTTGTGCAGGAAGGTTTGCATTTGTGCACATAAACAATAATTTAAAAATGACAAGTTGCAACTTCTGTGTGAGCTGCACAAAGCAGCAAAAGAAGTTATAAATTGACATTACGAATTGTTTATGTGCAGGAAGGGCCATGTTCCTGCACATGAACAATCATTTCCTGCAACGCAGACACCCTCACACTGTGGTGCAAGGTTGCCTGCGTTGGCTCTAGGCCAGTGCTAGGGGAAACGCAGGGGTGCACCACATTCTTGTGAATATGGCGCATCCCTGCGTTTTTAAACTGACGGAGTGCGGCGTTAGCAATTTTGAAGCTACACTGCGCTCCGCCAGTTTATTGTAAATATGCCCCCATGGGTGTTGCTGGGAACGCCCACAGTAACACCCATTGCACGCCCCTTTGCACAGAAAACCGCATTGCAGAGGGCCATACTTACAAAGCTGTGTTAAGCCAAATAAAGTGGCTTTGCGCACCCTTGTAAATAAGGGCCAGCATGGAGAGCCACTGGAGCGTAAAAAAAGTGCCACTCCGGTGGTGCTAGGGGCTTGTAAATATGCCCCACATTTCATTGAGTGGTGACTACTGGTACCCTGTATCAGACCATCAAAAAATCCTTCTAATCATAACAGTTCATCCATCAGTTGCAATATGTGGTTGGATGATGGTAAGAGTGGATATGTCGTCGGCGTTTCTGTCTCTTAATGCTTGAAAAGTGCACAGAAAAGTACAAAATATTATTTTCAAACTGCTTCTTCAGTAGCACTTCTTTTTTGTCATATTAGTATTCACCCAGTCTCTTGGGAGAAAATTGGGTAGCCCAGTTTGTATTTACTGAATTTTATTTATAAGTAAAGGCCACAAAGCTTTTGTAATGTCTTTGAAATGTCGGAAAATATGTGTCAGATTTTGGAGAAGAAATCATGTTGGTGGGAATAATTATTGTTATTATGTCACTGTGCACATCTATACATGAATTTCACTTTTTCAAAAGGCTGCATTTCCTTGTCATTCTCATTGCCATTTTTGATAGTGAATTGAAGGTCTTAATTTCTACCCCAATCATATACACCGCCTGTTTGATAGAATGAAAGTGATTTGTAACCCCATATGTATGAACAAAAATGCTTAATGCAGATAAAACACTTTGGGCCTGATTCACAAAGGTAAACTGAGACAATAGTCTAACTTTACGACTTTCGGTATTCACAAAGGGCATTAATATGTTGTAAAGTTAGACTTTTATCTCAGTTAAACTTAAGTTTTGGTCTTAAGTTCAACTGAGACCAAAACTGAGACAAAAGTCCAACTTTACTTCTCGCCAATGCCCTTTGTGCAAAAAGGTACTGGCAACTTTGAGGTTATCCAACTTAAATGGAAGAAGAGCTCCACACATTGAAGTGATAATTTTTTCTGGGTGTACCTTTCTGCTGCAGCAGAATAGCAGATGGTGGCCCGCAATCTCCACCCACACCTCCTCTTTCTCAGACTTCAAAGAGGTGTGGGAATGGGAGTGGTACTCTTGTGCAGCCATCTGCCTTCCTCACTTTTAGCAGCAGATTTTTACAGACCCACAGATGACACAGAATTACACTCCAAGATGACAGTGGTTCATTCAGAGCCGGTTCTACACTCTCTTTTCATTCAGAACAGAGGTGGGCTCTTAAATCATATTTGGGTAGGAAAAGAGAGCTTTGAGTAGGAGCATAGGAGGGCTTTTCTTATTTTGTGGGGCGAATGCAGGGTGATGCCATCAGGTGGAATGGGACGGTGGATGGACACCAGTTACTTTTTAACTCTAGAAAAGGCGGCCAGAGGGTGGCGGAAAAAGGTGGCTGGACACCAGCTAAATATATATACACAGTATATATATATATGGGTTTAGCGTTGCACAGAGAATACATTTGGATATTCCATATGTATCATTAAGTAAGAAACAACTAAATTAAGGAGCAGAAAATAAATATCCTATGATACTCCAAGAAACACCAAGTCATTTCAGATGATAAAATATGAACAAACAACTGCAACTCTTCAATTAAACTCATCCTGTCTTACTTCCTACATAAACAATTGTTATCCTTTTTTCACTTATGTTCAACATGAAATTGTCAAAAAGAGTGATGTTCTACGTGACATCACGGATTTCTACTACAATGTCACTTGAAACACTCGGTTAAAAACATAAACATTATTAAGAAACACCCACCCACCATTCTGCACATTGCATATACTACTGTTAAACAATGCAGTAGAATCAACTTTCCTAATGTCACAATAGTGAACACCCAAATTGATTGTATCCTTGCTTGGTCCTGCAACCTCCTTTAATTAACTCTACAGAGTCTTCAGAGACCTGTGGGGAGTGAGGTATGACTGCCCTTTGCTCAAGCACAATCTCTACCTTTCACCAGGCTGTTAGTGATGTCAAGAACCCCTTATTGGAAGACACACACGTTAATGATAATCGCCCTTGTAGAAATCGAACTGTGCTTAATGTAGAAATTATCCCCAAGAAATTTGAGAATATTCAATACAATATAACAAGTGATCAAAAAAAGGCTTTCATGACTTCGTCCCAGAATGTTTAGATCCAAAAAGCTGTGCCTCATAATTTACAAAATGTTTTTCTGTTCCATTGAATTATTTAACTTCTAATGCAGTTCGTCTTGTGATTGCAGTTATGTAGGGGCACACTTTCTCATACAGAAAATACTTTTAAATAGATGATCTTTAAGAGAAAGTTGATATTAATTGTGCTACAACATAATGAACAGTGTAAAGAATCATATTTTGAAATGCAAGAAAGAATACTTTATAATATACATATAAAACCACAAGAAAGTTTATTTTGAAGGTTCATCATTAGACATTTTCAATGTTAATGATAACATAAATGCAACCAAAAGAAGGATCATCATATCCTACTATAGCCGTATAGACAGCCATAGCGGGCTGTACCGGCCATTAATGGCCCACTCCAGCGTTCGGTGAGGCCCTTTAACGCTGGAGCGGGCCTTCCGGCTGTAGCAGGCTATACTGTCCATTAAAGGCCCACTCCAGCGGTAAAGGCCCGAGTTGAAGGTGAGGGCCTGTAAAGCTAGAGCTGGCCTTTTAGAGCCACTGTAGCCCACTACAGAAGACTATAAGGCTATTAGAACACTTCACCCCTAGAGGGCAGAATGTTTTAATAAGTAAAATGAAGGCCTCACACAGCCGGAGGGGTTCGAGAGCCCCTCGTGCTCTATGACGACTTTGTTCACTGCAACAGCTCTGACAGGAAAACATTGCAATGTTGATGCTCAAAACATTTGAATGTTGATGCTCCGGGCTTCTACAAGCCATTAGAAGCCCAGATCACTCCTTTGTCTTCAATGGAGGGCTCAACATTCCGATGTTCTAAAAAGTATTATAACATTGGACTGTTGAGCACTCCATTGAAAACAAAGGCCTCGGAGAGCCTGAGGGGATTTCAACCCTCTGGTGCTCCGTGAGACCTTTGATTTACAAATAAGAACATTCTGCCCTCTAGGGAGGTAATGTTCTAATACTCTTAGAGCCCTCCGTAGCGGGCTCTACTAGCCATTAAAGGCCTGCACTCTTGTTAAATGGTCTCGCCGTAAACACTGGAGAGGGGCTTTAATATAGCCTTATAGCCCACCGTAGCGGGCTATACCGGCTATTAAAGGCCTGCTACCGTGTTAAAGGCCCGAACCGAAGGAGAGGGACTTTAACAAGGTAGCAGGACTTTAATAGCCGGTATAGCTCTGCTACGAAGGGCTATAAGGCTATTAGAACATTCTGCCACTAAAGGGCAGAATGTTCTAACAAATAAAACAAAGGCTTCTCGGGCCTCCAGGGGATTTAAATCCCCTCGAGCTCCGAGGGGCCTTTGTAAGACATTAGAATCTTACTCGGCAGAACTTTACCGGCCCGTAGAAGCAGGGAGAACTCCATTGTCTTCAATGGAGCTCCCAACATTCCAATGTTCTAATATAGCCTTATAGCCCGCCGTAGCAGGCTAAACCAGCTATTAAAGGCCCACTCCAGTTTGGCTCGGGCAAGGGCCTTTAACAAGGGATCGGGACTTTAAAAGACGATATAGCCCAAATACGAAGGGCTATAAGGATATTAGAACATTCTGCCACTAGAGGGCAGAATGTTTTAACAAATAAAACAAAGGCTTCTCTGAGCCCGATAGGGTTTAAATCCCCTCAGGCTATGAGAGGCCTTTGTAAAACAACATTGGAATGTTGCTTTGCAGGCTTTTACCGGCCCATAGAAGCTCGGAGTACTCCATTGCATTCAATGGAGTGCTCCACTTTCCTTTGCATTCAATGGAGTGCTCCACATTCCTTTGTATTCAATGGAGTGCTCCACATTCCTTTGTATTCAATGGAGTGCTCCACATTCCAATGTTCTAATGGCCAGTATAACCCACTGCTCCGGGCTCCAAGGCTATCATAAACGGATACAACTAAAACATGCTTGATTACACTAACGTGACACAGGATAAGACATTAGGTAAAGTTCCGTCTTAATTTAGAACTGGAGTAATGTGCTATTCTTGTGGGACACATGGCCCTGCTCCCATGTCTCTGAACCACTGTCTCCTGCCCTGGTAATTGCATCTTCCATACAACTTTCTGACCTGCTTGATACTGCTCCCCCAAGCCCTGCATTAGTACCTCTGCCTAGTGTGTATCCTCATAGGCACTCCACTACGCAGTGTAATTTCACTCATCATTTCTCTTTAAGAGCATTTTATTTATTGTAAACATGGGCTGTTGGGTGGTGTTCCTCTCCTTTCTACTTTATGACAGACAATTAAAGCAAGTGTGGCTCTTCCCAACCTAAGGTGGAGTCACCTTTCTCGTCCTACTTTGAACCCCCTCCCAACATGGCTTCTTTTCAGTCTGTATAATTTCTAGCAGCACTCTTGTGCATCTCAATAGCTCTTATTGCTGCACTCATTTTGTCGCTCTGGATGCTGTTCTTGTCTCCTGTTCATCTTCTTCAATATGTTTTGAATTAATGGTACAGAAGGTTGCTTCTGGCTACTTGATAGCCTTCTCGCGAAGGACATCTAATTAGGATTCTGATCCTATGTCTTCTTTGCCTGTACTCATGTGATCCATCAAGGAAGCACAGTAGCAGAACAAAGCAGCCATATCCATCTTTATTGTAAGAAGAAGAAAGAGACCTTGTGAAGTTCTGCCTTTGGCACAGATAGATATGCATCGCCGGCGTACAGTACACAGAACAAAGGATGTGTGATTGGAGAGAAGGACTCCTCTCTGTCCTGAGACTTCCTTTATTTTAAGAGTTTTCTAGTCCAAGAGGAGCTTTGAAAATGGCACCTGAATAGAAAATGCCCCCATCAGCCTACACTCTCCTCATCACTTGTTTTCATTAGGCTTTCGAAGGTCACTATCATTCATTGAGCTACGTCAAAGTTGAGCAATAGCCATTTAATTCATATCTAATCAAATAATAATTTCTTGCACTGCTTTTAACCAACGTAAAGATTTGATACACTTAAATGGCGATTTCTATAAAATAACATGAACTGTTGTGCAAGATCCACATCATGACCAGTGGGTTCTAAAGAACATAGTCATATATTCCAGTTCGATTTGTTTTGTGATTGGCTGTTTAGTCTGCCTCAACTAGAGCATCAGTGTTTGTATTTCAAATTCTAGTATTTATGGAATTGTGGATTACTTATGTTGTATGGAGATAAGGTTTAGGCATAAGGTGGCAGGCAATTAAGTACATTCTTTTCACGTACTGTGATTTATACTTTAAATTCTGTATGGCCTCTATGCTTCTTTTGAAAATGAACACAATAAAAGCCTGATCACATAACATTAATCACAAATAATGAATACTAAATAGCAATTCGGCATAATTGTTGGAAATTGGGTTACTGGTTGAGGGGGCAAAACCCTACTAATGCAACTACCACAATCTCTGTCAGGGTGAAACACGAGCACACGCCTAATAAATATGTGGTAACCCTCTGGTAGCTTGGCACAAAGGCGGTCAGTCTTAACTTAGAGGCAATGAATAAAGTATTTATGCAGCACTTCAAACAGTAATAAAGCAAAAAGACAACACAAGAAAAATCCCACACCAATTAAGAAAAATTGAGTACAATGTGCCAAATTATTTGACACAAAGTGACCAAATCCCAATCAGTAGGACCAGTATGGGAGGTAGCTCAGTTGGGTAAGTTGGCTGCATGGTGACTGACTGAGCACTGGAAGGCCATCAGATAGCTACGCACTATATAAAATGACCAGAATTGAAAAGATTAGAGATATGAAATTGTATAGATTTCAGATAAGTAAAGCGCCTAAAAGCACAAAGCGCCACTCTCATTTATCTGGTTGTGCAGGACCGGGTGAAAGTCACAAATTCTGGCTGACCATGATGGAGCATGGGATGGATTCAGGGACCAGGTTAGTCCCACTAAAAGTGTTACCTTCCAAAGTCCAGAGTAAAGTGTTCTATTTGTGGTGAAGGGAGCAGCGAGGTGCAGCGAGAACATCGCAGATGACTGTCATTGTAGTGCGTAGAGCATAGATCTTGTTGGTTGTCATGGACGGTCATTGCTGGCACTTCGCATTAGAGCTCACCATGAGCTGTTGATGCTGTAGAGTGAAGTGCCGAGTTTGCGAAGCAGGCAGTTGCTTTGGCCTTGGTGGGCGATGTGGCAGTAAGATCTTGGAAGCAGGCCCGTTAGCAAATAGCCCAAAACTTCAGGATTTCTCCTCTTCTTTAGACACAACAGTGGTCCAGGGCCTGAGGGAACATCATGGGGGTTAGGAATCACTCCACCAGAAGTCAACAGGGCTCAGGGATGTCCAGTTGCTGGTCCAGGCATCAGGTCAGTTGGGCAGTTGAAGGGGGCTTTTGAAGCTTCTTATGTCCCTGTAGCTCAGAAAAGAAGGTTCGGTGAGCTGACCCTTGGAGTCACTTCAGCCTGGGATGCTTTACGAGTGGTCTCGTATATGGACAACACCCAGCTCCTCCTGGCTGCATTGTTTTCCTTTAAGCTGTGCCTCAAGTCATCTGTTGAGTGGATGAATGAAAGCTGTCTCAAGCTTAACTCTAATCAAACAGAGATTCTCTTTTTTGGCACCAAGACTTCCCTCAATTCCAGTAAGTAGTGGCCGGCAGAGCTGGGGGTTTCCCCTCGTCCAGCACCTACAGTGAGAAACCTGGGTGTGAAATTTAAATTCAATCTCAAGTGTAAAAGCAAGGCTACTCTGCCAACTGTTTTGCCACTCTCAGATCCCTATAAAAGATGATCTATCTAATACCGGAAACATCTTGCAAAACGATGTTCATGCCCAGGTAATGTCTAAATTGGATTACACCAACTGTTTGCATTTGGGTTTACCAGCTTACCTACTTCACTGATTGCAAACAGTGCAGAATTCCACCGCTCGCCTAATCTTGAAGATTTCGCTGTGGGTCCCAGTGTCTCCTTACATACATCAACTTCATTGGCTACCTGTTGCCGAGCGGATCCAATTTAAGGCACTAACTTTTACCTTCAGGGCTTACAAATAAAAAAGGCCCTTCTATTTAAGGAAGAGATTAAAGTCTGTGTATGCTCTAGAACCAGGGCTAGGTCTGCGAATCTGGAAGCCATTTTTTCCACCTTTGGTCTAGGGAATAGTCTGACGAAACAGACATCAGCCGAGCAAGGAAGCATGCGGGCTAGCATCATATTAATTTGGTCTTGTACTCTTCTACAGAATCACTGTAGATTTACACACTCCCAAGTCAGGAGGGCGAATCCTGCATCTTGTATTCCATATCTAGGGCAGCCAAGAACCTCCCCCCAGGCATAATGTTTAGTCTATGAGGTGTCAGGTAGACCATATGGACATAGTTAAACTGGCTAAGCTGTTTTTTGCACATCCATTTCGAACTCCGCATTACCCGAGCCCATTCTTTGTCTTGCAGGTCTCTCCATAGTGCTACACTCCACCTCCCAAGACTTTGATCTAGGTACGTCTTCACCATTAATGCACTATAGTGCCATTTCACTAAATGCCTAGCTGACCCTAATGTCACCAGCTTGTAGAACCTCATGAATGTGTGGTTCTTGCCAGCCACTTTGCCATAGATCCCCAAATGTTCTTACCACCGAGTGGTACGTCAGAAACTGCCCACTGGGTAGGCCATACTGAGATTGGAAGTCGTCCAAGGGGATCAAAGTTCCATGTTGGAAGAAGTCTCCCACTGTGTTGATCCCAGCAGATATCCACTCAGACAACTGCTCCTTTGATAATGGGGCATGTGGAACCCCGTGTGGAAGTCCAACTAGGGGTAAACCTGCTGCATAAAGAGGAACTCCGGCCATGCACTGGGGAAACCACTTCCAGCTGCACAACACCACATGCAATCCAGAATGATAACTGAAGGGTGTAGGAACCTAGCCAGTAGCAGCCCCTGGTTATCAACTAAGATTGTTGTATTTAGCAGCTTGAGGCTCAGTCAGTCCTGCCATTGTGCTAGCCATTGCAGTTAGACAGCCAGGTAATATAATTCAAGCTCCAGGGTGCCAAGTCCTCCCTCCTCTGGTGTCCTCTGCAACACTGCCAACAAGGCCCTGTTTTGTCCTCCGTCCCAGATCAATTCCTGGAGTAATCCATTGAGGCCTATGAACCATGAGGGTGAGATCACCACCAATAGGTTTATGAAATAATATAGAGCCCTTGGAAGCATGATCATCTTAGACAGCACTATATCGGTGGTATATTCAGTGAGCAACAAAATAATACACGTCTTAAGGGACCGCATGACCGGGTTCAAGTTTCCATCTCGTTGATCTTCCACAGTGTGGAATACTTGTATCCATAAAAATTCAGCATGGAAATGGTGCAAAAGTTCAGACTTAAGCACCACAGATACTTTTGTCTTTGGGAGGCAGACAAACAGAGCGTCCATAGTGGAAGCTGGTAGCACGCCCTTATCCGGCCAAGGGTGAGTTAAGCACACAGCTGCATAATTATTTAAAAGGTGCATGAGCCCATAGGCCTCACTCCAGTGACTCAGGTATAAAAGGTCTTGTTCACTATTACTGATCACTACATGGTATGCTGCCAACAAGGCGCTTGTGCTGTCTAACACCAGGTGAAGGCGGTGGCCTTCCACAACTATGAAGTTAGAGCTTTAAGCATCACTCCCGGTCCAACAAGACTGCAATCCATGAGACAGGCCTATGTCGTGGTTCACACATATGATCCGTGTTTACCTATAACAAAAAACAGCATTAGGGATCCAGGCAACAATACAATTGGGCACTCGAGGCAGCGGTACACATCTTCAGCCATGCAGAGAGCTTTTTTGTCCCAACAATGCACAAGTATATTTACATATTGTTCCCTCATATTTTAATGATTGGTGCTGTGATTACCTCTCAGGAATAGGGCAGTGATTGTTATACAAATATGTATTTATGCATACCTGTTTGCATATATTTTAGAGCACTTTATGGACTGCAGTAAGAGGAATGATGTTTGTGGCACAATTGGGAATTCTGTAGAGAGCTTCTCCAATACCTTCAGTGTCCCAAACATAATGTACCAATGGTTAGAATATTTCTTCATTTGAGATCATGGATTGCTTTTAATTGAATTGTGCATTATGTAGCATGTCTTTTGCAATATAATAATAATTAATTTAGGAACACTTATAAATGTGATGACATGAGGTGGCTTTAATGAAAGTTCATGTGGCGTAATATATATGTATGTATGTATGTATATATATATATATATATATATATATATATATATATATATATATATATATATATATATATATATATATATATATATAGAGAGAGAGAGAGAGAGAGAGAGAGAGAGAGAGAGAGAGAGAGAGAGAGAGAGAGAGAGAGAGATATGAATAGACTAATCAGGTGCCTGTGTAAAGTTTTTGCATGCTTTTGTAAATATATTTTATTCAACATCGAATAAGGTAACATGAAGTTTTACAGTAGGTAGGTCAGCTTATGAGTGCTGCTCTTTTAAAAAGTTTCTCCTCTCTGAGGTGTCAGCCGGTGAAGGATTCAGCTGTGAACCTTGAGTTTACGTTTTGCTACTGGGCAGTTTTTCAAGAGCTTCAGCGGTTCTATGAAACCTTTGCAGGTGTGAGGGGTAACATTTCAAGGGGGCTGTCAGCGGCCTTGTCTCCTGATGGTGCACAACTTTCAAGCCAGAGGACAATGGCTCAGGAGTGCGTCCGACCCCCAAACCTACTTTATGAGAGGAGCAGTCAGCCGTCAGCGCCGGTTTCACGGACCTCGAGAGAAACAGAAACATGGCAGCGTGTGCAATGTGTGCCAGGCTTTGGAAACTTCGAGGCAGAGACGTGTCAGACGGTGGCGCGCGCGGCTGACAGGCTCCAGCGATGCTAAGAAAGACAGAAAATGAGAAGTGCACAGTGTGACAGGAAATATCAGATTTCACAGGTTTTGGAAGAAACTAAGCCAGAAATATGTATTGTGCCTGGAGCTGCCGACATGTCATGCATGCCGAGCATTTGAAATCGCCTCTTTTAAAAGTGAACCTTTTGCCAATAAATCATGGGGCAGATTTACAAGCCGCGTGAGCCACTTTTGCGTAGCCGTTGCGTCACATCTGTTACGCAGCAGCAGCTAGCGCCATGCTGTTACGGATTTACAACGTGACACATCGATGGAGATGCGTCATGTTATGAAGCCCTGCGCCACATGAAACCTGCGTCAGGTTTCATGTGGGCGTTCCGGCGCAGGGTGGGCGTTCCGGTGCAGGAACGCCTCAGAAAAGTGCCTGAGTGAAATCTACAAGATTTCACTCAATCACTGTTCCGACGCCGCTGCGTCAAAACCTTGCGCCTGCTTGAAGCAGGCTTAACACTTGACGCACCACATTGTGTATGGGCAGGCCATGAGCATTGCTGGAGTTACGTCGCGCTTGCGACACGACTCCAGCAATGCGCCACCCTTCTGACGGGAGATGCGTCGCACATCTGTTTATCTTTGCGCCATGATGCGCCGCATTGTAAATGCGGCGCATCTGTGGTGGCGCAATGGTAAACTTGCATGATGCATCTTATCTGGGGCATCTCTGCTGATTTGCAGGGATGTGCCAGTCGTCATAAATCTACCCCCATGTCTTCTTTTGCCGCTGCAGCACCATGTTGTCATTCCCCCAGACAACTTACGATGGCTGTTTTACAGTGGATGATGACAACTTTCAGATATTTGGAAGTTCAGATGCATCAACAGGGCGGGGACTCCATAGACAGCACCAACTCTTGGCTTATTCTCATTTTTCGGTCAGCTCTGTTGGTCCATTCACAGGAATAATAGGCACAGTGAAGCTCCACTAGCAAAGAGGCCTCCAGAAAACAGGGTCCACAGTGGTGTATGCATCAACCCTACCATTGTGGTGCCTACCACCAGTATTTCTAAATGGGGGAGGATGGTGCAAAACCACATAGCAGACCTCTATGAGAGTGTTAGATTGCAAGGCTGAGATATTATACATTTTTATGAGATGTCTGCTAGCCAATTTTGGCACATGGACCACTCCACAGGGCATCTAAGTTGACATTGCACAATGTGCTGGGCTTACTATTGACTTTGGGGACCTCTACGTAATATGTGACCCATATATATCAAGACATACTTTTTGCACTAAAGTGCAACCTCGCTGAGAAGTGGGAAATAGACGTTGACTGTGAATTGGCTAATGGGGACTGGTCAAGGACCTCAAAGTAGTTTTCAGGAATGTCCAATTTAAATGAATGCAGTATTATTACATACTTCACATTCATGAGACTATACAAAATATACCATAATGTGTCAGATAGGTGCCCCAGCTCTTACTGCAAACAGCTGGAATGATACACATGGTATGGGAATGCCTAGTAAGTGGAAAGGGTTGGAAGGAGGATTTTTGGTGGGTTAGTGGTTGTCTGATTCTTGTTTGCAGTGAGCCCAAAAGGTCCTGTCACTTCCCCTTTAATCAATACCTCATGTTGAGAGGCAGCATGTACCAGTCTTTTCCAGTGTCAGAGCTGTGCTGTGTTTTCTTACAACTATCCTCTCAATAGTTGTAAGAAAGCACAGCACAGCTCTGACACTGGAAAAGACTGGTACATGCTGCCTCTCAACATCCCTCCTCCATCTGGGTTCTGTAGTCTGAAGCATAGGTGCAGAAAGGCGAGCTGTGCAGCTTCCTCACTTCTTGTCTTGGCTGAAGAGTACAGAGGCCTAGAAAGGACTGCTAGTTCACAGATATTTAACAGAACCATTAGGAAATGTAATGCAGTGTGATCCCTCGGGCCCTACATGATTGGTACTACATGTTAGACCTGTGTAAAGCAGCACACTGTAAAAAACTCAAGTTTCCAGATGAGATTGTAAACTTAAAAGTGGTGTATAAAACCGAGGAGCCTATTCATAAGCTACATTTTATATCATGTAAAGTTGCACTAAGTTAGTATTGCTCACGAACTACAAAATGCTATTCACAAACCTTTGTGCAGCTACCTCTGCTTCTCCTATCTTTTTTGAGTAGAGATTTCTGCGCTGTGCTAGACATCTATGAACACTAGGTATACGTTTTAGTAGTAAATGGTGGAGGAACGAGAGCAAGCGAGTGTCTGAAAATGGGGGATACTTATTCTTATACTGGAGTTGTCTAGGTAAATTTAAGGAGTGGTTCAGGGAAGGACAGGCTGATACAAGCACACCCCCACAAAAGAGTAAGCCTATTAATATTCACAAACAGCACTTCTAAAACAGAAGGAGCCCTAAAGGTGTCAAACAGGTGTAAATGTACTCCAATCCAGCCCTGGAGTATGTCATGCAGCACACATAACCACTCACAGGTACTGCAACACACTCCCATTCAAAACAATGAAGGGAGGGAAACAAAATAAAACCCTATAGTAACTAACGGAATGATTTACAAAAAGCGATTGGGGCACAGGTACATTACCGCACATATAATTGTAACCTCAGAAACTGCATCCAACGCAGTAATCAAGTTATGGTGCACAAAGCAAAAGAGAGATCCAATTGTCACAGCACTGACAGTGGATAACAATGGACAGCAGTGGATAATAGCTAGTAGTATCCTCCTTTAAAATTCTAGACATCAATCCTCAGCCCTCCCATGGTTATAGCATAAATCGTATAGTTATGGTATATTATCTGCAGGTCTCTCATCATATAGAAGAACCCAAGTGATGGCAGTTCAACTTCATTCATGGAAAGTATACAACAGTATTGTCCCAGTTTGTCCAAAGAAAAATCTTCTTTATTATTTAGCACAACAATTCTCTTTTCATTTTGCTTGTAGTCTATTACACAGATAATTGATGCAAATGGGTTTCCTTCAGTTTTAAACTTCTTTGGGGCTACAATAAGACATACATAGGATTCAGTGCATCTGTATACCATAATTAAAAATCCACATCCTATTTAAATTTTGAACTGACAAAGCATTATGTAATACAAACTCATGCATAATGCTCATATTTCAAGTGTACAATAGTAGTCCTCTCTATAGTACTAATGTATGTTGTTCTGTAAAAGCAATGCGTTGTTTTTCTATCAATAACTAATGTAGTTCAACTAAGAGAAAGGTTACCTCAATACAATGTTTCATTGATTATCAATGGACATTATGCTTCGACTGAACAGGCATAAGATATTTACAACAAAACCTGGCCACATATGTCCTTTGTTTCTTGACAAGTCCTTCTATCATTCATCATCATGTAAGCAAATTTATGGCAACAGTCATCTCCGAGACCCTAATGTCAAGAATCTCTTGGTCGTAAAAGGGATTATACATATTTCTAATCCCACAAAAATGTCTTAACAAGTGATCTGTCAGAACAAATACATTCAAAACTTATCTGAGGATTAGGCAGATTAAAGTTTCTTAATCATATACAAAATCACATATTTATTCAGTCTCTTTCTATAAGAATATCTTGAGATTCTCAATCAATCAATCAATCATAGACATTTATAGAGCGCTCTACTTACCCGGATACAACAAAGATCACATTTGGAGTCAAAAGTGCATGATCGCAAAACTCCTACTGAGTAATGACTGGTGAACACCACAAGTATTGGCATCACTCTGCAGAATTTGTGTGATCATGACACTTCTGTGATGTATTTAACAATTTCTTATAGGTTACTTGACCTCAGTGGCATGACTGAGCCTCAGGATCTGATTACATATTGTAAACAACCAATGATTGCTATGGATGGATCTGTATATAAGCACGATATGTGGCTTGGTCTCATATTTCCGGTTGACATTATCAATGGTGGGGGCTATGACAATGGACAACCGCCTGTGCACCGTGAGGACATCTGACACCATTTATAAAAGGGACGATGGACAATGTGACGCTATGCCCTTTGCAAATCAGTTAAAATCCTCCTTGTCATGTCAGTAGTTGATCAATGGTTTGCGGCCACAATTGCAGTTGCAAACAATTTATGCATGCCATGCCGATTTGCAATGATGTGGGTATAACATCTTCACGTCCCTTCTTAATTAAAATTTATTGTGGATCACTAAACCCATTTTTGAGAACTGGAAAGGCTTACAGATATACCAAATGGGCCAAATGCATACTTAAAACCTACTTTGCTGTTGTAAAAGCCAATTTGTAATTGTAAAATCACTTTTTTTGCATTTTGGCCCATGTATCTAATGTTTCAAACCTCGTAAGTGTCTCATTTTATACAATTGTTTGCACATCGTTCCCTTGAAGTCTGCTTCAAAGAATTGACAAATGTTTTTATAAACATCGTGACAAATCGTAACTTCAAGGGCCTCATTTGGATGTCAGTCAGAAAGCCTCCAACCACTTGTCAGAGGCTTTCCAGAGTGCCATCCAAGATTTAAAGTCCAACTGTCCTATTACAAAGAGGTCGGCTGGAGTTTAAACTGGTCGGTCAAACCGACTGGCTTCTGACAGGCTCAAAGAGCCCACTGACTAGTCGTAAGCCGCAAAGAATCCCTTAAGGATGGCGTTTCCACTGTCGAGATAATGATGTCAGTTTCTGACAGGCTTTCCATGCCTGGCTTTGCGACATGGAAAGCCTGTCGGAAAGCGTCTTTGGGGACCTCTAGCACAGCCCCGTTCCTACCGCAGCCTCCGGTTGGTGGAAGAGGGGGCACCTATGGTGCCCCCTGTAAATCCCTGCATTGTGTGGCAGGCACCGTGAGATGCCTGCCACATGGTGCAGGGTTTTACACAAACTAATTTCTCTATGAGAGCTTGTAACCGCACCATGTGTGGTTGTATCGTAATTGTGGTTTCGGAGCGCTGACCAGAGGTCGGTCTCTTCCGAAACTGCAGAGATGTTGGTCGGAGGCAGCTCGACCGACATCATAATCAGAGCCCAAATGTGTAACTTACTCTTTAACATTGTAAAAATCCAATGGAGTAGAGTGCCAACATCATCAAAGACCTTCAGCACCTTGTCAGGACAGGGAAGAAAGCACTGTTTGATTCTGCTACAACACACTACAAAGCAATAGACCTATTATGTTTTGTGCTTGGTGGGCAGCTGACCTGGACTTGTCCCAGTGGTGAATGACTGTGAACCTGGGTAATAATGTTTGTATGTCCGACTATTGAGCACAAACATATCAACCTGTCAAAATTTTGAGCCTTAAATATTGACTACTTGAATATCATAAAGAAAATATGCATAGCTAATTGCATAGATAATTGTAAATGTTCTATTCTTAACCCCAAATCTGTGTACCATAAATTTATAAATAACATCTCTCTGTCAAGCAGCTTACTTAAGATAATCTCTTAGAAACCTACTTGTTTGCGTACTATATATATATGGGGTTTTTAAAACCTCCAATGAAAACTCCTAGGGGCCGATTCACAGAAATAACTTAAGACAAAATCCTAAACTTACTACTTTTGGTATTCAAAGAAGTTAGGATTTTGTCTTAAGTTTGTCTTAAAACAGACTTAAGACAGATTTAAGACAAAATCCTAACTTAAGTCTGTCATAAGTCTGTCTTAAGACAAACTTAAGACAAAATCCTAACTTCTGTGAATACCAAAAGTAGTAAGTTTAGGATTTTGTCTTAAGTTAGTTCTGTGAATCAGGCAATAGATTTGTTTGAGTATGCTTAATGTAATTCTATCCTATGTCTGCCGTAGTTTTCCTATAATGCTTATTTCACATCATGTTAGTGATCCTAGATTTTTCACTTTTCCAACAACCTTCCATTCTGAACTCAGGGGCATATTAACAAGCCCCTATTACCACCACAACAAAAAGTGACGTTGTGGGGCAAAAAGGGCTTTGCCTTATTTACCAGGTGGCTTTAAGACGCTTTACGTGGCCTAACGCTACGTTGCATATAAGGCACCCTTTCATGCTGTACTTAGCGTGAAAGTAGAGGGCAATAGGTGTAAGGTGGGTGTTCCACCACAACACCCATTGATTTTGACACTGCCCCCTATTTATAAGGGTGGCGTAAATAGGAGGCAGCGCCAAAATTAAGACCAGGAAAAACCTGGTCTTAAACAGGTGAAATGAGGAGAAAGGCTTTATTTCTCCTTGTTTTTGCTGTTTCCATGTGTGATGCTTTGTGCAGCACACATAGAAACAGCAAATTGCTGTTGATTGTTTATGTACAGGACGATGACCCATGCTGCACATAAACAATAAAAAAATTACTTAAAAGTTACAAAACGCCATTTTAAAGATTGTTAATGTGCAGGACGAGAGTTTAGCGCCAGCGCAGGGGGAAACTCAGGCTGCACCATATTGTTGTAAATATGGTGCAGCCCCGGGGTTTCTGAAATGGCAGAGCACGGTGTTAAACCAAGGAGGTTAAGGCTACGCTCCGCCACTTCCTTGTAAATATGACCCTCAGGGGTATATTATCAAGCAAGTTTTCGCTAGTTTAGCACGACTTCCCGGCGATAAAGCGACGATTTTTATATCGCACCATTAACAAGGACTCGCCTTTGCGCTTTAGCGCTTGTTTTCCGACGATATTAGCCGTTTTCCTTTTCGCTTTGCATGTCAGAGATATATATCGCTAATGATTTGCAAAGTAGGCGTTCCTGACTTAAACTCCATTGAAACAGTCGTAAACACAACTTCCCTATATTATCAATAACCGCGCTTATCGCTGGAACTTAACACCAGAAAAAACTTGACTTAACCATCTTGTCAATGGGAGGTGGATTGTTAGGTTAAGTACACACTTGCCTATTAGCAAGCTTTTCATTAGCGCAGTTGATTTATCGCTGGAATTATCACGCTATTGCTGGTTTTACACGCTATGCCTGGATTACCTATCGCCTTTACGATACACGTTGATAATACAGCGCTATCACAGCGAGTATATCCAGTGATAGCCGGCGATTAAAAAAAAGTGCTAAGCGCGCTTTGCGATAATTATTGCAAATCGTTGATAATATGCCCCTCAGTGTCTTAGAACAAGGCCCTCATAATCTTGTTTGTGGAGGGAGTTGTTGGGGCAGGGTGCTGCAGGAAGAGTTTTAGAATCTCATGTAATCACGCACAATAACTGCATGTGCTAACGATTTATATATGTAAAAAAATAACAAAAGTATATTAGATACAGGACAAACTTTTTCCTCTATGATGAATAATCATTTCTTAAATTATATTTTAACAAACCTGGACCCAATCAACGAAGTGTGCACATAACAAAAAAATAAGGTCATGTTTTTTCAGAGTGTTACTTTAAAAACCTTTCACCTGTCAGCTATTCCAGACACCTGGGGCATCACATGGCGAACCCAACATTTATTTCACTTCAAATCAATGGGATTTCAAAAGCCTTCAGCCCTCTTCTAACCTGGAAAGACATGAAAGGGATTTCGAGCAGTCTTGCCCGCTTATGTCTGCAAACTTTCCAGAATTAGGACAATGGCGCACAGCAGGACGTAGCGCCTGAAGAAAACCTGTGAGGCGCTGCAACTGCTCCGGCCGACCTAAAAACCTTGTGAAGAGCAGAAAAGCGCCCTGTGCGGAATCCTTGACAGGCCTCTAAATCTTTCTGTTACAAGTGTCAAACTCTGGGGCTTCTGACAGGATTCACAAATACCAGCCGAGAGGGGGTGGAGAGCAGAGCACAGTGTCACATGCCAAGGCAAAGGATTTCAAAGGGTTTGGAAGAGTCTGTGTTGAGGAAATATGGTCTAGCGCCGCGTCCTGATGTTTTATGCACGTAGCGCAATGTGGGTCAGTGACTGGTGAGCAGCATTGTGGATTCTGCTGCAGTTCGACTAATAAAATATGGCATCGTTTGTTCTAAAAGATGTCCTGTCCGCAATTTAAAGGGGAGCTAAGATGACTTGTTTGGCTAATAACGATAACTTTTTAGATACTTTTTAATAAGGCACTTCATGAAGTGCCTGCGGACAGGACATCTTTTAGAACAAACGATGCCATATTTTATTAGTCGAACTCAGGCGCGGTGCGTCCATTGGGGCGTAGGGGGGTAGCCCCACTAAGCCCCATGGACCTACCGCGTCGTCACTAAAAGCCCAATACAAATATTTTTAAAAATCGCGCTATCTGCCGGCTGGGAAACCGGGAGACACCCGACTTTCCCGGAGTGCGCAGGGGGGGGAGGGGGGGGGGGGGGAGTATGGGCCTGCTGCAGCTGTGCAAGTGTATTTTTGGGCACAAGCATGCCCGCGCATGCGCAGATCGTTTTCCTGTGAATTCCCCCTTAGAGAGAGGACCAGGGGGCGGGCCGCAGCCCCCGGGGTTACACAGGGCAACTGGGCGAGGAGTCATGGTGCCCCCCCCAGCCAATCCTGGCGCTGCATACAGCGCCAGGATTGGCTGGTCAATACATAGCCCGGGTACATAACCCCCTGTCTGGGGGGGGGGGGAGGGGGCAGAGCTCTCTCTCCCTCCCTCGTACTGCGGCCTCTGTTTGTATGGGGTTTGATTGAAGACTTGACCTCTGACCTGACCGGACCCAGGAATACGACAAGTCCCGAAGGAACCGCTCGGCCAGGGAGACCGGCGTTCACACTCAACTCAGGTATGATCAGAATTCAGAGTGCTAGGATACGGCCCCGCCGAACCCCATCACCGCCACATAAATAATGAATGTGCACTATGGTGCTCCTGCTTCTTGTGTGGGCCTATTCCATGTGCACTTTCCATTTCAAGCGTGACCACTGTCTGCTGACTGCTCACTGGATGTCCATAAGTTAACAATTGCTGCAGTGCTGAATTGTAAGCTGGAGGGCAAGCCTTTTTTTCTGCTACTGGTTGGGGGCAAGTGGTTCATGCCTGTGTCTGTTAAGTCTTTGACAACGAGGTACTTGGTTGCTTCGCGTGTGCCTGGGTACCACATCTGCTTATGGGGCAGCATGTGCATAGCAGGATGTATTGAGTGTGTGTGTGTGTGTGTGTGTGTGTGTGAGTGTGTGGGGGAAGGGGGAGGGGGTTCGCTTCTGCCTCCCAAGCAGTATCAGACGCTGCCCTCTTTAGTGACTATCAACGCATTACAAAATGAGCTCGCATGGGAGAAAGCGGGGATTCCCATTTTGGTGTGTAGTTCAGTTGTAGAAATGTATACATGAATTTGGGCTCAATATGTATGTTCCGATTTTGGTGTGAAGTTGTAAACATTTATACATGACTTTCGTGTGAATATGTACCATCAAAACTGCAGGGCCACACCAAAGAGGAGAGGATGTGGTCTGAGGGTTAGCGCGGCCGACTTTGGTGCTGGGAAACCAGGTTCGAGCCATAAAAATGTATACATGATTTACTTTTGTGTTAAATAAATAGATATTTTAAAAAACAAATAAAAATGATGTTCCGACTAAGGTGTGAAATTGGTGTCAAATAAATACATGTTTTAAAAACAATTAATATTAATCATGTATCATTGGTGCTGGAATACAAGGTTCGAGACTGGTATTGAACACTGACAAGCTGTGTGCAAGTTATATGGTCATAAAAATACATGAATGATGGATGGATGCAGTATGGATGGATGGATGGATGAATGGATGCAGGATGGATGATGGATGGGTGGATGGATGGATGGATGGATGCATGAATGCATGATGGGTGCAGGTTGGATGCAGGATGGATGGGTGGATGGATGGATGGATGGGTGCATAAATGAATGATGGATGCAGGATGGATGGGTGGATGGATGGATGGGTGGATGCATAAATGAATGATGGATGCAGGATGGATGGGTGGATGGATGGGTGGATGCATGAATGAATGATGGATGCATGATGGATGCAGAATTGGTGGATGGATGGGTAGATGGATGGATGGGTGGATGCATGAATGAATGATGGATGCAGGATGGATGCAGGATGGATGGGTGGGTGGATGCATGAATGAATGATGATGCAGGATGGATGCAGGATAGATGGGTGGATGGATGGATGGGTGGATGCATGAATGAATGATGTATGGATGCAGGATGGGTGGGTGGATGGATGGGTGGATGCATGAATGATGTATGGATGGATGCAAGGTGGTTCGGGCTCACTCGCTGCGGTGCAATATGCAAATTAGTTTACGGCCCACCACTTTCAAATGTCACCAGCCGCCCCTGTTCATACTACCATTGGGCTCTCCTATGCACTGTAAATGACAGATGCCCCTGTGACCCAATTTAATGGTGTTCAGTTTACTTGCCTTAAAGACATTCAACTTGACTTTGCAGGGATTCAAACTTGCAATCTGTGGTGAACTTCACTTGTCAGCTAGCAGCATTGACACAGTAAACTATTTTATGTAACTGTAAATGTTGGGGAGAGAAGTTGGCCTAACGGCTCGAGCGGTCGACCTCGAATCTGGGTAATTGGGTTCGGGTCTCGGCAGTGATGCTGAACATCCTGTGATTCTGGGTAAATCACTCAGTCTCCCCGTTCGTAAAAAAAATGAACGTATCCTCATGTAGTGCTATATAAATCGCTCTGTTACCCGATTTGGGCCAAGTTTGTGTTATATAAAACTCTGTAAAAAAAAAAAACGTAAATTGGTTTTATATAGCGCATAAATACCCGAAGGTGCATTTGCGCTGGTGGTGGTGGAGGAGGCAGGAAGGGGGAGCTGGACAACTGCACCTACCTAATTCCGTACAGAGCCAGGTCTTAAATTGCTTCCTGAATTGTGACAAGCTGGGTTGGCAGCATAAAGTTAGTGGGAGTGAGTTCCAGAGTTTTCCTGCACAAAAGGAGAGCGTCCTTCCACCCTATCTTGCTTTCTTTACCCTGGGGACAATTATCGTTTTAGCTGAGCTTGGTATTAGGTGCCTACTGGGGGTGAACCAGGTGAACAGATTTTGAAATTAAACAGGACCAGTCCGGTGAAGCACTTTATGGCCCAGGCAAAGTGCCATGAAAATGATCCTCTTCTTACAGGTAGCCAGTGCAGGCCTAGCAGTGATTGGGAAAAAGATGCAAATTAAGACATTTTTAGAAGCATTCTGGCCACTGCATTCTGTAAGGATTGAAGTTTTTTCACCTTTTGCACTAAGCAGAGAATATATATGTGACCGTGTGGTTGAGGGTCTCCAATACAACATTCTTGAGACTCTGGCAGTGAGACCGTCGTGGTTTTCTCTCCCATCCCTTTCAATAAAAGATAAGTACCATCTGGAAGCCGAATGAACCTCTGCTTCTTCCCCCTTCCAATATTTATTTTTTTATTTAAATTAAATGACCGTCAATAAGAGAGGTCCGGGGACCAATTCACGTCCAGCATACACACTCCCAGGTGTATAGTTAAACAAAAAAAGAAAAGTATGCAGTTTCTAAGGTTATCTAAGGATAGGCACCATTAATGTATCCTAAGGGAAGAGAGTTTGGTGGAAAATTTAAAGTTAGGAGCAAGAGCCCTCACCCACCGAAAATTGGTGGCATGCGTCATCATCGGGCAGCGCCTCGTTGGGCTGGACCAGCGCTGCAATACCAAATGGGCCCCTCACAGGGAATCTTTGCCGGAGTTCTTTTAGTTGGTTTGTCATTGTAACCCGGTAGTGAAGGTATGCGAATGGTGTAGACTGGAGTAAGTGGCCTCCACGCCACTTGTTTATAATAGTGGTGCTGCTTGTTAAGGGATAAAAACAAAGTGAAACTTAAAGGGAAATGATGTTCCATCTTGTTCTCAAAATATGGTCAAACTAAATATCTGGTCAGCATGTTTCATGCTGGACAGGAAGTCATAATGATCTGTGGCGATTCGTGAGGACCTGTTAATTCCTAGTCTACACTAAATTGGGATGAAGAATCTGAAGTGGCCAAGTGCCCAAAACTAGAACCCATCGTTAAAGTGTCGCAAAACAAGTTCCTCTTACTTGATAAAGAAATACTGTCATTAAAAGTCTTCGACTTAGGTATTACGGGATCTCAGTTACTGCTCAATGTGCGGTTTGGCAAATTGAGTGAAACCTCCCCAGTCACAGCAACCCTTTAAATTAAAATTAATTGCCCCTAAACTTTTAACTACTGATGTGGGGGTGGACTCTGCCCTAATATAACAATAATAATAAAGATGATGACCATAGATGCACTAGTATTAACATGTTAATTGCTTCGAACGTTCTGCGCCAGTGCGGAGTGTTCGAAGAAACGGGTGGGGCCGCGATGGCCACCGGTTGTTCGTAGCACCTGGTAAGTAGTGCTCCCGTTGGCCAACAACAGACGGGAGCACGGAACGGGTTAAAAGACGGCATGCATTGAAGAGAAAAAGAAACAGTTCCCTACACACATCACAAACAATAGGCATTCTAGAACGTTGCTTTGTTTGATGATATCTGCTTGGGCTTTGAGACAATGCTGACATCATCCACTGGATACCCCTTTTTTAGCATGCGCACATGTGCAATCTCCAACCAAAAAAGATTGCCCTGTCCGCTGAAAGCAAGACCGGACCAAGTGCATTCAGATCCACAAACTCTGTGGCGGCTGCCAACTATGGGGAGTGGTGAGGCGGGCAAACCACTGCTGCCACCACCAGCTGCGGCAGCACAGCAATCTGTGCAAGATCCGGGGGAGCCAGCGGTCTGGAGCAGTAGCCGGCACAGTGAATACATACATACACATACACAAACAAAATACATCACAAAAAAAAAGAAAATAAGCCACTTTCTTGGCTGCACTCCTCGCTCCAGTCCCGATCTTCTTTCCTGCAGTGAGGGCCCAGCGAAGTCCTTTAACCGATAATGGCGTTGCTCTTATCAGTGGCATAGCTAGACCTTTTGATGCCTGTGGCGGTGCCTGCATTTGACGCCTCATGACGGCCGCAGGTAAGAGCGTTGGGGGCTGGCGATCCCTACGTTTGCCACCCCGCGACGGCCGCAGGGTAGGCCGCTGCCCCAAAAACTCATGATGCCGAGACCAGATCTTATTGCTACGCCGCTGGCTCTTATGCTGTGAGAGCTGTGCCAGGATTGGATGGAGCGGGCTGGCTGGACGCTTCTTCAGGCCATGTAGGCCTGTGCTTGGTCTCCCCCCAACTGGGTGGAGATCTTCAGAGTACGCATGTCACTTTGGCCGGTGCAAGACAACCGGCCAAAGTGACATGAGCACTTTAGAGCATCCAGTCAGCCACTCCTCCTGTCCTGCCCTGTATGTCTCTGGGCAGCCGGCTGCTGCAACAAACACAACAGTAAAGAATAAAATGGTAATTAAATCTTTTCATTACCATTTTTTTTTCCTGCACAGGTTGCAGCGGGCGGGTAATTGTGATGATGAGAAAAATTCAAGAAAGGACTTGTAGACATAGGAGAATGGATGGCCACCAACTGCCTTAAATTAAACTCAGAAAAAACCGAGGTGCTCATTTTCGGACCCCTTCTCCCAGCCTGGCCATCAAGCTGGTGGCCAGATGCTTTCGCCACCCCTTCCACCCCGACCGCCAAAGTCAGGAACCTCGGAATCATCTTCGATGAAGGTCTAAATTTCATGGATCATGCCAACAAAACAGTGTCCACAGCACACCTAAAACTGAAGATGATAAGAAAAATACGTCCTTTTCTTCCGGATTCAGCCATTAAAACATTGGTCACCTCTCTTGTCCTTTCTGCTCTGGATTACTGTAACGGCCTCTTCCTTAATGCCCAATCCACAGTAATAACCAAACTACAAACTATCCAGAACGCAGCAGCACGTCTGCTCTCTGGCAAAACAAAATACGAATCATTATCCAAAAGTATAAAGGATTACCACTGGCTCACCATTCGAAACAGAATCCATTTCAAGTCCCTCTGTATCGTGTTTAAAGGGCTCAACAACCAAGGACCCCACTTTCTGAAAGAACAGCTACAACGATACAAACCTAGCAGAGTTCTACGCTCAGCTACTCTCAGCCAACTGGTCATTCCTCGCACAAAAACAGTATCTTGGGGCGATCGACGCTTTCTGGTGGCTGCCCCGAAGCTTTGGAACACTCTACCCCTAAACATCAGGGAGAGCTCCTCCCTCCTTCAATTTCGCAAGCTCCTAAAAACTTGGCTGTTCGATCAATGATTGCTCCTTCCTCACGTTAACCATCACAAATAACTGGTTTTACTAGCGCCAAGACGCCTGAGGGTATATGAAGCGCTTTACAAATATCTAAAATAAATAAATAAATGTTGAATTTCAAAACGAATTGTCGCCAAAAAGGATGATTAGAATTGTAGCTTGGTTATTCTGGGCCTTAGATGGCAATGCACATGAATGTTATTTATTCTCAAAATTACTTGAATACCTGACAGTCTCATAATGTACATCTGGGTTTATATATTATATACTTATATACATTCAATTTGATCGGATTCACTGTATTCTTTGTTCCTGCAAGTTCTGATATACCAAATTGTATTGGAAAAAGCAAAACACAGTTCGAAAAGCATTATGATACTTATTTTGCATCCAAAATGAAGAGAGGATTTATACGATTGTTTTCAGGCGGACTAACTGCTGATCTGTCAATCAATCTGACGTGGCCTATGTGCTACGTTAAGGTAATGGTCCATGGCATTTAAGTTGGCAATTAGGGCTAGTTTTATTTGCCCAAAAGAGAAGTAAATCTCAGGGTAACTTTACCTTTTCTAGCGCTTCCTTCTGCTCTTTAAAGAAAGCATGAACTGCTAGGTACTGTCCAGCAGTGATGCACATATTTTAATATGGGAAAAAGTGACGCACCGGCGGCGCAAGGGGCTTGTAAATACACCCTTCAGAGATCACTGGACTGCCCATTCCATCACGCATGTGACACGAGGGACAGGGGCGCAAGGAGCAGGGCATTTATGAACAAGTTTCCCTCGGCCAATTAGAACGTTTGGACCTCAGAAATCTTTTTCTGATTGGTTGAAATTAGCCCGTCAAAATTGATGCAAGGCCAGAGCTCGCTTCTTTAGACAGTTTTGTGATCAAAGGAGGTGCAGACAGCCTTAAAACCTGAGAGTGAGTGAATGTAATATGTGACACTCAAGGATCTGGTTTGACAACATGGATGCCAACAGCCTTCCTTGGAGGTACAGTGCAGGAATATCTGTACTCAGAGATGGCTTCAGTGAGATATAATTTGCCTTTGTATTTACTTGGACTATGAAATGCATGCAGTGTATCTGTTTATGACTGCACTAATTAATCTGAATGTCCTGGACCAGTTACACTTTACGTCGAAATCTAAATAATTGCTTGTAAAAAATTAAATTAAGTAGATTTGCATATGAATGTGAGCATATACTTTATGTGCAGGCCATAAATGAGTATGTAGGAGGGATCCCATTCTAAAAGTGATTCTCGCAGGCACATTTTTCACAAAGAAATAATGCAAAGAAACAAAATAAACAATGAATGTCAATTATTATCAGGGTGTTTTTGTGATAAGTAGGATCCATTATGATGTTTATGGCCATGAGCCCAGATGAAGTGCCAGCCACATAAAAAGCAATGTTTTCAATGGGCAGCGTGAGTCACAATGAACCCTGGGATGAATGGAGTTGGGTCAGCCCTCCATCATCTCATTAATAAATAGAATGACCACAGCAAATTTAGAAATCAGAGCAGTTGCACCGGAAAATGATCACTGTCTAATTCCTCAATGGAATAGAACTTTGACCCGTTGACCTCGGCGCGAATTCCGCCACGGTGCGGGTAAAATAATGGGTGGCCGTGGTTCGGGGGGCCCCGGCCATCCTCCACACACGCCCACTGTGACGTCGGATGGCCGGGGATGCTTCAATGTTGTTATCTAAGGGGAGTGGGGGTGGCCGTGCGGGCAATAAAATAAAAAAATAAACACCTACCTTACATGTCCTGTGCTGCGGACCTCTTCTTTCTTGAGTTGGGGCTGGGGGCATGAGCAAACGTCCTTGCCCAATCCTGGCGCTTCTCACATGCAGCATGTGATCAGTGCCGTGACTGGAGGGGGGGCTGCACTCAGCACTCCACAGCGCACTGGATACCTGCACTTACTCTCAACCCAGCTGTCTTAAGACATCTGGGTTTAGAGGTTTAAAGTGCGGATGGCTGACCGTCCCAAGATGGTCCGCCAAAGAGACATGCGCACTTTAAACATTGCAAAGGCAGCCCTCTACACTCCACTCCTCCCTGCTGTCACTCTGCGGGCCCCACCCCATCCTGATGCTCGGTTCAGGACTGGATGATGAAAAAGAAAATGATAATGAATGACCATTTTATTTTCGAACTGGGGGAGCTTTGGGGGGCATTTAATTGAGGCAACACCTCTTCGCCCCAACGGAGGAGCTTCCCCTTATACATAGGCAAGAGATAAATATGTTGAGACGTGCATCATGGATCTAGGAATGAAAATGTACACACTTGCGAGGGTGCACAATACACAATCCGTTTAACAACTGATTTTACATTAAACAAATAAAAAGTTATAGGGGTGCAGCAACAGTGCAGCTCACCCCATCATCCGAGGTAATCTTCATGGGGACCCGAGTGCCCAGGTCTACCGAGGCTAAGAGGATGGGGAAGACAAAGAGGGTCTTTAGTATCTTATAAAGAGGTGGAGGGATGAGGCCAGTCTCCCTTGGGGGAAGTTTGACCCTTTGGAAAGCAACAATGAATAGAAGGCTATTTTTATTCTTTTTATTTCTAGCTTTGAAAATAATGGAGTAGCATTTAATTTGACAGGCCGGTGGTGAGATTCTGGATTCTGAAACTGAGTTTAACACTGCAATGACCTGGAGTAAATATGCATTAACCTCAGTCCATAAGTTGTGCCGGTGGCTGCAGGTGGTTGACACAGTGTTAGAAATTGAGTTACTTGTTGACTGAGGTGTGAGCCCTTGTCAAGCAGCAACCACAATCCTAGTCAGGGAAATGGCATGCCAGATGCCGCGGTGGTATCCTAAGGAATATTTGATGCCCCGCTGCCTAATTATTAGGTTATTTTACTAAATAAGCACTGATGAAACCTCTGTAATAAAAGAATATGAACTGTCCTCATCTGGTTCTGCCTTTGAAAATGGCAGACCTCTAAATAGCAAACATATAGGGGCCGATTATGATGCAGCTCAGAAAGGCTCTGACTGATGGTTGGAGCCTTCTGTGCCGCATCATAATCAGCCGCTCCGCTTACTTTCTGGCCGCTGCATTACAATGCAGGTGGTTGGAAACTAAAACGGCTGGTCATTCCCGCTGGCTTCCGATGGGCTCAAAGAGCCCGTTGGCCAGTTGGACCCGGCTCGTAATCCCAAAGGGCTGGCTTTTCCGCCCATGGGATTATGATGCACAGTTTCCGGCATGGTTTCCATGCCCTACTGTCCCCAGCAGGGCCCCCTTGTGTGTGCGGCCTCCGGTTGGGTAAGCGCCCCCCAGTTGATTCATGCACCCCGTGACAGGCACCTTGAGGCAGGCCACGGGGTGCAGGGATGAACAGCCCCTTCCATTTTGCTATCGGAGCATGTATTACGGCTGGTTTATGGCTGCAATGCATGCTCCAATAGGGAAATGCAGGAACACTGTTCGGTCGCATCCTAATGAGACGCTCAGGGCCGCCGACCAGAGGTCAGCCGGTCCCAGGACTGAGACGGTGTCGGGTGGACTTAAGTTCTTGTGTTTTACTATGGATGAACAGGTAGGACAAATTTGTTAATGCTTCCTTCAGACAGAGAACTAATAAAGTTTCCATTGATTGTAAACCAAAATTTTGTTACTAGTTTTTAGTATTAGTTTAATTACATACATTTCCAAGTTGTATCCCATTTCCCGCATTTGGGAACAAGGCGTACTACATTCTGTCTTATTTCTGAGATTAATTGGCAACAGTAAGCAGTGGTAGATGCAAAATGCCGGTCCGGGGGTGTCAGTTACGCCCCTGGCCGGTCCCGACCCTCTCCCCACATAACCTGGTATGCCTATTTACTTATCAATTCTCCGTTATTTTATGTAGTTTTTTGGGTGGAAAATGCTTTGACACTTGTTAGGGGTTGGGCCAACTCCACCTCATGAGTATGAATAATTGCAGTGCTGAGTGTCCAATTTTCCTGTAATTGTTTTGTATTTTTGTTTTAGATGTATTTAATATATAATTCTGATTCCTTTCAACTGAACGTCCAATTCCTTAATGCAATGAAATTCTACGCTATTTCGCCCTGTAAGCAGGCACCTGATCTCGTCTGATCTCAGAAGTTAAACAGGGTGGGCTGCCAAGTGGAAATGCTTTATAACCATACTATGGAAAGGATGGTTTTAGATATGTCAATTGTAAATAAAAATGCAGAATTAAAGCCTCAAAATATAAATAAACGTGTAGAATTTCAAAGCATTAACTTTCCAATCAGAGGAAAAAAAGCCCCAATCTCCATGTTAAAAGAATAAGCAGCAATTTGTCAAAAGACATAGCCTGACATATGACCTCTGTCTCTGAAGGTACAGAACATGTTACAAGACAAAAACAACATGTAAAGACATCTTTATTTCTCATTTATCGTCTGACCTCAAGCATGGCTATTTTGGGGATGCTGCTCACCCCTCCCCCCTTGCACCTGTACCTCCAGGGCCTCTCTATGAAAATAGATGCTAGGGTTGCCTAGTGACTCAAACAACTACTCAAATACTTCAAAGACAGCAAAAGGAAGAGATGAAAGTGGCAGAAAAATGTAAGGTCTTTAGAAAGGCTGTAGCAAAAATTCCCAAACTCTACAGAATCCCTGCTGGGTAATTGGGAAAAAATGATTGGCCACTCAACTCTGCCATCTTCCTTGCACCCATCTAATCACATTGCAATCTCAGGTCCCCTGAACTACTTTAGGCTCATAAATGAGAAAACATACTAGTTACAGCCAGAAAGTTTGATACATGGCAGAGACTGTAGATTTAAAAATGAATATTTCAGTTGGTGTTGGTTGTACAGTGGTAATGAACTGTAGAGTCTTTGCTCAGGAGAAGGATACAATCTCTGGTACACTTTCAAAAGTTAGTATACTTTAAAATAAAGAAAGGAATTTAGTAAAAGTCCTGAAATGAGTAAAAAGAAACCCTAAAAATTAATGTTTACTGCCAATCTGGTCAATGTGTGGTCTATACGTTTCTTGGCTCAACTAGATGGGAGACCACCAGTTATACAATTAAACAAAACTTAGGGATCGTTTTAGAAAGTTTAATAAGACTGAAAAAAGTCATGTTTATAGTGAAATAAACGTAGGGCACCGCAACAGGCAGACATGTGATGCTACTGTTAATAAAGATTGCCTTCGATATGTACGCTTTTATAGAAGGTAAAGACATCTGTTATAATGGATGAAACCTACTGGCAACATTTTTAAAAAACTCAGCTACATAAGCAGCAAAATTAACTCCAAACATATTAAGCAAAAGGTGATTTTTGCCCACACAGTCCTTGAATAAGTATATATCAGTGGTGGCCCGTCCTTTTGGGCGGAGGGACTTTGCCCCTCACCTTTTTCCAAACATGAAGTGTGTTTTTCAGGCTGAGCAAAGGTCATCCTGACAGATACGTTCAGTTCAGGCAGCCAGGTGCTGTACATGCACTAAATGCTCAGGCGCCTGAGCAGAACTTTGCTGGGCTGAAGATGTTACAGACCTGTGGGTGTGACCATCTCAGCCCAGCAAAGCAAATGGTAGTCCTCCCTCTAATGACAATGGGGAGTGTCATTGATAGGCTTGGACGTGTGCGCTACAGTTTTAAGCCCTGAAGTGTCCAGTGCAAAAGGTCTATCTGTGACGTCTGTCACAGAGTGTGAAGTGCTATGCAAACAAATGATGGGCGGAATGCTGAATAAATCATACATTCACCCCCAGTCCAGAGATCTGGGTTAAATCCATCATTCTTTTGCTCACCATGCCACCCCAGTTTGGACCCAGCCATATGCAAATCAGTCTTGACCCTGTGCCTCATGGGAACAGTCCAGACCGAACTGCCAAGCCAGGTCCCCTCTGGATCGGAAACAAGCATCCTGGGACCGGTTTAAGGGCATCACCCTTCATCAGCCATGCTAGCTTGAATCCAGTGGCACAGTGAGCAAGGGACTCAAGACTGATTTGCATATGGCTGGGTCCAAACTGGAATTTTGCATTTGTCTCAGAGTGGGGTCAGGAGTCCCACTGACCCCATTCCACTCTGTGACAAGTAAGGCACTAGTGCCTCCTCTCATTGGCTGACCCACAAAAAGATTAGCTAGTGAGGAGAGGCAGCAGTTCTAATTCTCAGGATCCATCATGGCTACCCTCCCCTCACCTTAGATCACTACATCGGCCCAGTAGGTATACATTTTTTATGTTTGCTTGTATGAATGTATGTGTATTTGTGAATGTGTGCAGTGAATGGGTGTGTTAATGCATGGGTTTGAGTGTACATGTGTAGCTGGCCCGCTCCCCAGTTTTCTCAAATTACTAGCCGCCAATGGTACTTATGGTGAGTAGGACTAATGTAATTGTGCTGACTTTACTAATCCTGCTATGTATGAGTGACTATGAGTGTACGCTTGGGGAAATACCTGCTTTGACCATAGACGCTGCCGTGAGGGGAACGGCTCTTCAATCCTTCCTGAGAGTGCCGCAGCAGTAGCGTGAACGCCGCCGTGAGGGGAACGGCCACCGTAGTCGCAGCAAGCCACCACCGCCGCAGGGACTACACTTCCCAGCTGCCCCGGCGGGTGTGGCGCGACCAACGTGACACCATCGGAGCGCCCCTTAAGAGGGAGGAGTGCCGAGCGAGCGCTGAGAACGCTTGGGGAAATACCTGCTTTGACCATAGACGCTGCCGTGAGGGGAACGGCTCTTCAATCCTTCCTGAGAGTGCCGCCGCAGTAGCGTGAACGCCGCCGTGAGGGGAACGGCCACCGTAGTCGCAGCAAGGCACAACCGCCGCAGGGACTACACTTCCCAGCTGCCCCGGCGGGTGTGGCGCGACCAACGTGACACCATCGGAGCGCCCCTTAAGAGGGAGGAGCGCCGAGCGAGCGCTGAGAACGCTTGGGGAAATACCTGCTTTGACCATAGACGCTGCCGTGAGGGGAACGGCTCTTCAATCCTTACTGAGAGTGCCGCCGCAGTAGCGTGAACGCCGCCGTGAGGGGAACGGCCACCGTAGTCGCAGCAAGCCACCACCGCCGCAGGGACTACATTTCCCAGCTGCCCCGGCGGGTGTGGCGCGACCAACGTGACACCATCGGAGCGCCCCTTAAGAGGGAGGAGCGCCGAGCGAGCGCTGAGAACGCTTGGGGAAATACCTGCTTTGACCATAGACGCTGCCGTGAGGGGAACAGCTCTTCAATCCTTCCTGAGAGTGCCGCCGCAGTAGCGTGAACGCCGCCGTGAGGGGAACGGCCACCGTAGTCGCAGCAAGCCACCACCGCCGCAGGGACTACACTTCCCAGCTGCCCCGGCGGGTGTGGTGCGACCAACGTGACACCATCGGAGCGCCCCTTAAGAGGGAGGAGTGCCTCTCGCCCCGCGAGTCGCGCGCGGGAGCGCCCGGGGCAAAGCCCGGGCAAAGGGCGGGCCCTCTTAGGCCCTCAGAGGCCAGAAGAGGCTGGGCTGGACCCGAAGTTCTGGCCAATTTCCTGAGTAAGTAGTGATCCACCTATTATTCCTTTTATTGTTAAACTGCACGATGGCTACAGCTGCCGCTAGCCCTGCCATTGCCGGCTTGGATAAAAGTGGGAGCATATTAAATCGAACCCTGGATGACTACTTCTCCAAAGCAGCGCCTGAGGGTAATAAAGAACTACTACTTGCTGAGCGGCGGGCGGATCGGCGCCGCTCAATTGAACGTATTAAAAACAGGACATTGTCTGAGCCCATTACCTCTGTTACCCTGGACAACGAAATGAATAGCATTTTGACAGACAACATATCTCCAACAGCCAGCGTGCCCATACTACTCAAGGAATGCCTAGCTCCCGCTATTTCACCCACACAAACCCAGCCAGAGTCACAAATTGAGGCACACGATCTTCCCAGTATACCTAACTCTGTTAAAATTATGATTTCACCCACAATCAGGCCGGGCAAGGTAGTAAGAGGAAAAAACCAGAGGCCATTGCCACACAAAGTACATGGGCCCCCACCTTCTAAAAGGAGACGGAAGAAAATGGACACAAACAAGCCTAAGTTAAGCCATACTGAATTCGGGAAGAAGCCCAACTCTGTCACTACCATGACTCTGGGAAAGCCTGTTAGTAAACAAGCAACAGCAACTGCCTTAACCCCTCCAACACTTGTGATACCATCCTCCCCATTAGTCACAGTGCCAGACATTATCCACATTCCAATGGAAGAAGGTTCGCAGCCAGCTTCTCCGAAAACTCTTTTGGACAATATAGAAATGATTGTGCGAACTTACATGCTAGCCTTATCTGAAAGACTTAAGGGAGTGGAGTTAAGGTTGGGGAAAATTGAGCTGGATCTGGCAGCTCTTGGGCAATTGGACAGGCCATTAAGGTCTCAGAATGCGTCACAACCCCAAAAAGCTTTAACCTCAATGTATACCCCCCTAATTGAAGGAGCAGCTGCAAAATCTACCAACTCCACTGTTGATAATAACCAAGTAGTAGCCATTTCAGCTGCCCCTAACCACCCAACTACAGGTGTTTCATCTGTTAGTAAACCTTCCAATAATTCTAAATCAAAACAGCTAAAAACACCTATGAGTAGATCAACTATAACATCTAACTGTACTGATACTCTAGCTAATACCCAGGCCAAGGAACCTAGCTTCCCCCCGAATAGTCTCTTAAGAGCTGAAGAGAATGAGACTAGCCGTGTAAGAGGGGGACATGGAAGGAGACCACCTACGGAACTTCCGCCGGAAGCTTTACCGTATGTGGTGGTACTCACTGGGGTCCCTGAGCTGACAAGCGGTAAGCGGGAAGGTTACTTTCAACTAAAAAATAAGATAATGCACTGGTTGTCATTGTACAGACCCAAAGCTAATCATGTAAATGGCGAAATAGTTCACGTTCGCCGTCTGTCTTGGCTGGGTGGAAGAACAAAAGACATAGGGGGTGACATTGTAGTTGTAAACTTCAGGGACAGAAAGGCGGTCCAATACATTTTGAGCTGGCCCTATGGCAATGAAAATAACTGTATAGTGCCACGCCCATTGACCTATTTCTACCCAAGATCCACTGTATTTCCCCCCCAGCACCTAACCAACAACATCCCTTTCAACGCCCATTTTTCAAATATGGAAACAGCTAGGAACCCCGCCTATTTGCACCAACTAGTTCCACCCCCTGTGATGCATGGGTGGAACACCATACCAACTAGTCACAACCTAGGAGGAAATGGAAAAATGTCCCATCTCATCCCATTCACTCCCTTAGAACTATCAAATAGGTTTGAGGCATTCAGGGGCCTGGAGGTGTGCGATTGATGGTTAAAGAGTATGGAAGATAACAGGGGTATTGAAAATGTTTCATGTATTTTGGGGTGTACTGAGGAAAAAGGATCTAGTAGTCCGAAGCCAGGTTCATGCTCTGTTGTAACATGTGATGAAACATATAATAGCTTGTCTGTTGCTTTACCTGTAGCATCTCCTGGGACAAATGAGAGTTCTCTTTTGTTATCACTCGCCTCAAGTCAAAAAAGTAGAGATGCTGGGGGGAATGAAAATGTGTCATGTACCTTGGGATATCAGCATGAAAGAAAAGACAATAGTTGTCCTAAGGTGGACTTACGTCCCGTTTTCATAGGTGCCGACGAAGTCAATAGGAGCTTGCCAATTGTTTCAACTGTTGTGCCCCACGATTTGAATGAGGGATCTCCCTTGTTTACACTTGTATCATGGAATATTGCAGAGGTGCGTGCGAAATTAAGTGACCCCGACTGGAATGCATACATGAACACCTTTGACATCTGTGTATTACAGGAAACATGGGCTACAGTACTAATGCATAGGGTTGGTTATAAAACCTACCAAATAGAGGCTGTGCCTTCCCCAAGAGGTCGCGCATCCGGAGGCCTACTAGTATGGGTCAATGTTTCCATTAAATTAGGTATTAAAATGATTAACACTGACTCCCCAGAAATTCTTTGTCTGGAAGTAACCGCAGTGGATAATAGGGTGTCTTACCTTTTTAATGTATATAACAGTCCCCAATCTTCCCACAAGGAATCCCTATGTATAGGGAAGCTAGAGTCACTTATGGATTCATTAAAAACAGAGGCAAGTGTTATTCTATGTGGAGACCTGAACTGTAATTTTGAACCAATCACAGGGATAGCTCAATTGTTTGAAGAGGAGGACACTGCCAATGGAATACCTGCCCTGAACGAGAATAGTATGGTGGCCGGTACTGCATTGGCTTTACAGATTACGAGGTTCTTGCCTCACATGGCCTGAGAGCATGTAACGGCCGTATGCCATCTGACAGTCCGAAAGCCCCCACTTTCAAGAGAAGTGATTATGGAAGTAACTTAGACTATGTTATCGTCTCCTTTGACCTTTGGCCCTTTACAGTAGACCTAAAGGTCAAAGAGAGATATGAAAGTGACCATCGCCTCTGGAAATGAGCTTTCTACCAAGTATGTTAACGGGGCTTGATATCTCGGAGGGAGGCCATAGCCTAGCATCCTCATCCACAATTGATAATATTGTCCTTAGTAACAACGTAGGGCGGTTAAATGGGCCTTCGTATTAGAAAAAGAGGACCTATTGGCCAATATTTACTGCATTTTTGCAGATACCCTGGACTCATATTGTCCACATAGCTGCGACCCTAAAGAATTCATTGATTTACATAAGTCCCTTTTCAGCAAATTATTAGAAATTCTTACAAAAAAACCTAAAAAAGGTCTTGGCAGGACTAATGCAAAACCCACAGGCAAACCTTGGTATAACAAGGAATGCCGTCTTGCCAAAACTGCACTGATTAATGCTGTTAAAGGGGAAGGTCCGTTAGAAATTAGAGATAAAAGGAAGGCTTATAACAAAACAATTTTAAGAGCGAAATCCTCATGGGACGAGGAAATATGGCTCAGTATGTTAACAGCCGCTAAAAACAAGGACCAGAGACAATTCTGGGAACTGGCAGCCAAGGAAAATAAACGGGAGAAAGGTTCCAGGGAGGTTTATTTAGATGAGGATACTTGGGTTAAGCACTTCACGTCATTGTATGCAGCAAAAACTCCGACTGACGCTGTAACAGACGTATCCCCGGTCATAATATCAGCTAACACCCACCCGGTAGTCTTCACCATACAAGAAACAGAGACAGCAATTACTACAGTAAAGAAAGGGAAGGCGCCAGGGCTTGATAGAATTCCTGGTGACCTGTATCTGTATAATATTGATGTTTGGGCACCCTACTTAAACCATCTATTTAATATAGTTGCGGCTAGCGATCACATTCCGGACACATGGAATGGCGCAGAAATTATTACCATTTCTAAAAAAGGGGACCGTGGCGACCCAGCCAATTACCGCCCCATTAGCCTTTTAGATATTACGCAGAAGATATATGCCAGGCATATTTTAAACCGAATAAATTCATGGTTGGAGGTGGAGTCAATTTTATCTAAATATCAGGCGGGATTTAGGAATAAAACAAGTACTATTGACCAAGTATTTAGGCTATGCTGCTTGTACTGGAAATATGTCATCATCCGCAAAGGTCACTTGTATGTGACCTTTGTAGACCTTCGAGCAGCATTTGACCTAATCCCACGCGACCTACTTTGGAAAACCCTGAATAGGCAAGGACTGCCAGGCGAATTACTAAAACTAGTGATGGGTTTGCATCAGGAGAACTACGCTAAGGTCAGGTGGGGCCCAAATGGGGAACTCACAGACCCGATCCCCATAAAAAGGGGAGTGCGTCAGGGTTGCGTTCTGGCCCCCACGCTTGATAGAGACAGTAATATTTTTTGGTTTAAGCATGAAAAAAAACTGGCTAATCAAGCTCGGACTAACACACTTTTGGAACGAGCCTGGTTCCCTAAACTCAGCTTCCAAGAAAATTGTTAAATTAACTTTTTGGTCATATGTGAGCCACGATTCTGTGTATATAAGAACACACGGTCCTCTCACAGAAAAATTTCTTTTGGTAAAAAATGAGGCATCTTTCGAACAATTTCTTGATGAAATCCGGCCTCCATTGGCCAAATCTCTATATCTAAAATTTAGGTATGGAACGCTGAGGATAAAGGTAACTGAGAAAAGATGGGGAAAGACAGATAAAGACCATTGTAGCTTGTGCACCAATTATCAAAGGGAGGATATCTTTCACATATTGTTTTTTTGCCCTAGTTACGGCAAGGCAAGGAAAAAATGGATAGTCCCCTTGTGCCGTAACATTGGCTCTACTTCCCACAGGGAAGCTGGCAGGATCTTAAGTACGGACACCAGCCAAGTAATTGTGTTCGGAACTAGTAAATTTCTATTGTCCGCTTATTTTATCAGAAGGAAATTATCTCTCTCATTTTAACCATGACTTTCCTTAACCATGAATAACGCCTAGGCATTGTACCGTTTTAATTCTTGGCTGTTACAAATTAATTTAATGTTTTTTTAACTTTTCTACTGTTTTTAAATATTTTAATATTTAATTGATTCTGTGCCAAACCCGAAATTGTAAAATCATGTGTCCAAATATGATGAAATGTAATTTAATGTGCCCAAATATGATGAAATATAGATGCAATGTAGTTTATATATTAGGGTGCCCACTATAATGTATGAATTGAAGGTTTATACTGTTGTATATTTTACTATGAACTGTATATTTTATGTTATCTTTTATGTTGCAAATGCAACGAAATAAAGATTGAACTATAACTATAGACTATGAGTGTAATTGCCACTCTGCATAGTCAGCAGTGGTGTTCTCAAATACAGCTTGTATGAAAGCAAATAAAAACATGGCCGACCTTTCTAAACCTGAGACTGAAACTGTTAATCCCAATCTTTTACAGTTGCAAAAGAATATGTGTAAGTGTTGTTTTGGAACTGTTTTCAAGTCGCTATGTAATAATGTTTAAAAGGCAACATACCTTGTGGTTACAGAAAAGTCATAAGAGGATACAGGGGGTGGGTTTCATATTTTGAAACCTTCTTTAATGAAAAGCGAGCCTGTTAAAGGCAGAGATCTGTTAATATCCGCACATGGCTGACACAAGCTCAGGTGCCTGGCCCATACTATCACATGATTCTATTACCTCAAGCCAATTTAGTGGCAGATACAACTACTCTTAAAAGATAAAGTGCCTTGTATTTCTCTGTGTCTCAGGTCATGCGAGGTGCCTTATGAAGAAAGTGACGTTTTACAGAGAAGATGAGTGTGCCGGGTGCAGGTGACCTGGAAATGTATTATGGAGGAGATGTAATCACATCCAGTCTCCTGCCTTACCCACCTCAACATGAACTGGCTAGACCCCATTAACTCAGATATCAGGATGTCAATTACCAACGTAAAGCAACCTAGCCTGAAATTGACTGAACTAGGATGAGATTGCTGCATTTAGGAATGAATGAGGGCCTGCCTAAAATGCATAAAACACTGGGCCTACTCAACAGCTGAGTTTATGTTTAGCTTACCTTTACTTTGTAGTTTCCCACCTAAAAAGCGACATGAGCCTTGCGGGGAAGGAAAGCGATTGAGACATTTCACTACAATAGAGAGCTGAAAGCATCACATGATTGTAAGGGGATCATGTTCAGGTCCATTTTGCATTGCCGGATGAATTAAGTAACTTTTGGAGCCCATGGTGGGTGTCTTGATATCCCACCAGATCAGAGGAGGGCAGGAGCGGCCACTTGTATTGCGACGTGGTGGGGCAGGGGAAGAGGGGAACACCCAAAAAAATAAATAGGATTATAAATAAAGACAAATGCACTTACCTGCTCCAACGGCAGCTTCCTCCCGATCCTAACCACCCATACATCCAGGAACGGCTGCACACTGTGCAGGTTCCCAGGTCACAATTCTAGAGCTGGTCACATGCTGGGCATTTGTCACCCCGCGTGGGATGAGTATGCCCAGACGTGGGTCCTGTGCTCTCCATGCCACTAGAGTCAAGCTATCCTGGCTGAAAGCCCAAAACCAGTCCTAGGATGCTTGTTTCCAGTCCAGGAAGGACCTGGTCTGGCAGTTCGGGCTGGACTGTTCCAATTGGGCGCAGGGTAAAGACTGATTTGCATATGGCTGGGTTCAAACTGGAATGGGAGGTGAGCAAAATAACAATGGATTTAGGCCCAGATCTCTGTATTGGGGTGAATATATGACATTGTTCTGCATTCTGTTCATCAATTGTTCTTTTGGCATACTATTCCCAGCATGTGAGCAGCACTGGGATTGGTCTGAGGACCTCTGTTCGGCGTTCAGACATAGACTGGGAGCCTGTGGGGGTTTCTCCACCCAGCTGTACAACTCAGCTAGGTGGAGAAAGGCTAAGTGCGCATGATAATTTGGCCGGCCCCAGAGGGCCGGCCAAATCGCCATGAGCACTTGACAGTGCTCACCACTCCCCCCTACTCCCTGGGGCTGCACCTGCAGTGTCAGTGTAGTTGGCCACATCCCCTCCCTCGGCTCGCAGGTCCAGTCTACAGGACAAAAAAGAAAATGATAATAAAAATGTTTTATTATTATTTTATTTTTGTCTTTTGCCCATGCTGGCTTTTGGGGGGGGGGGGGGTGACGCTCCTTCACCATAGAGTTTACCAAGTGGGTTCCATGGTCAAAGAGTCCGATCATCAAACATTTTTGTTCAGAGAAAACAAGCATGCAGAGCAAGAGATCCTTTTTTTCTGAGAAAAACAGATAAATGACCAAGATGGAGAGTGAGATTTTTCCCTGCATGTGGATGCCATGTAACATTTGACATACCTGTTTCCGCATGCTTCTCATGAAGAACATGGGTAGAAAAATACAAGTGGCGTTAGTCCCACCCACTGTAGCGCTGCGGTATCGCTGCTGTGGCAGAGCGGTGCTCTGGTGGCTGGACTCCTGCGTCATAGGATACTGGGATGACAGAGTTAGAAGAGGCCCTGCCAAAAGTGGAACCGCGGTTTTGGGGGTGGGAGGACCGCTGGTTCACAGCTTTGCCCCACCTCCACCAAACCCTACATGAGGGCATAACACTTCGAGATGTTGAAAAATGTGGACGTAATTTCATTTTATTATTTAATTTAATATTAGCATTTAGATAATGCATATATTACACCAGTTATACCAAATGTTAAATATTTGAGATTACAAACCACCAATGCAAGCTCAAGACAAAATCGGTGAGCAGAGAAAACCATATTATTTAATTGAAATTTGATGGTAAAATTGTATATGAGTTGAATTTCAAAACTCTGTCTGCATGGCAACTCATGTAAAATGTAGACATTACTGAGCTTAAAAGCAACACGTACACGTATACTAACTGGAAATAAAGTAATTGTTTGCTTGGAATTTTAAAAATTGTGAACAGAAGGAGGCGCCTTAAAGCAAATTGTTTTTAAATTTGACATTAACGCATGATAAAAGAAGTGCATGTCTCTTTAATTGCTATTCCTATAGAAGCTGCTCATCTGAGTTGGACTTGTATTGTTGCAAGCCTTGCCACGCCCCCTTCCCACAATATCTAACTTGATTGACAAGCTGACGGAACTGCAGCAGTGCCTCATTCGAGTTGCAGAACATGATTAAATTGCTTAATATACAATGGCAACATATAGAGCTAATTGGCAGATGATCCATGGGAACACCCATGATCTCTTTAGTGCACAGCAGGTATACAACATTCAAAGTGACTCACCAGCCAACTATAGTGGTTTGTTGCTTTTAACACCAACCACTAGAATCTACAGACAAAACATGGCATCGATTCTGCAACAATTATGAAGACATTCCCATCTTTTAATCACAGAGCCCTTTTAATTGCCAAGTCAATTAAAGGCGGGTTGGGTTGTAATCTAATGTAGCATAATCGAGTGTAAATGCAGAAAAGAAACTGTTCAGAGTTTACATGAAAATTGCTGATGAAACCAGATTTAAAAAATATGGGGCAGATTTATGTTAACTGGCGCATCCCCAGGGATGCGCCAGTTAACGTGCGCCACAGTGCGCCACAGCTCCGCCACCCATGGTGCAAAAACGGCACAGATGCGTGACGCATCTGTGCCGGAAATGTGGCGCATTGCTGGAGTTGCGTCGCAAGCGCGACGCAGCTCCAGCAAGGCTCAAGGGTACACCATGTGCACAATGCTGCGTCAAGACCTACGCCTGCTTCAAGCAGGCGCAGGGTTTTGACGCAGCATTGCCCTGAAAGTGACTGAGTGAAATCTCATAGATTTCACTCAGCCACTTTCAGGAGGCGTTCCTGTGCAGGAACGTCCCCCCCCCTGCGCAGGAACGCCTCCTTATGGCGCAGTGCTTTACAACGTGACGCATCTCCTAGATGCGCCACGTTGTAAATAGGGCGCATTGTTTGCGCCGAAGTTGCGTCAAATAAAGTGACGCAATTGCGGCGCAAAGAGGCGCAACGGCCTCATAAATCTGCCCCTATATTGTTGCGCCTATTTTGAACGACCTTCTCAATTTTCCGTACATTTTTATAATGTATTGCATTTTTATAGTTTATTTTGATAACATTTAGTTTATTTATTATTTATTTATTTTAAAGAATTTGTAGAGCGCGGCTGTCACCATTGCAGGCATCCTGGCGCTGACAGAAATTCAGAGGGGAGCGACAACAGGGGCAGGGGGAATAGGTTAGCCAGGGAAAAGCCAGGTTTTCACCTTTCTTCTAAACTGCAAGAGTTCATTAATGTGCCTAATATCGATGGGGAGGGTGTTCCATAGTCTGCATCCATAGTTTACATTTATACATATTGAATACCTAATTGAATAGCTAAAAATAATTCTTGATGCTGTTGCCATGCCAACATAAGGTGATGCCTAATCAGAGATGAGAAATTAAAACTCAAATATAGGTCTTGTTTCTGGTTTAATATTTTATGTGTTCTGTGTTTCACCAGCACATTTGAAAAAAGTGAGTGTAGAAATATTTACTCCTGGTTACAAATCTGGTTTTCTTCCTTGATAATGTAAGGCATTACTTATTGGTGCCCAACCACCTCCGAACAAAATGCTTCAATGGTTCAGGGTTTCAAAGAGGAAACATATCAAGCAGCATCATCGCCTTAATGTCTCCTATATTCGAGGGCCTATAACTACAGGATTCACCTCCATCAGAACCAATTCAGTTCCTCGATCATGATTAAGACTCCCTGTTTTCCGTTTTTACCATTTATTTTCTTGCCTGTATTTGTTTTTAAAAGTGGATAAAAATGGAAATTGGGTGCTTTTTGAGTGATTCTAAATACACATTGCCATGACTGCCAGACCAATAACTGTGTGAATTGATAGGTAAGGAGGTTAAAAAAGAAAATAATTTTAGTAAAGAAGCTTGAACCGAAGTAAGTATGCACAAGGCTGATACTGAAATGTGCATATTTTCATATAAGTGCAATGGTTTATCTTCTGCGGGTGTTCATACCACTGAAACCTGGCAGGCATTCAAGCATGACTGCATATTTATTAGTTAAATAAATGTGTAACTATACCAGTTTCTCCTTTATTTTTTTCACAATATCCATAATAAATATGGATAAATACAAATAGAGTTGACAAAAAATAAATATGGATAAATACATACGGAAATGACAAAAAAATCAATACCATGAAGCAGGAGCCTTAATCATGATGAACCCCTAGCTGGTGGTCCCTTAGAACATTTGATGCCTATAAGTGGGTCCTTAGCCTCTCGCGTTGGCAAAAGAGACGAATTAAGGATGGGACGAACAATCTTAGAATCCACGTTGTCTTGGGACAGTTCTGTAGCAGTGGTGCTAACCAGGTTTTCTCCAGAGATCTGGCATGTGACCACTCCAGAAAGAGCTATTAATAAAGGATCTTACTACAGGAAGTAACTCCTTCAGACAATCACCAACCAATCATGGGGAACATGGACCAGCTTCACAGTGGCAGATGTTCAATCCTACTATTTGCGCTCTGACCTCGGTGAAGGAGACCTTCTGTGGCTCTGCATAGTCCGACCACCAAATACACCTTCTGAATCATTGTTTTCTGAATATATGTAATAAAAGAGGAGTCGATGGCCTTGGGCTTGTTTTCAAAATATTTCTCCTTGTAAACATGGTCACTCTCTGGAGACAAGCAACACCAAACCTCCTGTACTAGGGTCAACAAACTGGTGAGCGAGTTGGCAGGGCGTCCATGCTGCTTGGGAATTGCTGTTTATTTCCAAGAAAAACATGTCTGCTTTTTATTTGCACATAATCCTTACTAGCTCTTCTTAACATGATCTTTGCAGCACTTTACTTGTGTACACTCTATATCTTAATATGTTGACCCACGCTTTATTTAAAGCTCTAAATCCAGAGAGTCCACAAAATCTCTCATAGGGTATTACATGGATTAACAGTCTCATATGGTTCTTGGAGGGGCGATTAGCCAGCAGGACAATGACATTCGATTTTAACCCCTTCGATGCTGATGACGAGCTGAGCTCGTCATGAATATATGGCATCAAGAATTTTACAGCACAGGGGAAAAATAACCACAGCAGCCAAGGTGTTAAATGTCCGTACATTTATCCAGGTTTGGTCTGGTGAACATCTTTAGCCTGCACCCTATGATCCAATAACAGGGAAACTAATGCCTATTTAGCATTCTGAAATGAGGCGTAAGAGATGGTACAGCAAAGGTTGCCAACCATCCCAGCCCAATGTTTTACTAATGCATCTCAACCCACTATGCTAAACCTATTCCCTCTGATGAATCAATATTAGCTATTACAATGGCCTAAGCAGGCCCTTCCAGGTCATCTGACTTGTTAAGTGTCCGTCACACCATCCGCATCTTCTGCAGAGGCAGCTGGTGAGTTTCTACACCATGCACCACCATAGAAAGTTGTTGGCCTACAAGTAGTTACAGCCTTGCTTACCTATGTGTTCCATGCACTGCAAAGTGGCAGTGCGGGAAATCTAGGGCATTATGGAAACTAGTTATGTTTTAATACTGCGGCAATATGACAACAGTTACAAAAGTATTATTTGGGAGCTAAAAACAGTTGAAATGTGAGCATACTGAGGTTTTGGAAAGTTCAAAATTGACATAAAAAAAGATCCTAACAATTGGCAATATGCTCCATCTGAGCATTATGGAAACTGTTACCGTTGCCACACTAAGCAGGAAATTATAGAATTTCCAATCTTGTCTTCTTGCACACAGTTAAAAATCACGCTTAGGGGACAAAAAGAAGACATAGCATTCGATACTTTAGCATTCAGTGGACTGCTATCTAGGGGTGGGCAGAACTGGAATTCCGCGGAGGAACATGACAACTCTGAGATTTTGAAGGGTTCCTTGAATGGGCGGAAATCCGCGCGCCCCGCTTCTCGCGCTGATTTTTCACGCTGGGAGCTTGTTCTGCTCAGAAAAATCTGCACGAATGGCACCATGTGACTCACCAGAGGACGCTGCTTCTCAAGTTGATTTTGCTGCCACTCAATTAGATTTGCTTCTCGAGTGTCAGCTTTCCCACTGCAAACAATCGCGACCATACGCGTTGGGAAAATCTTGCATGGGGCCATACTAGTGCCCGAAAATCACGCTAGGGGACACCAATTCTTACTCAAGCTCACCAACTCACGCAGTGGTTGGCGGAATTTGTCCAGAACTCCGCTGGCAGAGCGGAATTTATTGCCCACCCCTGCTGCTGTCTGAATGAAATTGCAAGAAACGCGTGCTGCCATGATGCCCAGATATGCTGACATTGTGCCTCATTATCGCTACATTTGGGAGAGAACTTTGGGGCATATTACCAATAACTAGCGATAATTATCGCTATGTTGGCTTAGCGGCAATATTTTTATCGCCGAGCTGCAGTGATTTTTATCGCTTATGAACCTTGCTATTATCAAGGTTTATCTCCTAAGCGATAAAAATCTTCCGAAATGCATGAATATCGCTGAAAAGTCAGCGATATTCATGCATTACCGAGCTAATGCTCTTAGCCATGTTATCCACCTCCCATTGGATAACATGGCTAAGAACTGCTCAGGGCAGGTGTTAGCTTTTGGAGATATTTGCGCTTAGCCTGAATATCTCCAAAAGTTGGTAATAGGTGATAGCAATGTTAGCGACTGTTTCCAGTCGCTAACATCTTGGCACGCCCACTTTGCATGTAATTAGTGATAAATTTTACTGACATGCAAAGCGGGGCCCAAGATGGTCGCTATCTCCTACTAGCTGTCGCTAACTGGTGTTAGGGAGATAATTTCATCTCCGCATTCCTTGGCTTTTAAAGCCAAAAAAGTGGAGATAAACCCCCTTGATAATATGCCCCTTTAATTCCCATATGGACAACATTTTGCCACCTCTTGACAGTTGCGAAATGAAATGTTGAGAGCATAAAAGATCATATATGTGCACCCCATTGTGGATTCCAAGGTCCCCGGATCAAAGGAACTGCTTGCTACATAATTTGCTTATGAGAGATTATATTTGAAGTGCAAATAGACACGATTTCAGATAATGCTTGTGTTAAGGATCAAAAGGAATACCGTGAACATTGGTAATTACTGTGAAGTGAAAAACCTGCTGTTTTGGAAGATTTGTTTCACAGTAGTGTAGCATATCTGTAACTACAGAAGAGATTAATGTGTGACTAGGAGTCAACAACATACTGCGTGTGACTGCATAGCGGCAAAAAGTTATAAAAACTGGCATAAACAAGGGAATAGTCATTCTGTCAGGGTACCGTAATCAACTCTGCAGGTTGATGCCAATGGCATAACAGATAACATTACAAGATAAATTAATTATAATTGCAACTCAATAAGGCCTCTGATTTACTACTCATTATGTCCTTTGTGAATTGCCCTTTGTGAATACCGAAAGTCGAAAAGTTAGACTTTCGTCTCACTTTGCAGTTGTGAATGGGGCCCACAGAGTACAACACCCTCCTAGTCTTAAACATCCTTGCTAGGTCTTGTGATACTTTGTTGTCAGAGCTGAAAACAACCTTGGAAACTGTTTTGTGACTGTTTCTGGACTTAACTGAAGTTTAAGATTGATACAGAGAAATGATCTTCGGGATGCAAGTGAGTTTGTGGCGATAAACTCTGTTACTGAGGAGTTTCAAAGAAATATCCTTTAATGTTTATAAACTCGTATTTTGCACACCTTGTTATTCAAAATGAGGCACGTAAAGAGTCCTCACCCTTTCAAAGACCTAGGTATATTTATACACACGTTAGATTATGGAAGTAGTATAGGTTGGTTGAGTGATTGCTTGTGGCCAAGTGAACTTTGCAACTGTAACGTGTTATGTTGCAGTTTATAAAACCTTCGGCATTTAAAGTATTTTCAATCAAACAGCACATTAGTATGCAATAGAGGGAGTTGTCTGCAGTGAGTAAAGCCTATTAGTTTTAAATGCTTTTGAAATCTATTTCATAGATTATATTTGTGTTTTCAGCTCCAGGAAAACTCACAGTTTGATTACACTTAGGCCCACATGCATCAAATCAAAAACCGGTCGCAAACGGGCAGATTATCAGAATATGCCCCTTTGCTACCGGTATTTTTGCATCTGGGATGCATCATCCCAAATGCAAAAATCGCAATTTAAGTATTCTCTAAATTGCAATTACTTAAATTGCGATTGCATTTAAGGAATCTCAAACTGAGATTCCTTAAATGCAATGCATTAAAGTACAAAAATTTGCGATTTCGCTAATAGGAGCAGCAAATTACCATGAAATTGAACTTCATGGTAATTTGGAAAAACTTTGAAAAATGCACTTTTTTCAAAGTTCCATTTTACACACACACACACATGCCCTTGGGGCATGTGTGTGTGCAACATGTACTCATATGGAGATTTCTGGGGATGCAACGGGGTGTCCTTTTGACACTCTGGCACCCTTGAAATGGCATTCTCAATTTGCGATTTTTTAACTGAGAATCGCAAATTGAGAATGTCTTCCCATTCATTCATATGGGCCTCTATACCCATAGGAATGAATGGGGAGGTATTCCTTAATTGCGACTCGCAATTTCCGACTCGCAATTAAGGAATGTTTAGAAATCGCAATTTTTTAAGCGATGTCTTCATGCATAGCCTTTTGCTATTCCTTATTAGTAAATCCTTATTTTTCGCTAATAAGGAATCGCAAAAGGCATTGTTGATGCAAGTGCCAGAATGAGTATCAGAAACAGATATTTTGAAGATGTAGCATATGCAACAGAAGATATTAGACACTGTAGCACGTTTAATAACACATTGAAAGTATCTTCTTACTTTTAGTTAGATGCCCTCACCCAGTTAAAAGCACTGCCTAGCTGAATGTCAGAGTCTCTGTTTTCTCTCTTGTCCCATTACCCTTTAGCCTGGTCTACTGTTAACCAACATATTATTGCCTATATGGTTGGCCTTGGATTCGGAGAGGTGAGGCAAACAGATCACTCACTCTGGATCCAGAATAAAAGACTAGTGTTTTCTTGTGTTAATCCATCCTCACTAAAATGTCTAAAGTTCCAATATTCTCTACTTCGCCTATTAGTGTTCCAGAAGACTCAGGGCCTCATTTATGAGGTTTTGCCGCAGGGAAGCACAGCAGGCCTTCCTGCTGCGCTTCCCTATGGCAAAAGAGAAGGGCATGAATGTGCCGTATCTATAAGATATGGCGTATTTCTGTCTTTTTCGCCGGAGCACAATGGGCTGCCTGCGCCAGCGCCGGCACCTTTGCACCGTGGTGCAAGAGTGCCGGCCTTGCGGGGATGATTATTTTTGTACAGGAAGGGCAACCTCTCTGTACAAAAATAATCACAAGAGGCTTTTCCTCTTTCTACGTATAGCACACATAGAAAAAGGAAAAACGAGGAGAAATAAAGATATTTCTTCCCTTTGCGCCTCACTTACGCCTCCCCTGGGAAGGCGTAAGCTTTTGGAACTGCCTCAGATTTACGATTTCTCGTAAATCTGGGGCAGTGTCAAAAGGCCATGGATGTTGCTGGGAACGCCCCCAGCAACACCCATTGCACGCCCCTTTAACGCAGAACACTGCGTTAAAGGGACTGATATTTATCAGGCAGCGTTAAGGCAAAAAAGGTTGTTTGGTGCTGCCTGATAAATATCACGCAGGCGTCTGCGCCACGGAACGTCACAGAAAGTGATGCCCTCAAAGGTTATACTGCTTGGTGATTCTGATATTAGCAATGTGGACATTTTGAGAAATTGTGGACATTGCTGATGTGGGCATACTGGAGTTGTAAGCGAACTACATACAGTAACAACAAATAAACTGATGGTGAGGGAAAAGTGGCCCACCATAAAAATTGACAATGGGCTTTCTTAGGCATTTGGGGAAATTAGTAAAAAGTTTATTGTGATGCTGGGAACATTGCAGTGTGCTTATTCGGAAACAATCGACCCTGGGCCATGTTCCTACTGAGTATTATTGTAAGATACACCTGCACTTACTGGGACACAATTAAACATGAACAATTTATATACTGGACTATTAGGAAAACTGATAATATGGCTAATAGGAACACCAAGGAAAATTATAATAGAGGTATACCTCATGATAGAAACAAGGATTGTCAATCCAAACCGGTCTTGCTTACCTCTACATGGAAGCAAGACCAATTGGAATTGTAAACGCTAGATTTTACTAGTCTTCAATGTCTTTCAAGATCGATTTTGTATGTTCCACATTTCTGAAATTGTTCTAGTAACCACTAGGGGGCACTAAAATGCAGTAAACTGCTGTTTAAACATGACTCTGTTTTCATAGAAGCGATGCTGTGGTTGGAGCAGCGCGAGTGACGAATCTATCAACGCCAAAGCCAAAAAGACACAGAAAGTGTGGAAAGTCATAAGACTAAGGGAACTGACATTGACACAAAATCCATTCCATTCTGAGCAACGATTGGCTCTGTGGAGTATTGCATTCAAAGCTGTCACTTACATACAGCTGGAGCTCTCTATAATGTGTCTGCACATAGACAAATTGGCTTTAGGACCGCCACAGACCATATATTTTGTATCTGAGTTGCACATATCGCGATTCATCAAATTCAGTCAGGAGATAGACAAACAAGAGCACATATTTAGAGATACCACACAATGGTAATTCCCACACGTCATGAACGTAATATATGTCATGAAGCCAAGCAAGGAGTTCAGGAATACACTTGAATTTCTTGCTTTTGCCACATTTTCTGTTGTTGCCTCTTCCATGTATAGGTAATTTTTAGTAATGTTATATTGTAATGTTATCTGGGGGTTACACAATTATAGTGCCATGCTGGGATTCACTGATTCCTACTCCACCTTTGCTTATGTATCAAGTATACACGTGTGTGTATGTATAGGTGTGTGCCCATGTAAGCAAGTGCTTCTTTGTGTGAGATTGCGCCTGTGTTGTGTGGCTGTGCGCATGTTCATGTCAGGATACTTGTGTGTGTTTGTGCCTGTGAGCATCAATACAAGTTGAATTTTATTGTGCTTAAGGAACTTTACATATCTCATTTTAAAACTATGCACTTAATGCGACATTTCTTGGTTTTGCAGTGAACCGAAAAATAATAGAATTGCAGTTATTTGATTTAATTTGACAGCTCTCATAAAATGTTATGTTAAACGTATATGTTAGCTAATAAGTAAAGTTGGTATGAGCGAGAGGAAATGGATTAACTACAATACTGAGCGGATTATTGAATAATTTATATTTGAATTTTAGTTCTGTTAGAACACTCTTAAGAGACTGTGGGTGGTGGAAATTGCTTTAATTGGGTAGTTTATTAAGGTAGAGGTCCGTCCCTTCTGAACCACTTTGCAATGCATTTTTCTACAGAATTACTCGCTCTTATGATGTAAATCAAGCAGAGGCTAAAATCTTTTATTAAATTTATCTTGCAAAGCTTTACTTTACAAATGTACTGCAAGTGTGGTTGGATTTAAATAATGTTGGTGCCACCTAATCAGCTTTGGGGGCCTTTGTTAACATGATGTAAGGGCAGTGAATATTTCTGTTCTGATATATAATCAATTTGGCATCGAAGGTACACGGAGTGGTCCCTAAAACTGTTGTCACCTCTTCCTGATGCCAACAGCCTGCCAACACACATGGTAAATTGTTTCATGCTGGCATTTTATAGTTTATACCACAAAAGTGTTCACTAGCATGTTTGCAGTGAAGCATAAGGGGGTTGCCACTTTGTTGCTTCCCTTCTCCTTGTGACTGATATTGATCTACAACCACAACCAATGCACTGCAATTAGCAATGGCAATTACAAATTATAATGTACTTAGTGAATTGCATATCAGGAATTTATGTTCGCTACATCAGGCCCACCATTTAAGCAACCATGCTTTAGAATGTGCTTGAAGTGTGAACATCCCTTAAGCATTAGCAAAAGAAGTGGATTGATTTGAATAATAAATAAATGTCTTTCCAGAATGAGCAGTTATACGTCTTCGGGGTGGAATCCATCAGAAAATGAATGAAGAAACCACAGAATCATGTCATGATCAGGTAATGTTTACTGTGGTGAATTGTAGACGACACATGTTTCGCTCAGAGAGTATATGCCCAGGAGTTTTTTTAATACTTCAAAAATTCTTATATCAGTTATTCAGTGGCGCAGGTTAACTATGCGGGCCTGATTCACAAAGGTAATTTACATTTTTGAGTAAGTGAACACCTTTGGGTAAATTTACTGCTTTTTGGTATTCACAAACTGCACGTTTGTAGTAACAGAAAAATCTGTCATTAATCCAGGATTACACACGCCCGCCTACTGGTACTGCAACTTCCTCTCAATGAAAATAATAGAGGCAGGAACTTAAAACAAAACCTGATAGGAAATAATGTTAAATGATATTAGCCTATTTAAAACAGCTAAAAATATAAATAAATATAAATTAATTATACAAGATGTTTGTTAATAGTACATATTGTAGTGAAGTAATAATATTTATTGTTGCATTATTTGTTTAACCTCAGTAGGTTATTCAATATTTTATAATTAAATAGTAATGTGTACCTGTTTTATATTTGTTAACAATAATTTATATTTATATCTATATTTTACTGTATTACATAATTACATTTAATTTAACATTATTTCCTATGGGTTTTACTTTAAGTCTGTGCCTCAATTATTTTCTTTGCGAGGGTGTTGAAGTACCAGTACTAAAAAATAGAAAACTTACTCAAAAGTGTAAACTTATTCAAAAGTTCAGTTTGTGCATCCAGCACAACTGCACTAACCATCTCAATCTTGAGTTTGTTTAGGCAATGTGCATTCAAAGGACTTGTTATGTATGTTCATAAAATGATACTGAGATTTCGTCATTCATTTCCTTACAGTACCACATTGTTCTTAACCTGACATGGACATTTGCAAAATTAAAACCCTACATGAAGCAAGTTATACACATCCACCTACTAAAAACAACAAATGCAAAAAATGTGATAGACAATACACTGTCGCAACTCGCAACAAAAGAACCTGGTACAAAAGGTGCTTCATTCTGAGCAACCCAAGGGATAACTCAAGCAATGGAGAGTACATATCCACTGGGAGGACAAGGCCAAAATGTTGTCACACCTGTCACATCTCCAACAACGTTCATCTGATTTGATTACGCAATGACGAGCATCAATGGGACGCCCTCTCTGAACAACTAAAAATCACAGCCAATAATATCAACCTCACACCAACATCACCAACGCATTGAGAATGTCAGAAGTCATGTAATATGCTGATGTTTAGGACCTGGCAAAAGACCTCAACCTAATGCAAACTCAGCTCACCTTGCCCATAAACTCATGGAAACCATAAGAAGCAGAAGAATACACAGGTAAATGATGTTCAGGTGGGAGTCCTTCCACACTGTAGGACTACATCGACAGAGAATGCCGAATAGAAGATTCAAACTCAATAAGTGCACCATCAGCGATTTTCATGACGCAGACAAAAGATGGTGCAATGGGTCACCTTTGACTCTTTATTGAAGAGATTGACGCCAAAAGTAGGCTTCGAGTGTGAGAGGGGATCGAAATATCTGGTTGTATAGGTAACAGCTGATTGCAAAAAACAAGTAAACTAAGATAATTTGGGTACTCTGGTCTAAATGAACCTAACCGGGGCTTTGGGTATGTCCAGTATTGTTATTCAGAACAACTGTTTATCTTGGCCTACAATAATGTGGAAACTCCTTATCCGTATAGGGATCTGAGTGCATTAAACAATGTAACACAAAGAGATCTCTGTGGGAACTTTTTAGATTAGTATTGCTATTTCTTTGATCAAGAGGTTTTATAGAGAGTCTCAAATAGATTATTCAACTAGAATAAATGACCGCTTGCTAACTTTGGTAGAAAGATAAAACCATCACATATTATGAAAATGACCAAAAGCAGTATTTCAAAAATGATGTAATGTGTTTCTAATTAATACATAAAATTTGCATCAGATAACCACATATATCATAGGCCATAAACTGTTTTTATACAATAATTAAAATCTGATAGGTATTCAAAAAGAATACATGATAGACTCTGCTATAAATTACAATGTTGATGCACAAATTCTAACATTTGCAAGATGATGTTAATATTCGTTGTCAATGTTTCAGGTCCTAGCGTAAAATTTAGTAGAGTCATCAATAGGACAGAGTACTTTTCTCTTCTCTCTCCCATAGCATAGACCCAAAGAATGTGCAATATACGCCTACCAGTAGATATTAGCCCTCCTGACTATCCTTAACAAGTGGAAGAATGTATACAAATATACAGATTCGGGTCAAAAAGTCATCCAAGGTGCAGATGCTGCATTGTCTCCAGTATGTATTGTTTATGCCCTACAAGATGGAATCAATATTAATGCTGGGCATCAAACTCTGCTCCGCCGGCGGAGTTTTCCGAGTTTTGCCAACTCCGTGCTCCGTTGGCAACACAGAGTTCAGGCAAAAACTCTGACTCGGGCGGAGCGGAGTTAGCCCCTGCCCCCACACCCAATAAAAGGGTAGTAAATAAACACCTGCTATGGCGTCTCCGGGCTTCCCTCCTCCTCGCCGTGGTCTCTCCTCCTCACCGTCCGCCGTCCTCACCGGTCACAAACCCTAGTTTTTAAGTCTTGGGAGGACTACGCATCCTTTCACTTCCTGAATTTTGAAGAGTGTGGGGAAATGTGGATCCAAGATGCTGTTCTACAGTTTCTGGAAAGAGGTTTATTTTGTCGTTCATTTATCATTAAAAGAACTAAATGACAAGATGTGCATACTTCGAAAGATTAAAGAGTAGAGTTAAGCATTGCTCTCAACGAGGTGCAAGATGTGGTCGGTCAGGGTAGTGTGCCTGTACACAAACCATGAGGGGATGAATGTTTGTTTGCCTTATTTTTATGGATGTGCAGGGTTCAACTTGAGGGTTCCCTGTTATTTTGAGATGAAGGCCAAGGAAGGAAAACAGGGAGACTGAACCATAAAAGAGTGCCACTGCATAGTAAGGAAAGAGCAACACACTTTGATTGCCCATCTTCATAGGATACAACTAGTTATTTTTCTATTGGACCCTTTAGGCCCTAACATTGTTTATTTTGTTTATTCTTCAGTTCTATGCTAAAATATTTATTGAACATTATTTGCTTGGTCGGATCGATATGAATGATTTTATTATAAATGTTTCATTTTACTGTATAATTATTTTATGTTTAAAGTATTTTATTGAAGCAGGGTGGGGTAGGAAACAACAGGGTGAGAAAAAAAAAGGAGATAAACCACAGGATCTACACAATCGGTGCGTATGATACAGCAAATACAGCAGAACAGTTACATCTTTTCAATAGGAGCACAACAGGCTATGAAAGGGCGCCCACAGTTCCTCAAAAGTATCAGTGTCTCCCAGGGCTACTAAGGACATCTTTTCCATTCCAAGGACATGCCATAATCTATGCAGCCAGCCAACTACAGAGGGAAGTGTGGTAGAGCGCCAATGTATGAGAATATTTTGCACCGCTGACCCCAGAGCAATCGCAATCTGTCTACCCCTCTTGGACCTGAGGGGATACATCAACCCATTTGGCAATCCCAGTAGAACATAGGCAGGGAACCTCGGCAGCTCTATCTCAAAACATTTGTCCACCTCACCCAGGACCTCCTCCCAATAAGGAGCCAGAAGGGGGCATTCCCACAGTATGTGTGTAAGTGTACCAGTATTGCCACAGTTGCGCCAGCACGTCCCTGGTATTGCCCTGTCCATCTCGTGCAGTTTCTCCGGGGTGCGGTACCAATAGGTCGAGATTTTGGTGAAGGTCTCCTAAGACCCGTGTGATAGGCCGAGTGGCGTGCGCGGAAGGAGATGTGTTCCCATTCCTTGTGGCTCAACACTCGCCCGAGCTCCCGCTCCCATCGTTCCCGGCCGGGGTTGTGAATATGAAAAGAGGGGGGCTGCAGCATTTTATACAGATCTGAGATCAGTTTAGCGTCCGACGTACGAGTGATTAACCAGCGCTCATATACCGTGATCTCCCGGTTTGCCGTATCGCGCACCTGGGGTTGAAGCGCCCAGTGACGCGCCTGCATGTATCGCATGCGCTCCGTCTCAGGGAGGCCGTAATCCCGCCGCAAATCCTGGAAGGGGACAACTCCCTCAGGGCTGTACAAATGATACAAGGTGCAGCAGCGGGCCGCCCGCCAGCGCTCATAAGCTCCGTGCTCCATCCCGGGGCCGAAGTCCGGGTTGCCAATGAGCGGCGTAAAGGGAGAGGGGAAGGTAGTAAGCTCATGCCTAATGGCCACCGAGTCCCACGTCCGAAGCGGGACCCGCGTCACCAAAGACGCGTAGAGGTTAGGAGGCCGATGGGCCCGCCTCAAGAATGGTACTTCCTGTAGCGTCCTACCCGCCACCGCCTGGTTCTGGAACAGCCAGTGCTTATCAGACTCCCACCGGCTCCATTCCACTAGATAGCAGAGTTGGGCGGCCTGGAAATATTTCCGCAAGTCCGGTATCCCCAGCCCCCCAGAATCAGGCGCCAACGTAGCGATGCTCCTCTTAATCCGCGGCCTACGGCCCTGCCATACAAACCGTGCGATGGCCGATTGGGTCTCCGCGAGCCACCCCGCGGGGGGCTGGAGCGGCAACGCCCTGAAGAGGTAAAGCACCTGAGGCAGGAGGGTCATCTTCACCGCGGCCACCCTGCCTAGCAGCGACAACGTGCCCTTATCCCACCGGCCAAGCTCCTCTCTTATTTTCGTGCTCAAAGCCGCATAATTGGCCGTGACCATCGCCGGGAGGGAAGGCGCCAACATGATCCCTAAATATGGAATCCGGTCCTTAGACCAGTTCAGAGGGTAAAGCCTCTGTAGTTCCGCTCTGGTGGCACTAGCAAGCGAAATGTCAAGGGCGGCTGACTTCCCTAAGTTCACCTTGAAGCCCGCCACTTCGGTGAATAGGTCCAGTTCCACAATGCAAGCCGGTAGCGACCTCCGCGGGTCGTCTAATGTCAGAATGACATCATCTGCGTACAGGCTAATCGCATGATGGAATTCGCCCATCTTGACTCCGACAATGTTGGGGTTCTGCCTAACCCTTTGAGCAAATGGCTCCATGTATAGGGCAAAGAGCAAAGGGGACAGTGGGCACCCCTGCCTCGTACCCCGTTCAATGGGAAAGGGCCGAGAGCTGCCTCCGTTCACTCGGACCACTGCAGATGGGAACCGGTAACAATTGAAGATCAGATGACGGAACTTCTCACCTATCCCGAACTTGCCCAGGACCTTCTCTAGGTAGGGCCAGTGCACCCTGTCGAAAGCCTTCTCCGCGTCTATAGACAAGAGCATCCTCTCCCCTGGGATCCTGGAGGCCTTCTCAAGAATGTGGGTCACCCTCTTTGTATTGTCAACTGTTTGCCTGCCAGGGACAAAGCCCGCTTGATCCGAATCAACCATGCCTGGGAGATGCAGTGCCAGGCATGCCGCTAATATGCTGGTGAACACTTTCAAATCCGTGTTCAGCAGCGAGATAGGGCGGTAGGACCCACAGGCGGTCCTGTCCTTGCCCGGTTTCGGGATCACGGAGACCGTGGCCTGAAGAAATTCGGAGGGGATGGCACCCGGTTCCGCAAAGGTGTTGAAAAGGCGGGTCAGCAGAGGCGCCAACTCCTGACAGAAGGTCTTATAAAACAGAGGGATAAAGCCATCCGGTCCTGGGGCCTTGCCCTGTTTGAGCCGGGATATCGCCGTGATCACCTCCTTGACCCGGATGTCACGTTCCAAATACTGAGCCTGATCTGGCGTTAACGACGGGAGCGGCACCGAGTCTAGATAGTCCACCTCAGCCTGGGCAGAGGGGGCCTCTCCAGTGTAGAGGTCAGCGTAAAAGCTGCGAAAGACGTCTGCTATTTGCTCATCAGCCGTGACCGAACCTCCGGCCGAGTCAACCAGTTCCTTCACTCGGTGCTGTTGGTGCTGCACCCTGAGTTTGTTGGCCAAGAGCCGCCCGCACCGATCCCCCCGTGTAATACTTGTGCTTCAGGCGAAGCATCGCATACTCCGCCCGGTCCATGTCCAGGGCAGCCAAAAGTTTTCGGGCTGCCTTCAGCTGCCTCCAAACCCTGGGGGCCCCCGTCCTATGATGAACCTGTTCCAGCTCCTTCACCTGCCGGGTAAGCTCGTCCCTCTTGAGCTGTCGATCCTTATTCTCAGCCGAGGAGATAGCTATAAATTCGCCTCGGAGCACAGCCTTCAGGGCTGCCCACTGTGTCGCGCGAGAGGTGTCATCGTTATCGTTCACACTCTGGTAATCCAAAATGGCCGCGCGGATCTGGTCCACCGTCGACCGCCTATGCAATAGCGTGTCTCGGAGCTGCCAGACCCCTCTCGGCCGAACCATCGGTGACAGAGTGAAAGCACCCTCCACCGGCGCGTGGTCGGAAAGAGAGAGGACCCCCATATCTGCGCTAGAAGCCAAAAGGAGCATTGGACCCGACACGAGTAGATGGTCCAGTCGCGCATAAGACCTGTGAGCATGTGATAAAGTAGGAGTATGCGCGGGTGGTGGGGTGAAGGTGGCGCCACATGTCATGCAAGTCCAGCTCCTCAAGTCGATTGCGAATCGAGCCCGAAAGCTCACCCAACTGGTGGCGCCGCTGCACAGACCTGTCCATTGCCGCATCGTAAACTAGATTCAAGTCACCCCCTAAGACTATGTGCCTATCAGAGGTGGACGGCACGTCTTCTAGTGCCCTGTGCAAGAATTGGTCCTGGTGGTCATTGGGGCTGTAGAGAGTGCCAACAGTCAGTACTAAACCCCCCACCTTGATCCTATATGCCAGAAGTCTCCCTTTCTGTTCCGCTATTTTGTGCAATACCTCTCCCCTGAACCCCCTGGAGAACAGGATCGCCACCCCTGCCGTTTTAGAAGCGCTAGAGGAGAACAGCTGCGTGGGGAACTTGGGGGTACGCATCCTAGAGCAGTCCTTAGCCAGCAAATGGGTCTCCTGCAGCAGGCAGACATCCGCCTGGGAGTTCTCTAACAAAGATAACACAGCCCGCCTTTTAACCGGGTTATTCAGCCCTTTCACATTTAAAGTAAGCACTTTAAGAGCCATCAGGGAGGGGAATCACTGGAGCACACATCAAGAGGCAAAGCCCAGCGGGCAAACATGGAAGGCACCACACGAGGTCTCAGCACAGAGCAACTACGAACATCCCCTTGGCACAGTACAGTCCCCAAACCCCAACACCCCGCAACTAGAAAAGCCCCCCCCTCCCCTCGGGACCCCACACATCCACATCCATACCATTCCCAACAACAAACCCCCCCGCTAGTCCCCAAATTCAAAACATCCCCCCGCCGGTCCCGTTCCCGTACCCCACTTCTCAAACTTTGCAAAAAAGACATTGTCCCAGTCCGGTCCTTATCGGACAAGGCCGTGGTAAATCAGTCTAGTGGACGTTCAGCCACCACCTCCAGCACTCGCCATTCCTCCCTGCCCTCCCCCCGAATCCCCGCACCTGCAAGAAGAAAAAGCTAGAGCAGACTCCCCCCGGAGTAAGTTCAGGCCTTCAGGGCCACTTCGCCATTCGCCGCCACTCTGGAGGCCTCCTGGATGGCGGCCGCCATGTCCGCCCGGATCGTGGGCGAGCCCGGTCGTTCCGACGGCGAGAGCTCCTCTCTCCCACCGGCTGCCATCCGTCACGAGTGCTTCGTCTGCGACGCGGTGCCGGGGTGTCCGTATCAGATGCTGTGAGGCCCAACACCGCGCAGACATCCTGGAGGGACCGGAGCTGGTGCAAAGTACCGTTCCATCGAAAAATCAGTCGGAAAGGATGCCCCCAAGAGTACTGTGTCCCTTGCTCCCGGAGGAAGTCGGTAGCGATCTTGAACGATTTTCTCTTTTGCAGCGTGACCGTAGATAGATCCTGATACAGGGCCACAGGGTGGTCTCGGAAGCGGAAAGGCTGCTGCCCACGCGCTTCGCGGAGGATCCGCTCCTTCAGTGGGAAGTCCGGGAGGAAGGCCAGAATGTCCGGGGCGGGCGCCGTGGCTCTGCGGGGGCGACCCACCCGATGTGCCCGGTCTATACGGATCCGAAAGTCTTCCGACTCTCCCAGAATCGCATGAAAGAGGGCCACCAGGTATGCAGTCACGTCTTCACCCTCCTCACCGGACGGCACGCCACGGACCCTGATGTTATTCCGCCTGGATCGGTTTTCGAGGTCCTCGGCGTGGGCCTGCAATTCAATCTGTTGTTCCCGCAGCCGCAGGACCTCCTGCTGCAAATGGGTGATCTCTTCGTCTCTGGAGTGGCCTGCTTCCTCCACAGTGTTGACACGCTCCCCCAGGGAGTCCATCTCTCTCCGTACTTCACGGACCTCCCCGGCCACTTCACGCTTCAGCGTTTGAAAGTCCTCCCGCAGGGAACTGAAGAGCGACTCAAAAAATGATCTTGTCACCGGGGGTTCTCCGCCATCTGCACCCCTGGCCGGGGCCGGGGAGGTCGTGGTGGGCTGAGTACCTCCACTACGCAGGGCGCCGCGCCCCAGCATGTCCGGCAAGGTCCGGTCACCCCTTCTCTGTCCTCTAGCGTTCGACATTTCAGCTGTGTAGGGGACGTCGAGATTTTCCGTCCGGCAAAGAGGGCAGCCGTGCCTTCGCAGCTATACACCAGGCGGGGGCAGCGCCGCACAAAGAGCACCAGGAAGGCCGAGCCGCCAGGCCGGGGTGCACAAAATGGCCGCCCTGGAATATCAATAGGCCAACGCCCAAGATGGAAGGCCTATCCTCTGCTCGAGTCCGGTAGCGAGAAATCCAGCCGGTAGGCAGACTCACGAGGCGATGGTCGCCGGGATCAGCAATCCCGGGGAAGGATCTGCTCCAGGAGCACAATGCCACTACTCCACCACCAACGACCGGCCAGAGCGACCTCTCAGGACGAGCCTCTTCAAACCACGGACCAGCGTAGCAGTTCGATGCCGGCTCCGCCTCCGCCTACCTCCTCCGCTCAACTCCGCTCCCTGCATCCGCCGCTGGCCGGCTCCGCTTCGCTCGCGAAGTCGCCGTCGACTCCCACTCCGACAGGACAGGCACTGCAGCGGGCCTCTCACAGGGGGCAGAGCGCTCCGTCAGGTTCCGAAGCCCGGAGGTCTCGCGGCTCCCGGCTCACACACAGGCCGCTCAGCGGGCTCCGACCCAGGCTATTCCGGACAGGATCTCACCCCCAACGGGGCAAACGAGGCTCAACAATCGATCCACACCTCCACCGGGGGCTCCAGGCTCATCACCGCGTGATCCGGGGGGGAATCAGCAGTTACGAGCGGCGCAGGATTTCAGGGATGTATAATTATTTTAAAGAACAGGCACATTTTTCTCTGCCAGCGTCTGTGACAAGTATATAACAGTTTTCTTCTCATGTAACATAAAATATAGAAGGCTGTTTTACAGCATTACATTGGGGTATAAGGTTTATCACACATAATCTGCATTTATGTTTGCGATAATTAATCTGAAGGAAAATATATCTTGGTTTGCCAATATTCTGGGCAGATTAATGTTTGAGATATTTGCATTACAGAAAGGATTGGCATCGAAAAGTTTATTGTATACATTTTATTTCAATTTGGTGTCATTTGAAAAGCTGCAAAAATTAGGAAGACACCAGGAATTCATTTAGGATTAAGTGTAAAGTCCACTAAAATGCTGGGGTACTGAAAGTCCATTTCCAACATCCCTAAGGCAACCTATCCACCATATTTAGAAATGTCCTTCATGTTATGTTAACCCCGAATACGAGAATATATTTCAGAAAAATGAAAAAGTAATGACCTCAACAATGTAGATGTTTTTCCCCTTATAATGGGGGTCATGGACCTTTTTTTTTTTGTTGCGCAGGACCATTATGGATTAAAAAAGGGTTAGGAAAAGAAAAAATAACTATTTCAGATGTCACACAAATCTATCTTTCATTTCATACGAATGTGGTTAATAGTATTTGAGAGTTTCTACAAGCATTGAAGAACTGAAGTCTTCATTCTCAGGGAATACTTACTAATAGAAAAAAGGACTTGGCACAGAAGCTGAAATATGAAAAAGACATCTTTATTAAACTTATAAGTGAGGCCACGTCACACAGAAGCCGTAGCAACTGAATGAGGTAGTCTGAGGAATACAGAAAACAGAGGCCTTTTATATACTCAGGGTTACAAGACTCAGCATAAAAGTAAGGGGCAGTCCTTGCTTTTGCAAGCCCATAATCAATCATTGACAAGCCCAACATTCTTCTTCAGACAAGCCGGACAAACCCATAAGAAGAAGGACCACAACCCATATCGTAAATAGACCATAAAAGAAGAAACAGAAATAGATAGAAGTAGGATAAGGCATGTTTGTGTGCAGTAAAACTTTACGATGTCATGTGCTCTGATCCTTAATCTTGATCAGCTAAAGGGCAGGAACTGGTTTGGCAAGGTCGGCTTCAGGCAACAGGGTCAGTTCACTCAGTTCAAACAGGAGTCAGCACAAACTCAAGCTAAGGTGTACGTGTCCTAAAGACTTGTTCAGCCACAGTCATAGGCCTATGTGAGGGCAACCACAAAATGGCTGCCATACACAAAATGGAACCCACGGGTTCAGAATTCACAGAACCTCAGCATTTTACAAGTGAGATGGTCAGCTAGTCCACCGGGGGATCAGAGGTCATGACATCCGTGACCAGTCGGAGGAATGGCCGCCCTATATAGAAATGCCTACCTGAGTGGCTGGGATGTATGTGCTACAAAGGGGGCCGTCAACATGGCTGCTCTAAGGGCTGTCAGGTTTCAGTATCCTTATATGTGACATTACTACGTTTCGATAAATAAATGAGAGAGCATGAGAAATGAGAGGGCGCCTCCTGTTCCCCAGAAGCATATTATGTTTAAACATTGTGGACGGGCCCACCAGCAGGGACTACGGGGGACCATACATAGGTTTGCAGCAGAGGATGCATCACTACCAAATTGGAGCCAGGATGAGCCTCTTCCCCGAGCCCCGATTTCTGCCTTAGTACTTTTAGCACTGAATTATTTTGCTATTTTTAAAGTGTCTTTGAGTACGCCAACATTTTTTCAGAACCACACATCTTAGCGAGTGTGTAGGTATAACACTGGTTTTTCACGTGGCTTCTTTCACCTTTCACCACTCCCTTTTTCACCGCCCTGGTCCTGAAGAAAGCCCTGTTAATAACACAACGGGGGTTGAAACATGTAGACCACCACACATAAGCCAACTCATAGGTAAATAACTCCTTTAACAGTTGCACCACACATATTCTTAACGATACCCAGGGCCGCCTATATTAAAATAAAAAGGTAAGGACTCCCAGAGGTATTTTTAACTGCATTATATCACATCACATCACACTTTTGCACCCACACCAGCTTCGATGTAATCAGGCGTCGTAGCACAACCGGGTAGCACTCGGCCACCTGGTTGGGACCCCAATGATGAGGCATGACACCAACCAGGTTGGTGTGTGACGGGTCTTTTAATAGCACCTAATAGGTCCAAACGTAGGCCACAAATAGTGACTAAAGTAAGTACACACACACATAGTGGGCCCGTCCACATTGTTTAAACACACTACTACGTTTGCCATATACTTGTGTCACATTTGCATTAAGGGTGGGTGTAACTACTTACGTAATTTGCTGTAGTGTAATTGTGCACCATTACAGCAAATTACGCCTCATTACGCAGAATTGAGCAAAGAACAGAACCCAGCATTTAGAGCTCTTGTCTCAGCACAAAATGCACGTTCACGTCCCCAACGGACCCAAGGACGCATTTTGCACTAAGAAAAGAGTGCTAAATGCGACAGCCAACAACAACTTCTGGCAGTGGTTCCTCGAGTAAAGAGAGCTAGATCCGGGGGTAGGCTGTTCTCAGTGAATGCCGCTAAACTTTGGAACACCCTCCCCCTCTCACTCCGTTCCAACCCGGACCTGCTGTCATTCCGCAAAAAACTGAAGACTTTACTATTCACCCAAGCCTTCGAGCTCTAATGTGTCACGCCACCTGTCCTTTTGATTCTTACCCCCAGCGCTTGGACGCCCCCGGGCAGCAATCGCGCTCAATAAAAAAAAAAAAAAAAAAAACAACAGACACCTGCACTCACTAAGTTATTGTTCCTGTGCTCTTGCAGTAGGATTTTTGTGCCAAATCGCTCATAATTACAGAAACGTGCATTTGTGTTAATAGTGCATCAATACAGTAACACAAAATTACCAAAATTGGTCTCTTTACTCTGGCATAGTTAACATTTCTCCCAGGGCCAATTTGTATGTATTATTTGTGCTACGTTGGTTGACACTTTACCATGAGTGATTCACTAAGATCTATATTTACTGTTAATTACATAAATAATCAATTGTTACAATGTGAAGAACTCTCCCAATACTAATATTTAAGTTCAAATCCAGGTCACCTGACTCCAATTTCATAACCTTTAGATAAGCTCTCTCCTCCATCCATCCTCCATTCCTCTCACGCCTGGCTTGTGCTCTCTTTTCTCTCCTAACACAAGTACCCTCTACTCCATGCCTTCTTAAGTAAACTCCATCTTCTACATCTACAAGTAGGCTCTCTTCCAATCCCCAGGCATTCCTGCATCCATCTCTCTTCAAGTACTCTCTCAAGTCCATTCCTTCACCGGAAGTCCTTGTCTTTGCAAACCAGCACCATCCATTCATCTCAGATTCTCCCTTTTGATGTCTTCATGGAGCAATGATTTACCTTCCAAGCACCTCGGATGATACCGCTTCACATTCTCCCAAAGATACTTTCCATTCCAGTCAGGTATCCTTCTCCACTATTCTTTTCTCCCAGGTCCTTTTAGACATCATTTGGTTATTGTCCCTTACATCCTACTTATGCTTCCTGCACCACCGCTTCTGTACATTCTGTACTCTTAGCCAACCAATGTTCCTCCTCAAAGAGTGCTTTCCACCATTCCACTCACGTACCCTCCACCACATCTCCTCAATTCCAAATTGGAACTTATCCTTCCAAGCCAATCCCAGCTTTGCACTCTGAATGCATGTGTAGCTGCTCAACATCCACTTCAAAGCCCCATCCTCCACCTCACCCCACCCTACCCCGCCCATTTCTCACAAACATAATACTCTTCTCCTGTGGATTCCTTGTGTGTTTGGTGTCTTCACCACATTTGAAGTTAGTAGACATTTTAGCTGGTTTGGTTGATAGTGCATTAGTGTAGGTCACTCATAGTTGGGCAAAATGGTGTATAGCCCAATCCCTTGTAATCCAGAAAGCAAAAAGGCCTGAAGGATGACCTCTAGATATGGCAAGTGAGCCACATCTGGGTGCTGGTGGTGTGACCCTTTCAAGCCACTAAAAAACTGCAAAAATCAAGACTTTAAAGAAATGAATCCTGCACAAAAGTGAAGCACCCAGAGTGGTGGTGCATGGCAAATCCATGGCATTTGATTTGGGTCATTTGCAAAACGACAATGCAGACTGGCATACAGGGTAAAACATAGCAAAGAAGCCATACGCGGGCTGCACTCATATACAGATTGCGTAGAGAAACAACTAGAGGACCTAACTGAAACGGTCAGATTCTTTGACTATAGAGTTGAAGAGGATGAAAGCCAGAGTAGGCCTACCTAAGGGATAAGAAGGGTCAGACACAATGGCCGTCCTGGAGAATTGACTGAACACTGTGTTGGACCATCATGGCTTTCTGGTTCTTTGTACTAGAGAGAGCCTATTAGGTTCTGTAGCCTCGCCTCCAGCCATGCGATAACCCACCTTGTCCATTATCAAGAATGTGATATAATACTACAAAAGTCCAGGTCTGCTGGATAATACAAGGTGAAGAACAGTGCAGTATCTCTCTTCCCAGACTACACAGCTGCAGTTCAGTATAAATCATCATTTGTCGAAGTCAAAAGATCCATGAGAGAAGCAGGAATACGATACAGGTCGCTTTTTCCTGTGAAACTGAAGGTAATGATTGACCTCAAGACTTTTTTTAATGAACCATGGTAATCACAGGACTGGCTAGAGCAGCACAAGACAAGGAAAGACACTGGAACGTAGATGATGCAACAACCCAAAAAGTGTACATGGAGGAAGGATCGAGACAATAAGGAATCAGATGTACAGCCAAACAGCATGCAGGAAAGGAACAAGTAACAGAGGTGGACGCAGTGTTTGCTTTCAAGACTGCCTGGGGCTCAACTCTCGCAGTGGCTGAGACTCAGAAGCTACTAACTCAAGTGCAAAGTCTGAGATGGGATCAATAACAGAATATCGAAAATACAAATTTTCTGTGAACAGAATATCATGTAAAAAATATTGAGAATGAAAATATTGAGAAGGTAAGTGCAAATAGGCAAGTATAGATTTACTATTATTAACTCTGCATCTATGTACCTTGATTATATATGTATATCATGGAGTTATACATGGTAAAACTTTACTTACCTTCACAATATTTTTGTCCTGTATATTTTTGCGGCGATATTCTGTCCCACAATATTTGTGTTTCCGATATTCAATCTAAATACCCTGAGATGTCCTCGAAGGAACATTTGAAGATACCCCAGCTGTCTCCCAAATTCCTAGGATGAATTGTAAAACAACATTGTTGAATGGACACGAGAAGCTAGAAGGGGAAAGTTAGCGGGGGCTGTTAAGAAGATTTGAAATAGATTTTTCCAATATACTATTTAAACTAATTCACCAAGTAGCCCTCAAGATGGGAAAATGAGGGTCAGGCTGGTCAGGAAAGTGGCTCTCAAGAAGAAGTCACACCCATCTTGGTACCTCTCCACTTTGAAGTAGAAACAATGAGTTAAATAGCACCGCAGTTTAAGTTGACTGTGTGGAGGGCTTTTGCACCTCTGCCCTTGGAAAACTGAATCAGGATTGTTTATGATTGGATAACTCAGTTGCCCCAGTATTGGAACTTTCATAGATTCCCATGCTTTGTATCATTCCCCGTCGTCGGAATGGGAGCCTCGGTAAATAGTAAAAAACTATAGTAGTAAGCACAAAGTGAAAAAATAGGCCTAGGCCTCATCTCATTTTGTAGCTTATCCACCTCTTTGTGTAAAAGAGACCAAATTTCTGCAGCAGCCAATCAGAGCAGCCTCACCCCATAGAACCTTCCTGAGAGAAGCTCAGAGCCTCAGATTTTCTACCGCACGTTGTGCAAGGGAGTCTCCATTGAGCTCTGCTCAGTTTTCTTCAGTTTTTTCTTCAACTACTTGGATTTTTTCTCAGCATGTCGGAGAGGAAAGCCCTTTTTAGAGCCTGTGCCACCTGCTCTAAGAAGAGGTTGTTTGTCGAGGACAAACATGAGGATTGTATCTACTGTTTATATCCGGACCATAAACCAACAGACTGTCCGATTTGCAGATCCTTCTCAGCCAAGACCCAGAGGGACAGAGAAGGACGTCTCCTCACATGGCTTCAGAAGGTGAAAGACCGGAAGGACATTATCTCTTCGGACAGTGAGGGCTCCTCGTCTATGGTGTCATCCAGAAGGTCTCAAAAGAGGGGTAGGTCCCCCCTTTCTGCTTCAGACGAGTCCCGATGCAAGGCCTTACCAGGGACCTCTGACAGGTCTGACAGGCCGGCTGCCCAAAAATCTCCTCACCGAGGTGAAAAGGAGAGGCAGGGTAAGCCTGAGGAACTTCTGACCTCAAAAAAGGTGAGAAAGGCTTCTACAGTCTCTTCGCCTTCCTCAGAGAAGGATCGTGGGGTCAAAAAGCCTTCAACCCCGACTCAAGAGGTCGCTTCAGACAAGAAGCAGAAACCGTTGACGACTAAACTCCCAGGTACGTCGTCTACGAGTGTTAAAAAGGACAGCTCTACCAAAGTTGCCTCGTCGACGGGCTCGTCGACGACGGCTGCGTCGACGCCTACACCGTCGACTGCTTTCAAGGCTCCGGAATCCTGCTCGTCGTCGACGAGGGTGACCACCTCCACATCGACGACAATGTCTGCAAAGCTGCCGTCGACGGCGGTGTCGTCGACGAGAACGACTTCGACGACGACGATGTCGACGACGCCGGTCGCCATGTTAATGACGACGAGCTCGTCGACGGTCCCGTCGACGATTCCACCATCGTCGACGATGAGCTTCACCTCGTCGACGACGCTATCCTCGTCGACGAAGACGGTTACTATGTCTACACTTCCACTGTCGACACTGACACAGAAGACCTTCCCGTCGACGACGGCCTCGTCGACGAGGGCCTCGTCGACGACGACCTCGTCGACGATGGAAATGGCGGGAAAACAGGTTTTTCCGCGGAAAAGGAAACAGATCACGCCAGAGATGACGTCTCCTCGCCAGGTTCAGAAGCTACCACCAACACTACTATTGGAGGATGACTCTGAGGAAGAGACTTTCAGTGAATTTGGGCAGGCCTATAGCCCTTCTGACCTCCAGGTTAAGGTGCAGGAGTTTAGCTCTGAGGAGGAGCAGATGGAACGACAGCACTATGCTCCAGAGCATTATTATGAGGAGGAACGTACTGCTACCAGGCACGTGCCTCCACAACAACCGATGCGTCAGTTACCCGAGGGTATGGTGGCAATACCATCCGCTTTGGTGGCGGATTTACAACTTATGTTGCGGGATTACAAGCAACGTTTCCCGGCACCTCCGGAAGCCCAACAAGTGCGCCCCACGACACCTCCGCCTCAGACATTGCGTCCTGTGGCAGACCATTCTTTACCCCCAAGAGAGCGTGCCACTGCGCTGGAAGTGCGCCCTCAAGAGGTAGTGCAGGTGCAAGAGACTGATGATGATGATGACGCTGCGTCTTCAGATGCAGACCAGCAAGCGGATTCTGATCAAGATCAACAGACGCCATGGAATACTGCTGACCCTATAGATCCGGACAACACCGACCCGGATAATATTACTTCGCCTCCAGCGGACGTTGGAGGGTTTCACAACTTAATGGACAGGGCATCCAAAAGATTTGGTCTCCCAGTGACCACAGTGCAATCGGATTGCTTTTTGTATGACTTTAAAGAGCCATTCAGGAAGTCAGTGAGGTCCATTCCAATCATCGAGCATGTCTGGTCTGAAGGCTTGAAGGCTATGCATAATCCGGCTACAGTCCTCCCGGTACTTCCGAGACTAGAAAAGAAGTATAAGGCACCGGATGGCAGTCCAGCATGTTTACTTGGCCAACCGAAACCGGATTCGGTCATTTCGCAGGCTGCCCAAAGCAAGTCCAAGAATCCTTCTGCGCCGATGACTACGCCGCCGGATAAGGAGGGCAGGCGCCTAGACAATGTGGGCAAGAGGTTTTCAGCTATGGCCAGTTTCCTGGTTAGGGCAGCCAATGCGTTAGCGATTCTGGGACGCTATGATCGACAAATGTGGTGCGATCTTGCCCCATTTGTGGACGAACTGCAGGATTCGTCTAAGGAAGATGTGAAGAAGATTTTGCTCGAAGGGGAGCGGGCCTCTTCGGAGGTCATTGATGTGGCAATGGATATTGCAACCACCGCATTCCGGGCACTAGCTGGCTCGGCGGTTCTGCGACGCCAAGGGTGGTTAAAGGCCACATGGTTCAGGCAGGAGGTGCAGAATAAGATCTTGGATCTGCCATATGACGGTGAGATGCTATTTGGCAAGCACGTCGATGAGGCCCTGCAAGGAATCAAAAAGGACACGGATACAGCTAAGTCCTTGGGTACATTGCAGTATCGTAAGGTGCCCTTCAGAGGAGCTAGAGGAAGAGGCTTTTCTTCTTATCGTGGAGGTAATCAAAATCGCTACTCCTCTGGATCTCAGTCCAGCCAGTCGTATGAGCCACAGTACACTCAAAGGGGCTCTTTCTCTCGCCAGCAGCCTAAAGGACGTCAGGGGCAGCAAAGGAGAGACAACACCAGGAAACAATAGCGGCCAGGTGGCTCTTTCCACTGTTCCTGTTCCCTCATTCACATCTGTGGGGGGCAGGATTTCCCATTGCCTACACAACTGGATGATTATTACATCGGATCAGTGGGTCCTCCAGATTGTCAGAGAAGGACACACATTGGAGTTTCAAGACCTTCCTCCAACAAGAGCGCCGGATGCCTTCCTTCCGAAACATCTCAGGCTCCTTCATCTCGAAGCCCACCAACTTTTCACCAAGGGGGCAGTAGAGCCTGTACCCCTTTCGCAGAAGGGGAAAGGGTTCTATTCCAGGTTCTTCCTGGTTCGGAAGACAAAGAACAAGTGGCGTCCGATTTTAGATCTACGGCAGCTCAACACTTATCTCGTGAAGTTGTCCTTCAGGATGATCACTCTTCAGGACATCCTTCGTCTGCTCAATCCGGGGGATTATATGGCGACCCTCGATTTGGAGGACGCCTACTTCCACGTTCCTATCCATCCAGCTCACAGGCAATATCTGCGCTTTACAGTGGGCAAGAGTCACTTTCAATTCAAGGTACTGCCATTTGGTCTTCGGTCCGCCCCACGGATCTTCACAAAGGTTCTAGCTCCGGTGGCAGCTTTTCTCAGAAAACAAGCTATTCAGGTGTTTCCATACCTGGACGATTGGCTGCTGAAAGCTCCATCTGTTCAAGAAGCGTCCAGTGCAGTCCGGACGTGCAAGGATCTGTTCGAGCGGCTAGGTCTTCGACTCAACAGGGAGAAATCGGTTTTATACCCATCCAGGTCAACAAGGTTCCTGGGAGCCATCCTGAACACGGACAGTTGCTTAGCCCTTCCATCGGAGGAGCGCCAGACCAAACTAATGTGTTCAGCTCGTCTTCTCCAATCTCGAAAGACTCTGACAGTTCGCAAGTACAAATCACTTCTCGGATCAATTTCATCTTGCATTCCTTTAGTTCCGCACTGCAGGCTCAGGATGCGTCCATTACAAGAGCAACTGGACAGACAGTGGCGGCAGGTCACAGGATCCTTCGACGACAAGGTTGTCGTTACCAAGGAAATGAGAAAAGCAGGCGGCTGGTGGCTGGAAAAAGACAATCTTTCCAAGGGTTTATCGTTCCTCATTCCTCCATCTCCCCTGATTGTAACAACGGATGCTTCCATGGAAGGATGGGGAGCGGTCCTCCAGGAGCTGAAGGTCAGCGGTCACTGGAGTCCAGTGCAACGCAAGTTCCATATCAACCTCCTGGAACTTCTCGCGATCCGCTTGGCTCTTCAAGCTTTTCTTCCGAGGATTCAAAACAGGACAGTGCTGGTTCGTACGGACAACACTACAGCCATGCACTACGTAAACAAACAGGGTGGCACAAGATCCTCCACCCTCTCCAAGGAAGCCTAAACGATATGGAATTGGTTAATACAGAACAACGTCTCCCTCTCAGCGGAACATCTAGCGGGGACGCTCAATGTCAAGGCGGACGCTTTGAGTCGTCAGAGGACAGTCTCTCACGAGTGGGAGCTGGATCAGACCGTTCTGGAGGATCTCTTTGCTCGATGGGGGACACCATCAATCGACCTGTTTGCGACTCCCCAGAACGCCAAATGCCTGTCCTTCGCAAGCAGGGTTCACCATCGGGAATCCTTGGGGAATGCGCTTTTGATTGCCTGGTCAGGCGCCTTTGTTTACGCCTTTCCTCCCATTCCACTGATTCCGAAGTTGGTCAGCAAACTCAAGGTGGAACCGTGCAGGATGATTTTGATCGCTCCAGCATGGCCCAGACAAGTTTGGTACTCGGAGCTTCTTCTCCTCTCCCAGGACCAGCCAGTTCTCCTACAGCCTATTCCAACTTTGCTAACAATGTCTCACGGTCAGGTTCTACATCCGGACTTGAAGTCCCTGCGATTGACAGCGTGGCTCCTGAGTTCAGAGAGTTCCAGGGGTTAGATCTCTCAAGTGAATGTAGAGACATTCTAGCTCAGGCTCGAGCCCCTAGTACCAACAAGACCTATCGAGCCAAATGGAAGAGATTCTGTGTTTGGTGCCAGAAGGAAGGTTTACACCCGTATACTTCTTCTCCACACAAGCTCTTGCCTTACATCCTTTCTCTGGCAAAATCGGGATTGGCTCCATCGTCGATAAAGGTCCATCTGGCAGCCATCTCTAGATTCAGACGTTCATCTTCAGGGCCTTCCCTATGGTCGGCTAGGATTGTCAAACAATTCCTGAAAGGTTTGTTCAGGGTTTTTCCTCCAGTTCGGCCACCTCCTCCAACCTGGCACTTGAATCTGGTTCTGTCATCCCTCATGAAAGCCCCTTTTGAACCTGTGCATAAGTCTGACCTTAAGTTTCTTTCCTGGAAAGTGGCTCTTCTCTTGGCCCTGACATCGGCTCGCAGAGTAAGCGAGATCCAGGCTTTCACGATTGAGGAACCTTTTCTCCAGTTTAAGAATAATGTGCTGATTCTACGGACAAATCCTAAATTTATCCCGAAAGTTCCTTCGGAATTCCACCTAAATGAACCCGTGGTCTTGAAACCATTTTTTCCAAAACCTTCTTCACCTGCGGAAAGAACTCTGCACTCTCTGGACATTCACAGATGCCTGAAATTCTATCTGGAGCGAACGAAGCAGTTCAGGAAATCTTCACAGCTCTTTGTTTCCTTCAGTGCTCCTCGCAAGGGTTGTGCTGTTTCGAAGGCTTGTATTTCCCGTTGGATTTCCAGTGCTATACAATTTTGTCACCAGGCGGCTGGGAAACCTCTGCAGCGAGCAGTTCGTGCTCACTCTACCAGATCCATGGCTTCATCTGCGGCGTTATTCGCAGGAGTCCCTATCAAGGACATTTGCAGGGCGGCTACGTGGAGCAGTGTCCACACCTTCACCCGCCACTATTGTCTGGATTCTTCTGTGAGGGAGGATGCAGCAGTGGGCCAAGCAGTCCTGAGGAATCTTTTCCAATAAGTCGGTGAGCTTTCCTTTCTATCCCGCCTTCCTTTGCATATTTTGTATACTGCATTATTGTCATATTTCATGATCCTATGTGTTCTGCTGTTTTTTACAGAGATGTGTCACATTTTCAGGTTTAGGTATGACAAAATATGTTTTTCTTTACTGCTAGTTACTCTGATACAAAGCATGGGAATCTATGAAAGTTCCAATACTGGGGCAAGAAAACAAGTTACTTACCTGTAACTTTGGTTCCCCAGTATTGGTAACTTTCATAGATTCCCATGCGCCCACCCACCTCCCCTGGGAAAGCTCACTCTTCTGATCTTGGTGGATAGCTGTATACAACGGCTACGAAAATCTGAGGCTCTGAGATTCTCTCAGGAAGGTTCTATGGGGTGAGGCTGCTCTGATTGGCTGCTGCAGAAATTTGGTCTCTTTTACACAAAGAGGTGGATAAGCTACAAAATGAGATGAGGCCTAGGCCTATTTTTTCACTTTGTGCTTACTACTATAGTTTTGTACTATTTACCGAGGCTCCCATTCCGACGACGGGGAATGATACAAAGCATGGGAATCTATGAAAGTTACCAATACTGGGGAACCAAAGTTACAGGTAAGTAACTTGTTTTCTTCTTTAAGCTAGTAAATAGATCACATAAGATATTAGAAGACAGGAAGACTAGAACATCATATTGCAAGATGAGCTTTCCAGGGCCAAGGTATTATCCCCCAGATGCATCAAAGTTATGTTTTGCAAGTCCTTTATAGCGAATTTTAAGGAATCACTATTAAAGACTTGCAAAACGGGATGCATGTAGGAATCACAGTATTATTTGCGATTTCTACTGATTCCTTATTTGCGATTTGCTAATTGCTAATCGCAAATAAGGAATGGCTTTCCCATTCATTCCTATGGGCCTAAGGCCTATAGGAATGAATGGGGAGTCATTCCTTATTTGCGATTAGCAACTAGCGAATCGCAAATGTGCCGCAATTTCAAGGGTGCCAGGGTGTCCAAAGGACACCCTGTTGCACCCCTGAAATGGTAACGTTCACTGGTGTTGCGCACACACATGTCCCAAGGACATATGTGTGTGTAACATACAACTTAGAAAAATGCACTAAAGTTTTTGCTATTTACCACGTAGTTTGACTTCCCGGTAAATAGCGGCCCCAGATTGCGAATTTGCAATCTTGGAATGGTTCATGCATTGCATTTAAGGAATCGCAAATTGCGATTCCTTAAATGCAATCCCAATTGAAAAGGGGGGGCCCTTGGCCCCCCCGCCCGCATGGCGGTGCGGCGACCCCCTCTCCCCTTGCCTCCCGGTGGTGTGGGGGCATGATCTCCCGGCGTCCAATGATTACGCGGGAGGTGTGCACCCCACCACCGGTCGGCCGGCGCCAAATCCCTGACCCGGAAGGCGTGGTGCAGTCTTCCGGGTCGGGGGGGCGGGCGGCGAGGGGTGGGGGGAGGGGGCGGGGAGGGGGCGGCCCGCCCTCTCCCCGCGTCCCCGGGAATAAAGGAGGGGGGAGCGCTCAGTTGGCCCTTCTTGTCGCCTGACGCTCCCCCACACTGGTCGTGCCCCGCGCTCGAGGCCTCCTAATTTTCTGTTCTTATCTTTCAGGTGAAGGTGTGTGTGGTAGCGCGACATTAAGAAGCAGACAGACGGTGCGTGGATCGTACGGTGTACAGTGGATGTGTGGAGTACGGGACATAGAACACGCAGGACGTCGACGGTAAGAGGAGAGAGGGGGGCTCGCATTTCATTGCTTTGTGTGGCCGCCGGGTGGGTCTACGTTAGAGTACGTCGGCCCAACACCCCTGTCTTGGATACGTTTTGGTCAAGTACATCATAACCAACAGAACCACTCCATCTAGGTTCCTATACGTACCCTCTCAAATACACCTTAGAGCTATCACTTATGTCAATGTCTTGTATAATTTTGCTTAGCTGTTTATGTTAGGTATGTCCATTATTGTGTATTGATATTGTGTGATGAATGTGTGTCTCTGTGTTTCTGATCAATAGGATCAATTGCTATTAGAGGGCATTTTTGAATGCTAGGACTATCACCAAATGTATGTAAAATGTTGATTTGCGCAATGATAATGCAATGTATTTTTTATATATAAGGGTCTTTAAAATTTTTTTAAAAAAATGACAAAATAGTCTAATAAAAATTTTCCATGTTTGAATAATATTTCAAAGATCTCTCTTTGGCATCTTTTGACTAATCATTTAGGATATATTCAATGTTGAAAGAAATATAAGCCCCCCTAGAGGTTCTGTCTCCTTTTTGCTTGGTTTGTCTCCCCCCTCTGGGCCTCAAAATATTTGGGAGAACTCTCTTTTCTCATACTACGTTAGAGTTTGGCCACCCCTAACAATCGGAATAGCCGGTGTGTTGCGGTCGCAGTTGCGTGGTGCTTATAGCCCCCTGCGTATCCTCAGTCTGTTGAAGGTACAGGGTGCACAGGTTTGCGAATCCGAGCAGTAAGCAAGTCGGTCAGTAGACAAAATGCCGGGAGCTAAGGGTGCTAAGGGGACAAAAATGGAGATGATGTTGCAGGCCATGATGCGTAAAATGAATGCCATGGATAAGAGATTGGATAAGGGTGATAGGCTAGAGGCTCGCGTGATGGAGAGGATTGATGATATCACAGGCCCGTCGGTAGACCCAAACGGCAGATTGCTGCGCCTTTGCCAGATGGAGATTCCGACTCCTCGCCTAAAAGGAACAAGACCAAGAGATCGAGGCGCTGCGCACCAGCTCCTGCACCTGTGGCGGTTCCCACTACCCCTGAGCCGGTAGTCCCGGCTCCCGTGGCACCGGCTCCTGCCTTGCCATCAGGGGCCCCTCCTGTCGGGCCGGCCCCGCCTGCCCCTGTTTGGCCGCTTCTGTTGCCTCCCGTGCCGGCACCCATAGGGCCCCCTCCGCCGGTGGTGCCGGCAGCAGTGCCGGATTCGGAAGCCCCGATCCCGCCTGAACTAACTGCGCAGATAGCGGCTATACTCCCTTGGCTGCAGAAGGGGGGCATGATGCCCTCAACGCTAGACCATACCGCTGAGGCGGCCAAGATGGTGGAAAAGATTAGGGCGGCAACAGTTGCGAGTGGGGCTGCGGGCTCCGTTTCTCCTTCTTCTGCAGGTATGGATGCCGCTCAACCGAATGGAAGCTACTCTAGACCGGCCCCAGTGTCCGGTAATGGTAAGGAGGTGGCTTTGCCTCTCTTGGGGGACGGTACGATCCCGTCTAGGAGTGAAGATTTAGCGCAACATGTTTCTCGGGCGGTAAAAGAAATGATTTGGGCGGGAAAGTATATTTATATTTTCTCTCTGTTGTTGGACAATAGGGAAATGGAGAATGCCAAAATACTTAAGGAATGGATGCACCCTAGTGAATGGAGAGTACAGTGTGCTAAGTTTAAGGTGGAGGAAACTCTGGTTAATTGGATCAGGGCCTTCTCCTTCCTTACGGCTATCACTGTTGAACGCCCTCCTAATGTACTGGCGGCAATGGCCTGCTACCAGAGCAGGATTGTAGGGTGGAGCGAGCAGTACCCTGGGGAAGCATGGAAGGAATATGATGTAAATTTCAGGAAATCTAAGGAATTTGACTTGTCATTGACATGGGACAAGGTTGACTCGCTGTCGTGGTACAAGCAGTTCTCAGGGAATACGGCCCCTGCCCAGCCCACTAGTGTAGCCAGTGTGTTCCCCGCTAAACCCCAGCAGCCCTTTCGTACAGCACAGGGGAATGAGTTCCCGGGGAAGAATAGGGGGGGCGGCTGGGAAAGGAAGGGTGTGTGTTGGGACTTTAATAAACGCTCATGTACGAGGCCGGCCGGCACAAGTAGATTCAGACATGCCTGCACAATCTGCGGTCACACCTCCCATCCCAAGACAACAGACAGATCGAGAAGTGGTAATCAAAGTCAGAGAGGGGGGAAGAAACCTGAATAGCATAGAAAGCACGGTTGGCCCCTCCCCCATTAATGTCCTGGCAATGATTCCATGGTTGCACAGATACCCAGACCACGCTGCGGCTGCCCTACTACAGGAAGGTTTCTCCCAAGGTTTCCGGATCCCGGCTGGGGGATACACACGCAGCGCTCATTGTAGGAATCAGTTATCAGTACAGCATAACCCTGCAGTAGTTATTGCTAAGATTGAAAAGGAGCTGTCCATGGGCAGGATAGTTGGGCCATTCCTGGAGGTGCCGGTGCCCGACTTTGTGTGTTCACCATTGGGTGTAGTCCCCAAGAAGAAGAAGGGAGAGTTTAGACTGATTCACAACTTATCGGCACTAAGAGGGGCGTCCTTGAATGATGCTATAGATGAGGGTATTTGTAGTGTGAAGTACGCTTCGTTTGACCAAGCAGTGGAGCTATTGTGGGGGGTTGGGGCAGGGCACTCTCATGGCTAAATCGGACGTTGAATCTGCCTTTCGTCTGTTGCCGGTGCATCCTTTGGACCACCACCTCCTTGGTTTCGCCTTTGACGGCAAATTTTACATGGACAAATGCATGTCTATGGGTTGTTCGATTTCATGTGCTTACTTTGAGACTTTTCGCTCTTTTTTAGAGTGGGTCATGAGACAGTCCATGGGCCACGAACAGGTCATGCATTATTTGGATGACTTCCTTTTCCTGGGAGCGGTGGGGACTCGGAAGTGTGCCTGGGCATTGCAGGAATTTTGCGTGCTCATGCGGGCTTTCGGGGTTCTGCTAGCGCCTGGGAAGACGGTTGGCCCGTCCACCTGTTTGGAATTTCTGGGTATCGAAATTGATTCATTGGAAGGGTGCTTCAGGTTACCCAAAGACAAAGTGTTTAAGTTCAAGGCGGCCCTGCGCCAGTGCCTACTCAAGGACAAGGTTACCTTGCAGCAGCCACAGGAGACGGTGGGTCAATTGAACTTTGCATTGCGAGTCATCCCAATGGCACGCCCCTTCTCTCCGTCGATTGCCCAAGCCATGAAGGGTTTGAGAGAGAAACATCACCACACTAGGTTGTCATCCGAGGTTCGCCAGGATATGCGGATATGGACGGCATTCCTGGAGGACTTCAATGGCAGGATAGTGTGGCCCGGCCCCCCACGACATCAGCAGAGTTGGGTTTATGGACGGACGCTGCTGGTAGCGTGGGCTTTGGCGCCATCCTGGGGACCAAGTGGGTCGCCCAGAGATGGCCTGAGGAGTGGGGGTCGTGGGGGTTGACCACCAACATCGATTCCTGGAACTATAGAACTATTCCCGATATGGGTAGCACTGATGGTCTGGCTGGAGCACCTTAGCAATCAGTCTGTGGTGTTCTGGTCGCATAACATGAGCGTAGTAGAGTGCATTAACCAACAAGCGACACGGTGTCCATTCATACTGCGCTTGGTAAAGGAGATTGTGCTACAATGTTTGAAATGGAATGTGATTTTTAGAGCCAAACGTGCCAGGCGTTCTCAATAATGCAGCTGACGCCCTTTCTCGCTTTAAAATGCAGGTATTCAGGGAGCAGCTTCCAGCAGCAGACCCCTCGCCAGCACCTGTTCCGGTTGCTCTCTGGCGGATTGGTGCCCCAGACTACCGTACCTCGTGGCATCTAGCTTAGCCCCCAGGACCAAGACAGCATACGAAGGGGCGTTCTTGTCTTACTGTACTTTCTTAGGGCACAATTGGGAGGCTAGCTGGGCACAGGAGGACAGTTTTGCTGCATACCTAGAGTTGATGCACAGGGAAGGGCGCTCGGTGGCAGCTGCAAACAGGCACAGGGCGGCAGTTTCCTTCTTCGCACAAGCCAAAGGCATGAGGGACCCTACGAACACGTTTGTAGTACGCAAGGCATTGAGGGGCTGGTGTCGCATACAGGGACACTCGACAGATTCGAGAAAGCCGATTGGGCTGGGAAGGCTCACAGCCCTATTGTTGGCACTCCAGGGCATCTGTAGCTCAACATGGGAGGTGCTGCTTTTCAAAGCGGCGTTCCCACTAGCGTTCTATTGAGCTCTAAGGATAGGCGAGCTGGTAGCAGCATCAAAGGGTGACAAACGGGGCGGCCTTCAAGTGGCCTGTGTGGTGATCCAGGAAGATACAATGTGGGTGACAATTCAAAGATCGAAAACCGACCAGGAGGGGCGGGGGATACCATAGTGCTTCACCGGGCTCGGACAACCCTTGTTGCCCAGTCTCGCATGTAGAGGCTTTTAGAAGGCAGCGGGAGGGTACGCTGGGGGGGGGCACTATTGTGTCACACGGATGGTACACCATTGACCAGGCATCAGTTTAGGAGAGTCCTGGAGCTGGCGGTCGCAAAAGCAGGCCTGGATCCCACGGAATTTGCCACCCATTCTTTCAGAATTGGTGCAGCAACTGAGGCAGTTGTAAGGGGACTCCCAGTCGAAAATGTTAAAAGGATTGGGAGATGGTCGTCTGAGTGTTACAAACGTTATGTACGTATTGACATGTTGTGACATGGGCGGATGACTCACGCTTGGTAATTTTTGGTTTTGCAGTTTCTCGAACCTGTCACGCGGGGGAGGAACTCGCCGAATGTCGGCAAGAAACATCAGCTTCGCAACACAAGCAACAAGAAGATCAACGGACACTTGTGACTTGGATTGTGGGCCACTCTTATGTTCGGCGTGCAAAAAATTTGTTTCTGTCAGGTGAAAGGTGGAGAAGGGCTGAGGAAAAGGGGTTCTCCGTTTCCTTATTTGGGAGGGGAGGCTTAGGCATTAGACAGTTCAAAGACTACTTTCTGGAACTATTATCGTAGCAACCCGCTCCCCCGTCAGTGGTGATACTTCACCTGGGGGAGAACAATTTGACCAAACTAGGGAGGCGCATCCTGATAGAAGAAATCATCTCCACTGCGGGGTGGGTGTCCAGAACATGCGCGGGTTGCACGGTAGTTTGGTCGCAACTTATTCCTCGTTGGCAGTGGCGAGGGGGGGACTCGGTCAAGGCGTTGAATCACTCGGTAAAGAGGATCAACACACAGTTGGACAAATTTTTTCGAACCCCCCGGTTGCAGACGATTCCTGACGGGTGTATATGGGGGGAGCATTTCTACCTGCGGGACGGGGTGCACTTGACTGAGGCTGGGAATGTCCTATGGTCGAACAACATATTAGCATGGCTAGAGGGATTTGTGAGGTGAACATGACCTTTCTTAGGAGTAGGAAGGGGGGAGGCCAGATCGTCGGGTAACAATGCTGGCCTGTGGCGGTAAGGTTATGACCGGTGAGCAGCTATTTTAAGGTCTGAGGGGGCGGCATCATCCTTTGGAGGTGTCCGCCCAGGGGGAGGAGGGGTCACTGGCCCCTCCTAGAACTTCAGGGGCAGCTGGTGACGCGAGTTAGGGCCCTCCTTCAGTGGTTAAATGGAGTCATACAGGGAGAGGGGCGGTAGCCGTCACTGACCGTGTGAAAAGGGGGGGCCCTTGGCCCCCCCGCCCGCATGGCGGTGCGGAGACCCCCTCTCCCCTTGCCTCCTGGTGGTGTGGGGGTGCGATCTCCCGGCGTCCAATGATTATGCGGGAGGTGTGCACCACACCACCGGTCAGCCGGCGCCCAATCCCTGACCCGGAAGGCATGGTGCAGTCTTCCGGGTCGGGGGTTTGCTATTTTGTTTAGGCCTTTTTTCCCATAGTGGTATGTCATGACATGTTGATGTAGATAGCGTAGCTGTCCTTTAGTTCCTTTTTTCCACAGATTGTCATATTTATTAGGGTATTGGACATGCGGTAAGGTCATGACCGGTGAGCAGCTATTTTAAGGTCTGAGGGGGCGGCATCATCCTTTGGAGGTGTCCACCCAGGGGGAGGAGGGGTCACTGGCCCCTCCTAGAACTTCAGGGGCAGCAGGTGACGCGAGTTAGGGCCTTCCTTCAGTGGTTAAATGGAGTCCACGGGTGGACCGAGTAATTAACGGGCTCGGCTGCATGGGTGGACCTAGTAATTAACAGGCTCGGCTGCATGGGTGGACCGAGTAATTAACGGGCTCGGCTGCACGGGTGGACCGGGTAATTAACGGGCCCGGCTGCGCATGCGCACCTGCGGTAAGGGAGCAGCTTGTAAGACCTGACACCGGTTAGCGACCTTGCCTTTTGGCCATAAATGTTAGTATGCAAAAATTTTCAGATGAGGATGTTAGATTCGGTTAGGAAACAAGCTGTATTAGAATCTTGTTAAGGTTAGCCAATCACACTTGTCGATATGAATGTATCTAAATGTTCCTGAATATTTTTGCATAAAAATTGTATATTTTGTTTAACAATTTTATTATTTTGTATCTTAATAAATACGGCCGGGGGGGTCTTGCGATCCCCCGCCTTCCAAAGACAAATCATGTTCCGTGTCGATGTGTTCTGGGTTGATGTGGGTATACAGGGAGAGGGGCGGTAGCCGTCACTGACCATGTGGAGAACTCGCAATTATTTGCGAATTCTTAAATTGCGAGTGCATGAACCCTTGATGCATCTCAAATGCCATTTTTGCAGGCGCAAACGGCCGAATTTTGCGATTTGCACCGTTTGCGCTCACAAAAATGCTTGATGTATTAGAATCTTGTTAAGGTTAGCCAATCACACTTGTCGATATGAATGTATCTAAATGTTCCTGAATATTTTTGCATAAAAATTGTATATTTTGTTTAACAATTTTATTATTTTGTATCTTAATAAATACGGCCGGGGGGGTCTTGCGATCCCCCGCCTTCCAAAGACAAATCATGTTCCGTGTCGATGTGTTCTGGGTTGATGTGGGTATACAGGGAGAGGGGCGGTAGCCGTCACTGACCATGTGGAGAACTCGCAATTATTTGCGAATTCTTAAATTGCGAGTGCATGAACCCTTGATGCATCTCAAATGCCATTTTTGCAGGCGCAAACGGCCGAATTTTGCGATTTGCACCGTTTGCGCTCACAAAAATGCTTGATGCATCTACCTGAATAACCCTTGTACAAGAGAAATAAGAAATGCAAATTACGACTAAAATAAAATCAAATCACACATTTTACCTGAAATGTGTGAGGATTAGGGTCAGAGACAAGATATATGGAATGCATGCATAATTGAAATGTACCTTCAGAAGACACAGGTCACAAATCAGGAAGTACCAAGACTAGAGGGGAAATTGAGGGTCAGATTTATGCAACTGGGCTCTCTTCATGAGCAAGGGGGACCTTGACACGGATCACATCCTAAAATATCTTTATATCAATGGTTCCCCAGTTTAACGGGGAATGCTGGTTTGTTTTATTCCCAGTGGGGCAAATGTTTATCTCTAATTAGATTGAGGAAATATCACATGGAAACAAAACCATTTAGATATCTGGGAATAAGAATATATCACAGTGAAGTTAATTTCAGGGAAGGGATCCTGGGTGACATCATTAAAGGGTAATATGGAATTTCGGAGGTCCCTCAAGCTGACGATTTTGACCAGGATTGCCTTATCTAGCATGATGACATTGGCCAGGCTTCTATATGTCTTTATGAATCTACTGGTCTAGAATCCCATAAGAACTAAACTAAAAATTTGATTTTTGGTGGCAATAGGCATAGAGTTACATTAAAAATGCTTAGGCTTTGAATCATAGAATGAGGCATCTGGCCCAGACTACAAAATATATTACCAGGCGGTCCATATACAATGGATTGCCAGGTGGCTAGACAGAGAACATCTAGAAGAGATTGGTCCAGTGAGGATGGAGCATAATCTATTGGGTGACACGCGAGGTTTGATGGAAACCTAAACTCCTCAGAATTCCCTTAAGTGCTCTAAATGAAGCATGCAGAGAACCTCATAAACCCAACTGCATGCTCAAACTTTTACACTGGTAGGACTTACTACAGCAAAAGGATTCCTTCGTGCACATGGGATGAAGGAATGGAACTTAGCCAGGCTAATCATGGTAGGGAACTTTTACGTAGCAGAGAAAAATATGACTTTAACATCACTGATTGAAGCGCATAGGCTACCCGCTAATCAGTTGTTGACATACAGAGCAGTCATGACAACACTGAGACAAACTGGGGGAACCAAAGCAACAGAACCCCCAACACATGAAGCTTTAGAACACTTATTCACCATACGAGGCAACAGCAAATTGATAACATGGTTTTATAAAGCCCTACAGTCAATGTCCAAGTAAGTCTAGATAAAGCTTAGACATCATAAGAAGCTAATCTAGAAAGGTAATTATAGGAAACTGAATGGGCCGAAGTACTGGAATATATAAAGACACAAAACCTCTAGAAATTCTTGGTTTAAATTCGCCCAGTTTCATTATCTACACACAAAAAGATATATGGTCCCCAAGAAAAGAAGTAGAATAGTGGGGGCGGATGCAGCAAAATGTCCTAAATGCTACTTCATAGATGCAGATTTTTTTCCTATCATGTTGGAGTGCTCCCACAATGATTGCTTCTGGGAGGAGATCACATCACATCTTTAAAAAACATTAGACAGAAAAGAACTAAGGGCCGGATGTATCAATCACAGGAATAGTGATTACCTAATTGTGATTCCCCGTTAACCACAGTTAGGAAATTGCTATTCCTAATGTATGAAACTCAGTGAGTTTCATTTAGTGATTCCTAGTGGGCCGCAAATTGACCTAACTTATTCATATTAATGAGGTAGGGCACAATTTGCGACCCACTAGGAATCACTAAAATCACAAGGATGGTGGCCTGCTCGGGTCAGCAGACCTCCAAGCAATAATTTGTTTAATGCAGTCTGTTTTCCTCAAAGGAAAACGGGATGCATTTTTTTAAAAATAAATATGAAACGTTTCAGTTTCATTTTTTAACAGTAGGCAGTGGTCCGTGAGACCACTGCCTACTCTAATATTTTTTTTTTACAAACATTCATAAAGGGGAAGAGGTGCTATAGGGACCCCATCCCATTTGCAAACGGCTTACCACCTACTTGAAGTAGGTATTAAAATACAAATGTTTGGCGACCGCACTTCGGTTGCTAAACATTCTTAAATACCACAACAATTCCATGTTTGGAAGGGACGCCCTAGACACGCCACTTCCTAATACCGGATTGGTATTTATTCGCAATTCCAAACTGTGATTTGGTAACATGTTACCGAATCGCAATTTGGGAATGATACACACTAAAATGTATTTTTCTGGTCGCAAACGGACTGGCTCTATGTACCCCACAAAGTTCTACTGGGTTTTCTCCGACACCCCAAGCTTAACAAACAGTCAGCAATAGAGTTATAGATCTTTACCTGGTGTTGGCCAGAAGAGCTACTGCAATGAATTGGAAATCCCAAGATGGCCCCTGATTTAGCACATGGAAGGAGGAGGTCAAGAGAGATGGCGGGACATGGAAAGGAGAGTCCCTGGCAGAGAAAATGTCCAAAAGCCGAGCGAGAGGAGGGGGCAAAATACTGAGTTCACTCTAAGACACAACAGAATAGCAAGGAGGTGGTGTGGCGGCATGAGTTTTGGGGCGGCAGCCTCCCCCACTCTTACCTGCGGCTGTTGCAGGAATCGCCAGCGCAACATCCCCCCCTTGCATGTGGTGCCGATGCAGAAATTGCCAGCACACCACCGCTGCCCCCCCGCTCTTACATGTAGTCGCCAGGTGACAAACGCAAGGACCACCATGAGTGGCACAACGTCTGGCTACGCCACTGATAAATGGACAGTAACAATGAAGAAGAAACAGGAGAAACAGAGTTGGACCTCAAAAGGCCTTAGGTAAACAATTGGATGCGATCAGCGTGAATACTATAGTTTGCGGTCTTTTCGTTTTCTTTTTTTGCTCCACAAAGCAGCGAGCCAGAGATTTACAATAACAGTTTGATTGTTCTATTGTTGTTCTAGCTGATGTTGCATATCTGGGCAATACTCGCCAATAAATTTCAAGAGGAATCTGAAGGGAAGGAAGAAAGTTGCCTCAGGAACTGAAGTGCGTGAAATTAATGGTATATGTAATGAGAAAAAACAATAAACAGATTTAAAAACAGATGAGAGTGAACATGGTGATGACATGCTGGGCAAATGATTTGTGCAGATCAACATCTTGCTTTTTCCAATTTACAGCAAAGATCCAGCTGTGATGGCTGCTCTGTGACAGTCTACTGATAAGGCAGCTGCTAGACCAGCGGTGGTGCCTCTACTGAAGCAGGAGGGCAAAGGCCTTTGTTATCTCTTTCTTGCAAGGGATGAGTTCTGGGTCTCTTTCATCCCAGCTAAAAAGCCCTACTACAAAGCCTTTGAACATGAAAAGTGACCTCATGTCATCTGAGACAACCGTAGAAAGCCCTTGGTTCATATAATGCACTTTCTATGCGGGGGTGAATTAATCCCATACTTGCAGTAGCTAAGGTGCCGCCACAAGTCCCAAATTACAGTGTGTTGTAGGTTTAAAAAATCAGAACTTGCTGAAGGTGTCACACATGACGTGGAGCCACTTGGAAGCTACTGTACAGCATAAATCAGTCCCTGATGGACACTTGATCTTAACTTCTGTTCTGCCTCATCTGAGCAGAGTTTGTGCTTTAGTAAGTCTTTTTTTTAATGTAGTGTCCTTATATTGTGTAGCTTGGCTTCCTGGGCCAGTTTGTGTCACTATCAATCCACACACTTCACTCACCAGTGTCGAAGTGAAAGTGCAGGTTGCTGCATAAACTGATGAACACATCAAATGTAAAACACAGCTGAACACAGCAAACAGAAATATGTAACCAATAGCATAAAAAAGTAGTGAATTCAAAAAATCAATGTCGAACCTCTCCTTTCGCTGTAGCGCCATAATTAAAAATGATGGGCTCCTGGAGAATTTTGTAGAATGTGATGAGGGGCCCCTGAGTCTTCCATATCTCAGAGATATTAATTTTACTTGGACTGAATGAGGGCCCAGGAAGCTTATGTGGACCAGTCACGGACCGTTCTAAGACCCCCTTACCTTTTGGCCACAATAAAGGGTGTCTAAAAGGCGGAGCAAAGGTCAACCTGACTGACACTCTATTTTCAGGTCCAGCGGCAGGAGCTAGACTTGCGCTAAATGCTCCAGGCCGGCTGAACTGAACCTTGCCGGGCTGAAGGTGTCACATCGCCCGTGGGTGTGTCCTCTTCAGCCTGAAAAGCACCTCGAGGCCCTCATCCTTATGATGAGAAGGAGCATCACTGATTGTCTTGGACTTGGGTGCTTAAGTTCTAAGTTTTAAGTGCCCAGGGCTAAGTGTCAATCACTGGCACCTCTTCACACAGTGGGGTGAGGTCAGCAGTCTCACTGAGCGCATCCCACTCTGTGACGAGTGAGGGGCCGCTGCCTTCCCTTATTGACTGAACTTAGGTCAGCCAATGGGGGAAAGCAGCAGTCCCAGTTCTCCTGGGACCTCTGAGGCAGAGCGCTGCGCAGGTAAATATGATTTTATTTTATTTTTGGTATGGTCGTGTGTGTGCATGAATATTAGGCCTGGGTGGTGAACTTCGCTCTGTTCGCAGAGTTTGCAGAGTTTTCAGCACTTTGCACTTCACGGAGCTCGTAGTATACAGAAAACTATGCTTCGCGATTTGCATCGGAGATTTTCCCCGCTCGCGATGGCGAACGGTAAGTTCACTTACTGTTGTCGAGTGCGAGCTGCCGCTCGGGCAGAATTTCTACCCGAGTTGCAGGAATGCCAGCACAAACTGGAGTTCGCACTGCACTCTGCCAATTCGCTGAGTTTTTTTGCAACTTTGCGGAGTTCCATGTAGCAAAACTCCACGAACTACGCCCAGGCCTAATTTATATTTGGGAGTGGGTGTTGTGAATGGGTGTGTGTGCATGTGTGAAGGCATGAGTGTGAGTGAGTATTTATGTGTGAGTTTGTGCCCCAACTGCCCCCTCCCTGCTAAAAGTACAGGCCGCCACTTGTGGACACTCCAATGGGTTGCGTGTTCCTCCGCACCGCAGGGATCTGCTTACCTGCACTGCATTATGTGGCTTGAATCTTCTTTTCTGTGTGATGGGCAGGGCTCCTTTCCTGTCTCTGCTGGGCCAGCAGTCTGTATGACAAAGCTCTCTCTCACTTAGGTTCTGATTCAGCTGCTGTGCTCGGAGCAGTCTCAGAGAGAGAGTTAGCTGAGGAGAGGGACAGGGACTCTCCTCCATTAGACTCCCTGCTGCAGTGTGCTTTCTCTGCAGAACTCTAGGCCACACCATTGGATGGACAGAACATTTTGTTGGACTTTGAAGTCATGAAAGAAAGGATGCAAGTGCACACCTGTGTCTTTCATGAAGACACACTGCAAATGCATGGGGATTGAGGTGCTCTGCTTGTCATGGCTTTTGCTCACCGTCTGGTCTAAGCTCATCACAGACTCCTCTGGCCTTGAGAATGATCTTGTGCTGGGAGTGGGTGCATGCAATGGGTCTCTGGCACAACCTCGTGTAGCAGCCTGAGGCCCACCCATGCGGGAGAGGAGCCTGCCCAGACTCCAGCACCGCTGTAACCATGACAACTTCAGTTCTCCTCTTCTCTAGGTTCTGTCTTTGTACTGGTATCAGACTGAACCATCCCAGACTCAGCTTAAAGGAACACTGTAACAATGGCTGGACTGAGCGCTTTGAGTGCAATCTTATCAAGCCTAGGAGCTATGAATTGTGTGACATCGCACTTCATTACGGTGATGTGAGGCAAGCACTGAAATGCATTTCTTTAACCCTTCATGTGGGGTTCTTGGTATGGCTGTGCACCCTTTACAGCCCTGAAGGATTGCTGAGCAGTGCCAGGGTTGAAGCCCTTTAACTGCAAACTTTTTTGCCCCAAGAATACACACTCCCAAAGCAGGTGTTTGCTCTCTCTTTACAAATTCATAAATGGCCGAAAGAAAAGGAAGTTTTCTCTCTACATGTGGGGACCATTCTGCATTTTCCCTACCCTTGCACACTATGGTTCGCATGTCAGCAGAGCCGGATTTTGCTAAGATAGCGCCCTGGGCATGGGTGGAGTGTAATTTGGCGCCCTTGCTGATGGTGGTACATTAAATGAGGCAGCAGGGGGTCCCTTTTGTGTTCCCTGGTCAGTGCCTGGATGAGCAGGGACTGGCCCCTGCACACAAACATCCCTGAACCACCCCCAGTGCACCTACATCACCGTAGCTTAGCTGCCTCACGCAGATGATGGTTTGGTAGATGTGTGTCAGGAGGGGTCAGAGAGGGTGGACGGTGGGCAAGGAAGGGGGTTAAAGGGGTGTTGAAAACATTGCCCAACATATTATAATAAAGGACTAAAAACACTTTAAACAAGCAAATTAGACAGACACGAAGAAGCAGGGACAAGGCTGGGGCAAGATGAGAAGGGCGCTGCTGTTGGCATAACTTTAATGCACACAGCTCCATGTGCCCCTCAGGAAATTGGCACCCTGGGGCTTGTCCTGACTCGCCCATGCTAAAGGCCGGTCCTGCATGTCAGACATGGACAGAGGAAACGAGTGACTAGTGCCACCCTAAATAAAACCAAATCTACGTCAGTGTGACTTGGCGGCTTTCTGGCAAATGGACCACCAGGTCTAAGCTTTACATGGTCAAAATTAGCAGAGGGTCTGCTGGAGGAAACCTGCTACTTCCCCTGACTCTAAATAAAGCAAGGGAATGTTGAGTCTGGCTGGGCAAGGGCACTGCAGATTTTCAGTAATTCTTCCTCTTTCTCAAACTGTAAATGAGTCCCTTAATCTGGAAATCTGTAAATCATGAGTTCCATGGCGCACCGACTGGGCATAGAGCAAGGACGAAGGCATTCTCTTTGTTCATAGCTGGTGTATTCTGGGGCATAGAGTCTGGGTCCCATCTGGCAGCCAAGACCTGGAACAACCTCCCCCTGCATCTCAGAGCCTCACCGTCTCTCCAGTAATTCAGGAACGACCTCAAGACATGGATGTTCAACCAATAGGAGAACAGGCAGAAGTATCTGACAGCACCTCGAGACCCTCATGGGTGAAGCAGCTGTGCTCTACAAATCCTGACTGATTGATTGATTGAATGATTGATTGGGTAAAGGTTCGCCCACTGCTCACTATGCTCACCTGGATGCTGTCCATAGCTGGGTCACACAGGTATGGTGCTCATGGCATGGCAGAAGGCCCTATCATGCGCCCAGTTCCCAATAACCACTGCACAAGGCACATTGGAGCAATTCTGATGACCCACAGCCACTCTCTGCAGCCAGAGAGTTCTACATTATTGCACAGAAACTCTGGGAAAAGATGAACTTGGCACAATTTGCACTGCACTAGCACTCACTGTGTGGTCAATGGCTGAGCACAGACGGTCTAACCAAGGACAGTGTCCACATTATATTATACGAAAATAGAAAAATAGACAACAGAAAAAGTCAAAGAAGAACTATATTGATGCAATGCTGTTGTTCTCCACTCCCAACAGAGAGCAAGGTATGTACTACAAAACATAGAAATTCTCTGAAAACCTAAACTAAAGTGACATAATGGTTATGGTCCAAAACCTAAAAAACATAAAAACACTTGTTGTGAGCTACATACCCATAATTCTACAAATGTACTGCTCATGGCCTTTCGTATGTTATGTTATGTTATGTTATGTTATGTTATGTTATGTTATGTTATGTTATGTTAAAATCATTTGTGGTGCGGACTTACACCAGGCGGTTTCATGGCACTGTGAACGGGGGGCAGTAGAAGTATGGTGGACAGGACCTGACTCATATGCCTGAGAAAACAGGAGAGTCTTAAGGAGAGATCTAATTCCAAGGGGAGGGAGTTCCAGAATTGTGGGGCATGGAGAGAAAATCTGAGACCTCCGTGTTTTTTCCGTTTGAAAGTGGGAATGGTGAGCAGGGACAAGTGGGAGGAACGAAGTTAACAAGAGGGGAGATAGCGATGGATCATGGAGGAGATGAAAGCCCGGCCAAGGCTTTGAAGATGGTACAGCCCAATTTAAATGCACAGCGTTTGGCCACCAGGAGCCAATGAAGGCTCTTCATCAGGGGACGGACATGTTGGTGTCTGTGTTGATGAAAGATGAGCCTAGCTACTTGGTTTTGGACCAATTGCAGGCGATGGAGCTGATGGGCTTGGATGCCAACATAGAGTGAATTGGCATAGTCAATGTGGGAGATGACCAAGGCCAGAAGAACAAGAGTTAAGGCCTCAGTGGTTAAGAATCTACAAGTTTTTCGGATTCTTCGAAGATGGAAGAAGCAAGACGATACCACTGCGCCAATCTGAGGTTTAATTGATTGATCTTTGATGATTATGACCCCTAGGCTTCTTACGAATTCTGCTGGGCGGGAAGGATTGCCTAGGAGGGAAGGCCAAAAATTAGGGTTCCATGGATTGGAAGCGCCCCCGGTCAGAATCAACTCAGTCTTGTCGGGGTTGAGCTTTAATTGATTGGCATACATCCAATTGCTAATAAGACTCATGGTGGACTGAAAGTTAGCGACTGAGGTGGAAGAAGAGTCAATCTCAAACACCAGCTTGATGTTGTCTGCATAGTTGAAAGCAGCAACTTTACTATTGCGTAAAGACCGGATCAGGGGAGACATGTACAGGTTAAAAAGAAGGGGAGAAAGAGAGGATCCCTGGGGGACCCCGCAGGTCAGCCTGACTTTCTCCGCTGAGAAGTTGGTGAGACGGACTGCCTGGTGTCAGTTGCTGAGGAAGGAAGAGATCCACTTCAGAGCTGACCCCTGGATGCCAGCGTTACTGACAGGGTTGATCAGGATATTGTGGTCGACCGTGTCAAAGGCGGACGACAGGTCCAGGAGGACTAAGGCCTTGCTGATGCTTTGGTCAGCTCCCCTCCTAAGCTCGTCCATGACTGCAAGGAGGACTAACTCAGTAGAGTGTGCTGTTCTAAATCCTGCTTGCTGGGGATCAAGGAACTGTGAGTGTTCTATGAAGGAGCTGAGGCAGTTAGTGACATGGGCTTCGAGAAGCTTGCTGAGGTAAAGGAGTAATGAAATAGGGCGAAAATTGCACAGCAGCGAAGGGTCGGCGTTGGGTTTCTTCAAAATGGGAACAATTTCGGCGATCTTGAAGGTGTCGGGGACAGTGCCTTGTCTAATAGAGTTGTTGAGGAGCGCAAGTGGGGGGTCGGGCAGGTGGAAAAGGCTTCTCGTAAAATGTGTGGGGGGCTGCAGTCTGCGGGGGAGCCTGATCCAACCTTTTTCAGTAGGGCGAAAAACTCATCCCTTGAGATCAGGGGTATTTGATCCAACACCTGGGGATTTTTGAAAGAGATAGGAAAAGTTGTTGAGCATGTGGGAGATGGAATGCTGCTCTTGATTGTGGCAATTTTTTCCGTAAAATACAATTTTAGGGAATCACATAATGTTTATGAGGATACAGGTTTAGCTATTACTCTGCCCGGTTGTGATAATTCATCGACTATGGAAAAGATGTCTTTGGTCTTAGTAGCTGAGTTTGTGATTTTCAGGGATAGTACGTTGTCTTAGCCTGGAGAATGGAGCTTTGATAGTCTTTTAGCAGAGTGATATAAATAACTTTTTTTCCTGGGGCATATTCTCGTCTCCAGCTACGTTCGGCTTGCCTGAGTGCCAGTTTCTTTATTTTCAGCTCGCCGGAGAACCAGCGCTGAGCATAATGGGGACGTTTAAGTTTGGTTCTCTTAAAAGGGGTAACAATGTCGCTGGCAATTCAAGCCAATGCTTGATGCTAGTAGCCTGATTATCTAAGGATTCCTATTCGCTGGGGGATGAGGCTTTTAGTAAGATACAGAACTCGTTGATATTGGCCCGACACCAGTTTCTCGCCATGTGGTTACATGTGAGAGGCGGTTTTGTGAGGGGGGCACAGACCAGAGAAAATGTAATAATATGATGGTCTGACCAAGGGCATGGGGAAATTAGAGGTTGGGTAATTTCCAAGTTGGAGGTCCAGACTTGGTCTAGAACATTTCCCTTGATATGTGTGGCAACCTATATCTGCTGATTGCAGTTCATTCCGGATAGGAGATCCTTGAATTCTAAGGAACTGGTAATCTCCTTTGCATCCATGGGCCAGTAGTTAAAGTCTCCAATGATGATGATTTTGGCATTGTTAATGACTTGTTGGGACAACATTTCACCAAGCAGTTGGGGGAAGCAGGGCATGTGGTGGGGAGGTCAGTAGAAAAGGGCTGAAGAACCGGGTTTTAGAACCCAGCGGCGCCAGGGGCACGCCCAAAGTCTTTCGGTTCACCTGTCTTAGAATACAGAGACACGGGATACTTCTCAGTGACGTCAAAGATCAAATTTATTGGCTGCAACCAGAAACAGAAGTCTACGAAGTACGACACAAGTAGGTTCGTCAGAATCTGCTCAATTTTCATATTACGAGACATCGTCTTTTATGCTAAAAATCACATTCCGGACAAACACCCATTATTTACAGTTGTCCAATCACAAGTAACACTGCAAATGGTATCGCATGACGACAAACCCACTTTTCAGTTGTCCAGCCCACCATCAATTACACAGGAAAGCCCAACATTCTTTCTCGAACAGGCCGGACAAACCCATAATAAAAGACCACAACCCATACCATAAACAGACCATAAAAGAAGGAACAGAAACAGATGAGAAGTAGGATAAGGGGTGTGCGCGTGTGTAATAAACTCAACAATGTCCTGTTCTTTAATCTCAATCTCGATCAACTACCGGACAAGGAACTGGCTTAACAAGGTTAGCTTCAAGCAACGGGGTCAGTTCGCTCAGGTCACCTAGGAGTCAGCTAAAGTGTACGTGTACTAAAGACTCGTTGGCCGTAGTCATCGGCCTATGTGAGGGCAACCACAAAATGGCTGCCATACACAAAATGGAACCCAAGGGTTCAGAACGAAATCCCTAAATACATATTGAATCCATCGGTCTAGCTTGGCAAAATCACTCGTACATGCCGCACTCGCTAGTTACGGTTCGCTACTATCAAATTCGTAACGAAACCATGACCTTTATGAAACGAGTTCAGAATTCACGGAACCTCAGACCCTCCTTTTGCCCTTACATAGGCAATAACCTAAGCTCACGTCAATCTGAATCCAGGTCTATATTCATCAGATCATCAAGATGTCGCTGGAGCATAATCCTATCACTTAGTAACTCTCTTGAGACAGGTCTCCTTGCACACGTAGTAGCACAGAGGCCACATATAGCAGGAGCACACTGTACACAAAGACAAAATAGGAAAAGAATAGCTAAAGCCATCCAAATGATCATCAGAATCTTCCATCCCCAAGTGGATAACAATTCCCAAAACCATCCCATCAACGACCAATCTCCTTCGTCCACATGTACAGACTCTGAGATCTTATGTAGCTTGGAAATGGCCTGGTACACTGTCGGAGCATTGTCTGGAATGAAAATGCAGCAACTCGATTGTATCAATTTACATACCCCTCCTCTATCTGCAAGTATGACGTCTAACGCAACTCGATTCTGCAACGTCATAAGACGATCCGATTGGAGCTCAGCAGTCAAATTACTAAGGGCACCGGCAGTCTCAACTATGGTGGACTCAACCACTCTCGTCAATTGCCGTATGTTCCTACTGTTAACCATAGGTCCCCAAAACGGCAGAAAACCCTTAAGAAAGTCTCCCAATTCTTGTCCTGCAGTATCTTCCTTACTGAAGACACATCTAACTACTCTTGTTCTGTGGTAATCTGCGGCTGCAGTATACGTAGGGGGCAACAGAAACGAAACATAACATGTTCCTGAAAAATTGGGGGGCAACCATGTATATGCTCTATCGTAGCAGACAAAATACGTACCCTTAGCTGCTAAAAACGGTGGGGAAGTCTGGGACACAAAAACATACGCCTCAGTGCAAACACTCTTCCCTAACTGAGCTCTCAGTTTCTTGCCATTACCTTGCAGACAAAAATGACCACGATGGGGTACGATCCAAATCGGCGATGACCTTTTCCCTCGCTGCTTTTCACTCAGACTAACACCATATCCAGTCACGTTCCATCCAATATAAGCTAGTGTCTCATCTCTAGGAATAGTCTCATAGGAATTAATTCCTCTAATCATATCCACTATTCCTTTCACTAGAGCACTATTATTCGGATTATCTTTGATGGAACGCAGGGGGTAGACTTCATGGGCATAGATGAACATCGTCCTATATGCCCACACAGATCCATTATAGCTGAATGGCAGGACCAAATAAGGGATACCTTTATCCGTAGTATGTGGCATAAGCCCACACACCCAACAATTAGTGGTATTCACTACTAACTGATGCTGATGCAGAAGTTGAACAAAGGAATTATTAACAAATTCTGCTCTTCTAATAGATTCATGTTCAGGCAAAGGATGAAAAGAATGCGAAGAAATAGTAGTAGGAAAAGACATAGGTTGTGTGGTAGGTGCAAACGTCACTTGAAAAGAGAAAACAACATATCCCACCAAAAACATCGTCATGCTAAGTAGCATTGAAAGACACGTTATCAAGAAACATTTGCTACTCATTAATTTACACAGTTTTGTCTTAAAGTTCATTTCCACAACAGCTCTCTCAATCTCAAAAAACTCCATCCTCTAACCGTGCTGTTCGCGGCAGTTGGTTCTCTTTGGCTCAGGTGTACTTCTGTAAGTCCAGGGAACGCCCTAGAACAAACCAGAACCGTTGACCTTGTGTCTACCGGCTGTACACTCTAAGGCTTTATACTGCGACCCTACAGCTGAACCAGGATGGCGGTTCGAAAAAGAAAAATAGGTCAAAACAGCTTTTCTGATGAGAGAGCGTAGTTTCAAAAGCAAAAAGGAAATGACTTTTTTATTTGTCCATCGACTCTCGATCGTAGATTATAGCGGCCTTTACCAGGCAATGTCTGATCACGAAACAACAACTCAGGCTCAGTAGTGTCTAGTCTCAAAGAAGGGGACACATCTTCTTGCAAAATATTGTCGTCTTCACGCTCAGAGCTTGTCCCAACCAAACGCGCATCACTGAATGGAACAAAACGTGGCACAGTCTCAGTCTCTGAATCACCAACACCCTCCTGGACCCACTCGTCATACGGCAGAGGCAAAGAAACCCTCTTACAATGTACGCCGTGGATCCAGTTCTTCTTGCCGTGCACTCTCACTGCGGTACGCGTCGATAAAAGGACCTGGTGGGGTCTAGTCCAGCGGGGCTGATCGTTCTTGGCCCGCTGAAAGTTTTGCACCAAAATCCACGAGCCAGGTTTAATGGCGTGTCCTGGATCTTCAGATGATTGTGGAAGCGTGTCGTAAACCTGTTGGTGTAAAACACGCAATTTAGCCGTCAAATCATACAAATAGTCGATCAGCACAGGATGTTCAATCTCGGTAAACTTTGTCGGTCTCGGCACTCCGCATATGTTTGCCGGGCGACCGAACATGATCTCGTAGGGGCTAAGGCCCACTCGAGAATGTACTGTCGGGTCTAGTTGACAAAAGTGCCAATGGCAAAGCATCGTGCCATTGGAGACCAGAGCTCGCCTGAATCTTGGCTAACTTCAGCTTCAAAGGGCCATTGTAGCATTCGACTAAACCAGATGATTGGGGGTGATTTGCAGCATGAAATTTCTGCTTAATGCCCAAACCTTCACACACACTCTTCATAACTTGACCCACAAATTCACTTCCATTATCACTCCACACCATCCTTGGCAAACCATATCTAGGGAAAAATTCCTTGAGTAGGGCTTTGGCAGTGGACAAGGCAGTATTATCTTTCAAGGGGTATACTTCTACCCATCTCGAAAAGGCACAAACAACTACAAGAACGTCGTTTAAGTTGTTACATCTCTTCATGTGTATAAAATCCAATTGCAGCACCTCGAACGGATACGTCGGAGGCCCAAAGTGACCAGCTGGAGTTGGAGTTCCCTTGCCAGGATTATACATTCAACAAACCATACAATTCTTGACCAGATTCTCCGCACACTTAGGAATTCCAGCATTCTGCCATACTGGAGCCAACAACTTACAAATCCCTTTCGCACTAATGTGAGCCATTCCATGCGCCATCGTAACCACGGCAAGCACATACGCATCAGGTAACAACCATCGCTGATGTTCTGACAGCTCGATCCAACAACCAGTCGAATCCAATTTTCCCGTACTCTCTCTCCATACACTCAATTTTTTCTCAGTAGCTTCAGCCTGAATTGACTTCACATTTTCTATCGTATCTTCACACATTCCTCTATCCAGAACCCATCTTGCTGGACCCGCAACATACATTCGACTCGTCACATCTTTCGCCGTATCGTTCGCAACTTCATCCGCAAACGCATTACCACGACCGACGTCATCGCTAACCTTCTTATGTGCACTGCATTTCACGATCGCAACTTGCATCGGCATCGTAAGTGACTCAAGAACTTCATTCACCAACTGACCATGCTAAATTTTCGTACCATGCGAAGTTAGGAACCCACGTTCTTTCCACAAGCGCCCGGAACTATGAGCAACACCAAACGCATACTTGCTATCGGTATACACAGTCACTCGCTTTCCTTTCGACAACACACATGCTCTCGTCAGTGCAATCAACTCTGCTGCTTGAGCTGAATTTTGTGGGACACGAGCAGCTTCAACAATAGTATGCAAAGTCGTAACCGCATATGCTGCAGTCGTATCACCATTCGGAAGCTTAAAGCATGAACCATCTACCCATAGGGTACCATCAGACTTTGCAAGAGGAGTATCTTTCAAATCAATTCTACCCTTCGTTTCTGCCTCTGTCCTAAGAAAGCAATCATGCTGTTCCTAAACATCCGTCTCTACAGAAATCGGCAACAACGTAGCTGGATTCAACGTGTTGCATCGCTTTATATGCACATGACTCGCCAAAAGCGTCAACTCGTAACCTGGCAATCGAGCACTAGTCAAGTGCTGTGTTTTAGTCCTGTTTAACAAAGTATCCACTGCATGTGGAACCATCACAATCAACGTATTATCCATTACCAAACCCGCAGACTGTCGAATAGAAACAGCAGCTGCCGCTGTAGCTCTCAAACAACTCGGCAATGCTCTAGCTACCGGATCCAAAGTCGGCGAGAAATACGCACATGGACGCTGCTTATCGCCGAACTGCTGAGTCAGGACTGACAATGCACATCCCTCTCTTTCGTGAACATAGAGTGTAAAAGGCTCACTGTAGTCGGGAGTACCCAACACAGGAGCCGAACACAACGCATTACGCAATTCAGAAAAACTTTTCTGGCATTCGTCAGACCAAGGAAGAGGATTCTGAGTATCCTTAAGGGTAAGTGCTAACAGCGGTTTCGCAAGCAACGAAATGTTCGGAATCCATTGCCTACAGTACGAAGTAATTCCCAAGAAAGCATGCACTTCTCTCTGTGTAGTTGGCACATTCATTTTCGCAATCGCTTGAATTCGTTCTGGGGTCAACCTTCTTCCCTCCTTCGATAAGAGATGACCTAAGTAGGTCACTTCTTGTCGACAATACTGCAACTTCGAAAGTGACTCTTTATGATGAAGATCAGACAAATGTCGTAACAACAAAAGAGTGGCTTCTTTACAAGTCTCCTCATCATCAGCAGCAACTAACAAATCGTCAACATACTGAATAAGAGCAGGACCATCAGGTAAGACAATCGCATCAAGCTGTGTTTTCAAAGCCTGACTATAGATGGATAGACTCTCACAATAGCCTTGAGGAGCGCGCTTAAACCGGAAGCTTCGGCCTCCTAAAGAGAAGCCAAAAATATCTCTACTCTCCTCGGCAATCGGGATGCTGAAGAAAGCATTCTTCAGATCAATCACCGAAAACCAAGTCGCTGAAGCAGGAATCATAGTCAGCAAAGCAGTAATATCTGGAACAACCAGAAACTGTGGCACAACAATCTTGTTCACTTCTCGAAGATCGATCACAAACCTATGCACAGGCGGATGAGAAGAATCAGTACGTTTCAGAACAGGCAAAACCGGACTATTGCACACATTACCTCTCGTCTATTCAATCACACCTTTCTCAATCAGATTAAAGATGATCGCTAAAAGTGCTCTTTCACCATCACTAGAGATCCTATATTGGGGAATACGTGGCAATCTAGCATTCACTTTCAGCGTCACAACGTATGGTGGAATCTCCAAAAGACCCACGTCATTAGGACCAGTAGCCCAAAGAGTATCAGGGAGAGAATGCAATTCCAATGGAAGCCGATCTTTAGACAAATACATCGGAGAGATCACTCTCTTACCCAATGTAAGCTGTACCCCCGAAGGAGAACAATGCAATGTCGCATACAATCTCGTCAACAAATCCAAACCCAACAAATTCTCGCCACAACCTGTTGTCAGAATGAGGGGTGCTTCTAATTCACAAGGTCCAACCGAAAGAGACAAAGGACTAGAAACTGGATTACGAACTGGGGCGCCAGAAAAACCTACCGAAACATTCGTCAAGCCAGACAAAGGTGCGCCAGGGAGTTTAGAGTGCATGATAGAACTCTTCGCAGCACCAGTATCCAACAGAAAAGGCTCTGACACACCTGATGCAATCACTTCAACATAAGGTCCACTCTTATCTACTGGAACTGACACTACTCCCTCTCTTTGTCTATGGCTATCCTAGCAATCGTTACCGTCAGCATTCTCGCTCTCAACATAGTAGTCGTCATCATAATACTGAGTCGATCTACCAGACACAACATTCTGCTGATCAAAGCAATTCACCGTATTCTGTGGAGGAAAGGAACGTGCATTCTGGGGAGCACACCACGTCCTCTACCTCTAGGAGCTTGCTGAACACCTCGACCTCTCACACCAGAAGCACCATTCGTACGCTGCAACAGAACCGGACAACTACTCTTGAAATGCCCTTCTTCTTTACAATAAGCACACTGATTAAAGCCTGGAGGAACACGCTGCTGAAAAGACTCGGGTCTTTGAGTTCCTCTCTGAAACTGCTGAGGTTGCTGAAATTCATGCTGATTATAACAAGGCGGATACGCCTGTTGCAAAAGAACCTTCGTCTTTAAATCTTTAGTCTTTCTCTCTGCTTTCTCTTTCTCATCCTTATCCCTATTCTCATAATATTGTGCAGTAGCCAATATCTGGGCAGACGAAGAAACAGCCCATGAACTCTCTGAATCCTTCAACTTATTACACAACTCGGGAAGCAAGTTATGAACAAACTTATCTACGAACAACCTTTGGCCACCTTCCGTACTCAAATCTTGACCACTATGATCTATAAACGTCTCTTCAAACCTAGTGAAGAAATCAGACAAAGTTTCATATTTCTTCTGCTTGCATGCAGACAATTTATCCCAATTCACTCGTATAGCAGGCATCAGAGTCTTCATATAATTAATAATCCTTCCAGGAAGTTCTGCAACTAAAGCCTCAGGTTTAGCTCCACCACCTTGAAGACCATCTGCAGCAGTAATGTTTGCCCATGTATCACCTAACTCTTGAGCATGATCCACATGACGAATCGTTCCCCACAAAGGTTGAGGGACCACATTACCAAACAACATATCTATATCGGCTAAATTCATAATGCACGCGTCAGCTGTCTGTGACAACTCCTTGTAATACCCTGCAGTATTCTTGCGGGGATCAGGTAGAGTCTGCTTAAGGGCCAAAACTTCAGCTCTCTTCCACGGAACATGTACCCAAACACGCTGAAAATGAGCCGGTACAGCTTGAATACCCTGGTTAACATCGGTCTGAACTGCCTCTTTCCATACCGGAGGAACCTCTCTCATTGGGTACTGTCGCGGTTTTCTCCTAACAGAAGGATCAGGCTCAAACAACGACTGAGAAGGACACTCACTCCTAAACGCAAGTAACGTCGCAACTGCTTTCTCAACATCGGAACCCGCTATTGTTCCTTTCGCAAACTCTGACTGTACATTAAACAACTCCGATGGGGTCTGACCCAACTCACCATCTTCCCATTCCTCACGGAGGAAAGTACACATTATGTCGAAGACATACCTCTGCTTTGGTGCTTCCCATTGTCGGAAAACATCCATAACCGATTCTAAATCATATCTCAAAGAATTAGTAACCCATTTATGAGCCAAATGATCCAACACTGCCTGCTCTTCGGGACCAGGCAACTGGCTACGCAATTGTTTACGCGCCGAAACAGGGGTCTCATTCAATGACCCAAAGAAAGGAGACAAAAGACCAGTAACAGTATCGGTCATTCTCTGTCGAACAGAAGGAGAAGCTGTCATAAGGACAGGAGGCAAAGCAGGCTGAGATAAAGCAAACGTAGGAGTAGTAGCAGAAGGAGTAGCAAATACAGGAGAAAAAGTCGTAGTAATTTGAGGCGGAACTGATAGCAAAGTCGGCGGCCCTAGAGAAGGCTGCGCCAGAGGAGAAGGAACCAGCTGAAGAGGAGCTGGCGGCTGTGCAACAACAGGAGGCTGAACAGCTGGAGGTTGCGGAGGTGCCGTAGCACTCTGCACATAAGGGGGTGGCGAACTCAACAAATGTGACATCAAAGGATCCTTTTCAGGGTCCTTCATTGCACCTTGTAGAAGAGGTGACAAGGCTGGATAACATTTATTGATGGCTATTTTATGTTGCCTATGCAACTGCTCACTTGCTTGTTTTTCTTCATTATCTTTAAACTGTATAGCAGCTTGCATTATCGATATACCCTTCTATCTTTTATTTCTTTTCACTAGTTTAATTGCTTTCTGTTTGGTTTCCTTTTGCCAGAGGCGGAAAGAGTCAAACATCGCCGGCCGGGCTTTCTTCCTAAATAGTTTAACTTCCAGATTATCTAAAATCTCTGTGTCATAGCTACCATGTTGGGGCCATTTTAAAACACTGTCTTTCCTAGTGTATCGGGCCCACAATTCATTATACGTAAAGGGCCCACGGCATGTTTAGAATAGAGCTCATAAGTCGGAGTTCCAACCGGAGGTATCGGACATGAGTCCTCCAATCGGGAATCCCTGTTACAACTACAACAAAATATCTTTCCAAGTTTGCTAAGACTAGGCATCTTCGCTCACTAATCTAGCTTCAAACTTCAAGGGATTACCAAAAACGATAGTCTCGCAAATATATGAGTCCCTCGGCTTGGGCACTTGCAAGTTCCAAATCAAAGATCCAGAAGGAAACCCAAAACTAAGGACTGAGAGCGACCCACTTATACTTAACTGAAGTATCGATCACGTCACCAGAAGACCCGTCTATCGTCTCGCTCTACAAATCATCACAAAGGGTCCAAGACAGGGCGACAGTCAGGGCAGCAGTCCTTCGTAGCCGTCCGAAAGCGGGAAGCCTCACAGTAAAAACCTTCAGTCCACGTTCGACATGCCGGGGTCGATGAAGTGGGGGCCGTCTTCCAGAATTTCCTCACGAAGCTCCTCACGATCTTCCCGGCTTGGACCGGTACCACTGAAGTCGCCCCACGTTGGACGCCAACTGAAGAACCGGGTTTTAGAACCCAGCGGCGCCAGGGACACGCCCAAAGTCTTCGGGTTCACCTGTCTTAGAATACAGAGACACGGGATACTTCTCGGTGACGTCAAAGATCAAATTTTTTGGCTGCAACCAGGAACAGAAGTCTACGAAGTACGACACAAGTAGGTTCGTCAGAATCTGCTCAATTTTCATATTGCGAGACATAGTCTTTTATGCTAAAAATCACATTCTGGACAAACACCCATTATTTACAGTTGTCCAAGCACAAGTAACACTGCAAAAGGTATCGCATGACGACAAACCCACTTTTCAGTTGTCCAGCCCACCATCAATTACACGGGAAAGCCCAACATTCTTTCTCGAACAGGCCGGACAAATCCATAATAAAAGACCACAACCCATACCATAAACAGACCATAAATGAAGGAACAGAAACAGATGAGAAGTAGTATAAGGGGTGTGTGCGTGTGTAATAAACTCAACGATGTCCTGTTCTTTGATCTCAATCTCGATCAACTACCGGACAAGGAACTGGCTTAACAAGGTTAGCTTCAGGCAACTGGGTCAGTTCGCTCAGGTCACCTAGGAGTCAGCTAGAGTGTACGTGTACTAAAAACTCGTTCGGCCGTAGTCATCGGCCTATGTGAGGGCAACCACAAAATGGCTGCCATACACAAAATGGAACCCAAGGGTTCAGAACGAAATCCCTAAATACATAGTGAATCCCTCGGTCTAGCATGGCGAAATCACTCGTACATGCCGCACTCGCTAGCTACGGTTCGCTACTATCAAATTGGTAACGAAACCATGACCTTTATAAAACAAGTTCAGAATTCACGGAACCTCAGGGCGCAAATAAAAGGGGATTGGGATGATTCAAATTTTAAAATGAGGCTGTCAACTGAGGGAATGCTGGTGGTCTTTAAAGCGGTAAACCTAAGTTGATGGTGAATGATGGTTGCAACCCCGCCTCCAGGCTTCCCAGAGGGCCTGTTGGCCTGGAGTATGTAGTAGCCTGAGGGCACTGCTGCAAGAATGTCCGGTACAGACTCGGTAGTGAGCCATGTTTCCGCTACAAGAAATATGTCAGGTTTGCCCGAGTCAAGTAGCTGGAATATTTCAAGTTGGTGTTTGACCAACGAGCGGGTATTTAAGTAGCTTATTACCAGGGTTCTTTTTTTTCCTGGGGCCAGGGGGGAATAGGTCCAGGTGAATCAACAGAGCTGACGGAAGAGCCCAGTTCGGACGGTAGGGCCAAGAGTTCAGGGAAGGCAATCTTGGGTTTGAAGATCCCTGTAAAAAGCAGGTGGGCCTTGGTATAGGCGCTGATATGCCAATTGTCATGAAGATATCTCAGCTCAGTTGCCGTGTAGGAGGTAAAATGGGCATAGTTGCTTGCCCCTTGCCCCGGACGGGCGCGGACCGGCGCAAACGGGCTTGCCTTTGGTGCACCGGCAGCGCACGTCCGCTGCGCGTGAGGAAAGGCATACCAATTATATAGCGCGGGGAGAGCTAGGGCGCTAACCAATGGCTCCGTCCCTAGCACCTCCCAGCTCCCTGGAAGGAAGGTCAGAGGTGCCGACACCCTCCACATCAATCGGGAAAACCTGTGGTGGAGCGGGATGCCGGTATGAAGTCACACGATGACGACATTGATGAAAAAGTAAATACAAGCAATAAATGTTGAGATGCTCATGTTTATTCTGCTACTGATGATGTGTTTCAACTGTGTTTTATTTTGTTAACAGCTGTTGCAAAAGTAAAAAGATACGTAGATATTACAGGTGTCATAGGAAAGACAAGAAACACTTCTCTGGCATCTACAGTTTAATAGAAAATTCTAAACTGAGATTCATGAATTTGCTGGCTTGGGAGCATCTTAGAAACAAAGATTTTTAATTTATGTGGTGATTGCTTAGCGCAAATCCTAAATTTACTGAGCAATTAATGGTTATATTTCAGCAAGTGGACGGGAAAAGAGGAAAACAATGTATGCTGATTACTTATAGGGACAGGGTGTTTTCACAGCTAATTTGACAAGTCTCTTGGGGCAAGGCGGGACACTTTTCTGTGAAGGACATCCATAAGATAAATTGGATATTGGTCTTCTTTGTGGTGTATGACTTTTTATGGATTACATGAAAATGTTTGAATCAGAAACATGAAAATGTTTAATCAGAGAATAGCAATAGAGTGTAACACATTTGATTTTAATACAGATTTTTATACATGTTGGTGGAAGACATTTGCCAAGTTTTTTATTTTTGCCATTGTCTTGCTCAGATCTCTATTGCTCAGACCTCTATTTAGTTTGAATTTTATTTTTGCTCAGAGGATGACATTTGTCTTTGATGTGCTTGCAGTGTGTGTTCATGGATGGAACTGCTTTGAACCTGGTAGTATTGGACTGGAAGATTGATGCTTGTCTTTTATAGAATGTTATATGAGGATGGCTGTTTGTCACTGAATGTGGGAGTCATTTAGAGTTGTGGTGTGTGGGGCTCCTCAGCCCTGTCAAAGACACTTTGAGGGCAGCTGCGGCCCGTGCAGGTAAGAGCGGTGGGGGGAAGTCAACGGAAGATGACGAGAGAAAATTCATTATTTGCTTAATTTTCCCTCGTCATCGTCCATCAAAATACTCCCTCACGCAGGCCCACCTCTACAATGCACTTACCTGCATGGGCCACGGATATTTGGAGGAACAGACCAGAAAAGATCCTAGGTTAAAGCTGGTCACAGAGGGGCCAGGGTTTCCAATATTCATGTCCCGGAGTGGTTGAGCCCATCTATTCTTTCAGTAAGTAAAGAGTGGGTGCAATGCTTTGTTACTGTGGAATCACATATAAAGTGCCATGATTCTTTCTGGTACTGCTGGACGAGCCGTGTTACAATACTCATTGACTGATAGACAATTAGTTCTGGACAAATGGCCAGAGCGAATGAGGAGTGTATGTAAACCTATAGAGTTATTGACTTTTTGCTCAGGTTTCTGATGTTAAACAGGCTACAGTCGTGGTGGTTTTATTGTTTATTCTACATACTCCTAATTAAAAAGAGGCCTTCATGGGATGATCTTTTCATCACTTGTGTAGAAAAAGAAATATCCACAATTAGAGACTGAATTTCTAACATCTCCATAATGACTCATGTACTAATAATGTTGTAAGTCAAATCAGTGTAAGGACAGGTATCTTTGTATCTGAGCGCTATGCAGACTTCAACTTGTCTACAGCAGTGTTTCTTAAACTTTTGACTTGTGTGGACCCCCACTCAATCATTACTGGAACCTGGGAACCCCCACTGGATCACTATTGGGACCTGGGGACCTCTCCTAAGACATCACTGGAATCTGGTAACCTGTCCTAAGCATTTTCGATGATTTGAACCACAAAACTATACACACAAAATACAGAAATAAGCATTCATCAAAGTACACAATAGAGGAAATATTGTATTTAGTTCACAAACAAATGCAAAAATTAATATTTGTAATTTTATTAGAAAGGTTGGAGCTTTTCTAAATTCAAGTGAGGCCACTCCTAATCCATACTATATTCAGTTTGATGCATTTGCGCTGCTCCCACGAATCAATCTGACAATACCAACTACATTTTAACCTCCAATTTCAAATTCCTTCACATGCACAGAACATTTAAAAATATTACAAAATATTTAGTTGTACCCTTTGCTTCTTTATTTATATACTCTTTATTAATTATTTGATATCATTACCTTTTCTAAGCAGTCACAGACCCCCTGAGTAGGTTAAGAACCAGTGGTCTACAGGAGAGATCTTCTGCACAACCGCTATGCATGTATTTAATGTATAATGCAATTACTTATAGTCTTTTAAGTTATTAGAATGACTTCTATATTGATATAATAAATAGCAAATGTTAACTGGTTAAATGCTTTTATATCATGAAATGGAATATTGGAGCATCAGTTTATGTTCAGACAGACTAATTTAGGTTGAATGGTGATTAATACTATGCAGTGGCTATCCATGCCAGATCTGTGACTGGGAGTGAATGCTTGACAATGTTCAGCATTCCATCCATCATCTTTTTGTATTGTTATAAGACGCCCTTAGCGGGGTGGGAATGCCCAGACGTGGGTCCTGAGCTTGCTATGCCACTGGATTCAAATTAGCCTAGCTGATGTAGGGTGATACCCTGAAACCAGTCCCAGGATACTTGTTTTCCGGTCCAGGGAGAATGTGGTCTGGCAGTTTGGGCTGGACTGTTCCAATGGGGAGCAGGGTCAAGACTGAGTTGTAGATTGCTGGGTCCAAATTGGGGTGGCATGGCATGCAAAAGAACGATTGGCTAAACACAGATCTGGGACTGGGGGTAAATGCTTGACAATGTTCCACATTCTGTCCATCATATTTTGTGTTGCTGTCCATGCCTGACCCCATGCATGACTGACTGGCATGATGGAGGCATTTATGGGTATGAACAAAGCATAGTGAGGTGTCTCACTCAAAACCTCATGTATTGCATTCACTGTGAGGGTATTGAAGAAAGCCTCACCTGATACAGGCGGGCATCACATTTATGATCATCCACATAAAGCTCTTGAAGAGCGATAAACATTTGCCCAAAATACTGTGTGCTTCACTCCTTTCTCTATTTTTGCCTCTCTTTTTCCTATTTTGGAAAGCACTCCCAGTAGACATTCTGGCTCTCCCTCCCACCCATTTATAAAGACACACCAAGCTCAACTTGGACCTTGAATTGGTCCGTGTCCTTTACCCTTAGACAGATTATGACTGAGAGAGTATCCCATGTATTTATGTATATTCTGTAATAAGCTGCATGTACAAGATATCATTGTTTTATGCCCACTCATTATCCATTCACATCTAGCTACACTAAAAAGCTATAGGTTATAGCACGGGGTATACTATATATGTTCTTATATTGAGAACTTTATTACCAAATAATGCCAAAAAAATGGGGTAGAAGATGAATGTCTTGATGAGTGTGGCTCACTGGTTAGAGCCGGCACACCCAGAAGCAGAGGACGGCCCGGGACCAGGGTTCAATTCCCGACGCGGCAGGGTGTTTGGGCCAATGTCAGCGGGCTCGATAAATCTCGCCTCGGTGTCACTCTAACCATGGGTTCCACTCAGCAACTCTGGGCAATAGCTTGTTTAATCTCCACAAACGGCCCCATCAACGCCGGGGATGCCTGGCTTCACCTTGGGGGTGCTCAATAGGGACCATCTCACAGGGAAAGCCAGGACGGGTTCCCCAGCGTTATACAGCGCCAGGAAACCTACGGGTAGCAGTGCGCTTTACAAGCTCAAATACAAATACAAATACAAATGTCGGTGATCATACAAAGAAAATAGGAAGGGAAAAAAACACAGTGAACATACTATAATGTGCAATTCACTATACATATTGTCAGAAAAATTGTTGCATGTGGTCTCAGATGTGTAGCCTGTTTACCTTCTTTGTGGTCTCTTTATACACAGCTAGTCTGAGTTGTATCCTGCCACTGCTGACATCAAGAAACTCTTTTTCACATTTGATTTCTTATTTAGCACTCCGTGGTAGTGCATGTCCTGCACTTTCCCCTGCACTTTGTGCACTTTGAGTGTGATGGCGCTTTTCCCTCCCTCCCAGAACCCCCATTCCCGGATGACCCTCACCATCCTCCTTTTGAGTACTGCACCTGTTCTCTTTCTGGCCACCATCTTGAATAAATAAAAAATAGACTTTCAAGATGGCTTCTCACTGCTATTGGCATTGGCAGTGTTATTTCATTTATAAAGCATTCCTCAATGGCAAAGCCAATAGCAGCAACCACAAAGCATTGGCAAAGCAAGACTGATTGACTAAATGATTCTCAAGTGATGCATGTAAATAACTCGTTCATCCTCATTAGATAACTTGCTTCTCTTGCACATTCTCAAAATGATGATCTTTGGTATCATTGATGCTTTCTATAGGAACTGTTTGTAAGGATTCTTGAGTAAATCCCTTTCATTATCACATCTCAGGGTAATCTGTGTTTTAAAGATTGGTACTTGGACCACTAAAAGAAACGAAATCCTCTCAAGGATTGCTTTACTCTTTTGCATGCATAAATTACATGTATAAACCGCCAGAACTATTACATGTTCAACACTTATCTTATGACCACTCTGATCTGAAAAGGTTCAATGGTGTGCAATGTTTCTTACGAATACTAAACCATAAAGATTATCCCAAGATTAACTGAGAAGTTTGAAATGGTATTGAGCATCATAGACCAACACATATCTACTATGTGTTCCTTAAGGTTCAAATCCCATGAATGTTTAAAGCTGCTAAAGATTTATCCTCACCATAGAATTTCGGAAGTGGGTGAAAAGCTGTAACTGGCCATTTCTCCTTTTTTCATACTTTAAAAAGTAATGGTGTGGAGCTAAATAAGTGTATCTCAATAAGATTTTCAATTATTTCTTTCAAAATATGTGTACGGGAATCTCCTCCACGGTGGAGGAGATTTACGCATATATAGATGTACAATTGTTTTAGTAAATTTGGGAAGGAGCAGATTGTGTGGTGGGAAAATTGAGAACTACTACAAAATGTGTGGGGTTAAGGAAATTGAAGAGAGGCTTTGAGAGGGCTGTGCTAATTCAAAACACACACTCACAAAAGAGTAACAGCATTGCATTTCTCAAACTTCATCTCTAAAATTATATTAGCCCTTTAAGTGTCAAAATAAGCTTATATCTACAGCAGCATATCCTGCCAGAAAGTCAAGCAGCACACATTGCCAACCACTGGTACTGCAACATACACCCTTAGGAAAAATGGAGACAGGGAATTTATTAATTCTACATTTAAATTATAAATCTATACATGTATTATTGTAAATGTATTAGTACTCTTACCTTTCAAAAGTAACAATCGTACAATATTTTTAAATATATAGCTTTTTATTAATTAAAAATGGAGGGCCTGATATAAAAACTGCATTTTGTAGTACCTAAAACAGTAGTACTACATTAGTGCCACTTACTTACTACAAAATGCAGTTCACAAACTTAAGGGTGTAAATCGTCACTTCCACCGGTTCTATAGTTTCTAAGGGAAGATCTCCAATCATGTAAGTGTACTATTTAGGGACCGATTCCAATCTCGGTCGGAAGGGCACCGAATCGGGTTCGGCACCAGCGGATCCGATTTGGAGGCTGAATTTCCGTCCGGTTCGTGCATGGGTCCAGACGACGTAGTACGATGCGAAGAAGCACGGAATTTCCGTCCGAATCGTTTCCGGCTCCGAACCGCTCCATACGTCTCGGCCGTAAGCTAACCGTGGCGTGCAATGGAGGCGAATTCCGACTGAGCCAGTACGATGCTGGATTCGGACAGCCGGATCGAGTCGGAGCGTCCGGCTAGAAATATCTCCCGGACTTTGGGGGTCCTCGTTGGACCCCCAGTTACCCGCAGCCTTACGACTCAGACACAGGGGGAGACCCATGGGCCTCCCCCACACAGGCATGTATGGTGCGGATGGCACCGACACGTACACACTGTAGGGTGCGCACTTGTCCGCGACATACCCATTCAGTCAATGGGAGCCCATGTACATGTTGTACGACCAGCTCCCATTGACTGCTATGGGAGTCCCACCGAACCGAGTCCGACAGCATACGGCTGCATCGTACTTGCTCGGTCGGACTGTAGGAGTCCGCTTCGGTCGGAAATCACCCCGGATCCGGCTCGGTCGGAGTTCATTCTGACCGAGATTGGAATCAGCCCCTTAGTAGTAAATTCGAGAGGGGCTAGGGGAGAGTAGAGAAAATAGACAATAGGCAATACTACACAATTTGAGGGTTTAGGGTGGAGTAAGGAGAGGTTTAGGGAGGGATAAATGGGGATTTAGGGAAAGCCTTGCTAATACAATCACCCATCCATAAAAGAGTAAGCCTATTTCTATTCACAAATCACATTTCTAAAGTTACTCAGCCCAAACAGCCACAAAATAGTTGTACATTTACTCCAGCCCAACCTTGGAATAAGTCCAGCACCACACATGGCCACTCAAAGGTACTGTAACATACTCCCATCGAAAATAAAGGAGGTAAGGACTTAAAACAGAATCCTATAGGGAATAATTTTAAAACAATAATTTCTTTTTACTTTTAAGAAATATTTATAAAAGTTAAAAAATATGTATTTATTTATTGCTTTATTTAACAACATACATAGAAACAAAAAGAACATACATGTGGTAGTCTGATATTCCTCAAATCAAAAAAGAGAAAAAAGAAAAACATGTCATGTCCAGTACCATAGTGATTTTCATATCCACAGTTGTAGTATTATCCAGTTGTTGATACATAGTTGCCTATACCCTACTGAACTATCTATAGAGATTACAAATGAAATGCACATTATACCCGTCATCAACAGCCATTTTGCTGCATACTCTCAAGTAACTTTCCTAACGCTGATCCTGTCCCTCTGTGCTGGATTGCGTGTCCCACTCTGTCTGCTGTCGGAGATAGTCTCTTAAGGGTTGCCAAATGTCCTTAGGGCGGGATGTGGGTGGCTGCAAACCTGCGTATAGCTCACTAGTGGTGTCTCAGTAGGACATGCTCTTGAGCCATAGTGTAACTGTAGGTCTTTGTCTAATGCCCAGGCGGAGAACTATTTCCTGCTTCACCAGAAGCATTGCAATCGCTACAAATCTACGTGTGCCATAGGGTAACATATCCATGTAGCCCATCAATGCTAGAAATAGTGAGGGTGTCAGTTGCGTCCGAGTCATTTGTTGGATCAAGTCATGTATCTCCTGCCAGTAAGCGCTGATTACATTACAGGTCCATGAATGTAGATGTTTGTGTATTGCATTTTGGGCAATGTATAAAATAGGTGCTATTGATCCTGACCATTTGGTGTGGTGTAACGTAGGCTCGGATAAGTATCTTGAATTGGAGGTGTCTGTGGTTGCAGGACACTAATTTAGTTTGTTTGCAACACCCCTTCCATTCCTTATCCGTAAGAGGCTGCCCCATGTCAGTTGCCCATGCATCTCTGATCTTGGCATTATGTTGTGGTAGTAGTGCAAAGCACTCCCTGTATCGCATGTAAGCGAGGTGCTCCCCGCTTTTATCTGTGACAACCATTGTAAGCAGGCTGAATTCCTGTTGTTCTACATGGTATAACAATTTAAATGAATGTTAAAATACCTTATGTACAAATGAAATATAAAACATAAAGACAACTGTATTGTAAAATATTTAAACAACCTTTCTTAATTATTTTTTTTAAATGGTGACTTTATTAAACAAATTCTACATTTAAAATGTTAGTATTTTGCAATAGATTCTAAATAGATATAAACATTTTACTGCAGGTGGAAATCTTTAAATAAATATGTTAACAATAATTTAAATTGTATTTAATATTTCTAAAATCAGTTAAATATGCAATTCAAAGTTATGTAAATAGTGTTCTAGCATAATAAATATTTTTTCCTACATTTTAAATAAATATAGACAAGGAATATAAATATTGACAAGGAATTTGCATTAATATTTAATATTAAAATGTTTTTACAATTATTTTAAAGTTTAATTAACTTTTCTGTTTCCCTATATTTCACCTTATGGAGATCCCCTCCTCCTCCTCCACATAGCGGAGACTTCTGCCTGTATAAAAGTTAGTAGTAGTCAGTTTACACTCCTAAATTATCCTCCGGCTTCTGTTTCATGGGATAGAAACATGCAAGACTACCCTTTGTAGTAAATTTGCACTCTGAAATGGTGAGTAGGCAAAAGATTTACTGATGTGTACATTTATTTTTGTGAAAAGACCTAATAACTATTAGCAAATTGTAATACAAGTTGAAAAAAGATTAGTGAAGGTGGGTGAGCTTATTTTTTATTATTGTTTGAAAATTAATGTGTTAATTAAATTCATGTTGTAAAATTATTTTGCATTCTAATACAAATTTAATTTGGGGAGATAATGTGTTGTAACCTTTAAATGTATTAGCTCTAGGTAATATTGATTATTTAAAATGTATTCATATTATATGTTAAAATATGTATATGTTTTAAAATAATAAGCTTTAATAATCTTCCCTAATTTCTCCTATACTCAGATCTCTGCCCCACTGGTGAGGATCTCCACAAACAACCGCAAAGTTGTTAATTCTAACTTAACAGTCATGGAACGGGCTGCAAAAGGCTCCATGGTCTTGTTTGAGGAGATGGAGACATGTAACTACACCTATGTGTAAGACCTCACTCGGAATGAGTGAACTGCAAAATACGATTTACACTTAGGTGTAGTAGTAGATCTACACATGAATAGATCTAATCATGATAATTTGCCTATGTGCCTAGGGTCCTCAGATTACTGATTCCTCATGAAATTATACTTACTGCTTTAACTACGTAAGAGCTTGTTCCTAAAGTTTAATAGCTGCACCAAGATCTGGGCAATTGGTCTTTTGTGCGAGTCTGAAAATAAAACTGAGTGGAATGCAGAAGTACTAAGGGGCATATTATCAAGGAATGGCGTTAAAATTATCGCCGCTTTAGCGGAAGGAAACTGCTGCTAAAATGGCGTTAATGGGCTTGATAATATGCCGTAGAGAATTCCAATGGATGCCCATGTTAACACCAGAACATGGGCTTCTATTGGATTTCTCAAGGGCATATTATCAAGCTCATCATCGCCGCTTTAGCGGCAGATTCCTGCCGCTAAAGCAGCGATAATTTTAACGGCGTTCCTTGATAATATGCCCCTAAGTGGTTTAAAGGTACTAGATTTATCTAATTACACGGATTCCTTTACTCTAAGAGATTCTTTCTGACAGCTGTCGCAAAGCAAAAGAATGTTCACTGTTATAAAAAATAAAGGAATTCGAAACCTCACCTTTCAAATATTTTTTGTATTTCCAGTGAAAATGCAGGTTTATGTACATGACTAAATAAAAACTCAGACTGATTTGCGTATGGCCATGTCTGAACTGGGGTGGTGTGGAGTGCAAAAAAACGATGGATTTAGGCCCAGATCTCTGTGGTGAATGTATGACATTGTTCTGCATTCTGTCCTTCAACTGTGGTTTTTGCATTTGTCACCCCGAATGAGATGGGTATGCTCAGACGTGAGTTCCATGCTATCCACACCACGGGATTCAAGCAAGCCGGGCTGAAGACAGCTGGAATGCCAGAAACCGGTCCTCGGAAGCTTGATTCCGGTCCAGGGAAGGCATGGCTTGGCAGTTCGGGCTGGACTGTTCCCATGAGGCACAGGGTCAGACTGATTTGCATAAGGCCATGTCTGAACTGGGGTGGTGTGGAGTGCAAAAAAACGATGCATTTAGGCCCAGATCTCTGTACTGGGGTGTATGTATGACATTGTTCTGCATTCTGTCCATCAACTGTGGTTTTTGCATTTAACTACATAAGAGCTTGTTCCTAAAGTTTAATAGCTGCAACCAAGATCTGGGCAATTGGACTTTTGTGCGAGTCTGAAAATAAAACTGAGTGGAATGCAGAAGTACTAAGGGGCATATTATCAAGGAACGGCGGTAAAATTATTGCCGCTTTAGCGGCAGGAAACTGCTGCTAAAACGGCGTTAATGAGCTTGATAATATGCCGTAGAGAATTCCAATGGACGCCCATGTTAACACCAGAACATGGGCTTCTAATGGAATTCTCAAGGGCATATTATCAAGCCCATCATCAACGCTTTAGCGGCAGATTCCTGCCGCTAAAGCAGCGATAATTTTAACGGCGTTCCTTGATAATATGCCCCTAAGTGGTTTAAAGGTACTAGATTTATCTAATTACAGGGATTCCTTTACTCTAAGAGATTCTTTCTGACAGCTGTCGCAAAGCAAAAGAATGTTCACTGTTATAAAAAATAAAGGAATTCGAAACCTCACCTTTCAAATATTTTTTGTATTTCCAGTGAAAATGCAGGTTTATGTACATGACTAAATAGAAACTCCCCAGCATCTTACATGTTGCCTTTAATTGTTTCTTTTTTTTTTTTTTTTTTTTTATTGAATTTCTTTGGGTCATAAAGTCAGAGCAGACACAAAAACAACTTAGAAACCACAAATAAGGTTAACGCAAAATACATTCATAGAGACAGAATGGGCAGCATTTTTGACATTAAAACATTAGTCCAGAATTACTCAAAATAAGATCTCCAAATTTTATCAAACTTCCTCATCCCTCCAATTCGTTGAGCGTATAATAGTTCACTCTTTTTAACATTCCTCATTTTTTGAAACCATGCGTGGAACAAAGGGACCTGACTTGATTTCCAATTTGGTAAAATCAAGGACCTTGCTACTGCCATTGCAATAAACAACAATTTAACCATCTGATCTACTAGTTCAAGATCGGAATCATAACCATACAACATTAGTTTGACATTATACGTAACCTGAATCTCACAGTAAGTTTGCAAAAATAGAAAAATCTCATTCCAGAAGGGTACAATTTTAGAACAGTGAACTATAATGTGAGTCCAATTGGCTGGGGTAAATTGCTGACATCTAAAACAATTGGCAGAAGTGTTAACGTACATTTTTGCAATGACCGCCGGGGTGTAATATAAAAGCCATTTACTAAAGAATAACATTCTTCTCCAGTTAGAACCACGCAGCACACTAAATTAAAATATAAGAACCCATTAACAGAAAATTCCCCTGAATTAACTGTTGCATCTCACCGGGAGTTAGCCAAGCTTCTTCCCTTAAAAAATCTGATAAGGTATTAAACCCTACACGATCCCAATGCATTACGATATCTATACCGATTTTAATCCCAGTGTGTATAAAAACATACATTAAGGGGGTCCTGGAATTAAAATGCGGGAGAGAGTATCTTTTAAGGATAGCGTCCCGTCGTTTAAAAAAACAGTTCATGATCTTATATCTGACTAGTTTCGGAGATTTAGGGGCTTGCAAAGGAGAGTGAATTTGAGCCTCGCTGCAAATTTGATCCAAAAAAAAGTTAATAAATAATTTTGGACTATGCATTCCAGTTTTGAATCGATCTAAATATTGAGCAAAGTATGCACTATAGTAGTCTTTAATATTAGGTAAAGAAAGACCTCCATTTTCAGTATCTGCGTAAAGTGTCCCTATTGCTAACCGGGGAGTTTTTTTAGCACAAATGAACCCTGAAAACAAAGATTCTGCTTTTGAAAAGAAAACACCAGGCAAAGAACATGGGATGGTTGAAAATAAAAAATTAAAAAGCGGAAGTACAGACATTTTATTCAGGGCCACACGACCCAAAATAGAAAGTGGCAACGGGTTCCATCTGACGAACATGGAGTGTACTTTCCGAAGAAGAGGTTCAAAATTAAGTTTATATAAGTCTGAGACCGAAGCGGAGAACAAAAACCCCCAAATACCTCTTAGGTCTTGAATTAATACATCCGGCTAAATCCAAGTGTAAATCTAAATCTGCGTCTCCACAGACTAATATTTCAGTCTTTTTTTTATTAATCCGATAGCCACCTAAGGCTTCAAATTCTTCGAAAAGCTGTAAAACAAAAGACTGAGATTGGATGTCCGGCCTAATTAATAACATAATATTGTCTGCACACAGTTTAATTTTGGCAATAGAGCTAATCGGGGGGGGGGGGGTAATATGTACGGAATTACGGATTGTTACAGCTAGTGGCTCAATAAAAAAAGCAAAAAGGATGGGGGACATAGGACAACCTTGCCTGGTTCCTCGCTGAACCAACACTGTACCAACCATAACCGAATTAATAATTATATTGGCTTTAGCACTAGTGTATAAATTTTGAATTAAACTAATAATTTGTGAAGGAATTCCAAAATGTGCTAAAATAACAAATAATGTTGTCCAAACCACCAAATCAAAAGCTTTTTCTGCATCCAACAGTAAAATTAAAGCAGGAATCTTCTTAATCTGAAAATAATCTAAAGCCTCAATCAAAAAGTGAGTGTTGGTAACCAGTTGACGACCCGCAATAAAGCCATTTTGGTCGGGATGAATAAGATCCGCCGCAATGGTGTTAAAGCGTATTGATAATAGTTTGGTAGCGATCTTATAATTGGTGTTCAATAAAGTAATAGGCCTATAAGAGTTAGGGTCTTTAGGATCTTTACCCTTTTTAAGAAAGCTGACAAGAGTACCCACACCAAAGGAATCTGGAACTTGCCCACCGTCTAACATGGAATTTAGCAATTGAAGTAATAAGTCAGAAAAAGAGCTAAAAAAAACCTTAAAGAATTCGTCTGGAAGGCCATCAGGGCCACAAGCCTTACCAATTGGTAAGTCCTTGACCACCAGTTCTAATTCAGCCAGAGAAAATGGGTTCAACATTACTTCCTGATCCACTTGAGAAAGAGAAGGCATTTTCATATCTGTCTAACAAATTAGAGAGCTTTAAGTAATCTATATTTTGATGTTGACTATATATCTGTTGATAATGGGAGAGCATTATAGTACCAATTGCTGCAGCCTGCGATGTCTCTATATGTGTGGTAGGGCATTTTACCAAGCAGATCTGATTTGCAGCGGCTCGTTCTTTCACCTGCCAGGCTAAGAGTTTACCGGTAAAGTTGCTCTCCTCGTAAATTTTCTGAGATTGTTTTCGAAATTGTTTTTCGCTCTGTTTAAAAAAAATTGCGCCAAGTTCACATTTTGCTTCATTTAATTTACTTTGGACGGCACTAGAGGGATCAGATTGCTGTAATAAAGTTAAGGTATTTATTTTTCGATAGAGTAAATTTCTAGCTTGCCTAATAGCAAGCCATTCCGATGCATTCTTACTTATTATGATACCACGAATAAAAGCTTTCAGCGAGTCCCAAATAATGTGGAGAGGGGCAGTACCGGAATTGCGTATTATAAACTCTGAAATCAGCAGTTTTAATAAAGTAATCCAGTTACCATTCTGTAAATATGCCTTATTAAATAACCATCTTTTAGGGACTCTAATATCTTCTCCAACCACAAATTCAATAGCCAACATAGCGTGGTCTGAAAACCCATTATAAAAGAAACTTTGATAGGAAAATTCTAATTGTCTGGAGGCCAAAAAAAAGTCAATACCGGAGGAAGATTTGTGTCTTCCTGACCAACAAGTGAAATCTTTTTTGGGGGGATTATGTAAACGCCAAGGATCGCAAAGATCAAGTACTGTTAATTTATGAATAATAGATCTTCGTGATTTGGGTTTAAGTTGTTTTTTGGAGGAAATAGTCGAATCCAATTTTATATCCATAAGAATGTTAAAATCACCCCCAATGACAATATCCCCTCTAACCATAAGCAATGATTGAAACAAGTCATCATAAATTTGGTGACAATCATCCACTGGGGCATAAAAACAAACAAAGGTAATCGGCCTATGCCTATTCTTCACTAAACATGTAACCCAACACCACCGTCCTGCACCACCCTCTTCAAACTTAAGAATCTCAGGATCCAAGTTCCGATTTAAAAAAAGAGCAACACCTCGTTGAGATTCTAAGGAGCATGAAAACTCACGATATGAGGCCCAGAATTTAAACATGGAAAAATTATCAATTTTTACAGCAGTGATATGAGTTTCTTGCAACATTACAACTGCTGGATTCTCCGTTTTAATCCAAGACTCAATAGCTCGCATTTTGTTTTGTTGTTTAACCCATTTACATTAAAAGAAATTATTTTTAGTCCCCTAATAGGCATTTAGAGCAAAGAGTTTCTGCAACGTAAAATGAGCGTTTCCAACCATCATCATGCCCCTTTTTCTGTTCAAATATATTTCCACCTTTACCCAAAGACACTTCAATTTTTTCACTTTTTTTCCCCCAGAGACCCCCGTGACCCCCCCCCCCACCCAACATTCTACACCCAGCCCCGTGGCCCTGCTCCGCACTTTCTCCTCCCCACCACACTGGCCACAAGGTACTAACCCCTATCATGGAGGTGCCTTGTTGTTGCACCCCTTAACCTGTAGTGTAGTTCCTATATTCCCAATAGGCTCTGCGCATTGGAATAATATAAACAGCAGTGTAGACGTAGGACTGAGGTCGACTAGGTCTCTACTGACTATATTAGACTTAATTAGTTTTGCCAGCTAGCTCAGAGGTCACTAGAAACTTTCTCGAATGTTCAGAAAAGAGTTAACTCTCCGGATTTAGACAAGAAGGGATTAGCTTCTGACAACCATACAAACATGACAACTTTGCTTCCTCAGAAAAGAGTGTATCTCTAGAGTCGTGTGAAAACAATAGGCAGCTATTTCACTCAGTCAACCGTGCATACTTAGTTTCACCAGAGTGCAGAGAAATAGAGAGACAGGCGTTTTCAATAAAAGGTGGTATTTATTGAGCAGTCTTCTTTCTCATGCAAGAGAAATGAATTGTCACAATTGCAATACTTATCATAAAGTAAAGTGCGTACAGTAAAAGTAGTATTATAAAATAATACTGTAAAAGCATTGATATGGTTTATTAGCCATATGATACTTTAAAATGGATAAAATATATACATACATAAAAACATTGACTAACGTACTCAACTGGTGCTTCTAACTACGCCTACCCCAGTGTACCTGACCTAAGCCTAATACTTGGGAAGGAGTAAGTAAGTAGCAGTTTAAGTTAAGTTGGTTAAGATTGTTTTGCCAAGAATCTGAATCAAGAATTCTCTTTAAGGGTTTAGTCAGCTCCGTACCTTGGCATTAGAATGTGGGAGGTCTGGTATCTCTTTCTTCAGGACTCGATCTCCCAGCAACCCGCGAGGGTGGCTGGAAACACCGGAGCTGGATTTTCTCGGCTGGAGAAAAAGACAGCGTCTCTCTCAGCGCGTCAAACGGGAGTGGCGGCTTCTGTGGGCTCTTCGCATCAGCTGGGCTCTCGGGCAAGTAGATAGCCGCTCTGCTCCAAAACACTGTGTGTTTGCTTAAGGCAACTGTTGGTATATTTATACCTGAAAGGTGCCGGGTTTGACGTAAGGTTGGACATAAGACGTCACTAAGAACTAACAGTTCTTTCTGGACTCCAGGAGTTCTTGTTCAAATCAAAACAAAAGCAGGGGGGGATTTCCCGGGCTGCTGGAGGCTTGGTTTGTTTAAAGAAGCGTTGTGCTTTCTAGGAGTCGATGGGAGTAGCCATGCTGTGCTTTGGACTGCATGGACTATTACTGAATATGGATGTGATTCTTATGCCTTAATAAGGATATTATTAATTATAACCACAAAAGGGCATGAATCGGTAATATCGAATTAGGGTCCTAGATAGAAATACAACACCCACTCCACGGATTAATGTGCATCATTACTAAAAAAACTAAGCAATAGTAAACATATAACGATGCATGTGTCTTTTCCAACCCACCCCAAAATACATATTTCGCATTTGAAATGGTATATGGTAAATACACGAAAATGAGTGTTGGTACTGTACGTTTTTCAAGCAGTGTCATCATTCAGTTAAATGCATATATATATCAGTTGAATGAATTGCGAAAATTACACATGAAATGGCTCTGAATACAGAAAAGAAGGTCGAGACCATTCCATCACATATTTATACAAAATGCTGTATATGTGCTAGAGGCTGAGGTAAAATATTGTCTCTAGTATCCTAAAAATAGAAGCTCTGTTCTTTAAGAATAGTTCTACTTTAAGCAGAGTACCAAAAAAAGGTAAATGTTTTGAAAAATGGAAAAAAATATTTTCACTTTCAGGGGACAAAATAGTTCCAAATATTTTCAGTAGCTTTGTTTATCAAAACTGAAGGCCGAATTCAGAGTTCAGGGAACGCTGTGTGCTCATTGTTTTTTAAGAGTTATTCTCGTTGACTGGAGAGAACATCATATCAGACAGACTCGCAAAAAATTGGTCTACAACATCAGGTGAAAGTTCGACCAAGTTCGAAAAAGCTGTAACTGTGCAGTTTGGAGCGTGATTGCTATCATCGATGTTTGGATCAGCAATGCTCACAGAAGGTTGTACCTGTTTGGTGCTGCTTTCCTCTCGTACCTCACCGCCACCTACTCGTAGTGGTGAAGTCTCAACGAATGCCGTCATCAGAATAGGTAGCCGCTGGGGACAACACGATGCATGAGTCGTTACAGGACCTAGCAAAGTATCGATATCCATTGGTACTGCTGATGGTAGTGTAAGACAGACGTCCAACACGCATTCTTCTCCACATAGCAGACATCGAAGCACAGGTAAGATGCAATCCTGCCAGATCGGTCTGAATGAAAGAAACCAGGTTGTACTTAGATCTCTTAGCCGGGCCAATCCGAGGACCTTAGTGATACGGTCTCGGTATCGTATTGCTAGGATCGTTTCTTCCATCGTTGCTGGAGTCTTGTCTTTGGCTTGCCATATCGGAGCAGAAGGAACAAAAATAAAATTCCTGCCACGAGGCCCAAGATTAAGGGTAGGCCACCAAAGATAGAATGGACAAAATTTGGGAAGATGCCCAGAACCGTTTCAAAGGGTGCTAACAGTCCCAAAAAAACTGTCTTAAATACATGTGCGATGCCACTGGTATCAGACATGTTTAAGATTTGGCTTAACATTTCTACAAAATGCACGGGGCAATTTGTCAATAAAAGGGAATGTATCTCTGCTGATGTCCTTGCCACTTGCAGATCATACGTTTCTTTGGATGACGTTAAAGGCACAGTTGTCTGTAAAAGAATAGACTTCATTCTGCTTAAAGTATCAATTCGAATAGAAGAGATATTCAAGGAAGGCCATAACGCAGCCCCCATATCTGGATTGCTGTGTGGATACAATACTTGCATACAGCAAACGACCCTGGAAGTTACGGTCACGAGATAGGCTTTCCCTGGCACCATTCCACAACAGCTGTGGTCACTTATTAAAACGTAACTGCCGTTAGAGAGTTGTGTAAAAAATGGCTCTATCTGTTTTGCAATTTGCAGGCGTGCCATGCAGGTGACATGAAAGGTGATTTGAAGACCCTTCGCAGGCTCCATGCAAGTTAATACCTTGACACAGAAGTGTACCGCTTAGTGATTTTTTACAATTGTTACCACTAAGGAATACCTCCTTTTTCCCTTCACTATAACATCTGTGTGTATAAGGTAAACCCCAGGTTGATTTGATGTGTTCTTTACCCAACCTTTCATACTGGCCCGCAGGTATATACTCTTGGCAGTATTTAAACTGGAAAGTTGTTATCGGAATTGTAATTGTTCCCTGTATTATCCATTCAATGACAGGTCTCTCTGACAATGTCAATGGTAATCTCTCAAGTTTTTCAATGCTCAGAATCGTATAGTCTGCTCCTTTTTGTGCCAAACTGATTTGTTTATCAGTAAGGTTAAAGATACCGAATAATGACGTTGTGTTGATTAAACGCCATGGTACGTAGCCTGAACGCAGATTTTGCAACGTCCAACCAAGCTGTATAATAGAACGTAATTGAGACTGACCATGTTGTAACATTAGTAAGTCCTGCTCTATTATATCAATAGCAGATGATACAATGCTGTCTAGTGAATATATTCTGGAGGACAGAGTCGTTAACCCATTGTCCACTACAGAAAGTGATTTTTCCAAATTTATACGATCAATTTCTCGTATTTTTTCTGCTGTTTCAATTTGCATTACTTTCCAAGCTTCGTTGTACGCAGCGTATATACCGGCCGCTATGAAACGTTTTTGACGCTGTTTGCGTGGTCCCAGTATGAAATCACACAAGTCAGCACCGTCTTTAAGTAAAGTCAAGTGTTGCTTAATTTCAGCCAGTGTGGATTTCTGTAGCCACTCAAGGCATAGTTTCCCTACACTGTATGTTGTCTCTGGGAGTATCTTAAGTCTGGCCTGGTCATTTTGAACCCTTGTGTTTTGTTCAGGAATCTATCTTGACAGTTATTTTTGTCTGTTGGCCAGATCAACCACTTTTTCCAATCAGGATGTGTTCTGTTTTGGTGTAAAATATGGGATACGTCTATCTCCACATCTGTAGTGCTATCACTATCAGTTATGGGTTTCGGAATAGACAGTGTATTTAAGTCTTTTATCTTAGCTAGGCCAAGACAAGTAGTTTGTTGAATTGTGTCATTCAAGAATATCATTTGTTCTGGGATCATGCAGGCCCTAAATAATGCTTCTAGGCCTTGTACTTGCCAATCTTTGGTAACCCAGATCATTTTTGTTTTAATGTTGTTTTTCCAAAATTCGAAACCAAATGTAGACATTTTGTCAAAAAAAATTCAGAATAAATCAATTTAGTATTTGTCAACATTGTTTTCATTCCTGTCCTAATTAACATTTTAAAATAAAACGTTTCTGGATCATTGTTGTTAAACCCTGAGAAGTACTGGAATTTCTCATAAAATGGTTTCGAGCTGCCTTTTGGCTGAGTTTGACAGTGTTCCCATTGGTTATAAGATAAAACATTTCTAGGCTGAGCAGTTTTATGCAAATAGTGATCACCAAAATGATTATAACAGTATAACTCTTCATAATTCGATGAACCCTGCAAGTAATCATGTTCTGTAAATTTGGCTGACATTACCAAATCTGACATCATATTATTATTGTTTTCAAAGTCCCAATCATCAGAGAAGGTACTTGGTGTCACAAAGTCACTTAATGAAACCTTGAACTGGTGTGGATATTTCAAGAGCTCAACCGGGCCAAAAATGTCATAATCAGTTCTGTCCCATGCTACCCCACCGGGTATTGGATTGGCTGAGATGTTTACTGATGACAGTTCTCTTTTCTCGATGTGGGAGGATGTGTGAGGCTTTAGGACCAAGTTGATGTTCTGACTTGCTGTGTCCATTGTACTATATTTTCCATCAATGAATTTTCCCAAACATAGAACCATGATGAGCCAAAGCAGGAGAGTAAGTACACCTAACACAATCCAAAATTCAATCCATGGTGAAATCAGATATGTTTCTTTTAGTTGGTGAAAAAGTTCAATTACTTTGTCTTTTAAAGTTTTTGTTGCAGGCGTTTCTTCATGCTCGCTTGGATCTTCAGAAAAGTTGTTGAAGTTGATGAAGTAGCCAGATGCAGTTCTGTCAATTGTTGGAATTATTTCCGGATTTTCACTTGCTTTTGCATTTTTCTTTGTTTCATTAGCATAGTCAGAGGCTACATCATTGTAGACTGGTGTTTCTTGACGAACTGTTGCAATTTGGGTTTCAAGAGGCACAAGTTCCATGGCATTATTGCATAGTCCTTTTTTATTCACTGCAGGTTTATCAAATGTGATTAGTCTCTCAGTTTGAGACTCTTGGATTGTAGCAAATTTCGGTATTCTGCTATTTCTTTGGAGTCCACTGGGCCTACTACTTATTATTGGCCCCATGATTGTGGTTTTACCAGGTCGATGGATACAACTCTGTTCTCCTTTTTACCAGCAAGGGGCGGTAGTACAACCGATCTTGTTCCACTGACTGCCAAGACAGGTGCTGCTTTTCTGTAAGAAGGCCCAAATTCCTTCTTCACCGCGATCTTCTCTCTGACCAGATCCCCAATCTTTGGAATCCAGACAGGTCTTGCTGGGACAGGTGGTTTTTCTTCAGTGGTTGTCGGCTGTCGTTTCAACTTTATGTTACTCAGGCTTTTTCTTGTTTCATTTAAATCCTGTAAAACAGCCAAACGACCTTTGATATCAAAGGATTTTTCTTCTACCACTGAAGTGTGACAATCAAGATCCTGAATGTGCATTCTAGTACCGAACAATAGTTTGTATGGAGTGAGACCTTTTAGAGAATTTCTTGGCAGATTATTAAGACTACGTTAGACACTTGTTAAATGTTTGACCCACCCATCACCCGAACCTAATACCCTCGCCGTTATAGATTGCTTTATGTCCCCGTTTTTTCTTTCCACTACCGCATTTCCCTCAGGATGGAAGGGAGAAGAGTACCGCAATGCAATGCCCATGCTGTTCATGGCCTCTTTGTAAGCTCGAGAGCTAAACGCTGGACCCTGATCAGAATGTAGCATGCCAATTGCGTATGTGCCGATAAAGACTCGCAAATCTTTTTATAACAGTTCTGGCGTCAGCCGGGTGTTGCTGGTCTACATTTTTAAGTTAATTTTGTCTTAATAATTATGGGGACGCATTTCTCCGGTTGGATTTCTGCATTATAGATAGCCTGATGCTTTCTAACAAAGATGTCCTGGCAATAGTCTGGTCCGGTTCACAACTGCGATCTCTGTTGCAGTCTGGACAATCCATTGCAAATTTGTAAATTTGCACGCTCATTCCCAGCCACAAGTACTCTGATTGTAATTCTATTAGAGATTTTAAGATCTGTTGGTGCCTCGGACCCAGTCCCATGTGTGCGCTTTCAATCAAGAAAACTCTCCGGTTCGTGTTTGGAATTACTCTATCCCCCACTCCAGGGATTTGAGCAAAAGGAACGGAGTTTGCATCAATTATGTATGTATTACTGAGTGGATAGTTGAGAGGTAATGCTGCATAATCGCCTTTTAATGAGGCTTTTACTGCCAGCATGGTTTCCCCATCTATGTGTTTTTCTGAACGCTTTTCAGTGGCTACGGAAGCCGGTTGAACCACTTCCGCTGTGGCTGTGTTAGCCAATGAATTCCCTGCAACGTGAACGCCATCACGTTGATGACTCAGTGCGTGTATCACGTGAGTCTTCTGTAGTTCTTTCTTTAAAAGAACTACTTGTTCCCAAAGCATTTTATGCTTTATTGTGGCACCTGTTTCATCTTTGTAACCGTTTTTACTCCATGTCTGCATGTCACTGTTGTATGACTTGACGCAGAAATGCGAATCACACACTATCAGTGTGGGGAATTCGCGATCGGCGTTTTCAAGCGCCATCTTTAAAGATCTTATTTCAGCTCGCTGAGCTGAACAGTTTCTGAGTGATTCAGTTTTGGTAATCATCGGTTTGAATTTACCAAAGCGCCAGCGACCTTTAACAATCGCGCACGCTGCATTGTAGGATTTTTTATCTACATCGTAGTGTTGTGCGAATCTGTCCATATAGATTACGCATGTATATTGTTCCAGAGGCAGAATTTCGATTGGCAGAGGATGTTCTTGTTCATATTCTAGATCATCTAGTTTTTTCAGTTTCGGGTCAAAATAGTATTTCACGTCTTCTGTAGCAAGAGAATTTTCCCAGTGTATCCATTTTGGATCTAGCGCCACTGTATTCAGATTGCGTGGACTTGTTAATGCCTCAAGGGCTGATTCTGCTGTATAAAAAGTTATTCTCTTGCCTTGGGCTAGGGCTCTTTCTTTTGCTACAGCAGTTTGAACCGCAGTCAGAATTTTTTCAGTAGAACTGACTTTCATTTCAGCTTGAGTGTACAAATGTGATTTGTAAGCTATAGGTACCGTTTCTCCCTCGTTAGAGGTCTGGTATGTGAATCCACATCTTCCTGGGATGACTCGGATTACAAGATTGCATATGTTTTTGCGAGTTTGTAATTTTGTTTTAGCTAACATGTCTGTTTGCAATGATCTCAAAATCTCTGTGTGTTTCTGAGTCCAATTGATTGGTTTGAAATCTGGTTTTATCAATTCATAGAGAGGTTTTACCCTCTCTGCATAATTTAGAATGTATGTTCTTCCGAAATTCAGGAAACCTAGTATTGATTGTAAATTCTTCAGCGTTTTTGGTGCTTGGAGTACAGCACATTTCTCTAAGAAATTGTCAGCTAGGCTCTTGCCTTCACTTGATAATTCATATCCTAAAAACAGGACAGTTAGATGAGCAATTCGTGACTTTTTAAAGTTGAATTTGTAACCCTCTGATGCGAACCCAAGTATTATGGTGAGTCTCCAGGTCATCCTCTGTGAGATAGATGTCATCGACATAGGATAATGCCTCATCATCATATATTTGTAGTAACTCTGTTACCCTTGCTGGGAATAATCCTGGGCTATTCTTGAATCCCTGTGGGAGTCGACAGAAGTGTTTATGTGACCCCATTATTGAGAAAGCGGTCAAATACCTGCTTTCAGGTGCAATGTTTTGACAAAAGAATCCATTAGAGATGTCTAATGTTTCATATTTTTTGCGCACAATGTTATTCATTAGTGCTGCACTATGTGAGTTTTGTACTGCAAATGTTTTACAACAGGAGTTAAGGTGTCTGTAGTCCAAAACTAGACGATATGAATCGTCTGGCTTGGAGACAGGAAACAAGGGATTGTTCATTTGTGAGGTGCATGTTTCAATCACCCTTTGATATTCAAGTTGGTCTAAGATCTCCCTGACTTGCTTTTTTGCTTCTTGTTTAACTGGGTACTGCCTTTGTGCAGTGGGGTGATTTTTTAACTGAATTTTGTGGTGAGGCGAATCCTCATCCCATCCTACATGATTTTTATATAATGCGGGAGCTTGGACCACTGCCCATTTTCTTGCCAATGTGTATTTTTTATGAATCGGAATATGATTTGAGAAGGCAGGCATAATCATTTATTCGCCATGAGGGCCAGTCTTTTTCAGCTAACAGGATGTCATAGCCTTTAGATAGATTCTCCCAAAAGAGACCTTTTATTTTCCTAGTTTTATCTCCCTCTATACGTAATGTTATTTCATATAGTTTATGGGGCACGCTAACTCGCGTGTCTGCAGTTTCCACCTGAATGTATTCATTCGTGTCCACTGTCTCCAGAAGATTCATCAGGATCTTGCGAGCTATGGTCACTTCTGCTGCGCTGTCTAGCATTGTCTAGGCCCACTCTCCTGTTTTTTAAATGTGTCCTCAGTATCCTCGGCATTTTTTATTTTAATACTAGCTACCTTCTTTCTTGGATATTGTAATTTTTTACTTTGATGAGCAGGTTCCTTGTCTGTGGACTTGACGTGCTCTTCTCTGTGTTCTGGCCGTCCTCTTCTTTCCGATTTCTGTGAGGAAGTTTGAAAAGATCGAGAGGGACGTGTATCAACATCTTGATATCTATCAGGTTTTTTCAAATTATCCCTATTTCTAAGGTTGTATCTTTTCTCAGAGGGCTCCCTTTGGGGAGATTTGTTTCCTCGGTCTGGAGAATTTTCTCTCCGTTGAGGAGACCTTCCTCTGGACTGGAATCGTATTTCCCTGGGAGTGGACTGTTTATTACCATCCCAACTCCTTCTTGGAGTATTCAGATTATTTTTAATAAAGGTTTTTTCAGGTTTTTCAGTTACTTGGGGTTTTACTGGTTTCCCACCCAAACTATCTCTTCCTAGTTCTTCATAGGATTTTTCTATGATTCTGGCAAGTTCAAATGGTTGGTCTGTTATATCTATTCCTTCAATTTCTGGAGGTACTTTATATCGTCCCTTGCCAATTGAACTAATTCTCTATATGCCTTTGTTAATTCTTTTAGTTTAACTAGGAGTTCTTCGCTTGACATTGTTTCAATGTCTGGGTGTGTTGCGTAGCTGGCTAGAACCGGCCACGTTGCTCCTGGTCTACCTAGTAGACCGTGCCTGGTGAAGTGATTTTTAAGCATGGGCGAATTTTGCGAATTCGCGATCCGTGAATTTGCGGATTTGCGAATTCGCGATCCGCAAAATTCGCGAATTTGTGCGAATTTGCGGATTTTTGTTTTTTTTGCGTGTTCGCGGGGTTTTTTGCGTGTTCGCAGGGTTTTTTGCGTGTTCGCAGGGCTTTTTGCGTCTTCGCGAGCCACTTGCATAGCGAAGTTACCCATGCAGTCATTTAGAGAGAGGGAGAGAGAGAACGAGAGAAAGAAAGAGAGGCCAGATCTCTGAAGGGCCAGATTCCTGAGTTGCCCCTACAGAACATACAGCTTTTTATTTTTAGCAAAATGCATATGAAAATTGTGCTGTAAAGATCTCTTTTAGTTTAACCCCTCCTGACAACTCAAAATGGGTGTATTTGCCATCCTCTCCCTTCTTCCTGATTTTTATATCTGTAAGTGCTTCCTGATGAGGCTTAATTCCTTGGACAGGTGCCTAGTTGCCTACTTGTAACTATTCTCTGACCCTGCTTCAAGGGTCAGAGCAGGGTCAGAGAATAGTTGCAAGTAGGCAACGAGGCGCCAGGAAGCAATTAGCAGCAGGTGTCCAAGTTGAAGTTAATTTGTTTGTAACCCTTTTGTAAAAGGTTACAAAGAAATTAGGTTCAACTTTTGCACCTGCTGCTGTAACCCTTGCTTGGCTGAAAATTCGTCCCTGCTGATTCGCGGATTTTACCGCGATTTCGCGAGATTCGTGGATCGCGAAATCGCGGAAAATCCGCAAATTCGCCCGCGAAACGGATTTTACGCCCACCCTTAGTGATTTTGATGTTTTAGGGCGCCATTAAACCAGAGCAGGTGCTCTTGGTAATGTAGTGGGATTTCAACGTCCTCGAAAGGAGTGTATATATCCGGAGGTTCCTCTATTTTGTAATAGTGGAATTCTTTTGTTACAGCGTTTGCTGCCGGAAAGTGTATCCATGAATAGAATACCTCTGTATGCTGATACTTATGGGCCTCTACCACGAATATGACTGTACCACCACGTGATGTCAGTCCATTTTCTATAAGTTTAAGAGTTATAGTTCTCCTTACGTTGACCGGAATGAGTAAAGCACTCGGGTCATTTTCTTGGATGGTTGTGTCATCCTCTATGAGTTGAGCTGCTATTCTAGCTCTTTCCCTTTCTTCGTCACTTTCTGACATTTTTATTGACTGAAAGTTTTTTGTTGCAGAGCGAGTTTCAAGGAAACAAAGATTAGGTGCACAATATTTTGGAACAGGGTATCCTTCAACGTTGACTAAACCAAAAACTAATACATAGGAATCTCTTCCTACTAAGTTCCGGCGGATATTAACCTTTTACCCACTCCAGTCGTCTTTTGGAGTTTTTACGGGAAAAGGGTTCTGTGTGAAAAAGCACGACTGAGTTACTCTAGTGTCTTGCGTTAGATTATCGCCTTACCAAACGTTGGGCGCCATGTAGTGTAGTTCCTATATTCCCAATAGGCTCTGCGCATTGGAATAATATAAACAGCAGTGTAGACGTAGGACTGAGGTCGAGTAGGTCTCTACTGACTATATTAGACTTAATTAGTTTTGCCAGCTAGCTCAGAGGTCACTAGAAACTTTCTCGAATGTTCAGGAAAGAGTTAACTCTCCGGATTTAGACAAGAAGGGATTAGCTTCTGACAACCATACAAACATGACAACTTTGCTCCCTCAGAAAAGAGTGTATCTCTAGAGTCGTGTGAAAACAATAGGCAGCTATTTCACTTAGTCAACCGTGCATACTTAGTTTCACCAGAGTGCAGAGAAATAGAGAGACGGGCGTTTTCAATAAAAGGTGGTATTTATTGAGCAGTCTTCTTTCTCATGCAAGAGAAATGAATTGCCACAATTGCAGTACTTATCATAAAGTAAAGTGCGCACAGTAAAAGTAGTATTATGAAATAATACTGTAAAAGCGTTGATATGGTTTCTTAGCCATATGATACTTTAAAATGGATAAAATATATACATACATAAAAACATTGACTAACGTACTCAACTGGTGCTTCTAACTATGCCTACCCCGGTGTACCTGACCTAAGCCTAATACTTGGGAAGGAGTAAGTAAGTAGCAGTTTAAGTTAAGTTGGTTAAGATTGTTTTGCCAAGAATCTGAATCAAGAATTCTCTTTAAGGGTTTAGTCAGCTCTGTACCTTGGTAATAGAATGTGGAAGGTCTGGTATCTCTTTCTTCAGGACTCGATCTCCCAGCAACCCGCGACGGTGGCTGGAAACACCGGAGCTGGATTTTCTCGGCTGGAGAAAAAGACAGCGTCTCAGTGCGTCAAACGGGAGGGGCGGCTTCCGTGGGCTCTTCGCATCAGCTGGGCTCTCGGGCAAGTAGATAGCCGCTCTGCTCCAAACCACCGTGTGTTTGCTTAAGGCAACTGTTGGTATATTTATACCTGAAAGGTGCCGGGTTTGACGTAAGGTTGGACATAAGACGTCACTAAGAACTAACAGTTCTTTCTGGACTCCAGGAGTTCTTGTTCAAATCAAAACAAAAGCAGGGGGAATTTCCCGGGCTTCTGGAGGCTTGGTTTGTTTAAAGAACGCGTTGTGCTTTCTAGGAGTCGATGGGAGTAGCCGTGCTGTGCTTTGGACTGCATGGGCTATTACTGAATATGGATATGATTCTTATGCCTTTATAAGGATATTATTAATTATAACCACATAAGGGCATGAATCGGGAATATCGAATTATGGTCCTAGATAGAAATACAACAAACCCCATGACATCCCTGTTCCTAACCTACTCTCCCCCCACCACCATCTAACAGCAATTTTGAATTTTGAATAGACATGGAAAAAAGGTACAGGCGTCCCACCATGGATACTTAGAGCGGTTAAGGAAAAAACGCAAAAAGTCAGCTCGTAAAGTCATATTAGCCCTGTGGAATCCGGGCAAGTAGCTCCCGTGCTTCATCCACCTCCGTGAACATATAGAATTGACCCTTTACCAATACTTTTAATGTTGATTGCTGCGCAATCGTAGCTTGTGCGCCTTTCTCTTTAAATAACTGAAGAATCTTAACAAATTGCTTTCTCCGTCTCGCAGCGGCGGCAGACATATCCGAAAAAATCCGGCATTTAGTGGTAGGATTCGCGGCAAATTGTCTTTGTTTAAAAGCTTTGGAAAGGATTGCTTCTTTAACACGCACATCAGAGAAGTTCACCAAGATGGTCCGGGGAAACGTAGAATTAGAAAACTGACGAGCTGGAACTCGGTGCGCCCGAGTAATAGTTAAGTCTCCTTTGAACTCAGGGATAACCTCCCGAAGGAAAAAAGATGAAATCCATTGCCTCATATCAGATCCCTCAATATTTTCTGGTACACCCACTATTCTAAGGTTTGACCTTCTATTATAATTTTCCAGTTCATCAAGTTTAGATTCCAATTCCCTTGAAAATGTTGACATACTTGAAACATCCTTCTTCACTTCTGACATATTATCCTCCAAAACCGAGATCCTAGTCTCAGCCTCTTGAAGACGGGTGGGGAAAGAGGCCATTGATTCTTCGATTTTATCCAGACGTTGATTAATGACAGCCAGATCCGCCTTTTGAAATTGCTTCATCTCTCTCACCTCACCTAAAATCAAATTTAGCATATCTTTTACTGATATCTGAAAATCGCCAGTTGTCTCAGTGTCCACCTCCAAAATCGAATTCTGTGCATTGGTAACTCCAATGGAGGTTAAATTGGGTTGTGACACGACAGTTAAGACTGAGACACCGGTTCCCTTACCACCAGCCAAAGAGATACTTTCGTTAGGATATGGGAGACCTGTTGCTGCTGTATCAACTATATCAGCAGAACTTAGGACAAGACTCGAATTCTCCAAGTTTTTCAGGGTGGCAGTAGTGCCTGAAGCAACTGGAGACTCTGCGCAAGAGCTACCCATCAAACCTGTAGCTAGGAGAGCAGTGCGATTAGGCGCAGGTATCGTAGATTTCCTCTCAAGTAAAGGGAATTGTTTAGGGACTTTAGAGACTTTAGGAGCCCCAGGTGTCTTCGCCTCTTTAGATGCTTGTGAGGCATTTTGGCTAGAACGCTCAGCGAATTTTGTTGCTGTAATCGCTGACTTATCTGCTGACTTATCCGCATCCGTATCCATCACAAACACTTCTAACACCTCCTGCACCCCGTTATTTCCAGGGTTACCAAGGTTGGGCTGAGAGACTGGGGTGGATATAACCTCGGGGGACTCGTCTCCTCCCTCACCGGAACTCTCCGAGACTTCTGCAGAGGAGCATTCTTTATCGACTACCACCCCAGCCTGTTTAGCCACCTCAGGCCCTTCTCTGACTTGCTGGCGACGTGCTCTCGCTTTTGCACGAGCCGTTAATTGCTTTCCCATCGCAGTCCACTGCGAATATGTGCTCAGTCAATAAAAGTCAAAAATATTGTTGACTAGTCTTTGTGACCTAAAGCCGCCAAACCTCAAAAGTCAGTGATTTCAAAATGCACCGAAAGAATCCAAACTGTAGTCCAAATCACCAGGATTGCTGGGACATGTAGTCCTACCCACATTGCGGCCGCTGCCTGATATGCAAAAGGCTGCGACGGCAGGGTGGACAAATATAGTTAGCGAGAACTTAAAGGTGCAGAGGAATGTAGCATTTGGTGAGCAGGATGGTAAGAAATTAAGAGAAAGTCACGCAGACGGGGCTATCACAGGCTGTCACGAACACTAGCGTTATGATTCAATAGTCCGAGCACCGTCCGTGATCTATCATCTCAGACCTCCTCCATACAATACAATCCTTAGGCAATGCCCACATCAGCAGCAGGAGCGGAGACCTAATAGCCAAGACTCACATTCCAGCAGAACAGAGCTATAATCGGCACACTGCAGTCAGCGCGTATCAGCACGGAATTCGGGAGCCACTCGGAGAAATTCAGCGGGGTCAGCCAGTACGCCGATGCAATGTTGCTGCCATCAGCCTCGTGGAGAGGGGGAGGAGCCGAGGAACAGGAAGCCCAGGAGCTACGTGGAGGCGTGGAACTCCATCGTAGCCGTACGCTTCATCCGCGTCCGCCTTTAATTGTTTCTTATCATCATAGTAAAGGTAATAGGGATACAAGATCTCAAGTAATTACATTGTTGAATTTGAAACGACAAGATTTAGGAGATGGTGTAGTAATATATGTTTGCAAACCAGTCTGTGCAAATGGCCCACTAACTGGTTTTCAAACCAATATGAAATTTGAGATACGACCAATGTACAAATTGCCCATTCACAGGTGGTAACAAAGCCAGTGCCTAATAAATATTATTTAGGCAGCCTACCATTTGTGATCCTCAGAGATTGCCTACAAAGGTGGTGATGGTGGATTGCAAGGGAGAATAGGCCCCTATCCCTGCGTTCCCAAGTCCCAGCGATATTTTTCTTTTATTAAAATCAGAAGTGTGACTTAACTGTGGAGGTGCTTCTTTAAAAAAAAGTTCTCCAGACCAATGCCTGCTCCCTCCAAGTCCACCCAGCACGATTCACAAAAAGAAGCTGTCTCATGGAGACTTTTTGGACTTCTTGTTAAACCTTATGTTGCAGTTGCAAGCAATGTGACCTTGTGAACTGCAGGGCTTGGGACCACAAAATTGCTACACTTTACACTTTAACTTGTGCTCCCTCTCTGTGCATCCATCAGTTTTCTTACCCACCATACATCCAGGCACTCATCTCCAGTGCAGTACTGATAACAGGGATATTTTATTGTATGGGAAGACCAGAGATCAGTGGATCAACAACAGTTGGCCGGAGGTTCTCACTTGTCCCCCTACAAATTTTAGAACTTATAAGAGAGGAACACTGGGCTCAAAACTTCTGTCAGTGACAGGTACCTGTTTTGGCTTGCTCTGGTCAATTTGGAAATTTCGTGAATTTAGAGACACACAGAACAGTAGTCCATGCAATGAAAGCATCATGACTGGGCTATTTGAATTGCCTTTAGCTTGGCAAGCCGGGGTGCAAAATTAGAAGAATCCGGGTGATGCAAAATGCTGACGCCCGTCTCATTTTGGGCATATATAAGAGGAAATCAGGTTCTGGTTATCTTAGGGATTTGAACTGGCTATCTATTAAGAAAAGGATTTTGTTCACAGTGCTGACTTTGATCCATAGAACCTTCTACATGTACAGTCCTATGTGCCTGATCTCTAGGACGGTACATTGCAATACTTCCCAAACTCTCCGCTTGGCTGCGGCGCTGCTTGTTGAGGTACCAAGATGCTTTCAGGCTAGGGCTAGCAGGCGTTCCTTTTCAGTAATTGTCAGCAAAGCATGGTATCAGCGTCTGTTATCTCTCTGTGTCAATGGCTTTTTAGGAATGTGCTTAAATATCATCTTTATACTCTTAGCTCATAGTCTGGCCTGTGATCATGCCCATACAGATGTTGTGCTGGGACTCTCTTCGATGTAGCATAAAGAGGCTAAATACCACCATTAGTCAACCTATATTGAACAGAGGTGACCACTGGGTTCAGATAGGGTGCTCCTAGAAGCTATTCATTTTACATCTCATTCACTCACTCACTCACTCTGTGGCAGTGAGTTAGAAGTTAAACTATGACTGTGGCAGAGGAGGAAGCTATGTAGTAACAGGCCTCACCTCCACGGATCTTCAGTATCGGGGATAGCAACATTCGTAAGAGAGAGCGGTATGTCTAAGAAGATAACGTTACACAGATGTACCTGATGAGGACAGTGAGACAGAGGTGCAGGTGGAAGGAGCTCTCTAGCATGCAGTCACACGTACCAGAGAATGATGGAGGCCACGTGACAAGGAAGCAGGAAGGTTGAAGGCTGAGGCAGGTTTCAGGCCATTAAGGCTTGTCAGAACATTGGAATGTTGGGAGCTCCATTGAAGACAATGGAGTGCTCCGGGCTTCTAGTAGCTGGTAGTAGCCCTGATCATCAACATTCCAATGTTGTGAACAACCCCCTCGGGCTCCCTGAAGCCTTTGTTTAAAAAATGTGAACATTCTACCCTCTAGGGGCGGAATGTTCTGAAAGCCTGAAAGCCCTTCATACTGGGCTCTACTGGCCATTAAAGCCTGCTCCCTTGTGAAAGGCTGAGCCTTTGACTCGGGCCATTAACGCTGGAGAGGCCTTTAATGGCAGGTATAACCCACTACGTTGGGTTATAAGGCTATATTAAGATGCAGCCTCTGCAAGGTTTAGTGTACAGGCCTTGTATGTACCCAGATTCCCCAGAGGATAATGAGTTACCCTGTGTTGCATTGGTACTACAAGGGGGGCATGTTGTAAGGGGGTGAGAATGGTTAAACATCCTCATACAAAGTTCCTCTCTATGACCCATGAACCTTCTCATACTCCTCCCACCACTCTGGGGCAGAGGAAAGGGCCTGCCTGGCGGCCTCATATTCGGTTGTCTGTAGTAATTGAAAGTAACACCGGTATCTTTTAGAAGTCAGGTTCTTTATTTAAACCCCCAGCACAGGAGAAGGCAAAGGTACATCATCAGGAATACAGGAATCTTCATACAATAACTGAAACCCACGAACCCCAACAGAAGTAAACAGTTCCAGAACATAACAAGCATTCTAGCACTTAAAGCAACATACTACACAATCCCCCTTCTTAATGAAAAAAAAAAAAAAAAACAATCAAACAATTCCAAATTCTTGGGTTTTTTGACAATCCTTCCACTTGAGGTTCTAACAATAGTGTCATTAGGGACACTGGAAGTACTAGATGACAAAGTTTTGTCAGATAAATCATTGGAAATACCAGGAACTACATGGGAAGTACCAGGTAACACACCCTCACCAACCTGTAAATCACATTCGGGAGAGGAATCACAGAGGTGAACGTCAGGATCCAAACACTCAGAATTCAAACAATCATTCCTGGGATGAGGAGAATCAGAAGAGGAATCCCTGCACTGAGAGCTCTCAACATTAATGTCCCACAAACAAGGTGAACAAGGTGAACAATGACTTTCCTCTACTTTGTTGTCCCCTTTCAAAACAGGAGCGAGGCGACTAAAATGCCACACCTCACCATTTTGCAACAAAGCAGTGTTATTCATAACCTTGACAACCAATTTAGGCTCACTGTAACAACTCTCACCCTTGATGGTTTTCCTAGCACTTTTAACACAAACCCATTGGCCCTTGGACAAATTGACCTCTTTGACACCATGTTTAGAGTCATAGTAGATTTTATTCTTCAACTGAGAGTTTTTAATATCCTCTCTCACTCTAGACAAATCACAATTAACCATGCCACCTTTATTCACCCAACCTGGATTGACTTTAGAATATGGAATTCTGTCTCTCATTAAAGAAAAAGGACTCTGGTTCGTAGAACCATGAACAGTGTTCCTATAAGCCCAAAGTAACTTTTTTAACACACAACTCCATGATAAACTGCCTTTGTTTGCTAATTGTAACATGCCTTTAATACTGCGATTAGCCCTTTCTACAATACCATTACCAGCAGGATGATAAAGGGCTGTGAATCTTTGTTGAATACCAGAAGACAATAAGTAATTTTTCATTTCCTGGGATTTAAATTGTACCCCATTGTCTGACAAGATGTACTTAGGGAAACCTTCCCTCAAGAAAATCTCTTCTAAAAAATTCACCACGGTCTTAGTGTTGATGACATTGACAACACTAATTTCTAGCCACCTTGAAAATGTGTCAATCAAAACTAAAATGTATTTCTGTACACCATCTTGCCACATAACAGGACCCATAAAATCAATGGCTAAAACTTCCCAAGGAAACTTTGGACAATCCGGTGACGCCAAAGGTGGATTAAAGGTTTTAAAAGTTTTATCAGAAACCTCACACTGGACACAAGACCGAACACATCTCTCAATCTCAACGTCCATCCTAGGCCACCAATACAGTTCCTTTACACGAAGTTTGGTACGGGTAATCCCAGAATGACCCTCATGACAAAGGTCAATAATCTTCTTCCTCAAGTCTTTGGGTGGAACAACTCTATCACCACGAACAACCAACACATCTGAGACACTGAGTTCATCCCGAATTTCCCAGAATCCTCTCAACTCATCATTGACAATCTTTTTATCCATGCCTTTCCAACCTTTAACAATTAGTTGTCTCACCACACTCAAGATCTGATCGGAATTCTCTGCATCACACCACTCTTCCTTGCTGAAACTACCCTGAGCAGTGTCAAAAGAAACAAAAGCAATAGAAAAGTCATCCCACTGATTTTTATCCAACTCAATCAAAGGCAAAGACATGCGACTCAAAAAATCAGCAGTGAAATTCCTTGTACCAGGAACATAACGAATATCATACAAGAAATCTTGAAGTCTCATAGATAATCTAGCTATCCTAGCAGTGGCATTGCTGAGACCATCAGTCGTTAGCAACTTAATCAATGGTTTATGATCACACCGAACTACGAATTTCCGTCCCCATAAGAACTTACGAAAATGTTCCAACGCCCAGACAACAGCGAGTGTTTCTCTTTCTACTACGGAATAACGCTCTTCAGTAGGAGTGAGAGAGCGCGAGGCAAATGCAATGATAACTTCTTCCTTGTGTTCATTCACCTGGGTAAGGACACTGCCTAACCCTTTACTGCTGGCATCAGTTGTAACAAAAGTATCGGCCATGGGATCAAAACCTTGTAGACTAGGAGCTTGAGCAATAGCTGATTTTATCTTCTCGAAAGATTTCTGACACACGTTGCACCAATTAAACTGTACCTTGTTTTTCAAAAGAGACCTCATGGTGTGAGTTTTTTCAGAAAATTCGTCAACAAATTTTGCGTAAAACTCTGCAAGACCTAAAAAAGATCTAAGGTCATCTTTTGACTTGGGAGCAGGAGCATCTCTGATGGCATTTACCAAACTAGATTTAGGCTTTATCCCTGAGGCACTAACTTCATGCCCAAGGTAAGTGACGCTCTTCTCTGCAAATTTACACTTCGATGGTTCAGCCGTGACACCCTTACTTTGGAGAATACTCATGACTTTTCTCAAACGCTCATCATGCACACACTTGTTAGGCCCCATAATCAAGATGTCATCTTGAAAAAAGATTACACCTTTGAGGCTGCCAAACAGTTCATACATCAATCGCTGAAAAACAGCAGCCGCGGACGCAAGTCCGAATGGCATGCGGCAAAATTGATAGCACCCAAAAGGAGTACAGAATGCTGTAAGATGTTTACTCATGGGATGCAAGGAAATCTGATGGTAAGCACAAGATAAATCAATGGTTGAAAACCACTTAGCACCACGGGTCAAAGTCAGCATCTCGTCAATCCTGGGAAGAGGAAATTGATCAATAATGATATTATCATTTAAATATCTTAAATCAATACACATGCGGATTTTCCCGTTGGAACGTCTGGCAATCACGATCGGAGAAATCCAATCGGACGCTTCAACAGGTTCAATTATACCAGCATTTAGTAATTTGTCAATTTCCAGTTTTACTTCATCACGGGCAATCAGAGGTATATGACGCACCTTATGGATTTTTGCAACGGAATTAGGTTTGACCCTGATCTTATGAGAAAAACCTTGGAGATTTCCAATACTACCATTGAAAACTTCAGGAAATTCCTTCATGACCCAAACTTTAGTATTCTCAGATTTACACACAACCAAAACTGGCTCCGGACTATTGGGGTTCAGAATTATGTCGAGAGACCGCTGATCCCTGCAGCCTAAAACAGGTGGTCCATCCACTGCTACATATAGTTTGCATATAGCTCTTCTACCTTTGAACTCAAACCTCAGAGTTCTAAAACCCAGCATGACAATATTTTGCCCAGTGTAACTAGAAGGAATTACATCTGAAGGCTGCAAATGTGAACCAATCTCACTCACAAATTTTTTGACCCAAATAGATTTAGGTATAATAGTAAACGGTGAGCCAGAATCAGCTGCCACCTGTACATTTATGCCACCAAAAGAAACAATGCATAATGGTTTGTTAGTATCATCGCATGTAATGTTTACAACTACATGTCTAACTTTGTTATTAAGGGTATTTGGATTCTCTTCATAAAAACTTCCATCCTCATCAGATAAATCAAAATCATCACTTGTCACGCAAGTGACTTTAGTTTTCTTCTGAGAACCCCTTCTACATTCTTTGGTGAAATGACCAATGAGGCCACAAACCGCACACTTAAAAGATAGAGCAGGACATTTATCAAATCTAGCAGAGTGTGATGTACTACCACACCTGTAACAGGCAAAAAATTGGGAAGATTTATCTTCTTTCTTACCACTCTGGCGTGGTTTCCAATTTTGATATTGTTTTGACTGTTTAAAAGTAGTATTTTTATCTCTCCTAGTATCAATGATCTTATTGACAGACAATTGATCACTGGAGGTAGAACTAGAAACAGCTTTCGCACACCTGTCAGAAAGTTCAGCTTTCTTTACTAAGGTAATTATGTCTTTAAGACATGCATCCCCTTCTATCCACAATTTATCCTGAACATTCTTATTTTTGTTGCACATAACAATTTGATCTCTAATCATATCATCGTGAAGTGATCCAAATTTACATTTGATGGCTAAATTTTTAAGAGCAGAAACGTAATCCTCAATGCTCTCATTCACATCCTGTTTACGTTTGTAAAAACTACGTCTGGAGACTGCCACACATACAATAGGGGAATAATGATCATCAAGATCTGAAATCGCACTTTTAAATACATCAACATCACCAGCTCTTTCAGCTTTCTGCATTTGTAAATATACTCTAAGGCCTTCCTGTCCTAAGCAGTGCAAAAGAATTCTCTTTTTTCTTTCAGGAGACATAATATTACCATTATCTTCTAAAGTAGCCACATAGTTTAAAAAGTACTCTTTCCAATCTAGCCACTTAATGATTGGTTCTCCTGGGTTGATTAAGAATTATTTAGGATCATTGAGGTTAATACTCATGTTGCCAGAAGGAGTAGTGTTGTTAGAAGAATTAGAGCTAGGAACAGGATTGTCACCTTGTGCAGCAGTAGTTGCTTCAGGGTCTCGATTCATTGTCAGTAACGAGAATTAAAAGAAAGAAAATATATTAAATTCTGTAGTTTTACTCAAACAATGAAATGATAAAATGAATCCAAAACTAAAGCTGTCTTGTTGATGTTTCAAAGATGATAGCGATGATTTTCTGTAAATCGCGTTGATTCCGATTACTGTGCAGCTGAGCGTTGAAAAGATGCACTCAATAAAGTAATCTCAAAGAAAAAAAAATAAAAATGGCCGCTACGTTGCGTGATCCAGCGTGACCTTAATACGTAGGAAGAGACGTAGAAGGCGTACTATTCCACAGCATAGAGCGGACTGCATGCGCTGAAGAAATGCACTTGCGCTGGTGATTTTGAAGGAAAACAAGGTACGCTTCGATAAACGGCAAACAGCTCTTTACTCTTAGTTCTCTCAGCTCTTTACTCTTAGTTCTCACGGCAAGAAAAAAATATATATTAACTTGAAACTTTAAGCGGTAAGCCAGTCTCTGGAAGCACACAATAGCTTGTACTGAGAAGCATAAAAACAAGGCTTACGAATTTTACATTAAAAGAAAAGAAAACAGAAAGGAAGTTTATCTTTTCAGTCTTTTCATTTCAACAAGTAAAACTCACGAAATAAAGTCCAGAAGTTTCTTCTTAGTGCCGATAAAATTCAGTTTTCAGAGTTCGTTTCTCCAGAGTTCGTTTCTTGAATTTTTCCAAAGAAAAACATGGAATAAAGTTCTCCTTTAAAGGTTGTACTGGGGGCTCCTGGTCCTCGTCGCCAAATCGGTGTAGTAATTGAAAGTAACACCGGTATCTTTTAGAAGTCAGGTTCTTTATTTAAACCCCCAGCACAGGAGAAGGCAAAGGTACATCATCAGGAATACAGGAATCTTCATACAATAACTGAAACCCACGAACCCCAACAGAAGTAAACAGTTCCAGAACATAACAAGCATTCTAGCACTTAAAGCGACATACTACATTGTCCTTCTTCTCTTTCTGCTCAAAGCAGTCCACGGTACTGTTGTGCAGTGACGCCCCACATATTCTCCATAGAAATGCTGCGATGGCAGATAGGCATGTTTAGGAGACGTCAACATACTCCAGCGGCCATAAAGTGGATTTTTTTTTCTGTACACTGCAATGTTTGTGTTGATTTGTGAAAATACATGCAACATAGAAGAACAATAACAGGTGTCTGTTGAATTCATGAATAGATGGCATGGAGGAAAAACCGAGATAAGCGCCAGGATTTGAAAAGGGGCTGCACGGGTGACATTTTTCAGTGAGAGAAAGAGCTGTCGGTGCTAAAGCCCCGGCCCCAGATAAGAGCGGCCGCCGATCAAGATTGCGCCCCTTTCCTGCACTTTGAAAAGGACACATTGCAATAAATTTACGGTGCTAGAAAATAAAAAAAGGTTGCTGGGCTTCCTCTGGCTGGGCCGCATCACAATAGCCTAAAATCCCCCCCGGCTGATAGCACAGCCCAGCGCCCAGGTTCTGTGCGAACTTTGCTGCAGACCAGGGATTATGCACACACGGTAAACCGGGAATGCAAGCCTTGATTTTATTCATAGCTTTTCCGCTTCATTATGCCAAGGCTTTCAGCCGCCATTGCCTCGCGAGTGGGCGGATTTCCTGCACAAACCGCTCATTTAATCTGCGTCCCCGAGTCAAATGCAGGCTGTAAACATTAACACAGGCGGAGGGGCGCAGGGACTCGCTGGCTCTTAGGAACCTGTTTGCAATTTGCATAGCTGTGCATTCCAGGATTACAGCTCAGTGTGCAGGGTGGCAGCTTTGTTCACGCTGCTGATTAGGAGCAGAAGGAATCAAGGAAAAAAACTGCACAGAAGGTTTTCGTGCTAGAGAAGGGAACATGAGACGGTTCCTAGGAGTTTTTGCATCCTTTATTATACTTCTTAGAAGCCCTAAAATTAGGAGCTGTTTTCCCTACCCGGAATCTGAAATTTAGAGAAGGCAGGTGATAATTAGAACATATTTTTTCGATTGTTTTTTCTGCATGATTATTTGAAAAGGTATAATTTATGTTTTATAATTTTTAATAATTCATAGGTTTTTGTTAAACTGTACTGTACATTCAGTGCTTTGGTTCTTTGAAGTAGAGATTTGCTGCTTGATTCACAATTAAAAAGTAATATATGTGCACCTGTGTTCATACTTCTGCACAAGGGGATAGATTTACGAGAGCAGATTTACAAGCCCCTTGCAACACTTTTGTGCCGCTGTTGTGTCACTTTTGTGACGCAGCGGCAGCGTAAACAATGTGTCCCATTTACAACGTGACGCATCTAGGGAGATGGCGTTACGTTGTAAAACCCTGCGTCACATTATACCTGCGTCAGGTAAAATGTATGCAGGGTGGGCATTCCCACGTTGGAAAGCATCGAAAAAGTGGCGCAGTGAAATCTACAAGATTTCACAGCTCCAGTTCTAGGACGCCACTGCGTCAAAACCTTTCGCCTGCTTGAAGCAGGCATAAGGAGTGAGGCAGTACAATATATGGGCCTGAACATGCATTGCTGGAGTTGCGTCGTACTTGTGACATGACTCCAGCAAGGAGTGACTTTTGGGCCAACAGATGCATCAGAATTTCTGCCGCATCTGTCAATCCTTGCGCCATACTATAAATACGGCGCATCCATGGAGGGTATTGCAGGCTCACGCAGGGAAACTGACGCATCTCTACAGATGCTTCAGTTTCTTGTAAATCTGCCCCACAATGTTTTTCTATGCACCTAAGTTGCTAGTAGTTTGGTAGGTGGCAATAGTGGCAGATTTCCAGGCAAAATCCTGTCATGTGACTTTTTGTGTACATTGGTATTTCTGCCAATTGGGAACTGCACCCATGGAGGAATCCCGCACTGTGAAAAGATAGCCCCTCTGTGCACTTGCACATTTTTATCTTTTATTTTATTTCTCCATGAGAAAATATTTTCCCTGTAGAGAAGTATTTCTCATTATTGCCATTTTATTTTCGCATATAGGTTTCACGTGCATGTGTAGTTCCAAAAACTAATGTCTGATGTCTGTTTGGGAAGCAAAGACTAGTTTTTCACAAATGTTTCTACTGTGCAACTGTTTAAAACCACCTTGTTAAGTCAGCCACAGTCAAAGGAGATTGCGTTGTATGATGGTACAACGCAGGTATGCCTTTAAAAAGCATTTTTACCTCGTATTTATTTTAGCCAGCATATGCGTTTAACTCACTTGACATTACCACGCATTATTAGTCTAACTAACGTAAGTATTAGTAAGGTAAGTTCAAATTTATATTAGACCCCCAAACACTCATACTTACCTTGAATGTGTGGTAAAGGCCTATACGTGGTAAAGGCCTGTTAGAACTGGCTATCTCTGGTTGGCTAAGGCTGACGCCAAAGCTAGGCAGAAACCACCATTCTAGTCAGGGCAAGGGAGTCACACGCCAAGATAACCCCTGCTCACCCCCTTGGTAGCTTGGCACGAGCAGACAGGCTTATCCCGGAGGCAATGTGTAAAGCATTTGCGCCAGCACACAACAGCAACAACATTCTAGGCACACCACAAAAGGAACTCCACACAAGGTTATATAAAAATAACTTCTGTATTGTAAAAACACAGCAGATAGATGTCACACATGTACATTGTGCCAACTGGCACGGGCAATATTCACAAGGGATTATTTACAGGACAGGGCCACATGGGCCACTGTCAGAATCAACACTTTTAGAAATAGCACTTCTAGAACTTAGAATAAGTATAGCACAACATAGCAGTTATAAATCACAACCAGTAACTACTGGTAAAGGTAGGTACATACTACGCAATACTAATAACCATAGGCCTAGATCACGCATGGAGACATAACCTCTTCTAGTATAACTATACTAGGCAAAACACCACCACCTAAGAATAAAATACATCTAGGGGTATAGACAAGAACACATTACACATGATGCATCACAACATTCAGAGGTGTAAGGAAAGAAAACACATGATGCCTAAAAACACATTCAGCGGTGTAAGGAAAGAAAACACATGATGCCTAAAACATTCAGAGGTGTAGGGAAGGAAGAACACATGATGCATAAACCAACACATTCAGAGGTGTTAAATCAAGGAAGACACATGATGCATAAAAACATTCAGAGGTGCCAGAACATAACTCAATAGTGCAAAAACACATGATGCCTAAAAACATTCAGAGGTGTAAGATCAAGGTGCGTAATTATATTAAATGCATTACATTTCCTAGCACCACATCACATTGCGCATAACTTACATAGGGCAATTACCATCACATAGATAATCACATTGCGCTTTAAATAAAATCACATATCAGCCCCCATCTAATAAAGGGACTAAAGAGCCCTGTGTCCAGAATGTCAGGGCGCGCTGCCAATGCAGCGCCAGTCAGGGGTGTGCCACCGGCGCAAAACCTAAACATTGCAGTTGCCCACTACTTGCTGGGCACCTGAGGACAATCCCAAGTGCCTAAACGGTGCAGCTGCCCACTAATTGCTGGGCAGCTGGGAATCAAACTGCGACAGGGTCCTCACTGACCCTTAGGCGCAAACTATGCCCACTGCTGGAGCCACACAGGCTCTGACACCAAACACTGCGGCCAAATGCTGGAGCCACACAGGCTCTGGGCATATCACATGCCCCACACGTTGGAGCCACACAGGCTCTGAAACTATATATGCCCCAGGCAGCCTCTCGGGGCTCTAGACAAACATGCCCCCAGGGAGCCTTCTCAGGGCTCTACAACGTTGGGGCGACCCGCTGCCAATCGGGGCCGCCCTGACTCTGTGCCTCTCAACCGGTACCAACAGCAGCCGCACGGAGCTCCCCCAGCCCTTCCTACTCACCAGGCTGTCTCTCTGGCGGGGGCTCCTGCTTCACTCACGGCGGCGTACGCTGGGCTCTCTCACTCGGGAGAGCCTTGTGGGGGAACCAGGCAACTTTGAAGGCTTCTCCTGTGGGCGTCGCGGGCTCCTCTTCCACAACGGAGCCCCGCCTGCCCCTTCCGCCACGAGCTCCTCCTCCCTCCCCGGACTGTGGGGCGGGACTTCCGGCCGGGCCGCGCCACCATTGGCTGGCCGGCCAACCACTTCCGGGTCGTCGCGGGCAGCGCGGCGGCCCGCTTCAGGCACTCGTAGGCTGGGGCTGAATTAACCGAGGAGTGGGCTCCCTCGAGTTTAAAATATAAAAATAGCGGCCAGGTCCCCGGCAGGGTGGGCACCTGCCAGGGGACAAAATAATCGCAAATAAGCGAGGTGGGCACTCGCAAGGCCACCATTAGCAGGGTGGGCACCTGCAAGGCAAATAAAGTGCTCCTAGCGCTAAAAGTTAAATAAAGCGCCTTTCAGCGCTAAAGGGACAAGAGAAAGCGCCCTCCAGCGCTATAAGTAACATAAAGCGCTCTCAAGGTGCTTGGGGGACTCGGACAGCTCTAGGCCCCTCAGAAAGGACCCCAATAGCAAGGAGGGTCCTAGCAACAAGTAGGACATCACAGGCAAAGGTTTCCAGGGCCAAAACAAAGTCTCCCATCACCCCAGACAAGGCAGAGCGGTCCCAGGAAGTCCTTCAGCAGTCCAGTCATCCAGGAAAGTCCATCAGGTGTCCAGGGGCTGGGCAGGGCTCAGGGAGGTAAGGTTTCCCCTGAGCCCAAGCAGCAGCACGCCCCTGGCAGAATTCAAGTCAGAAACAAGAATATTTTCAGAGTGTCACAGCACCCTTTTTATACCCAAAATCCTTTGTCTAAAAGGTGCAGGCAGTGTGAGAATCAGCTAGAACTGGTTATAGGGAATTCCTTTCACTGGCCAAGCTAAGGACATCAGACGCACCCCAGGGGGTGGAGCCAGCATTGTGTGGGGAAAACCCAGCCTCACTCAGGACCCTCAAACCAGACGGTCAATCCATAAGCAGGCCCAGACTCACTCCTCCCCTCACATCAGCATGCTAAACACTCCATTCACCACCGGGGCAGACCCTCCCAGACTCTTGGAGCCAGGCTCACCAGCCAGCCTCAGCCAATCACACGCCAGACACAAATTACACAAATATGCCAACTTCTAAAAGTGGCACTTCTACACTAGATACAATCATGCCGCATATACCATTACGCAGCATTCAATCTCACGAGTTCGCACATACCAAACTCGACCCGGCACTCCCCACACATCAGGAGCTACCATGGGCATGCATATTCCCCATTCGTTCCTATGGGAGGGCAGGTCACTCACCACACATACACAGAGAGCTCACGCACTTTACACTGTACCACAGTGAAAAAGTGCGCAGAGGCCTAAAATCACCAACACCAGGTCACAGAAACAGGCTAGGAAAAAGCAGAAAGTCTCGGGGTGAACCTGCCAAAAGGGCCGGGTCCAACAAGGCCTATACGTGGTAAAGGCCTATACATGGTAAAGGCCTATACGTGGTAAAAACCTCCATGAAAATAAACGTGTGATGAAGGCATGCAATGTAAAGATCACATTGTGAAGACTGTTTCCCAGGAGACTGTTATGTCCGGGCTTTCTGTGAAGGACACAACAGCAAAAGCTGCAGATAATGCGAGGACAGAGCTTTGAGCTGTCTGTGTGGGGGAAAAATCTAGGGGTTCCTTTCGGATATATTCCTCATTACGACAGAGTATAAAGTACTTTTTGTGAGATTACACATTCCACAATTTTTGGAATATGTTTTATATGTAGTCTTCTTTTGTTTATCTTTGCTGTCTAATAATTATCGTTGGAACCCCTTATCATGTGCTACATGCTAGGACAGTATATTTATACATATTCAAGGGATTATCAGTGCGCTGTGCTCACTTTTTGGAACATTTTGGGGCTCCGTATTCAAGTCCCTGCTGAGACTCTGGCAGGGCTGCTGCAATCTCCACACTGGTGGACCACTTGTTGAAGACGCCGGACGAGCCAGTGAGGAACATGTCAGTTTCCGCTACTTCACAAGCCCACAAGGGATACCTCGAGTATTTGGGCCACGTTCTATTTTCTGGGTCAAACCAAAGAAACACAATACGAAAGAAAGATCTAGACTGTCAGAACGACTTGTGGGAGTCTTGAGATCTCTGACCTCAGTTAATATCAAATATTTATTAAAGAAAGAAATTAATTCATATTAAGGGCCCAATTTACAATGCTAAACTTAGACCTGAAGTCTATGTTTAGACCTGAAATCTAAGGTCCCAAATCTCAAAGGTAAACTTACACTTCAGAAGTTTACCTTTGTAAATTGGGCTGTATATGACTGCATCAGGGCACAGTTTTTGAAGCTAGTGCTCTTTTAAATGAATTTGTATAGTACTCCTGAAAGGGCAAAATACACAGTGCCTGCAGAGCTATAAATGAATGGACTGAAACACTTCCTATTAAAACTAAGAATTTTGAAATATGAAACAGTTAGAACAGTGGTGCTTAACCTTGTGACTTCTTTGGACCCCCAGTTGATCATTATTGGAAACCAGGGACCCCCACTGAATCCTTGCTGAAAGCCGGGGACACCGGCCTAAGCATTTTCCCTGATTTGAACTGCAAAACAAGACATATAAAATGCAGAAACAAGCATTCATCAAACAAATGCACAAATGACAAAATTGTTAATTTAAATTCACAAACAAATATACAAAATTAAAATGGTAGTTTTAGTGGGAAGGTTGGAGCTTTTTTAAATTCAATTAAGGGCACTCATAGTCCATACTACATTCCGTTAGATGCACTTGCACTACTCCCACAAATCAATGTAAGGATACCAACTTAATTCTGAGCCTCCATTGTCAAATTCCTGAACATTTACAGAATGTTTTAAAATGTTTAACTTTAAAATGTTCTTGTTTATTTATGTGCACTTTATTATTCTGTTAATATTATTTAATATTCTAAGAGTCTTAGATCCCCTGAGTAGGCTTTGTGGAACCCCAGGGGTTCCCTGTAAGTATGGGCGTAAAATCCGCTCCGCTCGTGGATTTTGCGGATTTTCTGGAAATTAGCAATCCGCAAGATACGCGGATTTCCCGCAAAATCCGCTAAATTCGCACGCAGCGGATTTTTTTTCTGGGTGATACAATTTTTGCGGCGCGCGGCGTTCACTTACCGTCATTCAGCGTTTGCCGAGTTGTTTTTCTCGATATTTTGCGAGTGCTGCGCCATTTTGGATCTTGCTGCGGGATCCCTGTTTTGGGGCCTTTTGCCCAGGGTACTCAGTGGTGGGTGGACTGAGTCTTTCTGTGAGGTGTCTTGAATTTAAACATCATGGAGGGCATGGATGGAATGGGATTGTGCTGATTTTTCAGTGATTTTCGTTTTTTGGGGCTGTACTTGTGGCCTTTTCACCAGGGGTATTGAGTCTTACATGGGCCTAGTCTTTCTGTGGGGTGTCTCTGAACTTAAACATCATGGAGGGCATGGATGGAATGGGCTTGTGCTGATTTTTCTGTGTTTTTCGATTTTTGGGGGTGTTCATGGGGACAGGCCATGTGGGTGGGGGCCATTTTGAGTGCTGCTACAGGCCCTGGCCATGTGCTGGGAGGGAAGTGGCCATTTTGAATGCAGGCAGTGTTGTTAGGCCTGCAACCATTTTGCCTACTTTTCAACCTTTATGCCCAGGGGTAGTGAGTCTTGCATGGGCCTAGTCTTTCTGTAGGGTGTCTTGAATTTAAACATCATGGAGGGCATGGATGGAATGGGATTGTGCTGGTTTTTCAGTGATTTTCGTTTTTTGGGGCTGTACTTGTGGCCTTTTCACCAGGGGTATTGAGTCTTGCATGGGCCTAGTCTTTCTGTGGGGTGTCTTGAACTTAAACATCATGGAGGGCATGGATGGAATGGGATTGTGCTGATTTTTCTGTGTTTTTCGATTTTTGGGGGTGTTCATGGGGACAGGCCATGTGGGTGGGGGCCATTTTGAGTGCTGCTACAGGCCCTGGCCATGTGCTGGGAGGCAAGTGGCCATTTTGAATGCAGGCAGTGTTGTTAGGCCTGCAACCATTTTGCCTACTTTTCAACCTTTATGCCCAGGGGTAGTGAGTCTTGCATGGGCCTAGTCTTTCTGTGGGGTGTCTTGAATTTAAACATCATGAAGGGCATGGATGGAATGGGATTGTGCTGATTTCTCAGTGATTTTCGTTTTTTGGGGCTGTACTTGTGGCCTTTTCACCAGGGGTATTGCTTGCATGGGCCTAGTCTTTCTGTGGGGTGTCTTGAACTTAAACATCATGGAGGGCATGGATGGAATGGGATTGTGCTGATTTTCCAGTGATTTTCGTTTTTTGGGGCTGTACTTGTGGCCTTTTCACCTAGAAAAAGAGCAATTTCTCCTTTTCTATCTACTACACCTTCCAGACCAACCCCATTGAGTGTTGTGAATGGAATTATAGTGACCAGCAAGGCTCTCAGGTATCTGCAACAGAGACCTTATCTTGAATATAGTTATCAATAATTCCACACACGCCCTGTACTGTCGCATTCTTTATTCCACAGTTGTCGAAAGTACTACTTACTTTTCACTGACATGCATGCACTAGTGCATGCACTTTCAAAGATTGATGGATAGGTTTGTACCCAAAGATTTGTTTATGTTCAATTGTTTGTCCATGCTGTGCTTTTTTTACAGGGTGTTTTCTGGTAGTGACCAACATCGATGGACGAAGCGTCAGCTGCAATGGAGGAGTGCCGCTAATGAGAGGATTTTTTTTCTGCATGCAACTTACTTACCAAATTCAAAAGGACAACTACAACAACATACAGATACAGTATCCATTGTGTTTTTCTAGGACTGTGACTGCATTTCTTGGATCTCTCTCTGCTTCTAAATTGATCCTTTAACACATCACTTAGTCCACTCCACTATCACATCTGCACCACACATAGTCATTTGTAAGTGCTCCTACGTAATTCGCAAGTCGCAGCACGCCCCAGCCCGTAGAGGACTGGGATGGCCCCAATGATGAAGCATGTCACCAAGGGGCAACCCTGGTGAGTGAGGGGACACCTAGAAAAAGAGCAATTTCTCCTTTTCTATCTACTACACCTTCCAGACCAACCGCATTGAGTGTTGTGAATGGATTTATAGTGACCAGCAAGGCTCTCAGGTATCTGGCAACAGAGACCTTATCTTGAATATAGTTATCAATATTTCCACACACGCCCTGTACTGTCGCATTCTTTCTTCCACAGTTGTCGAAAGTACTACTGACTTTTCACTGACATGCATGCAGTAGTGCATACACTTTCAAAGATTGATGGATAGGTTTGTACCCAAAGATTTGTTTATGTTCACAGTTGTTTGTCCATGCTGTGCTTTTTTTTCTTGTCTCACAAAACCTTTCCCAAAAACCCCCGTACCCATCCATTTTTCAAACCCTAACCCTTTTCCCCCGGGCTGTGTGGTTTTGATTGATGTGTGACTAAATTACAGCAATAAATCCGCACACTTGCTGGGGAGGATAAGGTGATACCAACAGGCTGGTGAAGAAATCCGAGGATATATTCTTACTCTGCTTGACAAAGACACATGGCTAATGTCAAAGAACTTCAACCGAATTAGTAGTTATACTTTACCATTTGTTAGGCTACAATGTGGCACTGTTCTAGTGTACTGTCACCTGCTGTATTCTCTATTGTACCGTTGTATTGCTCAGGAGGACAAACCAGATTTCATTTTCTTTTTTTTCATAGGCATGCAACTGCCACTGTGTCACACCACTAGTACCACCGCTATGAGGAAATTTTTATCCGCCCAGGATTGCCAACCTTATTCGCTGTTTCCCGTGGAGCCAGCCCTGGGCCTAGCCCTACTTGCAAACAGAAATTACAGGTAAGATAGGCGTTTGGTTGGAGGTAGTATAATGGAGTATTAGGAGAGACGAGAGATTGACGGTAGTACTACTAAAGTCACAGGACTATTCAGGAAAACAAGCTTACTGTTAAACCCCCACCCACCAGGCTCAAAAGCTGTAAAAAACAGGTATGGTCAGATAAAGTTTCAAAAATTATATTTTTATAGCCCTAACAAAATAATCTCCCGCAAGACCCTCCCTAACCCCAACGATTGTCCTTCAAAAGTCCCCAAAAAACCCAACTCCCAATTCCCACCCCCCAAAAGTCTCTAGAAAAGGGGCAAGGGACACTATGGCAGGGTGCTGTTGCCTTTAGCAGCCAGGGCATCATGCTCCTTGCGGAGGGTGGCAAGTTCGAAGCGGAGGCCCTCCACCAAGTTCTTATAGTTCAGGACCTCCTGCTTCAGGTAGGACAGTCTGAGGGATAAGCGGCGCCGGTGTGCCTTGCAAATCCTGTGGGGGGCAGCTGCTGTCTTTGCTGCTCGGCGTTGGCGTTGGGCTTTGGTAGCCCGGCTCCGTACCGCTGGAGCACTGCGCTGGCTGGCAGCCCGCACGGAGGAGGATGCAGCTGTCCCCGAGGACGTTGTTGTTGTACCAGACTGCGTCTCCTCCTCCTCCAGGGCCACCAGCCGCCAATATTCAGCGACAGTGGCATCCAGCCTCCGTTGCCGGGCCATTCGAGCCAGCTCCTTCCTCCTTGATGGTGTCTTGGATTTGGAAGGAGCAACTACATGAAGAAAGAAAGACATAGTCTGTAACCAATGCTCCTTAAGATTAACACAAAATGATTGAGCAGAAAGTTGTCACAGTACAAGTAGCAAATTGAAAGCACAGTACATAACTATTGAGGACAGTATCTATGTAACCTCCGACTTCTTCATCCTTGCTCTAACATTAGTGGGAGTTTAAGGGACAAATTCTACAAGCACTGTGGACTTCCATTACAGTCGACTATGACAGCACACCAGTCTTATTCTTCTTCTTCTCTCTTGTTTAGGAAAATTGGTACGTTATCTTATGCAAGCCGGCATAATGCCAGCGCAGTGAACTTGCACCCAAGAAAAACAGACGCACACCATGGTGAGTGAGACAGACTTGCGTTACTGTACCGGTCCAGTACATGCAGGTGGTGAAGCTCTTACTTTTCTATTACGGGTGGCACTGAGAATACTCTGTTAAAAGGGCTACTGCTTAATTAATTTAGCTTTCACCCTACAGTGCAAATGAGTATTAGAAAAGGAAAATAAAGAAGCTAAATAATCTGATTATCTATCACTTCACATGGGATGTATTTGATGACATATGGGATGACTTTAGGTGCTTTGCTTATTATGGAGTGAACAGTGATACCCCCACACATGAATGACGTACTACTACTAAACTAAAGTTATTAAGAGAGGTATGGAGTGTCCACCGTAATAACCGGATATATGATGTGCTTGCAGTTGCAATACAAACTACTGCTACTATTCATGGTAGTATTTGGACAAAATTACAACTTCTTTTCCTTGCCTTTCCTACACTGGAACGGACGTGCGGGTGCAGTGTTACATGCTCTTCAAAGTAACACTTAGTTCATCCAGTGACCGTCTACTCTCTCTAGATACACATATGCTATCTAAGAGTCAGATAGTACCATGAATGATCCAGGCATCCATCCATTCAAAGTATATGCACACATACAGTTTCTGTTTCACCCACCCAGGCTGTTCTCCTTACACCCATCCTTGCTTCATCATTCACCCAGCCATGCACCATACCATATTCTTTCCTTCCCAGCCACCTCGGGGACCAAGCAAACACATATCATTCTTCTTTGCCAGTCATCAATACATTTCTCGTCCTTCCACACTTACTTACACCCTTCTTTCGCTTTTCGTTCAGCCCTTCCATCAAGTTCACCTCAGATCTGATTGGGATTCTTCTCGCCAAAAACTTCACAGCTAAGTCGAAGTACATTTAGAGGAGCCTACTACCTGGTTTATTTATAATACACCCGTGCAGAAAGCACACTCTGCAGTCTTCAATCTCAAATGAGTAAGGAATGTATAGCTTACCTCTGCCCGCCACCACCGTATCATCCCCCACAGATTTGCTCGGCACTTGCACCGCCTCCTTCCCAGAGTTGTCCTCCTCGTCCAATGCCACCACCACCTTGACGCTGGCCCCGCCTCCAGATGTTCCACCTACAAAGTACATTTAATAATGTTAGAATACACCACTCACTACTATATAATATTTGGTCTAGGAGGAAGAAAGAAATGTGAAAAAAACTGTATACAATTTAATAATTTGTGACTGTCTACTGTAAAGTAAAAATGTCCCTTTTTCCATGGAAGGCTGTTGTCTTGCTGCACTTTTTGGCACAACTGATGAATGCTTGCTTTTTATTTTTAACACGCACCACTTTTTCTCCTAACAGACAGAAGCTTGACTTCTAAGAACACGAGCAGGATCAAGTTCAAACCAGGTGAGAGCTCGGCTCGACCACAAGAAATGTGTCCAATTAATCGTCAGCACAAAGCACTTTTCCATTTCCAGTTAAACGTTTACTTTTATGACAAACTTGATTTCAATAAATGTGTTTACTTTTAATAAAGCTTTTAAACTCAAATAGACTCTGTGTTTTTTGGTCCTCCAGACTAGAGTGGATGAGCTAAAGGTTTTGGAATTTTTGCAAGCATAAGTCCGTGCCTCTGCCATCGGTGACTTTGGGAGCTAAATGACTCTGCCACACTATCTAGTCAGTAAGGAGATTGGGGGTTCAACTACAAAGTCTGTTATCACTGAGGTATGTGGAAAGTCTAACAGCACCTATTATAATTGATAAGCTAAGCAATGCATTATTTAGTGTCCATAGTTCTGTTTGTGCAGATTTGCCCCTGCAACAGTGGTAGAATGGATTGTCCTCCTATCCAAACCAAAAGTAAAGTAGTATCTTATTCTTTCTTGGTGGTCATTCACCTTTTTATTGTTGGCAATTGTCAAAGCATAAACATTTAGAATACTTGAAAAGACATTATGGACAATCCCAGAGGACTGCACTCAGTGCATAGAGCTATTGCTGACTAGAATGGGAGTCCAATGGAAATGCCAAATGTGCAATCTTAGTTAGCTACACAGACAGACTAATAAGAATAATCTAGTAATACTACACGGAGTCATAGTCGAGGCAGGATAAGAATTTAGATCCTGTCTACAAGAAGATCAAAGACGATTTAGAAAAAATCGAATGAGGAACGCTAGGAAAAAATAAGTACTCTATATTAAAATTAAAACTTACTGGGGCCAGCAAAGGAGCCCTCGCCTGCCCGGTCCTGGCCTGCATCGTCAACAGCACCCTCCTCCTCCTCCTTTGTCCTCCTCTTGCCCCTGGGGGAAGCTGATGTACAACATGAAAGAAAGAAAAACAGAAAACATGGATGATATTTGTCAACCAAATCAAACATTTCAAAAGAACTAACAAAATATTTTTGCGAAATAGCAAATAGACAACTACTCCACGGGATATATTATTGACCAATCTTATGTGGTCGACTACGTTATTACTTTAGTATTGCTTGATTTGCGGACCGTCGAATTGGAAATTGCCTTATGTAACTCACTAAACAAAGTACTAAAAAGGTTTGCCTAGGATTGGCAGGTAGCAGTCCGCAGCACGCGAAGTGACAGCCAAAGTCCATCGTGATTGAAGATCAGCGACAACACTAAAGTTTCCTACTACATTAACCAGTCATTAAAATACTCAAACTATCAATCCACCACCACTATTTCTTCTTATCGCCATGTGTACAAAGGAAGGACTGGACTTGAGTCTGTAGGGGCTGATTTAGAAGCCCCTTGCGGCTCTTTTGCTCCATTGTTGCGTGACTTTTGTGACGCAGCGACAGCACAAAAGAGGCGCAATGGTGCGGCGTATATTAACAACGTGACGCATATGGGAGATGCATCACGTTGTAAAGCCCTGCGCCATCAGGGGGCGTTCCGGCGCAAGGTAGGGCATTCCGGCGCAGGAACGCATCCTAAAAGTGGCTGAGGGAAATCTACAAGATTTCAATCAGTCACTTTGAGGACAATGATGCGTGACTCAAACCCTGCGCCTGCTTGAAGCATACGTACGGCTTGACGCAGCATTTGGGAGATAGGGCACCCCAGAGCATTGATGGAGCTGCACCATCGTTGCGACGCAACTCCAGCAATGCGCCGCCTTTACGGCACAGATGCGTAACGCTTTGGTGACGTTTTCGGCCCATGGTGCGCCGCATTGTAAATACGGCGCACCATGGGTGATGGTGGCGTGACGCACAATTACTGGCGCATCCCTGCTACTTTGCAGGGATGCACCGGTAATTAAAAATCTGAACCTTAGTGTGTAGCATTACGCAGTTCTTTAAACTACACTTATAATTTCACAGGCCAATGAAATGAACACAAAATCTAAAACAAATAAGCATAGTAGCAACACTACTGAGAAGAAGGAGAGCAGTGTACCTGAAATGCACAGAAGATTTTGAAATATAATTTACCTACAATGTAATGAGCAGCATTATTGCTCTTGGTAAAAAACAAAAATTTGCAATATAATAACACAGCAGGAGAAAACATAGTAGTAAAGAAATAGCTACTACTACTCACCAAGCCCGGGGATCCCAAGGCCAAGGAGGTCGAGCAGATCTTGCTCATGGGTCAGGACATCCGTCCAGCGGTGGGTAGCCTGGTTGTAGGTGCGCCAAACCCGAGAGTGGTGGTGAATGGCCTGGCACACCTTCTCCCACCGCTTCCGGCGCTCCCGGACCCCGATCTTGCCGCCTCCCATGATGGTCCTGGGGAGGCGGCGCTGAACATAAAAAATGAGTTGGCCCACCTCCTCCGGGGTAAAGATCTCCCTGGGTACGACCTCCTCCCCCCTCAAACGCCCGCACAGGAGCCGGACACGGGGTGCGGGACCCTTCCCCTTCTCGGGATGCTTCCCGGCTCCCTTCACCATGGTCTGGGCGGAAAGGAATAAAGAAAATAGAATAGGGAAGAGAAGAAAAGAAAAGAGTTTAAAAAAGTAGTTTAAAATTAACCAAAAGTAGCAGTAAACACAAAAATATAGGGCTAGAAAAATAGAGGGATAGATAATAAGTAAAATAGATTAAAAAAAACTACAAACAAGCAAAGGATGGCAGAGATTTAGAGAGGATGCAAAGACCATGACCAGAACCATAGCAATGAATGAGAAACAAGATGGCCGCGCCCGTTCACGACCGCGCGGGTAAGTTCGCGCGAGATTTTCCTTGCGAACAAGCGCGAAACTGTACTGGCAAGCCGCAGACTTTGCGAGATTACACTTCGCGCCCGGAAACGGAAATACGTCAGGCAAACAAGATGGCCGCGCCCTTGAAAGACCGCGAGGGTAACTTCGCGCCTTAGGCTACGAGCGGCTCGCAAAAACGCACAAAACCTTGCCAACTAACACGCCGCAAAAAAACAAATTGCATATTCGCACAAATTTGCGGCTTCCGAATCCGATCTCGTGAGTGTTCGCTCCCCGCAAATCCCGCGAAATTGCAGTAAAACGTGTTTTGCAAAACTGAAAGCACTCGGCAGGTGCAAGAGTTCAAACTCATCATTAGTAACAGTTCCCTGTAGTGCTTCCTGACTGGGGCCCCTCCAGAATTCAGTTGCTAGTTGCAACATTTGTATGACCCTGCTCTGACCCTCACAGCAGGCTCATAGAATAGCTACAAGTAGGCCACAAAGGTCCTGGGAAAAAAAAATGCACTGCAACAGAAAGCAAATTACAGATAAGGAAGCAGGTGCCAGACTGGAATTTTAAAACAGTGACACATTAATAAACTAACCCCAAATTAATTCATGTCAGTTGAAGCAGGGCTGGTGTGCTTGCTTTTCCCCCCCATAATCTACAGTGATGATGAACCAGAGGGTGGCATTGATGTAACAGAGGGTTGCAGTGGTGAAACAGAGGGTGCTGGGAACCTGTAATGATGAGCCAGACGTAGAAACAACATAATCGCGACCGTTGCGTGCCGAAATGTAAGTTCGCAATTGCAAACTGGTACGAAACCCTCGCGAACTGGCAGAAATCCTTGCGAACACAAAAAAAAATCCGCAAATTCACTAGAATTCGCGGATTTTGCGGATTGCGAGTTCGCAAATCCGCAAAATTCGCGAACGCGAGATTCGCAAAATTCGGCCATGCTTAGTTCCCTGTCTACATTTTAAGAACAGACTAGTTAGTAGACAAACTAGTATAGATAATGTATAAATAGTGCCATACTCAGGATTAACGCATATAACTCTATTACGTGTTCCCATTTTTCGTTCTGTGTGATCTGTCATATTTTTTCATTTTTAAATAGCCTTACCCTGAAAACGTATGTCTGCAAAGAGTACATTATCAAGGGATGACTGTATATATAACATATAGGTTCTTCTAGTCTCCTTACAATTTTAGCAAAACAGGCCACAGTTCAGCAAAACTTTCACATGTTCAGTATCCTTGAAACTGTGCTTCATTAAATAAAAATTACAGGACATCTCTATGGCTACCAGTTTCCACCAGCCTTGTCTCACTGTTGATTAACTTTCTATGACTTTCCTTCATCAAACATGTCATTGAAACTCATAATATAATCAACAAGATTTCCATATTTCTAAATCCAAATGTATTCCTACCCATCAGTTCACACTGAATAGACTCTGGATCTGATTTAAAGTTTGGCAGACAGAGTATTCCATCACAAACAGGACAAAGTACTATGTCTGCCAAATCATAGAACCACTCACTCAATCATGGGTTAGGCAGGCCATCAGTTTTCAGATGATAGTACGTTCTCAGGCTACATTGTCAGAAAACTTTCTCAGACAGCCTGACAGAGTAAGTGTCATTGGAGTAAGGCCATCGGACTCCCTGCCCAATTTAAAGCAGACAGTCTGATGTCTTTTTTATTGTCTATCACTTCCACGTCTAAACTTGGGGTCAGAAACCGGTAAAAAAGATAAATAATGACCTGCCACACCCCGGGAGAAAGATCTGAGGGTGTGGAGTACATTAGTTTCCTGTTTTTCAGAAAAAACACTAAGGGCCAGATGTAGGTTGCTAAATACCGGTCGGTAACACCGAAATTCGGTGAATTTCAGCGTTATCGGCCGGTATTTAACCATTCCTAATGTAGATAAGGAATCGGTAAATAAGGAATCGGTAAATACCGATTCCTTAATACCGATTCCTTATTGCTCTTGCATTTAAGGAATCAGTAATACCGATTCCTTAAATGCAATGTAGGAAGCACATTAAAGAGTGCTTTTGAACCTTAAGAAATCGGTAATTACCACCAACTTTAAGTTGGTGGTAATTACTGATTTCCTTTAAAAAAACACTTTTTTGCTTTTTTAAAAGTGCCATTTGGCACACATCCATGCCCTTAGGGCATGTATGTGCGCCACATGTGCACACACGCACATTTCAGGGGTGCAACAGGGTGTCCTTTGGACACCCTGGCACCCTTGAAATACCTCCCGGTATTACCGATTCAGTAATACCGAATAGCTAATACTGAATGTCTTCACATTCATTCTTATGGGCCTCCAAGCCCATAGAAATGAAGGGGTAGGTATTCCTTATTACCGAATCTCAATTAACGATTCGGTATTAAGGAATATTAAGGATTCGGTATTTTTTGCTGAATCTTTACCTACATAGGAAATACCGATTCCTTAATAGCGAATCAGTAGAATTCGCTATTAAGAAATCGGTATTTCAGATTTACCTACATCTGGCCCTTTTTTTATCACAGCAAGGTTTGAGCAGTGAAAGTCCCGACAAAAGTATCTCTTTGAACCTCTCATGATGATGACCACTGTTTCTGATGAATCCTGTTTCTGGGCCATTGATAACAACAAGTCATCACATGCCGCAAAACTGGAGACCTTTCGAATACTTCCCTAAGTTTTTCTCAGTTCATTGCCAGGTGTATGCTATCGTCTCTTATCTAAGGGTGTTCAATATTTGCGTAATGTGCTGTTGTGTAATTATGTGAAACTTCAGGAAAATGACGCAAAATAATATGCAATAATATAAAAGGCAAATCTGTCATTTAGTGATAGAGTTTAGTGTGAAAGTCATGATGTGCACTACATAAATTGGTGAAAAACACAATCGCCATGAACAACAGCCGCTCATGTTCTGGTTCTTCTCGTTGTTCCTTCAGTACTCCACTAAACCTTAGCCATGAACTGTGGGATAATTACTCAACGTGGTGTAATGGCACAATTTCTGGATTTTCACAAACCAAGTTTAACACTATCCGAAAACACATAATTAATTCCTCCTATGTAATTTAAATTTTGCCTAGATCTACTCTTATCACTTGAATCTCAAACCTAAGCCCTCCCTCTTTTTGAAAAATCAGTCACTACTTCTAATGCAATGCAATCAAGCAGGATGGTGCTGCATGCGGACAAATGTCTTTCAGTTGTAGTCTATAGTGATGCAGCGCGTCACTTGCCTTTTTATGTCCAGTTGTTTTGTGGTCATAGCAGTATTTATTTACTGCTATGTTTTTCAATCACACGTGTCTGAGTACACACAAACTTTGTGCTGATTTGCATACAGTTATATAGTCAAATATTTATTAAAAAGTATCTACTTGGGGAGGAGCTACGACACCAACCAAGATGGCCGCATAGTCTCCCCGCTCCGCTGACCTCCGTCCTACGCTTCACTATCCTGTTGATAATCCTGCTCACCTGAACCGGATCCGTGTGGGTGATCCATCCCACACTCCAGTGGTGTAATCCTGGAGCTTTTCCGCCGTCGTGGAGCGAAGATACGTCGAAGAACGTACTGAGGCCTAACCCACCTGGGAAGCCGGGATCTCTAGTGCTGGCCCTGCCGGGTCCGAGCTGAACAACAACGGGCTGCTGAATGCGGTTGGGCCCGGTCTCTGGTTCACTCGAACTTTTTCTCGATTGTTTTGTTACCATCAGCTGCCATGCGCCCTATAACATGTGAGGCGACGAGGGACGCACGGTACTGTATTGTGAGGGTCCCTGACCGGAGATCCGGCATTCACATTGCCGATCCCCCCGGGTCGGTGCCTCGCCGCGTACCACTGCTCGCTGACCGCCGTTCCCTCCCAGATTATTCCTGCTCCGCCTAACCTTGCCCCGGAGAAGGCGCCTCTCCGTGGGGACCACCATGCCTGAGGACAGAATAAGTTTAACGGAGCGGGTTCAACCTGGCCCGTCTTTGTTGACGGTGCTGGAGGCACTTATGGCGCTTCGGGGCACTATCAAAGCCCGGACTCGCGACTTGTTGTCTGCGATGGATGAAGTCACAGGCTCGAGACTGGACCCTGACTCAACGCTTGGGACCCGGCAGCCAGCCCACTTTGCAATGGATGCTTCGGAGGTGTATTTAGACCCGGCGGTGGAAACAGTGTTTGCCCCTATTGTGATGGATTTACCGGACTGGAGTGTGCCTGGACACCCAACTGAACCTTTGAAACCTTCGATTCTGCACCCTCCGGAACATTTACATGTCCCCACTACGGAATCATCTACTTTGTACTGTATGCTGTTTTGGACTGTGTCGATTCCCCTCCTCCACCGGTCGTTCAAGATGGCGGATGGGACGAAGCTCGGCCTCGGAGATGGAGAGGGGCGACAGTGGTACCAGCAACCTACATCTATGCGCTCCTGTTCTGCCGACTTATGTGACATTGTGTGTAAAGGACTTCCCTTAATTACCGACCTCAGTACATTTGATCGAAGGGGCCAGGGTTGAGATTCTTGTCTGGGTTTCTCGTTGTGGCATTATGGTTGACGGGATTGATTTACTGTCCTAACGGATTCCGGGGCAGGGCTGGCTACGTTGGGGGAAGGAGACCGCGAGTCCGTAGTATTATGCCCTCCTCCGATTTCCCCTCTCGAGTGGGGGTTCTTTTCCTTTCTTTTCTTTCCCTTTCTTCTATATTTCGGGCTCTGGTTGCTGGGCGACAGGCACGCTGCGTGGGGGGTGGCCGTAGTCATTTGCAGGGGTGCAGGGTGGGGGGGCGTGGGGGTGGGTATTTTGTTTTTTATCTTTGTTCTATGACCTCTTTTTCTTCTTCTCTTCTCTAGCCTTTCCTTCCTTTTCTTTTCCGGGTTAGTGTAGTGGGTTCGGCTTTCCTTGCATCCTCATCTCTACATCTGCGCCTTGACCTCTCCGGGGCCTTGGTGCTGGGGGGCGGACAATACTGACGGTGTGGATATTAATAATGTGCTGTTTATTCTGATGTCGCATGTCTAAACGCCGTTGATTTCCATGGTAGCGAACTTGGTATGGACACATTGTTTTTCTGTTCGCCCCCATTTGTGTGGTCCGAGACACTGTATGATACCTGATCCTTTCTATTTTATATTGAAAAATGAAAACCTCCTATCCTGTTGTTGCATCGAACTGCACTCGCAACCGCTGTGCTTGGTAATTTGAGTTACTATGCTCCCCAGGGACAATTGCTCTGAAACTGATTGTGATACTGTACTGAACTGCTTAGCGGCCAGCCCTGGGGGTTGTAGGCCCGGGTTTGTATATGAGTGCAAATGTTAAATAAAGGTTTTCAAAAAAAAAAAAGTATCTACTTTAATCAGAGAATTGCACATGATACATTTCCACTGGCACATTGACTTTGGCCACCAGGAAATTCATCAATTGACTGTGATCAAAGAGAGCAAACAACCAAGTTTCCTAATTACCCCAGTGAATTAAACCAAAAAGAAAATATAAATAGCTTATGAGACTGGAGATGTCTCGGTCATAATGTAAATTCATGCATATGTAAAAAACAATAATATTTGCAATAATAAGTGCAATACCAAATAATCCATATAAAATTAGTTTACAAATGTATTATAACAATAGATATTCATAGATATATATATGATCAATTACCATTTCCGCATTGTATTTTCTCATTTATGATTCACCAGTTTGAATAATTGATAAACTGTTGTGTATGAACAAGCAGAATAAAATATTATTATCATTATTGTTTTGAGGTGTATACTGCGCAATCTAGAACCCAAAAGCATCAGAGCTCTTTACATGTTAGGTGATTATGCTTACAAGAATATTGATTTGTTTTCTCACTGTTCTTCAAAACTTGCACGCCATTGTATTCGCTCATGACATGTTCTATGACATCTCAAGTGACATCATTGATGACATTATCGATGACATCATCCAAGAATCTTTTTTAAACACATTAGTGGGTACTGTTAACACTGTTTTATTTATCTAGTGTTATATATCACAAACTAGGCCCGAAGGCATCAGACCGCTTTACAGAGATATCATAGTAACAGTATAAAAAAGAAGAATGCATAAAATATATATTGAAAAAAGAACTACTTAAAGCCCAATTGTTAAAAATGTTAAATATATATTGAAAATATAACCCTTAAAATTACTGGTTTCAACCTGGGTCAATCTAAGTAGCCTTCTTTCCTCATTCAGCTCCATCATGTGGATTGTAATCAAGTTGTAATGTTGAGACGAATGTAAACTCTCATAGAATGGGGACTAAAGTAAGTTCCTGGAGCTGACTTCTATAGATTTCCAAATTGAAATAACTAATGCCAAAGTACCTGACATAAAAGGTACCTTGATGAGAATCAGGGGGATCAGCACATCCTGTGAACTTACTCGCTTTATGTAATGGGTCTCAGGTTTCAAGGCAGATGGATTGAGGGGGTAATTAAATATCTTCACAATAAGTTTGTTTCATCTCTCAATCTGTCCTTTGGGGCTACTTATATTTGAAGCTTCTATCTAATTTCAATAACAACACCAAATTAGAGCTTTAAAAAGCCTGCTTTGAACCAACGGCAAATATGGTGACCCCGTAATTTAGTTGAAACTTGTTAAATATAATGTAATGTAAACAATGATCGCAAACTGTAAATTTCATCACAAATTTAGTTTTTTCAAAAAAATCGGCGTTATAGTCAGCAAAGTATTTTCTTCCATAGGCACAATGTGTTTTAGAAAAAACACAGCCCAAATTGTGGGGCAAGTGAATTTAATCCTATAGCAAAGCATATTTTTTCTGTACAATGGCAGACCACAAGTGTAGATGATGCAGTGCTTAGTGTTATTTAATTGAAAAAGAACAATTGTACAAATAAAATGTATTGAAAAAGCTCATAGCTCAGTATGCATAGGCATCAGTGATGAAAATGTTATTAGAAAGGCTGGTCCAAAAAATGTATTAGCCGTGACACAGGTAGACACATTTTTACAACCCATCTAGGCAACTGTACGGCAACCTCTACACCAAGAAAACCAACTATGGCTCCAAAAGTGTAAAAACAGAAGAATTACCAGAAAACCAGGATATTCCTGAATATAAAAAAGCAGAAACTTATCACCACATTTTGGAAATACTATAAGGTCTCCCAGGACACCAAATGGTTCAGTTCGGACTCTTGAGCACTGTGCTCCTGGAATTCTTTAGAAGTCGTGGGGGCATATTATCAACAAGTTGCGATAAATATCGCATAGCGCACTTAGCGCTATTTTTTTTATCGCCGGCTATCGCTGGATTTCAACGCTGAGATAGCGCATTATTAACAACGATTATCTCTGAGGCAATATGAAATCCAGCAATAGTGGCGAAAAGCGCCATGATCGCTTGAAAAGCAGAGATAAATATTGGAGTTAATGACATCCTTGCTGATACGCCCCATTGACCTTAACCCTGCAATCCACCTCCCATTATGTAGATGTCTAAGTCCACTTTTAAGCAGGTGTTAAAATCCTGCGATAAGGGGGCTTAGCGCGATTATGCCGGTTGCTAAGCGGGTCTGCTGCAGGCTTGTAAATACAGCGAGCCTTGTTAGCGACTATTTCCATGTTGTTTTGCTCCAGAACACCTACTTCGCATGTCATTAGCTATGACATGCAGGGCGATAAACAAACGGGAGCAAAATCACGGAAACTAGCGCTAACAAGGCTTAGCACGAGCATGTTTTATTTTTATTTATCTCTCGGCACCCATGAAGAGAAACAACAAGAGGAGTAAGAACTTCACTCTTTAGACCAGCCAGGTCTTAAGCAGCTTTTTAAATTGTACAAAGTTTGTGCAGGCACGAATAGCTTCAGTCGATAGTTAATAGGTCGATGCGAATATCGCCGCTTTAGCGGCAAAAAGTGCTGCTAAAGCGACAATAATGCCCTTAATAATATGCCCCAAAGTAAGTTAGTTAAACATACAAAAGAACGTGCAGCTGGACATAAATGGCGAGAAAACTCAGAGGTTTCCAGGATCCGCGCAAGGAAATTTAGGAGAACTTAACCACGTTTCTGACTTCAGGAAAGTTATGAAAACCATCTGGAAAGGATTCAGGGAGGAATTTGGGAATGCCCACAAACAAACATGTTTCTGCCCACTGTAAAAATTCCAAGAACATGCCCTGGTATGCCCCAATCCAGTTCTTACTTGGATTTAGTATAACAGTGGTCGAGAAATCTGCAGTAGTCATTTTATTTAGTGCCCTTTGTGAATTCCTGATGGGAACAGGAACATTTATTTACGGTCAACAGCTTACATTTGGGACTGACTTTATATTTGTGAATGTGTCGTGTAATGGTAGGGCAAAAGTAGGCCCCTGATCCTCAAATTACTTTTTTTACTGCGCAGAACAATCGTTAAGAAAATATCACAAATGGTGCATATGTTTCCTCTTCTAAAACATTTCAATCAGCAGGTTATCATGGATGTACGTCATTACCACGCACACTTTTACAATGCGTTCCATTACAACACGGTTGTAACAACGGAAGTCGTTACAACGACTTGCGTTGGGGGGGGCGCAAATTAAAAAAATGTAATTTACTATTCCAACACCAGTCCTCGTGGATAGTAGGGAAGGTGTTGGGATAGTAAATTCAATGATTTACTATCCTTGAGCGCCACCCAGCGCAATTCGTTGTAACAACTTTTGTTGTTATGACCGCGTGGTAATGGTACGGCGTTGTAACGCTTGCGTTGTAAACGTCGCATACCGGTTATCATATTCATGAAATGTGTATTAAACAATTTGTGTTTTAAGCAGAAAAAATGCATATTCAGAAAGGGTTAAAGGTTGAAAGAAGCATAGTGCTGTGCCAAAAGAAAGAAAGAAAGATGCTGGCATTGAGAACGAATAAAGAGTAGGGTTGGGAGGAACTCGCGGAGTTATAATCTGCAGAATTCTGCAGAGTCACATGAAAATTCCATGAGATTCGACGGGGTTCCGCGGGCGAGAGGAATCAGCACGTCGTGCAGATTTTTACTGCCCAGAGCTTGTTCCGCACTGAAAAATGAGCGCGAACAGCACCAGGCGGCACACAAGAGGGTGCTGCTTCTTTGCTGAAGCTCATGTATATTTTCTACTCGAGTAGTAGCTTTCTCACTGCGAGAGGTCGCAACCACCTGAAACCACCCATGTTCAGAAAATCAGGTCGGGTGCCGTTCAAGCTCATGAAAATTGTGCTACGGGAAGTAAATTTTCACTCACCAACTTACCGTTAGTGAACCAAACGTGAGAAAAACTCCACCATCTGTGGTTGGTGGAGTTTTGCCAGAACTCAGCATTACAGAGTTGGTGAAACTCCGCAAAACTCCACCAGCTGAGTGGAATTTTTCGCCCACCTCCAATAGAGAGTGGTGTGGGAAGGCTGAAGTAAAAACCACAGAACAATAAATTACAATTGCAAATATTTCAGAATTTTCAGAATTGAAAAATATAAATAGGACATTCTCTCTATTAAAATGGCTTCCGGGAAGGGTTGGGTACCGTAGAGCAGGTCCTAAACTTTGTATTGCTACAAGCAAAATATACTTGAGCCAAAGAGGGATGTCTATACGCAATTTTTGTCGACCTCTCTGCCGCCTTTGATTGCGTAGTGCATACAAAACTGTGGCAAATATTGGAGGAGATGAATGTTGACCCTGCCATTGTACTTTTTCTTCGGCAGCTCTATTCAGGGGCAACTGCTAAAGTAAGACATGGGCTGAGGGGGGAGTGCACGGGCCGTTCAGAATAGAAAAGGGTGTAAGACAAGGATGCGTGTTGGCACCATTCCTTTTCTCCTTCTACACGAATAATCTTGAGGCTGAATTGAGGGTCAGTAAAATTGACTCCCCAAGGTACGCCAATAAGCAGATTGTCTCACTCTTGTATGCGGACGACGCTTTATTGATGGCAAGAACGAAGGTGAGCACTCAGAAGGCCCTTACAAAATATGTAGAATTTATGGAGGTCAGGGGACTAAATATTAACGCAAAGAAATCGTATGTGATGTGCTGTGGTAAAGGTCGGTCTACCTGTAAACATCTTAAAGTGCCAGGACTAGAAATTGAACATACCAAAACCTTCCCATATTTGGGGGTTTTAATCGATGGTTCAGGCACCTGGGGGCCTGAGGTTAAGAATAGGACCCTATCCTTTATACGATTTATAGCGGAGTTGAAGAACTTTTCCACCAAATTAGGTAAAAGACCCCCGAAATCATGTTAAATTGTTATGTGGCCAAATGCAGAAGCATTGCATTATATGGGGCAGGGATCTGGGGGTATCAGGATACATCACCCTTGCAAATAGTTGAAAAGAATTTCTTTAGATACCTGCTAGCACTCCCAAAGGGCACGTCTGTTTTTAATTGTCATGCGGAATTAGGGATGGATCATATTACAGATCTGATAAAATTGCAACCTATTCTGGTTTGGCGCAGAGTATGGGCCTCCGAATCAGGAGATTATCAAGGACGCCATGGGCCTAGATAATGCAAAGCTTATAATCTGGCTCGAGTATATCAGGAAAACATTATCCTATCTTCAGCGGCCTGAGTTATTCAGCAACCCGGACTTGATCCGGGATGTACCAAAAAAAGAACTAAAGAGGCTATGTATAGCTCATTTTGATTTATTAAGACGCTCTGGGGAGATAACAAAGAAAACGGTTATTGAACATCAACTGCCACTGATCTCCTACAAAATACAACCATACTTAACCTTGAGTACCCTGGGTTTTGAATGTTTCATCTTGACGAGATTTAGGTTTAACCTATTTCATCGGCTGGTCACATTCCCAACCAAAAAACGACTGGTCTAGAACTTTAGCTCTCTGCCCCTGTGATAGCATGTCGGTGCAATCCACCTTTCATGTAGTATTGTTTTGTAAACTATATGAGACGGAATGCAAAAGATGGATCAAACAGTACCTGAGGCAGGGTGCTTGGAGGCAATGCAGACCCACGTATCTTAGCTTGCAGCAGCTGGAAAATGTCACTTGCACAATGGTTATGACAGGATTTTAAAAAAATGTTTTAAGAAAACATAATTCAATGATTAGCTGAACCATAATGTTGATTTAATCCTATTTTAATACTAGTGTTATTTATTTTTGTATGAAATGTAATGTTCTATATATATGTATTGCTGCTTTTATGATTTTATACTACAAACATCGAATAAAGCTAATCTGAATACTGAATACTCTATTAGAATGCTAACAATTCTGCTTTAGAGCAGCAATTTCCCAAAAAAACATCAGAACACTGAAATGGACATGTAGAGTGCAATTTATGAACGTTTCTTAAATTCTGTCTATTTGACCTGGCATCCTTGCCGTTGTTTCCCCTAACTTTATGCCTTCCATCATCCTGCTCTGCTGGCTTCAGGACTCTGCACGCATTACTACTGCTAACTAGAGATCCTCAGGAGAGCTACACAGTGGCTGAGCTCGAGGAATTTTGCGGGGAAAGGGGGCTGCCCGCCAACAGGAGAACCATGAAGGCAGCGATCCAGAAAGCTCTGAGGGCATGGGTGGATGCCCTCTGGTTGTCCGTCACAACAGATCACCAGAATGAAGAGGATGATGAGGAGGAGCCAGCGCAGGGCCTGAAAACCAGCAATCAGCTGAGGGGGATGGCTTGACCCCAAGTTGGAAATCCTTGCCAGCACAGAAACCAGTGTCTCTTCTCAAATTCATGAAGGCAGAGAGGGAGTTTAGGCTGCAGATGGCCCAGTTTAAAATGGAGGAAAAGAAACAAGCCATGAAGGCAGAGCGAAAGAAGGATGAGAGGTCTTTAAACAGGGAGCAACTGGCCATAGAGGAGAGAAAAATAATGTTGACTCATGAACTGCCTCTAAATGATCTGGACATCAGGGCCAGACAGGCAGATGCCAGCAGTGATGGTGGCGGCATACTTACAGTGCCCTCCACAGACAAGAAGTTTCCCATTCCTGATGGTCTGGTGCTTGACTTTGTTGTGGGAGATGACATCAACAAATGGTTTGAAGCTTATGAGGTGGCTTTACAGATCCATAGGATCACTGAGGATCTCACTAGTCAGGGAAGGGACACCCTACTGACCATAGAGAAGGGGGACAGGCTGAGGTATCCCCTCATGAAGGAAACCCTTGTCAGAAAATCTTGCCTGACCTTTGAGAAGCACAGGCAGCTGTTTAAGGATAGCCGGAAGCTGGACCAGCAGTCCTGGGTGGATTGTCTAGATTCCTTTTGTAAGGCACTGGGTGGATGTGTGAAGCCATTGCAGTGGTCTGGGCACTGAAGAAGTTGAGATCATACGTGTTTGGTGTTCACTTCTTGATTCAGACAAACCACAGATCCCTCAGATGGCTAATGTAGATTAGAAGGTTGAATCCTAAACTGTTGAGGTGGTCTATCCCCCTACAGGAAATGGACTTAATGGTGGAACATCATCCCAGAACAGTCCATGCCAATGCTGATGGTCTATCCAGGTTTTTCCACCTTAGCGATGAGAACTCCCAAAGGGTTTGGTAGCTCTCCCTACTGTCAGGTGTGGGGACACGTGTTAGACCTGGCATCCTTGGCATGGTTTTCCCTTAATTGTTTATCTTCAACCCTCCCGTTTTGCTGAATTTGTTTTTGCTGGCTTTAGCACTCTTTACTCTTTACCACTGCTAACCAGGGCAAAAATGATTTTACTCTCTCCTTAAAACATAGTCGAATTGGCTTACACCCAATTGGCATATTTAACTTACTTGTAAGTCCCTTGTAAAGTGGCACTACCTACGTCCAGGGTCTGTAGGTTAAATGCTACTAGGGACACTGATTATGCCATCCACTTAAGAAGCATTTTACACATGTCTCAGGCCTTCCATTTTCCATTACAGCCTGTGTGTGCAGCTTTAAACTACAATTTCAACCTGCCAAAACAAACCTTTTGCCAAGCAGAGACCTTCCTTTTGGATACATCTAAGTCACACAAAGGGAAGGCCCTGGAGAGGCTAAAGGGCAGGGTGCAATGTGTTTAAAATGTTGAACATGTACTTTTTAGTTTTACATGTTATGGTAGTGAAAAACTCTTACATTTGTTTTTCACTACTGCAAGGCCTACCTCCATCATAGGATAACATTGGAGTTACCTCATTACATTTAATCAGTGATAATTTCCAAATGGGAGCAGGTCACCAGTTCATGTCTGATATCTTTGGATTTGTAATTAAAAATCCTCTCTTATGGTGAATTAGGATTTTAATAAAGTACCATTTTGAAAATGCCACTTTTAGAAACTCTAAGAACGCAGTTTACCGTGAAACAATGAGGTCCGACCAAGTGAAGGATTGAAGTGGAAATGAATATGGAACCTACCTTAAATAATTCTTATGGATGAACACAAATTCTTCATGTATCGCTTGCAAATTTGACTGCCTTAATTAAAAAAAACAGTCCTAAATGAGGAGGCACAAGTTCCAACTAGATTTCTTCATTGCTTATAAAATTAATTGAATGACCATCATCACAATAAAAATGGACAATAACAGCGTTGCAAGTGAGAAGTGTAGCCCTATAGACTGAAGAACATTTTCTACCAGTTCTTGGTCCTAAGGAGAACCCCGAACTTCTTGGGTTCGAAACCCGTCAATAGTTCAAAAACCAGGGAATTGTTGTGAAAAAAGAAACTTTGGCACCTTGGGAGCCCTCTTTTTGAGTAACATATATTCTGGCTCTTTTCTGTGGCCTGATTAGGAATTGATGTTCCAACCCTTGGTTTAGGTCCATTGAAGGAACCTGCATTATTGTCATAATTAAATACGGGCTCCTCCTATCTTCAAAATTTAGGACTGAGACATGCTCATTTTTATGAGTCTTCATTTTTTTGAGCAAATGTGTAATGAAAAATTTCACTGTCAGATTTCATGTTTTATTGTATGTGACACAAAAAGTCTTTTGTTAGATTTGCGGGTTATCATATTGACTTATACAGTTTGTTGTATATTGCTTGCTCCACCAAATGTTTATGACCGGTTTAGCAAAAATTGCAAAACTACAAAAGTATAAGTTGCAAATAAAATGTGCTCACGCTAATTGAGTTTCATCATCATGATTTACAAACAATTTTGTGGCAAAGTAATGTCAGTGCTAGTTTATTTGTGGGTTTTAAAATACTTTTAGAAAGTTGGCATTTTACTGCCTTAGACATTTGGTGCCTGCCTCTGGGTCAAACGACTGGGTGTAGCTGATAGTTGTGCTTTTTGTATTCCTCCTAGACAACCGCACACAATAGAGAGCTTAGGAGTGCTTGGATGGGCCATCACTGACAGGATAGGAAGGAGGAGCTGGGCACAGCCCTCTTTACACTTGATAAGGCGGTGCCCTGCCTCCCTGTAAAGGGCTGCATACCCTCTGTAGCTAGTCAGGAGTCAGGACAGGGAAGGGAGGAAGCCTATGGACTTCAAAAGGAAACCTATAGAAACTTCTCCCACTTCAAATGAAGGCCCAGGTAGAAATATTTGACTTGAGACACCCACCCTTAAGTACACGTCTGCACCTGTGGGGACTCTGCCAGGAAGAAGGACTGCTGTGCTGCTGAAAGAACTGTTACTTTACTGAACTGTTGCTATAAACAACTGCTTCCCTTCAGTGCTGACCTGCTGCCCTCTAGCATGGGTGAGAAGGACTTGACCTGCACCTGCTGGACCCCTGAGTGACTCCAAGGGCTAGTAGTTGGTGTCCAGGTTAGAGCCTCAGGGACAGACGGCTCCAACAACCTTGAACCCAGAACCTGGACTCTGCCATCAATGAGTCCTACTCTGCCAAGTGGTGCCAACCCAGTACTGGATTATTGAAAGTGGAGCGCATCTGTGGATCCATCCGAACCAACACATCTCTGCTGCACGACACAAATTTGAGTAGAATTGAAGCATAGTCTTTGCTGCAAGGATCCTCTCAGCACAAGGACTCTGGAGCGACCTCCCAGCCTGCAGGAGAACTGCCACTGTATGAAGCTTCACTAATCTTTCATCAACAGCAGGCTCGGCGACAACACAGATTCTCGCATCGCAGAACCGATGCATCGCCTTACCTATATGGCCTCGCATCGCCGCTTCACAGCTCCTCAGAAGTAACGCAATCACCTTGGATACATGGTGCATCTTCAACGTGGGACCTTGCAATGCATCAGAACCATGATTTAAGGTACGCTTGTTTAGCTGGCCTAACTAGATAACTATAACCAACACATGCTCCATCGTGGTCGGCCTGAATTTGGGACTTTGTCCCGGTCTGACGTGCTGTATATACACAGTTGGCGCTTTGTGCTTTTTGTAACTATATTTACTGAAATCTTTAATATTGCCTATCTCCAGTTCTACTGATTTGATTTTTGCCTTGATTTATTTATTCGAATGTACTCTTTTTTCTAAATTGGTGTGGAATTTTTCTTGTGTTGTGTTTTAACTTTATTACTGTCTGAGGTGCTGCAAAAATACTTTACAGTTTGCTTCTCAGTTAACCTGATTGTGTCATGCCAAGCTACCAGAGGGTTGAGTACAGGTTAATTTGAGTTTGCTTGCGCCTCACACTGACAAGGATTGTGACTCCTGCTTGAGAAGGGTTTCACCCTCCTCAACGAGTAACCCAATTTCTCACACTGGCACTGGTCTGTCCTTCCAAGTGGGTATTTAGATAGCTGAAAGGTATTAGTCAAAATCAGTAAACAATTAGTATACATTTGTAAAAAATAGAAAGGACGGTGCTCTATCTGTACTTTTACTAATAAGTAGTTGGAGGTTTTGGGCCTATTTACAAAGGCATGTAAAAGCATGTGACAGAATATTCTCCTAGTAGTACTCCCCTTAACCATAAATGTTTTCGTAAATTGTCCCCAATATGTTTAGGAGAATCCTTTTTTTAATCAAAGTATACTTTTATTAAAAAAATAATACATATATTTGGATGTCAAAAATGAAATACAGGAAACATTATTCCAAATATGTTGGCTGTAAATTGGATTTATGCATTTAAGATACCAAAAGACAAATCAAACGAAGTTATTTCTTTGCTACACATGTAGGTGCTATGTAACAGCCCCATGGCGACTTACAAATGGGTTAAGTAAACTTCTCAATTTATTCTGCCTCAACTTCAAGTGTCTCTCCTAGTCTATTTTTAACCACCTCACATACAGATATCATTCCTTAATTGGTTCAACTATTGCATTAATTTAATTTGAGAAGTGCCAAGTGCCAATCCATGTATGTGCTTCTACTAAATAATGTCTCAGAGTTTGAGCTAATTACAATTATAAATAGCTCCTCAAATGTTGTTGTGGCAGAGCAAGATCCTTCAGAAATGTTCAATGATCTCACTCTGCAATTGCATTGGTGATGTCAGCCTTTGCATTTTAGGTGGCAACACCAGAATACTAAGGCTTGGCACATTGGCTTTGAACTATTTGTACATGTATTAAACACAGGAAGCTTAATTGTTAAAGTGGGTCCAGTTGCAGTAACCCAGTTGGCTCCTACTTATCGTTAACACATAGTTGTAACCATCTCTTTTGTTTCAGTAGCAGTGGCTGTACAGATCCTTTGCTGTAAAAAGGCAATGTGCACAGTGATGTGTACCTTTCACACCTGAAGAATGCTAATGCTGGAGAGTTTGTGTGACTCAAGCACAGCAGTGAAATGAGAGATAGAAACAACAGACACCAGGACCTGATTTCTCATTCACAACGTGTTGGCATGTCCTGTGAGTGGGACCGCCCCTAGCCTCTAACTGGCAGATGTCCCTTCCATTGACAGCTGAGGCGCTTATAGGAAGCGAAGATCCAAGCCATCTTGTAAATGGGAGGAGCTACCATGTTAAAAATTGAAAGGAAAATACAGGAATCAGGAAACTCCTTCAAAATAGCCGCTGCGTGGTACCTTTTTGATGCCAACGCACTGGGACATAGACTAAGAAACAGGTCACACCATCCTGGTAAATGCAGCTCATAACATTTACTGGAACTGTCTCAGGGATGCAATGTCTTTGATTCCAACAGGTGAGACTCAATCACCAGAATAGGATAACAAAAAATGCAGCACACCTGGCCTGTGAGGAAGAGAAGCATAATTATCTCCATAAGGACCCCAGTATGGCAGCACAGCATGGGTGGCCTGGATTAGACAGAGGCCCATAAGACCTAACACCCCACTGTGAACAACCAGGAACCCACAACTCCTAACATGTATCACAAACATACATACAGAAGCATAAACACACACATACATAACATGCACATATTAGGTTAAAAAGTTGTAGGACCTATCAGTCTCCTACAGAGCATCTCAATGATGATGACTTATGTTAGGCTTGCCACATCACTCACACTTATTGAAGCGCGTTCCCCATTGCTGGGAAAACCCACGATGAAGTAAAGGCTAGGACTGGTGTCTTGTAGGCTTGAAACTTGCACCTGGAATAAGGAGTGCGCCCACACTTTTGTAGCAGTTTTGGATTAGAAGAAATTCTAGACTTATCAAAGCAAGAAGCAAATAAGTTGTTCTCACTCCTCATCCGCATTGTGATCTTTCATCAGGGACCCTTGATGTCATGAGCATTATTGGTGCCTAAAGCTCCAGGAAAACTTAAGCTCTGGTAACTGCGAAGTCCAAGAGATGGTGAAGGAGAGAAGGACTGAGAGGAAAGCTCAAAGCCGAAAGTGCGCTTTATTAGAGCTTATGTTAGAAAGAGTGAAGAAGTCATCGGCACATTTTGCATAAGTGGGGTCTTGGGGTTTGGCCTACGGCGATGTCCAGCCCACAGGCCTTCCTGGCTGTACCATCCAATTCCTGCAAACCACCTGGGGGTCGATTATGATGGCGGACGGACCTGCGTCCGTCCGCCACCCCCGAGGGGGAGGCACCATCCGCAGGGGCAGCAGCGTTCCCTCTGTTGGAATTAGGATGCGTCCGCCACCCTGGCAGTCGCATCCCATATATTTAACATTGCTGCGGGTGCTGCTTTAAGCAGCACCCGCCGCAAAGTTAAAAATGTATGCTGTGCATTTGCATGCACAAAGCGGCAGGCACCGCGCAGTGCCTGCCGCATTGTGCAAACAACCGCAGGGGGGTACCATAGGTACCCCCATGTGCACCCCCACCCCCCCTTCACCCTGGGGGCCCACAACGGGCCCCCAAAGAAAAGACCGTATGCCTTTCCACGGCGGCAATGCCGCCGTGGAAAGGCATTGGACCGCCAGCATCATAATATGGTTGGCGGTGTCTCGCAGACACCGCCACCATATGTGACTACCTTCGCGACCGGTGGAAAAGCGGCGGATGGTCTTGCCGTCCGCCGCGGACCCCCCAGCCTTCCTAATGTGGCGGAGGCAATCCGTCCGCCATCATAATCGACCCCTTACTTTTTAATGGTGCCAGTGGTAAAATCTTACCAACCAGGAGCTTCAGTTTTAAGAGACTCATTAGAAGACAGGTACATAGTTCTAGTGTCAGTATACAGTGGGCGTCCCACTCTAGTCCTCACAGAAAACTTGCACTCATATTGGCGCTTTTTCATCCATGGACTCCCTCAGATCCTGTCTTAGTTGATGAAACCCTGCTTGGCCTAAACCTCTGACACTTAATACTTGTAGAAATAAAAGCTACATGAACTCTGCAGTAGCAAAACCAAACCAAGGAATGTATTTAAGATTTTTGTTGAATGATTCTGTATTACGCTACCTTTCATCTGTTCCATCCCATCAACTGATGACCTTGTGCCACTTTTGGCCTCCTTGATGCACTGATGCTGTATATAGTGTGTGTCCGTTCCTCCATCCTACCCTTCCCTATGCAATACCTGTTCTTATTCTACATTTCCTTAAGACTTTCACTCAATTCTCACTTATAAATGCTCTTCACTCCCTTCCTCCCTTCATACTCACACCTTTATAACCACTAGACTGTGCTTTTAGTCTGCCTAAACCTCCCTCTTCCACCTCCCATTTCCTCCTACATCTATCCTATCTTTCACCTTACCTCTCACAGTTTGTGCATCCTATCTTCCTTCAGCTCCTCGTCTAACTTACCCTCATTCTCTCTCAAACAGCAACCCATCCAATACATCCTTACCATCTTTATCTTCACAGCCTTCCCCTCCAGCTCCTCCAGCTTATCCCAAAATGCAATTTCTCATTATCTACAGCACTCCATCCTACAAACCATCACTTCTTGACTTGTCCTGAACTTTGTCTCTCTAAGATCACTCTAAAACGTCTCAATCTCTGTATCCAGACAAATTCCAGTACCTGGTTTAACAAACCAGAATTGCCCATAACTAAATGCCTGTTATTCTACATGGAATCTCTGAATCTGGTTCAGATTTAATTTAGCCCTAACTACACACAGGATGTAATTTATGCCACTAAAAACACACTCACCAGCAAATATCACATGACCTTGATTGATCATTCCATATTGCAACCTCTAACTCTCTTATCCTCCAAAAAGTGTACAGCCACAATTGCTAAAATCTTTAGCGATTAGTAAAGAAAAAAAGGACCCTATTACATTCTAGACTCAACTCACTTCTTTTCTGGCCTAGCAAACCAGCTGTTTCAGTCAACAGCTCTGTCACTGGTTGGCATCTATCCTTAACAACATCATATTAACTCAGATCTTCACCATCTCCTATCAATACAACACCATTAGAGCTGAAATGTCTAAAATCCATCAAATATCTCTGGAAAGGAAGGGGGAAAAAGACCAACATGGCCATGAACAACTCACTCCAGAACATAAAGTCATGGTCAGAAAGTTCAAACGGTTTCATTACATTGCATTTTTGGAGCTTCATGCCCTACTCTGGAACTTTATCAAATAATTGAGAAATTCCTGAACCCAGACTGCTCAACCCTCAAAATCAATTACACACCGAACTATGTGACTCCCTACCAGACCATTTTATCACTAATGGTAAAGCTGTGGAAAAGCATCTTTGGGCCAAAACCAATAACAATCAACAGCTCAACTCATACAAAGGCCCCATCTCTTATCCTACACTTTGAAAGAGACTACGGGCCCGATTCACAGAATGAACTTAAAACTCAATCCTAAACTTACTACTATTTTAGTATTCACAGAATGCACTTACTACTTTTGGCATTCACAGAATGAACTTACTACTTTTGGTATTCACAGAAGTTAGGATTTTGTCTTAAGTTTGTCTTAAGACAAACTTAAGACAGACTTAAGACAGACTTACGACTGACTTAAGATAAAATCCTAACTTAAGTCTGTCTTAAGTCTGTCTTAAGTCTTTCTTAAGACAAACTTAAGACAAAATCCTAACTTCTGTGAATACCAAAAGTAGTAAATTCATTCTGTGAATGCCAAAAGTAGTAAGTGCATTCTGTGAATGCCAAAATAGTAGTAAGTTCAGGATTGAGTCTTAAGTTCATTCTGTGAATCGGGCCCTACGCTCCGTCAATTACTGACAATTTATTTACCTCACAAATGTTTTTGGTGCATCTGGATCACTGGCAGATTCCTTTCTAAACCATACAGACAAGGACATCCTCATTAACTGCTCAGATGTGATTCCAGCTAAAGGTATCATCAACCTCTCCTTCGAATTTGGCTTATATCTGGAAGACATAAAGGGCGATACATCAACTCTCTGACTTGGGCGGATGCCTTCATGTAGTTGCCCAATGGATGCTCATCCCCTCAAATTAAACACATACAAAATTAAGTTATATTTGCATGTGGTAACTGGACCACTTAGCACCAGCCAAATATTTGTCCAAATGAGCTTCACCCACCTTCTGAGAAATCACTCCAAGTAAGGTATGTTCGAGAGATCAAGAATAATAATTATTCCCCAATGTCTCAAGTTAATCAAGTTACAAAGGGGTCCTTTTACATGATGCAATACCCGTGTCGAGTCTTTTCTTACCAAGGATTTTAACAAACGGTGCACGCAGCCATTAACCTAGTACACTTCTTTCCAGATAACACCAATGTTCTACACCTCAGAGCTCCTCGCCAAGGGGCATATTATCAAGGGCTTGCGATATAATTATCGACGCTTTATCATCCGTTTTCGGGCGAAAAGCGGCTATAATTATATAACAATATCATCAAGGACACGCTAGCGCGTGTTTCCTTACTTAGCACCCGTTTCCAGCAAGCCTACCTTTGCATTGCTAATGAGATGCAAAGTAGGCGTGGCTGTCGAAACAACACGGGTAAATATCGCAAGGCAGCTTCGCGAATTTACCAATGAGTTGCAGTGATAATTTTAATCGCACTAACTCTGCCTTAACGCAGGAATTTAACGTCTGTTACATTCCTGACTAAGGCATAGCTAACATGGGGGGGTGGATTGGGTGGTGAAGGCCACAGGGCCTTATTATCAAGCCTATCGCCGTTTTCCAAGGAACATCGCTGGAAAACCAGCGATGTTCCATGGAAAACTCCGCTATTGCTGGATTTCCTATCGCCTTTGAGATAATCGTTGATAATATAACGCTATCTCGGCGATTAAATCCAGCGATAGCCGGCAAAAAGAATAACAGCGCTAGGCGCGCTTTGCGATATTTATCGTAACTCCTTGGTAATATGCCCCCAAGTAATTTAGCAGGCTCAGAGAATGTAACAAGTAGCTGTTAGAAAGCTACTTAACCTTAATTTCAGGTCACACATTTCACCTACCACTCACTGGCTGTCAGTGTCTAGACATAACACTTTAAAAGCCATGCACTTTAGTTGTTGTCTCCTTCACTATTCCAGGCATTTCTTCCTTCAGAAAAACATCCATGTTTACTAGCACTCAAGAGCTCTTTGGTGTAGGTTAGCTCCACTATTCTCTGTCTCTTCCTGTAATAACAATGCACTGGTAGAAGCTTCTGTTCAGTTCAAGCATGAAATTACCTCCCTGAAAGATTAAGTATAATTTGAAATCATCTTGAATTCTGAAGAGTATTAAAAATTGGGCCTTTCCACGTTCATGCCTACTATGTTACAAATAACGCCAATTAAACGGATAGGTCCCCACAAGTGTGACTGTCTCTGCTCTCATAGTTTTCCACAATACTTTATACTTGTGTGTACATACCCTCCTCCTGGTGTTAAAAGAACTTCTCTGCATCTCACGCACCTTACCCTACTAGTGCTACCATATTTCGTGGCAAAAATACCAGCCAATATGTTTGACATGCTCATTTTTATCTTCATATTCATACTTTACTAATCATTTCTGCCTCTGTTAGTAATAGTTTAGGGAATTTTAAAACATGCTTAAAGTAATTGCATCTTCTATGTGTACTTTATCTTTGGGTTTAGGGAGAAAATGCTGACTTTTATTGATTTTCCATGTTTCGTAACTTGCCTTAACCACATCGATGCTAGTGTTATTTTCCTCCTGTGCTGGCTTTGCTTGATTCCCATTGTTCATGACGAGCTGAGCTCGTCATGAGCGTCCAAGGAGTTAACATAAAAATACCGTCAACACTTGTATTGGTGGCAACACTGCAGCCAGTTCATACCACCAAAGCCAATCTACAGCCAACACCCCTTCAAGCCTGGATTCTAAATGATGCAGGGTGTCTATGCTTATCCCGCTTCGCAAGTTTTTAATTTTGGGTTTCCATCTTTACTGGAAAGTCACATTTGTGCTATTTTGTTAGTGATTTCTTTAATTATATGTTTTGTGCTCCTTTGTTTGTTCTTCACTACATAAAAGTAATTGTGAGGCATGGCAAAAAGAACCGATTAAGATTGTGCTAATGAGAGATTGTTATTTTAAGTTTTCATAATAGAAAAAACTGTTGAATTAATTTAATTGCACAATCAAATCTATTTTTGCAAAGTTTATATCCTCATTAGTAAACCTAAATGTCTCTTCATTTTGAAATGGGTGCAGGGCTTCTCTTGGTTTTCCACCACTTCTTTAAATATCATTGAGTCTTTATACTTATGTGTACATACTTATGTGTACATACCCTCCTCCTGGTGTTAAAAGAACTTCTCTGCATCTCACGCACCTTACCCAACTAGTGTAATGAGAGATTGTTATTTTAAGTTTTCATAATAAAAAAAACTGTTGAGTGAATTTAATTGCACAATAAAATCTATTTTTGCAAAGTTTATATCCTCATTAGTAAACCTTAATGTCTCTTCATTCTGAAATGGGTGCAGGGCTTCTCTTGGTTTTCCACCACTTCTTTAAATATCATTGATTCAATAGAATGACTTTGGTGCATGCAAACTGTAACATTCTTTGGAGCCCCAGTAAGCTTCCAGTTATGTGGCACCCTTTCTACACAGTCTGCAGGACACAATAAGGGGCTCAGCTTTCCAGCTATAATATGCTTTTCAATCTATACTGAATTCCCTCAGTGTCAATACTATGCCTTATGCACCTCAACAGGAGTCCATATTTATTTTATGTTCAATCCATCAGTTATTTACTCCTTCATGAAACAAACAAACGTAATGGGTGGAATGCTTGCCAATACTCTGACCACTAGCAATTGCTTTGGTAGCATTTTAATCCATCATTGTTTTGCCAATATGCCACTTTAGATTAGACCCAGTCATATGCAAATCAGCCTTGGCTCTGCTCCAATCAGAACAGTCCAGTCTCAACTGCCAAGCCAGGTCACTCAGTCATAAACTATACATTTTGTGTGGACTTAGAAAGTCAACAAATGATTGTTGAGGTTTCTGATTGGAATTCAACTGGACCTCTGATCGTACAGTGTATGTGCATAAATCAGACCAGAACTAGCAATAGTAAGCGAAATAAAGCAGTAATCACTGTCATGCTGATAAACATCAAATATAAGTCCTACTGTGAAAGCATCCTGCCAATATTCACTATTTTTATACTTTCTACCGTTACTATCTCAAGACTATAAAATTGTCACTTTGGCATGCAACGCTTCGCAACTAACATCTCCTAAAACTAAAATGTGAACTATTCATTATTTCGAAAATAAACAAGAAAAGAAAGAGTAGACACAAAAAGGGGAAAAGAAAAAGAAAATTAAGGAAAAGGAGACAGCAAAACAGGATTAAAAGAGAGAAGGAGGCAAAGGAAAAAACTCTCACTTTAGGTAGATATGGAGAAATGTAATAAAGTCTTTTTAAATTTTACAGTAAAATGAATTTTATGTAAAATAAAAATGGAAAGAATTTTAAGTAGGTATTATTAACCCAAGGCTATTTAAAGGAAAAGCTACAGATTACTACCTCCTAAAATTAACTTGCACTCATTTGTAAATTATTTTAAAAATATTAATGAATCTTTAAAATATTATTATTTGAATGATATTTAACAAATAAATTCACACACCTGCACTTAGCATTTTTATTTCACATGTAACAAACGTGTTCATACTTATAAGTTATGTTTACATTAATTGTAATCAATTAAAAACAGTCTCAACTAAGTTTAAAAAAATAAAAATGTAACTGAATTTATATTTAATTTAAGTGTATCATTAAATTAAATATATAAATTTAGCAATAATTATTTCTAAGTAGGCTCAATTTAATAAAAATGCAATCACATATACACACTCAAGCGCATATACACACACACACAGACATATATATTTACATTTAGAGTTAATTTAATTTATTTCACATTATATCATGTGGGGTGTTAGGGTCATAGCCTGCCTCAATTGTTTTCTATGGGAGTGTGTGGCTGTGCCATTGGTTGGCCATGTGTGGTACTTGACTAACTCCAAGTTTGGGTCTAAGCAAGTTTAAGCTTGCTTTGTCATTATCAGGGTTGTAGTAGAATTAGAAGTGCATTTTGTGGGTTGCAATTGTCTTTCTCTTGTGTGCATTTTGTATTAGCATGTCCCTCCCGAAAACATCTCCTTAAACGTCCCTAAAATCTGCCTATTTAGTAGAATTTTTCCCATTTTCCTTCCACTCCCTTTCGGCTCTCCCACATTTACTACTAAAACATCGACACCAATGTGAGAGGAGATGTCCACCACCATAGCTGAGATCATCACACAGAAAAGGGAAGAGTTGGAGTTGGAGATCGTAGGCCATAGTAGTGTCTGTTGTATTTTGTAGTGCATGAAGTTGTAGTACTGGACATTTTGTAGTGCATGAAGTTGTAGTACTGGAGTACCACTTCACAAACTTCAAAATGTCTTTTTTAAATCAGGCCCTACTCTTCAAATTTTAGGGTTGAAATTCACAACCACTACTGATATGACTTTAGGAAGTGAGTTTTCTTTGCATTCAGATCCATGTTGTCCAAAATATACCTTTGGAAAACTTATTTACAAGAGATAAATGATATTATAAAGGGGCGGAGCACACTGCCTCAAACTCCAGCATTCAGTTCGCTCAGATGTATTATGGTATATGCAGTGCATGGAAACAGAGCATGGTAACACTTACTTCAGTGAAAGGTTTTAGTTTTCACCATTGTTGGTGCAGCCAGTGCAGTGGCGGCTGGCTTGTACCCAGGGTGGTGAGCACACCAGTTCAGTAATAACATAAATTCACTTAACTTAATGGCATGACGTCCTCCTCCCATGGGTGTCTTCCAGGAAGCTCCGGCAGCAGGAAACTGAACTACCCAATCGTGGGGCTGCTTTCACAGTATGAAAGTACCACCAGGATTGGATAGAGTGGCCTCTCTCAGCGCTCCTATGAGCTGTGGAGGCCTGCGCGTTCTTTAACCCAGCTGTCTAAGATAGCTGGGTTAAAGAACTTTAAAATGTGCATGCCTCGCAGGCCAGCCCAAGATGGCCGGCCAAAGAGACATGCATTTTGAAGCTTACAGCAATTCCTCTCTGCTGCTGCCACTCGGCAGCGCTGGGCCCCTCCCGTCCAAACACTTAGTTCGGGTTACTGAAAAATAACATGGTAATAAATAAACTTTATTACCATTTCATTTTTCAGCTCTGGGGCTTGTGGGGTGATGCTCCTCATCTCCAACAGAGGAGTCGCCCCTGAGCCAGTGCTGTGTATCTATAGACATGTGTTCCAGGATAGTTGTTTTCGAGGTGCTGGAAATGCTGCTCGCAGTCTTCTCAGGTCACTCTACCACTCACCGAGCACATGTGCATCAACCAGAGCTCATTAGCTCATTAGCTCATCAGCTCAAGGGAGCCTTATCAATCAAAGGAGCAATGGAGCACGCTGCCTCACATTCCAGCACTCAGTACGTTCAGATGCATTATGGGAAGTGCAATGCATGGTAACACTAACTACAGTAAATGTCAGACAGTATACTCCCTCCCCTCTTTGTTTGTTTGGCCTCATTTGAGCTGGTTTGGCCAGGTCTGGTGGCTCAGTGGACTAATGCGTCCCTTGCAGGGACCTGTGATCAACCTCATGGTCACAGGTTCAAATCCCAGGGGGTCCACTCAGCCTTTCATTCATCTGAGGTCGATAAAATGAGTACCATTGAGTTGGGTAACAATAAACATCTGTTATTCAGTGCCAAGATACCTACGGGTGAACGTGCACTTTACAAATACACGTGTTATGTTATCTGATGAGCTGTGATCGATGCACCTGTGCTCAGTGAGTGGTACAGAGATTGGGAAGAACTTGAGTAGCATACCAGCCCCCTTAAAAAAAATTGTTGCTCTTTTTGAAGAAGCACTGGCCACATCAACTATGGTGAAAAAAAGATATTTAATTGAAGTAAGTGTTATTATGCATCATAATTACCGCAATGCATCTGAGTGAACTGGATGCTGGGACATCAGGCAGTGTGCTCCCTACCTCCGTTATGAATAATATATTTAACAGCAACACCAGTAACTGCATCACTTGAGGGGTGGGCTGAAGGCAGAGCTGAAACAAAGGTAAGTAATGTCAGTGGGATTGCAGGGAGGGCTAGACCAGTATGTAAAGACCAGAAGCATACCTCTCAAACTTTTGAGCATCCAAGAAGGGTGGTATCCAGTTGTTTTGGATGGTGAGTTCATTGAAATCAACAGAAATGCATACATTTTGGGGATGTGAATAAGTGTTCCCATTCGAGTCTGTGAGGAGCTATTTTCTTGTTTGGAGGACCAAGATGAGTCCAAGGAGTGTGAAAGAATCCAAATAAGTTTGAGTGAGTTTAATGTTATGCCAGAAGTGTGGTGACTGCTGGTGGGAGGGACGGACTGGAGTTGTGCTGAGACCAGAGGAAACGCGGAAGGCGATGGGGCACTGAAGGAAGGGTGGGAATGGAGATAGGTCTGGCCAAGAAGAGAGGATGTACAACAAGACAGGGCCACCAGATGGAAGGATGGACCAGAGAGAAGAGTAGGCAGAATGGGACAGGCCCGTGAGAAAATGGAATTGGAAGCACAAGAGGGAAGGGCCCTCTGGAGGCAGGTGGGGTTGTGGAAGGATGAAAAAGAAAATGAGCTAGGTGGATTGGATTGAGTTTTGGAAGAGGAAGGACTAGGTAGGGACTGACATAACATAACTTGTGTATTTGTAAAGTGCACATTCACCCAGAATGGTGTCTTGGCGGTAAACTAACAGATGTTTATTGTTACCCAATGGAGCTCCTTTTACCAACCTCAGAAGGCCGAAAAGCTGAAGCTCCAGGATTTTAACCTGTGACCATGAGATCAAACACAAGCCGCTACAGAGGACAGATTAGTCCACTAAGCCACCGTACCCTGCAAGGATTATCCGAAGTTGGAAACAGATGAAAACTGGGTTTGAGCTGTGAGTGCAGAACCAGACACAGCTGGAATGAGCACACACTAGCAGTGGTACCATTGCAAAATCTAACTTGACCAAGCAGAATGAAGGTGAGAGTCCAGAACTAGGAAAGTACCAGCTGGGAACATCTGACAGTATCCCTCTGCCAAGGTGGAGGGCCCAGTGACAAGGGACTGGTGAAATGTTATTTGTTTCCATCCATTGTAAGTGGATGTGAAACTGCAGATAATTCTGCTGCATCTAAATCTACCTCCGAGGAATGTGGGCGAAATTCCATTCAAGACAAGAATTCTTCATTCCAGGTATTGCGGAATGCAAGGAGCGAGGGATTCTTGTGCCACCCTCACTGTCAGGGGCTGGCAATTCTAGTGTTAATTCATTCAGTTCAATACAAAGGCCAGTACCTCCCATTGCTCTTCAAATCATCTTTCCCAGCAGCAGACGTTGAATATGGCACCTGCCTGCTAGGAGGATCCTTTAGGCAGGCGCAGCACACAGACTTCTGCTGATGGGGACGTTCTTTTGGATTGTACTGTCAGGGGTCTGGGCAATGTATCTACCTTAATGGATTTTGCATTAAAGCAAACATATTGTTTAGCCCTTCGCAGTGCTTCAAAAAGCAACTGTGCTTTTAATTTAGTTGAGTTTTTTTTTGCCCAAGGAGCAGTGTATCAGACCATTTCGGATCTAAGTGCAAAATTCCTGTGTTTAGCTTTCTGCATGATAAATCCACCCACCTCTTCCATTGATTAGTAGGGAGTAGCCTTAACATTGACAGCAATGGGAGTGGATGGCAAATTATTTGTTTCATTGGGACATGAGTGGAGTCTTGTGCTTAAAGACACAGGGCCCGATTCACAGAATGAACTTAAGACTCAATCCTAAACTTACTACTATTTCGGTATGGTACACAGTCAAAATTTCGAGTAGGAAATATCGACCTACCCTAATATCGAGTCTGAAATATCGAAGGAGCATAGTATCGAAGGCAAGAATATCGTAGGACAGAATATCGACCCAAGGTAAGTAATATCGAAATACTTAATATCGATGTAAGTAATATCGAAGTTAGTAATATCGATAGCATATATATCGATGTTACTAATTTCGATGACACTAATATCGATATTTGTATTATTGTATAGTTTTTTATTATGTATGTGTTATATGTTTAATTTAAGTATTTAAAATAATTACTATTATATGTGTATACATTTTATATAATATTAAATACATTTATAAGTAAATTTTATGTTTTTGTACCGGAGCGGGTTGTGGGTTTATAGGGGAATAGGGTGGGAAGTAATTTAATTATGGTAAATTGATTAGTAATTAGTAGGATTTATTAATAAATTATAATTAATTGGTAATTATGTGAAAATAATAGGAAAATAATTTTAATTAATTTATTAATTGATATATATGTTCTGTAGCGGGTTGTGGGTTTATAGGGGAATTGGGTGGGAAGTAATTTAATTATGGTAAGTTGATTAATAATTAGTAGGATTAATTAATTAATTATAATTAATTGCTAATTAATATTGATTAATTGGGGAAAAAATTAATTGATCAATTGATATATATTTTCTGTAGCGGGATGTGGGTTTATAGGGGAATGGGGTGGGGAGTAATTTAATAATAATTAATTAATTAATATATGTTTTTAAAAATTTATAATTAATTAATTGGGAAATAATTAATATTAATTAGTTAATTAATTAATATAATTTTGTACATATTTTAAATTATTAATTAATTGGTAATTAAATAATATTAATTAGTTACATTAATTAGAGTAATTTATTTATATATATAATTTTTAGTTACTGTTAATTAATTAATTGGGGAAAAATGATATTAATTATTAAATTATATTAATTACAGCTAATGTGCTAATATATTTACTTTATTTGTTATTGTTAATTAATAATTAATTGCTAATTAAATAATATTAATTAAGTTTGGGTAAAGGAGTATTTTTAGGGTTCAGGGTCAGTTTTGGGTTTTTGGGTAAAGGGGTATTTTTAGTGTTCAGGGTCAGTTTTGAGTTTTTGGCTAAAGGGGTTTTTTTAGGGTTCAGGGTCAGTTTTCAGTTCTTGGGTTAAAGGGGTATTTTTTGGGTTCAGGGTCAGTTTTCAGTTCTTGGGTAAAGGGGTATTTTTTGGGTTTAGGGTCAGTTTTCAGTTTTGGGGTAAAGGGGTATTTTTAGTGTTCAGGGTCAGTTTTCAGTTTTTGGGTAAAGGGGTATTTTTAGGGTTCAGGGTCAGTTTTCAGTTCTTGGGTAAAGGGGTATTTTTAGGGTTCAGGGTCAGTTTTCAGTTTTTGGGTAAAGGGGTATTTTTAGGGTTTAGGGTCAGTTTTCAGTTTTTGGGTAAAGGGTTATTTTTAGGGTTCAGGGTCAGTTTTCTGCTTTTGGGTAAAGGGGTATTTTTAGGGTTCAGGGTCAGTTTTAGGTTCTTGGGTAAAGGGGTATTTTTTGGGTTCAGGGTCAGTTTTCAGTTTTTGGGTAAAGGGGTATTTTTAGTGTTCAGGGTCAGTTTTCAGTTTTTGGGTAAAGGGGTATTTTTAGTGTTCAGGGTCAGTTTTCAGTTTTTGGGTGAAGGGGTATTTTTTGGGTTCAGGGTCAGTTTTCAGTTTTTGGGTAAAGGGGTATTTTTAGGGTTCAGGGTCAGTTTTCAGTTTTTGGGTAAAGGGGTATTTTTAGGGTTCAGGGTCAGTTTTCAGTTCTTTGATAAAGGGGTATTTTTAGGGTTCAGGGTCAGTTTTCAGTTCTTGGGTAAAGGGGTGTTTTTTGAGTTCAGGGTCAGTTTTCCCTACTGTTGCACTCTCTGGAGTAGGAATAGTAATTTTTACCCTTACGCTATCCAACGTTTTATTTAATTAATTGTTAAAATATCAAATGTTTTTTTTATTTTTTATATTACTTACATTTTATTTATGTTATTGTTTTATGTTTGTAAATGTGTTAGTAAATTAGAATATATTTCATTAATTTATAAATTAGTAAAGTAATTATTAATACTTATTGTTCAGTGCATATATATTACATATTTACTGTATATATTTAATTAATGTATTCTTAATATATATGTATTATTTATTATTTTAAACATTATTAGATACTTTTAAATATGTATATTTTATTTATTAGTCTTATATACTTAATTTTACATTTATATATTAAAAAGAAAATCGATATTTTTAACATCGATATTTTTTACATCTATATTATTTTTTCGATATTTTTGTACTTACCATGTTGTAGATAGGATGTCGATATTTTTGCCCTCGATATTGTTGACTCGATATTCTTGTAGGTCGATATTTCTGAGGTCGAAATTCTGTCAGTGATTCTTTTGGTATTCACAGAATGCACTTACTACTTTTGGCATTCACAGAATTAACTTACTACTTTTGGTATTCACAGAAGTTAGGATGTTGTCTTAAGTTTGTCTTAAGACAAACTTAAGACAGACTTAAGACAGACTTAAGACAAAATCCTAACTTAAGTCTGTCTTAAGTCTGTCTTAAGACAAACTTAAGACAAAATCCTAACTTCTGTGAATACCAAAAGTAGTAAGTTCATTCTGTGAATGCCAAAAATAGTAAGTGCATTCTGTGAAAACCAAAATAGTAGTAAGTTTAGGATTGAGTCTTAAATTCATTCTGTGAATCGGGCCCACAGTGGCGTACCTAGATGTGTTGCCGTCTGTGGCAGTCCCTGTGTTTGCCGCCCGTGGTGGCCACATGTAAGATCGGGAGTTTGCTGGCGATTCCTGCATTTGCTGCCCTGCGACGGCCGCATGTAAGAGCGGGAGGGTGACTGCCGCCCCCAAAACAAATGCCGCCCAGGGCGGATCGACCGCCCCACTTGCTATGTCTCTGTAAAGACCACAGCAAGATCTGCTTGAAATCTGTTACATTTTCATAAAAACTGTTAGATCTTCACCTGAAGGCCTGGGCCCTCTGAATTTCAGGTGAGCTGTGACCAGACACCAGTCCGAAAAAAAACCCTTTTTCTCGCTTGCGCTTCCTCCACCTCCCATTTACAACCGTGAAAGCCACTTAGTTCTCACCAGTGATGTATCCCTGGGTCTGTGTCCGAAACTCAATGCTGGCAGGCTATCTGCTAGAGAACTGGAATTTCCATCAATATGGAATACCTACTCTATTTTCTTAGGGCAGGTCTTCCGAAAATGTTTTCCTGTTTGGACCCAGCCTACTGACCTAGTAAAATCAGCAATATCCTCCATGTTCTGGGAGAATGCTGCCAGCATGTCAGGAACATTGTTTCTTTTGTCCGGGACAGGCTTCACTGTCAAGTAGCTCGTGACCTACTAGGAGCTCTCCGCCTAGCTGCAAGTAGCTCTCCTGTGTGCAGTCCAGCCTTCTAAATTAGAAGCCTTGACTTTGCTGAATTAATATATGCATGCCAATATTGAGGGTGTGTGTTCCAGACGAAAAGTATGAATTTTCAGAACTCGTAAGTCGATGTTGGAAGAAAAATAGCTCAATTTCCAAATTTTATTCGAAGCTGATAGTTAATTAATAAATCATGTGGTGTTAGTTAGACTTATAACTAATATTATAATTTTGTGCAAGGGGCATTGCAACTAAGGCTATTATCTATTACCAAGGAAGATCAATTCGAAATTGATAGAAACTTTTTGTACTGCTGGCGACTCTGCCTGATGCAGTGAGGGGGTCACAGCTGACAATCTTGCGTGAGACGGACTCTAATGTAATCTCTTCTAGTGTGTCACTATTACAACACTAATAACATCAGTGGCTCGGGCTGGTTTCCAATTAACGTAAGCATCTCTCATTACAGAAATGGGTGGAGACCTCTGGTCCAGAAACTGCTCTGCTTTATGTTTTTTTTGTTCTGAAAAAACAAAAAATGCTCTCTGGGAAACTATTATATGGCAGAACAGCTGTAATTGCACATTTTTGCTAACAGTACATGTTAGGAAAAATATCACTACAATACGGACAGGATCTCCAAATATATTGTGGTCCTCTCATGATCCACCGGTGTCTAAATGAGCTTCCAAACAATATGGATGCTTTACCTTAGTACTTGCACTAGGCTCTACAAGACACTTTGGGAACCTGTGATTTAGGCAAAGGAGCTAGCCAAAACCACTTGGTAGAATGTGCTAGCCAGTGGACTCCTCTGAGCCCCTCTGAAGAAGATGTAAATGATGCATCCTCTGACAATTCACTGTTGTTTAGCAAAGCCTGGACGCTCTAAGAGCCAGATGTACAAAGCCATTTAGCGATCGCAAAGCTTGTGATTCACTGAATCACAGGCCGTGAGATTGCTAAATGTTTTTTTAAATGTACTAAACCTATTTTGTGAGTCAACAACAGTTTGCTGAAATGAAAAATGGGTTTAGAAAGCAATACCAAATAACTTATTAGAAGGGCAAAATTAGGGCATCCGTTCTAAGCTTTGACTCATTATAGTATCTATTAATGATGTGCGATCTAAATCCAGATGGAAAAGATTGAAAAGTTACCAACTCCTGGGTTAGGATGGAATCATAAATGCAAAAGTGAAGGAACCCTTTTCAATTTGTGAATGTAGAAAAAACGGGCCCGATTCACAGAACTAACTCAAGACAAAATCCTAAACTTACTACTTTTGGTATTCACAGAAGTTAGGATGTTGTCTAAAGTCTGTCTTAAGTTTGTCTTAAGCCAAACTTAAGACAAAATCCTAACTTCTGTGAATACCAAAAGTAGTACGTTTAGGATTTTGTCTTAAGTTAGTTCTGTGAATCGGCCCCTGCTTTTGTTGGGAAGTAAGCAGAGGTCTGGGGGAACACTGCCAGCCCTCAAGTTAACAGAAAAAAACAAATAAATAAACTTTTCTTTTAAATGAAGTGCCCATTTTCTTTAAGAAACTGACTGCATTGCTTTATTTAAATGTGATCCACATATGGTGGCCTGCTGAATCCAGCAAGTCAGCATCCTTGTAATGGCATCCAATTGTAGTGATTCAATTTTCAACATACCTCATCAATATTGATAAGGTAGGTCAGATTGCAACACACTACGATTCAGAACTTTGGGGCAGATGTATCATCTTTGCAGTTTGCGAGTCCTTAATAGCGAATTTTAGCGATACGCTGTTAAGGACTCGCAAAATGCAATGTATGTAGGTTTCACAATAATAATTGCGGATCCTACATATTCCTTAATTTCAAATTGCAAATTGCGATTCGCAATTAAGGAATACCTTCCCATTAATTCCTATGGGTCTGGCCCATAGGAAGGAATGGGAAGACATTCGCAATTTGCGAGTACCCAATAGGTACTCACAAATTGCGAATGCAATTTTAAGGGTGCAAGGTTGCCAAAAGAACACCCTGTGCACCCCTTAAATATGCATGTGGGCACATTTGGTACACATACATGGCCTACGGCCATGTATGTGCACCATATGACACTATTAATGTTAATTTTTCAAGGAAATCGTTGAAGTTGGTGTTAATTTGCGATTTCTTAAGGCAAAAATCGCATAACTTGGGTGCTTCCAGTATTGCATTTAAGGAATTGCAATGTGCAATTCCTTTAATGCATTTGCAAAATAGGGAATTAGAGATTAGAGATTTTGCGATTCCCTATTTTACAAGGGCCTTTTGGGATGATACATCCTAAAAGGCTTTTTCCTGTTCGCAAACGAGCCATATCTGATAGTCGGCCCATTTGCGAACGGGAAAAAGGCTTCATATTTCTGGCCCTTTGTGAACTGACCTATTTAGTAGGTAGAATGGTTTGCAAAATGATATCCCATTGGCCGAAAGTCAGTGCACAGTTTGCAACCACTTTGTGAGAATGGAAATTTTGTACAGAGATTGGAATGTCCTGGCTTCCAAGAAAGTGAAGGCTGGCAAAAGGCGCTCTTTAAAAGCTGTACAGCTAATAGCACTGAAGCTGGCACTGTTTAAAAGGGGGCCACTGATTTTAGTATTCTCTTACAAATTGAACTTTACCTATAAATACAATGGAGTGAGAGACGAATCTGGCATAAGGATGATTCTGATGATTAAAGTGAGGTTGGGACCAGAGATCTATTGTATTCAGGAAAAGTGCATGCGGTGAGAAGTTGTCGAATGGGGCACAACTAGCGTAAAGATTAAAGGGCAGGCCCTACGGAGTGAGAGCCCCACACCTGTAGAAAGTGAGTGTTGTACAAGTCTCATAAAAACATATGCATAAGATTGTATATTGTATATAACCACTGTACAGTTTATTTGGTGATGCATACTTTCATTTGAGCAAGAGGGGTGTTGTGAAGGGACACCCCTTCAAAACATAGTCACACATTACAGTTGACTTCTGGCCTCAACATTTCTCCTCTTGAAAAAGCAGAAAAGGGTTTGGTGAAGTCTCTTTTGAGACCTCCTACATGTGCCCGACATTGCCAATAAGACTAGATCTTAATTTTTGGTCTATTTTGGATGTGGCTATCTTAAAACCCATCTTGTATTGGATCAGGCTGTGGACCAATGAGGATCTGGTCCCATATAGGGATTGTGCAAGAGTTTCAATAGAGGGCCCTTCAGTGAGTAATATCCCTTGGATATCTATCTATATATATAAAAACGAATGTATGTCTGTCTGTTTGTCCTTTATGCATTACTACACCATTCATCCGATCGGCATGAAACTTTGGGAAGTTGTTGAGTACACTCCCGCAAAGGTTTCTGGCAAAAAAAAAACATTTTTTAAAAAAATTGTTAAAAGTTGTTGAGTAAAACTCCCGCAAAGGTTTCTGGCCCCCCCAAAAAAAGAAACCTTTGTTAAATATCGGCCCCCGGACCCCCAGGGCCCTCATAATCTTTCCAATACTGAACGTTTACAGTTTCCGGTGCGACTCGCTTTTGCAATGACCATCAACAAAGCACAAGGACAATCGCTGCAAGTGTGTGGACTAGATTTGGAGAATCCGTGCTTCTCATATGGACAACTGTATGTGGCCAGCTCACGTGTCGGAAAACCTTCTGATTTATTCGTGTTCGCACCAGACGGAAAAACAAAAAATACTGTGTATCCACAAGCACTCGAATAAATAAACAGAATAAGAACAACACTTTAAAATGATTTCCATATTAAAATGAATAAGTTTCAATAAAAATGACACAATGTAAATTGAATGTTATCATAACAAGTTTCCTTAAATATCCTTTCTTCTGAGATCGCAGCAACGCGCGACAGTAAGCTAGTTGCATATAAAAACGTGTCCTCTCAAGCAGAGCCTAAAGGATTATTGGTTCTATGCTATCATACTAGGTCTGGCTGCTAGAGAAAAGGTGAAAACAATCTATTGGAATTATGTGTTAGGAGAAAAGGTTTCTAGGGCCAGCATGGGTCATTCAGTAAACTCACATTGGAGGTTCAAATTTAAACCTGAATTCGAGCCTTTTATGGATTTTTTAACTAATGTTAAATGTCGTATACTTGTAAAGCGAACAGCTGCCCCAGCAAAGGGGCGTCCCGGCGCTGTATACTGCTGGGGAACCCGTCCTGGCTTTCCCTGTGGGATGGTCCCTACTGGGAATCCCCAAGGTGGAGCCAGGCATCCCCGGCTTTGATGGGGCCGTTGTGGAGATTAGGCAAGCTAATGCACAGAGTTGCCGAGTGGGACCCCAGGTTAGAGTAGGCACCGAGGTGAAAATTGTCGAGTCCGCTGACCCTGGTCCACGACCCTGCCGCGTCGGGAATTGAACCCTGGTCCCAGGCCGACTTCTGCTCCCGGGTCTGCCGCCTCTAACCAGTGAGCCACACCACTGTACAAGCACTTTACATCAAATTCTGATTTGGAATTTTGCCTTTGCCTGTTTTTAACCACTCTTGGAATAAAAAAGACGCCACTTCTAAGACCTGCCCTATGGTTTGTCTGTCATTGGAAAATGATGAACATGCTTTATTCTTCTATATGATGCTTCTTCTAAACCTGCGTTCTCATTGGATCATTCCCCTTTGCGGCTGGCTGGGTGTTACTGAGTGACGTACAGGACGAGCACGCATGATTGTATTGTTTTTTGTATCTCCTGCTACTTGTCCTCAATATGATTTTGTAAGATGAAGGCATTGAAATGAGTTTTATGAAATTATTCTTTTTATAAATTGACCTGTACCAATCACTATTGTATGTGATTTGGGATTGAAAATGAAAGCCCATTGGTTAGATATTTGGTACATTGAAGATGGTCTTTTTTTAGAATTTTATTATGTAATTGATGATAATGTTGCATTATGTATTTCAAATTGTAGGATTGTGATAATATTTTATATTTTTCGGTACATTTCATGGTTCATTGAACCGAATAAAGGCCTTTGATGGACTTCAACATGTCTTCTGACAAAGCCAGCAGTCAAGCTGGAAGGCAGGTCGCAGAGCATAATTACATCTGCGATTTAAACAAGAAAACTGGCTTTTCTTTCTCCTGACATGTTTTCCTAAAAAGAAGAAGTGGCAACATACTTATTTTATCCAATCTATAGGTTATGACAGGAAAGATCCAATCTCTGCATGTTTCTATTCAATCTGAGAAACAGCATTTTTTTAAAATTTACATCAAATTACATTTTGAAGTGCTTTATTTTGAAATACATAATTTTATGTTGTTCTTCATCTCTGTAATGAACAAGAAATGGCAGGACAACAACTATTTAAGAGTTTGTGGCATGGGTGATGGTGTGACTATGTAGTATAAGGAATAAAATACCCTCTGCTATACATTAAAAGGGTTTTGTGAATAATCTTGTAGTTGCTTGACCTTATGAAGAAAACTCCTCTGTGACTTCAAGTATCCTTATAATGTATGCAGGGCATATCTCATCTCATATATGCTACACGTGGGTGATTTTTTTTACAGCACTCTTGTAGTTGGGTGCAAAATATGACATGTTGAACTTGGCGCGAATTTCCCAGATTCGCTAGACCATGCAAGGCATAGGATAACAGCACTGGTTTACCTATGGATTCAGGCTGCACCACTGCGCTGCTTCCAATTGCATGTTAAAGGCGCCAACCCGGCAGCGTGGCAGCAGGAGACAGAGCATGGTGTAAGGGTAGGCCGATGTATGGAGACCATTATTGGATCCTGTGGGTAAAAGTACCGGTGTAGAAAAAGTAGGGCTCGGGTAAGGAGTCATGAGAGTCCCGGCTAAGAAACGTTGTTGACGGGGTAGAGGTTCAGAGCAAACAACGGCGGTCAAATAACGTAAGTTGCCCTGAATGGCCCTTCAAAGCAGAGTGAACCATTTCCTCCTGTTTTTTTGCATGTTGTGGAGATTGCAACGTTAAAACAAGCATTAGCAAAGCCAATAAGTCTGGCGTTGGCTGCAAGCCTTTTGGCTTTGGCAATGCCTCTTTTGGTTCATCGTTCCTTTTGACAATTTTTTTTGGGGGAAAATCTCTCAGGCCCTTGCCAATGTATAGAAAAAATTTGCTAAAAGCAAAAGTATATTTTTTTATCTCATAAAGTATACACTGCCATTGTAGCCTCCAGCATTAAGGGGACTACTTTGTCTGTGGGTGTGGTCCTTGAGGATGCCAACTACCATTGTGACGTTAGCCAAAAGATGAAATGGCGGACCCTCTACCCCAAGCTCTTTGCAGTCGTGGGCAGAAGAACAAGCATTTGCAATGCAATAGGTCTCGCATTATTTAAGTTTGAGCTATTAGCATTGTAAATGGCAATTGTTTTTTGCTTTGTGCTATAGTTTTTTTTTTACATAAAAAGCTACATATAAAATATGTTTTATTAAACTTATTTATGCAGTATCTAAATTTTGTTTGCATAAAAGAGTACAATAATATCTTAGTAAAAAAGTCAAATATTTTAATGGTAATTCACCAAATGTTCATTTATGTGTTGGTTTTGAAAATAGCTAAATTAATAGCTTTGTCATTTACAATGCCAATAGTTATAACTTTCGCAAATGTGACACCTATAGCATTTGTAATGCAACATTTGTATTTACGTGACTTAGATGTATTGATATTACAAATAACAATGGCTTTTAATTTTTTTTAATACTTAATAAAAGTGATTGTAATTTATAATGGCAATAGCTTAAACTTTTGTGAATAACTTTTGTGAAGATTATGTTCAGTGTATTTTATTGTAACGAAATCCAAGAACAGAAGTGAAATATTAACATCTTTTTGTGACATTTGTAATAAAGCTTGAAACATTGAGAGAACATATTTGTGCTTTGGTGGTGCTGAGTGATGCTGTGGTGGTGCTGAATGGGGCTGTGGTGATGCCGAGTGATGCTGTGGTGGTGCTGAGTGGTGCTATGGTGGTGCTGTGGTGGTGCTGTGGTGGTGCCGAGTGATGCTGAGTGATGCTGTGGTAGTGCTGAGTGGTGCTGTGGTGGTTCTGAGTGATGCTGTGGTGGTTCTGAGTGATAATGTGGTGGTGCTGAGTGACTGTACTCACTGTCACTCTGCACTCACTGTCACTCTGCACTCACTGTCACTCTGCACGCACTGTCACTCTGCACGCACTGTCACTCTGCACGCACTCTGCACTCACTGTCACTCTGCACTCACTGTCACTCTGCACTCACTGTCACTCTGCACTCACTGTCACTCTGCACTCACTGTCACTCTGCACTCACTGTCACTCTGCACTCACTCTGCACGCACTCTGCACTCACTGTCACTCTGCACTCACTGTCACTCTGCACACACTCTGCACTCACTGTCACTCTGCACTCACTGTCACTCTGCACTCACTGTCACTCTGCACTCACTGTCACTCTGCACTCACTGTCACTCTGCACTCACTGTCACTCTGCACTCACTCTGCACTCACTGTCACTCTGCACTCACTGTCACTCTGCACTCACTGTCACTCTGCACTCACTGTCACTCTGCACGCACTCTGCACTCACTGTCACTCTGCACACACTCTGCACTCACTGTCACTCTGCACTCACTGTCACTCTGCACTCACTGTCACTCTGCACTCACTGTCACTCTGCACTCACTGTCACTCTGCACTCACTCTGCACTCACTGTCACTCTGCACTCACTCTGCACTCACTGTCACTCTGCACTCACTGTCACTCTGCACTCACTGTCACTCTGCACGCACTCTGCACTCACTGTCACTCTGCACTCACTGTCACTCTGCACTCACTGTCACTCTGCACTCACTGTCACTCTGCACGCACTCTGCACTCACTGTCACTCTGCACACACTCTGCACTCACTGTCACTCTGCACTCACTGTCACTCTGCACTCCCTGTCACTCTGCACTCACTGTCACTCTGCACTCACTGTCACTCTGCACTCACTGTCACTCTGCACTCACTGTCACTCTGCACTCACTGTCACTCTGCACTCATTGTCACTCTGCACTCAGTCTGCACTCACTCTGCACTCACTGTCACTCTGCACGCACTCTGCACTCACTGTCACTCTGCACTCACTGTCACTCTGCACTCACTCTGCACTCACTGTCACTCTGCACACACTCTGCACTCACTGTCACTCTGCACTCACTGTCACTCTGCACTCACTGTCACTCTGCACTCACTGTCACTCTGCACTCACTGTCACTCTGCACTCACTCTGCACTCACTGTCACTCTGCACTCACTCTGCACTCACTGTCACTCTGCACTCACTGTCACTCTGCACGCACTCTGCACTCACTGTCACTCTGCACTCACTGTCACTCTGCACTCACTGTCACTCTGCACTCACTGTCACTCCGCACTCACTCTGCACTCACTGTCACTCTGCACTCACTGTCACTGCACTCACTGTCACTCTGCACTCACTCTGCACTCACCCTGCACTCACTGTCACTCTGCACGCACTCTGCACTCACTGTCACTCTGCACGCACTCTGCACTCACTGTTTCTGCACGCACTCTGCACTCACTGTCACTCTGCACTCACTGTCACTCTGCACTCACTGTCACTCTGCACTCACTGTCACTCCGCACTCACTGTCACTCTGCATTCACTCTGCACTCACTGTCACTCTGCACGCACTCTGCACTCACTGTCACTCTGCACGCACTCTGCACTTACTGTCACTCTGCACTCTGCATTTGTCTGCTGCAAGGAGTCACCATACTTCTTTTCAAAGATTAGAGTGCGATACAATCAGCAACAAAAAAACACTCGAGCAGGCGGACATCTGATGTCTGGCTGGCGCTAGAAAAGAGAAAGCGAGTGAGACGGGGCACTGATAAAAGAGGGACGAAAGATGAGCCAAATACACCAACGGGAATTTCTAGTTTTGTAACTAATACCTTCAACGAGGTGAAAGGAAAAGTAAAACGTGCCCCTGGCGTTTTCAGGAACTAAGGCGGAGAACGTTCAAGTTCATCAACCAATGAATCGTAACAGCGCTGGAAGTCCGCACTGGAAAGTCTTAAAAAGGCTGATACACAGAACACTAATTAAATATAATGAAATGAGAACAAACTCCAAGTTGTCGTCCTCCTGCTGGGCTCTCACCTCCCTATACCACGCAAACACCAAACTGCCCATCCCCCTGCTCAAGCCGCCGGCCTCTCCTTGGAACAAGCATCGCGCGTGCTGCAGTCCGCCGCCGGCCTGGGACCAGGAAGTCAGGCAGGCCGGGCGGGACAACCGGAAACAGGAAGTAGGAGGGCGGGAGCCTACCCCGCCTCCCACGGAAGAGCCGCGATTGTTTTGAGCACCGGAGCAGGCAGGAGCCTACCCTGCGCCCCGGTGCCGAAGAAGGAAGGAAGAGTCCTGCTGCCGGTGAGAGCCGAGGAAGCCCGCGATTGTTTTGAGCACCGGAGCAGGCAGGAGCCTACCCTGCGCCCCGGTGCCTGCCGGTGAGAGCCGAGGACGCCCGCGATTGTTTTGAGCACCGGAGCAGGCAGGAGCCTACCCTGCGCCCCGGTGCCGAAGAAGGAAGGAAGAGTCCTGCTGCCGGTGAGAGCCGAGGAAGCCGGTGAGTGGGGCTTCGCCTTGTTGGGGGGGGGCATGTGTGTGCGCGCGCGCGCGTGCGGCGGCAGGCTGTGTATGTGTGTGAGCGTGCGTGCGTGCGTGTGTGTGTCTGTGTCTTGGAGTCTGTGTGTATGCGTGTGTGTGTGTGACTGTGGGGGGTTGCCTGTCTGGGTGCCTGCGTGTAAGTGTAAATGCGTGTGCATGCATGCGCGTTAGCCTGACTTGAGGGAAGTGCACGGCGCGGCACAGGACGGAACGTGCGCGTTCGCGCAGCCAAATCCGCCTGCTAAAGCTTGTGATAGTTTTTTGTCCCTCATTCCCAGGCATCGGACAGCTATAAGTCTCCGCCCTGGACGCATCCTTCGGATGCGATTTCCAGGCGAGACCTAAAAATGTACATTTCACAGAACAATGGATGAAGAGGGCTGGCTGAAAGCCACTATCAGTAAAAAATATATAGATTTAGTAAAATAAAAAGCTCTTGGCTTACACCACACCTAAAAATACGCAAGGTTGTGATTTCATCGGGTTCATAAGTTTACACACCATTGCATTATGCGCCATATTACATCATAACAAATTAACAGCACCTGTCTTAATGATCCTGACAGCCCAGCCATATGTCTAAGATGTCTCCTTCCACATGCATTCCTTAGAGTTTCTTACATCAGCCTCACACCGTCCCTCTGAATCTCAGAGCCTAATTAGGCAGAAAGGAGAAGAAAGTAAGAGTAATTGTTTGGAAGATTTGCCAGCTACACACGTTGCAAAAAGTGACTCATCGCCTCGCTGCAGTTCCCAGCTCCAGCCAGTGCCTATAAAGCTTAGGTCTGACAGACTTGCAGCGGTCATACCTTACCCAGATCTGTTCCAGTTATGTACTTAAGAAAATTCCCTTTTAAGTTTTTTTCCATGCTGCAATTGAAATAAAGTGCTTCATATTGCGGATTTCCTCCCAGTACTAAATCCTTTGTGCATCCGTCCAAAAGCAATCCGGGGGGGGAGGGGTCAGAGGCCACGCTTCCATTTACAATATTTCTGCAGCACATTAAAAGGAATTGCTCGCTTTGCAGATGTAAGCAGTTCTTGGAGGCCTGGAATAGCTGCGAGGGGTTTGAAAGAGAATGCAGTGTCCGCACTAAGGAGCGAGGACCAGGTGCTCAGAGCAGAGCGTGCAACAAAAATTACCTGCAATGAGGTTCTTGTTAGGCAGGTTAACACACCTGGTAAATGCGCATTTTTTCAGTGGGGGCTCTCTGCTCATGTGAGAGCTCATGTGTGTATTTAGTGAATGTATAACTAACAGCATGTGTATATTTAATTAAAAGAGTTGTTAAAAAGGATGCTATGACACTCTACTAAGATAACTTACTAACCTGAAATGGCATAAGGGCAAGAGCTGACGACTTTGGAAATGGGGAACCAGGTTTGAGTCTCGGCGTCGCCTCAACATCCCGTGATTCTGGGCAAATCACTTAATCTCCCAATCCCTACCAAAAATGAGCGTGTCCTTGTGTAATGTAACTGGTGCTCATGTAAAGCGGTCGAGGACATGTTATATAAATTTGCAACAACAAAAATAAATCCTGTGAAAACGGAAATTCCATGGAAGGACTTAATTTGAAGCTCGAAGCTCTGCTATATAAGGATTAACCGCAGCCTAAAAAGACTAAAACTTGCTATTGCGTTTGCTGGCCAACCATAATGCCCCAGAGTCCCTTATGACCTCAAACATAACATCTCAAATGCAATCAAACATCATCTCTTCAGGTATGACCTCATCACTGACATTAGGAATGAGGTATGAGTTTGCACTTTTTGGGGTGCACGGCTAGCAGATAGATGAGTGAGCAGCTACTAGGGTGGGTGGCGGTGGGACATCTGAGCGCGGAGCTCTCATCTTTCTGTGGTGGGAGATGTGAAGAGTATGGCAAGAGAGCCATGACCTGAGGGGCTTACGCATCAGATCCCTGCACTCAGGGGCGGCTCTAGGCTCATAGCGGCCCTGGGCAGGGAGCGTAGGTAGGGGCCCCCATAAGAGGGGGTCCGTGCGGGGTGGAGCATGGAGGCCAGTGAAGATGGGGGGTCAGGGTGTTGGGAAGTGGAACAGAGCCGGATGCTGCCAAATCCCTGCCAGGGCCCGCCACGCAAATATTTATCCATCCTCAGAGGATGATTATATTAAGGATATATATTGGCCTGGTGGCCCCTGGGGTTTGGTGGCCCTGTGCAGGTGCACAGCTTGCACATGCCTAAGGCCGCCCCTGCTGCACAGTGTGAGCAGACATGCAGAAAGGCACATGAAAATAGTAGAAGGACTTAGGGGATCAAAGAGTTCAGCCATATTGAAGAGGAGTGAAGGAAAATGACACCCAACCCCTTACTCCTAATGGCCTGCAATCAGTGATTTAGCTGCAATGCCAACGGGAGTAAAAATGACAGCTTATATTTTATCATTCTCTGCTAAACAATGGCGGGAAGAAGAGGGCAATGCTGCCCTTCCTACACAGACTTGGGTGAGTTCTGGGATGGGGCATGATGGTGATAATTCAGAGAATCAATAATATCCCAGCAGATTAAATCCTAAATTTGATAAGCTCCAAGAATCCCTAGTATCCTTGTGGACTAGGGTTACGTATCGAGAAAAGACAGCACAACAGGCATGTCAACATAGTTCCGAGGCCCAGGTCAATCCACTGATGCAGGGTTCTCCAATGAGGGCCTGTTTCAAAGTTTAATAAAAATGTCCTGGAGGGAAGGGGAGCAAGTTCTAGATAGGGTCCCAGCAGCCATCTAGTAGGATTTACTGTGTTAGCTGCCTCATCATACATAAATAGGGCAGGACCAGAAAGAATGCAGTATTAAGGTAATAATGACGCCCCTGCCCGCATCCTTTCTGATGAGTCTCTCCCTAAGGACAGGATGCAACTCCAGAAAATATTTTAGAGATAGAATGTGCTTGGCGTCAAACCAGACGTATCAGAATGCAATAGATAGAAGAATGCAGTTGGTAAAAATGTCTACAGGTAGCTGGCTTTTTTTGGTACTAATTATTGGCTGGCATACCTGACCTTTCTTATCGATATTTGTCTGGTAGATTTTTGTCTTATAAAATGTTTATGTGATTTGAATGGGTATTTTGCTGGGACATTGATTTCAATCCTAAAGGCTCCTTTGTCCCACTTGCAGACATCCCCACACATGTAAGCAACAATTTTGCAGGACATGTAAGAAGAATGAGAGGGAGTGGTGGGAAAAACTACCCGATAATAGGTGGGGCGCATGGAAAATTAGGAAGGGTATGGGAGTGGCAGCTAGTAGAACATCCACGCTGACAAAACAGATAATACAAAATACACACCCACAAAAGAGTAAAACCATTGCACTTAACAAAGTGCACTTGTAAATTTACTACAGCCCTAATGGTGTCAAAAGAGGCGTCACGTACTTTAGTACCTCCTTGAAGTCAAGATCTACACATGATCAACCTGACCATTATCAAACTAGTACTGCAACACACTCTTATAGAAAAATTGGAGGCTGTATATTGAATCAATAACACTTAAAAATGAATAATAAATTAATTAAATTGATACTTAATAACTGAATATTTAAAAATGGTTGTACACAAACATAAAAAATAACTCTATTCCTAAAATGTACACATATTTTCATAAACTATATTGTAAAAATAAACTTGAATGATAAATAATGTGTATTTTAACACAATTATTGATTGTCCAATGTAAGTAATAATAAAAACAGAAATCCACTATGTTTAAGGAGAAATAGTAGTTTAATTTCTTTTATTGTAAAAATCATGAATACTATATAAAAATTTAATTGTAATAGAAAAATTTAAATAAAACTAAATATAGTTCTCAGATCACAAACCCACTATCCGTTGAACCATTGTAAGTAATGTAAATGCGAATTTATTAAATATCCAACCTTTTTGACTTATTTCATAAATAACATTAGCATCTATCAAATATTCTTTGTGAATCGTCAACCATTAGCAAATATGTATAATATGATGGGGGATGAAATTCACTACTCTATGTCCAAGCCAACCAACTTTGAGGAAGTAAAAATAAAACAATAGGGTGAGATTTACTAATCTACTTCCAGTTTAATAAACACTGGAGAAAATTCATCAAAAATTGGGGAAAGTGCATCCATGAAAGAGGTAAGAGTTAGGTGTCTGGAGTTAAAAGTAGAGTTGCCGATTATTTTAGTAGCTAGTGGTAACTAATGAGAGAATCTATTTGGGATGGTTGAGAAGACTACCGGTTTGCACATGTTGGGGCAGAGGAGGTAAGGTGTGTTAATAAAAGGTAATGAATGGTTGAATGCATATAGAGAGCTTAGTATTTATGTGAATGAACAAGTTTTATAAATGATGGTCGGCCTGGCAAAAAAAGAAACAGAGGTGTACTCAAATGCATCTTGATTAGGGGAGATTGGGAGATTAAGCGAGAGAGAAGCGTGGTTGCTGAGTTTTTAAGAGTTGGGAGAAGGTTGCGCCACATTTGAATTTGAGGAAGAAAATCTTGAGTTTGTGCCCTGATGAACACTTAGACAATCTTAAATGCAAGTAGAGAGTCACTGGGTCATATTTGTGGCCAAGCAGGGTCCACGATATCAAGTGTTTTGTATGGGATTGTGCGTAATGTTACTGATCTAATATGATAGGTGGCATGGTGAAACTAAATGTTGGAGGGTGAAGTCTGCTGTACAGGGCTGAGGAACACATTTTACATGCTATCGAAGATGAGTCTCTCACCATACAAGTAGACTCTGTAATGGCCTAATGTTTTTTTCTGAAATATCTTTTCTTCCTACTTGACTTTGTGCCAGGAAGGGCCTAGTGTTTGGGAAGAGTTGGGTCAACTAAGGTGGACCCCTTTTTATACCTGAAGGTGATGTCACCATAACTGGGAGCTGTCCATTGGTCAATGGGCCTACCAGACTATTTTACTACCTTTGGGTGTATACAAAATCCCCCTAAGAGTGGTCCAGGAGGACATTTGCTCTTGGACAAATGCTCACAGAGACCTCAGAATTAGACACTGTAGGCAGTCCAGGTCTTTCTGGATCTCGGAGAGGGCCTGGTTGCATAAGGAGTGTTGCGCCCTTTGTGAGTTTACATGACCCCTTTGACATAATGGACTGTGGCAGAAAGGGTTGTATTTACAAGGTGGCGGTAAACCACGTGAAGTGGCTTAGCACCACCTTGTCAATATGGGGAATGGAGCTGCGCCACCGGGGCGTAAACAAAAAAGACGCTCCGATGGCGAAAGGGGCTTGTGACTATGCACCCTTGTGTTTACGGCAGAAACAGACCTGAAATTAAATAGAACTGAATGCAAAGAAAACTTAATGAGTAATAAGAGGGAGTCTCCCTCTCATACTATGTAGTAAAGTTCAATGGTCTGAGCTCCTCCTGCAGAGATCTGTGCAGAACTTTTAGTTCAGAAGTTTGAATTCCGACAAGCCTGACACAACCTTACATCCTTCTGAGGTTGACAAAATCAGTAATATTAATTTGAATAACAATGTAATAGGTCACTTAAAAGCATCTAAAGGAGTGAGCCACATACTCATTATTAGAACATTGGAATGTGGAGCACTCTATTGCAGAAAATAGAGTGCTCCGTGCCTCTACGGGCCAGTAATTGCCCGCAGAGCAACATTTCAATGTTGTTTAAATAAAGGCCTCTAGGAGCCGCTCCGAGAGGCCTTTGTTCAATTTGTTAGAACATTCTGCCCTCTAGTGGCAGAATGTTCTAATAGCCTTAGAGCCCTTCGTATCTGGGCTATACCGGCTATTAAAGTTCCGCTCCCTTGTTAAAGGCCCTCGCCTTCGGCTTGGGCCTTTAACGCTGGAGCAGGCCTTTAATAGCCGGTGTAGCCAGCTACGGTGGGCTATAAGGCTATACTAGAAACTAAAGACTTGGAGTCTCACACAGAAAAAGAAACACGTCAAATGAAAACAAATAGCTATTCAGTTAAGAGTGTTTTATTCATATCAATAGCTTCTTTAAAAATCGCAACAACGTTACAATTGGACGTGCATAGGCCTTAATCCTGGCAGTAGGATGAAAATGCATTCCGAATTCCTGGTCCAAATATAATCTTCCTGGTTCTGCAGGGGCCTTTTGCAGCATTAAAAGTAGGCTACTTGTTGCTACTGACTCCCACCGCCACTTCCCCAGCGTATGCCATACCAGCATAGATTCATTAAAACCAGGCATAATTATTCCGCAGACGGATCCGCTCAGATGCTACACCTAAGCGGTACTTTATGAAACACCAAACCACCTGCTGTCTTACAATAGAGTTGCTGTGGATACTTACCACCCTCTGTAACCCATTGAGTGCTGGAGGATCTGATGGGACGTGGAACATGGCACAGAGACGGTAAAGAAACAGAATGAGATGAACCCACTCATGGGGAATGCACTGGCAGAATATAGGGGCATATTAGCAAGAACCTAATTAAAATTATAGCCGTTTTGGCGGCAGGAAACTGCCGCTAAAACGGCGATAATGGGCTTGCTAATATGCGTTATAGAATTCCAATAGTAGCCCAGGTTAGATGTGCAGGATATCTAACCTGGGCTTCTATTGTAATTCTATAACGCATATTAGCAAGCCCATTATCGCTGTTACTGCGGTAATTTGAACGAGGTTCTTGCTAATATGCCCCATAGTTTCCAGTGTTTATAAAGGAACCAAACCCCTTGAGAATCCAACCGCTGTGGAATCCTACATTGCGATCTTGGCTTGAATTAAAGGAGACATATACTGAAAGAAAAAAAAAACAATACAATCCCTGCTAATCCCAAAAAAAGAAGATTAAGGAATGTCCCATTTTCTGTTCATGCCTTGTAGAGGTCTAGCATCCATTGTGACATCAATTTAAAGAATGCCTTTAACCAATCCTGCATCACCAATTATCATTCCAGGCTGTCCCTTTGTCTGTTGATGTCGGGTTCGGTAGTGAGAGTTATCGTGATATTGTTCAATCCATAGACCTTCCTAACGATGGTCCCAATTGTACATCACCTGAAATCACGAATCCAAAATGTCCTTGTTTGATGATGTCTCCCCGGGATTTTGAAACCTAATGTGAAATCACTAACATCAATCGTGTGTCCTGAATAATCATGAACCATAAATATTTTAAAATGTTCATTTGTTTGAGGAGTCTGATTGGAACTTGATATCTTTATGACATCATTGATTTTATGGTATTTCTAACCGATTATGCCTCACAAACACCTGTAACATTCTGTAATGTTCTTTTGTTGATGTTTGGTTGGGGATTGGTGGCCCATTGTGATATCATTAAGCACAAGACCCAATAACCAATCCTGTATTACCACCAATCACCAACAATCAGGTTCCTGGACTGCCCCTTTGATTGAGGAGTCTGGAAGGGGTATGAGATTGGGACGTTATTCACTTGGTGATCTCATTAGCCCACTATACATTGCATACAACCTCCAACAATTAAGATTCTGGAATGCAACTTTGATGATTTTTGGTTTATGATAGAGACCCATTGTAATACTACTTACTGGATGCTGCTTATCCAACAATATATCCCAAATAATCACAAACAATTTGAATTTTGGAATGTCACTTTGTTTCATGATATCTGACTGAGATTGGAGACCCATGGTATTATCAACAGTTGAACAGTCACTTAGTAGCTTAGCTATAGCATAGAGTAGGCAGCCTTAACTTAGGGCAGTGTGTAAAGTATGTAATGAGTACCAAAACAGAAATAAAGTCAACATTGAAAACAGTAAAAATCCCAAACTAAATTTGAAAAATAGAGGAAAACTTAATAAGCAAAGTGACACCAAGACAACAAAAATCCGAACAGAGAAACTAGAGAAATTAATTTTTAATGTTTTAAGTTAGGATAATGTAAAAAAAAGTGGCAATGATATACTATTAAATAGGTAGACTGGGATCTAAACGCAATTTAATGGCGACCAGTTTTGGCCGCCATAAGTGTGGCAGTGTATGCTCAGACGTGAGTCCCTTGCTCACTTTGCCACTGGATTCAAGCAAGCTGGGCTGAAGACGGCTGGAATGCCAGAAACTGGTCCTCGGAAGCTTGTTTCCGGTCCAGGGAAGACATGGCTTGGCAGTTCGGGCTGGACTGTTCCCATGAGGCACAGGGTCAGACTGATTTGCATATAGCCATGTCTGAACTGGGGTGGCAGAGTGGGCTAAAGAACGGTGATGGATTAAACCCAGATCTTTTGACTGGGTGTGAGTGTTTGATTGATTCAGTTGCTCTGTCCATCACCACCCCCTTTTGTACCACTTTTGGCCGCCATAAGTGTACCAGGGTATGCTCAGACATGAGTCCCTTGCTAACTTTGCCACTGGATTCAAGCAAGCCGGGCTGAAGACAGCTGGAATGCCAAAAACCAGTCCTCGGAAGCTTGTTTCCGTTCCAGGGAAGACATAGCTTGGCAGTTCGGGCTGGACTGTTCCCATGAGGCACAGGGTCAGACTGATTTGCATATAGCCATGTCTGAACTGGGGTGGCAGAGTGGGCTAAAGAACGGTGATGGATTAAACCCAGATCTTTTGACTGGGTGTGAGTGTTTGATTCATTCAGATGCTCCGTCCATCACCACCCCCTTTTGTACCGCTTTTGACCGCCATAAGTGTGGCAGGGTATGCTCAGACGTGAGTCCCTTACTCACTTTGCCACTGAATTCAAGCAAGCCGGGCTGAAGACGGCTGGAATACCAGAAACCGGTCCTCGGTAGCTTGTTTCTGGTCCAGGGAAGACATGGCTTGGCATTTCAGGCTGGACTGTTCCCATGAGGCACAGGGTCAGACTGATTTGCATAAAGCCATGTCTGAACTGGGGTGGCAGAGTGGGCTAAAGAACGGTGATGGATTAAACCCAGATCTTTTGACTGGGTGTGAGTGTTTGATTGATTCAGATGCTCCGTCCATCACCACCCCCTTTTGTACCGCTGATGAACACTTAGGCAATCTTAAATGCAAGTAGAGAGTCACTGGGTCATATTTATGGCCAAGCAGGGTCCACGATATCAAGTGTTTTGTATGGGATTGTGCGTAATGTTACTGATCTAATATGATAGGTGGCATGGTGAACCTAAATGTTGGAGGGTGAAGTCCGCTGTACAGGGCTGAGGAACACATTTTACATGCTATCGAAGATGAGTCTCTCACCATACAAGTAGACTCTGTAATGGCCTAATGTTTTTTTCTGAAATATCTTTTCTTCCTACTTGACTTTGTGCCAGGAAGGGCCTAGTGTTTGGGAAGAGTTGGGTATAGTTGGGTCAACTAAGGTGGGCCCCTTTTTATACCTGTAGGTGATGTCACCATAACTGGGAGCTGTCCATCGGTCAATGGGCCTACCAGACTATTTTACTACCTTTGGGTGTATACAAAATCCCCCTAAGAGTGGTCCAGGAGGACATTTTCTCTTGGACAAAGGCTCACAGAGACCTCAGAATTAGACACTGTAGGCAGTCCAGGTCTTTCTGGATCTCTGAGAGGGCCTGGTTGCATAAGGAGTGTTGCGCCCTTTGTGAGTTTACATGTCTGCGGGTTTCATGATTCATCGGTGTGTTCGGCTTTAGATCTTTGTTGACTTCCGTAGCTGACATTAAAAGTCTAGTTGCTTTTGTTCCCAACGTCTCCCTTGTTGAGGGGCGTCAATCTCGTCTTGGGTTGCACCAAGAAGTCTGGATCTAGATCTGCTCAGCCGTTTGGCCAGATGGTGAACCAGTGGGTTAGATTTCTCCAGTGGCTAGGGGACATGAGGCCAATTCACGACAGGTGAGTCCCATTAGATTGGAGATATTGTTATCAGGGACCCTTGTGAGAAGACAAAATCATGGCATTTCATTGTCACTGAACAAGGGCGCTTTATTATTATTATTATTATTATTATTATTACATTTATTGAGCGTGCAGCTACCCGGAGGTTTCCCGGCGCTAGTGAGCAAACAGAAGGTGAGATGAGCTGAGAAGGGTTAAGCAACAGATTTAAGAGTTAAAAAGCCAGGTCTTGATTCCCCTGCGAAATTTAAGGTAGCAGATTTCGGATAGCAGGGGTTGAGGCATGGAGTTCCAGAGAGAGGGTGCTAAGAACGCAAACGAGCGACCGCCCATTTTGGCTTTATTGAAGCGCGGGATCTGAAACTTTTTTTGCGTGGAGGATCTCAATGTGCGGGAAGGGACATAATGCTGTACCAGAGAGGACAGATACTTCGGGGCTTTGCCAGTTTTAATGTGATGCATTATACAAAGAGCTTTAAATTTCACTTGGCACTCAATGCGCAGCCAGTGCAGATTGCGCAGATGGAAGGAGACCGAGGACCTGGCGGGCAGATTACAGATGAGACGAGCTGCCATATTCTGAACTACCTGTCATTTCTTGGTGACCTCCTTGCAGGCACCCAGAAGAAGGATGTTCCCATAGTCCATCCGTGATGTAACAAGGGCCTGGACTACAGTCCTCAGGGTGTCAGCTGGAAGCATCCACGTGATCTTTCTCAGCCACCTTACGATGGTAATACAGGTGGCTGAGACTTTTACCACATGTTGCTTCATTGACAGCTGGTTGTCAAAGAGGACCCCCAAGTTTCGAGCTGTTACTGAAGGGGTGGGAATAGGGCCCATCTGCTGAGGCCAATGTTGCGGTCCCCAGAGCGATGAATTCGGACCAAACAAAAGCAGCTCCGTCTTATCTCCATTCAGTTTTAATTTATGTCTGTGCATCCAGTTAGAAATTTGTTCCAGACCAGACCGAAGGGAGGACGTGGGAAGGTGCTTGTTGGTTGATAGCGAGTAGACGATTTGAGTATTGTCTGCATAAGAGTAAATGGTGAGACCTGCTTGCTCAGCTAGGAAGGCTAGAGGTCTAACATAAAGATTAAAGAATAAGGGACTGAGGATAGAACCCTGGGGAACACCGTGAGAAGAAGCGTGGATTGAGGAAACAGAGGTGGAGGAAAAAACTTGAAAAGTGCGGTCAGAAAGAAAGCTAGCAATCCAGGCCAGGGCAGGGCCATCAATGCCAATAGATTTCAGGGTGGACAAAAGGATGGTATGGGAGACAGTATCAAATGCGGCACTCAGATCTAACAGAATGAGTGCCACTGTCTCCCCATTGTCCACCTGTTGTCTGATGGTCTCTGATACTCCAAGAAGAGTGGTCTCAGTGGAGAAGCCAGCCCTGAACCCGGATTGTGAAGAGTGAAGGAAATTTGAGGATTCAACATAAGAAGTAAGAAGAAAGTTAACGTGCTTTTCCAGAATTTTGGAGTTGCATGGAAGCAGAGAGATGGGCCGGAAATTAGATGGATTATTTGGGTCAGCATTGGCCTTTTTTATCAACGGGACCACCATCGCATGCCTCCATGCTTTGGGAACCGTGGCTTCAGCCAGTGAAGCATTCAGAAGATCTAAAATGATCTGAAGTGTAGATGAATGCAAGGTACCAAGTATTTGCGGAGGCATGGGGTCAAGGGGAGAGCCAGATTTTATTTCATCTAGGTATTTACGAAAAAGAGGGAACAACATCAAATCCCAGGAGTGAAGTTGAGGGGCAGGGGGAATGTCAGTAGATGCCTCAACAGAACAAGAATTGGGTGTTTGTGGATCAGAGCAAGATGCATCAGAAGAAGAGGCGCTAAAATTAGCATAGATTTTATCTATTTTCTCAAGGAAAAAATTGGCAAGAGAATTACATTGTTCTGTATCGAGACATGGATCTTTAGGTACAGAGGGCATGCCTGATAGATCTTTTACTACTTTAAAAAGTGCCTTAGGTCGATTTTGGCCATTGAGTATAGTGATGTTGGCATGGTTTCAGGACGGTAAAGCTAGTGTGTGCCGTCCTGAAGGCATTGCTTCTCTGGTAAGCCATGGCCTGTGGATTTAAGTTTGCAAAGTTGCTAAGTCAGGCAACTTTTTTTAAAAATGTAACTGCCCTGGCTATGCAAAGTGCACATTTGTGATGTTTAAAACAAATGTCAGCAGAAAGCTGCAGCTTCCATTTCACAGCAGCAGGAAACCTTTCAAGCTGCCTCAAGGGGCCACACAGAACAGCTGCTACCACTCAAATGCTGCTCCTTTCAGAGACCCCTCCCCCCAAACACATGCCACTTTCTCCAAATGCCCTCCTCCCCCAGGCTCCACTTTTCATGGTTGCTTCCAGTCACAGGACGTCCTGGTTTTTTCGGTTTGACATCCTGTGTCAGAAATCGCTACAGTGTTGTGGGATGTGGGCTAACTCAGTCAATCAATCAATCAGGGGGCTTATAAAGCACGCTGCTCACCTGTGAGGGTCTCAAGGCACTGGTTCAGTCCAAGAGCCAGGTCTTGAGGTTCTTTCAGAAGGTGTGGAGGTTGGGGGAGCATCTGATGGTGACAGGGAGCTCGTTCCAGGATTTGGCTGATTCTCAGTCTGCATAAAAAGGCCAGAATCTTTACTGACCGTCATCTGGATGCAATGGACCAACTTTGCCTAACTGAATTGCGTGTAAAGGGAAGAACTTCACCTGCTGCTAAAAAGAGGTCTTTGGTGTTAGTGGTGAGGAGGAGAGAGCTGATTTACTGACTCCCAGGGTGCCTTGGGGTTTGCTTGTACAATACATTGGTTGATTGTTCCACACCTGGGTTGAGGTCTCATCTTGTTCTGTTTGGAATGTCCTGAGTGCAGTGGGGCAGATTTACAAGGACTGGCGCGTCACTGCATATCAGCAGGGATGCGCCAGGAAAGATGCGTCACGCAAGTTTAACCTTGCGCCACCACAGATGCGCCACATTTACAATGCGGTGCATAGTGGCGCAAGGATAAACAGATGCGTGACGCATCTGATTGCATAAGGGCGGCGCATTGCTGAAGTCTTGTCGCAAGTACGACGCAACTCCAGCAATGCTCAAGGGCTGCCCATACCTAACATGCTGCTTCACGCTTTACGCCTGCTTCAAGCAGGTGCAGGGTTATGGCGAAGCGGCGTCGGAAAAGTGAGTCACTGAAATCTTGTAGATTTCACTGCGTCACTTTTCCGAGGCTTTTTCCTACGGAACTCCCACCCTGCATACATTAAACCTGACGCAGGTTTAATGTGGCGCAGGGCTTTACAACGTGACGCATCTCCCTAGATGTGTCACGTTGTAAATATGGCGCAACATGGCGGTTGGTTTATGCCGCCACTGCGTCACAGAAGTGATGCAACTGCGGCGTAAATGTGTTGCATGGGGCTTGTAAATTTGCCCCAGAGTGTTTTTTTCATGGTGCCTAGTTTTACCTAAAGAGGGCCTCAAAGCACTCCTCAGCAGTAAAGAAAGAGATGCTCAGAGAGATAGTAATTTGGTTGAGTTCACACATCGAGGCATTTTATAAAAATATGTTGGAGTGTGGTGGTGCGCCAAATTTGTCACTGCTGCAAACCCGCATTTTTAAAATGCTGGGGTTCTCCGTATTTACAAGAATGCGTGCACCCCTGTGTTTCCCCTTGTGCCAGCGCTTGCACCCAACCGTCATGTTGCAAGAGGGCCTGCGCTACAGGGCTGATTATTTTTGGGGAGGAAGGGACACCTTTATGCACATAATCAATCATTTGCTCTTTCTATTTGTGTAGCATTCTGCAGCACACATAAAAAGAGCAAAAAACAAGGTGAAATTAATTATTTCTCCTCGTATTGCCATCCTAAGACCATGTTTTACCTGACCTTAGTTTGTGGCATTGCCCCAGCCTTGTAAATCTGGGGCAGCATCAAAAAGCAATGGGTGTTGCCATATAATGCCTACTGCTACACCCATTGACCACCCCTTTGACATAATGGACTGTGGCAGAAAGGGTTGTATTTACAAGGTGGCGGTAAACCACGTGAAGTGGCTTAGCACCACCTTGTCAATATGGGGAATGGAGCTGCGCCACTGTGGGGTAAACAAAAAAGACGCTCCGATGGCGAAAGGAGCCGCCTTGAAAAATTATAGGAGGAAGATCATTGAACATAAAAGGAAATTTCTAGAAGATAAAATAAATCGTTCTCAAGGGTCATCTAGGGAAATCTTCGAGACAGTGAGATCTTTTACGGATCCCCTTGCCCTTAAACGTCCTCCAGTGGTATCACAGATTCTCTGTGACAACCTCTCCACTTTCTTCGAGAACAAAATAGCTACAATTTATGATTCCTTCCCTCGTAACCTTCAGGTTATAAAATGTTCTTCCCCTTCCTCTCCTGCGGCTTCAGAGCCCCTGTTCTCTGATTTCGCAGAGATCACATTGGAACAATCCCTTGTGGAACTCTCTAAGACTAAATCTGGCTCCCCATTAGACCCTTGGCCCGCTAAACAGTACAGATCTTTAGCCCCCGTTCTTAATCCTTTTCTGAATGGGATTTGGAATGACTCGTTTAAACTGGGACTCTTTCCAGATACCTGGAAACAGGCTCGATTGGTCCCCATAATCAAGAAGTCCACCGATGACCCCAGTGACCCCGCCAATTATAGACCGATTTCCCTATTACCTGCCCCTGCTAAAGTACTAGAAAGACTTGTTCAACAACAGCTAGCGACCTTTCTTGAAACCTCAGGCGCGTTCCATGACTCTCAGCATGGTTTTAGGTCTGGATACAGTACAGAATCTGCACTCATTGAGATGTCTGATGCTGTAAGATGGAGCTTGGATGGGGGGTCTAGAGCGGTGCTGGTGCTGCTTGACTTGTCGGCAGCATTCGACACCATTTCCCACCCCCTCCTTCTTGAACGCCTGCACTCTAAGGGCATTCAGGGTACAGCGTTAGGGTGGATTTCTTCCTTCCTGTCCAATCGTACCCAGGCTGTGTTCACTCCCCCTTTTACCTCTGAAAGCCACCCGCTCCGGTGGGGAGTCCCCCGGGGACCCTCCCTGAGCCCGCTTTTATTTAATATATATTTTTCCCCACTTTTTGATATCATTGCTCAAACGGGTATAAAAGTCACTTCTTATGCTGATGATATCCAGCTTTTGTTTTCATTTAACAGCATCACTCCCACTAATTTTGACCCCTTAAAAAACTGTTTACGAACCATCGCCCAGTGGATGGATGATAATTTCTTGAGGTTGAATGCTGGAAAAACGGAGGTCCTTTTTTTTCCATCAGCCAACTCCACTGGATTCTAACATCTGGTGGCCTATTGATCTAAGTGTGCCTCCCATCCCAAATCTAGGAGTCCGGTGGGATTCCAACCTCTCTTTTTCCCATCAAGTTCACACAGTTTCCATGGCCTGTTTAGCAAAAATTCGAATGATAAAGAAGTTTATTCATTTTTTGCCCAGTAATACCAGGAAGACAGTGGTATAGGCGTTAATCACTTCACATCTTGATTACGCCAATGGCCTGTACACTGGTTTGTCTGTGGGACTCTGCCACCGCCTTCAGACTGTTCAGAATGCCGCGGTGCGACTGGTTCGTGGTATCCCTCTGCGTGAGCACATAACCCCTCACCGTCGCGACCTTCATTGGCTACCAGTCCATAAGAGGGCAGAATTTAAAGCTCTGGTCCTGGCTCATCGAGCCTTGCGAGGCAAGGGCTCTGCTTATCTTTCTACGTGCCTTATTCCTTATAACAACTCCAGGACCCTTCGCTCTTCTTTTAAAAACTTCCTTACGGTCCCCAGATTCAGGAAAACCCGCTCTGGTGGGAAATCCTTCCCAGTACTGACAGCGGCCCTCTGGAATAAATTACCCAATGCCATTCGGTTGATCAAGGATGAACAACCCTTCCGGAGAGCCTTAAAAACCCACCTGTTCTGCTGATTCTTTCCTTTTTTAACAATCCATCTCATGCAGCATGAAGTTACACAGAAGCGTCGGGACACCCCGTTGGGGTAGCTGTACGCTATATCAAGATACACTAAAATAAATAAATAAAATAAACTATGCACCCTTGTGTTTACGGCAGAAACAGACCTGAAATTAAATAGAACTGAATGCAAAGAAAACTTAATGAGTAATAGGAGTGAGTCTCCCTCTCATACTATGTAGTAAAGTCCAATTGTTTGAGCTCCTCCTTCAGAGATCTGTGCAGAACTTTTAGTTCAGAAGTTTGAATTCCGAGAAGCTTGACACAACCTTACATCCTTCTGAGGTTGACAAAATCATTAATATTAATTTGAATAACAATGTAATAGATCACTTAAAAGCATCTAAAGGAGTGAGCCACATACTCATTATTAGAACATTGGAATGTGGAGCACTCCATTGCAGACAATTGAGTGCTCCGTGCCTCTACGGGCCAGTAAAGGCCCGCAGAGCAACATTTCAATGTTGTTTAAACAAAGGCCTCTAGGAGCTGCTCCGAGAGGCCTTTCTTCAATTTGTTAGAACATTCTGCCCTCTAGTGGCAGAATGTTCTAATAGACTTAGAGCCCTTCGTATCTGGGCTATACCGGCTATTAAAGTTCCGCTCCCTTGTTAAAGCCCCTCGCCTTCGGCTTGGGCCTTTAACACTGAAGCAGGCCTTTAATAGCCGGTATAGCCCGCTACGGCAGGCTATAAGGCTATACTAGAAACTAAAGACTTGGAGTCACACACAGAAAGAGAAACACGTCAAATGAAAACAAATAGCTATTCAGTTAAGAGTGTTTTATTCATATCAATAGCTTCTTTAAAAAATGCAACAACGTTACAGTTGGACATGCACAGGCCTTAATCCTGGCAGTAGAATGAAAATGCATTCCGAATCCCTGGTCCAAATATAATCTTCCTGGATCTGCAGGGGCCTTTTGCAGCATTAAATGTAGGCTACTGAGTTCTATTGCCTCCCACCCCCACTTCCCCAGCGTATGCCATGCCAGCCTGCATAGATTCATTAAAACCAGGCATAATTATTCCGCTGACGGATCCGCTCAGATGCTACACCTAAGCAGTACTTTATGAAACACCAAACCACCTGCTGTCTTACAATAGAATTTCTGTGGATACACCACCCTCTGTAACCCATTGAGCGCTGGAGAATCTGATGTGACGTGGAACATGGCACAGAGACGGTAAAGAAACAGAATGAGATAAACCCACTCATGGGGAATGCACTGGCAGAATATAGGGGCATATTAGCAAGAACCTCATTAAAATTATCGCTGTTTTAGCGGCAGGAAACTGCCGCTAAAACGGCGATAATGGGCTTGCTAATATGCGTTATAGAATTCCAATAGAAGCCCAGGTAAGATGTGCAGGACATCTAACCTGGGCTTCTATTGGAATTCTATAACGCATATTAGCAAGCCCATTATCGCCGTTACTGCAATAGTTTGAACGAGGTTCTTGCTAATATGCCCCATAGTTTCCAGTGTTTATAAAGGAACCAAACCCCTTGAGAATCCAACCGCTGTGGAATCCTACATTGCGATCTTGGCTTGAATTAAAGGAGACATATACTGAAAGGAAAACAAAACAATTCAATGTATACAATCCCTGTTAATCCCAAAAAAGAAGATTAAGTAATGTCCGATTTTCTGTTCATGCCTTGAAGAGGTCTAGCATCCATTGTGACATCAATTTAAAGAATGCCTTTAACCAATCCTGCATCACCAATTATCATTCCAGGCTGTCCCTTTGTCTGTTGATGTCGGGTTCGGTAGTGAGAGTTATCGTGATATTGTTCAATCCATAGTCCTTCCAAACGATGGTCCCAACTGTACATCACCAGAAATCACTAATCCAAAATGTCCTTGTTTGATGATGTCTGCCTGGGATTTTGAAACCTAATGTGAAATCACTAACCTGAAAGCTTTCTAATCAATCGTGTGTCCTGAATAATCATGAACCATAAATATTTTAAAATGTTCATTTGTTTGAGGAGTCTGATTGGAACTTGATATATTTATGACATCATTGATTTTATGGTATTTCTAACCGATTATGCCTCACAAAACACCTGTAACATTCTGTAATGTTCTTTTGTTGATGTTTGGTTGGGGATTGGTGGCCCATTGTGATATCATTAAGCACAAGACCCAATAACCAATCCTGTATTACCACCAATCACCAACAATCAGGTTCCTGGACTACCCCTTTGATTGAGGAGTCTGGAAGGGGTATGAGATTGGGGCGTTTTTCACTTGGTGATCTCATTAGCCCACTATACATTGCATACAACCTCCAACAATTAAGATTCTGGGATGCAATGTTGATGATTTTTGGTTTATGATAGAGACCCATTGTAATACTACTTACTGGATGCTGCTTATCCAACAATATCTCCCAACTATTCACAAACAATTAGAATTTTGGAATGTCACTTTGTTTCATGATACCAGATTGAGATTGGAGACCCATGGTATTATCAACAGTTGAACAGTCACTTAGTAGCTTAGCTATAGCATAGAGTAGGCGGCCTTAACTTAGGGCAATGTGTAAAGTATGTAATCAGTACCAAAACAGAAATAAAGTCAACATTCAAAACAGTAAAAATCCCAAACTAAATTTGAAAAATAGAGGAAAACTCAATAAGCAAAATGACACCAAGACAACAAAAATCCAAACAGAGTAACTAGAGAAATTAATTTTTTATGTTTTAAGTTAGGATAATGTAAAAAAGTGGCAATGATATACTATTAAAGAGGTAGACTCGGATCTAAGCGCAATTTCATGCCGACCACGATGGATCCAAATCTTGCATTCCGAAATCTGCGACAATGAAAGAAATATGTCAGAATTAAATGTAATTAACAGATTTGGAGTACAACATAGCATCCATTTTGTGAATAAATTAATTTGCCTAAAACTGGCTTCCCAAATAAAGTCTGATTTTGTTCCTCATTTGTATTGTAATATCCCTACTTATAAATAAATATACAAACTTTATTTGATAGTTAATTAAAACTATTCAAAAATAGATAAAACAATACTGACTCATTCATTAATCTGACATTAATAACCTAATTTCAAAACATTACTTACAGATAAAATAAGATATAATGAATCATAGACTGAGCAGTATCCCTACTTCATCTTTCCATTTTTTAAACAGATTTTTATTTTAAAAGATTTTGCATCTGACCATACAAACTTGTATACTATGCTCAATATTTTGTATTCTTCTGAAGAGAAGAAATGCTCTAAACTTCAGAATTATCATCATCAACCTCTAAATTCAGTTATAAAGTGTCCTTAATTTATTTATATAGAATCCAATACCAAATTGTATTCGCTGGAACAGGGCTTGCTTAAAATCCAGGCTTTCCATCTTCCACCTAAGTGAAGATTATTGAGCAATTTTTAATAGCAAAATGATTAAACAATGAGTATATCTCCTCACCATCCTGCAATGTGGTCCTAATAGAGGGAATTTACGTTTTTTTAAATTACATTTTATTTTAACTAAGTACTGTATAGTCGTATAGAGAACTTTCTTGGGGTTGTGTACCATCATAAGAAAGTGTGACAGAAATAATGTAAATTCATGCAATATCGACTGTGAGATTGTTCCATTCATTATATTTTTCAGGGAAGATATGAATGAGTGAATGCATTAATTGAGCATACCTACAAAGTGGCCCCATATCATTTGTAACTCATTGGCTCACAGTGAGGCCTTTAGCCAGCAGTGATTTGCCTACTGGAACCACATAAATCCCTGCTTAGTATTACAGGAACACTGCAAGTTAAACAATTAAAGTGGGTGAAGGTGTCACACTTGACAAGGAGCCCCTTACTAGCTATGAGCAAGTAAACCAATTAGTCAGTATGGTCTGAGGGCTAGCTGTCCCAAAATATTTCATTATGATTGAGGAGTGAGGATTGAGGGACAGATGTACAGCACAATTTTCGTGTCTTAGTGGGTAAATGAGTGTTGGAGCTACAAACCATTCACAGGATACTTGTTTCCGGTCCAGGGAGGACCCGGCTCGGCAGTTCGGGCTGGACTGTTCCCATGAGGAGCAGTGTCAAGACTGATTTGCATATGGCTGGGTCCAAACTGTGGAAGCGTGGTGGGCAAAAAACGATGGATTAAACCCAGATCTCCTGACTGGGGTGACTGTTTGATTCATTATGCATTCCGTCCATCATTTGTTGCTGCAGCACTTTTCGTCCAAGGTCTGGCGGATAGTGTGGCAATCCAAGGGAAACTATTCCCTGATCTCTGCTCCATCAACCATGCTGATGTGTGATATTCTCTAAAGATAGTAAAAAAAATATATATATTTTTTAATTCAACAGGAGTTTTCTTTAAATTCCTTAGACAGATCCTGGCTCTGCTGGTGGAGACCTCCCCAAAAGCCAGAAGGTTCCTAATAGTCACTTTACATTTTTAAGGGTTATTCCTCCATTGTTTCAAGAGGTGGAAATACGTAAGTCTACATCTAAGTGGATACTTCCACATGTAAAGGATGAATTCCACCAATGACGAGATTAAAAATTAGGTGTAGGTGAAGATCTACATTTGCGCCGATCCACACATGCAACTTACCCTTCTGATAAGTGCCGGTACTCTCCCTTTCAAGTTAAAGAAGTGCAGGCACTCAATACCAGACAGCACCTGCCCATTTAAAGCCCTGAGGCATCATTTATGAAAAGTGACGCATCAATGCGTGAAAACAGTTATGCGTCACTTTTCATTGCACCCCCCTTGAGACATCAATGATGCGTCATATTTACAGTGTGATGCATCATGTCGCAAGGAGTTACAGATACGTCCGTATTTCTGACATATCTGTAGGCGCAAAAATGACGCATTGTTGGAGTGTTTCACAAAAGTGGCGCAACTCCAGCAATGGGTCAATACACATGGGCAAGTCTCATGTTAAATGTGCCTGCACCAGTCTTACGCCTGCTGTGAGGCAGGCGTAAAATATTGACACATTTGCGTCCTAAAAGTGACACAGTGAAATCTCATAGATTTCATTGCGTCACTTCTACAAGGCTTTCTTGCGTCAAAACGCCCCCCCTGCATACATTATACCTGGAGCAGGTATAATGTGGCATCTATCTAGATGCGTCACTTTGTAAATATGAAGCAATATACCACATTTTTTACTCTGCTGGTGCGTCACAAAAAGTGACGCACCAGCGGCGCAAAAGTGACGCAAGGGCTAATAAATAAGTCCCCTGGTTGTTTTAATGAAGTATTGCACGCACAATAACACTTACCTTAGCACTAACTTAGAGGAAGATACAACCTGCTGTTCTTTTACAGCAACTTCGATTATGAGGCTATGTATGAAGTCAGGGAGCAAACACCCACGTGAGCTTTCCCTTTGTCCTATGGACAGTGTCAGTAGGAGTAGGCCTAATTTACTACGGCGTTTTCCATATTAAGACAGTTTTATGGCTGGTTTAAGGCATAAAAGAAGGGCTTGCTTCACAAAAGGTGTTGCCCTAAGAAAAGACAGTCTTAAAAGGGTTTCGCTTTACAGAAAACATTTGTGAAAATATCGTGCCTGATTCTCAAAGTTTATTCTTAGCCTTGAAAATATTTTATTTTATTTTATATAGCGCCTTATTTCACAAGTCTGCTTTTTCTAAGCGCTCTCCGCCACACGTGATACTTTCACCTAAGGCAGCCCTCCTTCGGGAGGAATGAAGTCGGGGGGCCTCGAGTCAAGCTCGTGGCCTGCAAAATGTCAGCAATGGGCGTTTAACTCGGAGAGTCGTATCATGCAGACTGCTTTAAACAAGGGAATAACCTTTATACGTCGATTCCTACTCACCCTTCCATGATGAAAGGAATGCGGCAAGTGAAGGGGGGCGGCAAGTCAAGGGAGGCTCGAGGCCGCGCTATACCTGCACCCATCTTTCCCGCCCAAATTGACCGAACTCGTCACACTTGGCTACAACTGCTGAAAGGCGGCGGTGATGAGGTACAGTCTCGACCCTCACCCCTCCCCCAAATACGGATTCTGCTGCCTGATTGATGAAATTGTTTCCAGCCCATAGTTCCCGTAATCTGGGGGAATGGAGCTGCAATGGAATGACGGCATCGAATATGCGTCCCTCTCAAAGGGGGCCGCGTCCCTGATCCCATCTGATGACGCGGGCTCTGGTTTAGGAACCGGAGATAGCGATCAGGCCCCGGCCGCGGTGTTTCCAATACACAGACAGGCTGCGGCTATCTGATGGAAAGAGCGCCTGCTCCCTGCATCTGGCGGCGCCCGCCCGGTACTTACGGGGTCTCTCGAGACGGCGCTGCACGCCACGGACACGGTGCTCAGTCTGACGGACTGGTGAGCGCAGTGCCACGACGCCGCGTTAGGCGCTATTCCACCTTCACCCATTGTTCTCAGGGCTCAACCTGAAATAATCTAGTCAGGTGACAGTGGCAGAGAATGATGGTGCCCCCCTGCAGAATGTGATCGGGACCCCCTCTCCACGTCTCCCATATCTCAGATACATTCATTAGCCTCGAAGTGAATGCCCCCCTGAAAAGCTGGGGCCCCCTGGAGGGTTGCCCCCCTGCTCTTTGCCTCCCAGGTGCTGCAGGGGCTTGTGTTACGCCTCTCTTAGGTGATGGTGGAGCGCATATGAAATTAAGCTCCAGTGGGGGGTGAAGGCTATTTATCAATTTGCACAAACATATCATCTAAAGCACGTGCAGTGATTTAAATGGAAACATAGAAGAGCCTGAACTCACAGGGCAGAGTACCTGCTTTCTCCTGAGAAGTGCAGGTACTCTCCCATTAAATGCAGTGTTTAGAAGTGCAGGTACTCTCCCATTAAATGCAGTTCAGCAGAGCTTAGAAGTGTAGGTACTCTCCCATTAAATGCAGTTCAGCAGTGCTTAGAAGTGCAGGTACTCTCCCATTAAATGCAGTTCAGCAGAGCTTAGAAGTGCAGGTACTCTCCCATTAAATGCAGTTCAGCAGAGCTTAGAAGTGTAGGTACTCTCCCATTAAATGCAGTTCAGCAGTGCTTAGAAGTGCAGGTACTCTCCCATTAAATGCAGTTCAGCAGTGCTTAGAAGTGCAGGTACTCTCCCATTAAATGCAGTTCAGCAGTGCTTAGAAGTGCAGGTACTCTCCCATTAAATGCAGTTCAGCAGTGCTTAGAAGTGCAGGTACTCTCCCATTAAATGCAGTTCAGCAGTGCTTAGAAGTGCAGGTACTCTCCCATTAAATGCAGTTCAGCAGTGCTTAGAAGTGCAGGTACTCTCCCATTAAATGCAGTTCAGCAGAGCTTAGAAGTGTAGGTACTCTCCCATTAAATGCAGTTCAGCAGTGCTTAGAAGTGCAGGTACTCTCCCATTAAATGCAGTTCAGCAGTGCTTAGAAGTGCAGGTACTCTCCCATTAAATGCAGTTCAGCAGTGCTTAGAAGTGCAGGTACTCTCCCATTAAATGCAGTTCAGCAGTGCTTAGAAGTGCAGGTACTCTCCCATTAAATGCAGTTCAGCAGTGCTTAGAAGTGCAGGTACTCTCCCATTAAATGCAGTTCAGCAGTGCTTAGAAGTGCAGGTACTCTCCCATTAAATGCAGTTCAGCAGTGCTTAGAAGTGCAGGTACTCTCCCATTAAATGCAGTTCAGCAGTGCTTAGAAGTGCAGGTAATCTCCCATTAAATGCAGTTCAGCAGTGCTTAGAAGTGCAGGTACTCTCCCATTAAATGCAGTTCAGCAGTGCTTAGAAGTGCAGGTACTCTCCCATTAAATGCAGTTCAGCAGAGCTTAGAAGTGCAGGTACTCTCCCATTAAATGCAGTTCAGCAGTGCTTAGAAGTGCAGGTATTCTCCCATTAAATGCAGTTCAGCAGTGCTTAGAAGTGCAGGTATTCTCCCATTAAATGCAGTTCAGCAGTGCTTAGAAGTGCAGGTACTCTCCCATTAAATGCAGTTCAGCAGTGCTTAGAAGTGCAGGTACTCTCCCATTAAATGCAGTTCAGCAGTGCTTAGAAGTGCAGGTACTCTCCCATTAAATGCAGTTCAGCAGTGCTTAGAAGTGCAGGTAATCTCCCATTAAATGCAGTTCAGCAGTGCTTAGAAGTGCAGGTATTCTCCCATTAAATGCAGTTCAGCAGTGCTTAGAAGTGCAGGTAATCTCCCATTAAATGCAGTTCAGCAGTGCTTAGAAGTGCAGGTAATCTCCCATTAAATGCAGTTCAGCAGTGCTTAGAAGTGCAGGTATTCTCCCATTAAATGCAGTTCAGCAGTGCTTAGAAGTGCAGGTACTCTCCCATTAAATGCAGTTCAGCAGTGCTTAGAAGTGCAGGTACTCTCCCATTAAATGCAGTTCAGCAGTGCTTAGAAGTGCAGGTAATCTCCCATTAAATGCAGTTCAGCAGTGCTTAGAAGTGCAGGTATTCTCCCATTAAATGCAGTTCAGCAGTGCTTAGAAGTGCAGGTACTCTCCCATTAAATGCAGTTCAGCAGTGCTTAGAAGTGCAGGTACTCTCCCATTAAATGCAGTTCAGCAGTGCTTAGAAGTGCAGGTACTCTCTCATTAAATGCAGTTCAGCAGTGCTTAGAAGTGCAGGTACTCTCCCATTAAATGCAGTTCAGCAGTGCTTAGAAGTGCAGGTATTCTCCCATTAAATGCAGTTCAGCAGTGCTTAGAAGTGCAGGTACTCTCCCATTAAATGCAGTTCAGCAGTGCTTAGAAGTGCAGGTACTCTCCCATTAAATGCAGTTCAGCAGTGCTTAGAAGTGCAGGTACTCTCCCATTAAATGCAGTTCAGCAGTGCTTAGAAGTGCGAGTGCTCCCCTTTCAAACAACACAAGTGCAAGCACTCAATTCCGTCCAGTGCCTGCCTATTTAGAACATTGGGCCCATAAGGATGGCGGGGGTGTCTGGGCTTAGAATAAAATGGAGCTTCCTGTATGAACTCTAACGTTACTCATCCTTACATACGCATTCTTACTATACTACGCGTGCCTACGACTTTTTAAGTCTTGCTACATGTATTTATCTGTCTAATTCCGATATATTTTGTCAATATAATGTTTGAAGAAGGGGCCTTGCACATACCTGCTATGACCAGCTGCATTTCTACATCTTCTGCATGAAAAAAGAGCGCACGGATTTACTTTATTTATTTATTTATTTATTTATTTATTTATTGACATTTATTGAGCGCGGCGAATACCCGTAGGCGTCTCGGCGCTGGCGTAAGGGATGGATCAGTATTTTAGAAGACCTAACAAAAAGTGGAGCTATTGGTCAAATAACCAAGTCTTGAGTTGTTTGCGAAATATGAACAGGGAAGGGCTGGTCCTAATGTGTAGAGGAAGGGGGTTCCAGAGTTTGGGGGCGGCAACCAGAAAGCGCCTGTCACCCCAAGTGACTGTTCTGGTACGAGGCACTACTAGGTGATTGTGGTGAGAGGAGCGAAGGGAACGGGTTGGGGTATAGTGATGAAGATTATGTTTAAGGAAGTGGGGGCCTTGGTTATTGAGTGCCTTGTAAAGAATACACAATGATTTAAATTTGATACGGCTACGTATCGGAAGCCAGTGAAGTTCCCTGATGGTGTTTGAGACCGATGCAAACTTGGGAAGTCCCGCCAGCATCCGGGCGGCAGCATTTTGAATGGACTGCATCTTGTTAGTCACCCGGGATTGTGCATTTAGGAATAGAGCATTACAATAGTCCAGTGCGGACAGGACTAGTGAGCTGACCAGAGTTCTCCCAGCAGTGTCCGGTAGGTATGGTAGTAATTTCCTGATCATTCTGAGTTTCATATGAGCAGTCGCCGCAGTCTTGTTAGCGTGTGCCATGAAATTTAGACCTGCATCAAAGGTGATACCCAGATTTCTGACTTTAAGAGCTGGGCTGGGAGGAGTTCCAAACAATGTTGGCCACCATTCTGGTGACCAGGCCGGAGAAAGGTGACCGAAGATGACCACTTCAGTTTTATCTGAATTAAGTTTGAGACAATTCGTGGCCATCCAGTCACCTATGGCCACCATTCCCCTGGTGAATAACTTGGCCACTTCATCCCCATCCCCTTTAATGGCCAGTACCAGTTGGGTGTCGTCGGCGTAGGAGGTCAGGCTCATCCCAAATGCTTTGATGACACTAGCAAGGTCCGACACGTATATGTTGAAGAGCGTCGGACTTAGGTGCGAGCCTTGGGGAACCCCACACGGCAAGGACACCTTAGGAGATTGGTATGGTCCAAGGGATACCGCCTGAGTTCTGTTAGCCAGAAATGATACAAGTAGGTCCAGCGCTGTTTCCTGGACCCCTAATCGTTCGACTTTAAGGCTTTGAAAGGAAACTGTAATACATGAAGGGCCATATTTATCACCAAGCCACAGCAGCCAGTCAGCTTGCAGCGCTGCACTGCGTGAGTACCAAAGAAAGGGCAGGAATGCACGCATTTAAGTCAACACAGCGCATTTTCCCCTGCGGTGGAGCCCTTTGGCAGCCTAGTGCCAACGCAGGCACCCTTGCACCATGGTCAAGGGTGCCTGTGTTGTGAGGAAAGATTGCTTTTGTGTAGGATGGAGAACTTGAGATTTGTGAATTTGTGGCCTTGCGTGACTTCATCGCTCTCATTTCTAACACCTTGCATGCTCACGACGAGCTCAGTTCGTCATGAGGCACGGTGGCGCTGTGCTGATGACGAGCTGAGCTCGTCATGACCCGCGCAGCACTCCCACGCGGGGATAATTCCCCTGCTGTGCTGAACGTTCGATGAAAACAGGCGTGGTCATGACGAGCTCAGCTCGTCATGAACACAGCGCCACGTGCAGCGTGACAAGCCGAGCTCGTCACTAGCACTGTGGCGCTGCGCGCGCCCACCATCCCCCCAGCGCCGCAGGGGAATTAGCCCTGCGGTGAAGGGGTTAAGTTGCGGCACTCCTGCACTACATTGCGTGGTGCAACAGCGACACAAAGGGGCTCATAAATATACACCCCATAGTGCACAATGAATAGACTATGAAAAGAGTTAAAGAGCATATTTGATGTAATATATTTCGATTAAGTAGTTTTATACATCTCAATGTAGAGCTCAACAGGCATAATTCCAAGTATCATTGAGTTGGGTAACAATAAACATCTGTTATTCAGCGGCAAGATACCCAAGGGTGAACTTGTGCTTTACAAATACACATGTTATGTTATTATTCCATCCGGAGCGGGAGCTTCGGGTGAAATTCTGCCACTCGCTGCTCTGCCCCTTGTCTCTGGATCCAGTAATCATAGTCAGCAAACTCCCAGTCCCAGTGCGACTGGACCCGAAGTGCATCTGGTGAAAAGGCTGCAGGGGTTGAGGGAGTGAGCACAGCATGGCCCCTCAGAACAATGTGAAAGGAGGGATTCCACTCACACTCCAAGCCTCCATCCACCCACCCATCCACAATTCCCCTCACACCCCAGGAGAGGGGCAGGTGAGCCTGAGGCAGAGCTCGGACCTGCGTGATCCATTCCTCTCCCCACCACAACACTACAGGGGAGAAGCAAACAACCATCACCCGGACTGCCTCAGCCCACCCTGACTTCCACCCACGACCCCAAGGAGCCATACTGCTGCCATTTTCCTCCTGCTGTAAGCAAGTGGAGTAGGACACCAGACTTGCCCTTAGATGTGGTGGAGACAAATGTTAAAGGACACACTATTCCAAGGTCAGTGCAGTTATTCCCCATTCCTAGGCCAAACCTTTTTGGGGGGTACCATGCGGAATCAGAATTTCCAGTAGCCCAGCATCACATTCCACTATGAGGGTCCTAGTGTGTGGATAATAGCCCTTGGCCTCATCGTTTGCCCGTCTCTGCCTGCTGTGGCAGTACATTCATTCTGCAGTCTAAAGCTCTCTCTGGGTTCTTACATTATAGAGCTGTGGACACGTTTCAGCGCTATGTTATCATTTAATTAACCACTGCCACTTAATATAGCCGCATGTCTTCTATGTTATACGCACACAAACTCATTATCAGTACCAATACTTCCAAATATCTGCCTAATATAAGCATATAGTACTCTTGACCCAAGCAGCATCTTTGAATGTTTGTATTTAAAAGGCACGGGTTGCCTCCGCAGACGTTAGTGCAAACTAACAGCAGGCTTTGCATTAATATTGTTGCCCAGTCTTCCTCCTCCATTCCAACACCTTCACTCATGTGGTGTATGTACTGCTATGTATGCAGCGTGCACTCAGCAGCGGAGCAACAGACATTAACGGGGGTAGCAACAGAGTGCTGTACATTAACGGGGGTAGCAACAGAGTGCCGTATGTTAATGGGGTAGCAGCAGAGTGCTGTACATTAACGGGGGTAGCAACAGAGTGCTGTACATTAACAGGGTAGAAACAGAGTGTGGTACAGTAACAGGGTCACAACAGAGTGCTGTACATTAACGGGGGTCACAACAGAGTGCTGTACATTAACAGGGTAGCAAGAGAGTGCTGTACATTAACAGGGTAGCAAGAGAGTGCTGTACATTAACAGGGTCTCAACAGAGTGCTGTACATTAATGGGGGTAGCAACAGAGTGCTGTACATTGATGGGGTAGTAACGGAGTGCTGTACAGTAATGGGGTAGTAACAAAGTTCTCTACAGTAATGGGGTAGGAAATGAGTATTGTACATTACTGGGGAAGGCATGTAGTGCTGTATATTATTGGGGTAGCACCAGAGTGCTGTATATTAATGGGGTAACAAAGAAGTGCTGGACATTAACAGGAGTAGCTACAGAATGTTGTACATTAATGGTGGTAGCAATGGAGTGCTGTACATTAACGGGGATAGCAACAGAGTTCTGTACAATAATGGGGGTAGTAACGGAATGCTGTACAGTAACATGGTAGGAATGGAGTGCTGGACATTTATGAGGAAGGAATGAAATGCTGTATATTAATGTGGTAGCAACAGAGTGCTGTACATTAATTGAGGTAGCAAAAGAGTGCTGTACATTAACAGGTGTAGCAACATAGTGCTGTACAATAATAGGGGTAGCAACAGAGTGCTGTACATTAACGGGGGTAGCAACGGAGTGCTGTACATTAATGAGGGTAGCAACAGAGTGCTGTATATTAATGGGGTAGTAACGGAGTGCTGGACAGTAATGGAGTAGGAAACGAAGTGCTGGACATTAACGGGAGATGCTACAGAGTGTTGTACATTAATGGTGGAAGCAATGGAGTGCTGTACTTTAATGGGGCAGCAACAGAGTTCTGTACATTAATGGGGGTAATAACGGAGTGCTGTACAGTAACAGGGTAGAAATGGAGTGCTGGGCATTAATGGGGAAGGAATGAAATGATGTACAGTAATGGGGTAGGAATGGAGTGCTCCATATTAATGGAGGAGAAAGGGAGTGCTGGACATTAACGGGAGTTGCTTCAGAGTGCTGTACATTAATAGGGAATTTAATGGAGTGCTGTACGTTAATGGGGTATCAATGGAGTGCTGTACGTTAATGGGGTTTCTTTTTTTTTGTTGATTTCAACATTCTTTTATTAGCAAGTTTTATATATACATACAGTAGAGTGATAGCATTGCCTCGCGGACTCCGTAAGGGTTACAACGGGCTTGGCGGGCTACATGGTGGAGCGTATATCACAAGATCGGTAGTGTAGGCACATTGTTAAATCTTGTTGCACCCTTGTTGAAAAAGAAAGTGAGTGAGAGATGAAGAGAAGAGGGTGAAAAGGAAATGAAGTGGAGATAGAGATGAGTTATCGCATGGTTGTGCTGTGCCAAGCACAGGTGGTCGGTGGTGAGGTGGAGACTCCTATAGGACCATCTCATGGGGGTTTGTGCATACCCAGGTGTATGTCTAGGGATGACCACATTTCGTCTCTCGCTGTAGGGTTGGGAGCGTGTGTTGCCGCTATGTTGTCGGCCCCTCTTAGAAAGGTGATCCAGTTGACCCAGCCCTTGAAGGTGGCCTTCCTTGTGTTTTTCCAGTTTGCTAAAATTGTTTTGACTGCTGCCGTGAGGAGGAGCTCTATCAGGTCCCCGTCCTCTTTTGAGTGGAGGTCTGGGGCCATGAAGGCCGTCACTAGTCCTACAAAGCCTGGCTGTATGTCCCTCCCCACTGCCTTTGTGATGAAATCTGTGATTTTGGCCCAAAAGGCCCTGACTCGGGTACAGTGAAAGATTAGGTGTGCAAGGTCTCCTCTCTCTTTTTTGCAGTTCCAGCAGGTGTCGCTCTTTCTGACCCCTACCTCCGAAAGTCTGGCTGGCGTCCAGTAGGCTTTGTGTAGTAGCCAGTATTTTGTCTGTGCAACCTGGGATGAGATTTTGTTTTGGGAGGCGGACAGCCACAGGCGGCTTTTTTTCCTTCTCATTCAGTTGTCTGCCTAGAAGCTTTTCCCAGAACCCCATTGTCTTTTTGTTGAGTTTTGACGTTGTCGGACTTAGTAATTTGTAAAGATGGGAGGTGTGCTGGCCTAGCTTGTTTAGGTTCCCCATTGTATTGTAAGATGGAGGGTGTGTTCTTGTCCAGATTGGCTTTCGAGACGGCAGCTTTGATTTTGAGAAACCCATAAAATTCAACCGTGGTTAGGTTGTGGGGGTTTTGTAGGGCTTCGAAAGTTAGTGGTGCGTTGTTTTTTTCCAGTTGTTGGGGAGTGGATATGCCCTTCCCCAGCAAGGTGTTGTTTGCTTGGTACTTCCCTTTATTTCGAATTTTGGGATTGTACCATAGGGATTCCCATTTAGTGTTTCTGATGCTATGTTCCATTTTTTTGTCTACTCTGAGTAGGGCTGTTTTTGTGTTTTTGAGGATAGTGTTGTTGGCCTCTGGGTGTTTTTTTGCCATGAGCATTGATATGGGGTCCAGACCTCCTAGCATGGCTTTTTCTAGCTCTACCTACACTGGTGTGTATTCCTTATCAGGGGCCAGCCAGTGGGCCCCCAGTCTGACCAAGCACACTGTTTGGAATGTCTTGAAGTCAGTTATGTTGAGTCCTCCTAAGTGTTTGCTCAGTCTAAGTTTGTGCAGGCTTATCCTGGGTTTTTTATCTTTCCATATGAATTTGTTAATCATGGCGTCTAGTTGTTTGTGGAAGTCTGTTGTGAGTGTTTGAATTTAGGTATTTTGTTTGAATTTGTCTATTGAGTAAACTTGAAGACCTCTGTCCGGCTGGACATGTCACTTGGAATATAGAACTGATTCTGTCTATATTTATTGTTCCTTCTATTATTGAATGCATGGGACCGCTGTTGCTTGTAAAAAGTGAGTGTTAGTGGTAGCATACCTAGCAAGTAGTTGATAATTGGCGTTATCATCATCTTGATAGTCTCTACCCTACCCCACCAGCTTATGTATTTAGGTGACCAGACGGTCAGTTTATCCTTAATCTTTTTTAGGGTGATAGTCTTGTGTTCAAGGGTGTCCCTGAGGTCTATGCCGAAATGGAGTCCGAGGTATTTAAGGAGCTTCTTTTGCCAGGTCAGCCCTGAATGGCCCAGGACCGCACTTGTTGTGTGGACGTTCATAGGTTTGCATTCTGACTTGTCTCTGTTGAGTCTGTAACCCGAGACTTTTGCATACTCCTCAATGGTTTTCATTAGTGCCGCTATCGATTCTGTGGGTTTTTTGGTTATGATCAGGACGTCGTCAGCATATGCTGCCAGTTTTACCGTCTTCCTGTGTGTGTCTACCCCTGCGATGTCGGGGTTGCTCCTGATCATGCTACGGAGTGGCTCTATTGCCAGTAGGAAGAGGGCTGGAGAGAGGGGGCAGCCTTGTCTTGTTTCCCTTTCCAGTGTTAGTGGCTCTGATGTTCCTCCATTGACTACCACTCTCGCTTTGGGTTTGTTGTATAGGGCCATCACCATGCCCCTATAGATCGCTCCTAGCCCAAACTTCTGCATGCACTGTTCCAAGTATGGCCAGGAGGACACTCTGTCAAAGGCCTTCTCGGTGTCTAATGCTATCATGACCGCTGGTTCTGCACTGGTAGATGTGTGGTTGATTAGGTTGCAGAGAAGTCTTGTGTTGTCTTGGGAGAGTCTTTTCTTGATGTAGCCTACTTGTGAGTTGTGGATAAGGTGAGGGAGATAGCTATTCAGTCTGTTTGCTAATATTTTTGCATAGATTTTGCAGTCAACATTGATCAGCGTGATTGGTCTGTAATTTTGTGGGTATTGTGGATCTTTCCCTTCTTTCGCTATCACTATGATATTTGCCTCCGCCATAGTTTCTGTCATTCGCCCCTTTTGTACACAGTGTGTAAACACCTCTACCAAGGTGGGCTTCAGCAGTTGTAGGGAGAGCTTGTAGAAGCTCGCTGAATACCCGTCTGGTCCGGGTGCTTTGTTTACCTTAAGTGATTCAACCGCTCTTTCAATCTCCGCCCCTGTTATGTTGGAATCCAGCAGTGATCTTTGGTGTTCTATCAGAGTGGGTAGTTCTGTTAGCCCCCCGTCCTCTAGTAGGTTTTTGTCTGTTTACTTTGTACAGTTCGCCGTAGAAATCTTTGAAAGTTTTCAATATTTCTTTGTTGGCTGCGTGGGTCTTTTTTGCAGAGTCAGTGATTGTGGCTATAGAGTGCTGCCTTTGTTTTGCTTTTAGGTAGGACGCTAGTGCCCTCCCTGCTTTGTTAGCCGTGCACAGGTTGATTGCTTTATATTTATTTATCCACGTGCCTGCCCTTTCGCTTAGGATTCTGTTTAGCTCATATTTCTTCTTAGTCAGGGCAGTCAGCGTGTTGGCGTCCACTAGATTGGCACAGTGGCCTTTCTCCAGGTCCGCGATATCATTCTCGAGGTCTTTAATTTTTTTGTTTCTTTCCCTATTCATCTTGGCCTTGATGTTTAGGAGTTTCCCTCTAACGGTGGCTTTGAGGGCGTCCCACAGGACGCCTTTGTCTACTTCTGCATTATCATTGAAGGTCAGGTACTCCTTAATCGCCTCCTCGATCTCTGTGACATGTGCGGGGTGCTGCAGAATGTCGTTGTTTAGTCTCTAGGTTGCTCATTGTGTCTGCCGCTGATGGAGAGACTGATGTGTGCGTGGTCTGAGATTGTTATAGGCGCTATCTCTGTGTAGTCGATGAGGTGTGTGTGTGAGACTGACATGAATATGTAGTCTATTCTACTGTATGAATTGTGGGGGTGCGAGTAGAATGTGTATTCTCTTGCGTCCGGGTGTTGTAGTCTCCAGGGATCTTTAAGGTGGAGCTTTGTGCATAGGTTTGATAGGGTGTTCTGCTCTTTGGCTCTATGGCTCTGCCTAGCCGGGTGTCTGTCGGTGGCCTGGTCTAGCACCTCATTCATGTCTCCGGCCAGCAGTAGCAGGTCATCATCGGGGAGTTTGTCTAGTCTGCTCTCTATATTATTCCAGAATTCCTTATTTTCTGCGTTAGGACCATAGACGTTGGCTATGTGTATGGTCTCATCCCCTCTTTTCAGGCTCGTTATGAGCAGCCTGCCATCATCATCAGTTTGGCTTTCGTGTAGGACTAGGTTACTTTTCTTGTGTATAAGTGTGACGACTCCTCTTTTTTTATTTTTGGCCGGGGAGCAGAAGGTGCTGCTTATCCAGCTTTCTCTGAGGCGTGGCGCGTCCTCCTCTGAGAGTTTAGTCTCCTGGAGGACATACACATCGGCCTTTAGTTTTGCTGGGTAGTCTAGTGTACTTCTGCGCTTGACAGGGTGATTGAGGCCTTTGACATTTAGGGACACCACCTTGATGTCCGAGTTCAGCTGACTAGGTGCAGGTGTTGGTGTTGTCATGAGGTTGCGTATCTATCGCCTGTTTGTATGGTGTGTCCCATCTGTCGGCTGTGTGTGAAACTCCCTTGCTGGTTTACCACTGGTGTTTGCGATCTAGATCTCTGACGGCCATGCTTTGGCCAGATCAGTGGGCTGTTGGCTCTGTCTCCGAGACAGATGTAGTGCGAGGACAGAAAGTCAGGGATAGAAAAGAAGGAAGAAAAAGAAGATAGACACAGAAGGCTATAGCAGTAGTAGCGTACCACTGTACTTGAAGGCCCCCCCTCCCCCTGCCCCCTCTCCCTCTGCTCCCCCCTCCCCCGTGCTTCGTACTATAGGCGTGCGACAGTGATGTTCCCCCCCAAACCCCCCCCCCCCCGAGAGTAGTCTCTGGCTTGGTCCCGCTAGACCCTCTGGATCACATATTGAAAGTTCCTCCCCCTTGTCTGCTCAGGTACTATGAGCATCTGTGGTAGTTACTCAGCAACTTCAAAAGGATATACATTGATCATTGTCTTCCTATGGGGGTTCCGGTTTTCCTCCGGATCTGTCTCTGGTGTGGACATATCTTGAGGTAGATCGGTTCAATAGCAGTACTGAGGTAGGTTAGTTGGTTGCGTGTTTGTGCAGCTCATCTGCTCCAACAAAAGGAGTGGGCTGATCAGTCTTGAGGTAGATGCGTTGGTCTGAGCCTGATCTGGTTTGAGAGGGTGGCACAAGGCCACGAGGTAGCGTCGGTTGGACACACTAGTCTGGCTTGCAGCAGAGTTCATGTTCATAGACCGTTGTTGTCTTTTTCTCCGTTGTTCGATGGGGCTCGTCTTTTTCCTGTGCCTGGGCTTTGTGCCTCCATTTCCTCCGTGGTGGGGCCTTGTAGATATCTCCTGAGCTCACCAGGGTCATCGAACAGCCGGGTGCCCCTCATGTCCGTGATTCTCATTCTTGACGGTCCTGCGAAGCTAAAGGTTATGCCTCCTCTTTTCATTCTGTCTCTTAAGGCTAGAAAGCCTTTCCTGGTTTCCACTGTTAGCTTTGGAGAAATCTTGTGTGATTATGATTTTATTCCCGTTCCAAATCAGGTTTAGTTCTTCCTTGCGATGGCGAAAATAGCTTCTGTATGGTGGCTGCGAAGCGGTTTGCAGATGATTGGGCGCGGCCCTCGGCCGTGTTGGGGTTTGTGGCCTGGTATTCTGTACGCCTTATCAATTTCAAATTGTCTATAAAACGTTATTCCTGTTAGTTGTGGCAGCAGTGTCTCTAGTAGGGCTACGCAGGACCCGGTTTGGTCCTCCTCTCCTTCCGGGACGCACAGGAGGCGTATGTTTCCCCTCCTATTCCTGTTGTCTTGCTCTGCCATCATTTTCTGGAGGTGATCTGTGGTCTTTGCCACGTGTGTCAGCTCTCTGCGCATTTGCCCGCTGTTGTCTTCTAGGTTGCTGATCCTTTCCTCTGCTACTGCCAGCCTACCATTTGCTTTGCTCTGATCCTCTCTTATGGCCGCTAATTCCATCTGCATATTGTCTATTGTTTTCTTTGTTGCTTTAGCGAGCTCATTCCCTTCAGTGATTTTTTTTTAAGGAGTGTGTCTAGAGTGTTTTCGCTGTTCTGATTGTTCTTAAGTTTTGATGGGGATTCCAGTGTGTCTTTCCGCACCTTTTTGATGTTGTTGGAGGATTTGCCTTCGTGCCCTGCCATCGCCACGACCCCTCTTCTGGCTAGATATGTTTGAAGCCTGTCGACCCTTTGTTGTGTTGTGCCTAGTCCTTCCAGTCCGAACCTGCAGGGCTCTCTAATTGTCCTTGTTCTGGTCTTAGCACCCGCCAGTGCCGCTTATGGGTGAGCGTTTGCGTGGGCTTTGGTTGTGATGGCCTCCTCTCTAGCTGTCTCTCTCCGTTGCCAATCGCTCTCGTGTGTGCTGAATGTTCCTGGGGTGTTGGAAAGGCATTCAAGATGATTTTCATAAATTAGGGGTTTACACAGTTGAACTCCACAGTGACGTTGCGTACCCCGTATAAACACTTGCATTACATTTCAGACATATGTACAATTTAACCACCAAGAGATTAAGCGATGGGCCCCCACGACAAGATTTTCAGTCAGGCCCTAGTGGTGGTATCAGAAGCCCCTTCCCTCCCTTCAAAAGGCAGCAGTTTAGGCCACAGACTACGTCCTATTCGCATGGAGCACCCCGAACACAACATATATGGGACATAAGTGACGAACTCCAGCCACCTGCTCAACTGCATATGGATAGGGCTCTACTGTGTCCAATGAGTCTGTTTAGGGAGCTGGTCTCTCTTTATGTGTACACTAGAGGTGGGTGAGCCAGCAAATTAACAGGGAGAACCGAGCCAGAGCGGAGCCAAGGGTCTGGCTGGGCTCTACGCACCGGTGCATGAACCCGGAAATGAAATTACTTGGCATGTAAATCATACAACAAACATCTTGTAGAAATACAATAAAGTTTGTTTAAATTCAAAAAAGTGTATTTCTTTGACATGCGGAAGTGATTAGCCTTAGTACTACTGAATATATCACTGCACCGAGAGGCATTTATTAAAAGTGCTAGTTTTTAAATATTCCTGTCCCCTCCCTCTTGAGAATAAGCCAATGGTGAACAAAGGGGCAAGTCACATGTCATGTACAACATAATACATGCCTAGAGTCTGAGAGAGCCAACATTATATTCTATTAAATCAAACATAAGACTTTTTTCTACAGGGTACATCCTAAACTTGCATAGTTAAATGAAAAAAAGTGTTTGGTAGAATAAAATATTTGTCAAGGTTCACGCAATTTTATGAAACAGCGAAGCATGAATTAAACCCAGGTCTTCTAGTTCCACATTGTACAGCTCAGCCACTAAAAGAGTATCTCTTCCTATCGCCCGTGTTACATCAACTGTTACTTCTTTGTCTATGATGCCTGGCGCATGAGTTTAGGGCGTTTGGTGGCAGGCAGAAGCCACTTGCTTTGAGGGTTCAAGAGGGTTCAAGAGCACCTCAGACTGATCCAGAACCTGGCACCAGGTGGCTCCTTCCAGTCAACACCCAACACTCCTGACTGAATCACTCAAGAACATTACTGTACTTAATGTATTGGCACACATTTCCTGCAGGCACACGTCAGACACACAGGCTCTTCCAAGCACCACCATCATTACCAGGACTGTGTGTGGAGTAGTCCTGGTAATCACCTCGAGAACGCCAATGACAGCAACTCCACCACCCTGCTTGACAACCTCCCTAACCTCGGACTCAAACAGCTCGTCACGACACCCACCCACTCTGCCGGTCACACGATCGACCCCATCTTTTCAGCCAGCAACCACGTCACCTTCAGCCACACCACTGAACTCCACTGGATTGACCACAGCTGCGTCCACTTCTCTTTCGAGAAACACACCACGCACAACCACCCGCAACGAATCCCCTACCGCAGCTGGAACAAGGTCACCGAAGACCAGCTAATCACCACCCTCACCCGAGACCCACCAACCGACCGCACTGACACCGACACAGTCGCCCACAACTCCAGGCAATAAATCAATGACTGCGCCAACACTCTCGCCCGATCTAGAAACCCTCAAACGGACGCACCAACAGAAGGGCCATCTGGGTCAACACCAACCTCCAAGCATCCAAGCAAACTTGCCGAAGACTCGAGAAGAAGTGGCGCCACAAACATACACCGGACAACCACGCTACCCTCAAGAACCCCAGCCGCAAGCAACACCAACTCATTCAAGCCGCCAAATGGACCTCCTTCAAGGAACGCATCAACAACGCGCACAACAGCAAAGAGCTCTTCAACATCGTGAAAGAACTGGCCAACCCCAGCTCCAGCTCTAATGACATCCCGCCGTCGCAAAACCTCTGCAACTCCCTAGCCACCTTCTTCCACCGCAAGATTGCAGACGTCCACAACAGCTTCAATCCAGACCCCCCAGACAGCCGCCGACACATCAGACCCTCCACTCCCAACCACACCGGCCTCCTGATCACCTGGAACTAGATCAACGATGATGACAACTTCAAAATCATGAACACCATCCACTCCGGCTCAACATCAGACCCCTGCCCTCACCACATCTTCAACAAAGCAAGCTCCATCATCGCACCCCAACTCCAGAAGATCATCAACAGCTCCTACGAGACCGCCATCTTCCCGGAGAGCTGGAAACACGCCGAGATCAACGCCCTACTCAAGAAACCCAAGGCGGACCCAAAGGAACTCAAGAACTTCTGGCCCATCTCCCTGCTCCCGTTCCTGGTGAAAGTCATCGAGAAGACGGTCAAGATGCAACAGACCCGCTTCCTTGAGGAGAACAACATCCTGGACGCGTCCCAATCCAGATTCCGCAGCTACCGCAGCACCACCGACGACATCAGGACCCTACAGGACATCGGGGAAACTGCGGCCCTCATCCTCCTGGACCTCTCGGCCGCCTTCGACACCGTCTGCCACCGCACCCTACGCACACGCCTCCACGATGCAAGGATCCGTGAAAAAGCCCTGGACTGGACCACCTCCTTCCTCACGGCAGGACCCAGAGAGTCTGCCTCCACCCATTCCGATTGGAAGCTCACCAAGATCACCGGCAGCATACCCCAAGGATCATCCCTCAGCCCAACCCTTTTTAACGTCTACATGGCACCGCTCGCCAACATCGTCCGATCGTACGACCTCAACATCATCTCATACGCCGACGACACCCAGCTGATCCCTTCCCTCACCAAGGACCACGCCACCGCCAAAACCAACCTCCACGAAGGAATGAAGGCTGTAGCAGAATGGATGAAGAACAGTCGCCTGAAACTGAACTCTGACAAGATGGAGGTCCTCATCCTCGGCTTCACCGCCTCTGCCTGGGACGACTCCTGGTGGCCAGCCCGCTGGGAGCTGCAACGACACCCACCAACCATGCACGCAACCTGGGATTCATCCTGGACTCAACACTATCAATGACCCAGCAAGTCAATGTCATCTCCTCCTCCTGCTTCAACACCCTCCGCATGCTTCGCCACCAGAACCAGAAGGACGGTCACCCAAGCCCTGGTCAGCAGCAGGCCGGACTACGGCAACGCCCTCTATGAGGGAATCACGGCCAAACTCCAGAGAAGACTTCAACGCATACAGAACGCCTCTGCAAGCCTTATCCTTGACATCCACAGCCACATCACTGCCCACCTGAGAGACCTGCACTGGCTCCCTGTCAATAAGAGGATCACCTTCAAGCTCCTCACCCACGCTCGCAAAGCACTCCACAACACCGGACCGACATACCTCAACTAACGACTCACCTTCTACTCTCCGAACCGCCAGTTTCGCTCCGCTGATCTTGCCCTCGCCACTGTTCCACACATCCACCATACGACCACCGGAGGCAGATCATTCTCCCACCTCGCCGCCAAGACATGGAACACCCTCCACATCCACCTACGACAGACCCAGGACCTGCTGACCTTCAGGAGACTTCTCAAGACCTGGTTGTTCGAACAGTAGCAGCACCCCCACCTCCCTCAGTGCCTTGAGACCCTCATGGGTGAGTAGTGCACTCCACAAATGATTGAATGATTGATTGTTAGCTTTTTGGCTCGCCCACCTCTATTACTCCTACAGCGCTGCACTCAAAAAATAGTTTGCTCCCAAGGACAGTGCTTAATTTGAGCTGGTGGTTTCCGGTGCTTGTCACTGGCACTTAATTGTCAACACTGGCTCTTATGACAGTCTGCAACATGGTGGCTCTGTTTAATTTAGAGATGCGCACAACAACAGTTGTTTATTAATTCAGTCTACAATAAAAATGACAAATACTTGCCGCCCAAACCATTCTTATAGCTTTGAGGGCCTGGAATAGCCACACTTGTAGCCGTGTGATGGTTAGTAGTTGTGTTAGTTCTGTCATTGGCAGCACTTGCCAGGGCCAGGGGTGGAGCAAGCTGCAGTGGCCTCCTGACTGGGGCCCTGGCACTTATTTTGTTACAAATTAAGCACTGCTCAAGGCGCTAGATTACAAGGGCTAGCATGTTCATCCAGGAAACCTAGCATTTCACAGGTGGGCTGCAGATCAGGGTGCTTTTTTCCGGGGCTGGATGAGCGCACGAGACAGCCGGAAAGGCCACATGGACCCAGGGCCTCTACTGCAACTGATTGAGCGGCCCATCTGCTCCATCACTCAGAGCAGCGCCATTTTACAGCCATCTTGTTCTTCCGGCCTGGAAGAAGAAGTGAACTGTAAAATGATGTTACAGAGCATCTGGAATACTTGGCCAGCTGATGTTTTTTTTTTTACCCTCTAAATTCTTCAACAATAATCGGGGTTAGAAGATCAAGTGATCAATCCTGCTATTAAACAAACAGCTTAGTTAATTTCAAACAGACATCACCATGATTTAAAGATCAAACTATAAGATGACAGAACTGTTCTGCATTATAGAACGGAAGATGCAAAGATTCTTTCCTTTAAGTGAGATTGAGGGCAGAGCTGCACATGATTAACAACAGCAACTTTGCAAAGAGGAACGCAGGCATCAGTTAACTGCTTTTCGATTATTTGCCACCTGCCTTTTTCCAGATTTCCCTTTTTCATAATTGTGAATTCAGGTCATCTTTAAATAGCAGTATTATTGCACAACTAATTTTTTAAGGGCCTTCCACCCACCGGGTGTCCCCTTCTCTTTCCAGTAGCAGGGTGGAATAGCTTTGGGGCAACACTACAGCTATAACCAAGCAAAATGAAAACACTGAAAACCTTCCTCACTATGGATGCTATGAGAGGATGGCACTGACCTTGGAACGGGGATATTGACCTTGAACCACTGACCTTGACACTGAAACATAGGCCACCAATAGGGATGCTGGAACAGAGGCCAGGGAGACTAGGACAGGCTCAGTTCAACATCCAGTGATTCTGGGAGAATCCCTTAAACCCACAGTGCCCAAAAATGTGTAACTCCTGGTTCTCTTGTAAAGTGCTCTGGGCCCTGGAACCAGGCTTGCACTACATAAAACTAAGGAGGCATGATTGAATTTTGAACTTTAGTTTTTCTCATAGGACAGCTACTGCCATTCTACAGTGAAAATAAAGTTTGTGGGCTGGTCACTGTAGTTACACACCAACACTAAGGGCCATATTATCAAGAAAGGGCGATACATTATCACCGCTTTTATGGGCAGGAAACTGCTGCTAAAGCAACGATAATGGGCTTGATAATATGCCCTTGTGAATTACCACAGAAGCCCAGATTCTGGTGTTAACCTGGGCTTCTATGGGAATTCACAAGGGCATACTATCAAGCCCATTATTGCCGCTTTAGCGGCAGTTTCCTGCCGATAAAAACAGCGATAATGTATCACCCTTTCTTGATAATATGGGCCTAAATTCTTCCATGGACTACAGTGCAATAGTAGGCACCCTAGCGTGAGCACCACATAGCATACCCAGGGGTTAATTATTTATTCTAAAGATTGTTCCTTCTTGTCAAAAAGGTTATTTTGAAAGGTTGCCTGCAGGTGTAAAAGTTGTGGTAGTCAGGTTACACATGTAGGCCTGACGCCCTGTTTTTAATTGACAGCCTAGTGGATGGTATTGCGTGTGCTGCAGTCAATAGGTGGCATTTAACTTTTCCAAGTCATTCGTGCATTTTCCTGCGCCATTTACTATAGGTTTCCTAAAATCTTAGATATGCCAATTGGGTACTAGCCAATTTTACCATGTTTTAGAGGCCAGACCCATACACTGGGAACTGGACAGCAGTACCCCATAGTGTAGAGTTAAAAAGCATACCAACACAAGTCAGGAAAAAATAGGGGATGACCACACAACATAAGGAATTTCTGGCATGCACCCTTCGACATACAATATATTAGGTATTCGTGTGGAACAATTCTAAAATCCAAAATATAATTGCATTTAAAACCTAACCTGTTTTGACCAATGCTCCAGTCCCAAAATACACCATCTTCCCAAAACATCCACTTGCTTTTTTGTAAGCAGTGCATATTTTCTTTATAGGTAGGTACATGGATGATTCTATACTTCAGAGAAATATTAATCCTTGGCTATCAGGTTAACATCTCAGTGTTGGAAAAGTTTATTAGCTTCTCTCAGGGACGATAGACGGGGTGGAGACAAAGAGCATTACTCCCCACACACGTGCCAAGCCTTTTTAGGGAAGAAGGACTGATGGTGAAAAAGAGAACACACCTAAAGCCACAAGGTGGCGCCAGAGGATGGAGCTGCTGTGCTCTGCGAACAGGTTGTCGTGGGTAGATGCCTTTGACATGAGGAGCCTGGCAAGTTTTTGACACGGGACCCATAAAACCTTATGACATGCCTGTGTTCCCTTCTGACTTGCATTTGAACAACAGTACATTTAATCTGCGCTATTATAATTAAGGCTTCCAGTTTTCCGTTTTTACTGATTTTTACAGATCCCTACAGACAGAAAGCAATCTATTTTCTGTCTTTATTTATTTTAAAAGTGGAAAAATACAGAAAATAGTGTTTCTTGTGATTATTCTCCTTGTTGTCTTTCAAAAATTCCATTCGAGATCAAATTTCAAGCAGATAGACACCATGTGGATTTAAAAACAGGATGAGATTAACTTAAATGCAGGCATATGTTAACATATATTTGTAGTTAATGCTAATATTTACCGGTCGGTGTAGTGTTTTGTTATATTTGGTTGCTTAATTTGCTAAAACGCGAGCATGAGTGTGTCAGTTAAATAAATGTGACAATATACCATTTTACAATTCCATTTATTCTCAAACATAAAACAAATATGGGTAAATACAGATCAAATAGCCCAAAAATAAATATGGATAAATACAGATGAAAATATAAAAAAAATGAATACTATAAAACTGGGAGCCCTAATTAAAATACACTTTTTGGTGCCTTTTCTAATTATATTCTTTGTAGCAGGCCCACCACAAACCCTCTCTGCAAAAGGTCAGCTTCACTTTTTGCTCTTGCTCAATGGTGCAATGTTGAGTTGGTTGGAAAGGTTGGCTCAGAATGAATTTTCTCTATAGCATGAGCTCACATGTAAGGCATACTTGATTTCACCATCGACTTAAAAATGGAAGTCCCTCAGAGAAAGAAGTTAGGAGAAGTTTCGTATGTCTCTGTAGAAACATATTTAGTAGCACTCTTTAGACCAGAAAAGGCTAGACTGGTCCTGCTGTTCCAGATGCCTGCAGCTTCATGGTGGTAGTGTATCTCAGGCCACTCAAAGGAAGACAATGAAGCAAACACAGATGGGGTGGGGTTTGTGGTGAGCAATGTTACTGGTACTGTAAAGGAGCAGTTTGTTTTCTGGCATAACTAGTGGCGGCTCCTCCGCTAAGGCAGCAGATCGGCGTCCCACTTATTTGCAGCAGTGAAATAAAGGAAAAATAAAATCATAACTTGATGTCATTATCATTTAATTTTCCCTGTTGTGGCAGCTTTGCGGGGCGGGGCGGGGCGGGGCAGGCCTGCTCTGCTGACAGAGCAGGTGGAGGAGTGGTGGGCGCACTAAGTGTACATGACTGTTTGGCCGGCCGTCTCGGGCCTTCCAAGCACTTTGCATGTTCAAGCAAGCGGATATGGTATGCAATTCCTTAGAGAGAGAAGAAGAGGAAGAGGCTGAGTTGGTCTAACACCCTTGCCCTCTGGTCGAGATAGGGTGTCTTCCTCACACACCCAGCTGGGTGTCATGCTTCATCATAGAGCATGCTCCTCATCAGGTCGGCGCTGCAATGCCCGACGGGCACCCTATTAGGGGCTCTTTATCAGAGATCTTTGAATCCCAAGCCATTGGGTGTGGGTATACCTCGTGGTGTAGATATGGGTGCACGGTGTGAGGGAATTTTGCAGAAAGGGCTAAAATGAGGCACAGTGGTACTCCTAATCAAATTTAATCAGCAAGCCCACTGGTCCCAATTAAAATCAGAAAAGGTGTGCCACTACTGAGATAATGGACAGTGGTGGCTACGGAATGGTGGTCAATATGTTTCTTGCCTAATGTGTCTGGAGGATCACGTGGCAATTCTTCAGGACCAAGTATAATCTATCTACACAGTGGTTGGTTCCAGTATTAGTGTCAGATGTGAACCAAACAATTAAAGCGAACTAACAATGAGGTACCTTATTAGTAGACCAACCCAATTAGGGGGGCTCACTAGCTCCTTAGAGGAACAAGTGGAGGGTACTTTAACACTATTAACGTCAGTTCAGCCATGGCTGCCTTGCCGGAAGACCTACCTCTTACTCCGCCAGCTCGGCTGATAATATCTTGATGTTATTATCATTTAAATTTTCCCTGTTGTGGCAACTTTGCAGGGTGGGGCTGCTCTGCTCACAGAGCAGGGGGAGGAGTGGTGGGCACTCTAAGTGCACATGACTGTTTGGCCGGCTAGCCGTCTCAGGCCGTCCAAACAGTCATGTGCACTTTGCATGTACTCCACCCAGGCTACATTCAGCCTGGGTGGAGAACATGTCCAGGCTACCAGTCCCTCGCTGAGCGTTGAACAACGGCGCTCAGACCAATCAAAACGCTGCATTGCAGCATTGTGATTTCGTCAGGGGAGCCTGGAAGCCTGGGCGCATCCTGTTCGTCCCGACACAGAAAAGAGAAAACGCGGGAGAGATGCGGAGATAAGGTATGTTTTTTTTTCTTTTCTTACACCCCCTTACTCCCTCCCCTGGCCCCGCTCTCCTCACCACTCCCGATCTGTGTCAGCCGCCACTGGCCATGACAGTGGTACTGTACAACGTTGTGCAATAGGGCTCCTTGGAGAATTGTCCATAGTGCTGTAGTGCGAAGGTAACTGTGTCTTAGAGCACCTACTTCAGAACCTGGGCCCTCATGTCCAAGTGTTCCATTTAAGAAATTGTAAATTGTGACAAGTACCGAATCGCAATTTACAAATCCTTAATTGGAATGTACCAAAATGCATTTGGTAGAAGTGGTTGCAATTTGCGCACTGAATGCTACAGAATGCATTGGTATTTTGCCAACCAACCTATGTTCGGTTCACAAAATAGCGAATCATAGTGGGCGGCAATTCAACTTACCTCATTAATATACATGAGGTAGGTCCTTGTTGCGTTGTAAGTTGCAACCCACAATGACTGACTACATTTACAGCTTGGCAGCCTGGTGGGAGAGGAGACCACATTGACTGTGATTGCTTTTAAATAATACAATCTTTTATTTTTGTTAAAACACAGACTGTTTTCCTTTGGGGACCACTTCCTCTTTGCACAGGGCTTACCAAGTCCTTTGAGGAGACACCAAAATATTAATATTTTGTGACCGGATTTTGGTTGCAAAAGGTTAATACATACCTTAAATTATAGCTACCTGGAAAGGACTCCATTAGCATGCCCCTTCCAAATATTGATTTAGTGTGTATTTCCAGACCCAAATTGCAAATCTGTAACTAGTTATACTCAAATACAAAGAGGCATTTTGAAGTCACAAAGGCTCTAATTTTAGGAGTCAGAGCCTTTGAAACCATAAAATAGCTTTTTTACACGAGGGCTCTGTTGTTTTGCTGTTCTGAAGTCAAAGCAGGGAGAAAAACAATCATATTTTTCGCAAAGCTGAAGTTAGAGAAATTATCCACTTTGTTTTGAACATGTTGTTTACGTTAATGACGCTCAACAAGTGAATTGCCATTTGCGGTGGAGATTAGCAGACCTGGTATTCCTTTCATAGAGAACTGGGTAATCTCAAAATTAACATGAAGGTTTTATCCAAAAAGTTTGATATGGCCAATGTTAAGTGCAGCAATTTAAGCATTTAGGTAATGAACATTTTGTTTAGAGTAATTTGTAAAAGCTGGGAAAAGGTTGGAACACAAATTACAGGCATTATCTGCTGTAGCATTTGATGACACATGAAGGAGTGGTTTCAGGTTCACATTAAAGTGCAGCTCTGAGCATGGTGCAAGAGCTGCTATCAGCTTCTCATTAAAGTGCAGCTCTGAGCTTGCTGCAAAAGCTGGTTTCAGGTTCTTCTTAAAGTGCAGCTCTAAACTGGGTGCAAGAGCTGGGTACAGGTCCATTTTAAAGTGCAGCTCTGAGCTTGGTGCAAGAGCTGGGTTCCAGGTTCCTAATAAAGTGCAGCTCTCAGCTTGGTTCAGGGGCGAGTTTCAGGTTTCCTTTAAAGTGCAGCTTTGAGCTTGCTGCAAGAGCTGAGTTCAGATCCCTTTTAAAGTGCATCTCTGAGCTTGGTGCGAGAGCTATGTTCAGGTTCTCATTAAAGTGCATCTTTGAGCCTGGTGCGAGAGCTATGTTTAGGTTTTCATTAAAGTGCATCTCTGAGCTTGGTGCGAGAGCTATGTTCAGCTTCTCATTAAAGTGCATCTTTGAGCTTGCTGCAAGAGCCTGGGGCAGGTTCCCATTAAAGTGCAGCTCTAAGCTTGCTGCAAGAGCTGCTGTCAGGTTCTCAATAAAATGCAACTCTGAACTTGCTGAAATAGCTGGTTTCAGATTCTCATTAAAGTGCAGCTCTGAGCTACTGCAAGAGCTGGTATCATGTTCTCATTAAAGTGCAGCTCATAGCTTGCTGCAATAGCGGGTTTCAGATTTCAATTAAAGTGCAGCTCTGAGCTGCTGCAAGAGCTGTTTTCAGGTTCCCATTAAAATGTACAGTACTGAGCTTGCTGCAAGAGCTGAGTTCAGGTGTCCAATAAAGTGCAGCTACGAGCTTGTTGATAACGAAGAAAGGGTATCTGTACAGCAGGGAATGAGGTCAGGTAGGGTCCAGGGTACAAGACGCGGCTAGTCTTTTGTAAGAAAATGTGTGGCTCAATGATTAGAGCGCAGACCCTGATGCAGGTGTCTAGCCTGGGACCAGGGTTCAATTCCCCGCCTCGGCGGGTCTTGGGCTCAAAATTCCAAGGACCTGATAATTCTCGCCTCGGTGCCTCTTCCAGTCATGGAGTCCCACTCTGCAACTCTGGGCAATAGCTTGCTTAATCTCCACAACGGCCCCCACAACACTAAGGATGCCTGGCCTCCACCTTGGGGGTGCCCAGGAGTGGACGCCTCACAGGGAAAAGCCAGGATGGGTTCCACAGCAGTATTCGTACAAGCGGCTTGAGACCCTTGCGGGTGAGTAGTGCGCTATACAAGTATCAAATTACATTTACATTACATATGTCCAATCGGTGGAGATGGTATGTCAGGTGGGGCACGATTCAATGAAATGGTACCTAGGGATTGTCCATTGTCAAAGCCTATATAGCAAATACGCAATGCAATTATATCTAGGAAGCATTAACAAACTCAATGAGTCTGGGTTTGTTATAAAGCAGACAGGCAATACTACAATCACTATAAAAACATATCTCCACATCACAAGTACACATGAAAACAGGAAAATACAGACAGGAAGAAATGCACAGACAACACTAAAGCACACTGTGCACACATGCAACATTCCCAAACATTAATTCTGGTGTGCACTTTTCAAATAAATTAAAGGAAATTAAATTGTTCACAATAGCTCATATCTGGGATATAAACATATTACGTGGCCATCAGGATGTAAAAGGAAGTAGATGTCTGATTATGTAAATGCCAGAAATCCCATTCCAGGCACAAACTCCTATTTTCCCCACCAATGGGATTACCACCTGGGTGCGAATCACAGCTGTCCAATCCTGTGATCTGCAGCAGAAAAGCCGTCTGCAAATGGTGGGAAGAAATTGCACAAAATATAATTTTGCATACACTGTAAAAGGTGGACTGAAGCGCAAACTGTGCATGGCTCCAGATTCCTGGATGCACACACTGGCATCGGTTGCAAATTGTGCAGCTGCTAGTTTGCACTCCCTGGTGCATAAATGATTCGGGAAAATGGTGGCACATCCGGGCTACTCTCCTGACTATTTGGAGCCATGTGACCCTATGCACAGGTCTAAATTAAAATTAGAGTTGTGTGAAAAAGCAACTGACGACAGGCATGTGGGTACTGTCTACCATGCTGGTTTGTGATGGGGTTTTAAATCAGTGTCACTGACACAATTCGGCAATTCCCTTATGCTCGCATCCTTCCATAAAGTATGAAAAAACGTTGGGAGCGCAAAAAACAGGGGGCATGCGCAGTGGGTGTATTTCAAAAGCTTTTATTTCGGTGCCTGGGAGGTGCAGAAAGGGATTTACTCATGCCCAAAAAAATTGCAGGAAGGAAAAGTAAACGTTTTTTCTTTAAAACACCTTTCTGTTGGATTGGTGATTTTGCTATCAGAATGATGTCCTTCAGCAAGCTCCTCTCATACCAGATCCCTTCTCCTCCTGCAAAGAAGAGCGAACCAGGCCATAATGATGCTGATGAAGCCAGAATTAAGCACCTGATTGTGGACCCCCTGCCTGGAATGGGCAACAAGAAAGTCGCTTCTTCTAAAGCGGCTGCCGCGTGTGACCCAGATTCTTCTGGTTTGGAGAGGATAGTGGTGGACGTCACCCCTGAGGATCAGAGGGGTAAACATGAAGGTAAAGACATGTTATTTAGTATTTTGTGCCCCATAAAATGGAGCATGTGGCTTCCTGCTCCTGAGGAATCTGCTTCACCTACAGATGCTCTGCTCAGACAGGTTAAGCACCCAACTGAGCAGGGTCCTCATAGACACCTCATGTAAAGGATCAAGGGGCATATGTATGAAAATCCCTGTTTGCGATTCTCAGATAGGGCTCTTTTGAGAATCGCTATTTTGAGAATTGCAAAATGGGATGTATGTAAAAAATCGTAATTCTTTTGCGATTTCTTAGTATTCCTTACTTGCGATTAGCAATTAAGGAATACTTTCCCATTCATTTCTATCATTCTCAATTTGCGATTCACAATTTGAAAATGGCAAATTGAGAATAACTTCAAGGGTGCAAGGGTGTCATAAGGACACCCTGATGCACCCCTGAAATTAATATGTGTGTGCATTAGGGGTGGGCGGCCAGCTATGCTCCGTGCACGGAGTGTGCGTAGTGCCGTCTACTCCGCATTTTGCGTAGCGGGAAAAACCAGGCGGCACTACGCACGCTCCGCAGACGGTGCGTAGCCGGCCGCCACCCGCCTCCTTCCCGCCCTCCCTAAATACTTCAATAAACGGCTAAAAAGCTTTTAAAAACACTTACCTTGTCCGCCGCGTCCCCGGGGCTCCCTCTCGCCGTCCCTGGATTCGCGCCGACATTTCAAATACTAATGCGCATGCGCGGGTTCCCGCGCATGCGCATTTCTCGTGAGAAATGCGCATGCGCGGGCGCCCGCGCATGCGCATCAGTATTCGAAATGACGGCACGAATCCAGGGACGGCGAGAGGGAGCCCCGGGGACGCGGCGGACAAGGTAAGTGTTTTTAAAAGCTTTTTAGCCGTTTATTGCAGTATTTAGGGAAGGCGGGAGGGAGGCGGGCGGCGCGTAGTGGGGCTACGCGGAGTGCGCGGGTGGGCGTAGTTTTGTGCCCACTTCGCGTAGCTCCGCGTAGCCCCACTCCGCACACTACGCCCAGGGGTAGTGTGCATATGGCGCACATACATGCCCTAAGGGCATGTATGTGTGCTACATGGCACCTTCACAAATGCCAAAAAATGCTTTTGTGAAAGAAATCGCAAATTCACACCAACTTGAAGTTGGTGGTAGTTTGCGATTTCTTAAGGAGAAATCTCAAAACTTGAGTGCTTGTTGCATTATATTTAAGGAATCGCAATTTGCAATTCCTTAAATGCTTACGCAAAATTAAGGAATCGCAAATTTTGCGATTCCCTAATTTTGCGATGCGATTTTCCTAATACATACCGTTTTCCGAATTTGTAGTCGCAAATGCTGCTTTTTTGCGATTCACAGCGTTTGTGACTAAAAATTCCGTTTATACATATGCCCCCTAGTTCTCCCCGGGTGGAAGGATCTGGATAAGATCTTCCTCCCAATGTTTATGCAGAAGCTGTATCCACTAAATGTAATGGACTCTAGGCTCTATGATTCAGTGCACGTGTACTCTGTGGTGGGTAGATTGGTGTTGACTTAGGAGTCGATACCCAAACGTTGGGTTAGAGACACCAAGAACCTTGATCACCGGAAACTGGCTGCTCGCTGAGAGTCTGACCTCCCTCCCCCAATCATATCAGTATGGTCAACAACCTCACTGAACATTATTTCGCACTTTATCCAACATTTTGATGATCTTGCTCCGCTAAAACTAAAAGAACCCAATTCAAAGACAGGAACCCCTGGTTCAACGGATCCCTCAACAATAAGAGGAGATCCCTCCAGCAGACAGAATGAAACTGGAAACTGCACCCATCAGCAGCCCATCGAAAACGTCTCTGCCAAGCCAGAAACGCCTATAATAGGAAAGTCCTCAACTCAAAAAAAGAATTCTTCAGAACAGAAGTGGGGAAAGCCAAGAACAGTCCTCGCAAGCTATTTGAAATGGTCAAACACCAATCCAACAAACTGGCAAAGACCCCTAAAGAAACCCCCAAATCTCTAATTTCATGGGAGGAATTTTCCTCCTTCTGCGACAAAATCACTGTCCTAGGAAACGATCTTAGATCTGCCACTTACTCCCAAACCCCTCCGGCTCTGCCTCATCTCTCTGCACTGCCCCCCCCCGACATCACCCAAAAACCAAGTGCACTGGTCCAACTTCAAAGTTTATGGCAAACATTCTGTATCAAAAATTCTATACTCCTTAAACCCAAACAACCACATTAATGACCCTCTCCCCTCTAACTGCTTAGCCGCCGCCTCTCACGCCACCATCCCTAGTTGGACTGCAATAATCAACGCATCCCTCCTACAGGGATTGATACCAGACTCTCTTAAAGCCAGTCAAGTCATCCCCATCTTAAAAAAACCTACACTGGATCCTGCTTCCACCGACAACTACAGACATATATCTAATATCCCACTCCTAGCTAAAGTCCTGGAGAAATGTGTGCAACAGCAGTTGAGCCAACACATCACCAACTTCCACCTACTAGAAAACTTCCAATCCGAGTTCAGACCTGGGCACAGCACTAAAACCACCCTCCTCCACATCGTGGAATGGATGATGCCCTCCAAGCCCATGACCAAGGCAAACATGTCTCCTAATTCTCCTAGATCCATCCTCGGCTTTCGATACGGTCAACCACGAAAACCTCCTTGAACACCTCAAAATCAGGATGGGACTGGATGGCCCTGTATTTGAATGGTTTAGGTCCTTCCTGCAGAACCGCACACTGAGATTTCTAATCAATGGTACCTTATCCCCTCCCTCTCCGATCACAGTTGGAGTCCCCCAAGGATCAACCCTCTCCCCTACCCTCCTCAACCTTTACCTTGAACCGCTCGCAGAAGTGCTTCGCAGCGCCAATATCTCCTACCACATGTATGCCGACGACACCCAGATCTACATCAAAATCTCTTCTCCTGAGGACATTCTTTCCCTGAATGAGGCTTGAAGCTGACTGTCCACTGGTTCACCTCTAACCATCTCAAACATAACTCAAACATATCTCAAACATAACTCATAACTCACTGGCTGTGAGGACTTTAAGTTATGCAGCCTATACCTCTCAATCCCAAATCTCAGACTTTAAGGAGCTGCTTGAAGCTGCGGAGGAGAGAGCGGAATGCTCTTCTCTCTTGGAAGGTATGGAGGGACAAACTAAGTATCTTTCTGACATATATTTTGAGATTGTTAGAGCTTCTTCTCTAGTGGGAGGGACTTGGATAGCAGCGAGATGGAACCTGTACATGAGAAATTGGCATACGGTCTCTTCTCAAAACTTATCAGTCATCTGTTTGCCATTTATGGGAACTCATCTCTTCTTTGATCAAGAACTTGAGGATAAAATAAGGTCATTGTTGAAAAAGAAAAGAGTTCTACTTCTACTTTTGCCCAACAAATCATCTCTTCTGCGAATGAGAAATAAATCCTTACACCAGCCTTCAAGACACCTCTTTCAAATCCAGGCACTTTCCTTCGGTCTGAGATCTGTCTCTTAGGACTTAATGAAAGTGGTAGCTCGTTTGGTGGCGCATCAATATCTAAAGTGCTGGTCCCTGACGTCTCATCTGAAGGATTGGCTTTTCCATGCTCCAACAATATCGAAGACTGAAGCAAGTCTAAGGGCAGTCTGCATCTGTCTCAATCATGCGTATTTCTGCTCAGCAAAATTCTGGAGAGATCGTCGGTGCAAAGTTCAGGACGGACCTCAGTCGGTTTCTACTTCCAGAAATCTGCCAAGTCTAAATACGAGAGCTTCTAGAAAGGATATTCAGATTGTTCTGAAATGATTTTGGATGAAGATTCAGGTTCACATGGCTTCATGTGTCTTCCCTGCTCCATGAGCTCTGTTGCATCTACAAACCTTCATGATACACACAAGTTTGACAGCCCTTCTCCAAGAAGCACAATACTCTGATTTCTGTTATCCAAGCAATAAAAGACTCACTGAAGCAATGGATGGTCCAGGGAAATCTTAGCAGAGGACATCTGTTGCGCTCAGATTCTAATAGATTAATTCGTATTGATGCCAGTCTGATGGGCTGGGTGCAACATTAGGAGACAATGTGATAAGGGTCATTGATCTCATCCAGAAATCTATCACTCTTCCAATTGCAGAGAGCTGTTGGCAATATTCAGAGTTCTGAGATATTTCAAGAAGTTAATCAAGGGGCAGAATAATAGGATAAGATCAAGCAACTTGGCCACAGTCACGTACATAAATTAGGACTGGGAGTAGTTTGCGAAGTAGCGCTTCGCGAAGCTACGCGAAGTGTACTTTGCACTACGCGAGCTTCGCGTAGTACTACGCGAACTGCGTAGTAGCATGTTCACACTGTGCAAGATGCCGTTTTCAATGATTGCACAGTGCGGACAAGCATCCGGCTCTGTGCAATCATTGAAAACGGCATCTTGCACAGTGCGAGCTGTAGTTTTTTGCACCTCGAGGAGATTTTTCCTGGAGCAGCAGCTTTCTCAATGGGAACTGGTAGTTTCTCAGCGAGCATAAGCGACCACTCGCATTGAGAAAACAGACCTCCCCGCGTTGAGAATCTCGCAGGGAGGTTTATTTTCCATGCTCGGATCGCAAAGATGTCATTTTGCTTGCTCGCGGTCACCAACTTGTTGTTGAGGACCGCGAGCAAGCAAAAAATGACCGTTGCACTATGCTACGCTATGCGTGTTCGCACTGTGCTACGTGCATCTCGCGTAGTGCGAAGTTGCGCAAACTTCGCAAACTACGTGAACGTAACGTAGTGCTTCGCCCAGGCCTAATATGAATCGCCAACAAGCATAAGGTCTCCCTTGCTAGTGAGAGAGCGCAAACTGAATGAATTGTAGTAGTACATCATACTTACATGTAGTACGCACTATCATGAAGAGAAATGCCATGAGTGCCAACATTATATTAATTTATATTCTGAATTGTGTGGTTAGCTTAGAGATTTATGTAGAAGTGGAACTAATGCAGAAATATATGCATGAATAACTTTATTAGACGTGATTAATTCTGAACCCATGTCATGTAGCTGCTAAAATGAAAGATGGCAATGTGGTTAAACGTAGAACGTGGTAGGCCTCAGGGCCTGAGCAGAAAGGGTTTGGGAAAGGTATTTCGTTTTCATGATGTGGGTTGCACTAAAATGATATTTAGTAGTTAAGCATGTAATAGGTTTATATTTTATAGATGTGTTTACCGAATCATAGAATAGAGAATTAACATGCTATTAATTGATAAAGAAAAGATTTGACTGGTATAATCATTATGAGAAATGCTGTAGGCCTGAAATGTTTTAGTCATTGCATTACACATATTGGTCTTTGAAGAGAAATGTTGCTGTTTTGTCAGAAGTCTATGAAAATGGGGGTTTGACTGCAGATGTCTGTCTGCAAGACAGAGGGGGGATCTAATTATAAAACGAAATAAATAGAGTCTTGTTCAGAAGACGGTACAGACATGTAGGAGGGTTTCGGAATGTTTTAGGGGGTATCAGCGGGCCGGAGAAGAGTCTGCGAAGCAAGGTCAACTCTAACGCACGAGGCCTCATCATGGAAAAAGCCAGAAGATACACCACGTGAGGGGCGTCTCACAAGGGGCGTCTCCAATGTTATTGTGTTTTCTATTAGGGACAGCACCCCTGGGTGGAGGTAGAGCAGATGCCTGAGGACCCTTTAGAGAGCGGATGGGTAGGCAGAGAGGGGTCATGACTGGCGATTATAGGTTTCCATCTAGAGACTAAGAGTGGGTGATCTTCCTAGGAAGTCATTCACCGCTGACACCTTTTGATAGGTTGAGACCTTGTTAAGTAGGGATACCATCTAGAGCAGGGTAGGGACAGCCTAACCTGTATTTTTACTCCAGAATTAAATGACGGAGAGAATTCAATATGTGACTATGCTAATGGCCTTGTTATTTTTAGAACTTGTACTTGTAGTCTTCTTTGCTCGTCTGAGAGTTTTCAGAGAGCACATGTATGTAATTGGGCCGGTGTATCTAGTGAATCTCATTTTGAGATGCCTGTACTTACAGCTTACCTTAACTTTATAATAAACCTTTGAAAGTTAGAAGTTGTTTGTGGTTCTTCTGAGCGGAGTTCTTTCTGGGGTGTAACTAACTGGGTAAGAGGTGCACTTTCTTTCCTCAATGACAGGCAATAAAGGTTCAATTGATCAGAATGGGGTTTTAGATCAATAGTGATTAGGTATCGATCAAAATCTCAAGTGGAGCAGTTGGTAGCTACAGAGGATGGTTGTCTTCTTGAGGAAGGTGACCTAGGCCAGGTTAGATTACCCCAAGGCCCCTAGAGGATCGATGATCGGAAGAACCGCCCGCCGAAGAAGGTCCGGATGACGTAAGACAGAAAAGCAGCAGTATCGGTCGAGAGTGAGTATAAAGGGTCATGCGTGTTAGATTGCGGTGTTTTTGTATTGTATCTATGTTGTAATGTCTGGCGGAGTTGAAAGCCTGTAGAGTGATTGTGGAACAGGTTGTGAGCGCGCGCAACCGGTGAAAATCTTAAGTTCAAGGCGAGCTTAAGTGGTTCGGGTGTATCGGACATCCAGAGTAATTGTCAAACCGGAGTGAAGGGGGTCATGAGGTACCATTGATCGCCCGAAAGACCGAGATAGGGGGAACGAAAGAGTGAGTGTGTGAGTAACGGACGCTGGTCGGAAGTTACTGTGTGTAAGCAACCTATCAGAGAGACGGAGGACGTTTCGTCAATTGGTATGACAATTACAGATAGACTGTGGACGTACAGTCAAGAGAAGTGACGGCTTGGTCGGAAGTAGTCACTTTTCGGCGGATGAATGGGACGCATGCATGACCGGGAGACGAGTTGAGAAAGGAGGGGTGCTGCTGCGAAGCGGAGACTAGTGACGTCAGAAGGTGCCGCGCTGGGATTGGCCGGCCGGAGAAAGACCGCGCTGTGATAGGCCAGCCAGCAAAGTCGCGCTAGGATAGGTGGATAGTCATCAGGAAGTAAACAGAATATCGAGGCTGGGAATTGTGCGTAAAATCATGAAGTGTTTTAAATGGTTGAGAGCGGTGTTTAAGAAAGAGAGGCGGGGGTCGTATGCAGGGGAAGAAGCCCCGCCGGAGGGTACGCCAGCCCGTTACATGGCGGACAATGTTGGGCTACATACAATATTGTGGATTTCAGAATGGAGCAAGATTACAGAAGGAAATGAGGAACTGACGTTTCCGAAGTACGGAACGTTCAGATTAGAGGTGTTACATAGATTGAAAGCAGTCATGACTTCAATGAGACCCATGCCTAGACCAACCCAGTTTGAAGCTCTCAATGCATGGCTAAGGGCAGCGCACGAGAGGAACCTGAATAGAAGACAAGAAAGGGTGAAACGATCGGTAAGGGCAGTACAGGATGCTAAGTGGGATGCGGATGCTAAAAGATGGAGAGTGCATAACATGGAAGTAAATAAATTGTACCCAGTATTGGAAATGCCCGGGAACAAAAGCCCCTTAGAAGAAGATGAGGAGAGCGAAACAGAAGACAGCTTGATAAACAGACTATTGACAGATAGGCCACCCCCGTACAACAGAGAAGGGGGAGATGTCGAACATAGAGAAAAAGAGGGGGACAATGCAGGAGAGCATGGACCGCTTCCCAGTTCCGATTGTGATCCCGCGGCAAAGAAAGAACTGTCCCATCCTAGTCAGGTGCAACAGGTGGTTGGGAGGTTTGTGGTACAAAGGCCGGAAACGGAGTGTGCCACATCCTACTCATTACCAGATGCACTGCAAGTACCTGTTACCATAGGTCCTATAGTATCGATGTATGACCCAGAAAGAGCCAGAGGGGAGGAACGGGTACGAAGGGACAGAGAAAGAGCAGAGATGACAAGGAAGAACGATACGATTAGCTCCCCAAGTCAGTTGCTGATACCAAGAGAGTGGAGCACCCCAGTACACACAGGAGAGGAGCCAGGAAGGGATCCGGGGGGGCCTAGATGGCCAGTGGATATGAGGGGATCAGGACGAAAATCCTTCCAGGAGCTAAGTGAGTACATGAGGAAGTGGGACGAGGCCGTGGAGGCTCACAAGAGCATCATAATAGCAGAAGCTGGAAGGGAAAGTCAGGATAGCAGAGCCCGGACTCACTGCGGGGCTGGAGAAAGCAGTCCAGAGTGGGACGGGAGGGAACAGGACCGGAGAGAGGACACTGGCCCAAGAAGAGGGAGGTCAGACCTGGAAAACAGGGGCTCCGAGTGTGGGGGGTTGTCTCGTGCAATGCACAATGAAGCAGACCGGAGGACGCAGGAATATAGAAACAGTTTCAAGTGCACTCACTATGTGTCTGGGAATAATGGACAGAACGGGAGCTGCGAGAGGTCTCGCCAGGATCCCTGTGATTACAGACAAGAACGTAGTCCTAGGGATATGGGGGATCGGGAAGGATCATACCAGATACTGAGTGACACTAGGACTAGAGAAAATGAGGGCAGGACAGAGAATAATGGCGAGTCTTGCCATGAAGGAAGGGGAGCAAAGGAAAATGGACAAAATAGAATAGGGGGAAACAGGCCTGTGTTTCATCACCTCCCTAGGCAGGATGGCCGAGCGTGGGATTTAGAGAGATGGGAGGAAGGTAGGGCTCTCCTTAACTCTCCGGAGTCTAAGCGGAGGGCTCGGAGTTGGGATGGCAGAGAGGCCGGTGAACCCCCTTCAAAGGACATACTGAGAGCGGAGATAAAAGCCAAGAGACTTGATGTTGCCAGCTTAAGGTCAGACCTGGATGACATGGTGGAGGGTCTCTTGCCTTTAGAAAGATTGGAAATGTATGAGCAGGATAAAATACTGTTCATGGCAAAGGACATCACTCGGAAAGCGAGAACAATTCATGAAAAGTTAGTCGATCTAGCAGGCAAATATATGGTGGATCTGTCAAGGACCAAAGCATTACAGGGTAACCACAGATTACATTATTCAGATCGAGACTTAGATGAGAGAAGGACAATAGGATTGAAAACGCACATAAGGGAACTGATCACTGGAATAAGGACATGGAGGACATTAGATAAGTGGGAAGAGAGGTGGTCCAAGAAAGGGACCGTCAGGAGAAGCACGCTTGGTATGGCATCAGGAGGATTGCAGGGAATGGAAGCATACCCTTTGCGTGAGGTCGCAAATGGGAACTATGTGCACGTGCCATGGAGTAGGGGAGATTTAGCTGCTTTTACCACCTCCTTTCCCAAATTGCGGGAGAACCCAGTGGAGTGGTATAAGCAAGTTGAAAGGTTCGTAAAAATCTCAAAGGTCCTTTGGATAGATCTGAATACGCTGTTTGACATTGTAGTGCCAGGAGATTTGTGGACAGCATGCAAGGTTAGCGCTGAGTGGCCCACGACAGAGCCAGAAAGAGATCCTACAACTAATGGGCCGTCCGAGATTGTGATGGCAAAATATGAGAGAGTGATGACATGGCTGAAAGAGAAAGTGCCAATGCAAGACATAGATTGGGTCAAAATAGATCGAACCAGACAGGAACCCAAAGAGACACTTCACGAATACTATGACAGATTGCTGAAGGCTTTTAAACAGTATAGCGGGTTGGATGTAATGGATCCGAAGGACATAGGGCAATTTGTGTCCAAGTTTGTCCTCGGCCTAAGACCAGATATTAGTTTAATGATTCAGCAACACTTGATTTGTTGGCAAAACAAACCCTTAGATGAAATCCTGAGATATGCTAGATACTGTTGTGATGAGATAGACTCCAAGGCAAAGAAGCTAAAAGAGAAATTGATGGTGGTGCAGATGCAGGCAGCCGGAAAGGGGGGACAGCAGCAACAGCCGCAAGGGATTGGGACTGGCGGAAAGAAGCAGTATGGCCAGAATAAGGGCAGCGAGGAGAATTCCACCTTTAGACCCAGGATAGACATAGCCACCTTGAAGAAAACGACACGGTGTCACCAGTGTAACGAGGTGGGGCATTGGAAACGCGAGTGCCCATACAATGTCGAGATAGGAGAACAGGAGGGAGAGGAAGAAGAGGTCCAGAATGTGCAAAGGGGGGGGGTAACGCAATACCAAGGAAAGGTGCTCAAAGGGGAGGGGCCTCCTCCCCGAGCCCAGTTCCCTCAGCCACCCAGAGTAGGGACGATGGGTAAGACGTATAGACAGATGCCTCTGTTTGTAGGAGGAGAGGAATGCTATTATATCGATCCACTAACAGGACAAAGAGTAGAAAGGGAAGACTGTACCCTCGGGGCAGCCTTAGATGTGGACCAAAGGGGACCCTACGTAGAGGCAGAAGTGGCAGGGTGCCCCACGACCTTTCTAGTGGACACAGGAGCCACTAGGTCCACGATTAGATCAGCTGCGGTCCCAGGTTTGCCTATGTCAGGAGAGACAATACAAGTGGTAGGGGTCGCTAACAGGAGAATGACCAGCCCCCTGACTGAACCAGTGCAGGTGAAAATAGGGAAGTATAGCGATGAGCACCAGTTTGTGGTTTGCGATTCCAGTCCTGTATGCCTGTTGGGAAGAGACCTTTTGTGCAAATTAAATTGTACCATATACTGCACACCACAAGGAGTGGAGATATTGACTAATGATGATGATGCAGACTTCAAAGTTGCAAATTCCAGAATATGTGTGGAGTTGTATCCCACTTTGACTGTAGATGAGCTCCCCTGGGATTTGAGAGAGACAGTAGCCCCGGAAGTGTGGGATTTCACTGGGGAAGAGATTGGATTGGTTAAAGGGGTAGACCCAGTGAAAATAGTAGTGAAACCACACGCCGAATTTCCAAGAACACCCCAATATAAATTGACACCAGAAACGATTGCTGGCATTAAGCCTGTGATCGAGTCCATGATTAAGCAGGGAATATTGAAGGAAATCGTGGGTAGTCCATGTAACTCCCCGATTATGGGCTTGCAGAAACCAAATGGGAAATTCCGAATAGTGCAGGACCTTCGAAAGATTAATAATATAGTCGTTTCATGTTGCCCTGTGGTACCGAATCCATCCGTGATATTGTTTCAGATACCGGTCCAAGCTGAGTGGTTCACTGTGATTGACCTTTGCCAGGCTTTCTTCTCGATCCCATTGGATGAAGATAGCCATTTCCTTTTCGCTTTTAAGCTGGAAAATCGCGTATTAACATGGTGTCGTATCCCCCAGGGGTATACCGAGAGCCCATCGATTTTTAACCAGCTGTTGAAGAAGAATCTTGAAAGTCTGGTACTGCCCCAGAAGTCAGTTCTGGTCCAGTACATAGATGACCTCCTTGTGGCATCAGAGACAGAGGAAGCGTGCAGGGAGGATTCCATTGCTTTGCTAAATCACCTAGCTGCAAATGGGCATAAGGTGTCCCCGGGAAAATTGCAGTACTGTTTGACAGAAGTGCAGTACTTGGGGCACAGAATAGAGAAGGGTAAACGAAAAGTGTCACCAGACAGAATAGAGGCGATCATGAAAATGAATGCGCCCAAGACACAGAGAGAAGTCAGGATGTTTCTAGGGATGGTGGGTTATTGCCGACAGTGGATTGCAAACTTTTCACTGAAAGCAAAACCTTTGCAGAAACTGACACACAAGGAGGTGAGTGATCCGGTACCATGGGACAAGGACTGTTTGATGGCGTTCCTGCAGCTGAGAGAGGACTTGTGTCGTGCTCCTGCTCTGGGAATGCCTGATTACGATAAACCATTCTTGCTTTACTGTTGCGAGAGAGAGGGTTGTGCGTTGTCTGTGTTAGTCCAAATCCACGGGAGTGCTCGTAGACCAGTTGCTTACTTCTCGGCTACTTTAGACCCAGTAGCCGCAGCGTTGCCCGGATGTCTTAAATCCGTTGCCGCAACAGGTGTCAGCATAGAAAGGTGTGAGAACATAGTTATGGGGCACCCGTTAGAGGTGCATGTGCCCCATTCTGTCGAACTGTTAATGACCAGGACCAAAACACAGCATCTGACTAATAGCAGGCTTACGCGCTATGAGCAAATCATTCTTGCTGCAGAGAACGTGACCCTCAAGAGATGCTCTGTTTTGAATCCTGCTACATTGATGCCTCTCCCAAATGATATCGATGACGATGATGAATGTACAGACCATGATTGCCTCGATGTGACTGAACTATGCACCAAACCGAGACCCGACATCGTGGATGAGCCATTGACTGACCCTGATGAAATTTTCTTTGTTGATGGCTCATGTGTAAGAGACGAAGTTGGGCAGTTGAGAGCAGCTTATGCTGTTTGTACAATTTCTGGAATTGTGGAAGCTGGATGCCTGGAAGGAGTACACTCCGCTCAGGTAGCCGAGATTATTGCATTGACCCGTGCCTGTTTGGCAAGCAATCAAATTCGAGTCACCATATACACCGACAGCCAATATGGTTTCGGCGTAGTTCATGATTACGGGCAGTTATGGTCTCAGAGAGGTTACCTGACGTCTTCAGGCTCTCCTATTCGCAATGGAGAGTTTGTGCGTCTACTGTTAGAAGCTTTGCAATGTCCAGCAGGTATCGCAGTTGTGAAGTGTACCGCACATACCAGAAATATGGACTTCGTGTCACAGGGCAATAGATATGCTGACGAAGTCGCACGGTATTGTGCAGAGCAAGGGTACAATTTCACGGAGGTGGAAGTGGGTGGAATAAATGTAAGAATTGAATTAGCTATGATATTAGAAACTGTTGATACTTGGGACGAACTAAAGTGCATGCAAGACAATGCACCTGAGGTTGAAAAACAGTCCTGGGAAAAGGCAGGATGTGTGATGGGAGAGTCCCACTTCTGGGTCTCGGCAGATGGAAGAGCAGTGTTACCCAATGAGATGGTGAGCCCAATGGCAAGACAGATACATGGCCCTGTACATCTAGGAAGAGATGCTATGCTGAGAGTATTTAGACAGACTTGGTATAACCCTAAGTTTAGAGTGGCAGCTGAAGCAGTGTGTCAACGTTGTGTGACCTGTCAGCAGTTGAATGTAGGGAAGAAAACACCAGTTGCACTGAGTCACATAGGGAGATCTGGAGGTCCATTCAACCGCATGCAGTTGGATTTTATCGAACTGCCAAGGTGCAACCGCCTCCGTTATGTCTTGGTGGTTGTCTGCGTATTCTCCAGATGGGTTGAGGCATACCCTACACGTAGGTGTGACACCCTTACAGTGGCTAAGTTACTGCTTAGGGAACTCATTCCGCGCTTCGGGGTACCGGCCTCTTTGGAATCAGATAGAGGGACACATTTCAACAGCGAGCTTGTGAAGATGATTTGTGCAGCCCTAAATATAGATCAGAAATTGCATTGCAGTTACCGACCAGAAGCCTCAGGAATTGTGGAGCAAATAAACGGCACCATAAAGGCTCGACTTGCTAAGATGTGTTCATCAACGTCCCTAAGTTGGCCTGATGCTTTACCATTGGTCCTTATGAGCCTTCGTAGTACCCCAGATAGGAGAACGGGGCTGTCACCACATGAGGTGTTGATGGGGAGAGCAATGAGGTTGCCATCTGTACCAACTGCTGCATTGTTAAACATCACAGATGATATGATCCTGGACTATTGTAAGGGGCTGTCTGACGCCATTCATTCTGTGTCCCTCCAGGTGCAGGCTGCCGAAGTTCCGTCATGCCAGGAGGTATGCCATGACCTGCTCCCTGGGGACTGGGTTCTAGTGCGAAAGTACGTGAGAAGAAACTGCCTGGATGTTCGTTGGCGTGGGCCCTACCAGATCATCCTGATCACGAACACCGCTGTGAAAGTGGGAAGCCTGCCCAACTGGATCCACGCGTCACATACGCGTAGGGTTCCAGCACCTCTGGAAGAAACAGCTCCTCTCTCGGATAGACGTCCAGCTGTGGACCGAGAAGCCATAGAGGGGGCTAGCCAAGCTGTAGAGGTGCCTGAAGAAGCAGGGAGCGAGTCTGACCAAGCTGAGGACGGTCAGTACAACAGCGAGACAGACGACGCTACTGAAGGAGAAAGTAGCTGGGAGACCGAATCGGAGACTGAACAGTCTGAGAGGGAGCGTGAACGGACCCGGAGAAGGAGGAGTAGAAGGGTATGTGGAGAAGCGAATTGGCCGCAAAGAAGGAGCTCCGGCCTGAGGTCAACTCCAGAGAGAACCCTTGCTCCGGTAACGGAAGACTCAGACCCAGAAGAAGGTGCTCAGGGCGCTGAGGCACCCGACTTGAGAAGGTCAAGAAGAGTGCGTGTGCCTAGCAGAAGGTACTCCACCCCTGAGTGGACCTACATGGTGGCAAATGTCTTCGGATCAGAAAACAGGGAGGATACGAGCGGTGGTGGTGTCCACTTCTGAGCCCATCGTCACAGTAGAAATAAGACTGTTGGTGCCCGGAATCGAACAGGAAGGGTCACTAACTTTCATGCTCCCCAGACCTCCCCGTCTCAGCAAGCTAAAGCACATGTTTTTCACAGAATTGCAATTCCCCGATTTTGGTACAAAGATGACAGCTCATGAAGATCACATTCTTCGTTTGGAAATATTGAACTTTGCTATTGAAGCTGCAGGTACAAACCTTATTGTAGATGCTTAAAAGACTTTGTAAATAAGCAAGAAGAAAAGAAGATTACCTAGCGCCCAGGAAGCAGAGAATGTTAGGGACTTCCTTTTAGTTGACGGAGAAGGGCTAGGGTTGTTTGTATTGAACTTTTAAAGGACTTTTTGCGAAGAAGGTTGTCAGCTTCCAATTGTGTGGTTCTAAGGACAAAAAGGAGTAAAAGAGAGACTGTAAAGGAACGAGAAAAAGAGAACTTTTGTGCAGAGACAAGAGAGAGCCACACTGTCTGACGAAATGGAGGCCGGCACCCAGAACCGCAGAGCTAAATGTATAATAGGTACACTAATAGTAGGAGTGATTATATTAATAGTTTTAGTGGTAACCGTTTCCTATGTAAAGGGACGTGAGGAGGAGACAAAGGTAACTGATGTGAAATCTGTAGAAACACTTACACCCACTGTTGTTGGTGGGAAAAGGGAAAACACTCAAGAGAAAGCTTTACTAGCTGCAGAAGCTCGCAGGTTACATGTGGATGAGTCCCAAGGAGACTTTAGGTCAAATGCTTATGCTAAACTTTTATACGAATACGTGGATGCTATGGAGGTTAAGGACTGCTACGTCTGCATGCAGTTGCCGGCGTCTGTAGATGAAGGCATTAGGTATCATCACCTCCCGCTGACATATGGCATCACATGTAGCTTATTGCTTAGTATATTTTATGGGAGAGATAGTTTTGAATACTATTTCTCCAATTATGATTCAGTGTTACCAGAAGTCCCAAATTATAAACAAATGAATAAATGGGATTACTGGAAGAGTGAAGACAGATTGGCTAAGTTTTTCATTCCTTGGATTACTTTGGATACTTCACATGCCCGTAGAAACAATCTGACATGTAAGGTGTCAGAAGTCGAGAAGAAGTTCATAGGGCAGGTGGATGATAGATACAGAAGACAGAAGATTTTGAAAAAATCAGGACAATGGAAATTAGATTGGACCGAGGAAGAGAAAGCACACAAGAGGAAGGGTAGTAGTGGTCCAATAGCTTTGGATAAAGCGCAGAGAGGAAAGTTATGTCTTCACAGAGCCAAAACGTATTATGAAAATGTATACGTAGGAGAAGTCAGTTGTGAACATGCTTTTAATATTGAATACTACACTAAAGATTTCCTCAAGGGAATGCAAGTGATTCCAAATGTATATTTTGTCTGTGGGAAAAATGCTTACGTGAGATTGCCTGACAACTGGTATGGCTCATGCTATCTGGCAATTATTTTCCCCAAAATATATCATGCCCAAGACATAGGGATCATCGAGGGCAAGGCAACATTGCGAGGGAAAAGAGGCCTAGGAGATGCAGAAATGGTTGGAGATGTATTCGGAGCCGCATTTCCTCTCTTAGGACTCATCCTTAATGATGTCAAGATTAGACGACTGGCAACAGTCGTAGACAGGTTGTCTGCCAGCACTGCTCATTCCCTAATGCTGGTGGAAGGAGAGATGCAATCGATAAGGGCTATGGTTCTTCAAAACCGTCTCGCCTTAGACGTCCTGCTAGCAAAAGAGGGCGGAGTCTGTAAGGCTTTGAAGGTCCAGGAATGTTGTACCTACATTCCAGACAATTCTAAACCCCTTGAAAAGGTTATTAAGAATATAACTGATATTCACAAGGAGATCGAAGACCTGAGTAGGGAAAATGTTTGGGAAAAGGTGGGTCATGGAATGAGTAAAGCCGGAGGTTGGCTCACCTCATTAGGCAAGAGCTTTGTATGGAGCATACTAAAACCTATCATCATGATATTGATCTGTGGGATCGTGTTATGGGGATTGGTGAGGGTATTTCAATGGTATAGAGCAAGGAGGTTGGAGAGGGCACATAGAGAGCAGCTGGAGAGATTAGCTGCGATACAAGATAATCAGTACAGGAGTCTGAGGGCTCTGGAAACGCGAAAACGAGGTACACTAGCTATCACTGCAGTTTAAAAGTTGGTGATGACCCCGAGAGGTCATCAAAGGGGGGAACTGAGAGAGCGCAAACTGAATGAATTGTAGTAGTACATCATACTTACATGTAGTACGCACTATCATGAAGAGAAATGCCATGAGTGCCAACATTATATTCATTTATATTCTGAATTGTGTGGTTAGCTTAGAGATTTATGTAGAAGTGGAACTAATGCAGAAATATATGCATGAATAACTTTATTAGACGTGATTAATTCTGAACCCATGTCATGTAGCTGCTAAAATGAAAGATGGCAATGTGGTTAAACGTAGAACGTGGTAGGCCTCAGGGCCTGAGCAGAAAGGGTTTGGGAAAGGTATTTCGTTTTCATGATGTGGGTTGCACTAAAATGATATTTAGTAGTTAAGCATGTAATAGGTTTATATTTTATAGATGTGTTTACCGAATCATAGAATAGAGAATTAACATGCTATTAATTGATAAAGAAAAGATTTGACTGGTATAATCATTATGAGAAATGCTGTAGGCCTGAAATGTTTTAGTCATTGCATTACACATATTGGTCTTTGAAGAGAAATGTTGCTGTTTTGTCAGAAGTCTATGAAAATGGGGGTTTGACTGCAGATGTCTGTCTGCAAGACAGAGGGGGGATCTAATTATAAAACGAAATAAATAGAGTCTTGTTCAGAAGACGGTACAGACATGTAGGAGGGTTTCGGAATGTTTTAGGGGGTATCAGCGGGCCGGAGAAGAGTCTGCGAAGCAAGGTCAACTCTAACGCACGAGGCCTCATCATGGAAAAAGCCAGAAGATACACCACGTGAGGGGCGTCTCACAAGGGGCGTCTCCAATGTTATTGTGTTTTCTATTAGGGACAGCACCCCTGGGTGGAGGTAGAGCAGATGCCTGAGGACCCTTTAGAGAGCGGATGGGTAGGCAGAGAGGGGTCATGACTGGCGATTATAGGTTTCCATCTAGAGACTAAGAGTGGGTGATCTTCCTAGGAAGTCATTCACCGCTGACACCTTTTGATAGGTTGAGACCTTGTTAAGTAGGGATACCATCTAGAGCAGGGTAGGGACAGCCTAACCTGTATTTTTACTCCAGAATTAAATGACGGAGAGAATTCAATATGTGACTATGCTAATGGCCTTGTTATTTTTAGAACTTGTACTTGTAGTCTTCTTTGCTCGTCTGAGAGTTTTCAGAGAGCACATGTATGTAATTGGGCCGGTGTATCTAGTGAATCTCATTTTGAGATGCCTGTACTTACAGCTTACCTTAACTTTATAATAAACCTTTGAAAGTTAGAAGTTGTTTGTGGTTCTTCTGAGCGGAGTTCTTTCTGGGGTGTAACTAACTGGGTAAGAGGTGCACTTTCTTTCCTCAATGACAGGCAATAAAGGTTCAATTGATCAGAATGGGGTTTTAGATCAATAGTGATTAGGTATCGATCAAAATCTCAAGTGGAGCACTAGGAATTGTGTGTCATGTACTGGGGCACTGGACAAAAAGTAATTTGCTATCCCTGAAGGCAGTTGACATCAGTAGTGTGGATAATGCACCAGCAGATTCTTGCAGATGGAAGTTTACTTTGAGTCAGGGGATGGATCTAACCTCTCAGAATTTTCAGGAAATTTGCCAGAGGTTATGGAATTCAGAAAATGATTTTTTTGTTTCCAGGTGCAATGCTCAGATTTCAGAACTTTTCTCCAGAGTTCAAATGGACAGTGCCTGGAAAGTGGATGCTCTTTTAATATTTTGAACACAAACCCTTCAACGTTCCCTCCCTTTGCCCTAATTCCAAGGGTTTTGGCCAGATGAAAGAGAGAGGATTCTGGGAATCCTCTTCTTTTTTTTTTTAATTTGTAAAGCGTGCAAATGCCCTGGGGCGTCTCGGCGCTGCGGACAGCGGACAAAGTCAATGAGAAAGTTATTGGTTAAACAACCAGGTCTTTATCATCTTTCTAAAAACTAGCAGTGAGTGACATGACCTGATCTCAAGGGGGAGGGTGTTCCCGAGTTTTGCCACCGTAACAACGAAATGCATGTCGCCCCAAGAGATGGTTTTTGTACGTGGCACAATAAGGTGAAATGCATTAGATGATTGAAGTAGTCTATTGGGAATGTAGGTGGCTAAGTGATTTATTAAAAACTGGTTGCCTGTCTTGCGGGAGGCTTTATAAGCAATACACAATGCCTTAAATTTTATTCGGTTCCTCACTGACAAACAGTGGTACCCTTTGATAACATGTGAAATTGGTTTAAACTTGGGAGTTCCTGACAGCACTCTGGCGGCCGCATTCTGGACGGTTTGCAATTTTTGTATAACCCTGCTTTGTGCATTAGCAAACAGCCCATTGCAGTAGTCTCAAGATGACATCACCAAGGTGCTAACCAAAGTTTTTCCCGAGTTCAGAGGGAGAAATGGAAGAATCTTCGGAGTTTATGGAACGCTGCCGAAGCCACAGAATTTGCATGGGGTGCGAAGTTCAGTCTATCATCAAATAAGATACCTAAATTCCTGACCTTAGCGACTGGGTTTGGTGGGAACCTAAGGCAGGTGGCCACCAGATGCTGGACCATATGGGGGATAGCTTACCAAAGATAATTACCTCCGTTTTGTCAGAGTTCAATTTTAGACAATTGCTGGCCATCCAACTGCTGATGGCCAGCATGCCCTTTTGGAAGCTAGCTGCTACCTTTTCTCAATTGTTGTTAATCGCAAGCACTAACTGGGTGTCGTCAGCATAAGATGTAAGGCCCATTCCATTTGCCTTGATGACTCTGGCTAAGTCCGACACATAAATGTTAAAAAGTGTCGGGCTTAGGGATGTGCCTTGCGGAACTCCACATGGGAGTATCAATTGGGCCGATTGGAAGGGGCCCAAAGTCACCGCCTGAGCCTGATTTGTAAGAAAGGATGACAGTAATCCTTTTGCCTTATCCTGAATTCCAATTGTAGTGACACGGGCGATCAAGATGGTATGATCGACTGTATCAAATGCTGCTGAGAGGTCTAGCAATATAAGCACAGCTGTGCCTCCCTGGTCCAGAATGGTTCTTATATCTTCTGAGGCCTTAATTAGTGCCGTTTTTGTATTGTGGGCTTTTCGAAAACCAAATTGGGTTTCATCTAACAAATGGTGATCTTCTATATATTTAGAAAGTTGTTGATTCATCACTTTTTCAACCACTTTGGCCGGGAAAGGTAAACTGGCTATAGGTCTATAGTTCTTGGTATCCTCCGGATCCAGTTGGGAATTTTTTAGTAGTGCCTTAAGTATAGTTTTCTTCCATGAGATGGGCTATATCCCTGAGCTAAACATTAAATTGCAGATTTTCGCTAATACAGGGGCTATCTGGTTAGTAACTGGTACAAGAACAGGTGGAGGACAGGGATCATTAGCTGGGCCAGATTTAGTAGTAGTCATAACATCAGTAATTTGATTTAAAGTAACTTTTTCAAACTGTACAACGAGATGGTCCGAAGAGTTAATGGATAACAACTGGTTACTTTGTTTTGGGTGTAATGAGAATTCAGAGTAAATATTGTTTCTTTCTCATAGAAATAGTCCGCTAAGGAATTATATAGTGATTGAGATGGGGCTGGAGCTGCCACTGAAGTTCGGCCCAATAACTCAGTGACTATTTGGTAGAGTTGTTTATTTGAATTCTTAGCAGATTCAATCTGGGCTGTGTAATATTTACTTTTTTTTTGCACGATCATTGATTTGTATTTAGCAAGTTCTTCCTTATAACGAAGCCCAGAAGGTCCTGGTTCCCAATGTTGAAACTTCTGTCAATTCTAGATCCATGAAACAAACATTCCTACTTTCCCTCTGCTGGGAATGGAGGAGGTTCATCCAGCCAAGATAATTTAGTCATCTTGGAAACTGAGGAGGGGGTTGTAGAGGAAGGCTCTTACCCCTCATTTAGCAGGTTATTCAAAATTCTATGAAAGCATCAATACTTAAATATTATGAGACATTGTAAGTATTTCCAATCTTGTTGGGACTCCTATAAGAGGATTCCTCTGTTTTCTGATATCTTATATTTTATAGTTCCAGAGGGATGGTTTTAATCCAGCTCTTTTCACCGTAACATCTCAGTGGGCTGCTATAAGACCATTTTGAGAGCCTTGGGGGGAGGTTGCAGGGAGGATACAAGTTGGCTTTGATACTTGTTAACAGATTTTCTCTGTCCAGACTTTCAACTTAGCATGTGTTACCACACTGGGATTTGACTTGGTTTTAAAATCCCTGCAGAATTCTCAGTTTGAGCCTCTAATTTCTGTGGACATTAAGGGCCCGATGTAGGTAGCCAAATACCGGTCGGTAACGGCCGAAATTACCGAATTTCGGCCGTTAAAGACCGGTATTGGGCTTTCCAGATGTAGGTGGCATTTTTTAAAGATTCAGTATTTCACCGAATCAGTAATTTAAGGATTCGGTAAAATACCGAATTCATAACATACCGATTCGGTAAAATACCGAATCCAGGATGTAGGAAGCACTCAAGTTAGTGCATTCCTCAGTAAAGGATTCGTTATTTACCACCAACTAGAAGTTTGTGGTAAATAATGAAAACCCTTGAAAAAGCATTTTTTTTGCTTTTCCAACAGTGCCATGTTGCAGACATACATGCCCTTAGGGCATGTATGTATTTACCATGTGCACCCATACACAATTGAGGGGTGCAACAGGGTGTCAAAGTGACACCCTGCCACCCTTCAATTTTTCCCCCAATTACCGAATCGGTATTTACCGATTCGGTAATTGACATTCATTCCTTACCGAATCGATAAATACTGATTCGGTAATTACCTAAACTTACCGATTCTGTAATTTTTTCGGTAAAATTACCTACATCACATTTGCCTGTTCTTAAATACCGAATCGGTATGATTCGGTATTTAAAAATCGGTAATCTGGGATTACCAACATCGGGCCCTAAATGTCTTACTATGGAGGCTGATGTTTGTGGTGGCAATAACTTCAGACAGAAGAGTGGGGGAGTTAGAAGCTGTTCTATCTAGATCTTTATATTTTTCCTTTACAGAGTAGGTTGAGTTTTATGGCCTGATCTTTCCCTTATACTTAAAATGGTTTATTTCTTTCATAGATTTCATGAGATTATTATACCAACATTTTTGATCTTCTTTCTTCTCCTTTTGAGAAAGAGGGCAATTTCAATTTCCTGGATGATGTAAAGGCTCTTACATGTATATTTGAATAGAACACAAGATTTCTGTAAAACTGATTTTATTGCGACTTCTGTGAAATCTGTCCAAAGGAAGAAGGTTTCATCCCTGACTAATATCTGTTGGATTTGGTCAACGATTGCACTAGCCTGTTTTAATTCAGACATGACTAATCCACAATGCATTTAACGGACTGCGACGAGAAGCTTAGCTAAATCCTGGGCCGAGTTTAATAAAATACCCCTTTTTTTGATGTTTGTAGAGCTGCAACCTGGGCAACTCCTCATACCTTTGTCTACAAGCGTAGACTTTATGGCTTATTCAAGAGAAATTAGAACTTTGAGGTTGGTGTCATAATTTTGGGTTTCAATAAATCAAGGGGTGTGCATTATAATCTGTCTTGACTTTTTATTTTGGGATTACAGAGGAAGCCGAATTGATGCGTTGGTATTCGTCATCTGTAATGGCAGAGACAAAAATCAGGGACGAAGAGGTAATGGCCTAATTAGTTACAAGTAATCTTCATTGCCAGTAGTCCTTCTCATACTCATCCCAGTTATTATAGCCTGCACTCCCACCCTCGACATTATGGACCTAATCAGACCGTGGTATGTCAGGGGGATGCTGGGAAAGTCTGACTATTTATAGCACCCATTCTCCGGACGAGCTTTCTCTTTCAGCACCTACTGTGGTTTTCTGTGTGATAGAGGGTGGATCCTATTATTATTAATGAATGGTACAAGTACAAGAAGGCAGTGACGGCTGGCATAAGTCGTGGGCCGAGCCGTGCAGTCTAGTGCATGGGGGGGCGGGCTGTTTGAGTAAAACTAAAAAAAACATACCTCATCGGGTCCCGCCCCGCCTCTAGCTCCTGGCTGGGTCCCGAGTTTTCCTGCTGCTCGCCTGCTGAACAGAAAGCAGCCACAGGCAGCCTCCCTCCCCTCCCCTAAGCCAATCACAACACTGCAATGGCAGCATTGTGATTGGTGTGGACGGCGCCCAGGAGGCCATTTACTCTATTTATGCATGCAGCCTACATAGAGAAAAGGCAGAGTGCGCATGACTGGTTTGGTAAGCCCCAGAGGGCCAGCCAAACAGTCAGGGCCCACAACATTGAGCAAGCCACTCCTCCATGACCCGCCCACCCACCCGGCCCCAACCAGGCATACCCTTTTGCTTTCTCACAGTGCGAGAAGCAGAAACATAAAATGATATTTAAAATACCATTTTATGTTTCTGTTTCTCGCACTGCGAGAAAGCAGTGAGGCAACGCTCCTTCATCTTATGTCATCTCCTCTGTTGTCTGTTCAATACAGAAAATACGTTGAATTTGGCTTATCTTTATGGATCTGGGATGCTCCATGATTAAGGGACAGGGATATGATCTTAAAATTGCAAAGTAACTTTCTTTAATGATTATTAAAAATGTATGATTTCATTGGCCAAAGCAAGCTGGAATGAGATGTATTATCATGGTTGGAGTAACAGGCATCATTTTCTCTAACATAATTGGACATAATTACAGGGAAATTGCTCCTAATTATGCGTAATTATGCGAGAAGCATTAGCCAGAATTTAGCACTATTTTCTTTGCAAAAAAGATACCCTTGCATCCAAAGTTGGTCTGAAGATTCATTCTACACTAAGGAAATAGCACTAAATGATGCAGTACAAGAACAGCACAAGTCCACAGGTACTCACTCTCCCTTAGTTCGTTGTTCCTGTGTTCCTGCTTTAGGATTTTTGCCTAGAATTGCTCCTAATTACTGAAGGTGGCATCATTCGGGTAATTTTGCATCACAAGAGTAATGCGGAATTACAGAAATTACTCCAAATACTCCTGCATACTTAGAATTGTTCACACAGGCCGAATTCATTACTGAAACCATCACCCATCCCCTTATTGTCTTGTTCTTCTTCTGTCTTTTGTTTCCCCTGCCTTATTTGCCATCTCATGTGAAATTGACTACTTTGACCATTTTAAGAAAACAAATATTTAAGAAATGAGCTAGCATAAAAAAAATGCACATGAAGGAGATGTGAGATTGCACTAGCTCTCACACATAATGGGTCACTCAGAACAGTCTTAAATATTGGTGATAGGAAACACTAGATGACATTAAGGTATTTCCAATAAGGGCCGGTCTGGCCGTAGCGGGCACCTGGCGTTTTACCGGTGGTCCGGAAGGGTGGGTGCCAGTTTCTGACCCGTGGGGGCTGGTTTTGTTACTGGGGCCTGGTTTTGCAGCAGTTCTGCAATATCCGCCCACCGTAACAAAAGCGGCAGCGATGCTTGATACTAGCACCCCCCCTCCGGGGCGGCACTTCTGTCAGTAGCACCCCCTCCCCTGGGCCGGTCGAGCAGAATTGCCAGGGCTGGTTTCTGTTCCCAGTCCAGCCATGTGTGCATTCAGCTCCAATAAGCGCTGGCTGCTCAGTTCTGTGAAATATTTTAGCATACTGCTTATTTACCTACAAATTAAAGCCAATACAGGTGTATGCTGTCACTTCTGGCGCTGATGAAGCAAGGCAATTGTTTCACAAAACACTTGTAGGGGGATCTTGCTGCAAACACAGACAATTCAGATGAACCATTTGAATTAACACAGAGAGGCCTCATTGGTGCCTATTTCATTTTGGCGAACTGGTGTTCATTAGGGGGCATATGTATGAAGCCCATTTCCCCTTCGCAAACCGGCCGATTCTCAGAATTGGCCCGTTTGCGAAAGGGAAAAAGCCTTTTGGGATGTATCACCCTCAAAAGGCCCTCGCAAAATAGGGAATCGCAAAATTTGCAAGTCCCTATTCTGCGAATACATTTAAGGAATCACAAATTGCGATTCCTTAAATGGGATGTAGAATGCACCCAAGTAGTGCGATTTCTCCTGAAGAAATCGCAAATTACCACCGACTTCAAGTTGGCGGTAATTAGCGATTTGTTTGAAAAATTCACTTTTTGGCATTTTTCACAGTGCCATGTGGTGCGCATACATGCCCTTAGGTATGTATGTGCACACATGCTCATTTCAGGGGCGCAACAGGGTATCCTTATGACACCCTTGAAATTGCATTCGCAAGTTGCGAGTACCTAATGGGTACTCGCAAATTGCGAATGTCTGCCCACTTATTCCTACGTGCCTTTAGGCCCATAGGAATGAATGGGAAGGTATTCCTTAATTGCGATTCGCAATTTGCAAATCACAATTAAGGAATGCCAAGGAATTGCAAAATATTTGAACATTTTTAATTACATCCTGTTTTGCGATTTTCAAATAGCGATTCTCTAAAATCGCTATTTGAGAATCGCAATAACGGTATTTAATACATATGCCCCTAGAAGAGCATTTTTCTGCACTAGGCCTGCTTTCTTTATGCCTCAACCAGTACTGATGATGATGATGATAATAATAATGACAACAGCAATATTAATAATGATAACTGTTTTATATACCACTCCATATCTCAATATTACCATTCTCAACCTGTTAAATGCGGTTTACAGTTAGATGGGGGTAATTACCCCAATCTTCCCCTTGCTGGGAGGGGGACTGTAGAAAGCCCATTAGAGATGCAGATTGGGGTAATTGCCCTCCCAGGGGACCGAAAGCCTACTAGAAGCCAGCAATGGTTTTAATATAAGACACCCCTACGTTAGGCCCAAAATAGCCCCATGGGCAGGGTGCAGTGTATGTGAAAGGTAGGACATTTACAGGTGTGTTGTACATGTTCTGGTAGTGAAATATTGCCAATTTCGTTTTTCACTATTGCAAGGTCAATCTCTCCCATTAGTGAAGTTGGTTTTCAATTTGCGTGTCTGAAAATTGCACTTTTAGAAAGTGGGCATTTTCTTGCTTAACCATTCTGTGCCTCTGCCTGCCTGTGCAACACATGTCTGGTGTAGACTGACAGTTAGGCTGTTTGTGAATTCACTCTAGACAGTCACACAAAGAGAGCTGAGACGTGACCTGCATATCCTGATGGGCCATCACCAGGCTGATGGGTCTTCCTGAGCTAGAGTGGTGGGAGGAGTTGTCATTGACACCTGGATAGGGCTGTGCCTGTCCTCACACAGAGCTGTTTCCATCCCCTGTAGTGTGTTTGGAGCCAGGTCAGGGAAAGGCAGGGTCTTGTGCACTGCAAACACTTTTCACTGAAGTTTGCCTTGTTCAAAGGCAGAAACTGGTATAAGTACTGGAGCTGTGACACCATAACTTCAGAACACTTCTATACTAAGAGGAGATCATTCCAAGAAGAGGAGCTGGGGAAGCTGGAGAAGGGGAACTTCCAATCTGGTTGCTGCTGTGTTGTGCTAGCCTGCTGCTTGCTGCCTCTGTCTCAGACAGGGAAAAGGACTGGACTTTGCTTTTTTTGTATACTTCTTGCCAAGGTTCTCCAAGGGCTTGTGTCTGCTTGCCTCCTGTTAATAAGTCTCAGGGCCATCAAAGACTTCACCTGCAGCTGCTGACCTCCTCTCCTGGGATTTCTGACCTGCCAAGTGGTGCCAATTCCAGTCCTGGACCCTTGGAGGTGGCTTTGCTGCAAAGAAGAGAAGATAATCCACGCATTGCCCATCAGCGGCTGTTTTTCCTGACGCAGCACTGCCGTGCGTTTGAAAAATCTTCGCATCGCCGCAGTGCAGCTGAAGAATCAACGCATCGCCTGTCATGTGGCTGAAAGATCACTGCAGTCTGAGTCCTGAGCACCGTGTCTTCGACGTTCAAGGCACCCGCTTTGACTCCTTTGCAGGCCCTCCTGTGTCGTTGAAGAAATTGATGTATCACCTGGCTGGAAAATTGACACAGAGTCTGCTTTGCCGCCTTCACATCGACCCAGCACATCCAGATTTGCAACGTATCGCACCTGTGTACCAAGTTTTTTGTCGATTTTGCCCAGCAGTAAGGAACCGAGGCCATGTGTCCAGAGTTCGGCGCATCACCTCTCTTTGAGTAAGGAATCAACGCATCACCTCCCTGACAGCAAGGAATCGACGCATCACCTCCTCTGCAACGCATCACAGAATCGACACATCACCTCCAACGGTATTAAGGAATTGATGCATCACCTACCCTACGAGTAAGAAATCAGCGTATCACTTTGTTTTCTGGCACCTCATCTCCCCTACGCCTGTTTTGTTTTCGTCTTTGATTTTGATGCATCCAAGGTACTTTGCCATAAAGATCGTCCATAGTTTCCTATGGACTAAACAGTTTTGAACGTTTTAAGTGATACATTTTCTTGAGTATGTTGGATTTTTGGCATTTTGCTCTTGTTTTATTCAGATAAATATTGGTTATTTTTTTAAACTGGTGTGGTGTCGTTTTGTAGTGCTGTAACTGTGTCACTGTGCGTGTTTGGTACAAATGCTTTGCACATTGCCTCTGAGATAAGCCTGACAACTCATGCCAAGCTATCAAGGGAGTGATGTCTCTCCCTGATACAAAACCATGTTGCCAGGGGGATATCAGATTCATAATTTTACTACTAAGCCTAGCGTTGATAATTTTAGCATATCTAGTGAAATAAAGTGATAAAATATATGAGCTCGGTGGGGTTGTTTTTCTTGCAGAATGTTATAATTTCAGCATGGTTCCATGACTCGGGCTCTGTCTCTCCTTGCCATAAATTTGTAACCAACTGAAAAAAAGGTGGTACCACTGGAAAAAGCATATATATATACTTAGGGGTGGACGGTGAACTCGGCTCTGCCGGCAGACTTCAAAAAGTTGTTGCCATGCCTTGCTCCGCTTATATTGCAGATTTGTTAAAAAAAACTCCGCCAACAGCTGGTGGAGCGGAATTTACCAGTGGAACACGCTCACCCCTACTTAAAGGCACCTACAGCAGAGATCAATCACTGTATGCCAACCAATCATCAGGTGCTATAACGTCCTAATGCCAGGATAACTATTGTGCTTAACCCCTTAAGTGCTGCGTCGGTGCGTTGGCCGACGGCAGCACTACCTCCCCAGTGCTGCGCACATCCATTGGACGTTCATTCAGCACTAGTTCGAATGGACAGCGCAGCCCTGGGGAGGGAATTGCGCCGCAGCTAAGGTGTTAAAGCTCAATGGAGAGGCCTGTGTTTTGTCTAGCCTCAGTTTTGACTCAACAGTAGAACAGGTGTAATGTGCCTGCTGGAAAGTACACCTTTTTTATCTTTTACTTACAGATAACAGATGTGTATGTTCTGTAAAATAACTTAATGGCTTACTTCTTTCGTTACAGAGACCCTTTTATTGCATGCAGTTTATACGTTAGAATTCTTACATGGCACTAGGAGCAATGAACCAGCATCAGGGAGCTACATAAAACTGCAAGGCATAGGTTTCTCTGGAAACACCTCATAACTCTTGTGTGCTCCTGGGCACAGCTCATAGCCCCGCCCCTGGCACAGCTTGTGGCTCTCATGGGCACAGTTTGATGTCCTTCCCCTGTACACAGCTCATTGTCCTCCCATGCTCCTGGACAGAGCTTGTGGCTCTCCTGTGCATAGCTCATGGCCCCAACCCTGCCCATCTCTGCTCAGGTTCCCACCTCCAAGGCATTGTTCTTGTCGTTCTGGGCCAAGATGTGCTAAAAATTTGGAAAAACTGCAAAGTCTGTCAGGGGAGGGGATGCGTTGATTCCTTACTCAAGGTGAGGTGATGTGTCGAACTCTGAACACATGGCCTCGGTTCCTTACTGCTGGGCAAAGCAACACATTACACAACACACTCGCTTCGAAAGTATTTTAGAGCAGTCTAAACAAACTGTAGATAATTATAAAAGCAAACAGGCAATTAAAAAAAAGAAGACGGGGGTTTACACAAATTCTTAATCCATGACGAGCCTCTCGGAATAAGGAAACCTAGAGAAATATTCTCTGCTTTTACCTGTGAGAGGTGGCCGCCCTAGCCCAGCCATGTGCCTGCTGTGTCCCCATCACATGTTGTGCATCGGGCACCCTGTCTGGCTCTGCTGACTTCCCGTGTGCCTGGCTCTGGAGTCAGCAGGCTCTGGTCTGACTCAGGAGTGGTATTATATATCTTCCTTTTTTCTGCTTTTTCCTTACATCTATAGAACTCCTTTGGGGACAGAAAAAACGCACGTTCCCATCTGTTGGTGTAAATTGAGAGTGGTAAGCTGAAGCTAGAGAATAGTGGTTGTCACTTGGTACTTTTTTGTTGAAGAAAAGGATACTATTGTGTTCCTTTTATTGTTTCAGATTTCTATGGTCCTGATGAGAATCCCCACGATCTTTGGGATTCGAAACGTGTAGACTGTCGGTACTGCCACAATATACCTATTTTTGAAAAGAATTGGTATTGAATACATTGGATACATCTAACAAAAGTATCAAAGATCTTATTTTGTGAATTGATGAGTTATCCTTTAGTACCAAATATTGTTTAGACTGTTTGGCAGACCGTTTGCTACTCCATAGGTTCATTCCTGTTGTTGCGGTGTATATATGTAAATTAGGATGTGTGGATGTGAAAAAATGTGGAATGATGATATTATGAGTGATTGAGTGTGTGAATATTTATTTACTTGTCCCCCGAATCATTTTTTATGTAAATTGTTTTCCTTTGTGTCTTGATTATGTACTAAAAATTCCTTTGGTTATATGATAAATGAAAAATTGAAATAAAAGCGAATTATGAGCTTTCAGATGTGTATGTAGTATACATTTTGGAACAAATCATTTTTTGAATGATTATCAGTATTGACAATTGTTGATGTTATGAGATGGCACAAAACAGTGTTTAGAAAGAGGCCTGAATGCTCCCCTCATTCACAAAACGGCAGGGATGGTCCTACATGTCGGATTTAAAGGGAACTCCGCCCACCAGTGGAACTTCACGGAATTCCACAGATTTGTTCCATCACTCCACTGGAATTCCACTGAGTGAAACTCTGCGAGCCCCGCCCACCCCTATTGTGTCAGAGGGGAGTGCGTCAGTGCCAGCAACCTTTTCTAGTAGGACGGATTTAAAAATGTCAGTCAATTCTAGATAGGTGATAGGATTGGTTGGGTGCACCAGGTCCTGATAAGAGAGATGAGGTAGTTTCCTCAAAGCTAAGAATATCTTAATAATACTCTCATACAGTTGGGTATTAGTGAGATCCACATGATACAAAGTATGTAATTGTTGATAATATCTCCAAAACTCTTCAACTATATTTTACTATGACGTTTTCAGTATTAATTCATAGTTAAATTGGTCCATTTTTTCAAAATGTAAATTTTGTAAATATATTTTTATAAATAAATGTGCATTTGGTTGTTTTTATCAAAATGGTACACATTTTTATGACTGTTTTATTTGCTGCTTTGTTATATTATATTTACATGTTGAGATATGTAAAAAATATATTTTATGATACTTATTGTATATCTTTCCCTACTTTTGCTTTGTTTGGATTGAGAATATGAAATCTGACCCCTCCAGTGTCTAATACTTTCACCAGTGTTGCTTAGATTAAAATAGGAACACTCCCCAAAGTGTAACTCTTTCTCTATTTCTGATTAGATTGGGGTAGGCATAGTAAAGTTCATCCCTTAAAAGTCCAACACTTTCTCTATTGCTGCTTAGGTTGGAGTGAGAATAGTACATTTGTCCTCTCCAAAGTCCAGTACTTTCACAAATGTTACTTAGATTTAGTGGGAATGGTAAAAGTCACCCTTCTAAAGTCCAACACTTTCTCTATTGATGTTTATGATGGAGCGGGAATAGTAAAATTAACCCCTCTAAATCCGAATGTTTTCAGCAATGTTGCGTAGGTGGGAAAGGAATAGTAAATTGGTTTCCTCTAAAGACCAACATTTGCATACTGTTGATTGAACTTGAGTGACAGTAGTAAAAATGACCCCTCCAAGGTCCAGTACTTTCACCAATTTTGCTTGTACTGGAGTGGGAATAGTAAATCTGATCCATCTAAAGTCAAATGCTTTCCCTACTGGTGCTTAGATTAGAGTGGGAAACTGACCTTCCTAAATCCATAACTTTCCCTGCTGTTGGCTAGGTTGAACTGGTAATAGTAAATATAACCTCTCCAATGTCCAATAATTTCACCAATATTGCTTAGGTTGGAATGAGAAAGGTACATCTTACCTCTCCAGAGTCCAATCATTTTGGCAATGATGCTTTGGTTGGAGCAGCATTAGTAAGTAAATATGACCCTTTCACAGTCCTGCACATTCGCCAGTTACTAAGATTTGGAGTGGGAATAGTAAATCTGACCCTTCCCAATTCCAAAGCTTTCCTTACTTTTGGTAGATTGGAATGGAAGAGTAAATCGGACCACTCTAAAGTCCAAAACTTTCTCTATGGTTGCTTAGGTTGCAGTGGGAATAGTAATCTGTCTCATCTCACAAACTTGATGGACTAGTCTGTCCACCATCCCCTCAATATCCACACATTTAATTATGAGCGGAGTGTCATAGTTCCAAAGCAGGTTCCCCCACCAGCTATGTTGCCACAAACATACTCCGACGGAGTCAGAGCCGTTGGAGTAAGTGCATCAGACTGGCCGCACTATTGAGAGCAGAGAGTAAAACCTAACGGTCATGAACAGAAAAAATAATAGTGACCCCCCACACCCTGAGAGGAAGCTCCCTTATTGTTTTGTTTTTCAGAAACAAACTTCTGCTTTGGAGTTTATTTCAAAAAAACAAAAAGGTTTGCTGCGAGGGTAACTAAAAGATGATGGCAGTGCACCAACATTTCAGTGCCTTTAGAGCAGGGGCCATGGTGGTGGGTACTGTGAAGACACAAAGATTACCACAGGGACGTCAGTGATCTTCAAATTTAGTGAGCAGTAGTCTTGCTGAGGTGGTGGAGAATGTGACCTCCATCACCCTGACAGATGGTGGTCTGTCCGCCGAGGTCAAATACAAGCCCATGGTTTCTGGTAATGTTACCTTTTTAAAAGGCCTCTTCTATGTCAACCCCTTCCTTGTGAGCGTAGTGTATTGTCGTATTAAAAAATTTAACAAAAAAGGCTAAAATACTAATACTTTATCATACTGTAGTACATTGAGGAATATCAATATATTACCTTATAAGTGACCAATAATATAGCAATGCCTGTGACTGAACCTAAATTTCTATCCCCACAAACACATCCTTATGTTTAACATACCTACATCAAATGAAGTTGCTCATCTTCCAACAATGAGAAATGTAATCTTCAAAGTCTAATTTTGCCAGCACCATGTGGACTGAACCAGTAAACATCCTTTACAACGATTGTGTTACAACGCATGCCGTTACCCCACATTTTTTACTCTGCAAAATCTTTTACAATGCAAGGCTTTACACCGCAAACCATTACAATGCATTCCCCATTACAACGCCCCGGTGGAGTTAGAATAGTAAATTGCGTTGTAATGGACAATATGTTGTAATGGATTGCATTGTAAAGATTGTTTTGTAAAAGATTTGCCGGATTAAACATGCGAGGTAATAGTACGCGTTGTAACAGCGTGCGACGCAAAGTGGTATATTTGACTGAAACATATGTCCATTCTCATTGTGTATGGCCTGCTATGACTATTCCAACATCTTCAGCTGGCACTTCCTGATTAAACAGACTTTTTGATGTTAGAAAAAACCAAGGTGCCCATTAGGATCACGGGCGGATCGCCACCGCCCGCATGGCAGTGGCGATCTGCCAGTGATCCGACCTCACCCGCCACCCATTTCCCCCCTGCGATATTACTATGGCTAGGTCGACCACGGCAGACCGAAAGACCGTCCGCCGTTTTTGCGCCCGGCAACAAGTTGACCGGGCGGAAAAAGGTTTAATATGGTGGCAGTGTCTGTTAGACACAGCAGCCATATTACCATGGGTGCGGTAACATGCCTTTCCGTGGCGGCATTGCCGCCACGGAAAGGCATGCGGGAATAGACTGCGGGGGCCCCTTGTGGGCCCCCAGGGACTCTGGGGTGTAGGGGGTGCACATGGGGGGAACCTATGATACCCCCTGCAGTTCCATGCACAACATGGCAGGCATGTTGTGCATGGAAGTGCACAACATGCCTTCCTGGCATTGTGGCGGGCGGTGCTGAGTGCACCGCCCGCCACAATGACAGAAATGCAGGATGTGCCCGCCACTGTGGCAGGTGCATCCTATTGCCCCCACGGGACCCCCGCCCTTATGGCGAGCGGTCCCATTTCCTGATAGGATGGCGGGCGGACAGATTCCGCCCACCATCCTAATGGCCCTACAAGTTTGCGCAAGCACACAGTCTCTTTCATTAAGGTTCAGTATTGCCCAAACCAGTTCTCTGTATTTCGTTTATTTCAACAACCTTAACTTCTTATAGTGCAAGACCAGTTTAAGAAAGTCAAAATCACAAAGTAAAAAATCACAATGGTCAGTCTCCATTTCATGAACTAGGGCCGTCATTTATGAAAAGTGTTGCATCGCTGGGTGAAAACAGCGATGCGACACCATGGATGCACTGTGTTTACTGTAAGGCACACCATGTCGCAAAGATTTACAGATACATCAGGAATCCTGACGTATCTGTAGGTGCAAAAGTGCCATTGCTGGCATGTGTCTGACAACGGATGCAACTCCAGCAATGTGTCCTTTCACATGGGGCAAACCCCAGGTGAAAGGGCCTGCATCAGTCTTACGCCTGCTGTGAGGCAGGCGTAAGAATTTGACGCAGTGGAGTCCTAGAAGTGTTGCAGGGAAATGTAATAGAGTTCACTGCAACACCTCTATGTGCCTTTTTTGTGGGGGAACACTCACCCTGCATACATTATACCTGACACAAGTATAATGTAGTGCAGGGTTTTACAAGGGGATGAGTCACTTAGTAAATATGTCGCACTTTGGTGCATATTTTACGCCACTGGTGCGTCACAAAAAATGATGCACCGGCGAAGCAAGGGGCTCCATAATAAGCCCCTAGATGTACAAAATCACACTATTACAGACATGAGTGTACCATTTGTAGTATAACTTTATTATGTACACTTTTAAAATGTGTTTCAATATCCATTGTAAAAACATAATGCCTCATTAAATTAAATAATCGCATGAGATTAAAATACATCTGCGTTATGCTTTAAGATCATTGACAATTGAGTAATGGTCTATCCCACTTGATTGCTAAAGTACGCAGTTTGTAAAACATCAACAATGTTCATTAAGATCGTTAAAAGATAATATGTATATGGGACAGCCTATCGCTACTCAACCACTAAAATGCATTAATGATTAATTAAAATGCATTTAAAGAGAGATTATTTCACATGCTCTATGGTTAAAATATATTCTGATTTAAGTCTTTCATAGGTTACATCCATAAATCCTGTCAGCTTTCCAATAAAAATGTTCCTATTGTAATGCAAAACATGCTGAGGTAGCCTCCTTTACTGTTCGCAGTAGAAGCTTCCTAAAAGATGGTAATACAAATGTATTGTGAGTCATGTTGAAGCCAAGAGAGATATAATTAATGTGCTCTAGGGTTTCTTTAGGATAATTACGGACTCTACAGTTGGGAATACGGGATATAAAATTCCAAGACCCTTCAAATTCTTTTAACGTTATATACAGTAAACCAAATCTTAAGAATGTGTGCATTATTTTTGTCTCTAAATTAGAATCAACATATTGCTGATTAGACTAAAAGTAGGATTCTAATAGGAGCCCCGGAGGTTTATAGCATGTTGATCATAGTTGGTCTCTTATTCTGGAGGACTTCTGTAGAATTTCCCAGATAGCATGTTTGAGGGGAATACTTTGGCATGTTAAAAAGATCCTTTACTGCTGGTAAGCTAAGATCTTTGGGCGCAGCAGTGATCTGAGCCAAGGAAAGAGGCAAGCTATTCCTAGACTATTATGTCAACTCTCGATAGATCAAACCTCTCAAGGAATCTGCACTTGTGGATGCGCAGTTACAAAAATAATTGATGTTTTGAGTCAAATGGACCTCCTGGATTGATGGCATATTTATTTGAAGTTAGATCTTTGCATGTGGAGTTGGGTTAATAAATTAAATCGAAGGCGAACATATTCAATACAAATTGTTTTTAATTTGTCCAACTACTTATTTTTTAATATTGAGGCGTAAGACATAAGTGGAACTAATTTTAGCCCTTAAAGCAGTTCTAGTGGGTTTAATGACACGTCCTCCATTTGTTTGTGCAAACCTTCTTATAGATTTTGTTGCAGTCATGGCTTTTGTTTTTAGTTTGTTTATGTGTTGCACTGTGGAAAGTTGCGTGTCCAGATAAAATCCCAAGTAGACCTTTGAGTTTGCTGTCTCCTCTGGGCTAATTTACATTTTAATATTCATGCTCTCTTATCAAAAAATATAATTTTTAGTTTATTGAAATTAGCCAATAACCTGTTGATCAGATTATGTTCCTTTAGTGCTGTAAATTGGTGCTGTAAGCCAACGGGAGTCTGAGAGCAGATTCCAAGATCATCTGCATACGCTAGATAACTAACAGAACAGTTTAAAGTTTTGGTGGCATGAATACCGTTTTTTGTATAAAAGTGCCTAAGTCAGAAATGTATAGCGAGAAGAGTGGTGGAGCTAGCATAGACCCCTGCCTAAGGCCATTTTCAATTGTAATTTCTGGAGAGACAGCCAGCTTATCAATCAATCAATCAATCAGGGATTTGTGAAGCACGCTACTCACCCGTGAAAGTCTCAAGGCGCTGGGGAGGGGCGGCGTGCAGCTCTGATTCAGCAGAAGAGCCAGGCCTTGAGGCACTTCCTGAAGGTGTGTACAGTGGGGGAATATCTGATGTTGAGCAGGAGCTCGTTCCAGGTCTTTTCCGCAAAGTAAGAGTAGGCTCTTCCACCCGCTCTGGCTCTGCAAAAGCGTGGGATTTCAGTGAGGTCGGCGAGCGGAGGTTTCTCTTGGGTACATGGAAGGAGAATCTTTTGTTGAGATATTGGGATCTGTTGTAGTGGAGGAATTTGTAGGTGTGAGTGAGTAGCTTGAAGGATACTCTTTTCTTGACGGGGAGCCAGTGGAAGTCTTGTAGGTGCTGGGTGTTGTGTTCATGCCGCGGGATGCCAAGGGCGAGTCTGTCCATGGTGTTCTGGATGGTCTGGAGTTTACAGAGCAAGAAATTGTTGACTCCAACATAGAGGGCATTTCCGTAGTCCTGTCTGCTAGCTATGAGAGTGCGAGTGACGGTCTTTCTGGAGGTGGGGGGGGGGTCCACCCGAAGTTCCAGTGACGGATGGGGAGGGTGTTGAAGCACGTGGAGGAGACGACGTTGATCTGTTGGGTCATGGGGATCGAGGAGTTGAGTATGATGCTGTGGTTCCGGGAGTGGTCCACAAGAGTGGGGGGGCGGGGGTTGCTGAGGGTGGTGAGCCACCAGGAGTTGTCCCATGCTGCGGGGGTCCGAGGACAAGGACTTCTGTCTACTCCGAGATGAGCGTCAGACAGCTGCTGCTCATTCATGATGCATTGTCCTTCATTCCTTCCTGGGAGCTGAGTCTGGTGGTGTTGGGTTTCTTCATGAGGGAGAGGATGGGCTGGGTGTCTTCGGCATAGGATACTATGCTTAGTCCGTGCTGTCTGATAATGGCGGCAAGGGGGGGCCATGTAGATGTTGAAGAGCGTGGGGCTGAGCAATGATCCTTGGGGTACTCCGCAGTTGGTCTCCGTGGGTTCGGAGAGGAAAGGCGGGAGTCTCATTCTTTGGGTTTGGCCAGTGAGGAAAGAAAGGATCCAGTTGAGGGCGGTTCCTTGTATGCTAGCATCGTGGAGTCTGGCTGCGAGAGTGCGGTGGGGGACGGTGTCAAAGACTGTGAAGAGGTATAGTAGGAAGAGGGCTGTGATGTGGCCTTGGTCGAGGAGTGTGCGGATGTAGTCTGTGGCGGTGAGGAGGGCGGTGTCGGTGCTGTGGTTATCTGCTTATCCGCTAATTTGATTTTCATCCAGTAGTTAGAATGTAAAGCAATAATCAAATGTAGCAAGGTGTCATCGATGCCCAATGTTATGAGCTTGGACCATAACAGGTTATGGTTCACTTTGTCAAATGCAGATGAATAGTCCAAAAATCATACATAAAATGATCTTCTGTGGTGTAGTGGCTTATCTATCAGGAGTGTCAATGCTATTATATTATGTTATCTATTGTGGCACAATCTGCTCTGAATCCTGTTTGTCAACAGATTATTAATTGTTACGCACTTGGTTAGTTGCTATAGTAGATATTCAGCAAAACCTTTCAGCTCTAGAAGGACAATCGAGCTGAAGTTTGAGGGATCATTCGGACATCCACTTTTATGAAGAAGGTGAATTATAGACCCTTATCACAATGCTAGCATCTGGCCAAAAGCAAAACATAATTAAAAATAGGTTTTGATATCCAACTCCACATTAATAGGTCCTGCTCCTTATGTCTATTGGAAACCCATTGAGGCCAGGGGCCCAAGAGTTCTTACTTTGGATTATTAAGGATGCTCGCTGCTTCCATCCCTTTGTGGACATACATGGTTAGCGTGCATTTTGAAAAATCATAGCTCGCGTAGCTGAGATGAATTTCCCATTTATCAGATGGATTATCATAGTTCGTGGCTGGCCTTTATGAGTTAGAAGCAGTCCCCTCTAGGTGCCAAACATTTCTGACATCCTTACAGTTGTCTTAGGTAGAATGACACATTTTTTGTCAGCGTCATAATTTTTTTAAATTTTTTTTTTTATTGAAGGCAGATTTAGTTGCACATAAGCATTTACATCTACAGTATTATATTGTACAAAAAAGAAACGGAGTTAAGAAGTCTATCTTGACAATACAAATCATCAGCTTCATCAATGTTGATTTTCTGCTGTTAGAATGAACTAAACTTTATGTAGAAGTGAGTAATTGTCAGAGAGTTCTCCTGTGTTTCTTCTTTATGCTCAGTATTCTGCTGAATGGTTTGTATTAAAGGTTACTTTCCTAAGGGCAGAAAGTTAGTTCTGATGATTGGTGATAACAAATGATCAATGATACTTTTGTTATTTTCCCCAAATTTCTTTCCACATGCCATCCTTCCAATTGAGTTCACTTTGTTTATTCAGCTCTTCACTGAGTTTTGAATTGATAAACAGTGTTGCAATTTTCTCTGAAAGTTTCAGATTGCAAACTATTTTCTTATTGCTTCTGACTATTAAAGAACGTGCATTAGAATCAACAGAAGGCCAGAACACCTGAAGGGTTATCCACTTATCAATAATACCTTTAGAAAAATCCACATGATGTAATAGTTAGTCTTCTATAAAAAGAACCTTTGTTATTTTCAGATTTAAGAAATTGTTCCTTTACTTGAAATCTTAGAAAGCTTAACATGATAGATCTTAGGACCCGATTCACAGAACTAACTTAAGACAAAATCCTAAACTTACTACTTTTGGTATTCACAGAAGTTAGGATTTTGTCTTAAGTTTGTCTTAAGACAAACTTAAGACAGACTTAAGACAGACTTAAGTTAGGATTTTGTCTTAAGTCTGTCTTAAGTCTGTCTTAAGTTTGTATTAAGACAAACTTAAGACAAAACCCTAACTTCTGTGAATACCAAAAGTAGTAAGTTTAGGATTTTGTCTTAAGTTAGTTCTGTGAATCGGTCCCTTAGTCCCTATGAGTATGCAGCTTTAGATGGTAGAAATCTGAGGACCCCTTCAATCTAAACAGAACTTTATTGAAGCAGTTTTGTTCATTGGTGCAGTATTCACTAAAAAAAGACAACTAGCATAAAGAAGATTCACCAAGAGGCTGGGCGTGTCTTCCTCAGCATGGCACCCACAGTGACATACTTCGATTTCATTGGAACAAGGATCTTCTTGACATTACTAGATGAGGAGTGCGAGCATCACTTAACACCAACCTTAAACATCAAGGGCAGTCATACTTGGGCATTGCTAGATTACACACAGATGTACCACTTCCGGGTTAACAAAATAGACAATGCTGCTAGATGAATGTAGACAGTACTGGCAGAAAAAGTTCAAAATCTATAGAATAAGGAAAATGGACTGCAGGCTAAAGGTAGCCACCTGGCCACCACATAGGCAGTCCCACTGTGACAAGTATCACTGGTTGTTCCCACTGCTCTTTTATACTTATGGAGGGCTCACATTGCATTTTCTTTTTAGACCAAGAGATGCACTATCCTGTTGGCATGCCTTGTTCTGTTAACTCTAGTATGAATGGTGGCCATTTTGGATTGCTCTCATACAGAAGTGAAATGTGTACACCATTCAGTTGTCCAATATCTTGGTCATTCAACATCCTTTCATGCCTCCAGAGGAAGGACCCTGCTCTTTGGCTGCCAAAAACCCCTGTCCCTACTTTGAAACCCGGTCTCATATGGATGTTTACCTTGGCTGAGACGTATTTTATAACCACAGTTACTGAGTATTTCATATAATAAGCTATTTGGTGTAACAGGAACATTCTAAACAGATGAGGTCTCACTGTTCATGCCCCCTTGGCCAGTTAGGCTAGTGAGCTCAGAATATACTGTCTTCTAAATCTGGGGTTCGTCTGCCAGCCTAGATCGCTGCCTGTCTACATCTTAGAAGTTTGGTTCTCTGGGGTAGCGGCTCATGGTACCGGTCTTTATAGCGAGTAAATACTTACCTTGTTGTCCTCAGAAAAGCAAGGTCAAGAAGGAAGCTATTGGTGGGATGAACCTAGAAAGAGAAAAAGGGAGTCACACAAGAGAGCAAGGACAAACTATGGAGAAAAATGATAGCAGGAGAAGGACTTGTGGAACTAAAGGAGGTGATACAAGAGAAGGGAAAGGAAGATGGCGACAGACAGGGGGATAACAAGGAGAACGGCTAGAAGACCACTTTTACCCAAGACTGGCAGAACGCGCAGAGGAGTTAACCTACTGATGACCCAGGGGAGATCAGGCATAGTGAACGAGACCGACCCGCGGTCAAGCACGAGGTAGAGAGCTAAAAGAACATATCCAGTTCAAAGAACCTTGTAGAATAACTAACCTGAAAGTCGATAACCAAGGTGTTACCGCGGTGACCGTAACAGATACAAGGACTACGAATCCTGTACCAAAATCCTACATGTATAAATACCACGAAGTTTTGAGGGAAGCAGTACAGTATTTGAGAACTGCAAAGAAAGAGATTATATAGAGAGTACAAAAGCTCCTATAAGGATACCATTTTAATCATAACCAGTGAGATGAGGGAATGATGAGCATTCAACCGGATATAACAGGATATATTTCCCCATTAAGGACCCTGATAATACGAGATCTAATATAAAGAAGGATTCCACAAACTTGGTGTTGATGACCCCAATTAATTCTGTCGTGAGGAAGGTGTAACCATATCCAAGGCTTAAACACCGAAACGCTTCGACGCATAATGTTCATAGAATCCAAGTAAAGCCGAGTGGTGTCCATAAATACGCCAATCTTGGACATTGGAAGGCTCACATAAATAACAATAAGGCTATTGGATCTGATTATCTGGGACCAACATCTGTTGTTCCATTGAAGAGAAGGGGTTTACTTGTCTGTTTTTCTATCTAGTTTTATGTAATTATTTTGTGATATATGTTCTTCATGCATACTGCAATAGCTTTTCTGTATTGATGAATGTTTTATAAATGTTTTATTGTATATCAAGAAAGGTTTATATTTGTTTTATGCCCGCTACTTCAACATACATTGTGGCGATAGCTAAGAAAGGACTGGGGTGAGCCCGGTTTTTAATCCGGATGACTGCTGTTCGGTGCACGGAGTTATGGACTGCCCCCAATTTGAGATAATTTGTCGAATCCTTATTATGTATGGCTACCTGAAAACATGCCAGTTTCGTTTTGGGCTGCACTAATTGTTTTTATGGGCGGGGGGTGGGAGCCCTGCGCCTTGTTACATGGTATCCCCCCCCCTGGTTTTTCTTTTTTTCTTTTTATCTGTTTTCTTTCCCTTTCCCTATATTATCTCATTCTATATTTCGGGTTCATGTTTAGGGCAACAGGCACGCTGCTGGGAGGGGTAGGCTTTAGCCTTCTGCAGGGGTGCAGGGTGGGGCGGGTGGATTGGGGTCTATTAGATAGGTACTTGTTTCTTTGGCTCTTTTGTGTCCTTTTCTTGGGTCTCCATGACGCTGCGTGATTTCCGCGGGGTGAGTGCCTGGGGGGGAGGTTTGGGTATTCTTATATAATATGATACTTTCCGGTTCTGCTTATCCTGTCTTAGCCGCCCCGCCCCAAGAACGTTTGCTGTCTGGATTGTTGATCGCCATTATTGCCGTGGGGCGGGTACAGTGACGTGGAGTCCCCTTTTCCTTTTTTCTACTATTTTCGTTTTCTTTTGCTCTCTGGGTTGGGCTGTATAATGATTGCACCTTTACTCGTCTCGCTGATAATTTGATTATCATGAGAGTGATGTTTTGCTTGTCTTTGGGCACATGAGGTTGCGGGTGGACACTGACCGAAGAAGAATTGCAAGGGCATCTATGGCTTGAATGCTTTGGACTATTCTGATTACAAATCTATGGATTCCCTATTATAATGTTGTTGGTTCTGTTCCCCGCCATGTGCACCAGGACGCTTATTATACAACCGATCCTTTACTCTTAAACATAAAATTAACCTTCTGTGATCCTGTGCCGGGGGGTTAAACTCAGTTAGCATTATGGACTCGCAGCATTGTGTAGTATTGCGTAACCACTCCGTAATTTTTATTGACATTGGTGCTTTCCAGTTTGTTCTGTGGCCGGCCTCTGGGTTGTAGGCCCGTATTTGTATGCAACCATCTACACAAATAAAGGTTTTCAAATTTATTTATTTTTTTTAAAAGAAAGGTTTATATTAATTGTCTTTCAGGAAAACTGTTTTCTCTGAAATTTTTATTGTCTTTGGGTTCCTTATGTTAAGGAAAATACCCTGTCAAGTGAGGAAAAGGATTTTCTTAAATAAAGAAAGCGTGTAAACGTTACATTTTAGTTTGTGGCAAAAAATTATTTTGAATAATATGCTTGTGTCATAGTTAAATGTTATTTAGGATACAAAATTATTTTCCAAAAGTTAGTCCAGGGAAATTTCCATTGACTTTGAGTGATCACATCACCAGAAGCAAGGATGACAAGGATGAATATAACTAAAGTGGTCAGAAACGCAGAGGGAAACTGCTGGAGAACCATGGCTGAGGAAAGCAGCACAGAAGATGCTGACATATCAAAAGACTACGAGGATGGAGGGGACTGGTGGTTTCTTCAGACCCACCAGGAGATCACCCTGTAAACAACAACACCACGACCAAGGTAGGGTCTTGGACAGGCGAGCAACAGGAAGGAAAAAATAAAGAAAGGAAAAGCAAAGAAAACCCAGTAGATGATACAGTACTTGGTCCTTTTCTTTAAAAAAAAAGTAATCTTTCTTTCTGTTTTAGCAACTATAAAGGAAAGGGAAGTGAAAAGAATACTTCACATTCAATTAACAACCTTGTTGCTTTTAGGATGAACGTCATCCAGAGCTAAAAAGAGTTTGGTAACATATAACAAAAAGCAGAGTAAAGAGTACATAAACCCTTACAGTGGATTCCATTACATAAAGGACTCTTGCAAAGAAACCAATTAATTTGTGATTTTAAGGATCTTTTATTATCATTTTTATATTTACTCGTGTCAAAGAAAGCTGGATGTTTCTCTAAAGGGGTCGAGAGAGCAATCACTGTAAATTAAATAGCGAGAGAGGAAAGTGAATTAGTAGAAGTGTGAAACAAGGTGTGAAACCAGCCCCCTATGTGTTATTTATAGCAACCGCTATAGTGTGCTTGACGTGAACAGTGCTTTAAGCACCAGAAGGATTTTCAAATTTAAGAAATCATGTTGAGATGCGAGGGAAGAGCTTCCTGTGTATCTCAACATTATATTTTATGTTCAGTTACTATAATGCACAGGGTGCATCTCTGTCTGAAGTCGCAGAGGTTGAAAGGGTAACCAGATGGCACCAATGGACGGCAACTGGTTTCACTTTGATTGGTGGCTGTGGGGCATAACTCTGAGCACCAGTCGAAGTAGAAGAGGTACATCTGCAAAGGGAACTATGTCCCCTTTCCATCACTGCCTCTCCCTTATGGATCCCTGCTTGGCGATCGGCACAGTACCATCAATCCCATGACAGGGCCCACCTACTAGACATGAACACATTTCATTTGGGAGTAGACAACCTCCTTGGGTATGGACCAGTTCTTCCCTCTTATATTATAAAAAATTGTCTTTCCGCCCCGCTGGGGAGTGATTTGGGTATAAACCCACAATCTGCCTCTTGGAGGAAGAAATCCCACTAGACATCAGGAAAAAAAATGAACAAAAGGTGTGGAGTGCATCCCACCCTTTCACTGTGCCATGCCCGTACCTCAAAATGGCACCAACAGTCTTTGTGCCCAACTCAGTGGTTGATAGAGGGAGTTTACCAGGGGCGGCTCCTCCACCAGGGTGGAGGAGAGCCGCCCCACTGCTTCCTCGCAGTGCAAGAAGCCAAAACATAAAATGGTAATAACTAAAAAAAATTACCATTTTATGTTTGCTTTGCGCATTGCAGCGGGGGAGGAGTCGGTTGTCCAGTCCTGAGTGTGCAAAGACTGTTTGGGCAGCCTGAGAACATGGCCACCCCATTAGTCCCTGGCTGGGCAAAGTCCCGACAAATCACAACGCTACTTACAGGATTGTGATTGGCTTAGGGGAGGGAGCCTGACTGCCTGCTTCCTGTTCCTGTCGTGGGCAGGAGCCGAGAAGCCGCAGGACCTGGCAGAAAGGTAAGTTGAATTGTTTTTTATTTCCCTGCATTTCCCTGATGAAGTGAAAGTGGCCCATCAGACATTGTGCAGTGCCACCTCCTCAGAATGGACCTAGCAGTATTTTGCCTCTGAGGGGATTATTGGGTGGGGTTTGCCCCTATCTGACTGCCCAGCGGGCCAGAAAGTACAGTAGACACTTGGGAAAATGTAAGAAAAAAGGGGCCCACCCTAAAATACCCCTAACAGTCTTTCTGTAACACTGAGTGGATGATTGAGAGGATTTACCCCAAATCTGCCCCCTCTGCACCATGGGGCAAAAGATTTGCTAGACGAAAGAGAAAAATAAATGCTTAAAAATGCAACAGGGGCATGGCATTCTGCCTGGCAGGCCACCTCGCAGGCCACCCCGCTGAGCGTGGGTCCTGCAGTCTTTCTGCCCCCAATTGGGACAGGAAGGCCACTAGATACCAGTGAAAATATGATTAAAAAAAGAATGTGTATGGCAGCATGTCTAAAAACTGGGCTTGGCCCCCATCCCGTAATAGGCGCAGCATCACTTCTTTCCCTCCAGGGGAGCAGATTGGGAGACTTACCCACAATCAACCCCACTGGGGTGTGGCGAACACCCAACTAGACACCCAGGAAAATGGTCAAACAAGAGAAGGGATTGAGATGTCCCGTCAAGGAATCGAGACATACGCCCCCCCTAAAAAAAGGGCCCATCAGTCGTTCTGCTCCCACGGGGGACAGAATAATGGGGTCTTCCTCAAAAATACCCACTGGGGGGCAGAAAGCTATTTGACACTAGGGAAATTATAAATAAAAAAAGTGGGGTGACCTGCCCAGGCATTAGGCTGTGCCCTCTAACCAATAAGGAGCCAACAGTTTTTCTGCCATCCTAGGGGTGGCACATTAGGGGATATGCCCCAATGTTCCCCACCCCATGGGGGGAGCAGAAAGCCTGCTAGGCACCAGGGAAAATATAATTTAAAAATGATGGGATTGGGGCTGCTTGTCCAGATGTTATACCTAACGCTAAAGTCCCAACAGTCTCTCTACCTCTACCACACAAAATTCCTACCACTCACCGCTTCAATACTTTCCCCAATAAAAACAGTATCCAAATGTTGTGGCTTTGCAGATTACCTGAGACAAAGTTGAAAAAAGCCAGGGACATTGCAAAGACCACACTGACTCATGGTGGTCACAGTTTTTATCTATTCCTGTTGCAGACCAGAAACCCAGCCACAGAGGTGAGATACCATTGTTATCAATAGAAATGTGGGAAAATAGGATGGGGGAGATTTGTAGATACCCACAGATGCTAGAACCTTCAGAGAAATAAGAGGAAGATGTGTGATTTTTATCCAAAGTTTTCAGGGCATTCTGAGTAATTAAGCATAGTGGGATCCACGTAAGTCACAGCACACTACACTCCCCTGGGTGTCTAGTGTTCAGTTATGTCTAGCTTTAATAGGTTTGCTAGAGGGGTGGCTGAGCCTAAGCCCAAACACCACTGATACCAACATTGCTAAAAATGGTCATTTTCATGGCAAACATTTAGGGGCCGATTCCGATCCTGGAAATAAAACGTACTTTCGATTTTCATCCGGAGCCATCGCCGTACGATTCGTACCCGTCCGTTCGAGTCGCGTAGTACGATCTGTATTCCATCAATCCGTCCGAATCGTCGCGATCTGTACGTATTGCAAGGCTGAAACAGTGAACCGTACGACTCGTACACATGCCGTACGACCCGACGAGTACGATCCGGGCCGGGGTATGAGGACGCGATTCGTACGGTCCACGTCAGGTAAGGGCGATTCGTACAGTAAAGCACACAATCACTTGCACACCGTACGGTGCATACACCCCATGATCGCAGGGGTACGCACTGTACCTCTGCGATCATGGGGTGTACGCACCGTACCCCGCGATCGCAGGGTGTACGCACCATACACCCAGCAAACATGGGGTACGGTGCGTACACCCCAAGATCGCGGGGTAGGGTGCATACACCCCATAATCGCAGGGGTACGCACCGTACCCCTGTGATCATGGGGTGTACGCATCGTACCCGGGGGGGCCTTTCCGTACCTGTTTCGGGGCAAACTCTGCTTTTACGGCTGTTTTCAGCTCCCGTAGAAAAAGGGTCGTACGGTGCGTACCCGACACGAATCGTACTTGCCGGGTCGGAAAAAGCAGCCACGAACCATACAGATGTCGCGTACAGCGGGTTCCGAGGGAGATTCGTACGGGGATTTGATTCGTACGGTCTCTGTACGATTCGTACGGAGTCCAGCTCCTGGTACGAATCGTACTTTGTCGTACGTACGGGGGACGTTGCAGGGTACGATTCGTACGGGAAAAACGCTCCAAACGGCTATTTGGAGCGGTTTTTCCCGAATCGGAATCGACCCTTTAGTGTCTCCAAATTGTGTTTGGGGGTCTTTCCTGTTGTGGGAGATAGGCACACACAAACAAGTGGAAAACCGTTTTTTCAGGAGATGAGTGGACATACTGAATAGTCAAAAGAACATTTTTTCGTTGAATAACCCACCATTTTCGACTTTCAATTATACGCCTGGGTGCAAGAAAGAACAATTTTTGCTAAATGCTCTCCAAATCAAGGTTAGAGGTGAAAATATGAATTACTATTATTAAACTCCATATTTTGGGCACATTTCAAAAATGCTTATGTCCGTGACAGATCCAAGGTTTATTAATTAGATTTCAGCATATGAACTGAAGTATAGTCGCTGCAAAATGAAAAATTATTATAGCTGCAGCTCAATTATTGCCTCTGCGTATTGAGTGTTTTTGAATAATCAAGAAACACTGCATATATTTCTGTGACCACATATATATGATGGACATAACAGGGCATTAGTTTTATAAATCAGCCACTGAGGCAAAAACTTAGCGATAACATATTGTCAGCTATTTCTGTCTTTCCTATTTTATTACATTAATTTTTAATTCAACAACTTTCTTTGAGAAAAACATGGGCGAGCTACACAAATTATCCCTTGTTTAATGTGTAACTCTGACTATTTTTCAGAATTATATACCTTTCCTGGTAGGTGGAGACCACAAAAAAATAGGAAAAATGGACTCCAGCTTAGAAAAATTCAAAACGTGCTAAAAAAAGATTTTACATCTCAGCTTGTTCTTGGAAGCTGTGAAAATGGCGTCTTAGCACAGCAATCCTTTTCTTAATGCCATTTTTAGAAAAAAACATATGCTTTCATGCATAGCACGTTTTCCCTGTTTTTCCCAAAACACAATGTTGCTATATTTTAGAAGTTATTATGGTTCCTTGTTTGGGAATAAACACACCCTGTGTACCTTTAGCATCCCTAACATGTGGGTAAAAGGATGCACATTTAGCTTCCATACCTTGGACAAAAAGTTACAAAAAATCAAAACATATGCTTAGCACACTTCAGCGGATAAGGTTGAAAAGTACAATCTATCATTCTAAGATGGCAGTAACAGCAATTGAAAAAGAAAAAGTATGGGTGGAGAACAAAATGAAAGGAGATGAAGGCCCTCTAGCTTTGTGTATAGCTGCCTGGCCCTTGCAAGAATGTTTTTAAGAAAAACATGAAACGTAAAGCGCTGAAGTAGGCAGCTGGAAGAGGAAGAGCCGGGGAGCCACGGGCAAGCAGGTGCTGGGGAAAAAAGGAACAGAAAACTTAGGGTGTGGATGTTAAAGTAGTGAGCAATTGAGGACAAGAGCAAAGAAAGACATACAATCCCGTGGAGTGCTGAAACACAAATGAAAAAGTAGATTCATAATGTTAACAGCGGAAGGATATAACTCATCCTGTCATACATATGGTAAAAACCAAATCCTTAAGGGATGGAACAAACACTGGAAAAGGGATGTAAGACACTTAAAAAAGGAGGATGAGCAAGGGGCTCACCCAAATTCCACTCTATGTATACATTTATTTTATTGTAGACAAAAGGTCATCCACAATGTAGGCGAGACATAGGAAAAAACCTATGCGACACATTTCAAGCTGCTTCAATAAGACTTGTTGGGCATGAGATCTTTTAGCACCAGCGAGATGTTGAACTACATTTGTATAATGTTAACACAACAGACCCAACTTGTAAATATTTTTATGTGAATAGGTATGATTTACTCTTGACTTATTAGTGACTTTCAGTGAGTAAGTTGCAAATACTTATAGATTTATTTTATGAAGTGCTGTTAACTTAATAACGGGAAACAACCTTTACAATGCAACTTTTACAACGCACTACCATTACAACAAAACTTTTACAACGCAACATCCATTACAACACATGTCATTACAACGCAGTCATTACAACGCATACCATTACAACGCATAGTACCCTTACACTATCCAACACTTACCCTACTGTTGCACCCCCTGGAGTTAAAATAGTAATTTTTACCCCTACACTATCCAGCACTTACCTTACTGTTGCACCCCCCTGGAGTTAGAATAGTAATTTTTACCCCTACACTATCCAACACTTACCATACATGCAATGTAATGGTATGCGTTGTAATGGTATGTGTTGTAAAGGTAGTATGCGTTGTAATGGAATGCGTTGTAAAGGTAGTTTAAAAAATGTGTTGTAATGGCATGCGTTGTAATGGAATGAGTTGTAATGGATGTTGCGTTGTAAAAAATGCGTTGTAATGGTATGCGTTGTAACAGTATGCGTTGTAACAGTATGCGTTGTAACATCATACATCCCTTAATAACAGTTCTAACTTCACTTGAGACTCTGCATATTGATTATGGCAGAACAATGCAAGCTTCACTGGAAGACACAGAACATCAAAAGAATGTAGTGCAGCTCTACAAACTACATTTACACAATGAACATTCACAGTGAGTGTTGCAGCAGTCAGGGGGCCTCTTAAGAAGAATATCTCTATCAGACTCTGTTGAAGGGGCCATGGGACAGGTGGGGAATACTGGGCCTCACTCATGGAGGTGGAGGTTGTTTACCACTGATGTATTGGGTCCCATCATCATATAACCCCTTCTGCACTTGACTCCCGGGGTACTGAAAGCAAGCGGTCACAGAGAGTTGGTGCGGGGGCGCTAGAGCTCAGCAATCCACCAACAGATAAACTAAAGTAAATGTTCAGCCCAGTGTTTACATTTACAGTAAAGAGAAGGAAGTAGCTCCATCAGGCTCAGGTGCGGGTCTGCCTTAACTAGTGAGGTCGGTCAACTGGCAATGAGAAGTCCTGAAGAAGAAGCAGTTCCATCCAGACCATAGGTTGATACCATTCCACGGGCATCCCCATCATCCGATGTTGAAGCCCATGCTTGGGCCAACTGGGCAGCAGGTGTAGCCCCGCCTGGGCCTGCAGCACTGCAATAGATTTAGCCCCGCAGAGGTCTTCAGCACCTGCATCCCCGCTCAAAGCATCAGCAATTTGGCAGATGCAACAATGCATGGGTTTTATACAATTTGGCAGATGAAGCCCCACAAGGGGCTCCTTGCTATGCAAATGGCCTCACAGAAGGGCAGATTTACAAACCCCTTGCGCCACATTTAAGCCGCTGTTGCGTCACTTCTGTTATGCAGCGGCGGTGTAAACCATGCGCCGCGTTGCGCCTTATTTACAACGTGACGCATCTAGGGAGATGTGTCACGTTGTAAAGCCCTGCGCCACATGAAACCTGCGTTAGGTTTCATGTGGGTGTTCCAGCGCAGTGAGGGCGTTCCCTCGCAGGAACGCCTCGTAAAAGTGACGCAGTGAAATCTACAAGATTTCTTGGAGTCACAGTTATGTCCATGCTGCGTCAATACCCTGCGCCTACTTGAAGCAGGTGTAAGGAGTGACGCAGCGTGTTAGGCATAGGGCGCCCGTGACAATGCTGGTGTGGCATCGCGCTTTCCACGCGACTCCAGCAATGCGCCGCCCTTACGCCACAGGATGCGACACGCATCCCCCTATCCTTGCACCACAGTGCACCGCATTGTAAATGCGACACATTCGTGGTGGCGCAGGGAGGGAATTGTGTGTCGTATCTGTTCTGGCGCATCCCTGCTGATTTGCAGAGATGCACCAGAGCTCGTAAATCAGCCCCAGATTATCTAAAGGAGCCCTATCTCCAACCCATTTGGGATGTTATGTCATTAAACTTATAAAGCGCACTGCTACCCTGGGGTGCCTTGGCGCTGAGTCCTAGTTACCTGGGGAAGACCATGAGCTGGTTATTTGGAGAAGAGACAGGTTTTCAACCCCTTCCGAAAGGAAATGAGGTCTGAGGCATCTCTGAGGTGGAATGGGAGCTCTTGTCCAGGCGATGTGCACCCCAAATGGATACCACTTGCCCCTATTCCTCTGGCTCCCACATCCCACACATGGGCTACAACGAGAACAGATACAATACTCTTAGCACGCGCTCAGGATCTTAGTGCAAGCCAGGAACTGACCAACTGCATTGCGGTGGAACTTTATACGGGTGAACAGTATAAGACTCTCTTCCGGTGACCCAAGTAGTCTGCTCACAGTATTGCGTCACTTTCCCTGCACCACCCTGAGGAACTCTTGCGCCACCATGGATGTGCAGTATTTACAATACGGCACGCCATGGGGCAAGGATTGACAGATGCGTCGGAATTTCTGGTGCATCTGTTGGCACAAAAGTCACGCATTGTTGGAGTCGTGTCGCAAGCACAACGCAACTCCAGCAATGCACGAGGCCTGTCCTCATTGTGCTGAGTGACTCCTTATGCCTGCTTCAAGCAGGCATAAGGTTTTGACACAGTAGCGTTCTAGAATTGTCGCAGTGAAATCTTGTAGATTTCACTGCATCACTTTTGTGAGGCTTTCCTGGGTCGGAACGCCCACCCTGCATACATTATACCTGACGCAGTTATAATGTGGCGCAGGACTTTACAAGGTGACGCATCTCCCTAGATGTATCCTGTTGTAAATGGGCCGCATTTTCACGCTGCCGCTGCCTCACAAAACGTGACGCAATGGCGGCGCAAAAATGACGCAAGGGGCTTGTAAATCTGGCACCACCTCTCCATGTACTAAACTCACGACAAAGACTTTAGTCCTATATAAGAAATGAAGGTGCAATTAGTGCACGGTCACAGGACAAGACTAGAACCTCTCCTAGTCAGGGACAGGCCTGGATCCTCTGACACACGCTCAGTTTACTTACAGTGATACTAGAGCCAAAAATAAACAACCAGAATAACAGATGCATGCAGTTGGAGACTCAGGGCACAGGAACATGCCTGTTCACCACACAGGGGTAACCCCAGACCCAGCAACCCCTGAAGGACTAGTGCAGCTCGAGCAGTACCCCATTTGCCCACTCTTCAAGTCCCACCTGCTCTGACACCCAATGGTTTTCGGTTTGCAGCTCCAACCACAGCGAGGGACAGACAGAACCAAAGAATGGAAGTACTGGAGCGCACTGTGGGCATTATCTGCCAGACACACTTCTCCAGCTGACGTTTCCAGGCTTGATCTAACACATCCGAATCCTGAAGAATAGAATATTTTCTCGGCTCTGACCCTGAGATTGAAGGGCCTTCCTGTGGACATTAATTAAACTGTCTCCAGCACCTGGCAGCAGGCAGGCTCCCGAGCGCCTCGGAGTGACCCACATTTCCAAGAAGAGGAGGCCAGCCTCCTGTCTCATTTGACACTGCTCCCCTCCCCTGCCACTGTCGCACCCCCATCCCTATGGTCACCTGCCGCCTGCAGTGGCTGATGGGAAACAAGTTCCCGCTCACCGCTATTCTCTGCAGAGACCTGTGCCGCAGCCATTTCATGAAATTGCCTTGACGACCTTTTTGCATCATTTTATGCGAACGTCTTAAACCTGAAAACATAAAATTATTATTAGGTTCATAAATGCATCAGTCAGCAACGGGGAGTTCAAGAAAAAACAATATTATATATGTCTTTATACACAGTGTGGAGAGGATTTATATAATAGTAATAACAATGGGCATTATTGAACAATATTAACCTTTTCTGGAATGATTCATTTGCCTTTGCTAATCAGAATGCCTACAGTGCAGTAGTATTTACAATTCTTTGCCTGCATTCAGTGGCCAAGACATGGGGCCTGATTCACAGCACTAACTTAAGACAAAATCCTAAACTTACTACTTTTGGTATTCACAGAAGTTAGGATTTTGTCTTAAGTTTGTCTTAAGACAAAATCCTAACTTAAGTCTGTCTTAAATCTGTCTTAAGTCTGTCTTAAGACGAATTTAAGACAAAATCCTAACTTCTGTGAATACCAAAAGTAGTACGTTTAGGATTTTGTCTTAAGTTAGTTCTGTGAATCGGGCCCATGAAGTGTACACAGGCAAGTGGCTTGATTATTTGCCTTTACTGTGTGAGATAAGTGGGGAGGGTGCTAATAGATAGGCTCATTGCTATATGCTGGCGGGCATTAACAGCTTTCAATTGCACAAACGCACATTTTGTATGCCCCCTCGCCTTTGGTACAGGCTCATAATGGCAAGCTGGGCAATGAACACCAGTTAACACCCTCTGTAAAGGGCTGTAACTATGGTAACAGACTGGTGCAGAGGGCCATAACTCCTAAGACATGATTGCCTGGTCATAAGACCCTACTTTGTTTGAGACAAAGAACTGACAACAAAGCACTACTTTGGCACTCGCCCTCGAGGGGGCGGGCAAGACTCTCCCAGTACATTTCACCATTGTTCATATTATCTCTTTTAACACACAAAGGCATTATGAAAAATATAATTATTGACCATGATATTACGCCTGCTGTCATGGATACGGTCACATGAAGCATTTCTATTCGCCTCAGCTTTGTGGACAGGAGGTAGAAAGAGATGTTATTTACTCCTCTTTGGCCATTTTGCCCAGTGGTGGCAATTGACGTCATAGCCTCCGGCAGCTCACTCCTCACCTTACATGCCCAATGTTGGCAGCAGCCTGCAGATCTGTTAGATTTACACTTGCCTAACATTTTCCCAATAATGGTTAGGTCATGCAAAGTAAGGAAAAGTGAAATGCACCATACTGGGTGAAGAGAGTTTAGGAATATTTTGTCTTTGTGCAAAATAATCCGCCCTCCACACTAATCATTAACAATATCTAACAACGCAAAGTTATTGCTTTGGTGTTCCTCGCATTAAATGCCTCCCAGCCCATTAGGGATCTCACTTTACCAGCTCTCATGATGCAGTAAAAAACTCCTGACACCAAGGCCAACAGTTCTAGAGTGAGACACGACCCTGAAGTGGCACTCTTTGTACTTACTAGGTCAGCTACGTCCACTATCACCTCCATTATCCTTAATAGGTCAGCGTCTTCCACCACCATGTCTGTCGTCCTTACTAGGTCAGTGCCTTCCACCACCACCTCGCTGTCCTTACTAGATGAGCACCTTCCACTACCACCTCCATTATCCTTACCTGGTCAGTACCTTCCACCAACACCTCCATTGTCCTTACTAGGTCAGCACCTTCCATCGCCACCTCCATTGCCCTTATTAGGTCAGCGCCTTTCACCACCATCTCCATTGTTCTTACTAGGTCAGTGCCTTCCACCACCACCTCCATTGTCAATACTAGGTGAGCACCTTCCACCATCACCTCCATTGTCCTACTAGGTCAGCGACCTTCCCCCACCACCTCTGTAGTGAGGGCTGGGCCTTGTTACTCACATTGCTATGTTAGCATAGGCTTATTAGAAGTTTAAACGCCATTTTTCCTTTTTGCTGCTTTTGCACACGACACTGCATATAACTCTTGTTATAAGGTAGGCTACGTGAAATGCTTCACATGACAATGGCTTGTTTTCAGCATCCCTACACTTACATCGTGACTCTAGTCTGCACACTGAGTGCTAAAGCCTCCAAGGTTATCATAACAAGGTAGCTGTTGTTCGGGATGATCGGCTCATGTTCGTCCTAGCCATAACATATATGCAGCTGCAAGCCAACGTGATTCTGGCGCCTTTAATAATGCACTATAAGCATGATTTCTTGCACTTGGAATACGCCTGTTTTTTCCAGAGAGACAGAGAGTTTTTGTAGATCCTGATGTGGTTCACACCTGCTGATCTTGGAGGTATGGGGTCCCCCACACAAGCCTAAGAGACCTTCTATATTTTATAAAACATAGGGGCATCTTAGCAAGAACCTCGTTAAAATTATTGCCGTTTTAGTGGCAGGAAACTGCCGCTAAAGCGGCGATAATGGGATTGCTAATATGCATTATAGAATTCCAATAGAAGCCCAGGCTAGATGTCCTGCACATCTAACCTGGGCTTCCAGTGGAAAACAAAGCTGGGGTTCTGGATTTCCTGTCTGAAGGGGGACTTTTGTGGCAGTGCAGGCTTGACTGTTCCTATAGCGTGTGGTCAAGCTGGATTTAAATATGGCTTGTATCTGTCTTGAGTGACCTTGATGACAAAAGAGCATTGGACTGGAATGCAGCACCAAATAATTACCAGTGGCTAAGCTTAATTCAAGCTTTCCATTCCACCATCCCTTCCTTGCCTGCCATTTTCTCTTGTGACAATTACCATCGGACATTGTGCGCTAAAATTAATTGAAAACAAACCTGTCCTACTAGTTTCACTTCTGGGGCAGGTTTACCAAGTGCTGCGACCTTTTCACTGACAGACTTGTTTGATATGTGGATAGATGCAGGGCTGTCCTAACAGCATTATAGGTACTCGGGCAATGCAGTCCACTGGGCCCTACCTACACAATCACTCACAGGAATAAAAATGTTTAATGGAATATTAGTGGTAAATTCTGGTCTGCATTGGGGCCCCTAGGCTAGTGGGGCCCCAGAGAAACTACTGAGCGTGCCCAGGCTTTATGACGGCACTGGATAGGTGAATGCCCAGCAATTAACTACAAAACACACAAGATGATGGACGGAATGTTGCACAATGGCAAACATTCACCCCCAGGCATAGATCTGGGTTTAATGACCCTGTGCCTCATGGGACAGTCCAGCCCGAACAATGGATTAAACCCAGATCTGTGACTGGAGGTGAATGTTTTGCCATTGTGCAACATTCCGTCAAACATCTTGTGTGTTTTGCTGTTTGCCCTATGTGGGATGGGTATGCCCAGATGTGGGTCCCTTTGCTCACTGTGCCACTGGATTCAAGCTAGCTAGGCTGAAGAAGGGTGACCTGGCAGTTGGGTCTGGGCTGCTCCTATGAGGCACAGGGTCAAGACTGATTTGCATATGGCTTAGTCCAAACTGGGGTGGCGTAGTGGGCAAAAGAATGATGAATTTAACCCAGATCTTTTGACTGGGGGAGAATGTTTGCATTGTCAGCATTCCGTCCATCATTAGTTTGCTGTAACAATTAACTACAGCACCTTTTAGTAATAATGCAGCAAAATGGAAGACATTTTGCATGCATTTTCTGAGTCCACTTCTGTCAAGGGGTGCCCAGAGTACCCCACTTCTATAGAGATCCGTGAGTATACTTATTCATTTTGCCAGTAGGGGCAACATTCCTTAAGGAGCTCTTATCATAACAAGCCATCAGAGAATAAAACTGTAATACAGAGACATCAAAAATTAACAACTGACCTTCTAGAGGGGCCTCATATAAGCAAGTACTCAACAGGCATGTGCACTGACTTTTTGCAACCCCCATGCACCTTTTGTTTCACTGGGGGGACTAAATTATCTCATTGGCTTTGCAGCGTGACCCAATTCCATTGCACCCATACCTTATTACAGACATTCACTCAATGATAAAGAAGCTGTCAGGAGAAGCCCTTACTATGTGCCACATAGAGGGGTCACACAGCATTATAATCTCTGAGGATGCCCCTTTGTAAGGAGGTAAAATTGTGCTGGGCCCATCCAGGCATCACCTGCAGGCCTTTGCCTAATTGCACCGACCTGTGGGACGTCTATGTCCCCCATTCTTTAAACTAAGGCTGGGTCTAAGGCTGTAACAAAAGGCAGGCTGGTGGCTTGAAACAGCTGGTCTGCCTTTCACTGATGCTCTCTAAACAGTATATTGACTGTAATAGGGCACCCTGTCCCAGTCTGCACCTGGCATATTGAGACCGTGGGTGGGTCAATGCACACTCTGTGCCCGATTCACAAAGGTAACCTACGTGTAGTAAAGTTATGAGTGCGGAGTCTCCAGACTTTCAGGGGAGTCTCCGCACTTGCAGAAAACTCTCTGCACAGTGCACTGCAGAGAGTGCGCCGTGAGGAGATACTACCCCGGGTGTATTAAATAGCACCTATACTCGTAATCAGAACTTTAACATAAAAATATTGATGACAAAAAGATCACAGAAAAAATATCTAAAATATAACAATATCGTAAACAAAAAAATAAAAATAATAAATTTCACCTACACATTAAATCTAAACAAACTTAACAACAATCACGAAAACCAAAATATTGAGCAATGAAAATTTGGCAAAATTCCAAATAAAACACACAATATTACATTAAATATATTCACACAAATAAAAATAATATTAAAATTCATTAAATAAATTAGGAAAACGCTAATTAACATTTACCATTAATGATTCAAAAAATAAAAACTAATTTCCAACCAACCAATCCAATTAAACTTTAATCCCGTTTTCACACACTAACACAAATAAATAACAGAATCAATCAATCAATCAATCAGTGACACTTATAAAGCGCGCTACATACCCGTAGGGTCTCAAGGCGCTGGGGAGGGGGGGTGCCGCTACTGCTCGAACAGCCAGGTCTTCAGCTTCTTCCTGAAGGAGAGGTGGTCTTGGGTCAGGCGTAGGTCGGACGGGAGGGAGTTCCAGGTCTTGGCGGCCAGGTAGGAGAAGGACCTTCCTCCTGTAGTCGCTCTTCGGATGCGGGGGACGGCGGCGAGGGCGTGGTTGGCTGATCGGAGGTGGCGTTTGGGAGCGTAGAAGTTGACTCGGCTGTTGAGGTAGCTCGGGCCTTGGTCGTGTAGCGCTTTGTGTGCGTGGGTGAGGAGGCGGAAGGTGATTCTCTTGTTGATGGGGAGCCAGTGAAGGTCTTTCAGATGCCCGGAGATGTGGCTGGATCGTGGGATGTCGAGGATGAGTCTGGCTGAGGCGTTTTGGATCCGCTGGAGTCTCTTCTGGAGCTTGGCGGTGGTCCCGGCGTAGAGGGCGTTGCCGTAGTCCAGTCGGCTGGTGACGAGGGCCTGGGTGACGGTCTTCCTGGTCTCTGTGGGGATCCACCAGAAGATCTTCCGTAGCATGCGTAGGATGTTGAAGCACGCCGAGGAGACGCTGTTGACTTGCCTGGTCATGGAGAGGGAGGAGTCCAGGATGAAGCCCAGGTTTCGTGCATGGTCTGTCGGTTTGGGTGCGGTGCCCAGGGTGGGAGGCCACCAGGAGTCGTCCCAGGCGGAGGGTGAAGAGCCCAGGATGAGGACCTCCGTCTTGTCCGAGTTCAGTTTCAGGCGGCTGGTCGTCATCCACTCGGCTACCTCTTTCATCCCTTCGTGCAGGTTGGCTCTGGCGGCGGCGGGGTTGTTGGTCAGGGAGAGGATCAGCTGGGTGTCGTCGGCGTAGGAGATGATGCTGAGGTGGTGTTTGCGTACGATGGCCGCGAGGGGGCTCATGTAGACGTTGAAGAGGGTGGGGCTCAGTGATGATCCTTGGGGGACGCCGCAGATGACTTCGGAGGCCTCTGACTTGTACGGTGGTAGGCGGACTCGCTGTGTTCTTCCGTCGAGGAAGGAGATGATCCATTCCAGCGCCTTGTCCTGGATTCCGATGTTGCTGAGGCGCTGCACTAGGGTGCGGTGGCAGACCGTGTCGAATGCCGCTGAGAGGTCTAGGAGGATGAGGGCCGCTGTTTCTCCATTGTCCATCAGGGCTCGGATGTCATCGGTGGCGGCGATGAGGGCGGTCTCGGTGCTGTGTTTGGCTCGGAAGCCGGACTGTGAGGGGTCGAGGGATCCGTTCGTCTCGAGGAAGGCGGCCATCTGCTTGTTGACGGTCTTCTCGATGACTTTGGCTGGAAACGGAAGAAGCGAGATGGGGCGGTAGTTCTTGAGGTCGGTGGGGTCCGCTGTTGGTTTCTTGAGTAGGGCGCTGAGTTCGGCGTGTTTCCAGCTTTCGGGGAAGATGGCGGTGTCGAATGATGAGTTGATGATGTCTCGCAGGTGGGGTGCGATGACAGCGTCGGCCTTGTTGAAGACGTGGTGAGGGCAGGGGTCGGTTGGTGATCCGGAGTGGATGGAGTTCATCGTGCGGATGGTGTCTTCTGTGCTGATCGGGGTCCAGGCGTGGAGGGTGGTGGTGGGGGGGGGTGGCTGGTCGGTCGTGGTGTGCGTTGGTTGGTTGTTGAAACTGCTGTGTATGTCCGTGATCTTGTTGTGGAAGTATGCGGCGAGGGAGTTGCAGAGGTCTTGCGATGGGGTGATGTCGTTGTTTCCTGCGCTGGGGTTGGAAAGCTCTTTCACGATGTTGAAGAGTTCCTTGCTGTTGTGTGCGTTGTTGTCCAACCGGTCCTTGAATGCTGTTCTCTTGGCGGCGCGGATCAGCTGGTGGTGTTTCCGGGTGGCCAGTTTGTAGGAGGTCCTGTTGTCCGGTGTCGGGTCCCTTTTCCAGACTTTCTCGAGGGCTCGGCAGTTCTTCTTGGAGCTCTTGAGTTCGTCGGTGAACCATGGGGCCTTCTTGCTGCCGGGTCTGCTGGGCGGGGTCCTCAGCGGGGCGAGCTCGTCCGCGCAGTTGCTGATCCACATCGTGATGTTATCGGCGGCCTGGCTGGGGTTCGCTGAGCTGGCAGGAGGGTGTTGGCTCAGGGAGGTGGCGAGCTGGTCTGCTGTGATCTTGTTCCAGCTTCTGCGGGCAGTCTGTTGCTGGTGTTGGTGGGTCGTCGTTCTCTTGAAGGTGAAGTGGACGCAGCTGTGGTCCGTCCATTGAAGCTCTGTGGCGTGGCAGAAGTTGATGTCTGTGCTGGACGAGAAGACGGCGTCGAGTGTGTGTCCGGCGAGGTGGGTGGGGGTGGACACCAGTTGCTTGAGTCCCAGGTTGGCGAGGTTGTCGAGCAGGGTGCTGGTGTTGTGGTCGTTGTTGTTCTCCAGGTGGAAGTTCAGGTCCCCCAGGAGGATGTAGTCAGCGGAGGGGAGGGCATGCGGGCTGACGAAGTCGGCGATGTCCTCGCTGAATTGCGTGCGTGGTCCAGGGGGTCGGTAGATCAGGGTGCCTCTGAGGGTGGTGTTCGGGTTGGTGTGGATCTGGAAATGCAGGTGTTCGGCGCTGGTCAGGGTGTTGTCGGTGCTGGTCGTGAGACGGATGGTGTTCCTGTGGATGATGGCGATGCCTCCTCCCATCTGGTTGGCGTTTCGGTCCCTCCGGACGATCTTGTAGCCCTCCGGGATAGCGATGGCGATGTCGGGAGCTGAAGAGGCGTTCATCCAGGTCTCCGTGAGGAAGGCAACGTCAGGGGCTGTGGCGTCTAGGAGGTTCCAGAGTTCGACGGCGTGTCTGTGGACGGAGCGGGTGTTGAGCAGGATGCACTTGAGGTGGGTGCTGCTGGAGTTCGACTTGGCGGGTGCTGGCGCGGGGCTGGTCCGGATGCAGGAGAACTTGCAGGCGTGGCAGCTGAAGGGTCCGTGGGTGTGTCGTGGTGTGGCTTGGTGGCATTCTGGGAGTCGGCCGGTGTTGAGAGCGATGAGGGTGGCGGCTGAGTACGTCAGGCGGGTAGGTCGGGGTCTTCGTGGGCCAGGGGTCCTGGCGCTGGTCGTGATCCGGTCGCGGACGGGCGCAGACGGGCTTACCTTTGGCGCGCCTTCGGCGCACAATCGGCGCGCCCGCTGCGCGTGACCGCTGCGCGTTCGCACGGTCGCCATTTAAGGCGAAGTGCGCGGGTGGGCGGGGCAGCTGGGAGGCGGGAGCAGAGGGAAAGGGGGCGTGGTCAGCGGTGGTGGCGGGAAGCGGGGAGCGGGGAGGGAAGGCGGAGGGCGGCGCGGTAGGCGGGCAGACAGGAAGGAGAACGTGAAAAATAAACGGGCAGTAGGTACAAACAGCAAACACAGTGGGGGGCAGGCACAAAAGTATCAAGTTAAATAAAACAAAACAAAACAGACGGCAGCGGCGTCAGCCGGCCACGGAGCACAGTAAACAAGCACAAATGCTATACAAGAGAGAGACAAAACAGACGGCAGCGGCGTCAGCCGGCCACAGAGCACAGAAAAACAAGCACAAATGATTGAAAAAGAAAAACAAAACAGGCGGCAGCGGCGTCAGCCGGCAACGAGGCAGGCAGCGAGGCAGAGGGCAAAGCGGGGTGGCACACGCAGCAGCTGGTGGCCGTGCGGCGCGGGGGTGTCCCACAAGTGGGTCACACTCACCTGCGTCGCACGGTCGCCATTTAAGGCCAAGTGCGCGGGTGGGCGGGGCAGCTGGGAGGCGGGAGCAGAGGGAAAGGGGGCGTGGTCAGCGGTGGTGGCGGGAAGCGGGGAGCGGGGAGGGAAGGCGGAGGGCGGCGCGGTAGGCGGGCAGACAGGAAGGAGAACGTGAAAAATAAACGGGCAGTAGGTACAAACAGCAAACACAGTGGGGGGCAGGCACAAAAGTATCAAGTTAAATAAAACAAAACAAAACAGACGGCAGCGGCGTCAGCCGGCCACGGAGCACAGTAAACAAGCACAAATGCTATACAAGAGAGAGACAAAACAGACGGCAGCGGCGTCAGCCGGCCACAGAGCACAGAAAAACAAGCACAAATGATTGAAAAAGAAAAACAAAACAGGCGGCAGCGGCGTCAGCCGGCAACGAGGCAGGCAGCGAGGCAGAGGGCAAAGCGGGGTGGCACACGCAGCAGCTGGTGGCCGTGCGGCGCGGGGGTGTCCCACAAGTGGAGAAGATAACTCAATTTCGTTGCTGAAGTCCTGGTCAGTGAAATAGTAATCCAAAAAAGGAATTCATTAAAAAAAAGCCCAACAAAATTCAAAAATAAACCAGTTAAAATAAAACATCCAATAATCAAAGGAATACAAAAACCCTAAAAATGAGAAAATATCAAGGAAAATGTAAAAACGTTAATGATCAAAAAAGTAACCACCTCTTTTTCCTTGAACAAAAAATTAAAACTCATCCAGATTAAACATAAAGTCTAAAGCCTGAAGATAAATGCCTGCAATGAAAATAAACTCACTCAAAAACACATACAACCCTAGTATTGCATTGACTTGCACCATTTATTAAGTGCCTACTCTTATTATCTGATGGACTGCAGCAGTTGCCTACATGTATAGCAGGCTACACCATATTGGGTGTGTGGTTGGAAGGATGTCCCATCCTATGAGGAAAGTGCTTCCATGTCATGTGCGTTGAATACAGAGATGTGGTTATTGTATAATGGGATGTAGCAGTGTGATGGATGATGAAGTGTAAGACATAGGTGCGCAGTTTAAAGTTTTCAGTAAACTGGCAGCTTTGAGCAGCTCTGCAGGTCCCTTTATGGCATTCCTCATTTTCATAGTCTACTTAGCTGGGGACTCCACTGGGTTGTGAATTCTGACATTATTTGTTTAAAATTTAAAGTAAAATTGTGGGTTACTTTGGAGAAAGACATAGATCAGAGATCTGCAGGGATGGACTTTGTTACTTTCATCCCAAATCTGATTGCCATTGTGAAATGACCTGGCTCACCGATTGAACCACAGCTCCACCCACACACTCAGCGCCTTCAGATTCATAACGGTGAGTAGTCCAGTTTTACAAGAACCGTGATTGATTGATTGAAATGTCAAAATCAGTTGTAGTATGTAAGTAGATGTGACCCACAGTGGTGAACTGAATTGAAGTCTTATGTTGGCTAGCAGCTCAGGGCAGATGTTCAGCTATTTCATGCCTACAACCCGCAACAAAGTAAAAAAGTATTAAAAAATTTGAAATACCTAAAACATATATAAAATACACTTAAACATTACATTTCACATTAAGGTCTTCTGCAATGCTGTAAAATAACCAACACATTCTACATTGTAGAAAAGACACTAAAATACCACCCGGCTCAAAAGACTGGTGAACTTCAATATAAACACTTTCCCCAACCAAACCTTTAGAAAATTAGGTTAAAATAGTCTTACCTGGAGAAGGAGCTTCGAGCGTGACCAAAATGGCCGCGTAGGTGTAGGGCTACCCAAGATCCCCGCTGCCCCCGGGTGTATCCTGTTCTCTATCCTGTGGCTGGACACTGGAAATCGACAGCGGAGGGGAAGCGGTGTCGGGCGCTGAAATTTGCGTCCCGATCGGCGGCTCAGATCCAGGGGAAGAGGTCCAGGAAGATTGCGGCCTGCCTGCTTAGAAGCCAGGGTCTCAAGTTGACATCAGACCCCGGCCGCAGTGAATCAACATTATTATTATTATTATTATTATTATATTTATTTTTATAGAGCGCAACAGCTACCCTAAGGTTTCCCGGCGCTAAGAAAGAGGCTGAAACAGGTAACAAGGGGAAAGGGACAGTTGAGCAGATGAAGTTTAGTTATTGGTTAAACAACCATGTCTTCAGGTTCTTACGGAATTGCAAATAGCATTCATTTGTGCGGAGTTGGATTGGAAGGGAGTTCCATAACAAGGGGGCCAGATAGGAAAAAGAGCGACCTCCTTGTCTAACTCGATTGATCCTGGGAACCTGGAACTTATGTTGAGTCGAGGAGCGTAGAGTTCTAGTAGGGACGTATTGTTTAACCAAGGAGCTCAAATATGCAGGGGCCTTACCGGCCTTAATTCTATGCATGAAACATAGAGCTTTAAATTTTGCTCGTTGTTCAATCCGGAGCCAATGGAGACTCCGGAGACCAGATGACGTAGAGGATCTTTTTGGTAACATGCATATCAGTCTCACAGCTTCATTTTGCACTGTTTGGAGTTTCTTGGTAACATCCTTGCATACTCCCAGGTATAAGATGTTGCCGTAGTCCAGCCTAGAAGTAATTAGAGCTTGGACTACAGTTTTTAGTGTATTCTGGGGGAGCATCCACCTGATTTTCCTTAGCCACTTGAGTATGGTAAAACACGTAGCTGCCACTCTGACCGTTTGCTGTTTCATAGATAGGTTTTCATCAAAAATGATGCCCAGGTTGCGAGCATTGGTAGAGGGGGTGGGTGTCGGCCCCATCTGAGAGGGCCAATGTTGTGGGCCCCACAAGGAGGTTTGTTTTCCAAATAAAAGTAATTCCGTCTTTCCTCCATTGAGTTTTAGCTTATTCTCAAACATCCAATTGGCAATGTTGGAGAGGCCCAAATGGAGGGAAGATGGGTTGGAATGTGCATTTGCCGAGAGTGAGTAAACAATCTGGGTGTCGTCAGCGTATGAGTAAATTGTCAACCCAGATTGTTCGGCTAAACGGGCAAGGGGACTGACGTATAAATTAAATAATAAAGGGCTGAGTATCGAGCCCTGGGGAACCCCATAAGGTTGATTATGGGGTTGAGAAGAGGATGTGGCCGAAAATACTTGAAAAGTTCTCTCAGAGAGAAAACTACTAAGCCAAGCCAGTGCTGGTCCTGTGATACCATAGGTTTGCAAGGTGTTAAGGAGGATGGTGTGGGAGACCGTGTCAAATGCGGCACTTAAGTCGAGTAATATAAGTGCCACGGTCTCCCCTTCATCCACTTGCCGACGTATGGTTTCAGAGACACCAAGTAAGGTGGATTCCGTTGAAAAACCTGTCCTAAAACCAGATTGGGATGTGTGAAGAAGGTGATTGGATTCTGTGAAGTGAGTGAGTTGGGAGACAATATGTTTCTCCAAAATTTTGGAGAAAAGGGGCAGCAGCGAGATTGGACGGAAATTAGAGGGGTCGTTTGGATCTGCGGTAGATTTCTTTGGAAGAGGTGAGACCATGGCATGTTTCCAAGCTTTAGGGACTTCAGCCTCTCTCAAAGAACTGTTCAGAAGCTCTAAAATGAGCGTGAGGGAAGGGGTGTCAAGTGAAGGAAGGATTTGGGGGGGGAAAGGGTCAAGGGGAGAGCCAGACTTAATAGTTTTTATAATTTCGTGTAATGAAAACAAGTTCAGGGGGACCCAGTTGGTTAGAAGCTGGGGGTGAGTGGCTGAGACGGGGTGATTAATAACTTTTCCTGATTTGGACAAGCTTTCCGGGGAGTTCGGGACTGATGGAGGACTATTTGGGTCTTTGAACTCCTCATAGATTTTGTCGATTTTATTTTGAAAGAATTCTGCCAGAGCATTGCACTGTGCAGAGTCTAGGGAGGGTGCTTTTGGTTGGCAGGATGAACCAGATAAATCCCGGATGATTTTAAAAAGTGCTTTGGGCCGATTTTGGGCATTTTCAATAGTTGTTTTAGCAAATTCGGCTCTAGCTAATGCACAATTTGCATGGTAGTTCAGCAGGGCTGCTTTATATAATAATTTTTGTGCGGGATCATAGTGTGCACGCCATCTGCGCTCAAGATTTTTACAGGTTGTTTTTTCCAGCCTAAGGGCATCAGTAAACCAGGGAGCAGGAGGATGGAGTGGAGTTTGGTTTATATTTTTCTGTGGAAGACATGTATTTATGGCAGAACTGAGCCAGTTTTGGATAGTTGTAGCATCTCCTATATTTGTTGTGTTGATTAAGGGCCTGGTGTCCCTAAGACAGGTATTGAGCTTCATAGCATCCAACTTTTTCCAGTTCCTTAACACTCTGGGACCAGATGAAGCTTTACGAAAGATGGTCAGCTGTGGTATTGCTATTGTAAATTCCACTAAATAGTGGTCAGACCAAGGAATAGGCTTCGGTGGTTTACAAATGATGTTATCTTGATTGAAGAAGATTGGATCAAGGAGATTACCTGCCTTATGGGTTGGACCTTCATTATGAAGGGTGAGATTTAAGGCCGATAGATCTGCTAAAAAGTTGGGGCCAAAACCGGAAGTGACCGGCTCGGCCTCGCAAAAGTCCCAGACTTTCTCCCAGCGCGTACCGGATGACCCCACCCCCCCACAGTAAATAGCGAGTGAGCTCACGGACGGGGCAAGCTCAAGCTGCGGTGGCACATATTTCAGCACTACCTGCACCTGCGGCCCCGGCTTCGAGGGTGCTGGGCTGCAGACTATTTGGACCACGCTGCATGGGCTGGGGAGCAGGGCTGCGAGCTGGAGGTCCACGAGTGACAGTGGGGGAGCCTGTGACGATCAGGAGTGCCCCAGGAGGTGGTGTGTACATCGGGTGGTGTAGCTGTGACGCAGGAAACAGATGACATAACACAGCTGTGGTCGGACAGAGAGTGTGACAGGTCTCCCACACTCAATCAATCAATCACAGCATTATATAGCGCACTACTCACCCGGAGGGTCTCAAGGCGCTAGGGGAGGAGGGGTCCGCTACGGCTCGAACAGCCAGGTCTTGAGCTGCTTCCTGAAGGCGAGGTGGTCCTGGGTCAGGCGGAGGTGGGTCGGGAGGGAGTTCCAAGTCTTGGCGGCCAGGTAGGAGAAGGACCTTCCTCCTGTGGTGGCTCTTCGGATCCGGGGGACGGCGGGGAGGGCGTGGTCGGTCGATCGAAGTTGGCGTGTGGGAGCATAGAAGTTGAGGCGGTTGTTGAGGTATCCTGGGCCTTGGTTGTGTAGGGCTTGTGTGCGTGGGTGAGGACACGGAAGGTGATTCTCTTGTTGACCAGGAGCCAGTGCAGATCTCTCAGGTGTCCGGAGATGTGGCTGCGACAGGGGATGTCCAGGATGAGTCGTGCTGAGGCGTTCTGGATCCGCTGGAGTCTCTTCTGGAGTTTGACGGTGGTTCCGGCGTAGAGGGAGTTGCCGTAGTCCAGACGGCTGGTGACGAGGGCCTGGGTGACCGTCTTCCTAGTCTCGGTGGGGATCCACCGGAAGATCTTGCGTAGCATGCGCAGGATGTTGAAGCATGACGAGGAGACGGCGTTGACTTGTCTGGTCATGGAGAGAGAGGAGTCCAGGATGAAGCCCAGGTTGCGTGCGTGGTCTGTTGGTTTGGGTGCGCTGCCCAGGGAGGGGGGCCACAAGGAGTCGTCTCAGGCGGAGGGTGAAGATCCCAGGATGAGGACTTCCGTCTTGTCCGAGTTCAGTTTCAGGCGGCTGCTCATCATCCACTTGGCTACGTCTGTCATCCCTTCGTGTAGGTTGGCTCTGGCGGTGGCGGGGTCGTTGGTGAGGGAGAGGATCAGCTGGGTGTCATCGGCGTAGGAGATGATGTTGAGGTTGTGTTGGCGTGCGATGGCTGCGAGGGGGCTCATGTAGACGTTGAAGAGGGTTGGGCTGAGCGAGGAGCCTTGAGGAACGCCACAGATGACTTTGTTGGCTTCTGATCTGAACGGGGGGAGGCGGACTCTCTGTGTCCTTCCGGCGCGAACGAGGTGATCCATTCCAGTGCCTTCTCCTGGATTCCGACTTTGCTGAGGCGCTGCACTAGGGTTCGGTGGCAGACCGTGTCGAAGGCCGCGGAGAGGTCTAGGAGGATGAGGGCCGCTGTTTCTCCGTTGTCGAGCAGGGCTCGGGTGTCATTGGTAGCTGCGATCAGGGCGGTCTCGGTGCTGTGGTTGGCCCGGAAGCCAGACTGCGAGAGGTCGAGGGATCTGTTTGTCTCGAGGAAGGCGGCCAGCTGCTTGTTGACGGTCTTCTCGATGACTTTTGCAGGAAATGGGAGCAGCAAGATGGGGCGGTAGTTTTTGAGGTCGGTGGGGTCGGCTGATGGCTTCTCCTCACCACCCCCTTTTCTGAATCGGCTTCTTTAGTAGAGCGCTGAGTTCGGCGTGTTTCCAGCTCTCCGGGAAGGTGGCGGTGTCGAAGGAGGTGTTGATGATGTCCCGCAGGTGGGGTGCGATGACAGCGTCAGCCTTGTTGAAGACGTGGTGAGGGCAGGGGTCGGTCGGAGAACCGGAGTGGATGGAGTTCATCGTGCGGATGGTGTCTTCGGTGCTAATCACACTGAGGACCATTGGCATTCAATGAGAGGCTGTCAAGGTGAGCATGCATCCTGCTGCCTAGCCATCGCGCTGGGTCCTAAAGCTCAACACCGTTATTAGGCAGTTGGGGCGATTTAGGGGCTGATTCACTACAACTACTACTACTCAAAACGGACTCACATTGAGACAGGTGTTGGGCTTTGAAGGTTTCAGATTTACGATTCCCACTCCAAACCTAACAATATTGGGGAAAGTAGTGGACTTTGGGTGGCTCATATTTACTATTCCAACTACAAAGTTAAACACATGAGAGAAAGTTTATATAATACACAATTAAGGTAACAGAATTCTTGCCCAGCACTAAGTATCCCAGTTACTGGTCCCCACCAGTATTTTTTTACAAACATAAAAAAGTACTGAGATATCCTCAGTAGCAATAATTCACAATACTTCTTCTTGATTGGTTTCATAAGTTGTTTTTATTCTTTCTTCAAGTTCATTTTTCATGTCAATACATTCACAACAGCCTTAATTACTGTAAGCAGTCAGACAAAAGCCAACACTTGTTTCGCGCTTCTCCAGGGCTGTTATAAATAGGAGAAAGTGTTGAACTATAAGATGGTTATATGTAGTAATCTCACTCCTAATGTAACCACATTGGGGAAAATACTGGACTCTGGGTGGGGTCAAGTTTACTTTACCCACTCCAATCTTAACCATACTGAGGGAGGCCAAGTCTGCTTTACTTTTCAGACTGTAATCTTAAACACATTAGGGAAAGCCACAGTCCAGCTACAAACATAGCCACATTTTAGAGAATGTTGGATTTTGGATAGTGGTCAAATTTACTACTTAGGGCCCGATTTCGATGTCGGACGGACCTGAGTCCGTCCGACATCGATTCAGTACTGGGAGCGGCTGACGTCCTGTAGGCGGTCCCAACCCAGCAATTAGGATGCGACCGAACACTGTTCGGTTGCACTCCTATCATTTACAAAGGGATCATACATTCCAACTGGAATGCATGCTCTCATTGTAAAGGGAAGAGGTGCAGTTCATCCCTTGAGGTGCCTGCCACGGGGTGCAGGGATCAACAGATGAGCACCATAGGTTACCCTCACGGCCTCTAACCGGAAGCTGTGCACCCATGGGGGCCATACTAGGGGTCCCCAAAGTTGACTTCTGACAGCCTTTCTGTGACAGAAAGGCCGGCGCAGAAAGGCTGTGGGAATCTGACATTGTAATCCCTGAGCGGAAAGAGACAATCTTGGGATTACTGGAGGCTTTCCGAATGGCAGACTAGGTCTCCGAGCCCATCGGAAGCCATTCGGAAATCCAGTTTGGATTCCTTTCTGACCGACTCCATCCAAATGGGTCAATCATCAATGAATCCGAACAACTGATTACAATGCCGTAGGAACGGCTCCAACCCTCAGTCACTAATGCATCGTAATCGGCCCCTTTGACTCCAAACATATCCACAGGGAACGTGTTTATTTATTTATTTATTTATTTTAAGAGTTTTATATAGCGCTGGCTAGACCCGGAGGTATTAGAGCGCTTTACATGAGGTTCCACAAAATGACAAGATTACATCAGTTCCAATTTACATCAGTTGCTAGACAAACAATTTACAAGAGCATAGAAGACGAGATAATTGAAGTGTAGAGGGGAAGGGGAAGGGTAAAGAGGTAGGAGGGAGATACGGCAGAAAGACGAAGGAAAGTCTGCCCAAAGTCCGGCTGGGAAGGTGATGGTCGAGGGGGAAGTCCCAAACCCCATCTCCTCTATAGTGATCAGGTAGCTCCAATGGCCATTGGCCAAATAGCTAGGTCTCAATGGGAAAAACATCTAAAGAACATGGAGGGCAAAATAAATGGAGCGTAGAGGGGAGGGGCATTGAAGGTAAGAGAGGGAGGATAGGGGAAGAGACAACAAGGAGAGACGAAATGAAGTCTGTCTAAAGGCCGACTGTGTAGGTGATGACCAAGGAGGGAGTCCACGGCCCATCTCCCCTATAGCTAAATCAGGTAGCTCCATCGGGAATCAGACAAAATAGTTCAGTCTCAATACATTGAGAGAGGAGAGAAGTAGAGACATAAATAGAGGGAGGATGTGGGAAGAGACGACAGGAGGGACGAAAGGAAGTCTGGCTAAAGACCGACTGGGTAGGTGACGTCCAAGGAGGGAATCTCCGACCTGTCTCCCCTATAGCTAAACCAGGTAGCTCCATCGGGCATCAGACAAAATAGCTAGCTCTCAATTGACGAGGGAAAATTCACAGATAAACAGGGTGGGGACTAAGGGCCAGCACAGGTGAGGGCAGAGGTCAGTAGCAGGAAAGTGGAGAGGAGTAGAGCGGGGAGGGGTAGAGGGTAGGTATTTCGGTAAAAGTTCCCATGGATCTGCTTCGCAATCATTCAAAAAGCAGGTCCATTCCTTCTCAGGCGCCATCTTGAGGTTAAAACGCTGGGTGAGATTTTCGCCAGAAACCTTGTGTTGCTACGATCGGTTGGAACGGCGGCTACAGCATCAGACGCTCCCGACCATCCGATGTCCGGATATGGTTGAAACAGTTGTTTAGGTGGGGAATTAAGTGCCTCACTTAGTTGATGAAAGCGGGGCTCCAGCGGAACAGAAGCTCTGAGCAGCCAAGTTGGATCCTGGCTCCTCCACCTCTCCCCTGAGGTGACACCCCAGAATGCAGCACTGAAATATGGTCCTGATATTTATGGTAAGGCGTCCGTCAGTTAAATATACTGGCAGAGGAAGAGAACAAGCAAAACCTTACTGAGCCTTCCGGTGTGCGAGGCACCCAAATGGTGGTATTGTGTGTCACAGGCGGTGTGGCAGGAGAGACTAGTGGCAATGGTGTCCCAGGCGCTATTAGAAACTTCTGTTGTGGTTTCAATCTTGTAGTAGGATGGAGGCCTGGAGACAGGAGTCTTGGCGCTAATTTGCTTCTATGGTTTTTTAGATCACTAGTTTTGGTGTATATATAACCATATATATAGGTGCATGAAAAACTTTGCCCCATCCAAGATGGCCGCCATGAAGCTCCAATCTAGGGAGTAGTCCTATACCTCTTTCCCTGTCCCAATCTTCTCTGTTGCTTAGTCCTCTGTCTCTTTCTATTCTCACCTCACAGAGATGCTTTGATTTGTAGTCTCTTGTCTCTTTCCCAACTTAATTGATGAGGGGGTAGTCCTATCTCTGTTTAAGTTCTTTGGCCATTTTGCAGAAAAGGCCCTGGTGAGGTTTAAGAATAAGCCTAAAATGGTGACATTTCACTGCCCATCTGCTGAACCAAAACGACCATTATGCCCAAAAAAATAAATTTGTTTAAAATGTCAGGTTTCCCAGCCCTGGAGCTTGCTAGTGGAGGAAACAATGAGAGAATATGAGCGCTTCGCACACAATGTGCCCCTTTGCTCATTATAGTACTACAGCGAGCTATCTCACCACCATGGTAGGGTTACTCACTTTGTGGAGCACGAGTCTCTCTCTTCCCACGGCCCTTGGTAAGAATCTGGGCTCACGTACGCTCAGCTTTGAGGTTTTGTTCTCTGGGCGGCTGGTTTAGTCCTCATCTGTTCTTAGTGAGGCCGTCAACAGTCCCGGCTCTCACCAGCATCCTGTTTCTGCACAGGCACCAGACAGCAGTCCACATCTCTGGTGGGGCCACTAAGCCACATCAGCTGTCCGCTCGGGCCCCCAGGTCTCGATGATGCCCCACAATTTTAAACATAAAAAACATTACAAATTAAATGTTTTAAATTACATTCCATTCACCTATACACAAACATCCTGCTCCTTAAACTATTATACCCCAAAATACAAATAATTGGAACAGGAATATACTTAAAAACAATTTAAATCACGATATAACAGACAGTGATATTTTTATCAAACTATTAAAATATACTTTAAAAAACTATCATCTAACGTGATATTCTGACCAACAATATTTTTGCATTTATGAAACTTGAAGATAATATATTTCTGCATTGCGATATTCTGTCCATCATATTTTGTTGGAACACCCTTTACACAGCCTTACAAATGAGACTAAAATTTAAATGTAATAAACATACAACCCAATTCCTCAGGAAATTGAATGGCAGGAGGCAAGATTCCGCAACCACAATATAATATACCTTATTAAGTAAAAAGAGGGGGAAACCATTTTATTACGATGACAAGAGAAAGTATTCTTACAGGGTCTAGAAAATTCCTGCAGAAAGTGCAGGCATGGTGGCATTGCTGTGCTAAATTGGGGTTAATGTTTCTTCTTTGGAAAGATTGTTTATGTAAATTGTTCCTTTAGCATGTTCAGCCTCTCACCTGTACCTGCCGTATGTATTTAGGGTATCTTTTACTTCACCCATCCCATGGCTATTATATGGTTGTATCTTTAATCTTGATAATGTGTAACACCTTCACACCATATAAAGGAGGATCTATGGGAATGCCTAGGTTCATATTTCAATAAAATGATCAGTTCTAATGAATTTGTATTCACTTCAACTCTCCCATGGCAACCATGTTCTAACTGAGCTATATAGAAATTCTACTGAAGCAGTGGCAAGTCCGTAGACTAGTCCAGTTCTACACTCAGAACATCTGCTGCCTGCACCTTACCATGCTCTATATATTGCCTGTGTTTTCTGTATACCATGCCGTCTGTTTACCTATAGTGAATTATACATGAGAGTAGAAAAGTTTACTTAACTTAAAAAAATAAACAGTAAAGATATTTTTAAGGTAACAATAATTTAAATTAATGGTAAATATGTATTTCAAATGTAGAACAACATATTAAAAATGCTATATAGCCCTATTAAATTAATTTTGAATTTGGGCCTCCATGTATCAAGCAATTGTATGGTCGATACGGCTCTGATTCGTAAAATCAGAGTCTTTCCAACCACCAAATAGCATTCTATTATTCACCAAAAACAAATAGTGATTCAGTAACATGTGACCGAATCTTACTAAATCACTAATTGGGTTTGGGCATCAATACAGATTTGATATCTGGAAGGGGTGTGTTTAGGGTGTCCCTTCCAGATAACGAATCTTTGAGGTATGTATTAATGTTTTGCACCTGAAATCCAGTCGCAAAACATTCGTATTTTACCACCTCCTCAAAGGAGGTGGTAAGCCATTCAAGAATGGGAAGGGGTCCTCATGAGACCCCTATACCTTTGTGAATGTTCACAAAAACATTTTTATGAGCAGGCAGTGGTCCGTGAGACCACTACCTGCTCATAAAAAGGCATGTGAATTATTTTGTTTTTTTAACGCATTCCGCTTTTTTCTTGAAAGAATGCAGGCTGCATTTAAAAAAAAAAGATTACTTTATATAAAAGCAGTCACAGACATGGTGGTCTGTTGACTCAGGCAGGCCACCATACCTGTCATTGTAGCCAGTCGTAATGGCCGGGCCCCCAATGTATGACCTACTTCATGCATATTAGTGAGATAGGTCAAATTGCGGCCCACTACAAATTGGTATTCAACCTATTAATACATAAGCCAGGTCTAAAAAACACCAATGGATTTATTAGAAGTCAGTGCACTAATTATGACCACTTTCAACTAGGATATTTTACCATTCATTTTTAAACTGCGCTTGTGGAAAAAGGGAGGGGAAGTGCTGATGACAGAAACTGCATGGCTCAGAGACAAATGTCCAGTGATTCCACTTTTAAGGGTATTTGGGACATTCAGTGAATGGAAACATATCCCACTTTGTGAATGTATTTTAATGTCAGTAACTCATATTAGAACATTGGAATGTTGGGAGCTCCATTAAAAACAATGGAGTGCTCTGGGCTTATAATGGCTGGTAAAAAAACGGAGCTCCAACATTCCAATGTTTCTTTGTTCACAGCTCTGGCTGTGAACAAAGGCTTCAGGGAGCCTGAGGGGATTCCAGTCCCCTCATTCTACCATAAGGCTTTGTTCTTTTTTGTTAGAACATTCTGCCCTCATGTGTCAGAAAGTTCTAATAGCCTTATAGCCCTTCGTAGATAGGTTATACATGCTATGTATAACCTCTCCCTTGTTAAAGGCCCTCGCCTTCGGCTCGGGCCTTTAACGCTGGCGAGGGCCTTAAATAGCCGGTATAGCCCTCTACGGCGGGCTACAAGACTATATTAAACCTTAAATAAACATGTGTATCCATTGGTTTAGTTAAATATCATTGAAAAATTTAACTGGTCAGTGAAATGCCAAACAAATACTAAAATTGGGATGTTTTGCTCTTTTTGGTCACATCCTTGACTCCGCCCACTGATCCAATCCTTAGGTTATTCCCGCCCTCTGATTCTCTGCCCACAGTTCCCCTACTTGAAGCCCCGCCCACTCTCTGCTCATATTTTTCATTGGCTTGTGTCATTGTCCTTCATAAGCGCTGGCTTCTGGTTCATTAATTGGCTTGTTAGTCCCTCCTTAGTACCACCTTTTCTTCATTTGTAACCTCCCATTAGGTCTGGCCCTTTTACTTCTGTTGTTACACAGTTCATTTTATTTAGTCTGTAAGCACTATTTCCTTTAATGAGTTTCTCCTACTGCAGGCGGGACATGCTTTCCTGCAACATTCAGCGTGCCTTGCGCGCTTTCACTTTCCAAGCAGCCCGGGGCAAAGGTGGCCGCTTGTTGAAGTTTAATAAGTCTCACATTTACAAGAGTTTGAGCTATTGGCATTCTAAATGACAATGCCTTTTATTTATGTGTTAATTATCAAAACAGATAAATAAAATGCATTGTCATTTACAATGCCAATAGCTTAAACTCTCGCAAATGCGAGACCTATTGCATTGCAAATGCTTGTTTGTGGAGTCACATGGCCAGACCAGCTTTGGCCAATTTCTGTTGAGCCACCGGGTTCCAGCACCAGCATAAAAACGCGGCAGTCCACACAAACACGGCGACACTAGGAGGGTGCGGGGGGAACGGACCGCACCGGGTGTCACCCCATCATGGGGTGACACCAATCTGGTTAGTAACGCTCTGCAGTGCACCGTGGAGTGCAGCCTGAGCCCCAGCCTCGCCCTCACCTCTCTGCTGCTGCCAGTGCTTTTTAGGTCTCGTAGCGATACAGCGCGTCAGCGCTGTACTCGCCGACATCTTTTGTCACGGACTGTGCTTCCCAGGAGACAGCTTCGGCCACGCGCATTGCCTCTTCAAGGAGGCGATTTCCGCTAGCCACGCGCTCGCGAACGCGCTCAGCTGCTGTCTCCTGGGAAGCAGCAACACCACACTCGCATGCGCAGAAACAGCGACAGACACGCACACGAGCGCTCATGCACGCACGCACCCACACATACAGAGAACCCACCCCGCCGTCGCATACACACACACACACACACACGTGCACCGAGCATCCCCCCCCCACCCCTCTGCCATTGCACACAGACACACACAGACACACACAGACACACACACACGCACACATACAGGCATCCCCCCCCCCTTCCCCGCTCACCGGTCAACGTCCCTCCGGACTTGTGCAGCCTCCGACCGCGGGGCTCTCCCTCGGTGCTCCTCCAGGCACTCCGTGGGCGCGGGCTTCACAAAACGGAAGTCCCGCCCCATGATAGGTTTCGTTTTGTCAGTCCCGCCCCACGATAGGTTTTGTTTTGTCCTTTTGTTTGTAGAATCGTAGGGTTGTGACTGAATTAACACTCCAGTGTTTTGGTTGTATAGCCACATCTATCCTAGTGGAATTTTCAAAGTTTCTTTCCTGCTTGTTTTTTTAATGGCGCCGTCTTCTCCGCAGTACAGCTACAGTGCCCCGCTTCTGCTGTTCTGCTGGACAGGGGTGAAGGCTTTTTTTCTCTTGAGTTTGTAAAGCGTAATAAAGTAATCTGTTTATTTATTGTTCGAACAGCGAACAAATTTCAGTAAGTATTATGCTTGTGTTTTATGTTTGGTAACTCGACAGGAGTTGCAAAATGACGGACAACATGCACACGTGTGTGTTGGTACACTGTGTCCCATGGTGTGGTGAGGTGACGCGCTCCCCCTGCACACTTCAAAGTGTCACAGGACGTGTGATCGTCCGCCGAGCTGCTGATGGATGGGTGTTTATGGCGGGCCAGTAAGTCTGCTCGGCCGCTCTGCATGGCTGTGCCCATTTCCTGCCAGTGTCATTACGTGCGACCACATCTATCCAGTTGATGCACTCAGGTGCTCATAAATAAGAAGTCTGACACCGCTGTACTTATTTTACATTGCAACACGGAGGCGGGAGGGGGGCCAGGATGGGGATCAACTCTCAAATTTCAAAGTGACAAACCCTTCGCTTGCCTTCTGGAGTAATATTTTGGAAATACTGGAATGAACTTTATAAATGTATAACTTAAGAGTTATTGTATCAACGATGCACCCTAAAGTTGATTTTCACCGCCCTTGTCGTTTTCCACAAATACTGCTCTCGTAGCCCTGCGCAGCCTGTTTTCAAGATTATTTTCAGACTCAGGCCCATCACTCTTGCTGGCCACTATTAAAAGTGTGCATGGTTTACATTTTGTAATCTGAAGGCGGTTCATTTTTTGAGTTGTCAGGACCGTAGCATCAGCACGTGATAGGCTGGAGATGGTACACAGCCATGGGATGGAGAGTGGAGGTCTGGGCCTAGACCAGAGGTCAACATGTGCATGAGATTGTAGGTAACAGGAAGAGCAAAAGGTGAATGAAGGCCGATATGGGCAAAGAAAAATGGACTCCAGACTGTGGATGAGACCACAAGCAAACTAGGAATGAGACTGACAGAGAGGATATTCATTGTTAGTGTTGGATTGTGAGGAACATTTGGGTTCAAGTAGCACTCGATTAAGTGGGTGAGCGATATGTGAATGGGCGTGAGAGATGAGGGAGGACATTATGGAATAGATTTGTGACTTGAGAGAGAAATACAGAAAATGAACATGAGTGGTCAGATGTCCAAGATTGTGTTTCGGAACCAGACTAGCCTGTGTGCCATTTGCATTTTCTCAGTTGGGCTGCTTTGTAATTGTGACTGGATTTATATAGCGCCTATATAGGCTTTTAAGCGGTTATGGGAAAGTAGCACGCTACTTCTGAACCCAGGAATATTAGTTATTGCAATTAGTTATGTGCTCTCAATAAAGAATTGCGTGAATTTACTTGTTACTTTGTGATATTTTAATACCAGGGAGGTGTGATCGTTAGTGGGGGCTGTGTGGTTTCAGGTGGATGGTTAGTGCGATGGAAAGGCTAGCGAAGTTTAGGTAATATTATATTACAGGGATAGGGTTTTAAAGAGGAGTATCCGCCAGTTGCAGAATTACATTAAGAAGGATTAAGGCAGGTAAGACAAATGGAAGGTATGCATAAGATGTAAAGTAAAAAGAGGATCACTGACACTGACTCTCACTCACACTGCCTCTCACTCACACTGATTCTCTCACTATCACTGACACTCTCACTATCACTGACAGACTCTCCCACTCTCGCACTCACTCACTGTCACTAACACTCTCACTGACTGACTCTCCCACTCACTAACTCACTCACTGTCCAGACTCACTGACCGACTCACCCACTCTCTCTCACTCACTGACTCACTCACTGACTGACTCGCCCACTCATTCTCACTCACTGACTCACTCACTCTCAACACATATTGCAGTACAAATGCAATAGGTGTCACATTTGCGAAAGTTATAAGTATTGGCATTGTCATACACAATGCCAATAACTCAAACTTAAATGCTGCGAGACCTATTGCATTGTAAATGCTTGTTATTTATAGTTCATTGTGCAAGCCTAGGCTCCGCCCACAACGCAAGCGCACCGTCGCACGCCACAATACGCAGAGAGTTGCCGGCTCTGCAGTTATAAATTACGTGCAGCGTGAGTTGTTAAAAAGAGCGGAAAAAAGAGTTTTAAATCATCAGGCCTGGCAGGAAAAAGGAGGAGCAATGAAAGTAAAGCGCGCCACGATGCCCTTGAGATGCCATGCGGATTGCGGAGGTGGGTCGTCGGTGCCCAGTCCACACAAGTCCTGCCGGTGGTAGGTGATTTGAGACATTCTCCGTCCATCTCCTTGCTTAGTTGCGAGAGTTTTTAAAATATCACGGGTGGAGCAGAACTAACTGCCACTGTGGTCGTTAACAGAGGGACTAACTCTCGTGTGTATGCGGCGGCAATACCCCCCCTCATCCCCAGCCGCGGCCGGTAGTGGGAGTACCTGCCGGGCGGTGACGTGGGGAGAGGGAGGGGCAGGGTGGGGGGTAGTAATGTATGGATTACGGACTTTAACAGGTAAGTAAACATATAAATAAATAAAACGAATTTCGTGTGTGCACTGCATCACCAAATGCGATGCAGTGCGCGCAATGAAATTCGTTTTATTTAGTTAAATGTTTACTTACCTGTTAAAGTCCGTAATCCATACATTACTACCCCCCACCCTGCCCCTCCCTCTCCCCACGTCACCGCCCGGCAGGTACTCCCACTACCGACCGCGGCTGCTCATCCCCCCTGTCAGACGAAGCCCATTATTGATTAAATGAACGGTATTATAAGACAGGCATGGACTCAGGGCTTTAAGTGGGCGGCCGGGTCTCAAGGGATCGGAGTGCGATGAGGCTGTGCTGTTCGTCACATCTGTACCGCTCCGTGCTCAAATAACACGGGCCTTTGTAAATATGTCATATGAGGCTGTGTGTCTGGGTAAAGAGCACTTTACTCCCTACTAAAGCTTCCAATGTACCTCCGAGTTACTGCACTTCGTTGCATGCCCTACGATGCATATGCCATCAATGCTGCCTACTAGAAACCACTTGCAAATGTTAAGTAGAATTTTCTGGAAACTTTACAATCACAGATCACGAAAATAGAGCTCTGTAGAAAATAATTTGGATATAAAAGCATGTTCAAATTGGAGTGCCTGGAAGGAGTGAAGACATGGGTGGAGAGGCATAGAGGGTGACGATTACACATTGACCTCTAGGACAGTAAACATACACTGGGTTGGAGGCACACTGTGAAAGACATACGAACATTGGCATACTGAGACAAAACAACATAGACAGATCCCTTCCACATAGGGCAGATAGTAAATCACACCGTTTGCAGAAACATAAATTGACAGGGGAGTTTTAGCGTTGAAAACAAAATAGCATTTAGCCTGTTGGAGTGCTCCTTATATACCATGAATAGACTTTTATGGGTGACCTTTTGTAGTAATTTGGTATTACCAGTAGGTGGGGAGGTCACGCAAGTCGCTGTTTCACCTTCTGGAAGTACTCACTGTGATTGGCTAGTCCGGGGTTGGACCTGGACAGAAAATAGGCCTCCATTAGTAAATTAGAAAGGTAAAAAAGTTACATGTGTTTGCAAAGTGCATCAGTTTTGAGCTTGTAAAGTCATACTGTGTAAGTGTTTTGAAAGGAAAGGGAGACGGCGTGGGTTTGAGCTTGCCGTAGGCATTTTTATTGTTCATAGCAGGGAAATCAACGGTAAAAGCTGACCAAGCAGGCCATAAGACAGGCCCGCAAACAGCCAAAAAACGGCACACATGCTGACATGTTAGACCAGCTGGTCAGGATTGCCAAAGTGCCCTATAAGAGGGACCACTGAAATCATGCCGTAGGAAGGGCTAAATTATGCAGCAGAGGTGAGAAAATTATGCGGCAAGAAAAGGCCAATTATGTGGTGTAATGTTTCACATTTTATGCTAGTTTTACTTCATTATTGTGTCTTTTTTTTAACAGTTATTGAAAATGTTTGTGCATTGGTTGCACCTCCTTAGTACCAGTTTAACACATCAGATCTAGCAATGAGCAACAGAAAGGTGGCCAGGCAAGCTTTACAAAGGGCCTTCCGCAGCGCCTTTGTTTTTGTCAAAATCTGTAGAGTATGCTGCAGATGATGGATCATTTGGCAAATGCGGCAAATCTATAATAATGCGAACAAACAGGGGCGGCTGGCACAGCTCGCGGGTGGGCGCGGGCGGAGAGGATGTGGGAGGCTCGCGGGATGCTCTCAAAGAAAAAATAATAATTAATAAAAACTTACCCTGAGTCTTCTCTCCTGCTGACTGTGTCCAACCCCAGGTCAGAACAGGAAGCAGGCAGCCAGGCTCCCACTCCTAAGCCCATCACAACGCTAGGAGCATTGTGATTGGACTGAGCACTGTGACATGACGCTCAGCTAGGGGCTGTACAGATGGGCATGTTCCCCATGCAGGCTACATCAGCCTGCATGGAGACACAGGAGTGCGCATGACAGGCCGCCCAAACAGTCATTGCGCACAGGAGTGTCTACCACTTCTCCCCTGCAGCTTCGCTCGCGCACTGCCGCAGCAGGAGGAAAAAAAGAAAGTGATAATAACATTTTGTTATCATTTTATTTTTGTCTCTAGTAAAAGGGGTGCCGTTTATGGATTGCCTACTTTGATGAGCCCACAAACCACTTATGTTTGTTAGATACAACTTGTCCCGAAGGTTGAGTGAGGCAGGCTAGATTTTAACCGCAAACAGTATATATTTTTGTCACATTGCTGTGCATTCTTAAAAGCACTTATTTAACTTGCATTATGCGCAATGAAAGATCAGTTTTAATGAAAAACATGAAAATTGTGCACAATTTGAATTATTTTCATGTTAGGCACCTACCTTCAAACATATCTGTCTTTTTAGTGAAATATAAATATATCCACATTTGTAAGACAAATCCGCACTCGAGGCACATCAGGTTCCTCAGACCTAATTCATGCTTACCCACCAACACCCCGGCCTCCTCAATGGAGAATAACAGATGGTGTCAGATGGAATATCAAGAGTCCAGCCTTCATGAAAAACAAATATGGAAGCCAATATTCACACTGGCCAGAGGGGTTTCTTTTCAGTTTCTGAAAAGAATGGACTACCTACACTGCTGGTTCAAAGTTCAGTGCCATAAAAAATGACCGCGTGCCATGCAAGAGCCAGCATTCACTTCCCAGCAAGTGAAACTGTGTATACAGCAGGGAATATATAACAGCAGTGAAAATCCGTTTCTCTGAAGAGGTGCAGAGCAGGGGAAGTGTCTAATGTCACAGCTTGAGGAGTCTCTTTCGTTTTAAACTCGAAAATATCTGTAATGCTAAATTATGTGCATTCATATTAGAAGAGATGCTTACTTTTTCTTTCCATGACCCACTTTTCCCTACATGAATGGGATTTTGATGAATCAGAAATGTTGTTTTTCTCTGAGACAACACTAATGAATGACGAATTCACAAACGGGATGGATTACTTCTGTGAGGACTCTTGCCAAATGTTAATTTATGTTGCTTTTGTATAGCGCACTAATCATCCGAGAGGGTATTTAGCCACGTGGGCAAGGTGTATAAGTGTGCTGTTAAAACACAAGAAACACTAATTGTCAAACCTGCACTAAACAGTTATACACAATTCATAATATTAGGACAAGCACTTAATAAAAAAGTTAAAAAAACGAATGGGAGCAGTTCAATACGCCTATCCCGAGCCCTGGAGTGGGCAAGCAGAGGGGTGACACCATGAGTTACGGGCACCGGGTGACACCAACCCTAGTGACGCCACTGAGTTCTTTCCTCTTCACAGGCTGTGACAGCACTGGATCTGAGATGGTGCTTCCGCTGATGCTGTACTATTCAGAAGAGACTGATCCGCTTCCAAACCAGGAGACAAGACGTGCCCTGTAAATATAATCCACGGCAAGAGTATTATGTATGACATACTGACCCCTATCTATAATACCCAGATTCTGTTATTAATACAAAAAACACGGCAGAGTTATTAAAAGAAATTCTTCAAATCCACTAATTGGCTCTGAAGATACATTTCTCCGTGGGCAAGGGCCTGGGCTGGGGTCATGGCCGTCTGCAGCTATTTATTAGTGGCACTGATTGAGAAGAACAGTCTGTAAATGGAAATAAATTGAATTCTATGGCAGTGTGGATTCAGCCCAGGCTATTAATGTAAGACAGGAGGCATGACGAGCCTTCTGGCTTCTGCGGCTTGCGGGCGATCCCTCCAACGTTCTCTGTGTGTGCGTGCGTGTGCGTGTGTGTGTGTGCGTGCGTGTGTGCGTGTGTGTGTGTGTACGTGTGTGTGTGTGTGTGTGTGTGTGTGTGTGTGTGTGTGTGTGTGTGTTCTGAAATGCACATCTTTGTGCATCCTTTCAGATTCGCATCTAGAAATTGAACAAAAGCAAGGGGTGGCTAACTAAGTGAAACAACCTTCTGCCCCAAATACTTGACATGATAGCATGTCCAAACATGCAGAACAAAAAGTAACCAGTGAAATGCAACCTTCTCTGATTTGAAGGACCTGAAACATATTCATCCAGTGTAGAGAACAAACACAGAGCTCTGATAGCCCAGACGAGCATCTCCAACAATCAACAACAATAGGCGTTCTAGAACGTGGCTTTGTTTGATGATGTCAGCTGAAGATGTCAGCAGAGGCTCTGAGATGTATTGTGACATCATTTCCAGGATGGCCCCTTTCAGTGTTGTCTGGGTTTGCTGGTCCAAACAGGGTAAGACATTAGGAATGTCCGTCCTGCAGAGTCCTCTGCTGTAAACAGTGCAGGTGTTTTTATCCATTTATTAGCAGTTTTGCATTGTGCAGACCAGACCCAAGGGGTGACAGAGCACTTTAAATAGGGATGGGTTATATATAAAAATAGGGGCTACATTTTTTCCCAGTTCATCTAGAGTGCAGTTTGCCAGTTCACTTGTGGCTTTCCATGACCACTACCGCCAAAACCAACTATTCAAAGCAACTGCTCTGTTTATGAGTCCCAGGTCATACAGCAGTAATTAAATAAACATTCAAAAAATATCCGCCTTGGCCACAAAACTAGTCCATATTTGTAGAAAGAACAGTCTGCCGCGGTTGGGCACGCGTCTTTTGCAAGGTTGGTGCATCTAACCCTGCCTATTTTACACATACATGGGCCGTATTCACAAACGCAAATTGACAAATTTAGATTTACTTACATTTAAATTTACTCTTACACTTTAGAGTAATATTACTGTTCTTGGCTTGACATCATTTCTGAGCGTAAAGTTACTCGAAATGTACAGTTCCAGGTCCCCAACCAGGGATTGGAGCCAAATGTATCAGTGTAAAACTACTACTAGTAGTAGTTTTACACTCATAAATTGGGTTACTAGTCTAGTAACCACCACTTGGGCATAGGCCTCCTTATAATAACATATAGAAAAAAGTTTAAAAAAAGTATGAAGCTCTTAAAAAAGTAGTACAAATGTTGTAATATTAAATACTAATGTGAATTAATTCTATTTACTAGTGTACTCTACCACAAGTTAGCAATACTATTATTTTAAATGCATATTAACTATTAATGAATTTAAATCTATTTAAGTAATGTATAATTATTTATTTAAGAAAAAATCCAAATGCAGCACAATTAGGAATAATATGTTGAAAATGACTAAAAGCTATGTATACAATTAATGTTAATCACTTTATTTTTTACTAAAAGCTATGTATACAATGAATGTTAAACACTTCATTTTTTACAAAAAATATACATTTATGAGTTTCTTAAAAATTATAAAAATCAATATCTATTTTGCAGTTATATATAATTTTTGAAAGATGAAATACGTTAATTTATATTAATACTAGCAGCCCGTCCCGACCTTGTCCGGGAGCAACAGGCTTCCCTGCCCCCCGCCCGCCCCGACATTGTCCAGCAACCCGGGCCCCCGCCAGGCCCGTCCCCCACCTGCCCCGACCCCTGCCTGCCCCGACCCCCGCCTGCCCCGACATGGGTCCCCTTACCTCAGCCGCCGCACCTCCCGCCTGTCCGCTGCTCGCACCGCTGCTCGCACCGCTGCTGGTCTGTCCGCTGCTCCTAACGTCACCGCTCCTCCCCTGCTCCATGTCCGCCGCTCCCTTACCTCAGCCGCCGCTCCTCCAGCCTGTCCGCTGCTCGCACCGCCACAGGCCTGTCCGCTGCTCCTCACGTCACCGCTCCTCCCCCGCGCCATGTCTTCCGCTCCTCGTGGCGCTCCTGGACACCGCTCCTCCCCGCGCTCCTGACGTGAGCACGCACGTCGCAGCTGGCACTACTTCGGAGGGACTACTTTTTTTTACTGTACATTTTTTAAATAACGTTTAAAAAAAAATTATATAGCCTATAACCATCTACACACCTTGGCGATTCCATCAGTGTATCAGGTGTGTGGATTGGCGCTGTGGTTCCCGAGTTTACCCACCTCAAAGGCTGAAAGTTCTTCCTTTATTATAGTAGTATAGATTTCCTGTGGGGTTTTATTTTAAGATCCTGACACCATTATTTTCCATGGAAGGGTGTTGAAGTTCCAGTGGTTGGCCATGGTGCTGGACCTACTCCTAGTCTGAGCTGCAGAACATAAGACTGATTTGAGGTCCTTTTTAGCTTGGGTACTTTTAGAAGTGAAGTTTGAGAATAGTGTTAAGCTTACTGTTTTGTGTTTGGGTGCTTGTCTCTACTGAAACACGTCCGTAATCCTCCCTAAACTGCCCCTTACTCCTCTCTTAATCGTTCTCATTTAGTATAGAGCATTACCCATTTTCCAGGCAGTCCCACGTCCCTCCCACGTTTACTACTAAGCATACATGGGTGGAGACTTACACATTCAGGAGGAATGTCTCCACAGAGAAACGATAAGAGAGGTTGAGTCCGCGACACATAGGTTAGTGGACACCATTTTGTAGTACATGAGTTGTACTATTAATTATACTATTTCTAAATGCACTACAAAGTGCAGTTTGTTTATAGGATAGACCCATACATCTGAATTAATCAAAAGGGAATGGACACTGGTGTCTACTAAACCTTCGGTTAGTCTTTGAAAACCCTCATAGACAGCCTGATTTAGTCGATGCGGTGTATCTTTTATCCCCCCCGTCAGGCGTCATGGCATATTCATAGGGTAGTCAAATAACGTGCGGTATGCCTGCCTCACCCGAGGCTACCTCTGGTCCAGGTAGAAGTGTCCAGAAATAATAGGAAAGGGAAAAATATAAAAACAGTGTGTCACCAAAAAAGAATTTTTAATGAAAAGGTTGGCACTGTTGTTAAAAAATTCGATATATATGTAATAGGGCAACTAGATTACCATATATCTATATATATATGGATGCGTCAACATGTTTCAGCTCTATGAGCCCAGCCGGGTGTGTAGAGCTTTCGTCAGGACAAAAAGACCAAAATACATACACAGAAGGCAGAGTCAGCACAGGGACTGAAAGCTGGTCCTCGTGGCAAAGACCACTCCTAGCGACTCTTCACTCCTGTAGAAGCCTCTAAGAACGCCTATTAAGGTGACTGTATAAGAAATTCCATAATAGCTATAGGAACCTACACAAGTTGTGTAAGTACCTTCTGTGTATGTATTTTTGTCTTTTTGTCCTGACGAAAGCTCTACAGACCCGGCTGGGCTCATAGAGCTGAAACATGTTGACGCATCCATATATATATAGATATATGGTAATAATGTGAATACCAAAAGTAGTACGTTTAGGATTTTGTCTTCAGTTAGTTCTGTGAATCAGTCCCTACCTGTTTAGCATGGCACTGCAGCAAGGAAGTTAGTGGCACATCATGACCCAGCAGGAGAGAGTGTGAGTCAGTGCATTGGAGAGAAGGTGAAAAAAAACAGAGCTACTACTGTGGGGGTGCCCTGTGCACCCCAGCCTTGGGATTGTCCATGGCTCAGTGCTGTTCACTGGCTGCTGGTTGCCTTGAGGCACATGGCCAAGCCACCTTTACGAACTTTATTCCTCTTCCTGGCTCATCCCCCAATGCTTGCCGGGACTGTGAGCTATCTTTGGAAGCTGGCCACTGTCAGAAGTTATGAGCCAAACTGCTGTTTGAGGAGGGAGGCAGTAGAAAACAAACGGTGGGTGATCATGCCACACTTCCAACTGCAAACTAGGATCATCTGATGCCAAGCTTACCTGTAAGGCTCATTATGGACGTGGGTGAAAGTGACTAAAAGGGTTCTGTCCTACATGAATCTTCCATCACAAATATATCAGCCTATCCTAAGTGTGATTCATCCGTCTGTAACTTGATCCCATGCATTTTACGGTGGTGCGCCTTTGACACAACCTGATACCGTGGTACATGATCTGTATCGCTCCACTTTGGTTGCTGCTTGCCATTGAAAGGGGTTATTTTGCCTAGGGGTGATTACAGAGTTGGTGAGGGAGATGGGTAGTATGTTGTCTCCCTGTTACTCCCTTCTCCACCTTTGTGTGTGATTGATTTTGCCAAAATATGTACATTGTGCCAGATTGTATTGTCTTGGGCCGCTGTTTTTACTTCTGAGCTAATGAAAGGATCAAGTTGTTCCTACATTTTTTGAGTAGTGCTAACATGGTTGGTTTTTCAATGCATCCCACGTGGTTGTAAAATTCCAACTCGCACATCACTGTGTTTTATGTTTTCTGTGTATTCAGTGTTGGAATTCCGATGTGTCTGTAATTTCTGAAATGTGTCCATTTAGAAGAATATGGCCATATTTACAGGCCCCAGGCGCTGCAAAGCATCACTTTTTTTGATGCTTCATTAGTGCACAAATAAACAACCAGAAAGCCAATACTGCAACCTCTATGTCAAACAAGTTTCCTACGCGCAAAGAGTTAAACTGAGTACGGGACAGTGACAAAGTTCACAGATTGAATCTTTTTATTTTTAAAGAAATTTTTTTGAAGAGAATTAGTTGGTTCAAAGTTTACCAAAAATTCTACCAAAATTCGAACACAAACAATACAAGGAACACTATTCATAAAAATGACATTTTCTTAAAACAAACATTGATACCACAACAAAAAATAACAATACGCGTTTCGAACCCATAAAATTTGTAGGGTTCTCATCAGGACCTCATGGCTGGAAGAGAAAAAAAAAAGGCGCGCACAGGCGGCTAGTATTCTCACCCCCAATCAATTTTCCCCCAATCCTGACACAGCCCATATTTTTTTCTCTTCCAGCCATGAGGTCCTGATGAGAACCCTACAAATTTTATGGGTTCGAAACGCGTATTGTTATTTATTGTTGTGGTATCAATGTTTGTTTTAAGAAAATGTCATTTTTATGAATAGTGTTCCTTGTATTGTTTGTGTTCGAATTTTGGTAGAATTTTGGGTAAACTTTGAACCAACTAATTCTCTTAAAAAAAAATTCTTTAAAAATAAAAAGATTCAATCTGTGAACTTTGTCACTGTCCCATACTCAGTTTAACTCTTTGCGCGTAGGAAACTTGTTTGACATAGAGGTTGCAGTACTGGCTTTCTGGTTGTTTATTGGTATTGAGAAGGCTTGGCCTTACTGTGGGAAGCCCACACCCAGTGTTGTTTTTCCCTCATTGGTGCACAAGGCTTCACCATATTTAAAAGGCCACACATGGCTTTTCATGGCCTTGTAAATATGGCCCCCTTTCATGCATTACACTGCGTGATAGGGGTGTTCCATGGGTGCTGCTGTAGACGTTCCCAGCCGCATGCATGGAACCTGATGCATTCTAATGCCTCCCCAGGGGAGGCGTAAGGGAGGCACAGCGAGGAGAAATACCTTTATATCTAGCGTGTTTTGCTCTTTCAATGTGTGCTGCATTCTGCAGCACTAATAGAATGAGGAAAACACCATCTCGGATCGATTTTGTGCAGGAAGGTGCCCCTTCCTACTTCAAAACAATCAACCATGGTGCAAGGGAGTCTGCATTGACGATAGAAGCCAATTGTGCGCCAGCACAGGGGAAAGCACAACGATGCGTCATATTGCTCTTAATAAGATGCATCCTTGCACTTTCCTACTGATGCAGCATGGCCCAGCAAGATGGCTTGCAGAGCTGTGTCATTTTCTAGTAAATATGTCTATATATGTGTGGGTGTTCATGCACTGTTTGCCACTAAATGCCTACATGAATCCTTTAGTGAGAGCCCCAACGACTCCTCTCACAAAAGGTGATGTTTGCAGGTGGTATGAAACCGGCCACGACGGCTCTGAGCAAATCACATGAGTATCCCCAATTTTCGTTTAGGTCTTCCACTAGAAAATGTTGACACAACTGGGTCAAATGGAGCATTTTACAACATTTTACAATATAAATTCCACTTACATTGGCGACAAAACTCAGAAGTTCTGGGGAGCAATAATAATTGTTTCCAAAACTTCCATTAAGTCCCAGTCAGGGCTTTCACCCCCTCCCCCCTCTGCCCCAATAGATTATGGATGGGAGATCCACCCTATCCAAAAAAGGTGTGAAAAAATGGTGGCAAAACAAGAATAAATTGTGGCAAAACAACGCAATTTGCAGCACAGTTGTACTAAAAAGTGGCTTAGGAGGCATGTATTTTAACAGCATATTCCACTTATATTTTTTATCAATAAAAATGTATTGAATCAAAAAAAAAAACAATCTATTTATTCAATTTCACTTAGACTATCGTGTTTAAAAAAGTACTTATCATCTTTCTTTACTTCTACATCAAACTAGATTCTCAGTCATAGTGGGGAGAAAAATAGTCTTGCAATCAAAGGTCATAAAATGTAGAGCTCGACAAAGCTCCCTGGCTTGTACAGCACTGCCAATGCTCAATTTACAGAATCCCTACAGAAGCAGGCAGCAGCCAGTAAACATCAGTCTTACCTGCTCAGGCCTCAGCAGTTGTGCTAATATCACTCATGGCTTTATTAATATATGCGATTAAGGCCACATCACTTCTGGTAATTGAGGCAGCATCACCCTGGTGATGTATGATGAATGCAGCATTACCACCGCTGGTAAACAGGCGCAAAGATTCCAAGCCACTGACACATTTAAATACAATAACACTCCAGAAATGCGATAATAACATGCCACTGCAAATCAGTCAACTATGAAAAATGTGCGGTAACCTTTTGATAATTTGATTCTTCACATCACGTGACGTTACATGCATAGACATGATCTTAGACATCTATTAGAATTCTGTCTCCTGAGAATAAACTAACTTTTTCTCCCTCAGAGGCGTTCTGAAGCTGGGGTGTTATAAAAACCTAGGTAGGATTCTAGATCCTGTACATAAATTGCAATTGGTTGTAGAGGCTGCAGGGCAGAAAACTAGTGAATGTGTTTCCAAAGCTCTGATGGCCGCAAGCCTTGGCAAAAAAAAAGACCTTGCACGCCCCTTCATGCTGGGATACAATTGGTCAAAGCCCAAAGTGTGTTTAAAATATGTGCAATTCACATTCACTAGTGCCTCCAATGCATTTTATGAACCACAGAATGATTACAAACTGACAGTGCACAAAAGAAGGCCTTAGTGTATTCTTTGTAAACAATAAGTACTGCATCCTGGTAGAAAGCTGAATTAAATACCCCATGTCTTAATACCACTGCTTTATAATGAAAGACAGAAGTCCTCGTCCTCGGTACTACCCCTTCTGCATAGGACAGCACCTGGTGGCCGACCGCCCTCGGAAGCTCACCTATCCCCTCAGGCCACGCCAAGAACCTCTGCATCTTACTCGACTCATCACTCACCATGAACCGACAGGTCAACGCAGTCCCCTCCAGCTGCTTTAACACCCTCCACATCCTTCATAAGACCTTCAAGTGGATCCCCCTGAGTCAAGGAAGACAGTCACTCACACACTCATCACCAGCAGACTGGACCATGGCAAAGCACTCTACGCCAGCATCAACAAGTCCTTACTCTTCAAACTCCCGACAATACAGAACACCGCCACCAGAGTCGTCCTCAGCATCCCCCGACACAAACACATCAGCCAACACCTACGAAGTCTTCACTGGCTCCCCATGGAGAATAGAGTCACTTTCAAAATCTTCACTCACGCCTACAAATGTCTACACAACAACGGACCCAAATACCGCAACTACAGAATCAACTTCCACGTACTCAAAAAAAACCTCCGATCTTCCAACCTCACACTGGCCGAAACCCCACGCATCCACAGAGCCTGAGCAGGCAGAAGATCCTCCTCTCACATTGCAGCCACGAGCAACCGGCAGACATCAGACGCGTCCCCTCCGTGAACACCTTCAGGAAGAACCTCAAGATCTGGCTCTACGGCTAAACAGATCTGTGGAACCCCCCCCCCCCCCCCCCCCCCCACCACCACCACCACCACCCCTTCAGCGCTTTGAGACCCTCAAGGGTGAGTAGCGCGCTTACAATTTCCTGATTGCGTGATTGATTGATTGATTGAAAGCTATATTACATATATATGTCGTAGCATGCACTGATATGTTGTTTTTATATTAATATGAAGCCCCCAGTAACCCTGGCATGCCTGCAAAGGTTCATGTCTGTTTTATTCAGTGTTGTATACTTGCACATTCCCTGCATTGTGCAGCAAGTCTAGTCTCACTCTGAGGACTGGGTGTAAGAGACGTGAATTGTTGAAAGGAGTGAACTCTGCGTGCTGTTTATGTATCTCTATCTCCCTTCCAAGGTACCTTCTTGCTCTCCTTATTGTGAGAAGATCCTGCCTCCTACTCATTAGCTAGTTTCGTTGAAGTAACAAGTTTCTGTCACATGTTCACGTTCCCATCTACTTGCATTGAGAGAAAAGTGAATTTGTGTCAGAAATGTGTACATTTTTTAATTATATGCTCCATTTGGATTTGGATTTTTGAACAGATGCTCTGCTCTATTGAAATAACATTTTTCCCTTATTGTTTTGCTTGCATATTGGCTGTTTTTCCATTAAATGCATATTAGATGTGGGAGATTCTGATGTATTTTGCTTTATTTTACACCTGCAAGAAGTCTCTGGCTGCTGTAGATGGGCATTGTCAGTGGTGATGCTCAAAAAACTAAAGTCTCACGTCCAAAAAGCGGACAAAGTGGGAGAAATTAAGGCAAGCGTCTTAGTTTTACTGCTTGGGGTGGAGAATCTCATTCTCTCGCCTTGGATAAGACTCTGAAACTAATAATAGCAACACAGTTGTATTTGATTGTTTCACCTTCACCAATCATGAAGACGGCTGCTTGACATAAATTGAGTATTGGGAATGCTTAGTTAAAACCCATTCTCTTCCACAGTTTTGGACTCACTGGTGTCTCAAATAGTGGAAGGGCTGGAGCAGGGCTGTTTCCCACCTTAGACAGTGGTAACTGGTTGTTTGACTCAGGAATTTACAAATCATTTGCAACATTTGACTAGAAATGCAGCGGCTTTGGCAGGAATATCCAAGGGAACAACAGAAAATGCATAATAGAAATATAGGCAAAATAGCAATACAATTAAAACATAGCAGAGCACAACACATCAAAACAGCTAAAGCAGAGCACAACAACACAGTTCAATATAACAGTATCACATTGAAATACTGTAGCACAAATAACAGCAGAAGACATCAAGCCAACAATATGCCACACAAACATTCCTGTCACACATTATCTTTTTGACTTTCCTAAAATAAGTAACATTTAGCTAAAACTCCTAAATGTATGTTTCAGCATCTAAACTAACAGTATTCCCCAAAAATGAAAACAATATTGTCTTTTAATAACCCTGTTTCACTTCGTATGACTGAGAATCAATGTGTGCGAACCCAAAGCCCCTCTTCTTATGATAGTGGTTAAGATTATGAGTGAATCTTTACTAGATCCCTCCAGGGCAGGGGTCTTCCAACTGGGGGCTGCCCCCTAGGAAGGTCTTTAATGATCCAAGAGGAGGCGTCAGGCTCAGGGAAAATGAGACATTATGCGGATAAGTGAAATAAAATGAGCGGCGGTATGCCCCTCCGTAATAATGGCCCATCACTAATCTTTTGTCATTTATATCTTAGCTGTGAGAAGGTGTCAAAGGGGAAGGGACTCCAAATATTCTTCAAAACCCCCCACCCCCATTTCTAATATTTGAACTGTGGATACTCAGTCACTCAATCAGGTTTCTTATAAAGCACAACTACACACCGTAAGGATCTCAAAGCGGTAAGTAGGGGATGGGGGGGGGCTGATCTGCGGTTTGGTTGAAGGGCCAGTTCTTGAGGTCCTTCTTGAATTGCGGCAGCAGTGGCGATTGCCTGAGGTGCAGGGGCAGGGAGCTCCACGTCTTTGCAGCGAGGTAGGAGAAGGATCTTCCTCCAGCTGTGGTTTTGGGGATCCGTGGGATGGTGTCCAGGGCTAGATAGGTGGAGTGGAAATGTCTGGTGGGAGTGTAGAAGGAGAGGCAGTGGTCGAGGTATGCAGGTCCGGTGTTGTGGAGTTCTTTGTAGGCGTGCGTGAGGAGCTTGAAGGTGATTCTTTTTCTTATAGGTAGGCAGTGAAGGTCACTCAGGTGGCCGGTGATGTGACGGCAACGTGGGATGTTCAGGATGAGTCTGGCAGAGGCGTTCTGGATGTTCTAAGTTTCTTTAGGAGTTTCTGGGTGAGGCCGGGATAGAGTGCGTTGCCGTAGTTGAGTCTGCTGCTTACGAGCGCATAGGTGACCGTTTTTCTAGTCTCGTGGGGATCCACTTGAAGATCCTATGAAGCAGGCAAGGTGTGTAGAAGCAGGAGGACGAAACTGCATTGGTTTGGCGGTTAATTGTGAGCAAGAAGTCCAGGATGATGCTGCGGTTTCGTGCGTGGTCTGTGTGTGTGCGGGTCCAGGTGCTGCGGGCCACGAGGAGTCGTCCCAGGCAGAGGGGGTGAAGCCCAGGATACTTTTACATGTTAGTAAGGCCTCCCGAATAGTATGTTTGGCAAACATGTATTTGATTGCATTTTTTACATTGTAACAGACCCTAACTACAATGTTTAAATAAGTTAGACATATTTAAACTTTGCTAATTTATTAGAATAATTGAGAAAAATTCCAAGGGGGGCCCAGATCATTTTTTCCCACTAGGGGTCTGTGGCATCCAAAATATTTGAAGATCACTGTTCCAGGGGGGCCTGATGTTAGACCGACTCCGTTTTTTGCTTTAAGTGGCTATCTCCCCTCCTTGTTATGCCTTACACAGGCTAACCTCAGGCGTGTATATTTCTAAAAGCACCGACAATTCATGTCCGAAGGGCAGGTCTGACAATGGTGCCTATCTTTTGCATAGACCACTAGCTCTAGTCATGACGTCTGCAGTTTGTAAATATTAGTGAACAGGTACCCATCTTCCATGTATGCTGCAAATTCAAAATTACATCAGAAACAGTAGAAAGTGCAAGGTACGAAAACAATGTGCAAGGTAATTTAGACTGTGATCAGAGAAATTTAGATTTGTGGTGTCACTCACTTTAGTATGCTCTATTATTTATAGGCTTTTGCTGCACTCTGCCAACAAAAGAACTGGAAAATCTATGGGCAGCACCTCAATTGGGCATCTAAACATAAATCTACAATGATCCAGAGCAGTGTAATTCCACGCAGAACGCGCTGAACTCCGCACCAGCATCATCAAATATGTGTGCACAGAGGATGGCCAGGCAACGCATATACGTCATGGCACAATCCATCTAACAAAGAGAGTGCAGTTCTCTGGTAAATTTGTTAAATTACCCATTTTGTCACATGTTTTTAAAATCCACTATCAGTAAATCCTTCATTAAATGTAAATCCACAAAGAAGACGACTAGAGGTGTAAAGATCTGCATCCATCAGGCTATGACGGGGTAAGGATGTGTGACAGTTGCAAGCATCCGAAATTTCCTCCAAATGCGGCGCCGTGTGACGCATTTTTATGACATCACTATTGAGCCATTTGAAGCATAAAGCTGGGTCATTCATTCTCCATTAACTCAGTGTCAGTAACATTGTCCCAGAGCTGAGAATGTCTCATCACCTCACTGCCTGTCACAGGAAGCTCCTTCTGTGCTGACAACTCCCTATGCTCCCAGCCATGTTACTTGTGCTTTGCAGACGTGCACTACATTTTAAATGTAATTATGTCCTAATATATTAACAGTGCCTATCCTGCTTTTTAAAGATTATCAATCAGGTGGGGGCATGGCTTAGGCAAAGTGCGATATGGCCGACTAGTTCGGCAGCTCCGCCGCATCGGGATGCTTTCTACAGCCGCGAGCATTTTTTCGCCAACCTCTTTCCTCGGAAAACATCGCGCCATGAACCGGAACCGGCGCTACTTCTTGTGAGGCAATTTTATAATTTAAGCGCATCACGCTTATTGACTTCTCTTCGTTTTTGTTGCCTCATCACATATTTTCATGCGGCCGCCATTTTGTCAAAGCGCATTTTCCACCTGCGATTTCGCGTTTGCGAATGATGTCCTCTAAAGTACCTCAACTCTTTTTCCTATCTAGACATGGGTACAGGACTTTGTTTTGCTGCATTCTCTTCACTAATTGTTCCAGGACTTTGGATATCCTGCCTCATAGCATGACTTGTTTTTTCACCTGATTGACATGCTTTATTTCTTCAGATGGTCCGCCATATTAGGTGAATCTTTCCTCATGTTTTTCACCAAGTGACTAGCTTTCTACTTCCACTGCTCTTATTTTTGGCTGCAATTTTCCACAGTGTGTTCACCTTTATTTCTTCTTCCTATGGGACTGGAACTTTGAATTTTTCTTCATAATTTCTACTGCGCATCCATAATTTTTGTAGCTCATACATTCACTCGTGCCTCAAGTATGCTCTTCAATATATGGTTTGCCTTAAGTTTGTTTTGCCTCTGGATGCTACATTTTGAACATTGTTTTCTTTCTATACCTTGAAGACTTATGCCTATGAGGACAAATGGCGGCTGCTGCATCCAATCGCTCCTCTACAACACAGTCCACTTCAACTAAGTCGTCTCCTCCTCTAACGTCTTCCAAGCATTTAAAGCATGACCTTTCTTCTCTTGACAAACCGTCATCGCCTATCTCTATGGAACTGATCTTAGAGGAGATTCGTGCTTGACGCTCATTTGTAGAAGAAACGAATAGCAAGATGCAATTCCTTGAGAAGTAGTGGTCTACTATGGATAATAGAGTATCATCTATGGAGCAGCAAGTTTCAGGAATACAAGATAATTCACGACGCATTGCTTCCTTGGAAAAATCAATACTTGCCCTTCAATAACACACTGAGGACTTGGAAAATAGAAACAGGAGGAACAATCTGCATATTTATGGTCTGCCGGAGTCTCTGGAAGGTGACGACCCTGTGGCATTCTTCACCTCCTTCCTTCCAAAACTCCTAGACATGCCGACTACGACCTCTCTTGGCATCCAGAGGGCACACAGACTTGGCCCCCGGCCTTCATCTGCTGCGTCCAATTCATCAAAACCACGAGGCGTCATCATTCTTTTCTTAAAATTTACGGATCTTCTCTCAGTTCTGTCTGCAGCCAGATGCAAACGTCAAGTTTCCTGGTTAGGTCAAGGAGTATTTCTGTCTCAGGATGTATCCAACGCTACTGCATCTAGACGAAAGGAATTGTTGAATCTTCATGCCCCTTTACGATCTTTGGGTGCCAGATTTGGTTTATTTCACCCCTGCATCTTCAAAGTCACTCATAACAATCAAACATGGACCTTTCAAGATCCAGCTGAACTCAAGAACTGTATCCATATTCAAACTGCTAACACTATGGATACATCTACTTCTGCTAATGGATGATTATATAATCCTCTTCCTTTTTACAGGATTTGTGCTGTTGACTTATATCGACTTGTTTTAATGCTGTTTTGGTCCTTTTTACTTCCTCATTAGTCATATTACATCTTCCCTAGAGTCTTTATGTTCTCACACTATTTACTGTTGATGTTGTTATATTTTTGCTTTCTTCATGTGGTCATGCAGTTTGTAGTTCGGCAGTATGTCCCCTAATGTATTTCCCGGTTGCCATATATTTCTTGTCTCTTCCCTTTTTTCAATACAGATACATTGACGTGCTTCCTTTCAGCTCCGATAGTCCCTTTCCTTAATTCCTCGTCCTGATGCGTTTGGACTCCCGTTGTTGGCTGGTTCGTCTTGTCCAGTGTCCCCATTCCCCCATCGTCGTTCTTGTCCTCTCCCATGTTCCCCTCAGGTATGTTCCCTTCAGTCGTCCTTTTTGGATATGTACTGTCTCTTCTTATTCTTTCCCTTTTTCTCCCTTTCCCACTTTTCCCTATTTTTCCTTCTTCTTTACTTCCCATGCTTATGCTTCTACCTCTGTAATCTTCTTTCTCCGTTACTTGCCAGATCCGTCTTGTGAAGTGCTGTCATTTTCCTGCTCTCCTTGTGTTTATCTTTTTCAGGAATGTTAATTGCAGTCAACCTATGAACATGTACTATCTCTTCTTCTACCTTCTTTTTTCCTTCCTTTCTTTTCTTTCCTTTACTCTTTTCTATTCATTGGATCCTACTCTCATCTCTTGGCATTTTTGTTTTCCCTTTCTTTAGCTTACTGTTGTTTTCATACTTTTTTGCAATTTTTGATGTTATTATACTTACTTTGTTTATAAGTTCAGAGTTATTTCTTGGACTGTAAAAGGTTTTATCAATCCCATTAAACGGCAGAGAGTACTTTCTCATTTATCTTCCTACACCCCCGATATTGCTCTTTTACAAGAGACTCATCTTAATGATCTTGAATACCTTAAATTAAAAAGGAACTGGGTTGGTACAGTTTTATTTTCCCCTTCTACCAATAAGAAAAATGGGGTTGCTATTTTAATTCATAAAAAATTGAAATGTAAGATTTTATTAGAGGAAAAAGATTCTGATGGTAGATGGATTTTGGTTAAATTGTTAATTAATTCTATTCTTTTAACTGTTTTTAATATCTACGGACCTACTCAACCTGATTGTTCCTTTTGGCCTTTAATTATGAGCAAATGTATCCAACACACAGATGATTTATTTCTTTTAGGAGGAGATTGTAATCAGATTATAGATCCCTTCCTTGATCGTAAGTCCACTTTTCGTTTTATTCCTCACAAACCATACAAAACAGTTTTTAAACACCATACAACAAACGCATCTTTCTGACTTACACATCCAGACACTTTGGATTATTCCTTTTTCTTACACCCTCACGCTTCCTCTTCTAGACTAGAATATATCTTTCTTTCTCCATCTTTAACTCAAAACTTACTATATTCTTCTATAGAACCTATTGTTATCTCAGATCATGCCCCCATTATTACGGATCTAGACTTGCTTCCACCCCATCCTAAACCTTCTTGTTGGCTCTTTAATCTCGCACTTCTTTCTGACCCTAATTTTTCTTCTTCTTTTTGATCTTTCACTACTGATGTCTTTCAACTTTACTCTGATCCTGATATTTCTCCTTATATCCTTTGGGATTCTTTTAAGGCTACCGCAAGGGGATTTATTATTAATTTTGTTTCTAGGAAGAAGAAACAATTTCTTCAGAAACGTAAGTCCTCCCTCGCGCATATCAAAAAATTGGAACATCAATTCTACACCTCTTCTGATAAATGTATGTCACCAGAACTTCTGCATGCGAAAATTTCTTTCAACAAACTTACCACTGATAATGCTTCTTCATTTCTATTCATAGTAGTGCACGTTTCTATGGTGGTCGTAACAAGTCTGGGAAGCTGTTAGCCAATTATCTTAAATCCCGTAAGGAACGTACTATCATTGAATTCCTTTATTCTTCTGACAGTATTCTTCTACATACCGATAAAGACATTCTTGACCAGTTTCAAATCTTCTATCAACAGTTGTATACTCCAGAATCTCCTCCTACTCCTTCTATGATTCATTCTTATTTTGAAAAACTACCTAAGCCCTCTACCTCTCATCTCAACTTTTCAGACCTTGACCTTGACCTCTCCTTGCATGAACTTTCTACAGCTTTATCTTCCCTCACTAAGGGTAAAACTCCTGGTCCTGATGGCTTCCCGGTCGAATTTTACTTAAATTTTTCTGATCTTTTACTGCCCAAACTTTTATTGTTATTCCAATCCTTTTATTCCTCTGGCAAGGCTGCAGGTACCTTCCAGGATGCCACCATTTGCCTCATCCCTAAAGATGGTCATGACCCCAAATTTTGTAAAAATTACTGCCCCATCTCATTAGTTAATGTTGATTATAAACTCTTCGCTAAATTAATTGCTTTACGTTTGGATCCACTCATGCTTCATCTGATTGGTAAGGAACAGTGCTCCCTATCGTGCCCCTTCTCTTCCCTTACTACACAGCCTACATTGGCTTCCTACTCGGAAGAGAATCCACTTCAAAGTGTGCTGCTTGGTGTTCAAAGGTCTTAATCATATGGGCCCTATATATTTAGCTGAAAAACTAGTTAAATACATTCCAACGCGAACACATCGTTCTGAGGGGAAAAGTTTGCTTGTTGTTCCCCGAATTAAGCAAACCAGATTAGGAGGAAAATCATATTCTTATATAGCTCCTAAACTATGGAATCAATTGCCTTTGGAACTTCATCAAGAGGCTAATTATTTGGCATTTAGGAAAAAGCTCAAGACTCAGCTTTTCTAACATATCTTGTTTCCACTGTGTTGTTTTGCTAGTTGTCCTTAGCGTGGAGATACCCCATCTGGGGTGAGTCAGGTGCTCTATAAATGCTATAAATAAATAAATAAATAAATAAATAAATAAATAAATAAATAAATAAATAAACAGTGTGGTTTTATTAAAGGGTGGCTCACTTTGTGACAACTCTCGCCTCTTCCTCAATGTCCTAAACAAGGCCCCTTCTCTTTCAATACCTTTGGCTGCTATTTCTGTTGACGCGGAGAAAGCCTTCGATAGAGTAGATTGGTCTTTCTTGTTTGCTTTAAGTATGGGCGCAAAATCTGCTCCGCTCGCGAAATTTGCAAATTTTTGGCAATTTTGCGATCCGTGAATCTCAAGAAATTGCAGAAAAATTCGGGAATTCGCGAGCGGGCAGATTTTTTTTTTGGCCCACAGGAAGCACAATTAAGGCAGGTGCTCGAGTTGAAGCTAACTTTGTAATCATTTTAGAATGGCGCCAGCAAGCACTCTGGCAGCTTGCCGGCGCCATTCTTAAATGGTTACAAAGTTAGCTTCAACTCGGGCACCTGCCTTAACTCTGTAAGTTCTTCCTGTGGGCCAAAAATTAAACCTCAACAGGAAGTACTTACAGATATAAATAAAGCAGGTGCCCGAGTTGAAGCTCAAATTCAGTAACGTTTTAATCAGCCCAAAAGCATTAGTGAGTACGGTCGAGGCTGGGCAAGTGTGCTTTAACCCCATATCTGCCGTCGAAAATTATCTGTAAAACCCGAGGGAGGTTTTTGCATCCCTGAGTTTCTCAAGCGCAATCCCCGTGTAGTTCCTGTGACCAGAAGGTTGCTTTCTCCTCACCTGCTGCCCTGCTCGCTCTCTGTTCCTTTATACACAAGAGGCATGTTGACACGCATAGAAGCCCCGCACCACACACTAGCGGTATGAAACGTCTTCCCGCCCTTTCTCAAATATGATGGACAGCTCACTCAAGGGACCTCGGCGCCTTTTGGCGCAGTGGCAAAGTTACAGGCACACATGGTCAGTGGAGACAAATCATCTGACCCTTTACGCAGCTGTAGTGCAGGAAAAGCACTATACATTTACCCAACGAGGTAGCACTTACTGATTAGCCAGTAGAAATTACTCCAGTTGAGTAGATGGAAATTGCAAAAAAATCCGCAATTTCGTGGGAAAATCCAGATCCGCCAAATTCGCCCATACATAGTTTGCTTCATTAAGATGGCATGGCTTTGGTTCCAAATTTATCTCTCTCATTTTTTTTATTATCTTCTTCACCCAAAGCTTCTGTTCTCGTAAATGGTCGGCTTTCTTCATCCTTCACCCTTCAAAGAGGTGTGCGTCAAGGCTGTCCTCTCTCCCCACTTCTTTTTGTTTTAGCTCTTGAACCATTTTTATCATCCATTCAGTCTAATACTTCCATCTCCGGTTTCCCCTATGGTGATAGTCAATTAAAGCTTTCTGCATACGCTGATGACATCCTTTTGTTTATTTCAAATCCAGAACTCTCTATCCATCCTTTATTATCTGAATTTGAAGCATTCTCCCTTGTCTCAGGATATAAGCGTAATTCAGATAAAACAGAAATCTTTCCTCTCACTAAATTCTGACTCCCTCATCTTTTCGCCTCCACTGGCTTCGCTTGGAACAGTAGAAAGATTAAGTACCTTGGTATTTGGTTCTCTAATTCTATTTCCTCTTCTATTAAATCAAATATGACCGCAGCTTTGTTTCAAATTGATTTATTGTTTTCCTCTTGGAATCCTCTTTTTCTTTCCAGGTGGTGTCGCCTTGACTCGATTAAAATGATGATCACCCCTATTCTTATTTACATCCTTTCTATGTTGATGCAGTTGCAGTTGCTTTCTCCTCACCTGCTGCCCTGCTCGCTCTCTGTTCCTTTATACACAAGAGGCATGTTGACACGCATAGAAGCCCCGCACCACACACTAGCGGTATGAAACGTCTTCCCACCCTTTCTCAAATATGATGGACAGCTCACTCAAGGGACCTCGGCGCCTTTTGGCGCAGTGGCAAAGTTACAGGCACACATGGTCAGTGGAGACAAATCATCTGACCCTTTACGCAGCTGTAGTGTAGGAAAAGCACTATACATTTACCCAACGAGGTAGCACTTACTGATTAGCCAGTAGAAATTACTCCAGTTGAGTAGATGGAAATTGCAAAAAAATCCGCAATTTCGTGGGAAAATCCAGATCCGCCAAATTCGCCCATACATAGTTTGCTTCATTAAGATGGCATGGCTTTGGTTCCAAATTTATCTCTCTCATTTTTTTTATTATCTTCTTCACCCAAAGCTTCTGTTCTCGTAAATGGTCGGCTTTCTTCATCCTTCACCCTTCAAAGAGGTGTGCGTCAAGGCTGTCCTCTCTCCCTACTTCTTTTTGTTTTAGCTCTTGAACCATTTTTATCATCCATTCAGTCTAATACTTCCATCTCCGGTTTCCCCTATGGTGATAGTCAATTAAAGCTTTCTGCATATGCTGATGACATCCTTTTGTTTATTTCAAATCCAGAACTCTCTATCCATCCTTTATTATCTGAATTTGAAGCATTCTCCCTTGTCTCAGGATATAAGCATAATTCAGATAAAACAGAAATCTTTCCTCTCACTAAATTCTGACTCCCTCATCTTTTCGCCTCCACTGGCTTCGCTTGGAACAGTAGAAAGATTAAGTACCTTGGTATTTGGTTCTCTAATTCTATTTCCTCTTCTATTAAATCAAATATGACCGCAGCTTTGTTTCAAATTGATTTATTGTTTTCCTCTTGGAATCCTCTTTTTCTTTCCAGGTGGTGTTGCCTTGACTCGATTAAAATGATGATCACCCCTATTCTTATTTACATCCTTTCTATGTTACCCGTACATATTCCTGCCCTTTATTTCAAATGCATTGACTCCTCTCTCTTCAAATTTCTCTGGAAAAATAAAAAATCTAGAATTTCTCTCCTAGCTCTCCGTAAGCCTAAATCAAACGGTGGTGTTAAATTTCTAGACTTCCATCTCTATCACAAATCCTTTTCTCTCATTCATGCATCACAATGGTTATCGTCAGAAGTTTCCTCTTTTTCTCCTCTTTGGCTCCATATTGAACAAACTTTCTTATTACCCTTTTCTTTTGAGGAGTTAATGCGTTTCTCCTCCAAATCTCCTCATGATACCCTTCCTTTGTTTAGACACACTTCCTCTCTTCTTAAGCCTTAGCTCTCTCCGTTGGTCATTTCGCGCAAATCCATCCTACATTTACCCATTTGGTACAACTCACTTATTCTTTTCAATAATAGACCTAATTATTGGGCATCTTGGAGACAAAAAGGTATTATTTGAGTTTACCATCTCTTTGATGGTGTTTCGCCTCGTTCTTTTCCTAATTTTCAACTTCAATTTCACTGTCCTCGTTCTTTTCTACAGAAATACACTTCTCCTATGGAACTTATTCTTCACCGCTATTATTCACTTCCTTCTTCGAACTTTCTCACTATTCCTCCTCCTCTTCTTGGGATACTCTCTACTCTCCCTAAAGCATCTATTATTTATAGGTTATTTTCTTCTCCTAACCCTGACCGTGTTAAATCCAAATTGGAACTTTCCTGGGAGACGGATTTGGAATGCACTTGGCCCATTTCCCTTTGGGACAAACTCTGGTTCAAAATCCTGAAAGTTTCTCGATCTGCTTCTCTTACTCAATCTCTATTTTTTCTATATCACAGACTTTACCTTTCTCCTCTTTCTTTATCTCATTTCACATCTTCCTCTGATTCTCAATGTTGGACTTCTAAATCCCCCAATGCTGACCTCTTACATACGTTCTTTCTCTGTCCTACGGTTTCTGTTTTTTGGAAGCAAGTCTGGTCATACATTTCTCGCAGTTTCACACTTTCCATCCCATACGCATTCTCCATTCTTTTTCTTGGTAGTCTTTCAGACTCTCCAGCTCTTCCCCCACATTCACAGGGTCTTTTTTACCACATGCTTGCACTCGCATTTCAACATATTTCTTCCAACTGAAAGTCTCTCACAAATATTTCCATACAAACTTGGTGGAAATCTCTGCCATTTTCATAGACTTGACGTCTCCTTTGCCTCCTCCTGCAAACCACACCGTAATGTAGACCTTTATTGGTTACCTCTTACCACATACCTAGATCAATTAGTGCAAAATAAACCTGCTCTTATTAATTCCGAAAATTTTAAACCACCTTGAAGATTTTACTCTCTCCTTCTTGTGTATCTTAATACAGTTTGCAGTTTTTATTTATTGCACTGTTTCTCATATACTATACAGTTTTAATTCTCGCTTGTGCCATTTCTAATTTTTCAATTATTCATAGTAGCATAGTTTTGTTATACCATATTTTTCATCACCCCATCCCTCCCTTTCCCCCCTCTTTCCCCTTGACACTCCCATAAAATGCTTTTATTGTTTAGTTTGACATTAGCACTGTTATGACTTTTATTGTGATTTATTGAAGAGCATATGCCTCTTTTGCTGATGTCAATCTGTAATGATTATTATACTCTCAATAAAGCTTTTTAAATATAAAAAGTTATCAATCGGCGGTTGTATCCCACGCCATCATGCCCCTGGGAGACTGTCTGTATCGTGTACACATTTCATATTTATTCATTCATTCATGCACAAAATCCCTGGTAGATCAGTCGACTCGCATGAAACACAGAACGTCTTTCATGATGTTACAAGATATTTTTTCCCGATTAATTAGTTGCTTGAAAATGTGCTACACGGACTGCCTGCAAATGTATTTAAAACCAGTGCCGTGTTCTATTGCTTATGAGCCCTTAAGAACCACTGTGCTCCATTAAAGGCAGTGAGGGATGCCAGCTGGACCCTGGCACACTACAGCTGTCTTTGCCCTTCCAGGCTGGAGAAATCGACCTTGGCTGTGGAGGGTACAAGCTGCGCCCTTTCAAAGGATCAACGTCCTGGTTCATTGCTTCAGCTGTGTGCCCACCTGGCCATGTTACACATCCATTATACCTAGTGCTTAATTTGTAAAAAACATACGTGCCAGGGCTCTCATCAGGAGGCTACTGCAGCTTGCACCACACATTGCTCCTGTCACGCTGCCAATAGCAGTTGCAACACAACTACTAACAATTGCACTTCTACAAGTGTGACAATTCGGACTATTTCAGGCCCACAAAGCTACAAGAATGGCTTGGGCGGCAGTTAATAGTAATTTTTAATGTTTATTGATTAATTAATAAACTGTTGTTGTGGTCATCTCTAAATTAGCCAGACAGCGCCACTTTGTGGCAGACTATCACAAGCACCAGTGTTGACAATTAAGTGCTGGTGCCGAGCACCGCAAACCATCAGCTCAAATAAAGCACTGATTATACCACCCATCATGGCACAGCAGGACTGGAAGAGCAAGTGAGGGATGTTTGACCCAGGGTGGGTCTTTCCTCAGATGGCGCCCCTGACCAAACCTAAGTTTGACACCCCTCCAGATCCTCCTTTTCCACCCCTTCCCCACCGGCCCATCCCACTGGCGATCTTAGAGGAGGGCCCATTTGTGCTGACTTGTCAAGTCCTGGCTTGATACTCAGAGGAGAGGACAGACTGTGAACACACATCTGTCTCTCCTCCCTTCACCTGTATCACCTATTCAGTTGCTAAACTTGAGCTGAGAGTCCATGGGAGGGGCTGAGGGTGAGAGAGAAAAGGAGGGGGCAGGAGAAATGGAGTCAGAGGGAGGCTAAGGTAAATAAACAAAAGCAAGATTTTATAGGCACCCTAGATGTAATAACCAAAACAACGGCCTGGAATGAAAACATTATTCAAAGCTGTGAGCAAAATCAGCTGCATGTGTGCTGTTCTAAATCTAGGTGCCCCATGCCTTGGTCCAGCTCGCCCATTTCAAAAGCCGGCCCTGGTCTGACCAAAGGGATTCTTGGACAGTGTAGGAAATTGGGTTACTAAGGTGGGTGGAATCCTACTCAAGCAGAAACCACAATACCCACAATACCTGTCAGGGTGAAACACAACCAAACACCAAATTAAACTGTGCTTAACCCTCTGGTAGCTTTGGTACAAAGCAGTCCGGCCTAGCTTAGAGGCAATGTGTAAAGTACTCATGCAGCACTTCAAACAACAATAAAATGAAAACACAATACAAGAAAAAACCCCTACCAGTTTAGAACTACATAGTAAAACTTAATACATTATTTGAGACCTAAACGAAAAAAATGCAATCAGTAGAACAGGAGATATGCAATTTTGAAATTTTAAGTGAAAATTGTGTCTAGAAGCACCAACTGTGGCTGTCTGGTCACATTGGATCGGGACAAAACCACAGGTTTAGGCTGAGCGCAATGGAGTAAGGGCTGGACACAGGGACCAAGTTAGGTCCACTGAACAAAGTGAGCTAAATCCTGGTTTCGGAGTGTCGAGGATGCGTTGCGAAGTGACGTTTCCGAGCAGGTGCGAGTCTATGATGCAAATCTTGCACCGTTGTCAGAATGCCATCGACGGTGGGCTTATGATGGGAAGGCCTGCGTAAAAGATTCATCTCACACCGGGGGGTTCTGAAGAAACTGCGGGGTTAGTATGCGAGTCCTGCAGCATCGCTGAGGATGCCATTGACAAGGGGCTAATGATGTGAAGGCCTGAGTCATGCAGTGGCAGTTCTGAGGAGGTTGCGGGCTGCAATACGAGGCTCGCCATTGGAATGCGACGTGCTGTGACGGTTCCAAAGCGGAGCTGCGAGGAGTTCCATCGTGCTGAATTTGTTCCGACCACATTACCACAGCTCGAGTGGCAGAGCACCTTCAAGCCCAATTCCAAATGTCCAGGACTAGGATACCACCCCTTGGAAAGTAGGACTAATAGCAGGCAGAATCCAGGTGCTGAGTTCAAATTAGTTGGAGCCTTTTAACTGAGGCTCTCATCAGGAGGCCAGACAACTAGCCCTTGGCGTCACTCTGTTGGTCCTGGATTACAGGTGCAGGGCTGGTCCTTTAACTCAGGCAGCAGAGCAGTCGAACAGCAAGGAAGCAGCAGCGGCAGGGCAACAGAGTAGGAATCCTTGCATAGCAGAACAACAGTCCTTGTGAGTCTTACACAGGTCCAGAGGTGTACTGAGGAGTTTGGGTCTGAGTGTCCATTATTTATACCTGGTGCCACTTTGAAGTAGGAGAAGGATCTGGAAGTCCCTGCCTCCCAGAGGTGCTTGGAATTTCCTGCCTCCCAGCCCTAGCTTCTGCTTGTTTGGGGTCACAAGAGACTCGTGTGAAACCTTTTGTGAGAGTGCTGAGGCAGAGCCTTTGTGATGTGCAAGTGTGGTAGATAACAGTTCCTACCCCTCAAGTCAGAGATAGCCCATCCTGCCTACCTTTATTCCTGTTTGTGTCACTGTCTAGGATCAATGCACAAAGACCATTTGCCAATTACAGCTAGTCATGTAACCCAGGATACAGGCTACAGGCACCAAATGGTTGGGACAAGAAACTGCCAATGTTCCAAAAATAGCATTTTCAGAACTGGGACTCCAAAAACAAATTTACCATTAAACTGGTTTTTAAAATTCAATTCTTTAGGCACGAAACTTGACATTCCTCCCTGCTCCCGATTGAAAGTTATCACTTATTAAGTGTAACAAGTTAACCCATGGTTTTCATATGGGAAAGGCAGGCCTCAGAGCAGTGAAAAGTTAATTTAGGAGTTATTTACTACTAGGACATGTAAAACTTAAAAGTACACATCCCAATTTTTAAAGACACTGCACCCTGCCCCACGGGCTCTTTAGGGCCTACCAGACTGGTGACATAAATGCAATAAAAAGGAAGGTTTAGGCCTGGAAAAAGGTTTACTTTGCCAGGTTGAATGGCAGTTTAAACTGCACACAAACGCTGCAAGGCAGGCTTGACACATGTTTAAAGGGCTACTTAAGTGGGTGGCACAATTATGCAACTACATGCTCGGTGGTTGTTCTAGTGGGGTAGTGGCGCTCTTAGGCAGTGCGTGGCTATCAATGGGTAAAAATTCAATGTGAGTGCGGTGTAAAAGGGCAGGGAGAACCATCCCTCTCCCCAAACTGTGCTGAACCACAAAGAAAGAGCACAAAGGTCCCCTGCACACACTCATAATAAACAAACTCAGTTAGTACAATTATGAGCGAAAAAAAAGAGGGTGAGAAACACTGTTCATCCACTGTTTTGTGTGGTTCCAGGATTTATTGTCCTTGTTGTGTGTTCCTTCGTACAAAGCCTTAGCCTAGCCAACATGTGTTTCGTCGCTACCACTCAGTACACAGCGACTTCTTCAGGGCTAGATTCCTATGATTATGATCCTTATTGTTGGTTGTAATTCCATCCAGAAGGTATATAGAAGGTCTCATCAATACCAGTGACTACAATTACATATAAGAACATTCTGACAGTCCCTCTTTTGTTCCAGGGTCGTGTTAGGGGAGAGGTTGACAACCTCTACTGACTCATCCTGCTTTTTGGAAGAAAGGAGGTTGGGAAGAGGTTCACTCTCCTCCATTCCATCATCCGAGGAGCATGGTAACCTCGGACCTCTCAAAGTGGGGTTTGAGACGATTGACATGCAGGACCTTAAAGGGTTCCTAGGAGTTTTGAGGTCCACCAGGGAGGTGACATCGCCCATGCAGCTCTGCGCCTCATAGGGCCCAGACTATTGGTCTTTCAAGGCCCTGGGCGTCACAGGCTCCTTCACCCACACTTTTTGGCTAGGCTGAAACTCAACCAGAGTTGCCTTTTGGCCATACCACTGTTTCATAAACTCCTGGCTGGCTTCCAGAATCTCCTTTGCCTCTTTCCAGAAGCGCTACATCTGAATGCAGTGGGCCTGCATGTAGCTGACCATGACCTGGGGGCTTTCTTGGAAGCTTGCTTCCAACCATCATTCACCAGGCTGGGAGGCCCTATTTTCATACAGAAGTGCTGAATCAAACACCCTTCTGCAGTAGGTCCCTGTATGCAAACAACAAGTATAGTAAGAGGACGTCCCACTTCTGCCTCAAGGGCCCTGACAGGCCCATGATCATGCCTTTAAGGGTCTTGTTGTTTTAAGGACTTCATATGTTCCAACATGAAATTGGCACTACGGTCAGATACTACCTCCTTGGGGAAACTCACAGGGGTAAATATTCCCAGCAGTGCCCTGGCCACTCATAGGTATAGCCTTCATGTACCAGGTGGCATAGTCCACCAAGACCAGAATGGACCTGTTGCTCAGGGCTGTCTTGGGGTACAAAAGCCCAACAATGCTGATGCCAGACCTTTCGAAGTGGGTGCCAAGGACTGGAAGGGGAACCAGGGGAGCCTTGTGCCTCCCTCCTGACTTCCCACTGGCCAGCAGGTGGGACATGACCTGCAGAACGCATCTGAGATCATCTTCATCCGGAGCCAATAAAAGTGTCTGACAAGCCTGCCAATGGTCTTGTCCTGGCCCAGATGACCTGCCAAAGGAACATCATGAGCCAGCTCCAGTAGGAAGACCCTGTAGCACTGGGGAACCACGAGTTGCACCAGGCACAGGAACCTCAATCTCCCTGTACCTGTGACAATTCTCACAGTGAATTAGGTGATCACGAGAGGTCAGTGGCGGCTGGTGAAGTTTAGGAGTAGTGTGGCAGAGCTTGGTCTTTGGGGTGGGGAGCATGTTATGGGGTTGCGGCGCTGCATTTTCTGTTGGCAAATCACCATTTTCTGTGCAAATCCTATTAAGAAAATGTAATATAATGATGTAGTTTGAGCTGCACTACAGTTATGGCTCTATTCTACTGCCCATAACAAGGTACAATGTTTCTATGTGTCATTAGGCCCCATGACATGTATAGCTAAAAATGTATTCAACATAAAAAAGGGGACCACTTGTTGCATAGACTCTGCTAATTTCCCTATATTTTACAACATATGTGGAATCTCCCCAATGTTTGCCTTTGCAACACTGCACTGAAAAGTGCTTATTAAAGTGAGAGTTTTTAAATAGGAACCATTAGTGCACTAACTAAAAGGCAAGACAGTTGTCTTGTAGATGCTGTAAATGGCCCATATTATTCTAGTTCAAGTTCTGAGCAACATTAGCAATACTGTCAGATTGAATACTCACAGCTGCTATATAAAGCTTGCAATTACTAGCTGATTTGTACAAAATGAAACTAGAAAGCTAAATTAGTGCCTCCCCACTTAAGTTAGGCAATCTTAGGCAAACATTGTATCTCACCAAATCTCTTTTTCTTCATTTTCGTGTATGAAAGCACTTTCAATCAAATATGTGCGTTAAGAATGCCACTTGGACAAAAGCCATCAGGGCTGACTTCCGGTTATGTTCTTGCAGTTGCCATATAAAAACTATGGAGAAATGCACAGAGGTCAAAAAAACAAAGCCGTAACAAATCGGGGGTTCCTAACATAAATTGTGTGATCTTAGGTACATTTTATGCCACCCCAACCCTTCAGAGTACATATGATGAAAGTACTTTCAAATATGTGCCCTCAGAATGTCAGTTATAGAAAAACCATTATTGATTGCACTTTCAATTTGGTGTACAAAAAATCATTAGCTGTGTCTTTGGGTGGAATTCTCGTGGTTGCTATTTAGAACTGCATAGAAGTGCACGAAGCGGTAAGAAACAAAGCACACACAATTGCTGATCTAAACGTTTTCAGGGACAGATGGAGTAAAATATAAACTACTCACCTCATGATCCACAAGTTGGGAGTTTGCAGGGCACCATCTGGACTCTGTAAGCTAGCAACGGATGCCAGAGTCACAGACAGGGCCGGACTGGCCATAGCAGGCACCGGGCAATCCCCCGGTGCGCCGCACGGGTGGGGGCCGGTTTTGAGCCCCTGGGGGCCGTTTTTGTTACAGGGCCGTTTTTGCAGCATAGCCCCAGCAAAGAGCTCGGCGGCACCTACAACACCCCCGAGTGGGGAGGGGGGGCCGGCCGAACACTTTGCCAGGGCCTGTTGTGGTTCCCAGTCCGGCCCTGGTCACAGACAACTGCAGTCTGCAGTTGCACCACCTTCCCTCCATGCTGCCACCAAGTCCAGGTGTCCAGGCGACAGTCCATTGCTGTGTAGTGCCATACACCTGTGATGCACTGATACAGCTAATGGTGTCCTTCTCAAATTGCAGCAAGGTAAGCAGACACCTCGAGTCTCTGCAGTGTGTCTTCAAGAGCCCTGATGACAAACTGAGCAGACTCAATGTCTCGGCTTCCAACCTGCCGGCAGCCTCAAGCCCGCCCAGGCTGAGACCAACCCCCCCATGAAGAGTTGGAAATGGGTGTGGTAATCATGCTCTCCACTCCTTGATGGACGTGAATCCCCAGCAATACACGGCTTCAGCCTGAAGTGCCTGAGGCTAACTTCACCCCCACATCACCCGGGAGTGGAGAGTTGTCCTTTGGGCTATGTGTTTGCCGAACTGATGACCTGACAGGTCTTAGGGCTGTGAGTTCATCAGCCCTGCGTCACTCATTTTCACTGACTGGCGGAGAGGCAGACTGGCAGTGAGCAGTGCTTCTGGCCCCGGCAAGAAAAAAATAATGATGTGTTTACATAAGTGCAGCCTGTGTTTTTAAAAACTTTAACAACAAGCATTGGTTTTATTTTGGAGGTGGTGATGGGGGCGAAAGAAAGGCTGGGCGGTTATCTCCGCTCCGCCAGCAAAGATTGCAGAGGTTTAGAACTCAGCACTGTTTGCAGTGCACAGTTTTCTAAAACTCCGCAATCGTAGAGGAGTGGAGTTTACCGGTGCTGCTGGGAGACTTACCTTCCTCCCAAATTGGTGTCCTGCTCCTGTTGCTGGCTCCACACGGCTTCCGCTGCTCCGGCTCAATTAATAGGAAGAACTGAACTGCACTGCGTGAAGGCATGCCTGACCCTATCATGGATGGTCAGGCATGCCTTCACACAGTATCCCATGCGCACTGGAGTTCTTCCTGTTATTTGAACTGGAGCAGCCAAAGCCAAGTGGAGCCAGCAGCAGGTGCAGTACAACGATTTGAGAGGAAGATAAGTCACCCAGGCCTTACTGCGCTGGAAGGGGGTTGGAGACCGGGAGTTTAGCGAGCGGGACTACAAGGGCCCGGAGGTTTAGCAGGGACATGCAGAAGGACGGGGGCAATGAGTGACTCGTTTACAGTCCCGAACGCTGTCGATTTGTCAGTGACTCAATCTGACTCCGATCCGTCCTATGTTGATCTTGAGGCTACTCCAGACTTAGAAGCCTGTCAGCCATCCGACAAGCCAGAACTGAGTGCAGATAGGCAACTTGACATAGGAACAGCTCCTGTACTGTTCGACTCAGGGAGAAGGGGCACTATTCCTACAAAGGTTGCGCCTAAGACCAAGTCTAAGGAAAAACCCAAAGCTAAAGCCAGGAATCACAACCTGATATCGCCCATCCCGCATTCTGCATCTGGCATACCCTGCTGGGTTGAAAATATGATAATAGATCTAAAACTGGACCTTGAAGCTACAATAGCAGCGCAAATCAAGCCTTTAATTTCCAAACTTGATAGACTTACGTCGCTAATAAACTCGAAATGGGCTAATAAGACGAGTGGGACTGGGCCCACTCAGCTGCAAGGGATTAAAGAAGCACTCCCCAAGTCTATGCCTTGCACCAAGCTCCCTAAAGACCCATCCAACAAGGCTAATATACCATTAGCTACTAAGGATCCAGCTACACTACACCTGACCCAAACAGGGAACAACTCTGCTTTACCCCTACCCTTATCTACCCCTAAGGTGGTGGGCTCTACTTCGGCATTGCAAACATCTGCCGGACGAAATAAAGCTGCCAACTCACAAGCCAAAGATTTAAATGGGAAGCCCATCAACCCAACAGTGCCTTCCGCCTCAAACAAGCCCGAAGGTCCTAAGTCAAAACAGGCACGCTTCAGGACAATCAGCCTGCCACCGGAAGTCTCTCCTTTCGTGGTTGTGCTGACAGCTGTTCCACCACTGAAGGAGGGAGTAAAAGAAACTTTTGTAGAGCTAAGAAATAAATGTGCCCAGTGGCTCCAGTTACATAAACCTCTACCTAGTCATATGAGTGGCGAAATTCTCACTGTGCGTAGAGGGGATTGGGTGGGCAGGAACACGAAGACTATAGCAGGTGATGTAATTACAGTTAACTTCAGGGATATAGGGGCAGCAAATTACATATGTAATAAACCCAATAGTGGACCTGCTACCCAAATCAATCCACTCCCCTTGTCCTACTTTCTTCCCATGCCCCCAAGACCAAACTCTCATCGGCCTACTCTTCCAAATAACAGAGGGTATGCGTATCCCCCGCAACATACTACCAAACAATGGCAGCAACCTCTACATTTCCCACCACTATTTCCACAGCATACCACTCTTCAGTGGCAACAACCTTTTCAACATCCATCACCCTTTTATCATCCTGCTCAGCAGTGGCAGCAACCCCTTCAGCCCTCACAACCTGTTAACCATCAGTGGCAACAGCCGTGGCAAGATTTGCCCCCCCTTCGACCCCTTGTTTTCACAGTTCGCTCATCCAAATAGATTTTGTGTGCTAGATGAGGTAGATTGACTCAACCTCATGGAAGCTCCAGCTCCAAAATTTGTTACCAAGAGGGATATGGAGGATGTTCCCTTAGCCATCCCTCTCCGTCCCGAATCTCCAACAGTGGCACCTGCTATACCACTATCCCACGCTCCAACTAGGGATTGTGCAGATCCATCTAACCCCAAAACTACTACCATCATTGGAGGTAATTTAACACATGGTGAGATAAAAATTCTTAGCTGGAACCTTGCGGGGATTACTAGGAAATTAGGCTTGCCAGAGTGGAACTTCCTGATTGAAGCCCACAAGATCTGTGTATTCCAGGAGACCTGGAGCACCGAGCCACTGTATCGAGTTGGGGTTGTCACCATCTTTGCACCAGCTGAAAAACCTAAGACAAGGAAGGGGCGTCCATCAGGGGGGCTTATCATCTGGGTAAGCATCTCGCTCAATTGCCGAATAACCATTAAGCGGACAGGCAACCCAGATATCCTTGGCATTTCTCTATCTGGCCATCGTGGGGGACTATTAGTAGATCTCTACGATGTCTATGCTAGAGGCTCCAAAAATGGGTGTATTTCACCCATAATATCTGAGCTTGAGGCCCAACTTGGGGATCATAGAGAACCTGACCACATCATAATAGCAGGAGATTTTAACTGCACATATGAGCCACTCCCCCTAGGAGGAATACCTGACCTAGGAGAAGAGGACAGTAGGTGGGGTATTCCCATGCTTTCTATCCTTCCCATCAAGCACTGGACTCGCAGTGCAATACAGCTTAATGCACTGACTTTAGAGTTCGGATTAAGAGCAGCTAATGGCCGTACATCTTCCGACCAGATGGGTGCCCCAACATTCAACAGAGTTGGTCATTCCTCGAGGATTGACTATATTCTGTTGGACCGGGGGCTTTGGAGTTCGGTCATTGACATGGTTGTTATCCCGACCATAGAGAGCGACCATAACTCACTTTCTTTAACCCTAATGAATCCTTGGTCCCCCGGAGTGCCGCTAGTACCACCGAACTGTCCACAGGAGTTTACTGTCTCCTCTTGTGGAAGACGCCTTAAGTGGAACAAAATCTTGAGTAATGTTGATAAACTCTCCACTATCGAAGAAGTGCTTAAAGGCTCACAAGAAGAAATCAGCTCCATAGACCTACTTATGGCAGCAGATAGGGTAACACCTATCTATGAAGCAGCCGTAAAAACAATAGGGGACGTTTTTTGGGTAAAAGGGACTGTTGGGAAAACCATGCCTCAAACCAAAACCAAAGGGAGACATGACTGGTACTCTGCATCATGTAGGAAAGCCAAAACACGCCTAATTGAGGCAGTCAAAGGAAAGTCCCAACTACTAATACAAACGGCTAGGAGGGAACACAAAAGACTTCTGGGGCTAGCGAAAAGGGAGTGGGAAGATACCTACTGGTCAACCCTTAAAGAAGCCAGCTCGAAAAAAGACTCAAAATGGTTCTGGGATACCATAAGAGCTCGCAATAGACCAGATAGTGATCTGTTAACTTGCAATATCCCAAGCCAGGCGTGGGTGGATCATTTTTCCAAACTTTATACCTGTCATGATGTTTTGGACGAGGGAGGGGTGGCTCTACCTTCATTCACCCCAAATCATGTAATTTGCCATACTGACTTTGATTTTACGATCAAGGAAGTGGAATACGCAATAAGCACTATTATTCCACAAAAAGCGGCTGGTCCCGATGGCATTCCTGGCGACCTCCTAAAGTCTGATAGTGCTAAATGGGGTAAATTGATTCATTCCCTCCTTGTTGCCATTTGTAAAGGTGCCCCTATTCCCTCATCGTGGAAAGGGGCCGAGGTGGTCCCTATCTACAAGAAAGGTTCGAGGGATGATCCATCCAATTATAGGCCGATCAGCTTGCTAGACATTAGCCAAAAAGTTGTCGGCAAAGTCCTGTTAGTTAGAATTCTAAATTGGGTAGAAGAAAACAAAATTCTTTCTGACTTCCAGGCAGGCTTCAGAGTGGGTACTGGGACGATCGAGCAAGCCTTCAGGCTCATGATGGTATACTGGAAGGTGGTGGTTATAGGCAAGGGCAGTCTTTATCTCGCGTTTATCGATTTAAAGACTGCCTTTGACCTTGTACCCAGGGAATCACTATGGAAAGTACTTGCTGACATGGGGCTGCCCTATTATTTACTGTCCCTACTAGTTAGGTTACATCAAGATAGCTTTGCCCAAGTCAGGTGGGGCCCTGGAGGGGAGAAAACGGGAAGTATTCCGGTTGAGAGAGGTGTCCGCCAGGGATGTGTTCTGGCTCCCACCCTTTTCTCTCTTTACATCAATGGGGTGGTTGAGCATCTCCTTAAACATCCTTCTGACGAGCCATCCCTGGCTGGTGAACGCATACCGACCCTCCTCTTCGCGGATGATACGCTTTTAATCTCCAAATCCCCAATGGGACTCCAGAGACTTTTGGACAATTTCCAATCCTTTTGCACCAAACGAGGTCTGGTAATAAACACGAATAAAACGAAGTACCTTGTGCTGAATCCACCGAAGCAACATGTGCGTTCTCCCACCCTAAATGCTGAGCTCCTGGAAAGGGTAAAGGTTTTTGACTATCTTGGGATACGCCTATCGGATAAAATGGACTGGACGCCACATCTAGACAAAATGCTGTTGAGCCACAAAAGGATTACAGGAGCCCTTTTGAAAGAGCAACGATCCAGTTCAACAAGGCCTATAGCCACAGACCTCGAGATTTATTTGGCTAAAGGTGTTAGCTCTGCCCTTTATGGAGCCGAACTTTGGGGCTCTTCCACCACTGATGCTCTGCAGAGATCTGAAAACAAATTCTGTAGAGCAATTATGTCCCTCCCACAAGGCACCCCTACACTCCCTTTAATGTTGGACCTAGGCTGCCCCCAGATTGGCGATATTGCAAAATTCCGCCCATTATTACTATGGGCATGCATCTGGCGGGTGGAAGAATTAAGTGGATATGCTAGAGGTCTTGAAGAAATTATGTCATCGCCAAGTTGCCATCAAATCAAATGGCTAAAAGACATGAAGAGCTTACTAACTAAGTTGGGACAAATTGAATCATGGTTGAATAGAACCTCACCCCCGAAGCAAGTCCTCAAAAAGCTTTACTGGGACTGGATTTGCACACAAAGAAATTCTAGTACCAACTTGGGCAGGCTTACAGAGGAATTTCTGAGGTTTAAAGATTGCCCTAGACGGGAACTGTACCTTGATGCAATTGGAAAACCCTTTGATAGGGCCTTGTACTTCAGGTTCAGAGTGGGAACCCTCCCACTTAATTCTTTCACCACAAGATGGAAATCCCGTGTGGAAATGCCTGAGCTATGCCCAGTTTGTCTTGCCAAACCTGAATCATTGGCACATTTTATGTTTGAGTGCAGTGAGTACGCAACTCCAAGGAGGGTCTGGCTCAAAAACCTATGCCGCCAGCTGGGGACTAGGAGTCATGATGTGGCAATTAGGATACTCATATCTGATAGTAGTGTACCCTATGCTTGTGCCCTAGCCAAATTTCTATCATGGGCTTGGGCTATTCGAGCCAAAAAGCTAAAACTAACTGTTTAATTCTATTTTTATAAAAACTCTCAATTGAATGAACTGCCATTTTTGCTTGATCTGTAAAAATTCAATCAATTAATTGGCTAGCTTAAGATTGTACAAGCATTTTTACTGAATTTACTGAAATTACTGTCTTTTTTTAAATGTTCTGCACACAGACAAAAATCTTTTTAATCTATTACTGTTTTTTACTTGTAAATTCCTGATCCACTGTGCTGCTTTTATGATAATTGTTTTATCGAAATAAAGCTTTTTGACTTTGACTTTGAGTGACTCCTTTAGGCCATGGAACTCCACGGAATTTCACAGATTTATCCAGTAAATCCGTGAAATTCCGCAGAGTACTACTACGCAAGCTCCATCCGGTGTTAGGCGAAAGTAAAGTTTGCGGATCCCCGATGCCCTGCCAGAGGTGTTGCCTGCTGCCTGGGTCTTGTCCTACTGCCGTAGGCCTTCCAGAATGAGGTACCCCTTCTCTGATCTACAGAACTCCTCCCTTGTGGGACCTCCAATTTGCCAGTTCAGATAGGTTTCCTAGGGCGAAAGTGTCTTCCCGTGTACTCACTGACTTCACCCGCAGGTTCTGCCTCCTCCCCGACTCTCCAGGAGTGGGGTTCCCATGCCCCTTGTCCTTTCTCTTATTAATAGGTAACTGGGACATTCTCCCAGGGAAGTCAGGTCCTCCTGACCACCCTCTCAGGCCGCTTGGTCAGGCACACCCATTTAGTCAACCCCAACATCCCCAGGTAGGACAAGCGATCCAACTTTTTCCAGATGTTGCGCTCCAGGTTATTCCCAAGCAGACAATACACAGACATGGATGGATTCACAGCTACCGTCACAGAACCTGAAACCCCTCTCTCTCCACATGCAAAGGGAAGCAGGGCTATAGGATAGGGATTCTCATGGTTGTCAGCTGCTACAGCCTGGTGGTCTACACAAGGGACTACCTGCTCCAAGGACACCAGGCATCACCTGATGGTTGTCATGCTAACTCCTGTGTCTCTCAGAGCCTCCACTCACTGCCCATTGATGGCAACCCACTGCCCGACTCCTCAGTGTTGCTCGGCATATCAGCCTTTGGCTCCATCTTTCCATCAACCAAGTACACTAGTGTAACCTCTGCACTACCCCATACTAATTGAGGCAGTCTCTATCCCAAGTGCTATGAACAAAAGAAGGGGGTTCCCCGTGGGTTACTTACTGATATAGGCAGGCCAAGGGGGGGAGAGACAACTGTAAATAGAACAAGAGAAAGCACCCTGCCTTAGGATATAAGGGCCCTAGCTAGAGGGTCCCGAATTGGTATATGAAGGGGTGATTAACCTGGGAGTTGACACTGCACACAACACACACAAGGTCAAACCAAAAGGACTCAACAGAGCATATTCAAATATATATTTTTTTATTTTCTTTAAATATATTTTTTTCTTTTTAGAATAGAGATATCAAAAAAGTATAAAAAATTGAGCAGTACTTTCAATCTACATGATACAGTGAGAACATCAAAAGGACAGATACTGATATGGGGACAATAGTGAAAAAGGAGAATTATGCTACATTCAAACCTGCCCAGTACCAGCCATACTTCAGACACACTATCAAACTAACTTATATACATTCTCTCACTCTACCTTATATTCTATCATTCAACTTTCATTATTCCATTCATTCTTCCAATCCTGGCAAATGCAACACATAGATGACCAATATGTTGCAGAGATCGGGATGTTCTTCCAGGCAGATGACTTTTACTACGGGTCCTGATGTAATTAGGACAAAGAACCGTATTCCTGGAAACACAAGCCGACGCGCGTTTCGGTGACAGGCCAATGAGGCCACACCTTCGTCAGGGCTAGGGGCAGTGCACTGGGCAAGACACAAATATAAAATCTGGTAAATAGAATACAAACAGGTCTCAGTTTTCTATTTTACATACATGTATTTTACAATCATACAAAATATACATTTCCAACAAATACATTTCATTTTTCATTATTCAAATTCAGCTTAACATTTTGAACACACATTTGAAAATCTGGTCAAGATATACATGATGTTGACCTTCTGTAGCGGCGCAATGTCAAACTACCTAGAGACACTCCCTGAGATAGATTCCCTATTTCGTGGAATCTATAGAAGGCATAATGATAGCCTAGGCTGAATGAACCTGTAGAGCTTATTTCGTAACACCTACCATCCATACATATTTCTTAAGTTATAAACACACTTACACTCTTGCACATATATGACCAATTTATTAAAATACGGCCCGAACCTCTAAAGGACAATTTGTGGTATTTCTCAGCTATAAATCGGATACTAAGTTCCTAGTTTTATACAAAGAGAGATGGAAAGATGGTCGTTGGGCTTATTTTGCTAAACACATATAATGATATTTACCTGTAAAATAGTCTATTACGGGGGACCATAGGTATCCGGAAGAGTATGCTGTGCTGGGAGGCTAAAGCCTCTAACTTTCATTGACTGGAGTCCAGAGCTATAAATTTTAGAGTGGGAGTAAGTTAAGACCTCATTGTATACATTATATGTCATAACAATGGTAGAATTAAATATCAAATCTAGCCATTTCAAATTATAGCACGTATTAGGGTCAATATCCTATATACTGGTATACCTATGATGGAGTTTTTTATTAATTACTAGTACCTTCACTAATGGATAAAGTTCCCAGAAAGTCATTGCTCGTAAAATTCCAGAACGCTGTATTTACATGGGTTTATCCAAACGGATCATACTAGCTTTTCTCTGTTTACCAAGAGCAAAATAACATATGCCGTATAATATACCTGAAGTGTCTTGGGAATATTTCATCAGGAAATAGCGAAAATAAACTGGATATATGCGCATAGGAAGTTAAAACGTTTTTTTGATTTCTCCCTGTAAGGATGATAAAATACGCCAGTTACAGCCCTTCACTTAGCTATATACTCCAGCCGTTAAGCAGGCATCTTGCATTTTTCATAGCCTTATTTACCTGAATACGAGGGCGGTTCGCAGGTTTTGTATTTCCAATGAGGTTACGATGGTTATTGATCAAACTTTCTATAGAAGAGAGGAGTGAATATTAGCACAAAAAACCTCCCTATGGTTTTTGCGAAATATGCCAAAATAGGAATCAGATATACACATACCGGAGGAACCGGTTCGCACTTCTGTACTGTATTATCCACTATCGGGCATGACTGGTTACTCGAGTTCCTGGTGGAAAGTGACAGAAAACATGGAAAATGTCCCTTTAGTACCATGATTAGACCGGTTTCAAAACATGCCGCATGATCATTTCTGGAAAATTACCTTCCAAGTTTCGGCACGCATTTTTAAAAATGGGTTTCCGCCGACTCCTCCACTCGGCCTATTGTTACGAAGGAAGACGGGTAGATGGAAGTCCTAAGATGCAATAATGAGAACGGGAACTTATTACATATATCTTCTGTCTAATTTCGGTACCATTTAATCCCCAGACTCTCGTTCCCGGACCGCTTACTTTCAGCGTGAGGATCGTCTTCTTCCAATGGGGTTCCGCCGACTGTGCCGGTCGACCTACGGCGGGAGACAGGATTCTCGCTTGTTTCCTTTCTGTCACCAATTAAATAGCGCGGTTTTCGCGCCTTACGGGAACCAAAACCATCTGTGTTGGTGATTCGCAAACATCAATGACGGACTCATTTCTCCTATCTGAGTCTGGTCGCCATCTTATGTAAACCAATGGAAAACTAGTATCGTATTAGCCAGCCTTATTTGCCTTGGAAGTAATTATTCGGCCATTTTGAGTAAACCGGCTTAAGGGCTATCGAGCATTGAAGACGGACCCTAAAAAGCCTGGAATACCATTACTACAACGTATATTGGCAATGGTTCAAAGAGTGGTCAATCAAGACCACATCTGTGAAGCGGAAGCTGAGTTTCTCACGCCATCGAACACCAAAATACCCATTATATATGGGTTACCTAAAACCTATAAGAACAGCGCGGATCCACCCATGCGACCAATCGTCTCCACAATTGGCTCTGCCACCGAGCCACTGTCAAAATATATTGACAAATTTTTAAACCCGATGGTGACTGAACTGGAATCTTATGTACGGGACACAGGACACTTTATCCAGCAGGTGGAGGGCACTCCATTTCATGAGAACCTGGATATAATGGTTACTCTTGATGTGGAAGCATTATATTCTAATATCCCTCAAAAAGGAGCATATGAGGCGATTGAAACTGTATTGTCAAGGAACTCCAATATAACAAACAATGAATTCATCTCACAATGTCTAAAAATAGTTCTTTTTGAGAACTATTTCGAATTTGACAACACCCTATATAGGCAGGCCTCTGGAGTCAGCATGGGAGCCAGTTGTGCACCAAGCATAGCCTGCCTGTATATGGGGGAGTTTGAAAGAACAAATGTCTTCAATGAACTAGCCCCCTTCTTTGAAAACGTCATGAGCTGGAAACGGTTCATTGATGACATCTTTTTCATTTGGAGGGGGGAGGAAGACCAACTCCGTGAATTCATTGATTGGCTCAATGCGGCGGACGCCAATTTGAGATTTACCAGCCATATCAGCAGATCCAGAATCGAATTTTTAGACATCTGGATTGAACATCATGATAACCTCATTAAGGTATCTTTATATACAAAACCTACGGCTCGAAATACCTTGCTCCAATATGCCAGCTTCCACCCGCGCAGCCAGAGGGACAGTATCCCCTACAGCCAGTTCCTTCGCATTAGAAGGAACTGCACTGATTTACATGACTTCTTGACCCAAGCAGATATCCTCCAGGAAAAACTTCGCGTCCGGGGCTATCCACCTAGACTGATCAAGGAGTCCTTCAAACGGGCTAGATACACCAACAGGGAAGCCATGTTCATGGAAAGAGATTCTGAGAAATTGAACCAACTGGTATGCGTTACCCGGCATTCTGAAATGAACCACAGAATCAGGCAAGCCATTAATTCTAGCTGGCATATCCTGAATCTAGACAATGAGAGGACACACCTGAATCGTCCGATCTTTGCCTTCAAGAAAAACCCTAACCTGAAGAATCATCTGGTAATGGGCAAAATACAAGAAACAGCGACAAATACCCAAACTACTTTAACAGGATTGGAACCAATATATGGCAATCACAAATGTGGGACATGCCACATTTGCCCACAGGCCATTATTGGTGATACTGTGTGTACCAACAACCGAACAATCTCTGTTAGATGCAATACCACCATGACTAACTGCCGCACCAATAACATTGTCTACTTAATACTGTGTCCGTGCAATCTCCCATATGTTGGGGAAACTGGTAGGGAATGCCGGGTACGAATAGGGGAACACAAGTCTAACATTAGAAATCAAAAGCTAGCAGCCCCTATAGTAGGACATTGGCTCGAAAAAAATCATAGTGAACAAGACCTTCGCTGGTTTATCTTGGAAAAGATAAAAGCCAGCCCTGGAACTGATCCGGTGGGCCTCCGAAAAAAACGGGAGGTATTCTGGATCTTTTATCTGAATGCTGTGGACAAAGGATTAAATGAGGACTGCCCCTGGCATCAGACTTTCCTGTAAAAAGACCTTCTATATATCTGATGTAAAAGGGATACAGAGAATGGATGGCAAAAAATTGGTTGGCAAGTTTGCGTAATTCATATATATGTATCCATTTTTTTTCATAAAAGGGTCCAAGCCAATCTATATAACAGACTCTGTAGTAATGGTATTCCAGGCTTTTTAGGGTCCGTCTTCAATGCTCAATAGCCCTTAAGCCGGTTTACTCAAAATGGCCGAATAATTACTTCCAAGGCAAATAAGGCTGGCTAATACGATACTAGTTTTCCATTGGTTTACATAAGATGGCGACCAGACTCAGATAGGAGAAATGAGTCCGTCATTGATGTTTGCGAATCACCAACACAGGTGGTTTTGGTTCCCGTAAGGTGCGAAAACCGCGCTATTTAATTGGTGACAGAAAGGAAACAAGCGAGAATCCTGTCTCCCGCCGTAGGTCGACCGGCACAGTCGGCGGAACCCCATTGGAAGAAGACGATCCTCACGCTGAAGGTTAGCGGTCCGGGAACGAGAGTCTGGGGATTAAATGGTACCGAAATTAGACATAAGAGATATGTAATAGGTTCCCGTTCTCGTTATTGCATCTTAGGACTTCCATCTACCCGTCTTCCTTCGTAACAATAGGCCGAGTGGAGGAGTCGGCGGAAACCCATTTTTAAAAATGCGTGCCGAAACTTGGAAGGTAATTTTCCAGAAATGATCTTGCGGCATGTTTTGAAACCGGTCTAATCATGGTACTAAAGGGGCATTTTCCATGTTTTCTGTCACTTTCCACCAGGAACTCGAGTAACCAGTCATGCCCGATAGTGGATAATACAGTACAGAAGTGCGAACCGGTTCCTCCGGTATGTGTATATCTGATTCCTATTTTGGCATATTTCGCAAAAACCATAGGGAGGTTTTTTGTGCTAATATTCACTCCTCTCTTCTATAGAAAGTTTGATCAATAACCATCGTAACCTCATTGGAAATACAAAACCTGCGAACCGCCCTCGTATTCAGGTAAATAAGGCTATGAAAAATGCAAGATGCCTGCTTAACGGCTGGAGTATATAGCTAAGTAAAGGGCTGTAACTGGCGTATTTTATCATCCTTACAGGGAGAAATCAAAAAAACGTTTTAACTTCCTATGCGCATATATCCAGTTTATTTTCGCTATTTCCTGATGAAATATTCCCAAGACACTTCAGGTATATTATACGGCATATGTTATTTTGCTCTTGGTAAACAGAGAAAAGCTAGTATGATCCGTTTGGATAAACCCATGTAAATACAGCGTTCTGGAATTTTACGAGCAATGACTTTCTGGGAACTTTATCCATTAGTGAAGGTACTAGTAATTAATATAAAACTCCATCATAGGTATACCAGTATATAGGATATTGACCCTAATACGTGCTATAATTTGAAATGGCTAGATTTGATATTTAATTCTACCATTGTTATGACATATAATGTATACAATGAGGTCTTAACTTACTCCCACTCTAAAATTTATAGCTCTGGACTCCAGTCAATGAAAGTTAGAGGCTTTAGCCTCCCAGCACAGCATACTCTTCCGGATACCTATGGTCCCCCGTAATAGACTATTTTACAGGTAAATATCATTATATGTGTTTAGCAAAATAAGCCCAACGACCATCTTTCCATCTCTCTCTGTATAAAACTAGGAACTTAGTATCCGATTTATAGCTGAGAAATACCACAAATTGTCCTTTAGAGGTTCGGGCCGTATTTTAATAAATTGGTCATATATGTGCAAGAGTGTAAGTGTGTTTATAACTTAAGAAATATGTATGGATGGTAGGTGTTACGAAATAAGCTCTACAGGTTCATTCAGCCTAGGCTATCATTATGCCTTCTATAGATTCCACGAAATAGGGAATCTATCTCAGGGAGTGTCTCTAGGTAGTTTGACATTGCGCCTCTACAGAAGGTCAACATCATGTATATCTTGACCAGATTTTCAAATGTGTGTTCAAAATGTTAAGCTGAATTTGAATAATGAAAAATGAAATGTATTTGTTGGAAATGTATATTTTGTATGATTGTAAATTACATGTATGTAAAATAGAAAACTGAGACCTGTTTGTATTCTATTTACCAGATTTTATATTTGTGTCTTGCCCAGTGCACTGCCCCTAGCCCTGACGAAGGTGTGGCCTCATTGGCCTGTCACCGAAACGCGCGTCGGCTTGTGTTTCCAGGAATACGGTTCTTTGTCCTAATTACATCAGGACCCGTAGTAAAAGTCATCTGCCTGGAAGAACATCCCGATCTCTGCAACATATTGGTCATCTATGTGTTGCATTTGCCAGGATTGGAAGAATGAATGGAAGAATGAAAGTTGAATGATAGAATATAAGGTAGAGTGAGAGAATGTATATAAGTTAGTTTGATAGTGTGTCTGAAGTATGGCTGGTACTGGGCAGGTTTGAATGTAGCATAATTCTCCTTTTTCACTATTGTCCCCATATCAGTATCTGTCCTTTTGATGTTCTCACTGTATCATGTAGATTGAAAGTACTGCTCAATTTTTTATACTTTTTTGATATCATTATTCTAAAAAGAAAAAAATATATTTAAAGAAAATAAAAAAATATATATTTGAATATGCTCTGTTGAGTCCTTTTGGTTTGACCTTGTGTGTGTTGTGTGCAGTGTCAACTCCCAGGTTAATCACCCCTTCATATACCAATTCGGGACCCTCTAGCTAGGGCCCTTATATCCTAAGGCAGGGTGCTTTCTCTTGTTCTATTTACAGACATCTATCCCAAGTGCTGCATTAGCCAACCCTAGTGTCTGCTAACAAGTGGGGGGGTCTGTGTCCACTAGGGACACTTGGTATCACCCGTAAAGTGCCCAGTTTGAAGAAACTCATATCACTTAGGAGCACTTAGGGGTGAACTTCCCCGAGGACGTATTGTCAGGAAGCATACTCTTCTTCTGTTCAGGTAAGAATTAGAATTCCTGCCCTTTTCACTATTTTGTGGACTTTTAAAGAACTCCTTGTTTTTTTAATCTCCTTCTTTTGGGGAGGGGGCCCTGCACACCCTTGAAGTGATCCCCCCAGATACCTTTTTGTGGACCCTGGTGATGAGCTTGTGGTCCACCTCGTTTGCAAGCTCTCTGGGGTCAGTGAGATTGCTATTGATCAGGTACTGGTGCAGCTCTGCAAAACAAAGAGTGAACATGTGCTCTCTCTCGCCACCACATTGACCAGCCCCTGGTAATCGTTTACTTCACTAATTTTCACCAATCTATCCAGTGCCTTGCAAAAGGAATCTACACAATCCACTCACTGCTCATGGGGCAGCTTCTGGCTGTCCCTAAACGTCTGCCTGTAACTTTCTCGTGTGAGGCCATATTTCCTGACAAGGGTGCCCTTCATTGGGGGGAGACCTCATCTTGCCTCTCTTCTCTAGGGCCAGCAGGCCATCCCTCTTCACTAGGTATGTGACTCCAGAAACTATTCCACTAATCCCCCTCAGGGCTCTATGCATCTCCAGAGCAACCTGATAGGCTTCAAACCACTTGTCAATATCATACCCCTCAATACAGTTGGGCACTTGGGGCCATAGTATCAAGAAAGGGCGATACATTATCAACGCTTTTATCAGCAGGAAACTGCAGCTAAAGCGGCGATAAATGGCTTGATAATATGCTCTAGAGAGTTCCTATATAAGCCCAGGTTCTCGTGTTAACCTGGGCTTCTATGGGAATTCACAATAACAAGTATGGCCCTAGATTCTTTGGAATATGGGCCCACTTGCCTCCAGAGGGCGCTGCTAGTATGTTGCCACCATTATTGCTGGACTCCACTTGCCTAGCTCATATATCCAGATCTCTGAGGCTCCTCTCGGGAGCAATGTTCTTCCTTGCTAAGGCTCTCCCAGCCTCAGCCTTCCTCTCCTTTGCTTCCAACTTGAGCTTGGCCATTTGTAGCATATACTCCCTCTCAGCCTTCGTTTGTTGATGCTCTTCTGAGGACAGGCCTTTTAAAGATACTCTGCTCTCTGCTCTGATAGGGAGTTCCAATTCAGGGGACAGTCATCGCCCTCCTTGAATGCTGCATCTCAGGACTGGTATCCAGGCCCTGCACCTACTGCTCCACATCACTCTCTCCATCATGGTCTTTTTTTGCTGTCAGCCACTGGTGAGCTTCCACCCAGGCCCTCAGAGGTCTATAAAGCGCCAACTTCTTGGTGCCTTTCCTGGTTGGAAGTTCCCTTTTTCTTTACAGAACTGCTTGAGCTGAACCACAGTGTAGCACTCCGGGTTGGTGAGTGCAAATTCCATTCTTGCAATTGTAGCCACAGATAGTCAGGTAGAATGAGAGTTAATTTGGAAAAAGCTCAAGAGCCAATCAAGGAGATAAAATTAAAAAAAACGTAATTGTCTCCAAATTATTTATCTGAGTTTTATAGCATAACACAAAATCACCGTATAGCAGTGGACAAACACAAGTCCTAATCCTGCTGTTCCAACCAATGCAGGAAATTGGGCCACATGTATAGGAGTTCGGAAACTCTTCTCAGGCAGAAACCACAATCCCTGTCAAGGAAAAACAAAAGCATACCCCAAATTAACCTATTCTTAGCCCTCTGTTAGATTGGCACAAAGCAGTCAAAGTTAACTTATAGGCAATGTGTAAAGTATGTATGTAGTACTTCAAACAGTAATAAAGTAAATAAACAACAAAAGAAAAATCTCACACTTTTAAAAAATAGAGTAAAATGTAATAAATTATTTGAGACCAAAACAACAAAAATCCAAAATATTAGAACCAGAGATATGTAGTTTTAAATATGTGAACAAAAATAATGCCCAGAAGCACACAGCCCCAACTGTGGCTTTATGGTCATGCCCGACCGTGGACAAAGTCACAAGTTAAGGCTGCCTGCGATGGAACATGGGCCAGATAAATGGACCAAGTTAGGCCCACTGATCAAAGTACCTTAAATCCCGGATGCCGAGCACTGTGAGATCCTGTATCGAGGATGCATTATGCAGCACCAGTTACGAGGAGCTGTGAGCATGCAATGCTTCGTCATCGAGGATGCCATTGACAAGGTGCTTTCGATGTGAAGTCCTGCGTTGAAAATATGTTTTGGTGTGTCGGCTCTGACCACAGCTGGGTTGGGAGAAATCTTTCAGTACAACTTCCAAGGGTTCGGGACTTGGGTAGCACCACTTCGGGGGAAGGACTCAGTCCAGGTGGTGGGTTCAAGGTGGTTAGAGCCTTTTCTGTCCATGATCCTATCAGGAGGCCAGCAAACCAGCCCTGGGAGTCACTTTGGTGGTCCTGGGTTCAAGAGGCAGGTCCAGTCCTTTCACTCAGGCAGCGGGGCACAAGGGCAGCAGGGAAACAGAGTAGCAGTTCTTCTTGCAGAGCAGCACAGCAGTCCTTTAGCATCTTCCACTGGTCCACAGGTGTACTGAAGAGTTGGATCTGTGGGATCATTATTTATACCTGATGCCAGTTCACAACTCATTGCATGCAGTATTCCAATGTACAGTCCAGAGTTGAAAAAAAAACTTTTATCATATATACATCTATACTACTATTATAAAGAGAGAACACACACCTTTTGGCAAGGTAAACTCGGGAACCACAGCGCCAATCCACACACCCGATACATCGTTGTAATCCTCAGGGTGTGTAGACGGACATAGGCTATATAAATGAAAAATAAATAAGTTATTAAAAAATATAAGTTACAAAAAAAGTAGTCCCTTCAAAGTAGCGCCGGCCGCAATGTGCGTGCTGACATCAGGAGCGGCGTAGAACAGCGCGGGTTGTGCTCAACAGATTATCGCCAGCAATAAACGCCCTCTGGCAGAAGCAACGCTTTCACTTTCATCTGTGCGAGGTGCTTTCCTTCCCTGCAGTATACAGACCGCACATAAGCAGAGACAAGCACACGCTCTCCGCCCCGGGTCCGCAACAAACCTCGCAGGTTTGCGTAATATATATGCCTGATCGCGCCTGCGCCGGCTGCATTCTTTCTCTGCCTGCTGAGGCTCTTCCGACCTCAGCTGCTTGCTGTATCTGCTGCTTTTCTTCTGTGCCTGCTTTTCCCCCGCTTGCATCTCGTGGCATGGAGTCTGTGCTTTCTCTCTGCCTTTTGGGGTTGTTCCAGCTTATCCGAGCTTTCTTCCCATGCCTGTGGGGCTGGCTCCCTTTCCTTGCCCAAGAGCTACAGATTCAGACGTGCTCTGGGAGAGTCTCGGAACCGGTTCTACGGCTTCTGTGCAGATCCGAGGCCAGCGGAGACATAGGCAGGAGGGGAGGGCTCGGGCTTGGGTTTGTGCTCTGCGCCAAGTGGGACCGTGTGAAATACTGAGGGGTCCTTCGTAAAGACAAAGGCAGGCAGGCCAGGGGGAACAGTTGTGGAGAAGCACTGAGTGAGGATGGGTGCATTGCGGGATGTTTACACGCTGTGGGGGCACAGGTCAGGGTGCACACATGCTGGGGAGAGGCTCTGAGCAGGATGTTTACACAGCGCGAGGCGGGGCTCGGGGATGTGCCCACAGGGTGAGGAGGATCCTGCTGACCAGCATGGGGGGCAGATGATTAGTCGGATCCCAGACGCCAAGTTCACCCCTGTCCCTTCACTTATTCTCTAGACTGTATTTTCAGTAATACTGCAGTAGAAGTCCGGCTCATTCACATCGAATTTAGAAAACCTCTAGGAAGAAAGTATGCATCTCTATCGTGAAGCAGCCCATCTGGTGCTGCTCCGACAAGGGGCGCGGCAACGAGAAGTAGCCCATGTGCCTTGTGAAGTTTTGGACCTTCTCAGGGAGTGTGGGGTGCAGTTCACAGACTACATAGATGAGCAGGCAGTGGTCACATTTGTAGCATCCACCCCAGCTCTGGAGCAGGCTAATGACCACAACACACAGGGAGCTCTGTAATATGTCCTTAATCTTCGGCATGCAGCCCTTAACTGAAATGGGAGTGCCTTCATCTCTCTGCACGGCCCCCCACCCCACCCCACCCCTTCTTGACCCACCTCCCCTCCTTCCGTCCATCCTCTGATTCCCTCCCCAGCCCCGCCTGCCTGTTTCTGGCACTGACAATAGCCTGTGTGAGCTGCTGCCCTCCTGCTGGCCCGCTCCCCCTGGCTCATGACAATGCCCCCTCGGTCCCGCTGCCGTCAGCCGGGAATGTCCCCCACTCCCTCACCTCCCCCGCAGCCCTGCCCAGCCCCGGAGTCACGAGGTAGCCCGGCCGAGCTCAAAGGGTTAACGCAAAGCTGCCAGAAGAGCCCTTCCAAGCACTACATGCCACAAACACTGGGACACATCTGCAGACCGTGCCTGCCCTCACACCGTTCTCTCGGAGTGAGTGGGGAACCCCAGGTGGCCCACACACATCCTGAACAGTGAGGGGCGCGAAACTGCTCCGCAAAGTGGCGGGCGCGAGCTGGCGAGAGACCCCCTACCAGAGGCTGTAGAGCGCAGGGCCCATGAAAGGTAGAGACCAACTGCAGCCCTTAATGCCACATCACTGAAAGATCGTGAACTCTTATTTATTTATGTATTTATTTATTTATTTATATATATCTATACTACTATTATAAAGAGAGAACACAAACTTTTGAGCCAGGTAAACTCGAAAAGTACACCACCAATCAAAACACCCAAGACATCTTTGAAAACCTCAGAGCAAGCAGAAGGACATAGGCTATTAAAAATAAAAAATATACGTTGTTTAAAAAATTTTGAAATAAAAATAAAGTAGTCCCTTGCAAGTAGCGCCGGCCGCGACGTCTGGGTGATGACATAATTTGCGTTTGCGCTCCCTGGCAACACTTCCAGAAATGGCGCCGAAGATCGCGACCTGCTGGGAGGACTGCCGCGGCCCTGCTTGCTGCTGGGCGAAGTGGCGGCCTGTGCGGGCAGGGCGCATGGAGAGTGGTGGCCTGTGCGGGCGGGGCGCCTGGAGAGTGGCGGCCTATGCGGGCGGGGCGCCTGGAGAGTGGCGGCCTGTGCGGGCGGGACGCCTGGAGAGTGGCGGCCTGTGCGGGCGGGGCGCCTGGAGCGGGACCGGCGGCTGAGGTAAGGATCAGGCGGGAGGGGGGGTCGGGGCGGGAGGGGGCAGAAGTGCACGCAAGCCTCAAATGCTACCCCCAGCCCCTTTCTGCCCCAGGCAACGCTGGGGCGGGCTGCTAGTAATACATACAAATGGTACTCAATTTTATGCACCTTTCAGGTTAAGACTCCTGTCGCATTAATAGCCTTTAAACACTTACTCACCGTGAAGATTATATCCTTAAGTTCCATACTAAATGGTAAGGTTGTATGTCATGACAACGCGTGGTATTACCACGCGTGCTATTACAACGTGGGGATTACAACAAAAGTCATTACAACAACTTTCGCTGGAGGCCGCTGGATAGTGGAATAGTTTAATTTTCTATTCCAACTCCAGCCCACGTTGACAGTAGGGAAGGTGTTGGATAGAAAATTAAACTATTCCCTATTCAACAGCGCCCTCCAGCGAAAGTCGTTATAACGACTTTCGTTGTAATCCCCGCGTTGTAATGGCAGTGCGGGGTAATCCCCGCATTGTCATGGCTGTTCCCCAAATAGTAATTTACTTGAAGCTAGGAATTCTTATTTCATATTTTAATACACCGGATTTCAAAAGCATCACCCACAATATTTTTAAACTAAGTAATCAATTGAATAGGACATTGTTACATTTTATAATGTATATCACATTTCCATTTCACAAATCTAAAGTACCATATCAGGATGTAAAAAAGGGATTACAACCTATTTTAGTCCCTAGAAACTGTTGCCACATTTTCCTACTTGGCGAGAAGTCTAAGTATTGATATTCAATTAATCTTGCCATGAATCTATTAAATAATTGACTAATATTTTACTACCCAGATAATCAAGACCATTTTGTCTTGCTTCCAAATTTGTTTTAACCTGTCCCTCCTTTTTGTTAAATATATAGAACAGTCTTGTATAAGCAACTGTATTTCCAGGCAGTTATTCATCCTAAGCAAGGTTCTACTACTATCCCTGTGCGCTCAGGATCTTTCACTATTAGCCGTCTCTTCTTGACAATAGTTTGCAATTTACCAAGTTGTGGATTTTTTGTGTTTCTCCCAAAAGTGCAGTGAGTAATTCTGCTAAATTTCCACATTATGTTAAATTTGTTTCATTCATCATTATTTGCACCATCTAGGTTTTTTGCAGACTAAATTATTTATTTTAAATAGCAGCCCTCTATAATATCCCACTTCTGCTTGGTGTCCGAATGTATCTCCATGTATGCTCCATATAGAATCTGTGGCTGAATTATTAAAGATGTTACCTTTAATATCAGTCTAAATGAGGGACTCTCAAAATCGTTGTTATATTTCTTTAATCCGGATACTGATGTAAGGGATTTAGTTTTTATGCCTTTATATGAAAGGACAATACACTTTTATGAAACCACATACCTAAATAATTGTAAGAATCCACTCATAGATCAGGTGAAGTGTGTAGTTTTCTTACTTGAAATTATGACTTTTGTTTTACCCAATTGTATTACCAAATATTTGGTAAATTTCCTTTGTAAGCCTACCTGAATAGTATCCATTATTGCAAGATTGTCTACATACAGCAAGCATGAGATGCAGATTCCACCAATTTCATTGAAAAATAATACATTATTGAAGATCGTGAATAAATTAGACAAAGAATCGCAAATAAAAGGAGTACTAGAAAACAACCCTGTCTCTGGCCATTTAAATTAAAATTTTCCTAGAAGGGGTCTCATCACTGTCGCATTTTAAGCTGGCCCAATTAAGTCTCTGAAGTTCTTTTAAAATAGAGAGTAACTCCATAACGATTTCCAAAGTGCTTAGGTGCTTATTACGAAGACTGTCGGAAAGCCGTTGACCTTTGGTCAGAGGCTTTCCGGCCCCCATTGTCAGTTTCAATTCTGACCGGCTGATTATGAATCACCAGTCGGAATTGAAAGGAGCTGGTCATTCCAGCTGGCTTCCAATGGGCTCAAGGAGCCCATCGGCCGGTTGGAGGCCGGCTCGTTGTCCCAAAGGGCAGACTTTAGGATCTTGGGATTATAATACACGGTTTCCAGCAGGGTTTCCATGCCGGTTCTTCTGACATGGAAACCCTGTCGGAAAGCATGTTTGGGGGCCCCTATCAAGACGCACTTTGTGTGCGCGGCCTCCATTTGGGAGCAGAGGGAGCACCAATGGTGCCCCCTTTTAATCCTCCCATCCTATGGCAGGTACATTCCCATTTCCCTATGGGAGCATGTACTAAGGCCGGTTTAGTACATGCTCCCATAGGCCGGTTTGTAACACCTGCTCCCATAGGGAAATGTTGGAATGCAACCAAACAGTGTTCTATTGTGTCCTAATCAGGTGGTCGGGACCGCAGACCGAAGGCAAGTCAGTCCCTTTTACGAGACATGTCGGGCGGACACAAGTCTGCCCAACATTGTAATCGGCCCCTTAGTCTCTCCCACAATCTGTTGCGATTTACTGAGTCAAATGCTGCTCTGAAGTCAGTAAAGCAAAAGAAGAGTTTACCTCTTCACTCTATCAACTTCTGATCAAGTGACCACAAGCTAACACAATGGTCAATATCTGTGTGGCCTTCTCTCATAAACCTCCTTGTTGTTTTCTATTAGATTCTAATATTTTGATCATTCCTCAAGTCTTGAAGCACTATTTTTTAAAACACCTTGGCTCCTGTGCCCAGAAGACTAATCATAGTACAATAGTGTTTTGGTTGTAAGGGATCACACTTTCAGAATTGATTTCTTAATAGCCCACATGTAACTGCAAGGGAAGTTGCCAGGCACCTGTATTTTTTGGCGTACTACAATGAATAACCTGGCTCACTAATCTATATTTTTGTTTTATCATTATTGTCATTAAATTAACCGGCCCCTCCACTCCTGTTAAATGTAATGTCAAATCTTATTTTTTTCACTTCTGTAAAGGAAACTTGCTCTAAGATCACCAGAGTGATATCATGCTGTCTCCATATAGCCTCTATTTATCCCTCTATGTATATTTCCTCCAAGTAGCTCATCCATGCTTCTTTCAGGACCACACTTACTAACTTTAAAATAATAAATTAATTAATTAAATATACAACAAATACAATTTAATGTAATAAATACAAATTGTATATTATAAACAACATAAAAATACTTCAAAATGACAATTATTTTCAATTAAATCAATTTCCACCCTACTACTCTAAAAACGTAACACCAATAAACAATTATATTTAATAATTATTACACTAACATTAAGTAAAACATTCCAATTAATAAATATAAATTAACACAATTGACAAAAGAAATACATTTATCAACCAATTAACAATTCATTCAAAATCAACTAGCAAAATAACTACAAGTCAGTGAATTATCATAATTGATTATCAAGTAAATAAACTAAATAATTAATTAAATATATATTAAAAAGAATAATTTACATATTAAAAAACGCCCACCTAATTCCTTTCAAACCCAACAACCAATTACTAAATTAACAATTTCTAAGCAAATAAAAAAAGAAGCTTATATAAAAATATACGAAAATTAATGTCAAATTAATATGAATACCTTGTAGTACTAAAATAACTAGAATGTATCAAACAAACGGAAACATGATATTATATGTAACTATCTTAAGACCATGATATTGTAAACAATTTTAATTAAAAAAAGGATATTAAATACCTAAAAAGTAAAACACAATATGCTTACCTTCTATATTCTGTTACACAATATTCTTGAAATTATATTTTTGACACACTGTCTCAAGATATGTTTTACACTATATTTTGTCAGAATACCAGTTCAACATTATAAAGGTTATGTCATCCCATAATGAAGTCACACAGAGGTATTTACCAATGTACTTGACATAGTGCGCTAGAGTTTCCTTTAGTTATGGTGTTTTTCACTGACCTTGAAACACAGGGGTGAACTAGATGAGGTGCTAGCAAATAAAATTAACATGGTGATTTCAGCGTTTTGGGAAATCTGTCTGTCTCTTTCTCATTCAGCAAGGTTTCCTTTGGTTTAAATATCTACCAAATTGATCTACCATAATCTTGCACTTTTAACATCTAGATACAACAAGAATAGCTAGTCCACTATACAGACTTCCACAACCTCATCAAGTTAAATATATGTAATTAAGTATAGAATTACTATTTTTAGGTACCTTGATGATATTGTAGCAGCTTTTATTTTTATCGGTTGATATTTAATATAGGTTGACATTTTTTAATTCAATATTTTTATGCGTCTGGCATTCGGGTAATCAGGTTATATTTGAAAAAAAGGCTAACTCTCACCTATAACTTACATGACTTTCTATTTGGGCCTACAAGTTCCAATATTTCCAGGAAGATAATCATGTGAGTAATCAATGCGGAACTTACAATAACTCAAGTATTGTGACCAATTCTTATCAGATCTAAAGAAATGAGGTTAGATGGCAAAGTGAGCACCCTGTGCCACATGGTATTTTAAGAGACTTTTCACACAATCAGTACACTGTTTACAATTAATTTGTATTCCAATTTTTCCTCCAGACAAGATACATCTCCACTTAGGTAAGGTGTTTTGCATGCTGTCCAAAACTAATTTAACTAAAGATTTCCAGCTGTTAATATACTCTTAATAGTGCCCTATAGACACCCATAAGTACTTTAGATAAAAGGCAAAATCCTGATCTGGCTAAATATCCTCTATAGCCAAGTCAAACCCTAATTTGATCACTAAACTAATAATTATATGTACCTGTAAGGAATTAGCCGACAGCCCTGATGAAGACTCCTACAAACCATGTCATGACTGGGAGGCAAAATGCACCACAAGAACAGAGAATCCTGGGATGAGCATAACTATACCTATCCACATTAAGGGGCCGATTATGATGGCGGACGGACTTGCGTCCGTCCGCCACCACTGAGTGTGAGGGACCGTCCGCATGGGCAGCGGCGGTCCCTCCATGACAATTAGGAAGTGACCGCCACCCTGGCGGTCACATCCTGTATTGTTTACATTGCGGCGGGTGCTGCTCGAAGCGGCACCCGCCGCAATGTAAAAAATGACAACAGTGCATTTGCATGCACAAAGCGGCAGGCACCTCGCGGTGCCTGCCGCTTCGTGCACGCAAATTAAGGGGAGTACCATAGGTACCCCCATGTGCACCTCCCCCCCCCTTCACCTAGGGGGCCCGCAACGGGCCCCCGCAGTGCAGAACCGTATGCTTTTCCACGGCGGAAATGCCGCCGTGGAAAAGCATAGTATTGCAGACATCCTAATATGCCTGGCGGTGTCTGATAGACACCGCCAGACATGTTAGTGCTTTTCCGCCGCGGTCGGAAGGCGACTGCGGCGGAAAAGCTGCGGACATAAAAGCAGACACACCAGCCATCCTAATTTGGCGGTGGGTCTGTAGAGGCTCCGCAGCGGATTTCCCGCATCCTCCGGGCCGGCGGTGGCTTCCGCCGGCCCGGAGGATGCGGGAACTCCGCAATCATAATTAGCCCCTAGGATTGAACTAAACACATTGAACCATCAAAGAGACATTCACACAGGTTATAGGTTTTGTGGGTGGGGGGTAGTGGGGAGAGCAGGGGGAACAAAAACCACGTAACTCTGTTTACAACCACATGAGGGGCCGGATTCACAAAAGTAATCTGAGACAAAATCCTAACTTTACGGCTTTCGGTATTCACAAATGTTAAGTTAGGATTTTGTCTTAAGACAAGCGTAAGACAAACTCCTAACCTTACTACTCCTAAATGCCTTTTGGGAATACGGAAAGTAGCAAAGTTGGGATTTTCCCTCAGATTACTTTTGAATGCACTCATGGTTGAAATGTAAATACAGTTAGTAGCACAAAACATGTATAGGTCTACGTGGGATTATACAACAAAAATGGTTTGAGCTGTGTTTTGTAATGGTTAGTGCAGTCAGGCTATTATAGAAAAAAATCAAGATTAGATTATGAAGCTAGACTATGAAATACTTCTGCAAAACTGAGTATTCAAAGCACTAAGGAGTGCCCTGAGGTATCCTGCATTTTAGCTGATAGAGGAGCTATGTTCTTTTTGTGGCTACATGGGACAGACCTCTTCCAAATATTTCCACTTGTTGGCTTTCAGACCACTTGCACTCAAGGCATATGCATTAATGTTTCACAAGTAGTCACAACCATCCCCAAGAGATACTGGAAACTGTCATATGCTGGTCCCATGCATGGATGGAGATGGCATGGAGCAAAATTCTTGAAATATTTCTAGTTCCTGAACCCATTGCACTCAAGATAGTGGTTAAGCACCTCTAATATCTGAATTAACTCCCCAACACCAACAACAAATCTTGTATCGTGTTATTTCAATGGCTCTAGACTCAGTTGTATCAGTTGAAAATCTACCAAACATCTCTTAGTCAATACATGAGGGGGGTTGTGGTGATAGATACTAAGAGAGGTTCCTACCAACAACGTGTGCACCATTTTACATCTTTAAAGTCAGATTGATGCATTTGAGGTTCAATCCTAGCCCATGTGTGATGGATGATGTGTCACTGTGTACTGAGGTCATTGACAGTGTATCCACTCCCCAGTATAGCCACCTGTAATTTCTGAGGTGTTCTTCCTTACTCTTGAAGTTAGAACATCAAACTGCCTTGATTTTGACTCCACAATATTGACTACCAACATTTGAACACAAACCTACACACACAAGGTGAGACGCAGAACCAAAAGCGGCCCAGGGAAAGATGTTCAAACCGCCCCAGCCTCCCTTCCTTCCTAGTCCATCTCTCTCTCTCTCTCTCTCTCTCTCTCTCTCTCTCTCTCTCTCTATCTCTCTCTCATGCTCTATCTCTCACTTTTTATCTCTCTCTTCCATCCACTCCTTCTCTTTCTCTCTCTCTCTCTCTCTCTCTCTCTCTCCTTCCCCTGCCTGTTTGATGTCTCTCTCTCTCTTCCACTATCTCTCACTTTCTCTCTATCTCTTCCCTCATCCATTCCTTCTCTTTCTCTCTCTCTCTCCTCCCTGTATGATGTCTGTCACTCTCTCTCTCTCGCTCTGTCTCTCTTTCCTTCTCTCTCTTCCCCACCCTGTATGATGTCTCTCTCTCTCTTCCTCTATCTCTCCCTTTCTCTTTCTCTCTCTCTCTCTCCCCCTATCCATTCCTTCTCTGTCTCTCTCTCCTCCCAGTATGATGTCTCTCTCTCGCTCTCTCTCTTTCCCTCTATCTCTTCCCCACCCTGTATTATGTCTCTCTCTTCTCTCTCTCTCTCTCTCTCTCTCTCTCTCTCTCTCTCTCTCACTCTCTTTCTCTCTCTTTCTCACTCTCTCTCTCTTTTTCTCTCTCTTTCTCACTCTCTCTCTCTCTCTTTCTCTCTCTTTCTCTCTCTCTCTCTCTCTCTCTCTCTCTCTCTCTCTCTCTCTCTCACTATGTCTCTCACTTTCTCTCTCTCTCTCTCTGTATGTGTCTGTCTCTCTCCTGAAGCAGGGCTATGCCTGCTGCTGCTGCTAACATCAGGGAGCTGGAGAAAGCTACCGAGGCGCCAGCAGCGGCACTGGTCCTTCAGAATCGGACTTCCAATGACTGAAGCCTGCGGGAGATGCCCAATAGAATAAATGACCAGTCCAGCATGCATACAAGGAAGCAAAATGACAGAGGGGCCTTGATTCTATCTGTCAGGTCATTGAGGCATAAGAAGTGACAGAAAGCTGGAGGGACCTTCTGCGCATAACAGAAGATCGACGCATAGCCAGCAGAGAAATAACATCCAGTGCCCCATCATTGACAAAGTTAAGACACAGCTTCTGCCTTTTATCTTTTCCTTACTGCATGCTTGTGAGTTTGCACGATAGGAGGATTGTGTCTGTCTAAGTGAACCTAGTTTTAAAAATTCCTCTCTCCCATTCTTCCAGTGTTGTAAAACATATCCGTTTCTTAACTATTTTGGCCTCAATTGACGAAATGTATTTTCAGCAGTCATTTGTGGCTCCCAGGAATATACAAAAGGATTCCTGGCTGGCATCTGGAATAATGAGTTCTACCACTGAGGATTTCTTTACCTTCGAATCGATAATCCACCATAGGTGTGTTTTCCCTTCAAAGTTTGTGAACATCTACAAACATATACAGTTTATTGACATTTACAAATTCTGATCTGACCTCTTCCTAACATAGAAATAGGTAGACAGTTATTTTAGTCAAGGGCTAGTTCAACATCCCTTCCAGGGTGCTTGGAGGAGTGCCCCCCCCCCATATTTGGTGGGGTTGTAGGGGAATAGTTCTCCCCACAGAGGAAAAAACCCAGAAATATCTGCATTTGATCATAGAATTGCTTTCCCCCTGTGTCGATATTTATGCTGTGTAAGCTCTAACTACTCACAATTCCTGCCAGTGCCTGTTTCTTACACAATAACAAAGGCAAACTATTCTCTGCCCACCAGCATTCACTCCTTATCTTGCTCTTCAGTGCCAGCTCCTCATACTGCCAACTTCACATTGCACCACCCCAGTGCAAACCTTTCTTGCTGGCTACAAGTGCACACCATACATATTGCTAATCAATGCCATTTCCTCACCATACATACCAATACATCCCCATTCTATATGCCAGTGTGAACTTCTCACACTGCCAATCAATGCATGTTCCTCATCCTGACGACGAGAGCATCTTCTCACTCTTCAAACAAGATGTTACATCAATGATATCCTTTGACATGTCATCAGTGATGCAATCAATAATGTTATAGTACATGTCATGAGTGATGTAATATGTGAGGTCAAAAGATATCACAAAAAAGTCACAACAAAAACGACATTTTATGGAGGCAAAAGCACCTTAAGTACCAGTAATTATTTCTTCATAGCCCATCTATTTTACACTAGAACTTAATCGTGAATACTCACTGACCTAACAATATCATTAATACACTTATTTAATTGTTTATAAATTTAAAGAACTGTTTTACAAGTTACAGTATAAAAAACATCATTAACACAGTTCTTCATATAACAAAATTTGCAGTTATTTAGTCATTGCAGTAATAGGCATTATTCAATCCTATTTAGTCATTGCAGTAATAGGCATTATTCAATCCCACTCACATCTACATTCTCCCATTTCTACCAAACAATCACACTTATACATATTCAAAACAAACATTCCTCATGCTCCCTGGATGTTTTTAGCAACCCAACACGGAAACAATTCTGTTTTATCTTCCATTGTTGTGTCTTAGCCAGGGGACTCAAAAAGTTGTTCAAAGCACGTTTCAGTGGAATAAGTGACTTCTTGACCACCTTCTTCAGGACCTATAGCCATATATCTTCTTCACAACGCATACATGTGGAATTTTGTTTTAAATGTAATAAGGAAAATAAATCATGTAATGGTCAGCATACAACAATAAATGTAAAGAAAGATAATTTATTTTACAATATACAACAGACTACACCAGTCATCCACAGTGTATTGTTTAACCACATAAAAACACAAATGTGATGTGGCTGATCAAGAACCATCACCAAAATTACCCCCTTCTAGCATGCACGTCCACGAATTTGGGAGCTAAGTCCACTCCATTTTTCCCTTCTTGCTTCTCATGATTATTATGCATAAATACGTTTTTTTAATCTGATTTTCCTAAAGAATGGATGCACATCTTTGTTAATTGTAAGATATAACTATTTTTGTCTAGGAACAAAGGTTACGCACCAAAGGGAGATGACACCGGCAGTAGCATACTGTCTGAGGAACAGTTAAGAAGGTACTGGTCTTTAAATATTATGGTACAATATTACAGTGCCAGCGGTGCTCCACCGAAGAGCTCATGAAAATCAAAACACATCTTTCTGATGCAAAGAAAGCAAAATGTTGAAAGAAAGACAGTTACCAAGGTAAGAAAATGAAACAATGGAAGAAAGTAAACGTTTTCAAGCTTAGCTTCATTTGAAGAACTGCAACTTTGCATAGATGGGCCATACTGACCATACGCACTGAGAGGACTACAGACTGAGGACCTAATTTATGAGGCCCCTTATGGCCCTTTTGCACTGCCGGAATGTCACTTTTTTTACATTCCTGTGACGCAATGTGGCACAGCATATTTACAAGGCCACTTAAAGCAACTTTATGTGGCATTTCATGACCTTGTAAATATGTGTCCCTTTCACGCATAACACTGCACGAAAGGAGAGTTTCATTGATTTTGCTGTGGTTGTCCCCAGGCAACACCCACAGAATCTGAAGCCTTCCCAGACTTATGAGAAATCAGACACCTGGGAATGTGGCAGAATCTAATGCACCCCAGGGGTGGTGTTAGGGAGGCGCAATGCAGAGAAATGTTTTAATTTCTCCTCGTTTTTCCTGCATTCTGCAGCCCACATAGAAAGAGGAAATCACCTGAATTGATTGATTTTGTTCAAGAAGGTGTCCCTTCATGCAAAAAATCAATCAGCCCGCATTGCATGGTTGCAAAGGTGCCTGCGTTGGCTGATGGCAGCCCATTTTGTGCTGGCGCAGGGGAAAAGAACAGGAATGTGCCATATCTCAAAGATACAGTGCATTCATGCCCTTTTGTTCTGATATAGGGTAGCACAGCAAGATGCCTTGCAGTGCTGCCCTATGCCAAAACTTTATAAATGAGGCTCTCCGTTGTTATTCGCTTGAATTCAATAGCTGAAGATTATTGTTGAGTGTTAATCCCTGTTTTGAGTGCAGCCAAATAGTTAGGACAAGAAAATGCCAACTTTCTAAAGTGCCATTTTCAAAATTGTGACTTAAGATCTGATTTTACCATAAAAGAGGTTTTAAATTACAGACACCTAACATGAATTTCCCACCGGCTCCCAATCAGAGGTTATCACTTATTAAATGTAATAAGGTAACCCAATGCTATCCTATGGGAAAGATAGGACTTGCAAAAGTGAAAAACAAATTTGAGAGTATTTCAATTCCAGGACATGTAAAACTTATAAGAACATGTCCATCTTTTAAAATATTACGCACTCTGCCCTGTGACCTGTTTTGGTCAAAACCTAGGGTAGGCACACCTTGTACCGCTGATGGGGGCTCCCTACCGCCAGGCAAAAGTTATTTGCGGTGAGACGTATGGCAAACTGGATGGCAGTTGATCTGCTGATGCTGGGAGAATGCTCATGCTATCCGATCCCTGGAGAGCCTGATTGCAGAGAATGGCCTCCCAGGCCCACAATTCCTGACATATGGGACACTGGTGCGGACGATGCACTATCTCATTGGGGCATTGGACCCTGAAGCAGCCACACATGACCTATTGCTGACAATTCTGACATTTTGGGGGCAAACGACACCTGGTCTCCTGTTTGAATAAAACAATGATGTATATGACAGTTGATAACCTTGCGAAGCTGTTGGCTCGATGGGAAACCATAATAAAGTGGCAATTTACAGGGAAGGAGTGGGGCAGGGTGTGGGAGTATACACATAATCAATCAATCAGTGACACTTATAAAGCGCGCTACATACCCGTAGGGTCTCAAGGCGCTGGGGGGGGGGGGGGGGGGGGGGGAGCCGCTACTGCTCGAACAGCCAGGTCTTCAGCTTCTTCCTGAAGGAGAGGTGGTCTTGGGTCAGGCGCAGGTCGGTCGGGAGGGAGTTCCAGGTCTTGGCGGCCAGGTAGGAGAAGGACCTTCCTCCTGTAGTCGCTCTTCGGATGCGGGGGACGGCGGCGAGGGCGTGGTTGGCTGATCGGAGGTGGCGTTTGGGAGCGTAGAAGTTGACTCGGCTGTTGAGGTAGCTCGGGCCTTGGTCGTGTAGGGCTTTGTGTGCGTGGGTGAGGAGGCGGAAGGTGATTCTTTTGTTGACGGGGAGCCAGTGAAGGTCTCTCAGATGTCCGGAGATGTGGCTGGTTCGTGGGATGTCGAGGATGAGTCTGGCTGAGGCGTTCTGGATCCTCTGGAGTCTCTTCTGGAGCTTGGCGGTGGTACCGGCGTAGAGGGCGTTGCCGTAGTCCAGTCGGCTGGTGACGAGGGCCTGGGTGACGGTCTTCCTGGTCTCGGTGGGGATCCACCAGAAGATCTTCTGTAGCATGCGTAGGATGTTGAAGCATGCCGAGGAGACGTTGTTGACTTGCCTGGTCATGGAGAGGGAGGAGTCCAGGATGAAGCCCAGGTTGCGTGCATGGTCTGTCGGTTTGGGTGCGGTGCCCAGGGCGGGAGGCCACCAGGAGTCGTCCCAGGCGGAGGGAGAGGAGCCCAGGATGAGGACCTCCGTCTTGTCCGAGTTCAGTTTCAGGCGGCTGGTCGTCATCCACTCGGCTACCTCTTTCATCCCTTCGTGCAGGTTGGCTCTGGCGGCGGCGGGGTCGTTGGTCAGGGAGAGGATCAGCTGGGTGTCGTCGGCGTAGGAGATTATGCTGAGGTTGTGTTTGCGTACGATGGCCGCGAGGGGGCTCATGTAGACGTTGAAGAGGGTGGGGCTCAGAGATGATCCTTGAGGGACGCCGCAGATGACTTCGGTGGCCTCTGACTTGTACGGTGGTAGGCGGACTCTCTGTGTTCTCCCGTCGAGGAAGGAGATGATCCATTCCAGCGCCTTGTCCTGGATTCCGACGTTGCTGAGGCGCCGTACTAGGGTGCGGTGGCAGACCGTGTCGAATGCCGCGGAGAGGTCTAGGAGGATGAGGGCCGCTGTTTCTCCGTTGTCCATCAGGGCTCGGATGTCATCGGTGGCAGCGATGAGGGCGGTCTCGGTGCTGTGGTTGGCTCGGAAGCCGGACTGTGAGGGGTCGAGGGATCCGTTCGTCTCGAGGAAAGCGGCCATCTGCTTGTTGACGGTCTTCTCGATGACTTTGGCTGGAAACGGGAGGAGCGAGATGGGGCGGTAATTCTTGAGGTCGGTGGGGTCCGCTGTTGGTTTCTTGAGTAGAGCGCTGAGTTCGGCGTGTTTCCAGCTCTCGGGGAAGATGGTGGCGTCGAAGGATGTGTTGATGATGTCTCGCAGGTGGGGTGCGATGACAGCGTCGGCCTTGTTGAAGACGTGGTGAGGGCAGGGGTCGGTCGGTGATCCGGAGTGGATGGAGTTCATCGTGCGGATGGTGTCTTCGGTGCTGATCGGGGTCCAGGCGTGGAGGGTGGTGGTGGGGGGTGGTTGTTCGGTCATGGTGTGCGTTGGTTGGTTGTTGAAGCTGTTGTGTATGTCCGCGATCTTGTTGTGGAAGTATGAAGCCAGGGAGTTGCAGAGGTCTTGCGATGGGGTGATGTCGTTGTTTCCTGCGCTGGGGTTGGAAAGCTCTTTGACGATGTTGAAGAGTTCCTTGCAGTTGTGTGCGTTGTTGTCCAACCGGTCCTTGAATGCTGTTTTCTTGGCGGCGCGGATCAGCTGGTGGTGTTTCCGGGTGGCAAGTTTGAAGGAGGTCCTGTTGTCCGGTGTCGGTTCCCTTCTCCAGACTTTCTCGAGGGCTCGGCAGTTCTTCTTGGAGCTCTTGAGTTCGTCGGTGAACCATGGGGCTTTCTTGCTGCCGGGTCGGCTGGGCGGGGTCCTCAGTGGGGCGAGTTCGTCCGCGCAGTTGCTGATCCACTTCGTGAGGTTGTCGGCGGCCTGGCTGGGGTTCGCTGAGCTGGCAGGAGGGTGCTGGCTCAGGGAGGTGGCGAGCTGGTCTGCTGTGATCTTGTTCCAGCTTCTGCGGGCGGCCTGTTGCTGGTGGTGGTGGGTCGTTGTTTTCTTGAAGGTGAAGTGGACGCAGCTGTGGTCCGTCCATTGAAGCTCTGTGGCGTGGCTGAAGTCGATGTCCTTGCTGGATGAGAAGACAGCGTCGAGTGTGTGTCCGGCGAGGTGGGTGGGGGTGGACACCAGTTGCTTGAGTCCCAGGTTGGCGAGGTTGTCGAGCAGGGTGCTGGTGTTGCGGTCGTTGTTGTTCTCCAGATGGAAGTTGAGGTCTCCCAGGAGGATGTAGTCAGCGGAGGGGAGGGCATGTGGGCTGACGAAGTCGGCGATGTCCTCGCTGAATTGTGTGCGTGGTCCAGGGGGTCGGTAGATCAGGGTGCCTCTGAGGGTGGTGTTCGGGTTGGTGTGGATCTGGAAATGCAGGTGTTCGGCGGTGGTCAGGGAGTTGTCGGTGCTGGTCGTGAGACGGATGGTGCTCCTGTGGATGATGGCGATGCCTCCTCCCATCTGGTTGGCGTTTCGGTCCCTCCGGACGATCTTGTAGCCCTCTGGGATGGCGATGGCGATGGCGATGGCACATACTGTTTCCAGGAACACTAGGTTTGACTTCACCCATTTTAATTATCTGCACACCACTTACCTCACCCCACACTGACAGAACAGGATGTTCAGACTACCGACTTCGCCTGCCCCAGGTGTCGTTTGGTGGATGAAGGCTTTGCACACATGGTCTGGGAATGCCTGGTGATAATGCAGGCTAGAGGAGGGTCACTGCCCTAGGCAGACAAGCGCTCTAACGTGCAGAACTATGCCTGATGGGGTTTTATCGAAGACCGGCATTTAGGAAAGGCAGTAACAGGTTCCTTCACCTGGCACTGGGAGTGGCTCGCAGAGATATAGCCAGGCACTGGAGGTCGCCGGAGGGCCCGCCACATAGTAGGTGGAAGCTTGATATTGAGAACTGGGTCATTAGGGTGGGTACACTCTTTCGTCTAGAGGAACTCAGGGGGATACATAAAAACACCTAGCGGACCAATGGCAAGGCATTATTGACAGTTTCTTAGATACGGGGCCTTAGGGAGAGGCTGTGTAACCCTCAGACAGGCAGGCTCTAACCAACCTAAATTGTTGGCATGAATTGGGAGCAGAGCCTGAGAGCCAACTCAGGAGAGCTGCGCATTCCAGCCTACCCTGCTGCCCAAACATTGCACATTAAGCTTCGTGCTGCGACACGTCCTCCAACACTGATACGCTCCAGTTTGGGTAAGTTACAGAAATGTTTCAGTGGTTTATTGCTATGTTTGTTCATGACGCACAGAACGGGCATTAGCCCACATGACGATTTGTATGATGTTACACAGGGGATATATTATGTGCTTAAGAGCTCAATAAAAATATTTTTTTTATAAAGTATTAAAAAGGAAGGTTTAGGCCTGACACAGGATTATTTTGTCAGGTCAAAAGTACAGTTTAAAACTGCACACACAGCCTGCAATGGCATGCGTGGCACAAGTTTTAAAAGATACTTACGTGGGTGGCACAATCAGTGCTGCAGGTTCAATAACAGCATTTAATTTACAGGTCCAGGATACCAGTAGTACCACTTTACTAGGGACTTACAAGTAAATAAAAAGTGCCAATTGGGTGTTAGCAGTTTTAGAGAGCAGAGAGTGCTAAAAAGCCAACAGAAACGGGTTCAGGAACAGGAGGGATGAAGGCAAAATGATTGGGGGCCAGGTCCAAAAGTTTCCATCCCAGGCCTGGGCACATATTAACATTTTTTTTATCGCATCTCTCGTTTTAATCTGTGCACAACATTCATCTTTTGTGGTCTGAAATAGGGTGAACCTATAAAATACGGAATACGCAGTATCTCATCAGCTCTGATGCAAGACTTCTTTCCCCATAAAACACTAAAGTGACTCATGCAACATTAACGTTTATCATTCTGCATTCCTCCTTGAACAAACGTCGGGGCATATCAATAACGGGGGCGATAATTATCGACCAGCGCGCCTAGCGCTGATTTCCCTAACGCCGGCTATCGCTGAATTAAATCGCCGAGATAGCGCGTTATCATCAACGCATAACTCATGGGCGATATATAATCCAGAGATAACGGGGAAATCGCCGTTTTGCAGAGAACATCGCTGGTTTTCCAGCGATGTTCCCTGCAAAACGGCGATATGCTTGATGATACGACCCTGTGGTCGTACCACATCAATCCACCTCCCATTGTCAGCATACATTAGTCAGGATTTTAGCAGACATTAGTTTTCGGTGAAAAATACTGCGGTTTTCGCCGAAAAATACTGCGGTTTCCGCCAAAAACGAATGTCTGCTAAAATCCTGAGGGCCACCTTGTAAATATCGCGATGTGCAATCAGCGATAATTTACAAGGTAGTCCATTAGGGGTACGCCCAGTGACGCCCACTTTGCATCTCATTGGAGATGCAAAGCGAGACGGCGGCAAAACGGCTGCTAACATGCGCTTATGCATGTTAGCACCAGCTTGCAAATAGGGCGGAAACATTATCTCTGCTTTTTGGGCTTTAAAAGCCAAAAAAGCGGAGATAATGCCCTTGAAAATATGCCCCGTCATTTTTAAATCCATTGGTTGAAATCGGGCGCCCTCTTGTGGTTTAAGTGTAAGGCAGCTTTTATAGTGGCCTTCTCTAGTATAGGCCCGGAACCCAGTCTATTTATTTCTCTATGAATATTTAACGATGTTAATGTGTGCATGCTTGCTTCATGCCGCCTGACAATTAGGCCTTTCCCGGACATGCATTCTGAAGTGTTAGCAATTAGCTCCATTGCGGACAGCGACCAGTGACACTGCTTTGCACTGCCTCATAAGCACATATAAACGCCTCTCCACTCGTTCCCAGGTGTTTTCTGCACAGCTGGCTGCTACCAAATAATTTCATTAAGTCTCGTCTCCTGAAAACGCCTCGCTCACTGCAGGTCATTAAAAAACACATGGTTGGTTTTTTATCTAATTACTCCAAAATAACGACGCAAGTCCCAGTGGTAAGCGACAGGATTGTTAATAAGGAAGAAAACTTGGCAAGCACATCCACGCAGCATTTCTTTCATTTTTATTCTATTTGTGTCTCTTTTATTGTAACAAAGTAAGGCCAGTGAAATGCTGTTGCTTGCCCGAGGCAAATAGACTTTTCGCTACTCCGGCTCAACTCATTCATAGTGCAGGGGGACAACTGATGCTAATAGAGGCCGTTTGATGCTAATAGTCTGCGCCCCTCCACCCACCCAGTCAAGGCCGGCTTTAGGGCAGTGCGACTGGTGCAGCCTCACTGGGCTCTGACCTAGGGAGGGGGCGCTGACCTCTGGCAGGGGGGATATTGTATTTAGTAATAACTTACGAATTAAAAACACCTTCAGCAGAGTTCCTTGTGCTTCTAGTTTTCAGGCAGCATTAAAAATGTCAAGCTAACTCTTGGGATGTATGTTCCTGCTCCAGAGAGAGGTCCAAATTTTGACTAGGGGCAGTTTTGACTTCCATATCGTAGAGCTTAGGGTTCATATGCCTGCTGCAAAGAATTTGTACCTTGCAGATCACAGATCTTTATTTTATATGGATAGCTGAGTGATTAATGCTTTTGACACAGAGATCCTTTTGTTACCACAGTTCATAAGATACAACCCTAATACAGAACAATGAGTGTTACGAACTGTCATCAAAGTTTAAACAGGTTAGGACGTCCTGTTTTTTTCACTCAGTCTTTCATAATCTATTCCTTCTGTTGCTGAAACGTGTTTGTTTGTGTAGATATACTTCTTATTAGTATTGTCAGCCTTTACCAGTGCTTTAAAACAAATTAAATGTATTTGTGAGAGGGGCTATAGAGAGATGAGGGGCATTTTTGCCTGGTGGTCGTGAGGGAATCCGAGGAGGTGGTCATGGGGGTGCTAAAAAAAATTTGTTACACACAAGACACTGCCAGGCCAGGTACCTTCGAGTGCACAATTACAGAGAGCACAGACCTCCCTATGAGTGAGGCAGAAGCGGTCGGTGGTGGTAGTAGCTGCCGGGCGGTGACGTGGGGAGGGGGAGGGGCAGGGTGGGTGGTAGTAAACTATGGATTACGGCCGATTACAGGTAAGTAAACATATAAATAAATAAAACAAATTTGGTTGTGCGCACTGCATCCCCAAATACGATGCAGTGCGCGCAACGAAATTCGTTTTTATTTATTTATATGTTTACTTACCTGTAATCGTCCGTAATCCATGGTTTACTACCCCCACCCTGCCCCTCCCCGTCCCCCTCTGAACATCACCGCCCAGCAGCTACTCCCACCACTAACCGCTACTGAAGGGAGGTGCAGGGGGTCCCTCGTCATCAACAACTCAAGGTTCACAGTCTCCAACATAAAGCAGATCCCAGTTAAGGTTCCTTGGCTTGCGGGGTAGACTTAGGTGAGAAGACTAAGGCTTAACTCAAAAGAAGGGTGCGAGGAGAGCCTAGTGCGGTGTCAGGTACCACTCCACACAGCTTGTAACGTTAGTGTTTTGATCCAAGAGCAGCAGCAAAGGAAGGCAGGTCCTAACAGCTCCTCAACCTGCAGCCCTCTTTGCTCCCGCAGAACACTCCACACATCACAGGAGACACCTCCACATAAGGATTCGATAATGGACAGACTCTACGCACCAAGGGCCAGATGTACGACTGTTTTTTGCAGTCTCAAACAGGAAATCAACCAGTTTGCTACCGCAATATAGGTCTGCCTTATTGACAAACCCAATTTTGCGAGTCGGTAACCTATTACCCACTTGCAAAAAAGGGTTTGCAACTCGCTATTAGGAAGTGGCGTGCCAAGGTCGTCCCTTCCTAATAGCAACCCGTACTTCAATGTAAGATTGTTTAGCGGGAACAGGGGTGGGAGCACACCGCTTCACCTCCCAGCAAAGTTCGCCCCTGGCATTGTGGTAAATGCAGTTTCAGTTACTTGCTTGCTTCAAGAGTGTTCGAGTGTTTTGCCACAGTTGGCGCGGATAGTGCTGATCTCTAGACACGTGTTTCTGGTTCTTTAGCCGTCATCAGGAGAGATTACAGTCATTCAAATTTGGGATTTGCTGAGTAGGCTGCCAACATCTTTCTCAGGTCAGGTACCTCTCACAGGCGTGAGGGTGCTTCATCCACGAGCTCGTCAGCTCAATGACTCACAGGAGTACTATTAAACAGGAACAGGGGCGGGAGCACACCGCTCCACCTCCCAGCAAGGTTCGCCCCTGGCATTGTGGTAAATGCAGTTTCAGTTACTTGCTTCCTTCAAGAGTGTTCGAGTGTTTCGCCACAGTTGGCGCAGATAGTGCTGATCTCTAGACATGTGTTTCTGGCTGCAAAACACTCGCAGTTTACCACCCATTTCAAATGGGTGGTAAGCTACTCGAAACGGGAAGGGGTCCCCAGGGGAACCCTTTCCCTTTGTGACTGGCATTGAAAATATTTTTTAAGAGCAGGCAGTAGTTCTAAGGACCACTGCCTACTCCAAAAAAATGAAACAGTAACGTTTCATTTTTCTTTTTTACATGCATCCCATTTTCCTTTAAGGAAAACGGGCTGCATTTAAAAAAAACAGCTTTATTTAAGAAGCAGTCACAGGCATGGTGGTCTGCTAACCCCAGCAGGCCACCATCCCTGGGAGTGCTAGCCATTTCCAATGGGGTCGCAAATTGCACCTGCCTCATGAATATTAATGCGGCAGGCAATTTGCATCCCCATTAGGAATAACAAACAGTGTCTGAGACACTGTTGTAAATTCCAATTTGCGATTCACAAATTGCGAGTCGCAAAATGGCACAATTTGCGAGTCGCAAATTGGATGGGTCATACATCTGACCCCAAGCCCAGAGCACCTAGTTACAGGGTAGCACAGTAAAACATGTTCAGATTAGCCTTGTTTGTTCACAACAATTTTAATAGCAACTCAGATATAAAATATATTTAGGGTATAAACTAGAATACGTCAGTAGAAGACTCAAAGGTTTAAAACACAACCCTATACTAAACATGATACCAAATGTGTAAAGTAAGGATCCAATCATATCTTGCCCTTAATAAGATCATGAATTTCTCCGAGTTCAGGCAAAGAAACATTGGATATTTACTTTCAGAATAAATAAACTACAATACAGCTCACCAAAACCTGAGCTCCTGGAAAAACAGGTAGTACTATTCTCAAATGGTTGTAATGTTCACAAATTCCAATGCTGTCCAACCTTAGGGGAGGTCTAGAACACCCTGAAAATAGGAGAGGAACATCAAAATGCTGTAGTGACACATGATGTGGTGTTCGGAAATGACTGCTAAAAAACATGCAAAAAGAACAAATGATGGCCAGAATGCTGAACAATGTCAAAAACTCACTCCCAGTGCAGGGATCTGGGGATATATCCATAGTTTATTTGCTCACCAAGCCATTCCAGTTTGGACCCAGCCATATGCAAATCAGTCTTGACCATGCACCCAATGGGAATAGTCCAGCCTGAACTGCCAGGCCAGGTTCTAAAAGATACAGCCACTGTTTACCAAAATGGAAGATTGTAAATATTTCCTGCTTTAATAAGACATTTTGGGCCTGATGAAGAGTTTGGGGGAAGGGTACTCCGTCATAAATATGGTGGATATTCCATTAGCCATATTATACATCCACTATATCTAATGCACATGCAATAGGGTGAATGGGATATTCATCACGTTTGTGGCAGAGAATTAAGCATGGGCGAATTTTGCGAATCTGGCGTTCGCGAATTTTGCGAATTTGCGAACTCGCAATCCGCAAAATCCCCGAATTCTCGCGAATTTGCAGATTTTTTTTTTGTGTTCGCAAGGATTTCTGCCAGTTCGCAAGGATTTCTGCCAGTTCGCGAGGGTTTTGTACCAGTTCGCAATTGCGAACTTACAGGTCGGCTCGCAACGGTCGCGATTATGTTGTTTCTAAGTCTGGTTCATCATCACAGGTTCCCAGCACCCTCTGTTTCACCCCTGCCACCCTCTGTTTCACCCATGCCACCCTCTGGTACATCAATGCCACCCTCTGGTTCATCTATATTTACAACAAGGGGTGGTGAGGGACAGAGTCTCTGAATTAAGCAGAAAGCTCTCACCCAGTCAAGAGATCAGGGCTAGATCCAACACCGTTTTTTAGCTCACTGCACCATCCCAGTTTCAGAACCTGGCTGTATGCAAATTAGTCTGTTCCTGTCCCAGTGCATGATGGGAACAGGGCAAACCAAACTACAAAAGCCAATTCTTACACTGGGAAGGAAACAAGCTCCCGGGGACCGGTTTCTGGCATTACAGCCGTCTTCGGCCCGGTTTGCTTGAATCCTGATGGTGCAATGAGCAAGGGTCTCACATCTGAGAATACCCTTCCACGCTTAGGGTGGACAAAAATATTTACAACAAGGGGTGGTGAGGGACAGAGTCTCTGAATTAAGCAGAAAGCTCTCACCCAGTCAAGAGATCAGGGCTAGATACAACACCGTTTTTTAGCTCACTGCACCATCCCAGTTTCAGAACCTGGCTGTATGCAAATTAGTATGTTCCTGTCCCAGTGCATGATGGGAACAGGGCAAACCAAACTACAAAAGCCAATTCTTACACTGGGAAGGAAACAAGCTCCCGGGGACCGGTTTCTGGCATTACAGCCGTCTTCGGCCCGGTTTGCTTGAATCCTGATGGTGCAATGAGCAAGGGTCTCACATCTGAGAATACCCTTCCACGCTTAGGGTGGACAAAAATATTTACAACAAGGGGTGGTGAGGGACAGAGTCTCTGAATTAAGCAGAAAGCTCTCACCCAGTCAAGAGATCAGGGCTAGATCCAACACCGTTTTTTAGCTCACTGCACCATCCCAGTTTCAGAACCTGGCTGTATGCAAATTAGTCTGTTCCTGTCCCAGTGCATGATGGGAACAGGGCAAACCAAACTACAAAAGCCAATTCTTACACTGGGAAGGAAACAAGCTCCCGGGGACCCTCTGGTTCATCATCACTGTAGATTATGGGGGGAAAAAGCAAGCACACCTGCCTGCTTCAACTGACATGAATTAATTTGGGGTTGATTTATTAATGTGTCACTGTTTTAAAATTCCAGTCTGGCACCTGCCTCCTTATCTGTAATTTGCTTTATGTTGCAGTGCAATTTTTTTTTCCAGGACCTTTGTGGCCTACTTGTAGCTATTCTATGAGCCTGCTGTGAGGGTCAGAGCAGGGTCATACAATTGTTGCAACTAGCAACTGAACTCTGGAGGGGCCCTTGTCAGGAAGCACTACAGGGAATGGTTACTAATGATGAGTTTGAACTTTTGAACCTGCTGAATGCTTTCACTTTTGCAAAACTCGTTTTTCTGAAGAACAGCATTACAGCAACTGTAATGCCCCAAACAAGCTTATATGAGAAAGTTGATTTCTAATCCAAAAGTTATCCAAAGAAAATCAAAAGGCCTCAAATTCAAAAAAGTGCAGGCAAATGTCAACCTGAGGAGTTATTCTGATAAAAATCATCATTTTCAGAAGGTCTATGCTGCTTGCTAGTAGATTTCTTGTGCAGGATTGCAATTTTTGTACTTTCGCGAGTGCGAGATTGTTGCTGCCCGCCGCACCTACATGTTCGCAATTGCGAACTTACACCGCACGCCGCAAAATTGTATCACCAAGAAAAAAAAATCCGCTGCGTGCGAATTTGCGGATTTTCGGTAAATTCGCGAGCGTTCGCGGATTGCGAATTTACCGAAAATCCGCAAAATCCGTGAGCGGAACGGATTTTCCGCCCATGCTTACAGAGAATCCATCCAACAAAGTCTAATTCATAATCTTAGCATTGCTCTCAATAAGTTAAAAATGTTGACAAACTTTGGTGCTCATGAACATCAGATTTATGTAATTTAAACTATGACCACAACAGCATAAACAGTGTTTTGGGGACCAGCAAATCAAATGAACAGTGTCTTGGAGTTTGCACTCATCATATATGGAGGTGTACCAATGGTGCGAATAGGGACACTAGGGTAACGACCCAATAGCACATAGATCTCAGAAAATGTTCAATGAGCTACAAAGAAGCTCCAGCTTATATTCGCAGGAGTCAGCCATTGGTAGCATTGCAGTCCCCAATCACATCAAATCGATCCTTATTATTTCAGAGGATGAGTCAATCACGCAGGGCTCAAGGTGACTGCTCCAGTTGCTGGTTTGCCAATAAGCTATATGGATTCCCTTTAGACTACCTAAACGAAGGGGGGGCAGGAAATAGAATCTGGGATGATAGTGATCTCTGTAGACAGCACTTAACCGCCATCTTGTACACACTATTTTTAATCTACGACAAATCTCCAAAAACATTTACAGGTGACCCTAACTTAGGCATACTGGGGAGCTTTGCAATTCCTAATCAAAACTCACATACACTAATCTTCATGAAAGGGGGATGTCAGTGTTCACAAACATTATATTTCATAACAAAAATCACTTACAAAGTAGCCACCAGCGCCCAAGGTCTTGGATTTTTATTTACTTTGGAAGGTCAGGAGTCAGCTTCACGAGTGGCTCCCAGTACCTTCACAACAGCTTCATCCAGTCAGGACCAAGCCTAGGGGGTTAAATAGGACTACCACTTAGAACATGTGGTGGGGACACAAATTTGATTTTCACATCTGAGGACCCACCTATGGGTGATTTTGAGGAAATCCATCTGCAGTTCAGGGAGTCGCTAGTTATTTGAAGCACCTCGGACATTCACCAAAAGCAAAAATCCACGGTATCACTGGGACAAAAGCAAACAGTGGCAATGCACAAGCTGCGCAGCTTGTCAGAGATATTTGTCCTTACAGATACCTACAGTATTGCCCAAAAAAGGGCTGAGAGTGAATAGGATGTTCTGTATGTCACAGGAATACAAGACAGAAGTACTGGTTTTCAGCGATAATACCTATGCATGGGATTCCACTTGATGGCCGTCCGAACTAGGACCAACACCCTCAAACACAGACCACACAAGAAATCTAGGGATGATCCACATCCTACGCATGCTGTGAAAGAACTTCAAATGGTTGCCACAGAACGCCAGATGGACCATCATACAAGCACTCCCCCCAAGCAGGCTGTATTACGGCAACACTCTCTACGCTGGAATCTTGAAAGAACTCCTATACAGCAGACTCCAGACTATCCAGAATGCATCCGCAAGACTCATACCTGACTACCTATGCCACACCCTCATCACACCGCACCACAGGAAGCTTCACTGGCTTCGCATTCACAAGTGAAGCCAATTCAAACTTCTCACACTCACATGCAAAGCCATACAGAGCACAGGACCAGAATACCTGAACAGCCGCATATACTTTCACCAACCCACCAAACACCTACGCTCTGCTTCGCTCTCACTCCCACACTCACCCCACATCCGCAAACTGCAGGTAGTTCATTCTAATACATCACTAGGGTTGGACAGGGAATGGAAACCTGCCCTGGCACATTGCTTGACGCCCACAACCCTAGGAGGGAGGATAGTGCGGCCGAGGGGTTTGCTCAGGCCGGTTTCAGCTGAATTTGTTACACAAGGCCCCCCCGCCCCCCCAGGGGCCAAACCCAGCCCCCATCCTGGCGGCCCACCGGGGAAATGTCTGGTGTCTGCTACTGCCAGTCCGGCCCTGTACATCACACCCAAGACATGGAATGACCTCCCTCAACACATCAGAGTCTCCTCCTCAGTTATTGAGCTGTGCAAGAAGCTGAAGTTCTAGCTTTTCATACAAGCATCTTGGGACCACACACCTAGACACTTTCCCCAAACACCTGATACCCTCTTGTGTGATTAGTGTGCTATACAGATCAACATAACATAACAAGCGTGTCCTGTGAGTAGACTAGGTGGTCCAAATAAATTAGAACCTAATTAGACATTATAAAGGCTTTTGGAGAATGCCTAGTGGTAGGCCTCAGGCTTGCATGAGATAAGCTGAACAGCAATACCCTCTTCTTCTGGAATCCTCTTGAAAGTTAGAACAAACCCTCGTCTGTATCTCCTCTTTCCAGGATGATAGCAGAGACAGAACTACAAATTCCTGTGGAGGAAATGAAACTCAACCAAATGAATATCAACCAAGACTGCGCGGTTCTGAAAGACATGGCTATCCATAGGTGGAGTGTCATTATGATGTCAATTATATGAATAGCTAATCATGGCCTAATTCTCTTTCCATTCTTTCTTATAAATTTTGATGCAGCAATCTGAGCCTTTCCTTACTCTATCACCATGGCTTAGATTAGTGTGGCAATAAACCCAGAAAGCAGCTATCTATGTGGACAAGGTGACCAGAGCTATAACAGTGCTGTGATGAACCAAGCGTGTCTGGATGAAGAGAGGTGGCCATTGGTGCATGGGATAAACCCTATGGGCCAATGACCATTCCAGGTTTGAAGGGCAGTGATGGCAGCACATTCCAGTGGCTCTAACTGATGACATATGAGGTTCTACACAATGGTGAGCTATCATGCTCCTAACCCCAGGCCTGCCTTAAACTTTTGATGCTCCCCAGCATGCTGTGTTATCCAGTGGGTTGACAGCCCCTCCATACACTATGCCACCATGCTAACCCCTACCTGTGCTATACATCTGACTGGGGTTGTGAATGCTGGACGTAGACCCAGCCACTGTTATCTAGCTGGGCTGGTGCGCATAGTGATGAACACTGTTTTCCCAGCAGCATGGCAGGCAGAATCCAGCACCAACTGGGGTGGTCTCTCTGGCCAGTGACCTTTCCACCAATGATCTGCACGGGAACCAAAAGTTGAACAGATCTATCTTATTTACAAACATACTTTTAAGGTAATGTTAACATTTTCAGGGTATGCAATGTGGTGCAAACTGATTGTCTAGATAGCTCGCATTTTAGACAAACATGGTCTATTACCAACCAAAATCCAGCATTCACTATCATGAGAAGTCTCCCTTAACATTGTGGCAGAAGAGAAATGTATGCATCAGGGGCAGGGTATCAAATGAGACTCAGAGACAGGCTCTAGGATTTAGGTAGAAGTCTGAAATTGCTGTGACTTAAGAGCAGAGATGTGGCCCAAATTCATCCTCAAGAACACCAAGGCCAATATATTCAAATCTACGTTGAAGACCTGGGACTTTTGCGATAGAATACCAAGAAAAAACAATTCATAGAATATTATTACTGAGAAACCATTTCATCTAAACTGTGTAATGGAAATCTTCAGAATGAGTGGCATTTACCTTTTCGTAGAAACCAATTCATAGAATGTCTTTTTGTTAGAAATTGGCTTTTCAATGTCTATTTTTTAAGTGTTGAAGGAAGTGGCCTTAGGGGCTACCCGGGTTACTTACAACCATCTGCTATGCCTTCCCAAGAATGAAGAGTCGGTCAGACAGTAGAGAATACAAACTTACATCTTGTATTAGCAATGCTCTGCCCCCCAAAGCCCCTCACCACACCTAAATTACACTCATTCCTGAAGCCTAAAAGCCCATTCTATCCCAGAAATCCACCAAAACTGAACCATTAATTCATTGACTACCCCTACCAACACTCATTATATTATCGAACCCTAAAAATCCCTTTTAATGCCTAATCCCACCAATCCCATACCCCTTAAAACACCACAGGACACCCAAAATCCACCCATTCCTAAAACCTAAAAACCCTCACCGCCCTTAAACACCAGCCATCCATGACCCATAAGAACTCCTCATCACCCTAAACTACTCATCCCTGAACCCTAAAAACCCTTTTCTATTTCTAAATTCCACCCATTGAATCCTTAAAACCCCTCACCACCCTAAACTCACCCTCATCGTGAACCCTAAACAATTCTTCACCACTATTGCACTTACCCATAATTGAACCTTAAAAAATCTCACCAGCCCTAAACTCCGCCCATTCATAAACCTTAAAACCCCTCAACATCCTTACAGTCCAACCATCCCTGAAACATAAAAACACACCTCACACCTAAACATCACTCATCCGTGGACCCTAAAAACCCTCCACCTGCCCTACACTCCATGCATCTCTGAACCCGAAATACCCCTTCCAATGCCCAAACTCCAATCATTCCTGACACCTAAAAACCTCTCTTCACCCTAAACATTACCCATCCCTGAACCCAAAAACACCACCAGTAGCCAAAAACTCCACCCAAGTTTACATTTTAGTTTTTTTCTTAAAATGATCTTTCCTTTAAACATGTTACTTTTAATTTACAATGTTTTTGTAGTTCCTTTAATTTGTCTTCCCTTAAAATGAGTTTTCCATGATGTGGTTTCCTCCAATGTGGTTTCTCAGTTTTCGTTTTCCAATAATTCACACACATCACTTACCAAGACCCATGTGTTACTGCTGCTGCAAAGTTGCATCAATTTTTCCTCTGTGCCCTCCTATGTTGCCTTAGAGTTTTACCTGAGCCCTTTGTCCACGATGACGCCGCCACCACTGAGAAAAGTGCTCTAGTGGACGAGCAGTTGCTTTTAATGTTGGATTGTCTGAAAGACTTGGACAGGTTGCATTGACTATGTCCGTCTGACACAGTGATTTTATGTTCCCGTAGGTGATGGTAGACATGGATTGCCGGAGATTGAATCCCTTTGCCTTTTCTGTTGTAGAAAAGCTGCATCCCTGAACACCACAATGGATAAGTTACACTGGGTAGAGTACCGCCATTCTTTTGTAATGGGGCATGAAGATGTGGCTTCTCCTTTTTATGTCTGTGAATTGTCCATTAATCTGGGTGCTGCTGTGCTGGCATCTACACCAGGAACCGACATGACCATGCCTGGTCACAGAAATCCCTTTCTAGCATTAAGATAGCACAAAAGCTGTAAGTGCCTGACTCCATTCACAAGACAGCCATCAGTGCAACAAGTGCAGATGATGCCATCACTGCCTCTGCTTGTCAAAAAAAGCAACTAGAACTGAACAAAAAGGTAAATAAAGTACAGTTTAACCCTGATCACCCATGTATCTAAACAACAACTTAGAGCCTCTTTAAAATTACATATTGAATGGTTCGCTCCCCACTTTATGGGGTGAACAAAAGCAGAAATTAATTGAATTATAGAATCTAGATCATCAAACTTCATGGAGATTCTATCGCTCACAAACTATCCTATTATAATATACATTTGGAACTTGGTGTAAATTAAAGTCCGAATCTCTTATACGGAAGTAGTGTGGATTGGACAACCTAATTGATGTGTATTACTCAGGTGTAAACTGTATCTGTGTTTCTAAGCTTCCATATTCCTCCAAAATTAAGCTAAAACTTCTTAAACTTACTACCACTCAAGAGTCAAAGCAAAACTTGCTTTGGAAAAGCCAGACCAATATTCTTTGGCAATACTTGCTAATGTAGGCGTAAAGCATAGGCAGTAAAGAACATTGTAAGCATGTGCCTCTTTTTTTATGATCATCCCTTAGGTTTTGGACTGATGCTGCTGGTTTTTTAGACTCTGCGAGTGCCCTATGGCCTGCTAACCAGACCTCAGTGCCAATGCTCTGACCCTTCATTTTTGTTTGTTTAATTGGCATGTACCCAAGTGGCATGTTAACTTACTTTTAAGTCCCTATTATGTGGTGCCCGGGGTACCCAGGGCAAGTAAATTAAAGTGTCCCTCATGGGCTGCAGAATTTACTGTTCCACCATGAGTGTGACAAAGTAAAACATGTCTCCCAGCCTGCAACTGCAGACTGGTAAAGCAGTTTGCTGCTAACAAGACTTTGTCATTTAAACCAATGACAACGTCCAGACCTTTCTTTTTAATATATATGTCACCCCTAAAGTAGGCCTGTCAAGCCAAAAGCTGAGTGCTGTTTATTAAAAAGTGAGACGTGTTTTTATATGTCCTCACAGTAAAAAAAAAATTGACTTGTTTTAAAGGCTGGTAGATTGAATGGCAAGTACAGGGTTACACGCTGACCACTCAGTCGTACTAACTTCTGAATGGGACTATTAGGTAACAAAAGAATTGTTGCATTCCTCCAGGGCCGGCCTTAGGCATGTGCAAGCTGTGCACCTGCACAGGGCCACCAATTCCCAGGGGCCACCACATCAATATATATCCTTAATATAATAATCCTCTGAGGATGGATACATATTTGTGTGGGGGCCCCTGGCAGGGATTTGGTGGCCTCTGGCTCTATACAACTTCCAAACACCATGACCCCCCCCCCCCCTCTTCACTGGCCTCCGCGCTCCGCCCCACCCGGACCCCCTCTTCCGGGGCCCCCTACCTACGCTCCCTGCCCAGGGCCACCATGAACCTAGAGCCGCCCCTGATTCCTCCGACTTGATGCTCAAGTCAAATTTACTGCAACATTTGAGTAAAAGGCAACTTTAGAAAGTTGTGACTCTGTTGCCTACGTTTTACAGATATGCTGGCCGCAGGGCAGCCTTCTGCCTCCTACGGAGAGTTGAGAGCGACTCCCAGGGAAGGACAAAATAGAGGCCTGCCATTGGAAGAGGAATTACCCCTACCCGGCAGGAAGCCAACAGGTTGTGAGTTCAAAAGCCGAGCTTCAAAGGGGAAGACACTTTTGTAGGGCAAATGGTGGACACACAGCTCCAGTACAAAGGCTGATGTTGGGGACTGAGAGGGGGGAACAGTGGTAAAAACCAGTTTTCCCATGAGGTTGTACTCGGATAGCCACACCTCTAGGGTGAGCTACCAAGCTCCACACACTGGGAGAAGGGTTGTTTCATGATGGGGGTGGGCAGAATATTGGACTCTGGGATAGCTAGATGTCACACATTACAGGAAATCATCATCAGGCAGGAGAGGACCTACAAGCCCATTGGCTTGTAGGTCCCCTCCTGCCTCCTTATCGTATCCCCAGAGTAGTGGGCATAAAAGTGGCACCCTCAGCACCTAGACCTCAGATCACAACTGTACTGGAGAAACGATCGAAGAAGTACTGCCCACCTAGTGGCTAAAAGGGGAGATTAGATACAGACCCGGCGGGGGAAATTCCCAGTCCTTTGAACTTAAAATAGGCGTCTGCCAGGGCTGGATTCTGGGCCCCTTTTTATTTATCATGTATATAAATCGGCCAGAGGAGGTGCTCATCCATATTAGCTTGATGTTCTCAAAGTAGGTGGAAGAGTTATTCCAGTACTTTTATATGCTGACAAGGTGGTTTTAATTGCTCTTAGAGCCAGGAGCATCCAATGACTTTTAGACACAGTTATCGATTTACGAACAGCTAGGACTTACCTCCAAATTTTAAGAAATCACATTTTATGGTGGTAGGCCCCAAGAACACAAGATCTTGTAATCTCACAGCACAGGGTCAGGTCTTAACCATTTCTCTTATGTGGGTCTGTTACTCAATTCGGGTCTCAGTTGAGACTTTACAAAGAGCCATCTAGTGGCTATATGATTTTGCCAAACGCATCGGGCACAAGCCCCCAGACTTCTATTAGATGTATACAAGGCTAAATGCGACCCAATGGCGACTTTTGGTAGTGAAATTTGGAGGTATGCCAATATTTACCATGCCCAGATGATAGATAATACGTTTTTTAGAAACCTACTGGCCGTCAGTCAAGGAACTCCTACTGAAATTATTAACTAGCTGGGCATGTCCTCTATTGCAGATTTTTTTTGTGTTTGTCTGCTTTTACTGTGGAGTTCTGTATGGTACAAGGAGGATTTACATTTTAACAGGCTCAGACTTCAGGATTGTTTGCTTTTAGATAATGTAGCCCAAATCCCATGGCTACAATATGTTAAAAAATCTTTTTATGAATTAGGACAGCCATGTTTATTTACTACCGTCATGGACATAATGAATAGTGATCCTGCATGGGTCAAACAGGCTTTCTTACAAAGGGTGGCTGCTGAACGGGAGATTTCTGCTTTAAAAAAGCTGACCTTCCGCAAGTATGTCCTGGTCAAATATGTCAGTGGGATACACCCCTATCTCCTTCTGAAAATGCCCAATAGGCAATGTCGTTTCTTGACACTTTTGAGGTTGGACATTGCTCACCAGCTTTTGTTTCTAAAGAGGGGTTGGTATAGATCATCTATTTTGTCTGTTGGCAACCGTGACAATGTCTCTATTTGTGACACCATGCATTCGTCCAGAAAGTTTCTAATCTTCGACATAAGTGTATCAGGCCTCTTTTGATCTCCGAACACTTCAGACATATTAGGCCTGCGTAACTCTTCTTACAGATGCTAGCAACACCCAAAATGTGTTTTCTGTATCTCATTTTCTTTCTTGTGTCCTATCTGTAAGCTATTGAAATTTTAGGAACTAGCCCTTAGAGGATAATGATGGTAATTTTAATATTTATCTCATTTTTATTTATTTGTTCTTATTTACTGATACACGTTTTTTCTAAACGTTTATTCAATGTATTTTTTACTGATACATGCTTATTTTGATATATTGCTGCTGCTCGATGAGATGTACACTTTCATGATTTTAGCAAAAATCGAGAAAAGTTTAATGAACTGAATGACTGCCCGCTAAGCATGAGCGAATTTTGCGGATCTCGCGTTCGCGAATATTGCGGATTTGCGGATTCGCAATCCGCAAAATCCGCGAATTCCCGCGAATTTTTTGTTTTTTTTGTGTTCGCCCGTGTTTCTGCCAGTTCGCGAGGGTTTTTACAATTTCGCAATTTGCGAACTTACCTGTCGGGTCGCAAGTTTTGCGAACGTGTTGTTTCTACGTGTCCAGCCTGTTTGGGACACTCTTCTTCATCACTGCCACTCTCTGTCACCACTGCCACTCTCTGACTACTCATGCCACCCTCTGGCCCACCCATGCCACCCTCTGTTTCATCACCACACCCTCTGGTTGTCCAGTGTACATTATTTTCGGCAAAGCAAAGCACACCTTCCCTGCCTCAAGTGACCTGAATTAATTTGGGGCTGATTAATGTGTCACAGAATATTTTTTTAGCTGGCACCTGCTTCCTTAGTGCGCCCTGATTAGTGATCTTTTGCACTTGCTAAGTGCTTTCATTGTTGCAAAATTAGTTACAACACCTGCCCTGCCCCAACTGACAATAATGAATTAGGGGCTGATTAATGGATTTTAACTTCCAGCCTGGCTCCTGCTTGTCTCCCTTAGCTGTAATTCAGGACCTTTGTGGCATATGTGTAACTATTCTGAGGTTCAGAGCAGGGTCACATAATAGTTTCAACTGGCAACTGAACTCTGGAGGGGCCCCTCAGGAAGCACTACAGGAAATGGCTACTAATGATGAGCCTGAACTTTTGAACCTGGTAAGTAGTTACTTTCAGTTTTGCTAAGATCGTATTTCTGCAATTTTGCACTTATTCGCGGGGCGCGAACTCACGCGAACAGTGCGAGCAGTGCGAGCAAAATCCGCTGCTCGCGGATTTGCGGATTTTGCGGGAGATTCGCGAATCTCGCGGATTTCCCGAAAATCCGCAAAATCCGCGAGCGGAACGGATTTTCCGCCCATGCCTACTGCCCGCCTGATTCCTGGACCTGGCAAAGAGAGACTGCACCAAGGATGGACTTCACCTGCTGCTTCTGGGCTAGCAAAGAGTGGACTGTGCCTTTGGTGCCTTGCTTGAGGAACTGTCATCCCTCAAGCGCCAGACAGAAGCAGTTGGCTGACTTCCTTTTACTGATCCAGGGCAACAAAAGCTGAAGAAACTGCCTTGATGGGTTCGTAGCCAAAATTGCTTGGTCGCCGCTGACTGTCAAAGCGCAGGCCGGGAGACCAAGCTCAGACACTTCAAAGTTGCCCCCGAGTCTGCTGGACCCAGGAGAGTTGTCAAAGTGCAGTTGAATTCCAAGACAGACACTAGCTGCAGATAAAGGAAACAGTGGTGACCAGAGACCAGTAGACCTGTGGCAACTGGTTTTTGACTGAACTTCACCTAGACTTCAAGGGACATCAACGTCTGTGGTCAAAGTTGCCCCACCATGTTCGTGGACCATGGGGTTGCCCCAAGAAGACCCCTGCCGACTGGGTCAGCATCCGCTGCTTCTTCAGCATCCTGTATTGGCTGCATAAGGACCACTCCATTGATGTCTATGGCGGTCTGCCAATAGAGCCTGGAACTGGATTGGAAACAGTTTTGACTGCAAGGTAACTTTCCAGCTAATCCTTATTGGCCCCTCTGACTTTCTCCATGCTAGAGCTGGTTACCCACAGCAGGCCAGAGTAGCTAAATACAACTTTACAAAACGTTTCCAAAGTAACTAGGAACCGTGGTAGTTGCCTATGCGCGTTTGCATTTGAGTGAAAAGAAGTATTTTATAGAGCCCAAGTAGCTCGCCGTGATCGTATAGCGGTTAGTACTCTGCGTTGTGTGAAAATAAGTATTTTATGAATTGCTAAATAATTTATATCTTCAGAACCCTATGGTGAGCTTTTTTCATTTTGTAATCTAAAAATTCATGAAAATAAAATCTATTTTTATAAATTGGTATCGGATTTTATTTGTGTCATGTTTCTTTCTAATTCAATTATTTTGGTAACTCTAATATATATTACCAACCTGCAGTCACAAGTAGGAAATTATAGTTAGGACCTAGGGCCTGATTTTGACCTTGGCGGAAGGGTTACTCAGTCAGAAAGGATATTCCATCCGCCTATATATAAATCCCAAAGTTTACAATAAGATTTATGTTTTAGCCGATGGGATATCCGTCACTGTTGTGATGGAGTAAGCCAACCACCAAGAACTAAATTAGTCCCCTAGTTTCCATAGCAAAAGAGTTTTAAGATATGCTTATAACTTTGGTGCTCCTGAGTTTAGTTATGCATGTAAAATTTCGGGGTGATCCGTCAAGCAGGAGCCGAGAAAAAGGCAGGGGTAAAAAAAAGTGCTTTTTCCATGTTAATTCCCATAGAGATTTTAGAAACGACTACAGCCCGAACCACAGGACAGAATAACACTAACTGTGGCAGAAAGGTAGCTCTTGGTCAGAAAGAGCCCTTTTTGTTATTTGGTGTACATTCATTCAGTAGTTTTGAGATATTAAAGGAAAAAAATTGTATATCTAGAGGCATGAACCCTCCGTGAAGCATCCTGATCTTGTGCAGAGACCTGATTGGCTGCCAACACTTCAACCAGGTTATTGTTGACATTCACTTGGTAATTGGACTCCGCCAAATCCCAAACATAAATATCAAAAAGAGAAGGGGACAGAGTAGAAATACCTTACCCACTAGGCTTTGTACTTGGGTCCCACAGGGACACAGCCAGGTCCAAAAAGCATTTGTTTTTATTTTTGAGGCGGAAATTGCAATGTATTTGCAAGTTTGCAGCAATTTAAATTTTTTAAAACAAGCACAGTCTCCCCCGCTTGTTTCTCTTTCTGCCCCCGGGTGGGCTGGGTCCAGGGGGCAAGAGTGAATTATAGAAAGAGGAGGGGGTGCATGCGGTAGTTTAAGCCCCGGGGACCACCACCTCCCTGGGGCATGTTTACATAAAAGGAGGGGGGCCGTGCGGACCCCCTGCGGCCCTTAAAAATATGCCCCGGACACTGCCAGTTCTCCAGGCCACAAAACAAGTAACACGGGGAGGGAGGACATGTAGTACACTCCCGGGACATATTTGGCCCTGGAGACCCCCACCTACCCGGAGCATGTGTTGATTTAAAGTGGGTGAGTGGCCGTCCAGCCCAGCCCTGCTCCGGGGCCAATTTCGGACCCGGGGACCACCATATCCTCGGGGCTAATCCTGTGCAAAGTAAAGGATGAGGGATGTGCAGCCCCCTCCTGGGGCCATTATTGGCCCTGTGGACCACCAGTGGCCCACCCTCGAGAGACAACAGTTTGCTTTCACTTGGCAGGAGCTTTGACAGCTCCTGCCAAGAGAGATTGCAAACTGTAAGTCCGCTCCCAGTGGACAAGAGCAGGAAAACGGCTCCTGCGTCCTGTCAAGTGTGCAAGAAAACAGATGAAAAAATTGCTCCCACATTCAGGGAAAAGTATTTTATCTGCTGCTTGCGTGTGGGAGCAATGCCGGTTCCCGCTGGAGGCCGGGTGCCAGCAGGAACTGCAAGGGCACTGAGGTTCCCCCGGGGTCACCAATGTTGCACACTGGGTGCCCTGGGTGGGCTCCAGGGGACCCAGAATCAGGAGGCTGGGCCCTTGGAAATGGGGTCCCCAGGGTCAAAATCAGCCTGGAGACGGAGGCCGCACAGGCCCACATCCCCTTTAGTTAAAAAATAAAAGTGGAAGTACCCTTGTTTGTTGGAGATTTCCATCTTTGTAATCTCATTGTCTCCTCTTGACAAGGATTTATGTTATCACAGATTTGTGAATGAAGACACTCACGGATCAATCACATTGCCGAAATTACATGCACACAAGGTCACTGGAGACATTACCATGTGGTCCTTTACTCAGATGTAGTGCAGAATATGCACTAGACATTTACTCAGCGAGGCAGCGCTTACTAATTAACCAGTAGAAAGTACTCCAGTTGCCTAGATATTTTAGGCAAAACTGTGGACTCTTCTTGGGGAAAAAGGGGTCTGTTATGGCCCTGAGGCTTATTTCACAGAAATTAAACCTCAATGGGAAGCATTTAGAAATATAAATACAGCAGGTGCCCCAGTTGAAGCTCCACTTCTGTAAAGCATGTATGATCCTAACTTCTTGGGCTTGGCAAAAGCAAAGAAAGTGTGTTCCCTCTCAAATTCCACTTTGAAAATCAATCTGAAATCCTTAATTGGGGTGAATGCATCATTGATCTATTGGAGCACAATCGAATCTGTAGTGACTATTATGAGTGGTTTCTTTCTTGTCTTGAGAGCAGAGTCCATGGTTCTCCCTATTAATTACACAGAGTATGCAAATGTCCAAAATCATCTACACAGTCCGCCCGTATGGCCAAGCCCTTTTTTCCTTAGTAGTATGCAAAGGTCTTACTGTCTTTTCCCATGTTGATGGACAGCTTACCAAAATACCCAACCAAAATACCCACAAGCCCGTTTCTTGCTGATTTTGATGACGCAATCTAGATGCAGAGGAAACTTGAGGATATCTCCACCAAACAAAGAAGCACTTACGCCATATAGTGAGGCGGAAGTACCCTTGTTTGGTGGTGATTCCCCTCTTTCTAGTCTCATCCTCTTCTCTAGATGAAGATTCATGTTATCACAGACTTGTGGATCAAGATATTGGTAGGAGCAATCACATTGCCGAAATTACATACACACAAGGTCACTGAAGACATTTTCTCATGGTCCATTAGGCAGCTGTAGAGTTGAATATGTACTAGTTATTACCCAATGAGGTAGCACTTACTAATTAACCAGTAGAAAGTACTTCTGTTGGGAAGAATTTTTCTGCAAAACTGTGGATTCTGATGTTCCGTTCTGGTACAGTTACTCACAGAGCTACTGACAATCCCATACCAACACTCACATACCCAGTGACACACCCCTTCAGCCGATCTCACATACACTCACAGACCCGCAGAGCTACTCACACACCCATACAGCCACTAACACACCCACTCACAGGTCCACACAGCTACTTACACACTGACAGACCCTTACAGCCACTCACACACACATTCACAGACCCATGCAGCCAATCACTCAACCACTCACAAAGGTTGCAGGTTACAGTTAGGAAATAAAAATAAAAAAACCTTGGCAATTCACAAAAAATACAAAGGTTAAGGGACGCTATAGTTAGAAAATAACATTAAAGAAACTTAGAAATTCACAAAAAAAACAAAGGTTACAGGGACATTATAGTTAGTAAATAGATTTTACAAAACCTTTGAAATTCACTGAAAAAACAGAAAGGTTAAAGTGAAATTCAGCAGATATTGTTACCTGATCTAACTACAACTTATGTCCCCAACATTACACTGCTTATGACCTCACATATTACATTACTCATGACATAGATAGGGATATCACTCATGACATCACAAATGACATCTCAAATGACATAGCTGGGGATAGGTATAACTAAAGGAAGCAGGAAGATAATTAGGCCTGGGCGGTAAATTCCGTTCCTCTCACGGAATTTGGGTAATTTCGCGGTCTGCAGAGAACACAGAATTGCCAAAAAATCTCTTACTGTATACCTACCCGCTCTACATATATGGGTTGCTTCTGTGGTACTAATACATTTTCTATAAGTTGTATATTCAGAATTGTGACTTAAAATCCGACTTTACCATGAAAGAGGGCATAAAATTGTAATTCTTTAGAGACCAAACTCAACAATACTACTTACTCCGAATCAAAACTTATCAATTGTTCAATGAAATAAGGTAACCCAATGTTATCCTATGGGAGAGGTAGGCCTTGCAGTAGTGAAAAATCAATTAAGAAGCTTTCACTACCATGAAATGTAAAACTAAAAAATACATTACCAAGTTTTTAAATATACTGCACCCTGCCCAATGGGCTGTTTAGGGTCTAGCCTAGGGGTAACTTATATGTAGTAAAAGTGAAGGTTGAGGCCTGGCAAAATGTTTATTCTGCCAAGTCGGAATGGCAATTAAAAACTGTATGCACAGATTTTAGAAGGCTACTCAAGTGGGTGGCACACTCAGTGCTGTAGGCCAACTAGCAGCATTTACTTTACAGGTCCAGGGTAACTGTAGTACCGCTTTACTGGTGACTTATATGTAAACTAAATGTGCCAATTGAGTGTAATCTACTTTTACTGTGTTTATAGGAGAGAGCACAAGCACTTTAGCGATGGAAAAGTGAGAAGAGTCCTAAAGCCACTGAAATGTGTACAGAAAACAGGAGAGTTGAAGGCAAATCTTTTGAGGGTGACTCTGAAGAGAAGGACAAGTCCAACAATGTGGTTTCAGGGGTTTTCTTTTTGCACATGAAAGAATTTTGCTTGTGTGCACCCCATGGGCACTTTGAGGGTAAAGCATTTGGAGGTAAATCTTTTCAATGCTGCAGTGATAGTGTTAGGGAAGAAGCCCCCTGTAGGTCAAAATACATCATCGGGATCAAGAATCCAGCAATTTAAGATATATTACTATCTTGGTGTACGGGTGGATGGATTGGGTTCATTGGGTTGCCATAACAACAAGATTATTTAGTACAGATGCTGGGAGAATCTTAGCACTTTTAGCCACACTGGGAGGACAATTGCTCAATAGACCCTTCAGGTGTCTCATCATTATGGGCCTTTGCTTCTGCACCATATGTGGCCAAGCGTTGTGAATATGAGTGGGCTAAGCTCATTGTGACAGCTGAAACAAGCTCACAGGAACAGTCCTAGGTTTGTACTCTTGATACAGTGGTTAAAGCAGAAGCGAGGGGTGGTCTCTATTGAGGACTTGTTGGCAATAAAACCGTTCCTCTGCTCGGTGAGGTTTTAACCCAAGATATGGCCAGATTACTTGAGGATTTAATAGCATATATACGCAATTTTGCTCACTCTCAGACACTAAGGGGCAGATGTATCAAGATTCCATTTTGCGATTTCTAAATAGGGATTTTTAAGGAATCGCTATTTAGAAATCGCAAATTGGGATGTATGTAAAAAATCGCTATTTTTTTGCGATTTCTTAATCTTCCTTATTTGCGAATTCGCAATTTGCAAATTCGCTATTAAGGAATAATTTCCCATTCATTCCTATGGGCCAGGAGGCCCATAGGAATGATTGTGAAATTAATCTCAATTCGCGATTCGCAATTTGCTAATCGCAAATTGAGAATAATTTCAAGGGTGCAGGGGTGTCTCAAGGACACCCTGCTGCACCCCTGAAATGTACATGTGTGTGCATATGGCACACAATAGAATTCAACAGAAGGAGGTACCCCTGATATCTGTGCAGGGAAGGGGGTCTATGTGTCAGAAAAACAAAAAACCCTGTTTACGCAATGGTGGCTAAGGTGGCCAATCAGAAATAGTACTGAGAGGGGTAGACAACGGATGAGTAATTATCCTTATGATAATTTTCTCACCTAGATCTATTTGAGAAGCAGGTACTAAGCATTCACACAGTGGTATAAGAAAATATACTTCACAGAACAATTTTGTGTTGGTTTTGTAAAAAAGTTGTCACAATTTATTACCTCCCTATATGGGTTACAATCTACAACATGATAAAAACATTAAAGTTAAAAACCACAAAAGTGGTGAAGCAATGATTATACAGTGGAACAAAACAGTCGACGCGGCGTTTCGGTGTATTTCTAATTTCTTCACACCTTCTTCAGGACTTTTGTAAATATATTCACTCAATATCTGCTTTAAAATGGACAAGGCTTAAAATTTCCTTTCCTTTACATTCGGATTGATGTCAATAGTATTTCATACGCTTCGTATTAAATGACGAGAGCCTAAAGGTACACGGAGGAGCCACCATCAATATGAGGGAATGGTCATCTTTTTCATAAGATCTGTTTCTGTTTAATATTCAGAAACTATTTGTGGATGTTGACCAAGGTACAATCAAACTCGTTTTTCCAGTCTTCACCTTCTTGATGTGATGAAGAGGTCTAGTCTTTGGACTCGAATGTGGCCTCCCTGCTCCTCCGTATGTCAGGACTCCATAACGATTTATGGAGTCCTGACATACGGAGGAGCAGGGAGGCCACATTCGAGTCCAAAGACTAGACCTCTTCATCACATCAAGAAGGTGAAGACTGGAAAAACGAGTTTGATTGTACCTTGGTCAACATCCACAAATAGTTTCTGAATATTAAACAGAAACAGATCTTATGAAAAAGATGACCATTCCCTCATATTGATGGTGGCTCCTCCGTGTACCTTTAGGCTCTCGTCATTTAATACGAAGCGTATGAAATACTATTGACATCAATCCGAATGTAAAGGAAAGGAAATTTTAAGCCTTGTCCATTTTAAAGCAGATATTGAGTGAATATATTTACAAAAGTCCTGAAGAAGGTGTGAAGAAATTAGAAATACACCGAAACGCCGCGTCGACTGTTTTGTTCCACTGTATAATCATTGCTTCACCACTTTTGTGGTTTTTAACTTTAATGTTTTTATCATGTTGTAGATTGTAACCCATATAGGGAGGTAATAAATTGTGACAACTTTTTTACAAAACCAACACAAAATTGTTCTGTGAAGTATATTTTCTTATACCACTGTGTGAATGCTTAGTACCTGCTTCTCAAATAGATCTAGGTGAGAAAATTATCATAAGGATAATTACTCATCCGTTGTCTACCCCTCTCAGTACTATTTCTGATTGGCCACCTTAGCCACCATTGCGTAAACAGGGTTTTTTGCATATGGCACACATACATGCCCTAAGGGCATGTGTGTGCGTCACATGCCACCTTCAAAAATGCCAAATTGTGCATTTTTAAAAGAATTCGCAAATTAACATCAACTACAAGTTGGTGTTAATTTGCGATTTCTTAACCAAAATTCGCAATTGAAAAATGCTACATACATAGCATTTAAGGAATCGCAAAATTGCGATTCCTTTAATGCTATGGCAAAATATAGAATCGCAAATTTTTGCGATTCCTAAATTTGCGAATTTTTGATGCATGCCAAAACATGCAAATTTCGGCCTTTGCGATTCGCAAACGGCTTGATACATCTAGGCCTAAATCTTCACCGATGTCGCAATTAGCCCAATTGTATATGTCGAGCAAGCTTGAGTAGTATATCGTGAAGTGTTTGGTGAGAATGTAGAAAATGTGCAGTACAAGGAAGCAGAGAGTGTAGAAACACGAGCTCCCACATAATGAGTTTGTATAATAGGTTTAGGCTGATCCAGTTGGACTTGAGGACTACGCCAGAACCATAGGACACCATTCATCACATATGTGTGTTTGTGCACATGTGTGCGTGCATAAGCCCAGTTTATGTGTGTTATTTAGAGACAAAAGGCTAGCTAGAACTGCCAGGGACGCAATCAACATTCTATAGTAGATGTAATATTCTGGTGGTGTGCGATGTAGGATTGCGTTTTGCTCCCTTTTTCGTTCAGCACCTTTTTTTTTTTTTTTCATTTTTTCTGGGTTTTTATCTAGTTATTTTAAATTGCACGTTTTTATGTATTTTGTCGCGTGGTGCATGGAATTACAGAGCATACCTTACATGCCTGGATGGTCGAAATTGTGAAGAACCAATAAGTAACAAATAATGATTTTTTGCATGCTTTCGGATTTTGTTCCTTCCCTCCCAGTCGAGGTGATGTTTATCGCTTATCCCTGCCCCGGGCACTTGTGATTTACCCAATACATATTTTACAGGTTTCGGATCACGGCAGAGCAGGGCCAATTAAAGGCCGGCGTGTGCATCACATCTATCTATGGCTTGCAGTGCTGACAAGGCCTGCATTGTGCACTCTATTAGCATGTATGTATTTATGATCTGCACGTGCAGAGCTGCTCTTGTGGGGCTGGGATGATGAGTGCACGAGGCAGCAATAAACATTGATTCGGGGACGTGATTAAATTGGGCGACCATTTACTGACTGCTCTGATTACCATCACAGTCAGCAGCCAATGGCTTCACCGCCGCATTTCAACAAAGACAGTTACCGTCCCTTGGCACCGGATGGAATGTTGGTGGAGACCGTTCTGGAACTTTCTGCCCACCAAGATTCTCCTCGAAGGGCCAGATGGGGGGTGGGGGTGTATATTGCCCCAAACCAGATCGAACCCCGAACAAAATATAACCTGTGGCGGGTGTACAAGAGCCTGAACAACCCTTTACCTGCACGTGATCACTAATACATTGCGAACAGTTGCAGTTGCAGCACAGTGCCATACGAGGGCGCCCTAGAGGAGAGAAGCATGAGTCACGCTGTTAGATGGGGTCCTCTTGTTTGGGGCAGTGATGCCTCTTAGGCTCCACCCCTTTTTCAGGGGGTAACTTTCCACTCGTATTTAGTGAATAGCCTTAAAGTATTAAAGTTACGAAAAATTGTAAGAGTAAATTACAGGTCTAAATTACTCACAAGCATAGGTTACCTTCGTAAACAGCCAGCAAATAAATCTATAGGTAAATGGAACAATATTCTACCCAGAAATCTAGCACATCAACTCAAAAGAACCAATGTACTAATAAAGAAAACGTGGTAGGAAAATCAAAATTGTTTAGCGTATTATTTGAAAAAATTTGAAATATTGTGAATAACAACATAACGCATGTACCTGGCCAACTGAAGAAAGAGAACAGAAATATTACATCAACACACATAACACTGCAAGATACCCACAAAAGATGGAAATGCTGCTAAAAGGCAATGTATATATGCATGAGAACATACACAGCCTATACAGGGGAAAAGGGGTTCATTGAGATAACCCGGACCAAAGGCCATCTGACTCCACCCTGGCTGCAAATAATTAACAATGTTAGCATCCCATGTAAGCTAGTATGGCAACTTTTTGGCACAGTAATGGCTTCAATATTTGTTTCACTTCCCCTCATCCTGAGGAAAAACTACTTCCTTGGGAAGAAGAGGGTATATACTGAAGGACAATTTCTCTCTTTTGCAACTGAAGAGGTATTGGGAGATAACACTTCAAATTCTACAGGAGTGATCCTGGAGTGGGGTTGGGCATGGTTGCAAAATGGAACCTGGAATGATTGTACTGCGGAATACTGAGTACAAGGATATTGTGGCACACTAATATCGAAGCCAAAATATTGAGGGACAAAATAATGAAAATTAAGTGCATACAGGGAACTATAGACTTACTATTGTTACCTATGTACCGTGAAGATATATGTATGAAAGATATAAGTATATCTTCACGGGACATAGAAGCAAACTTAGGTATAGAAAATCTATACATACTTACATGGGCGTCCGTAGAATTTGTTTCAGGGGAGGGGATATGATTTTAAAAATCAAGATCTTGCTGCTGGTAATATACCAGCTGCAAAAACCACAGTTGATGGACAGAATGCAGAACAATGTCATATATTCACCCCAGTACAGAGATCTGGGCCTAAATCCATCATTTTTTTGCACTCCACACCACCCCAGTTCAGACATGGCCATATGCAAATCAGTCTGACCCTGTGCCTCATGGGAACAGTCCAGCCCAAACTGCCAAGCCTCGCCTTCCCTGGACCGGAAACAAGCTTCCGAGGACCGGTTTCTGGCATTCCAGCCGTCTTCAGTCCAGCTTGCTTGAATCCAGTGGTGTGGAGAGCATGGGACTCACGTCTGAGCATACCCATCCCACTCGGGGTGACAAATGCAAAAACCACAGTTGATGGACATAATGCAGAACAATCTCATACATTCACCCCAGTACAGAGATCTGGGCCTGATCTATACATACTTACATGGGCGTCCGTAGAATTTTTTTCAGGGAAGGGGATATCATTTTAAAAAACCAAGATCTTGCTGCTGGTAATATACCAGCAGCACGATCTTGAATACATTTTTAAGGGCAAGTGAAAAATCCAGAATCTGCCTGGGGGGGTGGTATGGCAAGCGTTCCACTTACCCCCTTGCGGACAACTATTCATACTTACCTTTCAATATTTTGTCCCTTGATATTGTTCCCTTGAAAATAGTGTCCCTTAGCATTCTGCATTCCATCTTCAGGATCCACATCAAACGGGAACTTAGTCTAGGTCCCCGCCCATGCCATCCTTGCCCATGTGAAAAGGCTGGCAGATGGAACATTCCAGAGTACCAAGGGCATTGCTGGCACCATAATACAGGGCAAACACAAGGAGATGATGGATGAAGCACTGAAACTTTTCAGACACTCACCCCAGTAACAGATTTGGGTTGAATCCATCATCGTTCTTTAGCTCACTTCGCCACCCCAGTTCAGACCTAGCTATATGCAAATCAGTCTTGACCCTGTGCCTCATGGGAACAGTCCAGCTAGAACTGCCGGGCAATGTCTTCCTTGTCCTGGAAACAAGCATCCTTGGACCGGTTTCTGGGTAAAACCCTTCATCAGCCAGGCTAGCTTGAATGTAGTGGCAAAGTGAGCAAGGGACCCACGTCTGGGCATACCCTGCCAACTAAGGGCGAGCAAAGCAAACACAAGATGATGGACGGAGCGCTGAAACTTTTAAGACAATTATCCCCAGTCACAGATCTCGGTTGAATCTATCATCAATCTTTAGCTCACTCCGCCACCCCAGTTCAGACACAGCTATATGCAAATCAGTCTTGACCCTGTGCCTCATGGGAACAGTCCAGCCCAAACTGCCAAGCCATGTCTTCCCTGGACCGGAAACAAGCATTCTGGGACCGGTTTCCGGGTAACACCCTTCATCAGCCAGGTTAGCTTGAATCCAGTGGCCATATTATGGGAGTGCCCCTTGGATGCAACGGGTGTTTGCGCCCCCAGGCCACTTTGGCATTACAGAAGAAGCTGCAGAAGCTTGTGCATCCTTTTCTGCATTACCGATAGTGCTGGTGCACATAAAGGACCAGCGCTATCATCAGAAGACATTCCCTCATTTGTATGGGGACGTGGCCTCATGCAAATAAAGGAATCCTTTTGCCACAGCACCAGCACCATATTACAGACACAGGCGCAGAGACAAAGAGGCTGTCAGGAAGCGCATAGACAATGCACCACCTAAAAGTCGGCGCATTGTCAGAGTGTCTCCTGATGACAGCCCTCTTTAGAGGGAAAGGGGGTCCCATGGACATCTCCTTGCAGTCGGGTGCAGTTGCAGAGGGTTCGCGGGCGTAGCACGGGAGGTGAAAACGTACATGATGGAGACAGATGAAAAATATACATTCTATTAGAGGGCTTAAACACAAAAAAAAAAGCAGCACCTACAAAAATTTACAGTAGGTACTGCATCAATGCTTCAAAGCAATGACACACACACAAAGAGGAAGCAAGCCCACAGTTGCTGACCAATAAGAAAGAAATTAGAGTGACGATGAAGCAATCCAATTGAGTGAATTGGGTGGCCTCTAAGCCCATTGTTAGAAACCAAGTCTCGCAAGAGACGGTGCATGCACTCTCCTAGACAAGACCTAAAAATGGAATGAACAATCATGCAGTCTCCTTCACATAAACAAGGAAACATGCCTTTTGGGGGTGTGCTAATCTGCTGCTGTTAAATTTGTCTGCATCATGTCATTTGTAGTGTTTGGGTCTGGTAGGGCCAAGTCAACCCTTTATTCTCCAACAGTTCATAAAAAGAGATTACATAAATGAAGGGAGGAGCAGATAGCTCAGTTTCAAAGATATGCAGCTTTCCCCATTCCTGTGCCATCGTTTTTATAAATTATTGCCAGGAAGTGTTAGTCAAATTGCTTCAGTGGAAACAGGTGGTACCTGAATGTACTGATTTATTTAATAAATGGGGCAATCCTCTTCAGTGGAAAAAGGTCCCTGGTCTGAAAAAAAAGTAAAGAAATTGTGGACAAGGAGTAAAAAATAACAGTTCTGGTGCCCAGTACAAAACCTACCAAAAATCTGCCCAGTGGCCGACTCCCACTGCAAAAATAACTTCCTGTGTGGGACTGGCCCAGCTAATGCTAGGGCTTCCTGTGAGGAGATGTGAGGGAAAGCTGAGTGTTGCAAGGTAAGACAATCCTAGATGTCATAACAGTGTGCTGCAGAGCCCCTGCTCAAGTCAGCGACTGGAGGAAGTATTCTGTCTCCTCATTGGCTGCAGCGGGCCTGTAGGTATAAAACTATGGACAAATACTATCCTTTAGAGTCGGAATTAGGGACAACAGGCCTCTTGTTATGGTTGTCAGGGGTGGGTTATGTTCTTCAGTTGATGACGACTTCCTTAATCTTTTAAATTGATAGGGGCAGATTTACAAGCCCCTTGCGACACTTTTATGCCACAGTTGCGTCACTTTTGTGACGCAGCGGCGGTGTAAACCATGAGCCATGTAGCGCCTTATTTACAACGTGACGCATCTAGGGAGATGCGTTACATTGTAAAGCCATGCGCCACAAGAAACCTGCATCAGCTTTCATGTGGTCGTTCCGGCGAAGGGTGGGCGTTCCATCGCCTGGAACGCCACGTAAAAGTGACACAGTGAAATCTACAAGATTTCACTCAGTCACTTTTATGGCCATGTTGCATCAAAACCCTCCGCCTGCTTGAAGCAGGCGTAAGGAGTGACGCACCATATTGTGGATAGGCCAGGTTGGCACAGTACTGGAGTTGCGTTGCGCCCGTGACACAACTCCAGCACTGCACCAACCTTACGCCGGCAGATGCGACACGCATCTGTTTATCCTTGCGCCATGATGCGTCGCATTGTAAATGCGGCGCATCTGTGGTGGCGCAAGGGTAAACTTGCGTCACGCATCTTTCCTGGCGCATCCCTGCTGATTTGCAGGGATGTGCCAGGGAACGTAATCTGCCCCTCAGTGTTCTACCAAGCGTAAAAGAAGAGGTCAGTCTACCGTATGTAGAACTACATTTGATGGATTTACAACTAAATCATGCCTGTAAAGTTACCATAAGTAATTCTATGGTTGTATTTTGAGTTCTGTCTTTCCACACTATCTCGTGTAGGGGGAGGAGGATGTGTACTCCTACCACTAGGCGTAAATTTTCACCTGGACTTACTCAATTTTGATCTAAGCACAGAGATATGCCATGTTGATTTGCATTCGTGAACAGGGCCCGAGTAGTTTTGTCTGCTTTTGTTATGATGGCTGGGGTCAAGCTTGTGATGTCACTGCTAGGTCAACTGCCTTCTTTTGACGTCAACTCGTCCTGCACGTGCCAGTCAGACCCTATGATTTCCAACAAGTGCAGAAGGCAGGGACATAGGTGCGATTAGTGCAGCAGGAGCAGTGGCACCGTGGCCTGTGGACCACTGCACCCCCACTTACGGCTGTCTTTCATTATCTAAACTGGCACAGAGCGCAGTTGTCCTTGCTGGAGTGAGGACCCTTGGCACACGTGTTGTGCCACAGGAACAATGAAGGCGCTGTTACACCGAGTGATCCCAGACACTGCTGGTTGTACAGAAAATATGAAGCTGCAATTCTTGGAACACAGCATGAAGGATCCCTTTGGTCTGAGATCAATATGGATCTCTGCCAAACGAAGGACGTGTATTTACAGCAAAACAACAAGTTGTATTTCTCTCCGCTGAAGAGGTGCTTTATATAGCGCCGAGCGCGCCTCCTGCCCTAATTCGCGCTATTAATCAGGATAACCAGGCTCGCGTTCCCTTTTGCTCTCTCCTGGAACGATCTTTTCGAGGCGCCGCTCTCCACAGCCCGGAGTTTGGTCCAAAGTTTGCGCCTTTGCGCGGCAGGAGCAGCAATGCCCAGGGAAGACAGACTGCCTGGGGGAATATCGAATTTAGCTTTTAGCCTGCAGCCAGGCCGAGGGCGAGAGAACAGACGCCGCTTCAGGAGTTCATGCGGCGTAAACACTGACATCTCCCGCCGCTGGTGTTGGCTGCTGTGCGCGCACCTCTCCAGAAAAGACCGGCTTGTGGAAACAGCCTTTCATCACTCCATAGGGACAGCGGTGCCTTCGTTGTGTTTGCTGCAAGATACGCCTGCACCAGGTTCTCTCCAAAGACCGAGACTTATTGCAGTGTGCGATATTCCACATATTTAATTCCTCCCACTAATCTAATCCTTACAATTCCTCATCATTATCTGACACATTTCCTTCCTCACGCAATTACTTCTATATGATTTTTTCATCTCCCCACTTATATTTCCCATGACATGTACTTCCCAAGACCATTATTTCAACCAATTTACTTCTCCACGCTTTACTTCCACGCGCCCTTTACTTCCTCTGTAGGGATTTTGATCTAAAACACATTTCTCCAAGTAACAGAAAGGGTGCTGTGAGTTTGAATGAACATGTGCAGGTACATGTTGGGAGGCGGGATCTCTCCTATTTTGGGTGATGCAAGTGGTAAAGGCAGACTTTATACCAGACGAAGGGGTTCTGAGAAATTACTCATGCATCCCTTCTTGTCGATACCTAACCGTTGTAGTTTGCTACTGTAGAGGAACGCCTTCAATCCAGACTTAGGGCTTGGTTTGAGTGTGGTGGGATGGCCCACCATCTATCAGAGTGGCAGTGGTAAACACTATTGTGTCCCATTATTTTTTGTAGAATATTGTGTAATTATGCAAAAGCTAATTACACAAATTTCACGCAGGTCTCTGTTGGACTCCGTGAATCATTACTTTGAACACTTCTATAATCCATTCTTATTCAATGATATATTGCATGGGATGTGTGCTTCTTTTACGCCTGGACCTTATTGTATTGTTCGATTGGAAGGGATTGTTAACTTACAATGCATGCTTGTTCTGAGATCACAAAGGACCTGGGGCTATATATATATGACCTGAGGCCATATTTATGACCGTGCTAGAGCGACGCAAACAGTAATTCATATTTTCGTAGCCACACAAAGTCACTTTGCATGGCTTTGAGTGGTCCAAAATTATGGAGTAAAGCTACGCGGCGCAAATCACTGCGTTGCCATACTTTGCCCTGGGTAGGCATTCCATGGGCATTGAATGGGTGTTCCCACGCAACTCCCATGGTTTTTCTCACATTCCCAGATTTACAAGACTTTGTAAACCTGTGAACAGTGCTTTAAATGGGAAAAAATAAGTGCAGGTACTCATTAAAATGAGCTAGAGTTGTAGTGAGTGGACGGGGCTGGGCGGAGCTTGAGGCGGGGCTAAGGGCAAGACATAATGATAATTAACAACTTCCATAATAGTTGCAGAACACACTAAAGCACATGATAAATGTGTTTATATAAACAAAGCAGGTTAACTCATTACACAAAATGAAAGAGAAATGCGATGATATGTTAACTTTTCCTTTTTTTGCAATAGTTGCGCCTTCTTAATGCCATACTGTTAATTGATGATGTTTGGCACAATACTATATATTTTTGAGCAAGTGAGTAGGAAGAAACTGAAAATAACCCCACATCAAATCAAAGCTCTTACACAACTAGCAAATGAAGCAAATCATCATGACCCTCCCCAGAAAATATCTCTTGTCTCTTCCATCGATCTATTCATTCATCCTTTCATCCTACGATTTACCTGCTGATGTCCACCATTTACCCTTTACATTCTGTCATCTATTCGGTTTTTCATCCATCATTCAGTTTTTCACCATTCCGTCTGTCCACCCTTCATATCCAAACCTATCCATCCATCCTTAAACATATCCATTCATCCTTTCACTCATCCACCGAGGTCTGACCCGGAACATTTCCTTTCTAGAGTTGTTCCCCATAGTGGTGGCGTTGCATTTGTGGGGGGAGATGCTCTCGAACAGGCACATTGTATTTTGGTCTGACAGCATGTCAGTAGTCATGGTGATCAATAACCAGAGCGCAACCTGCGCATGGGTGCTTCGTCTTTTAAAGAACTTGATTATGAAATGTTTGAAGCACAATGTCCATTTCACAGCTAGGCATGTTCCCGGTGTGGAGAATAAAGCGGCTGATGCACTGTCTCGTTTTAAGTTAACAGAGTTCCGGGCACTTTGGCCGCAAGCAGAGTCGACAATGTCAGCCTTCCCAGCGGAGCTATGGAAGCTTGGTGCCCCACTGCCTCCGAATTGATAGCAGCATCCGTGGCCCCCAAGACGAAGAGTATGTATCAAAAGTCTTGGGAATGTTACATGTCATTCTTAGGGGGAGCGGGACTGGTGGAAGTTTTTGGGCCTCAGAGCGTGTTAGCTTTCATTGTACAACAGAAGGAGAAAGGAAATTCGGTGGCTTGTATGAAAAGGCAATTATCAGCGATAGCATTTTATGCTGGTTTACAGGGAGTCCCAGACCCAACGAAGGATCAGAGAGTAAGAAGGGCGGTGAAGGGTTGGGAGCGCTTGGTACCTGGGGCGAAAGACTCTAGAAGGCCTATAGACGTAGGGAAATTGGTAAAAATCCTGGACACATTGCCGGTGGTTTGCTTCTCATCGTATGAGACGCAATTATTCAGGGTGGCATACGTGTTAGCTTTTTGCGGCGCTCTAAGAATCTCAGAATTGCTCCCAGCATCTAAAACAGATAGTGAGGGCGGACTAAGGTGCTCAGACGTGATAGAGTCAGTCGATGTCCTGAGACTCAGGGTGCGAAGGTCGAAAACGGACCCTTTAGGTAGAGGGTCTTGGATACAACTGGGTAGAGTGGAGGGGGAGTCTTTCTGTCCAGTTAGTCTGATGAGAGAATTCATGCAAGTCAGGCCCCATGGGGCCGATGATAGAGTACTGATTCACATGAATGGGCTGCCCCTCACTAGGTTCCAGTTTACAAGGGTGGTTAAGTTGGCTTTAGCAAAGATGGGGGTCGACCCTTCCAATTTTACATCCCATTCTTTTCGCATCGGGGCAGCAACAACAGCTGCGGGCCTGGGGTTACCCGAGCAGGCGATTAAGAGGTTGGGTCGTTGGAAATCTGCTTGTTACGAACGTTATGTGCGTCCACAATTAGTGTAACAGCTGTATCATTAATGTTCCATCCACCTTCTGCTTCATATCGTCTCACCGTGTCTCTTAATGTTTGCTGTAGGTACCTCCCCTAGGAGAGTCCAAATATGTTGGTGCGGCCATTCCTTCATTCGCAGGGCCGGAGTGATCTTCAAGGAGACCCTCGACAAGAGGGCGCACATGGTGCAAGGATGTGATCATCATTGGGTGGGGATAGGCGGGCAGCTCCTAGCCGATGTCCCTAAGGATTTAAAGGCGGCATTGGCCAAGGGCATGCCCTATCCGGATGTATTCGTGTTGCACTGTGGTGGAAACGATATGATCCCAGCAGGAAGGAGAGGAGTGAAGGAGTTTTTGTTTTCAACTTTAGCAGCGGTCAAAAAGATTTTGCCCGAGGCCATGCTACTATGGTCGGAAGTCATCCCGAGGTTGGTATGGTCGCGGGCCGCACCCACGAAGGCAGTGAATAAATCGATAAAGCGGTTAAATCAGGCGGTGGCGGAGATCTTGCGGAAGTCCAATATCGGAACTATCCGTCACAAGCTGATACAAACGTCCAGGCCGGATTTGTATGCGGAGGATGGAGTGCACCTGTCAGAGGCGGGCACCGAGATATTTTTAGAAACAATCTTAGGAGCTATCTCCGAAGCTCTCGAGCGCGGGGGGGAGGTCGAGCCCGCCAGTAAGCGCCTCGCCCTGTGGCGGGGTTTCCGGACAAGAATAACACGGGAACTTCTTGTCCAGTGACAGTTTTTTACCTCTGATCAGGTTTCTTAGAAATCATCATGGACTCCGGGCTGGCGGGGGAGTTGAGGCTGACCTGCTGGTGGCCTTGGCTTCTCCAGCCCTACCCTGGAAGCCGCTGGTTGCCCAAGTGGGGGCAGATAATTCACCTGCGGCTCTGTTGACCGGAAGGGGGTTAACGTGAAGAGAGCAGGCTATCTGGGTTGTGGCCTGCTGGTGCAGCCCTGAAGTTAAACCAAATGCTCATTGGAGAATGGGCGGTAAAAGAGTATACATGTAAATAAGTGTGCGTTTTTTAATGCTGTGATATGAAAAATAAGTTGGATTTTAAATAAAGAAGAAATGCGGTCAATGAAGTAATTGACCTGTGAAGTTAATTTTAATAAACATACGCACTGCAGAAAATCAAGCAAGACTCCCGAGTTTAATTGTTCTAAGGGGCCTCCTGTTGATGCAAGCATTGGGGCGGGGGAGAGTGCACTTGGTTTGCCATCTATGCAAGGTGCCACCCCCCTTCGGGGAGTGGCGTCGTTAGTGGTAAACAAAGGGCCGACCCGGCTGGCGTTTCACTTCCGGGTCAGCCGACCCGGAAGTGGACTTAGGCGTAGGCCAATAGAACCGGGGCTTATTAGCGCCCCGGAAGTAATGTTGGGGCGCGAGGCTTAAAAGCCTGCGTCCATCTTAGGGCGACCTCTTTGTCCACTGGCCACCCTGGGAGTCGGACGTCCGCGAAGAAGACACCCACCCACCGAACCCTAAAATTAGGTCTTTTGGGCAGGTCAATTGCGGGGTTTCCGGACAAGATTAACACGGGAACTTCTTGTCCAGTGACAGTTTTTTACCTCTGATCAGGTTTCTTAAAAATCATCATGGACTCCGGGCTGGCGGGGGAGTTGAGGCTGACCTGCTGGTGGCCTTGGCTTCTCCAGCCCTACCCTGGAAGCCGCTGGTTGCCCAAGTGGGGGCAGATAATTCACCTGCGGCTCTGTTGACCGGAAGGGGGTTAACGTGAAGAGAGCAGGCTATCTGGGTTGTGGCCTGCTGGCGCAGCCCTGAAGTTAAACCAAATGCTCATTGGAGAATGGGCGGTAAAAGAGTATACATGTAAATAAGTGTGCGTTTTTTAATGCTGTGATATGAAAAATAAGTTGGATTTTAAATAAAGAAGAAATGCGGTCAATGAAGTAATTAACCTGTGAAGTTAATTTTAATAAACATACGCACTGCAGAAAATCAAGCAAGACTCCCGAGTTTAATTGTTCTAAGGGGCCTCCTGTTGATGCAAGCATTGGGGCGGGGGAGAGTGCACTTGGTTTGCCATCTAAACACTGACATCTCCCTACGCCGGAGTTGGCTGCTGTGCGCACACCTCTTCCAGAAAGGACTGGCTTGTGGAAACAGCCTTTCATCACTCCATAGGGACAGAGGTGCCTTCGTTGTGTTTGCTGCAAGATACGCCTGCACCAGGTTCTCTCCAAAGACCGAGACTTATTGCAGTGTGCGATATTCCACATATTTAATTCCTCCCACTAATCTAATCCTTACAATTCCTCATCATTATCTGACACATTTCCTTCCTCACGCAATTACTTCTATATGATTTTTTCATCTCCCCACTTATATTTCCCATGACATGTACTTCCCAAGACCATTATTTCAACCAATTTACTTCTCCACGCTTTACTTCCACGCACCCTTTACTTCCTCTGTAGGGATTTTGATCTAAAACACATTTCTCCAAGTAACAGAAAGGGTGCTGTGAGTTTGAATGAACATGTGCAGGTACATGTTGGGAGGCGGGATCTCTCCTATTTTGGGTGATGCAAGTGGTAAAGGCAGACTTTATACCAGACGAAGGGGTTCTGAGAAATTACTCATGCATCCCTTCTTGTCGATACCTAACCGTTGTAGTTTGCTACTGTAGAGGAACGCCTTCAATCCAGACTTAGGGCTTGGTTTGAGTGTGGTGGGATGGCCCACCATCTATCAGAGTGGCAGTGGTAAACACTATTGTGTCCCATTATTTTTTGTAGAATATTGTGTAATATGCAAAAGCTAATTACACAAATTTCATGCAGGTCTCTGTTGGACTCCGTGAATCATTACTTTGAACACTTCTATAATCCATTCTTATTCAATGATATATTGCATGGGATGTGTGCTTCTTTTACGCCTGGACCTTATTGTATTGTTCGATTGGAAGGGATTGTTAACTTACAATGCATGCTTGTTCTGAGATCACAAAGGACCTGGGGCTATATATATATGACCTGAGGCCATATTTATGACCGTGCTAGAGCGACGCAAACAGTAATTCATATTTTCGTAGCCACACAAAGTCACTTTGCATGGCTTTGAGTGGTCCAAAATTATGGAGTAAAGCTACGCGGCGCAAATCACTGCGTTGCCATACTTTGCCCTGGGTAGGCATTCCATGGGCATTGAATGGGTGTTCCCACGCAACTCCCATGGTTTTTCTCACATTCCCAGATTTACAAGACTTTGTAAACCTGTGAACAGTGCTTTAAATGGGAAAAAATAAGTGCAGGTACTCATTAAAATGAGCTAGAGTTGTAGTGAGTGGACGGGGCTGGGCGGAGCTTGGGGCGGGGCTAAGGGCAAGACATAATGATAATTAACAACTTCCATAATAGTTGCAGAACACACTAAAGCACATGATAAATGTGTTTATATAAACAAAGCAGGTTAACTCATTACACAAAATGAAAGAGAAATGCGATGATATGTTAACTTTTCCTTTTTTTGCAATAGTTGCGCCTTCTTAATGCCATACTGTTAATTGATGATGTTTGGCACAATACTATATATTTTTGAGCAAGTGAGTAGGAAGAAACTGAAAATAACCCCACATCAAATCAAAGCTCTTACACAACTAGCAAATGAAGCAAATCATCATGACCCTCCCCAGAAAATATCTCTTGTCTCTTCCATCGATCTATTCATTCATCCTTTCATCCTACGATTTACCTGCTGATGTCCACCATTTACCCTTTACATTCTGTCATCTATTCGGTTTTTCATCCATCATTCAGTTTTTCACCATTCCGTCTGTCCACCCTTCATATCCAAACCTATCCATCCATCCTTAAACATATCTATTCATCCTTTCACTCATCCATCTCTTTATCCACCCTTTCACTCATCCATCAATCCTTTTGCTCATCTATCCATCAACCCTTTCACTCCTTTATACCATCCACTCAATACCTCCTTTCACTCATCCATCATCCACCCTTTCATCCATACTCCCTCACTTCCATTCATCCACCCATCCATCCAATATTTCACTTACACATCCATCATCCGCCCTTTTATCCAATCATCCACACTCTTTCACCCATACATTCATTCACTCAACCATCCATTCACTCATCCATCCATCAATACATCCACCCTAGCTCACTCATCCGTCCATCCACTCACTCACCCACCCACTCACTCACCCACCAACATTCCCTACTACGTTATTCATGAACCTTTGTCACCACAGACATGTACACACAACGTGCCACCCATTTTCTTTAAAATACCTCCTGAGCATGCCTTGATTCTCTCTCTCGCGCGCGTTTTCCTTACAAAACCAGTCATACAAATGCAGGCACACTGGGTAATTGAGACTTTTTTTTTTTTAAGGAAGGTGGGTTTCTCAGTGCAGAACGCTGTTAGATTAGCGCTAAAGAGCCTCTTCCATCGCATTGTCTGGGCATTAACCCTCTGATCCAGAAAGTACAGGAAATGTGAGAATCGCCGCCCTTGCCACTGCTAAAATGTATATGTTTAAAGTACTTTTCACTTTCTGAAGTGCTGCGCTTTTGAAAATCACACGCGCACACTAGCAGGTAAAATGAATCTCCACCCTGCTTTGTCTAGCACAGCGTGACCGTGAGCACCTAACATTATTCAAGTGAGCCCTGCCGATTAGCTCAGCAGGGGCTCAGATGAAGGCTACAGAAGTGGCGCCTTGGCTGACAGAAACGTCCCCACCATCTCATTCGCACTCTCAGCCAGTGACCTCCCTTGTCATGAGTACCGGTACTCTCCTCTGGCAGAAGAGAAGTGCCGGTACTCAGAGTGACAAATCTAAGAAGTGCCGGTACTCCGTACCGGTAAGTACCGGTCCATTTAAAGCACTGCCTGTGAATGTGCCAAAAAGATACGCCTCACCAGGAGAGGCATAACGAGGGGAAACATCTTTATTTCACCTCGTTTGTTCATCTTTCTATGTGTGCTGTATTCTGTAGCACACATAGAAAGAGGAAAAAGCATCTCAGGATTGTTTTCGTGCAGGAAAGTGCCCCTTCCGTTTTTATGCAGGAAAGGGCTCTTTCCTGCACATAACCGTATCCTGCCTACGATGCAAACACCCTTGCAACATGTTGCAAGGGGACCTGAGGTGACACTAGGCTGCCAAAACTGCGCCAACGCCGGAGGAAAAGAACAGGAATGTGTCGTACTGGATAAATACAGGTGACTTTCTGTGGGGCCCTGCACCATTAAAGTCATGACTATGGCCCCGGGTGCGTAGCTCGGGTACGCTGATCACTTGCAAGGTAAAGTAGTAGTATTATGAAGTGTGGCCTCTCCCACAGTGAAGAGATGTGATAAAACCAAAACATGCTGCTTGTGTTCAAACTGCGGCCCAAATTGGGATCGTGGGGCTAATGAGGTGTGAATGGCCCTTTACTGAGCCCATCCTCATCCTAACGGAAAGGAGGTTACCTAAGGACTGTGTGAGGCTTAGCTGTACTTTTCAAGGGAAATTGATCAGTATAAGGCACATTTTTATCAAGATAAAATCTACTGTGTTTACATTTGCGAATTACTGTCCTAATTACCGCTCTTGTTTTGTGACATTATCTTTATATCCAAAGGCTGTTCTGTGGTGTGGCACAGGCAACTTTTTATTAGGGAGCGTGTTATAATAAAAAAAGATGTCCCACAACTTTAAGCATTCTGTGACCTATTCACACACACATTTAGGACTGCATAAGTAGTACTTCTTTCTGTAATACTCTTTTTTATATTGTAACATTTATTAGGAGCAGGTGGAGAACTCCGCTCCGCTAGTGGAGTCTGCTGAGATTTCCCTACTTTGCGCTCCGCTGAGAACGGGGAGGAGAGAAAAAAACTCTGACTCCGCAGCGAAGCGGAGCTGAGTTAGCCAGACGCCCCACCCCGCTAAATTGGGCCCCCACCTAATAAAATACTACTTCTTACATAATTTAAAAATAATAAAAGTTACTTACCTTATTGCAGCGTCCCCAGGCTGCCCTCATCCTCCTCGCTACACATCTTGCACGAACTGTGCATGCACGAGCATGCGCACTTCTTTGTGAGAAATGCGCATGCGCAGTTCATGCAAGATGTACGGCGAGGAGGACGGCAGCCCGGGGATGCCGCAATGAGGTAAGTTACTTTTTTTCTTTATAAAATTATGCAAGTAGTAATATTTAATTTAGGTGGGGTGGAGGTGGGTGGCGGAGCATAGCAGAGTTCCACGGAGTTTCCCCCCAACTCTGTGGAACTCCGCATAGCTGCACTCCGGAAGCTTCTCCCGAGGTTAACATTTATCTAGCGTTAACTACCCCTATTGGGACGCTTGTCTCTATCATCAACACTGGATTTCGCAACACTCCACAACCACGATTTGAGGTACTTTGTTCAGCTGGCCTAACTTGGGCCCTGTATCCGGCCCATGCTACATTGTGGTCGGCCTGAGCTTGTGACTTTGACCTGGTCCAGGGTTACCAGATATCCACAGTACCAGATATTCACAGGCGGCCCTTCTTGCTTGTATGTTATGTTATGTTATGTTATAGTTATTTATTGTGCGCACAGCTGCTCCAGCAAAGGAGCGTCCTGGCGCCCGACAAGGTAGAACATAACACAACTAAAAACAAAACAGAAAGGTACAGCTAAAAGGGAAACCTAAAACAAGAAGGTTTTAATGGCTTTTCGAAACTGCATGAGATCCTCCAGCAAACGAATCTCCACCGGGAGAGAGTTCCAGATAGCCGCGGTTTTCACACGAAAGGATCGGCCACCGGCACGACAAAGCTTGAACCGGGGGACCACGGCGAGGGCCTGGCCCAAGGATCGGAGAGAGCGTGTCGGAACATAGAAGGACAAAAGATTGGACAGAATCTGAGGGGCAGTGCCTTTCAGGATTTTAAAGGCCAAACACAGGACCTTAAAGTGAATTCTCATCCTCACCGGTAACCAATGCAAGGAGCGAAGAACGTTGGAAACGGGACAGAATCTGGGCAGGCCGACTATCGCTCTAGCTGCGGCATTTTGGACACGCTGCAGGCGGATGATTTCTGCCTGATTGGCCCCCACCAGGAGGGAGCTGGCGTAGTCAAGCCGGGAAATAACCGTAGCCTGAATCACTAGCTGTCTGGTCGGGGCATCAAAAAATTTGAGAACAGGTCTTAAGCCCCGAAGAACGCCAAAACAGCAGGCCGCGGTTTTCTTGGTATGGCCAACAAAGTTAAGGCTAGCGTCCAGCCAAACTCCCAAATTTCTTAGTTCCGAGACCGGAGTCGGAGCTGGTCCCAGCTCCGAGGGCCACCACCTGTCCCCCCAAAGCTCCACTCTCTTACCGACAATCATAATCTCTGTCTTTGTAGCATTAAGCTGGAGACAGTTCGCCGTCATCCAGTTGGCCACCGCCTTCAGTCCATTCTGAAACCTAGGGGCATCTCGCTCCGCATCCCCGCTGAGAGTAACCGCCAGCTGAGTGTCATCGGCATACGAGACCATAATCAGGCCCCATTGCCTTGCGACGTCAGCCAGCGGTCTCACGTGAAGGTTAAATAACGTGGGACTCAGCGAGGATCCCTGCGGAACCCCCATGGCCAGAGGCTGGGATTTGGACTGAAAGGGTGGGATGGCCACACAGAAAGAACGATTGTCGAGAAAGGAGCGAAACCACTGCAGAGCCTGTCCCCCAACACCAATCTCCTCCAACCGGTGCAGCAGGATGCTGTGAGAGACGGTGTCAAAGGCGGCGCTGAGATCTAATAATACCAGCGTCGCCGTCTGACCAGCATCCAACACCGCATGCAGGTGCTCCACCATAGCAAGAAGGGCCGTCTCTGTGCTGTGCCCAGCACGGAAGCCATTCTGCGTGGAGTCTAGGACATTGGCCCGAGCAAGATGGTCTGACAGGGCCAGACTAACATGGGCCTCCGCAATCTTCGCCGGCCAAGGGAGTAATGAAATAGGGCGGTAGCTCTCGGGTTTCAAAGGGTCCATCGAAGGCTTCTTCAAAATTGAAGAAACCACCGCCTGCTTCCATTTAGTTGGAACCACACCCGAGGCCAGCGAGAGGTTAATTAGGGAACACACCGTAGAGCGCCCCAGAAAAGACTGGTCTCTAAAAAGAGCGGGTCTTACTGGATCCGACGAAGAGCCAGACTTAATTTGCAAAGCAAATTTATTGACCCCCTCCGAAAGTAGTGGGGGAAAAGAGTGCAGGATGGTGTGACCTTGAGCGCCGTCTAGGACTCCCGGAACAGGCCCCATACTAGGGAAGGCCTGGTAAATGACCTGGACCTTCTCCAGAAAGAAGGAAGCCGAGGTCTCACAGTGGGGGAAGTCCTTTTCGCCAAAAGATCTTTAACGGCTTTAAATATAGTCTTAGACGGATTCGAGCTGTTGCGGAATTCCAAGGCGTAGAACGCCGCACGAGCTCTGCAGATAGCTCGATGGTAGATCTTGACGGAAGCAACATATGCGGCTTTCATATCAGCCCCATAAGACTTCCGCCACGCTCTTTCCACCCGTCTACATATACGCTTCAAGGCACGTAGTGCACTATCATACCAGGGACTCGACTCTCTAGAGCTTAATTTGCTCGAGACGATAGGAATCAGAGAGTCCAGCGCCCTGGAGATCCATCTACAAAACTGATCATAGCCCGTTTCCACATTGTCCAGAGGGCCTAGCGGCTCTTCCTAACTGATGGAGTGGGAGGGATCTCAGGCAGAGGGTACCGAATGGCCACAAGAAAATGATCCGTCCACCCTAATGGGGAGACGGACAGAACCCTAGCCTCGGCCAAGTTGGTAAAAAAGGGGTCCAAAGTGTGGCCCCCTACATGGGTAGGCTGAGATACCTATTGGGAAAGCTGAAGGGCCTCTAAATCAGCTAAAATACTACTCACCGTATGCAACAAAGAAACGTTAGACAATTAAAACAAGCATGCACATAGCATTACTTTGAAAGAAAGAAGGAGAATACTCGCTGGTATGACAAAAGATAGTTATTCATCTTTATATTGTAACATTAGTTCCAAGGTCGGATGTATACAGTTGAGAACAGCACTGCATAAATTGAATTAGTGACAACCATATGAAACTTGGTGCAAAAACGTGTACAAAAGTGCAAGTGGTGACGCAAGTGAAGGTGAACAGCGTTGGTGGCGCACTGTGCATAAGGTGCAAATAATTTACAGTGAGTGGCTCAGTGGCGCATGTGACAGTGTGATATCACAGTAGGCAAGGGTTATTTCATTTAATTGTAGAGCCACAAGGGAGGAGTGCGCCTATTGTTTAGGCTGTTAGGTCGACGTCGTTTCGATCCGGGTTAGTTCGGATCATCATCAGGAATTGGTTGTCTGAGTTAGGGAGTGCTGGACTAGGATCCGAATGATGCGAATCCTGACGCCTGCCTTCACAGAAGCGCCACGCACGCCGATTAACACAGCGTACGTGAAAACGGCTGATCCATACGGCCGACCGGGGCACAGATTAATTAAGTGCCCCCACCATTATACCATCCTGCAGCCCGCATACGATCCTTGAGTGGGGTTCCACAAGTTACCACGGCCTCCCTTCCGAGGATACTTGCTTAAAAGAGGATTCGCATCATTCGGATCCTAGTCTTTTCGTTGACTCACTAGTGCATTGTCTTACACTTACACTGTGGAGAAGTGTGGCTCAGGGGTTAGAGGCGGCAGACCCGGAAGCTGAGATCGGCCCTGCACCAGGGTTCAATTCCCCGCCTTGGTGTATCTTGGGCTAAAAAATTCCACGGACTCGATAATTCTCGCTCCGGTGCCTTCTCGACTCACGGGTTCACACTCTGCGACTCTGGGCAATAGCTTGCTTAATCTCCACAACTGCTGCCCCTCGCGGTGGGATGCCTGGCTTTCACCTTGTGGATACCCTGCCAGGGTTATCTCACAGGGGAATACCAGGACGGGTTCCCTAAGCAAGCGCTTAGATACCGACCTCGGTCAGTGATTTGCGCTATATAAATACATGTACCTTTACAAACACACCTAGATATTTTAGGTGGCTTAATAGTGCCCTGTCATACCCTTACACAAACACGCCTGGATCGTTTAGTTGGCTTACTAGTGCACTGTCATACCCTTACACAAACACACCTGGATCTTTTCGTTGACTTACTAGTGCAATGTCATTCACTTACACAAACACACCTAGATCTTTTCGTTGGGTACTGATGCACTCTCCTACACATACACAAACACACCATGATATTTTAGTTGGCTTAATAGTGCACTGTCATACACTTAAACAAACACACCTAGATATTTTAGTTGGCTTAATAGTGCACTGTCATACCCTTACACAAACATACCTGGATCTTTTCGTTGACTCACTAGTACACTGTCATACACTTACACAAACACACCTGAATCTTTTCGTTTACTTACTAGTGCACTGTCATACACTTACACAAACACACCTGGATCTTCTAGATTGATTACTAGAGCATTGTCGTTCACTTACACAAACACACCTAGATATTTTCGTTGGGTACTGATGCATTCTCCTTCACACAAATAGACTCGGATCTTTAAGTTGGGGTACTAGTGGACTCTCACTCACTTACAGAAACACACCTGGCTCTTTTAGTTGGCTTACTGGTGCACTGTCATTCATTTACACAAAACACCTGGATCGTATAAATGGGTATTGATGCACTCTCCTCTTACACCAACAAACCCGAATCAATCAAATTCCTTTATTTCGCAATCTTTCAATTGCATATAAAGTGCACATGTATAAACAATTTCACCATACACAAATCTATAATAAAGATACTTTCCATCTAAAAACGGTAAAAACTGATATCATTAAAAACAGAATCTATATAAAGATTTTAAAACATCATCAACTTTCGCTGTTCTCTAAGTGGACAAGTGTGGGCTGGGTTCTGCTCATCCTTAAGGCTGACCACAAAAATGATGCGATACAATAGCACCCAAACTGATCCCTAAGCATTTTGATAAAATAAAGTGCTACCCGACACTGTCTAAAATGATGTCTCCCTACAAGAGGCAAAATTAATGTTCTCCTTGGCTCGTCATAGAATTTACACAACGAAAACAGGTGTAAATCTGATTGTGAGGATGAACTATCACATGGGCATGGAGGTAAGTCATGGAAAGAGTACCTGCTACTCGGATACCCCAGCATCAAAGGAATGTAATTTAGTCTCAACCTTACTAATATGAAGCGGTGTTGCAAGTTGGGCACCTGTGCCAAATAGGAATACATATCCAAGGGGATGGAGGGGACAATTGGTATCTCTCACTCACTTACAGAAACACACCTGGATCTTCAGTTGGCTTAGTGGTGCACTGTCATTCACTGACACAAACACACCTGGATCTTTAAGTTGCATACTGCTGCCCTTTCCATCACTTATAGAAACGCACTTGGAACTTCTATTAGTGCACTCTCACTCACTTAAAGAAACACACCTGGCTCTTTTAGATTGATTACTAGAGCACTGTCATTCACTTACACAAGCACAGCTGGATCTTTTAGTTGGGTACTGATGCACTCACCTTCACATACAAAAACACACCTGGATCTTTTAGTTTGATACTGATGCACTCTCCTTCACATACACAAACACACCTGGATCTTTTAGTTGGGTTCTGATGCACTCTCCTTCACATGCACAAACACACCTGGATCTTTTAGTTTGATACTGATGCACTTGCCTTCACAAACACAAACACACATGGATCTTTTAGTTTGGTTATGGTGCACTCTCCTTCACATACACAAACACACCTGGATCTTTTAGTTGGGTTCTGATGCACTCTCCTTCACATGCACAAACACACCTGGATCTTTTAGTTTGATACTGATGCACTTGCCTTCACAAACACAAACACACATGGATCTTTTAGTTTGGTTATGGTGCACTCTCCTTCACATACACAAACACACCTGGATCTTTTAGTTGGGTTCTGATGCACTCTCCTTCACATGCACAAACACACCTGGATCTTTTAGTTTGATACTGATGCACTTGCCTTCACAAACACAAACACACATGGATCTTTTAGTTGGGTTCTGATGCACTCTCCTTCACATGCACAAACACACATGGATCTTTTAGTTGGGTTATGATGCACCCTCCTTCACATACACAAACACACCTGGACTTTTTAGTCGGGTTCTGAATCACTCTCTTTCACTAACACAAGCAGACCTGAATCTTTTAGTTGGGTTACTAGTGCACGCTCACTCACACAAACAGATCCAGACCTTTTAGTTTGGTACTGATGAACTGTCTTTCTCGTATACAAACAGACTCAGATCTTTTAGTTGCATACTGGTGCACCCTCCCTTACAGAAACGATTCTGCATCTTTTAGATGAGTTACTGGTACGCCTTCACTCACTTACAAAAACACACCTGGATCTTTAAGTTGCATACGGCTGCCCTCTCAATCACTTATGGAAACGGACCTGGAACTTCTATTAGTGCACTCTCACTCACTTAAAGAAACACTCCTGACTCTTTTAGATTGCTTACTAGAGCATTGTCATTCACTTACACAAACACAGCTGGATCTTTTAGTTGGGTACTGATGCACTCTCCTTCACATACACAAACACACCTGGACCTTTTAGTTGGGTACTGATGCCCTCTCCTTCACATACACAAACACACCTGGAACTTTTGGTTGGGTTCTAATGCACTTGCCTTCACATACACAAACACACCTGGACCTTTTGGTTGGGTTCTGATGCACTCTCCTTCACATGCACAAACACACCTAGACCTTTTGGTTGGGTTCTGATGCACTTGCCTTCACATACACAAACACACCTGGACCTTTTGGTTGGGTTCTGATGCACTCGCCTTCACATACACAAACACACCTGGACTTTTTAGTTTGGTTCTGATACACTCTCTTTCACTAACACAAGCAGACCTGAATCTTTTAGTTGGGTTACTAGTGTACTCACACTCACTTACACAAACAGATCCAGACCTTTAGTTAGGTACTGACGCACTGTCTTTCTCGTACACAAACAGACTCAGATCTCTTAGTTGCATACTGGTGCACCCTCCCTCACAGAAACGATTCTGGATCTTTTAGATGAGTTACTGGTACACCTTCACTCACTTTTAAAAACACACCAGGATCTTTTAGTTGGGTTGATTGGTGCACCTTCCATCTCTTACTGAAGTACAACTGGATCTTTTCAGATGGGTTACTGGTGCACCTTCTTCCACTTACAGAAACATGTTGGGATCTTTTAGTTGGTTTACTGGTGCACCTTCCCTCACTTACAGAAGCACACCACAATCTTTTAGAAGGGTTACTGGTGTACCTTCCCTTACAGAAACACACCTGGATCTTTTAGGTGCGTATCTGATGCACCTCTCCTCACTTATAAAACATCCCTGGATCTTTTAGATGGATTACTGGTGCACTTTCTCTCACTTACAGAAACATCCCTGGATCTTTTACATGGGTTACTAGGGCAACTTCCCTCGCTTACAGAAGCACATCACAATATTTTAGTTTGTTTACTGTCAGTTACAGAAGCATACCCAGATCTTTTAGTTGAGTTACTGATGGATCTTCTCTCACAAAAACACACCTTGATCTTTTAGATGAGTCACTGATGGACCTTCTCTCACTTACAGAAACATCCCTGGATCTTTTAGATAAGCATATCACAATATTTTAGTTGGTTTACCGGTGCGCCGTCTGTCAGTTACAGAATCAAACCTGGATCTCTAAGTTGAGTTACTGATGAACCTTCTCTCGCTTACAGAAACATCCCTAGATCTTTTAGATGGGTTACTGGTGGGCTTCCTCTCACTTAAAGAAACATCCCTGGATCTTTTAGATGGGTTGCTAGTGCTCCTTCCCTCGCTTACAGAAGCACATCACAATATTTTAGTTGGTTGACTGGCGCACCTTCTGTCAGCTACAGATGCATACCCAGATCTTTTAGCTGAGTTACTGATGGACCTTCTCTCACAAAAACACACCTGGATATTTTAGATGAGTCACTGATGCATGTACTCTCACTTATTGAAACATCCCTGCATCTTTTAGATGGGTTGCTGGTGCACTTTCTCTCACTTACAGACACATCCCTGGATCTTTTAGATGGGTTGCTGGTGCACTTTCTCGCACTAACAAAAACATCCCTGGATCTTTTAGATGGGTTGCTGGTGCACTTTCTCTCACTTACAGACACATCCCTGGATCTTTTAGATGGGTTGCTGGTGCACTTTCTCGCACTAACAAAAACATCCCTGGATCTTTTAAATGGGTTGCTGGTGCACTTTCTCGCACTAACAGAAACATCCCTGGACCTTTTAAATGGGAATGCCCCTTTGTGGACATTATGTACAAACATATCACAAAATCATATCTCAGTTGCACGTTTATTGATTATGTGTAAATTGCACTTATATAGATAACTCTGTACCAAAGAGCTAATTTATACGTCAGATTTGTGGAACACCTGAGGCCATACCTTGTGTCCGAGGACACCACTTCACCACCCGGAGTGGTCCAGCATGCGTGGTACGCACAAAGCCTGAGGAACCCTAGACTTGCACGTGATGTAGTAAACCTTACTGATGGAGCAGCACAGGCAACCAAGTATTAGAAACTGAGCCCCCGGGGAGGGAATCTGCGCTTCCTGGGCCTGGTTGGCTGCCAGCCTGCAGCGGGTTGCAAATGCCCCACCGCTGAGACATGATTTGAAGAGACTGTGTTAATTTGGTTAATTAGGATTCCTGGGCAGTTTACTTCTCACAAATCAGCTTAAGCATTATGGCATCATTTGTAGAGGTATTTGTGCATGCGGAGGGTTATGTATAAATTTATGATTACGATTTAAGACCATTAATTCCCTTTTAGCAGCTTACGCCATGACAGGGCTCAATTAGAAGCTGTTACACGGAGACATTCGGCCTCTGCTCGTGTTGATATATTGGCGGAACTCAGTGTGTTTTATAATATAGACGTGATGTGGCTCAGTCATTTGTAGTCAGCACTGGTGCGCTAGGGGGGAGGGGGAAGATGCAGCCGAAGCATATTCAGAAGCAAAGCGATACGTGGCTGTGCAATGTTGATCTCAGGGCTATCTTCTTCAAACTTCATCCAAGCGCCATCATCTTCAAAACCTTCTGCATCATCTACAAGGCAGTGATTAACAACCTCATAATTCCACCAGATGGCAGAAAATCTGCAGGGGTTGGGTGGAATCAATCAGACTGGAAGCGGAGAAGGAGACTGTTAGACCTGGCACCATTGGTGTTGGTCTCCCTTACATATATGCTGTTGCCTCATGTGTTTTTGCTGGTGTTAGATGCTTTGGGCGCTGTGCCACTGCTGTGCAGTGCCACAGTGCAAGTGCTCCCTACTGTAAATTGATGTATGGATTAGCGATTCTCTGTTTGGCTTGTTTGGTTTACCTGTCAGACCCTAGTACTGTGCACCAGGAGTGCCAAGGGCTTGGAAACCAAATGCTGCTGGTGGGCATTCAGCACTGGTTGTGCCACCCACAGAAGCAGTTTTGTAAAATGTGTCTAAGGTCTGCCATTGCAGAGCCTGCGTGCAGTCTGGTACTGTCATGCTGACTGGGCAAGTACACCCACTTGCCAGTCCCTAAACCTTTCCTTTTCTTCATATCAGACACCCCCATGGTAGACTCAAGGGCAGGGTGCATTGTAAGCAGAAGGTAGGACATGCCCTGGTATGTGTGGCATGTCCTAATAGTGAATTACAGCCATTTTGGTCTTTCACTATTGCAAGGCTACCTGTTCTCCATAGGCCAGAATGGGCTGTTAGATTATTACATTCTTATAACCCTAAGTGACTCAGAGAACATGGTAGAAATTCGAGTTTAGTATGCCTGACTCCGAATGATAAAATGCATCTTTTAGTGAAGTTGGTTTTAACATTCTGTTTTTGAAAATACCACTTTTAGAAAGTAGGTATTTTCTTGCCTAACCTTTCAAGCCTGCCTCTGCTAGGTTGTGTATTCCTTTGTCTCGAGTTTGTGAGTGACAGGGCTGGGGATTCCAAGAGACAGAATGAGTCAGCCTAGTGGTGAATAGAGAGATCTACATCTTGATGGGAGGGAGGAGTTGCACCTGGGACCTGCATAGGGCTGTGCCTGCCTTCCACAATGCTGGCTCCATCTCCTGGGGTGCGGCTGATGTCTCTGCCCTGCACAGTGAAAGAAGAGAAGAAATCCTGTCAACAAAGTGCTCCAAGGCTGTGCTTTCCCTCCACAATGTTGGCTCCACCTCCTGTGGGGCGCCTGATGTTTCTGCCCTGTACTGTGAAAGGAAAGGAGGAGTCATGTAAACAGAGTGCTCCAGAACTGGTTTGTACTGGGCAAAGGCCCCTCTCCCCTCAGAGAACAAAGGATTTTGGGTTATAAATATTGGGACCCTGATCCCAAGAAATTAGATCACTTTTGGACTACAAGAAGAAACCTTTACTGAGGAGAGGAACCTGAAGAAACTGAGGAGAGACTATCCCTAGGCTGAAGTGCTGCTTGGGGGATTGGCCTGCAGTGGTTGCATGACTACCAAAGGAAGGAGAAAGGAACTTTGTGTACTTTGCTTTCAACTTGTGAAGGATCTCCAAGGGCTTGGAAAAGAGCTTGCCTCCTGCTGAAGTCTCCGGGACAACAGACTTCACCCCCCAGCTCCCCAGAATTCTTTGGAAGTGACTGCTGCTGTTTTGGGCCTTCTGAGGGACTGCGTGCCGCAAGGAGCTGGAAGCGCGACTCAACGAGGAAGAAGCGTGTCGCCGTCATTGCTGCTGCTGTCGCATCGTGAATGTCGGTGCTGTAGCTGTTGTATTGCACCGCATCGAGAGAAGCGTCTCGCAACAAAGAGGAAGGGTGTCGCTGTCGCTGCTGCTGCCATCGCAACTCTGAAGGAGGATGTTGCCACTGTAGCTGTCGTATTGCACCGCATCGAGAGAAGTGCCTCGCAACGAGGAAGAAGCGTGTCGCTGTTGCTGCTGTCGCATCTTGAATGTCGGTGCTGTAGCTGTCGTATTGCACCGCATCGAGGAAAGCGCCTCGCATCCCCCGGAGAAGCGCGCCGCCGTCAAAGCTGCTGCTGTCACATCTTGAATGTCGGCGCTGTAGTTGTCGCATCGTGCGGAAGCCTCTCGCAACGTCGGAGAAGAGTGTCGCAGCTGAAGCTGTTGCCGTCGCATCGCGGAACAAGAATGTCGCCGCTGAAGCTGACGCATCGAATCGAGACTTCTCGCATCATCGGAGAAGCGTGTCACATCTGGAAGATCTTCACGTCTTTATTTCTTTGCACGGGAACTTTGCCATATTTCCCATCACTGCAACATTGCTTGTTGTGGAAGCGCAAAGCATCGTAAGGTACATTGACGCAAAGTGTTGCATCTTAAGAACTGAACTGATCTGAACTAAGCTAAAACTACCATTTTAAAGTAACAGTATTGTGTATTTTTGTCGTTTATGGTCTTGTGGTAAATCTATATAAAGAATACTTATTTTTGATAAACTTTGTGTGGTGTCCATTTGTAGTGTTGTCACTGGATCACTATATGTGGTCACAAATGCTTTACAAGCTGCCTCTGAAATAAGCCCGTCTGCTCATGCCAAGCTACCAAGGGGGTGAGCAGGGGTTATTTTAGGAGTGTATCGCCTTACCCTGTCTAGAGGCACGGGTCCCTATTTGTCACAAGTACCTACCTGTGCCAACTAGAGATCCCCAAATCTAACAGAGACAAAGGAAAATTATGGAGAAAGACCTTGGACTGTGCTCCTGGAATTTGGGAGAGCATTCATCTAAACACCTGAGTAGTTGTGCGGGTACTTTGGAACAGCATCCTTACAAACTCCAGAGGAGTTGTGGACCCCATCATTTTGCCTTCCACTACTGCCCAGGAGTCAAGTGCTTAGGAACCCCACAACACCGCTAGAGATTTTTTCTGTTACTCTGTGACAGCAAAGCCTGCCACGTGCTTGAACGCTCTTTCAATAGTTTTACTGTGGTTTATGGGATTTTTGAGTAAATTCCCCCCAAAAAAGAAAAAGTTTGAATGCACATTGCAATGAATGAGATGGTGGAACATCGACCTCAAACCGCAGGGAATCACTGTGTAGGGTTTGACCCAGATGACATGAAGAGAAATACATGAAATGACATAAACAGATGGCATTTGAGCACTGAGTCGCCAGCAAACAAATCAGTTCAGTGTAAACTTCACCAGATTCTGCCAGGCATGTGCTAAAAGTAAGAACGGAGGGGGGCAGGATACCCCCAGCGGTGCAGGAAAAATATTCGTAGTGTGGGCGCTGCAACCAATGCTATGCGATGAAGACAAAGGTGTTGTGAAATGTCCACGCGTTACACAGTGTTGCACGTGAGCCACGCCCATTCAGCCTTCGAAGGGTGTGCGAATTGTGTGCCCTCTAGTGGGGGAGGTTTGGAGCACACTATCCCAAATAAAGCATGGCCTATTTGGGTACTGCCTTTTGCACAGAGCATGTTTTCCATTGTAATGGCCTCTTTGAATGGCCACTAAATTTGCATAAGTCGTGCAGCGTTACTACTAAACCTATGTAGTGCACAAACAACGAGATGCTGAGATCGAGGCTCAGCACACATTCATCAGTTGTGCATTACACAAGTAAAATGTCTTGCTTTTTTGGATTGTATTAAAATCTTTGTTTCCATTACACCTTGAAATTACAAAAAAATATGTGCCTCATTTAAAGGTTTCTTGCTTCTGATATGTTTTGAAATATTTGTAAAGTTCATTTACATGTATTTAAAAGGTGTACGTTTGAAAACATTTAACATCCTGCAGCCTTTCCTTGTGTACTTTGTGTCACCCAGCAAGATTGTCACTTAGTTCACATTACAACATTCACACACTGAAGGAAATCAAAAGTAAACACAATCTTGATTTTAACCCTATCGCTGCTGCCGTCGGCCGTTGGACGTCGTGCAAGCTACCTCCCTGGTGCTGCGCACGTCCAACGGCCGACGCGGCCGCACCCGTTTCTTCGAACGTTCAGCACTGGCACTGAACGTTCGAAGCAGTAAACCGGTTAAATAATCAGTGGTTTGTCCAAAGACATTGCATGAGATTGGACTTCCTGTCTTTCCGTGGACTTGAAAAGCACCCGATGGCGGCGTCTCTAAGATCTCATCGGTTATGGCGGATCTCTTTCATTGAGAATGAAAGAGATCCTCCATAACCGATGATATCGTAGAGAAGCGCCCTGCAATCAGAACAGCGCGTCGCAACGGAAAATAATAGACGCCGCCATCGGGTGCTTTTCAAGTCCACGAGACCCCGAATATTTTTGAAAAAACATACAGACGCTAACCTTGAATTTACAAGCCACATTGTCCTGCGACTGATTTATTCTGGTCACCTCCAAGTTTAGACAGCTTGGCTTTTTTGGTCCTGATGAGAACTCAAGAAACCACCCTGAGTTCGAAACGCGTAGACCCGTTTTTTCTAGCCATAAGAGTCTAGTGACATCAATATTGAAAATAATTGAAAATATAAAGTGGTGAAATGTAATGTTCTTTAACATTTTCAAATGAATTATTGAAAAACTGAATCATTTTAAATATTGTGGTTGTTGTGTATGGTGAATGTGTAGAGTGGGTGTGAGTGCAGGTGAAAAAATCCGGAAAGTGGCAAGCGTGAGAGTACATTGTATGTTTTTGGAAAATTGTACATTATATATGTTTTTAATGTTGCAATAAGATGAAAAATGAAAAAGCATAAAAATTGCAATTAAAGATGTGTTATTTTGAATAAATACTAATTCTAATTTGATTAATTCTGACCAAAAAAGCAGTCTACGTCACTTTTTGTTTGGTGTCAATTAGTGGATGGTAATTGAGAGAGAAAAAAGATTTCCAGTACTGGCACTCATTTTGTTTATTTAGTTATTAAAGGCTCCGCCTTACTGTTGGGAGCCAACCCAGTGGTGTTGTTGACTCCTGAACAGGAAGCAGCTACAGGCAGCCTCCCTCCCCTCCCCTGAGTCAATTACAACACTGCAATGTCAGCGTTGTGATAGGTGGGGACGGCGCCTAGCTGGGCAGCCTACATAGGGAAAAGGCAGAGTGCGCATAACTAGTTTGGTCAACCCCAGAGGGCCGACCAAACAGTCAGGGCCCACCGCATTGGGCAAGCCACTCCTCCCCGACCCGCCCACCCACCCGCCTCCAACCAGGCAAACCCTTCTGCTTTCTCCCAGTGCATGAAGCAGAAACAGAAAATGGTATTTAAAATACCATTTTATGTTTCTGCTTCTCGCACTGCGAGAAAGCAGTGGGGCGACGCTCCTCCGCCCTAATGGAGGATCCGCCCCTGGTACCAATGCTGCCTTTCCATGGATTTCTCCTACTATGCTAGGGTTTTTTAATTTAACAACGATACAATTCTCCTCAAAAACGTTTGTTTGTGGGCCAGTCCACCTCACTCTTTGTGCAAATAACATTTGATTCAATTCTATAACTTCAGCCCCCACAGCAGATGCCGCCCTGCACACTCTTTCATGGGTGAAAGCTACAACCCGTACACAGGTATCTTCTTCTTAGGGGCAACAAGGAAGGTCATATGCAGGTCACATGATCTAATGATTACATTCTATGACTACAGCCCTGCAGCAGATACAGCCCTGCACAAACTTCCAAGGGGGAAAGATACAGCACGTACACATGGGCCTTCTTGGTACGGACGACAAGGTAGGGCATATGTAGATTAAATGATCTATGTTTCAATGCTATAACTACACCCATCCGCAGATGCAGCCCTGCACAAATCTCGTTTGGATGAAAGGTCTTTAGTGGTAATGTCTCATGATTATCTGTTTTGCTGTTGCAATTTGTTTCATGTTGAATCCAAGATATGGTTGTGGTGACACTACGGTGTGTGAAGATTTCAAACCCTGAGCCCTTTTTAACTTAGACTACAGAATGCAGACATGTTTCTCTTAAATGATAACTGCTTTGCTTCTGACTTGACTGCCACCTTAAAATGGTTGGAATCTGTCTTGCTTATCCAATACTTTTCTAAACCGAATTCCATTTGAGTACTAAATAGCTACTGTGGGCCAATATCTGTGTGTGTTTTGGAGGAGGCCTTAAGTTCATTTCACACTAAGCTTTTTAACGAACCTTTGTCAGCAAGAATTGGTACCTTCTCCCTTTTAAATATGAAAACAAGAGCCCATTCAACTAGAAACCACTTCAATAGTACTTTGAAAACTTCTAAACTAATCCCAAAAGATTATAGAAACAAAAATATAATTTTCAAGTTCAAAACAAGTTCAGGAGATTGTTATTGACATTCGTATAGTAGTACTAGCTCCTGGTCCCTTCATAACGTCACAAGGTGACCAACTATCTCAGGCTGTTCAAAAAACACTTGAGAACTTATGTTATTTAAGTAATCCTCCAGTCGGGTCTTTCCATCTTCGCCTCCACCATTTGGCTTCCGCGCCGGGACACTTCCGAGTAGCCGTGCGTGCTATAAATGGCGAATAACATAACATAACTAGGATATAATTTTCTCTGAGAAAGGTGAAAAACATAGCCCTGCACTCATACTAGTACTGAGACCATAACCCTGTGACAATTGTGGCCCACGTTTCCGCAGCCCCACTGAGTACTAGCCTATTCTCTGAATCCCCTACAGTAATAGAGAGGAAGCGCCATAAACATTATGTTCTGGGTAATGTGGCAGATTTAGGTTCGCCTTTCAGAAGTCATATGTGGCTCTCGGGGATGGGGGGGGGGGGGGGGGGGGGGGTGGCGCGAGACGCAGCTCTGCCGCAGTCAACACGGCGGCCATTTTTTATCCCATGGCGCGTTCTCTTTAAATCTAGGCAATTTTATATAAAAGTAACCGCAGAGAAGAAACACATTCCAGATTGCAATCGGGAGATTGCAACCCAAACGGATCATATTTCACTGATTTTGATATGGTCATATAATTTGGAAACTGCCATGCTGCGCGACCGGCACCCACTTTAATTCTGCGCCGGCTCACTCTCTCGTTTAGACTGGGGGGTCTTTGACACCCCACCCCCGCCTTTCCATTACCGAAGCCCCATAAAGCAGGCGGTTCAGACGTTCTCGACTGAAGGCAATCCGGTCCTGATATTCATAACAATAAAACATAACATTACAGAGATAAGCTCACGCTGCCTTATCTGTGCAAACAGCATCACGGCGGCGCGCGCAGGACGCGTCAGGCGCTCCATTACACAAACTGCTTCTTTTAGGGGTCAAATGACTCGGCCACTTGGCATTGCAAACAGGTTATCAAATTGCAGGCTGCTGCCTCCTTGAGCATCTTGTAGCTGATAGGCGCATGCTTGTCCCTGACAACATCACATCTGTAATGGCTTCTGTGGCCTGTGGTTTGCTGAACTGGGTAACTATTGGTTCCAAAAGCCAACCTTTCATCGCCAACACTATGGGTAAAAAGTGCAGTTTAATACCGCTAAGTGTGGCTGATATGATTGATTTGGTCTTGCTCAAGATATCTGACTTTGTGAGATGAGAAAAGAAAGCATTGGCAAAGCTAACAGGTCTGACCTTGGCAAACGTGATATTTTTGTATTTCTTATTTTTCGCAAACATATGTAATAGGTGTTAAAAGTGTAAGAGTAAAACAAAGTAAACAGACAGAAATGTCTAAAGGTGCTGTTGTTCATTTGTTTGGACAAGAAGTACATAAAAAAATTACCCACCACAAAAGTGACCCATCGCAAATATAAGTGTAAAAATTAAATGAAAGCAGAGATAGGTCTACCAGCCGTGGCACTAAACTGGACTACCTTCAACGTCGGTGTACATATGTGCAAGAGCAAAATGTCGTCACTCAAAGTGAAGCGGGCCAATGGCTTAGCACTCAACAACGACCCCGTGACTGACACTTATTAACTCTAAGAGCTATCCGCAGCCTGCAATTTGCCCCAAAACGGTGTATATTATCCCTACTTTATATGATATATCGCATACTGGTTCCGCACGATGGCAGCGAGGCATTGGAACCTCCTGCCCTTGGACACCAGACTAGAGGTGAATGAGGCATCTTTTAGGAAGAAATTGAAAACATGCCTTTTTAATCTGTGATGGGATCCTCTCTCTCCTAAACTCACTCTCTCCACAGCGCGGGGACACGCTGAGAGGCGTCACCAGGCGCTTTACAAACTCCTTTAAACTAAACTATTGTATATATTGTAATGTATTGCAATTGCATTTATATAGCGCTTTCTACCCCTAACGAGGGGTCAAAGCTCTTTTTCGGCGAGTAGCACGCTACTCCGGGACCCATAGAGGATTAGTGTTGAATTAGTACAGTGAAACATGCAAGTCAATTTTTAGTGGTGGATAGGCTAGCCAGTTATTTGGATTCAGAAGGATAGCAGAAGGATAGCAGACCGATAGAAGAGGGGAAAAAAAAGGTTTGTATTTATATAGCGCTTTTTACCCCTAATTGGGTGTTGAAGCGCGCTACTCTGGAAACCCATAAAGGATTAGTGCTGAATTAGTATGGTGAAATATGAAAGTAATTTGAGTGGTGGATATTAGTCAGTTATTTGGAGTGAGTAGGGTAGCGGAGCGCTAAAAGGGAAGAAAGGTTTGCATTCACATAGCACCTGTTACCCCTGATGGGTGTTGAAGCACTTTTCTGGCAAGTAGAACGCTACTTTGGAACCCATAAAGGATTAGTGTTGAAAATTAGTATAGTGAAGTATGAAGTAATTTGAGTGGTGGATATGTTATTCAGTTATTTGGATAGAGAAGGGTAGGTTGTGGGATAGAAGAGGGAGAGAGGTTTGTATTTATATAGCGCTTGCTACCCCTTGATGGGGGTTTGAAGCGCTTTATTTGTTAGTAGCATGCTACCCCGGAACCCATAAGGATTACTGTTGAATTAGTATGGCGAAACATGAAAGTAATTTGAGTGGTGGATATGTTAGTCAGTTATTTGGATTGAGAAGGGGTGGGGAGGGGTAGAAAAGGGAAAAATGTTGCATTTATATAGCGCTGATAACCCTGATGGGGAGTTGAAACGCTTCATTGTTGAATATCACTCAACTCAGGAACCCATAAAGGATTAGTGGTGAATTAGTATAGTGGAATATGGAAATATGTGCACTCAATGTAAAGCTCTTGACTACCCCTATAAAAAACGAATAAATAATTACATATTAGTGGTCCTTTATATTTTGGGAGTTTTATATAGTGCCAACTGGGACTGAAGGTATTAGAGTGCTTTACTTGAGCACCAGTTGCGTTACAGATGGACACCTTAATTTTTTTTGTTAGACACGGGGGGACTAAGTGATTTTCCCAGAATCAAAAGATATTGACTTTCCCTGCCGAGACTGAAGGTGGTTTTACCAGCTTTGAAATTGACCACTCTAGCCGTTAGGCCACTTCCTCTCCCTTTAGTGCTGAATGGTGCAGGAAAACAGAAAAAAGAGGTTGGTTGGATTGGCAGCCTGGCACCGGTGTTCTTGGACTTGTGGATGCATTTGAAGTTGCATGCAATAAGGCTATGGACCAACCTATGTAGACAGACCTTTTCTGTCCTTCGTGTTGGACGGCCTGTTATGTTTGGTGACTGGTGAGTCCTGGGTGACTCCAGGGTTAATTGAATAGCGGCTTTCTCTTCTCAGTCAAATACTGCTGGTTTGTTTTGGTTGATCTGTATCTTTACATCTTGGCTACTGCACATGGTTAAGGCCAGTAGGATGTGCTACGTCTTGTCCAAGAGGATGCTTAGTTTGCGAGCCTCTGGGATCCTTCTCTTGTAGGAAACAAAACTGCTTCAGATATCACTCCTTTTGACTTGGTCTGGCACATGGTTATGGAGGTTAGGGGTTCTCCTGTCCTCTATTTTGGCTGTCGGTGTAGCCTCCAATAAGAAGTTTAGGGACTCCATGACAATGTTTCCCTTGCATTTTCCTTCGTTTGACTGGAGCTCCTGGAAGATGGGCTCATAATATTGAAGTTAGAGGTTTTGAGTCTGGCTGGGAGACAGTTGTGAGTCAAGACCTGACCAGAGGCGGCTGTAGGGGATTTACCAGTGGTCAAGACATGGGATTAGACATACAAAGGACACAAAGGGCACTTTTGTCCGTGGGTGGGCACCTGTGGAATAGACATCTTCTAGAGCCTGTACACTATCTGAGGCAGGGCTAAAGCCAGGGATCAGACATACCATACAGTCTATTTGCTGTGCAATGATAGGCCAGCATGTGGTATTAAAACATGCTTCTCCAACGAGCATCTCTTGAGCTTCTGGTAGCACTCCAGCTGCCTGTGATTAGCTCTCATGGGTGCAGCCATGCCTAATAAATTAGAAACTTTTGCTTGGGTGAATTAATATCTGTATACCAAAATTGAAATATGTGTATTTGAGACTAAAATGTGTGTATTTTCAGACCCCATTGACAAAATATATCTGAAGGTGATATTTGGATGATACATTTTGCAGCATTGGGAGACGTATTACTAACATTATTACCTTGGTATTGTTACCTTGGTGACAGGGGCATTGCAGCTGTGGCTGTTACATATTACCCTTGCAGAGTCATTTCAATTTTGGAAGGCCTTTCTTTTACATTACTACAGCGACCCTGCACTGAGGTGACCATGGCTGATAATCTGGTATAGGGTGACCAGTAAAGTAATCTTATCTGATGTGTACAACAAAACAAATGTCAATAGCTTGGGGGGGATTTTCATTGAGCATAAGTAGCTCTTGTTACCCAAAAGATGGTGACCCCTGGATTAAAAGTACTAAGGACATGCACACCATGTATGCATAGGTGGGCACCTCTGGAATGCACATGCTTTGGAGCCTGCACACTATCTGAGGATGAGCTAAGACCAGGGGCTGGACATATCATGCAGTCTGTATACTGTGCAATAATAGGGCAGCATATGGGTTTAGGCACGGCAAACCACAGAAGATATTTATGGACTGGAATCAGGGATCAGACATAACAGTCCACACTCGAGCTACTAATGGGTCAGAACCTGGGAATAGCCAGACAGAGGGCTCCGTAGACTATCTATGTGCTGGATGCACCAGGAAACAACATGACACATATCTTATGCCCTATATAATAATAATGCACCAGGATGTAGGGTTAGACACCCAGCAGAGGGGTTCTATTATGTATTTATTGCCCAAGGATCAGGCATAGCAAACAATTTATACACTGTCTACTAATAGACCAGGTTGGGGTTTTACTTAGGCTTCCCGAAGATGGGGTGCGCTGTCTACTCAAAGGGTAAGGTCAGGGGATGACCGGGCAGTCTCTACAACGCCTCAACCTGGCTAGAGGCAAGCAGAGGACTCCAAACGCAAAGTACCAGCGGGTAGGAACTGGGCCTTTACATAGGTGCTACAGCCTGGGTTTAGATATGGCACTGACTTCATGGGCGGAGGATGCCACGTGAGCTTGTAATGTAAAGTGCCCCAATTCCAGCCATAGGCCAGTCTGAAACAATTCTGGCACGGTTGCTCAGTGAGTTAATGTGCCCACTACAGTCACCTGTGGGAGCCTTGCTGTCTCTAAACTCCCCTCAGCCTCTCATCCTTCTGAAGAGGATAAGATGAGTACACCTTAAATTGAGTACTTATAATCAATGTGTAAATAATAATACTAAATAAATAGACAATGGCGTTTATAAAACGTGCCATATAACTGCACTAATAATTAGTATTATAAGTATTATTACTCCTACTAATAATGATAATAAGAATAATGATAATCATAAAAGTCACTGTCAGCATCACCTTCACTTGAACTCTGGGTTTCTTGTTATTAGCTCCCTTTTTAGACATGCCCTGAATTTCAACAGAATATTTGCTTTGTCTCTTAATAAATGCAAAGACAATCCCCTAGAGTCTTTCTAATGTATATATGCAAATGGCTTTCAGCGCACATAGACATGATATATTAGAGTAATTGCTATTTAAATAAGGTTTTGCACATATGCAGAAAGCCTCCACACAGGGGTGTCTATCCCCCCCCCCCACCCTTTCCCCGCCCCCATGTTCTGCGTGGACTATGGCTGCACGTAGTCATTTAAATCCCTGTGTTTGGAACTAAGGTTACTAACTTCAAGTCCCAGCTCAACTGCTTGGGTTACAGTGTGATCTTAGGCAGAACGCTATTAAAATAAAACGGTTTGTTGTGTATTTAACTGCGATTATAAAGATAAACATATAAACATATAGGGGCCCATTAGGATGTCTAGCGGATCGCCAAAGCCATGCGGGCGGTGGCGATCCGCCAGACAATCTTGCCGCCCGCCACCCATTTCCCCCCCTCCATATTACTATGGCAGGGCGGACCGCGGCGGACGGAAACACCATCTGCCACTTTTCCGCCCCGGTCGCCTTGAGACCAAGGCGGATAAGGTTTAATATGGTGTCTATCAGACACCGCCAGCCATATTATGATGGGCTGTGGGAGATGCCTTTCCGTGGCAGCAATGCCGCCAAAAAAAAGGCAGGCGGTCTTTACTTTGGGGGCCCCCCTGCGGGCCCCCTTGGTGAAGGCGAGGTGAGGGGGTGCACATGGGGGGTACCTGTGGTACCTCCCTGCATTTGCATACACAATGCGGCAGGCACTGCGCAGTGCCTGCCGCTTTGTGTATGCAAATGCATTACATGCATTTTTAGCATTGTGGCGAGCGGTGCTGAGAGCACCGCCCGCCACAATGCTAAAAATGCAGGATGAGCCCGCCACTGTGGCGGCGCATCCTAATACCCCCCACGGGACAACCGCCCTTATGGCGGGCGGTCCTGTAATCCGATAGGATGGCGGGCGGACAAAGTCCACCTGTCATCCTAATGACCCCCGTAATTTGATTAGCACAAATAAAGTCTGACAATTCCTAATTTGATTTTAATTCATGACGTCGAAAGTAACTTGTATCCCAGTTTCCGGATTTTCATTTCATTGACGGCCTCTGCCGTGGCACCAGAGATACTCTCTCACAGTTAATTGGCCTGAAATATTTCGGATCCATGCGTCAGACTTCATGCTGTTAATACTTTCAAGGCATATACTGAAATAGGTTAATATTCAGACGTGACTTTACAGATAGGGAGATATTTTCGAATGCAGGCTTTCTGCTCCGAGCACGCTTGAAAGGCAGCCTAGAATAATTATTTTGAGAGAGAGATAAATCTACTTCCACGGTGTCACCATGAACTCTCTTTGGCATGAAAAATTGATGCATTTATCTGAAAGTGCTGAATTCGAAATACCCGAGCGGCAAAGGAAAGTCGGAATAGAAGTTCAGGGCTAGAATTTATGGTGATTACGAGTTGTGTGATAATTATAACACCCTTCACAATCTATCAGCAACAAAAAAAAGGTAAAACAATGGAATTCGGTGTTTTAAACAACTGTTATGTCATATTTCCGAAAACCCTAAATAGATAAATGCCTCAGCCAGGTCCAGGCCCTCAGTACGGTTAGCCTGGTGTTTGGGATATATTGATCAGACCAAATAAAATAATTCTCTGCGGGCTCGGAATTTATCAGGGCCGATAAATAACTCACAAAAAAAAGTTTTCACCCCAAAAAAGAGGTGTAACGTGAATTAATGAACCAAAATCCACATGCTCACATCATTATTTGGTACTTTTCACCTAGTACATTTTAGCTGGTTTGACTTTCAGAAAATTATCAGGGAAAAATTGCAGTAGTGCAGTGTTCACCGCCACACTCTCAGGGGCAGATTTACAAGCCCCCTGCGCCACAAGTGAGCCACTTTTTGTGACGTACTGGTGGCACAGGGGGCTCCTCCATATTTACAAGGACAGGAAAAACCACCCTGCGTGACTTTTCCTCTCCTTGTAAATATGGCCCCTTCACATGCAGCACAGTGCGTGGAAGGGGCGTTCCATGGGTGTTGCTGTGGATGTTCCCACGCAACACCCATGGAACAAGACACATCTCCAGATTTACGAGAAATCGTAAATCTGGAGATCCTGTGAATGCACCCTAGAGGTGGTGTAGGGATGCGCAACGAGGAGAAATGTTTTCATTTCTCCCCGTTTTTTCCTCTTTCAATGCGTGCTGCATTCTACAGCATGCACTGACAGAGGAAAAGGCCTTTAGTAATTGTTTTTGTGCACAAAGGTGCCCCTCCTGCACAAAAACAATCTCCCCATGGCGCAGGCATCCTTGCACCATTGTGCAAGGATGCCTGTGCCGGCGCAAGGCAGCTGTTTGTGCGCCAGCGCAGGGGAGAGCACAGGAATACAACATATTATTGTAAATATGATGGATTCCTGTGCTTTGAAAGTGCCGCAGCGTGGCGAAGCCAAAAGGCTTGCGGTGCCCGCTGCGGCACTTTCCTGCAGATCTGCCCCTCAATTGTGAAATGTACAGCATTGGAAGTCACCACACATATAGCAAGTTCTTCTTAATGAGGCATGTGAACAACACAGCCCTTGATGCTTTTCACACACAATATAGGTTTCTCTAAGGGCCTTCATAATGAGGCTATTACTGGTATGTACCTTGGTATGTAACTTGCCCTTTACCCACCACCTCAAAGTCAGGGTCTTGCCGGAGCAGAGTGGGCATTATCTTGGATAAAGCAAGGTACTTACTTCACAAAGTGTCGAGGATTGCTGTGATGAAAAAAACAGTGTGAAAACAAAGGGGTATATTATCAAGGGAAGTCTCACCCCTTTAGCTGCACTTTTTGCAGCTAAAGTGGAAATATTCTTATCGCCCTATTAACAAGGCAGCGCTAACATGCATTAGAACATGATAGCAGTTGAATTTCTAATGCTATGCATCTTGTAAATGTAAATTGTAAAAATATAAATTGATACTTGTATAGCGCACTACTCACCCGCAAGGGTCTCAAGGCGCTTGTACAAATACCGCTGTGGAACCCATCCTTGCTTTCCCTGTGAGGCATCTACTCCTGGGCACCCCCAAGGTGGAGGCCAGGCATCCTGAGCGTTGTCGGGGCCATTGTGGAGATTAAGCAAGCTATTGCCCACAGTTGCAGAGTGGGACTCCATTATTGGAAAAGGCACCGAGGAGAGAATTATCAGGTCCGTGGAATTTTGAGCCCAAGACCCGCCGAGGCGGGGAATTGAACCCAGGTCCCGGGCCAGACCTCTGCATCAGGGTCTGCCGCTCTAACCATTGAGCCACCCTTCTCCTGCAATGTATATCTTAGCGATATACATCGCAAATGAGATGCAAAGTAGGCGTGCCATCCTGAAACAACATGAGAAAGGTCGGTAACACAACATCGCAGTATTTACAACGCGGCCCGCAATGCAATGAAAAAAGTCCAGCTAACCGCGGTTTTCACCGATTTTAACATCTCAAAAAAATCTGACTTAACCGCCTCCCCAATGGGAGGTGGATTTTCAGGCTAAGTCCACCATGGCGTATTGTCAAGGATTTCCCCAGCGCTTAGGTTTTATCGCTGGGTTTCCAGCGATATTCACGCATTTTGTTGCTATCGCTGGATTTTTTATTGCCTTGGAGATAAGCATTGATGATAACACGCTAACTAGGCGATGGAATCCAGTGATAGCCGGCGATAAGTAAAACAGCGCTGAGCGCGCTTTGCAATATTTATCGCAATTTCTTGATAATATGCCCCAAAGTCCCTCACCATCTGGGCAGCTTTAATATACATACAATGTTTTATTTTGTGCCTGCTAGTCCCCAGTCTTTTTGCTCTTTGTAAAAGTTTACAGGGCCCTTTATTCTGAGGAATCACTCAAACTGCAAGTTTGATGCCCTCAAGGGCACTCTTTGGAGTGCTATAGGATGAAGAGGCCCTCTCTAAACTCTCAATTTAGCCCATCTCCTTGCACTCTCAGGGGGATAGCCGACGTCGACATTCATCGCACCAGCCCTAGCTGGTGATAGCAATCACAGCTTTTTTCGAGGACAGTAGCCGAATCTAGGGGCTATGTCTGCCAGCATCTATTTATAAATGAAATCCAATAGCTTAAGTGGAATTGGGGCCCTTTTGTTTCTTTTTGTGTGTTTCAAATGTTTAGCATATTTGTGATTATTATGTGCATTTCTGATTTGCTGCTGCCTTTACATGTGTTTAAGTCATTAGCCAACATTAGCAGTCTGGAGACATGTAGATTGTACCCAGAAGACCTCTTTCCTGTTGTAGCCAGCCAATCAGAGATCTTTAGATTCACGGGCCCCTAACGTTTTGCTGACCCAAAATGGGCGATGGGGAAAAAAAACATCCATCCTCAAATCAAACTGAATATTTTTTTTTAATTTAGGTCTGTGGATGCTGGTGGACCTCCACAGACTAAAGGATCCAGTAATCTTTACTTCTTAGCCTTTCAAGCTCACCTAAAAATGTGTTTTCAAATGCTAATGTCTCAAAAACTACTGAACAGATTTACACTAGACTAAGGAAAGGCATTTAATTCCTAGTTTAGTAAAATTATGAGTGTTTTGTTAGTGTGTATCTCAGAATGAAATGGAATTCAAATGTAAAAAGTCAAATTGAAATCGTCTTTTGCCCCCTCCCCTGTGGTGCATCTGCACAGATCTTTTCCATGCCAAATTAAAATTGGATATACATTTGTTTAAAGTTTCATGCAGATTTATTGAACATTGTCCCTTAAGGTTAATAAGAAAAAAAAAAATCCTTTTCAATGGAAGCTCTGGACCATAACTATAGAAGCATTATCACTGCCCATGAAATATACTTATATATATGGTATGCTTGTGTGTGTGTGTGTATATATATATATATATATATATATATATATATATATATATATATATATATATATATATATATATATATATATATATATATACATATATACATATATACATATATATATATATGTCATGTGATCCAGGCTGCTTGCACGGCCGAAACGTGTAATGGCAAAAGCCTGAAGAATAAAAAATTATTGCACAATTGGAGGTCTGCACTCGTCTTTTCTTTCAAGCAACAGAAGTATCACGAGGTAAAGTGATATATTTATATATATATATATATATATATATATATATATATATATATATATATATATATATATATATATATATATATATATATATATATATATATATATATATATATATATATATATATATATATATATATATATATATATATATATATATATATATATATATATATATATATATATATATATATTGGGCCCGATTCACAGAACTGACTTAAGACAAAATCCTAAACCTACTACTTTTGGTATTCACAGAAGTTAGGATTTTGTCTTAAGTTTGTCTTAAGACAGACTTAAGACAAAATCCTAACTTAAGTCTGTCTTAAGACAAATTTAGGCAAAATCCTAACTTCTGTGAATACCAAAGTTGTACGTTTAGGATTACGTCTTAAGTTAGTTCTGTGAATCAGGCCCTCCGTGCGTGGGAACAAGATTTGTAAGAAATAAACATCTTGCCTGTTACTGTGGGGTCTGTGTCTCCTTCATCGCCGCCTGGAGGTTGCGGGAGTTCGAGTCTTCTGGATAAATATATATATATATATATATATATATATATATATATATATATATATAGACACAATCTCAGCTTTCTCTCACCAGGAGCCCAATTTCTGGATACCAGCTGCGCAGAAGAAGAGAGGGAGACCCAAGTGCAGGTGAACAGTGATTTATTCAATTTCGTGGAAGGCACACCTCGGCATAACGTTTCGGCCTACACAGAGGCCTTGGTCACACATATATATATATATATCCACCACCATTCCCGCCTCTTTTCCAAGAAACGGGACCGACACATGCGTTTTGGACAGGTCAGGAAATTTATTTCGCCGCCATCCTGACAGGTACATTTTAAAACAACTGGCAGACGCGTTTCGGCATGGGCCTTAATCATTGCCAGCTTCGTGTTCTAAAAACGTGTTGGTATGGGTTGGGACTTTTTATACTGTTCCTGATGTTTTCATTGGTGCCGATGCATCCAATCACAGGCAAAAGTTTTTTCCTCTGTCGGCAGTATTCCCTATGCATGCTGGTGCATGAAGTCCCATTTAGTCAGTGAGGGGCCCACACGTAGAAAGTTGAATGGTCACAGTCTCACATCGCGAACTCCAATGCAGTGATCGGTCCGAGCATACAGTGATGCCCCAGCTTTTGCTAGCCCGTGAATCCGCTCATCCACCGCCACAGGGACCATGGTTGCAAAATCATCTCCTGACTCCGTCCAACTCGGCAGCATGCTGCCGCTCTCTCCCCGATATATTTTGTGTATCTATTTATCTATCTATCTATCTATCTATCTATCTATCTATCTATCTATCTATCTATCTATCTATCTATCTATCTTTTTATCTATCTTTCTATCTACATACATTTTTTTCCCACAAAACCTGTTCTCCGTAATAATGAACAGGTACTGACACAGCTAGACTCAGTAGCTCTGTTTATTAGCAACAAAAACCTTGATGCATTTCGGCAGATAAAACTGCCTTTGTCACAAACAAAGCTGTGCAAAACGGCAATGAAGTAGAGAAAATACTACATACACATCAAACAGCCTCGTCATAGTATCAATAGTTAACAATTGTGCAAATTCAGAGCCTTAATTCATTACTGAAAAGTGTCTGTTCATTATGCCTGGTACACCAAAAAATTTACATTTTACGTTAACATTTGGAAATCCATACAGCATAAACAGTGAAGTCAGCATATTTCACTGCCGTCAATTAGAAGACCAATTGTAAAAATTCATTGGAGCCATATGAATATATAACATAATGAAGAACAAATGTTGGAAAATACAAATCTTTTGGTTAATTACTAAGTTTTCTGCTCTCTGAACAATATAATGATATAGCAAATCAATGTTTTCAAGTCAACAACATGATTTCATGTCCCAAATATATATAATACCTACTGCCGGTCGCCAGTAGGTAGTTATAGTTAGGACCTAGTTTCCATAAGAAAAGCATTTTTTGGTTTACTTGTAACTATGGCGTCATTTGATGAATCTTCCGAAAATATTCCTAAAAAGTGAGAACCTGTATCTTTTTGTGCATGACAAGGTTTGCGGAGATTCATCAAGAGGGGACAGAGAAAAGGGGTGGGGGTAAAAAAGTGTGTTTCCAATGTTAATTCCCATAGTAAATTTAGACACAACTACAGCCAAATAATTGAGCGGAATGACACAACATTTGTCAGAAAGCTAGATCTTTGTCCAGAAAGATCTATTTTTGTGGTTTGGTGTAAATCTGTTCAGTAGTTTGTGAATTATTAATACGCGCTTTATAAAACCATTAAATAAATTAAATAATTAATGGAAAAAGAAATGAAGATATTTAGGGACGTGGATCCGACAGAGCTCATGCTGAGATATGATTGGCTGGCAACACTTCAACCAGTAAGTGTTGGCAGCCATTTTGGAAGTTGGACTCAGCCGACCCCCTAAGCCCGGTGGTGAGGTCCCCCAAGAACTCTACCAGGCGCAAAGGCTTTTTTGTTAAAATTGTTCCTGCAAACATTGTGAGGGATCCTCGGATCTCAGTAACATAAAAAAAAGAAAAGAAGTACGGCCTCCGGTGCTTGTTTGTAGATGAGCCTCTGGATGTGCCAGGTCCAGAGAGCAAATTTGATTATTAATTTTGAGGAGGGGGGCGTGAGTGCCCCCCCTCTCCAAGACCAATATCAGCCCAGAGGACCCTCACCTCCCCTGGGCCAGGCCAATGTTAAATGAAGAGGAGGGGGGCTGAGCAACCCCCACACCATGTACGGTATGACCCTGGGGACCGTCACCTTCCCGACCAAGGCCAAACTATCACAGGGGAGGGCGGCCATGCAGATCCCCCTCTTGGGTGCATTATGGCCCTGGGGATCATCACTTCCCCGGGGCAAGGCCCATTTAGGAAAAGGGGAAGGGGGGCCATGTGGTCACCTCCCGGGCCATTTTCTGCCCAGGGAAGACTACCTCCTCTTGGATAGGTCACATTTTTAGTGGGGAGAGGGTCTCACTGCCCCCACCCCCTACTGTTTTTGGCCCCCGGGGACCTCCATTTCCAGATGGCAGGCCCTACAAAAACAAAGGAGGGGGCGCTGTGCCCCCCTCCTGGAGCCTTTAATGGCCTCAGGACCTCCACACCCCATTGCAGGCTACATATGTCCTGAGGGGCCCACCCTCGGAACAAAGTTATTTCTTTTTACTTGGCAGGAGTTTTGAAAGCTCCTACCAAGCAAGAGCAAACAGCAAGTCTGCTCCCATTGGGGGAGCAGGAAAACGTTTATATTTTTTAGTGAATGTCTAAGATATTTTAATTCTATTTTCTAACTATAACGTCCTGGTAACCTATGTTTCTGTCAAGCAATATACAGCTATATTGTCACACGGGTGGTTGCCACTGTATTGTTAAAGATTGGACTGAGTTTCTATAGGAAAATGATTTCTGTTTTTTCTAATGACTTTAGCGTCGTTTGAGAAATCTTCACTAAACTTTCTCCAAAAAGTTTAATCTACTTCAGCTACTTCAGCTCCTTCCTGGAAGGTGTTGGGTAATTCCTCAAGTGAGGACTGAGAAAAAGGAGTGGCACAAAATGTGTTTTCGCCACGCAGTTTCCCATAGGAAATTTTAACAGCACTACAGCCAAAATGGCTAGATGCAATTACACCAAATGTGGCAAAAAGCTAGATCTTTGCCCAGAAATTGTGCTTTTAGTGATTTGGTGTCAATCCGTTTAGTGGTTTTTGAGAAACCAGGGTTAAAAATGTATAGATATCTAGAGACAGCAGCAGTACAGAGGGCCCTGCAGAGCAAAAGATAAGATATGATTGGCTGCTTTACAACAACAAAGATGTGTGGCAGCCATTTTAGGACCTGGGGACTGAGACCCCATGACCTGAAAAAATAATGGCATATAGGAGGGCAAGGTATGGATACCCTGACCCCCTAGGACTTGTGGAGCCAAAATCTCATTTTCTGTAAGCGACACCACAGTACCGCATTACTATCGCTGTAAAAATAAAAAAAAGAGTGGTCTTGCTTTTTTGAATTCTAATCCTAATCTAATCTAATCTAATCTAATCCAATTCTAAAGTTTCAAAAAGCCCCTTGGGGCCCCATTTTCTCCAGGGGTGAATTAGGTTGCAAGGGTTATTGGGACCTCATCCCCAGGACCCCAAAGGACAAAGAAGGGGGAGCACCATCGTGCACAAAACCACATTGCAGTGTGCTCTTTCTCCGTGTGACCTGGATAGAGGGTCGCTCACCACAGCACCCTGCCAGCATGGATCAGGCAGGGAGAAGTAAACTGCTGGCTCCTGAGCCCGCACAAATTGTGTTAGCAGGCGTTGAGCCAGTTCTGCAATGTGGGAGAAGCTTTCCGCACTACCGCAGTTTTATTTTAATTAAAGAAAGGCTCACAGTGCCCTCGGTGCAACTGGGAAACCCAGAAAAAAAGTATTTTATTTGGCTCCCACCCACATCCCAGGATGGTTGCAGGCTGGAGGGCTGGCGAGTTGAGGGGATGTTGGGGCTCCCCCCGCAGCCCCCAAACATATGACGGCTGTGAGTGTCCCGGCTGGGACTGAGACACCCTTAAAAAAATCATAATATAAACAAAAATGAAATAATAAATGAGTGGCTGGAGACGCTCTTTCATTATTCCCTGCTCTTAGCAAGGAGCAGTCCATTATGCCCTTTGCAGGATGATTTACATAATTGTTCCTATTCTGTAGTGCCCAAATCTTGCCAGGGGCACCACCAACATGTTACAAAAATGTTGTGGGGGCTGCAGGGAGTGCAGCAACCCCCCCCACACACACACACATTTATTAATAGTAACCCTGTAAACTGTGGGTTTTGCTCGGTAGGTAACGATTCCAGAGACCCTTTGTGGTTGGTGTTATGGCTGTATCAGTGGTCTCAAGCGTGCAAAAGAAAAACTCTAACATGTTTTAATGTTGTCATTGAAACCAATAGACTTGCCTTTTATAATGATGTGGTCACCCCTTAACAAAGCCAATAATTCTTGTTTTCACTTAAGGATGTGGTGACCTTTTGACAAAGCCAATAAGCTTGCCTTCAATATTGATGTGGTGACCCCTTGGCAAAGCTAATAGGCTTGTCTTCATATAATGATGTGGTGACCCATTGACAAGAGGCTTGCCTTGTATACTACTGTGTATTCTCCAAACAAATGGTCAAGTGGGACTAATTTGCATAGGGAGACTTCCCCTGAACATTAGAGGAATCCAAAATTAATTAGTAATAAAGTTCTACTCCAATGAATTATATCAGGAAGCAAATCTGAGTTTCCGACACAACTGCATTAAATCAATTCATGTGCAGTACAATACAATACAGTGATATAAGTGAATACATTACAGACGATGCAGTGCTCACATAGTGATCATATTTTCAACATATAATATACAAAGCACTGTACAAAACCCAATGGGTATAGCAGAAATGAAGGGACCCCCTCGAAATAAATATAGGTCAGGGAAATAGGGGAATAAGTGAACACAAGAATATAGGTTTTCCCTGATTGACCATAGTACTTCATTAATGACATACTTCAAATTCTTTATAATCAATTTTTAAAGTAGACTGGTGACAACCAAAAACAGTTCATTATACTTTTTATTTTCTCAAAACGTTTCTTTTTTTTTAAATACTTTTTTCAAAAAAGCTCATTTCATTCTTTGTATGTATCACAAATGTATTTCTTTTCTTTCTTTTTTCACATTATCATAGAAAAATCACCATCAGAAATACATAATTATCCAAATAAGATATATACATAATAGAAGACAGAATATTAAGAACAATTACAGTCTACAAAAGACACACACCCCTGGATGCAAAACAATCTCACAACAATCATACCATTCCAACCTCACTCACATCAAAAACACTCAAACAAAATCTGTACACGGACGAGATCTAAATGACAAAGAAAATCTCTGCCAAAGGATAAATCTCAAATGACAAGCATGAGATTCTGCACTCGGTCGACGCGCGTTTCGGTGGTTATATACCACCTTCCTCAGGACCTTTCCAGATTTGACCTTTCACTTCCCAGGGGACATGCTACAAGGAGAAAGATATTCTTTTAACTTGATTCTTTGTTTTCAAGCTGCAACAGGGCACTATGAAGCATAAAGTCAGATTGCCTAGGAGAACTCTTCATAAGATATCAGCTGAATTTAAGAAGATTTCATCTTCTTTTTTGAGGGGTGATTTCCTTAAGTTTTATGGGCTGAGAGATACTTCAAGTGGAGCTTTTTATTAGAACAAATTGGTGCAATAGTCTTCACATGATTAATTAATGTCTTGTTCTGGAATTGATAATATGCAAACCTTGGTAACCAGGATCCAAGCTTTTTACAAGGCTCCTCGAAACAGTCATGTCGGCCGCCCTCAAGACACGTAACAAAGGTTCTTCTCCAATGGTTGTCATATGGTAATACAAACAAAATCAAGTGAACGGGGTAGTTCAATTGAATCAACGGTCCCCTTAATCACTAATTGTCAATGACAACCAATGGGGAGATTGTCGACATTTCGGCCCAAAACTATTCATAGGGTCTCACCAGGACGTCGTCATCCAATTTACACACCAAAGTGTGATATATGGGTATGTCTGGTATATGGGTTAATTGTTAAAAAAGCTCCAATTGCCTGCTTTTGGGGTACAACAGGTCTACTTCATAGATCCTCAGGTGCTTCTGAGGAGCGTGCCGTCACTGTGAGATGTTGCAGTGATGAGTACAAGCAATCCCCGTTTGCTAAGTGCACACGAAGTGTGAATTTCGGCAGTCTGATAATTAAGGCATTGAAATGAGAAGCGCCTCAGGATCTATGAGGCAGATCTGTTGAACCCATAAACGCACTATTGTTTGTTATATCAGAAGAATAAGACTCTAGCACACCGGTGCGCCTTGCAGGCTAGTATTCTGCATACAGAATGTTCTCATTATTGATACCCAGACTAGGGTTCATTGCATGGGATATCACTTGATTACTGCAGTTTCATGATACACAAAACTCCTTAATCGTTTCATCACATAACTAATAATCTAGCAAGAATATTCAGTGCCTAACACTCTCTTGGACTCTTGGAATATTAGCATTGTTTCTACTTAACTACCGTACAACTGAAAAAAGAATACTATTAATATCCAGCAATGCATACACAGACTCGAAATCTTAATTCCATGTACACAACATTCAATGAAATATATACATATATACTTGTTCTTAAAACCAGTACTATTTTTTTTTAACAACTCTCACAACCCCAGTCTTAAAAGTTAAAATAATGACCAGCAAATAGTTCAAATTTCGATTTTTCTACAACACGTAATTTCAGGACACTACTCTAATCCTAATGTCCATAGAACTATGGGGCATATTACCAACAACTAGCGATAATTATCGCTATATTGGTTTAGCGGCGATATTTTTATCGCCGAGCTGTGGCGATTTTTATCGCTTAGGAACCTTGCTATTATCAAGGTTTATCTCCTAAGCGATAAAAATCGGCCGCAATGCATGAATATCGCTGAAAAGTCCGCGATATTCATGCATTACCGAGCTAATGCTCTTAGCCATGTTACCCACCTCCCATTGGATAACATGGCTAAGAACTGGTCAGGGGCCGGTGTTAGCTTTTGGAGATATTCGCGCTTAGCACAAATATCTCCAAAAGTTGGTAATAGGAGATAGCGATGTTAGCGACTGTTTCCAGTCGCTAACATCTTGGCACGCCCACTTTGCATGTCATTAGTGATAAATATCACTGACATGCAAAGCGGGGCACAAGATGGTCGCTATCTTCTACTAGCTGTCGCTAACTGGTGTTAGTGACAGCTAGGTAATAGGGTGATAATTTTATCTCCGCTTTCTTGGCTTTTAAAGCCAAAAAAGCTGAGATAAACCCCTTGATAATATGCCCCTATGTTTAGTAGATAAAAGGTCTTGTCACAATAATCTGATTTCAGAGTAGAAAGATCCAGGTTAATGCAATATTGTAACATGATTTCCCAGTAAGAAACGCTGTGAACCATGAGTAAAATTATACCTGAAGATCCAAGATGGCCACCGTCTCGCTACAATTGCAAGAGTCCATAGCCTACTGGGAAACCTCGTTCACTGCCAGTGCACCAAAATCAAGCGTAGAGCAATATGGGGTCTCCCTGTAGGTTTTGACATGAATTTCTGTTGCTTAGTCAATAAATGCAAAGTAGCTACCAATGAAATGTAGTATTCAGTAAACACAATCCTTTATATAAAATGAAACCAGCATATCAAACTCTCAATGTTCATTATGCAAATTTTGGTATTCCACTTTGGTCGTCCTATTTCATCTTACAATGCTTTAGGTTGCTGATAATAGTCTAAAGGCCACACAATAAACTCTGCAGTGTTTAAAATTACTTTATTGACACCCTTTTTTAAAAGTTTGCTAGTGATAGTCTTATCTTTGATATTTCAGTAAATTTCTTTTTATGATTGTGTTGGAATGTTTATATATTTTGGCTGCAGCTTCATCTGTTTCACCACTTTGAAGAAACATTTTTGAAAGGGAGAAATTACTTAATCTTTCCCTAATTGTGGCTGTATCTGAATCCACACTCTTTAGAGCCCAAGGACTTCACAGCCCTCTTGGCAAAAGTGTTTACTGAGAAGGCACACAATGACTTTGTGTACATTGCTGCTAAAGGGTAAATCACCTATACCAATAAAAGACGAACATCTGGGAGAGGAGTGCGCCCTTCAGTGGACATATCAATGAAGTATGGTCGCTTCATATACTTAGAATAATGTACGTTTCGTGCAGAATCAAGCAAATGAAAGTGAAATTAAATACAACTGATAAGCCCACAGAGAGAACGGGAGCCCCAAACGAAAAGCTCAAACTCAGCATTCTTTTAAATGGCACTGTGATATATTAATAGTTCAGAAACCATCATTGCCCAATGTTTGGTTGAATTGATCTTGTGGGTGGGGTGGCATGGGTTATTTTTATTTTATCTAAGTCTTTTTCTCCACGTTTTGGATTGCCCTCTTCCTCACACCCACTCTACATCACCCAATTTTATCAAAAAAGTTCTCCTAAAACCCAGATAGAGCCAGATCTGTACTATTCTGTTATTCAAGCCTTGGGAAACTATCAGAATCACTTCTTTCAGCTAACAGCTTCTATACTAAATGTTTGTCTGTGTATAGTTAATTTTTGTGGGAAGTCATTGTATATGTGCTCATAATCTCTCCTAGTGTCAAAGCCTGCATGGTATAACTGCATGTAAAACAACTGTGGGCAGAAGTCACACAGTGTCTCCCCCCTTTGATGTCAAGTGGCTTTGTAATGCCTCTTCTGTTACCCCCTTGTTTTGGTGAATTAGGTTGTGTCATAAGATAATAATAATCCACAGATACCAACTGGGCATCTACTACTGAACAACAGGATTCGAAATGAATTTTACCCCAATAAATGAAAAATCAGGCTCATTATTAGTTTCTCATATACCCATGTCGGTATGTATATGGTATTTGTACAGAGTAAAACTTGGCAACAGACGTGCACAGAGCCAAACACAAACCTAAAATTCAATGAGTAATCGGAGAGCAGGCTGGGTTGTGGATGATCAATGGACTGTGAAGTAGTTTTAGTAGAGGTGAGCCTTCAACTCTTTCCTAATTTGGAGCAGAGTTTGAGGAAGTCCTGATAGAAACATGGATGTTGTTGCAGATCCAAGGTGCACGTATGGAAAAGACCTGTTGTCTTGTTTCTTTTTTATACCTCTTACTCTGCAGTCTGGTGGTGTACTGGATGTAGGTGTGTCAAGAACCGACAGAGATGGTGACATTGTCTGCAGGATGAGGGGGCATGCTATTTGGGATGGCTTTGTAAATGGTTTTGAAGTTGGTGCGGGCTGTCAACCAGAGCCTGTTGAGTTCCATCAGGATAGGGGTGAGGGGATCATATTTCTTCAGGTCCTGGATGAGGCATGCTACAGCACGCAGCATACCCCAAGTGGTGCCAGTGTGGAGTCTGGGTGGCCATGGAGTACGGCATAAACACCATCCAGATGCAACAGTATAGTCGCTTGAACAGCAGGTGTGAACTCGCTTTCTGGAAGAAATGGTTTGACTTTCTATGGAAGGTGATGATGGTACCAGACCATCTTTTGTTCGGCAATGTGCTCCTTGAGGGTGATGTTGGTGTCCAATGTGAACCTAAATAACTTGTAAAGGAGTGGGGAGGACTACGCCCAATACAGATGAAGAAAAAGCTGTGGCACAAGTATGTCACAAGCACGCACACACCTTTGCACTGCAGTGCAAAAGTGTGCCTAGGATGCTAGGCAACCAGTCGGTGCGTTGTGCATGGGAGGAGGGCAAGAATGGCTCAGCACTGCTCTCTCCCCTCAGCGCTGCAATGCAGCAAGTCGGGTTGCTGCACTACATTGCTTTACTTTTTAAAACAAATCTACCCTTCTCTCTGCTAAATAGTCAACTGTCTTCTTTCCTTTTGTTGATCAATGCTGTTGTTTTTATAATGTGTACATTTATTTTGTATAGTGCGCAATTACCCGAAGGTGTCTTAGCGCTAACGGTTTATCACCAGAATGTCACTAAGACTGACTGGGTGATTCAGCAAAAAGCCATGTTTTTAGCTGCTTCCTAAACTGCAGCAGGTTGGATTGAGAGTGCAAAGTTAGAGGCAAAGAATTCCAAAGTTTACAAGCACAGAAAGAGAAAGCCCTGCCACCCCATCTAGTTTTGTTTATTCTGGGGACAATAACCATTGCGGATGAACTAAATCTAAGGTTTCGGCCAGGAGTGGACCAGGAGAACACTTTCTGAAAACATTCTGGTCCAGGCATTTTTCCTCAACAGTTTGATGAAATGATGCTCTGTCTGAGTATGAGTGTATGTACTGTGTGGTAGTGAGTTTGTGGTTGTTTGGTAGTATGACTGAATTGTGTGTCATGTTTTTATTGTCCTATTAGTTCTTGGGCTGATGTTCTTCTCTTGTTGTATAATCCTTTAAGCACTTTAAACACACTGAAATGTTATATATAATAAGCTGATCAAAATGAATTTTTGTGTGTTTACTATAATGAGAGTTCAACCAAAAATGACTATATAAAAATAAATTTTGAAAAGTAAAATAGCTGTTCTGTGGGTGTCTTTGGTTGACTTTATATTTGGAATGTGTGGGGCATATTATCAAGGGGGTTTATCTCCGCTTTTTTGGCTTTAAAAGCCAAGAAGGCGGAGATAAAATTATCTCCCTATTACCTAGCTGTCGCTAACACCAGTTAGCGACAGCTAGTAGGAGATAGCGACCATCTTGGGCCCCACTTTGCATGTCAGTGATATTTATCACTAATGAGATGCAAAGTGGGCGTGCCAAGATGTTAGCGACTGAAAACAGTCTCTAACATCGCTATCTCCTATTATCAACTTTTGGAGATATTCGCGCTAAGCGGGAATATCTCCAAAAGCTAACACCTGCCCTGAGCAGTTCTTAGACATGTTATCCAATGGGAGGTGGATAACATGGCTAAGAGCATTAGCTCGGTAATGCATGAATATCGCTGACTTTTTAGCGATATTCATGCATTTCGGCCGTTTTTTATCGCATTTGCGATAAACCTTGCTAATAGCAAGGTTTATCTGCGATAAAAATCGCCGATGTGCGGCGATAATTTTTGTCTCTAAACAAGTTAGAGACAAAAATTATCGCTAGTTGTTGGTAATATGCCCCTGTGTTTCTTATCTACTGGGGAAGCCCCTTCTCATGTTGTTGAAATATTTATCTTCCCTGGTGGGTTGTTCCCCTTGCCTTTATCAAGTTTAGGTTTTCAGGGTCCCTCTACTGTTTTTTGCATCCGGTCCGGTGACGAGCCTTATGGACCAGACGCAGTGCCTTCAAATTGATCCTGTTCCTAATTGGAAGCCATCGCAAACCCTGCAATGATTGAGAGATGGAAGCAAACTTGGGAATTTTCAGAAGCAGTCGAGCCGCTGCATTTTGTAGAGATTGAAGTTTTTTCACCAGTTGCTTATGAGTGCCCAGGTCGAAGGCATTTTTGAGATGACAAGTGCCACCAGCACTCCTTTTTGTAGTTCCAGAGGATTGAACGGGAAGATCTTCTTTAAAGTCCAGAGCAAGAAAAACCACGAAGAGGTGATTTGGTTTTATGGATTTGTGTTTGTAAGATTTTTAAATAAATTGTAAAAACATCTGTATTAATAAAACAGTGTTATTAAAGCTGTTATTATTATTATTATTATTATTATTATTATTATTATTATTATTATTATTATTATTATTATTATTATTATTATTGTTATTGTTATTATTATTATTATTATTATTATTATTATTATTATTAATCTCATCAATTCCAAATCCCAAGCTTCTTTACAGGCAACACACTGAAGCAAGCAAATGCTTCGAAACCAAAGCTACAGAGATATACCCTACCTTACAAATTTATCGAGAACTCAACAGAATTTAAATTAAACCAGGCAGCTGGCATCACGCGTGGAGATTTCCATAGCAGCTCTTATATATTTCCATCGAATAAACAAACATCATTTCCTGGGTTTTCTGTGTTAAATTATGTATTTTGTATAGAAAGGCCTGCGGCAGGTGAGAGTGACTGCAGCCCAGGTCCCTGCGGACGATGGTGATTTCACAGTGGCGGACCCGCTGGAATGTAATTTACAGAGCTGTACGGAGGATGGTACAGAGGCGTCCGCGCAGCAGGAAGGCGGATTAAGTGTTTATACGGAGCATGGAAGGAGTTTGCATCTTGTAGCCTTTGCTTCTGATTTCCTCCTTGATTTACTCAAGAGCCGTTTCTTCTGAGATGATTTCTAGTCGTGTACTAATGGAAAACACCACAGTTTTGATGGGACTTGGTAAAATTAAAGCCAGATGCATAGGGAGCCCTTCTACAAGGAATGGGGTGGGGTGGGGGGGGTCCCTGAATAGGAGTGTCTCATGCAAGCAATGGGCAGGGGGCTCCCCAACAGTGCTAAATTTGTAAACAAATGTTGGACATATTTACTAAAGAAGTGGCAAAGCGTGGCGTTAACCTCTTTGGCTTAACGACACACTCCGCCACTTCTGAAAAACAGGGCTGCCCCATATTTACAACGGTATGGTGCAGCCCTGCGTTTCCTCCTGCGCTGGTGATAAATTTAGCACCCTAGCACGAACGCAGGCACCCTTGCACCAAAGTGTATTAGTCTTTTTAATGTCTATTGAATGAATCAACAACTGTTGTTCTGATCATTTCTAAAAAACACAAACAGCATCACCATGTGATAGACTGTCATAAGACCTGATGTTGGCAATTAAGTGCCGGTTCCAAGCACCGGAAACCACCAGCTCAAATTAAGCACTGCACCCCGCCAAATACAAGCTCTGGCAGTCACCGCTGTCCCTGAAGATGTACATCACTATCTGAGGTCAGCATTCACAAAATCGACAAAAATTTCGGTGATACAGTTAGGGCCGAAGAGAGCACCGTTCACCATGTTGTATCAATATGGTCTGTGACCAAGACTAGGTTGCGTTGATTTACAAAATGGGAGCTGATGGGCTGACATTATGTGACCTTCTCCTCACAGATCTCACCATCGATCACTTTCCTCCACTCATTTAGAGGTAAAGGGATCACTGTTTTCCTGATGGCAGAGCTGACTCCGGGTTCCCTAAGGGAAAATATTTCTGGAGTATTTCAAGGTGGAGAATGGCGTCAGACGGGCCACCCTAATTAGGGAGGCCATGTCTGATACCATTCCAAAAGACTTTCCTCTGTTTGTGTTCGACATGAACCATGGTGGTTATGGACAGAAATAACCCAGAAATGTCCATTATTTAGAGAGTTACCTCCCAGTGCATCTTGGGCATTGGATATTTTTGTTCAAAGTCAATATTGCTTCATTTTGGGGTCTATCGGTTGCTCTACTGAATATCTAAATCAACAATATTGAGATAGTGAATATAGACCACGGAATATTCAGGGACAAATTATCAAAAGGTAGGTACATAAAAGTAAGTATGGATTTACGATATCTAACACTACATCTACATTGCTTGAAGATATATGTACCGCGTAGGTACCTTCGCCTATTATTAATTATGGAAAATCTAGACTTACCTATCCTTATTTTTTTTCAATATTTTTTTCTCGATATTCAGTCCCACCGATTTTGTGGGGGCGATATTCAGGGTGCACACCATGTCTGTCAAAGGACAAAATGTATGTGACGGCATGCCCTCCATGGCCACAGTACAAGTTCACTGAGGAAGGGGAGGCAGAGCCACCAACATCCTAGCCAAAGGTTGGTTGGCTTGCCAAAGCCTAGTGATGCACTACATGTTGTTCATCACTTGCTTGATTTTTTTAGATGAAAAACTGACTTCACTTCTTTTTCATGCACAGTTGCTGGAATCTGTATTTAATTCAGTATGTAATATGAGCCATAGGCATGGCACTGTTGAACAAGAATGGCCTCACTGCAATGCAATATAGCCTGGTAACTAATTTACAGAGCTCACAACCAAGAGACATGTTGCTGATCATAGGCAAGAATCTGAGTCTAGCTTTACCTTGATTACTTAACTTTATCAGATTAAATTAGAGGCAATTCACTCAGTCACCCAATGGTGAATTGTGAACTCATCATAATCAGAGAATCAATTGAACTCCTCTTGCTCTTGATGAGTTTGGAAAGGAGATGCTTGTTAAGAATGCTTTAAGACAAAATGCAGCCAAACTTCGGGCCCGATTCACAGAACTAACTTAAGACAAAATCCTAAACTTACTCCTTTTGGTATTCACAGAAGTTAAGATTTTGTCTTAAGACAGACTTAAGACAGACTTAAGTTAGGATTTTGTCTTAAGTCTGTCTAAGTCTGTCTTAAGTTTGTCTTAAGACAAACTTAAGACAAAATCCTAACTTCTGAGAATACCAAAAGGAGTAAGTTTAGGATTTTGTCTTAAGTTAGTTCTGTGAATCAGCCCCTTCGATTTTACAATTTTATTGGACAATTTCCCAATGAGGTTTCCTATAAATTCATACCTTTCCCAGCCATCTCAGAAGGAAAAAAATCAAAATATTTCTGTACTTCCAGGTCTGCTATCCCACCCAGCCGCAGTATGTGACTACACATCTCATATCTAACTTTCAGAACATTGTGTACCTCATAGAAACATTATGTTCTCAAAAGACATGTTTATGAGACAACAGAAAAACTAGGTCCTCTATTTCATTGTTTGAGTGTGATTTATTAATGAGAAAGTTCCACTCAATGCGCGTTTGGGGCATTGAATGGCCCTCAATAAAATCTCCCAGAATCATCCAGTCAGTTTACCTCTTGAGATGTAATTTCTATCATTTATTTCCAACTTTAACAGCTGAAAGTTACCACTTTCCAGTTGCCACATTTCTCACTCTTTACTATTCTCTGGCATATTTAAAGTACAAGTGACATGTGTATCCAGCAAAATATTCTGAAATCTTTAGGTTGGGTATGTACATTGAACAGTATATGTGACAGGGCAGAGGCCCAAGTAACCATCTGGTTAGCCATAATAGTAGATAGGGAGAAAATTGACAAGTCAGGAACCAGCTAAACCATTCTACAGATGCTACTGTGATATATATGACTATATTATATTATATATTATCCTAAGGCTTAGCCAAGATGACTTTGAACAACATGACCATATCAGATGCAGCAGATGGTACCTGACATTCCAGAACACCTGCTGCTGGAGTCTATGATTAAACACAGGCTGGACATGACAGAAGCCAGTTCTGGCAAAATACCATCATAGCAAACACAAGACACCATAACCTAGAAGCCAGCCTGTTGTGGATCCATATGGTCTGTGGATTCCAAAAGGTTGGATAGCTAGCTGGCCATGACCTTTTTGCTCAGTTTGTTCCTGGTGGGACAGAGATATGTGCTTGATGTTTAGAACAACACAAGGATTCAAAAGGATGATTTTGCACAAGAAGAAAGATTCTTATTCTTTTCTATGGCCGATGACGTATTCCTGTAGAGTATTTGTGAAAAAAGGGACTGCATTCGGAGCAAGCCTCTGAAAAGCAGAATACCAGATTTCAAGAGGGATTGGACAAGGCACCCATGAATTGGTGATGATATCAAATAATGCTGCGTTTGATAGAGCAATTAGAGCAGGCCCATTAAAAGAAACAAATATGTTCTCATATATTGTAGTAATTTTTCCTTACAGAGAACAAGGAATCTTTTCTCACATCAATTGCAAAAGGTTGATGTTCAAAATTATCAATTTGTTCTTGAATGAGCTGCTTTCCGGGAGAGTTATTAAAAGGTCTAATCTTGAAGATAAAACAGCTACCATTGAGGCTAGTATTTTTTCTTTCTGCACAGTTCTAGATCCTGGTTTTCTCAGGATTTTTCCAAGGGGAAGAGCTCCCATTGTAGGCGAGGCTTGCAGCTGACCAAGATGTCTGTTCCCTGCTGAAGCTCCATGTGGTGCTGCCTTAGCGCCCCTATTCCCTCTCGCCTTGTGGACCAACTGCACTGCCGAACCTGCAGCCTGATGCGCTAAGCCCATACCAGCTTGGGGGGGGGGAGACTGGTCCATGGACGGGGAGCCCCAAAGCATGACTCCTGCAATGCAGCCTTCACCGCATTCGCGCTGCCCTTGCAGGTAACCTTCTTGCTTCTTATGCATAATATTTGATCACTGTACCACCTGTTTGTGTTTTGAATAAACCCAGTAAAAAACTGTTGCAAAAAAAGAGAAAAGCCCCAATCAAAGTAAAAAATGATGAGTCAGCAGCTTTTCTGTGTGGCGAGACGGAAAGGAAATCTGAGTAGGGAAGGATTATGATTTTTGGGCCATGGACCAGTGACACAATATTGAACACAACAACATTAAGATATAGAAATATTGTGTCAAAAAAAATTGAGTACAAAAACAGCGTATCCCTATACTTATAATGTTAAGTACAAAAAAGTCAAAAAAATGAATGTCTGACATAATATCGACAGACAGAATATCGAAATGCAAAAATATCGGAGCAAAAATATCGACAGCAAAAATATCGGAATCCTATCTTCATTAAGGTAAGTACAAAAATATCGAAAAAATAATATCGTAGTACAAAAATATCGGAATCAAAAATATCGTTTTAAAAAAAATATTAATAATAATGTAAAAATAATATTAAAATACATATAATTTTACAACTATAAAATAAAAATATTAAAACAAAATTAAAAGTAATACATATACATTTAAAATAAATTAAACACTTAATAATTTAATGTAATTTTAATTTTTTTCATGTAATTTATTTGATTTAATGTAATATTTTTTTGTTTTTACCCTGTACGCCTGTACCCCAAAAACCCAAAACTGACCCTGAACCCTAAAAATATCCCTGTACCCCAAAAACCCAAAACTGACCCTGAAACCTAAAAACACCCCTTTACCCAAAAACTGAAAACTGACCCTTATCCCTAAAAATACCCCTTTACCCAAAAACTGAAAACTGACCCTGAACCCCAAAAATACCCCTTTACCCAAAAACTGAAAACTGACCCAGAACCCTAAAAATACCCCTTTACCCAAAAACTGAAAACTGACCCAGAACCCTAAAAATACCCCTTTACCCAAAAACTGAAAACTGACCCTGAACCCTAAAAATACCCCTTTACCCAAAAACTGAAAACTGACCCTGAACCCTTAAAATACCCCTTTACCCATGAACTGAAAACTGACCCTGAACCCTAAAAATACCCCTTTACCCAAAAACTGAAAACTGACCCAGAACCCTAAAAATACCCCTTTACCCAAAAACTGAAAACTGACCCTGAACCCTAAAATTACTCCTTTACCCAAAATTAATTAATATTATTTAATTACCAATTAATTATGAATTAACAATAACAATAAAGTAAATATATTAGCACATTTGCTGTAATTAATTTAATTTAATAATTAATATTATTTTTCCCAATTAATTAATTAAGAATAACAATAAATTATATATAAAAAAGTACTATAATTAATGTAATTAAATAATTAATATGAATTAATTACCAACTAATTAATAATTATAAATATGTAAAAAAATTATATTAATTAATTAACGAATTAATAGAAATTAATTACCAATTAATTATTAATAAAAATATGTACAAACATATATCAATTAATTAATTATTATTAAATTACTTCCCACCCTATTCCCCTATAAACCCATAACCCGCTACAGAACATATTTCTCAATTAATCAATTAATTAAAAATAATTAAAAATTATTTCTAAATTAATTAATTAATAATTCCTACTAATTAATAATTAATTTAACATAATTAAATTACTTCCCACCCTATTCCCCTATAAACCCACAACCCGCTACAGTAGTAAAAGACAATAATTAATTAAATTACATTAAAAATAAATAATAAAACATAATAAATACAATATAATATACACTAAATTTATTTAAAAATTGATATTAGTAACATCGAAGTTATTAATTTCGATATTATTGACATCGATATTTACAACTTCGATATTACTGATATCATACCAATATCGATATTAAGACTGTGGATATTACTTACCTTCGATATTTTGTCCCATCGATATTTAAACTTCGATATTTTTGTATATCGATATTTAAAAATCGATATTTTGTCTGTGTACCCAAAAAAATACATGGCTTCACATTAATATCGTTAAAAACATGCAAAAATGATTTTTTTACATCTATGGTTTAAAATTGAAATCCTAAATAATTTAATATATAACTCTAGTATAATGTAAATTAAATAAATATAACTATTTAATACTATATGTAAATATAGACTTATATAAACACACATATATATGTGGGTGTGTATGTTTATAGTTACATATATATAAGGTAACACTATTATTAAAAATATATATTTTACATTAGATTAGTTTTGTTTTTTATTTACTGCTATAAAAAGTATATATAAACAATATGGAAAGAGTACACATATATATATATGTGTGTGAACTCTTTCCCTACTGTTGCACAGACTGGAGTGGCTATAGTATACCTATTATTCACAGACCTCAATATTTTTTTTAATATTGTTGAAATATATCTATTATTATTATTATTATATCTATTATTATTATTTTCTCTAACTTTATATTATTTTTATATATATATATATATATATCCAAAACACAAAGGTGGCGTGCTTCTGCCGCTTCCACAGCGGGCACTCGGCGGGATCGCCAAACCCCAAAATTCATCAAATTCATGTAACTTGTACTCCACCCGTGAGCAAGAGGTAGGCTTACCTCGAAACGCCTAGGGGTTGTTTTTTGCCAATAAACCTAAGCACTGCAAAAACGATTTGGGCCTCGACTCTGGTGTCTTTGAATAAGAAGATTACGCCAGGAATTTGATCAATATATATATGTATATACATATATATATATATATATTTATATATATATATATATATATATATATATATATATATATACATGAACAACAGCCTGCTGGTTCAGGCGAAACGCGTCCGACTTTGCCGATTAAAATTTGTAATTCAACTATCGAGACACAGTGTCGTTATTTCCTTGAAGCTAAGGAGGTTGTTGTTCATGTAAACGGACCGTGTTTGCGAGGTCCGAATCGATGATGCGCCCGCTGGTCTGGCGAGTGGCAGCTGTTTGCAAACATTGGGAGGAAATATATATATATATACATATGCATATATATGTATATATATATATTTGTTTTAACTTTTTTGTAATTCATTTTTATAAGATTTTTAGTAAATGTCTTTTTTGTTTAATATATTTAATAATTTAGTAATTTCATTAATGTTTTGCAGTTATTTTCTTCATATTATTTATGCTTCATATGTATATATGGACAGCCATGTACAGGCCGAGGGAAATGGACATCACAATCCCTACAGCGGTGCCTGAGTAGGAACCGCCCCTATTGTAAGGATTACGGCCCGATCATTGCAGCAACAGGCTCCTTGAGCCCGTTGGAAAACCAGCAGTTTGTCCCTTGGACCAATGCCTCCTACCACCAAATCATATTCTGGCATTTGGACTGTTTCTATGGTTGTCAGGAGGCCCGCCACCAACAGCCTATCAGTGGCGTTCCCACCAACATCGCAATAAGGCCATTGTCTCAGTTGTTTATGTTTCCAAACTCACTGTCTGAAATGCTGGAATGCTGTAACCAGCTTCCCTTTTCCCTCATTCTCTTTTCTGAGAAGCACAGTAGGAGTGATATGCCTGGCACGATTGCAATGTGCCATTCCTTCTCCTAATTTTCTCATTCTGATTGACCAGGTCTGTATTCCTTTGAAGGAGACGGGTGTCACTGTCTTCAATTTTATGAATATCACTAAACAAGAGAGTGCATAATCTGTTCAATTATAGGAGTGCCCCCAAGTGGTCCCCCTTTATCATGCTGAATAACATTCCCAAGACCAGACCTTGACATGGCTAATGTAAGGAGGGCCTGGGCCACAGAGAGGCTGTCTCCCCTAATAAAAAGTGGGGGAAATGCTGCAAGTCCAGGGATAGGCCTGTTGGGATGGTAACCTGAAAGGAGAGAGAGGAATACTTTGTTGTATGCAGAGAACCTGCCTAAATTGAGTTTGGAGTCCAGCTACCTGCCATGGGAACATTGCCCAGCCCAGACATGTTGTTGTTGTTACCCAGCCTAACCGAATGCTGAGAATGGAGCATGAAGACGTCCATGGGCTGGCTACTGTGTGAAGATGCAAGCTGCTTGAAGCCACTCTCTCCTACCTGGATCACGTGCATAGCAGGCGGGACCATGCATGTTTCCGAGTCACTTCTGCAACCAGCCATTGTGGCTGAAGAAATCAAATCAAACCATTGACCTCCTCAACTCTAAGACCAGCTTCTGCGCCCACCTTCCCTACTAGGCCAAAATTCATGAGAGTTAACAATGCTCCCTCTGCTGCTGTGGCTGCTGCAGCCATCCAGAGGTCCCTGCTGGTTGCCCATCTGGTGTGCCAGAACTGAGCAGAATCATTACCTACAGAAATGAAAGCCAAGGAGGAATTCAACAAAACCTGATCCACAAGATAAAGTTGGTATTGCTTTAGAATGCAGCCCCTTTGCACACTAGGCACAGGTGAGTCATAGAGAGCAGCTAGTTGAACCACGAGAGATGCTAAGCCCCTTGCATTACCCACAGAATGCTTTACAGTACTGTCTGCTATATGTGTATTTATTAAGATGTAAAACCTTACCAACTGAAAGTGCTGTTTAGTTTACGAAACGATTCAACACAGCTTATGCATTTAAGGTATTGTGTGCTGTATATGTTCTAAATGAAACAAAAACTGTATTTGTGCCCCGCAATTAGCCTTGAAGAGTAAGGCATGCCTGTTCACTACCCCATAAAGTTGAAATCTAAGACATGAAAGAAATGTACTTGGCCAATATGTGAACTTTCAGGTGTTTCTGTCCCATGTGGTTCCAGCGACAACTGCAATACTAGTCACCTATGTTCAGGAACATCTTAAAGATTTTGGGGGCCCTGGGACAAACTTATTTAGAGGGCCCCTGCACGGAATAGCTTTGAATTTATGATTCTGTTTCAGCTCTTTCATGTCCTCTTTGACCAGTACACAGGCTCTAACGTTCTGAATGTGTTTACATCTCATATTTAGGGATGGGGATTTGTGTTTTCAATATTTAACGCAGCAGCAGCTCACTAACACTACTGCAAATAATCTCAGTGACACCCTCACATTTCTCACATGTGAGGTCTTGTTTTCATCTAAAATAAAGTTATTTATGGATGTTGCATGAAACATGAACACAGCATTTCTCTGCAAAATGTCTGTAATAGACTCTCACACATCACCCACATTACAAATACATTAAAGGAAAATGTATTTAAAACAGTTTGTTCAAGAAATATTCAAGGTCATCAGGGCAAGACTCTCTGAGAACAGATCTGGCTCTATCAGGGGTCCTGAAAGGCTGGTGCCCTGTGCAAGTGCCCACTTTGCCCATGCCTTAAAAAATCTCTGCCAAAGTTCCCTGGAAGTTGCATAAGTGTGTACATGTGGCCTACTTTTCAACACCACCCAGGGTCTATGTGGTACCTTGCCAGTGCTTAATTTGAGCCGGTGGTTTCCGGTGCTCGTTACCAGCACTTAATGGGTTTCCGCTGCTTGGCACCTGCACTTAATTGTCAACAGTACACATATGACAGTCTGCCACATGGTGGCGCTGCTCATTGAATTTAGAGATGAGCAGAACAACGGTTGTTTATGAATACAATATATACAAAAAATTACTAATACCTGCCTCCCCAGCCATTCCTTTAGTTATGGGTTCCTGGAATAATCTGTCTCACTTGCAGGCGAGAGAGTTGTTTTGGGACAGCCTTTGGCAGGGGCAATTGGTGGTGCAAGCTGCAGTGGCCTTCTGGTCAGGGCCCAGACACCTTTCCCCCACGATAAAATCCAGTCTTTCTCCCTTGTGGGACAGTATAAAAGGAGCAGGGCAGCTTGCTGAGATGGGGAAGAAGTGTTTTCCTAGGCACTGGTGGGGCCCTACGGCAGTTGTCGCTTATCATAATAATAATGAAACAAGCATGTTTGCTCCACCCAGTGCAAAAGGGTTTGATTCATTTCTAAGAGGGAAAGAGAGGGGTGTGATGTTCCGGGGTCTCAGTGGGCATGTCATGGTGGGACCTGATGGATATACCCTATGTGCCCTGCTCCACTGCCTGTGGAGTGTGCTTGCCGCAGTGGGGTTGTGGGGCAGAGAGAACTCTTAAATCGGAGTCCGTGAAGCATCCAGACTCACAAAGGGGTCTTTTGTTGCATGGAGGAGCTGGCAGAGGCACAGTGAGGTGGGTCCAGGGAGGCTAGTGCCCAGGAATGTAGGAGTCCAACCTGTGTAAGCCTGTATGCAAAGCTCCCTCAGAGGCTTTCTTACCCACGGAAGGAGGAGGGTAGAGGCAGGTTTTAGAGTGTTATTGATGTGTGGTACTTTATTAAGATATTGGCATACTCCTGCAAGGCAGCAGTGTGCTGTAGAGGTGGGGAGCAATGTTTTATGGAAATCACCAAAGCACAACACACATGATCTTGATGCTTGGTCCATTGTCGGTGCAGAGGACTTGGCTGTGCTTTAGAGCCTCCATGTTTAGCACTGGGCAGTAGACAACACATCTTATTAATGCATCTTTATGCATCTTCCCTCCTTTAATGTGTTCTTCCTACAGAAAGACACTTCCCCAGACACCTAGGGGTTTATTTGTGAGCCCCTGCGTCACTTTTGCTCCGCCGGTGCGTGACTTTTTGTGACGCACCAGCAGCGTAAAAAATGCACTATGTTGCATCATATTTACAAAGTGATGCATCTAGGTAGATGCATCACTTTGTAAACCCCTGCGTCACATTATACCTGCACCAGGTATAATGTATGCAGGGTGGGCGTTCCGACGCAAGTAAGCCTAGTAGAAGTGACGCATTGAAATCCATGAGATTTTACTGCGCCACTTTTAGGACTCAAATGCGTCAATATCTTCAGCCTGCCTCACAGCAGGCATAAGTCTGACACAGGCACATTTGAAATGCGACTTGCCCATGTGAAATGACCCATTGCTGAAGTTGCATCACTTTTGTCACTCACTCCATCAATGCATCATTTTTGCGCCAACAGATATATCAGAAATACTGTCGTATCGGTAACTCCTTGCAACATGATGCGTCATTCTGTAAATATGATGCATCCAGCATGTCGCAGGGAGGGTGCAATAAAAAGTGATGCATGTCCCTTCCATATTTAGGGCTGATCTTCTGATGGTTTCTTTTGGATACAGTATGCACTTCCATTCCATCATGACAATGATTATATGTTATCAATAAGCAACAGTAGGGGGACAGGATGGGCATGCGTGCGTGCATGGGTTTTCAAAATGTCATCACATTACCACATTTTCTTGTAGTTAGTCCAACATTCGGGCAGAACAGCAATACATTAAAGTGCATGAACTCCCTCACTCCTTTTCCAGTGATCACCACCAAGGCCCAGTGACCTAAACAAGACAAGACAAGGCAATACCAGTGGTGCTGGTAGGAACGGTGGCAGATAGGCAGATATGGGGGGAGGGGGTTAGAAAAAAAGAAGGAAAAATAAAGAAGACTTTGGTTGCCGGTAGCCAGCCACCTCTCCCTTGCTATTTTCCTGGCCCCCAGCAGCACCCAGGCACCCAGGCTCCAAGACTTCCCTTGCCATTGCTGCTGACACTAACCGCGGGTGGAGAACTCTGCTCTGCCCGCAGAGTTTGCAGAGTTTTGCCTACTCCACATTCAGCAGAGAACGCGGAGTTGGGAAAACCCCTCACACTCCGCGGCTGTTGCCCCGCCTCTCACCCGCCCTATTATTAACAATTGCTAAAGTTTAAAAAAATTACTTTAAAGCACCTTACCTTATTAGGGGTGTCTGCGGCATCGCCGGCTGGCCTCCTCCTATCTTCATCTTGTTCGCGTTGAAAACTGTTCATGTGCAGGTGCCGCAGTTTTTACCGCGATGAAGAGAGGAGGTGGCCAGCTGGGGACGCCGCAGATAAGGTAAGGTGCTTTAAAGTTCTTTTTTTAAACTTTAGCAATTGAAAATAATAGGGTGGGTGGGAGGCGGGTGGCTTAGCAGAGCTACACGGAGCGCCACAGAGTTTGTTATCAACTCCGTGGCGCTCCGCGTAGCCCCACTATGCCCGCTTAGCTGACACCAGTATGACAGCATCATCATGATTGATCTGAGTGTCTTTTTTCGGTGCTCAGACAGGTATTGGAAGCCTGTCCATGTTTACCACCCAGGCTGTGCAATACAGCCGGGTGGGGAACAGGCTTAGTGCGCATGGCGGTTTGTCCAGCCCAAGACAGCCGGCCAAACCGTCATGCGCACTTATGGTGCACCAACCACACCTCCCTCTGACACAAGCCCAGCCCAGCCTCGCCCCACCCTAACCTGCCTCCATTATACTAAAAATAAAATGATAACAACATTATGTTATTATAATTTTATTTTTCCTTTGCACTGATCATAGTATAGTGGGGCAACACTCCTCCACCTTACCGGAGGAGCCGCCACTGGACAAGACAAGAGCACCAGCCTAGTCACACTTGTCAGATACTAAATTGCTTCCCATATAGACCACTCTGCAGTTTAGGACTCTTCTAACCAAGCACTTCACTGTGGTGTAGAGTGCTAACGATTCTCCTAAAGTGCCAGGGACTCCCGTAAGGGGTATGAAGTGCCAGTAAATGCAATACAATAGAACACAATGTACTTTTAACTGGTTGTTACTGGAAAAACCCTATCATCATGAACTGTGAAAATAATGTGTGAAGAGGTGCTCAGGAGGAGCCACAATTTCTTTATAAGTAGCTGGAAGAGAGACATTGCAAGGCTAAAAGTGTGCTGCTACATGCAGCTTTAGAGATGCATGTTCATCTTTAGAGATGCTAATTAAAGGCATGTGAAAAATTGCATATCAATGACACTCAGTCAGCAGGGGGTAAGCCCCAAAGCCTTTCATGAAGCCAGGCACACCTGGATTTCAGCAAACATTGCAGCCTTAATAGAAAATATTGCCTGATTCACCAATGCATCTCTACAAACAGGTAACATCCAGAACTCTAAAACTTGCCATAGTTTTACTCCCACCCAACAAAACAAGTCTATAGGGCTCAAGCCCGAGCAACTATTGGCCCATCTTAGTGCTCCCTCTCCTGGCAAAGATTATTGAAACAGAGGTAGCCACAGAACTCCAGAATACATAGTATCCCAGAACCAGCTCGCCGGGTCTGCTGACTTTGTGGACTAATGCATCCACTGTAAGGGCCTGTGTTTGCCTTCATGGTCACAGGTTCAAATCCCATTGGGTCCACTCACCCTTTCATCTTTCTGAGGTTGATAAAATGAGTACCATTGAGTTGGGTAGCAATAAACATCTGTTATTCAGCACCAAGATGCCCATCGGTGAATGAGCGCTTACAAATGCACATCATGTTTTGCCAACACACAATCTGGACTCTGCCCACTAGGCGGTACTGAAACCACAGTGATGATTATCAGAGAAAAAGCACCAACCTTTAGTGGCCAGTTATACGCCAATGCTACACAACCTCTAGTAGACCTAAGCAATTACTCCAACACTGAAATGCTAACCTACCGCCTTCTGTCAGTCAAACACTGGATGAACCTCAATGCCCTTCAGCAAATCATTAATAAGACAGAAGTCTTGATACTAAATAATGTCAAATTGTCTTCTCCAAATATCTCCCGGCCTTCTTCACTTAACCAACCACATACCCAGTAGATTTAGCGCATGACTTTGGAGCCCTATTCGAGCTACAACTGTCTTTCAACTCTCAAATTCTAGTGACCATCAACTCAACGAATTTCCACTTCTATGCCATCTCTAAAATCAGCCCTCTACTATCCATTCAACAGAGACAACTTCTGATCCAAGCAGTTGTCCTATCAAGACTATAATACTGCTTTGCAACATACCTAAATCTCCTAAAGTCATTGCAAACCTCTACATGCACAAAATGGGGCTATAAGGATCATTTTTGGAGAGAATAAAAATGTCCACGCTTCCTCATTCACTGCACAGCTATCTTGGTTTACCATCGAACACTAAATACAACATAGAGACTTTTGTCTTATATGGAAAGTGATCAACACAAAAAATCCTGAATACCTATTGGAACGCTTCAAGTTCCATCAAACGTCAATAGTGCTACTTTCCACCTCTGAGTATAAACTGATCCTGCTAAAATGGAAACTAACAAGATTCAGAGACAAACCCTAAAAGTGGGTGAAGGTAAACTCTTCCCATTGAAATTAGGTCCTTGAGTAACTACACGTCCATCAAAATCTCCTTAAACAACTGCTACTCTCTAGACAATAATTATTCCATAATACAACTTGGGCTACCCAACTTTCTTCAAATAGTTTAATATCTATCTGCCTATCAATAAAATCTCGCAAACACCTTTCCACTGCCCCAACTCCTCTTTCATGCTCCATCTACGCCCCAATTTACCTCCTCTCTATCTATCTTCTTCCCTCCTTTAAACCGACTGCTACATGGATATTTGCTTAGTTTATTATTGTCAATGTTTATCTTGCTACCCTAGGAAACGGATTTTTTTTTCAAATATATGTACTGCACCTAGTAGCTGGACTGCTGGCATTTGCAGCACATTAAAATATATTAATACTTAAATAATTATGAATACATTCTGGCTTTTGCCCTATTGAGTCGATTGTAGTTCCCACCAACGCACCAGAGTAGAGTCATGAGTCAATATGGTACCTCTAAAAGTCATGTGTGACTGGAGCAGAATCAACCAGTTCAAACAGACATGCCCTTCTGAAGTGCTGGAGGGCCAGGGCAGGGCCAGGCACACAATTGGAAAATATCAGAAAGGCAGTGGGGCTGGAGCAGCAGTGCAACATATAGATTAGGTCAGTTCTAAAAGTTCAATAGGACAGGGGAGTCCGTTGCATCACATGTCACGTGAAGATCGATGCTCCAGAAAGTCCAGATGAGATGTGGAAGAGTCAGTCATTCTTAACACATGCTACATGCTATTGCCACTGAATTCTCAGGTCAACCACAGGCACTCTCTTAGGTTCACCCCCTCTAAAGTAACTAATCTCATTAGGACACCCTTGACTCCTTACAAGTTCTCTGCCATACTTCTGCTGATACTTTTGACATCTGGCAGATACTTTCCACTCCCATTAGGACCTTCTATCCCCTCAAGAAATCTTCTCTACTATCCTCCTTTTCTTCCCTGCTCCCAATCACTATCTCCTTCCTTTTGACCACCCCACTCTGATACTCTCATATACCCTTCATCCTCAAGACCTTTAGTCCCTCAAATAGCCTATGTTCATGTTCAGCTGAGCCCCTTTGTCTGATGTGTGCTTCTGTATGAACACATCCCTGCCTGAGAGTGTGTCCCCGAAAGACACTTTATGGCCTTCCCAGCATTTAACAAAATATGTGGCATGGAAAATGGTGAACAGCCATGACAACGTGGGGATTACCCCGCACTGCCATTACAACGCAGGGATTACAACAAAAGTCGTTACAACGACTTTCGCTGGAGGGCGCTGTTGGATAGGGAATAGTTTAATTTTCTATCCAACACCTTCCCTACTGTCAACGTGGGCTGGAGTTGGAATAGAAAATTAAACTATTCCACTATCCAGCACCCTCCAGCGAAAGTCGTTGTAACAACTTTCGTTGTAATCCCCGCGTTGTAATGGCATGCGGGGTAAAAGGAAGCGTTGTGATGACATACATCCATGGGAAATATCACTGTTTATGGTATCTTTAAGTCTATACTCACTGTTTTGTGCCCTCGGAGCATAGTCTTGGCTAAAGTGAACAGACACACAGAGGAAAAAAATAGAAGGAACATTGCTTGTCACAATGATTGCCTGTGTGCCCCTGAGAATGGTCTCACAAAATTGTCAAGTCCGAAGAATGGGCTGACCAAATCAAAATAAGCATTTTGCCAGCCTTCCAGAAATCCATGAAGTAGTTAATCGCGGGAAGGGTGTTCGGTGTAGCTTCAGGAGGACTGGCTCCAAGACAAATTTTCAGAATATCGCCGTAAGATAAACTAAACATACAATGAATATTTCTTTAATAAGAAACTAATATTAACCTGGGTGCTGCTTCTATGCACATTTCCAGGGCAACAGCAATAATGGATTTATTTATAGGATAGCAGTAATGACAATGAGTCGACAGGAGTGAGGATTGTCACTGCACTGCTGCCTGTAGCCCTATCTGACAGGTGTGTCTTCATGGCAGAGAGGATGTCCTGTATCCCTGTGCTTGGAGGGGATAAAGAAAATGAGTTGCATAGGGGGGGTTGTACAATGTAGTGTTCTACCACCTAAACATCTGCATCTTTCCAACTGATAGAAGAGACTCTTTTTGGGGTCATTGTTATGTGTCATCGGTCTCCATGACACCACCAGACTGGCGGTATTGGAGGAAGCTGAACATGAAAGGGTTTGTTTCCAATGCATTATATCATGAAATAGACCCTTTGGGAGTTTATAGTCAATAAAGTTACATTTGTGCAGAGAAGATGTGGTTGCTTCATTTCAAGCCACAAATAAGCTGGGCTGCAATGTTGTGCACTCTTTGTGGCATTGCCTTTGTGCTTGAATTAGATCTCGGCAGATGGATTACTCCGTCACAACAGTGAAGGATAGTCCGTCCACCAAAATCTAAATCCCATTTTATCCCATGGGATTTAGATTTTGGCGTACGGGACATCCATCAACGTTGGGGCGGAGTAACCCATCCTCCGAGATTTAAATCAGGCGCTTTGTCTTTAGAGAAATGTGCATAGGTATATACAGCATATGTAATTTGAGTGGTCAACTCCAGAGATTTCCAGCAAAGGTTATAGCTTGGAGTAACCGCAGTCAGGGCCGGACTGGCCGTAGCGGAGGATGGGTTCCCGGTGTGCCGGAATGGTGGGGGCCAATTTTCAAGCAGTAGGGGCTGGTTTTGTTGTTTGTTACTGGCGGCCAGTTTTGCAGCAGTGCTACAATGTCGGCCCCCTGTAACAAAACCAGCAGCAGTGCTGAAGTGGAAGCAGTGCTGTATCTCGCTAGCACAACCCGGGCCGGTCCAGCAGAATTGCAAGGGCTGGTTTGTGTTCCCAGTCCGGCCCTGACTGCAGTAAGGGCAGGGTTTCTCCCAGTATTCATCGAAGGGGATGGTGTAGCTAGAGATGCATATAGAGAGCTCCTGTAGAGTGATTATCTGGAAAATCTAGCATGCGTGGAGCATTCCTGTCCTGGACTGGACACCATATTTTAACACCATCGCTGCTGATGGTATCCTTCTCCTGTGCTGGGCCCTAATGAAAATGGGTGTGGTCATGCCGAGCTCAGCTCGTCATGAGCCCACGTGAGGTATACCTTATGATGAGCTGAGCCCGTCATGAGCATCGAAGGGGTTAAGTTGACAATGGAATGAGGTAATCCAATTACACCTCTAACATCCACCTTAGCCCGTCCACCAAATGCTGACCATGTGTACAACAGACTCATGCATTCAGTAAGAACAGCATACAAGCATTTGCAATGCAATAGGTCTCGCATTCGGAAAGTTTGAGCTATTGGTATTGTAACTGACAAATGTTTTATTTATGTTTTGTTTTTAAAAATAGCGAAATTAATAGCTTTGTCATTTACAATGCCAATAGTTATAACTTTTGCAAAATGTGACACCTATAGCATTTGTAATGCAATATGTGTTGTATTTACGTGGCTTACATGTATTGATATCACAAATACCAATGGCTTTTAATTTTTTTAATAATTAATACATAAATAAAAGTTATTGTAATTTATAATGGCAATAGCTTAAACTTTTGTAAATAACTTTTGTGAAGATTATGTTCAGTGTATTTTATTGTGACGAAATTCCAAAAACAGAAGTGAAATATTAACATCTTTTTGTTACACTTGCAATAAAGCTTGAAACATTGAGAGAACATATTTGAACCAGGTGTTGTTGAATGGTTGCACAGATTGATGCTGTGGTGGCGCTGAGTGATGTTGTGATGGCGAATGAGTGATGCTGTGGCGTTCAGTGATGCTGTGGTAGCGCATAGTAATGTTGTGGTGCCCCTGAGTGATGTTGTGGTGGTGCTGAGTGATGCTGTATGCTATGCTATGTTTTGTTTTGCTATCCTATGTTTTGCTTTGTTATGCTATGCTATGTTTTGCTGTCCTATGCTTTGATTTGTTATGCTATGCTATGCTGTGTTTTGTTATGCTATGCTATGCTATGTTTTGCTATGCTATGCTTTGTTATGCTATGCTATGTATTGTTGTGTTTTATTATGCTATGATTTCTTTTGCTATGCTATGTTATGCTTTGTTATGCTATGCTATGTATTGTTATGTTTTATTATGCTATGCTTTGTTTTGCTATGCTATGTTTTGTTGTGTTTTGCTATGTTTTGCTATACTATGTGTTGTTGTGTTTTGTTATGCTATGTTTTGTAATGCTATGCTATGTTTTGTTTTGCTATCCTATGCTTTGTTTTGTTATGATATGCTATGTTTTGTTGTGTTTTGTTATGCTATGCTATGTTTTGTTGTGTTTTGCTATGCTATGCTTTGTTATGCTAAGGTATGCTTTGTTATGCTATGCAATGTTTTGTTATGCTATGCTATGCTTTGTTGTGTTTTATTATGCTATGCTTTGTTTTGCTATGCCATGTTTTGTTATGCTATGTTTTGTTATGCTATGCTATGCTTTGGTATGCTATGTTTTGTTATGCTATGCTATGCTAAGCTTTGTTTTGTTAAGCTATGCTTTGTTGTGTTTTGTTATGCTATGCTATGCTATGTTTTGTTGTTTTTTTATGATTTGCTAAGCTATGTTTTGTTATGTATGCTATGTTTTGTTGTGTTTTGTTATGCTTTGCTATGTTTTGTTGTGTTTTGTTATGCTATGCTATGTTTTGTTGTATTTTGCTATGTTTTGTTATGCGATGCATTGTTTTGTTTTGTTATGCTATGTTTTGTTATGTTATGCTATATTTTGTTATGTTATGCTACGTTTTGTTCTGATATGTTTTTGTTGCGTTTTGTTATACTATACTATGCTATGTTTTGTTATGCTAAGCTATATTTTGCAATGCTTTGTTATGTTATGCTATGTTATTTTTTGTTACGCTATGTTTTGTTATACTATGCTATGTTTTGTTGTGTTTTGTTATGCTATGCTCTGCTTTGTTGTGATTTTCTATGCTATGTTTTGTTATGCTATGTTTTGTGTTGCATTCCTATGCTTTGTTTTGTTATGCTATTCTATGTTTTGCTATCTTATGCTTTTTTGTTATGCTATGCTATGCTGTGTTTTGTTATGCTATACTATGTTTTGGTATGCTCTGCTGGTGAGTGTGTGTGAGGGGGTGTGAGGGTGAGGGTGTGTGAGGGCAAGGGGGTGTGAGGGTGAGTGCGGGTGTGAGGGTGAGGGGGTGTGAGGGTGTGAGGGTGACGGCGTGTGAGTGTGAGGGGTTGTGAGGGTGAGGGGGGTGTGAGTGAGAGGGTGTATTAGGGTAAGAGGGTGTGTGAAGGTGAGAGGGTGAGTGAGGGTGAGGGTGTGTGAGGGGGAGGGTGTGGCGTTGTGGGGGTGAGGGTGTTATGTTATGTTATGTTAAAAAAAATTGGTACCGCGCACATACACCAATTGGTTTCTTGGCGCTCAAAGACCAGTGGATAAGGGCACAAGGGGGTGGGTGCAGCTAGCCATGGGCAAGGCGGAACAGATGTGTTTTCAGGGATTTGCGAAAGGAAGAATAATCGGAGCTGAGCCGGATGGAGAGAGGGAGGGAATTCCAAGTGGACGGGGCAAGAAAGGAGAAACAGGCACCACCGTGCTTCTTGCGTTTAAACCTAGGAGTGATCAGAAGATTGTAAGCAGAGGATCTGAGGTGTCGAGAAGGAACATAAGGGTGCAGGCAGAGGGAGATGAAGACAGGAGCAGAGGCAAAAAGAGATTTGAAAATAGTGCATCCCAGTTTAAAGATGCAGCGTTGCGCAACAGGGAGCCAGTGTAGGGTTTTTAGCAACGGGGTGACATGTTGGTGTCTGGGCTGCTGAAAAATTAATCTGGCTGCCTGGTTTTGCACCAGTTGGAGGCGTTGGAGATGGTATGCCGGGATCCCCACGTATAGACAGTTGGCATAGTCTAAACGTGAGGTGACCAGGGCCATGGTAACAAGGGTGAGAGCCTCTGGTGATAGGAACCTTCGGATCTTCCCGATTCTGCGGAGATGGCAAAAGCAGGCCGAGGTAACAGCGTTGATGTGCGGCCGCATCGAAAGGTCGCTAGAGATGGTAACACCAAGGCTCTTCACAGAGTTAACTGGGCAGGGAGGGGGACCAAGGGCAGGGGGCCAGAAATTGGAAGTCCAAGGATGTGGGGGCCCGCCAATCAGGACCAGCTCTGTCTTGCTCGGATTGAGCTTCAGCTGGCTGAAGTTCATCCACTCATAGATGGTAAGCATTGTGGTTTGGAAATTAGAGCAGGAAAGAGGAGAGGGGTCGATAGGAAAGATAAGTTGCAGATCATCTGCATAGTTAAAAGTGGTAACAGAAGAATGACGAAGAGAGACAAGGAGGGGCTGCATATAAAGATTAAACAAGAGAGGGGACAAGGCAGAACCCTGGGGAACACCACAGGAAAGTGAAATACGAGGAGCAGAAAAGGACGACAGATGTACCGATTGGGAGCGTAGGTGGAGAAAGGATACAATCCAAGACAGGGCCAGGCCAGAGATGCCAGCATTTCTGACACGGTCAACCAAGATGTCATGGTCGACCGTGTCAAAAGCGGCCGAGAGATCAAGTAACACTAGGGCCTGGGCCATGTTCTTGTCAGCCCCCTGTCTCAGCGTGTCCATAACCGCCACCACCACACAGGGTGTGAGGGGGAGAGGGTGTGAGGGGGAGAGGGTGTGAGGGGGAGGGGGTTTGAGGGTGAGGGTTACGGGGAGAGGGTGACGAGGATGAGGGTGTGTTAGGGTGAGGGTGTGAGGGATGAGGGGGTGTGAGGGTGAGGGTGTGAGGGATGAGGGGGTGTGAGGGTGAGGGGGTGTAATGGTGAGGGTGTGTGATGGTGTGAGGGTGAGGGGTGTGAGGGTGTGTGAGGGTGAGGGGGTGTGCGGGGGAGGGTGTGAGGGAGGGTGAGGGGTTGTGAGGGTGAGGGGGTGTGAGGGTGAGAGGGTGGGTGAACGGTTGTGTGAGGGTGAGAGGGTGTGTGAGGGTGAGAGGGTGAGTGAGGGTGAGGGTGTGTAAGGGTGAGGGTGTGTGAGGGTGAGGGTGTGTAAGGGTGAGGGTGTGTTTGAAGATGAGGGTGTGTGTGAGGGAGAGGGGGTGTGAGGGTGAGGGTGTGAGGGTGAGTGAGGGCGTGTGAGGGTGGGTGGGTGAGTGTGTGTGAGGGTGTGTAAGAGTGAGAGGGTGTGAGTGTGTGTGAGGTGGTGTGAGGGTGAGGGGGTGTGAGGGTGAGGGGGTGTGAGGGTGAGTGAGGGTGTGAGAGTGCGGGTGTGTGAGGGTGAGGGGGTGTGAGGGTGAGGGTGTGTGAGGGTGAGGGTGTGTGTGAGGATGAGGGGGTGTGTGAGGGTGCAGGGTGTGTGTGAGGATGAGGGGGTGTGTGAGGGTGCGAGGGTGAGGGTGGGTGAGGGTGGGTGAGGGTGAGGGTGGGTGAGGGTGTGTGAGGGGGAGGGTGTGGGTTTGTGAGGGTGTGGGTTTGTGAGCATGAGGGGGTGTGTGGCGGTGTGAGGGTGAGGGTGACGGGGTGAGGGTGACGAGGTTGAGGGTGTGTGAGGGTGTGAGGGTGTGTGAGGGTGAGAGGGTGTGAGGGTGAGGGGTGTGAGGGAGAGGGGGTGTGAGGGTGAGGGTGTGAGGGTGTGTGAGGGTGGGTGAGGGTGTGTGAGGGTGTGTAAGAGTGAGAGAGTGTGAGTGTGTGTGAGGGTGAGGTGTGAGGGTCCGAAGTAAATGGTGGCAGGGCAGACATCATAAGACAGAGAGAAACACAAATGTTAAAATAACAGTGCTTGAAGGGGCTGTTCATACTGAAGCAGGACCGATACAGATTTGCATATGGCTGCGGAGAACGTTTAATTAGAAAAATAAAATGGTGTGTTTAACATGGATGCTCGATATTTTAGCTTGATTTTTCCTGGCAAGAAGCATATTTGCTAGTTTTACTACAAGATTGTAACTGAAATTCTGCATATGTTTAATTCTGCATATGTTTAAAGTGGCCACTGATGAAATGCTTTCAAAAACACCACCTTCTTTGACCTTCAAAAGGCGACTTTCTAATTCAGTCTTCTGTGTATGGGGGAACAAAAGACAAACATCCCCACCTCTAAGCTAGAGAGGTCAGCATTAGGCCTCTGGGCTGCAAAGTGTTGAAAGCTTTGCTATAACGCTTCGCCATTAGTCTAAGAGGTTATTCTGAACTTCACTTGCATTTACAGAAGCTGTTTATTTTTTACAACTGGCAACACCACACATCTGGGCAAGTTAACCCGACCCCATTCCTTCCTAGTGCACGCAGGAAAAAAAGCAAAACTTCCCCTAAGCCAAGCACACAGTATGGTACAAAACGCGACTCTGAATTTGTTTTACACTGGCTCCATCCCCACAAACAATAAGAAAGACGGTATGCCTGGCCCCTCTTCGAAGCAATGGTCCACCCCCCTTGCCTGGCACCAGTTTGGCAACATCAAGGACCCCTCACAACAGAATTCTCACTTGATATGCAAAGTACAGTCAGTGCTGCAGCATGCAGGCTAGATGGGATTTAACTGTGTCCAGCATCCGTATCCAATTCAAAATGCGTTACATATTTTTGGGACGTGTTCTGAGAAATGTTGGCATGCAGGATTCCAACGTAGAATCTTCTGATATAATTGTTTGAGCTTTCTTCTACACAAAGGAAACTGAAAGTGATGGAATAAACATAATCTGGTCCTTATAAGCAACTGTTAACTAAATACCTATAAAATAATTGTTGATTTTTTTTATCGAGCCACCATGCCCAATCAAATTGGGTATGGTTGCTTTAAAAGTTGGGAGATAACTTGACCAAAAGCTGGCAGCCTTGTACAAACTCTTTTGAAGGGATCTGAGTACAGTTGGTAAAGGTTCCCTACTAAGGAACATATCGCAAAAAGCAGGCCCATTCTGCATCCAGTCAGTGCGCAAATTGCACATCCAGCTGATAGAGCGCGCAGTTCACCCGGCTCACCAAACTTTTCCACGCACTGGGCCCTGGCGTGATTATTTTCAATGTTAACGTTTTACTGGGGTGAACCAGGCGATTTCACGCACGCTCCTATGAGTAATCGGTTGGGTGACTCCTACACCACATACTATTCATGTACCTGACTTACCACAGGCACATTACTCCTGACAGATCAGGAGCTAGCAGTGGACAGGTGATAAGGGTTTTCCTAACAGGGAGAAGATTCTACTTTACACATTTGATACCTTTAATATTTCTTTAATATATAATGACCACAGACACCTTGATGGTTTTAAGGGTTTTATATAGTATAAGTTTAGGACGAAAATGCCATTACAAGCAGGCAAATGCAAAGTAATACATCAATGATCAGTATTAAGACCAGAATGTAGCTCTGGATCAAAGTGAGTATCATAGAATAAAGGGAACACTATAGGGCATAAATCATATGGACATTTATCTAATACAGTTTAATCTAGGACAAGGACGAGAGGAAAACCTAATGTTTGAATAAACAATTTTATACTATTTCCTAAACCTTATGCTATCTTACTAACTTCACGGCAACCCTACTAAGGGAAAGGGAATAAGTGGAACAAGCTAGATAAACAGTCGGGTTTATCAATGTCCTATAGGAAGGGTAAAAGTGGCACATTTACTAATAACCAATTGCATGAAATTACATTCAAAGGAGATATGGAGAATATCACAGGCAAGATTGCTTTAATTAGAGGAGGAAAAGTTGAGGGTATAGTATAGACAGACACCTATGCCAATAGTTACCTAGGTGAGAATGAGGACTAACCCTGGCCACGGGTCAGTTGGGAAAGAACGGGACAAGGACCCTCAAGGATTCAGGGAATACCAGAAGGCGAGCAGGTACAGCTCATGGACAGTCAGGACAGGATACCCCTCAGGTCTGGGTCAGGACTGGGTTCACCAAGGCACGACCAACCCCTCACAGCATCGGATGCAACGCCAGCGTTACCCCCTCTTCTGCACGGAATCCGCCAATAACCCCGATTGGGTTTTCGAATCTCCCAGCAAAGTGCTTCGCTTAGCACTTAGGACTAATTTCCACCCCTTGGAGTTTGTGGAAAGTTTCAGGCAGAATGCTCCGCAGCACTCTGTATCAGGCACCTATAGAGTTCGTAGGGTCAGTGACAGGTCTGCTACTCGGACAAGTCGGACGATTTCTCTAAGCTAAGCTAGGCTATTTATACAAGTTTAGATCCCCAAGACCACCCATAAATGTTGCAAAATGACAAAGTCCCATCTTCTGATTGGTCAAGGGAGGTGGTTTGGTCATAGTTACCACCTATACTGCACGTGACATTATCCCTCCCCCTAACACCTGGTTCCCAGGCCTACGTGTGGGAAAGTACAATAGAGAAGAAAAGGTTTGCAACATTGTTGCACATTTCAGAATATAAATAGAAAGTCTTCAAGGGCAAAGGTGCGCCTGGAAAGGACAGTCCCCTTTTCAATGGCCAATCTGGTCAGGTTCCATTGCTGCACGTCCCAGATCTTAGGTCACGTGATGTGTGATACGTCAGCATCAAGATGGATCCCATCCCTAGTTCAAGGCCCTCATTTACGCGGTACATGAAAAGTAAGCGAAAACAAATTAATAACACAGAATAAAATGAATACACTGTACACCATGATCATCTACTCTTAATCCCTTACTTTATAATACTTATAGCATTAAGAGTTAGTGCAGAAAAGATGCATAGACAAAAGCGGCTTAAGATAGCATGAAGCATGATTAGTGACAAGCGGCCATTTTAACAACAATGCGCATGTGCGAACTTTTCCCTCCAGATTGCGAGTGCGTCACATCACATGGGTATGACCGACGCATGCGCAGACTGGATTTCTGCAAAGCGGCCATTTTATTAATGTGCAAGCTTGATTACGATGAAAAACACATAGGCAAGCCTCCTAGGGACACCCGTGTGTTGGGGAAATACAAATAAATGACAAACAATCGGATTTAGTACAGTTATGATTTTAGCGAGGTTCATGAAGAGAGCAAGTCGCGTTACGTGCGAATCCTTGCTCCATCAATCCCCTCTTTGATGATATTTACTATCATCACTACACATGAAAACAGATGCCAACTTCATTCATCAAATTCGTCCATCTCAACCTCAATGAACTTATTGTTGAGCTTTCTCTCCGCCTCTGTATGATTGTTCTTTATTTTCTTATATATCCGGTTTTTTAATTCTTCTAATTCTAAGTCTTCAGCCTTTCGCTTTCTCCTTTTATTCACTACATATTTTCTGCATTTCTGGCACTTGCAACAGATGAATATGATCAGAACAATCAAACCTATTCCAGCTATTGGCATCAATATTTTCCATAGGAGACTTTTACCTAAGTTAGAGAACCAACTACCTACAGAGGAGAGACCATCAGTCAGTCTCTTCCAGGCACTGTCAACCTCTAATGGTTTGAGCTCTTTTTCCAAATTAGTAATGTTTCTTATATACTTCTTAATTTCGACACTTTTATCAGGAATGTAAGTGCAACAATGTTGTGCCCTCAGCATCCTGCAGACTCCGCCCTCTTTTGCCAATAAGGTATCAAGAGCAAGGCGATTCTGTAAAACCATTGATCTGATCGCAACCATTTCGGTATTGATCATCAGAAATCCAGCAGCAGTGTCAGTTGATAACCGATCCACTACTGTGGATAATTTGCAGATTCTATGAGTATTCAGAGCTACCCCCATTCCAGGTATCAGTGCGCTAAAAATATCACCTATAATTTCTCCAACACTTTCACGTTTTCTACGCACTAAGCCATTAGTAATCTCATTGCTTCCAGCTGCATTGTTCACATGGTATATTTTCGGAAAAACAATGCCAAAATAGCAGCTTCCATACCAGTGATCCGGCAATTTGAAATAAGCCTTGTTTCCACATATATAATAAATTCCTGGAAACACAGGTTCTGACCCATTTTTGAAACCCCAACCTCCAATTACCTTGTAATTATGTTCACACTCGCTGGAACCAATGAATACATTGTTATAATAACTAGTCTTTTCTCTATGAAGACAGAGTTTCCCTTTCCGTTCAAAATCCAGCAACAGAGCAGGAGTAACTTCGCTTTGTGAGGTGTTATCCATGTTTTCTGCCCATCTAGGAGTTCTGTTCTGTTCGTCATTTGCCTTTTTCTGAAACTTTTCCCTTCTCTTCTCTGCCATTTTCAAGAACATTTTCTCTTGTGCATGTAAGGCACACGTCAAGTTATCTCTACGAGCTTCATTCAAATCTATGTCACCTATAGTCAGGAAATATTCCCCCATGTAGCGAGTCACTCCACCAAGGGTATGTACAGGGTTCAGATTCCCTCTAATAGGAAGTTCTGAAAAGATAACGTCAGTGTTCGAGTAATAATACTGTAAAGTGCTTCTATAAAATAAACTAGCTAAAATACTACAGGAAATTCCATAGGTCAGGGGTAAATGGTGGTATGTCACGCCTTCAGCTACTGAAGTAGGTAGCATCATGCAGACATAGCAATCTTCTATTTCCATAGCTTCTACATAGTGCACTAAAAGGTTTGCGAAAACATTTAAGTGTGTCCTGTTCTTCATTTGGGGATAATGCAGTTCTCCCTCATCTGATGCTTCTAAGTCGGGTCGTGTATGTCTCAGACTCATTGCATTGTCACGTCTTTCTACTCTTCGTGGTGTTTCTTCAGTATGTACAACTTCTGCGTCTTGTGTCGTCAAGTCTGTAGGATACATGTTAGGGTCTTTGCTTATCATAAAAGGTATAAACACTGTTAATCCTATCCATATTATTACTAGTACCACTACACTACAGATGCATACTTTACAGCATGTCTTGCAACAGCTAAATCTGGACCTTCCAGTGACACTTGAATCAGCCATTTTATCTTACAGGTGGCTTTCTCAACCCCTCTTCGTTTCTTTTCAGTTGAGGTTTTACTTCGTTTCACCTCAAGGAGGGTCTTCGTCAGAACTCCGACCAGCAATGGACCCTTCGTCGCTTTTGCCACAGGCTTCGGGCTCATCAATTTCTTCCAACACCAGATAGGTCCACTCAGGGCTCCGATACAGTTTGTTCTGTTTCTTTACTCTGCCGCCCTTTCGGATGGACTTTCCTCGGGCTTCTTTTCTTTCACTTTCAGCCCGTTGTTGGTCCTTTAGTTTTTCTTCGACTGTTTTTATTCTTATTCTTAGTCTTTTTACATATCGGGGTTCATCCTTCTTTTCGATCCTGTTTGTAGTCGAGGAAACTTGCTCTTCCTCGTGAGCCCTTTTGCTTTTTCTTCTTTGTCGTTCAATTGCTTCAGCAGTGTCTTTTTCCCTACCTGTCTGACTAGTTCCAGGTCTTTTATCTATTTCTTCTGCCTGGTCCTTAATCTGACCTAGTTCAGGGGTAGACTGTTTTTGATCTTCGTTTGTCAGTGATTCACTGGACTCTTCTTCCTGAACACGTTCATCTATTACTAACTGGCCTGGTTCATGCTCTTCGATCTCTTGATTTTCTTCCGCATGAACTTCTGCTTTGACTACTATCCGTCCCTTTCCATCCTCCTCTGTCTGAGAAGGAGTGTTGATGACTTGCTCTGTCCCTACTTGGCCTATTCCCTGATCAGATGTTATGATGGCTTTGATGATCTGACCTTCTCCTTCTTGTTCTGACTCACCTGCACTGTCCCACTCACTACCTAGGTAAGAGTATTTTCGGGTTCTTATTGGATCTAGAACCTGGTCATCAACAGGAAACCATTCAACTTCTTGACTTGTGCCTGGTAGTTCGATGTCAGCGGGATCCGGACCCTCTTCTGGAGTCTCCTCAGCTGGACCACCTTCGGCTTCAGTCGCGTTTTCTCCAGTCACCTTCTTCGTGTGACTTGCATGGATCCACTTTGGTACACCAGCACACTTCACAGCAGTTGTGGTGACAAGGATCACTTGTCGAGGCCTGCCCCACTTCGGTCCAAGGCAACTCGTCCGGGTGTGTTTCTTTAACACCACCCAATCACCTGGTCTCAGATTGTGTGCTGGAGTTGTAGGCCATTCGACAGCAGTCTCTCCAATCTGGTGAGAGATAGAACGCACTTGGTCACCCAACTGCCTGCAGTATTCTAGCATCATATCATCAGAAATACTTAGCAGTTTGTGTCCAGGTACCCATGCCTGTCGCATCATTCTTCCCATCAGCACTTCATGGGGGCTCAAGCCTGTCTTTCTGTTTGGAATACTTCTCAAGCTCATCAGCACCATGGGCAAAGCTTCTATCCAGTTCATTTTTGTGGAGTCACACAATTTCGCCAGCCTGGACTTGAGAGTGCCGTTTATCTGCTCGACTATCCCAGAAGCCTCTGGATGATAGGCACCATTTTGAATGCTCTGCAGAGTTCCTTTAGGACCTCGTTTGAAAAATGTCCACCTTGGTCTGTTTCAATTGTCTCTGGAATTCCAAAGCGTGGTATCAGTTCCCTAAGTAATAATTTAGCTACAGTCAGGGCATCATTCTTCTTTGCTGGGTAAGCCTCCACCCACCGGGAAAACAAGCAAACTATGACCAGGACATATCGATATCCTTTGCACATGGGCATTGTTATGAAGTCTGCCTGCATCCTAATGAAGGGACCTTCTGCTCTCCCAATGGTACTTTGTTCCACTACTGTCTTCTTTCCTGCATTGAACTGTTGACACACTAAACACCTCTGACAAAGTTTGTCCGCTGTGCTCCTGAATTTTGAACTGTAGAACACCTTTTCAAACATTCGGCACATGGCATCCCTCCCAATATGTGTTGGTTCATGTATTATCCGTGCCATTGCGGTAACCAGTCGTTCCGGTAGTACAGGCCTACCAGTCTTGTGGACCACAACACCATCTCCTTCCCTTGGTCGACATTCATCCTGTCTCCACCTGATCCTTTCTTCCCTGTCTGTTGTCTGTTGTAGTTCCCTCAATTCATCCCATGTTCCCAATCTTTCAAACAACATCAGTTGGCAGCTGCTTTCACCTCCCCATAACTTAATTAGGAGGGACATTTTGTGTCGGGCACAGTACTGGGCAATTTGGTCAGCGTATCTGTTACCGGCTGTCACCTCGTCATTTCCAGATCGGTGAGCCGCACACTTGACCACAGCCAATTCTTTGGGCAATTGGATGGCTTCTAGTAAGTTTTGTACTGGTTTTCCATTACGGATAGGAGAACCTGAGGAAGTCATGAATTCTCTTTGCAACCAAAGCTGGCCGAAGTCATGAACAACCCCATAACAGTACTGGCTGTCAGTATAAACAGTTACCCTTTTGTTTTTCCCAATTTTACAGGCTCTGGTTAGAGCAATGAGCTCCGCTACTTGAGCAGATTTAACTTCGAAAAGATAGGAAGCTTCCAGGGTCTTTTCCAAAGTGACTACAGCATAGGCAGCACTCAAACCTCCATTCTCATGTCTCAAGCATGAACCATCCACAAACATTTTGAGGTCTTCATCAACTAAGGCCACTTCTCTGATATCAGGACGGGGTTTTGTGCTAAATTCAGTCAAGTCTATGCAGTTATGCTCAATTTCATCTCCTGCCTCTACATCAATGGGAAGGGGCAATAGCGTGGCAGGGTTCAGAACGTTACAACGGGAGATTATTACATTCTCTGCACCAATGAGAATCCTCTCATACTTAGTCAGCCGACTAGGGGCGAGATACTGTGTCTTGGTTCGGGTGAGCAAGATCACAACTGAATGTGGAACAAATACAATGACAGGATGTCCCATCACAATGTTCTCACTCTGCTCTAAGCTTGTACATGTAGCAGCTACTGCTTTCAGGCACCCAGGTAATCCAGCAGCCACTGGATCTAGGGCGGCCGAAAAGTAGGCCACAGGACGTCTAATCAGACCATGTTCCTGGGTTAGGACCGAGAGTGCACAATTGTCTCTCGTGTCACAGAACAGTTCAAAGTTCTTAGAATAGTCAGGCATTCCTAAGGCTGGAGCTGTGCACAGACAATTTCGCAGTGTTACCCAAGCAGTCATACATTCATCATTCCAACAAACTGGATCTTCCGCTCCTTTCTTTGTCATGTTAATCAAGGGTCTAGCTATAGCCGCGAAACCCACGATCCATTGTCGGCAGTACCCAACAACTCCTAGGAACATTCTTACTTCTTTCTGGGTTACTGGTAGTGACATTTCTCGAATTATTTCAATTCTTTCTGTAGTGACTTTCCTGATCCCTTTCTCTATCTGGTGCCCCAGATATTTTACTGAAGTTTTGCAGAACTGTAATTTGTCGGGTGAGACCTTATGTCCTCCTTTTCCTAGGTGATTCAGCAAGGCAATGGTATCAGTGACACAGTCGTCTTGACTTCTAGATGCCACCAGTAGGTCATCTATGTACTGTACCAGGACAGACTCTTTAGGCAGTACTAAGGATTCAAGGCATTTCTTTAGAATCTGGTTGAAAATCGATGGACTTTCGGTGTACCCCTGGGGGACACGATTCCAGACATAAACCTGGCTGTTGAATTCAAAACTGAAAAGGAATTTGCTTTCTGGATGCAATGGGATGGAAAAAAACGCATGGCACAAGTCTATGACAGTGAACCACTCCGCCTCCCAAGGAATTTGATACAGTATTACTGCGGGGTTTGGCACTATGGGACAGCAAGGTACTACAATTTGGTTTACCTTGCGCAGGTCCTGCACTACCCTATACTTTCCGCTAGGCTTCTTAATTCCAAGTATGGGTGAATTACAGGGACTACTCATCACTTCCTGAATGATGTTTGCTTTGAGCAATCTGTTTAATTCTTTTGCGACTCCTTCTTTCACTTCTGCACTCATTTTATACTGTTTGGTATTTGGGTATACAGCATTTGCTTTTATAGTTATTTTAATTGGGTCTACATTTGCCATTAAGCCTACATCTTTTCCAGTAAAATCCCAAACTTCAGGTATTACGCTTGATTGCAGTTCTTCAGGTAGACTTTCAATGGACATGGGCTTAATGTCTGTGTCGGGCCTTAGTAACATCAATTTATATAGGCCATCTTCATCTGGGGTCTGAATTTCAACACCATTTGGTGAGCAAAAGATGGTGCAACGCATTTTGCATAGCAAATCTCGTCCTAATAGGTTTACAGGACTGGAATCACAGACCACAAATCTGTGCATTTCCTTGAAATTTCCTATGGAAATTTCCATAGGTTCTGTTACCGGAGTACTGATTATCTGATTAGAAACTCCCACTACTTGGATAGCTTCTCCCGAGAGGGGTAGGTTAGGAACGTCCGCTGTTCTCACAGTGGAACGGGTAGCACCAGTGTCCAACAGAAAGGTGACATCTGTCCCTTCAACCTTTCCTTCAATGTATGGTCCAGTCTGGTCTACCGGTAAGGAGGCACCAAGCACGCACTCCTTGTCCTCCCCTCTCAGGCCCCGTCAGTATTGATCATCACAGAGAAAAGTATCATTTAACAGGTACTGTGGAATGGGTGCATTTCTTTCATTCTCTCCTTCCCACACTTCGACCCTTTCATTCTGTTGACCCTGATTCCTATAATTCTGTCTAGGTGCGCGTGGCACCGGGGGTTGATTTACCTGCTGTTGGGTCTTTCGGATCCCCTCTTTCTGCACCTGTGGATTTAAACCATTTACGGGGGCATTACCAGCCTGCAATTGCGGACATTTATCTCTCCAATGTCCCATGTGACCACATCCGTGACAGGGGAATTTTTCCATTGCCTCTTCCCTACTCATCTTTACCCGGGGCCTGCCTCCACCCCCAGCATTCGGATTTGGAGCATTATTACTGTTAGTCATTTTACTTAACTGTTTTTCTTGTTGTTCAGCTAATTTCACCTGAGCCCACATAACCTTTTCCTTTAGGGCTTTCTTTTTGTTCTCGATCTCATCTTCGCAGTATTTGGCATATTTGAGAACATCATCAATGGGTTTCCCTTGCCAACTGATTTTGTTATCCCTAATCCACTGAGATATTTCAGGTCTCAATCCTAACACGAATCGATAACAGAAATGTGTCATATCCTTCAGGTCCACATTATCGATTCCACTGTAAGTTTTGAAGACCTGCAGTAACCTTTCATAATAGGAGTGGACTGATTCATCACGCTCTTGGGTAGTTCTATCTATGCGGGTCCAATCAGTTTCTTTTGCGGGCACCTTCTTCTTGAGGTACTGTATGACTTGCTCATACTTCCTCATTACTTCAGGTGCGGGAGCTCCTGTTATCTCATCTCTCGCATATTCTTCGCTAGGCCAATCAATTTCAATTTTGCAGTCGGTCCACAAATCTACAGGGACCACAATGTCGAAAAACCCATCCAGGTCTTTCAGAAGACATTTCTGAACTTTTATGAAGCGTTCGACCTGTCGGTACCAATCGACTGGTTTCTCCCGTAATTTTGGAAAGTCATTGGTAAATGATACTATATCTTGTCTAGACCAAGGGACATGGACATATTTTCCCCCTGGGACTTCTCTCATGGGACATAACTTTTCTGGTTTGTCAGCTTCTTGTAAGACGTACTCAGCAGTCCGTGGTCTCTCCTTGCTATCCTCCTTTTTCTTTGCCCACCTGGCTTTCCACTTGTCTAGATCTCCCCATTTCTGTGCTAAGTTTATCAATTCTTTAATCTGCGTCTTCTTCCCTGCGGTATTCAGGTTTTCTAGATCTTTGTCTGAAAATTCTACCCTATAGGATTTCTGTAGTACCTTGGATCTGCTGATATCTATTCCCATACATACTGCTGTGTCCATTAATTTGTCATAGTATATCTTTGCGTTCCGAGTAAGGTGTTTGCACATGAACAACAACTCATCTTCCTCCCGGACATTCAATCGTTCTAAACCCACATTCCCTGCGCTCAGTTCCTCTAACTCTATTCTTAGCTTATAAATATCTAGTGGTTTCGGATGAGGGGTTCCCTTTTCTAATTCTCGGGTCCATCTTTCTATTTCCTCGGGAGTTACCACTGTCGCACTTTGAGTTCCTGATGAGGACTCTATTAGTACGTCTTTGTTTCCAGTCTGAGTTCCCATTCGAGACATACTAGGTCCCTGCTCCCTATTAGGCAGATCCATCAAGGAAGCCATGGACTCGCATTCACTTGCTTGGTCATCAATAATGAGTGGTTCCTTTCTGGGCGGGGGCATCATCGGGGTTATGACTGGAGTTTTAGGAGTATTCATTCTGTCCCCATATAGGGGAAAAACGGGACCAATGGTTACTGGAATCGTCAGGGCTTCAGGATTTGGATTTATCTGAGCTATGGCATGTATGAGATCATTCCGCTGTCCTCTCAGGGCATCCCTTTCCTGCTCGTGTAATACTCGATTCATGGGGGGATCCTGTATCATTTGGGGTACTAGAGAAGGATATAGATTCGGAGCTGATGGAGTGGACAAAACTAGCCCTTCACCAAAAGGGTTGTAATTCGGGACCACGGGGTCGGGTCTACCAAATCCCTCTCCTCCCGCTCTTCTCTGTTCTATCCCTGTGGAATCGGCTTCACTAGTACTTCTTCTTCCTGAAGGTCTCAATGGAGTAGTTGAGCTCTGAGATCTGGCTTCTTCATTATAAGGCGGGGGACCTTTCATAAATAAGTCCTCTGAAAACTCATCTTCCGATTCACCCAGGGGCATCATGTGCCGGGTCTTCTCAGTACATTTCTTCCCTCCCGCCATTTCATTAGCTCCGAACATGGGGAATAACCCTTCTACCATCATATTTTGTCTCCACTGTTTCAATTTCTGCTCCTTGGTTTCTTTTACCATTTTTGGATACCATCGGGTCACTCCCTTGTCCATTCGGGGTCTGTCTCGCTCTAGAGCCTCAATTTCCCATTCCTCTAAAGCTTCATACTGAGTTAATCTAGGTCTGGGATGTAATTCATTCATTCGGGTCCTCAGGTTAAATAGGATTCTAACACGAATCGATAACAGAAATGTGTCATATCCTTCAGGTCCACATTATCGATTCCACTGTAAGTTTTGAAGACCTGCAGTAACCTTTCATAATAGGAGTGGACTGATTCATCACGCTCTTGGGTAGTTCTATCTATGCGGGTCCAATCAGTTTCTTTTGCGGGCACCTTCTTCTTGAGGTACTGTATGACTTGCTCATACTTCCTCATTACTTCAGGTGCGGGAGCTCCTGTTATCTCATCTCTCGCATATTCTTCGCTAGGCCAATCAATTTCAATTTTGCAGTCGGTCCACAAATCTACAGGGACCACAATGTCGAAAAACCCATCCAGGTCTTTCAGAAGACATTTCTGAACTTTTATGAAGCGTTCGACCTGTCGGTACCAATCGACTGGTTTCTCCCGTAATTTTGGAAAGTCATTGGTAAATGATACTATATCTTGTCTAGACCAAGGGACATGGACATATTTTCCCCTGGGACTTCTCTCATGGGACATAACTTTTCTGGTTTGTCAGCTTCTTGTAAGACGTACTCAGCAGTCCGTGGTCTCTCCTTGCTATCCTCCTTTTTCTTTGCCCACCTGGCTTTCCACTTGTCTAGATCTCCCCATTTCTGTGCTAAGTTTATCAATTCTTTAATCTGCGTCTTCTTCCCTGCGGTATTCAGGTTTTCTAGATCTTTGTCTGAAAATTCTACCCTATAGGATTTCTGTAGTACCTTGGATCTGCTGATATCTATTCCCATACATACTGCTGTGTCCATTAATTTGTCATAGTATATCTTTGCGTTCCGAGTAAGGTGTTTGCACATGAACAACAACTCATCTTCCTCCCGGACATTCAATCGTTCTAAACCCACATTCCCTGCGCTCAGTTCCTCTAACTCTATTCTTAGCTTATAAATATCTAGTGGTTTCGGATGAGGGGTTCCCTTTTCTAATTCTCGGGTCCATCTTTCTATTTCCTCGGGAGTTACCACTGTCGCACTTTGAGTTCCTGATGAGGACTCTATTAGTACGTCTTTGTTTCCAGTCTGAGTTCCCATTCGAGACATACTAGGTCCCTGCTCCCTATTAGGCAGATCCATCAAGGAAGCCATGGACTCGCATTCACTTGCTTGGTCATCAATAATGAGTGGTTCCTTTCTGGGCGGGGGCATCATCGGGGTTATGACTGGAGTTTTAGGAGTATTCATTCTGTCCCCATATAGGGGAAAAACGGGACCAATGGTTACTGGAATCGTCAGGGCTTCAGGATTTGGATTTATCTGAGCTATGGCATGTATGAGATCATTCCGCTGTCCTCTCAGGGCATCCCTTTCCTGCTCGTGTAATACTCGATTCATGGGGGGATCCTGTATCATTTGGGGTACTAGAGAAGGATATAGATTCGGAGCTGATGGAGTGGACAAAACTAGCCCTTCACCAAAAGGGTTGTAATTCGGGACCACGGGGTCGGGTCTACCAAATCCCTCTCCTCCCGCTCTTCTCTGTTCTATCCCTGTGGAATCGGCTTCACTAGTACTTCTTCTTCCTGAAGGTCTCAATGGAGTAGTTGAGCTCTGAGATCTGGCTTCTTCATTATAAGGCGGGGGACCTTTCATAAATAAGTCCTCTAAAAACTCATCTTCCGATTCACCCAGGGGCATCATGTGCCGGGTCTTCTCAGTACATTTCTTCCCTCCCGCCATTTCATTAGCTCCGAACATGGGGAATAACCCTTCTACCATCATATTTTGTCTCCACTGTTTCAATTTCTGCTCCTTGGTTTCTTTTACCATTTTTGGATACCATCGGGTCACTCCCTTGTCCATTCGGGGTCTGTCTCGCTCTAGAGCCTCAATTTCCCATTCCTCTAAAGCTTCATACTGAGTTAATCTAGGTCTGGGATGTAATTCATTCATTCGGGTCCTCAGGTTAAATAGGATTCTCCCGTTAAAAGTACCATCAATGGGAAAAGCTAAAACTCCATCCTCCGCAGTGTACTTTACCCAGTTCTCTAACCATACACAGGTATGATACCCTTTCTCTAACATCATGAAAGAGGCTGGAGTATCTGGTGGAGGAATGATCACGCCCTCCCTAGTTCGTACGGGTTTGTCAGTTTTGAAGAAATTCTTTATTTTGCTGGCAAATGACATTTTTCTCTTTCCTCCGTACATGTTGTGAGGTCTGCCTTTGCTCATCAACTCTTTATGACACCCTAGATTTCGTGGATCAGGCAGAAAATCAGGGTACCACATACACCGCTCGTAACAACCTATAAGCTCGGTGCTGAAAATGTTTACTTCGTTTGTGCTTCCAATGCTAGCGCGACTCCAATTTCTCAACAACCAATCAGTGCAGAGGTTGCAAAGGTTCTTGACCAATGGGTGTGCGGCCTTTTTCGCGAGACGCGTTCTCACGCTCAGGCACTCACCCCTCCCTTACAATTTCGGCTTCACTACACACCCGCTGGTTTAACCAATACCAGCGCGGCACGGAGTGACGTCAGAGCAGCCCTTCGACTGTCTCCCTCCTTTACAAGGTAACGGAAACTTTGTATTTTCTCTAAGGTACTATGGTTAATTTTAGTCAACAACGTATAACATTCGCCATTGTGTAGGAGTGTTCTAAAGAGATAGAAAGTTCTTCTTTTCCTGCAAGTAAACCACTTCTGTCTACTTTTCATACACTTCGGATAGACTTCTCTTGCCTACCCTCACGCAAGCATTAGAAAACCTGCTATTACCCAGTCTCATCCACTTCTTTCCGGGATATATACTAAGCCTGGGGTTCGTCAGCGTTTCCCTCTGCTATCATACAAGCTCCGATGACTCTATTACTCCCTTAGTGTGACCCTTACTAGGTGATATCAGACCAAGGTTTCTCTCAGAATCCCGTTACTTTCATTCATACAGTTTTCCGAAAAGACCTAATTAGCGCTTCCAGTTCCACTTGAACCATGCACTAACCTTTCCTCCCTACAAATGACCTCAGAACGCGATGGATTCTACTCACCATCCGTTATACAATTCCCCGGGGATTTCAGACAACACTTAACAATCACACACAATTGGTTACAACATATAATATTTAGCAGCAATACATATATATAAAATTATCTCAACACAATTAAAATATTTTTAAAAATAGTTGCGCAATAAAATATTAAGTAACATAATCAATATTAAAGATTTTAGCAGCACATTTATTTTTCACGGTTTATTTTCTAACTATCTTATCTACCTATCTTACTAGTCCTAACCATTCCTCTGCTACCCAGAAATTACTGGTAGAGCGCGCAGGTCACCCGGCTCACCAAACTTTTCCACGCACTGGGCCCTGGCGTGATTATTTTCAATGTTAACGTTTTACTGGGGTGAACCAGGCGATTTCACGCACGCTCCTATGAGTAATCGGTTGGGTGACTCCTACACCACATACTATTCATGTACCTGACTTACCACAGGCACATTACTCCTGACAGATCAGGAGCTAGCAGTGGACAGGTGATAAGGGTTTTCCTAACAGGGAGAAGATTCTACTTTACACATTTGATACCTTTAATATTTCTTTAATATATAATGACCACAGACACCTTGATGGTTTTAAGGGTTTTATATAGTATAAGTTTAGGACGAAAATGCCATTACAAGCAGGCAAATGCAAAGTAATACATCAATGATCAGTATTAAGACCAGAATGTAGCTCTGGATCAAAGTGAGTATCATAGAATAAAGGGAACACTATAGGGCATAAATCATATGGACATTTATCTAATACAGTTTAATCTAGGACAAGGACGAGAGGAAAACCTAATGTTTGAATAAACAATTTTATACTATTTCCTAAACCTTATGCTATCTTACTAACTTCACGGCAACCCTACTAAGGGAAAGGGAATAAGTGGAACAAGCTAGATAAACAGTCGGGTTTATCAATGTCCTATAGGAAGGGTAAAAGTGGCACATTTACTAATAACCAATTGCATGAAATTACATTCAAAGGAGATATGGAGAATATCACAGGCAAGATTGCTTTAATTAGAGGAGGAAAAGTTGAGGGTATAGTATAGACAGACACCTATGCCAATAGTTACCTAGGTGAGAATGAGGACTAACCCTGGCCACGGGTCAGTTGGGAAAGAACGGGACAAGGACCCTCAAGGATTCAGGGAATACCAGAAGGCGAGCAGGTACAGCTCATGGACAGTCAGGACAGGATACCCCTCAGGTCTGGGTCAGGACTGGGTTCACCAAGGCACGACCAACCCCTCACAGCATCGGATGCAACGCCAGCGTTACCCCCTCTTCTGCACGGAATCCGCCAATAACCCCGATTGGGTTTTCGAATCTCCCAGCAAAGTGCTTCGCTTAGCACTTAGGACTAATTTCCACCCCTTGGAGTTTGTGGAAAGTTTCAGGCAGAATGCTCCGCAGCACTCTGTATCAGGCACCTATAGAGTTCGTAGGGTCAGTGACAGGTCTGCTACTCGGACAAGTCGGACGATTTCTCTAAGCTAAGCTAGGCTATTTATACAAGTTTAGATCCCCAAGACCACCCATAAATGTTGCAAAATGACAAAGTCCCATCTTCTGATTGGTCAAGGGAGGTGGTTTGGTCATAGTTACCACCTATACTGCACATGACATTATCCCTCCCCCTAACACCTGGTTCCCAGGCCTACGTGTGGGAAAGTACAATAGAGAAGAAAAGGTTTGCAACATTGTTGCACATTTCAGAATATAAATAGAAAGTCTTCAAGGGCAAAGGTGCGCCTGGAAAGGACAGTCCCCTTTTCAATGGCCAATCTGGTCAGGTTCCATTGCTGCACGTCCCAGATCTTAGGTCACGTGATGTGTGATACGTCAGCATCAAGATGGATCCCATCCCTAGTTCAAGGCCCTCATTTACGCGGTACATGAAAAGTAAGCGAAAACAAATTAATAACACAGAATAAAATGAATACACTGTACACCATGATCATCTACTCTTAATCCCTTACTTTATAATACTTATAGCATTAAGAGTTAGTGCAGAAAAGATGCATAGACAAAAGCGGCTTAAGATAGCATGAAGCATGATTAGTGACAAGCGGCCATTTTAACAACAATGCGCATGTGCGAACTTTTCCCTCCAGATTGCGAGTGCGTCACATCACATGGGTATGACCGACGCATGCGCAGACTGGATTTCTGCAAAGCGGCCATTTTATTAATGTGCAAGCTTGATTACGATGAAAAACACATAGGCAAGCCTCCTAGGGACACCCGTGTGTTGGGGAAATACAAATAAATGACAAACAATCGGATTTAGTACAGTTATGATTTTAGCGAGGTTCATGAAGAGAGCAAGTCGCGTTACGTGCGAATCCTTGCTCCATCACAGCAAATCCAAGGTTCATCAATGTGTTTTTTCACATTTGCTCTATTTACTTTGTGAATGTAAATAACAATAAAGTATACTTTCAAACTGTGCATACATGCCTGCCTTTCTCACTGTTTCACTTCAGAACTATGCGATTGTACACATTTAATGGAGCCTGTGGTTCTCAGTCAAAGGGTGATTCGTAGAGGGTAATTGGAAAGTCCCCAAGGCTGCCCCTGTCCCCCAGAAATGTTGTGTTTCTTACACTCCTGATGTAGAGCTGTCTCACGCCGCGGGTGGTGGTAATGTTAGAAGGTGCGCCTTGGTTTTGCCGTATTAGCAAATTGGCAGCAGGTGCTCAACCAAGCGGTTATTGTAAAGTCACGGGCGGACCGTGCTATGAAAAGGTTTCATTAAAAACATACATACTCGCCATGTCTCCCTGTGTCAGCAGTGACAAGTGGGTTGATTCTCTTCTCGGCTGCTTGTTCGTGGATTTGGTTACTATCAATGCCAGCAATATACCTTGTGAATTCCGGTGTCTCTGGCACACTGCAGTGTCTGCTTCGAGTCTGTCCGGGTGCGCGCATCCTTTCATTCTTTTGAGATGGTGCATAACAATTAAAGTGGCCCAATTTAACATGTCTATTCAAAACTGTATGCCCAGTACGCAAAGAAAGGAGAAGGAGTGGTATTAACCCAATTATTTCGCCAAACTTGTCTTTTTGGTTTTCATTAAAAAATCATCCTGAACCTGCACATGAAAACCTACAAAATGCAACCTTCCCAAGAGTGCTCACACTTGCACAATTTAGAACGTTTTACCGCTGGCTTGAAGAAGTTTTAAGACTCTCTTGATCGAAGAAACACGAGCCTCATTTGTTATGTGTTTTTGCCTGGTTTAAAACAGTAACCAGAAAATACAGTCTTAAGACAGTTTAAAGTCCAGGAGGCTAGTCAAAGACCGTCTAACACCAGGACAGAGATATCTTTGCTAGTTTAATAGAAGGAAAACTTTTAGCAAAACTGAAAAATATATGGCAACATTTGTGCAGCTGTGTGACTAAGAAAAGTGAAAAAGTGTAATAATCGAGCGTTTTATGGGACGCGGAAAAAGAGGTATCATCGTTTCTTTGGAAAACAATATGGTGTCTTACGTCTAAAGAAGGAAGAGTGAGCGTGTAGGTGAAATATGTGGGGCCGAGGCCCGTTCTCTTTGAAAACAAGCTCTCGGCATTGCTGGGGGGGGGGGGGGGGGGGGGGCGGGGAAGCAGCAGCCTTTGATGTCTAATGGTGGTGTAAGAGAGAAGACAAATGTTGGTGTGCAAGGCTTCCTTTCAAGTCGGGTGGGGGGGTGGGAGAGCAGGGGAGCGAGCGAGTGGGAGGGAACGACCTTATGGGGTGTGAGTGAGAAGTGAGGCCTCGCGCGCGCTGGGGAAGCGTCGCACTTGAATACCTCACATGCATTGGGGAGAATCCACCTTGTTCAGATTGCTGTTCGGCCTCTATATGTCTCGAATAGCAATGCTGCGCATTGCCAGTACGAGACCTAAAAAGGTATGCAATATAGCAGGGGTAATTTACACTGCTTGTGTTCAGCAATCATTTCCAAAAACATATGCAATTTTGAAATTTGAAAACGTTAATGGAGAAAGGTGCTGAAACATCACACCGACATATGCAAGTTAGGAGTGTTTAAGGAGTGTTGAAAGACAGACCATGAAAATGAGATTTGGGCTCACAAAAACAGATCAACACAGAAGTATTCTTTTTTAAATCAAATCATTTGTTTTTCTTTACTTCGCCCGGTTTGAAACTTGTAAAAGTTTAAAATATGGTTGTGCTAAATAAAGGTTTTCATAGAAAATTTAGCAAATGAAGTTAACAAAATGTAGCAAGTTCAAACAAAGGTCCTCATTATGATGCCGGTCAGACAAGCGTCCGATCAACATTGTAGCAGGAATGGGACTACCTGACAATGAGTCGGAAGTCCCACCTCCCTAATTACCAATGTGACCGCCAACAAGGTGGTCGGAAACATAGGGCCCGATTCACAGAATGAACTTATGACTCAATCCTAAATTTACTACTATTTTGGTATTCACAGAATGCACTTACTACTTTTGGCATTCACAGAATGAACTTACTACTTTTGGTATTCACAGAAGTTAGGATTTTGTCTTAAGTTTGTCTTAAGGCAGACTTAAGAGTGACTTAAGACAGACTTAAGACAAACTTAAGACGGACTTAAGACAGACTTAAGACAGATTTAAGACAAAATCCTAACTTAAGTCTGTCTTAAGTCTGTCTTAAGTTTGTCTTAAGTCTGTCTTAAGTTTGTTTTAAGACAAACTTAAGACAAAATCCTAACTTCTGTGAATACCAAAAGTAGTAAGTGCATTCTGTGAATACCAAAATAGTAGTAAGTTTAGGATTGAGTCTTAAGTTCATTCTGTGAATCGGGCCCATACCCTTTATTATTGCTGCTTGTGCTTTCAGCCGGAAAAGGGCTGCAGAACAAGCTGCAATAGTAAAGGATATGGGGCTGATTCACAGAACTAACTTAAGACAAATTCCTAAACTTACTTAAGACAGACTTAAGAGAAAATCCTAACTTAAGTCTGTCTTAAGTCTGTCTTAAGTCTGTCTTAAGACAAACTTAAGACAAAATCCTAACTTCTGTGAATACCAAAAGTAGTAAGTTTAGGATTTTGTCTTAAGTTAGTTCTGTGAATCGGGCCCAAGGTTTTAAAACATCCATTCACTGTGTGCCAGTCACCATGAGGTGCCTGGCACTCGGGGTATGGATGTTTGGGGGGCACCACATGTGACCCTCTGGGCCCATAGCGGAGGCCCACAAGTGACGGGGGCCCTGCTAGGGGCCCTCAAATTCCCATTCCATCTGCCTTTACATGGCGGTCAGGCTGACATATAAAGGCAGAGAGAAAAGGGATATTGTAATCCCTACGGCGGTGCACCCGCAGGCACCACCCACATTGTAGAGTATTACGCTCTGACCGATGCTCAAATGGGCTCCTTGGGATTGTCAGAGATGTCGGTCGGTCCCTCCGCCCGCTGCCTCAGACCACCAGCATCATAATTCGGCCGTTAGTCCCAAAATTTTGTTAGCAGAAACGATTGTGCTACAAATACGTCATGCAAGAAAATTCTTCCACTTTAAGTTATTGGAATGATTTAGGAAGCTGCACTAAAACCCGCGTTTCTTTCACCTTTACTGAAAATTATACGGCTTGCAAGTTTTTGAAAAAAGTGATTCATGAGAGGAAAACCTTTGCTAATTTATACACCACTAGTATGAAATTGCAGAGGTAGATTTATTCAGATTTGTACATTGTGATGTTGCATAAAAACCAGGCTGTGTTGTGCTATGTAAAATCCCAAATTTAGTGCTGCGTTATATTTATCACACATTGCAAGATGACGACTTGCTGAAGCAAATGCAAATAATGCCGCACTGACATGATGCAAAACAGGATACAGCTTTGCATCATGGAGCAACATGTATCAGGCAGCATCTTGCATAAGATGATGAAGGAATTTGGGTCAGAAATCTTTCCTGTCCTGTGGCAGCTTTGTTGCCAGTCCCCCAATACATGTATTGTGCCTGTTAGCTGGAAGCAGGCTGTTATCACGCCACTTTTGAAAAAACCTACCCTTGACCCGTGTTGTTATAAGAACTACCGACCTATTTCCCTCCTCCCCTATTCGATCAAGATTGTGGAACGGCTGGTCAGTAGGACCCTGTCCCTTTATTTGGAGACGAATAACATACTGGAAGAGGAACAGTTTGGTTTTCGACCAGGTCATGGGACAGAGTCAGCTTTGGTGGTGGTACTGGATGACCTTCGCATTCGATACAGTGGACCATGACATTTTGCTTTCTATATTGGAGATTTTTGGGGTGAAAGGAGTGGCACTTAGGTGGCTGCGGTCTTATCTGTCTGATAGATGGCAGGCGGCGGCACTCCCCCCGTACCAATCGGAATTGGTGAAAGTCCTACATGGGGTTCCCCAGGGCTCGTCAATCGACCCCATCTTGTTCAATGCCCATATGCAACCTCTGCTGGGAATCATTAAAGCGCATAATATTAGTGTGATCAATTATGCAGATGATACACAGCTTCTGATATCTCTGGATGGGGATCAGGCAGAATCATTGAACTGTTTTCATGATTGTATGCATGAAATGACAAAATGGCTGAAGGAAAATTCACTCCAGTTTAACAGTGGGAAAACAGAGATTTTGCAGGGCAAGGTGGGGGTGGGGGTTGTCATGCGAAGCCTGCCAACAGACTTCTGGCCTCTAAGATCAGATGGCATACTGACACCGGTGCGCAATCTGGGGGTCAACTTTAATGAAAATCTCAATCTGGAGACCCACGTTATAAACTGGTGGGAAGTTGCTTTTCCTTGATCCGTGGCCTTCGGAAGGTGCTGCCACTGCTACCTGATCAGGCAATAACAATGGACTATTGCAATGCCCTGCTGTTGGAATCCCCGGGATATCTGATTACCAGATTGCAGAGTGTCCAGGCGGCAGCAGCTAAGTTAGCACTCTTTCGACCACGCTGGTCGTCAACTACTCAAGCACTGGTGGATCTACATTGGCTCCCAGTAGTCCAGAGGATCCGGTTTAAGTCACTGTACATTGTATTTAGAGCACTTCATGAACAGGGCCCTAAGCCACTACAGCACAAGTTCCAGTGGTACAAGCCTACCCGGAATCTCCGCTCTTCTACCCACCACTGTGTTAGAATTCCCAATATAAGGAGGGTGAGCCTGGGAGGAAGAGCCTTTAGCGTGGCAGCACTCCCTCCCTTTAGAAATTAGGAGGACGCAAGGCTTGCTGCTGTTCCCTAAATACATTAAGATCTGGCTCTTCCCTAGGGCGTAATGTATGTCGTCGAGGGTAGTAGTTGTCTCACTGGATGGAATTGGTAAGCCTTTTTTTTCTTGTAAAGTTGACAGTTCTTGTGCTGACTGTTCTCTTAGCGCCTGGATGCCCGTAGGGTTACAATGCGCTCCATAAATGGTAATAATAATAATAACCTTTTTATACTCAACACTCAACAGCCTGTAAAATTAACTTCATGCAGGTGGCCATCAAAGGACACGTCGCATAAAATCTGTACTTTTGATTACTTTTGCACGTAAAATTGAAGAATCACATGCCGACCGCCAACACCTGCCTAATGTTTGAGCCTGGTTTCATCTGGCATTAGTATACAATGCAATGCTAGGTTGTGCTACTCTGCATCACTACAGTAGGTCTGGGTTGGTATCCACTCACTATTGAACTATGATCAGTTCCCACCCCTTAAGACCCACTTTGCAAACATAATCAGTTGTTTCACACCACGCAACACAATGCCGTTTAGCACTGTGCTCTTGGAGACTTTGGGTGTACTTTATTGATTGGCAGATAGGGTACTCCATCACAAATACAACAGGGTACCCTGTCCACCAACCCCTCCGTCTGCCTGTCCTATTTGGAGTCAGGCAGAGAGTCAGTATTCCATTGATGGAGGCCCCATTGACTCTGTTGATTGAAAACTTCCTCTGACTTCCAATGATTAGGGGTCCGTAGGAGGAGGGATTTTACACTGTTTGCCCTATTTGATGTGAAAGATGTAAAGGCCATTTGTTTTCCTGTCTGTTACAATCAGGAAAAACCTGGCAGTGAGGAACAGGAAAAAAAATGACGACTCCTATACCCTGGGAGAAAACTCCCAGGCTGTTGGGACCATTAGTGTCATGTTGTTCTAAAACAAATACCCACTTTAAGTGTTTGTTTTAGAAAATCTAAAAACTATTGAAAAGTTTAATGGGCCATAGTCAAGTCTGACGTTACCGTACGTCAACTTTTCATACATTGACAGAAACCACTGTGACTATGGTTCCTGGCAAGGTACTGTGTAGAGGTAGTCGAAGAATTCAAACTAAGCCGACAGAGTTAGCTGAGTTTTGCTCACTCCACGCTCCGTGCAGAGTTCCGAAAAACTCTGCAAAGTGACACGGAGCAGAGTTTTTTTTGTTAGCGTCTTGCCAACAGTAAGTTGGCGAGTGCTTGAGAGAAAAAATAATGCGCTAGACCCCCTCCTGATAACATTTCTCATTGCGGGTGATCGCCGCAGGACGTCACCACCCACGTTGAGAAATCTGCCATTCGCGTTGAGGACCCTGCAGCTTGAGTAGAATGTCTACTCGAGCGGCAGAAAGGAGCATCACCCTCTGGCATGACGCGTTGTTCTGTTCGCGCTGATTTTACTGCGCGGGACAAACTCTTGGCATTGAAAATCAGTGCAAGCAGCACGACCTGACAGACTCTGCCGGAACTCCGCTGAGCGTCGTGGAGTTTTTCTGGTACTTTGCGGAGTTCTGTTGAGTCAAATTCCGCAAACGCCACCCAGGCTTAGTACTGAGTTGTCCACAGGTCAGAGGGACAACTCTAAATTTGGCAGGCAGAGATCACTTGGGAGTAAGCATGGGCGAATTTTGCGAATCTCGCGTTCGCGAATTTTGCGGATTTGCGAACTCGCAATCCGCAAAATCCGCGAATTCCCGCGAATTTGCGGATTTTTTTTTTTTTGTGTTCGCCCGTGTTTCTGCCAGTTCGCGAGGGTTTTTACAATTTCGCAATTTGCGAACTTACCTGTCGGGTCGCAAGTTTTGCGAACTTGTTGTTTCTACGTGTCCAGCCTGTTTGGGACACTCTTCTTCATAACTGCCACTCTCTGTCACCACTGCCACTCTCTGACTACTCATGCCACCCTCTGGCCCACCCATGCCACCCTCTGTTTCATCACCACACCCTCTGGTTGTCCAGTTTACATTATTTTCGGCAAAGCAAAGCACACCTTCCCTGCCTCAAGTGACCTGAATTAATTTGGGGCTGATTAATGTGTCACAGAATATTTTTTTAGCTGGCACCTGCTTCCTTAGTGCGCCCTGATTAGTGATCTTTTGCACTTGCTAAGTGCTTTCATTGTTGCAAAATTAGTTACAACACCTGCCCTGCCCCAACTGACAATAATGAATTAGGGGCTGATTAATGGATTTTAACTTCCAGCCTGGCTCCTGCTTGTCTCCCTTAGCTGTAATTCAGGACCTTTGTGGCTTATGTGTAACTATTCTGAGGTTCAGAGCAGGGTCACATAATAGTTGCAACTGGCAACTGAACTCTGGAGGGGCCCCTCAGGAAGCACTACAGGAAATGGCTACTAATGATGAGCCTGAACTTTTGAACCTGGTAAGTAGTTTCAGTTTTGCTAAGATCGTATTTCTGCAATTTAGCACTTATTCGCGGGGCGCGAAGTTGTACTGGGAAGCCGCGAACTCACGCGAACAGTGCGAGCAGTGCGAGCAAAATCCGCTGCTCGCGGATTTGCGGATTTTGCGGGAGATTCGCGAATCTCGCGGATTGCGAATTTCCCGAAAATCCGCAAAATCCGCGAGCGAAACGGATTTTCCGCCCATGCTTACTTGGGAGGGTCAATGTAATGTCCTCCTCCATCCTGATGGAGTAGCCTCCTTCCGCCAAACTCTAAATCAGGACTTTTAGGTGCAAAAGATCATTTGTGTGTGAAAGTTAATTGACACGAACGCTTTGATGTGCACCCTTACGCAAAACTTTAGTAAACTGGGACAATTTTCACATGGTGCAGAAGGAACATTTAGTGAATCACTCAAATATGTGCCTTTTGCATCTTCTGGTAAAGCATTTAGAGTTTTTTGTATTACACATTAAAAGCTTTGTCTATTGGTGTCAAATTGTTCTGGTTTTGTTATGTCCAATACACTTTCACAATGGAAGTAAACAGCATACGGTTTTCTGAAATCTCTGTTTGTGCTCACAAATAAGGTTGTTAATATGGGTTTCGCGAACTCTGGGGCATATTAGCAAGAACCTCGTTAAAATTATCGCTGTTTTAGCGGCAGCAAACTGATGCTAAAACGGTGATAATGGGCTTGATATTATGTGTTATAGAATTCCAATAGAAGCCCAGGTTAGATGTCCTGCACATTTAACCTGGGCTTCTATTGGAATTCTATAACGCATATTAGCAAGCCCATTATCGCCATTCTAGCGGCAGTTTCCTGCCGCTAAAACAGCGATAATTTTAACAAGGTTCTTGCTAATATGCCCCTCCGTGTCCTTCTACATGCCAGTTTCCATTATTTAGCCTATTCCGATATTTTCTATTCCACAAACCACTATAACACTTACCGTCTCTCTATTTACTAATCAGACTGTTTTCTAAAAGCGGTGTTTTTCCACCTCTCTGAATTTTATCCTCACCTCGCTAACCTTACTCTGCTGCCTGTATGCCTTTTTCTAAAACTATTTAGTATCTTCTACTTATTTAATTTCTATTTGAATTGGTGATTTATTATTGAATTAGCCATCCTTAAAGTGATGCACTATGTAAATACATGCATCAAAGTAAAGAGCATGATCTGTAGATCTGGCTAATGACAGCTCGCGACCTCATGTTATCAATGTTTAAAATAAGAAAAATAAGAAGTACTCAGAGAAAGTGGTCTTTGGTTCATCGCCGTTATACTTCATTAGTTTTTCATGGTTTGTCATTGTTTATCGTGGCTGTTGGTCAAGTTCATTCCATTTGAGGATGGTTACATTGTCACATATGCTTTGCTTTTAGGTTTTGGTTAAGAGACACAGCAGTAGACCTTTTGTGTGAGACTTAAGATATGACACAGCTTGATTCACAGCTTGTATTTTTCTTTTATGTATTTACTTTACTTATAGGACAGCATTTTAGTTGCTGATTTTGTTTTGGTTTGTTTAGGACATGCTTTCTGCTTTGGTGCTGTAGCTTCTCATAAACATAGGACCCATGGCTCCGGGCGGCGTCTCAATGAAGAACATTACCCATGAGAATAGAATAACTGCCGATCCTGGTCATGAACAAAAATCCAAAATGTATTATTTTTCCAACAAGGTGCTAGAATATGAATCAATAAAGTGCAGATGGCACAGGGCTCATCAGGGCAATGCCGAAACACTTAAAACATGATGGGCCCGATTCACAGAACTAACTTAAGACAAAATCCTAAACTTTTGGTATTCACAGAAATTATGATTTTGTCTTAAGTTTGTCTTAAGTTTGTCTTAAAACAGACTTAAGACAGACTTAAGTTAGGATTTTGTCTTAAGTTTGTCTTAAGTCTGTCTTAAGTTTGTCTTAAGACAAAATCCTAACTTCTGTGAATACCAAAAGTAGTAAGTTTAGGATTTTGTCTTTTCAGCAGCCCAGCATGAATACTGATCCAGATATAGTGGTGACGTTTTGACCGAAAAGCTAATTTCAGGGGAATTCCTCAGGACAAAGCTCTATCTGACAAAGCACCTAGGAGAATGGATTGCAGGAACATCTATTAACATCATAAGCATTTGACTGATGTCAAACATCCACCTAACTCATTAAACACGCACCTCTAATCTGTATATATCACATACTTGTAGATATTTTAACCAGGTTCAACAGCGTTCCCTGCTGTAACAAGTAAACATATGTATATCACAAGGTGAAGATAAACTGAATTACTCCTGTGTCTCACCGTGTATGGTTAACCACCTCTCCAGCACATATGGTACTGGGATCATCACAACTGCCATCGTGATCCCTTGCCACTAAAGTTTACATATGATTACCGCCTACACCCAAGACCACCACTATGTAATGGTAACTATACTGCCCCTATAAGCAATGCAGCGCCTGCTTATTATATCTATCTGTTAGGTCATAACTTACTCGTTTATTCACCTAATTTCCTATAATCTGGATAGTGAAAATTCACATTTGCACTATTATTCCCTGCAAGTGCCCCTATGCTGCATAAGGGCCCAATTACTCTTTTGGGACAATTTCTCACCTCACGGGGGAAAGAACGACCTCGCCGTAAGTACAAAACTAATTAGACATGGTAACAGAACCATGTCGCACATGCCCATATGAGTCATCTGCGTCGAACATCGCGAGAGAGATTGGTTAATATGGTACACGGAGGAGACAATGGGGGGTCACGTTATTTAAGTGTTTTAGGTCATTTCTTATCTTCTCTTGTAGGAGCAATTCACTATATCTACACATTGTGATACACATTTATTTATTTATTGAAGCAGGCAATGTTGTTGAACCTGCTTAAGACCTCCACATGTACAAGATATATACAGGTAAGAGGTATGTGTTTAATGAGTTAGGTGGATGTATGACATAAGTAAAATGCCTATGAGGTTAATAGATGTTTAACAGATAGACCTAATCCCAACAGGATCACAAGTCACTTGCCTGACAGCAAAATCGTCTGTTCACAAGCAAGGGTATCCCATAGTGTCTTGTTGCTTGTGGCAGGAAATAAGGTGTAATCCTTGCAACCTGCCCAAGGGCTCATTCTAAAGGTTGCAGTTATTTGAATATAGTGCAGAATATAGAAGGTAAGAATATCATCTTTTTATTCATTTTATACTGTTTTCTCAAAATATAATTGTATTTGTTTTACTTAGCTTGATCAATATTAATTATTTTACTATTATCAGTTACTAGTATTATAATACTATTTGTGTTTAGTTTGTTTAGTATAGTTAGTACGTTTTTTAGATGATATATTTTTTGAATTTAATAAAAAATTGTTAATTTTGTAGCAGGTAAGAAATAAGGGTGGAAAATGTTTTAGAATGTAAATTATACTTGGCCACAACCCCACTGCCGACCCTTACAGCACACCAATCAGGAACATTAGAGGAAGATATAACAGCAAAGGAAGTCATAACTAGCATCTCCATCTCATATACCGGGAAAGCTCCTGGCCCAAGTGGGTTTACAGAAGGCTTTACAAGACATTTTGTCCACAATTAGCTTCCTTACTGGCCAAGCTATACAATTCCTTTGCAGACACCACAACATTACCTCCATGATGTAGTCAGCAGTAATCATGGTTATGCCCAAACCAGACAAGGACTCCTATGCATGTGCCTCATAATTCCCCGTTTCCCTTTTAAATGTTGATGTGAAGATTTTCACAGGCTTCCTTGGCTGATGACTAGCTCCCTATATGCAGTACATAGTGTGCCCAGATCAGACAGTGTTCATCCCAGAAGGAGGATGCTCTGATAACACAAAATCCATCCTATACATTATGAATAAAACATTACTCGCCAAAATAGCAAGCTTCCTAATATCTATCGATGCTGAGAAGGTGTTTGATAGGGTCCAATGGCCTTTCTTCCAGGAGAGGGCCTCAATAGGAGTGGAATTAGACCACAATTCCAGGATTTTTAGTGGCTACAAACTCCCAGCAACAAGGATACTGCTAAATGGCACAACCCGCAGGCCACATCAGGATACATAGGGGAATGTCAAGGCTGCCCTTTGTCCCCGCTTTTATTTTCTCTTTATTTGGAGCCCCTAGCTGAGGCAAGTCTGCATGAACCTTCAGATTACTGGAGTTACATTTGATAAAACTGAACATAAGATAGCTCTTTATGCAGGCGATGTCCTTTTGACATTAACAAACCTGTTGACCACATTCTGTACTCTACTCCACAAACTAAACAGCTTTAGCCTAGTGTCGGGTTCAAGGTGAACAAGCAAAAATCACAAGTCCTGGGTCATAATGTCTCAAGGGAGCTCAAAACCACCGCCCAAGGACAATCCCACTTTTCCTAGGCATACCGATAACTCACATATTTAGGCATTAAAATCTGCTGTAGAGTAGCATAGCAGAACAGAATTACATTGCTCTACTACATGCGGCACTCAGGGACTTGCGGAACTCGCATATGGGAGGATCTTATACATGGGCCGCATACCAAGAGTTAGCATGGCCCTTCAATTGAACATATTATATGTAATGCAAGTTCTTCCCTTCCAATTGCCATGAGGTATACTTTCCACCTTACAGAACCTGCTAGAGGGTTATATCTGAAAAGGGGAAAAAGTATGAATGTTTAAGCGGCAGCAATATGCTTTGACGGAGGAGGGAGAGCAGGGGATCGCCTGGCTAAGCATTATCATTGAAGAACCGGGTTTTTAGAACCCAGCGGCGCCAGGGACACGCCCAAAGTTTCGGGTTCTCCTGTTTTGGCAAACAGAGACACGGAATACTTCTAGGTGGCATCAGAGATCAAATTTATTAGCTGCAGCTAGTAGCAATAATCCCAGCAACACAACACGGTGTACAACTCAAGAAACTGCTCAATTTTGTAGAGCAAGACTTCAGTATTTATACACAATATTCACATTACAAATGGACACCCACTGCAGCAAATTCTGACCAATAGAAAAACGTTTCTATACATTATCACATTCCAAAAAGGCTCACTTTACATTGTACCAACTCCACAAGTTAATTATTAGGATGTCCCAAATTCAATTTCCACAAGCCGGACAAACCCATAATTGAAAGCACAATGCATATAACGAAGGAACATAAAAAGGAAACAATGATAGATAACGAGCAAGATAAGGCATGTGTAGAAAAGCTAAAAACTAACGATGTCCTGAACTTTGACTTGCAATCTCAGACAAGGATCAACTAAGGAAATTGGCCTCACAAAGGGTCAGTTTCAGATAAAGAGGTCAGTTCCTTACAATGCACCTTAGAGTCAAGAAAAGGCTTAGTTAATAAGTACATGAACAACGAAGCCCATGCAACTTTGTTCGTTTGGTTACTTCCATGGGCCTACGTGATGGCAACACCAAAATGGAGGCACAAACAAAATGGAACCCATATTCGAGACAAAGTCTCTGAATACGTAATGAACTCGCTAGTTAACATGACGAATTCACTCCATATTAGCCGTACTTGCTAAATACGGTACAACATCACCAAAATCGTGATGGAACCATAATATAACAGGACAAGGCAGATTTTACAGAACCTCAGACCCTCCTTTTGCCATTACGTAGGCAAGAACATAAACTCAAGTCAATCTGAATCCAGGTCTATATCTATTCTCATCAGGTCATCAAGGTGTTGCTGTAACATCATCTTATTAGCCTTCACTCCTCTCGGGACGGGTCTTCTCACACAGATTGTAGCACAAAGACTACAAATGGCGGGACCACACTGGTGATGTCTGAATTATATCATCTATAATATAGAGTATACCATCTAATGTCAATAAAGTAGTCTCACAGCAGACCCTAATTACTAAGAGACTATTCCCTAAGGCAAATAACAACATGGACTTCATTTACCAGCATGCACATTTTCCAACAAAACCATGTGCAATAATAGCCCTGTTTTTCCATCTAAGAATTCTTTCCATCTAAGATTCATCCATCTAACAAGAATTTCCATCAAAATCGCTCAAAACATGAGGAAAAGCACAAATAATAACCTCGTTTAGCAAGTTGCGCAAGTTCGTAGGAGCCACGGAACTCGAACCACATTTCCCGACATACTGAGGGCGATCGAATACGTCATTTAATCTGTGCCGATTCCATGCCTGTGTTGAAGGGCGACGCGCTATGGAGAGGGAACCGCTTCGGAATTAAGGTATGTTTACACTCGCGAAGACGTTGTGTATTTAGAGTTGGTCTCCAAATCGGCTGCGATACAGTTCGATTTTTGAGAATCCTGAGTTCTAATAAGTAGGGATTCCCCCCCAAAAAATGATAGATTTTCACACTGCTACAATTGAGGATATGGGGTGACCATGGCTTCCTTTCCATATAGAAACCGGGTCAAAGCAGATCAACTATGGGAGTTGGATAATTAGTTACTCCACTACGCCGTTCTAACAAGGTAACCGTGTGTTTTTACAATTGGAAGGATGATTTTGTGGTCTCGTTTCACAAAACGGATGGTTATGTTATTTCCATTTCTTTATCAACAGCACATGATTGGTGCCATAGTCCATTGGAGTCTTGCAATTTTTGATACACTGAATTTGGGAAACAGAAGCCTTTCATGAAAAGTATAAGGTAACTGTTGAACAGGTGTTGCTTGTCCGTCCTAAGTTGAAGGTTGTTCTCAGGTGTCAAGAAATTAAGGACTTTTGTTTTTATATCTTTCATAGGACTGAATCCCTCAAGGTCCTGAGGAGAACCCCCGATACTAAGGGGCTTCGAAACGCGTCGACCCTTTTTTTGTTATGAGGCCAATCTTATGAGAATATCATCTGTGAAATGTTAAAATTGTTCAAAAAGATTTGGATGGCCTGTTAAAAAGATTCATGTTTTGTCATTTAAAAATGCTTTGAAATTGTTCCATTAATACCCCACCATTCATAATTATAATAGATTCCTTTGAATCTAGGTGAGGGTATTTACGTTATCTTGCTCCACATTTGTATTTATCATTTATTATCTGTTTTCTTCATATCACTCTTTTTTCTTGTTTTGTTTTTCTGATTTGGAATGTGAGAAAGCTGTATTTGAAACCTTCACGGAATGAATGATTGATGCAACATTAGCTTGTATGATTGAAGTATTTTCTCTTCTTTTTTGGTGTTTGTGGTTTGCTTTCATAATTTCTACACACCACTAATCAGCAAATAGATTTTAAATACCCCTTCCCCCTCCCTCTGCCCTTATCAAATTTGTAATTATTTGAAAAAACAAAAAAGAAAAAACTACTGGGAAATTTTTCTAAAAATAAAAAAATTGACACTGATACACTTTGAGTTGTGTTTATGTGGCATTTGTTTAATTCATGGTGCATTTTTGAAACATATTCATTTATACAGCAGTATTGGCACCTTGTTCCATTGAAACTGCTAGTTGGCGCAGCCTTACTGCGCTTTAGCCAAAACCCTTTCGTTGTTTTCTTGGGACCACACTGGAGGCATAGGCAACACGAGAAAAGGATAGCTAACGCCATACCAAGGAAAATCAGAACCTTCCATCCCCATTTGGACAGCAATTCCCATACCCATCCCATCAATGACCAATTACCTTCGTCTACATGTATAGATTCAGCAGACTTACGCAACTTCTGGATGGCTTGGTACACTGTCGGGGCATTATCTGGTATGAAAACGCAGCAACTAGATCTAATCAATTTGCATACCCCACCTCTATCTGCAAGTATAATATCTAAAACAAAGTGGTTCTGTAATGTCATAAGGCGATCCGCTTGAAGCTCAGCTGTAATATTGCTAAGGGCACCTGCAGTCTCATTTACTCAACCACTCTCGTAAGCTGACGAATATTCCTACTATTAGCCATAGGACCCCAAAAGGGTAGGAAACCCTTAAAGAAGTCTCCAACTGCTTGTGCGACAGTATCTTTCGCATCGATAATACCTCTACCAAATCTTGTCTTATGGTAGTCAAAAGCAGCTGTGTATGTAGGGGGAAGCAAAAACGCTACATAACATGTACCTGAAAAATCAGACGGCAACCATGTATATGCTCTCTCATAACAGACAAAATACGTGCCTTAGGCTGGCACGAACGGAGGAGATTTCTGGGACGTATAAACGTATATGTGAACACACACACTCTTACCGAGCTGAGCTTTCGGATTCTGACCATTACCTTGTAAGCAAAGATGACCCCGGTGGGGTACAACCCAAATCGGAGGAGACCTTTTCTGTCTCTCTTTCTCAGTCAAACTAACACTATATATCGTTTTATTCCAACCGACATATGCCTGTACCTCATCTTTGGGGATAGCATTATACGCGTCAATATCTCTAATCATATCAACTATTCCCCGTATCAAAGCATTCTTGCTCACGTTATCGTTAACAGAACGCACAGGAGAGGCTTCATTCGCATAGATAAACATTGATTGGAGTGCCCAAACTGACCCATTAGGCGAAAAAGGCAAAACTAAATATGGCATTCCCTTATCTGTCGTATGTGGCATAAGACCACACACCCAACAATTCGTGGTATTAATGACTAGCTGATGCTGATGCAACATCTGTATAAACGAATTGTTCACAAATTCTGATCTTCGTGTCTGCTCATGTTCAGGTAACGTATGAAACTCATGTGGAGAAACAGTAGAAAAAGAAAGAGTAGGTTTGGAGGTAGATGTAAGCGGCAATTGTGTGGCATAGAAAATCCAACCCACACAAGCTAACGCAATATTCAAAAGCATTAGAAAACACATTATTAAAAAACATTTGCTACGAATCAATATACATATTCGGACTTTAGAATCCACTTTCCTAACACACTTATCAGACTCAAAAAACTCCATCCTCTAACGTGCTGCTCACGGCTATTACCTTCTTCACTTAAGTGTGCGCCAAGATCGCACTAACGACCCTGAACCACAGGCTTTGTGTCAATACGTGGCTCACCCCTTAAGGCAGTACCGCGACCCTGCAGCTGAATCCGGATGGTGACTCAAAAAAGTAAAAAGTAAAAAAGTCTCTTGATCTGACAAGGTGTAATTCACTATATAAAAAAAAATCGGTTTTATTTGTCCATAGCAACAGGCTTTCTTGGCCTCAAATCGTAACGTTCTTTATCAGGTACAGTTGGATCCTTAAATAAAAGTTCCGGATTGGTGGTGTCAATCTTTAGATGAGGAGGCACAGCAGCTTGCAGAACATCATCATCCTCGCGTTCTGACCGTGTCCATGTCAAATGAGCATCACTAAAGGGCACAAATGTGGGGACTCTCTCGCAATCTGTGTCAGCTATACCATCCCTCACCCACTAATCATACGGTAAAGGCAAAGGAACTTTTTTACAGTGGGTGGCATGCACCCAATTCTTTTTGCCGACTACTCTAACAGTGGTTCTAGTAACCAAAAGGACTAAGTAAGGACCAGTCCATCTGGGTTCCAAATTCTTGGTACGCTGGAAGTTCTTGACCAGCACGTAGTGACCAGGTAGGATTGAATGTCCTGGATCTGTAGTAGCTGTCGGCAAACTGTCATAGACATGTTGGTGTAGAACACGTAATTTAGCAGTCAAGTGATGTAAGTAATCCACCAACATAGGGTACTCAATACTGCTGTATTCTTTAGGACGAGGCACACCCCAAACATTGGCCGGACGACCAAACACAATTTCATATGGGCTAAGTCCCATACGAGAATGTACTGTCGTCCTCGTTGACAAAAGAGCCAATGGCAAGGCATCCGGCCATGTAAGACCAGTGCTCGCTTGTACTTTAGCTATTTTCAGCTTCAAGGTACCATTGTAGCATTCAACAAGTCCAGCAGACTGGGGGTGATTCGCTGCATGGAACTTCTGCCTTATTCCTAAACCAGAACACACTTTCTTCATGATTTGACCCACAAATTCACTCCCATTGTCTGACCATACAATTCTCGGCAAACCATACCTAGGGAAATATTCTTTGAGCAAAACCTTGGCTATAGACAAGGCAGTATTATCCTTTAGGGGGTAGGCCTCTATCCATCTGGAAAAGGCACAAACAACCACAAGGACATACTTCAAGTTATTGCATCTCTCCATATGAATATAATCTAGCTGTATCACCTCAAACGGATACGTCGGAGGAGCAAAATGACCAGCTGGAGTTGGAGTTCCCTTACCAGGATTATACTTCAAACAAATCATATAATGCTTCACCACGTTCTCTGCACATTTCGGAATTCCAGCATTCTGCCAAACTGGAGCCAACAACTTGCATATTCCCTTTGAACTGATGTGAGCCATTCCATGAGCCATAGTAACCACTGGGAGCACATACGCGTCTGGCAACAACCATCGCTGGTGTTTTGACAACTCAACCCAACAACCTGTAGGATCCAACATACCCGTAGTCTCTCTCCACGTACTTACTTCCTTCTCATTCGCTTCAGCCTGAATCGTTTTCACACTTTCTATTGTGTCTTCACACATTCCACCAGCCATAACCCAATTAGCTGGGCCTGCAACATACATACGGCTCATCATGTCTTTCGCCGTTTTCTTCGCAACTTCATCCGCAAACGCATTCCCTCGACCAACATCGTCCACAACTTTCTTATGCGCACTACACTTCACAATTGCAATTTGCTTTGGGAGAGTGAGAGATTCCAAAAGTTCATTCACCAACTGTCCATGCTGAATTTTCGTCCCATGCGAAGTAAGGAACCCACGCTCTCTCCACAAACGCCCAAAACTATGGGCAACACCAAACGCATACTGTCTATTGGTGTAAACATTCACTCGCTTTCCTTCTGACAACACACACACCCTAGTCAATGCAATCAACTCTGCTGCTTGCGCAGAATTCTGTGGTATGCGTGCTGTCTCAACAACCGTATGCAAAGTTGTAATAGCATACGCTGCAGTCGTTTCACCATTCGTAAGCTTAAAACACGAACCATCTACCCACAGCGTACCATCAACATCCGTAAGGGGAGTATCCCTTAGGTCAACTCTAGCTTTCGTTTCTTCCTCTGTACGAAGAAAACAATCATGCTGTTCCTGAAGATCCGTCTCTGTAGAGATCGGTAACAACGTAGCTGGATTCAACACATTACATCTTTTAATGTGCACATGGCTAGCCAAAAGCGTGAACTCGTAACCTGACAAAAGAGCACTAGTAAGGTGCTGTGTCTTGGTCCTATTCAATAAGGTATCCACTGCATGTGGGACCATCACAATCAATGTATTATCCAATACCAAACCGTAAGACTGTCGGATAGAAACAGCAGCGGCCGCTGTAGCTCTCAAACAACTCGGCAACGCTCTAGCTACCGGATCTAACATCGATGAAAAATACGCACATGGACGCTGCTTGTCCCCAAATGGTTGTGTCAACACTAACAACATACAACCTTCTCTCTCGTGCACGTACAACGTGAAAGGCTTACTATAGTCTGGGGTACCCAACACAGGAGCCGAACACAATGCATCGCGTAGTTCAGAAAAACTTTTCTGACATTCGTCAGACCAAGGAAGAGGATGCGGAGTATCTTTCAGAGTCAATGCTAACAAAGGTTTCGCCAACAGTGAAAATTTGGGAATCCACTGTCTACAATACGATGTAATACCTAAAAAGGCACGCACTTCACTCATTTGCGCAATTGCTTGAATTCGTTCTGGGGTCAATCTCCTTGCCTCCTTCGACAAGAGATGACCTAAGTAGGTCACTTCTTGGCGACAATATTGCAACTTTGAAGGTGACACTTTATGATGAAGGTCAGACAAATACCGCAACAAAGAAAGAGTAGCCTCTTTACAAATCTTTTCATTATCAGCAGTAATCAACAAATCATCGACGTACTGAATAAGAGTAGCACCTACAGGTAACACAAAACCGTCAAGCTGAGTTTTCAACGCTTGACTATAGATGGAGGGACTTTCACAATAACCTTGGGGAGCTCTCTTAAACCGGAAGCTTCGGCCTCCTAATGAGAAGCCAAAAATATCCCTGCTCTTCTCAGCAATAGGAATACTGAAGAAAGCATTCTTCAAATCGATGACAGAAAACCAAGCTGCCGAAGCAGGAATCAGAGTCAACAAAGCAGTGATATCAGGTACCACAGGAAACTGTGGCACGACAATCTTGTTGACTTCTCGAAGGTCAATCACAAACCGGTACACAGGTGGTTGAGAAGCATCAGTAAGTTTAAGGACAGGCAAAACAGGACTGTTACACACATTACCTCTCGTTTCCTCAACTACACCCTTCTCAACCAGATCATAGACAATCGCTAAAAGAGCTCTCTCGCCATCGCTCGAAATCCTGTATTGTGGAATACGAGGCAGCCTAGCATTTGATTTAAGGGTAACAACATACGGAGGAATCTGCAAAAGACCAACATCATTTGGACCTGTGGCCCAAAGTGTATCATGAAGCAAACGCAATTCCAGTGGCAAACACTCTTTAGACAAATACATTGGAGAAATCACTTTCTTACCAAGGGTAAGTTGTACTCCTGAAGGAGAACAATGCAAGGTCGCATACAATCTTTTCAGCAAGTCCAAACCCAACAGATTCTCACTACAACCAGTCGTTAGAATAAGCGGAGCTTCCAATTCACAAGGGCCAATGGAAAGGGACAAAGGACTAGAAACCGGATTACGAACTGGGGTGCCAGAAAATCCTACTGAAACATTGGTCAAGCCAGACAAAGGTGCGCCAGGAAGTTTAGAGTGCATAATAGAACTCTTCATCGCACCAGTATTCAAAAGAAAAGGTTCTACCACACCTGATGTACTCACTTCAACATAAGGTCCACTCTGGTCTACTGGAACTGACACTACTCCCTCACTTTGTCCTTGGCTGTCCTAGTGATCATTATAACCAGAACTCTCACCTTCGACATAGTAATCCTCAACATAATACTGGGCAGATTGACCACTCGGAACATTCTGTCTGTCAAAATAATTCGCGGAATTCTGTAGGGAAGAGGAACGTTCATTCTGGGGGATCACACCACGTCCCCTACCCCTAGGTGTCTGCTAAAAACTACCACGACCTCTCTGACCAGATAGACCATTTGCACGCTGTAACAAAGCCGGGCAACTATTCTTATAATGACCTTCCTCTCTGCAATAAGCACACTGATTAGGGCCAGGAAAGAATCGCGGAGCATAGGGCTCAGGCTTCTGTAACAATCTCTGAAATTGTGGAGGTTGCTGAAACTGAGGCTGATTCTGACGAGGTGGATAAGCTTGCTGCAAAAGAACTTTCGTCTTTAGATCCTTCGTTTTCTTCTCTACTTTATCCTTCTCATCTTTATCCCAATTCTCGTAATATTGCGCAGCTGCCAATATCTGGGCCGACGAAGAAACAGCCCATGAACTCTCAGAGTCCTTTAACTTATTAGAAAGTTCGGGAAGCAAATTAAAGACAAATTTATCCACAAACAACCTTTGGCCACCTTCCGTACTCAAATCCGGACCACTATGATCAATAAACGTCTCTTCAAACCTAGTGAAGAAATCAGATACACTCTCGTCTTTCTTCTGCTTACATGCTGCTAACTTATCCCAATTCACTCGTAAAGCGGGCATCATCGTTTTCATCAAATTAATAATTCTACCTGGTAATTCTGAAACTAAAGGTTCAGGTTTAGCACCTCCCTCCTGTCTACCATCTGCAGCAACAATATTCGCCCAGGTATCACCTAATTCAGCAGCATGATTCTCATGACGAAATTTCGCCCACAAAGGTTGAGGGACTACATTACCCAACAACATATCGATGTCAGCTAAATTCATAATACACGCTTCAACTGTCTGGGACAACTCCTTGTAATAACCAGCAGGATTCTTACGAGGGTCAGGTAAGGTCTGCTTAAGAGCCAAGACCTCTGCTCTCTTCCAAGGGACATGTACCCATACTCGCTGAAAATGAGCCGGAGCGGCAACAATACCCTGATTTACATTAGCCTGAACTGCTTCTTTCCATACAGGAGGAACTTCTCTGATAGGGTACTGTTTCACTTTCCTCCTAACAGAAGAATCAGGTTCATACAATGTCTGAGGTGAAAGCCTAGATCTGAAAGCAAGTATAGTTTCTACGGCATCTGTAACATCAGATTCCACTATCATCCCTTTAGCAAACTCTGACTGAACATCGAGCACATTCTGCGGAATCGGACCCAACTCATTATCTTCCCATTCCTGACGCAGAAAAGTACACATTACATCAAAAACATACCTTTGCTTAGGCGGTTCCCACTGAAAGAAAACATCCATAACCGCTGGCAAATCATACCTCGGAGCATTTAAAATCCACCTACGAGCCAACAAATCCAACACTGTCCGTTCCTCGGAACTAGGAAGCTGACTACGACTCTGCTTGCGTTCTGAAACAGGGGTCATATTCAGTGACCCAAACAATGGTGGCAACAGATTAACAACAGTCTCGGTCATTCATTTTCGAGCAGAAGGAGAAGAAGTAGACATAAGAACAGGAGAATAAGTATTCTGAGGCAAAGAAGGGTTAGGGACAAGAACAGTAGAAGTCAAAGATGCAGAAGCAGAAGGCAAAGAGTTTGAGGCAAATCTGGTAGCAAAGCTGGCGACCCTAGAATGGGTTGCGCAGGAGGAGGCAAAACCATCTGTGGAGCACCGGTTGGCTGAACAACAGCAGGAGGTTGAACAACAAAGGGTGGAACAACCGGGGGTGATGGAGGTGCAGTCGCACCCTGCACATAGGGGGGTGGCAATCTCAGTAAATGAGAGATCAAAGAATCTTTTTCAAGGTCTTCATTCACTTTTGGAGGAGAAGACGGCAAGGCCGGATAACATTTATCGATAGCCATGCAACGCTGTCTATCTAAGACTTCACTCACACGTTCTTCTCCATCTTCCTTAAACTGCCTAGCAGCTTGTAATACTGACATATTTTTATCTTTCCTATCTCTTTTTGCTTGCTTAATTTAACTCTGTTTGGCTTCCTTTCGCCAAAGGCGGAAAGAGTCAAACATTGCCGGCCGGGCTTTCTTCTTGAACAGCACAACTTCTAGGTTATCTAAAATATTTGATTCGAAACTACCATGTTGGGGCCATCGTAAGACACCATCTTTCCTAGTATAGCGGATCCATACCTCATTATAGGTGATAGGACCCACTCCGTGTTTTGAATACAGCTCATAAGTTGGAGTTCCAACCGGAGGTATCGGACACGAGTCCTCCAATCGGGACTCCTTGTTGCAACCACAACTAAACCATTTCCTAATTTTGCTAAGACCAGTAATCTTATAGCTCACTAATCTAGCTTCAAACTTCAAGGGGTTATCAACTATCGATACTCTCGCAAATATACGAGCCCCTCGGCTTCGATTACTGCAGTAGCCGAATCAAACCAAACCAAGAATCAAACCAAAAAGAAAACAAAGAACCAAACAAAGAACCAAACAAAGTCGTGGGAGCGACCCACTTATACTTAACCGAAATATCTGTCACGCGACCAGAAGACCGTCTATCGTCTCGCTCTACAAAGCTTCTATCGAGGGTCCAAGACAGGGCGACAGTCAGGGCAGCAGTCCTTCGTAGCCGTCGGAAAGTGGAAGCCTCGCAGCAAAGACTTTTGGTCCACGTCGACATGCAGGGGTCGATGAAGTTGCGGCTTCCTCCAGAATTTCCTCACGTGGCTCCTCACGATCCTCGGGCTTGGACCGGTACCACTGAAGTCGCCCCATCGCTGGGCGCCAACTGAGTTACCGGGTTTTTAGAACCCAGCGGCGCCAGGGACACGCCCAAAGTCTTCGGGTTCTCCTGTCTTGGCAAACAGAGACACGGAATACTTCTAGGTGGCGTCAGAGATCAAATTTATTAGCTGCAGCTAGTAGCAGTAATCCCAGCAACACAACACGTGTACAACTCAAGAAACTGCTCAATTTTGTAGAGCAAGACTTCAGTATTTATACACAATATTCATATTACAAATGGACACCCACTGCAGCAAATTCTGACCAATAGAAAAACGTTTCTATACATTATCACATTCCAAAAAGGCTCACTTTACATTGTACCAACCCCACAAGTTAATTATTAGGATGTCCCAAATTCAATTTCCACAAGCCGGACAAACCCATAATTGAAAGTACAATGCATATAACGAAGGAACATAAAAAGGAAACTATGATAGATAACGAGCAAGATAAGGCATGTGTAGAAAAGCTAAAAACTAACGATGTCCTGAACTTTGACTTGCAATCTCAGACAAGGATCAACTAAGGAAATTGGCCTCACAAAGGGTCAGTTTCAGATAAAGAGGTCAGTTCCTTACAATGCACCTTAGAGTCAAGAAAAGGCTTAGTTAATAAGTACATGAACAACGAAGCTCATGCAACTTTGTTCGTTTGGTTACTTCCATGGGCCTACGTGATGGCAACACCAAAATGGAGGCACGAACAAAATGGAACCCATATTCGAGATATAGTCTCTGAATACGTAATGAACTCGCTAGTTAACATGACGAATTCACTCCATATTAGCCGTACTTGCTAAATACGGTACAACATCACCAAAATCGTGATGGAACTAAGCATGGGCGGAAAATCCTTTACGCTCGCGGATTTTGCGGATTTTCGGGAAATCCGCAATCCGCGAGATTTGCGGATTTCCCGCAAAATCCGCAAATTCGCACGCAGCGGATTTTTTTGGCGGCGCGCGGCGTTGGTGATACAATTTTTGCGGCGCGCGGCGTTTATCATCGTTTGCCGAGTTGTTTTTTTCGATAGTTTGCGAGTGCTGAGCCATTTTGGATCTTGCTGTGTGATCCCGCGGGAATTGGCGAGCGCGATTACGTCATCGCGGCTTGCCAGCGATAGTTTGTCAACGCGAGTACGGCGAGATCTCGTCTCGCGGTACTTCGCAATTGCGAGATTTGAGATGCGGCGAGCGAAAATATAAATTTGCAATTCTGCACAAGAAATCCACCAGCAAGCAGCATAAACCTTCTAGAAATGATGATTTTTATGTGAATAACTCCTTAGTTTGACATTTGCCTGCACTTTTTTAGCGAGGAGTCCATTTTGGGGAGGGGGGCAGGGGGGTGGGAGGAAGGAAGTGCCCCATAGTCTTCAACTTCCTGTTCCTGTTCAGCAGGCTCCTCCCAGTGCTTTGTCCATCTCCTGGTCACTTTTCATTTGGATGTGCAGCTGGAAGGATTACTTTTTGTGGATGCTGCTGGATCTTTGGATTTGAGGCCTTTTTGACTTTCTTTGGATCACTGTTGGATTAGAAATTTTACAAGTAAGTTTGTTTGGGGCAATACAGTTGCTGCAATTAAAATTTTGGAATTTTCGATTTTTGGGCTGTTTTGGGGCCTTTTGCCCAGGGGTACTCAGTGGTGGGTGGACTGAGTCTTTCTGTGGGGTGTCTTGAATTTAAACATCATGGAGGGGCTGGATGGCTTGGGATTGTGCTTATTTTTCAGTGATTTTCGTTTGTTTGGGCTGTACTTGTGGCCTTTTCACCAGGGGTAGTGAGTGTTGCATGGGCCTAGTCTTTCTGTGGGGTGTCTTGAATTTAAACATCATGGAGGGCATGGATGGAATGGGATTGTGCTGATTTTTCTGTGTTTTTCGATTTTTGACCTGTTGTTGGGGCCTTGACCAGGGGTAGTGAGTGGTGCATGGGCCTAGTCTTTCTGTGGGCTGTCTTGAATTTAAACATCATGTAGGCCATGGATGGAATGGGATTGTGCTGATTTTGCAGTGTTTTTCGATTTTTGGGGGTGTTCATGGGGAGGGACATGCCATGTGGCTGGTGGCCATTTTGAGTGCAGCTACAGGCCCTGGCCATGTGCTGGCAGGCAAGTGGCCATTTTGAATGCAGGCTTTGTTGTTAGGCCTCCAACCATTTTGCCTACTTTTCAACCTTTATTTATGCCCAGGGGTAGGGAGTCTTGCATGGGCCTAGTCTTTCTGTGGGTTGTCTTGAATTTAAACATCATGGAGGCCATGGATGGAATGGGATTGTGCAGATTTTTCAGTGATTTTCGTTTTTTGGGCCTGTACTTGTGGCCTTTTCACCAGGGGTATTTGAGTCTAGCATGGGCCTAGTCTTTCTGTGGGCTGTCTTCAACTTAAACATCATGGAGGGCATGGATTGAATGGGATTGTGCTGATTTTTCTGTGTTTTTCGATTTTTGACCTGTTGTTGGGGCCTTGACCAGGGGTAGTGAGTGGTGCATGGGCCTAGTCTTTCTGTGGGGTGTCTTGAATTTAAACATCATGTAGGCCATGGATGGAATGGGATTGTGCTGATTTTGCAGTGTTTTTCGATTTTTGGGGGTGTTCATGGGGAGGGACATGCCATGTGGCTGGTGGCCATTTTGAGTGCAGCTACAGGCACTGGCCATGTGCTGGCAGGCAAGTGGCCATTTTGAATGCAGGCTTTGTTGTTAGGCCTCCAACCATTTTGCCTACTTTTCAACCTTTATTTATGCCCAGGGCCCAGGGGTAGTGAGTCTTGCATGGGCCTAGTCTTTCTGTGGGTTGTCTTGAATTTAAACATCATGGAGGCCATGGATGGAATGGGATTGTGCAGATTTTTCAGTGATTTTCGTTTTTTGGGCCTGTACTTGTGGCCTTTTCACCAGGGGTATTTGAGTCTAGCATGGGCCTAGTCTTTCTGTGGGCTGTCTTCAACTTAAACATCATGGAGGGCATGGATTGAATGGGATTGTGCTGATTTTTCTGTGTTTTTCGATTTTTGACCTGTTGTTGGGGCCTTGACCAGGGGTAGTGAGTGGTGCATGGGCCTAGTCTTTCTGTGGGGTGTCTTGAATTTAAACATCATGTAGGCCATGGATGGAATGGGATTGTGCTGATTTTGCAGTGTTTTTCGATTTTTGGGGGTGTTCATGGGGAGGGACATGCCATGTGGCTGGTGGCCATTTTGAGTGCAGCTACAGGCACTGGCCATGTGCTGGCAGGCAAGTGGCCATTTTGAATGCAGGCTTTGTTGTTAGGCCTCCAACCATTTTGCCTACTTTTCAACCTTTATTTATGCCCAGGGCCCAGGGGTAGTGAGTCTTGCATGGGCCTAGTCTTTCTGTGGGTTGTCTTGAATTTAAACATCATGGAGGCCATGGATGGAATGGGATTGTGCTGATTTTGCAGTGTTTTTCGATTTTTGGGGGTGTTCATGGGGAGGGACATGCCATGTGGCTGGTGGCCATTTTGAGTGCAGCTACAGGCACTGGCCATGTGCTGGCAGGCAAGTGGCCATTTTGAATGCAGGCTTTGTTGTTAGGCCTCCAACCATTTTGCCTACTTTTCAACCTTTATTTATGCCCAGGGCCCAGGGGTAGTGAGTCTTGCATGGGCCTAGTCTTTCTGTGGGTTGTCTTGAATTTAAACATCATGGAGGCCATGGATGGAATGGGATTGTGCTGATTTTGCAGTGTTTTTCGATTTTTGGGGGTGTTCATGGGGAGGGACATGCCATGTGGCTGGTGGCCATTTTGAGTGCAGCTACAGGCACTGGCCATGTGCTGGCAGGCAAGTGGCCATTTTGAATGCAGGCTTTGTTGTTAGGCCTCCAACCATTTTGCCTACTTTTCAACCTTTATTTATACCCAGGGGTAGTGAGTCTTGCATGGGCCTAGTCTTTCTGTGGGTTGTCTTGAATTTAAACATCATGGAGGCCATGGATGTAATGGGATTGTGCTGATTTTTCTGTGTTTTTCGATTTTTGACCTGTTGTTGGGGCCTTGACCAGGGGTAGTGAGTGGTGCATGGGCCTAGTCTTTCTGTGGGGTGTCTTGAATTTAAACATCATATAGGGCATGGATGGAATGGGATTGTGCTGATTTTGCAGTGTTTTTCGATTTTTGGGGGTGTTCATGGGGACAGGCCATGTGGGTGGGGGCCATTTTGAGTGCTGGTACAGGCAGGCCCTGGCCATGTGCTAGGAGGCAAGTGGCCATTTTGAATGCAGGCTTTGTTGTTAGGCCTCCAACCATTTTGCCTACTTTTCAACCTTTATTTATGCCCAGGGGTAGTGAGTCTTGCATGGGCCTAGTCTTTCTGTGGGTTGTCTTGAATTTAAACATCATAGAGGCCATGGATGGAATGGGATTGTGCAGATTTTTCAGTGATTTTTGTTTTTTGGGCCTGTACTTGTGGCCTTTTCACCAGGGGTATTTGAGTCTAGCATGGGCTTAGTCTTTCTGTGGGCTGTCTTCAACTTAAACATCATGGAGGGCATGGATTGAATGGGATTGTGCTGATTTTTCTGTGTTTTTCGATTTTTGACCTGTTGTTGGGGCCTTGACCAGGGGTAGTGAGTGGTGCATGGGCCTAGTCTTTCTGTGGGGTGTCTTGAATTTAAACATCATGGAGGGCATGGATGGAATGGGATTGTGCTGATTTTGCAGTGTTTATCGATTTTTGGGGGTGTTCATGGGGACAGGCCATGTGGGTGGGGGCCATTTTGAGTGCTGGTACAGGCAGGCCCTGGCCATGTGCTAGGAGGCAAGTGGCCATTTTGAATGCAGGCTTTGTTGTTAGGCCTCCAACCATTTTGCCTACTTTTCAACCTTTATTTATGCCCAGGGGTACTAGTGAGTCTTGCATGGGCCTAGTCTTTCTGTGGGTTGTCTTGAATTTAAACATTATGGAGGGCATGGATGGATTGGGATTGTGCTGATTTTGCAGTGTTTTTCGATTTTTTTGTGCTCTATAACTGAACTGATGTTCCTCTGTCTTCCATTTTTTTTAGGTGCACAAGACTCAAGAGAACCACCAGTGCCAGGAAGAAGTCCTGCAGCGGTGTGTGTGTGCAGCATAACGTCACGCGACGTCACGTCTGGCCTCAGACAACTCTACAATTCGTGCAACTGCGGCCTGCTGTCTGACCTGCTCTGAAGAAGATGGCCCCGCCCCCAAAGAAAGTTCTCCGTAGCTCCTCTAGCAAGAAAGTTGCTAGTAAGGAGCAGAAGAAGCAAGTTACCAAGGAGGCTGGTGTGCCACCCGCCACGTTTTTTGGGAGCAAAAAAAAAAGTACGCCTGCTGCAGCAGGTTCTGCTGGGGACCAAGCTGGGAGCAGCACCCCTGCTCCATTGGGTTCAGTGCCTCCACCACCACGCCAACTTAAGTCAAAGCCCTTGAGTGCTTCAGAGGCAGTCAGTGTACTTCTCCAATCACCATCGACCAGTGATGTTGGCTCATCGCAAGAAAGTGGCAGCAATGTCCCTGAATCAACACAGCCGCAACAACAACACCATGTGCAAGTACACGCCCAAGTACATGTGGAAGGAGAGGCAGCAAAAGGAGATGCGCAAGCAAAGGTGCATGGAGGTTCACAAGTGCCCACAATAGTTGTTCCTCCCGAAGTAGGGGCACATCAGGAAATCGACAATGAAGCCGAGGTATCATTGGAAGCCACTCCTCCTGATGATCATTCATTGTCTTCCACATCCCTAACAAGGAAAAGATCAAGGGGGGTGTCTACATCTTCTTCAAGCCCACCTCCTTCTGATGCAAGTGATCTGTCTTGGGAACCACAACTGCGGTCTGACAGTGAGGCACACCATGATCTGACACCGGTACCTAAGCGTAAAAGGAAGGTCGTCCAAAAACTCAAACCTATGGAGTGTGATGAGGCTCAACAAGAAGTGACAGATACTGCTGGTGATGAAGCCTCTCACGATGACGACGAGCCAGTCATCACAAAGGTCACTGCAGCCCCACCGGGCATGCAGCAAAGAGACATTTTGACCCTATCCCGAGAAGCTGCTGAGCGTGATGATGATGTCGGCGAGGAGGCAATGGAAATGGAATCATTAGATTTGGAGTTAAGTAGTACACCAAAACCTACCGCTTCCATATTTCTTCGCAAGAAGGTACCCACCTCGTCCTCGACCTCAATTCGTGGTGGTGAAAGTGCAAAACGTACTGAAGTTCGGCAATCCACATCCTCCACTTCATCTGGCATTAGCAGCAGGACCACCACCACCAGTATCGCCGCCTCCTCCGGCCCCCAAAGACATTTCAAGTCTCCAGTTTGGGACTTCTTTAGTGTTTGCCCAAAAAAGGAAAACGTAGCCATTTGTAGCCTTTGTAAGCTTCGAGTTAGTCGTGGTAAGCTTGGTTCTAACTATGGTACCGGAGGCCAGAGAGGTCATCTTGAGAGAAGGCACGCTGTCCAATGGTTTCCGCACCTAGAGGCGGTCAAGAAAGCCGGAATTGCACGTAATGAAAACGTTGATTTTTCATCTGCTGATGACGAGGAGGTAGAAGAAGACGATTCAAACACTTCACTTACACCCAGTTCCCATGTCAGCAGCACACCCCATGGGAGCCACACTAAGAGTGTGGGAGAGAGTGAGACATCAATGCGGAAAAGTTCATCAGCGAGCGTAACTGGGTCGAAGAGATCATCATCATCCCGTAAATCATTGGTCCAGGGCAACATTAAAAAGATGTTGTTTACAGAAGCGCAATATGAACGCAACCACCCAATGACCCGTCTGTATAACACTAAGCTGGCTAAAATGCTAGCTCTGGACCTTCTCCCTTTTTCTTTTGTAGAAGGGGTTGGTTTTCTAGAATTAGTGACAGCGCTCTGCCCTAAATGGAAGGTTCCTAGCCGGTTCTATTTTGCCCGAGTTGCGGTTCCAGCACTACATGAAGATGTTCTGAAGGTGATTGGGGCAGCTTTGCAGAAGAGTGCTGTTCACACTATACATCTGACAACAGACATGTGGACCAGTGGCGCAGGCGCTGATTACATGTGCATCACTGCACACTGGGTCTCTTTTTCAGGGGCTAAAGCAAAGCTAAACTCAGGTGTTGACACTAACATTGTTTTTAAAGGTGCTCGGAAACATGCAACACTAGCCATGTTTGGTTTGGAGAAACGTCACACAGCAGAAAACATTTTGGATGTCTTTAACACAAAGGTCCTTAACTGTCTGTCCCCACTAAAACGCAAGGTTGGTTATGTTTCCACGGACAATGGCGCCAATATAGTTAAGGCCATGAGGGACGGTTACTATTTCAGAGTGCCGTGTTTGGCGCACTGTATAAACCTGGTTGTCCAAAAATTCTTGGGTAATAAACGCAGTGCAGCGTACGGTGTATTGGAGACCTGCCGAAAAATTTGCAAGCATTTCAGGCATTCTTTTAAGGCCCGGAAGCAGCTGAGGAGCACGCTATATCAATGTCAAATGCCAGTGAAAGCACTCATCCAGGAGGTGGTAACACGTTGGAACTCAACCTTCTACATGCTTGAGCGTCTGTATGAGCAGTATACGCAACTCGATCAATATTTCTTGAAAGAGGGTATAGAGGAGCTGAGGATGGGTGGGCCGCAATGGAACATAGTTGAAAGCCTGACACGCATGCTTCGTCCTTTTGAGGTCTTCACGCGTGCAGTCAGCAAGGAGGACTCTAATTTGGGAAAAGCTATCCCATTGTTGTACATGCTGGAGGACCAACTGAAGGAGGTGTGTTCTGTGTTTGGAAAAGATGACAAAAAGCAAGACTCTTTGCTTCTGGCTGAGCAATTATTAGAGCTCCTACAAGGTGATGAACGTCTTAAAAAGATCCACTCAGAACAGCATTACATTTGTGCTACTATTCTGGATCCACGCTACAAAAAGGCGCTGGCAGGCCAAGCATTCTTTCCTTTTAATGATGAACATGTTCCAAAGTACAAACGTTGGCTAGCCTTGTCAGCCAAGAAGTTTGAAACAGAACGGCTGGAAATTGAAGGAAATGGCAGTACATCAGCAGGCCATCCCCAGTCAAAACAATCCACTTCTGCACCTGTGGCTGTGGCACAAGTGACCTCTCAGCCGTTAAAGACACCGGCAACCGGATCATCTGCACAAAAGACAACAGAAACATTGGAGGCTGAAGAGGATTGGCTAGCTCTGCGTGGGTTTGGTTCTCAAAAGGTCAGAGGCACAGCAAGAGCTAAGCAAAGTGGAGGAACCTTGGATGAGGACCTTGAGTCGATGGTGAAGGACTATCTGAATGACTCAACAGAGGTCTATGTTAATTCTGACCCATTGGCGTATTGGCATGGGAAAAAAGAATTGTGGCCACAGCTCACCAACCTGGCTTTAAACTACTTGTCTTGCCCACTCGCAAGTGTGTCTTCTGAACGGGTTTTCAGTGCGGCTGGTGGGATTGTAACTCCCAAACGGAGCCGCCTCTCGCCCAAAAATGTGAAGAGGTTAACAATGATCAAGATGAATCAGCACCTCATACCACCAGATTTCAGAGTACGAGAGAGCGTGCCGGATGAAGAGGAGGTGGCCAGCAACATAGATGAGGGAATTTCTACTCTGTCAGGTGACACTGACCTCACCCTGCCTGAATTCGCAGAGTATGATGACGAAGCCTTATTCTTATTCCTGGACCGTGATTCCGACTTCGAGCCCTGAAAATGAGACAACGAATCAATAACTTTCTTTTTCATCCTTATTCACTTTTATTCCTGTGTGTCTGTCTTTCTTTGTTGTGCACAGTTAATATAATTCAAACTTTAATCAGATAATCACAAAAACAAGCCCATCAGCAGAACTGTCTTCACTTGTTTGCTAATTTATTTGAAGGTGCCGCAGTCTGCATTCCTCAGGTTCACAAGTTCAGAAGAACATGCTCCTCTATCCTCCTCCTCCAGACTCCTATTTCCATCAAAGCAGAGGGCTGGTTTACGCCCAATGAAGAAAGACTCAGCACTTGTGGGGGTGTTGTTCTACCTCTTTGCAGGTGAGTTGACGGGTCTGGGGCCATTGCTGGGAAGCACTAAAAGTGGTTTGGACCAAATCCGAGGCGGAAAATGTTTTGTGTTTTTGATGACTTGCTTGCCTTTGAGGTGCTCTTAGGGGGGGTTCCGTCTGTTTGTGGGTGAGTTTCGTGGTCTGGGAGCATTGCTGGGACACTCTAATCTTGATTGCATTTGCTTTTCAGGAAATCCGTCGTGCCAACCCCGACTTATGGCCTAGCTACGCAGCGCGTTTGGACCGAAGGCCCTGAAATATTGCAAGTATGAGATTTTGCTTTTGGCCTGTTTGGGGGTGTTATGCTTCTTGGCGGGTGGGTTGCCAGGTCTTGGGGCATTCCTGGGAAGGTCTAATACCGGGTAGAAGTGGTTGGGACAAAATCCAGGCCGATTTTTTTTTTGGCTATTTCTGACATTTTGGTCTATGTAGCGTTTTCGGGGGCCTGTTTGGGGGGCTTCCTGGTGTTTGTGGGTGAGTTTCGTGGTCTGGGAGCACTGCTGGGACACTCTAATCTTGATTGCATTTGCTTTTCAGGAAATCCGTCGTGCCAACCCCGACTAATGGCCTAGCTACGCAGCGCGTTTGGACCGAAGGCCCTGAAATATTGCAAGTATGAGATTTTGCTTTTGGCCTGTTTGGGGGTGTTATGCTTCTTGGCGGGTGGGTTGCCAGGTCTTGGGGCATTCCTGGGAAGGTCTAATACCGGGTAGAAGTGGTTGGGACAAAATCCAGGCCGATTTTTTTTGGGCTATTTCTGACATTTTGCTCTATGTAGCGTTTTCGGGGGCCTGTTTGGGGGGCTTCCTGGTGTTTGTGGGTGAGTTTCGTGGTCTGGGAGCACTGCTGGGACACTCTAATCTTGATTGCATTTGCTTTTCAGGAAATCCGTCGTGCCAACCCCGACTTATGGCCTAGCTACGCAGCGCGTTTGGACCGAAGGCCCTGAAATATTGCAAGTATGAGATTTTGCTTTTGGCCTGTTTGGGGGTGTTATGCTTCTTGGCGGGTGGGTTGCCGGGTCTTGGGGCATTCCTGGGAAGGTCTAATACCGGGTAGAAGTGGTTGGGACAAAATCCAGGCCGATTTTTTTTTGGGCTATTTCTGACATTTTGCTCTATGTAGCGTTTTCGGGGGCCTGTTTGGGGGGCTTCCTGGTGTTTGTGGGTGAGTTTCGTGGTCTGGGAGCACTGCTGGGACACTCTAATCTTGATTGCATTTGCTTTTCAGGAAATCCGTCGTGCCAACCCCGACTTATGGCCTAGCTACGCAGCGCGTTTGGACCGAAGGCCCTGAAATATTGCAAGTATGAGATTTTGCTTTTGGCCTGTTTGGGGGTGTTATGCTTCTTGGCGGGTGGGTTGCCGGGTCTTGGGGCATTCCTGGGAAGGTCTAATACCGGGTAGAAGTGGTTGGGACAAAATCCAGGCCGATTTTTTTTTGGGCTATTTCTGACATTTTGCTCTATGTAGCGTTTTCGGGGGCCTGTTTGGGGGGCTTCCTGGTGTTTGTGGGTGAGTTTCGTGGTCTGGGAGCACTGCTGGGACACTCTAATCTTGATTGCATTTGCTTTTCAGGAAATCCGTCGTGCCAACCCCGACTTATGGCCTAGCTACGCAGCGCGTTTGGACCGAAGGCCCTGAAATATTGCAAGTATGAGATTTTGCTTTTGGCCTGTTTGGGGGTGTTATGCTTCTTGGCGGGTGGGTTGCCGGGTCTTGGGGCATTCCTGGGAAGGTCTAATACCGGGTAGAAGTGGTTGGGACAAAATCCAGGCCGATTTTTTTTTGGGCTATTTCTGACATTTTGCTCTATGTAGCGTTTTCGGGGGCCTGTTTGGGGGGCTTCCTGGTGTTTGTGGGTGAGTTTCGTGGTCTGGGAGCACTGCTGGGACACTCTAATCTTGATTGCATTTGCTTTTCAGGAAATCCGTCGTGCCAACCCCGACTTATGGCCTAGCTACGCAGCGCGTTTGGACCGAAGGCCCTGAAATATTGCAAGTATGAGATTTTGCTTTTGGCCTGTTTGGGGGTGTTATGCTTCTTGGCGGGTGGGTTGCCGGGTCTTGGGGCATTCCTGGGAAGGTCTAATACCGGGTAGAAGTGGTTGGGACAAAATCCAGGCCGATTTTTTTTTGGGCTATTTCTGACATTTTGCTCTATGTAGCGTTTTCGGGGGCCTGTTTGGGGGGCTTCCTGGTGTTTGTGGGTGAGTTTCGTGGTCTGGGAGCACTGCTGGCTATATATACTTTACTTTGCAAGAGGTTTGAAGCAAATCCATGGTGGCAGAGGGGACTTAGGGCCTAGCTGCAGAGCGCGCGCGGAGTGATTTGGGAAATTTGTGAAAAATTGACTAAGTCCCCATTTTTGTACTTTTGCTCTTTGGCTGTTTGGGGGTCTTCTACTCGTTTTCTCCTGGGTTGACGGCTCTGGGGCCATTGCTGGGAAGCTCTAATACCGGATAAAAGTGTTTTGGACCAAATCCCAGGCGGAATTTTTTTTGTGTTTTTGATGACTTGCTTGCCTTTGAGGTGCTCTTAGGGGGGGTTCCGTCTGTTTGTGGGTGAGTTTCGTGGTCTGGGAGCATTGCTGGGACACTCTAATCTTGATTGCATTTGCTTTTCAGGAAATCCGTCGTGCCAACCCCGACTTATGGCCTAGCTACGCAGCGCGTTTGGACCGAAGGCCCAGAAATATTGCAAGTATGAGATTTTGCTTTTGGCCTGTTTGGGGGTGTTATGCTTCTTGGCGGGTGGGTTGCCGGGTCTTGGGGCATTCCTGGGAAGGTCTAATACCGGGTAGAAGTGGTTGGGACAAAATCCAGGCCAATTTTTTTTTTGGCTATTTCTGACATTTTGCTCTATGTAGCGTTTTCGGGGGCCTGTTTGGGGGGCTTCCTGGTGTTTGTGGGTGAGTTTCGTGGTCTGGGAGCACTGCTGGGACACTCTAATCTTGATTGCATTTGCTTTTCAGGAAATCCGTCGTGCCAACCCCGGCTTATGGCCTAGCTACGCAGCGCGTTTGGACCGTAGGCCCAGAAATATTGCAAGTATGAGATTTTGCTTTTGGCCTGTTTGGGGGTGTTATGCTTCTTGGCGGGTGGGTTGCCGGGTCTTGGGGCATTCCTGGGAAGGTCTAATACCGGGTAGAAGTGGTTGGGACAAAATCCGCGCGGAAAAGCCTTTAGTTTTGGCACTTTTTGTAACTTAGGGTTCGTTAGGGTTAGCCCTAGCAGCAGGATTGCATGTGTTTCGGGGTGTTCTAGATTTTTCCAACTGAGTTCTGGGGTCTTAGAGCACTCGTGAGAATGTGTAATTTTGGTTGCAAGTCATTTGAAGAAAATCCATGGTGGGAAAGGGGGGATTTGGCATAGTTAAAGAAAGCCTTTGCCACTATTCTTAACTTAGGGTTCGTTAGGGTTAGCAGTATTTCTATTGCATGTGTTTGAGTGGGGGGGATTTCGAGTCTTGGAGCGATGCTGGCTATGGCTACTTTTGCTTGGTTGCTTGCAAGTGGTTTGAATGCAATCCACGGTGGGTAATGGGTAATTAGGAAGGGGGTACTTCGGCCTACTTTTACTTTCAAAGTAAGTTTTGTCACCAGTTTTCTGCTAGGCCTTGTTTTTTGAGATTTGATTGGGGGTCTTCTACATTTTTGCGACTGGCTTTAGTAAGGGTCTGGGTGGGAGCACTGCTAGGAAGATCTAATTTTGTTCTAAAACACAGTTTACAGTACACCTAGCTTGAGGGGCAAGATCCGCTACATTAATTTGCCCATACTTATTTATCCTTCAAAAGGTGACTCAGAGTACGCACTTTCAAAAATATTGTACTGTCTACTAGGAAAATCAAATTGTGACTTTTTGCACTCCACAGCCTACATACCTTATATTTATTTATCAGTGGTGTTGTAATATTATATCACTTCCTGTTTTTCGTTGAATAATTACAGGCCGGGTTTCAGTCTCTGCAATGGGGAAAAAAGGATGGAGTCAGGCTTCACAGTAGCGAGCCACAATTCAGCATCAGGCAGGCAGTGGACAGGGTGTCTTCTGGTGACCAACATCGATGGACGAGGCGTCGGCTGCAATGGAGGAGTGCCGCTAATAGGAGGATTTTTTTTCTGCAGGCAACTTACTTACCACTTCCAACAGGACCACTACAACCACATAGATACAGTATCCCTTGCCTTTTTCTCTGACTGTGACTGCATTTCTTGGCTCTCTCTCGGCTTCTACATTGATCCCTTAACACATCACTTAGTCCACTCCACTATCACATCTGCACCACACATAGTCATTTGTAAGTGCTCCTACGTAATTCGCAAGTCGCAGCACGCCCCAGGCCGTAGAGGACTGGGATGGCCCCAATGATGAAGCATGTCACCAAGGGGCAACCCTGGTGAGTGAGGGGACACCTAGAAAAAAAGCAATTTCTCCTTTTCTATCTACTATACCTTCCAGACCAACCCCACTGAGTGTTGTTGTGAATGGATTTATAGTGACCAGCAAGGCTCTCGGGTATCTGGCTACAGAGACCTTATGTTGAATATCGTTATCAATAATTTACACATAGGCCCTTTACTGTTGCATTCTTTCTTCCACAGTTGTCGAATGTACTACTTACATTTCACTGACATGCATGCAGTAGTGCATGCACTTTCAAAGATTGATGGATAGGTTTGTACCCAAAGAATTGTTTATGTTCAATTGTTTGTCTATGCTGTGCTTTTTTTTACAGGGTGTCTTCTGGTGACCAACATCGATGGACAAAGCGTCGGCTGCAATGGAGGAGTGCCGCTAATAGGAGGATTTTTTTTCTGCAGGCAACTTACTTACCACTTCCAAGAGGACCACTACAACCACATAAATACAGTATCCCTTGCCTTTTTCTCTGACTGTGACTGCATTTCTTGGCTCTCTCTAGGCTTCTAAATTGATCCCTTAACACATCACTTAGTCCACTCCACTATCACATCTGCACCACACATAGTCATTTGTAAGTGCTCCTACGTAATTCGCAAGTCGCAGCACGCCCCAGGCCGTAGAGGACTGGGATGGCCCCAATGATGAAGCATGTCACCAAGGGGCAACCCTGGTGAGTGAGGGGACACCTAGAAAAAAAGCAATTTCTCCTTTGTATGTTAGGACAGCACTTCACTGATGCCTGTCTTGTCTTCTGTTACAGGTATCCTTTCCCTGCTGACCCTACCTTTACCCATCCCACATTTTTTATTTTAGTTTGTTATTTTTCTCCCCCGCCTAATGGCTCGAACACCCTGTGTTTACACTTCTGGGTGTTGGTGACATTTGGAGGTGGAACCATATTTGCATCGACTGGATCACGGGGAGTAAACCTGACACCTTCCAGACCAACCCCATTGAGTGTTGTTGTGAATGGATTTATAGTGACCAGCAAGGCTCTCGGGTATCTGGCTACAGAGACCTTATGTTGAATATCGTTATCAATAATTCCACACAGGCCCTGTACTGTCGCATTCTTTCTTTCCACAGTTGTCGAATGTACTACTTACTTTTCACTGACATGCATGCAGTAGTGCATGCACTTTCAAAGATTGATGGATAGGTTTGTACCCAAAGATTTGTTTATGTTCACAATAGTTTGTCTATGCTGTGCTATTTTTTCTTGTCTCCCAAAACCTTTCCCAAAAACCCCCGTACCCATCCATTTTTCAAACCCTAACCCTCTTCCCCCGGGCTGTGTGGTTTTGATTGATGTGTGACTAAATTATTATTACAGCAATAAATCCACACACTTGCTGGGTGGGGAGGATAAGGTGATAACAACAGGCTGGTGAAGAAATCCGAGGATATATTCTTACTCTGCTTAACAAAGAACCATTGCTAATGTGAAAGAACTTCAACCGAATTAGTACTTATACTTTACCATTTGTTAGGCTACAATGTGGCACTGCTCTACTGTACTTCTGTCACCTGCTATATTCTCAGTTGTACCGTTGAATTGCTCAGGAGGACAAACCAGATTTCATTTTCTTTTTTTTCATAGGCATGCAACTGCCACTGTGTCACACCACTAGTACCACCGCTATGAGGAAATTTTATCCGACCAAGATTGCCAACGTTATTCGGTGTTTCCCGTGGAGCCAGCCCTGGGTCTAGCCCTACTTTCAAACACAAATTACAGGTAAGATAAGCGTTTGGTGGTTTGGGGGGTATAATGGAGTATTAGTACGAGAGACGAGAGACTGAAGGTAGTACTACTAAAGTCCTAGGACTCTTGGATTCACTTCACTTAGTCTGTGAGAGGCACTTAGTGTTGAAAACATTTGGGCATTTACACTTAAAGGAAGAAAATGGAACTAAACTTTCAGGAAAACAGTCAACGTTAAACCCCCACCCACCAGGCAAGCAGTAAAAAACAGGTATGCTCAGATAAAGTTTGAAAAAGTATATTTATATCCCTAACAAAATAATCTCCCGCAAGACCCTCCCTAACCCCAACGATTGTCCTTCAAAAGTCCCCAAAAACCCAACTCCCAATTCCCACCCCCCAAAAGTCTCTAAAAAAGGGGCAAGGGACACTATGGGTGGATGCTGTTAACTTTTTGGGCCAGGGCATCATGCTCCTCGCGGAGCAAGGCGAGCTCCTGCTGAAGGCGGGACACCATCAGGGTAGTGCGGCGCAGGCGTGCCTTCACTGCCTTGCAGGTGCAATGCCTGTGAGAGGCAGCTGTTGGCCTTGCTGCTCGGCGGTGGCGTTTGCCTTTGGCAGCCCGGCTCAGTCTGGGTGGACCACTGTGCTGGGTGGCAGCCCGTGGGGCCACGGAGGCCGATGCAGACGACGTTGTTGTAGTTGTCGACTGCACACTTTCCACGTCCTCCAGGGCCACCAGCCGCCGATATTCCGCAACAGTGGCCTCGATCCTCCGTTGCCGGGCCGCTCTAGCCAGCTCCTTCCTCCTTGTTCATTTGGAAGGAGAACCTATATGAAGAAAGAAAGACATAGTCTGTAACCAATGCTCTTTAAGATTAACTCAATCATTCAGCAGAAATTTGTGTTGCAGTACAACTAGCAACTTGCAAGCGCATTACATAACTATTGAGGCCAGTATCTATCTAACCTCACACTTCTTCATCCTTGCTCTAACATTAGTGGGAGTTTAAGGAACAAATTCTACGAGCACTGTGGACTTCCATTGGAGTCGACTATGAAAGTACACCAGTCTTATTCTTCTTCTTATCTCTTGTTTTGGAAAATTGGTACGTTATTTTCTGCAAGCCGGCATAATGCCAGCGCAGTAAACTTGCACCCGAGAAAAAGAGACGCACGCCATGAGGAGTGACCTAGACTTGCGTTGCCGTTGCGTTACTGTACCCGTCCAGTACATGCAGGTGGTGAAGCTCTTACTTTTCTATTACGGGTGGCACTGAGAATACTCTGTTACAACTCAAGGGCTACTGCTTAATTAATTTAACTTTCACCCTACAGTGGAAATGAGTACTAGAAATGGAAAATTGAAGAAGATAAATAATCTGATTATCTATCACTTCACATGGGATGTTTTTGCTTATATATGGGATGACTTTAGGTGCTTTGCTTTTTATTGAGTGACCAGTGATACATCCACACATGAATGACTGAGTACTACTAAACTTATTAAGAGAGGTAGGGAGTGGCCACCATAATAACCGGATCTATGCAGTGCTTGCAATACAAACTACTGCTACTATTTATGGTAGTATTTGGACAAAATTAAAAGTTCTTTTCCTTGCCTTTCCTACACTGGAACGGACGTGCGGGTGCAGTGTTACATGCTCTTCAAAGTTACACTTAGTTCATCCACTGACCGTCTACTCTCTCTAGATCATGGGTACTCACAAACTTTCTCTCAGGGGCTACATTTACAGTGTAGTTTGGGGGCGAGGGCCGCACTGGTGGGGGCGGAGTCAGAGGGGGCGGGGCTAAAGCAAAACGATAACTTGTGACCATGAGGTTGCACACAGGTCCCTGCAGCAGATGCCTTCATCCACTGAGCCACCAGACCCAGCATTTACATACATCTCTCTCCCTCCTGCTCTCCCTCCTGCCCTCCCTCCATCTCTCTCTCCCTCCTGCCCTCCCTCTCCCTCCCCCTCTGTCATCTCACTGTGTGTGTGTCTATCTGTGTCAGCCTTCAGCCCGGGTTGAGACCGCTTCCTCAACGCGCACACACAGACAACAACACCAAAGTACTTAACAGGTCTTTAAAAGACCATTAACATATTATTGAGGCTTTGTTTGTTTTAGCGCCCCTGCTTCTCCACCCTGACAATGACTGCTTGCCCGGCCCCACAGAGCAGAGGCTTTGTTCTATTTCACCTCTTTGTGGCCTTGCATCTCCACTCTGCTCTGTGGGGGCCGGGGGAGCAGTGATTGTCAGAGTGGAGATGCAGGGGCGCTAACAGGTGAAATACAAAAAAGCCTCTGCTCTGTGGGGGCCGGGGGAGCAGTGATTGTCTGCAAGGTCTGCGCACCGCCAAGGAAGGCTTGCCGGGCCACCACCGGCCCGCGGGCCGTACTAGGAGTACCCCTGCTCTAGATACACATATGCTATCTAAGAGTCAGATAGTAGCATGATCCAGGTATATGGACACATACAGTTTCTGTGTCACCCACCCAGGCTGTTGTCCTTCCACCCATCATTGCTTCATCATTCACCCAGCCATGCATCTCATATTCTTGCCTTCCCAGCTAGTCTTCAATCTCAATAAGTAAGGAATATATAAGAGCTTACCTCTGGCCGCCACCACCACCGTCTCAACTCTCACAGCCGCCGCCTCCTCCCCTGAAGAATCGCCCTCCGCCTCCGTGTCGAGCACCACCACCTCCACACTGGCCCCGCCACCAGATGTTCCACCTACAAAGTACATTTAAGAATGTTAGAATAAAGCACTCACTAGTCACTAGTATTTGGTCTAGGAATGAAGACATGTGAAAACAATGTAATTTGTGACTGTCTACGTTAAAGTTAAAAAAAAAATGTCCCTTTTTCCAGGGAAGGTTGTCTTGCTGCACTTTTTGGCACAACTGATGAAGGCTGTTTTTTTAACACGCACCATTTTTCTCCACACAGACAGAAGATGGACTTCTAACAACAAGATCAAGCTGAAACCAGGTGAGAGCTCGGCTCGACCACAAGAAATGTCTTCAATTAATCGTCAGCACTAACCACTTTTCCATTATCAGTTAAACGTTTAGTTTTATTATGACTTGATTTTAATAAATGTGTTTACTTTTAATAAAGCTTTTAAACTTAAATACAATCTGTGTTTTTTGGTCCAGACTAGAGTGACTGAGCGAAAGGTTTTGCAATTTTTGCAAGCATGAGTCCAGATAGAACACTTCAAAAGACATTATGGACAATCCCAGAGGACTGCACTAAGTTGATAGAGCTATTGCTGACTAGAATCATGGGAGTTTCGCCAACCGTGCAATCTTAGTTAGCTACACAGACAGACTAATAAGAATAATCTAGTAATACCACAGGGAGTCATAGTAGAGGCAGGATAAGAATTTAGATACAGTCTACAAGAAGAGCAAAGACAATTTTGAAAAAAGTCAAATGAGGAACGCTAGGAAAAATAGGTACTAGTCTAAAATGAAAACTTACTGGGGCCAGCAGAGGAGCCCTCGCCTGCCCGATCCTGGCCCTGTTGAACAGCATCCGCCGCCTGCTGCTCCTGTGTCCTCCTCTCGCCCCTGGGGGGAGCTGACGTACAACATGAAAGAAAGAACAGAAAACATGGATGATTGTTGCTTGTCAATGTCAACCAAATCAAACATTTCAAAAGAACAATAACAAAATATTTCCGCGAAATTTTATTGATTATGGTTACTTTTCATTTATTTGCGGACCTGTGACTTCGAAAGTCACGTAACTCACTAAACAAAGTACTGAAACGTTCACCTAGGACTGGCAGGCAGCAGTCCGCAGGCAAGACGCAAAGTGACAGACAAACTCCATTGTGATTTCAGTCAGATCAGTGACAACACTAACAGTTGCCTGCTACATTACCAGTCATTTAAATAGTCAAACTATCAATCCACCGCCACTATTTTTCTTATTGTCAGGGTTACAAAGGAAGGGGCAGATTTAAGCCCTTGCGGCTCTTTTGCGCCGTTCTTGCGTGACTTTTGTGACGCAGCAGCTAAACAAAAAAGGGCGCCATGGTGCGGCGTATAATATTATAACAACGTGACGCATTTGGGAGATGCATCCCGTTATAAAGCCCTGCGCCATCAGGGGGCGTTCCGGCGCAAGGGAGGGCATTCCTGCGCTGGAACACATCCTAATAGTGGCTGAGGGAAATCTACAAAATATCAATCAGTCACCTTTAGGACAATGATGCGTCACACAAACCCTGCACCTGCTTGAAGCAGACGTACGGCTTGACCCAGCATTGGGGAGATAGGGTACCCCAGAGCATTGATGGAGCTGCGCCATCGTTGCGACGCAACTCCAGCAGTAAAGCTTCGGTGACGTTTTGGGCCCATGGTGCGCCGCATTGCAAATACGGCGCACCATGTTTGGTGGTGGTAGCGGGCCGCACAATTAATGGCGCATCCCTGCTACTTTGCAGGGATACGACGGTAATTGCAATTCTGCCCCTTAGGGGCATACTTACTTACGCGTTCTGGCGCATCTCCAGAGATGCGCCAGATCAAATGCGTCACGCAAAACTACCCTTGCGACACGGCAGATGTGCCTCATTTACAATGCGGCGCGCCCTGGCGCAAGGGTAGGCACTTGCGTGACGCATCTCGTCACGTAAGAGCGGCGCATCGCTGGAGTCACGTCGCCAACGCAATGCAACTCCAGTAATGCTCAGGGCCACCCAATACTTAACATGCTGTGTCAGTCCTTTCGCCTGCTTCGAGCAGACATAAGGAATTGAATTGACGTAGCAGCGTCGCAGAAGTGCCTGCGTTAAATCTTGTACATTTCACGCAGGCAATTTTGCGAGGCGCACAGCCGCTGGACCGCCCACCCTGCGTACTAGGAACGCACCCATTGTGGTGCAGGCCCATGGCTTTATAACGTGACGCATCTCCCTAGATGCGTCATGCTGTAAATGACTCGCAGGGATGCGGCACGTTTACGCCGCTGTTGCGTCACGCAAGGCAACGTAAACGTGGCGCAAGGGGCTTGTAAATGTAATCTGCCCCCTAGTGTCTAGCATTACGCAGTTCTGTAAAGTACACTCATACATAATAGTTACTCAGGCCAATGAGACAGCGAAATAGAAAACAAATAAGCATAGTAGCAACGCCACTGAGAAGGAGAGCAGTGCACCTGAAATGCACAGAAGATTTTGAAATATAATTTAACTACAATGTAATCGTCATCAGCGGCATTATTGGCTTGCTCCATGTAAAAAACAAATATTTGCAATACAACAACACAGAGCAGGAGAAAACATCATAGTAGTGAGTGATTAAATGGCTACTACTACTCACCAAGCCCGGGGATCTCCAAGCCGAGCTGGTCCAGCAGGTCGCGCTCGCGGTCCAGGAGGTCCGTCCAGCGATGGGTGACCTGGCTGTAGGTGCGCTGGACCCCGTAGAGGTGGGATATGGCCCAGCACACCTTCTCCCACCGCTTCCGGCGCTCCCGCATGTTGTAGCCGCCGGCCGCGATCCTGCCGCCTCCCGCGATGGTCCTGGGCAGGCGGCGCTGGACGAAGTAGACCAGCGCGCCCACTTCCTCCGGGCTGAATATCTCCCGTCGCGTCACCTGCTCCCCCCTCAATCTCCCGCATGCTGTCCTGCCACTGGGTCCAGCACTACTCCCCGCCGCCGCTGCGGCCCTCAAGTGCCTGGGCAGCTTCACGGCGCCTGGCTTGACCATGGTCTGGGCAGGTAAGGTAGGAAGAAGTAGAAAATTAAGAAAGAATAGGATAGGGAAGAAGAAAAGAAAAGAGTTTAAAAAAGTAGTTTAAAAGTAAAGAAAAATAGCAGAAAAGACAAAAATATACAGCTAGGAAAAGAGAGGGATAGATAAGAAGCAAAATCGTAAAAAAAAAACTGAAAACAAGCAAAGGATGGCAAAGATACCAAGAGGATTAAACACCATGCCCAGACACAGGAAATGAATGAAAAACAAGATGGCCGGCGCCCGTTCACGAGCGCGAAAGAAAGTTTGCGCGAGATTTTCCTCGCGATCTCGTGCGAACCTGTAGATTTCCCGCGCGATCTCGTGCGAACCTCTACTCGCAATGCGCTTACTGCGCGAGATTATACATAGCGGGCGGAAACGGAAATACGTCACGGAAACAAAATGGCCGCGCCCGTACTCGACCTTGGGGTAAATTCGCGTGTTGCGCTGCAAGCGGCTCGCGAATACTGCAAAAAAACTCGCGAAACAACAAGCCGCAAAAAAAATAAAATGCTCATTCGCACGAATTGGCGGCTTCCGCGGTCGGTTTCGCACGACGCCGCGCCCCGCGAATAGCGCGAAAAAAAACGAAAAACGATTTCAGCAAAAGCAAAAGCAAAAGCAATGAGCAGGTGCAAAAGGTCAACCTCATGATTTGTAACGATTCTTTGTAGTGCTTCCTGAGGGGGCCCTCCAGAATTCGGTTGCCTGCTTGCAACTATTTTGTGTGACCCTGCTCTGACCTTAACTGTATGCCACAAAGGTCCTGATTTACAGCTAAAGGAGCAGACAAGTAGGTGCCAGGCTGGAACTTTAAATTCTTTCAGTGACACATTAATTAGCCCCTAATTCATTATTGTCAGTTGGGGCAGGGCAGGTGTTGTAACTAATTTTGCAACAATGAAAGCACTTAGCAAGTGCAAAAGATCACTAATCAGGGCGCACTAAGGAAGCAGGTGCCAGCTAAAAAAATATTCTGTGACACATTAATCAGCCCCAAATTAATTCAGGTCACTTGAGGCAGGGAAGGTGTGCTTTGCTTTGCCGAAAATAATGTACACTGGACAACCAGAGGGTGTGGTGATGAAACAGAGGGTGGCATGGGTGGGCCAGAGGGTGGCATGAGTAGTCAGAGAGTGGCAGTGGTGACAGAGAGTGGCAGTGATGAAGAAGAGTGTCCCAAACAGGCTGGACATGTAGAAACAACAAGTTCGCAAAACTTGCGACCCGACAGGTAAGTTCGCAAATTGCGAAATTGTAAAAACCCTCGCGAACTGGCAGAAACACGGGCGAACACAAAAAAAAAAAATCCGCAAATTCGCGGGAATTCGCGGATTTTGCGGATTGCGAATCCGCAAATCCGCAAAATTCGCGAACGCGAGATCCGCAAAATTCGCCCATGCTTAGATGGAACCATAATATAACAGGAAAGGGCAGATTTTACAGAACCTCATCATTTGGTTACTCAATTGCGCTATCTTGTAGTGTGGCACAGTAAAGCCTCCGAGTATCACTGGTGTTTTATGGATAAGTCCATTGCCGGCATTTATGTGTGGAAGATCCCCTGATTTCCGAAGAGGTATAGACCTTGGGGAGTATGCAGCCCTCTAATGTTGTGGGCGTCCAATGGCTGTTTGGAGTGGCATTTGGCTCCTCCTGGGTCTGACACCCGCGCCCTCTCCAATGACCCCCTACATTAGGCAACCCTGAGTTTCCGCCAGCCAAAGACAGCAACAACTTTCTGGCATGGCAGTAGGCAAATTGCAAGCGAATAGGGGACAACTTTAACCGAGATGGGGTGCAATGCTTTGAGCAATTGAGAAGGGATTATGACCTACCAGACAAGGAGTGCATGAGATATATGCAAGTTCGCCCCTGGGTGACACAGCCTGCAATAGAGACTCGCATCCCGCCCATTGACTCCATTTGTAAAATTACTAATCATCAAATCTGATGACAAACACATGGTCTCTGGTTTATATAAACTAGTTCAAAAGGCAATCCTTCTAACATGATTGTCAGCACTAAAAAAAAAATTGGGGAAAAGATTAGAATAGGAATGAAGCGATATTCCACTGCATGTAAAGGATCCCAGCAGCGCTTGAGGAAAAAGAGGCAACCTCTGAGAAAACCTGGGGCCCATGCATTACCTTACTCAAACAGGAACACAGGGAACTTACATGCCCCAAACACCTACAGTTACTGCACCTCACAACATCAGATAACATTGCCTAATAATGTAAGGAGATCCCTACATGCAACAACAGGTCCTTGGGAGACACAAAGCACCACCCAGATATGGGGCATGGAATTCACCACTAAACGCAACCGACGGAGGAGGGTGTGTGGGGATTATTTAAAAGGAGGTGGGAGGGTTGAAGCCCCAGCTGGGACACAGGGCCTTGGTTTTTTGTTTAAGTCTTACCTTGTTTAACACAACCACTGGCTTTTGGATGTAGGTGGTAGGATTTTGCAAACCAATAAACAGATTTAAACCTAAAATGTAAATTATTGCTTTTAATTTATAACTAATTTGTATGTAATTTAGTTCAATTGATAACCAATTGTGTTCCTTGCCCAGTAGAGTTTGGGAATACCCTGCCTGCACTCTTCTAAGCAGAGAAGTCCAGTAAAAAACAGCTTCTCCCACCGGGCAGGAGCAAAGAAATGGTGCTGGCTCCTGCCAGCATTTGATATGTTTCTGGCCGGGGAGCCGGATGGGGCAGGGGGGACCACGGGGCTCCCCTGTATGCCCCCAACGTAATGTTTTGTGGGTGCCCCGCATTGACAACAGGGCACCGGCCACTGGTACAAATGGCCCTGGGGGCTGGGGTTCTGGTGGACCTTGCTGGCTCAGGGAGGGGGCTGCTTGCCTCCCTCCCTTTATTTTAAAAAAAGGCTCCAGGAAAAGGGGTCCCTGTGGCCACTAGTGGCTCTAGGAGAGGGGTGGTAAGTGACAGGGGCTGGCTGCCCACTGAGTGGCTGGGTGTAGAGCCTGTCTGCAGGCCAGGCCCTCTGGCCAAAAATCCTGCTGCACACAGCCAAAGCCAGGAATGGGGGAGTTCGCCGCGCCCTCTGCATATATAGCTATTTACCCCAAATATTGAGCCACTCATGACAAGGTCTATAACGTTCGTTGATAACATCACCACAACATGTGAAATTACATCATTGATGAGAACATTGTGCGCGGCACAAAGGCCAGTTATAGTTACCTTAGGCTCGCGTTAAAGTTATTAGAGATAACTTGTGAATTTCAGTGGTTTTTTTTAGGTTAAAAAAAGGTGCATTGGCACTAACCTTTTCACCTAAATATAACATCACTTTAACTTTATGTTTTTTTCAGTTAATATATAAATATATATCTAAATGAGACATAAGCTAATGTAAAAAATAACAAACCCTACTAAAATATGCTAGATATAGCTTAGTTAAAAATCTGCAACTCCCTCTCCCACCATGCATGTTAGCTCCTGTGCTCTTCCAACACATAACTATAATAACACTTTTGTTTTTATTAATACACTAGGAGCCCGTCCCGACGTTGTCCGGGTATGAATTGCTGCCGGCCAGTAGTATATTGTTTTGTAGGATTTCGTTTTGATAGCATTTCTTATCTGTGACAGGCCTGTGAAACGCTCCGATTCACAGTGCACTGCTGATGCACTTAAGAGTGCGCGTTCAGTAGTGTGTGAACTCGAGTTTCCCTACTTTATTTTTCCTTGCAATATTATATAGCGCGAACTTGACAACATGGCATGAGCACAATTTACATTACAGAAGAACACATTCATTTGTGGTAGGCACGGGGAGACAAAGCGATTTGCCTGGAATCACAGGATGTTGAGCTGATGCCGAGATTCGAACGTAGCTCCCCAGCTCTAAAGTTCACAATTCTAGAACTTGTGGAGGGAGGTGTGTCTAAAAGTGTATGTCGGTGCTGGCTATCAATGAGAGAGACCTATGTATTTTTCAAATGGGTGGTGAAAAAATATGAGTATGTTGCTGGAGATGTGGGCCGCCGTGCCACCAATGTACTTACCGGGGGAGGGTAAACATTCATTATTCCGCAACTTTCTTTTTCCGCATACCATCACTCCGCATACTTTCATTACGAAAGTACCATGACTCCGCAATGCCATTATAACGCATTGCATTAAATTTTATATGGTTTTACCACGCATACATTTACAACGAAATTCGTTGTAAATGCATGAATGGTAAAAGCATGTTTTTTTTAAAATGTTTGGATAAGGTAAGTATGGGTATAGGGGTATATGTTTTGGGGTACTGAGGTATATGTTTTGGGGTGTTTGGGTATTTTAAGGGTTCAGATATAGTTTTGGGTTATGGGGTACAGGGGTATTTTTAGGGTTCAGGGCTAGGTTTGGGTTTTTGGGTATAGGGGTATTTTTAGGGTTATGGGGTAGGTTTGGGTTTGGGGTACAGGGGTATTTTAAGGGTTCGGGCTAGGTTTGGGTTTTGGGGTACAGGGGTATTTTTAGGGTTCAGGGGTAGGTTTGGATTTTTGGGTACAGGGGTATTTTAAGGGTTCAGGGCTAGGTTTGGGTTTTGGGGTACAGGGGTATTTTTAGGGTTCAGGGGTAGGCTTGGGTTTTGGGGTACAGGGGTATTTTAAGGGTTCAGGGCTAGGTTTGGGTTTTGGGGTACCGGGGTACTTTAGGGTTCAAGGGTAGGTTTGGGTTTTGGGGTACAGTGGTATTTTTAGGGTTCAGGGCTAGGTTTGGGTTTTGGGGTACAGGGGTATTTTTAGGGTTCAGGGGTAGGTTTGGGTTTTGAGATAGAGGGGTATTTATAGGGTTCAGGGCTAGGTTTGGGTTTTGGGGTACAGGGGTATTTTTAGGGTTTAGGGATAGGTTTGGGTTTTGGGGTACAGGGTATATTTATAGGGTTAAGATGGGTTAGTGTTTAAGGGTGTTGGGGTATTTTAAGGAGTAAGGGTGGGTTATGATTATGGGGTGCAGGGGTATTTAAAGGGAGCAGGGTGGGATTAGCACACAATATGAGACATGGCATGAAGGGCGGAACGTACCACACGCCCCCAGCGCTTGTCACGCCCCCCAGCACACGCCCACAGCACAACGCAGACACGCCCACAAGGGACTACTTTGCTGGCACTGTTCTTTTACCTTTTAAATGTATATGGTGGGCGTCTGCATAGCCTATGTCCTTCTGCTGCAACTGCACTTTCCAACGCTGTATTGGGTGTTGTGATTGGTGCTGTGTTTCCTGAGATTACCCGCCTCAAAGGTTTGGGCTCTCTCTTTATTATATTAGTATGGATTTCAGTTCGTTTTAACGTAAGTTAAAGTCTTACCCCCAGATGCATCAAAGTTATGTTTTGCGAGTCCTTAATAGCGAATTTTAAGGAATCGCTATTAAAGACTCGCAAAACGGGATGCATGTAGGAATCGCAATGTTATTTGCGATTCCTACTGATTCCTTCGAAATTTCAAGGGTGCCAGGGTGTCCAAAGGACACCCTGTTGCACCCCTGAAATGGTAATGTTCACTTGTGTTGCGCACACACATGTCCCAAGGACATGTGTGTGTGTAACAGTAATATACTACTTAGAAAAATGCACTAAAGTGCATATTTCTAAGTTTTTGCTTTTTACCACGTAGTTTGGATTCGCGGTAAATAGCGACCCCAGATTGCGAATTCGCAATCTTGGAATGGTTCATGCATTGCATTTAAGGAATCGCAAATTACGATTCCTTAAATGCAATTGCAATTTGAGAACTCGCAATTATTTGCGAATTCTTAAATTGCGAGTGCATGAATCCTTGATGCATCTCAAATGCCATTTTTGCGGGCGCAAACGGGCAAATTTTGCGATTCGCGCCGTTTGCGCTTGCAAAAATGCTTGATGCATTATTCCCTTAGAAGCGAACCTAACTATAACGTCACTTTACCATTTGTTTTTTTCAGTGTATTTCTGGGATTTTTTTTATCAAATTCTAAATTGGACCAACGGCCAGCCATTCCTATGCAGCTAACCCCTGGCACGCTGTGCCCTGCCCTGTGCCCAACTCTCTCTTGAGCCCGCCCCAGGTGCGCATGGCCACGCGCAGCTGGGATTGTCTAAGGAGGTTGGTCACCTAGCCCGGCCTTCAGCCAGGCCCAGCACACAATTACCTCTTGCACCAAACCTAAGCTGAGAATGGCCTTTGTATGTGTGCAGAGGGGGGTGGCCCTAGGCCTGGCCTGCGTGCGTCCAACACCTGTGTTGGTTCAACCCCAGAAGCACACTGACTTTGCCCGTGCATGTCCAACCCACGTTGTCGTCTCCCTTTCATTTTTTTCCTTCATGTTTTTTCAGGTACCGGAGTACTTTTGCTGTGTCTCCTGTCCAAGATATTGTAGTACGGTGCAAGCTTTCTCGGTGAAGCTTACACAGTTCAGTGACACCATGGGGTCAAAGAGTGCCAGACAGGTACTGCAAAAGTACCACCACACCACACAGGAGTCCTGAGCAGGGTCCAAAGAGAGTAGTGCAGCACCTGCAACCCAATTTATTTTTACATTGTAATCACTGGACGTTCCCTTTGTACCCCCTCATAAGTATCTGGGGTCAAGGTGTCCTTAACCTGGCCCCTAAGCCCTTTTAAAAACATTTTTTCAGGACACTAGTATTAAGTCCCCGAGCCCTGTCAAGGCCACCACCACATTTTCTTGACCTATTGCAGCTGGCCAATCAGATAACGGGGTACAGCGGTACAGTCCCAGGTCCCGCCGTTTAGTACTGAGTACCACTGAGTTGGGTAACAATAAACATCTGTTATTCAGTACCAAGATACCCTTGGGTGAACATGTGCTTTACAAATATACATGTCATGTTATGCTATTTGCTGATGGGAGAAAAGGCTTTTTCGACCAATGGGATTCGAGTATTTTTTAAATTTTCAGTACCACTGGAGTCACTTGAGGCTCCATCTGTGCAAAACTGTGCAGATATCACTAACTTTTCAAGGAGATTAACCCTTCATGGTCTCCACAAGCATCTCTTTAAACACAAGTTTCTGAAAAACTACTAAATAAATTTACACTAAATGTTGTAAACTGTCTGCCAAAATTGGTGTAATTCCATTCAGCCATTTTATCTGTATTGGAGAGCAAATGTTTAATGTATGATGTCAATGTTTTGGGACACCCCTTTTTTCTTGGCCCCTGCCAGTGCTTAATTTTCAAAAAACAATATCGCCAGAGCCCTCGTCAGTAGGCCACTCCATCTTGCTCCACCTAGTGCCCCTGCCAGCACTGACAATGACTGTATCAACAGAATTACTAACCATTGCACTCCTACAAGTGTGACAATTGAGACTATTCCAGGCCCCCAGAGCGATTAGAATGGCTTGGACGGCAGCTATTAGTCATGTTTAATGTATATTACATGAATAATAACCTGTTGTTGTGCTTGTCTCTAAATTAGACAGCGCCATCATGTGGAAGACTGCCATAAATGCCAGTGTTGACAATTAAGTGTTGGTGCAGAGCACCAGAAACCACTGGCTCAAATTAAGCATGGATCAGCTTGAAGCAAGTGAACTTATTTTTTCGAACGTTTGCACAGATTTGTCGAATTGTGCCAAAGCTATTTAAGAAATAATAAATAACGTTCCTATGCAAAGTCAAAATGAACTACAACTACACTTGAGCTAGCATCACCGGTGTAAGATAGATAGATGGATAGTATGCCAGACAGATGGTCGGACGGACGAACAGACGGACAGACAGACAGACAGATGGACAGATGGATGGACAGACGGACAGACAGACAGATTGATTCATGGTTCTGTCTTGGCATAACATATAGGCGTCTGGCATATAAAACATGCCCTTAGACAGTAAGATTATCTGGTCGCATTAATGAGGGACCAACTGCAGGTCTTGCATTGGGCAGTGGCCGCCATCTTGGAACTGGGGTGGTGGGACGAGGGGGTGTGTCGAGAAGGAGGTACAATTATAAAAATTTAAAAAATTAACTTACCTCCTCACCGCTCGGTCCCACATTGTCTCTCCTCTGACGAACAGGAAGCAGCCAGGCTCCGATGAGCCAATAACGATGCTGCAAAGCAGCGTTGTGATTGCCTCCCCTAAACCGATCACACAATGCTGCGATGCAGCGTTGTGAGTGATCTGAGCGCCATGGTTCGGTGCTCAGACTGGGGGCCTGGGCATGTTCTCCATTGAGGCTGTAATGCAGCCTGCATAGAGAACACGCTAAATTGCACATGTTCGGGCCGTTCAAAGACTCGTGCTCATTATAGTGTGCCAACCACTCCTCCCCTGTTCGGTCAGCACAGCAGCCCTGCACTGCCCTCATGGTGCCACTTGCAAAAAACACAGTTGATGGACAGAATGTAGAACAATGTCATACATTCACCCCAGTACAAGGATCTGGGCCTAAATCCATAATTTTTTGAACTCCACAGCACCCTGGGTTAGACACTGGCTATATGCAAATCAGCTCTGACCCTGTGCCTCATGGGAACAGTCCATTCCGAACTACCAAGCCATGTCTTTCCCAGACCGGAATCAAGCATCCAAGGACCGGTTTCTGGCTATCAGCCTTCATCAGCCTGGATAGCTTGACTCCAGTGGTGTGGAGAGCCTGGGACTCACGTCTGAGTATACCCAGCACACTCGGGGTGAAAATTGCAAAAAACACAGTTGATGGACAGAATGTAGAACAATGTCATACATTCACCCCAGTACAAGGATCTGGGCCTAAATCCATCGTTTTTTTGCACTCCACACCACCCTGGGTTAGGCACTGGCTATATGCAAATCAGCTCTGACCCTGTGCCTCATGGGAACAGTCCAGTCCGAACTACCAAGCCATGTCTTTCCCAGACCGGAATCAAGCATCCAAGGACCGGTTTCTGGCTATCAGCCTTCATCAGCCTGGATAGCTTGACTCCAGTGGTGTGGAGAGCCTGGGACTGTAGAACAATGTCATACATTCACCCCAGTACAAGGATCTGGGCCTGACATTGTTCTACATTCTGTCCATCAACTGTGTTTTTTGCAATTTTCACCCCGAGTGTGCTGGGTATACTCAGACGTGAGTCCCAGGCTCGACACACCACTGGAGTCAAGCTATCCAGGCTAATAGCCAGAAACCGGTCCTTGGATGCTTGATTCCGGTCTGGGAAAGACATGGCTTGGTAGTTCGGACTGGACTGTTCCCATGAGGCACAGGGTCAGAGCTGATTTGCATATAGCCAGTGTCTAACCCAGGGTGGTGTGGAGTGCAAAAAAACGATGGATTTAGGCCCAGATACTTGTACTGGGGTGAATGTTTGACATTGTTCTACATTCTGTCCATCAACTGTGTTTTTTGCAATTTTCACCCCTCATGGTGCCACAGCAGGGAAGAATAAAATGATAATAACATCATGTTATTATCATTTTATTTTTCCTTTCTTTTACTGCTACACAGCAGCAGCAGTGGGGCGACGCTCCCGCGCCTTAGTTGAGGAGCCGCCACTGGCATTGGGGCTGATGATGAGTGTGATAATGAAAGTAGAGTTGATTAACTAAAATATGTAATGATGAAACATCTAAGTTGGTTTTAAACTTCTTAGAAAATTCTAGCAATCTGGCAGTGGAGAGACGAGGCTGCAGAAAGTTGGTCCTCTGCGGCACTGACAAAGATGCACTAAAATGATGGATGAGCTTCCCCCGGATATTACCAGTGGTTTGGAGGGTCTCCACTACACTTTTCTAACAGATCTTTTTCTCTGAACGAGTAGTATGGACACTAGGTAGCAATGTAATGGGTCTTCAAACTCAGATATCCTATATGGTAACCTATGCAGCCCATATGAAGTAGGTGCATGTGTATATTTTATTGCACAAGAATAATCTTCCACAGATCCCACTCGTTGGGCTACTTGTAACTTGTGTAATGTTGTCTTTCCCTACATAGACCATGCAGCTTTATCTAGCAAGTGAAATGGTTCAAGTAGATTTGTGTCATGACGTTTGACATACACAAGGGAAGGGTCTGCAATATAATTTAATCTCACAAATAGATGAGAAAATATGGATAGCACAAATAAATTGTCACAAAAATCCCAATTTTTAAGGGGGTGGTGATCCTTCCATATCAAGTATAAAACTCATATTTGTGTGAGACTTACATATACTAACTGAGAAAAAGTATGTCACTTTTCCTACCTTTTATATAAACATGGAAAGGCATTCCAAGAATTCTTTGATGGTCAATGGATTTTTTTCTCAATTCTTTAGTGAATTATGAGACAAGAATACTAAATTAAGCAAGACAACTTTTCTAAAGAGTAATGCAGTCCCTACAATTGCTGCTGGCTTCTCCTGTGCCCCCCTTTGTGTTCCCTCTGCTCTCCGTGAATGTTCCAATTAAAGGAAGAAAGCCACAGTCTACCTACCTGCACATCTGCAGAAAAGCTGTGCTTGCCAGCTGTTTTTGAGCCATTGTCCCTGCGAAAGAGAGACTTTTCTTATTGTGCAGTGTATCCTGGGGTGTAAATGAGACTTCTGCAAAATCGCTTTCATAGTGACTCCTGTTCATGAAAGCCACAGTTTTCTGGACTTCTTTGAAATAATGTCAATGGCATGTTCCCTCAGTTTCTTCTGTTCTCTGTCGACCCAAACTGATAGGAGAAAATATTAAAAAATAGAAGCATAATAATGCTGGTTAGGCTCTCCAGGTGTGCTGTGATCAAACACAGAGGTATAGGTTATATTCCAGTATCACACTGTTACTAATGACTTTGTGATTAGAAGTTCATTGAGGGAGCTTTAAACTGCGGGGCAGCATCAGTTGCAAGTTTTTCGAAGTTCCACGTGGCGTTCCTTTACTATTGACTCAATTATCATGGTTTCGGGCCTCCATCCATGTATAGCATCTTATTCCTAGGCAACTAAGATGGAATCACTACCTAGATTTAGCATTCTAGAGGATCATTCATAGGAAAAGCCCAGTGGTGTCAGGGAGGTTCACTTTTAGTCTACAAGCACCAACTCTATGCTAGATTATTAGAATACCCGCATGAGATACATGTACTTACCATGGATCAAAATGGGAATTACTTCTATAGTGGCTATCCTCAAATTGAGGCCTATCTGGCTAACCCAGGCGAATGTTGGAAACAGTTATTTGGAAACACTCTTCCACATACAGCTGTAGAATGGACTGGCTTATCAGCAGAAGTGCAAAGTTCTCTAAAAAGTTAATAGGTAACAGTGTGCTCGAAAGCTGTGGGTGGTAATATCCAAGCAATAATTATGTTGATCCACAAATGTACAGTGGTGCTGGGCTTGTGTGAATCAGGTTACATGCATTCAGTCATTCTGGATCAGAAATAAAATACAACCATGCATCATTTCTAAAAATACAAATGCATTGAGTACACAAACTAAACACCAAAATAGATCTCAACAGGGTCACATAGAACCTGTGTTCAAATCAGCCACTCAATAGAACTCACTGCCACCTATCAGGCCTTTCATCTCTTTTCCACCTATCGCCGCCTCTGGGTGGAGTGATGTGTGGAGTACATGGGAAGAGGGCGCAAGGAGAAAACTTGAAACGTGTATTTGGGGACCAGCCCATATAAAAGACACAGGGTACAGGGGAGCTGTAATGCAAATAACAAGGGAAATTGATTTCTTTATAGCAGCCCACCCCAAAAACGCAGTAGCACATAACGGCTACTCTTCCCCTAAGAAAACGTGGAAAGATGGGGGCTTTGATATACTCCATTTGGAACTCACTGGTGGCCTACCTGTGTCAGTGAGTTCCCAGCAGTGAAAAGTCCTAGAATCCTGTGGAAGACTGAAATGCAGTGCATAATGGCTTTGTGCGGCAGAAGATCTGTTTATATTCAGCACTTGGCTTTCACTTCAGAGTGTACAATTGCTCAGGGACTGTAGGTTCTGCAAAGTTCTTGACTCATCAATAGAGAGATCAACAAAACTACCTACTCTCCAGAAACAACTCCAAATCTGTGTTTGGTTGACAAGGATGTAACAGCTTACATTTAACAGAAGATTTTCCAGCTAAAGGAAGTAACTTACATAAAATAGTTCAACTTTGCATAAGACCTGGCTATCAGAGCAGGCGAGCAGAAGGGAGGCAGCATTTTGATCTACAAGTGCAGGCTCTAGTTAGGCTGACCAACACTTTCCAGGTCATTATGGGCTTTGTTCCCAATCCTGAACTGTTGTGTGCTTACCTAATTCATGCAAGGGTGTATGTATACCAAGGTATCTCTAGAAGAAAAACGAGAACAAAATACATTAAAAGGGATTTTTTGCTGGGAATCCTAAATCATGTGAGGGAAAATATGGAATTTCCTTCCCTAGAATTCAAATACAGGTAATATTTAACATCAATTTCAGTGCTCCCCTCAGAAAGGCTTACCCTTTCATTCTGATTTATTGACTATGGTGCTAAGAGAAGGGAATTATCCAAATAAGATACACACGCCACACTTTGTGCACTGTTTGTATCCTTTACTGGAATTAAATCAAAACTACTGGATGACATTTCGAGAGTTAAAGACTCTTTGGCAAGAGTAGAATGTTGGAGGAAGTGGTCATTAAAGATCTACAGATAAGAATGAAAACTGCTGTAAAAAAAAGGTCATTCTGAGTCTAATTTGAAATAAGGGTATAGATATATGGTGTCTATATACATTCCAGTCTTTGACACTGGAATAAAGGGGTTTTTTAATATGATGTGAGAAGGGACAGAGAGTTCGGAACTTCTTGGAGGTATGGAGAAACAAACTGAGTATCTTTTGGGACTTTAATTTAATGTAGTCATGGAATCTGCCTTTGCAGAAGGAGCCACAATTACATCTAGAAGACATATTCTCTGGAAGGACCGGCATACAAGTACAGTACAGAAATCATCTCTAATTTGTATGCCAAAGGAAAGCACCGCCGTTTGGTAAGGAGTTAGAGGAAAACTGCATCAATTGTTTAAAGAAAAGAAGCATTTCTCATCATAGAGATCACTTCAGATCCAATACACGTTATTATCTTTTCCTGCTAAATTCTTCAGGAAAACATCCAGTAGACAGTAGCAATCACCCTCTTCTAAGGGTCCTCAAAGAAAGGGCACCTCGGGAAGGTTTTCTCAGTAGCAGAAACAGAGCCCTTCTGAAAAACAGCAGCAGTCTTAACAATGCCAAAGATGGTCCAAAGTTGTCGGAGGGAGGTTGAATACTTTACTTCAAAGAGGCTTGGAAAAGTGTACTACAAGTCATCAAGAAGGGTTAACATATCGAAATCTGCACCCTCCCTTCAGGTTCAGGGATCAAGCCTTGGGGTCGCAAAAAAAAACAATGCGTACTGCCTGCAACCAAAGATCTCTTATGAAAGAAGGAGATAACTTCAGTGAATCCAGTGGAAAGAGGGAAAGATTGCTGTCTACTCTAGCATTCCAAAAGTTTCAAGAGGGTAATTGATGTAGGTAGACTTGAAGAAGGGCAATCAGCTGGTAAAAGTGATACACTTACAAATGGAGACCCTTCAAAATATAATTCCTATGATTGTGGAAGGGCGCTTTATAGACTTGATATATGCGTATTTTGACATTCCAGTAGTGAAGAAACATTACGGTTTCTGAGGTTTTGTGCTCAAGAGGAGTGTTAGAAATGGGGTTTCTGATTGGCAGAGGAATGCACCCTGTCCAAGCAGGAACCACCACTCTAGTCAGGGTAAGCTAGTAACACACTAAAAGATAACCTGTGCTCACCCTCTGGTAGCTAGGCATAGAGCAAGGCAGGCGTATCTAAAGAGGCAATGTGTAAAGTATTTGTGCAACATACACACACACAGTAACACAATGAAAACACCACAAAACGATTCCACAGAGGTTTAGAAAAATATGGCATATTTTTATGAGAATATCAAGACCAAAGTGACTAAAATCCAATAATAGAACTGGAGTTATTAATTTCTAAAGAATAACTCAAAAATTGTGCTTAGAAGTCAATAGGGCTGAAAGGTTACTTGAGGTCAGGTTAGATCGGGGTACATCCAAAGTTCAAGCCAACCACGATGGAAGGCAGGCCAGCTACAGGATTCAGAAAGGTCCGGCTGACAAAGTACCTTAGATGGAGCAAAGCGTCGATGTTGAGGACTCATGGCGAGGAGTAGAGTATGCGCCACAACTTTGTTGACCCCGTAGACGGAGGTACGCATGTGCACCAATCTGAACCATTGATGGAAGCTTCATCAACGAACCCCTGTACGATGCGGCTACTTTGTTGGCTCCAAGCCACACTGTCCATCGTTAACGAGCCATGCTGGCTAAAGAGCCACAGTCGTCGAGCAGTCGCTGCATCAGCTTCGAAGTTCAGTTCTGTTCTGATCAGCGCAAAGCTGCTGCTATGTCGATGTAGGATAATCAGCAGAAAAACACTTCTGAGGCCGAAGACTGGAGGGGGCATCACTGGCTAGGGTAGGACTGACAGATGGCAATGTCTAACAGCACCAGCAGAGTTGCAAGAAGTCTTTCATGACCCTGAGACTTCGGAAAACAGGAGGCAAGCCAGCAAGCCCCTTGAGTAACTCTAGGCACAAGTGAGATGGGTCCAGTTCTTGTCCTCAGAAGGGCAGAGATCAGCAGGAAGCAGGGGCAGCTCAGCACAGCAATTAAGCAGTTCCTTAGAACAGTCGGTCAAGCAGAGTGGCAATCCTTGTTGCACAGCAGTCCTTACTTCTGGCAGAGTTCTTCACTGGTTCAGTAATGTACTGTCTTGGATGGGTCAGAGCCCTAGGACTTATACCCAAATGTGCCATTGAAGTGGGGGTGACTTCAAAGCATCTCCCCTGAAGTGCACAGGTCCCCTTTCATCCCAGACCTGTCTGCCAGGCTATGTGTGTGGGGTAATCAGTCCTTTTTGGTGGGGCCAGGACACAGCCTATTCAGATGTAGGTGTCAGCACCCTCTCCTCCTTCCTGCCCAGGAACGCAATCAAAATACAGATGAATGCAGTGGAGTCCTCTGTCAGATCCATCCATCCTGTGTTTGTGGCTGTCTCGAGGGAATGCACACAGTGTAGCTGTCACCCTGCCCAGGCATGTATTCGACACACAGAGCTAAATTAAGAGCAGAGAAATGTCCACTTTCTAAAAGTGGTATTTCTAAAATAGTAAAGCCAAATCCAGCTTTACCACGTAAGAGGTTTATCATTACCATTGTAATGATATGAAACATGATTTAACTACTCCTTTCTAAACAGTAATTACAGCTTAAAGGTGTTTTAAGGAATTCCCAATGCTCCCAATACTAGCCTATGAGAGGAGTAAGCCTCACAGTAGTTTGCGGCTTGTCACTAACAAGACATGTAATACCTAAAAGTACATGTCCTACCTTTTAGTTTCACAGCATCCTGTTCATAGGGCTACGTAGGGCTTACATTAGAGGGACCTATGTGTAATAAAACGGGAGTTTAAAGCTTGGCCAGTGGTTGTAAATGCCAAGTTGAAGTTACAGTAAACTGCACACACAGGTCCTGCAATGGTGGGCCTGTGATAAGTTTGAAAGGATAATTGTGTGGGTGGCGCTATCAGTGCTGCAGGCCCACTAGTAGCATTTACATTACGGGCCCTGGGTATATGGCATTCCATTTTACAAGGGACTTACGGGTAAACAAAACATGCCAATCAGGATTACACCAATGTCACCATGTTTAGGGGAGAAGCACAGGCACTCTAGCACTGGTTAGCAGTGGTAAAGTGCTCAGAGTCCTAAGGCTAACAGAAAGAAACGGCAACTAGTGGAGGCAAGTAGGTACAACGTTGGGGGAAGACCATCCTAAGGATGACAGGTCTAACACTGAGTATTTCCAATTCTGTCTGATCCCTAAGATGGCACATCACATGGAGTCATATCTTTAGGGTTGGCCAGTCTTTTCCACTCTTAAAGACTGGTTGATTCATGCTCCAATAAAAAAATTGTGCCCTTCAAGGGCTTTAAACAGTCTGTTTATGCCGGAATAATCATGGGTTCCATCTCACTGTTCCAAAGGTCCTGATGATCCCATCACAAGATTGTAGTTTTCATAGGAGCACACGTTATGACAGACAGTGACATGGTTCTCTTGCCAGACTCTGGAGCACAGAGAAATTCGGCACCTCTTGAGTAAACTCCTGAAGCTTCCTCAAGCCTTGTCAAGGATATGGCCAAGGTTCAAAGGTCATATATCATTGTGTATTTTCACCATTCCCTGGGCACATCTCCATCTATGTCTCGAAACAACTAATGATATTCCAGATTTCAACGTCTCAGTATTTTGAGGCACATATTTTAGTTTCATCAAAATTCAAAGACTCCCTTCAGTGATGTCTGAATCCTGTGATCCTATTGTATACTACCGAAGATTTTGGCTACAGTTGTAAATGCCCTTGGATGGGGAGCCACCAAGGGTCATTGGTCAAAAATGTAATCTTTTCATGCATTCAATTGGAGACAACTTGTGTCGGCCAAAAAGCAGTGAAATTCTTTTATTCCTACATTCAAAATCAACATGTTTTTAGTGAGGTCGGATTATATGATGACTGTGTCTTGTTTAAATTGTCAGAGTGGATTAGATCTAGTTACCTGAGAATTCTGGCAGAGCAGGGCTTCCAAGGCATCTTAGACCAGGGCAAACTGAAATGAAAGATAAATAAAAGTAAATAAAAATAATTTTGTATATATACATTGAGGGTTGGGCTTAACAAATATGGACTGAACTATCATTCCATATTTGACTAATGCAACTTGTAAAGTGATTGGGTAGGCAGTTACTGCTTGCTTGTCTGATCTTAGACCAGGGCACCAACAACCAAGCCAAAACAACTGTGGTTGAATTAGCCTTAATTATGAGGACAAGGAAAATGCCACCATTGTTCTTATCGTTCACAACGTGCATTGAGGAAGGGACACTATATCTATGCTCATGTAGATCTAAATACTTTTCTCATAATCTGGACATTTGGATTTTTACGAAATTACATATGTCCCTGCCTGGTCCGGATCATGCCCTTCTATTCAGGCAACATCGTTTTTTTAATGTGTACGATTACGCTAAGGCCATTTTGGAAGCAGCTTGTTCCCAGAATTAGGATCTGCAAAGCACTTTTATGGTCAGTAAAGTGCTGCAAAATGCTGGATTTTTTATATTCTCCCAGATTCCAACCATTCCCTGTTTACATTCACATTGCCAGATCTTTTTTGCCACACTGAAAGATAACTTTGATTCTGAGCACGACCAACCAAGCAGTAAAATGTAATTAGATTTTTACTTTTCACTGTTACATTTTACATAGCTTTCTGATGCATAATGGATTATATAGAGAAAAAAATAATATCAACACTTTATGCAGAGTCTTTTGGCCCGATTAAGGGGCATATCAGCAACAGCTGGCGATGATTATCGCTAAGCGCACTTAGCACGAGGATAACTATCACCGGCTATTGCTGGATTTTATCGCGGAGATAGCGTGCTATTAGCAACGCGTATCTCCAAAGCGATAAAAATCCAAGAGATAGTGGGCAAATGTGCGATTATCGCTGGAAATCCAGCGTAATCGCACAGCGACAGGCGATACCTTGCTGATAGGGCAGGGTGGATTTAGCCATAATATCCACCTCCCATTGGATATTATGGCTAAGTCAGATTTGAAGCAGGCGTAATGAAACCTGAGTTAAGCGCGGTTAGCGCTACTTTTATAATCGCTAAGCAGGTTAGCGATATCCTTGTTGATTGGAGTAATGTCGGTTAGCGACATTCTCCGCGTTGGTTTAGGAGGGTACGCCCACTTTGCATCTCATTGGCGATGCGAAGATGAGCGTTAGGGAAACCGGTGCTGAGGCATTGGAACACGCGTTAGCGTGTCTATGCTGATAAAGCGATAAAATGAAAGCCGCTTTTCGCCCGAAAACGGATGCTAAAATGGCGATAATTTTATCGCAGGGCCTTGATGATATGCCCCTTAGAACTTGGCGGACAGTTTACTCCATCACTGTTGTGATGGAGTAACCCGTCCACCAAGATCTAAATAAATCTGGCGCTTTGTGTGTTGGATAAGGATATCTGGGCCCGATTCACAGAACTAACTTAAGACAAAATCCTAAACTTACTACTTTTGGTATTCACAGAAGTTAGGATTTTGTCTTGACAGACTTAAGACAGACTTAAGACAAAATCCTAACTTAAGTCTGCCTTAAGTCTGTTTTAAGACAAACTTAAGACAAAATCCTAACTTCTGCGAATACCAAAAGTAGTAAGTTTAGGATTTTGTCTTAAGTTAGTTCTGTGAATCGGGCCCATTGTCTTTAATTATTGCAAAATGTGTTTTGCGTAGAAGTGGCAAAGCAAAAAAATGTGCAGCCCTCAATAAGCTAAAAAGTGTTCCAATAGATTTTGTAAAGGTTTCTAAAGAATAGCAACTTAGCACACACCTGCTTAAAAGCCAATGTCTTCGCTGCAGACACACCTGTGCCCCGAATTCATGGGTCTTGTAAGGTTAATTGAATCAAGTTGGGTGCGTTTAGCATAAGAAAAGTCTACCCTGACTCTTTGTTATAAATATATGTCATTTAAAAAGAACTCATTTGCTAAAAGGATAAAGTCTACGTAGGAAGAAAAAAAAATGAAGCTTCCTTTTATTAAAACGCAATAATAATAATAATATCCCAGAACTCCAAAGGGTGATAAGAACGAGAGGAGACGTTTGGGCCTGCAGGGGGAAGGAGAGGCCTTTGATTGACAGGGTACCCGTGAGATGTTAATCAAACGGTCCTCTCGGGCTGCAATGCTTTAATTCCGTGCATACAAAGACTACATAGGTTCGTCGTTAATGGCTAGAAGAGACAGTAATTTGTGCCTGTTAGGACTGATGCTGCGATAGGCGCGGGGTGACCCAGATAAGCGCCTGTCGGCTCCGAAGCGGCCGTGTCATCCAGTCGGAATCGGGCTTCCGCGCAGTAATTCGCTAATGAACCTTCTAATGACAGAACCGCGCGCGGATCTGAGCATCGACCCTAATTACAAAGGAAGGCCCGAGCCGGAGGACGCGCGCGCCCGCACGCACGAGCCCCCGCCGTATTTAAAGGGAAGGAGACCCCGGAGAGTTTGGGAGACAATTACATTTCCATCGCGCTCTTAAACAACTCGTCTCGTTATTTACCAGGCTCAGCGGTGTCCCCAGACTCCTTCCGAACGCGCGGGCTTAGTTATTATCATGCGAGGCCTTGGAAATGGCCGGGGGCCTGTCGGGAGCGCTCGCGCTCAGCGGGCCCGGCGGTGACCGTGGAGCCAGAGAAGATGGCGACTGGTTTTTATTCCAGCTAATTAAGAAGGTCTCAGCGCGTGCCACGCAGAGCAGGAAAACAGTATGTTGATGATACAGTGCGGAGATGGCTACCAAAACACGGCTTACGCGCTCAAGAGGTCTGACCTGTGCTGGCCCGCCATGTCAGGGGCCGGAGGAAACACTTCCTGATTTCCCAAAAGGCCGACCCAGCTTTAACCAAGAGTTCTAAATGAGATGGAATGAAAGTGAGGGGTCACGGCAGTCAGGAAACCATGTAGGCCATCTTTGAGATATGTCAGTTTGTGCCCCACAGCAATAGCCTCTGAGAGACACCTGCCTGTCAGGCAAATGCATGAAGTCCCCGTGGACCAGCCCACGCCAGTGTCTGACTTGCGTTCCATTATACAGTCTCTTGTGTGACTACACTCTGCCTAGATGGGGGCCTTTCTGGCTTACCCCACAGATTCCAGGAATTAGGGGTCATGCCCATGCCTGGTTTTCCATCCAAGCCATTGCAAGCCCACGGAAGCCTGAAGGGACACCCGCTAAAACAGCCCATAGCTGTAGTACTCTACACGTGTTTCAAAGGTAAACACCTCCATCTGGAGACAGGCATCACTTGTTGAGGTGAGGAGGCTTTCTGCACAGGTCTAACCAGATCTCCATGTCCGGCGGCGTCTTATGGGAAGAGTGCACCGTTGACAATCTCATGGTAAGGTTCCAAAGCCGCCTGTGAATACTCATATGCCATGGTTGACACTATAGAGGAATATTCCCTCGAAGAGTCCCCTATAGGATATAGATAATGCACTATTCGGTGCCACAGATGCCGACGGATGCATTTTCTTTCCCATCTGTGGCATTTCACTACCACAGCCCCTTACAATGTCATTGCACTTGTTACCACCTTCATATTTAGGCGAAGACTTCACCAGATGAGTGAAGACTCAAGGTCCTTGGCAAATGGATTGTGCAAGAGGTGAGCATTTTTTTTATCGTTTGACCGACCGCTCCCTGCTGTGAAGCCCTCTCTGAAACATGCATTACAGTCTCCAACTGCATCTTTTCTCAGCACTGTTCTGCATCTGTAAGGTTGTCTCTTGTTGGGGTGATTTGCAGTACCACCTCAGTGGTTAAAACATTCTGCCCTTGGAAAGGGAACCCCTGAAGCTAGCCCACCCACCGAGGACCTGACACCTCGTCTACTGCAGCACACAAACACACAGCTCAACTAGTACCGTAGCGGCTGTCTTTCTCAGCTTGGAAAGATTGGGCCACTTAACAGGCAAACATTTAAAGAGAAAACATTCTCTCTTTAGGGTATTCAGCACAAGTTCACAGGGGTCACAGTAAAGATAATGTGTCGTCCTCTGCTCCAGCGGTGAATTAGGCCCTTGGAGTTAAGGGAGTACCTTTTAGTATCCTTAAAGGGGATGAAAAGCTATTCTACCAGAGGATATACATTCGAAGCTAAAGCTCTTTCCCACCGAATATGCTACATGTGAACACTCTTCTAAACAAACCATGCACGTTGTGAAAGAGGTCCTGTGGTGGCTCAGATACAAAGTGACCGAGTGGTATGGGATGCTAAGTGTCCCATGGATCCTCTAGGACCCCACGAGGTGGCATGGGTGTAGTAAAAGACCAGATGTGCCAATGTGCAGCCTTGGCCAAAATGTTCAATCCATCTGTCACTTCGATCCTCCCTCTCACTCTCTTCCCATCCATACATTCTCTCACTCTCTTTCAATGCTTACATTTTTGGTCTCTCCTCTCTTTTTTCTCTTTCTTTGCCCTCTCTTTCTGATCTCCCTCCCTCCTCTATCATTCCTGCTGTTCTCTATTTCCTCTCTCTCTCTCTCTCTCTCTCTCTCTCTCTCTCTTTCTCTCTATCTATCTCTCTTCTCTTTCTCTGTTTTTTCCTCTCTCCATCATAAAGACTGGCAAACTGCAGAGAATTCACCACATGCGCGGAGGCAGCCTAATGTCGTCAACAACTGCCCTTCACAATCCACCTCCAGTGGAAATATCTCATGAGATAAATGGCCAGTCCACCCCTGTCTGTGTCCGTCGCTCTCTGTGCAGGTGCCCTTCCACCCCATTCTTGTCCTTGAGTGGTGCCCTGAAGTGGGATTGTCTTAGGGGGCCAATAAGTTGCCTGGAAACAGATGTTCATTGCCAGATATCTTGGGAGAGACAACCCACACTGAGACAGAAAAATAAGAGTCTTTTCATCCTCTGGAGTCCTAGTGTTAAAAGAGTGTCCATCTTGAAGATGGGCTGCCTCCTTTCTAGGTCTCGCTTTACAAAGCTTTAGCCATCACAAAGACCTGACGTCATCAACTCTTCAAAAAAGATCAATATGAAGTCCAGAGAGTGGGCTTTGGGTCATCATTTAAGCATTAGTTTTCATGTTTTTTTGTAGTTTACCATTGCTCGTATGGTCTGTCCGTCAAAGCAATGACTTTCTGTGGACGGCCACATTGTCCCATTTGTGTTCGCATTAAGGGGTCCATTAGGATGGCGGGTGGATTGCCCCCCCCCCAGGCTGGTGGTAGCCACTGCCGGCCTGGCGGGGGAAATCCGCCCGCCATCCACACTGAAATGACCCCCCGCCACATTAGGATGGCTGGGGGGTCCGCGGCGGACGGAAAGACCGTCTACCGCTTTTCCGTCCCGGTCGCCTTGCGGCCGGGGCGGAAAAGGTTTAATATGGTGGCGGTGTCTATTAGACACCACCAGCCGCTTTGTTATTGCAAATGCATTCGTTCATTTTTAGCATTGTGGCGGGCGGTGCTTAGAGCTAAAAATGCAGGATGCGCAGTGTCGGGCACATCCTAATACCCCCCCACGCCATAAGGGCGGGTGGTCCCAATGACCGATAGGATGGGCCCCTAAGTTTGGGTCCTGGGGCTCAAGTAGTCCTTTGTTTTCAGTGATATTTTCTTTTCCAGTTCATTATTTTTTGTTTCGGAAGTGCTTGTGGTAGGTATACCTTAGCCTGGTATAAAGACTCAGTAATATTCACAAATCACATTTGTACATTCGTTTGTGTTTCTTTGTTGTCATGACAAAATGATGCTGAATTTTTTTGTGGTATACAAAGTAGAGATGGTCACACAAAGGCTTTGTAAAAGAAGCAACACATTTACTGTTCTTTGCTCAAAAGTATCTATTGTTTAATATTTTGACATTAAGTTCACTATTTATGATGCAAACCGCACATTCTGATCACTGCTTTACATGACACTCTTCTTTGAGAGTATAATTTAACTCTACTAATGCAATCTGCTCAGGAAAGGAGACCTGCTTTCAATGTCCACATTGCTGCGGACAAAGATTTTGCTTCATTATGGATTTTTTGTTTAACAGCTGAAGGCAACACATAAATTCACCCAATTTTTAATGCACAATTCCCCCAACAAAAAGCAATGTCTATTGGCCTTGCCAATGATTTTTTTTGTTACAAACACAGAAATTCGAAATGGTCAAAAGCATTGAGTTTCCAATCCTCCAAGACTTCAAAATACTAAATTGAGCACCACAGTACTGTTAATAAAACCAAAAACCTGTTAAACACCCCTCTAAAGCTTCACTTTCTTCTAAAAGCAGAAATGTGTGGAAGGTAATCCTTTGTAATGCCCGCTTGTAGGAATTGAGCAATTCTCTCTAAAATTAGCCCGCCCAAAGACCAAAGCGCTGTACAGCGCATTCACCCTTATTTCCAACCTTGTAGTCATTGACAATCTCAATATTATCACTGAAACCTGTCTCTTAACTGACAGCTTTAGACCTCTGGACAACCTTGTTTAAAATCCTGTCCAAAAATCCAGAAAAACTGGAGGACTAGTCACTATTGTCCTCCTCTGCCCAATCCCAGCCTCTGAAGTACAACCTCAGATGGTCTCTCCTTCAAACGCTTCACTCTTAAATGCTCTCTGTGATCGCACATCTTCATAGCCATTGTGGCACTTTTCCTCTCCCTGGTTGTCCAAGTCTTGAAAGAGTATCCTCAACATTCCTAAATAATTTGGGGCAGATTTACAAGGAACTGACACATCTGCGTAGATGCGTCAGTTTCCTTGAGCCAGTGCCAAATGTCCTTGCGCCACCATGGATGCCCTGTATTTACAATACAGTGCTCCATGGCGCAAGGATTGACAGATGCATCAGAAATACTGATGCATCCATTGGCACAAAAGTGACGCATCGCTGGAGTTGCTCATGAAAGTGACAAAACTCCAGCAATGTGCCAGAACAGATTGGTAGGTGAGTCCCATTCAAAACGCCCTCTGTCATTCCTTACGCCTGGTCTGACCAGGTGTAGGGATTTTTATGCAGTGAAGGCGTAGAGTGACGCAGTGAAATGTAAATTTCACATCATCAGTTCTACATGGGTTTTTGCGTGGGAACGCCTAGCCTGCATACATTATACCTGGCACAGTTATAATGTGACGCAGGATTTTACAATGTGACGCATCTCCCTAGATGCATTACGTTGTAAATTGGCTGCATTGTTTGCACCGCCCATTGCATCAAAAAAAGTGACGCAATGGCGGTTCAAGGGGCGTGTAAATCTTCCCCAACATCTCTGTGTGTAGGAACATCTCCTTCTTCAGGTATTTCATTATCTCATGCTAAACCCAGCACACAAACACAACTTTAACTCCCAGAGATTCATTGGGAAGGTCTGGTACCACTCAACACATAGATGGATAATTTCATGACCTTTTCATCACAGTCTTTCCTTTCACAGAATATCTTGGTCGATCCATCATATCTTGTGCATCTGCGTACCTGGGCAGTCACCAAGAAGAAACATCCATTGCTTGCAGGAGGACCTACCCCGGAGTTTGTGCTGCTCATTCAGTTAATTACTTGAAGTACTTGCTCAACTTTGCTTCAAGTTTTCTGCATACCAAAATAGTAAATTGTGTCTGCGGTTATTCCCTCAAGCAAAGAAAAACTTGCAGTGCTCTCAAGCCAGACATAAAAACAACGGGGCATATTATCAAGGGAGTTTATCTCCGCTGTTTTGGCTTTAAAAGCCAAGAAAGCGGAGATAAAATTATCTCCCTATTACCTAGCTGTCGCTACCACCAGTTAGCGACAGCTAGTAGGAGATAGCGACCATCTTGGGCCCCACTTTGCATGTCAGTGATATTTATCACTAATGACATGCGAAGTGGGCGTGCCAAGATGTTAGCGACTGGAAACAATCGCTAACATTGCTATCTCCTATTACCAACTTTTGGAGATATTTGCGCTAAGCGCGAATATCTCCAAAAGCTAACACCTGCCCTGAGCAGTTCTTAGCCATGTTATCCAATGGGAGGTGGATAACATGGCTAAGAGCATTAGCTCGGTAATGCATGAATATCGCTGACTTTTCAGCGATATTCATGCATTGCGGCCGATTTTTATCGCATTTGCGATAAACCTTGGTAATACCAAGGTTTATCTGCGATAAAAATCGCCACAGCTCAGCGGTAAATTTTTGTCTCTAACCAAGCAATAGCGATAATTATCGCTATTGCTTGGTAATATGCCCCAACATTTTTAAGACGGGTAGGAGGAAAGGAGGGAGAGGACAAGACTGCAGAAAACCGAGACTGAGCATGAGGGGTAAGAAATACAGTAAGGAAGAGACAAAAGAAAAGAGGCCAAGAGATAGTGAGAGAAAGAGGAAGTGAGGCGTGCAAAAGAGAACAAGGTAGATGGTGAATGAGAGCAAAAGAGCCAGATACACACAGCGAGAGAGAAAGAAAGAAAGAGATAGAGTGATAAAGACAAGGTGAGTGTGTATGAGAGAGAGTGGCAGAGAGAGATATAGCTAGAAAGAGGGAAATAGAAAATAGAGGAGTTGAGAAACTGGAAGTCAGAGTGAGGAATAGAAAGGGAAAAAATACACGAGACAGGGTGGAAACAGAGATTCAGCTTAAAAGAGGGGCATGGGGCAATGAGAGAGGGTGGCACAAAGAAGTGGGAAGAAACAGATGGCAAAAGACAAGAGGGAATGTGGGACAAAAAAAGGAGAGAGCCAAGGTGAGGAAAGAGCAATACAGAGGAAAGGAAGTGGTAAGAAGATTGGATGACTTAAAAGATGAAAGGGCACATTATCAAGAACAGCGTTAAAATTATCGCCGCTGTAGCGGCAGGAAACGGCCGCTAAAGCGGCGATATGGGCTTGATAATATGCCGTAGAGAATTTCAATAGAGGCCCATGTTCACACCAGAACATGGGCTTCTATTGGAATTCACAAGGGCATATTATCAAGGCCATTATCGCCGCTTTAGCAGCAGTTTCCTGCCGCTAAAACTGCGATAATTTTAACGCTGTTTCTTGATAATATGCCCCGTAGTGCGGATGAAAGAAAAAGACAAGAGAGTGAAAAACAAAACTAGATTAAAATGTCAGATGAGGATACATATTTCTGAAGGTATAAAAGCAGGAGGGCAAGGCGCTGGGTCCAGGAGAGGCGCTAGAACTTGTGCTATTAAGGATAGTGGAGTGAGTACGGTGTAAGTAAATGGTCTGTGACCCTCGTATTCCAGTATGATGTCACTGTGCAGTGTATGTGTTCTTCGTCGAATGCCAGCTCCAGGCCAGTTTAAACATGACATAAAGTGGACCCTAAGCCAGGGGTTCTTGGCGCTATATCACAGACGTTTATTGTAAATCAGTCTTCTGCTTATATAGCCACATGGATCCCTTAGCTAGGAAGCCTCTCCCTGGGGGGGAGCATCGCTAGTGCCCCAGAGTGGACCCCGGATCTCTGCTAGTGCAGGGCTTACACCCTAGACAGCAGCTTGTGAATGCTCCGGGTGCTGCTGGGGCTTACATTGCCTCACAGAGGCGGGCGCCAGAGGCTGTTTACTGCTGGGAGATGCTACGAATCATCTCCAAGCCCTGAAGGGTAAAATCAGAAAAAGCGCTCTGTGCAACCCGTATTTTCTCCCAGCAGCATCACTCGCTGATGTTTAGAGAAAAAAACCGCATAATGAGCGCAAATAACATTTAAGAAAGAAAACAAAACTTGAAAAGTAATTACAGAATTATTCTACCGAGGGGGAAGCGCGGCGGGTTTGATTAGCTGATTTTTCTGTCGAACAGCGCGTTATTAAATTTGCCCTTTAATTATTTACTTTGCCAGTCGAAGCAGGATCTTCTTTCGAGGTGTGCAGCGTTCAACACCGGCTCTGGCCTGCTTCCATGTCGTATCTGGTGCTTGTTTTTTTTCTCAAAAGCAATAACAGCTAGATGCATCAAACAAAAATCCGCTCGCAAAGGGGCAAATTCTCAGATTCAGCCCCTTTGCGACCGGGATTTTTGCATTTGGGATGCATCATCCCAAATGCAAAAATCGCAAATTGCGAAATCGCTAAATTGCGATTATTTGCATTTAAGGAATTTCAAATTGAGATTCCTTAAATGCAATGCATGAAAGTTTTAAAAACAGAGAATTCGCTAATAGGGCACGCAAATTACCATGAAGTACAACTTCATGGTAATTGGCAAAAACTTTGAAAAATGCACTAAAGTGCACTTTTCAAAGTTTCATATTGCGCACATACATGCTCTAAGGGCATGTGTGTGCGCAACATATGTGCACAGATCAATTTCAGGGCGTGCAACAGGGTGTCCTTTGGACACCCCTGCACCCTTGAAATCGCAATCTCAATATGCGAATCGCTAATTGCGATTCGCAAATTGAGATTGTCTTCCCATTCATTCCTATGGGCCTCTAGGCCCATAGGAATGAATGGGGAGGTATTTCTTAATTGCGGCTCGCCATTTGCGAGTCGCAATTAAGGAATTCTAAGAAATCGCTATTTTTTTTGTGATTTCTTGATGCATTCCATTTTGCTATTCCTTAATAGCGAATCGGTATTTTTCGCTATTAAGGAATTGCAAAATGGGTTGTTGATGCATCTCGGGGTTAGTAACTGAACTAACACGCAGTGTGATTGTGTCTTTTCTTTCGTTTTCCAATAGCTACGGACCTGTTAGCGACAGTGATCATTTGTGAAGAAACCCGTGGAGTTAGACCTCTTGAGGGGAGCAGGAAACATGGCGGGTCCCTTTCCCAAAGTCATTTGTGCGTGTGTAAGTGTGAGACTCCGATGAATTCACAAAAGAAGGCTATGCATTTTTTTTCTCGTGATTTTATAAAGCGCAAACTGGACCCCAAGTGGTATCAGAGCGCTTTACATGAGCACCCGTTGCGTTACACAACAACACATTGGGGCAGATTTGCAAGCCCCTTGCATGACTTTTGCGCCGCCGTTGCGTCATTTTTGTGACGCAGCCGCGGTGTAAATGTTGCTGTCCATTTACAACGTGACGCATCTAGGGAGATGCCTCACGTTGTAAAGCCCTGCGTCATATTATACCTGCGTCAGGTATAATGTATGCGCGGTGGGCGTTCCCATGAAAAAAGCCATGTACAACTGACGCACTGAAATCTACAAGATTTCACTGCGTCACTCCACGCCTTCACTGCGTCAATATCCCTACACCTGCTCAGAACAGGCGTAAGGAATGACGCAGAGCTTTTTGAATGGGACTCACTCATCTATTGTGACGCATTGCTGGAGTTACGTCACTTTCACGAGCAACTCCAGCAATGAGTCACTTTTGCGCCAATAGATGCGTCAGAATTTCTGACGCATCTGTTAAGCCTTGCGCCATGGAGTACTGTATTGTAAATACAGCGCATCCATAGTGGCGCAAGGACATTCAGCGCTGATGCAGATGCGTCAGTTTCTTGTAAATCTGCACCATTCATTTTCGTTAGGCTCGGGGAGATGAAGGGATTCGTCCAGAATGCCAGGATGTTGAGCGTCATTGCCAATGCTTGCACTGGCGTAGCAAGGTCAGGTGGTACCCAGTGCGGAAAATTACTTGTCACCCCCGGCTTAACAAAATGGAAAAAATATGTGTTTAAAACACATATTTTTGCCTTTTCGTTACCCCCTCAGTGATGACACCCTGGGCGGCCCGCACCCACTGCACCCCCTTCCCACGCCACTGGAGACTTGAACCCGGGTTCTCCAGATTTAAGACCCACCGCCTTAGCCATTAGGCTACATCCTCTTCCCATTCAGAACTATTTTACTCCACACCGCTGGCGTTGTCAATGCTGTGCAAAGGGCCTAGTGGGCCGTTCAAGTCATTGTTTGTGGCTACTCACAAATCCCCAAATGTTCCCTTTCCACTCTGAGAAGGGTTGAAAATGTTGGAAAGGAGAGAAGCAGGCCAGTAAACTTCGTGGTGGTGTAGGGGAGCAGGTTTCTTCACCAGGAAAAATATTTTCCCTATGGATAAGTGAAAAGGAAAAAAGGGCCATGACACAAAGGCCCTGGTGTTTAGGCGCTTAGGCATTGAACACTATGTTCAGGCCACATACCCAATAGGGAGGAGTTGAGGTCAAGGGCAGGATCGTCATAGAAGAGTCTGGAGCCAGTCACGTAGGAAGTAGGTTCTTTCAGCCACATGCATCAATATTGCTTTTTGCGATTCCTTAATTGCGAAAAATAAGGAATCGCAATTAAGGAATTGCAAAATGCAATGCATCAAGAAATCGCTAAATAAATTGCGATTTCTTAATATTCCTTAATTGCGACTCGCAAATTGCGAGTCGCAATTAAGGAATACCTCCCCATTCATTCCTATGGGCGTAGAGGCCCATAGGAATGAATGGGAAGACATTCTCAATTTGCGATTAGCAATTAGCGAATCGCAAATTGAGAATGCGATTTCAAGGGTGCAGGGGTGTCCAAAGGAGACCCTGTTGCACCCCTGAAATCAATTTGTGCACATATGTTGTGCACACACATGCCCTAAGGGCATGTGTGTGCACAACATGAAACTTTGTGCATTTTTCAAAGTTTTCGCAAATTTCAACCTCATTGTAATTTGCTCCCCCTAATTGCGAATCGCAATTTTTTAAAGTTTCATGCATTGCATTTAAGAAATCACAAAATGCAATTCCTTAAATGCAATCACAATTTGAGAATTCGCAAATATTTGCAAATTCTCAAATTGCGAGGGCCTTCACCCTTCATGCATTCCAAAAGCAGATTTTGCGATCGCAAACGGCCGATTTTTGCGATTTGCACCGTTAGCGATCGCAAAATCCTTTGATGGATGTGCTTGTTTATCTCAAGTTAGGCCCTTATGTTCCATCAACAGCAGGCGGGTCTTGTCAGGGTTCCATCCTCCCACCAGCTGCCCCTGTCTCCTGCCATCCACTTCACATCACACACCAACATTGCATGAGAATCATTCACTCTCAGCACTCCAGACAGTAGCTCAGATATACAGGGTCACAGGATACTGTAGGTGGTGAGTACCAACAGGGAGGAAACTGATGGCCACCTAAATAAACGAACAAATACATCACAATGTGCATAGGAACTGACTCCCTGCTATACCAGGTCTTCAACTGGATGCTTGCTCCTAGGTTTATTTTCCTATTCACCACTCACAAAATTAATGTCCACTGTCTCCTTATTTAGACAAGTCCAGATAGAGTGTGTAAGTCACGGAATAGTGATTATGTGAATAAGCGACAGGTGTCTTGACAGGGGTGAGTGAATGAGAGTGAGTGAGAAAATGAGTGAGAATTTGAAAGTTCTTGAGTGTGAGTGTTAGTGAGCCAGTTAATGAGTGTCAGTTAGTGAATCAGTGAATGATTAAGTGAATGAACCGGTGAGTTGGGACTAAGTGAGTAAAACTGAGTGAGTGATTGTGTGAGATTCAAGTGACAAGTGATTTAGGGGGAGTCTTTGCACGAGTCAGATACTTAACGAGTTAATGAGTGAGTCAGTAATTAATTGAATAAGTAAGTCAGTGAAATAGTGACTGAGAGTCAGTTGGGGAGTCAGTGAATGAGTGAATGAAAATGTGCGAGACATTATGGGCCCGATAAGGACTTTTGGCATTGCTGGCGGCATGAGTTGCTGTCACCCGCCAGATTACAACCAGATTACAACCTAAATGTGGTCTGACAGGTGGGCAGCGTGGTGACCCCACGGCGGTGCCTCGGCACCACAATGGGAACGCCACACAAGGTTCCTGCAGGGCATGGACTTGAAAGTTAATTCAGTGCAGAAACTATTGTGCATGCACAGAGGGGGGCATGTTATGCCCCCTGTGTGCATCTACATGCAGAGGAGGCACAGGGGTCCCTGTCGGGCTCCCTTTGTTTCCTTTCCACCACAGTGTTTATGGAGGACAAACCTCCATGACACTGCCGGCAGAGAGGAAACACGTAATAAGCTTGGTGGAACCGTGGCAGTCCCTCCAAGTATATTGGGGCATTCTGACCGCTGCGCTACCGCCAGGGAACGACGGTCCTATGGCGATCTGCCCACCCATATTGTAATGGGGCGGTCGTACCACTGGTCCACTGGACCGCCACTGCCGTGCATCCACGAGTCTGGCGGTCATCCATCTGTCAGGCTCTTAATTGGGCCCCTGGTGTGAGTGATTGAGGTGCCTATGCTTGTTTATATTTGCGACGTTGTCGTGCACAGTCTTCTATGTGATGTGATTTTGCTGTCTAGATGTGCTTGTTCTCGTTTTATTTCAAAACAACCCGATGCCCCGCGCGGTGGACACCTCAGCTCTCCTGTCCGTTTAATCAAAAAATGAAAACGCCTATTATCCATCCAATCATTCATTTATAGCTCGGAGAAGTGCCCCGCTGCTGTCCGAGTACATCCTCGTACGAACCCTGTGAATGTGGGGCCACGTGCTCCTCGTCATCAGCCCCGCAGTGCATCTCCTCTAATTAATGACTCTCTTTCTGCAGCCAGCGCCAGCAATTAGCAGAGAGGGAGGTGGGCGCTAGCAGGATGAGCTCGTGCTGTGTATATCTAAAGTTTAGAAGTGGCACTGTGTAAACAAAGCTGTTGTATTAAACTGCACCAGGGAGGCATTCCGAAAGCCGCACAGCTCCGGCTCCAGATGTGTTGTTTACAGTCATTAGTTCGTATAAGCACCGCTATTTATTTCTTGAGACGTGTGACACTGCAGTATCCAGAAATGTACCCTGTGACACACTTTGTGTACATTTCCGTGCTACACGTCTGCAGTAGAAACGTAAGGGAAAGTTAATAGAAGAACATATACGTTTTATCGTTTTTTTTCTATAGTGCTTTATACAGATGAAGGCTGCTTCGGGGCACTTGCCGAACACTGTAAACTGGATGAAAGGCTAGAGGTATAGAGAACGGCAACGGTCAGGTCTCAGGTAAACCCTTCTCTAGTGAGATAAGCCAAAAGTGAGTGCTGAAAATTCTTAAACTCTTCGCAACCACTAGGACTTGCTGCATTCCCTTCCATTGTTATTAAGCTCTTTTGTGCATCTACAGAAAGGCACCAACCATATGTAAGTGTGTCTTCAAATCACCTTGCACCTAGGTTGCTTTCTTCTGTGCTGAGGGGATGTGGGGGCAGATTTACAATAACTGGCGCATCCCTACTTTTCAGCAGGGATGCGCCAGTTATTTTGCAAGACGTTCGAAACCCCTTGCGCCACCATGGATGCGCCGCATTTACCATGTACAAAAAGGGGGTGGTGATGAACAGAGTGTCTGAGTTAAACAGACCACTCTTACCCAGTCCAAAGATCAGGGCTTGATCCATCACCGTTATTTATCTCACTGCCCCATCCCAGCTCAGAACCTGGCTATATGCAAAACAGTCTGTCCCTGGCCCAGTGCATCATGGGAACAGGGCAGACTAAACTAACAAGCCAATTCTTCACCAGAAAGGAGACAAGCTACCGGGGACCGGTTTCTGGCATTTCAGCCTTCTTCGGCCCGGCTTGCTTGAATCCTGATGGAGCAGTGAGAAAGGGACTCATGTCTGAGTATACCCTGCCACACCTATGGTGGCCAAAAACGATTTACAAAAAGGGGGTGGTGATGAAAAGAGTGTCTGAGTTAAACAGACCACTCTTACCCAGTCCAAAGATCAGGGCTTGATCCATCACCGTTATTTATCTCACTGCCCCATCCCAGCTCAGAACCTGGCTATATGCAAAACAGTCTGTCCCTGGCCCAGTGCATCATGGGAACAGGGCAGACTAAACTACCAAGCCAATTCTTCACCAGAAAGGAGACAAGCTACCGGGGACCGGTTTCTGGCATTTCAGCCTTCTTCGGCCCGGCTTGCTTGAATCCTGATGGAGCAGTGAGAAAGGGACTCATGTCTGAGTATACCCTGCCACACCTATGGTGGCCAAAAACGATTTACAAAAAGGGGGTGGTGATGAACAGAGTGTCTGAGTTAAACAGACCACTCTTACCCAGTCCAAAGATCAGGGCTTGATCCATCACCTTGCTCATTGCACCATCAGGATTCAAGCAAACCGGGCCGAAGACGGCTGTAATGCCAGAAACCGGTCCCCGGGAGCTTGTTTCCTTCCCAGTGTAAGAATTGGCTTTTGTAGTTTGGTTTGCCCTGTTCCCATCATGCACTGGGACAGGAACAGACTAATTTGCATACAGCCAGGTTCTGAAACTGGGATGGTGCAGTGAGCTAAAAAACGGTGTTGGATCTAGCCCTGATCTTTTGACTGGGTGAGAGCCTTCTGCTTAATTCAGAGACTCTGTCCCTCACCACCCCTTGTTGTAAATATTTTTGTCCACCCTAAGCGTGGAAGGGTATTCTCAGATGTGAGACCCTTGCTCATTGCACCATCAGGATTCAAGCAAACCGGGCCGAAGACGGCTGTAATGCCAGAAACCGGTCCCCGGGAGCTTGTTTCCTTCCCAGTGTAAGAATTGGCTTTTGTAGTTTGGTTTGCCCTGTTCCCATCATGCACTGGGACAGGAACAGACTAATTTGCATACAGCCAGGTTCTGAAACTGGGATGGTGCAGTGAGCTAAAAAACGGTGTTGGATCTAGCCCTGATCTTTTGACTGGGTGAGAGCCTTCTGCTTAATTCAGAGACTCTGTCCCTCACCACCCCTTGTTGTAAGCATTTACCATGTGGCGCACCATGGCGCATGGATGGACAGATGCGTGATGTATCTGTTAGCGTATAGGTGACGCAGTGCTGGATTCAAGCTATCCTGGCTGAAGATGGCTGATAGCCAGAAACCGGTCCTAGGATGCTTGATTACGGTCCAGGAAAGACATGGCTTGGCAGTTCGGGCTGGACTGTTCCCATGAGGCACAGGGTCAAGGCTGATTTGCATATGGCCATGTCTGAACTGGGGTGGTGTGGAGTGCAAACAAACGATGGATTTAGGCCCAGATCTCTGTACTGGGGTGAATGTATGACATTGTTCTGCATTCTGTCCATCAACTGTGGTTTTTGGATTCGTGTTGCAAGCGCGACGCAACTCCAGCACTGCTCAGGGGCACCCTATACTTGCTGTGCTGCGTCACTCCTTACGCCTGCTACAAGCAGGCGTATGGTTTTGACGCAGCGGGTACATAAAAGTGACTCAGTGAAATCTTGTAGAAGCGTCAATTTTACTGGGCTTCCTTGCGATGGAATGCCCACCCTGCATACATTATACCTGACATAGGTATAATGTAGCGCATAGCTTTACAACGTGACGCATCTCACTAGATGCGTCATGTTGTAAATATGTCAAATAGTGGCGCATTTTTTACACCGCCGCTGCATCACGAAAGTGACTCAATGGCGGCATAAAAGTGTTGCAAGCGGCTTGTAAATCTGCCCGTGGTCCATTAATTTGGGCAGGTCTGCTTTAAAACCACCAGGGCTGTGGTGTTGTAGATGCTGGTTAGTTTTGAAAGATGTGACTAAGTCCCTCCATCAGATTCTCCTACTTTTTGCAGGCATGAAACAACGCCTAAGGAATACTGTTACGGCACAACTGCAGTTATGTTCACTGATTCTTCTGGGTCAGAAGGAGGGGTAACCGGCATTTTCTACTTTATTCACCCACTTTCCGACTTCTTTTCTCTAAACAAATGATTCTTGGTAAAACCTGGAGAGATTTGCACATGGAAAATTTCTTACACAACGTTAGCGCCAGGTACCTCAGCAAATGAATAAACTTCTGTAAACTAACCAGACTCCTCCGCTTAGCCGGATTCCTACTCACACACACACCCTGATTACGTAGAACCAGATTCGGATGGTCTTGCTTTCTCCACCCTCACTCCTAAAGCCTGGAATGACCGCCCCCTGCACATCAGAGGCTCCTCAGTTCTTGAATTCAACTGAGGAACTTAGGACCCGGATCCCCCAGCATAGTCCCCGCCTCCCCCCAAGCACTACGTAACCCCACAGTTAAATCAACCAGAGAGATTTTGAGTGGGTTAAAAACGGCATGTTTAATCTAAACATTTCATAAACATGACAAGGCAAATCAAATGCATAATTAAAATTCACACCACACTTTTAATATTGACCTTCATGATTGCAAGATTATTATCCCCCAGCTCCAAGGGGCCCTCTGGCTTGCATCCCCCAAGCTGAGCTTCCCAAGCAAGGTGCAACACACCTGTGCCCTTGAGTGGTGGGCCACCACCCTCTGATCCTTGCTGCCATTTCCGGGGCCCACCCTCTGACCACCAGACTGCCCAGGAACCCAGGAGGCTCGTAATCTGTCGCCCTAGCCTCCCCAGCCGGTGGCCACCTTTTTCCAGTGGAGAGCTTGCCGTCTCCCCCCTCAGTGCTGGCCTAGGGAGTACGCAAGGCGGACTCCCGTCCATTCTGTAAGTCATTGTCACTGTTCGCAGGTCTCTTTAACGCCACAAGGGTGGCCCAGGCCCTCAGGTCTGACACCCTCCCCACCTGCGTTCTGCACGAAAGACCAAAGTCCTTTGATCCACGTATTTGTGCCCAAGTCAGATAAATGCACTCCATCGTGATGATAAATTGCGTCTCCTGAGATCATTATGTGTGGGATGTGACACAAGCGGCCCTTCACTGAGCACAACTTGGCCAACTCCCCGTTAAGTCGCCTCACTGACACGTTCAAGGATCTACCCCGCACTCCAGGGCCCCACGTCCTGCGTGGTATCATGCCAGACCAGGCAATTCTGGCAAACGGAAAGACTCGCCCTAAACAAGCAAATTCGTTCAGCAATGCTTCCTTGACTGCCAGGCGTCCGCGGTCCACCATGTCATTCCCTCCCAGATGAATGATAATCCAATCTGGAAACTTCTGCCCCTCTCGATCCCTTGTTTCCTCCACGAGCCACCTTAGGTGCCAAATTCGCATGCCCGACGCCCCGCCACAGGAATTCCGTCCCGCTTAAGCCTACCGGCTTCACCACTCGCTGTTGCTGTAACCGCACTGTAGCGCGACACACAAACAAGTGCCCCAGTACCCACACCACCTTTGCGGTCATACTATTGAACAGGAGAGAAATGGAAAAGCCAAACACAATCCTTATCGGGTTATCAGCATTTAGTCACAATAGTTTGGGCCTTACGTATCTCTTGAAACAGTCAGAAGACCAGAGCCCAACCCTTTTTACGGTGTTGCTTTGTAAGCCCGCCCCAGCTGCTAAGGTCGCTGCCCCAATCCTAAATGAATGAGATGAGTACCCTGAAGCCCCTAATCCCAGCCCAGCTAGGGCCATCCCAAAGATTGCCTTATATTGGTATTGCGATAAACAGTCCCCCTTCTCATGAATGAACAAGGCCTCCCCACCCCCAGCAGGGCGCAGGGCAAAGTACGCTCGCATTTGTGCTACTGGGCAGGCTGACACCCCAGGCGCTGGACTTAGCCGAATGGTGGCCCCTTTGCCCCCTTGGTCAGTTTTGGATCTTCTCAGAGTCACCTTCAGGCCTCCGGGAGTAAATTGGTATCCCTGAATTGTATGCCGTCCCCCTGATCAGATCTGGAGGCCCCTACCACTTCACACAGGCGAAAGGCTCCATAGAAGGCCAACGTAAATGCCGCCCCAAACAAAGCGCACTTTAAAGGTGAACTACAGATGGTGGGCAGGGAATCCAAGATGTTAGCCAGGGTTGTAATATCCAGGGGCCTTCGGCGATCTCGCCTAGGCCCCTCCAGTTTGGCCCACCCCGCCAACGCCTTCCTGACACAAAAGGAGGCCCCCGATTTGCGCTCGCCTGCCAGTTTTGCAAAGAAACCTATTGCTGTCACGTGGGCCCTCGCATTAGAGACAGCCCTGCCCTGATCCCTTATTTCCTGTAAGGACCCATGAATTGCCTCAGGTGAAAACAACCTAGCTATCCCAGCCTCCTGCACGAATAACCTGTAAGAATTAAACTGCTGTTGGTACGATCTCCTAGTGAGATCGCTCAGAGAGGCACCTACCAGCCCGTCCACTGTGATGTAGGGAACCCTGTCATCCGCTCTTCCGCCTGCGGGTGGAATCTCCAGAAGTCCTGCAACTTGGAACGAGACAAAGCATCAGCAGCGTGATTGTCAACCCCTTGGATATGTGCCGCCTTGAAGGTTAAATTCAGCCTCAAGCATGCCAGCACCAAGTGCTTCAACAATCTCAATACATGTCTGCAAGTAGCCCCCTGCCTGTTGATGGCCTCCACCACCGCCATGTTGTCAGACAAAAACCCCACTGACCTGTCCCTGAAGCGGTCAGCCCATACTGATACAGACACCACAATAGGAAAGAGTTCCAAGAAAGCTATGTTCCTAGTCAAGCCAACTTCATGCCACTCCGCTGGCCATTCTGCCCCGCACCAGGCAGGACCCAGAAATGCGCCAAAGCCTATGCTGGCGCAGAGTCAGTAAATAGGCCGAGCTGGAAACTTGAGGCGCAGGCCACATTACCTTTCCATTGAAATCACTCAGGAAGTTGCGCCAAACCCTGAGGTCTTCCCTCACCTCTGCCCTCAGGCGCACGCGGTGGTGCTTTTGTGTCAGCCCGACCATTGCCCTAGCTATTGACCTTGAAAATGGGTGCCCCATGGGGATGATCCTAAGGGCAAAGTTGAGCTGCCCCACCAATACCTGCAACTGTGCAGAGTAACCTTAGGTCCTGCCAGGGCGGAGTCAATTGCTTGGGAGAACGCCTGCACCTTGTCGAGTGGCAGCCTGCACTCACCAACCACTGTGTCTGGGCCCACTGTCTTGCTTGGCGCCAGGGGCACTCCAAACTCCTGAAACATTGCCACCAGATCTCCTAGGGCCTGTGCGCATGCATCTGAAGCAGCCGGACCCATTACCATGAAATCGTCTAAATAGTGCACCACTTCTTTATAGCCAGTCATGCATGAGAACACCCAGTGCAGCATGGAACTAAAAGTCTCAAAATATTTGCAAGAAACTGCACACCCCATAGGCATACACATGTCGTAGTAGAATTGGTGATTCAGCTGAAAACCCAACAGATGGTCATCCTCAGGGTGAACTGGTAAAAGACGAAAGGCTGATTCAATATCTGTCTTAGCCAAAATAGCTCCAGGCCCTAAGTCCCTTACTTTATGTACAGCGGCATCAAAAGAGGAGTAGGTTACTGAACACAAAGAAGGATCAATGGCATCGTTGACTGACGCCCCCTTGGGTGCTGAGAGGTTATGTATCATTCTGAACTGCCCGGGTTCCTTCTTAGGTACCACCCCCAGGGGAGAACACCCATAGCCCACCAGTGGTGGGGCCGGCAAAGGCCCAGAGCCCGTTCCTTCTCTACTTTGTGTGCCACAACTGTAGGGTGCATTCTAGCTGAAAGGAGATTATTACATTGATTGACTGGAGGGACGCCCTGGGCGGGGATGCGAAACCCCACAGAAAAACCTTCATAGAGTACCTTGGCCGCTGCCCTGTCCGGATACTGATTGAGCCAAAAGATCAGTTTCCCATGTCCACTGGCGTGGGTAGCTTAAGGCTGCGCGGGCTTGATTTCTTTGCCTCCCACCCCCCGCTCTTTGGATTTCTTATTACATTGAACTCGGGGTGGGAGGAGTGGCCACAGAATGAGCAAGCGTGTCTAAATCTGCACTGCCCCGTGGGCCAGGTGCAGACCTTCTTATTAAATTCCCAGCATGTTCCCTTCTTCTCCCCTGGGCCACCTTGGGAGGTCCGAAACGGCTGCTTTGTGTGATGCTGCCTGCCGTTAACATTCTCCAACCATGCATTAATTTCCACCTGGTCCCACCCAATGTTAGGATTCTCTTCTTTAGCCCACCGGAATTCCCTATCATAATCCAACCATGCGGTCCCTCCATGTGTAGCATGTGCCTTCACAATCTTATTTGTGTAAAACACCAATGATATTGCCAACTCAGGTTTCTTTTCCAACAACACAGTTGTAAATACATGAAAGCCAAACAGCCAATTCGTTAAACATTCCTCCACTCTCGGCTTCCTATCCATAAAGGAACCCTCTTTCCCTTCCCTTTCTTAGTATTCCACATCCCTACTCGTGGGTCTGATTAGCGCAAATATGTCCACATATGCCCCCTTCCAAATGTTTTCCTTCACTTCTAAGGTAACATGAGTAGCCAACATTCCTGGCTGGGACAACACGTTCCCATGAATACCGAAATGAGTACGTGCCTTCTGTGAATACCAAAATGGCAGTAAGTTTAGGATTTTGTCTTAAGATAGTTCTGTGAATCGGGTCCTTTGAATTTGCAATGCATCTCAAGCCTAGCATCAGAACCCAAGAGAGAGACTGTTTTTGGATGCATCATTAAGTGGATGATGCAGATAAATGTAATGTTCTGAACAAGTTCAGAAAAAGAGCACAAACTATTTATATCCCTAAAAGTTACTTTAGATCCATAAAATGAATTGTAAACTAATTTGAAATATCATCACTGGTACAATATTGACCACAAGAGGCTAGTCGGCAGTGGTGCCCACCCATGCAGAATTGCCAGCAGTGACCATCAGAGTGCACCAAACAGGTTACCCATAATAACAATAATGTCATAAAAAGCTTAACATCATATTGCTCCGCATTAGCCGTGAAATGACAGCAATAGAAGCTAATGACGCTGGCACCAATAAATAAATATTAGCATCATGACTTCGCATTAGGCCGGGCAATATTTTAATTACTCTGGTGTTAATTCAGGAATTTTAGGCCAAGCTTGTAACCTGAAATCCTGAAATGACATTACAATGCCATATCACGCAATTATGCTGCAGTTCATGGCAAAATTTTAGTGCTGGAGCATGGGAACAAGACAAACAACCAAAAGGCGAGTGTTTGTTGTTTGCAGCAACGGTGTTTTTCGTACTATTTTTTTTGGCGCGAAATGCATCCTTTAATTCTTGAATTTGGAATTTGAGCAGGCATGCATTTTATGCTAAAATATAGTACTAAATGACAGATTTGTAGTTTGCATTATTGCGTAGAATTTTGCATAATATTCTTGAAATGTGTATGTAATTACGTAAAAGCAAATTATGCGCATTTCCCACTCCCCTACTCATTACCTCAGATTGAATTTTTATTTAAATGTCCTGAAAGTTTGGCTTTAATTTGAAAAGTAGGACTTTCACAAGTACTTTGTACATCAGGGCTTCTATTTACTCATGAGAAAAAGATAAACAATGCATGTAAAGCAACGCCATACAAAATGCTCTACAGTTACTAATGCAAAATAGGTTAGAAAATGTGTAAGCAAAGCAAATGCGACAAACTGCATATTGTAGGTAGGCCAATCAGCAGGAACTGCGCAAGAAAAGATTTGCATATGAAAAGCTTTGGCACTGCTGATCTCTGATTTGCTGAGACTGGCCATACCAATTCTCAAAGGCCCTCAGCTTCATCAAGTCACCGTGTATGCTACTGCATGGGAGCTAAGAAGAGCACTTTTGTGCTTGAGGTAAGGACTACTTTAGTGAAAAGAAAGTAAGCAAATGATGACAAATATTAGGATCCTGAGCAAAAAAAACACCATATTAGTTTTTCTCCAAAGTAGGAAGAGTGGGAGTGTGAAACAGGTACTCCCCCCGCTTTCTACAAAAAGCAAATATGGCGACTGTTGCCGTTAGAGGACTGAAGTGGCTAAAAAGCAGAAAGGGAAAGATAATATCATAGGTGGAAAGAAAGAGATGGCTAAAGAACAGGAGTGAAAACTAAGAAGGAAATCCTACATTCTTGTTGGTATGGAGCAGGGCTTCCATATCGTTTTGAACCCACTGCCCAGTTTTTATAACGACAAACTTTGGCGACCCACCCACCTTTAATGGACATTAGGTGGGTTAAAGGTAAGTAAAGCATAATGTGGTAGCACACTGTCATTTACAGAAGGCACCTTTTCCATTGAAATATTCACTAAATTTGCACAGACATACCGTTTTTCTCATAAAATTGGATTGCAAACAAATGATAATGTGTGGAAATCAGGTTTCAATGACTAGGGGTGTGAGGCGCCGCTAATGAATGCATTCTTCTGTGTACTGTTGGGTCCAGTGCCCTCCAGTGTGGCAATGTCTTTTCACTAGGATTAGCAGCCCTCACCATACAGACATACCCCTGCATGAGTCTTTGAAGATCTTGGGTAGCAAATGGGTTCTGCCCATTTAATACACCATGATGTTTTGCTTTGGAATGCCCGTTTTTTTTATTTTTACTGTGAGTGAGTCTCACTACCCGAGTCTCACGCACGGTAAATGCACAGTAATTGGACTGAGCACCACCAGTGTCTGCCTTTCAAGATAAGGCCACTGCTGTGCAGCTGAATAAAGTGTCACTGGTCTGGTTAAATCTGAACACATAGGCACACATGTGTGATCACATGTGCGGGCCACACATGTGAAACTACCAACATGCACAGCCTGACATCTGCACACAGGTAGGCTGTCTCAGAAGCAATTCTTCAATGATTGGTACTGACCTGAGGTAGGCCTTATAGTAAGAGTGGACATTCCTAGAGTAGGTCATTAGCACTTCAGTGTATTATACATTTTAGGTGAAATCTACCTAAAGTACAGATTTGCTCTAGGTAGACCTGCAGGATCTAGCTAAGTATCAATCTAGGAAGAAACATATACCTCAGTTTGAATTTGTAGTCCCCAACACACTACACACACATCTAATAGGATTTCAAGATTTGCTATATTTCTCTGGGTCAGCTCATAATCAGATTCAAGGCCTACCCCCCTGCCGGGCCAAGTTAATTACTCTGCTTCCCAGCAGAAAGATCAAAGACCCCCCCCCCCAACACACGAAATGGTAATTAACAGTGATTGACTCAGTTCCTGTGAAAGGAAGGCAAGGAAATCTGTATCTGAAAACTAGCTTGTCACACTGCACCCAGGCTGGAACAGCCAAGGCCCACTGGAACAAAGGAATGACTCCAGACCTCTGGAACCAACACACGAGGGGCTCACCTTTGAAGTTTTGTTGGGAAGAAATCAGGCAGCTGTGTCAGCTGGAGCAGAGCTGAGACTCCCCTCTCAGAGTAGTAACTTTGGATTGCTCCAGAATGCTGTACAGAAGAGATGGGATAGAGGTTGAAGGATGATTTAGCATCCTACGATTTTCCAATCAATCAGGGGCTCGTATAGCGTGGCTACTCACATGTGAGGATCTCAAGGTACGGGGGTGGGGGGCTGCTGGCTACACTGGGTGAAGGATCATTCGAACAACCAGGTCTTGAGGTCCTTCTTGAATTAGGTCAGCGACGCAGATTGCCTAAAGTGTAGGGGCAGGGTGTTCCAGGTCTTGGTGTCGAGGTAGGCGAATGAACTTCCTCCGGTTACAGCCTTGTGGATCCTTGGGATGGAGGCTAGGGTGATTTGGGTGGTGCAGAGTTGTCTGGCAGGTACGTGGAATGCGAGGCGGTGGTTCGGATATTTTGCTCCTTCATCATGTAGAGCTTTGTAGGCGTGAGTGAGGAGCTTGAAGGTGATTCTCTTGTTGATTGAGTGGAGTTGTCGGAGGTTTTGTGTGATGTGGCTGTGGTAGGGGAGGTTGAGAAACAGCCTGGCTCTGGCATTTTGAACGTTCTGTAGTTTCTTGAGCTGTTTCTGTGTGATGCTGGCGTAGAGTGTGTTGCCCTAGTCGAGTCTGCTGGTGATGAGGGCATGGGGGACCATCTTTCTGGAAATCCATCTGAATGTCTTTCGAAGCAGGCGGAGCATGTTGAAGCAGGCTGAAGAAACTTTGTTGATTCAGGTGGTTATGAGCAATGAATCCAGTATGATGCAGAGGTTGTGTGGATGGTCTGTTGGGTCCCAGAGCAGCTGCCACCAGGGGTCATCTCAGGCTGAAGAAGTGGGTCCCAGGATGAGTACTTCAGTCTTGTCTGAGTTGTGCTTGAGGCAGATGTTTTTCATCCATGTAGCAACAGCCTTCATTACACTGTGAAAGTTGGTTCTAGTGGTCGTGGGTTCGTTGGTGAGGGAGAGGATCAGCTGGGTGTCGTAAGCATAGGAGACAATGTTGAGTCTGTGGCTTCTTATGATGGCTGCAAGTGGGGCCATGTAGATGTTGAAGAGGGTGAGGTTCAGGGAGGAACCCTGGGGAACTCCACAGCTGATCTTAGAGGGTTCTGAGAGGAACGGTGGTAGTCTAACTTGCTGAGTCCAGCTGGGGAGGAAGAAATGGAGCCAGTCCAATGCCTTTTCGTGGATGCCAGCGTCGTGGAGTCTCATGATTAGGGTGCCGTGGGAGATAGTGTTGAAGGAGGCTGAGAGGTATAGTAGGATGAGGGCTGCAATCCTGTCCCGGTTGAGGAGGGAGAGGATATAGTCTGTGGCCACACGGAATGCAGTCTCCGTGCTGTTGCTGCTTTGGAAGCTGGATTGGGAGATATCCATGATGTGGTTCACTTTGATGAACTCGGAAAGTTGGGTGTCGAAGGCCTTCTCAATGACCTTGGCTGTGACGGGGAGGAGGGAGATGGGTCTGACGTTTTTGAGGTCTGTCGGGTCTGAGGAGGGCTTCTTCAGCAGGGGGTTGATCTCAGCGTGTTTCCAGTGGTCGGGGAAGGTGGCAGTTGTGACGGAGCAGTTAATGGTGCGGCAAAGCTGGGGGGCGATGGGGATACTCTTTATGGTCTTGAATGTGTCCTCTGTTGTGAGCAGGGTCCAGCAGAGCACCGTCTGTTGGGGTGCGGTTTTATTGTGCACAAAGGTGCTGGGCATAGTGTCCTGGTCTATGGTGTCAAAGCTGTTGTAGATATTCCTGCTCTTGTGGTGGTAAAAGGTGCAGAGTGTGTTGCAGAGGTCTTGGGGGAGAGGACAGGATGGGTCTCTTCAGGGTCAATGGTGTCGGTCCTCCCTACAACCCCTTAAGAACAGCTGGGGAATAGACCTTCTGGGGGACTCTGGTGGATTCCCTAGAGACTTCTGTGGACTGATTCTGGGCTCCACTAACACACCAGCGCCCTTCAATAAAATTGGAGGCTCTAGGGCTGGGGGAGTGAGGCAAGAAGGGTGCTAAACTGACTGGCACTTTTGATAGTATTACTTCATTGTTTTGTCATTTGTACATATGGTAATACTGTCTGGACAAACTTTCACCTCATTAGTACCAGTTGAACTACCAAATACATACATAAGCAACTAAAAGATGACCAGTTAACCTCTGAGAAGGGTCTCCCAATGCCCGCAAACGAATATCGACATGTATTAGTAACTTTTGACTCATTTGAGATAGAAACATTTTTGGGTGAAAAACTGCAGATTATTCAGCAGATGATGAATTATGAGGTATATGCAGCAAATCCTTAATCATGCACAAAAAGCTATAGCTGCATGATGACATCATTACAGTGGTCTTGGTGGTAAGGGCGGTTCTTGCCTCCTCCCCCCAGAGAGCTTACTTCATTGACAATTTAAACTAAAAAAAAAGGTTACAAAAAGTTTTCCTTGACAAAGAGAGGGACTGAGAATGACGGAAGAAGAAAAAGGGTAAATTGGAAAGCGGTGAAAAGCGGGAAAGTTGGCTAAAAGGTGAACATGAAGGCTCAAGCAGAGTGGGAACAATGAGACAGAGGGACAAAGAGGCCAAGATGTAAAAGAATGAGGATTGGTAGCAGAAGGAAGGACGCCATAGGTGAACGAAGGCAAAGCAGGAAAGGAGAAGGGGAAATAAACAAGAGAATGAAGAAGAGGGGTAAAGAAAGAGACAGCGGCGGCTCCTCCGCAATGGCGGAGGAGCGTCGCCTCACTGGTTCAGTGCCGGCAGCTGAAAAATAAAATAAAATATTTTTATATTGTTTTTATATTTCAGCTTCTGGCTGAGCCAGCATGTGGGAGTGATAGGTGCATTTTTAAGTGTGCACATCACTTTGGCCGGCCGTCTCAGGCCGGTGAAAATGACATGCGCACATATTTTTCACCAACCCAGCTGTATTCCGCAGCCAGATTGGAGAAAGGAGAAACAGTACAGCATCCATGTGTCTGAGCGGACATTAATCCAGCCCTCTCGGACCAATTCCCACGGTGCTCTCAAGCATGGGGATTTCATGGGGAGTATGTGATGTTGTTCCAAGGACTGTTGGGACCAGAAACAGAGGAGTGCATGGCAGCCGGGAGCACCAGGTAAGCTTTTTTATTTTTTTGTTTACTTTTAAGCACCCCTCCCGCCATGTGCCCTCACCTTCCGTGCACTCCCCCGGCCCTTTCCACTCGCCCCACTAATCATTATCTGTGTTGGCCGCCACTGGAAAGAGAGTGAATGAATGAGAGAAAAAGAAGGCAAAAGAGAAAAAATATGGATAATTAGAAAAAAAATGAAGAAGGAAGAGAGGAGAAGAATCAGTGAGGAGAATGAAAGACAGTGGGTGAGACATCAGGAAGAAAACAGGGAAGAGATAAAGGGAATATTACAGGAGGATGGAAGAACAGAGAGAGAGGGCAAAGGGAAGATACGAGATGAAAGGAGGTTGCAGAAAGAAAAGAAGTAGGATAAGTAGGAGTGTGGGCAATAGGGGGGGAGGAAGGAGAGATGTTTAGAAAAAGGTACGGCGCACTGTGGAAATTGGCAAATTGTGCTTATGGTTGTATTTTCGAACTTGGAATGTTACTGAGCAGATGTGCTTTACATAGTGAGTATCCTGAAAATGCCAAATAGACCAGGCCCTCCTGGACCTAAGCTGGAAACCCTTGTGGATTTAGTTAAGCTTTCTATTTCCCTAAAGTTTCGTGGTGAGTTTATTTATATGAAAGAGAATGTGTTATAAAGCTCTATGAAATATGCCATGAATTATGTAGGGGGAAAAACCTGCTTAGATATGTGATGCAGCTTTGTAAATTCTATTTGCATGCCAGATAGCAGATCTTCGGCATGTTTGTGTAATTCATCATTTGCATTACAAATGAACATGCCTTATTGCGTAAATTACACACCTCACTTTTTGCCACTGACAGCGTAGAAAATTATGAAATTGGTTACGCGTAAGCGGCAGCGCAGAGATACAGCCCCATCCTTTCATCATTGAGGAAGCTGGGACACCTATTAAAAAAAAATCTGTTTGATAGACGTGGTGGTGGGGGAGGGGGATAAAAATGGTTCTATTGCAAACAATTGCCTCTTACGAGTATTGTCATGTGGCTGTAATATAGTTCATAGCAGAATAAAGCATTAGTTTAATTATACTTACGAATAAAGTGCTGCATTGATACACTGTTAATTGGTGCTAATATAATTTAGTTGAAGAATTTATATCGTTTTAATTGCAAACATTGTAAATCATTGTTTGATTAGTAATCTTGATTTTTACTATCTACCGGTGTAGGTGTTAAACCCACTGAACACCATTTTGATTTTCAAAATAAGTGAAGCAAAGAGAAGATGGTGTCTATACCCCACTGATAAGTGTTTGTGTGTGAGCTGAAGTCATGAATAATCCATGGCTCAACTGTGAGAATAAATTAGCCCCTCTTGCCTCTGCACTGATATGATAATCTTTTTGGGGTCTATTTTCTCCTTCCTGCCCTGTAAAACTAGGACAGAGCCAGACCCGTGGCCACATAGACACCTTTCTCCCAAATACACAAACTGTACCACAAATATTGTGCCCCTATTACCTTGATTTAGCGCACTTTTCTAACTCCAGTGATATCCGTGATGGTACACGTTACTTATCTGTAACAAGCTGTTTGCAGCTTGTAGTGCTGTACATTAGTTACTTACCCGTAACAACCATTTGAAGCTTATACCCCTAGATTCATCAAAGTCCCGTTTTGCGAGTCTGTAATAGCGATTATTAAGGAATCGCTATTACAGACTCGCAAAAATGGATTCATGTACAAATCACAATTTTATTTGCGATTCCTACAGCTTCCTTATTAGCTAATTGCTAATCGCAAATAAGGAATAACTCCCCAGTCATCCTTATGGGCCTAAAGGCCCATAGGAATGAATGGGATGACATATCAATGTGCGAATCGCTATTAGCGATTCGCATTTTGAGTTTGCGATTTCAAGCGTGCAGGGGTGTCCAAAGGACACCCTGTTGCACCCCTGAAATGACATTGGACGCTGGTGTTACGCGCACACATGTCCCAAGGACATGTGTGTGTGTAACATACAACTTAGAAAAAGTGCATTTTTCTAAGTTTCCGCTATTTACCACGAGGTTTGACTTTGTGGTAAATAGCGGCCCTAAATTGCGAATTTGCATTTTTTAAATGTATCATGAATTGCATTTAAGGAATCTCAAATAGAGATTCCTTAAATGCAATTGCTTGCAAATTTGCAAATTCTATAATAGCGATTTTTGCATTTGGGATGATGAATCCCAAATGCAAAAATTGCGCTCGCAAAGGGCCAGATTCTCAGTATCTGGCCCTTTGCGAGCCGATTTTCGTTTCATGAATCTGGCCGATAGTGCTTTACATTAATTAACTTGTAGTGCTATACATTCGTTACTTACCTACAACAATCCGTTTGCAGCTTACCTTGTTGTAATTCATTACTTCCCTGTAACAACCTGCTTGCTGCTTGTAGTGCTGTACATTCGTTACTTACCTATAACAACACATTTGATACTTGTAGTGCTGTACATTTGTTACTTACCTCTAACAATCCGTTTGCAGCTTGTAGTGCTGTACCTTCGTTACCTGTAAAACCCTGTTTGCTGCTTGTAGTGCTGTACAATTCATTAACCTGTAGTGCTGTATATTTGTTGCTTACCTGTAACAACCCGTTTTGCTGCTTGTAGTGCTGTACATTTGTTACTTATCTGTAACAATCCGTTTGCAGTTTGTGATGCCGTACATTTATTACTGACCTGTAACAATTTGTTTGCAGCTTATAGTGCTGTACATTTGTTACTTACCTGTAACAACCTGTTTGCTGACTGTAGTGCTGCACATTCTACACTTACCTGTAACAATTCATTTGCAGCTTGCAGTGATGTACATTTGTTCACTTGTAATGCTGTACATCCATTGCTTACCTGTAACAATCCCTTTGAGGATTGTATTGCTGTACATTTGTTACTTACCTGTAAAAATCCTTTTGCAGCTAGTAGTTCTGTACATTCGTTAAGTCGTATTGTTGTAAATTAGTTTCTTACCTGTAACAATCCGTTTGCAGCTTGTAGTGCTGTACATTTGTTACTTACCTGTAACAATCCATTTGCTGCTTGTAGTGCTGTACATTAGTTAACTTGTAGTGCTTCTAATTCGTTACTTACCCGTAACAATCCGTTTGCAGCTTGTAGTGCTGTACATTTGTTACTTATCTATCACAACCCGCTTACAGCTTGTAGTGCTGTACATTCATTACTTACCTGTAACAATCCATTTGCTGCTTGTAGTGCTGTACATTAGTTAACTTGTAGTGCTTCTAATTCGTTACTTACCCGTAACAATCCGTTTGCAGCTTGTAGTGCTGTACATTTGTTACTTATCTATCACAACCCGCTTACAGCTTGTAGTGCTGTACATTCATTACTTACCTGTAACAATCCATTTGCTGCTTGTAGTGCTGTACATTAGTTAACTTGTAGTGCTTCTAATTCGTTACTTACCCGTAACAATCCGTTTGCTGCTTGCAGTGCTGTACTTTCATTAACTTGTAGTGCTGTACATTCGTTAATTTCCTGTAACAATCCGTTTGAGGCTTCTGTTGCCAGACATTCGTTACTTACCTGTAATAATCTGTTTGCTGCTTGTAGTACTTTACATTTGTTAGCTTGTAGCGCTGTACATTCCTTACTTGTTTGTAACAATCCATTTGAAGCTTGCAGTGATGTACATTCATTATTTACCCATAACAGTCCGTTTGCAGCTTGCAGTACTGTACATTCATTACTTACCTGCAACAACCTGTTTGCTGCTTTTTGTGCTTTACATTTGTTAGCTTGTAGTGCTGTACATTCATTATTTGCTCATAACTGTCCGTTTCCAGCTTGCAGTGCTGTACATTCATTACATACATGTAACAAACCATTTGTTGCTTGTAGTGCTGCACATTTGTTTCTTACCTGCAACAATCTGTTTGCTGCTTATAGTGCTGTACATTTGTTAATGCCTGTAACAACCTGTTTGATGCTTTTAGTGCTGTACATTTGTTACTTACCTGTAACAACCTTTTTGCTGCTTGCAGTGCTGTACATTTGTTACTTACCTGTAACAATTCATTTGCAGCTTGTAGTGCTATACATTCGCTAACTTGTTGTGCTGTACATTTGTTACTTACCTGTAACAATCCTTTTGCATCTTGTGGTGCTATACATTTGTTAGCTTATAGTGCTGTATATTCGTTATTTACTTGTAACAATCCTTTTGCAGCTTGTAGTGCTGTACTTTCATATGCTCAGCACACTCCTACCAGCTAGTGTTGGGCCTGGAAAAACTTTCTTTGATATGTTGGGACCCTTAGGGTGAACATTTCCGCTGCTGTACACTTTACAGCGCTATTTTCCATGTTTGACATACTTATCCAGCAGACCACCTTAACAACTACCCAATTGTTTTTGCACAAGTTTAACTCTTTAATGCCAAATATTTTCAGTTCAGCACTTCAAGAAGAAAATCCACAAAAGACGCTAGGGATTCGATGTGCGTAGAGTGCCTGTCTGGGCGCAAAGCTGATCTGCAAAATCACAGGTTTTGCAGCCGCAAAAGCACAAGTGGTGAGTCTAAGGGGCAGATGTATCAAAAAACCATTTTGCGAGTCCGTAATAGCGATTTGTAGCGAATCGCAATTTCGGAATCGCAAAATGGTATGTAACAAGAAAAATGCGAGAAAATAGCGATTCCTTAAAACTCGCAGAAAATATTGCGAGAAAAATGCGATTCGCATAATTGCGATATTCGCATTTTAGGAACTCGCAAAAACGGGAATCATGCAATGCTGGCACAAGTTGATGACATCACAAGCAGGAAGTACCAGTGATTGCTTGCACCTGCTCCCCAGAGCCACACCCAGTGGCAGTTGGAAGAGTGTGCTGAGGCAGAGCAGACCTGTTTGTACAGCTATGGAGGCACAGAAGGCACAGGAGGAGCAGCCAATTGAGAAGAAAAAAAGAAAGCAGAAGTTTTCAGAGAGGGAGCAGGAAGTGCTCATAGAAGAAATGGTTTGCAACCATGAAGACCTCTTTGGAAAAAAATCTTTAAAGGTACCTGACTCCAGGAAGAGGAAAATATGGCTGGAGATCCAGGAGAAGGTCAACTCAGTAGGAGTCACCACTCGCTCCATTGAAGAGATAAAAAAAAGGTGGTACGATATGAGACTGAGATCCAAGGAAAAACTTGCAGAGAGGCTGAAAGATGGCAACCTGACAGGTGGTGGCAGCTCCATGGTGGACAAACCAACACCCCATGAGGAATTGATAGAATCCACACTGACAACTGAAAGTGTGAGTGGAGTTACCAACATAGACAGCTCAGAACCCACAGCACCAGCACAAGGTAAGAGGATATGAAAGTGCATCCATGTGTGTGTACCAAAAATGGGTGTGTGTGTGTGTGTGTGTGTGCACTGCATTTGAGATTACCATTAAGCCATGAACACTGTGAAACAATACCACAGCAATGCATCATGGGAGTTGTAGTCCCATTGCCCTAGTAACACTCACAATAACATTCACTTATATGACTCCTTCATGTGGGACTACGTAAAACTGAAAAAGTGCAGGACAAGTAATACAGTGCCATGAGTAAACTTTATTATGTCATGCACATAAATTAATATTTTGCACTCTACATTCACAGGACATACCAGTGAGGACAGGACTGACAATGATGTGGAATTGTCACCTCCCCATGTGATGTCAGATTTAGACAATGAAGTCAGTAATGCCCCTGTGACCATACAGAGGAAGCGCAGACGAGTGCTACCTCTACAACCTATGGAAGAAGAAGAAACCTCTGATGTTGAAGCAGTGTCCAATGACACAGTCACTGTGTCCAGCCAAGATGCACAACAGCCTTCACAAAGTCCACGGAGGTCACGTGCATTCCGCATAGAGCCATCTGCAAATAACACAGGACAGAGTGAAGTTGTGACAGTGTTTGCAGGCCTGGAGCAAAACATGCTTGAGGTACAACGCCTTCAACATAAGGCACTCAGATCCATCAACAGGCAGCTTGTTAAATCAAACAAGAATCAGGAACGCATGGCTGATGCCATTGATAAACTTTGCCTCACACTTGTGAACACAGAGGATGCACGGGACAGGGCTGCACAGGCTGCGCAGGACACAATGCACAGCTACACCAAAGCCATCAACCGGCTATGTGCAGTCACAAGCAACTTCACACGTCGCAGTGTGAACATGCAGAGGGAATTGAGTGATTGCACACGTTCAGTTGGACAGAGTGTGAACAATATGACTTTGGTACTGGAAAGTATACAAACAAACCAATCAGGTGCAAGGGTCCTTCTGTGCTCAGGAGAAAGTGAGGACAACTCCAGTAGGAGTAGCAGCAACCCCACACCAACAAACATCATGGTACAACGCAGGAGTGGAAGGCGTTCCACTACTGGAGCAGAGCAAGAGGCCATGCCTCCAATTGAGCAACCTGCTGGCAGTCGCCAACGCAAAAAATAACTTACCTTCTTTAAGTACCCATGAAGTACCCATGCAGCAGTCATGCATGGATAATGTTTAATTTCATTAGTAGTAAGGACATGTTAAATCAAAATGATTACATATAATTTCACATACATATAGCACTGTTTTCTTGTTCTGCATTAAAGAACAATGGCAAAGTGAAAATGGTTTTCTGTATTTTTTCTCACCTAAAAATAGTTCCGTGTAATCTCTGCCCTCCTTTGCCGACCAGCCATGGCTCCTACTCCTCCAACTGCCATTCTTGGGGGAGGGTTATCATCTTCATCATCAGATGTGTCTGAGTCACTCACTTCAATTTCTGTGCCTTTGCGGGTTGCTATGTTATGCAGCATTGCACATGCTGTCACTATTTTGCAACATGTCTCTGGATTGTATTGCAATGCACCTCCACTTTTGTGAATGCGTCTGAAACGGCTTTTCAGAATTCCAAATGTACGTTCTATTACCCCACGTGTGGACCGGTGTGCCCTGTTGTAGCGTCTTTCACTTGCATTTGCAGGATTCAAGTATGGTGTGAGTATGAAATCACGCACTGCGTAAGCACTGTCACCTGCAAGTTAGAGAGGGAAAAGTGACTCAGAGTTACATTACATTGGTTGGGTTGAAGGGAGGATGGATGAGTATTACTTACCTAGCAGGAATCCATCTCCAAACTGACCAGCACTGAGACGTCTATGTATTGCACTATGTCTGAAGATGTAAGAGTCATGTGTACTCCCTGGAAACTTTGCCACAATGTCCTGTATTATGTATTTAGCGTTGCATATGACCTGGATGTTCAGTGAATGGTAGTGTTTTCTGTTGCGGAAAACATATTCAATGGCTGCTGGTGGGGTGATGGCAATATGGGTTCCATCTATGCATCCAATCACATGTGGAAATCTTGCTATTTGATAGAAATCCAACTTGTCTTCCTGTATGGCTTGCTGTGTATTGGAAAAATATATATGATGTTGGAGTCTACTGATCATTGCATCCAAGAAGACATGGAAAAAACGCGATAGGGCACTCTGTGACACTCCACCAACCTCTGCTATTACTGTTTGAAAGGAGCCAGAAGCCAAAAGGTGCAGTGAGCACAATACCTGCACATGTGTTGGTATGGCTTGTGTCCTGGCAGTTTGGCGTGTCAAAAATGGTTTCAATTCAGTAATGAGGTCCAAAATGCTGTGAGGATGTAGCCTGTATTTTTCATATATCTCCTCCTGTGTCTGCTGGAACAGCGTAATGCGTATTCGGAATATCCTTTCCTGACGTTGTCTTCTCTGGGCAAGAGCTTGGATGCGCATCCTCCTGGCAATCAGGTACAGTCCCGCCATTTTGGAGAAAGTGAAAATGCATTCTGGGTGTTCTTTTATATTTTTTTTTTTTTACCACCTGCTTGTACCTGGTGTTAATTGCGATTCTTTATTATGCGAATATGACAAAATCGCAATTTGCGATTTTTTCATACATATCCATGCGAATTTCGCAATTTTGCACCAATGCAATATCACGAATCGCAATTTTTTCTGCGAGTTTGAATTTCTCGCACTTAAGGAATTCGCAAACATGCGAATTCCTAATGTGCGATGCGATTTCTTTGTTACATCCCATTTTCGTTTTTGCATGTCGCAAACGCTGGAAAATAGAGAATCGCAGCTTTTGCGACATGCAAAACACATGATACATCTGCCCCTAAGTGTCTCATGACTCATTCTGAATTGATAAGACAGAGGAGCATAAGGGGGGTGTTTTGATCCTTGTGAGAAACAATGCTATCTATAAGTGCTTTGCCACCATATATTTACACCTCAAAGGCTACAGCTGACATGGGCCAGTAACTCATTTGCAAAGTTGAAGCTGTCCTCAAGTACAGCTTCCACCCTATGAATGATAGAAGGCAGCATGGGGGAGGGGGGAGCATCATTGATTGCTGTTTAAGAACAAATATATCAACCTGGAACGATTGCAAATTCAGGGATGTAGGTCTGCTGTCATCCACAAGGCCTTAACCCCTGCATTCTAGGCATTCCCAGGAGATCAGAAAACGCCTCCTGAGTCCTGCCTCATACACCTCCTGAGACTGGCCATTTTGCATTGTGGCTAACTGGGACATCGGGTACATTGCAACATGGTGACCAGGTCTCAAACCAGTGTGAAATAAAAACTACTGTCTGGTTTACATCCTGCCCTTTGTACATTCAATCAATCAATCAGTCAGAACATTTGTAAAGCGCATTACTCACCCGTGGGGGTCTCAAGGCGCTGAGGGGAGCGAGGGATGCTGCTACTGCTCGAATATCCAGGTCTTGAGAAGTCTTCTGAAGATTAGCGGGTCCTGGGTCTGCCGTAGGTGGATGGGGAGAGTATTCCAGGTCTTGGCAGCAAGGTGGGAGAGCGATCTGCCGCTGGAGGTCACTCTTCGGATGCGGGCGACAGTGGGGAGAGCGAGGCTTGCAGAGCATGCAGGGGTGTTGAAGCAGGAGGACGAGACGGCGTTGACCTGCTTTGTCATGGAGAGAGTAGAGTCGAGGATGAAGCCCAGGTTGTGTGTGTGGTCGGTGGGTGTTGGTGCTGTTCCCAGTGCGGTCGGCCCCCAGGAGTCGTCCCAAGCCAAGGGGGTGGAGCCGAGGATGAGGACTTCCGTCTTGTCTGAGATTAGCTTAGCGGCCCAAAACACGTGTATGAAGTCGACATTATTTTAAAAGCAGCCCCCATCCTTGAAAGGATGAATGCAACAGAATACTGTTACATTACATTCAGTAGTGTTATTGCTGATTCCCTAGTGCGCTAAAACATCCAATGTGTCCATTAGTTTTGACCCAAATTTGAATTTAAACCAATACTGCAGATTGTCCTGAGTTGGAGAAATGGAATTACTCAGGCGACACCTTTGTGGGACTCCGAGCTTCTGGGTACAATGGGCACGAGACAGGGCTTCGCCAAATAGGACCTGACACTGCTCTTAAGGGTGGGAGACTCATATTCCGGGACGGAGATTATACCCTTCGCTGACTTACAAAAGTCCCACGACCTAGCTCCCACCGAGCTCTTCTGTTATTTGTGGATTGACCTCACCCTGCAGGCTGCACTTCCCCATCGGGAAGTCCTCCCAGAATCATCGCCACTAGAAAATAGACTCCTGGAAGAGCATATTACTCACAGGGCAATACCGCTCACATATCAAACACTTATAAACAATTCCCCTTATACTCTTGAACGCTTACAGGAATGCTGGGACTGGCCAGAAGCCTTGACATCACCTAGAGAAGTGGCCATCAGGACTCGTTGCCGACTGGTCCAGCTCAAAATACTACATAGGGCCTACATCTCCTGCAGCACAATGGTATAAATGGGCAAAAGAGTAGACCTGCTCTGTCGCAGATGTTGGGGGCAGAAAGGGACATTCTACCACGTAATTTGGGTTTTCCCCGAAATTCAATACTACTGGGACTTGGTGGTGCTGAGTATGAATGGGATCTGTGGTGAGAATCTAACGCTCTCGGCCAAGTGGTATCTGCTTAATGTGTGGGAGGCTATGGACTTGGGACGAGTCGATCGCTCCTGGGTAACTCTAGGTTTGATGATTGCAAAGCGTAACATAGCTTTTCTTTGGGGGCTGAAACGACACCAACTCGCCTGGAGTGGAAGAGACACATGGATTAGTGTATGTTAGCAGAAAAAACTGTACATGAGAGCATAAACTGCCCCAGGAAATGGGAAAAGGTGTGGAACAAATGGAATGTACACAGGGGGAGCCCATGTGCCACCCCCAGTATTAGGACTGTACAATCACTGGTTTATGAGGATGACGAACAGAGGGGCCCTTAGTGGGATAATGGTAAAATTGTTCTTTACCGAAATGGAGTATGATGGAGAAATATATTCTGTGGTTTTGTACTGTTTTGCATCTATAAGGTACATGACAGTGGTGTGTTGTAATGTTATTAACTGCTTTAAACCAATAAACAGATTTATAAAAAAAACCTGCAGATTCTGATATTCCAATCACGGTTCCTGGAATTGTTGACGGCTGCACTGGAGTATTTTTAGAGCTGTTGAAAGGATGAAATTCAACCTGGTGGACATTTCTGGTCACCATCCACAAATGGCCTCTGCAAGGCCCAGCTCTTGGCATTTTTCTGACAACTATTGAACTGCTCTAGTGAAATTTCCAGCTGAATCCAGTTGCATCACTGTATGTAATGATCCAGTTGGAAGTTTTATTTAACCAATAATATTTTATTTGCTTTTGTTCCACTGGGGGCATACAGTCTCATTCCCAAAACACATTTACCAGAACTGGTTGAAGTAAAAGGTAATTTTAGGTAAAATTAGGTAAGTGATCATCTAGAATTCCCACCAGGGCAGTTTGACAACAAGTTGATGTTTATGTGGCTACAACACTACATATGGACACTACCTTTAAAGAACACAGCACACATTCTAAATGCAGAGCATAAAACCAAGCAAGCGTGTTGTGCATAGTACTGGCAGAATCAGTCTCAAGTCTTTCTTTCCTATCTAAGTCTGTGAATAATGGTAAACCTGAGCCAGGCTGCCAAGAACAGTGCCAAACCAACCTTTTAATGTAGCATTATTATTAATACATTTTGAAAACAAAAAAATACACAGAGGGTAACTGTTGTATATTTATACTTACATAAGTACAAAAAGGGAGAGGGGAAGGGGTCCTAGGGGAAGTTTACCGACCATGCATTGCTATTACCCCTAACAACTAATTAACAACAACAGAGATAGCAATGGGTCAAAAATAAAGAAACTAACTATTTGTCTGTAGGGTACCGCCGCAAAATCAAACCTTGAGTATATCGTGGTGAGAAAAATATTCCCATCAGATTACCGACCTGTACCACCCTGCATCATTTGGGATCCTTCACCATGAAGGTATGTGGTTTTACCCACGGTAGATTTGGCAGGTTGTAGCCTAATCTATTGATTATGTCCCTGAGTGAGTATGGTGTATTACGGCATTAGGTGGTAATCTGACTAGCAGTGCTAAATGTGGTAAAATAATAAGTGCATAATGTGAAAGACTCTAAAAATTGGGTAGTGATAATGGAGAATTAAGCAATTTTAATAAGGTTCCTATTCACTCCCAAAGTAAAAACCAGTGCATAGTAGTATAAACAAATGACTACTTAGGTAGATGTTGGGTCGACATGTTTCTGCATTAAACTTGGGGCCTAGTGGTCTCCTACTGCTTCTTCAGGACCGTGACTTATGCTACTGCTAGATATCAAGTGAATCAGTGAAAAATGATATAAAGGAGATATACTTTATCACCTGGAATTCGCCTGTTGTTGCGTTCCAATTGGCACCAAAAGTGCAGCAGACAAATACAAAGACAGACACACAGAAAGAAAGAAAATACACAGATCAATTAATTGCATATCATTTTTTCAATAGAGTGTCAACTCGACATTCCAATCATTTAGGGCAAGGTTACTGAGTTCTATTTGAGTAACTCAGGTAACACACTATCAATTCATTGAAGATCTCACTCACCTAATATGTAGGGAATGTTCGCCCCACCTCACCTGGCCACAGCGCAGGTAAAACGGAGCACCGCTCTGATAGAGAGAAGAGAAGGTATTAAAGGAAGGACTTGCGAGCTGCAACATCTAGATCAAACATCCTGCTCCAGTGGCGAGCATTAATGATCTGTTTGCTCGTTCTTAGCATAGATTGATGCGTTAAAAAAGTCGTGGCGCCGTGGTTTAGCAGAACCACAGAGAACTGTTGGTATTTAATGTTCGTTTTTATAGTTGGCGGCAATTGGATGTAGCTGCGGTTATCCATTCCAGTGGACTTGGCTGCTTAAAATACAGCTGAGACGCGTTAATATTATAAGCCTCTGAGCGAGCAATTGGATTTAAATGAGCACGCTGAGGTTGTGGGAGCCATAATGCGGAAATCGTGTTTACAGCGCTACAAAGACGTGCTATCTTTTCTAGCCTCAAAACACGCCAGTAGGATTTAGATAGGTACGGTGAAGTTACGAGAGCCATTGTTCGTTTACCCGAGTCTGAAAGTGTACACGCTTGTGTGCTGGTCGGCACTTACCTGTCCGTCAGTACCCCAGACGTCCTTCTGGGCTGTCTATGGGGAGGTACCGGACAGGACAAGCGACCGCCATTTTAACGAGCTGCAGCCTCTCCTTCGCGTACTGGACGTCTCACGTGACTCCGTACGGGACGTCAAGGAATCATGGGAGCTGTAGTGGGAAAAAGATTGTACAAGATCAAGCAGGGACATCAACAGGACAAGTCTAGTAATAAATCTTAGCTCCCACACACTTACCACTAGTGAAGAAGAGGTATGGATAACGACAGCTACATCCAATTGCCGCCAACTATAAAAACGAACATTAAATACCAACAGTTCTCTGTGGTTCTGCTAAACCACGGCGCCACGACTTTCTTAACGCATCAATCTATGCTAAGAACGCGCAAACAGATCATTAATGCTCGTCACTGGAGCAGGATGTTTGATCTAGATGTTGCAGCTCGCAAGTCCTTCCTTTAATACCTTCTCTTCTCTCTATCAGAGCGGTGCTCCGTTTTACCTGCGCTGTGGCCAGGTGAGGTGGGGCGAACATTCCCTACATATTAGGTGAGTGAGATCTTCAATGAATTGATAGTGTGTTACCTGAGTTACTCAAATAGAACTCAGTAACCTTGCCCTAAATGATTGGAATGTCGAGTTGACACTCTATTGAAAAAATGATACGCAATTAATTGATCTGTGTATTTTCTTTCTTTCTGTGTGTCTGTCTTTGTATTTGTCTGCTGCACTTTTGGTGCCAATTGGAACGCAACAACAGGCGAATTCCAGGTGATAAAGTATATCTCCTTTATATCATTTTTCACTGATTCACTTGATATCTAGCAGTAGCATAAGTCACGGTCCTGAAGAAGCAGTAGGAGACCACTAGGCCCCAAGTTTAATGCAGAAACATGTCGACCCAACATCTACCTAAGTAGTCATTTGTTTATACTACTATGCACTGGTTTTTACTTTGGGAGTGAATAGGAACCTTATTAAAATTGCTTAATTCTCCATTTTCACTACCCAATTTTAAGAGTCTTTTACATTATGCACTTATTATTTTACCACATTTAGCACTGCTAGTCAGATTACCACTTAATGCCGTAATACACCATACTCACTCAGGGACATAATCAATAGATTAGGCTACAAACTGCCAAATCTACCGTGGGCAAAATCACATACCTTCATGGTGAAGGATCCCAAATGATGCAGGGTGGTACAGGTCGGTAATCTGATGGGAATATTTTTCTCACCACGATATACTCAAGGTTTGATTTTGCGGCGGTACCCTACAGACAAATAGTTAGTTTCTTTATTTTTGACCCATTGCTATCTCTGTTGTTGTTATTTATACTTACTTCAATGAGGCTACTTGGTGTCTGTAGTCCTTTCTTAGTGTTCTTATCTTACCAGTCTCCCATACTACCTAAGAGTGTTCTATCTGTGATGTGAAGATTCCAGCCTTGGCAGTTGATGGTCTGGTCAGCTGCGAGGTTTACTGCTCTGCTGTCTTATCTTGTCTAACTTAATAAATATATCTTAATAACCTGAAGACATGTCCTGCTGCCTACCTAATTTACTTACAACAGTAGCACTGTCTTAAGTACCAGCAATAACAATGAATGGCTTTTGAGGCAAAATGCAACATGTGGCCAGTTGTTTAGTGCAATGTGTATGTCACCAGAACTCTGAGGAGTTGTTGTCCTAAGACAAAGAATACTGTCATATTTGTTTCTCTTTTGGTATTTATTAACTTTTCAAGCGGGTCAATATACATAATATTGTGGTAGCCAGTGTTGCGCTTGAACTAAATGTAGAGCGAAACAGTGTATGAAATGGCTGCAGATGGTAAAATAATCTGTTGTAGTATGTAAACTTTGGATCCACTGTAATATGCTGCTCCTCCATGTTTAATGGAGACTAACAGCAGCGAAAGGAGCAAGATTCACAAATAATAGTAGGAGTGGGCGGGAAACTCTGCTCTGCCAGCGGAGGATGCAAAGTTTTGCCCACTCCGGAGTTGCATAAAAACTCTGTGAACTGCAGCGATGTGGAGTATCTTTTGCACGGCTTGCCAACGTGAAGTTGGTGAGAGAGAAAACTTGAGCTCTACAATGTGTCCTGGCATGGTCTCTCAGTGTGGGCAGTTGCGGCAGGTCACTACTGTTCACGTTGAGAATCCTGCAGCTCAGAAAATCTACTGAAACAGCAGAAAGAAGCATGGTGCTGTTCGCTCTGATTTTACAGAGCGGAACAAGCTCCCGGCACAAAAAATCAGTGTGAGCAGAGCGGTGTGCCAAAATTCGGCCAATTGTGGAACTCCACGGAATCTCGCAGAGTATTTATGTAACTCCATGGAATTCTGCAGTAAAACTACGTGAGTTCCCCCCACCCCTAAATATTCATCAGATTTACTCCCTTGTGGGTGTGAGGATCACACTTGCAACAGTCACTGATGTTCAAGAATACACCTGGAAGATTTGAGTAAATTCCATTTTCCCATGGAAATGTATACACCTGCATGTTTTTGTCTAAGAAAACACGGCAAATGCACCTGATAACGTTTGCAGTGTAGTTTCTCCATAGAGAAGCATACTCTCCATGGAGAAACCCCTTACCCTAAAGCTCAAATAGTTATGAGGGGTGTACCCTTCCCACATTGAAAGGACCTTTACTCCTGCCACTGACAGGAGTAAATAACTACCTTACCCATGATCGGGAACTTGTCCCGAGATATGTCTTATGTGAGGTCAAAAGCAGTGCATGGCGGAGGCTCATGTTATAATTAGCGCTGCTAATTATAAGTGGTGAATTTCTGTGTTTTTATAGTTCAAAACGTTAATGTTAACATTGACATGTTCACCTAACTATAAAGTTCCTTTAACTGTTGAATTTTTCTGTGAATTTCAATCATTAAAAACAAATACAGAGCCTTTTATCACACCTAACTACATCATGACTTTAACCTTAAGGTTTTTTCAGTGAATTTCTAGTTTTTTTAAACATAAATTAATTCCTAATTACCACACATAAATGCAACCCCCCCTGTACACGGCCTTCAGCCATGCATGGTGAAGGGGTTTGATGCAGGGTTCCAAAAAAAACTCTGCAAAGTTCCGCAAGTGCAGAGTGTAGTGCGAACTGCTGTTCTCACTGTTTTTCCTGCCGCTCGGGTAGAAATTCTACCAGAGCGGCAGTATACGCGTTTGCAAACTTACCATTCAGGAGCACGAGCGGGGAAAAAAGTCAGTTGCACTACGCGAAGTGGAGATTTCTGCCCTCTGCAAGCTCCGCGGAGCGCCAAGTGCAGAAAACTCCACAAACTCCGCAAATGGAGCGGAGTTTACCGCCCATGCCTACTCCTAGGGCCGATTTTGGTACCAAGGACCCCATGCCCAGGGCCTCATCTACTTTTAGAGGAAGGGAACACGCACCCCCTCCCCAGTTTGATTTTTAACCTGCGAACCCCATCATCTGGGGACCCAGCATGCTTGTTTGGTGGATGTGATGCGCAGCCCTCTCCCCGGACCAAATACAGCCCTGGGGATCCCATCTCCCGGGGCTCGGCATACTTGATTGAGGAGGGGGCACACGGCCCCCCTCATTAGGCCGATTTTGACCCTAGGGACCCCAACCCCCAGGCCCGGAGCAATTATCAGGGGGATGGAGGCATTGCCCCCCATCCAGCCAATTTCGGCCCTAGGGACACTGACCCCTGGGGCTCGACAGCATTTTATGGGGAGGGAGGTGTGCTTGCCCCCCCCCCCCGTGTTTGGTCCAGTGGGCCCCACCTCCAAGGCCCTGCACACACCATTTTAAAGGATGAGGGAGGCACGCAACCTCTCTCCCGGGCCATTTATGACTCCGGGTACCACATCCTCTGATGCGGGCAGGGAAACCGCTATATCCCAGGGGTGGGCTTCCTGGGACATAGCTGCTGAGCTGATCCAGAGGGATATGGTTTCTGAGGCCATTATGGCTCAGGAAGGGGTCCCACGGTCTCCCTCTCTTAAACGAATTGGACACAGGGTAGGCTGACTGGGACCTTCTGAGGCTTGGGGAGGGTGGCCACATCACCCCCACTCTTATTAGTTACATTTCAGTCCTAGGGGTGGGTTTCCCAGGGTCTTTTGAGGCTTGAGAAGGGTGGCCTTGCTTCCCCCTCCCCATAAACATTAATGTGAGGTACGAGGGGGGGGGGGTCGTGTTCCTCCTTCTAATTTTCTTCAATTTCGGACCTGGGGAGTGGGCTCCCCTGGGCCTAATTTGAGTTGTCATCAGTGATGTTACTTGAGATTTCATCATTGACGGCATCAGTGATGTGATATGTGAGATCATAAGCGGTGCATTGCAGGGTGTGCCGCGTGAGTTATAGTTAGCCAAGGTAACTATAACTGCTGAACCCTTCTCTGGTTTGTACAAGTGAAATGTGAGCATAGCTATAACATTCTCGTAACCTTTGTTTTTTTTGTGAATTTCTAAGGGTTTTCAATTCTTTTTCGTAACTACAACATCCCTGTAACCTTTTTTTTAATTCTATTTTATAACTATAACATCTCAGTAATTTTAGTTTTTTTAAGTGAATTTTAAGTTTTTCTAAAATCTATTTCCTAACTGTAATTTCCCTGTAACCTTTAGTTTTTTCAGTGGATGGTTAAGGTTTTTTAAATTCTATCTTTATAAGTTTTTCGTTACTGAACACTTTGTTTTTTTATAGTTAATTTGTAAAGTTTTGAAATTATATTTTCTAAGTATAACATCCTGTAATGTACATTTCTTTATTGTATTTCTTACATCTTCTATTACGACCCACTATTGCATTTATTTGTATGAGTGAGTTCCTCTTTTTTGTTTTAGGTTATTAATATATTCCAACAACGTCACACAGTTTTTTTTAACACTATAAAACATACATATACAATTTTTTTACAGTATATTGGACACTAGTGGTTTATTACATTAACATTTTAAGTTTTGTTTCTTAATGAAGTTTCACTATTAACTTTTTTAAAAATGTATTTTTCTTTTTTGCGGTGTCACTGGTCATCGCAGGGACATCGGTACTCATGAGTATTGCATCTTTTTTAAAATGTGTCAAAGACATATATAGAGATATTGTAGTGTATGGTGGATATTAGGGTTTAGTTGCCAACAGTGAACCTTATGATTTTGTTTTGATTTTTTTTAAAAACCACTTTCATATATGATTTCTAGTGTTCGTGGGGAATGCGGATGCCACCACGAGTTCGGTAACTGCGACGAGCATATTTTTTTAAGAATAAAAATGTACCTTGTGGTTTGATTTACATTTGTGGAAAAGTCTCTGAGTGGTTCTGTTACTAGATGTTGAAGTCTCAGAGCGAGTCTGTAAGTGGGTCTCAGAGTCTCTCAGTAGGTATGTGAGTTATGTTATGTTATGTTTATGTACAATTCATGTTTCAGTGCTCTCAGCTCCGGAGAAAGCCTTGGTTTGGAGGGGGACTCTCTTGCTAGTTTAGGCCGAGCCAATGCGGAAAGAACAGCTACCGAGTCCGAAATCCAGTTCGTGAAGCTGGACACATTTTCCTCCAGATTGTGATGGGGCGCAGGCCGGGAAGCATTTAAAGAGCTAATGAACTGGAGAGGGTCAATTTTATTAAAAGTCGGGGGACGATGACTACCAACCAGTCTAACAGGCTGGGAGACTTCCAAGGAAACACATATGAGGAAGTGGTCCGACCAGGGGACCGGAAAAGGCTTATCCACCTGAACAGGGAAATTGGAGCAAATGGGGTCTAAAATATGACCCCCTTGATGAGTGGAGTGAGTGACCCATTGGGAAAGATGGGCCAATTGGAGGGAGCTAAGGAAGTCGGCTGGGTCACTGGCCTCGGATAGATCAAGATGAAGATTCACGTCACCCAGAACCAGGTAACATGAAAATCGCAATGCCCGCTCACCCATAGCGTCCCCACAGGATTTGAGAAAGGTGTCCGCAGGGCCAAGTGGACGGTAAATGAGGGACACACCTAATGTGTAATGGAGTGAAAACTGAATGCTGAATTCCAAGAATTCACACTCGCCCCAACTGCTAGAGGGTTAGCTGAAGAAGACCCAATTATCCCTATAAAAAACAGCCAGACCGCCACCTCTACCAACTGGCCGATCCACACAATGAATATTAAAACCAGCGGGAATCACCAGTACAACCATGGGGTTGGATGAGGAATCCAGCCAGGTCTCTGTGACAAACAAAAGATCCAATCAATTGTCAGAGAACACATCAAATACATCCATATAGTGCTTCCTATGCTATCTAGCATTAATCAGGGCGGCTCTGACAATCGGCACCCTCGAGATTGCAGTCAGAGAATCACTAGAATGATGTGGGAGTGCCACAGTAAAGCCACAGACTAAGCAAACAGCGTGTAAATTAAAAGGCATGGGCAGGTACAAATAGGAGCGCATACGGGAGGCCGCAACGATTTGAGGAACTCACCAGAAAGCTGCAAAATATTGCCAGCATTGGATCCAACTCGGGCAGTATAACCGGCCCTGGCCGCTGATGGGAGGCTGATGGGCGCAGACGGGCTTGCCTTAGGCACGCCATCGGCGCATCTGAGCAGATGCCATTAAGTAGGGTTGAGTGGGTATGGCGTGCAGCGACTAGAGCGCTGACCGCAAATGGCGGGTGGCACACAGAAATGGCTGCTAAAAGCTAGGCTGGCCACAGAGAAGTGCACAGTGCCGATAAAACTGAGTAAAACACACTCCGAGTCTAAAAAATTGCAGCAAATTCAGAATCTAGCAAAAAAATATGAAGACCCCTCAAGTAATTCCCAAATTACACAGTACAATTTTTCCAAAGTTTAAAAGCAAAGTTAAAAGCAAAAACGGTAAAAGTCAACCTCATGGCCCTCTAGCTGTTACTCCTCTATGACTAAACATACACTTAGATCAAAACAAAAAAGCTATTATACCGCTATAGCAGTGGCAAAAAGCTTCTATTACTCTTCCTGTATTGATCAAGCTAACAACAATTCCAAAGAAACATTTTCGATTGTGCAAACCTTTATGTCTCCCAGCGCCCAGGCACATGCTGCCCCAGTTTCGGAGCACTGGTGCAATACTCTTGCCAAGTTTTTTCAGGAAAAAATTTGCACCATACAAGCTTCTTTTTCTGCCTGCACTATGGTGCACACAGGTTCCCTGACTGGTCAGTCTGTAGTTGACTCTGTTAATACACTGTCAGTCTATGCACTTATAAATCTGGCCAGTACTCTTAAAATTCGAAAAGCCTTGAAGTCGGGATCTCCTACGGATCCCTGCACTGCCAGATTGCTGGCCGCTGCAGCGGATACCATTAACCCTGAAGTCAACAAAATTGTCAATATGTTACTACTGGAAGCCGTTGTCCCTGCTTCCTGGAAACTTGCACAAATTCTCCCTCTCCTTAAGAAACCGTCCCTTGACCCGCGGATGCCAGGTAACTATTGCCCAATCTCACTTTTGCCAAGTTTGGCTAAGGTTTGTGAGAAGGTCGTTACTAATCAACTGACCAACTTTGTAGAGGCCTCTGGTTTGTTTCACCTGGTGCCAATCCGGATTCCGGGCCTCGTTTAGTACGGAAACAGCTCTTTTGGAGGTGTCAGAGGCTATTCGTGGGTGTCTGGATGCCGGGGGGGAGAGCTGCACTCCTTATGCTAGATCTCTCAGCGGCATTTGACACGGGGCCCCACTCTTTGCTCCTGGACCGCCTTTCAGAGATTGGCATATCAGGCTCTGTCTGGGACTGGATTGGATCCTTTCTGGAAGGCCGCTCGCAGCAGATCTGGCTTCCCACATTTGCCTCTTTGCCCCAGCGGGTGACTACTGGGGTTTCTCAGAGGTCATAACTTAGTCCCCTTCACTTTAACATCTATGTCACTCCGCTGATTTATCTAGCGGAGTCCTTAGAGGCTAAGGTGATGGCCTACGCTGACGACACCCAGCTTTTATTCTCATGGAGTAGGGATGATGACTCTGTTTTATCGGCTCAACACTGTTTGTCCTCTGTCTTTCGTTGGTTCGCTCCGGCACAGCTAAAATGCAATTAAGAGAAATCTGAGGTCCTCCTACATGACTCTTTCCCTGACAACTTCAGTGAGAGGTTATGGCCCCCCGGCTTCCTGTCCTTTTCTACCCACGTCAAGAAGCTGGCCGGGACCTGTTTTGGCACTTTGAAAGCTTTGAGGAAATTTCTTCCTCTCCTTCGAAACCTGCTAAAGAGACAGTTGTTCGTGCCCTGATTCTGTCCTACTTGGACTACGCCAACGCCCTTTATATGGGCTTAACCGGCTACCTCTTGAACAAACTTCAGGTTGTCCAAAACTCGGCGGCCGGATTGTTGTTCGGGCTGTCTAGTGTAGCACGCGAGCTCATTACGCTCCCTACACTGGCTTCCAGTGGAATCACAAATAAAATTAAAAATTCTTGCTATTGCCCAGAGGGCACTTTACGGCTCAGGTCCGGCCTATCTGCAGAAGTGGTTTGTTTTTTGCAACCCAATGAGACAGTTGCGGTCCTCTTCTCAACTTCTGGTACAGACCCCTAGGTTTAAACGTCAAAGGCTCGGTGGGAGCTCCTTTGTGTGGAAAGCTACTCTGGCTTGGAATGCTTTGCCCTTAGCGCTGCGCAGCATCCAAGGGGCATATTAGCAAGGTCCTGCGATAATTATCGGTCAGCGCTTTTAACGCGAGCATAATTATCGCAGGCTAACGCTGGATTCTATCACGGAGATAGCGTGCTATCAGCAACGCTTATCACGCAAGCGATAGAAATCCATGCGTTAGCTGGAAAACAGTGTGATTATTGCTGGAAATCCAACGATAATCACACTGCGACCAGCGATACCTTGCTGATAGGGCAGGGTGGTCTTAGCCATGTAATCTACCTCCCATTGAAGTTCATGGCTAAGTCAGATTACAAGCAGGCGTAAGGAAAGTAGCGATAACTGTGGTTAGCGCTACTTTTCTTATCGCTCTGCTTGTTTGCGTGCAGCTTGATCAATGGAGAAATGTCGTCTAGCGACATTTCTCCAGTTATTTTGGCACGGAACGCCCACTTTGCATCTCATTACAGATGCAAAGCTGGGAGTTGTTGTAAGGGGGGATAAATCAGCGAAACACGCGATAGCGTGTCTTTGCTGATAAGTCGATGAAATTATCACCACTTTGCACCCAAAAACAGACGCAAAAGCCGCGATAATTTCATAGCGCCGCCTTGCTAATATGCCTCCAAGATCCTGCAATTTAAAAAAAAAGATAAAGACCTTCCTTTTTTAGCACTTTTGGTTTCTGTCTGCTTCCTCCGAGCAAGCGCTGGGACACTCTTGAGTATCCGTGCGAGGTATACATTTATTTAACAGGTATGTAAGTGGATGCATCAGTGTTTGAGTGAGTCTGCAACTGACTGTCTCAATACCTGACTGGGTCTCTGAATAGGTACATCAGTCTCTGAGTGGCTCTGTGAGTAGGTGTCACAGTATCTGAGTGAGTCTCTAATTTGGTGAATCAGTGTCTGAGTGGGTCTCTCAGTGGGTGCATCAGTGTCTGAGTGGGTCTATAAGAGGGTGCATTAGAGTCTGAGTGGGCTTGTAAGTGGATTTCTGAGTATCGGAGAGGGTATATCAGTGGGTGCAGCACTGTCTGACAGGGTCCCTGAGTGATTGCATCAGTATCTGAGTGGGCCATTGAGTGGGTGAATCAGAGTGTGAGTGGGTCTCTCAGTTGATCTGTCAGTGTCTCAGTGGGTCTGTAAGTGCGGACACTCTCAGTGTCAGCTTCAGGATTAAGTTCCTGATAATGATTGCTACCGGCTGTGCCATTAATTTTAATGCAAATTGCTAATGGTTATTTCACTCGCTGCTTGAAACAGTATTACACTCCTTCTTTCAGCACCCGGCATTATCTGGTCCGTCACGGCTTGTGTCGATGGAGCGAAAGTACGTTGGGTTCTAAATTCAAACTTCCGGCGCTCGGACCGGAACTGCAGTCAGTGCTCCAGCTTCATGCTGATAGCTCCCAGACCTACTTAAGGCCGAGCAGAGAGCGGACATGTGCAGCAGCGTGCCAGCAGCACGACTAAGGCATGCCAAAGGCAAGCTCACCGCGCCCGTCCGTGCCCGTCCGCGCCAGTCCATCACCCGGCGCCAGAACTCCTTCATCTTTGTTTGCTCAGGTCCCTGCGGTAAAATTGGTGAGTGGTCAAACATGGCAAGACTTCAATATTCCAGTCAAGAGCTTAAAAAGTTAAACAAACATCATCCTGAACATACTGTCAGGTTGAGCGAAACAGTCAGCATTGGTGCCCCTGGCTACCATTGTCACAATGACTTTACACCAATATGTAAACCCCAAGTAAATGATAGTTCGGATGATATCAAACTCCCCAAACAGCTACAGGGAATGTACCTAAATGCTCGTTCAATTCCAAAGCACACAACAGAACTAAGGGATCTTTTGGATATGGATATTCCAGATATCTGTTTTATAACAGAAACCTGGGTACATGAGCATGCTTCCGCTGATGTAGTAATGGCTTTTCCACCTCAATACAACATAATAAGAGTGGATATGTAAGGGAAAAGAGGTGGAGAATTGCTCACAGCTACCATTGATGGTGTGGTGATCACCCTCTAAGAATATATATGTGTTGATCAACTAGAATTATGTATTTTTAGAATAGATGGCCTATTTCAAAGCACTTTAAGAGGAGCTTTAGTTTACAGACCCACTGACCCAAAAATAGACTTTGTACATAAGCTGCTTGAGGCCATTGCCCCTCACGTGCTGGCTTCTGAAATTGTTCTCCCAATATGAGACTTCATTTATCATGGAGAGATACACACTGACCCGGACACAAATCAGTTGATCTCTAATATGGGCACTTTGGGGTTTATCCAAATGGTGACAGGTCCTACCCATGCTGCGGGACACACGCTTGATCTACTATTCACTAATGCCTTAGTGCCCGATTCACAGAACTAACTTAAGACAAAATCCTAAACTTACTACCATTTTCATATTCACAGAAGGCACTTACTCATTTCGGTATTCACAGAAGTTAGGAGTCCTAACTTTAGGACTCCTAAATGCCTTCTGTGAATACCGAAAGTCTTAAAGTTAGGATTTTTCTCAATTTAGTAGTAGTAAAGTTAGGACTCCTTAATGTCTTCTGTGAATATCGAAAGTCTTAAAATTAGGATTTTTCTCATTATAGTAGTAGTAAAGTTAGGACTCCTAACTTTTGGACTCCTTAATGACTTCTGTGAATATCGAAAGTCTTAAAATTAGGATTTTTCTCAACTTTACTACTACTAAACTGAGAAAAATCCTAATTTTAAGACTTTCGTTATGCACAGAAGGCATTTAGGAGTCCTTAAGTTAGGAGTCCTAACTTCTGTGAATACCGAAATGAGTAAGTGTCTTCTGTGAATACCAAAATGAGTAAGTGCCTTCTGTGAACACGAAAATGGTAGTAAGTTTAGGATTTTGTCTTAAGTTAGTTCTGTGAATCGGGCCCGCAGGTATTATAGTCGAACTTCCATCTCCGCTACTATGGTCAGACCTTGATCTACTGAAGTTCACAATCCCAGTCCATATTATTAAAAACTAGATCAAGAGTGAATTTATAAGAAGAAGGTTATGGCAGAAAGTTACCTCCACTTCCTTCCCAGCTCACTTTACTCTCCCTCCGCAGTGGCAAGAGGATGACATCGATCAGGCAGCCACTTTCCATGAGAGAGCAATAACAACTTTGTTAAACCAGGTTGCTCCTTTTACCAGGATCAAAATTAAACCAAGAACCGCTCTCTGTTTCATGGAGCAATTAAAAATAACAAAGCTTTCCTGTAGGACTGCGGAACGTAAATGGAGGAAAAGTAAAAACCCAACGGACGGTGAAAAATACAAAAGTATTCATCGAAGCTATTTGGAGAATATTCGACAAACAAAAAAATGTTTCCTCCTAAATCGGATTGAAAAGGCAGCAAACTCAAACAAAGAGCTCCATAAAATTCTGAAAGAATTCACGACACCTCCCACTCAGATAGGCGTCTCTGTTTCACAGGACTGGACAGACTCCCTTTCCAAAATTTTCTAAGATAACATTTCCGCATTTCATGCCTCTTTTCTACTGTATGAAAACATAAGCACTTTGGAAACATGTTACACTGTACCCTTAGGTGTACCTCCCCTTCTAGAGGAATTCTCTCAGTGCTATCCTGATGACGTGGCTAAATCCATGCTAAAAATTAAATCGGGTTCACCTGTGGATCCCGTGCCACCACGTTTCCTTCCTACCATTGTTCCAGTGTTTCTTGACAGTCTCACCAATGTATTTAATATGTCACTGTCACTATCGACGATCCCAAAGATATGGAAGGCCTCTGGAGTTAGGCCAATTCTAAAAAAATCTACTGCGGACCCCAAACTTCCAATCAACTATCATCCAATCTCGCTTCTGCCCTACTTCTGGAAGGTACTTGAGTCCGGGTGAACCGACTGCTCACATTTCATCTCGAGAGCGACAGTTTATTGGATTCTTCACAGTCAGCTTCAGGGCCACTCATAGCACCGAAACAGCGCTGGTAGAAGTCACAGATAACATCAGATTAGCATTAGATAGAGGACAGTCATCTATTCTCATCCTGTTAGACCTATCAGCTGCTTTTGACACCATCTCCCACAGAATTCCAGAACAGTGGCTCTGGGAGATGGGTGTGAGGGGAAGGCCGTGTGGTGGCTTAAAAGTTATCTAACAGACCGAGTCACTGAAGTACGGATTGGCGCCCTGGTTTCTTGCAGCAGGCCAGTCAAGATGGGAGTACCGCAGGGCTCCATCTTGAGCCCTACGTTGTTAACCTTTATATGACCCCTCTAGCCAGGGTGATTAGATCCTATGGCTTTGATGTAGTGCCAACGATACTCAGATTCTGATCACCATTGGCCCCAACCCCATGGACACAAAATCCTGATTCAAGAATTGCATAGCCCAAGTCGATAGGTGGATGAACAGCAACTACCTACAATTAAATGGAAGTAAGACCGAGATAATACTCTTTGGTAAGGCTCATGAGCACTGGTCAGATGACTGGTGGACCAAAAAAACCTAGGTCCATGCCCTGCTCCAAGTCAGGCAGTGAGGAACTTAGGAATCCAAAATTGATTGTCAATTATCAATGAAAAATCAGGTTAACCATATAATTGGAACCTGTTTTGGCATCATGCGCAATTTGCGCAAAGTGTTTAAGTGGATTCCGTTAGAAGCCAGAAAACCACCATTAGTACAGGGACTGATCATCAGCCGTATGGATTACGGAAATGCCCTGTTGACACAAATAAACGTAGACCTTTCTTCCAGGCTTCAGGTCCTGCAAAATACAGCAGCCAGACTAGTGCTAAATCTCCCATCTGGATCTCCCTCGGCACCTAGCCAAAGACATCTTCATTGGCTACCAGTGAGGAAGCGTACCCGTTTTAAGACCCTATGCCTAATGCATAAGAACATGTATGGTAGAGGTCCAAGCTATTGGGCAAATAATCTCAGCTGGTATCTGCCTTGCAGGAACTTAAGATCTAGTAATAGTTCTCACTCCTCACAGAGTGCGCACTGTCAAAAACAGGGGAAGATCTTTTTCTTTTCTCGCTCCCTCCCTCTGGAATAAACTGCCTTTATACTTACGCATCATCTCTGACCACAACTGCTTTCATAGGGAGTTAAAAACATGGATATTCGATCTTTAGTTTGGTTACTTCTCTTTTTCCAGCTGATCATCTTGAGTTGCCCGCAAGCGCCATGAGACTTTTGGGTGATTTGTGCGCTAAACAAATTATCCTGATTTAATTTGATTTGATTTGGTTTGGGTGGGTCAGTGTCTGAGAGAGTCTGTGAGTGGCTGCATCAGTGTCTGAGTGCGTCTCTGAGTCAGTGTCTGACTCTCTGAGTGGGACTCTGAGTGGGTGCATCAGTCTCTGAATGTGCTTCTAAGTAGGCGCATCAGTGTTGAGTAAGTCTTTCAGTGGGTGCATCAGTGTCTTATTGGGTTTGGAAGTGAGTGCGTTCATCTATGAGTGGGTGCATGAGTTTCTAAATGAGTCTACATTTCTCAAACATGGGGTCATAGTACCTCCACCGTGACCCCTTATATCAACTTCCACACAGCATTCCTTTCAGCTCATGTGGTGGCGATTAAACACAAAATAACTTCAAACACAGATATCACTAACTTTATCTTCTTGGTTTTACACCAAATAACAAAAAACACAATCTGCTTAACCAAATCTACCTTTTTGGTGTAATTCCGTCCAGCAATTTGGGCTGTAGTCGTGTTGACTAGTCCCATGGGAATTAACATTGCAAATGCACCCTTTTTTCAACCCTGTGCTCAGCCCCCGCTTCACGAATCGCTGCAAAACTTTCAGTGTGCAACCATAAGTGGATCTCTCAGTTGGTGCATCAGTGTCTGAGAATGTATATATACATTTTTCTTCGTATGTTAATACCTTTGTTGGAATTTGTCAAATCTTCAAAACAAAGTTCTTATTTTCTTCAGATCCTTCCTGGAAAACTTTGGTGTGATCCGTCAAGCGGGGGCAGAGAAAAAGTGGAGTTCCAAAATGCACATTCCCAATGCAATTTCCATAGGGATGTTTGGAATACGTTACAGAGAAAATAGCTGAACGGATTAATACCAAATTTGGCAGGAAGCTAGATCTTGGTCTAGGAAGTGTGTTTTTTTGTGATTTAGTGGAAATCTGCTCAGTCGTTTTTGAGAAATTCGGGTTAAAAAATATTTGTATATCTGGTTGGTTGGGTTCCCACGGGACCTTTTAAAAATAAAGCATTCTGATTGGTCAAAGGGGTTATGTTTCCTCAGCCCCCTCACTCCAGCTGGAATGAGGGTCCCACCGGAGCAAGCACTCTGGCTGGACGCAACATGAAAAGAAATGTTGAGCGGCCATTACAGGACTCGAGGTATATAAAGGGGCATAGTAGGGATACCCTGACCCCAAGCCCTTGTGAGGAGTAGGTTCCAGAGGGATTCCCTGGGGGCACAATTAAAAAAAAAAATTGTTTTTGCCATTGCAGTAAAAAACAAACTTGGGGCACACCACTGTTTTTGTACTAAAATTACCCCAGGGAAGGGCATAGGGACACAATTCAATTTATTTAATATAAATATGGGTCTATTATGGCTAGGAGGCCCCCATCACCTGGGGTCTGCTTAAGTTGTGAAAGGGAAGGGGGTTTATAACCCCACTCCCTGAGCCACCAAAGGACCTTGGAAACCCCATTCCAGCCGCTGGGTCCCCTGGGGCCAGGTACATTTTTAAGATGGGGGTGGGCCCCCATACACATGCTGATTATGCCCCGAGGTCCCCAAACCCGTGGAACCTGCTATATGTGTGAAAGGGTATGGGGTACAAGGCCCCTCCCCTTGAGCCAGCAAGGGACCTTGGGTCCCATCCCCTGGAGCCGGCTCATTCATTGTGCACTGGGGAGTCCCCCCCCAAGGACACTGTTGCCCAGCCCATGCTCACGTGGGCAGGGAAGACTTGTGGGCTCCCACCCAGCAGGAGCTGCAAAAACACTCCTGTGTGTGCTCTGTTGCGGGCAGGGAAACTGAGTTTCCTTTTGCTTGGAGAAGGCAGAGAAAAGAACCTGCTCCCACTTGCGGGAGCAATGACAGCTCCCTCTGCACCCAAGGTTGGTGATTGCACGGGAGACATCAGGGCCGCTGCGGCCCTGGGGCTCCCTCCTCAGCCTCCAACATTGGGTATTGTGGGTGCCCTTGTTTGGGACTGGCAAGCACCGCCGTTGGGATTGTGATATCCCTTTATGCCAGTCGTTTTGCGGCAAAACGGCAGGTGGAAACAGATTTGGGGGCCCGCTAGCAGGCCCCCCCTTCCTCCCTGGGCATGGGGCAAAGGTACTGGGGGCTACATATCCCTGCACCATGTGGCAGGCACCGCAAGTGCCTTTTTCTTTGCATTGCAGCGGGCGCTGCTGACCGCATCCCCGCCACAATGCAAGGTATATAGGATGCGACCCCAAGGTGGCGGATGCATTGTAATTCGGATTGTGGGGAGGCCGACTCATAGGTGACCGGTCCCAAATCCGAAAAGATGTCCGCCATTGTAATGAGCCCATTAGTTTTAAACTGTGTTTTTTCTGTTAATATAATTTTTTTTGCATACTTAGAATCCAATTCCATTAAAAGGGCATTGTCCGCAGTGATGGCCTTGTGCCCAATCTCCTGTGGCTGCACATCCACAGCTGAGCATGGCCTTCAGCTGTGCACGGTGGGTGAGTGTGGGGTGTTCAACTTAGGGCCTGGCTGCAACCCTGTTGTGCATGGCAATTGGGAGCATGGTGTGGCCTGCTGTCAGAAACTGTGCCATATCTCCTGCCTTTCGAGCAAAGGCAGACTCTTATTTTATTGCTTAGCTTTGCTTGTGAGCAAGTTGGGCACAAAACGATTGGCGAATCTAGCACTTAAAATGGCCACTGGTGAGCTCACGAGTTCGCCCTGACTCACAAGTTATGCACTGTTTTAGTTGCTTTTTGTCACATGCATCTGAGTATCCATGGCCACTGCTCTGAAGTCGGTCAACTTTTGGGTTAGCCTCCCATGGCTGTGCATTTTTGTATTCACAGCCTGAAACTCATGACTCAAAGCATACTTGCCAGTTTCAAGATGGGTGAAAAAAATGTTAGCCATCCATCCAATAACATTTTGCAAAGAATTCATCATGTCAACACTGTCCCGGGCACACGTGGTAAGGGTATGACAATGGTATGGAAGTCTCGTTTGAATCACAGTTTGCTAGAGTCAACACCAGTGTAATGTTAGAAGAGATATTTTAATGAAGTAACAACTGAAATCAAACAAACAGTCAGCCGACACCTGTTTCGTCACAAGGAGTTACCTTCGGACTCTTCAGGGCCCAAGCGAGGAGTATAAGGATGATCCATTGTCTGCTGTGGGGACAGGATGACTCGGGCGCCGGGTAGCGGCAGAGAGTAGAGAGCCTGGGTGAGGAGGAGGAGTTACCATCCGTGGAGGAGAGCGAGCGATCAGGCAAGTGCGCCTATCTGACTGTAGCTTGGACGCGGTAGTAAGACGCTGGTGGCGTGATGGCAGCCAGAAAAATTCAACATGTGATTGGTGGGATTGGAGAGTCATGACGTGCAAGTTAAAATGGCAGAGCAATACAAAAGTGTTAACCCCTGATAGCCCGTCTAGAAACCTTTTTAAAATCTTATCTCTCAAAAACTATTGAATGGATTTACACCCAAATCAAATATGGATTGTGATCCGAGTAGAAAGGAAACTTTATTGCATGATTTGTTAAAACCTTTGCAAACACAGCAACTAAAAATATTGCAAAAATTACATTTGTTAAAAGAACCCCGGTTCCTGTAGATAAAAGGACCATACATCCCAATTTGTAAAACTCTCTTGTAAGTGCACTGTCCATAAATCCTGTAATGGTGTTCCCTTAAGGCAAAACTGTAGTCCTATTTGGAGTAGAGCTTGAGTCCCGGATTTAGCTAGGCTGTGAGCCGCTCCCCTTCTGATGGCCATTTTGTTTTGATTTTTCTGACAAACTGTTTGTGTGCCTGACTGCCCTGCAAGAAGAGTTTGTTCAACGGCTATTGCGATGAGCAAGGGGTCTGAGTCTCAGGCCGAGGAAGCGTTAAGCAGTTCACCTCCGCTAGTTTTTTTGCAGCGCTGTCCATAAACCTAACATGTGCACAATTTAGGCTGGTGTTCTGGGGATCAAAGCAGGCCAACACTGCGCCTCTACACGATGTGACCTCCTGTTTGTTCCAGCCCCTCCGTAGAAGAGCCCTTCTTACATTCAAGAGGTTAGGACACAAACACAGTACATGCAGTAGGTCTTCCCTAGATTGGCCGCAAAGCCGGCATGTTTCCAGGGCACAGTCTCTTTTCCATTTGGGAAGATGACAAACAATGGGATCACCCCCATTCTCAATTTAAAAAAATTGGAGCTTGGTGCGTGCACTGAAGGTGAGAGTTAAGTAACTCTGAGGTTTTAGCTGATCATATGTCTTTAGGGTCATCCAACCGTGACTTCTAGCTGCGAGGCTAGACTTGTCTTCTGCTGAGGAAAGCCTTTTCGCACTATTTTTTGCTAGCCTCTTGAATTCATTTTGGCTTACACGCAGGGCACAAGTCCTAAAAAAAGAAGTGGGGGGACGCTCCAAGTTAGGTGGTGTCACCGGAAGTGACGTCACAAAAGGAAGTGACGACACGAAATGTATTGTCTCCGTCTGAAATGCGTGAATACACACAAGATACATGTAGAAGTATAATATTGCAGTAAGTGGCAGTCACTCAAAACACAAGAACACACTATACACAGGACCCATTCCTCATATTACACGGTTATTACAGACGGCACTACGGGCATCTGTCGAGGTCCCTGGAAGTGACATGCTCGGCGTGTTGACGGCGCAGCTCCTTAAAGCCTTGGCGCCTCGGCTGTGCTCTGAGAAATGCTGGCAAGGGGAGGGCGTGAGGTGGAAGGGGAGATTAGTCTGAGGCTTGGGTGCATTTAGAAGGCTCTCATTCGCGCGCAGGTGCAGACTCGGGCACCCGTTCCATCTTTTGGGCAGGGGGGACGGCGTCCACCCGCTAAAAACACAGTAAAATAAGTGGTGGGACGCCGTCCACCCGCGTGGTACCCCGACTCGAGCCCTGCTTACACGTAAGTCCCAGAGTTCGCTCAGGCTGAGGGTGCTGAACCTAGAGGACAAATAGCGGTACCCCGCTAGGCATAGTCTTGTGTTCAGCTGGTTCCATAAGTGGTACACTAGGCTGCCCACCTTTGACGACCTAAGCTTATGACAGCTCATTAAAAAAGTCATCATTCTGCCCATTGATTGTTTGCAGATGCCGATTTCCAGCATGATTTGTGCCGGAGAAGTGTGTGACGGTAGCTGGAAGATCGTTCTAAACAATTTTGCAACTATTTTATATAGTTGGCCTCAGTCCAGTCCTTTTAACACCTCACTTCCATACGTTAGGGTTGGAATTAACCCTGGGGGTAGGACTACGCTAGGCTCGCGTAGCGTGCGTAGTTTGCGCTACTACGCACATTGCATGTAGCACTGTCCATGCGTAGCTGGCATTTTTTGCTTGCTCGTGGTCCTCAACGTCAAGTTGGCGACGCGAGCGGGCAAAATCAACATCCGGCGAGACTTTTTCCTCGTTCGCGATCAGCAACATCAAGTTGCCGATCGCGAGCCAGGAAAATATATCTCCTTGCGAGATTCTCAACACGGGGAGGTCAGGTTTCTCATTGCGAGTCGTCGCGTATGCTCGCGACCGCTCACGATGAAAAACTACCAGTCCGCGTTGAGAAAGCTGCAGCTCGAGTACAAATTTACTAGAGTGGCAGAAAACGACCGCCTGCACTGTGCAAGATGCCGTTTGCAATGATTGTACAGTGCAGACAAGCATCCGGCACTGTGCAATCAGTACGAACAACATTTTTCCTACCGCATTATGCAGTTCGCGTACCTACGCATAACTCGTGTAGTGCAAAGTGCACTTCACGTAGCTACGTGTAGCACTACTATGCAAACTACGCCCAGGGTTGGTTGGAATTACTTTTTCCTGGGCCACCTGAAGTGTTGGAGCAAAGGTTGGGCCAAATAATTTCTTGTGAATGGAACTGAGTGCGAATGCTACGCTGTTCCTTTCTTTTTTTTGCTCTCCCAAATAAGAATAAGAAGACTCCTAAATACTTGTGGCAATTGGTTTCTTCAATTCTTTCCAAGTTTAAGACCCATGCCAGCTTCTTGGGCTTTCCTGAGTGAACCACCAGGATTTTAGTTTTCTTATTAATGATCTGAACGCCATTCTTATTTGAGTATGTGGCGGTTGCATCCAGGAGCCTTTGTAGACCTATCTTTGTGTGGCTTAAAAGAACCACCTCGTCAGCATGCAATACATTTGACAAATGTAGACTACCTAGTTTGGGTGTGTGGGAGTTAGCTAGATTCACAGCTTCCGGGAGATCTGATAAAAATAAGTAGAAAGTGTGGCGCCAGAACGCACCCTTGCTTTCGGCCTTGCGTTGGCGAAATTGGTTGTGACAGTCTAGAGCCATCTCCAATTTTGATCCTGACCCATGTTTCCTGTTGCAAAAGCTGCACAGCTCTCAGTAAACTGTTTGGAATGTTCAGTGAGGAGAGCTTCTGCCACAGCTTTAACCTGTTGACCTTGTCAAATGCAGATTTGTAATCAATAAACCCCAAATAAATCAGGCTGGTACTGATCTCTGCCTGGTCAATTAAACAGGAAAGTGCCATAAGATTGACCGTAGTACCAGTATTGCTCGTAAATCCGGTTTGGTTTGGTGGAATTATTGTGATGCGAGTAGAGTTCTACTTTCATGCCAAGTTTGGTGTTAATCCGTTCAGCTATGGGAGCAAAAATGTTAAAACACGTAGCTTTTCACACCCTTCTATTCACTTTTTTTAGATAGATAGATAGATAGATAGATAGATAGATAGATAGATAGATAGATAGATAGATAGATAGATAGATAGATAGATAGACAGACAGACAGACAGACAGACAGACAGACAGACAGACAGATAGATAGATAGATAGATAGATAGATAGATAGATAGATAGATAGATAGATAGATAGATAGATAGATAGATAGATAGATAGATAGATAGATAGATAGATAGATAGATAGATAGATAGATAGATAGATAGATAGATAGATAGACAGACAGATAGATAGATGGATAGATAGATGTTCATATAACCAAGAAAGAAGTTGCTCAAACAGATGAATTCACATGAAAAAAATATATATTTTCGATATAACATTCTGCTTTCTGCCTTCCACTGGTAGTATAACATTCCATTCTCAGTGAACAGTGATTTTGAAAAAGCATCACTAATTAAGAGTCCAATCTTGATGCAGAATCACTGTACTGTTAGAATGTAAGATATGCTAGGACAGACCATTATAAGGTGGTGTTGTCACATATGTTCAGTCCATAAAGATGCTAACATTTTATTTGGCACATTTATAGGTTTTTCTGCTATCCAGTAATTCTGTTTTGAACATATATTCCTCGGAGAACAGCTGACAGCAAAAGCTCTGGGTAATGAAAATTATTATGTACAAGTTTGTTACATTTCTCAGTCATTATTGCTGATTTGTGTTTCCCGCAAAGTGTGCTGAGATTGTTTTATTGCTTTATTTGCGTATTGGTTTTCCAGTTTTGAAGTTGACACTCAATACCTCAAATCAAACAAGATGATTGATATGTAAAATATTATCATATGCCAAATACCCTTCCTGTAACATAACTGGTGATTGTAGAAGTGTATTTACATGTAATGCACCCTTTTCAAGCTGCAGCATCATTGGCTACAGCTTGTGTTTTTAATAAAGGTGTTCTACCGTCCCCGGGACTGGTTTAATTTCAGGCTGGCACACATAATTTATCGATGTTTGCCTTGTGATCATTGGTTTGTTGTATATATTTTTGTCACAAATAATGTTTGGTATTATGTATGTGTTGTATATATTGTCTCACAAAAGAAATGGCTCTAAATAACGCATACAAATGTGTTGCAATTGTGTGATTCACTGATGTGGTGTTTCCTTTTAAAAGACATGTCCAATCGATTTATGAATGTCTTTTTGAATTATCAAAACTATGCAGAATAAATGCTCAAAAACCTCAAAACTAGTGGTCTCAGGTTTATCGCGACAATTTAAAAAAAAAAACCTGCTGTGACACCTTTCTAAGACAAAAAGGCAACAGCAAAACATGAAAGTCAAAAGCACAACCCAACAACAATCAACAGACTCCATCCACTACCTATTCAGCTTCCCCATCTATTTCCTTGCATTAAGTGGAAATGTATTATTCTGAACTCAGAAACATTATATGTTGGGTACACATTTGGCATGTGGGGTTACATATATGAACGAGGAACTGCACCTTTTGGGAACAGCGTGTAGGTCTTTTGGCCTCTTTTGGAAGTTTCAGGGAATGGAACCAATGGCCTGTAGATTTGGACTCTATCAATGGTATGTGTGCCCTTGTCATCCTTATGTACCTTTTCTACAGCCCCAGTGTCAATCTTTGAATTCATTGAAGCAATATTTATTGTGATATAAATAATTTCCATTGTAATTGAGACTGCATTTGTATACTTAATAATTTATTTGATTTGTATTCATATAACTTAAACAGTGCCTATCCAAAGGTGTGCAACTCAAATACATTTTATAATTAGCTAAAAAAAAATACATCATCACAAACCGGGAACAGAGTTTACTAATTATATCTATAAAGGTAAGTGGATTACATTCAGGACAATGTGAAGGCGTGAGAGCTCCCTCGATGCTCCGCATCTCGAAAAACTGCTTCCGGGGGGACCGCAGCCACATACACGCTAGCGCGATGGCGGTGGGGAGAAGGGAGGAGAGAGCCGTGTGTGAGAGAGAAAACTGAGAGTAACGCAGCACCTCTACACAGTCACCTTTCAGGCTTTGCCAGTGATAGATTTGATGAGAATCCGTGAGCTTCGGACCATCAAGTAAGACTGGATGTCCCCACGAATCATACTGCCACTCGAAGTAAGCTGCATGTCTAGTGAAAATTGATCACTTGATTAAGATGGGAGTGTTTGAGACCCACAAATAAACAACGGGGGTGGGTATCGTATACTACATTTATATTCCACAAAAGACCAAGCACCAACCAGCCTGGTTTTAACATCGAAGGTGACTTTGGGTGGTACATTTGGTACCCCCAGAAGTTACCCGTTGCACTAGGAGTCACAGAGGTGTCCCACACAGCCGTGGTGCGGTTTGTGGCTTCTTGAGCTCCTCTTGCAGCCATCCGCTGTGGTGCTGGGAAAGCCCATATTGTATTGGGCGCAGACGATGAATCGCCCCTTTCAAAGTATTTAACCTCGGAAAATAGCTCCCGGCTCCTCCCCCTTTTGACCCGAGGCAGAGACAATCCATGCACAAGGTGATAGGCAAAGTGCGTGCCCCAGTGAAGTCGATTAGGTGTTCCAGAACTCTCAACTATCATGGGGTCGCAGGCGGCTATAAATCTGTGAAAAAGGAAGACAGACAAAATATTTTCAGCATGCAAGGAGATGAGAAAGAAAATGGCAGCCCAAATGCGATGGTGGGTACGCCATGCCAGAAAATTATAACTTCGAAACAGACCCGCCATCTTTCCTCAACAAAAGAGAGTCAAAGAAGACCAGAAGGGTGCTACTTTGGAGACCTCTGGCAACTCCAACTCCGATTTACTTGTTCTTCCCTTGGATCCAACGGTGACTCTTTAGGAAATAAGTCTCTCCTTAGGAGAATTATCCATAACACTGCAACACTCTCCACAATCGAACAAGATGAATCAAATGCAGGGATTCAGCCAACGATAAAGCTCCAACCTCAATCTATTGACTGTTTTCCCCTTCAATGTTAAATAAACCTTCGGTGAAGTGAAGCACAACGACGAAAAAGGAGTCAAACTCCACAAAAAAAGATAAATGGCATACAGGATAAAATCTCACATGCAGTCTCGATTCCACCTTTGCCATCGTCTACCCTACCCTCAGAGAATGTCCTCTGTAATGAGAGCTTAAAAGCTGATGATGTGGACGAAATTTCAGCAGAACAATCTCCACAGCTGGCTGAGATCCAACAGTAGATATTAGGAGTACTCAAAGAATGGTGAACTCAAAAGCCAGAGGTCACCGGGAGCTGCACTAACAACACTATAAAAGAAACGATAATATCCAACAGCTTAACATTAGATGGAATCAGGGAGGGTAAAGGATTTCTAGTCTTTAATTCTCTCAAATAAAGATGCACTCATCTATAATGAAAGATAAATCTAAGCTATCCGAACTTGAGATGAAGCTGGAAAACATACAGAATTTTATCTCACCGCTCAGACCTATGTATTGTTAAAGAGTTCCTGAAGGAAGCGAGAATGTCCAAGATGTGATTATATTCATGTCTTATCTAATCAAACAATACATGATTCCTGGACATTAAGATAGGATGGAAGATCTCTCTATAATACGCTCACATAGCATGCCTTCCTTCCATCCGCCAAAAGCCAGATATCCACGCACCTTTGAGGTGAATTTTGGAGACTATCTATTAAAAGAGAAGATCCTATTAAAAACCATCCAAAGCAAAGGATTCCAGACATCTGACAATGTTTAATTCAAAATCTTCTCCGACATGTCTGCGACCACAGCACGGTGTCTCCGAGAATTTAAGGCTATGGTCGATCCCTTAGAAAAACAAGGAATACAAGCAAAACTGGTTCAGCAATTCAAACTTAAAGTTCTTTTTTAGGGACATTTGTAGGTCTTTTCTTCAGTGGAACATGCCAATGAACTTTTGCACTCCATCATCCAGAAGAGGAGAGATAAAAGGAACTATTAATAACTGTTAAGATCATATCACACAATAAAGCATTAATAGGAATTAAATATTTCCTTTCCAGGGTTTTCCCCTCTATTTTTTTCTCTTTACCTCCCTCTCTTTTCTCATTCTTTTTATCTAGTCTGTTTTTTTCTCCTGGGGGGGGGGGGTCTATTTCTATTTTAAGCCTTTTAAGGTGGAAAAGCCATGTCACAACAGCCACAGTAGCTGGTGCCAATTGAGAGCAGTCATGGGTGCAAATTCAGGGCACCCAGCTGGGGGGATGGAGGGTTAGAGCAGACTGTCACTCAGAGTCCGTGGCAGGTGAGACACTCAGAGATCTTTGTTCTGTAAGGAGGAAGGATGCAGGGGGTAGGGATGGGTGGTTTGGGATGGAAAGGGGAGATGCTATTTAGAGAGCACAAAATTTGTTTAACAGAATGTATCGATTTCGTAACAAAGAAGCCAATTCTATCCATAGTAATATATGGCTCTTAGATTATTGAGAATTATGTCATGCAATGCCAATGGTTTAAATAACAGAATTACTTTTTGGATGATGCTAGCTTGGTTCAGATCATTAGGAGCGAGAGTAATAGTTTAGCAGGAAACTCATCTTAAAGACAACAAGACTCCTCCCAGGCTTTATCCAACCCACCCTTCTTGCTTTGTATTTTCTGCATAAATGAAGCTACAATGGTTTCCTTTTCATATTTATTTAACTGATAAATGTATATTCGCATATAGATGTCCAAAAGGTTTCAGCAGTATACAGTGCAACAGCGTTATCTGAAAACACTTGCATTGTAGAATAGCATAAATAACTGTGGATCTGCTCTTAATTATGCATAATTAGGAAATCTATTGTCTTTTTTCAACTTCCATACCTCTCAATCTGTACACCTACTGACCGGGAACTCATGATTGACACTAGAAAAAAATCATCCATAGGGGGCTATTTTCTGTATTTTTCTGCATTTAAAAATAAACACATACAGGAAACTAAATAGTTTTCTGTCTGTATTTTGTTGTAAAAATCAGTAAAAACGGAAAACTGGGAGCCCTAATTATGATAAAACAATTCATTCACAAAAGAGAAACTCACTTTGGAGAAAGCCTTAACATGGAAAGTCAATAAAATAAAATCCTATGGTTCATGGCAATGTTTATGTTACTGTAAGGAGCAGGTCGAGTTCGGCCGCAGCTTAGAGTTATGTTTTCATTAACAATGAACATTTCTATTAAGGCAAGTTAAAGAATAACTGTTATGGTCAAGGTAACGAGTACTGGTAAGGTTAGACTTATTAAGACTACGGCCACATTTAGGATTAGGTGTAGGAGTTGATAAAGGGATAAACTATGGTTAGCTCCTTCGCAGCGGGGGTAATTCCCCCGCTGTGCTGGGGGGCGGGGAGGGGGCGCGCACAGCGTCCCCCCGTTGCTCGTGACGGTGGCGCTGAGCTCATCAAGGCCATACCCGTTTCGTCGGAACGCTCAGCACAGCGGGGGAATTAGCCCCGCGTACAAGCGGTGCGGCCGTTATGACGAGCTCAGCTCGTCATGAGCACACGGCCACCGTGCCTCATGAGCACGCATGTGGTTAAAGTTTATAGTAATTGTTATGTTGAACCAGTTGTAAGGTTAGATCCATGGTCAGTGTGAGGATCAGGATTAGGGTTAAGGCTGTATAGGCAATTCTGGGTGAATTAAAATCAATTTTCATTGCACAAAACTTTATGTGGCAGACAAGTAATCTGAATGTAAATAAACATATTTGGGGTTGTTCATTGTAAATTACTATCAGTGACATTCATCTCTATAAAGACAGAGAGAGACCCAAGCAGGCTAGTGTTTTTGACTATATTTTGATCCGTGTGTGTGTGAGTGTGTGTGCTTGTGTGTAACTAATTATAAGCATAAAGTGATTTTTAAAGATGTTCTGAGTTGACAATATATATTTTTTTCCGAAATGGTGATGTTTGCAAATGTATGGACATTTCTCTGCAATATTTTTCTATAGTATTGTTGTTTATAACTGGATTTCATAATTGTAAAAATGTTGATTTTTGAAAATGTGCATGCATTTCTCTCTCCCTCTCTCAATCCCACCCTTTGTCTCTCTTTATCTCTCCCAGTCTCTTCTCTCGTCTATGTATCATATATAAAACAGTTACATTGATTTATGTTTCTTTATAAGCTCCTTGTATGCTTGCGTTTTAGGACATTGCTGTGCAAATGGAAGTCTTATTGTTAATTCCATGAAGCACACTACAGCTGATGAAGAGGAGAGGAAGAGAAGCATTGGACATGTGGCTGTAGAGCAGTAAACATCACAAGGTCAGCAGAACCTGTCACTCTGTGACAATCTCATCACCGCAAAACACAACATAGTTCAGAACTGCCAACCTATTGTTCACAACTCTGCCCACATGCATTTGACCTTTTGTTATGGTGTGGGCAAAGAGCAAGACCAGCTTCTCAATTGATGTTACTTAAGGTGAGGTTAGGAGCATTATTCAATTCTCACCCCAGAGCCCTCTATCAGCACATTTGTGAAATGATTCTAAAGTGTTCCTTCCTCTTCTTTCACAGATCAAAGCATTGAAAGCACTACAGAAGTTGCCCCTCTATAATTGTCTGAAGAGAAGGCGCAGGCGATGGTTCAATGCAGTGTCAAAACTACAACTTGAGAGGCCGAAGTGTCCAGCATAAAAGTTAGAGAAATCTTAGCTCTAAGGCATTGAAATACATCCAAGGGCAAAAGTATCGGCTGAATCAAAAATTAGCTAGCATTCGCGCCAAGAGTTTTCAATTCTATAAAGGACACGGAGGCGAGGATTATGCTTCTCTTTCATTTACTGTAAAACTCACAGCAGCCAATAAACATACAGTTTATCAAAGTAAAACTACATTAACCATCATGCTTGGCCCAAGCCACGCCTCCTTAGCCCTACAAGAGCCCTGGTAACAGTCCCAGCTTCCTCTTTCTTTGCACGAACATGCAACATAAGTTCAATATAAAAGTCTTATCAAAACTCCAACGTGGAATAACTCGGAATCACTTCCAACTTCAGAAAATCTCCAACTGGAGGTATTAGAGGACGGCGTTCCATCTGCAATCTTCAATAGAAGAGGTATCACTCCTTTTTCTTGTCAGAACCTAGAACAAAGATAAAAGAACCCGTAATGTCTGTATAAACAGGATCAATCATAACAACGGGTGGGTAAGCATGATCATAACATGACATAGCCGGGTGGGATAATCCTCGCCTCCGTGTCCTTAATAGAATTGAAAATTCTTGGCGCGAATGCTAGCTAATTTTTGATTCTATTACAGGACCGGAGGCTTCAAATTATGCTAGTTTAACGCTGAATCAAATACCACAGAAGAAATATCTCCCACCGGCTTATAGTAAAAATGTTTAAATGTCGACTCAGATGACCAATCAGCACAATGCATAATATCCTGAATATTCGCTCCCAACAAATATGACTTCGATGCCATAGCACCCCTCACAGAGTGTGCCCCAAACAGTTGAACATCAACACCCGACTCTTTCATGACAAACTTAAGCCATCTGGCAATGGTGGCAGAGGACACTGGTTTAAACGGTTTCTGAACTGCAATCAAAAGTTGCATTACTCCAGTAGGTCTCAGGGAACGAGTACACTCCTCGTATGCTTTCAAGCATTGGACAACACAGAGTTTAGCATTACTATGAAAGGCATTATATTCAATCATCCTAGACATAGTTTTTGTGCGGCCTGTAATAGTAAAGGAAACTCCCTCCGGAGCAAATACTCTACCTGCAAGGTCCAGTGCCCGCACGTCCGAAGATCTCCTGCATGATGATAAACATAAAAGCATAGCGAGTTTGGCTGATAACTGTTTCCTAGAAAGCGAGTCGTTAGAGGGCCAGCTATCAAATAGCTTGATGACCAAAGAAACATCCCAAAGCCCCGAATATTTGGGCTTGGGAGGATTCGCAGCCCGAATCCCTTTGAGGAGTCTGCACACATAAGGGTGAACTCCCACCGGTTTCCCGTCAATGTGGGAATGACCCGCAGAAATAGCAGATCGGAAATTGTTCACCGATCTATAGGCTAAACCGCCCGTCGCCTTTTCAGTCAGAAAATTCACGACGTGTGAAAGGCCTGCCCCCACGGGATCCAGGTCCCGTTCCACGCACCAACGTAACCATCCCTTCCAGGCCGAAGAGTATCGCTTTCGAGTGGAAGGGGCCCAAGCCTGCTTGATGAATTCATTAGCCGCTCCTGAAACTCCAGGCAAACTCCACTGTTGCCTGAAAGCCTCCATGCCATCAGCATTAGACGCTGAGACAAGATCAACGGATGTTGTTCCTGCAGAGGACCCAGGAGCAGGGACTCCGACCAGGGCAACATCCGTGGAAGGTCGCAGCACATCCCCAACAAGGTCGGGAACCATGGTTGCGACTTCCATAGAGGTGTCACTAAGGTCACCTCCGCCTTCTGCTTGAGAATGTATGACGCTACTCGTGGAATGAGTAGAAAGGGGGGAAACGCATAGTTCACTGCCCCCGTCCAGTCTTGTAGAAATGCATCCGTCGCTGCCGCTGCTGGGTCCGGTCTCCAGCTGAAGAACTTGGGCAGTTGGCTGTTGAGCCTGGATGCAAACAGGTCGATCTGGCAAGGACCCCAAAGGTCCTGTAGCCAGTGAAACATCCGGGGAAGCAGCCTCCAATCGCTGTAATCCCTCAGATGTCTTGAATTCCAGTCCGCCACTACATTGGACTGTCCCGGTATGTCTACTGCAATAACCGTGATCTGACGGCTGAGGCAGTATCGCCAAAATTCCTTGGCTACCTGTACTAGCATGGACGATCTTGTCCCTCCTAACTTGTTTATGTAGCGAACCGCCGAGACGTTGTCCATTCTGAGGAGAATGCAACAAGACGTCTGATGCGGCGAGAGAGTTCTGATAGCGAAGGATCCTGCTAGAAGTTCTAAGCAGTGTATGTGTAAATCTAGCTCTTGAGAGGACCAACGTCCTCCTGTGGAAACCGCGCCACAGCGCGCTCCCCAGCCCCAACGGCTGGCGTCGGATTCTATGACCACCTCGGGAAGAGAACCAAAAATGGCTCTGCCGTTCCAAGCCTCTACTTGGTGCAACCACCACTGCATTTCGTCCCTCACTTCCTGTGACAATGGCACTAAGTCCGAGTACGCTAGCCCCCTCTGGAGGTGCTGTATCTTCAGTCTCTGCAGGGCCCTGTAGTGAAGAGGCCCCGGAAATATTGCCTGTACTGACGACGCCAATAGACCTACTATCCTGGCGACCGTCCTGAGAGATACCATCTGACTGTTGAGAAGGGAACTGATCTCTTTCTTGATATCCTTCAGTTTCGATTTCGAAAGGCTTAACTGAGCAGTCTGTGAGCTGATCACAAATCCTAGAAAGTCTGTCGTCTGCGACGGAATCAGAGCGGATTTCGTCTGATTTATAACAAATCCCAGATTCTGGAGCAACGAAATCGTTGTCTGCAGATGTTGCGACAAAAGATCCGGGCTCTGAGCCATGATCAGGATGTCGTCCAGGTAAATTATCAACCGTATACCCTGTTCCCGAAGATGGGAGACAACCGGCTTCATCACCTTGGTGAAACACCAAGGAGCCGAGGAAAGCCCGAAAGGAAGGGCCAAGTATTCGAACCATCGTCCGTTCCACTGAAACTGCAGGAATCGGCGATGGGGAGGATAAATGGGAATAGAGAGGTAGGCGTCTTTGAGATCCAAACGGACCAACCAGTCGCCCTGCCGGAGCAGATCTGCCAACAGATGGATGCCCTCCATCTTGAAGTGATTGTATACTAGGAAGTAGTTGAATTCCCGTAAATTCAGCACCAGTCTGTGACCTCCCCCCTTCTTTTGGACTAGGAAGATATTGCTGCAAAACCCTTGCGGGTTGTGTGTGCACACAGCAATAGCCTGTTTCTGAAGCAATTCTTCTACTTCGTTGTCTATAAAGGTCTTCTCTTGTTGGGAAAAAAGGAGAGTTCTCGGGGCTGACCTCTGTGTAGGAGTCTGAAAGAATTCTAGCTGAAAACCCTGTACAGTTTGCAGGACCCACGCATCTTGTGTCAGAAGAACCCAATTGTGAAAGAAGTGTCTCGTGCGACCCCCCCAGTGGAAAGGGAAAACAATCGAGTGTGCTCACCTGAATTGTTCTGGTTGTGGAAGCCTGCTCTGTTGCCACCTCCTTGGAATCTGCCTTTGTGGAATCTGCCTCTCGTGGGGTAGAAAGTACCTCCCCGGGTAGAGTCCCAGTCTCCTCGACCTCTACCGAAATCGCCTCTGAGGGGACCTTGACTGGCGAAGCGGCCTGGCGAGCGTCCCCGACCTCGTCCGGCCCTATTGAAAACCTGTTGATGGAACACTCGTTTGATTCCAGATTGAGCCTTGTCCAGCGATGTGAAGGTCCCCACGTACTTGGAGACGTCCTTCACAAAGCGGTCACCAAACAAGTTACCCTCTGCTAAGGGGCCTGGTTCCGCGGATGCCAATTCGGTCAGTTTCGAGTCCATTCGCATCAGTAGGGATTTGCGCCGCTCCGTGGATAGAGCGCAATTAGCGTTTCCTAATAAACAGATGGCCCGCTGGGTCCATCCAGCCAGGATATCAGGGTCCACGGGAATGTTGGATTCTTTGGCCTGAAGGGCCATCTCAAGTATTTTAGCCAAAGGGCCTACCACGTCCAACATTTTATCCTGGCAGCTGCGCCAGGCGCGGTCGATGCCCTTTTTCGGGTCTTTGGCGAACTTTTTCAAAAAGGTTAACAGACTAACGTCGATCTCAGGAGTGTCTGCCACCTTATGGGCCAGGTCAGGTCGAGGGCACTCCGAGCGTAAACGGTTACGCACCTCTTTGTCAAAACCTTTCCTGAGGTTCTCTTGCAGGTAATCCGCCACGGCAGCGGCCGGGACCCAGTCAGATGACCTGGGATGGACAATTTTGTTAGGATTGAATGTGAAAGGTGTAGCAACTACCGGGACGGACGCCGAAGGTGTGGCCTGTTTTGCCTTCTTCTTCGGAGGGGCCTCTTCGTCCGTATCAGTGGTATCAGTACCAGTCGTGGTGGTAGTGTCCGTGTCTACATAATTTTGCTTGCTCTTGGCCTTGGCCCCTGTAGAGTATCCATGCTCCGTCTCCGACGCTGGTATGAACTGCAGAGTCTGAGCTTGGCCAGAGGCTGGTAGGGATTGCAGAGCACTTGAATGTGGCCATTGGTCACTGTTACCTGCCTGCGTAGCTGGTGGAGTGGTCTTAGTGGACTTATCCTTAGTGATACCATGTCTTTTAGTAAAATTCTCCAACTGTTTAGTAATAGGCTTAAGAGCCTTTGCCAATGCTTGATGCACAGTAGAAGGCACTGTGCTCTCGACTGCCTTGTTGACTGAGGCCTGCACCGAAGCGTCCAAGGCCTCCACAATCTTGTCCTCAACTGCAGCAGCAGGCTGCTCTCCATAAACTTCTTCCCCTGCCTCCTCGTCAAAATATACCCACTCCTCCATTGTAGAACACAGTGGGAATGACACCACCGAAATGAGGTAGACACAAGGGGAGTAAGAGGGGGGGTCAGCCCCACTGCACACCAAATACACACCAAAGTCCTGTACCAGAGCCCCTCAGCAAAGCTGTATAGGTATTATTGCAGCCCAGTGGGCGTCAGAGCCGTTGAAATACAATATATAGAGCGTGTGCGCACTCTCAAGTAAGGCAACTGCTGTTACAACCAGTTAGGCGTCTCCTCCACCAGCTCTAACTAAAAAACGCGGTCAAAATCGGTGGAAAAACGAGCTCTAGACGTGTGCAGCCCAACCAAGTCCAAATCCTACTAGGAGTAGCCCAATGGACGTGGCTTGGGCTGCACGCGCTTGCCGTGTGGTTCTCGGCTCTGTTTGGCGTTCGGGCGATTAGGGAGAGCCCTGCGCCTTCCCTCAGTAACCGGAGGAGCCCGGCCGAGGCAGCGAGACACCCGCAGGGCGGGGCGGTACAGGCGCGCGAAGCGCGAAGGAAACCGGAGCAAGGCTCCACAGACAAGCGCAGCAGCGCTCCTGAAGCGGCTGACACCGCCGACCCAGAAGCGGGTCCTAATCAGCGCCAAACGCGCGTTTTCCACACCAGGCAACCCAAGGGCTGAAAAATCGGCAAAGAAACGGCAGCGTATAGCAAGCAACAAATAAGGTAAACAATCACCAATTAAACACTCGACAATCGAATAGATAAACAATGAAATTCTTGTGAAGCAATAAAGCACTGTAAGAGTAATAGGAGCGGAGCACTTATCTCTCGCTGTGAGCAGCAAAGAAAGAGGAAGCTGGGACTGTTACCAGGGCTCTTGTAGGGCTAAGGAGGCGTGGCTTGGGCCAAGCATGATGGTTAATGTAGTTTTACTTTGATAAACTGTATGTTCATTGGCTGCTGTGAGTTTTACAGTAAATGAAAGAGAAGCATAATCTGAAGCCTCCGGTCCTGTAATAGAATCGTCTTTCAGACCACACTCCTACCAGAGTTTCCTTCCAAATCTTATTAGACTGACTTCACAGTCAATCACTTCGTGAAATGAAACTACCTTTGATTGACAGATACTACCATTTGCAAAGTAAATTCACAATGCACTCCCCTATTAACAATAAACATTGAAACTACAAAAATACTCTTTTAATCCTAAGCAAACTAAATGTACTTTTTTCAATAAAGAACTAATAATACTAATAATCCTATGCTAATATACTTTTGTAATCAACTAACACGCCTAGAATTTAACAGAATCCCTTTAATTAATTTGAGAATTAACCAATTGGTGTATTATTAATCAGGCATACATGAACAGGATAGGTTTATGGTACAAACTTTGCATACTGGTAACACTTTGAAAATGAATTGTGCGAAGTGCAATGTGTATCACAGCAATACAACAATGCAAAATACAACTGTAGAATATATTAGCAAGGCTTACAAAATTGTTTTAGCAATATAAATAACGACAATGCAAAACACAATGTACTTTACAGAAATACAGCACACATCTAGAGGTATTGGAGAAAATGATGTTCTTCAAAATGTGCACAAAGAATGTACTAACTTGAGATGGTAAAGAATAAATTAAAGCAATTTTGGGCATATAGTGATTGAATCCAGAGACCACTTAAAAGGGTAAAGTTAAAAAATGAGGAAGAAAGCAATTACATCAAATTCAGTAGGATGTATGGGGATGCTGCTTCATGCGGTTGATAATGTGTTATTAGATTACGGAAACGTCTTAACTTTTTATCAACATACGCCAAGAAGACCCATTATTTGAAAGTCATCACAAATACAAGTAAGATTGTCCAGTTTTGCACCAAGGGTTTTCATCCAACAACGAAATGTAGTTAGTTAGCATTTGTGCAGTATACCTTTGGGAATAGTTAAATCATATCAATACTTAGGAAAAGAAAATCGGCTAATTTATCAGAGAAAGAGCATAATTCACCTTTGATGAATAAGGCACTGATTCATAAAAATGCACTTATAGCACTTTAAACCTCCGTTTACACGTTGTCAAAGCCTTTCTACCTGTCCAAAAGTCAGATACAACATGGCCAAACATCATTTTGCAGTTGCAAACCCTGTGATTTTGGGAACTCCAGGTTTTGCCACTGTAAAATCCTTTCCTACATCTGGCCCTTAATTCGGTTAAAGACAAGTGTAAATATATTTCTATGACAGGAAAAGAGAATGAACACCACCAAAATTGGTCAAGGTGTAGAAGTGGGATTTCTCTGTGAGGAAAAATATTTTGCACCAGGAAGAAGAAAATGCTCAAATATGTGAAGTGAAAATGCACCTGACCTTTTTGTTTCTCACGTCCAGAAATAGGAGTGTATATTTTCCAATGTGCAAAAGGAATCCACAGATCATTTGCTATGGAAAGCAGTAAATGGTAATTCGAGGTGTAATTTTGGGAAAAATTTGGAGGCATAATTTACAAAGCTAACTTACACTTTTGAGTAATTTACACTTTGGGGTAAATTTACTACTTTATGCTTATTCACATAATTCAAGAAAAAGGCACTCCTCCAGACACAAGCTGCACGGAAAAGTGAAAAACTGTTGGGGATGGAAATAGTATGTGGACTGGTGACAAAATGAAAGCTGATGTTGCAAAATACAATTGGATTAAGAAAAAAGGCAACAAATGTGTGTAGTTTTTTTCTAGATGCCACTGGCAGTATTCTCAATAAAGTAAGCTTTAGAGGACAGTGGTAAAGGGAATACTCTAGAAAATGGCAGAAATTCCATTTGTCCTCAGCTGCATTCTTCAACTCATTTTGACTAAGGAGAAGGTAGCCCTCCTCATGGTAGTGCCACAGCCGGTTGTTCTCTGGAGAAGATGGAGCTGGTGGACTTGACAACACCAGAAATTAGATTTAGTTATCCAGATAAGGGTGGCTGGTATTCCATAATTCTGGAAGCATCACCTCTGTGCATGACTGCCAAGTAAAGCAGCAATGCTTGTTATTTTTTGTTTGACATTTCCATCTTTATTTATCCATATTTAGTTGTTTGCTAATTTTTCCTGTATTTTTTCATTTTTATTTTGTGTTTTCTGAATAAATAAAACTGCAATGGGTATTTTTCCATATTTATTTAACTGATAAATGTATACTCGGATTTGGATGCCGAACGGTTTTAGCAGTATACAGTGCAATAACGTTATCTGAAAACACTTGCAACATAGAACAGCATAAATAACTGAAGATCTGCACTTAATTAAGCGTAATTAGGAAATTTACTGTCTTTTTGCATCTCCCCAACCTCTCAATGTGTAAACTAACTGAACTGGCACGTATGATTGACAATAGAAAAAAATCACCCAAAGAAGGCCTATTTTCTGTATTTTTCTGTACTTAAAAATAAATACAGACAGGAAATCAAATAGTTTTATGTCTGTATTTATGTGTAAAAATTAGTAAAAATTGGAAAACTGGAAGCCTTACTTATTATGCAAAACAATGTTGCTACTGTTTCTCTATTCCCTGTGCTTTCTCCATCACAAGTGGTTATCTCTCGTGTTTCTCCTCACCTAACTTCCCTCCCCTGCCGTCCATGTTTTTCTGACCATTGTTTGCTTCCCCCACCTTCCCCGTGTTGCATTCGACTTATGTACTACGTTTCATCCATCTTCCTCCTACCTACTCCGAAAACCATCTCCCCTTTTTCCCTTTTAATGCACTTTTGTCCCTACATGTGTTTTTTTATTTACCAGTCCAAATGGCGCTCACCATCTTCAATGTGTAAAATTAAATAAAGGAAATTAGGCAACTATTCGTAATGATGGATGCAAGTGCGTAGAGAATGACGCAACCAGGAACAACCTTTTTTACATTTCTTGAGGCTGCTCATCATCTTCAGGCTGCATTGGCAAAGTCCAAAAGGCGAGATATAATGGCTTTCCCAAAGCTTGTTTTCAGATTTTGTATCTGCTAAAGTCATGAAGGATCCCTTTTCTCCATCAATATATAGGACGGCATAGAATGATATGAAATGTGTATCAGTTCTGGCGCCCTGCATTTTTAGAAACCACTGCCTACATGAGCATATTGTCACTCAGCTAAGCAAAAAGATGCTAAGTCGATTGTGTGACAACCAAGGGAATTGATGGTCCATCCAGCAATGCTTCTCACAACTCTGAATAGTAATACTCATTCTTTCATCAATGCCCTGGGAATCATCATCATCAACAATCTTTATTTCGGCAGCATTTGCCATAAAAGTTTAAAACACACCTTTATACAAATAAAATAATGCGTTACATCATGGGCAATCAATCAGGGCTCTTTAAATCAGCAACGTAATTCCTTGGTACATAACATCGTACGTGCAGTTTTAATTAGTCCACAAGAGAGATAAAATTATTAAAATGTTGATTACATGTTAATATTTTTTAAAATGTAATATTTATTCTACAGCCCTAGATAGTGGGAATCTATTTAACTGAATGCCAGCTGTTTTGTTTTCAGAAGTTTGAGTAAGCGCAGGTAGTAGCTGTGTTCTTTGTTTCAGAATTTGGGGGCATATTCTCAAGCAACGGAGTTAAAAGTATTGCCGCTTTAGCGGCAGAAAACTGCCGCTAAAGCGGCGATAATGAGCTTGATAATAAGCCCTTGAGGATTCCAATAGGAGCCCATGTGCTGGTGTGAACATGGGCTTCTATGGGAATTCTCTACGGCATATTATCAAGCCCATTATCGCCGTTTTAGCGGCAGTTTCCTGCCGCTAAAGCAGCGATAATTTTAACGCTGTTCCTTGATAATATGCCCCTTGGTCCTTGTACTCCAATGTATTTTCCTTCATGTTTTGAACAATTTAACCACATTTATTAAATTCAATTTACATATTTCTTTATTTATACGGCATCCAACAAAAACTACCTCCAAGCACCTGATTGGACCATAAATAAAACATATTTAAAAATATATCAATGAAAAAACCCCACACAGCAATACATATCCACTGATGTGGGTCGTAGATAGTGACGTTTTTCCAAAACTCATAAGAGCAGGTTTATGTCAGCTCTTTTAGAAGAGTATTCTACTTTGTTGTGTCTAACACAAAAAATCCAGTGGTCATTATTCCACTATAATCAGATTTTTGGGTTTGGCAGGACCCTGTAGTTTAGCTGACATGAGCAACCGGTGATGGGTATAAGTCATTAACTTTCTCCTTTAGATTTTAAAGAGTCAACCCATTGAAACGTTCATAAGTCAGGTCCAGGAATTTGATAGTAATTTCGTTTGTTGACTGGGAAACAAAATTCCCTGAAAGTTCTTGATATTAGGCAAAAGTTGGGCTGCCGTGTTTTACTCCTGCTATAATGGATCAATCGTAATTTTGGAACTAAGACATTCATGTAGTTTAGTTTTAAATCAATAGATGAGCAAATAATACTTTAATAGTGTAACATTTCACATACACATGTGAATTTCACATTAAAAATGTATTGATTTAGATTTCAAATGAGATCAACAATACAAAACGGTAAAGCAAAACTGCATAGAACATTAATTCCAGTTCCACAAAAAAAAGTGATATAAAAGCTTAAATGATCTTCCAAAAGATTTTTAAAACTTAAACAGATTTCAGCATGCATACTCATTTGTAGGAAACAGTATTAGATACATTAATTCTACAACTCTAGTAAAAGTAGATCTGCAATTGCAGGACAAATATAAAGTGTGTGTCTTAAATCTTGCCAAATGAACAATCTGAACCTGAGGTGTATCCTACCACATTTTCACAAATCTTCTCTAAGAAATGGTGTGTGCTCTAACCATTGAGCCACACTTTTCCAGTGAGTTACGGAGTCAGTCGTGGAGAACATGAAGCAGCCCAAGCCCGAGCCTGAGCAACTACGGCGGGAGATGCCTCTTGGTTCACTTGGCGCTTAAGGATTGAATCCAGCTGGTGCCTCGGGAGTAAGCAGAAGGAGCGAGGAGGAGGTGGCGTGATCGCTTGAAGTGTCGCTTGTTTTTAATTTTGTCCCCTTGTTTCAACGTCTCCAGCAGCAGCAGTGCAATGGGATTCCTGCCCAGGGGATCACACACAGAATGCCCATCACATGCCATGGCTCTCTCAGTGGCGTAACAAAATTTGAGGGGGGCCCCCGCATCGCGGGGGCTGCGGGGGGTTTGTTCCGCCCCTGGGCTCTCTTGTAGCAAACCAGTGACTTCCAGCGCCACGTTTTCGTCATTCCACTGCGCACAATAATATTAGTCAGTCCTTTTCTCAGAAAAGGTTCAGCCTACACACAGTCTACCGCTCCCTTAACTCAGCCTCAAATCAACCCAAAAAGAGGTCCCACACTTTCAACGAAGTCAGAGGGGCAGGAGGCACAATGTTACTCTTTCCTGCTTTCTCTTAGGGTTGGATACCTCCTAGAATTCTGGCAACAGTTGTCAGCCTTTTTTTACACCTTGCACTCCATCTTACGCCATCCTTTGCTCACCAAGAACGGATAGGCTGGATAAATGGTATTAGTTCACGTAGCAAATTCACCTAAATTAACCTAGTAATATGAACAAGCTAAAGTACAGATCATGTGGTCACTATCCTAAATGTGCAGGCATTAATTGAAACTTTTTGGTTTTGGTATAGATTAAAGATGTGTCCTGTTAAATAAACTGTTACATGTAAATGAAGAATGGCATGCAAAAGACACTTAAACAGGCTCTCTCGTAGAGTTCCTTTCGACATCCCGGACACAGAACGGGTTACTCTCTCTCACTCAGGCGCAGGGCTGCCCGCTGCATTTTAGATGCAGAGACGACCCCCTTCTCCGTTCCATCTTAGGCGCACAACATCCCGATGTGCTGCAAAAGAAATTTGCATTCAAGACGGAATCCCAGCTGTGGTGCAAATTGTGCACTAAGGGTTTATACTTGTTGAGTTTGGAATTGACTGTTTCTCGCTGCCTCGCAGACGGAAACATGAATGAATGTGTGTGTGTTTGGTGTGTGCGTGCCTGGGCGTGTGTGCGCATCTGTGTATGTGTGCATGCCTGTGTGTGTTTGCCTGTGTGTGTGTATGCATATGTGTGTGCGCGCCTGCGTGTGTGTGTGCACACCTGTGTATGTGTGCATGCCTATGTGTGTGTGCCTGTGTATGCGTGCGCATCTGTGTGTGTGTGTGCATCAGTGTGTGTATGCGCATTAGTGTGTGTTTGTGCGTGCGTGCCTGGCGTATGTGTGTATCTATGTGTGTTTGCGTGTGCATGTGAAAGCATCTGTGTGTGTGTATGTATGTGTGTGTTTGCCTGTGTATGTGAAAGCATCTGTGTCTGGGGATGTGTGAGTCCCTATGTGTGCTTGCCTGTATATGTGTGCGCATCTGTGTGTGTGCGTGGGTACCTGGGCCTGTGTGTGTATGCCTGGGCGTGTATGCGCATCTGTGTGTGTGTGCGTACCTGGGTGTGCGTGTGTGTATTTGTGTGTGTGTGCATGCTTGTGTATGTTTGCCTGTGTATGTGAAAGCATCTGTGTGTGAGTGTGTAATTGCCTGTGTATGTCAAAGCATGTGTGTGTGTGTGTGTGTGCGCATGCATGTCCAGGGCAATGCAATCCTGCACTTCAGTCAAGATTAACGTAAAAACAAGCATTTGCAATGCAATAGGTCTCGCATTATTAAAGTTTAAACTATCGGTGTTGCATTATTTAGCAATGCCAATAGCTCAAACTTTAATAATGCGAGACCTATTGCATTGCAAATGCTTGTTTTTAAAAAAAATGGTGCAGTATCTTGGAATGTGTAAAAACAAGGAGAAATGTTCTAACTGTTCTATACTAAGGCAAAAAATACACATTGACATAAATATCTGCTTTCTGGCTGTCACTGTACAACTAGAAAACAGAGCAGAGAGAAAGAAAAGCAATGTTTTGTTTTCATTCTTCAAACAGCTGCTTCAATTATGCTCCATAACGTGAGCTGCCTTCCCCTTCACTGCTGGCTCTGGCAGCAAGCATTGTGATGTCAAAACTCAACTGTAGAAAGTTATTACAGTTGAGTTCCAATGTATTTTCTTTATAATAAGTGACTGAGTGTGTCTCAAGTCACCGATCACAAAGATAAATTAGAGACAGGCTATTATACAGAGGCTGCAAAATCCCATGTATTATAGCACTGTCAGCTACCCAGAAGTTATTTATTTTGAACTATAGAGAACACCTATTCTTGAAAAGTTGATGAAAAGTTGATGACTTTGCATAGTCCAAGACAGAGTGAGAACCTGTCAGTTTACCTGAGAAAGACGGGAAACATCACTTACAACGCAACTTTTACAACGACATACCTTTACAACGCAACTTTTACATCGCAAAAACTTTTACAACGCATGTATTTACAACGAATGTTTTTACAACGCAGGTACCTTTACAACGCATACCATTACAACGTAAGTATTGGTAAGTATATAATTATTTTTTATATGTTATATGTTTGGGGTAAAGGGGTATTTTTGGGGTTCAGGGTCAGTTTTTAGTTTTTGGGTAAAGGGGTATTTTTGGGGTTCAGGGTCAGTTTTTAGTTTTTGGGTAAAGGGGTATTTTTGGGGTTCAGGGTCAGTTTTTAGTTTTTGGGTAAAGGGGTATTTTTTGGGTTCAGGGTCGGTTTTTAGTTTTTGGGTAAAGGGGTATTTTTGGGGTTCAGGGTCAGTTTTTAGTTTTTGGGTAAAGGGGTATTTTTGGGGTTCAGGGTCAGTTTTTAGTTTTTGGGTAAAGGGGTATTTTTAGGGTTCAGGGTCAGTTTTTAGTTTTTGGGTAAAGGGGTATTTTTGGGGTTCAGGGTCAGTTTTTAGTTTTTGGGTAAAGGGGTATTTTTGGGGTTCATGGTCAGTTTTTAGTTTTTGGGTAAAGGGGTATTTTTGGGGTTCAGGGTCAGTTTTTAGTTTTTGGGTAAAGGGGTATTTTTGGGGTTCAGGGTCAGTTTTGGGTTTTGGGGGTACAGGGGTACAGGGTAAAAATAAATTAAATTTAAATTTAAATTAAATTACATTAAATTATATGTTTTTAAATTAATTTACGATTATAAAATTAACATATACTTACCAATACTTACGTTGTAATGGTATGCGTTGTAAAGGTACCTGCGTTGTAAAAACATTCGTTGTAAATACATGCGTTGTAAAAGTTTTTGCGTTGTAAAAATTGCGTTGTAAAAGCATGCGTTGTAATAACATGCGTTGTATCAACATAGATCCGAGAAAGACACTATTGATAGGCCATGTTTATCCTACAAAATTATCTCAACCCAATTTCCCCTCCAAAAAACTTGACTCCATGAATAGATCAAGTTTGCGAACATCTATTAGACATGTCAGCCTTGAGATGGTCTCCCCCAAACCTGTTGTCTCTACTCCTCCATTTTGCCGGATGTATTTGTGTTAGCCTTAGGACTCTGAACACATTACTACTGCTAACCAGTGCTTAAGTGTATGTGCTCACTCCTTAAAAACATGGTAATACTGGCTTACACCGTATTGGCATTTCTAGTTTGTTTATAAGTTCTTAGTAAAGTACACTGCCTGTGCCCAGGGCCTGTAAATTAAACGCTACTAGTGGGCTTGCAACACTGATTGTGCAATCCACTTAAGTCGCCCTTGTTACCATGTCTCAGTCCAGCCATTTGTGAGCCTGTGTGTGAACTCCCATGTTGACAAGGCAAAATAAACCTTTTGCCAGGCCCAAAACTTCCCTTTTTACACATATAAGTCACTGCTAGGGTAGGCCCTGGATAGCCAGAGGGCAGAGTGCAGTGTATTCAAATGTTGGGACATATACTCTTGTGTTTAACATGTCCTGGTTGCAAAAAGCTCTTAATTAGTTTTTCCCTACTGCAAGCCTTCCCTCTCCCATAGGATACCTTGTTGCCTTATTACATTTATCAATGTATTTTCCCAATGGGAAGAGATAACCCTTTCAAGTCTAGTGTCTCTAGAATCACGATTTAAAATCCTAACTTATGGTGAAATCGGACTTTTAGAAAGTTGGAATTTTCTTGCCTTAGCCAATTGGTGCCTGCAACCTACCTCTGGTCACATGACTGGGTGTAATTGGGAGTTGGGCTTTGTGTATTCCTCCTAGACAGCCACACACAATGGAAGTTTAGGTGTGACTAGATGGGCCTTCACTGGTAGGATGGGTAAGGGACATAGGCTCAGCCTCACTTACATCTGAATAAGCTATGTCCTGTCTCCACACAATGGGCTTAGTGTTCCAGCATTGTTACTTCAGCCAGCTTTCAGATAGGGCAGGAGAGGCAGGGAATTCCTTGCACTTCCAAGGGACTGTCTAGAAGCTTCTCCCACCTTCCAAAACCAGGGCACCAGTGTATGAAAGAAGGACCTCAGACACCAACACTTCAGTATAATTCTGGACCTGTTGATACTCTGGCAGGAAGAAGGACCGCTGTGCTGCTACAAAGACTCCCACTCTTCTGAACAGCTGCTCTACAGGCGCTACTTACATGCTGGACTGACCTGCTGCCTGCTGACCTCTTACCTGGAAAAAAAAGAATCGGACCTGCAACTAAGCATGGGCGGAAAATCCGTTCCGCTCGCGGATTTTGCGGATTTTCGGGAAATTCGCAATCCGCGAGATTCGCGAATCTCCCGCAAAATCCGCAAATCCGCGAGCAGCGGATTTTGCTCGCACTGCTCGCACTGTTCGCGTGAGTTCGCGCCCCGCGAATAAGTGCAAAATTGCAGAAATACGATCTTAGCAAAACTGAAAGTAACTACTTACCAGGTTCAAAAGTTCAGGCTCATCATTAGTAGCCATTTCCTGTAGTGCTTCCTGAGGGGCCCCTCCAGAGTTCAGTTGCCAGTTGAAACTATTATGTGACCCTGCTCTGAACCTCAGAATAGTTACACATATGCCACAAAGGTCCTGAATTACAGCTAAGGGAGACAAGCAGGAGCCAGGCTGGAAGTTAAAATCCATTAATCAGCCCCTAATTCATTATTGTCAGTTGGGGCAGGGCAGGTGTTGTAACTAATTTTGCAACAATGAAAGCACTTAGCAAGTGCAAAAGATCACTAATCAGGGCGCACTAAGGAAGCAGGTGCCAGCTAAAAAAATATTCTGTGACACATTAATCAGCCCCAAATTAATTCAGGTCACTTGAGGCAGGGAAGGTGTGCTTTGCTTTGCCGAAAATAATGTACACTGGACAACCAGAGGGTGTGGTGATGAAACAGAGGGTGGCATGGGTGGGCCAGAGGGTGGCATGAGTAGTCAGAGAGTGGCAGTGGTGACAGAGAGTGGCAGTGATGAAGAAGAGTGTCCCAAACAGGCTGGACACGTAGAAACAACAAGTTCGCAAAACTTGCGACCCGACAGGTAAGTTCGCAAATTGCGAAATTGTAAAAACCCTCGCGAACTGGCAGAAACACGGGCGAACACAAAAAAAAAAAAATCCGCAAATTCGCGGGAATTCGCGGATTTTGCGGATTGCGAATCCGCAAATCCGCAAAATTCGCGAACGCGAGATCCGCAAAATTCGCCCATGCTTACCTGCAACTCCATCTTGAACCCAGGTCCCCAGAGTGACTCAAAGGGCTAGTCTGTTGGCCTCCTAATCTGAGCCTCAAGGACATGACAGGCTCCCCACAGCCCCTGCACCCATCTTGAGTTCCTGGGTCCCAGAAGGTGCCTCTCAGGTCCTGGGCACTTGGTGTGGCTCACAAGCTCTTAAATTCAAACTTTTGGGCTTTTGGTGATCATGAACGGGCTTGTTTGCACTGGAACAAGAAAGCTTGTCATTCATTACTCCGGTTCTACTGATAGTTTTGTCATTTTGGTCTTGTTTTTATTGATTTTATTATCCCATATTTTTCTAACCTGGTGTGGGATATATTTATGTGGTGTTTTCACTGTTTTACTGTTTTGAAGTGTTGCACAAATACTTTACACATTGCCTCTTACTTAAGCCTGCACGCTCTGCGCCAAACGACCTGGGGGTTGAGCACAGGTTAACTTGGGGGTTGCATGTGGCTTACCCTGACAAAAAATGTGGTTGCCGCTTGACTAGGGCTCACAGCCCATTCAACCTGTAACCCAATTTCTAACAACATCGAATCAACAAAGTGCTCTACCCTATTCTGCGCCACTTCAGTCCACTCCGCGCCACTTTATTCTATGGCACTTTACTCTATACGACTCTACTTTATGCCACATTACTCAACACCACTCTACTCAACGCCACTCCACTCTATTCCAATCCACTCCACTCCACTCTCCTCTCCTCCACTCAACTCCACACCACACAATATCATTCTATGCCACTCTACTCTACACCACTCCACTCTATACTACTCTACACCACTCTATGCCACTCTACTCCCCTCATTTCTCTTCTATGCCACTTTACTCTATGCAACTTAACTCTATGTCAATCCACTCTGTGCCACCCCACTCCACGCCACTGCACTGCATGCCACTAAATTCCACGCTATTCTACTCCGCACCTCTCTATGGTACTTTATGTCACTCTATGCCACACTTCTCCTCTCTACTCCACTCTACGACACTCTTCGCCACTCCTCACAAGGCCACTTTATGGCACTCTGTGCAACTCTATTACACTCAACGTTACCCCTCAACACCACTCCACTCTACTCTATGCTACTCTACTATATGCTATTTTACTCTATGCTATAACACTCTACTCTATTCCACCCCACTCTGTGCCACTCTATTAAACTCCATGCCAGTCTACACCACTCTATGCTATGCCACTACACTCCAGTCTAAGCCTCTCCACTCCACTGTACGCTACTCCATGTCACTCCACTCTACACCACTCTACTTTGTGCCGCTCCACTCCACACAATGCCACTCTATGGCACTCAACACCACTCTACTCTATGCCACTTTGCTCTATGCCACTTTACTCCTCTCTACATCATGCCATTCTAATCCTCACTACTCTGCTCTATTCCAACCCTCTACACTCTATGGCACTGTACTCTATGCCACTCCATACCACTCAATGCCACTCTATGTTATTCTGAGCCACTCTACTGTATGCCATTCGGTTCTATGTCACTCTATTCTATGTCAATCTACACTACTCCACTCTATTCTATACCTCCCCAGTCTATGCCACTCTACTCTGCACAACTCTACTCTACTCTAAACCCCTCTACTCAAAGCCACTCTACTTTATGCCACTCCACTCTACACCACTCCACTCTAAGCCAGTCCACTCCATGCCATTCCAAGCTACTCCCCTCTATTCCACTTTACTCCACTCTCGTCTAGGCCAATCTCCTCTACATCACTCTCCTCTATGCCACATCACTCTATGCCATTCCACACTACTCTATGCCACTCTATGCCACTTTACTATACACCACTCCACTCTACACCACTCCACTCCACTCTACTCTATGCCACTGCACTCTATAATAATAATAATAATAATAAAGGGGTTTCTAAAGCGCCTGGTGACGCCATCACGGCGTATCCCCGCGTACTATGCCACACTACACCATTCCACTGTATGCTACTCTATGCCACTCCATTCTGTGTCACACTACTCCACCCCTCTCTACGCCACCCAATCTATTCTACGCCACTCTGCTCTCTGCTACCCCACTCCACTCTACACCACTCCAAGCCACTCTATGCCACTCTATGCCACTCCATTCCACTTTACTCTAAGCCACTCTACTCTATGCCACTACACTCTATCCTAGGTCACTCTACTCGGTGCCACTGTACACCGCTCCACTGTATGTCACTCCAGTCTACTCTATGTTTCTCCGTACCACTCTACTGTACAGAACTCTATGTCACTCCACTCTACTCCATGCCACTCTACTCCACTCCTCTCACTCTATTCTCTGCCACTCTATGTCATTTTACTCTATGCCACTTTACTCCACACCACTCTACATCACTGTACACCACTCTACTACATGCCACTCTACTCTACACCACTTCACTCTGCGCCACTCCACTCTATGGCACTGTACTCTGTGCCACCCCATACCACTCTACGCCACACTATGTCCTTCTGAGCCACTCTACTGTATTCCATTCTACTCTAAGCCACTCTACTCTATGTCAATCTACACTACTCCACTCTATTCTATGCCTCCCTAGTCTATGCCACTCTACTCTACACAACTCTACTCTACTCTAAGCCACTCTACTTTATGCCACTGCACTCTACACCACTCCACTCTACGCAAGTCCATTCCATGCCATTCCAAACTACTCCCCTCTATGCCACTTTACTCCACTCTCCTCTAGGCTAATCTCCTCTACATCACTCTACTCTATGCCACTCTCTATGCCACACCACTCTACGCCATTCCACAATACTCAATGCCACTTTACTATACGCCACTCTACTCTACACCACTCCACTCTACTCTGTGCCACTGCACTCTGTTCTATGCCACACTACACCACTCCACTCTATGCTACTCTATGCCACTCCATTCTGTGCCACACTACTCCACCCTCTCTATGCCACCCCACTCTATTTTATGCCACTCTACTCTATACTACCCCACTAGGCACCACTCCAAGCCACTCTATGCCACTCCATTCTCCTCCATTCCATTCCACTCTACTCTACGCCACTCCACTCTAAGCCACTACACTCTATCCTAGGTCATTCTACTCTGTGCCACTGTACACCACTCCACTGTATGTCACTCCAGTCTACTCTATGCTTCTCTACACCACTCTACTGTACAGAACGCTATGTCTCTCCACTCTACTCCACTCTACTCCATGCCACTCTACTCAACTCCCCCCACTCTATTCTATGCCACTCTATGTCATTTTACTCAATGCCACTCTTTGCCACTCCACTCTATACAAATCAATCTACACCTCTCTATTCTATGCCACTCTATACCACTCCACTCCATTCTCTTCCACTCAACTCTATGCCACTCCACACTAATCCCCTCCATACAATGGCACTCTATGGCACTCAATGCAACTCCACTCTACGCGACTCTACTTTATGCCACTCTATTTTATGCCACTCTATTCTACGCCACTATATGCCACTCTGCTTAAGACCAATCCATTCCACTCTACGTCACTCTGCACCACTCTTCTCTATGCCACTCTAGTCTAAGCGGCTCCACTCTACACCACTGTATTCTTTGACACTCTGCTCTACGTCACGTTACTCTATGCCACACTACTCTGCATCACTCTACTCTTTGCCACTTTACTCTATGCATCTCTACCTTATTCCACTCTACTGTACACCATCACACTCTCTGTCACTCCACTGTATGGCACCCCACTCTACTCAACATCACTCTACCCTATACATCTCCACTCTACATCACTCCACTCTATGCCACTCTACTCTATACCACTCCACTCAAAGCCAGTGCATTCAATGCAACTCTATGCTACTGCACTCTTCGCGGCTCTACTCCGCTCTCCTCTACTCCACTCTCCTCTATGCCACTCTCCTCTGAGCCACGCCACTCTATGTTACTCTAATCTATACCATTCCACTTAAATCCACTCCATTCTACTTCACACCACTCTGCTCTACTGTGCCACTCTACGCCGCATTAGGTAATTCTACTCTGTGCCACTCCACCGTATTCTACCCCACTCTATTCCACTGTATGCCACTCTACACTAAGCATGGGCGAATTTTGCGAATCTCGCGTTCACGAATTTTGCGGATTTGCGAACTCGCAATCCGCAAAATCCGCGAATTCTCGCGAATTTGCGGATTTTTTTTTTTTGTGTTCGCGCGGGTTTCTGCCAGTTCGCGAGGGTTTTGTACAATTTCGCAAAACGCGAACTTACCTGTCGGGTCGCAAGTTTCGCGAACTTGTTGTTTCTACGCGTCCAGCCTGTTTGGGACACTCTTCTTCATCACTGCCACTCTCTGTCACCACTGCCACTCTCTGAATACTCATGCCACCCTCTGGCCCACCCATGCCACCCTGTTTCATCACAGCACCCTCTGGTTGTCCAGTCAGTGTACATTATTGTGGCAACGCAAGCCCACCTTCCCTGCCTCAAGTGACCTGAATTAATTTGGGGCTGATTAATGTGTCACAGAATATTTTTTTAGCTGGCACCTGCTTCCTTAGTGCTTCCTGATTAGTGATCTTTTGCACTTGCTAAGTGCTTTCATTGTTGCAAAATTAGTTACAACACCTGCCCTGCCCCAACTGACAATAATGAATTAGGGGCTGATTAATGGATTTGAACCTCCAGCCTGGCTCCTGCTTGTCTCCCTTAGCTGTAATTCAGGACCTTTGTGGCATATGTGTAACTATTCTGAGGTTCAGAGCAGGGTCACATAATAGTTGCAACTGGCAACTGAACTCTAGAGGGGCCCCTCAGGAAGCACTACAGGAAATGGCTACTAATGATGAGCCTGAACTTTTGAACCTGGTAAGTAGTTTCAGTTTTGCTAAGATCGTATTTCTGCAATTTTGCGCTTATTCGCGGGGCGCGAAGTTGTACTGGGAAGCCGCGAACTCACGCGAACAGTGCGAGCAAGCCATGAAATCCGCTGCTCGCGGATTTGTGGATTTTGCGGGAGATTCGCGAATCTCGCGGATTGCGAATTTACCGAAAATCCGCAAAATCCGCGAGCGAAACGGATTTTCCGCCCATGCTTACTCTACACCACTCCACTCTACTCCACTCCACTCCTCTCCACTTCACTCCACTCCACTTTACTCCATGGAACTCTACTCCATGCCACTCTACTGCACACAATGCCACTCTAGGCCACTCTGCACCACTCTTCTCTATGTGACTCTATGCCACTTTACTCTACATCACTCCATGTCACTCCACTTTATGCACTTTAGGTCACTACACTTTACACCTCACTACTCTACCCCACTTCACTCTATACCAGTCTAATTCAAGCCACTCTAGTTCATGCCATGCAACTCTACTCCACTCCATCACACTCTATGCCACCCCTCCCTATGCCCCTCTACTCTACACCACTCTAATCTACACCTCTCTGTGCCACTCTACGCCACTACACTCCACCGTACTTCATGCCACTCTTCTCTAAACCACCCTAATCTATGCCACTCCACTCCACACAATGCCACTCTGTGCCACTCTACGCAACTCCACTCTACACCACTCTACTTTCTCCACTCTATGCCACTCTTCTTTACACCACTGTACTCCATGCCACTCCACTCTAATCTACACAATTTTACTCTATGCCACCCTTCACCACTCCACTCTATGCCACTTCACTCTACTCTATGCCACTCACTTCCATGCCACTCTATTCCAAACCAAAACCACCCTATGCCACCCTACTCTACACCATTCTACTCTATGCCACTCTACTCTACACCATTCTACTCTATGCCACTCTACTCTACACCATTCTACTCTATTTTACTCTATGCTTTGCCACTCTGCACCACTCCACTCTATACCAATCTAATATGTCACTCTGTTCTATGCCACTTTACTCTATGCCACTCTACTCTATACCACTCCGCTCTATGCCACTCCATTCTACTCTGCTGTACAGCAATGTATACTATGCCACTCCAATCTACCCAATCACTCCACACCACTGTAAACCACTCTCCTCTGGGCCACTGTACTGTACACCATACCACACCACTAACTTTTAGCCATGCTGAAAGATAGCCACGCTGCTGTACAAAATGACTGAAATACAGTGGCAAAGCCAATAGCTTTCACATAGGTAAGACCTAATGGTATTTCCAATGCCTGGTTCACTTACCTTTCCTGAGAAGCTGCAGGGGTTTTGCTCTGGCTGCCCCTCCCTCAGTCTTAATGACCTGCTCTTGCCCCCCCCCCCCCCACACACACACACACATTCCTCCTCAGTTTCTCTGAGTCAGTGACGTAGGATCAGAGTAGAAAAACCCACCTGCACTGCAGGTGACCGCACAGGGGAGTGTCTGTTTTGCTTTTTGACCGCCAGACATTGCCGAGTGTTGGGAGGACTGGCGGGGACCCTTTCTGATTTTTCCAGTGAAATAAGGCCCGCCCCAGTCTGGTCCTAAAATAAAGCCACATTTGGGAGTTCAATGGGCCCCACACAGCTCTGAAACAGGATGCCCACCGAACCTGCTGCACTATTGAAAGTTATGCCCCAGGTCTGCATGCATGTTGGTTTAGTGATATATGTATGGCTGTTACTCAGTGCCCACGTGTGTGAGTCTGCACGTGAGCTCAGGGCTTCAGTATGATTAAATCTAACTGGCAGCCTACAAGAAATTTGTTGGATTTCGTGGAAATTTTAATTTTTAAAACAGCTGCTCTCAAAAAGGAAATGAATATTTGATATTTGTTGGTGATTAGTAGATCGAGGTTGACTTATTTCAAAGAAAAATTGAATTTGCCCTTTTAACATACCCTGGATTTGGGTTTCAGGATTGTTTACAAGAAATTGCACCCTACCTTCATCAAATATATTTTTGATAAATCTGTTTATGAGATTAGAAGATTAGAGAGCCGGTGCAGTCTTTGAGTACTTAAAAAAAAATTGTGACCAGAGGTGTCTCTAGAGGTCGAACAAGAACACCTGGAACTTTTAGATGAAGGGGGAAGTTGGATAGGAGGCAATGTTCCGTTTGTTTTGTTTTTCAGCTGTAGAATTTGGACAGAATGGTAGAGAGAGAGCAATATTTTTTCACCTGCTCGAGCCATTTAATCATTTCTGAGGACTGACTGCTGCTGTAATTTGACTCTGCAACAGCGTTAAATATTTATAAACGTCTTTGGAAGATTTGGGAGCCAGACATTTTGCTTTGAAGATACGCAATGTATTTTTTTATATTTTTCTGGTATGTTGGACGTGCCAATTATCTTCTACAGCTTAACATTTCTTACATTCCTTTTCTTTTTTTCTTCTTTTTTACAAAGAGCTATTTTCGGTATTTTTACATCAGAGGTAAACCAATTCTCGGTGGTTGACTTGATTCTCATTTTAGGGAAGGTTAATTTTAATGGCGCCACTTTATTCAGTAACACTTTGGCTGTAATTATTATATAATGAAGCGAGTGGAGACGAGTGAAGTGCAGGAATCTGATTTGAAGCAATTTTCCTAATGAGGGTCTTGATAGATTTTTTCTTGAGGTGTCTTGGACTGTAATAAGCGGCTCCGGTAACCTGCTGTGAGATAGATAAAGAGGTTGGTATTTCCACACCGAAGGAAACAAGTTAATGATCTGTCCGGTCAATTTGTGCTGTAGTTAAATTAGCCAGGGAGATATTGGATTGTCGCATCCAATCTATGGAACAGTCCTTGATATGCATGGGCGATGTAATTATTGGGCCGGGAGAAATTGTCTCCAGATGTTTTAGGATTCTGATGATGGAGGCGTCATTTAGGTTATCTGTCCATCCGTTGAAATTTCCAGCAATTTCTATATCATTTGCCGGAGTTAAAATGTATTTCAGATGATAGGGAAAAAAATCAGCTTCTAAGAAAAATATACATATTGTAGGGGGGTTACGGAGTAAGTAAGCGCCAGTTTATGATGAATTCTATCGCCCAACTACTCAAACGTGATATCTGTGGATGAAGTAAAGAGGGGTATTGAAGGTAACTTGAAAAATAATAGTCACAATCATTGGCTTAAGAGGTGATGCGACCATAGAGATGTACAACAAGCCAGCGGATTAGCTCAAGTACCACCAATACTTATCGATTAACCCCAGGAGCGTAGCCACCCTACCTTCCTGTTATGTTATGTTAGTATGAATTTGTAGAGCGCACGTTCACCCCAGGGTTTCTTGGCGCTGTGTGCCGCTGGGGAACCCGTCCTGGCTTTCCCTGTGAGATGGTCCCTATTGGGCATCCCCAAGGTGAAGACAGGCATCCCCGGAAGCGAGGGGGCCGTTGTGGAGATTAAGCAAGCTATTGCCCAGAGTTGCAGTGTGGGACCCATGGTTAGAGAGGCACCGAGGCGAGATTTATCAAGCCCGCTGACATTGGTTCTGTACCCCGCCACGTCGGGAATTGAACCCTGGTCCCGGGCCGACCTCTGCTTCTGGGTCTACCGCCTCTAACCGGTGAACCACACTTCTCCATGTCCACTCAGAATCACTTTTCAAAGGTGTGCTAGTTTAGAGCAGGGGTGGCTCCTCCGCAATGGCGGAGGAGCATTGCCCCCCCTGCCTGGCACAGAGCCAGTAAAGGAAAATTAAAAAGATGCTCTAGCATTGTTTTTTTTTCGTTTGCCAGCTTGTGCAGGGAGGATCGGGAGGAGGAATGCGTGTGCACTCCCTAGTCCCTAAATTCTCATGTGTGTTTGGCCGGCCGTCTCAAGCCAACCAAAACACACATGCACACTTAGGTTTCTCCAGCCCAGGTGCATTCACTAGTCGGGCTGGAGAAACCCCCACAGACTCCTTGGTCTGAGCAGGGAGTCTTTTGTGTCCACTCAGATCTATCCCTGCGCTGCTCTGCAGTGCAGGTGTTGGCTGGGAGTCTCTCCCAGGAGCTGCTGCGACCAAGGAAGCAGACAGCATGAGCAACGTGACGCGGAGGGAGGCCAGCGGCATCAGGTATGTTTTTTTAATTATTATTAATCACCCCATGCTCGCTGTCCCCCCGCCCTAACCCCTCCCACCTCACCACCCTTTGTTACTGACGGCCGCCACTGCTTTAGAGTGCGATTGTCACTTTCCAAGTCTCCACAGGAGACACTGATCTTAAAGAAGTAAATAAATCATCCTCTCTTGCAACGACTGTTTGGGACAAGAGGATGTGCATTTGTCAGGAGAGGTTACTTTGCACACACTGTAATCTGAATGAACAGTCTCTGTGGTGAGCAACCTTGGTGACCAACTCAACAACAAGTTGTCATTATCAAAATAACTAGACAAAACTGTTGACATCTAAAATCTAAATTTGGTGTGACACATCATTACACCATCGTTGCCTATGTACCTATGCACTGTCATCATCAGACAGATAGACAGATAGACAAGGGACATTTGTAATGTACAAATGTATCACCCCTAAAGGTTTCAAGGCGCTGGCGGGCCATCAGGAGATTAAGTGAGCTTAAGAGTCACATGATGCTGAGCTGAGCTGATGCTGGGGATCGTAATGTGATCCCAGCTCTCAAGAGTCAGCCACTCTGGCCGCTGTAATCCTTGCTAGAGCTGAGAAGGCAACTGCTCTTGGTCTCCTGCTTTTCACTGTTGCTAAGTTCCAGGAACAGTCAAAGGAATGCAAACCACAAATGTTTGGACCACATGTACCATTCACTGAAAACTTCTCATTGTGTGTCCTCTGAATCCTACTGAACACAAGGCACTCTAAAACCAAGACACCCGCCTATCAATGCCGCCCATTTATAGATGAGATGTTTTCACTCCCCTCTGCTTGAATGCAAATGTACGTCTCGCGATGCCACGGTGACTGACGTCCTCCTGTACACTTGAATTATTGCAACTCGCTCCATAAGGAAATCTGAGAGGAACAAGACCATCTTCTGTTCAGTCTTGAACCACAACAATGTTTCTAGATTCACTTTAGACTTCTGACGTGGCGGCCGGTGCGTTTTAAAAGTGGTGAGTCAGAAAGTTGTGAGTCGAATATAAAGTGTGCGCGAGTTTGAATCAGACATAGGTGGAGGATGCAAGAGGTTCTCACCTAGCAAGAAAATTCGAGAAATAATAGGAGTAGATGAAGTATTTTCAGTGGATGTTTCACTAAAGCTTACCATTCAAAAAAAGAAGCAAATAAACTCACAAACAGACTTGCCACTCTCCCTGCCACTCCTTGCCACTTGCCACTCTCCCTGCTCAAACACAGACACATTACTCACCCGGCACTCATACAGGCATGTTGAATATAAGACGATAAATATGAACATTGCCGGCGCCATCTTGTGTAACATAGGCCTTTGCGTGCGGGTAAGCGGCAACCATTTTGGACATCACGGCAGTTTCATACACTGCTGGTCACCTGTGTGTCACCCTGACCGCGCCATCATCACCCGCGCTCTGATTAAGCCGAAGCACACAAACTGGGGTCATAAAACCATGTCAGCATTACGGTGCCCCAGAGTCACTTCGGCGCCAAACCCACTTGTCCTTTCATCCTCCATGCACAGGCAAGCCTCCTTTTATAACCTCCTTCCCTGCACCTGGCCACTCAGTCTGGTCCCAGCCACTAACCGACCCCTGTGGACATTGTTTATTGCCTACACATGGCAGGGCTTGTTTCACCAACAAAGCAGCCTGACTTAATCAATAACCCAAACCCTTAGATCTGACCGATCCCACGTTCTTTTAGATCCTGTTGGAATGTCCAGCTGCGAGATAGCGATCATCTGTTACATCTGGGTGGGGGACGATTGCAGCAAGTTCTGTGTGGGAACTAGCTTAAGGCGGGGATTCCAAGGATGTTTGAATATGCAATAAAGTGATGTCAGGAATGTTTTACCATGTAATAAACAGACAGAAAATAGTATTAAAGGCCATGCCACAGAGATGCAGTTAGAGCCTCCTGACAATAGCCCCAGTGTCTGAAGTGATGTACTCTACTCTAGAGCAATAAACTTGTTCTTCGCCTTCCAACCCCCAGCGCCTGCCTCGTTATTTTGATCACTAATCTTAGAGTGAATTAGAGGTGGTTTGCACCAAGCGGCAACGCAAGTTTTGGGAGTCTCGCTGCTTTTCATTAGGCATAATGTTCACTCTGCACTCATACAGGCACTTTGCTCACCCTGCACTCAGACAGGAACACTGCTCACCTTGCACTCATACAGCATCCTCACAAACTGCACTCATACAGGCACACCACTCACTGTGCACTCATACAGGCATACCACCCTCCCTGACCTCATAGTGTGTCCCCACTCCCCCTGCACTCATTCAGGCACACCCTGCACTCATACAGCAACCCAACTCACCCTCTACTCCGACAGTGTCCCCACTCACCCTGCGCTCATACAGCTTCCGCACTCACCCTCTACTCCCACAGCATCCACACTCACCCTGCACTCATACTGTGTCCCTACTCACCCTGCACTCATTCAGGCACACCTCTCACTCTGTGCTCATTTAGGTACACCCTGTACTCGTACAGCTTCCGCACTCACCCTGTACTCGTACAGCATCCGCACTCACCCTCTACTCCTACAGCATCCACACTCACCCTGCACTCATACTGTGTCCCTACACACCCTGCACTCATTCAGGTACACCTCTCACTCTGTGCTCATTTAGGTACACCCTGTACTCGTACAGCTTCCGCACTCACCCTGTACTCGTACAGCATCCGCACTCACCGTCTACTCCTACAGCATCCACACTCACCCTGCACTCATACTGTGTCCCTACACACCCTGCACTCATTCAGGTACACCTCTCACTCTGTGCTCATTTAGGTACACCCTGTACTCGTACAGCTTCCGCACTCACCCTGTACTCGTACAGCATCCGCACTCACCCTCTACTCCTACAGCATCCACACTCACCCTGCACTCATACTGTGTCCCTACACACCCTGCACTCATTCAGGTACACCTCTCACTCTGTGCTCATTTAGGTACACCCTGTACTCGTACAGCATCCGCACTCACCCTCTACTCCTACAGCGTCCCTGCTCACCCTGCACTCATACAGCATCAGTACTCACTCTGCATACATACAGGCACACAACCCACTATGCACTCATATAGTTTCCCTGCTCACCCTGCACTCATACTCGTACAGGCTTCTCTTTCAATGTCTTGGCATAGGTGCAGTGAGGCCAGGACATTGTTAGTCTCACTTGGGATGGCAAAAGAAATGGGTCTGTCCCGATCCAGCACTGATTCCTTCATTTTGTTTCAGTACAAGAGAACATTGCGCCACTGGGCATCAGTGTGGTCCATGGCCCAAAGGAATTTAATTTACTCAACAAACACAACTACTCTGCAAATGTAAAGGTTAGTGGTTTTTCCAGTAGTTATTCTGCTTAGTAATGAGCTCTCAAGAAAAATTGCATCCATTTACTCCTGGTACTTTGTTATGTATTAATACCCGGTAAGGTTGATCATTATTGGGTGCTATGTGGTTTCTGGTGACTGGTTAGTGGGATAGATAGGCTGGTGGAGATAAGTTAATCTTAGTTTTAAAGAGGAGAGTTTGTAATCTATGAAATGAGGTATTATCCAATTACAGAATTACAGTACGAAGGACTGAGGCAGACAGGCAAGAAACTGATAGGACACTATTGTTTACTTCAACTAAAATACTACTCTCTGAGGGCCTCTGCAGCCAACTATCAAACTAAGAATACATTTGAGTACCGTCATACCCCAATGCCCCTGCTGAAACAACGCTCCTGGGCCTTGTGGTTCTACTAGGGAACATATGACTATGGGCACGTACAACACAACGGCCAGACGTCTCCGCTCTGGGATTATTTATATTAAATGTCTTTTCACTGCTCACACTCTCACTTTTTTGCTATAAGACTCCTTGATGGTATAGTGCATGTGGTCAGGGCCCTATATTTCTAGTCCTCGCCTTTTACAAATCATTTTGTCAAGGCACTGGCAGCCGCATGTACTAAGCAATTAGAGGACTGCACACAAGCAAATTATTAGGGCGAGCCAAGCCAGAGGTGAACCATGGGTCTGCCTTGGCGCTAAGAGTCTGTGCATGAGCTGAACCATGAAATTGTTTGGCATGTACATTGCGCAATAAACTCAATGTGAAAATATGAAACAACCACTTCAAAATGTAAAAAAATGCATTTCTTTATCACGTGGAAGCGTTTCACCTTAGTACATGAGATTATATCATTTTTTAGACAGGCATTTATTTAAGTGATAGTTTTTAGAAACAGTCATGGCTGCTGCCCACCCCCAACAACAATGCCATTGGTAGGCACGTAAAGCCTAAATGTGGCTTATTATAGAAGGAGAAACATCTCAGTCTATTTAAGCAATGAAAGTGGTGCTTGTGCAGCACACATCCTGAACCACTAAAAGTATCTTATGGTGTGCTCATATGTAACAATAAAGGAAAAAAGGCTTTGTGAAATAAAATATGTGGCGAGGATCACACAATTTGGACAAGAAGGGAAGTGTATATTGATGACAGGTTATCTGGTTTTATATTTTGAAAGGTAGCCACTCGATGGGTACCTCTGTCTCTTTTTCTACACTTTACATCAAAGGTTACTGTACTGTCTTTCATTCTTGACTCACAGGAGAAAAATTGATACAGAGATAGCATACCCGACTCAGGGACCCGAGACCTAACTACAAAGTCAAGAATGCATTTCTTTGGGGAATAAGACACCTGTGGGAGCTGATCTCCTATCACCTTAATTGAATTGCAATTTGGGCTTATGGTATTTGGAATCTTGCTAACAATGTCCTCCATCTGGTACCAATGTCACTAAAATCACATGTTGTCATTTCTTTTGTTCCAAATAAGGAATTGTAAGACTCGCACTACTAAACTGAAAACTGTTCCCAGAGACCTCTTTGCTGTGTACTGAGGGCACTTCCACTGCCCCAGGCTATGGGCATACAGTGTATTCATTGGACTGCAGAACTAACTGTGCGAATGTCCACACATTCAATGTTGTGCTACCATGAGAGAATCCTCAAATGTGTTCTTTAGTAAGATGTTTCTTATTGTCTGTTCCCTATCGATGCATGTCCTGAGAAATGTGTTGACATGCCCCAAACACTAACAATGACCACATTGGAACACTGTGGCCTAGTAGCAGGCCTCACCCACGCTGCAAGTCAAAGCACTTGGAGACCCAAGACGAGCTAAACTGCATCTGCATTTCTGTGGCTTCAATTATTGTCCTTAAGAAATAAACCTATCTTTGACTTGCCTGGACATACAGAGATGAAGCTGGGGTGCACCAGTACTCAAACAAAAGCCTGAGGCAGTGATCCCTCTTGCCACCCAACTAGTTTCACCAATTGCGTTTAATATGGAGAAGTTTCCATGGAAGTTAACACCCCCATGCATGTTCTGGGTTGAAAATGTGTGTTTTAAAAATTATGATTAAACTGGACATGGCCAACACAAAGGACAAAGAATGCTCTGAACACACACCTAAAGAGACACTCGCGAGATCTCACAGGTGCTTCCACGAGATCGGACAAGTCTCAACAACCATCTTGGGCAGGGACTTGTATAAAAGCCACGTCCAAGCAACAACCCACCACCATTTCTAGCCCATCCTCACTTCGACAGTATCGTGCATAAGCTCCGGAGACCTGAGGCCTAGTGGCACTTTGCTTAAACTTATTTGAAAGTTATTCTGATCCATCATCCCTTGGTCATTGCCTTAGGAAGGCTCAACACAGAAGTCCAGAAAGCCCAGGTACCTTTAGAGAAAAAACACAAGAAAGAAAAGGCTGCAAAAGCAATCAAAGTTCAAGTAGGAACAAGGTACATTTATACAAGGTAAGCATGAAAATAATACTTATCCGATCATAGAAGGCTGCACAGTGAGTACACGGAGGATGTCTAGTGGCACTCAAGGTACCAGGAACCTGCAAGGTGAGGATTGGAGTTAATTAAAGTTCAAAGAATCATTGTGTACATTTTTCTATAGTAAAAAACTAATTTAAAATAGATCCAAAAAGACAATTTTAGACTGGAAATTAATTTAGTGAAAGACATTTCACACTTTGGGGCCCATTAGGATCTCGATCTCCCGCATGGCGCTGGCGATCTGCTCGAGATCCGTCTCCGCCCGCCACCCATTTCCCCCCCACCATATTACCATGGCGGGGGGGACCGCGGCGGACGGAAACACTGTCCGCCGCTTTTCCACCCGATCAACAAGTTAACCGGGTGGAAAAGGGTTTAATATGGTGGCGGTGTCTGTTGGACACCGCCAGCCATTTTATCATGGGTTTGGAAACATGCCTTTCTGTGACGGCATTGCCACCACAGAAAGGCATGAGGGAATAGACTGTGGGGGCACGTTGTGGGCCCCCAGGGACTGTGGGGGTTGCACCTGGGGGGTACCCATGGTACCCCCCTGCAGTTCCATGCACAACATGGCAGGCACCGTGTGTTGCCTGCCTTGTTGTGCATGGAAGTGCACAACATGCCTTCCTGGCATTGTGGCGGGCGGTGCTGAGTGCATCGCCCGTCACAATGACAGGAATGCAGGATGAGCCCGCCACTATGGCGGGCGCATCCTAATGGCCCCCACGGGACCCCCGCTCTTATGGCGGGCGGTCCCATTTCCCGATAGGATGGCAGGCGGACAAAGTCCGCCCGCCATCCTAATGACCCCCTATGTGTGCAAATTAAAACAATGGGACTATCCCACTCAACCTGAAGAAAAGTGAGAATATGACATTCATATATAAACAGGAAGATTGTGAAAACTAAATAAATCATTCTTGGAAGAGACTTCAAAGAGTACAAAAAATAATAAGATTGTCGTTAATAGTCAAAATGCTAATCCTAAGAGAGATAGGAAGTACAAACTCTGTCCATGATTTCAACAGGGCATTGTAAGGTACAAATTATAACAGTAAAGCAGTAAGATATTTTAGATAAAGTCATAGATGTGAATATATATGAGAGAAAAAAGCCTACTAGTAAAAGTATCTGTGTATTTAAACTAGATGACTTTCAGGGTCGCGAATGAACTAACAATGTCGAAGCCACAAGCCTGTCTAGACACTTACCTAAGTCAAATAAGTTGATCCATCAGATGACAGAGAAATAAGCCATTGTATCTTCTCTCTCTCTCGTCCCCCTCCCCTAACCCCTGCTAGACAGGCGCGGGTCCCAGATTAATTGGGAAGGTTATTGTTAAATTAAACTTTGGAGGGATTTCTTACCTTCCCTGCCAGAAGCAAAGTATTAGGTTAGTGGTAGGGTGATCAGATTTTGATAAGCACAAACCGAGACGGTCCAGACATAAAAGTAGGACAACAGAGATCCCAGAGGGAACTGGGTAGTTAATCAAGTAAAGAAATGATGTTCTCAGAGAAATTAACGAATACAACAAGGAAGACTACATGCTGCTCACCATTCTTGTAGTTGCAAGAAGGAAAATGAAAGACACAAATTCTTTCAGTGTTCACATCCTATTCTGTTTTCTACAGAACATTTGTAATTTAAAGAGCATGCGTGGACTTTATTGTGAATGTAAATAACAGTTCTTGCAGTGTATTTATTAATGACCTGGTTAACAATGAGAAAACCATCATTGGCAAAGCCAGTGGATCGGGGTTTAACCTGTAAATGCATGCAGCGTAAGCACATGAAAGCAATGCAAGTGTAAACAAGCATTTACAATGCAATAGATCTCACATTTGGGAGAGTTAGAGCTATTGGCATTGTAAGTTATAATACTTTTAACCCATGTTTTATTTTGAAATGAAGTGGATGTACGTGGTGTGGAGTGGAATTATGTGGTTTGCATTGGAATTGTTAGGTGTGGAATTGTGTGGTGTGTAGTGTATTTGTGAAGTGGAATTATGTGGCATGGTGAATGCTTAGGGGTGAGAGCTGCAAAAAATGGATGGAAAGGAAGATAGAGAGGGATTGGTAGTTTGTGCACAAAGTGGTGAATAAAATGCAGGCAGAGGAGAGGAAAGAGTCTGTGAGAAAGAGAAAGAAGGGGAGAGCGGCCTACAGACTCATAAAGAGGAAGTGCGTAAATTGTTTTACGTCCAAAACAAACCAATATGCTGATTTACCAGCTGTGTGAGATTTGCAATGATGTGCGTTCCAAGTACATGCAAAGGGAGGGAGCAAGTGGAACATACCTCCACTGAGGGATTTTGTACGCTGTAAACCCTGCAAGATGAGTCAATAAATAAATAAATAAAAATAAAATAAAATGAGTCAGTAGGATGTATTCCACCAGGAGCAAATTCTTGTAGTTATTGAAATGTTATCGAGAGCGGCATAGGGTGAGAAATAGGGGAGTGAACATGAAACCTCATGCCAGTCTTTTACGCTAGCAACAATGCAGTTCAACTCATATATGTCACCCTCCCTACACTTACTAATATTCAATTTGAAGGAGCAAGGGTTCAGGTCTGAAGCCTCACAGCACTGATAAAGTTATTGTCTGTGGAATTTATGGAAAAAAGTTCAATTACTAATAAGCAATGTAGTCAATTGAATAAAAAACTCGGGGCTCGATTCACAGAATGAACTTAAGACTCAATCCTAAACTTACTACTATTTTGGTATTTACAGAATGCACTTACTACTTTTGGCATTCACAGAATGAACTTGCTACTTTTGGTATTCATAGAAGTTAGGATTTTGTCTTAAGTTTGTCTTAAAACAAACTTAAGACAGACTAAAGACAGACTTAAGACAAACTTAAGACAGACTTAAGACAGACTTAAGACAGACTTAAGACAGACTTAAGACTGACTTAAGACAAAATCCTAACTTAAGTCTGTCTTAAGTCTGTCTTAAGTGCAACCCCTCTGATAGTGGGAATTCTGCCTGTTTGTGGCGATTTAACAAATTGCTCCAAAATAAAAAAGCATTGGTAACACTGTGCTGTCCAAAACATGAAGCACAACGTAGGAAAAGCAGGTGTCATGCTGATATATGAAGTGGGGGAAAGCAAAAAAAGAGTGCGCAGGAATGAATATATATTAAAGAAGCATAAGTACATTGTACTTTTCTGGTGTTCCTCAATCTTGAAAGGAAGTGAGGTATCGGCTGCAGGAACAAGACAGGATGCAGCAAAGAAGAGCGATGCTGGAGTGCACCAATGGTAAGTAGGAGGCGGGAATACAGTTTTTTATTGATAAAGCAGGTCTGTGCGCTGTTAGCTCAACCTAAAAACTCTTTTTCAAGGCTGATTTACCTTCTAATCAGTACTGTTTTTATTTCTATATAAAATAAAGGTCAGAGATAAGGAAGCCTTCATTGTAGTCCTTCTTTTCTTTCTATGGCATAAATAGGAAGGGCTACTATAAACTCTTTCTGCCCGATCTTCATTAACATGGAAAAAAAGGGAGAATTCAAGATTGGCAGCCTTTCATTTCATGGAAAAAGACTGGACTGGCCATTTAACCAATCAAGCCTTTGCCCTGATTGGTGGAGCCATTTCAGCCTGGTTTTTGAAGCCCCGGGGCTATCACGGGGTTTTCAAAAAGACTCTCCAAATTCCCATTGTTTGTTTAAGAGGCAGAGAGAAAGAGAAAGGAATAAAGAACGAAAGAACAAGCATTGGTAATGCCAATTGGTTTTGCTTGCCATTACATACAAGCAAGACTGATTCACATTGCCTTAGCTTGTTTACGGTAGACTGTCAAGATTAACGCTCTTTCACATTTCAGCTGGAGGTTTTTATAGCAAACATAGGAGACACTGGAAGGCAGAAACCGGTGTTGTTTAAACATTGCTTTGTTTCCAATGCTGCTTCCAGAGTAGGAAGAATGACAAATTTACCAACGGGGAAACCCAAAGTTGCTGTAAATGTGGCAATCATACAAAGGGAGGAAGGGGAACATCCTTTACAACGGGGATGTTACACCGCAGTTCCCTTACAACGCAACTTTTACAACGCAAGTTGTAACAACGAATTGCACTGGGGGGCGCTCCAGGATAGTAAATAATTTAATTTACTATCCAACTCCTTCCCTACTATCCACGGGGACTGGAGTTGGAATAGTAAATTAAACTATTCACTATCCAGTCCCCAACAACGCAAGTCGTGGTAACGACTTGCGTTGTAAAACATGCGTTGTAAAGTACTGCGATGTAAAACAACGCGTTGAAACGACATACATCCGAGGAAGGAAAGCAAGAAATAGGAGCACAGCAAATGAGAATGGCACGAAGCCATCCACTGTTGAGGACGGATTGGATCTGTGGAGTATGGTATACGATTGCTGTATCCCAACAGACAGCTGGAGCCGTCTATAACAAGACTGCAGAAAAAGTTCTGAGCTGGTTTTAACCTTTGTGCCAGGGAAGTTTTTGGTTCCCAGTATGGGCCTGTGTAGGATCCAGAAGAAAAGGGGGGGGTCACAGGTGGGAAGAATGAGGAGCGAAACACAAGGGAAGGAGGATGGGCCAGCAGAGAGCAAGCAGCCTGGAAAGAGATGCATTCTGTTGTAAGTAGCAATGTGAGAACTTCACATTATTATGTTCGATGTATTTATGTAAAAAATTGGCAAAATTACATGTAGTGTTGCAAAATACAAATCCATCATTTATGACTATATTTTAGCGTGAAATGTATCTTTGCGTCGTTTTGACGCAAGAACATATGTCACTTTAAAGAAATAGTGTGAAAACAAAAGCACTGCGAACAATAGCCACTCGCATTATCTTGTTCCCGTTCATTTGTGGTAAATGTACACTGCAAGTGGCGCATTCCAAGTTTATTTTTTCCACCAATGTCATGTAATTATGTGAAATGGCGTAATTTTAGTAATTACGCATAACAATTGTGGCATGAAATTCCCAAAATTATGCAAATTACTCTGGTGTTATTTAAATTTCACCCAGGCCTAGTTGTAAAGTAGTGCCATGTGCAGTTCAAATGCAAATACTGCCTTGAAGGTGGAAAGATACACCCTACCAGCCGCTAGCATCAGGTGAGAGAAAAATACTCTGATGGGTTGAGCCAAGAAGTGGTTGCCGAAGTCTCAAGCAAACGGCTGAAAAAAGGCTGATAAAAAAAAGCCAATGCATTAAGGAGTTAGAGACGAAATCCAGTCTATTTTAAGCAAAAAGTTAGTTTGACAGCTCTGAAGTCAACCGAGACCTAAAAAGATTTTCAGGAAAGCTCATTTTCAAAAGATAATAAATCGAAAAGCAGCGTTGGGTTTCAAAACCTAAAGAATTCGTGATTCTTCATTCAGAATTAAAAGAGCAAAAGCAGGATTTAACTACCTAATGATTCTCATAATATGTTTATTCTTCTTCAATCCAACCTTTGTCACTTGTGAAACCCTATTTATGTTTTGTGCTTAACTAGTGAGGCTTCAGCTGGTTTAATGCAGACGCAGGTAAATGCCAACAGGTTTTGCATTGTGTTAATTTTTTGGATTGGTTTTTAAATGTGTTTCTGTCATTGAAGATTCACTTAAAACATCATTGATTAGACCAGAATACTAGTTAGCTCGACACTAATCATCTATGGGCTAATTGCACATGGCTAATGGCGCACAGGGTAATTACACTTGTCTAATGGCCTATTTGCAGAACATTTTGCCCAGACCTGCAGCAAATCTGCAAATAATAAGCAATTTACCTACTTCTCTGGCTGGATAATGATTTGGCCCTTAGGCGATTACATGGACAACTTGGCCATACCTCTAAATGAGGTCCTTAAGGTGATGTTGGGCAGTTGCCTGAAGGCATATTCTTTTTTGTCGCTGCAATATTTATAGTTTTATTTTAGATTCATTGAGAGGTAGATATTTTCAGTGTGAGGGTGGCTTCCATATTTATGACTCTGTCAAATAACATTTCCTGAAGGTTGCGGAGCCAACAGGCCAACAGTTGGGACTTCCTGGGAGTAGGACATTCCGTACAAGTCTGTGACTTAATGCAATATCCCATAGCCTGATTTTGTGATACAGCCATGGTTACCAATGCACCAGGGCAAGTGACATCATGTGCCCCTTGACCCCTCAATAACAATACAGGATTAAACCCTTGCCCTTTAGTCTACCCCAATAGACATCAATGGACACAACAAGATTTGGTAAAGTCTTGGCCAACCTTATTGGTGGGATCACAGATGTGCGCCATTGCCTGTTTCAACTACATTAGGACCCAGTAACAAAATTTGATTTACACATTAGTAAATCTACACATGTAAATTTACTCTTACACTGTACATTTACAACTTTTGGCTATTCATCATTTTGAGCTTAATTTTACTACAAAGTGAAGACTTGCATATCTCCAGCTAATGAATTAGGGGTGGAACTAAATTACAAATGTAAAGTAATTACTGGTAAAAAGACCCAAAACAGTATAAATGTACTTGAGCTCAGTTCTAGAGTAAGTCCAGCAACACACATTGCCAACCACTGGAAATGGAACATTTTACTATAGAAAAGAATGGAACTTAAAATAGAACCTCTTGGGAAATAATGATAAATTAGCGTAATTTATTTTGTGGTTTTAAAAGAATAATTTGTTGTAAATAGAAGCTGGGAGCCTGGTATCATTTAGGTTACTTTATTCAAGTCTTCAAGATGTTAAGTTAAGTTACAGAGAAGACTCACTCCATGATGTCACCCAAAGTTCTAGTGGTGACATCATGTGAGTGACAATGAAATCCCCAGAGGTAGAAAGAAGACAGGCTAAATATAACATAATTCTTTTTAATAGTAATATTAATATAGATGCTGAAACTGCAAAAATTAAATGTAACCTTTATCTGATAATACTTGAGCCAGTCCTGAGTAAATTGCCTACTCGGGAAAAGGTCGAAAGTGCATTTTCAAATCTTTCAGGTGGCCCAAGAGCTGTTGCTATGTGAGCAGTCATCTAATTTGCATAGAATGCACTCAGTCAATTCTCCGACAATATCCTGGAAACAATCGGGCCATATTAATTAAGAACAGCAATAACATTATCGCCGCTTTAGCGGCAGGAAATTGCCGCTAAAGCGGCAATAAGGGGCTTGATAATATGTCCTTGTGAATTCCCTTAGAAGCCCAGGTTTGATGTCCTTCACACCAGAACCTGGGCTTCTATGGGAATTCTCAAGGGCATATTATCAAGGCCCTTATCGCCGCTTTAGCGGCAGTTTCCTGCCACTAAAGCGGCGATAATTTTATCGTCGGTCTTGATAATATGGCCCTCATTTTTATCCACCCTTGTGGAAATTAGAGGTTCATAGCACAGCCAAGAGTTGCTTACAGTAAGTGCTCACTTAATGCACACATGCGTGTACATTGCAATTTTGTAAATTGTACACTCAGTGCACAATGCATACATTGCACCTTTCCCCACGCATACTCAAGAACATTTGCTTGCATAAATTACACTGTATTTACAAATGATAATGGACTGCATAGATCAGTGACAAAAGCGAGAAAGATTTATGAAGGTGAAATCCAGACTTATAAGCCTCTTGACTTTGAAAGAACCTCTTAATTTCTGCAGTTATATTTTGCAATTAATAAAGCTCTGTACGATTGAAAAATGTGACCCCTTTAAGTGACCCCTGGTTACATAAGCCATACATTTCTTTTTTGTAGGTCTGGCTCACAGTTTCTCTTTAGAAAGGTTATAGTTGCCAAAGGCAAAAAATCAACTCTCTGCATCTACTTCCCCTGCCACCTGAATAAAAAACAGCTGAAGGATTGTGGGAAGGCAGAGCAATTATCCCTGCAAGCAGGCGGGCATTAGCAGGCAGCATCCTTGTGGCTGTAAGGGTGAAAATGAACTTTGAAATGGCTTAACCCTCTATTAGTGCTTGATCAGGAGAGCAGGCTCATGCCTTCTCTGTTCTCCTCCTTTGAACAGTGATTTTGCCCTCTGGGTGGATAAAATCCATTTAGCCTTGTCATTGAATTCCATTGCTAGGCCTCTTTCACGCCTGTTATTTGATCTGGGGATACAATTTTATCTCATGCCACAGATCTGATTTATAAATGAATGCCTCCTGGAATGAAATGCTACTTTGGAGACATGTTTGGATATCCACAAAGCGTGCATCTGCGGCGCAACATCGACAGCGCTAAAGTGCACGTGTGTCGTGGTCACCAGTCCCGTGCGGAAGTGCTAAATTTTGCTCAACAAGTGTGTGCGACCTATCAAGCACTTATGCTGACTAAGAGATGAGCATAGGGTTTTAAGTGAGATGGAAAAAGTCTCAGAAAGGGGCGTTGTCTATGTATTTAAGGGCCTGGCTTGAACATGTGAACCATATTTCTACAATTGCCATAGTTTGCCAGGACTATTGGCTTTATCAATGTTAGTTAGCTGTTTAACATAAATTAGCAACAACAATGATGTTATTGTGGGTAATGACTATTGGAAATGTTTCAATTCTCAAACTCTGAGACTCAATTCAACAGGTAGTGGTCTTCATCGAATCTAAATCACTCCTGTTATGCTCACTCTACGGGTCCGATTGACGGAACTAACTTACGACAAAATCCTAAACTTACTACCATTTTGGATTCACAGAAGGCACTTAGGGGCAGATGTAGCAACATCCTTGTTTGTGATTCTCAAATAGCGATTTTTTGAGAATCGCTATTTGAGAATTGCAAAATGGGATGTATGTAGAAAATAGCAGTTTTTTAGCGATTCCTTAATTGCGATTAGCAAATTGTGAATCGCAATTAAGGAATATTTTCCCATTCATTTCTATGGGCCAGGATGCCCATAGGAAGGAATGGGAAGTTATTATCAATTTGCGATTCACAATTTGCTAATCGCAAATTGAGAATAATTTCAAGGGAGCAAGGGTGTCTTAAGTACACCCTGTTGCACCCCTGACATTTACATGTGTGCGCATATGGCGCACATACATGCCCATAGGGCATGTATGAGCGCCACATGGCACCTTTACAAATGCAAAAAAGTGCATTTGTAAAAGAAATCGCAAATTACCACCAACTACTAGTTGGTGGTAATTTACTATTTCCTAATGTAAAACCGTAAAACTTGATTGCTTCTCACATAGCATTTAAGGAATCGCTTTTTGCAATTCTTTAAATGCTTGCGCAAAATTAAGGAATTGCAAATTTTGCGATTCCTTAATTTTGCGTTGCGATTTTCATCATACATCGCATTTGCCGTTTTTTTTTGTCACAAACGCTTCTTTTTTGCGAATTGCAGCGTTTGCGACAAAAAAACAGATTATACATCTGCCCCTTACTCATTTTAGTATTCACAGAAGGCATTTACTCATTTTGGTATTCACAGAAGGCACTTACTCATTGATGAGTAGCTTACTCATTGATGAGTGCTGGGAGCCGTATGACACCAACCAAATTCGGCGGCCCGAGTTCCAGTCAAGGGAGGGTATGTCAGCGCAGAAATCAATCGCGAGACTGCTGAACGTTCAAAGGCGGGTGGGTGAATCCAGGAGCAAAAGTGAATTATGGCAATCTGTGTACAGCCACGGAAGCTGGAAAGCAGAAATGCTGGCCGTCTGTTGAAGAATCACAGGCTGGCCAATAATTAGGGCATGAAGCGGAGGCAATCCGGTGAATATGCCGGTGGACGAATGAAGCGTCCTAAAAATGAAACAACATTATTGGTGGCAGACTATTGATAGTCAACTTATATTGATGATTGATAAATGCCCAGAATGTTTAATGTCGGATAAGCACTGGAAAATGGTTCAATCACCATTGCACACAACTCAGTTTTCGATTATGGCAAGGGAAAAAGTTGGTTTAGACTTTTCTGGAACTATCCAACAGTATGATGTATTTAATTTTAGCCACTGTCTACTTTTCAAAATGTATGTACTATAAGTTTGTAGAAACTCCAGACACTGACCCAACCATTTAATTTCTTAGCAAAGTGTTCTTAACTGAAGGAGCTCCAAAAGTCATCATCACAGACAAATTCACACAGTTTGTTTCAGAACAAATGTGTAAATTAAGTCCGAACAAGACCTAAAACATTTGAGAGTGGCATTGTACTCGCCCACTTCAAATTTATTTAGTGGAGCGTGGAAATAAAGTTATGAAGGAGGGCACACAAACAGCCACAGCTTCAGGTGTGGATGTCAAGTATTTTATGGAACAGAAAATGTGGAATTACAATACTTCTCCACATTGTACAATCAATCAATCAATCAAGGTTTGTATAGCTCGACTACTCACCCATGAGGGGCTCAAGGCGTGTACCACGGGGTCACGCCTTTCTTGCTGATTAGATGGAGGGAGAAGATGCACACTTCTCTGTTCTCTTCATGGTTGAACGAAAAGAAAGGTAATGCTTAGATTGTGAGGCGTGATACATCATCGGTGTCCATGAGACAAGCAGCCATGAAAACAACATTGAAAGCAAATGTAGTGCTAATAAGATGGATGTATTAAGTGGAGACTGGGTTTTAATCAAGATACCCATCATAGTTTTTAAAAAAGGGGAGTCTAAGTTTTCCATGCCTTTACAAGTCAGCAAAGTTATCACAGGTGCTGCATTCATCACATGAAATGTTGGTGGAACAAAAGACAACTGGTGAAAGTTACACCTGAACAGGCTAATATCATCCGACGCAAGAAAAGTGATGTGTTTATACTTGACCATAATTGGGTGCATTGGCTGCAATCATATTTTGAGCAAACAAATGTGTGTGGACAGAACCTGGAAGTCACTGGTCAGGTTTACACACTGTTTTGGGTCAGGGTGACAGGGACCCTAAAGGGTATTAGGTGTTGATGGGGCCACAAATTAGGAAAATTCCTAAGAAGTTTCACCATTTCATCAAGTATTAGACTAGGACACTGACAATTGCACATTAATATGTGTATAAGAACTTTTGCTTAATGTAATTTTTCTTTAATGCATTTTGTGAAATTTTGTAAGGGGGAACGTGATCTGATATGTGAATAGTGTCTCGAGGGGCGGGGCCCCTCGGCGCTGTGCTATTGTTTGTAAATGTACACCTGCATGATGCGGACCCTGGGGAGGGGTTCGAACGGCGAGTCAGTTGCGTTTGGGCTCCGAGCCAGATAGGCGGGGAATGCCGTGGGTGAATGTACTTGGAGAATAAGCAAGTTAGATTTCACATTTGTCTTTGTGGAGTCACTTACCACACTCTCTGAAGTGAATTCATTCAACTCGATAGTTTCAGACAATGGAAGTGCAGCTCAGAAACAGTGAACAGGCAATTCTTTATGCTTCTGAGCTGTGCTTTCTAAAATATTGGACTAACTCATGGAAAATAGCAAATTAAATGAATTCACTTTGCACACTGCAGACGCATGAAACAATCGCTCAGCGCTGGGCTGAGCCAGCACAGTGCATCATGTTGCAGCCCCTGGCTTCATTCGTATTTGCACCAGGGTGTTTTATATCTGATCCTACCCATAGAAACTAAATGACACCTGCATGTGGCCGGTATTTTTTTTTTAAACTTTGTGAAAACGTGCAGATTTTTCAGCACTGTTTTTAGGCAGTCAACGAGCCCGGGTACCTAACGCTGGACTTGTTACTTCTGCTAAACAGAAGCATATTGAAAGCAACAATTGAGGGTATTAATGGTGACATGTTGTACCGCAGCGGTCTTCTCTCTCACTGCTTTTCTCAATATGTGTATGTTTCCACTGACACACACACTAGAGCTTCGTCAGGTGCATTTCCAAAAGTACACTTATGGAACCCAAAGGCACTTTGGATTGAGCAACAACTCACAGGGCCAGACAAGCATCATGGTATGCCTAGGATGCATTCTCTGTTAAATGAAAGAAAGGTTTCTCTGTCTTAACAGATCAAACCAGAGATCATGATGCTAGGAGGTATTGACAATGATAAGCACACTTTTTGTTGAACTGAGAGCTTGAGCTCCAAACCACCAGAAAGAAAAATCCCAGAGGGTATTCTTCGATGCAGATCTCTGATTTATTCCACAAGTCAATGTTGTAGTCTGTGGTGTTAACCTATAATTGTCCATGTTTAGGATCATCCTGTCCCTAAAGCATACCAATCAGAGGGGAAGTTAAAAGAAATCTGGGACCCGATATTAGTTTGATGAAGAGGGTACTCCATTGCACCTCAGTACCAAACTGAAGGTCTGCCTCCATCTCTGGGGCCAACATACACCCCAACAGCCCGACGGAGTGAGGGCCTGTGGAGGTTTTGCCGTTTATCCACCTTCTCTATTTAGAGTGGCAAACAAATGGAAACTTTTCACTGTCCTTCAATGGCAGGTAAAACATTGCAGTAGGGACAGTGAAGACTGCAAAATGACCCTCACGCCATGGGAGAAAACTCCCATGGCGAAGGAGTCATTGCTTTTTTTTATTTTCAAAAAGAAAATGGTGCTTTGGGATTTTTCTTTTTGAAAATAGAAAAAAAATGAAAGTTTGTTGTACAGCTCCGTCAGCATGACAGAGCCGCCCGTCAAACTTTCAAAGTATGGGAAGGAACCGCCATGTCGGCGGGTCTTGCTAATGTAGGAGATATCTTCTAGACCGGCAGACATCTCTTAATTTGGCAGACAGGTACTCCCTCAGGGCCACAGAGTACTGACAGAGTAAATCCCATCCACCAAACTGTAAATTGGTCCCCTAGTTATGAGATGGCTATAGCATTATCTATAACAAGTCCCAGAAATGCTAAGACTGCAAATGATGCAGCCAAACTCTGGCCTAACTTTTGGAAACACAACAATGAGAAACTAACCTCCGCTCCCAGTGGAATCCTGGATTAAATTTAAAACTATTCACCATCCAGAAAATTAGTGGCACAATGGTCTTAATTTACCTTCAGAACTTTGCTACACATTACATTGAGCTATGGGAGGAAACTGGTGCCCCCAAATTGAGATACCCCAAGATTTACCTCAATCATATTTCCCACATTTCACTTGATTGGAGAAGGTGTTCAATATGAAATTGATTAAGAAGGCCTATTCAATTACTGAGTTCTAGATCAATTAAAAAACAGAGGATTTGGATTTGGAAGGCTCACCTCCTAATTCAAGGGTGTTTATATATTATCTTAGCATATGAAATTACAGAAACAACAGCCTTGCTGTGGTGTGAGCCAAAGTATAATTTCAACAGCAAATTGGGGCACATGAAAAATAAACGTCACATTGCTTTAAAACCCAAGCACCGGGGGCGTGGCCAAGATGGCGGGCTGAGAGGACGCACTCGCCGAGAGCTCCCGAGCCCCTGGAAACCCTGCACCGCTTATATCCGCTGATTCCCCCCGGATCGAGCGGGGACCGCACCTGGTGACCCCCGCGGTGGTGTGGAGCAGTCGGTGATCCCCAGGTGTCCCGCCGCGGTGGTGATTCCGGCCAGATACCGCCTGAGACGGCGCCCGCTGATCGACTTGTGGGAGGTCCGAGAGCCGCGAGACCTTCAGGCTTGGGGTCCCGGCGGCGTGATCCGGCGACTGCGAGTGGTCTGTCGGAGTACCTGCGCTGCAGCGACCGAGTGGGTGCCGCGGCGGCCTTTCCTGGCGGAGCGGAGCGGAGCGGAGAACGGCGACGGAGGCGTAGCTGGCCTACGACTACTACGCAAGGCCGGGGCTCGAGAACGCCTGCTCCACGTGGCTGCTCCGGCCCACCCCTGGCCGTGGCGGAGCAGAGTCGCGCCTCCGGAGTACTTGCACGCCCAGGCGAGCCGGCCCCGGTTGTCCCTCGCCCTGCGGGCCTGCCCTTCGACTGTGTGCATCGCATTCGGGCCTGTGACGGCGGTAGGCCTCGTTCCCTGGGCGTTGGCCCAATTGACTGTAATGGGCGGCCATCTTGGAGACCTCGGACCGGTAGCCCAGCCTTGATCCGGGCCTCAGCGCTGCAGTGCTTCCCGACCGACGACGGAGTGCCCGACCGGCTTCTGCTGCTCAGCGGCCCTGACCTTAGGCGCCACTTTCCCAAGCTGCGGCCATCGGTGACTCCCGCCCGCCAAGATGTCGAATGCCAGGGGTCAGAGGAGGGGCGACCGAACTTTGCCGGACATGTTGGGACGTGGTGCCCTGCGAAGCGGGGGGAGCCAGGCCGCCCCGAGCTCCCCGGCCCATTCCAGAGGCGCTGACGGCGGAGAGCCCCCAGTGACTCGATCGTTCCTGGAGTCGCTGTTTAGCTCCTTGAGGGAGGATTTTCAGACTTTGAAGCAAGAGGTGGCCGGAGAGGTCCGGGAAGTCCGGAGAGAAGTGGACTCCCTAGGGGAGCGAGTTAACACTGTGGAGGAGGCTGGTCATTCCAGAGATGAAGAGATAACCCACCTGCAGCAGGAGGTCCTGCGGCTGCGGGAGCAACAGATTGAGCTGCAGGCCCACGCCGAAGACCTCGAAAACCGGTCCAGGCGGATCAATATCAGGGTCCGGGGCGTCCCGCCCAACGAGGAGGGTGACGACGTGACCGCCTACCTGGAGGCCCTCTTCCGCGCAATCTTGGGGGAGTCTGAGGACTTTCAAGTCCGTATCAACAGGGCGCACAGGGTGGGCCGCCCTCGCAGAGCCTCGGCGCCCCCCCCGGACATTTTGGCCTTTCTGCCGGACTTCCCCCTGAAGGAGCGGATTCTCCGCGAGGCACGGAGGCAGCAGGCTTTCCGCTTCAGAGATCACCCGGTGGCCCTCTATCAAGACCTATCCACGGTCACACTGCAGAAGAGGAAATCTTTCAAAATTGCCACGGACTTCCTTCGGGAGCATGAAACGCAGTATTCTTGGGGACACCCCTTCCGCTTGATCTTCCGGTGGAACGGGACACTGCACCAGCTCCGGTCCCTCCAAGATGTCTGCGCCGTACTGGGAGTCACGGCCTCAGATGCGGACACCCCGACGCCGCGCCGCAGGCGAAGCACTCGAGATGGTTGGCAGCAGATCGGGGAGAGGCGCTCCCCCCCACCGGAGCGACCTGACTCGCCCACGATTCGGGCGGACATGTCGAGCGCTATCCAGGAGGCCTCCAGAGCAACAGCGAACAGTGATGTGGCCTTGATGGCCTGAATGTACTCCGGGGGGAGTCTACATTAGCTTTTCATCATTGCAGGTGCGAGGGTTCTGGGGGTAGGGGTGGGCGGGGGTGCTGGTGGTGGTGGCTGGACGTCCACTTGATCGACTTTCCACGGCCTTGTCCGATAAGGACCGGACTGGGACAATGACTTTTCTGAATGGCCTGAGAAGCGGGGGGTGGGAAGGGGAGTTGCAGGGGAATGTTTCGCGTTGGGGGGTTTGTTGGGGGGTTGGGTGTTGGGGGCGGTGTGGAGCTGGGGGTGTGAAGTTCCGGGGGAAAGGGGGGGTCCACTCAGTTGGGGGGTTTTGGGGTTCGGGGACTGTACTGTGCCGTAGGGATGTTTGCTTTCGCTTTGTGCTGAGGTTTCTTGTTGTGGCCTCTGTGTTTAGCCCGCTGGGCCTTGCCCGCCTTCATGTGCGTTTCTGGGGTTCCCCTCCTTGATGGCTCTTAAAGTTGTCACTTTGAATGTGAAGGGGCTGAATAACCCGGTTAAAAGGCAGGCCGTCCTATCTCTGTTGGAGAACTCTCAGGCCGACATCTGCCTATTGCAGGAGACCCATCTGCTGGCCAAGGATTGTCCCAGATTGCGCACCCCCAAGTTCCCTACGCAGCTCTTTTCCTCCAGTGCTTCTAAAACGGCAGGTGTGGCGCTCTTGTTCTCTAGGGGGTTCAGAGGGGATGTTTTGCAGAAGGTAGCGGAACAGAAAGGGAGACTTTTGGCATATAGGATCAAGGTGGGGGGCTTGGTGATAACTGTAGGCTCTATTTACGGCCCCAATGACCATCAAGACCAATTTTTGCTCAGGGCATTGGAAGATGTCGCGTCCACCTCTGATAGGCACATTGTACTAGGGGGGGATTTGAATTTGGTCTTTGATGCGGCTCTGGACAGGTCAGTGCAACGGCGCCACCAGTTGGGAGAGCTTTCGGGCTCGGTTCGTACCCGGCTGGAGGAGCTCGATATGCACGACATGTGGCGCCGCCTCCACCCCGTGACCCGCGCATATTCCTATTTCTCTCATGCACACAAGTCCTACGCGAGACTGGATCATCTTCTAGTGACGGGCCCGATGTTCGCACTAGCCTCGAATGCCGACATAGGAGTTCTCTCTCTTTCCGACCATGCGCCGGTGGAGGGTACCTTTAGTCTACCCCCGGTGGCTCGTCCGAGAGGGGTCTGGCGCCTCCGGGACACGCTGCTGCACAGGCGCTCGACGGTGTAACAGATTCACGCGGCCATAACGGACTTCCAGCGGATAAACGACAACGACGACACCTCCCGCGCGACGCAATGGGCTGCCCTGAAGGCTGTGCTCCGGGGCGAATTTATCGCTATCTCCTCGGCGGAGAACAAGGATCGCCAGCTCAAGAGGGACGAGCTTACTCAGCAGGTGCGGGAGCTGGAACAGGTACATCATAGAACGGGCACCCCCAGAGTCTGGAGGCAACTGAAGGCTGCCAGGAAACTCTTGTCTGCTCTTGACACCGACCGGGCGGAGTACGCGATGCTTCGCCTGAAGCACAAGTATTACACCGGTGGAGACAGATGCGGCCGGCTCTTGGCGCACAAGCTTAGGGTGCAACATCAGCAGCACCGAGTGAAAGAGCTGGTTACTCCTACCGGAGGGTCAGTCACGGAGGACGAGCGAATTGCGGACGTTTTCCGTAACTTCTATGCTGACCTCTACACAGCTTGGAATCGGTGTCGCTCCCATCGTTAACACCGGAACAGGCCCAGTATCTGGAGCGGGAGATTCGGATCGAGGAGGTGGTTACGGCGATCTCCCGGCTTAAGACGGGTAAGGCCCCGGGACCGGATGGCTTTATCCCTCTTTTCTATAAGACCTTCTGTCAGGAACTTGTGCCTCTGCTGACGCGCCTGTTCAATACATTTTCGGAGCCGGGTGCCATCCCCCCTGAATTTCTCCAGGCCACGGTCTCCGTGATCCCGAAACCGGGCAAGGACCGGACTGCCTGCGGGTCATACCGCCCTATTTCGCTACTGAACACGGACCTGAAGGTCTTCACTAGCATACGGGCAGCACGCCTGGCACTTCATCTCCCGGGCATGGTCGACTCGGATCAGGCCGGCTTCGTGCCAGGCAGGCAGACAGTGGACAACACGAAGAGGGTGACTCATATTCTTGAGAAGGCCTCCAGGATTCCCGGGGAACGCATGCTCCTTTCCATAGACGCTGAAAAGGCGTTCGACAGGGTGCACTGGCCCTATCTAGAGAAGGTCCTGGGCAAGTTTGGGGTCGGTGAGAGGTTCCGGCACCTGATTTTCAACTGCTACCGGTTTCCGTCCGCGGTGGTCCGGGTGAATGGGGGCAGCTCCCGACCCTTTCCAATAGAGCGTGGTACGCGACAGGGATGCCCGTTGTCCCCTCTGCTCTTCGCTCTTTATATGGAGCCGTTTGCTCAAAGGGTCCGACAGAACCCCGATATCACGGGGGTCAGGATGGGAGTGTTTCGCCATGCGCTCAGCCTCTATGCGGATGACGTCATTTTGACGCTCGATGACCCACGGAGGTCCCTGCCTGCATGTATCGAGGAATTGGACCTCTTTGCCGCGGTGGCGGGCTTCAAAGTGAACCTTGGGAAGTCTGCTGCCCTTGATATCTCGCTGAATAGTGCCACCAGAGCTGACCTGCAGAGGCTTTTTCCTTTGAGCTGGTCGGGGGACCGGATTCCGTATCTGGGGATCCTCTTAGCACCCTCACTCCCCGCGATGGTCACGGCCAATTACACGGCTTTGAGTGCGAAAATCAGAGAGGAATTGGCACGGTGGGATAAGGGCACGTTATCACTGCTGGGCAGGGTGGCCGCAGTGAAGATGACCCTTCTACCTCAGGTGCTGTACCTGTTTAGGGCGCTCCCGCTGCAGCCCCCCAAAGGATGGCTCGCAGAGACTCAATCGGCCATCACACGTTTTGTGTGGCAGGGCCGTAGGCCTCGGATCAAACGGACCATAGCTACGCTGGCGCCTGAGTCTGGAGGACTAGGGATACCAGACTTGCAGAAATATTTCCAGGCCGCCCAATTGCGCTATTTGGTGGAGTGGAGCCGGTGGGAGTCGGATAAACACTGGCTGTTTCAGGACCAGGCGATAGCAGGCAGAACGCTACAGGAGGTGCCTTTCCTGAGACGGGCCCACCGGCCCCCTAACCTTTACGCCTCCTTTGTGACGTGTGTCCCGCTCCGGGTGTGGGACTCGGTGGCTACTAGGCATGAACTCACTACCTTTCCCTCACCCTTCACGCCGCTGATTGGCAATCCGGACTTTGGCCCGGGTATGGAGCCTGGCGCCTACGATCGTTGGCGAACGGCCCGTTGCTGCACCCTGTTTCATCTATATGGCCCAGAAGGTGTCATCCCCTTCCAGGACTTACGTCGGGATTATAGCCTCCCCGAGACGGAGCGTATGCGGTATATGCAGGTGCGCCACTGGGCGCTACAACCTCAAGTGCGGGCGACGGCGGACCGGGAGATCACGGGGTACGAGCGCTGGCTAATCACTCGCACGTCGGACGCTAAGCTAATCTCCGATTTGTATAAGATGCTGCAACCCCCCCCCCTTTCATATCCACAACCCGGGTAGGGAGCGCTGGGAGCGGGAGCTTGGTCGAGTGCTGAGTCATACTGAATGGGGCCACATCTCCTACCGGGCGCGCCACTCTGCCTATCACACAGGGCTCACGGAGACCTTTACCAAGCTTTCCACCTATTGGTACCGCACTCCTGAGAAACTACATGAGATGGATAGATCAATCCCGGGAACGTGCTGGCGTAACTGTGGTCAGAATGGCACGCTTACTCATATCTTGTGGGACTGCCCCCTTTTGGCTTCTTACTGGGAGGAGGTCCTCAATGAGGTTGACAAATGTTTTGGGATAGAGCTGCCCCGATTCCCTGCTTACGTCCTATTGGGATTGCCGAATGGCTTGATGTACCCTCTCAGATCTAAAAGGGGTAGACAGATAGCGATAGCTTTGGGGTCAGCTGTACAAAACATACTCATACACTGGCGATCCACCATGCTCCCCACTGTTGTCGGTTGGCTGCACAGATTGTGGCATGTCCTTGGCATGGAGAAGCTGTCCTTAGTGGTGGCAGGGGACGTAGATGCTTTTGAGGAGCTGTGGGCGCCTTTCCATAGTCTGTTGTGCTCTGAATTCAAAGAAATCACCTGCCCTAGGTATCTCAGACTGTTGCGGCTGACACCGCCGCCGGACCCGCCTGTTTGATTAGCCTAGGACGGCATTTGGTAGCGGGGGCACACGATAGGTTGCTACGACGGGAGAGCGAGTGGTTGACGGCACAGTACAGGGGGTGGGGGCGGGGTGTGGGAGTTGGGGGGTAGTTGGCTGGGTGGGGCATGGGGCAGGATTCTTTTCCCCACCCCTTTTTCTTTTTCCCTTTTTCCCCTTCCTCCCCTCCCCCCCCCCTTTTTTTTGTCTTCATCCACAGGTGCGCGAGCTGTGTTTCCAAGCATGATGGTGCCCACTGTGGCGAAAGAATTGCTCTGATATATCTAATGTACCGTACGCACTGATTATGAGGGCGCCTGTGGTTTTCTTTTTCATGTACTTTGTTGTTTCCTTCCTTACCCTGCTTCAATAAAATACTTTAAACCTAAAACCCAAGCACCAACCCACTGCATGAATTGATTATTCAGCACCCTCTATGATAATGTTGTTGGGAAATGCTATACCATAACTAGATACATTAACAATAACACATTATGTGAATGAATATAGCACCGGAAATAAATGGAAAAAAACATGTGATTATTACCATTCTCAGCAGAAGAGGGAAAAGTTCATTGAGAGAATAACAACAACAGTGGAAATAAACTATTACACCTCCGCTGGGCTGTGTGTCTCAGAGTTTGCAAGGAGAGAAGGTGGTCAGGGGGAAAAGCAGGATGAGTAACAAGATGACTTCATATTTGTCAAAATGGTGTTCTTGAATGTGGCCTATTTAACATACACCATAAAAACTCAGTTCTATACATTATATAAAACGTGCTGCAAAAGCAATACTACTACATTAGTATAAACACAAAATCTAGTGTGAAAAATGTGTTCTGCTTATTGTTCACATTGCACAAAAGTATAACCCCATATAAATCTCTTACAAACCCCCACAACTATTCTATAATTACTAAAATGCAATGAATAGAAGTTAAACTAGTTAGGAATTATAAAAGAGACTGCATCACTTTCTGTCTTTTTCTGGTTGACTCCTCCATCAGTTTCAGCTGGTTGTGAACATGATTTTTAACATTCCCCATTTCAATTTCTTCATTACACTTTCATTTTAATGATTTATTTTCACCCTTACACCCACAATTTCTAAACAAACAGCCAGAAAACTTGAACAAGAGGAATAAGACAATTGCACACAAAATTATAATTATTACAAGAGTTAGGATAAGTCTCAATCTTCCCCCTCCCAGATTATCAATCCATTCTCCAACCTTGCTAAACCCCTTCCCTATCTCACTAACTCGGGAACCTACAATCTCCCACATGCCATCTTCTTCAAAAACTTGAATTGCACAAGAAAGGTAAGCTACATTTTGTATATATACATTATTAACCCTGCTTTTATCAGGTATGATGGTGCAACACTCCTTTAGCTTTAGTAACTTGCAAGCACCCCCTTTCTTTGCAAGAACGATATCTAGTGCTAAGCAGTTTTGCATATTCATTGCTCACATTGACGTTAATTCAGAGTTAATCTAGGTTAAGTCTCCAGCAGTGTTGGAAGCTAGTCTATCATCAAGCGTGGACAAATATCTAAATTTGACATCATTCATAGGTTATATAGGTTGAATATATGTTGAATATATCCAATACTATATGTCTAAACCCAGATCTTCAAACCAATTGTATCATCCACTTCACTCACATGATGAACTCTAAGAAACACCAAGGCAAGGCAACAAGATCCAAACCAATAGTGTGGCAAATTGCAATAAACAATTTTAACACACCCGTAATATATACCTCTTGGAATCGGCTCTTCACCAACCAGGCAAAAACCATTTACCACATAATTTTTCCACACACTCACTTTCTCCCACGTGTTCAACTTTTTCTATTCCTGTATGTTCTTGATACACCATACACATCTCTCCCTTTCTCTCATGTTCTTTTCTCAAACTTGAATGCAAATTTGACAATCTTAATTCTTTCTCAGCCTTAATCTATTCTCCAGTCTCTCACAGTTTCTCTCCAATCGCTCAACTCAATGTATTCTTTCATGAATGTACTGTCTTCATTTCCCCAACCTCACACATGTACCGATTAGTATTTTAAATTTTTTGCTTAATTTGTTTTAATTGTATTTAGAAATGCACCACATTCAAAATCCTTATGAATACCTACATCTTCCCATACAGGTAGATCTTCCAACTAGATGTTGAAATTCAGTAGCTAGGGAGGAAAAGTGCTAACAAACACATTACACATCAGTGTAGGAAAGAGAATGTCAACATCAAAATAACCAGTGCCAAGAACAACACTCCAGGTCCCAAGAGGATCATTTCCGAATTAGATCAAAATGGTTGCTTAGGACATTGAGGTACAAAAAAATAAAATAAACACCTACAAATAAAACAACAAATGTAGCAATTGGTCTATATAATAGAATGTTTGGGCGCGCACAACATGGAAGTAGAATTTGTCAATTATACAATGGAAAAGAAATAGATGTGGGATAATAGTTGACTCTGTGTCATAATACTATCAGGACTTCTATTTATAGCCTGGAAAATCAGCATGTTATGGCAAGACCTAACAGTCAGATTCATCATTGAAAATTGCGCTCGCAAAGGGCCAGATTCTGAGAATCTGGCCCTTTGCGAGCGCAATTTTTGCATTTGGGATTCATCATCTCAAATGCAAAAATCGCTAATAGCAAAATCGCAAAATTGCGAGGAATTGCATTTAAGGAATCTCTATTTGAGGTTCCTTAAATGCAATTCATTAACCATTTTTTATTTGCGAATTTGCAATTTTTGGCCGCTATTTACTGCGAAGTCTGACTTCGTGGTAAATAGCGAAAACTTAGAAAAATGCACTTTAGTGCATTTTTCTAAGTTGTATGTTACACACACACATGTCCAAAGGACATGTGTGTGCGCAACATCAGTCTACATTTTCATTTCAGGGGTGCTACAGGGTGTCCTTTGGACACCCCTGGAATGAATGGGGAGTTATTCCTTATTTGCGATTAGCAATTTGCTAATCGCAAATAAGGAAGCTGTAGGAATCGCAATTTATTTTGCGATTCCTACATGAATCCCGTTTTGCAAGTCCTTAATAGCGATTCCTTAATAATCGCTATTAAGGACTCGCAAAACGTGACAATGATGAATCTGGCTGATTGTCTCTTATTTTGCTTGATTAAAACATGTTGACAACCCCTGTTGAAGCACGTTCTACCAGTCTGCAGAAAAACGTTTAGAAAGCAAATTTTCTGGGCCAATCTGCTAACCTGTGACTACACTTGAGACAAACTCCAGTAGCCCAGAAGCTGTTGTAATCCATTGCAGAATGTGCCCTGCAATATTTTAGTGTCAACTTGTGCCAACGCCATTGCCTGTGTAAACCAGCTTACTTTACTTGTGCAAATATGGGTTTGTAGCATTTGCAGAAATAAATTAGTAGTTGTTGGGATGCGGGTTTTCTCACATTACTCTTTCTGCAATTGGGTTGTTCAAAATAAATCCTTAGTAGAGTTTATTGGTTTGAAGTCCAGATCTCTTACACCTGAAGCTCTGTTCCTTTTCAATAGAGCATCTATAATATCCAAGCAAGCAGTTTCTATACTATGCCCGGAAAGGAACCCTATCTGTTTGGGATCAAGTTTTTTTTGTCTAGTCAGTTATTCCGGATGCAGTGGGGAACCCCTTTTCCCACCAATGTGTTTACAACTGGTAGTCTAGCAATGAGTGCAGGAAAGGGTTTAGGCCTTTTGGGCAGACTTCACCTTTGCTAGACATAATCCATACATGGGTGGTCTGTTAATTACACGGTGAAGTAAAAATGTGTGAGAAGCAAGTCACTTTTGCTGAACCTAAACTTTTGCTGCGTCCTCCAATGATGTGGGATGCAACTGATTACAATGATAGTACTAAGAACAGGCCATATCACATCATAATTATTGCAATGTAACCTACACAGAGATTCCAAAGTCTTTCATCAAAAGGTTACAAACCAAGCAGGCAACAATTTGATGCTCTAACCTTTATGCATGTCTCTTTAAACCAGCCTAAAAGTGAAACATTGTCTCCCAGAGGATACATGATTCTCCTTCAAGAGACCCTGGGTTGTTCACAAAGCTTACTGTGAAAATGTCCAAATCAATTACACTCTGTTGCCACCTACTACACACACATCCGAATGCTTCACACATTGACTGCACACCGCATTACATAAAGAACCGTCAAATGGCTGAAGCACAGATGCAGATCCATGAGACTTTAGTGCCCTAAATATGGAATGCTTTGAAGTTAAACCAGAGAGCTGAATCAAATTAAATACAAGTAAGGAATGGATTGAAAACTAAGCTCTTCAAACTTTCCCATACCTGAACCTAAAGTTGGAATGCAGTTGCAATTGATTAGTATTGCTCGAGGAACCTCCTCTCCGATCACGACTATCTCCCCCTAATGTAAACCGGATGAACTTTCTTATGATAAGACCCTAAGGGACAGATTACACCACATTTGCATGACAAAAGTGATGCAATCAGTGCAAAAGCCTTTTCCCTGATTTTCTTTCCAGCTCTAAACTTGTTTAGGGCTGGAAATGACGTGCAGGTAACGCGAAGCCGCGCACAGCTCTTCTTTGAATTACTTAGTAACAAGGGGGCGTACCATGGATGGAGCATGGGTCTTCCATGCAACCCCCCAAGGTTTCTGATGCTATACACAATTCATTAAAGAAAGTAGACAGGGTTTAGCACCCGAAATTATTGCATCCTTCAACCAGACGCTATGAAGGAGAAAAGCTTTTTTTCTCCTTTATTTTCTGACTTTACGTGTGTGCTGCACTGTACGGCACTTATCTCTTCCTCACCACTCTCTGCAACCCACTCCCTTTTCCTGTCACTTACTCGCTCCTCCCACACTCCCCTTCACCCTCCTTACTTCTTCTCCTACATCAGCTATTCAAGCTTTGTGGTCTCCACTTCTGCCTCCACTCTTTCCTCACTCCGCCACACATCACCTCCTGCTTTCCCTGCTGATCCTTCCCAGCCCTCACCTCCCCTCACAACCTCCATTCCTTTCCTCGCCCCCCATCTCATTGACCAAGCTACACCCCTGACTCCATCTGCCCACATTCTTTCCCTTACCCTCCTGGTCACCCTCGAGGCATCCTATGTCTCTGCAACCACTGTTCCCTTTCACTCACCCATCTTCTCTCACATTGCCCCCTCGCCTTTCTGCTGCCTGCAATCCCATAGGGCCCGATTCACAGAACTAATTTAAGACAAAGTCCTAAACCTACGACTTTTGGTATTCACAGAAGTTAGGATGTTGTCTTAAGTTTGTCTTAAGACAGACTTAAGTTAGGATATTGTCTTAAGTCTGTCTTAAATCTGTCTTAAGTCTGTCTTAAGACAAAATTAAGACAAAATCCTAACTTCTGTGAATACCAAAAGTACTAAGTTTAGAATTTTGTCTTAAGTTAGTTCTGTGAATCGGCCCCCTTGTCTTCTACACACACTTTACTTCTGCGTGGTGTCAGTGCGTGCAATCTCAACACAAGGAGACCCAGGAAGCCCCACACTCCAGACTTGTCCACCATCTTCTACCTCGCAATAACGTTCCTGTTCCTTTAAAGAGGGAGGGAGGGAGGAGGGTGAAGGCCATGGACATTATGATTTCCCTGCTCGGATGGATGCCTGCACTGGTCCGGCTTAAACAGCGGCAGCTGCAAGAGCTGGAGGCGCATTGAGGCACTGGCTGACTTGAGACTGAAATGGGTCTCCTGTGCAACTCGTGCCCACCAGTGCCCACAACCTTGGCAGGGGAATCCCCAGGTCACTTCAGACTTACAATTTTGCACACACTATAGACTCACCCCAAGATACGTCAACAGACTTGACTGCTAAAACCTTTCAGCACTCTGGAGCTGTCCATGGTGCTGAACCACCATAACACAAGAAAACAAACGACGGGCCAGAATTCTAACTCTGGGGATTCTAGGGGTTTGACAGGTGTGTCTTTCAGGTTTACAGACATGAGGCTTTGATTCTCGTCATTCTTTCAGTATTATATCCTAAGATGGTTAATAAAGCACAATTTCTTTGTTAAATAGTCGCCCCTTTAAAAGTCGGACATAATGTATGTGATAATAATTATATTTTGCTGTATGTGACTCTGCCTTTTTTTGAAAATGTTTTATGGTTCAAATTTCGCCAAATGGCGTCAGAGCGCGTTATAAGTGAACGCTACTTCTCTGCAGATTTCCAAGAACGAGATTAAGTGATTTGCCCAGAATCACATGACGTTGAGGGGACGCCAGGATTCAAATTTGGTTCACCATGTTCCGAAGTCAGCAGCTCTAGCCGATAGGGTCCATCTCCACTTTACACTGTCTTCCACAAGCTCGATCTGCTCTGCTCAGCCAAGCTACCCAGGAGGAGAGACACAGAGTCTTGGGGGAGATGAGTAGTAATCAATAGTGCAACACCTGCAGGTGAACCTTTCCCAACACTATGTTGTCTTATTTACTACTTGCTTTAGGGCCCTTGGTATACACTGCTTTTGGGGCATAGCCACCTTTCTTAGGTCCTATGATCAGTGTCCTGTCAGAACAGACCATATAAAATATCACCTTGAACACAGCTGGTTCCTACAAATACTTCAAGATCTGGGAGGAATCCTGCCACAAGGAAGGGGCAATATCCATCCATACTAATATAATAAAGAGAGAGCCCAAACCTTTGAGGCGGGTAATCTCAGGAACCACAGCACCAATCACAAAACCCAATACAGCGTTGGAAAGGGCAGTTGCAGCAGAAGGACATAGGCTATGCAGACGGCCACCATATACACTTAAAAGGTTAAAGAACCGTGCCAGCAAAGTAGTCCCTTGTGGGTGTGTCTGCGTTGTGCTGTGGGCGTGTGCTGGGGGTGTGATAAACGCTGGGGACGTGTGGTATGTTCCGCCCTTCATGTCATGTCTCATATCGTGTGCTAATCCTACCCTGCTCCCTTTAAATACCCCTGCCCCCCATAATCATAGCCCAACCTTACTCCTTAAAATACACCAACACCCTTAAACACTAACCCATCTTAACCCTATAAATATACCCTCTACCCCAAAACCCAAACCTATCCCTAAACCCTAAAAATACCCCTGTACCCAAAACCCAAACCTAGCCGTGAACCCTATAAATACCCCTGTACCTCAAAACCCAAACCTACCCCTGAACCCTAAAAATACCCCTGTACCCCAAAACCCAAACCTAGCCCTGAACCCTAAAAATACCACTATACACCAAAACCCAAACCTAGCCCTGAACCCTTAAAATACCCGTGTACCCCAAAACCCAAACCTACCCCTGAACCTTAAAAATACCCCTGTACCCCAAAACCCAAACCTAGCCCTGAACCCTAAAAATACCACTATACACCAAAACCCAAACCTAGCCCTGAACCCTTAAAATACCCGTGTACCCCAAAACCCAAACCTACCCCTGAACCTTAAAAATACCCCTGTACCCCAAAACCCAAACCTAGCCCTGAACCCTAAAAATAACCCTGTACCCCAAAACACAAACCTAGCCCTGAACCCTAAAAATACCACTATACACCAAAACCAAAACCTAGCCCTGAACCCTTAAAATACCCCTGTACCCCAAAACCCAAACCTACCCTTAACCCTAAAATGCCCCTGTACCCCAAAACCCAAACCTAGTCCTGAACCCTAAAAATACCCCTGTATCCCAAAACCCAAACCTAGCCCAGAACCCTTAAAATACCCCTGTACCCCAAAACCCAAACCTAGCCCTGAACCCTAAAAATTCCCCTATACCCCAAAACCCAAACCTAACCCTGAACCCTAACAATACCCCTGTACCCCAAAACCCATACCTATCCCTAAACCCCGGGCTTTAAGTGGGCCGGGTCTCAAGGGGTCTGAGCACCAGCAGTTTTTTTAAGGGGCCTCGAAACAGGTCTCTATCGGGCTCTGTTTTGAGCCCTGGCACAGGCGGTCCTTTTTTTTCCGGACTGCAGCGACAGCAGTTTGCTGTCACTGCAGTCCGGAAAAAAGTGCCATGGCACAAAACAGCCTGATTGAGACCCGTTTCGAGACAGCAGGCACATCGATGTGCGCTGCCCACACTACTCACTTCTCACTAGTGGACGTCATGCCAGGTGAGCGTTGTGTGGGAAGGGAAATCCTTTAAAGAGAGTCATTTTCTCTCTGGATTACCCTTCCCTTTCCAAAACGCAAGAGCAGCAACATTGTGGTAGGGTCACCAGGGCTTTAATTGGAAGCTTTTTCAATATTATATGCAACAAGCCATAGTTGCAGCTTACTTATCTTATACAACTAATAACCGTTGACAAAGCCAATAGTCCTGAATTGTTGTAGGTATGATGTTACTTGTTGTATCGCATATCTGGAATGGATGTAATGATAGAAACAACAAAATACAAATGGGGCTGCACACTATGCTAAACACAGATTTTTAGCCAAAGTGATTTAAACCAACGCCCCTAATTACACTGGCCACGCCCCTTTGAGAGACCCCACAGTTTTTTCATTCCACTTAAAGCCCTGCCTAAACCCTAAAACTACCCCTGTACCCCATAACCCCAAACTGTGGGGGTCATTAGGATGGAGGATTTTCCGCATCCTCCGGGCCGGCGGAAGCCACCGCCGGCCCGGAGGATGCGGAAAATCCTCTGCGGACCCACCAGGACCCACCGCCACATTAGGATGGCTGGTGGGTCATGGTTTAGGTCCGCAGCTTTTCCGCCGCGGCTGGCTTACAACCGCGGCGGAAAAGCACTAAAATGGTGAAGGTGTCTCTTAGACACCTTCAGCCAGATTAGGATGTGCATGGAAACATGCTTTTCCGCGGCGGCTTTTCCGCCGTGGAAAAGCATGTGTAACTGCACTGCAGGGGCCCATTGCGGGCCCCCTAGGTGTAGTGGGGGGTGGGGGGGGGGCACATGGGGGGTACCTATGGTACCCCCCTGCATTTGCGTGCACAATGCAGCAGGCACCGCGGGGTGCCTGCCGCTTTGTGCACGCAAATGCTGTGCATGCATTTTTAACATTGCTGCGGGTGCAGCTTGAAGCTCCACCCGCAGCAATGTTAAAAATAGAGGATGTGACCGCCACCCTGGCGGTCACATCCTAATCTGCACAGAGGGAACGCCGCAGCCCATGCGGACGTTCCCTCATGCTCTGGGGTCGCGGACGGACTCAAGTCCGTCCGCGATCCTAATGACCCCCTATATCTGAACCCTTAAAATACCTAAACACCCCAAAACATATACCTCAGTACCCAAAAACATATACCCCTATACCCATACTTACCTTATCCAAACAGTAAAAAAAAACATGCTTTTACCATTAATGCATTTACAATGAATTTCGTTGTAAATGTATGTGTGGTAAAACCATATGCAATGTAATGCAATGCGTTATAATGGCATTGCGGAGTCATGGTACTTTCGTAATGAAAGTATGCGGAGTGATGGTATGCGGAAAAAGAAAGTTGCGGAATAATGGGTGTTTACCCTCCCCCGGTAAGTACATTGGTGGCACGGCGTCCCACATCTCCAGCAACATACTCATATTTTTTCACCACCCATTTAAAAAATGCACAGGTCTCTCTCATTGATGGCCAGCACCGAGATACACTTTTAGAAACACCTCCCACCACAAGTTCTAGAATTGCGAACTTTAGAGCTTGGGAGCTACGTTCGAATCTTGGCATCAGCTCGACATCCTGTGATTCCAGGCAAATGGTTTTGTCTCCCCGTGCCTACCACAAATGAATGTGTTCTTCTCTAATGTAAATTGTGCTCATGCCATGTTGTCGAGTTTGCGCTATATAATATTGCAAGGAAAAATAAAGTAGGGAAACTCAAGTTCACACACTACTGAACGCGCACTCTTAAGTGCGTCAGCAGTGCACTGTGAATCGGAGCGTTTCACAGGCCTGTCACAGATAAGAAATGCTATCAAAACGAAATCCTACAAAACAATATACTACTGGCCGGCAGCAATTCATACCCGGACAACGTCGGGACGGGCTGCTAGTACTAATATAATAAAGAGAGAGCCCAAACCTTTGAGGTGGGTAATCTCAGTAACCACAGCACCAATCATAACACCCAATACAGCGTTGGAAAGGGCAGTTGCAGCAGAAGGACATAGGCTATGCAGACGGCCACCATATACATTTAAAAGGTAAAAGAACCGGGCCAGCAAAGTAGTCCCTTGTGGGCGTGTCTGCGTTCTGCTGTGAGCTTGTGCTGGGGGGCGTGATTTAAACTGCTGTGGGTGTGTGCTGGGGGCGTGACAAACGCTGGGGGCGTGTGGTAGGTTCCACCCTTCATGCCATGTGAGTCGTACACACAAGCGCCAATTACGCAATTGCGCCGCATCAAGGGGCACGCTGGGGGCATGACACGCTGGGGGCGTGACACGCTGGGGCCGCGACAAACGCTGTGGGCATGATTATGGGGTGCAGGGATATTTAAAGGTACCAGGTGGGATTAGTTTTTAGGGTGTAAAAGGTAATAAAATAAAATAATAAATAAATAAAATTAATATAAATAATGCAATTTAAAAGAATAAATGTTTTAATTAAATTTAAAAATCTACATATATATATATATATATATATATATATATATATATATATATGTGTGTGTGTGTGTACATATAACCTAGCCCTGAACCCTAAAAATACCCCTGTACCCCAAAACCCAAGCCTAGCCCTGAACCCTAAAAATACCCCTGTACTCAATACCCAAATCTAGCCCTGAACCCTAAAAATACCCCTGTACCCAATACCCAAGCCTAGCCCTGAACCCTAAAAACACCCCTGTACCCCAAAAACCAAACCTACCCCTGAACCATAAAAAAACCTGTACCTCAAAACCCAAACCTATACCTGAACCCTAAAATACCCCTGTACACCAAAACCCAAACCAACCCCTGAACTCTAAAAAATACTGTGTTTGTGTCCCGCTTTTCAACTTGGAACAGTCGTGAGAATCCTGGTGTAACATATATAGATATGTGATCAAGACCGGGGCAACCCGGTCGAAACGCGTCATGCAGTGGAACTTTTTTGCACAATAAAGAACTAATTTCATCCAAGCTACAAGTGGTCCGTACCTGATTTTCTGACTGAGTGGAGAGGAATCTAGTTCAGGATTTGCATGCTCATATATATATATATGTACATATACATAATTATGTGGTAGTGAAAGACATTTGGATATTTCACACTCGTATAAACTTTTATAGGTAGCGAAAAGCGCCCAGAGCACAAATTGTGCCGGTTTTGAAATCGATCAAAATACTGTGCAAACTAAGAAATTGGATATAAGCTGATTTCAACTGAATTTGTAAATTTGCACATCAATTACACAATGGAAGAATCACCGCTGTTATAGGTATATGATACAAAACGAACTGTACCGCCCTCACCTGTGGAATCATCACCCCCACATTACAGATACCCTGCTAGGGGTACAGTACCTTCACTACCTGAGGAATTATCTCTACCATAAGAATATACAGGTGAAGGGGCGGCACTTCTCTCATCCTTGGAATCAACTCCACCAGAGGTATATCATGTTAGGGGTACATCACCTTGTGTACCTGTAGAATCACCTCTACCATAGGTATATTATGGCAGGGGTACTGCTGCTTCTGTACCTGTGGATTTATCTTTACTATAAGAATATACAGGTGAAGGGACGGCACCTCCCTCACCCTTGGAATCACCGCCACCATACGTATATCATCCGAGGGGTACATCAGCTGCTTCACCTGTAGAATCACCTGTGCAATAGGTATATTGTGGCAGGGGTACTGCTGCTTCTGTACCTGCGTAATTATCTCTTCTATAAGAATATACAGGTGAAGGGATGGCGCCTCCCTCACCCTTGGAATCACCTCCACCGTACGTATACCATCCTAGGTGTACAGCAGCTGCTTTACCTGTAGAATCACTTCTACCATAGGTATATTATGGGAGGGGTACAGCAGCTTCTCTACCTGAGGAATTATCTCTACTATAGGAATGTAAAGGTGAAGGCACTGGACCTCTCTCACCTATCGAATCACCTCCACTGTACATATATCATCCTAGGCATACAGCAGCTTATGCACCTGTAGAATCACCTCTACAATAGGTATATTATGGCAGGGCCACAGCAGCTTCTATACCTGTGGAATTATCTCTACCAAAAGAATATACAGGTGAAAGGACAGCGACTCCCTCGCCCTTTGAATTAACTCCACCGTACGTATATCATCCTAGGGATACAGCAGCTGGTTCACCTGTAGAATCACCTCTACCATAGGTATTTTATGGAAGGGTCACAGCAGCTTCTCTACCTGAGGAATTATCTCTACCAAAAGAATATACAGGTGAAAGGACAGCGACTTCCTCGCCCTTTGAATTAACTCCACTGTACGTATATCATCCTAGGGGTACAGCAGCTTTCACCTGTTGAATCGCCTCTACCATAGATATATCTTGTCTGGAGTACATCAGCATCTCTACCTGTAGAATCACCTATACCATAAGAATATACAGATGAAGGGACTGCACCTCCCTCTCCTGTGGAATCACCTCCACTGTACATATATCATCCTAGGGGTACAGCAGCTTCTGCACCTGTAGAATCACCTCTACCATAGGTATATTACGGCAGGGCCAGAACAGCTTCTCTACCTGTGGAATTATCTCTACCATAACAATTTACAGGTGAAGGGACTGCCCCTCCCTTACATTTGGAATCACCTCCACTATATGTAAATCATGCTAATGGTACAGCAGTTTCTGCACCTGTGCAATTTCCACCACAGTACATATATAATGCAGTGTTACAGCGGCCTCTCCACCTGTGGAATTACCCCTGTTGTAAAGGCACTATGACATTGGCATGGCGGCTTCTGCACCTGTGGAGTTTGCTCTATGATAGTGATGTCAAGGCAGCAGCATGGCTCTCCCTGCGCCCAAGGAATCACCCTTATCATAGAAATATTATGGAAAAAAGGATAGGAGCTTCTCACTTTTCTGAATTATCTCTACCTTAAGGATATTTAGGCAAAGGGATGGCATTTTATCCACCTGTGGATTTACATTAATGTAGGTGTTGAGCCTGAAATCCTTTTTTTTCTTCTTTTTTCTTTTTTTTTTAAATTTTTTTATTGAATAGAACAGTAGGCAACCAAAGGTACAAAACATGTTTTCACTTTAAATTTCAATACATTTCCAATAAATTTCTAAAATATCAGACAAGAGATAAAAAGATAAAAGGGAGCGAGATTCATCGAGGTAGAAAAAGCAGCCAAAAACATCATAAAAATGTTCAGGACATTATGTACAAAATTTGCAATTTTATAAAGCGCATGTGCAAAGAAGTGCAAAACTGCAATAAAGTGCTACTGCAAAGTACAACAAGTACAATAAAGAACAATCTTAAAGTGCTTAGTGCTAGCTAATAATAAAGCGCAAATGTCCTAAAAAGAACAAAGATATTACATTCATAGATGAAAAGTCTGTTAATAGTGAAAAAACGTATATTGTCTACTCTCGATTTTTTCACGAATCATTCTCCCTTCAATTGTTCTAGGTTCACAAAATATTTCCAATTCCTTTCATATCTCCTAATAGCTCCCACTCTGCCTGCATAAGCCCTTTAAAAAAGACAGGTCCTCCTCATTTTATTGAACCATTTTATGTGTGATGGGATTTCCCTGGATTTCCAGCGTTGAAGTATTAAAGAACGAGCAACAGCGCAAGATATAAATAGAAATACTTCTTCAGCTTTATTCAGCCCACTCCTATCCTTGCATATACCTAACAGGGCAACTTCTGCTGCTGGCATATAAGATTCCCCAATGGCCTGTTCGATGTCAGCAAATATCCCCTTCCAAAAAAATTCTAAGTGTGGGCAAGCAAAAAAAATATGGTGCCATCCTCCCTGGCCACTAGCCATACACCTGAAGCATTTATTCTCGGCTTCAGGATACATCTTCTCCAAAGCCTCCGGTCTATAATACGCTAACCATCGAGATAGGAAAGATAGGAAAGACTTCCTCTTGTAGTTGGCTGCACGTAAAGATTTATTTCCCAACTGACATAGGACCTCCCAGTCCTTTGAGGACAAAATTCATTGAGTTGAGAGACTTATTTTCTCCAGATGTCTGTCTTCTAAAACATTTTGTCCAGAGCAATGAAGCATCGTATACCAATAACGTATACCTTTATTCTTTCCTCCATATAAGGCTGTTAGTATAGCATTAGGATAATTAAGCAGGCCACCTATCTCATTTCTGATAAAATAGACAATCTGGATATATTCAAAAAAGGTCGGACGCAAGGGACTATTAGTTCTAGCAACTACCTCCTGCCAACTAATTACCCTATCTTGGGTTACCAGATGTCTCAGCTCATGGAACCCGCAAAGTTCCCAATTTTTAATATGATTCAAACTTACTGGGAGGCCAATTTGAGTACATTCAATTAAGCTTAAATAATGAGAGCCATCGGTACCATGTTTTTTAAAAAGGAGCGACAGTCTTGAGGCATATTCTCTTAATGTCTTGTCTCATGACCTCTTTGGGAGCTTTGCAATTTTTAAAAAGACTGGAATTTGAGAACCTGGGGGATTGGGGGGGGGGGGGGAGCCTGACATCCTTGTTGTGGTTTTCCCCGAAAACTTTTGTCTTCTATCCTCCTGTTTTTGCTGACTTTGTTTTTGCGGGCCCTAGGACTCTACAAATTTTAGCACCGCTAATTAGCTCTGCACCAGCTCCTAATCATCAACACCAGCGCTTTTCATGAGCAGCAGTTAGGGACACAGTCATTCATGACAGGTACCGGGAGATTAAGTGATTTGCCCAGAATCACAGGTTGTTTAGCCCACGCTGAGATTCAAACCTGGTTCCCCATCTCCAAAGTCAGCAGTTTAGGCCATTACGCCACATCCACTCCCAACTTTCATGATCAGTAGTTGGTTCTGTTTAAGGCGGCGCTAACAGGAAAAATGGACTAGTACAAGCTGCTTCGTGACAAGAGCCCCGGCACTTAATTAACCACTGCATTACTGGTCATCCATAATCAAGCCCATAGTCGGACTTTAGAACCACATATAGCCGTAGGGCCCGATTCATAGAACTAATTTAAGACAAAATCCTAAACTTACTACTTTTGGTATTCACAGAAGTTAGGATTTTGTCTTAAGTTTGTCTTAAGACAGACTTAAGTTAGGATTTTGTCTTAAGTCTGCCTTAAGTCTGTCTTAAGTCTGTCTTAAGGCAAATTTAAGACAAAATCCTAACTTCTGTGAATACCAAAAGTAGTAAGTTTAGGATTTTGTATTAAGTTAGTTCTGTGAATCGGCCCCGTAGTTTTCTCTCACCTCATGCCTTTAGCTAATTTAGTGCATCATTCTCCTTTCTAAAAGGCGCTTCCAAAACTTTTACATCTGAAAAGTACACTCATACAGCGCAAGATTTGTCACAATGAATTTTTTTTATCTCCTATATGCATTTTTACAGAAAGTAATCTTTTTTGCTACTTTTCCACAAGCACTGGCAAAAACAATAGGACTGGCTTTTGAGACAACCTGTATTTATATGCTTTAGGATAATAAAACCGGTCTTTTGGCTTGCCTATGACTGTCTGTACTGTCTGCATTCCATTTCTATGTATATGTTCACATATTGATAGTGTCTTCAATGGTGGCGGGTGGCACCATGTTGGCATTCTATAAAACACAAATAAATATATAAACCTAAACAACTATGCACATACGTGCACACCTTTATATAGATTGTGCCGTTCTTTAATTTTTGTCATTTTCAGAGTATTTTGGTACGATTCAAACTCTTTAAAACGTACTAGCTAGAGAATCAGCAAAGTATTATTTTGTCTGTGAGATTATAGCTAGTGGTTTTGTTGATGAACTTTCGTCCTACAGATCAGCGTTCTAATCCTGGCTTCAGCACTGGGTTATAAAATTGTGTGATTGTGGGCAAATCACTTTATTTCCCTCTGCCTCAATTGTACGAAAGAATGTGAAATGCGTAAACATGCAGAATGAGAAAAACACAGCTGTCCGTTCCTGCACGGCCACAAACGCTTGGTCTCCGGTTCCAAATTCAGGTTTCTGCAGTAAGGCGTCACTCAGAACCCATTCACCATACCCTACAGCAGCTCAAGGTAAGGAAACTCCTGCTATAATAAAATGTTCTCCTAGGGGCTTATTCACAAGCCCCTTGTGCCACCCGTACGTCACTTTTCCCATGTTAAAAATGACGCAAAAGTGGTGCATGGGACTTGTAAATAAGCCCCTTGGTTCTGATGTCCCATGGAGCTAAGTTTATGTTATATCAAATACCTCACAGAAAAAAACTAAGGGCTATATTACCAAGGTGAAGTATCGCCGCTTTTACGGCGAATTGTGCCGAGAAAGCGGCGATATTTCTAGCGCCCTATTAACAAGGGCATGCTAACGCCTGCCTCAAGCCCACTTTGCATGTCAGCGAGAAACATCGCTAATGACATGCAAAGTGGGCGTTCCCACGTCCAACCACATGTAAAATGTGGTTGGAGGTGGTAACACCCTATTTCCAAGGCAGGCGTTGGGAGAAGGAGACCTACGATAAACTCGTTTATCGCAGGTCTCCCAACGCCTGCTCTGATCAGGTGTTAGGCATTGATAACATGGGGGTGTGGATCATAAAGCTGAATCGACCCCCCCCCCCATATTATCAAGGCACACATTAGCACGTGACAACAAAGCTTGTTTTCACGCGCTAATGTTCCCTATCACCGGCTATCGCCGGATTTAATATCGCCTACGTGTTGCGCGTTGATAATGACGCGCTAACACGGCGATAAAATCCGGCGATAGCCGGCGATAGAGAAATGTGCGATGTGCGTTTTTTAACGCACATCTTGGTAATATGGCTATAAATTATTTAAGATGGATGGACTCTTGTGTTTGACTGATGGACTCATGAAAACGAGATCCTGTATGCAAGGGCAGACTGGTTCGAATGAGTATACGCGGCAGTACTCTGTTTGCGTTGAAAAGACTCCTGGCGGGAGCTATGTGAGGATATTATGTGTTGTACTTTTGTTTAAAAAAAGAAAACAATGAAGAAATGGATTTAACATGAGTCCACTCAACTGGAAAATAGCTTTTAGCAGTTGATTTAGAGTTTTGGCTGCGTTTCCCTATGGAGCCCAATGCCATCCGAGATAAAAATATATTTATTGCTGCTATAATTGGAATACGACGCATTTTACAACACATTTCATACCTCATCTGGCACAGAAATGGAGATTTTTAGTTAACTTGGGAAGGATAACTGCGCATGCTCAAAGCCAGTCTGAGACCGGGTTTCTGTGTGGAAGACAATTTTAACTTGATATTGTTTTGTATTGTGTGGTAGCGCTAATATATGTGGAATATTTGAAGTGCTTTGGAGACTAGCGCCAAATAAAGGATAAATAAGTGCATTTTTGGATTGGCCCAGAAGTGGAAGAAGTATAAAAACCTGAGCAATAGTAAAATAAAAATAAGTGGCCCTTTTTCAGGTCACTTGGGGGCATATTTAACCCCTTTGCTGCGGGGCTGATTCCCCCGCTGAGCTGGGGCGGGGGGGCGCGCACAGCGCCCCGGTGCTCTTGACGAGCTCAGATCATCATGAGCCACGGTTCTCGTGTGCTCATGACGAGCTGTGCGAGTCACGGCCACACCCGTTTTAATAGAACGTTCAGCACAGTGGGGGAATTAGCCCCGTGTGCGAGCGTTCTAAAGGCTGTGACGAGCTCAGCTCGTCATGAGCACCAGGGAACCGTGGCTCATGATGAGCTGAGCTCGTCATGAGCGTGGGAAGGGTTAAGAAGAAATGGTGCAGCATAGCACCTCAAGCAATATAGTTGTGCGCTGCGTTGTTTAAAAAATTCAGGGATCCACAGTATTTACAAGAATAATGCACACCCCGTGTTTTCCCTTGTACCAGGGTGCCTGCGTTGCCAGGATGATTGTGTTTGTGCAGGAAGGGACAACGTCTTGCACTAAAACAATGTGAATGTGGTTAGTTTGGAAAACTTTATTTTCAACTACCTAGAAATTCTTATATTTAAGATTGAGGGACAACCGAATAATATTTGGAAAGGAGCCTTAATATATCGCCCCCCTGGTGCCAAAGGAGATTTTTCTAATAAGTTGCTTGAAATTATTGCACCTCATGTTCTAGCTTCTGATAAATTTCTCCTAGTAGGTGATTTTAACCATCATGCGGAAATACTATCTGATTCGGACACCAGAAAGTTAATATCTAGTATGAATACTCTAGGCCTTGATCAGAAGATCATAGGCCCCACACATCAAGCTGGCTATACACTGGAACTCCTTTTTTCTAATTCCTCTGATCTGACATCAGCCCCTCCCATTTCATTGCTCTGGACAGATCACTATTTATTAAAATGTTCTTTTCCTGTGGCCAAAACGAAAGTGGCATTAGTAAATGGACTTACATTACAGAGACCCCTGAAAAAAATCACTTTACCCTTGTTTTAAAAAAAATGTCATCTAGACACACAATTTCTTACCTCAAGTGCTAGCACTGTGGCACTACAATTTGACAAAGCTATAGAGACAGCACTGGATAAAACCGCTCCTTTCAGCAAAGTTAAGCGCAAGATCAGAATTGCCCCTGGTTCACAGAGCAATTGAAAATCATGAAATTGAAATGTAGAACCGCGGAGAAGAAATGGCGGAAAAGATCAGACAGATCAGAAAACATATAGACTCTTGCATTCCAGTTATATGAGAGACATAAAGTCGACAAAGAGAGCATTTCTTACGGAGCGAATAAATAAAGCTCAAACCTCCTCTAAAGAACTCTTTCAAATCTTGAAAGAATTCACCATCCCAAGCAATTCGCTAGTAACCCCGAATTCCTTAGAGAGGGCGAACGCTCTATCTAAATTCTTTGAGAACAAAATTACTACTATTCATCTCTCTTTTCCCTCCCATTCTAACCCAATTCAGTTCGATGCCTTGGCAATATCACTATTTGACCCTCCATATATTATGGAGGAATTCGCAAAATGCAACTGTGATGTGACCATGTCTGCCCGGCTGAAAATTAAGTCAGGGTCTTCCTCCGACCACATTTCCCCCAAACCTTTTCCTATACTTGCGCCGGCATTAGCGGAACATCTTACTAACCTTTTTAATAAATCATTTATGGATGCCGACTTCCCAACAATATGGAAAGCAGCAAAAGTTAGGCCCATTTTGAAAAAGCCTACGGCCGACCCTAACATTCTTCTAAACTATCGGCCCATTTGCCTACTTCCATATTTTGGGAAAATGCTTGAATCCCTTGCCAACAAACAGCTTGTGAGCCATCTCGAAAACTATGGACTCCTGGATCCTTCGCACTCGAGTTTTAGGGCACTACATAGCACAGAAACTGCATTGGTCGAGGTTGTTGATAACATCAGACTGGCGTTCGATAAACGCCAGTCAACCATCTTCGTCCTACTCGATCTATCTGCGGCCTTTGACACCATCTCCCACCGCATTTTAATTCAACGGCTGTGGGAGATTGGTGTCAGAGGAAATGCCCTAAAATGGTTTTCCAGCTATCTATCCAATCGCACAACAGTGGTCCAGGTCGATAAAAACAGAGCAGGCGAAAGACCTGTTAAAATGGGCATTCCACAGGGCTCTATTTTGAGCCCAACGCTTTTTAATGTCTACATGACTCCTCTGGCCATAGTGATCAGAGCTCATGGTTTTGATGTTCTGTCTTATGCCGATGATACCCAGATCTTAGTTACACTGGATCCTGATCCAAATGAAACTAAAAAACGCTTCAAAATCTGCCTGATCCAGGTTGAGGAATGGATGACTACTAATCATCTCCAGTTAAATGGCAGTAAATTAGAAATTATGCTCCTCGGCAAAGTGGCAGAAGATTGGACAAATGATTGGTGGCCAACTAATTTAGGCAGTTGCCCAGTACTAAAGGAATCAGTCCGAAATCTGGGTTTCCAGATGGATAATAAATTATCCATGAATAACCAAATTAACTACATCATTGGTACCTGCTTCGGACTAATGCATAACTTGAGGAAGATTTTCAAGTGGATTCCCATTCAGGCCCGAAAACCCTTAGTTCAGGGTCTAATAATAAATATAATGGACTACGGAAATGCGCTCTTAGCTTCCATAAATGGACATCATCCGAGCAGGCTCCAGGTTCTTCAGAACACTGCAGCTCGGTTGGTTCTCAACCTCCCACGAAGAACTCCATCAGCTGCCTGTCTAAGAAGCCTTCACTGGCTCCCGGTAAAAAAGCAAATCTTCTTTAAAACTCTGTGCCTGGCCCATAGACAGATGTATGAAAGAGGCCCCAAGTACTGGACAAACAAACTAAGATGGTATCGACCTCAAAGAGAACTCAGATCCAGAAACGAACTCCTATTGACACCTCTAAGAATACAAACCTCCAGAAACGGTGGTCGTGCGTTCTCATTTCTGGCTCCTGCTTCATGGAACAAAATGCCCCTCCACCTCCGTAGTATCCCTGAACACGGTTGTTTCCGTAAGAGGACCTGGCTTTTTGCAAATTAACTGCCCTACCCCTTCTGTCAGAGACTGCTGCAAGCACCATGAGACTCCTCGGATGTGATTTGTGCGCTATACAAATGTCCCTGACTTGAATTGACTTGACAATCATTTATGCATTTTGCTCCTTCTATGTGTGCTGTAGAATGCAGCGCACATAGAAAGAGGAACACATTAGGAAAAATAAAACTATATCTCCTTGTTGTGCCACTCTAATGCCTCCTTTTAAAAGGCATTTGCTTTTGGCCTCAAATTTGGAGATCCTTCTACATCTGGGGCAGAGTCGAAAAGCGATGCGTGTTACATGGGAACGTCCACAGCAACACCCATTGCATGCCTTTTGGGTTTTGCCACAGAAAACGGCGGCGAGGGGACACATATTTACAAGGCAGCGTTAAGCCACACAAAGTGACTTAGAGCCACCTTCTAAATATGGAGCAGGGCATTGCACCATAGGAGCGCCAGAAAAAGTGACAGTCAAGTGGCGCAATGCCCTTGTAAATATCTCAAACTGGATGTAGTTTGAGGAGTTGCACTCTGCAGAATTCCACGGAGTAACTGAAAGACTCTCCACGATTCCGCAGAGTTCCGCGTGCGTGTGGAGTACTCTGCTTTAATAATAAATTACTCTTCGCATGTTTGAGGTAAGATAGCCTGGTTAATTTCTGACCATGTAAAGGGCATCTCATACCAAGGCATGCAGTCAGAGTGTGAGCGGCATACATGCCGCAGTATTTACCTCGGCCTCCAGAGGGCATGGCAGACGCCAGCGGGAGCCTTCTATGACATCCTTTCTGGCAGCTGCAACCATAGGGCTGCATGTCTCCCTTCCGCTTCCTTCCTGCCAGTCTGCCGGACACGTTCCCAGTGCAGGCTAGGCTCCGTTCTATATGGTTATGTTATGTTATATATGGTTATGTTATGTTATATCCATTTATTGAGCACACGCATACCAAAGGTGTCTTGGTGCCTGCAGTCCTGAGCAAATCAACCTAGCCCTAGTTACTAAGGGGCATATAAGCAAGAAGCTCATTAAAATTATCGCCGTTTTAGCGTCAGGAAACTGCCGCTAAAACGGCGATAATGGGCTTGCTAATATGCGTTATAGAATTCCAATAGAAGCCCAGGTTAGATGTGCAGGACATCTAACCTGGGCTTCTATTGGAATTCTTTAACGCATATTAGCAAGCCCATTATCACAGTTTTAGCGGCAGTTTCCTGCCACTAAAACAGCAATAATTTCAACAAGGTTCTTGCTAATATGCCCCAACATAACCAAGTTTTACGTTCCTTCCTGAAGGCCGTTAATGGAGGCAAGGCCCTCACGCGGATCAGTAGGCTACTCCATAGTTTGATGCATCATGCTATGAAGCTTCTGCCACCCCAGTTGCCCTTTCGGATTCTGGGTAGTAGCATAAGTGCACACTGCCCAGCCAGGCAACAGGCACACCACAGGGGTATGCAAGAGCAACATGCAGGGGCACATGAACAGGCACGTCACAGGGCTGTTGAGCATGCACACCAGTTAGGGGTATGTGAGCACACGCATATGGTAGGTGCTCACTGTACCTGTGGTTTGTGGGTCGGACCCGCACTGCCACCTTCACCGATGTCATGCCTGCTCATCCCAAGTGACTGCCGCCAGATGCTATTACCTGCTGCTGGCCTGACAAACTCCTGCAGCTGGCGGGAATCCCTGAGTCCCCTCACCTCCTCACTTTCTCTCCACTCCTCCCCTCGTGCCCAGGAGGAGTTGCACCCATTGAAACTGTGGGGTGCAGCAATTAATACTGGTTACCTAAAGGCCCACGATAGACCCGCCATTCTGCCCTGCAATGGCTATTTATTTATTTATTTTATTTTATTTTACAGATTTGTAGAGCGCATGGCTACCCGTAGGCGTCCCAGCGCTAGTGACAGGAACCAGAAGCAGTGGGAGCCTTACGGGAACAGCCATGTCTTGAGAGCCCTACGGAATGAGAGGAGGTTAGGCTGGGCTCTAATGTTTGGGGGCAGAGTGTTCCACAACTTGGAAGCATTGTATGCAAACAGTCGGCCGCCGGAGCGGGCTTTCTTGATTCTTGGAACGAATGCTAAGTTGAGGTTAGAAGAGCAAAGCGTTCTCTTGGTAGTGTAAGGTATGATAAGATTTTGTTGGATTGGTGGGGCCTTACCATGCAGAATTTTATATGTCGTGCAGAGTGCCTTAAAATGTATTCTCTCCTGAATAGGTAGCCAGTGCAAGGCATTCAAGGCAGGTTTGGCTGAGCAGCGACAATGAGTTCCTGTAAGGAGGCGGGCGGCAGCGTTTTGTACTATCTGAAGTTTAGATAGTACCTTTTTAGGGGCCCCCAGATAGAGGGCGTTGCCGTAATCCAGGCGAGATAACACAAGACCTTGGATCAGAATTTGTTGGGACTGTGGTGGGAGTAGGGGCAGAATTTTCCTAGCAGATCGTAAGAGGCCGTGGCACACACCAGCCGTTTTTCGTGCCTGAGTGAAGAAGTTGAGGCCTTCGTCCAACCATATTCCCAGGCTCTTAATTTCTTGTTTTGGATTAGGTGGAGTACCCATACAGGGCGGCCACAGGGCTTTAGGTTGGTACAGTGATTGGTTGCCTAGGATCATTATCTCTGTCTTGTCTTTATTTAACTTGAGGTGGGAAAGGTTCATCCATTTCGTTAAGTCGCTTAGACAGTTTTGAAGGTTGGTGAGGGATTGGTCTTGCTGACTTAGAGAGACGGCCAATTGGGTGTCGTCGGCGTAGGTTAAAAGCTTAATCCCAAAAGGGGTGACGATCTTACCAAGGGGGGACATGTAAACGTTAAAAAGGGTCGGACTCAGGGACGAGCCCTGAGGGACCCCACAGCTGATGGGAGTGGGCCTGGAAGTGAAATTACCATCTGCTACCTGGAAGGATCTGTCATGAAGGAAGGACATAAGCCAGGCCAGAGCCGGGCCCGTGATTCCAAGTTCTCTAAGTCTGTGGACCAGTGTCGAATGGTTGACGGTGTCGAATGCCGCGCTCAAATCCAGGAGGATCACTGCCACTGATCCTCCTGAATCTATGATTTTCCTTGCCTCTTCGACAACCGCCAGTATCGCAGTTTCTGTGCTCTGGCCGGGCCTGAATCCTGTCTGAGAGGGCTCCAAGAGCCCGTTGGTTTCAAGATATGCGGAGAGATCATGATTAACATGTTTCTCGGCTATCTTGCTAACGCCTGGGAGCAGGGAAATAGGCCGATAATTGCCTAGCTCAAGTGGGTCCAGATTGGGTTTTTTGATGAGTGCTTTGACGATTGCTTTTTTCCAGTTAGGGGGAACTATGCCAGTGGTTAGAGAGATGTTTATCAGCTCTGTTAAGTGGGGAAGAATTGTGGGCGCAACTAACTTGAGGATATCGAGTGGTGCGGGGTCATTGGGGGAACCACTTTTGATTGAGTTGAGTATTGGAAGGAGAGTATCTGTTGTCAGATGGGTGAAGTGGGACAGTTGATATGCTGGACCGTGAGGCTCCAGACAGGGCCAATTGGCTGTGGAAAGAGCATCAGGAGTTTGCGGCGGGAGGGAATTAATGATGTTTTTTATCTTTGTATCGAAGAATTCTGCAAGTTCATTGCATCGGGTAGTTGATGGCTCTACCAAAGGAGGAGGGTCCGGGACTTTGAGAAGTTTCCGAGCAATTTGGAATGTTTCACGTGGGGAGTTGGTGGATGAGTTGATTTTCTCCTCGAAATATTTAGCTTGAGCCATTTTGAGTGCCTTTTTATAGTTGTGAATGGTTTGTTTGTATTCAATTTTTTTGATGGGGTCGAAGTTTTTCCTCCAGTATCTTTCTGATTTCTTGTATGCTTTTTTCAGGAGTCGTATTTCCTGAGTGAACCACGGGGAGGTGGCTTTCCCCTGAGGCTTGCAGGAGGCCTTTTTCGGTAGTGTTTTGTCCAATGTTTCTCCTATCCAGGTCGAGAACTCTACATCGGCATGCATTGGGTTGGAGACAAGTTTAGGGGGGAGCGCTCTAGCTGGAGTTTCCATTTTTCTAGATCTAGTGTAGCCCATGAACGAGTGGGCTTATTGGGTAGGCTTTTGGGACTGGGTGAGTGGGGCAACTGCCAGTTGAGAGGAATTAAAAAGTGGTCAGACCAAGGAACTGGGATGTGATCTAAGATAGTGAGATCATTAATGTTGGAGAAGATCGGGTCTAGCAAGTGGCCTAGTAAGTGGGTGGGGAGTCGACTTAATAGTTTTAGCTGAAAGGTTTCAAGGTCAGCTAATAGGTCGGAGGCTGGTTTGACTTCCTTTTTATCGAAGTGGATGTTCAAATCACCTAGGATGATAAAAGTAGAGTGAGTGGCAGCAAGTATGCATGAATGCTCCATAAGGGAGTCGCTGAACTGGCCCATGGGTCCTGGGGGGCGGTAGATAAGAAGGCCCGACAGAGATTTACATGGGGACACTTGAATTGAAAACAGAATATTTTCGCAGTCTAGGAGTGGACTGCCTTGCAGACGGCAAGAAAAATGGTCCTTATAGATTATAGCGACACCCCCTCCCTTTCCTATGGATCGGTCCCTGTGTTGGATTAGGAAGCCCGGGGGGAGGGATTTAATGATGTCGGGATCGGAATCGGGTCCGAGCCAGGTTTCCGTTAAGAAAAGGATATCTAGCTCATAGTTTTCAAGCGTTTGGTATATTTCTAATGAATGCTTCGGGAGTGATCTACAGTTGATCAGAGCCATGTGAATTGGGATGGGGGGGAAAGTTCGGGTATAGTGGGATTGAATTTGTACGGACAGTGAAGACAACGGTTGAGGGAAGAATCCCCCAATACCGAGTGTAAACAGGGGCCATGCGTCTCTCTATTTAGGTGTAATAGAGTATCCCTTGAATATCTGTGCGTGGGAAGGATCATAGTATCCTTAGTTTCTGGCTCTGAGCTCTGCCTAGCGCGGACGAGCGCAGACGAGCTTGCCTTAAGCGCGCCTTTGGCGCGCCATCGCCGCGCCCGCTGCGCTTGTCCGCTGCGCTTCCGGCAGAAACACATGATTTATGGCAGTGCTTGGGGCGTTGGAGGGGGGCGTGGCCAGCATGGGGAGGCTTGTCTCGTGGCTCCCTCACTCGCAGATAATGGCGGCAGGGATGGGTTCACCCGTGACAGCGTTCGATCGGCTGTTCGGGGAGGTCTGCGATTAGTGCCCAAATGCTAGGTTAACGTTTTAAATCACGTTTTAAAAACACATTATTATACACATTAAAATGATGTCTATCAGCTCACACAACTCCCGGCTTCCGCCTCAGGAGGTTCTCTGTCAATGCGACGCTCGAGTTTCAGTGCGCGCTTTTAAGTCTGGTGAGGGGGGGCGTGGCCAGCACGGGGAGGCGTGTCTCGTGGCTCCCTCACTCTCAGGTAATGGCGGCAGGAGGGATGGGTTCACCCATGACAGCGTTCGATCGGCTGTTTGGGGAGGTCTGCGATTAGTGCCCAAATGCTAGGTTAACGTTTTAAATCACGTTTTAAAAACACATTATTATACACATTAAAATGATGTCTATCAGCTGACACAACTCCCAGCTTCTGCCTCAGGAGGTTCTCTGTCAATGCAACGCAACGCCCAAGCCACTTAATTCCGCCATGCCCCCTATATCCATAATGGCGGCACTAAGTGGGATATTCACAAGGAAGTGGCGTAGAAAGGCCACTTCGGAAACGCAAGGCTGCACCATATTCACAAGGATATGGTGCAGCCTTGCGTTTCACCCTGTGATGGCGCTAAGTATCACAACTTAAGCCAACGCAGGCCCCCTTGCACCACAGTGCAAGGGCATTTCTCCTCGTTTTGCCAACTTGAGACCAGGGTTTTCCTGGCCTTAATTTTGCCACTACCTCCTATTTACGCTGCCCATGAGAATAGGGGGCAGCACCAAAATCAATGGGTGTTGCCGTGGAACGCCCACCACCACAACACCCACTGCACGCCCCTTTCACGCTAAACACAGCTTGAAAGGGGGCTTTAGTCACAAGGCAGCGATTAGCCACGTTAAGTGGCTTAACGTTGCCTTGTGACGTTGTGGTGGCGATAGGGGCTTGTGAATATGCCCCTAAGTTGTTTCCTTTCCTTTAATGAAATCATACGTGCTCACCCTCGTGTGGGCAAGCGCTGACACCTGGTCTGTTCTTTACTCACTCCAAGGGGTACGGTGAGTCTCAATGGACAGTTTTTAGGGTGGGTGCTACTCGCTGGCCTTAGAGTCTCAGGGCTACTATATGTCATGAAACAGAGAGCAGTAAACTCTGCTAAGAGACACTTAGGGGCATATTATCAACAACAGCATTAAAATTATTGCCGCTTTAGCGGCAGAAAACTGCTGCTAAAGCGGCGATAATGGGCTGGATAATATGCACTAGAGAATTCCAATAGAAGTCCATATCCACACCAGAACATGGGCTTCTATGGGAATTAACAAGGACATATTATCAAGCCCATTATCGCCGCTTTAGTGGCAGTTTCCTGCCGCTAAAGCAGCGATAATTTTAACGCTGTTCTTGATAATATGCCCCTGAATTCTCATATAGAGGTTGGCAGTAACTGAGCATTTCCAAAGATCAGTGGATGCCACGTCAGCCCACTTCTCCATCTCTCCAGCACCTAATTTTGTAGTGGAAAAAGTGCTATGTTTCCGAAAAGGAAGCCCCTCAGCTTGTACTGACCCCAGAAACATCCTGGCAACAGAGCAGCTTCCACAGGTCCGCTTACCAGTCACATAGTTATACAAAAAGATGCCAAAAATATGTGTAAGTAAGCGTAATTGTGTGAAATGTAAATCCATCATGTTATGCTTTATTTAAGCTAGAAATGAGTCCATCAGTCAATTTTTGGCTCAAGCATACATTTAAATAAAATCAGTGGAACAAAAGCCACTTGTGTTGTATCCATGCTATTGCTGTAATGTTTTACCACGAATGGCACGTAATTACATAAAGTGGAGTAACAGCATCATTTTGGGAATTTCTTTTAGTAAGCGTAACTGAAAATTCCTGAAACTACACAAATTACGCACAAGGCTCCTTCTCAGTGCCATTTTAAAGACGTTTGAGTCCTAAGGCAAGACACATTTTGGGGCCCGCTTGCTGCAAAACAGTTCAATGTATTACCCATTTTCACCAAATTCAAGGCATCTTGCTCCAAATAAAACTTTTGGGACAGGCATGTTGATGACAAATAAAAAATTTAGAATTGGGAGTGCACAAACCCAGCTGAAACCTCATGTGTTCTGTCGTAAGCCTGCTAGCTAAATAATATCAAAATAAATCTTGACGAAACATTGATAAAGCCATTATTATGAACTTGGATATACAAAATTTTACTTGGATTCCAGTCTGTTGCACTGACTATAGGGAAGACAGGGTAAGGTTGACTTGGTGGATGTTTGATGGACAAGTGCGTAAAGTAAAAGAAGACCTATGCATGTATTGCTGGATATGGCAGACGGAAATGGCAGATTTTTAAAATTATAAAAAAATTCTCCTTTACTACTGGCCTTTTCACTTAGCTATTTAAAATCAAAGCATTGCTCCAAAGCTTTTTACCATTTAATTATTGAATAATCTGATATTTCTACTCAATTCTCTTCCCCTTTCTTGTCCCTCCTCTCACCTTTCTTAGTGTGGCTAGTTGGTGAAATCTGACTTTGCTGCATAAGAAAAATGGGAGGACCTGGGAGACAGACAAAGAATAGAGAAAATGATGATGAGAGAAGTAAAGTGGAGGAAGAATGGCTGCTGAGCGAGAGATGAAATAGCGTGATGCGGAAGACGCAAGGCAAACACCAAAATGTGACGTAGTCAGAAACAAAGAGATAGGGGAACATACAGAAAGAAGTTGGTAGAAAAAGCAAGTAGAGAGCTCCTTAAGATTTTAGTGAGGTAGAGAGAGTCAAAGATTAGGAGAATGAAATGTAGAGAGGTTGGTGGTGGGGTTCAATGTAGTGTGGTGTAGCCAGAGAAGTAAGACAGAAAAAGAGAGATGAGTTAGACAAAATAGCAGTAGACAGGTAGTGAAAAGATGTAGTAGGAGAAGTGTAAAGAAATGCAAGAAAAAGACAGAGAAAAGTGAGTGAGAAAGAATAAAAAGTATAATGGTTATACAAAGACATGTCAGCTAAAGCAAAGATAGAAAGATATATAGGGGGTGAAGAGCAGAAAGAGAGATGAGGATGTGGGAGCCGAACCCCAATAATCATATGAACCCCAATATTTGGATACCTCAACATTTTACGTGAATGATTCTGCTCCAGGATCTCTAGTTGATCTAACGGTTAGAGACAAAACTCCTCATCAGAATAACACAATTTAGCAGAATTAAAAAATAAATAAATATTGACAGTGTACAAAATTGAGTTCTAGGTCTAAAACAAAAGCAAAAAGTTGATTTTGAATACAGAAAAAGTTAAATGTGGTACAGGGAAAATATGCATCAAATGCCATGAAGGCTCAAAAAACAGAAATAAAAATAAATACAAAGTCACAGAACATGTTAGCCCCTAGTTCACAAAACTCAAGAAAGATTTTTAAGTGTCAGGCTCATGAAGAGTATAGACACATCCCATATAGAGTCTAAGGCAAGTGGACGTCCAAAATAAAGTCTTGAGTAACAGTAGACTTAATGACAGCTGCAAAATCCCACATAACCCAAGCCTGATTGATAACTAAGCCCAGACTAAACTTGAACAGCTAAAGTCCAACAACTTTTATACACAAAACATACTTTCTAAAAATAGATTCTGCAAATTCAGCATGACATGATCATGGTTTGGGTCGCATTAGAAAATCCTAAACATACATGTATATTCTAAAAACATTAATGTAAGCCCATTTCTTAAGGTAACATAAATCTTCCATCTTCTCACTGAGCAACCACCCTCTGGAGATGATCAACACAAAATGAAACATCCCTCTAGCAATCACTCATGTATTCTGCACATCAAGGGCCCGATTCACAGAACTAACTTAAGACAAAATCCTAAACTTACTACCATTTTGGTATTCACAGAAGGCACTTACTCATTTCGGTATTCACAGAAGTGAGGACTGCTAACTTTAGGACTCCTAAATGCCTTCTGTGAATACCTAAAGTCTTAAAGTTAGGATTTTTCTCTGTTTAGGAGTAGTAAAGTTAGGACTCCTCACTTCTGTGAATACAGAAATGAGTAAGTGCCTTCTGTGAATACCAAAATGGTAGTAAGTTTAGGATTTTGTCTTTAGTTCTGTGAATCAGGCCCCTACATCCACACTTCCAGCGGAAGTCCTTGAAAATGATACTTAGGGTACATGGTGGAAGCTTCATTCACAATACAGTCTTTCAATAATGTTGTACATCACTATTACAGTGCATCATTTATGCGGCATTCTGCACAAACACGGGGAGAGATGACTTCGCAGCGGGACACTGATGGGAGGGGCAATGAGCAGGAGCAGGTTGAACAGAACATCAGAAACTACTTCCATATTATAAATGATGGCGTCTCACACAGAAATGTGGCATTACTTTTTGTCTCATTATCTACCCTTCTAAATTACTTGTGTAATTCATTTTAGTTGCAAAAATCATTAATTCATCGAATTGCACCTCTGTGCATTATAAAACCCACTAATTATGAGAAATAATTTTCATGCGATTTAGCACATTTTCATATTTTCTAAAATGCTATCACATGGTTTAAAGATTAAATAGATGATCTAGGTAGAGAGATAAGATGTGGGTTTAATACAAAGGACGAGCGGGTGAGGTCGATAGAGCTATGAGGTAGAGAGAGCTGTGATAGTAAGAGAGACTGTGGGCCCGATTCACAGAATGAACTTAAGATTCAATCCTAAACTTACTACTATTTTGGTATTCACAGAATGCACTTACTCATTTCGGTATTCACAGAATGCACTTACTCATTTCGGTATTCACAGAAGGCACTTACTCATTTCGGTATTCACAGAAGTTAGTAGTCCTAACTTTAGGACTCCTAAATGCCTTCTGTGAATACCGAAAGTTTCTGTATTCACAGAAGTCATTTAGGAGTCCTAAAGTTAGGATTATTAACTTTACTACTACTAAATTGAGCAAAATCCTAATTTTAAGACTTTCGGTATTCACAGAAGGCATTTAGGAGTCCTAAAGTTACTAACTTCTGTGAATGCCGAAATGAGTAAGTGCCTTCTGTGAATACCGAAATGAGTAAGTGCATTCTGTGAATACCAAAATAGTAGTAAGTTTAGGATTGAGTCTTAAGTTCATTCTGTGAATCGGGCCCAGAGAGAGACAGAGAGAGAGAGAGAAATAGAATCTTGGTGTAGTAGCGAGATACATAAAGAGAGGAATAGAGGCAAAGGTAAATTGGAGAGACAGGAATAGAGAGAAAGGTAAATTGGAGAGATTGAGTTGCGATAGAAAAGGGTGAGCAGCCTTTACAACGCAGATATTACCACGCGCTGCCATTACTATGCTGCTTTTACAACTCAAGTCGTTACAACGACTTACGCTGGAGGGCGCTGTTGGATAGGGAATAGTTTAATTTTCTATTCCAACACCTTCCCTACTGTAACGTGGGCTGGAGTTGGAATAGAAAATTAAACTATTCCACTATTCAGCGCTTACAGCGCAAGTCATTGTAACGACTTGCGTTGTAAAACAGCGTTGTAATGGCACTCGTGGTAATAGCCCGCGTTGTAGTGTCATACAACCATAGAGAAGAGGTGCAAAATGATGTCAGAGCAAGAGGAGGAAAAGATTGAAAAAAGAGGTAGAGTTTGAGTGAGAACGCAGTAAGGTATGATGAGGTAGAAGAAGCAGAGGTAGAAAGAGACAAAGATTCAGCAGAAAACAAATGGTGAAGTAAATTTAGAAGTTGGGTAATGAGAACAATTTGATGTGAAGAGAAAATTGAAGAATAGAGAGAGCTGTAAAGGGTGGTGAGGCTAGAGAGGTGACAGTGAAGGACAGGAAGTCTGAGAGTCATGGTTACGTTGCCCGAGGACCCTTTTGAAGGTTGGGCCATGGGCAATCTGTCTCTTTGCTCATCCCTTAAAATGTCTTCCTCCATGGTGCTTCAAGGCACATCTTACTTAGGCTGGCCTTACAATGCTGTTTTTTCCTGTTCATGACGCTCATGGAAGGCATGATAGCTGCAAAGAGGAGAAAGCAAGTACATGCCCCAATACGAAGGGAACGCTCCAGGGGCGAGAAGGACCCATCCTGAACACTTCTCAGACGCAACAACTACTTTGGGAATTTCTTTCAGAAACACAAAAAATCGTGGCCGAACTGGTGTTGAATTTTGCCTAAAAGAGTCTCCTTAATGTATATGGGCACTTCTGATTAAAATACCATGCCAGCGAAGCCGATAACTATTAATCGGGCTGGTCAGCTTCCCCAAAGGTGCTGCAGTTAATCAGCGGAGGTCTAAGAGAGCCCCTAAATCATTTGGGGGTACTGCCTTGAAAGTAAATCCCATACACCAGTGCTTAATTTGTGAAATATTAGGTGCCAGGGCCTCGACCAGAAGAGCGCTGCAGCTTGTCATTGCTTCCAAAACAACTACTAACCCTCTCTCTACCCTGCAAGTGCGACTTTTCAGATTAGTCCAGGTCCCCAAAGCTAAATGAATGGCTAGGAAGGCAGGTATTAATAATGTTTTATGTATATTTTATTCATAAACAACCGATGTTCTGATCATCTCTAAATTTAGATGAGTAGCGCCACCACTTGGCAGACTGTCATAAGTGCGGTGTATTTAGTGCCGGTGCCCAGGACCGGAAACCAATTAAATGCTGGTGCCTAGCACCGGAAACCACCGGCTCATATTAATCACTGCCTCTACTTTTACAGAAAATACATATTTAAGGGAGGCTTCGTGAGCTTTTGCTTTTCACAGAAGTGATACATTAATGTAGTAATGCATTGCAGGCCAAACGTAACAAATATGCAAGCATTTTGGCGAGTAATTTCAGGACGCAGTGCTCATTTTCTGAGAGAATGCAAACTTTCAGTGTTTGAGCTTTTCAAAGCCAGAGATTTGAGCCCTTTCTCTTGTTAAACTAACTTCAATACAACCATTTTTTTGTGTACTTTGATGGTGACAGGGCCGGCTCTCGCCTCATAAATCAAAAGCAAACACGAGCTACTAGAAGCCGCAGTAATGAGGCTTTAGAACAGACATCAGAGCAGTGGCCCGGCCCTCCAGGGAAATAAATGGCTCTGTGTACTTTCAGGGTGAAAACATGAAAAGCAGAAGTGCAGAGTGGCTGCAACAGAAGGCAGATGGGGAAGGTTTAATTGTTGCACTCCTGGGGCCTTATTTATGAAGGCCTTGCGCCACCGGTGCGTCACTTTTTCCCATTTTAAAAGTGACGCAAAAGTGGCGCAAGACCTTCATAAATAAGGCCCCTGGTGCTTTATGCTTTTTTTTACTTCTTTCACAGGCAGTTATTGTTTGGAAATGCTGCTGGGTTGAAAAATTTGCAAAGTTGTTAAGTTGCAACTTCGCTTAAGTTTTTTTATAAAGAAAAAGGAACTCCAGTGGCCTCTCATATAACCAGGCAATTGCAATTTATAGGGGCAGCGGTTGGACAGCTACATGTTGGCAGCTGTCCCAAAAGAGAGTCCCAACGCCGCTTACCAATGGCATAGCTAGTGTGTCATGGGTTCTAATGAAAGGAAAGAAATGGGCCACTTGGCTGCTGTTTGAATGATAAAATACAGCTATATCCAGGGTTCAGATGGATGCCAAGGCCTCTGGGCCCCGGTGCCACTGCACCCGCTGCACCAATGGAAGCTATCCATGGCTAAGATTGTCCCCTTCGTCAGGTTGAGCAATGACACCCTCACTCTAGCATGGTGTCTGTTCTGTAAATATCACCTTTTCATCCAGACCCCCTCCTCAGCCCACTGCGACTGTAGCTCTGTCTCAGCAGGTGACCCTTACCCAGTCCTCTGCTCTACCTCTAACAGCTGCTGTCAGATAAATGAGTTCCCACCCTGCGTGGATAGGATGTCCTGCGGCTGGAAACTGGTCCAGTGTGCAGGCCTTGGGCAGATTACACCACCTCAGCAAAGTCAGGAAACTTTACCCGCCTCCTTTGAAGCAATCTTCCCAACATCACCCGATGTTGTAGTGCAAGAGCACACCTTTGCTTGCCCCTAGTGTGCCACTCCGTCTTTCACAGGGCAAGATTTCTTCTTTCGTCTGTTAGCCCACCCAAAGGCATTCCAGAAGTTTCTCTGTAGTTCATGCTAGTAAGTATGTATTTATGAATATGGTATTTCTATGGATCTAACCTAGCCAAAAAGTAGCAGAATACGTAATAGGAGAGGAAGCTGGATTATGGAGGGTTAATGTATTGGGATGTAGTTTCCTTTAAAAAGGAGGGTCTTAAACTCTTTCCTAAATTGAAGTAAGGCCAGGGCACTGCTGATGGACACAGGGATGTTGTTCCAGATCATGGGTCCACAGATGGAAATGGCCTGCTGGCTTGTTTTTTAAAACCTTTTTTACACTTCTTAGTCTGCAGTCTGATGGTCTCCCGGCTCTGGGTGTGTGCCAAGAGCCTCCAGAGATGACGAGCTTGTCTGCAGTGTAAGCAGTAATGCTGTTTATGAGGGCTTTGTAAATGATGCAGCTAGTTTGAAGATGGGGCGTGGCAGTAAGGGAAACCAATGGAATTCTATCAGGACGGGGGTGATGTGATCATATTTCTTCAGGCCCTTGATGAGTGGTGCCATGGCATGTAAGGGCTGCCAGTGTGGAATCTGGGCAGGCACAGGGTACTGCTCACCACAATCCAGATGCAAGAGAACGAGGACTTGAATAGCAGTTATGAAACTGCTTTCTGGAAGAAACTGTTTGACTTTCTTTAGAAGAGAGAGCTGGTACCAGGCCGTCTGTGTTTTTAGGCAATGTGTTCCTTGAGGGTGAGGTTGATGTCCACGGTGAATCCCAGTGACTTAGCATTTCATGAAAGTTGGGGTTCGAAGCTGTCAATGTTCATATCATTGAGGCAGATTTGGACTGTATGTTGTTTGCTGTCCTTGGCAAAACACAGGATTTCCGTCTTGGTTGAGCTTCAGGTAAGTGCTGGACATTCAGATCTGGTTGATGTTTTGAGATGTTGGATGTCTGAAGCAGAGGATACTTTCAATTGGATTTGTGTATCATCAGCGTATTGTTCAAACTTGATGCTGTTATCTGCGAGCAGGACACCATGCTGACGAGATGACAGGAGAGAGTATGAAACGTTGGGGCGACTCCACAGGTGATAGGGATCTTTCATGACCTGGAGGTGCTCCTGTGAACATACTGGTGTCAGTTGTAAAGGCAAGATGAGAACCAGTGGAGAACATTGCTGGTGAATAATGTGAATCATGCATATTTGTTCTATAGCAAATCTTTTTTCACAGCCCAAATTTCATAATAATCACTGAGCATATATATAGGAGACCTTCGCAATCCTGGATTGCCATCGTCTCGACAACATTCAGGTACGGACCACACTGTGCTTGTTTGTGCTTGTTTGCTTCAAAGTGCTTTTATTGCGAAATAATCCGCATAAATAAATTTAGGCTAGTGCCCAGCATGACGCGTTTCGACAGTTAAACACTGTCTTGATCACATCTAGATATATATAGCCAGAAACCAATCACTCATCCGTTGATAAAATTGGAGGCACTCAGCAGGGAAGTTTAAAGGTGAGAGTTTATTCGGCAAACCGTGCGAAACAAACTAACAGACGCATTTTGGCAAACAACCTAAATCGTATTTATGCATACCGGAAAAAGAAACATAATTGTGCACTATAGAAAGTGAAGAAGTCCTGCTAATGCTATTCAAACGTTCGTGTACGTGCCGGCCATCTTTAAAATGCATGGTCGGATACAAAATACATATTGATGTCACCGCTCTCTACACGTTATTAAACCATTAATGGGGTGGCAGAACCTCTTATTTCACTAAAAATGATCAAATTATAATATATATATATATATATATATATATATATATATATATATATATATATATATATATATATATATATATATATATATATAAACGCTCCAAATCCCTCCAACTCCCGGAAAGAATAAGACAGCACTCGAGGATGAAGATTTTCAACGCGCTAGATTTTATTTAGCGGAGGGGTGCACACAGACGCGTTTCGGCGGTCTGCCTTCGTCAGTGTGTGATGCACTGTGTTTACTTCCGACATTGTTTTAAACAAATAATGATCACTCCCACTTTCAATGAGGCATGGACATAGACAAGGGGACTAACACCTCGCATGGAATAGGTGCGGCCATCTTGTAGTGTGTGTTGTATATATAACACACAGAATGACATTATGCATAAGATATACTTGAGTGGTTAAGCCCACAGATGGGCATACGCATTATTCCATGCGTGGCGTGTCAAAATAGAACGTCATGAGTTAGACAAAAACATACAGCCGTGGATCGGCTAATGTCCCCATATGAGATACATAGTCCAAATCGCCTATAAACAAAAGGAAAGGGAAATAAGTGACTTTCTAATCAGCAGCCATGTGATAGGGGTAACTTAAAAGAGGAAAGTGGGATATATATGGAGTGAGATGCGTCACATGCAGCAGCAGAAAGACATGTGTAGTTATTTACAACATACATTTCATATTTCATATGGAAATTATAAAGTGAGTCCATAGTAGAACACATGTGGTGAAAGTGCTTATTATATACAGTGGAAACTGAATGTGCAGGAGGCTCTTGTAGTATGCCCATACGTTGTTCCCAATCAAAATGCAAATTCATTCGATCTAGATCACAAAGCATACGCGGTGTCTCTTGAATTCATAATAAGAAGTTGTAAGACAAGGCAGGTACTATGGGTCATATAGCAATATGAAGAGTCTCTCACACAATTAGTATATACATGACAAAATTCAGGCAAAAGTTCCAGAGCTATTATGTACATCGGTATGCAGTTATTCCATATACGATGATGTTAAGAAGTTCTAATTGCAGTTCATTAGGATGGACTATCATCTTGGAATAATGTCTACCAGGTGTTATTCTCTACTCATTTCCCCAGATGGAAAGCCATCTCCTCCCCACTGTTAAGACCTTTAGGATGTTTTGTGCAGAGATCAATAATATATCGGGACTCAAGTCTCCTTAATCTGCGTAGGCGGTCACCACCACGTATGTTCGGGGGTACAATATCAAGGCCGAAATACTGAAGCTTATTCCGGTCTCGATTGTGGGCCTCCGCAAAGTGACGAGCCACCGGATAGGTCTGATCTACTTTGTCGATGGCTCGCATGTGCTCTAGTATTCTGAGCTTGATCTCCTTGATCGTGCTCCCAATATAGCGTAAGCCATAGGGGCACTGCAGGCAATAGACGGCATACTGTGTACTGCAGGTAATGAATTTGTTTATATACATTTTCCTGCCAGTTTCTGTTATGACATAGGAGAGGACACGTTTACTGCCCGTGCACGCTTTGCAGCGGCCGCAGGGATAAAAGCCTCGTTGCTCCCTTAAGGTATTGCTTCTCTGGGGCACTTTCTCTAAATGACTATTCACTAGTATGTCGCCTAATGATCTAGCTTTGCTGAAGGTTAGGAGTGGCTGGGTTGGAAGATCTTCTTTGAGCACGCTATCAGTTAAGAGAATATGCCAGTTCTTCCGTAGCATTGCTCTAAAGCTTTCCGCTCCTGCTGAATAGGGAGTTATAACTCTGAACTTACCCTTGTTATCACCTGGCAAGCCTCTACGGTTGACCTGATCAGAGTTATTAGTCAGAAGGGACTGTCTCTCTATTTTCCTGACTCTATTGAGAGTGTTGTTTAGTATTTTCTCGCCATACCCCCTAGCTCTAAATCGGGATATGCATTCCGAAGCAGCCGCTTCGAAATCAGATGGTTTGGAACAATTCCTGCGAAGTCTCAGCAGTTCCCCATAGGGGATACTGTTGATTAATTGTGGTGGATGGCTACTGCTGGCATGCAGTGTGGAGTTGCCAGCAGTTTGTTTCCTAAAGAGGTTTGTGTGGAGGTGTCCGTCTTCTACATATATTTTGAGGTCCAGATAGTCCGCTGCCACCGGACTCACTGTTCCCGAAAAATGTAGATTGATTTGGTTGTTATTTAGTACATTGATGTACTCCTGAGCTGTTTCAAGGTTGCCTTTCCACACAACGAAAAGGTTATCGATATACCGATGCCAACAGATGACCTTGCCCTCTTTGCCTCCTACCATACAGCTCCTGGGTACCTGCTCCTCCCACCAGCCCACGAACAAGTTCGCGTAGCTGGGGGCAAAGCAGGTACCCATCGCCGTGCCAGACTTCTGGATATATAATTGTTCCTCAAACAGGAAAATGTTATGTTTTAGACAAAATTCTACGAATTCTAGAATCATTAGATTGTGTCTAGAGAATCGTAGTTGGCGTTGTTCTAGTGCCCATTTCACAGCCTCTAATCCATGATTGTGTTCAATAATTGTGTAGAGGCTAGTGATGTCTAATACCATCAGAAGATATTCCTGTTCCCACACCAAGTTCTGCAATTTCGTCAAAAAGTCCTTCGTGTCTCGCACATAGGAGTCCAGGGTAGACACTAAAGGAAATAAGGTGTGGTCCACAAAACGAGACATATTCTCTGTAAGACTCCCAATAGAAGAAATGATTGGGCGGCCAGGTGGGCAGTCACGATTTTTGTGAAGTTTTGGGAGGTGGTAAAAAGTAGGAGTCATAGGGCAATTGGTACGTAAGAACAGGTGTTCATCTCTACTCAGCATATGTTGGTTATACCGCTTGGAGATAAGTTTGTCATAGTCTGTAATACTTTGCTGGTAGGTCTCATTAGTACATTTGATGTAAAAGTTCTCATCTGAGAGTTGCCTTAATGCTTCCTGTGTGTAGTATTCACGAGTCATTAAAACCACGTTCCCGCCCTTATAAGAGGGCTTCACAATAATTCTCGTGTCCGTCGTTAGTGTTTTTAGGGCTAGTCTCTGTGAATCCGTAATGTTCTGGTGGGAGTTTTGGTGATTGGTTTTACGGTACTTTAATAGATCCTCGTTCATGGCTTCCGAGAACACATCTATAGCATCCCAAGGGGATTGGGGAACAAAAGTGGACACTGGTTTGAATCCACTGGTTTCACTTTCTTGTTCGATGCCCTGCATTTCCGCTCTTTGGGCAGTATCAAGGTGTGCTAGATTCTGTGTATGTTCCAATTCCAGGTCACTTAGTATTTCTACTGAGCGTAGATCTTTGCCGCTCAGTGCATCTGTTGCTGTAATTCTTCGCCCTTGGTTTTCTTTGTTTTGTGGATGTGGTCGCAATTTAAAATGTTTGTATAATTTCAATTTGCGAGTGAAGCGGAACAGGTCTATTTTGGTTTGGGTGTATTCCAACTCACTATTTGGACAGAAGGTTAGTCCGAGGCTTAGGACTTGCTCTTCTTCCGTTGTAAGCTTTCTGGTAGTGAGATTGACTACCGTTAAGTTTGTTGCCTCATTGTTGATGCCAGGATTTCGTGAGGGGTCGATAGTGCTGTTCGTTCCACTAGGCTTGTTGGCTGAAGCTATTGTTTCTTGTTGGTGCGCTTCCGATTCGTCCAGCGAGATACTCGGGCGCCGCCTCTGCCTCTGCCTCTTGTTCCCCCCGCCTGCCCGTCTGGTTCTCCGTCTTTTTCTGCTCCTTGGGTATCTGTATCCGGGGGCTTGTTCTTCCCACCTCGGAGCCATGTGCTTTGGATTACCTCGTACTCCTCCTGAAAAGGAGTCTTGGTGCTTTTCTCTGCCGATTTCGGCCTTCTGTTGGTAGTGCGTGTATCTGGGTCTGATTGATTTTCTTCTGATTCGTTCTCAGTTATATCAGACTCGGAAGTCACTTCCCCAGTTCCGCTTGTTGTCCCAGCACCTTCCTTTCTGCTCTTCTGGAGGGCCTTGCGTGGAGCGTCGAACTTTTTCGCATAGGTGAGGACGCGTCCAGTTTGGTAATCATTCGCGTCTCTCTCGTATTTTTCTTGTTTCCGGAGTCTTATTTTGGCTTCATATTTTACTAGCCTGGTCTTCATTTGTTCCTTCATCTGTGTGATATTAGTTACTTGGCTAGGATCAGTTTCATTTTCAAGTTCATTATCAATTGCTTGAATGTCTGCCAGTGCTCGCTCCCTGTCGCTCCAAGCATATTTCACAAGTATTTTCAGTGTGCCCTCACAGTATTGAGCAGTATGTTCGAACCAGTCTGTGAGCAGTTGTGGGTCCGGATTCTCATAGGAGGGAACGGTGTGGACTCTCAACCCCCGTGGTACCCTTTCTTCTTCGATGTAATTGGTGAGGCTTGTCGCCTCCCACCATTTGCGGATCTCCCTTTCATGGAGACGTTCTAATTTGGTCATTGTTATTAAAAGTGGGTTACTGGGCGTTTCCACTGTGAGCGGTTCAGTTGTTGCAGGTGGTCTTGTCAGCCTTTTAAACATGCCTTTCGCCGCTGTTTGCCGTTCCGCATCAGAAAACATGCCGGTTTAGCACGTGTCATATACAGTGTTAAACTTGTACTGTAGACTCGTGCATACAGATAGTGCTGCCTCCCCCGCAATTTAAAGCGCGTTTGCAACTTCAGTCCTCTGTCGCCTGGCCACACAATTCCAATATTCCCTGACGTAGAGATGGGAGTATACGATTTCACAGCAACATATAATGCTCACCGGAGACGTCTTCCTCGGGAGACACGGGACTAGCGTACTCCTCCGTATTCCGTACTCAGGCTCGAACTCCCAAATTGGATCGGGCGGTGTGCAGCCGCGCACTTCAAACACGCTCCTTTCTCCACGAAAAAGCGGCTGCTCACTCATCGGCGGGTGCTGTCGGCGGTTCGTGGACACCGCCACATATAACGCTCCAAATCCCTCCAACTCCCGGAAAGAATAAGACAGCACTCGAGGATGAAGATTTTCAACGCGCTAGATTTTATTTAGCGGAGGGGTGCACACAGACGCGTTTCGGTGGTCTGCCTTCGTCAGTGTGTGATGCACTGTGTTTACTTCCGACATTGTTTTAAACAAATAATGATCACTCCCACTTTCAATGAGGCATGGACATAGACAAGGGGACTAACACCTCGCATGGAATAGGTGCGGCCATCTTGTAGTGTGTGTTGTATATATAACACACAGAATGACATTATGCATAAGATATACTTGAGTGGTTAAGCCCACAGATGGGCATACGCATTATTCCATGCGTGGCGTGTCAAAATAGAACGTCATGAGTTAGACAAAAACATACAGCCGTGGATCGGCTAATGTCCCCATATGAGATACATAGTCCAAATCGCCTATAAACAAAAGGAAAGGGAAATAAGTGACTTTCAAATCAGCAGCCATGTGATAGGGGTAACTTAAAAGAGGAAAGTGGGATATATATGGAGTGAGATGCGTCACGTGCAGCAGCAGAAAGACATGTGTAGTTATTTACAACATACATTTCATATTTCATATGGAAATTATAAAGTGAGTCCATAGTAGAACACATGTGGTGAAAGTGCTTATTATATACAGTGGAAACTGAATGTGCAGGAGGCTCTTGTAGTATGCCCATACGTTGTTCCCAATCAAAATGCAAATTCATTCGATCTAGATCACAAAGCATACGCGGTGTCTCTTGAATTCATAATAAGAAGTTGTAAGACAAGGCAGGTACTATGGGTCATATAACAATATGAAGAGTCTCTCACACAATTAGTATATACATGACAAAATTCAGGCAAAAGTTCCAGAGCTATTATGTACATTGGTATGCAGTTATTCCATATGCGATGATGTTAAGATGATCTTACAGATTTAGGTAAGAGCTCAATGACATTTGGCATTAGAAATTTCGTTCCAAATGTATTCAACTGTGTTTTCACCCAGAAAGTGCTTTTTCTAAAACAACACTTTGTATGTGTTTTCTAGTTTAAACCATAATCAATGGTCTTACTGTTTGGCCCATTTGTTATTGATAGCTATACCTCCCCACTTTCTTCTTTTTACAGTGACTTGCACAGACTGTAAGGGCACCCGGAGCATTCAGGTGACCGTGTGCACTTGTTTATGTTTCTTTGGTGTCATTCTACATTTTGATTCACATTTTTACCTGGTGCAGTAGTATTTGTTGTAAATCTGGTCCTGATGAAAGCAAGGATGCAATAGTCCTCAAATTGCTGAAACTAGTCGACCACACTTACCATAGGCTGTCTACATAAATAGACAGCTTACGGTTGCACTGTTTTTAACATTGGTATGTCAAGCACACCTGGAATAAACTTTTGTCTAGTGCTTTTTCAAAACCAATTTTAAACACACTTTTTCTTGGTTTCTTTTCTTTCACACTCTTTCTGCACTGCACACCCCAGTCCCACTTTGTTGGCCACTCACCTACATCGAGTGGTACACCACACTGTCGTCTCTAATACTGACGGAGGGTACCCCCTACCACCGGGTTGACCTCCGAGTAGAGCACTAGTAACCTCTGACGGATGGTACGGATAAAATCCCAAATGATGAAGGGCGGATCCGAATGGTGACTGATGGGTATTTTTCCTCATCCTTGGAGAGCTCTGTGTGACACAACCTGTGAGAAATTGTGGGTTCTCGGTTGGTTTTCTTTACTTTTGGGCGCTTTCATTTGAGACCCTCTGGTACCTCTGTTGTTTATCAGTTCTTTTGGGGATAGTACCCAGAGCTTGGTCTTTAAACTTCCCCTAGGTCCTCCCCCACCGTATTGTTCTGTTGACAGACAGTGGCAGCCAATCAGCAATCCTTTCGCAGGAAAGCAGCATGCTCATTGGCTGTCAACACTTCTAACCAGGAAGTGTTGGCATTCATCTTGTGCTAGGTAGACCGAGGCACAAAAGAAGCAGAAAAACAAATGTGTAGAATGCAAAAAATGGGCAGGGTATAAACAAGCTGACCCCCTAGGGATGCTCAGATGGTCCCACAAGGATAATAACATATTTAAACGTTATCCGCTAATAGAATTAGCATTTAAAAAACCTTGCGAATTCACTGAAAAAAACATAGGTTTCAGGCCTTATATAGTTAGGAATTAGCATTAAAAAAACTTGCAATTTTACTGAAAAAAACATAGGTTTCAGGCCTTATATAGTTAGGAATTAGCATTTAAAAAACCTTGCGAATTCACTGAAAAAAACATAGGTTTCAGGCCTTATATAGTTAGGAATTAGCATTAAAACAACTTGAAAATTCACTGAAAAAACCATAGGTTTCAGGCCTTATATAGTTAGGAATTAGCATGTAAAATACCTAGCAAATTCACTGAAAAAACATAGGTTTCAGGGCTTATATAGTTAGGAATTAGCTTTTAAAACACCTTTGAAATTCACTCAAAAAACTATGACATGGACATTTCACTCATACAAAACCATTGAAATTGCTCCTATATAGTTAGTTGTACTAACTATATTTCGCACACCCGCAATCCACTGCTGATTATGTCACATATTACATCATTCATGACATGGTCAGTGACATCACTGATGACATCTCAAATGACATCAATGATGACATCACTGATGACATCATCCAGTGAATGTGGTTTGCTTCGTTATTTAAATATGCAGTATATATATAGCAATTTGCATTGAAGTATGTGTGGATATATAAAAATTGTATCTTATATTGAGAGGTGTTGCCAAGGTCCACGGAAGCTTTAAGGCGAAAAAAGAAAAACGGAAACAGTATAACTGAATAAACAGGGAAACTAGGAGTAGGACTACTAAACTGCTTGGGTCACTGTGGCTGCAACTGAGGAACCCTTACGCGCTTTTTTCGTGACTTTGGAGGATCCACGTACGCGTTACCGGTTGTACTTTCATCTCGCCCTGAAGAAACTCCCTGGTAGGGAGTGAAACGCGTTGGCTGACTGTTTTGCTAATTGCAGTGTGACTGCTTTTAAAAAGAAGGAATAATATTAAATAAAGGACTCTTTCACATAACAAATTCAACATATTTCTTGGACTTCTTATCTGTGCGCCCCCACATAAGTAAACAAAATGTAATACACAGCCTGATGAGGAACATGCACAGGCTCCCACTGCCTGTCTGAGCACCGAACCACAGCATTCAGACCAAACACAATGCTACATTGCAGCATTGTGATTGGCTTAGGGGAGCCTGGATGTGCTTCCTGAATTAAGCAGGAACAGAAGAGGGCAACGCTAGTCATTTTTTAAACTCATTTTCTATCCCCCTGCCTCACCCATGCTATCCGGTGGCAGCCACCACTGCTTAATAGAATTTAGCAACTCCTCCATTTCTCTTGGTTTCCCACAAATATCATATCTGTCAATATAGCTGCTACCCCTGATTTTTCTTCACCTTTATTAAATGCCCAAAGCAAAAAAGGGGCAGCAGACTCTACTGCTAGCCAGTGATGCTAAAGCTCCCTGCCTCAGGACCAGTCCTCTTGAGTCTGAACACTCATTGTTACGCAGTCCCTTCAGCGATGGGTGCCCAAGTGTGATTTAGATCAATCTCAAAGCCCTAAATGAAAAGGGGGGGCCCTTGGCCCCCCGCCCGCATGGCGGCGCGGCGATCCCCTCTTCCCATGCCTGCCGGTGGTGTGGGGGCGTGATCTCCCGGCACCCAATGGTACGCGGGAGGTGTGCGCCACACCACCGGTCGGCCGACGCCCAATCCCTGATCCGGAGGCGTGGTGCAGTCTTCCAGGTCAGAGGGGCAGGCGTTGAGGGGTGAGGGGAGGGGGCGGCCCGCCCCCTCCCCACGTCCCTGGGAATAAAGGAGGCAGGAGCGCTCAGATGGCCCTTCTTGTCGCCTGACGCTCCCCCACACTGGTCGTGCCCCCGCGCTCGGGCCTCCTAACAGGTCCCACAGGTCGTCGTATTTATTAGGGTATTGGTCATGCGGTAAGGTCATGACCGGTGAGCAGCTATTTTAAGGTCTTAGGGGGCGGCATCATCCTTTGGAGGTGTCCGCCCAGGGGGAGGAGGGGTCACTGGCCCCTCCTAGAACTTCAGGGGCATCTGGTGACGCGAGTTAGGGCCCTCCTTCACTGGTTAAATGAAGTTCACGGGTTGGACCGAGTAATTAACGGGCTCGGATGCATGGGTGGACTGAGTAATTAATGAGCTCGGCTGCAAGGGTGGACCGAGTAATTAACAGGCTCGGCTGCAGGGGTGGACCGGGTAATTAACGGGCCCGGCTGCGCATGTGCACCTGCGTAAGGGCGCAGCTTGTAAGACCTGACACCGGTTAGCGACCTTGCCATATCGCCATCAATGTTAGTATGCAAAATTTTTCAGATGAGGATGTTAGATTCGGTTAGGAACCAAGCTGTATTAGAATCTTGTTAAGGCTAGCCGATCACAATTGTCAATATAAATGTATCTAAATGTTTCTGAATAATTTTGCATAACAATTGTATATTTTGTTTAACAATTTTATTATTTTGTATCTTAATAAATACGGCCGGGGGGGTTTTGCGTGTTCTGGGTTGTTGTGGGCATACAGGGAGGGGGGCGGTAGCCGTCGCTGACCATGCTCCATTGGTCTTGGAAAAGAGACAATTTCTTTATTTTATTGATCTGAAGGGACCCGTCTTTGGCTGAGACAAAGCTGCAGCAGTTTCACTGGAACAACCCTAAACAAACTTTGCAGAGCAGCTGGGGCATAACAAGGCTCATGCAGCCCCTGCTGCTCAGGGGAGACACCCTTCAGGGGCCCCTATTCACTCTGAGGCCTATCTATGTATGCTAGATAGGTGAGCCTTGGTGGCCCCTCACAAAGCTTGTCTGAAATCATTGGGTGGCCGGAGGAAAAAAACTTAACGGGGAGAAAGGCTTTCTGGATACTACTTGTGCATTTTCCAGATGTCAGAAGCACTTGTTTCTAATTATTAAAAACATGTATTCCAGTGAAAATATAGGTGCTTATTTACAAGCCCCTTGCGCTGCCGGTGCATCACTTTTTTTGACGCACCGGAGGCTCAGTATGCTGGCCCATATTTACACGGCCCCACAGAGCCACCCCGTGTGGCTTTTAATGGCCTTGTAAATACGGCCCCTTTTCAAAAGCCACTATCTTGTGGGTGTTCCCATGCAACATCCATAGATTATGCTGCATTCCTAGATTTACAGCATTTCGTAAACCTGGGACTGCGTCCGAATCCTATGCCTCCCTAGGGGAGGTGTAAGGAGGCACAAAGGGGAGACTACTTTTATTTCTCCCAATTTTTTCCTCATTCGATGCATGCTGCAATGATTGTTTTTGTGCAGGAAGGTTTGCCTCCTGCACAAAGAGAACCATTCCCACAAAGCAGGCACCCTTGCATTATGGCGCAAGGGTGCCAGCATTGGAGCATGGCAGCCAATGTGCGCCAGAGCAGCGGAAAACACAGGGATGCGTCATATTGTTGAAATTATGATGCATCCCTATGCTTTCAAAATGATGCCGCTCAACGCCGCAAAATGGCTTGTGGCACCATGCTGCATTATTTTGTTGTGAATAAGGCCTATAGTATCGTTTGCAGATTTAGTGGTATGGTCACGTAAGTCTTTATTAATGAGGATGGCAGGTTTACTTTCATTTAAAAAAAATCTATAAATAAATGTTGCTGAGCGATATGGAGCCCTGAAAAGAGTGGGCCTGGGCATAAAGCCCTCTTGCCCTCCCCTTGTGGCAGCCCTGCCCCACAACGTTCAGCAAGGGGCTCCCATCATTCTTGCATGTTGCCATTGCAGAGAAGCTTCAATTCAGTTGAAATTATTATCAATGTCCTCGAGAATCTCAGAATATGTGCACTTGGTCAGCATTTGGTCAGGTTAAATACAGTTTTCTGATTGGCTAACTCCCAAACTTTCACTGCCTCCTCAATAATGAATAATAATAATAGCTGTTTGCTATGGCCTTGCAGGAGCTTTACCACTCCCGCCAAGCCACAGCAAATGCTCCTTTTCAAGCAAGAAAGAGCATAAAAAATGATCTTGCTTTCTAGAAGCGGAGAAGAATTGCTTTCATAGAGAGGAAGCTGCAAGTTCAGCAGCTCCCTCTCTGTATAAGCAATACTATCTCCTGAAGAAGGCAGGGAGCCAGGCTCTCCTGACTGTCCCCAATGAAAGTTACTGGGTGCCCTTGGTGGGGCCAGGGCACCCAGAATAGAGGTCCGGCCCAGGGGGATGGGGTACCCAGGGTCGAAGTCATCCGAGGAGGGGGGCCGTTCAGCACCCTTCCCCTAAGTAATAAAAAAAAAGTGATATGGCCCAGAAGGTGCGGTTGCGTGGCCCCCTTCTAATTATATAAATAAAAAGGCCTGGCCCCAAAGGATGGGGTCCCCGGGGTCAAATCGGCCCAGGGAAGGAAGGCAACGCAGCCCCCCTCCCGTAATAACATGAAAAGAAAAAAAACAAAGCCGGCCCCAGCATCTTGTCAGAGGCCCTTCTCCCTTTCACCATCACTCGGCAAACAAGTCTCCTGGGGCACGCCTGGTTGGTGATGAAGTTCCCTTGGATGCTGGGGGTTCTTAGGGGCCAGGAACCCCCTTCTGTTACCTCCAGTAAGTCCCACACAGGGTGATTGCTGAGAGGTTGTCGGGCGCTACACCCCCTTTCTCGACCACTCTGCAAATGCACCTCCTGGTACAATACTGGTTGGGGGATGAAGTTTCCTTGGCTGCAGAAGGCCCTTGGGGTGAACAACCCCTCCTGTTACCTCCAGTAAAACAACCCCTTCTGTTACCTCCAGTAAGTCCCACACAGTGGGATTGCTAACAGGTCATTGAAGGCCATGCCCTCTTCCTCCACCACTCTGCAAACATGATTACTAGTAAAAAAAACTAAGAAATTCACTTAAAGAAACAAAGGTTACAGGGACGTAACAGTTAGGCAATAGAATTTTTAAAAAACGTAGAAATTCACAGAAAAAACTCAGGTTACAGGGATGTTATAGTTGGGCTCAGATTTTACTCACACACAACCAGTGAAATTCAGTAGTTAAAGTTACCGGAGCTTACTATAATTTACGCCCTCGCAATGCACTGCTTATGACCTCCCTCATATGACTGGGGTTATTTGTTGTACTCCCTCAACCAATCATCATTCGCCTCACCTAATAGCAGCCGCGTCTCCTACGCTAAGGCGGAGGAGCGGCACACCACGGCATTTTGCACAGTGGAAAAGGAAAAAAAAATGATAATAACACTATGTTATTATCATTTTATTTATCCGTAGTTGGGCAGGGCGGCAGGGCTGGGCAGGGCTTGGCTGGCACTTAGCTGGCTGACATGGCTTGTCACAGCCAGCAAGGGGAGGAGTGCCGGGCACTTAAGTGTTCATGCTGGTTTGGCCGGCTATCTTGGGCAGCCCAAACAGTCATGCACACTTTGCATGTTCCCCACCAGGCTGTAATACACAGCCTGATGAGGAACATGCACATGCTCCCACTGCCTGTCTGAGCACCGAACCACAGCATTCAGACCAAACACAATGCTGCGTTGCAGCATTGTGATTGGCTTAGGGGAGCCTGGGTGTGCTTCCTGAATTATGCAGGAACAGAAGAGGACAACGCTAGTCATTTTTTAACTTATTTTTCTATCCCCCTGTCTCACCCATCCTACCCGTTGGCAGCCGCCACTGCTTAATAGAATTTAGCAACTCCTCCATTTCTCTTGGTTTTCCAAAAATATCATAACTGTCAATATAGCTGCTACCCCTGATTTTGCCTCACCTTTATTAAATGCCCAAAGCTCAAAAGGAGCAGCAGACTCTACTGCTAGCCAGTGATTCTAAAGCTCTCTGCCTCTCGACCAGTCTGAACATTTTTACGCAGTCCCTTCAGCGATGGGTGCCCAAGTGCGATTTAGATCAATCTCAAAGCCCTAAACTCATTTGGTCTTGGAAAAGAGACAATTTCTTTATTTTATTGATCTGAAGGGATCCGTCTTTGGATGAGACAAAGCTGTAGCAGTTTCACTGGAACAACCCTAAACAAACTTTGCAGAGCAGCTGGGGCATAACAAGGCTCATGCAGCCCCTGCTGCTCAGGGTAGACACCCTTCAGGGGGCCTCTATTCACTCTAAGGCCTATCTATGTATACTAGATAGGTGAGCCTTGGTGGCCCCTCACAAAGCTTGTCTGAAATCATTGGGTGGCCTGAGGAAGAAAGGCTTTCTGGATACTACTTGTGTATTTTCCAGATGTCAGAAGCACTTGTTTCTAATTATTAAAAACATGTATTCCAGTGAAAATATAGGTGCTTATTTACAAGCCCCTTGCACTGCCGGTGCATCACTTTTTTTGACTCACCGGAGGCTCAGTATGCTGGCTCATATTTGCAAGGCCACGCAGAGCCACCCTGTGTGGCTTTTAATGGCCTTGTAAATATGGCCCAATTTCACAAACCACTTTGCTGTGGGTGTTCCCATGCAACATCCATAGATTCTGCTGCATTCCTAGATTTACAACATTTCGTAAACCTGGGAATGCGTCTGAATCCTATGCCTCCCTAGGGGAGGTGTAAGGAGGCACATTTTTTCCTTGTTCGATGCATGCTGCATTCTGCAGCACACATAGAAAGAGGAAAACACTGTTAATGATTGTTTTTTGTGCAGGAAGGTTTCCCATCCTGCACAAAGACAATCATTCCCACAAAGCAGGCACCCTTGCATCATGGTGCAAGGGTGGCTGCATTGGTGCATGGCAGCCAATTGTGAGCGAGGGAAGGGGAAAGAACAGGGATGTGTCATATTGTTCTAATTATGATGCATCATTCAATCAATCAATCAATCATTTGTAGAGGGCACTAATCACCTTTAGGGTCTCAAGGTGCTGATTGGGGATGGGTGTGCAGCTCCTGATTGAACAGCTAAGTCTTGAGGAGTCTCCGAAAGGTCAGCAGGTCCTGGGTCTGTCGCAGCTGTGCATGGAGGGAGTTCCATGTCTTGGCCGCGAGGTAGGAGAATGCTCTGCCGCGGGTGGAGGTCCTGTGGATGCGTGGGACTGTGGCGAGGGCGAGGTCGGCAGAGCGAAGCTGGCGATTTAGGGTGTAGATGGTGAGAAGCTTGTTGAGGTTTGCTGTTCCAGCATTGTGTAGTGCTTTGTGGGTGTGGGTGAGGAGCTTGTAGGTGATCCTCTTCTTGACTGGGAGCCAGTGCAGGTCTTTCAGGTGGGCAGTGATGTGGGTGTGGTGGGGTATGCCGAGGATTAGAATTACGGAGGTGTTCTGTATGCATCGAAGTCTCTTCTGGAGTTTGGCCATGATTCTTGTGTAGAGGGCGTTGCCGTAGTCCAGCTTGCAGCTGATGAGGGCCTGAGTGGCCGTCCTTCTGGTTCCAGTGGGGATCCATCTGTAGATCTTGCGGATCATGGGGAAGGTGTTGAAGCAAGAGGAGGAGACGGCGTTGACTTGCTGGGTCATTGAGAGTGATGAGTGCAGGATGACCCCCAGGTTGCGCTCATGGTCGGTGGGTGTGGCTCCCAGGGTGGCTGGCCACCAAGAGCTGTCCCAGGCGGAGGGAGCGGATCCGAGGATTAGGACCTCTGTCTTGTCCGAGTTAAGTTTCATGTGGCTGGTCTGCATCCAGCCGGCGACGGCCTTCATTCCTTCCTGGAGGTTGGTTTTGGCGGTGGTGGGGTTTTTGGTGAGTGAGAGGTTCAGTTGAGTGTCGTCGGTGTAGGAGACGATGTTAAGGTTGTGCGAGAGGACGATGATGGCGAGTGGTGCCATGTAGACATTGAAGAGGGTATGGCTATGAGATGATCCTTGGGGCACGCCGTAGATGATCTTGGTGGCTTCGGAACCGAAAGGGGGAGGCGGACCCTCGGGGTTCTGTCGGTGAGAAAGGAGCTGACCCAGTCGATGGCTATGTTGTGTATTCCTGCGTCGTGTAGGCGTGTGCTTAGGATGGGGTGGCAGATGGTGTCGAAGGCGGCCGAGAGGTCCAGGTTGTTGAGGGCCGCCGTTTTGCTATTGTACAGTAGGGTCCTGATGTTGTCTGTGGCAGCGATGTGGGGGGTTTTGGTGCTGTGGTTGCTGAGGAAAACAGATTAGGACGGGTCCAGGATGTTGTTCTCCTCGAGGAAATGGGTCAGTTCTCTGTTGACGATCTTTTCGATTACTTTTGCCAGGAACGGAAGATGTGAGATGGGCCGGAAGTTCTTGAGGTCCTATGGGTCTGCTGTGGGTTTCTTGCTAGGGCATTGATCTTGGTGTGCTTCCAGCTATCCGGGAAGGTGTCCGTCTCTAAGGAGCTGTTGATGATCTTCCGAAGTTGGGGAGCGATGACACGGTTTGCTTTGTTGAAGATGTGGTGAGGGTAAGGGTCCATTGGTGAATGAATGGTGTTCATGGTCTTGATGGTGGTGTTGTCGTTGGCATGGGTCCCGAAGATCAGGTGGTTGGTGAGGCTGGGGGGCGGTGGGTCTGCAGTGTTGGCAGCTGTATGGGGGTCTGGGTGTTGAAGTTGTCGTGGATGTCTGTGATCTTGCGGTGAAAGAAGGAGGCTAGGGAGTCACATAGGTCTTGCAACGGCGGGATGTCGTTGGAACTAGTGTTGGAGAGCTTCTGCACGATGTTGAAGAGCTCTTTGCTGTTGTGTGCATTGTTGTCGATGCGTTTCTTGAAGGAGGTCCCTTTGGTGGCTCAGATGAGTTGGTGGTGCATGCGGATGGCGTTCTTTAGGGCTGCGTGCTTTTCCGGTGTCTTTTCGTGGCGCCACTTTTTGCCGGGTCTTCGACAAGTCCGCTTGGTTTCCAGGAGGTCGGTGGGGAACCAGCTGGCCTTTCTGTTTGGGCGTCTGTTTGAAGGTTTTTTGATCGGACGAGAGTGTTGGCGCAGTCGTCGATCCATTGCTTGAGGTTGCTGGCGGCTGTGTTGGTGTTGGCGGTGTTTGTCGGTGGGTCTCGAGGGAGGGCGGTGATGAAATGGTCTTCCGTGACCTTGTTCCAGCTGTGGTAGGGGATCTGTAGCGGGTGGTGGTGCGTGGTGGGTTTCTTGAAGCTGAAGTCGACGCAGTGGTGGTCAGTCCGGTGGAGTTTGGTGGTGTGGCTGAAGGTGACGTGGTTGCTGGCTGAGAGGATGGGATCCCTATGCTTTTAAAATGATGCCACTCGGGGCAGCAAAATGGCTTGTGCATCATTTTGTTGTAAATAAGGCCCATAGTATCTTTCACAAATGTAGTGGTATGGCCACATAAGTCTATATTAATAAGGATGGCAGGTTTATTTTCATTTAAAAAATCCATAAATAAATGTTGCTGAAGCGATACCGAGCCCTGAAAAGAGTGGGGCCTGGGCATAAAGTCCTCTCTGCCCTCACCTCGTGGCAGCCCTGCCCCACAACGTTCAGCAAGGGGCCCCCATCATTCTTGCATGTTGCCATTGCAGAGAAGCTTGTATTCAGTTGAAATTATTATCAATGTCTTCGAGAATGTCAGAATATGTGCACTTGTTCAGCATTTGGTCAGGTTAAATACAGTTTTCTGATTGGCTAACTCCCAAACTTTCACTGCCTCCTCAATAATGAACACTTCTGCAAAATGTCTGGTGGAACCCAGGGAAGAGTCCTTCCACTGCTCCGGCCACTCAATGACACTCCATTGATGTCCCAGTATTACACCAACAATGATCTGTCCTGGTAATTCCATGTGCATCTACTGCTCGCGACTAGAGTTGATCTCCCCTCCCCCAGAATACCATTTGAAGCATATTAGGAACTGAACCCTAGCCTCTAACACAGGTTTTGTTTAATGCCCCTGGAAAGACTGATCATTGCAAATTGTGGCAGTGGCCCTCCATGTCTCTGGTTTGATTTGAGGGGCCTCACCATTGGAACTCTCTTAGGAGCAAATGTGAACCACCCCACGATAGGCGGTACCTGTTTCATGGTGGCCCTGCAGATAACATGCGACATCTAATACCTGCTCTGAAAACTGTGGGTCCTATTTGGAAGCCCTTTTTTGTCGCCAGAGTGTCATTTTTTTTATATGGGAAAATGTGATGCACCGGCGGCGCAAGAGGCTTGTTAATAAACCCCTGTGCTTCCGCCCACCTTCAAACTATGGCCCTCATTTCCAACATTTTGACGCTGGGCAGTGCCACAAAGCTTCTTGCTGTGCTGCCTTGTGCCAAATTAAAATTGCAGAAAGGCTCCTTCCTTTTGACTTTGTCTCTTCTTTCGTTATGAACTCAGATTAACTTTATTGAAAATTTCAACTGTTTGTGTTTGTATAGTGAATTTTTTGTGGAATGTATGATAATTGTGTATATGAATTGTAAATATTTTGTTTGTAAATAGTCAGATGTTGGAATTTAAATGTATTGAATGTACAGTTTTTTCCTTTTTTGCGAAACTTTCCAAATAAGACTGAAATTTCTGTCGAAATAGACAGGTATAAATAAAAATACCGGGTCAAACTCAATAAGTTTGTGTTTCTCCTATGATCTGAAATAAGTTTTTGGAAATTAGCTGGGTGTAGGCATATTCTTGTGTTTTCTAGTTTAATATGGTCCAGCCTAACCCACACCCTACATGGACCTAACTCCTTTGTTGTACAAAGTATCCAGGAGATATGGCACATTCCTGTGCACTTTCACTGCGCTGGGGCACAAATGGCCGCCTTGCGCCATTGCCGTGTTGTAGGAATAATTGTTTTTGTGCAGGAAGGGACATCTTCCTGCACAAAAACAATCAATGGAGGCACACAGATAGAAAGAGGAAAAAATGAGGAGAAATAAAGTTGTTTCTCTTCGTTATGCTACCCGTGGGGAGGCGCACGGTTTTGATGCATTCCCAGGTTTAGGCTATGTTGTAAAATTGGGAATATGTCAAAATCCATGGGTGCCGAGTGGGAACACACACTGCAATGTCCACGGCACGCCTCCCGGACGCAGTGTAAGCCAAAACAGAGGCTTGCTCTTTTTTGCCTTACACATTATCTTTGAGGCCATGTAAAGCCACACACAGTGGCTTTTTGAGGTCTCCCAGATATGGCTCTGCACTCTGCACTGCTGGAACATCAAAAAAGTGATGTTTCGGCAGCAAACTGGCTTGTAAATAAGACCCTAAGTTCATGTTTGACCATTATTTCTAATGAAAGGTAGCAAACCTATAGGTTCTTCACAATATTCTGGTGTCAATGACTTGCCAGTTCTCCATGTTAATGTCTTGAATGTGCTCACAAATTTACGACATTTATCCTTCCTCTCTTGCCCTTAAACAATAAATCACCAAATAATGAGCAGTCCCCTTCAATCACGTCCCTTCCTGCATCCCAGTCTCAAACATGCTGATCCACTCAAAAAGGCAGATGACACTGAACGCCCCATTGGCGAACATCCGTCAAAATAACAAGAATAGCATCCAGCGGGTGATAGCTCTCGGGGTGAACTGGAAGCAGCCGGAATGCCGACTCAATGTCTGTCCTACCAGGTAGACTCTTCATCATCTCTCCTTGACTGACCTTGCTGCTTCTCCAAGGGATGCCTAAGTACAATCTTTCTAATCCCAGTGCTGATTAATTGGGTTACCATCAGGATGGTGCAGGAGATGGATTGTTCTCAATTTACCTAGCTCTTCCTTAAGCACTAAAGGAAAGGGAGACACCTTGAAGCATTGAACAGACATTTGCACAAAGGCCTGCAAATGTCCTCAAACTCCTTCCTTTCTATCCACTGTTTCATGGAAGCCCCCTGACTTCCCTTATGACTTCAACAAGTTCTTGTGTAGGATTCTAAGCCATCTCTGAAGCAGTGCCATGACACACAAGAGCCTCTTCATGTATTCCCCATTTTTTCTCTACAGGGACAGGAGGTTGTCTCTTTCTTCAGCTTTAGGCTCCTGCTGCAGCAGCTCAGTTTTTGGCCTGTCCCTGTTTAGGTCTGGTTTAGCAGTGCTGCTGTCGCGTGACCTTACATGATCAGGAGAACGTGGGCCTCATTTATGAAAAGTGACGCATTGCTGCGTGAAAACAGCGATGCGTCACTTTTCACTGCGCACTCCTTGCGACACCAATGATGCGTCATATTTAATGTATGACGCATCATGTCGCAAGGACTTACAGATACGTCAGTATTTCTGACGTATCTGTAAGCGCAAAAGTGACGCATTGCTGGAGTGTGTCACAAAAGTGACGCAACTCCAAGCAATGCGTGCTTTCACATGGGGAAAGCCCCATGTGAAAGGGCTTGCGTCAGTCTTACGCCTGCTGTGAGGCAGGCGCAAGATTTTGACGCAACAGCATCCTAAAAGTGACGCAGAGAAATCTCATAGATTTCACTGCGTCACTATTACGAGGCTTTTTGCGGGGGAACGCCCCCTCTGCATACATTATACCTGACGCAGGTATCATGTGGCGCAGAGGTTTAAAAAGTGACGCATCTACCTAGATGCGTCACTTTTTAAATATGGCGCAACAAGGCGCATATTTTACGCCGCTGGTGCGTCACAAAAAGTGACGCACCGGCGGCGCAAAACTGACGCAAGGCCTCATAAATAAGGGCCCAAGAGCTTCAAGAAGGTCTAATGAGAGAGGGGCGTGGCCTCTGCTTTAAATGCTGTTCATCTTTTGCACACATTTTGATTTGATTGGACAGAAGCATCCACTGAAAAAGAGTACTTGTGTACAATTTTTGTTTTGTGGGAAAGATTATGCTCAACCCAGTAACACCCTAGTTTATGGTGTCAAGACATTGGCCAAGGCCATAGGGATGAGCTGCTTAATTTGAAAACATACGACAAAGGCAGTAGGCCTGATTTATTTAATGTGAAAATATATTTTAAAGCCATTCGATGTTTTGAGTGTATTATCATTATACTGTTTTAAAGCAAAAAGAAAGGTTTTTGTTACTGGGAAGCTAACACATTACCATTGTAGCTCAGGGTTTTGGTGTTGGTTAGCCCTGTGTCAATTTCTCGCAATAGTAGATTTGTACTTAAAAAATCCTTGTTATGCTATTTAAGGTAGGGTCATATATTGCTTTGCGAACTGTAATTTTGTAATATTCATAATTTGATGACTGCACTGATATCTACCTTATGGGAACGTTTATACAGAATTCAGTAGGCCTGAGAGGGATACGATGACAGGCTAGTGATAGAGGTTGGCAAATTGATTGGTTCAACGGAAAACGTTATGGAAGAAGCTACCGGTCTAACCTATTTTAAAGAAAATGTTCAACATACACAGGAGGCCTGACTGATTTTTTATGAAAATTGTATGTTAAATCCAATAAGTCTTCAAGTGTCAGTTATTATCAGACTGTGTTGAAGCCTGTAAACAGGTAATGCGCTACTTGGATTTCCACTGCTTACTGTCGAAGAGAAGGGTTTTGGTGTTGCTTTCATCCTCTTGTTCCCTATTCGACAAACCCTGGGGTAGAAGATTTGCATTTTTAAAATGCATGTTAACTCTCTTAGGAGGGGTTAAATAAGGTTTTGCCAACTGTAATATTGTGTATGTTTATACTTTTCTGATTGTAGGCCTCAGGGTTGCCTTATGGGAAATCTTATGCAGCGTTCAGTAGGCCCGAGTTGATTACTGTGTCAAGCCTATGATAAAGGCAATAGGCCTGGCTGGTTCTTTGGGAACATTTATGTTAGAAACCAAGGTTGATCGATATGTTTAGTAAGAAAGCTATGACAACGGTAGTAAGACTATTGTGCGAAGCCTTCGTTACTGCCAATAGGCCTTTATGGTTGATTGTCATTACACTTTGGCTATAGACAGATATTTTATTACATGGAACCTCAAAAACGAAAGTAGATTGACAAGAGTTTACATGTTGGTAACCCTCTCTGACAGAATTTTGGAGTTGAAAATGTACAATGTGAAAATTCTTTTATATGACAAGCCAGTAATGAAGGCTACAGGTTTGATTGGTTCAATGGAAAACGTTACATCTCCATAGGTGTCATCTGTTTTTTGTGGAAGGTTATGATAAAGGTGGTAGGCCTGGCATATGTATTGAGAAATGCAATTATTAACGCCAATAGACTTTATGGGTGGTTTGTTATTACGCCGTAAAGTGGTATTTTGTTACATGGGGTCTTACAGGTTCACTTAGTAAGCAAATATTTTGGTTATGTCAGTTGCCATGTCTGATCTGCTTGTTATGAAAAGTCATGACAAAGACAGACAGACAGACTTATTTATTGTGAAAAGTATATGTTAAAACCAAAAGTCTTTTAAAGGGTATATTGTCATTACATTGCGTTAATACCTCTGTGTAGGCATTTTCTTACATGGAATCTCACAGGTTACTGTAGTAAGAAAGGGTTTTGGCATTGATTACCCCCTCTGAGAAACTCTGGGGTAGAAGATTAGCACTGTGATAATCCTTGCTAGACTCTTTTAGGGGGCCTTGCAGTTGTATTTCAAGCCCTTGTACTATAGATAAAAAAACATTAAAAACTACTCTGCAACCATATACAGACTATAATTGTCTTTTGATCAGTCTTGTTCTGTCCATTCCAATTTATTTCACATTTTTCTTCTCCCAGCCACAGCACACTCCAAGGGCCAATAGGTTAGTCCATTTCTGTCATTGGCTCTATCGCCTTATGAGTAATGGAGTTTTGCTTAACCACATGTGCCCAGCTATCAGAAAATTAGTGTGCTTCAGTGTCTCTTGGCCAGTGCTTTAGTTTTACAAGTTTTCATTTGATATGTCTCCCTTCATTTTTGTGCTTCTTTTTACTTTTATAAGAGCATTCTGTCGTTCCACAAACAGACCTACTGGACCTCTTGCTTGCAGCTACTTTCATCTGAAGTGTGCTGAATCTGTGCAGCCACAATTTCTGTACTGGTGAGCCATCTAGGAATGCACTGTCCCTAGTGTAGCAATGTTGTACCATTGCAATTCAGCCACCATCTTTACAAGCATAATGTTGGTCACCATGGATCACTACAACAGGGCTCACTGTGCACTTTAGCATCTGAAGATGGTCACCCAGTGTGATATTTAATGAGCAGTCATCTTGGAATGGTATTGTGAATACTGTATCTGTGTTTTTCCTGTTCCAAGATTGACAACATTTTGCTTCTAAACATAACAGCTATGAGTGGCGGCTGGTGAAGTTTGAAAGTGGTGAGGCAGTGGGGGAGGGGAGCAGAGCTTGGGGGACATGGTATTGGTGGTTGGGGGAAATTCCCCAGTGCAATTTTTTTTTTTAATGGGATAAAATTATGAATTTTCCAGCAACAGTCTTCTTAGGCTTTTGTACAACCCTAAACGGTGATGAACACTCAGGTGAATGTGCATGCCAAGATGTGAGAGCATGGACATTTCTGTGTGATGGCACCTGCTTGGACCATGCCTGGATCAAAGTAGAGCTATCACTCTTGAGCTGTCATAAGTCTTTTTCCATTCTTTGTTTATGGGAGTTCAGGATATGTTTTGTACAAACACCTCTTGTGTTTGATATAATAGACTATAATGTTGCTCTGTCTATAATAATTATCAAGGAGCGTAAGGGGTACACATAGAAAATGACTATACTAATTTTACTATTTGCATTGTCTTAAGACAGCTTGGTTAGAGCAAGTGCAGGCCTCCAGAGTGCTGTGGGCTTCATGACAGGCCGCTCCCTCCAATCAGGATTCTGCTCTCATGTGGTGAGAGCAGTGCCAGGATTGGTCAAGTGAGGTGCTGGGGCCTGCACTGCAGTAGCGAAGAGGTTCGGAGCGAGGAGGTCCTGTAGTGAGGTAAGTGTTTTTATATATTGTCATTTTATTTGCGCGCACCCGTTAATTTTTATATTATTTTTGCATGCGTGTGTCTGTTCCTCCTCATACCCCACCCACCCCCACAGTAGAGGCCAGCTGCCACTGCAGTTCAGTGCCACTAATAAGCCTGTGGGGTTGGGGAAGAATCACCCTGCAGCAGGTGGGTACTTGAAGGACAGTCTGTGTCCACCCACTCCCCTTCTAGATTGCATTTTTTGTTGGAAATTCAGTCGATTTCAATAAAGACCTCAATGGCTCAAATGACTGACTGTGCTCTAGGCCAGAGGCTTTACCGCCTGTCAAGTGTTCTAGGGGCTCGTCAGAATCCCATAAAGCCCAGCAATTGAGGTGTAAAGAAAAGTATAGGAGCTGTGAGCCAGAGTGCAATGGGGTATGGTCAGGGACGTGGCCTTTTCCCTTGTGTTAAATCCATTTTTATAACACTCACACACATCCTATGAATGAAAAATCAATGGAATTAAAGTGGAGCAGCGTAATTTTGGCTCTATCCTTACACATCACAAATACGCAATATATACGTACACTTAACACAAGTACTCTGTGTGTCCTAATGATATTAATGTAAAGTGTTGTACTTGACATCACTACCTCTACCGGTCTGAAAGTACTGGGTACGGAAATTAAGTGAGGTATTGCCTAGAGGGTCATGCTGGTAAATTGAGCTGATGCTGGACTCAGGGATGAAACCGTGAGCCCAAACTGTGTGTCCTATGCGGTGAAGTCATGTGCTCTGGGCGCTGTGCCACACCTGTCATGGTGCTTAGGTGGTGTTATATATGGAGTGCGAAGGTAAATCAATATGGTCATTGTAAAGGACTTTGGCATATATTGGAATACAGAAAGACTGTTTGAGGCAAAAGTAACATCAGTTGTTCAAAGGTGTCCTTTATAAGCATTTCCAAACCTACCCCAGTCAATGTGCCTAGGTCGTTTCCACCACAGTGCACAATCATGAGGTCAGGGTGTTGGAGATGCAAACAGGTTTTAACCAAAGGCAACAATTGGTGACACTTTAATCCTCTCTGTCCAAAACATTGAATGTCCACATTTTGTAAACATAGGTCTAAGTCAATACGTCTATGTTCTGCATACCTCTTGCACCAGAAAACATAGCCATGTCCAACGATCCACACTAGCATTTTGAAGGTATGGCTGAAAGGTATGGAAAGATGTCTGTAGCTCATGCATTTCCTTCGTAGAATAAAAGATATGTTTCAAGATGGGGAACTAGTTTTTTTCACATACAAAACGATACCTGATTGGGAGATGAAAAGCATTGTTTTTTAAAAGTAGGGTGCACATTTGTTTTGTGGAAAAGCATCTTTGTGATTGGTTAAGAAAAAGCAGTTTGAACGTGGAGTACATATTATGGGATAAAATTTGCTCAACTCAACCACACCTGCTACTTGTATTTGGAAGGCACTGTTGGAACTTAAAACAATCGTGAAATTTTAACCTGCACGTGCTGTTAAATGTTCGAGAAAATGTTGCAAAACAATATCGTTAGGTTAAAAAAGATTGATGAACTTTTAACCTGCACGTGTTGTAGAATGTTCTAGAAAGTGTATTGATAGAATACGTTGCACTGCTGACTTCGATGTGTCGTTGAATATCAGCAAAACTGTTTATATGGAAAATTAAAAAGAAACTAATAGAGAGAAGTTTTGAAACGTTAAATAATCAAGGAAGTATTCTAATTTGTTTGTTACTTGTATTTATGTGTGGAGGAACAAAATTATAGTAACAGCAGGAAGATGAAGAAGCAGGGAGCGGGGGAATGGGGGGAAATGGGCACAATGGCACACATGTACAATGAAGTACAGCACAAGTATAGACAAAGAATGGCCAAAATGAAACACACCAACAAGGAGCATAAGTGACACAACCTGCCAACATCACACCACTGAACGAGCATAGAAGTGAAAAGCACACTGCATTCATACAGGATGTGTAGAAAGGCCGGTCGTGGGTGTTGTGGGATGTCTGCGACCGTGGTCTTCATGGATGAGATGCCCAGCACGTGGTACATGGGCAGGTTCACTGTGTCCTACGTTGCCAAACAGCTGCTACTCCCTCCCACGAGCCGCCACACTTTTGTGTGGTGCACTGTTGTATCCTGTGCACTCGTACGGCACAGCATTGTAATGTATATTCCGGCATGTCCTGCAGCCTTCGTACTACACCATGAGAGTGCTGTTTGGTGGTGGTATATCCCACTTTACAACATCGTCTGCTGCGGCCCTTGTGGCAGGACACACCAGAACACAGAGACACACTTACTGCACTTCCTGCACACGGATATGTCAGAGACACCCTGTTTCCTTTGCCGGATAGGCACACCCCTGCGCTGACCTGTGTACGCCGGACCAGCACACGTGTGTTGTGCTTGCAGGAGGATTTGTGCGTAGCTACATCTCCAGGGTCACTGCGAATGTTATGGTGACATGGTAACGTCTGCTGAAGACAGCACACTGTGATGTTGCAGGCCCGTGCCTATCATGCTAACACAATGACCACATGGACACACTTGCTCAGATGCAGGTTTTGGGGGCATTGGTGGTCCTGGTGTTGCTGCGATGAGTCTTGTGGGCCTCATGATTATTCCTGTATCGTGCTCATTGACTCTATGGCACCTGTGGGTGTTCTGGTGTGGCTCTTGGCTGTGTTTTCTTTCATGCTGCAGGTAGTCGTCCTGCTTAACACCAGCAGAAAGCAGGTGTAAAATTCCTAGTGGTAACGTGGGTTATTGCCAGAATTATTTTCTCATTGCAGTTGTGAAAGTTGTGATCTCATTTTTTCATGTGCAGAACAATATACAAACTGGGCAGTGAATTCCTCCGAGATGCTGCACCTGACTCGCTATTCCTAATCACTATAAATACAATGAGATTTCTTCATTGATTTTGTGTGTCAACTGTAAGTGGGGGCACTACCTATGTGCTATTCAATACAGGATTTTTGTATTTTAAATAAATCGCAAAGGTGCACCTTGTGTCGTTTTGCACTGGACGGCTATTCTGCATTTCATTGTCAGCAGTTTAATGCATCTAAAGTTGAGATAAATCTAACACAGTATTCAGAAGTTGATGCAAACTGCAGAGATCACCAGTATTGCCGCGATACCTGCTCCAAAATTTAACACCATGGTGTATACCAGCAAATAACTGTAATAAGAACAAGAAAGAGTCACACAGCTGTTAAGAAAACAACCGAAAAGGTTAATAATTTTTTTTGGTCAAACTTAATTTTTTTATAAACATATAAAAACCATAAACTATTTAACATTTTTATTTTTTTATTAATATATATACAAAAAAATAAACCAATAACCAAAATTTAACAAACATAATAAAAAAGAACAAGGGGGAAGAGTGCTGTGGGGACCATGGATGGCGACAACAGAGCCTGGAATAAAGCACAAAATAAGGAGGTGTGTAATGCGCATATCAAAGGACTGAGAGAGAGAAACAGAGAGGGAAAAAAAAGCCTGAGAGAAAAAGAGAGGTTAGGAAAGAAAGGGAGTGAGAAAGGGAGAGAGAGATAGAAGGAAAGGAATGAAGAGAGTGAGAGAGATAGAAGAGAGGGAAGTGCGAGAGAGAGAGAGCGAGAGAGAGCGAGACTATCGCCTCTGTGCATCCATGAGCAAATAATTACCTGGTGCCAGCGGAGTGTGCAGCAGTGGGCAGACTCCATGTGCCCGTCAAAACTCCGCCGATCTCAGATGTGTTGCTGGGTCCTGAGTCCTGAATGGCGGAGACCACATCAGATACTCTGCCCATCTCAGTTGTGTTGCTGAGTCCTGAGTCATGAAGGGCAAAGACCACATTAGATTAGGCGCGGATCTTACAGATGTCGCTGAGTCCTGAATGGCGGAGACCACATCAGCTTCTTCGCGGATCTCCCAGATGTCCCTGAGTTCTGAATGGTGGAGACCACGACAGCTTCCCCACGGCCCGGCAGCTCTCACACATGTCGCTGAGTCCTGAGTCGTCAATGGCGGAGACCACCTCAGGGTTTGGTGCTGCTAAGCCTGTGGAATTCAACTTCGTGGCACGTGGTGGTAGGCTCCTGATAGCCACATGAGTTTTGGAGTGGCACTAACCCTATGCATAAGAAGTCCGTGCCAAGGGTATGGTAGGCCGCTGAAGGCCATACAGCTGAGGGTGCGACTAACCTTCTGCACAACTTTTCATGGACTCTTTGTGGTTGAGACCCGTGGAGCGTTCGCGAGCTAGTCAGCACTGGCAATAAAGGATGTGACGTTGTTGATCTATTATATTTGCGTGGTCATTTGGCCCGTGCTGCATGTGTCGGATGGGTGTGGTGTGTGTGCAAACCTGGCCTCAGGGAGTGGCTGTGAGATGTTGAGAACTAGACCACTGACCTGCACACCAACAGCGAGTACGCCTGCGACAGGTAGCTATGTGGGGCCAATGTTGGAACGTAATCGGAGTTGTGTGGCGTGGCGTGGCGTGGCATGGCGTGGCGTACTACAAAACAGGGCAGGGATAGACGCAATGACGCGGACGGCTCGTAGTACTGCATCTGGGAGTTGAGCGGACGGGCCGCAGCTGTCCCTCTGCGAGCCTGGGTCAGAACTGTTCATAACTCACTCTATATAAGTATTAAAAAACCATTTCGTGATTCAGTCCGTCAGCTGGCATCTGTCCAAGGAATTTTTGAAAACATATCGGAGTTATTTCTGTGAGTGATACCCCTTTGACGCGCCCTCTCCCCACATTAGCAGGTAACGTACACTCTTCCCACATTAACAACATACCCCCAACAACCTTCTTGGGCCTGGGAGTGTCCCTGTGCGGTTGGAGAAAGAAGAATCTTAGTCATGTATAGATTTACATATAAAAAAAAAATATTTAAAGAAAAGAACAACAAATAAGACTGAAGGGAGTCTGGTGCTGTGGTTGCTCCCATGAAGTTGGGGTCATTGCCGTTCAGCACTCAGGAAACAGTTACACATGTGGGATTGGTTTGTGTTAAACAGGGTTTGTGGTACCAGAAGCATTGAGACTGTATGAACCTGTGATGATGGTTGATGTGGACAGGTCGCACAGGGATTAAAGTGTATTGCCTATTGGACTGCATCATGCGGAATGGGGACTGTATCTGAATTGTGAGGCCTGCTGACTGTAGTGTAGGCCAGAGGTAGCAATGAGGAAGGGCCCACAGTCATGTGCATATGTTGGTGGCCCCACCGGCCTGCGTAGTGCTGGTTCAGTGGCACCACTTGTCGGCGGACTTCAATCTGTAAATACTCCTCACTGATCGAAGGGAGTGGTGCTGTGGTCGCTGCCACGAAGTTGGGGTTGCTGCACATGTGGGATCGGCTTGTGTTTTTTTTATTATTTATTTATTTTTGAAGAATACATGATTCAGTAGGAGTGAGTCACTCTAACACATAAAATATATACTTGCTGACATTCAACTCAACAAAGGAAATAAGAATATAAAATCAGAACACAGTTGTTAGCAGTAAGACATCCATAATACGAAAAGGAAAAAAAAACAGCGAAAGAAACAGTATAAGCAGTCATAAACTCGTTAGTTGCAATGTAGAGCAGTGAGAATGGAGCACTAAAAAAATACAAACAGTTGATAACCCAGGCAAGGCCGGGCTTCAGATTTCGGGCTCTAGATAATGCAAAACACTGGCCCATATTTTCTCACCAAGCTTCTTTTTTCGATGGCCTTTGAGGGCATACAAGCTATACTCCATATTGTATACTGCGAAGAATCGTGCCCTCCATATTTCAACAGAAGGTGGTTCCTGCTGCAACCAAAAGGAGGCTATACTAAGCCTATATACAGCTGTAGCTAGAAATATTAAGTTGACATGTTGCTTTGATACTCCTATCTCCACTAATCCCATTTCAACACCTAAAAGAATCTGTGTGGCGGTTAATTGCATTGGAGTACCAATAATATCTGATAAACATTTCTCCACCTGCGTCAATAAACCTGCTAACGATGGGCATCCAAAGAAAATATGAAGATTATCTGCAGATGGGTTTCCACAGCGGAAGCATTTCCCAATTAAATTCCCCGGCCATTTTGAGACCTTGTCTGGTGTGTAGTATAAATTAAAAAGTGATTTGAAGTGCTGCGCAGATAGCTTTGCGGATAGGAATAGATTTTTAGCCATTGCCAAAGAAGTTTCTATCTGTATGTCCTGCCTACCCAGTTTAATCCCCCATTTAGAATTTTGTTTATCAATATCATTGGCCTTAGTGCTTAACATATGACCATATAACACGCCTATCCTTGCAGCTTTCATTTTGTCTTCTATCAAGGGGTTAACTTGGAAAATGCCTCCCCTATTCAACAAGTAATTCCTAATCTGTAGATACTTAGCAAAGTTCTCCCTAGGAAGCTGGTACTGTTCCCACAATTGTTCAAAAGATTTAAGACAACCTTCACTGTAAAGGTCACCCACCACCCTTATTCCCTTCAACCTCCAACTATGCACCACCCGATCCCATAAATCAACTGGCACAAATATTGAGAATACCAGTGGTGTGTACCAAGAAATTTTCTCAAAGCCAAACATACTCCTTAATATTCTCCAAACCTTATATGCAGCCTCCAGGACCTTAAATCTTCTGCGCTTGTAGTAACTCCACTCAGGATACAAGAACAAACAATTTTTGGCTTTCACCCCCAACAACATCTGGTATATGGATGAACATTCCGCAATATCCAGGGGACCAGCACCTGTTAACAAAATGTTCATACCTTGAATCATGTAGGCATAATAATACAGCGCAAAATCTGTTACCGACCAGCCGCCTAACTTTCTTGGTAGAGTCAAGTATCGCCCAGCACGAGGGGCCTTGCCCCCGGACCACATAAAACGCATACAGATAGCTTCGAGCTGTACCAAGCTTGACTTAGGGATTTCTAGAGGGACACATCTGAAAAAGTACAGAATTTTTGGGAGTATCGTCATTTTTAGTAAACTGCATCGCCCCACTAGGGAGAGTTGCAAACATTCCGCCTGGTCTAGCTGTTTCCTTACCCCCGATAGAAGACCCTCCCAATTTGATTTGAGCAGGGCAGTTGTAGACACCCTTAACTTGACCCCCAAATAGGTAGCTTCTTGGCATACCCTTGGGTCAGAATACTTCGACATGTTAGCGCATAGGAACTGGGTTTTGACCGTATTCAACTTATAGCCAAAAGCCACGCCAAACTTTGTAGCTATTCAGGGGCATATTACCAAGCAATAGCGATAATTATCGCTATTGCTTGGTTAGAGACAAAAATTTACCGCTGAGCTGTGGCGATTTTTACCGCAAATAAACCTTGGTATTACCAAGGTTTACCGCAAATGCGATAAAATTCGCCACAATGCATGAATATCGCTGAAAAGTCCGCGATATTCATGCATTACCGAGCTAATCCTCTTAGCCATGTTATCCGCTCACTATCCCAGAATCTGACTTACCAGAGGATCTGCTCCTAATCTTTGGCTTGCAGCGCACTCCCTGAGGCAGAGTCGGCTGGTGGGAGCGCTACCGCAGTCGGCGGTAAGACCATCCGCTCTCAGCGCGACCGCGCCCAGGTTGTAGTGTATTGAAAGGCTGTCTCCTGGAAGAGCCTACTGGGGGACTGCGAGGCCCACAAACCACCGCACCCTGCAGCTGGCGCCTCTTCCCCTGGCGGCCACGCCCATCTAATTGGCCTCACGTTATAACTTTTCGCGACACCCGCTGCGCGGGTGCCGCTCACTATCCCGGAATCTGACTTACCAGAGGATCTGCTCCTAATCTTTGGCTTGCAGCGCACTCCCTGAGGCAGAGTCGGCTGGTGGGAGCTCTACCGCAGTCGGCGGTAAGACCATCTGCTCTCAGCGCGACCGCGCCCAGGTTGTAGTGTATTGAAAGGCTGTCTCCTGGAAGAGCCTACTGGGGGACTGCGAGGCCCACAAACCACCGCACCTTGCAGCTGGCGCCTCTTCCCCCGGCGGCCACGCCCCATCAACTATCCCATTTAAGCAAAGTATTCTCCAACGCGACGCGGGACACGCGCGGGTCGGAGCCCGGGGCGAAGAGCGGGCAAAGAGCGGGCCGTTTGAGGCCGTTCGAGGACGTAAGAGACTGGACTGGGCCCTACTCTGTCATCTCCATCTGGATACACCCCATTCCTTTCCTAGTAGCATCATTCGAATCACAGCTTAATAACAATGGTTCTTACCAGAGGATCCAAAACCAAAACTAAAGCCCCGAGCTCGGTGGGTAAATTGCTTGGCCCCATGGACGACTTTCTAACAAAGGCCAACACGTTCATAGACCAAAGCATTTCAATGATGGAAGAAAGGGTTTCCTTGGATCTGGCATTCGCCAAAAGATCCTCATTAGGGATCCTGGCGGAAGCCAGATCTCCAGCCACGGGAGCTTCAAATGCTGAGGTAGTTCCAACACGAGAGAGACGCAGTTTACCAAATATAGTAGATTTATCTGTGTCCCAACTTGCGGACTCACAGCTTAGCTTTGATTTAGAAAAAACACCGGACCTAGTCCCGCAAACCTCTCCACAAATCTCCTCCACAGATAAAAGGATAGAAAGGGGTAGGAGGGAGGGAGCTATAAGTAAGAAAAGGGTGTCCCCCAATCTTAAAACACTAAATAACCCGACACAGCCACCTAGCGTCCCACAAGACCGACAGGATAGGGTAGATCAAATAGAAGTCTCAGTATCAGTCCATCAATCAGAGAAGGAAACACTGATACCGAGAATTCCGGACCCTCCCACTTTCACACAAACCCATGAGGACTTGAGTGACACGGAGGCTCCCGAACTAACATTGACTAAGATAGCCAGCATATTTAAACAAGCACTACAACCCCTAGAACAGCGATTAGCACACCTGGAGTCACAAATCGCTAAACTTATAAAAACTCAACACCCGACCCTCTTGTCAGGACCACAAAAAGCAGGAGGAAATAACATTAAAAAGTCAGTTATCACTAAAACTTCCAATGCAAATCCACCCTCGATTAATCTCCAACAAAAGACACTTCAGATAACAACGCCCAGTGTGCCCATTATTAACAATACACCAAATTTAGCGAGAACAGCAGAAAAAGCTACTGCCCCGAGTACTACTAATAACTCCAAACAGACCATCACATTGACCTCCCCAGGTGCGGCAATTACATCTGCCCCAAACCTCGAGGTATCCAACAAATCCGCGAACAAAACTCTCGGTAAAAACACAAATAAACCATTAACTAAAACACCGGTCCCTCAGGCCCCAGCTTCAAAAACCCCCTCGGACAGGCCCAAGAGAAACACTGCAAAGAATTTTGGTCCTCCAAGACTCCCAGCAGATTTTCCTCCTGAGGCTTCACCGTATGTGGTGGTCATGGCCGGTGTTCCTGAGTTAACTGACCTTAGCTCGGAACCTGGCTGGTCCCTAAAAAATAAGGCCCAGCATTGGCTCCAGACCAATCGCCCGATTCCATCTACCTGGCGTGGAAGGATTAGATCTGTTGCTAGGGTTCCATGGGTGGGTAATACCAGAAAGACGATCCCCGGGGACTGTATAGTGATTACTTTTGAGGACCCCCGAATAGCAGACTACGTCTGCGCTTGGGAAGATATCGCCTCAAATGGAGGCATTAAGATCAAGTCACTTTCCTTTTTCTATCCCTTTAGGCAAGTGGATGGATTCATCCAGGAACAAGAGCCTCCCTGGACCGTTCCATTTCCCAGGCAGGAGGATTTACCAAACCCCAGATATCATGGCCCCCCTAGCGTACATGACCCAGATTTTTCCTGGCATACAGTAAGACCACGCCATCAGGGGGGACGATGGGAAGATAGAAGACCCTATCCACAATGGCCATTAATTAGGGACCAATCCCGGTGGGATCCTTGGCACAACATCCCGTTGTACAACAGGTATAGTGGCCTTGAAATGGTCGACTGACCACTAACAGAAACTCTACCCAATGACCAGCACGTATCCCTCTCCCCGCAGACCTTGAATATTCCATCAGGACCCATGAATGTTGAAGCCATAGCTTTAACAGAACAACTTAATGATGAGCCCTCGCCAATTTCCATACTCTATTGGAACATCGCAGGCCTTCGGTCCAAAATCGAGGACGGATCTGCGCAAAATTTCTTAAAACCTTACCAAATAATCTGTCTCCAAGAGACCTGGTCAACAGAAGAACTACACTTACAAGGTTATGAAACCTTCTTTGTACCAGCATTAAGTTGCCTAATGGGAAGACCCAAAGGTGGGCTAGTAACTTATATAGCGAACACCCTAACCCTCATCAAAGTGGTCATACTTTCCCAGGATTCCAATCACCAAATTCTCTCATTAACCTTTGCGAATAAAGAAACCATTATTTTGACCAACGTATATAATAACCTATCGGAAGAAAATCTCATAACTCTCCTCATAAGTATACATGAGAAATTAAAACAATTTTACCAATGGAGAATTGGCAAAGGGGCAACCCACTTAATCTGGGGAGGAGATTTCAACCTCCATCCTTGTCCAACGACTAACCCACTGTGTTGCGGGATGGCGGATGAAATCGGTGCCCCGTTAGCGCACTTTGCACATAATAAATCGGGAAATATCCTAAATGCCGTCCTTTCGGATCTGGATCTGCATATTGTTAATCATCACGACGCAGATCCTAACATATTCAGCCCGACCTACGTGGGTAGAGGCCATCAAACAACAGTCGATTTTATATTTCTTTCCCCTGGCCTGACAAATATAGTTAAGGATTTCGGGGTCATTGATAATCCGCTCAGCGATCACTCAGCCCTAACGATTAAGCTTTATATGTCTGTAACCACCACCCACAACTCGGACATAGCGACCACCCTCGCACAGAATAAAATAGAGGTTGGTAAACACAATGGATTTACAATTAAATGGGCAAAAATTAATCCCACTGAAATCACAAAAAAATTAATAACTCTGGCTTATCCAAATATCCTAAAATGTCTGGACCTTTCATCAAGTCATAAGGAAGTCCTAATAAATTTTAAACAAATTTTGGATTTCACAAAGGACTTACTTACCTCAAAACCTAAAGTAAATCACACCGCAAAACAGAAATGGTTTAATCATAACTGCACAGCTGCACTAACAAAATTAAAATTAGCACTCCATAATAAACCGCGAGACGCAGCCCAAATTCAACTCCTAAGGCGCCAATACATAGGGGAACGAAAACTGAGAACTGCCCAACTTAAGCAGAAACTTTGGGACGACCTCCATAAGGGTGCCGTCTCAAAAAATAGTGAGCTTTTTTGGCGCACAGTCAGAACTCCTTATCTCTCAGAAACTGGCATCCCGAAAATAGAAGTCGCCATTGATGAAAACACTTGGGTTACACATTTCTCGGAGATCTTTAAAAACACTTCATCCACAGACCCATTGCCCTTAAAAGCCCAGTACCCCATCCCGCTTCTTTTCGATATTCCAGACCTCTTGGAGGCTTTGCAGAAAAGTAAACCAGGTAAAGCTCCAGGCCCCGATGGGGTCCCAGTGGACTTTTTCAAAAACAACCTAGACCTCTGGGCCCCCATTCTAACGAGAGTCTGTACAGCGGCTGCGAATGAGGGAATCCTAAGCTCTTGGACTAAATCAATAATGGTCCCCATTTTTAAAAAAGGGGACCGCCAAGACGCGAAATGTTATCGGCCAATCTCACTGCTGGACTTGCTAGGGAAAGTAGTGGGGAGAGTCATCCTAGAGCGTCGGTAATTTAACAACTTGACAAGAGGGGCTTTTTGCGCTTATAGTGCTCCTATAAGATGGAAGGTCTATCTAGCTTAGTACTGCTCAAAGGTTGAGATACAGTCCCTTGTCATAAACTGTAAAAATAGGCAAAAGATTTTGTCTATATAATGAATTTTAAAGAATTCTCCTCCTGAGCAATTACTCAAGCAATATCTTGAGATCAATTCACAAAGAGCAACCAATAAATATCAAAACAAGTCGGAAGAAATCAATCCAATGTATTTCAAAAACTTCTTCTTTATTTTTCTTCTTTTCCAGACACTCAGTACTTTTTCTTTTCTTTTCCTTTGCCAACACGTGTTTCGTCCTAACTAAATATAGTTAATGGACTTCGTCAGGGCTAAAGAAAAATTAAACAATTATAAAAATTACTAAAATTCATAAAAGTTCATATAATAAAGTATCATCAAATATAATACTTAACATTTTCTAAAATTCTTTCTGCTGTACAATAAGAGGTCTATTATGGTGGAACTCACTCTTTGGAATTGCAAAACAGTACAGTTAATAATTCATACATCTGGGATGCTCCCATCCAGAGACATTATTAATTGTTTCTATCCTAAAAGAGTCATACTCATATTTACAGATTTGTCAAAGCATATTATAAAGTTTCCAACAAATTCTTAAAAAAGAGAGGAATCAGTATCAACAGCAATTAGACAGTCTATATTTCTCACGTAGATGGCTACACATCAGACAATCTCATATTTGCAGATTTGTTAAATCAACCTATAAACTTTCCATCAAATTCTTGAAAGAAGGAAGAATCAGTAACAGCAGCATTTAACCTGTCTATACTTCTCATGATGTAAATGGCTATATATCAAACAATCTCATAATCTTTTTAACACAGAGGTATATATACGTTTAGATGCTAGACTCACCAATGAATATCTTTACTCTATAGTTTTGGCAACACCTCAGACGATCACAGATTGAGAATTCCTAGAGAGTATATATAGTTCCATTATTCAGGGTATGAGTCCACAGTGTTATATGTAATACAGACTCTATAATATGTATACATATTCCTCTAAGTACCAAAATTAAAAGGCCCTCCTGATTACTAAGTTAACCTGAAATCTTAAGACAGTATTTAAAACCCTATTGTCATAATCTTCATATTAACGCCCTCATGTATGGAGACAAACCCTTAAGGGTGATGGGTATTTAAACAAATTTCTACACCTTTTATATTTAATGTTCTATTAGGGAAGGTTCACGTACATATAGCTATTGGTGAGGTGGGTGTCCCATGGGGGGCTCTCCAGATACGTTTATGTTTACCTGAGGTCCCACCCCTCTGTTTAAAACAAGCCCAAAACTGTTCCTATTCATTCTACCCATACTAGGCAGGTAGTTATCTAGTCATTATACAAAAGTATATCAATATAACAACGAGCCCAATGTCCCCAGTCCTGAATATTAGGCAATAAGACAGAGCAAAAATGGGGCCAATAGTACCTTCATAGGAGGATGTCCACTAGGTACCATTTCTTCTCATAATCTTCAATATTCAAAGTTAAGTCACATAGAGTCTATAAAAGGAAGGTCATATTAGAGCCAAATTATTATTAACTGCCTGGTACTATATTATTAACATTATCCTAGTCACTCTTACCGTGTAAAACATATATGTGCCTCGATTCAAGGGGGTCCTGGTATAATCAGCGTCTAGCATCGGCGCCATATTTGTTTGGGGCTTTTATACTATCCCTCACTTCAAAAAGGAGGGAAAGGGGATTAGCTGGTATTAAGTTGCTATATCGTAAAATACGAGTTGCACTGTGCTCAACGTTGTATACAATAAATTATATATGTTGCAACGCGATATGACGATATTTATTAACTGTTTTCCGACGTCCTATTAAAATACACGTTAATTTATTGAAAAGAATATCTAATATCTGTCATGTCTTAAATTCAATTTCAATATAGATTCTAGAGTATATATACATTAGTAAATTGATAGCAAACATCTTGAAAGGATCGTTACAAGGCGGTATCCTAACAAATCATTCGAATATATTGTGCAAAACGGGCGCCATCTTAAAATGGCTAGTAGAAACCCGAAGTAGTAGTTGTTTACGATTTATTAGTGCAATTCCTCACTTACAAAAAGGAGGGAGAGAGGGACTTTAACTAGTTTTAAATTACTTAATCGTAAAATACAAATAGCACTGCACTAAACGCTATGTTTAATGAATTACATATGTAAGTAATTCCAGGCGTCATTTATAGTACGCGTTATTAAGTAGTAGTATCTATCCAGCGAAAGTTCAAATCCCGATTCAAACTCTCAAGTATTCATGCGTTATTAATATTATGACAAACCTTGAAGGTGAATCTTAATGAACCGGTTACTTAACAAGTCCTTCAAATTTATCAACCAAAACGGGCGCCATCTTGGAGTGGCAAATTCAGCCCCGGAACAGTGGTAATTTACGGTTCTTGCTACCTACTGTAACTAACAGGTCGAGATCTAATCAAATGTTATTAGTTAATCACTCTTATCTATTAAATTGCCTGTGAACTTATAAGACGTATTTCATAATACATGTAACTCAATGTCCAATAGTAGGAGACATGATATCAACATATCTTAATAGGTGTATCTCAAAGTCCAATGGTAAAGAACTAGATATCATCATTTACAAGTGCCCTCCAATAATCTATAACCTTTCTACTTTCTATCTATCCCCAAGCAGTATTAGTAAGTGAATACATATATAAAAGCCCTCTAGTTGAGACTAGTTACAGTCTAATTCAATATTACTTCTGAGATTGCTAATAGTGTATCCAAGGGTAATACCAGTATGGTGATTCTCAATATTACTAATATATCTCTTCATGGGCATATCAGGGGGTAATACCGGTTAAATGATTCTCCAATGTAACATGTTAACCTCCTGATGGGCTGATTACATTATATCTAACAGTGTCTAATCAACCCAAGAAGTATTGCATCTCATCATCAATATTAATCCCGTGGGTAACCGCCTTTAGCCTAATGATCCAACGTACTTCAGCCTGTCTCACTCTAAGCTCTCTGTTCCCTCCTCTTATGTTGGGCGGAATACATTCTATACCATGGAATGAAAAACTTTTATTGGTACAGTTTAATGCATGAAGACCTATAGGGTATTTTGGGTCCATATTTTTAAAAGCCCTATAGTGTTCCGCTATGCGTTCCTTCATACTTCTTATGGTGCTCCCAACATAGATCTGCTGGCATTTACATATTATTATATATACCACATACTTTGTTGTACAATCAAGATGTTGTCTTATATAATATTTATTGGATCCATTATAGGTAAATTCCTTTATATCCGTGCAAGCCATTCTGCATAGACTGCAGTTGTTACATTTATATGAACCAATGTTATGTTTATGTAACCAAGATGGTTTTAATACCTTGTCTCTTAGGTAGCTTGGACTAGTAATATTACCCAAGGTTCTACCTTTTCTATATGTTATACCTGGATTTTTTGGTATATATTTCTGTAATAACATATTAGACGTAAGAAGGTGCCAGTGCCTTTTTAAAATTCCGTATATTTTGTTGGACCATGGATGATATGCTGTGATGAGTTTAACCATCCTAGAGCGTCTCCAGCAGTGGAGTGAGGACCGAGGCATTATCTCTGACATTCAATTTTGTTTCCGTGAGGGCTTTGGCACATTAGAGCAGGTCCTCAATCTTACCCTAATAATGGGCAAATATACGCAGGCCATCCCAACCAAGATCTATATGGTCTTTGTCGACCTATCCGCAGCTTTTGACTGCGTCTTGCACGCAAAGCTGTGGAAAGTCCTAGCCCAATTGGGAGTAGATCTCCCTCTTTTGGACTTTCTAAGAGAGCTCTATACCGGGGCTTCGGCCAGAGTGCGTTTTGGCTTAAACGGAGAGCTGACGTCCCCGTTTGGCGTAGGGCGTGGAGTCAGGCAGGGATGTGTCCTGGCCACCTTCCTCTTCTCACTCTACACTAATGGTCTGGAGGGGGAGATGTTGAGGGGGGCTCAGGACCTCCCACGCATAAATCGACGCCTGATCCCCGCCCTGCTCTATGCGGATGACGCCGTCATCCTCGCACGAACTCCCCGTGAGCTCCAGCAATCATTGAACAGGTACACGACCTTTATGGGCAACCTTGATCTAAGGGTGAACGTGAAGAAAACGTTCGTAATGACGGCAGGCAGGGGGCAAAAAAGAATAAAATCCATTCACCTCGATAATGAAAAGCTTGAAACCACCCCCCAATACCCATATCTGGGTGTCATGATAGATGACCAACTGACCTGGAAGCCAGCAGTGAACACAAGGACACATCTATTCAAGAGATCAATTGCCGCCCTAACAAGCTTTTCTCAGAGATTAGGAAAAAGGCCTCCAGTGGAGCTACTAAAGATCTACAATGCTAAATGCCAGGCAATCGCATCATACGGTGCCGGAGTCTGGGGCTACACTGACACTAGCTCTATCCAGAAGGCAGAAAACGCCTTCCTGAGATTCTTATTAGCTACTCCCAAAGGTACCTCAACATATGCAATGCATTTAGAACTAGGCATACCCTATATAGAGGACCTAATCAAAATAGAACCAGTGATGTTGTGGCGCCGTATCTGGAAATCAGATAAAAACGCACTGACTCAATCCATTATTGCTGATTCAATGAACCTGGACAAATCATCAAAAATAAAGTGGCTCCTTTATGTAAGAAATTTTTTTAAAGATCTAGGATTTGAGAACTATTACTTGGATCCAGAATCTATAACAGACATTTCTAAAAGAGATCTTAAACAATCAGCTCTAAGACATTTGGAATCTTTAAGACTTGCATCCAACTCAACAAAAACGGCAGTTGCACATGCCAACATAATTCAAATAGCCTATGGCATTCATCTGTATCTGACACTACAAATATCAAGTTACGAAAGAATGCTAATAACAAGATTTAGGCTAAACACTTTTTTTAGACTGGTTACTTTCCCGCTGAAAAACTGTTGGAATGCTACGCTTACGCCCTGCCCGTGCGATGGTTTATCAACACAATCCAACTTGCATGTGATCATGCTTTGTAAATTCCATCAAGCCCACAGAAAGATCTGGCTACTACCAATACTAAGGACCTGGGGGTTGAGACAATGCAGACCCGCCCTCTTAAGACTCCAAATGTTGGAAACTGAAAATGTCTGCTATTTTGTTAGTAATTTTTTAACATGCATTATGAAACATAGAAAAAACCTGTAAAAGTCCTCATTAAGGTCACTTTGAGCGGTTCCCTATATTTTAACTAATTCTTTTTTAACTGATCAGTTATTCTTATATGAAATGTCATGAAATGCGTGTACCTTTTTATTATGCAAAAATGTAATGTATTATATTATCTGTCTCTTTTATGGTTTTTCCATTGTGAATAAGCCGAATAAAGATCTTTATTATTATTATGTTATCCACCTCCCATTGGATAACATGGCTAAGAACTGCTCAGGGCAGGTGTTAGCTTTTGGAGATATTCGCGCTTAGCGCGAATATCTCCAAAAGTTGGTAATAGGAGATAGTGATGTTAGCGACTGTTTTCAGTCGCTAACATCTTGGCACGCCCACTTTGCATGTCATTAGTGATAAATATCACTGACATGCAAAGTGGGGCCCAAGATGGTCGCTATCTTCTACTAGCTGTTGCTAACTGGTGTTAGCGACAGCTAGGTAATAGGGAGATAATTTTATCCCCGCTTTCTTGGCTTTTAAAGCCAAAAAAAGTGGAGATAAACCCCCTTGATAATATGCCCCTCAATCTCCTGCATCGCTATAGTTGGACTCGGCGTGACAGCAGCAACATCATCCGCGTAGGCGAGGACCTTGAACTGATAGGTTTGTATGGCCACAGGTTGAATCCTAGTGTTAGATTGCAGCATTCTTAAAAACGGCTCGATATATAATGAAAATAAAAGGGGAGAGCAGGGGCAGCCTTGCCTAGTACCCCTCTGTATTTGAACCACCTCCGACTCGAGTCCCATGGTGCTAATGTGGGCTACAGGTTGACAATACAGTGTCTGCAACGATGTTATAAACTCTGGCCAAAAGCCCGGCCGCCTCATAACATCCCATAAAAAGCACCATGAGACCCGGTCGAAGGCCTTCTCAGCATCTAATAAAATTAAACATAATGGTTCCCGGGTTACATTGGCATAATCAAACAACGTTATCACACGGCGAACATGATTCGCCGTTCCTCGATGCGAGATGAACCCATGTCGTGGGTATGTAACTGTTACCACCGATTTTTTACAACGCATACCATTACAACGCATACTATTACAATGCAGGTCATTTTACAACGGATACCTTTACATCGCATTACACTACAACGCACATACTATTACAACGCATACCATTACATCGTAAGTATAATTATAGGTAAGTTTATTTTTTTTTATAAACATTTGGTTTTGGGGTACAGGGGTATTTTTAGGTTTTAGGGTTGGGTTTGGGTTTTGGGGTACAGGGGTATTTTTAGGTTTTAGGGTTGGGTTTGGGTTTTGGGGTACAGGGTTTTTTTATAAACATTTGGTTTTGGGGTACAGGGGTATTTTTAGGTTTTAGGGTTGGGTTTGGGTTTTGGGGTACAGGGGTATTTTTAGGTTTTAGGGTTGGGTTTGGGTTTTGGGGTACAGGGGTATTTTTAGGTTTTAGGGCTGGGTTTGGGTTTGGGGTACAGGGGTATTTTTAGGTTTTAGGGCTGGGTTTGGGTTTTGGGGTACAGGGGTATTTTTAGGTTTTAGGGCTGGGTTTGGGTTTTGGGGTACAGGGGTATTTTTAGGTTTTAGGGCTGGGTTTGGGTTTTGGGGTACAGGGGTATTTTTAGGTTTTAGGGCTGGGTTTGGGTTTTGAGGTAGAGGGGTATTTTTAGGTTTTAGGGCTGGGTTTGGGTTTTGGGGTACAGGGGTATTTTTAGATTTTAGGGCTGGGTTTGGGTTTTGATGTACAGGGGTATTTTTAGGTTTTAGGGCTGGGTTTGGGTTTTGGGGTACAGGGGTATTTTTAGGTTTTAGGGCTGGGTTTGGGTTTTGGGGTACAGGGGTATTTTTAGGTTTTAGGGCTGGGTTTGGGTTTTGAGGTACAGGGGTATTTTTAGGTTTTATGGCTGGGTTTGGGTTTTGGGGTACAGGGGTATTTTTAGGTTTTAGGGCTGGGTTTGGGTTTGGGGTAGAGGGGTATTTTTAACCTATTTTTACAAATATTAAAATTAAAATTAAGTTAATTATTTATTTTACTAAAATAATATATAACAAATAATTAAATCAAATAATACATTAATAAATATTTACAACATATTTTAAAATTATATTTTATTATTATATACTTACCTATACTTACATTGTAATGGTATGCGTTGTAATAGTATCTGCGTTGTAGTGTTTTGCGTTGTAATGGTATCCGTTGTAAAATGACCTGCGTTGTAAAAAATCCGTTGTAATGGTATGCGTGCTAAAAGTAAGCGTTGTAACATCATACATCCCATGTTGTGTAGTAGAAACTAATGCGGAAATAACAGAAGACAGCCTATTGACCAAGATCTTCGAATAGATCTTCCCATCCGCGTTTAAAAGCGAAATGGGATGATAAGAGCCAGGCAAATTCGCCGGTTTGCCTTTTTATGGAACACAACTATACATGCTTCGTTCCAAGGCAGGCGCAAGGTTTTGACGCAACAGCGTCCTAAAAGTGACGCAGTGAAATCTCATAGATTTCACTGCGTCACTATTATGAGGCTTTTAGCGGGTGAACGCCCCCTCTGCATACATTATACCTGACGCAGGTATAATGTGGCGCAGGGGTTTAAAAAGTGACGCATCTACCTAGATGCGTCACTTTTTAAATATGGCGCAACAAGGCGCATGTTTTACACCGCCAATGCGTCACAAAAAGTGACGCATCAGCAGCGCAAAACTGACGCAAGGCCTCATAAATGAGGCCCCATGTCCTCAGCGATCTAGAAGTGCTTTGTCCAGTGCCCCCCAATTTGACTCCCCTGCCCCCACCCTCTAGCTCTCTCTCCCCTTAGTCAGCCTACCAGCCTGACATCAGGCCTTAAAAAAAATGAGAAATTCAACTTCTTCGGCTTGTGTTAAAGAGGGTTAGTGGGACCACGTGTCGCCTGCCTTGCATATCGAAATATGCCTCACTGATCGAAGGGAGTGTGGTGCTGTGGTCACTGCCACGGATTTGGGGTCAGTGCAATTCAGAACTTAGGACACAGTTACACATGTATGATTGACTTGTGTTGAATAAAGTTAGTGGCACCACGTGTCGCTGCCAGTGCATATGGAAATATGCCTGACTGATCAGAGGGAGTCTGGTGCTCTGGTCACTGTCACGAAGTTGGGTTCGCTGTAATTCAGGACTCAGGACAAAGTTACACATGTGTGATCGGCTTGTGTTAAAGAGGGTTAGTGGGACTACGTGTCGCCAGCCTTGCATATCGAAATATGTCTCACTGATTGAAGGGAGTGTGGTGCTCAGGACACAGTTACATATGTGGGAACGGCTTCTGTTGAATAAAGTTTGTGGCACCACGTGTCGCCGCCGTTGCATATGTCAATATGGCTCACTGATTGAAGGGAGTCTGCTGCTGTAGTTGTGTCACAGAGTTGAGGGCACTGCTATTCAGGACTCAGAACACAGTTACATATGTGGGATCGGCTTGAGTTGAACAGAGTTAGTGGCACCATGTGTCCCCGGTCTTCCACATTGTAGGTCAGAGGTGGTGGTGAGCAAGGGCCCATAGCCATGTGCATACGTTGGTGGCCCCACCAGCCTGCGTAGTACAGGTTCAGTGGCACCACATGGTGCTGGCCTTCCATATGCAAATATCCTTCACTGATTGAAGGGAGTCTGGTGTTTTGGTCGCTGCCACGAAGTTGGGGTCGCTGTCATTCAGGACTCAGGAACCAGTTACATATGTGGGATCGGCTTGAGTTGAACAGGGTTAGCTGGCACCACATGTCGCCGGTCTTCCACAGTGTAGACCGGAGGCAGCTCTCAGCAAAGGCTCACAGGCAGGAGACGTTGACTTGAGCTGCACAGATTGGGAGCATTTGGTCTTCTTAACCCATTATAGTCTCTTACACAATTTGCATCGCTACTAATCTTGAATTGTGAACTGTGTAACCCCAGTATAGGGCGCAGGCAGTGGTCATGATGGGCGCACAGCCACGTGGCATTGAGTTGAACTGCACAGTTAGTGACACCTTGAGTACTGCGCATGTGCGCACCCAGTGATGATACGTGATCCCGGCGGGCAGCACTGGGTTCCATGTCTTGCCTTGATAAGGGCAGGTGGAGATGACTTATGGTGCAGTGAGTTAGTAGCACCTGAAGCACACTGCGTGTGCGCATCCTGCGATGATGAGTGGTCCCGGCGGGCCGCACTGGGAGCAACGTGTCTTGCGAACTGGACTGCATCGTCTGCAATCACCACTGTATCAGAGTTGTGAGCCCAGCTGTCCGCAGAGTAGATCGAAGGCAGAAGTTAGCATAGACATCGAGGAATGCTTTTTGTCACTTCTTGACAAAATCTGAGGATATAGAGTACAATTCTCGGTGCAATTAATAAATCAAGGCTGAATTCAAATTGCGAACCCTGCTGTACGCAGTGTAGGTCGAAGGCAGTAGTTGGTACAGGCATAAGTCTGCAGTGCTGTACCGCTTGGTTCGCAGGGGGCTTGTGTGGAGGAGGCCCACGGTCATGGTGGCAGCCACATGCCAGGGTGTGTGCCGCCGCTCTGCAGACTCGTTGGTCTTCCCAGAAGTGAACCACGCCCCGGGCCTGGCCTATTTATTCATGCTCCTACGCTGGAGTGGCGTACGTTGGACCAGCCCACTCCGCTTCCGCTTCTAGGGGGGGACAACACAGCTACATGACCGAGATTTTCCCCACTGCCTGAGGAAACATGGTTACGTCCACTGTGGACTACAGTATAAGTATGAATAGTATATCTCCACATGGAGAGGTTTGTGGTTTGCATAGTGAGGTCTGTGCAGCACATCAGCGTTACACTTGGCATTGTGTGCATTATTATTGATGGGTGATTTGCCTCCTTCACACATACTTGGATCCCACATCTCCCAACATTCAGCTATTGCGCGGTTGAGGGGCCATGGTATTTTCGGATAGTCCGTTGTCCTGTTTTGCGCTGCCTCTGTGATAGTGAGGGGGTCCGGGGGGGGGGGGGAGCGAGGTTCTGGTGGTGGTGACGCTGGGTGTTGTGGCCTTGTTGGGTGTTGGAGCTTCATGATCAGTAGCTCTATCATGTGTTGGTCCTTTGATGTGGCTGTGAGTTGGGTCTAATTCACGCAGCAGATAGTTGACCTCCTTGCACCAGTTAAAGGTTGTTGCTAATTTGTTACTGGTAATTCGGCTTATTGTCTGCTTTTTGGATCGCATTGCAGATTTGGCTGGTTGTTGAAAATATGGGGAAGTGGTGTTTTCGGTTTTTTTTGCACAGGAATGCCTACTTTGCATATCATTAGCCTTAGCTGTGGCTCTCGTTTGTGGCGATTTTGTTGGCGGAAGGTATCGATAGACGAGTGGTGAGATTTACAGTTTTCACCAGGTTGAGAATGGGATGATAATTAAAAAAACACAGAAAAAAAGATATGTTTAATGAACATTATAATTAGAAACTAGCATTTAAAAAACCTTTGCAATTCACTGAAAAAACCATAGGTTTCAGGTACGCTATAGTTAGAAATTAGCATTTAAAAAACCTTTGAAATTCACTGAAAAAGCCATAGCTTGTACAGACGTTATAGTTAGGAATTAGCATTTAAAAAACCTTAGAAATTCACTGAAAAAAACAGGTTTCAGGGACGTTATAGTTAGTTGGACATTTCACTCATACAAAACGACAGAAATTCCGCTGTTATAGTTAGTTGAGCTAACTATAACTCGCGCCCCCGCAATACACTGCTGATGACGTCACATATTACATCATTCATGACATGGTCAGTGACATCACTGATGACATCACTGATGACATCTCAAATGACATCACTGATAACATCATCCATGTGACAAACTGATGCACCTCTTCAGACCTTAATGTAACACTTAATACACCCACTCTAAAACACAGACGATATTTTTAAAAGCCATGAACACACCAATATCAGTTAGTACATATCCACTGATTAATTCCTAGGTCTACACACACATCAATTCATTCACCCGATCAGTCACTATAGAACATACAGTCAGCCATCAATGTAGCATTATCATATCCAGTCACACATCTATACAGACACTCAGACACCACCTCTCATTCATAGAGTTATTCAGACAACTAGTCAGTAATGGAAATAATGAATCACACTTTTATTTACTCACCTGTACAGTTATGCACATACCATCTCATTTATTTAAACATATACTAACACATACTTTCACTCTAATACAATAACAAATACAAGCACATATTGATCCATACAGGCAGTCTCACAATCACTCACTCTCACATATAGTCATTTATACAGTCAAACACTCACATATACTGCCTTTCACATATGCAGTTACTCATACATGTACCACTGAGGCATTCATTCACTCACCAAGACACCCATACACAAACTCACCCAGTCATACAGCCCTTCACAGATACAGACTTGAACAGATATATGCAGTGAATTAACCACTCACACATTTATGCACAGAGTCACACCCCCCACCCACCCACACAGCCACTCAGGCACCCATGCAGATACTCATACAAGCAATCAATAGCCCATATAGATCCTCATTTAGCTGGTAACTAAACCATGCAACCGCTTACACACCAACTGAAAACCTAAACTGTGTGAATGTCTGTATCAGTCACTAACACATGAATTAAGTAAGACATAATTAGTCACTCAGTTATACAGTCAGTCACACACCTTCTTAATCATCCATCCTGACTCTTATACACCCATTCATCTTCAATACACTTTGGTATATATATATATATATATATATATATATATATATATATATATATATATATATATATATATATATATATATATATATATATATATATATATATATATATATATATATATATATATATATATATATATATATATATTACCTACTGGCGGTTGCCAGTAGGTATATATAGTTAGGATTTTTTCTCTATGGGATTTTTGAAAATTCTATGTCTAATAACTTTGGCGTTTGTGGACGGAATTGCCTGAAATTTTCAGAAAAATGGAACATTTTGTTTCTGAGCAGCCCCTGACAATTTGGGGGGGTTTCATCTATGGGGGGCCGAGAAAAAAGGGGGGTCCCAAAACGCGTTTTTCCCATGTTAATTTCCATAGGGCGGTTGGCCTCACTTTTAGCTCGAACGGCTGAATGGATTTGCACGAAACTTGGCAAAATTGTAGGGACTGTTAGCCCGATGTGCCTTTGCTAGGTCTCAATATATGTGCTCCAGTGGATTTTGAGTAATTTTGGTTCAAAAAAAGATATATATCTGGGCGGAGCCTAACCACACATCTGATCTGATTGGCTGTCAGCACTTCATCCAAGAAGTGTTGGCAGCCATCTTGGGACCAATATACATGATAGCACCTCATTAAAAAGCATTGTAGTTAATAGAGGGTTTTAGGACTTTAGTTACATTATAAATCATTTGTTGATGGTACCATACTCGTTTTAGGAATTGTGGTGGGTTCTAAGGTGATTTTACCATGTGAAAAAACCTTCTGCTGTGATATCATGAATATTGTTTGAAAGAAAACTAATATCTCATGATTTTCCCACAGTGGTTTGGAAGGGGATCTATAAGCTAAACTGAAAGCATATTTTCTGTAAATTCACATTATCTTTCTCAGTCATGTGAAAATGAAGTCTGACATTCTCAGTAAAACATGTACATCCAACAAGGACAGAGACTGTCAGTTGATTCCTTTGTGTTCTACTGCAGCCTCCTAGAGTGTTCTAAAGAACAACTAGAGCGCTAACAGTCCTACTTATTACAAAGGTATGGCACACCTGAAGCCATCTTGATTGGAATAAAGTGGTAACTCTTAAAACATTTAATTTAAAAAGAAACAACATGAGGGGGTATATTTTGCCATAGAAAGTATGATTAGTGCTGCAGAATGAAAAATTAGGGCACATTTTGAGTGACTTCTCAAATCCTTTTCTATTTCATTAAAACATTCTGACATGCAGTCTCCCAAAATGGCCACCAGAGACAAAAGAGCCCAAATGTAGCCCAAATATCACCCAGATGTAGCCCAAGTATAGCCCAATGACAGAATGTCCCAGAGTGTTCTAAAGAACAACTAGAGCGCTAACAGTCCTACTTATTACAAAGGTATGGCACACCTGAAGCCATCTTGATTGGAATAAAGTGGTAACTCTTAAAACATTTAATTTAAAAAGAAACAACATGAGGGGGTATATTTTGCCATAGAAAGTATGATTAGTGCTGCAGAATGAAAAATTAGGGCACATTTTGAGTGACTTCTCAAATCCTTTTCTATTTCATTAAAACATTCTGACATGCAGTCTCCCAAAATGGCCACCAGAGACAAAAGAGCCCAAATGTAGCCCAAATATCACCCAGATGTAGCCCAAGTATAGCCCAATACCAGAATGTCCCAGAGTGTTCTAAAGAACAACTAGAGCGCTAACAGTCCTACCTATTACAAAGGTATGGCACACCTGAAGCCATCTTAATTGGAATAAAGTGGTAAGTCTGAAAACACTCAATTTAAAAAGGAACAACATGAGGGGGTTAATTTTGCCATAGAAAGTATGATTAGTGCTTCAGAAAGAAAAATTAGGGATCATTTAAAACATTTAATTTAAAAAGGAACAAAATGAGGGGGTATATTTTGCCATATGAATTATGATTAGTGCTGCAGAAAGAAAAATTAGGGCACATTTTGAGTGACTTCTCAAACCTTTTCAATTTCATTAAAAAATTCTGACATACAGTCTCCCAAGATGGCCACCAGAGACAAAAGAGCCTAAATGTAGCCCAAATATCACCCAGATGTACCCCAAGTATAGCCCAATGACAGAATGTCCCAGAGTGTTCTAAAGAACAACTAGAGCGCTAACAGTCTTACTTATGACAAAAGTATGGCACACCAGAAGCCATCTTGATTGGAATGAAGTGGTAAGTCTGAAAACACTCAATTTAAAAAGGAACAACATGAGGGGGTTAATTTTGCCATAGAAAGTATGATTAGTGCTTCAGAAAGAAAAATTAGGGATCATTTTGAGTGACTTCTCAAATCCTCTTCTATTTCATTAAAAAAATTCTGACATGCAGACTGAAACGTGCACTTTGAATACCAGCAGCAGACGTCCCTGGTGAGCAGTAGCTTTACTACAGTGATCTAATGTGTAACTAGAGTGCTAACATTCAGAATTTATGGCAAATGTGTGACACATCTGAATGCCTTCTTGATGGAACCAAAGTAAACAAGCATTGAAAATGCAATAGATCTCGCCCTCGTTTAAGTTAAAGCCATTCTGTTTGTAATGAGGTGGCTTTTTAGCTTTGCTTTTATTAGTGTTTTTTCAACTTTCATGTAAATAACATGCATCTGTATGCATATAAGTATATGTATGCATGCATTTATGTTTGTATTTATATAGATATACAGATGATATATGTTTATATATGTATGTATATATATATATATATTCACTGAAAAAACCATAGGCTATAGACCATATATAGTTAGGAATTAGCATTTACAAAACCTTGAAAATTCACTGAAAAAAACCATAGGTTATAGACCATATATAGTTAGGAATTAGCATTTACAAAACCTTGAAAATTCACTGAAAAAAACCATAGGTTATAGACCATATATAGTTAGGAATTCGCATTTACAAAACCTTATTTTACTCACACAAAACCATTGAAATTCCATATATAGTTAGTTGCACTAACTATATATCGCGCACCCGCAATCCACTGCTGATGATGTCACATATTACATCATTCATGACATGGTCAGTGACATCACTGATGACATCACTGATGACATCTCAAATGACATCACTGATGACATCACTGATGACAACATCCAGTGACTGTATGTTTCTGTAAAGTTAAAATATGTCTTACATATTGAAGAATGAGTGGATGTATAAGTGTCTGGATGAAGGATTTAGTAGGTGCATGACTGACTGTATGAGTGAGTGATTAAGTGTGTCTCACTGAGTGCATGGGTTAGTGACTAAACTGTCTTAATTTGTGCATCATTATGTCTGTTGTTCTGTAAACTGTTGCATGTGTTGATAAGTAGCTATATGAGTAACTATATGGGTTATTGATTGGTTGCCCAAGTATTTTTATGGGAGACTGAGTGTGTGTGTGGGTGGCTGGGAGGTGTATGACTCTGTGCATAGATGTGTGAGCAGTTGATTCACTAGATGTATGGTTTCAAAAGTGCATGTGGAAACAGCTGTATGGGCGGTTGACTGTGTGCATGAGTGTATTGGTGAGTGAATGGATATCTCAGTGCTACATGTCAAAGTAAGTACAAATGTAAAACACAGTACATGTGAGAGTTGACATATATAAATAACTGTGCATAAGAGCCAGTGAATGTGTGAGTGCCTGTATGGTTCATTCTGAACTTGTATCAGGGATTGTATAAGAGAGTAAATATGTGTTAGTATATGTTTGATTAAGTAAGGTGTGTATAACTGTATAGTTGAGGAAATGGAGGTGTGATTGATTCTTTACATGACTGACTAGGTGTGTGAGTAACTCCATGGATGAGTGACAGTCTGTGAGAGTCTGTTTACACTGATTGTATCGAAGGTTATATTAGAGTCTGAAGAGGTTCATCGTATTATCACATGAATGATATCATCAGTGATGTGATCAGTAATGACAAATGAGATGTTATCAGTGATTTTATCAGTGATGTCATTTGAGATGTCATCAGTGATGTCATCAGTGATGTCACTGACCATGTCATCAGTGATGTCATTTGAGATGTCATCAGTGATGTCATTTGAGATGTCATCAGTGATGTCATTTGAGATGTCATCAGTGATGTCATCAGTGATGTCACTAACCATGTCATGAATGATGTAATATGTGACATCATCAGCAGTGGATTGCGGGTGCGCGATATATAGTTAGTGCAACTAACTATATATGGAATTTCAATGGTTTTGGGTGAGTAAAATAAGGTTTTGTAAATGCGAATTCCTAACTATATATGGTCTATAACCTATGTTTTTTTCAGTGAATATATATATATATATATATATATATATATATATATATATATATATATAAAACATATTTACATTTTCTAGAAACAGACATTCACTGGATGATGTCATCAGTGATGTCATTTGAGATGTCATCAGTGATGTCACTGACCATGTCATGAATATTGTAATATGTGACCTCATCAGCAGTGCATTGCGGGGCGCAAGTTATAGTTAGCTCAACTAACTATAAAAGCGGAATTTCTATCGTTTTGTATGAGTGAAATGTCCAACTAACTATAACGTCCCTGAAACCTGTTCTTTTCCGTGAAAAAAAAATATATATATATATATATCCAACAAAGTTTGTCCATGCAAATAAGCCTGCACACCAAGCAAGTGGGTTGCATTCCACAACTTTTATTTACCGATGAAAGGCGGAGTTCAGTCCATGTCACCCCTTTCGCATTTCGCCTGACGCGTTTCGAAGATCTCTGTCTTCTTTCTCAAAGGCACTCCGAGGTTGCAAGGTCATTCCTGCCACAAGTCTGCTTCCGTTGATTTGTGTATTATTTCACTCCTGCGTGACTTTCACTTTATAGACGTTTGCTACAGGTGTGTTAAGGCAGGGTATCACGGTACTTGTAGTTCCTAGGCATTTATTTCCCTCCAGTGGGTTACTTGCAACTTCGTGATGTTTTTACAAACAGGGGCAGTTCTCCATTGAACAGGGAATGTGAAACCCCTTTCATCGCCTTTTAATCCACTGTTTGCCCATCTCGATCTGGCATGCTTCCAAACCTAGGGTCCCTTAATTTCCAGGGCGGTGCGTTAGCTTCACGGCTGGACAAATCAACGGAAGCGGACTTGTGGCAGGAATGACCTTGCAACCTCGGAGTGCCTTTGAGAAAGAAGACAGAGATCTTCGAAACGCGTCAGGCGAAATGCGAAAGGGGTGACATGGACTGAACTCCGCCTTTCATCGGTAAATAAAAGTTGTGGAATGCAACCCACTTGCTTGGTGTGCAGGCTTATTTGCATGGACAAACTTTGTTGGATATATATATATATCAAAACACCCCAAATTGAGAAGCCACACACAGGTGTGTTTTCTTGCCTTCTTTAATGGTGAGTAGCAGGGAAAAACAGCATCACTAGGATACCGGTGAACAAGGGCTAGGAAGCCCGAAACATGTTTGGTATTAATTGCACTGTGGGAGTGATGCTGTTTTTCCCTGCTACTCACCATTAAAGAAGGCACGAAAACACGCCTGTGTGTGGCTTCTCAATTTGGGGCGTTTTGCATTTGAATTATATAGTGGCCCCGCCCGGGTCGCAAGAAGCCCCGCTGCAGAAGTGCAGATCCAGCACGTCGGGAAGTGTGCGGCGTCCATGGACCAGCGTGGCCGTGATGGTGAAAGACATGAGCAGGGACCCAGTCTTGCTCGGTACACGCAACCTACTACAGGATGGAAAATTAGTTTGATGTCATGCCTGCATTCCACCAAAGATTTTAAGAAAGTGCAAACTACCAAGACTAGAATGCTAGTGCAGAGCACGCCCACTGGGCGGGACTATAATTAATTGCTGCCAAACGCGGCGCAAGATTGCAACAGTGACTCCATAAGGATACCGGTGAACAAAGGCTAGGAAGCCCGAAACATGTTTGGTATTAATTGCGCTGTGGGAGTGATGCTGTTTTTCCCTGCTACTCACCATTAACACCTTGGCTGCTAGGCGTTTTCCCCCCCTGTGCTGGAAATTGCTTTATTACTTTATTCATGACGAGCTCAGCTCGTCATCAGCACAGCTCAACTGTGCATCATGACGAGCTGAGCTCGTCATGAGCATCGAAAGGGTTAAAGAAGGCAAGAAAACACGCCTGTGTTGCTTATCAATTTGGGGCGTTTTGCATTTGGAATATATATATATATATTTTCTTGGCAAATCCATGCCAATGTGTTCATCTGTAACGCAACTGGTGCTCATGTAAAGCGCTCCAAAGCCTTCGGATGGAGATTTTGCTATGTAAAACAACAACAAAAAATTGAATCTGTGCTTCCAGAAGGGTGAGATCTTGACTAGGACAAAGTGTTTTATATGCTGGAATCTGTTGTCTTCAGCTGACCTCTACTGGCATCTGGCATACATGAAACCTCCAGCTGGAAGAGCTTCCATTTGCCGAACTGGGAAAGTACTGGCCGCCATCATGTAAGTGAAAGATACTACACACTGGCCGCCATCTTGTAAGTGAACGTGTTTCCACACAGATTGCCGAGACGTCTGCCCCACTCAGTGTGCCCTATGGTACGTCAAACTCCAACCAACTCAAAACAAAACAACTAACATGTCTCACCAACAATGCTGGAATAATAACACAAATATGAATTGCACTCTTGGCACTCATCTCCGACTGCCTCCACGCAGATAAGCAAATGTCTTCCTGCAGATGGATATTAACGGCTGTAATGATGCCCCATTGAAAGCCTTCGAAGGACTGTCAGCTGCGGAGTGAGATGTATCGCCTCCCCGGTGCCAAGCGTGCAAAAACTATGAACCATTAAACATCACTACATCAGCCGTGTCATTGCACCTGCCAATAAGGAAACGCAAGCAGCCGTTGCCCGGGGGACAAGCCATTGATTTCTAATCACGCAGCCAATAACGAAGTGTTTTTAGAATACATGTACGGTAATCTGAGTCGGTTACATTGGAAGTCGCCGAGTGCCAAGCTGCCAATACCATCGAGGCGGATACATACTGGCTCTGTCTCAGTGAACGACACAAGAGCAGCCAATATGTTGCAAATGGCCAACTGATCGTGGCCCATTTTTCTTCTTGTATGAGTCTCCATTTCCATTAAGGAAGGCTATTGGGGGTGATTGGGGCTCCTGCGCCCCCTGGGCCCGATTCACAGAACTAACTTAAGACAAAATCCTAAACTTACTACCATTTTGGTATTCACAGAAGGCACTTACTCATTTTGGTATTCACAGAAGGCATTTACTCATTCTGGTATTCACAGAAGTTAGGAGTCCTAACTTTAGGACTCCTAAATGCCTTCTGTGAATACCAAAAGTCTTAAAGTTAAGATTTTTCTCAGTTTAGGAGTAGTAAAGTTAGAAGTCCTAACTTTACTACTCCTCAACTGAGAAAAATCCTAACTTTAAGACTTTTGGTATTCACAGAAGGCATTTAGGAGTCCTAAAGTTAGAAGTCCTAACTCTCCTAAACTGAGAAAAATCCTAACTTTAAGACTTTCGGTAATCACAGAAGGCATTTAGTTAAAGTTAGGACTCCTAACTTCTGTGAATACCGAAATGAGTAAGTGCTTTCTGTGAATACCAAAAAAATGGTAGTAAGTTTAGGATTTTGTCTTAAGTTAGTTCTGTGAATCGGGCCCCCTGAGTCTTCCATTCGCCTCTGCACTCTGATCGAGGCCGAGCCATGAGTTTGCCCTACAGCTCATGCGAGGAGCTTACGACCTTATGTGGAGTTTGGGGGAATGTTCATTACCTCCTTGTTTGTCTTCCTGGATGCAGTCCTTATGCTTGAGATGCCTCTTCTCCAATTCCCATGCTGAAGCAAAAAAGTTCCTCCATGATAGCCCCCATTACCCAGGAGCCAACACATAAGGGAGGAACTAATGATGCACATCCTGTAATACGCCAAGCAAATGAAAGAAGTATAACACACCAAACTCGGGGAGAGGATGTAGCCTTACGGCTAAAGCGGTCGAGGTTGAAGCTGGGGAACCAGGTTCAAGTCTCGGCAACGATGCTCACCATCCTATGATTGTGGGCAAATCACTTAATCTACTGGTGCCTAAAAAAAAAAAATGTAAGTGTCCTCATGTAACTAAACTGGTACTATGCAAAGCGTTCTGATACCCGATATTTTTGGATCTAGTTCACGCTGTATAAAACTCTAAAAAAAATGGGAAATAATCAACTTCCATGCCTGAGGTGGGAGGGTGGGACTTAGGATTGCATCAAGGGAGACCAGGTCTCAGAGTAATGAATAATACCAGTAAGTAACCAGGGCATTACCACCCATCTCGAAATAAGGCCTTTACCTTTTGAGCAAAGAAGTAATAATCAAGTTGGTCAACCCTGGAAATTAAAATATTGATCACATATTAGAGAGCACTAAATGCAAATAAATGCCAATTCAGATCAATAAAGAGCAAAGGAGGATGGGAAAGAGGAGGGCTGAGTGTAGAGGGAGAGTAAAAAGGAAGGGAATGAGAGCACGAACTGGAGGACAAACTGAGTCTCTGCAAACATAGGGAAAGGACAAGAGATAAGTTGAGCGGTTCTTCGCCACTGAAGATATGCTGCATGCATCCTCATCACTGAAGTAAGTTCATGTCAGGACATATGGAGAGCGAGAAATAATTCCATTGAATGGGCGCTAGAGAGTCCAGCTGCGTCTCACCAGCAGTGCAGCATTCGATGATCTTAGGGGTGCAGCGAGTGAATATCAGGAGATCCCCTTCTTTCCAGAGAGTGGACTGCAGTTGAGGAGTTCCTTATGGGTTACGCAATGAGTTCTAAATTTCATGCGCATGTCCACTGGCAGCCAGGGAGGATTCCTTCATTCTGCTTTAGAGTGGGTACCTGGGCTGGGGGGGCTGTGCACTAATATGACTGCTTTATTATGGACACGTTCCAGCCTAGTGGTTCGAAGGGACGGGTGGCCAATGCACAAGGTGTTCTCATAATAAAGTGCACTTGTGGAAAGAAATATGGCCTGGAGGAGGTATGAGGCAGGAAGTAGGCTGAAAGGAAGGAAGTGATGATTCTGGACATCTTAAGATGATAGTTACAGCAGATGATGCTTTGATGGTGATCCTGGCCGTCAAATCTAATGTAGCATGCAAGTCGGAAGCTGTGACGCAAGGATTCAGTGCAAAAAGTGAAGGGTCATGGTTGAACTGTGGTTAGTAAGGTGATATCGACCTTCTTATCGTTCAGAGCTAGTTTTGGTTCAGGGGTTGGATCAACTGCAAGACCCAGCTTCACTACCTTCAGTTCCCACACTTAATCCTCTAGCATTTCAGCAGAAAATTGGAGACCATGGAAGGGCTAATGGTGGATCAAAGGGTCTATCTCTTGTGGTGTGACTTCCGTGACCACCTGGTATTTATGTGAATTGAGGTCAATGGCTGCTGGACTCTGGTGAATGAAGTGAGCAGGACACGTTTTCCACCTGTAAATTGGTGTTGAACTAAAGATGCCATAGAGAAGGACATGTACTGACTCCTCTCTTACAGGAGCCATGATTTGCGATACTACTGCACTCAAGTCTGCCATGGTTCTATATACGAAAATTAAACATATATTCGAATGACATGAAGGTACTAAGAGCTGCCTCCGTTAAATGCTAAGATGGCTGACCTAAATCTTTCAGCCCTGGACACCCCAGACCGCATCTGGAGTGCGGATTGTCCCTCAGTAATGAGAGGCAGGATGTGGCCCAGAGGATGTTTGTAAACATTACACCCACTCCTTATCCCCAGCACAGCCCTGGGGTGGATTGGGTGTAGCAGGATCCAAGTGACACATCTTGACCTTGGCAACATATGTTTGGAATACATAAGAGAACAACAGTATCCCGATGCTTATTTCTTATTGCATTAAATGCCCCAAAATCATGCGGACATATTTACATGGAGTTAATGCCACTTTTCCTGACATTCTGGTGGCATCCACTACTTTGCCTTATTTACAAGGCAGCTTGTTAGAAATTGGGGTCTCTAGTTGGCAATGGTTTGCACCTTGTCCAAGTAGGGACCCTTCCTTCTAGTCAGGATAAGGGAGTTACACTCCTAAAATAACCCCTGCTCACCCCCTTGGTAGCTTGGCACGAGCAGTCAGGCTTATCTTAGAGGCAGTGTGTAAAGCATTTGCACATAACCAACAGTAACACAGTGTAAACACTACAAAAGGAAACCACACCAGTTTAGAAAAATATCCAATATTTTTATATACTTAAGACTTATTCTGTGGAGAAGTGTGGCTCACTGGTCAGAGCGGCAGACCCTGATGCAGATATCTGACCCGGGACCAGGGTTCAATTCCCGTTGCGGCAGGGTCTTGGGCTCAATGTCCGCGGACCCGATAATTCTCGCCACGGTGCCTACTCTAATCATGGGTCCCACTCTGCAACTCTGGGCAATAGCTTGCTTAATCTCCACACCGGCCCTAATCGCTAAGGATGCCTGGCTTCACCTTGGGGTGCCCAGGAGTGGGCGCCTCACAGGAACAGGCCAGGATGGGTTCCTCAGTGTTACAGCGCGGGGACACACTGGCTAGTGTAACCAGGCGCTTTACAAGCTCAGTTACATACATACATACATACAAGACCAAAAACAATAAAAATCCACAATACAGTACTTTGAAATCTTCAGTAATCAAAATGAAATAAAGTTCCTTGAAGTCGATAGCTCCATCTGGGGCTATCACGGCGTCGTGAACAACAAATCCTAAACTGTTCTGGCTGATCGCGGCATCGCGAGCCAGCTAAAGTGTCGGGAAGACCCGCAAAACAGTAGTTTAGAAATTCAGGGCGTCGGTGACCTCTCGTTGAGCTCCAAAAGCACGGCGTCTGCAGGCGTCGGTTCTGGAGGTCGGTGCAGGAGTTGTCGGGCCCTTGAAGTCACACGTGTTGCAGATCGAACTCCTCGCGGTTGAAGTCAGGAGTGCTGGAGTAGGCAGGCATCGGGTGCTGCGGTGCAAAGTGCACGGGTGCTCGTCACGGTGCTGGCAAGTTAAGGTGCAAGCAGAGGCGTCGTCTTTGCTGAAGCGTTGTTGTCGGCTGACAAACTGGAGTCGATGGCGCTGCGTCGGTAAGCCATGGCTGCGGTGCGGGATGAGGAAGGTGCGTTGTGTAACTTAGGACCGGTGCCCTAGAACCACAGTGCAGCAGCGGTATCGATGTTGACATGAAGCGTCGTCGTCGGGGATACCAAGGCGACAATGTGAAGCGAGGCGGTGCCAGTGCGGTGCACACAGGTTATGGTGAAAGCAGTGCCTCGGGGCGGCATCAACAGGCTTTGTCCGTGAGACCAGGGTTGCGGTGCGGCGGTGCAATGTAGCGGCGGGGCCCTCTGCGGTGGCTTCAGGACACGGAGTCAGCAGCGGCATCGTTGATGGCGTCGGATTGCTTTTTCTTCGGTTACAGCACAAAACACACAGCCCCCAGTGTTGAGGGCAAAAGAACTTGAAGTGTTTGCTGTTCCTGAGACTTCTTGAACAGGCTGCAAGCTCTACTTCAAGCCCTTGGAGAAACTCACAAAAGAGATTGCAGAAAGTTTAAGTCCAGTCCTTCCACTGCCCAAAACAGAAGCAGCCACTGCAGACCAACACAGCAAAGCACACAGCAAAGTGGTAATTCCTCCTCACAGCTTTCCCACCTCGTCTTCTTAGCAGTTCTGAAGTTCTGGGGTCTGGGCTCTAATATTTATACCACCCAATCCTTTGTTCTCTGAAGGCAGGGAGTGTCTGTACCCAGCCCAAACCAGTTCCGTCCTAACCGGTGCAGGTTCCTAGCAGAGGATGTAGACAGTATTGTGCAAGGCAGACTAGGCCCATTCAGGTGCAAGGACTTCTCCTCCCACTACTCTAAATGCAACCCAGGTCTATTCAGGCCAGCCCTGACCCATCAAGCTCTCTGGAGCCACTGCCCCTCCCCAGCCCCTGTCATCTAAAAGCCAAACAGTCAATCCACAACCCTAGCAGAGGCACACAGGATGGCTAAGCAAGAAAATACCAACTTTCTAAAATTGGAATTTTGAAACACAGAATGTTCAAATCATCTTCACTAAAAGGTGCATTTTAACATTCGGAGTCCATACATACTAAACTTGATTTTTCTACCTTGTTCCCAGGGGCTGTTAGGTTTATAAGATGTTATAAACAAACTCCCCATTCTGTCCTATGGGAACAGGCAGCCTTGCAATTGTAAAAAAAAACGAAATACACTGTAATTCACCACCAGGACATGTCACACACACCAGTACATGTCTTACCTTTAGCATACCCAGCACCCTGCTCACAGGAGTACCCTGGGCCTACCTTAGGGGTGACTGACATGTAGAAAAAGGGATGGTTGGGGCCTGGCAAGTGGGTTCACTTGCCAGGTCGACATGACAGTTACAAACTCTGCACAGACTCTGCAGTGGCAGTTCTGAGTTACCTTTTCTGGGCTACTTCTGTGGGTGGCACAACCAGTGCTGCAAGCCCAATAGTAGCCTTCGGTTTACCAGCCCTGGCACTCTCAGTGCACTTTACTAGGGCCTCATCAGTAAATCAAATATGCCATTCATGTAAACACCAATCCATGACACAATTTTCAACAGGAGCACTTGCACTTTAACATTGAACAGCAGTGAGAAAGTGTGCAGGGACACTAAACCAGCAAAAACAGAGTCAAAACCGGGAGGTCAGAAAGCAAAAAGACAGGGGAAACACGCCAAATGATGCCAGTCTGACACAGCTTTAAGCCACTTAACAAGCCTTAACGTCCCCTTGTAGATAATGCCCCTATTCATGCATTACTCAGAATGAAAGAGGCGTGCAACAGGTGTTGCAGTGGGTGTTCCACCGCAACACCCATTGCTTTTTGATGCTGCCCCATATTTACAAAAATACAGCCAGGCAATACCTGGTCTTAAGCAGGCTATATGAGGAGGAATTAATGTATTTATTCTCGTATGTTGCTCTTTCCATGTGTACTGCAGTCTGTAGCACACATAGAAACAGCAAATCGCCTGTAAAGATTGTTTATGTGCAGGAAGGAATCCCTTCCTGCCCATAAACAATTGCCCCTGCAGAACAGACACCCTAGCACCAAGGCGCTCAGCTGCCTGCGCTGGCACTAGGCAGCTTTTTTAGCACCAGTGCGAGGTGTAAAGCTGGGGTGCATTGCATTCTTGTGAATTCGGTACATCCCTGCGTTCTGTTACTGTCAGGGAGTGGCGTTACCAATTTTGGCAAAACACAGCGTTCCGCCAGTTTCTTGTAAATATGCCCCTATTTTTTTGGTTGTAGGATCAAAGGGAAGGCTGCAGGAGGTCAAACGTGGCGTCCTCTAGTTTTCATTCTCAGAAGTGCAGTGTCATATGCATGTTTAGTGGTTCGTCATTCCGCTGACTTCAAAGGGCTCTTGATTTAAAACTCTCAGTTTGCCAGATAATGTGTGACCTGTAACCTTTTTGAGGTTGCTTGAAGGACTTGCTATCCTTGGTTTGTGGTGTTTGAATGAGGGAACTCTGTTGGACATGGAATGGCGTTAACCCGGAAGCTTATACAAAGAGGTCATAGAGCCAGCCTTCAGAAGAAACTTTGGCAAAATGTTCCCAAAGTAATGTCAGATTGATTTCTCAGAATAATAGCTTCTGTGACTGGAGAAGCGCTACACGAGTAGCAGTCACGCTAAGCATTGTGGTACTGTTCCAATAACAGCTTACTGGAACATTTAACGAGAAAGGTAGGTTAGCGTGACCTGCAGAAAAGGCGATGTGGAACCCGATTTGAGATAAATATATTTTGAGGTCGAGACATACCTTGGAATGTCAGCCCTACCTGTCAATCAGAGCCAGTGGCTGGGTGATAACTGTCAATGGTGCAGCAGGTACAGGAGCACCAGGGACTTGAAACAACCTTTACAACGCAGTCATTTCAATGCAACAACCTTTACATTGGATGCCATTACAACGCCATTACATTGCATGTCACTACAACACATGTCTTTACAATGCATGTCACTACAACGCATGTCATTACAACGCAATATAAGGTAAGTAATGGGGAATAGTATTTTTACCCCTACACTATCCAACACTTACCCTACTATTGCACTCACTGGAGTGGGAGTAGTAAATTTGACCCCTACACTATCCAATACTTACCCTACTGTTGACTTAAAAGTAATTTGCGTTGTAATGGTATGCGTTGTAATGGGATGTGTTGTAAATGTAGTTTCTAAAAATGCGTTGTTATGGCATGCGATGTAAAAACATGCGTTGTAAAGGATGTTGCGACGAAAAAACTGTGTTGTACAGGCATACATTTGCAATGTTTGCGTTGCGTCGTCTTACATTCCCAGGGACCAGCAGTGTGAGGTGCCCTTTGCATCTCAATTGTCGCTGTTTTCACTGCTTTCTTTGGAGCCCGGGAGCCCATTTTACTTGCCGGTTTTAGATAGAGAGGCACTTCTTCTGCACAACTGGACTATCGGTAGAGGTGGGTGAGCCAACAAATTAACAGCAAGAGCCGGGCCAGAGCTGCACCAAGGGTCTGACTCACCTCTTAGAGCTTGTGTACAAGCCGTGCCCCAAAATTGTTTGCTAAGTAAATTATACAACAAAGATCACATAAAGTATATCTGCTAAAGTCTCTTCAAAATTCAGAAAGGACATTTTTTCATGTGAAAGCTCTTCCATTAATATGCCACATTATGGCACTGCACTGAGAAGCACTTATTAGCAGCGACAGATTTTAAACATGAACAATTAGCAAACTAAGAGGCAAGACAGTTGTCATGAAAACTGGTGGTCCAGATAATTATAAAGCACCATTACCATTAAATCAAACACAATAGGTTTAGTAGAACTGGTATTCTGAACTGACATATTTGAAAGCGTTTTCATACGCGATAATTAAGAAAATTGAGTTTTGATTAAATAAAATACTTGCCCAAGATTACATATTTTAAGTCAGAAAGCAGTTATTTATCCAGGTTTTCTGATTTCACTTTGTACAAATCAGCCACCTAATGGATATCTATTTGTCTTTCCATTTGATTATGTTAATGGTTTCTTTTAACCTCTTTGTGCATTTTTGGCCCTGGGAACCCCATCCCCCAGGGCCATATATATTTTAACGGGGAGGGGGACCAAATGCCCCTCCCCCCAGCCTTATTAGGCCCTGGGGACTCCATCCCTTATAGTATAGTCTGTGTTTCCATAGGAAATGCCTTTTTGGTTTTGCTAATACCTTTGGTGCCGTTTGACGAATCTTCACTACACTTTCCAAAAAAGTGCTCTTTCTTACTTAATTCTTTCCAGGAAGGTTTCAGGGTGATCCGTCAAGTGGGGGCTGAGAAAAGACATTGGTAACAACACATAGAGTTTTTTGGAATGCGTAAACACAAAAAACGCTGAGAAAATAACACCAAATTTGGCAAGAAGCTAGATCTTGGTCCAGAAAGTGTGCTTTGATTTGGTGTAAATCCGTTAAGTCATTTTTTTAGAAATGAAGGTTCAAAATTATTTTTAGCACCGGACGGCTGGGTTTGAGGGACTCTCACGAGTGTCCCGCTAGCAAACTTAGCGTTCTAATTGGCCGAGGGGGCTTTATTCCCTTGAGCCAGTGGGAGCAAGCGTTGTGATTGGCTGGCCGCAGCATGAGAGCAAATGTTGGGGCGGCCATTACAGGACTCTGGGAATTTAGGGGCTGATTTAGATCTTGGCGGACGGACTACTCTGTCACAACAGTGATGGAGATCCCTTCCGCTGAAATATAACTCCCATTATATCCTATAGGATTTATATTTCGGCAGACAGGTTATACGTCACCATTGTGACGGAGTAATCTGTCTGCCGAGATCTAAATCAGGCTGTTAGTCTCCTGCCCTGAAAATGTTTAAAAGAAACTATTTAAGGGGGGCCATGGTACGGACAACCTGCCCCCTAGCATGTGTGCGGGGGTCTCAGAGGGACCTGTTGGGGTCAATATTTAAAAAACACAATGCTTTTTCTTCCCACGATGCTGCAGTACTCGTATGGGCCCAGGTCTGAGGGGTCAATATTTATAATTTTTTGGGGAAGAGACATGTATAGAGCCCGCTTACCCACGCCAATTCACGGGCTGAGGGACCCCAGGGCCTACTTTATTTATAAAAGGGAGTAGGGACATACCCTCTCTCGAGGAGCCCATGTTCCAGGTCCCACCATAGTAATGAAAGGGCAGAGGGCATGTGCCCCCCCTCCCCGAACTGATTATGCACCCGGGGACACCATCCACAGAGCCTGGCAATACTACAAAAGGGGAGGGAGTTTCAGGACCTCGTACCCGATCCTAGAAAGGCCTCGGGTCCCCATGCCCCTGGGCCATCTCAATCGCTGTGTCCATGAAGCCCGACCCCGGGAAACTGTTTCCCTGCCCATGAGAGTGCGAGCAGGGAAAACTTGTCTGCTCCCACCCTGCAGGAGCTGCAAAAATGCTCCTGCCCAGTGGTTGCACACATTTGTTTCACTGCCCGTTAAGTTGGAGGTAGGGCCTTTGGTCATGCGCAGTGTGGATTGGCTGCCTGTAAGGGGCTGGTCTCAGAGCCTGCAGCGAAACCCACGCAGTGCACAGCCTAAGGTGCCATGTATGGTAATAAATATTACATTATGTTTAAAAAAAACTAGATACGCACTGCAAAAAAACAAAGGTTAAAGTAACATTATTGTCAGGTAAAAGTTTCTTTGAAATGTTTCAGTGCTAACTATAGCATGTGCCCCCCTGCCATGCACCTCCTATGTCCTCACATATTACATTACTCATGACATGTTCTATGACATCATTGATGACATCTCAAATAACATCATTAATCACTGATGACATCACTGATGACATCATTCAATCTACTTTTTTACACAATAATCTATTAAGCAGTAGAGTGTTAGAGGTAAGAAATATCAAATAGCTCAGAATTATATAAAGCATCATTTAAGTTTCACACACACATCCCCCTTAGTTGAATCTAGTTTTTTTTCTGTTCAAAGTTGACCCTATACTGTACACGTTTTGAGTAGCAAAGCATATGTGGACAATCACCCACACATAGATAGGTAACCTCTATTTCAAACGATGATGAATCTATTCAGACAAAACCTACTTCCTCCAGACACTCAAGCATTGTTACGCAACCAAAGCCCTTCTATGGACAGCCTTTAGCCTGTATCACACATTTCAGAGATGCTGAAACTCTCCTAAGAAATGAAGTGCACATAAGCACAAAAGTAGGTACTGTAAACAGTGTTGACCCTATGGAAAAAGTTTACCTCTTGCCAAACAGTTTGCAGACAGCCAAACTGTTGTGAGTAATGAAAAACATTGTTAAACATGCAGCTATTAAGAACAGTGTTCACTCTATACAAAACTTTTCCAGTAAAAGAATATTCACTCTAAATACACATGGCCTGAAGGTGGTAAAGGTCATACTATCCACAGCCTTCTTGCTCTTCTAGAAACTTCATAGATAGTCCACCTTCCATGGCTACTCAAACCCAGGTACATGGGTAAGTACCTAATACATAGTCTTCTGGCTTAGTAGAAATTCTTATGCTGAGAAGATTTCCTCAAAATATTCAGAGCTGCCTAAAAGGCTTAGGATCCATTTATTTTCTGGTGGACGGAGTATTCTCCATTGGCCTGGGGGAGGACTTTACATCCGCCAGGCCGAGACTGCTCCACCCGCCAGATTTATAAATGACCACCTACCTGGCAGCCGTTTATAAATGCATTGGTAGTAGCCGCCGGCACTGCAGTTCCTGTCACTACATTTTACTATTTGCTACGGGCTGCTTGGGAAGGTCGAAGCCCTGTAGCAAATAGTATTCTTATCTTCTTTTCAAAAAGAAAATCCCGAAATGGTATTTTCTTTTTGAAAAGAAAAATAGTCATGCTCCTCTCGCCATGGGAGACTTCTACCATGGCATGGGGAGTATTACAATGTTTTTACTGTTACTTACCACCAGGTTTTACCTGGCTTTGAGGAATAGTAAAAAATTTCTATACATCCACTCATCTAAATTTCCCGGGCAGACATGTAGCCATTTCTCTGTCGTGATAAGCCCTAAGGTACGACCTCAGTGCGAAGACCGATATGTTGGCAGTGAGAGAACTACGCCGCCCTTGCGAAGGAGTACTCTCTCCACCAATACATAAATCCGGCTCTTAGTATCTACTACATAGAATCCTACTCCCTGTTTGGAAAACTTTTAGAAAAACTGCACTACTAGTCTTCAGCATGCTAGACAAAGTTATCAACTGTCACCTGCGCACAGTGTTACTACTTTACACAAACATTCATAATGTACTAACTACTTCTACACACCTAAGGTCCATAAAGAGAACAATCATGTTGTAAACACCTACAATCATTTGCAGGAAAGAGACTGTAGAAATTTAGGTAGAGAAGTTGAGAAAGCTTTAACTGAAACAGGCTCCATCCTTTCCCTAATTCCAAAAGTACCTGAAAGACCCTTTCTCCAAGTAACACCTCATTAAATTGTGGTTGCCTGGTTACCAATATCTCCCACCCCTCCCCCAAGCAGTAGCCTCTCTCTTGCTTTGCTGCGCTTTCTGTGCTATCCCTTGTTCTGGGTATTATTATCAGATCTCTGCTCTCCCACTCTGTTTCTGTAAATCCTGCTCTTGCACAGCCCCCTTTGCTTTGCAGCCAGCCTCACACTATATAAGTCGCATGCACACAAACTCATATTAAAGTCCATTCTGTTCAATGCATTCCTATAGGGAGTTGGGCCTTGTTCCACCAGTCCCTCTTCAAATTTCTAACGCTAGGAAATTGACAAGCACAATAAAAGCGCGTGCCCTGCAATTGCCAGGAAATGCTGCTGAATTCTTGGAAATGTCACTCTTGAAAGCACACAGGCACGGTGCCACCGCTCAAGAGATTGGAAAGGAAGTCTGCACCCGGTCAGCTGAGAATAATTGGAAGGTCTCTCCAAATCAAGGGCTCTTGTTTGCCCAATTATGTGTCAGCTGCAACCGGTTCCATAATCCCTTGCTGCCAATGAAAATTCCTGCAGATTTTTATTCAAATCAAGGGCAAATAAATCGCTGAGGCCCAACAGATCTGCCGCAGTGCAGCGCGTCAACCCCCGCGCGGCGTACCGCGGGGGCTGGCGTCCACGATACTGCCTGACTAATAAAGGAGGATCTCACCTAGACACTTTCAGGGAGTGATATAACGATACAAGGAGCAGAAAAAAGCAAAGGGGTACCAGTCCTTGTCACAAAAGTTCTGAGTTTCCACTTTACAAGCTGCATATTTTGGGACTTGTTGTCCTGGTTCACTTCACCTGGGGCAAGTGAATTAACAAGCTTGAAAACACTGATTTCTAAAAGAAATGCCATGTAACCTTAGAAATGCGGCCAGGTAACCGGACAAGTGAGGTCCAAGTGGTCTTCCATTGCCGCCACGTGATGACCATTCTAGCTGTGTATTTGGGATGAGCCTGAGGTTTCATGGTCGAGGGTTACAGCCAATAAGGTTCTGAAACAATTTATCAGAGCATATGGTCAGGGCAGGACTTGCTAATGTGCCTTTCTGGCATTTCTCAGGTTGGATGCGGCCTAGGGGACTGCATCCAGAGCGGATGGGCTACCATCAGCCAACGATGGCTCCCTGCCCACTTCTAATTATGGCTTCCTGCACTGTGTGGCTACTTTAGAGCTTTTACCATGGTTGTCTTTCGACGCCAGTCCAGTCCTATACATGCATTGGTGTTATTGTGGGGTCAAGTGGTGGCTGCTAACCCTATGCTATCTCTGGAAACCTCTATGTTTCGTTCATTTGCAGCTTTCAGATAAGCTACCTACTGATTATCCAAAAACTAGGGGATGGTGTTGTGAGCGTTTTGTACACCAGGCCCTCCTACAGGAACAAACATGAAGGGACCCTGTCACATTGTACTGGAGAGTACATTATCACCTGGATTTATGTCAGGGTGACCAGAGTTGCTACTAAGATCCATATTCTTCTCTGTTTTATCTGCTTTCGTGAGGTTTTCTTTAAGTTATGTATGTGTTTTAAAATTGTTAGATTGTGTTTAGCCTTTTCCTGCTTTTTAAACTCTATCACCATCTGAGTGACGTCACTTCCTCTGATGTCTTAGAAGGTAATGTGATGTCACTTCCCTTAACTATGTGATTTTGCTGACACAATGTCACTGTTATACTTGGCATAATCATTAACCAGTATTTTGGATAACACAGCAAAACTAGTTGTTTTGCTTTTTCTGAAAAGGTTGCGCAATGGGGTGTATGAAAGTTTTGTAATATTATTGTCATCGAAAACCTTTTCCCCCATATTTTCTAATGCAAGCTGAGCTCACTGTCAGTGCTGTATTCATCATAAAAAGGGATATTACTCTCTATGTACCGGAATCTCCGCATCTGAAATTCTCTGAACGTTGGCTAAATTCCAGATACACACAATTTACAGCCATAGTCAGTGAATAAAAGGTAACCGTACGTTCTGTGTTGTTCTCCCTCCAAAAGCAAAACTTTATTTGTATTTTGAGGTACTAACAATGTTTTCCTGGGAAGTCCAGGAAGATGACCACATGGGTCTTTTGTTTCTTTTGTTTATCCCAACAGGACCTGATTTAAGATCTGGGGTCCAGGCTGACAAATTGCTGGTGTAGCCGAGACAAAGGGCCCGATTCACAGAACTAACTTAAGACAAAATCCTAAACTTACTACTTTTGGTATTCACAGAAGTTAGGATTTTGTCCTAAGTTTGTCTTAAGACAAATTTAAGACAGACTTAAGTTAGGATTTTGTCTTAAGTCTGTCTTAAGTCTGTCTTAAGACAAACTTAAGACAAAATCCTAACTTCTGTGAATACCGAAAGTAGTAAGTTTAGTATTTTGTCTTAAGTTAGTTCTGTGAATCGGCCCCAACCTCACCCCCACGCTAGTGGCAGCCAGGCCACAAAATGTAGCTGCCCATATCTATATCTAGTGTTTTTCTGATTGAGAGACTCTACCTGCAAGGCAGAAATCGTGTCAGAAATAAAATGGCAGTGACGTCAGGTTCATCATGCCATGACAGCATTGCGGAAGTGTTATCATGAATGTGGGTGCCGGAGTTAGACCCCCAAACTTTGAGTTCCATTTCCAGACCCCACATACACCATGTCCCTGTTATGATAGCCTCTTTCTACCAGCATTTGAGAGTCATTTTTTTGTACGAGTCTGAATTAGTTTTAATGGCAATCCCACGCAGAAGGAACCCAGTAAGGAAGGGCTTCCAATTGGTGGCCATAACTAGATGTCCGATGCCATTGCCTTCAGAATAGCTGTGTCCACATAGGTGATCCGCATGTGACCATGCAGGGAAGATGCTTCGGATCCTAGTCGATGCTCTGCAACAGTGATGAAATGCAGCACTTCTCCTCCAGCACCAGTGGGCTAGGTCCAGCTCCCCACATCCCTGCCATGGGTTGAAACGTGTCCATATCAGTTCCTTAGGTAAGACCCCAGCTCCCCACAGCCCTGCCATGAAATGAAACATGTCCATATCAGTTTCTTTGGGTGAGGAGCAGCTCCATCGGAATCAGACTGCCTAAAGCAAGGGCTCTGTGTCCAGTTCTGTGCATGGGGTGGGAAGATACAGTCCCATACTGCCAAATCTACATACATGTATTAAGGGCAACTCCTGCAAATGCCTAAGTGCTTGCACTGCACTGGGATCTGTACACACTGAAGGCAGAGTGCTACAGCTTGACAGTGCAATGCGGCACTTTAGTCCTAAATCATCAGAAGTTGGGAAACACCTGAAGCTCTGCAGTAGTAACACAGGGAGGAACACTGTAAAAAGAGGCAGAGATGGAAGCTGATGTCCAGACAGCTGCTTAGCATGTGTTTCTGCACGGCACAGACATGTATTATAATGCCCAGATGTTTATCTGCACAAAGTGGTTCTCAGCTGTCAGCCGCCCAGAGTCACTCTGCTTGGTCAGTGCATCGCATAGTGAAAGGATGACAGTGAGTCACTTGTCTCTCTTGCCCCATTCACCAGTGCTTGATGGGCAGGCCTTCTCTGCACGAGGAAGCCCCCTCTGCCTGCTTTGGGGTCTGATTGGATTAGCCGTGCGGCGGTGTCTGTGTCAGCTGTCTGCAGGGCGCTGGCTGTAATTGTAAGGCGCTGTCTGTTCCCTTTCATGGCCTTCTTTTCATGGTGACACCGAGGTGCGTTGACTGCCAATCCGTGCCCTGCACACAGCCAGCTCTCTCGATGAAGAAACAACAATAAGAGAAAGGTTGCTAATGAGGGACATTGATGTTGGCAGCTGCCGAGAATAGTACAAAGGCTTAAAGCAGGAGTTTTGGACCTCTGCTGTGCATGTGACTTGCCTACTGGGGTGTGTTTGTGTTCATTTGCATTTCATGGAGCAGGTTACTGGCATCAGCCTGACGAGCACACAGGTATTTTTCTGGGAGGCAGGTGTGTGTTTTCCAGCTACATAAGATTCGCCCACAGGTTACAGCTTGGATGTAAGTGCTTGGTCTGGGGTGGACAGATTCCTCTTACTCCACACAGTGGGGTGTATGTATGTCTGTCTGTCTGCAAGCTTTTAATAAAGTCACTCTTTGTCATTGAGGGCCTGGGCCAGCCCTAGACAGGACAGGACTCTAGTACCTAGACTCGATTGATAAAATGTTCATAAATACTTGTGCACAAGTGCATTGATATTCGTGAAAGGTGACTATAACCACAGTGCTGCATTTGTCACACTTGTATGCCTGAGCTATCAAAGTCCTATTTTGACTGTCTTTTTTGTTTGTTTTTTTCCCCACATCATTGTCTGTAAAATAAATATTTATAAATCGTCCATTGGACAACAGACATCGGCTTAATTGCACCTCTATGTACATTCAGCTGGTTATATGCTTTGCACAAGGGACGCTTGTTCCTTTATAAAGGCCTAGACAGGAGCAGCACCACTTGTAAGACTTTGGAGTTGCAGACTTATGCCCAGGGCTTGCCATCTTATGTAAGATATATGATGGTGACCTTTACGTCTCTCTGCGTCACAGTCATACATGTAATCGCTCATGTGGCGTGTTCATGGAACATACTAGACGGGTGAAGTCTGTGGTCCTTTCCAGGTCATGTCAGTGTAAGGATCCATCCTGGGGCAATGCCTGTCCCTCTCAGGTGCTGGAATATTCCTTTGAACCTTGCAGTCATGTCCTGCCCATCACCAGTCGGTGGCAGTGGTCCTGGCAGGCCCTACTGCAGGCAGAAACAGTTCTGCGGATAGCAACCAATGCCTCCACTTCGCTTTGTTCACCTTGAAAGGTGTCTACAGCCAATGGAAACGATCTCTCAGGGAGAGATGTGGCGCCGCAGCCAGAGCGGCTGACTATGGAGCGCGTGTCTCACGGTTCGTTCCCTGGTGCTGAAGGCAGCTCAGCTCAGCATCATGAAACTCTAGGCAATAGCTCACTTAATGTCCCCGACGACCCAGTGCCTAGAAACCTTTAAGGGGGTGATATGTTTGCGCTTTACAAAATAGTAACTATTATTAGTTATCTAGGCACTTACTCTTGTCTACCAGCTGAAGATGCCTGCCTTAGTTTGGCTATTGTTAAGGACAAAGGGTAACATTTTAGCTATAAACATTTGTGAGTTTTCCAAATGTCTTCTTCTGCCAAATTCACAAAACTTCTTAGAATTTGGAATGACGTAATTTCTTGTAGCTTTTTTAGGAGACTGTGCACCTTATGTTAAAACAAGCATTTGCGGGGGCATGGCTAGCGGCCGACGAGTATGGCCTGAGTGAGCTCCTGCATCCATGCTGGCTATCCTACCAATCCTGTGCCATCCATACTAGTGAACCCGATCCAACTGTGTTGCTGTTGCCAGACCTGTGGAACCCGTGGAGGGCGTACGAGTGTGAAAGGAGCCTTAACAGACGCAATTTAAAGAGTTTGCAAGAAAAAGAAGGTGGCTCCATCATGGCGGCATCCAGGCACCCGGTGAGGGCGGTCGGGGTCCTGTAAGTGTGGTTGCGCCATCACCCCACTGCGATGAGCTGCGGTGCAATATATAGACCTGCGAGAGCGGTGGACCCGGCGGAAAAGGTGTGGGAGATCCAGAGTACGGCAACAACAGCCCGGAGCTAATGAGGCGGGCGTCTTGAGGCTGCTCTCACAAATCGAGACCCCGGCTCCGGAGGCCGGCTAGGCACGGGCAGGACGCAGGGTGGAATTGAGATACGGCAGTGAAAGCGACAGCGGAGATGGGGCTCGAAGTTGCCTGATGACATCGGCGCAGGCCAGCGGGCATAGGAGGAGGCACCCAGTGATAGCGGCCTGCTTTCCAAAGGTGTGTGAGACCCGACACATGACAAGAGAAGCCCAGAGGTAAAGAGGTAGGCGTACCGGGGCAGTCCTCACAAATTGAGGCCATGGCTTGAGAGGCCTGCTAGACCCGGACCGGACCTTGACAAAACTGGAACTCTGCAGTGGGGGAGACAGCGGAGAGGGGGCTTGAAAGTACCTGGGGACATCAAGGCAATCTGGCGGACATAGGAAAAGATGTTCAGTGATAGCGGCCTGCCTCCCCCGCCCCCCCTCGTGCCCCGCCCCCCCCCTCTCTCAGTGTGGACAGCAACAAAGACCGAGCCATTGTGCCGGAAAAGGCAAGCCACTCTATACTCGAATGAGTCCGTGAGTAGCGGGCTCCCAGGTCAGTGACAGCCCAACTCCATAGATATTCAGCTATATACTGGGGCCATGCTGTGATGAGAGATAGCCCCAGCTGCGACTGCACCCATACGTGTGTACCTCAGGAAGAGTAACAAAGACAGGTGCACCAACAAACAGTGTGATCACAAAAGCTCGGACGATTCCAACAACAGACAAAGGGCATTGAGAGGATGGGGGTCCCGGGTGTCGGAGGAAAAAGTGAAAGAATGTCACTGCATGCAGTAGTACCCGCATTGAACATAAGGCGTGATTCTTTTCACCCCCTGCCTTTTCTGGTTGGGCCATTAACCTCCAAAAAGAAGTGGAGACCAGTCGTAGACAATTCAGAGGTAAACGCCAATGGAGTGACGGAAGCGGTGCTTGGGGCATGCCACCTGGCCCACCAAAGAAGTGACGGAAATAGGCACCTAGAACACAGTCTCCTCGGCCTCCCATTGTCAAGGAGAGTCCACACACAGTGAGAGCCATCGGACAGATCACAGACCTGATTTCGGAGCACTAGAGTGGAAGACCCGAGGGAAACCCGACACGCCAATGGCGAGTACACCAGGCTCGCTGGGTAGGCGGCGGGGAATACCCGGGTTGTTCCAGATTCTTCCATTGACCTGCGAGACGTCAAAGTGCACACATGGCAACAGACAGAGGTCCAAAGGCCAACGCACGGAATAAACTAGCCAAATTCACATGTAACAAAACAGGAGAGGACAGAGAAACACACCAAATGGAAAAAGCTGAGGCGCAAACTGCCCCTAAGATGGGGTCAGAGCCAACACTCCACAATGTCATGGCGGCTATAAATGGAGTGCGCACCTCGTTAGACTCAGTTACCGTGGAGGTTTCTCTCATCAGGGCAGACTTTCGTAAAATGGACTGGAGGGTAAAAGAACTCAAAATCATTACTACAGTGCTGCAAATTAACACTTCCCAGCTCCAAACGCAGGTGGGTGACCTACAGAATAAGCAGGAGCGAATAGAGCAGCAACTTGATGACTATGAAGGTCGGGCACGTTGCAACAATATACGAATGTTAGGCATACCGGAACGAGCCGAAGGGCCAGCAGCCGACCTATATGTGGAGGAATTGATAACCAATCACCTGCAACCCAAGACCCTGTTGTGCTATTTCTCGATAAAGAGGGCACATAGGGTGCCGGGAGGAACGCCGAAACCTGGGGCCCCCCAAGGCCCCTCATAGCCGGGGTCTTTAATTATCAGGACAGAGATATCATACTGCAGACAGCAAGATCCAGCCCGCCTCTCAAAATTGACAACAACGAAGTTACATTCCGAATTTCATGGCTAAAGTTCAGGCCCGGCGTCGTAGATTCCATGCAGTGAAAAAAGAGCTTTGAGATCGAGAAGTAAAGTATGCCATGCTCTTTCCGGCGAAACTTAGAGTAGAGTCTGATGGAAAAACATGCTGCTTTGCATCGCCGGAGGAAGCGTGGGACTGGCTGGAGGGGTGGGGGGCAGAGAAGAGATCGTGCTGGCAGACCCGGGCAGCAGAGGGGGAACTTGACTGAGTCAACCGAGGGTGGCTCCGCTTAATGAGGTGAGAAGACGACAGAGCCAAATTAGACCTTAGAGATGCGGAATGTCGGCTGGTAGATCTACGGAAGTGCAAGTGTTGTTGGGATGGGGAGACTGCTCCTAAGACTACCACATGAATGTGGCTGATTGAAGAAGTGCCTGTTGAAATTGTGAGTCTCGCTGAGGGAGGTCCTCCCGGAACCTTAGTGGGTACAGACAATGAATAGATAGCAACAGGCAAGATGTAATGTGTAAGTAGATGGGATGGGGACTGACTACGCCCGCACTTTTTCAGCATTTCGGGGGGGAGGCACTCTGTCTAGTTGGGGGGTGGGTAGTTTTAAATCCATGGGCAGGGGGCAGGGTGGGGTGTTGGGGATGGAAGGAGGGGGGAGGGGTGTTCATCTTTTCACTGTTTTGTTGATTTGAAATGTGGCTGTCGTATACTGATATGTACCGATGTCCAAGCGCAGAGGAGAGTTACTCAGAAATCGACTGTTATAGCATGATACTTATCCATTAGCATTGATCTACTGTATTGTGAATTTCATTATGATATGTGATGGGGTAAAAGAGAATTTCTGTTCTAACCTGGAATATGAACGGGATGGGCGGCAAAATTAAAAGGGGAATAGTCCAACAGAATCTGAAGAGACATTCTCCGGACCTGGTACTACTGCAAGAAACTCACCTGGTTGGACAAAAAAGCAAGGCCCTCACTAGGTGGGGATACAAACTCCTAGTACACGTGGACTACACCACTGGATCCAGGGTGACTGGTATCCTGTTGAAAAGGAGTACACCCCTTATTGTACATAAGACATGGGCAGACCCTGGGCGACGATTTGCAGTGTTGGAGGCTCAGTGAGAGGGGAGAGCGCTTAACATTAATTATTTATACCTGCTGCCAGCATTAGGTAAGACAGCATTGGTAGACCTGGGTAACATATTGACAGGGCTCCCGGTGGGCTCCTTAATTATGGGTGGAGACTATAACATGACAATGGACGATACAACTGACAGACACCCACAACGGCCGGGAGCGAGACAGAACAGGCTCATGGCAGGATTCTCTACAGCAATTGGGCGACACTGACGGACACTCTATACACATATTTCTCTAATGTACACAAAAGTCTATCCCGTATTTATTACTTTTTAACATACACAGCCTCGCTTGGTAATTTTAGCCATCCCCAGGTCTTGCCTGGAGGCATTTCAGATCACTCCCCAGTAAAGATTGAATTCACACATTCGGAGCGACAGGCACACACTACTATCGTCCTTAACCCGTGGCTCCTGGCCATACCCGACATAAAAGAGAAACTAGGCACACAAACAGGGAACTACTTCAAAGAAAATCTAGGCTTGTTGACTCAGCACAAATGGTATGTTGACAAAATATTGATGTTTTAATATCGATATACCATAATATTGATTTTTTAATATCGAAGGGACATAATATAGAAGGTAAGTAATATCAAATTTTTTAATATCGAAGGGACAGAATTTCAGAGGTAAGTAATATCTATTTTGTTAATATCGATGTAAGTAATATCGATGTTACTAATATCGATATTAGTAATATCAATGTTACTAATATCGATTTTTATATTATGTTTATGTTTATTATTATGTATTTAATATGCATTGGTATTTTTTAATGTAATTTAAGTAAATTTTGTATTTTAGTACCGTAGCGGGTTGTGGGTTTATCGGGGAATAGGGTGGGAAGTAATTTAATTATACTAAATTAATTATTAATTTTTTAGGAATTATAAAATCTTTTAAATTAATTGGTAATTAATTTTTATTAATTGGTCATTTATTTTAATTAATTGATTAATTGATAATTATGTTTGTAGCGGGTTATCGGTTTATAGGGGAATAGGGTGGGAAGTAATGTAATTATACTAAATTAATTATTAATTTTTTTAGGAATTATAAAATCTTTTAAATCAATTGGTAATTAATTTGTATTATTGGTAATTAATTGTAATTAATTGATAATTATGTTTGTAGTGGGTTATGGGTTTATAGGGGAATAGGGTGGGAAGTAATTTAAACATAATTAATTGATAATTTATTTTCATTAATTGTTATTGCCAATTATATTATTGTTAATCAATTATTAATTGTGAATTAATTTTTAATAGTTGATAATTAATTTTAATTAATTGAATAATTGATACTTATGTTAAGTGTATTATTTTATTATTGGTGTTTGTTGTGCGTTCATAGGGGAATAGTGTGTTAAGTATTTGATATGTAATTAAGTAGTTATTAAATATAAAGTTGGGTATTGATAATTCATTTTTGGGATATTCATTATTAATTGGTAATTATTTTTTAAATAATTATTTGTTGGTTTTTGTAAATAGTTTCGATTAATTCAATAAATACTTTTTTAAAATAATTTAAAATATTAATTATTTTTTATAAGTATGTTATTTGTAACTTCTACGCTATCCAACACTTTCCCTACTTTTGCACTCTTTGGAGTGGGAATAGTAATTTTTACCCCTACGCTATCCAACACTTTCCCTACTGTTGCACTCTCTGGAGTGGGAATAGTAATTTTTACCCCTACGCTATCCAACACTTTCTCTACTGTTGCACTCTCTGGAGTGGGAATAGTAATTTTTACCCCTACGCTATCCAACTCTTTCCCTACTGTTGCACTCTTGGAGTGGGAATAGTAATTTTTACCCCTACGCTATCCAACACTTTCCCTACTGTTGCACTCTCTGGAGTAGGAATAGTAGTTTTTACCCCTATGCTATCCAACACTTTCCCTACTGTTACACTCCCTGGAGTGAGAATAGTTATTGTTGCCCCTACGCTATCCAACCCTTTCCCTACTGTTGCACTCTCTGGAGTGGGAATAGTAATTGTTACCCCTACGCTATCCAACACTTTCCCTACTGTTGCACTCTCTTATTATTATTATTATTATTAACTGAGCTTATAAAGCGCCTGGTTACACTAGTCAGTGTGTCCCCGCGCTAATAGTGGCCTAAAAGATCCCTAACACAGCCAGAAAAGAGCACTTCAATATTTGGGGAACAGATGTGTCTTGAGTTCCTTGCGGAAAACTTTTTCAGACGGCTCCATCCGGAGTCTGAGAGGAAGAGTGTTCCAACTCTGTGCTGCCAGAAGGCGGAAGGATCTGCCGCCCATCCTGGCCCTGCAAGTCTTCGGGATACACATTAGCCCAGTGCCCTCCGACCGGAGGGGCCTAGTTGGTTTATACAATGTGAGCAGATTCCTCAGGAAACTCGGGCACTTACCGTGAGCGATCCGATGGCCTATACACAGGATTTTAAACTGGACACGCTCTTTAATTGGGAGCCAGTGGAGCGTCCCCAATGCCTTTTTGGTGGAAGATCTTTTTGGCAGTGATAACACTAGGCGTGCAGCAGCATTTTGGATACCTTGCAAGCGTTGAAGACATCTCACGTTAGCTCCCAGATATAAGGCGTTCCCGTAGTCCAGCCTGGAAGTCACCAGGGCATGGACCAGGGCCCTTCTAGCTGACACTGGGAGCAGGTCGAGTGTCTTTCTCAGACAACGGAGAATGCCAAAGCAAGTACCAGCTACACGTCTAGTGTGATACTCAAAAGATAGTTTTGAGTCCATCCAAATACCCAGATTCTTGACCTGTTCTTTAGGTTGAGGTAAGGGGCCCAGGGTCTGGGGCCACCATGCGGATGTCCAAACAGACGGAGACTTTCCTACAATAAGCACCTCCGTCTTGTCCCCATTTAATCTGAGACAATTGTTTGACATCCAATTAGCCAGGTCTTGCAGGCAAGATGTAAACTGACTGGCTGCCTGCTCAGCTGGCTGAGAAAGAGCTACAACCAGCTGAGTATCATCCGCGTAAGTCACCACAACAACCCCATGTTTCTCCGCAATAGATGCCACTGGGGCAACATAGAGGTTGAATAAAGTGGGACTTAGGCTTGAGCCTTGGGGAACTCCTTGGCTCAGGGCGATAGCTCTGGACCTATGGGGCCCCTGCTCCACACAAAAGCTGCGGCCAAGGAGAAAGGACTTCAGCCAGTGCCACGCTTTGCCAGCAACTCCTCCCTCTCTCAGGCGCTGTAGCAGTGTGTGATGGGCCACAGTGTCAAACGCGGCACTGAGATCTAAAAGAATCAGTGCCGCAGTTTGACCCTCATCCGCATGCTTCCTAAGCATCTCCGTGGAATAGAGGAGAGCCGACTCCGTGGAGTGGAGAGCACGGAAGCCAGCCTGGGTGGGGTGATAGAGTTGTTGGGTTGCAATGTGAGCCGTAAGTTGTTGGTTCGCCAATTTTTCCGCTATTTTGGCGATGTAAGGGAGAAGTGAAATAGGCCGTAAATTGCTCATTTGAGCGATGTTAATCTGTGGCTTCTTCTTAAGTGGAAGTACCACAGCCTGTTTCCATGTCGTTGGAACCGTGCCAGAGTCAAATGACAGTGTCAGGAGATGTCTGACATACGGCGCTAGTGTCTCCATATTGCTTCTCAGAATTTTGGCGGGTGCCGGATCTCTAGGAGAGCCTGATTTTATACTTCCAGCCACCTTTTTCAGTTCAACAATATCAGGAGTCAGAAAAGCACACAGCTTATCTGTGGCTGAAAGTCCCTCATCCAGCAGGGTTTGGTCGCTGGAACCGGCCCTGGCTGTGTTGGAGAAGGCAGCATATATATCCTGTACCTTTTTATTAAAGTAGTCAGCTATCTGATTGCAAGATTGCACCGAGGTAGCTGCTCTTTCTTCCAGACAGGCCAGAGAGGATAATTCCTTATATACTGTGAAGAGTTCTTTGGCGGAGCAATCGGCCTTAGTAATCCTTTCAGTATAATAATCTGCCCGTGTTTTCCTTATCAGAGCATGATACTTTTTAAGGTTCAGCTTATATTCCCTCTCCTGGTCTGGTGCGTAATCCTGTCTCCAGATTCTTTCGAACCGCTTACATACGGTCTTAGCCCTTTTTAAGTCCTCATTAAACCAAGCCGCGGATTTAGTACGCCGCATAGGTCCCCTATTAGACCATGGTGCTGTAGCGTCCAAAGCAGCATGGATGCGTCGATCAAGTGTTTCGCACGCCCCATCAATTGTTAGGCCCAGACCTTCCGGTGGTCCTCCCTGTTCCAAACCGGTCTTGAAGTCTGCGGGGGAAAACCTAGCCCACCGCCTCTGTAGCTTGCGAGTACCATCCCTTTTCCCTTGGAGAATTCCAGGGGATTGATTAATCTGAAATGGTACCAAAAAGTGATCCGTCCATACCATTGGTTTTGGGGGATCAACTATGAGGGAGTCCCAGTTACAGAAAATAGGGTCTAACGTATGCCCTAGTCGGTGAGTGGGCAGTTCCGATTTAAGAACTAATTGCAGAGTTAGTAAGTCATTACGGACCTCTTGGGCCGAGAGGCTCAAAGCATCGTTAAAATGAAGATTAAGGTCACCCAACAACAGAAATTTCTCATAGCGCAAAGCTGGGGATAATATGTTCTGTATCAGACTGGCAGCAAACTGACTGCTACCTCCAGGGGGCCTGTATACTAGGAGGCCTTTTATTATATAGTTTTTAGAGAAAGATATAGAAAAGGTTCCAGCCTCGCTATCTGATATTGAAATGGCCTCCAGAGTACATTCAATCCCGTGCTTATGAATAATCGCAATCCCTCCGCCTCTCCCACACGGTCTATCTAACCTACAAATGCCATAACCTGGGGGGAGTGCGTCTAGCACCTCGGGGGATGACTCCTCGTCCAGCCAAGTTTCGGTAGTGAACAGGATATCTAGTTTACTATCCTCAAGTAAGTCCCGCACTTCCATTCGGTGCTTCCTGAGGGACCTGCAGTTGATCAATGCGCATCCAAGCTTTCTGGCGGATCCATTACAGGCCTTCCAGTGGCTGAATGAGTAGCCACAGTGACTGCACGTATTCCCAAGTCCATCAGTTGCACTATCCTTAATAGGCAAGCAGCTATACTCAGCGCATGTGCGCAAATCCAAAAGTTCCTGGCGGGTATAACAAAGGCCTATCTGAGATTGTGCAGGGGTTCTGGCCCCCGGCCCCCGGCAGCCGCGGACGGGCGCAGACGGGCTTGCCTTAGGCGCGCCTTTGGCGCGCTGCCGGCGCGCCCGCTGCGCTCGTCCGTTGCGCGGCCGGGAGAAACACATTCATATACCGGAGGTGGGGAGGTGTGGCCTGATGCAGTGGGCGTCGCCTGTGTCACCAGGGAAATGGCGTCAGGAATGAATCCCTCGGCAGCGCTAATATCGGCTGCGCGAGGAGAAGGAAGTAAGTGCCCAGGGAGGGGGTGAGGTTAAAACCAACACACTATCACACAAAAGTTTCAATTTTAAAAGATAAACACGCTATCTCCCGGCTGTGCCTCAGGAGATCAATAGTCCACGGGCTCGCGCTAGCATTCAGCGCGCTTTTATGGAGTGTCTGCGGGGGGCGTGGCCTGATGCAGTGGGCGTCGCCTGTGTCACCAGGGAAATGGCGTCAGGAATGAATCCCTCGGCAGCGCTAATATCGGCTGCCCGAGGAGAAGGAAGTAAGTGCCCAGGGAGGGGGTGAGGTTAAAACCAACACACTATCACACAAAAGTTTCAATTTTAAAAGATGAACACGCTATCTCTCTAGAGTGGGAATAGTAATTTTTACCCCTACGCTATCCAACACTTTCCCTACTGTTGCACTCTCTGGAGTGGGAATAGTAATTTTTACCCCTACGCTATCCAAAACTTCCCTTACTGTTGCACTCTCTGGAGTTGGAATAGTAATTTTTACCCCTACGCTATCCAACACTTTCCCTACTGTTGAACTCTTTGGAGTGGGAATGGTAATTTTTACTCTTACGCTATCACACACTTTCCCTACTGTTGCACTCACTAGAGTAGGAATAGTAATTTTTACTCCTACGCTATCCAACACTTTCCGTACTGTTGCACTCACTGGAGTGGGAATAGTAATTTTTACCCCTCCGCTATCCAACACTTTCCCTACTGTTGCACTCTCTGGAGTGGGAATAGTAATTTTTACCCCTACGCTATCCAACACTTTCCCTACTGTTGCACTCTCTGGAGTGGGAATAGTAATTTTTACCCTTACGCTATCCAACACTTAACCTGCTGTTGCACTCTTTGGAGTGGGAATAGTCATTTTTACCCCTACGCTATCCAACACTTTCCCTGCTTTTGCACTCTTTGGAGTGGGAATAGTAATTTTTACCCCTACGCTATCCAACATTTTCCCTACTATTGTTTTTTTGGAGTTGGAATAGTATTTTATTCCCTCTGTTATTTAATATTTTTTGTATTGTTTTAGTTAATGCATTATATAATTAATGTTAAAAATATTAAAAGTAAATTAATTCAAAAAATCATAATTATTTTAATTTTATTTATTTATTATTTTATGTGTGTAGATGAATTTGTAATTTATAAAATTTTTAATTATTTATAAGTTATTACAATAAATATTAAAACTAATTATCAAGTAAGTATATATATATCTTATATGTATATGTTTAATTTTTTTTTATTAAATTATGTATATTACTTATTAATTTCAAATGATATAAAATAATTTTAACTGTGTTTATTATATTTTTAAGTATTTGTTAATTAATTTTACATATTTTTTTAATTAAAAAACAATATTTTTTTAAACGATATTTTTGACATCAATATTTTTTTTCTCAATATTTTAGTACTTACCTTGTTGTAGATAGGATATCGATATTGTTTTCATTGACATTATTGCTCCGATATTTTTGTATTTCGATATTTTGGGTTTCTATATTTTGTCATAGATCCGACACTTATCATAGACTGACATTATTTAAAACAAGACGAATACAGAATTAAAACTAGAGAGCACATGTTGGCCAAACACCGCAGTACCCAACACAGAGTATACGAATTGGGAGACAGAGCTGGCAGAACTCTGGCGTGGCTGGATAGACGGGAGCAGGGTGCAAGATGGGTGCCTAATCTGACTACCAGGGGGCAAGATGATTACCCATCCCAGGGACATAGCGGAGGCATTCGCAAACCACTTAGAGAAGATATATTCCCTTTCTACCACATACACAGCAGAAGACTCACGTCAGCTCCTGTTAGACAGCGATGTGCCCATCCTCCCGGAATTAGACAGAGACACCCTAGATGAAGACCTGACTGATGAGGAGATTCAAAAGGCCATTGGTCAGATTAAATGGGGGAAGGCGATGGGGCCAAATGGAACTCCCATTGATATTCTAAAAGTCATGGCCTCTCAGGTAGCCCCACATTTGCGAGCTATGTATGAGGAAAGCTATGAAAAGGGACGGTTACTGGCAGAGCAACTTCTGGCTACCATTGCGGTTATCCATAAGCCTGGGAAACCTGCAGATATCTGTGGCTCGTAGGCCTATTTCGTTGATCAATGTAGAAGCTAAAATCCTAGCGAAAGTTCTTGCCAGTCGGCGCATGGCAGTAATCTCTTCCCTAGTACACCCTGATCAATCCGGTTTTATGCCGGGGAGAAATACGTCTCTCAACATACGCCGTCTCCATAACGTGATGGCACACAGGGAATTCCTGGAGGAAGACGCGGTGGTGTTGTCCTTGGATGCCTCTATGGCAATTGACTTTATAGAATGGCCATACTTATGTGAAGTTCTACGCAAGGTGGGATTGGGCCCCAAGTTTATCGATTGGGTGAAATTACTATATACCGATATACAGCGACAAGTGAGAGTTAATTACACGTCTCGCGCGTTCACGCTGAGAAGGGGCACTAGACAGGGGTTTCCTTTATCCCCATTAATATTCTCCCTCATATTGGAGCCCCTGGCGGTGTGTTTGCGCCAGGACGCAATGGTGCGAGGGCTGCGGTGGGTGGAGGACCTGGTAGACCGAATATCCTTATATGCCGACAACATACTATTATATCTCGCCTCCCCCTATAAATCCATACACGCAGTTCTAAACATATTCACAAATTTCGGGAAATATTCTGGATATGTGATCAACTGGAGCAAGTCAGTGTTGTTTGTCCTCTAGGGACAGGTACCTCGACTTACAGTAAATTGTACGATAGAAGTGGCCAGAGAAGGATTCAGGTATTTGGGAGTCTTTGTCACGTCAGACCCTGTTCTCTATTATAACTCCAACTTGGTGCCCCGGCTGGATAGGCTATGAGCAGATGTGAAACACTGGTGGTCCTTGCCTCTATCCCTAGTAGGCCGCGCTGCCCTCTTCAAAATGTTGGCTCTCCCGCGCTTTCTGTATATTCTCCAGAACAGTCCAAACCGAATCCGATTCATATTTTGCAGAGGTGGAGAGTGAGGTCCGAACGCTGCTGTAGGATGGTAGGGCCCCCAGGGTGGCAATGAAGAAGCTATCAGAAAGTTGGTACAACGGAGGCATAGCATTACCAGACCTCCAGCTCTACTACTGGGCCTCACAACTGGTGGCTGTAAATCATTGGATACATCACCCCCCTACCGAACCGGCCTATGCTCTGGACAGGGACCAAAACGGACCGCTCCAGTTATTTAGGGGCCATATACTCACGAAATAGACAAAATAGATATTTTGGGCCCACCTCACACACACTGGGAATTTGGCACCAAGTTAACTCTTCATATACACAAAGGAGCTACAGGGGTAGAGAACAGGTCATCCCCCACTCTTATGGTCATTCACAACACAAGACCTGTTCACACGGTGAATCTACTACTCAGATCCTAACAAATCCGTTATGATATCTCAAACAATCAGTTGGGCCAGCGGTTAGTCATATACCGTCTATGCTATTAGGATGTGGGTCACCATTTAAAAAAAAAAGTTTTAAAATGTCTGAACTGGGGTGGTGTGGAGTGCAAAAAAACGATGGATTTAGGCCCAGATTTCTGTACTGGGGTGAATGTATGACAGTGTTCTGCATTCTGTCCATCAACTGTGGTTTTTGCATCCTGCAACAAACAGCATGTAAAAATACGATAAAGTATGTTCAAAAGTTTAAAATAATGTACCTTGCTCTACAGTAGTGAATCGCCTTTGTATATGAGATTATATCACTTCAGTGGTAGTTTTTAAACATTAACTTAAAAAGTTTTTCTCTCCCCATCTGTCAACGCCATTTGTGAACTATGATGCAAGTCAGCTGGCATGCGTGGATGAGTGGCTATTTGAGGCCTCGATTTTTATTTTAGATGAGCAACATTATAGTGTAAAGCACTCTCATGTGTGATAGTGAAGATAACAAGGCTCGCCGAAATAAAATATGTGTCTAGAATCACACAGTGTTGTCAAGCGGGGCAGCTGCGTTAATTGCTTCAGATTGTGCAGTTCAGGTTCTAGATGGGTATAATGGTCTATCTCCTGCTTTACATTAAAGATGTATGCTTTGTCTTTCACTTTTGGCACATGAGATCAGAGCGTGTGTGGTAGGCAGAAGCTCGGCTTGTTTTTGGCTCGAGGGTCCAAGAGGACGGTGGTCCTCGGGCCGAGTCAGAGGCAGGCATCTGGCTCGAACTTTCAGTGGCTTTCCCGCCACTTCTACTTACAGCAGAATTCCTACTTAGGAGTGACGTCTTTCCATTTTCCCTGAGTTTCAAGGCCTCCAGCCTTGAATTGCCTTTTCACGAAACACACATTGTAAGCAGATGAGCCTCACGAAGCACTTCTGAGCAACATCCGGGAAATCTGCATTGCCACATCTGTTACGTTAATGAGAGAAGCTGTTGTGTGTTTGTGTTTTCACCCAGCGCGCCGTCTGCTCCTGGGCGAAGCTCGGTGGGAGCTTGTTCCTGCTCTCCTACCACCCCACCCCCACCTCCTCCCCATCCCAGGCTGTGTGGGATAATGGCACATGCGTTTATGGCCTTCTGCGCCCACCGCTGTCTGGAAATGATGCGCGTGTCACAGGTGAGGACGGGCGTTTATGGAGCGCGTCGGCATTCAGAGATGTAACAACACAAAACATGGCTGACGAGCGCGAGCCACCGACAAGGATCCAGCGGTGTGTGGAGGATACTGAGAGGGCTGTGTATCACCTCACCAGGTGCAGGCCGCGCTTATGTTTTATTGTTTATATGGGTCTTACTGACTGCAAACCTGGGGGCAGAATTACAAGGAAGTGCCGCAGTGCAAGCCCTTCGGCTGCGCCACGCTGCGGCACTAAAAAAGCACAGGATTGTGACATATGTAGAATAATATGTCACATGCCGGCGCAGGCACCCTTGCACATGGTGCAAGGATGCCTGGGTCATGGGGGAGATTGTTTTTTTGCAGGAAGGGGCACCTTCCTGCACGAAAACAATCACTATATGCATTTTCCTCTTTCAATGCGTTCAGACGGATTTCCGGATATACGATTTCTTGTAAATCTGGAAATGTGTCTGGTTCCATGGGTGTTGCGTGGGAACAACCACAGCAACACCCATGGAACGCCCCTTTCACGCAAAGTGCTGCGTGTAAAGTGGCCATATTTACAAGGACAGGAAAAGCTGCACAGGGTGGCATTTCCTCTCCTTTTAAATATGGAGCAGTAACATGCCCTACCAGTATGTCACAAAATGTGACGTACTGGTGGCGCAGGGGGCTTGTAAATCTGCTCTCTGGGGCCTAAATGCAACGCATCAGGGGCACCTTTAACGTTACTGTTTGCTACTTCTGTGGACCCATTTCCAAACCACTTGCCATGTGATCAATCACACTGCTGACCAGCGTGGGGATGGCCTTATGGGAGGGCTACTGGAATTGTGCGATTTTACGGCCTTGGCTTTGCCACATAATCCATGATCTGCTGCATAATCTGCATATTTGAACAAAAAAATGTACTAGCTCAACCGGATCAAAAGTAAAAATTAGTAACTGGGAGCCTTAATTTTGAGTAAATTACTAGGCCCCAGGTATCGGATTCCCTTCATAGCAGTGCTTTAAATGGGCCGGTACTGTCTGGTACTGAGTCCCGGCTTTTTTTGTATTTTGAGAGGAAGAGTACTGGCACTTCTCAAGACAAAGGTAATACTTTTAACAGGAGAATACCGGCACTTCTCAGAAACAAGCAGGTACTCTGGTTAGAGAGTACCTGCACTTCTATTTTTCTATTTCAAGCGCTGCTTCATAGCAATCCCTTCCTGTGTCAATGATCCGAGACCCCGGTAATCACTGTTTGAGCCCAAACAGAGGAGATCAGTAGTGAATTCAATGTACGTTGAGAAGTTTTAGAGCCACCAGAAGAGGATGAACTGATGGAATCCTCTGAGGGATGAGAGGAGCAGAATGGTCCACAGCAAAGCAGAGAGTATCCAATCAAGATGAACCAGATATTGAAGATGGCAGGTTATGCACCAGTGAGAGGGTGGAGAATGGTTCACGGTGAAACCCAGGCAGCCGACAAGTGGCTTGGAAGGCGGGAGATGAGGTAGAAGCAAGTGAGGACCTGCCAGCAGGTATGAATGACGGAATGAAGACATGCAAGATGAAGAAGACAACACAAGCTCTTAAGTCAGCCTTTAACACTATCGGTGCGGCGCATTTTCCCGCTGTGCGCTGAAGATTTAAAAATCCCGTGGTTCATGACGAGCTCAGCTCGTCATGAGCGTACGAGAGGTGTACTTCATGACAAGCTGAGCTCGTCATCAGCATTGAAGGGGTTAAGTCAGATTTAGTAAGTCACCCAAGGCCACCTTGCATGGCTCTGCATTGCTTAGTAAAGCTAGAATAACGCATCAATGGGAGCATCAACATTCCAGAGTTTGCCTTTTTTTCCCAGCTGCTGCTGTGAACAAAGACCTCACAGAGTCTAAGGGGATTTCAACCCCATCGGGATCCAAGAGGTCTTTGTTTTACTATTTAGAACATTCTGCCCTTTAGGTGTGTAATGTACAAATGCCCTTACAGTCCTCTGTAGGGGGCTATCCCGGCCATTAAAGGCCCGCTCCCTTGTTAAAGGCTCTCACCTTTGGCTCGGGCCTTGAACGTGGGAGCCTGCCTTTAATGGCTGGTTGAGCCCACTATGGCGGGCTATAAGGCTGTAGTATGTTTCTATTAGTATTACTCTTGTCCTTGTGCTAGTATTTTTAGCTTCAGTGTATCACTTCCTGATGTGACCGAGGGGTCACTGTCACATGACTTCCTCACGTTTTGTTACACCATCAACATTAACATCAAAGGTCATATGATGTCATTTCAGGTAATATTGCTATGGGTTAAAGGTTGTGTGATGTCACTTCCAAGCTCTGATTGAACATTCATGCTTAGATGGACTCAGTAAATGGCGTCTGCTATTTCACACTGGAGATGGTCTGTAATAAATTAATCTGGCTATCAAGAGCTGCTTGTAATTATCTGTGCCACTTTGTATGCTGCTGGTCATTCCAGTAATATTGGATAAATGTTGTGAATTGCGTGCATTAATAAATATTTTACGCAAATCCAATACAAGTCCTTTCTATAAAATACCTCAGTCAAAGTGAATGTGAGTGGGTGGGTGTTTTATTGTCCTTTCTTTTTATTTGAGGAGGCTCCACAGTTGTAAAGATACTACTAGTAAAATACCTTTGTAAATAGTAAACAATTGTAAACTTACACAAAAGTGTAAGTTTGCCTTTGTGAACCAGGCCCTTAGTGCCTAATTTTGAGTTTGGCGAATGAAGTAGTGTCCTTCAGGATGGCGGAGGACATTACTTGCACCTTCTACATGTAGAGATGACTGCCGGCCCTGCAGTCATCTCTGTACATTGAAAGGAATCAACGCCACAGTGGTTCTTTCCAATGTACTAACAATTTTTTATCTGTCCGCAGTCGGTTTTGACAACTGAGGTAATATGAATTTTTATGGTCAATTGTGTCCCCTAACGTAGACCCCAACGGCTCCATGTACGTGCTTCAAGTACATGTATGTTCCCTCCACAACCAGCTATGAAGACGCAAATACATTTGCGTCCAACGTTAACAAGTCCTCTTTCAGATCCACCATGAATGGATCGATTATTCAGTTCCTAAGTATGCCGTGCCACCGTCTTTACATGGTGCACTTTTCACGTTTTCCTGGCTCTGGCGAGCTAGGCCCTGATTTCTGCCATTGAGCCCTTTCTGCCTCTGAAAGCTGCAGCCTGGATCCGCATCCATGACCCTTGCCTTACTCCCTGCGCGGTGAGCGGTGCCTGGCTCGGCCTGCTTGCCTGCCAAGACAGTATTCAGCCTTCAAGTTATCTGCTCCGCTCCTCGAAAATACATTCCTGTCTAGAAATTTAGGTAAACACCTCCCCAGCCGTAGAGCAAAGGGCCCGGCCTTTCTGTCTCCGTGCAAGTAATTCATTGCTCCTGTTACCATGGTAGGCCCATGGCCCCTCGCATCTCACGTAGACACGCAGACACATATCCACGCACTAGCAGTCAGTATAGAATAGCCTCTGCCCGAGAGACCTTTCCTTCTAGATAATACAGTTCCTCAAACACAAGATACCAGATATGATTTGGGTTTAGGTTGTTCTGACATGCCAGACTTCTGTCTCCCTGCATAGCGCAAATGTCAAGTCCCCTTCACCCTCCAGTTCCACGTCAATCACACGTCATGCTGCTGCGCGCGCATTTCTGCCATATATTTCTGCTGACTCTGCAGGATTCTTCTATGAATCCACCCCCCTGTGACATATTCCTGTGACGTTTCTAGTACACACCTCTGTGTACGCCCTCGTGCACGCCTTCTGTTACGCACATGTGTGCTTATCTCTTTTTTCTCAGCTGTTACGCCTTCTGTATCCATCACCATTAAATGCATTTACTATATATATTGTATTCTGTTAATAAAGCATTGTCTATCCCTTCCTGAACCCTCGTGGTGATGGAACACGATACCTGGTTCGAACCAATTCCATTTTATGGAATAAAACCCTTATAAACTCAGATGCCACGGACTCTGCCTCTCATTTTCGATTGAGTTATTTTATTGAACTTTACCGCATAGAAATTCAGCAGGTAAATCTTTATTTACCACATAATTTGGCGCCCGAATAGGGACCCCTCCCCCACCTTACGTGCCGGCGGTGCGTTGCAGGCTTAGCCCCCTGCCACAGCCGTGACGGACAATTACGCGTACCCGCAGGATTTCCTGTATCTCCCTCAGGCCAACGGAGGTGACTGAGGCTGCGATCGACACCCAGACGAGGCGGTGAGGAGTGCGGAGGATCCCGACCAGAGCCCAGCCGAGAGAGCAAGGTCCGAGGTGTTCAGAGGCCCACCAAGTTCCGAAGTACCTACGTCACGAGTCGAGTCGAGTCGAGTCCGGTCCAGTCCAGTGTCGAGTCCAGTCCAGTGTCGAGTTTCCGAGGCCTTCCGTCCCGTGCTTCCCGGTGAGTACCGTTGCTGGGGACGCATCTAGACGGGTGCATTAATTTGTGTCCGGTCAAGACGGGTTTGGGTACACAGACCCGGTCTGTACTGTTTAGCAGTGTATCTGTACTGTTTAGCAGTATATCAAGCATTCAGCTATCAAGTTATTGTTCGTTTTCCGGTATGAGTGATTGTTTGATTTTCATTACTGTGTTTATTGTATTAGTTGTGTCCAAATCCGAGTAAGTATCAAGTATCAAGTATCACGGCTCAAAATGCCGCTGTTTTCTAAATTGAAACAGATAGGAACTAGAAAAGGGATACTCGAGGAAGCTGTTCCCATCCCACCCAGGGACACTCCAGGATATTTTATGTACCACAAACACGGCTTAGACGCTGTATTGTATCTCGTTACAGGGACATGGGATGCCGATTGCATCATGAGAGTAGAAGAAGCATTATGGAAAAAGAAAGCCAGACAGTCACAGAAAGATGCCATTGAACTATGGCGTAAAGAATCACACAGACGGACAGAGAAAGCACTCAGAAAAGCAGAGAAAAGTAGAGAGGATTCTGAAAAAGCCAAAGAAAAGGAACTACTAGAAGAAGGAGAACAAGTTAGAATGGAGCAACACGATAGACGTAGTAATGCTATTATGACAGGATTGTATCCAGTCCTGGCCGAGGGCCTGCCCAAGGCAACCCCGGAAGTACCAAAAGATCTGCACCCTCCATTGGTTCCGACTAAATTACGTCACAAGACTGCAGCAGATATTTTTCTTTCTTCCTATTTAGACGAGGTAGCTCCCGAATATACCAATGTTCCACCTGCACCTATACGACCCACTGATCGCCTTCCCCAACGACAGACCACTCCTCCACCACTTCCTGCACCCCCTACTAATCCTTTTGGAATTCCGTTACAGCCGCCACCGGCCCTACAGACAGGTCACGCTCAAGCCTCCGCCTCAGGAGGTGCATTAGGGGGTTACAATACCCCGCCACCAGTACGCCGATTAACTATTAGAGAACTAGCAATGGAACGTACCCCGAAACCAGTCACAATTGAAAAGCTTAAAGAGTTTCTTACAGACTGTAGATATGACCCAGTACCAGGCAAAGACGGTTGCATGATATTAGCCTCAATACGCATAAGACGTGCTGCAAACTTTTTGGTTCTATTTCCAGGAATGCAAGATTATCTAGACAGGATATATCATTTTGTTCAGACTGGGGAGGGTCAGGAATGTATTCACGAGGCCATGGCACATCAGAAAGTAGACACTCAAGGTGTACTATTAAGATTCCTCATAAACTGTTTCATAAGAGAACGAGACCGGCCTGGTGTAAATAAAGAAGAGATGGAGGTACTAACTACATGGGGTCAGAATATAGCAGACGGAAAACATGATAAAAAAGACATGTATAGAGGCCATGTACAGGAAAATCCGTAAAGAAATAACAGTATTCCATGCAAAAGAGAAAGCTGAAAGGGAAGCAGAATCAGATGCGAATAAATCCTCAGAGGAGGATGAGCCAGAAGATAGAGGAACGATAGCATATGTAGGAAAGGGTAGACCCTTTAATAAACCGATACGTCCAGAAAGCAAGAGACTTTTTCACTCTGCTATGTCAAACCCGAAGACTCCTGAACACTTATTTCAGGCTACCGATAAAATACTTCAAGAACGAATGGGGTACCATGTACTCAATTCCATGGATGAACAAGAATTAGCCAGGTCAGCAGTACAATGGGCTGACAATTCTGATAAATATAATGATGACGCATTAGCGCAAACATTTCTGAATCTTTCCCCGGACGAACAGCGACTAGCTAGTATGTACATGATACAACACCTCCTTATATTGTATAAGAGCCAACATTCTGATCCAGGTCCCCTACCTGATGTGCTAATAGAGTTACTCATGAATAAATGGAGAGGCCTAGGTACCGATTTAATTAAAGTAATTTTAGAACATCGACACAGATATAGTGCCTTCTTGAATCCTCAGTTTGTTCCAGCTCCAACCCCAGAAAGAAAAATGTTTTACATAGACAGACAAAATCCCTTGCGAGAAGTACATCCAGTCAGGAATAATGATAACACCCTTACGCGTGTATATGTATACACGCCTATAACTAAAATGGAATTATTGGAAATGAAGAAATTAGTGCCCAGTCACGATAAAGACCCCGCAGATTTCCACCGGGAAATAAAAGACATGTTACTCATGGGAGATTATACCTATCCCGACATTATGAAAATATTGAAAGTATTATTGCCTGCCGGTATTTACGAGAAACTCAAAGAAAAAGAATGGGAGGTGGGTGACACAAAGATAGATTGGGCTGCATTAGAAACCGAAGAAACGACTCGTACCCCAGGGTTGGGTCTTGGGGACAAAACTAAAGCATTACCAGGACTGTTAGTACAGGTTTTGCCACGTTTGTTAGCGACTAAAAAAGAGGACTGGGATGCAATCTCAGCCTGCAAACAGAAACCCGATGAAGACACTAGTGATTTTTATTCCCGATTTGAGAAATGTTTTATTATTAATAGTGGCCTGAAAGCAAGTAGCGAATCATACCCACACCTTTTTGTATCCAAACTAGTCGAGAATTCCCTGCCCCAAGTTAAGAATCGTGTACTGAAGGTCGAGAGCACATGGCAAGCAAACACGCCTTCCCAAATGTTACAAATGTTACAGTACCACCAGAACGGAATTAGAGAAGAACATGATCACGAACAAAGACGTATGAAAGACACGAAAATGAAAGTGCTAGTTGCTCAGTCAGTTCTAGCTGACGGTCAGAAAAAGGGCATGACACAGTCCAATAATTCAGCAGCTCCTGTTAAAGGGATATGCAACTATTGTAAACAGCCAGGTCACTATGTAAACGAATGTGCAGTGTTGAAACACAATATATCTACAGGTAAAACTAAAGAGAGACCGCGTCAACCTAGACAGGACCAGGCCCAACAACACGTGCCACAGAGTGTACAGCCTATGCATGCTCCACAACAGACAGTACAGACCGTAGCAGTACCACAGCCACAACCGATTGCCGCAACGCAACATGCAACGCAACAGATGTACCAATATGCACAAACTGATTATCCCGATTATCAGCGATACACATGAAACAGCCTAGAGAGGGAGGCTGGCTTGCCTCTTATTGAGGTTCCTGTAGATCAAGAGGGTCCTTACGTACATAGTCAGGTATTAGGGAAAGATAGAAAGTTTTTGATTGACACAGGGGCAAGCAGAACGACAATAAGTCACGACGAAGTTCCAGGGGCACCCCTCTCAGGCTCACAGAATGTTTCCCTTGGATTTTCAGGAAAACCTATTGTTAATGAAGTATCGAAACCAGTTCCCCTTGCAGTTGGTCCGTTGTCTCGCACTACAGATTTATTGCTCACGAAATCATGTCCAGAAAACTTGTTGGGTATCAAAACACTGAAGGCTCTAGGAGCTGTGATTTGCTGTTCTCCGGAAGGAGTAAGATTGTTTTTGCGTGACTTTAAGGGTCACTATGTGTTGAGAGATATTGATCCCAGATTACAGAATGTTCCTGCATATTTATGGGCACAAGGCCCCACTGATGTAGGTTGTATGCACATCACCCCATATCGTGTCACACTCAAGCCAGGAGTAGTACTACCACGAATCCGACAATACAAGTTACCCCCAGATGCTGTAGTGGCTTTACTGAAAATCATTGACGAGCTCATTGCACAAGGAGTGGTTGTAGAAACCGACTCGAATTTATGTAATTCCCCTATCATTCCGATTCTTAAACGCACTGATCCGAATGCACCTCCAGTTTATCGATTAGTGATCGATTTACGAGAATTGAATAAATGCATTGTACCACAATATCCCGTGGTCCCAGATATTTCGACCCTATTGACAGCTATTGATTCCGAAGCGACGTTCTTTACTGTAATTGACCTCAAGAACGCCTTCTTTAGTGTCCCCATTGATCCGGAAAGCCAATACCTTTTCGGATTCTGTTTAAATGGCCGAAGCTTCAAATTTGCACGCGCACCTCAAGGATTCACAGAAAGCCCCAGCATCTATAGTCAAGCATTAAAAAGACAACTTGACAGTATTCACATGCCTGCTAACACTGCCCTACTTCAGTATGTTGATGATCTTTTGATCACTGCCCGAAGCGAACGAGAATGTGAACAAGCATCACTGACAGTCTTGTACTTCCTAGCTGACAAGGGACACAAGGTGTCTCCTTCGAAGCTGCAATTCTGTGTTCAGCAAGTGGTTTACCTTGGGCACTTGCTGTCCAAAGGTGGGAGACAGCTAACACCTGACCGCATCAAGTTAATTGTAAACATGTCACAACCCAAGACACAAAAGGAGGTACGGGCCTTTATAGGCCTTACCTCTTACTGTAGACAATGGATCCCTCAGTATGCATTTCTAGCCAAGCCACTCATACAGTTGACAACCCAGGAGGCAGCGACATCGACTGTCCTCCCTTGGACTCAGGAACATACACAAGCTTTTGACGACTTAAAGAAAGCCTTATGTCAAGCACCTGTTTTAGCGACACCATGTTACAGCAAACCTTTTACACTTTTTGTCACAGAACGCGAAGGTACTGCATTGTCAGTATTCACACAAGATCAAGCAGGTTCACACAAACCGTGTGCTTATTTTTCTAGTACATTAGATCCAGTAGCCCAGGCTCTGCCTGCGTGCTTGAAATCAGTAGCAGCGACAGCTCTAGCAATCAGACAAAGTGATTCCATAGTGTTAGGAGATCAATTGACAGTACAAGTTCCACATTCCGTGGAAGTTCTTTTAAACCGAACACAGACTCAGCACTTGACTATAGCACGATTGACAGGTTATGAATTGACATTGTTTCAGCCACACATAGAAATCAGACGTTGCAATACATTAAATCCAGCTACACTTCTGCCACTAAGTGAGACAGACCCTTTGGCACATGATTGTGTTGAAGTCATTACCATTACGACGAAACCCAGACAAGACTTGACAGACACTGCATTTCCAGATCCAGACCTGACACTTTATGTGGATGGTTCATGTATGAGAACAAGTACAGGAGAGTTAGTGGCCGCATATGCAGTAACGACAGAAACTGAAGTCATAGAAACGAATTGTATTGACACCCTGTCAGCTCAAGCAGCAGAGCTCGTCGCTCTGACTCAAGCCTGTATTCGAGCCAAAAACAAGAAAGTTAACATATACACAGACTCACGTTATGCATTCGGAGTTGTACACGACTTCGGTGTTCTCTGGCAAGAAAGAGGTTTTTTAACTTCTCATGGAGCCAAGATCCAACACGGTCCGCTCATACAAGCTCTGTTAGACGCAATACATTTGCCTACAGCCATATCCATCATCAAGTGCAAGGCACATACGAAAGTCACAGACACTATTTCCCAGGGTAACGACCTGGCAGACCAAACAGCCAAGCATACAGCTCAGACTCAGACTCACACAATAGTCCCGACACTGACACATTGCATGACAATTAAGGATCCCGCCCTAGATGTAATTGACATACAGACACATGCTACACCAGAGGAAATCAGGAAATGGACTTAACTAGGAGGGATCCAGACAGAACAGGGATGGATGACGAAGGGAAAAGCCACATGGTTTCTCCCCGACTCTATGGTTCAAGTTATCATTAACACAGTACATAGTCCTGCACATTTAGGAGAAAAAGCCATGTTAGACAGTATTCAAAACCTTTGGTTCAATAAACATTTACGAGCAGCAGCAATACAGAAAGTGCGTACTTGCATGATCTGTTGTCAGTTCAACCCAGGTAAAGGCATTCCCGTAGAGCAAGGTGGATTTCATCCTCCCGATCACCCTTTTGAAGTCCTCCAGATGGATTATATCCAGATGGAACGTTGTCGAGGATTTAAGTATGTCCTCGTAGTTGTATGTGCACTTTCCCATTGGACAGAAGCATATCCAGTCCCAGATTACACTGCTCCGACCACTGCCAAGCAGCTGGTACGTGAATTCTTCCCGCGGTATGGTTTGCCCCGTATCGTGTACTCAGATAATGGTCAGCCATTCTCGTCCGAGCTTATGAAGCAGGTATCACTCCTGCTAGGTTATCAGTGGAAGTTCCACTGTGTCCGACATCCCGAGGCAGCAGGTCTCGTAGAGAGACACAATCAGACCCTGAAAATACGTCTCGCTAAAATATGTAGAGAGAAAGGCGTAGACTGGATAGTAGCCTTACCAGTTGCTCTTTTTTACATGAGAATGATCGCACACTCAAGAACAGGGCTATCCCCGTACGAGGTGGTCTTTGGTAGGCCACCGAATATGTGGGGGACGCCTCTGCCTCGTAAAATAACAGATGTTAACTGTAACATGCTGACAGATTACCTTGCTTCCTTGATGTCTGCACTACAATCATGTCGTTCACAGGTAGCTGCAGCCTTTCCCGACAACACCGAGGTGAAGCCACACAAGATCATCCCTGGAGAGTACGTTTTTATCATGAACTTTGACAGGAGAAGTCCGCTGGAGCCCCGCTGGCAGGAGCCGAAGCTTGTTTTACTAACTACAAGGACAGCGATCAAGGTGGAGGGCCGTAAGGGCTGGCTTCACTCGAGTCATGTTAAGAAATGCCATGGACTGCCGCCAGAATTAGACTTCCAGCCCGGCCCCCTTCCAGAGACTGATGCTAAACTCCCCCTGGTAGAGAAAACTCCTTCCCAGGAATTTCGCATGAAGTTGAGGTCTAGCAAGTCAGACAGTTTAATTGTTTAAGTCCTCCCCTAGGTGAATCGGTTAGACAAGTTTCTGACATGTACCCGTTAGACCCCAATAGAGAGAGAGATAGACAGAAACAGCTCAAGAAACGTGAATATTGTAAAACTCTCCGTAGTCGCTGCATAGTGACATTATTGATTATGTTTTTTCTGAGTCTTATGATTATTGCTGCAAGTATAATACTTCACATGTATTTTCCTATCTTCACACGAGTACATTCTTCTTCAAATGACACTGTCGAGCACACTTTCAGTGAACTGCCCCCGCACGAGTTATCTTACCGACTTGCGCTGCGCAACAATACATTCATTAGTATGTTACATCATTCCCATCAGACCAGCAATGCTACAAATTGTTGGATATGTGGCCGACTCCCTCCCTATCAGAAATACAAGGGAGTTCTGCCCCTCTTTCCGTATCCCTTCACACACAATGGTTCCTGTGGTGCATGGTTTAGTTTAATGAATTCCTTAAATTCTGATTCCGTAGTTTACCAGGGCAACTGGGTATGGGGAAATCTGAACACAGTTATGCATAAAGTATGTTTCCCTGACAAGGAGGGTCTTCCCCAAAGGACAGGGACTGATTTAGAAAATGAAGTATATGGATTAGGTAACTTTACACTTAACCTCATGATTCTGAATGTCCAGTCCGAAGCCGAACCAGTCTTGCCCGCAATGTCAGTATTACCTGTCAAAGGTGAATTATGTGTCAGAAAGAATGGTTCAGTACACCTGGGTCATAGTAGATGTACTACTGTAATCGAATTTAGTGATAAAGGCAAGTCTACATTTAAAGCTTCCCGTCATTCCTATTTCATTTGTGGTCATACAGCATATATACGCTTACCTCTAGATTGGGATGGTACTTGTTACATTGCATTCCTTCTGCCACCTGTTTTCCTAGCCCCTCCTGATTATCATAGGGACTCCCATCTAGTACACAATAGACCACAGAGAGATCTCCCGATTGTCGACTACACTGAAACGGCATGGGAGCAGTATACAGACTTCAATAAAGGTTTCTTTCCCTATTTAGGTGCTGTTTTTAATAGTAAACTGATACGTAAATTAACCAGAACCCTCGAAGCAGTAGTGAATGAAACTACTTCCGCCCTAGGCAACTTAACAGAGGAGCAGTCTGCTATGCGGATTGTTGTTCTCCAAAATCGTCTTGTCCTTGACGTCATCCTGGCCGATAGGGGCGGAGCTTGTAGAGTCATCGGATCGAGTTGCTGTGTTTTCATTCCAGAAAACGCACCATCAGTGTATAGAGCCATAACCCGTCTTCACAAAATTGCAAGTCAGATACATCAGGATCCAGGCACCTGGACTTGGTCCGGTTGGCTCTGGAGCGTGTTATCTGCCTGGGGATGGAAAGTCCTATCCTTCCTAGGAATAGCCCTTCTTATAGTATTCAGTTGTTGTTTATGTCTGCAATGTGGGCCAGCGATTTGCGGCTTGTGCGCCACATCATGTATTCCCCATTCAAGTCCACGTTCTAAATCCCGCCTGAAAAAGGAAGAGCAGATGATGTTACATGAACAGATTGATAGATTAATGAGGATTGATATATCATGAAGGGTCCGTAGGGGACAAGGAGGGAATGAGGTAATATGAATTTTTATGGTCAATTGTGTCCCCTAACGTAGACCCCAACGGCTCCATGTACGTGCTTCAAGTACATGTATGTTCCCTCCACAACCAGCTATGAAGACGCAAATACATTTGCATCCAACGTTAACAAGTCCTCTTTCAGATCCACCATGAATGGATCGATTATTCAGTTCCTAAGTATGCCGTGCCACCGTCTTTACATGGTGCACTTTTCACGTTTTCCTGGCTCTGGCGAGCTAGGCCCTGATTTCTGCCATCGAGCCCTTTCTGCCTCTGAAATCTGCAGCCTGGATCCGCATCCATGACCCTTGCCTTACTCCCTGCGCGGTGAGCGGTGCCTGGCTCGGCCTGCTTGCCTGCCAAGACAGTATTCAGCCTTCAAGTTATCTGCTCCGCTCCTCGAAAATACATTCCTGTCTAGAAATTTAGGTAAACACCTCCCCAGCCGTAGAGCAAAGGGCCCGGCCTTTCTGTCTCCGTGCAAGTAATTCATTGCTCCTGTTACCATGGTAGGCCCATGGCCCCTCGCATCTCACGTAGACACGCAGACACATATCCACGCACTAGCAGTCAGTATAGAATAGCCTCTGCCCGAGAGACCTTTCCTTCTAGATAATACAGTTCCTCAAACACAAGATACCAGATATGATTTGGGTTTAGGTTGTTCTGACATGCCAGACTTCTGTCTCCCTGCATAGCGCAAATGTCAAGTCCCCTTCACCCTCCAGTTCCACGTCAATCACACGTCATGCTGCTGCGCGCGCATTTCTGCCATATATTTCTGCTGACTCTGCAGGATTCTTCTATGAATCCACCCCCCTGTGACATATTCCTGTGACGTTTCTAGTACACACCTCTGTGTACGCCCTCGTGCACGCCTTCTGTTACGCACATGTGTGCTTATCTCTTTTTTCTCAGCTGTTACGCCTTCTGTATCCATCACCATTAAATGCATTTACTATATATATTGTATTCTGTTAATAAAGCATTGTCTATCCCTTCCTGAACCCTCGTGGTGATGGAACACGATACCTGGTTCGAACCAATTCCATTTTATGGAATAAAACCCTTATAAACTCAGATGCCACGGACTCTGCCTCTCATTTTCGATTGAGTTATTTTATTGAACTTTACCGCATAGAAATTCAGCAGGTAAATCTTTATTTACCACACAACTGTACACCAAACCTTTGACATTGTTTTGTTTTTCAGAAATAAACTGCCAAAGTGGGAGTTCGTTTTTGAAAAATAAAAAACCAAAAACCCTCAAACCATGAGATAAATATTCCCTGGGTGTGGGGTGATTATTCATTTTCCTGTCCCTCACCACTATGTTTTTTTCTGGCAGTGACAGGCAGAAAAATAAGGCATTCCTTTGCCTGCCCTAAATAGGGCAAAAGGTGTAATGTCTTTATTCTGACAGCCCCTACCATTGGAGAAAGTATTCAGTTGACAGAGCTCTTAAAGGTCTGCCAGGGTAGTTCAGGAGAAAAAATAGACCCAAGACCAAAATAAACAGAGGGGCCCCCATTGGTGAATCTGAAAGCTAAAATAGTGTCCCATGTTTGCAAATTGGGACAGTTTTGACTTTGTAATGTCAAACGCTGTATCAGTGTTTTGCAAGGTAAGGAAGACTGCATGGATTTAAGCGTGATGCAGGCAATGTTTGTTTAATGTCAGCAAAATCAACAGTAAAAACCAGCCCAGCAGACAATGAAACAGGCCCACAAAGAAGCAAAATAAAATCCCACACATTGACTTGCTACTCCAACGTGTGGGACATTGCCTCAATGCCCTGTAGGCTCAGACAATCCCTGGCAGCAGTAGCTGCAGAGGGCAGACAACACAGGACAGAGATCACACAGATCCACTGTTTAGGTAAGAAACAAACTTCATTTTGAAAAATATGCTTGTAATTTTTCAATATTTGAAACTCAATTTTAGAGATTGAGAGCAAGAGAATGAAAAATTCCACAACAGCCTACTACAAGCAAAAACATTCAACAAAGTTTTGTTAACTTCCACAATTAAAGACATTTTATAACTAACAAATATTGTTCTGTTAATGTTTCTTGCGACCGTTTGTAGTACCTGTTTGGACAAATAACCTTCTTCTACTTGCTCCGTGAGATATTGTTACCCCTATTGTTTGTGTCTCGCATACTGAAACACTATTTATTGTTGTTGGTCTCCTACTCTCCAGCACAGGAGTACTGATGCGGCTGGAGTTTTTGGGCCCGATTCACAGAATAACTTAAGACAAAATCCTAAATTTACTACCATTTTCGTATTCACAGAAAGCACTTACTCATTTTGGTATTCACAGAAGATACTTACTCATTTCGGTATTCACAGAAGTTAGGACTCCTAAATGCCTTCTGTGAATACCGAAAGTCTTAAAATTAGGATTTTTCTCAGTTTAGGAGTAGTAAAGTTGAGAAAATCCTAATTTTAAGACTTTCGGTATTCACATAAGGCATTAAGGAGTCCTAAAGTTAGGAGTCCTAACTTCTGTGAATACCGAAATGAGTAAGTGTCTTCTGTGAATACCGAAATGAGTAAGTGCCTTCTGTGAATACCAAAATGGTAGTAAGTTTAGGATTTTGTCTTAAATTATTCTGTCAATCGAGCCCATAGATTATGGAGTGTTTCCTTTTTTTTTTTTATTGGGGTACCAAGCAGAGAAAACAAACACAAACAATACCATTCAAAAAAAAGAATCCAAAACTGTGGTTAGTGCCCCCAATGTTTTTCAAAATTTCGCTCCCCCCCATCAATTCATCAAAAAGAAAACCAGGGGAAAACGCAAAAGAGAAACCAGAAAGGAGCAATAATAGCATAATACAGTAAAACAGTAACACAGTAAATGGGGCACATGGGATTGAAACGGAAATATAGACAAATATGTCAGATTATAGAGTGTTTCCAATGCACTGGTCATCTTCACCATTTCTCTTGCCCCATCCCGACTGCAGTCTGCCATTCTGCTTTATTTATTGTGCACTGTGATAGGATGGTGGCAGTAGATGCAAGTCTATCAATAATAACTCTCACATGACTATTCATACCAGACAGCATAGGTTCATGTTTTCTCATTTGTTTGCATTAGTTGGTCAGAGAGAAAAACTGAGTATTGATTGTGTTATAAATTATTCTAATAATAACACTAAATCCCCCCTTCAATTCTGATTTAGTTCAGCTAGATGTTGGTCAATTTCGACAATTGCTGCTAATTGATTTGACCTAACCTTTGACCTAGGTGACCTAGACATCTTGAGATCTTCAATTCTGATCTAGTTCAACCAGATTCTGGTCAATTTTGACAATTGCTTCCAATTGTTTTGACCTAACCTTTGGCCTAGGTGACCTAGACATCTTGAGATAGTGCATGTTTGCCTTTGTCCCTCCATGCCAGATGTTTTTTTACAGATAGTGAGGGTTCTGTGAGTTCTAACTCTACCTCAGGTGGTCTATGTGGTGTTAAAGGGCTAGGGGGTGACTGAACACTCTCTGACTCATATTGGTCTTCTTCGTGAACATTGTCCTCCTCCCAATCTTTAGCAGCTGGTTCATGGCTGATATCTGTCGAAGAGGGGAAATTTACATTTTGAGTACAAACGTAGGCAATTATTTTCAGTATAAAATCTTTATTGCAGATACATGTTTAATTATTTAGGCTAAAAACTCACAAACTTAAACAAATGGATTTCATTGCACTCTATTAAAACCAAACTACATTTCCCATATTGCACTGCAACGGTAACATGGATCATAAGAAATGGATTTCTCAAACAAAATCCTTGGTTATTGTGGAAAACATAAGTAGATATTAATACTATAGTAGGGTGTAATGTGAGTAATAGTGCAACATTTACCTCCTGGTTGTGCCGAGGAGGTGTAAATATTGCTGCCTCCAGCAAGTGTCCCTGGCCCTAGTCTGGCCTCCATGACCTCTTCCTGTGGTGTTGGTGGTCACTGTGTTGATGCTCCTCCCCAGACCTAGCACCTGCTCACAATTCTCTTCGTAATATGGGATCATGGGCCAGATGCGCAAAATTTGTCTTTAGCATTTCCTAAATAGTGATTCCTAAGGAATCTCTTATTAGGAAATGCAAAATGATATGAACGAAATATGCGATTTCCTAATAGTAATTCACTATTAGGAAATCGCAAATAGGAAATGCGATTGCATTCCTACCTATGGGTAAAAAAGGAAATGGTTCACATTTCCTAAATTGAGATTTCCTAATAGTAAATCGCAATTTAGGAAATCCAAACCTATGGGTGCCTCTGAGTTTAAAGCACCCCTGGTGGCACCGCTAAATTTGTGGTGCACATGTAAGTGCACATATGCCCTAGGGGCATATGTGCGCTTCATATCATAAATCAAAAATGCATTTTTAATGCATTTTTTAATTTTGCACATGGTTACCATCGACTTTGAGCTAATAGCATTTCCTAAATGCCCAATTCGCATTTAGGGAATGCTGTGTACATGTGCTTTTGGAATCGCACATAGGTAATCGCTATTTGGGATTTCCTAAATCGTGGTCCTAGATTGTGATTTCCAAAATTGTGACCGCGATTTGGTCTTTGTATATAGGAAAAGGTCGTTTAGCGATTCGGCCCGTTCAGAAATGTTAAATGACTTTGCACATCTGACCCCATATGTTGTACCACCTTTTCCTGATCTCACCTAAGCATCCTTTTCCAAATGTGTCTCGCAGTGGATCCATGGACAGTGAGAGAGTGGATGTAACAAACAGTGGGGCTTATTCACAAGCCCCCTGCGCCGTGGGGTATGTCACTTTTTCCTATATTAAAAGTGACATACAAGCAGCGCTAGGGGCTTGTAAATAAACCCTAGTGTGTCTTTGTTTGTCACATACTCTTCCACTAATATCTTCTGTAACACTGAACTTTCTCTTTCACCCATATTCAGGGCTTTCTTCCTCTTGAGAGGCAATTTCCAAAGTTCAGAGCCCCCTGAGTAAGCTCACAGCAACTCAGCACAGAGCTCCTCTCTCCTATTCTGATTCAGATGTGGCTCTTTTTCTGTTTATGACGTCATGAACATGCAACACTTTCAATTTCCTCATAGAAATTCGCAATGTCCACCTAGTAAGGATTCACAATTTGCAATTCCCTATTTGGAAATAGCAAACTGAAAGAAATCGCGAAATAATGATTTCTAAACTTTACTAATGTTAATACATTACATTTTACGATTAACCGTTCACAAATCACTATTATTTGCAATTAGGAAATCACCCCAAAAAGTTTTAGAACATGTGCCTCACTGTGCAGCGGCGGCTCCTTCATCATGGCGGAGACGCGTCGCCCCACCTGCTGCCAGCGCAGCAGGTACACACATTAATAAAATGGTAATAAATGCCATTGCATTAATGTGTTTAAGGCTGGGCCTGTTACAGTGCGATGGCAGGGGGCGGGGCTGATCAGTGCGATTGCACTAGCAATGCAGCCAGTGTGCAGGTCAGATTGGCTGCCTGTCTACAGCTGACCACGCTGGCCCTGCGCACTTCAGAGCCTGCAATTCCAAGGCTGAGAAACAACTGAGGGATTGCAGCCCCAGGCCCCCTTCACCTCAAAAGGATCGCTGAGTTAACCTGCCCCAGCCAATTCTGGAGCTGCAGCGCAACTCCAGGATTGGCTCATTTTGTGTTGTCCTAGGGCGGAAGCCCTTCCCTTTCTGCCCGAGTCAGCCGAGGAGAGCCAGGAGGAAGGAGACCGCATCCAGAGCCTGCGACAGCAAGGACACAGAAATGAGAGTTGGGCCGGAGGTAACTTCTTTGTACTTCGCCTTGACACCTTTGGGTAAAAGTTTGCGCTCTACAAATCCCCTTTTCATTTCATTTCATTTTTTGTTTATGTGTTGTATGTTTCCCCCTTCTCCTCCCCACCTCCCCAACGTCGTTCCCTGCCGCGTCACTCCAACCCCACACCAGCCGCTACTGTCACTTTGCACTATGGCACCCATATGCTATGCTATGCTATGGCACCCGCCCTATGGAACGCTGCCCCCCTTGCTGCTCGGGGCACACAAGATCACTGGACATTCAGGAAACTGATTAAAACCTGTTTTTTTTTCTAACCTTTAGCTATATACTTTCCGATAGCCACCTGTCTGTCTCAGCGCTGGGGTGCCCCATTGCTGGGGCCGCCATGCGCTTTATAAGTACACATAACATAACATAACACTGGGAATAAAACCTGGGAATGATCTCTGCAATAACATCTCCCAGTTCTTCGAAGAAAAAATCGAGGGGATATATAAGAAAATTACGAAAGTCACAGGTCCTTTAGAGACTATGGCCCCTAAGACTCTCCCCTCAATGACCCCCGACAAAACGCTCCATGCAATCCCAGAAGTTACTTTAAAAGACCTGACCACCCTTATTGGTAATATGAAAACTGGCTCCCCCACTGATCTGATCCCTGCAAAAATGATCTCCCCCTTGGTGGAATCACTAGGCCCCACTATTCAGAAGCTTATAAATCTCTCCTTTGCCGAAGGACAACTTCCACAACCTTGGAAAGAAGCGGTAGTGAACCCTATACGGAAAAACACCACTCTTCCCTGGTCAGAACTCTCCAACCTTCGCCCTATTTCCCTTCTCCCTTTCATTAGCAAGCTGGCTGAGAAACACGCTAATACCATCCTTTCCAAATTTATCGATGCGACAGGGGGCCTGGACCAATCACAATCTGGGTTCAGGCCCAACCACAGCACTGAATCGGCCCTCCTATCTGTGACTGATAAGATCAAAATGTCACAGGATAGAGGAGGGTCCATGATATTAGTGTTGTTGGACCTGTCTGCGGCCTTTGATACCGTGTCCCATAACATCCTTCTCAGCCGCTTGCAGGGAGTGGGGATTGGAGGCTCAGCACTATCTTGGCTGCAGAGTTTCCTTTCCGGGAGATCGCAATCTGTCAGCCTGGGCCCCTATCGCTCCACCTCGAAGGCGCTCACAAAGGGGGTGCCACAAGGCTCATGTCTCAGCCCTACATTGTTCAATGTATATGTGGCCCCCCTTGCTGAGATTGTGCGGAAGTATGGGTTCATACCAGTTTCCTACGCCGATGACACCCAGCTCCTCTACCCTTTCAGCTCCCTTGGTCCTAAAGTCAAGGAAAATTTTGCTGAGGGTATGAGGGCAGTGTCACATTGGATGGCCGCAAATTGCCTCCAATGTAACGTTGCAAAAACTGAGGTTATGCTCTTCGGCAGGGCGAGCCTCCTCTGGTCTCCTGAATGGTGGCCGCTGGACTTGGGCCCAGTCCCCACATCAAAGCCTCATGTTAAAAATCTAGGGGTAAAGATTGACCAAAAATTGACCCTCAAGTAGCATACCAACCACATTGCAGGACTATGCTTTTACACCATTGGCCTCCTAAGACGAGTATTTCCATATCTTCCTGATACTTACAGGAAGACACTCGTGCAGGCTCTGGTTACTAGCCGCCTAGACTACTGCAACGGCCTGCTGACGCTAGCAAACGCTGATGCAGTAGGTCATTTGCAGGTGGTCCAGAATACGGCGGCTAGGCTGGTCATGGGTGCGCCGGCTAGGACTCCTTCTAAGCCTTTGCTGGTGGAGCTACACTGGCTCCCGATACGGCAGCGCATCAGTTTCAAAATATGCTGCACGGTCCACAAATGCTTATATGGGGACAGTCCTAAATATCTCTCCCAATCTATTGAACTGTACCAACCTAGCCGTTCACTTCGTTCAAGCAACCAAGCACTCCTGAAACCCCCTGCAACAAAAAGAGCTAGGCAGGGAGACCGAGCATTTTCATCGGTTGGGCCTGCCTTATGGAATAAACTTCCCACAGAAATGAGGATGAACATCAATCATCTGGCCTTTAGAAAGGCCCTGAAAACACTCCTCTTTCAGGAAGCATTTCAGTCCCTTTAATGCACCTTGAAGACTTTTTTGGCTGGCAAAGCGCGGAGATACCCTTATGGGATTGATTCCAGCGCGATATAAGAAATTAAAATAAATAAAATAATTTACACTTACACGCAATGGATATATTCACAGATATTAAATGCAGATGTAAGGCTGCCATACCACACCCATCAAGCAGACGTCCTTAGAGAAAATAAATGGAATAAAAAGTCTGCTACATTTTATCTCGCGAGCAACAGCAATCTTCAGACACACTAAGGGCATTTGGAAGGCTGCAGACCAATGTCAGCATCTATATGACTTCACAGATGTGACGTGCCAAAAAAGAATGTACAGGTTTGAAAAAATGCAATTGTTTACATCTTCTGTGATATCATACCTAATCCTATTGGTTCATCATGATTTGTCATTTGCGATGTCATGCTTGAGGTCTTGAGCAGTTCATGCGGATTCTACAGATAACCATAGCCAGCCGCGGTTCCTGCATGAGGGCGCATGGGGCGGAGCACCACCAGTCTCAGAAGAAGGAGAAAGAGATTGAAAGGAGACTGGTGGTCTGAGGCTGTGGCACTCTGGTAGCAGTGCAGCAGGCAGTGTACAAACACACCCTGCGCATGTGTGGTGGACATCCGATTTCGATATCGCCCAAGTCACGCATGTGCAGAGTGTATCTGTGAGGCAGTAGTGAGGGCAAGCAGACGCTACCTGAAGCAGCTGGTTTTCCAGGACTTCGGTCGGATTTTCGGCTCGCCCTGATCTCTGACGTAGCTAAGCTCAGAACATTCTTCTAGTTCTAGGATCCCGCCTCCTCCTCTGACTGGATGACTGTTGATACAGTCACCCTATGACAATAGGAGGCGGGATTTCAAGTACTGCTTCCTGCGCTGGTTTCGTATTTCCCTCCTTCTTTGAACCAGCTTCAACCCGAGAGAAACCCAGTGATGAAGCTGAAAAAAAGTGAGTACTTAATGTGCTTTCATTTTCTTTATTTATTTTTGCAGATTTATATAGCTCGAACTCAACCCGAAGGTATCGGAGCGCTTTACACGAACACCAGTTACGTAGCACAAGGACACATTCATTTTTGGTATGCACAGGGAGATAAGTGAATTGCCCAGAATCAAAGGATGCTGAGCCCACGCGAGGATCGAACCCGGTTCCCCACCTCCAATTAAAGTCGTCAGTTCTAGCAGTAAAGCAAATAGCGGTACTTTTCGCCTTCTTTCAAATGTAAAGATCCGCTGAACCTACTCTAAATACATCTGGGTGGGGGCGTGGTCTGGCCACGACTGAGGATGGCCGCTTCGGCTTCACCCTTGGAGCTCTGTGCAGGCAAGGGCCCCGGGTGGCAGCTGCAGCACTTTCATCATAGCGAGGGCTCCCCAGCTTGCCCCTCATCCCACCGGCTGGACCCAGCACCCAGTACCAGCATTTTGATGATGATGGGTAGGGGTAACAACATTATGGGGCCACCGGACTTTCACGCCCGGCTACGCGCTGACTGAGGCGGGCTGGGCCAGTGCCACAGGGGGATGCTGCAGTCCTCAGTGAGGAGAGGGGCCCAGCATTAGCAGGCACCCCTCCTCCTACCATGGTGCCTGCGGAAAGGTAGGGGCTTTGCAATCTGAACCCCCACCACATCCACTGCACAGACTCTATGGCCCGACACCGTGCCTAAAACCAGCGAGCCTCTGGCTCTGTAGATGTCGGCACCCTTGAGCCTGCTCTCAGCTGGCGGCTCACCAGGATCTTGCGGCCTAGGCTACCTCTGGCCAGCGCACTAAGCCCACAACACCACAAACTTCTGGCCCGGACCTTAAGCGGACTTCAACTGCCTCCTTCTGGACCACTGACAGTGATATGCCAGCTCGGGCAGTGGACTGCTCCTCGGCCCCCCCACCTTCCTTGCTTAGGGCTGCTCTTCAGCGGTGAAGATTGCAAAAAACACAGTTGATGGACAGAATATAGAACAATGTCATACATTCACCCCAGTACAAGGATCTGGGCCTAAATCCATCGTTTTTTTTCACTCCACACCACCCTGGATTAGACACTGGCTATATGCAAATCAGCTCTGACCCTGTGCCTCATGGGAACAGTCCAGTCCGAACTACCAAGCCATGTCTTTCCCAGACCGGAATCAAGCATCCAAGGACCGGTTTCTGGCTATCAGCCTTCATCAGCCTGGATAGCTTGACTCCAGTGGTGTGGAGAGCCTGGGACTCACGTCTGAGTATACCCAGCACACTCGGGGTGAAAATTGCAAAACACACAGTTGATGGACAGAATGTAGAACAATGTCATACATTCACCCCAGTACAAGGATCTGGGCCTAAATCCATCGTTTTTTGCACTCCACACCACCCTGGGTTAGACACTGGCTATATGCAAATCAGCTCTGACCCTGTGCCTCATGGGAACAGTCCAGTCCGAACTACCAAGCCATGTCTTTCCCAGACTGGAATCAAGCATCCAAGGACCGGTTTCTGGCTATCAGCCTTCATCAACCTTGATAGCTTGACTCCAGTGGTGTGGAGAGCCTGGGACTCACGTCTGAGTATACCCAGCACACTCGGGGTGAAAATTGCAAAAAACACAGTTGATGGACAGAATGTAGAACAATGTCATAAATTCACCCCAGTACAAGGATCTGGGCCTAAATCCATTGTTTTTTTGCACTCCACACCGCCCTGGGTTAGACATTGGCTATATGCAAATCAGCTCTGACTCTGTGCCTCATGGGAACAGTCCAGTCCGAACTACCAAGCCATGTCTTTCCCAGACCGGAATCAAGCATCCAAGGACCGGTTTCTGGCTATCAGCCTTCATCAGCCTGGATAGCTTGACTCCAGTGGTGTGGAGAGCCTGGGACTCACGTCTGAGTATACCCAGCACACTCGGGGTGAAAATTGAAAAAAAAACACAGTTGATGGACAGAATGTAGAACAATGTCATACATTCACCCCAGTACAAGGATCTGGGCCTAAATCCATTGTTGTTTTGCACTCCACACCACCCTGGGTTAGACACTGGCTATATGCAAATCAGCTCTGACCCTGTGACTCATGGGAACAGTCCAGTCCGAACTACCAAGCCATGTCTTTCCCAGACCGGAATCAAGCATCCAAGGACCGGTTTCTGGCTATCAGCCTTCATCAGCCTGGATAGCTTCACTCCAGTGGTGTGGAGAGCCTGGGACTCCCGTCTGAGTATAGCCAGCACACTCGGGGTGAAAATTGCAAAAAAACACAGTTGATGGACAGAATGTAGCACAATGTCATACATTCACCCCAGTACAAGGATCTGGGCCTAAATCCATCGTTTTTTTGCACTCCACACCACCCTGGGTTAGACACTGGCTATATGCAAATCAGCTCTGACCCTGTGCCTCATGGGAACAGTCCAGTCCGAACTACCAAGCCATGTCTTTCCCAGACCGGAATCAAGCATCCAAGGACCGGATTCTGGCTATCAGCCTTCATCAGCCTGGATAGCTTGACTCCAGTGGTGTGGAGAGCCTGGGACTCACGTCTGAGTATACCCAGCACACTCGGGGTGAAAATTGCAAAAAACACAGTTGATGGACAGAATGTAGAACAATGTCATACATTCACCCCAGTACAAGGATCTGGGCCTAAATCCATTGTTTTTTTGCACTCCACACCACCCTGGGTTAGACACTGGCTATATACAAATCAGCCTTGACCCTGTGCCTCATGGGAACAGTCCAGCCCGAACTACCAAGCCATGTCTTTCCTAGACTGGAATCAAGCATCCAAGGACCGGTTTCTGGCTATCAGCCTTCTTCAGCCTGGGTAGCTTGACTCCAGTGATGTGGAGAGCCTGGGACTCACGAATCCGAAACCGGTCCCAGGATGCTTGTTTCCGGTCCAGGGAAGACATGGCTTGGCTGTTCGGGCTGGACTGTTTCCATGAGGCACAGGGTCAGACTGATTTGCATATGGCCATGTCTGAACTGGGGTGGCTGAGTGAGCTAAAGAATGGTGATGGATTAAAACCAGTTCAGTTGACTGGGGGTGAGTGTTTGAATTGCGCAAGCGCTCCATTCATCACCCCCCTTTTGTATCGCTTTGTTCGCCCTAAGTTGACAGGGTATGCTCGGACGTGAATACCTTGCTCACTTGGCCACTGGATTCAAGATAGCCTGGCTGATGAGGATTATGAATCCGAAACCGGTCCCAGGATGCTTGTTTCCGGTCCAGGGAAAACATGGCTAGGCAGTTCGGGCTAGACTGTTCCCATGAGGCACAGGGTCAGACTGATTTGCATATGGCCATGTCTGAACTGGGGTGGCTGAGTGAGCTAAAGAATGGTGATGGTGGATTAAACCCAGATCAGTTGACTGGGGTGAGTGTCTGAATTGCTCAAGCGCTCCATCCATCACCCCCCTTTTGTATCGCTTTGTTCGCCCTAAGTTGGCAGGGTATGCTTAGACGTGAGTCCCTTGCTCACTTGGCCACTGGATTCAAGATAGCCTGGCTGATGAGGATTATGAATCCGAAACCGGCCACAGGATGCTTGTTTCCGGTCCAGGGAAGACATGGCTTGGCAGTTCGGACTGGACTGTTCCCATGAGACACAGGGTCAGACTGATTTGCATATGGCCATGTCTGAACTGGGGTGGCTGAGTGAGCTAAAGAATGGTGATGGGTTAAACCCAGATCAGTTGACTAGGGGTGAGTGTTTGATTTGCTCAAGCGCTCCATCCATCACCCCCCTTTTGTATCACTTTGTTCTGGTCCATAGCCATGCCTGTACCTACTCATGCTGCTACAGAGCCTTCAGGGTATAGTCCACACCTGAGCCCTTTGCCTATTCTCGCTGACCCCAAAGACAGCTGACCACGGCTGCCAGCTGGACCTTGTAGGATCTGGGCACAGGACATAGATTATAGCCATGTCTTTTCCTCACTCTTGCCGCCACTAGAGCTTACCTATCAAAGCTTCCGGCCAGGTCCAGCAGGTTCTGGGCTCTGAGTACTCTACGTTAGTCCGTGGTTACTCTCTCTGCCACCCAAGTCCACAAGTCATGGCCTTCAACCATCCCCTCTTTCTGCATGCCTGCCCTCAATGCCCATCAAAGAGGGCTCAGCGCGTGGCCGTACATCTCTGCTGGCCATGGCTTCCGGGCAGCAGTTTTTGTTCTCCCGCTCTCCAAAAATTCTGCTTGGGAAACTGCAAAAGGGAATATTAATTTTAAGAACCTCTCATACCCCTACAGCATTCCTTCATTAACAATCTGTACTTAACTACTTCAAATTCAAATATAGGTTTGCATTTTTATTTAGAATCTTTTGTACGTATTTGTCATGTATGGCCAAAGTTATAAACAATACAAAAATGTGTTTAATAGGATTACTCATAGTACCACTTCTTAAATGCACCAACTGGTACTGATGACAGGGCATGGCTTTCTGTGCAGTACAGTACAGAGTTACAGTAGAGTTAAGATAATTGTCAGGGATAGTTGTATGTAAATGTAAATGTATTGGCATTTATATAGCGCACTACTTACCCGTAGGGTCCCAAGGCACTTAGACCGCTGCGAAACCCTTCCTGGCTTCCCTGAGAGATGGTCCCTTAATGGGTATCTCCAGGGTGAGACCAGGCATCCCCGGCGGTCTGGTGGGGCCGTTAGTGAAGATGAGGCAAGCTAATGCCCAGAGTTGCCGAGTGTGATCGCTGATCAGAGTGGGCACCGAGTCGAGAGAATTATCGAGTCCGCTGACCCTGGTCCAGAAACCTGCCGCGCCGGGAATCAAACCCTGGTCCCGGGCCGTCCTCTGCTCTCGGGTCTGCCGTCTCTAACCAGTGAGCCACACTACTTCACTGTTTTATGTATATGGGACAGGTACATAAATGCCATCCATCTAAAGTTTGGAATGTGCAGATTCTGAGTCAATGTAGCATTTTTTCCTCTAAGAAAGTGGGCACTGTCCTTCTTTCTGGAAGTCGCAGCTATCTTCTCTGAAGGTCGGGTGTGCCCACACTTCTCATACATGTATTTTTTACAACTATATAATTGCTGAAGAGCTAACAAGATCAGCTCTTCTAAGCCAAATTCAAACTTCCATTTATGAATCAAGTTGACAAACACAATTATTGACATATTGCTAAATTTAGTTCTTAGTTTTCTCAAACAATATTGAAAAGAAATATTAAACTAAGCAGATGTAGTTTTTGAAATTTCAAGCAGGTTTGCCAAAGGATGCCCAAGGTATTGGTGAACAAACTCTGCCTTTGTTACTCAGAGGCATATTTACAAGGGCTTTATCTCTGCTTTTTTGGTTTAAAAAGCCAAAAAAGCGGAGATAAAACTATCACCCTATTTACAAGAGGGTGCTAACATGCATAATCGCATGTTAGCACCCTTTTTCCCAACGCCTCTCTTTGCATCTCTAATGAGATGAAAAGTGGGCGTCACTGGGCGTACCCCGGATGGACAACCTTGCAAATATCGCTGATGTTCACATCGCGATATTTCCAAGGCTGCCCCACCCTTTTAGCACACACTCGTTTTTGGAGAAAACAGCTGTTTTCTCCAAAAACGAACGTCTGCTAAAATGCAGACTTACCTATCCCCAACATTGGGGTGGATTATGCTGATACGACCCTGTGGGTCGTATCAGCAAGGTTATTGACGTTTTCCAGGGAACATCGCTGGAAAACCAGTGATGTTCCCTGCAAAAGGGCGATCCCCTCGCTATATCTGGAATTTGTATCGCCCTGGAGTAACACGTTGTTAATAATGTGCTACCAGGGCGATAAATTCCTGAGATAGCCTGCGATAATATAATTATCGCTAAGCACGGCCAGCAATAATTATCGCTGGCCGTTGTTTATATGCCCCTGAGTCTCAAGGACAACCACAGAGCTGCTTTCACTGACTCTTATACCAAGGCAATGGTCCCAGGGTAAGGCTGAAAGCTGCCCTATATCCAAACCCTGCTAGGAATGGCCATGGTCTACGCTCACCGACTCAGGGTTTACTGCAAAGTAAGCACTAGTGATGGGCAAACTTCACATGCTTGATGTCTGCAGGGGTGTCAGGGGGGTAGTCTGTTGGGAAGGGGTTTATGGCTGGACATGCACACACCCAAAAAGAGTAAGTCTGTTGCTATTCACAAATGGCTCTTATTTCTTAGAGCAAAAAAGGGACCAAAACAAAAGTCAATGTATTCCAGCTCAGAGCTGGTGTAAGTTTAGCTCAACATCCTCCCTTGAAAAATAGCGGAAGGGACTTAAAAGAAAATCCATAAGAAATGATGCTAAATAAAATTAAATTAATTACAAAACTGAATATATTTAATGGTAAAACATTACCAGAAAATAAAACATATTTAAGATGATATTTTAACACATTTTTTAATAGCTTTTTGTGAATTAAAAAATAATAATGTAACACTAGTTTGTATTACAATATAATGAAATAACTTTTAATCAATTTTAAATATCACTTTTTAATCAATTTTAGTACATTATATATTTTTTTATTTAACCTTTTAAGTGCATGCCACACTCCCTCCCCAGTGTGTCTGTCGGCCATTCGACGACACTAGAGAGAGTCTACCAATTCCAATTATATCTTTACCTAATGTTCACCTCAGGAGGGCAGTCCTCAAGCAGGGATCTATCCAGTAGACATCAGGGATTGTAGGTGGGTGAGCAGCCCCCCGGGGACCATGATCTTCAGCACCATAAATCTTTCTGCACCCCACGGCTGAATGGGGGTGGACAGCCCAAATATGCCCCGAGGGTGGTAGAATGCCCACTAGACACCAATGGTTGGTTTTGGAGGGGGAGTGGCTCTGTTGGGCATGCGCCTGTGCTTTTCCAATGCCCCATGTTCCATATATCTTTCTGCCTCCCCAGGTGGCGGAAGAGTGGGGGTACACCTTCAATCTGCCCCCCTCCCCCATGGAGGGCAGAAAGCCCACTATGCACCAGCAGTATATTTTATTGTTGTACGAAAAAGAGGTGTGCGAGTGGACAACGGTGGTTTTGGGCCTGCATTCCAACTCTAAAATCCCAGCAGTTTTTCCGCCCTACTGAGGTGTGGGTGGGGATGTGCACCCCTAATCTACTTCACCCAGCAGGGTAGAAAGCCCACAAGACACAAAGGGTGTTTTAGGCAATTGTTTTATTTTTTGAGGTGAGAACGGCTCCCCTGGGCGTGGACTATGCTCCACCCTTGTCCCAGGTTTTATATATCTTTCTGCCCCCAGTGGAAGAAGTATGGGGTGTGCACCCCTAATCAGCTCCACCCAGCAGGGTAGAAAGCCCACAAGGCACCAGGGTTGTTTTAGGCAATTGTTTTATTTTTAGGGTGGGATCGGCTCCCCTGGGCCTGTGCTCCACACTCGTCCCAGGTTTTATACATCTTTCAGCCCCCTGTGGGAGATATAGGGGTGTGTACACCCCCAGTCTACTCACCAAGGGACAGAATGTTCACTAGATACCAGGGATGTATTAGGCAACTGTTGTTTTTCGAGTGGAGTGAACCCTCTGGGCATGATCCTGTGCTCTGCCCCTACCTCTGCCCCATATGTCTTTCTGGTGGATTATACTTTCAATCTGCCCCTTTGAGGGGGGGGCGGCAGAAAATACACTAAATACCAGGAATATCTTTACTTGCCAAAAAGTGGTGTGTGGGTGAACCATCCTGGAGGTGCAGAGCCCTATTCTCATGGCAAGTAAGAGGAAATGTTGGTTCTTTTGGTCATAGTTGTGACAAAGGGAGCGGCAGAGTTGGAGTAAATCCAAATTTCCTCCTACTTGCCATGGTGAATGATGCACTATTCAGGACTGAGCTCTATCACCTAGGGAAACCAACTAAACCAAGCCATTTTGAAATCTAGAACCCAGGAGACTCCAGGGTTGTATGCCTTGCATGGATCTCCACTATGTTATCGTACCCACAATTCCCTGCAAACCTCAAACTTTGCCTAAAATCATGCATTTTCCTCACATTCATTTCTGTGAGGAAAGTTCCAGGATCTGTAGGGAATCACAAATTTCTTTTCACCCTGTGTTCCCCTACTTGTCCCCAATAAAAATGGTACCGTATGTGTGTGGCTTACCCTAACATGCCCGATTCAGAAAAGGGGGTGGTGATGAACAGAGTGTCTGAATTAAGCAGACCACTCTTACCCAGTCCAAAGATCAGGGCTTGATCCATCACCGTTATTTATCTCACTGCACCATCCCAGCTCAGAACCTGGCTATATGCAAATCAGTCTGTCCCTGGCCCAGTGCATCATGGGAACAGGGCAGACTAAACTACCAAACCAATTCTTCACCAGAAAGGAGACAAGCTACCGGGGACCGGTTTCTGGCATTTCAGCCGTCTTCGGCCCGGCTTGCTTGAATCCTGATGGTGCAGTGAGAAAGGGACTCATGTCTGAGTATACCCTGCCACACCTATAGTGGCCAAAAACGATTCAGAAAAGGGGGTGGTGATGAACAGAGTGTCTGAATTAAGCAGACCACTCTTACCCAGTCCAAAGATCAGGGCTTGATCCATCACCGTTATTTATCTCACTGCACCATCCCAGCTCAGAACCTGGCTATATGCAAATCAGTCTGTCCCTGGCCCAGTGCATCATGGGAACAGGGCAGACTAAACTACCAAGCCAATTCTTCACCAGAAAGGAGACAAGCTACCGGGAACCGGTTTCTGGCATTTCAGCCGTCTTCGGCCCGGCTTGCTTGAATCCTGATGGTGCAGTGAGAAAGGGACTCATGTCTGAGTATACCCTGCCACACCTATAGTGGCCAAAAACGATTCAGAAAAGGGGGTGCTGATGAACAGAGTGTCTGAATTAAGCAGACCACTCTTACCCAGTCCTAAGATCAGGGCTTGATCCATCGCCGTTATTTATCTCACTGCACCATCCCAGCTCAGAACCTGGCTATATGCAAATCAGTCTGTCCCTGGCCCAGTGCATCATAGGAAGAGGGCAGACTAAACTACCAAGCCAATTCTTCACCAGAAAGGAGACAAGCTACCGGGGACCAGTTTCTGGCATTTCAGCCGTCTTCGGCCCCGCTTGCTTGAATCCTGATGGTGCAGTGAGAAAGGGACTCATGTCTGAGTATACCCTGCCACACCTATAGTGGCCAAAAACGATTCAGAAAAGGGGGTGGTGATGAACAGAGTGTCTGAATTAAGCAGACCACTCTTACCCAGTCCAAAGATCAGGGCTTGATCCATCACCGTTATTTATCTCACTGCACCATCCCAGCTCAGAACCTGGCTATATGCAAATCAGTCTGTCCCTGGCCCAGTGCATCATGGGAACAGGGCAGACTAAACTACCAAGCCAATTCTTCACCAGAAAGGAGACAAGCTACCGGGGACCGGTTTCTGGCATTTCAGCCGTCTTCGGCCCGGCTTGCTTTAATCCTGATGGTGCAGTGAGAAAGGGACTCATGTCTGAGTATACCCTGCCACACCTATAGTGGCCAAAAACGATTCAGAAAAGGGGGTGGTGATGAACAGAGTGTCTGAATTAAGCAGACCACTCTTACCCAGTCCAAAGATCAGGGCTTGATCCATCACCGTTATTTATCTCACTGCACCATCCCAGCTCAGAACCTGGCTATATGCAAATCAGTCTGTCCCTGGCCCAGTGCATCATGGGAACAGGGCAGACTAAACTACCAAGCCAATTCTTCACCAGAAAGGAGACAAGCTACCGGGGACCGGTTTCTGGCATTTCAGCCGTCTTCGGCCCGGCTTGCTTGAATCCTGATGGTGCAGTGAGAAAGGGACTCATGTCTGAGTATACCCTGCCACACCTATAGTGGCCAAAAACGATTCAGAAAAGGGGGTGGTGATGAACAGAGTGTCTGAATTCAGCAGACCACTCTTACCCAGTCCAAAGATCAGGGCTTGATCCATCACCGTTATTTATCTCACTGCACCATCCCAGCTCAGAACCTGGCTATATGCAAATCAGTCTGTCCCTGGCCCAGTGCATCATGGGAACAGGGCAGACTAAACTACCAAGCCAATTCTTCACCAGAAAGGAGACAAGCTACCGGGGACCGGTTTCTGGCATTTCAGCCGTCTTCGGCCCGGCTTGCTTGAATCCTGATGGTGCAGTGAGAAAGGGACTCATGTCTGAGTATACCCTGCCACACCAATAGTGGCCAAAAACGATTCAGAAAAGGGGGTGGTGATGAACAGAGTGTCTGAATTAAGCAGACCACTCTTACCCAGTCCAAAGATCAGGGCTTGATCCATCACCGTTATTTATCTCACTGCACCATCCCAGCTCAGAACCTGGCTATATGCAAATCAGTCTGTCCCTGGCCCAGTGCATCATGGGAACAGGGCAGACTAAACTACCTAGCCAATTCTTCACCAGAAAGGAGACAAGCTACCGGGGACCGGTTTCTGGCATTTCAGCCGTCTTCGGCCCGGCTTGCTTGAATCCTGATGGTGCAGTGAGAAAGGGACATGCCCAACAGAAAAGGCCCTACAACCAAATGTGAAAAATTGGCAATAGAGGTAGTGGCAGTATTTGTTCCGGGTTTGAAGGCCACCCCAGGAAACTTATCAAACTCAGACATTTCTGAAAGCTACACACCCGGGGGAACACGGGGTGGTGTGCTTCTTGTGGATCCCATTATGGTTTCTTACCCACAATGCCCTTCAAACCTCAAGCTTTGTCTAAAATTGTGCATTTTCATTAAATTGTGTCAAGTAAACTTCCATAATTAGCAGATATCCATTAAAGAAATGCTTTCCCATCTGTATGGCAGGGCTTCATACTCACGGCAGGAACAGATCAAAATAGGGGTGGGTGTTAAATTCTGCTCTGCGGCTGAGAGATACTCTCATACATTATTGCAATAACAGGGACCCCATTTGAAATTAAAATATGAGCTCTTTAACACCTGACTTCTCATAAGCCTATATTGCATTGGGCGGCACTTTTGGAGGTTTTGATCCTGCCTTCGCATCATTATTTCTCAATAACACAGTTTTGCTGGACTAGGAGCGGTTGTGCTCTTACGCTTGCCTACCATTTGTGGACCCTTCAATTGAGTCCATCTGATGCACTACTTAAGGTTGCTCTCCTTTTTCCAGTTTTTTTTAATCCTGATGAAGACATGCAGGCACGGTCTATATTTACCCCGCTCTGTAGTCGGGTCGAAACATCAACATATTTGTACAAGCCTGGATTGAAAACCATGATCCTTATGACAGATGTACTCTCATTAATCGGCCATTTGTTCCTGTATCGACATACCTTGTTATGAAGTATTTCGGACAGGTTTACCACAGCTGCTTGTTTGTGCTGCTGAGTTTACTGTGTTTACTGTAACATTGGTATTGATCATTCCTTTTTCTGTCTAAGCACTTTACACTGGAGCTCCTCTACGGGCACCTTTTCATGCACCACATGGAGCAACCGTATTAAATTTTATTGAAGGCATGCACCATTGATGAAAAAATATATAAAGTGAATTGGTGTCATATTCCTTTGAGTATTATATTGTTTTTCTCTCTCTCTTTAAGCAATTTTTTTTATTTAAAAATGGGGTGTGATATTGTATTTTGGATATTTTTTTTCCAATATGACCATTTGTTGCTTGTATCAAATTTTATTCAGGTTCTTTGGACTCTTTGGATTACCCCATTAGTTTGTAATGGCCGCCGGCAGAGTTGGCAGACCTTTGGCCACTCCACAGTACACATGTAACGCGGAGTAACTCGCAAATTCCGCCAACCACCGCATGGCGATGGTTTTTCTTGCACAAGGCTTGCCCACAGTAAATTGGCGAGCCCAAGCGAGAATTGCGTCCTCTAGTGCAAGGTTTGGGTGCTAATAGGGCACCCGGCAAGATTTTCCCAACCTGGGCGGTCACAACCGTTCGTGGTGAGAAAGCGGTCTCTCAAATAGAAAATCTACTCAAACGGCAGCAAAACCAACTCAAGGTGTAGCGCCCTCTGGCGCGCCCCAGGATGGCATTCGCATTGTTTTTTCAACACGGAACAAGTTTCTGGAAACAAAAAATTATAGCGAGTAGCACAACGTGTCAATTTCTGCCCAGAGTTTTCATGTAACCCCTATTTCAAACTAAGGTCAATGGGAGTCCCTGCATGCGTGATTTTAAGCAACATTTGGGGTTTGCTGGGCATTTTGGATAAGAAAGCCTTGTAGGAACCATGCAAGACACACCACCCTGAAACCTCACGGGTGCCTATTTTTTAACAAGCATTTACAATGCAACGGTCTCGCCTTTGCAAAAGTTAGAGCTATTGGCATTGTAATTGACAACATTTTTATTTATGTGTTGGTTTTGAAAATAGATAAATAAATGGCATTGTCATTTACAATGCCAATAGCTTAATCTCTCGCAAATGCGAGACCTATTGCATTTGCACCCACACAGAGCAACACACAGAGCCACATGCACCCACACACAGACAGAACCACACACACACACACACACAGAGAACCACATACACAGACAGAACCACACATGCAGTCAGAACCACACACACAGACAGAACCACACACACACACACAGACAGAACCCCACACACACAGACAGAACCCCACACACATTTAACGCAGGTTTCAAGTTGTCACTTTACTACGTCTCTAACCACGACGACATGACCTCACTTTCCCGAGACAAAAAGGATTTGGGGAACAACTAAAAGGGAGGCCGATGGACAAATATGAGCGGTAGAACTGCATTCTTCAAAATAATGAAAATTGGACTATGTTAAAAATGGTACTATATCTCATAAAAAGTGAGTTTAAAACACAGACAGTGCCGCCTCACCTGCAAGTGTGACTTGATTTAACCCTTGCCTTTAGCTCACGCGCTACGTTTCCAGGCGGCCATTTCCCCCACATATGCACAACCACTCACTCACCTCCCAGCAGCCCCTTCCTGTTGGCCACTTCATCAGCCAACGCCAGTTCTCTGGTGCTAGTGAGTGCGGGTTTTCAGTGGCGTCCACTCAGGAGATAAGCTACTCTAGCTTGTAATGTACTACCTGAAGCCATTTTCAGCACGCGGACAAGAGGTGATATAGGCTGAGAAAACGAAAAAAATAAACTAAATACTTCCGCTCCAATATAAGAGAGCACTGGAAATTACACATGCAAGGCAGGATCGAGTGCTTTACACTCAGACTTCCGATTGCTTGTATATAAAAAGAAAAAAAAGAGGCACCTCATAAAAAACAAGCATTTGCTATGCCAATTTTTTTTATACGAAGTGGCAATGAAAATAAACAGATGGTGTACAACAGAAGCAACAGCAAAGACAAGGAAGCCACAGCTCCTGCCGTGCGCCTCCCACCTCCGTACTCCGGCCCCTCCTCCCTCCCATTGAGGGCAAAAACAGAAGTGAGAAAAAGACAAGCATTGGCCATGTCAATTTTTGTATAAAAAGTGGAAAAGAAAGTAAACACGTGGCGCACAACAACAGAAGCGAAACCAGTCACCATGACTCACTCAGTGGTGGGGTGAGGCAAACCCGTGTAAGTATAGTGGGGCATGGCAATGCGCAATCTGGAATCTGCGCAAGCTGCCTCCTCTCGCACAGCCCAAATCCCGCAGAAGCATATTCCAGCCCAAATCGTGTTCTGACCCGCCCACCGGGCGCCATCACTGAACTGAGGGGCCGTGCGGAACATATCATCAGAGATCATTGATGCAGTACTGGACAAGCTCAGCAGACAGCAATTACTTGCAGACGAGTTCTATAACACAACAGTGACACTGCTAAATCCAGCGCTTCACAATTGGAACAGAAATGATACATGAGAAGATTACGAGTGAACAAATTACAAAAGCAGACGTTAAGTTACATGAGGCAAAAGTGACAATTGTGAGCAAACAAAATACACGAGGTAGCAAAAGGTACATTACAGGAGGAATAAACTGGGACCTCGGCGAGAGGGATGGTGTAATGCCCACCACCAAAAAACTGGCGGGCTTAAAAAAAGAGAGAAATACGCCCCCGAATCTGCTCAAGCCGGGGCTAGAACCGAGTGACGCCCCTCTTCTCCAATGGCTCGCCAGCATTTACGAGGCCAGCCAATGGAGAAGAGGGGCGGGTTCAAGCCCCCATACTAGACATCATTAAATCTTCGGCTCCGACCACCACTGCTTACAGCAGTGCGGATGAGGCCTCGACCTAAAAATGTCTGTGGTTGGTAGGTTTTCATTGGTGGCAGTCAAGCACGGCCCTAAATATTGCAGCTACCCTTATTGTGGATCTCTCCTAGTAGTGCCTTAGAGCCTTTTGTGTCACAGTCTCTTGGCCCACCCATGCAAGTGGGGTACCCTTGATAGTGAAAAATGTGTGTTTTAGCCAAAGTTTGAGGTTTGCAAGGGCTTCTTGGTAAAATTACCTTGTGGAAGCACACAAATCATGCCACTCTTGACTCTCCGGGGTGTCTGTTTTTCAGAAATGTGTAGGTTTGGCAGTTTGCGCTAGGTGCCGGCTGAGCTAGGGCCACAAATCCACAGGTACCCACATTGAAAAAAAGGGTTGGTTTTCAGTGGATAAAGGTGACTGTCCATGTTGCATTTTGGGTCCATCCCTGTCATGGGGGCACACACACACAAATAAGGTACAATTTTTATCAGGAGACTTAGAGGAATGTTGGGTAGTAGTAAATGTGTGGATCCCTGAAGACTCCAGAACTATCTATCACAGAAATAAGAGGAAAATGCATGTTTTTAGCCAAAGTTTGAGCATTGCAAGGGAAAAAATATGTGGTGAGAGCCACACAAATCATGCCACTCTGGAGGTTTATTGGTGCCTAGTTTACAGAAATGCCTGGGTTTGGTAGGTTTTCCTGGGTAGCGGATGAGCTAAAGTCCTAAATCCGCAGCTAACCATGTTGTAAGACAAGCATGGATTCTAGGCCCAGCCACATAAGTGGGGTCCCAATTTTATAGGGTGTCACGTGTCACTAGAGAATAGTAGAGCATTTGTCATTACCAGTAGGATTGCTTTGCATTAGTACCTACCAAATGTCAGCCAGTGTGTAAGAAAGAAGACATTTTGCAATATGCCCTCTGAATCACACGCTAGTACGGATACCCACAAATTCAGAGACATGCAAATAACCACTGCTCCTCAACTCTACATCTGCTGTAATTTCAGAAATACAAAGGTTTCTTTTGTACCCATGTTTCACTCTTTATGTTTTATCATATGAATTGCTCTATTCTTGGTACACCGTGAAAAACCATTGAAAGGTGCAATTTAGTTTGTTGGCTCTGGGTACCTTAAATTCTGAAAAACCTACAAACTCTCTATATACTGGCAACCAGAAGGGTGTAGCAGACATAATGGTATATTGCTTTCATAAATCGGCTATCATTATAAGAGGTCGTCACAAATGGCTATTTTTTCCTACCAAGTTTTCATGATTTTATTTTAACAGTTACTTTCTTTGTGAAAACCTTGAGGAATCTACACAAATTACCCTTTGATGTATTCAGAGTTTTGTTTACTTTTCAGAAATGTAAAGCTTTCCGGCATCACCAATGAGTTTCACACCTGTTCCCACCACAAACTAGAAGGTGGTTGAAAGTGCAAAAATTCAGAAAAATTAGCTATCTCTTAAAAATATCCATAAGTGTTGTAAAAAAATTAATTTTACCCATACAGCTCTGCATGTTCTTGAAAGCTTGGAAGATTGTGATTTTAGTTCAGCAAACGTTTTGTTCATGACATTTTTAGGAAATAATCCAAGCACTTTTTTCACTCATGCCCCTTCCCCCCTCCCAAAAAAAAACACTTTTGGAAATCATGGAAAATGTTCAACAATCTAAAGCATTATTTAGTTCACCAACTGATTTCAACTCTAGTTTTAATCAGCAATGTTACTGATTTATATTCCCCAGGGCTTGGTGGCCAGCTAGGACAATCAATGCCATCCATATGGAGTAAAGGGGGAGAAGGAATGAACAGAAGGAGAGGTCAACAACTGACTCATTGACAGGGTGAGTAAGCAAACCAAAATCGCACTGGGACAGAAAATAGACCCAGGCACCAATTAAAAGTGGACACCCTTAGCGAATCAGATAGATAAAACAGTGCCAAACATTTGCAAATCAAGATAGTCTTAAACTGGTAAAGGCCAAGCTGTATATTTATTGTTTTCCAAGGTATGGGAGACTTCATGCATTTGTGCTAAATGCAGGCTGTGTTTGTTGTTCATACGGGTAAGAGCCACAAAGAGCTATAAAAAAAATACATACTTTGATTTGTCAAACCATTACCTATTGGCCAGTCCAATCCTGGAGCAAAATGATGAGGAGTTCAAGGAATGAGAATACATCCAGGTGAGGAAGTTCATACACAAAGGTTAAATTAAAGAAAGCAAATGATTAAAGAAGTGTCTGAGAGAGCTAGTCAGTGGGTAATGAAGTGAGGAACTTAGTCAAACACTGAATTAATAAAAGGATGCAGGAGCAAATGAGAGACTGATGGACTGATGTAGTAGGTATATGCGTAAATGAGAGAGAGTGAGTGGATAAAGGAATAACTGAGGGACTGACAGAGTGAGTGAATATGCAGATAAATGAGTGAATGAGTTAGTCAGTCATTGAGTGAGCGAGCGAGCAAGGACACTAACTTGATAGTAGTTCTGGGAGTGAATATTTAAAACTGCCCAGCTAACAGCTTCCACATATATAACTCATTAAATCGGCCCTGAAAAATCCTAAACCAGACTTCTCCAACGAGTAGCTCGGGCACTACTGGTAGCTCTCCAGCACCTTGGAAGTAGATCTCTTGTGTGCAGCTCAGGCTACTAAAGTATATGTTTTTGTTTGGTTGAAATAATATATGAATTCCTATATGGATCCCAAAATTAAAAAATATATATTTGAGAGGAAAATGTGTGCATTTCCAGAAATCATAGGAATATGTTTTGAGAAAAATAGATTTCCAGATTATATTTAAAACTGATAGTTCAGCGATACGTCACACAATATTACTGATTTTGTTACCAATGCTGTTTTAGGGGGATTTTTCTAAAACCTTTTGCTTTTTGTCCTCCTGTTTTTTTGCCAACTCTTTTCATGACCCCATGAATCTGGGCACTTTCCCCCTGTACTGCAGCGGGAAAGTGCGCGCGCCCTTCCTACACATGCCAGGAAGTAGTGCTTAATGTTTGGTAGGTGTCGTCCTTGTGGGTGCCCTGTAAAAAGGTACACCACATACCCAGGGTGGGTACTGCACTGCCTAATAGTGGGATGCAGCACTGATTGTGCCAGAGACCGGAATATCCTGTCAAATATGTATCATGCTCAGGTTGGCCATTCTCACTCATTAGCCAACCCTAAGGGAGCCTTTCACTACCACTAAAGCACCCCTAGAGTAAGTTCTGAGGGGTAAAGCTTGGGGTAGAAGAGTATCCAGGGAGGTACACCTGCGTGTTCGCTGCCTGGGTAGGGAAGAACCACCATGTGGGTTTTCCCTACCTAGGGGGTTGGCTCTCCCCGTGGGACAACTCCTTGGTTTTGCTGATTCTCTCGATGGGTCGTAGGGCCTGGGATACTTTCCCACTTTCAATGCAGTGTGAGGATGTGTGCACCCTTCTACCCATGTTAGGAAGTGGTGCTTACCTGATGTTCGTGAAACAGGTCACCAGCCTGTGTTAGCGCTGGCACCAAAGCTGTGGTAGAACATGTGTTCAGCTTGCCATTGCAGGCCAGTCTGTGTACTTGCACTAATGATGCTGGGGGAGCACATCTGTGTATTCCCCAGTGACAGCTGTAAACATTGGGCATGCAACTGGAACAGACCTCTGCCATTTGAGGGCCTGGCTGGATAGATTGGAGGAAGAGGTTTTGACACTTGGCCTCTGGGAGCCAGATCATGGCCCCACTAAGATAAAGATCTGCATTCCACAGTCCCATTGCAGACAAGTCTGAAATTTAGGAGCGACATCTGTGGTTCAAAGGGAAACCCTCTGAAACACCCCCCATTTCAAAGGCACACTACAGTATAACTATTGGTACCACACTTGAGCAAGGCAGAGATACACTTGTGGGGGTGTGAAACCGGAGAACCTGGAACTACATGGTGCACACTGTCAGTAATGCACAATGCAGATTACTGTCATTGAAAGGGACTGTGCGCTCTTCCTGAAGAGTGGCTGGCCTGGACGGACTACCTGCTGCTGTGTGGCACCCTGAAGTGTGGTCTCCAAGGGCTTGTTGGATGGCCTCCTGTTCTATTAGGGACCCACAACATCTACTTCCGACATGTGGAGAGCGGCGCCCTCTTAAGTGCCCACATTGTCTGCTGGATCTCAATTGATAGCGGGGTATGAGCAAGGAACTAAAAATTGTGCCTGGAGACTGAATAGCCTTGTGCAAAGCCCCAGATCATCATGGTGACCTCGGCACACATATGTGACTGACTGGGTTGAAGGAACACTTCAGAGAGTGATCTGAAGTGGGTCAAGAGATCATGTGACCCCGTGCATTGCAGAACTGGGCTGGTGCCGGAAGGCTCCTGTTGAACTCTTTTGAGTGACCGACTATTGCCTTCAGCCTGCTTCTGCTCCTTATCCTGTGGGTGAAGTTCCTGAGTGACTGCCAAGCCCCATTTGATGAATGCCTCCTAAATAGTCCTGCTACCTGCTTCCCTGTGACCCTGACTAAGTGTGACTTCAGCTGCGTGCTGTCTAGTATCCAGGGGAAGGGCTGGTTATCTTCCATCTGTGGCCTTTGTCCAGTCAAGGTGAACTGGAGGGTGGAGGGAGGCTTGGGCCACGGGGCCTGCAGTGTGCTATTAATTGACCTGCTGGGTATCAGTTACACAAAATTACGGTGCTGAATGCCTATGTGTGAGGGCACGTTCTATACGGACCAGCCTGATATCCGTCGCACAGCGTATTGGTGCGGAGTGCGTGTGTGTGTGGGAGTAGAAGTCTGCAGACCGCCTGTGATTCATGACACTGACCAGTGGTGTTGCCTTACATGTTGATTTCTGGCCAGAAGAACACCATAGTTGACATTGGTTTTACCTGCGTTGCCTCAGTCCGCGGTGCTGGTGTAAAGTGTTATAATTCCTTGTATGTACATATTTTGGATATCGTTGTGAACTGGGGTGCACCCTATAACTGTGTGAAATTGAATTATAAACATTGCTGGGGTGGTCCTGGGAGTTGACAACGTGTTGCACCGCATAAGGGTGCTGATGGGAAGCGAGAGTTAGAATAGGTTCCGTCCCAAGTGTATAATATTGATTTCATTTCAACATGGTTGGGCCTAGTACTGCTAGTAATATTTCCAAGTGTGAATCACACCCCAAAATACATGATGTTCATGTTGTGTTTATTATTGAGTGTGTTGAAAACAAACGTTATTTACATACATTGTGTGTGAAGTCTCTTTTGTGACGCTCAGGGTATTTATCGTGAGTGATGTGCCAATGCTTTAGACTTCACCTCTGTGATAAGCCTGTCTGCTCAGTGCCAAGCTACCCAAGGGTGAGTGCAGGCTATACAGTGAGTGTAATCACCCAACCCGATAGGAGTGGTAGGTTCTGCCTGGCTGGGGCACTGTCTCAGCCATCCAGATGTGCCAGTTCCAACAATAGGCATTACCCCTGTAGAGGCATTCCAAATTGGAAATGCAGTTTTACATTACTGCTGGACACCCTGTCTGATGCTCTGAGGGAATCACTGATAGAATTCTTCTCTGGGGAGGACATCTTTTCTGATAGTAGTATCTTGGGATGATTTCCATTCAACATAAGTAGATTTTATTGCAGAAAAGGCTGAGGACCCCTGTCCCAGTCCCCTCAATCAGGGCAGGGCTGGGAACGAAAAGAAGCTTTAGTCATTTTGCCAGACCAACCCCCCCCCCCCCCCCCCCCTCTACCCCAGTGGGCTGGAGGTGGAGGGTGCACTGATGCTTTTGTTACTGGGGGCGATATTGCAGCACCGCAAAACCAGCCCCCAAGGCTGCAAACCGGCTCTCACCCTCCCGGGGAAATGCCCGATGCCCGTGATGGCCAGGGCCGGACTGGGAACCGAAACCAGCCCTGGCAAACTGCTCGGCTGGCTCCCCCTAGGGGGGCTGAAAGGGTGCAGCCCAGCAGTTTGCAGTTTTTGTTACCAGGGCCTGATATTTCCGGCCCCGGTAACATAAACGCCCACCAGGGGCCCAACACCGTCCCCCACCCTAGCGGCCCACCGGGGAAACACCTGGTGCTCGCTACGCCCAGTTCGGCCCTGGCAATGCCCAGTCCGGCCCTGCCCTCAATGCGGTGGCATGGGCATTGTGTTATGGGCCCTAGTGCAAGGAACGAAATGGGCTCTCGGCTGCTGTTTGCTCTGTAAAATACAGCAGTAATCGGTATTCAGTGCGCCCCTTAGGCCTCTGGGTCCCGGTGCCACTGCACCTGCTGCACCAGTGGAACTTACGTCCCTGCCTTAGTGTATAGTAGAAGAATAGTCGTTTAAAGGACTCACTGGGACAGGCTGTTGCGTCATTTAGTTGCTCTTCACGCTAAGTGTGTGTTGGAAACTCGCAGTAAAAAAACCCTATAAAACTGTTAAAAATACCCTCAGGTTGATAAACTACCAAAAACTCCACAATATGCACGAGTATCTCAACAGCTCGATCTCTGCATTTCCGCGGTTTCTTTTAAACATTAGCAAATACAGTTTAGCAGGCGCCAGGCGGGCCTCGTCCACCCGACACTGTGCCGCGCGCGCGGATTAAATACACTTTGCCGGGATTACAGCTGCCAATCAGCTTCCAGGGCACTTACAACAGTTTAATGTGTGGCACCGGGCTCCCAAATAAAATCATCAAGAGCAGTCGATTAAACTCATTATGTCCCTAAGGACTGTCTGTGTACAGAGCAGCTATCAGATTCAGGCTCTGGAAATTAATTAGGCCTCCGTCTACCCTTTGTCAGGATTAGCGCGCCTGGGCCCAGAGGCCTGGTCTTTCCCGCCAAATCCATACGTCCCTAATCTTTCCTACCCACACCACCGGGTTAGTCGGGCCTAAGGAGATTTCTCCACCATTTTGCAAAGATCAAAGAACATGACACGTGCTCTTCCCCCCCCCCCCGCCCCCCCCCACCCTCCACGTGCTCCTTGCATGCAAAGCATGTGAGTGCAATGTATGGTTCTATAATTGACTCTGAGCTTACAGAAGCAAGTTAAAGCGAATTCTAGTGTTTTTACCATCTAACAGTAACCCCGCCGTCATCACACCTGGTTAGCCCCTGCTGTCAGAGTCAAGAAGTACAGCAAATGAAGTGGCTCGTGAAGACCCATTGACGTTTCATCACTTACACTCACAGATGATCAGCTGAACATTAGCTGGACCTGTGGGTGGGACAGGAGGTCAAGCCTGTGATGTCATGATGCATCAGATGCTTGCATGACACTTCTGTGGTCAATACATTGAGTATCGTTAACTTGGGTAATATGCTAATAGCAGTGCTGCTTAATTGTATAAAAAATAAGTTGCTATTACGCAGTTTAGACAAGCAGGGAAAGGTTTGGAAGGGATCTGTCAAGAATTAACACCGCGTGAAAGGGGTTAAAGTGTCTGCATTATATTAAACCCTACAGTTATCACTCACAATCAGGGCCACCGGAATTATATGATGGGGGTAAGGGATACATCATGTGGCAGGGCTACCTACATTTTGCAGCAATAAAAGGGAAATTATGCAGCATAATTCAACACATGTTGTGATGGTGTAACTTCATTATTTAATTTTTTTTTCTTCAAATTTTAATAATGGACAAAGGTTTCACCTCATTAGTACTAGTAGTTTAACAGCCAAATACAGGAATTAGCAACTGAAAGGTTGACTGGTCGCAATGTAAATTACTTTTCAATATCCAGCAGTTCAGTAACTTTTCATCCGTTTGAGCAAGGAATCATTTTTTGTTAAACTCTGAAGATTATGCAGCAGATGACGGAATATTCGACAAATGCAGCAAATCCATATTTATACGGAAAATGCATTAGGCACAGGTGCGCTTCATTCCGGTGGCCTTGAGTATGGCAAACAGTTCAACCGGGCATTAGCAAAAGTCACAAGCTGGCTCAGGCGCACGTGTACAAAAGATAAGAACAACACAGGAGGATAGTACCTGTTAAGACTGGCTGTGCTCAGTTTGATGTGAAATATAGTCCCCATCCGAGGACCCATAATGAACTCAAACAAAGCAAATTAATATTTGAAAAGAAAATGTAAAAAACTGTGGAACAGAAAAATGCAGCTGGTGAAAGGTAACAAACCAGTAAAGCTTCCAGACAGAAGCCCTGAAGAACAAACCAGACAGCTGCTCTTTCTTTAAACCCTGCTTTGCTGCTTTACTGGGACACTGTAGCTTAGAGATGCAGGGCCCGATTCACAGAATTAATTTAAGACTCAATCCTAAACCTACTACTATTTTGGTATTCACAGAATGAATTTACTGCTTTTGGTATCCCCGGAAGTTAGAATTTTGTCTTAAGTTTGTCTTAAGACAAACTAAAGACAGACTTAAAACCGACTTAAGACAGACTTAAGTTAGGATTTTGTCTTAAGTCTGTATTAAATCTGTCTTAAGTTTGTCTTAAGTCTGTTTTAAGACAAACTTAAGACAAAATCCTAACTTCTGTGAATACCAAAAGTAGTAAATTCATTCTGTGAATGCCAAAAGTAGTAAGTGCATTCTGTGAATACCAAAATGGCCCGATTCACAGAACTAACTTAAGACTAAATCCTAAACGTACTACTTTTGGTATTCACAGAAGTTAGGATTTTGTCTTAAGTTTGTCTTAAGACAGACTTAAGACAGACTTAAGTTAGGATTTTGTCTTAAGTCTGTCTTAAGTCTGTCGTAAGACAAACTTAAGACAAAATCCTAACTACTGTGAATACCAAAAGTAGTAAGTTTAGGATTTTGTCTTAAGTTAGTTCTGTGAATCGGGCCCGGAGTCTCTAAAAGAAATGCCCCAGCTAACTGTGGAGGTGCTCAAGAGCCCTGAGACCCCCTCACCCTGTCGCAAATGTTCACACTACTCTAACAACTGGGAGGGACATATCCCCTGCACCCCTCATACTTCCTCCGCCCATGGGGCCCGACAACTCTTTTCTGGTCTCTGGGCCCTTCACTCTTCCACTCCTGGACCAGCTCTATCACACTGCTAGAGCCCCCTGCATTTAAATCCAGATCCCTATTAACTTGTCACTGAAAAGCTGAGTCTGGTCTTCACATGGAAAAGTCACAGCCACATGGGTTGGAGGTCATACATTCTATATGCGGGTAAAACCCTAGTTCCAGCCTCAGCTTCAATAGCTTCTATCAGAGCCACATCTTCCCTATAAGTTATAACAGTAAGTCTCTGTCCCACATGTGTCCATGCACACACACCATCATTCCAGTATGAGAAACAGCATTAACAACGCGGTCGGAACCACGTGTGCCGTTACACCACTTGCCCTAACAACACATATGCCTTTACAATGAATTTCATTGTAAAGGCGGGAAAAGCATATACATGGTAAAAGCAGTCAGCGTTCTGGATGCAGAGCGAACGGGCAGGGGTTGGGTAGTTTTAAGACTTGGAGGGAGTTCCTCCAGCCCAGATGAGAGTAAAAGGAACAGGAAGGACCGTGGAGCAGCTTGGTGAGTACTTTTCTGATTTTAGGGCTGGGATCGGGGTACTTTTCAGGGCTGAGGGCCGGATTTAACAGCTCAGGTTTGGGAGGTCGCAATAGTTTTTAGGGTTGGGGCTGGTTTTAGGGATTAGGGCAGTTGGCTGGGGTGTTTTTAAGGCTGGGGTCAGGGTATTTTGTAGGGCTAGAGATGGGTTTTAGGGTTCAGGACTGGGTATTGGGGTAATTATTACGCCTGGGGCTCTTTTTAGGGTTCAGGGAGGGGGACAGGGGTGTTTTTAGTACTAGGGTCAGGGTAATTTTCTGGGCTGGGGTCCGGGTTTTAGGGCTCAGAGCTGGGGTGTAATCTTTACCATGCATTTGCCTTTGCCAATCAAGCCTTTACAACAAAATTTATTGCAAAGGCATGCTTGGTAAAGATGTGGTCGTGGTAAAGACCACGTTGTTAACGCATGCAATGTAATCGCATGCATGGTTCCATCATACAACATTCCAGTACATCATCATATTATCTCAGCCACACTCAGCCTTCCAAGCACCAGGTCACACAAGCAGGGAATGGAATACGAAAGACACAAGAGTTCACTTGCCTTTAACAGAGGCGAATGTGTCAAGAGCATCTGGCTGAAATAGGACGAAACATTACAAAAAAGTTTGTATCCTCTAAAGACATGTGGTATGCCTTTCTGTAGGCTCAAGATTCACATCTGAATGTGACGAATGGAACAGCTACCGTCTCTCGGGTTTATGTACTCACCCTGCAAACTGTAACCTTGTACTCTGAGTCAATGTTTCATCACCAACAAGGGTGTCAGGAACTGAACCCCCTGGGCCCTAAATGAGATAAGCCTGGGAGGCACCAGAGGGAGCAATCCTTTCCAGAGGGATACCTCCGACCTTTGGTCTAGGTCCACTCTCTCCCCGCAGCTCTGCTGTGCCGTCTATTGCCTCCAGACCCGACCTCCTCCATGGGTGGTTCGAGGCTGCTGCCCGCTCCTGCCCCTGTTGCCTGCTCTAACTGGGCCCAGATTGTCTGCAACCACCGTAACCTTTCACAGATTTTTTTTTCGTTCTTAATTTTTCCCTGTTGTGCCACTGTTACTGTGTCCATCTGTGTCTTGCTCTAATTCCACCACTGTTTTTATTTTCCCGTGCCTGTCTGTTTCTTTCACCACTGCTGCCCCTGTGGCCCGTCCACCCCGGAATTCCCCTCCTGGGAATTCCACTCCGAAATTCCCCCACTCCCACCTCCCAGCCTCTCCTCCCTTCCACCTCCCCTACTTAAAGGTGCCTGCTGCGCGGTCACATAGCGGACGGTCGCAGCAGGCCCATTGCTGGCCCGCCAAAGGCTCACCAAAGGCAAGTCTGTCTGCGCCCGTCTGTGACCCATCAGCGGCCAGCGCCAGGAACCATGAACCTCCCACTACCCATCACTACGACACCACCACCCTCCTCGCACTCAACCCTGGAAGAATTAGAGAATTCCAACAGGCCTCACCGTACATGACCCACGGCCAGTTCTACTGCCTCCACTGCCACCAGACACTCATCCTAACACCGGCCTCCAACACCGCTGACGCCAGCACTGGCGACACCCTAAAATTCATCCTCTTCAACGTACGCACGCCATGGAAATCTGGAACCTACTCGACTCTCTCTGGCCTGACATCGCCTTCTTCACAGAGACCTGGACTAACGCCTGTCCCCGACATCAGCACCGCAATCCCAGATGGATACAAGATCCAGAGGAAAGACTGCCCCAACCACCCAGGAGGGGGCCTCGCCATCGCCCCCAAGAGCACCCTCCACCTCACCACCTCCAGCGAAACCGTCCCCTCCGCTGAACACCTGCACTTCCAGATCCAGACCACCCCCAAAGCCACACTCCAAGGAACCCTCGTCTACAGACCCCCCGCCCCCAAACACCCTTCGCCACCACCATCACCGACTTCATCGCACCCCACGCCATCGCCTCAACAAACTACATACTCATTGGAGACCTGAACTTCCACCTCGACAACCCCGGCGACCCCAACTCCACTATCCTTGGTGACAACCTCGCCAGCATCGGACTTAAACATCCCGTCAATACACCCACCCACAGAGCAGGACACACCCGCTACCCCATCTTCGCGGCAAGAAACAGCGCCCAATTCAGCCACACAACGCAGCCACTATAGACCAACCACCACTGCGTACACTTCGCCATCAACAAACCCAAGGCACCCAAACCAGTCCCACGACCCCACAAAGGAACTGGAGCCAGGTTACAGATGAGCAACTTAACTCCACCCTCACCCGAGACAACCACACCTGGGCACCAGATGCAAACGACGCTGCCAGAGAACTCCACACCTGGATCTCTGACTGCGCAGATGAACTCACCCCGCTGCACAACCCCGACAGACAACGCCCCAGCAAAGCCGCCTGGTGCACCACTACTCTCCAAGAAGCCAGACCCACCTGCAGACGCCTGGCGAAGAACTGGAGAAACACCAAGACAACCGAAAACCACACCACCTACAAGGACACCATGATGGACAACCACAACCAGATCAGAGCCACCAATAGGAACTTCATCCACAACAAAGTTCTGACCAGCGCCACCAACTCCAAGGAACTTTTCAGTGTCATTCAGGAATTCACCAACCCATGCAGCGAAGCCACAGACATCACCCCATCCCAAGACCTCTGCGCAAGCTTGGAACCTATTTCCGCCTCAAGATCAAAAACCTCTATGACAACTTCATCGGCCTTCCACCAGGCGCCACAGATGGCCCCCAAGAAACACCAGCCAGCCCACCATCTCCAACTGGACACAGATCACGGCTGAAGACACCGCCTCCACCATGAAAAGCATCCACTCGGGGGCCCCCATCGATCCCTGCCCCTCACATCTACCACAGAGCTGTGGCCACCATCGCACCCAAACTACAACGCACCACCAACATTACCCTCAAAACAGGCACCTTCCCAGACGACTGGAAGCGTGCAGAAGTCAGACCTCTTCTTAAGAAGCCCACAGCTGACCCCACTGACCACAAAAACTATCGGCCCATCTTGCTCCTCCCCTTCACAGCCAAAGTTGCACGGAAAACAGCCAACAGGAAACTGACACGATTCATTGAAGAGCACGCCATTCTCGACCTGTGCCAATCCGGATTCCGAAGCAACCACAGCACAGAGACCGCCCTACTCGCCAGCACTACTCGACCTATCAGCGGCCTTCGACACCGTCTCCTACTGCACACTAATTGTCAGACTACACAACGCAAGCGTACAAGTAACAACCCTGTACTGGATCCGATCATTCCTCACCGAAAGAAGCCAAAGCCTCAGACTCCCACCGTTCCTCTCTGACCCCACGGAAATCACCTGCGGATTCCCACAGGGTTCATCCCTGAACCCCACCCCCTTCAACATCTACATGGCACCCCTCGCAGCCATCGTCCGACAACACTGCCTCAACATTTTATCCTTCGCCGACGACACCCAGCTCGTCCTCTCTCTCACCAAAGGCCCCACCACTGCCAAACTCAACTTCCAGAAAGGAATGCAAGACGTCGCAGTCTGGATGACCAACAGCTGCTTGAAGCACAATTCCGAGAAGACAGAAGTCCTCGTCCTCGGTACCACCCCCTTCTTCATGAGACAGCACCTGGTGGCCGACTGCCCTCGGAAGCTCACCTACCCCCTCAGACCACGGCAAGAGCCTCCTCATCGTACTCGACTCATCACTCACCATGAACCGACAGGTCAACGCCGTCACCTCCAGCTGCTTCAACATCCTCCGCAAGACCTTCAAGTGGATCCCCCTTGAGTCAAGGAAGACAGTCACCCACGCACTCATCACCAACAAACTTGACTATGACAACACACTCTATGATGGCATCAACAAGTCCCTACTCCGCAAACTCCAGACAATACAGAACACCGCCACCAGACTCGTCCTCAGCATCCCCGACACAAACACATCAGCCAACACCTACGAAGTCTCCACTGGCTCTCCGTCACTTTCAAAATCCTCACTCACGCCTACAAATGCCTACACAACAACCAACCCACATACCTCAATGACAGAATCAACTTCCACGTACCCAAAAGAAACCTCCGATCTTTCAACCTCGCACTGCCCGAAACCCGACGCATCCACAGAGCCAAAGCAGGTGGAAGATCCTTCTCTCACATTGCAGCCAAGACCTGGAACGAGCTACCAGCAGACATCAGATGTGCCCCCTCCCTGAACACCTTCAGGAAGACCTTCAAGGCCTGGCTCTTTGGCTAAACAGATCTGCGGACCCACCCCCCCCCCAGCGCCTTGAGACCCTCACGGGTGAGTAGCGCGCTTACAATTCCCTGATTGATTGATTGAGGGAGCAATCTTTTCCGGGCTTACTCCCTCATTGTGAAGCCTGAAGTATAACCCCTGGGGCAGAGGCATACCCAAAAGGAGAGCAGAAAAAGCTAGTGACCTTATCAACCCAGAGAAATGGTGGCAGAAGATGCTGAGAGGGCGGTCACCTTCTGGCCACTCTGGACATGGAGGAAGTTCTGGAACAGGTAGAAAGCGGGCGAGCAGAAACTCTAGTGATCGTAGCAAACAATCAAATGGCAACTGTGGCTACTGGGAAGATAGACATCACTAGACTACTCAGGACAATGAGGAAGTGGTGACTCAAATGCTAGCACTGCAGTCAATCAAATGATCGCAGCAACCAATTAGATGGCAGCTAACTGCTGGAGGATGGTTCCCTCTAGGCCACTCTGGTAGGTGAGTAGGCTTGGTGATCACCATGCATGGAAGAGGGTCACAACAAAGAAAGGATCCCGCACTTACTTCGTTTTAGGAGGTTTTGGGTACTGCGAGGAAGAACTTTTGTAAGTTGTGGGTATACTGCAGCTCATCAAATTATGGCAGGGAACATGTTCTCCTCTGGGCTGGTCTGGAAACCGAGGAGACAGAGAAACAGGTGCACGCACTTAAAATACAGAGGCTCATTCGCTGTAGTTTTGGCACCTTACAACTCTTACTGAATTTTTTGTCTCTTACTATGACATTTCCAAAGTCATTAGTGAGAGTGGGAACAAATAAAAATAAGCTTTCTCTGTCCTCGTGCTCTAAGATGCTTGCATGGAGGGTGCATCATTACTGCAGTCAATGACTACACACAGATGCTGAGAGCAAAGCAAGGTGGGCTAGGAAGGGCCTTTGAAAGCTGAGTCTGCTGAGTGGGATCCGTATCAGCCCTCCAACAGGTGTGATATAAAGGGCCGGCGTTGTGTCGATGGGGCTCACGACAATGGCGCAGCTGATGGTTGAGGTTTGCTTCCTGGAGAGGGGGATGTTAGGCATTTCTGACAACAGATGAATGGAGGTTTCAAAGCAGCCAAAACAGAGCAAATGGCAGGTACACCTGTGGCATACAGGAGGCTGCACAAAGCAGTCTGAAGGAGAAGAGCTGAAAGGCACCATGTGTGTCTGAAAAATGAATTGAGAACATCACTTGAGACAGGTGGGAGGAAAGATGCAGCAATACCAGGGAAACAGGCTTTGGGTGAGACAGAGCAACAGTACAAACTCAGGAGTTTATTTACAAACCCAGTGTGCAGCCTGAACGTCAAATTTCTTGACGTTCTGGCCGCGTACAGTGCAGACCCATATCTATGAGGCCATAGAAAGCTACCATGCACGGCTTTTCATGTCCTCATTTATATGGTGTAAGGCAACGCAACGCAAGTCGCTGCATTGCCTCGCACTGCCTCGGGGGCGTGCAATTGGCGTTGCAGTGAGTGTTCCCACTCAACGCCCATATTTTTTTACATATTCCCAGATTTACAACAAAGTGTAAATCTGGGAATACGTCATAACCCCAAAGGGCCTCATTTACAACAATTTGACGCTGGCGGCACTACACATCACTTTGCTGCGCTGTCCTGCGTCAAAAGAAAACTGTAGGAATGTGCTGTATCTATGAGATATGATGTATTTCTGTCCTCTTACACTGTGCTGGTGCACAAATGACTGCCTAGCGCCAGCGCAGGCTCCCTTGCACAAGGGTGCCTGCGCTGAAATCATGTTGTTTTTTGTGCAGTAAGGGGTATCTTCCTTCACACAAACAACTGTTCCGCCACCCCTGGGGAGGCGCAGGGTTCTGATGCTTTCCCACATTTACGCTATTTTGTAAATCTGAGAATGTGTCAAAAACCATGGGCTTTGAGTGGGAACGCCTCCCCGAGGCAGTGTGAGCCAACAGAATGACGTGCCTCACACCATATCTACGAGGCCAAGAAAAGCCATACACGGGTGGCTTTTTGTGACCTTGTAGATATGGGTCTGCACTGTGCGCCACCGGAACGTCAAGAAAAGTGACTTTCCGGTAGCGCACTGTGCTTGTCTGTAAGCCTCTTACAGCCAGATTCCTCAAAGACCCGTTTTGCGAGTCTTTAATAGCAATTCATAAGGAATCGCTATTACAGACTCGCAAAACGGGATTCATGTAGGAATCGCAAAATAAATTGCGATTCCTACATATTCCTTATTTGCGATTAGCTAATTGCTAATCGCAAATAAGGAATAACTCCCCATTCATTCCTATGGGCCTAAAGGCCCGTAGGAATGAATGGGGAGTATTTCTTATTTGCGATTAGCAATTTGCTAATCGCAAATGAGATAGCGATTTCAAGGGTCCAAAGGACACCCTGTAGCACCCCTGAAATGCAAATTTAAACAGGTGTTGCGCACACACATGTCCAAAGGACATGTGTGTGTGTAACATGCAACAGTAAAAAATGCACTAAAGTGCTTTTTACTATTTTTTCGCTATTTACCACGAAGTCAGACTTCGTGGTAAATAGCGACCAAATATTGCGAATTTGCAATTTAGAATTGGTTCATGAATTGCATTTAAGGAATCTCTAATTGAGATTCCTTAAATGCAATTCCACGCAAATATGCGAATTCGCAAATAGCAATTTTTGCATTTGGGATGATGAATCCCAAATGCAAATATCGCACTCGCAAAGGGCCAGATTCTCAGAATCTGGCCCTTTGCTAGCGCAATTTAGTTTCATGAATCGGGCTGCATGTTTATAAAAGGACTCTTTAATGTGACAAGTCTATGCTACATAAAACATAACCTAGTATTTCATCTTACATTACATCCTAAAACAATGACCTCACTTATCTAGAGAAACAAACTAACCACCAATAACCTTTTAATCCCTTGTACGCTTACTTTCTTTAGCTTCTATCTATTCCGTACCTAAATACAGCCATTGTATTATCCTCCGCTCCTATCTTTTATTCGATTCCTTTGAAAAATACCATGTGAGATAGCTCAACTATCTAGGAAATAAGCCCATCCTCCTTCACCCTTAAAAAGCCAACAAGCCCCATATATAGGAAAACCATCACCGTAGGAGTTTTTCTTTGCCACCCTTCCTCTTCCTTATAGTATTCCTAAATGCAGCCCCTTGAATTTATCCAATTATTCTAACGTGTGACTTTCCTGAAAACCGGATGTTTGTCTCCAACAATTTTGATGCTGTATCATGCTTTTCCAACGAGTGATATCCGCTTACCAAGCAAGATTGAATCACTCCATCATCACTAAAAAACTTAGGAGCGGATCTTGAATACTGTTGTCCATAGGACCACTGTAGCCGCGCTAGCGGTCCGAGCACCACCGCACTGGCGGTCCAACCACCTTATTAAAAGTGCGGTAGAGGGACCACCACAGGACCGCCACAACCGCTGGAGTTCATGTATCCTGCGGCAGTGGCACGGCGGAATGAAGCTGCAATATGCTGGTGGTGCTGCTGCAGCACAGCCAAGCATATTATGAGTTTCCTCACTGCCCTCTGTTTCAAGGTGATGAGCCCACCATGAAAATGAGGGCAGTGAGGAAACTCAGAGGGCCCTAACAGGGCCCCCTGTTGCCTCTGCGCATGTGGGTGCATGCAGTGGGCATATATTGTGCCCTCCTGTATTTTTGCACCCCCTGTTCCTGTAGGGAAAGAAATGCACAAGATTGTGCCTTTTTTTCCATGCAAGAACAGGCTGCAGCTGTCTCATGATGGTGCATGTCTAAGGCACACCTATGTACCTTAGATACGCACCACTGTGGAACCGCGGCAGCAGGACTGCTCGCACAGGATTAGCTTGTAATCTGGCGGGCGGTCTGACTACGGGTTTGGAGGTCTTGTAGTGGGGCTCTGACAAGGCGTCCTGCTGCAAGACTGACAAACTCATGATCAAGCCCTTAGTAATCAACAAATTTAGGGGTATATTTACAATCCCCTTGCGCCGCCGGTGCATCACTTTTAATCTGGGAAAAGGTGGCGGCGCAAGGGACTTGTAAATAAGCCCCTTAACCTCTACATTTTGTACCCTCTGAAGTGGTTGATCACTGGGGCTAATATCTACTATGCAAAGGAAGCTTCCCTGGACTTCTGCTATTCTTTAAATCACAATGAAATGTCTAAAAAAAGTGTAATAAAATTTTCGGAATTTTACACTCATGTCATATAGGAAATTTCAAATCCCATGAAGGCAACCCCACATTCCACCATCAGAGATTTCAAGCAAAAGTTAAAAATAGTGCAATACTCTAGAGAAAGTGCCTTTTAAAGGGTTATTTTGAACAACTTGAAAATCTCTCAAAGCCTTTTAAATTGTAAAGCAGAGATACTAATGATATCAGCCCCAGAAGGATGAAAGTCTCAGGAATTAGACTCTACAGTCTTGAGGTTGAACAAACCTCCACCACAGCTGTTTTCACAGGAGGCATGACCTGGTGGAAGTGTACCCACTGTTTGCGATTCTGTGCAGAAAACCCAGAATGACCAAGAGCTCTCAGAGAAAAGAACTATGAATATAGCACTTATAATCTGCCACAATGTCAATTCATCAGAGTAAAGACTGCTACCACCTCATCGTACCACCTGTGCTGTCATATCTCAGGTAAAAACATTACAATGTTTGTTATATATCCAGCTAACATATTATTTACAAAAAGTATTTTGATAAATAAGCTACATACAGAGACCTCAGAGGTTTTTGAGGTCATATTTTAAAACTTAAGAGACTGCCCGATTGTGATAAGACACTAGATATTGGCACAAAAGGAAAAGTGAAAAAGTAATTTAAAGTTAATTTTCCTATTGTAAATCAAATGCATACTTTTCCAATAGTGAGATATAATTGACTTTAGATATGACTCAACAGCGGGATCAGTTGGTCAACCTTTCTTCACTAGATAATGACGTCTCTACCCCTGAAATACTGGCAGCCCTTGCTAAAGTGCCTTAAGACAAAGCCCATGGTCCGGATGGTTTTTCAGTTGAATTTTACTCATGCTTTTCTTATATTTTGCTACCACACTTACTATCTTTATTTCATTATTTTCTTTCCAATAAAAAGCTTGTAGTACTTCTTTTTAGAAGCTATGATTTGCTTAATTCCCAAAAAGTCAAATACATCTATTTGCAGTTAATATAGGCCCATATCTCTTATTAATTCAGAATTTTATATTTTTGCAACATTTTGCACTTTGCATTAATAACTTCATTCCAGAATTGATGGTAATAGAGCAATCAAGTTTTGTAAAAGGAAGATTTATGGCAGATAACTCCAGGTAACACACCTGTTTCTGCCATCACATTGGATGGGAAAAGGCTTTTGACTGTGTCAATTGGAGCTTTGTGATGCGAGCATTGAAATGGAATGCTTCGGTCCGAGAATATTAAAGTATATCAGCCTGCTTTACTCTTCACCTAAAACATCAATTTATGCTAACAGACTCCAGTCTTCATATTTTCCATTACCTAGGGACACACAACAAGGTTGCCCCTTGTCAACCATATTGTTCAAATTGTCCCTGGGACCCTTTTTAGAGACTCTTCATCAGTCATCTTCCTTTCATGGTTTTCAGAATACAGACACAGAAGTTAAATTCACTGCGTATGCAGATGATGTTGTTCCTTATATATCAGATTCACAAACTTCCATTCCTGCTTTTGTTAATTTATTAAACAAGTATTCCACTCCACCTGGTTATAATCTAAATATTGATAAGTTGGAGGTTCTGCCTTTGATTAAGGTTTGTTTAAAGGAAATGTTTGCAGACACTGGATTCAAGTGGAATTCTAAACTAATTAAGTGTTTAGGGATTAAGGGCCTGATGTATCAAGTGTTTTCCCGTTCGCAAACGGGACGCTTCTCAGAATTGGCCCGTTTACAAATGGGAAAAAGCCTTTTGGGATGTATCATCCCAAAAGGCATTCACAAAATAGGTAATCACAATTTTTGCGATTACCTATTTTGTGAATGCATTTAGGGAATCGCAATTTGCAATTCCTTAAATGCATTGCAGGAAGCAAGAAAAAATTGCTAACTGGCTTTAGGAATCGCAAATTACCACCAACTTCTAGTTGGTGATAATTTGCAAATTCTTTTAACCCCTTGCATGCTTATGGTGAGCTCAGCTCGTCAAGAGGCACAGTGGAGCTGTGCTCATGACGAGCTAAGCTCGTCATAACTGCCTCTGCCCGCCCACGCGTGGCTGTGCGGGCATTATAAAGGAGTGGGCAGAGTCGTGATGTGTTCAGCTCGTCATGAGCACAGCTCCACTGTGCAGTATGACAAGCTGGGCTCGTCATGAGTACTGCGGCGCCACGCGCGGCACCTCCGCCCCGCACTGCGTGGGAATTAGCCCCGCGTGGAAGGGGTTACAAATGCGCTTTTTAGCACTTTTTAAGTGGCATGTGGCGCACAAACATGCCCATAGGTAACGTATGGGCGCGACATGTGCACACATGCATGTTTCAGGGGTGCATCAGGGTGTCCTTTTGGCATCCTTGCACCCTTGAAATTGCATGCGTAATTTGCGAGTACCTATTTGGTACTCGCAAATTGCGAATGCAATCCTATTGATTCCTATGAGCCTAAAGGCCCATAGGAATGAATTGGAAGGTATTCGTAAATAGCGAATCGCAATTTGCGATTCGCTATTAAGGAATATGTAGGATTCACAAAATGTTTGCAAATCCTACATACATTGCATTTTGCGATTCTTAAATAGCGAATCAGTAAAATTTGCTATTTAAGAATTGCAAAAGCAATTCTTGATACATCTGGCCCTTATTACTCCACCTCCATCACTGAAACAATTCCGATTAATTTAGCTGATGCTCACCATAAAATTCTTAATATGTCAGAGAAGTGGTGGACTTTGTATTTACCTTAATGTGGCAGATCAGACACAATCAAAATGAAGGTGCTACCTGTCATTAATTTCTATTTATGTATGCTACTTGTGGAAAGGGTGGAAATCAAGTATCTCACACATTGTGTAAACCGATTTGGGTGTGGTAAACGGTCACGATTTCCAGAAGTATCACTCCACTTTTTAAACAAATCTTGCCTCATTTGGACAGGGATGAGGATACTACCTTTACTGTATGGTGTCAATTAGAAGGCTCAATGATTTTACTTTTTTCTTTTCACTCTGCGGCTCATATTCCTAACCTTCTGAATCTTTTTCTTCTCCCACTAGTAAGAACTCAATACTCCTGACACATCCAACTCTCACCTGGTCGCTGTCACCCCTGCATGTGGTTCTATAATCCTCTATTTGGTTTACTTTAGTTAGTTTAGTTATAAAGTTTTATATAGCGCGAACATGATCCCGAGGGATATCAGAGCGCTTTACAATTGTGGGGAAAGGAAGGTAACAGTTGCAGAACAAGTGTCAAATAGGAATACAGACAGAAACACATATCAAAATAGAACTCACAGGAAAAGAACAATTACAAGCACACGGAGTCAGCAAAATAATAAGAAAATAACTGGTACATATCGAGATGGAATAGAATCCAGCGCAGGGTTTAAAGGTGTAAGTGCAATGCATTGGAGCAGATGATCCAAAAAACTATTGAGGTAAGAACTTATTCATAAGGAATCTTATGAATTTTATATTTTCCAAGTTAAACAGTTAATGTGGGGCACTGTTATTTTCTCCTCACCTGAAATTCAATGTAAGTATGGTCTCACCTCCTTATCCACACTCAAATATGAGCTGTTGAAGAAGGCTATTTCACAATACATGTCTACTCTTACAAATGCACATTCGTCCTCTCCCAGTACATATTACGAGACATTTAAATTTCCCCTTGCTGCCAAGACCTCTTATATATATGTAAAGATCTTGAATGCATACCTCCTACCCGCTCCGAATCTAATGTTGAGCTACAGTGGGAGTTAGATTTAAACTGTTCCCTTTCAGCTGTGGCCCGCGTAGGTATGAGCGGAGGGGTGGTAGGGCATTGGGATTTTGACTGACGGCCACGAGGGAAAATTATTTATTTATTTAATTTTCCCTTGTCATCATCCGTCAAAATACCCTCCCACCCGGACCCACCGCTCTTACCTACACGTCTGCAGGTGTTCCTTTTCACTACAAACCTGGAATATATTTTGGTCTAAAATCCATCACTCTTCCTGCACAGCTACTACCACAGAAACCTTGTATTATTATGATAATAGGATATTTTTTAACTGCCCATCAATTAAAAGATTTTGGTTGGAAGTTTGGAATAAAATTTCAACAATTTGTACTATTACTTTTTCTTTTGATGTTCTACATACTCTTTTGAGTAGTTCTTTTCAAATTTGGACTGGCAATCGAAAAGTGAATACTTATTGAGAAGGAGTTATTGTGGCTACTTCTTTCTACCTATTTTAACTGTACACTTTTTTGGTTACTGGATGTAAATACTACCTTCCAGCCTCCATGAACTACAGATTTTACTTAATATTCTAACTTTGCATATTTGCTTTATTTAACTGATAATTGTATTAATGGTCAGCTAACAATTGCTTCTTAAGTAAATATATATGATTCTATTACTCTTTCCTTTTCCTCTTTTTCTCTTTTATTCACTCTCTCTCTCTTTTCTTTTTCCACAAAGTACACAAAACACCCAAAAATAAAAATCCTAAGTTACTATGTTGCATATTTTTATTATTTTTCTATAGTTGTATAGTTCTACTTCAGTTACCGTTCTTTACCACATTCTAAAATATTGTTTTGTTTCTGTTCAAAATGTTGACTACCTACAGATATGTTCACTATGTACTTTTCACTGAAATAATTCTAATAAAGCTTTTTCAAACTGAATGAATGAATAAATGAAGTGATATTTGTAAAGCGCTCTACTCCCCCGAAGTGTCAACGTCTGTGCTCAGAGGGAAGAGAGGAGAAAAAGTAATGAGACTGGAGGATTGATGCCGAAAAAGTCAGGGGGCATATTATCAAGCCTGGGCGATAAAATTATCGCCACTTTATCGGCAGGAAACTAAAGTGGCGATAATGGGCTTGATAATATGCCCTATGGAATTCCAATCGAAGCTCATGTTAGATGCCCTTCACATGTAACATGAGCTTCGATTGGAATTCCATAGAGCATATTATCAAGCCCATTATCACCACTTTAGCGGCAGTTCCCTGTCGATAAAGTGGCGATAATGTTAGCGCCCAGGCTTGATAATATGCCCGAGGTTTTTAAGACCTTCCTGAATCTCAGCAGATCAGTAGATGTTTTCAGTTCAATAGGAAGGGAGATCCAAAGATGAGAAGTGGTAATAATGAAACTCCTCCCCCCCCATTGCGACTTTTTGAATCTGGGCACCACCAGGTTATAGGCGGAGGTAGAATAAAGACCGCTAGGAGGAATATACCACAAAAGGTTTTACCTGAAGAATTCGGGGCCGCCTCAATGCAGTGCCCAGAAGGCAATGCACAGAGATTTGAACTCTATTTGTTTTTTGACAGGAAGCCATTGCAGATGGACAAGTGTCGAGGACACAGATTGGCATTTGGGAATGCCCAGAAGAAGCTGTGCTGCTGCATTTCGTAGGATCTGAATTAAAAAAAATTCTGTAAATTGACGAAGAGGGCATGACAGTAATCTATTCTTGAAAGGACAAGAGAGGAGGTCACTGATTTCTGCAGATCTTTAGGAATAAAAGGAAACATTTTCCAAAGAAGTTTATAGTGTGAAATGATGCGGATGTTATAGAGTTTATATGGCCCTCGAATGGGAGCTTGCTGTCAAATATTACTCCTAGGTTCTTAGCTTATAGGTAGGGGTCGGAAGTGTACCTAGCTCCGCTGGCCACCAGGCCGAGGACCATATGGTGGTATTTTTGCCAAAAAGCAGTACCCCTTTTTTACTGGTGTTAAGCTTCAGGCCGTTATGGGTCATCCATTTCCAACATGGTGCCTGCAATTGTGAAAGCGAAGAGCTGTTTCTACTGGATCGCTGGCCACAGAGACCACGATTTGAGTATCACCGGCGTAAGAAACGGCTAAAAAGCCAAAAGATCTAATGAGTTTGGACAGGGGAGCAACATAGACAGCAAAAATGTTTTGCTCACACCACAGGGCAGAGAGAAGGGTGGAGATTTAAAGTTCTCAAGTGCCACAAACTGCTTTCAGTCCGGATTTCAAAAGGGTAAGAGCTTTATCCTTGATGCAGATGGATGCAAGGCGCCCAAGCAGGATTTCATGGTTGACAGAAGAAAGAAAAAAGGTTGAGAAAAGAAATGACAACATTATAACATTATAACATTTTGAAACAAAGGGGAGGTAAGTTTGTGTTGTGTCTTTGCAAAGGGCATATTTTCAACAAGTAAAACTGACATTCAGGGGCATATTCCTAACACCTATCATGAAGGGAACGTCACTTTTTACGACGTTCTTGTGGTGTTAGGGGCTTCGCCTTATTTACAAGGCAGCGTAAGCCTCTTAACCTGGTTTAACGCTGCCTTGTAAATAAGGTCCCTTTTCACGCTATGCTTTGCATGGAAGTGGAGGGCAATGGGTGTTGCTGTGGGCGTTCCACCACAACACCCATTGATTCTGACGCTGCACCCTATTTACAAGGGAGGCGTAAATGGAGGCAGCGCCAGAATTAAAACCAGGGAAAATCTGGTCTTACCCTGGCGCAACGCGAAGAAATGTTTCATTTCTCCTCGATTTTGCTGATTTCATGTGTGCTGTGTTGTGCAGGACACATGAAAACAGCAAAAGGCCAATGAACGTCCCCCTTCCTGCACATAAGCAATCATTTTTAATGTGTTTTCAACTTTTGTATGTGCTGCATTAAGCAGCACTCATAGAAGTTACAAAAAGGCATTTAAAGATTGTTTATGTGCTGGAAGGGGGACCATGCTTCACATAAACAGTCTTCCCCTGTACGCAGACACCCTTGCACTATTTTGTAATGGTGCCTGCATTGGCACTAGGCTGCTAAGTGTAGCACGAGTGCAGGGGGAAACACAGTCCTTAACCATAATCTTGTAAGTATGGGGCAGCCCTGCGTTTCAGAAGTGGAGGAGTGAGGCGTTAAGCCATGACGGGTAACGCCTCTCTCTGCCACTTCCCTTGTAAATATGCCCCTCATTGTTGAATGTTTTGTTGCTTAGGACCTAAGAGTCCTACAAGTGAGGGATGGCTTGTGCCCAACATCTTCTCTATCCCTTACATATGCTGATGACTGTTTCATCATGCCTTGTCTTTCTAGTAAGCAAAGTGAAAATCCCTGTGCTGAACCTGGAGCTCTTAATTTAAATTATTGGTGGGGCCCATGCCTCCTCACTCTAATAAACCTGACGCCTGTGTGTGCATTGACCTCTGGAGCTTTCTTACTGGCATTGCATTGTAGTTGTCCTGCTACAATGGTAAAGTGGCTTGAAGGGGAAACAGACACTGACCTACCAACACATGCCATAATCACCTAACCATCATTCCAGGGGAATGTCTGCTTTACACCTAGTTTGCGCTGTGCGCAGGGGCGGCCTTAGGCATGTGCAAGCTGTGCACCTGCACAGGGCCACCAAACCCCAGGGGCCACCACGCCAATATATATCCTTAATATAATAATCCTCTGAGGATGGATACATATTTTCGTGGCGGCCCCTGGCAGGGATTTGGCGGCCTCCGGCTCTGTTCCACTTCCAAACACCCTGCCCCCCCCTCTTCACTGGCCTCCGCGACTGCGTTCCTCCTGGTTCATGATTGGCTTCTTTTTTTCCCTACCCACTGCTGGCCCGCTGGTACCTTCCTGAGCTCCAGGGGGGCTCCGCCCCACCAGGACCCCCTCTTCCGGGGCCCCCTACCTACGCTCCCTGACCAGGGCCGCCATGAACCTAAAGCCGCCCCTGCTGTGCGTTACATCCATGTAAATTAGACCGGACTTAGTAGATAAAATATGGGAATAAATGCATGTGGTGTACTCGCTTATGCATTAACCAAGCAGTCGTAATTTTCAAAATTATGTAACACCGGTGAGTATAATGGGGAGGTGTTGGAGAAGTGATCTGTGGTAATCTGTTGGCACATGTGAGTAGTACCAGGGGTGCAACACAAGCCCCTGCAGTGCAGGGGAGCCCCCACCCCTTCAGATGCCCCCTCACTCCTCCAGGGGGCCTAATTCAGACCGAGGCCAATTAATATCTATGAGATTTGGTAGAATCGGGCCCCTCCTTACATTCTGAAGGAGGGCCCCCTGATTTTGCATCACGCCGATCTTGAGCACTTGCTCATCTTGACTTAATGGATGTTTACAAAGAAGGGCACGTGCATGTCCGCCACCTTTCAGAACATCTTGGTGACACCTGCTAGATCCAGGGGTAAGAGAAACATACTTTCATGTGAGAAGAAAAGAACAATGAAACTTGATTTTAAGAATTGTTGATTGCTTGTAAGAATATCCCAATTGAGGAGGAGCTACGACGGCAAACAAGATGGCTGCTTAGGTTACCGGCTCTGCCGACCTCCGTATTCCGCCGCAAGATCCTGTACAATATCCTGACCTTACGCCCAGCCTCTGCTTGTATGAAGTGTTCCTCACTCCGATGGCGAAATCCCGACATTTTTATCGGCTGATTTAACGAACTTACACCGAGTTGAAGATCGTGGCCTGTTCCAGCGGTGAAGCCGGGGCCTCAAGTATCTGCAAGGCCGGGCTGCAGTGCAACAACATCGGCTGGGGACCTTGGCAGGGTCCGGTCGATCGTAGTGGAGACTTCATCTATGCCCAAATTTGGTGGCGATTGTTTTCCTTTCCCAGCATCGAGAGAGAGGTGACCTGCTTGCTGACTGAGGGTGGGGATCCCAGTCCCGCGGACCCGACATAGATTCCTGCCGGGGCTCGGCGGGTCAGGACCCCGGCCTGCGGTGTTCCGCCGGGTAAAGCAGAACACGACGGAACACGGATAACGACGGGTCACCGTCCACGCTTGCCCTCTCGTGATCCTGTTCGCTCCCCCCGAAAATGCCAGTTTCACCCGGGGAGCTGATCGTGACTGGTACCGAACTGGTGTCCCCCCCCCCTTGAACTGCAACTGTTTGATTAAAGAGGCTGGGCGGTGTATCACGGTACCCCCTGTGGTCCTTCTTTGCAAGAGAAGCTCTACATCCGTCCTTTGCGACAGGGGGGGGTCTATGTTAGGCGGGGGGACTAAGGGGTCGGGAACATCGTATGACTATGCCCTCCTTCATTCTTCTTTTTCCTTCCTTTAGGGTTTAGGTTAATGGGGCGACAGGCACGCTGCTAGTGGGGTTAGGCTATAGCCATCGGCAGGGGTGCAGGGTGGGGGGTTGGAGGGGGGGGGTTATTTTGCCTTTCTTATTTTCTATGGCCTTTTTTTTCTCCCTTCCCTTTATTCCTTTAGGATCAGTATGGTTTGTGCTTTATTTTGACTCATTGAGACCTGGTATTTAGTGCCCTTGCTTTCTACGTTAAGTTAAGTCGAACTTTTGGGTGGGCAGGCCCTGAGAACTGGCGTTCACAAAAATGTATATTGCTCTGTTGTTTACTCTGATTCGGAAGTCTTAACGCCAGAGTCCCATGAATGGCTGTTTTTATCTGCATATCCTGTTTTCTTGGCCTGTCCCTCGTATCCTATTGTTAGATTGCATGGAACCTGATCCGCTCATTTAAATAATATAAAATGAAACCTTTATTATATCCTGTAATTTATCAATGCATTCTTGTACAAGATCCATCCTGAATCGCTGCCGGACCTCAGGGTTGTCAGCTGAGGAGCTGTGTTATATTTTGATACATCAGGTTTCACTTCTGTTTAGCGGCCGGCCCCTGTGGTTGCAGGCCCGTACTTGTACCTTATGAATGCTGCAATAAAGGTTTTAAAAAAAAAGAATATCCCAAATCACAATATGGAGATCCCATACGAAGCATAGATTATTGACACGCAGGATGGGGACACAGTGGTATTTTTTAAACCTGCAGGACAGGATCACTGTGACTCCCTTCAAGGTCTCACTGAATCCCTCCCATCGCTCCAGGAACGAAAGTTGAGGCTGCTACAAATACCACTGGCTGCTTTGCCTTCTCTTGGGTTCTCTAATTTAAAAGCTTGTACCTGACGCCTCAGGTAAGTACATTCTTACCTCTATTTTGTCACTGAAGCCATTTACTACCACATGGATAAGAAGGGATGTATTTAGACTTCCAAAACAGTCCATTTAGAGCAGAGTGGATCTGTCCAGTGTGTTCAACATTCGGTTCCCTCACCTCTTTAGAGTTGTGGAGACTGATCTATGATGGCACAAATCCACACAAAAAACTCAGTCTTTGTCAGATCTATACTCCCAAAAGAAGTAAGAGGAGCAAAGTAGCGTTTTGCTGGCAATTATAACGGCATACCCTTATCACGACACTTCCTCTACCAAATACAGCTTTGAAGGTGTTCCAGCTTCAGGCATTCGCAGTCAAACTTTAACATTTTCAGGTACAGGTGAGTAGACTAATTATTCTGCCCACCCTTCTCACTGGGCGCCAGCCCAGCAGCTGCCAATGGATCTGAGGGTGGGTGGTCTGGTCCTTCCTGGTCTCTGGTCCATCGCTGTTTCAAAGTAGGCATTCTCCACTGCTGGACCAGCTCCATCACTCCTTCAGAGCCCTCCTGCATTCCCATCAGGTCCTTTCATAAACTTGTCACCATGTTGAGCATGGAGAGAGGGTCTTCGAGTATATGAGGCAGGAGCCACATGCATCTTTGGATGCTACAGACCAGGGCGGTGGGGCGAGAAATGGGGGGAGGGAAATAATAATTTTAAAAAATGCACTTACCTTTTCTCCGCCGACCGCGGCCACTGCATCTTCATTCTATATCCTCCTCTCCACTCAGCAGGAAGCACCCAGCCTGCCAGAATCCCTTGACTGATCACAACGCAGCCTTAACAGCGTTGTGATTGGTCTGAGCGCTGTGGTTCAGTGCTCAGACAGGGACTGGTAGGCTCTGTATATTCCCCGCCCAGGCTGTAATGTAGCCTGGGTGGATAACATGCACCTCTCAGGTCGGTCAAACTGTCATGCGCACTTTAGGTGCAGCCACCACTCCTCCCCCTGTTATGTTGGGGAGCCCATGCCCGCCTGCCTGGCTTCTTCTGCAAGCTGAATGTAAAAACAGAATGTTAATAATGAACATTATTATCATTTTATTGTTTGTATTCAGCTTGCAACTGAAGCAGTGGGGCAACGCTCCTCTGCCTTAGCTGAGTAGCTGCCACTGGCCACATGAGTTGGAGGCAGTAGTTCTCCTAAGTTCTTTATCCAGGTTGCAGCCTCAGCTTCAATAGCTTCTATCAGGTTCACATCCTCCCTACAACAGTAAGTCTCTGTCACGCTTGTCTCCGTGCGCACCCACCAGCATCCCATTACATCATCAGAATCTCTCAGCCACACTCAACTTTTCAAGCACCAAGTCACTCATGCAGGGAATGGAAATAGGCATGACAAAACAGTCCACTTGCCTCTAACAGGGGAGAATGCAGCAGGAATATCTATTGAAGCACAGCAAAGCATCCCTAAACTTTTCATCTACTAAAGATGTGGAGAATTCCTTCTCTGATAGACTAAGATTTGTGGACCATGGGGCAACTACCAGCTCTCCACCTTATGTTCCCACTCTGCATGGTGGAGCCTTTACGCTGATTTAAAGTTGCATCGCCAATAAGGGTTTCTGGATACTTACAGCCTGATTCATGAAAAACGGGATTTGCGATTCTCAAATAGCGAAAAATTGCGATTCGCTATTGAGAAATCGTAAATCTGAATTCATGAAGATTAGCGATAAAAAAATGCGATTCGCACGCGGGCGCAAATTCCGTTTGCGATTAACGATAATCGCAGAAAAATCGCTATTTCCGGCTACCCGCGTCGGGATTGCGATATCGCAAATAGCGATATCGCTATTTGCGATATCGCTAATTGCGAGATCGCAAAATCGCAAGATCGGGAAAACGGGAAGTCGCATTTCGAGCACAGTGATGACATCACAACCAGGAAGCAGCCAGTTCCCACCCCCATTCACCACAGTGAGGCAGACCTCGAGTGAGCAAGTGGGAGAGCTCCTGCTATTCTACTGTTGATTCCTACTCTGCAACAACATTGCTGCCATGTCTGAGGAACCTGTTCCTGGCCCCAGCAACACCACAGGGCGGAAGAGGAAGCTGAAATTTTCAGAACAGGAGCTGGAGCATTTGATCGAAAGGGTGGTGGCCAACCACGCCAAACTGTTCGGCAAAGACTCCAGGAGGGTCCCGGAGCAGGAAAAAAGGAGGATCTGGCAGGGAATAGCCTCCACCGTCAACTCCGTGGGTGTGGCCGATAGGTCACTCGACAAACTTAAAAAAAGATGGTACGACCTCCGAGGTCGTGCCAAAGAGAAGGTGGCGGAGCGCCTTGGAGAGGCATCGGGCACTGGAGGGGGAGGACCCACAATCCCTCCAAACACAGCCTTTGAGGACCAAGTGGAAGACACCCTTGAGAGGGAGGCGTGCATTGGATTCACACGTCTGGACTCATCCCGCCCCACCCAAGACACCCAAGGTAAGTGGCATGCGACTGCGACCCTGTCCCCTATGAATGTCCATGACCATATAGGCTCCCATAATGTTCCATAGTCATGCCATTGTTGCACATCAGGGAATGCCCTGAAGCATTGTGGGACATGTAGTGTGGCCACAATGTAGTAGTACCACAATGCAGCCAGACAGGTTCCAAAGTACGCAAAGCCACAGCCAGTCAGGGAATGTCACCCAGCATGCATGTAGCAACTGCACGTCTGACAGATACATGCAACTAATGATCGTCCACTTACCCTCACAGGTGGCGCTGAAAGCAGCGACAGCGAAAGGCTGCTAATAGATGAGGAGGCCCAGGAGGAGGAGGAGGTGCCACCACAAACACAGGCACAAGCCCCTGCCGCAGCAACAACACCAGCAGCCAGGTCCACCAGCAGTGTGCCCCCTGCGTCTGGCGCACCACCTACAGCCGCAGCCAGGCCCGCGAATATTGTGCCCCCTGCGTCTGGCGCACCACCTACAGCCGCAGGCAGGCCCGCGACTATTGTGCCCCCTGCGTCTGGCGCACCAACTACAGCCGCAGCCAGGCCCGCGATGAGTGTGCCTCCAGTCCCTGCCGCACCAGCAACGCCTGCTGTGACACCACCAGCAGCTGGTGCTACTACATCTGGGCCTGCGACAGCGGCAACACTGCGGCCAGCCACAGTGTCAGGCCAGCAGAGCAGGCGTGGCAGGTCTCGCCAGCACACCACTGCAGCAATCAGCAGGAGGGGCAATGGACAGGGGCTGGCGCGAATGAGCGTCGAAAGACGCATGTTGCGTATCCATCAGCGCCAGGCACGGCAGCAAGGTGCCATACAGCTCCAGCTGTACAAGATTGGGCGCAATGTGGCCGGAGTGGGGGACCGCATGGACCGCATGACGGCGGCCATGGCAGGTATGGGGGACCGCATGGACAACATGACTGCAGCCATGGCAGGTGTGGGGGAGGGAATGGCCCGCATGACTGCAGCCATGGAGGCCAACACTGCAGCGATGACAACTCAGCGCACCGCAGCACGCCGGCGCCACCATCAGCTTATGAGCTAGTTGGCCGCCTACAGCAGGTCCAATTATCTTGCAGGCCAATGCAACATCACAGTTGTCGCGGCGGTCCCTTGCACAGCAGCACCAACTCATCCAGTGCTGTGAGGATATGACCAGGGTCCTGGAGCACCTGACCACGGCGGTGACAGCACTACACCCTCCTGCTCTACCTGCCACTGTTGGGGGTGATGATGTCAGTGAGGGGACATCCAGCATTAGCAGCCACTCTGCCTCACAAGTCCCACCACTCAGGCGCAGCACCAGGCCCACGGCAGGTACAGGTGCCCCGGAAGAGGATGAGCCTCAGAGGCGCTTGGGTGGAATGCGCAGGAGGCGCAATTGACTACATATGACAATTACAGGCACAGGCTGACTATAAGCCTGCCCTGTCCTTTGACACAGCAGTATGCAGTAATACTGTTAGTAAAGAAGAAAGTTGAAGTGGTACCATTATTGTGATTGAAACAATTATATTTATTTTTGCAGCACACATTAGCGTTGTGTCATTATTACATTTTGCATGCATTTGTGATTTGTGGGGTGAGGGAAGAGGGTGCACTAGAAACTGTTCACTGTGATGTGGTTGCGACGTCTGTGGCCTTCAGCTGGGTTCTCCCCGCGTGCATGGCGCGCATGTGCAGGTGGCCGGTTGTCCCCTTCAGATTCACTGCCAGAGATGTCGACAGGTATCCGGCGCTTGGTTGCAATGTTATGTAGTATTGCGCAGACAGCCACAATGCGGCAGCACACTGCAGGACTGTAATACATGGCCCCACCTGTCTTGTGCAGTATGCGGAACCTGCTCTTGAGCAGCCCAAATGTCCTTTCTATACAATTCCTTGTCCGTATGTGTGCAATATTGTAGCGCCGTTGCTGGGGTGTAGCAGGGTTGAGGTATGGGGTCAGGAGGTATTCACAGAGGGCGTAGCCACTGTCACCTGAATGAGGGGAGCAGAGGGTGATTGCCTGTGCTGCGCTGCTACCTAATAGCAATGTGACATTGTCGACAAAGTGTACTTACCAAGTAGGTGTCCTTCCCCAAAGTCTCCCCTGACCAGTCGTGTGTGGAGGCCGCTGTGCCGGAATATGAATGAGTCGTGTGTACTCCCTGGGTACTGTGCCACTATGTCCGTGATGTATGTCTTAGCATTGCAGACCATCTGTATGTTGAGGGAGTGGTAGGACTTGCGATTGCGGAACATATACTCCGTGGCAGCTGGTGGGCAGATGGCGATGTGGGTACAGTCTATGCATCCGAGTACATGTGGAAAATGGGCTACATTGTAGAATTGTAGCTTGGTCAAGTCCAAATCCTGTTGGCTGGTGGGAAATGTGATGTGACGGTGTAGCTGGGTGAGCATAGCGTCAACAAAAGTCTGGAGGCAGCATGACATGGTGGGCTGGGATATCCCCCCAGCAGCCACTACTATCCCCTTCAAGCTCCCGGAGGCCAGGAGGTGCAGGCTACACAATACCTGCACATGTGTAGGCACCGCATTGGTACGCCTTGTTGGGTGCTGCATCAGGGGGTCAAGGTCCTGTATTAGCTGCATTATCATTTCCCCATTCAGCCTGTATTTTGCATATATCTGCTCTCTGGTTTGGCCCAGCAAGGTGACCCGCTGGCGGAAAATCCTGTCCTGGATCCTGCGTCTCCTCTGTGCTGCTCGCTGTAGACTTCGACGCCTGACCATCATGTACATTCCTGGCATTGTGGAACTCCTAATGCTGCTGCTGATTGTCCTTATGTGTGATTGGTCAGGCCTGTACCTCATACTGATTGGCCAACGGTTTTTTAAAAGGAAATTTTTGATGGCTTTTATGGTTACCACCTCCTTTGAGTTGTCCTTAATTTGCGCCGCGCAAACTGCGATTTTTGGGTTTTTCGCTATTTGCGATTTTTCATGAATGCCGATTGCGATAGTATTGCGAATTCGCAATTTATTTCGCAGAATCCGTGGATTGTCGCATTTTCCGATTCGCTAATGCTCTCCTACCGGGATTCTGCAATTTTAATTGCGAATTCGCAATTATGGGTTTGCGAATTCGCTATTTTCTTGTTGAATCCCGATTACGGATATTGCGCCCGCAATTGCATTTTCGCAGCGATTGCGGGCACAATTTAGCTTCATGAATCAGGCGGTTAGTCCAATAGGGCTTAAAAGATCTAACCATGCGATTCTCCGAAAGTGTCAAATGTAGCTACTGGAAAGATGGCCATCACTTGACCAATGTGGACAATGATGAAGTGCTGAATCAAGTGCTAGCACTGTGATAGAGGAGAAAGTTGTGTGATCGCAACAACCAATCAGATGGCACCAGAAACTACTGGGAAGATGTCTGCCTCTAGGCCACTATGGACAGTGGGGAACCGGTGAAACTTGAGTTGCAACTCACAGTAGACTTGGCGATCATCCTCACGCAAGGAGCAGGTCACAAGAAAGGAGCAATCTAGACCTTTCTTTCATTTTGAGAGCTTTTGGATACTTCAAAAAAGAACTTTTGGAAGTTGTGGGACCATGGCATCTCATCAAATCGAAGCAGAAAAAATGTGCTAGTTTTGGAACCGAGCAAGCAGGGAAACAGATGCAAGCATTCAAAATACAGCTGCTCATTCGCCGTAGACCTGGCGCCTTGCTATTCTTCCCCAAATTTCTGTCTCTTAGTATGACATTACCATAGTCATTAGTGAGAGTGGGAACAAATAAAAAGAAGCTTTCTCTGTTCTCGTGCTCTAAGATGCTTGCATGGAGGGTGCATCATTACTGCAGTCAATGACTACACACAGATGCTGTCTTCTTGCATTGACTGCTGAGAGCAAAGCAAGGTGGGCTAGAAAGGGCCTTTGAAAGCTCAGTCTGCTGAAGTGGGATCCGTAGCAGCCCTCCAACAGGTGTGATATAAAGGGCCGGCGGTGTGTCGATGGGGCTCACGACAATGGCGCAGCTGATGGTTGAGGTTTGCATCCTGGAGAGGGGGATGTTAGGTATTTCTGACAACAGATGAATAGAGGTTTCAAAGCAGCCAAAACAGAGCAAATGGCAGGTACACCTGTGGCATACAGGGGGCTGCACAAAGCAGTCTGAAGGAGAAGAGCTGAAAGGCACCATGTGTGTCTGAAAAAAGAATTGAGAACATCACTTGAGACAGGTGGGAGGAAAGATGCAGCAATACCAGGGAAACAGGCTTTGGGTGAAACAGAACAACAGTAGAAACTCTGTTACAAGAATTATAAACGTGCATCCAGCCTTACATCTTAAAACAGTGAAACAAACTAACCACCAATAACCCTTAAATCCCTTCCCCTCACAGCCAAGCAGCCCCAGACCTCCTTTAGCACAACATCTGAATACTGTCCATCATCATCCCCTCGTAGCGGGCTATACGGCTATTAAAGGCCCGCTCCAGCGTTAAAGGGCCGAGCCGAAGGTAAGAGCCTTTAACGAGGGAACGGGACTTTAATAGCCAGTATAGCCCAGCTATGAAGGGCTATAAGCCTATTAGAACATTCTGCCACTAGAGGGCCTTTGTGAAAACTTTGGAATGTTGCTTTGCGGGCCTTTACCGGCCAGTAGAAGCACCGAGCACTCCATTGTATTCAATGGAGTGCTCCACATTCCAATGTTCTAATATAGCCTTATAGCCCGCCGTAGCTGGCAATACCGGCTATTAAAGGCCCGCTACATGCTTAAAGGCCCGAGACGAAGGCGAGGGACTTTAACAAAGCAGCAGGACTTTATTGCCAGTATAGCCCTGCTACGAAGGGCTATAAGGCTATTAGAACATTCTGCGACTAGAGGGCAGAATGTTCTAACAAATAAAACAAAGCCTTCAGGGAGCACGAGGGGATTGGAATCCCCTCAGGCTCCCTGAAGCCTTTGTTCAAGCCAGAGCTGTGAACAAAGAAACATTGGAATGTTGGAGCTCTGGGCTTCTACCAGCCATTATGAACCCGGAGCTACTCCATTTTTTCAATGGAGCTACCAACATTCCAATGTTCTAATTAGTCTTGCAATCCACCTCCCATTTAAAAGATGGCTGAGTCGTATTTTTAGCAGGAGTTAAAATCCTGCGATAAAGGGGGCTTAGCGCGGCTTTCATTCTGGCATCGCGGGTCCGGTGCAGCCTTGTTAATATCCCGAAGCTGTCTTAGCGAGTGTTTGTCATGGAGTTGTGTGAAGGAACGCCCATTTTGCATGTCATTAGCGATAAACACTGCTGACATATAAAATGGCAAAAAAAAGGCTGCTAACTCATGGTAACAAGGGCTAATGCTTCTTAGCGAGTCATTGTTAATAGTGCGATAGAAAAATTGCCGCTTCTTCAGCGATATGTACAGAAAAAGCAGCGATATTTCTCTTGATAATATGCCGCTATGTGGTTTCTAAGTCAAGACAGTTCTAACATGTACAGTTTAGGTGTTGGAACCTAGTGAGATCTCACTATATTCTAGCCCTTGCAATCTTTCACATCGCATCACCTTTAGCCCGGTTATTCCTCTTTAGAACAGTCTTCCCCTCCCTAATGTTGGTCTCTTTTTTCTGCAAACACCTGACTCACTCATCTTGTCAGGTGCGGATGTGGTTGGACCTTTTCATCAACTCATCTGCAGATCTCGCTCCTTCCTAGCTTGTCACTCAGCTTCATAATTGTGGGTGGTCTGGTGAGCTGGCTAGTGGGTGCCAAAGTTCTTGCCACCACTATAGTGAGCTGGATGTAGGAGGTCAGTCATTAACCGTCTTAAATTAAAGGTGACCCCTTGTAGAAGCCACGCAGCTTGTCGAACACAAACACACTTTCCAGAATGACCCATCTGGACAGTAATAGCTAAAAGCACCAAAAAGCAAAACACCCACAAAGGCATTTGGGATAATCAAGTCCCGGAAGCTAATTTTGTAACATGCAAGTATTCAAATGTAATGCTATGACAGAGTCTGGTCTTAAGGCTTGTATGTACTAGTCCATAGTGACCGAACAGAAGCTCAAACTTCAGGCTTGCATTTACTGGTCTATAATTGAAGTTTTCCAAGATGCAGATCAAATGAGTACATTTCTTGTATATTATTGGTGGCCACACATCAAGGAACCATACAGCAACTGCTCCAGCAACAACTGACTCTTTTCAGCCCCCCATTCCGATCCACCTTCTAATTCTGATTGCAGACCTTATGCAGGCAGGGTAAAACTCATCTTTTTTTTAACAAAAGCAAATAAAAAGAAAAATTCTACATTTGGTTGATTGGACAAACATAATTGAAAGAAATTGCATGTGTATACATTAAAAATTAAGAATTAATATAATCATAATACAATACATAAGTAATTCATAAATACATATTTACCAAAAACTTATATTGTAGTAAATTCAGCCCACAAGGAACTCCTTCAATTTCCAAAGCCTCTGTTATTTCCTCGGGTGACTACTTCTCTAGCTATGAACACCAGGATCTATCGCACTGACTAATTCCTTCATACTCTTTCCCTCTGTCTCACCTAGATTATAACTAGTAACTCTCCTAGCTTGTAAGTCCACTTTTATTTGGCTTGTAAGACAACCATATTATTCAGAACATTGAAGACGCTCTTAAGTGGTGAGAATTAAGATTCCCTTTTCTCAGACCCTCCACTCAGTCAAACCCTTACCCAATGACCAATCTCACTTACAGACCTTTGCCTATGGAGCTCATCTTACTGTTGATGTTTCTTCACCACTCTTTCTTTGATCACCTCTCAAGAACACTGCTTTTCTTTGCACTTACTCATCCATCTTGGAAATTTCATTGGAAAGAACATGGACCCGCCAACACAGAAATTGGTGTTTCTTCCATTGTTGATTATGGCGTGTTTCGGTAACTCCACAGTTTTTTTTTGTCTTGGGATCCCATTCTAAATTACTGTGCTGTATGAACTAAAGACATTCATCACAATAGACAATGAAAATGCCCTCTATAAATCAGTTCTCCCTGAGGTGTTACATTGCTGCTTTATAATGCTTTTATACTCTGCAAATCTGAAAACTGCTTCATGGAATCAGACACAATCTTCTGTCCACTCTCTTTTGCATCGCTGCAAGCCTCCACGGCCTTTGTGTAACATGTCTATCATTCTTACTCTCAACCCTCCTGAACAACAAACCTATCAAACGGGTATCTCAAACATTTCACTGCAATTAATCTGGTTCAGGCCACTTTGTAAGTACCTAATAACACCTCCTTGTCACTGCCAATCCTTAGCCAAATCATTCATAATCTCAGACAATGTTAGGAATCGAGTTCCTGGTTGACTAGGGTGGAAGCCGTGGTCAAACAGTAATCACAATCGTAGTCAGGGTAAGTGACAAATACACTATAAATAAACCCGCGCTCACCCTCTGGTAGCTTGGCACAGAGAAGTCAGGTTTAACTTGGAGGCAATGTGTAAAGTAGTTGTGCAACACTTCGAACAGTAAAACAGTGAAAACACCACACAAAATGTTTCCACATCAGGTTAGAAAAATAGCTCTTAATTTAATAAATAAAACAAGACCAAAATGACAAAATCCAATAAGTAGAACTTGAGATGTGATTTTTAAAAGAAGAAACTGTAAAATAGCAGGGGGATGGGAGCACATTGCCTCACATCACAGCAAAGTCCGCCCCTTAGAATTATGGTAAATGCAGGACAATGTTTAGTGTTTACTTGAATATTAGCTGTAGTTTTTCACCAGAGTTGGTGCAGATAGTGCTGTTTACAGCGGCAGTCAGTGCACGCGGGAGAGGGATGCAAGGGAGGGAGCCGACAGATGAAAGAATAGGGAAAATTGAATAAATAAATAAATCTTGTTCCGTCATCTGTCGACATCCACCCCGCCCACCACGTTTAACTGCACCGACAACCACTGGCTGTTTATCTCTAGACGTGTGAATCTGGATTTAATCCTTCATCAGTAGAGATCAGAAAGACGAATTACATCAGAGGTTGCTGAGAATGCGGCCACGGTCCTCTCAGGTTTTAGTACCTTTCATTGGCACACAGGTGCATCTCCAAAAGCTCGTCAGCTCGCTTGCTCAATGGGGATGGGAGCACACTGCCTCACATTACGCCAAAGTCCACCCTTTAGGATGGTAAATGCAGTACAAAGTTTGTGCTTACTTGAATATTAGCTGCAGTTTTTCACCAACTGTTAAATAGCGCTGAGAAGCATATTTGCGCCTATTTGGGGTATCTGGTCACAACGGACCAGGACAAAGTCAAAAGTTCAGACCAACCACATTGGATCGCGGGCCCGATACAGGGACCCAGTGAGGCCTTAAGCGTAAAAAAGTCATTGGCAAAAGCTATTCAAATTGCTAAGTGAATGGAAAACTCATTTTAGTATGTGAAATTACTGAATTATAGGGACCAAAGTAAAAGATATCATGATAGTGCTGGAGTTCATGCCATCTTTAAAAAACATAAAACGAAGTATAAAGAAACTGGCAAGGAAATCTGAGAGAAACAAATTGCCTGCTTGTTTATCCTTTCTTTTATGTTTTCTTGAAAGATAGCAAATGGTCCCTATAATTTAGTTATTGCACATACTTAAATGCGTTTTCCATTCGCTTAGCAATTTGAATCGCTTTTCCAATGATTTTTTTGCACTTAAGAGTTCCTCCTGAATCCTAACATTGTTCGTTCTTAGGTGGTACCCTATAATTTCCTGATGCAAATCTCTAAATTCACATATTGTGGCGAGAGTGTGTAATAACGAAACCTACAGCTTGCTCTACACTCTCTCAGGAATTCTGGGGCATATTACCAAGCAATAGCGATAATTATCGCTATTGCTTGGTTAGAGACAAAAATTTACCGCTGAGCTGCGGCGATTTTTACCGCAAATAAACCTTGGTATTACCAAGGTTTATCGCAAATGCGATAAAAATCGCCGCAATGCATGAATATCGCTGAAAAGTCAGCGATATTCATGCATTACCGAACTAATGCTCTTAGCCATGTTATCCACATCCCATTGGATAACATGGCTAAGAACTGCTCAGGGCAGGTGTTAGCTTTTGGAGATATTCGCGCTTAGCGCGAATATCTCCAAAAGTTGGTAATAGGAGATAGCGATGTTAGCGACTGTTTTCAGTCCCTAACATCTTGGCACGCCCACTTTGCATGTCATTAGTGATAAATATCACTGACATGCAAAGTGAGCCCAAGATGGTCGCTATCTCCTACTAGCTGTCGCTAACTGGTGTTAGCGACAGCTAGGTAATAGGGAGATCATTTTATCTCCGCTTCCTTGGCTTTTAAAGCCAAAAAAGCGGAGATAAACCCCTCTTGATAATATGCCCCTCTGTTCTTTGGAAAATAATCTAAGCCTTTCAACTCCCACCTTCACTTTGACTTTACAAGTCTCTTCCAGCTCTTCATGGTCACTATCTTTAAAACCCGTAATATCATTGCTGTTCGATTCTTGTGGGGACACACTCAGTTGATTTAACACTTTTTTACCCGAAAAGCACAGAATGTGTCTTGATAAGGCACATTTGTGCTTCAGTACAAATATTTCGCCACGTACACCTTCAAACTACTAACAGCATCTCCCCAGTCCTTTCAGCACATGGTTGGTTCACCTGGCTGCAGGTACTACATTACTCCATTTTATGTAAATGCCGATAGTTTTAATTATGTAAAAGCATAGAATAAAAGGGACCGATTCAAAGAACTAACCTAAGACAAAATCCTAAACTTACTACCATTTTGGTATTCACAGAAGGCACTTTCTTCAATGAGTAACACCTACCTAGCCATCATCACACTCACTCAGTAGCTGACATACTGCTGAGCATTGCTTGAAGAGCGCTAATATTGTAATGCCTTCATCATGGTCAACTATTATAGGACATTCTGTGTTTAAAGAACGGATTAGTAGTGATAAAAAGGAAATGGCTACTCGATAACCAGGTTCAGGTTTATGTAGCGTGACTGACAGCACTGGCGTAACAAAAACTGAGGGGGCCTCACTGCAAGGTACGTAGAGGGGCCCCCTCCGGGCTCAATCATGAGCTCTCTGGCCAGAGGGCAGTGTCGAGGGGGCCTCTTGGAGCTTGGGCCCCCCCCCGCACCGCGTGGGCTCCGGGGGCCTATGTTACGCCCCTGACTGACAGGCTTCTAGGAGGATAACTTTTCATCACTTTTGTAGAATCTGTAGGTGACGAGAAAGTGTGTGGTAGGATTTTATGTGAGAGTGATCTGGGGAGCGCTAGGCGCTATGACACAAGCAGGAGTATTACGACAAGGCGTTCATGATGGGCTGGCGGGTGCAGGAGAGAAGCTGGTGGGGATTGCAGGTTTGCCAGAATGGGTTAGGTTTTAAGACCGATGCTCACAGACTTATTTGTGTGCAGTCTGCCATTCTGCAGAAGGTGGTGCTGAGGGCCTCTGGAAACATCTGGGTGTAGGTTCTACTTTTCAACGCAGTGCAGCTGCAGCACCAGGTGGTCTCTTGGATGGCAAAATAATAAAGGGCCCGATTCACAGAAAGAACTTAAGACTCAATCCTAAACGTACTACTATTTTGGTATTCACAGAATGCACTTACTACTTTTGGCATTCACAGAATGAACTTACTACTTTTGGTATTCACAGAAGTTAGGATTTTGTCTTAAGTTTGTCTTAAGACAAACTTAAGACAGACTGAAGACAGACTTAAGACAGACTCAAGACATACTTAAGACAGACTTAAGACAAATTCCTAACTTAAGTCTGTCTTAAGTTTGTCTTAAGACAAATTTAAGACAAAATCCTAACTTCTGTGAATACCAAAAGTAGTAAGTTCATTCTGTGAATACCAAAAGTAGTAAGTGAAGTAGTGTGGCTCACTGGTTAGAGGCGGCAGACCCGAGAGCAGAGGACGGCCCGGGACCAGGGTTCGATTCCCGGCGCGGCAGGTTTCTGGACCAGGGTCAGCGGACTCGATAATTCTCGCCTCGGTGCCCACTCTGATCAGCGATCACACTCGGCAACTCTGGGCATTAGCTTGCCTCATCTTCACTAACGGCCCCACCAGACCGCCGGGGATGCCTGGTCTCACCCTGGAGATACCCATTAAGGGACCATCTCTCAGGGAAGCCAGGAAGGGTTTCGCAGCGGTCGAAGCGCCTTGGGACCCTCCGGGTAAGTAGTGCGCTATATAAATGCCTATACATTTACATTTACATTTACACATAAGTGCATTCTGTGAATGCCAAAAGTAGTAAGTGCATTCTGTGAATGCCAAAATAGTAGTACGTTTAGGATTGAGTCTTAAGTTCATTCTGTGAATCGGGCCCAAAATGTGTATTTGATTTTGTCACAAACATAGTGAGTTATTGCTGGACTATTCAATGCATTCTTTTATTGTAGATGTGGTACTCACAGGGTTGTCTGGATCAAAGATAGAATGGATCATCTCTCAATAGGGTGGGTGAAATGTTAAGACCAGGCATGTGCGGAAGCAGTTGTCCATTCCAGTAGTGGCTGATCACATATTATAGCTTGTTGATCTGATGGGATCAGGTCTGCCTGACACTGAGGTGTCCCCAACATATGATGGATACTGTGGTGTTCCACGGTGAAGTGGGGGGGTGCTGGTTATTATAGAAGAAACTTTGAAAAAGATTTCCTATGGCACACAAGGTACTGGCCTGTTTGCACCCTGCTTGTTGGATTTGCCGGCAAGAAAGATGGAACGGGAATCATACTGTCCCATGAATAGTGGGGCGCAGATACAAAATAAACTGGAACATTGGGGATGTGGGGCACTGTTTGGGTGCAAAGATTGATGCACGGCTTGATCGTGTTTGACTTACACGCTAGTTTAGGCTGGACAGGGACTTCATTCATTGATTGACGCTGATACGTGTTAATGATATTCTTGAAATCGCAGAGCGACTTATTGGTGGTAATTAATTGCTGTTGGTGGATACAGGAGGGGCACCATCTGGGGAGGAATCATGTCCCATTCGATGGCTGCCGACGGGTCAGTACAGGATCAAGAATAAACTGAATGGAGGAAAAGTGGGATTCCCCAGTTAGCAGAGCAGCTAATTAGACAAGGTAATTAGTGACTAAATTATGATGAAGGGGGAGAACCACATGCTCCGCTGTGGAAGGGTTGGGGAGCAGAAGATAGTTAATGATTTTAATAAGGCTCCCACACCAGATGCAAGGTGTTGACCCTTCGTTGTGTGTTGCCCTTTAGCAATCACCTCCTTACCCCCACAGATGGTACGCCTCTATTCTGTGGAACAGGAGGAGAAAGGCCGCCTCTAATATTGCGCTAATCCTAAACCAGTCAAAGACAGACATCTTTCAAATCTGTTCAGTAGCCACAAGCGTGTTTCGCAGTTCTTGGGCTCGCTGTCAAGATGTCGTTGAAGTGCTTTGAGAACAACAAACCTCGATGGCTGTCTAACAAACATCCCAGAAAGAGTAAAAAGAAAATGGCTGCTCAGGCAAGCGGTTGCCTCCCACATCTCCCCCCACGTGCTTCCGCAACATGGTTCCTCCCTGCAGACTCGCTGGAGAGGAGCTCCAGATGGCTGGCTTGTTTCACAGACACTTGTCTGTAAACCATACAGCTCTTAAAACAAAAAAATCACGCCATTGTTTTCACGCCTGTACCCTGCCAGCGTCTTTGCGATGCGGAGCCCGTGTTCCACCATACCCCGCGCAGCAGCGAACATTGTTCAGGAGGGCAAGGTGCAGCTGTCAAATCGTCTCTTTTCCAACAGACGCCTTAATCAGCTGTCTCTCAAGAACCTCTGCAATTAACCTGAAATCCCTGGCTTGATACTCTCATTATCCCCCCTTTCTTTTCATTTTAGGAGTTGGTATGGGCCCTTGCGAATCCTGCAGAGAGCTGCACACCCTACCACTTGCGCTTCAATTTTAAAGGAGCCTGGGACGTGATTTTTCTGCTAATTACAAGTAATAAATAATGAACATCTAGATATGAGGCTATTAAAATATTGTAAAGAATACACTAGCATTCTCCTCTAGACTACACCATTGTTGAGTGAAATAATATGTCTAGGTTGTCAAGTTTTAACATGTTGCTGATACAATTCATTATTTTATTGTCTAGAGACCATTAAGCCTGTAATTATTTTTGAAGAGCTTCTTCCTGATATCTCTCCTGTGGAAATGCAATTTTTTGGTGGTTTGATCTATTATGTTATTTAATTAGAGGACGAGCCAGCGCAAGACCAAAGACCTCACCCTAAATAACTAGTGAATTTTGTGTTGTTCTAGGCACTAATCAAATGTAATTTACAGCAACCAAGGGTTGAGGCGTCTGACCAATTATCTCTCTCTGCACATTGTGCACTGATAGTATAAACTCCTCAAAGTAGTTAAAGCTGAGTCTAGCCACACCTAAAAATCAGAAAGAAGGTTTTTTTGGGGGGTTGGGGGTCATACCCAATGTGTCAGAAAGGGAAATATCTGTGATTGCCATCCATGAATGTCTGATGAGAAAAAATGGTATGGATGTCTGTGCAATTTATAGAACCCATTCACCTTTCATAATGGCAGTGGTCCTATTTTTTGTGGCTGACAGAGTGTTTCAGCGACCACAAATATTTGCAATTTGTTCATCTTGATGATTTTGGCTACTACAGTACAAACTCTCCTAAGACTGAAATAGAAAGGGAAGATGGAGCATTAGCTATTTTATGAACGGATGTAAGAATCCATAGACCCTCCTCACATGTCATGGAGAAGAATGAGAGTGCAACAATATTTATGAGATGAAGCACCCCGTCACACATTATAAGGATGTTGTAAGTCACTGAGGACTTCGGTGACCAAATAGAGGAATAAGGCCAAAGGCTGAGTACCTTCATAAGGCCATGGAAGTCCAAAGTGAATTGCAATATCTTTATAATGTACTGCAGGTATACTATATTCCTTATGATACATAGTCACACCATCCCATTTCCCTTAAACCACTTAAAATCTTGGTGCGTTCCTGTTTAATATGAATAAATAAAAAGTGGAATCCCTATTCCGAAATGAAACACACCAAAAAAGCGGTTAGATATTTGTTGCAAATAAATAGTGTGATCAATTCAATACCAATCGGATTTCAAAAAACACGTTAGCTTTGGAATGTGTAGAAACATGAAGAGATATTCTATCTTTTCTATAATTACCTAAGGCATGTGTAGGAAATGTGGTAACTGGTGAGAGGGTTGGAACTGAAGCAGCAACCACAATCCTTGTCAGGGTGACTCTCAACCAAACCCCAAATTAACCTGTGCTGGCTTGGCACACAGCAGTCGGGCTGGACTTAGAGGCAATGTGTAAAGTATAAATGCAACATTTTAAACCGTAATATTGAGAAAACATCACAGAGGAAAATCCCACACCTATTTAGAAAAATTGAGTACATTTTATTAAATAAATCAAGACCAAAACAACAACAAAATCCAATCAGTAGAACCAGAGGTAGGCAATTTAGAAAATGTAAGTGAAAATAGTGCCAAAAAGCACAAAGCACCAACTGTGGTTGTTTGGTAGCGTTAGACCGGGACAAAATCACAAGTTCAGTCCAAGCCATGATAGAGCACGGGTCAGCCAAAGGGACCCAGGTAGGCCGGCTGAACAAGAGTACCTTAAATCCTGGTTGGTAAGAGTTACGGAGTCGCACTTCGAGAATGCAAAATGCAGCCAGTACTGAAGGCCAACCAGTAGCATTTAATTTACAGGCCTTGGGCACAGAAAGTACCACTTTACTATGGTCTAACAGGTAAATTAAAGTGCAAGTTGGGTGTAAGCCAATTCTACCATGTTTTCAGGAGAGAGCACAAACACTTCAACACTGATTAGCAGTGGCGTAAAGTGCACTGAGGCCGAAAGCCATCCAAAACAAAGTCAACAAAACTGGAGGCTTGAAGGTAAAAAGCTATGAGTGAACAACGCCAAGGATGCCAGGTCTATCGGCATGCACAAAATACACCTTTCCTTAAGTATCTCCTTTCTGCTTATGTCTGTTCATCTGAAACACAGAGCAGAATTTTGAAAAAATCCATGTTTTGTTTTCTTGTTTTTTTAAACTGCAGGTTTAGTTATGCGGCATTTCACCCTGGCTCTGGCAGTATGCTTTTAAACATCCGAATCCACCTATAATGAATTGTTACAGCTCAGCATTTTTGTACTTTCTTCGTTACAGGTGACTAGGTATGACACATGTCGCCAATAATAAGGAAATGAAAGATGGGTTTTTATTATAGTACATGGGATTGCGGGATCCCATGTACTATATATTGCATACATAGCCTGATTCTGTGAGACTTTTCTGTTAAGCTGATCTGCCATAGCCCTAAAAACCGCATAAACTTCACTGAAGAAATCGCTGAATTCCTCGCCACTACATCAATTATTGCAATAGCATTTTTCGCCTGGACATACTGATATTCTGGACCTTAAAAGCATGAAGTATCCTCATCTAAGGACCAACTCATATAAAAATCATCACCTTCAACATCGTCTTTACAGCACACCGACTTCTGCAGCAGGTGAATTAACCCTTGCCATAAAAGGGGGATGAGAACCAGAGACTGACCAAGCTCCAGAACCCTAGAATCCATTTATTATATTACATTTTTATGAATCTTTTGGCACCAAGATGAGCAAACTCCACTGGAGCATTCCGGAGATTTTTAAGTAAACTAGAAATCTTAGCTTTTTAGTTCAAAGAGCAAACAAGCACTGGTAAAGTTTGAAAACTTTTAAATAGATGTGTTCGATTGCTCTGACCCGGTATAGGTGACCAGTTCCAAAAGGGAGAAGATCAGGGGGCCAGAAAGTAGGTTTTGGACATTTACCTGGTCTCTGTAAAGTCATTTTTCTCCCTTTGGTACCTGTGTTCATCACACTTCTCTATTCATAATTTATACATACATGCATTCACCAGACCCCATGAGGCTAACATTGGTGCCCCAGCCTTAGGAAATCAAGTGCCACAGTAGTTTACTTATAGTTTCCAATTTTTTTATGTGAAATATTCATTTCACACATCATTCAATTGATAATTCAGTTAAAAATTGTGACTGCACATCACATGAAACGTTAAAAAAAACTGTTTTTAAAATATAAACTGTGACCACCTTCGTGTCACTACAAACAACATTAAATAACAAGCATTTACAATGCAATGGTTTCGCCTTTTGAAAAGTTTGAGCTATTGGCATTGTAAATGACAACATTTTTATTTATGTGTTGGTTTTGAAAATAAATAAATAAATGGCATTGTCATTTACAATGCCAATAGCTTGGGGCAGGGCCATGACGAAGTTGTTGCTTTTGAGTAACTACACCGATTTTCAAGAAAATGATATAATGTTCCACTTAATTACATAAAATAGGAACCCGCCATTTAACGCTTTATTTTTAGCCCAAAATGATTCCAGCGCAGTACACAATTGTCAAAATAGCTGCTGACGCTCTGGTTGTTCTCATTGTTTTTACGCACTCTCGCTATAATGGTGTTGCGAACTGCAGCGTAATAATTATGTGATCTTGCGTAATTTTGGGAATTTCATACCAATTCCTGAAATGACAATGCTGTTGTTGAAATGTCGGCCGGGCCTAGCTGTTACCAATGGTCAAAATTAAGTCCAGCCTTCCCATTACTCGCTCTTTAGGTGTGCCCGGAGATTTTACCAGTCGCCATCTTGTAAATGCTGGTTGACGTGGGGCAGGAGCGCAGAGTGCCGACCCATGTGTCAAGAGTCACAGTGGCTGCACACATGCAGCCTGCAAATGTCGCTGTCTGGAAAAATGGTTGTCATTGAAATGGGTATCCCGCTAACTACGACCTGGCTAGCGCCCAGAGGCATTCAGCTGAACAGGCGCTTGATAAGTAAGTTGCCAGAAGTGCTCCGTGGCATGCACCCGCAAGCACAGTTTACGAGACTGTTGTTCCAAATGTTTTGTGGCAGGCCGGTTGTGCGGTTTGAGTTACACCCGCATTAGCGTCCCGGGGTTTCCAGGCTCCAGTGTCCGCAGGAGAGGCGGGTACTGGACCTCATAAGTTACCTGTTGCTCTTGTCTAACTTGAAATTACTTGAGGGATTCCCCCTGCAAAATAAGAACTTTCTAAATAGTGCTCCAAACCGCTCTTCTGCCGCTTCTAAGCACTGTAAATAGCAGGTGTTCCGGTCACCCCATGTAACAGGCTCAGTTTGCCGACCTCAGAAGGATGAGAGGCAGAGAGGCCTACCTGGGAAGTGATCCTGTGTCTAGCATGCTATGTAGAAGTTTCTGCGGCGCGGGCATTAACCCATTGCGCTCTCTGCATCTTGAAGAGCTTGAGGCCTGCACAGGACCAGGGCACACGTCACCTCAGGCCTCACCAAAGGCTACTCTGACAACAACTCGGCACTAATCCGATTAGTATCAGCACCTTAAAACTACAGGCACTCCGGGGAGAGGAGAGGGCGGCGGAGGAGGGGAGAGAGAGGGAAAATAAAGAGCGGGAAGGGGAGTGATAGAGAAGGAGGGAAGGAAGGGCGGAGAGAGGTTAATAAAGAGCTAGGACACATTGTAAAAAAACAGAGGAGAGGAAGGGAGAGAGGGTAATAGAACGATGGAATGAAAGGTGCAACGAGGCTAGAAATATCGCGAGGTAGCGGAGCAACTGACATTGAACGGGAGAAAGAGACGGGATAAGGTTGAGAGAGGGACGAGAATAAATGATGAATAAAGACACCGCGGACGAGAGAAAATATGACAGAGGAGTAAAGTGACGGATCTACGGGGATTTGTGGTGGGGGGCACGGGAGGCGGTGGGGGGGGCAGGATGAACTGCGGATGGGCAGAAAGAGATGAATGAAGTGACAAAGGACCTATAGCTGATCTGGGTAGAAGGCCCTTCTGAGAAGGGTACGTCTGTGGCAGTGCTCCACAATTTTGCACCCTGGAGCCGCGTGTCGAAATGAATTTATAGACACGTTCATAATTCGTAATGAAAGTATAATTAATAGAAACAGACCGCACATGTACAATCGTAACAACTACTAACATGGACAGCGGGAGGGGGGGCGGGCACACGGACAGCGGGAGGGGGGTGGGGTAACGGGCTCACGGACAGCAGGAGGGGGGTGGGTGAACGGGCTCACGGACAGCAGGGGGGCGGGTTAACGGACACACGGACAGCGGGAAGGAGTAAAGTGACGGATCTACGGGGATTTGTGGTGGGGGGCACCGGAGGCAGTGGGGGGGGCAGGATGAACTGCGGATGGGCAGAAAGAGATGAATGAAGTGACAAAGGACCTATAGCTGATCTGGGTAGAAGGCCCTTCTGAGAAGGTACGTCTGTGGCAGCGCTCCTCAATTTAGCACCCTGGAGCCGTGTGTCGAAATGAATTTATAGACACGTTCATAATTCGTAATGAAAGTATAATTAACAGAAACAGACCGCACATGTACAATCGTAACAACTACTAACACGGACAGCGGGAGGGGGGGCGGGCACACGACCAGCGGGTGGGGGGGCGGGGTAACGGGCTCACGGACAGCGGGAGGGGGGCGGGTGAACGGGCTCACGGATAGCGGGAGGTGGGGGCGTGAACGGACAGCGGGACATCGCGCAACCTACCCTGCAAACGACACTTCCAAAATGGCGAAAAAAAAGCTTTTTAAAAAAAAAAAACACCGCCCACCGCCTCATGACAATCGGAAGGGGGCGGGATGAGTAAAAATCGCGGGAACGCCCACGAATCTGCTCCGGCCATGACGGACAGATCTCTGTTCCAATGGCTAGCTTCCATTTATGGAACTAGCCAATGGAACAGAGGGGCGGGACATGAGCACACATCTCTAGACATAAGATTTCACCCTGTGCGAAAGTCTGCTGCGCAGCTTTCGGCGAGGCGAAACCTAAAAAGCAGCAACCATGGCTTCCTTGACTATAATATTGAAAATGCGTCAGTTCTAAAATGATGAGACTCTGAAAGAACTATAATCCTTTGCTTTTTTTTTACTTCTTTCACCGCCTTCCTTTGATGACCTAGATTCTCACATAGCAGCAGCATGGGAGTTTTTGCACTCCCATGTGACAGAATGCCCTGCCCTAAACCATGGCAAGAGGAGGCCACCACATGCTTTCACAGCCCAGACTGATCATTGTCAGTCTGTATGTGACAATCAGCCGTCATACAGTATGACAATGGGCGGGTGGGGCGGCTCATGTGCTCGAGGTTGAGTGTGAGGCGGCCCCAACAGGGAGCTGAGGCTTCTTGCAGCGGAATGGCGCTGCTCCCTGCAATGCCCAAAATTACGGACAAAATGTGTCTGTGAAAGGGATCCTCACAGACAACGGACGTGAGATCCAGATTACGAACGGTCCGTGAAATTTACAGACGGTTGGTTATCCTAAACCGGGACCTATATTTATGTCCTTATCTTGAATGGGCTTGGGGGACCATTGGAGCGCTGGGGTTCCCCTGAACTGCAGGGACCTGCGCTACACCCCTGGGTGCATCCACAAGACAGAACAACACCCACCGGGAGCAGGAGCTCCCTTGATTCGTGCTAACAGTCAATAAACTTTGTAGCTGTAATAACTCTACCACGGCACGTCATAGAAGGACTGTTACAAAAGATCAGCATTCAGCACAACCAGGTCTTCCTGGTGAAAGGGGACAATCCTCCTGTTCGTCTCACACCCAGAGAGAGGATAGAGGTACCCCACAAAGGCAAAGTGTTTGTAGCAATGTCTTCAATGCCAAACTCTGTCTACCCCTGAGTCACATGTTAGGTGCTCTCCACTGTAACTATGCATGTATGTGGCATGAATAAGCTATGTTACATTGCATGCGTTTACAACAAAAGTCATTACAACAACCTTGTTGTTACATCGCATACCATTACAACGCAAGGTATTACAACGACTTGCTGTAGGGGGCACGCTGGATTTAGGCATAGATAATTTACTATTCCAACTCCAGTCTGTTCAACAGTAGGGAAGGTGTTGGATTTTACATACAACACCTTCTGCCCCCTACAGCAAGTTGTTGTAATGACTTGCGTTGCAATGGTATGGAATGTAACAACACAGTCGTTGTAACGACTTGCGTTGCAATGGTATGCAATGTAACAACGCGGTCGTTGTAATGACTTGCGTTGTAAACGCATGCACGTGACGTGCCTATTCAGTGGCGTAATTAAAGTTCAAGGTGGCCCCCTGTAGGTCAGGGCCCCCCCACACCGTGGGGGATGCGGGGGCCTGTGTTACGCCCCTGGGCCTATTCATGCCACATACATGAATAGATTGGCACTTGTGTCTTGCTCTCACCCCCTCCCACATTTTCTCTCTGCTCTCCTGTTTTCTGAATCTGTTTTTGTTTGCTTTAGGACTCTGCACACTTTACCACTGCTGACCACTTCTAAAGCGCTTGTGCTCTCTCCTTTAAGCATGGTGACATTGGCTTAAAGACCATGAGCGCATTTCTTTTACCTAGTCAAGTGGTACTGCATGTACCCGAGGCCTGTAAATTAATAACTATTAGTGGCCCTGCAGCACTCGTTGTTCCGCCTGGGTTGTAGCCCTTTGAATATGTCCTAGGCCTGCACTGCAGCCTGGGCGGGTCTAGTTTTTAACTGACATTTCGACCTGTGACTATTTTTGGTTTATATTACAAACATTGAAAAAACACCGGATGTTACAGCTTTCCCTAATTTGTTTTAAATAACATCAAAATACAGGTGCGGCCGGTAAAACGCCGTCCAGGGGTCGGTGAGAAGCTGCGGTGGGGTGCTACGTGCAGGCAGGACCCTGCCCCAGCTCAGTAATGTAACCCGGGCCCCGGGGCAGCCCCGATAACCTGCCCCCCCCTCAGAGGCAGCCGAGCCGTTTCAAACACTGCCTGTGCCTGACCTTCACCGGGTGAGCTCCCGACGGGTTCAACTATTAACCGCAAACACGAGGCCCGAGGTACACTCTCAGCTTCCCGCTGACCCAACTGTGTGACCCTGAGCACATCACCAGCTCTCCAGCCAGAGTCCGAGTTACATTAACGAATGGCTGAAAATAGGGAGAAGTCTGATACTGCTAATCAAAAATAAGAACTGGGCATGTATATTTCACTCAATGACATAAGAATACTCAGAGGGGAGGGCTGCACAAACGGGAGTGAAGTGTGATCACGTTTCTGCTGAGACCCCATTGGGACAGAGCGGCTCGCCGGGACCCCCAGGGTGGCAAGCGCTGTGCACGATGAATCGGAGGGGGTTAATCTTTCTCCCTAATCTCTGTGCCTCTCTTTCAATCGGGATTCACAAAGCGCCGCTAATCACCCAAAAGGGTATCCAGGCGCCTCTTTGACCCATTCTTTGGGGTCACTTCCAGCTGTGGGCCTTCGAATGGACAATGAGCGCTGCAGCAGTAAACAAGACGTCTGTCTGCAGAGCCCGCCCTGGACAATGGGACCCTCCCCATGGACAACAGCCCTCCCCCCATCACCAGTGACCCTACTAAAACTGAATGCATCAGAAGCTGCACGTGCATTACACAGGGTCACTGCACGTGCGTAGAACTTCAAAACTCACCGGACTGCTCCCAGGAGGCGGGGGGGCGCTTGCGGTGTCCTTCCTCTGCCGGGGCCTGGGCTCTCTTCTCGGGTGCCGCGGACGGGGCTCTCCTGCACCGGGGCCTCGCTGGCGGCCGCACTCCTTTCTCCCGGGCACTTTTCCCCTGGCATAGAACTTCCAGCTTGCTTGCGGCCCGGCCGGACCAGATTCGGGGGCGTTCCCGGCTTTTGGCTGACGTAGCATGACGTCGCCAAAAGCCAAAAATTCTCGGGAACGCCCCCGAATCTGGTCCGGCCATGACGGACGCCTCCCTGTTCCAATGGCTAGCCTCCATTTATGGAGCTAGCCAATGGAACAGAGGGCGGATTCCCGAGCAACATACTGTACTCATTAGCTTTCTCCTGCGCAAAAGCTGCTTGCGCAGCTTTTTTGCAGTCGAAACCTAAAAAGGAGAGACAAAAAGAGAGGGGAAAAAGAGAGAAACGAAAGGAGAGAAAAAAAAGCCACCACAGCAGTCTCAAGTTCAGTTCCACACATTTAGGGGCCGATTCCGATCCTCGAAAAAAAACGTCCGTACGATTTTTATCCGGAGCCATCGCCGTACGATTCGTACCCGTCCATCCGAGTCACGTAGTACGATCCGTATTCCGTCAATCCGTCCGAATCGTCGCGATCCGTACGTATTGCAAGCTGAAACAGCGAACCATACGACTCGTACACATGCCGTACGACCCGACGAGTACAATCTGGACCGGGGTATCAGGACGCGAGTCGTACGGTCCACTTCAGGTAAGGGCGATTCGTACGGAAAAGCGCACAATCACATACACACGGTTTGGCGCATACCCCCCATGATCTCAGGGGTACGGCGCGTACCCCTGCGATCATGGGGGGTACGCGCTGTACACTTAGATGAACATGGGGTACGGTGCATACACCCCGAGATGGCGGGGTACGATACGTACCCCTGCGATCATGGGGAGTACGAACCGTACCCGGAGGGCCGTTCCGTACCTGTTTCGGGGCAAACTCTGCTTTTACGGCTGTTTCCAACTCCTGTAGAAAAAGGGTGGTACGGTGCGTACCCGACACGAATCGTACTTGCCGGGTCGGAAAAAGCAGCCGCGAACTGTACAGATGTCGCGTACAGCGGGTTCTGAGAGAGATTCGTGTGGGGATTCGAGTCGTACGGACTTTGTACGATTCGTACGGAGTCCTGCTCCTGGTACCAATCGTACTTCGTCGTACGTACGGGGAGCGGTTTTTCCTGAATCGGAATCGACCTCTTAGTAAGGACCGCCATAGACTTCAATGTAGTGGTCCTGATGCTTGGGTACAGGATGCTGAGATGCTGAAATATGTTCTGGGTGTTGTTCAGTCGATGGGGGTCTTATTGGGGTTATTCCCTAGTCCACATGTAAGGTGGTGCAACTTTGTCCACAGCAGTCAGGTCCTATGTAGTTCTCTTTGAGTCAGTAATAATCCAGTTGTGACTGGACTACTCATCTCTGGTCACAGCAGGTCAAGAGCTTACCTTTGGTGAGGGCTAGTGTCAGCCTTTGGTAACCAGTCCACACTCTGACAACTCTCCTGGGTCCAGCAGACCTGGGTGCAACTTTGGAGCGCTCAGAAGTGGTCTTCTTGGCTTCATGTCAGCGGTCAATGGCACTTCTTTGAGAGTGGCAACTGACTAGCCAGAACAGCCTACTCTATCTTTTATTACTCTGGTGCTGGAACAGGGAGTCAGCCGACTGATCCTTGGAGTTCCCCTTTTTTGCATGGGGCTCTGAAGCTACTTTTCCAAGAGCCAGACACCACACACACAGACCTTTCTTCACTAGCCAAAGGAGCAGCAGATGCAGTCCAGCGGATGGTGCAGCCTCTCTTGCCCGGCCCAAGATTTAGCATTGAAGTCATTTTTTGGTTCTTTCTCCAGTGCAGATGTGATCTAAGGTTCCGGATTCCAGGGGTGGCATATTTAAACCAAGAAAGTGCCCTGAGAAGAATGATGTGGTCACTAGCCATTGGCCTACTAAGATCCCTTCTCCACTGTGGCGACTTCTGGCTATGTGTGGCATCTAGCAATCCCAGAGTGCACTATTAAGCCCAATCCCAAGATGTCTGAGCCCTTCCTTGGCTATTAGGTGCTTGGTAGACCACCCTAGAGGTTTAGTTTCCTGTGGGCTACATGCCCACTGAAAAAACTGATTTTGTAACTGGTTTCCACTGTCTGTTCCTGTCACCAGCCCATCTACCTGAACCAAGGGGAAGCCCTTTTCAAGTGGAATCACCATTTGCCCACCAAAGGTGGCTTCTTTCAAGCTTGCCTTTCGGCCAACACCCTGTGTGGCTTCCTGCAAGGGGGAGGTAACACCTCTCTCTGTGGCAGTCCTAAATTGTTCCTGATCCTAGGAGTCATTCACACGACTCCCCAGGAGGGCAGAAGTCTACCTGGTGGCCAGCACATGGCCACTGGATAAACTGTGCAACAGAGTGGCAACATTCGAAAAGTTGCTTTGCCTTGAAAATGGCATTAAATACGATTTGGGCATCAAGTCGAGTTTAATGCCACAGTACATTTGATTCCTTAGATTACTCATTTTGGTAGTCACATTCAGAAGATAAAGGGGCTGATATGTCATCCTGTTACTCTCTATAGTACTAGCCAATAGGCCTACTAGCTTTTCCACAGTAAAAATGACAATTTTTAGGTTTTGCTGTCTGGACATATAAAAGTGCATGTCCCACTTAATAATATACAGATCTCTGCATTACTGCTTCAATGAGCCTTCCTTAGGGGAGACCTATATATACTGGTAAGGGAAGTGGGGCTTTGCCATTTGTTTTAATGGCAAAGTCAAACTAGCAGTTTAAAACTGCTTCAGTGGCAGGCTGAGAGCCATTTTGTGCGTGATCACACTTCTGGTGACACAATCTGTACTCCAGCCCTGGGTGGATACTCAAACTTACATGCCCTGGGTACCCTTAGTACCACATGCTTTGGATTAGTAAGCATTCCAGCTTCTGCCTTGTGTGTAGTCAATTCAACATACATTTTGTAAGCGGTTAGTACACTGCCACTATGGTCTGGTTAGCAGGCCTCAGTGCACTTACAGTGTTGAAAAACCAGCAGCGTTATTCCAAATGTGAGGGTTCATCATGCAAAAAGAGTCGTGTTAGACCTGGCATATTTTTGCATGGTTTCCCCAGACATTTTGCTTTCTGACCTCCTGTTTTGTACTTCCTTTTTGATGGCTTTAGGACCCTGAGCACTTTACCACTGCTGACAAGTGTTAAAGTGCATGTGCTTTTAACTAAAATGTGATGGTATATTTGGTTCACGTATAAGTCCCTTGTAAAGTGGTATACCATATACCCAGGGCCTGCAGTGTAAACCAAATGCTACTAGTGGGCCTACAGCACTGATTGTGCAACCCACAGAAGTAGCTTTCAGACCTGAAACAGGCCTGCCACTCGATACCTGTGGCCCAGTTTTCTGCCACCTCAACTTGACATTTTTAACTAATTGACAAGCCTTAAACTCCACGTTTATTGCATATCATTCACCCCTAAGGTAGGTTCTTAGTAGCCATAAGGGCAAGGTGTTGTGTAAGTAAAAGGTAGGACATGTACCTTTTTGTTTGACATGTGAGAACCACCCAGGTTCATTTTCACTACTGTGAGGCCTGCTCCTCTCATAGGTTAACATTGGGAATTCCTTAAATACCCTTTATAAGTCTAATTCCTAATTGCAGAGGCATAGCTGCTTTATGTTTTATATCATTGGATTGGTAAGAACAAATCCTCTTTAGTGGTAAAGGTCTGGTATTACTAATCTAAAAATGCCACTTTTAGAAAGTGGATATTCTCTGCTCTTAGCTCTCTTGTGTGCCTTACAGCCTGTCTCCAATACATGTCTGGGGTGGGGTGACAGCTACTCTTTATGCATTCCCTCTAGAGAGCAGCAAGTATAGGACACTCAGCTGCATCTTCATTCATCTGCATATTGATTCGTCTTCGTGGGCAAGAGGGAGGGGAGGAGCTGCCATGTACACCTGAATAAGTAGTTTCCTGACCTCCCACAAAACAGTTTTTTACCACCCACAGATAGGCTGGAGACGGAGCTGGCTAAAAGGAGGCTTGCGCACCACACAGGCTTTGCTTTGTAGTCACCTCCACTACAAGAACACATATGGGTGTAAGTATAGGGTCTATGGCCCTCTCTCACTAGTTCTCTTTGTGGTCCTAAGAAGACTCTGCCAAGTAGAGGAGTTGTGCTACAGGAGGGACTGGCACTTTGCTAACTGCTTTGCTGCGTTGGCCTGCTGATTTCTGGGCTACAGGGGGGACTGCCACAATGCTACCTGTTCTGCTGTGCTGGCCTGCTGCCAACTGCCTCTGACCTCAGCAGTGAGAAGTACTGGACCTGTTTTCTACAATCTTTTGCAAGCGAAGTAACTCCAATGACTTGTTGGCTTGTGTCCTGTTATCAGGGCCATCAAAGATTTCATTTGTGCAAAAGACCGTTGCTAGGCTCTGCTAATACAGAGTCTAACTCTGCATGACTTGCCTTCAACCAGTCGTTGGCTTTCATAGGGTGTTGGCAGTCGCTTTTGGCCAACCACATGCATCAGTGCAGTGCATCGATCAAGAACCTGCTTGCTCGAGCACAGACCATTGTGTTTGTCGATTTTGACAAATCTACAGCACCCAAAGGCAGTCCAGCACAACCCAGAACACTCTGCAAACATCAAGGAAAGACAGGCGTCACTATCAATGCGGGTCCCAATCCCTAGGCCGACGGCACAGCTGTAATCCCCCGAGAAAGATACTCTGCACTCCAGGAATTATGAGGTCCATGCCGCCCACCAGCGGTCTCAAGGGCGGCCCTGAATGACGTGAGAAGATCAGTCTCCTGTAAACTTGTTATTGCATTTTAACTGTAATAACTTTGGAAGCATTGCTTTGCACTGACAGGGGCAGAAATTCTGTTCACGATCCACGGCATGGATCTCTGTTATTTCCCCAACGTAACCATAAAGAACCTACTGAAAGCACAAGGGCTCTTTCAGAATTGTAAATTCCTTAAGTATTCGCAGTTTGAGATGCTTTAATTGCATTCTTTTTGTCTTTATCTTGTTCTGAAGAGTAAAAGAGATGCTATTTTTTTACTTCATTGTGGATCTTTTTTTGCGGTGTTTTCAATGTGTTACTGTATCCACGTATGCACAACTGCTTTACACATTGCCTCTTATGTTAAGCCTGACTGCTCTGTGCCAAGCTACCAGAGTGTGAGCACAGGCTGATTTAAGTGTGTGACTGACTTACCCTGACTAGAATTGCAGTCCCTACTTGGACAGGATGCATACCTCTGCCAACTGGAGACCCGATTCCTAACAGTGCATTTCCTTCCACTTGTAACCTGCATTTACAGAAAAATCTAAGCAGCAGCCCCTCAATTCTAAGGGCCCGATTCACAGAATGAACTTAAGACTAAATCCTAAACTTACTACTATTCGGTATTCACAGAATGCACTTACTACTTTCGGGATTCACAGAGTGAACTTACTACTTTCGGGATTCACAGAATGAATTTACTACTTTCGGTATTCACAGAATAGATTTAAGACTACTAACTTTACTTCCGCACTCGGGCCATAAATTCCGGCCTGGAGGCGGAGCTTCCGGGCCGGAGGCAGAGCTTGTGGCTTGGAGGCGGAGCTTCCGGCCCTGAGGTGGAGATTTCAGCCATGGCTAAATACCCACCTCCGAGATGGAAGCTCCACCTCCAAGCCACAAGCTCCGCCTCCGGGCCGTAAGCTCCGCCTCCGGGCCGTAAGCTCCACCCCCAAGCCGGAAACCCCACCTCCGGGCCGGAATTTACGGCCCGAGTGCGGACGTAAAGTTAGTAATCTTAAATCTATTCTGTGAATACCGAAAGTAGTAAGTTCATTCTGTGAATCCCGAAAGTAGTAAGTTCACTTTGTGAATCCCGAAAGTAGTAAGTGCATTCTGTGAATAGCAAATAGTAGTAAGTTTAGGATTTAGTCTTAAGTTCATTCAGTGAATCGGGCCCTATGAGTTAATGTAGTGCCAGCTGAACCCGCAAATTACCCAGGGGTCACTGCAGCAGATGCAACAACCCACTGAGCTGCCTCACAGACATTCGATCCCTTGCATTCATTTATTCCCACTGAAAGCTACAGATTAAACACAGGTCACTGCAATATGCGCTTTTTCACCACACAAACGTGGGAAAGGAGCTCAACTGATTATATTCAGTGCTTTATTTAATTAAGAATTTGGATATACAGATGAAACAGAAAAATGTGTGTAGCACATTTTAAGGAAATGCATCATGTTGCATGATCATCCCAAAGTTTTGGACTGATGCTGCTGCATGGACGTCATTTTAGGCTAGTTAGGGGTCTCAGCTGCGACCTCTAATGTGCTCCCTGCTACTTCTGGCACTTCCTTTGCGACCCCTGGCGTCAGAGAAGGCAAACGACTGTGTGAAAGCATGAGGGAAGAGAATGTGTGGAAACACAGAGGTAAACGAATGAAAGAAAACTGTGGTGGAATGCAGAAGATGGAAGAAGGGTCAAAGACAATTGAGAAACAACAGCACTCGACTGGCACAATTTCGACTACATGATATTGGCTTGCATATATAGTCGAGATAAAGCAAGATGGAGTTAGAATAGTAAATCTGCACTCCCCCACATATGCTTATCATAACAGTATTGTGCAAGTAGATATCTTGCAGGGTGTATCGTTGCGCGTCAATCTTTTATATTATTTATTGTTGCCTATAACTAGAGAGGCAGTAGTAGGGCAGAACCACCAGTGCAAAATGGTGTCTGTGGCAATAGTAAAGAAAATGGAGAGAGGCAGAAGAGGGGTCAGAGAGGTAACATAAGGTTTCAGGAGAAAAGAGGCAACATGAAGCCACGACTGAGAATCATAAGTGAAGAGCCGTGCAGTGATGTCAATGCCATGAGCACACAGGTCACAAGGTGGCTGAAAAAATGCAGGAAGTAGTGTTTCTGAGGAAGTGCTTACATTGTAAAAGAACAAGTGCGAGGCCCAATATTTTGTTGAGAAACCTGCAGCTGGTGCTATTGTATGTCGTGTGTCCAATGCCAAGGCTGCATAGTCTTGAGTCCACCTCATGCCTCTTTAATCCACCACCAGACACCCCCTGTCCCTTTTATCCCAGGTTCCTGCTTTCTCCGTTTGTCACGTATTTCCATCTTTCTCCTCTTCTTTTCCCCTTTTTGTTTTCTCTCTCTTGTTCGGAGTCAACCTCTGATGATACTAAATAAGTGCCATCCCCAAAAGTTAGTGCAGGTCGGCCTCACCTGCATCGTAGCCTGAAATCGAGCACTGTTTGAGGAGAAGCATGGTAAATGGTGTTAGTTTTCAAAAGTGTTGTAAGTGCCTCGCTACTAAGATACTAGTGTATATTTCAATTCAGGATGGAGACGTTTTGTGAGAGTTCTGTGCATATCTCATTTATTTGAATTGTAATTGCATTTATACACCTGATGAGGTGATGAAGAACTTTACAGCGAGTAGCACACTACTTCAGAATGCTAAATTAACGGTCAGTTTATTGGTTAGTGGGATACATCTTGTGCTCTCAAAAAGCCCAGTCCATGCACCTATCCAGTGTCTTTGTGGTCCATTAATGGTTTAGGTATGATCATTAGTTGGGGCTATGCTAGAAGCAATGGTTGATGGAATGTACAGATATTGTTAGGTTGTAGGGGATTAAGAAAGAGAGATTAGGGATGTCAGGTATGTGACAGAGTAGTCTATATGCTCAGGAGGGATGCAGAAGGTAGAAAGGAAGGAAAGGATAATTCAAAGAAATAAAGAAGGGAATAATTGAAAGTTTAAGTCAAGGTCAAGGCTTCATGCAGGGTTTTAGGGTTTTGAGATGAAATGCAATCTGTGGATGTAAACCTGTGGAAAGAAACAACAAACCATTTGCTGTGTGATCAAACTACAAGTTTTAAATTCTGCTCCCAAATAATGTGACTTTTTCTAGTCTTCTTGGAGACAGTACAACTTTCAAAGAGGAGACTTACTGGAAAAAGCAACCCCCAGTGCTTATTGAGACCCCTTTACGAGCAACTGTCAAGAGCTGTAACATTTAGTTAGTGAAGTAGTGTGGCTCACTGGTTAGAGGCGGCAGACCCGAGAGCAGAGGACGGCCCGGGACCAGGGTTTGATTCCCGGCGCAGCAGGTTTCTGGACCAGGGTCAGCGGACTCGATAATTCTCTCGCCTCGGTGCCCACTCTGATCAGCGATCACACTCGGCAACTCTGGGCATTAGCTTGCCTCATCTTCACTAACGGCCCCACCAGACCGCCGGGGATGCCTGGTCTCACCCTGGAGATACCCATTAAGGGACCATCTCTCAGGGAAGCCAGGAAGGGTTTCGCAGCGGTCGAAGTGCCTTGGGACCCTCCGGGTAAGTAGTGCGCTATATAAATGCCTATACATTACATTACATTACACATTACATTACATTTAAACATACCCCTATCTTTACCAATAATTACTATGTGACAACACCATTGAGAAAGACAAGGTATAAAATTGTTTGAGGCATGTGTTGTTATTTGTAGCTCTTGCGCATCTGTGTGCAAGGCAAGCAATACTTTCAGACCCAGGTGTGTACCTTCTAAAGTATTTTTATAGTTTTATGCAATTAATTTTACAATATATGTGCACTACACATATAAACATATGCTATGTAAACATCTTGCAGCTTAATAAAAAACAAGGCAGTTGATAAACACATTGCAGCAGTATTTAATAGTAATTTCACTGCTTATTTATCCAACCCATTCATTATCTGGTTCAGAACTTACCATCTTCAAGTGCTTTAACTTGATGTACGGATTGATGTTACAGAGGTCAAGTATTGCCCGCAATGTCCTATTTTTCTGAAGGTAAGAAAGTTGAAGGTATGGACTCCTTGTCCACACCGGTGTAGAAAGTCGGTGTCAACAGCTCCCTTTTGGAGTAACGCCTGCATCTCTACTAGAAGCAGCTGTAGGTGGTCATGGCTGTGCCGGCGTGGCAGTACATTGGGTGGTGGGGTGTGGAATTCCAAGTTCTTGGCACTAGCCACCAGTGTTCATGAAGAGCCCCCAGTAGTACGAGGTTATATCCTTTCACTGGGGAAGGTACAACCAGAGGTATCCCACGAAAAGGGATAAGTGTGGGGAGAATTACAGGGAAAATATGTGGAAGGTCATTAATTTGAGGGAAAGGTGCTTTTGTTTTGGACACCTCTGGGTTCACCATGGATATTGCACTGGAATCCTCCCATTGAGGACAGTTTGAGCCTTTGACCCTCCTGAAAAACAGCTGCAGCTGGTTTTGTGGACATAAGGAGATGCATGCTGATTTAGCTGCAGTCCCCACCTACAGGTGACGCAACCCCAGTTTTGTTGGCTGGTTATGGGGCGCTCTTAAGGCCTTTTCCTTATCTGTAATTTTTTTAATATTTTTTCCACCATGGAATAGACTTGTAGCCCTAAAAGTTGTTTGTCATGAAAGGGCAAGCTAATAAGGTGCAGTTGCACTTCTGGTAGAAATCCAAACACTCTAAACCAGAGGTTTTCAAACATTTTTACTCTTAGACCCCATAAGGAAAATGTTTTGAAGTTGGGCACCACTCCAAAACTTTATGGCAAGACTTGGGGAAGAAGGAAGAGTAAGTCTGGGTTCTGGGGGCTGGGAGTAGGAGATAATGTCAGGGGTACATCTCTGTAGCTCAAATTGTGCGGTAAATGATAGCAGTATAAAAGAGCACACAAAAACAAAAATTGACCCAAATACTCTACTACACATTATTAGGGTCTTGTGAGCTTCTCACACTCCTGGGCCCTAATGCAACTGTACTTGCTGCACTAATGATAGCTGCAGCCCTGAGTAGCAGGCTGCCCCTGTGCCTTTCCCCCATGCCTGGCCATACTCCAGTCCAGAAACAGACTCTCTATCCCTTTTAGAAAAACATTATCCCCCATGTGTTGCCTCCACTTTGCAGCAATGGTTTCCTCCGCTCTAATGCTAGCAAGGCCCCATGCTTCTTTTGCAAAGTAAGACTGTCATGATTCTGATGCAGTTGGCACCTTGACCCTCTGGGATCCATTGCCACTTTACCGGCTTCACTGATGATAGCTGCTGCCTTGTGAAACAAGCAGTCTCCTCTGCTCTTTGTTAAAAACATGTGCCCCGTATCTTGCACCATTCTCCTTCTGTCATCTGTCTGAGTCCCAAGCTAAGCTGTCTCCTCTGCTTCAATATTAACTACGCTTTGGCCATTGGTATGAGACCAAAATCACTGGCCCAGCAGGGGTGCACTGAGTCCTAATGGCACCAAGGAATAATAGTAAAACAGCCATAGTTGGGGTTTAGTTGGCCGCTCACACCACTGGGTCTCAGTGCCACAGCAACAGCAGAACCAGTGATACGTACAGCCTGGGAAACAAGCTCCGTCCTCTGCCCATTACACAGAGCTATTACTCCTAGGTCTGAGGCTCGGAGTAGCAGTGGCGGCCAGAAAGTTTTGGAGGGAGGGGACAGGCGTGACACACACACACACAGGCACACATACACGTGTTACCATCCTTGTGGGGACTATGTGTTTTCACCAGCCTTGTGGGGACTAAACCTTCCCAATGTTTTAAAAATATACCAATAACAGAAAAATGTTAAGAAAAAATTCATAATACAGGATCCTGCTTCAATTTTACAAATATGTTGTTATTTAGTCACGCGCACAGAACCATCATTGTGGGGACTTGGACATGTGTTACCATCCTTGTGGGGACCTACTCAATAATTCTCATTTCTGATTGAATACACTCATTATCTAATAGATAAATGCTATTTTTCAGTGCCATACATACATAACATGATACTTTAGTCAAATTTGAATAGGTCACTATGTCCTAGGTGCACCTAGAACAGAGATTTGTCTAATAATGCATTTTACAGTAGAAAATGATCATACATATAAAGTGCATGGACAGGGATTCACGGATGTTTAGTCTATTACTGAGTGAACACAAACATTAAGGAATATGAAAACAACACATAGTTAAATTAATTTAGAGGCTTAAGATCCTGCAATGGGGTCGAATGGCAAAACCAAGTTGCCATCTGACCACCTAGTTGTTTTTCATCAACCTCACCAATTGGCACCATCTACGTATGGCTGTGCATTAATAATCCCCAAAGAGATGGCATGATATTATAATAATATTCTAGAGCTGACAGAGTAAGTGTATGATGATGATAATTTTCAAGCCCCCACAGAGAGATTGCATGATTAGATTGATGCCCAAGTCCCTACAGATATTGTGGTTTTGGTGTACGATGATAGTCATGCTGCAGTTCATGCAGAAATAACACTATTACAGTAATGCACAGGTCCCACAGAGATAGTTTGTGATTATAGGAATGCCCAGGTCTCCACACAGATAGTGTGGTATTATAGCCATGTTCAAGTCCACACAGAGATAGTGGGTGATCATATTCATGTTCAAGTCCCCACAGAGATAGTGTGTGATCATAGTAATGTTCAAGTACCCACAGAGATAGTGTGTGATCATATTCACGTTCAAGTCCCCACAGAGGTAGTGTGTGATCATAGTAATGTTCAAGTCCCCACAGAAATAGTGTGTGATCATAGTAATTATCAAGTCCTCACAGAGATAGTGTGTGATCATAGTAATGTTCAAGTCCCCACAGAGATAGTGTGTGATCATAGTAATTATCAAGTCCTCACAGAGATAGTGTGTGATCATAGTAATGTTCAAGTCCCCACAGAGATAGTGTGTGATCATAGTAATGTTCAAGTCCCCACAGAGATAGTGTGTGATCATAGTAATGTTCAAGTCCCCACAGAGATAGTGTGTGATCATAGTAATTATCAAGTCCTCACAGAGATAGTGTGTGATAATAGTCATGTTCCAGTCCCCACAGAGATAGTGTGTGATCATAGTAATGTTCAAGTCCCCACAGAGATAGTTTGTGATCTTAGTAATGTTCAAGTCCCCACAGAGATAGTGTGTGATCATAGTAATGTTCAAGTCCCCACAGAGATAGGGTGTGATCATAGTAATTATCAAGTCCTCACAGAGATAGTGTGTGATCATAGTAATGTTCCAGTCCCCACTGAGATAGTGTGTTACTATAGGAATGCCCGGACCCCCACAGAGATAGTGTGTGATTATAACCATAATAAAGTCCCACATAGAGAGTATTATGATGGTGTTGTTCAAGTGTTGTAGAGAAAGTGTACGATGAGTCATTCTGACATTCATTCAGAATTTGTATAGCGCTTAATTATAGTCACTCTCAAGACCCCGTTGACAAAATGTGTGATTATATTCATGTTCAAGTCCCCTCAGAGATAGTGTGTGATTATTGTTATGTTACATCTCCGCAGAGATAGTATGTGATTACAGTCATGTTCAGGGCCCCACATACAGAGAGTTATAACAATGATGCTGAGGTGCTTGCTGTTATAACAGTCATGCCGAGGCTCCTGCAGAGGTAGTATGTGATTATAATGATGCCTAGGTGCCTGCTCAGGAAGTGTGTAGTTACAGTCATGTTCAAGTGATGTTGAGATATGTTGTGATTATACTGAAGCTTAGGTCCCCAAAGCGATAGTGCATGATTAGGGAGGCCCACTAAGATGGTGATTATTGACCTATAGAGAAAGTGTGTGATACATGTAAAGTTCCAGTCCCTCTAAAGACAGTCTGTTATGATATACATGTTGATGTCCCTGATGAGATAGTATGTGATGACAGTCATATTCAAGTCCCACAAAGTTAAAGTATATTGAACCCACGTCCCCACAGAGATAGAGTGTAATTATAGACATGCCAGGTCCCCATAGAGATATGTGTGATGAAATTCATGTTCAATTACTAAAAGATAGCGCTTGATTGATTATATTGATGCCCAGGTCCCCACAGATATAGTGATTGGTTATATTGATGCCCAGGTCCCCACAGAGATAGTGTGTGTTTATGGAGATGGCAGGTCCCCACAGAGATAGTGTGTGATTATAGGGGTGCTAGGTCCCCACAGAGATAGTCTATAATTATAGAGATGCCAAGCTCCCCACAGTGGTAGTGTGTAATTATAGAAATATCCAGATCCCCACAGAGTTGGTGTGTGAATATAGCGTTACCACAGTCCCCGCAGAAATAGTGTGGGATGACAGTCTTGGTCAATTCCCCACAAAGGTAGTGTTTGATTGATTATTTCGATATCCATGACCCCACTGAGATAGTGTGTGTTTATAGACTTGTTCAAGTCCCTACAGAGATAGTGTGTCTCCACAGTGATGTCGGTGATTATAGGTTTTATGAAGACTTAAACAGATAGTCATAAGCAAATTAATGTAGCCACTTCAACAGTGGCAGCTGCTCCTCTAAGGTGGAAGAGCGTCGCCCCACTGCTTTAAAGCAGGGCAATGGAAAAAAGGAAATGATAATAATGGACCGTATTATCATTTTATTTTTAGTATTCCAGTTGTTTGACATGGTGTTTCTGGTTGGCTTGGGTATGCAGGTATGGTAGGGCAGAACCCATCAGTCTAGTAAGGGTAAGATAGTAACACATCAAAGACAACCCACTGGCAGAGCAGTCAGGCTTATCCCAGAGGCAATGTCTAAAGCGTTTGCACAATGCACTCCCACAACAGTGACACTTTAGGCACACCATAAAAAGCGACTCCACACAAGGTTACATAAAAATATCTTTTGTATTATTTATTTTTAAAAAGTTAGACAACAATCACATAAGTCACTGTGCCACTAGGCACTTTGTCATGACATCACATAAAGTCATACCCCACTTTTGCCAATTGGATAATTGTCATAATTAACAATGTTAGTGAACTTTAGTAAATACTTATAAGTGAACACCACACTGAAAACATAAAACCTAACATTACAGTTAGTGCAATCAAGACAATAACAATTAGTTGAACATGTTTCCGCTTGAGCCGGTGTCACCAGTCTGACAGGGCAATCTTTTAAGATAGTTGCTTCCAGCTTTGTTAACACCCAACTACATCCCCTCTACATCCCCCGGCCTCCTTCTACATGAAAATGCTCCACTGGTTCCCGTAGAAACAGAGAAAATGCCAGGAATTACAGAGACGCCCTACGGAGCAAGAAAATGCCAAAAGATCTCCTGCCTGCACGACTGGGAGAGAGCACAGTGGGGCCACTGGCCTGCACTCTCTGCAAGGAAACACTACCGGTTTCCATGGAAGCAGGGGAATGATGGAAGTACAGGGATGATCTGCGGGGTAAGGAAATACCAAAGGATCTTACTCCTGGAGATCAGCCCAGTGGGAGGTCTGTTTGTTGGTGCGAGCACACTATCCCTGGGTGCTCGCACTATCTAGCGTGATGGGTCCACCTGCCCCCACTTTTCACAACAACGGAGCCAGAAGCCAAGGGGAGCCAAATGCCTCCGGTACAGCTCCGTAGTGTGGCATGGGTACGAATCTCTTCATGTTTCGCTGCAAGCGGCCTGGTGCAGCTGGGAGGCTCTTGCCTTCCTTAGCAATGCCCGCACCCAGGGGCTCACGTCGGCCACCTAGGGTCTCACATCGGCTGCGTGTGGAAGCATCTGAATGGACACGTGAGGCTCTGGTCACTTCCGGGTGCGGCTGGGCCACATCTTCTGACATCCAAGGGAACTCCCGGGCCGATATTCCTTGCTGCTTAGGCATGGCCTCGCAGCCATGTAGCAGAGCCCCGGCTGCTGGCCCACATAAACAAAGGCAAGCAATATGAGAGGGAGAGCCTTTTTTTCCGTTCACCTCCTCCTTCTCAATGTTCAGGCCCTAGATGAGGGAGCTGTGCTGCCCATGCTGCAGGGTAAAAGCGCTCCTGTATGGGGTTAGCACAAATTTAGCCAACTCCTTGGGCAACAGAATTGAAAACGCTTACCACACACTATTAGCAAACAGGGAGGCAAGCACTACCTCGTCCCTGGAGACACTGGGGCAGAGAACAGGGCACAGGCTGGCTAGCGCGGAAGGTCCCTTAGTAGAGAGGCAGTCACTTCAGCCACCCAGCAGGCAGCAGGTTAGTTTCACAAGAAGGTATTCACAAAAGGCGGTACCTCCTGGCACACAGCAGTCAGCTGGACCATGCTTCCAAGATGTCCTGGATGACATATATAAAAAACGTTATAAATGATCTCGGGCACCCTGAATATTATAGCCGACTTCAGTCAATTAATTCTATATCTAAGAAAGAGTTTAAGAAAACCTGTACTATTCATCTGGAGGCAATTAGATTTGCCCTGGAGGTAAACAAACCAACAGTGGTACAGCATCAATTGATTTTAACAACATATGACATTCAACCTTATCTTCTATGTTGTTTAAGTGGATACAACAGATATGTTTTAACCCATTTTAGATCTGGAAACTTTTATCGATTAATTAGTTATTCAGAAGTGAATAACAGGTCTTGAGAATTATGTTGCTGTCCCCGTGATGACATATCTCCACAATCATAGATACATGTGGTGCTTTTCTGTAAATTTTATACAAAGGAGAGGTCAAGATGGATTTTGCCTCCACTATGGTCAGGGGGATGGAGGCAATGCCAACCAGCTTTTTTGTACTATAATATTTTAGGCAGCATAATCTATATTGGAGATATGGCTAGTTTTTTAAAAGGTGTATTCAGTCAGAAAAGGTATAAATACTGAACCATTGTTAAGACCAGGAAATAACCAAAACATGTAAGTTTTAATTGTTTGTGATAAATGTTCGGCATCATAATCTTTTTTTTTTTACTTTTTGAGCTACGTGCATTTCTTTAAAAAAAGTGTAACCATGATGAAAATTAATTTTTGGATATACTGTATGTTTTTATCTGATAATGTTTGTACTGTTTTTTTCTGTCATCTCTGCTTTTGTGATTTTACATGACAAAAATTGAATAAAGCTTATTCAGATTCTGATTTACTGGCCACCCAAAAAACCATACCCAACCTAAACCTGAAAAAGTACCTTACCACCCAAAAACATCCACTCTAATCCCTACAAAATCCATTATCAACCAAAAACCCATAACCATCTAAAACCATAAATTTCCCTTGCACCCCAAAAATCCACACCCACTCTTAACCTTAAAATTCCTTTGCCTCTTAAACACCCACACCCATCCTAAATGCTGAAAATGTCCCTTGCCACCCAAAATCGTATACTCACAATAAACTATACACATTCCCTTGCACCTAAAAACTTTTACCCACCCTAAGCCCTAAAATTGACTTTGTCACCCAAAAACGCATACCTACCTTAAACCCTACAAAATTCCTTACCACCTAAAAACCTATACTCACCCTAAAAAATTCCCTTGCCACCCAGAAACCCATACCCACCCTAAACTCTCAATATTCCCTTGCCACCCAAAAACACATACCTACCCTAACCCTAAGGCGTACCTTGCAACCCATAACCGCCCTGCACCCTTAAATTCCCTATCATCCAAAAACTCATACTCACTCTAAACCATAAGATTTCCCTTGCCCCAGAAAACCCCACATGAACCCTAAACCTTAAACATTCCCTTACGACTCAAAAACCCATGCACACCATAAACCCTACAAAATCCCTTGCCACAAAAAATACCACACCTATCCTAAATGCTAAAAGTTCCATTTAAATCCATAAAACCCATACACACCCTAAAAATACCTTACCACTCAAAAACCTACACCCACCCTCAACCACAAAAATTCACTCGCCACCCAGAAAAGCCATACCCACCATAAAACATCCCAATTGCCACCCAAAACCCATACAAACACTAAACCTTAAACGATTCATTACCACCCCAAAAACCCATACCACCTGTAAACCCTAAATGTTCTGTTACCACACACAAAACTCAAGCCCACCCTAAACCCTAAAAATCCCTTTCCACCTAAATGCCCATACCCACCATAACATTTCTAAAATTACCTTGTGACCTAAAAACCCATACACATTGTAAAATCTACAAAATCCCTTGCACCCCAAAAATCCACACCCACGCTAAACCCTAAAAATTCCCTTGCCACCCAAAAATCCATACCCACCCTAAACTCTAAAAACTCCTTTTTCCACCAAAATCCTATACCTAACCTAAAGCCTAAAAAATCTATTGCCACCCAAAAACCCACACCAACTAAACCCTAAAAATTCCCTTGCCACACAAAAAACCCATACCATCTAGTTCTGGGCCCTTGGAGAGGAATTTAGTGCTGCAATCAAGAAACCAATGCATCAACTCCAAGCGTCTGTTTAAAATCAAAGTGTTAATAAAATGTTAATTCATTATTACTTAATTAACTTCCCACCCTGCACCCCTAAAAACCCAGCAACCTACACCTGATAAAAACTTTGCGAATGATTTAGATAATTATTAATTACTTAAATATTGATAATAAAGTTATTATTATGAATTACTTAATTATACTTAAATAACTTCCTACCTTACAGCTCTACAAACCTAGCAACCCACTACAAAAGTTAAAATTACTCTTATAATTAAATAAAAAATTAGAAATCACAACTTTAAAATCTATATTTAAAAATATTATATATTATATATATAACCGAAATATATTCAAAAAACAATATTTTTACAACTATATTATTGAAAACGATATTTACAACAATGATATTCATGAAAACTATATTACTAATCTAAAAAAAGATAATCTTGACAACTATATGTCTGCATCACGATATTGTTGTGTTACAATATTTTTTTCTTGATATTTATGCATCCAATATTTCCAACTCAATATTCTGTCCGAACAATACTTTCTGTTACTTTAGGGAGCTTTCCAATGCAAAAAGATGATTTGTGTTGAAAAGTAAATCCCACTACAACAGTTTGCACTGGGTTTTCATCACTTTGGGTCTCAATCACATTTTGAGGCCGCCTACCTTATACTGTAATACTATTTTTAAATTATGACTTGCATATTCTCAGTGTTTTCAGTCACAGGATGGGACTTCAGAGCACTATAAATGTCACTATTCCCCTGTTCTGTGGATAGTTACACAAACTTAAATCTGCTATGATTGCATTAGCTTTACAAAAGGACTAAAAACCCACTTCTTTCCAAGGTTATTGTAAAGTTTATAGCAGCGCTAGGTGCGTATGTCTGCTCAAGTCAAGCGCCAGGATACCCTTTGGGTGACAGATTAGCGCTATACAAGTATGCCATACAATACAATACAATACAATACAATACAATTAGCGAACTGAGCTTTCATAACATGACAGTTGTTCCCAACAATCACTTTTATAAAGTTCCCATATTTTTTAAGCACTTTAGCCTGTCAATGAACTTCAAAATATTAGGGCCATATTTATGACCAAGTCATGCACTGCAGCCAGCAAATCACCTTGCTGTGTTGCACTGCGTGACAAGGAATTGGCAGGAATGTACCTTTTGTATATCAATAGTTGCATTCCTGCCTTTTCCCCTGCACTGGCACTCTTTGGCTGCCTAGCACCAACGCTGGCACCCTTGCCTGTGTTTCATTGAGGATTGTTTTTGTGCAGGCACCTTCCATCAATAAAACAATCCCATGAGGCTTTTTCCTCTTTCTATGTGTACTACAGAATGCAGCACACCCATAGAGGAGATAACTAGGAGAAATAAACCTTATTTCTCCTTGCTACGCCTCATTTGGGAAGGTGTAAGCTTTTGGTGCATTCCCAGCTCTACCACTTATGGTAAATCTGGAAATACATCAAAATCAATGCATGTTGCGTGGGAACACTCATGCAACACCCATGGAAAGGGCTCCATGGCGCATAGTAATATGGTGCAGTGATTTGCACTGCATTGCATTACTCAGGATTTAAGAAGCCCCTCAGGATGGCCTGGCATGACTTCATGAATGTCATTTTTAATTTGCCTCGCTCTTGCATGAGTGAAGCAAAGGGGCTTGTAAGTATGACCCTTAGTATGAGGCTGCCACTGAGGCACCATCTTCAGCGCAGCTAAACAACTGTATATATGGTGGAAGCTGCAGGTGCCCAGATTAAGACACATGACAGAGGAAATGAGGGGCGCTCTTCTCTTTAGAAGAATAAAACTTTCTGCAATGATACTTGAAAAAAACGATCTGTCAGACACAAATTCCCTATCACGTATGGTGGCGGCTCCAGCATCAATACCGATTGTAATTTATGGATATAATCTGGATCGTCCGAATTTGGACCATAAAATGAGGCACAGACCATATCACGATTTTCAAATGCTAGTGTAACGATCAACCATCTACCAGAGGAGTCTGACTGTGCTTTTTTTTATATCACAGGGCGTCCCTTTTCTAATTAATATGGTGACCCCTCTATTTTGGGCTCTTTGTTTTGAAGCACCAAAGCTCTTTACCCAAGTAACCTTTGAGAAGATTGCGATGCTTTCGTCATAGCTCAGATGTGTCTCCTGTAACAGGCATATTTGTGCAGTTGACAATTCTAATTGTTTAAGAATAAGCCTCTGCCTCCGAGGGCATCTTAAGCCATTGACGTTCCACGAGATAAATATTGCCCCACTATTCCTTGAAGTCACAGCTGCCATCGTCCTCTTTTCCTACCCGTGAGCATCGACCCTTTTTGAGGCAAGACTTAACACAGTTATACAAATGGTTTAGATGAGGTTGAATTTTTTTTCCTTTTTTCCCACTGCTCCCCCACCACGTGCCCCCCCTCCTACCCAGCCCCCCCCTAACCCCGTGCCCCCTCAGCTCATTAGGAACCCTCCCTACTAATAGGCGAAAGCCTATTTAGCCATCTATCCCCTCCATGGAGCAACTGTATAATCACAGTTATTATTTATAAGAATTTCCCACTGCTCCCCCACCACGTGCCCCCCCTCCTACCCAGCCCCCCCCTAACCCCGTGCCCCCTCAGCTCATTAGGAACCCTCCCTACTAATAGGCGAAAGCCTATTTAGCCATCTATCCCCTCCATGGAGCAACTGTATAATCACAGTTATTATTTATAAGAATTCCTGCTAGTTGCACATCATTTTAGTTAAAGACCTGCTTAATCTATCTTAGTCTATTTCGCTCCCTGCCCCTCTTTTCTGTCTCTAATCTTGGCTATAAGAGCGTCAGCTTCCTCCCCCGACCTGATCTGGTGCATGTGGTTGTTCCACATTACTCTCAGCTGTGCCGGAAACTTCAACTGTGCCTTAGCTCCTAAGCTATTTAACTCCTCCTGTCTTTTCCCCAACTCCCACTGCCTTGCTGCAGTGATATGTGAAATGTCAGATCTTATATGAAAAGTAAAAGGGTTGGAACTGTTGAAGTGTATGGAGCCTACTTTTAATGCAGTAGAGAGAATCTGTTCTTTTATGGAGTATGTCAAAAAATTAACCAGAATTTTTCTGGGTTCCTGCTTTGTAAGATTTCTCTTGAAAGGGTCACGATGCACTCTCTGTATGTCATGCAACAGGTCCACCTCTGGCATATCTTTTAAAACGGTCCCCTTCAATAGAGCTATGACAAACCCCTTGATATCCCCCCTCTCCAAAGACTCTGGCACATTCAGGATTCTCAAATTGTTCCGACGCGAATAATTTTCCAAGCGCTCAATGTCTTCCTTAAGCTCTTTGTTCTGTGCAGACAGCTTAGTGACCTCTGCCTCGGTAGTCCTCATCGACTCCTTAATCTTAGGAAGCTCCAACTCCATTACCTCAGTCCTGAGAGTAACTTCATCTACACTCTTGGTCAGTTCTTCACACAAAGCCTTTATTGCTGCTTGGTTGGCCTCAGAGACTGTAAATCTGTTGGCCATCTCGGCTTGATTGGTTTCAGATACTTTAAACCTACTAGTGATTTCTTCCTTCATGGCCAATTGGATATCGGCCAGCGAACCTGCATTTGCATCTGGTTTATCTGTATGGTACACAACACCCGTACCTGAACTATCAGAAGGGTCAGACCGATTTTCAGAAACATCTTGTGCTATATTCGACATATCTGTGCTTCTGGCCGATATTATGGCGCTCTGCGTGTCCTTTGAGCCTTCCTCCTGTAGAGCCGAATATAGATTGTTTAAACCGATGTCCGCAAAATACTATTACCTCTACGTCTACTGGGGCAGAACAGGTTTCAAAGCTGTTCCCATTGATACCTCCCTGTATCGGGCCCTTTAAGGAGTTTATCTCTGGGTTTATCTCTGAGATAGCTGAGGTGGACTGAGAGTACTGAGAGGGCTGGGTGCCCTTACTGTTCTGAATGTTAGATGCTTGCTGGACTGATCGGGCTTCCAGGGGGGGGGGGGGGGGCAGCTGGAGGCAGAGGTTGTAGTAATGGTACTAGACATTAATTTATAATAAGATTTAAGTAAGGGGCTAACTTTTATATTTACTTCTGCCACTTTTGCCCCTTTATTTTTCCCACTGCTTTTGCTGGTTTTGAGGCTTAAATACTCTTCAGAGGTGTTTAGCTTGGTTTTCCCCCTTCTTGCCCGTTCCTTCACTACCAAAATAGGGGGTGAAATGCGTGGTGGATAAACAGGTTTTCCCTTGGATGTATTAAACGCTGTCCTGGCTCTTAGTGTGTATCTGTTCTTTCTCTCGGGAGACTGGCTTTCCTCGATGTTACTGGCCCCAGTTACGCTCTCTTTGGCATCTTTGCCCTTGTCACAGCCTCCCTCTACATCCATAAACCTTACCAAATCACTTATTACCACTGAATTGGTGAAGGTTTAATCCTTGGAGAGCGCTGGCACATATATCACTCTCACCCCCTTCTCTCCCTCGGCTGCTCTCTGCCTCACGTATTGCACAGCCTGCAATGCTTTGCCCCCGTGTCAACCCGCTACTTGCGTTTTTTAATTCTGCTTTCCTCGCCGCCTCAGCTCCGCAGACACTCCCGCTGGCTCTGCCGCCGCTGACCCGGAACACCAGCAGTGCGGATTTACGCCTCCTCCTCAGCTTGGCCGCCTCTTCCCACCGCCAGTGTCGGTTCCCAGAGACGTCGTTCCCAGAGACGTCGTTACCGCTCTCAAGCAGTTCGCGGTCACTGCCCCAACAGCGCTTGTCTTCGCTGATCTCCCACCTCTCACCCTTGCCTGACCGGCGAAAACCAAGATTCGGGGGCATTCTCGGCCAGCCAGCCGCAGCTACGGTAAAGTTCAGTGGAGTTCAATTTAATTACGGTACAGGGATATATTACGAAGTTATACAGAGTGCAGGATATAATTATATGGATCTTTATAAAAAATACATTTTCTATGCAGGAAAACTAGCTACTCCATAGGTAGGGGAAGGTGACCACGGCCGTTCAGCTAGCGGCCGCCATGTTCCTCGTAACCCCGCCCCCCATGAAAGATAGTCAACAATCAAAAAAAAACAACAAAAAAAACAATCAATTATTTTTTTTTTTTAAAACATCCATTAAGACACTTATTTAAACATGTAATCTTCCATCGACCTTTACATATACATATATAAAACATATTTATTTTTCAGAAAGACACACATTCACTGGATGGTGTCATCAGTGATGTCATGAGTGATGTCACTGACCATGTCATGAGTGATGTAATATGTGACGTCATCAGCAGTGCATTGCAGGCGCGCAAGTTATAGTGAGTCTAAATAACTATAACGTGGGAATTTCAATTGTTTTATGTCAGTAAAATTTCCAGCTAACTATAACTGGTGTCAAACCTATGGTTTTTTCAGTGAATTTAATAGGTTTTTTAAATGCTAATTCCTAACTATAACTGGTGTGAAACCTATGCACTTGTGCTTCCGAAGGGCACATTCGACAATCCAGCCATCCAGCTTGTTGGCCTCTTGCAGCTCTGCTAACCATCGTGCCAGCATTCAACCATGTCCTGACGGGTTTTGAGGCCCTTCCGCCTCTTCTTCATGGGGTCTGTAATGAGGAAGCATACATATCTCACCCCTTCACACAACAAATGTATTCACTCACCCCCATCCCACAGCATCTGTGACAATTTGCCAAACTTTACAAAAGTGGAATGGAGAAATTATGGGGGACGTGAAACAATTGAGAAATGTCTAAGATATAATAGGCGTATCAATTTAGGAAATATATTCCTGCTAAGATTTTCACGTCTCACAACTGATAATTAAAGCCTAAATATGCCTTCCTCCCACTCAAGAGAGACTGGACGAAAATTCAAAATGAACCAGTCTAGAGAGAAGAGTACTGAGAGAAGTGATAGGAAAGTGCCATCTCCCAAGACTATAAAACACACTCAAACCTTCGGAATCACCCTGCAGACAGGGCAAAGTCCAAAACTAGTTATCTGTTTCTCACACATGCGACACTGCCCTAGACTCACACTTTAATTAACGTATTAGACTGGAATGGGAAGCAGTGACACAGTCCACTCAGAAACAAGGGTGCCCTATAAAACTGGCATGCTACACTTTGTTAGAATCTATGTGTAATTCCTGGCCGTCTGTACCAAATGAGGCAAAAACAAGGAGAAGATGGACTACGCAAAGCTCGACTGTCAACTACACCAAGTCATGTGACTCAGAGACAGGCTTCAGCCACTAAATGGCTAAGTCAGGACAATGCCAACTTTCTAAAAGTAAACACAAGGTGATGATGGAAGGAGTGTTGAAACTATTCAGACATCCATTCCCAGTCACAGATCTGGGTTGAATCCATCATTGTTCTTCAGGTCACTTCAGCACCCCAGTTCAGACCCAGCTATATGCAAATCAGTCTTGACCTTGTGCCTCATGGGAACAGTCCAGACCGAACTGCCAAGACACATCTTCCTTGGACCGGAAACAAGCATCCTGGGACCAGTTGCTGGGTAACATAACTCATCAACCAGGCTAGCTTGAATCCAGTGGCAAAGTGAGCAAGTGACCCACGTCTGGGCATAGGGTGAACAAAGCAAACACAAGGAGATGATGTACGAAGTGCTGAAACTTTTCAGACACTCACTTCAAGTCACAGAAAGCTGATTAGTGGCATTACTCTGAAACCAGTCCCAGGATGCTTGTTTCCATTCAGGTTAGACTGTTCCCATGAGGAACAGGGTCAAGACTGATTTGTACATGCCTGAGTCTGAACTGGGATGGCAAAGTGAGCTAAAGAACGATGATGGATTCAACCCAGATCTATAACTGGGGGGTGAGTGTCTGAAAAGTTTCAGCGCTCCGTCAATCATCTCCTTGTGTTTGCTTTGTTCGCCCCAAGTTGGCAGGGTATGCCCAGGCGTGTATCTCTTGCTCACTTTGACACTGGATTCAAGCTAGCCTGGCTGATTTGGGGTGTTACCCCGAAACCAGTGCTAGGATGCTTGTTTCTGGTCCGGGGAACACCTGACTTGACGGGACTGTTCCAGTGAGGAACAGGCTCAATGCTGATTTCCATATGCCTGTGTCTAAATTGGGGTGATGAAGTGAGCTAATGAATGATGATGGCTTCAACCTAGATCTGTGACTGGGGGGAGTATCTGAAAAATGTCAGTGCTTTGTCCATCAGCTTCTTGTTTGCTTTGTTCACCCTAAGTTGACAGGGTATGCCCAGACGTGGGTCCCTTGATCACTTTGCCACTGGATTCAAGCTAGCTTTTCTGATGATCCACCACCACCAGCAACAGGTTGCCCGAAGAAGCTGGAACAAGATCACAGCCGACCAGATTGCAGCTTCCCTGAGCCAGCACCCTCCGGCCAGCTCAGCGAACCCCAGCCAGGCCGCCGACAACCTCTCGAAGTGGATCAGCAAATGCGCAGACGAACTCGCCCCTCTGAGGATCCCGCCCAGCAGACCCGGCAGTAAGAGAGCCCCATGGTTCACCGACGAACTCAAGAGCTCCAAGAAGAACTGCCGAGCCCTCGAGAAAGCCTGGAGAAAGGAACCCACGCCGGACAACAGGACCACCCTCAAGCTCGCCACCCGGAAACACCACCAACTGATCCACGCCGCCAAGAAAACGGCTTTCAAGAACCGACTGGACAACAACGCACACAACTGCAAGGAACTCTTCAACATCGTGAAAGAGCTCTCCAACCCCAACGCCAGAAACAACGACATCACCCCATCGCAAGACCTCTGCAACTCCCTCGCCTCCTACTTCCACAATAAGATCGCGGACATACACAACAGCTTCAGCACTCAACCGACGCACGCCACGACCGCAGCAACGCAACCCACCACCACCCTCCGTGCCTGGACCCCGGTCAACACCGAAGACACCGTCCGCATGATGAACTCCGTCCACTCCGGATATCCGACCGACCCCTGCCCTCACCACGTCTTCAACAAAGCCGACGCTGTCATCGCACCCCACCTGCGGGACATTATCAACACCTCATTCGACACCGCCACCTTCCCCGAGAGCTGGCAGCACGCCGAACTCAGCGCTCTACTCAAGAAACCAACAGCGGACCCCACCGAACTCAAGAATTACCGCCCCATCTCTCTACTCCCGTTTCCAGCCAAAGTCATCGAGAAGACCGTCAACAAACAGCTGGCCGCCTTCCTAGAGACAAATGGATCCCTCGACCCATCGCAGTCCGGATTCCGTGCCAACCACAGCACCGAGACCGCCCTCATCGCCGCCACCACCGACGACATCCGCGCCCTGATGGACAACGGAGAAACAGCGGCCCTCATCCTCCTAGACCTCTCCGCGGCTTTCGACACGGTCTGCCACCGCACCCTAGTGCAGCGCCTCAGCAACGTCGGAATCCAGGAGAAGGCACTGGAATGGATTGTCTCCTTCCTCGACGGAAGAACACAGAGAGTCCGCCTACCACCGTACAAGTCAGAGGCCACCGAAGTCATCTGCGGCGTCCCTCAAGGATCCTCGCTGAGCCCTACTCTCTTCAACGTCTACATGAGCCCCCTCGCGGCCATCGCACGCCAACACAACCTCAACATAATCTCCTACGCCGACGACACCCAGCTGATCCTCTCCCTGACCAACGACCCCGCCGCCGCCAGAGCCCACCTGCACGAAGGGATGAAAGAGGTAGCCGAGTGGATGACGACGAGCCGCCTGAAACTGAACTCAGACAAGACGGAGGTCCTCATCCTGGGCCCCTCGCCCTCCGCCTGGGACGACTCCTGGTGGCCCCCCGCCCTGGGCACCGCACCCAAACCAACGAACCACGCACGCAACCTGGGCTTCATCCTGGACTCCTCCCTCTCCATGACCAGGCAAGTCAACGCCGTCTCCTTGTCGTGCTTCAACATCCTGCGCATGCTTCGGAAGATCTTCTGGTGGATCCCCACGGAGACCAGGAAGACCGTCACCCAGGCCCTCGTCACCAGCCGACTGGACTACGGCAACGCACTCTACGCCGGAACCACCGCCAAGACCCAGAAGAGACTCCAGCGCATCCAGAACGCCTCAGCCAGACTCATCCTCGACATCCCACGACACAGCCACATCTGCGGACATCTAAGAGACCTGCACTGGCTCCCGGTCAACAAGAGAATCACCTTCCGTCTCCTTACCCGCGCACACAAAGCTCTCCACGATCAAGGCCCGAGCTACCTCAACAACCGCATCAACTTCTACGCTCCCAAACGCCACCTCCGATCTGCCAGCCTCGCCCTCGCCGCCGTCCCACGCATCCGTAGAGCCACCACAGGAGGAAGGTCCTTCTACCTGGCCGCCAAGACCTGGAATTCCCTCCCGGCCGACCTGCGCCTGACCCAAGACCACCTCTCCTTCAGGAAGAAGCTCAAGACCTGGCTGTTCGAGCAGTAGCGGCCCCCCCCCCCCAAGCGCCTTGAGACCCTACGGGTAGGTAGTGCGCTCTACAAATATTTTTGATTGATTGATTGATTGATTGATGAGGGGAGTGTTACCTCAAAACCGATCCTAGTATGCTTGTTTGCGGTTTAGGGAAGACCTGGTTCGGCACTTCAGGCTGGACTGTTCTCATGAGGAACAGGGTCAAGATTGATCCGCATATGGCTGGGTCTGAACTGGGGTGGTGGCTGGAGAACGATGATGGATTTAACTCAGGTCTGTGATTGGTGGTGAGTGTCTGAAAAGTTTCAGCACTCCGTCTATCATCTCCTTGTGTTTGCTTTCTTTGCCCTAAATTGGAAGGGAATGCCCAGTCATGGGTCCCTTGCTCACTTTGCCTCTGGATGATTCAAACTAACCTGGCTGTTGAGGGGTGTTACCAGGATGCTTGTTTACGGTCAAGGGAAGACCTGGCCTGGCAGTTACGGATAAATTATTCCCATGAGGCACAGGGCCAAGACTGATTTGCATAAAGCTGGATCTGATCTGGGATGGTGAAGTGAGCTAAAGAACAATTATGGATTCAACCCAGATCTGTGACTTGGGGTGTGAATCTGAAAAGTTTCATGTCATTGTTTTTGCTTTGTAGGAGAACCAGGTAGCCAGCTATTTTCCTTCATACAGCAAAAGTCAGACTGCAGAAATGTGGCCTTCTCCTGTCTGTGCACACCGAAAACAAAATTCAGTTAAACACTTTTTGAAAATGTGTGATGGTTTCTTAGATCAGCAGGAGTGCAAAGACAAGTCACTTATACATTATAGTCAGGGTCACTAGAATTATGCACATTTGCAGTCATGGTGTTTTCTTCATAAGTATAGTTTTGCCCCCTTTCCTACATAATCTATCATCTGCATCATTCATAATCTGCAGATTTTAACACAAAAAATTATTGCTACCGCAAATGAATAAAAAGTTTGTAAAACACAGCAACACGTGTTGTTGCGCGGTGAAAGGCGCTTCGCAAAGGTTGAGTGATCGCCTTTTTGTTGCATATTGCTGTATTTGGGTGTTAAACAGATACTAACAATGTTAAACTTTGGCCCAAAAAAATGAGGTAATACTATCACAAAATGTGCTGTATTATGCTGCATAACTTGCCTTTTCTTGACACATAATTTAGTCAAACCTGTCACATAATTTGGGATCCCCCTGCTGCATAATTCTAGCGCCCCTGAATGGAGTGTACTGGACTGGATATGCCAACCTAACCAGAGAGAACTTCAGGAATTATTTTGAGCACATTCCCAGTCACAAAAAGCTCATTTTACCAAACGGAGCTTTACTTTTGCCATGCTTTCTAAACTTCTAAACAGAGAGTCAATTAATTAGCCAAACGACAATGCTTTTTTCACAGATAATGTTATCCCATATTGATTATGTTACTAGGGAGCATGGATTTGCTGAGTCTGTCGTCTTCTTTTTTCACCATCTGTACCCTGAAAACTTCAACAGATTTAGCATGTGTCGGTTTTAAGTAATGGGCAGCTGGAGACAGAGGAAAGCAGGTTCATGTGTTCTAGTGCAGTGTTAGCTAGCTCCCCCAAACCAAATGAAATTTCGTTAACACAGATTATACTGTGTAAAGGTTGCATTGAATTTCTCTTACTGTAACGTGGACAGTATTGGAGAATGCTTGCATTTAAGATATGTAAGGTATGCAGTGGTCCTGAGTCCATGCATCATTTTCTACGTCTATGTTCAGGGAACACTAGGGTTTTTGCTTTTCAAAATTTGGTTGCCATTGGACCTTTTAATATTTTTCATGCATCCTGTGATTTTTTTGTTCCCATGTATATTGATACTAAAAGTTCTAGAATGAAAAGGATAAAAGTCGAATTTAATGAATTATTCTTTAAGAGTGCAGTGTTTATGTGCTAACATCAAGGAGTGGCTTATGAGACCATAGTGCCAAGAAGCCACGCAGTTTACAATTGAAAATTTGCAAAGTCAGGCATTTTCCCAACTCACCTACTGAATTGAAATAAGGGAAAACGCACAAGCGAATACAAAGCATTTCACTGTCTGTGCTTTTCAAAGTACTCCCTCTCTAAAGTACCAGCACCGAAAACTAATTATACATTTCAAATTAGAAATATTGGGTTCCTCCAGTCATGGACACTTAACAGTTTACTTAAATTGGCATATAGTTGACGATGGGTTATTTCAGAATGAATTTCCAGCCAGCGCTTAAAGGTGCAAAAATCACAATGTTTAAAGGTCCAAGAATGTGAGTTCCGTTCACCTTTTCACTCCTAACAGGATAGTGTGTGTCATTGGCGTTAGCAATGTGTTCTTTGCCTTTGCAGATTTTTCCCCTTCCTCCTTCGTGAAGAGCCCCTTCACTGCCCGTTCTCCTTGGCAGCCCTTCCCCCCTGAAGGTGTGCTGGGTGTGGACCCTGCAGCGCAAGAGGGCCTCTATTGTCATGCTCTTGGCTGGGAAAGAGGTGTGAAGGGGAGCTTCCTTCAGCGCTGCATGACAAAGACTTTGACTTTGCCGGCTCCGTCAGGCCTCTTTCAGCCCACACCCCCAGGGTTTGCAGAGCTGAGAGCCTTCCCCAGCAGTCTGATTTCTCAAGCTGTCCGTGAGGATACTTGTTTTGTGCCTTTATTTTTAGTGTGCACGCATTCTTTGAGCCTCCGGGGCTTCCTCTCATTAATTAGCCCCTTTCTTCTTGCATTCTCACTCCTAAAAGTCCAGTTTGCTCAGTGCGTTTGTACGAGGAAGTAGATCTCTGTCCTAAATGTAAAGTTTACACTTAGGAAGGCATGTGTTCATAAAATATTCTGTATTCAGGACTCAGGAGTAAACTCAGCGTGTATACACAACAGCTCCGTAGAAGCACATCTGCTGAAGGCAGTGGCGCTGTTGAAACCATTGTTAATAATGCTTTCATTTCTGAAATAGCAACTGACGCAGGCCACACAAAGGCTTTTCCAAATACTTAAAGCAGATTTTTACGATGGGATCCACGTTTATTTTCCCAGGGTATCAACTAGTTTTTAAGTACAGTTCCTGGTGAGTGCACGAAAGGTGCATAGATATGAAAGCAGCTTGCAAATGAAAGTTGCGCTTGTTCCAAAACTCACTGAGACTAGGAAAAACATTTGTTATTATGAAGTGCTTGTGCATGAACAGTGTGAGCACAAAACATGTGCTCTCATGAAACAATTGTGCGCCTGAATAAAGTGTACATAAATTACATTTGTGGGAGAAAACAGTGGCCGATAAAAAAAAGTGCGCTTATGGCAGAGCGCACCCATGAAAGAAAGTAGTGTGTGCATCAGCGAACATGTGCATAAAGGCATTATGTGCATGAATCCAATGCATGCATTAAATTAGTTTAGACACAATGATGTGCAGGAGACAACAGTGTGCATGAACTGCACTTTTCCATTCAAGCACTTTATATCACATTTTCACCCTTCCATTCACCCACTGATATCCACCATTTCAACTTTGCATTCAGTCATCCATTCATTCTTTCGTCTATCATTTAATCTACATCCATCCATCCACTCTGCCATCCATCCATTATAATCCATCCATTCACTCTGCCATTAATACAGTCTGCCATCCACCCCTCCATTCTGCCATCCATCATCCATTCACACATCCAGCTAAGCGGCCATCTATTCTTTCATCTTTTAACCCACCCTACCATCACTTTACTTTCCCATTGTTTACCTGTCCATCAAACTATCCATCCATCCAACCCATTAACTCTGCTATCCTTTCACCTATCCATCCACCTATTCATTTACTCACCCATCCATCCATTCATCCACCCAACCTTTTATTCTGCCATCCTGCCCATCCACCTATCCCTTTTCTCATCCTTTCATCCACTCATCTAGCTACCCACCCACTCATCTACTCACCCACTCATTCATCCATCCTTCCACCCTTCCTTTCATTCAATATTTCTTCCATCTTTCTCTTTTCTATTTGTGCACTTTTCGTTCTTCAGTCCTCCTGCTTGCTCTTCTATTAACCTTATATTCCTTTTTCGAGTTAATTATGAACTTTTGTCTGCAGAGTTGGATACATAGGAGGCCAAAAAAGAACCCCAAACCTGCTTTAGTTGCTAAAGCGGTGGTTCACGACATCACTAATTGTCTCCCCCTATGTATCTCATCCAAAGTGCTTTGAGGCTACTGGAAGGTGGGCATAACATTGCCTGAAAGAATGTAGCCTTTACCACAAAACAACGCTATTCTCTCCCTCATCTAGCCATCATCTCAAAGAACTTATTCCTTGTTGCATAGTAATATTTAAACAAGGGCAAAGCAATATAAAGGGCCTGTATTTTTGGTATAAGCATTAAACTAACAATTGCCTTTGATGCCCCTAGGTTACTTGCCAAAAGCAAGAAAATCAGTTTATATTGTATTGCATTGTATTACACCTTCATGCTTTAATTGTTCCTCTCTATGACACTTTACACCTCTCTACGATGCTTTATTCCACTCTGCACCACTTTAGTCCTCATTACTTTACATTGCTTCACTCTTCTCCACTCTGACACTTTATTCCTCTCTGCAACACTTTGCTCCACTCTGCTCCACTTAACAACACTATACCCCATTCTACTCCTCGATACAACACTTTACTCCACTCTGCTCCATCTGCTCCACTCTACTAAACTTTATGACATTTTACTCCACTCTACAACACTTTACTCCACTCTACAATACTTTGCTCCACTCTATGGCACTTTACTCCACGCTATGACACTTTACTCCACGCTATGCCACTTTACTCCACGCTATGCCACTTTACTCCACGCTATGCCACTTAGCTCCACTCTACGCCACTGTACAATACTTTACTTCACATTTCTCTACTCTGTCCACTCTGACACTTTACACCTCTACATGACACTTTGCTCCACTTTACAACACTATACTACATTCTACTCCTCTATACAACACTTTACTCCACTCTGCTCCATCTGCTCCACTCTACTCCACTTTATGACATTCTACTCTACTACAATTTACTCCACTCTACAACACTTTACTCCACTCTAACATTCTACTACACTTTACTCCGTTGTGCTATACTTTAGAACACTATACTCCATTCTACTCCTCTCTACAACACTTCACTCCACTCTAACATTCTACTACACTTTACTCCGTTGTGCTATACTTTAGAGCACTATACTCCATTCTACTCCTCTCTACAACACTTCACTCCGCGCCTCTCCGCTCCACTCCACTCTACTCCAAAACACTCCACTCTACGACACTTCACAATACTCCTCTCTCCTCTATGCCACTCCAGAACTCTCCAGTCTATACTCCTCCATTCTACACCGCTCTATTCCACGATACTCTACAACACTCCACAAAACCCCACAACACTCATCTCCCTCTCTGTTACTTCCCAATCCTCCACTCCACTCTCCTCCCCTCCGCACAACTCCACTCTACTGCACTCTACTCTACAACACTCCGTGACATTCCACAACACACCACTCCATTCAACTCCATGACACACCACTCTATCTAACTCCTCTCTATACCATTCCAAAACCCTCCGCACCACTCTACTCTACACCACTCCACGTCAGTCTATGCTACTTCATGCCACGTCATTCTATGCCTCTTCATTCTTCCACACTTTACTCTACTTTGGATAATGCTGGTGTAGAAAATGACTAAACACACATTGGCAGAGCCAATAACTCTTGCATAGGTGAGACCTTATGCCTTTGTCAATTCTTGCTACGATTGCTCTTCATCCACACTTGGGAATGTCAACAAACTGTGTTAACTAGGAAAACCTTTGGAACTGTTTTTACATTAAGCCGTTCAAATGGTTTTAAAATTATAATTGCATATAATGGCGATATACGAATATATCTTCTAAGCAGTTTACTATTAATATAAGAACTTTCCTTTTCGTTTAAAAATATACTTCCCCATGCTGTGGGCATAACGTTACTTCAGTTCGCTACCTGTGAGAATGTAGCCATTACCGCAAAATACCGCTAGTTTCTCACTCATCTAGCCATCATAAAACATGTATTCCACATTGCTTCTTAATATTTAAACAAAGGCAAAGCAATAGAAAGACTTTGTTTTGCTGGTAAGTACTAGCATTAAAATGTAACAATAGGCATTGAAGCCTCTAATTTTTCTTGCCAAAAACAATCAAATCAGTTTATTTGTATAGCATTCTATTGCACCTTCATTTTTTATTTGCAAATAAGGATGCAATGTCAACAGTGAAGTATTCTTGGTTTCAAAACTGACCACAATTGCTTTTAGCAATGTTATCAAACCACCAACAACATATAGACCCAAAATGTCAAAATTCAAAAGCTTCATGTCAGTAAAGGTTTATTTTTATAAATAGAGAAAAGGTTAATTTGAATGAAAAATACTTTGATAAACATAGTGCTATGCAGCTTTTACTTTGAAAAGTCTGTTTTTATGCTGCTAATATGTGTTTCTGTTGAGCAAAGTGTATTTAAGTGCAAAGTGTGGCTATGACTATGGCTTGGTGTCTTTGTATGAATATGTCCTCATGACAAAGCAGTGCATTTTTTAAGTCTGGCTCAACATACATGTGGCATACTCTGCCAATCAACATCATGTAATCAAATCAGTTCCTACAAAAGAATTCCATAATTGTCACAATTCTAACATAATACTTGTAAAGGCAGAAATTCAAAAATTCTGCTGAACTCTGTAGTCCTAAAAAAGATGGTCGGGTGCACTGACCTACTGCAAAGGTATCAAACAACTTGGCAAAATGGTAATTCGCGCATCCCACACTTTCCCTTGTCACAAATTTCTGGTGCTTGCTCTATTCTCTGCATATTGCTCTGCTCTTTAAATCACTTAAAATAAATATTATTGTGATATCCGAATATATCTTTTAATAAGTCACTAATTTTATAAGACATCCCTTGTCTGTTAATATATATTCTTCCCCATGCTGCGGGCATGACATTGCTTCTGTTCACTGTATGCAAGAACGTAGCCCATAGCGCAATATAACTATTCACTCACACACCTCCAGCCATTATCTAAAAGAACATATTCCATAGTGCATATTAGTATGTGAACAAAGGCAAAGCAACATAAAAACTCTGAATTCCTGATACAAGCATTGAAATGCAACAATAGGCATTGATGCCGCAAGGTTATGGGCAAAAAACGATGACATCAGTTTATATCCTATTGCAGTGCAATGCACTATCATTATTTAATTGCAGCTTCAGATCAAAAGGCAATTGTGAAGTATTTTGGGCTTAGAAATTTAACCTAATTGCTTTTAGCTTTATTTATAATACCACAAACTATTTTCAGACTCAAAAAGTCTAAATTAAAATAGCTTCATGCAAATAAAAAAATAATTTTAATAAATAGAAAGGTTAATTTTCATGAAAATATTTGAATAATTACAGGACTGTGCAGCTTTCCCTTTGAAACGTCTGTCCCTTGTGCTGCTAGCATGAGATGCTGGTGAGCAAGTGTGTTTAAAATGCAAAGTGTGTTTAAGACTGCAATACCATCACCGGTCTACGGGGGCAGAGCTGAGCACAAATATAAACACACTTGATGTAACACAGGTCCCCACAAGGCAGTTTTTTTAAAAGTTGTAAAAATTGACACAGATGTTACTTAAGCCATTTTTTATCATTTAGAAGACATTGCCTTGTGGGGACTTGGGTTCAAGTCCCCACAGTGCACTCAAGTCCCCACAGCGTGAGTGTGTTATCACACCCAAGTCCCCACAAGGATAGTAACACAAACCCACGCATACACAACACTCACATTCATTCACACGCACGCACACACACACACAAACACATTCATTCACAACACTCTTTACCAAACATTCATACACACATGCATACACACACCAAACATTAATTCAAAAGAAAAAACTCTTACCTGCAGCCAGCTCTGCTTTGGGGGTTCCAGGAGGCTTGGGGGACTGCTGCCTTCCCTCATTGGCTGACCCTCAGCCTCAATGGACCGGCTGCGGCTGTGGAGTACGCTGTCTGCCCCTTTGTGTAATAAAAAAAGAGAACAAAACCCAACATCTCGCTCCCCCTTCCCTGGTGCTGAGGTCCCATTGCCTGTACAACAAGGATGAGCTGGGCCCTAATACTAGCAAGAAAATGGACCTCCTCTCCACTTTTTGCCAGTAAGACAGACAAAAATGGGGTGCAGTTTCCCCCTCACACTCTTGGTCCCAGCGCCACTGCTCATGGTACTTTAATGGTAGTGCTGGCCCTTTCATAAGAAAACAACCCCCATATGTTGCCACATTTCTCTGAGAAAGAGCTATGTCTGTCCATCTCATTGGCCCCCAGATGGCACCCCTCCTATGGGCCGTGTCTTTAATGTTATCCATGGATCTCGCTCCTTTCCTTTTTCTTCTGTGCCATTACTCTGAAGCCTCAGGGGTCTGTATCATCAGGGCTCTGCTTCTGAATGCGACCCTGCTGGCCACCCTTCAACTTACCTGAAAGGATATCTGCATGTTGAAGTTGGCAGGATCTCGGGGACCGATGTCCCTATGTTTTTTTAATTTCACAAAACAAGGTTCCATACTTTTTGTTCAACAATAAAGAAACACCCACCCATGAATTTCTTTTTTTTAATTTATTTATTTGAGTTTTATATAGCGCTGGCTAGACCCGGAGGTATCAGAGAGCTTTACATAAGGATCCACAATATTATAGAATTACATCAATTACAAGTTACATCAGTTACAAGAAAACATTTCAAAAGCGGCGGAAGATGAAATAAATGGAGCTTAGATGGGTAAGGGGGTGGGGTGAAGGTATATGAGGGAAAAAGGATGGAGATAGCTTGGATGGAGAGATGAAGGAGAGTCTGCCCAAAGTCCAGCTGGGTAAGTGACGGCCGAAGGGGGAAGTCCACAGCCCATCTCCTTGAGGAAAATTAAATTTTGGCCATGTTGTGTTCCCTAGCGCGTACCCCACCGACTCCATGTACCAGCTTAAAGTGCATGTAACTTCCCTCCTGTGCCAGTTATGAAGACGCAAATACATTTGCGTCCACCGTCAACTTGTCCTCTTTCAGACGCACCATGAATGGATTATATAGTCCGTTCCTAAGTATGCTACGCCAACGTCTTTTTGTAGTACACTTTTTGCTTTTTCCTGCTCTAGCCAGAGTAGGCCCTGAATTCCTGCCATCTGAACCTCTTTTGTGGCTCCTGGCTCTGCCCAGGCTACCTCTGTACTCATGAACTATGTCCTATATTCAGCGCGACCCCTCGCGCTCAGCTCAAGCCTGCTTTCTGCCAAGACTGACTATAACCTTCGAGTTATCTGTTCCGCTCCCCGAGAATACATTCCTGCCTACTAGATCCTGTAAACATCCTCTCCAGCTGCAGAGCCAAAAGGCCGATCTGTCTTAATACAAGTAATTCATAGCCTCCGTTGCCATGCTTCCATGGAAGGCCCCGTGCCCCCACGCTTCACATGTAGACATTCAGGCGCTTATACACGCATCCCCAGTTAGCATAGAATAGCCTCTACCCTAGAGACCTTTCCGCCCAGATAGTATAGTTCCTAAACATCAGATATCAGATATGATAGAAGTACAAGTTGATCTGACATGCCAGACTTCTGTCTCTTTCCTGTCAGTGTAAATGTCAAGACCCCTGCACCCCGTCAATCACACGTCATGCAGCTGCGTGCGCATCCAAGCTTCCGATTTCTGCTGACATTGCAACATTCTGTTAGCACCACCCCTTGGTGCCACCCACTTGCGTCACCTGTCAGTGACGTTTCTAGCATACACCTCTAGTTCACGCCTAGTTTACGCCTCTTGATGATGTATTGGTACCACGTGTATACTGTTATCTTGTCTTCTCTCAGCTGTTACGCCTCTCACATTGAAACTTATGATGTAAATCAAGTATATAAGCTATGTAATGTCAATAAACGAGAGCGCGCTCATCTATCCCTTCTGACACCCCTGTGGTGGTCAGAACATGATATCCTGATTCCTTTATGAGGAATAAAACCCTTAGAAACTCTAACACCACGGACTCTGTTTTCTTTCCTTCTGATTGAGTTATTATTGATTAAGTACTTACCTGCATAGAAATTAAGAGAGTAAATTAATTATTTACATCATTTTGGCGCCCGAACAGGGACCCCTCCCCCACCTCACGCGCCGGAAGGTGCGTTGCAATCCGTGTCCCCTGCCATCAGTTAGACGGACTACACGTGTACTGGCAGGATTTCCTGCATCCCCCTCTGACACACGGAGGTGACGAAGACTGCGATCAGTGCCCAGACGAGGCGGTGAGGAGTGCGGAGGATCCCGACCAGAGCCCAGCCGAAAGAAGCAAGGTCCGAGGTGTGAAGAGGCCCACCAGTTTTCCGAAGTTTTCCGAAGTTTTCCGAAGTTTTCCGAAGTTTTCCGAAGTTTTCCGAAGTTCCGAGTCGAGTCCAGTCGAGTTTTCCGAGGCCTTCTGTTTCCGTGCTTCCCGGTGAGTACCATTGCTGGGTCGTATCTAGACGGGTTTGGGTACGCAAGTCCGGTCTGCACTGTTTTTTGGCAGTGTATCTGTACTGTTTAGCAGTATATAAAGTATTCCGAATTTTTGCACTGTTACACCAGTGTATCCGTACCGTTGAGCGGTACATTCAGTGTAGGGGGTAGTTAGCTATGTCTCCAATGTTTTCATGTTTTTATGTGATTAATGTCGTGGTATGAATGTGACTGTTTTTTTGTGTATCATTGTATTTCTTGTATCAACTAGCAACTCGTATCAAGGAATAAAGACTAGCGTTCAAGTAATAAGCAAACAAGATGCCGTTCCTCAGCAAGTTAAAACAGATAGGAACTAGGAAAGGGTTACTAGAGGAAGAAATTCCCATCCCCCCTAGGGACACTCCAGGCAATTTTATGTATCAGAAGCACGGCATAGATGCCATATTATATCTAGATTTATGGGCCGATTACACCAAGCACCTAGATGAGAGACACAGATGGCCTGTTACCGGAACGTGGGATGCCGAGTGCATCATGAGGGTAGAAGAAGCATTATGGAAAAAGAAAGCTAGGCAATCTCAGAAGGACGCCATAGAATTTTGGCGTAAGGAATCACGTAAGCGTGCTGACAAAGCACTCCGTAGAGAAGACAGACTTAAGGAATCAGATAAAGAGCGAGAAAACGAATTAGTTACTGAAGGGATCCGAGTAAAAACAGAACAAATAGACCGTGCCCGAAATAATCTTGTAAACGGTATGTACCTCGCAGCAGATGGCCCATCCGAAACTGAATCAGAGATACCGAAAAACTTACCGATACCATTAGTTCCAGCTAAAGTAATGCACAAGACTACTAAAGACATATTCCTGAATTCGTATCTAGAGGATGTAGCGCCAGCTTACACCAATCTGCCTGTTCGTGCCCTGCCTACTGACAGGGATGGGGGTGGCACTGCGCCCCCAGATAATGTTCCGCCGGTACCGCGACAGACCTCCCCTGTTCCGCCACCTCCGCCACTTCCTCCACTCAAGACGGATCTACCGAAACCAGCACTACCCGATCTTACTAAAAGACAGACTCAAGTCCAGATACAGACTCCGCGGAGAGATAATGCCCAAGCATCCGCCCCAGGAGGTGCGACAGCGGGTCTACAGACCCCGCCACCGACACACAGATTACATTTAAAGGACACACAGAATCCTTCCCAGTCTCCCTATTCAGCCCGGCTAGACGCATTCAAAGATAGGATGTCATTCTGCAGATATGATCCAGTACCCGGAACAGACGATCTGATGGTCTTAGCATCACTACGCTTAAGATCTGCCACCGATAGCTTGTTATGCTATGTAGGAATGCAGGAAGCTCTCGACAGACTATACAAATTCATACAGACGGGGAAAGACCCCGACAGTGTTAAAGCTGCCATGTATAAACAGAAAGTTGACGTTCAAAAACAGATTTTAAGATTCTTCATAAATTGTGTGATAAGAGAACGAGACAGGCCCGGGACAGATCAGAGTGAGTTAGACGCATTAAACAAGTGGGGCCAAAATATAGCAGACGCGAAACATGACAAGCTATCATGTATAGCCACTATGTCCCAGAAAATTAGAAAGGCAGTATTAACTGCACATCAGGAAGAAAATGATAAAACTTCCTCTGAGGAGGAAGATGAAGATGAAACATCAGAAAAATCTACAGATATGATAGCGTATGTAGGTAGGGGAAACTACCTTAGGAAAGGTGTCCGTCCGGAGGGCAAGAGAGTTCTTTTCTCCGCTTTAACAAATCCGAATTCTTCAGAACATCAGTTCCAGGAAACTGATAAAAGGCTTCGAGATCGAGTAGGGTATCATATACTCAATTCTATGGATGAACAGGAACTAGCCCGGTCCGCCGTGTTGTGGGCCGAAAACGCAGACATATATAATGATGACACGTTAGTGCAGACATTCTTGAACCTTTCCCCGGAAGAGCAGAAAATAGCAGGTGTATACATGATTCAGCACCTCCTCATCAAGTTCAGAAACCATCATTCTGATCCAGGTCCCTTACACGAAACATTAGAAGCACTAATTATGGATAGATGGAGAGGTTTTAGTACCAAATTAATACAAATAATTCTAGAACAACGACGTAAGTATAACACTTTCCTAAGCCCTGAATATGTTCCCGCCCCACCTCCAGAAAGAAAAATGTACCACATGCAATGCGGTAGTGGCATTGAAAGTCAGAATCCCTTACGAGAAGTACATCCAGTTATGGGTGCGGACCAACGTCTGAAACGTGTGTATGTTCACACACCACTGACTAAGTTAGAACTGTTAGAAATGAAGAAATTAGTTCCGTGCCATGATAAAGATCCTGCGGGTTTTCACAGAGAGCTTAAAGACATGTTACTGATGGGAGATTACACGTATGATGATATTATGAAAATGCTAAAAGTACTGTTGCCCACGGGCATTTACGAGAAATTAAAGGAGAAGGATTGGGAAGTGGGAGAGTCAAAGATAGCATGGGCGGAGATAGAAGACGAAGAAAGCAAACGAGTCCCAGGGGTAGGCCTTGGGGACAAGACTAAAGCATTACCAGGTTTAATAGTACAGGTTCTGCCAAGATTATTGACAACTAGAAAGGAAGATTGGGACGCAATCTCGTCCTGCAAACAGAAACAAGATGAAGATACTAGTGACTTTTATTCAAGATTCGAGAAATGTTTCATTATCAATAGTGGTCTAAAAACAAGTAGCGAGTCATATCCACACCTTTTTGTAACAAAATTAGTAGAGAACGCCCTACCACTAGTTAAAAATAGAGTGTACAAGGTTGAAAGTACTTGGCAGGCAAATACGCCATCACAGATGTTACAAATGTTACAATATCACCAGAATAGAATTAGGGAAGAACAAGAGCAGGAACAGAAACGTATGAAAGACACGAAAATGAAAATGTTAGTGGCTCAGACAATTCCAGCCGAGGGTCATAGAAAAGGTGGGGCCCAGACAAATCATTCTGCCGCTCCCGTTAAAGGGACATGTAATTATTGCAAACAGCCAGGTCACTACGTACATGAATGTCCAGTTCTGAAACATAACATCGAGACAGGTAAAACTAAAGAAAGACCGCGTCCGCCTAGACATGAACAGGGTCAACAACAGACCTCACTGAACGAACAGCCAATGCAGAATACACAGCCTATGCATGATCAGTCCCATACAGTACAGACAGTAGCAGTACCGCAGCCACAGCATGCTCAGACACAGCCCGCTGCCGCAACACGACAAGTATCACAACAGATGTACCAGTATGCCCAGTCGGCATATCCAGATTATCAGCGTTATACATGAAACAGCCTAGGGAGGGAAAGTGATTTGCCTCTTATTGAAATTCCTGTAGATCAAGAAGGTCCTTATGTACATAGTCACGTATTAGGAAAAGACAGAAAGTTTTTAATTGACACAGGGGCAAGTCGCACTACTATAAGTCATAATGAAGTTCCAGGGGCACCCCTCTCAGGCTCACAGAATGTTTCCCTTGGTTTTTCAGGACAGCCTATTGTAAATGAAGTATCAGAACCAGTACCACTAGCTGTGGGTCCATTATCTCGAGTTACAGACTTGTTACTTACGAAATCGTGTCCCGAAAATCTGTTAGGAATTAAAACACTGAAGGCTCTAGGAGCTATAATTTGCTGTTCCCCGGAGGGAGTCAGACTCTTTCTACGGGATTTCAAGGGTCATTATGTTCTACGTGACTTTGATGTCAGATTGAGAAATGTACCAGATCACTTATGGGCAAAAGGCCCAGCTGATGTAGGTTGTATGCATATCACACCATACCGTGTTACACTCAAGACAGGAGTTGTTCTACCCAGAATCAGACAATACAAGTTACCACCCGATGCTGTAGTGGCTTTACTGAAAATCATTGAAGAGCTTATTGCCCAAGGAGTGGTCGTCGAGACCGACTCCAATATCTGTAATTCGCCTATCATTCCAATTCTTAAACGTACAGACCGCAATGCACCGCCAGTATACCGGCTGGTGATTGATCTTCGAGAACTGAACAAATGCATTGTACCACAGTATCCTGTGGTCCCCGATATCTCCTCCCTGTTGACTGCCATTGATTCAGAAGCAACGTTCTTCACTGTAATCGATCTCAAGAACGCCTTCTTCAGTGTACCCATTGACCCGGAGAGCCAATATCTCTTCGGATTCAGTTTAAATGGACGAAGTTTCAAATTTTCCCGCGCACCTCAAGGATTTACAGAAAGCCCCAGCATCTATAGTCAAGCACTGAAAAGACAACTAGATTGTATTCAAATGCCAGTTAATACCGCTTTACTACAGTACGTCGATGATCTACTGATCACCGCACGAAGTGAGCCCGAATGTGAACAAGCATCTCTGATAGTTTTGCATTTCCTGGCCGACAAGGGACACAAGGTGTCTCCTTCGAAGCTACAATTCTGTGTTCAGCAAGTTGTGTACTTGGGTCACTTGCTGTCCAAAGTGGGGAGACAGCTCACTCCCGATCGCATTCAGTTAATAGTAAACATGCCCCGACCCCAGACACAAAAAGAAGTGCGGGCCTTCATAGGCCTCACCTCGTACTGCAGACAATGGATTCCTCAATATGCATTTCTAGCTAAACCACTCATCCAGTTAACGACACAGGAGGCAGCAACTTCGACTGTCCTCCCTTGGACTCAGGAACACACACAAGCCTTTGAGGAATTAAAGAAAGCCTTATGCCAAGCACCAGTTTTAGCGACACCATGTTACAGCAAACCGTTTACACTTTTTGTTACAGAACGTGACGGTACAGCGTTGTCTGTCCTCACTCAAGATCAAGCAGGTTCACATAAGCCTTGCGCTTATTTTTCAAGCACATTGGATTCAGTAGCACAGGCACTCCCTGCATGCTTAAAGTCAGTAGCAGCAACAGCGTTAGCAATCAGACAAAGCGATTCAATTGTTTTAGGTCATCAGTTAACAGTACAAGTTCCACATTCTGTAGAGGTTCTGTTAAACAGAACCCAGACTCAACACTTAACTATAGCACGACTGACAGGTTACGAATTGACATTATTCCAGCCACACATAGAAATCAGACGCTGCAGTATCTTGAATCCAGCAACATTGTTACCTACAGTTATGACAGATCCAGCCCCACATGATTGTATAGAGATTATTAATGCAGTAACAAAGCCCAGACGAGATTTAACAGATGTTCCACTGACAAATCCAGACCTGACACTTTATGTGGATGGTTCATGCATGAGAACAAGTACAGGAGAGTTAGTGGCCGCATATGCCGTGACCACTGAAACTGAAGTTAAAGAAACACATCGTATTGATACACTGTCTGCTCAAGCGGCAGAGCTCATCGCTCTGACCCAAGCCTGTATTCTAGCAAAGAACAGAAATGTTAACATATACACAGATTCCCGTTATGCGTTTGGAGTCGTACACGACTTCGGCATGCTCTGGCAGGAACGAGGTTTCCTGACCTCTCATGGTACCAAAATACAGCATGGTCCTCTCATTCAAGCACTGTTAGAAGCAATACATCTGCCTTCAGCCATATCAGTCATGAAGTGTAAAGCACATACTAAAGCCACAGATTCTGTTTCCCAGGGTAACGACCTGGCAGATCAGACTGCAAAACATACAGCACTGACTCACACTCAGACAACTGACACGATAAAGATAACAGATCCGACAAACTGCATGACAGTCAGGGATCCCACACTAGATGTTATTGACATTCAGACACATGCTACTGCAGACGAAATAAAGAAATGGACCGAACTAGGAGGGATCCAGACAGATCAAGGTTGGATGACGAAGGGAAAATCTACATGGTTTCTCCCTGACTCTATGGTTCAAGTTATGATAAATACAGCACATAGTCCTGCCCACCTGGGAGAGAAAGCCATGTTAGACAGTTTACAAAATCTCTGGTACAATAAACACTTACGAGCAGCCGCAAAACAGAAAGTGCGTACTTGCATGATCTGTTGTCAGTTCAATCCAGGTAAAAGCGTCCCTGTAGAACAAGGTGGATTTCATCCTCCCGATCACCCTTTTGAAGTCCTCCAGATGGATTATATCCAGATGGACCGTTGTCGAGGATTCAAATATGTTCTCGTAGTTGTCTGTGCTCTGTCCCGCTGGACCGAAGCATACCCAGTCTCAGATTACACTGCTCCGACCACTGCCAAACAGTTGGTTCGTGAATTCTTCCCACGGTACGGCTTGCCTCGTGTCGTGTACTCAGATAACGGTCAGCCATTCTCATCTGCCCTAATGAAAGAAGTTTCCTTGTTATTAGGATACCAGTGGAAGTTCCATTGTGTCCGACATCCAGAGGCCGCAGGCCTTGTTGAAAGGCATAATCAGACATTAAAGATTCGCCTTGCCAAAATATGTCAAGACAAAGGGGTCGACTGGATAGTCGCCCTGCCGGTGGCACTATTCTATATAAGAATGGTCGCCCATTCGAGATCAGGGCTATCTCCGTACGAAGTGGTCTTTGGCAGACCACCGAATATGTGGGGGACGCCCATTCCTAAAAAGATAACCGATGTTGATTCTAATATGTTGACAGATTACCTTGCCTCCTTGATGTCTGCACTCCAATCATGTCGTTCACAGGTTGCCGCAGCCTTCCCTGACAACACCGATGTGAAGGAGCATGATGTCCGCCCCGGTGACGTTGTTTTAGTCCGGAACTTCGACAGGAAAAGTCCGTTGGAGCCCCGCTGGAAGTCTCCGAAAACCGTTCTACTAACAACAAGGACCGCCGTCAAGTTGGAAGGAAGAAAGGGGTGGGTCCACCTAAGCCATATCAAAACATTCCCAGGACTGAAACCGGAACAAGACACACCCACCCCCACCAAAGACTCTGATATCAAAGACTTTTCCGAACCCAAACGAGAGAAAACTCCTCAAGAACAATATCGTATGAAGTTACGATCTAGCAAGTCAGACAGTTTAATTGTTTAAGTCCTCCCCTAGGTGAATCGGTTAAATAGTTTCTGACATGTATCCCCTAGATCGAGTTAGAGAGAGAGAGGAAAAGAAAAGAACATATTGCAAATCACTTCGTAGTCACTGCATAGTGACACTAATAATTATGTTTATTCTAAGTATATTAATAATTGTTGCTAGCATCTTATTACCCATATACTACCCTATCTTCAAGCGTGAACAATCTGCTTACAATGTCTCTGCTGAACACACTTTTAGTGAATTACCTCCTCATGAGCTTTCCTACAGACTTGCGCTGCGCAACAATACATTCATTAGTATGTTACATCATTCTCATCAAACTAACAATGCTACAAATTGCTGGATATGTGGCCGACTCCCTCCCTACCAGAATTACAAGGGAGCCCTGCCTCTCTTTCCGTACCCGTTCACTCACAATGGCTCCTGCGGAGCATGGTTTAAGATAATTAATTCATTAGATCCCGACATTGCTGTTTTCGATGGGGGTTGGGTTTGGGGAAACCTGAACTTGGTCCTACTAGACGTCTGTTACCCGGATAAGGAGGGACTCCCCATTAGAATAGGAACTGATCTAGAAAATGAAGTATATGGATTAGGTAATTACACAATTAGCCTTATGATTCTTACTGTCGAATCCAAAGCCGCACCAGTTCTACCTATTATGTCAGTACTGCCAGTCACTGGTGAATTATGTATCAAGAAGAAAGGTTCCGTACACTTAGGGCATAGTAAATGCACTACTGTGGTCGAATTCAGTGATGATGGAAAATCATCTTTCAAAGCTATCAGTCATTCTTACTTTGTGTGTGGTCATACCGCATACATCTGTCTACCTCCAGATTGGGATGGTACCTGTTACATTGCATTCCTTCTGCCACCTGTTTTTCTAGCTCCTTCTGATTACCATAGAAATAGCAATCTAGTAAAGAATAGACCCAGAAGAGATGCCCCCCTTGTCGACTACACAGAAACGGCATGGGAACAGTACACTGACTTTAATAAAGGATTCTTTTTCTTTTTAGGCCCTGTACAGAATAGTAAATTAATACGCAGATTAACTAGAACACTTGAAGCTGTAGTAAATGAAACTACCTCCGCCTTAGGAAACTTAACAGAGGAGCAGTCCGCTATGCGGGTTGTTGTCCTTCAGAATCGTCTCGTAATTGACGTCATCTTGGCAGATAGAGGTGGAGCCTGTAAGGTCATCGGGTCAAGCTGCTGTGTTTTCATTCCACAGAATGCACCATCTGTATATCAAGCTATCACCCGTCTCCATAAGATTGCAAATCAGATACATCAGACTCCAGGCACCTGGACTTGGTCCGGTTGGTTCTGGACAACGTTAACAGCTTGGGGATGGAAAATACTATCCTTCCTAGGCATTGGCCTAGTCCTAGTATTCAGTTGCTGCTTGTGCCTACAGTGTGGGCCAGCGATTTGTGGACTGTGTGCCACTTCTTGCATTGAACATTCCAGTTTTCACTCAAAACGTAACCGAAAGAAAGAAGAACAAATGATGTTACAAGAACAGACTGATCGATTCATGAGGATCGATATTTCATGAAGGGTCCGTAGGGAACAAGGAGGGAATGAGGAAAATTAAATTTTGGCCATGTTGTGTTCCCTAGCGCGTACCCCACCGACTCCATGTACCAGCTTAAAGTGCATGTAACTTCCCTCCTGTGCCAGTTATGAAGACGCAAATACATTTGCGTCCACCGTCAACTTGTCCTCTTTCAGACGCACCATGAATGGATTATATAGTCCGTTCCTAAGTATGCTACGCCAACGTCTTTTTGTAGTACACTTTTCGCTTTTTCCTGCTCTAGCCAGAGTAGGCCCTGAATTCCTGCCATCTGAACCTCTTTTGTGGCTCCTGGCTCTGCCCAGGCTACCTCTGTACTCATGAACTATGTCCTATATTCAGCGCGACCCCTCGCGCTCAGCTCAAGCCTGCTTTCTGCCAAGACTGACTATAACCTTCGAGTTATCTGTTCCGCTCCCCGAGAATACATTCCTGCCTACTAGATCCTGTAAACATCCTCTCCAGCTGCAGAGCCAAAAGGCCGATCTGTCTTAATACAAGTAATTCATAGCCTCCGTTGCCATGCTTCCATGGAAGGCCCCGTGCCCCCACGCTTCACATGTAGACATTCAGGCGCTTATACACGCATCCCCAGTTAGCATAGAATAGCCTCTACCCTAGAGACCTTTCCGCCCAGATAGTATAGTTCCTAAACATCAGATATCAGATATGATAGAAGTACAAGTTGATCTGACATGCCAGACTTCTGTCTCTTTCCTGTCAGTGTAAATGTCAAGACCCCTGCACCCCGTCAATCACACGTCATGCAGCTGCGTGCGCATCCAAGCTTCCGATTTCTGCTGACATTGCAACATTCTGTTAGCACCACCCCTTGGTGCCACCCACTTGCGTCACCTGTCAGTGACGTTTCTAGCATACACCTCTAGTTCACGCCTAGTTTACGCCTCTTGATGATGTATTGGTACCACGTGTATACTGTTATCTTGTCTTCTCTCAGCTGTTACGCCTCTCACATTGAAACTTATGATGTAAATCAAGTATATAAGCTATGTAATGTCAATAAACGAGAGCGCGCTCATCTATCCCTTCTGACACCCCTGTGGTGGTCAGAACATGATATCCTGATTCCTTTATGAGGAATAAAACCCTTAGAAACTCTAACACCACGGACTCTGTTTTCTTTCCTTCTGATTGAGTTATTATTGATTAAGTACTTACCTGCATAGAAATTAAGAGAGTAAATTAATTATTTACATCATCCTCTAAAGCTATCAGGTAGCTCCACCGAGCTTCAGTCAAGCGGCTAGGTCTCAGTGAGAAAACAATTAGAGGGGAAAGAGGACGGATAAATGGAGAGTAAAGGAGAAAGTGGGTGGAGTAAAGGGGCAGGAGGGAGAGTACAACAGAGAGACGAAGTAAGGTCTGCCTAATGTCTGGCTGGGTAGGTGATGGTGGGGGGGGGGTCCACAGCCCATCTCCTCTATAGCTATCAAGTAGCTCCACCGGGCATTGGCCAAAAAGCTAGGTCTCCACGGTCAGAGGTAGCTTCACAGATGCGGTATCCTGTAGGGTAGGACGGATGGGGGATGTGTTCGTGGTCTGTTCTGAGTCTGTTTTTTTCTCAGATGATTAGCACAACGTGGTAGGGAACACTATGGCCCCCATCTTGGGGTCAGGCAAGGGATTGTTAGGTAGTAACAGGGAGGGCTTAAAAAACGTGCTTTCCACAAAACCATGGTGTCCCTCAATGGTTGAATGTTTAATGTGGACCTTGCGGTGCCTCTGGGTGAAAGTGAAAGGGGTTGGGGGTGGAGCGCTCATGTGTTGGGAGCCTGAGTGCGGGACAGAAAGGTAAAGAAACAATTGGCGCCTGAACAAATGTAAATGTGTGCAATTGGTTAATCGCCAAATGTAAGGGCTCTATTTCTCCTCATATTTTGCTGTTTCTATGTGTGATGCGTTGTGTAGCATACATAGAAACAGTAAAATGCCATTGATTGTTTATGTACAACTTCTATGTGTGCTGCATTAATTCTAATAATAGATCTTTCCCTCAACGCAGACACCTTTGCACTATGGTGCAAGGGTGCCTGCGTTTGTGCTAGGCTGCTAAATTTAGCGCCAGCGCAGGGGGAAACGCAGGGCTGCACCACATTCTTGTGATTATGGTGCAGCTCTGCGTTTTTGAACTGGCGGAGCGTGGCGTTAAGCCAAGGAGGCTAACGGGGCGCTCCGCCACTTCATTGCAAATATACCCCAGTGTTTCTACTTTTTCACTCTGCAAGTAAATGCCACTACACCTAGGACTTCGGCACTTTATTTGTCACCCACAAAACTGTGATAGTCCGGAATCTGAAGACGTGATTGCAGGATGTTTGCTAATTTAACAAATATCTTAACACATAGTTTGATTAAATCTACTTTTAAAGATCCCCCATTGAAAATAAAAAGAAAGGTCTCTTTAGCTAGCCCTGAACCGCTTATAATCCCATACAACAGGCATTCCAGAATGTTACGTTCTCCATGATGTTAGAGTGGGTTTGAGACATATTGTGACATTATTCACTGGCCGGTCCTTAATAATATGCAAGAACTTATGATTCAAAACGGTCATTTAGGTCAAATGACCTCATGCAGCCGGAGAGGCATCAACAACCCTTTCCATGGTCCTGCATCAGTACCAGCCACCAACAGTGAGCATCCTAGAATGCCCCCGGTTTGATGATGTCTACTTGGGCTGGGACATATTGTGACATCGTTCACCGGATGACGCCTTTATTGCAAGGTAAAAGTATATAACGCTCGCCTCTGCTCTTGCCATGAACTCAAGAGCAGCACCTGCAAGACCTCAGGTCTTGTTTGACAGCTGAGAGAGTCCTGGTAGTTCAAAGCTAAGTGTAGACGTGCAGAATCTGCCAGGGAGCTGCAGTGCCAACCTCACTTTGGAATCATGGGGATTCCACTTTCACCCATCCTCCCATCCACATCCCCCAACCCATCTCTACCCCAAGGAGACATCAGTATACCTCTCGCTGGGGAAGGCTGTAGAGTGTTGCAGCCAATCTGAATAGCTGCACAAGGGACCCATGTTATTGGCCATGATGGGGTGGGACATCTCAGCCAACACGAGGAATGAGGTGCATGCCACATTGAGTTAAGAGAGGTTTCTGCCCCCGTGATCAGAATGTTTGGTGGAAAAGAGCAGTCACACACATAGGGTCCCGACTCACAAAGGTAAACTTAGACCTGAGTCTTAGTTTAGACCTGAAGTCTAATTTTAGACTTGAAGTCTAATTTTAGACCTGAAGTCTAAGTTCAAACTTCAGGTCTAAAGTTAAACTTCAGGTCTAAAATTAAACTTCAGGTCTAAAGTTAGATCTCAGGTCTAAACTTTGATTTAAGGTCTACATTTAGACTTCGGGTCTATAGTTAGACTTCAGGTCGAAACTTAGACTTCAGGCCTAAACTTAGGGCCCGGTACACAATGGGAAAACAAGACAAAAATCAGTATGATCCGACGCAAACAACAGGAACGCCGGTTCCTGTTGTTTGCGTCGGATCACACTGAATCCGAGATACTAAGTTTCTTGGAGCTCTACCTTGATTATTAAGTTTTGTGCACGAATCGCTTTTACTGAGTCAAGAGTCTCCAGAACTTTTAATCCTGAAATTATGTTCTCCTACTACATGTCGACATCTATTTTTCTTTCTTCGTTGATTGGTTAATCTAGTGATAGCCCTGAAGAAGTCTGAGGTCCATACCACCAAAGACGAAACACGTGTTGGCGGCTAGATTCTCTTTGAAGAACATCTTCCGAATAAACTGAAGAGACGAAGACCATCTTCTTTGTGATTCATTTGAAGAACTTTTTTTGATTGCTGTGACTAGCTCGGGATATAATTTGTTTTGCCCTTAGACTTTAGGTCTGAACTTTGGGACCGATTCACAAAGGTAAACTTACCCTGTTGTGTAAGTTTACTACTTTTCGGTATTCACAAAGGTAAACTTAGACCAAAAGTCTAACTTTACTACTTTTCCATATTCACAGAGGTAAACTTACAACGAACGCCTAACTTTATTACTTTTCAATCTTCACAAAGGTAAGTTACTACTAGTAAAGTTTGACTTTTGGTCTAAGTTTACCTTTGTGAATTCCGAAAAGTAGTAAAGTTAGACTATTGGTCTAAGTTCACCTTTGTGAATACTGAAAAGTAGTAAACTTACACAAAAGTGTAAGTCTACCTTCGTGAATTGGGCCTTTTGACTTTAGGTCTAAACTTAAACTTCAGATCTAAGTTTACCTTTGTGAATTGGACACACAATGATGATGTACCACTCTATCCACTGTTAATGGCAGCTCCGGGCACAATTCCCAAGCACGAGGATCCTGGTTGTTCTCACTTCTCCATCGTCGTGCCCCTGTGTGCCCTCCACACAGGAATGTGTGGGAGGAAGGTATGGAGGGCGCTGACTCTTTTCTTTCACAGTCGGTCTCCTCCTGGATAGCAGGGATCCGTCCTTTCATGCAGATCCTCACATCTGGAGCCTTAATGGGCAAACAATGCGCCTCTATTTGCTGCAGGGATGTTATCAGCGGAATCTTTTCATTAATGCGCGCGCCGAGGCACTGATGAATGCCTCTTTACCGTCCCCGCCTCGCTCCCACAACCCAGCGGGTCTTGGGAATCAGATAACTATCTCAAGAGCCCTTATCTTGGCAAATTTCACTTAACTGCACGAATTAAAGTGCCATTTGGGAAAAAATGTCATCTCTTGTAGGAACAGGTGTGCCGCCTGCTAATTTCTAATTCGTACAAAGAGGTCTCATTTGCGGCCTGAAACGCGCCCGGTGGAACTTGTTTTCATTCGCAGTGAATGGGCTGCTGAGGGGTGCCTTGTTGTCTACAGGAGGGGGGAGGGGGGTGCAGATAAGACTCGCTGCTAAGGCTGCCACTAAGTGTGGGAAGGAGGAGCGGGGTGTCAGGTGGCGACCCAAGCTGGGCCGGAGGTCCTCGGATGGGGTGTCAGATGGCCGTGGGAGCTGTGAGCCATGATTTCAGAAGGGGTAGAGTTGCCAAGATGCTTGCTTGGCTTTACACCTGTACAGTGAGTTCACCGTTGTTGGAGGAAGGGTTGCCTTGGGTTCAGGTACAGTACAAAGCGTGGACCAAAGGCCATCCGATGGGGTTTCAGTGGGCCAGGGACGCTGGCTGTGATGAGTCTGCAGGAGTAGAGGGCGTTCATTATACTTGCTCGAGTTTGAATGTCATATAATGGTTTGACCTCATTGGAGGAAATGTTTGTTGTTTTTAGAGGGAGAACAGGTCCAGAGATGCTCAGATGGGGTTTTAGTGGGCAGTGGGATGCTGTGTGTGATGAGTCTGTAGGAGTGCTGGGTGTATACGTACCTCAATGCTGGCAGAATATTGCATTTGGTGCCCTTGCCCTTCTCGTTGGAGCAGCTGGAATTGGTGGATTGATCGATTTCTTCTCTGAAGCAGATGTGCTTCAAAGGATGCAGAGTGATGACACCTTCTTTTTGTCGTAAATCCAGGAAATGATCGAAGAAATATCATCTCCTCTCTTTCAACATTGGCGACAACATTTTTAACAGTGGTTAATTTGTGCCGGTGGGTGCCGGTATGCAGCTTTTTGGTGCTTTATTGGGCACTGAGACTCTTTGCTTCCTGGCAGCGGCACATTCTCGACCCTTCAGTGAAGAATAAAAAGCAGAAGTCCCTCAGCGTGAAATAATTTTTTGTTTATACAGCGATAAAGGTGCTTAATCAAAATACCGAGCATAGAACGGCGGTGTAATAGTGAAGGTAATGCACAGGCGCTTAAGGTTCACATCCCTCCTAGGGACCAGCAATACTGAGACTTTCTCGTTCATTACTTTTGTAGCAGAACATTTAAGATACTGTTACAGTCTGCAACATGTGGGGCCTCATTTATGAGGCTGTGCGTCACTTTTACGCCGCCGGTGCGTCACTTTTTGAGATGCACCAGTGGCGTAAAAAATGTGCCTTGTTGCGCCATATTTACAAAGTGACACGTCTAGGTAGATGCGTCACTTTGTAAACCCCTGCGCCACATTATACCTGCGCCAGGTATAATGTATGCAAGGGGGGCGTTTTGACACAAGAAAGGGTCATGGAAGTGACGCAGTGAAATCTATAAGATTTCACGGCGCCATTTCTTGCCCACTAATGCGTCAAAATCTTACGCCTGCTTCATGGCAGGCGTAAGACTGAAGCAGGCACTAACAACACGGGACTTGCCCATGTGAAAGTACACATTGCTGGAGTTGCGTCACTTTTGTGACACACTCCAGCAATGCGTCACTTTTGCGCCTACAGATATGTCAGAAATACTGACGTATCTGTAACTCTTTGCGACATGATGCGTCATATTATAAATATGACGCATCAATCATGACGCAAGGAGTTCGCACTGAGAAGTGACGCATCGCTGCTTTCACACAGCGATGCGTCATTTCTCATAAATGAGGCCCGTGCTACTTAGATGATGACATTTTATTAGAGTGGAAAATAATACTTCATACACGGCATATGGAGGACTTTGTTTTTGACCAACAAGATGGTTTTTTTTCATTGTGTGTTGATTTCACATGTTTTTTTGAAGATGACAAACGTGTTTCCTTTTCGGGGGGGGGACAAGTTTGACTCCGCTGATACTATCACAGCCTCTCAAATGTTGACATGAATTGTTAGAATCAAATTTAGTTAGTACTGAGTCATCCACCTCAGTCATTGGCTGACTTTACTGAGCATTTGACAACAAGTACATTCGCACTCAAAGGGCCTCATTTACAATATTTTGACGCAGGGCAGCTGCCGTGGGTCAAAAGAAAAGGACATAAATGTGTCCTATAAATAATATACGGCATATTCCTGTTGTTTCTCCCGGCCGCTTGCGCACAATAGGCTGCCATGCGCGAATGCAGGCACCCTTGTGCCATGGTGCAAGGGTGATTATGTTGTAAGGGTGATTGTTTTTGTGCAAGAAAGGGAACCTTTTTGCACAAAAACAATCACATGAGGTGTTGTCCTTTTTCTGTGTGTATGCAGCACACATAGAAAATGGAAAAACGAGAAGTAATAAACACATTTCTCCTCATTTCGCATCCCTTACGCTTCCCCTGAGGAGGCGTAGGAATCTGACGCATTATCAAGTTTACAAAACCTTGTTACTCTTGGAATGTGTAATCAAGAAAAGGGACTAGAGGCTTTTTTCCCACTCAAAAGTGGGGAGGTCCAACGATAGAGCTGCCTCAAGACAAGCAATAAACAAAATAGGATCTACGTTGTTCCTCTCAAGACGTGAGTAGTTGGTTGTGGGCTGGGGTGGTTAGAGTAGTAGGATCTCACTCTCCCTATACAGGGTAGTAGTGGAGATCCATTGGTTGGACCATAATGCCCTCACAAACCCTTTCAGGTGCCATGCTTCATCATCTGGGCTGCTCCTCGTTGGGGCGGCGGTGCAATCCCCAACGGGCTCCCTGAAGAGGGGCTCTTTGTCGGAGATCTTTTGTCCAACTGCTGTGTGATGAGTGCGGGTGTGTGGGCTGAGACGTGTAGATGCTAAGTGGAAGTTAAAATAGGGCTGGGAGTACCTGAACTGACAATTTTATTCTGGTGGTCTCCTGTCCTAGTTAAAAGAAGTGAAACAAGGCATAACCATGAGCCTAAATGCGGGTCAGTGCGCTCTTGTTATCGTGAATTGGTCAACATGTTTCTCGCTAAGGGTCTAATCACCATGCGATTCTCCAGGACCTATAAGTGCAGCTAAAAATGTGAATAAAAAGGAATTCAAAAGTGAAATTTATAATGAAAATGAAGTTCTGTTTTACAGGGATGGCAATATTACCCTGTGTCTTCTACCTGCCTGGATCGGTATACAACGTTTAGCATGCATTTTTTACCACGCACTACCATTACAACGCAGGCATTACCACGCATACCATTACAACGCATTGCGCTGGGGGGCGCTCTAGGATAGGGAATAAGTTTAATTTTATATCCAACACCTTCCCTAGTGTCCACGGGGACTGGAGTTGGAATATAAAATTATACTTACCACTATCCAGCACCTCAAAGCGCTATGCATTGTAATGGTATTCGTTGTAAATACCGCGTTGTAAAGGTATGCGTGGTAATAGTATGCGTGCTAACGTCATACATCCGCCTGGATCTACCTGTGGGGGAGTGCAGGTGACCACTCGGGTGGAACACAACGCGGAAGGGAGAGATGTTAATAAGCAGGCGGCGGCAAAATACAGAGTTCGGACTTAGATCGGCGAGATTGAGATGGGACAAGTGTAGCCCTAAATTGGAATTGGAATTTTGTGGCATTGAGATCCAGCTTTTACTGCACGCCCTGCATTGAAAATGCAGAACGAATGCGGATGCATTTTATATATTTTATGACCCCCCTAATGAAGCAAGGACACTGGATGAGAAGTCGTTTCCAGATAGAAGGTACTAAAGTGACACAAAGTGGAGCCCTGAGGAAGCAGATGGGTTATGTTTAACCACGGCGAAACGCGTTGGCATGGGATTGAAGTTGAAAATAATTAAAAAAGAAGAAATCTTCAAGAGCCCTTTGGATTGTTTAATGCTTCTCTAGATAACATATTATTATTGTTGTGATAAGCGGTCTGCTGCGATTATTGTAATGCGTGAAAGGGGGGCATGTTTACAAGGTCATGAAAAGTCAGGCAGGGTGGCTTTAAATGGCCTCGTAAGTATGGGCAAGCACACTGCACCGCAGCTGCGTCAAAAAAAGTGACGCGCTGGCAGCGCAATGGGCTTGTAAATAAGCCCCAAGTAGCTCCCTTCAGCACCAGGGATCACTATGGGAATGTGTGCTTTTGAGACCAAAAAAAATGATAGATTGAAGGACGCTTTACAGTGTCCCCAGCAATAAAGAAATGCAAAAGCCAAAAGAATGCTAAACATGCGCTGATAAAACCAAAAACTATGGCAGCCAACTGCAGACCTATTGGATTTGCTAATGTTTGTTTGAACTTGTTCCTAGTAATATGGCTACATGATTATCACCTGAGTGTGAGCATCAAATGAACAAAAAGAAAACAAGCAAAGTGAGGCTGGAATTATCTGAAGATGCCACAGTTAGTAGGCTTAAACCCACAGAATGCGGGATTTCCATGAATGGGTCTGTGTAGAATATAGAGCAGCTCTGTGAGAGCGGCCCCCCAAAGTGCAAGGCATTCAGCGTTATTCCACTTGTGCTGGGCTTCAGTTTGACAATTGGTAGTCTCAAGCTCCCCTTTTTCTTATCAACTTCCACACACAAATGTGATTTAGTGTCTATGAAACTTTATTTTTGGGGGATGTTGCCCTCTTTGAGGTGTTCATTCCTCTGCCTTGCTCTTCCTCCAAAGAACAGTTAATTCCCGCATTAGTGTCTCCAAGTCTGACAATTCTAAACACAAGCCCAGGATCACACCTGGATGCCCCATCTTCTTCTTCCTGATATGTTCAGGCCCCTTTGACCAGTGACCTCTTTCAGAAACAACAAGCCCTTTTGAAGCGTACGGAAGGAATGTACGTCAGTACAACGCAATCAAAATGATCGTGGTACTTTACGATGCAGCCATTACAACGCAAGGCGTTACTATGACTTGCGTTGGAGGGCGCTGGATTGTGGATTAGTTTAATTTTCTATTCCAACTCCAGCCCACGTAACAGTAGGGAAGGTGTTGGAATAGAAAATCAAACTATTCCTTTACCAAGAGCGCCCTCCAGCGCAAGTCGTAGTAACGACTTGCGTTGTAATGGCAGCATGGTAAAGGACGCGCTGTGTAACCACCACATCGTAAAGGATGTTTACCGTACGGAATAGCCTGGCTCTTCTTTCCTTCAGTGAGTGTGACGCACCCAGCTCTCAGAAATGCAGCAATTCACTAATCTGTCTGGAGGCTCCTCTACCGCCACACGTTCCGCCGGCAAGTCCTGGGAATCCCAATAGGGGACCTACAGGCCCTCATGCACTCTGCCACTCACAGGCACTCAGGCATTCTTATCGCTGCACGCAAACACACATGTAGCCCTCACATACTGTTCCATTTCCTGGGTACACATATATATAAGTGCGGTGCACTTCAGCATGCACGTCTGTCTCCATGCAGTGTAGCGCACACAGGCTCACAAACATTCCAGCGCTGTGCGATCCAATATTCATGCGCTGTCTCTACGTACTGTAGCACGCACTGGCTCATCGACATCCCAGGGTGGTGCACTCCTACATGCATGTGCTCTCTCCCCACAGACGTCCTGATGCAGGCCAAGGTTAAGATGACCAAAGAGCAGTGAAACATTCTCTAAGTAAGCCAGTAGACCCTACTCCCATGACACACAGGTCAGAAAGCTTCCGGTACGAGCAGTAGACCTCCAACAATATGAGGGTAGCACGTGGTACGCCATTCCTAGTCTAACCAGACCACAATCTATGTGACAGCCTAGGTCATGGCACACACACATAATCTGTGGTCCCCCGTAACACAAAAACTGTAAGCAAGGATCCAGATGTCACCACAGCTGGAGCACTCAGCTCAGGAGTTCACGCCTACTACTGTGCGAGGGACTTTTCACTCCCACCTGTGTCTTTTAGTGGTATAAATTAGCATAAAGAGGGCAAGGCCTAGTCTAGCTTGTAACTAAACCTGTCTGGAAGGATAATGTCAGTCTTCTTGAACAAGATCTTTGGCATTGCTTAACCTGATCTGCAAAGGATGGCCTCAATTTATGTTCCAGGTAAGTTTAGAATAATAACTTCCCAACCCACCCATAACTATACAAGTCAGCAGTAGTAGGGTCACCTCATTCAATCTCACTCAAAGCTACAGCTGGAACTTGCCTCAGAAATCTTGCAAATTCATCCCTACCGCAGCACCCCATTTGAGGAAGCAGCAAGTGATGTCTGCCACAGCCTTGCACAGTGCAGTTGACGTTCAGTGTTTTTGACTTTGATAATGCTGCAGGGAGCTGCTGTCATACCTCCATATTGGTCGCCCACATGGCAATGATACACTCGTTAACCAAGCTGACCTCCAGGGCAAGATGATCAAATCTCACCACCCTTGATAAAAGTGGCACTGCACTATCTGCCCCTGAAGACAGATCTCTTTAGATACTGCCTGCCAGGCATGCATGCCAGTGCACCTAACTCAGTAGTGTAAAAGATAAGTGCAGGTGCCCACATTTTTTTAGGATGCCACTACTCACTTCCACCACTAGTGCAGTCCACCGCCACCTCTGGAAAGGCCCATTTCCACCACTGGCACTACCCGCGGCATGGACACGAACTTGAGATGCACCGTTAGATCTTTTAGTGGTTCTTAGCTTAAGAATACCCAGAGCTGCCATAGGCTAAGGCCAGTGCTAAGTTTGTAAAAAATAAGTGCTAGGGCTCTCGTCTGGAGGACACTGCAGCTTGCACCACACATTACCTCTACTATGCTGCCAAATACTAACCATCGCACTCATACAAGTGTGGCAAATCAGACTATTCCAGGCCCCCACTGCAATAAGAATGGCTTTGGCGGCAGCTAATAGTTGTTTTCAATGTGATGTGTATATAATTTATAAGTGACTGTTGTTGTCTTCTCTAAATTAGCCAGGCAGGTCCATCTTGTGGCAGACTGTCACAAGGGCCAGTGTTGACAATTAAGTGCAAGAGCCAAGAACAGGAAACCACCGCCTCAATTTAAACACTGGCTAAAGCTGACCAGTACTGGGACAGCTCTGTCTATGTCTTACTAACAAGCCTTAAGCATGTGGGGATTTTCTCCCTCACTGAAATGAGCACTACACATTTAACAAACAAGATGTGAAAGAATATCCATAGAATACAGTATACTGCAGCTATGCAGATGGACACTCTGCAAAGTGTCTCTTCCATTGAATGCTCCTGTCTTACTTCCCAAGTGAAGCAAATGCTACCTCAGTCTCACTGTAAGACACTGTCTGCTGTGTATTATGATCCATTCCCCTTGAAATGACATTTATCTTCGCTTGCACTAGTGTGCTAACAAACGTCTGCGCTTTACACTTTCACTCTTATAGGACAGAGCCCCCCAAATTCCTAAATCCTGGTAAGAAACGGCACACATGAGGACTACTGCCTCGGTCTGCCGCAGCATCCTATCCACCGGCTTCAAGTGATCCACCAGTCTTCTCAACGTCCCTCACTGTCAGTCCATCGCGATCCCTCTTCAAGAGTTGCACTGGCTACCACTAGCCAGATGCTCTCGGTTCAAGACATGCTGTGCCTTTTCCAGTAAAGTCCTCATCTACCTTCGACATCTGTTCACCTCTACCTTCCTATGTGAACACTACATTCCACTTTCCTTAATTTAGCCCCTTGTAAGGAATGTGCTCAATGGGGTGGAGGCTCATTTGGTCCCCCATTTATAGGGTTTTGGTGTAGGGCAGCACAGCAAGGCACTTTGCTGTGCTGCCCTACGCAAAAGTGAAAGGGTAGCAATGCACGGTATTTAAGCAATACAGTGCATCCCTGTTCTTTTTCCGTGAGCAGGTGCCATTTCAGCAGCCTAGCGCCAACACAGGCGTTCTTAAACCGGGGAACAGCCATGACAACGCGGGGATTACCCCGCACTGCCATTACAACGCAGGGATTACAATTAAAGTCATTACAACGACTTTCGCTGGAGGGCGTTGTTGGATAGGGAATAGTTTAATTTTCTATCCAACACCTTCCCTCCTGCCAACGTGGGCTGGAGTTGGGATAGAACATTAAACTATTCCACTATCCAGCGCCCTCCAGCGAAAGTCGTTGTAACAACTTTCGTTGTAATCCCCGCGTTGTAATGGCACGCGGGGTAAAAGCCCGTGTTGTAATGCCATACAACCTCTTAAACCATGGTGCAAGGGGCCTCCGTTGCATGCAGGATTGTTTTTGTGCAGGAAGGGGCGCCTTCCTGCACAAAAACAACCCATAGGGGCGTTTTCCTCTTTCTATCTGTGCTGCAGAGTGAAAGCAAGAGGAAAAAAATGAGGAGAAATAAAAATATTTCTCTTCGTTACGCCTCACCCCAGGAGGCGTATGGAATTGGTGCTTACCCCTGTTTACATGAGTTTGTAAATCTGGGGCAGCGACAATATCCATTAGTGTTGTGTGGGGAAAACCCACCGCAACGCCTATGGAATGCCTACCCGGCGCAGAGTAAGGCGACCTAGCAATTTGCGCTGCATTGCTGTAGGCAAGATTTATCAGAGCCACTCAGAGCCACGCAGCGTGGCTTTGCGTGGCTTCATAAATCTGATTTACCACTTTACGAGGTGCAAAAGTGATGCAGGGCTCTCGTCAATTAGCCCCTAGGTTTTTTGGATCCCAAGCTGTGGGAGATCCTGTTGTTAGATTTATGACTACGCTACTAAGAATCTGTTTTTAGGAAAAATCTTCAAACCTGGCTATTCAAGCATTAGACATTGTTATCCCAGGCTCTAGCCCAGCTCTCAGCGCCAGGATTCTCCGGGTTAGCTGTGCGCTTTAGAAATTTCATTCATTCATTCATTGGGTGTTAGAAGGAGAACATCATGTTGGGATTATAACAAACTCAAATGCATTGATTGTTATAACTGGTAACAGATATAAATACACATCAGAGTGATAAATGGTGTAGATCTTCAAAGCAAGATATCTTGACTCAAAATGGACAATTGGGACGTATGCTTGGGAAGTCGTTGAATCCGTTGGCCAGCACCTGCAGACTTAAGTATGACCATAATACTTCCCCCTTCCTCCAGGCAGGCAGGTCCTGATTCCACCCCCATCCACTCTTTGGATTATTTTGATGGAGTTTCCTTATACAATGAGGTAGGAAGCATCCTTGAGAGACTACTCTGAGGTCAAGTTTAGTACTGGGTCACATCCAAGTGACTTGGAAGGCCAGGGATGTGGCAAGAGGTGCCATGGTAATTCTATAGTTTATTTATGTGGCCCTTAGTTCTTATGTTTGTCTTAGACAGACTTAAGACAGACTTAAGACAAACTTAAGACAAAATCCTAACTTTACTACTACTAAATGCCTTCTGTGAATACCAAAAGTAGTAAGTTTAGGATTTTGTTTTAAGTTAGTTCTGTGAATCGGGCCCATTAGGAGGAACTGCAACGATTTAACAAACCAAATTCCGGAAGCACACAAAACTTGACGCCGGACTCAAAGAGAGACTTACAACTGACTGCAGGAGCGCTGTAGACGCCTGCCATTTTAACTGCAGAATCCTAATTCCTGTTCACTATGAGGCTGACAACACTTGCCCAGGGACTCTGAACCACCACTTTAATGAGAGAAGGAAAGACTGAACACTGGGCCGCCAGGCCACTGAAGGAACTTGCTATAACTGATACGCTACGCCACAGGGATACTTTAACGTACGCAAAGTCATAGTTCACTTTCCAAGATTTGAACTCACATGCTGAACCTAGCTTGGATTTAGCTTCACTTAAATGGAGAATAACCACAGTGCTTAGAACAGGAAGTGGGATACAAGAGCATGCTCGGGTAATGCTAGTGTGCTTGCCTTATGATGAGTGTGTATGTTATTTGTGGTGTACCGTATTGTACTTTGCGTAAGTAGATAAATGCTGCTTTTTTCATAAAAGTAACTATTGGACTGGACAATCATTTATTGGGGTTGCTGGATGTATTTTGAGTTGTGAGCCTGTGTTCACCCTACACCTGCCTCCTCCCCAATAAGTCTTGGACTACTCGATCCGTGTTACTACTGAGAGTCAAGTGCTGAAGGGGTACTTGGCCCATTTGCTCAAAGCCCTTTGTGGGCTGGGCCCTGGGACATCAGGAGTGAAAGGCCTTAACCATCACAGTTGGGTCCAGTAACGACTGCTTGCCCCATGGCCATCCGAAATGGTTTCTGACAGGCACTGATTCAATACTTTCTAAATATTGAACAAATATTGAAAGAATCATGGAACATGCGGCGTGGATGTTGATTGCGTGGCTGTTATGTAGGATCTGGCTACATTACAGTTTGTGATGTTGGTAATGTAAATACTAAATCTCTTTACACACTACTGTTGTCAAAGAACATGAAGCAGGAATTTGGACTCCTTCCTAATTCTGTGCAATTTATAAAACACCAGCCATATATACACAAATGGTTTGTTGTTAGATAGCGCTTTCATTCTGCACTATTTTAGGTGCTACAATTACATCATTTAATTATATCCAGTTGAAGGATGGGATAATACGTTTTCAAGATCTGATTTCATTCATTTAGCTATAACCAGGTGCCATCTGAGTAACATCTGCCCACTGCTGAGTCTCCTTACCTTCAGCCAAGCAGGTTTTGGATTCTTTGGAGGCCAGAAAGTCCCCAAATCTCTAAGAACTTCAAATATAAATACTTTCAAAAATCACATCTGGCTCTGTGGCCTCAGATGCATTTTTTCACTGATTATTAGCCCTTTTTCCCTTGAACATTTCCCAGAATCCCCCGTTACTCATGATTGGACAGTGAGGGCCCGATTCACAGAATGAACTTAAGACTCAAACCTAAACTTACTACTATTTTGGCCTTCACAGAATGCACTTACTACTTTTGGCATTCACAGAATGCACTTACTACTTTTGGCCTTCAAAGAATGAACTTACTACTTTGGTATTCACTTAAGTTAGGATTTTGTCTTAAGTTTGTCTTAAGACAAACTTAAGATAAAATCCTAACTTCTGTGAATACCAAAAGTAGTAAGTTCATTCTGTGAATACCAAAATAGTAGAAAGTTTAGGATCGAGCCTTAAGTTCATTCTGTGAATCGGGCCCTAAATGTCTCATTTCGATTAATACAGTAATTTTCATCCATGTTTAAATCCAGAGAAGATAAGTGCAAATGAAACTTGGGCTTGGGTGTTTTTTTCACTAAGGGAAGAGAGTGTAGTGCTGTATGGTTTTACCGTCCTAAGTTTGAAGCCCCAAACATTATCCCCATTTAGATGGGAAACTTTTAAAATCAGCATGTAACAGCACCCATACCACTACTGTGCAGTAAATGTGTTCCCTCAGGCAGTTTTACTAGACTGATAGCATCCTTAGAATTAGAATTATTAGAAAGAGAATTAGATTAGGGTTAGATGTACAAACAAACAATTCGCAAAGGTGGTCACAAACTGCACACCAACTTTTTGTGAATCAAATCTGAATTTGCTACCCAACCTATGTACTATTCACCCACAGATATCAATTTGTGAGGATCAGGAACCAAACCTGTGGAGAAGCTGCAATGCTGTGTGATGGTCCAGCAGGGTTCGGTTGCGGCTGCTGCACTATTGTACTTGTACAGTTGTGCTCCTGAATCTGTTCCTTAATGATATCGGCATATTCATACCGCCCTGACACATTTCCCAGGTATTTTCATTGAACTCTGGGACTTGTAGTCTTCTCCATTAGAAAACAGGACTACAAGTCCCAGAATTCAAAGGAAAAATCCTGGAGGGGAGCAGCACATCACACATGGACCTGGGAAACTTGGAAGCTATTTACATACACCAATACAACAATTACAATTATATCTGAAAACCAATTGAAGACATCTTCACCTTACGCACCTCCCTCGTAAGACAGCAGAATTGGATACACGAGAACTTCCTCCTGTGAAATCCCCAAGGAACTGAGTTCATCCTCAGTCGACTGCAGTGATGTGGCTCTTTCATCGATAACAGCATCACTTCAGGCTGAGTGCTTTTCTCTTGATACGAATCCTTATCATGGGCATTACTTCTGAACAGATTGGTTACTGATCTATTGTGATTGCTTACAAATAACCTATCCCTGAAGGCATCATTTCCTTCAATTTTTCTTGTCCAGTGGAAAAAACATCACAACAATTCTCTAGTAGGCATCTCTGCTTCTTACCACTTCCACGATGTTACATGAGCATTTTAATCACACTCTTTCCCATTAACAGCCATGCTGGCTTTGCATCTATTAACAACAATACATCAATTTACACATTAAAGGCAGATGACGTTGGTGTTGAAAATGGCACAGAATTCGCTGTGAGAAATGTGTTATTAATTGGATAATGTATCTCAATAAGGGCTTTCTTTATGAGTTAAACATTGTTTGAGTAAAATAATTTCATATATTCCATCAATGTATGTGGATGTCATACCATACCACTGATGTGGTGATTTCATGTACACCAATGAGATGGGTAATTCCTCAAACATTGTCTTCAGTTTTGGTTGGACCCTCTCCCTGATTCTTCACATAAACAAAGCAGCAAATTAAATAAATTTCTGTTTACAGCCCCAAAAAATCAGGCACCTAACCCCCGCTGGCCAAGTGAAAACTGCAGTACATGTTTTGGGAACACTACGCTAACGGGCACCAGTCATTCATCACTCAGTCTTGTCACCACCTCAAAACTGTCCAATCACCAAAAGCTTTTCATCATGGTAAGGATTCAGTTCAAAGTCTGCTGACTGAATGACTAACAGCTTTCAACCACAAAAACTCTTCTCAGCTAACGGAACTGCTGTCCATTAGTGAGGGGCCTCGAAAGCAGACATACCATCTAGCTTTAGGGGACGTATGGTGTAAAATGCCTTGGATGTGCGACATGCGTGTTCACCTGTTATTTAAACACCCGGGATACTTTGGTATTACAGAAGAGGCCACAGACACTTATACAGCCCCTTTGTAATATGAATTTGACTGTTGCATAATGTGCATCGGTGTGATCACAAAGTGGAGGTCCCTCATTTGCATGGGAACATGGTCATATGCAAATGAAGGAACTCTTTGCCATTGTTCCTGTGACATTGTACAGAAGTGAGAGCAGTGTCAAAGGGGCTTTCGGGGGATCGCTCATTTTGAGCAACAAAGAAGATGGCAGATACTCAGTCCCCTTCCCCCAAAGGGCAACATCTCCAGACCGAGGGGCCACTCTCTGACACCCCCTTCAGGTGAGTGTAGTCACTCACTGCATCCCCCTGCTGGGGATCCCTCCCTCCCTCCCTCCGAAAGCAGAGCCACATCTCCACTTGCAATGAAGGGGAGACCGGAAGCTTCAAACAGCTGTTTTCCCTTTCACTAATGCACTGTTCAGAGGGCAGGTGCAAGTTTGCGCCTGCACTGTGAACAACGTATTCTTTGTGATATGGCACACTGCCCCTGTCGGTGCCCTGTGCACCCACTTAAGGTGTGCCGCATACAAAATCAGAAGAAGGAGAATTAAAGCTAACAACAATGCCTCAACCGGTTTCATTAAGGAGGACAAATCTGTATTGTGGAGAAGTGTGGCTCACTGGTTAGAGGAGGCAGACCCTGATGCAGAGGTCAGACCCGGGACCAGGGTTCAATTCCCGACGCGGCAGGGTCTTGAGCTCAAAATGTCCACGGACTCGATAATTCTCGCCTCGGTGCCTACTCGAATCCTGAGTTCACACTCTGCAACTCTGGGCAATAGCTTGCTTAATCTCCACTACGGCCCCACCGTGATGGGATGCCTGGTCTTCACCTTGGGGATGCCCAGTAGGGGTTATCTCACAGGGAAAGCCAGGACGGGTTCCCAAAGCAAGCGCTAAGAGACCTGTCGGTGATTTGCTATATAAATCGAAATTAACATAACATATATGCATGTACAAGACATTACAGGAAGGAAGAGGGAGACTCGCAGTGTTTTTTAGAAAGTGCTCTTGGCATCATATATTTAAATTAATAGAAATTAGAACAGTTTTATCAGCATTGTATGTAGAAATACAAGGGCAACCCAAAATGTACTTGGTGCACTACTGTGTTCGTGTCACACGAAAGTGACGGAGCAAAGTGACAAGTGAAGGAGCAGCGGAAGGCGCAATGTGACAAGGTGAAGAAGAATATATACAAACAAAAATGTATGGTTCAATAGAAGCTATTTACAAAATTAGGACACGATTTAATACAGCATTTGGTATGAACCATATTCGAAAATGCGCCATTTGATTGCGCTCTATGGTCGACGGCGTTTCGATCCATTTTAATCAGGATCATCTTCAGGACCAGGTTGCCAGATAAGGGGTGCTGAATGCGCAGGTGTCTGATGGGCGGCGTAGCTTTCCCAATGTAGAGTAGAACGATCAATTAGGTTCCTTTTTGGAGGTTGCAATGCAAGGGGCAATGCACGCAGCGAGAGGGAGCAAGGGGATGAGAGGACCAATCTCGACAAAAGCCGGAGGTGCCAATCAACCCGGTTGTGGAGTCAGCAAGGGCCAGATTCAGGTCAGGTTGGAGTTCAGATCCGCTTATTAAATCACGTAAGGCGCACGGTCCGTGTAGGGATACGTATAGTGATGAGATGAAGGGGAATAAATCCATTGACAGGAATAGCGCTGAGAGAAGCGCCGATCCACCACGTTCGCGTGCTGCCGTTCCGGTGTCTGCCTGCCAACATACAAAATCAGTGCACCTTGATTGTAATACAGTGACAGGTATCTAAATTCAGGATTATATCTTCCATAAGGCAATCCTTCATTCAGTACTTAATTAGTGATGATAGTCGCAGGCACTTATTCTTGGGAGCCACAACTATATTTTCATCAGACTTCACCCAGAGCAAGTGAGAAAAAGGCAGAATATAAAGAAAGAAGGAGGAAAAGAAAGATAGGGAAAAAAGTGACAGAGGGAAAGCAGGGATATTAGAAATCTGAAGGCGTGAGATAAAGAGACAGAAAGTGAAGGGTGGTGGAAAAGGCATGAGGCAGAATCAAGAATATGCAGCCTTGGTATGTAGCAATCGGTAACACCAGCAGTGGGCTCCTACATAAAATCTTGGACATGTGCACCGGGAACAACCTACCCTCCAAATACAGAAGCAACTCAGCCGTCTGACCTTCAGAATACATCTTAAAACCAATTTGTTCCTTTATTACTAAAATATTTATTTTCTAAACCTCAACCTAAACTGAAATATTTGGCACACATCTATTTTACTCTTGTTAATTGTAATTTCTTCTTTTTTTCTGCCTACGGTGCATTCAGGTTAATTGTTTTCCTCACTATATTCGATTGCAGGTTGAAATGAGCTCTCTATGAGGTACACGAATGGCTTACAGGGGTAATATTATACATAGTGCCCCATGGGCACCGCAGGAGCTTGCCCCTTCAGTTTGCACCCCTGAGAGAGCTTTGGTATTGCACAAGGGGTATATAAATCTTGAGCAGTCCCTTGTGTAATATGTATTGCGTCAGCTCTTTTTGTGCTCCGGCATGAACCCAATGGAACCTTGCCGCATGAGGTCATGATGCCATCCAAATGAGGGAATCCTTTGCACCCATACTATATTACAGACACAACCATCAGAAGGTGCACCGACTCTGCCACATTGAGGTGGCCCATAGTCAGTGTGTCGGCCAATGGCACCCCTTGAGTGGAGGACAAGGAGGGCCCAGGGACCCACCAAAGATCCCCCAGCAGGTGGGTGCAGTCACTTACTGCACCCACCTGCAGGGGGATTCCTGGCCCCTTTAAATGTGAAGCCGGGTCTGCTGCCTCAGGGGAAGCGGACAAGTGGTTCAAGCTGTCAATCTTTCACTGACGCACTTTTCCCAGTTCAGGTGCAAGTTCACATCTGTACTGCGAATAGTGCATTGACTGTAATAGGGCACACTGTCCAGGTCTGCGGCCATTTAAAGGTGCACTGCGGTGTAGAGTGGGACACTATGTCTTACTTTAACACCTTGGCTGCTTGAGATGATCTTTTGCTGTACTGGTCTATAATGTTAATGGGTGTGGTCAAGACATGCTCAGCTCGTCGTGAGCAAACGAGCACCATGCCTCATGACAAGCTGAGCTCGTCGTGAGCACGGAAGGGGTTAATAAAGACCCTGGTGTGCCATATAATATTTGGAAGGAAGGAATTAGTGGAAAATACCGAGGGGATTGGTGGATAGGAAATAAAAGGAAAGCAAAGGAGGTACGACAAGAAAACAAATTAGACAGATACGTTACTAAGAAAAACATCTGAAAGATAACGATTATTAAGAAATAAACGAATAAGAATGATGGTATGCAGCAACAAAGGCAAGGAGAGAAAGCATATAAAAGAACTAAAGAACATGAGGAGAGTTAACCCTAAGGGGAAAAAAATGATCAAAGGGGAGGTAAAGAGAAACAAATGTAGGTGAGAAGTGATACAAACAATGTGGGTAGGGAGAAAAGGCAGTGGAAAAGAAGAGGGATATAAAGAATGAGAGAAAGTGGCAGAAATGAAAGTGGAAGAAAGGAGGAAACAGGAAATGGGGAGGAAACAGAAGGAAACGAAATGGTAAAAGAAAATAGAAGAAACAGAAGTGGAAATATAAAGAAAAATAGAAAGTAAGATATTAAATTGGAATAAAAGAGAAAAAAGAAAACAGAATGGAGTGGATTTATTTACTGAAATGGGAAAAGGAAGTGGAAATAGAAGAAAGAGCTAAAAATAGAAAAAGAAAGTAATTACTTAAGAAACAAGAAAAAAAGAAAAGGTAACCACACAAACAGTAGATTTTTTAGTAATAGGAGACTAAGGAGAAAGTGAATAAAATAAAATAGGGATTAAAAGCAAGCAAAACAAATTTAACATAGAAAAGGACAAAAAGTTAAAGGCAATGAGCGAAAAGTGAATAGATAAAAACGAAGGAAATGAAAAGAAACGAGGGCGAAAGTGAAGAGAAATTAGCTAGATAATAGGAAAAGGAATGAGGCACAATGGAAAAAAGGAAATCGTAAGGAAACAGCGTGAAATACAGGGAAAGGCAAGGGATATTCTGATCCCAGGTCAGAAAAAAATCATGTCAGGGCTTAGCCTGCGCCTGGTAAGCAATGTTTGCAACACGAACAAAAGATACACGCTGCCTCCCGGATGTGACGTTTCCGACGTGACGACGTGCTCGGTGCTTCTGGGCGGAAATATCAACAAAGCGACCTTTGTGTGACGCAAAATGCTCCTTGCTTCAGGTGGAGCAGAAATGGCCACCCCGCCTACCAGCAAAAGGCAGACATTATGAAAAAATAATGCCTCAGGAAGGGATGACTGTGTTCACTTTACAGGTTACTGTGGAAAGCACATTAATGAAACCAGAGGGGTTAAAGTGTGGCCTCTGCTGGAGAAGTGCACATAACGCAGAACACAGCACAAGAAGTACACTGGATTGAGATTTTCTCAGCACAGTCATTTATTTTCCTTCTTCCTCCAGCCGTCGTTCAGGAAAAAAACACAAAATCTTTCTCACTGCTTTAAAAAATAAATTGTAAATGAAACACCTATTCAAAATATGGCGACAAAAGACAGCCACCCCCACCCTTACCGCTGCCAGGCCTGTGGAAGAAATCAGTCCTCTGGCACACCAATGAGGCCAAACGGACCCGGCGGGTTAATGTGACGATCCACTTCTGACAGCGTGTCAATACAAAGCAATTTAGGAGCACATGAAAAATCGACCCAAGGTAACAGGCAATTTCTACGCTCTGCTGGTTAGGTGGAAGGAGTCCAGTGAGCGGTTAGTTCGCAGTTGGCCTTACCTCGTGGCATGCTGTCTTGATGTCTGAGCCACTGCCAGACTTCAAACGAGAGCCAAATCGGAGGCGGCATCTGCTAGGCAGACTGTATTTTGTACGTGTCCAACAATATCCCCATGATAAAAGGGATGGACGATCAAACTTGCGAGTCGTGTCTCCACCCTCAGGATTGGCCCGAAGCAAGAGCAAATCCAATTGGTTTTTCGAAAGCATTTTGCAACGTTACAAGTTTGGTTTGGCCTAGCAGTTGATATACTTAGCGTCCAATTTACAAAGATTTAGCAATAAGTAGGTCAGACTTGCTCTAAGTAGCCCTCCAGACTTACTCCTGAATTTCATAGTAGTTCTCCTATTTTACTGCTTAGCTGAAAGAGCAACCCAAAAGTTCTAGAAGAATATGTCAGCAAGAAATCTTTGTGAACTGGGCCCAGAATTTCTTGCCTTTATTTCGCCCTCGAGGGGGCAGCATCTGGAGATGAACTGAGGCTCACAGTTACAATGTTAGTTTCCCAAAATATTCTAGGACTTGTGTTAGAATAATGAATTAGCCTTCTATCAAAGTCACAGTAACCAATTTACAGAATTTTTGATGGATAAAAGTGAATAACGGGGATGTTTTTCACTGAGTGACATTGAATAGAGAACTGCGCCAACTAAAGTTAGCAGAGGGAGTTGGTTTATGGTTAATGCATTGTGAGGTAGCCTGCTTTAAACAGGTTCTATTCCATTCTATTCTTGGTATTTCTAGAGCGCATGGCTACCCAATGGGCCTCCCAGCCCTGAAAGATTATCCCCTCTCAGAAGAGTTATTTATTAGGTAAAGAAATAGGTCTTCAGTTGTTTCCTGAAGCTAACTTCCTCATTATTCTTTCACAGCACAACTGGTAGAGCATTTCATAATTTGGGAGCTAGAAAGGAAAATGAGCGTCCTACGCTCATGGCTGTCTTGATCTTAGGGACTGTAAGTAGTCCTAGATCCATGGAGCGTAGCAATCTTATAGGACAATAGGGCTGTGCCAAATGGTGTCGAAGTTGCGGACCCTTCTTGTGCACTGCCCGATGGGCTATGCAGAGGGCCTTGCACTGTATCCCCTTAATTCCCTACAGCCAGTGTGGCATTGAAATTATTACATCAAGCTGCAGTTCAATTAGTCGTTGCTAGGTGTCCCTCAAGTCAAATGCTTTTGCATTTGACTCATGAGGGACACCTAGTAACGACTAGTGGAACTGCAGCTTCACGAAAGGGTTTCAATGCTTTTGCATTTGACTCGTGAGGGACACCTAGTAACGACTAGTGGAACTGCAGCTTGATGTAATAATTTCAATGCTTTTGCATTTGACTCATGAGGGACACCTGGTAATGACTAGTTGAACTGCAAGCAGCTCTTTGTAGAATTATTTTGATATTTGATACTATAATATTCACTGCCCACTGCTAATCTTGTCCCATAATGCTTAGCAGGGCCTTTGGTTGGGATTGTATTTTTGCTCATAACTGTGCTTGGGGTGGTCCTTAGAGGTTTGGACCACCACCGAATTGTTCAGCAAAATGTGCTCTTTGTTTTCAAGGCATCTGCTTGGTTCTCTCCCGAGGTTAGCGAGGATCCCAAAATCATCACCTCCCTCACTGCTTGTTAAATTTTATTTTCGCTTTTGTGAAAAGACTATATGCATTTCAGCATGTAAAGACAGAGATGCTTCTTATTTTACCAAAAGTATATAAGGTTTCTGTTTCATTAATTGGGAGTCCAATGGAGTGAAGTTGCGGAATTCACTGACTTTTTGATCAACTTCGTGGAATTTCGTGTAGTAGAACTCCGCTAACTACGCCCACCCTTCTTAGTGTTTGCTTATCTGAAACAGTACAGAGCAACAGTGGCATGTTGTCAAGAAATGCATATACAGACATGGTAGGGGGCGCCCTGTCATGTCTAAAGAAACGTTGGAGAGGGCAGCTTTACGCCACCTCATATTCCGGTTTTGCAAGAGGGTCTCACATGGGTGTTTCCAGGAGTTCCCTTTCAATATTTGCACCATGTGGTGGATCTCAAGGGGCGGTATGTTATTTTACATGGGAAGTTAGAGGGGAAGGAAATATGTATTATTAACATGTATGCCCCTAATGTTAACTGCCCTGCCCTCTTTCCTGTCGCGATCGCAGTGGCGTCTCCTTATTTGGGTGCAGTGATAATATTGGCAGGAGATGTTAACTGTGACCTTGGTGGCTCGCTGGACCGCGAGCCACCTCGAGTCCATACTGAACCCAGGTTGAATGGGACACTAAGGGACATTCTGGTTGGCTTGCAATTATGTGACATATGTAGAGACGGTCACCCCATGAAGAGATTGTTCTCTTGTCACTGCCCAGCGTCTTGAACTTTTAGTCATCTAGACTATTGCTTCCTTTCAGTTGAGCTCTCGTCCAGAAGTAAAGGGGGTTACCTACTTGCCCAGATACCTCTCTGATCACTCGCATGTTCTGTTGAGTTTTGGGGGGACCCAGGACAGCCCGGCGGTACCCCTATGGTGCCTTAGGGCAGAAGCCGTGACAGATCCTCCCTTCGTGTCTATGGTCTCGGACACATTGACGCAGTACTTTGAGGAAAACTGGAGGTCTGCCTTGAGCCGAGCGCTCGAGTAGGAGGCCATGAAGGTCATTCTTAGGGGTGTGTGTATCAAGACATCCTATGGGGTCCGGCATTAGCTGGAGCAAGCTATAATGCAAAACTGGGTGGATTGGAGGCAGCACCTCCAGCGGCCCCTCACACTATGGTAGAATGGTGTTCTACCCGGGAGACCTTGCTGGAAGATTGGCGCAGTTTAGAGAAATTCATGCATACTGCATACCGACAACAACTACATATGGAGGGGGATAAGACAGGAGATTTGCTGGCCTGATTGTTTAAACAGGAGTGGCCCATGACACCCATTTTACATTTCCGGGGTAGCAACGAAGTGTCAGTGCGTACACAATGTGTGATGACTGAGGCCCTGGCTGTGCATCCCAGTAATGTATATACAAGGTAACTCTCACCAACGGGAGGCTGTTCAGGATATTTGTCCTCTATCGAACTTCCCAGTTTAGACCCGGAGGTGACTGGGGCACTGAATGCTCCAGTTACTAGAGAGGAGATCCTTATGGCAATCAAACATCTTAAGCCTGCTGAAAGCCTTGGGAGTGATGGGCTGCTGGTGGAGTTTTCCCATAGGTTTGCCTCTCTGCTGGCTGACCGTCTTCTAAAAGTCTATAATGAGGCACTCAAGGCTAGCTTCCTGCCATCCTCCATGCATGAAGCCTTGGTGGCCATGATACCAAAACCTAATAGAGATCCTTTGCTGGCAAGCTCCTACAGGCCGATCTCGCTCTTAAACTTAGATGTGAAAATTCTTAGTGGGATTCTGGGGGCCCGCCTTCTTCTCCACATGCCCCTCCTTATACATACAGATCAGGCGGGGTTTATCCCAAAACATAGTACCACATATAACCTACAACGGCTGGTGCATATGTGGCATGCCCCATGCCTTATGGAGGATGATTATGCTCTAGCAGTTTTAGACATAGAACAAGTCTTCAATTCCGTGCATTGGTTTTATGTCTGGCATGTTTTCTAGCAGGTTGGGGTGGGTAGGGGTTTCCTTAAATGGGTCAAACTGCTTTGTACCACCCCTTTGTCCAGAATAAGAGTGGGAGGACTAGTATACCATCCATTTGAGCTATGCCGAGGCACCCGTCACGGTAGCCCTCTATCGCAACTTCTATTTGCAATTGCTATGGAGCCTCTGGCGGCTGTCCTGCATGAGAGGATGGGACTGTGGGCGATAATGTTGGGGAAGACCAACCACTTGGTCTCCCTTTATGCCGATGATATGTTGGTGTATCTCCGGCAGCCGGCATGTTCAGAGCCTATCCTCCTTACAGAATTACAAAAGTTTGGAAATATCTCAGGTCTCCGTATCAATCTGGGGAAAACTAAACTGATCCCCATCAGAAGACTGTCAGGAAGACCACAGGGAGAGTTACCCTGGGTAGGGTTTCCATGGGTGACCCAGGGAGCTAGATATTTGGGAATCCGACTGGTGAGTACCCCCTCCTCCTTCTTGGATCTAAATGTGATTAGAGGGGTGGAAGGATTGCGTGGCTCCACATGATTTTGGAGGGACCTGCCCCTGTCCCTTATGGGCTGGATAGCACTTGTGAAAATGATGATATTACCTCGATGTCTATACGCACTCCAAAACTCATTATATGTGGTCCCCAGACATTATTTCGAGACACTTGATGGTTTTCTGGTAGACCTCCTGTGGTGGAACCAGGTGCAAGAGAGTGTACCTTACAATGCTACGAATAACATGGGTTAGAATGGGGCTTGAGGTTCCCTGCCTGGAATTTTATTACATGGCTTCCCAACTACAACATGCGGTTCACTGGTTGAGTGGTGTGGCTCACTGGTTAGAGGCGGCAGACTGGGAAGCAGAGAACGGCCAAGGACCAGGGTTCAATTCCCGACGCGGCAGGGTCGTGTACCAGGGTCAACAGACTCGATAATTCACGCCTCGGTGCCTACTCTAACCAGGGATCACATTCGGCAACTCTGGGCATTAAGCTTGCCTCATCTCTACAACGGCCCCCCACAGACAACGGGGTCCTGGTTTCACCTTGGAGATACCCAGAAGGTACCATCTCACAGGGAAAGCCAGGACGGGTTCCCCAGCGGTCTTCAGCGCCAGGACGCTCCCGGGCAACAGTGCGCTTTACAAGTCCCACACATTTACATTTACTGGTTGGATAGTGATGATAACTGGGAGAAGTAACTCTTAGCAGGCACATGTGGTGACGGCCCTCTGCTGGACCTCCTGATGCTCGGTTCCAGGGTCCCCGCATTGCTTCCCTACATTGTACAGCACATGAATAAAACCTGGGAGGCCGTGGTTAGGCGAGTGGTGCAGCACGCTCCTTATGCCCCGGATATGCCTTTATGGGCCATAAAATCTTTCTCATGTATCACTGACTCCATGTCTGTGTGGCACTGGAAGGAGGGAGTTTGCCAGCTATTGAGGGATCTTTATGATAATGGGCAATTTATAACCCAGGAGGAAGCGCTGATCTCCTTTAATCTGGGGACGGGACAGTTTCTACAGTACGAAAAGATATCAATGGTGGCCCGGGAGGTCTGGCCGTCTTTCCCTCAGGAACCCCCCAGCACTAACATATTACAAATAATGCTGTACATGACTCAGGGACATCGATCTGTGTATCATCTCTACTTAGCCTTACGAGATGACTTACCGGGTGGGGCTTTACCTGTGCAGTCGAAATGTGATGCACTAGTAGGAGAACCACTTTCGGAGGGAGAGTGGCTGAGGGTCCATGAAGGGGCCCGATGGGTAAGCTCCAGCGCACGTTTTAAACCCCTTCAATATAATTTTGTACATCAGACATACCTTACCGCTCAAACACTGCATATGATTTATCCGGCTCGCCCAGATACATGCCCGCGATGTGGGTCACGGGAAGTTGAGTTTCTCCACATGACATGGGCCTGTCTGTCACTAATTTCCTATTGGGAGGCTGATCTTGCACACCTCTGAGGGGCTACAGGTTGGGCGGTTCCCATGGAGATCTGCCCGGTACTGCTTGGTCTACTCTCTACCCTGAAAGACAAGAAGCTAAGTAAATGATTTGTTCTTCTGGGGCTAGTATAGCAAAGAGATGCATGACTAAAGTGCAGCTTCGACCTCTGCCTCCACGAGTCGAGGAGTGGGTGAAAGACGTGTGCAAATGGGCGACTGAGAAGGCGATATGAATAAAATACGTCCGGAAGGATGAAAAACTTGAAGATGATATTTGGGCATGGTCCTTTATGTTGTCTGAGTTTAGGGACCCACGAACCCCGGGTATGTGGGATTCTGCGAGTGAGGAGGATTCCCAGTTGGTCCCAGAGAACTGATTATGGGAGGCTAGATGATGGGCGACAATCGAGAACACATTGGGAGGCCTGGGACACATCTGTATATTTTACCATTTTCATTGACATGATGACCTGACACAGAGGTGAGGGTGCAAGGGAATTATTTTGTTAGAAATTGGCATGAGATTCCCTGGACAGGGTGGAGAGGGGGTTCTTTTAAGCTATGTATATTAACATTGGAGGGGATCCTATGTAATGTGTTTTTTTGTTATTTATTTTTTCGTGTTTCCATTTGAGAATTGAGATATTTATCGACATAATATTGATATGTGTGATCAAGGCAGTTGATGCCGAAACGCGTTGCTGCGTAACTTCAGAATAAACAACTTTATTGCCAGAAATCTTCCTGTGTCGGTGTCAGATTGCGTTCTGAAAGGAATCGGGCGTGATGTTTGTTCATATATATTATAGAGGTTGCAGGAGGTGGCCACTGGTCCTAATGTTTCAGGGCTAAGGCTCCACTGGCCTATAGGAAACATAGAAAACTTCCAGTAGGCCAAAGACCTGAGGGCTGCTTTTTATGGATGGAAAGATGGAGGGATCACCTATTATCCAAACTGACATTCATCCATGAAAAAATATACACAGTTTTCATGCAGACAACTGTATAATTTTCACATCCAGCTTCTCCTGGGACAGTGGAACTAACTTGCCACATTCACTAGGCACAATATGGGGCTGGTATGAACCAATTTTCAGGGCTGCGTTTATCTCCTTGTCCACCACTGTTAGCGACTGTAAAGAATTATTAGTTGAGGGAGTAAGAAGCCACCTCATATAATAATCACAGTCCATGTCGGGTTCAACCACAAAGCTCACTAAATAAACCCATGTTTAATTCTCTGGTAGGTTGGCACAACGCAATGCAACTTAATTTAGATTTAATGAGTAAAGTATTTATGCAGTAGTCAAACAGTAAAACACAAGAAACCTCTCAAATCAATTTAGTGATATAGAATGTATTTTAATAAAGAAAGTAGCACCAAAACAACAAAAATCTAATAAATAGAACTGGAGCTGTGCATTTTTACAGTTTGAATTGGAAATAGCGCCAAAAAGCATAAGGAGCCAACCGCGGTTATCTAGTCATGCTAGACCGGGTCAAGGTCAAAAGGTAAAGCAGAGTGCGATGGATCAACGGTTGGATATAGGGGCCAGTTTCATTCCAGTGGAAAGATTACCTTTGGATTTAGAAACTTTTATGGGAAAAAAGTGGTCATCGGCAAGTAGTTGGCGTAGCAAACTGGATCTGAAGCAGGGCTCGATGACAGCGGCTTGCTGCAGAGCGCAGCCCCAGTCAGGTCATCAATGAATGCAGGAAATCTCTGAGCAGGTGAAGTCTGAAGTCTGCGACCAGGAAGGCTTTGACGTCAATGGGTTGTTGTTCGGCATCGGATCCGATGTAGCCCTCACCTTCAAACTTAGAAACTTTACAGGAAGTAAGGTCTACTTCAGCGGGGCAAACCAGAAAGCTGAGCCCAACCAGCGAGTCAACGTAGACAGCAGCTTCCACGCTGATCCCAGTCTCCATCTGTTCTCCAGGCAGAAATTTGCCCGAACATTTGCAAGTACCAGATTTTGCAGTACAGAACAGGAGGAGCACACTTTAACACCAGCCAAGGGTCGAGGACCTGGAGGCACCACTTGTAGGTTAGGAATCACTCTAGCTGAGGCCAGCAGCAGGGTCCACGGCAGATCCAGCTGTTTTTGATCAGCTGGGTAGTTGCAGAGAGAGAGAGACCTCTGGAGGTTTGTGTCCCAGTAGTTCAAACAGGAGATCAGCCAACTGACCGATGGAGTTACGTCTGGGATCCTGGGTTCAAGGCAAGCAGGTCCAGTCTTCCTTCAGGTTCTTCAGACAGCAGGCCTGTCCTTCTTCTGATTTTCCAAAGGCCAAGAGGTGTTCTGAGGAGAGGTCTATGGGGTCCACTGTTTTGCCCAGTACCAGCTTGTGTGTGGAGTGCAAGCCTTTGTCTACCACTGAAACCAGTTCTAGGCATTTCCTCTACTCTCACTGGGATTGGTCCCAGCCTGACTAGAGAAATAAAGGAGAGGCAGGACTAGGTGCGAGCTTCATCTGCCGTTGATCAAGTAGGCATCCTTTGAAGTTCAGGAAGGGCCTGGGCACAGCCCCCAGGTCGTCCTGTAATGAAAAAGTCCCCCTCGCCACACCCAAAGCACTTTGGGGTATGTTTACAATTCCTGGCGCATCCCTTCAAATCAGCAGGGATGTGCCAGGAAACTTGCAACACGTTTCACAATCCTTGCGCCACCACGGATGCACCGCATTTACAATGCGGCGCATCATGGCGCAAGGAAATGCAGATGCGTGTCGCATCTGCCATCGTAACGTTGGCACAGTGCTGTAGTTGTGTCGTGGGCGCAACTCCAGCACTGTGCTAACTCGCCCAATCTTGCACATGGTGCGTCACACCTTTCGCCTGCCTCAAGCAGGCGCAAGGTTTTGACGCAGCGTGGTCGGAAAAGTGACTGAGTGAAAGCTTGTAGATTTCACTCAGGCACTTTTCCGAGGCGTTCCTGCACCGGAATGCCCCCCCTGCGCCGGAATGCCCACATGAAACCTGAAGCATGTTTCATGTGGTGCAGGGCTTTAAAACGTGACGCATCTCCCTAGATGCGTCACGTTGTAAATCCCCTGCAGCATGGCGCTAGCTTTACGCCGCGCTGCATCACAGAAGTGACACATCGGTGGCACAAAAGTGGCGCACTGGGCTTGTAAATCTGCCCCTTTGTCCACTGTTTGGGAGCATTACACATCTCACTACAGGGGCACCATCAGGGGCCAGACACTAGGAGGAAAGACTTTTGGTTTAGGCAGAAAAATGACAACTTGCTAAAAGTGTAATTTCCAAGATAGTAATATAAAATCTGCCTTGAACATTAACTTGGATTTTAAATTACTATTGAAATGAGTTCTTGAACCACTTTTTCTAGCTATTCACAAATTGAATTTAGTACTTATTAAATGTAATAGTGTAAAACAATGTTAACCAATTGGAGAGCCAGCCTTGCCACAATGAAAAACTTTGGGGATCTTTCACTGCCAGGACATGGAAAATATTAAATATACATATACTACCTTTTAAATACATGCACCCTGCCCTATGGGATTTTAAGGCCTATCTTAGGGATGACGTAAGTATTTAAAAGGAAGGTTGGGATCTGACAAAAGGTTTATTTTGACAGGTCAGAATGGTAATTTAAATCTGTATAATGAGGTTGCAGTGACAGGCCCAAGATATATGCAACTTTAGTGGCTGGCCCAGTAAGTGCTGCCACCCACTAGTAACATTAAATTTACAGGCCCTGGGTATTGGTAGTGCCATATATTAGGGACTTATAAGTGAATTCAATATGTCAATTAGATTTATGCCAAGTTTAACATGTTTAGGGGGGAGAGTATTGGACCTGGCTCTCTCTGCAGGGTCACCTTCAAACTTTTTGCCTTTACCCTTCACTTTTTTGGCTGAATTAGTTTTGCTGGCCTTAAGAGTCTGTGCACTTTACAGCTGCTATTCAGTACTAAAATGCTTGTGCTCTCTCCTCTACACATGGTAGAATTGGCTTACACCTAATTGTCATACTTAATTTACTTATAAGACCCTAATAAAGTGCTACTTCGTGTACCCAGGGCCTATAAATTAAATACTAGTGGACCTGCAGCACTGATTGTGCCACCCACTTAAGATGCACCTTAAAACGTGTCACAGCTCTGCCACTGCAGCCTGCGTATGCAGTTTTATACTGCCATTTCGATCTGGTAAAATAAATCTTTTCTGTTATCAAGCATAAACAAGTAAATACAAGAAAATAATCAAATAAATAATCTACAAACTTATCATACAAGTTTTTTTAAACAGACTTGATTTGTATAATATTAAATATCTTGAATATTATATAACTCGTCTGTTTTAAGAATACTATATGAATATTATATAAATCAAGTCTGTTTAAAAAACTTGTATGATAAGTTTGCGGATTATTTATTTGATTATTTTCTTGTATTTACTTGTTTATACTTGATACCCTGTACAAAGTTTGGCCCACAGGCCTAATATTGGAGCACTGTGTGTCCAGGCAGCTACAGCTATCTGGTTTGTACAGATTACATTAACAGAGACGGGCAGACTCTGCCACAGAGTAGCACATATAAAACATGAAAACACATTTTCATATTCATTGAGTATCCTGAATTTGAGTGCAATATTTCACAGGTTTTTTTTAAAATAAATGCCTGGCCCAACCCTTCCTTTTTAATATATATATAAGTCACCCCTAGGGTATACCCTGGACAGCCCAGAAGGCAGGGTACAGCGTACTAAAAAAGTAGGACAGTAAATATAAGTTTTACATGTCCTAGTAGAGAAAATTTCTTACATTTGTTTTCACTTCCTCAAGGCCTACCTGTCCCATAGGGTAACATTGGAGTTACCTTATTACATCTATTATTATTGTTATTTTGCTTATAAAGCACCTGGTTACTCCAACCGGAGTGTCCCCGAGCTAGAACACCATCAGACCCCTAACAACTGACCTATGCTAGCATCCTTGCATGCCTCTGACTGACAGACCATCATAGAGACACTGCTTTCGTCCTCCGTGCGGGTGTCGAAAAAACCAGGTTTAAAATGTTTTCCTGAACAGAGTTTCCGATACACACACATCCGTAGATCCATAGGCAGATCATTCCATGCCTTAGCCGCCAAAAAACCAAAGGATCTCCCTCCCGCTTGAGCATTTCGTACCCTGGGCACAGTCACTTTGGCTGTGCCCAACGATCTCAGGTTTCGGGCAGGTCAATATAGAGTAAGAAGAGGGAGCAAAAATCTCGGCCCCTTTTGATTAAGGATCCTATGTCCAAATCATAGGGCCTTAAAAGTAACTCTGGCCTGTATAGGGAGCCAATGAAGTTTCATCAAGGCTTCCCCCACTGATGCCCGCCTGGGAATATTCAGAATCAGCCGAGCTGCCGCATTCTGTACCTTCTGTAGGATATTCAAATTTCTGGCGGTCACCCCTAGATACAGTATGTTACAATAGTCAAGGCGCGAAGTAACAAGGGCCTGTGCAATGTTTTTTTTTTAATCAAGTGGAAGTAGGTCCAAGATTTTTCGTAGCATTTTAAGAATGCCAAAGCAGACTCCAGGTACAGCAGATATCTGCTCTGAAAAGGACAAATTGCCGTCAAACCACACTCCCAAATTTTTGACCTAATAAGCTGTAATTTCCAAATGGGAGCAGGTAGCCAGTTCATATTTGGAGTCTTTGGAATTGTAATGAAAAATGCCTTTCTCAAGATAAAGTCTAATTTTTAATTACAATTTTGAAACTGCCATATTTAAAAAGTTGGAATTTTCTTGCCATTGCCATTTAGTGTCTGCAGCTGGTCTCTGTGTCATTTGACTGGGTGTAACAGACAGTTAGGATGTATGTATTCCTCCTAGACAACCACACACAACAGAGAGATTAGGTTTCTCTGTATAGGCTATCACTTCCAGGATGGGAGGGCAGAGCTGGGCACAGCCCTACTTAAACTTTATTAGGCTGTGTCCTGCCTCCACCCAAATGGCCCCATACCCCTGTAGTTAGTCTGGAGCCAGGACAATGAAAGCAAGATGCTTAGGGACTTCAAACTGACATCCCTAGAAGCTTCAACCACCTTCCAGAGGAAGGGGACCAGGTATAAATATTGGACTTCAAACATCACCTCTTCAGTTTACTTCTGAACCTGTGGCTACTCTACCAGGAAGAAGGGTTTCTCTGCTCCTGAGAGGTCTGCCACTCTGCTGGGCTGCTGCTCGGAGGGAACGCTCTCCTGCTGTGCTGCCCTGCTGCCTGCTGTTCTATTGTTTCGGTGACAAGGGCTGGACCTGCATCTGTTGAACCCAGGACCCAAAGTGACTCCAAGGGCTAGTTGGGTGGCCTCTTGACTTGAGCCTCAGGGCCAGAAGGCTCTCAAAACCTTGATCCCCGCGCCTGGTCTCTGCCATCTGTGAGCCTACCCCACCAAGTGGTGTCACCCCACTCCTAGGAAGGAAAATCCAACACTAGACTGCTTCCCAAGTGAGATTTCTCAAGGCAGGCTCAAACAGCGCGAGGTAACGCACTCCGTTGCTCGCGGAACTCTGTGTAGCTTGGCTGAGCTTTTTGTCACTTCAATTCACGGAGTTCTGCATAGCAGAACTCCACGAACTCCGCCCAGGCCTATACTGCATCGCATTGCACCCTGTCACCTCATCAGAACCACCACTGCGTGAAACATCTTCGGCACAGGTCCTCGCATCCCTTCTCAATGGTAGTCTCAATGACAATGCCGGGGACTCGCCACCGCAACTTTGAAGCTCCTCAGAACTGACGCATTACCTAGACTGTGCAATGCATCCTTGAAGCCGGACTTCACATTGCAAGCCCTTGTCAACAGGAAACTCGATGAGAATGCAGGACCTCGAACCTCCGCATCTTTCAATTAATGCATCACAATGGCTGCGCAACACATCTTCAATGAAGACCCTTGCAAACCTGAATTTAAGTTACTTTGTTCAACTGGCCTAAGTGGGTCCCTGTAGTTGGGCCATTCTTCACAATCTGTCTGAATTCGTGACTTTGCCATGTTCTGATGCGAACACTGTGCTTTTTGGTGATATTTTTGCAGAAATCTTAAAACCTGCATGCCTCTGGTTCTACTGATTAGATATTTGTCTCTTTGGTCCTGTTTTATTTAGTAAAAAACGGCTCAATTTTTCTAATCTGGTGTGGGATATTTTTGTGTAATGTTTTCTGTGTGTTACTGTTTGAAGTGTTGCACGAATACTTTGCACATTGCATCTGAGTTAAGCCAGACTGCTCTGTGCCAAGCTACCAGAAGGTTGAATGCAGGTTATTATAGGGTTTGCTTGTGACTTCACCCTGACAAGCATTGTGGTTTCTGCTTGAGAAGGGTTTCACCCCCATCAACCAGTAACCTAATTTCTTACACTGGTGATCAATGGTAAGTATTTTGACTTGTGTTTGTGCAGTGCCATATAGTAAGGTTATGTTACGCTGTGGCTGAGCTAAGCAATTCTGCAAAGAAAGGGGACTCCCGACCAACAAGGGGACCAAGACATTGCAGAAAGCTCTGATGGCCTGGTGGGAGGTTCACCAACCACTAACAGCCATTGGGGAGCAGGATGACGAGGATGATCTGGAGGAGCAGGATCAGGGCCTGGACATCATCCCTGAAATGCAGCCTTCAATGGAAGAGGAGGATACCTCTCCTGAATTAGAACTCCCTGAAAGAGGAGGAAGCAGCATATCCTCACATGGCCTTCCCCATAGGAGCTGGCAGCCAGGAAGGCAAACAGGGCGTCTCAGCTGTAGATGACCAAATTACAAATGGAGAAAGAACTGGCATTTGAGGAAAGGAAACTGGCCATCGAGGAATGGAGAATGGCTGTAGTCTTAGAGAGCTGGAGCTTAAGGCAAAGCATCCAGACTCCAGCAACATACAATCAGGGTGTAACAAAGGCCCCAGCAGCCCCTATGGAGCAAGGGGCCTGCAGTCTTACCCATACTGGAGGGGGCCACCTCAGCATCTACTGATGAGAGTGGCCCAGTAAGCATATCTTGCAGGGGGGCCTCATGTTTTGTTATGCCTCTGCATACAATCAGTGTCTGAAGAGGACAGGAAGGTCCATATACCCAAAGATATGGTGTCCAACTATATGGTAGGGGTAACATAGACAAGTGGCTGAGGGGGTAGTCTGTGGAAACACATGCCTCCAGTAGGGAGGGACACACTGCTTACACTGAGAAGTGGAGAACCAAACCAGATATGTCCCCATGAAAGCCATCCTTGTCACCAAGTTTAAACTCAGCCCAGTGATATCCTGAATCAGGTTCAGAGATAGTCAAAAAATGCAGAAACGGTCTTGGGTGAACTTCTTGGATTATGACAGCTAGGCACTGCATGCTTGGGTGTGCGGCAGCAAAGTTGATGATTTTACTTGGTTGTTTAATCTGATGCTAAGAGAGCACACGCTGAGTACATATATCACAGAGCTGCACCAGCACCTAGTGGCCAGCAAGGTGACTAACCCCAGGAAGCTTGCTCAGGAAGCGTGCCTCTGGGTGAGTACCAGAGTGTCCAAGAATGAATTTGGGAGTGACTTCAATAAGGGTGGTTCAGGTTTCCCTCAGCAGTGTGAGGGAAATATGACTCAGCGGGTGAGCCTGTGATGCCCGAGGGTGGGAGTCGTCACTTCCACCAGTTGAAAATGACCTTAACCCTATAACCTGGACTCTGCCATCTGTGAGTCTTCCCTGCCAAGTTGTTCCATCCCAGCCGTGGACCTTTGGAAGTAAGTCTAAGGTGCTCTGACAGCTTCTGTGGATCCAGCAGAACAGATGCATCTCCTCTGCTGTGCAGCACAACCCAAGCAGAACCGATGCATTAGCGCTATTACGTGAATGAATTCCATCCTTCATCGCGGCCCGTAACCTAATCGGAACCACCACCATGCGACACATCCTAATTGCAGGCCCTTGAATCCCTTGTCAATGGCAGCCTCGATGACGATGCTGAACTCGGCATCACAGCCACGCAGCACCTCGGACCTGACGCATCACCTCAACTCTGTGAAGCATCCTCGACGCCGGACTTTGCATTGCAAGCCCTCATAGACGGGAACCTCGATGATGATGCAGGATCTCACACCGCAGCATCGCCATATCCCGGAACTGATGCATTGCTTGCGCTGCATGACGCATATTTGATGCCAGGCAAAGCTCCTCAAACCAGGATTTAATGTCCTTTGTTCAGCAGGTTGAAGTGGGTCCTTGTAGCATGCCCATGCTACATTATGATCGGTTTGAAATGATGAGTTTGTCCCATTCCGGTGCAAACAGATATCTACAGTTGGCACTTCTGAAGACTGCGAGGGCGATGCTGATCTTCCACGCTGGGCCCAGTTCATGCAGCAGCGGCGTTGTGTTGGTTCTGCTCGCGAATGCGCTGCTCAGCCAAGGAGTTACTTTGGGTCGGCTCAAGGATGCGCCACTCAGCAGAGAAGATACGTGGAGGAACAGCAATGTCTGGAATAGGATGTTTCCAGACTTCATTCATTCCCTTCAAATTAAGACAGGTTGCAAGAAAGTTGGTGGGGCTGGGGGTGCAGGGAGTGTCCATCCTACCCTTTGCTGAAGCTTGATGGGTGGGATCAGCTGAAAATCAGTTCTGAGGTTCCTGCACAACGAGAGACAAGGGCGGTTGAAGAGGTTAGAAAGATGAAGGAACTCAGGGGGAAGTGCTCACCCTCCAAATCAACCTGGCGTCTCAGTCTGTAGACGAGGGAATTCACAAAGCCAACACCTACATTCCTCATTGGAGAAAAAAAACTGACCATGGGGAAATTGGTCCAAACCCTCCCCAAAAGAATAAGGCTGGTCAGTAAACACTACTTTATGTGGTTACAAGCAACACACACAACACAGCCATTTTTTACACAATATATTTTGTCAGAGAAATATAGCTTGAACAATTAAGTACAGCAAACTGATGTTCAGTGCCTAATATATATCTCCCTCAACTTAGAGAGCATCAATAAGTATTACTACATTGCAGGGGATGGTCTTGAGTCAGTACTTCTTAAGTACTAGTGTTATGACATTCATTCCATGGATCATAATTCCATAACTTTGGAGTTCTCTTCATTATGCATAAGAACCAACCATAGGCAATTCAGCTCTACCCTACCATCAAAATGGGTGGTTTAGCTCCAAACTGCCAAGCCACATCCCAGCTCCATGGAAGATGAGCAGGTTCACTGGAATTATGCGATTTTGTGGCTGTTGTGTTTTCTGCATAGTTACAAATGTATCACATTTGACACAAAACTTATCATGAGCGGCAAAACCTGCAGACTTTAACAAAAAAAGTTGTGTCTAGCTCAAACTGGTCAAAAGTTAATCAAGATGCAGCGACAAATTTTGCTATGTTGTAGAAGGCACTTTTCAAAATCTGGATGGTTCCCGTTCTGTTGCTTATTGCATTATTTCAGTGTTAGGCTGGAATTAATGAGGGGAAATCGTTTCTCAGACATTATTAACCTGTGTAAAAATGACAAAATAAGGAAGTAATACGATCACAAAATGTGCCGCATTACGCTGCTTAATTTTCCTTTTTCTGGGTGCATAAATTAATCAACCCTACCAAATAATTTACTCCTCCATTGCCGCATAATTCCAGTGGCTCTAACAGTAACCAACCCCATACACTGCAGGTGCCGACAGATAGCTAAAGAGCTGGGCAATAGTCCTCCCGCTGTGCCTCTGCATGGGTGGGGGGAGGAGGCCTAATTGCAGCACAAAACTGATGAATGTGCGTGCCTTCTTGCAACTGGGACTGCCCCCACCCTCGGGTTCGCCTCTCCACACCACAGCAGTGAGGCCAGGGGATGGGGCCCCCTAATGTGAGGCACTTGCAAGGTGGCACTTTGCATGCAGTGCCCTGACTGTGTCCCGTTGGTGCGAGGCCCCAAGTTGGAGGGCTGACTCAGGGGCGGCCTTAGGCATGTGCAAGCTGTGCACCTGCACAGGGTCACCAAACCCCAGGGGCCACCATACCAATATATATCCTTAATATAATTATCCTCAGAGGATGGATACCTATTTGCGTGGCGCCCCTGGCAGGGATTTGGCGGCCTCCGGCTCTGTTCCACTTCCAAACACCCTGACCCCCCCTCTTCAATGGCCTCCGCGCTCCACCCCGCCAAGACCCCCTCTTCCGGGGCCCCCTACCTACGCTCCCTGTCCAGGGCCACCATGATACTAGAGCCGCCCCTGGCTGACTGCAGGACCCTGGGCAGTGGCGATCCATTATTTTCTGGACTGCAGTGACAGTAGGCACATCATGTACACATGCTCACACTGCTCACTTCTCACAAGTGGAGCAGTAACAGCATGACGTCATGCCAGGTGAGCGTTCTAGGGGAAGGGAAATCCTTTTTTTTTTTTTTTCAGTTTAATAAAGTTTTTTATTAAGCATAAGAAAAATGATACATCATAATATCACAACATAAGATAACACAAAGTCAATAGGAGATAATCATGAAAGACACTTTTTGAGAATAGAAAAAGAAAAACGGTAAAGTAAAATCATGTAATTGAAGAAAAACCTTATAGAGAGGAAAAAAGAAAAAGAAGGAAAGAGAAAAAGAGGAGGAGAGAAAGAGAAAGGAGGGAAGGGGGGTTAAGGGGGGGAGAAGAGGATAAGAAGGTGGAGAAAGGTAGCCAAGTAAGATCAGACTTAATTTTTAAGGTGACAGATGAAGAAGAAGCAATTGCAATTCTATGCTCATCACACACAAAATTCCACCAAGTCTGCACAGACAGTTTAGAGTTATCCTTCCAGCAAGACAGGATTACTTTGTATGCAGTAGCAATGAATAGGTCAAACAATTTTGCATTATAAGAGTGTAAGTCCAAAACATCAGATATAGAACCTAGAAAAATATGCAACGATGAAAATGGTTCAGAAAAGTGAAAAATACGCATACAGTATTTCCAAACTGATTTCCAAAAGGTGAGAACTCGTGGGCAATCAAATAAGAGGTGTTTGAGTGTGCCTGGGTGAGATGAACAGGACCAACAAAGGGGAGAGGAGGAAGGGGAGAATTTGGTAATGTTTACAGGGGTAAACATAACTCTGTGGTAAATGAAAAAAAGTGATTGAGTAATACGGGCCGAAACCGAAGTCTTAAACAGTTTGGACCATAATCGATTCCAAGTATCAATAGATAACGATAAAGAGAAATCAGTTTCCCAAGCAACTTCATGAACAGTTTTAGGTCTAGGACCAACATTCTCTAATAACATTTTATAAATCAAAGCAGCTTTGGGTATTTGTTGAGTAAACAACGGGTAAAGAGGGGTGGAAGGAGTAAGGGAAGGAAGGGTATCAAACGTAGGCAGGGTAGATAGGTGAGACACAATGGCATTCGTAATAATATCAAATTCATTACGATGTTGTACAGATAAATCAAACTTAGTTAGCATTTCATCAAATGAAATAATGGATGAATCTGAAAAGAATTGATAGACAAACATAATATCCTTTTCTTTCCAATATTTGAAGTAGAAAGATTTACCCTTGTATTTAAGATATTTGTTGTACCAAATACTGGAGGAAAGAAAAATCTGTAAGGGCGATGAGTCTTGAAGGGAAATCCTTTAAAGAGAGTCATTTTGTTTCCGGCTTTCCCTTCCCTTCTCTTTTTTAAATGGAGGAGCAGCAACATTGTCGTGGTGTCTAGAGGGCTTTAAGTGGCATGTTTTTCAAAATTATATACAAGTCATAGTTGCTGCTTATTTATCTTGTGCAACTAGCAACCATTGACAAAGCCAATAGTACTGACTTGTAGGTATGATGTGACTTGTATCATATATCTGGATGCAATGACAGAAACAGCAAAATACAAGTCGGGCGGCACACTGTGCTGAGCACAGATTTTTAGCTTATGTGTTTTTAAGCCACACCTTTAATTACATTGGCCACGCCCCTTGGAGAGACCCCCTGGGCTCTGTATACATAGTATGAATTCCGCTGCTGGAGAGCTCTGAAGGAAATTGCCAGCCTTCAGTATTGTTTCATTTTTGATCGGCCTTCACATCAGATGCAAGACGGGACGCAATTGGAATGGCCCCGCGCTGTATGGCATATTGTACGCTCGTCAGGGAGAGGGGCTGTCGCCGCGAAGAAACTACAAAATACGTGCTGGCAAAGGCACTTAAACCCGGCTGCCCCGCAGCAAGATATCTCCGGGCTCGGGCGCTGCGTGTTGGCTGTTTTCGGGGGCCTTGGCGGGGACTTCTCGACAGCAAATAACCGCCAGGCTACAGCGCTCCCTTGCAATCCGGGGCCCTCCCTTGGGAGTTTACAAGTTTAAATGAGATTGAACTGCGGCGGGATTGCTCCGTGATCTTCAAGGAAAGGGAAAAGAATGCACGTACATAGCCGTGTTCTTCCGCGCAAACCACAGCAGTCCATTTTGCTACGTATTTCACTGGGAATACCCAAAGTGCCCCATTCTGCATAAAATTACCTCGCAATATAAAGCTGCAAAAAAAAGTGACAGTGCCTAATGAATGTAGCTCGAGAGACGCATGTTCAGCGGATCTCGGGAGCTGCTATTTCCATGGAGAGCTCGAGGGGAAGGCGAGAGGCAGAGGGATAAAGAACGAAGGGGCATATTTACAAGGGCTTTATCTCCGCTTTTTTGGCTTAAAAAGCCAAAAAAGCTGAAATAAAAATATTGCCCTATTTACAAGAGGGCGCTAACATGCATAATCGCATGTTAGCACCCTTTTTCCCAACGCCTCCTTTTACATCTCTAATGAGACGCAAAATGGGTGTCACTGGACGTTCCCCGGATGGACTACCTTGCAAATATCGCTGATATTCACATTGCGATATTTACAAGGCAGCCCACAGGATTTTAGCACATGTTACATTTTGCCGAAAACGGCGGTTTTCGCCAAAAACTAACATCCAGACTTGCCTATGCTTTACATAGGGGGTGGATTATGCTGATACGACCACAGGTTCGTATCAACAAGGTTATCGCTGTTTTACAGGGAACATCGCTGGAAAACCAGCGATGTTCCCTGCAAAACGGCGATAGCCTTGCTATCTCTGGAATTTTTATCGCCCTGGAGTAATGTGTTGTTAATAACGTGCTACCAGGGCGATACATTCCACAGATAGCCTGCGATAAGAAAAATTAATCACTAAGCACAGCCAACGATAATTATCGCTGGCCGTTGAAAATATGCCCCAAAGCCATTTTAGACTGAGGCATGCTCCAGGCTCACAAGCTCCTGCTTCAACGAAAGCAGAGCCTCTAAGCAGGGCCTTTGGAATTATGCGGCAGGGGGGGCCAAACTATGCAGCAGGGACAAGTAAATTATGCGGCATAATGCGGCACATTGTGCAATAGTATTACTTCATTATTCTGTCGTTTTTAAACTTGGTAACACTGTCTGGGCTTTGGTTGCAACTGACCACCCAAATATAGCAGGTATATGAATGTAATACAATTGCAATAAGCAATAGAAAGGTGACCGGTCCGGATTTGCAACGGGCCTTCTACTGCGCATCAAAACTTGTCCCTACATTATTAGTAACTTTTGAACCTTTCCAGCTTGAAACAATTCTTTTTTTTTGTTACATTCTGCAGATTATGCGGCAGGTGATTATGTGGCAAAAATGGCAAATCTTTAATTATGTGAAAATTGCTGTGGCCACACACTTTGCCTCATTCCAGTGGCACTGCCTATAGGCCAAGGTCACTGTCACTTCTGCTCTTATTCAATATATTCTGTTCTTCAGGTCAAAGGGAGGTTAAGGCCGCGCCCACCTTTGCTCCGATGGTCTGGTACAGGCAGAGCCCTGACCAACACGTCTTAGGACATCAGCTCTTCATGTTCGCCTTCCGTCATAACGCATCGATTTTGTATCAAGTTGGAAAATCAAAACATAAACCTGCATTTCATCCCTTCCAATAAGATTTGCAGCAGTCTAGAATCTTCTGGTACTGTATCATGATTGTATTTTTTTTTAGCTATAACTACGATTGTAGGAGTACTAAATGGAAGTAGATTTCTTAGGTAGAATAGAAAGTAGATGGCATATTCCCTCTCTGTCCTGTATTGTAGAGTCAAGAAATTAAGAGATGGGGTGATGAAGGAACCTAAAATGAAGGCCAATGTGCCTGACCTACAAAGGGTGGCATGCATCCTGCCATTGGTGACAATGGGTGGCCACCACCATTGTGCTGAATTCACCCCACCATGGAAGTGGAGGTGTGGCAAATGCCTGCCAGGCTGTAGCACGTCCGACAATTGGGGTGGAGCATGGGCCAACAGGAACATGCCCACAGACCATTCGCTTCCAAATACACTTCACATGCATCACCGCACTCTTGGCTCCCCCAACGGGAAAGGACAGTGTCTCTTCACCTAACTGAGATCTGCCTTTTGGTGGGATAGAAAGGGTTCTGAGATCCGTTGTCGCCCCTGGGGGAGAGGAACCTTGAGATACCCCTGTCCAGGACATGTACACAGTCTCAGAAGAAAATCCCAAAGTCGGAGTCTCAAAACCGCAGCTCTCGTAGACATCTATTCTAAATACTACACCACCGTATTGACAAAAGAGCTGTGTGCCTGGATTATGACTCAAAGTCTAATTTCATGGTTCCAGATTAGTTTTATACTAGCCTGTACAACAGACAATAAAGTGGCCGGAGCCCTGCTAATCTATACAAGCATGACAATCAATGGAAATTCTTTGCATGCTACATTCACTTTAAGGAAGTGTTTAGTAGCATAGACAGAAGGCTTCTATTGGGAAAAGTGGTGGAATTGGGAATACCACCAATTGTATCAAAGGTCGTCCTGTCTTTATATACAAACAACTCGATCTGGGTAAAATCTGGAGACAACGTTATAATACCAGCTAAAATGTATATCAATAAGGGCCTAACGCAAGACTCCTTCTTGGCACCTTTATTGTGTATATGTAGCAGACATCGGTGCATCCCTACGTGATCCGTGCGCTTGGTCACCCACGCTAAACAATGAATCTCTACATATTATGCAACATGCAGTAGACAGTTGTGTTAGATCAAATCAGGTTTAGTTTCCAAAAACACATTGATCACCCTGGGGGAACTCTGCAGCATGGACAAGTTAGTGATCATCCACGACAAAGCGAAAGGGGTCGCACTTGTAAGCGCTACAAATTTCTCCTATGTGTGGAAACTTGACGGGAAAATATTAGAGCAAATAAATAGATTGGGATCCAATTTCCACACAAGGTTCTATCAACGCACATCTTACTTCTCTGGAAGCTAAAACAGCTCCATTAATGTTTGCATTCCATAAACCACCAAGGAGCTTAGCCAGCACCTCTATACAACCCTTGTTAGAAATCATAAGACCAAAGTTCCTGCCAACACTAATTGAGGACTGGAAACACATCCAGGCAAATTTACTACCAAGGTGAATAAAATACAATGTGATCTCCTTAGATCCCTGTTTCCATCGCCTCGCTCATCGAGCCAAGAAAATCTGCCCAGAATTCCAGCTATCAGACCATTCCTCAGTAGAGAAAGCAGCAAACTTTAGATACTGGCTCAGATTGAGGCAAGATGCACATGGGACCCTTACAGACATCTCAATGTCAGACTTCGGATCCCCCTGCTATGAAAAGGCAGAACCACGGCATTGAGCTACAAATTCATTGCTGCATCATCTACAAATGCAGATTCAGTGGGGTCTTGGCTTGCGTCGACGTGCAGCCCCATCTTAAAGGATCATGTCAATAGCACGCCAATGGTAAGGCCCGGGAGCGGTGTGGTTCCGTTAATGACTTTGGTGATCACTGATTGGACCCGTCTCTAACACATTTAAAACAAGTTCAATGTTCAGGACTGAAACATTCTCAATAAGAATGACAGACACAAGTTAACGTTTTGAAGGTTTGTGTAAGAAATAATTGGCAAACTACAGGAAATATGCCATCAAAAGGTTTAGTGGCAAGGTGTACAAATCATGAGTAGAAAGAACTCAGTAAGGACCATATGTATCAAGGCTTTTGCGACTCGCACAGGCCGAAATTCGCAGAATTTCGGCCTTTGCGACTCGCAAACGGCCTTTTTGCATTTTTTCATATGAAAAAATCGCAATTTAAGGAATCGCAATAATTTGCGATTCCTTATTTTGCCATAGCATTTAAGGAATCGCAAATTTTGCGATTCCTTAATTGATATGTATGTAACATTTTGAAATTGCGATTTTGTGTTAAGAAATCGCAAATTACCACCAACTTGTAGTTGGTGGTAATTTGAGATTTCTTCTAAAAATGCCCTATTTGGCATTTGTAAGGGTGGCATGTGAGGCACATACATGCCCATAGGGCATGTATGTGCGCCACATGCACACACATGTAAATTTCAGGGGTGCAGCAGGGTGTCTTTGAGACACCCCTGCACCCTTGAAATAATTCTCAAATTGCGATTAGCTAATTGCGAATTCGCAATTTGAGAATTATTGCACTATCATTCCTATGGGCCTCCTGGCCCATAGGAATGCATTGGAAATTATTCTTCATTTGCGAATTCGCAAAATGCGAATTCGCAAATAAAGAATAATAAGGAATTCCTAAAAAATAGCGATTTTGTACATACATTCCATTTTGCGATTTCTAAATAGCGATTCGCAAAAAATCGCTATTTAGAATTTGCAATTCGGAATCTTGATACATCTGGCCCTAAATCTATATGAAATCCGGCATAGATTCACCTTCTAAAGGTGGGAAATTGGGCTTCTGGAACCAGTGAAAGCACATCCTTATGCAGGACTGCACAGACTAATTGTCTTCGTACATTTCTACACAAGTGTATGGTTCTCAGAATATGCACCAATGAGAGAGAAGCAAGAAGGCATATTTTACTACAGAATACATTTGAGGATACCCTCATAGTAGTATTACATTGCACTTGGTCACTCTGACAGTTTATTCAGGCATGCTCGTTGATGATTTGTACACAATAGCCTGGGACAGGTGTCCTTGCTTAGATACTGCGCTGGGAGAAGTGTCTTGGCGCGCTCTCAGTCCATTAGTGTAAAGCTTGTAATTCTTTATTTAGAGCAAGGAAACAACAACATGGTGTATTATCACACTGAAAATATGGAAATAATTGCTCTCTAATATTGTATTTTGGTTGCTCGGGGACAAAGTATTGTGTATTACCACAGTGATTCAGGTTGGAGGACAGTGTAAACACAACTTATGTTAGCGTAAGCTCAGTTTCGAATGTATTCAAAGCTAAAAAAGGAAAATTAGCTCTCACACCTGTCAAACAGGTGCTTCAAGACAATCTTAAAAAACATGTCTTCTCATCAGTGGGCAAAGATCTAGCTCTTTTTGCAAGAAAGTCCAATAGAAGCCTCTGACATTAACCAGCCTAGATTACCAACCTCTAGCCCTGCCATGGGATATCAAAATACAGTATCTTTACCTTTATGTCGGTCTGTTGAGTGGCGGCTGCTGACTTTGAAAGTGGTAGAGCATAAAGGTGAATAATTTTTCTTCATATTAAAACTATACATTATCAGTACTGTTAAAGAGACTTACCATGACGATATTCTTATGCTGCAAGCTGTTATGATCTGAGTCCCGACGTTAATTCTCCCGCCTCGCGATGCCTGCTTGTAAAGATAGTTTTCCCCAGTTAATATTGGAAACACAAGCCTGAGCTCCCCAACCAATCCAAGCACTACTCTTATGCTGCATATATAATACTAAGGAGCATATGAGCAGTTCTAGGATTGGCTGGGGCAGGCAAGCACAACGCTCCATTGAAGACCCATGGAGCTGTGTCTTTGCTGACGCAGCTCCGTGCTTGCCTTCAACGTGAGAGCCTTAACTGTGCATGTCAGGATGGCCACAGTACCAATACCGGGCAATCTGACATGCGCAGCTCAGTTAACAGCCTCAGCTGCTCGTCCCACCCACTGGCGCTCCGTAGACCCGCCCCTTAAGGGAATGAAATGAATGGAGATACGGCCCAATGGGGCTAATTTCAGTTGTCAAAATGAGCCTGGAAAGTAGTACAAGAATCCAAGGACCTGTCTCTGCATCTCAAGGTCAAAAGTGTAGCCCACGCTGCCCACCTATTCTATTGTCCAACCTTTACAACTGAGCACAACAAACACCTGGCTCCAGCGTTACACCAGCTTGCGCTCCAGTCATGCAAAGACACAATGGGGCAGATTTACAAGCCCCTTGCACCACTTTTGTGTCACTTTTCCCATGTTAAAAATGACGCAAAAGTGGCGCAGGGGGCTTGTAAATCTGCCCCAATGTTCCCATGTTTCAACTATCCCAATGCTGCTTACTTTGTGAATTTGTCAAGCTAGTGAGGGTAGAAATAAGAAAACTGGAAAATGTGCATGATACATTTTAGGGAACATAAATGAACAAGTTTAGTAGTGAGAAGAGGATATGAACTTGTGATACGATTATTTTTTACCCATGTATTTTATCTATTTATTTTGGTTTTCATAGAATGTCGCTTTGATGATTTAGTCGCGCACTTTACATGTTACGTAGCACTTCAAGTGGTGGGATGAGTTATTTTTATGTCATTGTTTGTCAGGGTTGTTTTGATTGTGACGTTTTTGATGGTTATTTTATATCTTATAGCAACTGTTATGGTATTTTACCGAATAAGGCTTTGAACATGATGATGAACAAGTTAATAGTTAAAAGTCTTCTTAACAATTAATTTTACCTATCTATAATTACTCTTCCCCGTTTCTTTCCTTTTTATATGTTATTGGATTAATAAAGATTGTTCCTGCATTCATTCAGTCCTGTCCCATTCTCCGCTTGCGGACTCTGCACTGCCACCGTAATGGTAAAGCGGGCCCCACCGCTGTTTTAAAATCCTCTCTCTGGGGCGGGCAGGGATGCCGCCCACCCAGCGGGCTCGCTGGTCGCCTAGCCAGAGACACTCTTTTAGAGGCACGGCGTTGGTGCTTCCTGATGCACACGTCACCGTGAGGACCACGTGGGCAGTAAAGGTGGCAGCAGCACGTGTGCCCGTCTCTCCCACTGTGCCCAGGCTCAGTGGGAGAGACTTGTTTGGAGCCCCAAACATTGGGACACGGAATCACAGCTGTAATCTGCAGCTCGCGGGTGGGATATCACTTATAATCGCGAGCATTACCTATTAGGGGGCGTGGCATGCGCAGATAGTGTGCCGCAATTAACATTTTAATTGAGGCAATATGATGTGGACAGCTGGCAATTACCTCCTCGTCAGCCCTCCCCGTCCCAGTCCTTACTAATGAGCATAGCTCCTCCCACCAGAAACTCCCAAGCAACTAAAAACCCATCCCTTCCCTCCAGGCCACACCCACACCCGAAGGCATATAACCATGTGACCCGCCCATCCACATCCTGTTTGTTTTTTCTGCGGAATTCATTTCCTGGCAACTTCGTTGTGGGGAGGTGCTGGACCGGTGCCTCCTTTCGGGTGAGTGTGAAACGGCCTGCTGGGCGGCCGTTTGTTCCCCTGATGTACCTGTTTTTATTTTTTCATGTACTTTCGAGTCCCTGCTTTAGCGGGATCGTGGGGTTGGGGGGCCTTGACTACCTGGTTGCTGCTCTTGTGCCTCTGGTGGCGCTGGCTCGCTCTGGTCTGGGGTTGAATCCTGATTGCCTGTGCTTTCAGTCTGTCCCTTGGTCGGTTCGGTTGGCCTGGCCTCTTTCATCCTTGGTTCCCTTGAGGTTCGGGGGGGTCTGGTCGGACTGTGTGCTGGTGGTGTGTTTGGTCGTCCGCCTTTGTTGTGCTGGGTTGGCTTCACTTGACGGTTCGGCTGTTCGGCCGGGAGGGGGGGGGGGCATTGTCTTCCTTGTGGCCCCTTGGACTTTTCGTCTCCCGGGGGGTTTTTCTTCCCGGGGCGGCTCTCCTGCGTGGGGTGTTTCCCTCCCTGTCCGAGTTATGCCTCTTGCTGTCCAGGTTCGGTGTCTCGTGGTTGGGCCTGTTTTGCTTCCCCGGGGAGTGCCTTGGGTTGAGGTTGTTCTCTGGTTTGGTCAGGCTCTGTCTGCGGGGTAGTGTTGGGGGGTTGTTTCCTCCTGGCGCCGTTCTTTCGTTCCTTTGCTCCTTGTTGGAGTTTCTGGTTCTGCCTGTTTTCTGTCCTGTACCTCTTACTGGGGTTTGGGTGCTGCTGCTCTGTTTGGCGGTTGTGCGGGCTCTGGGCCTCCTTCCTGCTGTGCCTTTTTTTTATGGGGTGGTGTTCCCTTTTGGCTGGCTGGTCGTGTTCTGGGGCCTTCTGTGGCTGCTCTCCGTCAGTGGCGGTGTTGGCTGTGCGGCCTGCTGTTGGGCTTGTGGTGTGTTGACGCCTGGGTCGGTTCGAGGTTCCTCGCCTCTGGGGTAGCTGCTCGTTGGGCTTGCTTCCGGGTTGGGGCTCCCTGGCCGTGTTCTGTGTGGATGCTGCTGGGTGTTCTCCTCGTGCTGTTATGTCCTGTAGTCGCTGAGTGCTATGTGGGACGGTGTCTCCTGGGTTTGGGAACGCTGGCTTGCGTTCTGCTCGGGTTGTGTGACTTTCTGCTTGTGCGGCTTGAGTCTGTTTTTCTGCTATGTGAAGCCGATTCTTGCTTTGGTATCTGCTCATTAGTAAGGACTGGGACGGGGAGGGCTGACGAGGAGGTAATGACCGGTTACTCACCGGTAATATTCATTACTCCGAGTCGTAGCCCTCCCCGTCCCAGTCCTGGTTCCCATCCCTCCCTCCCTGTTCGGCTTCTTGTGCTTGGTAGTACAGGATGTGGATGGGCGGGTCACATGGTTATATGCCTTCGGGTGTGGGTGTGGCCTGGAGGGAAGGGATGGGTTTTTAGTTGCTTGGGAGTTTCTGGTGGGAGGAGCTATGCTCATTAGTAAGGACTGGGACGGGGAGGGCTACGACTCGGAGTAATGAATATTACCGGTGAGTAACCGGTCATTAGGCTATTTCACAGCTGTTTGCAAGGAGGAGTTTAGCGTGCAATTAAATAAAGGTTATCATTCGGCGGCGCGTGTCACCAATGCTGCGAATTATCCGGCACAAAATCATCTTTTCTTGTCATTTTTAATGAGCGCGGGGAGGGGCGGCTCGGCTGGGGTCGCGGGTTTTACAAGGGATGGAGAGGGGGGGTCTGAGGAGAGGCCTATCGTCTTTACTCCCCCACGGTTCAGACACGTGGTAGAGCTGGGGCAGAGATTCACAGGGCTTCAAGGCGCAGTGCCGTGCTGCGTGCGCTGCAGAAAGCAGGAGGGGCAAGTTGCTTCTATGTTTAGTGGTCTGATCTTCAGATATGCCATACATCCACACAGAGGACTAGCGACTTGTTTCCCTCTTATCTACCAATTCATCTATCCATCCACTACCCCCCTATTCATCAATTCATACAGCCCTCCCTTCTTTCCTCTCTCCCTCTGTCCACCGTCAGAGCCTATCTGGACACCAACATTTCAGATATACCTATATTTTTAACGCGCCAAGCACCGTTTTATACTCGGCAGGGGCGAAATTTAGATTACGCTGTCGTAATTTTTGGAATTTCATATTACTCTCGTTGCACAAAATTCTTAAAATTACGAAACTTTGTGTAATTACACTCAATTCATGGTTAATATTTACTGCAAACATGCAATTTGCAGTAGAAATGTAATGCCTACACGCAGGGGCAGCGGAATGTGAGCAGATTTTGTTTGCTTTTATTTTGTTTAAATGTGTCCTCTCACGAAACTAAAATATAACACAAAATGCAGAATTTGCATTTCACATAATCATGCATAATTATGTATAGTTTTGCCTTCATTTTGCATAATTATGCAAACAATTGCTCAAATCATGCATACTTCTAATTTAAATACAAAGGCCTAGATGTATCAAGCCGTTTGCGAATCGCAAAGGCCGGAATTCGCAGAATTTCGGCCTTTGCGAAATTGCAAACGGTCTATTTGCATGTTTTGGCATGCATCAAAAATTCGCTAATTGAGGAATCGCAAAAATTTGCGATTCCTTAGGAATCGCAATTTTGCGATTCCTTAAATGCTATGTATGTAGCATTTTTCAATTTCGAATTTTGTTTAAGAAATCGCAAATTAACACCAACTTGTAGTCGATGTTAATTTGCGAATTCTTTTATAAATGCACAATTTGGCATTTTTGAAGGTGGCATGTGAAGCACACACATGCCCATAGGGCATGTATGTGCACCATATGCACACACATGTACATTTCAGGGGTGCAGCAGGGTGTCCTTGAGACACCCCTGCACCTTGATATTATTCTTAATTTGCGATTAGCAAATTGCGAATCGCAAATTGAGATTAATTTCACAATCATTCCTATGGGCCTCCTGGCCCATAGGAATGAATGGGAAATTATTCCTTAATTGTGAATTCGCAAATTGTGAATTCGCAAATAAGGAAGATTAAGAAATCGCTAAAAAATAGCGAATTTTTACATACATCCCATTTTGCGATTTCTAAATAGCGATTCCTTAAAAATCGCTATTTAGAAATCTCAACATGGAATCTTGATACATCTGCCCCAAAGTTCTCAAAGCAGCTGGGCAGATTTACACCACATCACAAAAAGCACACATGAGAACAATCAATGTTTAGGGACGCCCCCTTTTTACTTGGCCCCCACTTGAGCCTTTTGTGGAAGGAGCTGACATGGGTGAACTTTTGATTTGAATAGTTTTGTGAGGATTCTTCAAACAGCACAAATGTTATTAGTGAAACAAAAGGCTCTCCTTCTAAGGAATAGCGGTGACTATATATACACATATATATTCAATAAGAAAACAAAAGTTAAAGCTTAGTTTTATTTGGGAAAACATTATTTATTCTTCCCGTACAAAACAAACTTAAACTACACAAAGCTTAGAAATTCTAATTCATATTTTTAACTTAAAGTAATGACTAAGCTTTAACCTTTGTTTTTCATTGAGTTTGAAAGAGTGTAATAGAGTAAATTAGAGTGTTATAGTGTACAGGGGCATACAGTTGAGTACCGTCTTCTAAAGTTGTGTATACTAGAGGGGCCAGTCATATAGTGCAGGGAAGTGTTATACAGTGCGGTGTTGTAGAGTTGAGTAGAGTGACCTAGAGTAGAGGACCATACAGTGGAGTGGTGTAGAGTGAAGTGGTGCGTCGTAGAGTACACTGCAGTGTCATAAAGTGGCATGCGATAGAGTGAAATAGCGTAGAGTGGACGGATGTAAAGAGGAGTGGAGTGTTGTACAGCGGAGTGTTGTTAAGTGGAGTGTCGTTTAGTGGAGTGCAGTAGAGTGGAGTGTCATGGATTGGAATGTCGTTGAGGGGAGTGCCGGTGAGAAGAGTGTTGTAAAGGTGGCATAGAGTGCAGTAGAGTGTTGTAGAGTAGAGTAGCATAGAGTGGATTAGGGTGGAGTAGAGTGTCATATAGTTGAGTGTCATTGTAGAACGTGCAGAGAGTATCACTAGGTGACAAATAATATATATTTGATAACATCGAGCATCATGTAAAAAAAGTCATTTTTGCATAAATATTACCTTGGTGAAATATATATATATACATATATACATCGAGAAAGGCTGAATGGCGAAACGCGAGGGCGTCTGTCTTGTCTGAAAATAAAAGCAACCTTGGAAAAATACCCAGTGAGTGCGGATAATTCTTGGTTCGAAAACGTGAGAGTTGGAGCAGAATATATATATATATATATATATATATATATATATATATATATATATATATATATATATATATATATATATATATATATATATATATATATATATATATATACATATATATATATATATAATGTATTTACTGCAGTCTGTAAAAGGGTGCATGAGTGTATGGGTGGATCTGTGAGTGGGTGTGTGAGTCTCTGGGTGGGTTGAGTGGATCTGTGAGTGGGTGTGTGTGTCTGAGTTGGTCTGTGAGTGGGTGCATGAGTCTGAGTAGTCCTGTGAGTGGGTATGTGAATGCCTGAGTGGGTCTGTGAGTGGCTGCACAACTCTCTCAGTGGGTCTGTGAGTGGATTCATAAGTGTCTGAGTGGGTCTGTGAGTGGGTGCATGATTGTCTGAATGGGTCTGTGAGTGGCTGCATGAGACTCTGAGTGGGTCTGTGAGTGGTTGTATCCGTGTAAGTGGATCTATGAATAATTACATTAGTGTCAGACTGAGTATCTAAAATTAATATTATTCTTTTGTCGGCGATCTTCAAGAATTCGTTACGACATTACGCAGGGGTCACGCTGAGCGCTGCAAAGCATTCGCGAATATTGCACGTTGAAAAAAACATTTCCCAATGTGATTTGCACATAAGGGGTACCACAAACATCCCTATATGCAACCCATGGAGTCAGGGTACCTCTACCCTGACCCCTAATACCTCTTTTGAATTTTACTTTCTCCCTCGGGGACCATGTACACAATATCACTTTTTCTTTTTCACTTTTTACATTTTTTGTTTTTGTCAATTCCCAAGGCCACTTTATTGTAGATTTTTTTCACCAAAGTAATATATTTGCAAAAGCATTTTTTTACATCACATAAACTTTTAAAATATTTGCAGATTTACGCATTGTATATCAGGCAAAAGAAATGTTTAGTTACTTAGAAGATGCTTTCCATATCATGATGACATTTTAAATGCAAAACACTTTGAAGGTAAACAAAGAACATATCATAAATAACACTTTCCTATGTGGTAACTTCAACATTAAACATTCAACACAGATGAAAAACAGACACAGTTTTTCCCATAAAAAAAGGTATTCAGTACTTTATTTTTTCAAAACGTTTTTAGTGAGTGTGCTGGGGATAGAGATGAGAAATGTCTTAGAACAAATGTTATTTTGGTGAATGTATGCTACTAATCACCTGCCCAATACTGGTGGTGAGATTGAGAGTGTGTTCGTCTTATGAGTGGTTGAAGTAGTGGTGGTTGAGTTGAAGGTGGTGGAGGCTCAGTTGGTTCAGGTGGAGGTGGTGTAAATGGAGGTGGTGCAGGTGCACGTGGCAGAGGTGTGAGGTGGCAAGTGGTATGTCTCTCCTAGTTTGTGGTGTCTCTATAGTATCTAGTGCAAGCCAAGGTATGTTGCCTTGCATCCTCTTTCTTCAGACTTTACAGATGTTCTTGGTGCATCTAGGCAATGTCTTTTTACCATTTTGTAACATTATCCAAGGAATTTGTCTGCCTATCAATCATCTGAGGGGGTCTTTTGAGGGAGACAGATATCTCATGGAGAGTATCCCCATCGCATGAATATCCTTCCACACATTAGAGACTGTTGTTTGTAATAAAATGATCCTCCTAGAGAAAAACATTGGACCATGACTAAGAACATTGGACTCTTCGCCTGCTTCGGAATCTTCAGATTGTATCTCCACTGAGGCCAGGAAGTCGGTCACCCATGCACTCATCAGCAGCAGACTCGACTACGGCAATGCACTCTATGCAGGCGCCATTCAGAAACTCCTCAGGAAACTTCAGAACGCGGCAGCCAGACTGATCCTCAACATCCCCTACCGCAGACACATCTCCGAACACCTACGAGAACTCCACTTTCTCCAAGTCAACAAAAGAGTCACCGTCAAGCTCCTCATACACATCTACAAAGCCCTCCACTACACTGGACCTGCATACGTGAACCACCACCTCTCATTTCACGTACCCACCAGAGGCATCTGCTCCCCTCAACTGGCCCTCGCCACCATCCCTCGGATCCGCAAGACCAGGACTGGAGGAAGTTCCTACTCCTACCTCGCAGCCAAATCCGGGAATGCCATGCCTCTCCACCTCAGTCCCTCCCCATCTCTGACGCAATTAAGGAAGTCTCTCAAGACCTGGCTCTTCGAATGAACTCCAGCGCCCAGTCAGACTTGCCCCCCACCCCAGCGTCAGAAGACCCTCACGGGTGACTAGCAGTGCTCAACCAGTGCTGATTGATTGACTGATCATGACAACACCCCCCACATGTGTGGCCATATGACATGGCCAGCAGGTTGATCATCACAAGGAGTGATGCCACCCTGCAGTTGTGGGGTGAGAATGTTGAATGGGGCAGACCTGTTTCTCTCAACGAATGTTGAATGAGAGAAGCCCAGAGATGCACCTTCACGGGAGGAGTGTGTACGAGATTGTACACCGGTACCTCTTGGTTGAGGGCTGAGTCAAGCTCAGTCTTGCCTAGGCCAGCTAAGCATCAATCTCAGCTTAGTTATAGATAAGGGACTGGCAATCCTTAGAACTGATTTTGGAGGAAGGCTGCTGCCCAGCCATGAAGTGGCCATCTTTGAGATGTTCTATTTGGGGACTGCAATGTCCTTGTCCAGGTCATGCTCCCACTCAACCAGTTCCTGCTCCTCCCCCCTTCTTTTTGACCAGTGTTCCCTGCTGAAGTAGTTGTTTGGAGGAGGATTTAATTCTCTCCTCAGCTTGCCCACCATCCTCCACTTGTAGATGAGTCAGCAACATCCTCCTGCACAATGTCCCCTGTACCTGCTAGAAGATGACAAAACAGCGGAAGTACAGCAAATGCAGTTTTGGGTCTAGCGTTCTACAAAGTACTTCAAATGCAATCTTCTCAAAAAATATTATAAAGTTAGCACCATGTGACCATAAAGAAACATATGATGTTAATGGTTATTATATCAAAAAAATGTTGAATGTCCACCTGCTCCAGCCACAGATGTTTCATTTCTCGAGGACCCCTGTGACATCAGCTGCTGATGCAGTGCCCTCATAGTTATTGGTGCCAAGGTATCTGCTGATCCACCAGCCATAGAAAGAAGAAGAGTATGTTAAATGATTATTGACAAAATATAAAAGTGACCGTCACCACAAATTATTATTATTATTTCCACTTATAGAGCACACGGCTATCCAGCGGGTTCCCCGGCGCTAACAATAGGTAGAAATGTCTGACTAGAGGATTAGAATAACTAGGGGGCATATTATAAAGAAACTGCGTTAACATTATCACTGTTTTAGCGGCAGAAAACTGCCGCTAATGCGGCAATAATGGGCTTGATAATACGCCCTTGTGAATTCCCATAGTAGCCCATGTTCTGGTGTGAACATGGGCTTCTATGGGAATTCTATACGGCGTATTATTAAGCCCATTATCGCCGCTTTAGCGGCAGTTTCATGCCGCTAAAGCAGCAATAATGTTAACGCCATTCTTGATAATATGCCACCTAGGTCTTTAGGCTCCTACGAAACAGCAGAAAATATGTACAGTGTCTTAAGAATTGTGGGAGGGCATTCCAGAGATTAAGGCCTAAATATACAAAGGAACGACCTCCTATAAGCACCAGGCGGATTCTGGGCACAAAGCAGAGAGCCTTATTCCCGGATTTTAATGTCAGCTTCGGCTGATAGGGAGTCACCAGATCCTGGATGTAGCAAGGGCCTAGCCCAGCCCTTGCTTTAAAAATAAAACATAGAGGCTTCAATTGAACTCTCTTTTCAATTGGAAGCCAGTACAGTTCGCGGTGAGAAACGAAGCCGGGGTATACTTTGGAACCCGATACAGGAGTCTCACTGCGTAATTCTGTATTACCTGCAGGCGACAAATAGAGGCCTTATCAATTCTCAAATAGAGAATGTTACCAAATGCTGACATAAGAGATAAATATATGGAAAGAAAACCAATAAAACACTTTTACAATGTTCTATAAAATAACAAAACGAAAAAAATGGTGAAAGGGCTAATGATGAGAAGTTAAGGCCAAAGGTTGCCTGGCCTACATTTATTTTGTGGAAAACCTTTTTTGGGGATTTCCTTTTTTTATCTGTCATACATGTTACAAAACAATCAGGTACATTTTTCAGTGTATTACATCAGGCATCAATATTTCAACAGGGGAGGTTGCCTGACCTACATGACTGATAGATGCTATAGGGCTTAATTGCTGCTGCCAGGGTATTTTGTTGACATCAATGTTGATGTTCGCAAAGTGGACACTTGGGTCTGTAATATATGACAGAAGCTGACAGTAGAGACAAGTGGTAGTAAACCTTCCTAAATCATTCTTGAAGATGATAGTTTGATGGATTAAAAACAAAGCTTGAAAGCACAAACATTCCTCTCTTGCAAGCTAAGACAAGGTCTAACAGATATCTTATCCTGCTTCCGTAACAATGACAAGTCTAAGGTCATTTCTGTCAGACAAAATATAGCTTATTCAACAACTGTATCAGATATTGAAGAGTGTGCAAATAGGGATGTGTGACAATAGACATACAGGTAACCTGTCAGTAACAAATAGAGAGGTTAGACACAACCCCATAGAGCAGACATTTAACTTACATGCTGCTACCATCCGTGAGCTTTGTGGTATCAGTATGGGATTCCGTGCAGCGCTAGGAGCAAAAGAATGCTGCGGCAGGTAGTGTGCACAAGACCTTAAAAGCGAATAAAGACGGGGTTTGAGTGTGTAGTTTGCTTAACAATATAAATGTCAAGGAAATACTTGACAACACTTTTAAGTCATGAAAAACAAATTGTAAAATATAGCATTATGGTCAAAAAACCAATTGCCTGATTTAGACCTTGGTGGACGGGTTACTGCATCACAACGGTGACGGATAGCCTACCCTCCAAAATATAAATCCCAAAGGATATATTGGGATTTAGATTTCGGCAGACGGGATATCCATTCCAGTTGTGACGGAGTAGCCCGTCCACCAAGATGTAAATCAGGACCCAAGTAATTGAAAGTCCCTATCGTGTGGTAGTGCCATTGTTAGCATAAAAGACACATCAGTGTTTGTAGCTGGGTTGCATTGAGAAGCCTCCCTTCGGCCCTCCATACTGTGCTCCTGCTCCAAAATCTACCTGAAAGAATAGCTATGTGAAAAAAGTATAAATACAAGAAATGTCATGAAATCATCTAGGTATTTGTAGGGTTGGAGAGGCTCTTGGGATATGTATGTGATAAGTTTTCAAATTCGGTTTATGCAGACCTGAGGAGGTGGAGACATGTAAATAAGGCTGGACTGTGAACCCAAACCGGTCCTGGCAAAGATCTCAGCCGGCGAGGGGAGGGGGGGGGGGGGGGGGATTGCACTATTGGAAAGCTTTGTGGCACTTTTGTTTCAGAGGGCCGATATTGCAAAAAAACTGGCCCTCAGTGACAAAAACAGCCCCTCAGTGGTCTAAAACAGGCCCCCACCCTGGTGGCCTACCAGGGAATCGCCCGGTGCCCGCTACGGCCAGTTCGGCCATGCATGTAAATCTATACTTTGGTGTAACTTACACTCAGCAATGTTGAATAACTAAGGGGGTCATTATGATAGCGGGCGGATCACCACCGCCCATATGGCAGTGGCAATCCGCCTGCCAAAATCCACCGCCCACATGACTTTTCCACACGCCGCATTTCAATGACGGGGGGACCCCGGCAGACGGGAACACCGTCTGCCGGTTTTCCGCCGGTAGGCAATCTGCCCGATTGCCTACCAGGCGGATCATGGCGGTGTAATGCCTTTCCATGGCGGAGACTCCGCCATGGAAAGGCATGCAGTTTTGCCTCCAGGGGCCTGTTGTGGGCCCCCAAGGGTGTTCGTGCGGGTGGGGGGTGCACATGAGGGGTACCATAGTTCCATTTCCCAACATGGCAGGCACTGCGCAGTGCCTGCCATGTTGTGCATGGAACTGCACAACATGCCTTTTTGACGTTGTGGCGGGCGGTGCTGAGAGCACCGCCCGCCGCAATGTCAAGAATGAAGGATGCTCCCACCAGTGTGGCGGGCGCATCCTAATGTCACACATGGGTCCCCCGCACCAATGGCGGGCGGTCCCTTTCTACAAAAGGATAGCGGGCGGATAAAGTCCGCCCGCCATCCTAATGATGCCCTAAAAGTAGTGAAGTAAAACCAAAGTGGAGGAGTAAATGCGCATGTGTAAATTTACCTTTGTGAATAGGCACCTAAATGCATAAATGTTTTGGGGTCTTGGTCTGTACCGAATGAGCTATTTCCCTGTTCGCTCTTCCTTCACCTTCTGCTTTACGAGCTGAATAACCCCATTCTGGTAATTCCCACTAAGTTTATGGATTTTTCCGTCGCGCGCTGGCCTCTAAGTGTCCGTACCTGCAAGTAATGACACCGGGGCTTGCCTTCAGCCAGAGAGAGTGATTCCCCCCTGAGGCTTGCAGCCTAGCTCCCCTCCGCCGAGCCCTGCGGCTCCCTGACAACAATACATTTTATACGGGTCTTTACTTATGTGAAACCTTCCCTGGTATCTGACCTAGAATGCATCTCTGTGAAGTTATGGGCACAGTCAGATTAATGAGCAGTCCCTGCGTGATGGAGTGCAGGGCCTGTACCTGCCCCTCCCCCTCACCACTGCCCCAGTTATAGAACAGCAGCGCAGAGAAATATGCGCCTGGCCTGTCTGCTTCCATATTTATGGAGCAAGAAAGCAGCCAGAGGGTCTCTGTTTATCTACAGTGCACCCTTAATGCCTGCAAGCTGCAGCTGTGCTCTTAAACTTTCCAACATGTGGTAACCAAAAGGAGGGCAGAGTTTGCAGATAGATTTCAGAACCCACTTATGACATCACTGGAAAGGACATCACATGACCTTTGGCCCAACTATGAACTCATAGAAATCGCATGGCATTAAATGAGACCCAGATCAAATGATGTTTTAGTGTGTGGCTTCTTACCTGGATGACATCTTGAGGTGCACATGACATGAGACGAGTGAGCTTTCAGCACTTACAGAGTGTCAAATAATATTTCTAGCTGCAACTGAGAGGAATGCATCTTTGAAACCACCGCAGTGCCTTCAGAGGTTTGTTGGTAATTCTCATCCTGTTTAGCAAGCTGGAATTTGCCAGGTACAATCCACTGTTTGCCTGAAAGTAGTGTAATCACTGATTTAAAACTGTTGGACTGCCTAAAAAGCAGCAGCCCAGGGCCTATTGTCCAGGATACAGCCCAATGGGCACTCATTGTCAGTGACTTTTTTTGTTGAGTTTAAAATAGCGCAAACCCGACCCAAAGGTATCAAAGCGCTTTACATGAGCACCAGTTGTGTTACAGATGGACATATTCATTTGGGCACGGGGAGATCGAGGGCCAGATGTAGGTAGGCAATTACCGGTCAGTAACGGCCGAAATCGGTCGTTACCGACCGGTAATAGGCTTTCCAGATGTAGGAGGCTAAAAAAGAAGGATTCGGTAATTTACCGAATCGGTAAATTACCGAATTCTTAAATACCGATTCGGTAAATTACCAAATCCCGATATGTAGGGAGCACTCAAATGAGTGATTTTTCCATTTTAGGATTCGTTATTTACCACCAACTACAAGTTGGTGGTAAATAATGAAAACCTTTGAAAAAGCTTTTTTTTTGCTTTTCCAACAGTGCCATGTTGCAGACATACATGCCCTTAGGGTATGTATGTCTGCAACATGTGCACCCAAACACAATTAAGGGGTGCAACAGGGTGTCAAAGTGACACCCTGCCACCTTTCAATGTTTTCCCCCTTTTACAGAATCGGTATTTACCGATTCGGTAATTGACATTCATTCCTATGGGCCTCCAGGCCCAGAGGAATGAATGGCAATTAAATTACCGAATCGGTATTTACCGATTCGGTAATTACCGAATCTTAACGATTCAGTAATTTTTAGCCTACATACCATTTTCCGAATTTAAAACACCGAATCGGTATGATTCAGTATTTTAGAGTCGGTAAAATGGAATTACCTACATCTGGCCCTAGGTGATTTGCCCAGAATCACATGATGTTGAGTGTCCCCGCCGAGACTCAAACCCAGTTCCCTGGCTTCTAAGTCAACCTCTGTAGCCGTTAGACCTCATCCTTCATCAAGAGTCCTTCCTCATAGATGTTGCTTTCTCTGCTGCACCATTCGCGGCTGAGCGGCTGTTACACTTGTGATTTTCTGGCTGAATCCAGACTCCTAAATAACTAAAGTGTGATTAGAGGTTCCTAGGGATATTTACAGACCAGCCACGGATTACTTCCCCAATCAATATTATCAGAACAAAAAACCTAATCCGGGGGTCTACTAAACCAGAAACCTATCTGGGGAGGAGTCTCTGAACATATAACACCAGGAGTACTACACCGAAAAAAAGGATTGCAGAATAGAGAGACCCTTAGGAACAATCGGATTCCCATCACTCACCAAAGTGATCAGTATCATCATCTGGTATCCATCCACTGCACCTCTTGATCATGGAGGGAGTTCTAGTGGATTGTATCTCAAATGGGTCATGTAGGAGGAACAAAGAAATGAGAAACAACGCTCTCAAACAACACATAGATGTGATCACAGTGTGTGGGAGTGATAGGTGCAGTGCAATGGTGTGAAAGTGAAGTTAAGAAAGGATTTACAGGAGAGAAAAACTTTTATTGGGATATCTCTTGTAATCCTTATTAAAAACAGTACAAAAAGCAGGTTTCAAACATAACTGCTTCTAAAAGAGGTCGACATGTTTCAGCCTTCTGGACTGGTAGTCCTCGGCTTTCTTCAGGACCTGTCTATAATTGCCGTTGCTACTGCATTAAAATTGAAGTGACAAAACAGGGAAAACACAGAAAAGAAAAGAAGGTTGGAATCCATACAACCATTTGTAACAAATATGAATCCTCTGTATCGATGGGAAGCAGATGGCACCTGTGAAAAGGGATGTATGTCATCATAATGCATGCTTTTACTACGCATGCCTTTACAACGCAGGTTTTACAACGCAAGTCATTACAACGACTTGCGTTGGGGGGGCGCTGGATAGTGGAATAGTTTAATTTACTATTCCAACTCCAGTCCCCGTGGAAAGTAGGGAAGGTTTTGGATAGTAAATTAAACTATTCCCTATCCTGCAGCGCCCCCCAGCACAATCCTTTGTAATGACTTTCGTTGTTAAACCTGCGTTGTAAAGGTACTGCGTAGTGAAAGTTGCGTCGTAAAGGATGTTTCCGTAAAAAGACACACAATATAGTACTCAAAACTGAAAACATTAACAGTGGATAGAATGTTCTGCCATCCCGTGTGGCAGAAGGTGGCAGGGCACCCTCAGAGCATCTTTGTCCAGCAAAGGGGTGAGTCCTGATGCCTCTGGACACACTCTGGCTCAAGCATAAGTCGTTTGATGTTAGTGAAGGCTTTGAGTTAATGGAGCGACGGTGGTCTCATTATGCAGATTTGGTTGTAGGACTTTGAGCTCATCTGCATATTTTGCTCATATTTCTGAAAGAAAAGAATTCATTCTGAGCTACGTGTGGAGGAATAGGGTAAAATGTATTTCATGCAAAAAGCCTGGTGTGGTCCATTAACAGCACTTATATCTCTCCCTGCATCTTTCAACACTATTATCCCTCGCTGGCACTCTACCTCTTTGCTGCATCTAATTGCCCTCACGTTCCTTCCTTAGGCGCTTCAGGGTCTCCTGCTTGTCACGTCTCTCCATCCTTTTCTCGCTAACACTTTACGTTTTTTATTCTTGTGTCACATTGCTTTTAGGCATCTGTGCTCTCAGCCCTCCCCCACCCCAGCCCCTTCCAGTACTTCATTTTAAAAGAATAAGGGGCATATTATCAAGAAACGGCATTAAAATTATCGCCGCGATAATGGGCTTGATAATATGTCTTGTGAATTCCAATAGAAGCCCATGTTCTGGTGTGAACATGGGCTTCTATTGGAAGTCTCAAGGGCATATTATAGAGCACATTATCGCCGCTTTAGCGGCAGTTTCCTGCCGCTAAAGTGGCGATAATCTTAACTCCGTTCTTGATAATATGCCCCATAGTCCCGGGCCCAAGGTTTTGCTCAGCATCCAAAGCCTGTCCAATCGAATGTTGGGGGGATGTCGGATCCCCCAGGCTGCCTAGTCTTGATCCCACCTCAAGTCTCTATCGCCCAACACTCTCTGCTCCTTCATTTCTCTCCTTCGGGTCCTTTTTTATCCCCACTTTCTTTTATTGTCACAGCTTTCTGTCATTCTCTTCCTCCTTCTTTTCCCCTTTTCTGTTTTTCTCTCTCTTGCTCCTGGTCAAAGACTGATGAAGTAAAATAAGTGCTGCCCCAAAAACTGAGTGCTGGTGGCCCCTATTTGAAGCCACTGGCTCAAATAAATTAAGCACAGGTCCCTTCCCTCTTTCTCTCTGTATGCCATATTACCATTTTTGCATAAATATATTAATAATGAATATACAATGAATGACCTGTATGTACTGGTAAAATACTGAACAATCTAGTCCTCCATAGAGAGGTTTACAAGCCCAACTGCCCTTAAACATAAATTTAAACAGGCTTCTTCCTCCTCATAGAAACAAATATGCTCACGACTTACCTGACTCTGCTTAAACTATCTCAAGTTCACACACAGACCTCTCAACCTCTACTCCCATTTAATCACATTCAGGTACATGCATCAATGTAGGCTTTTGCGATTCCTTAATTGCAATATTAAGGAATCGCAATTAAGGAACTGCAAAAGCCTATGCTTGTAGGATTCGCTATAAAACTAGCGATTCCCAGACATTCCTTAATTGCGACTCGCAAATTGCGAGTGCCTTGAACCTTGATGCATCGCAAATGCCCTTTTTGCGGGCGCAAATAGACGCTTTTTTGCAAATCGCATTGTTTGCCCTGAAAAAATGGTTGATGTATGTTCCTGATTGACATTAGTAAAGAGAAAGAGGTAATGATTGGAACAAGGAGGTCTGGACTCAAAGTAATGGAATTACCGGTTAGTAATTTAAGCAATACTCCTATCTACCGGGAAAGGATAAGAAGCAAGGTCACCTGTTGAGATTTGAACCCTTGGCCCGTGTGTGCTGCACATTTTGCTGGCAGTGCATTTACCCAACATGTTCCTCTATCATATTCGCCCACCCTTAAGGGCTCCGCTTCCATCCGCCCCGCGTGGAAGCTTCCAAGCCTCACAGTCCTTTGTTCTTCCCCGGTCACGTGCCAGGCTAGAATCGAAAAACAGCCACTCTTTAATCTCGTGGAGCTTATTAAAAAAGAATTAGATAACCTCCCGCAGCAGGCTGATGGCTTGGAAAATGGCAAAATGGTCTCCCGATGAAATCATCTCCATTTATTCTGGGGTTCCCAGGGGGTCCCAGGAGCACAGATACAGACAAAAGGTAATTACAGAAGCTTTGGAGAGGACAGCTTCCCGTATCCCTCCGCCGCTGATAGAGAGCGCCTGCCGCCTGTCGCTGGAGTCAACTTCAACTCAAGAGGCGAATCTAATACTCAGTCTGTGACCGTTTTATCACCCACCGCGGCATTAATAGTCGTCTTCAAAACCAGAAACAGCGCGTTTCTGCGAAAGATGCGCCTGATAACTTCCAGCATTGTGCAGTTTCTTTCTCCAATGAAATATGCTGCGTGCTCCATGCTTGCAAATCGCACGGATTGACTCTCCTCTTTTGGAGTCTCTTTCACATTGTCTCTCTTGGCTTTCCTTTCTCCGTTCTTGACTTCTTTCTGATTTTGCAGAATCTGGCCACTGCATGCAACTTTTTCATGTCAACTCCTGGTTGTGCGTGAATTCTATGAAAATTCTCATTGTGGAGATTCCGCCCGAGTGCCTAGACTCCTCCACAACTGCAGGACCTCCGCCTTTAGGGGCTCATTATGATGGGGGGCGGACATCAGTCTACCAGTCTAGCAGGGCACATCCTAATATGGTGGACAGTGCCTGCTAGGCCCTTTGTTATTCAGGCCCATGGTATTGGGGTCATGGGGACTTTCCTAGCTCTGGGGTCTTCCAGAGGATTGATGTGGGCTCAATCACCACTGATACTATTAGCTTTGTTAGTGGCATTTGTAGAGCCCCAAAGCTAATTACGGGAGCACCAGGACCATCCTCATCCATGACAACAAAGGCTGATGATTATCAGATCACAGGGGATCCACGCTCAGCCCACATTTTCAGTGATATACTCACCAAAAGCTCTGGAGCAGTTGTAGTCACGGCCATAATCAATCAAAACTTAGCAACTGGAACCTTTCCTTAAAAAACTTGCAATGACTCATACCAAATCTATTTTTAAAAATGGCTTTGATCCCGAACCTAAAAGACTACCGGCTGATATCATATCTTCCTTTCTTCAGCACATTGATTTAAAGATATACATTCATACAAAGATTGGCATGCATTGACAAGAACAACCTGCTGTAGAATTAAAAATGGATTCTGTCCTAGTCAATGCACAGAGGCATGCTTGATTAAAACGTGGAAAGACATCTGAACGGCCATTCTAATGGAACAAGCCCTCTAATTCTATTTTGACATTTGGAGGCCTTCTGCACTGGTTACCCCTAACTCTTTTGAAACACATTCTGAAGGTGGGACAGATAACTCAATTTCTATCAAAACCACAATGCTGAGTATGAAATTCTGGACAACTACAGACCTATGACCAATCTACCTCGTTGAGAGAAAACAATCGAGATATGTGAGGCGACCTAGCTCAATACCTACCTGCAGAAGAAATAGTTGCTAGCAGCATCTCAATTTTAGATGCTGAACTTTAGATGCTTGAATTTTAGAACTGTTCAATGCACAATAATGCCGAAACTAAAAATCCTCCTTAAGAAACCCAGGAAATTCTTAATAAAGGTAAGATGTCTATTGGTATTCTGGTCCTATCTGCAGCAATGACACCATTGACTGCGTCAAACTGCTCAATACCATATAACGCTGAATAGGTCTCAAGAAGATATTCCTCAAATTGTAAAATTCCTCTTATACAGTCACACTCAATTGCTGAAAGTAGGCAGTAATATATCTGAAACAAAGCCGTCATGTGCAGAGTCCCACAAGGCTCTGCCTTGTCTCACGTCCTCTTATGTTCCTAGAACTGCTATGTCTACCACTGAAAATCTCTCACAATTAATTATTCTGATGACACACAACTATATTTAAGACTATCATTGATAACGAAGACTATCATTGACAACAGACATCATAACTTTAAGACGTGGAATGGTGGAATTTCAAACTGGTTGACAACAAATTTCCCAAAACTAAAACCACCAAAAATGTTTACAACTTTTTGATATCACAAATATTCAAATATAAAATGGGCGTAAATTTCATCATCTTGAAAGTGAAAGAGAGAGGTTTCACACCTTTACTTTCTGAAACAATAAAATCATTGGGGGTCTTTATTGACCCTTCACTATCAATGATCCCCCTATCAACAAAGTGGTGTAGACGGCAAACTTACATCTTCACCGACAAAAAAGAGTAACATACTACTTTCAAAAGAACAACTAGATACAGCCACACATGTGCTAATTATCTTCGGGATTGATTTTGGAAATGCTATCTGTTGGCAAGAGCTCTAATGCCTTTCAAAGTGCTATTAGACAGTCAGACTGATTTTTGCGAAAAGGAATTCAATCGCATCTTTCTGATTTTGAGAAAATTACACCGGCATCTGCTAGAAGTCAAGATAAAATTCAAAATTTCTGTCTCCCATTAAAAGCAATTTATTTAGGGAGACTGAGCTACCTAGCAGATTTACTGATGTTTACAGGAAGGCCAAGACTATGGAGGAGAAAAGACACTGCAAACGGAAAGAACAAATTATAAATGAGGCAAGCTCTTAGACAATCATTCTCAGGAGCCTCAGAAAATTTAAGGAATGATCTGTCTGCACAACTGAGGACATCCCCAGTTGTCATGACTTGCCAAAGAGTTCCAAAGACTCACCACTTTAAGTTATACTTGGGAAGAGGACAGACATCCTGTCCAGACGGGAGGAGTAAGGCACAAGGGCTACAAAAACACTCTTTCCATAGACCTGCTGTGAAAGGAAGTTACTGTACCTTTCCCTTTACCATCTTCTTCTCTGGTCTTGCTGTTATCCTGGTTAGAAAGACAACCTTTTCAACCTTGTTGATAGCCCTTTGGGATTCCCTATGCAACAAAGAGATGTGGGGTTGTTGATCTAAATGTATTTGCACGTTCTTTGCAACGCACTCTAATACTAAAGTGATAAAGCAGCACTGCAGAAAAATTACAAATAAATCTATCTTGGAAAGTAAGGAACAATATGTAAGAGGATTATTTCATACCTCGCTAGCAGGATGCTTACCATACCACTCCCACTTTTCCTCTATGCGGTTCACCTCCACAGCTGATGTACCACAAGGTTCAACCAGTGCCTCTCTCACATTCAACATCTGCCTCGAACAACCACCAGAGCTCATATTCACTTTTCATCTCGATTGCTGTAGCGTTTTCTGATGATGCTCAAATTATTCTAAATTTGAAAGTTCATCCAATCTTGACTTATGTGGCATTGGAAAATGTCTCCAAGCAACTGTCCACTGGGGTTTTCTAACCATGGCAAGCTCAACTCCTTGAAAATAATTGTATTTGGCAGGAAGATGAATAGTCACTAATCGACCTTATAGCCGCAGGGACTAGGACCCTCGCTACCATAAAGAGGAGATTATGGATTTCAAAGATCCCTTGTGACATGAGTCGATCAAGTGGCCAAACAAATCCTCTACATGATGAGAAGTCTTCCATGAATGTTTTCAGCCTAGGTACCTACAAAAGGTCCAACTTACCGTCACCGTAATACTTTACCTCCTTGATTATGTGAATGGAGTCTATTTAGAAGCTCCACAATTAGTACAGAGAATTCAAAATGCCATAGTAAGAAGACTCCTTAAGCTATCAATGTGGACTCACACCACACGTGCTCTTTACTCCCTAAACGGACTCCCAACACCTGACCTACTGAGGAGTCTGGCCAAGACTTCCTATCCTCATCAATGATTTGAAGCATTCTTATTGCGAAGTCTATGGGCCAAGAATTTCCCGCTTTTGTTACCTCCAAACTACAGCGTCTGTTTGAGTCAGAGAATGGTGTGCACAGCACTGTCTACATCCACTTTCTTTAGTTGAGGATGTGGAGTTTAGTTTGTACCATACTCTTGGAGCCCCGCTTCGCTTATGTATGGTCTGGAGTTCTTTAACTCTTTTCTATATATATTCCCTTTTTTCTTTTCTATCTCTATCTTTAGCTGAAATAGCTATCAGACCCTGCAATGATGGGTTTTATGGTGTCCCATAAGATACTCAAGGTGAACTCCCCTGGCTTGTTGTCAATCAGATATTGGACGATTGCAGACTGTGCAGCTGTTTGATGAGCGCTGTGTTGTATTACATTGTCTCTTATCCTCCAAGGGCCAGGTTGACCCCTGTCACCTGAAAAGTGTAGTGTGATAAATATTGGAGTGGGGTCAGATAAGGACATAGCCTTTATGTCCACCAATCTAGTTTTGTTTGTATTAGTATTCATGTAAAGGCTGCATGCCCCGCACCGACCTAGTCCCACTCTTACTCATAAAGATCTGACCACCAGGTCCACCGTGTAATCACATTCATCAGGATCTTTCTGGAACCCCAGGGTTGGTTGTGTCTGCTTTGCGCCTTCATCTTCCATTAGTTTGTCTAGAAGTCTTCTCCTTCTTGGGTAATGATGTTCAGATTTGGTCTCAGTTACCCTCAGGTACCCTCCACCATCCAAAGCTTCTGCAATTGGATAGCCGCTATGAGTGCCATAGTGTCCAGTAGCTCCAGGATTAGTCTTGCTTCGATGAGCGAGCGTAAGTGAAGACGATCCTGACAGTGAAAGATTTGAGGAAATTGGTGTCCCCTGCAATACTTAATCTCCTTGCATGTTAAGTAATTAGTGATTGATTTAAAGTCGCTGCGGTTTTGAAGCGTGATCACGAGGAGGTCCTGAACTAGCGATATTCCTTGACCATGGAAGCCAAGGGGGCCCATTCCTTTGGCCACCTGGAGCTTCTCTTCTTTTAGCTGGCAGTTGTGCAGACAGGCTAGGATGTCCATTGTTCCCGCACCCAGCTCCCTGTATTCTGTCTAGCTTGAGGTCTGTGTTCTCCTCAACAGAGAGTACATGTTTAAAGCATCTCTGGACATAGCACTCAATGTTCGATCCTTCTTTTTTAGGAGGCCTCCACTAATTCTTATGTTTTGTCAACTAGAGTGATTTTCTAAATCTTCTGCATGAGTTTGTAGGTCTAGTTGTTGTTCATTAAGGGTTATTGTTTCTGGTTGCAGCACTTTGAATAACAGTTTCGAACTGTAACGCTGTCTTCCAGCATTCAGGGCTGGACTGGCCGTAGCAGGCAGCAGGCGTTTACGTGGTGGGCCACCAGGGTGGGGGCCGGTTTTGGGCCCCTTGGAGGCGTTTTTGTTACCGGGGCCGGCAATATCAGCCTCCTGTAACAAAATTGGCCGAAACCGCCCCTGGCAAACAGCTTAGACGCACCACTCCCCTAGCCCCCCCCCCCCCCCCCCGACCCAGCAGTTTGCCAGGGCAGGTTTCGGTTCCCAGTCTGGCCCTTCCAGCATTGATACTCTATTGCCTATGTAGTTAAAGTCTTGTTTCACACTCTACTCTTCCTGCTTCTCCTTTCTAATTTCTAGGAACATTCAAAGATGTGCTAATGGAGAATCAAGTTGCAAGATAGAACATGCCAGTGAAAAGGTTGTGTTGTAATGATTTAAAGAATGTGAATGTGCTTGCCTGTTCTATCTCCATGGTAGTGTCCTGTGGGAGACAGTTGTAACCAGGAAAGCTGAAAGGCTGACAGCAAGAGTTGGTGGCATAGGAATAAAAGAAATAAATAAACTCCTTTGAAACTTACCAGTGCGTGGCTTTTCAACAAGTTGCTGCAAAAATACAAATCCTTGTTGCACCATTGCTCCTCGGTGAACTTAGAAGGACTTTAAAAGTGTTCATTTAGAAACAGGAGACATCAAGCTTGACTAAAAGAAGTGTTACCAGATTGCAACGTTTCACAAACATTCTCATTGTTGCATTCTGCATATTTGTAACTTACTTACAATATATCTTAAAGGAGCAAGATTGCATAGCTAGAGTAGGTTATCAAAAGTATCAGAAGTCTGGGCTATGGTTTGGTTGGAACCCCACTGGTGCAAGAGGTGCAAATTAGTGTCAGGTTACTATCACTTAAGAAATCCAAGTTCTTCAGAGATTTTGCAACATTGGTGTTGCCTCCATCTGAGGGAACCACAAAGAGGCTGACTATAGACTGGATGGGTCGCCTGCAAGCAACATTTCGGCCTTGCCCGTATGAGTGGCAGATCATTCGTGCTCAGCTGCTCACCACTCCGGTCATAGAGGTTTGGAAGCCCTGTCAGATAATATTGATGTTATCAACCAGCCCAACAATCAAATGGGTGTGTCAGCAAACCCATCAAACTGAGTCCCACATCAATGCAGCCAGAGGTCTAACATAGCTATGTAGGTACATGATACTTGTATAGTGTGAACCTAATCAAAAGTCAGCTGTAAAATGTTAATAGGAGAGTAAGCGGAGTTATGGGGAGTTAATGCATTGTGATGTGGTGTTCTTTAAAGAGATGAGACTTCAACTCTTTCCTAAAATGGAGCAAAGTTAGGGTAGACATAACATGACATAACAGCATACAATACCACACCATACCATAACATTACAAAGCATAACATAACATAACATAAGTGTTAAACAACGTCCTTCTGTGCTGCTGTTTCAGTAACCCAAATATATAAAAAAAATAGACCCTCATGTTTGTGAATTCCTGCACTCCTGGATTGAGTTACTGCAGCATCTTTTTCTTAGCAAATTTGCAATGCTGGCATCTAAGCCAGTGGATCATCTTGCTACCCATGGCAGCTTCCAAAGTTCCTGCCAAGCACTTATAACTTCCTGGCACAAGATTTTGCTGACTGCGGTTGCAAAAACATGGCAGCAGCCAGCATCAGCCTACTGCAGAGGTATTCAAACTTTTCCAGGTTGAGCCCCCCGAGCTGAATTCCCCTAGATGTTGGGCCCCCCCACCACCCAACCGAAACCTCGGGAATCCGGCACACCACATGATCGACTGCAACGCGCACACCACGGGCCATATCCGGCTAACAATGCTCAACACAACAAGAGTGCCTAGCAAACTGCAGGCCTGTGAGTGGGTGTGGCGAAACGACAGAGGCGTACCACACAGCTCTAAACACAATCCTCCATGGCAAAGGAAGTCATCACAACCCTCCCCATCCATCATGTACACCTTGTCATCCACCAACTCCCCCACCATTCATTCCTTCCCTCCATCTGTGCCCCATCCAGATTCAAACCCCTTCAACCACTTGCAAACCCATCCAGCATCCATCCCTCCATCCATCATCTCACCCATCCATCCCTCCATCCACCCCCTCACCCATCTATCCCGTCACCCCATTCATCCCCTCACCAATCCATCCACTCTTCCACCCATCCATCCACCCACTCATCGATCCAACCACTCACCCCTTCACCCAAGCTATCCTCCCACTCATCCATCCACTCCTCCATTCATTCATCCATCCACTCCTCATTCATCCATCCATCCACTCCTCTATTCATCCATCCACTCTTCCACCCATCGACTCACTCACTAATCCATCCAACCACCCACCCTCTCACCCATCCAGCCATCCCCCCACCCACTCATCCATCCACCCAGTCACTCATCCGTCCACCCACTCAACCCCCCACTCATCCATCCACCCACCCATCCATCCCTCCCGCTCTCCACCCTCCCCCCACTCATGCATGCACTCTCTGACCCATCCATCTCCATGCTCCTCTCCTCACCTATCTATGCACACACCTGCCCATCCACTCTGCCAATCATTCATCCATGTCCTCACTCATCCATTCATCCATCCTCCCCCTTTCTCTCCATTCCCCCCTCACCCAGCCACCCATCCCTCCATCCACCCTTCACCCATCCACCCACTCATCCATCCACTCATCCACTCATGAATCCATCCATTGACCTCTCACTCACCCCTTCACTCCTCCATCCATCCCCCCGTCCATCCACCCTCCTCAATCACCCATCCATTCCCACATCCACCCCTTCACTCATCCATCCATCCATTCATTCACCCCTTCACCCATCAATACATCAATACATCCATCCATCACCTCTTTCATCCATCCACCGACTCGTCCACCATCCACCCCCCCATCGATCCATCCACCATTTCACTGATCCATCCATCCCTCCACCCATCCATCTACCCTTCCAACCATACACACATCCATCCATTCCCATCCATCCCTCCACTCATGCATCCATCCTCTCTCCCACCATCCATCCACCCCTTCACCTATCCATCCATCCCCTCACTCATCCATCCACCCCCCACCCATACATCCACCATGTCACCCACACATCCACCATTCCACCCATCACTCCACCCATACATCCACCACTCCACCCATACATCTATTCACCCACATGGCAACATAACGGACGTCTGGTGGCCGGCTCCACCCGACATCCCTCGCTCTCCCTCTAGCTGCCTCTGTCTCCCTCGCTCTCCTTATGTCTCCCTCGCTATGCCTCCCTCGCTCTCCCTCTGTTTCCCTCGCTCTCCCTCTGTCTCCCTCGCTCTCTCTCACTCTGCCTCCCTCGCTCTCGCTCTGTCTACCTCGCTCTCCCTCACTCTGCCTCCCTCGCTCTCCCTCTGTCTGCCTGTCTCCCTCCCTCACTCTCCCTCTGTCTGCCTGTCTCCCTCCCCCGCTCTCCCTCTGTCTGCATGTCTCCCTCCCTCACTCTCCCTCGCTCTCCCTTTCTGCCTCTGTCTCCCTCGCTCTCCCTCTGTCTGCCTGTCTCCCTCCCTCGCTCTCCCTCTAACTGCCTCTGTCTCCCTCGCTCTCCCTCTGTCTCCCTCGCTCTCCCTCTGTCTCCCTCGCTCTCCCTCTGTCTCCCTCGCTCTCCCTCTGTCTCCCTCGCTCTCCCTCTGTCTCCCTCGTTCTCTCTCACTCTGTCTCCCTCGCTCTCCCTCGCTCTCCCTCTCTGCCTCCCTCGCTCTCCCTCTGTCTGTCTCCCTCCCTCGCTCTCCCTCTGTCTCCCTCGCTCTCCCTCTGTCTCCATCGCTCTCCCTCTGTCTCCCTCGCTCTCCCTCACTCTGCCTCACTCGCTCTCCCTCTGTCTGCCTGTCTCCCTCCCTCGCTCTCCCTCTGTCTGCATGTCTCCCTCCCTCACTCTCCCTCGCTCTCCCTGTCAGCCTCAGTCTCCCTCTCTCTCCCTCGCGCTGCCTCCCTCGCTCTCGCTCTGTCAGCCTCTGTCTCCCTCCCTCGCTCCCCCTCACTCTGCCTCCCTCGCTCTCCCTCTGTCTGCCTGTCTCCCTCCTCAGCAGCCAATGGCCAACACTTATAGGATATGTAGTGCTCTTCCATTCCAACCTGCTTCACACGCAATGTATCATACTCTATTGCCAATACTTAGCACATTATTTTGTGTTGTAATTCTTTGTTGAGAACAAAATCATGTTACATAGCAATTTTGTATGTTTTTTTTACTAAATTATTGTGGAAATACAAATCGAAGCATGATTGTGGCCATTCATGTTAAGGTGCATCTAAAGACAAATGCATATCCAGGAGAGTGAAGGCGTGAAAATAAAAAATATCATGGACGTATAAAGCAGCCACTTGTAATGAAACCAGTGTTCAACTGGTAACACGCACAAGCTAACTCTAGAGTTATATACATATACTCCGCCATTCTACCATCGTTTTTAAAGCCGCCAAAGTGAACATTTCATATGTTAGTGATTATTCTAAAGAATCCTTTGATATGGGTCCAAATGAACTTCTAATTGCAGCTCTGTCTGTCTGTCTCTGTCTCCTTCCTCCCTCCCTCTCATCTCACCATGCCTGTGTGTGCCCGGGCTGACACAGCTTCTGGGCACACACACACTGAGCCAGGCAGCCGCACCCGAGCACTTCACACCTCTTTAAGAGACCATTTGCATGCTAATGAGCTTTGTTCAGCTCTTAGGCCCCTGCAGCCCCACTCGGACGGAAATCGCCTGCCCTCACAGAGTCTCTACTAAGGGAAGATCGGAGTGGAGCTGCGCCCCCCCTGGGATGGTGCGGCGCCCCCCCAGCGGGGCGCGCCCCACAGTTTGAAGAACCCTGGCCTACTGTTATGCATCATGACGAAAGCAGCTGGTCTGATCCCAGTCCAAACAAAAACTTATCAAACATGGATGGCAGCTCTGGTCGACGGTGCTCATTGGTCAGCAGGAGCCTTTTCCTGTGGAGGATTCTGAATCAGCATTGTAGAGATTTTTTGCATCTGTGTCTCAGGTACCTAGCTGTGGCAATAACTTTTCTGGTCTCTTGTCCCTCTTTTTAGGTCTCGCCTAGAGAAAGTAGCGCATGCGCTGCTCTCGCTATTGCGAGTACCTTTGAAATCGATTTGCCGAGGGCTTGAATGCACGCGTCTGATTGGACAAACATGGCTGCTCTTGCCATTTGTCCATAGCAGACAACATGCGCGTGCCCGTGGGACAGTGGACAGTCCGCCGCCATCTTGCGAAGCTTTCGTTGTCGTAGCAATGAAAATGCTGCTTTGCGTATGCAGCTTGTTTTATATCTCTCAAATTGTTTCTTTAGTCTGCTCTATGTTTCTTTGAGCACCCAGTTGGAAGTAGAAGCTGTACGTCTATATATGCGTGTTTCTTTAGTCCGCTCTCTGTTTCTTTTAGCACCCGGTTGGAAGTCGAAGCTGTACGGCTACATTTGCGTCTGTGCTCCTCTCATTTCTGCATGTCAACGTGACGTACAATATTTTGAAATGGAGGTCTCGTGCCTGGAGAAGGGAGACTTGTATCTAGAGGACAGGTGCCCTCCAGTGCGGGATGGGAGATTTCTCACTGTTGCACTGGACACCTTCCGTTCAGGACAGGAGACCCTCGGCCGGGCTGTAGACTTCTCTGCGGGCAAGAACCGCCCCCCTCGGCGGAACAGGAGACCCCAGCCGTTGGATACCCTGCGCCGTACCGGGCACTTTACATGGGACAGGGGAGAACCTCCCATTTTAGAATCGGAGACCACTCTTAGATCAAGAGACCACGAGGGACAGAAGATCTCCTTCCACTTCTGCTCAGGGGAGCATGCAGGGCAGGTACCCCACCTCCCCCTCACAGGTCAGAAGACCTCCGCCACAGGTGCGAGGAGTACCATGCCAGCATACCCGCCTGCACACCCCTCCTCCTGGCCTTGACCCTGCAGGTCTGCTCCCTAGAGACGGAGACTCCCACAGGTCAGTGCACGGGGCTTGCCTTTGGGGCCAGGGGTGAGGGGTCGAGCGGCAGACTTTGTGATCTAGTGTCATGCCTAGTGGAATTCACCGCACAGTTGTGCGTAGTAAACATCTTACAACCACTTTTGTCCTGACCCTCTCACAAAGTGGATGTGACCCGACCTTCTCACCATCCCCCTCCACCCCACTGCTCAACTCCCCAGTCCACCACGAAGGGAGATTTTGCTGTGATTTAGAAGAAAGTCCGGGGGCAGGGATATCGGATGAGGGGAGAGACCTGCTGGGGAGGGAACAGGGCAATTAAGTACACTGTATTGTTATTGCATGTATTTACCACTTATATAGCATACAGTCTGACAGTAGATTGGCTTCGCAGCACTTTCGGACATCAGGGGAGGACTTCCCAAAGAGGTCAGACCGGCACCACGGGGCGCATCTCCTGTCTATAACTCGTTTCGTAGTCCCGGTGGACCACTGTGAACAGGACAAAGTTGCCCGGGAGCAGCGGTTCCCTAAAGTCAGTGTGAGGTCACCATCGGTCAATAACGTCTCCTGCACTGTGCCTAGCGGGACATGGGCGACTGAGCCCACTCTAGGCGCTTTCTGGCTTTGCAAGTGCTGGGACATGGACTGGGAGTGACGGGTTCCTGTTTCTTGATTATGGCAGGTGGTTTGCTCAGCGGGGATGTCCGAGTGAGATGCAATCGCTGGCCGGACCCCTGCGAGCATGTTGGGAGCTGTAGGTCCTTGGATGGAGAGGACCTCTCACGTGTGCTGTGTGCCAACACACTGTAAGTGCGCACGAGCTGTTGCATGACTGGAATGCCTGGCATTCCGTGGTGAGGGGGCCTTTGAGTGAGTCCCATCTTACGGTCTCTTGGGGCGACTTGTGTGGTCAGGAAACACGTAGAGTGGCCCAGGAGCACATCCGTGGTAGGGTCCCCCCAATCACCATAGTCTGGCCCCTGGGTGTTCAGCCCTCGGCCCATCACATAGGAGCCCGTTCCATGCTCTGCCCCCAGGGGTCATATTACATAGTCCGGTCCCTGAGAACACAGTCCACAGCCTGTCCCCTAGGAGTACGTCGCAGAGTGTGCACCCTGATAGCAACGTCTACAGTCCGTCACCTAGGGCATGACTCACAGGGCACTGCCTGGTAGGCACAAGCTCCCGGGTCTGACCCCTGGGATCGTGTCCCATAGTGTAGTCCCGGAGTGCACAGCTCCCGGTCTGTCCACCAGGATTGGGTTGCATGGCTTTGCCCCTATGTCCGTGATACTAACTCCAGCCCCTTGGAGCAGCGCCCATAGTCTGGTCCCGGGGAGCAAGCATCGCCTTTAGCCATTTGCTTTGCTATACAAAACCATTAGCAAAGCAAATGGCTTTAAATTAATCAAAGGCGAGACCTATTGCATTTTCAATACTTGTTAGATTTAGTGAAGTCAGCGGCACACTCGTTTGCCTCGGCATTGCAACAGCTTGTTGTGGAGCAGAAACGTACAAGAACCTTGATATTTTCCGCCCATGCAAAAAAAGTGTATTCACTGAAATACATCGCCCTACTTTGCATTTTAGTGTGAACATGGTGCACTGTCGCCATTTTTGCAAATCAGTGCTTGGAAGTGAGTAGAGGTGCACTAGCATTATTGTGGCACAATTCTTTTTAAGGTACGATTTGAGTGCTTACGACCATCATTCTCTGCACATATCTAAAAGTGTATGAGAAAAAATGCATTTGCAGGTAATAAAATGTATGAAGTGAAGTGAGTCTTTCATTTTGGACACAAAAAATAAATAAAATATCTCACATCTGATTCACAAAGGTTTATGCGCTATACAGATCGCCTTTCCTTTTTAAGAGTGTAAAACTATTGAAATTACGAAAGTTGATTTATTTCGTTATTTATTTTACGGAGTTTTATATAGCGCAAACTTGACCCGAAGGTATCGGATATCAGAGCGCTTTACATGAGCACCGGTTGCGTTCCATGAGGACACATAAATTTTTATTAGGCACATGGAAATAAGTGATTTGCCCAGAATCATAGGATATTGCGCGTCCTTGCCAAGACTCGAACCCAGTTCCCCAGATTTGAGGTCAACCACCCTAGCCGTTAGGCCACCTCCTTTCACCTACTTCTCTAAAATTATTTACTCATACTGAAATGCTTGTCAGAGTAAATCTACTATCAAGGTTGTTGAAAAGATTGGTGTAAAAGTGTGGGTCTGCTGGGGAAGACCTTTCGCCACCGGGAAAATTACTTTTGCCCCAGGGAGAAAAAAGAAATGCAACTTCTCTATGTGCAGTTGTGCCCTATGTGCAATTACAATCTCAGAAATGCCTCCTCTATACCTGCTCTGAGCGTGATGGAAGCTTCCAAGGCGGATTTCGTATACTAAACCTGTTCTGTGTGAGAGAAGCTTGCAGGGCAGCTTTTGCCTATTAAACCTGTTCTATGTGAGAGAAGCTTGCAAGGAGGCTATTGTATGATAAACCTGTTCTGCGTGAGAGAAGCTTGCAGGGCAGCTTTTGCCTATTAAACCTGTTCTACGTGAGACAAGCTTGCAAGGAGGCTATTGTATGCTAAACCTGTTCTGTGTGAAAGAAGCTTGCAGGGCGGCTTTTGAATACTAAACCTGTTCTGTGTGAGAGAAGCTTGCAGGACAGCTTTTGCCTATTAAACCTGTTCTATGTGAGACAAGCTTGCAAGGCGGCTATTGTATGCTAAACCTGTTCTGCGTGAAAGAAGCTTGCATGGTGGCTTTTGCATATTATTAAACCTGTTCTGTGATAGAGAAGCTTGCATGGTGACTTTTGTATACTAAATCTGTTCTGTGTGAGAGATGCTTGCATGATGGTTTTGTATACTAAACCTGTTCTGGGAGAAAGAAGCTTGCATGGTGACTTCTGTATACTAAATCTGTTCTGTGTGAGAGATGCTTGCATGATGGTTTTGTATACTAAACCTGTTCTGGGAGAAAGAAGCGTGCATGGTGGCTTTTGCATGCTAAGCCTTTTCTGTGAGAGAGAAGCTTTCAAGGTGGCTTTTGTATACTAAATACTAAACCTGTTCCGTGAGAGAGAAGCTTGCAAGGCGGCTTTTGAAGACTCAACCTGTCTTGTGTGAGAAAAGTTTGCATGGTGGCTTTTGTATAGTAAAAATGTTCTGTGAGATAGAAGCTTGCAAGTCGGCTTCTGTATACTAAACCTGTTCTGTGTGAGAGAAACTTGCATGATGGCTTTGTATACTAAACCTGTTCAGGGAGAGAGAAGCTTGCATGGTGGCTTTTGCATACTAAGCCTTTTCTGTGAGAGAAGCTTGCAAGTCGGCTTCTGTATACTAAACCTGTTCTGTGTGAGAGAAACTTGCATGATGGCTTTGTATACTAAACCTGTTCAGGGAGAGAGAAGCTTGCATGGTGGCTTTTGCATACTAAGCCTTTTCTGTGAGAGAAGCTTGCAAGGCGGCTTTTATATACTAAGCATGTTCTGTGTGAGAGAAGCTTGCATGATGGATTTTGTATACTAAATCTGTCCTGTGTGAGAGGAACTTGTATGATGTCTTTTGGATACTTAGGGCCAGATGTATCAAGATAGTTACCTGTTTCCTTTATGTTCCCGGCACAGATTTGCATGCAGTAACCCATTTGCTGACTAACAATACGTACACAGGCAATATTTTCAGCTGCAGGATTTTACCAAGGAACCACTCTGCTACTTGTACGTCATGACGCACCTTAAGGTGATCTGGTAGCGAGTTAATCGTTAGAGTTTATGTTAAAAACTATGGGGCAGATTTACGAGTTCTGGCACATCTCTGCAAATCAGCAGGGATGCGCCAGGAAAGATGCAACACGCAATTCCCTTTCTGCGCCACCACGAATGCATCGCATTTACAATGAGGTGCACCGTGGAGCAAGGATAGGGCGGTGCGTGTCGCATCTTGTGGCGTAAGGGCGGCGCATTGCTGGCATTGTGTCGCAAGCGCCACGCCGCTCCAGCAATGCTCAGAGGCGCTCTGTGCCTAACATGCTGCGCAATTCCTTACGCCTGCTTCAAGCAGGTGCAGGGTTTTGACGTAGCATGGACGTAAAAGTGACGCAGTGAAATCTTGTAGATTTCACTGCGTCACTTTTACGAGGCGTGCCTGCGACGGAACGCCCACCCTGCGTGGGAACACCCACATGAAACCTAATGCAGGTTTCACGTGGCGCAGGGCTTTACAACGTGACGCATCTCCCTAGATGCATCGCGTTGTAAATGAGGCACAATGTGGAGCATGGCTTACACCACCGCTCGTTACAGAAGTGATGCAATGGCGGCGTAAATGTGGCACATGGGCCTTGTAAATCTGCCCCTATATTTTCTAAAACGTCCCCGTATCTGCAGATGATAGATGTATATGAAGCTGAAAGTATGTTTGAAAAATCTGGTGCTGATGTTTGTTTTTGTAATCTGTCCATTCTCTAGCAATAAAGAGAGCAAGGGCGGGAGACACTTCACAGCTCAACTGAGTGATATGAGAGTAGACCCTTTCTTCTGATTGGTGTTAGTTACACAGTGGCAGCTGGTAGGGAATGGGGATAGGAGGGCAGGGGGGGAGGGAGTTAAAAAAAAACAAGAAAAGTTAAAAGAAGACGTACCTTCGGAACACCGGCCCCTGTCTCTCCTCCATTCCCAATCGGCTCCTGGCTCCCGGAAGCGCCCAGGCTCTCAGGCTCCCCTGACCAATCACAAAGCTGCCTTACAGCAGCATTGTGATTGGTCTGAGGGCCGGGGTTCGGCGCTCAGAGAGTGACTGGGAGCCTGGGCATGTACTCTCACCCAGGCTGTAATACAGTGACAAAACATGCTAAGTGCACATGACTGTCCGGCCCAAGGTGGCCGGCCAAATCATTATGCGCACTTAAGGTGCCCACCACTCCTCCCATTGCTGGCTGTGATGAGAACCTAGTCCCGCCCGCCCGAAAAACTGGAAAAAGAAAATGATAATAACATAGAATTATTATCATTTCATTTTTCCTTTTCCACTGCTTAAAGAGCAGTGGGGCAGCACTCCCCTGCCTTAGCGGTAGAGCCGCCACTGTGTTAGTATTGTCAGAGAAGACAAGTGGGTGAAGAGGGATGAAGCATATTAAAAAAACTATTTCTTGCGTCCTAATTTTACAGCACTCACTGTCCTCAAGCAACATTTAAAATGGCAATGAGTCTGAATAGTTTGCCTGAACGCACCCCTAGCTTTCTGCTGCAGAAAGTTGGAATCACCTTATCAGTCATGTGCACGATTAATGTGCATCAGAACAAAAACTGCTTATTTCTACTACTGTAGCTAGGAGCACTACATCTCAAGTGACTACATCTAATTACCCTTGAGAAACACGTTCCTTGTGAGCTAAACGTGTACACTAGAACAGGCCCATGAGCATGGTACCTATGAGAATAATGGCCCATCAGGTTCCTTACCATTGAAAGACAGAGGAGCACCCACATAACAGGTGGCTATAATATATATGGGACAGAGTACATTGTGCTGTACATTAAGAAGCTCCATAATATGCAAAATAGTATCAGCTTGTGTCACTCGTTACAGGCTTACATTCGTTTTTGCTCTAATGATGTCCTAACTTCACTTGCTTTATTGACCGCCTTACTTTCTCAGTTTATTATAAAATGCACCATTTGCCTACCCTTTTTCAAAAATTTCCCTGGATCAGAACCTCCAAACCATACTTATGACAATCTGACTCGATAACTATGCTCGCTCACTACAGGAAACTCATCCAAAGTTTTATGTCTCACCTCTTTCAAATGTCACCAGCCGCCACTGATGATGAGAAGTGTCAGAAGCAAACATAGCCCATGGAGGACTGTGGGAGCCCTCCATCAGGATCATCTCATTAAAGGCCTTACTAAAGAATAAAGGTGAGGTTACCATATCACCCCCCGGGCAGGACACTGTAAAGTCCATGCTGAGCAGGAACTGGTGTGCATGTACATAGGATGGCGCATCCTGTGCCCCCCTTTGTGCATCCACATGGCATGAGGCACGAAGGGACCCTGTACTAGGGCCCCTATGTTTCCTCTCCATGATGGTTTCCGTGGAGGTAGAACCACCATGAAAACCGTGGCGGAGAGGAAACTTGTAATATGCTTGACGGGACTGCGGTGGTCCCACCAAGCATATTGCAGCCTCAGGACTGCGTATCACTGCCAGGGAAGGGCGCTTCCCTAGCGGCAATACCATGATGGTCCAACTGCCCAAGTCTTAATGGGGCGGATGGACTGCCAGTGGTTCGGTGGTTAGGCCGCCACTGCCGTACCACCACGAGTCTTGCAGTCCTTGGCCCACCAGACTCATAATCTGGCTCTAAGTCAGCTTTCTGACTTTTGCTACTTCTTCCGCATGACATGCCTTTGTTAGGAATGGCTTTTCATGGAGAGTACTATATTGATAGAGCAATGCCCATGGTTTCGGCAGTAGCTGGTGCAGCTTTCGCGAGATTTAACGCATTTTTGGAATTGCTAGTGAACAATGTAGCAAGGTCACAGCACGTGTTGCACTACCTGGCTGATTTCCTCATGATAAGGAAGGGTGACCACAAATGTGAATGTTTACAGCTGTTAAAAACATTTAAGGAAGTGGCTATTTATTTGCAAATACCATCAGCTGGAGACAACACACAGGTCCCCACTAATTGTTTGACATTCTTAAGCATAGAACTGGATTCAGTAGACACAGATGCGGGCCTGCCCACTGACTAGATACAAATGCCAGACTGTGCATTAAGCAAGAGCACATGTGAATTGCATCAACTTCAACACATATTAGGATAGCTCAACTTTACAAGTGGAGTAGTAACTCCAGGCAAACGTTTTATCAAGAACTTGGATTTGCAATGAGACAGGCATCCAGACCTCATTATAGGGTACGTATTACAGAGAGAGTGAGGGGAGACTTACGAATGTGGCAAAACCTTTTGACAAAATAAAACGGAGTGACTGTGTGGCAACTTCATAACAAGCTTTAATGGGCACTTGAGATATTGTCTGATGCCTCTGGAAAAGGGGGGTTTGGCAGTGGCGTAGCAAGGGGGCGGTACGCCTCAGGCCGCACAAATTTTGAGGCCGCCAGCCTTCCGCCACTCTTACCTGCTGTTCTCGGGGCAGCTATCGCTTCCCCCTCTCTTCATTCGGCTGCCGAGGGGCGGCAAATGGAAAAGATCCTGCCAGCATCCCCCCTCCCCCACTCTTTTTGATTCAGCCGAAGCTGGGCGGCAAACACGGGCACCTCCACGGGTGGCCAAAGTGCTTGCTACCCCACTGGGGTTTGGGCTGTATTGGATGGGAAAATGGGGTGTTGAAAATTGGCTGGCAAGTTGGAGGAAAGAGAGTTACAGCATTGCTTTTCCAGAATTTTTCTCTTCACAGTGGGAGAGGTTCCATGTTTTGGCACCAGGAGCTGATTCCAAGGCAACAGCAGTGCCAGAAAATATGTGGAAACTTGGTTAAGGGAGAGAAGATTTGGAGCGATCATTAGCAGAGTCAACCCGGAAAACTTATAGAACAGCATGGCATGAATTTGTGCAGTCTGGAGCTAGGCATAGGGATAGAGATCAGTTGGGGGTAAGTTTAATAGACAAAGACACAGTTCAATAAGTGGTAACAGTAATTGACAGAGGAGGCTCTGCAGTCACTATAGCAGGGGAAAATAGTAGGCATTACTTTTGACCAATGAAAGGAGAATTGATACAGAGGATTTTGGAAGATTAGGCAAGAGAGCAAGGACAAACAAAAGATAAAACAAAACCATAATGGAAGGGACACTGGGGGGCAAGATGGCCGCTGACAGGCTGTAGGGAGAGGACGTGTTCTCCCTTCTCCCCATGAGACCACTTACCGAGCGAAAGGTGATGCGTGTTTTCAGTAACGGCGGACTGCATTTTTTCTCGGAAACACAGACCCATGCGTGCGGAAAAGAGGACAAGAAGGACAAGAAGACATGCTGCATAGTTTAAAAGGGATTTTCTCGACTGCTGCTGTAACGGAATACACTCCGTATACGAAGACTACAGCCTCCTTAACGGCGGGGTCAGTGTTGGCGCGGTCATTGGATGCAGCAAGTCAGCTGATGGTGAAGGCTTCTGTTTGGAGACAGAAGCGATATCGAAGGACGGTAGACGCCGTATTCAGCTTGTGGCGGACAATGGCTCCGAAGATTGCCAAAAGCCTGAGGGACGAGAAAGAGAAAGCTGCCTGGAGCGAGTCAGACGCTCCGGCAGCTAACCTCCGAGCGAAGAAGCTGATGCGATCACAGGAAAAGCGGGAGGAGTTGCGCACTGCTGCCGAGCAGGGTAAGAGTGCCGGCAGGAACAACGAGGCTGACAGCATGGTAGGAGAAAAGAGGAAGAAGAAGGAGAAGACTAAGGCGACACTTAACAAAGGAAAATCCTCAGCACAGGTAACCATGAGACAACCTTCAGTGTATGAGGCGTTCTTGCCTGCTGGTACCGCCAGTGCGTATGGAATATCAGAGGGGGTATTAGCTCCCGAGTTAATCCCAGCAGAGCCTGCTGCAAGTTTACTGAGTGCCTCCACAGCCCAGCACTCGATTGAAGGCGGGCTTGCAACAACGGATCCACGCTCCCCCAAGACAACCGCAGAGGTAACTGATGTTGTGAATGCACAAGGAATGGGTGATGTGGCTCCCACACTGCCAGTAGAGGTAATGACACAGAAGCAGGGGCAGGAGCAAGGGAACATCAGGAGAGAGAGTGATACCCAAGTGGAGCAAACGGTTAAAGAAACTTGCAATGAAGTAATGCTGGGTCCGCAGGAAATAGAAAAAGAAGCGGCAGTTAATGTCGGCAGTGTTAGCCACCAGACTGAGGAAAATACTATGTTCGCTGATGCCAATAGGATCCCTGCACTAACAGAGGTACTGTCAGAAGCTCTAACAGAGAGATCCAGAGCTGTTACCTTGGATGAAGTAAGCACTAAAAATCTGGCAGTTATTGAAGGAGAGATGAACCCTGCACTTAATATGAATAGCCCGGTCACAGTGTCAGTAGGAAAGAACACGGCAGCTTTAATTACTGATGGCACAGTGGTAATACCAGGTTCTCCAACTGATGAATGTTTTTTCTCCGTAAACGAGGGAGAGGGTGATGAGGATGAGGAGGTGGTTGGAGAAGAGGAGGGGGACTCAGAGGACTCCTCTAGCGCTGAAGAGACGGAGAGCGACCAAACAATGTTGGGGTTAGTGACAGAAACCGTAGCCACATCAGAGTCTGGAGAGGCTTTAGCCCAAGAATTATCTGCAAAGCGTAGATCAAAAATTCTGACTAAAAAACGGAGAAAAGTAAAAGACACTGTGAGTTCTATGAATCTTGATGTTGCAAAGAGACTTGATTGGGACAGCTGTACCAAGAGTCTGCCGGGGGGTCAGCAGATAAAAATACTGACATTTTGGGGGTACATGAGCAAAGTATGGAACAAGGAACTAGACAGAGGGGAAGTCAGAACCAGAGTCAGAGTCAACCCCAGGGGGAAACACCACAAAAAGGGTTTGAAATGATGTTTACAATGTTGAAGCAAATACAAACCGAGGCGAGAGTGGAAAATTGTAGAGCCAGGCAAGAGAGTAAAAAGATACAAGGTTCTCTCCGTAAAGTAAATAAATTATATGTAGATCTGGCAGGGAGAGTCACAGAGGTAGAAGAAAGAACAGGGGGGCTGGAAGATGAAATAAAGGGTTGGAAGGAATTTAGGCAGGAACAAGAGAAGACCACTACCGATATATTATGGAAGATGGAAGATTTTGAGAATAGGCAGCGCAGAAACAACATCAGACTTTTGGGTATTGCGGAAGGAAGAGAAGGGCAGGATGTTAGAGCCTATGTCATAGAGCTTCTTAAGGGTGCGATTCCAGATATAAAAGGTTGGGACTAGGAGTCAGAGATTCAGCGTGCTCATAGGTTTCCTTTTACACAGCGTAAGGGGGATGTTGCAAATAAGCCTAGAGCGATACTTATTTACGTAGGAAACTATCTCTTGAGAGAGGAGATAATGGCGAAGGCGAAACCACAGGCTAAATGTAGGTATAAGGATGTTGAATTCTTCGCTAGGCCAGACTTCTGCCATGCAACGGTAGAACGGAGGTGGAGGCTGCGGGAACTGATATCACCATTTCAAAAGATTGGATGCGAGGCATATCTAATGTTCCCCAGCAGATTGAAAGTGGTAAGGGATGGTCAGTTCAAAATTTTCCACTCCGAAATTAAAGCAGCTGAGTTTCTGACATGGTTAAAGGAAAGGAATCCTCAAAACCAATCACAGTCTCACACGCAGGCTGAAAGAGAGAGAGCGGTAGCTCTGGTTCCCAAAGGAAAATAGAAGATAGAATATGTATATGTCTGTATAAAAAATTGAGAAGAAGAACAAAGAATAGAGAAATGCACTGTATGGAAATGTATATATGCACGTTGTAAGAAGGTTTCACCTTGTTTGTCTAGTTTGGTAAAGGAAGGGGGTGGAGGGGACACGGTGGCCCCACACAGTCACAGCTGTCACACATAGGTCTTATGGACCTATTTGCCCGTAGGGGGGGTGGGACAGTCAGGGTGGGGGTTCAGGGGGGGGGAAAGGGGGGGGGAGAGGAACAACAACAAAAAAACTGGTATTTTTGCAGAGGTAAAGCGACCTGGAATATAAGGATCAATAAAACAGAGAAACTATGTGAGTTGTATTTGGCTGCTAGCCCAATTTGTTTAAGGAATCATTTTAGTATAGATAAAACTAAGGATAGATTACCCAGGAAACCAGGATGAGTACCCGAATAATGACGTGGAATGTCTGCGGTTTAAATGATAAATTAAAGAGGCAGAAGGTGGCTGTTTTGATTAAAAGCCTAAGATTAGATTTTTTAATACTTCAAGAGACACATATACAGGTGTCCGAAATTCAACTGCTTGACCAGCTAGGTCTTACTGTTATAGCACACTCCAGGCAGGGGACCAGAAACAGGGGGGTGGCTGTAATGGCAAGACAAAGAGACATTACTACCAGGAAAAAATGGGAGGATGCTTGGGGAAGGTGGGCTTTAATAGAATGCTTGATAGGAGAACGGTGGGTAACCCTAGGTTCTATCTATGGGTCTACAGGAGATGATTCGGAAATCTTTGAGGAAATTGATATTGAGTTGGCGACTTGGGCCCCATACGTAGTGATAGGAGGGGATTTTAATATTAATGGTGCAGGGGGATTGGGTCTGGGGCTGGGACCTCCAGTTAAGTATAAAGGAAGGAAGAAAAGAGTGTTCCAAGCACTTTGTTCCTTAGCTAGGAATAACGGGCTATTGGATGTTTGGGATACTCTTAATCCAGGACAAGACGGGTACACGTACTACTCAGCACCACATAAAGTTAGTGTAAGATTAGATTATTTTTTAATTAGTAGTCAAGGCATAGATGGTGCAGGAATTGAGAGATTACCAAGATTACTCGCGGATCATAATCCCCTAATTGTCACCTTAAAGGGATTGGTAGTAGCAAGGAGGGTCTCAGAGTGGACATTTGAAAAGGCACTGTTGGAGGATGAGGCATATATTAAACACATGAAGAGCTGGATAAATGAGTTTATGACAACGAATAGAGATACAGCAGCTGTAGGGACAGTATGGGATTGTTTTAAGGCAGGGGTGAGGGGGGAGACTATTAGCTTCGGGGCTAGGAGAAGGAAACAGGAGAGGGAGAGAAATGATGGATTAAAGAGGGAATTATTATTAGCGGAGGAAGAACTAAGTAATAGACCAGACGAGAGTAGTAATGGAGGTGTATTAGATCCTGTTCGTATGAAGCTCGCGAAACTGCGAATGGAAGCAGAAGAATATATAGCAGTGAAGGCGGCAAAACAATATGTGGTCAATAGAGAGAACTCTTATGAGATGAGTGAAAGGGTTGGTAAAATGTTAGCCATTAGAGTAAGGCAGAAAGTATCACTTGGAGAGATAAAAGCAATAAAGGACAGCTCAGGAGGAATTGTAACAAATGTGAAACAAATAAGAGAAGTTTTTAGGAATTTTTATACGAATTTATATAATGAAAATGATGTAAAAGATCCCAAAGATATAACGGAATATTTGAATCACTATGAAGGGGTCGAGTTGGATGAAATAGAGAAGCACAGGTTAGATAACCCTTTAGACCAAGAGGAAATAAAAGGTGCCTTGAAGAGTTTACCATCCGGAAAAGCGGCAGGGCCAGACAAGATTCCACTAGAGTTTTACAAGGTGTTCTGGGAGGAGTTAGGGGAAGATATGGTACGTACTATGAAACAAGCACAGAAAGGAATGTCAATACCAAACTCCTGGTCCGGGGCTGAAATAGTCGTTATTTTAAAGAAAGGAAAGATACCCACCGAACCGGGGTCGTATAGACCAATTACGCTCATGAACACTGACACTAAGGTCTATTCAAAAGCGCTGGCAATAAGATTCGCCAGTGTAATAACACCATTAGTAACTGTTACCCAACACGGATTTATACCTGGACGAGGGACTACGCATCATACACGAAAACTAATAACTCTTATGGATAAAACGGAGGTTAGTGGGGACCCGTTTTCGGTTTTATTGTTAGACGCTGAAAAAGCATTCGATCGTGTATCCTGGGTATATCTATGGAGTGTATTGAAAAGAATGGGGTTTGGAAAAGGTTTTCTTACAGCAATAAAGACCTTGTACAGGGACCCAGTAGCCACGATCAGAATAAATTCGGGAACAACGGAACAAGTAAAAATAAATAGGGGTACTAGGCAGGGATGCCCGTGTTCCCCCTTACTATTTGCAGTATATTTAGATCCGTTGATACGTAGATTAGAAGCAAATATGAGTATACCTCCAGTGGCCACACCTAGGGGGGACTGCAAGATACTAGCCTATGCCGATGACGTGGCTGTTGTAACACCATTACCCACAGAGGCTATTAGACATGTGGAGCTGGAGGCTAAAGAATTTGGGAAAGTGTCAGGATACTCTCTGAACACTGGAAAAACACAAATTATAAAAAATAATAAGGCTATATGTGAGGATCCACGGGTGGTACAAGCAGGAACGTATCTGGGTATAATTATAACTACAGAATTAGGAAAGCTAGTAGAGTTAAATATAGACCCCATTATACGTAAAGTGGGGAAAGAGCTAGATAGACTTAATAACTTACATCTCACACTGGTTGGCAGAGTAAATATCATTAAAATGTTAATACTGCCGAAATTTCTATATCTGTTTAGGACAATTCCGCTGTGGTTTGATAACCTTTGGTTTAAAAAACTCGAACGAATGATTAATAGATTTATCTGGTCTAAAGGTAAAACTAGGAGAGCAGCAAGATTTATGGCACTTCCACGGGACAGAGGAGGATGGGCTCTACCGGACCTAAAATTGTACTATTGGGCTGCAGCCTTACAATATATGATAGGGTTAATAGGTGGAGCAGAAGCGGAAGGAGAAGATGAATTGGGTTCATTAGCTATATATGGTATACTGATGGGAGAAGAAGTTAAAAATATATTTTTGAAACATTTTGACACTGCTTATTTTAAAAGAACACGATTCAAGACCATTTTGGGCGCACATAATATTTGGAAGGGGTTTATGAAGAAATTTGGACTGGGGAAATTTAATAGATACACGAGGATAAGAGAGAATATACTATTCCCTGAAGATATATTTTCTGACTTAGTGTATACAGAATGGCATCGAAAAGGGATAATAAAAGTGGGGGATCTGATGGCCCCACAGGGGATGAAACAATTTACAAACTTACAGGCAGAATATGATTTGTCAACAAGACACTTTTTCAAATACTTACAAGTAAGAAGTTTCCTTCAAAATAAAAGGGGGGGGGGAGAGGATTTGAGAAAAATTGTATACTGGAGGCAATACATAATGGAGCAGACTGTACAATCAGAAGGTTCTACGCAGAGCTACTTGAATCCAAAACAGACGACATGGTTAAATGAGGGCAAAGTTGGTCGGTGAAGTTGGGCATAGAGCAGGAGTGTTTTAATATATCTCTAGAACTAGGAAAGAATATTTTGTGCTCTGCGTCGCTGCAGGCTCAGCACTATAAAACGATTTTTCGGTTATATTACACTCCAGCAAAACTTGCACAATGGGGAGCGACTACGGGTATAAATTGCCCTAGATGCAGAAGCTTAGAGGCAGATGTTATTCATATCTTTGCAACATGCCCATGTCTTTTGACAATAGTGAACGAGATAGAAACATTTCTTCAAAGGGCATTGAAATTATCTATCAATTTAACACCTGCAATTATTCTATTGGGGGTAGACTCGGATAATGAATATGAAGAGGGCAACTACTTCATCTTTGTTGCCATGGCAGTTTTTAGATTATGTATTGCCTCAGCCTGGTTAGAACAATCTGCACCAGTATTCCAACAATGCTTAGCCAAGCTCCTAAGTATATATAATCTTGAAAAAGCAATATATTCTAGAAGAGGAAAGAATGCAAGGAAACTAGGATTGAAAATATGGGAGCCAATAACAAATTGGAAGGAAGAAGTATAAAATGTATATAAAGTGTATATAAAGTGTATATAATATGTATATAATGTCCAAAAGGATATAGGGATATAAGGGAGGGGCAATGGCATCAATACGAAATAAAGTGATGTATAATTTGTTTATATGTAAATATGCAAGTTCAATGTATTGGTTGTCTTTGAGTTTAGTATGGACTGGGTGAATATTAAGGTATGAAGGAGGAGTTCTCAGGTGTAATATAAGATATAATGTGTCATATGATTTAAGATTATATATTTGTTTTTTCTCACTCCCACGGTGGAAGCATTGTTGAGTTACTTTTGGAATCTGTTCCTCACCCCCTCTCGGTTCCAGAGGGGGAAAAATAATTGTAAAAACCTGTTAATAAAGAGATTTAAAAAAAAAAAAAAAGGAAGGGACACTGGAGGTGGTGGTGATTCGGGTCAGACATCCAGGAGCAACTACTTGGGAATATTTTTGGTACAGTTTAGTTTTCACTTTGATGTTTTTTGGAGTCTTAATGATTTCAAAAGAAATTAAAAGGAAAGATGTACAAATAAACAGGTGGGGGAGTTATGACTAGTTTTAAGAAGTAGTAAAACGGATCAAAAGAGGGAAAGGTACATGGATCTTAATGAGAGAATGAAGAAGTTTTGGTACATGTCCTGTGTGGGCATTGAATAAATGGTTGAAGAAAAGGAGGCAAGAAAAGGGCCAGCTATATGTACATGCTGGTGGTGACAGTGTGTTTTATGACTTTGTTTAAGGAGTGGAGGTTTAGAAGACACTGAGGGCCTGATTCACAGAATGAACTTAAGACTCAATCCTAAACCTACTACTATTTTGGTATTCACAGAATGCACTTACTACTTTTGGTATTCACAGAATGAATTTACTACTTTTGGTATTCACAGAAGTTAGGATTTTGTCTTATGTTTGTCTTAAGACAAACTTAAGACAGACTTAAGACAGACTTAAGTTAGGATTTTGTCTTAAATCTGTGTTAAGTCTGTCTTAAGTCTCTCTTAAGTCTGCCTTAAGTTTGTCTTAACTCTGTCTTAAGTCTGTCTTAAGTCTGTCTTAAGCTTGTCTTAAGACAAACTTAAGACAAAATCCTAACTTCTGTGAATATCAAAAGTAGTAAGTTTATTCTGTGAATGCCAAAAGTAGTAAGTGCATTCTGTGAATACCAAAATAGTAGTAAGTTTAGGATTGAGTCTTAAGTTCATTCTGTGAATCGGGCCCTGTATTTGGAACACACTCTTTTAGGATAGGGGTGGCAATGGTGGGTTTTCAGAAAGGGATGGGCAAGAAGGAATTGAAAGGCTTGGAGAGGTGGGAAAGTGATTGCATGTGGGAAATATTTGGGACTATAAAGCTATGGTTATTCTCCCACTTGGAAGGTGGGAAATGGATAAAAGGCTGTAAAGAGGAACCATAGATATGCGGACACTCCATGATGCGTTATGCTGGGGGGTAAGCGGGAAAACTAAAGCATGGAATACAGCTGGGTTTCTTTGGACCAAAACAAAATTACAGTGAGATTGTTCACAAAATGTGGGATCAGGTGGGAGCTGTTGATGGCAGGATTACAGGACATCAAGTTGTCAGTAAACTGGATCTGTTGATTATACACATGGTAGAGAAAGATCTGGTGCAGAATATGGGTCCAGAACTTTTAAAAATGGTAAAAAGGGATTTTTTTAACATTAAAGGACTGCTGACCAGCTGGTCAGATATGGTGGATCCAATTTCTTCCAAGAAGGGTTTGGTGGGATACAAAGAACCCGGAGGCTATTAACAAAGCCAGAAAAGAAGTAAAAGGGAAATCTCAGGGCTTTGCAGGGTGCAAGGATTTGAGGGTTTATAGCATCCAAAAAGTATGTATGGGCAGTAGGTGAACGGGGTGCACTTGACACCACTGGGGAATCCGCCATATTTGGAGGGTGTAAGGAGGCCTTTGAGGACTCTGAAGGATGACAAATGAACAGCTCTGGTTAGAGTGGGAGGTACACAAGTACCACCTCGAGCGAAGGGTGGTTCTGGTGGCCATCAGAAAGGCGCTCAACAAGGGTTTGAGGTAACAAGGAAGAGTCCAAGAGAAGGTTAAGAGGCAAGGAGCGAACGGAAGGATGGCAGGCTTGGTCCTTGGGAGGGAAGCCTGCCAATGCATGAAAAGCAGAGGGGGCAGGAGAAAAGCTTGAGGAGACCTAGGTAGGCATAGGGACAGAAAAGCAGAACACAAATTGCGGCCAAGCACACACTATTCCAATCGTAAGTCTTGTGTTATAGTTCATTCTTAATTCTAGTCCACACAGATCAAGGTGTTCCACAAAGTTTTTTTACGCCAAAAGCAGATTTCCATATGATGTTGACCAACAATGCCGCAGTCGACACATACGGCAGTACATTTACTGTGAAGCCTACAGACCGGCATGCTTATCAGGGTGGTGCCGTTCCTCGTTACGTTTTAAAACTACTGAAGCAGACACAATAAATCTTTGGGCATTATTTCAGTCAGCCCAGCAATTGAGGCAAACAATTTTGTGAGGCCCCAGATAGATGGAATTTTTTGCCTACACTTTGCAAGACAATATACTTTGGGAGAGACCTCAAAACCTACTTTGGATACATCACCAAACGTATAGCTTTGAAAAAGGCCAGGTGGACAAAACACGTATCGGCTGCGGCAATGTTGGGCAACATTTATATTGAAATCTGCTTTTGGAGTTAAAAACTTTGTGGAGCACCTTGATCTGTGTGGACCGGAATTAAGAAAGGACTACTAACATGAGACTTATTTTACGATTGGAATAGTGTGTGCTTGGATACAATTTGTGTTCTGAAAATTTGGCACACACTTTGTTTTCAAAGTGTGGCCAATATTGTACTAAAGGTGGCTTGGCACGAGGCACAACAGCACCACGAAGTGTACAAATATTGCAAACTAATATTTTGACTACAGCCTACGGCTATAGATAAATGTGCAGACATTGGGCCTAGTCATCAGATGCTTATTTCTGATAGGAACAGATATGGCACAGAAGAGGTGAATCCTCTTGCCTGACAGGCATGAAAAGCAGAGGGGCAAGAAGGAGCACCAGAGAAGCCCCCTCAAAGCATTAGGACAACTCTTGCACAGAAGAGGTGAAACAGGAAAACTTAGTGGGCAGGAACTTTTTAGAAGGGGCAGGATGGATTAGTTTGCTATTGTTTATTTCCCTTTTGTAGGGCATTTTAGTTTGTACAGCAAGTAGACGAAGGCTGTTCTTGTTGGTACACCCATTTTGCTCCCAGAAAAATTGTCTTTTTGAATCTAAAGAGCGCCTGTGATTTCTTTATCCTCCAACACAACGTTGTGGCAAAGTGTCCTTGTGTTGCCGTTGCAATACACGTGGCACGCCACACTCAGACCCACACACATGCAAGGCACGACACTGAACACGCAAGGCGTCTTTTAAAATAGAGTTTTTCAATGTCTTTCTCAGTTGGGACCAATTCCTTGTCTCCCTTGTATAAATGAAATGAAGAAAAGATTTCACACTGAAAATCAAACACAGTCAGATATTCACCACAACAGGGGGGCTTTTATCTTGGCAGGACGGATTCTTTTTTCCTCTCTGATGAAGCCCTATTATGACAATGTAATTGCAGTCTTCTGACATATGGAGACTACAATTATAACTAAGGCGCAGGACTACAACACTCTGTAAAAATATGTCCTGTTGGATTCCTTTGTTATGGATTAACACGTTTCCCATGTGCGCCCTCCATGTAACACTATATAGACATTTATTAACCAGCCAGGAGAAACATTCGCAGGACTGTGCCTCGCAGTCGTTAAGCGAACTGTCTGTCGTGTGGGGTAAATAACGGGTCTAAAAATATGTTTTTGTACAGCAGCCTTCATTAAACGACATAACTCGGTGGCAAACAGAAGATTTAGCTCTATAGGTAGATTCATTTAAATTCCTGTGTGTTGCAGGAGCCATAAAATGGTGCGAAACTACAACATAGGAGATGCGCCCTCTAGTGGCGCCAGCGAGCACAGACGGGAGGAGGTCACTGGTTGATCCAATCAGAGAGATTGAGAATTTTGTTTTGCATCTGACGTGAAAGCCAGATTTACATATCATGGCGAGGCTGGCAGCTGCCAGCTGGGAGCGGGGGAAGGACTAGAGCAGCTGAGTTTTGAGTTCTAGTCAGAATCACCGGGGGGGGGGGGTGGGTCGGGGGAGAAAGTGATATCTAGTGACAAATAGGGGTTCACTTAGGCCTTCATTAGGAGTTCTGGAGAGGTGTTCTGGGGTGGAGGGTACCCCTGTGGGAAACTACAAGTTTTACGGTATCTCCGGAGCTGGGTCCTCCAACTTCAAACTTTATAATTCCATGTTTTTTTTTAACAGAGTTTTATAAAGCGCGAACTTGACCCGGTATCGGGTATCAGAGCGCTTTACATAGCACCAGTTGCGTTACATGAGGACACATTTGTGTTAGGCACGGGGAGATTAAGTGATTTGCCCAGAATCACAGGATGTTCAGAGTCATTGCAGAGACTCGAACCCGGTTCCACAGATTCAAGGTCGGCCGCCCTAGCCGTTAGGCCAACTCCTCTTGGGAGGAGACATTGGACTCAGAGACTTCAGAGGAGCTGCGGGGCTTGGGCAGCTGCTGTGCCTGGCCCCGCCTGACCTCATACTTCATCTGAAGGGAGCAGAAAAAGCGCCCCCCAGCTGCAGGAAAAGCATAGCTCTCCTCTCACTGCCCCCCACCCCCGAAATCCACTCCCCCTCCGACAGAGGAGAAAATAAAGCACCTGCAACATTTTCCACCTGCTCCAATCAGGTTATAAATGTTTGCAAATTTGGCCCCGATATACCAGGGCCAGACCGGGGTTTCGATTGGATGGTACGGTGGTTCTAAATAAACAATGCAAAAACAAAGGGGCTTGCTTACAAGCCCATTGCGCAGCCAGTGCGTCACTTGTTTTGATGCACCGGCATCGCAGTGTGCCTGCCTTTCCCCCCACACTCACACACTGAGCCAGGGTAGGTGCAACACTGATTTATTGTATTTATTTCCAAGTACACAGAGCTAGGGCGCCAAGCGTCTAACTATCTCAAGCTCCGGTCGCCAACTGCCGTTTTCTCCCGTTCGCGCCTTCTCCTTTGCCTTCACTGCGCATGCGCGCGCCTGCCGCTCCAGTCTATGGCGTGACGCGTCATCGCGTACACGCTCATAGACTAGAGCGCTCACCACATATCTCCCCCCTTTTATTTTGAACAACATAACATTCCCCCCAACTGGCTGAGTGTCCCAATATACATGAGTCTGTGTCTCTGTGGGGCACCGAGGGGGTGACAACATGAACTAGTGTCCATCCATTATAAAGTCTCTATATCGAGAGGGCGCAATGACTGCCCTGCCACTGCGGGTGTGTCTTACCGGCATGTTCTCTTCCACCTCTGTCTCACCTCGTGATCTCTCACCATCTCTCGACTCTCCTCTCTGTGCCACACCCGCTGGTGTACCATCTCTGTCGGTAGACTCTGTGTTGGGAGCATCCACCTCATTGTCCTCTCCTGCACCTTCCCACAGGTCTACTGCACTGTGCCCCAGTTGGGGTCTTGCTTCTTGGAAGTCCATCCGTATCTCTTCCTCTTCGGACTTGGGCCACACTATTATTTTGTTGACTCTGGCCATGCGGTCTTGGGACCACACCTTGCCGTCGCTGAGGAGAGCCGCCCTGCCTCGTACTTCTCTGACCTGTAAGGGCTGGCTAAACTTGCTTTCACCTTTCTTTTGTATGGTAGGGAGTTTGACCCTGACCCATTCCCCTTCTTCCAGCTCGGTTTCCTTTGTGTTGCGTCGCTTGTCATAGTGTGCAGCATAGATCTTCTGGGCCTTCTCCAGGTTGTGCTGCACCACCGCTGGGGACCACTTGCTGGTGATGGTCTTCTCCCTCCACACTACATTGTCCCGGGTGAACGGATGACGTCCTCTTAGCACTTGGAACGGACTGTACCCCACTACTGTGGGGGTGATCCGGTAGGCCCACAGCATACTCATTACTTCAGCCTCCCAGTCTTTTCCTTGAGATATGGCCGCCTGTATGGAGCCCATTAGCACTCGATTGAACCGCTCCACCTGGCCGTTGCATGCAGGATGATAGACTGCTGTGTGTTTTGCCTCGATCCCGTTCCTCTTCATAAATCGCACCCACTTGTCCGACACAAATTGCGGTCCATTGTCGCTGAGAATAGACTTGGGTATACCCTCTCGTAAAAACACTGACGTCAGAAATTTCAATATCGTGTCCGTATCCATGGACTCTTGTATGTCCACTTCAGGCCATTTCGAATACTTGTCTATCACCACGCATATGTATTTGTTCACTCCTCTATTGTCCAGGACGGGCCCCAGTATGTCTATGGCCACGTTCTCCCAGGGGCTCTGCGGGGTGTCAAACTTTCCCAATGCTGGTCTGAGTGGACGTAGCACCTTGTCCGCTCCTTGGCACTGCTCGCACTCCCTCACTTGTCTTTCTATGTGGGCATCCATGCCTGGCCACCAATACATCTGCTTGACTCTTGCTTTGGTCTTTACAATGCCCAAATGTCCTTCATGCAGTTGCTTCAACAACTTGGGTATCAGTGTTTCTGGGGGCACAACCCTTTCACCTCTGTACAGGAAAATTCCCGAATCACTTAGAGACAGCTCCTCTCTCATCTCATAGAACCTCCGCACTCCTTCTGTGAGCTTCTTTTTATCAGGCCAGCCCGATGTGAGGTGTCTTTTTACCTCCCCCTTTTCTACATCCAGTTCATAGGCAGCCGCCCATTCCTGAGAACTAATCGTCATCTCATGGTCCTCCATGCTGGCCACCATCTCTTCCCTGTCCGGGGCCTCCTCCGGCGCATCCTCCATAGCTGCAGCCCGGCTGAGGTAGTCCGCCACCTTGTTTTGTGTTCCCGGGAGATACTCCACGTCATAGGTGTAATCTAGTAGCTTTAAAGTCATTTTTGCGATTCTTGGGGTCGCGGTATCATGGCCCGAGGACGTCAAGACTTCTATAAGTGGCTTGTGATCTGTTTGAAGCTTGAATCTTGTCCCCCAAATAAACTGCCGAAACTTGTTCATGGCCCAAGTGACCGCCAGCATCTCCTTTTCAATGACGCTGTACCTTTGTTCCGTCTGGGATAGCGCTCGTGACGCAAAGCTGATCGTTTCCGTGGATCCATCTTCCCTCTCCTGTGCCAAGACCGCCCCTAAGCCCTTGTCGCTCGCATCCGTTGTCACAATGGTCTTGCCATTGGGGACGTACCCTTGTAGTGGGACAGCCTGGCTGATGCAATCCTTTATCGTGTCAAATTCAGATTGTGCTTCTGCGTCCCAGTCAAACTTTGTCTTGTCTCTGATCAGTTGTCTCATTCTGTATGTTCTGGTGGCAAAGTGTCTCATAAACTTGCTATAATACTCGGCCATTCCGAGGAATGACCGCACTTCCTCCTTAGTACATGGAGCTTTGGCATTCCTGATTGCTTTCACATTCTGTTCCTTCGGTGAGATGCCATGTGTCCCAATTTCGTGCCCTAAGTATGTCACTGAATGAGTTCCAATTCTACATTTGCTCCATTCTGCCGTCAAACCCTTGCCTTGCAGCACTCCTAGGACTCTATGCAGCTTCTTGTCATGGTCTTCCTTGCTGGAACCCATCACCAGGATGTCGTCTTGAAAGTACTGCACCCCTGAAATGTCCTTGAACAGCCTATGCATCAGCTTCTGGAAAACGTCCGCAGCGGATGCCAACCCAAAGGGCATCCTCCGGAATTGGTAGCACCCAAAGGGCGTTATGAAGGATGTGTACTTCCTACTCGACGGATGTAACTCTATTTGGTGGTACGCTGACGTGAGATCTATGGTGGAGAAGTGGGTAACTCCTTTTGTTCTCGCCAGCATCTCCTCAATTCGGGGAAGTGGAAATCTCTCGACAATGAGGTTTTTGTTGAGCTCGCGAAGGTCCACACAGAGACGGACTTGACCATTGGGTTTCTTGACCACCACCAAGGGCGATAGCCACTCCGCACTGTCCACTGGCTCTATGATGCCTTGCTCCTCCAGCCTCCGTAGTTCCTGTTGTACTGCTCCGCTGGTAGACATGGGTATGTTCCGGATCTTATGCACTACTGGTACTGCTCCCTCCTTGAGGACCATTTTGTGTACAAACTTGTCCAGTTTGCCAACTGTGCCTTCAAAGACTTTGGGGTATGCCGATCTCCAGTCTTCGTCTTTAGTGAGGGGCCACTCGTCCGTTAATAATATTTGTTCTTTCCCTCCTGGGTTGAGTATGATACCGAGATCCCCGGCGTCTCTCCATCCCAGAACCGATGGGCCCTTCTCCGCCACATACAGGGTGCACACAGCCGACCTCCCTCTGAATTCGAACGGAAAGTCTCGGCACCCCACCAGGGGGATGGCATTCTCGGTATACAAGATGGGTTTGATGTCCGGAGGCAATAGGTCTGGCCCCACCACTGGTGCGAAGTCTTCTTCCCATATGGATCTTTGTACGATGGTCCAGGGAGATCCTGAATCGACAGCCACGTGTACCTTCACTCCCCCTATGAGCATGTCCGTGCGGGGCTTGTCCCTTCGCTTCCCTGCCACCTCCAGCACCTGGTCCTCAATGCACAGCACCAAATCGCCGTCGTCTAGATCTTCCTCTTCACTCAAGTCCGCGGTGGCTGATTCGACGCACTTGACGGTGGACTTCGTCCCTTTCTTCCGACACACCTTTTCAAAATGGCCGATCAGGCCACAGAACGAGCACCTGGCTCGGAACGCGGGACATCGTTTGTCCTGGGCCGCATGCGCCGTGCTGCCACACCTGTAACATGCAAACTTACTGCCAGGGCTGGAGCGGACCATTTGTTTTCCCGTCCATCTTGTGTCTTTCCTCTGGTCTCCGTACATGCTTTTGGGCTTACTGGACTGTGGTGCCTCATCAATCTTGTTGATCATTTGCCTCGGCATACTTTCCCTTTTTGCTGCGTCGGCGCCTCGTTTAGACATTTCTGCCTTCTTGACCATCGCTACCACTTCCTTGAGAGACGTCTCGTTCAGCGCCCATAGTTTGTCCTGGACGGCTCTGCTGGTGGTATGCATCACGATCTGGTCTTTTATGTATTCATCTTGGAGAACACCATACTGACACGTGATGGCCAGGCGTCGGAGAGCCGCCACATAGTCGTCAATGGATTCACCCGCCTCTTGTTTTCTCTGCTGAAAATTGTAGCGGTCTATGGAGACGCAAACTGCTGGGCGGTAATGGCTGTCCAAGTCGTCCAGTGCATTCTTGAAGACATCTGTCTCCGTTGCACCCCTCTCCTTAGGTACTAGGTTCTTGAACACCCTCACCCCTTCCGGGCCTAAATTGTGGAGCAACAGTCTCTTTCGTCTTGCCGGGGTGTATTCCCCTTCACTCTCATCTTCAAGAGCCTCAATGTAATTCAAAAAGTATTCTTTCCAGTCCTCCCATTTTAACTGCGGCTCTCCCGGTCTGGGCAGGAATGGAACGGGTGCCATCAGGGCTGAAGCTTGATTTGCCATTCTGACTTCCCCTCTGGGTTCTCCCTCCTGGGCTCTCTGTTGGGCAGGCACACCGGATGCTCCTGCACTCCCTGCCGTGTCACCTTGGCCCCGGGGACTACCTGGGGTATTGTCCCTCGCACCCTGCGTGGGTTGATCTGTCTGCCCCCCTTCCTCTAGCTTGGGGGTGGTGCCCTTGGTTGCCAGGTTGCTGGCTGTAGGCTCCTTGTTCCTTGGGCAGCACTAACCTGGATTGCAAGGTTGGTGTTCTGGCTGATTCCGTGCTGCTGCGCTGCTGCCACGCCCTTTGCTCTTCCTTATTGCTGTCCTGCCTTGCTGGCTGGTGTGGAGCTGTAGGAGGTTGCTTGCTCCTGTCCTCTATGCCTGGTGGTGTTCGTGGTGCCAGCCTCGTCGCCAATGTAATGTCTGTTCTTTCCCCCCACACTCACACACTGAGCCAGGGTAGGTGCAACACTGATTTATTGTATTTATTTCCAAGTACACAGAGCTAGGGCGCCGAGCGTCTAACTATCTCAAGCTCCGGTCGCCAACTGCCGTTTTCTCCCGTTCGCGCCTTCTCCTTTGCCTTCACTGCGCATGCGCGCGCCTGCCGCTCCAGTCTATGGCGTGACGCGTCATCGCGTACACGCTCATAGACTAGAGCGCTCACCACAAGAGTCATTGCAGAGACTCGAACCCGGTTCCACAGATTCAAGGTCGGCCGCCCTAGCCGTTAGGCCAACTCCTCTTGGGAGGAGACATTGGACTCAGAGACTTTAGAGGAGCTGCGGGGCTAGGGCAGCTGCTGTGCCTGGCCCCGCCTGACCTCATACTTCATCTGAAGGGAGCAGAAAAAGCGCCCCCCCAGCTGAAGGAAAAGCATAGCTCTCCTCTCACTGTCCCCCACCCCCGAAATCCACTCCCCCTCCGACAGTGGAGAAAATAAAGCACCTGCAACATTTCCCACCTGCTCCAATAAGGTTATAAATGTTTGCAAATTTGGCCCCGATATACCAGGGCCAGACTGGCCTACCGAGCAGCAGGAGTTTCGATTGGATGGTACGGTGGTTCTAAATAAACAATGCAAAAACAAAGGGGTTTGTTTACAAGCCCATTGTGCAGCCAGTGCGCCACTTGTTTTGATGCACCGGCATCGCAGTATGCCTGCCCATATTTACAAGGCCACGTAATGCCGCCCTGCATGGCTCTTCATGACCTTGTAATTATGATCCCATTTATGCATAACTCTGCGTGAAAGGGGCGTTCCACGGGTATTGCATGACACATTCCCAGACTTACAATGTTTTGTAGACCTGGGAATGCGTCAGAATCCTGCACCTCCCAAGGTGAGTCGCAAGGGACGCGCAATGAAGAGAAATACCTTTATTTCTCCTTGTTTTTCCATTTTCTATGTGTGCTATACAAAGACTAAAACACCTCTCATGGTTGTTTTTATGTAGGAAGGTGTCCCTTCCTGCACAAGAAGAATCACTGCTACAACGCAGACACCCTTGCACCATGGCACAAGGGTGCTTGCGTTGGCGCATGGCAGCCCATCGTGCGTCGACACAGGAGAAAATAACAGAAATGTGTCATATCTTTTTGATAAGGCACATTCCTGCCCTTTTCTTTTGACACACTCAATATTGTAATAAGGCCCAAATAGTGTACTTTAAAACCATTTGTTCTTACATTGTGTATTTAGAGGCGTAGCAAGAAGGAGCAAAGCCAGCAGGTCCCTAGCAACAAAAGCAGCCCACACCGGCAATGAAACCAGCCACCACCATGCCAGACCACCAAAATGCCCAGTAGCAAGTCTTCCCTTGTTATTTCTCTTGCAAGAGAACGAAAAAAAGCATTAAAAAAACCAATAATACTGGGCCCACATGCTATTCCCCACTGAGGGGGGGGGGGGACATGTACTCATTATCACACAGGCAGGGAGGGTATCAATCAGTATCGTTAAATCCAGCCTCAGTATCTCCCCTCAGAGATAACTGGAAACTCCTCATGAGAAACTTAGGGCTAGATTCACAAAGATAAACATACAAGTTTGTGTAAGTTTATGCTTTTTCAGTATTCACAAAACTGCAAAATAATAGTAAGTTTACAAGTGTTGAATATGAGGTGCAATGTTTGATGTTTTTTGTGTGCTTTAAATGATGTGCTGAACACATGTTGTCTTGGTCTGTTATATCTAATGGACAGGATACAATTACAGTTTTGCAACTGGTGCATAGCAAAGAGTGTGTTTTGTGTGTTGTATATGATGTACAATATGCAGTTATTTGCTGCGTGGTATGTGATGCACATGACACAGTATCCTTGGTGTGTTGTACCTGGTGTATACTACGCAGTGTTTGGTGTGTTTTGTACAATGCACCACACTGGGTGTCTAAACTTTTCTATGTGATGGTTGTATATTATATATGGTGCACATTTTGTTTTGGTGTGCTGACTGTGATATACAATATGCAGTGGATCGGTGTGTGACATATGAAAGACAGCACAGGGTGCCTTTGGTGTGTTGTATGTGTTAACCAATGGGCAGTTGTTTGGTGTGTTGTATATGATGCACATCACATTCTGTCTTTCATGGCTTGTACATGATGCACAATATGCAGTGGTTTGGTGTGTGATAATAACACACAGCAGAGCTGTCTTAAGTGTGTTGCTGATGAGTCGCAATATGAAGTGGCTTGGTGTGTTGTATATGAAGCACAGTTGTCTTTGCTGTATTTAATATGATGTGCAACATGAAGTAGTGTGTGTGGTAAATAATGTACAGAACAGGGTGTTTATGGTGGGTTGTACATGATGTGCAATATGCAGTGGTTTGATGTGTAGTATATGAGGCATGGCAATCAGTGCATTTGGTGTGCTGTCCATGATGCATGATATGCCATGGCTTTGTGTGTTGTATATGAGGCATAACACAGGTTGTCTTTGGTATATTGCATATGATGCACAATATGTGATGGTGTGATTTGTAGTTTATGACGCAAAGAACGTCCAACTCATCCAGAGTGGTGTTTGCATGCGGTTGACAGGAGCATTAGCGGGGTTCACTTACAGTTGTCCATCTCGTCCAGAGTGGTGTTTGCATGGAGCTGACAGGAGCATTGGCGGTGGTTCGGTTACAGTTGTCCATCTCATTCAGAGTGGTGTGAGCATGCAGTTGACTGGACCATTGGCAGGGGTTCACTTACAGTTGTCCATCTCATTCAGAGTGGTGTGAGCATGCAGTTGACTGGACCATTAGCAGGGGTTCACTTACAGTTGTCCATCTCATTCAGAGTGGTGTGAGCGTGCAGTTGACTGGACCATTGGCAGGGGTTCACTTACAGTTGTCCATCTCATCCAGAGTGGTGTGTGCATGCAGTTGACGGGATCATTAGCAGAGGTTCACTTACAGTTGTCCATCTCATTCAGAGTGGTGTGAGCATGCAGTTGACTGGACCATTGGCAGGGGTTCACTTACAGTTGTCCATCTCATCCAGAGAGGTGTTTGCATGCAGTTGACGGGATCATTAGCAGGGGTTCACTTACAGTTGTCTAGCTCATTCAGAGTGGTGTTTGCATGCGGTTGACGGGAGCATTAGCAGGGGTTCACTTACAGTTGTCTAGCTCATTCAGAGTGGTGTTTGCATGCGGTTGACGGGAGCATTAGCAGGGGTTCACTTACAGTTGTCTAGCTCATTCAGGGTGGTGTTTGCATGCGGTTGACGGGAGCATTAGCAGGGGTTCACTTACAGTTGTCCATCTCATTCAGAGTGGTGTGTGCATGCAGTTGACGGGATCATTAGCAGAGGTTCACTTACAGTTGTCCATCTCATTCAGAGTGGTGTGAGCATGCAGTTGACTGGACCATTGGCAGGGGTTCACTTACAGTTGTCCATCTCATTCAGAGAGGTGTGAGCATGCAGTTGACTGGACCATTGGCAGGGGTTCACTTACAGTTGTCCATCTCATTCAGAGTGGTGTGAGCATGCAGTTGACTGGACCATTGGCAGGGGTTCACTTACAGTTGTCCATCTCATTCAGAGTGGTGTGAGCATGCAGTTGACTGGACCATTGGCAGGGGTTCACTTACAGTTGTCCATCTCATTCAGAGTGGTGTGTGCATGCAGTTGACGGGATCATTAGCAGAGGTTCACTTACAGTTGTCCATCTCATTCAGAGTGGTGTGAGCATGCAGTTGACTGGACCATTGGCAGGGGTTCACTTACAGTTGTCCATCTCATCCAGAGAGGTGTTTGCATGCAGTTGACGGGATAATTGGCAGGGGTTCACTTACAGTTGTCTAGCTCATTCAGAGTGGTGTGTGCATGCGGTTGACGGGATCATTAGCAGGGGTTCACTTACAGTTGTCTAGCTCATTCAGAGTGGTGTTTGCATGCGGTTGACGGGAGCATTAGCAGGGGTTCACTTACAGTTGTCTAGCTCATTCAGAGTGGTGTTTGCATGCGGTTGATGGGAGCATTAGCAGGGGTTCACTTACAGTTGTCTAGCTCATTCAGAGTGGTGTTTGCATGCGGTTGACGGGAGCATTAGCAGGGGTTCACTTACAGTTGTCTAGCTCATTCAGAGTGGTGTTTGCATGCGGTTGACGGGATCATTAGCAGGGGTTCACTTACAGTTGTCTAGCTCATTCAGAGTGGTGTTTGCATGCGGTTGACGGGAGCATTAGCAGGGGTTCACTTACAGTGTCTAGCTCATTCAGAGTGGTGTTTGCATGCAGTTGACGGGAGCATTAGCAGGGGTTCACTTACAGTTGTCCATCTCATTCAGAGTGGTGTGAGCATGCAGTTGACGGGATCATTGGCAGGGGTTCACTTACAGTTGTCTAGCTCATTCAGAGTGGTGTGAACATGTAGTTGACGGGATCATTAGCAGGGGTTCACTTACAGTTGTCCATCTCATCCAGAGAGGTGTTTGCATGCAGTTGACGGGATCATTAGCAGGGGTTCACTTACAGTTGTCCATCTCATTCAGAGTGGTGTGAGCATGCAGTTGACTGGACCATTGGCAGGGGTTCACTTACAGTTGTCCATCTCATTCAGAGTGGTGTGAGCATGCAGTTGACTGGACCATTGGCAGGGGTTCACTTACAGTTGTCCATCTCATTCAGAGTGGTGTTTGCATGGAGCTGACGGTAGCATTAGCAGGGGTCCACTTACAGTTGTCCATCTCATTCAGAGAGGTGTGAGCATGGAGCTGACGGTAGCATTAGCGGGGGTTCACATACAGTTGTCCATCTCATTCAGAGTGGTGTTTGCATGCGGTTGACGGGAGCATTAGCAGGGGTTCACTTACAGTTGTCCATCTCATTCAGAGTGGTGTTTGCATGCAGTTGACGGTAGCATTAGCAGGGGTTCACTTACAGTTGTCCATCTCATTCAGAGTGGTGTTTGCATGGAGCTGACGGTAGCATTAGCAGGGGTTCACTTACAGTTGTCCATCTCATTCAGAGTGGTGTTTGCATGGAGCTGACGGGATCATTAGCAGGGGTTCACTTACAGTTGTCCATCTCATTCAGAGTGGTGTTTGCATGCAGTTGACGGTAGCATTAGCAGGGGTTCACTTACAGTTGTCCATCTCATTCAGAGTGGTGTTTGCATGCAGTTGACGGTAGCATTAGCAGGGGTTCACTTACAGTTGTCCATCTCATTCAGAGTGGTGTTTGCATGGAGCTGACGGTAACATTAGCAGGGGTTCACTTACAGTTGTCCATCTCATCCAGAGTGGTGTTTGCATGGAGCTGTGGGTACATTGACGGTGGTACCTTACAGGTGTCCATCTCGTCCGGGATAATGTTTCCATGGAGCTGAAGATAGTGATGGTGGTTCACTTTCACTACTGCAATGTAAGTGAAGGATGGTTCCCGAAAGTTAACACTACACAAGCAGGCTGCCAGAATATGCTTGCACCATGGCAAGACAATATTTGTAAATGAACATTGGGAGCAGTCCATTCATCCCATAAACCTCAAGATGAGCATGGGCCGCCTTTCATCCACCGCCAAGTTTCCAAGGAACTAAAATAAGGAGACATGTCATTGGGTGTTCAGGATACAGACTCTGGAACACAAGGAACCCGTTCCAGATGGCGGCAGAATCAAGCCATCTACACTCCAGAGCACCCTCGGAGGTTGAGCTGTTCATCTTTCCTTTGAGTAAAGAGCTGCAATGCTAAGGGAAGCAAAAGAGGATTGTGGGATGGCCCACAGACCACGCAAGGCGCTGGATTGTACCTATCACAAACTCTACCCTCTATACTGATTAACAGAGCTGTGAAGCGTGTGGAAGAAGAATCAGAGCTTTAGAAAAACCCTAATAAATAAATAGGTCATATATTTATCCTCAATCTCAAAACTGCTGCCAGTGGCTTGTTTAATTTGGGACGACACCAGCAAAAAACGTTATGAGATTATGGTGTTTTCCTATCGATCCTACAGTTTCATGCTTATTTGCTATTTTTAGGACAAGTCTGTTCCTTAGAATGAGAGGAAATGTATTAGTTCGACCTCCTGGTCACAGGGTCAAATCCTGGTGGGGTCACTCAGCCTTACATCTTTCTGAGGTCGATAAAATGAGTACCATTGAGTTGGGTAACAATAATATTCTCTTATTCAGCGCCAAGGTACTCTTGGGTGAGCGTGCGCTTTACAAATACACATTATAATTGGAACGCTCTGCATTATGGTCCGTATTTTATGGTTTCTCAAACGCCTTAAATAATTGGCTTAATAAAATATGTTCATGCTGATTGTTTATTTACAACCGTATTGTGATTCACATCAGGCAAATAATTTTTCATGCATTGTTTTATCACTGCTTCCCAGCATGATCGCTAGTTTACCGACTGTCTTTGTTTACTGCAAGGCGATGAAGCGAGCGCAAGGTAAATAGTTGTATTTATTTATTTATTTACTTTACTCCTGGCTGTCGTATATCTGACTCCACTACCCCCCTCGCTGCCCCACTGCCCGCAGTACTCCCTCTGCGAGCCGCCACTGCCAGCACCTCACTGTCCTGGTTTGACCGCTTCCGGCTACATTGTTCCCACCAAGACGTCATGGGGCCATTCCTCTCCAAGACCACAAATATCCGCTGTGGAGTCCACCATTGCTCTGCTGTCCCCTTCACTCTTCAAGGGTTACTTACATGCCCCCTTCACTGCCATCTTCACCTCCTCTCATATAGGCTTCCACATCAGTGCAGATGGCACACAGATCCATCTCAGGCTGAATGACAACCCCGGTAAACTCCTCAGTTTGAGCCCGATTCACAGAACTAACTTAAGACAAAATCCTAAATTTACTACTTTTAGTATTCACAGAAGTTAGAATTTTGTCTTAAGTTTGTCTTAAGACAGACTTAAGACAGACTTAAGTTAGGATGTTGTCTTAAGTCTGTCTTAAGTTTGTCTTAAGACAAACTAAGACAAAATTCTAACTTCTGTGAATACCAAAAGTAGTAAGTTTAGGATTTTGTCTTAAGTTAGTTCTGTGAATCGCCCCCGTCTCAAGGCCTCTCCTATGTCCACAGGTGCATGAATTGGCTGTGCCCCAATGGCGAGAAAACAGAAGTCTTACTGTTGTTGCAAGTCAACCCTCCACTCGCCCTCTTCTCTTGCCTCCTGAACTGAATCCCTGTCAATACAGTTAGTAAGGCATGGTGAACTCTATCACAGTGCCTTTTCATTCATATCCCAAATAAATGGTGTCTCCAAATCCGCTTTCCACCATATTGTACTTCTAAAATTCACCCTCATCATAACAGTGGTGATATCTTGTTTGGGCCAATGCAAAAACCTGCACTAGTCTCCCTAAAGCTAGCACTTCTAAACTTTAAATTGTACAGCACTACCCTACCTGTTTGTTATTTGGTCTGAGTAGACAAGTACACATCCCACCAGCCACAAAAATCCATCCACTCGGCTCCCAGTGAAAGAGAGACCAACCTTCAAGACCCTTTGCAAAGTGCATAAGGCACTTCCTGGCTGTGCACCTAACCACCCCACTAAACTGCTCACCCCCAACCTTCGGACAATGAAGCTAAGATTTTCTAAGAAAGACTCCTTTCAAGAAATGGGATCAGATACAAGAAATTGTAGATAATCATTTTAAGATACCGGATTCTACACTGTGCAACTTCCTACCACCAGATCTAGGGGGAGGATGACGACATCAAGTGCTGGAAAACTTGAAAAATCACTTTTTACCACTACATTTCGTAACCGGCCTCGCCTTCCGGAGCTCATAACTTTGTCGGTCAGTTGCCTAAGACTGATAGGCTGTCCATCAGGTTTGTACTCCTACCTTAAATGCTTTACCACCTTCAGACTCTTTCCTCTACATTTATAATGCCATATTGTGACATGAATGTGCATGGCACAAGTTGCAATGTAAATGCATATATATTTCTGTGACATCTTTTGGTCCTGCCCTAATGAATGGCAATAGACATTCAAGCTGTCTCCCCTAGGTCTGTGCTTCAAAAAATATATGCAATGGGTGACACATTGTGGTGGTGGCAAGTGCTGCACAGGGCACAATAACTGCCCCTTTTTCTAGTGATGGGGAGCATACTCCAGGGAACACAATTCTGATTTGGCTCTAGGCTGAAAATCCTTGCCCAGTTCCTCACTTGCCTCTTACCACCAGGTAGAACCTTGTAGGAAGTGCCTGCAAAACCAGAGGGTTGGGTGCTATTTTTGTCCCTCTGCTATTGGTTTCAAGTGCTAAAACAGGAGTAGCTCCCATCCCACAGAAGCAGAACAAAGGAGTGTGTATACATCAGGCAAGAGGGTGCACATATACACTTAAGAGCCTATTTACAAACTGCATTTTGTAGAACGTTATTAGTACTATAATAGCATTACCACTAAAGTACTGCAAAATGCTATTCACAAACCTACGAGTGTAAAGCTCTCCTATCTTTTATTCGAGGAGATCCTCACACATGTAAGTTTACCACTTAGAAGCAAATGTGGGGGGAACGGGGTTGGGGGCTGGAAAAAAGTAATGGGAGGGGATTAGGGAGGACTAAGAAGAGGTTCAGAGGAGACAGGGAGGTGTTCAGGGAGGTACATGCACCCACACACAAAAGAGTAAGCCCATTACAATCCACAAACTGTACTTCTAAACTTACTCCAGTCAAAAAGGTAGCCAAATCGGTAGCAAATTACTACTGCTCAGAGCTGGAGTAAGTCCAGAACCACACATGGCCAACCACTTGCCTGCAACACCCTCATGTAGAAAATAATGGAGCTAGGGACATAAATTTAAACTCCATAGGAAATAATATAAAATTTAACTATTATTTTTACATAGTTAAACATATTAATAATTTACTGTTTATTTGTTATTTCACTATAAAATATTCTAATGACCTTTTTCAAATTAAGAAATTCATGTAGCATATATTTAATTAAAATATAAATACATTACTTTGAATAAATTATACATATCACTCTTAATTATTAATGCACAATTGGTTTTACTTAAGGTGGGAATTTATACTTTTAATTTAAACTTCAGAAAAAATGTATTTAATTTATGTTAACATATTTACATTAATGAATAATTTAACTCAAAATGAAGTTACTAGTGATGTAACATTTTTTTGTTTAGTTCTGCATTTAAAATAAATATATAAAACAAATTTACATTCATTTTTACCAAAAGAACATTGCTACTCACTTTGGTCAAATTTAAAAAAACTTTTTAAAAAATGTTACCCATACTTTACAATAGGAATACTCTGCAGACGGGGTGGAGAAATGTACATGGTACATTAATAATTATTTAAAGTGATGTATAGAACTAGTAGAAGTAATTTAATTATATTAGAATAACATTTATTGTTACATAATTTTTTACATTAAAAAAATTATTTCAACATTTTAGAATTAAATAATAAATATGTACTATTTTTATGTTTTGTAACATTAGGGCCATATGTATAAAAAAAGAGTTTTGCGATTCTCAAATTGCAATTTTTAGCGAATCGCAATTAGAGAATTGCAAAATGCAATGTATGTAGGATTTTCTAAATGTTTTGCGAATCCTACATATTCCTTATTTGCTAATCGCAAATTGAGATTCGCAAATAAGGAATACCTTCCCATTCATTCCGATGGGCCAAGGGCCCATAGGAATGAAAGGGAAGACATTTTCAATTTGCGATTAGCAATTAGAGAATCGCAAATTGAGAATGCAATTTCAAGGTTGCAAAGGTGCCAAAAGGATACCCTGTTGCACCCCTGAAATATGCATGTGTGCACATTTTGCGCACATACATGCTCTAAGGGCATGTATGTGTGACACATGGCACTTTTAAAAAATCGAAAAAGTGTTTTTTTAAAGAAAATCGCAAATTACCACCAACTTGAAGTTGTTAGTAATTTTCAATTTCTTAAGGCCAAATAGCACATTTCTGGTGCTTCTAGAACTGAATTTAAGGAATCGCAATTTGCAATTCCTTAATCGCGTTCGCAAAATAGAGAATCGCAAATGTTGCAATTCTCTAATTTGCTATGGCCTTTTGGGATGATACATCCCATATCATCCCAAAAAGCTTTTTCCAATTCGCAAACGGGCCAATTCTGAGAATCCGCCCATTTGCAAACTGGAAAAAGGCTTGATACATATGGCCCTAAATTATAATTTGTCAGAATTGAACTATTTTAAAAAACGTTAATTTCATTCGAAATGATTTACTATTTGTTTAAATGTAAGTCCCTGCCTACATTATTTTCTATGAGAGGGTGTTGCGGTGCCAGTAGTTGACCATGAACTTACCACAGTTTTTTTCAGTGGTACCTTACATTTGTAAGTTTGGTTCCAACACATTTTTAGGGGTGGAGACATGTAAGTCTACACTTTTGAGTGACTTTGCATTCGGATCATGTGAATAGGTAGAAATAGCAAAGTTACTCAAAGTGTAAGAGTAAATTATATATAAATTACTCCAAAGTGTAATTTACCGTTGTGAATAGCACAGTGAGTTCCTAGCTTTCTTTTCCTCCTTCTTCCCTATTTTCTGCTTTTTCCTTTTTGCTCTGGCCAAAGTGCAATAGGGAACATGGGCCCACATGCATCATTGTGACATTTTGCACTTCCTAATTTGCGAAAAATAAGGAATCGCAAATTAAGAAGTGCAAAATGCTATGCATCATTATTTTCGGTATTCATTTGTGATTCGGTAAAAATCGCAATTTTTACCGAATCCCAAATGAATACCGAATTCTTAAGTTAATTTTCGCAATTCCCATTGATTCCTATGGGCCAAAAGGCCCATAGGAGTCAATGGGAATTGCGAGTGGCACTTTGAAAATTTCATGGGTGCAAGGGGGGGTCCAAAGGACCCCCCCATGCACCCCTGAAATGTATTTTTCGCATCATGTTTCACACACACATGTCCTAAGGACATGTGTGTGTGAAACATGAATGTTGAAAAAAAAACATTTTAAGCATTTTAAACACTTTTTCCAAATTTACCGAGTGGTTCAACCACTCGGTAAATTTGGCACCCTAATTGCGAATTTACAGTTTCAAATTTAATGATGCATTGCTTTTAAGAAATCGCACATCTGCGACTTCTTAAAAGCACACGCAATTTTAGAACTCGCAAACATGTTACGAATTCTAAAATTGCTTCATGCATCCCAAAAAGCACTTTTGCATTCGCAAACGGCCGATTTTAAGGAATCGCACTGTTTGCGAATACAAAAATGCTTGATGCATGTGGGCCATGGATCCTAATACCCGAAAAGCACTAGCAAAGTCAATGGGTCTGATTTAAAGGAATTCTAGACTAAAATAAAAATAAAAACCTGCTACAGTAAAAAAAATTAAAAAAATTGTATTCTCTACAATGCACATATGAGATAAAGATTTGTATGTGTGGTTATTCAATGAGCGTTTAAAGAGTAAAATAGTCCCTCATGCATTGCAATACCACCGCTCCATTGTAGGTAGAATAATACACCAAACAGCCAACAGTAGGAGGTGAGAGGGGCATTATATTCCAGTAGTTCTTGTGGACAGCTGTGTTATTAACCCAGACCTAAAAATTAGTGCTTGCACCCTCCAGGTGCAACGACCTGAACAAATTAAGCACTGGTTAAATGTTTTTCAGACTGTACCTGCAATGGCAGAAGGCACCCCTCAGAATCCAACAAGTTCATGCTTTTTCAAATGTCAAAGTATTCCAATGCCCATTGAGTTTTGTCCCTGTCCACCAGGAGCATACATGCTTCTTCATTTAGAAGAATAAAAAATAGGTAATGAATGGAAATATCGGATCATTTGCTCCTTGTAAACTAGAATTCCCCTTGGTATCATTGCATTCCTTCTTTTTAGCTCATCTGTGCTTTTCCAGAGGTGGATGAGTGGTATGCAAATCATCCTTTACATCTCAAGAGCAGTCATGCCCGAATAGTTCATTTAAATATGACTGGTCCACATATGGCATAGAAAAGCTAAGTATGAAAAGACAGACTGTGCAGAGGAATTGCTAGGGTATAAAAGTGTTGCCTCCTTGGTGCCACCTTTTCTGCTTTTATATGCATATTACATTTACACTTTGGGCAGTGGCAGGGGTGGTGGGTCGAGGGCGGGGGAAGGGGGTAAGAAAAACGTACCTCCTGTCCGCGTCTTTTCTCTCCTCCGTCGTCTCTCCTTGTTATCCCTCCGCTGGGCCGTAACAGGAAGCACCCAGGCTCTCCTAACCAATCACAACGCTGCACTGCAGCGTTGTGATTGTTCTGAGCACCGTGGTTTGGCACTCAGCCAGGGAATGGGAACCTGAGCATGTTCTCCACCCAGGCTGTACAGCAGACTGGGTGAAGAAAATGCAAAGTGTGCATGACTGTTTTGCTGGCCCAAAAGGGCCGGCCAAACGTTCATTGTGTACTTACAGAGCGCCCACCACTCCTCCCCCTGCTCTGGGAGCAGAGTAGCCCCGCCCCACCCTGCACAGATGCAGCAGCAGAAACAAACAAAATGATAATAGCAACGAGTTATCATCATTTTATTTTTCCTTTATTTACACTGCTGAAAGCAGTGGGGCGATGTTCCTGCACCTTAGCGGAGGAGCCGTCACTGACTTTGGGTTGGCAATGGAAGAGAAGCCTTTGCAGGCTCTTACTTCCATGCTTCTCTCATGACCACATCCCTTCCATCAAGGTTTTCATTGGTGGTTGGAATTGACCATGAATATTTGCAATGGTTGACGAGGGATGATTTTGAGGTGGATAAATGCCACAATCAATTAATGCTCAGCTTTCCTTTTTGGAACACAATTGACCAAGGGTGCATTGAGGTTTCTTAAAACCATAAATATCATTGTTACTAGAGGGACCACCTCCCTCCAGCTCATTACAGACATCCTCTGCGGTCCTAAAGGTGTGACCTACAAATGATGGTTTTCAGGTGTGTTAGTCTAGAAATCAATAGAAGCAGAACAAGACAACAAGGCCCAGAATGCATTAGGCTATCACACAAACGTCCAGCACTGGAAACAATATCTGTAATGACCTCAAGGGAGATGGTACTCCTTACTATGATGCAATAACACAGATCTGACATTCAGATTAAATCGGAACTGAATAGGCCTTATTTCTACCACATCCATTATGTAACCATCTGACTGGTAGGTGAGGCAGTGCACACTGTCGAAAATGTAACTTTATTTGGTTTTTCACATCCTTAAAGTATACATAAAAGTAACAAATAGTTTAAAAGCAAGATAAAATTACTGGATTGGCTAAGAATTTACAGTTTATAAAACAGAATCGCTTTCCGGATTCAAAATTTGATCTGTCCCGGGTTTTGGTATCAAAGTCTCTACAAGAGTCAAAAGTTTTACTCCACGGCATATTAGAACGATCGAAGATGCACCCAACCAACCTGTGACCGCCTGCCTACAGGTGCGGAATCCTAAAGCATTTAGAGTGGATTTCAGCAAAATTCTTCTTTCGACTTTTACGGTCTCACAGGTGCACACTGGTGCCTGGAGATAAGCATTGTAACACCCTGGAGGGCGTAGAGGCAACCAGCAACTAATGGAACTGCTGGTAATCCACTTGTCCCCTTGGCGATAGCGCCACTCTCACTGCGGTCTTAAGTATCATCCTCAATCTCTTAGAGCCTTTACATCATAGGAGCCTAATAACTCCCCCCCTTCACTGGACATGTGCAATATTATGGCACGCTTTATCCGTGCACTGATGAGCCTCCCAAGCTTGTAGTGATTGGGTTTTGAAACTTGTTTGAGGTTGTTGTTTATTCCTCTATCAGCACTTTACACACTACAACATGGCTGCCACTTCCAGTCTGGGCGTACACTGGCATTACAACGGAGCCTCGCCATGTTGGCCACACCTCAGCGCTTGCGCGTCCCACGCACACTCCCCATCCACGTGACATGGGTCTACGGGAGCTCCGGCGCAAACAGCTAAAAAGCACAGTTACCGAATGGCACATCGCCCCGGCTTCTCCCTGACCCTTGACGTGGGGGTAGGTTATACGGTGTGGTCCCAGCTGCGGACAGGTAAGAGGGCCCCTTCTTGTGTGGCTTCAGTTTGTAGTATTTTCTGTGTTGCCGTACTTGCGCCACACACAGTTGAGGGCGGTGCTCGAGGTGCCTAGCGGGCGCGGCATGCCACCTTTCCATTGTCCCGTGAGTACATGGTGGTCGCGCCCTTGGGTTGCATCGGGTGGGAGCTGCCGCACCGGGAGTTCTGCTCGCTGCCCCCGTTAATCCCCCGGGATTTGATGGGGATGGCGCGGGGCTTCTGGTGCTGCACGCGACCGCTCTGAGTGCATGTCATTAGGCGTTTTCCCTATGATTTACCACATGTACAATGTAGGTTTGGTTGTTCGCAACCATGGCATACTTAACGCTCTCCATTTGGCACGGCCCACACACGGCAATCATACAGCATTGCCGTTGACTTTGATCCTGACTACTTCTCCCCTCCCTATTCAGGTACCTAACACTTTTGGTGCCAGCACACTAGAGAAGACCGGTGACGCCCTTCTTGGTCCTAGTAGGGTGAGATTGTCAAGTTACAGTTTACCAATTTTTAATTGATGTCACCAGTTCTCAGTAACCAGTAGTTAGTCACACCAAGCCTATGCTTACCTTTTAAATTCTAATTAATTTTTCATCATTGATTTTGCATTTTCTACTCTACTGAACCAAGTGGGCACCTCTGTACCCTCAGTTCATTGTTTTAAACACTGTAACCAAGCTGTGGTGACCTTTCTTGACCACAGAGCAAACTGAGGGATAACTCTCATCCCTTTATGTCGCCCTCTATTAGGTCCCACCTAGACAGAGCAGGACCTCCCGGCTTGCGCTCCCACATCAAGAGGAAGGTAGTATTCGCCCCATCCCCACTGTGTAGCACTATTTCATTTTTAGGTCCTGACGAATTGCTCTCATAGCATGAAACATGTTGACCTTAGGGTAGAAAACACACTGCTTGATCTTTGCACCAGCGTGTATCTTCGCCTCACTGTTTTTAGCAAGGTGGTGAACCACACCAATAAAGGTTGCTGTGGATTCACTAACCTTTTTTAATCTTTACCACTTTCACACACGTCTACACTTCCCCTGAAGCCCTTATTCCCACATGCACCAACTGGCAGGAACAAAAGATCTCCGCAAAAGAGCCCCTCTATGGGTGCCCATTAGACATTGCAGCGCCAGTCTGACGAGGAGCAGGACCCATATGATGAAGCATGACACCTAGCTTGCTGGGTGTGTGAGGGTTTCAGTTCCGAAAGGGGAATTTCCCCTCCTTGCTGCTTTCTCCGCTTGGTTACGCCGTTTATCACTTCCTTTTGGGGAACAGTGTATTTCCTTTTGTTTCTACAGTTCATGGGCATATGCACTGGACCCCGTTAAACATTGCCCTTTTAGTTCCCTCCATTGTTGACAAATCCACTCCTCCTGCCTTCAGCCCCTCCACCTTCCCATCTCCCAGTACCTCATAATACAGAATCTTTGTCGAAGACTCGGGTGCTTGCCTAGAATTATCCTTTTCAGAATTACTCTTTAGTTGTGGTTTCCCAGGTCTGGCTCCCAAATTATAGCAACCCATTAGTTTGTAGCTGGGTTAGTGCTATGCAAGCCTCCATGAATGCTTCCAGACAGCGGTATTTACAAATCTGAGACTACTTGAGCAGATGCACGCCAGAAAGATTGCAGTAAAATTACACAACAGCATCCGTTGAGAGGTAACATGCAAGGACGCCTGTATCTGCTGTAGACAGACGAAAGCAATGAACTGCTCGAGGCCCAGCTGAGCATGAAATGGCTTAATCTACAGGAATGTATGAGAAAAGCAATTTAATTATTACGCAGAAAGAACTGTGCTGTATTTAATGTAGCAAGCAACATTTCTTTGTATTTAGCAACCGGTGTGAGCAAGTCATTTAAGGAAAGGACTAACATATCTCAAATGTAGTGTTTCTGCCTTTTCTAGTGCCCTCAATACCTTTGCCAGGGCATGCTCCCAATGCACCATAAGCATTGGCAATGTCAATTGTTTTAATTTCTGTGTAGCAAACGTGGAAGCCTTTAATAAATCTTCCGTAAAACACAGGGACAGAAGCCATATGGGCATCAACAGTCAGTATTTCCTTGCACACACCGGACATGTATACAGTGAGGAAACCAGGTAGTGTGGAGGGTGCATTATGGGACTTGCAGTCTTGGTTGGGTGCAATTGATCCATTTGGGCTAAAAAAAACTGGCAACATTTATTTATAACAAGATAGTCTAGGACTTGCATAATGATGTCCCAGTTCTAAGGAGACAGATAAGCATCCTATCATTAGCAGTGCAAGTTTACATCACAGACAGAATTGGCAAAGGGTAGGCAGCAACAGTGCCAGCTTCCCTCACGTGTACTCCACAGGAGCACACAGCATAGGGAGCATCAGTGCAAACGCCTTTCCTCCATCCCCCAAACACAGACAGGTGTAGCTCAGGCAGCAGCAGAACAAGGCATTAATGGCCAGATGTAGGTCGCCCAATACCGGTCGGTAACGGCCGAAATTACCGAATTTCGGCCGTTACCGACCGGTATTGGGCTTTTTAGATGTAGGTGGCATTTTTTTAGGATAATTTAAGGATTCTGTAAAATACCGAATTCTTAACATACCGATTCAGTAAATTTCCGAATCCAGGATGTAGGGAGCACTCAAGTTGGCGCAGTCCTCAATTAAGGATTCGTTATTTACAAGCAACTACAAGTTAGTGGTAAATAATGAAAACCTTTGAAAAAGCATTTGTTTTGCTTTTCCAACAGTGCGATGTGGCAGACATACATGCCCTTAGGGCATGTATATGTGCCACATGTGCACCCATACACAATTGAAGGGTGCAACAGGGTGTCAAAGTGACACCCTGCCACCCTTCAATGTTTTCCCCCTTTTACCGAATCAGTATTTACCAATTCTGTAATTGCCATTCATTCCTATGAGCCTGGAGGCCCATAGGAATGAATGGCAATTACCGAAACTTACCAATTCGGTACTTTTTAAAGAAAAATTACTTACATCCCATTTACCTATTCTTAAATACCGAATCAGTATGATTCAGTATTTAAGAATAGGTAAATTGAGATTACCTACATCTGGCCCTAGGTAAGGCCAGAGGGTGATTACCTTCAGGGGTAATTAAGAGCTGAATCTTCAGATTAAAAAGCTACCCCTCGGAGCTGTAAATATATGCAGAGTAAATGCTTGAACGTAGGTCTGCCTTCACCAGATCTAAATATGTTTACGAGGCCTGCTTGGACAGCCTCCTGCTTGGACAGCATAGCTCTTATGACTCAAAATTAGACCACCGTCATGGACGTCCCTTAGGGATCGCCAGGGGTCGCTGTTGCAACCCCTGCCATGCCCCTTAGACCCCTGGCACTGCCTTTGCGACCCCTAGCATCAGCAGTGGCAAAATCAGTGGAAGGAACAGAAGCAGCTGGCCCTTGTGGACGTCAGTGGGGGCTTCACTCTCCTTGTTTTTTGTAAATTTTTGTTATGCTACCAGGGAATAATATTACATTATTTGCTACTAGTTTAATCAAAAATGGAGTACAAATAGTTGGAGTATGACTTTTTATAGCACCTGAGGTAAGTAACAAAAATGCCTTTAAATGTATGTATAATGTGTGCATGCTTGCAGTTTTGAGTGTGCCTATGTACGATAGAGTTTGTGTGTATGTGTGAATGTGTGTGAATGTGTAGGCAGAGTATGTGTGAGTGAAAAAGAAGGTTAAAGGGCATGTGAAGTCACTTCCGATACCCCAGGCATTTTGGTGAATTGACGTCCATGACCACTGTGCCCCACATATTGCATATATGTGCGTGATTAGGTAGCACAAGTCTAGCTAGATAGCAGTGGGTGTTTGAGCAAAGATGGCATAGAGTGAGGTTACTGAAATGCACACCTTCCTACCTCTTCTCTCCATCACCACCTACTTCATGAAATGAAGTCCCCAACATCAGAATGTCACCGAAACAGCACCTTATGTTTGAGATGCTGCTGCTCCTCCAATAAAAATGCTTTGCAAAGAGCCACAGGATGCTTCCATTCTAAGAACACAGTTTGAGCTGGGTTCCCATGCACAGCCATCAAGCATACAGTGAGGCTAACCTACTCTAATGTTGATGGACTATGGTGGGGGAATCGTTTGCACAATAGGCATTAGTAAACCACAAGAAAGCGGAAAATGCTCACTGACGTCACAACTATTCAAGGCGGGCCGCCCGCTCCAAGTAACGCTACATATATGTCAGTGTCGTAGATACTCGAACAACAGTGCATGTCACCAGAAGATAGAGTTTACCCAACAATGGTCCTGGCCGAAATAAAAAGAGTGGAGGGACACGCTGCCCTCAACGTGGACAACATGGTGGTGAAGTTGTACCAGATTGATTCGCTGTCGGGGAGAAGGAGGAGGATTGGCACCACTGGAGATGTCAATATGACCCTTGAAGGAAACTTTCTGAATTTTTTGTGGCTTATAAGACCAGAAGGTAAGAACACAATATAGTTCAGAATAATATTATAAAGATAGGGACTGATTTACAATCCCCTTGTGCAGCCGGTGCATCACTTTTTATGACGCTCTGTCAGTGCAGAGTGCAGACCCATATCTACAAGGGCACGCAACGCCACTTTGCATGGGGTTTCAGGGCCTTGTAGATACGGAAATAAGGCAACACAGCACAAGGCGCTACTTTGCTTTGCACCGTGTCAGGGAGGCATTCCATGAACATTGCAGTGTTTGTTCCCGTGCAACTCCCATTGGTTTTTAATGCATTCCCAGATTCACATGGATCTGTAAGCCTGACAATGCATCAAAACTGTATGCTTCCCCACGGCAGGTGTAACGAGGAGAAATATTCTTATTTTCTAAGCTTTTTCCTCTTTCCATGTGTGCTGCATTCTGCAGCATATATAGAAAGAGGGAAATGACTCCATGGATTGTTTTGATGCAAGAAGATGCCGATTCCTTCATAAAAACAATCCTGCCAACAACACAGACACCCTTACACTGTGGTGCAAGGGTGCCTGCGTTGGCTCTAGGCACCAAATTGTGCGGCAGCACTGGCTGAAAGTGGTAAAATGGTACATTCCTGCACTTTCGATTTGGCATAGGGCGGAGCAGCAAAAAGACTTGTGGCGCTGCCCTACGCCAAATCATTGTAAATGAGGACCATAGTTATTTCCAAAACAACCAGTCTATCTCACAATCCTTGAATTGAAGCCAGAAAGATAATCGTACGTTCAAGTTAAATCTACAGTTTACAACCCATAGATATGGAACAACCCAAACCAGTACACTACTTTCCATACCCAGGTACGATATGAAGGGCAGACGTATGGTTCAACTGAGTATTATATTGTAATGTCAATTCAAGTAACTCTGATGGCCCAATCTAATACTAATAACATAACATTCAGCAGTCAGCAGCCAACTATAACGTATACCTCTTAAACCCAGATAAGACATACATGTTAAGGATCTTGTCCATCACCAAGTACTATACCAGGAAATAAACCAGCCATCAGCAAGTGACCAGAGAGGGAATAAATGAAGAGATCAGTTACATACAGCTAGCCAACTAGAGGACTCTAATCTGGTGCACATCTGCAGGTCCCAACTGCAATTCAGCTCAATATAATGGTCGAAAATATACACACTGAGGTTCCCGGAGGGTTCTGAATGTGAACCTGAATCCACGTACCAATGGTTGTTACCTGATGCGGCCTTGTTAACTGTGCTCATCGTGGAGTGGCTATGTCAGTTTTGGGTTCAAAACAGCCTATTGAAATAAATCCTCAACCAATCATTGCCTATTTTTTTCATTATAGTGTTGACGTCCTATGTACAACAAGGACCATATTTGAAATCCTAATGTATACCAAATGCATGCGCATTTAACTGGACCACCCACTGGTAGTACAAAGGTCAAGGAGGGGCTTCATTGCGTCACAAGAGGGACGTGAAATATGCAATACTCTACTCTACCGGGCAAAATTGAAACATTTGTGGAAAGATAAGGCCAATTTTTTCCTCAACCCTACTCGTGCCCTGGAATTGGTGAAGTCATCATTGTGGTTAACTAATCTTTCTCCGACATGGCCTCCTACTACGTGAAGTAGTTCATCACTGAAGCAGGACAGCACTCGTGAAACAGACTCAGAGCATTTTTGAGGCCTTTGCCAGGTATTAACTGCAGTAAGACTGCTCTGCACTACTCTGCCGGCAGCTCTTGACACCACTATAGAGAGCTCTCTCTGTGGGAGGACTCTGCACACAGGGCCCGAGTCACAGAATGAACTTAAGACTCAATCCTAAACTTACTACTATTGGCATTCGCAGAATCAATTTACTACTTTTGGTATTCACAGAAGTTAGGATTTTGTCTTAAGTTTGTCTTAAGTCTGTCTTAAGTCTGTCTTAAGTCTGTCTTAATTTGTCTTAAGTCTGTCTTAAGTCTGTCTTAAGTTTGTCTTAAGTTTGTCTTAAGTCTGTCTTAAGTCAGTCTTAAGTCTGCCATAAATCTGTCTTAAGTTTGTCTTAAGACAAACTTAAGACAAAATCCTAACTTCTGTGAATACCAAAAGTAGTAAGTTTAGGATTGAGTCTTAAGTTCATTCTGTGAATCGGGCCCTAAGACTTTTAACACTGTGCTTGCTGATGGGACATAAGGGCAACAGCTTTGGGTTTTAGGCTGCTCCCTCCGCCTTTTTTCATCCGCCTTCGTGATGTGGCAAATCTATGAGCATCTCTGATGGTGAGAAGAAGATGTAGGATCTCAGGCATATCTCTTGTGAAAGCGCCTATGGACGAAAAAGTTGTGATTCAGCTACAAAGAATCACTGAATATATGAGCTTGACTGTCTTCTTTCCATCCTCTGCAGCTGTGAGTGTGCACCCTTTCACCAGGATCACAGTGAGAGACAGCTTGGTGAGATTAGCAGCATGCACAGGCCCTATGTAGATGATACAGTTTACTTTAAGTAAGATTACCTGTAGAACTATTGGAGCCGCATAAAAAAAACAACATTAGGAGGCAGAGTTTGCTCAAGCAGGCTGTTTTCTATTCCAAATGTGGATGGCATGATAAGCTTCATTTCGGTAATTTTGTGTTACTCTTGGTACGTGAAATTCACAACATTACACTATCACACCCCATCGTGTAATTATGTAAAAATCTAACGTCAATGGGCCATTAATTGTAGACATTTACCGCGAATGCACAGAAACATTGCAAACTACAGTGTGAGCAGCTGTTATTCCAGGTGGTTGTTTTTTTTTGCACCATTTATTTAACAAGAAATGCATCCTCATGTCCATAGTGGAAGCGAGGAGACATTTGACGCTAAAATACAGCACCAAATGCCTGTTTTGCATTTTGTGTAATTACACATAATTTTGATTTTGCAGAAATGTCCTCGAATTTAAGCATAAGAAAATGTGACAAATTTCGCACACTCCTAGACTTACAATAATTACAATGAATATCTAAGCAAAGGAAAGATTATGCATTCTGTTAAATATGAGCAGTTGAAAAAGAGTAAGAATATATTATCATACAATACAAAGTTAAAAATGCACTATTATATTTAAAAAAAAACGAACCTGTACATATTCTTTGGTCTTTTAGTGTACAAGTTTCATGATGGGCCTGATTCGAGTTTTTCTTCTAAAGTGCTTAGAACTTTTTGTATACATTTTATCAGTCGTCACAAAGGTCTCATGTCGGTACTTTTCACACACAGTTTTATCATCTTAAACTGTAGAAATATAGTGCTTTGAGACATCAGTTTAAAAGTTTTGTGCAGGCGCATATAATTGTAGGGAATAAGCAAATTACTTGTGACATGGATTCGCAATTGCTTCCATAAAGGCATGCAGGTAGATGCATCAAGCATTTTTGCGAGCGCAAACGGTGCGAATTGCAAAATTCGTCCGTTTGCGCCCGCAAAAATGGCATTTGAGATGCATCAAGGGTTCATGCACTCGCAATTTAAGAATTTGCAAATAATTGCGAGTTCTCAAATTGCGATTGCATTTGAGGAATCGCAATTTGCGATTCCTTAAATGCAATGCATGAACCATTCCAAGATGGCGAATTCACAATCTGGGGTCGCTATTTACCGCAAAGTCAAACATCGTGGTAAATAGCTAAAACTTAGAAATATGCACTTTAGTGCATTTTTCTAAGTGGTATATTACACACACACATGTCCTTGGGACATGCGTGTGCGCAACACTAGTGAACATTGCCATTTCAGGGTTGCAACAGGGTGTCCTTTGGACACCCTGGCACCCTTGAAATTGCGGCACATTTGCGATTCGCTAATTGCTAATCTCAAAGAAGGAATGGCTTTCCCATTCATTCGGAAAAGCCAGATTAGCAATTAGCGAATCGCAAATAAGGAATCAGTGGGAATCGCAAAAAAATTGCGATTCCTACATGCAACCCGTTTTGCGAGTCTTTATTAGCGAATCCTTAAAATTTGCTATTAAGGACTCGCAAAACATCACTTTGATGCATCTGGGGGATGGTCACTAGAATTAAGCAACAGAGGAGGCTTATAATTTGTGGAAATGACTAAATTATACGGCAAGAAAAGGCAAGTTATGCAGCATAATTCAGCACATGTTATGGTACTATTCTTTCTTTATTTTGTCATTTTAACACTTATTAACTCTGTCTGAGAAAAGATTTCCCTCATTTGTACCAGATTAACACCCAAATACAGCAATAAGTAACAGAAAGGTGACTAGTCGAACACCTTCAAGTGCGCAGCAACATGTGCTGCGGCATTTTGAGTATCTTGTGATCCGTGTGAGCTAGATACACATTTCGGTCAAAATCTGCAGATTATACAGCAGATGATGAATTAGGTGGCAAATGCAGCAAATCCATAATTATGTGGAAAACCCCACAAATGCAAAATCACATCTTTCCAGTGGCCATGACCACAGGTGACAACAACTGCATGAGGGTTTTTTTATCAGTTTCCCAACTGGCTCTAATATCTGCTATGTGGAAAAAGTGAAAACGGAAGCACATGTCACTTCTGACTTCAGAGCTTCAGGGAGCTATACCTGTAGAATCAGGAATGGTTTTAATAACAAGATTTGCTTTTTTGAGTAACCCGAAGGTACCATAATCACTTTTATAGGATAGAATGGACATAATTTCTTTAGTTGGAGTTTTGATGGGCAGATAATTATTCTAAAAGTGCTTTTCATCTGTGATGTTAAATTGATTAATGAAATAACGAACGCACTTAATCGATTCTTTCCCCATCCCAGCATTACTCGATGTTTCCTTCACATCCTGATCTTGAGAGATTTTTGGGAGTGCCCTTTCATCGATATCAATATCCCATGACTAATAAGTCATGGATTAGTTTGGGTTTCAGAAGGCCAAACTCCAGTCTCAACTGGCTTGAGAAACATGCCCTGGGCAACCCAAAAGTGAATGTTATTCAGTTGCTAGATTGACTCTAGAGAGCTGTATGGAGACCACTTGTTGCTCTGCTTTACAATGACATACCTGCCAACTCAGACAGTGCCACAGTGTGACACCCAATATTGGTTCCCATCCCAATTATAGCTGTATAAATTGTTATGTAGATTTGTAAAGTACACTATCATCGGAAGGGTATCCTGCCACTGAGCTAGTGTGAGTCTAGACACTCCCAGGGCCTAGTGGGACCACTCGAAAAGCCAGGTCTTCAGATTCTAACGGATTGCAAGAAGTGAGGAGGAGGCTCTTATGTGTAGTGGAAGGTCGTTCCATGCTTTAGGAATGATGTAGGAGAAGGCTCCAATGCCAGATCTAGTTTTCCGTATGCGTGGGATTTTTGCAAGTAGGAGCCTGGATGAGCAGACGTGTCTGGAAGGCTTGTGAAAGCAGATGCAATTGTTGAGGTGTGCCGGGCCAGTGTTATGTAGCTCCTTGAACGTGTGGACTCTCAAGCATTTGCTGATTAGCCATATGCACACATTTACATTTATTACATGTAGCAGGCTCCCTGGCGAGAAGGCTTGCCTGCTCTTTTGCTGTCTGCCTCTAGCTTGCCTTTCCAGAGAAGGAGACCACCTTCATACTTTTTCAGCTAGAGGTACCTTAAACTCAGCATTTGTTTTTTTATCTGGAGTTTTATATAGCGCAAACTTGATCCAAAGGTATCGGGTATCAGAGCGCTTTACAGGAGCACCAGTTGCTTACACAAGAACACATTCATTATCATTATCCGTTCTGGAATGGTGTTTAATTTTATGTCAACTGATAAAAATAATAAGATTGGGAATGTCTTTCTTAATAGTCTCCAACCACGTCAACCACTGGTGTGATCCAAAAACCATTGACCAGTAGACGATGCTCTGTTTGTATTTTCGTTGCATCTCATGTCTCGCAGTGTTGTGCTCTCACTGCCTAATCGGCCCACTTGCAAGGTGCCCATGGGCACGATTGGGAACTGTATGGATGGACTTCCCATATGGATTTCTGTGCAACCCAATTATTGGAGGCCCAGAGCCTGATTCACAAAAGGCCTCTGCACTCGTGGTAGACGCCCCGCTGCAGCGGGGAAGGGAGAAACTCCCCCACGATAGTGAGGCCTATGCAGAAAGTGGAGGTCCTTTGTGAATCAGGCCCCCAGTGTTCCTGCTTTGGGATTCACTGGCTGTGGGAACAACAAACCAGATGTTACCTATCTGTAAACCCAGCAGGTAAAATCACTGCAACCCATGTCTCACTCTTTATCTCTTCAAATTCACACAGAGGCATAGCAACTAAACCTATTAAGACCATAACTCTGGTCCTGGTGCATGACATAAGAAACTCCCCATATAGGCCACAAAACAAACATGTATGTTTCCATTTATGGCACTCCACAGAGTGGCAGGGTACCCTTCCGCAAACATACTTTGGGGCCTTGTTAGGAGTATGAAGTACTGTATAAATACAAGTACAATACAACCTACTCATACACTACCGTGCTGTAAGTCCCTAATAATTGCCATACAGAGCTAAGCAAATTACTATTGACATAGCCTATCCTACAGGTATATTTTCACTTAAACCCCGGTTCAAAATTGTGATTTAAATTCTGATTCAGGTCCAGGTAAATGTTTGCACAAAGGTCGGAATTCCGATTCGCACGCCAGTTACCACATTCTGCAATTTTCTCCTGAAAGATTTATCTAGAGGCTGAGGAAATATATCATGATAAAATGCTAATAAATAAATGCAGAACATGCAGAAATTGTTGTGGTAAACTTCAATTCCACCTGTTAGGATACAATCTGAGGTGGGGAACTCAAGAGAAGTTAATTATGTTACTCATTAAATAGCCTACACTGGGTTAGTAGTAATTACCATATGCACAAACTATATCCCATATGCTACATAACCTGAAATAATAGCCTAAGTCTCCAAATCTGTCTTTGTGCTTCTGTCATGAGGATATCTATACAGAAACATTGGATTTATTATAAGACTCTGCTTTGCTCTTAAAGCCGATTGTGAAACTGTCCCCATGCTGCTTTTGTGTTTGCTTCCAAGTCTATGGCTCTTCCCTCCTGCTATCAGCCCCCTGAGTTAGAAATGTAAATTGATACTTGTATAGCGCACTACTCACCCGCAAGGGTCTCAAGGCTCTTGTACGAATACCGCTGTGGAACCCATCCTGGCTTTCCCTGTGAGGCGTCCACTCCTGGGCACCCCCAAGGTGGAGGCCAGGCATCCTTAGCGTTGTGGGGGCCGTTGTGGAGATTAAGCAAGCTATTGCCCAGAGTTGTAGAGCGGGACTCCATGATTGGAATAGGCACCGAGGCGAGAATTATCAGGTCTGTGGAATTTTGAGCCCAAGACCTGCTGAGGCGGGGAATTGAACCCTGGTTCCGTGCTAGACCTCTGCATCAGGGTCTGCCGCTCTAACCATTGAGCCACACTTCTCCACAAGACTCAGGAGGTTATTTACAAGCCCCTTGTGCTGCCGGTACGTCACTTTTACACCCATATAAAAAGTGACACACAAAGGTTTGTAAATAAACCCCTCCCTGGGAGGGTTAAACGGAGACGTGCCTCTCTGCTTTATCTGTTTGGAATGTGCTGCATCTTGGCCTGCACAAAGTAGAGGACCATTCTATGTTTAGGAAGGCTCATAGAAAGAATCTGTTTCATTGATTATCTTCATATCTTTTCTGATGTTAGTAAGTTCAGTGCCAAGGTGACTTAGGGTGTTTGTTGCACTTTATAAGTATCAACTCACCTCATATCTCGAATTTGTATGTTTTTAATATATTTAATGGGTGTCCTTGGGCCCTAAACACAAGGCCGGTGGCAACTTTTGAATTCATTGGGCAAAGATTACGGGTTGGGACTCTTGTCCTTTGGTGAAGTAACATTGTCACCTGAGGCATAGCAAAGGTTTCTACTGCCTGGCCTGCGGGTACACTAAGAGCATCCCAGATTTACTACAGCTAGTAAACATTAGAATGCTTCAAAATGCTACATCTTCCCTGGTGAGTGGTAACAAGGAGAAATATCTTGATTTCCCTCCGTTTCCTCCCTTTTCTATGCGTGATGCAGTCTGCGTCACAGTTGGAAAGAAGACAATGCCTCCAAGGATTGTTTTTGTGAAGGAAGGTGTCCTCCCTGCACTTCTGCACAAAACAATCCAGGCCACAATGCAGGCACAATTGTACTATGGTGCAAAGGTGCCTGCGTTGGTGCTAGGCTGCAACAGTGTGCCAGCGCAAAAAAAGCATAAAAGCTCCATATAGTTTTTTAATATGGAGCAATTCTTTTCTCTCCCTTTCACGCAACGCAGCACAGCCACTTTGCTTGCTGTTCTGCGTTGAGTGAAAGATTAGTATATATGCCACACAATTTATGTCTAACCAGAGTCATACCTCTTCCGCCTAAAGCAAACGGTCTTCCCGGAGTGCACTGTAAGAGAGATGTAGAATTTGCTTCAATGTGTGGCTTGTATGTTTTTGGGCCAGAATGGTGTCTATGCAGATCTAGTACATCTGCACTCCCCTTGTCTTGACGTTGCATCACTGAGTCCGGCCACTTCAAACTAGTGCAGTTTTGCAGTAAAATGCTTGTACAATCTTATTCTGCTGTCGAACGTAGCCTAGGTCTGTCAATACAGCATATCCCTGATATAGTGCATAAGAGGTTCCATTGCAAAGAAGATGGACACTGAAAACACGGATTTCTTTGCTACATGCCTCAGGGTTAACATTATCAGTGTATTCGGGGAAAGCCAATGGACCCTTGTAGGCTTGGGCAAGATAGATGATTAAGGTAAAAGATGTCTACAAGGGATTTTGTTTTTAAACTAAGTACATATAATTTCAACAATATCACTTGTAAGGTTCATAAATCAATTGAACATAAATGTATCCATAGGATAACCAATATATTCCAATGTTGTTCAAAATAATACATTCAATAAAATGTAAACCTCAGAGGTTAACTCGAAATTGCGGAGGGTTTAACTGCTGATCGTGCGACTAATACCGCGACTTTGGCCTCTTCATTGCGGCTAGCATTGGAATCATTAAAACTCCTGTAATACTAAGTGATCAGTATTACTACCTCAGGGGGCATTCTTTTTGAAAAAGATACTAGTCCTGATGATGGTCTCATAGATGACAACAAGGAAGACTGAAACGTCGACCAAAAACATCATCTCTACAGCATTTGTGCATTAGAAGAAACCTTTTTTATCTATGAATTGGATCTTCTTCATTAATTAACGGAGTTGATGAAATGTTGTGAACTGACCTGTGAATTTATATGTACAGCTTTTCATAACTTTTTATACTTGGATTAATTTCTATATATCCCCATGATTTTTTCAAATATAATTTTTTTCATATATAATCAGTTTGCTGTGTGCTTTGTCCCTTTCTCCTCTGTTTGCATTTTATTGAATGTATTATTTTGAACAACATTGGAATATATTGGTTATCCTATGGATACATTTAGGTTCAATTGATTTATGAACCTTACAAGTGATATTGTTGAAATTATATGTACTTAGTTTAAAAACAAAATCCCTTGTAGACATCTTTTACCTTAATCATCAGGGTTAACATGACAAGTTGGTAACAATGTTGTCTGCTTGGTGTGTCTCTTGTGCCCCCATTCAAGATTGGCGCTTTCTCTCCCCAGGGCAGGCTAATTGCTATTAGAAGAAAGATATTTTGGGACAACTAACGTAGAGACCATGGCCATTTTACTCAAAGGACTTGTGGAGAAATTTGTAACAAAGGTTTCATGTTATAATGCACACTGTCCTTGCAGGATTTAAAAAAACAACATTCATATTTAAGTGGATTTCACACTTTAGGCCAGCAGATTTAGAACAGAATTAAAGCATGAATATTATTATAAATATATGTTATTAAGAGCCTCTCTTTCTTTGCAGGACATTGTCTCTCACCCACACATTCTATTTGTTCTGGAGCTGTAAGGATGGTTTACACTCTTCACATGCTAGAACACCATTCAATGCAGAGTTATTTCAAGGCAACTACCTTTCATCCAGCTCTTTCGACCTGGTGGCTTCTTGCATGGATGTTGATCTGCCATCTCATGTGAGAACTGCTTAATGTGTGGTGCTAAAAGCAAAGGGGCATATTATCAAGGGGGTTTATCTCCGCTTTTTTGGCTTTAAAAGCCAAGAAAGCGGAGATAAAATTATCTCCCTATTACGTAGCTGTCGCTAACACCAGTTAGCGACAACTAGTAGGAGATAGCGACCATCTTGGGCCCCGCTTGCATGTCAATGATATTTATCACTAATGACATGCAAAGTGGGCGTGTCAAGATGTTAGCGACTGGAAACAGTCGCTAACATCGCTATCTCCTATTACCAACTTTTGGAGATATTTGCGCTAAGCGTGAATATCTCCAAAAGCTAACACCTGCCCCTGAGCAGTTCTTACACAAGAAAAAAAGAGGGAGATACCCTATATGCCAATATGGGACAGGGTGAGATAATATTCGAACACAAGAAAGTCCCTAGTTGTCGGGGAGTACCCTCTGTCACGGCCCCTTAATCTCAAAGGACCTAACTCGACCTAAACAACATTGTTATGTCTCACCTAATCCTTCATTTCAACCGGACCACAATTAATATACAGACCAGAAAAAAAACAATCAGTTGGATACTCGAGGTCCACGAAACACACTTAAAATTAAAAATATATAAGTCCTGTGGCATTCAAGAAAGATTTTCTATATTTGTATGTGTTAAAAACAGTAATTTATTAAAAATTCATCGCATTACAGTACATCACATATTACATAATCATACAAAACAATATTATAAAAACCAAAGAGTCAACGCGGCGTTTCGGTGTCTTGACCAGTGAGTCACACCTTCTTCAGGACGGTTTTTAAAATCACTTGGGCATCAAGTGAGACAGATATTGATATAAACTCTGTGTTTACCCTCTATTTCTTAATCCATTAGGGGTATACTTTCCATATCGTAAAGTATTTTCACCTTAATCCAGATGTGTGTGTGCTGGAAAGGTTTGCTGCACCAGGGATGACCACCGTTTGGATAGATTCTGTACACTTCAACTTTTGTTGTGAAGCTTAGAGTCACCTCTTGGGGTCTAGAGGAGCTATGATTACTTCCTCCTACTTCCGACTTTATTTGTCAGCTTTGTTTTCTCTCTTTTATATTCGAATCGTCTGGATATCGACCAGCGGCCTCCCTGTCATCTTCTTCCTGGTGCAGCACCGCTTATGCTGCACCAGGAAGAAGATGACAGGGAGGCCGCTGGTCGATATCCAGACAATTCGAATATAAAAGAGAGAAAACAAAGCTGATTATGTAATATGTGATGTAATATGTGATGTACTGTAATGCGATGAATTTTTAATAAATTACTGTTTTTAACACATACAAATATAGAAAATCTTTCTTGAATGCCACATGACTTATATATTTTTAATTTTAAGTGTGTTTCGTGGACCTCGAGTATCCAACTGATTGGTTTTTTTCTGGTCTGTATATTAATTGTGGTCCGGTTGAAATGAAGGATTAGGTGAGACATAACAATGTTGTTTAGGTCGAGTTAGGTCCTTTGAGATTAAGGGGCCGTGACAGAGGGTACTCCCCGACAACTAGGGACTTTCTTGTGTTCGAACCTGAGCAGTTCTTAGCCATGTTATCCAATGGTAGGTGGATAACATGGCTAAGAGCATTAGCTCGGTAATGCATGAATATTGCTGACTTTTCAGCGATATTCATGCATTTCGGCCGATTTTCATCGCTTAGGAGATATACCTTGATAATAGCAAGGTTCCTAAGCGATAAAAATCGCCGCAGCTCGGCGATAAAAATATCGCCGCTAAACCAACATAGCGATAATTATCGCTAGTTGTTGGTAATATGCCCCAAAGAATATTATTATAATGCCCCAAAGATATATTATTATTTGTATTTAGAATAGCACAGATTCCTGGAGAATAAGTAACAGGGTGTGGTATTGCGAAGGTATTGTCACTCAGTCAGTCTCAGGAGAAATGGAAGATGCATTAGGAATCAAACCTGAGACCTGCCAGTCACACTTCCGTAAATCAGGTGTGTTAACCCACTTCTAATCAGCATTCGGAGCCCTTTACATGCATGTGGCTTCAAACAAGCTTGTGCTGAAAAGTTCCAATGAGCAGATCGAAAACGTCCCTTTGGTTAAATGTTTCGTTTTTCTGACGATGGAATGAAAAATATTTTATGTGCTCATTGGCGTTCAACAGATGGAATGTTTGGGGAATTGGCAAAAACGGCTCTTGTCTGTAAATAACCTTATGAAAATTAGCTCCAAAGTGCTTTGTGTGGAAATTTGTCAAAGTTGCTTTTTAGCTGTCAAATCACAAATTCCCCTCTGTTGGTATCCTATAAACATTGTAAAATCCACTGAAACATGTTTGTTATAATTGTATAGGGTTTGGCACAATTAAATATGAATGCTTCAGAAAAATAAAAGGCCATATTATCAAGAAAGGGCGAAACAATAGCGCCGCTTTTATCGGCAGGAAACTGCTTCTAAAGCGGTGATAATGGGCTTGATAATATGCACTTGTGAATTCCCATAGAAGCCCAGGTTATGGTGGTAAGCCCATTATCGCCGCTTTAGTTTCCTGCCAATAAAAGCGGCGATATTGTATCGCCCTTTCTTGATAATATGGCCCAAAGTCTTGTTCTTGGCTTCTCTTCTTGCCCAATGGGTGTTAAAACATGGGGTTAAATGATTCATTTTAGAGCAGAGTGTTCTTAGTATATTGATTAAACGGTCAGAGATTTAACAGCCCTGATGATGAATTTAAATTGCGACTTAAACCTTTACATTGAGTGCTGTAAAAAACGTATTTAAATCCAATGATGACGATGCTGCCACTAATACTTCTGTATCTGATCCATAGGGAGATGCTTTGTTTCTCACAGCACCAACATATGCTATGTGCCTAGAAGATGTTGTGTGCTGGTGCCTCGAGCCATCTTGTGATGCTGGCTGGGCTCAGGCTCCCTCCATCTATCCATGCCTAAGCGCCGCCCCCTGCCCTCCAGCCCACCGGGAGCTGCCCGGCTTCCGTATGGACCTGGCTCTTCGGCTGAACAGATCTGGTGACCCCCTCCCCTCAGCGCCTTGAGACCTCATGGGTGAGTAGCGCACTTACATATCCCTGATTGATTTAATTGATTGTATGGCCAGTCCAGCCTTTGCCTAGCAGTGCAGGGGCGTCACTAACTTTAGCTGCTTGGGGCGTTACTAACTTTAGCTGCTTGGGGCGTTACTAACTTTAGCTGCTTGGGGCGTTACTACTCCATTCTGTGTGATGTGGAACATTTAAGCGGCTCTTTCTGGTTCTTTTAACTTTGAAAGAAGACTCTTGAATCCAAGAAGCTTTGATTCAAAAACATCCTTTTAAAATCAAAGGAAGGAGGGAGGGAGTGTTAGAGAGAAGGAGAGAGATGAAGAGACATTTGGAAAGCGGATTGATGGATGGATTGACGCAGAGATGGGTAGGTGGAGAGGAGGATGGAGAGAGCGATAGAGAGAGGATAAAGAGGGATGGACAGATGTACAGATGGATGAAGAGGATGAATGTGGAGAAGGATGAATGGATGAAAAGAAAAGAGTGAGGAATGGAAAGAAAGAAAGAAGGAAGGAAGAATAGCTGGCTGGATGGATGGATGGATGGATGGATGGATGGATGGATGGATGGATGGATGGATGGATGGCTGGCTGGATGGATGGTTGGATGGATGGACTGACGCAGAGAAGGGTGGATGGAGAGGAGGATGGAGGGGTGGAAGGAGAGGACGATACATAGAAAATGAAGAGATGGATGAACGAATGGATGAAGAGGATAAATGAAGAGAGGGATGAATAGATGGAAAGCAAAGAGAGAGAGAGGCATGAAAGAAGGAAGACTAGCTGGAAGGACGGATGGATGGATGGACTGATACAGAGATGGGTGGATGAGTGGATGTTTGGATGATGGATGGATGGATGATGGATGGATGGATGATGGATGGATGGATGGATGGATGGATGGATGGATGGATGGATGGATGATGGATGGATGGATGGATGATGGATGGATGATGGATGGATGATGGATGGATGGATGGATGATGGATGGATGAATGGGTGATGGATGGATGAATGGATGATGGATGGATGAATGGATGATGGATGGATGATGGATGGATGGATGAATGGATGATGGATGGATGAATGGATGATGGATGGATGGATGGATGGATGATGGATGAATGAATGGATGATGGATGGATGGATGGATGATGGATGGATGGATGGATGATGGATGGATGATGGATGGATGATGGATGGATGGATGGATGGTGGATGAATGGATGGATGGATGGATGGATGGATGGATGGATGGATGGATGGATGGAATATGGATGATGGATGGATAAAAGTACAGAAATTATGGGGAAAATGAAGGAAGGCCAGATTGAAAAAGACAAAAAGAAATATGAATAGAAGGAAGGACAATAGACTGTCAGAAGGATGGAAGGAAATAAGCAAGAAATTCAGTATTCCGTCAGAATGAGCAATTTTCCGAATGACTGACGGATTTGTTTGCCTCGCCTCATCCTTCAGAGCCGTTTGGTACATGGTTAAAAGTGGAAGATATTTTATATCCTGACTACTACCTTGTAGTGCGCTCTGTGGTTGGCAAGTGCAACCCTTCAGCTTACTGTGTACCACTCCCTATGAATGTCCACATCACGGTGCTCCATCTCCACTGAAATCAAAGAGACACTCAGACACACAATGTCCTGATTCATTATTCTCTGCTCACTTGACCTTTGACTCTTTCAAGTACCTGGGTAAACATCAACTCGCTTGAGCACAAAGCTGGCCTCGCATTTTTCTATTTAAATTGATCTAATCACGATTAGTGTGCTCGCCTGAAGTGTTAATGTCTCGGCTGGGCCCGTTTCACGGCCCCAGGCCATGTCTGCATCCTCTCAGCATCCCCTGAATAGCATCGTAATTACTGCTTGCCTCCTTTGTCGCTAAAGTCAGTGTAAGTACAGCACGTCTATCAATTAAACCTCTGGAGCCAGGGGACGGTCAGCTGTTCTGTGCCAGGCCAGGCTGGAGCTCGGAAATTACAGAAGGGATTTTTTTTATATTTGTGGGAACATCACGGATTGGAAAGTACTGGTCCAGGACATTGTCAGCCACAAGGCATCAATATGTAAACAAAGGAAGCTGCGACTGAGAAATGAGATGCTGTGAGTTAGTTTCAAAGCACAGTAGTGGGATCACAAATAACAAGCCTATGACAAAGCAAATAGTCTGAGGTCTTGGATGGTGTAGGATGGAGAAGGAATGTGTGCAATGGGATTTAGAGAACAATGGAGCGGTGCACTCCCAAGTTGGTATAGCGTCAATAAAGAAGCTTGATCAGTGTCTTCGTTGCAAAAATATATCAATCTTTATTTTAAACAATCCATGGGATTTCTGTAAAACATGAGCCAACGCGTTTCGTTCAAAGGTTGAATTTCGTCAGGGTAAGATCAGCAGACGATGTGTATGGCGAGTATGATGCTTGTAAAAAGAGGTTTTGCGACCCCAATCCGGTCCGAACCCTGGTTTGTGATGATATCAAGTATGCTCGGTCAAGTAGCTGCATACGATGCGTGGGCCTCCTTGATAAGAGCCACATAAAGTATTCCTGCAGTCTCCTGGAAGGGCGTCTCGACTAACGGAACGCGGGCAATAGGATTTTCAAGGGCAGAACCTTATGTGATGTTGTGTTCTCTACATTTGTGTACTGGACACACTGCAGTTGGCGTGGTCCCAGAAGTTCCATCACTGATTGGAGAACGGTTCAGTTTGTGATGATGTCATAGTTATGTTGGGTACCATGAGGTGGTCCTTCCTACTTGCATGCTACTGGGGGGCACTCTTAAATTGCACGCAATATTTCGATTACCGTTCAATAAATCTCCCCCAGTACTACTCAATTACAAGTTAAACCCCATGCAATGGGGTATAACATGTAGTTCCAATTTTTGGGGGAATAAAACTCAATGAAATCTCCAATTCAGTGGAGTTTAACGCATACATTTACCATTTGCTTGGGTAAATGTATGTGGGAACATCTGAGTGGTATGAGGAAGGGAGAAGCTGGGAGCAAAAAAAACAGGAACGGAGACTTCGTTGTTGCTGCAGTCATGGCCTCATGTGATGGTACAGTGTGGAGTTAGCACACAGTAAGATCGAGTGTGGTTCTCCCACAACCAGAAAACCCAGGTGTGGAAAATTGACCCACTTGGAATCTGGTGAAGGGGGATTCCATGTCAGCCCCAGTGGGTTACTTTGCCTGTGCTGGATGTATGCTCAGGGTCAGATTGGCCTATAGACGCAAGTAGGCAGTGCCCGTTGGTCTGGTAACAGGTCAGTGTGTGAGCTGGTTCTTTGGCTGTTTGTGGACCAGCTTTATGGTCTGCATGAATGATTTATACTGTTGATTTTTTCTGATATTAAAACAACCACGCCTGCAGCAAGCCGAAATTCATGCATTCCTTTCCTACCTTGCAAACCAGTTATACAGTGTGTCTTAACAAGGCATAAACTGACCCAATTTGTATACATGGTCTACATCTTTAGATATCTAATTCCCTAATGGGGGCCACTTTTATTGGTGACCGGGCCTATTTACACCAGTTCAAACCTGTGTATGGTAGGTGGTCTGATCGATTAATTATGTTGCGTGCTGGCCAGGAGCATGCAGCGAAGCATAGCCAGAAGCATGGGGTGAAGCATAGCTAGAGGCATACGGTGAAGCATGGCCAGAAGCATGCAGTGAAGCATGGCCAGAAGCATGCGATGAAGCACAGCCATAAGCATGAGGTGAAGCATGGCCAGAAGCATGCGGTGAAGCATGGCCAGAAGCATGCGGTGAAGCATGGCCAGAAGCATGCGTTGAAGCATGGCCAGAAGCATGAGGTGAAGCATAGCTAGAAGCATACAGAGAAGCATGGCCAGAAGCATGTGGTGAAGCATGGGGTGAAGCATGGCCAGAAGCATGCGGTGAAGTGTAGCCAGAAGCATGAGGTGAAGCATGGCCAGAAGCATGCAGTGAAGCATGGCCAGAAGCATGCGGTGAAGTATAGCCAGAAGCATGCGATGAAGCACAGCCATAAGCATGAGGTGAAGCATGGCCAGAAGCATGCGGTGAAGCATGGCCAGAAGCATGCTGTGAAGCATGGCCAGAAGCATGCAGTGAAGCATGGCCAGAAGCATGCGGTGAAGTATAGCCAGAAGCATGCGATGAAGCACAGCCATAAGCATGAGGTGAAGCATGGCCAGAAGCATGCGGTGAAGCATGGCCAGAAGCATGTGGTGAAGCATGGCCAGAAGCATGCGGTGAAGCATGGCCAGAAGCATGAGGTGAAGTATGGCCAGGAGCATGCGGTGAAGCATGGCCAGAAGCATGCGGTGAAGCATGGCCAGAAGCATGCGTTGAAGCATGGCCAGAAGCATGCGGTGAAGTATAACCAGAAGCATGCAATAAAGCATGGCCAGAAGCATGCATTGAAGCATGGCCAAAAGCATGAGGTGAAGCAAGGCCAGAAGCATGCGGTGAAGCATGGCCAGAAGCATGCGTTGAAGCATGGCCAGAAGCATGCGGTGAAGTATAACCAGAAGCATGCAATAAAGCATGGCCAGAAGCATGCATTGAAGCATGGCCAAAAGCATGAGGTGAAGCATGGCCAGAAGCATGCGGTGAAGCATGGCCAGAAGCATACTGTGAAGCATGGGCAAAAGCATGCAGTGAAGTATAGCCAGAAGCATGCGATGAAGCACAGCCATAAGCATGAGGTGAAGCATGGCCAGAAGCATGCGGTGAAGCATGGCCAGAAGCATGCGGTGAAGCATGGCCAAAGGCATGCGGTGAAGCATGGCCAGATGCATGCAATGAAGCACAGCCATAAGCATGAGGTGAAGCATGGCCAGAAGCATGCAGTGAAGCATGGCCAGAAGCATGTGGTGAAGCATGGCCAGAAGCATGCGGTGAAGCATGGCCAGAAGCATGAGGTGAAGCATGGCCAGGAGCATGCGGTGAAGCATGGCCAGAAGCATGCGGTGAAGCATGGCCAGAAGCATGCGTTGAAGCATGGCCAGAAGCATGCGGTGAAGTATAACCAGAAGCATGCAATAAAGCATGGCCAGAAGCATGCATTGAAGCATGGCCAAAAGCATGAGGTGAAGCATGGCCAGAAGCATGCGGTGAAGCATGGCCAGAAGCATGCGGTGAAGCATGGCCAGAAGCATGCGGTGAAGTATAGACAGGCCCGGAAGCATGCGATGTAGCACAGCCATAAGCATGAGGTGAAGCATGGCCAGAAGCATGCGGTGAAGCATGGCCAGAAGCATGTGGTGAAGCATGGCCAGAAGCATACTGTGAAGCATGGCCAGAAGCATGCAGTGAAGTATAGCCAGAAGCATGCGATGAAGCACAGCCATAAGCATGAGGTGAAGCATGGCCAGAAGCATGCGGTGAAGCATGGCCAGAAGCATGTGGTGAAGCATGGCCAGAAGCATACTGTGAAGCATGGCCAAAAGCATGCAGTGAAGTATAGCCAGAAGCATGCGATGAAGCACAGCCATAAGCATGAGGTGAAGCATGGCCAGAAGCATGCTGTGAAGCATGGCCAGAGCATGCAGTGAAGTATAGCCAGAAGCATGTGGTGAAGCATGGCCAGAAGCATGCAGTGAATCATTGTCAGAAGCATGGAGTGAAGCATTGTCAGAAGCATGCGTAGAAGTATAGCCAGAAGAATGCGGTGAAGCACAGCCAGAAGCATGGTGTGAAGCATGGCCAGAAGCATGCCGTGAAGCATAGCCAGAAGCATGCGGTGAAGCATGGCCAGCAGCATGGAGTAAAGCATGAGCAGAAGCATGCGGTGAAGCATGGCATAAAGCATGAGGTGAGACATGGCCAGAAGCATGCGGTGAAGCATGGCCAGAAGCATGGGGTAAAGCATGGCCAGAAGCATGTGGCGAAGCACAGGCAGAAGCATGCAGTGAAGCATGGCCAGAAGCATGCGGTGAAGTATAGCCAGAAGCATGCGGTGAAGTATAGCCAGAAGCATGCGGTGAAGCACAGCCAGAAGCATGGGATAAAGCATGGCTAGAAGCATGGGATGAAGCATGGCCAGAAGCATGCGGTGAAGCATGGCCAGAAGCATGGGGAGAAGCATGGCCATCAGCATGGAGTGAAGCATGACCAGAAGCATGGGATGAAGCATGGCCAGAAGCATGCGGTGAAGCATGGCCAGAAGCGTGCAGTGAAGCATAGCCAAAAGCATGCGGTGAAGCATGGCCAGAAGCATGCAGTGAAACATGGCCAGAAGCATGGGGTGAAGCATGGTCAGAAGCATGCGGTGAAGCATGACCAGAAGCATGCAGTAACGCATAGCCATATGAATGCTGTGAATCATGGCCAGAAGCATGCTGTGAAGTACAGCCAGAAGCATGCGGTGAAGAATAGGTAGCAGCTTGGTGTGAAGAATGGGGTGAAGCATGGCCAGAAGCATACAGTGAAGTATAGCCAGAAGCATATAGTGGAGCATGGGGTGAAGCATGGCCAGAAGCATGTGGTGAAGTATAGCCAGAAGCATGCGGTGAAGCATTGCCAGAAACATGCGGTGAAGCATAGACAGAATCATGCAGTGATGCATTGCCAGAAACATGCGGTGAAGCATTGACAGAAGCATACAGTGAACCATAGCCAGCAGCATACGGTGAAACGATGTCCGAAGGATGCAGTGAAGCATTGCCAGAACCATGCGGTGAAGCATGGCCAGAAGCATGCAGCGAAGCATGACCAGATGCATAGGGTGAAGCATCGCCAGAAGAATGCAGTCAAGCATAGCCAGAAGCAATCGGTGAAGCATGACCAAAAGCATGGGGTGATGAATCGGGTGAAGCGTGGCCAGAAGCATACAGGGAAGTTTAGCCAGAAGCCTGCGGTGAAGCATGGCCAGAAGCATGCATTGAATCATTGACAGAAGTATGCGGTGAAGCATGGGGTGAAGCATAGCCAAAGCATGCAGTGAAAAATAGCCAGAAGCATGCGGTGAACCATGGACAGAAGCATACGGTGAAGCATGGCCAGCAGTATGCAGTGAAACATGAGCAGAAGCATGCAGTGAAGCATTGTCAGAAGCATGTGGTGAAGCATGACCTGAAGCATGCAGCGAAACATGGCCAGATGCATGGGGTGGAGCATGGCCAGAAGTATGCAGTGAAGCATGCTCAGAGCATGCAGTGAAGTATAGCCAGAAGCATGTGGTGAAGCATGGCCAGAAGATGGCAGTGAAGGATTGTCAGAAGCATGGGGTGAAGCATGGGGTGAATCATGGCCAGAAGCATGCCATGAAGCATGGCCAGAAGCATGGCCAGCAGCATGGAGTGAGCATGACCAGAAGCATGCAGTGAAGCATGACATGAAGCATGGGGTGAAGCATGGCAGAAGCATGCGGTGAAGCATGGACAGAAGCATGGGGTGAAGCATGGCCAGAAGCATGCAGTGAAGCATGGCCAGAAGCATGCGGTGAAGCATGGCCAGAAGCATGTGGTGAAGCATGGCCAGAAGCATGAGGTGAAGCATGGCCAGAAGCATGCGGTGAAGCATGGCCAGAAGCATGAGGTGAAGCATGGCCAGAAGCATGCGGTGAAACATGGCCAGAAGCATGCGTTGAAGCATGGCCAGAAGCATGCGTTGAAGCATGGCCAGAAGCATGCGGTTTAGCATGGCCAGAAGCATGCGGTTAAGCATGGCCAGAAGCATAGGGTGAAGCACAGGCAGAAGCATGCAGTGAAGTATAGCCAGAAGCATGCAATGAAATATAGCCAGGAGCATGCGGTGAAGCATTGCCAGAAGCATTGACAGAAGCATATGGTGAAGAAAGGACAGCAGCATACGGTGAAACATGGTCAGAAGCATGCAGTGAAGCATTGCCAGAACCATGCGGTGAAGCATAGCCAGAAGCATGGGATGAAGCATGGTCAGAAGCATGAGGTGAAGCATGGCCAGAAGCATGTGGTGATGCATGGTCAGAAGCAGGTGGTGAAGCATGGCCAGAAGCGTGCAGTGAAACATAGCCAGGAGCATACAGTGAAGCATAGCCAGAAGCATGCAGTGAAGCATGGCCAGAAGCATGGGGTGAAGCATGGCCAGAATCATGCAGTGAAGCATGGCCAGAAGCACGCAGTGAAGCAGGGCCAAAAGTCCTATTCTGAGCTGAGTGATCATATTGAGCTCCTGGGTATGTTTTATAACCGCACAGAAACTGAATTTGTGCTCAATTTTAAACCACAGGTCTTTTGCAAATTGTGCTTGGAAATGGGTGTTCCTGAATTAATCTCTGAATTAATCAGTGTACAAAATGAAATATCTTGTGGTTCTGGTTGAAAAGATCATGACTGCACAATATTTTCACTTGGACACCTCACAATCTGGTGCAAAAGGCTGTCCATGGCATTCAAAGCCATACTGTAGGAATATTTCACCTTCCTGAGCCTCTGAAGAAAGCCATTGATTTGATTTGATTTGAAAGCAATTTATATTGCGCGACTAAAACCAGAAGGTATCAAGGCGCCTACCAAAAACAGATCATAAAAGGCAACGCATAACTACAGGTATGCCCGCACAAAGAGATGGGTTTTCAGAGCGTTTCTGAATAACTGAAGGGTGGGAAGGGACCTTAGTTCCACTGGGAGAGCGTTCCACCACTTAGGTGCCAGACTGGAAAAGGCTTTACCACCCCATCTGTTTCTCCGGATACGAGGGACTGATAGAAGGAGTCTGTTAGAGGAACGTAGGTTCCTACAAGGGCTGTAGCGAGACAGAACGGATCCAATTCCAGTAGGGCTATTTTTTGCTAAGGCCCTGTAGATCATACACATCGTCTTAAAAAGTATACAATTCTCTATAGGAAGCCAGTGAAGTGATTTTCTGGGGGAGGTAGCCGAAGTGCGCCGGGGTAGGTCCAGAACAAACCTAGCCGCAGCATTCTGGACTACCTGCAAGCGCTGCAGCAGACTTTTGTTCAGTCCCGCATACAGTGCATTGCAGTAGTCCAGCCGAGAACCAACAAGGGCAATAGCAAGTTGTTTCCTTGCCTGCTGTGAAAGATAGTGCCTAACCTTCCTCAATATGCGGATAATACCCCAACAGGTAGAGACAGTTCTATTAACCTGTTGACACATACTGAGGGTGGGATCGATCACAACCCCCAGGTTTTTGGCAGAAGAAGCAGGGACAGGACAAGCTCCCAGTGAGTCTGGCCACCAATCGGCTGACCATACCTCCTCCTTTCCTCCAAACACCATCACCTCAGTCTTCTCCCCATTCAGTTTCAACGAATTGTGAATCATCCATTGACCGACTGCCTCCATACAAGATCTAAAGTTGGAGGCAGTCGAAGTCACTGACTGGGAGAGAGAGACGAGGATCTGCGTGTCATCCGCATAGGAAACTACCTCCATCCCAAAAGATCTAATTAGTCTGGCAAGAGGGGTCACATAGATGTTAAAAAGGGTCGGGCTTAGCGCCGACCCCTGAGGGACCCCACATTGCACAGACAGGGATGGAGATAGAAAGTTACCCAGCATCACTCTTTGCTCTCGTAGATCGAGGAAAGAGGTGAGTAGCCCCAAGGCCGCCCCCTGAACCCCGATCTCCCTCAGGCGAGATGTTAAGACTGAGGGAGAAAGGGTGTCGAAGGCAGCCGTAAGGTCTAAAAGGATCAGGAGGAAGGTCTGTCCCCCATCCACACGCGTGCGGATATTATCCAGCACTATGGTGAGGGCAGACTCGGTGCTATGTTCCCTCCTGAAGCCATGCTGGGGGAGATCCAGACAACCCGAGCTTTCCACGAAGGCAGATTGATGTTTTTTCAGGTGTGTTTCTAACATCTTCGCAGGAGCCGGGAGCAGTGAGATGGGGCGAAAGTTCTTTAATACCCCAGGATCAAGAGAAGGTTTCTTGAGTAAAGGTTTTACTACTGCATTTTTCCACTGCTGGGGAAAAATACCATCCCTCATAGCCTTGTTCATGATGTCAACAAGGGGGGGCAGGAGGGATTCTCTGCACTGCTTAAGGATCTTGAGCGGGCAAACATCTAGAGGAGAGCCGGATTTGGTTTTATTAAGGAGAATCTCTAGGTCCTGTAGAGAGAGAGGGGGGAAGGATTCCAAACATCCCGGCAGGAGTTTTTCCGAGAGAACAGGGTCCATGTTAACGGAGACTGGGGGCTCAGAGGTAAGAGATCTCGGCAACTCCAAGGTGGTATAAATGTCCGAGATTTTAGTCTGGAAAAAGGAGGCTATGCTATCACAAAGCTCCTGAGATGCAATGACCGGGTCCGGGGTCTGAAGGGTGGTGAGGGAATCCACTATCCTAAAGAGCTCTTTTGGAGAGGAAAGAGAGGTGGTGAGGGCCGTAAAGTATTCTTGTGTTGTCTTTATTACTTCCAACTTGTAGTTCCTTATCAGGATCTTGTGGGCTTCCTTGTCCCTTAAATCCCAGCTGGTGTGCCATAGACGTTCCTGTCTCCTTGCTTCCTGTCTAAGGAGTCTTAAGTGCTCCGAGAACCACGGGGCTGATGGTCTTTTCCTGGCTGAATAACACAACCGAGTGGGAGCCAGTGCTTCCAGAGCCTCTGTAACGGTCTTTTCATATTGTAGGACCGCCGACTGAACATTATCCTCCTGGGAAGTAGACAGGCTAGATATCCAGGGAGCGAAGGAACTTTCCGTAATGTTCTTAAAATTCCTACGTAATTCCCTTTTACTCAGAATTTTTCTGGTTCCTTCCAAGGTTGGGCAGGCCACATTGAATGGAACGGCCAGGTGATCTGACCATGAAAAAAAGAAGGGGTCTTTTACCGTCAGCCTCCGATCATTAGAGAAGATCCCATCGAGCGTATGACCTGCTCGATGGGTGGCCCCTTTCACCAGTTGAGTGAGTCCACAGGCTGACATAACATCCAGCAGGGAGAGAGTATCATGGGTCTCCAGCAGCTCCAGATGAAAGTTAAAATCACCCAAAACAGTTAAGTTTTCACGACCAAAGTAAGGTTCTAGGACGTGGAGCAGCTGCTGTCCGAAGTCTGCTCTGGGGCCTGGTGGACGGTAGACCAGAATCCCATTGAATGCAAACTTATGGAAACCTGTCAGGGAGAAATATTGGACTTGAAAAGTATCCTTAGGGACAGAGACTGGTGTAATGTGGCAGTGGAAGCTGTCCTTATAAAGAATCGCTAACCCACCTCCTACGCGGGCCATTCTGTCCTGCCGTGCCAGGCAGTACCCTTCAGGGACTGCTTCAACAAGGTCAGGACCAGAGGAGTCCTTTGCCCATGTTTCCGTGACAAAGACCCACGAGGGTTTCCTGTCGAGTACAAGCTCCTTGAAAGCAATATTGTTTTTAATAAGCGAGCGAGCATTGATAAGAATGCAATCTTGTCTCAATGCGCTGGCGCCCAAATCCAAGCCATGAATACTGCAACCCATGGAGAACGGCCACAGAGCATTCGGGTTACACCAAAAGACCATCATTACAGTAGGCCGAACAATTCACCTGGTGATACGAGTGGAAAAATGCAACCATCTATAGGAAGGGACAAAGGCGTAGCAAGGGTGCCAAGGGCCCTGGTGCAAACAAGAAAAATGGGCCCCTTAATCACTAGTTAGGTACTGCAATCATCAGAGTTCAGAGGCCCCTCAGACTACTGGACTTTGGTGCCACTAAACCTGCTGCACCGCTGATAGCTACGCGCCCTATGAGTAGGGAAACAACGAGAAGGGCGATCAAGGTTGGTGATCTGAAGGGAACAGACGCAACCTGTTATGTCTAAGCTTCCATCACAATTGCACCTATGAGGCTGAAATGGTTGTATGATAGAGGCACGCATGGCTAAACCACAAGTGTCTCGAAAACAAAATTGAAAAAGGAGTAATCCTGCACAAAACTATTTGCATGATTAAACCTATGATAATCTCCACTTATTATGCAAGAATTCACTTGCAAGAAAGATGGACGAGTGGGAGACTCAGCAAAGCAAACTTTGCAAAGTTCACGAGGCGTACATTTTGCCAACTTCACTCAGTTTCAGAATTAAAGTTTAAACAAATGCCTACTTCATTCATGGCCCTGTCTGAACTGGGGTGGTGTGGAGTGCAAAAAAACGATGGATTTAGGCCCAGATCTCTGTACTGGGGTGAATGTATGACATTGTTCTGCATTCTGTCCATCAACTGTTGTTTTTGCATACTTCATTCATGGGCAGCGCTTACTTTGTACCTTTTGTTGCCGGTGGAGTTAGGGTGATCAGATTTTGAGAAGGGAAAAGGGACAGGCCGGACATAAAAGTAGGAATCGTTTAGCCTTACTTTATATCTGGCCTGTTTCGAATTTGCGATATATATATCCACAGCCAACTCCGACACACCAGCTTGCTGTACCAGGGAACGACACAGCAGTCTCGACGTTGAAATGAATCTCTTATTTTATTTCAATCCGGGCTATAACACGTTTCGGCTGGATCACCAGCCTTGTTCACATGCAGAGCCACAGTGTACATTTGTTTTTAACTACTCAGTTACCATCACGTGGTAACGTAGACATAGACAACATACTGGCACATAGCTAAAAAGTACATCTTTCAATCGTTTCTTTCACTTGAAAACAAAAGGATTATTTTATTTACATTTTAAAAGTTTTTTATGATTTTGCAATTTATTTTTTCTTCTTTTTCTTTGCAGCCAATCGGCTTTATCTTTTTCCCCCTCTTTTTTTCTATTTTTCAATGAACTTTCTTGCACCACACAGAAACAGCAAAAAGCCATGAATGAATATTTATGTGCAGAAAGGTCCCCTTCCTGCACATAAATGATCATTTTAAAAATGACGAGTTGCAACTTCCATGTGTGCTGCACAAGCACCCCGCCCCCCTCACCGCCCCACTGCTCTTCCCTTCACGGGTCGCTCCTGATATCACACATCTAGCACGTGCTTGCTATAAAACAGTTGGTCTAGCACATTTTATGTTTCTGCTCTAAGGATTTAAAAAGGCCCCTTAGGATGCGAAATTGATCCGGGTGGTCTTTCATTCAGCCATTTGTAAAGAACCATGCCCGGTAGCATCACCTACTGTGTCATGAATGCCCGCCTCAATCCTGCATCCTATGGGGCCTTTTAAAACCATTAAAATGGAATGGGCAGAAACAATATCTCCATCGAATATGTAAGTAAATGTACTTACCCTCAAATTTAAAAGTTCCAGCAGATAGTGCCCTTTCACTGAAAGTAGGGATCTGATCATCATAGGTCCTGATGAAAGCCCAGCGACCCACTTGGGCAATGATGGCTGAAACATGTAGACTGCTGTTGAGAGATGTGAAACATAAGTAGTGCATCCCGAATACATCTCACAGTTTTCTAAACTTAGCCCTATCCCAATTGTTATTAAAGTGGTAGGTTTCAGTATTGGTGGTAATGTTAAGGACCCATACAGGTCCCACATAATTTCTACATCCAGATACTCTCCCACTGGTGGAGGTGTTACCTGCCTGGACCACCCCATGCCCAGGTAGGATACCCGATGATGAAGCTGTCCGCTAGGGGTAGTGGGTGAGGATCTCGTCAATGCCCCCACCCCGTAAAGTCAAGACGTAGAAGTTATTATTTTCTGTGCTCCTGTAAAAAATCCTAACATGAGAAGTTGGTCTCCCCTCCACACCACCAGCATTTTGACTTCTAGCAAGAAAGAGGAAGCAGTGTCAGGTCACAATGCCAGGAAGGTAGCAGTGAGCATGGTTTTGGTTGGTCGGTTTGCTATTAGTTGCTCTTATCCCTTTTCTGCGAATACCGGGCCATATTATCAAGAAAGGGCGATACATTATCACCGCTTTTATTGGCAGGAAACAGCCCCTAAAGCGGTGATAGTGGGCTTGATAATATGTCCTTGTGAATTCCTGGGGAACAGCCATGACAACGCGGGGATTACCCTGCACTGCCATTACAACGCAGGGATTACTACGAAAGTCGTTACAACGACTTTCGCTGGAGGGCGCTGTTGGATAGGGAATAGTTTAATTTTCTATCCAACACCTTCCCTGCTGTCAACGTGGGCTGGAGTTGGAATAGAAAATTAAACTATTCTACTATCCAGCGCCCTCCAGCGAAAGTCGTTGTAACGACTTTCGTTGTAATCCCCGCGTTGTAATGGCACGCGTTGTCATGACAAACAACCGAATTCCCATAGCAGCCCAGGTTCTGGTGTTAACCCGGCCTGCTATGGGAATTCACAAGGACATATTATCTAGCCCATTATCGCCACTTTAGTGGCAGTTTCTTGCCGATAAAAGCGGCGATAATGTATCGCCCTTTCTTGATAATATAGCCCCTTGCTCTTTGGATAAGCTGTGGAGAACCATAAAAAATAGAGCCATTTGTACTCTCCAAATGCAGTCTATTTGATGAAATGATAACCTGTCACCTTCCAGTGGCAGCATTCATTATTATAGATCATGGGACATAAATAATACAGTAAGTAAAACCAAGACAACAGCGGGAAAATTAATAGCAGGATCAAAAATGCTGCATATTTTTCAATAAATAGATTGAGCAGTCTGGGGCGCCTGGAGCTGTTAGAGAAAGCTCCGCGGCAAACGCTTGACTCTTCGCTGCAGAGGTCAGGCTGTGTTCCATACATTAATTTCCGTAAATAACATAAAACGCTCAACACCGTATATAGCTCGATGGTGAGCGTCATCTGGTAAAGCAGAACAACAAATGTAAAAACAAATCCCTATAAAATGCAACTAGGACACAGCCCGTGAACCTTTGTAAGTTTCACCTGGATTTTTAGGTCCTGATTCATATAGGTAAACTTAAACTTTGGTGTAAGTTCACACTTTCTGCAGTAACTTTACTACTTTTGGGCATTCACAAACAACGGCTCTTATTCACAAAGGTAAACTTACACTTTTAGTCTAGGTTTACTATTGTTTTGCTATTCCCAAAGTACAAGTGTAGTTTCACGTGTATTATCTTTACGACTGCAGGGTTAACTTCTCACATAAAAAGATAGGACAGTCTCTTCAGTCGTAAAGATACTACATATAAAACTTCATTCAGAATTTGTGAATGGCAAAAAATTGTAAAGTTACAACAAATGTGTAAATTTACCCTTGTGAATTAAGCCCTATGGGTGTAATTTTGCTTCTAGTAAAATTACTACTAGTAATTGCATTATATAGCACTTACTACTTCTGACGAGGCACCAAGGCGTTTGTCAGCAACAGCACGCTACTCCGGAAACCAAAAGAATTAGTGGTGGATTGGTATAGGGAAATATGAGGTAATTTGAGCGGTGGGCATATGAGTCGGGTATTAAAATTATTAGTTACAAAATTACACTTGTAGTTTGTGAACACCAAACAGTAGTAAAGTTACTACAGCAAGTGTGAACTTACACAAAAGTTTACGTTTACATCTGTGAATCAGGCCCCTGAAGTCCATGCATGTCATTCATTACAAGGGAGCTTAATTTACATATTAGAGTAGTGAGTTGACGCCATTGATGTGGGGTGTTGTATCTGCACTTGCAGGACATACCATTCTGTGATGACTCATTCTTTCTGAGAGGGGCACCTGAGGTGACTTTGAGCTTTCTCTGTGTTGCTCCTGTCCTATGTTAGATTCACAGGGTCAATTTGCTGCACCCCATTTCATGAATATGTGAAACTGCTAGTCAATATCACCTGATACCTAGGTCTATGGCTCGTTCCAAGGCAACCAAAAGATAATAGATTTCCAGGAAAAGAATTGACCAAAACTGGTCACAGGGATGGAGAAAATTGACATCCAAGACAAAAGGAATGTATTTGTATTTGTTTCTTTCATTTTTTAACAATACAATACACATATGCCATCCTAGAAATCCCACAAGATGAAGAAAACTGACACACAAGACAGAAATTAGTTCATTCCTATTCATTTATTTATTTATGTTCATATAGATACACATATTCCACCTTAGTAATGGAGTATAAATATGTCACTTTCTTTAAAACATATACAAAAGGGGAAAAAGACAAAAAGACAGAAGAACATTCTCTCCACTCTGAATAGCTCTAAATACATGGCTTTCAGATTTGATCATCCATATATTGACAAACATTATTACTTATGCTTACATTTTAGGTTTAATATGCACCAAATAATTAAGTATTTTCCTACACTTATGGTAAATACATAATGTGTCACCTCCTAGGTAAACATGATGATGGTAGGTACCCAGGGTGGCCTGATGTTAGATCAGGAGTAATGTGAGGGTCTGCTTAAATCTGTGTACAACTATTATCATAGGTGCTCCCACTCAACAGCGGTCTGAGCGCGTGCTACAACAGACTTAGCGGTCAGAGCTCTATTGTTGTATCTGATGGTGATCGTGGGTTTATATCTGCAAACAGAATTTGTCTTTTTATCAACATCTGCTAATTATAAGATTCTCCTCCATGCGAAGGTCAGCATACGTCTGTCCTGAAGACTACAGCCAGTGTAGAACTGAGCTGAGCACGGAGACACTCATAGTAATGCCTCTGCGGAGATCAGAGGTACTATGCACCGAAGAGTTGCCCTTGTGCTGTTCGATATATCAGCCGCCTGCAATACAGTTAATGATGGGCTGCTGACGGATCGACTGAGTAAAATAAGGGTGTCAGGAACAGCCTGGAAATTGCTGAACTCCTTTCTCAATGACAGAGAACAAACAGTCAAATTGGGAGATTTTACCTCCTTTGCATATTCTCTTCCTTGTGGAGTCCCGCAGGGATCGTCGCTCAGCCCGACACTTTTTAATACCTATGTTTCCCCGCCTGCCGAGCTTATAGGATCATTTGTTTTTTCCCTAACCTCATATGCAGATGACATGCACATTTTTGTGTCTTTTGGCCCAGGGGACTCAGGAAGTGATTCCAGATTCAGTGACTGTATGCAGACAGTTAGACAGTGGATGGCAAAATAATAGCCTACAACTGAACTCAGCAAAGGCTGAGGTTTTGATCTTTGGGGCCAAACCTTTGTTTTGATCCCCATCGTTGGTGGCCATCTGAACTCGGCACACCTCCTATCCACGTTAGGACAGTAAAGAACTTGGGAGTCAAGTTCAATGACACACTCAATTTTTCTGATCAAGGGTACGCAGTTACTTCAGCCACGTTTCATACTCTCAGGCTGCTGAAAAAGATGTTGCCTTTCATTCCTGCCAATTTGCAGAAACTAGCTCTTACCTCATTGGTGATGGCAAAGAATGACTATTTAATGCTCATCAGTATGTCATAAACAAGTTGAAAGTATTGAAAATGGAGCATCTCAGATTCTGTTTAAAATTCCGAAATATTACTCCGGGCCCGATTCACAGAACTAACTTAAGACAAAATCCTAAACTTACTACTTTTGGTATTCACAGAAGTTAGGATTTTGTCTTAAGTTTGTCTTAAGACAAACTTAAGACCGACTTAAGACAGACTTAAGTTTGGATTTTGTCTTAAGTCTGTCTTAAGTCTGTCTTAAGTTTGTCTTAAGACAAACTTAAGACAAAATCCTAACTTCTGTGAATACCAAAAGTAGTAAGTTTAGGATTTTGTCTTAAGTTAGTTCTGTGAATCGGGCCCTCCATTTCTAAGTTTGTCAGGGAACTAAACTGGCTTGCTGTCAAGCACAGAATCAATTTCAAAGCGCTGTGTTTAACTTTGTTGTGAGAAGTTGCAAGCCCTAAAGGATCACAACTTTGCATATTTTTATAACCTTTTATAAAATTGTTTGAGCAATTTGCAAAAACAGTGGGCCAAGCCCTGTCGCTGGAGCATTTCCACAGCTACGTAGGTCTATGAGGATGCAGCTCTGAAGCAAGATGATTACCCAGGGGCGTTGCTTGGGGAACGGGGAGCTGTTTGGTATGTGATCCCCAAATAAATTCATTCTTGGCATTGTACTGCACTTTGGGGACCCTGTTCTGGGTTTACGATGTCTGTGCTGGGTTTTCTCATTGTACTCCAAGAATAAATGACTAAACAATGACCTTTGATGTAAAACAGGAGAGAGAGAAACAGATGGAGATACCCATTTGGTGGCTGAATTTCAAAATGTGAATTCAGGTAACCTGGAATCAATACTGGCTTTCCTGCTTGTCCAACTTCTGTGATCCAAGCAAACATTTTATATCACAGAGTCTCTGGTTTCTTTATTATCCCATCGGAGTGCACTTGTAAGTGCTTGAGTTCAGGATGTGCGCTCTACAAGCACATATTATGTTTGGTTTAGTAGACTTTAATGATGTTCCATCTATAATTAGAACATAGGTCATGATTAGGATTCATATGAATACTGACTTCCCTCTTACTACACTAATGGCAGTGTCGTTGGGGAGTGGGCGAGCCATTCATCTTTCTAAGTTCATGTTTTAATAAATGTTTATCTATGCTCTGATAGAATCTGATGTTGAAATGCTTCTGCCTGTCAAAGAAATGCCCTTTTTGAATTTTGAAGCGACTGTGCCATATTTTTACATTTTATTTGTTGCTGTTGCGCGACACAAAAGTTTTTATGACTTGGCTCATGCACAGACTCTTAGAGCTAAGGCAGACCCTTTGCGTGACTCTGTCTCAGCTCACCCCATTAATTTATTGGTGTACCCACATCTATTTTGCAAAGCAAGCTTGGTACATGTGTCTGTCAGACACTAGAAAACATTGGGGCATATTATCAACAAATAGCGATATTTATCGCTAAGTAGGGTTAGCGGCACTTTTTATATCGCCGCCCATCACCGGATTTTATCGCTGAGATAACGTGCTATTAGCAACGTTTATCTCAAAAGCGATAACATTTCCGGCGATAGTGGCGAAATCCGTGAATATCGCTGAGAATAGAGCGATATTCACGCATTATCGCTAACAGGGTCTTAACCATTATATCCAACTCCCATTGGATATAATGGCTAAGGACTGGTCTGCGCAGGCGTTAGTTTTTGGAGATATTCGTGCTTAGCGTGAATATTTCCATCGCTACGCCGGTGTTGGTAATAGGCGATAGCGATGTTAGCGACGGCTTTCAGTCGCTAACAGGTTGGGTACGACCACTTTGCATGTCATTAGCAATAAATATCACTGACATGCAAAGCAGGCCCCAAACCGCTCGCTATCGCCTACAAGCTGTCGCTAACTGCTGTTAGTGACAGCTTGCTAATAGGGCGATAGAATTATCGCCGCTTAGCAGCCAAAAACGGACGCTAAAGCGGCGATAATTTCCTATCGCCCCCCTTGATAATATGCCCCATTATTTGTTAAAGGTGAGGACTGGAAACCTGGAGAGCTGCCTACATAAATTGATTAAAAAACTCTATCATCAAAGCTCCTCGTAGCAGAGACGAAGAAGTGCGTGCGCAGTAAAAATATATTGAAAATAAGTGATCCCACGGAAGGGACTCCAGGCTGTTGTGTCGTATGTGACCGAGGTAATGCGTTCCCAAGGAGAACTGTTAATATTGAGAAAGTCGATGTCAATATGAATTATGATACATTCATGTATACAAACGAAATGCATCTTTATTGACAAATTCACCTGTTATGAACTCCACGTCAACCCCAACTCAGAAATATATAGGCAGGCTTTGAATCCCAGGCCCGAGGTCACTGATTGGCAGGTCACTGGTGAGGAGGCACATAGCCAGAAGACAGGAAACCCCAGATCAATCCCACAGATAGGCGCAGCGATACCACAATGGTCCATGGAGATTAGCCCCAATAAAGCACACATGGCCAGAGAGGTACGCCAATTCCGAAAACACCATAAAGTCAGATGCTACATAAAGTTAGGACCACATAGCCTATAAGGATGCAGCACATAGAGTACACGCAGTAATCACACGCTCCCCATGCAGGACATCTGGACACGTTACCCACTGGCCGCATTGTCCATGCAAGGTTGAGGCCCACCTGGATTTCTCATCTAATATATACTAATTTATGACTCTAAAGACAGCGGTTCACAGACCAAAAAAGGATTGCCAGAACTGTTTGTGGTATTCACTGTACTTTATATAAACTCTTCTCAGACTGAGGGCCCAGATACGATGACGCTTTCCAAACCTCATCGTGGTTTCAGTTCTGACCACTGCGTTACGATGCAGGCGGTGGAAACTGAAACCAGAAGGTCATTCCGGCTCCATTCCATTGGGCTTATGGAGCCCGACAGCCACTCAGAGACCGGCACTTAATGCCAATGGACGGCTTTTCCGTCATTGGAATTACAATGTCGGTTTCCATGTCAGGCTTTCTGACATGGAAAGCCTGTCAGAAAGAGACATTGAGGGCCCCTAACTGGACCCCCTTCACCATGCGGCCTCTGATTAGGGTCCCCCTGTGAATCCCTGCACCATGTGGCAGGCACCATGAGGTGCCTGCCACATGGTACAGGTATTCACACAAACTCCCATTTCTCTATGGGAGCTTGTGCTATGAGTTGGAGTTTGGGGCTGCACCATGTGCAGTCTCATTGTAATTAGGTATGTAGAACCGCTGACCAGTGGTCGGGTGGTTCCCCTACCAATACGGTTTTGGGTGGACGCAAGTCCACCTAACATCGTAATAAGGCCCTCATTGTAAATTGAGATAGTCCTCGGACTCTATGCCTGTAACTCTCAGAGCCACACTGTTTAATTAAACAAACTGTTCCCATTTTGCCAAACGCTTCTTGTCTCTTGTTTTTTCAAGGTATTTTGGGCCTCATTTCCGAGACTCCTTGCACCTCCGGAACGTCACTTTTTGTGACGTTCCGAGGCGCCGAAGCCTGCGTGATATTTATCAGGCAGCACTAAGCTACTTTTTTTGGCTTAATACTGCCTGATAAATATCAGTCCCTTTAACGCAGTGTTCTGCACCTAAGCGGCGTGCAATGGGTGTTGCTGGGGGCGTTCCCAGCAACATCCATGGCCTTTTGACACTGCCCCAGATTTACGAGAAATCGTAAATCTGAGTCAGTGCCAAAAGCTTACGCCTCCCCGGGGGAAGCGTAAGGGAGGCGCAACGGGGAGAAATGTATTTATTTCTCCTTTTTTTTCCTTTTTCTTATTTTATAGATACGGCGCATTCCTGCCCTTTTCTTTTGCCGTAGGGAAGCGCAGCAGGAAGGCCGGCTGCGCTGCCCTATGGCAAAACCTCATAAATGAGGCCCTTCACGTTCAAACATCAAAACTACCAGGCCCAGGTGGTATGGCCAGGGGTGTAGATTCTAGAGGGAAGTGGTTCGGGTATGACATCCCCCAAATGCATTCTTGGGATGGTAGATATATCTTGGGGGGGCTCCTGAGGTGGGTTTGCTATGTCTGTGTCCGTTTTTTTGTCATTCTCGTTTCGCTAAGAACGTTCAACTGCTTTGTAAAGCAGAACCATAAATATATATAGGGACCCATTCATAGAACTAATCTGAGATAAAATCCTAAACTTACTACTTTTGGTATTCACAGAAGACATTTAGTAGTAGTAAAGTTATGAGTCCTAACTTTACTACTACTAAATGCCTTCTGTGAATACCAAAAGTAGTAAGTTTAGGATTTTATCTTAGTTTAGTAGTAGTAAAGTTAGGAGTCCTAACTTTACTACTACTAAATGCCTTCTGTGAATACCAAAAGTAGTAAGGTTAGGATGTTATCTCAGAATAGTTCTTTGAATCGGCCCCATAGTGATTGGCCTACAGAAAAAAGATTCAATCTGTGCCCGTAGATCTTCTCCTTGAATTGGTGTAAATTTGCTACATGTTGGAATTCACTTTGACAGCAAAGGCTTGGAAAGCTGAACTGGTATCAGGTTTCCAGGCATACTACTGGCAGTCATACACTAAAAAGGTGATGGGATGAATGCCTACAAATATTCTTACCAGTGGCAATTATCTGCCGTACCCATCTTTCTTTGCTCATGTGTCACTCTAGAAAGAGACCCGCCTAATTCAAATGTGAACCCACCCTCTTCCATGGAAATAGTCCACCCCAAACCTTGGTTATCTAGCTCCTACACCCTGCAGCCCACTGCTTTCTTTAGTAGAAAATTGGAGATTCACTAAACATGAATCTCACTGATTACGCTACCCCGCTGTGATCACCGTGTGTGGATGAGCTGCATCCTTCCTCCAGTGTTGTAAATGGGCAGGTACTGAAGGTAACTAGTAATTAAACTTCTTTAATTTTAAAGGGCGAGTACCTGCACTTCTCAGCATGGATCAATACTTTTAATTGGAGAGTACCTGCAACAGGTATTCTGTGATGCTGAGTCCCTTCTGAACTTGCAGTCCAATCCCTGCCTGGGCTCCCGATCCCTGCAATGCCAGGGTGCGGTGCCTGCCAGCTGGGTTGGGGAAGAACAAGTTTTTGCCTCGCAGTGACCATTGGCTTTCCCTGATGGCAGACATGAGTGACAGGAGGAAAACACACTTCCAGCAGCTGGATGTCCAGCTGGGGGTTGATATACAACTGGGTGATGAGAAGCCTAGCCTCATGTGAAGAGGTGTGGCGTAGCGGCCAGGGCGACTGACGCTGGAATCTGGGGCTCAAGGTTCGATCCCTAGCACTGTGGCAGGGCAGCCCATCACCATGTGACTCTGGGCAATAGCTTGCTTAATCTTCCCGAGGGCCCCAAGCGCTGGGACACCACAGCGGAGGTAGCTGTGCGCTTTACAAATACTGGTATTTCATATTTCATTTCAAGGCTCATAACTGTGCCCTTTGTCACAAAAATAAAAATCTATGCATGCCTAGTTAACAGACTAGCAAGGTCCACTCCTGTCTTGCTCACATTTTTCAATAGAATGCTCAATTTTCTTTCTGTGAACGCCCTTAAAAGAAAAATTACCCTAATCACAGCGTTGAAAAGTTGGCATATGAGCTTCAGGCCACGTCTGCCAAGGTTCAAAATGCAAAGCAAATTCAGCTTTTGATTAACAAGCATGTGATATATGGGATAAATTACCCTCTGCCATACATGATAAGGATATTGTAACTCACCGAGGAATTCTGTGACCATATATGTAAGAATGCACCTGGCTGACATCCTTTATGAGATCAAGTACCTCCGAGGTGACTTACAATATCCTTTTAATGTACGGGAGAGAGTATTTTATTTCTCATAATATATGGTCACACAATCACCCTTCCGATAAACCATTAAAATGCTCAGTATCCTGCTCTTTCAAGTATATTGCAGACAAGAAGAATAAAAGTAGGATCTGTACTGCAAAATTAAACACACCAAAAAGCAGTTAGTATGTTTCGAGCAAAGATACTAGAATCGGTTTAATGTAACTCTGGTTGAACATGCTGTAGCTCAAACCAAATAGAAACACACAGAGATTCTGTATTTCCTCTAATGACCTATTATTGGATGGAAATCAATACACAATTCCTATTTTCCTTGTTTAAACCACAGCTTTAATTATGCTTGCTGGCCGTGGCAGCAGGCAGTGTGGTGTCAGAACTTAAGTGTACAGTTGGGCAACTACCTCGTTTGTTTATCACAAGTGAGTACAGGCCTCACAGGTCGCCTGTAATAATGGAAAGGGGAGACCACTCGGTCACCCCGAACGTATGGATGGGTGCCCCGATCCCCCGGGAAACCGTTCCGGGCGGGGGGGCGTGTCCCGGCCGGTATGCCCATAGCGGCATGGTCGGAGCACAGCCCTACCGCCCAAAAAGGGTTGTCCTAAACACCCGCCCGGAAGTCCGTGTACCGATGGGCGTGATGGGGGCGTGGCCCCGCCAACCCGCTGCTGGATAAAAGGTGCGGGAATCCAAGGAAGCGTCCTCTTGTTCCTGCGCTCTGAAGGCTGCACCACTCGTCGCTCGTGAGCCCTCAAGGGAACAAGCTGCAGTTTTTTGAACTTGTAATCGTTGTTTTTCTGTTTTAGTCATCAAGGCGTAGCTGGAGTTCGAGTCACTTCGGAAGGACAGGCTGGGCTAACGTTGAACGCGGACATGCCTGGCAAGAAGTCTGGAAAGAGCTCCGAGATGGAACGTATGCTGCGTACATTGGTGAACCAGGTTTCGGCGATGGACCGAAAGTTTGGTAAGGTAGACCAGCTTGGCCGCGGCTTGGCGGCCCTCAGGAAGCAAGTGGAGGCGCAAGCTGCCCCCTCAGGGCGACCTAAGAGAGTCATAGGGCCGGCTTTGCCAAATGTTACCCCAGGGGGGGATAAGGGAAAAAAGAGGCGGTTGAAAGAGGGTCCTAGCGAGGCCCCAGTCTCGGTGGAGGTACCACCAATCCCAGTAGCGCCAGGGGCCAGCCCGGTACCCATACCGGACGGGGGTTGCCTATCTCTGTGGTCATCACACCGCTGGAGAACGATCAGATGCCTCCTGAATTAGCGCTTCAGTTAGCGGCTGTGTTACCATGGTTGAAAAAGGGAGCGGGGGGATCCGGGGCTGTGGGAGACCCGGCCGAAGAAGCTTAACTAATTATTGAACAGCTACAGCAGACAAGGGATGCTGGGGCAGTGAACGTGCCTTCTATTTCCCCACAGGTGGCAAAAGTGGTCCCGACAGACAACCAAGATAAGGCGACGGACACGGCTGGAAGTGCGGCGGAAGCCGGTAAGAGATCGTTACCGATGATGGGGGAGGGCGCGGTACCCTCAAGGCGGGAAAGTTTGGCACAACATGTTCCCATGGTTACTAAAGAGATGGTGTGGGCCAACAAATACATTAATATGTTTTCACTGTTGACTGATCATCGCGAGGTAGAATATGCCAAGACCCAGAAGGATTTATGGCACCCCAGTGTATGGCGGGCAAAAATGGCGGAATTCAGGGTCGAGGAGTCGATGAGGAACTGGATCAGGGCCTTTTCTATCTTTGTGGCTATTATCGCTGAACGTACACCAGAACTGTTGAGTGACTTGGCTTGTTATCAGAGCAGGATCACGAACTTCCATGAGAAGTATGGAGGTGAAGAGTGGAAAGGGTATGATGTGGCTTTTAGAAAAGCAAAAGAGTTTAACGAGGCATTGACTTGGGATTGTCAGGATACGGTATCATGGCATGTGCAGCTCTTGCCAGGATCAGCAGGTGGTGCGGGGTCAAGCACGAATGGCTCCAGGGCATTTCCACAGAGGCAGTCACAGCCCTCAGAACTACGGGGGGGAGTCTCAGCCTAGATCGGGCGGGAACGGAAATAAGCGAGGGGTGTGTTGGGGTTTCAATAAGGGAACGTGTAACAGGCCGCAAGGAACGTGTAGGTTCCGGCACGCGTGCTCTGGTTGTGGTAACACCTCACACCCTGAAACTAGCTGCCGATCCAGGGCCAATGGCACAGGAGGCAAAGGGGTACCAAGCAGGATTGATACGGTGCCCCGGAAGCACACATCTTCGCCCGTAGATATCTGGGCTTTGACCCCTTGGCTGAACAGATACCCTGATCATGCGTCCGCCGGGATTCTGCGAGATGGCTTCTCATATGGCTTCAGGATCCCGGCGGGCGATTTTCGTGGGACCGCTTCTTGTAAGAACCAACTGTCCGTTCAGCACAACCCGACAGTTGCCGCCAAAAAGATCGCCAAGGAGGTTAGCTTGGGGCGAGTGGCAGGACCTTTTGGTGACCAACCAACGGCTGATTTTGTGTGCTCCCCATTAGGGGTGGTGCCAAAAAGGGACCCGGGGGAGTACAGGCTCATTCACAATTTGTCGGCACCAAAGGGGGCTTCTGTCAATGAGGCGATCGACCCTGAGGTTTGCAGTGTAAAATATGCATCTTTCGATGACGCAGTGGTGCTGTTGAATCGCCTAGGTCCCGGCGCATTGTTAGCAAAATCAGACATTGAATCTGCATTCAGGTTGCTTCCGGTGCATCCCCAAGATCAGCGCTTGTTGGGTTTTACGTTTCAGGGGAAATACTACATGGATATGTGCATGCCAATGGATTGTTCAATTTCGTGTGCCTATTTTGAAATGTTTAGCTCATTTCTGGAGTGGGTGTTCACAAAGGCCACAGGGCACCAACATGTGATGCATTATCTTGATGATTTCCTCTTTCTCGGCCCAGCGGGCACTCTGGACTGTGCACGGGCATTGCAGGACTTCTGCGTGCTCATGCGGGGTTTCGGGGTTCCATTGGCACCAGGTAAGACAGTGGGGCCGACTACCTCCCTGGAGTTTCTGGGCATAGAACTAGACTCCGTGGAGGGGTTCTTCCGCCTGCCGGCGGAGAAGAGCGCCAAATTTAGGGCTTCCCTGTTGCAGTGTCTCCGGACTGAGAAGGTGACATTGCACCAATTACAGCAGACAGTGGGTCAGCTTAATTTTGCATTAAGAGTGATACCGATGGCTCGCCCTTTCTCTCGATCCATTGCCCAGTCCATGGTAGGCCTCAGGGAAGGGCACCACCGCACGAGACTATCGGCGGAGGTTCACCAGGACATGCTCATTTGGCTGGCATTCCTGGCGGACTTCAACAGCCGAGTGGTCTGGAGCAAACCCCCAGCCTCGTCGGCGGAACTCGGCTTATGGACCGACTCGGCGGGCAGCGTGGGGTTTGGTGCGATCCTCGGAAACCACTGGTCGGCACAAAGATGGCCGGCGTGGTGGCAAACAAACGGCCTGACGAGTAACATTGGTTTTCTAGAACTCTTCCCCATCTGGGTGGCTCTGTTGGCATGGCCGGAGGATTTCAGAGACCGCTCGGTGGTATTTTGGTCCGATAACATGACTGTGGTTGAGTGCATTAATCAGCAGGCAGCACGCTGCAAATGGATCTTACGATTGTTGAAAGAGATTGTGTTGCGATGCATGAGATTAAACGTACAGTTCAGGGCAAAACATGTGCCGGGTGTACTGAATAATGCAGCTGATGCGCTCTCTCGTTTCAAAATGCAGGCTTTCAGGGATTGTTTACCCTCAGCGGAGCTAGTGGCGGCACCAATTCCCGAAGCACTATGGCAAATCGGTGCCCTGGACTACAAAACCTTGTGGCAGCCAGTTTAGCGCCCAGGACAAGGAAAGCTTATGAAGGGGCGTTCCGCTCGTGCTGCGCCTTTTTGGGGCCGGCAGGGGAGCATAGATGGGGGCAGGAGGAGTCCTTTGTCCAATTTTTAGTGGCACTTCATAAGGAAGGCCGGTCGGCGGCAACCGCAATTCGGTATAAGGCCGCCATATCATTTATGGCAAAGCTCCATAGGATCAGGGACCCAACGGACTCCTTTCTAGTCAGGAAGGCTCTGCGCGGCTGGCGGCGCTTAGAGGGTTGCGGAAAGGATAACAGGCACCCGATAGGTTTTGATAAGTTGACCACCTTGCTGGCTAAACTAGAAGAGACATGCTCCTCGCCTAGCGAGGTAATACTATTCCGGGCAGCGTTCACATTGGCGTTCTATGGGGCCCTGCGGGTGAGCGAACTAGTGGCGGCAAATAAGAGAGATACGGAAGGAGGTCTGCGCAGGGATCACATCCAAGTAAGGGGGGAATCTCTGCTGATCTCGATAGCCAGGTCAAAAACGGACCAGGAGGCCCAGGGGAATAGTGTTGTGTTGCAGCGCGCTCCAGGTAGTCCCGGTTGTCCAGTGAGGCATGTTGAGGCCTACCTAAAACAAAGGTTGACAACGTGGGGGGGGGGCCCTGCTGCGACATACGGACGGCACCCCGTTGACAAGATTTCAGTTTCAGAGGGTGCTGGCAATTACGATTGCAGCAGCGGGCTTGAACCTGAGTGATTTTAGGACTCATTCATTCAGAATAGGGGCCGCTACAGAAGCTACGGCTCTAGGTCTGCAGGCAGACGAGGTGAAACAGTTAGGCCGTTGGTCTTCGAATTGTTTCAAGAGGTATGTGCGACTGCACATGTTGTGAATTACTGATGAAGTGCACTCACGCTTGTTGTCTTTTTTTTGGATTACAGTTTCACGAGCCTGTGACGCAGGGCGGAAATTGGGATCGGCCCAGTGTCAGCTAACCACCGCAACAGGATTACGGAATGGAAATCGTGTGGTCTGGGTCGTGGGCCACTCATACGTGAGGCGTGCCGGGGACATATTCAAGACAGGTGATGCGATCCACACATCTGAGGAATATGGGTTCAGGGTGTCCTTCCATGGGAAGGGCGGCCTCTGTATTGACCGACTGCAAAGTTTTGTGGAGGAATTATTAGGGCGGCACAGGTCACCGCCATCTGTAGTCATAGTGCACATAGGGGGCAATGACTTGGTAAGACTGGGCAGACGGGCTTTAGTGGAGCACATACTTTCTGTAGTTAGCTGGTTAGCAAAAAGGCTCCCGGGATGTACGATTGCCTGGTCTCACATGATTCCCAGGAGGGTATGGCGGGGTGGCTTGTCTACGACAGCGTTGAACCATTCGGTAAAGAGGGTCAACAATAAAATGGAGAAATTGTTTCGCTCTGCTCATCTCTAAAGCATATCTCATGGGTGCATCTGGGGCGATCACTGTTATTCTGATGATGGGGTACACCTGTCCAGGGTGGGTAATGACTTACTGATAGGAGACATGTTAGCTTGGCTAGTGGGTTTGAGGAGACATGATCTATAGGAGGTGTGGGGGGGCCAGATAGTCGGTCAACTATCTGGCCTGTGGCGGTAAGGTCATGATCGGTGACCAGTGATTTCAGGTCCCTAGGGGGGGCGCCACCCAATACGGATGGGAGCGCCGGGGGGAGGCGGCCATTGGCCCCTCCCACGGGGGGCGGCACCCATTACGGATGGGTCGCCCAGGGGGAGACGGCCATAGGCCCCTCCCAGGGGGAGACAGCTCTATGCCCCTCCCCAGAATTTCCTGGGGGCCGGATATCCGTTCCGGCGGAAGAGAGTGCGGGGAAAGGGGGGGAGTCCACGCTGTCCTTCTTACGGATACCTCGCACGGGAACTCGGATGACCTTAAGATGGCGTCGAGTGAAAGGGGGCCCCCACGACAAGGGAAGTTACAGTTGGCTGCGAGGGTAAAGTCCTCTGCGCATGCGCCACTCACACGTGAGGGCGGGAATTGGGTGATAGGGATCTGACACCGGTTAAGACCTTGCCGTTTGCCCTTAATGTTAGGATGTACAAATTCCAATGTAATGCATTTGTCATGATGTTAGACTCGGCTAGGAAATCTTTGTATTAGAGATTTGTTAAGGTTAGCCTGAATACCTGTCTTCATCAAATGTAATCGAAGTTGAATTTGTACATGATACATGAAACGTTTTAATTTAAACTTTTAAATTTTGTTTCATATTTTTAATAAATACGGCCGGGGGGGTCGCGAGGCCCCCCTGCCTTCCAAAAGTTCAAAACTGTGTCTGTCTCCTCCCATTGGGATTGGTGTTGGAAGGGGTGGCGGGCATCCCGGCCCATAAGTTGTACATGATTTGCAGACTTCCGTTATGTAGGTTCTCCAGGTAGGGACCAGTTTGCAGAGGTTCGGACAGCTTTGTTATATGAACTTCCATCTCACTGCACAGATGTACCCCCTTCCGTTCAGGTTTTCCGATTAAATAACCAGTCAGCAGCACTGTGGCATCAACATGTAATTGCATTTGTTTGGCAACTTGGCACAGTTGGTGGGGGCATCAGTCATTGTGCGCTAGACATGAATCCCAGCAGATAAGCAAACAAATAAATATGAACTTTTCTCTGATCTCACATTGAGTCACTTAAGAACCTTAACAAACGTATTGGTTATATATGGGTCTCTGACGTTCAAGGCTGCCGCCATTAGGGGGCGCAAGACGGGTGCTGCTGGAAACAGACGATTTCACCTCTGCAAGGAGTAGGAGAGACAAAATACTAGTGTGCCAGCTTTAATGCGGCAAAATGTCTCGCCCCAGGCCCTGTCCACCCGGGACTAGACAGGGGAAAAATAGCGGTTTCCCCATGGCATGCAGCGCTAAATAAACTTGTTAAATAAACAGGCGTGATAGATCGGGGCCATCCTTCCAGCCACCAGGGGATTCGGGGCTCCTACACCCCCTCTGAAAGATCCATAACTCATAAATACTGTATAAATGGGAGAGACAAGAGAGCGAAAATGACACCGCCCGAGGGCAAGAATATCCCATTTGACCGTGGCAAAAAAAGCCTTTCATCTCTTTGGGTGTCACCGCATAATAGCTATTAGGCATACATAAAGAATATTAATTTAGTTCTGTCGAGAAAATGATTTTTTTAGATTGGTCAGATCTAATATTAGAAATTAAAAACATTCTAGCTTTTATTTATTTATTTATTTGTTTGTATAGCGCTTTATGCTGTCTTAGCCCTTGCTTGATGGGGGAGCTAAAATGATCCCCAGAAAAGGATGTACTGACGGGAAAGGGTATTTGAAGGAGACCCCTTTTGCAAAGGACTGTGGCACTTAAAACAAGCATTGCCAAAGTCAACAGGTCTCGCTCTGCAGAGCCAGTATGTTTCAGCCAGTTTGCACACAAGCGTGGCTGCTCTTCAGCATGGCTAAACATTAGTGAGGTAAAGGAGAGTGGCGGGAGTGGAACCTCGTAAAGTGGAGTAGAGTGGACTTTTGCGGAGTGATGTAGAAGAGTTGAGTGGTGTGGAGTGGTGTGGAGTGAAGTGGCATAGAGTGAAATGGAGTGGTGCACAGGGTTGTAGAGTGAGTAGAGTGTTGTAGAGTGGAAGGGCATCGAGTGGAGTAGAGTGGCATAGAGTTTTGTGGAGTGGTGTTGAGAACAGTCGAGTGGTGTAGGTGGTTCATAGAGTGGAATAGAGTGTTGTAGAGTAGAGTGACATAGAGCAGAGTAAATTGTTGTAAAGTGGACTGACATAGAGTTGAGTATTGTAGGAGAGTGTAATGACACAGAGTGGAGCAAAGTGTTGTAAAGTGGAGTGCTGTAGATTAGATTGGAGTGGCGTAGTGTGGAGTAGTAGAGGGTAGCAGACAGGAGTAGTGTATCGTAGAAGAGAGTGGAATAAAGTGGCATGGAGTGGCATAGAGGGAATTGCGTAGTCCGTCGTAGAGTGGAGTTGTGTTCTAGAGTGACACAGAGTGAAGTAGATGGAGTAGAAGTTAATGTAGTGGAGCATCACAGAGTGGAGCATCATAGAGTGGAGCATCACAGAGTGGAGCATCACAGAGTGGAGCATCACAGAGTGGAGCATCACAGAGTGGAGCATCATAGAGTGGAGCATCACAGAGTGGAGCATCACAGAGTGGAGCATCACAGAGTGGAGCATCGCAGAGTGGAGCATCGCAGAGTGGAGCATCACAGAGTGGAGCATCATAGAGTGGAGTGTCGTAGACTGGAGTGTCATAGAGTGGAACATCACATAGTGGAGCATCATAGAGTGGAGCATCACAGAGTGGAGCATCACAGAGTGGAGCATCACAGAGTGGAGCATCACAGAGTGGAGCATCACAGAGTGGAGCATCGCAGAGTGGAGCATCGCAGAGTGGAGCATCGCAGAGTGGAGCATCACAGAGTGGAGCATCACAGAGTGGAGCATCACAGAGTGGAGCATCATAGAGTGGAGTGTCGTAGACTGGAGTGTCATAGAGTGGATTAGAGTGGCCTTGAGTGAAGTGGCATAACATAGAATGGGCAAAGTAGATTGGCATAGAGTGCAGTGGTGTAGAGTGCATTGGTTTTAATCTAAGCAGTGTAGAGTGAATTCACGTAGACTGCAGTGATGTATAGTAGAGTGGCGTAGAGTGCAGTGGCATAGAGGAGAGCGGTGCAGAGTAAAATGCAGTTGCAAAGAGTGCAGTGGCATAGAGCAGATTGTTTCAGAGTAAAGTGAAGTAGCGTAGATTTGAATGGTGCAGGGTAAAGTGCAGAGATGCAGAGTACAGTGGTGCAATAGTGTGGGGTGCAGTGTGCAGAATAGATTAGTGTGGTGTGGAGTGATGCAGAGTGTAGTGGCGCAGAGTATAGTGGTGTAAAGTGCATTGGAGAACAATACAGTAGAGTGGGGTAGAGTTGAGTAGTGCAAAGAAGAGTGCAGTGCCATGGGGTTCAGTGGCATAGAATGCATTGGCATAGAGTACAGTGGTGCAGAGTAGAGTGAAGTAGCATAGATTGGAGTGGTGTAGGATAGAGTGGAGTGGTGCCGGGTAAGGTGCAGAGATGTAGAGTACAGTGGCATACAGTGCAGTGGCATAGAGTGGTGTACAGTACAGTTGCATGGGGTGCAGTGGGCAGAATAGATTATAGTGGTGTGTAGTGGTGCAGAGTATGGTGGTGTAGTATACAGTAGAGTGGAGTAGAGTTGAGTGGTGCAGAGTACAGTGCAGTGGCATAGACCACAGTGGCATAAAGTGCATTGGCATAGAGAAGAATGGTGCAGAGTAGAGTGGTTCAGAGAGCAGTGGCGTAGAGTACAGTTGTGCAGAGTAGAATAGAGTGGCGTAGAGTGCCATGACATAGAGCGATGCGGTGTAGAGTGGCGTAGTGTGCAGTGGCATAGTATGCAGTGGATTAGAGTGCTCTGGTGCAAAGTAGAATGGTGTTGTGTTCAATGGTGGAGCTTGCAGTCTTGCAGTGTAGAGTGGCGTAGAGTGCTGTGGTATAGAGAAGAATAGAGCGGTGTACAGTGCAGTGACGTAGAGCACGATGGTACAGAGTAGTTGGCGTAGAGTGTAGTGGTGTGGAGTGCATTGGTTTTGAGTAAAGTGGTATTGAGTGCATTGCAGTGGCTTAGAGTAGGGTGGCATTGAGCACAGTGGTGCGACTAGAGGGGTGCAGAGTAGTGTAGAGTGGCATGGAGTGGCACAGCGTAGAGTGCAGTGAGGCTGAGTGGAATAGAGTAGCACAGATTGCAGTAGCAAAGAGTAGATTGTTTCAGAGTAAAGTGAAGTGGCGTAGAGTGGAGTGGTGCAGGGTAGAGTGCAGAGAGATGGAGTAGTGGCATAGAGGACAGTGGCTTAGAGTAGAGTGGAGCAGAGTAGAGTAGAGTGGCATAGAGTGTAGTGGCGTAGAGTGGAGTGGTGCAGGGTAGAGTGCAGAGAGATGGAGTAGTGGCATAGAGGACAGTGGCTTAGAGTAGAGTGGAGCAGAGTAGAGTAGAGTGGCATAGAGGACAGTGGCTTAGAGTAGAGTGGTGCAGAGTAGAGTAGAGTGGCATAGAGTGTAGTGGCGTAAAGTGGAGTGGTGCAGAGGAGAACTGAAATATGGTTGATGTTTCTACTACCGTGTTACAGCAAGAAAAAAAAGGCAGGACCTTCTTTGCACAGTGACTGATGGTAGTTGTTTTATTAAGGGCTCACGAGCGAGCGCAGCGGTAATTGTTAGGGTCAATGTTGGCAATTGGCTCTTTATGTAAAGTCGTATTTTGCACACCATGCCACCTCAGTAAGGACTGAGATGTGGCCCCAAGTGGTGACCAGTGGCTGAGATTAATTGAAGCATTCCATCCATCACTTTTTTTATACTTTAGTGCGTCACCCTAAGTGGGACAGATTGGCCCAGACATGGTTCCTGTGCACACTGTGTCAATGGAACCAAGGTACACCTGGCTGATAAGCCCTAACTAGGGTGAAATGCTTCCTGGGTTGCTCGTGTTCCGGTTCAGGGAAGACCTTCGCCTTACAATTCGGGTAAGACTGGTCCCATTGGAGCAGCGTCAGGACTGATTTAGTACGGTTGGGTCCAAATTAAAGTGGCATGGGGTGCAAAATATCAATGGACTGGGATGCTACAGAAGTAATTACCAGTAGCTGAGATAAATTCATACAAGTTGTGTACCCACTGTTTCTGCATCATAGTAATGAATGACCAGATTTATTGCTCTTAGTGCAAGCCATTTTTTAAAAAGAGTTTTATATAGCGCGAACTTTACCAAAATAGGGAATCAGAGCGCTTTACATATCACCAGTTACATTATATGAGAACACACATTCATTTTTGTTAGGCAGGGGAGAATAAGTGATTTGCCCAGAATCACAGGATGTTTTGGCGTCATTACCGAGACTCGAACCCAGTTCCCCAGGTCCGAGGTTGAGCGCCCTAGCCGCAGTCGCGGCCGGTAGTGGGAGTGCCCGCCGGGCGGTGACGTGGGGACGGGGAGGGAAAGGGTGGGGGGTAGTAATGTATGGATTACGGACTTTAACATGTAAGTAAACATAAAAATAAATAAAACAAATTTCGTTGCGCGCACTGCATCACCAAATGCGATGCAGTGTGTGCAACGAAATTCGTTTTATTTTTTTTATGTTTACTTACCTGTTAAAGTCCGTAATCTATACATTACTAATCTCCTACCCTGCCCCTCCCCCTCCCCACGTCACCGCCCGGCCGGTACTCCCACTACCGGCCGCGGCTGCCTAGCCGTTAGGCCAACTCCTCTCCCCTATACGTAAGCCATACGTAATATATAGAATTATAGATGGGTAATTGCGAAAAAAAGAAGGATATTTTGTCACAGAGCGGTTCTGATTGATATCAAATAGACAACATGAGTGAAGCTTGAGTTTTCTATAATGTCACTCAGAACCACATATATGTTCCAAGCCCGTCCAATAACGGGGATGTATTTCACCGGGAACGGTGGTTGTTGTGAGGGAGATCAAAGAGACAACACGAGCCATAGATAACAGATGCCAAGTTGCATAGTCACACATCCCTCCGCACTCATACCTTGATATCATTCATTCATTCATGATTTACAGATCTGCACGCCTGATCAAACATGCCAGCCTTGGCAGCCTATAACTAATCTGTTAATTACTTTGTCAAACTCTGCAGTGACCTTTTATTTATGCCCCTCCACCCTCCATTTACGACGTGTCAATCAAGGATTCCTCACATTCCAAAGAAATGTATATCATCCACAGCATTCACCTAAAGGTCATGATTCCTGTATGTCACTTCTCATATGCCCACGGTGCTCACATGATGGACGTATACGGCGCTAACTCGAGGAATGTACTGACAGCATAAGAGTCCTTTTCTAGTCTCATCAGGACCTAAAGATCTCACCCCTTCACCTATCATGACATCTATAAAAATACTAAAAGGGAGGGCTTGGTCGAGCCACTGAACAGTAAAATCTACACATGTTTTCAGAATGACCAACAAACATGCAAATGTCTAGGAATTTGATTATTTGGAAATTCGCCTCGTAAACATTAATTGTGGATATCCTGAAAACAATGGGCATATTATCAAGGGGGTTTATCTCCGCTTTTTTGGCTTTAAAAGCCAAGAAAGCGGAGATAAAATTATCTCCCTATTACCTAGCTGTCGCTAACACCAGTTAGCGACAGCTAGTAGGAGATAGCGACCATCTTGGGCCCCACTTTGCATGTCAGTGATATTTATCACTAATGACATGCAAAGTGGTTGTGCCAAGATGTTAGCGACTGAAAACAGTCGCTAACATCGCTATCTCCTATTACCAACTTTTGGAGATATTCGCACTAAGTGCGAATATCTCCAAAAGCTAACACCTGCCCTGAGCAGTTCTTAGCCATGTTATCCAATGGGAGGTGGATAACATGGCTAAGAGCATTAGCTCGGTAATGCATGAATATCGCTGACTTTTCAGCGATATTCATGCATTGGGGCCGATTTTTATCGCATTTGCGATAAACCTTGGTAATACCAAGGTTTATCTGCGATAAAAATCGCCGCAGCTCAGCGTTAATTTTTTGTCTCTAACCAAGCAATAGCGATAATTATCGCTATTGCTTGGTAATATGCCCCATTGACCTTATGTTACTATTCGGTGGTTGAACAGGCCTGGCTCTATGAGCATTAGTACTCCATCGACACTGGGTTGATGAACACAATTGTTACTTATCTTCTGTGGTCTCTCTCCTTATTGGAGGATGGCATTTGGCCCAAAATCATTCTCCCTTTAGCCTTTGCATCCCAACACCAACCTGTGCCTCAGACTCGTTGACCTTGACATCCCTTTAAAGACCACTCAGTGACATCTTGCTTCAAGTTCATAGTACCTTAGAGACAATTAGACAGACAGATCAATAAAATAACGATTGTTAATGATTCATACACATCAGCAGTTCCAATATTTCTTCATTTATTGCGCAACAAGAGCATTTTGGCCAGAAAAGCTTTGCGTTGCTCAAGATTCTGGTTCCCAGGCCAGTATCGATTTTGGTGGGAACATAAAGACAGTGCATGCATTGACCATCCAGGCTAATATACAGCTGCAAATTTTCAATGGGTGTATAAAAGGGGCGAACATGATATGGAAAGCAATTATTTTGACTCTTGTAGTAGGAGGTGAGATAAATCTTGACCATAGGACACTCAGTAATTGATGACGGGTCTACAGCAACAGAGTTAAAAAGGGAGAGGTAGAAATAGATGGAAGCACTAGAGTTCCAATGGGATGCATGGAGATCTGGGTGAGACAAGGAGGTACTGAGTGGTCGAACACAGGTTTTGAGTGGGCACCTAATGACTGAGATCTCGCAGGAGGTAGTCTGCGGAGGAATTGCTGATTCTTTGCTCACTGGGCTGCATACTACCCTGTTTGTTGGGGAACAACCACTTGACCTGATGACAAAGGTATGTTGTGGGTGTGTGACTGAAAAGATTGCACACACTGCTTTTGGTGAAATCTAGTGCTTGAACCAATGGGGCAAAGAAGAATTGGGGATCACCTGCCAGACTGCTGAAGTTTAGAGGACTCAGTGTCTTGATTGTAGGGAAAGGAATGATTGATAGAATTATGTGTATAAATAGTAGGTGGTGCTACTAGTATGCACAGCATATTTCCACTGATATAGTTTTGCGAAGTTCTTGGCCAAACACCCGCAACCCTACCTCATTTACCGCCTGAGCATGGGCAGTGAATTCAGCTTTCTGTCAGAGCTACATCTTCACTCTTCTACAGTCACATAATGCAATACAATTCCACCCCTCCTCCCTGCAGAATATGATGAGGGGCCCCTGAGCCTCCCATATCTCACAGATATTCATTGATCTTGTGCTAAATGGGCCTCCTTGCCCTTGTAACGCATACTCCTGCGCCGCAGAGGCTGCAGGAGTGTGTGTTACACCCATGCTCTTCGGATCTATACCATCCCAGCTCCTAGTCATCCTCTGCTGCAGAAAGAGGGGGCAGCAAGTGGCAGGAGGAGGAGAGAGCTGTGGCATTGGTGGGATCAGTCACATGGAGCAAAGGCCTCAGTAGTTCTCAGGAGTTGGGGGTCTGCAGTCGCGCTCTGTCTTCTGAGTCCTCTTAAAGTTTAGTACTGGCATGGAGCAGGTCAGTGACAACCAGGATGGTGAGACTGTTGGCGGAAGATCCAGGGACTGCCCGTGGGTCGCCTGGGACACGAGAGGGCAGCTAAATATGAGATTTCATAGTGATGTGTCTGCAATGTGAATAACTAGCAACGGCAGGCTTGTAAATGTAAATTGATACTTGTATAGCACACTACTCACCCGCAAGGGTCTCAAGGCGCTTGTACGAATACCGCTGTGGAACCCATCCTGGCTTTCCCTGTGAGGCGTCCACTCCTGGGCACCCCCAAGGTGGAGGCCAGGCATCCTTAGCGTTGTGGGGGCCGTTGTGGAGATTAAGCAAGCTATTGCCCAGAGTTGGACTCCATGATTAGAATAGGCAGGAGGCAAGAAATATCAGGTCAGTGGAATTTTTGAGCCCAAGACCCGCCGAGGCGGGGAATTGAACCCTGGTCCCGGGCTAGACCTCTGCATCAGGGTCTGCCGCTCTAACCATTGAGCCACACTTCTCCCCTGCCACTCTAACCATTGAGCCACACTTCTCCCCTGCCACTCTAACCATTGAGCCACACTTCTCCCCTGCCACTCTAACCATTGAGCCACACTTCTCCAATCTTGCGCTCAGTCCTGCTCAGATTCCACGTCTTCCTCTTTTTGGCAGACCATGTAAAGGTTCAGCCAATGAGAGGAGGATGCAGAATCTTGAGGACTCGCTCACCAAAAATTAGGACTCTGGCAGCATTTCTGTTTTCTCCATTACCTGCCCTGCCTGCGCTCATAACTACCTCACACACACAGACTGATCATGCGAGAATGGGTAAACATGGAAATCACCCACCCGACCTTGCATGCCCGCTGTGTGTCTAGGCAATGCTCCACTACGCTTCTTCTTCTGTAATCAATTGACAGCAATAGAATGTCAATATTCTCTCTGCTCCCTGACTGGCAGCGCTCTGTCCCAAACCCCATTTTGATGGACCACCCCCGTTGTCAACAAATACTTTTTAGTTATAGACCTGGAACAACCTTTCCCCCCAGGCTCCTTACAGCCCCCTCACTGGCAGACTTTAGAAAGAGACTCAAAACCTAGCTCTTCTACTGAGACACAGCGCCCAGATACATCTAGCGGTGACAGTGTTGCACTTTACAAATGCTGTTTGTGGTTGTTCTTGTTGTAGAGCTGAGGTCTCTATAGGTGACCATAGACCCTGTCCCAGGTGGGTGGACAATGGACCGGTTATGTGTCATCATGCAGAATATCACTGTCTTCTGCAAATTTTCTTATGCAGGACCATTTTGTTACTGTTCAATAAGGGAGCAGGCAGCATCAATTGACACCAAACGTGTTCCTCATGCGAATGTGAAACCCTTTTCAACATTGTGAAGTTATCTATAGAGTTTCGGTAAGTTTGTAGAAGCCATCTTTGCAATGTAGAACAACCAACTTGGCTGTTAAAGATTCCATTATCATAGTTGTCTTTAATTATACAACAAGGTATCTGTCTGATCGTGCTGGAGTCATGGTGTCTGATTGGAAAATTGATGGCGCTAGATTGAGAGGTGTGGGCTGAGGTGACAGTGAAGTAAATAATTTCCTTTATGGGTGATATGAATGGACAAAGAGCCATCCTGGGGCAGATGAGTGTGAAGCAGTCCAAGATATAATATTTAAGGTTGGTGGAGTAAGAAGAAAATAATAATAGTTACAAATGTGTGTGAAGATGGTAGGAGAAAACAAAGGAGCAGATGCATCCACCAAGGAATGTGGTGCAAACTGAGAACAGAAGAGGACTGAGTGCTGACCGCTGGAGGTCTCCGATGAGAAGATGTCAGACTGGAGAGTGAGATGTTCCATGAGACTCAAAAAGAATGATCAGAAAGATCAGTGCAAGTCTAGTAATAGTTAGGATGGTGATGGCAGGGAAGTGGAGAGATCTGGAATGTTCAACACTGGGGAGAGCTCAAGAGGTATGAAGATAGAGGAAAGGAGACTCTGGGCTGAGGCAATGACTGATCACACAAGAGATGGAATGACAAGCAGGGGATCTAGCAGGTTGAAACTAGTGTGACGCAGGGTGAAGCACTGTTACAGACTTTTAGAGAAGGGAGATTGAGAGGCATTAGGCACTGGATGAAGGATCTTTTTTTGTAGAGGTATGACTACAGCAGATGCACAGTGAAGGTAAAGAGCAAATTCATCCAAGACAGGACTCAGAAGGAGCGAGCCACGGGTTCAATTGTGTGGGATTTTAATTACCCAGAGGTAAAGGGGTCTTGATTCAAGGGTAGGCACAGGAGAGAAGACGGAACGCTTGGAAGAGTGGGTGGAGACCAAAGGTGGTGAAGGTGGAAAGAGGTATTGTAGTGAGGCCATGGCAGAGATCTTTGAAAATAAGTAGGAGACAAAGTCTTCAGGTGAAGGGAAGATGCAAAGTTAATGGAGAATAGTCCACTGAAGGTGTAGGCAAGTCGATGAGGTTGTGAACACAATGAGGAACTAGGGGGTATATTAGCACGGGCAATTTTGCCGCTTTAGCAGGACTTTTTCCAGCTAAAGCGGCGATATTTTTATCGCCCTATCAGCAAGCTGTCGCTAGCAAAAGTTAGCGACAGCTTTTAGGCGATAGCGACCGGTTTGGGGCCCGCTTTGCATGTCAGTGATATTTATCGCTAATGACATGCATAGTGGGCGTACCCAAACTGTTAGCGACTGAAAGCAGTCGTTAACACAGCTATCTGCTATTAGCAACACAGGCTTAGCGATAAAAAAAGTCACGCTAAGTCCGATTATCGCTAGAATCTAACACCTGCTAATAGGATGACTTACCTGTATATTCAATGGGAGATAGATTTTCAGGTTAAGCCCCCATTGGCGCTAATGCATGAATATCACTGGCTTTCCAGCGATATTCACGCATTTCGCCACTATTGCTGGATATTTTAGCACAATGGAGAAAAACGTTGCTAATAGCATATTTTCTCCGCTAACATATCCAGCGATAAAAAAAAAACATGCTAAGCGCGTTTTGCGATAAATATCGCAATTCCTTGCTAATATGCCCCTAGGTCCTGAAAGTAATTAGGTTTTGCAGTCTTGTGGGCTGACCAAAAGGCAGATGCTCAGTTGTCTGGGTTTTATGGTATTTACAAACAAGTGCCTGCATATTGATGTTTAATGAGTGGGTGAAATGAGTGATCCAGAACTGTGAGCACGTGGACAACAGGAATGAAGTCTCTTTGAGGGTACTGGTCGACTGCTGTTCACAGTGTAGGTGAAGTGGTTGAATGCAGTGAAATTTAGCAGAGGACATTGTGGATTGAGGATTATAGGCATGGATTTTGCAGAATATTTCAGTTTCTAGAATGGTTACTGTGTGTGTGTGTGTGTGTGTGTGTGTGTGTGTGTGTGTGTGTGTGTGTGTGTGTGTGTGTGTGTGTGTGTGTGTGTGTGTGTGTGTGTGCGTGTGGGTGTGTGTGTGTGTGTGTGTGTGTGTGCATGTGCGTGTGCATGTGTGTGTGTGTGTGTGTGTGTGTGTGTGTGAGACTGAATTAGTGACTGGGGTAACTATATATTCAAAATGCAGTACAGGAAGGGGGTGCAAGGGCACCAATCAAATCAGAGAGGGAGTTGTAAATACAGCACAGTCACAAAGAAGGGCCACTAGACACTCAAGGGTGGGGAGGTGCATTGAGGGATGCACCAATCACTCATATGGGGGAGGGAGTTGCGTTATACTGACAATGAGAAACACAGCGGATGCAGTTTTTCAAGTTCTAGCAATTCCTCCAATAGGTTCAGTACCATAGGCACAATTCCAAACACCTTTGTGCTTTAAAGGCCATTTAAAATTGACCCTTTAATATCCCTATTGATCATGCATTTGCTACTATCCTTTAGGGGCCAGATGACTAACTTTACTTTTTGTGATTACCAAACAGAAAAGTTTTGTTATTCTCTATTTGGTCAGCACAAACAGTAATGCACTAAAGTGTGCTTGACACTGTTTGCGATTCCCAGTGGGTCGCAAAAAAACCTACCTCATTAATATTGATGAGGTAGTTCTCGGTTTGCAACCCGTAGGTAATCGCTAAAATCACGGGGATGGTGGCCTGCTGGAGTCAGCAGACCACCGTGACTGTGATTGCTTTTAAATATAGCAATGTTTTTAAAAAATGCAGCCCATTTTCCTTAAAGGAAAATAGGATGTGTTTCAAAATGTAAAATGAAAAGTTTTGTTTCATTTCTTAAGAGCAGGCAGTGGTCCGTGGGACCACTGCCTGCTCTTAATAAAACATTTTTGTTGACATTCCCAAAGGGGAAGGGGTTCCTTGTTTTCCCCTTCCCAATTGCAAATGAGTTTCCACCAAATCGGAGTTGGCAGTAAAATGCAAATGTTTTGTGACCACATTTTAGTCGTAAAACATTCACTCATACTACTGCGAGTCGCTATTAGGAAGAAACGCCCTAAGCACGCCCCTTCTTAGTACTGATTCGCAAACCCATTTTGCCAAATTGCAAACTAGGGTTTTGTACATATAAAAAAACAATGTGTGGTTGCAAACGGCCCGATTCACAAAATGTGAGCTCAGATAAGCTACATACATCTGGCCTGTGCAACTTTCAGTTTTGCTCATCAGGATAGCCACATGTTCAGTAATGTTTCCCGAACATGAGTGCAATAGCCAAGTGCAAAGTGATCCATTCAGAAGAGAGAGGGATGGTAAATGTATAGTAAGTGATGCTACACCAGTCTACATTTTCACACTGAGAACTTGCTTTTCCCAGGGCAACAGTACTCTACAGCAATACTTATTAGTCTAAGGGCCTGATTTGGATGGGTTATGAAGGCCTCCTAACATAATTTGCTCCTTCCAAATCTGATCTGAAATGTGTCTTTCCAACCCACTCAGAAAGGTTTCCAACCAACTGAGTACGATGCGAGTTAGGCATTAGGAATATCCGGATCTAAACCCGACGGCATTTGGAATGACCGAGCCATAAGAAGTAGAATTATACGTCTCCTAGGCCGCGTTTACAAACAACCGAGTACGATGCTGGATTTGGACAGCCTTTCCCAATCTTGCCTTCCTACTCAAATGGCCAGTAGGAATCAGATTTTGGGGGCCCGTAGAGGTCCCCTCTTCACTGAGTCTTCCCAATTGGACCTGTGGGGGTACCCACTGTTCCCCCCTTACCAGCCATGCATAGAGTGTCAGTCACCAGGGGGTGGCCACCACAGGGTGCCCTATTTTCCCAGCCACCCCTTTCATCAGTGGGAGCCTATGCAATCGGTCAGAACAAAGGCTCCCATTGAAGTCAATAGTAGTCCAACCAAATCGTCTCCGGAAGCATCCGGATGCATAGTACTCGGTCGGTTGGACACTCCCGATCTGATTAGGTTGGAAACCATTCCCAAACCCATTCGGTCGGGAAGCTTTCCAAATCGCATCAGAATCGGGCCTTAAGTTGGGTGTGTAAAGCTGAGATGTCAAGCAATTTGCAATTTCTTGCATGGACCAGCAGTCAATAGGTTAAGACTTCAGAGAGCATGTGAAGCAAGCTGTTTTACCAATTGTAATCCCTTGAATACCAAATGAAAGGACACCACACAAGGTATATATCAAATATATATGTATTTATTCTAAACACCACCCCTCTGCACTCTTTATGAGGTCAGAGGTAAAAGTACATCACAAGTTACTCAATTAGCTTACGATAAGTTGCACAATACACGGTAATGCCCTAGGGGCCTCACGAAAACAAATACAAGGAAAGTGGTATAAGAACCACGTCTGGAATAGAAAGCAGGCATAGGGCCTAGGGAATCGCTGGGGCTACACTAAAAAACCAAAGTTTAGGAAGTAGGAGGCCCACGGGAGACGCGTCCAGTGTCTAAACACAGTTGCGAGTTACCATTGACTTATAATGGGAAACGTACAAGTTACAAATTTAAAGAATAAGGACACTTCTGATTTAACTACGATGGAACCCTTTTAGACTAAGACCCTTGGAGGGCCAAGCACCTTGGTGCTACCAGTGGACCAGTGTTACCTCACCCACGGAAGCCGGGTGCATAGGTGTCGGGTTTTGTCGTCGATTTCAATGGAGATCTGCAAAGAAGTGCTGCAGGCGACCAGGTGAAGAGTGTCCGGGTGGATCCAAGGGTGGATCGAAGATCTGAAGAACCTGAAAGCAGAGGGGACAGAGTCTGGGTCACTAGCCAGTGACCAGGAAGGTACCAGGAAGGAACCAGGCGATGTTGTGTTGATCTCAGGTGAAGAGGTGAAGCTTGTCTCTGCAGCCACGAGGACCAGGAGGCGTCGACGTCAATCAGGAACTGGATTCGAGCTGTCCCACAAAGGATCTAGTTGACTGCGGTGTTGGTGTCCGGATTGGACCGAACAAGCCTTGGCTAACGCAACCCACACAGGAAGGGAAGATTGGCTTCGAGTCAGACCAGCAAGGTCTGGGGAGCTTCTCCTTTGCAAGGAAGCGGGAGCAATCCTGGAGCAACCAGGAAAGAAATTTAAGTTCAAAGAAAAGTCTTCAGAAGGCTCACTAGCTAATGGGCTAGCAAAGGGGACGACGCATCAAGCTGAAATGCAAAGGCAGGCCCCACGCAGCACTCATGGAGTGTGGAGGGCTGTGCTTCGGAGCAAATAGTGCTCGGGTCTGGGGTTTCTCGTGCCCCAATGCAAAATTGCCTGGGTACCTCAGGAGTTGAGCAGTTAGCAAAATGCAGGATGTCCAGTAGTTCCGGTCCCACAGCTCTCGTGTCCAGTGCGGGTCTCAGATTTGCTGGGATGTAGAGCAGGGTCTGAGATGTCTGGAAGTCTATGTCCTGAGTCGCTGAGTTGTCAGGGTCGGCGGGAGCATCAACAAAGCAGACCAGCAAGTTACTGGTGGTGCCTGTTTGCACAGGGTGGTCACTTCTTGACCACAAGGGAGATGTCTTCCGTCTTCTAGTCAGAATAGAATGTCGAAGGTCCAAGAGTTCTAAATCAAGGTTTCATTCCAGGATAATCCAAAGTCCTAGGGACACAGCTCCTATACTTATACTAAGAAAAGGAGTTGGATTACCTGCTAGGTCCCTCCTATGGGTGGACCTGGGAAGGGGGTGGTTACACCCCTTTCCCTTTGTCCAGTTTCACGCCAGAGCAGGGATGGAGTGCCCCAGCAACTGGTTTGAACCGGGCTATGCATGGAGCACCTTGTGTACACTAACTCCTGTCTGGGGTGGTGCCAGCACCTCCCCTGACAGGAAACCTATTGTCCAGGCCTCCCCTGCCGGAGTTTCATCCAGCAGCAGGAGGTCAGACTCGTGTCTGTGGCAGCAGCATCCATTTTGTGATGCTGAGGCTCTGTTTAACTTTAACAGGGTAAAGCAGTAACTACATGTCTTCTCCCTCTAGAAGAGTGGAATGTTACCCCCGCCGCCAGGACTGGCGAGGGGGTAGGATTCCAAAGTGTTTGACACCTTACACGACATGTTTCGATAAAGCGCAAACCAAAGTTAGCATTAACAGCGAGGATTATAATGCACTTAAGAGTATATGGTATGGCTATATCATAGAACAGCCATAAGGAGATGGTTCCGAAAGCTGCAGAGGGGCTCAGCTCAAGCTAGGGCACCCTCTCACATAAAACCAAGCACTCTGCCTCCAGGATTGCTAAGGCCTGCCATAGGAGTGATTTATAGGTTACTATGTGTCTATATATAAGGTAGAAATAGGTATACCATATCTAAGTAAGGGGTGATTACACCACCTTACCCAGGCTGGGTGAACACCCTGTGGTGTCAGTTTGGAGGGCCAGCCAGGGGTGGCATAATACATGCTTCAGTCCCTGGTAGGCCTTGGATGCACCTATGCCCTGGGTACCTATGGTACACTATAGAGGTGACCCAATACCCAATCTGGTATGTACCTAAAGTACATGGAGTCCGTTTTACAGTGAGAGCAGATAACCTGTGGCCCTGAATAGCAGGATCCCAGGCCAACTAAGTCGAAAACCAGCAAAACACTAGGCAAAAAGTTGGGGTAACCATATAGTCAGATATCCACCATCCTACACACAAGACATGCCCAAGGGCATTGCTGATGCTCCAGTAGATAGTCTATTCGAGAGGCAGCTTTCTCCCCGCTAACGGTCGGGACCGCTCGTGACTGCCTGTGTTGAGAAAATCTCGCATGGGGCCATCCTAGCGCCGAAAAATTACACTAGGGGATGCCAATTACTCCTCGCACTTGCCAACTTAATGTTGGCGAACAGCGCACAAGCAAACCACCTACCATGCAAAGGTTGGCAGAGTTTTGCCAGAAATCTGGTTTACCACCATAACTCTGCAGGAGTGAACACCGCTGGCTGAACGGAATTAATCACCCACACCTACACAGCAGCTCACCAGGTCCTAAAAAGATGGGTACTCCTTCTTTCCCATTACAACAATCAATCAATCAATCAATCAGAGTACTTGTAGAGTGCGCTACTTACCCGTGAGGGTCTCAAGGCGCCGGAGGGAGGGGGGTGCTGCTACTGCTCAAAGAGCCAGGTCTTGAGGAGTCTTCTGAAAGCGAGTAGGTCTTGGGTCTTCCGTATGTGGGTAGGGAGAGTGTTCCCAATCTTGGTGGCAAGGTAAGAGAAGGATCTGCTGCCGGAGGTCGTTCGTTGGATGCGGGGGACACCGACAAGGGCGAGGCTGGCCGAGCGGAGCTGGCGGGTGGGGGTGTAGAAGCTGAGTCTGCTGTTCAGCCATAGGGCGGGACTTGTGGCATTGAGGAATCTGAAGTAGACTCTGCAAAGGCTGCTATTGTGTTTCCCCACTGTCACTCAGTATTAGAGGAAGAACCGAATTACAGCAGGGAAGCCCATTCCTGCATCAGAAGTCCCTGTGGGTTAATCTAGCAATGCAAACCTTTATCCCAGAAGTAAGGATTCATAAGCTGCCATCCCAAAGGTCAAAGATTTACAATTTTCTTACTACTACACCTTTTGAACAGCCAGAAACCGAGAAGCTATGCACATGTGCATTTTAAGGTGATATTATATGTTGTTTAGGATTTTTAAAATTAATTTCTGATGCTGGAAACATGGGTGATGGTTCACCAAAATGCATGGGGTAGTGGAAGTGGCATACCTTTTGACCTTAATGATATCACTAGAAGTGACATCATAAGACCCTTGCAGGAACCCTTGCAGGAACGCATGTCACATGATCCGAATCACACAATTGGCATTACTAATATTTCAAAATAATTCCATGATTAGTATAACAACACAATACAGACAAATATCTATATAAGATACCACCTATATTATGGTGTTGAAGTTCTGGGGCATAATACCTGCCCTGGATTCTAGAACACGAAAAAAGCATGTCAGACAGATCTCTCTAATAGAGGGTTTCTCCTCCCCAATAAAAGTTTCAAAAGATCGGTGTGCATTAGTGCATTTAAAGCACAATTTTCACATAGATTTGATAAAATGTCATAAGCGCTGAGAGGGCACTCCCTAAATAGTTAAAACCTTTCGTGGTGTGCCAAGCCATTGAAACTTGATGTTCCTCAGAAGTTTACCCCATTTTTAGGTCGAAGCCTAACGTAAGACTGCGCACCAGCGTAGTCTCGCTGGTGAGATTTAGTGATACAGGGGAGATTCACTAGCGGGCTCTAAGCCCCCGCCCCTCTTTTCCATTGGCTGGCGTCACCGTTCATGCTACACGGTGGCCAGCAATTGGAAAAGAGCTTCCAGTGATGTGCACTTTTCTCTTTTAGAGCTGTCCCATTTGGCCTGGCTCCCCTGACTTCCTGCTGAGTAAAAGGTCTGTTCTCAACTTTATGGGTCCAAACAGATGGCCCCATAAAGAAGATAATAAACCTTTTACGCCAGCAGGAAGTCCGGCCGAGCCCGTCCAAGTGGGACGGCAGAAAAACAGAAAAGTCTCCTTCTGGCGACCGTTTGTTTTTCTTCTAAACAATAAATGTGCGAGTTGACTCACTCGTGATTCCACTGCCTTTTTATGCGGCATAATGACCCCATTTTATCGGATCTCTCGGAGACTTGTTTCCCATTTTAAGCCCAGAGCCCCAACCTGCTCACTTTTCTGTAACCTGTGAAATAAAAGAGTAACGTTGCTCTCTTATCGCTCTGCAGAGTCACTGCGACATAAACTCTGGTCACTGTAATTCTATGGGTTTTCGAATCTGAATGTTCTGGTGAAGCTCCCCACGCACTGTGTGGGTAAAGGGAAGCACTTATAGAGCCGTCACTGGGAGATGAGGACGTAGGAGATTTTCGCACTGTTCTTGGCTGAACGATCTCAGAGCACGGCGCGCTAGGATCCCGCGTAGTCACACCCCCTGCTTTCTCTCCTCCCCTCAGGCGGGTTTGTTTTCGGTTTCTTTTCACATGGGCATCCTGGTCTCGGTAGCTGCTGCTGCTCTCGGTCATGGAGGAGAGAGTGCAGCGCCGGGCTGCACGGAGCCAGGACCCAGCTGTGGGTCGCACGCAGGCCAGGGTCTGGGACTCCAGTGAGGCGGGTAGGAGTTAGGGACTCGAGTGACCCCTTCTCGAAGAAAGGAAACAGAGGGAGGAGTCCCCGGAAAGGCAGCGTCTGAGGGAGGGAATCAAATGAACCCATCCCCACTGGAGGAGATAGGGGACCCAAGGAAGGCCGCCCCAGGGACTCAAGTGATCCCTACCCCGGTGCAGGGGACAGAGGCCCGGGGGAGAGCCGACCCACGGCCCGGCACCCGGTCGAGTCGTTCAGGGAGGTCGGTCGACTGGGGTTCATAATGAGCCCTTATCTCGGGTCTGTGGTAGTGGCCCAGGAGCAGGCCGTGCTGGGACCCCCAGCAACCCACTCTTCAGGGAAGGATGGAAGGCCCCTATTGGAGCCCATACATAGGCTACTGGTGAACCCCTCTCTCAGGCAGGAGGCAATGCTGGGCCCCCACTGATTCCCTCTTTAGAGAGGGAGCCAGAGTCCCCAGGGATGGGAGCTGGGCCCCAGAAAGTGGGCGTGCAGGGCCATCCTCTGCTCCCATGCCTAGGGAGGGAAGCTGGGCCCCCGGTGTAGTGCATAGAGTAAGTCGTCCTATGGACCACACCGAACATTTCCATGGGGAGGGCAATCGAACACCAGGGATCGTCCATACTGGGCCCGTCGGTAATGCCGCTCCTGGAGAGAGGGAGGACAGTCCCCCAGGACTGCAACTGGATGTAAGTTCAGATCTTTTTGATCCCCTCTTAGTGCTTTACTCCCCAAAGGTACCATTGCCCTTTCCTGAGGTACGTGCCTTCAACAACTTGGCTGAATACGAAAGTTTTCAGCGCCGGGGAGGGGTCCCCAGAGCCCGGGCAACAAGGGCTGTCAAGTCGCGCAAAGGCAAGAAACCTCCACCTGAGCGTGTCCAGCATCTCAAGAACCTGATTGTCTGCGAGGACACGAAGCCCCGACCCCCAGGAAGGGACACCAGGGCCCCAAGAATGTGCTCACCAGGATGCCATGAGAGTGTTTGTTTTTTAATATGTGGAAGCACTTAATCTCCCTCAAATGTATTTTCTCTTCTTATTATGGGTGCATTCTGACGTCAGAACGTGCCTATAATAAGAAAATAAGCATGGGCGGAAAATCCGTTACGCTCGCAGATTTTGCAGATTTTTGGTAAATTCGCAATCCGCGAACGCTCGCGAATTTACCGAAAATCCGCAAATTTGCACGCAGAGGATTTTTTTTCTTTGCGGTGTAAGTTCGCAATTGCGAACATGTAGGTGCGGCGGGCAGCAACAATCTCGCACTCGCGAAATTACAAAAATTGCAATTCTGCACAAGAAATCTACTAGCAAGCAGCATAGACCTTCTGAAAATGATGATTTTTATCAGAATAACTCCTCAGGTTGACATTTGCCTGCACTTTTTTGGATTTGAGGCCTTTTGATTTTCTTTGGATAACTTTTGGATTAGAAATCAACTTTCTCATATAAGCTTGGTGGGGCATTACAGTTGCTGTAATGCTGTTCTGCAGAAAAACGAGTTTTGCAAAAGTGAAAGCAGGTTCAAAAGTTCAAACTCATCATTAGTAACCGTTCCCTGTAGTGCTTCCTGACAAGGGCCCCTCCAGAGTTCAGTTGCTAGTTGCAACAATTGCATAACCCTGCTCTGACCCTCACAGCAGGCTCATAGAATAGCTACAAGTAGGCCACAAAGGTCCTGGAAAAAAAATTGCACTGCAACAGAAAGCAAATTACAGATAAGGAAGCAGGTGCCAGACTGGAATTTTAAAACAGTGACACATTAATAAATCAACCCCAAATTAATTCATGTCAGTTGAAGCAGGCAGGTGTGCTTGCTTTTTCCCCTCATAATCTACAGCGATGATGAACCAGAGGGTGGCATTGATGTACCAGAGGGTGGCATGGGTGAAACAGAGGACGGCAGGGGTGAAACAGAGGGTGCTGGGAACCTGTGATGATGAACCAGACGTAGAAACAACATAATCGTGACCGTTGCGAGCCGACATGTAAGTTCGCAATTGCGAACTGTTACAAAACCCTCGCGAACTGTCAGAAATCCTTGCAAACTGGCAGAAATCCTGGCGAACACAAAAAAAAAAATCCGCGAGTTCGCAAATTCGCAAAATTCGTGAACGCCAGATTCGCAAAATTCGCCCATGTTTATAAGAAAATGACCCTCACAATTCAAGAAACTCTTTCCCCACTCTTAAAACTGGTTCTATGCATTGTAAAAAGATGTTTCGCTAATGAAGCGTGATTCAAAGACTTTGCAACTAAAAAAAAAACCTTTATGACATGCGGCCCCTGGTGGATTGACCTGTCGGTGTTCTTGCTTTAAACAGGATTTTTTTCTTATTGCGCTTCTCACTGTGGAAATGCAGGCTCTGCACTGTGGTAGTATATGACCTGCAGTAAATATACATATATCAATGTCACCTTGCAACTAACACCAAAATAAATCACAGATGGGATGTGATATTGTGTGTGCCGGTGCCGCATGAAACAGGATGCTTAACTAGGTCAGGGCTATAAGAGGGCCGGGTCTTGCCTGTGCTCAGCGCCGGGTGCAGTTCGAACAAGCATTAAAAATGCAATAGGTCTCGTCTCGCCTTTCATTAAGTTAAAACCATTTGCTTTGCTATACAATACGATTAGCAAAGCAAATGGCTTTAACTTAATTAAAGGCATGACCTATTGCATTTTCAATGCTTGTTTTCAAACCGTGCTATGAATGCCCCTACATGTCAAAATTACCCCCATTTTGCCAGGGCCAGCATTTTGTAACGGGTGTCCCCAAATGTCATGGATGCCCCAGTATATAAAAAATGACCTTAAAATATGCCCGTGCCAGAATTTTGCCATTTATCGTGTCCATATATGATAAGTGATCCTTATGTCGAACAGTATGTTAGGGCCAGGATTTTTCATTGGCTGCCATCCTCTCACGTGTCAGGTTTCCACCTATATGCCAAGAAGTACCTTCAATGTGCCCGCATTTTTCCACAGGTGTCCACATGCCAAGTATTTCCTCAAATGTGCCAGAATTTAGGTTGTCCTATATGCTGTGAACTACCTTTAGTATGGCAGCACCAGTATTTTACCATGGACGCCCATTATGCCAAGAATTACCCCCAGTGGCCAGTGGTAGTATTTTGTCCAAGGTGTCTGTCATGCTATGAATTGCCTTAAGTATTCCAAACACCACATTTTGACTTGGCAATAATTATGTTCAGTATTCCAGGGCCAGGACCAAACTCACAGCATAACATCACATAACAAGCACTCACACAAGTAGGCTTTGCAGCAGTGCTTAATTTATAAAACAATAAGTGCCAGAGCCCTTGTCAGGAGGCCAGTGTAGCTGGTATCACCCATTGCCCCTGGCAGCGCAGCCAGTGACAGTACCAACACTCTACTAACCATCACACTCCTACAAGTGTGACAATTCAGACTATTCAAGCCTCCCTAAGCCATAAGAATGGCTTGGGTGGCAGGTATTACTATTTCTTTCAATGTATATTCAGTTAATAAACAACTGTTCTTGTGCTCATCTGTTAATTAGACAAGCAGCCCCACCATGTGGTAGAGTGCCATAAGTGCCGGTGTTGACAATAAGGTGCTGGTGCCGAGCACCAGAAACCGCTGGCTCAAATTAAGCACTGCTGCGCATACATACACACATGCTCACACATACACACGCTCTGTCTCAGAAAAACACACCCTCATGCCTAAGCATGCACACAACATACATTTAAAGCATTTTAACTTACCTGAACTGCCACCAAAGTTCTCTATCCAGCTGTGTGCTCCAGTTTTAGTACACTAATAGTGAACAATATAATATTAATAAAATTGACAGAAAGTAAGGAGGGACTGAGTCACCTCGTGTTCTTGGCACCAATTTTGAACCTGGGCCAGGGGTCCCAAAGGCAGTGCTATCGGTCACAACGGGCAAGGCATGTGTCGCAGTTGCGACTCCTGGTGACCCGTAAAGGATGTCCATAGTTGGAAAGTTTCTAAATCCCATTGGATGCCGCAACGTATTGACTAGTTCTAACGCGCTCTTGCAAGGGATCCCTGCCCGCGACTTGTACTTTGTAAGAAATATTAAATCCATGAATCAAGGTCATTATGGGATGGCTTGTTCCATAACCGTGGAAGATTCTCCATATTTCCCTACTGTGAATGGAACACGGTCTTCGAGACAGAATATAGTCTCATCCTTGGGGGGGCAGTGGACGTCACTGCCATTATCATTAAGAAGTCACCTGTACACGAGCGTTCTTGTTTCACGGGAAAACCTTGGATTATAAAGTTAGATATGAGGACCATACGTCATATGACTAGCAAGCAGCGCTCTGCAATACATATCTTAAAATTTGTTGAGCTCATGAACTTAATGTTTGACTTTTCAAATTTTTAAGACCTTAGTTGAGTCTCCTGATGAACTAGCAGATTGAGGGAGATAAAGCCAAGAAACCCCACAGGCATAACAAAATGGCATTAAACAATCAATCATAAGACAACCAGTGGAAACACACTAAGGGAGATATTTACAATAAAATGTTCGAGCGCGGTGATATGCCAAAATTGGTAATATCACACGCTGACATTTTTTTAAACGCAGAAATGCGCTGTATTAGCACAAATACGGCGCACCCCTGTCTTTCCCTTAGTGCTGGCACTAAAAAACCTGCCATGAGCTGTAGGGGCAATTGTTTATGTGTAGGAATGAACACCTTCCTGCACATACTAAAAGTGATGTTCTGGTGACGCTATCCCCTTGTAAATATACCCCTAAGTAAGACAGGATGACCATGAGGAACAGGGCAAAGATCCCAAAGGAGTCGGGCAATGAGGGACACAGAGCAGGACAGGTAAGGAACCATGCAGAGACACACGGAGACAGATAGGGACACAGAGCAGAACAGGTAAGGAACCATGCAGAAGCACACGGAGACAGAGAGGGACACAGAGCAGGACAGGTAAGGAACCATGCAGAGGCACACGGAGACAGAGAGGGACACAGAGCAGAACAGGTAAGGACCCATGCAGAGGCACACGGAGACAGATAGGGACACAGAGCAGAACAGGTAAGGGCCCATGCAGATACACACGGAGACAGATAGGGACACAGAGCAGAACAGGTAAGGAACCATGCAGAGGCACACAGAGACAGATAGGGAGACAGAGCAGAACAGGTAAGGAACCATGCAGAGGCACACGGGGACAGATAAGGAGACAGAGCAGAACAGGTAAGGAACCATGCAGAGGCACACGGAGACAGAGAGGGAGACAGAGCAGAACAGGTAAGGACCCATGCAGAGACAAACGGAGACAGATAGGGACACAGAGCAGGACAGGTAAGGAACCATGCAGAGGCACACGGAGACAGAGAGGGACACAGAGCAGAACAGGTAAGGACCCATGCAGAGACACACGGAGACAGATAGGGAGACAGAGCTGGACAGGTAAGGACCCATGCAGAGACACACGGAGACAGATAGGGACACAGAGCAGGACAGGCAAGGACCCATGCAGAGACACACGGAGACCGAGAGGGACACAGAGCAGGACAGGCAAGGACCCATGCAGAGACACACGGACACAGATAGGGACACAGAGCAGAATAGGTAAGGAACCATGAGGAGGCACACGGAGACAGATAGGGACACAGAGCAGGACAGGTAAGGACCCATGCAGAGACACACGGAGACAGATAGGGACACAGAGCAGGACAGGTAATGACCCATGCAGAGACACACGGAGACCGAGAGGGAGACAGAGCAGGACAGGCAAGGACCCATGCAGAGACACACAGAGACAGATAGGGACACAGAGCAGGACAGGTAAGGAACCATGCAGAGGCACACGGAGACAGAGAGGCACACAGAGCAGGACAGGCAAGGACCCATGCAGAGACACACGGAGACAGATAGGGAGACAGAGCAGGACAGGTAATGACCCATGCAGAGGCACACAGAGACAGATAGGGAGACAGAGCAGAACAGGTAAGGAACCATGCAGAGGCACACGGAGACAGATAGGGACACAGAGTAGGACAGGTAAGGACCCATGCAGAGACACACGGAGACAGAGAGGGACACAGAGCAGAACAGGTAAGGAACCATGCAGAGACACATAGAGACAGAGAGGGACACAGAGCAGGACAGGCAAGGACCCATGCAGGGACACACGGAGACAGATAGGGACACAGAGCAGGACAGGTAATGACCCATGCAGAGGCACACGGAGACAGATAGGGAGACAGAGCAGAATAGGTAAGGAACCATGCAGAGGCACACTGAGACAGAGAGGCACACAGAGCAGGACAGGCAAGGACCCATGCAGAGACACACGGAGACCGAGAGGGACACAGAGCAGGACAGGCAAGGACCCATGCAGAGACACACGGAGACAGAGAGCGACACAGAGCAGAACAGGTAAGGAACCATGCAGAGGCACACGGAGACCGAGAGGGACACAGAGCAGGACAGGCAAGGACCCATGCAGAGACACACGGAGACAGATAGTAACACAGACCAGGACAGGTAAGGAACCATACAGAGACACATAGAGACAGAGAGGGACACAGAGCAGGACAGGCAAGGACCCATGCAGAGACACACAGAGACCGAGAGGGACACAGAGCAGGACAGGTAAGGAACCATGCAGAGGCACACGGAGACAGATAGGGAGACAGAGCAGGACAGGTAAGGAACCATGCAGAGACACACGGAGACAGATAGGGACACAGAGCAGGACAGGCAAGGACCCATGCAGAGACACACGGAGACCGAGAGGGACACAGAGCAGGACAGGCAAGGACCCATGCAGAGACACACGGAGACAGATAGGGACACAGAGCAGGACAGGTAAGGACCCATGCAGAGACACACGGAGACAGATAGGGAGACAGAGCAGAATAGGTGAGGAACCATGCAGAGGCACACGGAGACAGAGAGGGACACAGAGCAGGACAGGTAATGACCCATGCAGAGACACACGGAGACCGAGAGGGAGACAGAGCAGGACAGGCAAATACCCATGCAGAGACACATGGAGACAGAGAGGGACACAGAGCAGAACAGGTAAGGACCCAGGCAGAGACACACAGAGACAGATAGGGAGACAGAGCAGAATAGGTAAGGAACCATGCAGAGGCACACGGAGACAGAGAGGCACACAGAGCAGGACAGGCAAGGAACCATGCATAGGCACACGGAGACAGAGAGGGACACAGAGCAGAACAGGTAAGGACCCATGCAGAGACACACAGAGACAGAGAGGGACACAGAGCAGGACAGGTAAGGACCCATGCAGAGGCACACAGAGACAGAGAGGGACACAGAGCAGGACAGGTAAGGACCCATGCAGAGACACACTGAGACCGAGAGGGACACAGAGCAGGACAGGTAAGGACCCATGCAGAGACACACTGAGACCGAGAGGGACACAGAGCAGGACAGGTAAGGACCCATGCAGAGACACACTGAGACCGAGAGGGACACAGAGCAGGACAGGCAAGGACCCATGCAGAGACACACAGAGACAGAGAGGGACACAGAGCAGGACAGGTAAGGACCCATGCAGAGGCACACAGAGACAGAGAGGGACACAGAGCAGGACAGGTAAGGACCCATGCAGAGACACACTGAGACCGAGAGGGACACAGAGCAGGACAGGTAAGGACCCATGCAGAGACACACAGAGACAGAGAGGGACACAGAGCAGGACAGGTAAGGACCCATGCAGAGACACACTGAGACCGAGAGGGACACAGAGCAGGACAGGCAAGGACCCATGCAGAGACACAGGGAGACAGATAGGGACACAGAGCAGGACAGGTAATGGCCCATGCAGAGGCACACAGAGACAGATATGGAGACAGAGCAGAACAGGTAAGGAACCATGCAGAGGCACACGGAGACCGAGAGGGACACAGAGCAGGACAGGCAAAGACCCATGCAGAGACACACGGAGACAGATAGGGAAACAGAGCAGAACAGGTAAGGAACCATGCAGAGGCACACGGAGACCGAGAGGGACACAGAGCAGGACAGGCAAAGACCCATGCAGAGACACACGGAGACAGAGAGGGACACAGAGCAGAACAGGTAAGGACCCAGGCAGAGACACACGGAGACAGATAGGGACACAGACCAGGACAGGCAAGGACCCATGCAGAGACACACGGAGACAGATAGGGACACAGAGCAGGACAGGTAAGGAACCATGCAGAGGCACACGGAGACAGATAGGAAGACAAAGCAGAACAGGTAAGGAACCATGCAGAGGCACACGGAGACCGAGAGGGACACAGAGCAGGACAGGCAAGGACCCATGCAGAGACACACGGAGACAGATAGTAACACAGACCAGGACAGGTAAGGAACCATGCAGAGACACACGGAGACTGAGAGGGACACAGACCAGGACAGGTAATGACCCATGCAGAGACACACGGAGACCGAGAGGGACACAGACCAGGACATGTAAGGAACCATGCAGAGACACACGGAGACCGAGAGGGACACAGACCAGGACAGGTAAGGAACCATGCAGAGGCACACGGAGACCGAGAGGGACACAGAGCAGGACAGGCAAGGACCCATGCAGAGACACATAGAGACAGAGAGGGACACAGAGCAGGACAGGTAATGACCCATGCAGAGACACACGGAGACCGAGAGGGAGACAGAGCAGGACAGGTAATGACCCATGCAGAGACACACGGAGACCGAGAGGGACACAGACCAGGACATGTAAGGAACCATGCAGAGACACGCGGAGACCGAGAGGGACACAGACCAGGACAGGTAAGGAACCATGCAGAGACACATAGAGACAGAGAGGGACACAGCGCAGGGCAGGTAATGACCCATGCAGAGACACACGGAGACTGAGAGGAACACAGACCAGGACAGGTAAGGAACCATGCAGAGACACACGGAGACCGAGAGGGACACAGACCAGGACAGGTAAGGAACCATGCAGAGACACATAGAGAGAGAGAGGGACACAGAGCAGGACAGGTAATGACCCATGCAGAGACACACGGAGACCGAGAGGGAGACAGAGCAGGACAGGTAATGACCCATGCAGAGACACACGGAGACCGAGAGGGACACAGACCAGGACAGGTAAGGAACCATGCAGAGACACACGGAGACCGAGAGGGACACAGACCAGGACAGGCAAGGAACCATGCAGAGACACATAGAGAGAGAGAGGGACACAGAGCAGGACAGGTAATGACCCATGCAGAGACACATGGAGACCGAGAGGGAGACAGAGCAGGACAGGTAATGACCCATGCAGAGGCACACGGAGACAGATAGGGAGACAGAGCAGGACAGGTAAGGACCCATGCAGAGGCACACGGAGACAGAGAGGGACACAGCAGAACAGGTAAGGAACCATGCAGAGACACACGGAGACCGAGAGGGACACAGACCAGGACAGGTAAGGAACCATGCAGAGACACATGGAGACCGAGAGGGACTTCAAGGTAAAGTTCGGGATATCATGAAGTAATTCAGGGGGGCAAGTGAAGAATGGAGATTGTTAGGGAGCAAGAGTAGCGGTCCAGACGGCACTGTAATGGGGTTCTCAGGGTCTTTACCGGCCTTCCTTGACAGTCAGTGGGACACTATTTCAGCAAATGGTGATGGCAAGGTTAGTGGTAATCAATGTGTTGATTCTATTGTCATTGGGTTCCCTGCATCCAATTAGTTTCCTACTCCTGGCCCTATTAAAGGCCATACCAGAACCTCTAGGACCCTTCCCAGTGCAAGCATTGAATGTGGGCAGGCAACCCAATACCCTCCCCAATTCTAGAGGGAAGGGGAAGTGATCCAAACATCATACTTGGATGGATTATTCAGTGCTTAGACTGACATCTTTGATTGGCATCTATGCTAACCTTTCTGTGAATGTATTCTTGGAAGCACGCCGGAATTGCATTTAGCATAATGTGATCATTGTCCGAGCTCACGTAGAGTTCTATGCAGCCTGAAGACAAGTATTCTGTGCACCACTAACCTCTATTAAAACATTTATATTTAAATGTTGCATCTGAAATTATTCAACATGAAGCACTTGGGGCATATTTATGAGCCCCTCTACATCAATCTTGCACCACGCAACGAGGTGGAAGAGTGACACAAATAAAGAAATGTGATTTATGAAAACCTTGCGTGGCCCTGTTTGGCTTCATAAATCCAGAGTCGATGTAATGAAGCACAAATCACTGCGTTGCATTGTTCTGTGCCAGGGAGGCGTTTCCATGAGTGTTTCATGGGTGTTCCCACGCAACGGTATGGAACCTTTACAACGCAACTTTTACCACGCAGTGCTGTTACAACGCATGTATTACAACGAAAACCATTACAACGCATTACACTGGGGGGCGCTCTAGGATAAGGAATAGTTTTAATTTACTATCCAATACCTTCCCTAGTGTCCACGGGGACTGGAGTTGGAATAGTAAATTAAACTATTCACTATCCAGCACCCCCAAGTGTAATGCGTTGTAAAGGTTTTCGTTGTAATACTTGCGTTGTAACCATGCGTGGTAAAAGCATGCGTTGTAACGCCATACATCACACGCAACATCCATGGATTTTGACGCATTCACAAATTTACAAGAACAGGTAAACCTGGCAATGAGCCAAAAAGATATGCCTCTCCAGGAGAGGAGTAATGAGGAGAAATATCATTATCTCTCCTCGTTTTCCCTCTTTCTCTGTGTGCTGCATTCTGCCTTACAAATAATAGGTGTGGAGACAGCTAAGCTTCCCAAATAACGCACCTATCAAACAACCACCACACCGCCCTGAATTGGAAGGTTCTCTGACCAGAGAGGTGAGAAGCGGGCGCTTGAGCAGTGCGCTAAATCAAGAGTTCCTTTTCCAGACATCCCAGTGTTAAAGTATAAAGAAATTCCCATTTCTCTACATATCAATAAATATAGAAATAGAGGATAGCAAAAATGCCTTGGGTATTCCAAGTGCAACACAAAGCACTTTCGCCCAGCCTCTCCCTCATAGCGCCTTAACGCCTGTTCTGCTAATCAAACCAGATGTATGAATGCTAATAGAATTGTTTATCAAACTTCTGTCAGAACCTACTGGGGGTCCCTGGGTGCTCTGGGGTCTTGAGTGGTAGCAACCACGAACATCCTAATTCTCTTGATTCACCATGGGGCAATAGGGGTCCCCACTTGGCAGTATTTGGGGGCATATCATCAAGGTGGCGCAATAATATTATCGCCGCTTTTGCGTCCGTTTTCAGCCAAAAAGCAGCGATAATTTTATTGCTTTATTAGCAAGGTCATGCTAGCGCGTGAATCCTTGCCTTAGAGCCCTTTCCCTTAACGCTCAGCTTTGCATCTCTAATGAGATGCAAAGTGGCCGTTCCTTCCCAAAAGAACGTGAGAAATGTCGCTAACCAACATTTCTCCTATTATCTAGTCTCACGCTAACCTGCAGAGACAGTATTAAAAGATACACCAGAGGTAGATCTACTGCACGATATACAAAGGGTACATTGTGACCCTTTTAGGAGAAATCCTACAAAACAGAAACCCAGAAAGATCCTGGTGAATTTCTTGACATACTCTACAAAAGAACAGATTCTTTCCACAGCTCTAAAAGAAGGCCCTATATATTTCAACAGCTCCAACCCTTTTATCTTTTTTATAAGATCCAACATATCACATATCACCGCAGCGAGGCAGTGGGAGTTGGGGAAGAGGCTGGATGAGTTGAATAGCCTTGGAGCCAAGGCGCAGTTAAAATTTCCAGCACAGTTGAGAGTAATGTGGAATAACCACATGCACCTGATTAGGTCAGGGGAGGAAGCTGACGCTCTCATAGCCAAGATCAGAGACGGTAAAGAGGGGCAGGGGTCGAAATAGACCATGACCAAGATTAAGACTAAAATGGATTAAATAGGTCTTTAATTAAAAACAAAGTGTAATTAGTAGAAACTTTATAAATAAACAACTGGGTTTTCATAGGCACTCCACGAGGGGGGGAGATGGCTAAATAGGCTTTTGCCTATTAGTAGGGAGGGTTCCTCACGGGTAGAGAGGGCACGGGGTCAGGGGGGGCGGGGCGGAGGGGGGGCACGTGGTGGGGGTGCAGTGGGAAAAAATACTAAAAAATATTTTACCTCATTCGAGCCTTTTGAATATCTATGGCAATTCTCGCCTCAAAAAGGGTTGATGTTTTCGTGTAGGAAAAGAGGACGATGGCAGGTGTGATTTTAAAAAATAGAGGGATAATATTTGTCACATGGAACGTTAATGGCTTAAGATGCCCTCGAAGGCAGAGGTTAATCCTCAAACAATTAGAATTATCAACTGCACAAATATGCCTATTGCAGGAGACACACTTGAGTCATGAGGAAAGCACCTCAATTTTTTCAAAGACTAAGTGGGTAAAGTGATTTGGTGTTTCGAAACAAACAGCCCAAAATAGAGGGGTCGCTATCCTAATTAAACAAGGGACGCCTTGCAGCATAAAAAAAGTTCAGTCTGATTCCTCTGGGAGATGGTTGATGGCCACATTAGCATTCGAAAACCAAGATATGGTCTGTGCTTCTTTTTATGGTCCAAACACGGACGATCCGGCTTATATTCATAAATTACAATCTTTATTGATGCTGGAACCTCCACCATACCTGATAGGGGGAGATTTTAATGTCCTGATAGACCCCCTCAAGGATAGATCTAACTTAAGTCGCTACAAAGGTGTGGTGAAGGTACGTTGGGCATTAGTTAATATGTTACACAATATGGATTTAGTCGATCTATGGAGGGAAATAAAAGGAGACGAGAAGGGTTTTACCTACTATAGTTTAAAACACTGTCATTCATCTAGGATTGACTACATTTTCTTAGATAGAGGCTCAATAGCTAATATACGAGAAGTTTCAGTTCTCCTGAGTCACCTGTCTGACCACGCACCACTACATTTCCTATATCAGATTAAGGAGGTGCCGCGACAAGCACCAAGATGGACTCTTAACAGGGCCAAGCTGCAGGACCCCGAGGTGATTGCCGGCGTACAGGCCCCGTCCTTGGAGTTTTTCTTGCTGAACTCAACAACACCTGATGTAGTCTGGGACGCCTACAAGGCCTGGCTTAGGGGGAAACTATATGGGATTATCTGTTATAAGAATAAGACTGAAGCTGGGGTACTAAAGGGTATTGAAGAGAAGATAAGCGGTCTAGAGAGAGAAAGAGATGGTGTTAGAAACGGGGACCAGGAGCAACTCACTCAGATTTTGGGGAAGTTGGAAGAGGCAAGATCAGAGTACAGAGGGAGATTAGAAGCTAAATGTAGGGTGCAGTGGGACATCAGTAGGATGCAAAATTATGAATATGGGGAGAAGGCTGGCGCCTTACTAGCATGGAAAGCCAGAACTGATCGTGCCAGAAATGACATAAAAGAACTTAAATTTAATGCTAGCGGGGATATCTCAAATAAGATAGAGGATATACAGGCCTGTCTTCTCTCTATGTTTTCAGAACTGTATAAGGAAGACTTGGTTCCCCAGCCAAGTCTGATTCAGTCATTTCTTAGTAATAAACAACTCCCCATACTATCAGAAGAAAGCAAAAATAACTTAGATGCCCCCTTTACGTCAGAGGAGATCGCAGCTCAGATAAATAAATCTAAGAACAAAAAAGCTGCTGGATCAGATGCTCTCCCGAGTGAAATATATAAACACCTTAAAGTGGAGCTCTCAGAAGTATTGGAAGATACTTTTAATTCAACTTATAGCTTAACTGGGAAGGTCCCTAACACCTGGAAAGAGGCAATAATAGTTCTGATATTAAAACCTGGCAAGGATCCAGAAAAGGCAGACTCGTATCATCCAATCTCCATGCTGAATGCTGATTATAAGATCTTTATGGGCATTTTAGCAGGGAGATTGGCTAAATTGATACCCAAGTTAATACACCCAGATCAGAAAGGGTTTGTCGCTGGCAGACATATCCAGGAACAAACACAGCTCCTAATAGGCAATATCGATCTGGCTATCCAGAGGAAAGAACCCTTGGCCATTGTCGCTGTCGACGCGGCCAAGGCTTTCGATAGAGTTTGCTGGGTATATCTTTGGGAGGTCTTTAAGGCTATGGGATTTGGTCCAATTTTTATACAGACCTTGCAGAACTGCTATCAGGGTGCCTCTGCCCAAATATTTTTGAATGGGTTCCTCACTGCGAGTTTTAATATTCAGAGAGGAACGAGGCAGGGGTGTCCGATATCGCCTCTTTTGTTTAATTTGTACGTGGAACCATTAGCCCAGATGCTCAGACTGGATGACTCAATCCACCCATTTAGATCGGAACAATACTGCTCAAAAATAGCTTTGTATGCTGACGATTTGATACTATACACAAGCGACCCAGATACAGCCATCACGAGGACGGAAGAGTGAATGTGTGAGTTTGGATCGTTCTCCGGGGTTTCTTGTTAATAGAACTAAGACGGAGGTGATGTGCTGGAACCTGGAGTGGCTAGGGACAGTACGTGAAGAGATGAGATACTTGGGGATTTTTGTGGTGAAGGAAATTGAAAAGATCCCGGAGTTGAATCTAAAGAGGGTGGTAAAGGAAATTGACAGTTTATTTTGTAGATGGAGCAATCTCCCACTGACCATCTATGGGAAAATCAACTTAGTGAAGATGGTTATCCTCCCTAAACTGTCTTACCTCTTCTCTTCAATCTCATTAACATTTCCGAGTAAAAATCTGATGAAAGTACAGAGCAAGATCAGCAGTTTTATCTGGGGTAATAAAGGGGTCCGCCTGGCGTGGAAAAAACTTAGACGCAGACTAAAAAAAGGCTGGTTAGCCCTCCCAGATGTAAGGTTGTACGCAGCAGCATTCCAGTTTAAAAGCATACGGATGCTGCTAGTAAAGCCAGGGGAATCAGCCTGGGGGAGGCTGCTGGGTGAAATGGTGTGAGTGGAAGGAGGAGGAGATGGTGAGGCGTTTCTGTATAAATTCGGATCACCAAGGTTCTTCAAAAGGGTACGTCTGAAAGTTTTAAGAGCAGCCCTGGAGTTATGGTATAGGCTTAGGCGTACCTGGGGCATTGGATACTATTCTGAAAATGCCCCTGTGTGGGATACACCAGGAACTCCGGACTGCCTGCAGGATTCCTTGGCATTGCCAATAAAGAGGGCAGGTGTCAGAATTTGGTCCAAACTGTTGGACTCTGGGGGGATATATCCCTGGGAGTATCTGAGGGAGAAGATTGGCCCGGGGCTCTCGAGATTCAAATACATACAGTTAACATCATGGTATGAGGCAGAAAGGGGGGAGATCACGGGAAATAGAGAGATTGAAGATCTGCTGCAAGGGGCATGCCCACTGAATAAGGAAATCTCTATGTGGTACAACAGCTTGTTGGAGGCAGAGGACCAAGAGACACCTGCCCCTGCTGCGCTGTGGACGGAAACCCCATTTGGGCCATTAGCAGACACTTTGTATGAATCATCATTAAAGACTCTATACAGATTTGTTAAGCCTGCCTGCTTGAAAAAAAAACACTTTATTTTTCTATCATTAATAGACTCTATTATACCCCTGCAAAAATTGCAAAGTTCGCTCCTGATCCTGTCCCCAAATGCCCTAGATGTGCGGCACCTCTTGCTAATGACCTACATATCTTTTATGAGTGTTTAACACTTGCAAGATTTTGGGCTGATGTGGGGGACAATTTATTGGACATCTTCAACACCACTATAAAGATAAATTTGCAATTGGTATTTTTTGGAGATGATGGTCGCCTCAGTCAGACTTTTTCGCAGAAAGATAAGGGTCTATTATTGTATTTGATATTGCTGGCTAGAAGGGAAGTGTGTAAGAGATGGAAAGACCCCCTTCCCCTGCAAAGGGAGGATTGGCTCAAAGCCACATTCTCCATGGCAAGATTAGAATACGATGGTGTGGAGGATAAGATTTGTAACATTTGGCACCCCCTCGTGAGCTGGGGTAAGAATTTAAGATTATTGTAACATCCTTGGTCTTATGATTACACCAGGGCCCCTTACAAAACAAGGGGACCGGTCGGACGACCCAAGCGAGTGCTGTAAGCCGTAGGGGCGACAGATAACGAAGGCGGCTTCATAAGACCCGCAGAGGCTTGAAAGGTGAGATGAGGACCAAAAATAAAAAAAAATAAAAAAAAAACCTGCAGAGCGATAAGAAAAGTAGCACTAACCGCGGATATCGCTATTTTCCTTACGCCTGCTTTCCATCTGACTTAGCCATGATGTCCAATGGAAGGTGAATATCATGGCTGAGACTGCCCTGCCCTATCATCAAGCTGTTGCCAAACATTGTGCGATTATCGCTGGATTTCCAGTGATAAGCGCACATTTGGCACCTTGCGCCTGGAATTTTATCGCTGTTGAGATGAGCGTTGCTGATAGCACGCTATCTCAGTGATAAAATTCATCGTTAGCCGGCGATAATTATCTTCGCTCTAAGCGCCCGGAGCGATAATTATCACTGGCCTGCTAATATGCCCCTTCGTGCTTTGTGCTGATGCTAGGCTGTTTCACGCATCCACCACCTCTTGTGGCGGGATGCTCTGCTATTGCCTCTGCTGGGGGGGTGACTGCTCTGCTAGCAGGCTGCTTGATCCTTCTACCACTGCTAATGGGTGTCTGTCTGCTTGGTGCATTTACGAACTCTGCTGGCAGGGTTTTTGATCCACCACTTCTGCAAGCTGACCATCAGATGCATCAACCACCTTTTCAGGTAGACTAGTGCTTGTGTCCACCACCTCTGCATGGTGCTTTCTTGAAGTATTCAATAAGGAAGGCTATATAGGGTCTGTATAAAGGACTGAGCTTCTAAAAGTAGTGAGAATGAAAAAAGTGAAACAAGAGTTAAGGTGAAACAAGAGTTAGATGTAGAGGTGCGGATGAATGGAAATGAATCCCATCAGCCCACCCATTTGGCGGAGCCTCGTCATCTGGGATTGGTTTGCAAGGTCCTGGTCCAGATAAGGAGGCACACCTGATGAATTGTGTGTTCACTCCAATTCTCTAGGACCACCCAGGCGGGTCCGACCTCACATACAGAGAGTGGGTAAATGGTGTGAGAAATCAAGAAGAATTTGCAGTGCAAAAAATGTGTAAATAGAAATTCAAAATAGAATGTGAGCTAAAATTGACTACCATGATAGAAAGAACAAATTTTATTAGAAAGTAAATCATGGGGTCAAGATTAAAAATGGAGTGTAAGACAGTGCAACCTAATAACTGCCCTAAGAAGATGATATAATGGTCAACATGTTTCTGCTATCTCAGGGGCGGCTCCCCTGCTCAGCTTTCATAAGGACCAAGTCTTAGTTATACACTACTGCAAAATGGAAAGAAATTTTTTAACCAAAAATGTGAAAAAATAGGTAACATCTTTATTGCATTATGAATGTTGCCTAATGATTTATCTGACTATAGTACTCTGTGCAATGTACTCACTGCGCCTATTGCTCACACTCATCAGCTTCCATTTTCTGGAGCCTCGCAGGAGAAAACTTTCACCACTCAGCGATTGGGGGAATTTGGCCGGAACTCCGTGATAACACCTTGGTTACTTGAGAGATTTTCCTCCTGTGCTGGCCCAGAATGTTAATGGGTGTGTTTATGACGAACTAGGCTCGTCATGAGCACAGCTCAACCGTGCCTCATGACGAGCTCAGTTCATCATGAGCATCGAAGGGGTTAAAGAATAACGGCGAGTGAACAGACTGCCTCTGATTCCAAGAGTGGAATTAATTATCCCTTCCCACCTCTAGCATCTACCCGTCTACTGGTAGGCTGCTTCGCACAACTTCCACCTCTACTTAGAGACTGCTCGATATGTCAACCATCAGTACGGTTAGGGGGTTTCAGTAATCCACCGCCTGTGCAGGTAAGCTACATTATGCACCTAAAATTTTTGCTTGAATGTTGTTTGATGTAGTCATCATCTCACCTGAATATTGCTTGCTGCGTGCACTGCTTCTGTTCATCAGTTTGGCAGACAAGCTGATTGATGCAGAGACCACTGCTCCGTGGGACAGACCAGGCTCATAGCGTCTCGAATTATTTCATTTTATAACGATATATCTGGTTTATTACTCACACTAGAAGACCCTAAAATCAAGTGGATTCATTCCTTTGAATCCTCATTCGGCCACTCCTTCTCCACAGGGCATCTATGTCAATATCGATTTAAAACGCCTTTTTATTGAACTACACCAAAAGAAGAGACTATTTAAAAACTAAAATACAGAAGATACTACGGTGCAATCGATATAAATAAAAGTATAACGTTTCCTCAGCCCAACTAGACTAGATTTAACCAGATACCATTGTTTGGTTGATTTATCCTGAACTATGGAGAAGTTCATGATAGTTCACTGAAATTGAGGTTCAAGAACGAACAATAGAAAAAGCTGAGATGGGTTCACCTGAAGAAGGCCTTAATGCCGAAACGCTCGTTGTGTTCCTTTTTCCATAGACCGACAGCCTTTAAACTGCTCAATAACCCCTCCTTTAGGTTTTAAATAGAAAAAGAATTCTGTATAAAAATGGTTTATGTATGTTTGTGAAAAACAATCTGTGTGTCTTGATATGTATATATTAAAAGAATTACTATAAAAAATATAAAATAGAAATATATATTTGATATATATGATGAAATTATAAAAAAGAAAAACAACTGAATAAAGATAAATAATTTCGTAATAAAAGAACGAGTGTTTTAGTAATTCCAAGAGTAAACAATTCTAGTGTACACTGTTGTCACGTAAATCAAGGCCTATCTAATTCTATGTAAATGTAAAATATACCTTATGGTTAGCTTGTTGTTTAACCCATTGAGACCACTGCTTCATCCATGGACCACAAGTAGGATGCTTGTATGCATCTATAACTTCTACATGCAAGTGTGATGCTTCTATTGCCTCTGCAGGAAGTGTGTGTAATGCATCAACCTGTTCTGCAAGTAGGATGATTGAGCCATCCTCAGCATGTTCTTTGATGCACTCAGATCCTCCATTCCCTTCCAGCAGCCTCTTGATGTATGCACCTCCTCTGTAGACAGGCTGCTTCATGCATGCATGCATTACCCAGGCTGAAATATGTTTGATGCACCAACATCTTCTCATGCAGGCCGCTTCATACATCTGCGGCTAGGGTCCTCAGTGCATCCACCAATCAGCTGGCAGGCTGTTTATTGTGTCCATCACCTCTGTCGATAGGCAAATGGATGCATCATCTTGAATACACAATATTAGGCTCCAAATTTAGGGACTCTTTCACCTATTCTCTATGTGCCACTGATGACCATGACAGAGTCATCAAGAACATGTTATGTTGATTATACACTTTAAGTTGCCTGTGGAAAGCGCCGGGACACTCTTTTAGAGTAGCCGAGCGCTATAAAAATGCACTTTAACATAACATAACATAACATAACATGAAATCCTGAATTTCTCTCTTGTTTAACTCCTTCTTGTCTGCTGCTGTCTGGTCTGTTAAGTGGTGTAAGAGCCCTGAGGCTCAGTTTGAGTATAGTTCTCTAAAATATCTAAAATAAAATAAAATAAAATACAATCTTCAGCAGATGGAGATAGGAGGTTACTTAGGACATCTACCACACTTCCTGAAAGCAAGTTCTCTCCTGAGTCACTTAGCCTGCCTAACGTCATCCCCTATGATACCCTATAACTTGTCAGAAATGTTTGCTACACCTGCGTAATCTTGCATAATTCACTCATTTTGCATTATGGAAAATTAGAAGAAAAAAAAACTTCAGCATAATGACAATTTTTGTGTGTCTGTTTGCCCACAAAGACTGGATTGAGTAGACAATTACACAGAGAGACATTCTCTCTTTGGATAAGTCAGTCAGTCAGTCAGGATATCTTTATTCGACTTATTACAAGTCATACAAAGAAACAAAGAGACAATAAAACATAACATAGGATACATATGTACATACATAGCCCAGCGTTTCCATAAGAACATCAAAACTACAAATGCGTTTAAAATACCATATACAAAATTAAGACAATACAAATACAAATCATTTCAAGAAAAGCAAGCATAATAACCCTTAAAAGTTTTTTAAGGCGAATTTTGGCCAACAGCTTTCACCCTAGCTGCAGCCACTAAAAAATTAGCTATGCAGAAGGTAGTGCGAGGATTGGACAAAAGCTGTAAATAAAGCAATGCTGGGCGTACCTGAGTAAAACCCGCTTCTTTTAAAATAGGGAGCAAATATTTTTTCCTCTGCTTATGGAAGAAGCTGCAAAACATAACAAAGTGCATTGTATCCTGCACCGAGAAGTCGTCACATCTACAAGGTGGGGCTTGATCTGGCTTCTGCCAACCCTTAAATGAACCAAGGTGGTAGTGTATCAGGTTAAACCTGAACTTGGTTAACAGAAACCTATGATATGGGACAGTTACAAAAATAAGATAAGGTGCGATGGAGGGGGCACTGACCAAAAGGTTATGTGACCTAACTGAGGGCTTCAATAGTTCGTCATCCTCGCGGCGAGCTTCCTTCCTATCCCTGAATGCCTTTTTTATATGACCTATGTCCAGGGCCCTGATTTTATCTGGGCATAAAAAGAGTTCGGGGCGACACAGGTCAGTAAAAGATTTAATTAGATAGGCCATCCATGGAATACTACTATGTTTATCTAGGGATAATACATCCTTCAGTATTTTATGATTTAGTGGTAGGTCTTCATTTAACCACATTTTCAGCCATAGGATATGGGGTGCTAAGCTCAATAGATCTGACAAATACGGTAAACCCACCTCTCGATGGATTGAATAGGTTGGGGTAGACTGAGGTACAGAGAGCAGGGATCTAATAAATCTGTTTTCCGCTCTCTGGATAGGGTCAAGGTTAACGTAGCCCCACAAAGGTGAGCCATAAAGTGCAATAGCCACCGGCTTGCACTTATAGATCTTTAAAAGGGCTTCCATGGGCCTAGCTCCCAACTTGCCTGCAAAACCCAGGATCGCAGAAGAGGATCTGCTTACCGCCAACTTTTTAGATCTTATCTGTGGCCCCCATGTTCCCTTTTGGTCAAATAGTACGCCCAGGTAGGGGAATGTAGTTACCATTGAGACAGGGACCCCCCTACAAAAGAAAGATTTATGCCTTTTTTTGGTACACTCACGCCCCATAACCATCGTGTGAGATTTTGAGACATTTACCCTCAGATCCAAATTATTCATAAAAGTGCCAAATGCGTCCAGAAGAATCTGAAGGCCAACACCGGTTCGAGCAATCAACACGGCGTCATCCGCGTACAGGAGTGCCGGAATTTGTACATCACCTGCACGTGGAACGTCCGCGTCCTGGCCGCGCAGGTGTGCCCCCAGGCCGTTGATATAGATGGTAAAAAGCGTGGGGGCTAAGATGCAGCCTTGCCGTACCCCCTTTAAGGATTTGAACAGTGGGGTACATCTACCATTGTTTGATACTCGGACGGCTGCAAACAACTCCTGATGCATGGTGGCCATAAACGAGACCAAGGCTTCATCGATGCCCAGCTCCAACAAGATCGCCCACAGTTTTGATCTATTAACAAGGTCGAATGCCGATGAAAGGTCCATAAAAGCAAGAAACACAGAACCCTCCTTGGCTACCGTGTACTTGGAGATGAGTAAGTGCAGGTTAATACATTGTTCAATGGTTCCTTTTCTCTCTCTAAAACCATATTGCAAATCAGATAGGCCGCCACAATCCTCAATGTTTTCCCTCAGTCTGGCTAACAGAACTCTACCCAATATTTTTATGGTCAAGTCCAAAAGGGATATGGGCCTGTAGAATGCGGGATCGTCCCTCCGTCCTTTGTTTTTAAAAATTGGGACAATCGTGGATATGGCCCATGAGGCAGGGGCTGGGTTGCCGTTGACTGCAGTAAACAAATTTGACATAACCTCAGCCCATAATTTAGGTGAGAACATGAAGAAGTCGGCCGGGACTCCATCCGGGCCAGGTGCCTTGTGTTTGGTGGTTGCCAGGAGTGCTTTTTCCACTTCTTGCGAATTAAAGATGATGGAATGAACGTGGTTGCTGGGCAACTGACCCCTATTAGGGCCTTCGTCATCAGTGCCCCCATATACGTTTTTGAAAAAGGACAACCATGTTTCATCAGTAATCACACAGTCCAGAGGTGCGTTGGTGTCTTCCGCAAAAAGGGGCTGCTTCATGATCTCCCAAAATCTCCTACTGTCCTTTAATACAGCCGCGGAAAGGAGATTGTCCCATGTTTCCCGTTTAATGGTATCTTTGCGGTTTTTTGTGGCCGCTTTATAAATTTTCCTTTTTCTTGCAATATCAGCTTTATCCCTAGGAACAGATTTTAATGCCACAAGCAATTCTCTATGTGCTTTCGAGCATTCATGGTCAAACCAACGCTTGTGGCCTTGGGCTCCCGGGGTGGATTTGGCCAAGAGATCCTTAGAGACCTGAGCGCATATTGCCTCGTAAGCTGCTACTATGGTGTGCCCTTGAGTGCCCGGATTTCTACAGAGCTCGACTTGAGCTTTAATTTTGGGGAAGCATTTTTTATAGAAGTTTTCCGGGATCACTTTAGCCCACTTCACTCGTCTGTCTTGATCAGCGGTCCTCAGGGGTTGTACCACTTTCTCGGTTGCCGGAGGTGCCCCCATGTAGGCCCCCCAGGCCACTTCAAGAAGTACTGGGTTATGGTCACTGAAGTGAGTAGATACAGTGCAATAGGCCATAGACCGACTTAAAATGCCCAATGAAACAAAAATGTAGTCAATCACTGTACCGTGTTGGGTGCCGGTGAAAGTTGGGTTTCTCAGGGCACAATCAGGTTCGGTTAAATCAAAGTTGGCCAGGAGTTCCTCAAGCTCCTGCCCCTCTACGGAATGTTCGAAATGAGGACCCTGTAGGGCTGCATCGTCGACCTCATTTACGTCACTGCCCTTGCAGGCTAATTCGCACAAATGAATATTAAAATCGCCTAATAAAATTAGCTCATAAACTTGGTTGATATCCTGAAGTACTGTGTTTAAAATATTATCTAGACTGGCGATATTACGACCATTGTAATCGCTGTTCCTAGAATTATAAAAATTGACATATAGAGTCTTACAATCTTTACTGATCACCCTCTCGACCATTAAAATATTATCGGAATCGGAACTGATCTGCCTATAGCTGCCTTTAAGAGCCAATGAGAACAAGATCACCAAACCCCCCTTGGCTCTACCCGCTCTGCTAGGAACTGCAGGTTTGGTGAAACTGGTGTACCCGTCCCACCAAAGGTTGTTAGATGTATCCCAAGTTTCTTGCAGGGCGATTATATGATATTTAGAAATGAAACTTAGCCAAGCATGGTCCTGACGTTTGGCGTTTAGGCCCGCCACATTCCAACTTATGATCTTGCAAGAGTCAGTGGGTGACCTTGAATCTTCATTCACACTCTCAACTGCTCTTTCAGCTATTGGTGGTTGCGATGCCGGGCCACCGCTTGTTGGTGGTGAGTTGATCGGCTCCTCCCGTTCTTGAACTGCTCCTGTTACAAGTCAGTCGCAGGAATTTAAGTCTGACAAGGGAGCAAATCTGTTGCCAGTACCAAATCCCCACTCAAAAGGGGTGGCTACCTGGGCCTGACCAAATGGAGCTGAATTCCACATAGGATGTGGGGTAATTGGATGTACCGGGAACTGATCGTTTCCCAACCAATGTGTTGGCCTAACGCCCCTGGTGCTATAATCAAAAGCCCGTATGCCAGAACCCCAAACATTTCCTCTTGGCTCTTGTACCAAGGGTGGCCTGATGATTAACTCATTTGGGCGATAAAATCTTCCTGGCTCCCGATATGCTATGGGCTGAGACCAGTCTTTATGGTGTCGAAGTCTGGGACCCCCTCCCCATCTACCAATATTGGCTGTTCTTATGTAACTGGGGGGTTTAGGTAAGATGGTAAACCTATTTTCGTCGAAGAAGAACTTGAGGGTGAGAGGAATTATGGAGCCACTGCGACGTTGGGGTGGAAAGATATTGTTTAAAATGTCTGGGAGGACCTCGGCATTGGAAAAATTTAGGATGACGCAATCCCCTTGAAACTTTTTGGGCTTGCTGCCGATCCATGATACCCTCCTTGACATAACAATATCCCCTGCCAGCTTATCAAAACCTTGTTCTGTCATAAGCATGTTATTGGTGAGCCAATGTAGCGCTTTGTCCTTTAGGTCCTGGTTGGACTCTACTTTGCCTTGTGTTAAAACGGGGACGTTTGCCAACACCAGGACAACCGGCGAGGCTTCCAAGATAAATTGAGCTGAAATGTCCTCTGGATGTGTTCCCGCTATAACAGCGGATGTACTAATTCGAGGGTCTACAGCATCGGCAACCTGACCCACTGCGGGTAAAGGTGGTAATGGGGATAATGGAGGCGGAGGCGGCGCCCCTTGCTGAATGGGTTGCGAGCTACTCTCATTCGGGGTGGCCTCCACGTTTGTGGGTATTAAGTTTGTAACGAGGGAGGATAAATTTTCAACCTCGTCTGCCAGCTTGCTATGTGCCGCACCCAGCTTTTTTACCTCGGATGTTAATTTATCCAGTTTCCCTATCATGGGTTTGATTATAGTCCTGATTTTAATATCAATCATGTCTTGGATTCTGTTAAAAAGGTCCTCGTCGATGGTATTTCTTGGCTCAGTATTAATATCGGGATCAAGCTGTTTCCTTGCTCGAGTAGGGGGTGGGGTAGCAGCCTTTTTCCTGCTTAGATGTTTACCCCCTCGTTTTGCTGCAGATTTTCGACAAGCTCTAACAGCCCTTGTGGCAGGTTGCGGAGATTGTAAGACAACGTCCGTAACAGCTATCTGTTGATTTGAATCATTAATGGTGTTGTCTGACAAGTCTATCAGATCTTGTCTGTCTGATCGTGGGTCAGAATCGACTTTGTCCTCAGATACCAAGTCTTGAGAAAGCAAATTTTCTGGGGAACCTGGAAGGTTTTCTGGCAGTGGTTCTGATATCTCAGAGCTTAAAGCACTTGTCGAGGGGCTCACTAACGGCAAGATGGGTGATTGACTCAACCCAAGTGATTGCCTACGCTTGTTGTTAATGTCATTGACTACTTGCACGAGATATGAGTCTAAGGTGTTCACAGACTCTGACGGGACAGGAACCCGTTTTTTCCCCATAGTTAGGATGGTAGCAGCAGGTACCCAGAGGTCAGTTCAGCTCAGATGGGTTATGGTAAGGGTGCACTGCGAACGGTAATGCAACAGGCGGTCAGTAACAATACAGTAGCGGTGCACGTGACAGCAATGCAATATGGTGACCAGGATATCAAAATAGATAGAGTACCTTAATCGACGACAGATGGATGACAGGGGGATGGCCTAGCCTGGCCTTTTCGTGCCTCTGAGGGCCACAGAGGGCCCGCCCTTTGCCCGGGCTTCGCCCCGGGCGTCCCGCTCGCGTCCCGCGACGCTGAGGGCTGTTGCCTTTGTAGAGCCCCTCCCGGCGCTTCTGCCGCGTCGGGGAACGCGCCGCCGCTGAGCCTGATGGGAAACGTAGTCCCAAGGCGGCGGCGCGACTGGTGGCGGGAATTCGGCGGTGTGTAGGTCTCCGTGCGCTCTCTGGTCACAGGCGTTGTTAAGTAAGGCTCCGGACGTTTAGGCTTTTGCTGCGTCTCCCCCCCGCTCCACCGAGGGCTGTTGCCTTTGTAGAGCCCCTCCCGGCGCTTCTGCCGCGTCGGGGAACACGCCGCCGCTGAGCCTGATGGGAAACGTAGTCCCAAGGCGGCGGTGCGACTGGTGGCGGGAATTCGGCGGTGTGTAGGTCTCCGTGCGCTCTCTGGTCACAGGCGCTGTTAAGTAAGGCTCCGGACGTTTAGGCTTTTGCTGCGTCTCCTACGGTACCTCGTTTTCTTTTTTGTGCAAGGTTTACTCTCACAGAAAAGTTACTCAAGATACCGGTGACACATATTGTACGTAAAATGGTGCAAAATCACAAACATTCATATAATTTGCAAAACTAAACCACACATTGTACACGCCATACGAGTAAGCTTCTTTCTTGTGAATAGAGCAGACTTTTCGGCAGCCTTTGATGAGACTACTTAGTGCACCTCTAAATCCTTCTTGTATCTACTCCTAATCTCCTTCAGATATTTTTGTAGTTCAGGTCATGTTTTATTTCAATGGGCCTCCTGGTCTTCCACAACTTTATCTATGCCTGTGATGAGAGCACTCCTGCTTTCTGTGACTTTAAACCATGGAAAGAAATTTCCAGAGATGTAAATGAATTCTCTGAACTTCAGGAAGGAACTGGTTCATCTGGCTACTCCCACAGACTCACACAGTGGAACATTTCTGTGAGAAGGGAGGTGAAACCAGCAAAAACAAAGGTGGAATATCAAAAAATTATTTAGTAGACTGTTAAGAAAAGAAATAATAAAAATACATCAATCTGCATTCACTTTATTTGCTCTCAGGTTTTCCTAATGTTCATAAACTAAACCTTGTCACCCTCGTGAACAGCTCTCTTCCCCTCCGGGTGTGAAGGCCTCTCCCTTGCCCACACTGAGACCTAACTCTTTTCATAGCAAAAACAAAATGGAGAACAAACAGCAACCTGACCACCGCAGGGTGATGGGACTCCGCTTTGGTGAATTTCCAAAATGAGGAAATCCATTTCCCCAAGAAATGTGAGTACATTTAATTACTAAATACACCAAAAATAAGGAGTAGAAAACAGATCAAGAGAAAGGGGCAGGAGTAAACGAAAAAGGGAGTTGGGAAGTGTTAATATGGGAGGCCTTGACTCAGAGGGGTGTATATGGAAATATAAGTGCAAATGCATAGGCAGCTACTAGGTAATATGTTGGGGTATAGCTGCTATGGTGTTGGTACTAGTATATGGACTGTGGTAAAGCTACTTGGGTATAGTTGAAGATGCTATGGTATAAGTGGGGGTAGAGGGGTGCAGGTTGGCATGGTTAAAAGTAATATCCGAAACTTAAGAGGTAGAGGTAAAAAGAAACATAGGTGGTGGATGAACACTTTGGTATATGTAGGGATGGAGGTAGCAGGGTATATGCAGGAGAAGAAGTGCAAGGGTATAAATAGATGTACTATTATATAGAAATGACTTTCATATTCCACTATACTAATTCAACACTAATCCTTCTTGGGTTCCGGAGTAGCGTGCTACTCGCCAAAAAAGAGCTTCAACACCCCATCAGGGGTAACAAGCGCTATATAAATGCAATACTTTTTTACCTCTTCAATCCCTCCGCTATCCTTCTGAATCCAAATAACTTACTAACCTATCCACCACTCAAATTACTTTCATATTTCCTTATACTAATTCAACACTGATCCCTCTTGGGTTCCGGAGTAGCGTGCTACTCGCTGAAAAAGCGCTTTGACGCCTCGTGGGGAGTAGTAAGCGCTATATAAAGGCAATTACAATACAACATAATGTGGAACGCATTGAAGTACTGGGGTTAGGCAGAGGTACAAGGAGAGTACAAGAGAGGGGGGCGGGGGTCTGCCCAGGACCCACCCCTCCGCCTTGGCGCCCCATCACCTCCACGGTTGGCCAGGCGGCGGTGATGGACTCAAAGCCCCGCCCCCTCCAGACCCCGCCCCTTCGAGCCCTTGTACTTTCCTCTCACACGGTAAAACTAATTTCAAAGTTGGCAGGTCTGCACTTCACTGCCCGAGACACTATTAAAAGACAGCGGCAGTTTATGCATTCTCTGACAATGTCCGCTCGGAGCCAATCTGGATTAATTGTAAAGCGCTTCGCCCGAAGACTCCCTTAAAAATTCACGATGTCTTTCCAGCCGCTCTGAATCACGGCCGGCTGACAGCCCGCCACTTGAAACGCTGCTTTCAAGCCCATTTTTCACGTCCTGGGAACGCGCCCTTGTCTCTTTTGCGGAGGTCTGTGTAAGGTAGCCTTTCCAGCGGCACGTGCCCGCATTGTGAGTCCGTCTGATTTAATTCGTATTTTACAGCGAGAACATCAAGCCGCTTCCCTCCTCCAGCAGGCACCGTGTTACAATTACCCAGCAGTTTGCTTCTGAGTGGATTTATCAATCCCCGGCCATAAAATAAAATTGAGTAATCTGATAGTTGGGCCTGTAAAATATAAGTGCTTTACCTCAGCGAACCCAGGCAGCGTAAAAAACGACAGAGCAGGAAAGAAAACGTTTTCATGTGCTACAAGTGAGCGCTTCGGTGCCCCGCCCCCTTCCTTTGATAGTCTTAAATTATTCATGAACATTAATGGGCAATTCTGCGTGAGGCATAAAGGCGTTTACTGTGCAGCTGCTGCGGGTTTATATCACGGACACCCAGAGTCACGGCACTGGGCGTCTCTCTTGTGGTGTATTGGTTCCTGTGCCCACATGCTGAGCAAAGAACCACACAGACACCTAGGGGCAGATTCACAAGCCCCTTGCGCCACTTTTGCGTTGCTTTTCCCATGTTAAAAGTGACGCAAAAGTGGTGCAAAGGGCTTGTAAATCTGCCCCTTAGTATGTGGTACTGGAACTGTCCCAGGGCCAGGGCTCGAGTCGGGGTACCACGCGAGTGGACGGCGTCCCCCACTTATTTTACGGAGTCTGCACCTGCGCACAAATGATAGCCTTTCAAATGCACCCGAGACTCAGACTCATCTCCCCTTCCACCTCGTGCCCTCCCCTTGCCAGCCTTTCCCAGAGCACAGCCGAGGCGCCAAGGCTTCATGGAGCTGCGCTGTTAACACGCCGAGCATGTCACTTCCAGGGACCCCGACAGATGCCCGTAGTGCCTACGGCCCGAGTCTGTAATAACCGTGTAATCCGAGGAATGGGTCCTGTGTATAGTGTGTTCTTGTGTTTGGAGTGACTGCTACTAACGCAGTATTATACCTCTACTTGTATCTTGTACACCATCCGCATCCATCACCACCTCATCAGGACCACCAAAAGAGCCTCGTTCAAAGACCGCCTCGACAACAACTCCCACAACAACAAAGAGCTCTTCAACATCGTGAAAGAACTCTCCAATCCTAACTCCGGCACCAACGACATCCCGCCATCACAAGCCCTGTGCGACACCCTCGCCGCCTTCTTCCAACGCAAGATCACTGACATCCACAACAGCTTCAACCCCCGGTTGAACCGTACAGGATCCCGCCACGACGAACACCCCAAACCCCACCAACCATGACCCTCTGACCACACGGACCAACGTGTGCACCGAAGACATAATCAAGACCATGAGCACCATCCACTCAGGCTCCCCGTCTGATCCTCTTCCCCACCACATCGTCAACAAAGCCGACTGACTCATCGCTCCCCACCTGCTGAACATCATCAACCTCTCCTTCGAAACCGCTACCTTCCCTGAAAGCTGGAAACACGCAGAGATCAACGCCCTACTACAGAAACCCAAGGCGGACCCAAGTGACCGCAAGAACGTCCGGCCCATCTCCCTGCTTCCGTTCCCAGCGAAAGTCATCGAAAAGATTGTCAATACCCAGCTCACCCGCTACCTAGAAGACAACAGCATCCTGGACCCCTCCCAGTCAGGCATCCGCAGCAACCACTGCACCGAGACCGCCCTCATCGCCGCCACAGACGACATCAGACTCCTACTCGACAACGGCGAGACAGCAGCCCTCATCCTCCTGGACCTCTTCGCCGCCTTCGACACCTTCTGCCACTACACACTACGCACATGCCTCTACAACACAGGGATCCGAGACAAGGTGCTGGATTGGACCACCTGTTTCGTCTCCGACAGAACCCAGAGAGTCCGCCTCCCCCCGTTCCAATCCGGAACCACCAAAACCATCTGCGGCGTCCCGCAGGGACCCTCCCTCAGCCCGACACTGTTCAACGTGTAAATGGCTTCCCTCGCTTGCATCGCCAGACTACACAACCTCAACATAATCTCCTACGCCGACGACACCCAGCTGATCCTCTCCCTCAGCAAGGACCCCCTCACTGCCAAATCCAACCTGCACCAGGGAATGAAGGACTTCGCCGACTGGATGGAGACAAGCCGGCTCAAGCTGAACACGGACAACACAGAGATCCTCATCCTTGGGCCTAACCCCTCAGCGTGGGACGATTCCTCGTGGCCAGCTTCACTGGGATCCCCCCGGCACCAACCACGCACGCAACCTAGGAGTCATCTTCGACTCTAAGCTCAGCATGACCAACCAAGTCAACACAGTCTCCTCCTCCTGCTTTCACACCTTCCGTATGCTCCGCAAGATCTACAGATGGATCCCGGCTGACAAGCGAAAAACCGTCACCCACGCCCTCGTCAGCAGCCGACTCGACTACGGAAACGCCCTCTACGCCGGAGCCCCGTCCAAACTAATCAACAGACTCCAAAGAATCCAAAACGCCTCCGCACGCCTAATCCTAGACGTCCCACGCCTGGACCACATCACCCCACACCTGAGAGACCTGCACTGGCTCCCCGTTGACAAAAAAATCACATTCAAACTCATGATCCACGCACACAAAGCACTCCACAAGACCGGCCCAGCCTATATCAACAACTGACTCTCCTTCTACGCACCCAACAGGAAACTCCGCTCCGGCGACCTGTCCCTGGCTGGGGTCCTTCGCATCCACAGAACCACTTCCGGGGGCAGATCCTTCTCCCACCGTGCCGCCAGGACCTGGAACGCCCTCCCCCTCCACCTACGACAGACCGCACACCTCCTGGCCTTCAGAAGACTGCTCAAGACCTGGCTCTTCGACCACTAGCTGCTGCTCCACCCCCCAGTGTCTTGAAACCCTTGTGGGTAAGTAGTGCGCTTTACAAATTCCATGATTGATTGATTGATTGACTGTATATATTCACGCATTTCAGATGGAGACCGGCAAATTTCATGACGTCACTTCCTCTCGTGACGTCACTTCTGCTGACACCACCTAACTTGGAGAGTCCCCCCCACTTCTTTTTTAGGACTTGTGCCCTGCCCAGGGCACGTTCACCCGGCCCCTTTTATTAGCAGGGTCACCTGACCTGTGACTCTTGTGATGGGTGGGTGTACAGTGTGGGTGCATCACCAGGCGGAACACTAGAACGTGTCCAGCACGACACTACATCCCTGACCCAAGGGACGTAGCAAGGGCTTCTGCCTGAGCCCAGTGATGTAGCAAGGCCTTGTGCCTGACACAGGTAACTTAGCAAAGGCTTCTCCCTGAGCACAGTAACGTGCCAAAGGCTTGTGCCTGACCACAGTGACTTAGCCAGGGCTTCTCCCTGAGTACAGTAACGTAGCAAGGGTGTCATCGGCCAAAGTGCAAGCAAGGAAAACAGGCTTGTTGTATAGAAAAATCAAAAAACGAATCAGGGTTCAGTTGGCCCCTCAAGCCTCTGGGCCCCGGTGCCACTGCACCTGATGTAACATTGATAGCTACCCATTTTTTTTTAAAACATATTTTTATTAGAAGGTTATGCCATTGTACATCGAAGGTTATGCCATTGTGCATCGTTGGGTGAAACAAAGCACATGTTCCTGTCACATTGGAGCAAGATCTAATAAAGCAGTCATAATTACACAATAGTAATCCCAATCTAAAAGTTGTTTTACAGGAGCCCACTCAATATTTCTATTACACATTTTGGTTACATTTCAAAAGACAAGCATTCCTTCCGATCCATATCTAAGTACATGCAGCTCTAAAATTACCCATCCTGTGGTTTGTTGTCATACCCAGTAGTCACTGCATCCAATATTATCGGTAAATGAGAATCTGAAACAAGAAAAAACAACAAAATCCTACCAACCACCCCTTCCCCTTCCCTCCCCCCTTTGGCTCAACAGGAGAAATTACATTATCATATACTCAGTCCAGTACTATACATTTACATTTTGGCACATAGAGACAGTGTCCTGCCGGTCTTCAGCAACCCCCCCGCTCAAGGCCCAGAGTTCCAGCCCCACCGTTTTGCGACTTGGTATAATCCACCCTAGAATATACATTAGGTACAGTATTCTGATATGTCCAAAGCGCCAAGTTCCTCCATCAGCAAGTTCCATTCCATTGATATGGGCGTCCTACGCAGTCCGCGTTGTTCTTCCCTTTTCATCTCCACCCCCTCTGCCCTGCCCCATTTCAATAACTCATCATTTAATGCTGGTGGCCTAGCTGCCTTCCATTGCTTTGTAATGTTTCATTTAGCCAGTATTAGCGCCAAGTTATTAAACCTAGTTACCGGACTACCCTTCTTCCTTTTAGGACCCAGCCCCAGCAGACAGTATTTCAAGCTATCATTATTTCGCACTGGTGTTATCTCCGACAATATCTCACAGACCGCCCCCCAGTACCGTCGTAGCCGTGGACAATTCCACAGCATGTGTATCAAATCTGAAGCCTGTAATTGGCAGCGCGGGCATACATCCGAAGCATCTGGGTACATGGTCTTCAGCTTGCACGGTATCAGATAGGCCCTATGCCATAGCATGAGTTGGATACATTTAAATTTCGGGGTTCTCAACGCTTTCCTGGGGTATTCCACCAATTTATCCCATTCTCTATCGCTAAAATCCCTTCCTATATCCGTTTCCCACTTGCCCCGTAGGGGACCAAGGGATACTGCTGCTACCGTGCGAATGCCCCTGTATAACCACCTAGTAAGGTGACCTCCGTTACCCATTAAATGTTGCATTGTGAACAGTGCATTCGTGGCCGGTTCCACCCCTTCAGGCGCCCATGTAGTGCGTATGTAATGAGACAAACACGCATGTAGAAGAAACAGCACATTCGGCACTCCATGCTCTCGCATGAAGCCTTCATGCGGCATCATAGTACCCTCCTTAAAGAAATCACCCACTGTGAACACGCCCGCTGCTTCCCACAGCTCTAACCTTCTCATTGTAATTCTGCCTACCTGTGTGGGGATCCCCAGCAGGGGTATGGTAGGGTCATATGGGGGCACCGCCTTGGTGTATCGAAGAGAATGCCTCCAGTATAAAAATGCGAATTTCAAAAGGTGTGGTGCAGACGGTGGGATCTTGCTGTTAGGCAACATGAGTGTATGTACTGCGCCCCTCTGCCACTCTAGATGCGTCATGTCTATTTCCTGCAAATTCCGCCCTGCCAGCCAATATGCCAGCCATTGCAGCAGGCTCGCGTAGCAGTAGGCTTTCAGATCAGGGACCCCCATTCCTCCTTGTTTAGTATCTAGGTACAGTTTTGTAATCCCTATGCGTCTCCTGCTCTTGCCCCATATCAATTCAATCAGCATAGTGGTGAGCACCGAGAACGTCTTCACAGGTATCATTACAGGCAAGTTGGTAAAGAAATACAACAATCTAGGGAGCACCACCATTTTTGCTATTGCTACTTTTCCTGCCACAGATAGCAGCAAAGTGATCCAAAACCTTATTTGGGATCTAAGCGAGGTGATAGCCTTATCCAGATTACCCTCCAGGAGATCCATCATATCTCTGTAGATATTAATTCCTAGATATTTGAAAATGTCAGGTGCAATGTGGAACGACCAGTCTCCGAACCCCATCGTTCCAGTACGTGTTGAATCCGCAAAATAATAGACATAGGATTTGTTTTCGTTTATCGACAGTCCAGACAGTCTCCGGAATGCAGCAAAAATCGAAGGTATAGGTTCACAAGCAGCGTCCAGGTCCCTGAGATACAGTATTATATCATCTGCATAAGCAGACACAATATGTGTTGTGGGGCCCAACTCTATGCCCCTATGGTATGCGGTAGTGCGCAACTTCAGCAGCAGGGGTTCTAGCGCCAGGATGAACAGCAGAGGTGACAACGGGCACCCCTGCCTGGTGCCCATGGTGACCGTATAGTGCCTCGAGATCTGTCTACCCGTTCTTGCCCTGGCCGTAGGTTCTGTATATAATAGTAACACCCACTTTATGAATTTGTCAGGGGTACCATACCTGGCCAGAGCATAAAACATATATTCCCATTGTATAGAATCAAAAGAGTCTAACAAGATAAACCCCACGCATTAGCTCGCTGGATAGTATGGGCCATTACCTGATGCAAACGCTGAATATTCAGGGCAGTACTTCTGCCTGGAACAAACCCACACTGGTCGATGTGTATTAATTGCGGTATGTGTTGACAAATCCGGGTCGCCAGTATTTTACTCAGTATCTTGTAATCAACATTTAGTAACGAGAGAGGCCTGTACCCTGCTTTGTCTGTGCTGTCCTGCCCAGGTTTTAACAGTGAAATTACTGTGGCCTGGAGTGTGGTAATCAGAAGGGTGTCGGTCTCTAAGGATGAATGATATAGCCTTTGCAAGTGAGGTACCAATAAATCAGCAAACGCTGCATAAAATTCCACAGGCAACCCATCCCCTCCGGGCGATTTATTTCTGGGCAAACCACGTATCGCTGTTTTGATTTCCATCGCAGTCACCGGGAGCCGGAGCTCATCCTTGTGCGCCTGCGATAACTGGGGGAATTGTATCCCGTTAAAAAAAGCATCCAAGTTCGCTGTCCCTACAACTTCTGGCCTACCATATACATTTTCATAATATTCCCTAAAGGCCTCATTAATGTCAAGTTGTCTACACACCGTATCACAGCCACATTTTTAGCCTCCAGTACGGGGACAACCGGTGGGGCATCTTTGAGAATCCTAGTTAACAACGGTCCCACTCTGTCCGCTACTGTATGTTGCTTCAGGGTATGGAGCCTACTATCTACCAGTCTGAGGTCCTCTAAGAGTTCAGCATAACGTATATGGGCTTCTTGTAGCTGTACTCTATGTGTTTTGTCCAATGTAGCCCATTGTTCTAACTCTCCCATTGTTTTTTCTATGTCAGTGATTTGAGTGACTAGAATGTGCCTCAATCCTACTCGTGTGCTAATCGCCACCCCCCTCAATACAGTCTTAAATGCATCCCATTCAATCTGCCTGGAAGAGGCCGTATTTGCATTTTCAGAAAAATAATTATCTATAGCAGTAGCCAGAGCCGTCTTAAAAACTGAGTCTTCTAGCAATTGTGGCTCTAGTTGCCACGTCGGCACGAAAGTCGGGATCGTGCCCCATTGTAGTGTTATCTCTACCGGACTATGATCTGATAAAGTTTTCCTTAAATGAGTGGAGTCCCTAACCGCAGCCATCAAAGCAGCCGAACAGAATATCCTATCAATGCAGGTATGTAAGTTGTGCAGTGGGGGATTCCCTGATCCCGCGGTGTTTTTCCCTCCATGCATCTATGATTCCCCAACCTCTCGCCCAGCAGTGTCTCAGTACCTCTGCCAATTTCTTACTGTGTGCGTTATGCAGTGGTGGATGAGACCTGTCTAGCCCAATGTATAGAACTGCATTAAAATCCCCCCCAATCACCCATGAGTATCCCTCCCATCCAGCCAGCAGTGTGTTTAAAGTCTCCCAAAACTTTTCCTGCCCTGTCTTTGGAGTATATACACTACCCAGCACAATATGCTTGCCGCCGAGTAACCCATGTACCAACACATAACGGCCATCCTTATCAATCTTTTGCTCTAACAATTTAAAGGGCGTGCCATTTCGCAGCCATATCGCAGCTCCCCAGGCGAAGGACGAATATGATGTGAACAATAACTGACCCCTCCATTTCCTATTCAATTTTATCGCCTCATCCCGATTCAAATGGGTCTCTTGCAGAAACGCCACAGTCACCTTCTGCCTATTCAACTGGGCTAACAGCCTATGTATTTTCTGGATGGAGCCAAGGCCCCGGACATTCCAGGAATGGCATATATAATTATCAGGGTGTGCCATTAGACCTCTCGCATGGTGGTCCCCTAGAACCACAAGAAACACTGAGCCTTGGCTGTATCATATTAACTAATGTTGAGCCCACAAACACAATAAGCCACCCCAATACTCGGGTCCCCCTATGAACAACTGAGGACCAAACCATAACCAACCTTATAATCAAACTATTACTGAAATCACAACTCTGTGCAGTCGCCAAGGGGGGAGGAGGCAACCACCATCGTACAGTTTGGCATTTACGTTACACATGTATCATCATTACAACACTCCGTCATAAACCCTTTACAGTTCTATGTATTGATAGATAGAGCAGGCCTAACTTAATATTTGAGCAACAGAGCAGGCCACTGGGCGGTACAGTATAAAATACCACTCTCGTCCGAGCGTCTCCTCCAGTTCAGTAATTATCCACCGTCTGGGTAGTCACTAGAGGGAACAATGTCAGGCTAGATTCTGATCCCGAGCGGGCCGTGGCCTCCCCTGATGAGCGAGCAGAAACAACACGTAATCTGGTATCATGTTCCGCCAGCGCCGCCGCCGTCAGCAAAGCGTCTCTCTGGCTGTTGATAATCTGTTCCGTTGACGGGGACATCCCAGTGTCCATTCCCCTGTGACCCGTATCCGTCAAGGTCGATGGCACCTCCTGCTGCGTGGAGAAGACCCAGCGCCACTTTGTGGCAAAGAGACCTGCGTGCTCGGAGGGGAGAAAGTAATCTCGAGCCAGTCCGCTGCCTCCTCTGGACTCTCAAAGAAAATCGACTTTTGTCCATGTATCACTTTCAACCTGGCTGGGAAGAGCAACGCATACTTCAAGTTGTGCTCCCTTAGTTTCTTCTTGACCTCCAAAAAAGTGGCCCTAGCCCTCTGGAAAGTCAGCGAAAAGTCTGGATATAAGGAGATCGTTCTATTTTCAAATCTGATAGGCGCATTTTCTCGTGCCGCCCTCAGTATCATGTCCCGATCCTTGTAATTCAGCATTCGGGCAATTAGCGGCCGTGGGGGCACCCCAGGTCGAGGAGGTCTGGCCGGTACCTTATGTGCTCTCTCCACGCAGTACATCGCTGACAGACCCTCCTTCGCCACATTATCTCGGATCCAGTTCTCCACAAACTGTGTGGGGTTGAGCCCCTCGCTTTCTCTGGTATCCCCAGGATACGCACATTGTTCCTGCTGGACCTCCCTTCTGCATCATCCACCCTGTCCTGGAGCCTCTTTAGCGGGCGCCGTACCTGCTCCATTTGTGTGGCTTGTTCTGTGTGCTGAGGGATCAAGTCGTCAATGGCTATTTTATTGCACTTTACCTTCTCGGCCAGGTCCTTGAGGTCTGGCTTCAGCAAGTTGAAGCTAGTAGAGAGGGACCCCAGCTGCGCTTCCATCGCTATACGTGAGTCTCTTATTTCTTTCATGATGAGGTCTAGTTTATGCACAGGTTGTGCTTCAGCTGTGGGCGGGATTACTTCCATATCCGAGTCTTGCGTCCGACCACTCAGGACTCCTGTATCCACATTGTCTGCAGCCTGTGCGTCCTGTTTGTTTGCCCTAGTGCGCCCCATGATACTTGGTGCTGATCGTGTCACTGTGCTCCGTATCGCTCGGCCCCAAAGGTAGGTGTGAGTACCAATAAGCCAGCTACCAAGGGGTGTGTAGAGAACTCAAAAATAGCTTCACTCCTCTAGTCCCTCCAAATCCTGTGTGTAACCATAGGCGGGTCCTTACTCTGTCCACCGGCCCCTGTCAACTACCAACTTCTGCGTAACAGCCTCTGCCTACATTGTCAACACAGTCCCTCACAATCCGGCCCATCCGGGGGGCCGGATGGGGAGGGACTGTGTTGACAATGTAGGCAGAGTCCCTCCCCATCCGGCCCATCCGGGGGGTCGGGGGGGGGGGCAGAACATAGCACTCCAGCTCCTGTGGCACTCCAACCTCCAATTCCCAGAGCAGTGGCCCATAGGCTGCACAGTGGCGCGCGTCTCCACCCACACACGTGTCCGGGTTATGCCATCATGTTATGTTATGTTATGTTATGTTATGTTATGTTAACGGATTCTTCTATAGCGCAACGGCTACTCCAGAAGGAGTGTCCCGGCGCTTTGGCGAAGAAGTCCTTAGGGAGAGGCGACATAACTGCAAAACATAAGGAACGGCAAAGTTATTTGGTAAAAAGCCAGGTTTTCAAAGCCTGTCTGAAAGACATCAGACTAGGGGACTGTCTGAGAGAAAGGGGAAGCTCATTCCAGGCACAGGGGGCCAGGTAATGAAAAGAGCGCCCACCTTGTCTGGTGCGCTTAATGGACGGAAAGACCATTTTGGACAAGGAGGCAGATCGCAAGGCCCTGTTGGGTTTGTAAAAAGCAAGACGTTTCCTGATGTAACTAGGGCCTAAATCGTGGAGGGCCTTGTAGGTCAGCGTCAGACTTTTGAAAAGGACCCTCTTGGCTATAGGAAGCCAGTGCAGTTCCTTTAACAAGTCAGAGGCACTAGCACGTCTAGGGAGCCCAAAAATAGCCCTGGCAGCTGAATTTTGGACTACTTGAAGTCTCCTCACGAGATATTTGGGGAGTCCTAGATAGAGGGCATTGGCGTAGTCTAAACGCGACCCAACAAGTGCTTGAACAATGACCCTTCGATGGTTTATAGAGATCAAGGGGAGAAATTTCCTGAGCATCCGAAGGATCCCGAAACATTTCCCCGAAAGACAGGATATTTGAGGCCCAAAGGTTAAATCATTGTCGACAATGATACCAAGATTTTTGGCCTTGATACTTGCGTTTGCAGGTGGAAACAAGTCTTGTGGCCACCAGATTTTCCAGTTAGGTTCAGAGGCGCATCCAAAAAAAAGCAGCTCCGACTTGTCGGAGTTGCATTTTAAGCCGTGTCGTCTGAACCAATCAAATACTGCTTCTAGGCAGCCTCTGATGCGAATCCCATCGAACACCTCATTCTTGTCATAAGTGAACAAGAGCTGGGTGTCGTCAGCGTAAGACACGATCTGAGCGCCAAACAACTCCGCAACCTCTGCAAGGGGGGCCAAAAAGATGTTAAAGAGCAGGGGGCTAAGAATAGACCCCTGAGGGACCCCTACTTCCAGAGGTGCCATAGCAGCGGAGTGAGGTGGCGCCCAGATCGTTTGCCGACGGCTGGCTAGAAATGATTTGAGCCAGTTCCACACCGTCCCCCGAAGACCACAATCCCAGAGTCGTATTAGGAGGGTATCATGGGGAACGGTGTCGAACGCCGCCGACAGGTCCAACATGACCAACATGGCCTTACCACCAGCATCTAAAACCTCTCTGATGGCGGTAGTGACTTCAAGTAGCGCGGTCTCTGTGCTGTAATTCGCACGAAACCCAGATTGGGTGTTGTGCAGCAGATTGTTATTCTCGATGAAGTCAGAGATTGATCTGTGCACATGTCTTTCCGCCACCTTTGCCAGAGCGGGGAGGAGAGAGATTGGCCTGTAGTTGGCATGAACAATGGGATCCAGGGCTGGTTTTTTTATAAGTGGAAGAATGAGAGCACTCTTCCAAGCCTGGGGGACTACGCCAGAAGACAGTGAGGAATTAAGAATGGAATTGATGGGGCCGTTTAGCACAGGGGCTATTTTGTTGAGACAAGAAACAGGTCAGGGATCTAGAGGAGAGCCGGACTTCAGTCCTGTCAGATGATCTAATGATGAAGCAAGGCTCAGCTGAGGGAATTCCCAGAGAGTGGGTTGTGAAGAGGCGAGGGCCCCAAGAGAAACATCCTTAGGTTGTTTAGAGTAAACAGCAAGGGAAGCTTGGATGGATGTTATCTTGTCTACAAAGTAATGCGCCAGTTCAATCAGCCAGGGTTCTGAGTGAGACTGAGTAGGGGTGGCTAAGGACGGAGAAGTAAAGTCCTTGACAATTTTAAAGATTTCCTTACAGGAGTTTTCTGATTCATCGATACGACGTTCAAGATAAGGTTTTTTCCCACTCCATATCAACTTGTGGTAGGATCTAGTCAAGTTTTTGAATTTTACTTTCTCAAGAGGATTATAGTCTTTCCTCCAGGCTCTTTCTGCTCTCTTGCAGTTTTGGCGAGCTTCTCTAAGCTGAGAGGTAAACCAAGGGGCGGAGGGCCGTGTGTTTCCAGATTTAGCGACTTTCTCGGGCACGAGAACCGCCAGTCTTGCCGTAAGCCATTCGGTAAAATACGCTAGATCAATTTCCACATTACCTGACAGGGTGCAGGGTGAACATGACATGGCCTGCAGTAGCATCTCATTTGAGAGCAGATGAAAAGGCCTGGAGAATCGTTTGGAAGAGGTAGTGGGATTTGATCTAGGAGGAGGGGCACATGATAGGAAGAAGGTGATTAGATAATGATCCGACCATAATACTGGCTGTGGGGCAAGTACATTAATAGAGATGGTAGAGAAAACTTGGTCCAGGATATGGCCCTTACTATGCGTAGGATCATGAATGAATGGTGTAAGTCCTAATGCTGTGGTGACATCCATGAGTTTCAATGTGTCAGGGTTAGTGGCCTCATCCATGTGTATGTTTAGATCGCCTAGGAGTATGCAGTGTTCCGATTTAAGACATGGGACGGAAAGTGCTACCTGTAATTCATCCAGGAAAGAGCCTAAGGGACCGGGCGTTCTATATAAAAGGATGCCGGTGCATGCCTGGGAGGGTGACAAATGAAGTGTGAAGCTGAGGGCCTCGGTGTCCTGAATATTGTCAATCGGGAAAGTAGTGCAGTGCAGCTGGTTGTTGACTATGATAGCCACTCCTCCCCCACGCCCAGATGTTCTATCCCTCCTAATGATGGAATAGTTTGGTGGGATGGCGTTGACTAAGTCAGGGGCCGAGGTGTCACTAAGCCAAGTTTCTGTAAGAAAAAGGCAGGATATGTTAGAATTATCAAGCAAGTTCCATATGTCCAGCGCATGACAGCCCAGGGAACGTGTGTTAAGAAGTAGGCAAACAGTAGGGATAGGATGATGAATCGATATGGGCTTATCGAATGTGGGAAGACGCCATCCGCAATCAGTGCAACCTTTTCTTAGGGCACGGCTACCAGGAAAGACATAGTGGCAGCGACCTACCGGAGGACGAAGATTTAGGAGGGTCTCCGACGAGTAGGAAAGCGACATGGCCAAAGCCAAGAAGAGTAGAGCACCGTCCAAAGGTAGAAGCCAGCCGGCCGTCCTGCCCCGTCTGCTGCCGGAACGCTGACGGGCGCAGACGGGCAGGACTCTGGCACGACTCAGGCACAGAGAAGGCGCCACCCTGCGCGTCACCGCTGCGCGTTGAGAAGGGTGGAGCTTTAAGTAGGCCGGCGGAAGTGAACTAAACAAGCGCCACGACCCGCACCAATATGGCGGCGTCTGGCTTCAGTTACCGAACAAATATGGCGCTCCCTCACCACCCCACAACCGGACCCACAAAGTAGCGGTGCTTAGGTAATTTTTACGTGCAAGTGAGGGGCCACAAGTAGCGCTAAAGCGAATAAAGTAAAAGCAGTTCGAGTTAAAATGTAAACAAACAAAAATGCAGGCGCTGTAGTAGCAGTATTAAAATCACCGCAATAGCGCGAAACGTGCAGTCCTTAGAAGCGCTAAGCAAAGCAGCCTATCCTTTAGGCACCTTTTGCCAGGGAGAGTCGCCGATCGGGTTCCGCCTTAAGTAGGCCGGCAGAAGTGAACTAAACAAGCGCCACGACCCGCACCAATATGGCGGCGTCTGGCTTCAGTTACCGAACAAATATGGCGCTCCCTCACCACCCCAGAACCGGACCCACAAAGTAGCGGTGCTTAGGTAATTTTTACGTGCAAGTGAGGGGCCACAAGTAGCGCTAAAGCGAATAAAGTAAAAGCAGTTCGAGTTAAAATGTAAACAAACAAAAATGCAGGCGCTGTAGTAGCAGTATTAAAATCACCGCAATAGCGCGAAACGTGCAGTCCTTAGAAGCGCTAAGCAAAGCAGCCTATCCTTTAGGCACCTTTTGCCAGGGAGAGTCGCCGATCGGGTTCCGCCTTAAGTAGGCCGGCGGAAGTGAACTAAACAAGCGCCACGACCCGCACCAATATGGCGGCGTCTGGCTTCAATTACCGAACAAATATGGCGCTCCCTCACCACCCCAGAACCGGACCCACAAAGTAGCGGTGCTTAGGTAATTTTTACGTGCAAGTGAGGGACCACAAGTAGCGCTAAAGCGAATAAAGTAAAAGCAGTTCGAGTTAAAATGTAAACAAACAAAAATGCAGGCGCAGTAGTAGCAGTATTAAAATCACCGCAATAGCGCGAAACGCGCAGTCCTTAGAAGCGCTAAGCTAAGCAGCCTATCCTTTAGGCACCTTTTGCCAGGGAGAGTCGCCGATCGGGTTCCGCCTTAAGTAGGCCGGCGGAAGTGAACTAAACAAGCGCCACGACCCGCACCAATATGGCGGCGTCTGGCTTCAGTTACCGAACAAATATGGCGCTCCCTCACCACCCCAGAACCGGACCCGCAAAGTAGCGGTGCTTCATCAGAAGGGGGGGAAGGAGGGGAGGGTGTATCACGTTCCACAGATCACAGTTCTCAGCCTGCACAGCTCCTCATTCAATATGTCTGCAGCAGCAGTAGCCAAGTACACCTATTTCCACCAGACTGGTGCGCCCCTTTGGTTCTTCAACTCCACTATCCTTCCCTAGTTTTCAATCTCCACTTGTAGCAGATATGGCCCTGTGGCTTCAGATCCCCATCGCCTTTGTACCCAGTTCCAGCAAGCAACTGACCACAGCCGGCTCTCATCAGCCTATATGTCAGTACCAGCAATCCGGCCCCGCTCGACCTCTGTCCTTGTCCGGCAGCGTTCCTGACGCCCAGCAATTCGCACAATGGCAGCAGTGCGCAGATGCCACTCCATGGTTCCCCTCCGTACCTGTGTCCCACTTCTTCTCCCCTCACCGGCCACTGCAGTCGGGCACCCGCCCTCTCGCTCTCCCTGTTCCTCAGGCCGTGGGTTAAGGATCGGATGTCCGCGCCACCACAGTCCGGTAGTAGCATCGCAACCGCCTACGCCGGCGCCATCTTGGGGCACCGCTGCCTAACAGCACCGGCAAACTCTGTTCAGTGTCCGGGGCCCACAGTAGGCTGCCGTGCGCGGCTCACCTCGTCTCGCTCGGCACCTGGGTCCCGCAGACCACAGGGAGGCGGGGAAGGCCCTCTGTAACTGCCACTTGGCGTCTCTCTCGCGGTCGCACTTCAGCGCTCCCTTCCGCTCCGGCGCTCCAGGCACACCACTTCACAGTGGCCATTCAGCACATTTCCCACCGCAGAGGGGCCTCAGATGTGCTCTGCTCGACCCACAGTCGCTCCGCTACCTCTGGCAAGTATTCTTACTACAAGAAAGGGCCCATATCAGCAGGATAATTAAGGCCAGTGTCAGGTTTAGTACGGAGCCCTCTCAATCGGCAGCCGCCATGCTCGACAGTTAGCCACGCCCCCATTGATAGCTACCCATAAACAAGCGCAGCCTAGTTGGAACCAGAGGTGGGAGAGCAAAAAAATGTACCGGAGAAGTATATCCAGAGCAGAGCTAAGGCTTGGCTCTTAGAGCCAGTGCACGAGCCGAGCCCTGAAAATGTAAATCATGCAACAAACATCACGTAAAACCTAGAATCTCTTCAAGATAAAAAAAGTGTACTTATTTCACATGTGGAAGCTTTGTCCTTAACCACTTCGATGCTGATGACGAGCTCAGCTCGTCATCAGCTACGGTGCTCGTATGCTGATGACGAGCTGAGCTCGTCATGTAACGCGGGATTTGAAAAATCCAGCACACAGCGGGAAAACCGCTAGCGCGCAAGGGGTTAATTGTCATATTATAACACTGCAGTGAATATTTATTAATAGTGATCGTTTTTAAACAAGAACTTAGAACCACCCCTGTCCCCTGCGCCACCTACAGTGTCATTAGTGAACTAAGAGGCAAGACATTTGTCATGTGAACTATGGAGCTTATTTACCTTGCGTCACTTTTGCGCCGCCAGTGCGTCACTTTTTGTGACGCACTAGTGGCGTAAAAAAATGCACTATGTTGCGTCATATTTACAAAGTGACGCATCTAGTTAGATGCATCACTTTGTAAACCCCTGCACCACATTATACTTGTGCCAGGTATAATGTATGCAGGGTGGGAGTTCTGGCCCAAGTAAGCCCCGTAGAAGTGACACAGTGAAATCTATGAGATTTCACTACGTCACTTCTAGGACACCATTGCGTCAATATCTTGCGCCTGCCTCACAGCAGGCGTAAGACTAACCCAGGCCCTTTCGCATGGGGATTACTCCACATGAAAGGACACATTGCTGGAGTTGCGTCACTTTTGTGACACACTCAGCAATGCATCATTTTTGCGACTGCAGATACGTCAGAAATAGTGACGTATCTATAACTCCTTGCAACATGATGTGTCATATTGCAAATATGATGCATCCAGCATGTGGCAAGGAGGGCGCAATGAAAAGTGACGCATCGCTGTTCTCACGCAGCGATGCGTCACTTTTCATAAATGAGGCTCTATGTATGTAGCTCAGGTTTGTATGGGTCGAACAACCTTATAGTCCATTAAATCAAACACAATAGGTTTTTGTACAGCTGATATTCTGAACTAACATATTTGAAGTTGCTTTCATATGTGATTGTGAAGAGAAAGGGTTATCCGTGATAGAAGATATTTGTCTAAGATCGCAGAATTAGGATAAGAGAGGAAGCCGTAATAAATCCAGTGTTATTGGTTTCATCTTGTACAAGTTAACCACTAAATGGGTATCACCTTTTTACCTCGAACTTTAAAGCTTTGATTTGACCTTTGGGCATCAAAATAAAGTGATAGATGAAATGCTTGAATTAATCGCAGTCATTGGCATTCGGTCGGCCACATCCCTATGCATCGTGTTTTGCCCATCTTGCCAACTCAGTTTGGACACACCCGTACGAAAATAGGTACTGCCAGGCTAGAACCTCCCTGAACCAGAACGCAGGTAACCCAACGCCAGTGTCAACCGTATTAGTGCTCATCCTCCAGGTGTAGCTTAGTTCAAGTGGCACAGTGAGCACGGGACGTACGTCTGGCGTACCTGTCACAGTTAGCACATCAAAAATAAAATGATGGATCAAATGCTTGAATTAATCTCAGCCACTGGCAATCGTTTGGGGCCGCAGCCCAATCCACCATTTTCCACCCACCATGCCACCTCAGTCTGGACCCAGCCATATGCCAATCAATCCTGACCCTGTTCCAGTGGGAACAGTCCAGCCCCAACTACCAGATCAAGTCCTCTCTGAAGCAGAACACAAGCAGCCCAGGACCGATTTCACCCTTATTAGGGGTCATTACCCAGGCATAGTTTGGTTCCAGTGATGGATGGAATGCTTAAATTACTCTCAGCTGCTGGCAATCACTCAGGGCCACATCCAAAGCCAAAACTTTCAGTCCAGTTCGGGCTGGACTGTTCCTATTGAAGCAGGGTCAAGGCTGATTTGCATATGGCTGGGTCCAACCTGAGGTGGCATGGTGTGCAAAAGAACAATGGATTGGGATGTGGCTCAATTACCAGTGATTGATATTAATTCAGGCATTCCATCCATTACTTTTTTTTATATAATTTAGCATGTTGTTTTTATCTTTGCGTGTGAGGGTGGAGCAAGGGTGAGAGGCAGAAACCAAATGAAAACTATGGTCTTGATAGAGCGCAGTGGTGCTCTTAATTTGTAGGGGTGCATCATAATCATGGGTAGTTCGCCGCTGCATATTTAATCCTTTGTCGCGTTAACATTTGATCATTAGAACGTGTAACGTGATAACGTGTAAAGTGAAATAATGGAGCTATTTTGTATAACGTGAGGAAATTAACATTGTAATTGTGATTTACATGGTGCAGTTTTAATGTTTTGATTTTACAAATGACTTACGAAATCCATTTGTTGTTATGTAATGCATTGATTTAACGTGCATAGCAATATTGCTCATGTATACGTGTGATTAGTGAAGTTCTATATTGATTCTTGTGTTATCCGAAATTGTAGGCCTCGTGTGTTTTTCCCTGGCTCTGTCTACAGCTTGCTAAAAAATTCATGTGTATGTAGAATCTTTTCTTTCTCACGTAGATTATCGCAGCTTTTATCGCCCGAAAACTGACCCTAAAGCGGCGATAATGGGCTTGATAATATGCCCTTGTGAATTCCCACAGAAGCCCAGGTTCTGGTGTGAACCTGGACTTCTATTGGAATTCTCAAGGGCATATTATCAAGCCCATTATCTCCGTTTTAGCGTCAGTTTCCGGCCGCTAAAGCGACGATAATTTTAACACCGTTCTTGATAATAGGCCCCTTGATGTGTTATTCCATTATTGCCGATTGCAATTCGGATTGGCTTTGAGTGCATCTTCTTTTTAAAGGCTGGTGTGCAAATTATTTAAAGATCTGAAAATTGTGCTTTCATTTCCAGAGGAGCTGTTGATTTATAGTAGTGATAAAGCTTCTCAAGATACGCTTTTGTTAAAAGGCTTGTACATTTAAATGATGCTGGAACCACCCTCAGTAGAGATAAATCTAAATTTTAGAAAGAAGTAATTGAATACTTTGGGCATCCTATTTCTTGTTACTGGAATTCTTCTTTGCCCACACTGGTTTCTACCATTACTTAAGGCAGTCTGCCAGGGAACAAGGAAGTGAAATACTTTCTGGGTCTGTGTACATTTTAAACAATGTTCATGAGGGGAATAGCAGCAAAAAGAGAGATTCTAACATCTAGTTGTTATGGTCCCCAGTATACAAGAGAGTTTTGATTGGGTGAAAAATAACATAACACATGAACATGTTTTGCAAACTTTTAAGAGTCTCAACTCGTATTTCACCATGAATGCTAATGATAAAGAAATGTGGGCAGTATTAACTCAAATAGAGGATAGACAGAATTTACCTCAGGATTCGCATACCAAGTTTGAGGGAACCAGAGAAATCATACTCAGTTATTGAGAGAGAATTATTGGTATGTGTTTGGAACTCCCCACAAACTTCGCTCATTTCTGTGGCAAGGGAATTTATGTATATATATATATATATATATATATATATATATATATATATATATATATATATATATATATATATATATATATATATATATATATATATATATATATATATTAGATCACCATCCTTTAATTAATATTTTGAACGGAACTGAAGGAAGTAGTAATAAAGCAAGAATAGCTGATTAGGTATACAATTATTAGTGTATTGTTTCAGCTCTTCTTCTGATTACGAGTCTTATATCGAGGATACAGATGAATAGGATGAATAGTTTTTTTGAGCTCTTCCGGGTTTGAATATTCTTCCAGTAATAATACTTTTGCTATTTCTTGTTCGGTTTTGAGGGAAGTTTTAAGGAGTGATTTATCTCTGATGCGTTTGATGAAGTACTATTTGAAGGTTGTCCCAAATACAAAAGTCTTTCTTCTATCCTTAGGACAAATTAGAAGATTTTTAAATCCCTGTACATTAGTAATAGGGTATATTTTAGAGGAGGAAAATCTGTATCTCCCATTCCTTTCAGAAATTACATCATTGACATCACGCACACAAAAATGTTTGAGTCCTCTCTTACCAAACTCAGAGTATGGGAGATAGATTGGTGGCCCTCCATTGACAGAGATATAACCCTTAAGATTGAGCATTGTGCCAAATGTTTGTCCAGAAGTAAACATTATAAAATGAGTCACGCTCCATTGTGCTAGTTGTTGTTCCAAATCATGATGTTAATTAGCTATGGAATTCTTCAGATATTTTCAAATGTTATGAACACAGTATACCTATGCTGTGGTTTAAGTTGATTACTTTTGTAAATTAGTGTAAATTCGTTTTCTTTCCTAACCTAATACCAGTGCAGTACTTCCTTTTCTTTACAATATTTTTGACAGAAAAGGATTTTCTACAAAATTGGTGTCAGATAATGAAGAGTAATTCACCTCAGGTAAAAAAAAACTTGCAAAGTTGGGGGATTAAGCATGGGAGAACTTCACTGTACCACCCTCAGTTCGCTGGGATAAGTAAACATGTAAATCATATGGTTTTAGAGTGTGTGCTATGGCTTGGCTCATGTTAAAAGCCCGTTCCTTAAGCAGTCAAATCAATGTTTAGACATCCAAAAATGTGGTGCACTCAATCTCTGGAAACACACCTTCTTTTTTTCAAATTAGAGGGTTTAGTGCATATTCCAACTTTTGCCGTTTGTGGATGAGAGGGGAGAAGATTGAAAACAGTAATTTGAGAACAAAGAACGAGTATGTGTCATTAAAGGACAACATTATCCTCATTTTACCAATTTTGTAAAGAAGTTCAGGATTAGTGATTATGTAGGAAAAAAAAGTGCACCAAACATGTGTTGAAAGGAATGTCTAAGTTTAGTCCAAAGGAATGGATGAAGGAAATAAGAGAGAGAGGAGTAAAAGTGTGTGGAAAGTGGGGGCACTCTAGCAAAGTTGCGTCCACTCCCAGTGCCTGTGGATTCAAGTCTGGGCCTGATGCTTGTACAAAGGGCCCTTTTCTCCAATCTCCTAATTCTCTTTCAGAAAATGGAACATGGGGGAGTAGAAAGGAATGTCAGAATGCATAAAGAATTAACTTAGTTAAAAAAATTGTGAACTGAATTCCTCTTGCAGATCATTAGATATCCTTCAGTGGTATATCTTCATGTTCTTCAGTTAGAACCTTAAGCTTGCAATGGGTAACACCATTTACATTGAATGAGCTACAACGCATTCCATTACAACGCGGTCATTACAGCAATCTTGTTGTTACAACACGAACCAAATACATTGCAAGTCGTTTCAACGACTTGCTCTAGGGGGCGCGCTTCCCTGCTTTTGCACAAACTGGAGTAGGAATAGTAAATAATACTATGCCTGAGTCCAGCAAGCCCCCTACAGCAAGTCTTTGTAACGACTTGCGATGTAATGGTTCGCGTTGTAACAACGCGCGTCGTAATGACCGTGTTTTTATAGGAATACGTTGTAGCGCATTCGTTGTGAAGAGATATATTCGTTTACTATTGGCTCTTCCTTTAGTTTGGAACACATGTTTAATATAATCTTTGTTTTCATTTTTATTATTCTGTTTGTTGTGTAAGGAAGGAGAAATTCTATGCGCTTATTGCACATGTAAGAGCCAAGGATTAGACTATAAGGGTCTCTCCGCGAGCCCAGGGTGTGTGGTTGCAAGGCGTGGCTTGTGGTTGAGAGTTAGAACACAAGGATCCTTCACCATTTCATGTGGCGCCGACTGCGAGTCACAGAGCATAATAAATGATCTTGAACTTTCTGCCTTAGTCATGCCTTTCTATTAACCTATTTGAATGTCATTATATGCTAGGCCAAGTGGCCATTTTGTTTGGGCCATGCGCCTTTCCCGGTCAGCGTTCTAGTACCTGCAGGCCATCCGGACACCAACCTATTTAATGGCCACTGTCTGTACGCGCAGCCTAAGGCAAGTCCGTCTGCGCCCGTCAAGACAGCGACCAGGGCCATTCGCGCTGCCCGATTTGAGCTGACAGCTGGGGTCAGGTTACAATATTCTGGGAAATCCCTGAAAGCACTTCGGGCACCTTCCTGCCCCCCGTCTGGCTATTGTGTAATGCCTAACCATGTGGTATCTGGTTATAGAACCTGTGGCCGTGCTATCTTCATTGCGCCGGCCTAAGCTCACCAGAGAGTCTCCCTCCAAACCCTGGTTTTTGCCTGAGCTCAAAGTCTTGAAACATGAGTGTAAGATATTGGCGTGGCGGTCTAGCAACTATTGCTCCGTTGCAAAACACACAAAAAAGCAATGACACCGCTATAGCTCTAGCAAAAGGTTGGTACTTTACATCGCGTATTGACCAGGCCAAAAAAAACGCTAAATAAATCTTTTCCATTTTGCAGAGTTTTATGTCCCTGAGTGCTCAGGCACACTCTGCTCCAGTCTCCGAGCTCTGGTGCAATACTCTTGCCAAGTTCTTCTTGGACAAGAGTTGCGGCATTCAGACTGCTCTTTCATCTTGTCTTATCCTTCCATGACCTCTCCTCCTCCATTGCCTCCAGTTGGCCCCTCCCATACTCTGCCAACTTTTCGGCCAGTGGATTTGTCCAGCACTCTTAAAATTCTGAAAGGCTTTAAATCGGGCTCACAAACTGACCCCTGTGCGGGTAGACTCTTGGCTTCAGCTGCTGACATCATCAATCCTGAAGTCAATAAGATCATTAATACTTCTCTGCAGGACACTCTGGTTCCAGCTATCTGGAAGCAAGCTAAAATCCTCCCCCTCTTGAAGAAGCCCACCTTGGACCCCTTGGCCCCTTGAAACTACCACCCTATCTCTCTCCTACCTAGTTTGGCTAAGGTTTGTGAGAAGGCGGCTACAAATCAACCCACTGAGTATGTCAAGGCCATGGGTCTGCTCCATCCGGGTCAGTCTGGATTCCGAGCCTCATATAGCACAGAGTCAGCGCTTTTGGAGGTGTCAGAGGTTATCCGGGAATGCTCAGATGCCAGGGGAGGGTGGCTCTGGTTATGCTGGACCTCACAGCGGCTTTCGATACGGTGCCCCACTCCTTGTTTCTTGAACGTCTCTCGAAGATTGGTATATTGGGGTCTGCCTTGGGTTGGATCAGGTCTTTTCTTGAGGGCCGTTCGCAGCAGGTCTGGCTTCCACTGTATACCTCTGTTTCCCAGTCTATGGCCACTGGTGTCCCGCAGGGGTCATCCCTTAGCCCCCTTCTCTTTAACATCTATGTCACCCTGCTGTTTTATTTAGCGGAGACATTAGGGGCTAAGGTGATGGCTTATGCTGATGGCACCCAGCTCCTATTCACCCGGGAAAAGGATGATGACTCGCTATCTTCTGCTCAACATTGTTTTTCTTCTGTTTTTCATTGGCTTGCTCATTTGCAGATTAAATGTAATGAGGAGAAATCTGAGATCCTCTTGTACGTCAAATTCCTGGCAAGTTTAGAGAGAAACTTTGGCCCCCTGGCTCCCCCCTGCCTAGTACGAAGGTAAGCTATGCTAGGAATCTGGGGGTATGGTTTGAGGAGAACCTGACCTTTTCAATCCTGGTCAAGAAGCTGGACGAAACCTGCTTCGGCTTCCTGAAAACATTAAGGAAGCTTCTTCCTCTTCTCCCTAAGTCTGATAAGGAAACCATTGTTCGAACTCGGATCCTCTTCCGCCTGGATTATGCTAATGCATTGTACGCTGGCATCCCGAGCGATCTTCTGAATAAACTTCAGATAGTGCAAAACTCGGCTGCTAGGCTCCTGCTGGGCCTTTCCAGCAGGAGCAGTGTGCGCTCACATCTGCGTTCATTGCATTGGCTTCCAGTGGAGGCTCGATTAAAATTTACAATTTTGACTATCACCCACAGTGCTCTCTACGGCCGGGGGCCCTCCTATCTACAGAGGAGGTTTTCCTTTTATGTCCTGGGGAGACAGCTGTGCTCCTCCTCCGCACTGCTTGTGCAGACCTCCCGGTTCAATCGCCAAAGGCTTGGCGGGAGATCCATTGTTCGGAAAGCGGCTCTGGCTTAGAACACCCTCCTGCTGGCCCGTCGTAGCATTCAGGATCTTGTGACTTTTAAGAAAATGCTCAAAACCTTTCTCATTTAGCTTTGTCTTTTGATTTTCGCCCTCTTCTCAGGCTCGCGCCGGGACACTCCTCGGAGTAGCTGTGCGCGCTACAAATTCAATAATAATAATAATAATAACAAGGTAATTTATCTTACAGCTTGCAAACCTTGAGGACACGTAGTCCTGTGCATCGGGCTATCTGCTGCATTCCATTTTATGTTAGGACATCAAGGTGGCTCCTTGGACTGTGAGGGACTGATTCACAGAATGAACTTAAGACTCAATCCTAAACTTACTACTATTTTGGTATTCACAGAATGCACTTACTACTTTTGCAATTCACAGAATTAACTTACTACTTTTGGTATTCACAGAAGTTAGGATTTTGTCTTAAGTTTGTCTTAAGACAAACTTAAGACAGACTTAAGACAGACAAGACAAACTTAAGACAGACTTAAGACAGACTTAAGACAAAATCCTAACTTAAGTCTGTCTTAAGTCTGTCTTAAGTTTGTCTTGTCTGTCTTAAGTCTGTCTTAAGTTTGTCTTAAGACAAACTTGAGACAAAATCCTAACTTCTGTGAATACCAAAAGTAGTAAGTTTATTCTGTGAATGCCAAAAGTAGTAAGTGCATTCTGTGAATACCAAAAGTAGTAAGTGCATTCTGTGAATACCAAAACAGTACTAAGTTTAGGATTGAGTCTTAAGTTCATTCTGTGAATCGGGCCCTGTGTTTTGAAGGTCACCCTATATTTCCATGTGGGTTAGAAGATTCGAACTCCATGACAATCTGCATGTCCTTCAGCTGTACTCTTCGGCACAGGACCCTATCTTTAATGGGATACCCTTCTTGTAGTGATCGGAAACAATCTACTACTTGCTTTACATCATTATGTTAGTTAGTCAGCCAGATCATCAACCCATACCTCGCTCATCCTTGCAAATATCCAGAGCATGAGCTAAAGATGACATTGTGAGACTAACAGTCATGTTGTGGTTGGTTGGGGCATACAGATTGATGAAGGGCCATACTGGGTAATAAGAAGCAGCCATGGCAAAAATAATCAGACCAGCCTCAATTCCTTTGTCTACACGAGCTCTCTGTGCACCCATCCATTCTCTCTCACTCATTCTCTGCTCTCTCTCTCTTCTCTGATTGCATTATTTCTACATTCCCTGTCCCTCCCTCTCTTTGTCTCCCCATTGAAGCCTTCCTGTGCCTGCCTCAACTAACCTTCTGGAGCTGGGGAAAGTGTCAAAGGCACTAGGAGTGCCCTGGGCTGTCAAAATGAACCTTCACGAGATCCAGCCACCGGGGAACTGCCTGGTGGAATGAAAGGCCTGTCCGGCCCTGCATTGAGATTCTGGTGAGTGTACGTGACCTGCCCAATGTCACAGTTTTTTTTCTCCATTTATATAGCGCAAACTCGACCTGAACGTATCAGCAGGAGCGTCGACACTGATCGGGGTGGTGGGCGGAGTGCAGTGGTGGGGGGTATGGGGGTGTAAAAAAAGAAACAAATGTACCCCCTCGCCGCACCTCTCCTCTATCATCCTGCCAACATCTCTCACGGCCGGTGTTCCAGGAACAGGAAGCACCCAGGCTGAGGCTCCCCTGAACCAATCACAATGCAGCACTGTGATTGATCTGAGCGCCATGGTTCGGCACCCAGACGAGGACTGGGTGCCTGGGCATGTTCTTCACCCAGGCCGTAATGCAGCCTGGGTGGAGAACATGCAAAGTGCGCCAGAATGTTTAGCTGGCCCGAGACAGCCGGCTAAACATTCATGCGCACTTAGGCAGTGCAAACCATTCCTCCCCTGCTCTGTCAGCATAACAGCCCCGCCCACAAAGCTGCAGCAGCAGGGAAAAATCAAATGATAATAGCTTGAGTTATTATCATTTTATTTTTCCTTTATTTTACCGCTGCAAAGCAGTGGGGCGCGCTCTTCCGCCTTAGCAGAGGAGCCGCCACTGGGAATCAGGGCGCTTTACATGAGCACCAGTTGCGGTACAGATGGTCACATTCATTTTGTTAGGCACGGGGAGATTAAGTGATTTGCTAAGAATCACAGGATGTTGAGCATCCCTGCAGAGACTCGAACCCGGTTTCCCAGCTTCGAGGTTGACCCTCTAGCCATTACGCCACATCCTCTAAACAAACAGTAAACAGTTACTGAAGGGGGAGACTACTACATTGCCAGGTCATGTATTGTGTGTCCACCACCATGCCAGTCCAATCACCCTCTCTCACACGCTTCATTAATGTCAGCCCTAAAAAGAGGAGGCAGCGCATGGGCAGCAGGCTGGCAAGCCCAGGGTCATCTCATTTCTGCTGCTTCAGTGCCAGGCCCCTGTTGTAGCTCATCATGCATAATCTATGTTTATTGCTCCTTCACACTATTTAAAATAAGGGCTGAATGGCAGGTGGTGCATATTGAAGAATGAGCTTTTTGGGAGCAGTTTTTTGTTTTCAAATATTTTCAGGACATGTGGAAATTACAGATATGGCTTTTGTTTTCCAAATGAACAATCACTCCAGGGCTGGTGAGAGTGAATGCTCCCAGCACAGATGCCCTTTCAATGATGCAATGCTGTAAAACTGCCATAGAAGATGAGAAGATGCATGAACTTAGATGGATTTTATTTTCTGTGTTCATGAAAGTGGATGAGTACAGCATGGGGTGGCTTTAGCTGAAACTGGTTGCAGTGTGACTGAGCCACTCTGAGCCTGCACTGATGCAAAACCTTATCCCCTCTGAGAGGCAACAATGCGTTTGTGACTTTTCCTTGGTGAATCATTGGCCATCATCAGTTTTCCCTTTAGATGGTGGCGATGTTGAGGAACGTGTGTGCGTCACACAGAATATAAGATGATACAACGCAAGCAATTGCAATGCATGCTTTTACAACGCAGTCTTTACATCGAAACTACCATTACATCGCATTATTTTACAATGCATGCCATTACAATGCATTTTTTAAAACTACCATTACAACGCATTCAATTACAACGCATACCATTACAACGTATACCATTACAACGCATAATACTTTTAGGGCAACTGTAGGGTAAGTGTTGCATTGTGTAGGGGTAAACATTACTATACCCACTCCAGTGAGTGCAACAGTAGGGTAAGTGTTGGATAGTGTAGGGATAAAAATTACTATTCTTATGTACCCCAAACCCCATACCCACCCTAAAACTAAAAAATCTCCAATACTTACCTTGCAACACATTATAATGGCATGCGTTGTAATGGTATGCGTTATAATGGCATGTGTTGTAGTGACATGCGTTGTAATGGCATGCTTGGTAATGGCATGCAATGTAAAGGCAGTTGCGTTGTAACAGTTGAGTTGTAAAGGTAGGCTTTTGTAATGGCTGCGTTGTAATGGATATTTCCTATCACACACAGCGCTCAGGTGCACCCATCTCCTTGCATTCTCACCACACTTTCTGATCCATGATACACTTGTGCTGAAACTGACTGCATATTCTGACTGCCTTTATTGTTTTGTGCCTGGTGTCGCAAAGAATTCAGATGCCTCGTAAGCAGATCTCTTTGTCACTATACAAAACATCACATGCATGCTCGCTGTACAGTGTTAAAAGGCATATTTTGACCCATGTTTTAAAACATACACTTTTTGAAGCATACACTTAAATCCTCAAATACCAGTAGGGTGGTAAAATCTGCCAACTTGCACATTCGGTAAATACCAATTCCACAGGGTTCATTAGATAACATGTGGTAAATAACACTGATTATGAATTACCAGAATCAGTGTTTTCCAGGTGTGTTGAATACTGAATGTTTACTATTTACCACATGTGGTAGATACCGCACCCAATAAGAAGCGCATGCACTGACAACAGTAAGTAGCCATATGCAGGTATTGGACGTTCCTGGAGTGAGAACATGAATCCCTAGGGAGCATAAACAGGCAGAGCATCACCCAGAAGGACTTCAGGACTTCCCCAAAGTACACCAACAGTTCCTTCCTATGTGGGAGCTTGCCGGCTTTCATTTTGTGTGGACAAAGCTCCTTGAAACAAGACAACCAGAATCCACTGCCATCATCTGATATCATACAGTTGTCACAAGCAGAAACCTGCCAACCCCTTCCATCATGCACGCAGACAGGGAAAGGAATCACTAGTTTATGGATCCGGCTCTGAAGGTCTGGACCAAGGCGGTGGTAAGACAACGGAGGGTCTAAGGTGGTATCACCCGCTGGGGATGCCTCCAAAAACAAGAATATGGCTATGGAATGAGATAACGGACAAAATCAATACTGCATTAACAGATATATTTGATCCAATGAACATTAAAAACAGGTACTAATTCTTGAAATCCTAGGTACATAAGCGAGTTGCCAAGTACATGTACTACAGCATTGCATCTTGTGGTAGGTCTCCACCTCAGCTCTACCTGAGGTTGTGGGAAGGAAACATTATCGCCTTCCTTAACGTGTCCGGAGTGGAAAACATGAAAGAAGGTTTTGAGGTTGAAGGAATCCACGGAAAGAGACATGAGAATAGTAATGAAAGTACATGTCTTTCTTGAAAAGTTGACTTGGCTGAGAATCATCTTCATTGTGAAGAGTAACTAAAGTAATTTGCTACACATATTCATATTGATCCACATATTGTGCTAACATTGCGGCTAACAAGTCTCTAATTGTACTGCTGACATGGATTGAGATTGGACAACAATCATAATGCATTGTAAGGGTGATGCTGAAGTGCTGAGTTGTCTGTCTAATATGATAGGGGTGATGTCCTACCACAGTATGACTGATGTTGTTGCCCCGCAACATCATGGAATTGTGGTTTCATCCAAGACACCTAACAGAGCAGTTCAGTAAACACAGGTCCACATCACACAGCATTTGCAGGTTACTAGTGTGATTCCTTTCACAATTGCCGCAGTGCAGTCAATTGACTCCAGTGGCCTCATTTATGAGGCTGTGCATCACTTTTACGCTGCCGGTGCGTCACTTTTTGTGTAAAAAATGTGCCTTGTTGCGCCGTATTTACAAAGTGACACATCTAGGTAGATGCGTCACTTTGTAAACCCTTGCGCAACATTATACCTGCGCCAGGTATAATGTATGCAAGGGGGCGTATTGACGCAAGATAGGTCGTAGAAGTGACGCAGTGAAATCTATGAGATTTTACTGCGTCACTTCTAGGACGCCGTTGCATCAAAATCTTGCGCCTGCCTGAAAGCAGGCGTAAGACTGACTTGCCCCATGTGAAAGGACGCATTGCTGGAGTTGCATCACTTTTGTGACACATTCCAGCAATGCGTCACTTTTGCGCCATACAGATACGTCAAAAATACTGATGTATCTGTAACTCCTTGCGCAATGATGCGCCATACTATAAACATGACGCATCATTGGGGCCGCAAGGAGGGCGCAATGAAAAGTGACGCATCGCGGTTTTCTCGCAGCGATGCGTCACTTTTCATAAATGAGGCCCCAGGATGTCAGGAAATCCTGCTGTAACACTGATGTGTGTTTTGCTGGAATTGGCTATGTGGGTGTTCAAGGGTAGCTGTATATGTTGCCCCTTCACTCTCTCTGTGAAGCATCCGTCACTTAGAGTGTTTTGCTGAAGTTTGACTGGGAAACCCCATGGCCAGTCCTACTGCCGACTCTGTGGTGCATGTTGCAATGAATTCTAGTGCTTCTAGCATTCTCAGGAAGGGGGTGGCAGTGAATCGGTGTGTTGGGCTCCATGGTATCAGTAATAATGAAAATATGTTTGTGGTTTCCAAAGTTACTTTGCCAATCCCTTCACTCCGCCTGCGCTGCTGCACCATTTGAGGTCATTGATTGGTGGCCTTGTTTCTTTCCTTATGCTGCCTGATTTATTGTATCGGAAAATTGATCTGTCAGCATGATATGGTGACCTAGCACTGCTACATCTATAGTGGTGGACTGTGGATGGGACACGTGACCTGCTGCAACCAACCAGTGAAAGATTCACCAGTCCGTGTAGGCTGTTTATGTCATTCTGGTTCTGTGTGCAGGTCAAACTGTGCATGTACTGTGTTTTTTTGCATTATTTCTTGTATTGTTTTACAGCTTTTCCTCCATTCCCTGCACTTCCAGGAATGTTTACCTCCAGCTTTTGACAGGAGATATGTTTAAGGCTGTATTTTCCACTCGTTTGCTATGACCTCTCAACCTTGTAATTCACCACTATGCCTAACTCATAGTCAGGGCCTTAGAAGCAGGTTTATACATCCAGCTGCCTGCAGTGTGGGTTTATTTCTTGATTGATTGTTGTAGCCAGTCTGCTTCTTTATAGATTCAGCCTTCCTTAGGGAAAAAAAAGGCGCTTTGCTAACATGCGACTACTGACTTCACCATTCCTATCAACCTTTCCAGGGAGCCAGGGCTGTGGGTAAACCTCCTAGTGGTGGCCTGCAGGAGTAGGCCATCAAGCCAATGTAGTAGGCGTTTCCAGCTGTTCATTGCCAACTGCACAAAATCTGCTCATCCCTCTACAACTTGACAACACTTCCTTCTTATCGAACATGCCACATGTGCTTCAGAGATTGGATCTTCTGCTTGAGTCTTGTATGCATTTAACTATTAATACTCCATCACACAATGAAAAATTATCTTTGGAAGCAAGAAACAAGGGCCTATTATCAAGCCCAGTATCGCCGCTTTAGCGGCAGTTTCCTGCCGATAAAAGCGGCGATAATGTATTGCCCTTTCTTGATAATATGGCCTTAAGTTCCTTCATTTTGACCAATCATCCCTTACACAAAGTCATCTCTTGTGGGTTTTGTGGAGACAAGGGTTAGGTGCCACCTTTGGTTTGGGGGCCTATAAATTCAACAGCTGTTTCAGTACCTGAGGCCTTAATGTAGCAACACATTTCTCCATAGACAGAGGGGGGAAAACCCTTCGGTATCTCGATCCCCTAAGTCTTCTTGCGGGTGATATGATGGTATACCAGAAGAAATATTTAACTAACACAAAAGAAGGATTGTGGAATCGATTTATAAAATTAAAAGCTCTATAGAGAATAACCAAAACAGAAGGATAAAGAGATTGCGCGAGGTTTCACAATGTACGTGAAACACAATAGCTGAGTGGAAGGGCAGGAATGTGCTGTATTTCCCATTATACAGCGCATTCCTGTCTTTACCGGGTGCTGGCGCACTGTTGGCTGCCTTGCACCAATGCAGGCACCTGTGCATCATGTTGCAAGGGTGCCTGCATTGTAGACAGAATTGTTTTTGTGCAGGAAGGGGCACGTTTCTGCACAAAAAACAATCCCGAACTGAATTTTCCTCTTTCTGTGTGTGCTGCAAAATGCTGCACATGAATGTAGCAAAGATGAAATAAATGAGGAGAAATAAAGATATTTCTCCTTGTTGCACCTCACATGGGGAGGCGTAGCATTTTGCACATAGGTATGCAACTCATGCTAAATCTGAGAAAGCGTCAAAATCCATGGGTGGGAGTGATGGAGCGGTAATTTCTTCTAGTAGTTTCTCAATGCAAAACCTTCATGCTACCTCTAATTTACCGCTGAAAAAGGTGTTGGGCCCTTCACACCATGTATTACCTTCAGGAGACTTTAAATAAAGATGAACAGTCAAAAATGCAATTATTATATTAAGCCAATAAAGAGAGTTGTTGAGTGTTTAAAGGGTTTTATTTTCTAGTCAAAAGTTAATTTTTCTCTGACCCTTTATTCATTAGTAAATATCAATCAGGTTACAGAATTTGGAAAACAGGAAAAATAGCATTAATACAGAACATATTACAGTCTGCATATAAGCATTACATATAGGAAAGAAAATGTGGCGCAAAATTTCAGTCAAAACTCTTAAAGAATTTCTAAGAAAAATAGTCTTGCAAGGCTTATCAAAAATCAAATAGTTTGCAAAAATCTCCAATTAAGAGAAATAAATGGATCTAAATCTAAAAAGCCTTTCTATCTTTTGCTGCTCTGTGCATCTCAGTATCTAAAGAGCAAAAAGGAGCGAGACAGCCCCTCCTTCACCAGACCTCAAAGGAATGTGGCCTGCAGTGCCAAAATATGACGTGAAAGCAAGAACCCCCCCCCCCTGACTCTCCTCGGACGCTTCACAGTCTCCCTGGACGTTTCTCGTACCTAACCCATAGAATGAAGCAAAGCCTAAGCCAAAATGAGCAAGAAGCCAGCTGAGTTAAGAAAGCCAACCCCCATCCGGAGAGGTCCTTATTTATACACAAAATTTTGGCAGACTACACAAAATGTTTCATCGTCAGGAAAACCTGTACGTGATTGGTCAGTCATGATGGCATGAGTTCTCACTACCATGACTCATTCTAAAAAAACCTGACTTTACCAGTTTTAACAAAAGAAGCATACATGAATAACTACATTTATAAACATTTGCAACATTTACTAGGAAAAATGTTTCATTCTAATTCTTCCTTCCTTTCACAGCGCAGTAGGACGGATACTTTAGTTAGCTGGTACATTGGCACAATCACAAGAATGTACAGTTCAAGATGTCCTTGACTCCTTCCGCAGTTTGAGTCAAGCTGGTGTCTGTGCATGCTCTCTTCTCTTTCAAAGCAAGCCATAGCCTTGCTGGTTTCACAGTCAGCCATTTAATGGTAGGCCCAAAAATAAAACAAACACAAATAGAATATTAATTTCATGTAAATCAGCCCATTATGTTTCCCAACTCCATACTAATACCCCTTATAAATGTTTACCTAGCCAAGCGATTAGTTTCAAGCAGATTTTCTATTATTTATGACAACATGCAAAATAAATGTGCAATGTGCAACATAGTATTTTCATGCTTTAGTGTAAAATTTAAAAGCACACACAGTTAATATAGCGCACACAGTTAATATAGCGCACACAGTTAATACAACACACACAGCAACATGCTTTAGTGTTTTAGATAGCTTTTCATGCAAAAAGCATTTAGCCCCCTGTGTAGTGTTTGGTGCATTATTAATTCACACACATTATAAAAAGAGGTGTTATTAACTGAAAATATTTATCAAAATATGCAACAAGTCAAAGTCTTTTAAGACAGAAATAGTGTATGTATATTACAAGGGATGAGCTGGGAAGAGAGAAACATATTCTATTAATCTTCAATGCTAAAAAGGCCACTTTTCTCTACATTGCAAAAACACATGTTAATTCGGCAAAAGCATTTCAGAGTGAATAGGCCTCACTTTCATATTTTTCATGTGCCATGTTTTTAACTTGCACCAAAAGGTGCGTGGCAATTTAAATGCAGTCTGTCTGAAGCACAAAAAAATAAACAATGCCTGACTGCAGATTAAATCTGCTCCATCAGGAGCATGGATAAACCCATGCTCCCACCCATGGACCGCCTCCCTGCTGCAAGGCAGTGGTTTGCACTGCTTTGCGTTACTCTAAATTTACTAAGCCGCACAGGGCCACGCAAAGTGGCCGTGCATGGATTGATAAATTTCACTTAGGTTTTGCGTTGCCCTTGCCCCCGCTTGAGTGGCGCAAGGGTGATTCACAACCTTGAGAAATATGAGCCTCAGAGAGAGCTGGCACATCTAGTGCTGTTGTCACCTGAGATCGCTGGTCCCAGGAAGCCTTTCATCTTCACATGTCTGTAGTGAAGCAATCCACAATGCCTTGGAGCAGGGTCCTGGAGGGCTGGATCAATTTTAACATACCTACATTTATCTGAATGGGGATATGCTAAAAATATGGCATGGATCTGGCGAGTGAAGCTCCCTCTAGCTCCAGAAAGTTCCCTGATGTCTAAAGTCCAGGATCCCAACCATCTGGGGCACAGCCTCCAATCTTCCCTTGCCAGAGCACCACGGGCAGAGTCAGCATTATTTATGAAAGAGGTGAGTATGTTTTGCAAGGCTCCTGTCCGTCTTACAGATATACCTGGCCAGGTAGGGAAGAAAAACTCACCCTAGGCAGAGGGGAGGGTGCACGTATACCTCCTTGGCTGGAGAGCAAGTAACCCACCCCCAGGCTGCCTATCTCAGGAGGGCGCTCTAGCCTCTCTATGGGCTGAGAACCCAGGAGCAGAGACAGGATGCATGCTGGGAAAGAGGAGGCAACAGGAACATGTTCAAGTCAACAATGGCGACCCCCAACCTCCTGCGCAGAACGAACAGAGATAATAACACAGGGGGAATGTTTATTACAGTATAAAAGACTGCATCTCGCAAGCCTTATAATAATAGCGCTCTGACATCAGAACACTGCGATTATACTGTCAACATAACACTTCAGAGAGGAGTCGACTCTGTGCCTTGTCAAGATAAAAGGGAGCTCGCGGCCTAATGCTTGCAGCACAGAGGATGTCAGCACAGAGCGCCACGACCCCCACCGGATAAGACAGGCAGGCGCTTTCATCCTCACCAGATGACATGTTTCTCACTTCTGTCTGGTACCCAAATGATCAGATTATAACAGTAATCATTTCAGATTTCCTGGGCGCGTTGCCACGCGGCGGCCGCAGCAAAATCTGGACTGTTTGGCCTCACTTTCCAAGGCCACAAACGCTGTTGGATGAGCCGGGGCAGCTGTCTGAGAAGTTATGGAGTCATAAGCCCTTCAAAGTCGCCACAGCCTCTAGTCTGCAGAGTTGTCCGCCTCTCCAGCCTCCTGACTCCTAATATCCTAGGGGCAGGTCTACAAGGATGTGCGCAGCGCTGCAACGCAAGCCCTTTGGCTGCGCCAGGCTGCGGCACTTCCGAAGCACAGGAATGCGACATATTTACAATAATATTTCGCATTCCTGTGCTTCCTCCTGCGCTGATGCACAACCTGCAGCCATGCGCCGATGCATGGTGCAAGGATGCCTGCGTCATGGGGGAGATTGTTTTTGTGCAGGAAGGGGCACCTTCCTGCACAAAAACAATCACTACAGGCATTTTCCTCTTTCAATGCATGCTTTAGAATGCAGCATGCTTTGAAAGAAGAAAAAAAGAAGGAGAAATGAAAACATTTCCCCTTGTTGCCCCTCACAACGCCTCCCCTGGGGAGGCATAGCAATGACATCATTTCCAGATTTACGATACCTTATATATCTGGAAATGTGTCTAGTTCCATGGGTGTTGTATGGGAACATCCACAGCAACACCCATGAAACGCCCCATCCATGCAAAGTGCTGCGTGTGAAGGGTCCATATTTACAAGGAGATGAAAAAAGTCACGCAGGGTGGCTGTTCCTCTCCTTGTAAATATGGAGAAGTGACATGCGCCTACAGTACGTCACAAAAAAAGATGTATTGGTGGTGCAGGGGGGATATATGATGTTACAACGCGTACTGTTACAACGCACACCGTTACAACGCGGATTTTACAACGCGAATACTACTACAACGCATGTTTTTACAACGAGTACTATTACAACGCAAAATAGTACTTTAATAGGAAAAATACCATTACAACGCAACATTTAACAACGTGTACCATTACAACGCATATATATATATAAAAAAATTCTTTGGAAAATAAAACCTGGCACGGGATGCAGGGAAAATAGGGGTTTTGGGTGGGTAAGTGTATTAAAAAAACGGCATGAAAAACTACCATATTATTACGAATAACAATTAATTATTTATTAAATAATTACTCGAGTATTAATTTTGATTATTATTTAATAAATTATTACTCGAGTATTTTTAATAATTATATTTAAATATATATTTATTATTTCTTTTGTAATTTAAAACCTGGCAACGGGATGCAGGGAAAATAGGGGTTTTGGGTGGGTAAGTGTATTGAAAAACGGCATGAAAAACTACCATATTATTACGATTACCATTTATTTATTTATTAAATTATTACTCGATTATTAAAATAAATACTCGAGTACTTACATTAATATTTCGATAAGTAAAAATAATAACATTTTACTTACTTCCTTTGTTTTAAACTAAAATATACACATCCTTATTATTATACACGATATGTAACTTTTCGGATTAAACAAACATATATATAGGATTCATGGACGCCATTTTGCTAAGGTATCACAATATTGAGTCCTACTATTATTTCAATGAATTATTACCACAACACAATAGCCAAAATGGATGCCAAAACGGCAAACATAACGGGATATAAACGTCTTATACATGATTTTTAAATTATATGTTCTCAGAGAAATAAATGTAAAATTTAAAACGATTTCCAGCGCATATTTTTACAATTAATTTTGTGATACTACACCAAACTTATAAATAGTAGTGAGACACCATTTTAAAATTAGTTGATCCACAACTACCCGAGAGAGCAGACGTGAGATTCCACTCTGTGACCTTTTCACCCTGTCATCCCATCGAAAGTTACTGATCTACATAATAATACGAATACCAACGATTTACAAGTAAGTAACGTTTACTGAAAACGTTATCTCACTAAATATTAGTCATGTTAAATAAATAACTACTAAAATAATATTAACTATATTTCTTTTTTGAAATATAAGAGAAATATTACTGGGAATAAATAAAGATAAACGACCAATAATGACATGTTTTAAAAATACGTCCAATATAAAGTAACACATAAAATTAAAATAAATAATTTTCTAAGTAAAACGTGATTTTAATAGAATACAATAGCATTAATATTTTGTTTATTTATTATATTTCTCTTAGAATTCAATTCTGAACGGTTAAAAACGAGAAACCTAAATATTTCATTCATTTTGGAAACGGACCCGTTTTCGAAAGTTAAAATAAGGTACATCATCATTATTCCAAAAATTAATTTATTATTTATCATATGTAAAAGGTCGCATTACGAGTAAACTTTACAAAATTTTTTTCTAACAGAGATATTACATATAAATTATATCTCGAATCATAACTGGCCTCAAAAACATTTTCGACACCGATTTAAAAGGTAATAAAAATATTTTATATAAAACTAAACACTGCAATTGAAAGGCAAACAATAAATCAGTTAACACGGATAAAAAAAATATTTGTTTTTTTAAATGTTTCAGAAAAACACACCAAACCAAGAAAGAAATAAATCCTACTGCAAGTGGAAGAACACATTTCTGCTATTCAGAAATACCAAACCGAAAAGTATGAAAAACAGATTTCGAAATACATGTATGAATACAGCATAAAGACGAAATAATGCTAGATAATGTAAAAGTCCTTATACATATACCAACTCTAACAAATTGCAGCGATGAAAAAAAATATAGGATAGTGCTACAGTAGGGAAAGTGCAGGATACTCTTGAGTTGACATTTACTATCCCAGATACATGTAAATGCAGCAATACACAAAAGACTGTATAATCCACAGGACTAAATTGCGTTCCCGTCTGTACATAAGTGCTGCTGTAAAGAAAGTGCAGAGAAAGTGCAAAAGTATGTCTCAATACTATATCTCATGCATGTAAAGAAAACATTAAAATCACTCTCCTCAGAAATTAAGTGTCACACATTTTTACACATACTTTTCTGTTTTAAGGACTCAATCTCACCAGAAGTAAAACAACATCAAAGAAAACCAACTGGAATTAGCAGAACTCATTCCTGCAAAGCAAAGATCCTAAACTAACAGTAAGTGAAAAACAGTTTTCATTATAGATATATGAATCAAGCATAAACACTAAAGAATACCACATAGTATAAATGAACAGATACATATTTCAACTCTACGTAAGCGCAGCACTGAATAAAGTTTTGAAAAATGTACAAGTGTAAATTACTATTCCAACTCCTGGTAAGTGCTACAGTAGGGAAAGTGCAGGATACTCTAGAGGTGTAAATTACTATTCCAACTCCTGGTAAGTGCAACAGTAGGGAAAGTGCAGGATAGTCAAAAGGCCTAAATTACTATTCCAACTCCTGGTAAGTGCTACAGTAGGGAAAGTGCAGGATAGTCAAGAGGCTTAAATTACTATTCCAACTCCAGGTAAGTGCTACAGTAGGGAAAGTGCAGGATAGTCAAGAGGCCTAAATTACTATTCCAACTCCTGGTAAGTGCTACAGTAGGGAAAGTGCAGGATACTCTAGAGGTGTAAATTACTATTCCAACTCCTGGTAAGTGCAACAGTAGGGAAAGCGCAGGATAGTCAAGAGGCCTAAATTACTATTCCAACTCCTGGTAAGTGCTACAGTAGTGAAAGTGCATGATACTCTAGAGGCTTAAATTACTATTCCAACTCCAGGTAAGTGCTACAGTAGGGAAAGTGCAGGATAGTCAAGAGGCCTAAATTACTATTCCAACTCCTGGTAAGTGCTACAGTAGGGAAAGTGCAGGATACTCTAGAGGCCTAAATTACTATTCCAACTCCAGGTAAGTGCAACAGTAGGGAAAGTGCAGGATAGTCAAGAGGCCTAAATTACTATTCCAACTCCTGGTAAGTGCTACAGTAGGGAAAGTGCAGGATACTCTAGAGTTGACATTTACTATCCCAGATGCATGTAAATGCAGCAATACACAAAAGACTGGATAATCCACAGGAGTAAATTGCGTTTCCCACTATACATAAGTGCTACTGTAAAGAAAGTGGAGATAAAGTGCTAAAGTATGCCTCATTTCTATATCTCATGCATGTAAAGAAAACATTAAAATCACTCTCCTCAGAAATTAAGTGTCACACATTTTTACAAATACTTTTCTTTTTTAAGGACTCAATCTCACCAGAATTAAAACAACATCAAAGAAAACCAACTGCAATTACCAGAACTCATTCTTGCAAAGCAAAGATCCTAAACTAACAGTAAGTGAAAAACAGTTTTCATTATAGATATATGAATCAAGCATAAACATTAAAGAATACCACATAGTATAAATGAACAGATACATATTTCAACTCTAGTTAAACGCAGCACTGAATAAAGTTTTGAAAAATGTACAATTGTAAATTACTATTCCAACTCCTGGTAAGTGCTACAGTAGGGAAAGTGCAGGATACTCTAGAGGTGTAAATTACTATTCCAACTCCTGGTAAGTGCAACAGTAGGGAAAGTGCAGGATAGTCAAAAGGCCTAAATTACTATTCCAACTCCTGGTAAGTGCTACAGTAGGGAAAGTGCAGGATAGTCAAGAGGCTTAAATTACTATTCCAACTCCTGGTAAATGCTACAGTAGGGAAAGTGCAGGATAGTCAAGAGGCCTAAATTACTATTCCAACTCCTGGTAAGTGCAACAGTAGAGAAAGTGCAGGATAGTCAAAAGGCCTAAATTACTATTCCAACTCCTAGTAAGTGCTACAGTAGGGAAAGTGCAGATTACTCTAGAGGTGTAAATTACTATTCCAACTCCTGGTAAGTGCTACAGTAGGGAAAGTGCAGGATAGTCAAGAGGCCTAAATTACTATTCCAACTCCTGGTAAGTGCTACAGTAGGGAAAGTGCATGATACTCTAGAGGCCTAAATTACTATTCCAACTCCTGGTAAGTGCTACAGTAGGGAAAGTGCAGGATAGTCAAGAGGCCTAAATTACTATTCCAACTCCTGGTAAATGCTACAGTAGGGAAAGTGCAGGATAGTCAAGAGGCCTAAATCACTATTCCAACTCCTGGTAAGTGCAACAGTAGAGAAAGTGCAGGATAGTCAAAAGGCCTAAATTACTATTCCAACTCCTAGTAAGTGCTACAGTAGGGAAAGTGCAGATTACTCTAGAGGTGTAAATTACTATTCCAACTCCTGGTAAGTGCTACAGTAGGGAAAGTGCAGGATAGTCAAGAGGCCTAAATTACTATTCCAACTCCTGGTAAGTGCTACAGTAGGGAAAGTGCAGGATAGTCAAGAGGCCTAAATTACTATTCCAACTCCTGGTAAGTGCTACAGTAGGGAAAGTGCAGGATACTCTAGAGGTGTAAATTACTATTCCAACTCCTGGTAAGTGCAACAGTAGGGAAAGCGCAGGATAGTCAAGAGGCCTAAATTACTATTCCAACTCCTGGTAAATGCTACAGTAGGGAAATTGCAGGATACTCTAGAGGTGTAAATTACTATTCCAACTCCTGGTAAGTGCTACAGTAGGAAAAGTGCAGGATACTCTTGAGTTGACATTTACTATCCCAGATGCATGTAAATGCAGCAATACACAAAAGACTGGATAATCCACAGGAGTAAATTGCGTTTCCCACTGTACATAAGTGCTACTGTAAATAAAGTGTAGATAAAGTGCTAAAATATGCCTCATTTCTATATCTCATGCATGTAAAGAAAACATTAAAATCACTCTCCTCAGCAATTAAGTGTCACACATTTTTACACATACTTTTCTTTTTTAAGGACTCAATCTCACCAGAAGTAAAACAACATCAAAGAAAACCAACTGCAATTACCAGAACTCATTTCTACAAAGCAAAGATCCAAAACTGACAGTAAGTTAAAAATCAGTTTTCATTATACATATATGAATCAAGCATAAACACTAAATAATACCACATAGTATAAATGAACAGATACATATTTCAACTCTAGGTAAGCGCAGCACTGAATAAAGTTTTGAAAAATGTACAAGTGTAAATTACTATTCCAACTCCTGGTAAGTGCTACAGTAGGGAAAGTGCAGGATACTCTAGAGGTGTAAATTACTATTCAAACTCCAGGTAAGTGCAACAGTAGGGAAAGTGCAGGATAGTCAAGAGGCCTAAATTACTATTCCAACTCCTGGTAAGTGCTACAGTAAGCAAAGTGCAGGATAGTCAAGAGGCCTAAATTACTATTGCAACTCCTGGTAAGTACTACAGTAGGGAAAGTGCATGATACTCTAGAGGTGTAAATTACTATTCCAACTCCTGGTAAATGCTACAGTAGGGAAAGTGCAGGATAGTCAAGAGGTGTAAATTACTATTCCAACTCCTGGTAAGTGCTACAGTAGTAAAAGTGCAGAATAGTCAAGAAGCCTAAATTACTATTCCAACTCCTGGTAAGTGCTACAGTAGGGAAAGTGCAGGATAGTCAAGAGGCCTAAATTACTATTCCAACTCCAGGTAAATGCTACAGTAGGGAAAGTGCAGGATACTCTAGAGGTGTAAATTACTATTCCAACTCCTCATAAGTGCTACAGTAGGGAAAGTGCAGGATAGTCAAGAGGTGTAAATTACTATTCCAACTCCTGGTAAGTGCTACAGTAGTGAAAGTGCCGGATAGTCAAGAAGCCTAAATTACTATCCCAACTCCTGGTAAGTGCAACAGTAGGGAAAGTGCAAGATAGTCAAAATGCCTAAATTACTATTCCAACTCCTGGTAAGTGCTCCAGTAGGGAAAGTGCAGGATAGTCAAGAGATGTAAATTACTATTCCAACTCCTGGTAAGTGCTACAGTAGGGAAAGTGCAGGATAGTCAAGAGGCCTAAATTACCATTCCAACTCCTGATAAGTGCTACAGTAGGGAAAGTGCAGGATAATCAAGAGGCCTAAATTACTATTCCAACTCTTGGTAAGTGCTACAGTAGGGAAATTGCAGGATAGTCAAGAGGCCTAAATTACTATTCCAACTCCTGGTAAGTGCTACAGTAGGGAAAGTGCAGGAAACTCTAGAGGTGTAAATTACTATTCCAACTCCTGGTAAGTGCTACAGTAAGGAAAGTGCAGGATAGTCAAGAAGACTAAATTACTATTCCAACTCCTGGTAAGTGCTACAGTAGGGAAAGTGCAGGAAACTCTAGAGGTGTAAATTACTATTCCAACTCCTGGTAAGTGCTACAGTAGGGAAAGTGCAGGATAGTCAAGAGGCCAAAATTACTATTCCAACTCCTGATAAGTGCAACAGTAGGGAAAGTGCAGAAAACCTATGAAACATGTAAAATGTGCTAGATAATATAGAAATAACCAATAATCAAAGTAAAGCAAAAAGAAAACTGCATACAAATGTTTATGTAAAATTTTTATATTCTAAATATTAAAACATTTATTCTTTCTTTTCAGAAAATGTCTTCACAACAAGCTGCAAAATATATCCCATCCAGAAAAGGAAAACAATTACTAACTCATGTAGGTTACATTTATTGTAAGGATAGGTTAAGTAATCCACGGATTCATTGGAGATGCGTGCAATACCATACAACTCGTTGCAGTGGCAGAGCGGTTACGGTCAATGATATTATTGTAAGAACAACTGACCATAACCACTCTGCCTCTGCAATGGAAGTTGATGTTAGAGAAACTGTAAATGAAATGAAAGCTATTGCAAGCACCTCCAATGAATCCACAGGATCTATTTTGAGACAGGTTGCACAACATGTCCCTACTCATATTGCTAGTAATATTCCAAACATTCATAATTTGCGAAGAATTATACAAAGACAAAAGCAGGCAAGTAATACTCAAATAAACACACCACATACCTTTTCTGATATCAATATTCCTCCTGAACTTACTATTTCTTTTTCTAATGAACCTTTCCTCCTGCATAATAACGAAAACCCTCTTAAGCGCATCATAATTTTTAGTACTCCACGCAACCTTGTTAAGCTTGAATCAAGTGAAATTTGGATGATGGATGGGACGTTTAAAAGCACGCCCCATCCATTCACCCAAATTTATACTATTCATGCAAAAATTAATAATAGTGTAATACCCCTAGTATATAGTTTGCTGCCTGATAAGACTTCAGCAACTTACACAGAATTTTTAACTGTGATCAAATCCAAAACAAACCAAAGTCCTAGGAAAATAATTATCGATTTTGAATTGAGTATGATAAATGTGATCACCAAACTGTACACGGATACCCAAATTCAAGGGTGTTTTTTCCACTTTTCCCAGGCATTCTGGCGTAAATTACAGAAAACACCCTTAGTTACTGAATACTCAACGGACAGCAAACTACAAGTTGAATTAAAAAAATTAACTGCTCTTTGTTTTGTCCCTCCCGAAAGTGTAGACGAGTACTACACTGCCATTACAGAATCAGATTATTATTTAACAAACGAAGATAAATTGGCACCCATTTTAAATTACATGGAAGACACATGGATTGGACACCTAGGCAGATCGGGTCGCAGGAGGAAGCCACGTTTCCATGTGGAGTGGTGGAACTGTTATTCGAGTTGCCTAGAGGGAGAGGCAAAAACAAATAATGCCATTGAGGGATGGCATAACTCCTTCAATCATGTAATTGGTAAACCCCACCCTAATTTCTATTCATTTCTGGAAACTTTGAAGAAGGAGCAAAGTTTCCAAGAAATGAGACTTTCACAAACTCTCACAGGAAGTCTAAACTCACGGATTACTCAAAGAACTAAGGAAATGTCTGAACGACTATTGGCACTATTACAACAATTTTCGTTGTGTGTGGCTTTAGATTACCTTGAGAATCTTGCTAACATCCTTTCTTTCTAAACTATTATTTACATTACTTTCCTGCTTTTACCTAAATTAAAATTTTTTCTAATTTAAATTCGTCAAAAACATTTTTCCTAAAACATTTTTAAATATTTAATGTTGGGTCATTTTTTTTCCATGTATTTAATTTTTTAACATTTTTTCTTAAATAAATCCCTTACATGAGGATTTTTTTTAAATGTGGAATAACATAAGACTTTCGAAAAAATAGCAGAACAAATATTTCCAAAATTCATGTTTGGACTGCATTATTAAATAATAGGAAATTACAGTGCAAATAAAAAAAATGCATTTTCAATATTTTCCTAAACTCTTCTATTAAAACCACACCATAAAATGAATGATTAAAATATATATGTAATCAAAATATTGATATTTCCATGTTTCCACATTAAGTGCTAATTCCTACAACATTTGAGCAAACATTGAAAAATTCATATATGAATTTACTTTGTTCTCTTCAGAAAGTGAAAAACAATCTAACCTTGTCATTTTTAGAATTCAATAAAACCTAATTTTCTAAAATCAAAGTTCTCTACTCCACCTAAAACAAAAAATACAGACTTCAACTTAATTTAAGAAAAACAATAAACAACAATTCTGCCTTTAAATCTAATTAAGCAGAATAAACAAAGTCTCCAAAACTTTTGCTTTAATATTTTCAAACGAAACACAAACCAAAAAGTTTTCCCAAAATTATAAATGACAACTAAAATGTAACCAATATAACCAATCACACAATCACTTATTCGCAAATAATTCCAAGATTAGAATCTTCAGGAAATACAAAATAGTTTTCTAAAAGCACGAATAAAACATTGGAAATATCTCTATTAACATTCGTATAATATTTTAGCAACAATTCTTAGCAACTAACTTTCTCAAACTCAATATTTCCAAACTGTAATATCACTCGAAAATGCATTTTAATACTTTGCATACATAAATACATTTTTTGATATATGTTATACTTTTAAAAACACTTTTTCATCATTTAATGCTACTAATTCAACTAAATCATACTTTAATGTAATTACCGATCTTCCCCACGCCCACCAACCCAACATCGGAATATTCTAATAATACGAGTAGCGACATGTTGTTTATATTACATTTTTTTAATTTCGAGCAACCTCTACTTAACATATCCTTACAATAAATGTTAATCTTTAGTTATTTTACATTATTATTTAGTATTAAATTGTTTTCCTACCTGATCGTAGTTCAGCGTCCTGCTGCTTCCTGCTGCTTCCTGCTCCGGTACCCCACAAAATGGCCGATGACGCTCGCGTATACGTAATGACGTCAGGATATGCTGCAACAATAAACAAAGGACTACTGTACATTTTAATATAATACTATTTTTGAATAAAAAGTATTTGTTTATATGATTACATGTATATGTAAAAAATTACAAAAATATACATAAAATTTCTAAAAAAGAGATGTTTATTTTAATATATTTTGTATGTAATAAAAACATATTTTTACTTATAAAAAAATATCTCTTGGTTTTTATTTATTTCATACAATGTCTGTTATCTTTTATAATTTCATGTAAAATTTATACTTCCTTACTTTACCTGTTTTCTTCTTTCTTTTCCGCTTTTTTCCTCCTCTTTCCTTTCGTTTCCTTTGCTTTAATTCCGGACCGCTGTACATATCTGTATGTATCATGAAAATAAATGAAGGACAAATGTGTCCATAGAAAACAATGGTAAAGCGTGGGAACGGAAACATTACTATAAGTATATCACAAACAAAATCTTTTACTTATTATTTTGTTAAAAAAACTTAATACTTAATAAAGTCTAAATTTCAAAAACATTTTATTTTAATTTAATTATATTAAATAAAAACGTACAATTTTTACAATATATTTTTTATGTAATAAAATAGATTATAATATTCATATATTCATATATAATCATATATAATATTCTAAAAAATTAAAAAGTAATATTGTTAAAATATTTTTCAAAATACTTAACTAATACTTAACTAACTTAACTAATACTTAACTAAATTTAATAAACATACATGAAATATTTAAATAAAACATACATTAAAACAAAAAAATAAATTCATACTATTGTTGGTAAATTTTAAAATACCCAAATTTACTCTCAAAGTTATCTTTTATATACTTTTTTCAATTAAACTCCACTAAATAAAAGTAAGTAATTTTTATCAATAAATTATTCAATTATTAAACTATATTTAAATTAATGAATTTCTTTTAATTAATACTCTAATACCCTAATTTAAAGACAATATAATTTGAAATGCTTTAAAATTAATATTTATTATATCTTATAATAATTTAAAATCTATTACCCAAATATTAACAATAATACTTCATATTTATTTATAATCATAATTATTAATTTTTATTCAAAAATACATATTTTAGTCACTTAATTTATGTAATTCATATATTATTTAATACTTAAATACCCAAATTAATACTCATATTCCTAAAATAAACAATATAATAAACAATATAATAAAAGACAATATAATTTGAAATTCTTTAAAATTAATATATATTATATCTTATAATAATTAAATAATTATTACCCAAATTATAACAATAATACTTCATATTTATTTATTTATTTATAATCATAACTATTAATTAATATACATACATACATATATGTAAACAAACAAACAATAAAATGGATCAATAATTTTCCTTTGTTTAATTCATTATTGAATAAATAGAATGAATAAATGATAAATGAATTAACATATTAACATATAAATTAATAATACTAAAACAAATATAATTTTTTAAAAGTCTATACAAATATTACTAAAATCTAAACTATTTTTAAATAAAAAATTAAATTTAAATACATATATATATATGCGTTGTAAAAGTACCTGCGTTGTAACTGTACCTGCGTTGTAACAGTATAAGTTGTAAATGTATGCGTTGTAACAGTACCTGCGTTGTAAAAGATGCGTTGTAACAGTACTGCGTTGTAAAAAATGCGTTGTAACAGGTGTATACCTGCAGGGGGCTTGTAAATCTGCCCCCCAATATCCACAGTCTTGGGCGCTGATAAAACTAAGTAGTCAAACCAATTTGCACGCGCTGACAGTGTCAAGGTGCCTGTTTCCTGAAAGGCTGATGACGTCCCATTAAATTAGTTCCTGTCCGGTTGGAAATCCTTTTATCACATTTACATCTGAATGTGCTTCTGAAAGGCAGTGTCATATTATAAATATTAGACCTGGCTAAGAAGTTTAGGCATTGCAATGGCTCCCCTTTCAAACAAGTGCTTGATTTGAACCACTGTGTGCCGGTCCTCGGCACCAGCACTCAATTCTTAACAAAGGCATTTATGAGAGTCCACCACACGGTGGCACTGTTTCCCTGTTTTTTAAGGTGAGTACATCAACAGTGTTTAATAAGTCAACATACATTAAATGGATAATAGAGCCGTCCAGGCATTTTATATAGATTTTGGGTGGCCTGGAATAGCTTTAATTGTCACATCTGTAGGAGTGTGATTGTTAGTAGTTGTGTTGGTCCTTCAATTGGCAGTGCTTGCGGTGGCAATGGTGGTGCAAGCTGCAGTGGCCTCCTGAGATGCTCGTTGGTGTTTCTCGCCCTGAACTGCACCCTCTGTGCAGCAGTGGGCGTGGCGGACATAGGCAGGTCAAATTTGCTATTCTAACTCCAGTCTTCAAATATCTGGGGAAAGTTATTAATTCCCCAAGTATTTTAAGGACGGGTTGAAAAGTAGTAATTTTGAATTGAAGAAAGTGCTACCCTGAGGGCACAGCACAAGGTAAACAACTAGGAATACCTTCTGAGATGGGCCCTAGCAGTAACCGGCATCATTAAATAACTGTTCCATGCCCACACCATCTTGAAGTCCATCTGCCTAAACCAGAAGATGCCTCTGTATACCTTGATGAGAAATCAACCACCTCGGGTAGACAGTACATACTAGAAGGCCAGGATGGAACAAAAATGTGGAAGGAAGGAAAACACAAAAGGCCCTCCTCTTTCGACCTGCGCTCCCAGGATATGGAATAGCGCCCTCGCCAACATCAGAACTGCTCCAACCATCTTGCAATTCAGGGAGAAAAAACCCTACGGCCCCTCACATAAGCAGCTCACCCATCGCCTGTCCCTCTGTAAGTTATTCAGAATCAAGCCCTTGGGCACCTGCCCATTGTTAAGCATGCCATTGCTTCTAAACTAGATTTTGCATGCAAACACCTGAACATACATACAGACATACATACAAACATCCATCCATAACTACAGTAATATTAAAGGTTTTAAGCCATTGATTTGAAACGCCCGTGCTGCCCCACTCAATGTAATTGGGATATACCTAAGAACTGTCAATAATGTTCAATAAAAATATATTGGGTCCTGACTTGGATGTGGATTTACTCTATTCCTTAAAAATTTTGGGGCAGATTTACAACTTCTGGCGCATCCCTGCAAATCAGCAGGGATGCGCCAAGAAAGATGCGTCACGCAAAACTACACGTGCGCCACTATGGATGTGCTGCATTTACAATGTGGCGCGCCGTGGCGCATGCATAGGCATATACGTGACGCATCCGACGGTTTAAAGATGACGCAGTGCTGGAGTTGTGTCGCAACAGCGACGCAACTCCAGCACTGCTCAGGGGCACCCTATACTTGCTGTGCTGCTTCACTCCTTACGCCTGCTACAAGCAGGCATACAGTTTTGCTGCAGCCCTTGCGACGGAACGCCCACCCTGCATACATTATACCTGAGGCAGGTATAATGTTGCGCAGGGCTTTACAACGTGACTCATCTCACTAGATGTGTCATGTTGTAAATATGTTGCATAGTGGCGCATTGTTTATGCCGCCGCTGCGTCACAAAAGTGACGCAACGGCGGCGTAAAAGTTACGCAAGGGGCTTGTAAATCTGCCACTTAGGACGTTGCTGAGATGTGCAAGTACGACTACATTACAAGCCCTTCAGCTTATTTATGCTATGTTGTTGGTTTCAATAAACTTGAACTTAAAAAAAAAAAAAGCCCTTCAGCTTGCTAAACATGGCTTCTACCCCTTCATTAAAAATATATGCCATATCACTGGGAAGTACTGGTATTGTCTATTGAAATTATTGGGGGATTTATTAATTTGCTTTACTTATTTATGTATAGCCAGTGCTCCTGCTGCACAGGCTTTTCGGTGCAGTTTGAATAGCAAGTATATTCTGCCAGGGATATACTGAGTGAGTAACAAATGCTTGTAAGACGGTACAACGCAGGTAAATGCATCGTATGCCTTTACCACGCGTTGTTTACCAGGCATGTTTTTACCACGAATATGCTTTTACAACGCATGTCATTAGCACGTATTGTTTTTATATATAAGAACAATGTATTTGTGAGGGAGACCTCCCACACCGCCCAACTTACTTGCTAAAGGTATGCGTTGTAAAGGCATGTACGTGGTAAAAATATGCATGCTAAAATAATGTGTGGTAAAGGCACAACAAGGTAAAAACCTCGTTGTAAAGGCTGTTTCCCGTAAGACATATCTATATGCATATTGTGGCCAGGATTTCAGAGGTCTGCTGCAGGCCAAATAGTTTGGCCCCAAGTATAGGAGATTCTGCGTGAATCCTTCAAGAATTGGACATTCCCTATGCTCTCCAGAGAGAGGTTCAGAGCAGAAGGCTGCTTGGTCTCTTCCCTGCATGCTCCTCACAGGCAGGGATAGCACTTTTTTTGGCTTATGAGTGGAGCTACCAGATGCAGAAGGAAGCAAGGGGTCCAGGCTACTCGGTCCTGGTGGGGCCTTTTCAGCATACCTGGCTGTCCAGTGGCTTTGGCGGTGGGTTCTTTAGGCGGAAGGATTGCGCAGTTCCTCAGTTGCGGGGTGCAGGGCTCTCAGACAGAGGGGTCATGGGCATTGTGAGTGAAAGGGTCAGGATTCAGTTCTCCTCTCCTAAGCTGTTATATTCATGCTTAGTCTCTTCTTGGTATCTCCTTTCCAGGTTAATCATGTCAATCATTTGTGTATAAATGACAAATATAGAATATTTAATATCACCTTTTTTGCACAGTGATAATCAAGCCTGCTCGAATAGGTTTGCAGTATTTTTTTCCGAGCTGCCTTCGCTGTTCTAAAATAACTATTGCTGAGTCGTCAACAAGGTTTCATGAAAACTGATAATTGTTTTTCTCGTTTATTATTATAATTCAAAGAGCGCGGTTTCACGGAATGACACTAAGTGCAGGGGCACCAAGCCACCTTCTGCTAGCATTTTATTTAACAAGATTCAATAATAGGTAAAGTTATGAGAGAGACCTTGCAGAATCCCTTCACCTACTTTTGCTGAAGGCTAATTTTTTATTTTTTTATTTATGGATTTGTAGAGCGCCTGAATCACCCCCTGGGGGGTATCTCTGCACATTCAGCCTTCACTTGATGGGGGCTTATCAGCCTTTCTCCCAGTGTACACGAGAATAGTAGACTATGGTACTATTTTGAACAATAATTTCAATATTCAAAGCAAGTATGAGAGTGTGAACCACCTCTGAAACTCAAATGATGCTTTTCCTTTGGTGCTGAGTTTAGTGCACTAAGCCAAAGACATGCAGATGGAATTGATATGAAGCTATACAGTCAAGTTGTTGGAATATTTTCCTCAGTCACAGGGAGTCTAAAAAAACTGTTTTCTGGGTCGTATTCTAAATAATCCAGAAAACGTATTGACACCAGATCTGTGTCCTGGTGATGGCAGGAACGCTGTTCATGTTTCTCCTCAAAGAGAGGGGTTTGGGCATCTTCTTCCGGGTCGTAAGGATCCCAAAGATCACAAGAGTTTACCAGGCAATCATCAGCTTTGAGGGAGTGAAGTCATTTATCCAGACTACCCTCTTTAAGATGGGCATCTTTCAGAGTTATAAACTTCTGGTCCTATCAGGGGACTTAATGGCCGTTTTGAGCTTGGAAGATGCTTTTCTTCACATCCCAGTCTGGCAGTGGCGTATTGAAACTTGAGGGGTCACTCCTGCAAAGTATATGGAGGGGGCCCCCTATCCGGCCCACCACCTACCACTTTTGCTGAGGGGGCCCCCTGGAGCTCACCCTCCCTCCCACCCCACACACCGCTAGGGCTGTGGGGGCTTTTGTTACACCACTGCGGTATGGTTCTTCCATTGCTAGTTTCTGAGGTATGTGGTGGCCTTCCTTCACTTTCAGTTCAGTGCCCTCCCCTCTGGAATGAATTGCCTCTGTTGATGTTTCCCGAATTTCTTGTCTCAGCTGCATGATTGGTGGATCAGGCAACATGGATAACGGGGTAATCCACCCGCCTTGGGAAAAGATGGTGGCATGCACTGTGAGGGTGTTTCACCTGTAGCGGTTTCTCTGAGCTTCCTGATAAATGCCGCCAAGTCTCCCCTTTGACACCCCCAGGATCTACAGTTAGTGGTGCCAGGTTTCAGACATCCATGGTCATAATGCCCTTGCTTCTTAACTGAGCTGCTCACATCCACTGCCACCTGGAAAAATTCCTAGCCTAGCACACTATGGGATCAGGAGATGGATGCAGGTAGACATGGTCATTAGTGGTCCATTGTGAGAGGCTTTGAGGGCGGTGATTTAGTATGGGCATTTCTCTCATGCTTCCTCCGCAGGTCTTGATAGTGTTTGTGACTCTCTGGTCGCATCTCCACTTGTGTCTGGTGTAAACGCACCTTCGCAGATGGTGAGATCTGGCTTCACTGCTGCACAAAGCAGGGTACCGGTAACTTCAGAAGACTGGCCGGAAACTGCAGTGCCACTTGGTGTCTGCCCATCTGGAAATTTAGTTTCCTCTTTAGACTCTACAGTTAGTGATGTTGTACAGGGCCCTTCAGATAATGGTTCATGTTGTCTCTGGCTCACTCTCTGCTAAGAGCCTCTGTGCAGAACAGGAGATGCTCCTCTCATCCAATTGGAAGGAGGTATTTGCAGTTCTGCAAGCTCTAGTGGCCTTTGAGGAATATGTTCCTGCAGACAGTCAACAACATCTTTGAAGGATTTTGTGAATCACTACAGGGGCTCAAAGTGCCGGACAGGGCAGAGGTGTCAGTCCAAACAATGTTGCGGACAGAGGAACATCTGCTTTCTCTGAGGGTGGTCCACATCAGGGGTGTCACAACTCTCCAGTAGACTTTCTACGCAAAATGTTCTCTTCGTCCCAAGACTTCTGTCTTTCCAGGGCAGAGCTTTGGGGACATCAATAGACAGGCCAGCATCATGGTGCTGAACTTGTTTGTAAGTGGAAACAACACCTTTAGGAGGAGGCTTCTGGGGTCTGGTGGATGCTGTGATCTCCCCTTGGTCAGAGGGTCTGTAGTTTTCTTTTCTGCCGCGTCCTGGTCATTCCATGATTTTTGGACAATCGACTGTGAGTGTTGTGGTGGTGATCCCTAGATGGCCCCAGAAGGCTTAATTTACAGTACTTGGGCAGCAGGCATCTTTTCCAGAATGGACTTCTTCCCAGGCTCATACTCTCTCTGCCTGTCACTCCAGGCGTCTCTCAGTGTGTATGCTGAATGCCTAGTGTTAGAATGACTGAGGATACTTCCTAGGGTTACCGGGCTGTGCATGCCCCATGGCAGCCATATAATGCATATGATCTTCACTAGGCATCTTTCAAATGTTTCCACCGGTATTATGCCAAGAAAGGTGTGGTTCGATGGGAGTGTGAACCGGTGCTGGTTCTACAGTTCCAGCAGAATTGCTTATATGCACCCACTCCTTCTATGGAGCCTTGCGGTTCATGCTTTGTCTATAGGATTGTCAGGGGTCTTGCTGATTTGGATGGTGATCCGGGGTGGGAAGTCGACTTGGGACATGCTGTTGGTCCTGGCTTTCCTGCGTTCTGCTCCTTGTGTTCCTCAGGAGGAAGCTTCTTTAAAGCTTTTGTTCTCGAAGACCTTACTTGGTGGCTTTTACCCCTGCAAGATTCTTGGAAGCCAGCTCTGTCAAGGAGGCAGCAATGGTACCATAACATTTGACTAATCTTCTGTAGTGGATCACTGAAAAAATATCGAGGGACAAAATATCGACTTGCAAAAATTTCGTGGACAAAATATCGACAGTCAAAATATCGAGTTTGTATCTACTAACAGGTAAGTACAAAAATATCGAGTACAAAATATCGTTTACAATAATATAGTTATAAAAAATATCGACTTTATTAAAAACAGTGTTTAATTAAATAAATATTACAATTTAATTACTAAAATATACTTAAAAATACTTAAATTAACTTATACTAATTAAATAATAAATGAAAATAATAAAAATAATTTTTTACTATCCTATTTGTTAAAACATATATATATAGTAACATACTATAATTAAATAAGATACTATTATATTACCGTACAATACCAGAAGTGTAAAAAATACTATTCCCACTCCAAAGAGTATCGACGGTCACATTATCGACTTGCTAAAATATCATTAAAAAACTGAAAACTAACCCTGAACCCTAAAAATACCCCTTTACCCATAAACTGAAAACTGACCCTGAACCCTAAAAATACCCCTTTACCCAAAAACCCAAAACTGACCCTGAACCCTAAAAATACCCCTTTACCCATAAACTGAAAACTGACCCTGAACCCTAAAAATACCCCTTTACCCAAAAACCCAAAACTGACCCTGAACCCTAAAAATACCCCTTTACCCTAAAACTGAAAACTGACCCTGAACCCTAAAAATACCCCTTTACCCTAAAACTGAAAACTGACCCTGAACCCTAAAAATGCCCCTTTACCCAAAAACTGAAAACTGACCCTGAACCCTAAAAATACCCCTTTACCCATAAACTGAAAACTGACCCTGAACCCTAAAAATACTCCTTTACCCAAAATTAATCAATATTATTTAATTACCAATTAATTATTAATTAACAATAACAACAAAGTAAATATATTAGCACATTAGCTGTAATTAATTTAATAATTAATATTATTCTTTCCCAATTAATTTACTTAACAATAACACAAAATTATATATATAATTACCAATTAATTACTAATAAAAATATGTACAAAATTATAATAATTAATTCGCGAATTAATATTAATTAATTATCAATTAATTATTAATTAAAAATATTTTACAAACATATATTAATTAATTAATTATTATTAAATTACTTCCCACCCTATTCCCCTATAAACCCACAACCCGCTACAGAATTACATTACGCAATTATTATAAAAACTAAATTCATTTAATAAAATATTTTATAACATTAATACACACTTTTCACACATATTATTACATAATAATACACTATAAAATATTATATATTATTAAAAATTCGATATTTTTGCTATCTATATTTTATACAGTCGATATTACTTCACTTACCTTAAAAACGATATTTTTGTAGTCGATATTCTGTCCAGTCGATATTTTGTCCAGCTATATTTAAAAGTCGATATTATGTCCAGTCGATATTTTGGAGTCGATATTTTGTCTGTGCACCTTCTGTAGTACCTGGTGAGACCTAAAAAGGCTTTCACCTCTGTCTGGGTCTTGGGGGATGCCCAAGCCAAAATGGGATCAATCTTTGGCCGTAGGTGCTGCACTTTGCTGCTCCCTACCTGCTGTCCCAACCACACCACAGACCCCTAACCTATCTAGCACTTACTGGCATTGACAGTGAGGCCTGCACTCTGCAGGGCCTTCAACACCTTCTGAAGATTATACAAATGGTCCTCCCAACTTGAGCTGAAGACTGCAATGTTATCATGGTAGGCGGCACTGAAATTCTCCAACCCAGTAAGGACCTTGTTGGCCAACCTCTGGAATGTGGCAGGGGCGCTCTTCAACCCAAAAGGCATGACCCGGAACTGGTAGTACCCTTCTTGTGTTGGGAATGCTGATGTCTCATGTGGCTCCTCAGTCAAGGCAATCTGCCAGTACCCTGACGTTTGATCAGATGTGCTGAGGAACTTGCCAGCTCCAAGCCGATCAACAAGATCTTCAGCTCGGGGGATGGGTTACGAGTCAGTCCTGGTGAAGGCATTGAGCCCACGGTAGTCAAAAGAATCGCACTTCAGGTGTGACACCAGGCAGGGCAGCCTTGGGGACCAAAACCACTGGGATGGACGAAGGACTGTTAGAAGGCTCAATCACCCCTAACTCCAGCATCTTAAAGACCTCCTCCTTGACGCTGTTCCTAACTCCATAAGACTTGTGCTTAACAGGCAGGCTGTCCCCAGTGACAATATCGTGGGTGCAGCATTGGGTGACTCAGGGATGAGTGAGAAAAGAGAGGCAAACAGCCCCAGCAACTGACAGCAGCCTCTCTGCTGTTCTAGGGTTAGAGTAGGAGAGAGGATCACACCATCTAAGGACCCATCCTGCTGTTTGGGAGACAGGAGGTTGGAGAGAGGTTCCCTCTCCTCTTCCACACACATCATCCGTGACCTAAAGCATGGAAAACTCAGACTTTTCAAAATTTGATTTGAGGCGGTTCACATGTAGGACCCTCAGAGGGTTCCTATGAGTCTACATGTCCGCCAGGTAGGTGACATCACCCTTGCGCTCCTTCACCTCAAATGACCCAGACCAGAGGTCTTGCAGAGCACTGGTCTCCGCTGGTGCCATCACCCACACCGTTTGGCCAGGCTGAAACTCAGCCAGAGTTGTGTTCTGGTCATACCAGCTATTCATGTCTTCCTGGCTTCCACATTCTCCTGGGTGTATTTCCAGAAGTCTGGTTCCGGAAGGCCAGCTAATTGAATACACCCTGGGTGGCTTTCTAGGAGCTGGCTCCCAGCCTTCCTTTACCTAACTGAGAGGTCCTCTCACAGGGTGCCGTACAGAATTTCAAAAGGGATGAAACCTAGGCTAACAGAAGGTGTGGAAAGAGGATATCCCACTTATGCATCATGAATTTGAAAAGACCCATTATCATGCCCTTCAAGGGGATCAGTGACATAATATCGAGGGACACAATATCGACCATCAAAAATATCGTTGAAAAAATATTGACAGACAGAATATCGAGTTTCTATTTACAAACAGGTAAGTACTAAAATATCGAGTTAAAAATATTGTTTACTAAAATACAGTTTATAAAAATATCGACTTTACTAAAAACAATGTTAAATTAAATTAATATTAAAAATTAATTACTAAAATATACTTAAAAATACTTAAATATGGGACACCTTGGCTGGCGATGAGCGGTGGACAACCTTCCCTTCTCCGTTCACACCATTACATTTCAACCCGGCCTTTCCACCGGCGCTCGCCGAGGGACCCTTTGACGCATGGAGGGAGGGTGGATGCAGGGCGTTGCTACACCTGTTTCATGGCTCTGATCCTTTGACCTTTGCCAACTGCATGTGGGACTACCAGGTACCGCAGACTGATAGGTATAGGCACGTCCAATTGCTACATTGGGCCACGTCGCCGGGAGTGCTGGAGGCAGCTACGAGGCCTCCCTCGAAATTTGAGGCTTTTCTGCTAAGGACGTCCACCATGAAGGGAGCCATCTCCTTCCTATATCAGTTACTGCTTCAATCTGAATTGTCACCTAGGCCACGATATATGGAGCAATGGGAGGAGGTGGTGGGAAGGGATGTCACCGACGCCGAATGGTCAGCGCTTTGGAGGGATATGAACAAATTTAACCACTCGATACACTTGCGGGAGGCTCACTTGAAGACTCTCACGCAATGGTATATGGTTCCGACTCGACTCCACCGTATAATTCCGGCTGCCTCGGATAAGTGCTGGAGGGGGTGTGGACTTCTGGGGGACTTCCGCCACATTTGGTGGGACTGCCCGGTAATCAGGCCGTACTGGGATCAAATTCTTTCCCATATCAAGGATATTCTCCAATATCCTATTGAGGAATCTATGGCCTTTGTGCTACTGGGCCTGCGGGACCCCGGTCTTGAACACCAGACGCGCGCGGATAAAAAGATTCTGTGGCTGTGTTGCAACCGAGGTGCCTATTTTCACCCGATGGTACTTTCCATGGTTTTGTATAGCCCGAAGACCTACTTGATGGGACATTTTGATTTCGCAAGACTCAGCTCCTATGTGGCTTTTTCTTATGGCTTTTTTTCTGCAGGTACCTGGACTGATGGACTGATCTTTCTTCTTGCGATGTAGTGTTACCACCGCTTTAATTTGCTCCTTTTCCCACTGTGTGGGAACATGTGCGGCACCTCGGTGCGGCTTTCTTGTGTTTTCTCCTCTTTGTTATATGCAAAATAAAAAAATTTACAAAAAAAAAAAAAATACTTAAATAAACTTATAATAACTAAATAATTAATGAAAGTTATATAAAAAAAATTAATTCATATTTGTTAAAACATATATATATATAGTAACAAAATATAATTAAATAATATCCAATATTATTAACGTACAATAACAAAAGTGTAAAAATTATTATTCCCACTCCAAAGAGTGCAATCGTAGGGAAAGCGTTGGATAGCGTATGGGTTAAAATTACTATTCCCACTCCAGTGGGTGCAACAGTAGGGAAAGCGTTGGATAGCGTAAGGGTAAAAATTACTATTCCCACTCCAAAGAGTGCAACAGTAGGGAAAGGGTTGGATAGCGTAGGGGTTAAAATTACTATTCCCACTCCAGTGGGTGCAACAGTAGGGAAAGCGTTGGATAGCGTAGAGGTAAAATGTACTATTCCCACTCCACTGGGTGCAACAGTAGGGAAAGCGTTGGATAGCGTAGAGGTAAAATTTACTATTCCCACTCCAGTGGGTGCAACAGTAGGGAAAGGGTTGGATAGCGTAGGGGTCAAAATTACTATTCCCACTCCAAAGAGTGCAACAGTAGGGAAAGCTTTAGATAGCATAAGGGTTAAAATTACTATTCCCACTCCAGAGAATACAACATTAGGGAAAGTAAATACTTCATATATTATTTAAAAAATTATACATTAATATCTATAAAAAATTAATTAAAAATAATTAACAATTTAATATAACATAATAATTATTATATTAAAATTACTAATTAACAATAATTATTTCAATTAGTTACCTATTAATACAAATTAATTACAAATTAAAAATTAATTATTTAATAATTAAAAATTAATTAACAATTATTTCGAATTAAATACAATTAAATACATTTTATTATTTAATTAATTATTAATAAATTACGTCCCACCCTATTCCCCTATAAACCCACAACCCGCTACAGAAAATACATTATTAAAATTAACATAATTAGCAATTAATCAAGTAAATTAAATTAATTGGCAAATAAAATTTTATTAATTACCCATTAAAACTTAATTAATAATTAATTCTAAATAAATACCAATAAATAATTTTACATATTTAATTAATTATAATCTAATTACTTCCCACCCAATTCCCCTACAAACCCACAACCCGCTACAGAAAATAAATTAGTAAAATTTACATAATTGCCAATTAATCAATTATTTAAAATTAATTACCAATTAAAATTTAATTAATTAACAAATATAAATTAATTAACAATTAATTAAAAATTACTACCAATAAATACATTTACATATTTAATTAATTATAATTAAATTATTTCCCACCCTATTCCCCTATAAACCCACAACCCGCTAAAGAATTAAATTACGCAAGAATTATAAAAACAAAAATCAATAATTAAAATTAATTATAACATAAAGACACACTTTTCACACATATTATAACATAAAAAACTATAAAAAATTAGATATTATTTAAAAATCGATATTTTTAACTATCTAGAATATATACTTCGATATTTTAACTTTCTATATTTTTAACAGTCGATATTACATCACTTACCTTAAAAACGATATTTTGAATATCTATATTCTGTCCTGTCGATATTTTGTCCAATCTATATTTACAACTCGATATTATGTCCAATCGATATTTTGGATTCGATATTATGTCTGTGCACGCCTTCGAGGTACAGAAAAGGGTTTCCTCCAAAGGTCTTCTCCTGGGCCCATCAAGGATGGGCCGCTCCGCCTTTCACAGTCATTTGCAGGGTATGAATATAAAAATATACTTAGATGGCATTATATTCATGATGGAGGAGTAGGCATTTCATCCCAGCAAGTCTCTTTAGTTGTATGCCTTTGGCAAGGTCTGGCTTTGTGAGAGGTTAAGTGGAGTTGGCAATTGTGTTGGGGCAGTGCTTTTTATTACTAGTGCCTGATTCACAAAGGTAAGCTTACACTTTTGTGTAAATTTACGCTTTTAAAGTATTCACAAAAATGCATTTTAATAGTACTTTTACAGGTGCAGAGACCCCACTGACAGGGCAGAGAACTCCATACATGAAAAGATAGGACAGGCCTATATTTTTATGTGTAAGTTCTCGGTGACCCCATCCTATCCTGTGCAACAAAAAGAACTGAGGCCTCCTCTCATTGGCTAACCCATATCAAGCTGTGAGAGGAGATGGCTACGCTAAACCTCCAGGAACAACTGAGGATACAGTTGACTGCTTTAAGCAGTACAGTGCAATAAATCTCTGACACCACTCTTATTATATTCACTGCAGTCCACTCCAACCATGATACACTCGGCACATTGGGCTTATTGTTCCAAAGGCTTTCTTACAGCTCTATCGGGCCTCAATAGCATAGCATGGCCCTACACCAAATAAGTCTAGCAACTACTTCCATAGCGCCATCGTTTTTAGTAATCTTGATCACTTTGAGTTATCAACAAATTCATTTTACTGCACTCTGGGGCCGATTCACAGAACTAACTTAAGACAAAATCCTAAACTTACTACTTTTGGTATTCACAGAAGTTAGGATTTTGTCTTAAATTTGTCTTAAGACAAACTTAAGACAGACTTAAGACAAACTTAGGACAAAATCCTAACTTAAGTCTGTCTTAAGACAAATTTAAGACAAAATCCTAACTTCTGTGAATACCAAAAGTAGTAAGTTTAGGATTTTGTCTTAAGTTAGTTCTGTGAATCGGGCCCTCTGTTATTACAGCAGATGGTAGATTATGGTACAAGTTCATTATTTCTATATCTATACAGAGAAAATTGCGGCCAATGAATTTCATAATTCCAGTTACCCTGAATATCGTATGTACGAATATTTAGTATAACCTATGTACACAATCGTAAACACTCTTTATAAAGCTGAACATAAGGCCAGGTTTAGACCAGGTATTTTTTAGATGTAGGTGTATTGGAGTACTTAAATCCTGCCATCCCGGGAGTCTGCAACCCTCGAAATGTAGAGCCTCATTTACAATGTTTTGGCACCAGGCAGCGCTGCAAGGCTTCTTGTTGTGCTGTCCTGCGTCAAAAGAAAAAGGAAGGAATACTCCGTATCTATGAGATATGACATGTTCCTGTCCTCTTTCACTGCACTGATGCACAAATGACTGCCTTGAGCCAACACAGGCACCCTTACACCATGGTACAAGGGTGCCTGCGTTGAAATCGGGCTGTGTTTGTGCAGGAAGTGACATCTTCCTTCACAAAACAACCAGCGCACCTGGCCTGGGGCGGCGCATGGTTTGGACGCATTTCCAGATTTATGCTATGTTGTAAATCTGGGAATGTTTAACACCTTGCGCGCTAGCGGTTTTCCCGCTGTGCGTTGAGTTTTTGAAAAACCCACGTTACGTGACGAGCTCAGCTCGTCATGAGTGTATGAGAGGCTTAACTCATGACGAGCTGAGCTCGTCATGAGCATAGAAGCAGGGGCGTAACAAACGCCCCCGCAGACCCCGCAGTGCGGGGGGCCTCACTCTCTACAGTTAATGAAGGGGCCCCCAGGGGTCCCCGGCCCCCTCAGCTCTTCTGAGAGCTGTGAGAGAGGTCTGCGCTGAAGCAAGCCTCTCTCTCTCTGCATCTGAAGCAGGTGCAGCCTGCTCGGAGCCCTTCGCCCCCTCCCTCTGACTGAAGAGAAACAAAGTATCAATATACATTGTTTCTCTTCAGTCAGAGCCAGAGGCAGTCCTGGAAAGAGGATGGGGGCCCCAGAGACAGCAGTCTCCACTGCTCCTCTGAGGCAGCACAGAGCCCGGCCCCCACTCTCTCCTCTCAACAAAGCGCACCCCACAAGAAAAGAGAAGAGACAGGGACAAGGATGGGGTGGGGGGCCCACCCCACAAGAGAAGAGAAGAGACAGGGACAGGCCCCCATCCGAGAAGAGACAGGGACAAGGATGGGGTGGGGGCCCACCCCACAAGAGAAGAGACGAGAAGAGAAAGGGACAGGCCCCCATCCGAGAAGAGACAGGGACAAGGATGGGGTGGGGGGCCCACCCCACAAGAGAAGAGAAGAGACAGGGACAAGGATGGGGTGGGGGCCTCAGAGAGCAAGAGAAGAGACAGGGACAAGGACGGGGTGGGGGGCCCACCCCACAAGAGAAGAGAAGAGACAGGGACAAGGATGGGGTGGGGGGCCTCAGAGAGCAAGAGAAGAGACAGGGACAAGGATGGGGTGGGGGCCCCACCCCACAAGAGAAGAGAAGAGAAGAGAAAGGGACAGGCCCCCATCCGAGAAGAGACATGGACAAGGGTGGGGTGGGGGGCCCACCCACAAGAGAACAGAAGAGACAGGGACAAGGATGGGGTGGGGGGCCCACCCCACAAGAGAAGAGAAGAGAGGGTGGGGGGCCCACCCCACAAGAGAAGAGAAGAGACAGGGACAAGGATGGGGTGTGGGCCCCACCCCACAAGTGAAGAGAAGAGAAGAGACAGGGACAGGCCCCCATCCGAGAAGAGACAGGGACAAGGATGGGGTGGGGGGCCCACCCACAAGAGAACAGAAGAGACAGGGACAAGGATGGGGTGGGGGGCCCACCCCACAAGAGAAGAGAAGAGAGGGTGGGGGGCCCACCCCACAAGAGAAGAGAAGAGACAGGGACAAGGATGGGGTGGGGGCTCCACCCCACAAGAGAAGAGAAGAGACAGGGACAAGAAGAGACAGGGACAAGGATGGGGTGGGGGGCCCACCCACAAGAGAAGAGAAGAGACAGGGACAAGGATGGGGTGGGGGCCTCAGAGAGCAAGAGCAAGAGACAGCACAGAGCAGTGCTCGGGACCCTGACAAGGGTGGGAGTGGGGGCCCCCAGACAGAGTATTCTCCAGGGCAAAGCTCACATGAGAAGGGACGAGGCAGCAAAATGGTGCCCTCAGGTAAGCACGCTTGTTAGAACACACCATGGGCGTCCGCAGGGAGAGGGAAATGGGGGGCCGAGAAGGGTGCAAGGCAGAGGGGGAGAAGGGTGCAAGGCAGAGGGGGAGAAGGATGCATGGTAGAGAAGGGTGCAAGGCTGAGGGGAGAAGGGTGCAAGGCAGAGGGGAGAAGGGTGCAAGGCAGAGGGGAGAGGGTGGAAGGCAGAGAGGAGAAGGGTGCAAGGCAGAGAGGAGAAGGGTGCAAGGCAGAGGGGAGAAGGGTGCAAGGCAGAGAGGAGAAGGGTGCAAGGCAGAGAGGAGAAGGGTGCAAGGCAAAGAGGAGAAGGGTGCAAGGCAGAGAAGAGAAGGGTGCAAGGCACAGAGGAGAAGGGTGCAAGGCAAAGAGGAGAAGGGTGCAAGGAAGAGAGGAGAAGGGTGCAAGGTAGAGAAGGGTGCAAGGCGGAGAAGGGTGCAAGGTAGAGAGGAGAAGGGTGCAAGGCGGAGGGGAGAAGGGTGCAAGGCGGAGGGGAGAAGGGTGCAAGTCAGATAGGAGAAGGGTGCAAGGCGGAGGGGAGAAGGGTGCAAGGCAAAGAGGAGAAGGGTGCAAGGCAAAGAGGAGAAGGGTGCAAGGCAGAGAAGAGAAGGGTGCAAGGCAAAGAGGAGAAGGGTGCAAGCCAAAGAGGAGAAGGGTGCAAGGAAGAGAGGAGAAGGGTGCAAGGTAGAGAAGGGTGCAAGGCGGAGGGGGAGAAGGGTGCAAGGTAGAGAGGAGAAGGGTGCAAGGCGGAGGGGAGAAGGGTGCAAGGCAGATAGGAGAAGGGTGCAAGGCAGAGAAGAGAAGGGTGCAAGGCACAGAGGAGAAGGGTGCAAGGCAAAGAGGAGAAGGGTGCAAGGAAGAGAGGAGAAGGGTGCAAGGTAGAGAAGGGTGCAAGGCGGAGAAGGGTGCAAGGTAGAGAGGAGAAGGGTGCAAGGCGGAGGGGAGAAGGGTGCAAGGCGGAGGGGAGAAGGGTGCAAGGCAGATAGGAGAAGGGTGCAAGGCGGAGGGGAGAAGGGTGCAAGGCAAAGAGGAGAAGGGTGCAAGGCAAAGAGGAGAAGGGTGCAAGGCAAAGAGGAGAAGGGTGCAAGGCAGAGAAGAGAAGGGTGCAAGGCAAAGAGGAGAAGGGTGCAAGGCAAAGAGGAGAAGGGTGCAAGGAAGAGAGGAGAAGGGTGCAAGGTAGATAAGGGTGCAAGGCGGAGGGGGAGAAGGGTGCGAGGTAGAGAGGAGAAGGGTGCAAGGCGGAGGGGAGAAGGGTGCAAGGCAGATAGGAGAAGGGTGCAAGGCGGAGGGGAGAAGGGTGCAAGGCGGAGGGGAGAAGGGTGCACGGTGGAGGGGAGAAGGGTGCAAGGTAGAGAAGGGTGCAAGGCAGAGGGGGAGAAGGGTGCATGGCAGATGGGATAAGGGTGAAAGGCAGAGGGGAGAAGGGTGAAAGGCAGAGGGGAGAAGGGTGAAAGGTAGAGGGGAGAAGGGTGCAAGGCAGAGGGGAGAAGGGTGCAAGGCAGAGGGGAGAAGTGTGCAAGGCAGAGAAGAGAAGGGTGCAAGGCAAAGAGGAGAAGGGTGCAAGGCAAAGAGGAGAAGGGTGCAAGGAAGAGAGGAGAAGGGTGGAAGGTAGAGAAGGGTGCAAGGCGGAGGGGGAGAAGGGTGCAAGGTAGAGGGGAGAAGGGTGCAAGGCAGAGTGGAGAAGGGTGCAAGGCGGAGGGGAGAAGGGTGCAAGGCAGAGGGGAGAAGGGTGCAAGGAAGAGAGGAGAAGGGTGCAAGGTAGAGAAGGGTGCAAGGCGGAGGGGGAGAAGGGTGCAAGGTAGAGGGGAGAAGGGTGCAAGGCGGAGGGGAGAAGGGTGCAAGGCAGAGGTGAGAAGGGTGCAAGGCAGAGGTGAGAAGGGTGCAAGGCAGAGAGGAGAAGGGTGCAAGGCAAAGGGGAGAAGGGTACAAGGCAAAGGGGAGATGGGTGCAAGGCAGAGGGGAAAAGGGTGCAAGGCAGAGGGGAGAAGGATGCAGGGTAGAGAAGGGTGCAAGGCAGCGGGGGAGAAGGGTGCAAGGCAGAGAGGAGAAGGATGCAAGGTAAGTGTTACTTATAACAGCTGTATTGGTGACAGTGGCATAACAATCGCCCCGCATCCCCTGCAGTATGGCGGGTCGCTGGCCTGAGAGCTCTAGACTGGCACGGAGAATGGGAGGGGGGCCCCCTCCATGTAGTTTGCAGGGGGGCCCCCTCATGTTTTGTTACGCCACTGCATAGAAGGGGTTAAAAAACCATGGACATTGAGTGGGAACACCCACAGCAGAATGTATGACGTTACAACGCATACATTCACAACGCTGTATTTTACATTGCGTTCGTTACAACACAAGTCGTTACAACAACTTGCCCTGGAGGGCACTGGACTTAGGAATAGTATGATTTTCTATTCCAAATCCAGCCTACGTAACAGTAGGGAAGGTGTTGGAATATTAAATCATACTATTCCTTAGCTCATAGCGCCATTCAGCGTAAGTCGTTGTAACGACTTGCGTTGTAACGCCCGCGATGTAAACATACCGCGGTGTAATGACCGCGTTGTACAGGTCGTTTTCCCCCACAGCAACACCCAAGGCATGCCTCCCCCATGCAGTGTGATGCAAAACATGCTGTGTGAGGCAACAAGTGACTTGCGCTGCGTTGACTTACACCATATCTATGAGGCCATGAAAAGCAACGCAGAGTCGCTTTCTGTGGCCTTGTAGACATGGGTAAGCACAGTGCGCTGCCAAAACGTCAAAAAAGTGGTGTTCCGCCGGCTCACTGGCCTTGTAACTAAGCCACCTAGGATGTCTGTGGCCTAGCCGACATATCTTAACATTGGCAGGAACTGCTGTTGTGGCAGCTCCTGTCAATGCATTACAAGTTTGACAGGCAGCTCTGTCAAAAGGACAGTCCCATTTGTCAAACTTTTAACATGTTTTTGAAAATACAAAAACTAATGACCTCTACACTGTGGGAATTATCTCCCATGGCGTGGGGGTTGTTTGGGTAGTACGGAGCAGTAAAACGGGCCGTTCGACTGCCCACTCTAAATTGGGTGAGAGTCGAATCACCAAACCTCCGACAGCCCTTACTTCCTCTGTTCGTCGAAGGAGTATATCAGTGATCAAGACAGAGTAGTCTCTGTTGCTGACATATTTAAGCTCTGCCTGTCTGCAATTCCGGCTGGCAGACATTCACTTTGGCAGAGGGGGCACAACGTCACCGGTATGATGGAGTACCTTCTCTACCACACCCTGAATCATCCACTTAGCCTTCACGTCTATTCCCAGTTCTATGGTCAATTGTCATTTGAAGGTTCTAATTGGAAATCACAAAGTGTATGTTGTGCAAGATGTCATCTCACCCATAGGCACAACATCTGCCTAATGTCTTTTTTATATGTCATGCCTCTCTACAGGACCCTTTATCTCCTCAGGTCAGTGACTGATGCTCACTACACACTTTCCACATTCCGATGGAGAACCATCAACAAGGTCACATAAAAGACGCAATATCATACGCCGCCAATCCCAATTTAGACAGGAGGCTTCTAATTTCGGAAGCCAAAAAAATAATCAACTGCCTCCAACTCCTGAATTTGTGAACTTTTAATGCAAGCTCGTAGAGTAGTTAGACTATCCCTTGTTCTGTAAATCTCTCTTAAAGGTGCCCACGTGATGGCATGGATGCGCAGTGGCATAACACAAAATGGTGGGTCTCCTCTGGAAAGTGGAATGAGGGTCCCCGATTCTCACATTTCTCAAGGATATTTATTGGCCTTGGGCTGAATGAGGGAGGGCCTTAAAGGGTTGGGAGACCCCTGGAGGATTGAGCCCCCCCAACTACTGCACCACAGGGGCTACGGGAGTTTCCAGTTTACCACTATGGATGCTATATTTACACCAGTCATAATACCACACAGTACAAAGGGCTTACTTTCAAGTCCCTTGCGCTGCCGCTATGTCACTTTTTCCCATATTAAAAATGATGCACCAGCAGCACAAGGAGTTTGTAAATATGCTCCTCAGGACAAAATCCTAACTTCTGTGAATACCAAAAGTAGTAAGTTTAGGATTTTGTCTTAAGTTAGTTCTGTGAATCGGGCCCATAGTTCTGTTAATAGTGTTGAAGACCCACATCTCTTAAATTGTATTGCCATTAATAAAAAACACGAGTCATCTGTCTTCGTTTTACACTGTTGCTGTACAGTATATATGTTTCTGTAAATGTTAAATGGCTAGGTCACATTTACTAATTTGTTGGTTACCTCTTTTATAATTTAGAGGATGTTTTATTCATCATCAAATATGGGGTGAGTTAAAAAAAAGTTTATGTTTCACTTTTACCTTTACCCACGCTCAGGCCATAAAATCCGTCCTAACTCCTTTTACCTGACAGTTATGCTGAGGATCGCATGGCTTGTATTGCTGCACTAGCGCTGTATACCTTTACTACGTGTTTTTAATTTGGAAACTGAAATTGTCAATTGTTTTTAGCTCATCTTGTGTTGAGATACCTTTTAAGTGCACTCGCTTTTATTGGCATTTGTGCTCGTCGTCTCCCCGGTCCACAGCAGAAACCACATGCTGTTTGCGTGGAGGGAGACTACCGAGCCTCAGACAGAAGGCTGATCCCTAGCACTTCCTGGTAGGGACATCTACGAGTGGCCATTTTGTCAGGGTGACGCTCTAGTCTTCTAACTATCCTTGACTATTTGTAGAGGTCATGGCGCCGACGTGCAGCGGACGCGCAGCTGGCGCGCCAATGGCAAGCCCATCTGCGCCTGTCCGCGGCCGGACCGGGCCAGGGCCAGAGATGCTGCCCAAATCTCCAGCGCCACGGATCACATGCAGATCAACATGTTGGCCCCCTCCTGAAGAGCCTCCATTGGCTCCCGGTGGCCGCCCGCTGCAGGTTCAAGCTGGGCTGCATCATTTTCAAAGCCCTTGCCGGTCAGGGCCCCCACTTCATCTCTTCCCTCCTTCAACCCTATGTTCCCCCTCGCACTCTCCGGTCTTCCCAACTGGCCCTGTTATCCACTCCCAGATATAAGAGGAAGAAACATGGCGGGCTTAAGTTCTCCTATCTGGCCCCCACTTTTTGGAATTCCCTCCCTTTGCCCCTCAGACTGTCCACTCCGTACCCCAAATTCAGATCTTCTCTCAAAACTTTTCTTTTTACCGAATCTTACCAATAAAACGTCCTCTGTTGCTTCTTCATCTGCTCTCTTCATTATGGCGCCAAGAAACCTAATGGTGTTAGCTGCGCCTTACAAATTTCTTTAACATAACATAACATAACATGAGACGGACGGAGCTACTCTCCCTTAGCCCCCCTCCCTGCACCTATATGCCGCTTTTGACCCCTGGAAACTCCATAGAAGTTTACACATGCCTGTGCTGTGTTTTTTTTCCTACTACCAGCAGCCCCAGAACACATAATACGGCACATAGCTTAAACCCTGCTACAGTACCCAGGGAAGTAGAATTAAAAGCTGGCCTGATCAATTGTAGATCCTTGCCCAAGCACGCCTTGGATATACATCAGCCCCTCGTAGACAACAACTGGGCCCTATTGTTCTTGACTGAGACTTAGCTTTGGGATGATACTAATCCCGCTCTGAACCTAGCCATCCCTGGGGATTATGGCATAGTTTGTGCGAGTAGGCAAAGAGGGAGATCAGGAAGGGGGTTAGCTATTATCCATAAAACTAGATGGAAGATCGTAACTTCTAACTTTGAGCAGATTGATTCCATCAAAGGATTGCCCTTCTTCATCAAACTATCGCAAACCTCTTCCTGCTCAGGGCTTCTGCTCTACAGACCCCCAACTCCTGTCTTAAATCTATCCCCACACTTGTGGCCCAGGCCAGTACTCAGTATTCCAACTTCATGATGCTAGGCAACCTCAATCTTCATGTGGACGATTCTACATGCCCGCATAGCTCCAATCTCGTCTCCACACTTGCCGGCTGCAATTTAATTCAACAGGTATCCCTTCCTACTCATAAGGCAGGCCATACTCTGGACTTGATCTGATCTAATCTCCCCGACATCGTAGTCCATCCACCCGTGCCGGTGATCTGGTCAGACCACTTTCTGATCCCTTTCCAACTTCACCTGACAAGCACGGCAAGAGTCACCTCCACCCCCAAAGAGCTTAGAAGGAAGTGGAAGAGGGTTACCCCTGAGTCTCTTTCGCATCATTGGAAGGACTCCAAGCCTTGTCTGTCTAATGGTCTTGAGGCTAGCATCTCCAATTTTAACACATGGGTTAGCGAAGGATTTCCTTGACCCCCTGCAACCAGCAAAGTCACCCAGATCATCCCCTTCTGCACCTTGGTACTCGGAAGAGATCAGATCAAAAAAAATTTAATGTAAAAAACTAGAACGTAGCTGGAGACATACTTATTCCGTAGAAAGTAAAGCCTGCTATTGCGATGCGCTCAAAGAGTACCGCAAACTTCTTATTGAGAAAAAAGAGACTTTCTGGCCGAACAGATTAATAGTACCAAGAATTCCTCCAGGGAAATTTTTAAAATTGTGAAATCTTTCACCAAACCACTTGCGCTCACCCATACTCATCCCCCCTCACAGACACTATGCAACAAGATATCCGATTTCTTCAAGGAGAAAATCGTTTTGATTTATACCTCTTTTCCGGTCTCATCCTACGAATCCCAGCCGATCAATGATCACTATCTGGAGCAGACTCTGAAGCCTGCTTTCTAAGAATTCGCTGATATCTCGGTAGAAGCCTCGTTGATCGAATTGCAGATATGTAAATCAGGTTCCCCTGGCGACCTCTGGTCAACCAAACAATATAGCGACCTAGCGGAGTGTCTTAATCCTTATCTAAACACCATCTGGAATGCTTCACTTAGACAGGGTACATACCCTGCATTTTGGAAACATGCTTTTCTTTTACCCATATTAAAAAAAGCCAATGCTGACCCGGAAATCACTAGTAACTACAGACCTATCTCTCTGCTTTCCACTCCAGCCAAGGTCTTAGAGAAACTTGTGCACCAGCAACTGGCTGGGTTCATTGAGATTAATAGTTTTCTCCATGAATCCCAATCCGGCCTCCGTCCTGGTTTCAGCACAAAATCAGTTTTGATCGAAATGGCAGACTCCATACGATGGGCTGTGGATGGAGGCTTGAAGGCCATGTTGGTGCTGTTGGATTTATCTGCAGCATTCGACGTGGTCTCTCACCCACCCTCTTAAATCGCCTAAAAGGCATTGGCATCTAGGGAACTGTGTTGAACTGGCTTTCATCCTTCTTATATGATCGTAAGCAACAGGTTTGTACTTACCCCATCACTTTGCCAGCCAAACCGCTTAAGTGGGGAGTTCCCCAGGGCTCGGCGCTGAGTCCGCTCCTCTTCAATGTCTATTTAACCCCCCTGGCGAAGCTGATCTCCAAAACTAAGATCAAAGTTACATCTTACGCGGATGATACCCAGCGATTGTTCACCTTTAGTGATGTGTCAGTTTCCACCTTTGACCCGCTAAAAGATTGTCTTAAGAACATCGCCACCTGGATGAACCGCAATTTTCTAAAACTGAATGCAGATAAGACTGAGGTCTTGTTTTTTAATCAACTCTATCCCCCCTTCCCATTGCATGGTGGCCTCCTGAACTGTGTATTGCTCCCCCACCTAAGGAATTGGTTAAAAACGAAGGTTGAGATGGGACAAAGATTTGTCCCTCTCTGCTCATGTCCAAACAATCTCAGCAGCCTGTTTTGACAAAATTAAAATGATTAGGAAATTCATCAACTATCTGCCTAATGCAACCGGCAAAACCGTAGTCCATGCTTTGATAACCTTTCGCCTGGATTATGCGAATGGTCTATACATGGGTCTGCTTCTTGGCCTGACCCGTAGACTCCAGATCATTCAAAACGCTGCAGCCTGTTTAGTCTGCGGTGTCCCACTTTGACATCGCATCTCCCCTTCTCTTTGACAATTTCACTGGCTGCCAATAGCCAAAGGGATCGAATTATGGAGGAGTGTGGCTCACCGATTAGAGCGGCAGACCCAGGTGCAGAGGTCTGGCCCGGGACCAGGGTTCAATTCCCGACACGGCAGGGTCCTGAGCCCAAAAATGTCCACGGACTCGATAATTCTCGCCTCCGTGCCTACTCTAATCATGGGGTCCCACGCTGCAACTCTGGGCAATAGCTTGCTTAATCTCCACTACGGTGGCCCACCCGCTGCGGGATGCCTAGCTTTCACCTTGGGGATGCCCAGTAGGGGTTATCTCACAGGGAAAAGCCAGGACGGGTTCCCAAGGCAAGCGCCTTGATGCCTTCGGGTGATACGTGCGCTATATAAGTCGCAATACATTTACATTTACATTTACAATTCAAGGCCCTGACATTTGCATTCTGGGCAGATAAAGGGAGAGGCCCTGCCTATCTAAGGAGAAGACTCCGACCTTATCAACAATACAGATTTTTAAGATATAACAATAAACACTTTCTTGTCACCCCGCAGTTTGCAAAAGCTAGAACGGGAGGCAGATCATTTGAGCTGTGCACCACCAAATGTTGGAACAATCTACGCCCCCATTTACGCATAATACAGTCTGAACAGGAGGTCCTCAAGTCTTTGAAAACTTGGCTCTTTAGTAGGAACGACTAGCTTCTGCGCAACTCCTCTTCCTGCCCTTTGTCTGTCATAGTGCCGGGACACCCCGCTGGGGGTAGCTGCTCGCTTAACAAATGCCTTTATTATTATTATTATTATTATTACCTACCCCTAAAACCTAACATCACCCTTACTTCCCTTTACCTCTAACCACCACAGAAGCCTAAAATCCCCCTTACCTCCCTTTTACCTCTATCCACCCCTGAACCCTTAAAGCCCCCTTACCTCTGTTTAACTCTACTCTCCCCAAATCCTAAAATCACACTTAACCGCCTCTATTTCTACCCACCCCTGAACCTTAAAATCTCTCTATCTACCTTTACCTCTACCCACCCCTAAACCCCATGTCACCCTCATCTTCCTTTACCCCAACCCACCCCTGAGCCCTCAGGTCACCCTCACCGCCCTTTACCTCTAACCACCCCTGAGCCCTCGTCACCCTCACCCCAAATCCTAAAATCAGCCTTACCAGTCTTTACTTCTACGCACCCCTGAACCCTAAACTCTCTTTACCTGTACCCACTACTAAACCCCAAATCACCCACACCCCACTTTACTTCAACCCATCCATGAATCACCAAGTCATCCTCAACTCCCTTTACCTCAAGTCACCCTGAGCCCAAGGTCACGCTCATCTCCCTTTAACTCTAACCCCCTGAGCCCTCGTGTCACCCTCATCTCCCTTTACCCCTACCCACCTATGTGCCCTCAGGTCACCCTCAGCTCTGTTTACCTCATCTAACTTTCCCTCTTCCAACCCCTGAGCCCTACAGTTACACTTACCTCCCATACCTCTACCCATTCCTAAACTCTAAAATCATGTTTTTAAAATAAAATAGAAAGTATGTTATTTAAAAAAAAAACTTACTAGCGTGGCAAAGTACTGCATGGTGAATGTAGAAATACTCACCTTCGCCTCTATGACAGTTTTCCCATTGTCCACCTTCACATGTGTTCCGTAGGCATTGCGACAGTCGTAGAGACAGTGAGAGTCGTAATGAGACAATAGATGTGTAGTCGCTTGGGAGACCTTTTTTAGGTCTTGCCTGAGTCAGCGCATATGCTGCTCTGGCGAGACATTTAGTAAGTGGGCTATTAAGTCCGACCACACACTTTTGCTGGCCTCAAGCTTGCGGTTACGCGCAAGTGCACAGCCGCCATCTGGCTTTCTGTCATGGCTCATTAAGCCTTACAACCCTTACAGCGCGCAAATCACTGTATTCCAACACTGCTTGCTCTTTCATTGTCCCACTTTCACGGCCGCGTCATTTTCACGGCAGCGCGACCAATGCTTGTTACAACTTGTCTGTAGTCCAAAACTGCTTGCTCTTTCACTGTCCTCTCTTTCTTCCTATATTTCATTTTTTGCTGGCAGAGGCACTCCTCAGGTGACTAGTGCAGCAGAATTTTCTTCACAAACAGAAGTACTGACATTTCTCTAGACGCACCTAGATAAGAATATGTTTAACAATCTCATTACTCGTTTTCTTATTCCTCTACGTGAAATCATGTATTTGAAAACCTGTGTATATGTTTAAAGAGAACCCTGTTTAAAAAAAAAAAATTAATGGAGTTTTATATAGCGCTACTTTGACCCGAACGTATCTGGTATCAGAGAGCTTTACACAAGCACCAGTTGCGTTACTACTACAGTTAGCTCACTGATGCCTAGGAGAGATGTGTTTCCCATAACTACTCTCCGCTTCCAAATGCCCGGTTTTGTTTTAGAGATGCGGTGCATTCTGGTTTGCTGAACGCTCTTGGAATGTACCCGCATCCCGATATAAAATTGCAGGCGATAGGTCGGCATTCTCATTGTGCGCTAAAACGTGCAGGTGTTGTTACCACCCGCCTGCCATCCTACTGAAAATGGACAGTCTTGCGGACACATCTGCCGCCTCATTACCAGCCGCATCCCTGTCCACATATGTTTGATTCCTGGCTGATTCATCATTCCATATGAAGTCCTAGTTCTGTTTAACTGCGCTTTTTAATCTCTGCACCCTGCTGGTACTCCAGGGGTTAAGTACAATAGAAGGCAAAACAATATCTAATTCAGTCGTACAGCACAATAAATCAAAATTGACGGTCCCTTTAACGGGCAATTTGTAAGGCGCTGTAGGTTCCAGCGGTGACTTGTCAAGCCCGAATTGTGTTCCGTGTTCTTTAACGTGTGCTGGAGGTGATGACCATAAGAGTGCAAAGGGAATGATGTCTGCAGAGCAGGAAGGTGCTGGCATACTGCAGGTGCTATAACACTGCAGGTGCTCACAGGACCGAATTGCACCCCATCCGGTGCCTACAGACAGCCACCTCTGGAGCCAACACCTGCACCCTCCATTATAACATACTGGGCCTTGCTAACCTGAGAGTATTTCATGGCATCGAGACTTCCTCTCTGTCACCCCTATCCCTCAGCCATTATCTGTTTTACTCTGTTGAACGTTCTTCCTTATCCAAACATATGCATACTCTTCTAGGCCTGTAGATGTTGCTTGGCGATACTGTGTATTTTCTCATTGGTGGTAAATGTGGGCTTTGTTTGCGTGCATGTAGAATTGTTGGTGGTGGCCTGTTTATTTAGCTGCCACTGTTTTTTAGATCCCGACCCGTAGACACATTAAGCTGCTGTTAAAGACCTATTTTTTTGCTATACAGTACATAGAGCAGGCTTTGAATCGGCCCATTGCTGCTGATTGGATGGATTTCCTATTTATATCAGTCCCCCGATCCCCCAGATAGCTTTCATCCCTATTCTTATTCCCCTCCCCCCCAGGAGCATTTCATATTAATATACCTACTGCAGTGGTTGACTTCTAGCCTTCCACCCTTGACTGGTAGGGAGGGACTACTTTTTCTTGTTTTAATATGCCTTCCGCACTCTGTGAGGGTGCTTTGCTTTTCTCGCTCTCCTACTTGCGTTTTCTATATATTTGTGTATATTATCTTTAAAAAAAATTTTTATCAAGGGGACAGCAGCTGCACACTGCTACAGGTCTGTTTGTTTTTGGGCCTGTGCTCTCCCTGCCCCTCTTTAAAAAATTTAAGATTTGCTTATTTTAAAACAAGCATTGGCATAGCCAATAGGTCTCACCTTTGGGACCTTATAAGTGTGTAGCCATGCAACAGTTGATTTTGTTGCACCAAGGATATTGTACTGCATAACTAAATACTCATAAGGTCCCAAAAGTGAAACCTATTGGCTATGCCAATGCTTGTCTTTTACTTACAGAGGGGTTAGAGCCGCCCATTGCTTACCATTGGTTGGCTTCATCATCACAATCATTTCAGTGCTTCTCTTTGGTCAGAGAGTGCAGACATCACTTCTTCTTTGTGTGTTTGTACCTACCATGCAGCATGGCTCAATTACTGCTTCCCTTGCCCAGTGTCCTTCCACTGCTTTCAGAGGTACTTTTGTTTCCTCTTTTTTGTATCCCTTCCTCCATCCTGCACTGTTGCCTGTCCTGCCCCTCCCGACCTCCTCCTGTATTGATACTTGTCGGGTCCACTCCGTCTGCTCCTCTGTAGTCGCTTGCCCTGCCACTCCCCACCTCCTCCCCTTTCATTACTAACCCCTCACTTCCAGATCAAACCCCACTCAAAAGTCAAGCCAACAGGTTTTAAGATGCTTCAAAAATACAGGTGACACTCAGTTCTCTGCTCTGCATGACTATCATGGTGTTGTCTTCATGCGGGGCCAACACAGTGAACTTCAACTCAGGCATAAGATAATTAAACTTTTTTTGTGAAGGCAGAGAATAATCCCACACTAAAAAAAGATCACTGCCCTTCGCAGTCAGAGCTGGCTCTGCCATAGCATTTTTTTAGCCAATCGCTCTTACTGAGGCGCAACCTATTGGCTTTGCCAATGCTTGTTGCTCTTAGGGTATGTGTCACAGAATTAACTGTTTTTTTAAGCAAATAATGTCTTCATTCTTTAATGCCAGGCTTTGTGTAGAACAGTCAATTCATTTTATATTGCATTATGTTAATTTTTTTGCAACTTTTATTGAACTGTTTAGTGCTTAGTTTATATATATATATATATATATATATATATATATATATATATATATATATATATATATATATATATATATATATATATATATATATATATATCATACAAAGGTTGCCCACTGTGAGGAAGCCCACACAACTCCGTACCCTCATTCAGTGAGGTCACAGCAGGTTCTTGATTCCCAAACTGGCACAAGAAAGTCTTCCAAGCTCTACGCGTTTCGGAAATGAATCCTTGTTCACGAGCCAACAGAGCAATACAACAGCAAACGAGAGGTTTGGAACACCTGCACTTTATTTAGATGACAGACCCCTCCCATCTGGGCGAGGTCTTTAGCCTGCACGAGTGTGTCCCGCTTTGCATTATGGTTTTGGCAGTCCAAACCTTGAAGTATAACCCAACACGGTCTTTGCTGACGCCAACCGACGCCGGCATTAGGGAGCAGGGAGCTGTGTGATGTAAGGCAGAATGTGCAACCCCCATTGCACGGGACATCTCACCAGCCCACTGTGGTTTTTATTTGGAACATTTGGCAAAACACATGCAAATTCACTTGAATGAACACTGCCCTGTGTTGTAGGAACCACTAAGACCAAAAGGCAACAGGTGTGTCCCGCCCACATGGGCGAGTATTTCAGGTGATTACAACGCTGGGAGCTTGCATGGTGACGCCAATCCAGAGTCTGCCTATGAAGAAGTGCGCAAGCCGCACAAAACGCGTCAGCCTTTGAAGACTCAATTATCGAGGTGATTTGTTTTTACTGAGAGGCTTGCAGCTTACACCATTAAAACGCTGAAAACTTACCTCCTTGCTGTGGGCTCTCCATCTGGGACAACTTTGTGTGTGAGTAGTTAGCGGCAAGTCCAGCCGCGAAGGTAGCCCCGCCGTGTCAACACGGTCTTTGCTGACGCCAACCGACGCCGGCATTTGGGAGCAGGGAGCTGCGTGATGTAAGGCAGAATGTGCAACCCCTCGTGCACGGTACATCCCACCAGCCCACTGTGGTTTTAATTTGGAACATTTGGCAAAACGCATGCAATTTCACTTGAATGAACACTGCCCGGTGTTGTAGGAACCACTAAGACCAGAAGGCAACAGGTGTGTCCCGCCCACATGGGCGAGTATTTCAGGTGATTACAACGCTGGGAGCTTGCATGGTGACGCCAATCCAGAATCTGCCTATGAAGAAGTGCGCAAGCCGCACAAAACGCGTCAGCCTTTGAAGACTCAATTATCGAGGTGATTTGTTTTTACTGAGAGGCTTGCAGCTTACACCACTAAAACGCTGAAAACGTACTTTCTTGCTGTGGGCTCTCCATCTGGGACAACTTTGTGTGTGAGTAGTTAGCGGCAAGTCAAGCCACGGAGGTAGCACCGCCGTGTCAACACGGTCTTTGCTGACGCCAACCGACGCCGCCATTTGGGAGCAGGGAGCTGCGTGATGTAAGGCAGAATGTGCAACCCCTCATGCACGGGACATCTCACCAGCCCACTGTGGTTTTAATTTGGAACATTTGGCAAAACACATGCAAATTCACTTGAATGAACACTGCCCGGTGTTGTAGGAACCACTAAGACCAGAAGGCAACAGGTGTGTCCCGCCCACATGGGCGAGTATTTCAGGTGATTACAACACTGGGAGCTTGCATGGTGACGCCTATCCAGAGTCTGCCTTTGAAGAAGTGCGCAAGCCGCACGAAACGCGTCGGCCTTTGAAGACTCAAATATCGAGGTGATTTGTTTTTACTGAGAGGCTTGCAGCTTACACCATTAAAACGCTGAAAACCTACCTCCTTGCTGTGGGCTCTCCATCTGGGACAACTTTGTGTGTGAGTAGTTAGCGGCAAGTCCAGCCGCGGAGGTAGCCCTGCCGTGTCAACACGGTCTTTGCTGACGCCAACCGACGCCGGCATTTGGGAGCAGGGAGCTGCGTGATGTAAGGCAGAATGTGCAACCCCTCATGCACGGGACATCTCACCAGCCCACTGTGGTTTTAATTTGGAACATTTGGCAAAACGCATGCAAATTCACTTGAATAAACACTGCCCGGTATTGTAGGAACCACTAAGACCAGAAGGCAACAGGTGTGTCCCGCCCACATGGGCGAGTATTTCAGGTGATTACAACGCTGGGAGCTTGCATGGTGACGCCTATCCATAGTCTGCCCATGAAGAAGTGTGCAAGCCGCACGAAACGCGTCGGCCTTTGAAGACTCAATTATCGAGGTGATTTGTTTTTACTGAGAGGCTTGCAGCTTACACCATTAAAACGCTGAAAACTTACCTCCTTGCTGTGGGCTCTCCATCTGGGACAACTTTGTGTGTGAATATCTATATATATATTCACTGAAAAAACCATAGGTTTCACACCAGTTATAGTTAGGAATTAGCATTTAAAAAACCTATTAAATTCACTGAAAAAAAACATAGGTTTCACACCAGTTATAGTTACCTGGAAATTTTACTGACATAAAACCATTGAAATTACACGTTATAGTTAGTTGGACTCACAATAACTTGCGCGTGCAATGCACTGCTGATGACGTCACATATTACATCACTCATGACATGGTCAGTGACATCACTCATGACATCACTGATGAGACCATCCAGTGAATGTGTGTATTTTTAAAAAATAAATATGTGTTATATATGTATATGTAAAAGTTGCTTGAAGAATAAATGTTTTAATAAGAGTTTACATGGATGTTTTTTAAAAAAAAAAACGGATTGGTTAACTGGCTTAATAAGTGTATCTTAGTGAATACATCTATTAACAAGTAATGTTTAAATATTTAAAATATGTATTTGTGTTTCACTTTGTGTATAAGTGGCTGCATGGGTTGGTGATTAGCTACATGTGTGTGTATATGGGTTATTAGATGTTTGTTTTAATATCATTATGAGTGTCTATATGGTTTGGTGGGGGTATTCCTTAGCACATAGATGCATGAGTGACTGACTCTCTGCTTGTATGTGTTTTGAAGACATCATATGTGCAGGACTGTATGGGTGGATGAGTGTGTATATGAGTGTGTTAGTGAGTGAATGACTGTCTCACTAGAGAGTTTATCAGTAACTACATATGACTTAACCCCTTCGACGCTCATGACGAGCTCAGCTCGTCATGAGGTACACCTCTCGTACACTCATGCCGAGCTGAGCTCGTCATGAACAATGGGTTTTACAGATTTTCAGCGCAGGGGGGGGGGAAATCATAAGAGTTGATGGTGTTAATCTACTATATGTGAATATTGATGTATATAAGTGAGTATATGTGAGAGTGAGTGATTGTAAGAGTTCCTGTTTAAATAAGTATTTGTTTCTATAAGTGATTGTTTAAGAGAGTAAGTATGTGTAAGTTTCCTTAGAAGTAATGTGCTAGTGTGTGTATAGCTGTATATGCAAATAAATGGATGTTCAATAGTTTATTTGCATGTGTGAGTATGTGTGAGAGTATCTTTTGGATGACTGTCGGTGTGTAACAGGATGTATAGGTGTATCACTACATATGATGAGTGAGTATATATATGAGTGACTATATAGAACTGTTGGTGAATGAGTGGATGTGTATATAGATGGTGGAATTATTGAATTGGTTGTTGTAACTGGTATGGGTATCTCCATTTTTTAAAAAATGTTTCTATTTTGGAATATGTGTTTCCAGGGTTACATTACAGTGAAAGGAGGTCTGTCACTCTGTCACAAGGATGGTCTCATCAGTGATGTCATGAGTGATGTCACTGACCATGTCATGAGTGATGTAATATGTGACGTCATCAGCAGTGCATTGCACGCGCAAGTTATAGTGAGTCCAACTAACTATAACGTGTAATTTCAATGGTTTTATGTCAGTAAAATTTCCAGGTAACTATAACTGGTGTGAAACCTATGGTTTTTTCAGTGAATTTAATAGGTTTTTTAAATGCTAATTCCTAACTATAACTGGTGTGAAACCTATGGTTTTTTCAGTGAATTTCAATGGTTCTTTAATAGCAAATATTTATAGGTATAAAAAGTGTAAAATTTTTAAACGAATTTTATATTGTATAAATATGGTTTTTTTTTGTATTTTTTTTTTTACCCCGAGGCGCTCCTGGGGCGCGTACCGGTGAACGCACGGGTAAGCGCAATGTTACGGCGCGCCCCGGGGCGCGTACCAGTGAGCGTCCGGATAGCGCTATTGCCGCAAACGAAAACCACATTGTGACGTATCGCGTAGCCGCCACGCCACGCCTTGCGTCATAAGACACGTATCGCGTAGCCGCGAGATGCGTCTTATGACGCACCGCGTAGTGCCCGAGCGTATACGATCATGCAACGTAAGCGCCCGACGCGCTTACGCTACGCGCCCCGGGACGCGCCCAAGGGCACTTGGCGTAAGCGCGTCAAGCCATGTAACTTTAAAATAACACTTTTCATTGGTTCAGAAGTTTTTTTTTTCTAAATTTTGAGAAACCCACCCATTTCTCTCACTATTGATTTGCACTTGGAGAGAGCAAGAGATGTTCTGTGTATTTTCTCATAATTTTCCTGATCTACAGCAATGGCTGCAAGGGAGTCATCCAGCAGTGATTCAGATGCTTTTTTGCCTGAGGACCCTCCTCTCCAGAAAAAAAAGAACCACTTCATCTGGAAATTTTATGACATCCCTGAAGGACAAAAAAAAGTTAATGCTAGTAAAGTAACCTGCAAAATATGTGGCAGTATTTTATCCAGAGGCAATCCTCAAAAAAAATATAGCTTTGGAAATGCCAATTTAATTAGGCATGTCAAAAGAAGACACCCAAATAATTATTCCAGGGAGAGTGTCAGGGAGCTGGCACGGAATTTACCAAGAGATGGCGGCAGCACCTCCACTGGTGGAGCAACACCTTCAGGAAGAACACGTGAAGGAATGGTCCCTAACGTACAGCCGGTCTTTGCAGGCATTAAATTTCTATGCGTGGACTGTGACGAACTGTTCTGTTATGGGGAGCAGAGCGTTGAACTCATTGCTATAAACAGACAGGAACACCGCTGCTCTCCCAGACCCTAAATTTTCAAATTTTTTTGCTCCTGTTGAGCAGTTTTTGAATCCCTGTTTTTGTTATTCCCCTGAAAAAAATCCCAAAAAAATATAAAATCGTATTAAAAAGTATAAAAAAATATAAAACAACAAAAACAAAAAAAAAGTTCTTTTCATAACTACCTCCAATTTATAAAAAAATGCTATTTTTTTTTTTAAAGTGTCATTCTTTTTTCTCCATGGTACGCTCCCCGTTACGCGTACCGGGCGCTCCCCCCGCGAAAATCGAAAAATTGTATTTGTCCTACGGTACCCTTTTTTTGCCCCCACATCAAAACTAGGGGTCAGGGGGGGTGTACCCTGCCCCCTTTTGCTCATTTCCCCCTTTGATTTTTGCCACCTCTTGTGTCTCAATCCTACCGAGACACAAGATGGCGGCCACTCCGGACTGTTTCGAATGTTTACAGACACCAGTGAGCCAATCAGCTTTCCATGCGCAAGTCGCGTGGCGCGCCCGGTGCGCTCCCTGGTGCGCGTACCGGGGCGCGCCTATAGATATATATATTTTTTTGAACCTAAATTACTCAAAATCCACTGGAGCACATATCTTGAGACATAGCAAAGGCACATCGGGCTACCAGTCCCTACAATTTTGCAAAATTTGATGGAAATCCATTCAGCCGTTCGGGCTAAAAGTGAGGTCGACCGCCCTATGGAAATTAACATGGGGAAAATGCGTTTTGGGACCCCCCTTTTATCTCGGCCCCCGCTTGACGCATCCCCCCCAAACTTTCAGGGAAGGACCGGAGCTCAACGAGGCCATTTTGAGGAAATTTTCAGGCAAATTCGTCAACCGCCGCCAAAGTTATTCCAAATAGAATTTTGAGATTTAACATTGAAAAAAATCCTTACTATAACTACCTACTGGCGACCGCCAGTAGGTAATATATATATATATGTTCTCTGTGTGGTTGCAACAATAAACCATCCTTGCTGATTCCTGTGGTCCGTCTCCCTCGTTTGCCGGCGTGTGCGCTGTTGCCTGAAACGCTGTGAAATCCGTGGAGGAGCTTGTATTTCATAAATCTACTGCACCTGAAATAAAATTTGGAGCACTACAACTGGTCCATGTCCGTTGGCTTTCTTCCTGGCTGGAATTGGTCCAGAGCGCGAGAAAAGTGACGGTGTGTTCGATATATATATATATATATATATACATCCACTTTCCTCCACGAAGAAAGAAAAGGCCAACTCAAGGGGAGACGTTTGGAGGCACCTTTAATCAGGAAACAGATGGCAAATTGAAGTCCAGGTACACCCGCTCTGGCGAATGCATTTCGGCGTGGTCTGCCTTCTTCAGCGCCGTGGGTGTTGCTTACAAAGTGCAGGTGAGTTGATTCAGGCTTTATATGTTCCGCCCCTTCCTGCTACTGTGGAGATTGCTCCACCCCCGTGGGTGAAATACCAAAAAAACGCCTTGACCTCCTTGTGGACACAAAATGTTCAGCGCCTACAGGTCCCAGCATGCTCCATACTATGCTGGCAGGAAATGCGTTAGGTGGAGCAATCTATGTTGAGCCCCAATGTCCAGCCGTCCCAACTTCAGGTGCCCCCTCGAGTCCCCATCCGCAACCACCTCTTGCACTCAGGGAAATAAAGCGGGGGCAAGGCAAATCATACCTCAACCAGCGTGATGTCAGATGACACCTACACCGCTCCCAATCCGTCCGAGTTCTGGAGGTGAGCCTTGCTTGTTCCTGTACCCAGGAAAGGAAAGCACCGAAGTGGATCCAGTGAGAAGCAAAGCCGCTTACGCTGCGGGAGCCTTTTAAACGCGTCACTGGGGGTCGCGTTACCAATGTACATCCACTTTCCTCCACGAAGAAAGAAAAGGCCAACTCAAGGGGAGACGTTTGGAGGCACCTTTAATCAGGAAACAGATGGCAAATTGAAGTCCAGGTACACCCGCTCTGGCGAATGCATTTCGGCGTGGTCTGCCTTCTTCAGCGCCGTGGGTGTTGCTTACAAAGTGCAGGTGAGTTGATTCAGGCTTTATATGTTCCGCCCCTTCCTGCTACTGTGGAGATTGCTCCACCCCCGTGGGTGAAATACCAAAAAAACGCCTTGACCTCCTTGTGGACACAAAATGTTCAGCGCCTACAGGTCCCAGCATGCTCCATACTATGCTGGCAGGAAATGCGTTAGGTGGAGCAATCTATGTTGAGCCCCAATGTCCAGCCGTCCCAACTTCAGGTGCCCCCTCGAGTCCCCATCCGCAACCACCTCTTGCACTCAGGGAAATAAAGCGGGGGCAAGGCAAATCATACCTCAACCAGCGTGATGTCAGATGACACCTACACCGCTCCCAATCCGTCCGAGTTCTGGAGGTGAGCCTTGCTTGTTCCTGTACCCAGGAAAGGAAAGCACCGAAGTGGATCCAGTGAGAAGCAAAGCCGCTTACGCTGCGGGAGCCTTTTAAACGCGTCACTGGGGGTCGCGTTACCAATGTACATCCACTTTCCTCCACGAAGAAAGAAAAGGCCAACTCAAGGGGAGACGTTTGGAGGCACCTTTAATCAGGAAACAGATGGCAAATTGAAGTCCAGGTACACCCGCTCTGGCGAATGCATTTCGGCGTGGTCTGCCTTCTTCAGCGCCGTGGGTGTTGCTTACAAAGTGCAGGTGAGTTGATTCAGGCTTTATATGTTCCGCCCCTTCCTGCTACTGTGGAGATTGCTCCACCCCCGTGGGTGAAATACCAAAAAAACGCCTTGACCTCCTTGTGGACACAAAATGTTCAGCGCCTACAGGTCCCAGCATGCTCCATACTATGCTGGCAGGAAATGCGTTAGGTGGAGCAATCTATGTTGAGCCCCAATGTCCAGCCGTCCCAACTTCAGGTGCCCCCTCGAGTCCCCATCCGCAACCACCTCTTGCACTCAGGGAAATAAAGCGGGGGCAAGGCAAATCATACCTCAACCAGCGTGATGTCAGATGACACCTACACCGCTCCCAATCCGTCCGAGTTCTGGAGGTGAGCCTTGCTTGTTCCTGTACCCAGGAAAGGAAAGCACCGAAGTGGATCCAGTGAGAAGCAAAGCCGCTTACGCTGCGGGAGCCTTTTAAACGCGTCACTGGGGGTCGCGTTACCAATGTACATCCACTTTCCTCCACGAAGAAAGAAAAGGCCAACTCAAGGGGAGACGTTTGGAGGCACCTTTAATCAGGAAACAGATGGCAAATTGAAGTCCAGGTACACCCGCTCTGGCGAATGCATTTCGGCGTGGTCTGCCTTCTTCAGCGCCGTGGGTGTTGCTTACAAAGTGCAGGTGAGTTGATTCAGGCTTTATATGTTCCGCCCCTTCCTGCTACTGTGGAGATTGCTCCACCCCCGTGGGTGAAATACCAAAAAAACGCCTTGACCTCCTTGTGGACACAAAATGTTCAGCGCCTACAGGTCCCAGCATGCTCCATACTATGCTGGCAGGAAATGCGTTAGGTGGAGCAATCTATGTTGAGCCCCAATGTCCAGCCGTCCCAACTTCAGGTGCCCCCTCGAGTCCCCATCCGCAACCACCTCTTGCACTCAGGGAAATAAAGCGGGGGCAAGGCAAATCATACCTCAACCAGCGTGATGTCAGATGACACCTACACCGCTCCCAATCCGTCCGAGTTCTGGAGGTGAGCCTTGCTTGTTCCTGTACCCAGGAAAGGAAAGCACCGAAGTGGATCCAGTGAGAAGCAAAGCCGCTTACGCTGCGGGAGCCTTTTAAACGCGTCACTGGGGGTCGCGTTACCAATGTACATCCACTTTCCTCCACGAAGAAAGAAAAGGCCAACTCAAGGGGAGACGTTTGGAGGCACCTTTAATCAGGAAACAGATGGCAAATTGAAGTCCAGGTACACCCGCTCTGGCGAATGCATTTCGGCGTGGTCTGCCTTCTTCAGCGCCGTGGGTGTTGCTTACAAAGTGCAGGTGAGTTGATTCAGGCTTTATATGTTCCGCCCCTTCCTGCTACTGTGGAGATTGCTCCACCCCCGTGGGTGAAATACCAAAAAAACGCCTTGACCTCCTTGTGGACACAAAATGTTCAGCGCCTACAGGTCCCAGCATGCTCCATACTATGCTGGCAGGAAATGCGTTAGGTGGAGCAATCTATGTTGAGCCCCAATGTCCAGCCGTCCCAACTTCAGGTGCCCCCTCGAGTCCCCATCCGCAACCACCTCTTGCACTCAGGGAAATAAAGCGGGGGCAAGGCAAATCATACCTCAACCAGCGTGATGTCAGATGACACCTACACCGCTCCCAATCCGTCCGAGTTCTGGAGGTGAGCCTTGCTTGTTCCTGTACCCAGGAAAGGAAAGCACCGAAGTGGATCCAGTGAGAAGCAAAGCCGCTTACGCTGCGGGAGCCTTTTAAACGCGTCACTGGGGGTCGCGTTACCAATGTACATCCACTTTCCTCCACGAAGAAAGAAAAGGCCAACTCAAGGGGAGACGTTTGGAGGCACCTTTAATCAGGAAACAGATGGCAAATTGAAGTCCAGGTACACCCGCTCTGGCGAATGCATTTCGGCGTGGTCTGCCTTCTTCAGCGCCGTGGGTGTTGCTTACAAAGTGCAGGTGAGTTGATTCAGGCTTTATATGTTCCGCCCCTTCCTGCTACTGTGGAGATTGCTCCACCCCCGTGGGTGAAATACCAAAAAAACGCCTTGACCTCCTTGTGGACACAAAATGTTCAGCGCCTACAGGTCCCAGCATGCTCCATACTATGCTGGCAGGAAATGCGTTAGGTGGAGCAATCTATGTTGAGCCCCAATGTCCAGCCGTCCCAACTTCAGGTGCCCCCTCGAGTCCCCATCCGCAACCACCTCTTGCACTCAGGGAAATAAAGCGGGGGCAAGGCAAATCATACCTCAACCAGCGTGATGTCAGATGACACCTACACCGCTCCCAATCCGTCCGAGTTCTGGAGGTGAGCCTTGCTTGTTCCTGTACCCAGGAAAGGAAAGCACCGAAGTGGATCCAGTGAGAAGCAAAGCCGCTTACGCTGCGGGAGCCTTTTAAACGCGTCACTGGGGGTCGCGTTACCAATGTACATCCACTTTCCTCCACGAAGAAAGAAAAGGCCAACTCAAGGGGAGACGTTTGGAGGCACCTTTAATCAGGAAACAGATGGCAAATTGAAGTCCAGGTACACCCGCTCTGGCGAATGCATTTCGGCGTGGTCTGCCTTCTTCAGCGCCGTGGGTGTTGCTTACAAAGTGCAGGTGAGTTGATTCAGGCTTTATATGTTCCGCCCCTTCCTGCTACTGTGGAGATTGCTCCACCCCCGTGGGTGAAATACCAAAAAAACGCCTTGACCTCCTTGTGGACACAAAATGTTCAGCGCCTACAGGTCCCAGCATGCTCCATACTATGCTGGCAGGAAATGCGTTAGGTGGAGCAATCTATGTTGAGCCCCAATGTCCAGCCGTCCCAACTTCAGGTGCCCCCTCGATGGGGTTTTATATGGTATGACTTTCCTAAAAAGGACACTCAGCTATGCCTATATGTTAAAGTATAACACACTCTAAGATGGCGCTTACTAACTATACGCATGACTGGTGTAGTCCTTTGTTTGTGATAATGATTTTTGCAACCTTAGATAATGGTGCCGCACAGCCTTTTCTGACGTGAACACTGACAAAGGGATTCTATTCCCGAAACGCGTTTGTTCCGAAATAAACTTTCTGCTGAATTACTGCTGCTGTACCCGAGAGTGCTGTTTTTCCTTCAACCCGGCTGGGTATCGTTAAGGAATTCGGAGCTTCCATTTTGTTACGCGGACACCATTGCGTCACAAGCACCCGCTTAGAAGAGTGACTCATTTGTTTGGTGTTTCTTGGAGCTTTATAAATTTGAAACGAGTGCACCACCGTCGCCGGACATTTTGGAAGGAGGATTAAGAATTACATTGTCCTCACCTTATATTACAGTCCGGAGGAACTAACGGGAAGTGCAGAAGCCGGCGAACTTCAGAAGCGATAAGCCTGCTTATCTAACTTACTATCCCGCGAGGTTCTAACCTACATTTCTGACGGTTAAGCGAGGGGGCTTGCAGCAGTAAACAGACATTGTTTGGGTATTGGTTCCCGGGACCTGGATACCATACAGAACCGATAAGAAACAGAACATGCTTAACATGTCGGAACGCAGGGATGCGGCTGGAGGCATCTTAAAAAATAAAAACCCAGACATCTCCAAACCGCCACCCGCAAGTAATGTGGCAGCTTCCAACACCCTAACATCTCAATTCCAAAAATTGGAAAAACTTTACGAACGTGAACTCCGCAAGTGGTGGGAGGGTACATCATTTCAGGGATACACTGAGGTACAGAGGGTGCCTCGAGGTCTCCGGATGTTTACTGTACCTGCGTATGAGAACCCTGACCCCTTACTGCTGGAAACATGGGCTGCTCATATAGCCAACTCCTGTAAAGGCATGTTAGAGATCTTGATCCAATTCGCGTGGAGTGATCGCGACAAAGTGGTGAAGGAGATTGAGGAGTTGGAAGAGTTGATTTCACAAAACACTGACAAAGAGGAACAAGAACAACTTAGGGCGAACATGAAGAAGAGATTACAAAAATATGAAACTAAGATCAAGCAGAGAAAACAAGAGAAATTTGACCGGGACGAACAGGACTACGCAATGGGGAGGGTCCTGACCTTCTCTAAAAAATATGACCAGCCACGCAAGGAAGTTGCAAGAAAGAGACAAATGCCAAAAGCCTCAGTGGAAGCAAGAGTGGAGACCTCTGACTCAGATCTCACAGCGAGTGAAATCTCTGGTGATGAGACGGCGAGTTCAACAACAGCGCCCACAGGACCAACTACTAAAACTCCTTTTCAACAGGAGTTCAAAGTAATCCAGGAAAGCTGGCTCAGAGATGGCAAGAACAAGCCAGCAGAAGAGGCAGACAAACAAGACGGGCGGCTGGAAAGGGAAGAGGCAGAGGACAAACAAGAACAACCTCAAGGGTAACCAGAAGCCAAAGGAGAGGCAGATGGTGAATGCCTCTGATCAGCTGACCATTGTGAACCTATCCCAGAGACAACTAACATCTACAGAGGAGTCCGTTTTGAAGTTAGGACTCACTTTTTGTCCGAATAAAAATATGGAATACACACAAACACGCATTGATCTGTATAAATTTATTCGGAAAGTCAAATTACACAAGTTTTATAGGACGAAATCAACTGTCAAGGAAGCAAAACACTTGAGACACAATAAAAAAGATACGGATCTCCTATCTGTGAATGATCTTACAGCCTGTGAGGTTCTACAAAATTTCAGACGAGAGGGCGACATGGAAACTAACGCAACAAGCAACACTTTAACACAAAGATTGGCCAATGTTGACATCGACCAAGAGGCACCTAAGAGTGATTTCAAACTTGCATCTAGATTCGTCCCCCAGACTGCTGTGGATTCTATCGATATCTTCTCTAATGCGGTCATCAGGGACCTGATGACCATGAGGACTGAACAAAGTCAACAGAAGAATGATTTCAATATCACCAAGGAACAAAAATTGGCGATCAAGGGTTTGACGGAGGATAAAACGATTGTATGCAAACCCTCCGATAAGGAGGAAACATTGTTATCATGTCGAGGCCACAATATGTTGCTGAAGCCATGCGTCAACTCCAGGATACATCTTGTTACGTTGCCATTATGAAAAAAGACTACTTGGCAAACATCGAAGATCTTCATGGCTTGCTCAGAAAATGGCACGATAAACAAATGATAGACCTTGAGGAATATCTTTTTCTAAAAACTGTGAACCCTACTTTACCTTGTTTCTACCATCTGCCCAAGGTTCATAAGAACATTGATAACCCCCCTGGAAGACCCATCATTTCTTCCATGGGAGGTCTCACAGAGAATCTCTCAAAATTTCTGGACCATCATTTATTCAGCTTTGTATTATCTCTGAAATCTTATATCAGAGATACGACAGACTTCATTGAGAAAGTGGAACCTCTCATCTGGCAACCCTCCTATGTACTGATTACCTTGGACATCACAAGCCTTTATACCTGTATAGACCATGAGCAAGGTCTTTATGTTGTGGAATATTTCCTGAACAAAAGAGAATTGAAATATGCCATGCACAACAAGATGTTATTGGAACTCATAAGATTCTGTTTATACAATAATATCTTTCTTTTTCAGGATACTATATATCGACAGCGTTCTGGTACGGCGATGGGCTCCTGCTTGGCCCCCAGCTATGCGAATTTATTCGTAGGCTGGTGGGAGGAGCAGGTAGCCTGGGCCCCCAGGAATGCCACTTGGAACAACAAGGTGGTGGCATGGAGCAGGTATATAGATGACCTGTTCCTAGTGTGGGATGGGTCTATAGATGAGGCTAACCAGTACATACAAGTGCTTAATGATAATGAGTGTCACTTAAGGTTTACAGGGGAAGTAAACAGTGAAATGGTCAACTACCTGGACCTTCAAGTGAGTGTAAAAAATGGACACATTTGCACACAACTCTATCGTAAACCGACTGCCGGAAATAGCGTATTACACGCTTCGAGCAGTCACCCCCGTAAACTTATCAATAATATCCCTTACGGGGAATTTTTACGACTTAAGCGCAATTGTACACAAACTGAGGATTTTGAACGAGCAGCCACTGATAGTATTGAGAGATTCCAAAAGAGAGGTTATAACTGGAACCTGCTTCAAGATGCTCTGAGCAAAGTTAGAAAGATACCCCGCAGTAACCTCTTTGAAAAAAAGACTAGTCCCACTGCAGATGTTAAATTCCGCATGATTACACCTTTTTCAGCGGATTCATTTAAACTAAGATCCATCATGTCTAAACATTGGCATATTCTAAAATCTGACCGAATCGTAGGGCCTGATATACCTGATGTGCCATTAATAACTTTCAGGAAGGCAAGATCACTACGTGATGAGATGGTTCACAGTTACTTACAACCGCAGAAGAAACAACTAGGGACTTTGAAGGACATGAAAGGCTTTTTCCCCTGTGGAAAATGTAAAGCCTGTTCAGCTAGTAAGAGAACTCTAGTTTATGAAATAACAGGCTGCAAAGGCGGCAAGAAAATCAATAAATTCATGTCCTGCCATACAGACCATGCGGTCTACTGCTTGGTATGCCCTTGCCCTTTAAGGTACGTGGGAAGTACCATCAATCCTGTCAAACTACGGGTGTTGGAGCATATGCGGGCCATCACGAACAAAAACTTCACGTATCCTGTGGCCCGTCATTTTGCAATCAAACATAACAGTGACAGGAATCTCCTGAGATACTTTTGTCTAGATCAAGTTGATCAGGAGACTAGAATCCAGATTCATCATAGATTTAGAGTCAAGGGCACCCAAGGGTCTAAATATGGGGGAAGAACTAGCATCTCATTTGGGCTGAAAAGAAAATGTCAGAATGGTTAATGTGAATTTGTGTATCATGAAATTTTGTTTTACATGCTGACACAGATAATGGCGATGAAAAATGGGTTTTAAATTGAAGATGCACCTAGTTGAAATTTTTAATAGCATAGCGGTATTGCCGTAGGTTTGTCATTTCCATAGTCATGTCCTGAGATTTCAGCAGCCAAGTTTTTGGCTGCAATTGCCGATACACGGCAAGATTTTGCTCAATATAGCATTATTTAAATAATGTGATTTTCGCATGAATGATGCATTGTGTTACACAAAGCTACTTACTCTCAGGACTATGATGTTTGGACGAATTAGTCCATTAATTCACTGTGCATGATCTTTGAATGAAAGAATACATGTGTGCCGATACACGGCGGAATTGACCTCTATGAAACCTTTTCATGACAAATGTTTGTTTATTTAATTTGCATTTGGGACGATCCACGGCGGTTTTATATGGTATGACTTTCATAAAAGGACACTCAGCTATGCCTATATGTTAAAGTATAACACACTCTAAGATGGCGCTTACTATACGCATGACTGGTGTAGTCCTTTGTTTGTGATAATGATTTTTGCAAACTTAGATAATGGTGCCGCACAGCGTTTTCTGACGTGAACACTGACGAAGGGATTCTATTCCCGAAACGCGTTTGTTCTGAAATAAACTTTCTGCTGAATTACTGCTGCTGTACCCGAGAGCGCTGTTTTTCCTTCAACCCGGCTGGGTGTCGTTAAGGAATTCGGAGCTTGCATTTTGTTACGCGGACACCATCGCGTCACAAGCACCCGCTTAGAAGAGTGACTCTTTTGTTTGGTGTTTCTTGGAGCTTTATATATATATATATATATATATATATATATATATATATATATATATATATATATATATATATATATATATATATATATATATATATATATATATATATAAATTTAAAAAATTCAAATTGCCAGTATAATGAGACAGGTTTACTGAATCAATGGGAAATGGCTAAATAATGTGATTTCTTTGTTCTAAGGGGCGAGAAAATATTTAAGGTATAGGAGTACAGAACCGTAGTAGAACTCTTCAGGCATCCCATGCTGGATATTGGTAGGATTTGATAAGAAGCTGGCCCACCGGCTATGAAGCAGCTGGCATCCCCAGTCTCACCTACATCACCCAACGGGGGATGAAGATTTGTTCACATATCATTCTTAGCTCAGGTATTCTCATGGAACTAAACCCAGAGAGCAGCTGAGCGTTTGCAGAGAACATTTTATCGCAGCAAGAGTATCTGCATGTAGCGCCTCGATGCCGTCCAAAGGTTGAAGCTGATGGTGCAGCATGGGATATGCTGTCGGAATCTGTGCAGGCCTACCCGCAACCTGCAACTTTTGGGTATGCACTGTTTCAGTTAAGAACACTGTGAATGCATAATTTCAGTTTATTCATTGTGCATGCACTTTCAGTTTATACATTGTGTGTGCACTGTTTCAGTTACTGCATCATGCATGCACTGTTAGGGTATATGTATCGTGCATGCACTGTTTCAGTTTATACAATGTACAAGCACCATTTCAGTTAATGCATTGTGCATGCACCGTTTCAGTTAATGCATTGTGCATGCACCATTTCAGTTAATGCATTGTGCATGCACTGTTTCAGTTAATGCATTATGCATGCATCGTTTCAGTTAATGCATTGTGCATTAACTGTTTCAGTTAACGCATTGTGCAAGCACTGTTTCAGTTTATGCATCGTGCATGCACTGTTTCCGTTTATACATTGTGTGTGCTCTGTTTCTGTTAATGTATTAGGCATGCACTGTTTCAATTGATGCATTGTGCAAGCACTGTTTTAGGTTTTGCATTGTGCATGCACAGGCTGGGCCTCAGTTACAAGCCCATTGCGCCGCCAGTGCATCACTTGTTTGGGCGCACTAGCCACGTAAAATCACTCTGTCGGACTTTTCACTGTCTTGTAAATATGGGCCCCTTTCATGCATTACTCTGCGTGAAAGAGGCGTTCCATGGGTGTTGCTGTGGGTGTTCCCATGCAGCATCCATGGGTTTTAACACATTCCCAGATTTACAACATTTTGTAAAGCTGGAAATGCATCAGAATCTTACGCCTGCCGAGGGAAGGCATAGGATCGGCACAACGAGGAGAAATACTTTTATTTCTCCTCTTTTTTCCTCTTTCTTGTAGTGTTGTATTATGCAGCAGGTGAAGGACTGGGTTATTTAAGACCCAGCGGTGCCAGGGAACAACACCTGAAACCTTCGTGGGTAACCTGCTCCGGCGTACAAATGACAGAGACACGGGACACTTCCTTCGGCGTCAAAGATTCGAGCTTTATTTACTGCAGGGAACACAGAAATCACGGCAAGTACAACATGTGCTACTTGTGGAGACTGCGTCAAATTGGTTCTGTGGATCGCTCCTTTTATACACAATTTACCCATAGGTTTACATGGTACACAAAGGTTTATGGCTTGGTTCCCATAGTTATCCCCCAGAGGGGTCGTTTCGGTCACTTTAATACACACGAGGTCCGGAACATAAGTGCGGAAACATTTGGCGGTTCCCAACTGTAAAAACCCATCTTCCCACCATTAGTACATTCCAATCAGCAGTAAAACAGATCGAAGAAGGAAACAAGGGCAGGTGTGGAGGAAGATGGAGACAGTGGGGGATTGGAAAGGGTGTAAAAAGGGAGGTATCGGGAAAAGCGAGCTACAGTCATCAAAAGGGACGTGCCTAATGAGATGCACGGCTGAGACAATAAACCGGCACGGCGAGATGAGCCTCGAGCGGGGCCATCTGCCTTACAGTATCATCCCCCTCGTCATAAAGACTGTTTCAAAGGACATGTGGCTTCCGCAAGGATCTTGGGAGTCCCAGGGTCGCGAAGCGGACAACATACGTCCGCTGACTACTTGAGGGCAAGAGACAAAATGGATGCCGTATCTAAGATGGAACCCGTGGGTACAGATAGAAAAACCCACATAACAGACAAACGGTTTAGGTTAGCACAACGAAACTGCACACACCCACTAAACTCGTCATTTGCGGTTCATAGATACCAGACTCGACCATATTCGTGCGAGTCGAAAACATCACTTACAATTGTCACGGAACCTCAGACGCTCCTTTTGCCCTCATGTAGGCAAGCATTAGTCGGAATCATACTCGATATTCATTAGACCATCCAGATGTTGCTGTAACATAACTCTGCCCAATCGAGCTTCTTTGGTAACAGGCGGCTGTCTTATACACGTTGTAGCACAGAGGCCACATAAGGCAGGACCACACTGCACGCAAAGACAGCACGTGAACAGGAACACCACAACAACTCCGATAATCATCAGAATCTTCCAACCCCAAGTCGACATCAGGCCCCAAAACCACCCAAGCAGCGTCCAATCCCCTGCGTCCACGTGTATGGACTCAGAGATTTTATGCAACTTTGAGATGGCTTGATAAACAGTCGGAGCGTTATCTGGAATGAAAATACAGCAGCTCGAATGGATCACCTTGCATACCCCACCTCGATCTGCTAAGATCACATCTAAGACCATACGGTTTTGTAATGTCATAAGTCTATCCGCCTGAAGTTCTGTGGTGATATTACCAAGGGCACTGGCAGTAATATTAGCTGTCGATTCCACCACTCGAGTCAACTGTCTCAGGTTCCTACTATTAACCATAGGCCCCCAAAACGGGAGGAAACCCTTGAAAAAGTCTCCTGCCTCTTGACCGGCAGTGTCCTCTTCGCTAATTACGCCTCTCACAACTCTAGTCTTGTGATAATCTGCATCTACAGTAAACGTCGGAGGCAACAAATTTGCGATAAAACATGAGCCCACGAAGTCGAAGGGCAACCATGCATACGCACGATCATGGCAGATAAAGTATGTACCCTTGGTAGCCAGAAACACAGAGGACGAGACCATCGGCAATATGTAATTTTCAGTGCAAGCACTCTCTCCAAGTCGGGCTTTCGATCTTCGGCCACGACCTATGAGACAAAAATTACCAATGTGGGGTACGACCCATATCGGAGGCGAGCTTTTAAGCTGTTTTTCACTAGTGAACACACTATACTCGCCTCTACTCAGGACCCTATAGGCTTGTACCTCTTCTTCAGGAATAAGCGAGGGATCATAGATATCGCTGTCTAAATCCTCTATCGCTATAGACAAAGGCTTCTGATACGAGCCAAGGCCAGAGTAGGGAGAACGTGGTTCTCGAATGGGGTGGAAACCTAGTGCGCTTCGGAACATTGTTTGGAATGCTCGAGCAGAACCCTGGGAACTATACGGTAAAACCAAATATGGAATTCCCTTATCTGTGGTATGTGGCATCAACCCACACACCCAACAATTAGTAGTGTTAACCACTAACTGGTGCTGGTGAAGGAGCTGAATAAAGGAATTATTGCGAAATTCTGCACGTCTAGCCTGCTCGTGTTCGGGTAAGATATGGAAGGAATGAGGAGATACAGTAGAGGTGAATTTAGTCAGAAGTAGGAATAGATGTAGGTATGGCAGAAGGTAAGAAGTACGACATCATATAGTACACCCCACCCGCCAAAAATGCAGAAACAATCAAAAATAATACAAATATCTGAAACATAAAACATTTCGTACGACTAAGTCGCTGCAGCTCAAATCTTTGTGCCTGTGCTCTTTCCACATCCATCAACTTTGAAAACGCCATCCCCTATGACCGTCCGCAACGTTTCTTGACGCACTTCGTTCTGTGTAGCAGTAGTCAATTCCCAGGAGTTCCCAGGAACCGACGGTCTTTAACCTAGTGTCAAGACCTACTAACCAGAAAGAAGTACGCGCGCGGCCCTACGGCCTTTATTTATAATCAATGTCTCTCAGCTGTGGAAGCAAAAATACGTAGGGAAAAAAACTTTCAATATGTACACAAATATTTACAATGATACAGGTGTTCAGACTGATCGTGGAAAACGGGATAATGCAGTTGTCAAGGGACAGAACAGGATCTTTTTATTAGTCTTTAGTGCGGGATCGCAAAAAGTATCGAGTTTTCCCAGAACGTGTCTGCTCGTTAAACAAAGGATCTGTTGAAGAGACAGCGTCCTGCTGATCAGTCGAATGTTCTGGTCTTGAGTCTTTTGATGACAAATGTTCAACAGTGTCTTCCTGCTGCACTGAGGATTCTCCGACAGGTTGTGCGTCGCTGAAAGGAACGAACACCGGCAATCCTTCGGTTTCAGTTGATGCAATGCCTCTCCTCACCCACGAGTCTGCCGGCAACGGAATAGGGACTCTCTTCGTATGGGTGGCATGCACCCAGTTTTTCCGCCCCTCAAGACGAACAGCAGTTCTCGTGGCAAGGAGGACCTGGTAGGGTCCGGTGAACCTGGGCTCCAAGTTCTTCTTCCGAGAAAAATTTCTGGTAACCACCCAGTCTCCAGGCTGGAGCTGGTGGCCTGGACCCTCAGTCTGCGTCGGCAGTGCTTCGTAAACCTGTTGGTGAATTAACCTCAGTTTAGCAGTCAAGTCATGAAGATAGTCAATCAACATTGGATACTCAAGATCACGGAACACAGCCGGTCTAGGGACCCCCCCAAACATTTGCAGGGCGACCAAACACTATTTCATAGGGACTGAGCCCTACTCGGGAGTGTACGGTTGCCCTTGTTGATAGTAAAGCTAAAGGTAAAGCATCAGGCCACGAAAGACCAGTCGTAGCCTGAATCTTAGCTAGTTTTAGTTTAAGGGTGCCATTATACCCTTCAACCAACCCAGCTGACTGGGGATGATTGGCGCTGTGGAATTTTTGATTAATTCCAAGGCCTTTGCACACACTCTTCATCACACTCCCCACAAACTCACTTCCGTTATCGGACCACACGACCCGAGGCATTCCATACCGAGGAAAGTATTCCTTCAGTAGGATTTTTGCCGTTGACAAAGCAGTGTTGTCCTTGAGAGGATAGGCTTCAATCCATCGGGAGAACGCGCAAACCACAACTAAAACGTATTTCAGGTTATTGCATCGCTCCATATGGATGAAGTCTAATTGAATCACCGCAAAGGGACACGAAGGGGGAGCAAAACTACCAGGAGGAGTTGGGGTTCCCTTACCAGGATTGTATAACATACATACCATACAGTTCTTAACCAATCGTTCAGCACATTTCATGATACCATCATTCTTCCACACAGGAGACAACAACTTGCAAATACCTTTCACGCTAATATGTGCTAACCCATGTGCCATTGTCACAACGGCCAGCACATACGCATCTGGTAACATCCATCTTTTCTGCTCCGACAAATCAATCCAACAACCATTCGCATCCAACTTTCCCGTACTTTCATTCCACTTCTTCTTTTCAGTCTCAGTGGCCTCATTTTGTATCGCCTTCACGCTCTCAATAGTGTCTTCACACATACTCGACTCTGTAGGCCACCTAACTGAACTCGTCACATACATTCGAGTGTTAAGGTTCCGGGCAGTCTCCTTAGCAGTCTCATCCGCAAACGCATTACCACGACCAACATCATCCGTCACCTTACGATGTGCACTACATTTAACAATCGCTACCTGCTTAGGCAACGTAAGTGCATCCAAAAGATCGTTCACAAGTTGGCCATGCTGAATCTTCGTACCATGCGATGTCAGAAAACCTCTCTCTCTCCACAATCGTCCAAAACTATGAGCAACACCAAATGCATACTGACTGTCAGTATACACATTCACACGTTTATCTTTTGCTAACACACGCGCTCTAGTTAAGGCAATCAGCTCCGCAGCCTGGGCAGAATTCTGATTCAATCTCGCAGCTTCCACAACAGTACTCAAAGTTACAACAGCATACGCAGTGGTCACATCACCATTCGGTAATTTAAAACACGAACCATCCACATACAATGTTCCATCTGGATCTTCTAAAGGAGTGCTTTTAAGGTCCACTCGACCTTTTGTTTCCTCCTCTGTTCGCAAATAGCAGTCATGGGCTGCTATTTCATCTGACTCTGTACTAATGGGTAACAAAGTTGCCGGATTCAGAACATTGCAACGTTTTATCTGAATATGACTTGCCAGAAGCGTCAACTCGTATCCGGACAACCTCGCACTTGTCAAGTGCTGAGTTTTCGTACGATTTAAAAGAGTGTCGACTGCATGCGGAACCATCACCGTAAGCATATTATCCATGACCAATCCTGCTGATTGTCGGATGGACACCGCCGCTGCCGCTGTTGCTCTCAGACAACTCGGCAACGCTCTGGCTACCGGGTCCAAGGTCGAGGAAAAATATGCACATGGACGTTGCTTACCACCAAAAGGTTGCGTTAAGACGCTCAAAGCACAACCTTCCCTCTCGTGAACATATAGCGTGAATGGCTTACTGTAGTCAGGAGTACCTAACACAGGAGCCGAGCACAATGAGTCACGCAGTTCAGAAAAACTTTTCTGACATTCTTCCGTCCATGGTAAAGGAGTAGAAACATCCTTGCACGTAAGAGCCACCAATGGTTTCGCTAGCAATGAAAAATTAGGAATCCATTGCCTGCAGTACGACGTGATACCTAGAAAGGCACGCACATCTCTTTGTGTTGCTGGCAGTCATTCGCGCAATTGCTGCAATTCTTTCTGGGGTCAACCGCCTTCCCTCCTTTGACAATAAGTGACCTAGATAGGTTACTTCTTGACAACAATATTCGAGTTTAGAAGGTGACACCTTGTGATGTAAATCACAGAGATGTTGCAGCAACAACACCGTAGCAGTTTTGCAAATGTCCTGAGTATCTGCAGCTACCAATAAGTCATCGACATATTGTATTAGGGCCGCACCGGCCGGCAACGTAAACGCATCCAGTTGACCCTTCAAGGCTTGGCTGTAAATCGATGGACTCTCACAGTAGCCTTGAGGAGCGCGTTTAAACCGGAAGCTGCGCCCACCAAGAGAGAAACCGAAAAGGTCTCTGCTCTCCTCTGCGATCGGGATGCTGAAGAACGCATTCTTCAGATCGATCACCGAAAACCAAGACGCAGATGCTGGAATCAGAGTCAGTAGCGCCGTGATGTCAGGCACAACAGGGAACTGAGGAATCACAATTTTATTAACCTCCCGTAAATCGATAACAAAACGATAAACAGGTGGTTTCGAAGGATCAGTACGTTTTAAAATAGGCAGCACAGGGCTGTTGCACACGTTTCCCCGAGTCTCTTCAATAACGTCTTTGTCGATCAAATCATAGATGATCGCTAACAGTGCTCGTTCACCATCAAGAGAAATACGATACTGGGGAATACGTGGCAATCGCACATTGGATTTCAACTGAACAACATAAGGGGAGATGTCAAGCAGGCCCACATCATTGGGACCTGTTGCCCACAAAGATGCAGGAAGGGAGCTCAATTCCGGTGGAAGCTTATCAAGAGACAAGTACATAGGAGAGACAACCTTCTCTCCCAACGTAAGCTTTACACCCGCAGGAGAACAATATAGAGTTGCATACAAACGTTTTAGCAAATCCAGACCCAGGAGATTTTCACCACAACCAGTAGTCAAAACCAACGGAGCTTCAAGCTCACGTGGCCCAATTGTAAGAGGCAAAGGGCGTGAAACTGGATTGCTAACGGGGGCGCCAGAGAATCCAACGGAAACATTTGTTAAGCCAGACAAAGGTGCGCCAGGGAGTTTCGAATGCATAATGGAACTTTTCGCTGCACCAGTGTCCAACAGAAAAGGCTCAACGACGCCCGATATAGCAACTGCGACGTAAGGCCCTCTCTGATCAACCGGAACTGATACCACTCCCTCTCCTTGTCTATGGCTGTCCTAGTAATTACTGTCGTCAGTTCCCTGATCGACGTAATAATCATCTACATTGTACTGCGCAGATCGTCCTTGCGATGATCCACGTTGATCAAAACAGTTATTAGAATTTGATTGATTATCTGAACGATCATTTTGAACACCGCGACCCCTACCGCGTGATGTCTGTTGAGAAACCACGACCTCCTCTAGATGAATTACCACTATTACGGTCGTTCAAAACAGGACAATTGAATTTTATATGACCCTCCTGTCTACAATAGGCACACTGATTGTACCCTAAAGAGGATCTTTGGGAAGAGGAGTCATTTCTAGATTGCGGTCGGTTAGATTGCGACTGCGATCTATTTTGTTGCGAAGCATTCTGATTCGAACGTGGAGGATACGCTTGTTGTAACAACACTTTAGTTTTAAGTTCTTTCGTCTTTTTATCAGCACGGTCATTCTCTTCTTTCTCTCTATTCTCATAATATTGTGCTGTGGCCAATATCTGAGCTGAGGTAGAAACGGCCCATGCACTTTCTGAATTCTTCAATTTATTGCTCAAATCAGGCAATAAGTTAGAGACAAATTTATCCACAAACAACCGTTGGCCACCCTCAGTACCCACATCCTGACCACTATGGTCGATGAATGCCTCCTCGAATCTCGTAAAGAAGTCGGAGACACTCTCGTCCTTCTTCTGTTTACAAGCCGACAATTTGTCCCAATTCACCCTCATAGCTGGCATAAGAGTTTTCATTAGCGTAATTATTCGTTGAGGAAGAGCAGCAATCAACTTCTCGGGTTTAGCACCACCAGTTTGTCGACCATCTGCCGCTACAATGGCAGCCCAATCACCACCTAGTTCATTCGGATGATTTTCCTGACGGATTTTAGCCCATACTGGTTGCGGTACGACATTGCCGAACAGCATATCGATATCAGCAAGGTTCATTATCGTAGCATCTACGAGCTGCGATAATTCCTTGTAGTACCCTGTAGGATTTTTGCGAGGGTCAGGCAATGATTGCTTCACCTGTAACACCTCTGAACGTTTCCATGGGAGGTGTATCCACACTCTCTGGAAATATGGCAAGATCGGTGGAGCAGCTGCAGGATTACCTGGCATCCATACTGGTGGAACTTCGCGCATAGGAAATTGACCAGACTCATCTGGCTGCCTTTCAACATCCTCAACAAACAAGGCTTGAGGTATAGGAGTAGGACGGAAAGATAGCAACCGCTCAACAGCACGTCGAACGTTGGTATCCACTATCAGTCCATTCGAGAACTGGAGCTGTAGATCGGACAAAGCGGACAGCACCTCGTCAGGGGCATCGGCAGATATCTGATCACGAAGGACCTTACACATTTCTTCGAACACAAATCTTTGGGTTGGTATATTGAATTGACAGAACGTATCGAGTACAACACGTGGTGGATTTCTAAGAGGATGTGTCATCCAACCCATCGCCATATTATATAGCGAGGCGCGTTCCCTATTACCGGGAAGCTGACTACGTCTCTGAGGACCATCTGAACCAGCGGACCCAAGAACAGGTCCGAGAGAATGAAAGAAGTTAGCCGCAACAGGAGAAGTACGACTACGAACAGAGGGAGAAGTATAGGACACAGGACTGACAAGGGAAGAGGTAGAAACAGAGGCAACAACAGGAGTTAACAAAACAGGAGCAGTAGCGGGAGCAGGAGTATGTGGAAGTGGAGGAGCAGTAGGGATAGCAACAGCCAAAGGAGCAGGAACAGTCGGAAGGACGGGTGCAGGTTGAGGAACAGGCTGAGGAATAGGTGGAAGAATAGGTACAGGGGGAACCACAGGGGCTGCGGTACCCTGTACATATGGAGGTGGTGACTTCAGAAGATAAGACATTAAAGAATCCTCAACTGGTTCTTCCTTCTTATCCGACTCCGTAGGCAAAGCAGGATAGCATTTATCTATGGACATACGCTGTAACCTATCGAACACTTCCTTTTCCTTATCCTCCTTATCACGCTGAAACTGCTCTGCTTTCTTTACAATGGTAGCAACACCATCTCTCTGATTTCGTTTAGTCTGTCTGATTTCTCTCTGTCGGGCTTCTTTACGCCACAACCGAAAGGCATCAAACATGGCCGGCCTTGACTTTCTCGCAAATAACTTAGCCTCTAGATTATCTAAGATTGGAGTCTCGAAGCTACCATGAGGTGGCCAACTAAGGACACCATCCTTCTTAGTATACCGAATCCAGTAATCATTAAAAGTGATCGGACCCAATCCGTGCTTACTGTACAGTTCATAAGTGGGAGTTCCAACCGGAGGTATCGGACACGAGTCCTCCAGTCGGGAATCCGTACCACAACGTCTGAAACAACTAAACAAAGTACTACGACCAGGCATCTTGCACACTAGCCGAGTTTCACAAACTTCAAGGGCTACGGGATTTACCAAGTCCCAGCAAAGAGCGAAAACCCTCGGTTTTTGGCGTCTGCAGTCGTCAAATATCACAACAAAGTACCAAGAACCACAAATGCAATGGAACCATGCAACAACTAAGAACCACAACCAAGAACACTGGGAGCGACCCACAAATACTTAACTCAAAGATCGATGGCGTCACCAGGAAGGCCCGTCAATCGTCTCGCTATACCAAGGTCTACGCCAGGCGCCAAAACAGGTCTACAGTCAGGGCAGCAGTCCGTCGCAGCCGTCAGGAGGCGGGAATCTTCGCGGGAAAAGTCTTCGGGCCACTTATTTCGACAACAGGATCGATGAAGCGGAGTGCACCTTCCCTCGGAGATTTCACACGAAGTTCCTCACGATCGTCGGGCTTGGACCGGTACCACTGATGCAGCCCCACGTTGGGCGCCAACTGAAGGACTGGGTTATTTAAGACCCAGCGGTGCCAGGGAACAACACCTGAAACCTTCGTGGGTAACCTGCTCCGGCGTACAAATGACAGAGACACGGGACACTTCCTTCGGCGTCAAAGATTCGAGCTTTATTTACTGCAGGGAACACAGAAATCACGGCAAGTACAACATGTGCTACTTGTGGAGACTGCTTCAAATTGGTTCTGTGGATCGCTCCTTTTATACACAATTTACCCATAGGTTTACATGGTACACAAAGGTTTATGGCTTGGTTCCCATAGTTATCCCCCAGAGGGGTCGTTTCGGTCACTTTAATACACACGAGGTCCGGAACATAAGTGCGGAAACATTTGGCGGTTCCCAACTGTAAAAACCCATCTTCCCACCATTAGTACATTCCAATCAGCAGTAAAACAGATCGAAGAAGGAAACAAGGGCAGGTGTGGAGGAAGATGGAGACAGTGGGGGATTGGAAAGGGTGTAAAAAGGGAGGTATCGGGAAAAGCGAGCTACAGTCATCAAAAGGGACGTGCCTAATGAGATGCACGGCTGAGACAATAAACCGGCACGGCGAGATGAGCCTCGAGCGGGGCCATCTGCCTTACAGTATCATCCCCCTCGTCATAAAGACTGTTTCAAAGGACATGTGGCTTCCGCAAGGATCTTGGGAGTCCCAGGGTCGCGAAGCGGACAACATCCGTCCGCTGACTACTTGAGGGCAAGAGACAAAATGGATGCCATATCTAAGATGGAACCCGTGGGTACAGATAGAAAAACCCACATAACAGACAAACGGTTTAGGTTAGCACAACGAAACTGCACACACCCACTAAACTCGTCATTTGCGGTTCATAGATACCAGACTCGACCATATTCGTGCGAGTCGAAAACATCACTTACAATTGTCACGGAACCTCACAGGCACAGAAAGAGGAAAATGCCATCAATGATTGTTTTTGTGGAGGAAGGTGCCCCTTCCTCGGGCTTCTGCGGTGCAATGTCAGTTTCTTAGCTACAACGCATCTTGTTCCTGGTATACCGCCTCATTGTAAGTGCTGTGCAAAAGTCATGTAGAAAAAACTATCATGGAAAATGCCCTAGCGCACGGTACATAGACTAGGGGTGTACGAATTGTACAAGGATGATTGGAAGCGCGGGGCTGTATACATGTCTTCTAACGAGATGCTCAGAAGATCTGTAAATTCCCGCGTCCAGCGGTGCTGCTGCGCTTGGCCACAGAACAGACCCGGCGCCCTGGGCATGCATTAAAGGGATCCATCCGCGCCACTTTATGTCCCAGGCGCCGCGGCGCGCGGCCCTCTCCTTGACACGATAAATGTGTTTTCTTTCGGAATTGTTTGTTTGCCTGACTCTGCAGGATCTCCACGGTGCCATCTGCTGTGACTTCTCCTTTTGGGGCTGTTCTGTATTCCATGGCAGCGAACTGTGCACGCCCTCAGCCGCTCACTGGCTGTCATGTCGGTACCAGTGCTCCGAGAGGGGCACTGGAGGGTCGTGGCACCGGTGGATCGTGGCGCCGGAGGGTTGTGGCACCGCGGGACCAGGCTGAGGGTCACTGCAGCATGAGCACTGCCGGTTCCCTATTATTCAATCCCACCAGGTGGCGGAAGTAACGGACGGTCCCTGACCGAAAACCACAGGAGTTAATGCATCTTTATGTACAAAAGTGTGTTCTGTCACGTCTCCTCTGCCACTGTTACACCGTGCGTCACTGAGCTCGTGCCTGTCCAGAGGAAGGGTGTAGCAAGAAGGGCTGGAGATGCTTCAGCCTTTGCACAAGTGTTAGTGAAAAACAGTCATATTTTGCCCACAAAGTGTGATTTAAAAAGCGGGAAATTAACACCATTGATTCTTTTTAAGTTCAAGTTTATTGAAACCAAATATAAAGAGAAGTATAACATGTGAGCATCATACAAGATAATGTAAATATAAAAGCATATATTAAAGATGCATAAATCAGGAATCAATAAACAAAAAGTCTAAGCGAAAAAATGGGGAAAAAAAGGGGAGGGAGAGGGAAATTACAAATAGTACAGATGCAAAAAACAAGGTAACAATTTTCAAAAAATATACATTGTATGCGTATATATAACAATAAAGATGTAGGAGTAAAAATCTATCAAAAATAGAGGAAGCAATAAAATTATATATAATGCGAAGGGAGAGACAACAAGAGATTAATCAAGGCGGTTTGTGAACTTCATCAGGTGTATTGGCCTGTGTAGTAGTGGAGGGGCATGCGGAAGAGAGAGTGGTTAGATATGAGGTAGGAGGGATCCATAGTAAATCTCTCTTAATTGCCTGGGAAATAGGGGTGACGTAATTTGTATCTAGTTGATGATGAAAACATATGGCATTCCACCAGGCCGAGTAAGTGACTTTTGACTAATCTTTCCAGTGAGAGGTAATCAAGTGAAATGCAATAGCTATTAAAAGGTCAATTAGTTTAAAGTGAGAAGGGGATTGAGGCCAGGAGAGAAAAATGGAACCTAAGAAAACAGCTGGAAGTGAGAAGGGGACGTTTGTGTTAAAAATAATGCTAATACGAGACCAAATAGATTGCCAGAAAATAGATATGTTTTCACAAAGAAAAGTAGTGAAAAAAGACAGGAGTAGGACCTATACACCGCGTCGAGATTGGGTATACAGTGTACATAAGAAACAATATCCCAACCGGTTTCAGTTTTGAGACAGTTTAGTCATGTATGCAAACAGCATCACATAAGTCTGAAACAAGGAGGCTCAAATGGTTTACATAAGGCTTGTAATTCACCAATTCTAAAAGGCAGTTGCACATGGAAATACAGTTAAAGCAGCACTGTACAGAGAGAATCATGTGACAACCCGAAAGCACTTGGTGAATAGTGATATATACAAGTACAAAAGTGACGACGCAAGTGATAAAGGAAAGAAACCAGTATCCGGCAATACCATCCTCGTTACACTACGGCACTACGCTGTTCGCTGCATCGACAACAGGCACTACCCGCCTATGTCCTTTCACATGTCACCGTTCGGATAACCCTCGAGAGTGTGCTTACCCTTGCACCTCCAAGCTCAGACACCCGATTCGGACCGGGTTGGAATTATCACCGGTCCCCCGATAACACGATATCCCATAACTAAGCAGCCCTGAAGAGTCATGGGTTAACGCCCTCACTGACGAAACACGTGTCGGCTGGTTTCTTTTCTGTATGGATCCACTTGAATAAGAGGTCCATTCACATACCTATTAAAACAGAAATAGAAAGAACATTTGTGTGTGATCTTATCCTTGAATCACTTTACCTGGATTACTCAATTAGTACATCTGTTGTGTGCACTTGACCTGTCGGTTCATTCAAACACAAGGGTTAGCCTCCTCACCCTTTGGTTTCAGAGTTCTCAGGGTTTTCTCTGAACAAGCTGCACCAAACAACTTTATCCTTTGCGTGACTACTCAACTATTACATGTTGTGCGCCAATTATTTCTGAACACTAATAACCCTTCGCAGGACAGTAAAGCAAGTGATAACGGTGCACAGCGTGAACGGCGCAAGGTGACCAATATATGTACAGTAGTGGCTCAATGAGTGACAATTCTTAATCAATCACAATTATAATTTTCAAAGTTGTAGAGCCAAAACGCATAGAATACGCCAAGTAGTTGCACTGTGGAGTCAACGGCGTTTCGATCCTCGTTACTCGGGATCGTCTACAGTACGGGGTTGTCATTTAGGTGAGTGCTGGACGGGCTTATGTAATGCTGATTGCATACATGACTAAACTGTCTCAAAACTGAAACCGGTTGGGATATTGTTTCTTATGTACGTGGACAAAGAAAAATCATGTGAAGTAAATTGGCATTAGGAGATGAGCAAGACCAACATGTAGATGAAAGGTCTGGGGAAAAGGATGCCAGTCTAGCGGGGAGTATAGTAAGCGTTCGTAAATAAAAAAAAGGGTTTGGGTGGTATTAGCTGCTCTTGAGGTTTTATGGATTTTTAACCAGAGTTTGTCCCAAAGGGAAATCAACCAGGAAGAGGACAAATCTTGTTCCCAAGCCAATTCAGTCTTTGTCTTGAACCGTTGTGTAGGTGATAAAAGACATCTGTAAATACTAGAAGCAGAAGAAGCAGTTGTCAGAAGAGGAAAAATAGTGGAGCATGAAGGAGGAAGAGTAGAAGAAGAAGGTAATGATTAAAGATAATGCTGAAGGGCAGGGAGCAGGAGATCGTATTGTTTTTTACAAGAATTAGGAAGATGAAAAAGAGATTGTAGATCGGAAAAAGATAAAGGTATGCAAAAGTTGAGATATCCAGATTAAACCCCTAGATCTCCATGATTTCCAATAAAAGGAGCGATTCTTAATTCATAGTAATTTATTGTGCCAAATAGACTGCTGAGGCAGCAAAATTTATGAAGGATAAGAGGATGGTAAATGGGGAGTTAAAAGTTGACGAGTATAAGGAATAACTGAAGATTGTAAAAAAGAAGAGTTGGCGGTAAATGCAGGAGTTTCAGGTAGATCGAAAGGGGAAACAAAATATTTTTCAATGGATAGCCATACTGGAGGATGGGAGGGAAGTTCAGTGGATAACCATCTGGAAGCTGGCTTAAGAGAGAAAGCAAGGTGATAAGATTTAAAGTCAGGGAATTTGAGACCACCACCTTTAAAGGCCCCAGGTCCTGATGCAGTACCCTTGGATCTTTTTAAACATAATTTGGAGGTTTGGTCCCCATTACTCTTGAATGTTTTTAAGGCAATAACGTTGGGGCCCATTCCGATTTCTTGGAAAGAGGCACTGGTGGTACCCATCTTTAAGAAGGGTGATAAGTCTGACCCATGCTGCTACAGGCCAATATCACTAATGGACGCGTCGTGCAAGCTAATGGGTAGGGTGATATTGGCTCGCCTTGAAACATGGGCGGAGTCAGCGGGGGTTATTGTGGACTCCCAATATGGATTTAGAAGAGGGAAAGGAACCACCGAGCAGTGCCTAAATTTAGCACTAATTATGGGCAAGTACATGGGTGCCAAGAATAGTTCTATTCATTTGGCATTCATGGACTTGTCCAGTGCTTTTGACACTGTATGTAGGGGTAAGCTATGGCGGAAGATGGAGTCTATGGGGTTTGAGGAGCCTTTGGTTACCTTGCTTCGCAGGCTCCACGCCGCCACAATGGTGAGAATTAGATATGGCCCTGGTGGGGAGAAGACTAGACCTATATTATCTACTGAAGGTGTCCGTCAGGGATGTATTTTAGCTCCCTTTTTATTTCTGGTCTATACTAATGGATTAGAAAGTTTTCTGTTAGAAACCGGTGATGATTTTCCACAGATCAATGTCAAAAGAATTCCAATGTTGTCATATGCAGATGACACTGTTTTAATGCCCTTACTTCCAATAGCATGCAGATTTGCCTGAATGCTTTCGACATGTTTATGGGAAATTTAGATCTTGGGGTCAATTTTATTAAATCATTTGCCATGACTTGCGGTCCGAAAAGTGTTAAAATCCGCAGGTATATGGTGAGGGATTCAATTATACAGAAAGTTGATAACTTTAATTATTTGGGTAACCTTTTTAATAAAAAATTGAATTGGGAACCTTTGATATTAGTTCGGGTCCAAAAGGTTACACAATCAATTGAAGCTCTTTTTCGCTTTGCCAACAAACTAGGACAACGGCGAATAGCAGAAATAATATCTTTGTATAAAGCTAAGTGTGTCTCTGTTATGACTTTTGGCGCTGGGGTCTGGGGGTCACAAAATTGTGAAAAGTTGCAGATTATGGATAATAAATTTATAAAACATCTCCTATCTGTCCCATCAGTTTTTGCCATGGGGAGGTTGGTATGGAGTTTGCGAGTGACATCATACATGTAGCTCCATTACTACTATGGTCTAAAGTTTGGCAATCTGAGGAATTGAAATTGACAAAAGATATCTTACAAGATTGCCTTAAACTTGAGCATTATAGGGAGATTCCATGGCTTTGATATGTTAGGGAAACCCTTCATGAGATTGGGTTAGGTAATATGTTTGTAAACCCTGGCATGATCAATAAGGATGCTAGGTTAACTATTAAAAATGCCTATAGTTCTAATTTGGGTACCTTAAGGAATAGTGAACATGCACTACGTGTCAGGGGCAAATTGGTGCGACCTTTTTATCTATCATATATCATCAACACGCAATAGCGTTTCTACTTGACAAGGTTTCGCCTTAGTACTCTACACTTCCTTTTTGCCTTTCCAAAGCAAGGGGAGTGGTGTGTGAAACTACCTTTTTGCCCCTGTAATGATAAGGTTTCGCAAAATACTCTGCACCTTATTCTTTTTTGCGCTTTGTATAAGGTCCCAAGAAACACCTTTATTAGACCACTACTACTATCCTCTGGATCATGCTATTACAAAGAGGGATATGAATATTTATTATCTTTGTCAACCCCAAACATTTGTAATGCTGTACTTAGTTTTATTAGATCAGCTCTTGTTATTAGAAACCGATACTGAATGTATTGAAATCCAGAAATATGTAAATATGTACCGTGGTTTCTTATTGCAATTTGTGTTTTTTATATTGATGTATACTTTTATGATTTCTTTGTGGAATCGAAATAAAGTTATTTGAAATGAAAATGAGACCACCATTAATTTTATCTTTCTTAAGACTTGATAATGCTATCCGAGGGGGTTTATTTTTCCAAAGAAACTTCAGCAAGATCGAATCAATTCTTTTAAAGTAATAACTTGGGATACGAACAGGTATCATAGAAAGAGAATATAGAATTATAGGGGCTAACATCATTTTAATAGAGTCTAATCTGCCCCACCATGAAAGAAAAAGGGGATGCCATTTGGTAATTGTCATTCAATTTCTTAGTAATGTATTCAAAATTGAATTTTAAAGTGTCAGAAATAGAACCTAGATATTTTACTTTAGATGGTTGCCAGGAAAAGCCTGTTTGCTCAAAATAGTGGCGAAGACATAGAACATTGTGGGGTAAAACCTCACATTTGTCCCGATTGAGGCGATAACCGGAGATTTGTGAGAAAAGATCTACTTGTTGAAGAAAGGAAGGGAGAGAAATATCAGGGTGAGAACAGTATAATAGAATATCGTCAGCATAGACGGACAGCTTGATATGATCTGAGCCAAGTTGAAACCCAGTAATTTGGGCATCATGTCTTATTTTCGTGAGAAAGGGTTCCATTGCCACTATAAACAACAAGGGGGACAGGGGACAACCTTGAAGAACACCTCTGGAAAAATAATCTGAGATTTTACCATTAGCAAAAATAGAAGCTCTAGGGCCAGAATACAGTAAGGAGATAAGTGAGATCCCTCTGGGAGGAAAGCCTATCCATTTGAGAGCGTGAAACATAAAATCCCAACCAATCCTGTCAAAGGCCTTTTCTTCATCAAGGGTAATGGCCGCCAAGAACATTAAAGAAGACTCTAGAGTTGTCAGAGGATAAATGTCCTTTGACAAAACCAGATTGCTCTGGGCCAATAAGTTCGGGTAGAATGAGATCAATACGCAGTGCAAATATTTTTGCAAAGATCTTATAATCTGTGTTAACAAGAGAAATGGGGCAGTGATTTTTGCAGAAGGAGGGGTCTTTGTTATCTTTGGGAATGAGCAGACCATAGCTTCTTGAAAAGTTCCTTGGGAAGAGCCATTTGTGATGAAAAAGTTAAAGAGAGAAAGGAGGTGAGGAAGGAGAAGTTGTGAAAAATGAGCATAAAATTCTATAGTAAATCCGTCAGGGCCAGAGGCCTCACCACGTTTTAAAATTGAAACTGCATGAGAGAGCTCTTTCAGAGTTATATCTACTTCAAGTGAGTCAAAGTTAACATGGGCGGAGGAGGGGAAGTAAGAGTTTGAAAGTAAGAGGAAATGTTGGATTGAAGCGGTTCAGGAGTATAAAGATTTTTATAGAAGGAAACAAATTCATGAAGAATATCGTCATCTTTAAGCAGGGAGCCACCATTAGAATTTGTTATGGAAGGAATCCTAGTTCTATCACAGCGAGACTTTAGGTAGTTGGCCAAAAGTATTTTATTCTGACCTCCATAATATCGTGCAATACTTTTCAAGAGATAAGAAGCTGCAGCATCAGTGGATAACCTATTAAAAGTGACTTTAGCAGAGAGGAGGTCTTTTAAAGAAGAGTCAGTAAAGGAATGAAAGTAGGCAAATTCTAATTGTTTAAATTTTGCAAGAAGTTGGGTAGATTGTTTCTCAAAATTCTTTTTCTTCTCAGAAACAAAATTGATTTTGAAGCCTCGCGCAGTTGCCTCAAAAGAATCCCAGATCATGGTAGGAGAAGAGTCAGAAACTGCATTAGTAACAAAAAAGTCAGCAGCAAAATAACTGAATTGGCTGGAGAATTTAGGGTCAGTAAGAAGGGAATTATTGAAACGCCATCTGCCACAGGGTGGTGAAAAGGGGACTATATCAAAGTCAACAAAAACCGGGGCATGGTCAGAAATCAAGATAGAGCCTATATCTGAGTGAAGAACATGTTGGTAAGGGATTTGCTAAAGAAGAGATAGTCAATACGGGATAGCGTTTTGTGTGGAGGAGAAAAATAACTGTACTCTTGAAGATCCGTATGACAAAGTCTCCAAACATCAACTAAGGATTTACGTTTAATGGTGGAAGTGAATTGGGAATGCATTTTAGAGTATACAGTTTTAACTGAGGAGCGTCTATCTAAAATGGGATCATGAATTTGATTGCAATCGCCGCCAAAAATAATATAATCATCATCAATAGTGAGTAGTTTGTCTGAAACATGTACCCTAAAATTGTTATCAACAGTAACTAGAGCGTAAACATTAAACACTACGATAGGTATATTATCTATTAACAATTTGATAATTACACAACGACCATCTGAATCTATTTCCTGATGAACAAGAGAAACAGTAAACTTTTTGTGACACAAAACCACAACTCCATTCTTTTTACCTGACGCAGGAGAAGAAAATACATTGCCTACCCAAGATCTGTTCAATTTAGAAGTTTCAGAGTCAGATAAATGGGTTTCCTGTAACAAGGCAATGTCAGTTTTTATCCTAGCTAAGTGAGATAATACTCGCTGTCTCTTTATAGGGTTATTTAGACCTTTAACTTTCCATGTAGTGACGCTGAATGTTCTGAGATAAAATAACAATGATAAGCAATAAGCATACATTGTAATGAACAAATCTAAGAGAAAAACTAAGCATCTTGAAAAGGAGGATAAAATTAGGAATAACAATACAATAAGGAAAATACAAACGAATAATGATGAGGAATAAGAAACAGAAGGGGAAGAGGAGAGGTAAAAGAAGAAGATCTCGTGGAAGATAAGGACAAGGAGAAGATAGGAGAGACAAAAAAAAAGGTAGAAAAGGGGAAGGAGAAAGATTGACAGAAGAGGGGAAATGGGAAAAGCTAAAGAAAAAATAATAGCACAAAAGTGAAAAAATAGAAAGAATGCTGAGAACTTACATAAGGTCCAGATCATACAAAGGGTGGAGGGGTGGGAAGCCACATGGAAGAATGAACAAACAAAACAGGTGATGGACCGAATGTGGATCAATGTCACACATTCACCCCAGTCCAAAGATCTGGACCCAAATCCATCGTTTTTTTGCACTCCACACCACCCTGGGTTAGACAATGGCGATATGCAAATCAGCTCTGACCCTGTGCCCCATGGGAACAGTCCAGTCCGAACTACAAAAGCCATGTCCTTCCCAGAACGGAATCAAGCATCCGAGGACCGGACCGGTTTCGAGGTAACACCTCTCATCAGCCCGGCTAGCTTGACTCGAGTGGTGTGGAGTGCCTGGGACCCACGTCTGAGCATCCCCAGCGCACTTTTGGCGGAATTTGCAAACAAAACAGGTGATGGACCGAATGTGGAACAATGTCACACATTCACCCCAGTCCAAAGATCTGGGCCCAAATCCATCGTTTTTTTGCACTCCACACCACCCTGGGTTAGACAATGGCGATATGCAAATCAGCTCTGACCCTGTACCCCATGGGAACAGTCCAGTCCGAACTACAAAAGCCATGTCCTTCCCAGAACGGAATCAAGCATCCGAGGACCGGACCGGTTTCGAGGTAACACCTCTCATCAGCCCGGCTAGCTTGACTCCAGTGGTGTGGAGTGCCTGGGACCCACGTCTGAGCATCCCCAGCGCACTTATGGCGGAATTTGCAAACAAAACAGGTGATGGACCGAATGTGGATCAATGTCACACATTCACCCCAGTCCAAAGATCTGGGCCCAAATCCATCGTTTTTTTGCACTCCACACCACCCTGGGTTAGACAATGGCGATATGCAAATCAGCTCTGACCCTGTGCCCCATGGGAACAGTCCAGTCCGAACTACAAAAGCCATGTCCTTCCCAGAACGGAATCAAGCATCCGAGGACCGGACCGGTTTCGAGGTAACACCTCTCATCAGCCCGGCTAGCTTGACTCCAGTGGTGTGGAGTGCCTGGGACCCACGTCTGAGCATCCCCAGCGCACTTATGGCGGAATTTGCAAACAAAACAGGTGATGGACCGAATGTGGATCAATGTCACACATTCACCCAAGTCCAAAGATCTGGGCCCAAATCCATCGTTTTTTTGCACTCCACACCACCCTGGGTTAGACAATGGCGATATGCAAATCAACTCTGACCCTGTGCCCCATGGGAACAGTCCAGTCCGAACTACAAAAGCCATGTCCTTCCCAGAACGGAATCAAGCATCCGAGGACCGGTCCGGTTTCGAGGTAACACCTCTCATCAGCCCGGCTAGCTTGACTCCAGTGGTGTTGAGTGCCTGGGACCCACGTCTGAGCATCCCCAGCGCACTTATGGCGGAATTTACAAACAAAACAGGTGATGGACCAAATGTGGATCAATGTCACACATTCACCCCAGTCCAAAGATCTGGGCCCAAATCCATCGTTTTTTTGCACTCCACACCACCCTGGGTTAGACAATGGCGATATGCAAATCAGCTCTGACCCTGTGCCCCATGGGAACAGTCCAGTCCGAACTACAAAAGCCATGTCCTTCCCAGAACGGAATCAAGCATCCGAGGACCGGACCGGTTTCGAGGTAACACCTCTCATCAGCCCGGCTAGCTTGACTCCAGTGGTGTGGAGTGCCTGGGACCCACGTCTGAGCATCCCCAGCGCACTTATGGCGGAATTTGCAAACAAAACAGGTGATGGACCGAATGTGGATCAATGTCACACATTCACCCCAGTCCAAAGATCTGGGCCCAAATCCATTGTTTTTTTGCACTCCACACCACCCTGGGTTAGACAATGGCGATATGCAAATCAGCTCTGACCCTGTGCCCCATGGGAACAGTCCAGTCCGAACTACAAAAGCCATGTCCTTCCCAGAACGGAATCAAGCATCCGAGGACCGGACCGGTTTCGAGGTAACACCTCTCATCAGCCCGGCTAGCTTGACTCCAGTGGTGTGGAGTGCCTGGGACCCACGTCTGAGCATCCCCAGCGCACTTATGGCGGAATTTGCAAACAAACCAGGTGATGGACCGAATGTGGATCAATGTCACACATTCACCCCAGTCCAAAGATCTGGGCCCAAATCCATCGTTTTTTTGCAATCCATCTGTTTTGTTTGCAAATTCGCCCTAAGTGCGCTGGGGATGCTCAGACGTGGGTCCCAGGCACTCCACACCACTGGAGTCAAGCTAGCCGGGCTGATGAGAGGTGTTACCTCCGGTCCTCGGATGCTTGATTCCGTTCTGGGAAGGGCATGGCTTTTGTAGTTCGGACTGGACTGTTCCCATGGGGCACAGGGTCAGAGCTGATTTGCATATCGCCATTGTCTAACCCAGGGTGGTGTGGAGTGCAAAAAAACGATGGATTTGAGCCCAGATCTTTGGACTGGGGTGAATGTGTGACATTGATCCACATTCGGTCCATCACCTGTTTTGTTTGCAAATTCACCCTAAGTGCGCTGGGGATGCTCAGACGTGGGTCCCAGGCACTCCACACCACTGGAGTCAAGCTAGCCGGGCTGATGAGAGGTGTTACCTCGAAACCGGTCCGTTCCTCGGATGCTTGATTCCGTTCTGGGAAGGGCATGGCTTTTGTAGTTCGGACTGGACTGTTCCTATGGGGCACAGGGTCAGAGCTGATTTGCATATCGCCATTGTCTAACCCAGGGTGGTGTGGAGTGCATGCAAAAAAACGATGGATTTGAGCCCAGATCTTTGGACTGGGGTGAATGTGTGACATTGATCCACATTCGGTCCATCACCTGTTTTGTTTGCAAATTCGCCCTAAGTGCGCTGGGGATGCTCAGACGTGGGTCCCAGGCACTCCACACCACTGGAGTCAAGCTAGCCGGGCTGATGAGAGGTGTTACCTCGAAACCGGTCCGGTCCTCGGATGCTTGATTCCGTTCTGGGAAGGGCATCTCTTTTGTAGTTCGGACTGGACTGTTCCCATGGGGCACAGGGTCAAAGCTGATTTGCATATCGCCATTGTCTAACCCAGGGTGGTGTGGAGTGCAAAAAAACGATGGATTTGAGCCCAGATCTTTGGACTGGGGTGAATGTGTGACATTGATCCACATTCGGTCCATCACCTGTTTTGTTTGCAAATCCGCCCTAAGTGCGCTGGGGATGCTCAGACGTGGGTCCCAGGCACTCCACACCACTGGAGTCAAGCTAGCCGGGCTGATGAGAGGTGTTACCTCAAAACCGGTCCGGTCCTCGGATGCTTGATTCCGTTCTGGGAAGGGCATGGCTTTTGTAGTTCGGACTGGACTGTTCCCATGGGGCACAGGGTCAGAGCTGATTTGCATATCGCCATTGTCTAACCCAGGGTGGTGTGGAGTGGGGGAAAAAAAACGATGGATTTGAGCCCAGATCTTTGGACTGGGGTGAATGTGTGACATTGATCCACATTCGGTCCATCACCTGTTTTGTTTGCAAATTCGCCCTAAGTGCGCTGGGGATGCTCAGACGTGGGTCCCAGGCACTTCACACCACTGGAGTCAAGCTAGCCGGGCTGATGAGAGGTGTTACCTCGAAACCGGTCCGGTCCTCGGATGGTTGATTCCGTTCTGGGAAGGGCATGGCTTTTGTAGTTCGGACTGGACTGTTCCCATGGGGCACAGGGTCAGAGCTGATTTGCATATCGCCATTGTCTAACCCAGGGTGGTGTGGAGTGCAAAAAAACGATGGATTAGAGCCCAGATCTTTGGACTGGGGTGAATGTGTGACATTGATCACATTCGGTCCATCACCTGTTTTGTTTGCAAATTCGCCCTAAGTGCGCTGGGGATGCTCAGACGTGGGTCCCAGGCACTCCACACCACTGGAGTCAAGCTAGCCGGGCTGATGAGAGGTGTTACCTCGAAACCGGTCCTGTCCTCGGATGCTTGATTACGTTCTGGGAAGGGCATGGCTTTTGTAGTTCGGACTGGACTGTTCCCATGGGGCACAGGGTCAGAGCTGATTTGCATATCGCCATTGTCTAACCCAGGGTGGTGTGGAGTGCAAAAAACGATGGATTTGAGCCCAGATCTTTGGACTGGGGTGAATGTGTGACAGTCCTTCAGGGCTCCTGTGAGGTCACAGACAGCAGATACAGTCCTCTTCTGATCTTCTGCAGGTCCATAAAGTCTTCTGAGGAGGGTGCCTTGGGGTGCCACATTTATGGTTGGCACTAGCTAATGGGTGGAGGTGACTTCTGAATCCTACCTAACCAATAGGGTATAATGATCCAGAGGCAACCCTACCCACGTTTGCAGTGTTCTTGTTTGTCCTACTGCAAACAATCCCACAGTGTGCCTTACTCCAAAAATTGAAGATGGGAAACTCTTCTCCCCTTGTGCAGAGCCTGTCCCCCCCCAGCGGTGTGGCCAGGGAAATGATCATTCTCCTCGTGTGGTCACTTAACACTGGTTCTGACAGTAGCCCACTCCCACAGGGTTCGGTGCAAGCCTTGCTGAATGGACGAAAGGTTGCCTTCCACAGCCAGTGGTCGAAGTATATTAAAAAAGTATGGGAACTATGATGTTGCGTGCAAGAGGGGTGGGGTGAGTGAGCGTGGCGGGGTCAAAGGTGTGACAAAAAAAAATTCTACATCTTTTTTAGTTTTTAAAAACTATCCCCCTATCTCCCTATTACCTAAACCAGCCAAAGTCCTAGAAAAAGTAGGCCAAGAGCAATTATCCAGCTATTTTGAGTCATGCCACCTTTTACAGGACTCACAGTCCGGGTTCAGATCCGGATATAGCACAGAGACTGCATTGCTGGAGGTCTCTGAAACCATTCGTGAATGTGTGGACACAGATGAAGCGGCAATGCTGGTGCTTCTCGACCTGTCAGCAGCACTCAATACGGTCTCTCATGCTATCTTGCTTGAGAGACTACTCAGCCTCGGGATTCAGGGTACCTCTTTATATTTTATCAGATCTTTTTAAATCGTCGCACCCAACAGGTCTCCCTTCAGCCATTTGTTTCCGAGGAGAAACCACTGAACTGTTGAGTCCCTCAGGGCTCCGCGTTGAGCCCGCTATTTTTTTAAACTATATCTCTCTCCTCTGGCTTCAGTGGTAGAACCTTGTGGAGTCAGAGCAATCTCCTATGCTGACGACACCCAATTGTTGTTCTCATTCAAGGACCACTACGAAGCAACCTTCTCAAATTTTAGACGCTGTCTGTGCAATATCTCCGCATGGATGGCTCTTACATTTACTTGTGAATATCCAGGTCACTTTTCAAGTTAAATAAGTTACTCGGTCCACTTTCACTGGGCATCCTGCAAGGAGAAGGAAAACACCTCCCTACACACAGGCCATTGTTCTGATCATGGAGTAGTTTTCACACCTCATAAAGTGATAGCACTTTCATATCAGCTCTAAGCAGTCTAATACTAATTAGCCACTAGAAGTTCAAGCTGGGAAAATGTTACTTTCTAAAATCTACTTTTCCTAAATATTTATTAAAAAATCTGGTTTTACCATTAAATGGGCATTTTTACTAAATATTAAAAATAAACTTTGAATTACTTTTGTAACTGTTTCCTGTCAAAAGTTACAGACTGAAATGTTTAATCTCTGTTATGACATTTTATGATATAGAGCTACAGCGCTGCCAGTGAAAATAACTTTTGTGTCCTATTTACTAGAGGAACATGTCTATTTTTAATTTGTATATGTTCCACTTTTAATTATTTGTCTCCCTACCTTATAGGGTACATGGCATAATTAGAGGTGGATGATTAATATGTAAAAGCAGTGGCTCCTTCCTGTAAAAAAAAGTTCTTTCGCAGATCTGCACAGCAGGTTTTATGCTGCTGCTGGCAGGATATTCAGTGTAGGCCTGAAGCCATATTTTCTCTGTCACTGTAGTGGATGGCACAATCAGTACTGCAATCCCCAAGTGACATTTAACTTTAGATGCCATGGGTATCTTTCTCAAAAATTAAGCATGGTCCACTGGAACAAGTTTAATGAAACCATTATACTGACACTTTGTCTATCACCATGTTTACTTGATCTCTTTTATCTAGCTTCTTCGATTTTGTTAGTTTCACTTTCACTATGTGATCCCTTACACTACTTAGCACCATTTTCCTGTATAATCTATACAATTTTGTAATGATCTCTAATGATTTATTACATATATTGCTATGAAATAATTCTGTTGCATACACTGTCCCCTTGAAGTGTTTTGTACTATATATTCATTGTTAATGGATAAGAGTTGCAACTGTCTCACTAATCAGAACTTATGTGGCATTGATATTGGGTCAAATGCTACTGTTTATAAACACAATGCCTCTGTCTTCCCCAAGTCTATGGGTTGCTCCTGCGGATTCCTATACATTTGGGGCCAGATGTAGGTAGCCTAATACTGGTCGGTAACGGCCGAAATTATCGAATTTCGTCCGTTACCGACCGGTATTAAGCTTTTCAGATGTAGGGGCCTAATTTAAGGATTCGATAATTTACCGATTTGGTAATTTAAGGAATCAGTAAATTACTGAATTCTTAAATACTGATTCGGTAAATTACTGAATCCTAAATGTAGGGAGCACTCAAGTGAGTGCTTTTCCCATTTTAGAATTCGTTTTTCACCACCAACTACAAGTTGGTGGTAAATATCAAAAACCCCAAAAGAAGCAATTTTTTGCAAATTATTACAGTGCCATGTGGCAGACATACATGCCCTTTGAGCATGTATGTGTGCCACATGTGCAACCATACACTATTCAGGGGTGCAACAGGGTGTCAAAGTGACACCCTGCCACCCTTCAATGTGTTCCCCCTTTTACCGAATCGGTATTGACCGATTCAGTAATTCCCATTCATTCCTCTGGGCCTCAAGGCCCAGAGGAATGAATGGGAATTACCGAATCGGTACATATCGATTCGGTATTTACCGAATCTTACCGATTCGGTAATACTTACCGAATGAATACCTACTTCCCATTTACCGATTCTAAAATACAGAATCGGTAAAATTCAGTATTTTAGAATCGGTAAATCTGGATTACCTACATCTGGCCCTTAGTCTTCTGGTAGCACTACCATTTGGCAGATGGTGGGGATAACTGCAGTCTTTGTTGTTCAGAGCGAGAAGGATCCTTTAGATGAGGCCAGACGTTTGTCTCTTTCATGATCACTGTTCAGGGTAGCTATTGGCTGAAAGTTCTCACCTGTTGTTGCCTCTGTTTCGGATACTGCAGACTTGAGGTTTTTATGCTGTGACGAGCATCATTCTACACAAAGGCTGGGACTGAAGAGCAGTCTGGAGAGGACACCATGAAGAAGAACCACTCCAAAGTGGTTCTGAAAGTGCAGACAAAGAATCCACATCCCATGTCTGATTTCCACATACCACGTGGGAGCCCCTGACCCAATTTTTATTCCAGCTCCATGGTTCTCAAGCAAAAGAAGTACTTTGAAGAGATGGTGTCTACCTGACAGCCAGCTTTCCAAAGGTAAGGAGATATCACCTGGACTCTGACCTGGAAGAATGAAGCTGTTCCCATATTCTGCACCTGGAAACCAAAGTACTTGCTGAGAGATCGAAGGAGCCTGCCAACCATGCAGGAGGTGTGTTTGCCAAGGGAGAGCCACACACATCTTGAACCCTGAAGCGTGAAGGTCATTCCAAACAGCAGGATTGAGGACAGTGTTCTACATGCTTGAAGGAACGTGCCACTGTGACAACGAGCGTTGCTCAAACATACTGTGCAGCTGCTACAAAGAACTGTGCCTGAGCAGACAGTGCTGCTCCAATGATAGTCTGTGCCCAAATTGACTGTGTCATTATAGATATGAATTGTGCCATGGTGGGGACAGGTCAAGAAGGATCAGAAGACAAGGAACATTTTGATCAATGGACCTCAAGACATAATCCACAATGTGAGTTAGTGCAGTTTCAATACTGTGCCCTGTTCTTAAACTCGACTGGTAGGGGTCAATGAGTTGATAGCTCTCTATGTGGTTGCATAGCTGCGAGTGGATGCATTTTTCGAGCAATTTAGCTAGCTTCATGATGCTGGTGATGGTACACAGACAAAATATTGAGTTTTAAATTTCGATATACAATTATATCGAAGTTTAAATATCGATGGGACAAAATATCGAAGGTAAGTAATATCGACAGTCTTAATATCGATATTAGTATGATATCAGTAATATCGAGGTTTTAAATATCGATGTCAATAATATCGAAATAAATAACTTCAATGTTACTAATATCAATTTTTAAATAAATTTAGTGTATATTATATTGTATTTATTATGTTTTATTATTTATTTTTAATGTAATTTAATTAAATATTGTCTTTTACTACTGTAGCGGGTTGTGGGTTTATAGGGGAATAGGGTGGGAAGTAATTTAATTATGTTAAATTAATTATTAATTAGTAGGAATTATTAATTAATTAATTGAGAATTAATTTGTAATTAATTTTAATTAATTGATTAATTGATAAATATGTTCTGTAGCGGGTTATGGGTTTATAGGGAATAGGGTGGGAAGTAATTTAATAATAATTAATTAATTAATATATGTTTGTACATATTTTAATTAATAATTAATTGGTAATTAATTTATATTAATTAGTTAATTAATTAATATAATTTTGTACATATTTTTAATTATTAATTAGTTGGTAATTAATTAATATTAATTAGTTAATTACATTAATTAGAGTAATTTTTTTATATATAATTTTTTGTTATTCTTAATTAATTAATTGGGAAAAATAATATTAATTATTAAATTAAATTAATTACAGCTAATGTGCTAATATATTTACTTTATTGTTATTGTTAATTAATAATTAATTGGTAATTAAATAATATTAATTAATTTTGGGTAAAGGAGTATTTTTAGGGTTCAGGGTCAGTTTTCAGTTTTTGGGTAAAGGGGTCTTTTTAGGGTTCAGGGTCAGTTTTCAGTTCTTGGGTAAAGGGGTATTTTTAGGGTTCAGGGTCAATTTTCAGTTTTTGGGTAAAGGGGTATTTTTAGGGTTCAGGGTCAGTTTTCAGTTTTTGGGTAAAGGGGTATTTTTAGGGTTCAGGGTCAGTTTTCAGTTCTTGGGTAAAGGGGTATTTTTAGGGTTCAGGGTCAGTTTTCAGTTTTTGGGTGAAGGGGTATTTTTAGGGTTCAGGGTCAGTTTTCAGTTTTTGGGTAAAGGGGTATTTTTAGGGTTCAGGGTCAGTTTTCAGTTCTTGGGTAAAGGGGTATTTTTAGGGTTCAGGGTCAGTTTTCAGTTTTTGGGTAAAGGGGTATTTTTAGGGTTCAGGGTCAGTTTTGGGTTTTTGGGGTACAGGGATATTTTTAGGGTTTAGGGTCAGTTTTGGGTTTTTGGGGTACAGGCGTACAGGGTAAAAATAAAAAAATTACATTAAATCAATTAAATGAAATAAAAAAAAAGAAAATTACATTAAATTATTAAGTGTTTTATTTATTTTAAATGTATATGTATTAGTTTTAATTTTGTTTTAATATTTTTATTTAATATTTGTAAAATTATATGTATTTTAAAATTATTTCTACATTATTATTAATACATTTAAAAAAACGATATTTTTAATTTCGATATTTTTGTACTACGATATTATTTTTTCGATATTTTTGTACTTACCTTTATGAAGATATGACTCAGATATTTTTGATGTCGATATTTTTGTGCCGATATTTTTGTATTTCGATATTCTGTCTGTCGATATTATGTCAGACATTCGCTGGTGATAGGTCGGAAGTTGTCAGGATGAGATAAATAGGAGTCCGGCTTCTTAGAATTGGAAGTAACTTGCCCCGCCTTGAGGCAATCAGGGATCCTGCCCTGTATGAGGGATTCATGAATGAACCTGGACCACAGAGGCAGAATGGCCGAATTGAGATTTTTAAAAAACTTAGCAGGTAGAGGATCACTGAAATGGTTGGAGGGGTTAAGGGACGCCATGTTGTGTAGAAGCTCTGTGACCTCTGAATGAAGAAAGGAATTCCAAGATGCGTCATTTTTGAGAGAACAACCAATGGGCGAGGATATTGCCGTGGGTTCCGACAACTCATCTGCTGATGCAGTGAGGTTCACAGGCTTAAATTCGGGATGACATGTAGTAGCTCCAGCTCAATTTTCCTTGCTTTTTCAGAGAAGTGAACTGTGAATTCTTCCCCACTAGGGAGCAAGGACATGGGAGTCGAGATCGGATTGGAAGAGTGGTTAGCTTGATGCTTGATGAAATATACTATACTACGAAAGACACTCTAGAATAGGCCATTTTCTGGTGTTGGAAAGCGATTATATTTACAAAATCAGAAGCAGGAAATTGCTATGAGGTTCTTCAAATGATTTAAAAAAACACCTTATCCAAATTATTTGGTTTTTAAAATAACAATGCTGAACTCTGCTTCTGAGAATCTTGAAATCGAAATTTTCATGCGAAAGTGAATGAAAATGTAATCATAATGTATAAATCTAAAATATCCAACGTGTAATGCTTGTGTATTTTATTATTAAGGAGGTGGTTGATTGGATTGCAGTTGCTTTGCTGTTTCATATGTGCAGTAAAAAGGGATTGATAGGTTAGAGCGATATATAACCAACCAAGCATGGCTGGGCGGCGGAGTCCTGGTGGTTTTACATGGAATTGACTACGCTTTGGTTGGCGGTGTACAGAATATTTTCTGTGGTCATTCTGTCAATGACTTAAAAACTGTGACTGATGGGCAAGGGCCACTTGTAGATGGCTACTGGTCATATTTCTTGAGACATGGACGCTTTAAATGCACAACGATGGTGACTGGCTCCGCCCCTCCACATGAGATGCTTTTTGATCTCAGTCCCATCTCAGGCTGTACCATTGCACTGAGATGACTGAGCTCATGCACTGACATTTCAATTCCTTCAAGCTTTGCTCTTCTGCATCATAAGCCTTCCTTTCTTGTCACCACCAAATAGCTTCAGGCCTCTTGCTGCACACATGACTATCTCAGGCAGGTCACATGTCCCAGCTCTCAAATCTCTGCTTAATTTTCAGCAGCTGACTCTGGATAGGTTTACCACGTTCCAATAAGACCCCAACTTCCAGTTGAGGCAATCCATCCTTTAGCCCACACAAACCATGTACACAGTTTTTCCCGCACCAAGGCAACCATACTTAAGGTAGGGACTCATCTCTAACCACCCCTTACTCAATGTTTTAATAAGATTTGGTCACAGCATGCATGTTGGGTGCTGGCATTCCAGAAATAGAATTGCTGCCTGTCTGGAGAGGCTCATGTCCCACCAGTACAATGTTTGAATGGTTTTCAGAGGCGGCGGCCAGGATGTTCAGCGCTTTAAATCCACCATTTTAGGCACCACCAAGCCATGCCTCCAGAACAAAACACTTTGAAATTCTTGAAGAATGAAAAGAAGAACTTTTTATTTTATTTGGAAAAAGTGATGTTTAAGTCCCACTTTTTGGAACCTCTGGATTGAAAGCTTTATGACTAGGGGCCATATGTATCGAGCCTTTTTTGATTCGCAAAGGCCGAAATTCGCCGAATTTCAGCCTTTGCGAATCGCAAAAGGCTGTTTTGCATAAAATTATATGTATCAAACTATCGCATCTTAAGGAATAGCAAATACTTGCGATTCCTTATTTTGCTATAGCATTTAAGGAATCGCAATTTTGCGATTCCTTAAATGCTATATAAGAAGCATTTTAGACTTGCGATTTCAGGTTTAGAAATCGCAAATTACCACCAACTACAAGTTGGTGGTAATTTGCGATTTCTTGTAAATATGCACAATTGTGCATTTGTGAGGGTGGCATATGACGCACATACATGCCCTTTGGGCATGTATGTGCGCCATTTGCACACACATGTAATTTACAGGGGTGCAGCAGGGTGTCCTAGAGACACCCTTGCAATAATTCTCAAATTGCGATTAGCAAATTGCGAATTCGCAATTTGAGAATTATTTGGAAATCATTCCTATGGGCCTCCTGGCCCATAGGAATGCATTGGAAATTATTCCTTAATTGCGAATTCGCAAAATGCGAATTCACAATTAAGGAAGATTAAGGAATCGCTACAAAAAAGCGAATTTCTTCATACATACCGTTTTGCGATTCCTAAATAGGGATTCCTTAAAAATCGCTATTTAGGAATCGCAAAACGGTACTATGATACATATGGCCCTATGTGAGGAAAAGGTCCCTTAGAATACTATATATTAGAGACTTTTTTTTCAGGTGCCATTAAGAAAATGCTGCTTATATCTTGAATCTTGAATCATTTTTTTAGTCCCTTGAAAGAAACAACGTTTTTAGACCCCAGGAGAGAGTATTCTTGAGCCTCAAAAAGGCAAGCACTTTTTGAGTTTCAAAGACAAAAGTGTTTATGTTTCAAAGAGCGTAAGCACCCTTCAAGTCTCTGGAATGAAAGTGCTTTTTGAGTTGCAATGGCGAAAGCTTCTTTTGAGCCACTGAAAGGGAAACACCTTTTCAGCCGCTAGCAGGACATTGTGTTATTCTTTCTTATGGTAGAAAGGATTACAGGATCTATTGTGGTAAAGCTCCCTAGCAGTTCATGGGAGAAAGGTGTGTTTAGCTCCTTGAAACATTTTTTTTCTGCGAGGAAAAACAAACACTTCTCATTCTATTTGAGAAAAATACATTTTTTGTCCCTTCGAGAATTCTGTAAGGAATTGCCTTTTTGAACCTCGGATGAAAGTGCCGTTATCATTCGTAGAGGAAGAAAACAATTTTAGTATGAAAGTCTGAACTTCTTTTTTTAATGTAAAAAATCCTTATCAATTCAATAAGTTAAGGTGAGTGGGCACAATCCGTTCAGCATGCGAAAAAAATCATTTAATAAAAAGTATTATTACTTCTTGATCGTCTAATCATAACACTCTAAGGAACTTGAAATATACATTTTTAAAACATCTAAATTCAGGAACAGCTTATGGGTCCACTGCATACCAGGACTCTAGGACTTCAGCCACTGTTCAAATGATGGATGCTGGATAAACATCTCTGCTAGAGACCTACAGCCATAAAACCACCAGAATACATCCGCAACCTCAGTCAACATACTCCTATAAACTCATCCGCATGCCAGCTCTATGTTCCAGCATCTTATCATTTTACTACAGTTGCTTATCGTGCTCCATTGATACACACCCAAGCTTTATCACTTCACCGTTCCTTTTCTTAATTCCATTCTGGAAAAAGTATTCTCCATGGTGGAAACTCTAAGACATGTCTGGCACTTGGGAAGATGTCTCTAACTCATAAAGTCGTGATTAGAGACGCATATTGCAACAGTGAGGTGTTAGGTGGTACCAGAGATACTGCCATTGCAGCAATGACCCCATCCATTGTCACTTTCCAGGCTTCATCAAGAACTGCAGCTTGGCTCTCCTCCCCTAGTGTTATCGTTCATGGTTCTTCAATGTCCAGCCTGAGTTTCATTACCTGTCTCCAGATCCACCTAGACTGTCCCGTAACTGGTTACAGTCTCATAGAAACCATTCCGCGTTGGGCACTTCCTGTCTTATGATGTACATTCCATGCTTTTAATGGTCCACACAGCCTTACTGGGATGCCCCATTTCACTTCACCTGTTCCAACCCACAGCCTAGCACTTAATTCAGGGTTCAAGCTGCAGGTTTCTCATATTTCTAGGGAACTCCAAAGAGTCAACCCTATCAGCACTGGTTCTTCGTGCTCCTTCTTCTCCATCACCCATCGGTGGTCCTTTGCTGTTACCACCTCCAGTCCTGCCTGTCGGTAAGTCTCCCCATCTCACCTTGCACACATATTCTATCCGCTCTGCCCCTCCTGCTGTGTTGATCCATAAATCAGTTGGCGCACCAGCCTCCAATGTCTGCTGGGCCTCCACGGCGGTCAGACAATGTTGTCTACATCTTTACCAAACATTTACTGTGTGTTATAGAGAAACGTGGATTCCTGTATTTGGGTCGTCAAGACACTCTATAATTCAAAATAGCATTAAACATCTGAGCTTTCCTAACATAACAGAATGAATTTCCTATATTTTACATTATCTTGCATTTATTTTTTCATTTAAGGTGAGTGTGTGTGTTATTTTATATGTATTTACCTCAAAGTGAAAGGCCACCAATATAGTTGCAGAATATTGTGTTCTTTTTTTTGCCACATCTCCGGACCCACTGCGCTCGGGATCAAGGTTCCCTATGTTTTTTAAGGATTTCAACCTATGGGTGACCTGCAAAATACTTTGTACAAGGATGTCACTGAGACCCCTGTGCCACACAGTTCAACGCACATCAGCTAAAGAATGTATGCGTCCCGGAAGCTGCAGCAGCCCGTTGCGAGCCTGCATCTGTCACTAGCAGGGCGCACGGATGCCTGCTCACAGGCATTACCATACATTCTTCCAGGCTGCCCCCAGCTATGTGTTCACAAGATGTCCCAAGCTGTCAGTCCAGGTGCAGCCATGCACACACATTGTGTTTATCATTTATAGACATGGGAGACAGCTGCTGAATGCCAGGGCAAGAATAGCGTAAAACATGGCAGGGTTGCAAGCCCTCTCCACCATAGAATCAGGATAGGACTGAGGGGCAAATTTACGAGGACCTAGCATCATACTTGCGTGACGCAAGGTGGTACATGCACGACACAAACCTCCAAGTCGAGTGACTTTGAATGGCTTCAAAAATATGGGGGCATATTACCAAGGGCCTTATCGTCGCTTTAGCGGGAATTTTTCCCACTAAAGCGGCGATAATTTTATCGCCCTATTACCTAGCTGTCGCTTACACCAGTTAGCGACACCTATTTAGGAGATAGCGATCATCTTGGGGCCCACTTTGCATGTCAGCGATAATTTTCGCTAATGACATGCAAAGTGGGCGTGCCAAGATGTTAGCGACTGGAAACAGTCGCTAACATCGCTATCTCCTATTACCTACTTTTGGAAATATTCGCGCTAAGCGCGATTATCTCCAAAAGCTAACGTCTGCCCAGAGCAGTTCTTAGCCATGTTATCCAATGGGAGGTGGATAACATGGCTAAGAGCATTAGCTCGGTAATGCATGAATATCGCTGACTTTTCAGCGATATTCATGCATTGCGGCCGATTTTTATCGCTTAGGAGATAAACCTTGATAATAGCAAGGTTTCTAAGCGATAAAAATAGGCGAAGCACGGCGATAAAATTATAGCCGCTAACCAAGCTTAGCGATAATTATCACTTAATCTTGGTAATATGCCCCATGGAGTCATGCAACACAGCGCAAATTGCTGTGTTCCATTACTCTGTGCAAGGAAGGCGTTCCATGGGCGTTGGGATGGGCGTTCCTATGCAAATCCCATTGTTTTTGATGCATTCCCAGAATTACCAAACCTGGGAATGCGCTAAAAAGATACGCCTCGCCTGGTGAGATGTAAAGAGGAAAAATATGTTTATTTCTCATAGTTTTTTCCTCTTTCTGCAGCACACATAGAAAGAGGACAACGCATCTATGGATTGTTTTTGTGCAGAAAGGTGCCCCTTCCCCCTAAACAACAATCCTGCCTACAACACAGGCGCCCGTGCACCGTGGTTTTGGCTGAAGGCTGCAGAAAAAGAGCCAGAGCAGGAGTAAAGGACGGGACTGCACCGAATTGGATAGATACAGCGCATTCCTGCCCTTTTCCTGTGATGCAGGGCAGCGCAACAAGATAACTTGCTGTGCAGCCCTGCACCACAATTCCCATATATATGCCCCTAAGGGTTTATGCCAACATAGGAGATGAGATAGTTGGGCTGTGTGTTTACAATACAGGGTTACTGTTGCCTAAATAGGTAGCACTGTCTTGTGTCCATCCCAGTGCAATCCAAAGCCAAAATTGCCCGAAGATTTCTTAGCAGATTTTAGACATTTTGAAAATTTCACATAAGTGTGTCACATTTTACATTTTCTGGCAGATTTTGATTATTTTGGAAGTATTCTGCAAATGGCCCACCTCTACTTCAATTCTGGGTCAGAGAAAAAGTGTGCAGAAGAATCAGAAAGGAAGGACGAATATCTAGGGCTAAGAAGAAGGGTCAGAGGGGCCACAGTTCACATAAACTACCAACACTGCCTGATGTAGGGACAGACTTTTTTGTAGACGCTCAGCAGAGTTGCTAGAGTGTGGGCACCTGTACAGTAAGTCTTTGCTGGGAAGCCAACAAACCGTAATCAATGTGTCATCCATGCAGAGCTTAATATGTAAACAATTAAGTGCCAGGGCCCAAGGTACATCACACGGGCTACTGAAGATGGTACTACCCACATGTCACTATAAACTGTAGTTTTAAGTAACAGTTTTATCATATTTTTAACATATGTTATTTTGTTAAATGCTTCATGAATAAACTCTGCTTAAAAGATACACACAACTCCCATGTAATGGATTCTCATAAACACATGCCAGTATTTACAAATAAGTACCAGTGCAGAGCACTGGCAAACACCGGCACAAATTAAGCACTGCACCCATGGAGAAGCTGACTTACTTCCTATGATGAATGTGGCTTACACACTTGAGGATACAGTCATACAAGGGGAATGTAAGATGAGCTGCTTGCGTAAGAGCAGCAAACCTGGCATCATGATGCAGGAGGCTGACAAGAGAAGTGTGAGATGAGAGCAGACACTGACACAAGGAGGCATCAATAGGCTGGCAGATGAGTGCAAGAGGGACAGAGGCCTCATATTTCCAACTGGCACATTTAGGAATGCTGAACATAAATAAGTACAGTGGGGGCCGATTTGGTGCACTTTATTTTATTACTTTGCCATTAAATTGATAACCACTGTATGATAAGGGGGTGTTTTATCGAAGAAGGGATTTCCTTTAGGAAACTACTGAAAACCCATCTATTCTAGGGACACACAACTATTCTTATTCAGAGCAAGGGTCTTACCAACTCTGGGAGCCCCGTCGGGTAGCCGCACGCTATATAGATCCTGGAAATAGAAATAGAATCGAAGGTTTCTGGAACGAAGTGGTGAAAACTGTGAGTGAAATTACTGGTAAGGCTAAGACGGGATCTATGAAACCATGACTGCTCTGTATACCACTAAAGCGTAAAGATTGCAAAATGAGATTATGGTTGTGGGCATTGCAGATGCTTTTAGTAAAAAAGAGAACAGCTATACCTTGAATTTCCCCAGATGCCCCTTGAGTGAATCACTGGAACAAAGACTTACTTGAGCGAGCTCTAGTAGATGATTGGCACATGAAGGCATCACCGAGAGATGAAAAACTCATGGAGGACCTTGTCGAATGGGCTGAAATGTTGACAATGCTTTCAGATCCTCCCAAAATAGACCTCCTTGAAGGGAAGTGGGCTTACAGTTATGGGTTCGGCCCTTGGACAGCACCGAGACAGCTGACATCCAACCAATGGAGCCCTTTAAATCACAGGTTAATATTGAATCAGTGAGTCCAGGTCAGCCACCTGTTGGGAGGATGATTTAATGTGGTAAAGGATAGCATTTGGTGTCCAGTTGGAGATGCTGTCTCCTGGCTGTGATGTCAATAGTTGGTTGTAAAAAGGGTCTTAGGAAAGGGTATATCTAGTAAGCTTTGTGAGGACATCCAGAGGTAGTTGAAGATTATAGAGGATCCCTTAATTATGTCCTGTTGGCCCAACTTCCTAAGTATATCCTGAATGTCTTAAGGAAGAGCTTGCGCAATTGTGGCCTATCTAGGCCTTCACTTGCTTCTTTGATACTCATGCTATAAGTGTGATGCATTCAATTTTGGTGGCTCTGGAGGTCAGTCATAGATCCCTCTATTCCTATTTAAATTGATGAGTGGAGGCTCACCACACTTGCACAGCTTCCCCTCAATTCTGTGAGATGAGGCGCCTCCCGATTTCATTTGAAACCACTAACTAGATATTTCAGGTAAAATCAGATAACCGTGGTGATAGGCCATCCTGCCATAGCCTCTGTGGTGATAGGCCATCCTCCCATAGTCTCTGTGGTGATAGGCCTTCCTCCCATAGCCTCTGTGGGGATAGGCCATCCTGCCATAGGCTCCGTGGTGATAGGCCATCCTGCCATAGCCTCCATGGTGGTAGGCCATCCTGCCATAGCCTCCATGGTGGTAGGCCATCCTGCCATAGCCTCCATGATGATAGGATATTATCCCATAGCTTCCGTGGTGATAGGCCATCCAGCCATAGTCTCTGTGGTGATAGGCAATCCTGCCATAGTCACTGTAGGCCATCCTGCCATAGCCTCCATGATGATAGTCCATCCTGCCATAGCCTCTGTGTGGATAGGCCATCCTGCCATAGCCTCTGTGGTGATAGGCCATCCTGCCATAGCCTCTGTGGTGATAGGCCATCCTGCCATAGCCTCCGTGATGATAGGCCATCCTGCCATAGCCTCTGTGGGGATAGGCCATCCTGCCATAGCCTCCTTGACGATAGGCCATCCTGCCATAGTCACTGTAGCCCATCTTGCCATAGCCTCCGGGATGATAGTCCATCCTGCCCTAGCCTCCGTGGTGCTAGGCTATCCTGCCACAGCCTCATTGGTGATAGGCCATCCTGCCATACCCTCCATGGTGATAGGTTATTATCCCATAGCTTCCGTGGTGATAGGCCATCCTGCCATAGCCTCCGCCAGATCTTCCCCCAGAAAACTAAGAGTTGATAGAAGCATATAAAAAGGATAAAAGGGGAGACCAAAGTAAAAGAACCAAACAATCTTAGACCCTCCTAGCTTGTAGTCCTACTCGTAGATCTGCTATGGGCTAGCAGAGTGGCCACCACAGGACATATTGAATGAGGGCACAACCTGCCTTATTGCCCTGATGTATTGCCCTATCAGGGTTTGAGTGCACCAGTGGAAGACTGCAGACCGCGTTTTATTCACGGAAGGAGAAGAGTTGCCAGACTCCACAGAAATAGAAGAGGAGCCGGTGGTCTGCTGTGAGAGGGCCCGAAGCTGACAGGCCGTAACTGTGACATTCTGTCAGTGTCCGAAAATCGAGTCCCTGAGGTGCTTTTTGACGCACAGTTAAGATTGGCAAGCAGTTCTTATTCACCCTTGTCCTGAGGAGGCCAGGATTCCTGGAGGCCGAAACGCGTCCGCATCGACATACCATTTTGACGAGGAGTCTTTGTGATATAGTATACCTGATTTAATTGTTTGGCTGTACACAATCTTTAAACATAGGTTAAGAACTTTTTGAACTGATTGTGTGGATACACGACTTCCTCTTGAGTGTACCACCTGATCTTACAGGGGGACACCTCTTCGATTATGTATGACCATTTGGGTGAAAATAAGAAAACAAAATGCATCAGTTTACTTTAGAATATTGTTTGCTGTTATGATTTTTTGTTCATTGCGAAACAATGATGTGTATATATACGTGTATTTTGTATGATTACTAATATTGTATAGACATAAAAAAGAGAATACTATTTGGGAGTACAGATTGCCATAAATAAAATAGGTGATATTGATGACTTGATGGCATGTGTTCATTGTGGAAAAAAAGTCAAAAATTAAGACTGAGAATTGTGTTCTCACTGTAGGGGGAATTTATAGTACCTGTATGTGTAGCAAAGTCCGAAATTGATCCCTCCCCACCACCTTCTGTTCTTCGCAGTCCTTGTCTAGTCAGCAATGGAATTTTATTCCCCCAAAAAATTGACAACCACTAGTATACATTTTCACTGTCATTTTTGAATTGTTAGATGTTCTCCCGTGGATTTTACGTTTTTTCTCTGCAGAAATTTGAACATACCTACGCAGATTCTCACATTTCTTTTGAAGATCTGGGCTGCCTCTTTTCTGTACAAGCGTGTTTCACTGGTGCAAGTAGAATGGAGGATTGAGGATCTACTTTTTGATGACAGGGACCTGAGGTGCAGGAGACGAGATCCCTGCTTACATTGGGAGTGAGTGTTTGTGGGTTTGCTGACCAGTTGGACCAACGTGACAATACAGGATTCAAGTGTGCTTACAATACGGGTGTTTGCGGGTATTAGTTCCCTGGAACTAACTTTCTGTCCGTGAGTTGGAGAGTGAAATTCTCACTCCAGATATGTTGATACCCTTGTCCTGATGAAGCCGAAAGGAATCACCGGCTAAAATTCTACCTCGTCGACATATTTACGAGGAGTCCCATTATTTTGATTTCTGCTGAAAGGGAAAGCGCCTATTGAATAATTCAATTATAGCTGTGATTCCTCTGGCGCAAGAGGGATTTCCTCAGAGTGTACTTCTCGGAGTAAGGAGTGGACATTCCGATTGTTTTGCTCTCAGTAGGGGTGTTTTTTGTATTCTTTGTATATGTTGTATGTGTTGTATATAGTGTATATATGTATTGTATCATATATATGAATGTTATTTATATGTGATCTTCAGTGATCGTTCATGTCCTGTACGTATTATGTTTATACATGAGGAAATGTTGATTTGATTTGTTTGTGCTCAGGCCCGTCATATGACACGTGTATTCGTTAAAATCATGGATATGTAGATTTTCTAAAAAAACATTTGAAACATCAGGGTAATTAATGGTTCCTTGAATGAAAATAAATGTTGGATTGGTCCCTCTATACCTTCTTCTTCTTTATACACATCATTGATGTTTTATGCCCAGGTATAGGAGGGTGATTTGGGCATACCCCCCTTTGTTTGTATCTTTTCTGTACAAGGACATTATCAAATGCCATTCATGGCAAAGTGTCCCCCTTTCAAAAACAACGCAATACATCCAGCTAACCCAATAATCTATTGCTGAATTTTTCATTCCCTTTCCAGAGTAAAAAAATAAAAAAATATTGAATGACTGAGTCCATATCAGTCACCATAACCTTCTTCGGGCTCATCAGCCTGGGTTAGATCCTGGGAAAGCACTGAGACAGCGGTCATCAAACCAATGACGTCCTTAAAATCCCAGGTTAATATTGAATCAATGAGTCCATATCAACTACCATCACCTTCTTAGGCTCATCAGCATGGGATTTGACCTGGGGCAGAAGAGAGAAGCTGTCGTCCAATTGAAGAGTCCTGTTCCTGCTTGTCCAACTTGACCTATCAGCCAATCACCAGACCCACCTCACAACCCTGGGCTCCTCTGAAAGTATTGGCCAAACACTCCTGAAAGGGTCCCTGTGTTTTCTATCAAACACACAGCAATTTGTCTTGATGTCCGTCCAGATTCTGTGTCGGGCAACTTCTTCCGGGTTTCCATCCTCTCACCAATAAGCACTGGGAATTCTGAATTAGAGCACGGAAATCTTCACATAGACAACGTATGATTCTAGTGGTTGAGGAAAATGACACTCATTGATTAAGATCACCAGCATGTGAGCTATAGCAGAATTCTGAGGGTCCCTTTCAAGGTTTAGTGAAGGGACCCTTAAATCTCAATAAATTTGGGATACATAGATTTATAAAGGCATTCGCCAAATGCCTGCAGTGCGTCTAGCATTGCAGGGGCTGCAGAGGTTTACGTAAAGCTCCTTTCTACATCTCTCAACATCACCCAAGGATGTGAGCGTCATTTACCCAAAACTGGACACTGCCAAAACACCTCAACCACCAGATAGCAACACTGCTGCATCACCTTGGATTACACAGTCATAGACTATGTTAAAAGGATGACAGACAAGGCCAGCAACGATTGAACCTCCCCCTGGGCTGGGAGTGTCCTCTAACAAAAATGTCCCAATGTGTCCCTGCAGCTTTTAGATGAAAAAGAGAACACAAGATGTGAGGTCTTCTGGCACAGCCCAAAAATACAGAACAGCATCCCTGTATAGATCCACCAAGTATAATCCATTGTCCAGCTCAGTAAAGACCTGGAGACGCTACTCTTGAATCCATATCTCATCACAGTGAAATTGTAACTCTATTTATATAGCGCTTACTAGCCCTGATGAGGCGCTGAAGCGCTGAAATGAAAGTTGCATGCTATGCCGGCACCCAAGGTTAGAGGTTAATCCAGTGGTTAGTTATAATTAATGTGTTTGCGCAACAAAAATGACATGCGTTTCCTCCAGTTAGTTTTTAATAGATTATATTAATACCACTTAAGTGGGGTCATTAGGGAGGGCTAGGTGATTTCAGGTGAATGGTTGGTGAGATAGATAGGCTGGCGGAGATTAGATAGTGTTAGGTTGCTGGGGTAGGATTTTAAAGAAGGTGAGATGAGGTGAGGTGTCAGCCTAGTGCAGAATTACAATAAACGTAGTGCAGTCCCCCCCCCAACCATGCCGACGCAGATCTATTTTTTTTTTTACAGAGTTTTATATAGCGCGAACTTGAGTCGAAGGTATCAGGTATCAGAGCGCTTTACATAAGCGCTTTACATAGCACTGAGGTACTGGGTTTTCTCGGAACCGATACTACTACAATAACCCAGCGGTGTCAGGGCAACACCCAAAGACCCCGGATTCCCCTGTCTTAGCAAACAGAGACACGGGATACTTCTCGATGACGTCAAAGACCAATGTTTAATGGTTGCAACCAGGGACAGAGGTCTACGAAGTACACACGGGTAGTTCGACAGAGACTGCACCATCTCAATGAACAAAACTCGGTCTTTTATGCCGAAAATTATGCTTCTGGCAACATCACAATTTACATTTGGTGCATACAAAAGTAACCAATGAGCAAGTAGCATTTCAAAAAGTAGCGAATCACAACAGTCAAAGTTAATCCCACTTTCCGTTGTCCAGCCCACCAAAACGATCGCACATATGCTAGTTTCCTGTTCGATCAGGCCGGGCAAACCCATCATAAAACCTTCAACCCAGATCGATGAACATGTCGTAAAAGAAAGGCAGAAACAGATGGAAAGGAGATAGAGGAGTGGGAACGGTGGGCCATAAAATCGGACCACGTCCTGTTCTTTGATCTTTATCAGTGCAAATGCTGAACAAGGAACTGGCTCAGCAGGATTCGCTCCAGGCGAGGAGTCAGTTCGGCCAGGTCAACCAGAAGTCAGCTAAGGCGTACGTGTCAAGGACTCGTTCGGCCACAATCATAGGGCCTATGTTAGGGCAACCATACAAGATGGCTGCCACATACAAAATGGAACCCAAGGGTTCAAACTAAATCCTCAAATGCAGAGTGTTCTCCTATATCGATTCATACGAAAACACTCAGACACGTTAGACTCGTCATTTGCGGTCTACTGACACCAAGATCGTCCATTTCCGACAATCTTTACAAATCGGGTTTCCAAACTATCGAACCCAATTCGGGATCACGGAACCACAGACCCTCCTTTTGCCCTATCATAGGCAATAAACCCAGACCCATTTTAATCTGAATCCGGATCTATATTCATCAGGTCATCGATATGCTGCTGTAGCATCATCTTATTACTATGCATCTCTCTCCGGACAGGCTTCCGTACGCACAAAGTAGCAAAAAGGCCACAAATAGCCGGAGCACACTGTACACAAAGACAGAACATGAACAGAATCGCTAAGACCATCCCAATGACCATCAAAATCTTCCAACCCCAAGTGGATATCAATCCCCATAACCATCCCATCAAAGACCAATCCCCTTTGTCCAGATGGACAGAATCGGAGATTTTATGCAATTTGGAAATGGCCTGGAAGACTGACGGAGCGTTGTCTGGAATAAAAACGCAGCAGCTCGATTGAATCAATCTACAAACTCCTCCTCGATCTGCAAGAATAACGTCTAGGGCAACTCTATTCTGAAGTGTCATAAGTCTATCCGACTGGGGCTCAGCAGTCAGGTTACCAAGGGCACTGGCAGTCTCAACTATGGTGGACTCAACCACTCTCGTAAGCTGACGAATATTCCTACTGTTAGCCATAGGTCCCCAAAACGGCAGAAAACCCTTAAAGAAATCACCCAATTCTTGTCCTGCAGTGTCTTCTTGGCTAAAGACACCTCTAGCAATTCTCATTTTGTGATAATCTGCCGCAGCTGTAAAAGTGGGGGGTAACAGAAAGGAAACAAAACATGTGCCCGAAAAGTCATGGGGCAACCATGTATATGCTTTGTCATAGCAAACAAAGTAAGTACCCTTAGCAGCTAAGAACGCTGGGGAAGACTGAGACGGAAACACGTAAGTCTCAGCGCAAATGCTCTTCCCTAACTGAGCTTTCGGATTCTTACCGTTGCCCTGCAGACAATAGTAATCTTTATGGGGCACTATCCAGATCGGTAGAGGACTTTTCGCACGCTGGTTAATACTCAGACTTACTCCATATCCATTTACGCTCCAACCACTATATGGTTGCCTCTCGTCTTTCGGAATAGTCTCTACTGCATCAGTCCCTTTAATCATGTCGACTATGCCTCTAGCTATAGGACTATTCTTCGGATTATCTCTCGGTGTACGTAAGGGATCAACACTGTGGGCATATATGAACATGGTTCTGTAAGCTCGGATCGAACCATTCAAACTAAAGGGCAAGACCAAATAAGGAATTCCTTTATCAGTTGTATGAGGCATCAAACCACAAATCCAGCAGTTTGCTGTATTGATCACTAACTGATGCTGGTGCAAAAGCTGTATGAAGGAATTATTAGCAAATTCCTCACGTCTAACTACCTCATATTCAGGCAAAGGGTGGAAAGAATGAAAGGAAATAGTAGGTGAAGGTGTAGATTGCACAGTGGAATTAGACGTCACTTTAAAAACAAATGCTACATAACCAATTATGAAAATTACGAAACTCAGTAGTAAAAGTATGCATGGTATCAAAAAACATTTCTTCGACATTATTTTGCAAATGCGTTTTCTAAAAGTCAGTGTCTGCACAGGTCTCTCCAACTCAAAGAAATCCATCCTAAACTAAGGGTGCTGCCCGCGGTGGTTGGTTGATTCTGCTTGAGAGTGCCTCTGCTGCACCCAGGAAGGCTGCCCCGGACCAACAGAACCCATGACCTAGTGTCTCATACACTCCCAAGACTGGTAGCAACCGCGACCCTAGCAGCAAGAACCGGATGGCAGCTCAGAAAAAACAAAAATACGTAGATCCTTGGTGGAGAGTTAACCTGCAAACATTAAAAAAAAATTAACTTTATTAATTTTATTTGTCCTTGTTCTAGATCTCAAATTGTATCTGTCTCTTCCAGGTAACTCTTGATCGGCAAACAAAAGATGAGGCTCGGTAGTGTCCAACCGCTCTGCAGGAGGTATTGATGCTTGCAAAAGACGATCACTTTCCAACTCTGAATTAGTCCCAATCAAACGAGCATCCCTGAACGTAACAAATTTCGGGACTGTCTCGGTCTCAGAATCTGCGAGGCCATCCTGAACCCACTTATCATACGGCAAAGGTAAGGGTGCTTTCTTCGTGTGGGAGCCGTGAATCCAGTGGCGTTTCCCACGAACTCGCACCGCAGATCTCGTTGACAACAGGACTTGGTAGGGTCAGTCCAACAGGGTTGCTCGTTTTTCGTACGTTGAAAATTCCTCACAAAGATCCAAGAACCAGGTTCGATTACGTGACCTGGATCTTCTGTAGCTTGTGGAAGAGAATTGTGCACCTGTTGGCGTAAAACACTCATTTTAGTTGTCAATTCACGCAAGTAATCAAGCAAAACAGGGTATTCAAGGTCACTAAATCTCGTTGGTCTTGGTACGCCCCAAATATTCGCTGGGGGACCAAACACAACCTCATACGGACTCAAACCCATTCTCGAGTGCACAGTCATTCGAGTGGACAAAAGTGCTAAAGGCAAAGCATCTGGCCATTGTAAACCAGTGCTCTCTTGAATTTTGGCCAATTTTAATTTCAGAGTGCCATTATAGCACTCGACTAAACCAGCTGATTGGGGATGATTTGCAGCATGAAATTTCAGCTTGATTCCAAGACCGTCACACACTCTCTTCATCACTCGACCCACAAACTCACTTCCGTTATCACTCCAAATGATTCTCGGCAATCCAAACCTAGGGAAGAATTCTTTTATCAAAGCTTTGGCAGTGGACACACAGTGTTGTCCTTAAGGGGGTAAGCTTCTACCCATCTAGAAAAAGAGCAAACAACCACTAACACATACTTCAAGTTGTTACATCTTTCCATATGGATAAAATCTAGCTGCAAAGCCTCGAACGGATACGTAGGAGGAGCAAAATGACCAGCTGGTGTTGGAGTTCCCTTGCCAGGATTATGCATCAAACACACCATACAATTCTTGACCAAGTTCTCTGCACATCTGGGTATTCCTACATTCTGCCAAACCGGAGCCAACAACTTGCAAATCCCTTTCACACTAATGTGTGCCAATCCATGTGCCATTGTAACAACTGGAAGCACATACGCGTTTGGCAGCAACCATCTTTGATGTTCGGACAAATCAGTCCAACAACCATTCGAATCCAACCTACCCTTACTCTCTCTCCATTCATCCAACTCTTTCTCCGAAGCCTCACTCTGGATAATCTTCACGCTCTCAATAGTGTCTTCGCACATGCTTTTCTCTGGAACCCATCTCGCTGGTCCCACACATACATTCGACTCGTCACATTCCTAGCAGTTTCTTTCGCAACCTCATCCGCAAACGCATTACCACGACCAACATCATCCGTAATCTTTCTATGGGCACTACATTTCACAATCGCTATTTGCAAAGGTAGCGTAAGAGATTCAAGAAGTTCATTCACCAGCTGCCCATGCTGGATTTTCGTCCCATGCGATGTCAAAAATCCACGTTCACGCCACAATCGTTCAAAGCTATGAGCCACTCCGAAGGCATACTGGCTGTCAGTATATACATTCACTCTTTTCCCTTTCGCCAACACACATGCTCTCGTAAGTGCAATCAATTCCGCCGCTTGAGCAGAATTGTACGGGATACGTGCAGCTTCGACAACTGTATGTAAAGTCGTCACGGCATACGCTGCAGTGGTATCGCCATTTGGTCATTTAAAACACGAGCCATCAACCCACAAGGCATCATTACAATCAGGAAGAGGAGTATCTCTCAGATCTATCCTCCCTTTCGTCTCTTCTTCAGTTCTCAAGAAACAATCGTGTTGCTCTTCGCTATCATCGTCTGTCTCAAGCGAAATCAGCAACAATGTAGCCGGATTTAGGGTATTGCACCTCTTGATGTGCACATGGCTCGCTAACAACGTAAGCTCATACCCTGACAACCGAGCACTAGTCAAGTGCTGTGTCTTCGTCCGATTCAACAAGGTATCCACTGCATGTGGAACCATAACCACTAGCGTATTGTCCATAACCAAACCAGCAGATTGTCGAATCGAAACAGCCGCTGCTGCAGTTGCTCTCAAGCAACTCGGCAACGCTCTGGCCACAGGATCTAAAGTTGACGAAAAGTAGGCACATGGGCGTTGCTTCCCGCCAAATTGTTGGGTCAAAACCAACAATGCACATCCTTCTCTCTCATGGACATACATTGTGAAAGGCTTGCTGTAGTCGGGAGTACCCAACACAGGAGCCGAACACAACGCATTACGTAGTTCAGAGAAACTCTTTTGGCATTCCTCAGTCCAAGGAATCGGAGTTGGAGTATCCTTAACCGTAAGAGCTATCAAAGGTTTCGCTAAAAGGGAAAAATTTGGGATCCACTGTCTACAGTACGACGTAATACCCAAAAAGGCACGTACTTCTCTCTGTGTCGTAGGGACACTCATTTTCGCAATAGTCTGTATTCTTTCTGGGGTCAGTTTCCTTCCCTCCTTCGATAAGAGGTGACCTAAGTAGGTTACTTCTTGGCGACAGAATTGCAATTTGGAAAGATAAACTTTGTGATGGCAATCGGATAAATGAGACAACAAGGACACAGTGGCATCCTTACATATGTCTGCAGTATCGGCAGTGACCAACAAATCATCAACATACTGGATAAGGGCTGCACCTTCAGGTAAGGCCAACAAGTCAAGTTGCGTCTTCAGAGCTTGACTGTAAATTGATGGACTCTCACAATAACCTTGAGGAGCGCGTTTAAAGTGGAAACTTCGTCCTCCTAAAGAGAATCCGAAGATATCTCTACTCTCTATGGCAATCGGGATGCTGAAGAAAGCATTCTTCAAGTCGATCACCGAAAACCAGGTAGCAGAAGCTGGAATCAATGTCAGTAACGCAGTAATGTCGGGTACAACAGGGAATTGCGGAACAACGATCTTGTTCACTTCACGGAGGTCGATAACAAACCTATATACAGGAGGCTGTGAAGAATCAGTTCTCTTTAGAACAGGCAAAACCGGACTATTGCACACATTACCTCGAGTCTCTTCAATAACGCCCTTGTCAATCAGATCATAAATGATCGCTAAAAGCGCTCGTTCACCATCACTTGAAATACGATATTGCGGAATGCGTGGTAATTGAGCATTCGCTTTCAACGTCACAACATATGGGGGAATGTCTAACAGGCCCACATCATTTGGACCCGTAGCCCACAATGAATCTGGTAAAGAAGACAATTCAGGTGGAAGACAATCTTTCGAGACATATATCGGAGAAATCACATTCTCACCTAAAGTAAGATGTACTCCAGACGGAGAACAGTGCAAAGTCGCATACAATCTCTTCAACAAGTCAAGGCCTAGTAAGTTCTCATTACAACCTGTGGTCAAAAGAAGGGGTGCTTCAAACCTACGAGGACCAACAGAAAGAGGCAATGGAACGGAAATCGGATTCATAACGGGGGCGCCAGAAAAACCTATAGAAACATTATTTAAGCCAGACAAAGGTGCGCCAGGGAGTTTAGAAAGCATAATAGAACTCTTCGTAGCACCAGTGTCTAGCAGAAAAGGCTCTGACATACCTGATGCAATCACTTCCACGTAAGGTCCACTCTGATCTACCGGAACTGAAACAACTCCCTCTCTTTGTCCATGGCTGTCCTAACAATCATTACCTTGCTCTCCATCGCCTTCAACATAGTAGTCATCTACGTAGTACTGTGTAGACCTACCAGAAGAATTCTGTTGTTGATCGAAACTGTTCATTGAAGTCTGCGGAGGCAAAGGGCGTACGTTCTGTCCACGACCTCTACCTCTAGGCGCTTGTTGAGCACCTCTACCTCTAACGCCAGGAGCACTATTTGCACGTTGCAACAAAACTGGACAACTATTCTTATAATGGCCTTCTTCTCTACAATATGCACACTGATTAGGCCCATACTGAATACGCTGTTGTTGAGGAGTCTCGTCTCTTTGCGAGTTCCTCGAATACTGTTGAGGCTGCTGATAGTCACGCTGATTATTTACACGAGGTGGATAAGCTTGTTGTAGAAGAACCTTAGTCTTCAATTCCTTAGTCTTCTTATCCGCTCTCTCTAACTCATCCTTACGCCTATTCTCGTAGTACTGAGCCGTAGCAAGAATTTGCGCCGAAGTAGAAACAGGCCAAGAACTCTTGGAATCCTTCAACTTAGTACACAACTCAGGAAGAAGATTGTGCACGAATTTATCAACAAACAATCTCTGGCCACCTTCAGTAGCCATATCCTGACCACTATGATCAACAAAAGTTTCCTCGAAACGTGAGAAAAAGTCTGAAACAGACTCTTCTTTCTTCTGCTTACAGGCTGAAAATTTGTCCCAATTAACATGGACTTCAGGCATTAAAGTCTTCATGAGAGTAATAATCCTACCAGGAAGTTCAGTAATAACATCTTCAGGCTTAGCACCTCCAACTTGTCTATCATTTGCTGCAGCGAGATTCACCCACGAATCGCCGAATTCATTATCATGATCTGTATGCCGAATGACATTCCAGATGGACTGTGGAACAACATTCCCAAAGAGCATATCTATATCCGCCAAATTCATAACGCACAAACTCACAGTTTGCGCAAGTTCCTCATAATATCCCGCTGGATTCTTTCGCGGATCTGGTAAAGTCTGCTTAAGCGCTAGAACTTCTGCACGTTTCCAAGGTACATGTACCCATACTCGCTGAAAGTGCGCATCAACAGGTGGATTAGCATTTGCATCAGCAGGTCTCCATACTGGAGGAACCTCTCGCATCGGATCCTGACGCGCATGTCTCCTAACTGACGAATCTGGCTCAAACAGCCGTTCAATAGGAACATCGCTACGGAGCAACAGTAACGACGATACCGCTTTCTCGACATTGGGCAGACTCACAATCGTTCCTTTGGCAAACTCCGAACGCAGTCGGGACAATTCTATAGGAACTCTACCCACTTCGTCCATCCATTGTTCATGGAGGAACGCACACATAAGCTCAAAAACGTAACGCTGCTTTGGTGCTTCCCATTGTCGGAAAACATCCATAATACCTTCGAGATCATACTGGGACTTATACGTCACCCATCTACGTGCCATATGATTCAAAACCACTCGCTCATCTGTATCGGGCAATTGACTACGCGTTTGTCTACGCTCACTCATAGGAGACATACCCATTTGTCCCAAAATAGGAGTTAGGAAATTAGAAAAGGCAGCGGTCATCCGCTGTCTAGGAGAAGGAACAGTTGGAAGGACAGGAGGAGACGAAGCAGTTGTAGTAGGATCCATAGTCGGAACAGGCATAGAAACAGTAGTAGCAGAAAGAGGCAAAGTGGGCAACCCTTGAGAAGGCTGCGCATTAGGAACAACAACCAACGAAGAAGCTGGCTGTGGAGGAATAACAGGAGGCAAAGCAACAGGAGCTTGCACGGCCACAATAGGTTGTGGTGGTGCCGTAGCATTCTGCACATAAGGTGGTGGTGAATTTAGCAAATGCGACATCAAAGGGTCTTTCACAAGATCCTTTTCGTCTTTCTGCTCTTTAGCTGGCAAGACTGGGCAGCATCTGTCTACCGCTAACTTCCTCACTCTAAGCATCTGCTCACTGTCTCTCTCTTCTTCATCATTTCTGTATGCAACGGCGGCTTGCACCATTGACATACCCTTCCTATTCTTCTTCGCTAACTTAATTTCTTTCTGTTTGGCTTCCTTGCGCCATATGCGGAAAGAGTCAAACATCGCCGGCCGGGCTTTCTTCTTAAACAACCTCACTTCAAGATTATCTAAGACTTCTGTCTCAAAACTACCATAACGGGGCCACTGTAGGGCACCGTCATTCTTTGTGTATCTAATCCAAACCTCATTATAGCTAATAGGACCCACACCATGTTTCACGTACAACTCTTATGTAGGAGTTCCGATCGGAGGAACCGGACACGAATCCTCTAACCGGGAATCCCTCAAAGTACCACAACTAAACAAATTCCTAAGACTGCTAAAACCAGGCATCTTGCTCACTAGTCTAGTTTCAAACAACAAGGGTAATCTAAAATCGATAAGCTCGTGAATACACGAATCCCTTGGCTTTGGGGCCTGCAGGTACCAAATCAAAGCTATCCATTAAAGGATACAAAACAAATTAAGAACTAGGAGACGCTCCCTTTATACTTAACTGAGTTGTCGATAGCGTCACCAGAAGACCCGTCAATCGTCTCACTCTACAAACGTCTAAGGCTCCAAAACAGGGCGACAGTCAGGGCAGCAGTCCTTCGTAGCCGTCGGGACGCGGGAAACCTCGCAGCAAAGACCTTCGGAACCACGTCGACATACAGGGGTCGCTGAAGTGGCTGGCCAACCTCTGTAATTTTCACACGAAGCTCCTCACGAACCTCTGGCTTGGACCGGTACCGCTGAAGTCGCCCCACGTTGGGCACCAAATGAGGTACTGGGTTTTCTCGGAACCGATACTACTACAATAACCCAGCGGTGTCAGGGCAACACCCAAAGATCCCGGATTCCCCTGTCTTGGCAAACAGAGACACGGGATACTTCTCGATGACGTCAAAGACCAAAGTTTAATGGTTGCAACCAGGGACAGAGGTCTACGAAGTACACACGGGTAGTTCGACAGAGACTGCACCATCTCAATGAACAAAACTCGGTCTTTTATGCCAAAAATTACGCTTCTGGCAACATCACAATTTACATTTGGTGCATACAAAAGTAACCAATGAGCAAGTAGCATTTCAAAAAGTAGCGAATCACAACAGTCAAAGTTAATCCCACTTTCCGTTGTCCAGCCCACCAAAACGATCGCACATATGCTAGTTTCCTGTTCGATCAGGCCGGACAAACCCATCATAAAACCTTCAACCCAGATCGATGAACATGTCGTAAAGGAAAGGCAGAAACAGATGGAAAGGAGATAGAGGAGTGGGAACGGTGGGCCATAAAATCGGACCACGTCCTGTTCTTTGATCTTTATCAGTGCAGCTGTTGAACAAGGAACTGGCTCAGCAGGATTCGCCCCAGGCGAGGAGTCAGTTCGGCCAGGTCAACCAGAAGTCAGCTAAGGCGTACGTGTCAAGGACTCGTTCGGCCACAATCATAGGGCCTATGTTAGGGCAACCATACAAGATGGCTGCCACATACAAAATGGAACCCGAGGGTTCAAACTAAATCCTCAAATGCAGAGTGTTCTCCTATATCGATTCATACGAAAACACTCAGACACGTTAGACTCGTCATTTGCGGTCTGCTGACATCAAGATCGTCCATTTCCGACAATCTTTACGAATCGGGTTTCCAAACTATCTAACCCAATTCGGGATCACGGAACCACAGCACCAGTTGCGTTACATAAGGACACATTCATTTTTTTTGTCTTTTTGGTTAGGCACGGGGAGATTACGTGATTTGCCCAGAATCACAGGATGTTGAGCGTCTTGTCGAGACTCTAAACCAGTACCCAGATTCGAGGTTGACCGCCCTAGCCGTTAGGCCAACTCCTCTCCCCTAAGATGAGTGCCATTCCCATCCCTCCCTTCTCACTACTGTCCATAGGTTCAACAACCCCAGTACATACAGCGCTTTTACACTTTACAACTAGATTTATACTATACAAAGTCAACCTATGCACAGACTCATGAACTACAAACTGCACAACTTAGAGTAAATCAGACACCACTGTGCTGTCAACCAGTAACCACACTGCTGTATACATACCTAGGCGTCTACCATCACTTGCATAGCCTGCCTCGTGCCACTCGTCTGTCAAGCCCATTTTGCATAAGCAAATTGTGTCATTGTCCTGACCAACTAAGAGACCCCCTTGGAACGTACACTGAGCACTGAGGGGGAGTGATTAGTGCTGCCTTCACTGTGCATGTGGGTTTGGCAGGCCATCTCTGGATGACCAAACCCACATGTTCAGTGAAGCTCTCTCCAACCCCAGCAGGCACCGGCTCCAGTCTGTCCTGGACCGGACATCACTGGCTCTAAAACCAATCCTGAAGCTGCTCTCATGCATGAGTGCAGCTTCAGGATTGGCTGCAGGGCAGTCTGGGTGCCTGTGCCTGCTGGCAGTGAAGAGGAGAGGACCAGAACAGTGCAATGCTTAAGGGCAGCAGGTAAGTTCTTCTTTAATTTTATGTGTTTGTCTCCCTCGTCCCCCCCCTTTCCATAACACCAACCACTTCTGCATCCTTACCAGATCTGTTCCTTACTTACCTTCATCTATAAGAGTTGATACCAGGAGCACAACGCCCATTGGGCTGGAAGGGCTTCAGTTGTGTGTCTCAGCCTGGACAGCTACAGGTTTAGTTGCTGTGGCATCGGCCGGGCAGTCTGGAGTCTTAACTGGAGTCTTATCTCAGGCATGCCCCAGTTTTTCACAGGTCTGTAAAGACCATTTGCATATTTAAATACTTTTGTAAACTGGTTACTGAGGCTGTTTTTTCTGGTTCCAGTCCCCCCTGGGCCCCCACTCTGCCTCTTCCTTAAATTTGGATTTTACTTTTTACTACCTTAGTGTGAGAATGCATTTCATGAAAGGGAATATAAAGTAGGGTTGCCTAAAGAAAAACTCCAGACATTTGTTATTTTAAAAAGCCTGCAAAGGCCTGGTCTTGACACTAAATATGGTTATAAATAAAATACAATATATTTATTTATAATGTGACTTTTCAATCTTTGTTCCCTTTAATTGTCAGTTATGGATCATTAAGGCAGCCCTAGCACACAATTAAAAATGACTTCTATTTATATTTGCTGTTCCAAGTATGCACAGATAAGTGCTGAAAATAGGCTTTGGCTGACTGCTTATTTTTGTACTGTCTGGAACATCAATATAATGAGCCGGCAACCCTAATCACAAGACTGGAAGTTTGTTTCAGGATGAGCACAATATTAATTTCCTCCACCCTCAAACCCTGGACCCTGAATAAGGCCATAACAGCATTAGTTTAACTTATATCTGAAACCCTACACCAGCCCTCAATAACATGCTGAGTTACTTCAAATGCTGGGAATGCACCCTGCATTTAGACAACTCACTCCTCATTCTCGCCCTTCAGTTTCACACTCACCCTGCACTCACAGCGATCACAATGTACTCACACTGATTGCCATGCACTCACACCACCTGCTCACCCTGCACTCACAGTGACCTCACTACACTTATGCCACTTGCGATTAACTCACACTGTTCTCCCTTCACTTACCCTGCGTTACATGAGCACACCGCTCACTCTGTACTCACAGTGATCACTCTGCAATCACAATGCTCTTGCGCTGTTCACCCTGTACCTCACCCTGCAGTCACACGAGCACACTACTCACCCTGCACTCATGTGACACTTCACTCACCTGTCCCCCTCAATGTCCACTTAAATCTCACTCAGACAAGCCCATCCTTAACCATACATTCATTCGACCCACTCTGCACTTGCATCCGCACCCAAATTCATATGATCACCTCACTCACCCTGCAGTCATTCATCTCACCCTACTTTCACACTGTCACATCGCTCACCGTGCACTCACATGGGCACTCCTGTCACCCACACAGAACAAAGGGCAAAGTGTCTGCTACAAAGAACGTGTACAATGCAGATCGCAGAACTGAGTGTGAGTAAACTACGGGTAGCCCTATAAAAAATGAAAAGTTTGTCAGAAAGGAGCTATAGAGATAGATGAGGTGCATTGTTGGCGAGTGGTAGTGAGGGAATTCATGGAGGAGGGAATGGGGTACGGGCACTAAAAAAGACTGCTGCACCATGCCCGACCAGTGTTAGGGCCATCCCTGGCTGGGAACTTTAGCCGCCCCCACTCCCGAAGTTTGGTTCTAGTTGTGCCTCTGGTTGATACACACATGTGCAGAAGCATATAGCACCCACCTGGAACACCGTCGTTACATATAGCACTGCAGCTATTTTTCTGTGTACACATAGGTAGAGAGAGGCCACAAAACTCAGTATTAGACGTTGGCAAATATATTCAGCACAAACACTATAGCTACTTTGCTACTAAAAATAAGGGCGGAAAAAAGAAATCTTCAAGTGACACGGGTATTATTGTTGAGGAGCAAGTTGGTGACGTCACACCAGTGTTTAATAAGCAGATGCCATGTGAACTGAACAATTACGGACTGTCCGTTCTAAAAATGATAAAGACAGCATCGGCGAGAACAGCAGGACTGGAACTGTCCTTAATCAAATTAGCTATGCATGGCATAGCATTTCGGGTTTATAGCAGTTGTACCTATCTTTATTACCCAAATCGAGAAAGCCTAATTAAAAACTAGGCATTAAACTGAGCTCCGTGCATTACAGTGGGTATTGCAGTTTGATTTGACTGGGAAGATAATTTAGGAAATAACCGCTATAAAAATTTGAAATAACTTAAATGGTGGTAACAAAGTTGCCGCTTGGTAATTCCTCGTGTTTTAACAGCTCTTCATCACAAGCCTTGGTGAAAATCAGTTATGGAATCACCGTGCGGTAATTCTGTGGCTGTTCACATCTGTGGGCTCAATAAAAACGTACGCTAAACAGATTACAGAACATATTTACCACTCCAGTGCCCTGTGGACACTAGCAAAAAAGGTGCGAATGGTAGCAGTTGTAAAAATAAGCAGGACTCCACTGTCACAGGAGCTCGTTTCTTGCAATAGAACACATATGTCTGCAGCAGGACCATAACCCGCTGAGCTATCTTCTTAGTTATTTCTCCAGGTGGGAAGACGCTGTTTCCGAGTTCTTTCTATGATGTGAACGCCTAAATATGCTCTGACTCCCGTTCCGAGTGCCAAGGCTTCATTTACGTTTCCTCGTCACCCTCAGAGAGAGCTCACAACCTATTTGCAAACAACCAGCGAGGCCGCGTTGTACTTTCCAGCCTGAACCACCATTAGCGTCCGGGCTGTCGCTGCCGCTTTGCTTCCGAAGGCTCGCGGGAGCGGCCCGGAGCAGGCGCCCTGACAGCGCGTCTCTTGCAATAAGGGCGGCCCCGCTGCACAAACATGGAAATGCACTCGCGCGCCGGGTCTGGCCGAGCGCGCGCTCCGTGTTCCATTCCGCCCCGCGCGACGCCCTGTCACGAGGCCTCCCTTCCTGTTTACTATTACTCCGTCACTCGTGGAAGGTTCCAGATTTTAGTTAGAGGGGGCAAGGTCAATTGAAAGCCATGCTGAACTTGCCATATTTATTCCTATCACTTTTTAAAAGCCTATTCATTCATGCCAACATACCCGAATCAGGCGGGAGACTCGCGATTCTAAAAGCCCCCAAAAGGCTTTGGGGCAGATTTATGTTGGTAATGCGCCACGTTTGTGTCACGCAACTGCGGCGTAAACGTGGTGCATCCCTACGACCCATTTACAACGTGACGCATCTAGGCAGCTGCGTCACGTTGTAAAGCCCTGCGCCACTTGTGGGCGTTCCGGCGCAGGGTGGGCGTTCCGGGGCAGGTGCGCCTCGCAAAAGTGGCTGAGTGAAATCTATAAGATTTCACTCAGTCACTTTCAGGCCAATGCTGCGTCAAAACCCTGCGCCTGCTTGAAGCAGGCGTAAGGCTTGACGCAGCATTGGACAGATAGGGCACCCCCAAGCCTTGCTGGAGCTGCGTCGCGCTTGTACAGAAATGTACAGAAATTTATATAGCGCAAATCACCGAGCGGTTTCTAAGCGCTTGCTTAGGGAACCCGTCCTGGTATTCCCCTGTGAGATAACCCCGGCAGGGTATCCGCAAGGTGAAAGCCAGGCATCCCGCCGCGAGGGGCCGTTGTGGAGATTAAGCAAGCTATTGCCCAGAGTCGCAGAGTGTGAACCCGTGAATCGAGTAGGCACCGGAGCGAGAATTGTCGAGTCCATGGACATTTTAGGACTCAAGACCCCGCCGAGCCGGGAATTGAACCCTGGTCCCGGGCTGACCTCTGCTTCCAGGTCTGCCTCCTCTAACCAGTGAGCCACACTTCTCCACAAGCTTGCGACGCAATTCCAGCAATGCGCCACCTTTACGGCACAGATGCTTTGCCCCATGGTGCGCCGCATTGTAAATGCGGCACACCATGGGTGGCGGAACAGCGGCACAAAATAACTGGTGCATCCCTGGGGATGCGCCAGTTATCATAAATCTGCCCCTTTATTTTAGCTGCCTCCCACGCATGGACGTTGATTCACCATAATGCAAGGGGTAGTGGAAGTGACATCACATGCCCTTTGACCTTCACTCATACACATGCTTACACAGACACACCTCACCCTTACATACACTGTCACATAAAACACTCTCACATACACGCACACAGCATAACATACATTTTAACATTTTTTTCTTACCTCTGCTGCCATGGAAGGCCTTAATCCAGCTACGGGCTCCATGTTCTAGTCCACTAATAGTGATATTATATTGTTCACTAATACTGTAACCAACCAATGTCCATAACACTGTGTTCTTGGCACTTATTTTGCCACCTCTGAGGACAGTGGTTGCCATGACAGAGCCAGGGATAACAAGGGGCAAGCCAGGGATCTTAGTGTAACCCCTGGCTTACCCTAAAGGACATTCATGCCACCTAAATCTGCCTCTGTTTCTTTAGACATCATACTAGAGGTAAAAATGCCTTCCCGATTATTTTTTTTTTAAATCTCCCACTTTCCTGTTCTACATTATTAGTATGTATGCTATCTGAAGACATCTAAACCAGATCTGCAAGGCATATAAATAAAGGTATCCATAATTAAAATTGTCTCATAATCTATATTTTAATGGAGCAGGTGAACTGGAACATCTGCCTCGGAAAGTCTTCTGACCCAGTGGCGGCTGGTGACATTTGAAAGTGGTGAGGCGTAGCGCCCGTGCCCGAACACCCCAACCCCCCTGAAAAAATTGAAAATCGAGTGGACATATGGTCAGTGCTGCTGTTAAACCACCATCATAAAGGAAAGTGCAGACAAGTTCATAATATTAAACAAACTGAGCTCTCTCCATGCGTTTATTTAAAGCACAGCCTCAGAATTCTAAACCATGCGCCAAAAATAAAAGCAGTTTAAAAAGCCAGTTTACACAAAGGCTGTACTGTAAAATGCAGTCTGGTGCCTTTCCATCTTTCCCGAGTCGTTGTTGAGATGGAGCCGACATCCATCCAGCAGCCCTGGCAATTGGCCGAATGTTTACAACCAGTAAAATCCTCAACTACCTGCCTAGCCTCCTCATAAGGTGGAAATGATTTAGACCCACCTATTGCCTCCAGCTTGTACGATGGTAATGAAAACAAATTTTTCTAACCAACCATTGTTTCTGCTGTATCAAGCCTCACCGAGATGATGGCAAACAGCCTATTGAATAAGGTGCAGCTTGCGGCTCGGTCAGGGGAGCCCCACTTGCCACAGTCACAGCCAAGACAACACCTCAGCCCAGCTCAAGCTTCTATGGCTCCCACGGCTGAGGGTTACCATTCACCACTCCTGCTCCGAGCCGTCCCAAGAACTTGCCTGCCTTGTTATTTGTTTCTGCGGCATGCTGGCAGGCCGTGCCTCCTTCTACAGGCATGATTCCCTCGGGGAGACTGCCCTGCAGCCCCCAAACGTCACCACAACATTACACAAGACATGAGGGCGCGGCCGGCATTACGGGTGGGGGGGGGGGAGCGGGATAAATACAATAAATAAAATGTAAAAGTCAAACTTACCTTCTTCCCGCCTTCACCGACTCCGAGACTCCACCAGACTCCCGCCGACGCCGTCCTGTTCTTACTTTCGAATTCCGTGCTCGTCGTCACGCGGGAAGGCTGCAGGCAGCCTGCCTCCACCACAGCACAGCGCTGTGATTGGTTCGGCCGGCTTCCCCAACACCACGTCATTTCTCTGTATGCTGCAGCATACAGAGAGCAGGGAGAGTGGGAGGGGTTACTCGAAGGCAGGGGGAGCGACTTGGCCACTGTTCTTAATACAGTTAATACTGTCTGTTTGGACAGCCTCTCAGGCTGCTCAAACAGACCGTATTAACAACAGTGGGAAAGCCACTCCCCCTGCCCTCGAGTAACCCCCCTCCCACTCTCACAAGCAGGAACTTCTGCTTTCTCGCCGTGCGAGAAGGCAGAAACAAATGGTAGTTCTCTACTATTTGTTTCTGCCTTCTCGCACGGCGAGAAAGCAGTGGGGCGGCGCCCAAACGCCCCCATGAAGGATCCGCCACTATCTGACCCGATTCGCCCTTCCACGGAATTTAAGCAGACTGAGGTCGGTCTTGCTTCTTATGGGGATCGGGAATATTATTTAACCCGTAACATACCCAACTGAGCTGAAGTAGGATAGCAGCAAGATTAAACTGGTGATCACATCTATATATGGTCCCGTATCCCGACTCCGTTAAGTAGTGCATAGGAGTTTTGAACCTGGCAAAGATAACCATAAAATGGTATCGTGGAAAGAGTTTTGAAGTCTTGAGGTCCCTGGGCGACCTGAAATGAGATTTGTAACTTGTTTGTGAGATTCAGATTTTTAATCCTGAAGAAGGTGTTGGCTCTTTAAATATGTGCCGAACCGAAACGCGTCGATGTAAATTATGAGTCACGATACGCTAAGTCTGTGAAACAACTACTCCAACTACGATAATGTTACATGTTTTGGAGTTTGATTGCGTTTTGGACTAGTGTACTTGCTTCATCCTAATTGGAACTATTTTCCATATTTTTGTCTCCCACTTTGTGTGTTACTGTTTATGGGCTATGGGCTAAGTTGCGCTATATAAGTTTATTTTCATTCATTCATTTTCATTCATTCATTCATATGTGGATTATTGTATCATTTTTATTGATTAGCATTGTATACTGTGTTCTTTAATATATACTGAAATAAATTGTACACTTTTTATGACTTTATTATCATTTTTACTCTTCACTCCTTGCTCAATTTTGTATTGAATGTTGTGGATATAAGCGGTGTGGCTATTGTAAATTCACCCAAAGGGGAAACTTTGCTTTGACAATTTGTCTTTTGGTACCCTACCCCTTTGGACTTTGGGTCCCTCTCTTTTACTAGAGGTCAATGTCAAAACCAGGGCATTGTGGTCACTGTCTTTCCTCCGATAAACCTGGAAATCCAGAACCCTATCCCAGGTTCTAAGTTCAACCAAAATATAGTCAATTAGGGAGTTTTGCCCCTCTCTATTAAACATTGAGGAACCAGGTCTATCTGAGTTTGTCCTCCCATTACAAGCCCTCAAGGACGCTGAGCAGGGTCAACCAAAGATTCAAGATGTGTGAGTCTGGTTTCTATCGTAGTGAGTCCATCGTAGATAGGGAGACAAGTCTTTGTGAAAATAAGTTCTAATTTAGTCCAAAAGTCTGCTCCCAGCTCAGTAAGGCCCACATCACTGAAGCTCGTTATAGGCGTAGTCGCTTGTGCAATGGGCAGACATGTGGCAGGGCTGTTTAGTGATCTTATAATTTGACTCTCCCCCGCAATATTGCGTTTTGGAATTTTCACCTTGCTGTTATTCAGAGGGGCACCTCCTTGCTTCCTTTTTGAGATTGGATCAACTGATCAACCCACCAGTTTAGAGCTATATTTAGCTCGTGTTATTGGTCTTGGAGTCGATGATCCTGAATGCTCCTGATTGTGATCAGATGTACCTTGGGTGGCTAAAGCAGCGTCCGTGAGAGCAAGGGCAGTAGGCGAACCTCCAACGGCTTGTGATAAGTTGCTCCCTTCTCCAGTAGCACCTGACATAGCAGAATGTGACCCTTGTTGATAATTTGGCGACAGTGCATGTACCAGCATACCCATAGATGACCGTTTGGCGAAAGCAGGGTCCATAGATAGCCTCCTTTTGGTCAGTTCAATTTCGTGGGCCAACACGGATGATGCCCTCGTCAGAAATTGGTTCAGAGTACCAACTATTGACCCGCCATTGATAGACTTCCTACCCTTCCCCGCCTTGGAGGTAGTCATTACAGTAATGGGCTGGGAAGCGGCCATTGCAGTACACACTTCCAATAGTTATTGCGTATAGGTAATAATTATGTAACAACTGCCAGTCTATGCCATATGTTCTAACCTTTGATTACAGATGAAAGGGGGGGCCCGGTCCCGTCCTCAATTGTTCTCTAACGGGCTCAAAACGGGCCCGCCCTTGGCCCGGGCTTCGCCCGGCGCACGCCCGCGCACGTCCCCTGTAGCGGGGGGAGTGCACAAAGATATAGGCCGTAAGCGGCAAGCAAAGGGGGCACAGGTGCCGCTGATTGCAGGGCTCCTGGGAGTTAGAGTCCCACTGACACTCCCCACACGGCCTCTGATTAGCGGGCAGGTCCCAGGCAAGTTCACTGCTGCGAGCGGCTCCCGCGGAGCGGGGGCAGCGAACAGTTTTCAGGTGGCAGGCAAAGGGGGCACAGGTGCTGCTGATTGCGGGGCTCCTGGGAGTTGGAGTCCCGACGACACTCCCCACACAGCCTCTGATTCACGGGCAGGTCCCAGGCAAGTTCACTGCTGCGAGCATTCCATTGTGTGGCATTTATGAGAAATGATTCTAATAATGAACTTAGAAACATTCATGCCACTCCACCTCAGTGGCGTAGCTAGGCCTTAGGCCATCCGTGGCGGCCTCTGTGCTCGCCGCCCGGGGCGGCCTGATCAAAGAGCTGGTGGTGCTGGCGATTTATGCGGTAGCAACGGCCACAGGTAAGAGTGGGGGGTTAAGAGTGCTGCCGATTCTTGAGACCGCGACGGCCGCAGGTACGAGCGGGCGAAGGGAGGCCAGCTGCTGCCTCAAAACTCATGCCACCTGGGGCGGTCCACCCCCCCCCAACTACGCCACTGCTCCAACACTATTCTGATAGCTAATAGTGAAACAAGACGAAAGTCAGTTGTCTTTTTGCTGCTAGATGTGGCCTTTGAGTCAATATACTGTTTTGTTTTAGTGCATCACACATCCTTAACTGGTGTATTTCCGTGTGCTGTCATGTGACAATGAGGGAAAAATGTATCTGCCTAGGATCATACAATGTGGTCAAGTGGAAGCCAGCATTTTTTTCCAGTTTTAAAAGAGAATTTATTGAATATAAATATAAGATATAACAGCAGTAAGACACAATATATAAAAAAGATCGAATGCAAACATTTCATACAGGAGGAAAGAGGGATGAGGGATGGAAGGGTAGAAAGAGGAGGAGAAGGTTACATTATCTGGTAAAGCTGATCTTATATTTACAACAAAACAATTGAGTAACAGTAATTATCTGTAGTAGTAACTTATGTTATATTCATGATATAAAACAAATGATACAACATTTATTAATGGTTAACTTCAAGGAGGCTTGGGTACTTTTTCATTGCTAGGATTATGTAGGGGTAAATATTTTTCAGACGTGTTAAAGAAATTGATAATAGGAAACCATAGTAATCTCGTTTGATAGCAAGTGCAATTGGGTGAACGTAAGCCCTATCTAATCTATGGTTATAACAAACTCCATACCACCATGCTTGAAATTAAACATTTGAAGCGTTTTTCCATGACTTGGTGATTTGTTGAAATGCTACAGAAGTGGAAGCCAGCATTGATGTAAAGCTTTCTGCTTGTACAATTTGGCCACTGCATGGTTATCTCTTCCTTTCTCCCTTTTTAGACCAAAGCGTATGCCTTGTGCTTAATTCTTGGAGGTGCTAAATCAGCACCATGTAGTAAATACATCCGGGCTATGTACGTTTCACAAGGATTTGTGGTGGCATTGTTTAGGAGGGTTTTGCTTTCATGCAGAAGTTAAAATGTAACCCAGAACAACCATCTTTGGTCAGTGCATTGAGCCCATTTGTCCCACTTAGTTAAAAATCTTTAGTCATCACCATCCATTTGATAATTATTTCCCCACACACTCCTCACCATTCCAAATACTCATTCATGTTTTGAGGCATCCATCCATTTAATGATGGGACAAGTTTTGTGTGGGGGCTGGCAAACCTGTAGAAGTTTTGGGGCAGGCACACATTTGCACACTCACCTACGCTCATCCATGAGCACCCACACTCACACCCATCCAGTCACAAGCATCCATGTGCAGACATACTCACACTCATCCATTCACAAGCAGACATGTGCACACATATTCACAGCCATTCATTCACAACCACACACTTAAACACATAATCACACTCATCCATTCACAAGCAGACACGTTCACACATATTCACAGCCATTCATTCACATCCACACACTTAAACACATACTCACACTCATCCATTCACAAGCATGCATGTGCATACACTCACACTACTCAGTCACAATCGCATACATGCACACACTTACACTCGCCCATTCTCAGCGCGTGCGTGCAAATACACATACATTCTTACATACACACATGCAGCAAAACATTTATTAACTTAACCTCTTAAGTGCTGCGTCGGGGCATTGGCCGACGGCAGCACTACCTCCCCAGTGCTGCGCACGACCATTGGACGTCCATTCAGCACTAGTTCCAATGGACAGCGCAGCACTGGGGAGGGATGTTTTCGCGCATTTAAGGTGTTAACCGGCCCTGGCTATATTGACAGGACCAGCGGGAGGTGGGAGGAAGAAGCATGATGGCCCATGAGGAGCTGGAGGCTTCCAGAAAGAAAACAGGAAACAGGAAATTCTGCTGCCTCTCATTTGCTAACCTTGTCAAGAGTTAGCCAATCAGAGGAGGAGGACGTTCCCTAATACGCCACAATGTGGGGTGGAGTCATTGAGACTTCCCTGCACCCGTAATGACAGGCTCCCTCTTCAAGGGAGTCTGTAATGAAAATTGTGTTGTAAAGCACACCATATTTGCACTTGTTTTCAAACATTTCTTGGAGGGGAAACCCCTCGAACCCCCCTTGCAGAGGTCAGACTCACTTGTTGCGCTTGCTGGCTCATTCACAACGTACAATTTGAGGGCTGGTGCTTTTGGTTCCTAGTCTGGTCCTGTTTCCCTTCCAGTACAAAAAAACAGTAGGGTAAGATATACATTAAAACTTTGTAAACATTGGATGTGTGCTGTACAGTCCAGCACTCTTGCTAGGGTCGGGGAAATTAAAACAATTCTACAAGTTAATGGCTGCCTCAAGGAGATTGCATTTTTTAATGCTAGTAGATAGTTATTTGTACAATAAAAACAAGGGTAGTAGTGTGGGAACACTCAAGTACCACCCATAGGACTCACCTTGACACAAAGTTAGGCAAACCAGTGTAATAGCACTAATTTGTGTTATATGTAGACTATTTTAAAGTGCAAAAACCATTTTGGTCTGGAAAGGAAATAACACATCAACACTTTAGCGCTGGATTGGCGTCTTTGTACTGGCGTAAAGTGTTGTTAAATCTGCTCATTGCTAGATAGAGCTATGGGTCAGAGTGCACCTGTAGGATCCAAGGAGCCAGTGACTCTGCAGCACTTGTTGATGGCTACAGCGGGGCACTTAAGACCTCTTCATGCAATTACACTATTCCCAAAGGCCTCCTGGACAGTTCTCTTGTTCACTGTAATCAATGCTGGGCCATACCCCTATAATGCAAAACCAAAGGGGATGACGGACGGAGTGTTGAACATTGCAAGCACTCACCCCAGTCAACTGATCTGGGTTTAACCCCTTCGGGGCTGATGACGAGCTGGGCTCGTCATAGCGTAGCCTCCTCGCACGCTGATGCCGAGCCCAGCTCGTCACGTAACATGGGATTTAGTAAATCATCGCGTAGGAGGGGAATTGCGCTAGCGCGCATGTGGTTAATAAATCATCATTCTTTAGCTCACTCCGCCACCCCAGTTCAGACATGGCCATATGCAAATCAGTCTGACCCTGTGCCTCATGGGAACAGTCCAGCCCAAACTGCCAAGCCATGTCTTCCCTGGACCGTAAACAAGCATTCTGGGACCGGTTTCTGGCTAATCTTTTTGCATACCCCTATAATGAGCATGAACAAACTCTGAAAAGGCCACTGTCACTTTATAGGCCTTACTAAATTACAATAAAATGTGAGAATGTATCCTCATAATCACTCTTGTAAATATTGCTCTTGACTATGAAGCACACTGTTTACAAAGTTATTCTCAGCAGTAAAATTAAGTTTACTGCAGAAAGTACCTAATTTACCCTTGAATGGAATTCACATTTAATAATGAGATTCTCTCCACCACTCATGGTTTGCCTTGGAAGTTTGGGAATTCCCTCAAACACACTTGCAGACATTGCCGAAGTTATATTCTCCTCTTCCAACTTTACAAATGGTCAGACATTTACACCACTCATTCTGCACTAACTCCACATCTAGGAATGGAAGGGGAACAGCTTATCTCATATTTGCTGAGTTCAATGGAGAAGAGTTTTCACCCACCCAGAGATAGGGCATTTCCAAAAGAGGATCCAGTTCTCCTGTGCAGAAATTTGCACAATGTAGTAATCTGCACAGGTGAAAAGGATTCCTTGGGACATGTTACACGGCATTCCGTACTATCCTGGAAACCTGCACTTGGCGTACGTTTCTAGGCACAGAATGGGAATAATTGTGTATGGGAAAAAAATAAAAGTTAATTCCCGCACAGATGGAAATCTCCACCTGTGCTTATAAGTTTTAATTCCCAGCTAGGCCCCATATGTGACTACCTCGAGGTCCTACGCCAAAGCATGTGCCAGAGATAACAAATGATGCAATGGGAGAGACTATCGCTCAAGAGTGAGTGAATGAATGAATGAATGAATGAATGAATGAATGAATGAATGAATGAATGAATGAATGATGGATTTGTAAAGCGCATGGCTGCCCTTAGGCTTCCCAGCGCTGTGCTGTCAAATACTGAGTTTGGGCAAGTTAGACCTTACAGATATTGCGTGAACAGCCATGTTTTGATTTTTTTGCGGAATTGTGGCTCCCCCTCTATCCGCCTAAGTTCCAGTGTTAGGGAGTTCCATAATTTGGGGGCCAGGTGGGAGAAGGATCTTTCTCCCCATTTTTCCCTGCAACCCTTGATCTGTACTAGCCTCTCTTCTGCGCTGGAGTGCAGCTGTCTCTTTGAACTATAGGGGGAGATTAGGGGCCAGATGTATCAAAGGTTTTTGCTTATTCTGTGTCTATGGGAAAATGTGTTCATACATATGGCCCCAGATTTCTTATTTTTTTGGGGCCTTTCTTGTGTAATGTTCTGTGAGTTATGACCAAAATGTTGAACTTTATTCTGGCCTCTACTGGGAGCCAGAGAAGTTTCCGCAAACAATGAGGAAACTGGAAAGCATAGTATTTGGTGTTTTTTTTATGTCAGCTTGATGCCATTGGTGATATGCTATGAGTGATATTATGGATGATGTCAATTTTGATTCTAAGGTTTTTTTCTGAGTATACATACCAGTGATGGATGGAATGCTTGAATTAATCTCAGCCACTGGTAATCACTCAGCCTGCATCCCAATCCATGGTTATTTTGCACACTGGGCCACCTGTTTGGACCCAGCTCTATGCAAATCTATCTTTACCTTGCTCCAATAGGAACAGTCCAGCCCGAACTGGCCAGGTCCTCCCTGAACCGTAACACAAGCAGCCCAGGACTGGTTTCACCCTAGTTATGGGATCATCAGCTATGTACAGCTTGGCTCCAGTGACACAGTGACCCAGGTCTGCGCATCCCATCACACTTATGGCGACACAATAAGTATACAAAACAGTGGTAGAAAGAATGCTTAAATTAATAGCCCTGATAATCACTCGGGCCGCAGGGTCAAGACTGATTTGCATATAGCTGGGTCCAAACTGAGGTGGCATGTGAGCAAAAGAACAATGGGTTAGGATGCTACCCCAGGCTATTGCCAGTGGTTACACTTATTGAACAGGGGCGGCTCCTCCATTAGGGTGGAGGAGCGTCGCCCCACTGCTTTCTTGCAGTGCGAGAAGCAGAAACATAAAATGGTAAAACTATCATTTTATGTTTCTCCTTCTCGCACTGTGAGGAAGCAGAAAGATTTGGATGGGTGCGGGATGGTGGGCAGGTCTGATGGAGGGCAGGGGAGGAGTGGCTTGTCCAATGCTGTTGGCCCTGACTGTTTGGACGGCCCTCTGGGGCTGACCAAACCAGTCATGCGCACTCTGCCTTTTCTGTATGTAGCCAACATAGAGAAAATGGCCTCCCCATAGGCGCCTGGCTGGGCGCCGTTCCCACCAATCACAATGCTGCCATTGCAGTCTTGTGATTGGCGTAGGGAAGGGGAGGTCACGCCTTGGGCGGATTAATTTGAGCGGTTGGTCAGAGTCCTCTGGCAGTCTAGAAGTCCGAAATATTTCTAAGTGCAAATTTTGTGAGATTCAAGAATAATTCTTTCCTGACACCACTATGGCTCACCCAATCTCAGGGACAGCACTAATGGGTCAGGACTCACCACAGCAGAGGCCACCACCAAGGTCCAGTCCTCTTCCAGTTGCATCTGGTCACTGGTCACTTCAGGAAATATGTGGAGGGCAAGAATCAACGGTTGACTCTAATGGCCGCACCTCTAAGCTGTGTTCCTGTTGTAAATAATCAAGTAATGTAGTTACAATTGATGTGCACAAACTGCTCCTGCACCTGCCGTTGGGAAATGCAAACTGCCAGGCAGATACACAAAGAATGAGAACAATTGGAGCAGTGCACTACCCTGGTCGTTTGTTTCAATAACAACAGATAGTCATTTGCCTTGTATGAAAAACGTTTTTTATTCAGATAATCCAACATATATGTGCAAACAGCCTCAGCCAGCACGTTTTGTTCAACAGGATTGAACTTCATCAGGGCGTTTGTGTATGCTGGACAGTTTAAATATGATCCGTAGTCGCAAGATCTCCAATAACCTTGAAGTAATATAGGAGCAATCACGGATGGTCTGGCGGTCATTATCCAGAGGCGGTACAAGGAAGGAGTACAGATACACCAGGGCTCCAGATCCTTCTATTAGGGCCCTTATCAAGGAGGCTTTTTTTATTGCTCTTGGAACTGCCAGACCACCCGCAACCGCTCCTACACTACTTCACGGTCACACTCTTATTGGAGACCTTGCGACTACGGATCATATTTGAACTGTCTAGCATACACACACTGAAACAGACGACCAGGGTAGTGCACTGCTCTAATTGTTCTCACACTTCGGCAAATATGCCTCTTGCAGCTTGTTGTGAAATGTAGGAGGTTAGTCAACGGCCCTTCGAGTCTACTTCTTTGTCCTAGGAACAAGTGGATGTAGGTCCAGCACTTCAGGTCTCATCAAGGGTCTCAAACAGAAGGTGCAATCTTTTTCCGATCTTCCACTGATCGAGAAAGTGTTCCTAGGAGCTGGTGGTGAGGTCTATTTTTGTACAAGCAATAGTTAGTGAATGGGATGACTCATCTACACTCCCTAACCAATGGGAAAGAAATTCAGAGGGGCGACACTACCCACTTTTACAGCACATCTTGTGTCCTTTACTGTAATATGTCCCAGAATGCACTATTCTAGGAGGAATCCAAAATGGCCCTTGGAAGAAGCTTGTGCACCAGGTAGGGTTGTGTTTAGGAAAATGTGTAGTGCAATCCTCCCAAGCTACCACAAACTGAATTTGGACCAGCTCCCTTCTGACGCTAGTTTTCTCAGAGGACAGCCAGAGCCTTCCACTGTGTATATAGCATTTGGGGGTTTGTCACTGCAGGGACATGGTAACGATACATTTATACATGTTACACTTTTAAATACCATGCACCATACCTTGTTGGCTACAAGACCTACATAAGGAGGAGTTGTTAATATTCAATATACTATATGCTTACAGGAGAGTTTAATATGCCAACCAGGAACTAGCTACTTTTTACATCTTCTAGGGGGTCTGAGAATATGCACCAGGTACTGTAGAGCAGGGCCTCTTTGTGCAGAGTTTAAAAACATCCAAAACATTTCAGAAAACAATATAAGTGACCACCCAAACGAGTCGTTTTTTTCACATCTCTGTTTTCCTGATATACATCAACATGTATCAATAGGAAGCAATACAACTTGGCAAGGGTATCCATCTGAGTAGTGATGTTCTAGCTCAAGAAACATTGCATCACAAACTCTCCACAAAGATCCTCTGGGCCGCAAGGTAATTTATACCCAGATATCCAAGATGGACGCCATCTCTACAGAACACACAAGAGTTCATAGCCTCCTTAAATTGTAGTTAATTCACAGAACACTGCCACATATGACGTTTTCCACGCGCAGGCAGCCTCAGCTGAGACAGACCAGGCACTCTGTGATGACTGCCAGTCTTCCCTCCCCTGAAAGAGCAGTAGTGTAATGGAATTGTAGTATTCCCCACCCCACACTCAACCAATGCTAAGCAGTGTCTCCAGAGCTGCTGCCAGACTGCTAAGCAATGGGCATCTTTAAGACTTTCAAAGGAAGCCTGCAGCAACATTGGTTAATACCATCCTCCACAGAGCGCCCTCTCGCCGATAGTCAAAGTTGTGCTTTGATTTATTCAACATCTTATTTGTATTATTTAACATAACTGCCCACTTAGGGTAAACAAGCTGAAAAGTAATCATGAAATTAAAACTGTATCTACTGCACACTTGAGGAGCATTGTTTACAAACTTACAGTTAAAAGCAAATAGGCCCTCAGTCCAGGTGACTAAGAAAGTATCATGTTATGTTATATGCATTTATTAAGCGCACAAATCATCCCCCGGGGGATCTCTCCGCTCATAAGCAGCGTTGTGACCGACAACAGCTCCGCAGTGAAACTCAATTCAAACATTTAACAAATAACTTGTGTACATCTTCCCTGGAAAGCATTGGGTCAACGTCCGGTTTTTCATTTGCAGTATACGCTCTCATTCAAGTCATGAGGTCCTAATGAGAACCCCCCCAACTTGTCAGGGGTTCGAAACGCGTAGACCGTTTTTCAACACCATAAGATCTTGAATTCCAAATAGTTTATTGTGAATCCCTAAAAAATAGGTTATTCAATCCAAGGTTTACCTCTATGGTGTTCCCCTTCCCTCAAAAATGTATTTTGTGACATTCCAAATTGTAAATATTGACTTTTGTATGTATGGTGTGTATGAGAGAGTGAGCTTTGAATGTAAATGTTGATCAACTATGTATGATTGTCTGTTTTTTTCACTAACGTGTTTTTCTCACTATTGTCTGTTTTATGAAAATGTCATTTTTATGAATATTGTACCCTGTATTGTTTGTGTTTTCTAAATTGTGTTGAATCTTTGGTGAACTTTAACCAACAAATTTTTCCCCAAAAACTTTCATAAAAATAAAAGTGATTGAATCTGTGAAATTTGTCATCGTCCGCACTTAGTTTAATTCTTTGCGCGCAGGAAACTGAAGCTAAATAGAGGTCACAGTACTGGCTCTTGTGTTGTTGTGTAGTGCTAAAGAGGCTTGGCCTTACTGTGGGAAGCCCACACCCAGTGTTGTTTTCTCACTGAATTCAAATACAACATGGTTCACATGGTACTCAACTCAAAGGGTGCCTTTTGTTACGCTTCATGCAAAAAATGTAGGGTCATATTATCAACGGCCAGCGATAATTATCGCTGGCCGTGCTTAGCGATAATAATATTATTGCAGGCTATCTCTGGAATTTATCTCCCTGGTAGCTCGTTATTGACAAGGCATTTCCCTAGGGCGATAAAAATTCCAGAGATAGCGAGGTTATCGCCCTTTTCAGGGAACATCGCTGGTTTTCCAGCGATGTTCCCTGCAAAACGTCAATACTCTTGCTGATACAACCCACAGGGTCGTATCAGCATAATCCACCCCCTATGTTAGGGATGGCTAAGTCAGGATTTTAACAGTCGTTAGATTTTGGCAAAAACGGCTGTTTTCGCCAAAATCTAACATGTGCTAAAATCATGTAGGCTGCCTTGTAAATATTGCGATGTAAACATCAGCAATATTTGCAAGGTAGTCCTTTGGGGTACGCCCAGTAACGCCCACTTTGCATCTCATTGGAGATGCAAAGGGAGGCGTTGGGAAAAAGGGTGCTAACATGTGATTATCCATGTTGGGGCGCTGGTTTTATCTCCCCCTTTTTGCTTTCTAAGCCAAAAAAGTGGAGATAAAGCCCTTGTAAATATGCCCCCTAATTCTGTTTGAGTCCAGTCCAAAAACTCAAACTGTCTCTGTTGTGAGGCTTTGTTGGATTGACAGAAAATGCAATGTACAAATTCTGTAATGAGTACGTCTTTGGAATCTAAACAGACTACTTCCTCGGATAGCATTGGGGTATTAATTAGGAGGATACAAGGCAGCTGTTGACATCATTTTTCCTTAGCCTCAGAAAATTTTCACATCTTTGCACGTTAGGCGACCAAGACAAAATCAGTTCTGAGAAGCTGAGCTCTGAAGAGCATTTGGCTGGAGGGGTAAGGTTTTTATCTTACACTCTTAAATTGAAGAACCGAGCATTCCTGTCTGCTGTTCGAACCAGGAAAACAGCTGCTTTGCCTAAAAATGCATTAATTAAGAAAACAGCGAAGGAATGGGTTTTTGCAGAGCAAGTAATGTGCTCCAGCCTACAGACACTTGAATAAAGTGTGCATCGTCACACAACCTTCACCAGGCTTACTCCATGTACTTCGGCTGTGTTCTCAAATAAATGTGTGATGCTGTTACAGCCTCACCATATCAGGTTAGGGTCCAAGTCATATTTGTGGGCAGCTTTGGATGAAAACTGAATGAACATAATGTATCAGGACAGAAGTTTCTAAAGGTGCAGAATGGCTTTTTTTGAAAAACAAAAGGTACATTTCAAGACATAATATTCACAAAAAAAGAAGCAGACCTTGTATGTCAAATAATGCATCCCAAGTACAACCTTGAGAATTTAATTCTGCATAGCCAGATAAATGTGTCATCACACCCTGGAAAGAAAAAACTAAATTAGGTTTAACATTTTCTGTAGCTTAATGCAACCATGTACCATACCGTTGCAGAGAGCTAACTCTACATTTAATGACACTGACAGATTCATTAGCCACAACACCTACAATAGAGTTGTCATTAGAACTCTGGAATGTCGTTACAGGAGTATAATTAGTTCGGTGTTACCTAAGTCAACCTGGGTTCTCCTGCCGTCACTGTCAATCAAACCAAAGATGTAAAATGTAACTTCCGGAACACTGGGGGATTTTTCTCCAACCTTTATCATTTGGGTGTATTCAGTCATATATGGATGTATGACGGTACAACGCGTACCGTCACAACGCATCCCTTTACACCGCATCCCTTACAACGCAAGTCGTTACCACGACTTGCGTTGGGGACGCGGATTTCGAATAGTATAATTTACTATTCTAACACCAGTCCCCTTAGACCCTAGGGAAGGTGTTGGGATAGTAAATTAACTATTTTTAATCCTTTAGCGCCCTCCAGCGCAAGTCGTGGTAACTACTTGCGTTGTAACGGCCGCGTGGTAAAGGTACTGCGTGGTAAAAACTTAGTGGTAAAGGATGTTTACCGTCATAGATAAAGTTCCTGTCTCAAACTTCAGTTCTCCATATATTTGCCAAAACTACCCACCTCCTGCTGTCTTATCTATACTCTTATATTTTCTTCCCCATCATCGTATACTAAACAGCACCCCCTAACATTTGTTAAGGAGTTTGCAAGTCAGCAATTTTTGCCACAACCAGATGTAAGAAAGAGGCTGAAAGCTGATTGACTTATTAGTTCACTTAACACCAGGTTAACCGAAATATACATTTTATATATGGTAATGGGTACTTCCTTACGTGTTAATAAACATCCACCCTCTTAATTGGGTGTAGCGCCCCCTAACGTTTGTTGATGGGGTTGCAGTCAGCAAACTGTGCATGACCAAACATAAGAAAGAGGCCGAACTTGCCATATAGGGTCACTGAACTTGATATATCTTTTTTTACGTATGGAAGATCTTACTTTGGTCCTATTAATGCAAAGTCACACAATACACCATCGCATCACATTGCATTAGGTGACACGAGACATCTACTGATTCCAGGTATATATAAAAATATGGACCTGTAACATGTACATCATTGCAAACACATATTTTAAGCACTTTATTTCAATGTACTTTTAAAGCTTGAGCGTAAATATATGCTGAGATCCAGAATGGCTCATGCGCCCCTATAATACGCCACGTTACATAAATTGCACTGGTCCCTGGGAGAGGTGTGGCGCAGCAGCCAGAGCGACTGACTTTGGTGTGTGGGGCTCACGGTTCGATCGCCAGCTCAGCTCAGCATCATGTGAATCTGGGCAATAGCTCACTTACAGCCTAATTCATGAAGCTGAAATCGGCTCGCAAAGGGCCAGATTCTGAGAATCTGGCCCTTTGCGACTGAGAATTTTGCATTTGGGATTCATCATCCCAAATGCAAAAATCTGTAATTGCGTTTTCGCAAATTTGCGATGGATTACATTTAAGGAATCTCTATTTGAGATTCCTTAAATGCAATTCATCATCCATTTAAAAATTGCGAAATCGCAATTTCGGGCCGCTATTTACCGCGAGGTCAAACCTCGTGGTAAATAGCGATAACTCAGAAAAATGCTTTTAAAAGCATTTTTCTGAGTTGCATGTTGCACACACACATGTCCTTTGGACATGTGTGTGCGCAACCCCTGTTCATATTAGCATTTAAGGGGTGCTACAGGGTGTCCTTTGGACGCCCCTGGCACCCTTTCAATCGCTATCTTATTTGCGATTAGCTAATTGCTAATCGCAAATAAGGAATACTCCCCATTCATTCCTATGGGCCTTTTGGAATGAATGGGGAGTTATTCCTTATTTGCGATTAGCAATTTGCTAATCGCAAATAAGGAATTAGTAGGAATCACATTTTTTTTGCATATTCCTACATGAATCCCGTTTGCGAGTCATAGCGAATCGCTATTAGGGGCTCGAAAAACGGGAGTATGATGAATCAGGCTGTATATCTCCCCGACGGCCCGGAGTGCCTGGATACCCCTAGTTTTCAAATGTGGAATTATTCAAATATTGTACCAAATGACTGGTGCAAAATGTCATTTTTACATTGGTCTATCGGCGCACATGTAGTTTTTGCATGGGTCAAGTAATGTAAGTGTTGTTTTTGCACAAATTGTCCAGTACAAAGGTCAGTAAAAACTGCACTGCACTGCCGCAAAATTTCTCAGCCCTGCTGCACTTTGTGTAATTCTGCCCAAACAGTACCTATACCATTTACAAAGTTATCATTGCGTTGGGTGTGGATTTTCTGTTAATAATTTACTAATGACTGCAAATTGTCAGGAAAGTAGTTCAAAAGAAAAAAATCTGTATGTAGCAAATATACTATGATTTTTTTTGTCAATATGTTCTGCCACTGATTTCCTCAACTCAGAAATGAAATTTAGTAATTTGTAGGAACCTGGGAGTGATGTAATGTTACAGATAAGTAGAAATGTGTGACACACTTCAGACAGAAGAAGTGCGGAGGTAGCTCCTCTCTTATTTGGCAGCCCGCGTTTCTAAGGACTTTGTGACATTTAAGAGACTTCTTAAGACCTGGCTCTTCAGTTCTGCTTTCTAGTACCACTGCTATTTAGGGATCAGACTTGCTAGGTAGCGCCTGAACACTCTTTCAGTAGCTGCCTCGCTCAATAAATCCTTTATAATAAAAAAATAACAGGCACAATAAATACTTATGTACATTCTTCATACACGTATTGCAGGTTTCTATGTATTACAATATTTGCGAAACAGCCTTTACAACGAGTAAGTAAGTAAGTAAGTCAGTAGTTTTTATTTGCAGTTAATTAAAACCATTGCAGTACAAACATACAAATTTAAAACTAAATCTACATGCATTGGTAAAAATAGTATATCATAAATCACAGTTTTTCATTTTTTTTTTTAAATCATAAAAATGTATACTTTTTTGGCGACCTTAAGTGGAAATAGATACAGGTTTGTAAACCCAGTATGTCATAAATCACAATTTTTCATTTCATTTTAAAATCCTAAAATGTATGCTTTTTAGCGACCTCAAGTAGAAATAAGTACCGTTTTGTATTATAATACCATCTAAAAGGCAATTAGGAGTCAAGTCTTGGCATTTTCCTTTCCACCACCTTCATAAACTTCACAAGACTACAGTTCAGCTGTGGATCGTGGGGTGCAGAGCAGGCAAGAACTGCTTGTCTTCATGAGCGTATCCCACGCTGATTAAAATGGGATTTTAGCAGATGTTTTCCTTCTTCCAACAGTTTGTCACAGGAGCATAACAAATGCAGCATATCCTCTGGCGCTGAACCACATAACCGACAAAGGGAGCCCGCCTTATCCTTTAGCCAGTGTGGAACATACGGGATACAGGGTAACAGGCCTAACCTGTGGCTCACTGGTTAGAGGCGGCAGACCCGAGAGCAGAGGACGGCCCGGGACCAGGGTTCAATTCCCGGCGCGGCAGGTTTCTGGACCAGGGTCAGCGGACTCGATAATTCTCTCGCCTCGGTGCCCACTCTGATCAGCGATCACACTCGGCAACTCTGGGCATTAGCTTGCCTCATCTTCACTAACGGCCCCACCAGACCGCCGGGGATGCCTGGTCTCACCCTGGAGATACCCATTAAGGGACCATCTCTCAGGGAAGCCAGGAAGGGTTTCGCAGCGGTCGAAGCGCCTTGGGACCCTACGGGTAAGTAGTGCGCTATATAAATGCCAATACATTTACATTTACATTTATTTACTTTCAAATCTTCATTTTAACAGATTTAGCATAACCCAATTCAAGGTAGCTCTGTGGTGCTTGTGTGGGATACGAGTTCAGGGTCATCCAGCCGTGTGACCTTTTCATGAGGGATGCCTTGTCTTCAACTCACGAAAGATGTTTGATTTACAACAAGGTCTTTACCGCGTTTGCCTTTACCACACATTTTTTAGCACGCATATTTTACAGTGAATATGCATTTAAAACGCATGCCAATACCACGCATTTAAGGTAAGGTGGGCGAGTGGGGGTCTCCCCCCACTAATACATTGTTTTTAAATCTAAAAACAATGTGTGGTATTGGCATGCGTGGTAAATTCCTATTCGCGGTAAAAACATGGTTGCTAACAAATCCATGGCAAAGGCATACAATGCATTTACCTGCGTTGTACCATTGTACAACCGAATATCTGACCTTTATGATATGCAGGTGTATGTTACAGACTATGATTACCACAGAACCTAAAGGGTGCACTATTTCTGAGAGTTTATTAAGTACAAGAACACCTATTAGAACATTGAAATGTTGGGAGCTCCATTGAAAACAATGGAGTGCTCTGGGCTTATAATGGCTGGTATAAGCCTGGAGTTCCAACATTCCAATGTTTCTTTGTTCACAGCTCTGGCTGAGAACAAAGGCGATAACAAGGAGACGGAGGGGATTCCAATCCCCTCACGCTCCTAGAAGGCTTTATTCTTTTTTGTTAGAACATTCTGCCCTCTAGTGGCAAAATGTTCTAATAGCCTTATAGCCCTTCGTAGCTGGGCTATACCGGCTATTAAAGTCCCTCTCCCTTGTTAAAGGCCCTCACCTTCGGCTCTGGGCCTTTAACCCTGGAGAGGGCCTTTAATAGCCGGTATAGCCCTCTATGGCAGGCTATAGAGCTATAATAGCCCATCTGAATTGGTTAGATATGACATCTCGTAAAAGGTGGGTGTTCGGAAGTTATTCTATGTCATCACTTGTGAAAAACAAAGCATAATTCTAGCGTGGCAAAAAATCTGTTTTGTTTGTCAGAGATGGTTTACACCCACATACCTGTAAGACTTGTGTTCAATATAAAAGCAAGGCCACCTATTCTTGTTGTGCGAGGCCAGCGTGACTGACAGGTTCAGCCAGCAAAGTCACAAAAGCTAAGGGACCGATTTATTTTTTGGCAGTCGGGCCGTCCTCTGCCAGGGCGGCAAAATAAAATACTGCAGAAGGTCCAAGTGTCAAGTTTAGAAATGTCCATTGGGCCGACGGACATTTCTAGCTTTTACTAGAATTGTCGTATGGCAAAGTATCCAAAGTTTTTTGATTTTCAAATACAAAAATCAAAAGAAACCCAATGCCTCCTCACCATGGGAGCAATCTCTTATGGTTAGGGGGGGTTCATGTTTTTGTTTTCTACTGTCCCTCAGCGCCAGGGTTTCCCTGGTTGGTGAGGGGCCGAAAAAAATGGCTGTTTGTCCACCCATCCTAATTGAGCAGCTGCACACATAGCCAATTCTCCGACAGCCCTTAATCCGTCAGGCTGTCGAAGTAGTTTGGCCATGGTGGAGATGGAGTAGTCTCTGACATGGTCAAACTGTGGGGCATATTATCAAGGGAGTTTATCTCCGCTTTTTTGCCTTTAAAAGCCAAGAAAGCGGAGGTAAAATTATCTCCCTATTACCTAGCTGTCGCTAACACCAGTTAGTGACAGCTAGTAGGAGATAGTGACCATCTTGGGCTCCGCTTTGCATGTCAGTGATATTTATCACTAATGACATGAAAGTGGGCATGCCAAGATGTTAGCGACTGGAAACAGTCACTAACATCGCTATCTCCTATTACCAACTTTTGGAGATATTCGTGCTAAGCGTGAATATCTCCAAAAGCTAACACCTGCCCCTGAGCAGTTCTTAGCCATGTTATCCAATGGTAGGTGGATAACATGGCTAAGAGCATTAGCTTGGTAATGCATGAATATCGCTGACTTTTCAACGATATTCATGCATTTCGGCAGATTTTTATCGCTTAGGAGATATACCTTGATAATAGCAAGGTTCCTAAGCGATAAAAATCGCCGCAGCTCGGCGATAAAAATATCGCAGCTAAACCAACATAGCGATAATTATCGCTAGTTGTTAGTAATATGCCCCTATGTTCTGCCTGCTTTTAAATTCGAAGGGCAGACCATAATGTTGGTGGTACGTACACTCTATCATTGTTGCGACAGAGTATGCCTATGGCCAACGTTAAATCGGATTCTAGTGCCTCCACTGTAGCCTTCAATTGTTGATTGGTAATTTCCCGCCGTCGACTGGTGTGAAAGTCTCTTCTCTAAGTTTTCTTTACTTGTACTTGGCATTCATAAAGTAATTTCGCTGTTATAGAAATTCTCACAATAAATAATAAGCACAGAGTGATGTGATGCCCTTTCACTTATTTCCTATCTGTGAAATGATGTTCTTTTTAACAATGACAATAAACAAGACAGGTTGTTATCAACCTTCTAGAAACTCATCAGAAATCAATACAAATAATGCAGGGCAATGCAGTCAGCGCTTAGATTAAATACTGTGAATATGTTCTAACAATACTTGATTAGCACGTGGCACAACATAGTAAGGTAAGCTAAATGCGCTTCCAATTAATCACACATATCCACTTTTAATTAATAGACACATGTAACTGAAGGAGGGCAATACCCAGGAGAGAAAAAACATAATATTCATGACAACCGAACATCTGGAACGAGTTGCGGTGAGAGACCTGCCTACTTGGCTATGCTTTAATTGCATAGAAAATACTATTTTACAAAATCATAGACCACTTCCACAGTGTAACTCTTGCTCCGAGAGTTTTCAATTGAGTTAACTTACAAGAATTCCTTTGTATGGTTAACTGTTTGAACAAAGTTATAAATACACAGATTGGTGCAACGAACATAGGGCCCGATTATGATGGCGGTTTTCCCACATCCTCCGGGACGGTGGAAGCCCCGCCGGCCCGGAGGATGCGGGAAAACCGCAGCGGACTGAAAAAGACCCCGCCAGATTAGGATGGCTGGGGGATCGTTTTTAAGTCCGCAGCTTTTCCGCCGCGGTCGCCTCCCGTCCACAGCGGAAAAGCACTAACATGGCTGGCGGTTTCTATCAGACACCGCCAGCCATATTAGGATGTCTGGAGGAACATGCCTTTACACGGAGGCATTTCCGCCGTGCAAAGGCATACGGATTTTTGTTCGGTGACCCGTTGCGGGTCCCCAGGGGTGAAGGGGGGGTGTGGGGTGCACATGGGGGGTACCTACGGTACCCCCCTGCATTTGCCTGCACAAAGCGGCAGGCACCGCGCGGTGCCTGCCGCTTTGTGCATGCAAATGCACAACTTACATTTTTATCATTGCGGCGGGTGCTGCTTCAAGCAGCACCCGCCGCAATGATAAAAATACAGGATGTGACCGCCAGGGTGGCGGGCACATCCTAATTTGCACGGATGGACCGCCGCTGCCCCTGCGGACGGTCCCTCCTACTCTATGGTGGCGGACGGACTCAGGTCCGTCCGCCATCATAATTGGCCCCATATTGTTGAGTCGTCTACATCGAAACATTCTCAAGTTCACACTAATTGGTGTAGCAGAGAAACATACATAAAATGTATGTACAAAAATCACTTTAGGAAAGCTCTCAGTAGCCAGAGGGCGCAACAGGTATGTCCGCCCCCTTTTGCAACCCTGGCATTTTGATATAACAGATGGGGCTGAAGTCTTCGGTAACAACAGAACATACTTAAGAGCATATTATTGATATAAGGGGGCTTTGATTATTCAGTTCCTATAGTTTCTGTAAGTTTAGGGCTCTTACACTTACCTCTCAGGATAATATGGATGTCTGGGCAAACACAGTCAAGGAATAGTCATGAAGTGAAGCCTGTCTTACAACTGATCCAGATATACAGATATCGACAAGAAGCAAATACCCATTTTTTAAATGCAAAAAACACTATGCATTGATTGTTACAGGCGATGACATAACAAACCCCCTTCTGGAACTGTTACTATGCACATCTTCTGAAGGTGGGGGTATGTTGGAAATATTGTATACAGAAATGTGATCGGACACAAATATTATGGCTTAAATATAATTTATAAAAACATTGTTCCATTGGATGTAGAGTGGCTTCTATCAACTTCAATGAGTGATATTTTGTGAAGAATATTTAAGACACAGGGGCAGATTTACAATAACTGGCGCATCTCTGCATATCAGCAGGAATGCGCCAGTTATTGTGCGCCATGTCTCCGCCACCATGGATGCGCCGCATTTACAATGCGACGCACCGTGGGGCAAATACGGCACAGATGCGTGACACATCTGTGCCGTAAAAGCGGCCCATTGCTGGAGTTTGCGTCGCAAGCGCAACGCAGCTCCAGCCATACTTTGGGGGGCCCTATTCTTACAATGCTGCGTCAATCCTTACGCCTGCTTCAAGCAGGCGCATGGTTTTGACGCAGCATGGGCCCCAAAGTGACTAAGTGAAATCTTGTAGATTTGACTCAGCCCCCCCTGCGCAGGAATGCCTCTTTCTGGGGCAGTGCTTTACAACGTGACGCATCTCCCAGATGCGTCACGTTGTAAATACCCCGTACCATGGCGCAACTTTTGCGCTACCGCTGCGTCACAAAAGTGACGCCACAGCGGCGTAAAAGGGGCACAAGGGGCTTGTAAATCTGCCCCACAGTATTTACATCAGACGATATTGTTATAACAATATTCTGTCACAACTCCTCTGAAAGCACAAGCATGCCTTACAGAGTATTGATCTAGGTTCGATACACATTCACATATCATTACATGTATTTCTCTAAGGAAAGTATGAGAATGCCACTTTGGAAAGAAGCTATTTCCCTCGCCTGTTAGGCTTGGTGCATTTAGCTTCTAATATCCTAATTCTGCACATGTACAGTTCTTTAGGTCTGTTCTGTATTTTCCCTGGTAAGACCTCTGTGTTGAACAGGAACAGTTCCCTTAATTTGCAGGGCCTGTTTCTGCTCCCCACAGAAAAACAAGATGGCAGAGGCCGAACAGTGCAAGAGGACTGTGGGGGAAGCAGCTGGCTGTAATGAGGCTCCTACTTTTATCTCCATGAACTGTTCCCCTAGCCCAGCTCTGGTGCCACGAGCCTGACCCACACTTAGGGAAATCGCAAAGCCCTTTTAAGTTTAATTGCAGAGATGACGCCACTGGAATGGCCTCTACCCCAGACTGCCAAAGGTCCACTTGTGGCTCAGGGCGGAAAATACCACTTATGAAGACTTACTACAGAAGCTGCGCAGCCTCTCACTGTCTTCACCATGAGGGTGGTGTAGGCAGAGGGCATTTCTAACTGGGCACTGCAGAGTAGTGCAGAACAGTGTTGACTCATGGGGCCTCATTTATGAGGCCGTGCGTCACTTTTACGCCGCCGGTGCGTCACTTTTTGTGACGCACCAGTGGCGTAAAAAATGCGCCTTGTTGCGCCATATTTACAAAGTGACGCATCTAGGTAGATGCGTCACTTTGTAAACCCCTGCGCCACATGATACCTGCGCCAGGTATAATGATGCAAGGGGGCGTATTGACGCAAAAAAGGGTTGTAGAAGTGACGCAGTGAAATCTATGAGATTTCATTGCGTCACTTTTAGGATGCCGTTGCGTCAAAATCTTGCGCCTGCCTCACAGCAGGCGTAAGACTGACGCAGGCCCTTTCATATGGGGCTTGCCCCATGTGAAAGGACGCATTGCTGGAGTTGAGTCACTTTTGTGACACACTCCAGCAATGCGTCACTTTTGCGCTTACAGATACGTCAGAAATACTGACGTATCTGTAACTCCTTGCGACATGATGCGTCATACATTAAATATGACGCATCAGGAATGTCGCAAGGAGTGCGCACTGAGAAGTGACGCATCGCTGCTTTCACGCAGCGATGCGTCATTTCTCATAAATGAGGCCCCAGGGTTGGTGTGGGGTTGGTGCAGGCAGCACCAGTCCATTACAAACTCTGCTGATTGTCCCATCAAAGTACAACAATTCATCCACATCACATCAACACACACCCTTTCAGATCAAGTAAGCAAATATATGACACCTCCTTGAGCACAATATTGCATCTTAATCACTTATTGGGATTGTGGTACCCTAATAGAAACTGTTACTACGCCTCAGCAATGGGCAACCGAGTCCAATCCAAAGACAAAGTCCATCAGAGCACTCAGCATATATCAAACAAACAGATCAATTAAGAAATATTTTATTTGTTTCACAAACAGAAAAATGCAAAATAGAAATTTTAGGTTTGACAAGAAGTTTGAAGAATTTCAAAATATAATTGTATTTCTAAAAGACGAAGCAATGTACTAGCTTCTAGATTATCACCTTGTGTTTTTTGCTTCTAACGCCGTCTTTTTTGCTACTAACATATGCCCTTTTTTTGTCAGCACATAACGGTGCTTCAATAGACGCTACAAACTGTTCATACTTATTTCAGTTTACTTTACTTGTGCTACTTTGACAAATCAAGATTAGGTAAACAACTTAATGTTTAGCCTTCTACTTCAAATTACTTTATATTTACAAAAAAATATTAAATGTTCAGTTTTAAATTTTGTTTGTTTTCTATGTATATGAAATATATTAATCTGCTAATATAGCCTTATAGCCCGCCGTAGAGGACTATACCGGCTATTAAAGGCCCTCTCCAGCTTTAAAGGCCCCGAGCCGAAGGCGAGGGCCTTTAACAAGGGAGAGGGACTTTAATGGCGGTATAGCCCATCTACGAAGGGCTATAAGGCTATTAGAACATTCTGTCACTAGAGGACAGAATGTTCTAACAAAACAAACAAAGCCATTTGGGAGCGTGAGGGGATTGGAATCCCCTCAGGTTCCCTGAAGCCTTTGTTCACAGCCAGAGCTGTGAACAAAGAAACATTGGAATGTTGGAGCTCCAGGCTTATACCAGCCATTATAAGCCCAGAGCACTCCATTGTTTTCAATGGACCTCCCAACATTCCAATGTTCTAATATTATTTAATGTTCTACGTTGACACCCTGAGTAGATGTTTTTGCCCCAGGAGTGGATCCCAGGTAGGACGCACTGCAGTGGTGGTCTCCCTTTGGCTAGGACTTGGACTGGACTGTAGAGCTCTTGAGATTATGCACATTCCCTCTGCAAGAAAGAATGTGAAACTCTGCCTTCTGTAGCTCCTGAATTCTGCTCTATTGCCCCCAGGACAGCAGAGATACAATGGTTTCACAGAGGGAAGGTAATGACGAGTCTCCTTGTGCCTGACTGGGAGATTCATAAGTAAACTAGAGAGCAGAATGTCACAAAAAATGTGCACATCAATATCTTGGCCACATTTTACATTCATATTTTGATGAATTTACAAAAATGACCCATCATGAATGTTGCACAATGTCATCTGCATTACAATTGGCAAAGAGAAAGTTGGGAGCTGTGAAAATATGTCATGTGAAGACAAAGATGACGGAGAGAAAGGAAAGAAAAGTGTTGCTGAACTTCACAAGTTTAATATGTGGTGGTCTGTATTGTTTGCTTTTTGGACATTGGCATTAGGGTTTTAATTATAAGGGTTACATTGCACATAGCATGCCAGATGGTCTCCGGTCCAAACCCTTCTCCAGCTTTTAAATTTGTTAGAAGGGGTGATACAACAGCACTGCTGCAAAACCAGCCCCCAGGGACAAAACCGGCGCCCACTGCTGCAAAACCAACCCCCACCCCTCCGGCCCACCAGGGAAACACCCGGTGCCCGCTACGGCCACTCTTGCCCTGTCCGTGAGACCACTGCAAGGATCCGCGTCCCCAGATATCTATACTTTTTAACCTTAAATATCTCAAAAACTACTGAACGGATTTACACCAAATCACAAAAAGCTCGCTTTCTGGACCAACATCTAGCTTTCTCCCAAATTTGGTATAATTCCATTCCGCGGTTCGTTCTGTAGTCGTGTTCAAAATCCTTAAGGGAAAATTCATGCAAAAACATGTTTTGGGCCCCCCCTTGTTTCTTGGCCCCGCCAGACTGATTACCCCGAAACTCTCAACACAGCAGCTGAACTAAATAAAGCAAACGTTTTGAAAATTTCCTGAAGATTTCTAAAGCGGCACCAAAGTTATTGCAACACAAGACATTTTCTACTATTTTCTACTAAGGAAACTAGGTCCTAACTATAACTGCATACTGGTGACCGCCAGAAGGAAATATATATATCTATATATCATTTATGCACCATTCTATTGACAAACAGTATTGCACTATTACTATTTTAATAAGTATTTGTACTTGCACATAACTTATGTTCGTTTCTAATGTGTTCGAGAATATCTTGACGAGTCAAATATGGCTCCCACACATGATGATGTACTGAGTCCAATGATGATTTGAGTCCTTCTGCTATGTTAATGAATTGCATTGGGCGCGCTTTCTGATGTTGCATTGTGTTATTGAAATGTGGGTCAGTCCATTTTACCGCTAACAGTGAGCAAGGGCGTTCACGTCCGAAACGCGTCTGTTCGGCGTTTTCTGCACCCCTGCACTTTATGCTTGAGAAAATAAAATAAGAAAAGAACAACCTGAAGACTGGCTTGGGACTTTCTGATTCGTTGTCTGCGTACTGGGTAGCGTGCATAAGGCGTTTGTTGTACGGTGACCGGTTGGAGGAATATATATATCTATATATATCTATATATATATATATATATGTATATATATATATATATATGACTGGAACTTCGACATTCGGCGCAAACCAACAGGAGGCCAAATAACAAAAACGGACCCAAGTGAGCTGAATTTAAGCGTCTTTATTTACTTCTGTGCACCCCTCACGATCGCCATGACGCGTTTCGGGCCCTGGAGCCCTTGATCACATATATATATATATTATTATTTTCATACAGGGCTACACAAAAAAACAAAAAAGTCAGGAAAAGAACTGCTGATGTCACTTATATAAAGATTATACTTGGGGATTCACCCCGTAATAAAATAGTATAACAGAGGCAAGATCAAAACAACTGATTAATAAGTGACTATTGAAATCGGAACCTGACCTAAAAAATGAAAGTATGTACATAATGATAAATGTTTGTTGTTGTCAATAGGTTTTAAATCACACACTTTAAGCCCTTTATTGAATTGCCATTCAAAGTTATTGCGAATGTATGTTTATATATGCACTCTAAGATGGCCACCGCCTTTTTAATGTATGAACCTTCTTTTATGTTGATGAATTAATGCAGGTCAGGTGGGCTTTAAAATGGCAACTGATCACAAACACATACTGACACTGATGAAGCTTTGATAGCGAAATGCGTCTGTCTGGGGTGAGGGGGTTTGTAATAAAGCAACTCTACATATCGGATTACCTGCGTGCTTGCCGTTTTTCTAACGACACAAAGTTGGAGCGTGTTGCAATATATATATATATATATATATATATATATATACATATATATATATATATATCGGTTACTAGTTAACCGAAACGCGTCATGCCTGAAATACCATTTCGTGTGAGCAAATAAATCTTCCCACTTGAAATTCACTTGCCGCTTAGGGGTCCTCCTTTCTGTTTGGTGTAAAACGCCGTGGTGAACAGAGATTGCAAGGATATCAAATACGGAGGTTTTTGGCTGCCTCTGTTTTTTGGACCCCGCCCTGAAAGTTGGTTTCCGCCCTCAGCCAAGACTCTGCGCGAATCCCATGGGAAAATGTTGGCTGGTTGAACCCCCTGCTAGCGAGCTGCAGCAACGCATCGAGCCGAGTGTCGAGGACGCGGAAGCTAGAGTCGGAGGACCCGCGGAAGCTGTTCTCGAACGCCCGGTGAGTGGAGCTGAGAAACGTAGAGCTATTTGCAGGACGGGGCAATAGGCGGCGATTAATGAGAAAAGAAAAACGGAAGTTTTGCTCGCGCACGCAAGCCGAAGTGCAAAAATTAAATATATATATATATATATATATATATATATACAAATATATATTTTGTTGCTATTTGTTTATGGCCAAATAAACCTTCCAGGGCCACAGTAAGCCCAGGAGTCAGTCAATAAACTCTGTGTTGTACATTGCACAGTTTCGGTATGTGTAACCTTGTTTTCAGACTTTGCAAAGGGAAGCAGTATTTTGTGAAACTATGGAAGCTACTGTGTGTGAATAATATCTTCCCTTAAAAGTCGTCTTGCGCTTCCTTGAGGAGAAGACCCTGACACCTGCACTATTAGTTTTTGCTATAAATAACAATTTGCAATGTGGTCATGTACAGAGATTGGCATTGATAAAAAATTGTATATATACCAGACAATTTTACATTTTTTTAACAAATAACTCCAAATGGCCATTTTCGAGCGAAAGCCCTGGTTAGTTGAAATGGCAATTGGCTTTTTATCTTTGCTTTTGCGGCCTGCTTTTTTGCATTAAACACTAGTTGGACATTAGGCTCCCGGACATGCTGTGTTTTATTTTTAACACTGTGCAAATGTTGCAGAATCTAATTCTTACTTTCATTCTGCCCATCTGTTCGTGGATGACATGTAAATAAAAATTGCAAATCCCAAGTGTAGCAATTTTCCAGAGGCCTTGCAGAATTGAGATTCAAATGTTTTCCTCAATCATTAAATATCACAAAGGAAAGGCAATAAAGCGAATATTGTTATGATCAAGAATAAGGTGAAAGACGATTGTAGAGGTGGGCTCACAAACTGTCATGAAAGGAAATTGAATCTTAGTGCAAAATTTCCTAATACTTTTTTTGCAGGAATTTGTTTGTAGTGATGGCGGTCGCTGAGGACAAATATGCCATAAAGTGAAAGTGAAACTAAAACAAAACATTACAAGACTTGCAAATCTCATCTATCATGATTTTGTGGTAGCGGTCATCTTGAATCTTCAGTATAAACAGAGAAAGCAAAGCGAATCAAACAGCTTCCTAAAGCTAGCACTGTAGTTTTGGAAACCCTTGAGTTTTTGGGAGCTACACTATTTTCTTCATTTTGACTTGGATGTCTGCCACTACTACGGGTCTTGGGGGAGTGGTAGAAGAGTGTACTTTCACCATGACGGTAGTTTCCTGAACTGTAATAATCCTTTTCAAGGATTTGCTTTTGACTATACTCTCACAATGAAATGAACATTGCTGAACTGGGAATCATTTTATAAGAGGACACAGACGAAACTTTCTTATTTTTTCGTGAACTTTATTGGGTTGTGAGTGCTGTTAACCAACCTCCTAAGATTCTTCGAGGTTTCATTTGCTTTTTATAGAAAGTGACAATTTTAACACATACTTTTATTATCCTCTCTACAGAGAGTGTCAGCATAAAAAGTAATCACCAGGATATTTTTTATTTATGGATATGCTTACATGTTATAAGAAATTTAAGGAAAGTAGCTGAGAGAGATGTTTGTGGTATCAGTTGCTTTTAAAACAAAGTGATATTAGAATGTAGATGATAGTACATCTTTTGACTTATGATAGTAGTCAAAAGAAAACGGATAAGTTAAAAAAAATTGTAGAGCTAAATACAGAAGTTGCGCTTACTGAAATCTGTCTGATGTGAAGAAAGCCTCCCACCAGCTAGTTTTTCTTTCTCATCCAATTCCCAATCCCACTCTCCCAAAAGAAACTCCAGTCGTTGTGTATTTGTGAACCACATTGAATTAGTGTGAGGCTGGAGTACCTTTCGGAAGAGCAGGAGCAAGACTTGGTGTAGTCATGGTAGTGCTGCAAGGCAAAGACTTCTGGGAAATCCCCGTAGTTCATGCCAAAGGTATTCTTTTTAAAAAGACTTGTGCCTAGACACCTAATTAACGAACTGCAGATAATTCAATGGATGGCGCCATACCATATAACGTCTTCGATTATGAAAATGGCAGCATTTTTGCTGACAATCTACCATAAGATCTACAACACTGAATTGCAAGGCACACAAGATATTAGGGGAAGCTGCATAAGATTTACATTCATTTCTTTACATTAGGCAAATACAGGCCACTATTTTAGATATATTAAATGCATTTATGCACAACTAGCAAATAATAATCAAATCAGTAGTTTTCTGAGTTCCATGTCCTTACAATGCAGCTACCTGTCACTGTGTATTGGATGCCAGAAATGACATTTTTTTACCTTTCCAGAAGAGCCTACCATGAGTACAATAATAAACAGGCATCAAACCCCTTCACTGTAACACCTCTATTGGCAAAGGAGCATTTTTGCTGCAGCAGAAAAATGGGAACTGACTCAAGTTAATAACCAGTGTTGTGTCAGACTGTGTTCTCTATTCCCTGTCCCACTCTTACATTCAGTATGAAAAGTAATTATGAATTTACAACAGGAGAAAACCAGCAACCATGTAACTTTTTACTTCCCTTCAAAACCTCCAAATATCAAATTGAAGAATTACCTTCTGGTACAATTTCACTCCGCGAATGAAACGACAAATGATATATGTGTTCCATCTGAAGGTACCTGGGACATCGGAACACCAATAGCATTCATGGAGGTAAAAGTCCACAAACTGATTGCGTTAGTTCAATCTGACTTTTCTGACATAGGAACATTAAAAAATAAATTGTTTATGACCATCAATGCAGTATAAATAGCTCCAGATAAGTGACACATTCTTATGAGTTAAACAGACACCTGACACAACCGAACCATAATATCCTGCGAGAAACCTACGGTACAAATCAGCAAATCCAGAAAAACTCCTTTTGTTTTTTTGTTTTTTTGAGGGTGCTGCTGGAAGGGGATGGCAATTATAAATATGGTTCATTGTAAGAAAGAAAAACATATGTATATATGTTTCACTGTGTTTGAGAATTTTATTAGGCTGGAGGGTGTAGCCAAGCAGAAAGATCACTTGTCATGCATAAGGATATCATTCTAAAAAAATACCTGTCATTGAAGGTTAGTTGGGTCAAGGCACCATTGCGATGTAAGACAAGCTCAATATTCTGGAGGATGGAAACCAGGCTTTTGAGAGTTGTGAAAATGTAGAAGTTCTCTCGTGAATGCATTCATACAATAAAGGGTGCAGCCAGAGGGATTTGCTAAAGCACAGCTTTCCAAACTTTTCATGTTGGTGACACACTTTTTGGAGATGCATAATTTTGGGATAAAGCATGGCAGTGTAGCGAGCGATCGTAGCGAGCGAGCCCGAACCACCTAAGGGGGATTCGGGGGGGTTCTCACTCACTCACTCTGTCTGTCTCCCTCTCTCTCTTTAACTGTCTCCCTCTGTCTGTCTGTCTCCCTTTGTCTGTCTACCTCCCTTTGTCTCTCTCTGTCTGTCTTGCTCCCTCTGTGTCCCTCCCTCTGTTGCCCTCCTCCCTCTGTCTGTCTCCCTCTGTCTGTTGCCCTCCTTCTCCCGCACTCTGTCTCCCACTCTCTGTCTCCCTCTGTTTCTGTTGCTCTGTCTCCCTCCCTCTGTCTCCGTTCCTCTGTCTTCCTCCCTCTGATTCCCTCCCTCTGTCTCCCTCCCTCTCCCTCTCTCTCTCCCTCTCTCTCCCTCTGTCTCCCTCTCCCTCTGTCTCCCTCTGTCTGTCTCCCTCTGTCTCCCTCCCTCTCTGTCCCCCTCCCTCTCTGTCCCCCTCTCCCTCTGTCTCTCTCTGCCTCCCTCTGTCTGTCTCCCTCTCCTTCCCTCTGTCTCCCCCTGACTGTCTCCTTCTGCCTCCCTCCCTCAGTGTCCCTCTCTCTCTCCCTCCCTCTGTCTCCTTCTCTCTCTGTCTCCCTCCCTCTGTCACTCTCTGTCTCCCTCTCTCTCTCTCCCTCTGTCTCCCTCTCCCTCTCCGTCTCCCTCTCTGCCTCTCTGTCTCTGTCTGTCTCTGTCTCTGTCTCTGCCTGTCCTTGTCTCAGTCTCTGCCTCTATCTGTCTGTCTGTCCCTGTCTCTGTCCCTGTCCCTTTCTCCCTCTCTGTCTCTGTCTGTCGCTGTCTCTGTCCCTTTCTCCCTCTCTGTCTCTGTCAGTCTCTGTCTGTCTGCCCCTGTCCCTGTCTCTGCCTCTATTTGTCTCTGTCTGTCCCTGTCTCTGTCTGTTTCTCTGTCTGTCTCTGTCTCCCTCTCTCTGTCTCCCTCCCTCTCTCTCCCTCTGTATCCTTTCCTCTCTCTCGCTCTGTCTCCCTCTGTCTGTCTCCGTCTGTCTCCCTCTCTCCGTCTACCTCCCTCTATCTCTCTCTGTCTGTCTCGCTCCCTCTGTCTCCCTCCCTCTGTCACCCTCCTCCCTCTGTCTGTCTCCCTCCCTCTGTCTCCCTCTGTCTGTCGCCCTCTGTGTTCCCTCTGTTTCCGTTAATCTGTCTCCCTCCCTCTGTCACCCTCTTCCCTCGGTCTGTCTCCCTCCCTCTGCCTCCCCCTGTCTGTCGCCCTCTGTCTCCCTCTGTTTCTGTTCCTCTGTCTCCCTCCCTCTGTCTCCCTCCCTCTCCCTCTGTCTCCCTCTGTGTCTCCCCCCTTCTCTGTCTCTCTCTGTCTCCCTCTGTCTCCCTCCCTCTGTCTGTCTCCCTCTCTCTCTACCTCTCTCTGTCTCCCTCCCCCTCTCTCTCCCTCTCCCTCCCTCCCTCTCTCTCCCTCTGTCTCCCTCCCTCTGTCTGTCTCCCTCTTGTCTGTCCCCCTCTTGTCTGTCTCCCTCCATCTGTCTCCCTCTATGTGTCTCCCTCCCTCTGTATCCATCCCTCTGTTGCCCTCCTCCCTCTGTCTGTCTCCCTCCTTCTGTCTGTCTCCCTCCCACTGTCTGTCTCCCTCGGTCTGTCTCCCTCTGTCTGTCTCCCTCTGTCGGTCTACCTCCCTCTGTCTCTCTCTGTCTGTCGCCCTCTGTGTTCCCTCTGTTTCCGTTCCTCTGTCTCCCTCCCTCTGTCACCCTCTTCCCTCTGTCTGTCTCCCTCCCTCTGTCTCCCCCTGTCTGTCGCCCTCTGTCTCCCTCTGTTTCCGTTCCTCTGTCTCCCTCCCTCTGTCTCCCTCGCTCTCCCTCTCCCTCTGTCTCCCTCTGTCTGTCTCCCTCTGTCTCCCTCCCCCTGTCTCCCTCTGTGTCTCCCTCTCTCTCTGTCTCTCTCTGTCTCCCTCTGTCTCCCTCCCTCTGTCTGTCTCCCTCTCTCTCTACCTCTCTCTGTCTCCCTCCCCCTCTCTTTCCCTCTCCCTCTCCCTGTCTCCCTCCCTCTCTCTCCCTCTGTCTCCCTCCCTCTGTCAGTCTCCCTCTTGTCTGTCTCCCTCTTGTCTGTCTCCCTCCATCTGTCTCCCTCTATGTGTCTCACTCCCTTTGTATCCATCCCTCTGTTGCCCTCCTCCCTCTGTCGCCCTCCTCCCCCTGTCTGTCTCCCTCCCTCTGTCTGTCTCCCTCCCTCTGTCTGTCTCCCTGGGTCTGTCTCCCTGGGTCTGTCTCCCTCTCTCTGTGTCTGTCCCTCTGTCTCCGTCCCTCTGTTTCCCTCCCTCTGTCTCAGTCTCTATCTCTCTCTGTCTCCCTCTGTCTGTCTCCCTCTGTCTCCCTCTCTCTCTGTCTCCCACGGTTTCCCTCTCTATCTGTCTCCCTACCTCTGTCTGTCTGTCTCCCTCCCTCTGTCTGTCTCCCGCTGTCTCCCTCTATCTGTCTCCCTCTCTCAGTGTGGCTCACTGGTTAGAGCAGGCAGACCCTGAAGCAGAGGTCAGACCCAGGACCAGGGTTCAATTCCCGATGCGGCAGGGTCTTGAGCTCAAATGTCCATGGACTCGATAATTCTCGCTTCGGTGCCTGACCTAATCATGGGTTCACACTCTGCAACTCTGGGCAATAGCTTGCTTAATCTCCACAACAGCCCCCCTACGGCGGGATGCCTGGCTTTCACCTTGGGGATGCCCTCTAGGGGCTATCTCACAGGGAAAAGCCAGGACGGGTTCCCAAGGCAAGCGCGGAGATACCCCTTCGGGGGTCGATTCAGGCGCTATATAAGAAACATAATAATAATAATAATAATAATAATAATCTGTATTTCCCTCTGCCTCCCCCTGTCTCCCCCTGTCTCTCTCTCTCTCAGTCTCCCACGGTTGCCCTCTCTCTCTGCTCCCTCTCACCTTCTGTCTCCCTCCCTCTGTCTCCCTCCCTCTGTCTGTCTCCCTCCGTCTCCTTCCCTCTGTCCCCGTCCCTCTGTCTTCGTCCCTGTCCCCCTCTCTCCCTCTCTGTCTCCGTCCCTCTCTCCCTCTCTGACTCCCTCTCTCCGTCGCCCTCTCCCTGTCTTCCTCCCTCTATCTCCCTATGTCTCCCTCCCTCTGCCTGTCACCCGCTGCCTGTCACCCTCTGTCTGTCACCCTCTGTCGCCTCACCCCAGCTTCCCAGGCACACACACCGCTGCACCAGAGTACTTTCCAGGTCTTTAAAAGACCATTTACTTGTTAATGAGGCTTTGTTGTAAATCGTCCGGCCTCCATAGAGCAGAGTGTCTCAGAGTCCGTGCTGCTGCAGCGGACTCCGAGACACTCTTTCAAAGGAATGCCTCCTAGCAGCAGCAGTTAAGTGCTAAGTGCCCTTAATACTGGTGTCATCCCACGACACACCTACCATTTGCAGGCGACACAGTACTGTGTCGGGACACACAGTTTGGAAAGCTCTGTGCTAAAGCATAGAGAGAGCTTTTAAAGGTCAGCAGTCCACACAATGGCCACATGTTCATATTGTTGTTTACTCATGATTGTCATATAGGCACATGTTTCAGAGAAATGTTGCTTTGAGGAGCAGGCTCCGTGAATAAAACAGATCTGTCTGAAGCGCTTCCATGCCATAGAGTGTAAGGAAGAAGCCTAGAACCCCTACCTTTGCCGTGCAACATGGATCTGAACTTTGCGCTTGAGATGATCCAATGGGCGATGGGCCATAGTAGTTGGTGAAGTCATCAAGTTTATCTTAAAGTCTTCAAGTTTATCTTGAAACTGATTTATTCAAAGATACATTTTAGATAGTGACAACCCTGGGGATTATTTTTCTGTTGGTTGCCTATCAGATATGCCCATCATTCCATTAGGATGTTGCGGACCAGGCTGCATTGTTGTGACTCCTGTTCTAAAATCAAGCAATGCGTTTAAAGAGTCATGAACAAATACAAAATACTGGTAAACCATATGAAAAGGGGTAGCTATCATGAGATGGTCTAATCACTCTGGCAGCAGCCCTGCAGCCACATTTGAATGAAAGGAACTACCGCAACCAGCAAGACATGGTTTATTCTGCAGCGTCCCGTTCTCTAGACTGTTGCCCTGGAGCCTGTGTCGGTCTCCCTTCGACCTGGGAGAATGGATTGGACACTGTTGCCACTGCTGCCCAGGTCCTGTGTTCACAGACGGCACGGCTGTGCTTCAGAGACCGCCTGCCCCTCCTTTTGAATGTCTGGCTCCTTTCCCCTTCTGGTTCTTCCTCCGTTGGTTCGGCTCCCTGGTTTTCTTTGAACTTGACCCTCATAACTTCTGGACTGGAACTCGTGTGCACCCCCCATTTTGGGACCATCTCCTGTTGTCGCTCTTGTCCTTGGTCCACCATCTTGCGAAACAGCAGACATTCTAGTGCCCTCCCTTGTTGCTGTGACTGCGTCCCCCTCCCACCACATTTAATGGAACTCTGCTCTCCTGGTTTTTTTGGGTCTTGACCTGGGTGCATCTTGCCATGGTGAGATGGTTTCCATTGATGCCCACAACCCAGGTCTTTTTATTTCTTTTTACTTCTCTTTTCACTCTGTAAATATGTGATATATACTTGTCCAAGCCTAAACGCTGGTAAAATGGAATCCTGAGAAAATCTATTTGTGTATATATATGTATATAGAGATAACTCTAACCACTACTATATCTAGTAGACCTTTTACTCACTACCATTCCTATGTGATTCTTAGAGTTTATCCATTTGTATCTCTTCCTTGAGTGACTTTACAACTTGTACATTAGCAATTTTTTCTGTTTGTATCTCTTTGCTGTGTGACTTTACAACTTGTACATTTGCAAATTTTTTTCTGTTTGTATCTTGTATGTAACTCATGTAATCCTAAATCCTTATGTATCGCAACTGGTTCTTTTGTAAAGCGCTCTGACACCTTTGGTTAATGTTCGCGCTATATAAAATCGCAATAAATAAAAATAAAATAAAAATAAAAAAACAATGACTGGAGAAACATGCTGTAAAGGAGGGTAATAAATTCAAAAAGCAAATTCAATTGGTCTATCAATTCTTAGACTCCTGATGAGTCATGCTGCCGACCAGGAAAGAACCTGACCACCTCAGATGCATCCTTCTCAACACCCGCTCCACCCGAAAACATGCAGTTGAACTCTGACGGAGACCTGGCTGAACCCCGCCTCGGCACCCGACATAGCCATAGCCGTCCCGTAAGGCTACAAGATCACTCGAAAGGACCGTACCAGCAGAGCGGCTGGAGGAATCGCCATCGTACACAGGAACACTCTCAGAGTCTCGACCAACACCGACCACACACTCGAACACCTGCACTTCCAGATCCACACCAACCCCAGCACCACCCTTAGAGGAACCTTCATCTACAGACCACCCGGACCCCGACCACAGTTCAGCGACTCCATCGCCGACTTCGTCAGCACACACACCCTCGCCTCCACGGACTACATCCTCCTTGGGGACCTGAACTTTCATCTCGAGAACAATGACGACACCAACTCCACCACCCTGATTGACAACCTAGCCAACCTCGGACTCAGACAACTCGTCACAACACCCACCCACTCCGCCGGTCACACGCTTGACCCCATCTTCTCCGCAAGCCCCACGTCTATTTTCAACCATACCACCGAACTCCACTGGACGACCACCGCTGCATCCACTTCACCTTCAAGAAACCCACCATGCACCACCACACCCAACAGATGCCTCACCGCTGCTGGAGCAAAGTCACCGAAGACCAGCTAACAACCACCCTCGCCCAGAGCCCACCCACCGACCATACCGACCCCGACACCGCCGACCGCAACCTCAGACAGTGGATTAATGACTGCGCCAACACCCTCGCACGATCAAGAAACCCTCCAACAATCATACCAACAAAAAAACCAGCTGGTTCAATGAAGACCTCCGGGTCTCCAAGCAAACCTGCCGAAAGCTGGAGAAGATCTGGCTCTGTGAACGAACACCGGACAGCCACGCCGCCCACAAGAATGCCACCCTCAGACACCATCACCTCATCAGACCCGCCAAAAGGGCCTCCTTCAAAGACCGCCTAGACAACAACGTGCACAACAGCAAAGAGCTCTTCAACATCGTGAAGGAACTCTCCAACCCCAGCTCCAACACCAACGTCGTCCCACCCACGCAAGACCTGTGCGACTCGCTGGCCACCTTCTTCCACCGCAAGATCACAGACGTCCACAACAGTTTCAACGCCACGACCGCCCCGACAACCACTGAGACCTCCGCCCACACGATCACCATCCGCACCGACCGCCTGCTCTACTGGACCAACATCAACGACGATGACACGATCAAAATTATGAGCAACATCCACTCCAGATCTCCGTCAGATCCATGCCCACACCAAATCTTCAACAAAGCCAGCATATCCATCGCACCCCATCTCCGGAAAGTCATCAACACCTCCTTCGAGACAGCAACCTTCCCGGAGAGCTGGAAGCACGCCGAGATCAACGCTTTACTCAAGAAACCCAAGGCGGACCCCAAGGACCTCAAGAACTTCCAGCCCATCTCCCTGCTCCCGTTCCCGGCAAAGGTTATCGGGTAGACATTCAACGAACAACTGACCCACTACCTCGAGGAGAACAACATCCTGGACCCTTCCTAGTCCGGGTTCCGCAGCAACCACAGCACCGAGACTGCCCTCATCGCGCAACCGATGACATCAAGTCCCTGCTGGACAACGGAGAAACGGCGGCCCTCATCCTCCTGGACTTGTCAGCCGCCTTCAACACGGTCTGTCACCACACACTACGAACACACCTCCACAACGCTGGGATCCAAGAGAAGGCCCTGGACTGGACCACCTCCTTCCTCTCAGGCAGAACACAGAGCGTCCGCCTTCCCCCCTTCCGCTCCGAAGCCACCGAGATCATCTGCGGCGTACCCTAGGGCTCATCCCTCAGCCCAACTCTGTTCAATATCTACATGGCACCGCTCACCCACGTCGCCCATCGGCATGACCTCAACATCCTCTCCTACGCCGATGACACCCAGCTGATACTCTTCCTCACCAAAGACCCCCACACTGCCAAAACCAACCTTCACGAAGGAATGAAGGCCGTTGCTGAATGGATGAGGAACAGCCGACTGAAGCTGAACTCGGACAAGACGGAGGTCTTCATCCTCGGATCCAAACCTTCGGCCTGGGATGACTCCTGGTGGCCGACCGCACTGGGAACCGCTCCAACACCCACGACCACGCACGCAACCTAGGGGTCATCCTCAACTCCACCTCTCCATGACTAAACAGGTCAACGCCGTCTCCTCTTCCTGCTGCAACACCCTCTGCATGCTCTGTAGGATCTACAAGTGGATCCCCACTGAAACGAGAAGAACAGTCACCCAGGCCCTTGTCAGCAGTAGGTTGGACTATGGAAACACCCTCTACGCAGGAGCCTCGGCCAAACTCATGAGACGGCTCCAAAACATCCAGAACGCCTCGGCAAACTTGATCCTCGACATCCCTCACCGCAGCCACATCACACCCCACCTGAGAGACCTGCACTGGCTCCTGGCCAACAAGAGGATAACCTTCAAGCTCCTCACCCACGCACACAAGGCACTCCACAACAGCAGACCAACGTACCTCAACAGACGACTCTGCTTCTACACCCCCACCCGCCAACTCCGCTCCGCCGACCTCGCCCTCGCTACAGTCCCTCGCTTCCGAAGAGCGACCTCAGGCGGCAGATCATTCTCCCACCTCGCTGCAAAGACCTGGAACACCCTCCCCATCCACCTACGGCAGACCCAAGACCTGCTGACCTTCAGAAAAGTCCTCAAGACCTGGCTTTTCGAGCAGTAGCAGCATTCCCCACCCAGCGCCTCGGGGTGAGTAATGCGCTTTACAAATGATATGATTGATTGATTGATGAGCCTGGATCAGTAGTGGCCATAACAAAGGAACAGGGAAACTCTCTGGACACATACACAGTGGACAATCCTACAAGACCAGCACAGGTCGACAGCCAAAATGTGGACTAACCAAAGAAAAGTAAAAGGGCCCATACAGTAGAGGCATGGGAGGTGCCGCCTATATCGGTGCAACTGCCATCATCCGGATATATTTCATGTTGCCATCATTGTTGCTGAAACAGATCACAATGACATGAAGGTGTTAGTGCTGGCATTTGGTTGGGATGGAGTCAGAAGGCGTATCACTAAACTTTAAAATTGCCCCTTCTGAAGTCAAAGTGTCCTAAATAGTGGAACTCAAAATATGTCTGCGTCCATTGCTCAAAAACCAAAGACATCTATGCTGACTAATCATCTCCCAAAAGACATAGACAAATCCCTCTATCCAAGTTTCATCAACTTTAAAAAGGTGATCGACTACAACACCAGAAGATTAGTCTGGCCAGAACTGAACCAGTGAGGTATCCATAAAAAAATTTAAAGCAATAATATAACTTTATTCCAGGCATTGATCAACAAAATATTTGTAAACAGAGGATTGATACAAGGATGCATCCTGGCCCCAATTTTATTTCATTTGTTTGTGGCCAATATAGAGAAGACACTACCTCTCCAAAGAACATGCCCACGAAGATTACCAGCCATCTGCTACGTGCATTGCAATTTGGTGTTGACAGATTTTTTTTAGACTATACCTCAATAGGCCTCCAGCACATTCTTAATAATCTGAGTACATATTGCAAAGCCAACAAACTAAAGAAAGCAAAGAAAAACCATAGTGTTGACTTTCTCGAAATGTGGCAGTTCTAGACAAACTTGAAAATTACAGTCTAACTTAATCTTCACTACCACATTGTATTAAAAACTTGGGGGTAGAATTCCCTCCCTTAGAGTAACAGAAACTCAACATTCAGGCTCTTAAAAACATAGCAGCAGCGTTAAAAATGTGTGTTTGCTAAGTTATGAAAACAGGGCTGTGTCCTTTGTTTTTTTGGCCGCCATATTGGGTGTGGGTCGGGCTGGTGACGCGCTCTAGCAGCGCTTTAAAAGGGACTCTCAGGATCTAGTGTGTGATTCTCTGACTAAGCTGCTTTTCCCTCCTGAGGCGGAAGCCGGTAGGTCTCCCTCTTTACTTTGATATTTTGCACCTTTTTAAAGACTTCTGGTAGTTCATTCTACAGACTTGATTTTAATAAGTGTGTGGGACTTCCCAAGCGCTCTCTGGCGCTCTGTGCTAATTCCCCCCCTCCCTTCGCCTTCCACCAGCTCTCGGCTGAGTGTCGACGCCGAGGGCTGTGTCCTTCGTTTTTTGGCTGCCATATTGGGTGTGGGTCGGGCTGGTGACGCGCTCTAGCAGCGCTTTAAAAACGGATAGAGATGACTCCGCGCAGCGGACGCGTACAGCGGACGCGCCGGACCTGCGCCGGAGTCGTGCCAGAGTCCTGCCCGTCTGCGCCCATCCGCGTCTCGGCAGCGGACGGCGCGGCAGGGGGCTTTGGCTCCAAGCTTACTTATACCGCAGCTGATCTATTGTCTCTTAGGACTAATATTGACTCCTGTCGGCGTGTCTTTCCTGGTCGTTACAACGGTAAATGCTGCTGTCCCAGCTGTGGGTGGCACCCTAATATTTACCGGGCATCTGAGGGGCCTCGTACTCTCCCTGTTGACAACTTCAAGTGCCTATTACTTAACACCCACTCTCTGCGCAGGCATGCTTTGGACATCTTTGAGTTGTTGACAACCAAAAAACCATTATGTCTAATGCTCACTGAAACCTGGCTTAGTGAGTCTTCCAACCCGGATATCGCTACAGCCATCCCACCGGACTATATACTCTATAGACAGGATAGATCATTGGGTAAGGGTGGAGGGGTTGCACTTGTAGTCCAAAGATCTGTCACTTGTGTGGTCGCGCCATCTTTGTCTATCTCTGGCTGCGAATCCCTTGTCTTTTCCATCACCTTGTCCCCCCATCAATCGTTCTCTGGGCTCCTGATTTATAGACCTCCCGGCCTGCGGGGTCCCTTCTTTGATGAGTTACAATCAGCAATTACCACACTTTGCTTGAAGGTTGAACACTGCATAGTGCTAGGGGATTTTAACATTCACATGGATGTCGAGTTAGATGGTGATGCAATTAAAATCAATGACATCACCGCCCCTTTAGGTCTAACTCCCTATTTGTCGGGTGCGACTCATGATAAGGGCCACACTTTGGATCAAGTGTTTTCCACCGTCCCCCTTGTCATGACCTGTCCCATCCCTGTTCTCTGGTCTGACCATTTTTTGATCTGTTTTCTAATTCAGGGCAGAAGTAAACCATCCTGTACAAATTCTAACCATCTCAGGCACCCCAGTAGGCCATACCATAAAGTCACTCCTGAAAGTCTGGCCCTAGCCTATCAGGAACACCCCTGCATCTTATCAGGTAATCTGGAGAGTGACCTTGATACGTTACAGAGATGGCTGACTGAGCGGCTAGATGACCTTGCTCCACTCTCTACGCCCCGTTCATCCACTAAGCGTAGCTCGGCGCCATGGTTTTCCGAGTCTCTGGCTCTTTTCCGGCGTAACTGTAAGTTAGCCGAAAGACTCTGGCGTAAGCATTATGATGCGGAAGCCAAGTCCGCTTACAAATCATCTATTAAGTCCTATCACGCCGATATTCTGGAGGCAAAAAAGAACTATTTTTCCACCAGAATTGAGTCAGCATCCAACTCCTGTAAAGAAATCTTTACTATTGTCAAGGAGTTTGTCTCTCCCAAAGCCAGTGCAGTTCAGCACAAGTTCTCTGAATCTTGGGTCACTGAGTTGGCTAACTTCTTTACTATAAAAATCAAACAGATCCAAGACTCTTTTTCCCCCTCTGGCCTTAGCTCAGCTCTCATTGATTGTAATCCTTCAACCTCATCCACCGAATCCAGTCCTGTCTTATCGGAGTTTCCAGCTTTGTCTACATCCACCTCTCCGGATCTCCTTCTCAGGATTAAGTCAGGCTCTCCATTGGACCCGTGTCCTGCGACCTTTTTAGCCAGTACTGCCAAGATTCTGAACCCTTTAATAAATCCAGTTCTCAAACTATCCCTGACAAGTGGCACTGTCCCCCCGGCCTGGAAAAAGGCAATGGTTGTTCCACTTCTGAAAAAGCCTGGCCTTGATCCGGAGAAGCATGTAAACTATAGGCCAATATCTCTTCTACCCAGTTTAGCAAAGATTGTGGAAAAGCACGTTCACTCTGTGCTCTCCACTTTCCTGGAAGATCATGGTCTACTCCACCCCACCCAGTCAGGCTTCCGCTCCAATCTGAGCACCGAGACCGCTCTCTTGGAAGTAAATGAAGCCATCAAGGAAGTTCTTGACTCAGGTGGAAGAGCTATGCTGGTGATGTTAGATCCGTCGGCGGCCTTCGACACCGTCCCCCATGAGGGTCTCTTGAGTAGACTCTATGAGATCGGTCTCAGAAGGACGGTGTTGAGCTGGCTTAGATCCTATTTAGCGGGTCGTCGACAGGTGGTCTGGGCCCCCCGTACTCTGCCGAAGTGCCGCCGTTGGAGGTCGGAGTCCCTCAAGGGTCGGTGCTTAGCCCGACCCTTTTTAACATCTTTATGACTCCATTGGCGGTACTGGCGGAATCTCTTGGTGCCCAGATCATATCATACGCTGACGACACCCAGCTTCTCTTCACCTGTAAAAAGGGTGCGGAGTTTGACGGTGAGAGCATCCGTGGTTGCCTTGGGGCTGTCTTCGACTGGTTTCTGCGAAGCAGCCTCAAGTGCAACCCTGATAAATCGGAGGTGCTCTTCTTTGGTTGTCAGGTAGACCCACCTTGGCAGGACTGGTGGCCGGTGAGTATGTCTCCTCCGTCATCTTCCTCCTCGGTGGCCAAAAATCTCGGGGTTAAAATTGATAACAATCTTTCATTGAAATCCCAAATAACAGGCCTCACCGGTACATGCTTCGGTCTCCTAAAAATGCTGCGCAAATTCCTCCCTCTGCTCCCTCTGGTCCATAGGAGGTTGACGGTACAGGCCTTAATCTGTTCCAGGCTCAACTATTCTAATGTTCTTTACTTGGGCCTTCCGGACTACCTTCTGCAAAAACTTCAAGTGGTCCAAAACTCTGCGGCGAGGGCCATTTTCGGCCTCCCCCGCCATGCTAGGACATCGGAGCTGCTACTTTCCCTTCACTGGCTTCCTGTCAGGAAGCGGATTGTCTTCAAGGCACTTACATTGGCCCATAAGGCACTCCATACGGTTGGGGCCAACTATATTCAAAAACGGCTTACTTTTTATAAGCCCACTAGATCCCTTAGATCTGAATCTCTCGGTCTAGCAACTGTCCCAATCATTTGGAAAGCTAGGATAGGTGGTCGTTCTTTTAAACATCTCGCCCCCAAGTTGTGGAACTCCCTCCCCTTGGATCTCCGCTGCACTTCTAATCTGTTGGCCTTTAGAAAGGGCCTGAAAACCTGGCTTTATAGTCAATAACTGGTCTGTTTTCCGTTTCTTTTATCTCTTTTCAGCTATGGGTCAGAAAGCGCCGGGACACTCCTTGGAGTAGCCGTGCGCTATATAAGACACCCATAACATTAACATTAACATTTGGCAGGCCGTTCATGAGAGCCACTCTTCAAAGTAATACTTGCAAAATTCTTACCTTCTTACACTTAAAGGTTTGGAGATTTCTCTGGCAATCTAAATTGTTGGCTAAGTCAGGCATAAAGCAAACTCTACAAACTAATATTTAGGTTCCCAAACTTAGGGGCCGATTAGGATGGTGGACGGACTTTGCCCGTTCGCCATCCCTGTGGAAACGCGCCGTGAGCGGCGGTCCCACCATGGCAATTATGATGCGCCCGCCACACTGGCGGGCGCATCATGCATTTTTAACATTGTGGCGGGCGGTGCTGAAAGCACCGCCCGCCGCAATGTTAAAAATGCAGGTATGCATTTGCATACACAAAGCGACAGGCACCGCGTGGTGCCTGCCGCTTTGTGTATGCAAATGCAGGGGGGGGTTACCACAGGTACCCCCCATGTCCACCCCCCTCTCGCCTTCACCATGGGGGACCGCAGGAGGCCCCCAAAGTAAAGACCGCATGCCTTTTGGCATCTGCAGGAGGCCATCCTAATATGGCTGGCGGTGTCTAGAAGAAACCGCCAGCCATATGAACACTTTTCTGACCCGGCCGCAAGGCGACCGGGCGAAAAAGCAGCGGACAGTGTTTCCGTCTGCCGCGGTCCCCCGCCATTGTAATATGGCGGGGGGAAATAGGTGGCGGTCAGTCACGGATGGCGGACAGATCGCCACCACCTGCATGGCGGTGGCGATCCGTCTGCCATCCTAATCGGCCCCTTAGCCAGTAAAGTTCAAAAGTCCACTGGGATTTAATTGATTGATAGGCTTTATTTCGATATAAAAATATCATAAAAGCATGTACAATAAATATAAAACACAGTATTTAAAACAGTCAATTTCCAGATATACAAAAGGGAAAAAACAGTAGGAATAAGTGTTAAAAACAGTTAAAATAAGATTAAATTGATAATGAAAGCCTTCTTGCACGAATCAACCAACACCACTTTAAAAATTTTGACACAGTACAGACAATCAGGGTTGATGTGTCAGACATTAAAATACGTAGCGCCACTTTAGGTTGACGGGTGCCTAAAAGTCTGCATAAGGGTTTGAGCCATCGCCTCCTAGGCGCACAATAATCCGGACATTCGAAAAGAATGTGGGCTACCGACTCCACACGAGTGGGACAGCGCACACAAAAGGGAGATATCTGGTTAGGGGATTTCCAACGGGCAACTAATTCACCTACTGGTAAAGTTCCCACTCTGAACTTAAAGTACAGGGTACGATCAAAAGGGATGGAAATCATGTCTAGGTAGGGTTCATAGGCCACCACGTCTTTAATCCCCAAGAAGGCAACAGTGGAATTGCAATGACTTGGATCTGAGAGTAGTTTGGAAGAGACCCAATCCCAATATAATTTCTTGATCACAGCTTTAGGAGGGGCGGATCTCGATGCCCAAGCCTCGCCTAGCCCTATCTCCACTAGCAGCCATTTTACGTCCCTCAACCAATTAATCCTAGACCAGCCTATCATTGCCAGTATCTCTGATAGCGCTTCTGCATAGGAGGCTAATTCCGGCACCCACCACAGCCGAGCCCAGAGAAGCACCGCCCGCCGCAATGTTAAAAATGCAGGCATGCATTTGCATACACAAAGCGACAGGCACTGCGTGGTGCCTGCCGCTTTGTGTATGCAAATGCTGTGGGGTACCACAGGTACCCCCCCATGTCCACCCCCCTCTCGCCTTCACCATGGGGGACCGCAGGGGGCCCCCAAAGTAAAGACCGCATGCCTTTCGGCATCTGCAGGAGGCCATCCTAATATGGCTGGCGGTGTCCAGAAGAAACCGCCAGCCATATGAACACTTTTCCGACCCGGCCGCAAGGCGACCGGGCGGAAAAGCGGCGGACAGTGTTTCTGTCCGCCGCGGTCCGCCGCGGTCCCCCGCCATTGTAATATGGTGGGGGGAAATAGGTGGCGGTCAGTCACGGATGGCGGACAGATCGCCACCACCTGCATGGCGGTGGCTATCCATCTGCCATCCTAATCGGCCCCTTAGCTAGTAAAGTTCAAAAGTCCACTGGGATTTAATTTACTTGAGCAAACACAGGCATCAAATGCGAAACAGCTAGAATATTGATTCAAATTAAAACATGCCAACAAGGACTCCCTAAAGTCAAGAATTTGATAATGCAGAAAACACCTGATGGAAGTTAACTAAATACACTATACTAACAGGGCTGAAAATCACGCATCTTTGAGACTGCAAATGGCCCAATTTATGTTTTAAGAAAATATTGAACAAGGCTGTAAATTGCATATCCAGGCATATTATAAAACAAACCAACTAACTAATTGTAATGAGCCACGAAAAGCCAGAACTCAAGCTTACTCAGATCTTGCACTTCTGTGGGAGATACAAATTCAGTTTATGCAACTTAGTTTTGGACTATTTGATGTAGAAGAGGTGTTGCAATTGTGGAGATACAAAAGACAAAACATAGGGCCTTATTATGAGTTTGTCTGTGCAGAAGGGGGACCTCTCCACTCCCGCACCCCAAACACGTGGTTGAACCTCCCCCAGTTTAGGAGTTTACTCCTATCTGGCAGGCAGTTCTTCGGCGTGCCCACAGTGGTGCCTATGAAATGGGCACCTCAATGGGGACGTCAAAATCAGTACCTAAACATTCGATGGTAACCAAACAATAAAAATATCAGAAGCCCACACATGCGTTGTCATCCTTGTTGATTGAGGAGATCGGTGTGTGTATATATATATATATATATATATATATATATATATATATATATATATATTCACTGAAAAAAACAAAGGTTACAGGGACGACATACTTAAGCTCATATTTCACATGCACAAAATCATAGAAATTCAGGAGTTATAGTTACCCAGGGGTTTTCTGGGTGTATGAGTGGTTGTTTGGGTGTCTGAGTTGTTGTATGGGTGTGTGAGTAGGTGTAAGGGTAGCTTAATGGGTGTCTGAGTGGCTGTATAAGTGCTTGAGTGGTTTTGTGAGTGGTCATATAAGTGCTTGAGTGGTTGTGTGAGTGGTTTATGGGTGTGTAAGTGGGTGTGTGAGTGGTTTATGGGTGTATGATGATGTGTGAGTGCTTGTATGGGTCTGTGAGTAGGTGTGTGAGTGCTTGTATGGGTCTGTGAGTGGCTGTGTGGGTATGTGAGTGGTTCTGTACATGATGACATCAGTGATGTCATTTGAGAGGTTATCAGTGATCTCACTGACCACGTCATGAGTGTTGTAATATGTGAGGTCATAAGCAGTGCATGGGTAACTATAAATACTGAATTTCTTTAGTTTTGTGCATGTGAAATTTGAGCCTAAGTATAACATCCCATTAACCTTTGTTTTTTTCAGTGAATTTCTATGGTGTTTTTTCAATTCTCTTTCCAAGCTATAACGTCCCAATACCCTTTGTTTTTTCATTGAATTTCTACAGCTTTGTAATGTTATTTCCTAACTAAATCATCCCTGTAACTTTTGTTTTTTTAACTGAATTTTGTAGCATTTTTTATTTTATTTCCTAACTGTAACCTGTAACTTTTGAGAGTGGGTGTAAGAGTGGCTGTATAAGTCTTTGAGTGGCTCTATGTGTCTGTGAGTGGGTGTGTGAGTGGCTGTATTGGTCTGTGAGTGGGTGCGTGAGTTGATTTGTCGGTGTGTCAGTGGCTATGTTAGTGGTTGTAGGGGTCAGTGGGTGTGTGAGTGACTGTATGGGTCAGTGAGTGGGTGTGTGATTGACTGTATTACTGTGTGAGTGGGTATGTGTGTGGCAGTATTGGTCTATGAGAAGATGTACGAGTAGTTGTATGGGTCTATGAGAGGGTAAGTGAGTGTCTGTGTGTGTGTATAAGTGGGTGTGTGAATACATTTGAGGGTGTGTGAGCAGATTTGTGAGTCTGTGAGTGGCCATGTGAGTGGCTGTATGGGTCTGTGAGTGGATGTGTGAGTAGCTGTGTGGGTGTGTGAGTGGCTGTATGTGTCTGTGAGTATGTTTGTGAGTGGCTGTTTGGATCTGTGAGTGGCTGTATGGGTCTGTAGTTGTGTGTATGAGTAGTTTTGTGGGTCTGTGAGTGGTTGTAAGCATAATTAATGCTGTGCGTCCAAAGCCATGTGCCAAGAAAAGCCTGCAATACAATATCACGTCAAATGCAAACCTCGAAACGCGAATTAAGAAATGCAGTCCGGAAACTAAGAATAACTGACACCGACTAAAACTGCATGGTAAAATGTACGTCACCTGAGGAAAGAATACAAAAAAAGTCATGGGGAAGAAAAAGAAATCGGAATAAGACATTCTGGGAAAAACTATTGTTTAGTGCAAGGCAAGCCAACTGAAGTACCTTCTGAGAAACAATAAAGAACGTGAACAGGCCAGTGAACGTTATAAACTGTCCAGGAACAAGATTGGGCCGAATTCCTGACCAGGAGGTTCATGGGGATACAACTCCAGAACCTTTGTCTTCCCTGCAATCAGACAGCACCAACCATCAGGAGACGGGGAATAAAACAACAGTAAAGTCCAGCACCAGCAATGAGAGAAACAGTGCCTCCTCAGTAAAAGAAAACACTGACTCACTCAGCAGAAGAAGTAACAAACATAATATGGAAAGGCAGAAGGGATGGGGCACCAGGACCCAACGGCATTCCCCAGGCCATTTTCAAACATGATCTGGCATTTTGGAGCAACTTTTTATCTATTCTACCTAAAGAAGTACAAATATTAATTTATGTGCCACCCTGCTGATACGGCTCAATTATCACTCCAATCTATAAATGTGGAGACAGAACGAACCCAGAAAACTACAGACTCATAACATTATTAGAAGTTGAAGCAAAGTACTACACTTCCCTGATCCTAGCATACCTCATCGGCTGGTCGGGTACGCACAACTTGATCCCGCAGAATCAGACCGGTTTCAGAAAAGGACCCGGAACGATCGCAAACATTTTCCCACTCTCACTAATAGCAGAAATGTGCAAGCGAAAAAAAGCAAAAATTACATCTCTATGTTAAAGACCTAAAAGCGGCCTTTGACAGCGTAGATCGTCACATCCTGTGGAGAAAATGAAGAGATTGGAATTTCCCTAAAAGAATACTGCAAGGAATAAAGGTATTTTACTTCCACACTGGCATAAGAGTGAAACTGGGTGACTTCTCCAGGATTTCAAGAAAGTTGATTACAAACACAGGCCTGAAACAGGGATGTGTGCAGGCTAAACGTCTTTTCAATCTGTTCATGTCTGACCTAACACAGTGGCTTAATCAGATCAACTCCCACCCACCCCACTTGGGAAAGTTAACCTTATCCCATCTGTCATATGCAGACAATGTGGTACTAATGAGCTTAACTAAGGTTGGTCTCTGGAGGTCACTTACTGAAAAGCATTAATATGTTATTGCTAACAAACTGGAAATTACTACATCAAAAACCAAAACCATGCTGATCAGCAACCGCCCAAGCCCTCTACAGAAAATCTGGTTAGATGGGAAACCACTGGAAGAAGTAACCAGTTACAAGTACTTGGGAGCTTATATTGAATGCAGATTCAATCACCATGAACAGAAGAACTACATGTCACAAAGAACAAGTACACTAGCCTTTGCTTTCAGCACACTGGCCAAAGAACTGGAGGGCCCATCTTACAAACCACTGCTATCCCTAATAGATAGAAAAATACTACCAACGATATCCTACGCCAGAATCGTCTTACACGGAAAAGACTCAACACTATTGAATACGTTGCAGGTCACAACCTATAAACGGATCTTTCAACTACCTCAGACTGCATTACCCGCTCAGGTGCTCTTGGAATTTGGGCTAATAAACGAAACAGTAGGGAGAATGTACACCACAATAAAATATTGGTTCAATATAAAACAAAACTCAGTACATTCCCCATGCAATAAGGCTATATGGTCAGAAGTTGAAAATGATAAAAACATCTATATAAAATCAATATCTCTTTGAATCTTTAACAACCACTAACATTTGAGTTATGGAACAAAAATCAATCTTGTACAAACTTTAAACACATCTTAAATTAAGCTACAAATATCCACTCCCTGTTGCTAGTAAAAATAGCTTCAGCCACAAATCACACACTTGGATGGTGATTAAAAACTAACAGCTAGATTCATGAAAGAGCCGTTTTGCGAGTCCTTAATAGCGATTATTAAGGAATCGCTATTAAGGACTTGCAAAACGGGATTCAAATAAATTGCGATTCCTACACATTCCTTATTTGCGATAAGCAAATTGCTAATCGCAAATAAAGAATAACTCCCTAAGGCCCATAGGAATGAATGGGGAGTATTCCTTATTTGCGATTAGCAATTAGCTAATCGCAAATAAGATAGCGATTTCAAGGGTGCCAGGGGTGTCCAAAGGACACCCTGTAGCACCCCTGAAATGCAAATTTACACAGGTGTTGCGCACACACATGTCCAAAGGACATGTGTGTGTGTAACATGCAACAGAGAAAAATGCACTAAAGTGCTTTTTTCAATTTTTTCGCTATTTACCACAAAGTCAGACTTCGTGGTAAATAGCGGCCAAATATTGCGAATTCGCAATTTAAAATTGGTTATTGAATTGCATTTAAGGAATCTCTAATAGAGATTCCTTAAATGCAATTCCTTGCAAATATGTGATTTCGCAAATAGCGATTTTTGCATTTGGGATGATGAATCCCAAATGCAAAAATTGCGCTCGCAAAGGGCCAGATTCTGAGAATCTGGCCCTTTGCGAGCCGATTTTTTCGTTCATGAATCTGGCTGTATGACTTTAAAACCTTTAAAAACCTTTTAAAGACTTTAAAACCGGCACCTTACTTAAGTCTTACATTTCCGGTACACCTAAAAAAACAACTGATGGCACTTTGCTTTGGCCAGCTACCGTCAACTGCTGACCAAACTAGTTGGAAGTAAAACGGGCCCACAGCATGCAGATTTTGTGGCAGCAAAAAGAGGATTTTATTCACCCAATTTCTTTATGTCCCTATCTGCATATAGTATGTGTCATTTTACAACAAATGTCTTTTTCCCTAAAGGAATAAGGACATGTAGAGCAGCTATCATACAAGGGCTTGACCCGTCAGATCACCAATTGAACTGAAAGTTGGTAAAATACCTTAAACTTCACAACTCTGAAAACCATAGCCAAGGCGGAACATTGATTTTAACCATAAACATCACATTTCTATTTGACATTTTTATTATTATTAATATTATATTTCAGAAGATAATATATGACTTTCCATAATGACTGACGATTTACTTACTTACTAACTTACACATGCCAAGTCTACCTTTAGATTTTTAAACTCCTGAAGGACGCCCAAGAAGTTACGATTAAGAATGGCTTGTCGATGCTTTACATCTAATTTTTAGGGTTCTCCCATATGGCACACTGCATACTTTTTCATACTTTTGCACTTTAAACAGTATTTAGCTAGATAGATGGATTACTGGACACACAAAAATGGAAAAAGACCAATGTGATAGCCCTAGCCAGTACAATGCACTTTACGCGCTTACAATCCGAAGAGTTACTGTCCCTTTTTTGCACATTTAATCAATTTCTAGATCTAGTATTTATTATGACATGATTCATGAATGAAGTCTGTATTTATCTTGCTCATTTTGCACATTGAATTAATTTTTAGATGAAGTCATGTTTCAGTTTAAGAATTAAGCCTGGGGTAAAGCTTAGCCAGCAAAATACTCTTTCTGCTCTTACAACATGAAGAGTTACCGGCCCTTTAAGGATGAAACCTGCATTTTCCAGCTCCTGTTTGCCTATGCAGCTTACGCTTTGAAATTACGAATATTACTTGACCATTTCTATATAATGATTAATGTTAGACAAAGTGTTTATATAGTGTCATTTCAACTACGAAGCTGTGTTTATCTTGTTTCTTTTATGCCACAATTGTTATGGTTTTCCATTAACTAAACAATAAAATGTACCTTACCTTGTGGGTGTGTGAGTGGCTGTATGGGTCTGTGAGTGGGTGTGTGAGTGGTTTTGTGTGTGTGTGAGTGGGAATATGATTGACTGTATGGGTCTGTGAGTGGGTGTGTGAGTGGTTATGTGGGTGTGCGAGTGGGGGCATGAGTGACTGTACCGGTGGGTTTGTAAATGGCTGCATGGGTCTATGAGTGGATGTGAGAGTGGCAGAATGGGTGTGTGAGTGGGTGTCTAAGTGTATGTGTGGGTGTGTCAGTAGCTGTGTGAGTGACCAGGCCAGAATGGAACCTCACCTGCCCCTTTATCCAACAAGAGTCCACAGTTTTGCTCAAAATATCTACCCAACTGGGGTGCTTTCTACTAGTTATTTAGTAAGTGGTAATTCGATGGGTAAATGTCTAGTGCATATTCTATGCTATAGCTGTGTAATGGAGCAGGAGGAAATGTTTCCATTGACCTTTTTCCCCTAATTTTTGCACTGGGATTGTTCCTCAAGCGTCTTCTCCCAGAAATCTTTAATAACATGAATTCTCCTACAGAGAAGATGATGAGACTACAAAGAGGTGAATCTCCACCAAACAAGGATATTTCCTCTTGACTATATAAAGTAAGTGCTTCTTTGTTTGGTGGAGATGTCCTCATATCCTTCAGCATCAAGAAGGTGTCACCAAAATTGGTGGGAAATGCCCTCAGGGACTTTTTAGTGAGCTGCCCTTCATACTGGCAAAAGGCGGGAAGACCCCTGCATACTACTAAGGTGGATGGGGCGGGATCAAATGGGCGAGGCTTCCAGGTGATTTTGCACATTTTCATACTTAGGAATACATAGGAATTTAAAAGGAGAACCATGGACTCTGATCTCACCAGGAGAGGACAAGAAAGAACCCACTGGTCACGGTCACTACAGATTGTGCTCCCATAGATCTACGATGCATCCACCTCCACCAAGGAGGTTCTTTAAAAAAGGGAAGGAAGGGCATGCAGCCTGTTTCGCCAGGAAGAATTTGGCCCCAGAGAACACACCCTGGAGCAAACTCAGGGAGCCCGGTGTGCAGTGTTTGGGACCTCGGGGTGGCTTAATTCCCCTGTGGTCCCTGCCTGTTTCCTACCTCTAGCGGGAGTCAGCATTGCTCCCACACACTGGGAGTAGCCGAAAATGCAGCTCCTCGCACCCAGGAGCATTCCTTTCATTTGTGTCCGCTCCCAGCGAGCGGGAGCAGTTTTTCTGCTCCCGCCCGCTGGGAGTGGACTTACTGTTTGTTCCCACTTGGCAGGAGCTGTCAAACTTCTGCCAAGTGAGAGCAAGCATCTATGTCCTGAGGGTGGGCACCTCAGAAAATAGGGAGCCAGCCCTGGGTGTGGCAGTACCCAGGGTTATTAATGGTTCCAGGAAGGGGGCCGGACAGCCCCCCTCCTTTGTTATTATAGGGCATGCCCCGGGGAGGTGGTAGCTCCTAGGGCTGAAAACAGTCCAGGAGGAGGCCCATGCAGACCCTCCCCTTTCCAAATATGGCCAAGCCCTGGGAGGGTGGTGCTCCTTGGGGCTGTAAATTACCCGGAAGGGGAGACACATGGCCCTTCTCCCCCTTTAACATCCATCGGCCTGGCCCCGGGTAGGTGACGGTACCCAGGGCCATAAAAGGCCTACAGAAGGGGGCTGCACGGCCTGGCCCCGGGTACATGGCAGTTCCCAGGGCCCATATCAGCCAAGGGGAGGGGGCCGAATAGGCCCCACCATAATATATATTTAAGTGTGCCCCCGGGACCTGGCCCACCCGGAGGCTGAAATACAAAGAAGCAATGGAGACCATGCTTGTATTTATTTTATTTTCGCTTGATTTTGTGAATCAGTCTCAATGTTTGCTGCTGAACTTTTTTTTTAAATGTTGTTTTTGGCCCAGGCAGAGTCCCTAGGGGACTCCAGCGCCAGGCATAGCGGGTCAGGGTATTCCTCCTCTGACCCCTTTTCTTTATTTTGAACTTTGCTTTGGTACTCAGCTAAGTCCAAGTGCTAAAATGGCTGCCAACACGCCCTAGTTGAAGTGGTGGCAGCCAGTCAGATCTCAGTATGAGATCAGTTGGATTATCGGAGGGTCCCTAGATATCTATAGTTCTTTTTCCTTTTATATCTCGAAAATTACTGAACAGATCTAGCTTTCTGCCGTATTTGGTGTCATTCTATTCAGCTGTTCAGTCTGTAGTCAGGTTTTAAATCTCTAAGGGAATTAACATGTGAAATGTACTTTTTGTGACCCCCCCCTCTTTTTGTTCTCGGCTCCTGTTTGACCGACCACCCCAAAACTTTCCATGCACACCTAGAAGCATTAGTCCACTTTAAAAAGAAATTCAGATGATTCATCAAACTGCACCAAAGTTATAAGCAATTGAAAAAAAACATTTTCTTATGGAAAATAGGTCCTAACTAAAACTACCTAGTGACGGCCGCCAATGGGTAATATATATATATATATATATGTAAGTGGATTCATAAAAAATGTATGATATTTTAAAACATATAAAAGTATGGACAAACTATATGCTATTGAATAAGTAAGACGCAGTCAAGAATGTTTTTAGTTAACCATCAATAAATTTAATTTTTTACTTTCCTCCTTTTCATCTACCCTTTGTTAAACTCCGCTGCACAATCTTTACCACCCAAGCGCTTAAGGTCACTAGGCGGGAAACGTCAAACTCCAAATGTAAAATGTGTCTACTTTTAGCTGAAGATTACTTTGTTGCAGCTTTTGACATTTTGGGCTTTTGTCTCCACTGCTGCCTGCGCACCTGGGAGGGGAAAGCGAGCGTCATTCAGTGTGGCGCGCGGCCCTCTGGTCCTGCCGACGGGGGGGGGCCCTTTGTGCAGGTGGTGGCGGCCCGCTCGCCTTCCCGCCTGCTAATGTGCGTCAACCTTTGCAACCATCCATCTCTTTTCCCGCGCAACACTAATGTGGAGGGAAATAAGAAGGGAATGACATTTCTCTAAAGGCCGAAACCTAAGTGGAATGTCATTGAAAGTACAGCAATATCTGTTTTTTTATATATATTTGAGTGCTCTCTGGAATTGGCAATTTATATGCAGTTACAGCAAGACATGCTTTTGCTGAACACACTTTAGAACAATTTTATTACCTGGAGGTATTTTCTGCAGATGGATAAATTGCCTTTTTTGTCTGGGTGCAGCGATGTCAAGCTGAACCCCTCTGCGATGTATTCATCATTTAATAGTCAGAAAGACATATAGGAAGTACACATATGGTAGGCTGCTAAAATAAGGTGTTGAACTAAAACACTCACAACATTGTCACTATCTGCTCCCCTAGGGTTGTCGGCTCAGTGATTCCAGATGAACACACACTTTCTCTTCCCATAAGTATTCCCATCCGGCTATCCCAAAGAGTTGCACACTTACCACTCCCATTGATATGCATAGGCATTAACACAGTGAAAACTCCTTTTTGTATAGAGTACCATAAAATATCCCTTTCTGTTTGCAAAACACGCAAATAGCAGTTGTTATCATTGCTCAGTATAATGGTACATTTGTTATTATACTTAAGTTATTATCTTTGGAAGGATGGAAGGCTGAGTTGGCCCTGCGGTGATGCTCTTATGAACTATTGCCATTCATGAGAAAATTAAATCTCTGAGCCATCTTAATGGTAATTGTCCCACTGTCAGAATTATTCTTACTAAAAGCTCAGCTTGTTCCTATAGTTGCTGCCCCCAATAAGAGAGACATGTTTTAGGTATTTATTTTATACTTATTCACATTAGTTATACGTGCTTATGCTACCAAATTTGAAACAAACTTAAGTTTAACTTAAGAAAAAATCCTAATTTAAGACAAAATCCTATCTTAAAACAAAATCCTAATTTAAGACAAAATCCTAATTTAAGACACAACCCTAATTTAAGACTACTAAATGCCTTCTGTGAATACCAAAAGTAGTAAGAGTAGGATTTTTCCTCAGATTAGTTCTGTGAATTGGCCCCAGTGATTCTATCTGTTATTGGTGATTTGAGAAGGGACCTGGATGATGGTCACACTCGAGTCTAGATCCTGCTCGAATTATCTGCAGCTTTTGGTGTGGTCAAGCACAAGATCTAATTAGGTCAGCTGTGATCAGTAGGGTTTAGGAGGAGTGCTTTTAACTGGATTGCCTCTATTTCTAGAGAATAGAGACAGTTCAACTTACTCCGTTTAGGGCATCAGATATAAATATTGATTGTGGTGTTCCACAAGCGTCTGCTCTCTCACTTGTCTTTTTAACATCTATAGCCAATCACTAATAAACGAGCTGTCAAACAGATGGTCAGATCTTTAACTATGCTGATGACTGTCAGCTCCGACCTCAGCTTGATGTCCCGTCCCAGACCGGATAACTTCAAAGACGTGATGTGCTTTATCAGTAGATGCTTGAGACAGAATCACCTAAAACTGAATTCAGAAAAGACCGAAATGTTGGTGTTAAATCAAAATCCTTCAATATGGTCTAGCCACTATTGACCCTCTGAAATGGGTGTGCTACCATCGCTGAAGCAGCTGTAAAAAGCCTTGGAGTTCTAATTGACCAACATCTATCCTTTAGGCCTCAAATAAATGTGTTGGTCTCAAAATGGGTCCTTGTTCAACCTCGAAATGTCACGGCTGCTGGCTCCTCGAGGTCGGTACGATGCTCAAATGGGGTCCACCTCCTGACGTCCCTGCACTCTGAAGAGCTAAAAGCATCCAGAGCACAAAAGCAGTCAAGCGAGGGATAGGTAAGGGTAGGAGCAGCAGTGGAAGGGACACCTGTAACAAAAGAAGGCACACATTAATACACACACTCTTCTTTCTGCTCTCCTGTATTGTTATCCTGACCTTAGACAGTACCTGGTAATTATTCAGGAGATGACCCCTTCCCTCATCTGAGGTACTTCTCTCATGAAACACGGTTGACCTACAATGGATGAATGACAACCGTGTTAATCTCGGGACAGCATTCAATCGGCCCCATATTCACAAACCACCCAAATACCATACGTACCAAAACACCCTCACAAGATCCTTAATAAATCAGGTCCTTTGGCATCTCAGTTCTCCGGGGTGAAATAATTCTCCTCCCCCCACGAGGCTCCAAAACAAATATAACGGTACGGTGGTCAGTCTTCACTACCTAAATGTCTGGCCGTAGAGAACTGCCCACCAATGTTTGAAAACAACACGGTCAAAGAAAAAAGGACAAAAGCAGCCTTACCGGCAGGCAAAGGTTTTTAGAATAAAGTCTCACTGCTTCTCCGCAATGAGACCACACGAAATTTGTGCGTTAAATTGGCACGAGAATCTGGGAGGGGGCAATCCGGCGTCTCCCGACTCTCTTTCCGCAATGAGTGCACACCCAAAGCAACTACCTGATACGGCCAGGGAGGGGGCAAATCCAGCGTCTCCCAGGCCCACTCTCAGGTAACTGTAGACTCCACACAACGTCTCTCCGGCGTTATCACTCAGCCGAGTGAAAGTTCAGACTGCAACCAGTGAGGGCGCGGAGGGTGTTATGTTCCTGAAGGTCCGCCCCCGTTGTCCCGAGGGACGGACATGTTGGTCATGTGACTGCCCTATAATAAAAAGAGGTCGAGCACGTGCGAGGGCGTTCAGAGAGAGACGCGCCGACCGAGCAAGCAAACTTATTCCCAGTGTCCGGCTGAGTTTATTCTAGGGCCACGTGTTAGGCCTAGTCAGAATTAGATGCCCCTGAGTGTAGGTCCCAGAAAGATATCCCTAGGGCCATCCTGTCCCCCATCACCGGACACAACAATTGGCGACGAGGGTGGTTGTCGATCCCTCGCTCGGGGTGCGGGTGTGTGTCCCTCTTGGGGTGAGGCGGCTGCGGGCACTCCCACGTGCCTGCGGTGCTCGTGCCTTGCCACCACACACCCCCCGCTCTGCTCGCCTGGAGGAACGACTCTGACCCCCGGCTCTCAACAGGTGAGCGGCGCTGGCTAGCACCTTCCTGTGGCGCACAGGAGTCTGATTGGTTGCGCGAGGTGCTCCCTCTGCGGACCCTCCACGCCCGGTGCCGCACCGTGCTGGGCCGCACGTGCGTGAACTGCACCGAGGTGCGCCTGGCCAGGCGCTCCGGTCGGCGCCCGATCCTGCTGCACTGATCGGGGTGCCTCCTCGGATTATCTCCGGGCTGCCCACGGACATCCTCCTGAGCATCCAAGGCGATGGCTAATATTCTGCCCATTGAACCGTTTGTGGTGGAGGGTGCGCCTTCCACGCTCGCACCGAAGTGGAAGGAATGGGTGGACAGGCTCTTCATATTTTTCGAGGCCACCAAGGTCCATAAGGAACAGAAGCGCGCCATGATCCTCCATCTTGGTGGCAAGGATATCCACTCCATTGCCCGCACCCTCACGGAGGCATCTCCCAAAACCCACCACACACTAATAAATGCACTCAACGCGCACTTCGAACCAATGGCCAACCAAGACTATGAACGATTCATTTTTAGACAAGCGCGGCAACTGCCAGATGAGTCGCTGGACGCCTACCACTCCCGGCTAAAGAAACTAGCACTAACGTGTGGATTTCAGGATGCCACGGAAGAAATCAGAGGCCAGATAATACAGGGATGCGCCTCTGCTAAACTACGCGAGAGAATACTGGAGGAGTCGGGGAAATCCCTCCCGGACATTCTCACGCTGGGCCGCACAAAGGAGCTGTCCAAGGCCAGGGCGGCCCACATGGAAGCAGCTCTACAGGCCAACATGAAAGTGGAGCCGGTTAACAGACTACAAGTCCGCCCACAGCCCAAATGGGCGAAGCGAACAACAACTCCGCAGGGCGGAGCTTCAGCGCAGTCATGTGGTTACTGTGGAGGCCCGAGACACCCGGCGCCAGAATGCCCAGCACGGGGCAAGATATGCTCCGGTTGCGGAAAAATGAATCACTTTGAAAAGGTGTGCCGGTCCAAAAAGTTCAGCAAGCCCCGCCAGACAATACATACGGTGGCTGAGCCCGAAGGCGCGGAAGGAGGACCCAGCAACAGTGATATGGACGACGACGAGGAGGAGCGATCCGTACACAAGGTGCACATGATCGGCACTGCCACCAGACGCACCAGGACACTACCACAGTGCGCTATACAAGTGGCTGATCAGGACATCATGGCGACCGTGGACACGGGCGCCTCGATAAATCTCATGAGTGCATCCCTCTACGGAGACATGGCTACTCCTCCCAGCCTCCGTTCCACTCCGATCACCGTTTTTGCCTACGGTCAGGACGTTCCCCTCCGCATTCGGGGAAAGTTTAAAGCAGCGGTCCGACACGGAGACAAAGTCACGCGAGCCAACATCTTCGTGTCGGAAGAAGGTCAAGGCATGCTCCTGAGTTGCCGGACGGCAGAGGACTTGGGGGTGGTCTCATTTGCGTTTGGGGTGCATGAGGAATCGGTGCAGCAACTGATTGCAGACTTTTCTGACCTGTTTGAAGGGATTGGCTGTTTCAAGGGTCGGGAAATACACCTGCATGTGGACCCCACTGTTCAACCGGTGGCCCTGCGACACCGTCGCGTTGCATTCCATTTGAGACCACTGGTCGAGGAAGAACTACAGAAGCTGGAAGCTGCGGGGATAATTGAGAAGGTGTCCGGCCCCACCCCCTGGGTATCACCCATCGTGGTCACAAGGAAACCAAAGCAGCCGGGAGCGGTCCGGATTTGCGTGGACATGCGCCTACCCTATGCGGCCATCAAAAGGGAACGACACATCACCCCCACGATCGACGACCTGATCGGAGAGATGGCCGGGGCCAGGTGGTTCTCCAAGTTGGATCTCCGGGCGGGGTACCATCAACTTGTACTGGACAAAGAGTCCCGGAACATTACGACATTCTCCACCCACATTGGACTGCGCAGGTACACCAGGTTGAGTTTTGGGATATCCAGCGCTGCCGAGGTGTTCCAGAATGTTATCCAAGAACTAATTACTGGCATACCGGGGGTGATTAATGTCAGTGATGACATCATGGTGCACGCAAGAACAATTCCTGAACACAACCAACGCTTGGCGCAGGTATTCCGCAGGCTCCGCAGCGCTGGACTCACTCTGCACAGGGACAAATGCGAATTTCTTCAGACCAAACTAGGATTCTTCGGATATGTATTCTCAGCCGATGGCGTCAACCCTGATCCTGACAAGGTCAAAGACATCAAGGACGCACCTCCGCCTACCACTGTCACGGAGGTCCGAAGCTTTCTCGGGATGGTAAATTACTGTGGCCGCTTCATAAGGGACTTAGCCAACCTGACCCTCCCTCTGCGCGAATTAACCAAAGACTCCACCCCATGGAACTGGGGACCTGAGCAGGAAAGGGCATTTCAAGACATTAAGAGCGCACTTTCCAGCAACACCACATTGGCATTTTTTGACCCAAGACACTCCACTCTCATTGCAGTAGATGCCGGACCGGCAGGATTGGGGGCCGTCCTGATGCAGAGAGCCCGAGATGAGATAGACTGGTCCCCTGTTGCTTTTGCCAGCCGGTCCCTTACGGACACAGAACAAAGATATTCCCAAATCGAGAAGGAGGCCATTGCAATACATTGGGGATGTCGGCACTTCCACTTGTACGTATATGGCAAGCCTTTCACAGTAGTGACGGACCACAAGCCGCTGCTGGCTCTGTTTTCAGGCACCTCCTCCAAGCCACCTCCTAGGATTGAAAAGTGGATCTTGCAACTGCAAGAATATAACTGTGCCATCGAGTACCAGCCAGGGGCAAGGAATCCTGCGGACTACCTGTCACGACACCCCAGGCCGGCAACCCCGGAGGAGATGGATGAGGCAGAAGAGACGGAGGCCTATGTTCAGTGGGTTGTGGCCAGATCATGCCCGCGCCCCATATCCTTGGAAGAGGTCGTGAGCATCACGGCTCAGGACGCCTGCATACAGCGGGCCAAGGAACTACTCCGAACGGCCAACTGGCAGAAAGCCAAGGAGAGCTGGAAAGTACTCACACCAGAGGCCCAGAAAATCATGGACAGTCTGTACCACGTGAGGGCTGAACTGAATGAAGACGCGGCGGGGTGCCTTCTGCGAGGGCATCGCCTGGTAATCCCGACGGCTTTGACAGGACGAGTGGTTCAACTGGCACACGTGGGGCACCAGGGGATGGTCAAGACGAAGGCCCGGCTGCGGACAAAGGTGTGGTTCCCGCTCATGGACGACATGGTGGAGAACGTGGTGCGAACGTGCACGGCCTGCCAAGTCACGGGCGACAGCCCCCGTGAGGCCCCCATCATTGTGGAACCCAGGCCCCGAGGTCCCTGGGAAAGAGTCAGCATGGATTTTGGTAGCCTTCCGGATGGAAGACACACGCTGGTAATGATAGACGACCACTCAAAATATCCTGAGGTCGAAATTGTCACCAGCACCAGTGCAGACTGTGTTATCCCCAAAATAGAAAAAATCATTGCCACCCATGGAGCCATGAGGGAACTCAGAACGGACAATGGACCGCCATTCCAGGGTCAAGACTTTGCCGAATATCTCTCGTCTCTGGGAACGCGTCACAGGCGCATCACACCGAGGTGGCCTCAAGCCAACGGGGAGGCCGAGAGATTCATGAGGACTTTGAACAAGGTCATCCGCATTGCGCATGATAAGGGGCAGTCAGTGGAAATGGCCATTTTCACGTTCCTCCGAAGTTACCGCCAGACCCCGCACTCCACAACTGGGGTAGCTCCCGCACATCTCCTCCTAGGAAGGGTAATAACTGACTCCATTCCCCATCACCCCCAGTGGGCACCTGAAATGATAGATGAACACATAGTGGAGAAGAAAAGAAATTCTGCATGTGACAAGATCAGTAAGAAACGCCGGGCTGTGGTCCCCCACTTCAAAAGAGGCGACCTGGTGCTTATCAAGAATCGTGCAATTGGTGGCAAATTCAAACTCAATTACGAAAAACGACCATGGCGAGTCAGTGGGGTGAGGGGCACCCGCATCACAGCCACTCGAGGACGAGACAGGGTGACTCGCAATGTGTCTCATTTCAAACTGTATCACCCTTCAAGCAGCGAGCCAAGGCGCCAGCAAGGCGGCGAACAAACCGAAACTGCAACTACGTTGCCGACTGGTGAATCAACATCTCGGCACGAGGTCCGGCCACGTGACGAGCATCAGGCTTCTAGCGAGGAAGTGGGCGGTGACACGGAGGCCCTGGAGGATGCCCCAGATCCGGAGGGGGCCGACAGAGAGGCGCCAAGACACGAAGTGGAGGTTGGAACGGAACTGATGACTCATCGGGGGTCCCAACGCCAGCTACGTGACAATCCCACCCCCTCCGGCTGGCTGAGAGATTACTTTACGTAAGACTGTTCCCATTTACATATATGCACGTATTGTTTGAACTGAATGCACTGGCATTTAAAGGACGCTGAAGGTCTCGGTCCCAATGTTCCTGAGTGAGAAAAGTTATGGTTGAATTGTGTTTTAATGTTTGCAGTTGTTTTTGGTTTTTCCTTATTTTAGGAGGAATGTTATGTTCCTGAAGGTCCGCCCCCGTTGTCCCGAGGGACGGACATGTTGGTCATGTGACTGCCCTATAATAAAAAGAGGTCGAGCACGTGCGAGGGCGTTCAGAGAGAGACGCGCCGACCGAGCAAGCAAACTTATTCCCAGTGTCCGGCTGAGTTTATTCTAGGGCCACGTGTTAGGCCTAGTCAGAATTAGATGCCCCTGAGTGTAGGTCCCAGAAAGATATCCCTAGGGCCATCCTGTCCCCCATCACCGGACACAACAGAGGGGTCAATCCTGCGTCTCCTCGCTCCTCACTCCTGAACCCACAACAAACAGCCGTACAAAGTCACAGGCGTACCGGCTTAGCCGAGCAAGCACGCAAATACCTCTCCGCAGCCGCGAAGTCGGAACGGCAACGTGGAAGCAACAAAGAAATCCACAGTAGCTCCGCTGGAACAGGGCGCCCGTTGACCTGCAGACTCTCAGGACAAATCACATGCGAGGACCTCTGTCTCTCGCATAGCTAAATGCCTTCCTGGTACTCCCCCTTACCGCTAGGCCTTATGGGAGATGTAGTCTTCCCTGATTAACCATTCGGTAGGCACGTCCGTCATGGCCTGACACGAAATGGTTGAATCCAGAAGATTCAACCATTTTCAAGCTATGAAGACTCTTATGGCAGCCGTTATCAGTGTAAAGCTGGACTATGCAAACAGCAAATACTTTGGCCTCCCTAATTGTGATAAAAAAGGCTTCAAATGATTCAGAATGCTGCAGTCAAGTTGTTTTTCAGAATTCCTTGGAGAACCCCTTACCTGAAGCTCCTTCATCGGTTGCCAATCAGACGGTGTATTCATTTAGAAAAGTGTTGCCTAATCTTCAAGGCAGTACAAGGTCTGCCCCCAGATGTTCTAAGTGATCACTTGGTTAGAAATGTTGCATCGAGAGCTCTCTAATCAGCTACTGCCAACTTTTTTGTGGTATCTAGATTTAGAAAATAAAGCACTGGAGGATGCAGATTTCAACATGGGCATAAAAGGAATATAATACTCTTCCAGCTGAGATTTGCTCAATCAAGGAACTGGCCCCGGTCCCTCAATTTTGAGAACTGGAAGTAAATTTTCAACCTTAAACTTTGACGCAAAGCAGAGAGAGAAAGGCAAAAGGGAGAGGGAAGTAAAAAGGTTAAGATAAGAAAACAGAGCAAAGGCAGGAAGCAAAATAGAAAGTAATTGTAAGAGTAAGAGAAAGAGACAGGAAGTGTAGGGTGGTTGAAGAAGGGGGCATCAGTGGGAATTAAAACTAAGCGGTCTAGGTGTTCTGCAACCCTGGTTTTCGACAGGGCCAGTTGTGGACCCTTAAGAAAAGTGTTTGCACCCTGCCTTGATAATGTTTACACATTAAGCAGTGACTATCCCACTTCTGCTGGTGCAATGTCTAAGAAGCTGAGTAGTCCAGTTCTTGGTGCATCGTCATACCTAGAGATAGAGAGACTGTAAGCAGTTCACTGATATCAGACAGAAATGTTCCCTGTCTATTCAAGATGTGAGCTGCATCCACTGTAATATCTGGGGCTCAATGTTTTCTCTTTAAAAATAAGCACTTTTCCTCCTTCTCAGACACACTATCCCTTGCCCACAGCTGGCACTTTTGGCAATAAAATGGTGACTCTTTCTTCTTTCCTAGTTCAATACATTGTTCTGTACTAAGTTGAACCTGATATTAATTGCTTTTGACCTTCCGCCAGCATATACGTCCTTTGGAAACATCCAACATCCACCCACCTCGTTTTTCTGTAAGGCTCTCTAATTGCCTAAGTGCTGAAACGCTCATTTGAGTTGAATTTGTGCATCTCACGCTGTTGGTTGAAGATGCTGACATAAAAATATAAAAATACTGAATTGTGCCTTCAATGTTATGCTGTCCACACTGAACCTGCAGCCAAAATGTCTCCTATCTCCCATGATGCCCTCACCTCAATCCTTCCTACTGGTCTTGGGAGCTGGCAATTTACACCTCTCTCCAGACTCGCCAGTGCTCTGTGACCATTCTCTGTGCCCAAGAAAACATCTGGTATATCCTAACTCCCATCATGCACTGCACGGTGGAACCTACTCCCCAGAGATGGAGTCAAGCCCCCTTCCTGTACTAGTCAGTCAGTCAAAATACTTTTATTCGATTATTAGAAATCAAAAAAAGACATAAATACAAATACATCACAGGGAGTAAACAGCAGCAGTCCATCGGATACAAATTTAGAATAAATATAAATTACACAAATTAGAGCATGATTAAAAACTTTCTCAGTAATTCATTTAAAAACAACCAATGTGAGATTAATTCATATGCTAAAAAGGAATACCCCGTAACCTACGACGATTCTTATTTATACGAACACACGCTACCAAATAACTTGCTACATGGAAAGTGACACGTGCGCTAGAAAGGAGTTGCAAAAACAAGAGAGCGGGCCTCACCTGGAGGAAACCCGCCTCCCTCAAAATCGGCAACAGATATTTTTTTCAAGTTTCTGCATAGTGATCACAAAACATCATGAAATGTTGCGTGTCCTGTATTGAAAAGTTGTCACAATCACAAGGTTTAGCCTTTTCTGGTGTGTCCTAGGTAAAAAAAGAACCAAGCATAAAATGTATTAAATTAAAACTAAATCTAGTTAAAAGAAACCGATGGTACGGTCTCGTTACCAGAATAATATAAGGTTCAAGGCCAGGGGCAATTATAAGTGCATACTTTCTTCTTACAAATGGTTTTTCCATCTCCATTGCCTCCCGCTCAACAGTAAACAAATTTAACAGGCCAATTTTAATCTCCCTAACATCTTCTCTTTTTATACACCCTGGAGAATGAAAGAGCTCTGGTCTGCCTAATTTCGTAAACATAGCCTTAATATAGACCAGCCATGGGATCTTGTGAGCTCTATCCAGAGCAAGACAATATTTAAGAATCAAGAATCAAGTGGTTTAGGGAGATTTCCTGGTTAAGCCAGGTTTTGATCCAGCAGATTACGGGGGCGGATTTCAATAGATCTGTAACAAACCCCAGCCCCAGCTCTGAGTGAGTTGAAAAGGTGGGGGTGGACTGTGGTACGGAAAGGAGGGATCTTAAAAATGTATTCTCCACCTTCTAGATGTCATCCTGATTTGTATATCCCCAAATAGCAGAGCCATAGGTGGCTATTGCCAAGCATTTTGCTTTGTATGCTTTAAGTATAGCCTCCATTGGTCTCGCTCCCATCCGTTTGGCGAATCCCAACAGGCCGCAGACGACCTGGTTACTGCGTTGCTTTTGGACTTCTGTGGGGGCCCCAAGTTCCTTTATCATCAAAGATGACACCCAAATAAGAAAAGATAGGAACCCTCTTTACTTCCTCCCCCCTGCAAAAAAAAGATTTACATTTCCTTTTCCTGCTAAAATCTCCCACCACCATGACCTGGGATTTTGAGGTGTTAATTTTCAGATCTAACGATGTCATGAAATCACCAAAGGAGGCTAACAGTCTATTCAGGGCAACACCCGATCGTGCTAAGAGAACTGCATCGTCCGCGTATAGGAGGACCGGTAATTTGGTTACTCCTACACGCGGTACGTCCACAGTAGCCTCTACTAAGGCTGGTTCTAAGGCATTTATGTATAATGTAAAGAGAAGGGGGGCCAGGATACATCCTTGCCTGACCCCCCTCTCCGACTTAAAGTGACTTCCTGTACTATAATACTAAGTGAATGGCAACAAACCACCCACCAGGCTGCTTTTAACAAGAGGGTGTCTAAGGGTGGGAGTCCTCTACAGCTATCATTATCTACAGTGTGGCCTCTTCACCCACAGCACCTTAATATCTTACGGGCAGATGTATCAAAATACCTATTTGCGATTCTCAAATAGCGATTTTTTGAGAATCGCTATTTGAGAATTGCAAAATGGTATGTATCTAAAAAATCGCAATATTTTAGCGATTTCTTATTTTCCTTATTTGCGAATAGCAAATTGCGAATTCGCAATTACGGAATAATTTCCCATTCATTTCTATGGGCCGGGAGGCCCTTAGGAATGAATGGGAAGTTATTCTCAATTTGCGATTCGCAATTTGAGAATCGCAAATTGAGAATTATTTCAAGGGTGCAAGGGTGTCATAAGGACACCCTGATGCACCCCTCAAATGTACATGTGTGCGCATATGGCGCACATACATGCCCTAAGGGCATGTATGTGCACCATATGGCACCTTCATAAATGCCAAAAAGTGCATTTGTGAAAGCAATAGCAAATTACCACCAACTTGAAGTTGGTGGTAATTTGTGATTTCTAAATGCTTGATGCATAGCATTTAAGGAATCGCAATTTGCGATTCCTTATATGCTTACGCAAAATTAAGGAATCACAAATTTTGCTATTCCTTAATTTTGCAATACAATTTCCTTCATACATATAATTTGTCGAATTTTTAGTTGCAAACGCTACTTTTTTGCGAATCGCAGCGTTTGAGACTAAAAATTGCTTTGATACATCTGCCCCTTACTCCCAGCATCCTCCAGGGCTGTATAAGATTACCAGAGACCTGACTGTTTCCAAGCTACACACCTAACGGTGTTTGCCTTCACAGAATGTTTGCAACCTCCTGGAAAGTGGTAGAATGTCCTTGCTCTTCTTCTAATTGAAGGTTACACCAGGCAAGAACGTCCACATGTATGTTCTCTTTGTTCACTACATCTGCGTTTGGCTTCACAGTACTATTTATTTATTTATTTGAAAAGTTTTATAGAGCGTGAAAAAGACCCAAAGGGGTTTCAGAGCGTTGTACGGAGTTGCCTCCGCAAGGCCCAGGATGAGAGGTCCTGCAAAGACTGCAGCTATGGCCTTACATTGTGATGTATCTCAGCTCTTCAGTAAATTTATTTCAGTTCTGTAAACATTCAGAACCTTAAGTTTTGGGCCTGAAGGTTCTGAAATATTTTACCAACAGGCTTGCAAAGATATTTTTTAAGATTGTGATCTATCATTCTTGAAGTGCCCATTCTAATCTGCTACCAGGGGCATCCTTACCTCTCAGGAAATGACAGATGTATGAGGATCTTGGAGTAGTCCTGCACTTCATGTCAGTGAGTTAAAGCATTACTGATCAGTTAATCCCCTGGACCTGGGGCCGTCACTGCAGCTTCAATCCTAAGTACTGGCAGTAGTAATGGTGCCTGCTCCATTAATGGCCCTTGGTTGCCTGTCGCTTCAGCACCATTGCCTGGTGACAGGTGCCTGTTTCTTCCATTGCTGATAGCCCTCCAAGCTACCTTACCCATAGTACAGGAGACACATCCCACACCCCAGTCCTTTTCATTCTTCTGCAGGCCACGGCGGACATGTCCTCCATGGTCCACGTCTTCAGATGTCATCACCCTTTCCTCCTGCTCACTGGTAGCGTGTGGGAGAATGGACCTTCCATTTTTCCACAACTATCATTCCACCACTCCTGGACTTCCAGAAGGACTTCACTGCAGCTCACAGGTTGACCCACATTACCAGCTCCTGTTCCTTTCCACCAGCAGGCGCCTCCAGATTCCCTGACCAGAACAAAAAGAGCTCGATGTTGGGGGACTTGCCAGCACTAGCAAACCTCCATCACTAAACAGGACTTGCTCCATTCAAATCTCAAGCCATTTAGTACAAGGCTGTGGCCACCTCTTTGCATCACATACACTACTGCAGGAAGGATTCTGCTTTTTATTAGAAAGGTTTTGTCTCATGTCACTGGGGAAAGCACCTATCCTTTTACCTTCCCTCTGCAGGTCCAGGGCCAATTGATTCACCTGGTCCACAAAGTATTCCATCACTGGCTGAGGGATGTATTGAGCTCAAAATTTAAAGACAAGAAGTAGACTACAGGGCTTCATGTATAGCGAGAACGGTGATGGGATATCCATCAAAACTGATAGTTGCACCGGCCTGTCTGTCTCTTTTTTGCCCATGCCTCAGTAGTGGAGTGCGGGGAGTTGGAGTTCCCAATGACAGACCCATCAGCAGTTCGGCGGTCACTTGAAACCCCCTTATGATGAGACAAACACTGGTGAGAAGTGATCGAAAGAGAGCTCAAAGCAGAGTCGCCCATTCGATGTACTTTCCATCAGCATCCAATGGTCCTGGACAAATCCCTCCCGCAACAGAGAGTAAACTCCTAGCACGTGGGATAAATTACTTACGTTAATTCTCAAGGTGGAACCCCACTGCGGAAATAGCATAAGAGTCGCCAGAATTGCCATGCCACCATGGACCTGTTGGCATGGAACATTTTTCACCTGAATCGGCTCCTGCCATGTATGTGGGAACCACTGCAGGGGAAAATGTCCACAAAGATCATAGATGTCTTTAAACTAGACCAGGGGGTGCAGCTTCTGGCACAATAGCCGGGCTGGGCCGCCTAGCTGTAAATCAGGTCATAAAGGTGAAAACTGAGTTATCTATTCATAATGCTGGTATGATAAAGATAATGTCTGGTTATCTTAATTATTGACTGAAAATAACTTCATCTATTTTCATTATCTGCAGTACACTTAACATGCACCTACTAAACATAATTGAAAATACATGTTTCTAAAAGAGTCTAGATTTTCTACCTGCTGGTGATGATTCCAATTTGGTGCATCCTCATTGCCTCATAAAATATTCTTGCAATATGTGCTGGCCTTTGTGTATTCCCCCCAGACGAATACGCCACGTTAGCTTGCATGTGTTTACAATGCATGCCATTACAACGCGGACCTTATAATGACCGCTTTGTTACATTGCTCATCTTTACAATGCAAGTCGGAACAACGACTTGCTGCAGGGGGGAAGCTGCATGTTCGAATAGTATCATTTACTATTTGAACTCCAGTTTGTGCAACAGTAGGGAAGGTGTTCGATTTTAAATCCAACACCTTCTGTCCCCTAGAGCAAGTCGTTGTTCCGACTTGAGTTGTAATGGTATGCGATGTAAGAACGCGGTCATTGTAACGACTGCATTGTAATGGCATGCATTGTCTCGCATGCATGGTAAACGATGTTTACCCCCCCAGACAGTATCACAATAGAGAGTCTGGGTGCTGGCATGGTGAGGCATTCTGGCTTAATCACAGGGGACAGAGCTGTCTCCTACCACACTTGCACTTCAAAGGCACTGGCAGACCGCACGCAATAAAGACTTCACACTAGCCTATTGTCCCACAGACAGACTGAGAACAGGGCTAGGAGGCAGGAGATTCCAGACAGCTCTGCAGGAGGAACTCTAGAAGCTTCTTCCACTTCAAAGTGGGCAAGAGGTATAAATATTGGACCCTCAGACCCAACTCTTCAGATCACTTCTGGGCCTGTGGAAGACTCAGAAGATGTACTGAACGCTCTGCTGTAAGAAGGTCTGCCGGCTGCTCTGCTGAAAGGACTGCCCAGTTGCTCTGCCTGCAAGAGGGACCCGTCTGCTGCCCTGCTGCCTGAGGAAGAAGGACTGGACCTTCACCTTGAACCCAGGAACACCAGAGTGACTCCAAGGACTTTAACACCCTTGAAGCCTGCACCTTGACTCTGCCTACTGTAAGTCCTACCCCCCTCTTACCCCAAAGTGGTGCTTCCCCAGTCCTGGACCCTTGGAAGTGGGATAATGGTGCTCTGTCAGCCCAGCTGTGGTTCTCGCCAGAACCAACTCAATATGATGTAACCCGAAGCAGCTCCTCATCGGAACCGACGCAACTTGACGCAGTATTTTGAATTACAGCCCTAGGAGCTACCCGTCAGAACCGACGTAACATGATGCAATTCAAAGTGTACCTCACCTCGCAGCCCTTGCACCTCCTCATTGGAGCAGTGCGACGCAACTTGGCGCAGGACCCCGCATTGCTCCTCGGAAGCACCACAGGGTGGCGCAACCCACTGCATCCAGGATATAAGGTACAATTCTCAGTGGGTCTAACCTGGTCCCTGTATCTGGCCCTTGGTCCATCACACTCAGCATGAACTTGTGACTTTGTCCCGGTCCTGCACACCCAGATAACCACAGTTGGCACTTTTTGCTTCTACTCACTTTTTTTACCTAAATCTTTAAAATTGCAAATCTCCATTTCAACTGATTGGATGTTCATCATTTTGGGGTCAAACAATGTATTAAACCGTACTCTATTTTCCTAAATTGGTGTGGGATTTTTCTTGTGCTGTGTTTTCACTTTGTTGCTGTTGGTGTGCTGCACAAATACTTTACACATTGTCTCAGAGTTAAGACTTACTGCTTTTGTGCCATGCTACCAGAGGGTTAAGCTCGAGTAACTTTTTATGGCTCACCCTGTAAGAGATAGTGGTTGTTGCTTGTGAAGAGCTCACACCCCCCTCAACCGTTAACCCAATTTCTCACAGGACATAATTCATGAAATTCTTAGTTTAGCTACCTTTCTCTGTAACAAATATCTTTTCAGGTGCACGGAGTTTCCACCCAGATTTTAGTTGTACAAAATGTTAAATTCTCTGTTTATTAGTTTCAATTGCTTACCAACAATGTACTTCCTGTTAGAATGATAAACAAAAAATATATTTTTCTACATTGTGAAACTGTGCATTTTTCAGTCATAGGGTGGATATAGCCAATGCTGTTTACATTAACAATAAGATCACAAGAGATTTGTTCTGACTTTCTTTAATATATTTTCTCACCAAACACTGTAGGAAAATACTAGTGTATCATGTGTTGAGGTTACTAAGCCTCTACCAATGTTTATGTAGTTTGGTTATTAGCGTGTTAGAATTCAAACTAATATTTAGACCATACAACCTTTTAATATTTTGTTATTATTCAAAAGAGGCAATAGTGTACTTATTTATATGTATTTTAATCCTTTTTAATTTATTTTAATTTCTGCCTTTCCAATTTTCTCTTCTTATATGGTTTTCTAGATCCAATTAGGATATCTTTTGACTTATAAGATTATATCAGATTTATTATACATACATTAATAATTATAGTTATTCATACAATAAGTAAATTCCTAAATGAAACAGGTATTTATACAATGATCGCATTAAAATTATATATTGAAATTGTTTTGCTTTTACTTTATGGCTTTAACAGTAGTTTTTTGAAAATTGAATTGCAACTGATTGTATTCTGTTCCAATACTAATTAAATATGATATATTTCTTGCTATAGTTTTTAAACTCAAGTAAAACATTTCTAGTTTTTTAAAACTCAGAGGTTCCCTTAAAGGCAACCCACCCTTCGTACCCAGTGTGTTCCCAAGTAATCCAGGAGTACGGATCTTATTGCCTTGAATCCTCTCCACCCACCAACACTCCATTCTCTTCATGATTTTACAGGTGGAAAACGTCCCTCTATGCAGTACAGCAATTAAAAAACTGTTTCTAACCTGTTCGAACATGCAAATAATGCTGTTTTATGTGCTATGTGTGAAGCATGTATGACATGGAAAGTGAGAGGTGAAGCCCACTGGCCCTTGCTCTTCATATGTGCATAGTTGTGTAATCTGGCTCCAGGAAAACGTAAAGAACTGGTCAATAGTCCTAGAAAGCTATTAGCATGTTTAGAGAACCAACTACTCAGGAAAATAAGGAATATAAGAGGATATTCTACAGATAAACGAAGCAGAGAAAACACGTCATAATGAATAGATATAAGCTATAAAGAGCAATGTTTACATCAACTATGATAAATATAAATTCGTAAAAATTAAGAACTTGTTCCTAAGACCTTTTAATTCCTAGATAATGTGATTTCCTTTGATCTATAAGCTTTACAAAATTGAGGGGCATATTAAAAAGGAAATGGATCGAGGAGCTGCGCCAAATTTGGCAGCGCCACGCTCTACCATTTCCAAAATGCAGGGATGTACTGTATTTATAACAAGACGGCGCACCCCTGTGTTTTCACCGGCACTAAAAATAGCTGCCTAGTGACAAAGCAGGCATAGTGCAAGAGTGCCTGCGTTGAAGGTAATGATTGTTTATGTGCAGGAAGGTGTCCCTTCCTGCACCTAAACAGTCAATAATGGTGATTTGATAAACAATCTTAAATGGTGATTTGTTACTTCTATGTGTGCTGCAACAATCAATCATGGCGTTTTGCTCTTTCTCTGTGTGTTGCAGAATGTAGCACACAGAAAAAGCAACAAGCACTGGCGTTGCCAATAGGTCTCGCAGTAGGAATGTTGGAGCTATTACAATTGCAATTAACAATGCCTTTTATTTTTGTTTTCATTTTAAAAACATAAAGGGCTTTGTCATTTACAAAACCAATAGCTCCAACTTTCCTACTGCGAGACCTATTGTGCACTGCACAGTGTGGGTGAAAGTGGCACTGCGTGTGTGTGAGTGGCTTTGAGTGAGTTGCGTTGCATGGGTGAGTGGCGTTGCGTGTGTGAGTGGCGTTGCGTGTGTGAGTGGCGTTGCGTGGGTGAGTGGCGTTGCGTGGGTGAGTGGCGTTGCGTGGGTGAGTGGCCAGAAAAGAGCCGAGACTATAAGACTATTGTGTAAACCTAAATATCGTGCCTTTAATTATTGCCCGATTTTTCTGTAACACCTCAAATAACGTGCTATGATTATGGAACCTCTTGAGTGCCAGAGACTGGCAGCATCGCAGTAGTACTTCTGTCTCAAGGAAACAGAAGTCTGGCCTTTTGGAGCGCACTGAGCCTCGCACGTGAAGGAGCGTTACATCTTTACAATCAGGTGAGACTTTAAGAGCACCTGAAGTGATCAGCCGAAAGTGCGCGTGCACTGATCACTTCGAATGCGCCCCTAATTTCGATTCAAATACCTTGCCACGATTACACTTGCAGACGGCTTTCTTATGACTATCGAAATCCAGATGCCGTTTAAAAAGAACAGCTGGCAAATGAAAATGCATGTGCATTTAGTAGTTTAAGAAATTCCGCTCCTGCTCAAAAGCCGCGGCAGTGGCAGCCTCCTGTCGACGGTGCAGGCGGCTGGATCTCACTCGGAGCCTTCCCATCATTTTGGTTACGTTTTTCCGCTCCGATTCAGCGCCTTCGGGTCTTTTTACGAGTAACTGACCCTGCCTAATCCATCTTTCAGGTAGGCAGGCGGAAAAGATATGTAATTAGTGGTCTGCGGGGAGGGGGAGAGAAGGGAAAAACAGAGCGAGAGGGGAGAACATGGAAATTGGTGGAGAGCTTAGTACAGAAACCGAGAAAGGAGTACGGAGAAGACAGACAACGAAACAAAGATGTGAAGAGGAGAGAACAAGAGGCAATCTAGACTACGTTGGAAGGAAAAATAAGTAAAGTGATGGAACAGCAGATGCAGACAAAGTGAGTGGAATCACAGGGGAGGAAAACAAAAAGGAGTGGGAAATAAACAGTCACGAGGATAAAAGGAACTGGCAAGAAGTCGAAGGAGGGGAAATTAGAGACAAATAGAAGGAAAAACATGCATGGGAGTAGAGACAAAGAGAAGGAAAACGATGCATGGGAGTGAAGAAAAGAATGAAGTGGTGAGAAGAGAGTGAAGTGGTGAGAAGAGAGGGAAGTGATGAGAAGAGAGAAATTAGATACACAGATAAAAGTCGAGACAGGGAGATGCAAGAGAAAGCAGAGACGCAGAGGTGAAGAGATTGGGGTCAAAGGCGAGACGTGGAGGGGGAAAGAACTGGAGAGGGGAAACAGGCGTGGAGCTGGAGAGAGGCAACGGCAACAAGCATTGAATAAAAAAAATTAATAAAAACAAGCGTTGGCAAAGCAGGCAAGTTTTCCGTGCTGAAAGTGAAACCAGCCCTCGGCATTGCTGTGGTGGGGAGGGGGGGGGGCGGGGGAGAGGCAAGCAGGGAACAAGTTAAACGATGTCTGGCAGGGAACAGATGGCCTGGGCGTGAAGCAGGGGGCGGGGCAGCGCTAGGGGAAGCCTGTGGGAGGGTGATTGATGACTTTGATGTGGGGAGGGAGGAGAGCCTTTTGCGAGCCTGCAGGAGAAATGCTGCCGATGCGCGTGCATGTTTAATCACGTGGTTCACGTGAACTGCATGAAAACCGCGGGGCTGAAAGCCCGTGGTTTGAAGAAGATTTTCGCCACTTGAATTCTCGCTCCGCTCGATGCGCTTGCGCACATCGATAGGTCGCGAGACCTAAAAATGAGGAAAAATAAAGGTATTTCTCCTTGTTGCACCATTCTAATATCTGCTGTTGCATGGTGTTCCCTCTATATTGACACATCCTTGTAAATTTAGGCCAGCATCAAAAAGCTATGGGTGTTGCGGTGGAACGCCCACGGCAACACCCACTGCATGCCCCTGTCACGCAAAGTGATGTGTGTAAAAGAACCGTATTTACAAGGCAGCGTTAAGCTACTCAAAGTGGCTTAAACCAGTTTGTAAATATGGAGAAGGGTATAGCGCCACCATAATGTCGCTAGAAGTGACGTTCTGGTGGCGCTATCCCCTTGTAAATATACCAGAGTTTGCAACTGCTCAAAAATATTTGCAACAATTTGGTAAAATGCAGGTATTTAGTGTATATAGGGATGAGTAAGAGGGAGTGCACAGGGGTGTAACGTTGGCCCCCGAAGCCCCCCGCCCTCCACCCCCCAAGGACAATTGGTGAATATTTGTGAGATCTGGGAGACTCAGGGGCAGGGCCGGCCGTGGGCTTGGGCCAGCTGGGTCGGGCCCAATTTTCTGAGGGGCGCAGCAGGAAGCTACCCGACTTACTGTCATGTAAATAGCAGCTCGTCCATTCTGATTGGTCTCAATCGGATCCCGTTAAAGACTTTTTAATCAGCCCTTAATGTACCTCCGCGTAACTGTTGGCACCCCATCAACACCATGCCCTCCTCCCATCTTCCATATAACTCCTGTGGTCACATCACAACGGACCCCCCCCCCCCCCCTCCCACACACACACAACAGAAACCCAAATTTTATTTCCGCCCAGGGCGCTGTCTCGGTCAATCCTATTTAGGGCGTGCACTGCTCGAGGGCCCCTCTTCACTTCTGCAGGCGGAGGGGTTATTTTGCCTTGCGTCCCTAGGTGCAGGGCTTTTAAGTGAGCCGGGTCTCACCGGGTCTGAGCACCGGCAGTTTTTTTAAGGGGGCCTCGAAACGGGTCTCTATCGGGCTCTCTGTTGTGCCCTGGCACATGCTGTCTGTTTTTCATCTGTGTGTGGTGAGCCTTGTAGGGGAAGGGAAATCCTTTAAAGAGTCATTTTCTCTCTAGATTTCCCTTCTCTTCTCTTTTTGAAACTCAGGAGCAGCAACATTGTCATGGTGTCACCAGGGCTTTAAGTGGAAGTTTTTTTCAAAATTATGTAATACAAGCCATAGTTGCTGCTTATTTATCTTATGCAACTAACAACCATTGGCAAAGCCAATAGTCCTGACTTGTAGGTATGATGTTACTTGTTGTATCATATATCTGGACGCAATGACAGGAACAGCAAAAGACAAGTCGGGCGACACACTATGCTAAACAGATTTTAGCTTACGTGTTTTAAGCCGCGCCCTTAATTACATTGACCACGCCCCTTTGAGAGACAACCCCCTACAGTTTTTTCATCCCACTTAAAGCCCTGACCAGGTGCACAATGGAGTTTGGGTGGCCCTGTAATGTTGTATATGCTGTTTACCCCTTTGAAAGCTTTCTTAATTTTTATTACAATTTTGGAGACATTGTCCCGGCTAAAGAACTGTAATATATGGAATGTTTCTTCAATAAGGCAGCTCGTTGCAAAAAAATATATACATTATTTCGGGGAAAACGAGAAGCCTGTGGGGCTGGCGATCGAAGACCGAGGCAAGCCTTTTCTCAGTAATTGCTTTCATTTGTGCCCGAACATTATGCTCAGTGGGTGATCCCGAGTTATAAACCAGCTGGAACCAAACTTCCGCTGATTAGTGCTACAAAGTTGGAAGAAGTGAGATGTGAGCTGCAACCCCAGAGGGATCAATTTAAGAGCAGACCAGATACAGGGCTGCTTGGCCAGCAGAGACCCGCGCTTCTATAAATACCTCCGGCGCTGTCACCTGTTGGCAAGCGCCTCGTGAATGCTCATCAGGCGCTCCCCGGCTTGGCGCTGCGCGGCGCGTGACGGAACGCGGCGAAGGACAGGAGGGGGGGAAGCGAGGTTGTGGGCGCGCAATACATTGTCCTGGCAACTTAATTAAGATAGCAAAAGCAATCAAGAAAAAAATAAAGATAGCCGAAAGTTAATGTCGACCCTTTTGGACTGAATCTGTTGAGCTGGGCTTGTAAATCCATACGATTGTCTGTGGTTGCTATTTTTGAAAAATGTTTATTTGACAAGATACGTGGAGGCCGTTGCTATCCACAGTTTAAGCCAGTGATAAGAAAGAACGAGGGCTATTTTACGATCTTGCGGCCGTATTTGCTGACTCCCAGCAGTTTTCTCAAACTTCTAATTAAACCTTTCGGCATTCATTTCCTTGTATGCGGGGACAGCCATTAAAATATAAATAGCATTTTCTTGTGTAACCAAAAGGAGGCTGTTTCAGCTACTATTTTTTTTCTTCGCCAAAACAGTCATTTTCTTCGCCTGACCTTCATTTCCACATTTATCTGAATTCTGGTGGTGATACAAATGCTTATAAATACTTGCCAAGGGTCTTAACTGTTCCCTATCGATGTCTCAGGGGAGGGCGAGCCCAGGCTTAATTTGTGCAGGTGCTTAGTGGTTGTAGGTGGTGGCCTGGGCGCTCATTTTTGGGGTCTTGGGCCTATTTTTCATCATTAGACTTTGGCCCCAAGCAATAGCGAGAAAGGCCGAAGAGGGAGAAAGAAGGAACACGAGAAAGATAGGAAGACCAGTGACAAAAGAGTGACTGCAGGGAAGGAAAAGAAACGGCAAGAGTGAAATGGAGAGACAGGAAATGTAGGCTGGTGGAAGAAAGAGGCATGAGGTGGAGTCAAGATTAGACTGACTGGCTATTCATTAACCTCAAAGTAATGAGGCATTGGCAGAGGCCTCCTAAAAAAAACTTTAGACCCTGCACTTCATTTTGTTTTCTTTTTTTACACATTAAGCACTTGGAGTCAGCCCGTACAAGCCAGGCGGGAGATGTTATGTTGCCAAAAGCCCTACAAGGACATGCATCAAAACCTCCTTCGAAGCAGTTGCCATAATCACGTTTAGCTACGCAGTGACCATAAGGGGCATAGCTTCAGAGGGTAGTATGGGGGGAGGGGACACCCCCCTAATAATTCTCAGTCAGGTTTGCTGACAGTTTCAGTCGGATTGGCTGTCTACAGCAGTGATTCCCAAACCTTTTAGAACCACAACACACATTTTAGAACAACTACATTTCGCGACCTACATATCTTTAATGGGCTCGAGGAGGGGGATTTTTGATGTAACTAAATCATCCTGTGGTGGTGCTAGGCAGCACATTGTCCATCGAAATTGCCACTAAATTTGAACAGAAAGACAGTTTTACTGATAATCTATATTGCACCCAAATTACAACGTAGAAAATGGGTTTCAGTGCATCTGTATCATTTGTTCCCCACCAAGTAAAGTGTTTTGATTTGTTTTGATCGTAGTAAAAACTTTTCTTCCATCACGCTACATAATTACAAAAAAAAATGTGCTTCAATTTTGCTTCCCAGAGTGCTGAACGTGTACAATTAATTTTCAGGTATTTACATTTTGTTGCATGTCACAAAAATGAGATCCTACAGCCCTTCCCTTCACACACCTGTACACCAGCATGACTGAACACGACTCCTCCATGCTAACGAGTTACGCGGCCCCCAGCCTAGATTAAATTCCTCTACCTATGCCGCCACACTGGTCCCCACCATGGGTCAGTACGTAGCATGTTCAGCTACTTTCAGTAATTCTTGGTGACCTGAACACTAACAGCCTGATTCATCATTGTTAAATCCGGTCGCAAAGGGCCAGATTCTGAGAATCTGGCCCTTTGCGAGCGGTATTTTTGCATTTGGGATTCATCATCCCAAATGCAAAAATCGCTATTTAAGAATTCGCATATTTGCGAGGAATAGCATTTAAGGAATCTCTATTAGAGATTCCTTAAATGCTATTCTTGAAACATTTTTAAATTGCGAATTCGCAAAAATTTCCCGCTATTTACCGCGAGGTCAAACCTCGTGGTAAATAGCAGAAACTTAGAAAAATGCATTTAAATGCATTTTTCTAAGTTTCATGTTACACACACACATGTCCTTGGGACATGTGTGTGCGCAACACCAATGTAGCATACATTTCAGGGGTGCTACAGGGTGTCCTTTGGACACCCCTGCACCCTTGAAATCGCAATTTCAATATGCGAATCGCTAATTGCGATTTGCACATTGAAATGTCTTCCCATTCATTCCTATGGGCCTTTGGGCCCATAGGAATGAATGGGGAGATATTCCTTAATTGCGATTAGCAATTTGCTATTCGTAATTAAGGAATAATTAGAAATCGCAATTTATTTAGCGATTTCTTGGTGAATAGCATTTTGCTATTCCTTAATAGCGATTCCTTAATAATCGCTATTAATGAATAGCAAATACTCACCTTGATGAATCAGGCTGTAAGTCATTTCTCTCTTTAGGATTCCTCACTTATGTTGGAACCAGACTAGCCAGCTAGTGCTGCAGTCTCTTCTCTGGGTGGCTGGCCACAAGGATCAATACTTACTTCAGTATTCGCTACGTACCTCAGTGCTCCCACTGGGGAGATGGGTACAACTGGATTTCTTCCTCAAGGGAATCCCTCACACTCGAGTCGAGGCCACATATGATACGTGTTAACAGCAATATCCGTATCATACATTTTTTCCTTTATGTTTAGAGCTCTAAGCGCCATCTATGCTCCCACAAAGTACCAAACTATCTCCAAGCTTGATTTCCCCCATACCAGGCAAGTTTCAAGTCAATCTCTCATAGAACCCCTAACAGGCAGGTTCTTCGCCTACATATTCTTATCGGTATGTAACTGTTACAACGCGATTTTTACCACGCATACCATTACAACGCAGGATCCTTTACAACTCATACCTTTACAACGCATGACATTACATCGCAGATACTATTACAACGCATGCCATTACAACGTAAGTATAGGTAAGTATATTATTTTTTTAACCTTTTTTTTAATTACCAAAATATTAAAAATAAATTAAATTAATTAAAGTAATTTTATATATAGTTTGGGTTTTGGGGTACAGGGGTATTTTTAGGGTTCAGGGCTGGGTTTGGGTTTTGGGGTACAGGGGTATTTTTAGGGTTCAGGGCTGGGTTTGGGTTTTGGGGTACAGGGGTATTTTTAGGGTTCAGGGCTGGGGTTGGGGTACAGGGGTATTTTTAGGGTTCAGGGCTGGGTTTGGGTTATGGGGTACAGGAGTATTTTTAGGGTTCAGGGCTAGGTTTGGGTTTTGGGGTACAGGGGTATTTTTAGGGTTTAGGGCTGGGTTTGGGTTTTGGGGTACAGGGGTATTTTTAGGGTTCAGGGTTGGGTTTTGGGGTACAGGGGTATTTTTAGGGTTCAGGGCTGGGTTTGGGTTTTGGGGTACAGGGGTATTTTTAGGGTTCAGGGCTGGGTTTGGGTTATGGGGTACAGGGGTATTTTTAGGGTTCAGGGCTGGGTTTGGGTTTTGGGGAACAGGGGTATTTTAAGGGTTCAGTTTTATAAAAATACTTAAATTTAATTAAATTTATTTTAGTAATTTTAATATTTATTTTAAAAAGTACATATATATATATAAATTTAAAATTACAATGACATTAATAAAAAATGTATTTAATAGTAAAAATAATTAAATATTTATTAATTACATTAAAAAAATAATAATATCATATTATTTAAAAATAATATACTTACCTATACTTACGTTGTAATGGCATGCGTTGTAATAGTATCTGCGATGTAATGTCATGCGTTGTAAAGGTATGCGTTGTAAAGGGTCCTGCGTTGTAAATATTGCTTGGTAATGGTATGCGTGGTAAAAGTATGCGTTTTAACGTCATACATCCATTCTTATCTTGCTTTTCTCAAAATTTTCAGATACTCTCCGCTCTTGCTCCCATCCTGATGATGACCTCAATTTAAAAGAGGTCGAAACACCATTGACAACAGACCTATATAGACTCTTACCATATTCTTAAAAATTGTGTACAAAAGTGTTAATAGTGATGTACTTTGCATTTTTTGCTTATCTCATCACCCCTCACTGCACCAGTTCTTCGCTAAAAGCATGAGCACCAGGTCCTTTCCATGCAAACGAGTATACGTTGGATTTAAAACATGCAATGAATACATTAATTGCAAAAGAACATATCTTTCTCAGCCTGTTCTCAATATATGCCTTGGTATTTTAAATTGTAAACACTCTCGGTTCTTGACTACAAGGAACAAGTTCATTTCACTGTAGAGATTAAAATCCTAGTGGACCATTGTTTATTTAACATATTTTTGGGGAGTCTCAGCGTCACACCCTGCTAAAATTATTGACTAAGCTACGCCCTTGGTTACCATCTTTGCTAAGAGCTGACATTCCGGAAAGACAGAACATTCCAGTTTGTGCTTGTTGTGATGTCACACTGTTTTGCTTGTTCTGGATTGCATGCTTTTGAGGCATTTAATGTCACCAAAGGTGTACTAACTTCATGAATCTTTACTCTTGTAATGGAAGTGATCCCCTAGTGATCAAGGCATTACAATGCATTGCACGTTTATTTAAGTATCTTGTGACAAGAATGGTGGCTCGGGCACAGACTTAGCCTCTCCCAGAAGCAGACACCACAACTCCGAGTTCACATGGCTGTGATATAAAGTTCAGCTTGAATAGCTGCCTTTATGCAGACAGAGTGAATTTGAATTTAGTCACATCAATGCCTATTGTGCATTTTTGTATGCAGTGCTTAAATTGGGCCGGTGTTTGCAAGTCGTCGGTACTGGCTCTGCTTTTTAAGGACAGACACTTATTTTCCATAAAAAAACCTTGATACAGAGTGAGAGAGAAGGGCACAAAAAGGGAGAAAGAAGGGGGAAGAGAAAGAGAGCAAAACAGTAACAAGGTCCCTTGACAATGTAATAGAAGGCTGCATCGCCTCGTTCGCCCATATGTTTCAAAGTTGTATTGAAGGACCCATGCTCTAATTCCACAGTAGGCATCATAGAAGGATTCATTCTCCCATGATCTAATCACACACTATGTATCAGAGGTGGATTTATTGCCCCATTCTCGAATTGCAATAATATGTTTCACAGGTGGAACACCACTCCATATTCTAATTACACACGTTGTATCACCATTAAATTCAATGCACCATGCTCTAATCCAATAATGTACATCAAAGGTGTATTCACCATCTCATTCCCTACATCATAGCTGAATACTTTGACCTGTATTGTAATCACCTAGTGCCTATTATACATTGATTTACAGCCTCATCTTTGAATTGCACACAGTATGTGCCGGGTGTGGACTCAATACTCCATGCACTAATTACGGCGCAATGCATGTCCACAGCAGATTAATCCCGACATTCTCTATAGATTTTAGGGTGGATTTACAAGCCCCTTGCGACACATTTATGCCGCCGTTGCATCACTTCTGTGACGCAGCGGCGACGTATATCATGCGCCATGTTGCGCAGTATTTACAACATGATGCATCTAGTGAGATGCGTCCCGTTGTAAACACCTGCACCACATGAAACCTGCGTCAGGTTTCATGTGGGCGTTCCCTTGCAGGTACGCCTTGTATAAGTGACGCAGTGAAATCTACAAGATTTCACGGAGTCACTTTTACGGCCATGCTGCGTCAAAACCCTGCGCCTGCTTGAAGCAGGTGCGTGGATTGACTCAGCATGATTGGCATAGGGCACCCCCGAGCCTTGCTGGAGACTCCAGCAATGCGCCGCATTTCCGCCAGGGTATGCGACACGCATCTGCCCATCCGTGCTCCAAGATGCACCGCATTGTAAATGAGGCGCATCAGTGGTGGCGCACGGGTAGGCAGATGCGTTGCAACTCTTCTGGCGCATCCCTGCTGATTAGCAGAGATGCACCAGAAGTTGTAAATCTGCCCCTTTATATTTAATATATCCACATGTTATATTATACTATTCATGATACTGGTGAGCTTACAATTCAATCTTGAATCAGACGTTATGCAACATGGACCACGTGTCAGAAATGTATTGCTAAGTAAAATACTGTGGCACTGAAGATTTATGCTAATTAATGACATATCTCATCAATTCTCACAACAGGCCTGGTTCATGGCATGTGATATCTTTCGTTCTCTCTGTCACATGTCACATCATTAAGTACATGTTTACGTTCCTGCAGGTACTGAGGTGGCTGCAGGTTGATGGATGACTAGTTTGGTAAATTGATCTCTACCGTCTGGTCTTTATTTTTTTTTATTACTCCCTAAAACACATTTGAAGCGTAATCAATGTCTGTTACTAATGGCCAAGAACAACTCCAGGGAAGGCATTTTACACACCATTAAATCCCAAGTAATTGAGAAAATGGAACGGTGAGGCGCATCCGTGCATGAAGCCGCCGCGAGCTGACGAGTCATGGCGACGCAGACTTCCAAGGCCATGAACAAAAGGGGACATGGCTAGACTTTATGATCTGAAGGGTTTGAGGGCAGGTTTGCCCACCCATGACACCTGCACACCTTCCTGATGATTTCTCTTTGAGGCAGTCTGGGGGCCATCTTTGATCCAGGCACCCTGGCCGGTCTAACTACACACCCTCCTGATTATTTCTCTTTGAGGCAGTGTTGGGGCCATCTTTGATCCAGGCACCCTGGCAGGTAGGTTTCTCAGCTGCAGAAATCAATGAGGCTTCGGTATCGATTGCCACACTTTGCATTGCTCGGCATTTCTACATTCAAAGATCTGAGATACATGCTGATCAATAGTCTGCTTTGTTTGGTTTCTGCTGGATCTCCAAGAAAGTGTGCTAGCACTTGAGCAAAAGAAATCCAAGCAAACAACAGCTGTTGTGGCAAAATTTTGTTTAATAAATAAACGTATTCAGACCGTCCTGTACGTTACCCTGCTTCAGAATAATGTTTAACCTCATAAGTGCTTCGCCTAGTCCAACGGCCGACGGCACCACTACCTCGGGAGTGCTGCCGTCGGCCGTTGGACGTTCGAACCTCACCTGCGCAATGGAACGTTCAGCACTGGAGCTGGACGTTCCATAGCTGCTAAGGTGTTAAAAGAATGATTTTAATAAGAATGACCACATATGAGTGAGTTGTTGGTTTTCACCAAATCTACAAAAGATGACGCAGAATGAAGTATGTTTATTTAATATATATATATACACAAAAGGTGCATGTACACCACATGAAAAGAAGATAGAAAAGTGCTGCTAGGGCAATTACTTAAGTTTTATTATTTTACTTTTAAGGGACAGCACATCTATTTTCTAAGCCTGCATAACATTAAGAAGGGCTCACGGACCAGTTGAGTGGTTAAATCTCCTTACGTTTTCAGGATATCCAAAATGCATATGCATTAGGAAAATTACCAATGGAACTTATTTGCATATTTATTGGTCAGGCTGATACAGGTAGTCAATTCTCCAACAAAGGGTTTACTACTTCCACGCCAAATCATAGGATTTTTCCTTAGTACTTAACTCTGATTCAGTTCCTATGTCCTGACATTATCAAGCTTCCCCCAGGAGCCCTGAGAACATCTGTATTGCAGGATTGAACAAAGAAAGGTGTTTAGTGACGGCTCCTCACATATTTGAGGCTGTGTAATGCTCTTAGTAGGTAGATGATGGGGTGGGTGGGTGTGTGTGTGTCTGTATGTACAAACAGAGACACACACACACACACACACACACAGATATATATGTATACATCTATATATATATATTCACTGAAAAAACAAAGGTTAAAGGGACGTTATAGTTAGGTGAAAATGTCAGTTAAAGCATACCATTTTAAACTGGGGAGGGTGTAACTCCTGTAATTCTGGGTAGGGTATTCACGCAGAATTACCTAACAATTCTGCAAGATTATGTTTGAATTACAAGAGAAGAGTAATTCTCCAAGACTATTTTTTAGCACAAAAAATGCCCCCTCGTATCCAAAATAGATTCGAGGATGCATTTTGTGGTAAGAAATAAAGCTAACCACAACAGAACATGAATAGAGAGCACAAGCAGCTGCTCATGCTCGCTATGTGCGCTCTTGGAGTAGGACTTCCCCCAACTTACTACCAGGAACTAGTGCTATTTTATTAAGGTAAAAGACAGCCTTGCAGCGAAAATTGACGCAAGGATGCATTTTGTACTAACAAACAGGGCTAAAAGCAGCAGAACACGAATAGAGAGTGCATGTGGCCACTCGTGCTTGCTAAATGTGCTCTCCCTGTAGGTTTTTTGCCCCCAAATTACTCTTAATAGCACAAACAGAAGTAATTGTGTAATTATTGGGAATTCTACATCAAAGAGCAATGCTGAATTACTAAAATTACCCGGATTACTTCAGCGTAATCAAAACTCTGCCCAGGCATAGTTTTAAATTAACAAAACCAGTGAAATTCACAATTTCTATTTATCTTAAGTAACTATAACTCGTGCTCCCATCATGCACCGTCTTGCCATCAATTATCTCATATTGATGTTGTCAATGATATCATCGACATGTTACGAGTAATGTAATGTGGCCGGTCATTAGCAGTGCATGGCGAGGGCATCAATTATAGTTACTTTAGGGCACGAGTTATTGTTCCAAACCCGAAAGTATCCATATACCCCCATTCGACCATTAATTTTTTACACTGTGCTTAAGAGGAAGGGGACATGTCTGTCTCAAGGCCCCTCCTTTTCTGGATTAGGTTATGGTCAACCCCTGATTTAATGCCATACAAAAAAGCCCTAGGAGAGATTACTAACATTGATAAGCCACTTTCTTTTCCCTGGATACGTCATATAAAATACTGCTACAAGATCTTAGGAATGGAAAGTCTTTGGAGCGACCCATTATCCATAAACGGGGGCATCCAGGCCACCAAAAGTACACTTTATGGAGTTATACAACAGAACAAGATCATAGAACTTTTTAACTAAACAGATTGACAGATGGGTTCTCGAATCAGTGGAGAAGTGTGGCTCAATGGTTAGAGCGGCAGACCCTGATGCAGAGTTCTGGCCCAGGACCAGGGTTAAATTCTTGCCTCGGCGGGTCTTGGGCTAAATTTCCTCGGACCTGATAATTCTCGCCTCAGTGCCTAATTTAATCATGGGTCCCACGCTGCAACTCTGGGCAGTAGCTTTCTTAATCTCCACAACAGTGCTAGGATGCCTGGCTTTCACCCTGGGGGTGCCCAGGAGTGGGCACTTCGCAGGGAGAGGCCAGGAAGGGTTCCTCAGCAGTATGCTTACAGCGCCTTGATGCCACATCGGGGGTGATACGTACGCTATACAAGCAAAACTACATTTACAATCATAAACCCTTTTCTGTTTTCAAACCTTCCGACACTATTACTTCTTTTAAAGCTAGAACTTTGTATATCAAATTCAGGTTTGGCACCTTGCTTCGTGGGCAGTTTATTTGTAAGTGGAAGCACAACACGTATATACATATGTGTATTTTGTACAGATGTTATTGAGGGTGTAGACCATCTACTATTCTTCTGCACGCTCTGCAAAAGGGCAATAAGGACACGGCTTGGACTGATCAGTTTGAACTTTGGTATCAGGCATTAATAAGTTGCTCCCAGGATACTACAAATGCACATACACAGTGTTGTTACAGTGGTGTCATTTCAGATGTCATTAGCGATGGTATTAATGTAGACATTGATCATGAGTGATGTCATATTTTTGGGTACGATCAGTGCATAGCAAGGTCCTGAGTTATAGTTACTTTAGGTTTAGGGCACAAGTTATAGTTACTTGTGATCACTATAACTGGTGAATTTCAGTGGTTTTGTTAGTAGAAGCATTATACTTTAACTGTATTTTTCGCCTAACTAGAAGTCCCTTTAACCTTTGTTTTTTTCAGTTACCATTTGAGTTTTTTTTATGTATGATAAGATAAAAATACAATTTCTAACATCCCTTTAACCTTTGTTTTTTCAGTTACTAATTGTGTTCTTTTTTAAATGTATAATAAGATATAATTACAATTATTAACTATAAAGTCACTTTAACTGTAGTTTTTTCAGTGAATTTCAATTTTTTTGAAGCCCCCACCCAGCCCACTTATATCTTATTTTCTTCTTTTTATTGGACTCCTGGACCGAGCCCCCAAGTCCTAAGATGACAGCTGCAACTTTTTGTTCAGGTTGCAGCCAGCCATTCACAATGAGAAGATTTTGCAGATCCACAGATTCCCCAGGGTGGAACCTCAGTGTGGAATACTCCTATTTTGAGCCTCAGGACTTGATTTTGGATCTTGGCGGAACTACCGTTATCCCGCCACGGCGGCAGTTTCAAGTACTTTGTTGAGCTGATGTCATTCCGCCCGCACTCTTTAGATGTGGCATCAACAGGCTGCGTTCTGCTGCATCGTCAGTCTTCTCAGCTGTCTAACAGTACTCTGTTGCTGTCAGGCTGGTGGGTTTGCACGAACCGATTTAGATGTTCCCATTGTGCTGGCAATGACCTGTCGGTAGAGTGAGGCCCTGGAGGTGTGAAGACAGGTAAGTACTACTCATCATTATCTCACTGCACATATATGTTGTGAATCTATCAATACACTGTTCCTATACACCATAATCTATCAATACACTGTTCCTATACACCATGGGTACTCATAGTATGGCCCGCGGGCCGCCAGCGGCCCGGCAAGCCTTCCTTGGCTGCCAGCGGACCTTGCAGAGGACGTACCTGTGTTTAAAAAAAAAGATCTATATATTGTGTCAGGAACCACGCAGTTTGCAGCAGCCCAGACTCTCAGAGACTCTGCTCTGTGGGGGCCGGGCGATTCCAGTGGAGCTGCAGGGGCCTAAGAGGTGAACAAAGCCTCATTAACATGTTAATGGTCTTTTAAAGACCTGTGAAGTACTGGGGTGCGGCTGTGTGTGTGCCAGAGACGCTGTCTCAGCCCTGACTGAGGACTGAGACACACACGGAGTGAGATGACAGAGGAAGGGAGAGGGAGACAGAGGGAAGGAGAGGGCTCAAAACAGATCAAAAGTTAGCCAAAAAAAAGTTGGCAACTAGTTTTCCCATGCAGTGGAAATGCATTCGCAAAGGCTGAATAAATCATCAGATGGGATTAATTCCTCAAAAATGTATTCACCAGAAATACTTTGGTCCCAATTACTGGTGTCTCTGGAATTCCGCATCAGTATTCTTGCATCACAAATTAAATTACCAATATTATGGATACTAGTGAATTACCTTGCTGGAACCGGTAATGCAACATTTCCACAGAAATCCTCCATTCTTCAGCCTATTCACACCCCGCAATTTCACAGGCTTTCAGAGGGGATTATTGCAAATGCAGCATTCCCCTGTTAATAAAAATTGCCAATTCGATTAGAAACAGAATCCGGAATTCCACAGGACACCCTCTGGTCTTGATGCTCATTTCTTCAGCAGCAGGCTGCCACAAAAGGATCATCAACATTTTCTGATCACAGTGACAGAATCACATCTACCAGGAAGATTAAATATGGTGGCACGCAAATGAGACGGGAATATTAAACAATACATACAGAATAAAAGAGAACACGGAGTTTGGCGGCCTGGAGAGATTATTTTGGTAGGAAAATATGGATGTCCATGACGCATTTTGTTTAGCAGACACTATTTAAAGTAGTCAAAGTAGGCAACGGAGACCGTTCGTTCGACAGAGGGAGGGAGATAGAGAGAGGTAGGGAGACAGAGGTAGAGGGAGGGAAGAAGAGGGAGGGGGAGAGGGAGAAAGAGGGAGAGGGAGGAAAGGAGAGGGAGGGAAAGAGAGGGGAGGGAAAGAGAGGGGAGGGAAAGAGAGGGGAGGAAAGGGGAGGGAGGAAAGGGGAGGGAGGAAAGGGGAGGGAGGAAAGGGGAGGGAGACAGGTTGACAGAGAGGGAGAGAGAGGCAGTCAGGGGGAGACAGGGAGTGAGACAGAGGGAGGAAGATTGAGGAAGGGAGAGAGAGACCAAGGGAGAAGGAGATGGAGAGAGGAAGGGAGGGGTAGGAAGGGAGAGGGAGGGAGGAAGGGCAAGGGAGGGAGGGAGGGAGACATAGGTTGACAGAGGGAGGGAGACAGAGGGTGACAAAGAGAGGGAGACCGAAAGAGGCAGTCAGGGGGAGACAGAGGGAGGGAGGCAGAGGGAGAAAGAGGGAGGGAGACAAGGAGGGAGACAGAGGGAGAGAGGGAGTGAACAGAGGGAGACAGAGGGAGGGAGAGAGACAGGGAGGGAGACAGAGAGAGAGGAAGACAGAGGGAGGGAGGCAGAGCGGGAGGGAGGCAGAGCGGGAGGGAGGCAGAGCGGGAGGGAGGCAGAGCGGGAGGGCGACAGAGAGCGGGAGGGCGACAGAGAGCGGGAGGGCGACAGAGAACGGGAGGGCGACAGAGAACGGGAGGGCGACAGAGAACGGGAGGGCGACAGAGAGCGGGAGGGCGACAGAGAGCGGGAGGGAGACAGAGCGGGAGGGAGACAGAGCGGGAGGGAGACAGAGCGGGAGGGAGACAGAGGGGGACGGAGACAGAGGGACAGAGGGAGACAGAGGAGGAGGGAGACAGAGGAGGAGGGAGACAGAGGAGGAGGGAGACAGAGGGAGGAGGGCGACAGAGGGAGGAGGGCGACAGAGGGGGGAGAGAGAGGGACTGAGACAGAGGGACGGAGAGAGGGAGAGAGAGAGAGAGAAAGAGGGAAGAGGGTGACAGAGGGAGGGCAACAGAGGGAGACAGACGGAGGGAGACAGACAGTGGGAGACAGACAGAGGGAGACAGAGAGGGGGAGACAGAGACGGAGACAGAGAGAGGGGGAGGGAGAGAGAGAGGTGGGGAGGGGGGGGGGGAGAGAGAGAGAGAGAGAGAGAGAGAGAGAGAGATGTGTGTATGCCGGGTCTGGTGGCTCCGCGGACGAAGGCGTCTGCTGCAGGGACCTGTGTTCAACCTTATGGTCACAATTTTTTGTGTGCTTTAGCCCCGCCCCTCCCCTTCTGACCCCACCCCCACTGGTGCAGCCCTCAGCCACAAACCATGCTGTACATTTGGCCCCCGAGAGAAAGTTTGTGAGTACCCATGCTATGCACAAACAGATTCCAGCGACAACAGTGGCTTAGCATTGTGGTCAAGTAGTAGCAGCACAGGAAGGACCCGGATGATGGGGTTCAAGATGAAATCGGAAGTGGAAACCCAAAAAAAATACATTTTCACAACTTTTTCTTAAATTCCGCCAACTCAAACAGTTGCCTCGACAGATGTGCACATTGTAATCAGCTCAGTGGTCTTCCTGGTGAGACGCCCACTGACAGACGCTTTTTTCTATGACGCAGCCGACGCAGGAGGACGATTCTAGCAGAGTCAGAAGGACTCTTGAGGTCTTTCATCCATAGATCCAACAACACCTAAATACAGAGGCCAAGCATGTGGATGGAGGAACCAACGAAAAAGCAGTGCCGGGTCAAAATCCTTCCAAAACTATAAATCAGGCCCATCTCCAAAACTAATCAACAGATTAGCACTAAACAACAAAAATCACATTTTCTTGATCGAGATCTAGCTTTCTGCCAAATTTGGTGCAATTCCATTTAACTGTTTTTGTAGTACCGCTGTTCCATTTTCTATGGAAAATCGCATGGGTAAAACATGTTTTGGGACCCCGCCCTTTTCTCGGTCCCCGCCTGAAAGACCACACCAAAAATGTCAAGTAAGAAACTGATGGGGATGGGACTTATTTTTGGAAAGTTTTGTGACGCTTTGTCAAAAGTCGCCAAAGCTATTAGCAAAAACCAAACCAAAAAATCTATTTCCTATGGAAACGTGGTCCTAGCTATAACTACCCAGTGATGGTCTCAACTGGGTCAATATACATGTTTAATTGAGCAGTGTGAAGTTTGATGACGCCTTCCAACTCATCTCTTAGGAAGCAGTCTTGCTGGTAATTACCTCTGCTGTGATTCAGATATGGCATTAGGTCTGAGCATGGTAGACACTCCTGGGATGATTTTTAAAGCCAATCTGTTTGAAATCTATTCAGACGCATATTCCATGTTCATCTTCACAGAGCAGTTTGGTGCACACTACACTCTGAAGTAGTAACGGAAAAGATTTCAGAGGTCTTCCCAGGTTTTTTACTGGTGCAAAAGAGGCATTTCCAAATTGTGTATTGTACACGTCCATCATGAATAAGAGTCCTGGATCATGCAGAGTAGTTGCCAACCTACCATGGTGATGCCTTGTTGATCATGATGGATAACCTGGTGCTTGAAATGCTGTCCGGTTGCAAGGATATGCAGTGGATGTGTATATGGGTGGACGTGCTTCATCGCAAGTATTAATTGTCCTGTAAAGCACCCAGCTACAATTGTCGACTTCAGAGCGCTAGTTGGCGGGATATGGAAGACACCATAGGAATGTGATGCAGTTGGAGATGGTCACGCAGCCATGCTCTAGACTCGTCCAAATCCTTGATAGAAGTGGCAACCGTCAGGTCCCTACAGCACTTTATAAATCCCTCTCTTCACAGAGAGATAAAAGTCAAGAATTTGACCTTTGACTTCACCAAGAAGCAATAAACCAGCTTAAGAGTGGTTGTGATGTGGTCACGTCTATTTAGCCGGGGAAGGAGGTAGGTTAGTGGTCTTCTACTCTTTTGGCCTTAACCAACACTTAAGGAGCAAGATCTCTGAAGTCATTATTACAGTACTCCATCGTGGACACGCCCATTGTGTGGAACATGGGGATCCGTTGATGAGACAATAGAGAGAGGAGACAGAAAAAGCCCAAACATTCTTGGCCCCTTTATGAATCTCGAAGACCTATGACTGCTTATTTTGGCAGCACCTACTCAGTCTGTGAATCACGTCTTATGACCTAAGAAGGGAGTCACTTGGGTATAAGTTAAACTTGTTCACGTGCACCCTACCAGACCGGTGTACTGTTAAGCAAACTCTAGGTGCCACCCTAAAGTCCAAGGCAGTAGGGGCACCTGGTCACAACAGTTATTCTATTTATTCCCCAAAGCTCAGCACTGCTTGAATTGCCTGTGCGGATCCTATATGCCCACCATCACTTAAAAAATATGAGGTGAGCTGAGGGGCAGGGCAATGTCAGGCCACCCAATCAGTTACTGTTATTGCAGCTTGGATTCACCCTCCTATACCCTGGATTATCTTGGCATGAGTTGGAGATTTATTTAGGTGCTACCACTTGCGTTCTTTACCGGAGAGTAAGAGTCTCAGCCGAGCAGCCAGGCATTTGCAAGGAGCTTGAAATTACTGATGCCCACATTTTTCCATGTATAACCAGAGGGAAATGGAGGTACTTAAGAACAGGTCGCCCTCCTAAAGCGTCATATGAAAAAAGTGGGCCCAAAATCTGGGTTCGGAGACCTGTCTTGTATAGTGGCTAAACATAAAATAATATTAAGTGTAGCCAAAAGCAGAAAGAAAAAATGTCTTTCTTGTATCCCCTCATTCACCGGAGTTTCCTCACGGTGACATGCTTCATCATTGGGGCCATCCCAGTTCTCTACAAAAAGGGGCATGCTACGACTTGCGAACTAGCACAGAATTTTTAAATTCACTTACTCACCCACTCCACCTCACTACACTATTTTGCACCACACATAGTCCTTCACAACTAAAGTGCTCCTACGTAGTTCACAAGTCGTAGCACGCCCCTTTTCGTAGAGAACTGGGATGGCCCCAATGATGAAGCATGTCACCGTGAGGAAACTCCGGTGAGGGAGGAGACTTCAGAAAGACATTTTTTCTTTCTGCTTTTGGCTACACTTAATATTATTTTATGTTTAGCCACTATACAAGACAGGTCTCCCAACCCAGATTTTGGGCCCACTTTTTTCACATTTTTCCATGGTCATGCTGGTTAGGTTTTATTATAGCTCGTTAACCACTAGTGTTGTGTTATAAATAAATTACCTAAATAACCCAGTGCCATCTAGACCACGTGCATTTTATTTCTTTCTATGCACACCACAGTTTTTGGAAAACTTTTCTTTCTTGGCCATACAAGGTCAACATCCAGCGTCTGGTTGCCATCACTTGAGGTCAAAACCTGATCTGCAACAATTGTCATTACTGCAGCTTCTTAATTTTGTAACAATTATTTTTCAAAATTTTTCACAATGACAATCCATGGTATGCAAAACCATGAACACATTTCGACCCCGAAACAACAGAGTTTGATGCTTGGGCCTTCTTCAGAATACGTAAAGTGATTGTTTGTGTAGTAACTGTTCAAAATCAAAATAACCAAGAATCCAATTGCAGCAGGATAGAAGAGACATGCCCTTGCTCGCTTGAGGTTCATTTTTAGGTCGAGTATTCGAGACCTCTTGTATATACTTTAGTAAATACGGATATGTGTATGCACTTTGTGGGCTCTGGAGATCAGCCCTAGGACTGGTCTGCTTCCGCTTAGGGACTTTTTTTCCCCTGTTCAACTGCCTCTATTTAACTGTCTTGATAGAAAACGACCAGCAGAGGTCAGTAAAAAGCCAGAATTGCTTTCTGTTGAGGGAATTTCTTTTTTTTAATTTTCTGGCAACTCCCTCTATTTAACTTTGATAGAAAACGACCAGCAGAGTTCAGGAAACTATTAGGACAAACGGAGCGAGTTGCACTACAGAGTGCAGCGCGCTCACAGGAGCTCACACAAGGAAATTTTAAAATCGCTGAATATTTGTTTATTTTTTGTGTATTGTTGCCGCTTTTAGGCTCTTAACTAAGAATCCACTTACTTGCACCATAATTGTAAAACTCACCGCGTTTGGAGCGGGTCCTTCTCCCGACAGACAGCACTGCGGCGGACATCTTGGGTTGGGGGGGGCGGCCTAGAGAAGCTGCGCACGGTCTAGTCGTCGCAAGGACGCTAGACCGGTATTTAAACGGGGCAAACTAGGTGGCCTGTGATTGGAAACTATTAGGACAAACGGAGCGAGTTGCACTACAGAGTGCAGCGCGCTCACAGGAGCTCACACAAGGAAATTTTAAAATCGCTGAATATTTGTTTATTTGTTGTGTATTGTTGCCGCTTTTAGGCTCTTAACTAAGAATCCACTTACTTGCACCATAATTGTAAAACTCACCGCGTTTGGAGCGGGTCCTTCTCCCGACAGACAGCACTGCGGCGGACATCTTGGGTTGGGAAGGGGCGGCCTAGAGAAGCTGCGCACGGTCTAGTCGTCGCAAGGACGCTAGACCGGTATTTAAACGGGGCAAACTAGGTGGCCTGTGATTGGAAACTATTAGGACAAACGGAGCGAGTTGCACTACAGAGTGCAGCGCGCTCACAGGAGCTCACACAAGGAAATTTTAAAATCGCTGAATATTTGTTTATTTGTTGTGTATTGTTGCCGCTTTTAGGCTCTTAACTAAGAATCCACTTACTTGCACCATAATTGTAAAACTCACCGCGTTTGGAGCGGGTCCTTCTCCCGACAGACAGCACTGCGGTGGACATCTTGGGTTGGGGGGGGCGGCCTAGAGAAGCTGCGCACGGTCTAGTCGTCGCAAGGACGCTAGACCGGTATTTAAAACGGGCCATGCTGACGCGCAGCGGGCACGCGCTGCAGGCACGCCGGAGTCACGCCAGAGTCCAGCCCGTCTGCGCCCGTCCGCGCACAGGCGGGCGCAGGGGCTGGGACGGCTGGCTATCGTCGCACTTACTCCTCAGAAATGCTTAAATCTTTGAATAGAGGCGAGCCCATGTTGGACCAAGCAGTCCTGCTGTTGCTTAAAAAGTACAGTATCTTTCGGAATGTTGGGGTCACACCTGCCTTGAATAAATGTTCCACGTTAAAAATAGCGAGCCTTAATACCCGCTCGTTGCACTGCCATCATCTGGAGGTATATAATATGCTTCAGGATAGTGACATCGATGTCCTGACTCTTTCAGAGACCTGGACAGATGAGAACTCGTTACCGGATATCATCGCCGCTGTACCAAGCGGATATGATATAATGTGGCATAACCGCCCAGGGGGCTCACGGGGGGGTGGGGTAGCTATTTTGTATAGGAAGACCATGACGGTTGAAAAAATACTAACTGAGACGATTGACTTAGCCGATCTTCTTGGGGTAAAGGTCACAGTAAACAATGTGTGTTGGGTGATCTTGTCTGTTTATCGTCCGCCGAAGGCAACCCCTACCTTCTTTGACTTATTCTGTCCTATTATATCTGACCTTAGGTCAAGATATACAAAAATCTTGGTTACAGGGGATTTTAATTTACATTGGGATAAGCCCACCTGGGATTCACCTATGCGCCAGTTAGACACATTAATGTCCGCATTGGACTTCACACAGATTGTGGATACCCCAACGCATGAAAAAGGGCACACTCTTGACCTTATGTGGACCACCGATGCCACTCTAACATTTAGTGAGGCAGCGCCCTGTGTCTGGTCGGATCACTGTTTGGTCTCGTGTGAGGTCCCCCTTAGCAATGGGGCTGTTCATAACTCACATAGCTTCAGGAAAACCCGGAAATGGATTGAAGTCAATCTGAGAGCCCTGACTGAGGCACATTTGGAACCCCCCCAGGTTTTAGAGCCAGATTGTAATTTGGACCGAGACTACTCTGATCTAACAAGATGTTTGATTCGGGCCATCGATCAGATAGCGCCAGTGAAAACACAGCAAATCAAGGGCTCTGGGAAAGCTCCCTGGTTTACTCCGCTCTTAAGGGAAACCAAAACCAAGCTAAGGAGATTAGAAAGGCTGTGGAGGAAATCCAAGCAGGATACTGATAGGGATACCTATAAGGCCTTTCTCCACCAATATAAAAAACTTATGATTCAAGCTAAAGCGGACTATCTTGAGTCGCGCCTAAGCAAGGCCACTAATATCCAGAAAGAAACCTTTAAAATCTTGGCTGAGCTGAGTAAGAAGCCTGATAATGTTAAGCCCCCTTTTGATTGTAATACCTTCCAGACCTATTTCCTGGAGAAGGTGAAGATCATTGTCCAGGAGATAGAGAATATAGCGGCAACAGGGACTGCAATTGCCTTAAATAAGGCGAGCGACTGTTCTCTTAGAATGTTCCCACAGATGGATACACTAATCTTGAAACAACTGATGTGTAAAATTAAATCTGGCTCCCCAGCTGATCCTTGCCCACCTGAGATCTTTCGCATTGCGCGTCCCTTATTGGAGGAATACATCATCTCTCTCCTTAATAGATCGCTAGACATGGAATACCTGCCGAGTGAACTTAAGGAGGCGCGGGTAAGACCGTTATTGAAAAAGCTGGGGTCAGATCCCGCTGTGTTGAAGAACTACAGACCCATCTCCCAGCTGCCCTTTCTCTCAAAAATCCTTGAGCAACACGTTCTTCAGTCCCTGTCCTGCTATCTGGAATCTCACCATCTACTCCACGATAGACAGGCAGGTTTTCGAGCACACCACAGCACCGAGTTGGTGATGCTCTCGGTGCTGGACGAACTAAGAGGTAGGGCTGACTGTAAGAAAGCGAGCGCCCTGATTTTATTAGATCTATCAGCGGCGTTCGATACTGTCAACCACACCCTGCTCTTGGACAGATTGAAGAGCTTTGGGATTAAGGGCTCGGCGCTGCAGTGGTTGGAATCCTTCCTTACAGGCAGGACCCAAAGGATACAACTGGGGGATGAAACATCTGAGGTCGGGGTTTTAGAGTGTGGAGTACCGCAGGGGTCGGCCCTGTCCCCACTTCTATTCAACCTATACCTGCAACCCCTGATCGCTGCGCTGGCTGCAATGGACTGTAAAGTCTTCAACTATGCAGACGATACGCAGTTGCTGCTTAGTATAAATAACACCTCGGCCGCACAACTCCAATCCCAGAACATCCTGAGGTTCACAGTACGATGGATGACAGATAACCTTTTAAAAGTCAATCCTGACAAAACTGAGATCTTGGTTATACCATCCACCCTCTCACCTTGGAGTGACCTCTACTGGCCCATGGAGTTGGGCCCGGCCCCAAAACCAAGCCTGGCTGTAAAAAGCTTGGGGATTCGGTTGGATGCTGACCTATCGATGGCGCCTCAGATCGCGTCGGTGGTAGGCAGCTGTACTAATATCATCCGGCAACTGCGGAAGTTATCCCCTATCCTTTCAGAGCCCATGATGCGCTCAATAGTAACTGCCACTATCATTTCCAGAATCGACTATGGGAATGCCCTCTATCTTGGCCTACCGAAAATCCTTACTAATAGGCTTCAGGTTCTAATGAATGATGCTGCCCGACTGATTTTTAGACTCCCTAGGAGGTCTAGAGCCACTCCTCTACTACAAAACCTACATTGGCTTCCAATTAAAGAGAGAGTGGAATTCAAGGTTCTGTGTACAGCCCATAAGGTCATCTATGGTAAGGCTCCGGCCTATATCAAGGAGCGCCTACAACTGTACTGCCCGACGAGATCACTTCGGTCCTCGGACTTGCAGTTGTTGACTTGCTCTCGGTACAGGCTAGTGACGAAGGGAGGCAGAGCCTTCTCGGTATTGGTTCCCCAGCTGTGGAACAACTTGCCTGGAGGGCTACGTGAGGAAGGAAACCTCTTAAAATTTCGAAAGAGTCTGAAAACGCTACTGTTCAGGAGAAGCCTGAGCATGGCTTAATCCAATGCGATCTTTTGTTCTGACCTTGTTGTGTTATTGTCCTATTCCATCTTTCCGGGCGCTTAGAGGCCTGCAGGTGATTAGGCGCGGTATAAAATTAAAATAACAATAACAATAACAATAACAAAATACCAGAATCACTTTAGCATGCTCTATATTCCAGTCCATAGAAATAGTCTTCCACAAGCACCTGTAGACAATAATAGTTTTTTGAAATCTTGTATTTTCAGTGATAATGACCACCAAAGGCCCAGATTTTATATTAAAAACAGAGCTTTGGACTATACCATTTCCCACTGAAAGGGAATACTTCTCTCCATGTGTTCCCATCCCTGGCGTGTCACGCAGTTTGGTGCTTACTTTCCCTCCATGTTAAAGAACAGTAGATGTTTCAGCACCCAGGCTAATGTGCTGCATAGCTAAATACATACAAGGTCCCAAAGGCGAGACCGATTGCATTGCAAATACTTGTTTTGAGAAACTACTTGTTACCCAATGCAGAATTAGCCTTCTGTTTAATAATGGCAATTGTGTAGAGCCATAAGACGTCCCTGTTGCCTGATCTTGAACGGAATGGAAGAGAACGAAGCATTGGAAAGCAGCCATCTCATTCTAATACAAAACTGCAGGTTCATAAGGGAGGAGTAAGGCAACGGGCATCTGACAAACAAAGGGATGTCTTTCTGTTCTGGGTCTATTCTCTCCTGTCACACCTCCTCTTCAGGACCACATCACTGATGAGTTGTTGCCGCCTCCAATACCACCAGCAGGCAGACTCCGCATCCTCCACAGCAAAACATCACCGGGTGCCAAAGACATCATGGCACCACAGACCCTTGGGAATCAGACGTGAGGGTCTTATCCAGTCGTCGTCTTCTTTGTGTCCTGGAAAATAAACCTACAAGTAAGTACCAGTCCAGAATAACTAAGCAGAGGACTGAATGGACTACTCTTGCTTTACATGAGAAATCACATCATCTGTGTCTCCCCTCCTGCCAGGATGTCAGCTTCCGGAACCTGAAGGAACCCCCAGAATCCGAGTGCATTGAAACAGCACCCCACCCCTAGGGGACACCGCCATCTCATACCCTCCACGGATCCTACAGTAGCTCCAGCTGCCTACCTCCTAGAAGACAGTGATAGTACTCGCCCCTCTACTAATGATTAGGGTTATGGTATATGTTGCTTATAGAGCTCTCACGCACCCACGTTTCTTGGCGCTATAATCACCTGGTCCATTAAACAGGTCAATTGGTTGAGACTAATTTGAGAACAGGAATATTTTGTATGATTTCCCGAAGCCGATGAGAGAAGAGGCCGAGTTCAAAGGTAAAGTTAAAAAACGTCCGCTTCCTGGCAGTAGCAACTCAGCAGCTGCAATCACCAAACACTTTCACCTGATGACAGGAAAAATGCATCAAAGTTCTACGACCAAAGGAAACTATTTCACCCCATCTCAACTGCTTTATTGACTGCAGTCTAATTCTGACTGACACAACATGTGGAAGTTATCAGTGGGCTGTTATTCACGCAACACGTGCTACTTGTAAGTTTTATTTTTTAACAAAAATAATGGATTCCAGGCTCAGCCTTTACTCTTAACACACAAAAGAATGACCTTTTTAAGAAAAATGTTAAGGAAAAAATATAAGCAACACAATTTGTTTACCCGGTGATAGGTGGAAGAGCACAAGTTAAGATGCTCATCAAGGTATCCTGCTGTTTGTTTCCCAATGATTTCTCTTTGAATGACCTCGAAGCTTCATCTTTTCCTAAAGGGGAAATACAGATCTAGGCTTTAGAACAGGTCTTATCAGCAGCAGATTTCTGTGCTGGGCCCAGAGTACAAGTTCCTGCCAGGTAAGGGATGCCACATCTTATTTATTTATTTATTTATTGACATTTGTAGAGCGCGGCGAATACCCGTGGGCGTCTCGGCGCTAGTTAAGGGATGGATCAGCAACTGGGGTAAAGAAGATATATCTCACTGGGTGATGGCGGTGTGGTATCAAGGGCTAGCGATGACCATTCACTGCATGCGCCCCAACATCCATGCCCTGATGTTCCCAGCATAAAGGGTGCTAACACACACCCCGCTGCATTGCTGCCAAAGAAATCGGTCTGTCATATTTCCAACAGCCAAGGCAAGGAGGAAAGAGTCCTCGTTTTAAGTCAGCTCATTTTGTTTGTTGTTATCCTGGTTTCCTTTTGTATGCCTTCTTGTTCTTACTTATTACTGGCTGGTGTCTTTCTGTAGCCTAAATACATGTTTGTATCTTAGACTATTGATGGTTTCGGATGTTATTTGGCTGCTGCCTGATGTTATTCGAATTACACTGGTAGATGATGCGGTGATAGCTTCATGCTCCCGGCTGACATGGGCTTCCTGATGCACATGTGTAACCCAACTCAATGGGCGCTAAGGTGATCAGACCCCGGGCTCATTGCAACACGCGCAGTAAGAGCGCTCATTCTACTCTGGCGGCCGAGCGCAGGACCATCCCACCATCTTTGTGGTAGGGGCGGGCTACATCAGGCTACCCACTAACTTTGAAGTAAGGTTGGTCTACATCAGGTTAAATTTGCAGAGCTAGGATCTTCATGCAAATGACAAGTGATGAGCCCCTCAGTACAAGGGGCTTATCATCTCCTCCTAGCCACTGGGCTTGGCAAGAGGTAGAGTCCCGCTGGCTACCAGGAAAGAGAACAACACAAAAGGTAACCTCAGTGCTTGCATTCTTAAACCTGAGCAGCAACCAGATGGTCACACAAGCATAATCAAGGCATCAACCCAAAGGCAATGCAAGCCTACTACACTATTTTCAAAAAACACCTCAGACTCCGCTGACCTGTATGGTGTCATCACACCATGAAACATTCTGAGAACTAGGGAAGGAAAAATAATGGCACCTCATGGATCACTGCAGTTCACCCTTACACAAACCGTGCTGTGTGCAACGGGTCGATAGGCATCACATGCCTTTTTATGAATTATACATTCTGTAGTTATGCAGCACTTTCCGATACCTGATGAAGCGTTGAAGCACTATGCGTCGAGTAGCATGCTACTGCAGACCCCAATATTAGAGTTAAAACAGTAGATTAGTAATCTGTGCTTCCCTGTTTCTTGTGGATTAGTTTTGCAGGAAGGGCTAGAGCGAAGGACAAAGGTGTTGCTGCTCTCAATGAACTTTTGAGCCAACATGCCCACTGTAGCGGTGATAAAACCTGTTGGGCTGTTGCACTGGCTTTGAAGGCTGGCGTTGTCGAAAAGGCAAGCAACTGAAATATCTTCTGAACTTATGGTCTAGCTGGCAAAACTTGCACACAGGGTAAGCCAGTCTAGAAGAGCGGGTCATGACACAACCCTGCATGAAGTGCTCCAGGGTTGAATCAGCCGCGTCACTGGAAAGAAGGGCTCCACAATCATGGAGGCATATAGCAGTACTTCCAGGACAAAGTTAGCTTTGTTTTCCTACACCAGTGAAGGAAATTCAAGAACTTCAGCAAAATTGAGCAAAATTGCCCAAAACGCCCTCAAGTGCACTGTATCTCCACCTCAGGGGGAAGTACCCGGCCAGCGGCATTCTGCAGGACCAAATAAGCAACCACATCTATGACGGAAAGTGGCAAAAGATTGACTCCCTCCCTCCAGTCGTCATCATCATTATGGTAGACTATGTTTGGCATTTTATGTGGTCCTAATCCGAGCCAAATATCTCCTTGAGATGACAAACTGCAATTTGACAACTGTGACACTGCACACTGCTGATGATGGAACGGAGTGTGGCTTTCAACACCATATCACACATACGTTTAGGTGAACGTCTGTTGAGCTGAGGTGTTGCCTATAAGGCCTTGCAATGGTTCACTTCCTTTTTGCCGGAACGCACCTTTCAGGTGTCGCAAAACCTTTCCACTCTCAGGCTTTTCTACTGTACCAGGGGGTGCCTCAGGGCTCTTCTTTGAGCTCTACTTTATTAAATCTGTATATGTGTCCCCTGGCTGACATCGAGCCGCACAGTTTTAACCCCCGTGCTCATGACAAGCTCAGCTCATCATGAGGCACAGTGCTAGTGAGCTCATGACGAACTGAGCTCGTCATGACTACACGCATTCCCGTGGAACGCACAGCACAGCAGGGGAATTATACTCGTGTGTGAGCGTTCCTCAGCTCGTCATGTGCACCAGAACACCGTGCCTCATGACGAGCTGAGCTCGTCATGAGCATGGATGGAGTTATCATATTGTACAACAATGATACTCAGCTGATTGTCACCCTGTCGCAGAACGAAGTCGGCATGACTGCCTCACTGAGGAACTCTGTCGGCAGTCGGTCACTTGACTGATCTCAATTGCCTCAAATTAAATGCTAGGAAAACAGAGGTCCTCATCCTACGCAACCATCCTTCAATCTGGTCCTCTGCTTGGTGGCCAGACTCGCTCGGACATTCCCCTAAGCCAAGAACCTAGGTATTTTGTTGATGCAAAGATTGCCTTTGAAAGCCAGATTATGGCTTGGCAGGCAAATGTTTCAGTATTTTAAAAACTCAACAAAAAATTATTTGCCTCCTGACAGAATATGCCAGGAAAACCCTATTCCAGGCATTGGTTACATCCAAGCAAGATTACTGCAACGTCTTGTACCTAGGAGTTTCACAATCCCGGCTGATGAGACTTGAGCGTGTGCAGAACGTTGCAGCCCGTCTGCTGCTGAACCTACCTAGACGGGCCGCCATGGGGTCTGCGCTCTCAAAACTACGCTGGCTACCACTGAAGTAGCGGCTCTTTTAAAGCACGGTGCTATTGCTACAGGGTCTTTGTGACCAAAGGTCCACCTTGTGACCAAAGGTCCCCCCTATTAGCAGCCCTTCCTCAAGCCCTTTTGTCCTGCAAGGAACCTTAGATTTGCAGGGGCTCTGCTAGCTTGCATCAACACTGAAAGGAGAGCTTACATTGGGGGCTGCTCTTTCAGTTTAGCATCTAAGAGCTGTAGAACTCCATCCATCTCCAACTAAGACGGGCAAAGCCGGAATCGCCAATTCATTAAAAAAAAACTAAAAATTGGCTGTTCAGATAAGCCTAATTCTGCCGCATTTCTCTGATCACAGGGAGCTAGACCTCCCGCGCCGGGATACTTCATTAGAAGTAACTACACACTATACAAATTACATTATTATTATTATCAGGGAAGGGTGTCTGGGGAGATTATTACTCTATCACCTGCTGTGCCTTTTGTGTAGACCCGATTGAAACGACCTTTGTCTTCTGAGAGTTGATCCCATTTTGTAACTGATCCCAAGTCACCAGAGGTGTTGAGGGTAAGCCGGCATTTGCAGAGGGAGGCGGAGCAATTGGCAACATCGCAGGCGCAAGTGGTACCAGCAGCTCCTCCGGGCCAGAGGGTCCCAAAACAGTCTAGATGGTCAAGACGATCTTGAATGAAAGCTGTGATCTGAGCAAGGTCAGTGCCAGGTACTCCAGATTGGGAGTAGGACATCTACAGGAGCAGGACCCAGAGCTAGCTGCATCGCCACCTGTACAATCTCCAAAGACAAAAGTTGAGGGCAGAGTCTGGGAGCAATGCTGCTGCAAACATATCACCCCTTACGGTTTCAAGGCGCTGGGGGCCATCAGAGTGAGCTATCGCACATAGCCACATGATGCGGAGCTGAGCTGCTACTGGGGATCTAACGGTGAGCCCTGCGCTCCAGAGTCAGCCGCTCTGGCCGCTGCGCCTCACCTCTCACTGAAACACCTTCTCAAACGGGATGAACATTGAGATGCAGAAGAATTCCTGGTGCAGTGTTTCTTTTGTGACAATTTATCCTCGTACGCAGCCTACTTCGAAGGCTTACTTGTTAAAAACAAGCTGAAGGGAGATCTGGAGTGGGATATGGGGAGGTGACATGCTCAGCATTCACTGTGGGCCTGTGCCAAGAAGAGCTTTGCCTCCTGCTCCTCAATGGCCTTTGCATGCTTGCGGCTACACTTTCACAAGGGTTGGAGTTGTACGAAGGGCCCCAAGCACCAGAGCAGTCACAGCTGCTGCCTGGAAGCAGCAGTGGGGTGGGAGGGGCAGAAAGGGTGGAGGGGGGATCAGAAAAAGAAAAAAAAATCACTTACCTCCCGGCCAGCCATCACCTCTCCTGCGTCCTCTTCCTGGCTTCTTGCAAGAAACAGGAAGCAGGAAGCACCAGGGCTCCCATGCTTCCTGCTGTCAATCACAACGCTGCAATACAATGTTGTGATTGGTCTGAACGCTGTGACACGGCGCTCAGCCTGGGGCTGTAAGGGTGGCCATGTTCTCCATGCAGGCTGTAATGCCTGTACAGAGAAGGGGGAAGTGCGCATGACTGGTTAAGCGGCCCAATAGAGCCGACCACACAGTCATTGCACACTTAGGAGGGATGTACCACTCCTCCCCTGCTCTTCAGCCCCGCCTCCTCACGCAAGCTGCTGCAGCAGGAGCATAAAATAATATTTATTATCTAATTTCTTCCTTTCTTTTGCTGCTCTGAGGCTGTGGACCGACGCTCCTCCGTCTTCGCATCTGTCTCTGGTGCAGTGGCTGTCTGCTATGAGGTTCCAAGAGGGACATTGGTTTGTGGATTGAATGATACTGTTTAAACCTGGGCCGGCTTTAGCGCTGGTGGCGCCTGGCACAACAGTCATTTTTGTCACCCCGACACCCCATGACCGCCTCCTTGGATTGTCTCACTACCACCGGGCAAAAGAACCCCTCATCTCTCCAGTCATAAGTTATTACTAAACACAGAGGCCCTCTGGGGTCAGCGCCCCCCTCCACAGGTCAGCACCTAGTGAGGCCACACCTGTCACACTGCCCTAAAGCCGGCCCTGGTTTAAACTCTGAAATACACAGAAGAAACATTCTGTCAACACACTGCAAAACCGCAATTTTGCTGGGGAAATACTTTAAAGAGAGCAACTTGGGATCCACATTGAAGGGAGCGGAAAAGGGAATCGACCTGATCTTGCTGGGAAGGTGATCGAGCAATAACAGACTATCTACGGACTGCCCGGTAAGGAGTGTGCGAGTGTTTGGGACGGTGTGATTTGGAAACCGACCGAACACTACATCGAGGTGGAGCGATTTAAGCTCCCAGCCTAAAGTGCCATAATGTCCGCAAACAAGTTGCGCGAACGTGAGGAAGCGGCGGAAACGATGTTTCTAGACTCCCCGGCAGGGGGGTCTGGTGTCATACCACAGACTGTGCAAACAGCTACAGGGAACCCCACCACTCGGACCTTTTAAAAAAATTGGAAAAGTTAATGCGTTCCGAGCAATCAAAGTGGTGGGAACAATGATCCCTCACTCGGTACCTACAGGTCAACAGAGTACCGAGGGGGCTCAGAATAACTTTAGCCCCAAGCTATGAAAATCCCGACCCTGCTATGCTCAAAGAATGGGCAGAATCCAACTTAGAATCGTCAGCGAAATTGATTAAAATCTTGGTGAAATATGCATTAAGTGACCGCATGAAGTTACAGGGTGAAATTGACAAACTGGAGGAAGAAATCACTGCGTTGGGCATGAATGAACAAATTAAGAAATTGCGTGATGATATGTTGGTCCGTTTAAACAAGGAGGAGGAGGTAATCAAAAAAAGAAAGACTTACAAATTTGAAAGAGATCGACTTGATTACCTTAACGGCCACATTTTCACCTTTGCTCGACGGTACGATGGAGTTAAAGCGAGAGTTAAGGGTGCACAGAATAAAAATTCCGGGATAAGTGATAATTCTCTCTCAGGATCTGGCCTTAGCTCCAACGTCGAGAGTGAGGCGGAGGGTGAAAATGTAACGGATCCGACCTTGGGGTTTACCAAACTTTCCATGGCGGAGGAGGTCGATTGCCTCTGCCTGGACCGGAGAGATACGTTGCGCTCACGAACAAAACCAACACCAGGCGCAACTACAGGCGGAGCCAACGCCGTAAAAAATACCGGAGCCGTCAGGGGCAAACCAAAGGGACCCCCGAGGGGAAGATGGAACCAGTTTCAGAAACGCAATACAACACAAGCAGAAACCCCAACTCAGTCATAAATTTAACAGAAACAGTATTGACTCGGCAAGAAGAAGCCGTACTGTCCCTGGGTTTGTCATTTTGCCCGCCATGTGACTTTAATTACGCAGACGCACGAATGGATACTTACAGATTTGTTCGAAAACTGAAACTGAACAAATTTCATAGCCTTCAGTCTAAAAAACAACATCCTGTTGAAATAAGAAGTCCCACTTTGCTGACCGTGGGGGACCAAGATGAAATGAATGAAATATGGTCTCTGCAAAAAGAAACTATTGGGAGTCAGGATGGGGACTCTAATCTGGGGAGCGTCAATGCAGCCGCAGGTTTAACACCTTTTAAACCCAAGTCCACGTTTCAACCGATAATGCTCCATGACAATATTGACATGTATCATGATTTGGTGGTGAAGGAACTGAAACATCTGTACATTGCCACCAACAGCAGACGTCACAAAATTACAAAACAAAATAGGAGCTATTTTCAACTGGTTAAAAAATTGAACGCGGACAACAACATATTGGTTCGACAGGCGGACAAGGGGGCAAATGTTGTGCTCTGGCCCCGTAAGTTGTATTTGGAGGAAGCAGAGAAGCAATTAAATGACATTTCCTGTTACAGAAAGAGCAATTGGCCTACCTTAAGAGCAACATGGGGAGATCAAATAGCGAAACTCCAGGCTTGGAGGAGTGGGGGAATTATCACTGAGGATGAATTTCGATTTATGAGAAAGGAGCATCCAGTGGTACCATCCTTTTACTTGATCCCCAAGGTGCATAAGGACTGTAACAAACCACCTGGGCGCCCAATAATATCTGCCATTGACAGTTCCCTGGAGAATGTTTCTAAGTATATAGACTTCTTCTTACAGGATTGGGTCAAAGGACTTGGGTCATATGTACAAGACTCAACAGGTTTCATTCGCAAAACAGAACAGTTGGAGTGGGGTCCAGACTTTTTGCTTATGACCCTCGATGTATCATCACTATATACCTCTATTGGACACCGAGATGGTCTCAAGGCGATTGAACATTTCCTGAACAAACGTCCTATATATTATGGGGGTTTACAACAGGATGCTGTTGTCCATGGTTCAAATGTGTTTAGAGCAGAATTTCTTCTAGGTTTAATAATCCAATCTATCAACAAGTAAGGGGTGTCGCCATGGGGGCTTGTTTCTCCCCCAGTTACGCATGTTTACACATGGGGCTGTGGGAGGAACAGGTCCTGGCGGGGGATCTGCGTACAATCATGGAGCAGCATGTGGTCACCTACCTCAGATATATAGAGGATTTATTTTTTGTTTGGAGAGGGACGGAGGAGGCAGCAATTCAGTTTGTCAACAGTTTGAATGTTAACAGCTTAAATCTACAATTTACATCATGCATTCATGCAAGGACTGTCAGTTTTCTAGACATGGAAATCTATGTTGAAAACAACCGCATACAAACTAAACTATTTAGAAAGCCCACTGCGTGCAATACCATCCTGCATGCAGCTAGTCACCATCCTCGCCACCTGATACGGAGCATCCCCTATGGGGAGATGTTGCGTATCAGGCAGATTTGCAGCAGTGATGAGGAATGCGAGTTGGCACAGGAGGCAAGTAAGTGTAGATTCCTTGCTAGGGGATATTCCAAGGGCATAATTGAGGCTGCTCAGAGAAGAACACAGCTTATATCCCGAGAAAATGCACTTATACCTAAAACCAAGGAGGTGGATGCAACCCCGGCTGGGGAAGTAATCAGACCTCGCATGATTGTAACGTACAGCCGGCAACATTCTGCCATTAGAAAAATATTCAATCAGAATTGGAACCTCATATTGGGGGATCCAATTATTGGTAATAAGGTGTTGAACAAATCACTCACATTCAGGAAATCAATATCCATGGCCAAATCATTGGTCAAGAACACCTTGGAACCACAAATTTCGACCACTTGGAAGGCCCTAGGCAGCGGCTTTAGGAAATGTTCACAATGTAAGGCGTGTAAACACGGGGTCAACAGGACGAAATATGTTGTCCCATTCTCACAAACACCTAGAGAAATTACTAAGCACCTGAATTGTAAAACAGACTATGCGGTCTATGTGCTGGAGTGCACTTGTGGACTCAGGTATGTGGGTAGTACTCGCCTGCCGGTCCACAAGCGTGTGCTCCAGCACATTAGAGCTATAAATAACAAAGATCAGGCCTACCCTGTGGCTAGGCACTTTGAGCATGAGCATAGTTCCAATCCCATGCATCTGTCTTATTTTGTAATTGATTCAGTTTGGCCAATGAAAAGAGGTGGAAATCGAGATGCGAGGCTTCGCCTTCTTGAAACGAGATACATCTTGGAACTAGACAGTAAGCAACCTCAGGGGCTGAATGCAACAGAGGATCTATATACTTGTTTGTAAATTGTTCACGATTTGCTACTTTATGGTCCTCATTTGCGTGGATGCTACTTGGATTTTCCTGTAGTGTTTACAACAATGCAAGGATATATCAATAACCTTGGTATAATGTAGTCAGGAACATCCCACAATTGGATTCACAACAGCATATTATACTGATGAGTTGTTTCTGGTTTCAGGAAATAGGGAATTTCAATTGCTAGTTTGCACTTTTAGTATGGTATTTGTTTGTACTTGATGAATTTGATTCTTAATATTTATGTGCCGGTTTCCCCTCACATGTGTATTTAGAGAGCTTTACAGTAAAGAGGGCAACCCCGGAGCGTTATCTGGGGGATATACCATCAGCTCTATTGTTGACTAATAGTTGTGTTGATTTTAAATAAGCACTTGCACTAGCACTTTTGAAAAATTAAATTTTGCACTTTACTGTCTGCCGATAATAAGAGAACAACCAGAAATGACGGCATTTTTCTCATGGTCTTAGCCCACTTGGGCTTTATTGTTTACAATGTTCACTGTACATTCGTGGATGTGAAATTAGCAGTGAGACCAAAAAATCGTATTAACTAAGTGGATGCTTGATTTTATCATCCCCACTCATTGGTTTAACTGTATTTATACAGAAATAATACCAGAGGTTTTTTAAAAATATTTAAATACGTATTTATATATTTTATAATTTGGTCGTATGTGCATCTAACATTGTATTGCGAAAATGCATTTTGATGTAACATGTGAATATAGTATTTTTTCCATGTTGTTACCCATTTTGAAAAATTGCGCGCACATTTACACTTGAAATATCGGTATTGGCTCTCAGCAACTCGCCATGTGATCAAGCTTTGTAAGAGGCGAAACGCATAATGGCGGCGGCAGGCTTGCTGGAAAAGTATAAACACCTCGATTAAGCACTTAACTTTGGGTCTGTTCTTTCGTCATTCAAATCCAGGGCTGAGGCGGCTGCTTCAGCTGATGTGGCGAATATATATATATATATATATATATATATATATCTCATCTTAATGCCCTGTCTGGGGAGGGTACTGGAGCAAAATTGCAACGGTGGCACCACCTATCACAAAGGAGAGCCAATTCAACTTATCCTGATTTAGTGTGGCACCTATAGGAGATTCAAGAAGTGAGAAATCTACAGGTAGAAGCATCAATCGGAAAGAACTCTACATTTTACAAAACTAGGCTTGCACATCTGACCACACACAGCTGACCATGGATGCATGATATTCCTGCTGCGGTGTACTATGGATTTATTTAAGCAGAAAACTTGCTAACTCTGTACCAGCAGCTCTGGTCATACAGCTGATCACACAATTGACAGAACTCGGCACATAATTGCCAAGAACGCCTGTCAAACAATTCATCCTAGCGGCCTGGAAAGACACCTTAACAAAGAGCACATTCACTCTCTCTTTGTGCAGTCTAAAAGCTATTACACATTATTCTTTAAACAAAAGACTTAAACCAGTGGGTCTTATGCAAGAGAAGCCTATGGGTTCTTTCTCAATCAAGACCTTTGGTTTATTTTTTCCCTGCTTGAACAGGATGCTCCACCCTTGCATTGTGTGGCGCAGTGGTGGATTGTGGACGCGGGCTGAGAGGCATGTGGGCACGCTCCCCTGGTTCCGTTGCCTACAACGTGTCATGATGGTTGGATGGGAGTTAAATGCACTCTTCAGCTGCTCTGAATACGCCTTCATTGTATGGTGGTGTTGAATTGTGGGCGAGTGCAGACCACCCGCTAGGTACCTACCACAATGTCTCTCCAGAATGGCGTCTTCTAGACCTCTGAACATGATGTTGAGCCAATATGTATGTTGAACCCAACAATGCAGTGTTCCAGAACCATTACACCAGGTTGGACAGATACGTGGGCCAGAGTATCCGCTCCCCCCAAAATGCCTAGTAATAGTGTTTCATATTTAATTTCATAGTGTGTGGCAGTCTAATGATATGGTGATCTTGAGAAAACAATGAACGGCTACAACATGGCGGTCTCGGGGAGGGCGCGGACTCGCTGATAAAATGGCCGCCTTGAGGAGGGACGCAGACTTGCAGCACTAAGTCAACCTCATGCAGCAGAGAAGACTTCCTGCCAGATGATCGACTCAGGAAGGCGGGCGGGGGTCACCCACCGGCCATTAAGCACACACTAATATGACAGTGGGACCCAACATTTTGACTTGGTCAAACAAATCTCAGAGTTTAAAAAAAAGTCAGACAACAGGACAGGCAGGCATTATTTAGCAAAAATGTTTAATCTCTTCCTGATGCGCAGTTTGTGTTTTTTTCTTTTATTTACAAGTACTAAATCTGAGGAACATTAAAATAGGAAATAGCAGGATATTTACACAATTGATCGCAGAACGGCCAAACTGGCGCCGATGCTTCAAGTTTGAAACAATCACAGAAGGAACGTCTCAGCACTCTTTGACTTACTCGGTTACTGTTCTCTACCTTCTTGTAACTTGTGACATGTCTTTGATACGTCGAAAGAAAAAGGAACTAATTTCAGTACAACCTCCTCCATCCTGCCCAGCCGCCTCCGGTCTCTCTGCCCTTACGGCAAGGCATCGACATAGAAAACGTCTTGGGCAGGAGACGCCTTTAGCATTACATTTCGTCTTGATACAGAAAGAAAAAGCGGATGGCAACGTACACATGGATGAAGTGTTGGGCACCGGCAGAACAATCTTCCCTCCGGTGTTCGTAGCTTTGGCATTCACCTCTCAAACAGGTATCAACGCTGCCTTTGTGACATGTTTTTAGTGAAATGTGTGTGGCCAACAAAAGTAGGGTTTCTGTTATTTTTTCCCGCTAAAATCTTACCCTGCTAAGTGTAGACTGAAATGTCTAACTATGACCCTCCTCCCAGCAGACCAAGATTGTCTTGTCTTTGTGCCACCCAGCAACACCTAGTTTTTTTTCTGAAATGGACGCCTGCAACCAAGGGGGTAAAGCAGACCGAGGTGAAGGGGCTGAAATGCCAAGAATCATTACGAGTCATAAGTGGCACTGCCAAGGGTGGGTATGGGGCTTAGGACATTCACAGTAATGGCAGTGGGCAGCAATGCAGGTGTGCGAAGAAGCTAGAAGCATTAGTGCTGTGTAATAACCCTCAGTGGCAAGGAAAAGCCAAATGTACAGCCTAAGTAGGCAGATGACTAAATGTGCTTGTTCTAGGACAGTGGTCTTCAAACTTTGAATTGCTGCACCTCCCCAGTGAAAAAATTAAAATCGGGCCCTCCTCACAATTATTTTATTACATTGCCAATGCTGAAATATTTCTAAACTTATTTAAACATAGCAGTTACGTTCTGTTACCCCTTTCAAAAATGTAATCAAGTTCATGATTGCCAAACATACTATTCTGGTCAGGCAGGATAGGCTATAATTGACATAAGAGGTTAGTGATAACCCATCATTTTTCCACTTAAAACAAGGCCTAATGCTTCAAGTTCAAAGGATCAACATACTCTGGCTTATCCTCTATTTAGGGGTAATTGAGGTGTTCTTAAAATTTTTTTTTAAAAAGTGCACTTTTATGGAGAAAAAAAATTTAGGCAGGTAAATGGGTGTATTATGCACAAGAAGAACACACCTAAAATGAAAATTAATTCCCAGAGGAAATGTATACAATTTCACTAATCTCTTCAAATATTACACCATTTCGAAGTTGGTTGGCTGCCACACAATTCCAACTTCTTAACAGGAGACGTAATGAGTAAGAAATTTGCTCAAAATTAGGCCTGGTTGGAATTTCAATTACGCTGAACTAATTTTGGCAATTCTGCGTTACTCTTTGATACTAATATGATTAATCCTGTTTGCGCAATTAGGAATGATTTAGGGGGAACACCGTACCAGAACAGCACATTCAGCGAGCGGTCGCTCGCGCTCACTATTTGTGGTCTGCTGCACTCAGCACTATTCCTTAGCACAAACTTCATCCTTGCTTCCATTTTGGACACAAGGGTGCATTTTGTGCTAAGACAAGAGGGCTAATGCTGGAAGTAAGTTGGGGGAAAATCCTATAGCAAGAGATACTCATGCTTGCTATTCATGTTCTATTCCATTTAGCACTATTTCTTAGTGCAGAATGCATCCTTCTGTCCATTTTGGACGCAAGGGGGATTTTTGCGCAAAGAAATTGCATTAAACACAGAATTATTCTTCTTGCGGAATTCTTCGGTAATTCTGCATGATTACGCTGAATTAGAAGAGTTACGCCCACCCCTACTCAAGATCACACTGCTTCTAACAAATGACTTTGAATCTGCACTACCAAAATCTGGCATCTATCATGGAGTTGTGTTAATATCTTTGCTTCAAAACCAAAGAACACAATTTCTCCAAAAATACACCATGAAAACCATGAATACATATCTTAGGGGAAGGGTGGGGGTGGTTCTGACCTGGCTTACACAAATATATGTGGGTTGGGCGAGAGGGGAGTTTATCATTTCCCCATCCCTCAATTTAAGGAGCCATGGTGACAATTTAAATCAGAATTGGCAAGGAACCGGTCTATTCTGGGGAAGTCCACAGTTTTCCTTTTGCAAACCTATGCAGTAGGCATCAAAAGTAAGAAAAAAAATCAAAAAAGTTGCAGCCTTACATAGGTGTTGTGCATATATATGAAGAAATAAATAAAAAATACCCATAAAAAAATAAATAAAACAAATATAAAATAAAAACAAACATGAAGGCAGAGATTGGTCCACCAACCCTGGCACTCAAGTAGACTGCATTCTTTGGGTGGGCACACAAGCAAAATGCATTCACTTAAAATGAAGAGAGCCAATGGGTGAAGTGGGCTGACCCAATAACCCATGCTTTATGCTGTGGGGGATGGAGGGGAAAGGTAAATGACACTTTGATAATACATGAAGAGGGCTGACCGAAAAGCTCCTTTTTTATAAATGTTCTTATACAAGTACGTAATTTTATTATGAATTTTTGAACAGTTGCCTGGCGAAGTAGCCAAACTAGGCTCAATGCAACACTATAACGTGTAGCCATGGTTTTGTGATAATGCTTATAATTTTGCATAAATGAATAGATTTTGCTCTGATGTACACCGCGGCATAGCAAAAATCATCTGGTCCCCAGTTGCGTATTATAAAGAGCCCTAAATGTGATGCAGTAGGCCCCTCACACCTCAGAGTCACTGCACTAATGATGGCCACACCCCAGGGTATAAAATTATCTTTTACCTTTGACTGGATCTACATTGTCAAAATTTAGTTGTGAAAATACCACACTCCAAATCACGCCCTTGTGCAAGAGGATAGGACACTCAACAACCGCTGCTCGCAAAGTGATAGCCAGAACAGTGGTGTCTGACCCAAGTGCTTGTTACACAAGTTAAAAAAGATTTCCACCGGGTTTTCTTCTTATTAAATAAGTGCAGGGAAATTGAGCAATACATCTCTGCAGATTTTACCAGCATGCTTGATGCTCTTTTTGGGGTAACGCCAACTTGAATTAACCAAGGTTATCCGGTTTGAGCTGGGGACAATTAAAATACCCAATCTCTCATCCAGCTCTAAAGGAAGCCTCAAAGCTTTTGAAAAAGGTGTTAATGGGGCTCATTTTATTGGCACTGGGTGGATGAAAGACTGAGCCAGCCATTCTGGATTTGAAGAATCTGTGACCTCACAGGTCTGCCACAGGAGCATTAACCTACTGAGCTAGCACACCACCTCTCCGGGAAAAGGACAAAAATCTGTGCCCCTTATAAACATGACCACTTGTCAAAGCAGGATGCTGCCCTTTAACAAGGCCCTAGCTGTAAGGCAAAGATCCCGATTTAATCTAATTTAGTACAGAATAGGAAAGGCTAAATAACCACTAACATTTCCCACTCAACTTTTTTGCTTGTGGAACAGCAAAGCTACCAATTAAACTTTTTTTAGTTTTTTGCTTAAACGCTTGTGTCCAATTAATGTAGAAATTCAGAACAGGGCAATGGACTGGTTGCATCCTCCACAGGTGTACACATGGACTGTTCTGTAGAGATTCCTTTACGGGCTTGTGTATTTCAAAAGCAATAAGGGTTTTGAAAGAGTCTGTAATGTTACACTGACCACTTGGGAAATCCCCCATTTTTTAATAGGCCAGATGTGCAACTGCCTTGTACCCATGCTAATACCCTTTCAGAGGCAATGGCCTTTCAAGAAATCTCCCAATTTTCACATTCAGCAGAAAACGTCAGCACCTGTCAGAAAGCCCTCAATTCAGTTCGCCTCCCCGTACCCCTAAAACCCAGTGGAGGAAAAGCCATCAAGGATTACATTAAACAGAGCTGGAACGGGGGCGAAAGCGTAACTCATTCTATGTGGAGCTCTTTATAATACACAACTGGAAACAGCCCTCACATGAGTGATACGCCCTACACGTATTTGGCACCTTTCTATAGGCTACTTTGTTAATGAACAACTTCAATAAGAATGAACTGATGCCAAACAGTGCACAAGTGTGGGCAGGGCTTGTGAATATATATGGCATTTCTACTTTCTTTCAGTTTACAAAGTACTGCATTTATCTGAGCTCAGACCAACCTTTTGTGCCTTTCAAGGGTTAATGGAGGGAACACTCATCTGCCTACAAGATGTGCTTTGGTATTAAAATCAGACTGAAGCTTGTCAGGATAAGACTACCCTTTGCTGTTGGTACGGTCATGGGGACAACGTTTGCTTCACTACGCTACAACTAAAAAAAAAGTGTTGGCATCCACACCCTCTGACAAGTGTGAAGAATTAAACCTTGTAGTAAAAATCTAGCAATGCGTACAAGAGCTACCAAGGAACGCACATCTGTGAGGCCATTTCATATGTAATATAGGTGTCATTTTGGTAGTTTTGATTCTGCCACCGATTTAAGGCAAAATTGCAACCAGCTTGAAAGGGCGCACAGATGCCACCACTGATGATCCTTTTAATAAGTTATCAGAATTATTTTTACTGTGATAAGATGTCAATATTTTCTTCTGGATTAACAAGACATCTCATTAGGGTCCCGAAAACTAACAAGTCCACTATAAGGCAGAAAGCAGAGTGGCTCGTGGAGGTCTTCAGAGCTTGGAAATGTAATTATGGAAACATATTTGTTCCCTTGTTATGTAGTGTTTACACTCTGTGAAAAATAGCTCTTGGTAGGGACATTGAGACACAGTAGGATCAAGGGAATGGCCCAGGATCCATGATGACATTATAGATTTTTAAATGATTTGTAAATGTAACATACTTGAACATTTTCTAAAATGTATTTAAAATTAAGATAAGGGATGTATTCATTATAGTATCATGCCTTTACAAAAATCTAGGCTGAACTTAAACCTCATAATGCATATGGCTGCCAAATTATAAGACTTGGCTTTAATTTTCCATTTAGTGTTACATTATTTTAGGGGGAACTTGCTATGTTTGCATAACTCAACTTTAGAGCTTCAACCTCCGCCATCGTTTATGTATGTTATGTGGTTCCCAGTTCTGTTTTCTTCATGACATTTAAACTAAGTGTAAAACACAGATCTAAGTCCCCACCCGCGCCAGATTTTGAGGCTAACAACTACAGAGTGGAGCTCCATTGAGGTTAATGGAATCATTAACATATGGCCAGGACTCATCCGGCTTGGATCTCTTGGTTCTTTGTTGTTCTCTCTAGTTGTAAATGAACACCTCGGTAAAAAAAAGTTCAGCGCCATTAAATGTTCTTTAAAATTCGCAATTAAGAGAAAAATAATCGGACTCTTTTAAACTCTTCGGTGAGAAATACATCCATAGCGATCTGTTTCCTTCAAACCAACGCAGGCAGGTCAGCTACATTTGGGAACCAATTTCTAATATAATAATGGGCAAATTATACTAGCTTTCTTAGATGTGAATGCCTTGAAACAGGGCAACTTTTCTTCTAACTCGAAGGACGGAAGGAAAAGAGTGGACAACATAGTACATCGTAAACCCTCGCGAACCAACAATAGAAGAAGAACATAAAAAGCAGTTTTGCACCTTGAGTAGCCCATTCTCCCCACTTATATAATCATTTGTTTGGTCACCATTCTGCTTTACACCTACACCCACCAACTGAATGTTTTTTGGCACACCTGAAGACCTGGTTGAGTTAGGCCCAGGTTACACCGTGGAGTACCAACGAGGACTTAACCCCTGTGTATAGCCCTGCATTATTTGCCCTACGGTGGCACTGACCTTGTAGGTCAATATTTTTTAAACTCCAACACTTCAAAATGGGAATTAAACGTATGATAAAAAATGGTGTTAACACGGCGGCCATGTTTAAAGTCCAAAATAGAGTGTCCTGCGTGTTCCTTTCGGAATTACTTAAAATTTAAAATTGCTGCTAAAGGGATCAGCAGAGGACATTAAAAAAAATATAAAATGAACCCTTATTTGGGGGAAATAAATTGAAGAAAACTATCTTCAAATGTGTATGTCTAAGACTTAAAAACCAGGTAAAAAGCCTTGAGAATATACGTCCATGCCATTAAGGTAACCTTTTTTGAGAACTCTGGTAGAATCTCAAGCGACACCAGAGCTGTCCGGGACCATTTCTGTATTGCTGCTGTAAGGATGGGACCCTCCAACCCCCTTCACTGTAGGTGCCTAGCTGTGCAAAGCATTGTGGGATCTCTCCCCTCTGTACCATAATTCATATTTGAAATCAAGAGGAGGCACTGTATGCGAAGTGGGGCTGGGGCAGCTGCCTTCATCCACGATGTACCCCTCTTGAAAAGGAATGGAAAATGTAAAATAAAAATTGCTACTTTGTCATAAACTAGTTCAGTCTCCCCGCTTGCATCTCGGGGGTCTAGCAGGCAGTTATCCATTCCTATGCTGCAAAAGCTCCTTTGTTTTTGCTTGTAACCCTTATGCCGCAAGGCATGTAACATTTAAATAATAGCATATTTTTCCTAACAAAAATCATTTGTTCTTTTTTTCTCCACTAAACGACATTCAAATAAAACATGGCACAGGACACGTTCAATGAAATAGCAAAAACTTCGGGAACTTTGTCTTTTTTTTTCCAACAGTGGGAATTCTGTTTGTTCGCTTCATTGTTTCAAAATTAATCATTTTGTTCTCCTGTCCTCTTTTTTTCCTGTTAAAGTTCATTTTTTGATTTTTCTTAAAAACTTCTATTTTTATGTAAATTGTGCAAATATAGCAGTAACACTAGTGGCAGGAGGCCAGAGAGAGCATGGGCAATCGAAGAGACTGGGGGGTGGGAGGGAAAGGAAAGGAAAAAATAAAAAAAACAATCCTAGAAGTCAGTGCAGTCTCAGCCGGCCTTCGTCATGTGAGCTGTGATGTCACACGAGTACGGGGGAAAACCAGCCCTGCTGCAATGCACACACTTCCAGTTGCACCGCTGACATTCTTGGTGGTGGTTCTGTTTTTTGCATTCCATTTGAGATCTTAGCAACTATTTGTTCAGCAAAATGTCCCCTATGCCACTCCTTGAAATGTCCGACTAGGTCTTTTGTTTGTTTCTTTCCCATTTGTTTTGGAGGCCCAGGTGAGATGAACTCCATTGAAGGCGGGTCGGAGTGCGGCGGTCCAGTCGATCCATGGGATGCAGAGTATACTGCGGCTGTGCCGATCGCCCGCTGTCCTCTCTCAGTTATGCACTGCTAGAAATAAAATCCGTCCAAGGGGCAGAGCTGGTACTTCAACTGCTTAGCGCCATTGTGTCGATGACCTGCTCAAGTTTACTCCTCAGTCGCTGCCTCCGGGCGGACTCGTCCTTCTCCAAAGCCGTTAAAATCTAGGGGTTGAAAAAAAGAAAGAAGAGTTACTGAAGAGAAGAACGAAGAACAAACAGCATCAATGACAAAGTGGCATCAGAAATAAATTAAGTCCAGGTGTGTGGGCTGCAAACTAACTATCTTATGTTAAGGAGATACTGCATAGTACTGGGTAAAAGTATTAGTACAAATGAAGACCTGAAGTTCATTTTTAGACAGACCTCCTAACCTACCCAAAATGCTTCCCTCTCAGTCTGATGAGAGGAAAGTCAGTTATTAAAAAGGTTGTATGTCACAATAGCAACTCCTAATACTATTGACTCCATAATATTTATTAACATTATATGAGCAAATTGCCCAAAAGGTGGGGAGCGGGATGAGCCCCGCAGCAAAAAGATTGGAAAATTGAGAATTGTTTTTGCATCTTTATACAAAATGTACTTAGTTGGTATCATCGGTGAAATTTTCACGGTAGGGTTATAACCAGGAAAGAAGCGGATTTGATCACAAGACCTCTCTTGGCAGCAGTCATACCGCTTCCGCAAGTTATTTTCCACATGAACTAGTCCAGGGTGAAAAGTTTCTGAATTTTAGGAAAAATACAATGGGAGACAATTCCCTAATTTTGTGCTATGCAAAATACATTATTTTTTTGAGATTTCACTCGTGTAATTACAATGTCAGTCTTGTGAACATACAGAATACAGAGAGCAGGATACTGAAAGGGTAAACAGACAAAAATCAACAAAATTGACAAAAATAAGAGCTGTGCTTCTCTATCTCCAACTAACAAAGCCTTTGTCAATAAAAATATATTGTACTGTAATTGCATTTATATAGCGCTTACTACCCCTGACGAGGCATCAAAGTGATTTTTCGGCAAGTAGCACGCTACTCCAGAACCCATGAAGGATTAGTGGTGAATTACTATAGTGAAAATATGAAAGTAACTTGAGTGGTGGATATGTTTGGATTGAAATGGATAGTGGAGGGACAAAAAGGTTTGCAATAGTGAAGTCTGAAGGAACTGCCTTGGGGTCCATCTTTACCAAAATGTAATGTGGCAGAAGAAACAGCAAAAGAAAGTCAGTCTTCAACAAGAGAGTGACACTGATAAAAGGAAGCAGGCGGTTTTCGTCGAAAGAGACATTGTCAGTGAAAATAGTGAACGAATGAAGTGCCGTCGGACGTCAGCAGAATGGACCGGTAACAATACAAGCAGTAAATAGGCAGCTAGCTAGGACTTTTGATGACCAAGAACCAGGAAAGAACAAAGTCTGCTACGAAGAGGAGGGAAATAATGCAAACCAAGAAGGATTGCGAAGGACAGTATTTCTGCAAGGAGGGATTATTTAATAATCAAAGAGCTGTAGAGGGAAATTATCTCCAGGATAGGCCTAGACTAGCTAAAGGGTTACAATCAATCAATCAATCAACGTTTTATTAAGCGCGCTACTCACCCGTGAGGGTCTCAAAGCGCTGGGAGATAATGGAGACATTCAGCTTTACAGCTGAAATATAATGTGTTGGAACTCCAACGCGCCCTGGGGAGAGAAACACGTCACCGCGTCTAGTACCAGGCCTGCTCCGATGCCAAGAGTGAGGTCAGATCTGTGTGTGTATTGGAAATGAGAAGCAGGCAAATTCATGGGTTCTGAACAAAAGCTAGAGGGGACAATGCCCAAGACATGGCCCCAATCCTGCAATAAATACGAGTGCACAGCGGGGAATGGCGGCTGCACTGCGGCATCTCACCGGGGTGGCGAGGGCTGATCAGTGTTTATTATTAGTAGCGGCGTCTAATCACAGGAGGCTCAAAGTCACTTTTCTTAGTAATGGCGCTAATCTGCATACCGCTCTGTGCAGGGCTGGAGAATGCTAAACAGCTCCGGAGCCATATTGGAATGGGAGTTTAATGTGGCTTGGAGGGGGTGGGGGAGGAGAAGAGGGGCGGAGGTTGACACGCCCCTGTTTCCTTCAGGAGTCTGTTATATACAATTTAGGGATCAGCAACAGGAACCCTCATTCACCTCCAAGGGATCTTTTAAACCCACAGCTTAAAGATGTACCTTTCACATGAGTGCTGCATTTAAGAAACACTTCTGAACCCCAATTTGAAGCACTTTTTCCTTTACACACACAGTACATTAAAAAAAAGTATGGGAAATGGCAATACACTAAAATCTGCTTTTCTACCATGAAATTGCATAAAGTTAGGATCACAGATTCAAAAGAGTGACAAAAAGGAAGCGGCTATTAACAACTCACACTACTAAACTGAAAAACCAACAAGAATGGCTAAGGTGTTGCTTTGAAAACGCTTGTACACCCGCAGGTAGCCATCTTTTAATGTTTTTGACATGCTTTCTCATTGTTTTACCATTCCAAGATGGCAGACATGTTTAGAAGCAGCACGATTATCTTGGAAAAGTAAATTGACAATAAAGTATTGGTAAGCTATTAAAAAAAATTACCTAAAATGAAGGCAGTGCACGCATTCACCCAACGACTGAATATGTCTGGAGATCTCAGTAGCAACGTGGCGCCCTGAAGATATATGTGACAAGTGCCAGGGCGTCTAAGCCTGGCTTTTAGCCAACAGCACTTTTGCTACTACCAATGGAAATATGTGGAATGTAAAAAATGAACTCAAGGTAACGGCTTCCAATTGGCTAAAAGAGTCGGTCTAGAATGAGCTATTCCAGACCGGCACTAATTTCCAACTCTTCTTGGGTCTGTGTCAGATCAGAGAAATAGTGGGGAGGGGGTGGGGGAAAGGGGCGGGGGGAGTTTTGGTGTGGCGCAGCAGCCAGGCGACTGACGCAGGAATCTGGGGATCACTGTTCAATCCCCGGCTCCGGCGGAAGGTTAGCCCAGCACCATGTGACTCTGTGCAATAGCTTGCTTAATCTTCCCGACGGCCCCCAGCGCCTAGAGGCACTTACGGGTGATTGTTCGTGCTTTACAAATGTGGATTATTATTATTATGCCTGTTCTCCTCTTTATCCAAGAAAGAGGACTCAAATGCTAGTCACAACATGACTTTGATAGCACGTTGAAAATCACAAGATAACTTTGACAGCACGTTGAACATACCACTGCATGGTATTTGGTACGCGGGCCTCGACTACGCGGTCTTAATACAAATGCTTCACAAACGCAGACAACAAAACTCTTGTAGTCTCCCAAGCGGCATTCACCCTCCATCAGATAATCAGGCGGTGAGCAACAAGCCGTTGGGAAATTTCCTCTTGTAAGCAGGTGAGTTTCCTGTCAAAGAAGCCTGGTACTTCGGAATCCGCAACCTGTTCTCCTGTGTTCTTATTAACGATCTTTTTATCTGGCGTCGCGTTGAAAAGTTACGCTAGCCCAGGAGGTCTACCAAGAACATAAAGGAGATAAACGCCTGTCGGGAAGGAAGGTGCGAGAACCCGCCATTACAGGGACTCAGGCACTCAAAGCAAAAATAAATTATGATTTTCATTCACAGCCACTGACAACATATTATTTCTTCTGAACAACGGGCAGGATTGTTCGCCCTAGCTCCTCGCCAGGAAGGTAGCAATCTCTTCCTTTGTTGCAGCGTTTAATGATTAGGAGAGGACAAAGGCACAGCTGCAATTCGTTAATCCCATTAGAGAGGAGAAAAGAGATCCACGAAAAGTTGTGAAGAGGGGAAACGGGCTCCGCGCGTAAAGTGGTGGGAAAAGGGGAGGAGTTAGGAACACAGGGCGGGTAAGTAAAGAGGAGGGGCATGTTACGAAGGGAAGGAAGAGTGAGAAGGCGATACAGCACAAAGATGGGAGTGAAGAGCGGAGACATGTTAAGAGTGGATGTTGAGTAGTATGGAGGGTTTGAAATAGGGGAGAGAATGAGTTGGGCACCGAGTAGGTGTCTGAATCAGTGTGGCAGACCACAGAGAGGAGCTTTATGGAAAAGGTAAGAAGATGTTAAGATGGAAGGGTTGAAAAGTTGGATGATGGAAAAATATGGTGTGGGAGAGTGTCAAGCAAATAAATTAAAGAGAAGCAAAAGGTGTTGAAACCAGAATAAAACAAGACAAGTGGCAGACAGGAAAGGACTCAGAGGAAAACTGGAAGCTAATTGTGGAAAGACGGGAGAAATACGCAGTGGAATGACAAGAGAGAAAATGTAACTAATTTAGAAAAATGTCATTAAAAATAAAATAAAAACATATACAAAGCAAGTGGACGTGGATAGCAGATACAAAGCAATACAAGATGGAAAGAAGTTAAACTGGTTAGGAAAAAAGTGAAGAAAACGAGACAATTGGAGCAGGAAAGAAGCAAGAAACATGGCGGTAGGAAGGATCGGAATAGAAAATGTGGGGAAACAGTGGACAAGGACATCCAAGAAGGAAAGAATAACAGGAAGCGAGGTGCATGGATATTAATTCACCTAAATGCCATTGGTAGCAGCAGTGACATACACTCAGACTCCTGATACCACAGGCTTGACCCTTTGACCCTCACTTGGGCAGCCCCAGCTTCCTATTTGCAACCGCGTTAAGGAAGTCAAGGATATTAAACTACATCAAGTAAATAGAGAAATTAGATTGGTTTCCTTTCTGTTCCTGACACCGGCTTTCATGGCCCTTAGACCAGGTCCAGTAACAGCATTACAAAGGGAACCAAATGGCAAGAGAGGGGAAGCTGCTGCTATCAGTGACTAATATTAATATCCAGGCAGGAGGCCCTTAACCCCTTCCCAAGCTCATGACGAACTGAGCTCGTCATGAGCCACGGTGATCGTGTGCTCATGACGAGCTGAGCTCGTCATGGCCATTAGAACGCTCACACATGGGGATAATTCCCCTGCTGTGCTGAGCGTTCTAAGGAAACAGGTGTGGCTGTGACGAGCTCAGCTCGTCATGAGCACACGAGCACCGTGGCTCATGACGAGCTGAGCTAGTCATGAGCACTGGGGCGCTGTGCGCGCCCCCCAGCACAGTGGGGGAATAACCCCCGCAGTCAAAGGGTTAAACATGCCCGTCTTCCCTTGCAGCCACGCGCGTGCACCACTGCCACATCTCAGTACTTTGAGATGTTCAATAGTGACCACTGATGCTCAAGAAACCAAAAACTTCCCGCTCCACCAGGAAGATCCGGAATGTGTGACATTTCACAGATTCCCTTTACCACCACTTCAGGGCAAGAATTGACATTGATTTGTAGAAACGATGGAGCCGCCATGGCCTCAAAAGCAAATGGAAAAGCTATGGCTTCATACATCAAAGGACAACAGACCACGGTCTGCGAAAGCTCACCTGCAGCTAAGGCCACTATGCACTGTGATAACCAACAGCGGGTGGCGCTAGAGGAGTGTTAGACAAATCAATGCTTCATCAACCAATGGAAAAAAAAGATCAGCCCAACCTCAAATATTCCACAGTACACAGGCAAAGGGGCTCACATACCTCGTCTCTGTACTTTGTGATGTACGAGTAGATTTCATGCAGTGCGCTCATGCTGTTGAACTGGCTCAGGTGTAACCGTGACTGCTCGGCCAGGTACGCGCTCATATCCTGGTCACTGATCACAGGCATTTTTGCGATATCTGCATAATATCTGGAGAGAGAAGAAACATCAGCCGTTAGTAACATCTTTTGGGGAGCAAGGAACGGCCAAGCAAAACAAATGTGGAGCAACCAACATCATCAAAGCAAACAAGGTTTCTTTCCTCCCCTGCCGGCCCAACATATTGGGCCGGCAGGGGAAGTTTGGTGTGTGCTTTGTCTTTATCACACAAGATGTGAAATGAAATGTAAGGCATAATGTTAACTCACCTCGGTCTTGCCTGGTCATCTTGAACAAATATATGCTTTCTCGGGTTTTCATGGTCTTTCAAGGCACTCTATGTAGCAAAATGGAGTGCTAGACACCCAAGCTCATATGAACACTCTAAGGGAACTTGGTTCTAAGTTCTTCGTCTAACAGACTCTAAAGACTGCTGGGTCTTAAGGAGGGATTATCTATTAGTGACTCAAAAATCCTAAATCCACCCCATAGCGAACTTTCTCTACGCTCACGGTTTGAACACCTGACCATCCTGAAATGGAATTAATTGCTTTCAATGAGAATTATATACAGGCTTTCTTAAGGCATTAAGTAAATCTAGAATGCTTATTTTCCAGGCTATAAAACGTCCCAAAATCACCTCAATCCTTGTAGGGACAAACTGCTTCTTTAATAACTGATCATTTTAAAGAAAGTGGCCAACACAGAAATACTGGACTATTTACACTATTTGCTTTCCTCTCCCAAATCTGACAAGCCCTTCCATGCTGGTTCTAACCCAAAGTGCTTTCTTGATTTTAAAAACAAACTGAAAGGGCCAAAAGTATTTCTTGGGAGGGCATTATCCGAAGCTGCAACTGCGGAATTCCAGGGCTGCCTAGTGTTGATTCCACCTCATGTCTCTTTGTTCCACCTCCCTACTCTTGTCTTTTTATATCTCTCTTGCAAATTCTATTCATATCAGCTTCCTCTATTGGTCACAATTGTCCTATATTTCTCTCCTCCCAAACTTCTGAGTCTTTTTCTGTCTTGCTCTCGGGTCAAAGTCTAATAATGAGAAACAAGTCCCCAAACATGGGTGCTGTTGCCAACCACCTGAGATAAAATTAAGCACAGACACCACACTCATTCTGTTGGACAGGTTTTGAACGGATGTTCACTTCCTACTAGAGACAATGTTATTATTTTTTTTCTTCATATTAATATGTTTCGACATTCACTCGAGAAGCCAAGTAGGCTGCTGTTCTCACATCAGTTTTTACCAAAGGTTTGCCACCAATATCCAAGAAGGCAGCATCCCAGTCAATTTTTCAGGTCTCCACATGAGATCACTCCCATACAATGACTCCAGGTGGAACTTATTGACACAGACAGCAGGGAAACTGATAATCTGGTGTTGGCTCATCACCACGGGCCCCATGTCGGCCATCCCTGTCCAGGACTGGCCTCGCCCGACTCACCGTTCCACCCAGCTCTTGTAGTTCGGGATGTCCTTCGCATACAGTAGTTTGTTGGAGGGGGAGTCCTTGCCCAGCTTGTGCTCCGACGTCGAGCAGGAGTCCATGAACGTCTGCGCCACCACCGACAGGCAAGCGTCCGTAATACTGTTCTTGTGAATGTCGAAAACAAACTGAGGGTTTTTAATCACGTTTACCCAGAAACGAAGAGGTAGACTGGAAGAGAAAGCATAAAAAACAGTCAGATGTATTCGGATATGGCGGGTAGCAATACACCACAGACGCGCAATTGCGCACAAACAGCAGCAAGCGCACTCTAGCTAAAATGGGATACGCATTTGTTAGGTAAGTCTTAAGGTTTCATCATAGCAGCCAGCTCTTGTACAGCTTCAGAATACAGGGACCGAACCCCAATGATTCCATGTCCCTGTTGGTGTTAAGTCTTCTCTTTGGGTCATGAGCATTCGGCAGCTCCTGAGCAGCATTCATAGGAGGTACTGTTCACCGCTGTAGTTGTACAGATGTGCATAGTATTGCACATCAGGTCGGCTGACCACGGTCCTCCCTGCGTAGTCACCATTCTCGAAAGGCAGCAGGTCAAGCAGGGAAGACTTACTCCACGAAGGTATGCTGCGATAAGTAGAATTGTGCTTTCTGCTGGTTCCTTATACAATGCAACTCGTCCTGCGCAAGCCACATTATTTCAAGCACTATATGAATCGGTGCAAACCTAAGCAGTAAATCAGAATTCATGAAGCTATAACTCCACCATTACAAAACAGATCTGAGGACAAGAGGACTTTAATCTTTAAATTAGTTCAGAAAATTCTCTGTGGCAAGAAGGCTGGCACGAGACCACACACCATCTCTCTCCAAACCCCCTCTAGAATATTTTAATACATTTTTTTTTAAGATTCCCCCCTTTCTACAACAAGAACTAAATATTTCTAACACACCAACATTGGGGTTGGGGGTCCGGGGTACACATACAGACATGGAGGGGGAGCACTGCAATCGTTTTATGTACAGAAAAAGCATTGAATTCAGGGAAAAACACATCCCTGAAAAGATGGGGGACAAAAATTGTGAGGGATTCAGAAAGCTTGGGACAGACAGGAGTGCAGTGATAACTCCAGGAATGCATCCAGTGCAGGCAGCGAATGTGAAAATGGTATAGTAATTGCATTTATGTAGTGCCTACTACCCCGGACAAGGCTGGTGGGCTGCCAACATTGGTCCTTTCTTTTCATTGGTTGCCTTGTGGCGGTATCTGAACTGCTGATGCGCGAGGTGCGCCACAAGGTTTTTTGTTGCCGACAACCAAACTCAGCCATTGAATCAGCCAACTGTTTGTGAGGTACAAACAGTTGGCAGATTCAATGACTGCGTTTGGTTGTCGGCAACAAGAAACCTTGTGTCGCGCAGAGGTCCGCCATCGCAGACGTTACAACGCAAGCAAACACCATCATATTTTATTCTGAACATGGAAGGAATTAATTCCACAAAAGGGATGAACCTCCTGCGAGATTTGCAATTTATCATTATCAAAGAAGGAGCATCGTTGAAACCCTGGAGCGGCTTCCTATGCAACGCCATTCGCCGCAGTGACCGTTCCTCTTTTAAGACTGGAGTGGTGTCTCTTCGGCCACTCAAGAGTGTGCTGGTTCCTGCTGGAAGGGAGGTGTGCTGGACCACGATGCTATACCAGGCTTCGAGTTGCTGGGCGATGCATAAACATCTGGACAGCACAGTAGAACGTCAATACAGAGCAATGTCTCAGAGACACAACCACTGCAGGCTGAAGAATATAGAGCGAGGGCAGGGATCGCTGGTATTTCATTGTGGACCAAAAAGGTGGGAGAAGGCAGGAGTAGAGTGGGATTTTGTTCTGGCAGCAGCAAACCACTTGAATTTTCTTCCCTTTCAATCACTGAGGGATTAAACCCCTGGGCTGAACCGACAGTACATGCAAATTACCAATGTAAAACAGGAATGGTATTCAAAGCATGTCAATCAAATGTCAGCCACCCAAGGCCCGCCACTCTCCCACATCAAAAGCGCATGTGCTATTCTACATCGACTGCACAATTAAAAGTCTAATTCAGCGACACATACAATACACTCACACCCAGAGCAATTGCTTACTTCAAAATCCGTGCATATCTGCTAACTTACATTCCCTAAGCACCCAACCAGTATTCATGACCTCTTTTCCCACCAACCTCCTACCCACCCAGACGTCTGCCGGTGGGTTGCGCCACCCGCCGCCCCATGTGCGTTCACTTTAACACACACCATAGCAAGAGTCACTACTGTATACACCCACATCAACCAGACAGGCCATCGACCTTATGTACCCACACCAATAATTCAATACCTACGCTTAGTTGCCTAACCAATCCAAGTCCCTAAACTACACAACATGCAAACTGCCAAACTTTTATTTCATCATCATCTTAAGACATAAGTGTGTCCCGTGCTATCCAACTGTCCACAAACAATTAGACATCAACACTTACAGAACAACCTCTTCGGTCCCATTCTCACCTCAACTCACACTATCTGCACAAACATGCAGACACTCAAATGTCCATGTCAACCACTCATGGACCAGCCTTCGCTTCTGCACCTTTGCTGCTGCAGATAAAATTCAATGTTTTCCCAGGAGGAAACATGGAGAAAGCGAACGTTTTCCAAGCTCAGGTGATGCCTTGCATCCGTGCGGAGAGGATTCTGCTTATTTTACTCTTATCAACATGAACAACTTTCCCTGAACAATGCATGAAGAAAGGCGTCTAAAGCACAAATATTTTCCGAGGAGGTTCATTCCTAGGAAACCTACCTCCCTTGGGTGGACAATGTATGTTACTAGCTTCCTACCAGCTTGTGAGGCCGGAGTAAAGGGAATAGCGTACAAGACACTGCACTGGACAGTATAACTAACGTATAACATATTTCTCTGGCATGGACATCTTCGATAAAGTCACACAAGACACACTGACTGTATGTGCCTTGAAAGAAAACTCCAAAAACACCTGGTGTTTGTAAGACTTGGTAGTTGGCCAGCAGCATGTAGATCCAAACAAAAGAAATGGACCAAAAAGGAAATGGATGGGCTATAACAAAAACAAAATCCATACTGACAGTAAATCTGTTGGATTATTGTGAATGTTAGAGAGATTAACTGAAGATCCCTTTCTGGAGAAAGTCCATTTAATCCCACTCACCAGTTACTTTTCCATGTGTGCCGAACATCGTAATCCGTGATTGAATGTTTGTCTGCTTGTTCATCAAGGAAGTCGAACATATACTTGATGGCAAGCGGCAAGGCGCTACCACGGTGTGCAGTGCTGAATATTGTTTCAAATAAGTCATCTACAAACTTTTGTAAGGTACCCTGAAAAGAGAGAGGGAAACACAAAATGAGCTAAGGAGACCAGGATCAGTAGTAACCCGCATCAAACATTTTTCGCCTGTCTTTTTCTTACTCATTTCAGTGGGTTTAACTGAGTAACAGAAAAGTAAGATGGTAGAAAGAGGCGACACAGAGTCTGTACATTCAAGATGGCCGCTCTTGCTGTTCTAACTTTACAACTCAACATCACCTCCTGCAGAGACTGTGCTGATAACACTCATCCAATGAAAAAGTTTCATACAAGCAAGCACTACTGGTTCAAGACGGGTATTCATCAGAGATGGATCCACTTCTAATCCCAAAACTTTTATGTTCTTTGACTTGAGAGGCCCAGTAGCCATGGAAATGTATTCAGTATGAACATTTCAGCAAGCAAGAGGCAATTACAGAAAGCAGCCTTTTATGCACAATCCTTTTGATACAATGCCTCTTGCTGTAAACAACAAACAGGACAATAACTGCTTTCATCTCTGGCAATTATTTTATGGAAATGTACTTGGGGCGCCACTGTCGAGCCTGCTGCAAAGGTTTATATTTTGACTAACACCTGCCGCGCATGGCAGGAGGGTTGGCTTTACGTAATGAAACATTACTTTATGTTAAAAAAAAAAAAAAAATTGAAATTCACTGAAAAAATGTATCATAGGTTAAAGTGACACTATATAGTTAGGAATTGTAACTATATCATCCTATTTTACTTTTTTTTTTTAAAAAAAAAGCTTAGAAATCCATTATAAAAACCAAAAGTTAAAGGGACTTTATAGTTAGCAAATGTGTCCTATTTTTTTTTTTTTTTAAACCTTAGAAATGCACATAAAAAAAGTTAAAGGGATGATATATTTGGTTAAAATGTACGTTAAAACATGCAGTTTTAAACAAAACAAAAAAAATGTGAATTCACCAGTTATACTGATCTCAAAGAACTATATATAACTTGTGCCCTAAAGTAACTATTATTTGTGCCCTCACCATGCATTGCTAAGTACCCTACCTATGACATCACTGATCACCTCGCTGCAACATCTGAAGTTACATCATTGATGACAACACTGTGCATAGTGGGGGCGCGAGTTATAGTGCTTTGCCCTAAAAAAACTATAACTGGTCAATTTTAGTGGTTTTGCTTGTTTAAAAACAGCATGTTTTAACTGACATTTTCATCTAAAGTCCCTTTAACCGTAGTTTTTTTTTAGTGAATATATTCATTTCCATCAATGGAATTCGGGAATCCAGCTTGCAGCTCACACTCCAACCTCATCATAGCGGTACTGACTCATGGCGCTATCTCATTAACTACTCTATACTGACTGAGTGTTTTTAATGGCGAAAACATAGAAAAACACACCTGCCAGATTTCCTAAAAGCTTAATTATGCTGTAAATGGATTTTTATAAATGCTCTAAAGAGTCATGAGTCACAGTAATACAAAGAAAATAATTTCAAAAGTGAACAATAATGAAACCTTCAAAAACTAAAAAGGACAAATGTACCCCCTCAATCCACAGGAACAATTGCTTTAACAACTGTTGCCATCTCGGTAATAGGAATAAACCTTCACCCTAGACCAATCACAGCTTCACCTTTCATGCTCTAACTGCTGTCAAACTGCAGTGAAGCGTCGCAATTGCAGGCAGTAAGTCGCACTACACACGTTTTTTTCTAGGTTGGTTTAAAGAAATTATGGAATAAGCACATAAACGTATAAAAATGCGTCCTCAATCAAAATGCATAACTACTGACGTTGTGCAATGAAAATGAAACCTATTACGGCAAATGGCGGACTTTCTCCCGCCTCTAATAAACCTAGCAGGAGACGCCGCTTACCCTATGCATACACATCGCAGTAGCCTTCTTGGCGCACTATACGGAACGAAGCTATTTAATATGCAGAACTTCTACCCATGTTTATAGGTTCCATAATTGATGCGTGTTTTCATATCTGTGCAACAAGAACCACGCTTCTTCCTGCCGGACAGACGCGCACCTCTACTGAAGGCGGCCATTACAGAACAACAGCCGTTAATTTGGGTCGTAGCCCATCGATTGCGTGGCCTCTCCGGGTCTACTAGCGCTGACGGTGGGCTGCTGCTAAATTACTACGTCAATCACAGCAGGAGCCGCCAGCGCTAGGGAAATCATTTACTGCATTAACCGTAAAGCTGGGATACATTTTTTGCTTTGTCAACAGGACTTGGGCAAAAACAGCCTTTCACGCTGCTCTCGCTGAGGGCAAGCAGATTTTTGTCCAAAATTGCTTATTTAGATTAACAAGCACTGAAGACAGCGGGGGTGGGGCTGGGCTTCCGTAAGGGTCTGCCACAGTAAGCAGCTAAAAGATGTGGCACCCCCGGTGTATGCAACTGGTAATGCAGCCATCCATATATAGCTTTGGGAGGTTGAGGAAGGGGCAGCCTGGCCAGAGTTACACCTCGACTGACTCCATGCTAAAGGTCAGTGGCTAAAGCTATCGGGAAACAGACGACATCAATAAATGTCATGAGGCTTATCCACTTTTATTCTCAATTTTGCATGCAACTTCTAAACACCTGAATTAAAAGGGCAAATGTGGTGTTTGTGACAAGTGCAAATTGAACGCCTGTGGCAGTGCAGGATTGACAGACAGACAGAGACAGACAGAGACAGACAGAGACAGAGACAGAGACAGAGACAGACACAGACAGACACAGAGACAGACAGAGACAGACACAGAGACAGACAGACAGAGACAGACAGAGACAGACAGACAGAGACAGACAGAGACAGACAGAGACAGAGACACACACACACACACACCCACACCCACACACACACACACACACCTATCTTCTAAAACCCTGACAAGTTGGACATTGGACAAGTATGTACAACTCAAGGCACACTATGTTAGCATAAACTTCACTAGATGAAATCAAGCTTTGATCAACATGGGGCTTGGATAAAATGGAAACTGCAATCTATTAGTTTATTAGAAGCATTGTACACTTGCTATAAAGACACAGTTTGAGGGAGGTGAGAAAGAGCACATTCAATGCACACAGGTATTACACCGTGTTGTGTGGTTTCTGTGTGCACCATCAGACTGAAGACTAAGCAGTGTGGAAGAGAAAACAACAAGACAGCTGGGCATTTCCATCAATGCGCCCAGGGTCTAGACCATTCCCGTGTCAGGACCTCCCTAAGGCTGCTGCAAATAAGGAAAGAGTTGAAAACTCGCCACTTTAAAGAACACTACACCACAAGGCATTAACCGTAGACAACCTATCTACATAGACAAATAATTGGATACCCAGGGAATCCAATTGGTTAAACCCCAAGGAGTGATGCGATGAAGGGAGATGCATTACAAGCTGGCCTTCTGGCACCATCTGGCCAGTAGTGTCAAGCCAGCTCTTGAGCATATGCGCTTCAGAGTAAAGTAAGGAGAGAGAGACAACCCTCTTGATCAGCACAGCAGCAAAAGAGGAAGGCCTTGTATCCACTACAAGGTCGTAAAAGGCTTTTCCATTTCTGAGCAGTGGTACCTTTTCTATGTCCTTTGCTCGAAGTTGAAAGAGGGCGTGTGCCGCGTTACCTGGCGACTGTACATGACCTCCCAGCATCTGCAACCAACGCTTGCTGCTATGAAGTAGGCGATGCCAGAGAAGCCTTTATGTCTGCCTGAACCTATCTGACACGTCAGCCCGCGTCAGTTTTTCACTATCATTGACAATTCTTGTCATTTTAAGAGGTGGTGAATTAGATTTTTCATCAACTGGATAATGGATTTTTTCTGGTAATAATTGCTTAGATACACTAGTGACATTAGAACAAACAGTGAGGCTTACTGCTGTTTTTTGTAAGAGCAGGGGTTAAAGATTCTCTCTAGAAGTAATTCTGCCAACGCAGTGCCACCAAGAACTCTGCCTAAGATTCAAGTGCACAAGACCACAACTCTGATACCACACAGCAACTGCCCTGCTGGAACTTGGCAACACATTTTACAAAAATAAGGGCTGCCATGAAGTGCAGGGCCTTTCGGACTGCTGCACTTTTCACCAGAGAAAAAGATGAGTTGCAGAACACGTTGGCAGCTTGAGTCTAGAGTGAGTTGCTTGGATCCACCTTTCAAAGCCAATCAATCAGCACACGGGGTACACTAAGGAAGGCGGACTGCTTCGAGAGCTTCTCCCATCAACTTCCCTTTCTCTTACCTTGGTGGCCAGCAGACGCGTGAGATAAATCTCCGACACCATCTTGCTGCCTCGGTCTCCTTCCCGCTGGTCCAGGTGATCATGGTTCTTCACCAGGTGCCAGAGTTTGGTACCGCTCTCCAGGTCCGGCGTGATCATCGGCGTCCGCGACCGGAGACTGTCTGGGCTGCTGGCGGTTCGGAGCATGCTCTCTACAGGGGGGCAAAACAAGAGAGGGTAGGCATCAGAAAAAGGATGAAGGGGGAGGGTCATCACCACAAGAAGGTAGTTTGATAGCTAGGTTGTCCATTTGCCCCAGCTTAGCAGGGGTACTTTACTGGGGTTAACACTGCCCCTCTAGACTCATTTTACGAAAAGCCCAAAAACCTCACCTTTCCTCACCAGCAATTTATGAGACCCGCAGCTGCTATAAGCTCATGGACATTTGAAAAGAAAGATCCTGAAAGTGCACGGTACACAAATTAACACAATGCAACACAATTCCTTCGATATTCAGGTCCCCGATCTCATGCATGCATGTACTGTGCAGCCAGTGTGATACAATCAATTTACAGAAACAGATAAAAGGGTTAAACTCTTCGAGTTGTGGGTCTGGTTCTTGTTGGTCATATGTCCATTTAAATGGCAAGTGATAGACGACAGTCACCTGTGGTATGTAATCCGAGTGTTTATTGATAGTGTATGGGCTCATTGTTGTGAGTGTGTATGGTGTAAGCATGAGTTTACTGTTGTGGGTCTGTGTACAGATTCACAGTCTATGTATGGATTGCGGTTTTCGTATTGTCTGTGCATGGAGTATATATGGTTTTGCTGTTGTGAGTCTATGTGTGGCGTGCATATTTCTTTGTTGTGGCTCTTTGTTTGGTCTGCCCTCTACAGCAAGTTGTGTGTGTTTGTGCTTTGGTGAGTATCAAAGGGGCATGCCTGTTTAATGAACACCACCTCTTCTGCACACCTCATTCAAGTGGAGTGCAGGGGAGGGTCAGTCCCGAGTGTCTCCTTGAACAAGTGACTGGCTCATGAAGAGACTATTTTCAAATGTTGACTGACCCTCAGAAAGACCCATCACCTGGACCTTACACATAATTATGGACTGGGAACAGTAACAGTTCTCCAGTAGCAAATTTAAGTACCACTGTTTCATCACCCTGCCCCATGGGGAACCAGTTTTGTTAAGTTTATTTTGGCTGACGTTACTTTATCACTCATTGGTCTGGACTGAATACTGCTTGGGAGAAGGAGGGGGGGGGGGGGGGGGGCACAGATCTGAATTTAGCATTATTAATTTTTTTTAGTATATGCGAGAGCCTAGCCACATTCAGTGCACATATTAAAGAGACACAACCCGTGTGACATATGTTTCTCTGGCAAAGGAAGCCCAAGATGAAAAAGAAAATTGTGAAAGTCTCCAAATCAAAGACAACACCGGTGTCCCTACCCTCTGCCAAAGGGTGCATGTGCCCACATGCCTCCGGACAAGCGTGCTACTACCAGCCTGAACCATTTGGAAGTAGCTGCCCACATCTCCTTTACAAGAGCGTTCCCACGTGAAGGGGGCTCTTTTCCAGACCCCAGCCTTTCCACAGCACTGATCCTTCTGTAGACTACTGATTAATGAGCGCAAGTAGCCAGGAACCGCCAGGCAACGATACGAAAGAGTAGCCAGGATCCGCCAGGCAACGATCCGAAAGCGAGTAGCCAGGAACCGCCAGGCAACGATACGAAAGAGTAGCCAGGATCCGCCAGGCAACGATCCGAAAGCGAGTAGCCAGGAACCGCCAGGCAACGATACGAAAGCAAGTAGCCAGGAACCGCCAGGCAACAATACGAAAAAGAGTAGCCAGGAACCGCCAGGCAACGATACGAAAGCGGGGAAGAGTAAAGCCATCCAGGGAGGGGATGAAGAAGACCTCCTGGGGACATCCACGAAGCAAAGTAAAAGCTGATGCATGGAAAAAAACATTTGGAAAAAGAAACTCGAACATGGCACCAACATCTTCATAGAGTTGGACAAAGCGGCAAATTTCCAGTAATATCTCAGAAAATCAAAACAGTAAAGTAAACAAAAGCATACTAAAACTATTTTTTTTCCAGAATCCAACCATTTTCTTGAATGGAAATAATTGTAGGTGGAGCATCCATTTATGAAGGAAACACGGCAGCGGGCAGCTTCTCTTCAATCCTCTATTGAGCTGCATGATGCATTATTTCTGTAAAGGGATCCCAGAAGAAATCTTCAGAGCCTAGAGTCGAGGCACAGCTTACAGACGTTGAAAGCCAAGTTCGGAAAAGAAAGCAGCTGGAAGAACCCCGAGATAGTACTAGCTTCCTTAACCTCCACTTGCACCCAGTACACGTCCCCCCACCCTAGACACATGTTTCCGACAACGAACAGGCCATAAGCAAATACAGGACCAGCATGACAGTACCAAGACCTGCTTATTCAACAAAGCCACCTGCCTGAAGGTCCTTCCTCGTCCACTACACCAGGTACCTGCTCCAAAGTACATTTCTTGAATTGGGGGCGCGCCACCATGACACCTTGCGGCCACGTGCCATGCTGTTGAAGGCTGGACGTCACGTGTGACTGTCCTTGTCAGTACGCGTAGAGGGGGTTGGCCTTGCATGAGCCAGAGGTAGAAGGTGAGCAGCAGCTATGCTGGGCCACCTTGTTGGGGTTGTACTAGATGCCGGATAATGGCCCAAGCCTAGCAAAGAACCAGGGGTAATATTGTGAAAAAAGGCGGTCTTGTAGACCGATGGTTGACTGAACGAAGCAGCTCTCAGTTCTTTCCTGAATCTAAGGTAGTACTACTAGTTTTTCAGCGCCAGTGTTTGAGCTTTCTAGAATATGTTCGTCTATATCTTGTCTATTTTGACCAGTGTAAAGGATGCATCAGATCGCGACAAGGGCTGTTTTGACATGTCTACAGGTAAGCTTGTGAACTGAAGCTTTACTGGCAGCACACATTTTACACTTTGTTCCTTCTCTTTATTGTTCATTGAGCAGCACACCATGAGGCAACAATTCCCAGCTGTAATAATGGATTCAGGAACTACATTATTGACGACTTCAGGGCATGGCCACCCTGAAGGCTTCCGACAGAGAATCTTAAATTTACTGCTTAAATTTCATTTCGTGACAACAGCGGGGTTATATTCTGGGGGATAATTCATCAGACCGAAGCACAGTGCTGCCTGACCCCTCTATAGTCATCACAAATTTTTGGGGTGCAGTCACTTGTAGAGGATATTAGGCCAGTGTGTTTTGAAAGCAGAGGCAATAAACTGGGGGGGGGGGGGTAAAGACTGCTGGTTGGGGAGGGGTGGGGGCATCTCTTGAGTAGATTAAGCTATAAGGCCAAACAAGTCTCACCCTTTGGCCACCGTGTTTACGTTGTACGTACCTACACGGCGCACGTAGGTCAGAGTCAAGAAGAACCCAAGTTAAGCAGCAAGGCCCAACAAGTCTCACCCTCTGGCCAAGGTGTTTACGTTGTACGTACCTACACTGTGCACATTAGGTCAGAGTCAAGAAGAACCCAAGTTAAGCAGCAAAGCCAAACACGTCTCACCTTCTTGCCACTGTGTTTACGTTGTAAGTACCTACAAGGTGTACGTAGGTCAGAGTCTAAAAGAGCCGAAGTTAAACTACAAGGGCAAACAAGTCTCACCCTCTGGCCACCATGTTTACGTTGTATGTACCTAAAAGGTGCACATAAGGCAAAGTCGAGGAGAGCCCCAATGTTCCCAGCTTTTTTATTTTTACAGCTTTGGTGCCTGTACTCAAGATGGGTCCCTGTCTGCTCAGCCTCCCAGGGGGCAGGGGTCGTTCTGTGGTGGGCCTTCCTGTGACCTGTGCCCAAGGAACTCCATTACTCACACAAACAATGCTCAAAAGATGCTGTGGGAAAGTCAAGTTAGAGCTGTTCATAATAGCAAAATGGCTGCCACATTGAAGAGACCATCGAGTGAATGACGTCACAACAGGTTTCAGAACCCAACCAAAGAAAGACCGAGAAACCCCTACTATTGGTTATTGTTGATGCAAAATTGGGTAAGAGAACAAGCATCTTTTTCACTGGATGTTGATGCTTCCATTAAAAGTGCCCATATCCAATATGGCGGTCACACCATGCTGTCTGGGACCAATGCAGAAGGAGAGAGCCGAGCTGGCCTCCAGCTGAGCATCCTTCCCGCCATGCACAGCGCTATTTAAAGCCCACCAGGCACGTGGACTCGGGCCCTGGGAAGCTGGCCTGCCGCAGTCATGACATTTTCAAGCCAATTATGATTCACATAATGAATTTCAGCATCACCATAAATTTCCCTTGATTTGAAATGAATTCCTCTGGTTTAATTAGAGACACTGAATAGAAAATGTATTTGACCTCAACACTGTCCTTTGAATGAAAGCAAACAACTGTCAAGCAACTTCTGAACACGGAGGGCATGTCCAAGCACTGCGCTGCCTGCACTAGGAGGGTGGGCGAGCGCTGCCTCTGCTGAGAGCGAAGACAGTGGCGCTGCGCTGCAGAGGGGAGATGAGGGCGCTGCCGAGAGCAGAGCCTGGGCGCTGCCACGGGCCGAGAGCAGAGGTTGTGCCCAGGTCCCCACGACTGCATGGGTTAACCCCCCTCTTTGTAACGAGAGCAGAGGTTGGGGCGCTGCCAGGCCCGAGAGCAGAGCCCGGGGCGCTGCCACAGCCCGAGAGCAGGCCCGCGGCGCTGCCACGGCCCGAGAGCAGAGCCCGCGGCGCTGCCACGGCCCGAGAGCAGAGCCCGCGGCGCTGCCTCGGCCCGAGAGCAGAGCCCGCGGCACTGCCTCGGCCCGAGAGCAGAGCCCGCGGCACTGCCTCGGCCCGAGAGCAGAGCCCGCGGCACTGCCTCGGCCCGAGAGCAGAGCCCGCGGCACTGCCTCGGCCCGAGAGCAGAGCCCGCGGCGCTGCCTCGGCCCGAGAGCAGAGCCCGCGGCGCTGCCTCGGCCCGGGAGCAGAGCCCGCGGCGCTGCCTCGGCCCGGGAGCAGAGCCCGCGGCGCTGCCTCGGCCCGGGAGCAGAGCCCGCGGCGCTGCCTCGGCCCGAGAGCAGAGCCCAGGGCGCTGCCATGGCCCGAGAGCAGAGCCAGGCGCGCCGCCTCAGCCCGAGAGCAGAGCCAGGCGCACTGCCTCAGCCCGAGAGCAGAGCCCGGGGCGCTGCCAAAGCCCGAGAGCAGAGTGGCCCGAGAGCAGAGCCCGGGGCGCTGCCAAAGACCGAGAGCAGAGCCCGGGGCGCTGCCAAAGACCGAGAGCAGAGCCCGGGGCGCTGCTACGGCCCTAGAGCAGAGCCCGGGGCGCTGCCACGGCCCAAGAGCAGAGCCCGGGGCGCTGCCACGGCCCAAGAGCAGAGCCCGGGGTGCTGCCACGGCCCAAGAGCAGAGCCCGGGGTGCTGCCACGGCCCAAGAGCAGAGCCCGGGGTGCTGCCACGGCCCAAGAGCAGAGCCCGGGGTGCGCCACGGCACGAGAGCAGAGCCCGGGGTGCTGCCACGGCACGAGAGCAGAGCCCGGGGTGCTGCCACGGCACGAGAGCAGAGCCCGGGGCGCTGCCAAAGACCGAGAGCAGAGCCCGGGGCGCTGCCAAAGACCTAGAGCAGAGCCCGGGGCGCTGCTACGGCCCTAGAGCAGAGCCCGGGGCGCTGCCACGGCCCAAGAGCAGAGCCCGGGGCGCTGCCACGGCCCAAGAGCAGAGCCCGGGGCGCTGCCACGGCCCAAGAGCAGAGCCCGGGGTGCTGCCACGGCCCAAGAGCAGAGCCCGGGGTGCGCCACGGCACGAGAGCAGAGCCCGGGGTGCTGCCACGGCACGAGAGCAGAGCCCGGGGTACTGCCACGGCACGAGAGCAGAGCCCGGGGTGCTGCCACGGCACGAGAGCAGAGCCAGGCGCGCTGCCTCGGCCCGAGAGCAGAGCCAGGCGCGCTGCCTCGGCCCGAGAGCAGAGCCAGGCGCGCTGCCTCGGCCCGAGAGCAGAGCCAGGCGCGCTGCCTCGGCCCGAGAGCAGAGCCAGGCGCGCTGCCTCGGCCCGAGAGCAGAGCCAGGCGCGCTGCCTCGGCCCGAGAGCAGAGCCAGGCGCGCTGCCTCGGCCCGAGAGCAGAGCCAGGCGCGCTGCCTCGGCCCGAGAGCAGAGCCAGGCGCACTGCCTCGGCCCGAGAGCTGAGCCCAGGGCGCTGCCATGGCCCGAGAGCAGAGCCCGGGGCGCTGCCATGGCCCGAGAGCAGAGCCCGGGGCGCTGCCAAAGCCCGAGAGCAGAGCCCGGGGCGCTGCCAAAGCCCGAGAGCAGAGCCCGGGGCGCTGCCAAAGCCCGAGAGCAGAGCCCGGGGCGCTGCCAAAGCCCGAGAGCAGAGCCCGGGGCGCTGCCAAAGCCCGAGAGCAGAGCCCGGGGCGCTGCCAAAGCCAGAAGTAGAGGCCCTGGGCGCTGCTACGGCCCAAGAGCAGAGCCCAGGGCGCTGCCACGGCCTGAGAGCAGAGCCCAGAGCGCTGCCACGGCCTGAGAGCAGAGCCCAGGGTGCTGCCACGGCCTGAGAGCAGAGCCCAGGGCGCTGCCACGGCCTGAGAGCAGAGCCCAGGGTGCTGCCACGGCCTGAGAGCAGAGCCCAGGGTGTTGCCACAGCCCGAAAGCAGAGCCCAGGGCACTCCCAACATCAGTTGCGGCAGCAGGGCTGCTTCCACTAACAGACCAAGCAAGGACAGCCCCCACCCCCTAGCGAGCAGACGGTTGGGGCCCTGTCTTTGCAGAGTTGGGGGGACTGCACTCACTGCTGTGCTGACACAAACTGGGGTGTCAGTGGCTGCCTCTGTGTTTTTGAGCACACAATTGGGGGGGGGGGGGGTCCTGTGTCCACCGCCAAGCACACACCAGTTGGGGTGGGGGGGACCAAACAAGGGCACTGCCTCTACTTGGAGTAGAAAGAATGCTGCAAGGTCTGACCCCACTGGCATTGAATCTCCTTAGAGCAAACAGCAGCCATACCAACCGGTCTCTACCAAAAGCAAACAGGGGCCCTGCCTCAGTATGTCAACTAAGAGCAGAGAGGTGCGTTGCCTGACCTGGCACTTCCACACCGCCTCTACTGAGAGTGCCCCACATGCGTCCAAGGCTCAGGTGCAGGCAGGAAACCTACCTCGGGCCACAAATTTGTACTCGACTGATATTGAGTTATAGAACGCTTGTTCCACCAAATTTACTGTTCTTATCAATCAGTTTTATAGAGGCAAGATTTACTGATGCGACAAGTTAGACCTGGAGTGCCCACACGGAGAGTACCAGCCTTAACAAGGGATGGCAGACTGACGTCAACTCACAGGGTCCTGCTTACGGCAATAACCCATCAAACCTCACGACTCAAGACAACTTGAATGCAGATTGCATGGAGCCACTAAGCGAAGAGCAATGGACCATGGCATGCCCTAGTGATTGTAAAGATTCCAGTACAGTCACCTTTCGGCTGCTGCAGTCAACTTTTTTCTACTATGCATAACGTTTTACATCACCTATTTGATTACTGCAACCTGAGCGGCGGTGCTTACCTTTCCTCTTGATCGACTATGCGACCGCACACAACCCCTTGACCGCCTCCTCTCATCGGGCCAGAACCAGAGAGGAAGGGTCATTTCAGAATATCTTGCAAGGTCCCAGCCCATCAAACGCAACACCCACTGAGCATACGCAGCAGAGCCGGCCTCTACTAAGAAAGCCCCCAGGGCCACCCACATTTCGTGTCCTTACTCATTCACCCCTCCCCATCCCCCCCATCCTCCCTACAAACTTTTTTATCAGGAACAAAATAAATGTATAAAAAGTTTTGTAGGTAAGGCAGCCTGCCCTTTTGAAATTAGGCGCCCTGGGCCTTTGCCCAGCACGCCCATATCTAGGGTGCAGGCAGGAAATCTGTCTCGGGCCACACATTTGTACTCGACTGATATTGAGTTATTGAATAACAACGCTTGTTCCACCAAAGTTACTGTTCTTATCAATCAGTTTTATATACCTCAACCCAAACGCCCACAAAGTGCGGACTCTTTCCCATAGTGCAAGCGAGCAGGAACCGTGACAGTACTGTGGCTGAGGGGCCTTCACTCACCGTATCTGCTGAGGGATTTGGTAAAGGTGGAGGAGTTGGAGATATTATATGCAGAGTTCTGTTTGGGTACCAGTGCTACGGAAGACCCATCCGCAACCTGAAAACAAAAGGGCACACAGTGTGAGAAAAAAAACATAGAGCGTAGTACAACACCACCATACAAGAAGCTATCCCCGGTCCCATTATCATGCCTCAGAGCATCCCTGGTCCACACTGTAGCCATGGAAACCAGACCATACACACTATGCAGCACTCTCAAATAGTACTATGTTAGGTGTGAGTAGTTTATCCAATTCTGCTGTAACTCTAAGCATTCTGGCGCTTGTAGTTTTGATTTTCCCCTTTTTCAATCAGAAATCCATCATAGATACACACAGGACTGGGTGAGCTTCCTGCACCTGACTTGCTTTGGCTTGAGTTGTCTGTGTAACTGTTTACCGCAACTACTGAAAGGGCAGATTTAGCATTTCATAGAAGAACCCTCAGCAAATGTTGCCATCACGCCTCAAAGGCTGCACAGATCCACCTATACCCATCTAAACTGACCTCTTGTAAACGTACTCTCACAACCTGTAAAGCGCTCCGAAACCTTCGGTCTAGCTAGCGCTATAATAAAATAAAAAAATAAGTAAATAAATAAACTTGTATAATGCATGTGTAACATCCCTGTTCCTAGGTCAGGCATCCTCTAGGCTTTGACCAACAACCAATGACTCCGAAAAAGACTATCATTAAACCAAAACCATACAGACTCGTCAGCTCAGCCACTAGCGAATGCGCAGTAGAAGCTCTATAGGCTACAAACACGGATCACTGCCCCTGTGCTGACACTGAGACAGCAGTAACTATGACCAACACTACTGCACTTACGTAGCTCGTTGCGTGCTGTTACGAATCAATTTCTTGGCGAACATTTGCACACAAAAAAAGGCCTCTGTGCGAGCTGTTGGCTTTCTGGGCATTATTTTCACATTTGTGATCCCTGAGAGCTGTTTAAGTAAACTTGCCAGGAAAGTTTCACAACACCCAAGACCAAAGCAAGTGAAGACAATAGCCTCAGCAGAGCTGCAATGGTGGAGTCACTGGGAAAAGTCGGCTTGTTGTGGTCCCCTGGCAGACTGCGCCAAACCCTCCAGGGCCCACCCAGAAACCTTCCTCACCTGATAATGGGCCAGGGTGTTGAGTCGCTTCCAGTCGTTGTCTATCTTGGTGGTAACATCTTCGTCCTGCAGTATGATCCGCGCCATCCTCCCCTGTCGCCACTCTGTCGGCGATGCAGAACATAAGAGAGAAAGCAACAGGTTATAAATTTAAGAACGAGGCAGAATGTGGCAAACCCAGCTCTAGAGCCCCCTAAAATGGTGACGGACTGCTGCAGCTAGACTGACGCAGGATCTGGCTACATGGGAACACACCCGAGGACACACCACATGATAAACTTCTGAAAAAGGACTATTTGGCCAACATGATGCTGGAATCAGAACTTTAAGTGTACTTGACTCCCTACAATTAGAACCTGTTCTCTCCTCCAAAAGAGCTAGGATTAAGGTAGACAAAAAAAGACAAAGTGGAGGAAATCAAGTTAACCCAAGATGATTTGAACATACTAGTCAATACTGGCCAGAGGTTGTGGTCGATTAAATCCGCTCTGAAACCACAAGATACATGAACCACAACATTCCACCATTTAAAAATGCATAAATGGGAGCACTGAACTACAATATACTGTATAAACATGAAAGGGGGGCGGGCTAGCTCGGGACCATCAGAAAGCATAGCAATATGAAAGACGGGTTGGGACACCTCCAGGGCAGATGGTCCGAACCACAGCGTATGGTTGGTGGTCAGGGCTGTACGGTAGAGCGAGAATCTGAAGTTCAACGGCAAAAGCAAAAATCTCAAATAATGCAAGTAAAAATTGGATTTGAGGACCCCCAGGTAGACACGCTGGTGGTCATGATTCAATAGTGAAAAAGAAGAACGTGGGATAGGAGCAAGGTTGCTGGCTCAAGGTTGAAAATCCGGTTACAAGCAAGAGCGAGCAGCACAGGTTGGCGTAATAAGCATGCCGGCCTCGACAGATGGTTCCATCTAATAATAGGAGGCATTGCACCAAGAAGATCCGTCACATCAGCGGCCAGGGCTTGAATACCATGTGCTCCACCACAAACGCTCTGCCATCTCACCTAGGTCCATGTCGCTGGCTTTCGGACGCTGTGAATACGGCACGCCTTTGTAGACCGCGTCCAAAAGCTTCTCCTTCACCTGCGTGATGGTGTCACAGTTCAGCACCTTGACTGGGATCTCCGGCGCGTTCTCATTTTCCGGGTTCACACAATTCAATGTCTGTTGGGGAAAGAAAGACATGACTACTTACCATCGAAATCTCAGTAGACCAACCAACCACACTACACAAGGTGCAGAAATACAATCACTGCTACCTATCCTTTTGAGTATGGTTTACGTTTACACACTGCAACCCTGATAATACTCTATGCCATAGGAGTACCTTCCCACTCAAAGAGTGAACCAATTATACGTGGGAAGACATTGTAGACTCTCCAAGGAATGTGGACAGTTCCTATTGTCGGGGTAAATGTAGACTGTTCGATAGAGCAGAGGTAGGGTTGGTAGGTAGACAAAGGGGTCTCATTGTTTAATTTTTGGAGCTAAAATATTTGCCAAGTCTAGTATGGGGGCGTTTACGTAGCAGTTAAGATGCAAACTAAAGAGTAACTGAGTTCCAAATTTTATACAGCAGTAGTTGATCATTTGTTTTGGTTTTCTACTTTGCTACTGAAATTCAAGCATGCTGCCACAATGTTCTGAAAGAAAAGTTTTAGACTTGGACTTATTTGATGAATTAGAAGAGAGAGGAGCACATCTTCAAAGATGTTTGTTCCACGGAACAGCATCAGCTAGGAATTATGCTGCAGAAGTTGTTAGAAGTACTGGTTACATTTTTGTTAGGCGGAGTACACAGGGCTGGCCTATTTTCAGGGTGGACAGCTTTGGGGGCCAAGGACGTTGGTCATTTGTTGCCTCTGGACGAGCATTAGGTCTACATGGGAGTAGGGGGACTAGCGGCTCATGAATGGTTAATGTAGGCAAGTCCTGTAAGAGATTCACCATGCGAATGTACAGGATAGGACAGCATGGACTAGTAAACCCAGAAAGTGATGTAGGACTAGTAGATTCAAGACATGGAAGGATGCACCGAGTGGATTCACGAGAGGGGTCCTTTACATCTAAACCAGAGCTCCAGTACATCATCAGTGCTGCAAAGCGAATGCTGGGGGACCAGCTCATTTTCTTTAAAGGCTAGCAGGAATATCTGAGCCTGGACTAACACCAGGAGGACATCACTGACTGGGAAACAAGGCTTTGCCCATGGTACCTAAAGGGGAGTTTTGGAGGGAAAGGCTTTTAATACACAAGAACACATTAAAACCAGCTGACCAGATGCTGAGAGTTGCTTTAATTGGTTGTCATTTCAAAGCATATGTTCGATAGTTTGCTCATCCTGCAGCACAGAGCATGACGGAGGCAAAGCAGAAAATTTGCAGCACTGATCCATACTATCTTGATGTAATTCATTTTCATAGGGGATCAAACATTGTTCAGAATCCCTACTGATGATATATACACCTTAGTTTTGCCTCGGAGATGCCCACAAGCCAATTATCCCATGTGACTTGTAAGTAAAATCTAATTACCACTTTCTTTTTAACACAGAAATCTGTCCCAATGCAGGGTCTAGAACTAAAATACGGTCTCATAAGTGAGAAAGGCTTAATCCCTCCAAGTGAATTCTAAAATAGCTTGCAGTTGTAGCACCAGTCTTGGAAAATATACATTTATCCTGCTAGATCTGGGAGGAAATGATGAGGAACCAACACTGCCATAGCTCTAAGCTAGTTAATGTGCAGTGCCACATACTGTGGTCGAAGATAGACCAAAAGAGGAATTTATCCAGTGTGAGAATTTATGAGCAGGAAAGATTCAGATCTACCAAAGCGGCACCCCAGGCCCAGGAAGACTTAATCCCTTTTAAGAGTGAAAGCGGTTTGCCCGTTGTCGATTACAGGCAGCATTTGGATTAGACAAACCGCTCCCAAGAGCCTAAACCAAGAGGAAGAATTAGCAGGTGATCAGCATTCATAGAAAAGGTGGGCTGAGAAAGAGTCTAATCATATGCTCGCTTTGTGCACCTCAGGGCTCCTTTTCATGGCGAGAGTGGCAATCATTTCAAGGGAAGATAACCCAGTAACACCACTTGGTAGTTACTGATGCCCTGGACTGTATTTGAGACTGAAAGTAAGATGATTAATTGGTACAAATGGTCTTGAGTGTTACTACTCAGTATTCTTGGACTGTGTTGTGCCCACTGCATTCAATTCTTTATTATATGGTGTTCACCTTCCAAGGGATGGCATTCAAGCTTCTCTTCCTTCCTGTGCATTTAGAACTGAAGGTCCTGGTCTTTATACAAAAATAAAACATCTAGCAGAAGACATTTCTTTAGTGAGGAAGACTCCAAGTAAAAATCTGAAGTTTCAGAAAACTGAGGTACCAAGTCATACAGAAAGTGCTTTAGTTCTACCACAATCCAAAAGCTGTGTGTGGGACGGAATGGAAGTGGAGTTGAAAGGCTCAGGGATATCTCCGGGACCCAAACCCTCTTTATCTAACTGAGCAGCGCATGTCTTTGTTCATGCTGGTCACATGCGTTTACACCACATCTGGTTTGCAGGCCCAATATCCTCAATGCTGCTGGATTTTCAAGATCTTCGGCACATTAGCTGCTGCTTCCGAGTCTTTCCGCTGTCTGAACAAGAGGGCGGAAGGGGAGAGTGCATGAAGGGTGTGACTTTGTACTTCAATTTCAAATATTCAAATTCAAAGTTAGGAAAGACTCTTCTGTGTAGAAGGTTTTGCCCCTGTCTGCATAGGCCTACCGTGGTTTTAGTGCATGACCGGTTTACTTCTACAAACACCTCAATGCCCTTGCAGCTTTTCATCTTGGTGGAACTCGAGAATATGACCCATAATGTCCAAAAGACTTTGGAGCTCATCTCACAGGAGAACCTGCAGAACTTGGGAGGTCTGAATAGCAAAAGGACCAAAGAGCAGGTTTTCCTTTCCAAATGACCGTTTCACCTCGCTCAATGGAACATAAGTGGGAGCAGGTGAGCAGACCCATGTATTGTCGCTTAACCCCTTCGCTGCGGCGGCAATTCCGCCGCTGCGCTAGGGGGGAGGGGAGGCCGAGCGGCGCTCACATGCTCGTGACGGAACAGCTCCGTCACGAGCCTCGGTTGAGCTGTGCTCATGACGGAGCAGTTCCGTCATGGCCCCGCCCGCTCAATAGAACGTGCTGCACAGGCGCTAAATCAGCGCCGCGCAGGTGTGCCGAGCGGGCCCTGACGGAACCGCTCCGTCATGAGCACAGCTCAACCGAGGCTCGTGACGGAGCGGTTCCGTCACAAGCATGGAAGCGGTTAAGTGGATATTGAATCTCTTTAAAAGCAGAATCCAGGTTGGAGGCAATACACCATTTCCCTAGCCTCACTGGCAAGCCCAATATGATGAGGGGAAACAGGACTTCATACGAACCAAGGGTACAAAGAGAAAAACATTGTAGAGCTGAACCCTTCTTGAAACTATTTCTATACATGCCTTTCATATCAGACCTACGTAGACAGGTGCGAAATTCTTTCATGTTGAAACCTCCACATCAGAAGTTGAAGATGCTCTGTGTGCATCCCATGCCCTCTGAGGTTCCTCAGTATAGACACACGTTCATGGCCCATGTGGTGTTTCACTTAAGCTGTTTACCGTCAGTGAAATTTTCATATCTTTTGGAGTAGACTAGAAAAACAGTGGCTGGAAGGGAGTGCTCGATTCTCAGCAACAGCAGGCAGCGCACATTTAATCGAAAGTCGAACAAATAGGAGGCGGCCCCCCACATTAAAGATTAATGCAGAACCCTGTTGCTGCTCTTTGTAGCAAACATTTGCCCACAGTGAACCAGTCTTGGCACAATGTTTGAAAACCTTCACACTGGTATCTGGCTCAATCTAATCAAATTCTCCAAAGTTCATGAAGAAAACTAAGGACTACAGACATCCTCCGAGACAACTCCGCGTATTCCAATCTGGTAAAAGTTCCATGACTCTGAAAAGCCCCCGTCAGGTGAAAAAACACCTTTGTTGTCATACCTACTGGTATATATCAACTACAATTCAAAATGAAATGAGAGCCATGCCATAAGAGGACCAGGAAGAAACGTAAACAAAGGCTGCCCTCAGGACATTCTCAGATTCAAGTTCTGCATTTGCATTTGCCTCGAATACACATTCTCCATTGTGGATAAACATGTGCATACTTACAAAGACCTGCACTATACCAACCGTAGAGAGCAGATTTTTTTCTACAAATTTCAGGGGCGAGCAGGCCCTGACAAAAAGACCCAGGAGAAAAATTGTTCCACGATGGCTGCAAAGTCGTAAGACTTCAGAAAGGTGGATTGCTTCGCCATACGAATAATATTCACACCAGGTGTAGGGAAGTTATATGCAGGGCCATTGGAAATATGCGATTGTGTGGCCATGGCGATTTTTGCATAGTTAAGGATTTGAAACAATCCATCATCTGCGGCATAATCTGAAGATTTTAACAAAAACAATTGTTTCGAGCACCAATGGTTCAAAAGTTACTAAAAATGCAGCGACGTGTTGCCACCCAGTGGAAGGCTTTTTGCAAAGCTGTAGTGGTCACCTTTCTGTTGGTTTTTGCTATGTTTGAGTGATAAACTGGTGCCAACGAGGTGCAGCAAATACCCAGTGTTACCAAGTTTAAACATGACAAAATAATGAAGTAATACTATTACAAAATGTGCCGCATTATGCTGCATAATTAGCTTTTTTTCCTTCCACAATTTACTCAACCCTGCCGCATTATTTGGCCCTCTTCGGGCGCATAATTCCTGTGGCCCTGGTTTTACGGCAAACAGAACAAGCATTCGTTTCTTCGTCAGTAGCTATTTTTTCTACTGAACGCCAGAAAAAAAAGTGAAGGGGGGGGGGGGGGGGGGGGGGGGGGGGGGCCGCGGGCAAAAACAAAAATCAGAATACTAGACATTTAAAATAAATACAAAAACTAGAAATAAAACGTCAAAACTTCTCCAAAAGTGTTAAAAATTCAAAGAGATGTAAAACATTTATAAAATGGAAAGTACACCTCAGTGCCTCTGTGTGGCCCAACTCAACTCCACCATTACAAGATCCATCTTTCATGGTAGAAAAATAATTCTAAAATGTCGCTGTCTTTGCTGTCTTTTACAAATCTGTGTCTTTGTTGACATCAAAGTTAGTGACCGAATAAAAGACTGAAGCTTTTCAATGCTGTCTCACTGAAAATTCGGTAAACACTACGCACGCAGGTCCAAAGATCACAAAATTCCCTTCATTCGTTTGGTTTTATGTCAGAACTGCTGGTTTGTGCTTTGGGGTTACCTGTGACCAGTGATGGATGTGAACTGGCAGCAAATTAATTTTACCACAGTTCAAAATATCCATGTATCAGCAATGGAGCCCCAATTGGATATGACTTCCTAAAAACTGAATAGTCTGAAAACGGGATTGCCTTAAAAACCAAACGTTTTGGAAATACAAAATAATGGTACCCAACATATTGTGCATGACAGCACTGTAAAAAAAAAAAATGTGATGTGTACGTGATGCAGCATTTTAGTTTGTAAAGAACATTTTAGATGGGGGGGGGGGGGGGGGGGGGGGGAATCTCAACACAGCGTACCACAGATCCGATGCGCTGGCTGATGCCATACCTCTAGTCTGCTTATACCTCTTTAGATCAAACGTATCCCATAGAGTACATAGTCTTGCGAACAAATTGTGCGGACGATACTTTGAACCCACCAAGCATTAGCTCAAACAAACCTGGACTGTACTGGGATAGGTAGCCATGGAGTCCCACCTCAAACAAGAATTCCATCAAAGAACAGTGATTACAAATCATGGCCAAACCAAACTCCTGAGGAGAGAGATTACGTCTTTATTCAAAGAACTGAGCTATGCTATGCTGGCGAGGCACCTCTTTATGTTATGCCAGACTTAAGGTCAAAGGACTCATCCCTCCACCAAACCTTGTGATGCAAGCCAAGTTTTCCATCCCTTCAGTTAACGCTTAGATAAATATTACATCATGATAAAAAATTAAAGGAGGAACCAGCGGTACACTAAATGTTGATACAACTCTTTTACATTGCCTTCCTCGTGGTACAAACAAAAGTTCATAGACTCCGATACACTATTCTATTTGTGAGTTAGTTTAACATAATGGCCAATCAGCAAACGACAGCATCCACAAGGCGGAATCAGATTGTCCCTGAAACATTCACCATGGCCCACTGTTGGTAAGAAGGGGGAAGAGTAGTGGGAGGTCTTGCCTGGAGCAGAGAATATTTTTCCTGGAGTCATGGAAAAATCATCAGAAATTGCTTTTTTTCATACCAGGAATGGTATTTTAGGTCCATCACCAACAGGCCAACCCTCCTCTTCTCTTCTCTTTAGGACCCATTAAATGTCCCATCCACTTTTCTCTTTCGTTATTAAGTTAATGAAAGAATCTTTTCCTGCCCATGGCTTATCTGGTCCCATCCATTCACTTACACTGCGTCATAAAATCTATTACTTTAGCACTATCTTAAAATATATCCCTACTCCATCATCTTAAAGTCTACCGCTTTCTTCTCACTTTAAAATTTCTTACCATAGCCAGCTTAAAATCTTTCCATCCAACTCTTTCTAAATTTCTTCCTTTAGCACTACATTGAAACTTTTACACTAACAGCATATTACAATCCTTCCCTCTAATGCAATCTTACAATCTCTTCATGAGCACAATCAAATTTTCCCCTTTCCCAATCTTAAATTATTTTCCCTTAATACCATTGTAAAATCCTTCTCACAAGTCCATCTGAAAGTCTTTACCTCTAGACCATTTTAATATTATAATCCCTGCCTTAAACTCACTTCCTTTAACACAATAACATCTCCTTACTTAAATCCATCTTAAAACCCATTCCTTTGGTGACATGATTAAGTCTACTGGAGTGCTGACCCTCGGCACACTTGCCCACTTTCCCCTCCACATTCTGTGACCTGCCCATTCTTAAAATACATACTGGCAGACACTTTGTTCTCAATGGTTCCTAAACAAAATTAATTACTTAAAAGAAATAAATAATTGCTATTTGTGAAAAGGGGCGGATAATGATTTTGCACCAATAACGGATAGGGAAAATGCTACACACAGAATTTTGGGATATGCCAATAAGTGCATACCACATAGTATACTTTGGATGCTTGCAGCACACAATTTCAATTAGAATATAACGTGACCATGAGTGATAGTCCAGATGCAAATACGGTCATGGATGACTACAAGGAGAGTCTTTTGGATGGACTGCAACATCTCTACCTTCTTTGTTAACACCGTGAATATATTTGAAGACATTATTGCGGTCTGGCACAGAGGCGAAAGCAGTACCCAGTGACTTCGAAACGGTTTTAAACCAATGTACTAAAAATTCAATAGGCCATGATGCGACAAACCGGGAAATGAATGCAATTAGGTATGAATGTTCTCGCTCACAAATAATTATTTTGCTTCAGTATATATGTTTGTATTTGAAGAACACAACCTGAAACAGAATATTCCTAAAACGTAAATAAGGAACCCTACATTGAGCTCCAAGTCTTCACTAATTTTTCACTCCAGACTCAACTTAACAGGTTTTGTTAAACGGTCGATGTTGAGAGGCAACCCAAGGAGTTGGAGATCTCAATAAAAAAAATGTGTTGGAGCTAGAAGCAAAGAAACCACAATTACAGGAATGGTGAAATATTCAAATTTCTGATTGCTCAGATTAAAAAAAATGTGTAATCTGTAGGATCCAGAAGCAAAATTACCAACTACAAAATCAGAAATCCAATTTATTTGGACATTGCAAATGCTCAATTTTCACTACAATGCAAACTCTGCATTGTAGTGAATGAATATCTGCAATTCTAAAAAAAAAAAAAAAAAAAAAAAAAGAATTATTTGTAGTATGGTTAGAGCAATGTCTTGCTTTGTGATTAATAGTCAAATTGCATTACACATGCACAGAACTACGGCTTTTTGATCCTCAACTAGAAGTATGTTAAGCATGAGCATTCACAAAAGAGTTGTCAACCTATCCATGCCAAGGGGGTAAAGCAGAGATGCGCATGCGTACAACCAGGAGACAAAAGGCCTAGGCAACTCAGCCAATTTTGGTGCACAAAATGGATTGAAGAAACCAGCCACAACAATATCTTCGAAGAGTTCACTCTCAACCAGTCGGGAAAAGGACTAGCGCTAAGTCAACGGGCTTGGTTGTTTAAATTGTGTGCAGGAGCAAAAGGTGCTGCGAAGGAACTTACTTGAGGTGAACGGCAACATGGCTCGTCGCTGAGCGCGACTTCGTCAAGGCAAGGTTTCTTCAATCCATTAAGTGAGCAGGGCAGATTAGTGTTTGGTACGACAGATAGGGAGAGAAAGAAAGAGAGAGAGACACAAATGAAAAACACACTGCTCTCTGCTTAAGCACCTCAGCACTTTGTTTAAAAAGCTGCACTCAACGACCCTGATTAAGGTATCAAGCCCTCCTCTTGCGAGGCTCTCTCTTGCACTAACCAGCATTTTGTAGTCAATTTGCTGCCGGATCAGCTTGTCTTCGCTGAGGGAGTAGCGGGCCTCGCCGGTAATGGCGTCAATGGGTCCCTTCTCCATCTGCTGCTTGATGGCGCAGTACAGCATAAACAGGGGCTCGCCGGCACACTCCTGGCGAAAGAGTAAGAAGTAACAGGTCAATTGAGTCAAAGGTTTTGTGTGTTAGCAAATCCAAAGAATACAGCAAAAGTCAATGCTCATTCATAATCACACATCACAAAATACAACAAAATTACACAATCTAATTCTGAAATGAAGAAATGAGCCTGAAGAAGCAGGAACACAGAGGTCAACTGCAAGTATGGCCAAGGCTAATTTATTTTGCACATCTCCCTACACCTCTGGCAGACAACTAACACTGTATCGGCAAATCAGTGACTATGGTAGCAGTTCACAAGCTGGATGCAATGAGGTAGACTGATAAAAAATAGGCAGAGGCAGATAAGGTTTGTTTGGGGGTATGTAGTCTACATTTTATAACCAGGACTCAACTCGTTACTCTGTCTCCGGTCCAAACCCATGTCAGCAAAAAGAATCTAAAGATGGCAGACATGCAATGAGGGATTATGGGCCTGCAGTCTGTGTCATAGTGCATAATATTAGCTCTGCCTAAGAGAAACGCCCACAAATCTTTTGAAGAATTTTTCTGGAGCTAAGCAGTAAATGGCAGAAATGCATGTGAATCTTGAATAGATTCACGCTGTACAATGTATTTCTTGGTCAACTCAACTGCTGATCTGAAAATTAACCAGCATTCTGAGCCTTGAGTGTAAACAAACAAGGCCCTGAAGTAAGAGAAACATTTATTTACCAATGACCTTTAGAGTTTATGACTTATTTTTCCACCATGCACATCCCTCGCAACCTGATGAATTCAGTCTTTCAAAAACGGTTCATCGCTCAACACATCCCCTCCAATCTCCATTAGCATCAAATGCCAATGAACAAGTAATTAACACTATCAAAAAAAAGTAAAAATGTTCTCCAATTCGGACTCTCGTGATACACTTAATATTGGAGGCATTGTTCAAACACAAAGACTTATTATTATTAATATATATTTTTTTTCTTTTTTAATCGCAGCACCAGACCAATAAGTTTGATGCTACCTGAGTCAGGGGTATCGAACACAGGTCCAGGCGGGCTGGATCCCTGCTAGGTTTTCAAAAGATCCATTTAAGATCCATTTACAATATTTGATTCTAAATTGCTCTTTTTTAGGCAGTGGTTATCCTAGAAATCTGGCGTGATGCTGCCCCTCCTGAATCTACCTTGGACACCACAGATTTGTATGCAGAAATACAGGCATGAGCCGATAAGTATATGGTTTAGGGTTCTGAAGACTGAAGGTCACAGGTCTGTTATGACCGGCTATGTTAGAACTAGGGAGGGCAGTGTAAAGATAACACAGGTAGCCATTTTGAAGGTAAGTATCTACTATTGGGTCAGCATGGCCTCTATAGGCGGCTGGTGCACACAATCAACTCTTCTGAGTGGGAAGCGCCCGCCATATTTTTGTAAAGATACAGAGTACACGCCCATGAAAAATGAAGTGGTGTGAGTCGGCACGCCCCTTGATTTAAGGACCCAACAAACCAGAGATCGAGAAACAATGATTATAAATCCTGCACGATACACTTGCAAGGCGAAAGGAAGAAAGCAAGTGCCAGACCGGCCACCAGTCTATTGACCTCCTACAAGCTCCAGAGGATGTTTGGTGATCTTGTTGGCACGAAGAGTCTCAAAATATTATGCCTGCCTGGCAGTACATTTAGAGACGGGCAATTGATATCCATACTACATAACTGCTGTGGTAGCTTACTTGACGCTAGCCGAATTCTCCCAGAAACAGATGTTAATCTTCAAATCCGGTATTCCTGAACAAATGCACCACAGGGGATTGTTGGGCAATGAGAACAGTTCAACTTCCAACAAAGAACAGAGTCTTGGGTCCACATGTTTTCGTTCTGCGAGCAGCTGAATATGTTTTTGTTCAAGGTTTGTCCAGAGAATACATTTGGCTTTTGACCGGATTCTTTCTTAGGGTTAAAAGGAATTACTACTGGATCTATTTCTTGGTCACAGACCATTTTAAGACTTTGGAAATCTGTAAAAGAGTTTTTAATGGAGGACTTAATTCAGGATGTGCTGCTCTGAAAAACGGACCAGGAACCATGGAGTATAATGAAGCCGATGCTGTGACACAGCGGACGACTAAGTTTAACTTTATGAATAGTTTCTTCGAGAGCTTAACAAGTATTCTGGTTGAGTTGGCAAATCTACAGGTTCATATGCTAGTATATGTTCTCTGGTTTGCCTTTCCCCTTCGTTTGACCTGTTTTTGTATACAAATTTGACAAGAGGAGTTGTGTACAATGATACATTTCCTATGGTCTTATTTGCCTCTGGAGGATAGGTGTGTCTTTTGGGATTGGCTGATCACATGATGCAATTATGAGCGATTACAGCAAATATTGCACAATAGGAGAAGGAAGACACTTTGAATTTGTTTGCTGAACATGATCATTTTAGAGTGTGTGGGAGATGCATGTTACAACCTCCAATCCTACAAACTTTGTCTTGAAAGAAATATGTAAATTCATTTCATCTTTCTTTGAAGGGCGGTGGGGTGGAGGGCACAAGCCACTGTGCAGCTACTGTAGGCGGGGGGCTCTTGACTAGTTGTCATTTGAGAGGTTGGTTTGCAATCATGCCTTGGATGGATGAAGTTGGCCTTTGGGGGGCTGTGGACCCGGATTCCTATGAATGAACATCAGAGGTGAGGTGGGGATGAGTAACAAAGCTGCTTTGACTGAACACTTGACTTTCTCGAGTGAGTGCTTAAAAGACTTGACTTTTAGCCACAGAATACCAGGGTCACGTGACAAAACACTTTTACACTTAGTAAGGTTGGGGTTACACCATAAAGAAAATGTGCTAGGAGATTGGCTAATTCTCACCATAGGGGTGGTTCTGATGAGTTTAGAGTTGGCTTGCGCTCTTTTAGAGTACTGTGGTTAATGACGTACACGGAAAGAGATTACTTTGTTGACCGACCAGTGGAGGGCGCTGGACGAGTTAGTGTGGGAGCGCAGAACCTTTGACAGTGTGCGGTACCTAGAAGGTTCAAAGTTCAACTGACACTTTGCATTTGGTGTTACCAGTCATGGTAAATTTTGAAAAAAAGGTTTTCATGTGTTCTGAAAAGACAACATTTGGGTTATATAAATTCCCAGATTATCCTGTTTATAATTTGGAGATTGCGCAATTTAAGTACCTATGTGAAAACAGAAGAATAACATCTAGTCGATGACAATGGGATCAAGTTTTGTTCATTGTCCCTTCATCACTGGAAAACACAGTCACAATAAAATTAAAGTCCACTGGATGATTGAAAATTAAGAAAACAAGCTTTTTCCCAAAGGAAATCTACCAGCTCTCAACGTGAGGAGGCAACATTTACAGCACAGAGTATAGATTACGTTTAGATCACAAAAGGTACGACATTCTTTCGTGTGCAAGAAAGAAAAGCAGTTCTGACTAAAGGCATATATATTTTAAATCAATTTTAGGACTCATTTTTTATAAAAGAGAAAATAATTAATTACACGCTATTCTTAACCAGCCTTTTCAGGTTATTGTCTGAGCATCCATGTCTGGTTACATCAGATTATATTTTTCCACTTACTTTAAACTTTTGCCTAGGGAGTGAACCCTATACAGAAGTCTGCATTTTCATGTAAAGTAAAAATTGAAATGAGGACGGGGGGCCCTTTTTCCAGGTCAATTTTTTCCCACCTCTTCCCATTTTTAAAAATAAATAAACTGTACTTTGGTGCAAAGAGCAAATGCTCTCCCTGTCACCATATGTTGTTAGCATCTCGTTAGCATCTGCAGTAATTAAAGAGACAGCTGCTAACGAGCGGGAGCGGGCATGCATCATCTCCAGACCTTCTGACAAGGCGCTTGTCTTTGAAATGATGTTTCATTTGCAAACTTGGCTTCATTAAGTCAGCTCGGGGACAGGGGAAGAGAGCGAGGGGGGAAGAAAAAGGATGGAGGGGAAGAAAGACGACCCAATTTGGCTGGAGCGGTGTTTATTAATAGCGGCTTCTCGTAACAGGAGGCGCGAGTGATGATCGCGAGGCAGCAACCCCGATCAGCGGTTGCATTTCATCAGGATGAGCCTGCCAGTGCATGAGGTAAGCAATGCTCTAGTAGGATCAGACCGCTCTGGCAGGATCAGACCGCTCGGGCAGGATCAGACCGCTCGGGCAGGATCAGACCGCTCGGGCAGGATCAGACCGCTCGGGCAGGATCATGGATGGAGATGCACTCGCGGCCTCATCTGGATACCACCTGCCACTCTCCAAGTGATAGCCTTGGAAAGAGGATGGGTGGTCCACAGGGCAACTAATCATCCCCGAGTGGGATTGCCAGGTAGAGAAAGGGATGCTGAAGAGCTAGACAATCATTTGTTCATGGGCTAGGCTCTTTGAGGCCGACCTATAGGTAGATGTTGGGCCAAGTTCCATGTTAAATGTGAAATCTACTGGTCAGGTAATTTCTACATGTGTAAAATCCAAAATTAAAAAAACATCAGAAGTCGTCTGCAGGTTAGAGCACTAGCTCTATTGAGTAATGGCGTTTGTAAAGCCAAATATACGTCAAAGATGAGGAGGCATGGCCTTCAAAAATCAAAGATTGGAAGCTCGCACTAAAGAGGTGTCTGGTAAAAAAAGTCACAATTTTAGACATAGGAATGAGAAACATAAAATCAGTGCATACAAAATTCCTGCTATCCCAAGCTGGGCACCAACTAAGTCAAGGTTGCAGGTGCCAAACTGTAAGAACAAGGCAAATCGTTTGAGCTGAATATGAGGCAGACCAGGTGCTTCCTGCTAAAAACCTGGCACATTTCTAGCCCCAAGCTTTTCTGCTGCAGTCTACCCCATGACATCCTTGTTCCTTACAATGGAGCCTAGAGGAATTAACACAATACATTAAGTTGTTCAACTAAAGCCCAGGATTGGAGACATGGGTCCTAGTGACTTAAAACTATCCAGTCAAAATCGTTTCCAGAAAATAATGTTCTGCATAGACTGAAGCCAGTTGTGCAATGGTGCTGAAGGGCATATGCACGCGAGGTCTAAACTTTGCAGTACAGCAGGAAAGTGCTGCTCGGCTGAGCTACCCACCACAGCAGAGCCGAGCTTGAGTTCTACAGCATGAGTAGAGCACCAACGTGAGCTCTGCAGAAGACCAGGAAAACAATGGACAGCGTGAGCTCTGCAGAAGACCAGGAAAGCAACGGACAGCGTTAGAGCTCTGCATAAAACCAGGAAAGCAACAGACAGCGCGAGCTATGCAGAAGATGAGGAAAGCAACCGACTGCTTGGGCTCTGCAGAAGACTAGGAAAACCGGACAGTATGGGGTCTGTAGAAGACCAGGAAAGCAACAGCCAGCATGAGCTCTGCAGCAGGCCAGGAAAGCAACGGCCAACGTGAGCTATGAGGAAGACCAAGAAAGCAACAGCCAACGCTAGCTCTGCAGAAGACCAGGAAAACAATGGACAGTGTGACCTCTGCAGAAAACCAGGAAAACAATGGACAGCGTTAGAGCTCTGCATAAGACCAGGAAAGCAACAGACAGCGTGAGCTCTGCAGAAGATGAGGAAAGCAACGGACAGCGTGAGCTTAGCAGAGGATGAGAAAAGCAACGGACAGCGTGAGCTCTGCAGAAGATGAGGAAAGCAACGGACAGCGTGAGCTCTGCAGAAGATGAGGAAAGCAACGGACAGCTTGGGCTCTGCAGATGACCAGGACAGCCATGGTCAACGTGAGCTCTGCAGATGACCAGGAAAGCAATGGCCAATGTGAGCTCTGCAAAAGACCAGGGAAGCAATGGCTAATGCGAGCTTTGCAGAAGACCAGGAAAACAACGGCCAACGTGAGCTCTGAGGAAGAGAGGGAAAGCAATGGCTAGTGTGAGCTCTGCAGAAGACCAAGAAAGAAATGGCTAGCGTGAGCTCTGCCGCAGACCAAGAAAGCAAATGCCAGCTTGGGCTCCAGAGAAGACCAAGAAAGCAATGGACAGCATGCGCTCTGCAGACCAGGAAACCAACTGACAGCGTGAGCTCTGCAAAAGACCAGGAAAGCAATGGCCAACACGAGCTCTGCAGAAGACCAGGAAAGCAACGGCCAACGTGAGCTATGAGGAAGACCAAGAAAGCAAAGGCCAGCGTTAGCTCTGCAAAAGACCAGGAAAGCAATGGCCAACATGAGCTCTGCAGAAGACCTGGAAAGCAAAGGCCAGTGTGAGCTCTACAGAAGACCAGGAAAGCAACGGACACAGTTAGCTTGGTAGAAGCCCAGGAAAGCAGCAGAGCAGGACAACACTCGTCACAGTGAGCTGCAGCAGCCCAACCATGCACAAGCCACTGTGAGCTCTGCAGCAGGACAAGAGAGCATTAGTCACTGTGAGCTCTGCAGCAGGACAAGAGAGCATTAGCCACTGTGAGCTCTGCAGCAGGAGAGAACTACCCGATGCGTGCTTTGCACCAGGACAAGAATCCCACTGCTGATGTGAGCTCTGAAGCAGAACTCATTACTTCTAGGACTCAGGGTGTTGCTGCTCCCATGGAGGAGACAGCTCAACCAATTAAATGTCTGAGTTTGACAGTGCAGACTGCCCATTGGCAGGTTTGACGAACCAATGGGTGATCACAGAACTGTGCACCTAAACTCGCCTGAAGAGTGTGGAAGCACAGCATTCAACACAGGCTAGAAAAGGCAATATTTCAGGGGCAGCACAATTCCAGTTTTACTCCACCATCTTCCATTTCTTGTCCTCAGGACCGGGGGAGGGGGCAATGGGAAAGGCCCAAAGATCACAGGTCTTGGAGATCTGTGACGTCAGGAACAGGAGGTAGTTTAAGGAAACTGAGATGCTCAACCATTGGCAAGAAATAGCAAAACTATTTAAAAAAAAAACTGGCTTCAAAACGAAAATAATTCAACAGGCCAGTTCTGGGTACTTGCTTCACGTTATATTCACTCACTCATTTTTTCTAAAGAATGCACCGAACCAGCAACTGTTTATTTGTACCCAGAATTCATAGCGTTCAAAATAACAAACATCACATTTTCGTTTCCATGAAAATGTCTGGTAATTATGATTCATGGAATCCAAGGGAGTCCTTGGCATGCCCTCACACTGTGTGTGCAGAACTCGACTCGGAGACCATTACAGGAAATTATCAGTAAATACAATTGTGGAATTTGCATATCTGGGGGGTGAAAAAGATGTAAACGGCAGACTGAAGCCCTCCGAGGCGGTGCGAAGAGAGCTGCTCACATGCAAAGTGTCCCAGTGACACGCGCCAGCTCATCAGGCAGCTAATACAGTGAATTTTTCAACACTTGAGGTTTTTTTTCCTGCTTCTCATTTTCCTGCAATGTCTCATTAAGGGGTTGATAAATGCCACTGCAGGCCGCAGAAAGCGCTGGGCCTTGGATTTGATTTCCAGCCTGTCAGAGGCTCTTTCAAGGGGGGAAAATGAAATCATTGCAAGGTTTTATTTTATCAGAGGCTGGAGATGGGAAGTGGTTTAGAGGCGGAACACGCAGGTGGGTGTTTTGACAGCACTAGGGCTTGGAGTCCTCCCCAGATCGCATTAGGGACATTGAGCGCCATTACAATCACGCGTCTTGCCCTACGGCTACCGCCAGCTGAGCCGAACTTCGCGGGGGGGAAAAAAACAAAATATAAAAAAGGCGGGAAAAACCTACAGCTGACATACATAGATCCCAACCTCATTTCTTTGGAGACAGATGTGCCCATGTAAATTTGTTTCTCTAAGGCGTTGTCCAATGCAACCTCACTCATACCTTTCCACCTCCGCATAACACATTTTATGTCGATCTAGACTAGTTCCTCGCTTCACCGGTGTATCAGATAAGCCTGGATACCCTTACGGGTGACAACAAGAGCTTTACAAATCTATTGATTGATTGACTGACTCCATGGTCTCTCTCAACCTACGCTGAGAAGCATCCCAAGAAGTCGCAAGGTATCTGCAAAAAAAGTCAATTGATTTTCCCTCAAGTGCGGTGTCCAAGAACACGTCTAGAACTCTAGAAACGTAGAAAATGCTAAAATGAGTGCAAGTGCAATGCAGGATACAGGCGATCCCTGCAGGAAGAAAATCTGTGTGATTAAATATATTAAAATCTTGACTTGACCGAATGAGAAACAGTGGAGTGGTGTGGCTCACTGGTTAGAGGCGGCAGACCCGAAAGCAGAGAACGGCCCGGGACCAGGGTTCAATTCCCGATGCGGCAGGGTAGTGGACCAGGGTCAGCGGACTCGATAATTCTCGCCTCGGTGCCTACTCTAACCAGGGATCACACTCGGCAACTCTGGGCATTAATTAGCTTGCCTCATCTCTACAACGGCCCCCCCACATTTGCCGGGGATGCCTGGTTTCACCTTGGAGATACACAGTAGGGACCATCTCACAGGGATAGCCAGGACGGGTTCCCCAGCGGTCTACAGCGCCACGACGCCTCAGGGCAGCAGTGCGCTTTACAAGACCACATTACATTAACAAACTTTGACCCAATGGTGTTTTTTTCAGAAGCCATTGCAAACGCTCGCGTATTGTTGGATCTCCAAGTCCTTGAGGATTTAATCCTTGGTGTTTTTATGAATATAAGTTAAGATTGAGTTGGCAATTTTATTTCATGAGACACATTTACTTCAACCGTACCCTAATTGTGCGTCACAGTGGACCGTTCCAATGAGTCGAGATGCAGGGCGTCCACTGTACTTGTGATCGCAAGGATCCGAGTTACTTCGCTAGCATCATTTTTAAGCTTCTGCTCCCTCATATATACAAGAGCCGAGCATCACCACAATGTCAGCATCACATTGACAGATCCTCACCCCAGGCCCACTTCCGGCAACAGACTTGTCGCTGTACGTACCTTTAAGAACTTGTACAGAAGAAAAGTGAACCAATTGGTCAGCATTTTCTCAGCCACCGACTCAGTTCTGCAAGAAAATAATTGAAGGGATTGTAAACAATTGTTAAAAAAAGACACAGAGGAGAAAATGTATCAAATTCGATCAAATTGTTGCACGTAATACGACATATGTAATGGTGACAAAAACAGTGTATAGAATTATGCCATTGTATGAGACACACAGTCAGACGGAAGAATCCAGGAACAAAACGTCAGACGCCCTCCTTTAGAGAGAACAAAGATGAAAGGAAAGCCATCCAATGCTGCCTACCTCACTGTAAGAGCACCCACAGTCTATGTAGGCGGTAAAGCGCGCCATAACAATTAGTGAGCTTGTCGTACCGCAACAGTAAGAAGCACTAGATCACAAACATTTCACAAGGAAATGAAACCTAGGCTATTTGCTAAGTACTACGTGAAATGTGATTGGTGGTTTCAGACCAGCTATCTGAGTGGCTGGCATGCATGTCTGGATGTATAATAATAGAGCTAGAAGAGTTATTCCGCCGTGTGTTTCTGAAGCACCTAAAGTGTGACACTCCCCACAGGAAGAATTGAAATAGGCATCTTGCCATTGCACTGGTGTTCACTGGTCAGGTGCTTAGAGGCTGAGAGGGCGGTCGTGCCCACGAACTGCTAGCCACTGCCCCAGGCAAGAGTAAAAGCACTGAAGTTCCATGAGCCAGCTCGATTAGAAGTGGGCAGTATTTAAATGCCCAACTTTATTTCCCAGTTTCCACTACAAGGATCTCCTGGCAAATAACGCACATGCACAAGTTATTTTAGAAAAAGGATAGCTTGTCCGCATTTAATGACATAAACAAATCTCATGATGACTGGAAAATACATTTCTTAAAATAGGACTCCAAGAACAAATTCGAGAAAATAGTTCCTACCTGTGAAATATGGACCAAACTACCAAAACATAATCACCAAAACTACGCATGTGTAACATGCCGTAGCTCCCTTACAGGAACTGAGGACTAAAGTAAGAAGGCAAAGTTGCGGCCCACATCATCGAGCAGCGGGAACACCATGGAAGGTCCTCTCGCCATCCTCAGTAGACATGACACCCAGCCCGGCTGAAGGCAGATGGCTCACTGCAAAGCTGATGCCACAAGCCCATGCGGTGGTCAGATCACCTACGCACGGCTTGCAGGACAGACTCCAGTGGGAGCTTCAACCGAGGCAAAGACCACCCCTTCTCAAGCTGAAGACATCGACAGCACCATCCAGAGAGGCTGCAAACATCACCAAAGATCAGAGTCTGGCGAGATGGACTCTGATGACCAAAACAAGGCCCGGGATGAACAGCTGTGGGTCAGGCCAACACCGAGCATTCAGAACTGAACCCTCAAGTACGCCAAGACAGTCATCCTGATTTTGTAACCACACGTTTAGTGATGGAGTGCACTGTGTATCTCTAGGAGCCCGAATGCCTTCCGCACCATCACCAACAGGATCGCAAAACGCTTAGTCTTGTGTGGTTCTGTATAGGGCCGTGCTAAGTACACTGATCACACCTTTCTCTGACACCCATAAGCAGGGGTCTCAAACCTTTTCTGTACTACTTATGTTCAATGAAACGCATTGAGAGCTACTAATATTACTGTTACTTATTGTTTATATGTATCATTCAACCAAGCAAAAGCATTCTAATTTAATAAACTGGGCTGCACACATGTAGCTGAAGAGCTACAGTAGCTCACGAGCTACTGGTTGGAGAGGAGACCCCTGCCACAGTGTTTTTTTTTTTAAAACTACGATACATTTTACCTTTGACCCAACGCCACGTTCACTGGGATGGAGTGTGATGGGAGTGACATGGAGGGTAGAAAAGTCAGTCCAAGGTAAAAGGAATTCTATTTTGGGAAGAACGTACACAACCAATATATCACATTCAATCCATATTAGTTTAGCCAAGTCAACAGAGAACTTTTACACACCAAAATCCCCCAGAACTGCACAAAACAACGTTTTCTTCCTCCATGACGGGGGCCAGCCACCCTTGCACCCACAACTTCCAGGCACTGCTCGCAACAGCAGCACCGACGCATGAACGACCTCTAGGAAGGCCCTAGAAAAGTAATTAAAAGACTCCTTAATTAACGGGTCCTTATTAGTTCTAATTTGGTAACCTCTTCATAAAATCCCATTAAGCGGCCTGGCTGCTTCCCTCCCTTGCGGGAAATGCGTCGCCTGCGGAGGGTCTCAGCTCCTAGCCGGGCAGTCCTGGAAAAGCTTTATTTACAGCACAGCTTGGCAGGCACGCAGCCATGAAGCGGAACTCGTGATATGTCGGCCGTCCATGCAGAGATTTGAGACTCCGCACTGCAGGTCACAAGAGTGACCATGAGGGTGGACTCACATTACTAGTCTTTCCTAAAGGGGGCAACTCTGCAAACTAATGGCAGTGTCTGGGAGTTGATGGTGTGGCCTTCCACTTTTGGGTTCATACTGCCCTACACTTCAACATGTAAACAAAAAGGAGTAAATTGCGCAAAGCCTGTGGAGCTCACAGTAGGCGGATATTTTATCCAGTGGCAGTCCAGAGACGGCACTCCGTACCCTATCAGATTTCCAACCCCAGGTAGAGTGCCAACTCAAACAAGAAAGAGGGGACATATTTGGGTTACAGCCTCGCCTGACAGGTCTACATGACACTGTCCTCCATTAAGAGACTGAGGTCTTCGTCTCTTGGACCAAGGTCTACAATCCTCCGGTTCATGCTTCAAATATGTTATTAGTCAACACCATTGCCAACACTATCTTACGATAGTAACTTCGTGAAGTTTTCTTAAAAAACGTCCAATCTTTGCTAAGGCTGTATAGTTTGAATTTCAAGAAAAAGTCCATCAAAGTAGGTTTAGCCAGAATAAATTTCAGCCCCAACTCACTTTTAATGTGAGAATTTACTCGTAAAAACATCTTCGGAGAAAAGTGATCACTCAAAATAAGCGGAGTTAAATTTACAAAACTTTGGAACCTCAGTGAATCTTGTAGACTTAACTCCAGGTTCGCACCTTCTACTGCCAGGACTTGTGAGGGCCCAACACCATACAAATGACCACAGTGGCGGTGAGTCCACTGGGGGCGTTGCCCCCCCTAGCCATGGACGACCGTCACGTCATGTTAACATTCAGGCAGGATTCATCCAATTCAAATAAAATTAATCTCGAGGAGTCATCTTCTGAGCGCACTGTCTGCGGGAATTGCGGCAACTCAGAGAGCTTTGGAATCGGGACAAGCCTGACATCGCAGAAGGTGTGGGGGCGGGGCTGCGGCAGTGATTGACAGCGCAGGCAGCACAAACAGCACAGCCAGCTGCACTGTGCGCATGTCGATTTTTGGGCTAGGTATTTTTAGTACTGGCCCACGCATGTCCACACAGTACAGTACCTTCCCCCCTCCCTCCCCTATTGCGATTCATAGTGCGAGGGACCCGGGCCCCCGGGTCCGATTACGGGCAGGCAGTAACCATGCTCTTAGCCAATCCTGGTGCAGTGGCGCTGCTAATGCAGCACCAGGATTGGCTGAGAGCAGTCCCTGCTCAGCCAGGCAGCCTGCTGGTGGTGCCGCGCGTGGGTGGACGGTGACATGCACGCACTTGTATGGCCAATCACACTGTGGCTTATGTGAACCATGCAATGGTGATTGGCCATTTCTATGCGCTGTCGGCACGTCACCGCGCCTGGCGCACTGTGCCACCCACACACGAGTAGTCCGTCACAAGACTAGAGTCGAGGTCTCTCGTGCCACCCGGTGTCGTGTTGTGTGTCTGCACAGTGCAAGGAAGGTAAACACTACTATTGCATCGACCCAGTGCCTCTCAGCCCCTGTGGAGTTCTCGATCGGGTAAGATTGCAGATATTACACGATCATTTGTACTGGCATTTTGTCTTTAAATGAACGATAACATAATGGTTCGTGGTTCCATACGTATTCTTTCCGCTGCTCAACACCCGCCTGTTTGTGCAGTGTGCACTTTGGCCAGCTATGTTTAAGTAAAGTTTTGCTTGGTATGGCTTTGTGTGTTTACACTCAGGTTTTCCTTTCAAGCAGGACCCTTCCTTGTTCTTTTTCCTGCTCATTGCGTTGGGGTTGCGTTCCCGCTCTTTCAGGGCTGGCCCTCTCTGTGGCCCCAAGTTTGATGTTCTTATTCTCTGGAGTTGGCTTTGGATTGATTAACTCTGCTTGTTTCTGTGTCTTGATGGTGAACATTTCCACTGGGGGGAGGGGCAGGGGCAGCAGGACTATACCATATATCTTTAAATTAACAATATTAACTATTCTGCAGTCCTCGGGCCAGACTGACCTGCATTGAAGGTACCAATCTTACAAGGTTCTCAGGTCCATGCAGGACTATTTAGGCCAATCTGGACCTGTTTCTTATAATATGGGACATAAAACTAAGACTACAAGTCCCAGAATTCTGAGAAAAAAACAAGCGTGGCCTAACTAGTCACGCTTTGACCTGGAGAACTTGGCAGCTATGCTCACCCGGATGAAAAGTACTTAAGTACAATTATAGCAAAGAGGGCAAGTAAGTATAGAACGTTCTCTCAGCTGTGCATTGCTATCTAAAGGTGATCATTTTAAAAAGTGTACAATTGAATATGCACGGAGGCAGATGGTGTCTACCAGACTCAGAAGGACACAGATGGGGTGGGACAGTCAGAGAAAAGTGTACAGCAGATTCTGGTAATCGGAGACCAGGGTGAGGAATATTGAAACTATAGGAAAATTGGAATTACTGACCAGAGAGGGGGGGGAAGGAGGGAAAACTGCCAATTAGAGAGGGCAGATAAAGAAGCAATGTTGGCGAGAAGAGAGTGCTAGTATCGAAAAAATAAGTGAAGTTACTGTGTTGTCTGTGCCAATGTGTATGCGTGCTGTGTTGGGTAGTCTGCATTAGTACGTGTGTATTGTGTTATCCCTGCCAGAGGGTCTGTTGACAGATAGGCGACGTACCATCATTTGCCCTGTGGCCTATTTTCTCCAGCTACTGACAGGCTTAGCTGCACATTATGTAGTGGCTGAGCACGTAAAAAACACCCATGCAACATACATGTATTTTTTACGCCTCACCACTTCGAAAAGTCACCATCCGCCACAAAGGTTCCGTTTGAGACCACTTGCTCAGTGGGAAGAGTGAAAATTAAGAACTCCCTGCTTGAAACCCTGATGGAAATAGCTACACTGCAGTACTTATACTTTGAGTAGCGCAATACTTAATGCTGCTAATCAGCATGCCGCACTGTGGTAGGGTCAGGCACCTATTTCAAGAACACACAAAGTTCCACCTTAACCAAGAGCATGCATTGTTCCTTCACACTTGTATCCACTATGGATGTTCGCAGAAGCAGCACACTAGTAGTTAAACAGAAAATGTGGGAAACCCTTGCATCTTTTGCCTACTAATGTCTTCAGTATCCGCAGGAAGATGCCCGACAGTCGAATTACGCCTTCCTGCTTCTCCAACTGCACAATGCGTAGGGAAGCCTTAGGGATGGAGTCCAGTCAAAGAACTTCCCAGAATTAGTTTGGCGAGATGCTTTTTAAAGTATTTATCGGACAAATTTTCTGGCTGGCATAATGGCGGGCAAACCATGGCACAGACTTCAATTGTTTGCTAAAAAACTAGAGTTACGGCCTAGGTTATCCCAAACAAGTCACTTACTGTTTTGCATGTGGGACTTGTAGCCATTAACCCTGGGCGGAGTTGGCGGAGTGGGGCTTCGCGGAGCTACGCGAAGTGGGTGAGAAACTACGCCCACCTCCGCACTCCGCGTAGCCCCACTCCGCAAACACCACTGGCCGCCAGCCCCGCCACCCGCCTCCCTCCCGCCCTCCCTAAATACTTTCAAATAAAGCAATCAAATAATTTAAAAAGCACTTACCTTGCCGCCGCTGCCCGCCGCGTCCCCGGGGCTCGCTATCTTCCGTCTTCTTTAGTAACGCGCATGCGCGGGCGGCCGCGCATGCGCATTTTCTCGTGCAAATGCGCATGCGCGGCCGCCCGCGCATGCGCATTACTAAAGAAGACGGAAGACGGAAGATAACGAGCCCCGGGGACGCGGCGGGCAGCGGCGGCAAGGTAAGTGCTTTTTAAATTATTTGATTGCTTTATTTGAAAGTATCTAGGGAGGGCGGGAGGGAGGCGGGTGGCGGCCAGCTACGCTCCGTCTGCGGAGCGTGCGTAGTGCCGCCTGGCTACGCCAGCTCCGCAAAATGCGGAGTAGGCGGCACTACGCACACTCCGTGCACGGAGCGTAGCTGGCCGCCCACCCCTAGTAGCCATGCAGCAAGTCCAGAAAACTGTATTCCACACTAGATTTGTTTGGACTCTGCAGTAAGGGAATACTTAGAGGGGCTAACGAGAAAGAAATCAGCAGGGATGAAACAAGATGGCTTCCTTTCAAAGCTTCTTAAAGTTTCCTCGTGTGGCTTCCACTGCAGAACTTAAGTGAAAGCAAAGAACTCTTGAAGTTTACATACAAAAAAATGTCTGGTTAAACTGCAGCGTATTTATTCATCGCTCTACTTGTGGAGAAGTGTGGCTCAGGGGTTAGAGGCGGCAGACCCGGAAGCCGAGATCGGCCCTGGACCAGGGTTCAATTCCCCGCCTCGGCAGGTCTCGGGCTCAATAATTCCACGGACTCGATAATTCTCGCTCCGGTGCCTACTCGACTCACGGGTTCACACTCTGCGACTCTGGGCAATAGCTTGCTTAATCTCCACAACGGCCCCTCGCGGCGGGATGCCTGGCTTTCACCTTGTGGATACCCTGCCGGGGTTATCTCACAGGGGAATACCAGGACGGGTTCCCTAAGCAAGCGCTTAGATGCCTGCGATGTGGGTGATATGCGCTATATAAATACATGTACATTTACATTTACTCCGTGACAGCGAAGTACAATAAATTGTGGGACTGTTTTTTCATAATTATTGTTACAACTTTTCATTTTACAAAGTGGACGGTGAACAAACAGGATTACCTGCTCAGAGATGGAAGGGGACAATGTTGATGCGAAGCAACATTTTGACCATCAGCCTTACCAAGCTTACAGAAGAGACTAGGAAATGAGGGTAAATAACATCATATATTCCTTGTCCTGAAAATTACGTTATTTTCCCAGTGAGAAAGAAAAGACCCGAACAGCTAGGATTAGAAGACACAGATTAAGAACCTTTCCATAAACGACAAAAGGGAAAAAAACGTACAAACAAGTAACTTTTTTCAATTTTCTAATTTCTTTTGAATTGTTCATAAGGACATTTTGGGCAAAATGGACACATGACCACCTTAACGCATTTATTACAGTACAGAGTACTTTGGCTTCCAGTATATTTCCTACAATTTGCACCAAGAAGCATGCCAGACATAAAATGAGAAGTCCCCAACTTATGTAATTTTTTTTTATTATTCTTTTTCCCGATTATGAAACTATTTTAGAGGCGGTGGTAAAAATCTTCTCGATGGCACTACAAAAAACATCTAAACTCAAAGGGCAAATGAACTACAAAAGCAATTTTCACACTTTTTGGGAAAGAGTTAACCCTAAATGCCAAGTCACTGGATGAAAAGGCCATTTAAGGCTTAGCACCAAGGAGGCAGGCCCTCGGCACATAAGGGGTTTGCAGAGCCTGGTTCACCATCAGAGAAGTCACACAGGGAGGGGGTCTGCTTCCCACCTCTGATCCGCAGAAAAGCTTTATTTACAGCACAGCTAGGCGGGCACGCAGCCCCAAAGCACAATTTATGTCAAGGCGGGTGATCAATAGAGAGAGGATGGGAAGATATCGAATCAACGGCAATAATGTATTTTTCAGCTGAATGCCGGCTCTCCAGCCTGAAAATCAATGCTGCGAAGATGTAATTCTTTTCTCTGCCCTAAAACAGAAACACAGCCTATTCTGCTCGAAATGGATTTGTGCGTTCGCTGTAACCGCGCTTCTGGTGGTGGTGGCCGCAATCTTTGTTCGTGCCCAAGGGAAAGCGGATGAGCACATGACGATGTCAGTACAGCAGGCTAGCTGGTCCTGGCATTTGGAAAAAGGGTGGGGGAAATTAGACATAAGAGCAATCATAATCCTTTGCTGCATAGAAGGTGTGTGATGTCCACCTTATAAAAAAAAAAAAGCTTTAACATTTCTAGGCAAGTGTGCAATGTTAATATTCAGTTTGACAATAGAATGTTTTTTAGACACCCCTGGTGAGGACTAAACTTGGTCAGAAGTAACCATTCAAAAAATCTTCATAGCCAAAATGTTTATCGGGAACACATGAAAATGCTTTTAAAATGTCATCTTCAATTTGCCTTTTCACGAACATGTTTCGTCACATCATATTTTTTTTAAAGGTCTTCAGCATAAACAACAACATGGAAAAAGGCTTCCTCACCCAATGGACTAGTCTTTTACTGTCCACGCCCGGAGGTCAAGATGCCAAAGAGGGGTGACTAGACCCAGTTTTCTTGAGTGAAGTTGGGGGTCACTATGGCCAGAACATATATTTGCTGGTGTGAGTGGACTCCATGGTCTCAGTCAAGAATCTCTCATCTGGTGACACGTTCTCTTGGTCAATATGGATCATTGTGGCTGCTCTCGGGTGAATGCCAGAGAATTTAATGAGATCATGTTGTGAGATCCCAGAGAAAGTGCTCTGCTCTCATCCACATGCACCGACTCAGAGTGCACTGCTTTCATGCTTACCGATGGGTAAATAGGAATTAAATGGATCAGATTCTCAACGAATGACCTTCCCTTGCTGTTCAACACATCATGGGATCAATATTTTTTTTGCCTTCAAACGATTAACAATTATTTATCCGAGGGGGTCATCAATGTTTAGGCTTCTGATGACAATGGCTGGACATGGTATGCGGTAGAAGCAAGCTGGAACTCTCCAACAGCGAGCGCTGAAGTTTGTGAGGGACGCCTGAGGGTGCCACACAACAAATATATCAAACTGTATGCCAACTCTGCTTTCCATCAGTGCATCATCTGTAGACCTGTGTGCTAAACAGGACTACCGGAGGGACAGAAAACATGAAGTGCTGGTACTGTGTCTGTACAATGATGGTGCACAGAAATGGGGTAAGAGGGCTTATGATGGCATAAAGACATTAAATTGCAAATCTTGAAAGTAGAGAGGCTTTGTAACATTAACACTACATAATGATCTACAAAATATATCCACACACACACGCCCCACCCTCCAACCACCAACCTTATATAACTAGCTCTCTCCGTAGTGCTTTACATATTACGTTCTCCGCCTCCTCTGGCCCACTTTATTTATTGCGACTGGTCAGAATCTGCTACAGCGCCGCGCTCAGCGGCACCCCTAGGGAGGGACTTGATCACAGCAGACATGAGGCGAAGCTGGAAAAGCTACAATTTATGAATTGTTTTCCATTGGTTATGTGGCTCAGCTTCCAGGATTTATTACAGAGCGCGGCAGAGAAAGCATCAGAGCCATCTTAAAATATTGATGGGAGAGCTGTGTCTGCTGGGATCTGAGAGACTATCCTTACACCCCACTTGGCTACCTGCTGGCCTCATAGCATGAACTTCATGCTCAGTCGCAATCTGATCTTTCCTTCCTTAAATGTTTCATGCTTCAAGAGAGAAACGCAGGCTCACAAAACAAAGACAGGACTCCAAGTGAACAGTTCTTTCGCTGAGTAATTCTTTTGAGGAAGCAATTCTCTGAGGCCTGAGTTCTTGGAGAAAGCAAATCTTAAGAGGGAGCGATCGATACATGAGCTGTGATAGCTACGCAAGGACTAAGGTTGCCAACAGAATCCTACTACCCCTCTACATCGAAATCAGGGGCTCCAGGAAGTGACATCACAACTCCTTTGACTTCGATCACATTAAAGGAACCGATAAAAGATGTTTGCACTAAATGACTTGACAACTGGATTTTTTTAAGTATCCCTACTGAAAGCTAAAGTCTCATGGTTGCTAAAAACAGTTATTGATCAAAATGCATAAATAAATAAGTTTCTCATCTCTGGTAATACCGCAGTTAGAGTATCCACCAGAAAAAGCGCTACCGAAGGTAAGTTACCTGTATTTTTGGATGGATATTTCAAACCAAAGATTCCTCACCTTTAGAGTAGATACCAAAGTAATAACACCCAAAGGTGAGTGACTTGGACCAAAAAGTCCTGTAGAACCGAAAAGGCGAAATGTCCTTCACTTCGGACCCGACTTGCAAGGCAGTAGTGCTTCGTGAACATATGCACCGATTCTACGTCCCAGACTGGCAGATGTCCAGGGCAGGCGCTCCCTGGTGGAATAGGCTCTCAGACCGTACAAATGCTGCTTTTTGGCTAGGGCAGTTATTAAAGCAGAAGACTAACCCCCTCTTTTGTGCAGTCTAACCTTCACCTCGGAGTACCCCACATAGGCAAACTGTCCACTCTATGGATCCTAGTATGACTGAAGCAAAAGCTTAAAGTTCTTCTGGGGTCAAATCAATGAAGTCTCCCCACCCCTTTTGAGTGCTGAGGATGGTGGAAGAGTGATGGATTGCCTACCATGGAAAGGAGTCACAATATTAGGCAAGAAGTCTGCCTGAGCCCTCTGCATCAGTTTGTCCATAAAAAAGTGGCGCGGTGGTTGCACAGACCGTGCTTGAATCCACTCAAGACGAGCTGCAGTGATCACAATGAAGAACAAGAACAGTCTGCAAGGTCAAAAGACGAAACGAGCAGCCGTCTCGAAGGGTGCACATGTGAGAAATGTCGAGACCAAGTTAAAATCCCACTGTGGCATCACAAACCGTTTGGGAGGAAACGTGCATCTGAGACTTTTAATAAACTGCATCACACCAGGTGACTTAAACAAGGACACTAGGTCCTGTAAACTTACAAAAATGCTGAAAGGACCAAAAATTCCCTTATATAGTGCCAACTGCAAGACCAAGACCAAAACAAACAGGACATCCAACAGTTTGGTTTGTAAGGGGTCTATATTGCAAACTCCACACCAGGTCATACATCTGCCCCAGCGTCCAGGATAGATTTAATCTGGGGACGGGCACCCAGCGTATCCACTACTTCAGGAGGCAAATCAAACGCAGTTAACCGCCACCGCTCAATCTCCACTCATGGAGGTGTGGATTGTGCAGGTTTGGTAAAGGGCCCTGGCATGACAGGAGATCCTCTGGAAGTGGGAGCCCGATGAGAGGGCAGATACTCCTGTCCAGAAGGTCTGGATTTCACATTCTCTTTGGCCCAAGTCAGAAACGCTAGAATGACCTAGGCCCCGTGTTCTTGATCTTCTTCAGAACTCGGAGCAGAAAATGCAGGGGCAGGAAGGCGCACCGGAGTCTCATGGTTCACTCCAGCCAGAATGAGTCTCCTAGTGAATCTTTTCGCAGGAAATCCAATGTGCAAACCTGGTGATAGTGCACTTTTTAACTGTGGCGAAAAGAACTAGCTTGGGTTCTCACCATTGGTGGTGGATGCCCGGCGCCACCTCGGTATGTAGAAGCCCGTTTTGATATGCTTGACATCACCATCGGAGCTCGTCTGCTGTGGCATTCAGTCGATTTGCAACCAGGAAAATGCCTGGACTCCCCTGTCCGCTCATAAGGCACAGCACCTCCTGACAGGAGATCTGGGAACCTACTCTGCCCTGCTAGTTGCAGTACTACATGGTGGTAGTATTGCTCGTAAGAACCTGCACCAACCATAATGGAGGGCAGGCCAGGCGAATGCCTCACAGCTTCAACAAAGTAATATGGAGCTGGCATTAACCCAGAGTCCGCAGACCTCCCCCTCCCACAGGGCACCACTCCAACCCACTAGTGATGCATCAGTCACTATCGTCGGCTCTGGATGGGGGAGGGAGAGGGGCTGGTTGTCAGACCAACCATGTTCAAGGAGCCACCACCGCAGACCATGGGCAGTCCCTTCCGAAATCTGGATGGACTCTGCTAGATTTCCACAGTTGGGCCCCCTCTGAGACTGCAAATTCCATTGCAGAACCCTCGTGTGCCATCGGAAACAGTTGACCGCGAAAATGGGAAGGCTAAGAGGCCAAGATGCCTCAGAGTTGCTCTAAGTAGGATCCAGCACCGAGGCTGAAACATCAGATCAGGATCATAGCTTGAATGCCCTGGACTTGCTGCAGTCGAGGGAACGCCTTGAATTGCACTGTATCCAGGAAAACGCAACTAATGACAATGTCTGTGAGGAAATTCAGGGGGGACTAAGACTTTCTGCTTATGAACCTCAACAATGCCAGAGCTCCCCGTCGTCTGGGGGTGGCCTACAACTGGCTGTGGTGAGCCTGGCCTTCAACAGTGAGTCATCAAGGTGGGGTAAACAAAGCACTCAGAACCTCCGAAGGTGTGCCCCGAACACCTCCATCACCTTTGTGAATACCTGAGGGGCACTGGTGAGGCCTAAGGGGAGCACAGAAAACTGAAAATGCTCCTAACCGACCTCGAACCAAAGAGACAAGAGCGGTTGAAGAGCATATCCTTAAGTGAAGCGTGCACATCTCCTTGCTTTTGTTTGGAAATTATAAATCCAGTACTTGAGCTGCCCTGTGAACTACAACTTTGAAAGAAGCCCTTTCTTCAGCAGGTGGTCCAAGCGGCGAATCCATCCCTTTATCCAGGGAGATATCAAGGGCACAGGCCTATTGATGAAAATGTATCCATGAATTCCCAAGTACAAGTGGTAGCGGACTCATGCTTTGGAGTGCTTAAAATGCTTCGGCAATTCCTGCCCCTACTAATGGTAACACATAGAAAGACTGTGGTCCAGGTGCTGGTTCTTTCCAGGCTGGACTACGTTAACAGCCTTTATTTGTGAATCCCTGAATACCTGCTGACACGTTTACAAGTAGACCAGAATGCAGCGGCCAGGGCAATTCTTATGCTCGGGACCAGAACACGGATGTCCATTCACCTGAAAGCCATTCATTGGCTAACGATCCGCAAGCGATTATATTCAAGTCCATGGTCCGGACCTTTAAATCTCTTCATGGGTTGGGGGCCCCATACCTCAGTCCAATTCTACTACCCGTGTCGTGCTCCGAGGTCAGCGGCACTCCACTTAGCTTGCACTCCCAAATCATTTCATGCTCGAATTGGAGTTCGCTTGTTCCAGGTACAAGCTGCAAAGCTTTGGAACAGCCTCCCCCTGGATCTTAGACAGATGCAGGGCCTTCTCCCTTTTAGGAATTCATTGAAAACCTGGCTATTCCAACAATAGTGCGATACTAGTAAGTCTAGTTCTTCGTTAGCCCCCACACAGCATCCGTAGCGCCGGGACACTATCGAGTAGCCGTGCGCTTTACAAGTCCATAACATATTGCATGTCAGTGTAGAAGTTTCAATCAGCATAATGGGGCGGGAGCTCACCAACATCTTTCGGGAGTACCTCGGTCAGAATAAGAACCAAAAAGATAAAGGAGGCTCTTCTTGGTGCAATTGCCTTGAAAGAGGTGTCAGTGCCGAAACAGGCTGAATGAGAAATGGTTGTGCATTCGTTGTTTGGGTTGGGCATTGGAACCATAATGAAGTTATCTCCAGTCAGCACTGGAGACATCTGCACCAGCGTCAAGAATATGTGGCCCAGGGCAGGTGTAGGTGCCAAAGGCAGTGTTAGTACCGTAGACAGTGCACAGTCCGAAATGGGTCCTATGGGGTCAGTGGATGCCAGGGGAGGTCCTACTGGTGGAAACCCAATTGGAGGCCCCTTTGGAACTGTGTGGCTCGGAGGCGCACCTGAGGAAGCAGGTAAAACGCTGAAGATCTGCACCATGGCCTCTCTGAAGGCTTCCACTAGTTGCAGCATCGCCAATAGCCTGGGGAATTTGGACACTCTGGAATCAAGTGGGAAAACAGCTCTGTGTTCAGGGACCCTGGGGTAGACAAACTAGTACTGAGACACCCTCATGTTCTCTCCTTGGAGAGGAGAGGGTGGTGGGATGGAGACGTATCCCACTTCACTTTCTTGTGTTTTTTGATTTCAACTTTGACTAACTGGAAAACTTTGACCTTGGCGTGGACTTTTCGCTACACCGGCCCGGGAATGAGACCGTGTCCGCACCTGCAGCTAGTAGTAGGAGCTGCATGAAGGCTTCCTCTTCTTCTAGTGATTTGCAACATACAGCTTTGCCCCCTGGTCCCAGATTGCTTCAGGATGCATAAGTGTCCACTTGTTGCGCAACTTCGAAACGTGGCCCCACAGAGGCACACTTTATGCGGGCCCGTGAGAGACATTTGTTTCATGCTGTCACAGTATGGTATTAAGCCTGCCATTTTAGGAGGGGACATAGTGCCTTCTTAGTTTTTCTTTTTAAGACCGATGGAAGTAGAAGCAGAGCTTCGGATCCACGTTAAAAGGCTTGAAAGAAAGGAATGGATGTTAGCATGTATGGGAGGTGCGTTTTCTTTGTGTTTTATATAGCACAAACTAGACCCGAAGATATCAGCTATCTGAGCGCTTTATATGAGCACCAGTTTCGTTACAGATGGACTCATTTATTTTTGCTGGGCACCGGAAATTAAGTGATTTGCCCAGAATCACAGGATGTTTAGCATTGTTGCAGAGACTCGACCCCAGTTCCACAGCTTCGAGGTCCACAGCTCTAGCCGGAAGGCTACATCCTCTCTCTGCTTATATGTGGCTTTCCTGCATCACCTCTGTAGCGGTACAGATCTGTTACGGATTCGCATGAGCCACCTTGCAGCACACTGGAGCATCGCTGACCTATCCGGTCTGATGTTGGTAAAATATTCTAAAGGTGAGGAATTTGCGATTAGAAGTATCCATTAGAAACCTAGCTACTAAAGCTTGTAAAAACTAAGCAAAGTACTTAATCAAAAAACGTGTCCACTTGCAACTGCCTTCCCTAGACAATTTAAGATGCGTACTCCTAGAAAGGGTGAAAGAGGTACAATGTGTGCCAAAAACAGATCTCATTTACCGTTGGGTGTAAATGTTTAAGGTAAAATAATGACCCGATATATAAATATTCCGCCACCATCAACCATCTCTCACAAAAGCAAATAGTACCTCCGCCCTTGTCGATCGCCAAATGCCACAATTGAGGAATATCACCACTACTGCTATTTTAAGGACTATCAAGGAAAATTACACCCTTCCTTAAGGTGCCTTCAAACACTAATAAAGCAACAAAGTTGATATTACCAAACTCAAAAAATAAATCCGAAATCACCAGACCGAGAAATACAGCAGCCTTGTTTCTGGGTTTTCATACAAAAAGTACTCTAAAGCAAAATAAGCGAAAAGCAAGCGGAGTTATTTTACAATATTTATATTTTCCAAGCCTGGGCAGTGAACTCCGCTCGCGGAGTTTGCAAAGTTTCCTGCACTCCGTGTTACGAGAAGCTCGCGGAGATCCCAAAAACTCCGCTTCGCGCAGCGTAGTGGAGTTTTTTTTCCTCGCTCGCGTTCACCAATGTCAAGTTGGCGAGCGCAAGCGTGGAAAATAACCCTCCCGGCGAGATTTCTGAAGGCGGGGGTCCGGTTTCTCATTGAGAGTTGTCGCGTATGCTCGCCACCGCTCACGTGGAGAAACTGCCCGTTCACGTTGAGAAACCTGCTGTTCGAGTAAAAATCGACATGAGCGGCAGAAAAGGTAAGCTTGCGCTGTGCATGGTGCTGTTCGCAATGATTGCACAGTGTGGACAAGCATCCGGCACTGTGCACTCACCTCAAACAGCATTTTTCTACCCTACTCGGCCGCTCGCAGAGCTCCGCATAGTGCGGCGGAGTTTTTTTGGCACTTTGCATAGCTTCGCGTAGTGCAACCCCGCGAACTCCGCCCAGGGTCAATATTTTCAAGTTCCCATGCAGTCTATCACCATCGCGTGCAGCACCTATGTATGCTATTTTGTCTCTGGCTTGATTTTAGTAATAGATCACTTTGTAGGTGCATTGAGTCACTGAAGGCCTGATATCTCCAACTTCAAACTTAAGGGGCTTTGGTCAGAGAAGCACTTCTGATCTAGGGGTGATTTCCTAAATGCAGCAAATGTTTCCCACACTTTGTGGAACAACTTCAACTAATTTACCAATTACTTCATATTTGCTTACATTGCTGTACTTTCTTAAACTCATCATGCATCTATTTAGCCTGGGATCTAGCCTAATCAAACGTGTGATTTCAGAAAAATAAATGAAATGTTTTTTATTACAGTAAAAGAAAAGGAAGGAGACTAGATAAGAGGGAAAAATGCGGTTGCTCGCAACATTAGATCTCTGTTCTAGCAAGCTCTAGAGAGATTGATTACTTGCCTTTGTGATAAGAAGGCTGCAACACCTTCACTGTTATATGATGGTAAACCTTGAAGAGCATGCCACTTTTTACCTGTGTATACAAAATGCCCATGTTCGTTTAAACTCGTCGCCGCTGCAGATACTACAGCCAGGGACTTGGACTCACCTTCGCAGCAGCAGCTTGGGGTGGTTCTTGCTCTCCAGGTTCTTCTCGATCAGGTCAGAGAGCAGCTGCTTCAGGACACCCGTGGCGTACTCCATCTCCCCCTGCAGTGCAGTCATGATCAGGGATGCCACATTGCCTCGGTCGCGCATGGAGAAGCTGCGCTGAGCTTCGAGGGTACGGATGAAGGTCAAGAGGAAGTGCTTTTTGGTCAAGAGCTGTCCGAACAGGGTCAGGGACTTCTCAACGTTGGCCTGGACCTGAAAAGTAAAAATGACACCACATTAGATGAGACTGGTCCATAAGAGCACAATAAAGTGAGTCAAACCTACATTTCGGGATACCCTACTCTCCCACCCTGACAACAGAAGTGCCATGTCGCGTACTACCTGCATATGTGCTAAAAAGGGTGACGTTGTGTGAGCTTAGCTTGCAACCGGTCTTGATATTTCATTTACTCCATTCTCAATTTTTCAAAAGCAGGGAGTCGAAAAGTTGATAAGACAAGGAAGTCTATACGCCCCCCCTTCCCATGACTATTCACCAGCTATTACATCTCCTCAAAAGACCACTGACGCCTTTCCCTATGTAGGTCCACATCTTTATTCCCCGTCCATCACCCATATGACACCAGAACTCATCTACAGAGGAATAAGAAAGAAGTGATGATGATGCTGGAGGCACTAGGGGTGGGTGTCTGAAAAGTTTCAGCGCTCTGGCCATCATCTCCTTGTGTTTGCTTGGTTCGCCCTAAGTTGGCAGGGTATGCCCAGACGGGGGTTCCATGCTCACTTTGCCACTGGATTCAAGCTAGCCTGGCTGATGAAGGGTGTTACCCAGAAACCGGTCCCAGGATGCTTGTTTACGGTCCAGGAAAGACCTGGCTTGGCAGTTCAGGCTGGAATGTTCCCATGAGGCACAGGGTCAAGACTGATTTGCATTTAGCTGGGTCTGAAATGAGGAGGTGAAGTGAGCTAAAGAATGATGATGGACTCAACCCAGATCTGTGACTGGGGGCGAGTGCCTGAAAAGTATCAGCACTCCGTCCATCATCTCCTTGCGTGGGCACTAGGACATAGCCCATCAATTAGGACTGCTCTGCCGACACTGGGTTGAGTAACTCTTCTAATCAATATTCCAACATGTGGCAAATGTATAACAAGATACAAGATAGCAATCCGGTGTTCTCGTTTTACTTGCATCTTCATGACCACGTCCAATCCTGGGTCTTCAGTTTTACCCCGGCAATGTCTGTATTGTTGTTTGGTTTTTAGCGCCACTGTGTTTTTTTTTACTAATGTACTGAAATAGTGATCTTAATAATAGGGGTTATTGATACCCAGCTGAACAAAATTTATTTTATCAAAATAAGGAAAATCGGAGACTGCAGTTCTGAAAATTAAACCAGGAATTAAACCTAGATCTTTTGGACAACAGCAAAAAGGTGGAAAGTTTAGACGGAGTTATTCTTAACAACTATAATTTCCTCCATTGACAATTCCATTTCTATTTTTAACCCAAATGCAAACAAGTTATAATTGTGCCACAAAGGGAGCAGCCCACCTAAATTGCTAAATAATAGTTTTGGTCAATGATAAATCCCAGAGCACACGGTAGTACCCTAATAACCCCCAAAAAAAATTCACTTTACTCCTCACGCCCACCACCCATGGCTAAAGCTTTGTTCGGAGTTTCCATCTACTTAACATGCTTGGGTCATGTACAACAATTACTAAAGTATTAAATAGACTCTAAAGTGATAAATGTCCATAGTTTCAAGCCCTCTTAAGGTTTGCGCTCCCACTCAATCCCTATTTTTGCTGGTTGTTTCTGAGACACCCCCATCCTGCATTTAGCCATCTGGGGATGTGGTGTCCAGAAATGGACCCAACACTTCATACGCGGCCTCAGTGTGGATGTGTAGAGGGCCACGGTTGCAATAGCGACAAGAAAGTGGGGGTGGGTGACTTACGCACTTGTCTAAGCTCTGCTCTCCTATCTGAAAGCCCAACAATTACTTTAACCCTTTGTGTGCTCAGGACGGCCCCCGGCCGACCTACGTCACACTGGGTGTGTGCTCAGGACAGCAGGGGGCCGTCCGAATTCTGCTGCTTCCCCAGCGTGGGGCAAATTCCACGCCTGTGCGGAAGAATTAATTAGTGGGCGGAGTTCGGACGGCCTCTGGCCGACCTGAGCACGCAAGGGGTTACACCCCCTAATTGATTCCCTGCACCACGGGGAAGGGGTTAATGAGGAGCAGCAAACTATTCCAGGTTGTACACAACTTCGAATGCATAGGGGCGAGAAAGGGTTGTAGCATAAGACGTTTTAGAAAAGCCAAGTTAAAGGGCAGTTGAGATGGACACGGAATGTCAACATTGTTTAGTTAACAAAACTTAAAGACAAAAAATGTACAAGCTAAGGTAGTAATTTAATAACCTCACCTCAAAAACTTTTGAGTATTTATATATCTTAGCCATATGCACACCCTTCAAGAGAAGAGGACTTTATTATGAACAATTATCTTAAGTAAAATAGGGAAGCCCCTCTCCCTGGGCATCCACAGACACTATAATTCCAGTAACCTTGAACATCTGGACTGCAGAGACGAGGAAGGCACTCTTTTGGAAACAAGCAGCGCATCATCAGGTAAACATCAGTTTGATATTCTGGCTCGAACCTCGCCTCTATTAAATTAGTTCGGATATTAGTCCTTCCCCGAGTGCTCTCTGCAGCTGAAGAACATCCACCTGGGATATTAATCACTGAAGTATTGATAATTAATTCGCCGGGTACGTTCGCAGCTCCTCGCAGGCACGGATTTTTCCAAGTGCTTGGAACTATAAAAAGAATCTGGCATGTCTGCAGGAGTCTCTGACTCGGAGAGCTGGCAGCATACCAAGGGAAAGCTGGTGACACAGCAAGAAGTCACTTTCAATCAGATGGATGCAGAGAGAAGAGATTGGCAGTGCTCTAAGGTATGTTAAATATCAGGGTACCTAAAGACGGTGGCCAATCGTGCCATAATTCACAGAACAAAGCCACCCATGCTTTGGTTTAATGTAACAAAAAGATTAGCATGTCTCCTCTGTGTTTGTGATACATCCTCACCACATCACCTGATTGGGGAAGGGGGGGTATTGTGTGCTAGAAGACATGGAGCTGCCACATTAGGTAACTTCTAAGAGGGAAGTGCCCCCCCCCCCACCCCCACTGCACTTGGCATCACCACTAACATGCCAAATAGGCCTAAAACTGCCAAGGAAGACTCTACACGGATCTGTATTATTCTGTTCGAACTCTATGACTATGTATTTCACCTGTATTATTGACGCTACTGACTATCTATGCACACATTTACCTCTCTGTTCGAACTCTATGACTATGTATTTCACCTGTATTATTGACGCTACTGACTATCTATGCACACATTTACCTCTCTGTTCGAACTCTATGACTATGTATTTCACCTGTATTATTGACGCTACTGACTATCTATGCACACATTTAACTGTAATATTTATATTATTGATGTGCTGTACTACTTTGCTCCCTCACGTACCTACCCTTCCCACTTATGTTTAATTTCACTCTCTTGTTGGTATTCCCGGCTTTGTAAAGCACTCTGATATCTGCAAAGATCTTGTTCGCGCTATATAAAACTTTCAAAATAAATAAATAAATAAACCATCTTCGCCCAGCATTCCAAAACACCAATTTGCATTCAGAGGCCCCATTCTGCTTCCTCTGTGAGGTAAATGAACAATGCGGAATTAAATATTTAATCAGGCTTGCTGTCGCACCGGGTGGGGGCGAAGAGGAGGGGGTGCTCGGCGTTAATGATGTTCGTACTTGGCCTGGAATTACTGCTGGGGAAAGATTCATGTTCAAGTGTAATAGCGGTGGCGGCACTTGTTCTGATTAAAGAGCTGAATAAAAGACAACCTGATTAAACTTGTATTAGGCCCACAGCACTATATTGGTTTTATTTAATATTTCGTCTGCCGTACAACAATCGCTGCCCCCGTGTAGCTGTAATATCTTCAAATCCCATTAAGGGAGAAGCTCAAACTCAACACGGACAAGACGGAAGGAGCAATCTTCGGCAAAGACACCTCAGTTCTGGGACTCTACCTTGTGGACTCCCCCGCTTCCGAAGAGCGACCTCCGGCGGCAGATCGTTCTCCCACCTCGCCGCCAAGACCTGGAACACCCTCCCCATCAACCTACGGCAGACCCAGGACCTGCTGACCTTCAGAAAACTCCTCAAGACTTGGCTTTTCGAGCAGTAGCAGCATTCTCCACCCCAGCGCCTTGAGACCCTCATTGGTTAGTGCGCTTTACAAATTATATTATTGATTAATTGAATGATTCGTCTGCCGAACTCTGACCCAGAGGCCACCCATGCAAAGCACCTCTGAATAGGAAATGACAACAAACTCACCGTGGCTGGCCAAGTGAATGCAGCTCGGTCTCCTGCTTCCACAAACTCAAAATGCTCAACAAGATCTTCAAATGGCTCCCATCGCCCCACAACACTCGCAGAAGCGTCACCTAAGCCCTCATCATCAGCATGTTGGACTACGGCAATGCACTCTATGCTGGAATCAACGCTCAACTGACCAGAAGACTCCAGACCATACAAAACTCAGAGGCCAGTCTCACTCTCAACCCCCGACCCCACACTCGATCACATCAAAGAGCTCCACTGGCTCCCAAACTACAAACAAACATTCTTTCAACTCTTCACACACACATGCAAACAATATTGGCCGCACATACCTCCACAGCTACATACACTTCCACAAATGTAACAGACAGCTTCTCAGCTGGACTCCCCTAGACTGCTGCATATTCAGAACTAGATCTAGAGATCTTGGCTTCTCCTATCTCACTTCGAAAGCCGTGAACGGCAAGCACTGCACATCAGAGCCGCCGCCTCAGCTCTTGATTGCTGCAAAGAAACTGAAGACCCGTCTCTTCACCTAGCACGGACCGTGGCTCGAACCATACAACGCTTCAATGCCAGGATACCCTCCCTGGTGAGTTGTGAGCTATATAATTAAACATAACAAAACAAAAGACAAGGGTGTTAAACTTCCTGTTAACTCCAAGCTAGCCAGAACCTTCCCAGGATCCCTCAAGGCCTGTTGTGCTACGTAGGAACCTTCAACTGCTGTTCTCTCAGAATCCCTGGGCCAGCTCAACTCTTCAGCAATACTTGGGCCACTGCATTCCAGGGAAGCAGGGATGCTCAGTCTATTGTACCGTCCACAGTGCAATGAAGCAGGGATGCTCATTCTATTGTACTCTCCACGATACAATGAAGCAGGGATGGTCAGTCTACTGCGCTGGCTAGACCCAGAGGTATCAGAGCACTTTACATAAGGAACAGCAATTTTTAAAATTATTTATTCGAGTTTTATATAGCGCTGGCTAGACCCGGCCACCCAAGCCATTGTGATAGTTTCGGGGGCCAGAAATAGTCCAAAATGTCACACTTGTAGGAGTGTGGTGGTTAGTAGTTGCGCTGTTACTGTTATTGGCATCATGACAGTGTCAATGTGTGGGCTCCTGACGAGAGCCCTGGCACTTATTTTTTTTTACAAATTAAGCACTGATTGAAACAGTAATGCTCATTCAAGCTGTATTCGGTATTATAGTTAAAAAGATACTATATTCTCCTTCATCAGGCCCAGTGAGGAATGAATGCCCAGTCCCACGGCTCTCTCTAGTGCAGTAAACTTGGAGTACAGAGTCCTGCTGCAACAAGCACACCTCACTGTTGGCTCTAGTGACATAGGAATGGCATTGCCTGCTGTCTAGATTGCAAATACCTTAGACTCAGTCCAAGTCACCAGTGTGGAGCTATAGTGACTTGTGTGGACGACCACAGCTGCCCTCCTCTTATCTCCGGCCATCAAAGCCCTCACAACACTCAAATGACGTCATTTCAGCCAGTAAGAGAGATGATGGCTTCGGATGTGATCTGAATTATGCACACTCTGGATTCTACAGTGTGGCAGACACTGCAACAGGATGTCCAGCTGCCAGTCCACACATCCACAACTATCAAACTGTAAACACAACATGGAAACATTAAAAAACGTAACTCTTAGCTGCAGGACAAGAAGTTGCCATGGCTGAATTGTACCAAATGCCTTACCTTGCAAGTTAAAAAGAGGAATTTTGCAACTACAGGGTACCAGTTTCACATAGTAACTTTTTTACTCAGTGGTGGACGGGTTTACATGGAAAATGTAAAGCTCCTCTCCAGGCTCGGTGATAAGCCATCGAATACCCTAAACCCAGTGGCGTTTAGGTATCGCTGACCAGTCAAAACCTCAGAGCCAACAGACCAGTCCCTCCCCTAACAGAAGTTAAGTCAAGCTGTTGCACTGTGTTTCCATCGTACGCTGCTTTTCTGTATCGCAGGTTCACCAATTACTTGGCCTTTTGGTGCTGATGAAGCATCAGTGGTCCTCCACAGAGGTCGCTCTTAGCTTGGAGCCAAGCTGATAAAGGCTTGTATCTAAATCAAGCAGACGGAAGGCTGGCAATACTTTGGGTCGTTGGTCTTTGCTTTGCGGGAGCTGTGACTTTTAGGAAACCAGGGCACGTGTACGGTTGTTAGTGGATCAGTAGTCTACTAAATTGATATGTCGCGCATACATAGCGACAAAGAGCAACATGTTTTGTTGAAACTCAAACGTTTTAAGGTCTTCAAGTAAAGCCCTTTTAATTTGACTAATTTGCATGTGTGATATACCTGCGTATTATCTGGGCTTTCAGCCAGCCCTCTTCACTTAGCCATTGGCTAACTTCATTGTCCGTGATGGCATTCTGCCCTTTCACAAGGAGCAAAACCAACCACAAAGTAGTTCCCTTAAGTGTCAGGGAGTACTATGGTAAAGTGTGCTTCTGAGACCCAAAAAATATTGTTGCTTTTAGCCAACTTTTTTTTGTTTTGACGAGGGCCTCTCAGTTCCCCCAAAAAATAGGGATTTGCCAAAAATAAACCTGGAAAAACAAATCTAGCACTGACAAAATCTCAGCGACTAGACCTTGGATCACACCAGTATGGTACACCAGACGTACTGGCTTTGCCAATGCTTATTTTGATTCTGGAATTTGTATGAGAGAGACCAGTGGTTGTCAACCCAGAGTAAACCACCTTTGCTTGTCGGCAGTGGCCAAGCCTCCTGTCTCGACTTTAGCAAACGGCAAAGTCTGAATGCAAATTTACTGTCTGCGCTTCAACTAGGAGTCTGTCCGGCTCCTAAAATTGACAACAGATATTTCTCCTGCTCCGTTTATGACACCATATTCTCTAGTTTTAAGACCACAAAATAGTCTGCATTTTTATGAACTCCTCCTATAAGTCTCTAGTAATGTAACAGAGGAATCAGGGCTTGGAGCCCATCACGTCTGCATATCCCTTGTTCAAAACCAATTAGCCAATTCTAATCCGAGACAGCATTGCTCACCCTAAATACTGTCAAAGTCTGTGCATGCACTTTGGTCAGGTTCGCACCAGAAAGTGCAGGGCAGTCGGAAGCCAACTAGCAAGTGCCCCCTTCCCCAGTCACATCTCCGTGCATGCGCAAGGAGGAGAGCACCCACCTCGGAATAGACAAGCAGGCACATTAGACAGCCGCGTGTCGGAGGGAGGATCACAGCGGTCGACAATCAGCAGGCCTATAGGGCAGCACTATGGAAGATAAACGGACCTCAGGCCCACCCCTTTGGCATTCCATTGGATGTTAAGTTACTGGGTCTGGAAGAGCATTACAGAAATCTTAAGGGGCCAGTAGCCTTCCTAAACAACCAAAAAATAACTAATTTAAATGATCCGCATTGGTTCATCCCTTATCCTAGAGGTGCTCGTAACCGCAGCAAGGGTTAGGTGCCATAAGCAGTCACAATGGGTATGAAGGCGCAGTCTGCACGGACAGCAAAGAAAGGCCACATCAGATGTACAGCCAACAAAGGGAAATGTTCCTGCGTGTCAACATTGTGGTCTCCCGTACACGACAACAGTCTCACCTCGCGTGAAAAGCATAGCGGATCCATAGATGCGCCTTTTTAAATGTTTAGATCTCGGTTTCACAGATGTGCAAGCCTAGGGCTGCTAATGTTGAAATGCTGATTAAAAGAAAGCCAATTTGGACCATTAAAGTAATATTAGTGAATAGTTTAACTTATCTTGAAAATCCTCTTGAAGGGCTACTTCTATCAATTTTCCAGCAGCAAAATCGCTTTTTAACGACTTGCAAACTGTATTGTATTGATTCCCAATCCACACTTGGGCTAGATTTGCTGCTGTTCCCAATGTGTGCATTAACATTAATGTTACAATATCATGTACATTTGAGCTATCGCTGTGGGTGTGGCTTTACGCAAGCGCGTGGGAAGGAGGTTGAGTAGGAGGGGGCTCTACAAGGCCCCCATTTTGTGCAGAGAAGAGATCCAGGCAGATGTGGATGGGAATCGGCTTCTGCCATGGCTGCCAGAGGCCCCTAGTCGCAGTAATTAGCTGGGACCAAATTACTTATCGGAAGGAGCGCTGAAGCCCGCGTCAGGACGAATTAATCAGCGGGGTCAAATAGGTGGCCGCGGCACGGGTCGCTAGCCAACTCTCCAATCACAGGCAGCAAAAAGCCAGCTAAGTGGAATTGGACTCAGATTAATGCAAGGACGCATGCACTAAATTAGGCAGATGAAGGCGCAATGAGTCACGGAGGAAAGCGGGCACAGCATCTATGGCGGGGGAGGGGACAGCGCAAAGTGGGAGACGACCCAAGACAAACCTACTGGAAACGAGTAACCAATCATGCAGCAAACAAAAGCAATTGAATAAAGCAAGTGCAGTAGAAGATGATGGCCCTGATATTAATATGACGACTGGTTATGATGTCAATGCACGGCGCCACAGCGCGCACACAATTCTTCCCACTCACATAAATGCCAGAAGAGAAGCAAAACAAGAGGGGAAAGTTAGCATAAGATGGGGAAGAGGTAGAAGAGGGGTGACAACTAGAGGAGGTAGAAGAGGGGTGACAACTAGAGCAGGAGAAAGGGATTTCAGGTAGACCAGGAAGTGCCAGAGGAGGGGCAGCTAGACCAGGAAGTGCCAGAGGGGCATCTGAGCCAGAAAGTGCCGGAGGAAGGGCATCTGAGCCAGAAAGTGCCGGAGGAGGGCCATCTGAGCCAGAAAGTGCCAGAGAAGAGGCATCTAGGCAAGAAAGTGTCAGAGGAGGGGCAGCTAGGCCAGAAAGTGCCAAAGGAGGGGCAGCTAGGCCAGAAAGTGCCAGAGGAGGGGCAGCTAGGCCAGAAAGTGCCAGAGGAGGGGCAGCTAGATCAGGGGGAGCCTTATAAGTGATGAAAACTCAAGCAGGGTATGCCCGAAAAATGGATGGCAAACATACAGCAGCTAGAGCAGGAGATTTGGCCATGGGAGAAGGACAAAGGATGGCAAACAGATGGCACAAACAGATGGCGCCTACAGAAAAGAGGAGAAGCTACAATGGCAGTCCGAGGAGTGGTTGTAGGACAGGTCGAGAAGTTGATGTATGACAGTTTGTGTCAGGGTAGAGGTTGAGGTGGTAACGTGAGAGAGCAAAGTATTTCCACTGGAGGGGAGAAACCAAAGGATGCCAGTTCGTACCGAGTGAGGCCAGAAGACGGGTGTTCGAGCAGGATATGGGGGATGCCAGCTTGATTATGAGAGGACAGAAGGTGATGCATCCAGAAGTGGGGTACAAAGAAAGGAAAACTGCATAGCTGATGGAGTGGGTTATCAATAGCATGTTTGAAGACCCACTAGGCCCCAATCCACTTCTGCTCAAAAGAGAACAGCGGCCGTGTCGAGCAATGTGAAAGCTAGTCGCACAGTACTGCAGTCCCTTGCATGCAGGTTTCATGCTCGCCTTACCTCCATCTCCTTCAGCACCGGGTGGTCTTCGATCCCTGGGAAGAGCACCCTCATGGCGTAGGTGCGATAGTCCAAGAAGGGAATCCCAGCCCCGTCCAGGTCGTTGGTCAGCTCGTGAATGTCGGTCTGCAACTCCGCAAAGGCTGGAGAGGAAGGAAAAAAACACATCAGGATGAAAGAGCAAACCGCAGTATCCCCGCTGCAATGTAACATACTACAGCAGAAAATCAAAGAAGAATCATGTCTGATAGAATGCACCCAGTGTCAGTTTAACTAAAGTTCAAGTTCTTCAACAATGAAAGAAGATAAATACTAAAAACAGATCAACAGATCTAAAAAAAAAAAAAAAAAAAAAAAAGAAGTTTACACTTCAAAAAACTGTAAAAAAAGAAACCATGCATGACAAACCTCAAACCGAGATGGAACCCAAAACGGTAGGAAAATGTTTAACAGTTCTTGAGAGAATGTCATTGATGTCCTCCAGGTCACTGGAGGGCAATTATAAGATTATAATTCCGGACTATTTAAAGACAAGTAGCAGGAAAACCCTGATCAAACCACCCCTATCACAGTCCAAGATTAGCAGACCACGACAGGACCTTCCATAGTTCAATGGAAGGCCAGTCTTGTGGAGAGAAGAGTGTGTCTCCAATTTCCCACAGCCTCTTCCAACCGAGATTCACTATTGAAAAGGCCAGAGCACTACTTAAGTCACTGTGCTTTGTGGGCCGAAGGTTCAGGGATACACAACAAGCTAAAATAGCTCAGTGTTTACCTACTGGCATCCTCAACAGTGCTCAGGTGGGAAAACAGCAGCCGACATTACTCCGCGTACTGCTTGAAGCAGAAGGACACTAGAGGACAAACGCCATTCTTAGAGAGGAATACACTGGTATTTGGTCTTAATGGTGTGCCTCGCAACATTGGGCATGCAGAAATTCAGGAACCCTCTAAATGTGTAACAATGAGGTGTACAGTAAACTTTGTGGTTTAGAGTAAACATAGTAAAAGACCAGTCGCAGACCGGGCTCGGCATGGTCCATGCCAGATGTTTAGCATTACCTGTAACTGTTCATTAATTCTATTTAGTTTAATAGGAAGCAAATGTGTAGGTCTCACCTACCAGACCTCTCCGCTTTCCTCCCCATCAAATCTTGGCACCCACCTCCCAGAGCTCTATGGCGCCCCCTACTTCCGCGCTTGCTCTCCCCCTTGTGTGCTGCTTTAAGTTATATTCCACCTGCCCCTACCCCATGTGCTATGTGTCGCTTCCTCACAAGCCCCGCCCACCTCTCGTCCACAGCTTCCTCCTAATGAGCTTTTTAAACATGGTTTTATAAATTTCCCTCCCCTTCTCCCTTCATTGCTCCCCTAACACTTGTTGTCAAACAAAACACAAGTGTTCAGCTGGGCTGGGCTGGGCTGGGCTGTTCAAGAAGTGCTTTGGGCAATTCTAATTGATTTTATTTACTGATCCAACAGGCGTTCGCCTTCTTGGATTAATAATTTTAAAAAGCCAATTGCTATCCTACCAATCAGTAGGCGAGTGCATACGTCATCCTGCATGCGCGGGCCTGCTGAACGATGAAAGGTTAGTGAGTGACATCATGATGCATGGCCTCACGTAATGGTGTATTTTTGCTTTTATTTTTTCGGGCAATGCTGTACATCATTCTCAAAAAGTATTTCCAAAGCCAATAGATCTCAAATGTGAGAGCTCGTAGCTTTGACAATGCTTGTTCTTACGTCAACCTCTTGAAAACTTGGCAGAGGGCGGGCCTTTCGAAATGCATTCAGAGCCACTGGTCCAGGTTCGTGGCCCTGTAAACCTTCTGATGAATCACTTGCTGCTGCTTGTCATCACTGTCCACATTTAACGGAACCCAGTTCTTTTTTATTTAAATTGCTGAAGGCTTATCGATCTGAAGGAATTTCCCAAGAAAAAACAAATTGCCTTTAGCAGTGCTCAGTGAACCCTGACGCAGCCCTTTGTTACTTGCAAGAAATGAAAAGACCCCGTGATGAACGTGGTCTCTTCAATCTCAATTCATAAAAAAAATAAATTAAAATACTGAGGGGGCAGTGGCAAGGGATGGGGGTTCTGCGACAGACGAGCATAGAGGGACAAAGGAAACGACACCTTATCTGGGGGAAGGAGAGCGGTATCCGAAGGCATCTTCGGTTTTAATTAAAAGCCCATTTGTTTTATCTCTTGCTGACACGTGGCGCGTGCGCGGGCACGTTTCACGCCCATGGGCCGGTCGCCGATGGCAGGGTCGCGGCCCCGGGCCTGGGCTCGCAGCGATAATGGCCAATTAGGCCCATCTGCCGGAGCCGCAAAGCGCCCTCTCCAGGTTCACAGCAACCTCCCGCTTCTAATGAGCCGGTGGGGCGCCTCTGCGCCTCTCTTCCCCGGGGGTGTTGGGAGAAGGAAAGGGATGCGCAGAATCCCTCCTCTGTAAACGGCGTCAAGGCGGGGGTCCGTGGAGGCCAACGTATACCCCCCCCCCTTTCCGAAGAATGGTAGATGCCATGTCAGCGAGTGCCACAGGTGCTAGGCTACACCATGTGACCTGAGAGGGGACCACTTTTGCAGCTTATAAACAGAAGGGGGTGGATGCGGCCACAGCAAGAGGCGGTGCAGGGCTGTGCACTCAGTGCAGTAGCTGGACCTCAACCATCACGATTTTTTCCACCCCTCTTCTCGCCCGGTTGATGAAAACCTACAAAGTGACAGGTATAAGGGCACGCTGCCCTCGCTGCTAGTGGGCATGTTCTCAGCAAGTTAACAGGTAGACCCCAAGCGTTGTGCTCACCTGACCAAATTTTGAGATCCTGAGCAGACGAAGATCTTTCCTGCGCTATGTGTGCTTACGGAAAGCGCTTCCATGCTAGTATAAAGCACTAGAAATCTGGATATTAATGCATGCATGCAATTAGTACCTGCTGTTAATTGCCTTAGCTTGTTTGCCGCTCGTTCTTGGTGGGCCAATGACACCAAACACACTTTTGGTACATCCGCTTTCTAGTCCAAATGTTTAGGTTCAATGAGTTCACGTGCACGACTAGTCTGATGTACAGGGTACCTGCCAACTCACGAGATCGTCTCCCATCACACGGAGAGGAGCCGATATCACACGGTTGCCGGGAAAACGAGCTGCAACCCACTGTAAATTGTGGATTTCCAGCTCTTTTTCCGTGGCTTTTAACTGCCGAAGTCCATTAAGAGACGGGAAAACACCCCCAAAACATCGGCACCAGCCTTAGCAATCTTTTTTGGGGGGTGAGCGGAAGGTTTGGGGCGGGGTTCACAAGTGCCTCCTAGGTACCTTTCGGCACAAGGTCCCGCCCCCTCCTCACACACAGATGGTTTTTCCAAGATGGAAGGTATGGTACAGGGATACTTTACCCTCACATTTAAAGTCTGGCAGCGCATGTAACAATGCCCCCGGGAGTCACATACCCAAATAGGTAAAGAGTGACTGCACTAACTCCTCAACACTAACTACAACATCAGTATAACCAAATACACAACACTAGCTCTTTCAGTAAACTAACATGACTGATGGTACAACTCACATAATCAGAAAATATTCTTCGATCTGAGATGGAATCCTCAAGAACTAGAAGTGAAGGAACCAAATTCAACTTTTTGCACCAACGGATACTTTGGTTTTACAGAAAGGGTCATAAATGCTTGTGTGATCCCTTCTGTACTATGGATTGCACCGGTGCACACAAAGCACTGGCAGGATCTCACGAGGAAACCACATAAACGAGCAAACATTTGTCTCGGCACCAGCCCAGAATTACAGGGTTATATGTCGTTACCACCAATTCCGTTGCAACGCATGCCTTTTCCACGCATGCGTTACCACGGAATTCGTTTTCCCCTCATCATCTTTATCACGTCGCTCTTACGTCGTAAAGAGGAAGCGGAAGTTTATTCCGCTTCCTCTCTTACGACGCTGATTTCTTCGGCACGGCGGGATCGTTTTTTTATGGGGGGGGGGGAGACCCCCCCCAACTCCCCTTTTTAATCCTACGGGTTTTTTTTCTTCGTGATAAAGACGATCGTTGTAGGCATACGCGTTGAAAAGACGTTTACGTGGTAAGTGCCTCGTTGTAAACGTTACGCGTAGTAATGCCTTCATTGTTAATGATGTTTCCCAATTACAGATGTGGGTGCAGAAGCATAGAGACTGTCCGGAGACGCCAGACTGTGCCTCACACAGAAGTGGGCACAACTATACCCGAGGGTGCCTCTTTGAAGGGGAGAAATGGCGGGGGTCTCATAGGACCCTTCTGCCCTCAGACTTCCATCTGAAGGTAGGTGCAGTCACCCACTGCAGCCTCCTGCACGGAGATCTCTGCCTTTCAAATGCAGGACCGGTTTCCACCCACATAGTGAAGGCAGGCCAGTGTCTCCAAACAGCCAGTCCGGATCTTACTAGTGCACTGCTCCCAGAGGAGGCACGAGGCTGCAGCGGAGCTGGGACAGCACATTCATTCTGGTGCGGCCAGTGGTTTAAATGATCAGGTACTGTCCAGTACGGAGTACCTGCACTTCTTGAATTTGGAAGGGAGAGTATCTGCACTTCTCAGCAGGGCTGCAATGCATTTAATAGGAGAGTACTGGCACTTCAAGTGCAAACAGGTCCTCTAAAGCGTTAGTATGTGCAGTTGCAGGTGTGCAACGCCCATGGAGCTCAACAGGCTTCAGCCCCCCCACCCCCTCCCCCGTTGTGTGTCATATCACGGCCGAGACAGCTTCCCGGGCGCACACACACAGCTGCACCGAGTACTTCACAGGTCTTTAATAGACCATTCACTTGTTAACGAGGCTTTGTTGGTTTTTCACACACACCTTCTTAAAGCCCCTGCATCTTCACTCTGCCTATGGCTGGAAGGGGGTCAGGATAGACAAAACTGAAGAAAACTATGAAAACGCCAGGGAGTGGGTTGGCTCGATGGTCAAGGCGGACCTATGTGCTGTTTCGCTAGACACTATCTGTGCAATATTGTAGAAAGAGAGGAGGGTCAAGGTGGGTTGTATAACTTTCATTTTATTGGGTCTCAATTTGTAGAGGAGCAATGGTAGGCCGTCGAGGCGAAAGAGCTAGAGTTCTAGAGAACTGCGATTGTGCTGTTCAACACAGGGCATTTTTTCTGATGGCCTCCGGCAGGCGCAAGCACCCACCATGTGAGGTGTTCCATTCCCAGTGGCAAGCTAAAATCCTCTACCACTCCCCCCAAAATGAGAACGAGCGAGCTTTACTCATTCATCCATTAGAAAAGTATGTACAAGTACAACAGACACATTGAGCTAAGACCAGGGGCTCATGCACAAGGGACCCCAGACCTCAGTCATGCCCCGCCCCAGGGGCGCGCAAGCGTCTCGTGGCGCCAACATACCTTCCTTGCACTCCAAGGCTACGCGGGACTCCAGGTTGTCCATCTGTAGCTGTAGGCGCTTCAGGGTCCGGTCCGCGTCCCTCGACTTGCGTTTGTAGGCGATGAGCACGATGATGATGATGAGCAGCAGCAGGCCGCCACCCCCGCCGATCCCAATGATGGCGGGCAGAGTGAGCAAACTGTCCGAATAGATCTGCAGCATCCCAGGGGAGTACTCGAAGCCGCCAACTTTGATCTGCGAAGGTAGACGCAAGTCATATCGAAGAGTGTGATATCCCTTTCCCGCAAACTTATATTCCAGGTGGGAAACCATTATCTCACCTAGACCACTCTGCTGCCCACAACAGTTATGCCCATGCACTCGTCCCAAACAGGATCCACTAAATTTGTACATTCTTGTTTACAACACTTGAAAATGGTTCTGAACTTACAATAATATGACAAAAAACATAGTTTCTAACTGCAGCTGAATAGCCTAGCGAAGAGAAGACAAGTCAGAAACTCAATTTATTTTACAATTATCAATGCCACTCAACTCAGCAGTTCATTCCACCAGGCCACATCTTCGCCACGTACCAGTCCCCCTGGCGTCTTACCTAAATCTAATTTTATTACTGGGGCGGTTGTGGGATTTCAGGTACTTGCTATTCAAACAAAGTAAATATCATACTAAAAAACCCCACAAAAAAACAAATCAAACAAACAAAAAAGACCAAAACAGGAGTCAGTAGCTAAAATATATAGTCTCATCTTCCAAGTTCCAACTAAAGGTGGAGAAGTATGAATGATCAGAACCAGAAAAGTTTGTTACAATTACAGAACTGTCCTATTGGACTTCAGTAACAAAACAGGGGACCTCCCAGCACATATTGGTTTCCGGTCAAACAAATTGCTCATCCGGCCGGAACTTTAAAGGTGGCTCCAGAAGGAAGCCTCTCCTATTTTTTTTGCTTCAGGCACCGTGTACCCAATCGGCTCTGGTGACACGGTCAAACCTTTCCTCAGCCAGCTCAGACAGGCAGCCCCATCATTCAGAGTACCAACCCACCACCAACCTAACCCTGAGAGGATCCACGCTAGACAAACCGCTCTCAGATCCACCCACGACCATCCGGGAAGAGAACTCTTTGATACCTTCGGGTCTAGCCAGCTCTATAAAGCTCTTAAATAAATACCTCTTTCAGATTTACCAATATATATTTTATATGGTCCCTAAAACAGACCACAGCAGCTTAGTTGTGCCCAAGGGACCATGCAGCTTTGTCCTCTCACCCAACCTTCCATCCTCCAGAATCACCGACAAGAAGGGTTCGGGAATGAGACTTTGAGGACGTGTGGTTGGGCTATAAAACCTATTGTGACATCATTCACTAGTGGCCCCTTCCACAGCTTATTACTGGACATGTCTTCAAAGCTGCAGCGTAGCATTGTCCACTCATGTCCAGCCTGTCCTCTATGCTTAGTAATCGCTGCCTACAGATATCTATCTCTCTCTATCTACCTACCTACACACATACACAAAAAAATAATAAGGTCTCTTGTCCACTAACAGAATAAGTACAGAGCTCTGAGACAAGCTTCAAAACTGCTTAAAACAAAGAAAGTGCTGGCCCAATGGACTGAGTCTTTGTAAACGCTGATTATTCAATCATTCCTTCTCCCACCGTAGTTGGATTTTGAACCATTTAGTGCTAAAGCTTACGCATTAATGGCCAAAATCAGTTTGGGAGTCCCTGCGTATACGGAGTTCAACTGTTATTCCAGACCAAGACCATACTGTCCACTGACGTTTAAAAAAAATATATCATTCTCACTTACTGTAACTTTGTGCTGTCCGGTGAGGTTTGGTGACTCGCACAGCAGCTGGATCTCGGAAACAGTGAGGACGCAGGGGGTGTCGCCAATCAGCACCGTGTAGTTGAGGCGAGAGTTTCCAGGTGCTAGCGGCATCAAGTTTCGCCCCTTTAGACAACAGAAAGAAGAGAGAGTGATGGTTCATGCTGCCACTATCCAAAGTCACCTACCCGAGGCTCGGTTGTGTCTCCTTACCATGAAATCACGAGACAAACCCCGCCAAAAAAGATTTTCTAATGAACTGCAACATTCCACAGATGCTTCTAAAAAGTTTGCTATGTTCTGCATTACCACAGTCCTCATGTTATACCTCTGACGGGTTAAACAATGACCCCAAACAAAGGGAAGACTCTGCACATAGCAAATACCTCTATGACATCACAAAGATCACTGGCATCAAAGATCACTACCTGTGTTTCAGCTTTAGTTGGAACAAACTGTGGAAGCTGTTAACCAGAAAAGAACAAAGAAACCCACTGGTTCCACCATGCTGCTACAGTATATAAATACTCTTTTACCATAACATAAGCCTAAAATGTGGTCATTGCTATGTAAGGTGCAGTGGGGGCAGGTGGAGATACATTATATGTATATCGTCTTTTATTGGATCGAGACCTGTGGTTTCTAATCTATTTACCTGAGAACACTTTCCCGTAGTTTGCAGATGTGAAACTCCCATGTATTCTGGATTTAATCTAATGGGAGGCCTGGTCTCAGCCTGATTTCTTTCAGTCGAGAAACAGATCCAATGCAGTTCAAAAGCTCAAGACCTGAATATTCGATTGAACAGATCACCATGAAGCAGTTAGCAACTCCAGCCCCTTGAGACCCCCAGGGGTGATTTGCTGCGCTTCATAAACCCTTGATTGATTGAAAAGATCCAAGACCCGTTCCGTGGATAGCTGTACCTTGCAGACAACAGTTTCAAAAACCTCATTTGCAAAAGCAGAATGCTCTTTTAACGAGGCAAATGCAAGAAGAACAATTGATGGACAGAATGAGGAACAATGTCATACATACACCCCAGTACAGAAATTATCGTCTTTTTGCTCACCATGCCATTCCAGTTTGGACCCCGCCATATGCAAATCAGTCTTGATCCTGTGCCTCATGGGAACAGTCCAGCCCGAAAGGCCAGGCCAGGTTCAATTGTGTGTGTTTTGCTTTCTCGCCCTAAGTGCGCCAGGTATGCCCAGACGAGGGTCCTGGGCTCACTGTGCCACTGGAGTCAAGCTATCCTGGCTGAAGTGGGGTGAAACCCTGAAACCGGTCCTAGGATGCTTGTTTCTGGTCCAGGGAGGGCCTGGCCTGGCAGTTCGGGCTGAACTGTTCCCATGAGGCAAAGGGTCAAGACTGATTTGCATACGGCCAGGTCTAAACTGAGGTGGCGTGGTGAGCAAAAGAATGATGGATTAAACTCAGATATCTTGATCTCTTGACTGGGGGTGAATTTTTTGATTTGTTCTGCATTCCGACCATCAATTGTGTGTCTTTTGCTTTTAACAAAGCAAGACATTTTTTTCACTAAAAAGCCACCGTCTAAACTCTGCAAGTAGGCATGAGAATTGAACAGTCTAAACTAGTATTTCACTAATGGTTTTCAATATACTTTTCTCATTTAGAAAAAAAGAATGCGTCATGCTGATTGCAGCAAAACAAACATGCAGTATATAAAGCACATCATGGGTAGCATGTATTCTGGCAAACCAAAGCCATTTCTGTTGACCATCACAGACTGCTAGGGATTGGACTTTGTTGTCTAGGTCACCAGGACTGCTCAATGGCACTATGGGCAAATGAGGCCTACTAACCAATTCGGTCTCTCTTCTCTTTGGGGGAACAAAATGTGATTTCAAAACATAATAAGTCTATGACTAGATTATCAATCTAAAGCAGATAAGTAAAATGTGCAAAATTCCCACAGCGTGCCCTAGTGCCTGCGGCAGGAATCCTGTCCTCCATTTTGTGACGGCTCATCCTCTCCGCTCTGCAGCCAGCAGCTACAAGGACACTGCCAAAGCATCTGATAGACGGGCACAGCTGCCGTTGATTTTAATTAAAATGTGAAGGCCAAAACCTACATATAGGCAGCATTCAATAAGTAGCGGGCACAGACTAGGGTGTAAACTCAGATCAGTGCACTCTGTGATCGATTACTTCTGTCTGCCGCCCAGCAAACCCCAATCAAAAATTCAGCCAATATTCATCAAACCCATGCACGTGGATTCAACACAATCCCTCAGTTGGCTTGGAGTGCAGTTACCTAGTCTGGGGCATGGGAAGCTGCTTCATTTGCTTAAAACATGGCAGCCATATGCTGGCTTTTTTTCTTGTACTTCACAAAGGGAAAGCAAAAGGCATTGTATCAGCGAAAAAGCCTCAAGCGTCCTTCCAGCTGCCAAAAAATCTGAGCATCAGCAGGCTGGACGCCGACTGTGTGCGACAGTCGAGACCCCGTGATTTGGCTGCGTCAGAGTGTCCCAGGTGGCAAAAGGAGTCACCGAGCCCAGGCACCTGCGATGCCAAGGTTGGATGGTGCCAGGTACAGCTGTCACTGCATGAGTACATCAGAGATGCGTCCCTGGCAGCACGCGAAGCGATTTTCTAGAGGTTCAGATATTCATGCGCTAAGTGGAAAAATCAAGCCCGCCGTTTGGGCTAGAAATAATCCAAAAATAGGAAAACTCCAGCCATCCTTTTCGTGGACTTTTTGTTGATAGTTTAAAAAGCACCATGACTGAACGTCATTTTTTCATTAACTTGAGGGCGGGACTTCCTGTACGTAGCGTCAGAACAGCCAGTCAGGAACCGAGCCAGCTACCTTTTGTGTATGAATTATTTTATTGATAAAATTAAGAATTCAGAAATAACAGCAAACATAGTGGTGGTATACAAGTCCAGCGTAAAGCCGTATAGAGATATAAAGGTTGATTATGATACATGCACCAATGGCAAACAATACTTATATATATTACTGAAGAGAGATAGAAGAGAAGGGTGAGATAATAAGCTAGAGAAGGAAGAAAGTAAAGAGGAATAGAAGGACAAAGAAAGAAGGGAAAGAAAGAAAGAATATAAGTCTTATGAAGCGCGAACTTAGCCCAGGGGCAATAATGCGCTGCGGACAGAGATCAGAGTAAGAGATGTCAATAGATTTCAGAGCTAAAATGTTAGGACAGGTGAAAGATTAGGACAGGTGAAAGATTAGGACAGGTGAAAGATTAGGACAGGTGAAAGATTAGGACAGGTGAAAGATTAGGACAGGTGAAAAGCCAGGTCTTCAAGGACTTACGAAATGAAGAATGGGTTTCCAGAGTGGAAATTGGGGAAGGAAGCAAGACAAAAACTACTATGTAAGAAAGAGGGGGGGGAGGTAAGAGTAGTGAGTACAATGATGGTAATGAGGAAGAAGCAAGTGTAAGCAAACTTTGAGAGGGGGGGGCATCTTGCAAAAAGGGGGACCATATGAGAAGAAAAGTATCTGCTTTGTCCATTAAATTGTAAATAATCTTTTCATAGGATTCGGTCTTGTACATCTCCGCAAGCTATTCGTCATGTGACGGCAACGGTGGAGCGTGCCAATGTCGCCAAATACAGGTTTTGGCAGCTGTAAGGGCAGTGACGAGCAATCGCCGAGCTTTGCGTTTCAATTCAGGAATGACCGATTAGTCATGGAGGAGAGCTATGGGGCCTGGAAGTGGCGAGGGCAATGACATAGATTCCCGGAGTGTAGACTGTACTGCCAGCTACATAAGGCAATGTGAAGGTTCAGGCATTACTTAGAATAAATCTTCTTTCCACTGAGCACTGTTTTCCTTTACAGGACTTTGAATTTAAGAAACGGGCATGAAGATAATGGCCATTCAACTTAAAAAAAAGTTTAATGACGTAAGGTCATGAGATGTCTCGTCGTATGTCAGCGAAAGACAAGCCTTAACTAGCACTTTCAACTGACTGCAAAGCTATATGACCAGCTAAAGAGAGCAAAGGAATCAATCCGAGAAATTACTATTCCATCGAGTTAGTGCCTTCCAGGTTACAAGAGGACTACAACAAGTCTGAATGTAGGGGATATAGACAGCCAATCTGGGGCAGGGTACTGCTCATGTACGACCTCCACGTCTTAAACAGAGATCGACGTTACATCGGGGTATGGGTAAGCTATCAGAACCAGCACGTCAGGCGATGCTCGACAGCCATCAAGATTCATCGAGCATCCCTAAAACGTAATAGGTGCATCCAAAGGAAGCGGTTATCTTCAATAGTAATGGAAGGAGCCATTAGCATGCCATGAATATTCATTGCATACAGGCAGGTGGGAGGAAAGTTACTGCGGGTGTAAACACCATGGACATATCAATGATCTTTTATTGCGGTGCGTTTGAAACGATCATGTTATATACGTTTTATGAAACACAAGGATCTTTAATGCTAGGAAGCAAACGCAAGGAGATGATGGACGAAGCGCTGAAACCTTTCAGACACACACCCCCAGTCAGAGATCTGGGTTGAATCCATCATCGTTCTTTAGCTCACTTCGTCACCCCAGTTCAGAGGTGGCAAAAGATGAGTGGCATTCGCTCTAAACATCACACAGAGTGCTCTTGCCTCTCAGAGAGTGAATTATGTGGATGGTAGAATTAGCAAAGGAACCAGAATTCGTGGCCGAATGAATGTCAGCGGCGGAGGGGGCAAAATCCACATGAGACAGCTTTTAGTAATGAGTCCCTGAGTGCAGATGTACAAGGGTTCACCTTACCTTGAGGATCAGTGGGGAGCTGGGCTTCAGCTCCAGGGTCCCCGTAAGGCTCAGCGGCTCAAAGACGGGGTCCGGGTAGTAGACGAAGCCGGTGTTGTTCATGATCAGCAGGGCTTGCACATTATCCATGATGAAGCCAATCTCATCTGGACGGTCGCCCATCTCCGGAGGGATCCTGGAAGGATTGTCGATGGAAGGAGCGAGGCACACCATGGTGGTATCATTGTAAACAGTGCAGTTCTGTAGGGGTGAAGACATAACAAGTGTATTTGTAAAGTACATGTTCACCCAATTGTATCTTTGCGTTGAATACCAGATGTTTATTGTTACCCAATTCAACGGTACTCATAGGGGTCAGTTCCAGCTCTTTACGACCACTGCTGCTAAGCAAGATGAACTTTCAATATTAGTTTACCATGTTTTTCCCACATGTTCTTAAAAATACTGGCTCTAAAATGGAATGGCATTCCATACTTGAAGGAAATTAACCAGAAACCCAGAGAGCAAAGCAGCCAGAAACAGAATGGAGAATTGGGCCCGATTCACAGAACTAGCTTAAGACAAAATCCTAAACTTACTACCATTTTGGTATTCACAGAGGCGCTTACTCATTTTGGTATTCGCAGAAGGCACTTACTCATTTCTGTATTCACAGAAGTTAGGACTCCTAAATGCCTTCTGTAAATACCGAAAGTCTTAAAGTTAGGATTTTTCTCAGTTTGTGGGGTCCTAAAGTTAGGACTCCTAACTTTACTACTCCTAAACTTAGAAAAATCCTAACTTTTAGACTTTCGGTATTCACAGAAGACATTTGGAGTCCTAAAATTAAGATTCCTAACTTCTGTGTGAATACCAAAATGGTAGTCCGTTTAGGATATTGTCTTAAGTTAGTTCTGTAAATTGGGCCCCTTGTTCAAGGAAGTGTTAACCTGACCCCTTCAAGACCACACCTAATGCATAATCCAGGATAACAGGATGCACTTTTTGTTTGCTATGGCATAGATTAAGGGCACTTTTCCTTATCTAGGCATTCAGGGAGTATCACAGCATGGTAGCTGAAGACCCAGGGGTAGACTGAGGGAGGTCAATGTTGCACTCACTCTAGAGAGGGAGTATTACTGAAGGGAGTAAAGCTTTACCTGTTTGTCCCTTGCATCAGGCCTACCTTTGCAGGAAAATCGACATAACTAATTCTGCTCAAGACAGACAGACATTTACGTAACATGCAAACTCCCTTGCCAGCAGCGCCACTTACGTTCTCGCGCTCTGTGCTTCCGTACTTGGCTCGTATCCTGGGGTCCCTGATTGTACCCAAGTTGGTTCCAGTTACAATTAGTGGTGTCCCTCCGCTGACGTAAGAAAATAAAGAGAAAGGGATTGAACACTCGAAGCTGAACTGTAATCACACATACAGACACGGACTGTGAGCTTGCTGCAGTAAAGAGCAGGCTGCAAACCTAGATACACACAAGCAGAGCACGGGAGCAAGTGAATCAATCAAAGCATACAAAATTGTAAGCAATACAAGCTGGGGACACGTAGTGTTCGAATTCCTTAACCCAAGAACTAACCACAATACACTGGACAGGTGTGAGAAAATCTATGGGTACTTAGGCCAGAGTGGTACATTACTGCTCAACAGAGTCTAACAGAACCTACCTGGTGTAGTAACTTTGCTACCCTTAGTCAGGACTCTCACTCCACTTCCGGAAAGCACAGCAATATGTCCATATAGCAGACTTTACGAAAGCTACCTTTAGTATTGAAAGAAAGCACTTGAAACCTACTCGAACAAGATTACTTTAAGACCAGCCACACAGCTACAGAGAGGAGTTTTCTTCTTGTTGAGCAGAATAATGACCACCATTATGGGAGCCACATATCAAGCCTTGGTGAGGTTGTGGGTTACGGGCCAGCTTCAATGAGATTAGGTGAAAAGTTGCCCCAACTAACCAAAACACAGTTTGCACAGGCCCCATTGGGTAGACATTTGTTTGGATTTGTATCTCGATGTGACGAAGGAGAAGAACCTATCCAAGGGACCCACCTGTTGATGCTCCACTCGGGGTCAATCTTGAGGATGGTGGGATCTTCGGTGTAGTTGTACTTCACGGCGCCATTTGCAAGCTCTGCGCGGTTTATTTTGATGATGATTGGTGCAGGGCCGGCCATCACGCCTGGCGGGGTTTTACAGCGGATCTCGGTTGCACTTCGCCTAGGACAGGAGAGAATAGAATAAGGTATGTACTGAGGCTGGTAGCGCTTCAGAGGCTAAGAAGGTGAGGGCGAAGGGGGGCAGGGACAGTTCTAATGCAGGGAAGGTCTCAGTGGCGGTCTCTGATAACAGACAAGCAGGGCAGGATTTCTTCTAAACCCATCAAATGTGGTCTCATGGAGATTGGCTACAGGGTGGCAAAATGTTATTTCACCAAGTGCAGAAATCTAAGCCTGGATCACTGGATGGCAGGGCAAAGAGCAACAGAGATAGAAGGGTGGAAGGAGGCCGGTGAAGAGCAAGCGGGAAGGGGATATGGAAGGGGGGATGGGAAAGGCAGGTGAGAAGAGGAAAACAGGGAAGTAGGGACAGGCGGACAGGTTGGTAAAAGTGGATAAAGTGGAAATGAGGACAAGGGGTAAACAAGGAGGGCAATGGGCATAAAGAAGGGCAGAGCGCATAAAGGTGGGCAGGGAGAAGAAAAGGGAACAGAGGAAGGCATCTACACATCAATCAGGGCGACATCCAAATCACTCACCTAGAAAACAGGCAAGGTCGCCCACCAATGGTGACGGCAACATCACTTCCGGCGTTCAGGTGGTTGCCATGGATGGTCACCCAGGTCCCTCCAGAGACCGGTCCACGGGATGGCGACATGCTCGAGAAGGAGGGCATCTGATTAAAAAAGGAAGCAAGAGATAAAGCCATAGAAGAGGCTATTTGAGGCTATTTGGCAGTGCAGGAGGTCAGGCTATTATAAAGACTGCCCGGCTGCACTGCTGTGAACAGTCTAAATAGAAAAAACTAAACATGGAGGTCCCACATACCTCACCCAAGACTACATATAGCTTCCCATGCCTTGTCCCGGTCCAGTTCCATACATCTGTGTCTACCTCCTAGGACAGACGCACTTAATACGTGTCTTCCTCCTAGAACAGAGCCAAGTTATCTGTGTCTACCTCCTAGGACAGAGGCACTTTAGAGGAATGTAATCAACTGGAAACTTTTTTCTTTTTATAAAAAAGTGCATAATGATGAAGTTCAGATTGGTTTTAAGAGCTCGCAGTAGATTGGACAGCACAAATCCAGATTTTCCAAAGTCAGAAGTGGCTTGAGCGGGGACGGCCAGATTAAAACTTGAGGAACATGGTTCTCCAATTAACAGCAGAGCCTCTTAACTACATCCTCCGCAAGGGATGTCAAAAACCTGTAGCGCCTTAAAGCTGGAGACAGTCTGCAGTCTTGTTCTTCACCGTGGACTTTAACCCCTTGGACGCTGACGTCATGGCCCGCTCGGCGCGCCTGCGCTGAGCGTTCCATTGAGCGGGGCGGGCTATGGCAGAACCGCTCCGTCATAAGCACAGCGCAACCGACGCTGGTGACGGAGCGGTTCCGTCACCAGAATGCGGCCGCCGCGCGGCCGCCCCGCCCCCTTAGCATAGCCACCGCAGTGAAGGGGTTAACTTGAAGAAAAACAAGCATTGGAAATGCAATAGGTCTCGCATTAGAAAAGTTGGAGCTATTGGTCTTGTAAATGACAAATATTTTATTTATTTGTTGGTTTTTAAAATAGCTAAATTGATAGCTTTGTCATTTACAACGCCAATAGTTATAACTTTCGCGAATGTGACACCTATAGCATTTGGAATGCAACATGTTTTGTATTTACGTGACATAGATGGCAGCTCTGGTCGTTAGGCCACATCTCTAGAGAGCAGGAGAGTGCAGCAGGTGTGAGAGGGTGAGTGGGTGTGTGAGGGTGGGTGAGGGTGGGTGAGGGTGTGGGTGTGTGAGGGTGAGTGAGGGTGTTTGAGGGTGTGTGAGGGTGAGTGAGGGTGTGTGAGGTGGTGAGGGTGAGGGTTAGGGGGTGTGAGGGTGAGGGTGTGACAGAGTGTGTGTGAGGGTGAGGGGATGAGGGTAAGGGTGTGTGAGGGAGAGGGGGTGATGGTGAGAGGGTGCGAGGGTGAGGGTGTGTGAGGGTGGGTGAGGGGGTGTGAGGCTGAGTGAGGGTGAGAGGGTTGTGAGGGGTGTGAGGGTGAGTGAGGGTGTGTGAGGATGAGGGGGTGAGGATGTGAAGGCGCGTTTGGCAGTGTATGTTTTAACGCTCGGAATATTATAATTAAACGTACGTAGCGTCACCAGAACTCATTTTGTTTAAAAAAAAAAACCAGAATAGGAGAAAAACACTGCTAGAAGCCTAGGTTTGGGGATTTATAATTTAGGCAGCGTCTGACTGCGAGCCAACCTAAACGGATCCTCCAAACAGGTAGAGTTTTGGGGTAAACAAGCAAGTGTTTTTTGTGGGTACGCACCTGTATGTTATCCATGTACATTTGAATTGGGAAGGGAAGTGCAAAGCCAATAGCGAACAATAATTAAAAAAAGAGTGTTGAGATTAAATCTCTGGAGAGCAACATGGTGAACAAGTGAAAACTAAATGCCAGTGGTGGCCACAGGGTGGCAGTGTTTAAATATAAAGACGGTCTCCGAGAGCGATTTCACGCCCCTATGATCTTGATGAAAGCGAGGTAATGAGGAAGAAATAACGGAGTACGCCAGGGTGAACAGCAAGAGGTAAGTGTTACTTGACTATGTGAGTGGCCACAACACTTTAATCTTTAGAAGAAAACAAAATTGCTGGCAGAAGTATTTCACAGTGCTCTCGCAACACAGGCAGAGTGACAAATCATAGAAGCGCTCGTGAGAAGATACAATATCTCTGGCGGTGGCACAGAGCGCAGGCTCTAAAGAACAATGCAGGAGAATGGCACGGGCAAATGTGCAGTAAAACGTAGCGCGAGCTCTAAGATGAGCTGTGAAGGGCTCGCGGTGTTAAACAATAATGGAGAGCGTGGCAGACGGCAGGCACGAGCACTAATGAAGCAGTTTGAGGCATACGCGCGAGCGCAACGGACAGCTTGCTGTAAATATAACAAGACGGAGGGAAGGCAGATAAGGGGAGGGGGGAGGAGAAATGCGACACGGCGGGCAGGGGAGGGGGCGAGGGGGGAGGAGAAATGCGACGTGCGGATGAGGGAACTGATGTGCACGCGCTTTTAAGCTCAATGCGCATTGAGCTTAAACGTCACGGGCACTGCAAGGAATCGCCACGATTCATTGCAAGTTAGTTAAAGAGTGGTTAAGCCCCCATAGTCTCGCAAACTCGATGCACATGCGCATCGACAGGCGAGACCTAAAAAACGGTCTAGATTTGTTTACATAGTTTTCCTCTTAATTTTCAACATGCAATTAATATTTGTTTTTAATTTCTGCTTCGCTTCTTGAATCTCATTCAATTTGACGATAGCCACAAGGCTTGCAGTTGGCTTACAAACTAGCACAGCTAACTCTCTCCATCTCGGAATAAGAAATCCATAGCAATTTTCAAAGTGTGAAAAAATGTGCTGAAATTTCAATACACATGAGGTCTATTTTTCTTTCTTCTGTTTCATTTTTCGATTCAGAGGTGGTGGTGTGGGAATTAGCCCCAAACCCAAATGATTCTCTCCCCTTTCTTGCTGGATTTCTTTTAGTTTCTCCATCGCCTGTCTTTGAGATGCTCACAGTAGTAGAACTTAGGGCGGATAAATAAAAACGAGCAGCTGCAATTCTTACATGGTTTAAGGATGACAGCCAAGACTGAGTGGAAATATCAAAAAGCAAACAAAGAAAAACTGGTAGATTAAAAAACATCTATTTCATAACTTACCACAAAGGTGAAGCCTTTGGGGGCGATGGCCTTGTAATCAGGGGAGCAGTCCCGTACGCAAACTTCCACTGAGACAGACAACTCTTGGCTTCTGGTGCCACTAGCATCACTGATCTCACAAACAATTCTAAAAACAGAGGGGTGGGGGGGAGTGAAAGAAGAAAAAGGTTTCAGCACGAAGGGGAGTGGAAAAAACAACAATGTTCAAGATGGCCGCCGACAGCCCCTCAAGATGGCCGCCGACAGCCCCTCAAGATGGCCGCCGACAGCCCCTCAAGATGGCCGCCGACAGCCCCTCAAGATGGCCGCCGACAGCCCCTCAAGATGGCCGCCGACAGCCCCTCCAGATGGCCGCCAATAACCCTCCTAAGCATCAAGTAAAGATAGTGCATTAATACAGAAAATGAATCTTCCAAAGAGTAAAGCAAACAATCCGGCAGGAGATTGGTAAAAATAATTTACACTAAAATGGACTTGAGCATCAAACCTTCATCATTGGGGCAAATTCCCTAAGATTTTGGTGTTTCACTAGATATTGTTGCTTAGACCATTGTACCTAAAGGTTACAGGTAACTTATGAGTAACCGGGGTGCGAATGCAAAACCTGAAATGCCTGCACGTACATCAGTTAAGCTACTGTTGTGATGTTACCTCCCACTATAATGTCAGAAAGGTGTGACAAGCAATAAAATGATGGAAGAAAGGCTTGAATTAGGCTCAGGCCACATTGCAATCCATTGTTTTTCCCACTAGGTCATTCTAGACAGTATTGCATTTGTAAATCAACCGTGGTCGTGCTCCAACGAGAACCACCCTGCATGAACTACATGACCCAGTCCTCTTCAGATGGAAATTCAAGTAACCACAGACCAGCTTTGGCCTTCTTAAGTCTCGTCAGTGAGGCAGGACATTAAATGTGAAAGAGACTGCATGAATATGCTGCAGACGGAGTATGTCTTCATGTGATTACTAGAGTAAAGACCAAGAGAGATGGAATTTCAGCAGTAACTGCGTAATTGTTTCGGTGCACTGGAACGTATTCATTTTTAACAAACTGAGGCCATGATTAGTATGTTTTCGAAATGATCGTAAGGTGCTATTACATTGATCCTACATGATGATGTATAACAGCACTTTATGTCTTGTGTGGCGATGAAACATTTTGTTGTTCTAAAACGTGATAGTCTGTGTGTAATCATTACTGGCGTCATTAGCAATCCTGTACATTGTGTAATGTGGTACGGTGTGTAAAATCACGCTGCTATCCTGAAGAGCATTTGGCACGGCGGGAATAGAGCGCGGTCTGGAATTGACACTCACTCATGCTTGATTTGGAACATCGCCCCCTCAAGAGACTCCTTCAGTCTTTCACAGTTCCAAGCAATTCACTAAATAATTGTTAGTAACACCCAAATGGTGCCAGGCTGCTAATCGCTTTGACAAGGGGGTGCCTGAATCCTAAAAGTCAACCTCAGCGGAGAGAGTCTCCACTCCCCTACATTTAACCAAGCTGCGGAACACTTCTGGTTAGTACTTGGATGGAAGACTGCCTGGGAAAACCAGGTGTTGTAGGCATGCCTATGGACACGCCACTATGGATGGGCCGGACATCGGAAGCAGAGTTGCATGGATGCAATTTGCAACTCTGATTTACGTGTTGTAGTAAAATCTCCATCGCAGAGCAATCTTACTAGGTTCAAGGTTGAAAGCCTAACTGCAGAGATGCCAACCTCTTCTAAACATCCCTACTCGGCCCTTTGCAACTCATACCTACAACAGCCTCGCAAGGGTGCTGGGCCATAGTCCCTCTCTTGCACTGCACACGGATTGGATATTAAAATCAACCATGAATGAACACGCGTCTGTACGCTGGCAGTCACTGGGTGGATTAAGAAGACGGCGGGTGGGGATCCGCAGCAGGTAGAGTCCAGGAGGGAAAGGCAGACTGAAGCAAAGCAGAAACGTTCCCAATACTCGGATGGATTATCTCTGAAAACTGGGGGCCCTTCCAAGGCAGATGGCTTTTCACTCAAGGACTGAGGATGAAAGGGGACCCCTTGGAGACCTCCTTGCAATGAAGGAGGAAATTGGAAATGTCTTACATCTGCATGATCTGTAGCGAGACGCATGCCGGGTTCGTATGGCAGCACGCGGGGAGGGGGTTGGGTGGAGGCGGGGGTAGAGAGTTCTGTGCTTTTCTACTGAAGCAGGTTAAATGGAGTCACTCATCCCACTGCGATCCCTCAAGGCCCTGCCTTCCTCGGGCACCCTCCAGGATTCTGTGTGGCAGGGTGAAGTATGTCTCGAGGCCTACAGAAGAGAAACACCACTTCTCTCCTGATGAAGCCCTTTAAGTATGCATGGACCCATCTGCTGGGCTTGGTATCCTCACCTCCCAAGAGAGCGCCAAGCACCGTGGCCGGTGGCCAAGGGAAGCGAGCTACTCCGGCCAGTATCTGCTGAGCCCACCTTGGGAGGCGTGCTTCCAGCCAATGGCACGCTCTGCAGCTTTCCATCGATGACCGAAGACATTAGAGACCCAACCAGGCCTGGTGACCATTCAGCATCCATGTGCCTTGTCTTTGTACAGTAAGGCCTGGTCTGGGTATGGAGTCTGGTAGAAGCTCTACCTGCCATGGGGTTACTTCAGCCAGGTGTAAAACTGCGAGGTGCCCAGAGACTCTCTCCGCTGTGAGACCTCATCTCCAGGCCCATCTTCACCCTGGTGGTCCAGACGAAGGAGGATGATCTGGCCCTCATGGCGCATTGTGAAATAAGACATCAGCTTTAGGCCAATGACAAGGTCAAAGGGACCACAGTGATTGGTGCTATCCAGAGAGGTGGCAAAGTGAAAGGTTTCAGACACCACACAGGAATCATGAGAACCCTAGGAAGATGGAGCTGGTACAAGGGGCTAAGGCCTCTCCCACCACAATATACGGTACAATCCGCGCCTTGGAGGCACACGTCAAAACCAACTATGTACAAAAAAAGACCAAAACATCTAAAAACCAATATAACTCGAGACTCCCATCTGAAACGCTAACATCACACCCTTGTCATGTACATGAGATTATAACTGAAATTACAACACCAGCCCTCATGGGGTAGAAGAGACCCCCACCTGAGTGTGTTTACCCACCCTCACGGTGTATGAGACCCCTTTGAAGGGAGCCATACCCAACGCGTGCTGCACACCAGACCCCATGTGAGGCTGCTACACCCTCCCACGTGCTGGACAGGAGGCCTCATTGACGAATGAAATAACCAACCCATAGTGAAATCTATCTCCATAAGGACATAACCGGGCGCAGACTTTATACTTACTGCTCAGCACTGATGTATTCGCTCTCTATAGGCACACACATGACCCGTCCAACTCGCACCCCCAGCCTGATATCTTCAAACCGCAGGCCCAGGTTTTCACCGGCGATGGTCAAGCGGGTTCCCCCTTGCTTGGGGCCAGTCTCAGGAGACAACTGTAGGATCAAGGAGAAAAAAAAGAATTAACAGTAGATTTGGAAGAAACAATGTATAAGAGATTAACCTGCTGGCTGCAATCCGGCACTACGGCTGGACGAGCCGCGAGGGATGTCCTGGTTCATCCCAATACTGGAGGACACACTCAGGAAGGAACGGAGTCCTCTAACAAGATCTGAATTCACATCAACTATACAACAGAATTCACCAGTCACACACTCCCCAACATCAAACTGGCATCATGGCTGTCTCACCCAGAGCCAGGCAGGACATTTGGTGGCTTGTATGCTTCGTATGCATGGGTTTGTCTTTGGTCTACTTATGAAGCGCAGAGTTCTTTCTCTGCAGGGGGTCTCTTGGTGGTGTACCAACAGACGTCATACCAAGGTCGGTGACCCACCCCCAGCTGTGTCCTGCCAGAAGGTAAGTTTTGCCCTTTCTGCTGAAATATAACAGATGTATCCATTCTTTCGAAGCAATTGACCGTAAATTTCAGATTTAGGACCCTTGGACTAGGAAAGGCCTGACATGTGTCCCCCACATCCCCAAAAAATGGCTAGTGTGAAAGACTACTTAACCAACATCATCTTGGGAATCGAATGAAGGTTGACCTGCGATGGAGAGCATCCCAGGAAGCAGCCGCGAAGATGGGAGGGTTGCTTTAAAAGATGCAGCGGATAAGTCACAAAGATTCAAAAAGAATTTGGCTGCCTATGGGAATCCAGTGGGACGCTTAAATACTGTTGGAGGTAGGCTCAAACTTTGGATACCCCTAGCTGTGGGACTCTGTACACGTTGAAGTCTGTCCAAGACTGATCTGGTTACATATGATAGAATAAGCATTGAGGGGGAATAAGCATTGAGGGGGGCTTTCACAAGTGTCATATGATCACTATTCCATTCAAGGAGAGGTCACGTGACCAAGGCATCAAGTGGGAGAAGCTCATTCTAGTAACGGACCAAACTTGGCCAGAAAAAGAAGGGTCTGGGTCAAGGAGAACGTGCAGAATTCTGACCCGAGAGGTGGGGTGTAGGCGCTTTGCTCATTGGTGAAGCCAGGACTTGGTGTACGAGCAGCCGGTCTAATTTTTTATTATATAGAAACTCTCCAGTTCTGATGGACTAAATCTGAGATGATTGGCAATCCTTAACCAATGATACAGTTTTGTCCCAGATGGAGCCCCAGGAAACACACCTCTTCATCTACACCACACCCCACCTCCCACTCCCCAATCTTTCGTATGTCCAACAGCATGTATGCGTCATTCGGGTACAAGAACACAGCCATGTCTGTTCCATGTAGCAGGTGAACGAGAGGCGCTAGATAAATGATGAACATGCAGAGAGCGGAGCTCTGGGGACCCCCCAAATGGTCGGGAGACTGAAGAGAAAGCTCCCAGATGTACTGCTCGAAAGTACCCTGACAGAAAGCATAAAGTCCAGCACAAATGAGTGCCATTAATGGGAAAACCATAGAGGCGCTATAGCAGAATTTGGCACTCGACCGTTAGAGTAACAGAGGTGCCCAAACGGGCTTCAGCCCCAATACGTCCTTCCCGGACGTAGGTTCCACCAGTCCCCGCTTGCGCACCAGAGCCTGCAGAGGCTCATTTAGCAGAATTATCTCCAATAAAGCGGGCAGGTGTGGCATGACACAAGCTGTGCACTGACGGATGAGCAGCAGAGAGGCGGCCCAGCAACACCAATAACGAGGAAATTATAGGCAATTTTACAGGAGCTTCCGTGTCCCTCAAGCGCGGCCTGACACACACCTGCAGGCGCTAAATTGAATTAATGTGTCCACAGGAAGACCCTGGGCTCCCGATCATTAGTAACCATCTGAAACCTCCTAGGAGATAGCCCTGCATGGCACGCGGAAGCATCTGGAAGGTGATTACCTCTCATGACTTGACGTATGAAGGGCAAGAGCGGGCAGAGTGACATCACAAGGCAAAACAGACATTTTGTAAAGGTCCATGGATCCTGCTCTGTGTCTACCTGCTACAGTGTTGCGTATTTCTAAGCATCCACTTTACATGGACTTTTCTATTGGTTTAATAATTTTTAGGTCTGGTTAAGTACTACTTTGGTTTTGAGCAAAAGATTGCATCATAACAAACAAGCACTGGCAAAGTCAATAGGCCTGGCTTCAGCAAGCAGGAGTGATGGTTTTATTTTTCAGTTTTTATTGCAAACATATGCCATGGATGTAAAAAGGAAAAAAAAAGCCAAAGAATAAATGTGGCAGTCGTATGCCTGCATTAAGAAATCTAAATTAAAAAAAGAATCAATGTGTATCATTTTAATATATCAGTATGGATGCTTACTAGCAGGCAGGGCTACTTGGAACAGATGTAAGACATCTTTCTTTTTAATGCATATTTGTAGAAAACAGGATTCATACTGGTGCAAAGAAAAGACACTTTTGACTCTGAATTACTCTAACATGAATAGTTTAAACACATAAGGATGGCAAAAAAAGCCCAGATTTAGGAACGGAAAGAAAAAATATTGAAAAAGTATACAATTGGTCCACTAATTCTGGCACTGAAGTGCACTACTTTTTAAGGTGGATGTGCACGTGATCAGGGAAAAGGATTCACTCTCAATGTAAGAGGCATAATGGCTGCACGTTTTACGATGCGGCGGGTGGAAACACAATGGTGCTTTCCGAGCACCAACACTTTTTGTTAATACAAAATTGTAGGAAGAGCGCTGTGACATCAACGGCTGCATAGCCTACTATGGATTTACTAATGATAAATCAACATATTCACAAAGTCCCATTTAGATGCCAACTATGTTTTACAGAGTATGAAGAGTTATCGGCTGACGAGCAATCTCACAAATCCCAAAACGGACATGCAGTGACCAGGAAAACAAATTGTGGCCCATCTAGAACTCTCAGGGTGGACTATGCAGAGAGGGCGCTGCCTCTTTCTAGAGTCAAAGGTACCATATACAGCTGTGCTTCATGTGACCAGTGCTGGGCCTTCTTTTTACCAGGAATTACTTACAGGTTTATTAGTGCATTTGGCACAATGGAACCAAAGTAGTCCTCTCCTACCCAGAATGCACTGGTTTGTTAAATTAAATCCAGACATTGGAAAACAGGTGTCCCAGTGACATGGACTCATGTGGTTACTATAGCTCTGTTTTCTCTCTAAATTAACCCACAACTAACATCAATAAGTTTCCCAGTGTTCTGTTTTTACTGATTTTTACAGATAACAATCCAAAAACAATGCGTTTCCTCTCGGTCTATTTTCAAAAAGTGGGAAAATTGTGCTCCTTGTGGGTGACTCTCCATGCTGTCTTTTGTGATTTCCAGGGTAACATCCGAGCAGCTAGACAGCAACGGGAAGTTCCCAATATACCTTTTTCCCTTTAAAATGTTTTAATGTATGCAAAGTTTTCCTGCTTTGATACGCACCCACTGTCATGTTTGCGCTCCTGGCCTGACCTGTTCAGTCACATGCTCTGCAATGTCAGTGGCTGGATAGCTAAACCAGCATGGTTATATTCATGTGTTGAAATTTCAATAAAAGATTTAAACTTTAAAAAAAAACAGGTTGAGATTTACCTAAATAACATTTGTTTTATAATGCTAATTTGTACCTGTGGGTGTAATGTTTCTCTATATTTGGCAGTTTAACATTCTAAAACCTGACAGGTAGCAAAGTATGGCTGCATGTTTATCAGTTAAATAAATGTGGAAATACACCATTTTACAACTTCATTTATTTTCAAAACACAAAAAAGTCAGGACAAATCTCAACAAGATGAGCAAAGAATAAATAGACTAATATAGGCGTTAAATGTTTAGATACTCAGAATGGCACCACTATCTGAAGGTGCCATTATACAACTTAACTGGCCTAATTGATAATGACTAGACAGCAGAAGCCAATATTTCTGAGCCACAGAAGACGTCACCAGATGGCCGTGCCCTTGAACAGAGGCACTTCTGTGATGTTCAGTGCAACATGCAGAAGCAGGGAAGGGTCAAACAAGCTCCAGTGGAGCGGACATAAAAGAAACAAGAGTAGAGATTAAATAAACTGATTCTGTGACTATCGATTTTAATAATCTTTAAGATTATGTTACAGAGATGTGTGAACAGTGTGATAGATCTTTAATCAAAGCCACCACGCGGGCTACCGAGGCATCTAGATTCCTTCTAAGTGCAAAGGGCACAGTCATGGGGTGCATGTCCGCTCCACAAAAGGTCAAACTCTTGGCTGGGAGCACGCTACCATTCCCGCTTTTATGCAAAATGTACACAAAGCACGTAGCCTATTTTGCGCGGTTCCATCATTTTTAATTGGTTTCACCAGGGTACTTTTAAATAAAACAACAAAAGGCTCTTATGGAGAAAAATAAAGAAATACAAACGGCGCTCGGCCCTTAGATATGCAAAACTTGTCGGAGAGAGAGGGGAGATCACAAGCTCCCAGAGTCTGGATTGATCTGGCTTCGGATCGCGTTTTAAGTCCTTTTTCTCTGCTTCTCATTGCAGCTGTGCCGCGTTCAGACACTGAGCGTGTACAATAGTCAGTTTGGGAGCTCACTATAATACCCACTCTCAAACTGAGAGGAAGACACAGTGAGCAGCTGATGAAGACAAGGCGAAGGGAGGGTACAGTTGGGACAAATATGCCTCCATTATAATACCATATAAAGAAAATGATCTGCAATGCAGGAGTATCACAAATATTAAAGCTGTATAATACGGGTACTTGTGGACAACACTCAATGGCTAAATGCAGGCTCTTATGTAGGATTGCCTAAAATGTATCAGTCTCCATCACCACCCAGCACTTTCACACAGGAGACTGCTTTAGCAGCGGATAAACAGGTCTTGTCCTAAACACTCCCATGGAGAGACAGAAAGACATACACAAACACACAGAATCATGCATAGGTACCTAACAATTCCCCGAAAACTAACAAGCACTGGCAAAGCCAAAAGATATTGGTATGATCTAATGCATGCATCATTAGCACTTGAGTGTAAGACACAAAGGAAGGAGCCAAGCCGAGCAGATGTTGTAAAGAAGTTGATTTAAGTGCAAGGACTCAAGTAAAGGTGGAACAATACACCTAATACTACACGGGTATGAGCCAAGACGCAAGTTTCAAAGTCTCAAGCCAGTGGATGAAAGAGACTGATCGAATAAAGACAATGATCGACAGAGGTCCAAGAGACAGAGATCCGAAGTCCAATCTCTATATATTGTCAGCAAAAGGTCAATTTGACAGCAATGCTATCAAAATTCAGACTTACAAATAATAAAACACAAATGCTATAATATAAAGTACTCTCTGTTTAACACCTTCCATGAAGACAGGGAGGTATCCTTGATTTACATTTTTTTGAAAATAATTCTAGCCATGCCATTTATTGCACTGTACAGATTCCTAATGTGCGACCACGCACAATAGCAAGTCAGAGAAACACATGAGACTATTCTGTCAATTTAAGTAAATTTCAAATGCTGGGAGCATGGTATTCCCTATTTCCGCGAGGCTATTTACAAAATTTTACATATGGTATTTGACATGTGTGTTTTGTTTTCCCATTAGACTACCTTTAAAACCTCATCTGGGCCAAAATGTCTCTTGCCCTAAATTGCTGCTTTCTTTGTGCATCAGGGAAGCACGGTCAGGGAGGGCAGTGGCGAAACAAAACTTGAGGTTGCGCCCCCCAGTTCACAGAAGGGGCCTCCCATGCTCCGAATGCAGTCAGGAGCTTTAAAGCCAGCCTATCCATCACGTGTGCACAGTGTCAGAAGGGGCCACCGAGAACTCTGCCCCTCACATCGCGGGGGCTATTATTATGCCACTGGGTATGGGGCAACAGGAATTTTCCAATCTTTCCGGGATCTGTAATCCAAAGTAACCAGGTGGCAGCGGGAGATACAAGGATAGTACGTCTGCTGATCAATTTACAACAGAGTGAAAACTCAACTATGTCAAGGGGAAGGAGTGACAGCAAGGATGATATCTGTGCTTCCTTATATCCGCCATGTATTATATGCATCACTACAGTTAACTATGCCATGCCGTGCTCTGGAATCCTGATTTGGCGACTGCGGCCAAGGTGACATCCTGGAGTCAATTGTTCTAGAGCAGGCACAGGAATCTCCCATACCCTGAGACGAATGAACCGAAATACAACAATTCTGGATCCAACCTCTAGATCGCGGAATAATGCGCAGCATGTGAATCCAGTAAAGATGCACGCTGAAAATATTTAAGTTGACATCAACACTCACTGTAGCAAGCTAGAGAAGGGCCCCTGATTATACAGGAAGGCGAACAACAACATAGCACAATGCAACAGAATAGTGAAACATGGGACTACCCAACGTGACTTTCATGAACGGGGGCTTGTGTCCATAGGACAGTAACTCACGCGCTATTAAGTACAGGTCAGTGAAATCCAAGCTAAAGTAAGCTAGGTTGCCAATTACAGGCACAGCTAAGATGATCAGAGGTTTGAGGCATAGAATCAGGTTTTAGTGAATAATTTTGGAGAGCGAGGCTGGCTGTCCAGAGGGGGTCCACTATGGTGGGCTAAATAGCAAGCTATGAAGAGGTCTCAAAGCAAGTATTCACATGTTGACACCTGCTCTTCAACTCAAATGAAGGGGATGTGACCTGGAGTCTCATTGAGTGGGGGCTTTCGTCCTTCAACGGTCTGGGGGAGAACCAAAAATTGTCTTGTTTTCAAAGTTGCATTGCTTTGCAGACCATGTAGATACCTCCTACCAGTGCTTCATCTGCTAACATATAAGTGGCACGGCTCAAGGTATTTCTCAGATGGCCATGGTTGGCAGCACCCACTGTCCCTGCTACCAGTACCAAATACAAACCATCACTCTATAAAAGTGTGACATTTTGGACTAATCCAGGCCGCCTCAAGCTATAAAGATGGCCTGGACCCGCTGGCTTTATTTTTTAAAGTATATTTAACACTTTACTGGGGAGCTCTACTAAAAAATAGAGGGTCAGTGCCATCATGTGGCACACTGCCAGAAATAACTGCCAGTAGCAAGCACCAGCAGAAATTAAGCACAATCTCTTACTGCAATGCTGCAGTTAATTTAAGAGGCAAAAAATACTCTGTCATCAAGCATGGTGCAATGATTCTGATAATTTGAGCATACATACTGGTTGAAAACAAACCTGTGCCTATACTGGTGAATACGGTGACAAACGCAGCAGATGCATAAGTCGGATTCAATTCACACAAAGGCAATTTATCATGTGGATTTAATTTATTTATGTATTAAAGAGTTTTATATAGCGCTGGCCAGACCAGAGGGTATCGGAGCGCTTTACAACATACGTATCAAGGATAGTACGTCGTAAGATCTTGGGCACCTTCCCGAATCTTCAAGGAAGACCGTAGACCATCTCTTTTGGTGTCTAGACTGGACTACTGCAATGCACTCTACCTCGAGACCTACCAGGGCAGGGAGAGAATGCTCCAAAGGGTGCAGAATGCTCCAGCTCGGAGGCTGTTGAGCATCTCCACATATACCTCCACCGGCACAACTCTTGTAAAGCTTTGTTGGCTTCCAACTAAGGAAAAAAGATCTTCCAAACAGCTCTGTTTCCATCATAAAATCCTGAATCAGAAAGGTCCTCGTTACCTCTTTCATTTGATCAAACCGTATCACCCTAATAGGTGTCTGATACCTTCAGGGAATGCTTTGACTGTGATCCAGAAAATAAACAGAGCACGGATGGGAGGTAGCTCCTTTAGCTTCTTGGCCTCTAAGCTCTGGAATTCACTCCCTTCTGGCCCAAGAATGGAGCCTTTTATAGTCAAGTTTCAGAAAAACACTTTAGACCTGTTTTTTTGGACAAATCTAATTCATGAGATGGTATAGGGCAGGTTCTTGGGGCCACTTGCGTTGGAATCTAGCACGCGGCAGCCCAATGGAGTAACCAGGCGCTCTACAAATTCCATAACATAACAAGGATATAAAAAAAACGAAGTGTTCTTTAGTTTCAATAGAAACTCATAATATTCACTATTTTCTTGTGACTCAAAGCCTTTTTGTTTGGAATTCTTTTGCTGGGGCTGTTCCTGATGCTTTTAATTACCAACACAATCTATTCCGCAGCGTAAATATGATCCGGTTCTTCCGCGTCTTCACTGAAAGACCTGCAGCCATGTTTACATCAATTCATTTAAATCACTGATAACGCAATAGTCAATTAACGTGGAAGTGCTGAGGGGCTATTGTAAAGAAGTTAATTATTTAGAATTGGTCCTGGCGTGCAGCTGATCTACAGCACCACGCTGGTGCTCGCAGAATATCCAGAATCAGCTAGACGATGGTTAGTAGGGAAGGAAAGTCTAACAGGGAGGCTGGGGTGCAAATTCTGTTAAGAAACTGGCTTTTGAGGGCCAGGGGATTAGGCAGTGTTTTTAAAAGGCAAATGCATAGAAGAAATCCCTCAGAAAGAAACCTTAAAGGAACTAAAGCATTTCATATCTATGACATTTTTGCAAGCTCTTGAAAAAGGAATTTAGGCGCTTTACAAACCTGGAAGACCTGGTTAGGCTAAAGGGAGCTATAGAAATGGCTACCAATGACTATGGAAAAAATCCTGGTCCCGTCTCACCATACGAGAAACGGAATTACCGAAACAGGTTACTTCTCTATAACCAAATGTGAGCTTTTTTGTTAAAGGGCAATTGAGTCAAAATGACTCAATGTTGACTGTAAATCTATACCCCCCGCCCCATAAACCAGACCGGGTCAACACGCAGTAATGGTGTAGTAAAGATTTCAGGTTCTCGTGTGGTCCTTAGGGAAGGATGGCGGTATCTGAAAAATAAGCAGCACGGATCACCTCCTGGGAAGCACCCCAACAGACCCCCTAATCACTACGTTTAACGTCAGGGCCTAGCGACAAGGGCGGTGGCCACTTCATTCTATAAACTGCTAAACATTGCAGCAAGAAAAACTGTATTGAGATGTGTGCACAGCAAATATTCGTAATAGAACTGTCCCGAGAGTTCAACAAGGAGAATAGTGAAATGGTGTCACCTTCGAAGAAAGCAGTTTCGGGGAGGGATATGCAAGACCATGGAGGGGTGGGTGCCCAATATCCATTCCCTATCGAGGCCAAGAGGCTGTCAGTTATAGCGAGCATGTGGCTCAGTTTCAGGTCCTATAACTCATAGCTAGGCCTGGGCGGATAATTCCGTTCCGCTTGTAGAATTTGTGGAATTCGGGTAATTTTGCGTTACGCGGAGAATGCGAAATTGCCAAAAATTCTTTCTTCTGTGACTTCGCGAAATTTGTTGCTTGTGTGCGTTCTCCAAATGCGTGTCCGCAAGATATTTCACACCAAGCACGCACACTGCGATTGAGGACAGTAAAAAAGCATCGCGCAAGCCATTCCGCGTGTTCACGGAATTTATGTGTTCGCAGAGATTTTTTACCGTTTCGCGGAGATATGCGTAATGCGATTACGCAAATTCTGCCCAACCCTACTCATAGCCCCCTGTCCAGGGGGGCCTGGGCACAATCCTTTGGAACACGTGTCCTTTCAGAGAGACCCAGCCCCCATCTCAACTGATACAATCAGAGGCGAGCCCACCAGGCATGTTTACATGAATATACGCGGGCTTATTAAGAGAAGGTCAAGGAAGCAGTCGGAGGCATGAGAACAGAAAACCCTGGAGGGGCAGAAGGGGTCTCCGCCCACAATGATGTCCTTAAAGATGCGCAACAGAACAGACTGAGAAACAGGCACACACCAACAACAATCTTCAAATGCAAAAGGCCTTTCAGGGACATTTTATGGCTATATTTGGTCTTTATGGAAATCCCATCCTGATTGGAGGGATGCACCTTACTATAGTGTTCTCAAGTACATGCTTTAGTAATAGGTAGACAACTTTTATTTTGGAATCCAGGGGCACAGAAATCTTTCAGATGGCATCTTTTTGGCTTTCACGCTCGGATTAGTTCCGCTTCACCATCAACCATTTTTATGACGGAAAACAAGACAGTGCCTATGCATTTAGTACACACAACCTAACCTATGAAGGGGCACGAGCAACTAGGTTTGCTTTCATGCACAGATAGGGCTCTTGTGAGCAATCCTTCTCGTATGCTAGTGAACACGCAGGATGTGCAAATTCAGCCACAATAGTGAGTGCACTTGTGAACAATCCACTTGCTAGTGAACACGCAGGCTGTGCACATTCAGTCATGGATAGTGCTCTTGTGAACAATCCTTCTCACATGCTAATGAACACATACACGGACTGTGCACATTCAGTCAAGAATAGGGCTCTTGCGAACAATCACTCTCACGTGCTAATGAAAACACTCAGGCTGTGCACAGTCACGGATAGTGCTCTTGCAAACAATCCCTCTCACATGCTAGTGAACACACACACACACACACTGACCGTGCACATTCAGTCAAGAGTGCTCTTGCGAACAATCCCTCTTCCGTGCTAGTGAACACACACACACACTGACTGAGCACATACAGTCATGGATAGTGCTCTTGTGAACAATCCCTCTCACGTGCTAGTGAACACACACTGGCTGGCACATTCAGTCAAGAATAGTGCTCTTGCGAACAATCCCTCTTCCGTGGTAGTGAACACACACACACTGACTGAGCACATACAGTCATTGATAGTGCTCTTGTGAACAATCCCTCTCACGTGCTAGTGAACACACACTGGCTGGCACATTCAGTCAAGAATAGTGCTCTTGCGAACAAATCCCTCTTCCGTGGTACTGAACACACACACGCTGACTGAGCACATACAGTCATGGATAGTGCTCTTGTGAACAATCCCTCTCACGTGCTAGTGAACACACACTGGCTGGCACATTCAGTCAAGAATAGTGCTCTTGCGAACAAATCCCTCTTCCGTGGTACTGAACACACACACGCTGACTGAGCACATACAGTCATGGATAGTGCTCTTGTGAACAATCCCTCTCACGTGCTAGTGAACACACACTGGCTGGCACATTCAGTCAAGAATAGTGCTCTTGCGAACAAATCCCTCTTCCGTGGTACTGAACACACACACGCTGACTGAGCACATACAGTCATGGATAGTGCTCTTGTGAACAATCCCTCTCACGTGCTAGTGAACACACACTGGCTGGCACATTCAGTCAAGAATAGTGCTCTTGCGAACAATCCCTCTTCCGTGGTAGTGAACACACACACACTGACTGAGCACATACAGTCATGGATAGTGCTCTTGTGAACAATCCCTCTCACGTGCTAGTGAACACACACTGGCTGGCACATTCAGTCAAGAATAGTGCTCTTGCGTACAATCCCTCTCACGTGCTAGTGAACACACACATGCTGTGCCCAGTCAGGGATAGTGCTCTTGTGAATAATCCTTCTCATATGCTAGTGAACACACACACTGGCTGGCACATTCAGTCACGGACAGTGCTCTTGTGAACAATCCTCATATGCTAATGAACACACAAGCAGGCTGTGCACATTCAGTCACGGATGGTTCTCTTGCGAACAATCCCTCTCGTATGCTAGTGAACAACCCCACACACAAGCTTGCCTCATAACGCCCCGCTTACCTTGAGGATCTTGGGGTCCGTGCAGCGGCTGTTGCCATAGCTGGCGTGCATCCAGCTGTTGTCGTTGGACGGGCAGTGCTGACGTAGAGTGCACTTCTTCTCCGTCACGCACCAGCCACATTCGAAGTGGGGGTCCGCCTTCAGGCACAGGCCGCAGCTGCTGCGCATCGCTGAGCACTTGTACAGGTGAGCTGGCGGGGAAAAGAAGAAGGCGACTGGTCAGCCAGACCTGCTGGGAGGGAGGGGAGTCCACTGTGCCAGGGGAACTGAACACATCGAACTACACCCCCCAGAAGGCATCATGGATGCGTAAGTGCACTGAGAGCACAGACCAGGACATGCGCAGTCTCACGGACCTGGCCATGCACAAGCTCATCGGTGTCCCTACTGCTTGTGTTGTTAAAGTTGGAAAATAGTTTGTTCCACCAAAATGTGCATGTGAAACAACCGTGCGGGCCACGTCAAGGATGATTTGTGCAGTACGTGATGAGCAGATGTGTGTGAGCAGATTAATTCCACTCACTAATCTAGAGTTGAGGTGTACATTACTGGTGTGCAGAATGAAATAAAGGCTTGCAGTACGTGTAGGAAGCAGGGTTCTGCCACAGGTAAAGTGCATGTTATTTGTGCACATATCGTGTGTTAAATCCATGCAAAGGAGTGAGGTGTGCATTAGCCGTGTGCGCTATCTGCAAATGCTGTATATGCCAGGCACTGGCAGCAAACCTAGAGTAAGTCAAATTAAAGTGAGGTACATGTAACATGCACATGTCCACAACTTAATCTATGCACATGCCACCCATGTTCCGCTAAAGTACAGGGAGCAACGCAGGACCAACACGCAAACCACATACCTTGGATGTTCTGGGGGTTGTCGATGACAAAGTTCCCATTCCATACCACCGACAGGTTCACCGGGAGGTCGCTGATGTCATCACCGTCATACGAGTACTGCAAAGGCAAGGACAGAATTGGGCTTACTCACATGTATGAATACCACTCGGACATAAAAGGACTCGCACGTACTGATAAGCAGTAGACAACATAAACAGGCTGTGTGCGTACCACACGAACCGAAAAGAAAGCCTGGATTACTGAGATGTGCCATACAAGATAAAAACAAACAGCCAGGCTAAGTTAGATGTGCCATAGTGCTAATTTTGTACAGTTTATGTCTGTATTACATAGCATAGATATCAACTGCATATGTTGTCAGGGATGCCCCCCACCACCAATCGACCAAAAGGAACATTTGCATCAAACCTGCCTTTCAATGAGCGACAGGGTGAATATGCAACCATATCTGAAAAGGTAGGATTTTTGCAAAAGGTCTTAAGTTTTCTGGAGAGAAGGTGGAAACCTTTTACACAAGAGGACTAGTATGGCGAGTAAGTAAAGACAAAAGCTACTAACCGAATAAATTGGTGTCAGTACAAAAAAAAATCCGTGCCAGAGAAGGCAATAGGTTAAAATTACCAAATGTTTTTAAAAAAGAAATAAAAAATGCCATTCCTTCATGTAACTTCAGAAAGTTCAAAACACAGAAGCAGAGCCTGTCCGTGTGTGGTGCCATTTTGAATGCTTTTCCAATACACATTGGGTGAGTGATGGAATCATGGCTAGATCTTAGAGTTATACGTTTTGAAAGAAGGGACCCCTACATACAAGATATACTTGCTAGACGTATGGATTGAGTAGCAAAAAAAGGGGCAAAAAAAAGCAAGTGTGCTCAATAGAAAGATTATACGGGCAAAGCAACAATTGCATTATTCAATAAATTTACCTGCATAATGTAATTATTGCTTTGCCCGTAAATCTTTCTACAGTATACATTTGCTTAGGTCCCCCCCCCCCCTTTTTCTAGATCTTAGAGTTATGCAGGTAGTTTAACCATGAGGAGCCTTTCCTGCAGCCCGCAACACCACCCCCAGAACTTCATGGACCAAGCGCTTGCAAGCTTTGGAGCCCTGGCTATGACATCACAGTACCCACAATGCAACAGAGATCCATTAGCAGTGGTTCTAAGCAGGGTTTCTACCTACGTTTTCAATTCTGAACCCTAGAAAGATAAAAACAAGGGCATTTAAAAAACAAGATAGTCATTAGTTGATCGGAGCATTTTCCTCAAATTGAAAAGCGCCTTTAAGACCCCAATATGTCACTGAGGGAGTGGTGAGGAGATGATTTGGCTGCCCCTCCTCACTCAAACCCTGGTATGGCATTATCAATACTCATGCGAGGAGTGCTCCACCGGGCCTGAGGGTTAATCAATAGGGAAACAGGAGAGACAGTCAGAACTTTCCCTGACAGGTAGTGACCGCCTTAAGTGGAGAAGTGTGGCTCACTGGTTAGAGGAGGCAGACCTGGAAGCAGAGAAGAGCCCAGGACCAGGGTTCAATTCCCGGCTCGGCGGGGTCTTGAGTCCTAAAATGTCCGTGCCTACTCGACTCACGGGTTCACACTCTGCGACTCTGGGCAATAGCTTGCTTAATCTCCACAACGGCCCCTCGCGGCGGGATGCCTGGCTTTCACCTTGCGGGTACCCTGCCGGGGTTATCTCACAGGGGAATACCAGGACGGGTTCCCTAAGCAAGCGCTTAGAGACCGGTTGGTGATTTGCGCTATATAAATTCCTGTACATTTACACTTAAGTGCCCGCTTGCTTCTCTTGAGAAAGTCAGGCACGCAGGCAGCGATTAGATGAAGAATTCATTACCCTCTCTATCTGGTTTGGGAGCCGCGGCGTCCATCACTACAGCCGCGGAGGCTAGGAACCCATTATCGCTTCTACCCTTATTGGACTCAAAGCCATGATGGGCAGAGCGGGGGACATGGCTGAGGTTGTGAGACAAGCTCTCGCCTACTCTCGAAGGTTACCTTTAGAGTCAGTCGTATTGGATTTTAGCTTCTAAGTACATTTTGTGCGGGCTGAAGAATAACAAGCATTGGCAAGGTAAACAGGTCTGGCATTCAAAGAATGTTGTATGGTAATGAGACGCATTACAAGTAAATAGCATGGGAATAAATATATATTTTTTGTGTGGAAGCAAGGAACTGTAGAATAATATTGGTGTTGGTTAAAAGGTCAGGTGAAAGTTGCACCTTTACGCCAGACCTAAAAATCCTTGTACGTTATTGACTGCTCCCCAATCTGCTCGAGAAAAACAACAAATTATCTAGTTATCTAAGGCACTTCAATAGCATTACAAGGTCATATGTGTGACCCTGAAAGTTCATGCTTGAGCAACTGGATAAACAAAATAATCACATCTGTGAGAAAGGAAAGAACTTCTTTGTGGAAGAACACAACTTCTGTAAAAGCAGAACATGTACTCCTGGCTCCCAACATGTGGGCAGAGCTGAAGCCCTTCTCTAGTGATGCTCACATGATTGTCTGGCGAGAGTTGTGCGGTCAAGCCAGGTCATAACAATGAACTGCTGATACTACTCAGCAGTGTAAGAGACGGGTCAACTGAAGACTGGCACCGGAGGCTGGCGACTGAGCACCTAAAAGAACAGCGGAATAGCAGAATTATGAAGCCGTAGAGATAACAGGAGAACCAGTCAACAGATTTGATGGGAAGTGATGTAGGAAGTGGGAACTGGAAGCGGGTGTCAATAGTGTCTAGCTCAAAAATATACACAACATAAAAAAAATCAAATTTAAACTTTGGAAAGTTGTTATGAGGGTGAGACTTTCCAATGGTAATTGAATCCTGAAAAATTAGGTTTTAAAGGGAGACTGACCCAGAAAAATAAGACCCAGAAAAAGGTACTGCAAGACAGACATTTTCTCTTGATTCGCCAATAGGAAGACTTCTGCATTCTTGCAGCTCTACATAAACATGATCCTCTCTCTATAATATTAGCAGCTGATGAAAGCAGGCAAACACCTGACTACAAATGCATCTACAAAAAAATACTGACAAGCATTAAATATGTCCCCAACTAAAATATCTACAAGCATCTAAACCCACTGCTCGGTAGTCGCCACCGAACATCCAAGGCTGGGTTTAGGGCAGTTAATCTCCAGGCTCACAGTATGTTGGGAGTGAGTTGGCTGGAAATAAGAATAGAAAATTGGTTGACCTTTTAGTGAGGGGTGTTTTATTGACGGCGGACATTTTGGCAGTATCTATTCTGAGTAGATGTTTAACAGACTTCGTCACTCCAAACAATGTTTTTAAAAGAATTGTAGACGCCTAAATAGGACTAAAACAAGTGTGCAGAAAGGTTCAAAGTGAAATTTGTACATAACGCAGTGGCATGAAGTCAGCCTATCTCTGGACTGTCTCCCCGGACCCCGATGACATTTGCATGACTTACATTTTCTTCGATACATTTTGCTTCATCGAGCGCAGCAAATCTGGTATACCCAGCAGAGGGAATTTTCAAACATTGCTCCAATCCTCAATCCACATTACACACCTACCTATGGGCACTGACCTATCAAACCAGCTAAGAAAACAATATCTTGTCACGTGCACACCATGCTCTCATGATTTCCTTTAATTTCTCAAGACTTGCAGTTACTCCGAGTTTCACGTAGGCCATGAGGTCTTTAGAGGTTAGGGAAGCTCATATCAAGTGTTACAAAATGGAAGCTGAAAACAAGATGGATTCCACTTCCCCCCCTCTGACGCTTTGTGTCATTGACTCATTTTTAATGGCACTGGTGTCTCTCCCTCTTAAGAACGTTGGCCTGTCCCAACTCTTTTCAGGGGTTCCATTAACCCCTTCAGAGCAAATACTTATTCTGGAGATGGCCTTGTAGGCACTAAACCACAAATCTATTTATACCTACTCCCTGGCCCAGATGGGGACTACCAGGTGTTGTGCTGTCGCCTTCTTTGCATGCACAATACATCAATATTGTGTAGTCAAAAGACTTTTAGTCAAGGACAGCAGGAAAAAGCAAACAGGAAAGACACTGGTTAGACAAAGAGCTGGAATCGAGTGGTGGAGACTCCTGGGTAATATTCAGAACGTCGCCCCAATAATCCATGCGTGGTCATAACAGCTGACGTGCTGACTAACCAACACAGAATGGGGGCACCAACATTCCACAGAGGCACCACTAGCACAAAATGGATAGTGTCACCAGAAGAAATCAGAAAAAGCACACAGGGCAGGATTAACTACTCTTCTCCCACTGTAGTTGTTCATTACCAACTCTTACCTGACGTTCTCTGCGAGCGCCAGTCGGAAGACCAAACACACAGAAGTTCCGGGTGAGGTAAGAAGATAGGAATGACAGCATGATTTGGGTTGGGGCAAAATTGGTTTCCAATCTGCTGCAGATAGACTTGTCCAAAAACAACGGCGATGAAACTCAACTCTACCTGGTTACCCACGGTACCTGGCAGGGATTGTTCCTATTGCAAACACTACTCCGATTTTTTCTTTTTAATTATTGTTTACTTACAACATTCACACGAAAATTGCAGTCACGTGGATGTTCATATATATCAAAAGAAAATCAAAAAAAGGACACGAGCCGGAGTCTACATAAGGAATACAGCCATTAAACGTATCATGGGAGTGACACATGTACCTTTTAGTTTCATTGGTAGTATGTTCCAACACAGAAGGTGCTTATAATTCATTTAGATTTGAAAAGATTGGGGGGGAAAATTAAACGAAAAAAAGCTCCCCACTCCTAAACAAAACCTAGCAAATGGTATAGATTTAAACATTTCAACCACCAGGGGCTGGCAAAAGAGAGATGCGAGACATATAAACACATTCACTTCTGCAGCATAGGCAGATTGGTTCAGGCTGAATATTTACATAGCTATAGATTCTCAGGAAGTGATGTACATGGCAGCGTTCGTCTCAGTAGAGCCATCCTTTGTTTACTGCCAGCTCTGTAGGCGGTGTATCGTGATGTGATCCCTTCCCTAGTGTAGTAGTCTTGAACCTTATGGATTACTCTCATGTTACTTCTGTGAGACGCTCCTTATGTGTGTGGGTATATGGATGTTTCCACTTACGCAGTATACAGATTTTAGCCCCCATGATCAGGGTAACTGTCCACCGATGCCAGGGGGGACGTGTGGCCTTGCTTTCTGGGGTGAAATGTATAAGACTGTGTGGCATCTCTCTATGCCTCACATCTCTGACCAGTAGTGTACAATTAAAGTGACTGCCCAGAGCTTATAGCATAGGGTACCCTCCTCTTGACCGAGACTCCAACAGTGAGGATTGCATTAGAGTCCAGATTTGACCAGACGTAAGGATTAGGGGTGGGTGGAATTTTGCGTAGCGCGACTACGCAAAGCTCCCCGAAATGGTAAAAAATCCCTGCAAGCTCGCGGAGTTTCGCGAACACACAGAATTGCTTGTTCAGCCTGTTCACGATGCTTTTTTCCTGTTTGCGAACGCTGTTTGCGAGCTCAGAGGGAAATATCTTGGGAACGCGCATTTTGAAAGCGCGAACGAGCAAAAATGTCTGCAAAGCCGCAGATTTTTTGTCAATTCCGCGTTCTCTGCAAAACGCGAAATTACCCAAATTCTGCGAGTGGAACGGAATTTACCCCCCAGGCCTAGTAAGGGTGCCAAATACCACTGCTGTAGTATTTTGAACTATGTGAACTTCAGCCTCGAAACTTCATTTCCTCATCTTGTAGCACCTTCAGTTCAGGCCATTCGGCATCTGCGTATGTCCGCCAGAGGTTGGCTTGCCAGCGGCTACGCAGGGCATTTAGTGTAGAACTGGAGTGTAATTCCGCGATGAGGGTGTTCTAGAGACCTGTTAAGGGTCCTATTGGGTTGGCCCATATTTTTATGTATTTAATCTATAGATGAGGTCAGACGGTGCGGCCGAGTTCCCAGCAAATTAGTTTTTGTCCAGATATTTAAAAGATTAGTGGTGCACTGTGTTTGGCGTTATCACATGTTCCAATATGCAGAGACCAAGACCCCCTGAAGTCATGTGTACTCAAGATTAACTCTTGGTCTGACTCCATCCCAGAATAAAGTGCTTAACCTCACGATCAATTTGTCATAACATGTCCCAGAGAACCGTAAACGTGTGCTAAGGCATAATCGATACGAGGGGCAATCATCATAATTTTCATTACTTGTACTCAACCCCAGAATGTCAAGTTAATGGCTTCCATCTTTGGAAGTCAAGTTGTATTTAACGCTGTAAATGAGAAATGATCGACTTCCTCATCCTTAAATCCCAGTGTTCAACAGGACTCCCAAGTATTTACGATTGCGCGTGACCCGTCTAAAGTTGTATGGTCTACTGATCGACTGACTTTTGTGGTGTAGTGGGACTAGTTGATTAATGCCCGAATAATATAATCTGCTTAACCCCTTCGATGCTCATGACTAGCTCAGCTCGTCATGAGGCACGGTTGAGCTGTGCTGATGACGAGCTCAGCTCGTCATGAACAATGGTAATCAAAGGTTCTCAGCACAGGAGGGGAAAACCATCAGCAGCGATGGTGTTAAAGTACAACTTTAACCTCACTCGTGCTGACGTCTGAATTCCAGTTATGGTTGGAGTTTGTCTTAAGGCCTCGGCTAATAGTCTAGTATTAGAAGAGACACCAGGGGTTTAAGGGATGCAGTGGTCTAGTTTTTCAGGAATGAATCTGATAAGAACCCATCACAGGTCACGTGTGCTATTGGGGTGTCACAGGGCCAAATAACCTTCAATGTGAAGCAGTCAGCTCCCATGTTAAACCTTTCGAGGGTCCTGAATAGATAAGCCCACTCCACTCGGTTAAAGGATCAAGGGAGTATTTACTTTCCGTAATAAACGAGAGAGTGTTCTGAGATGGTGTCTAGAATGTCTGAGACAAAAACTACTTGTAGGTCATGCATCAGTGTGGGAATGACTTTACGTAATCTATTGGCCAGTATTTTAGCCAGGATATCCACGTTTGATTATTGAAATGAGTTCATAGTGGGTTGCAGGGGATAACTGGCCCCCAGAGACAAAACCGGCCCATACGGACACAAAACCGGACCCAACCCTCCGGCCCACCAGGGAAATGCCTGGTGCCCACTACGGCCAGTCCAGCCCTGAAGACAATAGGCAACACCGTGGAGCAAGAGAACATGGGGAAATACTGCTACCCAGAACGAGTTTACCCTTTCCCTGTTTTTCTTTTATGCTACTCTTGCACTTTTAGTGCGCCTTGCGCTGTCATGTTTGCACTACATATCCGGTTTTAGGGACAGGCCATTATCAGATAAAATTTTAATTGCAGATGTTACAGTACGAGGGCTGTTGAAAAAATGCTTTTTAGCTTTATATCTTTTTCTTCCAGTTTTAGCAAATGTTGTCTCCTCCTATCTGCACTTTATATCTGGTATTATGGACGAGAAAGTGTAAGACTATGGAAGAAGAGGAGAGCGGTGACACTGTTGCCTAGAAATGAGTTTACCCTTTCCCTGTTTCTCTTTCATGCTACCCTTGCTTTTGTAGCACACCTTGCGCGGTCACATTTGCGCTGTATATCCAGTTTTATGAAAGAGATATTGCAAGACGGGATGCAATGTGAAAATAATACGGGATGATATTGGCCCCCTGAAAGTGGTTATTGTTTTCATTTTCTGTGAACCTTTCTAATTATTATTTTCTGATGTGTAAAGTTGTATGCTTGTATTAGCTTGTATAGGACATAATTATGTCTCTCAATGCTTCTTTTGTTCAAATATCTGCCCTTGTAAAGCGCTCTGATACCCGCAAGGGTCTTGTTTGCGCTATATAAAACCTTCAAAATAAAAAATAAACGTATGGTTCCAATCAACAAAAATAAAATTGACTTTGACTTAGTTGGTCTAGGATTTCATAATTCGGGATTTTGGAATATAGCAAGCCTGAGGTCAGAAAGTAAACAATTCTAGAGCTAGACCAATGGACACCCAAGAGAAAGGAGTAATCTCTCTAATTTTGCGGTAGAAGACACCAAGTATCTATGAATGCTTGATTTTGTGCAACATCATCCAATAAAGCTCTGTTGGAATAATTATTTCTCTCTGGGGGCCCTGTTCCTGGGGCCAAGAGAGAAGTTCCAGTCCCCAACGATTCTATGTCTGGTTTTGCTGAATTCCATGCAGAGATAGATCAATGGTTGTGTAAAAAGGGACTCTTGAATAGTTGGGTGCGTATACAAGTCCAATGATCAGCACGTCAATTGCTACCTTAATCTTGACAAATACATAGTGGTCATATGGATCCCTCCAGGTTAATATTTTGAGGTCTAATTGATTACGAAAGAAGATCGCAACACCACGGTGTACCGCGTTACTGGTGCTCGACTATGTCGTTCATGGTCGGAATAGCAACTGCAATACCAACCCACTCTATTTACTTTATCTGATTCCAAATGCGTTTCTTGCATGAGAGTGATGTCCACGTGCTTTGCGGTCAATTGTATTTTTGTCGTTTTTCTGCAATGCAAAACACCGGACATTTAATGAAAAAATCTTCAACGAGTTCGTTTTTTTTTACGCGTGCTGAGATGTCGTACTATGGTCGCTCTTAACAGTGTAGGTTGTGCTCACACTCTAGGCATGGCACTGTCCTTGTGGCGATTATAAAGACACTGCCCCAGAGAGAAGAGGATGCCAAGTAGAGGAGGAGTAAGCTGGAAGGTCAACCTCCAAAATCTCACATAGTGGAACTCATAAAAAAGTGGGCTAAACTTCGCTTCTGGGGGACACTAACCCTTCAGTTCTTGGCATAAAGCTGGGCACTTCGAACGAAGTTCAATGACAGCTGGATCCATGGTTTAGTAAATTAATCATATTTAAACTGGGTAATAATTGAAACTCTTGAGACGAAGGAAAGTCAACTGTAGGCGCGCCGTAAGAAAGGCCTTTCCGAAGGGCTTAAGACCCTCAACCAGCACAATGACGCTGGATAGGACTGAAGTTCTTGTGTGATGCCTTAGTCCAAAGCCCTTCACGGGGGGGTCCGAACTAAGATGAGTGAAGACTGCTGAATACTGGACCTTCAACAAGAAATCTCAGGGTATTAGAATACGTTCCAGTGGGCTTTAGAAGTTCAAATGGAGCCCTTCGACCAATCATTGATCCTATTGTAAGACGACATTGTATTGTCTCGACTAAGGCTGTAACCTTGCGGGAGAGCAATAGGCAGACAATTCACGACCATCAATCTGCATGAGAAAAGTAAAAGACGAAAGAAAGAAACAGAAGCAAGATTTAGCTGTGATGAGCCGAGCGTGGCGCCCTAAGTGAAACTGGCATTTCCAATTTGTTCTCTGACACGTCTCATTTGGGACCCCGGCATCTTCTCAACACATCCCAGCCTGTAGCTGTCCGAAGACGGTATTCACATCTAGCGGCCCTGCGCCTCGGTAAGTCGCTTGAGGATGGAGGGAGGGACCCAACTGTTTATAATCCTGTGGCTGAGAAGTAGAGATCTAATATCCGAACACGATTGGGGAGCTCTTCAAAATGCATGGTGAGGATCAATTCACGACACATCAAACAATACAAAATACCCTCATTGCGGTCAAATTTTGCTCTCGCAACGAAGGTCGGGCAGCTGTTTCTAAGGATTTTCATCTGTATCGAATGGAGCGAATCAGCGTCTTCCTGTTTGCATTGAATTTATGGTACCATTGGATAATAGTTGTGGACAAGAGCCAAGCCCCATCCATCGTCCGATAGCTGTGGTTTTACAAGATAGTAATGGTGATGTGAACAACAAGCGACTCGCAAATCCAAATCAACATTTTATCAAGTTCTGCAGTGAAATGTTAGCATTTAACATGTCGTTATCAGAGGTTCACAGTTGATCAGGTTGGCACTTAGAATATATTTTATTTCTAGTTTTTTTACTATACATTACTGGGGCTTTCAGGGCTACTCCAGGAATGGCTGTCACATTGTTATACAAATATTGACAATTGTACTAATTTGTTGCCTTATGTCCCATGAATGTTAGCGACCATGTGAAAGTCTAGGACCATAAAACAGCTGGGCAAAATGGAGTCCATCTTTGGAATTATAGCGAAAGAGTCATTCCATATGGAAGTGGGCCCATGATTTAGTCCTTTATATCCCTGTGCTGCAGAGAGAGCTGCAGGGGGCAGCGCGTGCAGCCAGCAGACGACCAACACGGGCACACATGAGCTTTATACATTGGCTCCATTTGAAAGAAAGGTATAGGGAAAGTCTAAAGTCAGCCCCAACACATAGACCGCAGATTGTGGAATACTGCAGCTTCGCCAGCCACAGCCAAGAACGGCCATTATAGTTAAGGGGTTCGGTGTGCCAAGTATATAATGGGATATCTCATAATGTGTGAAAACACTTAAGTTTTCTTTTTTACATACGTTTTGGCGGTAAGATATCAAATCGACTATGCATTATTTTGTTTTGTACCCGACAGATCTATTTCTGTCAACCAAGACTACACCCTCAATTCAGAACAAAAGTTACCCATAATATTCAATTTTGCACCATTTATTTTTACATACAAAGTACCTGATATTTTCAACGCCTACATTTACGTATCCAAATACCTGTTTGTTCTACATCTTCATAATTATGTAGGTTTAGATCTATAGAAAATACACAGAAATTGACCATTTTAATAGAATTAAAATAGTAAATATTAAACAAAATATAAAAACAAAGAAAACTTGTGTTGTGCAGTGGGAGGGTCACTCGACCAGCTGCCGCACACTCAGAGGAATCCTGTGCCCTGGTTTGGTGCCAGCCTGATCCTCCATCATTCTATGCAGATAACCTTTAGAATGGCAGAGCGTTGCTTAATAGACCAATACTAACCAACATTAAAAAAAAAACCACACAAAAAACAACATTCCTTATACCCCAAACATGATATTATCCCTTGTATAGTGGAGTCCGCCATTTGCAGGACGTCAGTGTCCCTGTAGCAGTCTGGAGTATGTACCAAACATTTCCCTTAACAAGAGGGTGGTTGCTTTCTTCTGTATTTTAGACATAGGCAGGACAAGCAATGCGAGGGTCAGACGTGGGATAGATGTCTGGATTGGTCAAAAATACAGCTTCAACAAGCACCCCACGCACTGCCCATTCTCTCCACAATGCACTTTCAATCTTTAACCCCTTGCCCGTGGCCGGAATTCCGCTCCTGTGCGGCACATTCCGATCGCGGGCGTGGTCATGCACATCAGCACACGAGCACTGTGTGCCATGACGGCTCCCAGCCGTCATCGGCATGGAAGGGGTTAAACGTACAACAGATGGGCTGATATATAAAATCTGCGTTTATCACACCCAGCTGAACCTCACGAGTCTCCTGTAGACTTGTATCCCAGACCACCCCCTTTGGAATCACGAGGCTGCTTTGTTAACATAATTTACCTCTCTGGTGGCACGGAGATGTTGACCTTAAGCCCAGTCTATATTTGTAATGTCAGTTGAAGGCATAACATCAACTTTGTGCCAGCCCCTTTTTGCCTACCCCTGCAGTTCTGTGTGTTAAGCCCTCGCTGTGCAATGGAAGGCACTAAATTAGAAGGAAAGCTACCAGGATGGTTGGCCAACAGACCTTGTTAGCGGGATGTGGGTCAGTATGTAACATTACATAAAGTGTATTTGTTAAGCGCACGTTCACCCTGGGGTATCTTTGCACTGAATAACATGTTTATTGTTACCCAACTCAATTGGACTCATTTGATCAACCTCAGATGGATGAAAGGCTGAATGGACCAACCAGAATTTGTACCTGTGACCATGAGGTCGAACGCATGCCCCTGCAGTGGACATAATTAGTCCACTGAGCCACCAGACCCGGCATATATTAGAGTAGCAGCCTTTTGGAGGGCCAGGGTTGCTTTCTATGCGGCCACGTTAATGACCCCAGAGGTCAGGTTTTGTCTGGACTCAAGTGCATAGCCACTCTCGATAAATTGGAAGGAATAACAGCCAATATAATCACTAACAAAGGTCACAAGTTTATGATTACTCAGCCAATGCACTATGAACGTACTCCCCCATTTTAACCCCCATCTACCCATCAACGTTTCGGTACGGGTGCGTTTTCGATATGCCCTCAAAGAGTTACGGCTGACAAACACTCAATCCTAAATTAGAAGAACAGTACTCCGCGTTCCGGTACCCCGTATATCTGGCAAGGCTCGCCGCCAACGCCCAAATCATCGCGACACCGTGGTCCCAAGCATTTGGCCTTCATTTGATAACCTAATGGGTGCTCAGAGCTGTTCGCTTGGTTTACTTCCATTGACTCAACTGGACTGACAACTGTTTGCAGTGATCTACAATACATAAGCCCATGACTGCAGACCTGCAGCCCCACCAACATGGCGTGAGGTGGCAGCCCTACAGTTGGCACAACGAGTCTGTCTGCATGGCGGGCCATCACCCAGCCATCACCCAGCCGAGAGGAGGCGGCGACGGCGCATTGTCAAGTAAAGCTTTACAAATAGAGCTCGTTATGGCACTTTGTGTGCAATCTCCCTCATTCTGGCTTCCATTGATTAGGGAAAATATGTTCTTTTTAGTCTCTTTATGTTCTAGTCAATGCCTCCCTGAAATTCTTTATATGTGCTTTGCTATTGATTATTCAATAACAGTACAGAAAGCAGAATGCTCGGCAGTGAGTAGTTGGGGACGCGATGCGGATGCTAACAATCCAACGCTGGTTCGGGCTGGAATACAATAGCACGACAAACTATGCCGCGGATCCGCTGTTTTTCATCTGGTAGAAGCAATTCGATGCACAGCAGTTCAATCAATGGATTTGAAGCTGGGAGCGGCCAGTTACCAGCTCTTCCAGTGGGTATCGATCTTGGCAAGTTCATCTCTACCAGAGTTACAGATCTGCGCTGCAGGAGCGCAAGCCTGTATCAAGCATGAGAAAATACAAGAGGGTGCTCTGAACAAGACTACCAGCTGTGTTAGGAGGGTGGCCATTGGCAGCTTACTGGGTACTGATTAGTACATTTCGGTTTTGCTACAAAAAAGTATACATACATATACACATACATGTTACATTTATTCAATACACACCTATCTATACATTACATTTATTCAAAGCAAAAAAAATTCCAGTCGGCGACCCACCACAGGAAGCCGCAAATAGTGTCCATCCAAAGGGGCGTGATTGGGTAGGGTTGCATCATGGCAGCCCATTCCGCTTCGAATGCAGCACCACGACCTGCAGCCCATGGGGGAAATGCCAGCGTGCCAGAATGGCCAGTCCGTACTGCACTTATGTCTTAATTTTCTCTTACGAGTAATGTCCGGAAACTCCAATTTGAAGAGCAAGGCTATTGCAAATTATCTCCTAAGGGGCTTGGGGCCAGTATACAGACAAACGTCCATCGCGACAGTCATTCTGTGGGATATGAAGGGAGAGTGGTAAGTTCCGCTTGGGCAAAGGCACAAAAGATTTGCAAAAAAGGCACTAGGGTGTGAAATCCTACTCAAAGACCAATCCGAGGCAGATTCGATTCTTCAAGTTTTTTTTTGCGTTAGTTCAATTAGCAGCAAAGTAGAAACTCCTTTTTTCAAGCACAGTATCGTTTTTTAACAGTTCCCCCACTTTCTGAATGCTCTGCGTTTGTGGGGTTTATGGGTGGCCTGAGTGAGAATGACCCCTCCCAGATATTAGTGTCTGTCTGTGACACGGATGTAGGTTTTTATGCTGGCCACCCTTGCACGCAGTGCTTTAAATGGGCAGGTACTGTCCGGTATGGAGTACCGGCACTTTTTTATTTTGGGAGGGAGAGTACCGGCACTTCAAGAGAAATGTTATACTTTTATATTGTAGAGGACCGGCACTTCTCAGAAACAAGCAGGTACTCTGCTACATAAACATCACAGGCAGCCTCCAATGGCGTTTTCTCAGGTTTGCAAAAGTGCCTATCGCCAAAACTGCACGCACGTGTCCAAGGCAAGCAGCCATCTTGTCTTCACATCACATGCGACGTCGACCTCAGGTGTCAAGAACGGTCTACGTCAGCTGTCTGTGCTGTGGAGAGCATGGCAGCCCCCGAGCCTTCGCAGTCATCACTCACTCTCGGTGTGCTTCCAACAAGCTGACATCCGAACAGCCCATCAGGGCTCGCCATCTCCTGCCTGTAATGGGAAAACGTGGTCCGGTGAAGGCGCCCAGGTAAGAGGCGATCCATCATCCCGCATCCCGGGCCCTCCAGGGGCAGCTGGACAGCTCAGACTCTCCCTGGCCGCCCCTTCCACCTTCCCGACCCCTCGGGCCTGCATTAGGTGCCAAGATTGCAGGCGGCCGGCAAAATAACACACTTAGCGAATGCACCTTTTGGACGCCATCTTGCTGACAGCTGCTTTCACGCACCATTTGACGGTGACTTTATGAGCATTGCCCCTGGAGAGCGGCCAGACGCTTCCATTTCTCACTGGGGGAGAGACGCACTGTGGTTTGTTTGTTTAATGGTCCTGCAGTGTTCATAGTTACACCCGGGTCACCTTCCGGGGCACGGTGGGTCAAGCTCCATCCTGCAACCAAGCAGGGGCGTCACAAGTCAGCAGGCCTGCGTAAATGACACATTCAAAAGTACCACTCGCGGCACAGATCCGGAAGCAATGGGCTGCCCCCCCAAATTATTACAATTACAGCTTTTCTCTGGACACCCAACCAAAGGGAAGGAGAGGATGTGGCCTAACGGCTAAAGCGGTCGACGTCTAAGCTGGGGAACCGGGTTCGAGTCTAGGCAAAGACACTCCGCATCCTGTCATTCTGGGCAAATCACTTAATCTCCCTGTGCCTAACAAAAATGAATGTGTCCATCTGTAATAAAACTGGTGCTCATGTAAAACGCTCTAATACCCGATATCTTCGGGTCTAGTTCGCGCTATTTAAAAAAAAAAAAAAAAAGGAAGCACAATTAGGCATGCAGAGTTAGCCTTAGGTCGCATAAAAGTCTGGTGGACTTTTCTGTGTTGCCCCAAACATAATACAAATCATGAAGACAGGGCTGATAAAAGGTTTACACCCTTTTTCTTGACAAAAAAAATATACAAATGAGTATCTATGACCAGTCTGGTAGTAGTTTACAATTTGTACTTCTTTACAACTGACATATAATACGTTATTTTTCTCTTGATGGTAAATCAGGTATTGTACCGCCTCGAGGCTGGAAACCTCTGCACAAGAGGCCGCGATTCACTGTGGATGTAGCAATGCTTGTTATATTTTTGATCTACACAATGGCAACTTTCCAGGGCGCGAGGCCATGTGTAGGAGGCATGCACCTGTATACTGTACAAAAACTGAGATTTACCTACTGGAGGGTGAAATGGCTGTAGTGTAACAAGGTGCCCCCAGTGACACGGTTATTGTACAAGTAGCACATCTGGTAGAAGGCGCTAGAATACACCGGAGATTAAGATTAAACAAAAATGCCCCCCACCCTCTCGCGCCTGGGCGTGTATAGGTGAAGTCCCTCTTTGGAGACAAGGCACTGTGGTGGCACACCAGTGTACACGCACGACAACGAGCCACAGACCGTGTTCTCTGGAGGAAGACGGGTCTTGGTCGTCCACACTCATCTGTGGATAGAAGGCCAACAAAGAGCTGCCCCTGGGATTCGATGAGGCAGGTACTTACCTGTAACAATAGTGATGAACCTTGACTTTCCCAGATTCACATGTTGTGCGTCTATTCCGCCATCTAGTAAGGTACCAAAGCAGCCACTCGGGATGCTCCAACGAGAACTCTGGGATATATAAAATGTCTTAGATGAGAATACAGATAAGGCTCTTCAAGTAAACCTGGTACCACTGCCTTTCCCTCAATTTGGGAGAAAAACTATTTCGAGAGCTCTTTTATTTCTGCATACACTGTTGTACCGAGCAAGTGGAATGATGCAAAAAATAATGAAGAAAGAAAATAATGATCATGTGACGAGGACAGAAGAAAATGGTACACGATGTGATGCACACCGAAGAATTAGAAAGGAAGTGATATGGGCAGGTGGCAATTACAGAGAAAGTGCTCTAGATAGAAGAGAATGATACAGGAAGAGATCCAGACAGATTAGAATAACCCAGGTAGGGGTGTAGCTGGGATAACATTCTGGAATTGATGCAGAATATACAAAAATGATGCAGGAAAGGATGTAAATGGAATGGAATGATATGGGAAATGATGGATATGGAATAGAATGATACAAGAAGTGATGAGGAAGGCACAGACTGAACGGGATGATGCAGAATGCAAACTAGACCTAATGGAGACTATGGGAAGAAATGTTTCGAGAAAGGGATAAATATTGTGTGGGATGGAGTTGATCAAGAAGTAAAGAGAATGAACAGATTACAACAAGACGTGATTTAGGGCAATAAATGATGGAGAAAACTACGAAGGAAGAAGGGAATAAACTGGAAGCGACGAGGTTGTAAAAGTTTAAGACCGGCAAAGATAGCAGCAAAAAACAATGCTGTGGGAACAAAGGTAGACAAAGGGGAAGGGATGCAGGCAGATGTATAGTGTAAGAATATATGTAGGCAGAAGTGATTTATAGAAGTCGTGTTGGCAGGAATTAAGTGGTAGGGAATCTGGATCCAAGTTCCGGACTTGGTACCTCAAGCAAAGTACGCTATAACACTACGGTAGAGCGAAGAATCGGATTAGGAGCAGATAAGAGTAGAGCAGCCACTCCGTACAGAAGTTGCAAGGCTGTAGATCGGTCGTCAGGGACGCAACGGTAAGGGATCTGGATCCAAGTCCCGGACTCGGTGCCTCAAGCAAGGTACGCTAGAACACTACGGTAGAGCAAACCAAAGGCAGAGGAGTAGACAAGAGTAGAGCGGCCACTCCGTAGGGAAGCTGCAAGGCTGTAGATCGGTCGTCAGGGACGCAGTGGTAAGGGATCTGGATCCAAGTCCCGGACTCGGTGCCTCAAGCAAAGTATGCTAGAACACTACGGTAGAGCAAACAAATGGCAGAGGAGCAGACAAGGGTAGAACAGGTTCTCACTGGAACCTGCAAGGATGTAGATCGGTCGTCAGGGATGCAGCGGTAACAGGATTTGGATCCAAGTCTTGGAATCGGTGCATCAAGCAAAGCATTCCATAACACTACAGTAGAGCTAACCAATGGATTAGGAGCAGTCAAGGGTATAGCGGCCACTCCGTAGGGAATCTGCAAAGCTGTAGCCCTGTCAGCAGGGACGCAGTGGTAAAGGATCTGGATCCAAGTCCCGGATTCGGTGCCTCAAGCAAGGTACGCTAGAGCACGCTAGAACACTACAGTAGAGTGAACCAACGGCAGAGGAGCAGACAAGAGTAGAGCGGCCCCTCCATAAGGAAGCTGCAAGGCGGTAGATCTTTCGGCATGGAAGCAGCAGTAACAGGGGCTGGATCCAAGTCCCAGACTCGGTCCCTCAAGCAAAGTATGCCATAACACCACGGTAGAGCAAACCAATGGCAGAGAACCAGACAAGAGTTTAATGGTCGCACCATTGGGAAGATGCAAGAACAGTCAGATGGGATGCAGTGGTAAGGGAAATGGGGATGATATTTTGATATGGAAGTCCTTCTCACTCAACGGCTAAACCACGCACTGAAATATTGAATAAAATCAGCAACGCACATGTTGACGTATATAGTCTTCGTAGGCTCGCTATGCGCCGCCAAGTTGCTTCAGAAACTAGTTGACAGCCCGGGGAGAACTTCCACACACGAGCAAAAGGTGATGCAGAACTGAAACACATGGCGACCCCGCTGTAAGGCTCATTTTTTATTTAGAGGAAACCATCATAAAACAACTCATTAAAATGTTTCTAGAAGTGGACAGTCGGAGGCAGAAAAAAATAATATGGAGAAGCAGATGAGAGAATGCCACAGGAAATCTTACAAATCAGGAGCACTAGCAGTGCTGAGAAGGGATGAATGTAGCACAGAAGAATTCATCACTCCTACAAAGGCGAAGTTTTCTGGACTGTGAGTTGGGGAAGCATTCTGCATCATGACCACTTCCTGAACATGGATGCAAGTGGGTATGGGTAAACTGAGCTCTGATTTCTCTCGATGAGTGGCTTGAGCCCACTTCAATCAGGGTGAGAAAGAACTACACTGGACTGATGCAAATATCTGCATCTCCATTTCATTTTTAGGAAAAAAGGCTTGAAAGTTCATTGGTTGGCCAACCCATGCCATATCATCAGGGAAACCATGTTTCTAGTGCAAGTCCTTCCCTTGGCAACCTAATGCGGTCTGCATGTGGTAACATTGGCTTGCTCCCAGTCCACTAATTAGACTCACACACCAGGGAGAAATGATTTAAAAATTAAAAAACCAAGACTGGAAATGCGGTCTGTGATCACATGCTCTAATGCGGCCAACCCTACTGCATTAACACTCGGCCTATAGTGAGTGTGCAAGCAGACGGAAACTTAAGAAGGCCATGCCAGAATTTACCAGCACTAATTGTAATGTGGTTTGCTTTTATAAATTTTCATTCTTATCATTACAATTTTAAACTGAAAGACCACTGAAATTCCTAAGATACGTTTAACGCTGCAACCCGGAACTCGCTCAAGAGCCATACAAACCAGTACCCGCACAGTAAACGCAACGCCGACTAGGGATATAGTATTAATTACTTGATTCAGCATGTCATGTTAAGCAATGATGCTGGTTTTTGAGGTGTTCCTTATCAGTAAACATTTTGTGATGTCACAACCATAATTTAACTGAGTTTTAGTGATATATTTTGATTGGTTTTTCAGCTTGATTTTCGCTGCATTCTGTGGGGCCATTGGAGGTCTAAACCTGCTGTGTTCCGCCGATTACTGACGGAACAGGGACTGTATATATATATATATATATATATATATATATATATATATATATATATATATATATATATATATATATATATATATATATATATATATATATATATATATATATATATATATAATTATTTTTTATCACTATGTGAAATACATATCCAACTCTTCACACCCAAAAATCCTAAAGGAAGGAACGGCACTCCTTGGAGCTTGAATATATTTCAGAGTTTTATTGTGACATAAATCGATAGAAGAGAGTTTCTGCGTTTCCGCATGGAGATATATATATGTACGTGTGTGTGTTTCGATTAAAAAATACAAAGCTTAAAGGGGCGGAATAGTTAGATAAAACATTTTATCTGACATTTTCACCTAACAAAACCACTGAAATTCACCCGTTCTTGTCATCCCAAGTAACTAGAACTTGTGCCCCTGCCTCAACAGTGTTATCAATAATGCCATTCCAGATGTCATTAGGGATGTTATCAATGCAGTCTCTGAACATGTCGTGAGTGATGTAATATGTGAGGGTACAAGCTGTGGATCGCGAGAGTCCGAGGTATAGTTAACTTAGGGTATTTGGAGACCTGTTTCGCACATTAGTCCCATGACCTCCCAGAAGGGCGGTGAGCGGGGTTCTAACTGGGAAAGAATATGCCGAGTTGGGGGTGGTTTTCAGTAGTCCTTAAGTTTCAAACTCTGCCTTGAGGCTGTGCGCATGGATCAGATTTGTTGTTTGAGGGAGCAAAGTGCTAATTCAGTTGTGACTTTCCTCATCCACCCCACCCCTGTGCTGTTCGGAAAGTTTTTTTAGTCCTCACCCACCTCCCTTGATTCAAAGCACAAAAACAACAACAAAGAGAAAATTAACCTTTTGTGGGTCTTTGGCAGCTTTCCCCTCACTTGTACACAGTCCCGTTAGCTCATGGATTCACATTTACCGATTTCACTACTCCCAGCATTGTGCAAAATCACTGAGTCCACAGTGAACAAACAGCTGACACACTTCTTGGAAGAGAATGAGGCATGGCACCCTAATCAAGCTGGCTTTAGGACTCAGCATTCCACCGAATCGGCTCTCCTGTTCACCACTGAAACTATCCGCTCAGCTTTAGACCAAGGCAAGAAGGCCGTCCTGATACTATTAGATCTGTCGGCGGCCTTCGACACGGTCTCACATGCTATCTTAATAGACCGGCTAATAACATCTGGCATCAAAGGTATTGCCTTAGAGTGGATAAAAAACTTTCTTAGTGACAGGCGACAAGTGGTGACCTTGGGGGATTATCGTTCCAGTGAGAAGTCACTGTCAACGGGAGTACCTCAAGGTTCTAGTCTGAGCCCGACATTGTTTAATGTCTATACTGCACCCCTGATACAGCTGATATCGTCCTACGGCATAGATGTAATAGCATATGCCGACGATACTCAACTGATCCTGGTCATGTACAAAGATAACCAGGTCTGGGAAGAAAAACTTAAGTGTTGCTTAACGGCCACCTTTGAGTGGATGCGGAAAAACCACTTAAAATGTAACACAGGCAAGACCGAGATCATGCCCATAGGCCCAAATAATGATTTCATCCCCAGACTGTGGTGGCCCGAGAATGCTGAAATACCACCTCACACTACCTCCTCGGCTCGTAACCTTGGGGTACAGTTTGACGCCGACTTATCTTTCAAACATCAGGCGGCAAAAGTGGCAGGCACCTGCTTCGGGGTAATAAAAATGCTCAGAAAGTTCTTTGACCTGCTGCCCCTCGAAGCTAGGAAAACTGTCACGATTGCATTAGTCACATCCCGCATCAACTACTGCAACAGCCTGTATGCTGGTACCAATAAGGTGGTTACCCATAAACTCCAGATGGTACAGCATGCGGCGGCAAGGCTTGTTCTGAAATGGCCAAGAAAATCTTCAGCAACCAAAGCCCTCAATGTACTACATTGGCTGCCTATAACCAAAAGGGTCCTCCACAAAGTATTGACAATCACCTTTCGTGCTGTGCATAATTCAGGCCCCATGTACCTGAGAAAACATTTTGTCAAATACTGTCCAAACCGCACACTACGGTCTTCAAATGCTAATCTTTTGACCATTCCAGGTTTCAGACTCAAAACCCGCGGGGGTAAATCCCTAGCGGTATTGGGTGCCAAAGCATGGAATGCGCTCCCCCCTCCATTAAGAGCCCTGGACAAGGAATCTGATTTCCGTAAACAACTGAAAACCTGGATTTACAACCTTCCAGACTCAATGGCCAGAGCACTGGTATGACTCCGGTTTCAGTCTCCTTAAGCAGTAAGGCAACTTATTTCACCTGGTTGACCCTTTATTGGCGCCGAGATGCTCCCTGGAGCGATTGCTAGCGCGGTATAAATGGACCTTACATTTACATACATTTACCCTGATCACATTATGCGCCCCCTCTAGGTTTACTCACTCGCGCAGCGCAGCAGTTGAGCGCCTCGCGCTGCACTTGTTGCTCAGTGCCTGCACTTAGTGGCGCTGCAGGAAAAGGCCAAAAGTCTGTTTGAAACGGAAACCAATCAAATACCCCGGCGAACGACTGCAGTCTGTCCGCTCGTAACGATGTAGCTCTTTGAGCAGCCGCCAGGCCCTGGCGGGAGACTTGCAATCACATTTATTTACACAAAGCAGGGTAGATGTGAAAAAAGAGCACAAGATGTACAGAGTGAAAGGTGTATTCATTAGGGCAGCCAGAAGCAATGCATCTCTCCATCAAAGGCTCGGACGCACTGTGCAGCAAGTCGTCTGCTGGGCGACTCCAGGACAACCTGTCCGCCAATGCTGCACCCCGCAGAGGCTGCGAGGAACCCCAGGCTGATGACCCAGCGGGCAGCTGGCCCTCTGATCTTCAAAAAATTACAAAACCAGGCTGGAGCCTGGCTTAAAGTGAAAATATAACAAGCCGCAATGGGCAAGCTGCTCCGAGCTTAAAATGGCGGCGCTCACATTCCAACAGGCGGGATTCAACTATTTCATGTTTTTGGCCTTGTGCAGCGCCCTTCAGAGCAGCACTTTCTGCAATGCAAAAGTAATACTTTTCAACCCATTTGTAAAATACTTGGTGAATTTTTACATTTCTCAGAAATATTCCAGGATTGGAGTTAGAATAGTTAATAAGCCGCCTTATCTTTTTGCAGGACATTAGTACGTTCCCCAAATATTCTACAGCTGGGGTTAGAGCAGTAAATGTAACCTTCCAGTGTCTTCAACACATACAGCGGTCCTGAGGCAAGAAACATGGTTGGGAAGAGCGAAGGGTGCCACGAAGGCCACGATGTATGCTTCAGGAGCGGTAAAGTAAAAGGTTTTGAAGTGGATGGTCATACATGTACACATGTGACCGTGGACCTGTGGCGGCAGAAATAAGGCTGGGGAGGGGGTGAAGGAGGAAGTCTGATGCGAAAATCACAAACCGCGCGACCAGGGCCCATACAACCATAGTAATGCAACAGTGAAGTTCGTTCCCCCTTGCTTAATGCCTCAACACCTCAAGCCACACATGAAGGACCCCCAACTCTGCAGCTTTCCACAAGCCAAATCCACAGACGCAGCAAGCTCATTGGGTAGTCTGACCCACAAGACCGGTTCTATGTCCGTACTACCTCTTAGCAACGTACCCAATACTATAGCCCTTGAATTGAAATACCGATGACTCTTTCGACGACAAGGAGGCATTTTACACAAGTTGAGGGATGAACAGGTCGATGGACAATGACACAGGTGCCCGCTTGGGCCTCGAGTCTTCGTGGTTCACTCAGCCCCTGCCTTGTGCTGGCGGTCTCCACTCCCCACTGACCAGAGACTTCTGTGAGGCTGCAGGCATGGCCATTACACGTATGACCAGTCCAAGCCATCGCTGGAAGGTTTATAGTAATCTCTCTGGAGGGTTTTGCTGAGCAGTACCACTTTTAACCAAGAAGATCGCTCACTAAGTAAATGTTCAAGCTTCTGAGAGTTGACCCATTAGTTGGCAAAGCTTCTCAGCACATGAAGGTTCTCATTGTGGGGGTTCTGGCTGACAAAGCACCACTGAGCGACGAGCAAGGACTACGCTAATTTACAGTGTCTCAAAGCCACCCTACTTCTGGTATTAGATCTCGTTCCATATAAAACAAGTACCTGTGTTCATTAGTTTTGAAGACTTGATAGCTTAGTCAAGAACATCTCATTTGTGGTGTTCGTGTTTAAAAAGGTTTCATTAGGAGTTCCAAAACCTGGGAGAAGGACTGGCCCCTTAAAACCTTGGTCTGCACACCAAGCACATGCAAAGGAAAAGGCCTTCAGAATGTCTTGAAATGAATGTTGATGGTTTTACAACTTGCAGAACATTAGGCTACTGACTATGCATGACCTCACACCAGCAGCCACGTGTGATGCAAGAATCTCAAGTCTTGCAGTAAAGCAGCTTTCCAATCAAGGAGTGAGGAAACTTGACAGCACAATCTGGAGTAAACTGGGCTGGAGCGGTGAGCAAAAAAATGATGGGTTGAATCCAGATCTGTGACTAGGGGTGAATGTTTGCATTGTTCAGTATTCCATCCATCATCTATTCTTTTTTGCTTTTGTCACCCTAAATTGGAAGGGAATGCCCAGACGAAGGTCCCGTGCTCACTTTGCCACTGGAGTGAAGCTAGCCTGGATGAGGAGGGCTGATACCCCAAAACCAGTCCCAGGATGCTGGTTTCTGGTCCAGTGAGGACCTGTTCCCATTGTATATGGCTGGGTCCAAACTGGGGTGGTGTGGTGAGCAACAAAATGCTGGGTTAATCTCAGATCTGCGATTGGGGGTGAATGTTTGCATTGCTCAGTATTCCGTCCATCATTTGTTCTTTTTTCCCTTAAAATCTTGGTCTGCCCACCAAACACATGCAAAAGAAAAGGCCTTCAAAATGTCTTAAAATTGCTTTTGATGGTTTTACAACTTGCAGAGCATTAGGCGACTGACTACGCATGATCTCACGCCGGCTGCTACTTGTGATGCAAGAGCATCAAGTCTTGCACTGAAGCAGCTTCCAAATCCCAGGAGTAAGGAAACTTGACCGCACAACATTGAATAAGGCCAAGTTGCCGCTCCTGAGCCCAGCAAGCAGTACACAGCTAAGCTCGTATGCTAATATCCTCCCATTTGACCTCATTACGCTGTCTTCGCCACAGCCTTGTCTTTGGGGGTCACCGCATCTCGGGGCCAAAAAGCCTTGCCGACCATGCTATCAAAGGCCGAACAAGCTAGACCTGCTCCACTTGCGGAAGGTCTCCTGGTGTTGGGTCGCGCTCTCTGTAAACAACACTCCGCTTTCTAGCGGAGGATCTTTTTAATGAGAGCCCGGGGGCATTTCGACGAGGCAGTTCTCTGGTAAAGAGTAACATGTAGAGAGCTTCTTCATCATAAGACCATCCCCATGAGGTTCTCCTCCAGGATCCAGCTCGTTTCTCTCCACCTGAAGCCACGCAACACCGTCGAGCAAATTCTCACGTATGCATCGACACATCACCCGCTTTATCTATCCCCCTACTGATTGCATTTCTGCAGCATGGGTACCTCCACAGCTGCGTCCCATTTTTTCCTGCAGTTGACGACCTCAACTTCTTCCTCCGCGTGCTGGGGGGACGGCGGGTAATGCACATGGCGTCTCGACGGATCCAGGCTGCAATTCATCATCATTTTATCTGCAGCAATTTAATTGGATCCTATCAGAGTCTCCCGATACTCCCTTCTCACTTTAAACACTGCTGCAGGGAAGATAAATGCGGGCCGCGCTCGGGGAGGGAGGGAGCGGGAGAGCCAGAGGCGCGCTCCCACAATGCGCATTCCGTGTATTGTAGGATTCAATTTTCATTTACATGGCCGTATAATTACAGAATACATGGAGGTGGGCGCTCAGAAAGACGTAGGTTGATTTATGTTCAACTGTAAACGTAGCATGCAGCACTTTCAGCGACGCAGGCGCACCAGTGCTTGAGCGATACAGGCCTCGCTGGTTCTTAAATTTATAAATATCTATTACCTGCTGTTTGAGAGCCTGGACCAATTTGGAATGGTCAGATGGAATACCACCATCAAGCACAGCGACACTATTTCACCTTCGTGGCAGATAAAACTCACACCCACCACCTCCTTCCTCCCACAAAACCACTGCCTTGCTCAGTACTGAGCCCCCTAACACCCAGATGTTGGCTGTGGGGTCTACACGCACCCACCACAACCCAAAGAATGGACTCACCATCCATAGATACAAACACACACAGAGTTCAACCTGCCTCACAAACGCCTGACGCGTATCGCATTACCATTCCAGCACTCATCGATCGTCGCAGCTCCTTGCGCTAGCGGCGTCACCTCGGATCACGACGATTGGCTGCTGCATTTCCTGTATTGGTTTCTGGCTGACATGGCCATTACTCAAGCCCCATGTGAGACAGAAAATGAACTGGCGACAAAATCTATTTTCCTAGCCTTTCCGCCTCTTCCTTCCAAACCTTAAATGTTCTGCGGGTAGCGAAGCGAGGCTTTCGACCCTGAAGAGATATACCGGCTATATTTACAGCGTCTTCCCAGGAGACGCTCCCAGAGCCTCTACTGCTGGGGTAGTTGGTGCATTTAATAATAGCGGATGAGGCTTGGCTTCCTGGCCCTCAATGCACCTTCCATGGCACTGTCTGATACTGCTACAGGTGGACAACCTCCATCTTTGGACCAGCTCCTCTGGCTGAACACTACAACATCACAGCTGACCTCATGTTACGAGACTGCAGGTTTGGGCAGCACATGCCGTGTTATCAAGCGGGGTCTGAAAACAGAGATCATCATAAGAAAGACACTAGGTAAAGTCAAAACGAGAAAAGGTGCAATCTTAAGGCCGGTTGGGAACATCAACGAAGACCGCCCATTGGACGATATGAACAAGACTCTCGTGAAATTTAGTAGCATGGTTTGTGGGTGACGGTATGACTCGGTCAGAGCCCACTGCCTTGACAATCACTTGAGGTCAGTGGCAAGTATATTTAGCGAACTCGCACCTTCAGTCAGTAGGAACAAGTATCGCAAAATGACACCAGCAGACCATTCCAAAATCTGGCCCCTTGTCTCGTGACTTTGCCTTCCCACCCACCCCAGGTTCTCAGCCCAACACATGCAGGGTCTCGATTCCTCATGCACCCCAGTAACCCTTTCCTACACACATCTGCTTGCGCCATTGTTGCCAACGCTTGAATTTGGACTGTACTGTGCCAAGATCCTTGACTGGGGGGACCATAGAGTGATGGAAAGGGAACCAAACAATGCTCCTTGGATTTAGGGATGTGTGTGGTGGAGCCGGGTCCTGTGGCTTAGAGGACTAATGCGTCCACTGTAGGGACCTGTGTTTGATCTAATGGTCACAGGTTCAAATCCGGCAGGTCCACTCAGCTTTTCATCCTTCTGAGGTCGATAAAATTAGTAACATTGAGCTGGGTAATTTTAAATATCTGTTATTTAGCACCAAGATACCCTTGGGTGAACGTGCACTTTACAAATGCACCTTATGTTATGATATGGTTTACTTTACCATATCCTACCAGCACTGACACCTACGACAGCATTCTGGGAGCTCGACAATTTTCCTCCCATTCACGGGAATGACCCATGTTCTATGCTCGGAAACAGGGTTTACAGAACCACACGAACTAGCAGACATCGTGAGAGGGAAACATTCCTCTTCAGTAGGTGCAAAGTTTGAAAAGGGAACACCACCAGGGATTTGGAACGTGCCATCCCACGTCTAGGGGGCACTCATGACCAGGGCGCCCCAATAACGACAGACTAACCTCCCCCGCTTAAGGATCACAGACTGACCAGGGCGTAGTAAGGAGCTTCTGGAGACTTCTCAAAGAAACATCTTCACCCACATTTTTACGTTTATCTCTCTGATGTGGACATGCCACAATGGGGGATCTGAACCCCCCAAAAAACCTTCTAGAAAGACCACCAGGGAGCAGCTAGTCTATGGGGATGCCTGGTCATGCAGGGTGTCAGGGTCACGCTCGTGGAATGCACACAGCACACTCGCATTCCTCGAGTTTCCACAGGTATGACATTTAACACATATGAATATGGTGTAAACGTGCTGCACAAAAGGTGCTTGTGTGTTCTTTTCCATCTGATACAGATGTTCACCAAGCGTGAAAGAGCACTCATGGGTATTCCACTTGAGTGTGCAGTCCCTTGAGCAAGCTTCGATTTGGTACAGATGTTCACCAGGCCACTGCCCACACACAAGTGGAATACCCTTGAGCCTTAAGTGTGCAGTCACTTGCACAAGCGTCGATCTTGTACAGATGTTCACCAGCCCAGTGCATGATCAGCCAAGACCCCAGAAGATGTTTTTTTTATGAATGTGGTCACTTGCTGCATACCAGTCCTTCCCATACAGATGTTCCAGACCTCTGTGCTTTACCAGCCCTGCGAAAAGTCACTGCTTGGAGGGGGCTCCTTGGAGGTATCCACCACGAGATATACCTGGAGCACCAGTGCTTAATTTGAGCTGGTGGTTTCCGGTGCTCAGCGCCAACACTTAATCAACTCGTGTGCTTTTCATGAGCTCCAGTTAAGGACACATTCATTTACGAGGAAATTGAGAGATTTGCCCAGAATGTTGGAGCCGACGCCGAAACTCGAACCTGGTTCCCCAGCTCCGAAGTCGGCAGCTCTGGCTATTACCCCCACATAATCTTCTCACTTTCATGATTGGTAGTTGGCTCTGTTTAAGATGGTGCCAACAGGAGAAATGGGCTGGTTCAAGCTGCCACCTGAAGTGACCCAGCACAGTTTTTTGGTAACAAATGAACCACTGTGGAGCGCCAACCCTGGTGCACTTTACCTCCTGGCTGGCACTTGAATGACCCCTTTGGAGGGCAGCTGCAATCCCATTGGCTGGCCTGAAACCTAATGATGCCTGACCCAAAGGATGGCAAGTCCAGGTGGTGCCGAGGCTGCATAGGTTTTTTTCACAATCAGTACCAGGGCTTATGTCTCCAGAGGACGTGGGCCAACCGGGTTCACCTGCTGAGTCACAAGCCACCCCGCCATATAAAATATGACAATCCTCTATTAAAGCGACAGAATACGCGAACATCTGTCGAGAACCGACTATGCACACGCGCAGTGTGAGGGGGCGACAGGAGGGCTTTTTAGGTCGTCAAAGCAGTCGCACTCAGGGCAACAACAAAAAAGTATGACAATGTGTGAGGGCTTCCGCAGGGGGCAGAACTGTGAATATTCTCTATTTAGATAGCAAGACTTTCCAGTCGTTTCTTGTGTCTCCACTTAGTTTGACGAGGACAATGTTCATAACAGTCCTCTCTCCATGTTCATTTCTTTAGATCAGTGGTTCCCAAACTGTGCGCCGCGGCGCCCTGGTGCGCCGCCAGAACTCGCCTGGGGCGCCGCGCACTTCTCGAGAATGTAGGAAAGGTACTGGTAGCAGGTTCTATCAGTGCGCCTCAGTTCTAAAACATAGTATTTGCACGTTTGAAATGTGCCTTTGCGCGCCCCAGTAAAGGCATGTGCCGAGTGGAAATGTCTTGCGAGGGAGTTTTGAAAGCCTTTCTTGTCAGCGCCATGAATGGGTCTGGACCAGCGTGTGAGGTGTTGCAGGGCCAGGCACAAACAATCAGGACAGGAATGCCGAGCGTTATTTCGGCCTGTTTTCTGCAGTGATTGTAGCAATGGCTTCTACCAAAAAAATCGGGGAATCATTATAAACGTGAAATAGTTTTTTAAAAGTTCGTGTGCATTTCCAGAACAGCAAATGACTTCTTCACCCCTTCACTCCCACAACGGGTCCTTCATGTGTATCTTAAGACATGCAGTGAATGAAGGTGACTCAAGTATATAAATAATGTCGGATGCGACGGAGAGATAGGCTGCCTATTTTAATTAAACATTCCTCTGAATACATATCACAATAATACCCTAATCATGTACTGTGCTATTTTGCAAATCTCTGAGTGAGCGCCGTGCTGTTCGCTCAGGTTTACGGCATGTAGTCCTTCCCTTGAAACCGAGTACCGGACCTGCTAATTTCAATCCCTGAAAGAAATACACAAATATTAAATCACTCCCTGCTTTGATAACAGCAGAAGGATAATGCCCATTTTCTATCGCCTTGTTACAATAATCAGCTCAACAAAAATGTAAACTAAAATGATGGTGGTGCTTAGCAAATGGGGAGGTACATCACGTGTGTGCTGTATATTCTTTTTTTATATTCTCATGAAAACCATTATAATTCTCATAATTTGAGCTATCTGGGTAACACTTCCAGGCCCTTGCAGCTACTTCTCTGTTTCACTTGGAAACTAAGAGCGCTCCAAGAAGCCTTCAGCTGGCATGTCTGAGAAATGAGAGATGTTTTTCTAACAAACTGTTGGGATCATATCATTTTCAGCTGTGAGTGTTCGTGGAGGTTTGGAGGGTGTTTGGAATTACTGGAGAACTATGTTGCATAAATTGAAATCTTTTCTGCCTATACAAACAACATACTACATTGTCAGTTGGCTTATCTTAAAAAATTAAGACTCCAACCTTGCTCCCTCATTCCTTCAAATATTCACCACCCTGTAAAAGTTTTGGAATGTGATGGCACACGTGTGTGCATAAACCTGACTCATCTATAATGAAATTGGCTTACATGTGTGACTCATGAATCCGCATGAGTCCCTTCGAAGGTGAGCGCACAGCGCTGATGGTTTGACTGTTCACAGTGGGAATGTTCATGAACAAGGCCTGCTCCTGTGTCAGCTACAGGGCTCAACAGGTAGCAGCACTGCATGATGGTGCTTACTTCCGTTATTAGTCACAGACCACTAACACAGCTCTAGAATACATTTAAAAGTGATCTTAATTTATATATGGCGTTTGAAGTATATACAGATCAAAACAGCTATTCAAAATTTATCTTTGGACCAGCTGGGACATCAAAAAACTGGTGGTGCTAAAACCGGTCAGGTGGCAACTCTAACTGGCTCATTTATTTATTTACTGTTTGGGTTTTTGTGTACCTGCCACTTTAGCACAGCCTGTCTGTAATGTGGAATGTCCCTGTGTTTTTTGAACATTCATTGGATTTCGTGGTAAGCCACCAGCCAAAAGAGAAGAAAAATGGGAGTACTCCAGAGGTTGGGCTTACATCCTCCTCACCGGAAAAAAAAAGTAACATGATGGGGAGCCGCGGACAACAGTCGATAGATAAAGGGAGCCATGGGTCGAAAAAGTTTGGGAACCACTGCTTTAGATGTTGATACTGAGGCTTAGTTTGCTTCTAAGAGCTGGCGTGGGGAGAGAACAGAGCTGGGACACTAAGTTGAGACTGCTTGCCCAGGATCACACAATCTGGTCATAACGGGCCAGCAGATTTACAACAAAGAGGAGCGTTTTGCCAGCAAGGCGCTTCACCATTAGAACCTGCTGGATTCAGTGCTTAGTTTGAGCCGGGCTGCTTTGGGTGGGCCCACCAGCGCAAATTTACGGGGACTTGGACTTATTTTTTTTATTATCAGATATTGACACAAACGAGAGAGAAAAATATACTTTTTTTTAAACGTAGAGAAAAGCATCAACATAGGAAAGGAGGAGGAAGAGAGGGAGAAACGGCGCAAAAGGAGGAAAGCAAGGATGAAAATTAACGTGCCAAAGTAAATTAAAACGGCAAGGAGAGTATGCCAGTGAGTGAATGAGGCAAGGAACTGAATCAATACGAGATCGAGAGCGGCATGCCCCCTAAAGAACACTTTGGGCACCGGCACTTCTTTCGTTACAAATTAAGCACTGTCAAGCGGCAGTGTTTATCCTTTAGTCCGCCTTCACAAACACCGGAGCCTTTTAAGCCGGCGGTACTAACGCCGCGCGGAACCTGCTGAACGGTGGTGGAGATCCTGCGTGACAGGATGGCGGGAGGGGGGGTAAACATCCCGGCACCCGGGGGGGGGGGGGGGGGCGCGGTGCCACGGCCTGTCGCCAGGAGCCTCCGCGAGAACCACGCACTTCATCTTGATAAACTCCCGCGCCGGAGCGGAACCAATTCTGCAAAACTCGTTTGTCTTCCTTTATGATTGCTTAAATGTTTATTGCTTCTGAAATTGAGAGGCTGGTGGAACAGGCAGGCACCGCCGCCAGGGGAGAAGGCTCGACACACATCAACCCCGCACCCCCAAGGGCCAGTCAACAAACAGTCATCACGAGATGCCAAGCCATGCCAGGCAGGCCGCTCTGGGGAGACAACAAGTCACGTGTGGAGGGCTGAAAAACCTGAGGCAGGGAGGGCAGGAGTAGCAAACGTCACTGTACCCGCATGCTAGGGTGATGCAACCAACGATGGCCAACACCAATCCACAACCACTTCTCTCAGCCAGCACTTTGATGCCAGGCATGTTTAATACCCAAAAGATGGGCAACAGTACCACTTTTCTGATGTGCCCTCTGAGCTGCAAGTAGCAACAGGTGTATCTTCCTTTTGCCCCCAATATACCCCCACTGTGTTTTAGAAACACAACCATGGCCGAATATGCGCATCTCCTCAACAGCATTTATACCACTGAGGAATTTTCACCCACTAGCCTGGTCAATTTCACTGCATGGAAGGTGGTTAAGATTAGTTATGGGTTAATGCACTATCTTATCAGAAACTGCAGGGAAAAGGTTGAAACCAAAGGTTACCATTTAGTCACCTGCATCTCCTAGCAACACTTTGGGATTTTAAAGAAATTATTTTTTCTTTCGTGATTTGCTCCGCCCAGTTCCACAAGACAGCTGGAACCCATCAGTCCTTCAGGCCTCAGGATGGCCGAGTGAATGAGTGACTCTGCTTCTATAATACACCGAAGACGAGGATGTTGGTTGGTGAGGTTTAAACATCTCCACAGAGGTCCAAGGGACCAGTTAGCAGAAGTGATGTTTTTTTTTTATACAGCGTAGTATCCACCATTCCCTACATCACTTGGTGCAGGTTACTGTGGTGCCACCCTGGCACCAGCTCCGAAGCCAGAAGGGCTAAGCGTGCCTCCCACCCCTTGTGAAATAACAGGACGCCATCGCTGCAGAATGCAAGGTCCATCGCAGAGAAGGCTCTTACGTCAAGCCAGTGAAGAGCATCCAACCACCCCTGATACCAGTAACATCTGCTAAGAAGCCTCCCCAAATCCTTCCAGCTTTGTCCGCTACCAGCGGCCTGTGAATATCTGATGCTCAAATGTTTGCCACCCTGCTATGGAACTGGCGAGGAACGCAGCGGGGGTAGGTTCATGTCTTGGAGCCCAAATGCAGAATCTTTTTTGACCAGACGTGGGCGTCTTTGGGTGAGTAATCTGGGATCTCAATTTTAATGGCCAATAAGAGGCCAACAAGGCTTTCTGCTCAGTCTCTTTATGCGAAGAGGCGATTCTGACAGTGCCACATAACCATAAATGCAGTGAACTGAGAAACAGGAGCATTGTCTACTTTTAATAAGTTAGGATAAAGGTGTAAAGAGAAGAATTACACCATCTTCAGATCAAATGAAACTTCCTCTACTAGAAAAAGTAGTAAAAATCACTACATTTTCTGGTGGTAAGAAAAAACATCTTGTTACCGCTTTTGTGGACTGGAGTAAAAGAGCAAAACTGACCAATGACCCTTTTGTTATGATGCAAATAAGCAAAAAACATTAAATTAACCTGGTTTTGCTATAGAGCTTGCCTTCTGGTACATTCGGATCGCTGTACCCGCAGGCACAGCAGTACTACTACTCCTGTCCATTTTATCGCCCTCTGCAGGATGAGAAGCGCACTTGGGGTTTGATGACCTATCGGCGACACCGCGTTTACTCACTGACTTTCCTTTGTAACAAAGGGATTGGTTGGCTCCCGCCTAGGGATGCGATGGAAACCAGTAGACGGGCCCTACCGCCTACCACTGGACTGGCGTCTTCTCCTCAGAGTACACCATGTAGATGAAAGCACCACAGGACTCCAAATTACAATCCCTCCCGTCTGGAGGCTTTTTTCACCGTCCTGGTTCAAGGTCTCCCCTGTAGATGTCAACTTGGTGGTCCTGAGGTCTGTCAGAGGCTTGAGAAGAAAGCGAGCAGCGGGAAAGAACGGCTAGAAGCCATGAGCCGGATAACACACACCCCAGGAGCTGATCCCGCCATTGTCCAACAACGTATCAAAGTCGCGATGGAGGCTTCGAGCACCTCCAGCCGCCCAATACAGCAGACATGGAGAGCAAAGAACCCTGGGAGGTAGGACAATAACCCAAGCGCCCTTCATCACAAGCCGCCTCCTCAAAGACCATAGCGGCATCTCCATCCCTGTGTCCCATCTGTAGGAACGGCGGTGGCATGGGGAGCAACACGAGCCCATGCGCCCTTCCAAGCCGTAATTAATATCATGGGCCCGGGGGCCATTCAAGAGAAGCTTGGAAGCGTACCCGCTCCCACTGGCCCAGAGGACACGGACTAACATGGCCATTAAATGCATGAGACGATTATGGCTGCGAGGGGGCTCGCTCGGGCCAGGCTTCCAGCACTAATGCCTGTGCTGCATAAGACACCCGCGACAGCATCAATAATGCAGGTGCCGCATCCTAGAAGGCCCTGGAGGTGGGAGGGGTGCAGCGGGGCTCCGTAACACTCAAAGTGAGAAAAGCCTTCAAGGGGACAACCTAGTCCTAGCCCACAACTTATATGGCTAATGCTCTGCAACTGGTGGCCACCATTGCCTCTGTGCAGGGACATCATTTGCATAGTTGAGTTTTAAAGACAGCCCTATATCTGCCCCACAAACTGCCCTAATAACCTGGCCCCTTCCAGTTCCCCGTCAGTGGAACAAGATCTTCTAATAGAGAGATAGATTTTCATTTTATCTACTTTGGGGCATTGCAAGATCTTCAAAGTAGACGCAGACTTCGCAAATGTGTCCCACATGCAGTCAGATAAACCCGTTTTAGTGACCGAATAGGGCGAGAAACAAAGAGGAATGGAAACGGAGGTTTACTTGGTGGTTTTTAGGTCTCGCCTGTTGCCGATGCGCATGCGCATCGAGCAAAGCGAGACTATTGCGAGTTATCCACACTTTATCTGCACTGCAAGGAATCGTGGCGATTCCTTGCAGTGCCCGTGAGTTTTAAGGTCAATGCGCATGCGCATTAAGCTTATGCGCATGCGCATTGACCTTAAAACTCACGGGCGCGTGCACGTCCGTCTTTGTTTACCCCTCCGCCCCCTCCCGCCGTGTCGCATTTCTCCTCCCCCTCCCCTCTCTTCCTTCCGTCGTGTCGCACCTCTCCCCTCTCCGCCCCCTCCCCTGCCCGCCCCCTCCCGCCGTGTCGCATTTCTCCTCCCCCTCCCCTCTCTTCCTTCCGTCCTGCCGTGTCGCACCTCGCCTGCACGTTTTCGGCAAGGAACTTTGTGGGGGAATCACAGAGGAAATTATATAAAGGATCTTAGTCGACTGGGACGAGAGCTGAGCAAAGTTATAATAGTGGACAACTCACCCGCTTCTTACATCTTCCATCCTGAAAATGCAGTAAGTACCAAGAAAACGCTAATTCTTATGGTTGAGCTCCTCCCCCTCCCTCTCTTCCTTCCGTCGTGTCGCACCTCTCCCCTCTCCGCCCCCTCCCCTGCCCGCCCCCTCCCGCCGTGTCGCATTTCTCCTCCCCCTCCCCTCTCTTCCTTCCGTCCTGCCGTGTCGCACCTCGCCTGCACGTTTTCGGCAAGGAACTTTGTGGGGGAATCACAGAGGAAATTATATAAAGGATCTTAGTCGACTGGGACGAGAGCTGAGCAAAGTTATAATAGTGGACAACTCACCCGCTTCTTACATCTTCCATCCTGAAAATGCAGTAAGTACCAAGAAAACGCTAATTCTTATGGTTGAGATGTATTGAGGTTTTCTGTTGTCCGGGAGCCGCAGGTGTCGTCAAAGGTTGTGCTCCCTGTTAAGCATTTCAACATAAGGGACAGAGCATCTGCATATGCTAGATGCTTAATTAGCTTTGCAGTACTCCATGGACATTTAAAGGGGTATGCAGGCTGTACAATCTGGTGATGTGAATGACTGAGTTATGTCAAGCATACCTTCAGGGTGTTGTGGCTAAATGAGTCATGGCCTGCAATGTGCATCAGAAATATTGTCAGGCTGAGAACTTGATTTTTGTACTATAGTCTCAGTTATGTTGGTCGGAGCTCTTAGATATAGAGAATCAAAGAGACCGAGTTTATTACATTCCTCACTCAACACATTGCACCACCGTCCTGCATTGTTATAGCCCACTAATCCCTCTATCTAAAACCTCCCATTCATTCCTTGGCTCCTGCAAATAGGAGTGAAACAGCAGTATGCACAATGTTTATTGCTCCATGATGGGTAGTGCCCACATATAGAACTGCTAAAAAAGGGACAAAGTCATTTGTAGTGCCTTCGGTCACCACCGTTTCCTTAATCACTCAAATGTCCCAACACAATCCAGACTCGGGAGCCTTCTATTAAAACTACCTTAAAAAGGGCAGTGTTCTCTTTAGTTTACGTACTACATAGCGGTACAGGTTACTTTCCTAGTAGCTCCTGCCCCAGTGCCCCCTTATTTAGAAACCAGCCGATCACTTTACCCAACCATTTTATGCACCAATTACCATTGTGTACCACCCATTGACTTGCACTTCTACGGCCAATAATTTTAGCTTACTCTTTCTGTGCGTTTTCCCCTTTCTAGTGGAGTGTTTTGGCTTCAGAACTTTAACTTGTTTGATTCAAGCCTTTGCTTGGTGGTCAACTGTAATCCTGGTAGTACTCCCTAGGAAGTTGACCAGAAACTCACAATGCTCCACTGCCAACTCCGTCTTCTGAGTTTAAATGCAAGCCATTCAGTTGGTGATAGACATCCTGTAGTGTCTACAGGAACTTTATCTGCGCAAATAAAATTAGATGTTTATCTGTTCAGGCTCTTTGTATAGTCTCGCTTGGTGGAATACATAAATGAATAAATAAATAAATAAATCCTAATCTAGTGGCTGAATTGTGTATTATACCAGTGTGTTAGAATCCTGCTGTGATCACTTGGCTAAATTGTGTGATCCTCGGCATATCTCTGTGTCACGAATCTCTTTTCGCAAATGAGATCACTTTGAATGAGGGTGACAACAAAGTACTAAATAGGTCGGGCTTTTATAATGAGAGTGCCACGTTATTAACTTTGCCAATGCTTGTTAGTAAAGCTTTTTTATTTTTAAAAGGGGGGGAAGAAAGGGGGGAAGAATTAAATCCCTGTAGGAAAAGCAAACTCATACCATAAGGTACTTCAAAGCTGTATATTGGATTCATTATTTTCCGTCTTTATAAATGACTTTGTTTATTTTTCAAATTCTTTTCACTCAAGGAACTGTCAACAGAATTTAAAAGGAATAGGAAAGCATCGGGAACAATTGCCACAGCCACATTTTCTCTCCCCAGGCCTTAGAACTGAAGCAAATGCTCTTCCACTTGGTCCTCTGCAGTAGCCAAGGAAGCAGATTTATCACCTTCCAGGAGAAGAAAAATCTCCCTTTTCAGTCATTCTCAGTAAATCTTCGGCCCCAAACACCAGCTGAGTGCAGCAGCCAGACCCTTCCTCAGCGCCAATAAAGCCTTTGTGTGCCTGTACTGTCATGTAATATGTTTAACCTAGAGGGGTCTGGGCTATATTAACGTCCAAACTAGGCCACCATGTATTTTTAAAAGCTTGAATGAGCGTTTGATCTCGACTGGTGGACTGTGGGGAGAATGTCGTCACTTCACCTGAAAAGAAGACCCAGCTGCCTGGTTTAAAGGGGGGGGGGGGGGTCTGTCTTTATGATGCATTTACAAGATTAAACGTCCATGTGATGTGGCAAGTGCAGTAAAGTGATAACAAAACGTGACCAGGTCCTTTATTGTGAAAGTGAGTAAAATTAAGCAAGTCTCTTAGGAAATATTATTTTCAAATTTGCATGGATTAGTATACCAAACGAAGCAGCAATATATGTCAAAATAAGACGTACATACAAAGTGACCTGGGCTGCACATCCTGGAAGTAGTGAGGCTCACTCACACTCACCCACACTCACCCACACTCACCCACACTCACCCTCACTCACCCTCACTCACCCTCACTCACCCTCACTCACCCTCACTCACCCTCACTCACCCTCACTCACCCTCACTCACCCTCACTCACCCTCACTCACTCACCCTCACTCACTCACCCTCACTCACTCACCCTCACTCACCCTCAACCCCTCACCCACCCTCAACCCCTCACTCACCCTCAACCCCTCACTCACCCTCAACCCCTCACTCACCCTCAACCCCTCACTCACCCTCACTCACCCTCACTCACCCTCAACCCCTCACTCACCCTCACTCACCCTCACCCTCACTCACCCTCAACCCCTCACCCTCACCCACCCTCAACCCCTCACCCACCCTCAACCCCTCACCCTCACTCACCCTCAACCCCTCACTCACCCTCACTCACCCTCAACCCCTCACTCACCCTCACTCACCCTCAACTCCTCACCCACCCTCAACCCCTCACCCTCACTCACCCTCAACCCCTCACTCACCCTCAACCCCTCACTCACCCTCACTCACCCTCAACCCCTCACTCACCCTCACCCTCACCCTCAACCCCTCACTCCCCCTCACTCACCCTCAACCCCTCACCCACCCTCAACCCCTCACCCACCCTCAACCCCTCACCCTCACTCACCCTCAACCCCTCACCCTCACTCACCCTCAACCCCTCACTCACCCTCACTCACCCTCAACCCCTCACTCACCCTCAACCCCTCACTCACCCTCACTCACCCTCACCCTCAACCCCTCACTCACCCTCACTCACCCTCAACCCCTCACCCTCACTCACCCTCAACCTCATGCTAAAGATTTACAAAAAAACCCATAAACAATTCTAAAAGCACTAACTCTAATGCTGCGAGACCTATTGCATTTCTAATGCTTGTTATAGGGAGTCAGTCGTGTTCAAGCAGCCTTAGGGCCCAGGTATAGGAAAGGGGGGATGTTATGGCTTCTTATCCAGAATTACATGAGCAGAGCGCCCCCCCCCCCCCCCCCCAACCATTAACCTGGCCAGTCTCCCATGTACCAACATCGAACCTGTCCCTAGGGCGTGCACGCACTCTTTCTGGCCCCTCCCACTTCGAGACCGCACCATCATATGTCGTTTCCCTTTTTAACTACAAACTAGACAAATTCTGACCTCCAGGCCAACAAATCCAAAAAGCAAAAAACATGTTCATGGCTGTCAAATTAATATGCAAACGGCTCGCATCCTTGATCAATAGTATGCAAATCCGATACATGAATATTCATTTGGATACAGTGAAAACAACAGTGGCGTGTTGCTATCAAGGCTCAGGAAGTGGAATTAACTGGGAAATCTAGCGCCCATCCGACCCGCTCACTGGGGTCCGGGCCACAGCACCGGCGTGTCCTGTAGCAGCCTCGGGGCAGTTCTTTTCATCCCCGTCGAGCGACCCCTGCAGGTGACAGCATGCACCTCATAGGTCTTTGCGTCTGCCTCTACGAAGGGACAGAGAGACTGCGCAGTCAGCAAGTCACGAGGCCGCCTACGTCACCGTCTCCTCCAGGAGAAGCAGATGGACCACTGGCCAGGTCATCAGCCAGCTGTGTAGGAGGTAGAGGGGAGAGAGAGACTGAGGGAGGGAGAGAGGAGGAGGAGAGAGAGAGAATGAAAGAGATCGAAGGAAGGAGAGCGAGGTGGGGAGGAGAGAGAGAAGAGGGGAGGATGGAGAGGGAGGGAGGCGGAGAGGAGGAGAGAGAGGAAGAGAGAGGAGGAGAGAGGAGAGGAGAGAGAGAGGTGGGGAGAGAGAGAGAGGGGTTGGGAGAGAGAGAGGTGGGGAGAGAGAGAGAGGGGTGGGGAGAGAGAGAGAGAGGTGGGGAGAGAGGGGTGGAGAGAGAGATGGGGAGAGGGAGAGAGGTGGGGAGAGGGAGAGAGGTGGGGAGAGAGAGAGAGAGAGAGAGAGAGAGAGAGAGAGAGAGAGAGAGAGAGAGAGAGACTCACTCTCTTGGTAATAAGAGAGAACCCTTTATGCAAATATCAACGATTGTTAACAAGGATTTTGTTTAAACAATTTACTAATGGATTAGAACCGATTAGAGGTTTATTGGTAATCTGTGTTTAATTGAACCTCAACCTTTACAAAAATAAAGAGCAGGGGCAATATTTTGTTATAATTTTCATGTTTAATTCTCATACTGACGTTACCCAAGTCTGGTTTTCTCCTGGCAGAATAAACAAGAAAATATAATACAGCCATGTAATCACTTAACCTTCACTCATAGATCTAGCTTAAGGCCAATAAACCTTTATTTGGTAAAAGGCAATATAGGCAAATTTGAGAGTGTGTGTGTGTGTGTGGGGGGGGGGGGGCGTGGGGGGGTCACGACCCCTAATAAGGCTTTTCCACTTAACAGGGTCTAGAGATGCAGCCTTGGTTTCATGAGTCTTGCATGGTGACGCGCCACAGTTCAAACAGCGTGGGTAGATCTGAGCAGGGCCACCACTGAGAGGATGCGATTCTGCAGCCATGGCGTTTCCACATAATTATGCATTTGCCACATAATCCATCTACTGCATAATCTTCAGATTTTAGCAAAAAACGTGTTTCTAGCTCAAACGGATCAACAATTACGGAAATCACGGCGACCTGTGTTGCCGTGCAGCAGAAGGGCCTTAGCAAAAGTTTGACTGGTCAGCTTTTAGTTGCTTATTAATGTATTTGGATATTAATACTAATGAGGGGAAAACTTTATGCAGACAGAGTTAACATGTGGAAAAAAAAGACCACTACAAACTGAAACTATCGCAAAATGTGCCGCATTAAGAGGAAATATTCACCTTTTCTTGAGGCCAGAATGTGGCCAACCCTGCTGGGTACTTCCAGGGGCCCTGGCTATGGGCAATGCCAAGATATATTGGGGGGGATTCGTAAACTCCTGCCTAGACTCTGTAACCGTCGACTTCGAGTTCCATAGCTTTGCTCGCAGGGTGCCAAAAAGAGGGATATACAAGTATCATCCATGCCTGCCCTTTCTCATGGTTTCTCAGTCGTGCAAAAGGGACAACTGAGCGGGTCTGTGCTCCTGCAGCTGAGAATCTACCACCAATGTCGCAAAAGCAAATATAAAAAAACACTTTCTACACTAACCCCTGCACGCAAAATTAACGACTAATTTAGACCTGATGCCAAAGGAATACTTCCGAGTGCACAATGGGATTGTCCAAAGTCAAAGTGCCCGACCTGGGGGCTACCAGGATCTGGTGGTGGGTGACAGGCGACACGGCCAGATATATCTCCTACTTTTCATCGAAGTCCAAAGGACGTGGTGGGAGCTATTAATGATTCTGGAAATGTATATTAGCGCCCGCAGTAACACGCGCTTTCCCATCCTAAAAAGGTATTATAATTTAGGGACTTTAAACCAGGGCTTTAAGTGGGCCGGGTTCTGCCGGTGCTCAGCACCGGCAGTTCTTAAAAGCAGGTGCCAAAACAGGTCCCTATCGGGCTCTCCATTTTTACCTTCAGGGTCGGTTAAAAAAAAAGCTTAACTCTGCAGTAGGAGCACCAGTCACTGCTTTTTATGTAACTTCAAAGAGACTCATCTTCCAGATTTATATAGTACAAACGTAAAGACAACATGAGCACCCGTTACATTACACAAGGACACATTCATGTTTTGAATCACAGGATGTTGAGCCGACGTGCGGCTCAAACCTGCTTTCTGACAACTGCGAGACCTTGGTGAGCGCGCCCTTAGGGCCCGGCCCCCCTGGTCCCAAGCCACACCCCCATTGTCCGGTACAGTAGCTCGATTGGCTACAGGCCAGTGTTAGTACTTCCGGGTCGGCCGTGACGCGTGTCCGGCCAGTATCGCGAACGGAAAGAGTGGAGACAGGAGGGGCTATTTAGGCCCCAGGTCCACAACAGAGCATCCTCTTTTGCCCTAACTGCACCTTTGGATCAGCAGACCTTTTTTATCTCCCACCCCCCGTCCCTTAGATTAGTGGTTTGGGTTAGGATAGGAGAGGGTTAGGCAGAAAAGAGACCACACAACATTGATTTTCAGGGTTAACGGGAGGCCTGCTTACATACTCCGAGGCCAGCACTGAGGGGAGAGACGGTAAGCTCTCTGCAGGGACACCGGCTGGGGAGGCAAGGGCGCCAGGTCACACCTTGGCAGCCTGGTGGTAGAGGGTTAGGCCCCTGGAAATGACGGACAAGGACCGAGGGCCCACCGCTGCTGACACGCTGCTCCTGAGGCAGAAAGCCGGGAGAGCGCTCGTATTTTTAAAACGTGTTTATTGTGTGATTCTGTGATTTTAAACAAAGCACTCTTACCCCAAGCCTCTGCCAGACAGAAGCGGACCCTCCGCTGATCAAAAACCGGCGCGCAAAGCGATTGCCAGCGCCACGGCCGACTGATAGGCCACGCCCCCTTCGGAGGCCACGCCCACCGCCCACAGAATAAAAGCGACGCTGAACACTAGCGTCTCTAACTGCTGACACGCTGCTCCTGAAGCGGAAAGCCGGGAGAGCGCTCGTATTTTTAAAACTTGTTTATTGTGTGATTCTGTGATTTTAAACAAAGCACTCTTACCCCAAGCCTCTGCCAGACAGAAGCGGACCCTCCGCTGATCAAAAACCGGCGCGCAAAGCGATTGCCAGCGCCACGGCCGACTGATAGGCCACACCCCCTTCGGAGGCCACGCCCACCGCCCACAGAATAAAAGCGACGCTGAACACTAGCGTCTCGAACTGCTGACACGCTGCTCCTGAAGCGGAAAGCCGGGATAGCGCTCGTATTTTTAAAACTTGTTTATTGTGTGATTCTGTGATTTTAAACAAAGCACTCTTACCCCAAGCCTCTGCCAGACAGAAGCGGACCCTCCGCTGATCAAAAACCGGCGCGCAAAGCGATTGCCAGCGCCACGGCCGACTGATAGGCCACGCCCTCTTCGGAGGCCACGCCCACCGCCCATCTACTTACTATCCTATAAGTATGTGCCTCCACAGGAAGCGCAGCGGACGAGCGCAGCGGGCGCGACGTTTGCGCGCCGAAGGCGCGCCTAAGGAAAGCCCGTCTGCGCCCGCGACCGACCGAGGCCTGAGGCCTTACACCCTGCTCCTCGCATTCAATACTCCCATTCGCAACTCACTGCTCAGCAAGGTAAGTGGACTCTACCTGCTGCTACCTTAGCTCGTATTTCTGATCTTGGACTACTAACTTTACATGAGTCAGTCCACACTAACATCTTGTCCTCGCCCCTAAAGACCAGTTGCTCTAACCCGCTCCAGAACGTCCTCTCCCCCTCAGCAATAACTGCTATGTACCTAAACACACGATCAGCAGTAAAACACCAGCTTGATCTTTTCACTCTACTGGAATCCCATCAACCGGATTTATTATTTCTCACCGAGACCTGGTTCTCAGACAGTTCTCTTCCCTCCCTGCTGGCGATACTCCCCCCGACCTATTATGCCATTCGAGCCGACCGCCCCTCGGGCAGGCCTGGCGGAGGGGTAGCCCTTATCGCCCGTAAGGAGCTCACTTTTCACCCCCTAGGCTCCCCCTCCATGGGAACCTCAGACTGTTTAGTGGTTCGATCCCTTTCCTTTTCTCCCCCTCTGACTTGTGTCCTCGTGTACCGACCCCCGTCTTCCCCTCAAACGTTCCTCCCCTGTTTTCAAGACCTAATGGCGACTTTGGTTGTTAACCACTCTTCCATCATTGTACTGGGAGATTTTAACTTCTGGCCCTCCGACCCTGCGGAATGCGCCACGTCCAAGGAATTCTCAGACTCTCTTCAGTCGCTCAACTTTACATCAGTCGTCAATACTCCCACACACAGGTTGGGACATATCCTGGACCAAATCTGGCAACGCGATTGCCCGGTCAGTTCTATCTCCATCTCCCCATGTCCATGGTCGGATCACTCACTGATCACCCTATCCCTAGCCCCCGTTCCACCACCCAAGCCCACTCCTGCGAGGAACGTCTGGGCGCGCTCATGGAATCGTGTCGACATCGAAGCACTATCGACCCTCCTCTCTTCTTCCAGCCCCGACCTGACTGCGCTACCCTCCTCTGGCCAGGTAGACGCTATCACCAATTGGCTACGAGCCGGGTGCGATACCGTCGCCCCTCTAAAACGCAACGCAACCAAACGCCCTAAAGATGCAAACCTCTGGTTCTCAGACGATCTAAAGAACCTAAAACTCGTTCTCCGCCAAGCCGAACGACAATGGAGACGAAACTACTGCCCCATTGCTAAAACCAGGTATACTGAACTTCTCACTCAGTACAAGAAAGCCATATTAGACACAAAGAAAGACTATTTCTCCTCTAAAATCCAACTAGTGGAGAACCGGCCAAGAGGAATCTTTTCTATCATCCAAGACCTCGCCTTTTCCGACAGAGCTTCACTCAAACCATCACCCTCTCAATCACTATGCGACTCCCTTAATCACTTCTTCCTAGATAAAATCAGCAAAATTAAAATTAAAATTCCCCCCCCATCCCCGACCTTCACCGACCACCGACGTCCTCCAGCCACTGCAAATCTGGACTCAATTCCCCCCCTATCGACCGACTCATTTCTCTCCATTCTTCCGTTGGTCAAGTCCGGCTCCCCGCTGGACCCTGCCCTGCCTACATCTTAAAGCAGATCTACACCTTCTGCTCCTCACCACCTTTAGTGCTCCTCAATAGCTCACTGGCTCAGGGCATCGTTACCCCAGCACTCAAATCGGCAGTGATCGTACCGATCCTAAAAAAACCTGGAGCGGACCCTTCCGACCCTGCCAACTTCCGTCCAATCTCCCTCTTGCCTTTCCTGGCAAAGGTATTGGAACGACACGTGGTCAAAACACTGAGTGAATTCGTGGAAAGTCATGGTGTCTTGGCCCCAAGACAGGCCGGCTTCCGCCCAGCCCATTCAACTGAGTCCGTCATAACATCGGTTCTGGATAACCTCCGACAAGGAATGGACACCAATCAACATCAGGCCCTGATCCTCTTAGATCTTTCTGCCGCATTCGACACCGTGGACCATACCATCCTTCTTTCACGGGTCGAGGCGGCGGGAATCCGAGGAACAGCCCTACTATGGCTGTCCTCCTTCTTGAGCGGTCGGACTCAGGCGGTTCATCTGGGAGAGTTCTCTGCGGAATCTTTACCCATCCATTGCGGTGTCCCCCAGGGTTCCTCTTTATCCCCCCTTTTATTTAATCTTTACATCGCCCCCCTTATTTTTGCTTTACAGCAGCTGGAGGTCTCTGTGTACAACTATGCAGATGATCTCCAGCTCATCTTCCACCTTTCCTCTGCCCCAGAGTCCATGTCTAAGGTTCAGTCCATCATGACCTTCATCCAGGACTGGATGAATTTCAACCACCTGAAACTCAACCCCGATAAAACGGAGTTGGTGTTGACAGGTGGTTGCTCCAGTCCCTGGTCCCCCTCCTTCTGGCCCCCATCATTAGGTCCCCCACCCACTCCTGTATCCTCTGTCAAAACCCTTGGTTTCAAAATCAATAACCAACTTTCCCTACACTCCCAAGTCTCTGCTGTGGTTTCCTCAGCCTTTCTTTCACTCAGGACTATCCGCAGAGTCTCACGATTTTTCGCCCCAGACGCGCTCAAACTAATTCTTCTGGCCATGGTGACATCTCGCCTAGATTATGGCAATGTCCTCTACCATGGCATGCCTGACTACCTCATGAGGCGCCTCCAGCTGGTTCAAAATCAGGCCGCTCGGCTGGTTTTTAACCTCTCTAAATCACACCATGTTACTCCTCTTCTCCTTTCCCTCCATTGGCTCCCTGTCCGGCAGCGCGTCTTATTCAAGCTCGGCTGCACTATCTTTAAAGCCAGGACAGGTTCTGCCCCTTCCTTCATCAACTCGGCTATTCAATCCTATACTCCCTCACGAGACCTCCGATCTTCCTCCCACCACCTTCTCGTGGTTCCCCGCTTCAAACGGAAGAAATGGGGTGGTTCCAAATTTGCTACCACGGGCCCAGCTTTTTGGAACTCTCTCCCATTGTCCCTCAGAACCTGCACTCAATACCCCCTCTTCCGCAGAGATCTCAAGACCTTCCTTTTTACCCAAGCCTTCCCATCCTGAATTCCTCACCTTTCCCCCTTTTTCCGACCGACTGAGTAGCTGTTACCAGTGAGCGCCAAGAAACCGCCAGGTGTACGAGCGCTATACAAATCCCTTCAAATTCAAATTCAAATTCACCGCTCAAGGATGCAGGTGGGTTGCGCCTTGCGCGGTTCTCAGATAGGGGATGCAAACCAGAGGGCCCCTTGGTGCTTGAGTAAGTAGCTGTTGCAAAACCGGTGGTTATGATCAGTTATAATACATGTAAATATTAAAAGTGTGAATATTGAATTTTAAATGTGAATTTTATAAATGCTATTGTAAGGTTTATGAATGTTTTGATGGTTACTACAAACATGGCCGTTTTACCCACACTCTTAAACTTAAGTTTTGATTGTGGGATTGCATGAGGTTGGGGCGGGGGCCATCCTAGGGGGTCCGGGCTCTATTAGCTCGAAGGTCGGTAGCTCTAGCCTTAGCCCCAACCTTACCCACAAGAACGGAAGTATTTTCAATAATATATACAACAAAGTCATAGTTGTTGATTATTAATCTTATGCAACTAACAACCATTGACAAAGCCAATAGTCCTGTCTTGTTGTAGGTGTAATGTTACTTGTGTTATATGTATGGATAAATGGTCACAGTCTGACAACAAAGGGTCTGAGAAGCAGAAAAAGAGGCGGTTGAAACAGTTTGGCAACAGGGCGACCACAGCATTCCTACACCAAGGCCCAGATTGAAATGGAAAAATACTTTGCACCCCCACTCCAGTGGTGAAGCTGGGGTGACGTGGCCTCCTACAGTCAGAAGTCTGAGATGGGGGAGGTGCGTGCATGTCCACCTCACCTGCCCTCCCAGAACGTCACCCGCAGGTTCATCAGACTCTTACTACACCAGTTGTGTTGTGCCCAGCTCACCTGCAAAGTCCTTGTGACCTGGTGCGGATCACCTCTTCAGAATGAGCACCACGGTAAGCCTTGCTGCCAGGGTCATACTTGGAACGCAAACTGGCCCTGGCAATTGAGTCAGACCGTGGGGGGGGGGGGGAGTGAACACTGCAGCAGCTTTTGTTACAGGGGCCGAAACGCCCCAAACCCTGGCAGCCCACCAGGGAACCGCCCGGTGCCGCCCTACGTTCAGTCTGCTGCTTGCTGTTAACTGTCCTGGGCAGCAGGGCCGGACTGGGAACAGAAACCGGCGCTGGCAAACTGCCCAGCCGCGCCCCACCTGGGGTGAGGGAAGTGCAGCCGAGCAGTTTGCGAGTGCCTTTTTCGGACGATTTTGTTACAGGGGGCTGATAATGCTGGCCCCCGTAACAAAAACGGTCCCCCAGGGGCCCAAAATCGGCCCCCACCCTAGCGGCCTACCGGGGAAACGCACGGTGCCCGCTATGGGCAGTCCGGCCCTGCTGGGCAGAGGTCGGCTCCTACACCCGCTGATAAGTAAATCTTTCTTTCCACTCAAATAATGTAACACAAGCACAGTTTCCTCAAAGTATCCACCAGCCATGGGAAAACAGGAACTTCCGGAGTCCTGGTCTGACGTCACTGCGAGTAGAGCAGCTTCTCCAAAAGAGCAGAATAATACAACCTATAAACCAGAAGGATGGCTCAGTGAGATGAATGCTCGCTGCCGGAACAGGTGGTTAACTCAAGGGGCACTTCGACGGTTTGTGCGCGGCACTGCGCATAAAAGGGGTATGTACGTTATCTTTCGTGTCTTAAGTGCATACTTGAGAAACATCTCTAAGTTACTGCAGGGGCTGCGCATGCGCATAGCAGCCCCCGGACACCGGGCAGCAATTGCTTCTATGTGCTTCCGAGCTCTGCTATCAGCAAACTGACCTATATACTTTAAGTTAATGTATAGGTTGAAAACGCATAAAAGAAATGCACAGACCCCTCCTGCGCAGCGCAGAAAACTGAATCATGATACCGCCCCAGGTCATTACTTCTAAATCCATCAAAAAGGCCATCTTTCGCCTTCTCTCCTCCTGCAGGCCGGTACATCGAGTAACACAGCAGCAACTGTGCACCGGCCTGCGGACGGAAAGAAGGTTAAGTGCTGTTAATAACAGAGTACAGTTGCAAAAGGTGACAACAGTAATGTTATTTATAGCACTTACTCTGCCTTCTCTCCTCCTGCAGGCCGGTACACGAGTACCACTATTACACAGGGTAGCAGAGGCAACTGTTATTTCCAGCACTAACTTGACCTCTCTCTTTCCACAGGTCAGTATACCAAGTACTCTTACATTGGTAACAGAGAAACTAATGTGGTGAGAGAGGCGGCGAGAGTCTGGGTTGCACAGAGCCTGATTGGTTTGGTTAAAGCAAAGGCCAACATATGCTTGCAGAACCATTTGGCCAGCCCTTTTAATATGTTCTATGGCAGACGTCACATCATCACCCATTGTCAGCGAGTGGAAAAACAATTGGACAGAATGCAGAACAATGTCATACCTAAATCCATCGTTTTTTGCTACCCATGCCATTCCAATTTTAACCCAGCCATATGCAAATCAGTCTTGACCCTGTGCCTCATGGGAACAGTCCAGCCTGCACTGTCAGGCCAGGTCCTCCCTGGACTGGAAACAAGCATCCTACGACCGGTTTTGGGGTTTCACCTTCATCAGCCAGGACAGTTTGACTACAGTGGCATGGAGCGCACGGGACCCACGTCTGGCCATACCTGTCCCACTTGGTATGCCCAGGCTTCTCTGCACCCAGTTTTAGGCCGGTCCACACACTGTCTCGTGCAGCAAAGTGTTAACTCCTGAGCTGCTGTCAGCTCTCGGATGCGGTCTCAAGCACACCAGCCCTCCAAAGGAGGCAAACTACCGCAAGAAGACACGACAGGTAGCTTCATCTCGCATTCAGGTGCCTCCGCGCTGTCATTCCCTCGCGCAGAGGGACGTCTTCACGACACTCTCGGCGGGCCGCGAGACTGACAGCTCCAAGCTGTCATTTAAACCCTCTCAGTCCAGACTTTCAAAACCCTAGAATCCTAAGAGATGGAACAGCAGGGGGGCTCTGCTCACAAAACCACCCAAGCATGAAAGCAAGAGACATCAAGACTTCATAAAGTGCTGCAGATTGCTATATAAAGGCAGCTATCCGCTTAAGGCCCCCCACACACCCCCTTACTAGCACCCTGCTCACCTGTGACTGCGCTCCCCTAACCAGGAGAGGGTCTGAAGGCCGACATGACACGACTGGCAAACTATTGTTACAAATACATAATTGACCCAAAAAAAACTCCCAAACCCTCTTAGACCTCACTTAACTCCCAAGGAAGCCGTGATGAGTGTTGACCAATTGGTTAAGAACATACAAGGAACAAGCATTGGCATAACCCATCTGAGTTATTCCAACAGGAAGGTGGAAGAGACTTCAGCGTTATACCGAGGAGTGATGGTGATAAAGTGGAAGTAAATTCTTTGCACCGCCCACCAGCATTACTCTACTAACAGGCATCATAGTGAAGACACTTGCAAAGGCAACAGGTTTGGCATTGACCGGCAGACTTTTGCCTTTGTCAGTGCTCGTTTTGCCGTAATTTAAAAAAAAACCTTATTATTGGGACAGCTGCCGCACCCTCATCGATCTAAAGAAAAAATAGCTAAAACCAAACATATTTTGGTGTCAAAAATCACACATTTCTATAGTAGTCCCAGTCCCTTCAAGGGACTAATTTGTGTGTGGACGTACACCTTGTAAAAAGGGTGATGTGGTGACTGTCTGTGAGTGAGGTTAGTAAACGCCTTCAGTGGGCCAACCTATTGCCTTGTAGAAGGAAGTGAACGATGCAATAATCGACCAATGTATGAAGAGGGCTGGCCCAAAGCGCCTAGAATTTTATCTTTAAAAAGTTGCTGATTTCTTTAAATATATTTAAAGTGGACATTTGAGTGATAAATCGTGTGGCACGGTGGAGACTTTTTACAAATGTTATTAACCCTGGTACCAGAGGCATTGCAGCTGTGGTGGTTACATATTACCCAAGTAGAGGTATTTCAAATTGATAAAAACTTTTTTACATAACTGCTGGCGACCCTGCATCGGATGCCTTGAAGCGATGGCTAATGGTAATCCTGCTTTTGGTCGCCACTAGTGTAATTCTGTCGGATGTGGTCACTGTTACAACACTAACATGAGTAGCTTTAGAGGATTTTAATTGAACATATGATGCTCTTATTACAGAAAAGGTTGGAGACCCCTGTCCTAGTCTAACAAAGTGGCTTCACTGACGGCACCCTACCTCATAGGCCGCGCCACACAGAGCTGAACATAATGCCATTAGAAGCCACTGTGTAGAAAAGGCCACCATGGCGGCTAAATCCCACGCTGATGCATGGTGGGGGTACAACTAGAAGTAAAACCCGAAAGGAGCAGAAGAGGAAAACATGGTGAAAAACTGAAAGGGTCAGGGCTGGTAGAAGGGACGGCAATACAAAGCTGGGTAAAGGAAGCAACTATGGGAAGAAAGAATAAAGGAGGTAGAGAGAGAACAAAAGAATGCAAGAAAACGGGGAAGGATCGTGAACAGAGTAAAGAGCAAAGAACCGGATTCCAGGAAACGGAGAGACGACGTCTATGTATTGTCAGGTCCACCTCTCAAACCACCAGGGGAATACACCAGAGTTCAAGTGCACAGATGCATAATGTTCTTCCTTAATATGCATGTATAAATGTATATCTATTTCTTTAGCACAAACCTAGCCAAAGGCAAAAAAGAGCTCTAGGTGTTGAAAAAGAACAGAGTCCACGAGTAACAGGAGAAGGAGCAGAGTAGTGGACTGCTAATGCATTGTGATGTAGAGTTCTTTAAAGGGTTGAGTTTTCAATTCTTTCCTAAATTGAAGCAGTGTTCGGGCGATCTTGATGGATACGGGAATGTTCTAAATTCTGGGTGATCCATCATGATCTAATTTTCCTAACTTCGAATTCCATCGAGGAAGCCGGAGCTTCTCCTGTCTGGGTTGTAGGCTCAACGTTGCCTCAACCACCCACAACCAGCTCACGGTCTTCCAAGAAGCGCTTCACTCAGTAAGAAAGAACCCGAAAGTTGACGGAGCGCGAGGGACAGCCATGGCGGTCCTCGCGCGGGGCGGCTGGATGATCAATACATCAGATCGGTTTTTCTCTGGGCTGGAAAGCTCTGCAAACAGCATTAATCCACCAAGATCTGGAGCAATGAACTTCCTTCATGGATCTCATGGCCCTATCGATCCCGGCTCAGCTTCACGCACTTGTGCGCCACCCGCTAACGCTCCGCAGGCCTCCTCCGGGGATCGCGCTCTGGCAGCAGCTAAGCTGCTTGACATGAAAGAGAAATGGGCAGGCTCCAGAAACTGTCACCGGCCACACGACTGCTGGGCCCGGTGACCCCGGGCACACATTGCTGCATTGCACCAGGGGGATGCCGGGACACAGGCCAAGTTGGAGCAATCGCGACTGATTAAGGCAGATTTAAGCCCATCTTGCTTGACAGTTGCTTCTGCTATTGTGCTGGACATGACAGAGCTGTGGGGTTGGAGAGCTCCAGGGGGACAAGGTCGCGTCTGACACTGGATAAAGCGCTCTAGTTCGCTGAGCCACTGAGACAGAACAGTTCTTTGTCACTTTGTGCCTGGTGGAGCCACACAAACTCTTTCCGCCTCCTGGGCACTAATGGACTTGCACGAGCCTGAGCAGCGGGGTCTCCGAATAACCCTGCACCAGGGACAATGCACGAGAACAAAACCACAGCAAGCAGAGGGCAGATTTCGATTTTTCAAAATCCAATTTCGCAGGGTCAACCGATGCCAATTTCCGCGTGGACTCCTTCCCGGATAGATCCCTCTCCTGACTCTACGGAGGATGTTGACACTGCAACTGGTGACCAGAGACCACCATTCCAGGGAACCCAGAAGGAAGAAGGGACCAACCAGAGCAGCCGCTGCATGAAGTAACAACCTACAACCCACCCACTCAACTAGTCCCTTCAGCCCACATCACCCCGGATGACCATAATGGCTCTGAAAATGACAATAAACTGTTCGACTTCCATAAACTGTTAATGCATCTCATGTCTCAGGTGTGTGGTTTTTTCTGAGTGCCTAAAAATGAGCCTATTATACATTTTCCTAAACTGTAGTGGTTATGGTTACAGAAACAAAAGCAAACATCACTGAAATTCACCAGATGTGGTTAGCTACACATTTCATACCTTGCACAACTGCCAGGCAAAACATAACACACCAAATGGAGTACTCGTGACCTCACTGATGATGTCATAGATCAGAGTACCAATGATCTTACAGGTCAGATTGCTTATCACACCACCTACCACTAATGTTACGAGTCTAACCGTATTCTTTGTTGGTTTTAATATGTGCAGCCCAGGACACTGCGTTTTTAGATGTCTTTCTATAAATATAGTGAGGTCATCAACATTGCATGTGCGAGTTCTGGTTTGCTTGGCTATTGGTCGAGTCATAAATTGTGGAGCTAACCATAAGATAGATTCAGGTAACTGCTGTGACCCGCCACTCATGAGTTTAAACCACAGCAGAGCCAACTCAGCCCCTCATTCTTCCAATGTTGGTAAATAGAGTATGGTATAATTAAAGAACACTAAGATGCGACAGCCACAGCCCTTGGCGAGTACAAAACTGAGTCATGAACTGCTCTATAAAAAGCAAGTTATTTTAATTTCAGGAATATTTCGGAAATCTCATTAATTTCTGCGTGTTGATGGTGGACTTGGCTTGCAGCCAGGCATTAGGCACTGCCTTTTAGTCCAGAGATGCCATAAGCAGGTGCCCTTGGAGAATCTCGTCTTCAACCAATCACAGGAAGGCAGCTACAACTAACCGGGCCGCATCCATGCGCGCCCCCAGACGCGGTCCGGGCGCACATTAGCCCCCCGCCTCCAGAACGCCCGCAGGCCGACAACAAACCCCACAGCGTGCACGGGGAGCGAAATCCGAGTAATTGGGAGCCATTTTGCCCTTTCATCTGAGCTTGTCTTTTCATGACAATCCCACTGAGCCGGCGCGCAGCCGTCGCCTTGATCTGCGCCTCCTGACAATGTTCAAAGGGGCGGATTACGGGGGGTTTATTTTAAACAAAGTCACTTTTCAACTTCCTTCACCCGTCTGATTTTTCTAGCCAGCCAGCCCCCCAAAACTGATGCTCATTAGCTTTTGTGTGTTGCCGTCTCGCGCAGGCGGGATGGAACCCTGGCAGAAGGCAGGGTCCTATTCGCGCAATCCGAGTAATTAGGTATTTCCAGCTCGCCTGGCTGCGTGCGCAGGTCTGTCCATGGCGCGATCACGGGCGCGCATCCAATGTTTCACCTCCATCAATCAGGGATTGTAAAGCGTGCTACTCACCCGTGAGGGTCTCAAGGCGCTGGCCGGGGTCAGCAAGTCCATTAGCCGAAGAGCCAGGTCTTTTAGAGTCTTCCTGAAGGTGTTCAGAGAGGGGGAGCGTCTGATGTCTGCTGGTAGCTCGGTCTGGGTTTTGGCCGCAATGTGAGAGAAGGATCTTCCACCGGCTCTGCGGATGCGTGGGGTTTCGGCCAATGAGAGGTTGGAAGATTAGAGGTTTCTGCAGGTTAAGCAGGACGGTCCAAAGATGGCCGGTCCATTAGGCCCGATCCATGCCAGATGTTCAGGATGTCCATATGTGACACTTTACAGGCAATGAGTCTGCAGAATCATCTATGAAGTCACTGGTTATCCTGAAACTCTGACCTGGAGGTAGTTCTCCTTGATGACCCCTGGGCAATCCTGCTTCACAGAAACAAACACTGGTGGTGCGCCGGTCATCCCTCTATCAATGCGTTGGGCTTTAAGACTTGGAGAACAAAGACTGTAGATCAGGTGGGTGGACACGGAAGAGACCACCTCAACCATAGGTAGGATTATCTTTTGACCGCCTGCCAGAGCGGTCAACAGTGGTCATGTCTTTTGAGGATATGGGAGCTTCTCTCGATAGTTTCAGGAGAGATTCCAGTGCTGCAAAACCAAATGGGCTACGGCATAGAGAACTTCTTCAAATATCAAAATCTTTAGATACAAAAGAAAGAAGGGTTTACGTAAAGGTGTGCTGATGGGTTCAACAGTATGTTCGAGAGCATCACACTGCGTAACCTTCATAATGTCCTTCACTGCGCAAACCAGATGTTTGGATGATGGAAACCGCTTCTTCTGGAGGAAGGCTCTCACTTATATGTGCAGAACAATCCTTTTGGTCGAACCCGGGACCTTCCTGTATTCTCACTGACAGCACACACCAGCCATCGCCGAGGACATACTGAAATCTAGCCATTAGGGCCCCAGTCGTTTGAAATGGAAACCTCTCCACACCTTCGGCCTCTGGAGATAAATGGTGGGCCTCGCCAGCGAACCTGTGAAAACTCATTAAGTTAGATCAAAAAATAACTCTTGATCGTGACATCACCAGATGGCTGTGTTAGGGGACAACATGCTGCAGTCCCAGTGGTGCAAGCTGCAGTGCCTCCTGAGGAGTGACCTGACTTTTTTTTTTTTACAAATCAAGCATTGCTAAAACTCACAAACTAGGCCAGCATTTTGCAATTTATTGACCACTGCTGTGAAAAGGCTCTAATAACAAAACCTTTACCACGCAAGGCTCAGAGCAAACCTTTTCAGAAACCCAGGGTGCCCACAACACCAAGCCAGGACGCCTTAGGAAAAATTCAACCTGTAGAGTTGTAGATTTACAAGTGTATTCAATTACTTGTTTAATCCACTGGTGTCTAACATAGGAAGAGGGTAGTTGAACACCAGAGTTTCAGTCTATGTGCATAAGAGATAGTAGAAAATACCCTGAACCAAACTGTATAAGGATATTGAAAGTTGCTGAGAAGTTTGGAGACGATATAGGAGTACTGGACCACAGGCCAATCACCTTTATATGGACACAGTACTCTGAGGTGGCTTGCAACATACTTTTAATATAAAATTGGGGGTATTTTATTCCATATATTACATGACCACATTACTTAGCCTAGAGTTCTCCCACACCATTACTATTGATCCCAAGTTGGGAGTTTGGAGACCTTCAACCAGTCATATTTTTTGTAAAGAGCACTTTGGGGTTTGGGGACTTCTGAGGCCAAATGTACGATTTAAACATCTCAACTACCTACAAGTCCCAAAATGTAACTTTTTCTTGGGTAGGAAGCTAAGATTAGCAGGGAAGTGCTAACTGACATGTGTGTCTTAGTAACAGTGGGGCAGCTTTTCAAAATACAAATGCAAGAAAGAAGCCTGATTTGCATACAAAGGCCACATTGTTTTTTTTTAAGAAGTCAGCTGAGGAACATACTAATACTAGTCACGGCTCACACATGTAGAGCTGAGCACTGAATGCTGTTGCTTTGACCTGTGCTCTGAGGCAGGGCTGCTGCCGGCAACACTGCTCTCCACAAGGTGTCGGTGCTAACTGGCAATTACTGCTAAGCAGCCCAAGCTGCAGACGTCTGCACTCCCTTTCCTCAGAAGCTGTGAGGTAGATGGTGTGCAAACACCAAGCCCAGTCTTTGTACTTCGAGACACGTATGAATTTACATTTTCATGTCTCGCCTGCAACAGCAAATGCAATGCATGCGCTTTCGCTTGTGAGACATATTGTATACTAGGGGCTTTCAGCCCGTCCATTGCTTAACATTCGCTGGTTTCATTGTTACTCTTATTTGCAGACTTCTAATTGGTCAGTGCATGCTGGCTTCACTTCCTCTTCTTTAGGCTGGAGCATAGACCAAGTACAGATTCAACTTGATTGCTCTCCTTCCGCAGACCGTGCTGTGACTGAGGCACTACTTCCCGGTCATCCTTGTTAAACTTCTTGCTATCTGTAGCTATGTTTTACTATAGCACACACACTTCAAATAAAGCCTTCTCTCCTTTGAAAAGTAGGTTTATTGTGAAAGCAGATAACATCTGTTGTCAAATATATTTTCACTAAGACATGGGCGAATTGCTTTTTCTATGAGGTAGGACTTTTGTGAAATGCCATTTTTTTTCTTTTCCACAAATGGGGAGATTAACTGATTTGCTCATAATCACAGGGGTGTTGTGTTGAGACCCAACAAGCATTGGCAAAGCCAATAGGTCTCACTTTTAACACTATTAACTGTGCCACTGCCTTATGGGCATGTTGTACACCATGGTTAGTCTTGACTTTGCCAATGATTTGTTACCCTGCTGTATAGCAGCGCAGCTGCTGTGCAGCATGGCTAAAAATAATAATAAATAGGACTACTATGTATCCAGCACTAACGCACTCAACCCTGGCTGTGCCGTAGTGCTTTTTACAATTGTTTTAGTCACACTGCAAAGCATGGCTCTGAAACATTGCCAATAATTCTCATAGGCAAGACCCATTGACTTTGCCAATGCTTGTTCTCACTGGCTTTCCGTGCACAGAGAATGTACTCGAGTGCCAGCTCTGTGCTGTCCTCTATGATGGGTTCGTGTAATGTCACTACTCACTTGTAATAAGAAATGACAAGCAAGTAGCAATGTAATTTTCTCACAATAGAAATATTCTGAGATGAGAAATCGGATGTAATATGTTAAACACTAGGAGCTTAGAAAAGCCAGAGTGTCTCCTGCATTCTATAAATATGCACAGCACCGGCCACGTCTTTTATAAAAAAAAGTTCCACAGAAAGATGTGTTGTACTTGCGAGCACAGCGGTACCTACGCTCTCCGGAACATCTTCGGTGGCTTCAAACCTTATGCACTCCACGTAACGTTCACTGTACCCAGTTCAATCATACATTCAAGGAGCGCCCTGGAAGTCAGTGCCAATGTAAGCGCTACACAAGCTTGTTAGGACCTTGAAGTGCTACATAAAGCGGCGCTAGGTACTCGAAAACCCAGAATACCCTTTAGTCCTCCCTTCTGAAGGAGACTCAAGACCCGGCTCTTCGACAGAGACACAGGGCCCAGATTCCCCTAGGGGGGGACAGTGTTGCACTTTACAAATGCTATTGATTGATCTAGTGCTCGTAAGGGCAAGAAAATCTAATTTTTCCCCACCCAGGGGCTATCCTCAAAATCAAGCATTGTATCAGGCCGTCGCAGACTCATGGTGGACACCCTTAATTTGAAGACGTCCTGGGCCGCTTCGGAGACACAGAGTAAATAAAAGGAGTACCATTAGATTGGGCATCTTTTACACCCGTTACATCGCTAAGACACTAGAGCAAGGTAAAGGAGCTATAATAAAGACAAGACAACCCCCAGATGCTGTATTTTATCATGTGCCCACTAGTCCTTGTGGAGGCCAGCCCTTCAGGGCACCTGAAGACTGGCACATGGACGTCTGCCTGGCGCGCGCCCCCTAGCCTCACACCAGTATTCATTCTACCTATTGAATGGGATGTTATTAGCGGTCCATCGGCGTAGCAATATTTATGTGGAAAGCCTTAATATGGTCCACGAGGAAGGACCACCGGGGAAATGAGCTCCCGGCATCCATCCATCACGCCACGTCTGCGGAGGACGCACGCGCTGCAGTGCGCGAGACAGCAAATCAATCCACGGCCCCGGACTGAGCCAGGTAAGCAGCACTGAGCCGGGATCAACCCCGCGCGCCTTCTCCTGGCACGTGCGCGCACGTGGGCCTGCGCTGCCCCACGCGCACCGGCGACACCCCAGGCGCAGAACTCACCCCCTCTATACAGAAGAACCATTACTCAGAGAATCATGGGGGGACAACTAGAAACCAAGAAATGCAAACGGATGGGGTGATTTATGAAGCATGCCAGTTGCCAGCTGTGTGTTCTAGCGAGGACGGCAGGGCTTAGAATCAACGAATTACGTCATATTATGTGAGTGCTAGGTACGGAGGCCGGCGCACGAATCAAACACCACATGCGTCTACAAAAGAGAGCATCACTTCTAAACGTCAGGTGCATGTCTTTATAGATGCCACATCGCTGCAAATATTCAAAACGGTGGACTAGGAACCTTTTTAGACGATACGGGGGCGGTGTAGTCCACTCCGTGCAGAAAACGGTCACGTGACTTTCGCACAACAACCGTAAAAAGCCTGTGTGTGCAGCCCGCGGTCACGCGACGTCTTTGAGGTGCACCGCGGGTGTGATCCAATATACAGTGACTTGAGCCGAGTGTCTACTCTCTGGCGCCATCCAGTGGCAACAAAAACGAGAAAAGTGAACAGAGCGAAAAAAGTATTCTCAAATAGGGGTTTTCCAACCACCCAAAAAGCCAAGACGTCCGTGGATAAACACCCGAGGGCCAATGCAAGGGGAAACAAAGGTTCCTTGCTAAATAAAACCATAAAATGTCAATCCCTTGCTTTTCTCAAAGCAGTGTCCAATTGTTGAGACTGGTAAAACACCCAAAGAATGAAAGCAAAGCAGGGTTGTGTAGGGGACGATAGAAATGTAACCAAAATGTGTGACGACCCAAACAGGAACAACAGCAGTTCCCCCAAAGTAAATACATTGATCTACAAGTCAAGATGTTTCTACATTGATTTGTTTCTTGCTAGTGAACAGGATTGCTCTTCAACAAACAGTTATATTAGCAAAGCCACACAATGCGGACACATTGCGCTGCTCCATGCCAAGGACGTGTTTAGTTCATTCACCCGGTCGTGGTTTTCAGCCCGCAATCTGGCACCGTTAGGCCTGACTTGGAACATCTTAAGAGCATAGAATTGTGGAAACACCAGTGAGCCAGTTGTGAATGGGTTCTACTCGATTCAGTTACTGCCACGTCTGATCTGGTGCGCAGGATTCAGCTTTGTCTAGGGACTGTTTACTGCATCTAAATTATTATTTGATATCTCATTTTAACCAACAGAACTTCACTTTGATTTTTCCTGCTGCACCCACCGTAGTAATGTCTATAAACTTTAAAGCCATGCCTGCACTCATCTCCTGGCATCACACAGCGAGAGATGCGGTGCAGCTTCCAAATTCCGTGTGATATCCGGTGTTACGTATCGAAACCAGGGTCCTTTTGCTATTATTTAACTTGGCAACTGTGAATCAGCCTCACACCAAGGCTTGGCCCCCACCTGACTATCTTCATACTCATTCGATGTCTAACTTCTGGTCCTTATTAATGCTTTGGTTCAAACATTCTCAGACCTGATGAAGACCCAACATTATTAAAAAGCCGAAACAGTGTCAACGCTGCAGCAAATTGACTTTTTCCAATAAATGTGCCCCGCCGTTGTTTCCGTTACGAAATTTCAGTACAAGCTAAATACAATTTTTCTGTCTATTGCTCGCTTACCTATTGTGTTGCATGCTTCTATTGGTTACATTTATCTTTACACTGTGGGGTCAATGGAGCACTGAGAACTTTGTATTATAAATTAATTATGTATTTTTGAGGCCGACAGGTTTGTTACTTATTCCTAAAAACAGATTTGATTATTGATTTTTTATATGGGAGAAATTAATGATAAGCATTGCAAGCAAAGGATTATGGTTGTTCCACATTGATCGATTCCGTGATACACCTTTTTCGCTTGGAATCATCGTTTTGCATGACGTCGACTTCCTTGTGTCCTGGGTGGCATTCCATAGGCTGCTCCGGTTTTCTATAAATTGATGAGGTGGACACCATATTTAGTCAAGTGGACTTCCCACGATTATGAAGAGCATGTCCTTGGCATGCGGTCTCTCACCAGCTCTCTCTTGCGTCATCTGCCTCTACATTGGAGGGAGATGCCTTACCAACGAGTGCCTGATGGATGTTCAGCCCCTGCAAAGACACTGAGCTCCTCCAGGGTGAAAGAACTACACACTCCTATAAAGAGTTAAAAGGAACATACCACACAAATATGAATTCCTAATACTCAATTAAAAGGATCATACCAAAAAAATAAGTCCTCCTGATTGTCAATAGCATCATCATATTACTTCACTTGAGACCACGCAGGGAGCCTGTTCTCCATACAGGTCGCGGAATCAACGAAAGAGCTGAAACGTGTGTGTAGGATAAGGCCAGCCTCAAGTGCTGCACCAATGCTTGCAGGAGGGACTCAGCCACTGGGCAGGCCTGGGGTACAATGTCAACAACGTAAGAGCGCGGCCACGCTACAACAGGTCTGTGATCCTGCACTAAAAGTGTGACACCACCAATTATTCCACGCAGCATAATTTCAGGAATCAAATAACAAGCAGAACGTGAAATTAAGTGAGATTTTGCCCTCGTAATGAAATGTTGGCAATGCTTATTTTTAACTTGGGATTGCCTCAAAAGACAATATGAAGATGCCCTAGGAATGGAACCTGGGCTTGTCAGGACGTCGTCTCGCTATCACACACTTTCAGAACATTAAACTGCTCCTCACAAGATGAATAATGGGTTAAAAAAGCAACCTAGAGAAAGAAAAGCATACTTAAAATGAACAGCAATGGGATAGTGCTCTCGGTTGCAAAATTGGCAGTTGTTGTACAAACAAAACACGTCTCTGATCCCACAGCACACATCATCGATTACATTCAGTTCTAAAACAAAGCTGGTATGCAAATATTTGAAATGCAACTTTAAAAAATAGGAAAATGAATATAAACTAAATTATACTGTGTACACATTCTGGGGATCTTTATTGGGCCACCAAAACACTGTCCAGCACATGGACATAAAGAAAGCAAACCAACCCAAAGACCCAATCAAATACCCACTCCAAGAGGTCTCCTGGGAGGACGACATTGGCATCATGCAGATGACACACAGGGATGACCAGGGAACCCATGGGCACGCGCACTGCAGCTTGTGTCTCACACTACACTCAGAGGCCACAAGGACAAGTCACAAATACAAATAATCACCAGTGTGTCCAGGGTGCAGCTCACAGGCTGCTCTGATGACAGTACTAGTGCAGTGAACTCTCCACTTCTCTACGGCCGCATTATTGGCTATGTCCTCACTGACATTGTACAGAGATAAATGGCAAAGGTCAATGGGTAAAAGGTCATGGTGGCCCCAGAGCAGTGGTCTTCAAACTTTTTTATTTCAAAGTACTTTATTGGATAAGTTGCCATAATGCAGAACACGAGTTGGAAAAGGCAGATGAAGTGAATTAACCTCTTCTACAAGAATGCTTAACGTAGTACAAGGGAACGAAGGCAAGAACCAAGCATAACACAAAACATAAGGTAAAACAGATCTTGAGAATCATATGAAACATAAGAAAAATCAAACAAATCGAAATATTACAATAGTAGGCATGACAATCCAGGAACTGAGTGGAAGATTACCCATTTTCGGTGAGACAACAGTCTGGCGACGAGCAAGAGTTTTGTGGAGCATAATAACTATGAGACCACTTCATGGTGGTTTGGTATTGGTGAAACAGTGACCTAGTGTCTTCCACACAGTTCTGGACTCTGGTCTCCAGGTGGAAAACTAACTGCTTAAACCTGACCAGTGCCTACTAAACAACCACTATTAAGTCTGAGCTCCTACGAGCCCCTCCATTTCATAAGAAAATGGCAGGCCTACATGCAAGGCTGACAACAGCATACCTCAGGACAATGCTTTATTTGGTTACTTTCCAGAGGCACCCATAGATGTACATAAAATGTCTACCCTGGAGCAAGCATCACCGGCAAAGTAAAAAGCATCAAATTCTACCCGTCGCTGCCAAGACCACACACAGCCCCAGGAAGAAAGTGGACCCTTGCCAAAATGGAGTCAATGCCAGCAACGACAGGCAGCCCCCTGGCATATGTGCCTTGGATGAATCTTCCTGGAGTAGACCTGAGAAATTAGGCACTAGGCATGGTCCTCAAGGGATCGAGCTTCTGAGCGGCTGGTGAGGCCGAGGCAGTCACCCCCAGGTCGAACACCTCTGACCATCTCCTCCTTACATTCGCTGTCATAGGTGCCGGGCCGCAAAGACACCACCTATCGCCCTCGAAACTAGTGTGCCACAGACCAATCAAACAGTACAGCAACTAGTGCAGATTGGAACAAAGTGAGAAAGGGGCGCGCGGGCCCAGGTAGAGTATGGCGGAGCAGGGCGCGCGATGCGCTCAGACTTACCGACGTGTTCTGGCACTGGATGCTGCTGCTGTTGAAGCGCAGGGCGGTCACCTTGGCTGGCTCGTTGGGGATGTGGAAGATGCACTCGTAGTTGCGCTGGCCCGACTGCGGTTGCGGCAGGTTCTTGGCGGTCAGAGTAATCGGCTTTACCACATCCACTGGGATATAGATCTGGGTGGAGGGAAGGATCTGGGGGCAGTCCTAGAAGAAAAGAGGAAGAGAATCAAAACACTGACTGTTTATAAAGCACAACAAAAACAAAACTGAAGTCTATTGGCACGAAGATGGGCCCATATTACAGCCCAATCCTATGGTACACCAGTTACTGACCTCAGGAGTCAAATGCCTAGCTAGAATTCAAACACAAGACCTGGGGATAAGTGTACATAAAGTGTGTCTACACATTCACCCATCCTACAACAGAAGGCATTTCCCAAGGTTGATGAAGGTATGTGCCCATCATTCACAGACCATGTTTCAGGGGTACAGAACACACCCCCATGTATATATTGCCTTTCGCATAAGTAGCGATATGCCATGGGTACCCTTGAGTGCCAAAAACAACAGTCCAAGTCTTGGTCGATGTTGATAGTTGTTTATTTAATAATTTCACCACTCTAGCCAACACGTGTTTGGGCTTGTTATAAGACTTTCTCAGGGCACAATAGTAAAGTCAATCTTCAACCTTCCTAGCACGGAAAGATGCAAGATAATATTACCACAATGTGAGAGCTGTTACCAATTAGTAAGAGAGGGCTCTGTATTTACTTTTTAGGCCCAATGAACTTTTCCACTATGAAATAGAGATGCCACTGTGTATAACACTCTAACAAATTGGTAATGACTAACCAAGGATTTCATCTTGCATCTTTACTTAATAGGAAGGTGAAGATTGAATTTACTATTGTGCCCTGAGGAAGTCTTTTAACAAGACGAAACGTGTTGCCTAGAGTGGTGGAATTATAAAATAAACAAGTATCAACATCCACAAAGACTCCGACTGTTGCTTTTGGTGCTCAAGGGTATCTGTTGTTTAATTTGGAACATTTCCATCAATGGGGTCTTTGACGGCCGCCCTATCCCTCTAGAAGCCCCTGTCAACATTGAGAAGATTACACAGGGCTTTGCTACATCATAAATGGAGATGTGCACCTACAGCTTATTCTCCTAGTCATCACATTAGTATTGACGGATGCCAAAGTCCCCGGCACAACCAAGGAAACTGGCCCTTTTAGCTGCTTCGGGGGTGTACAATACAGCAATTATCAAGGTTCAATGGGCACCTTAGGGCGCTGTGCCCTGGTGCCACGGCATCAGCTGCACCGATGGAAGCCTCATCTCTGAAAAGGATAACCAAAGTTACCCCCAGTACCAACAAGGAGACATTCATTATGGCTTCCTAATTGGCTATAATATGCGATCCTAGGTACATCACAGTCCTCGAGCCTCCATGTTCTTATCAGCCAACACTGAAAGCATCTAACAAGTGGGCGACCCTAGTGTTAAGCTGTATAGATGTACATTAGGACTAAATTATTCTGTCTCAATAAGACAATTTCCACCTAGAATTGTAAACAAGTCAAATAAGGTTTACAGGTGCACCCATTTAATTTTTCCTGCTGCCTCCCCACACTGGCCACGTCAGCAGCGGGGCAGGTTACATGGGACGTCCATCACTTTGTTGGTCACTGTTAGTGGAGCCATCAGGAGGCACAGAAATGCCATTACACTGGGTCCACATTAGCTCGAGAAGATGGAATAGCTCATTGCAATAGTGAATGCCACAGAGCACACTGTAGCTGCTCAGACTCCTAGGTCACAAGTCCCTGAGGGAGGCAGGAGAAACGATTGCTCCAAATCCCCTATTTGGAAATGAGCCGCCCCCACCACCTGCCCGTTGTTATATCGGCGTGATGAGCATTTTCGTAACCTGTTCATCACATTCTGCTCTTGGCGGTGTACATCATGTAAAGCACTCTGATACCTCTGGGTCTAGCCAGCGCTATATAAAAAACTCTTCAATTAAATAAATAAATACATGTATGGGGAGGGCGGTCCAAGACACGCCCAACTCATCTGCATTACAACTCTCCATCAAACGCTGGCGTATATGGAGTCACCCTGTCACCAGGATCCAGACGGGCAGCTTCACCCCATCTACCTGGACATCACAATAACTCACAAACACCTCAAAGCGCTGCAAGATGAAGGTGCATCGAATGAAACGCAACAGCATCCTTTAAAGATGTCCTTTAGAGATGCTCACAATGGCAAGAAGCAGCTGTAATGTTCAGGGAACCGCACGGGTGTCTCACAAAGTACATGGTCCTTGTACAGTGAACAAGGTAGAGTGGGAAGGCCACAGCCCTCCCAGTACTGTATCTCGTTGCCAGGGTGATAGGCAGCCATGACACCGGATAGATTCAGCACCAAGGTCCTACATGAATAGAGATCATCGCTACAGAAGTTACAATGCCACGTCAAGGTTGACATATTTACTAGAAACGCAGATACCACCGCATCCGGAGGTGACATCATGGGTGAAGGCCAGATTCAAACCCAGGTCCCATCCAGAACCACCAAACCATAGAAACATAAGGGCTTGCGTCATCGCAAAGACAAGACTTAGAATATTGGTACAAAAGGAACGGATAACTGGTTGGATATCATGAAACATAATGCTTACGTCATCGCAAGGACAAGACTTAGAGTTCGGCTACGACAGGAACAGACAGCTGGGAGTATATTGTGCCAGGTGGTAGTGTCGTTGAGACGACTGTCTTCATCAGATGGCAGACCGTGAGCACGTTCAGCAATATTTAGGGTTCATTTCAAGAATTTTAAGACCAACTCCAACAAAAGCTCCCTTGTGAATAAACGGAATAACTCTTGACTATGACCACTAGTTTGAAACTCTACCTCCGTCTCACTTGGACTCGTTTAGACACATTGCCTAAGCAAGCAAGCTGTGGTTTATTGGCATATTACCATCTAAGGAAGGGTCTGACGTACCAACAAAGGGACCATGGTGGAAGATACGTATGCGGCCAAACAAACAGCACCACTGTTGAGTCAATAAAAAAAATTAACAAAGTATGACAGCCAATGTGCTGATGCTCTAGACTGTGAGATGTGCGGGGCCGACGCAACAACAGACATGTTACAAGAACTTTAATGTCGGAGACCCATGCGCACATAATAGAGAAATGACGTCCAGGCAGGACAATACATCATCAATGACTATGAGGATCAAAAGTGTTTCTCCTGCCGCAAGCACGCGGGGAGGATCTGCTGACTTGCCCTGTAATCAATGGGCCAGTGGAAGGGAGCAAGAGTTGAAAGGCTGGTCTGTGGACAGGCACAGACACCAGCTCTGTGGAAAGTAGCATCACCAGTATCAGCCATATAGTGGGAAGACGCAGGGGCGGCTCTAGGCTCATGGCGGCCCTGGGCAGGAGCGTAGGTAGGGGGCCCGGAAGAGGGGGTCCGGGCGGGGCAGAGCGCGGAGGCCAGTGAAGCTGGGGGGTCAGGGTGTTTGGAAGTGGAACAGAGCCGGAGGCCACCAAATCCCTGCCAGCGGCCGCAACGCAAATAGGTATCCATCCTCAGAAGATTTTTATATTAAGGATATATATTGGGTCAGCGGCCCCTGGGGTTTGGTGGCCTTGTGCAGGTGCACAGCTTGCACATGCCTAAGGCCGCCCCTGAAAGACGCCTCATCATGCAATGGTGAAGCTGGATGTTTTAGTTGCGTCATCTCACATCTGCGACCTCCCATGGAGACGGCCACTAGATTAAACGCAAGTCTCATCGAATGAGACATGTTTCTGTTACCTATCAAAGTTATGAGATAATTTTCCAGAAGTCTTTGTTATACGTATTTGTATAGCACACTATAACCGCAAGATTCTTGCGGAATTCAAGAGGAGGAAAGGAGGTTCTTATGTAGAGTGGGAGGTCGCTCCACACTTTAGGAGCGATGTAAGAGAATGCCCGTCTCTGTTCTTGTTCTCTGTATGCGTGGGATGTGCATGAGTAAGAGTCCTGCAGGACTAAGGCATGTGGGTGGTTAGTGGGAGGAGATGTGACCGTTCAGGTACGTGGGGCCCAAGCCATGTAGTGCCTTGAATGTGTGTGTGAGAAGTCTGAAATGAGCAGGTCTGTTTATCGGGAGCCAGTGGGGTTCCCAGAGGTGTGGTAGGGTGTGAGTTCTGCGTGAGAGGTTGAGGATGAGTCTGGCGGTCAAGTTCCACATGGTTTGTAGTCTTTTGGGAGGTTGCTTGGCTATAGTGTGTGCTTTCCGTTGCCATCTTGCTAGTGTTTAGGACGCAAGTGCTTTTTTTGGTGTTGCTTGGGACCTATTTGAATATCTTCTTCTACATCTTTAGGGCGTGGAAGCGCGATGCAGTGATGGCGTTGACTTGTGGGGTCATGTCCAGTTTGCTGTTGATGATGTACCAGTGATTCCTGGCATGGGTGTGGGTCAGAGTCAGCCAGCCAACCCTTGGACTCCCAGGGCGAGTTGTTCTTGCCTAAGTTACTACTACTACTGTCTTGTCAGTAATGAGCTTGAGACATTTGGATTGCATCCAGTCAAGTCATGCATGTGGTTGACTTGTTGGTTGGGCTTTGGGGGTCTTGTCTGAGAGGAAAAGTACAAGATGCATGCAGTCATTACAGGAGAGGATGGTGATTTCTTCCACCTTTTTTATGTGATGGCTTCACTGTACTTCCATTGAGCCACCACCAACTTAAAAGGTGTACATCACTTCCAAAGCAAACACAAGGAGATGATGGACGGAGTGCTGAAACTTTTCAGACACTCACCCCAGTCACAGATCTGGGTTGAATCCATCATCTTCTTTAGCTCACTTCACCACACCAGTTCAGACCCAGCCATATGCAAATTAGTCTTGACCATGCTCCTCCTGGGACCAGTCCAGCCCGAACTGGCAAGCCAGGTCTTCCCTGGACCGGAAACAAGCATCCTGGGACCGGTTTCGGGGGTAATACCCTCATCATCCCGGCTAGCTTCAATCCAGGGGCAAAGTGAGCAAAGGACCCACATCTGGGCATACCCTGCCAACGTAGGGCAAACAAAGCAAACACAATGAGATGAAAATAAAAAAAGACACCTAATAAACTATGGGCGAGGATTCAATAAAAGTCCAAAAATTATACCATGACATTGCAGCTCTAAAACCATAATTTCTTCTTGCAGAATACACATCCTGTTAGCATATGCCAAGACCACCTACGTCTGGGGACTGCTAATTCTGCCCACAGGCTGCCAACGTGCCAGGCAGAACTAAGCAGCCAGTGACGTAGCGATGCCGGGAGCTTTGACGCAGGGACGCAATGCTCCGCAGGACAGGAAGCTGGCACAGGAAAGGGCCATGCAGACCCTGGCAGCGAGCTTATGTCAATCATTTTGTAGGAGCCAAAGAAACTCAGCAATGGCGCAACCATCGAGGAGCAGAAAAAAACAGCATTCAAAGAAAGCCTGAAAGGCACTGAGAGGATGGAAGATTTGACACAAAGTTGCCGCTTTCACCGCTTCCAGGCCAGAAGTCGGCCAAAGCCCACTGGCGGCTTTCATTATCGGCTCGTTGGCTGTGTGAAACGGGGCGATTGTCTTAGCCCGATTTGCAGTGGGGAGGTGTCTAACAGGTTTCGACGGGGACAAAAAATAGGCCTGGACACCAAAATAACAGCGGGCCACATTAGCAAAGCACATAGGTAAAAAGTGGTAATTCATCAGGAAAGAAGGGCCCTATTGGCCATAAAACCAGTTCACAACCGCTAAAAATAAAACAAAAAAACAGCCCATGCACTGATCTGTCAGACGGGCCCATTGGGCACTGTCCGTTTGCCCTATAGGAGAGTCCAACCCTGGTGTCTACTATCCAAAGGCCAACACAACCTCTGTCTGATAAATCAGCCCACACTTCACATCTTGAAAGAACAAGTCGTGCGCACCTTCAGGACAGAGGTATCGAATATGCCAGTCTGATGTGTTTGGCCAGAGGTAAAAGGTAAATGCTAAATACAAACTGCAATAGTGAAGGGCCCCGGTACACATCATAGTTTACGGTAATGCTGGAAGGAAAAAGGGGCAACCTCACCCCAAAAGTAGTTGTAGAGGTGATCTACCATTCCAGAAATTGGGCCTGCAAGAAGAAAGGTCCTGGGCTCCAGGCACCACCAGCAAAGGGGGTGAGAGGGACGACAGCAAGAGTATGCCAAGTGTTTGCCTTCGCTACCCAGCAGGTAAAGACCTATGGTAAAAGCAGTCATGATTCAACACGCCTCAGAGATTCATCGTGAACCTGAATCATGAATACCTGAACCTCGATGGTTCAACTGATGACATGACAATGAGTGACAACAGCTACTCATGGAAGCTGAACACTCCTGCCATGAGGGCTCCCTTCCCCTAGCACTGACCGCCACGGCTTACCTTCTCATCCCTCAGACCTTGGGTCCCACTACAGCACGGGGAACCCTGTGATGTGGACTCCTCCAGTGAATACAGTGTGCGATGTGTCCACCCTCAGAGGTGTATTGTGCCACCTCGTCACAGAGGGTCAGCTTCCACTCTGAATGTGGGTACAGCTGTTCCATCCTACCAACCTCTTCGACCCAAAGACCCCTGCTAACGTGCAGTGCAAACACCCCGAGCACCCTGTCCCACTTCATGCATGGCACTGCTACCCAACCTTCCTGAAGTCTTTGCCTGTGGGTGAACTGCAGCCGTGTAGGAGACACCAGGAAGCGGGCAGCCCATTTGATGCATGATGCAATCCTCCAACCTTGCCAGCTGGGGCACCGAGAACCTGGAGTCCCTCTCAGCGGTTGTCATGATCATGCCACCTTTCCAACGGAGGGCACTCTGCAGCAACGGAGGAGCCACACCAAGAACCTGGAGTCCCTCTCCATGATGGCATGATCGTGCCACCTTCTCTACCATGGGCACTCTGTAGCCACAGAGGAGATAACCAGGAACCTGGAGTCCCTCTCAGTGGTTGGCATGATTGTGCCATCTCTACAACCATGCAAAAAGAACAATTGATGGACAGAATGCAGACCAATGTCATATATTCACTCCAGATCTGGGCCTAAATCCATTGTTTTTTGCTCCCCATGCCATTCCAGTTTGGACCCAGCCATATGCAAATCAGTCTTGACCCTGTGCCCAATGGGAACAGTCCAGCCCGAACTGCCAGGCCAGGTCCTTCCTGGACTGCAAACAAGCATCCTAGGACCGGTTTCAGGCTTTCAGCCATCAGCCAGGATAGCTTGACTCCAGTGGCATGGAGAACACGGGACTCACGTCTGGGCATACCCATCCCACTCTGGGTGACAAATGCAAAAAGAACAATTGATGGACAGAATGCATAACAATGTCATACATCCACCCCAGTACAGAGATCTGAGCCTAAAACCTCTACAGCCAATGGCACACTGGAGCCACGGAGGGTGTACACCAGGAACCTGGAGAGCCTCTCAGTGGGTGGCATGACCGTGTAACCTTTCCAACCTTGGGCACAGTCCTCCTAAACTCTACCCTACAGCTTATGCAGTCAGGGCTTTAAGTGGGCCGGGTCTCACCGGTGCTGAGCACAGGCAGTTTTTTTTAGAGGAGGCCTCGAAACGGGTCTCTATCGGGCTCTGTTTTGTGCCCTGGCACAGGCGGTCCGTTTTTTTCAAGCGTTGTAGGGGAAGGGAAATCCTTTAAAGAGAGTCATTTTCTCTCTGGATTTCTCTTCTCTTTTCGGAACTCAGGAGCAGCAACATTGTCGTGTTGTCACCAGGGCTTTAAGTGGAAGTTTTTTCAATATTATATACAAGCCACAGTTACTGCTTATTTATCTTATGCAACCAACAACCATTGACAAAGCCAATAGTCTTGACTTGTTGTAAGTTTGATGTTACTTGTTGTATCATATATATGGATGCAATGACAGGAACAGAAATACAAGTCGGGCGGCCCAAACTTTTAGCTTAACGTGTTTTGAAGCCACACCCTTAATTACATTGGCCACGCCCCCTTGAGACCCCCCAGTTTTTTCATCCCACTTAAAGCCCTGTATGCAGTAGATATGCAGGGCACCTGGTGTGGCATGAATTCATGGCACACTGCAAGAGGCCCGCCAGGGAGCCCGGCTGGGTGGCTCTTGTAAACCAGGGAAGGCTCGTTCGTCGCTATTTACCACCTGCTCCAGCAGACCCGGCTCTCTGCAGAGCAGATCCGTGCAGATCCCGGGAGACCCGGGCCGTGCCAGAAGAAGCTAAAATAAACACTTCAAAGTGAAAAACAGGGCAACTCCCTCGAGGGCCTGTATTTCTGCCGGCCTGATGCAACGCGGGAGCCTGGCTTGCAGGAGGCCGTGCTGGGAGGTTTCCGAGGAATGCATCGCCCCCGTGTGCTCCAGGTGAGGGGGCGTGGGCGCCGGGGCAGGGTAGCGCCAGGAGCACGAATAATAGCATGTTTTCGAGTGTGGGCGCCTCGAGGCGCTGGATGGCATGTGGCTCGCGCCGCGGACTGCGCGCGTCCCTGGACGATACCGCGGGATCACCGTAAACAGCAACAGGGTGGTGGCATCAGGTGCCAACTCAAGTGCCCCTCACTGGGGAGGGATGGGAGAAGCGGTGCCAGGGAAACTCGGCCTGCTCTGCCATGCCCGACTTGTCTTCGAGAGCTGATGCCCTGCAGAAAGGAGGAGCAGGCAGCGGCAATGAGGCTGCTAGGAGTCCAGTTTTACACTGAGACAGGGCTAGCTGAATAACCAGTGGTTACTGGCAGAATTAATGAATGAATGGCTGTAAGTGCGGGTCCAACATTCACCTGGACCTTGGCATTCATGGTTGGTGCAGCAAACGACAGCTGTGAGTTACTGGAGTCGCTCACGCCTGGCAAAGGCCGCCCCAGTGTTCTGGATGTTTTAGGCCCGCCGTCTGTTAAGCCACATTCATCTGAACTAGCCCCATTGGCACCCACATTATTGTTCACTTCGACGAGAATCCTGCTGCATCGTAAGACCGCGAGGTTTTGGTACCCGATGCCTAGGAAAGTGTTTTGAACGCAGAATATCCGGAGTCACTGGAAAGATTTTAACTGGGAGTATTTGAAATGCTTTAGTATAATTACCACTGCAACACTAGTGACAGGAAGTGAGAATAAACAAACTTCAAAGCGCACAGAGGGGGCTGGGGGGGTGAGCCCGGAGTGATGAAGCAGGCAGGATGCTAAGACCTTCCCACACCAGTTGGCATTCGGCAAGAGGAAAGGGCCCGCTTGATTTACGGACAGCAAGGGCAGGCGCTGGTGCCAGGCTGGGGCCAGGATGAAATGCGGAGCGCGAAAGGAAGGCGAGTGCGTGATCTTAGTGACAGAGGGTTGAGCCTAAAAGTGAAAATAAACAGGACAAGGGCAAGAAGACGTACTGAAGCGAGAGTAAGGGGCAGAAGGGGATACAAGGGAGAGGGGCAGTGGGAATACAAGGGAATGACGACTCGGTTTACAAGGGCTCTACGGGTAACAGATGTGTGGACACCGGAGAGTGAGGGTGAAAGGTAACATTGGAGCTGGGTGGCAAGGGGTGCAAGGAACAGTGTGATCAGCGTAAGGGGTGGATGGTTCATACAGCCACAGAAGGGATACAAGGGAATGTCTCAGTCCACATGGCCTGTAAGGATAACAGAGGTGTGGAAATTTGGGAGTGAGGATGAAAGGTACAATATGAGATGGGTGGCCAGGGGTACAGGGAGCAGTTGATCGAACCAAGGGGTGGAGAGGTCACACAGACTGTGGGAAACGTGCAGTGAGGATACAAGGGAATGTCTCAGTTCACATGGCCTGTAAGGGTAACAGATTTGTGGAAACCAAGGAGTGAGAGTTAAAGGTAAAATATGAGCCGGTTGGCCAGGAGTTGAAGGACTTCGTCGCTATCTCTGGAGAGCGGGAGGACTATGCAGGGGGTGAGGTATGGGGATCTGAGAAGTGACCCACTGGTTCGTTCATCTGATATGAAATATTGTGTTATCAGGTATGGAATGTCGGCAGTGGGCAGAAGTACCAACATTTCCGTGTCAACTCATGAAGATGGCATGTGTTCGAGGCAAAGCGTTGAGGAGCGTGGAGATTGGAACTAGTCCTCTAGCATAGGACTGGGTCATTTTGTGTAAGGGGCACCATTCCAGATCAATTCTGTAATCTAGGGATCTTCATGGAGGAGAGATCAGAAGGAACCTCCCCGCAAGTTCTCAGGAGGAACCTCCCCGCAGGTTCTCCGGTGGAACCTCCCCGCAGGTTCTCAGGAGGAACCTCCCCGCAGGTTCTCAGGAGGAACCTCCCCGCAGGTTCTCAGGAGGAACCTCCCCGCAGGTTCTCCGGTGGAACCTCCCCGCAGGTTCTCCGGTGGACCCTCCCGGCAGGTTCTCCGGAGGAACCTCCCCGCAGGTTCTCCGGTGGAACCTCCCCGCAGGTTCTCCGGTGGAACCTCCCCGCAGGTTCCCTGGTGGAACCTCCCCGCAGGTTCCCTGGTGGACCCTCCCCGCAGGTTCCCTGGTGGAACCTCCCCGCAGGTTCCCTGGTGGAACCTCCCCGCAGGTTCTCTGGTGGAACCTCCCCGCAGGTTCTCCGGTGGACCCTCCCGGCAGGTTCTCAGGAGGAACCTCCCCGCAAGTTCTCAGGAGGAACCTCCCCGCAAGTTCTCAGGAGGAACCTCCCCGCAGGTTCTCTGGTGGAACCTCCCCGCAGGTTCTCTGGTGGAACCTCCCCGCAGGTTCTCTGGTGGAACCTCCCCGCAGGTTCTCTGGTGGAACCTCCCCGCAGGTTCTCTGGTGGAACCTCCCCGCAGGTTCTCTGGTGGAACCTCCCCGCAGGTTCTCTGGTGGAACCTCCCCGCAGGTTCTCCGGTGGAACCTCTCCGCAGGTTCTCCGGTGGAACCTCCCCGCAGGTTCTCCGGTGGAACCTCCCGGCAGGTTCTCCGGTGGACCCTCCCGGCAGGTTCTCAGGAGGAACCTCCCCGCAGGTTCTCCGGTGGACCCTCCCGGCAGGTTCTCCGGTGGACCCTCCCGGCAGGTTCTCCGGTGGACCCTCCCGGCAGGTTCTCCGGTGGAACCTCCCCGCAGGTTCTCCGGTGGAACCTCCCCGCAGGTTCTCCGGTGGAACCTCCCCGCAGGTTCTCCGGTGGAACCTCCCCGCAGGTTCTCCGGTGGAACCTCCCCCAAGGTTCTCCGGTGGAACCTCCCCCAAGGTTCTCCGGTGGAACCTCCCCGCAGGTTCTCTGGTGGAACCTCCCCGCAGGTTCCTCCCCGCAGGTTCTCTGGTGGAACCTCCCCGCAGGTTCCCTGGTGGACCCTCCCCGCAGGTTCCCTGGTGGACCCTCTCCGCAGGTTCCCTGGTGGAACCTCCCCGCAGGTTCCCTGGTGGACCCTCCCCGCAGGTTCCCTGGTGGACCCTCCCCGCAGGTTCCCTGGTGGAACCTCCCCGCAGGTTCCCTGGTGGAACCTCCCCGCAGGTTCTCTGGTGGAACCTCCCCGCAGGTTCTCTGGTGGAACCTCCCCGCAGGTTCTTTGGAGGTCACAAGGGTGCGCTTTTCCTGGCCCAAGACTTTTGACACTTTCAACAACTGTTCTGTAGCGCTCTAGAAGGGCGCGTTCTATGATCTTCCGACCTTTACCCGTAGCAAGGGTGTTTAACGAAGATCCGGGGGAGGGCAGAGGTCCAGGACACATTTTCAGGATACCCACACAGGATAAATTTACATGCAATGAATCTAAATGAAACTCATTTACACATTCAAGGTTCATCCCAAACATCTGGACAGGACATAGGACTACTGGAGCTTTGCTGGACACCCCTGATCGACAGCATTTATAATCCAACCATAAACACTATCAGAAGCTGTTTCCGGTTGGTCTTTCAGATCAATAAAATTAATATTTTATCTCCCTATAAGGATCGTGCCTGGCTCTGGTGCTTGTGCAAAAAAAGAGGGGCCACTGAGACCACAACCCCTGCCATGTGTTGTCAACACTGAGAAGGTGGAATGGCTGAGAGTTCAAAGGTCGACGCTGCTGCCATTTTGAGACCCTGTGGAATAGTTTAGGATTCAGCAATTGAGGGTAGCCCCATCAAAGACCTGTTCCACACAGAAAGCAGATAAAAACAAGCCCTTACAAGAGGGCTTCGAAACTCCGCCCACTTCTGACGAAGTGGCGCAGGCCTCGCCCTAAAAATGAAGACGTGTGCCTATGAAGGAGATGTGGGCCTCCAGCTGACTTGAAATGTGGATCCCGGCTCTGGCACCTGACTAAGTCCTGTGACCCTGGGCACATCACTCGCCCTGCCTGCTCCTAAACCCCTAAGTATGTATGAAATATAATGCCATTATGAAATGCAAACAAGTAAATCTGCAGCTGATGAGAGTTCTGTTGCTGGGGTGCTATATGCTTCAGCACGGAGCCCTCAAGCTGCTATTTGAGCTGGCAGCCTAAACCAACAGAATACCAACAGGCAACACAAAACCTAAGAAATGAAGAAACGCACCTCGGGAAAACAGAAGTGTCTGGCCAGCGAGCATCTACTGCCTGGCCGAAGAATGCTTCATATCGTGGCCATGTACCGGTCATTTACAACGAAACGCGGCACACGCTCTCTCGAATTATTCTCAACCTCGTGTCCTTTTAAAGAATTCTCCCCTGACCTTTCCACGAGCTGAAATAAATACCATGTTTCTTAAAATACGGGACTCTTACAATCTGGCCAGGCTGCGGATGTCGGCACGGAGCAGGCCTGCGGGGATGGGGCCGTGGCTAGCACTTGGGCTAACACGCTGCAATGTAATGCAACCAGGACATCTGACATTTAACTGGCCTCACGCGGGGCACACCGCTGCCAGCCCCCGGCGCCTGCCCAGTGCCCACGAGATGTAATGGGTTCGACTTAGACTGTATCTACTGGAAAAAAATACACTTGTAGAAATGAATGATTGTAGCCTGTGATTCTGAAGCCAAGACGGAGCGGCCCTGGAGAGGCAAGTATGCAGGGAGGGGCCGGGGAGGAGGAAGGAGGGGCGGGGGGCTCAAGAAACGGCTGAAAGGGGAGGGGGGATATGAGTGACAAGCCTCTTGGCCCCCATGCTCTCTTGCATGGGGAGGCAGGCGAAGGAAAGTTATTTATTTCTTTATGCGTTTTTATATAGCGCAGACTACCCGAAGGCGTCAGAGCGCTTTACAAAAGGAACAGTAATGATACATGAGGAGAAAATTACAAGTGAACACATTACAAAAGCAAACGTTAAGTTACAGGAGGTAAAAGTGACAATTGTGAGCAAACAAAATACAAGAGGTTGCAAATGATACATTACAGGAGGAAAAGTGACGTGTGCAGGTTACAAGAGAAAACAAAGTACAATTAGAGGTAATATACTGCAATATATGGCAGACACTCCAGCACAAGAACAAACGTTACGTAGGCAATGGTGGCACTTGTGCAAGTATCTAAAGCAAACAAAATGTGAGAGGTAGCAAACAGTGTGTCACAAGAGGAAAGTGACGTGTGCATGCTACAAAAGAGAACCAAACACAGGTACAAGGATAATACTGCCGTAAATGGCAAACACTCCAACGACAAGAACACACTGGGAAGGCACTTCCATAGTCATGGAGAATAGAATTTTCATTAATGGGAGGTCTTCCTTCAGATAATAGAGAGGGCGTGAATTACATTTGGAGGGGTCTTTGGAGGAGGAGAACTTTGAGGCCAGTTTTGAAGGCCTGGGAGGAGGTGGTGGTCCGGAACTGAGGTGGAAGTGAGTTCCAGATTCTGCGTTGCCTGAAAAGGATTGAGCCATCGATCTTTCCTTCTTGAAAGTGGGAGGCAGGTGAGGGCAGGAGGAGAGAGGGAGGGGCAGGAGGAGGGAAGGGCGACTGCAGGAAGAAGGTGGATCCACAGTGGGGAGCAGGCCGTGAGCAGAGAAAGAAGAGTGCAGGGGGCAGAAAGGAGAGGGGGGAATGGAAAGAATGGAGGACAGGGGTCGGGACTTTAATAAGGCGTGGGGCACTCCGTGGGATTGTTACACAAGGCCACTGCTCATTCACAAGCTTCCTCTGCATAGGTGGACATGCATCATGTCTGCCAGCAATGCCACGGTTGGCACTGCCAGCCCCCCTTTGGTGGCCCGTTTTAATCCCCTAGTCCCACTCTTGGGGGTATCACAGGGCACCATCCTTTAGCCAGTCTGAACCCGCTCCTTTTTCACAGGTCCGTGAGCTGAGACAATCTTCAGGCATGTATTTTCAAAGCGCCCAGAAGACCTGCGGTAGGTTTTAACGAGGAGCTGGGCCCCTGGGAGATTTAATACTGATAGTTGTGGCCGGCCTGTAACTAGTGCTTAACCAGGATTAAGGAGTGAGATTCAGCAAAGTTGTTGAACTGAAAATCCGAGCTCGGACCTTCACCTGCTCGCGTTATCCCAGCTCAGGGAATCCACGGGAGTTTGCGCTCACCTCTCTGGCAAGGGAAAAAGGTCTAATAGGTGGGGGCGTAAGGGACTGTCTCCTGTGTCAAGGAACACATTTGGAAATGGTATAAACACCTTGAATTCTAGAATAGACCAGTTTTTTTGTTTTTTTGACTGATGGTTACATGGACTTCCCTTTCCATCATTCTTAACGCTTCCATCTTGCTCCCCCTCCAACTCAAACACAGGATTGTGATAAAAGTGAACAAGTGTGTTTTCACTGACCCCATAGGACGACGCTGACAAAACACGTCCTTTGGAGGCAGATGCGGACTGTGATGTCCAAGAAAGCCACCTGTTAATTGCTTCTTTTGGTACCCAAACCTCACCTGTAATCTAGATTTGCACCTCCCTGCTTGGTACCACTATTCCCTTTTATGTTTTATTCATGCAAACGGTCAGTCAATATCCTCCAAACTGTTCATTGGTGGTTTGACTATCCGTGGCTCTGGGTCACTGGACATACATACCCACATGCACTTTGGACTCTTGCACAGTCCGACCAAACTCTGAAACCCCTGCGTCCAAGAAGCTGGTAAACTGACCAGAGAGGCTGTACACACCTGCTCTCAGGGTGGTCGGTCGTCTCTGCTGGTCAAGAGGGGACAGGAGTAGACGGGTAGAGTGATACATTTTACCTGCCGAGGAAGCTGTGGCCACACTGGTGCCTTTTATCATATTGTTTGGGAATGTCTGGTACTGTAGGGCGTCTGGGTGGCGGAAACTGAGGGGCCGATTCACAGAACTAACTTAAGACAAATCCTAAACTTACTACTTTTGGTATTCACAGAAGTTAGGATTTTGTCTTAAGTTTGTCGTAAGACAGACTTCAGACAAAATCCTAACTTAAGTCTGTCTTAAATTTGTCTTAAATTTGTCTTAAGACAAACTTAAGACAAAATTCTAACTTCTGTGTATACCAAAAGTAGTAAGTTTAGGATTTTGTCTTAAGTTAGTTCTGTGAATCGGGCCCTGACTGTTTAATTTCCTATTCTTTCTTTTATGTAATTCCAAAACAGACTTGACAGGAGTAAGCAATCATAGAAATAGCCATATGTGATAACCTAACCCCAATTTCCTTTGGTGACTGGATGCCTAAAGTAGTTCCATTGAGCAATGCTGCAGGTTGTGTGAAGGGATGGGGTGGGTGGGACAGAGTGGCATGATGCAGCTATGAAGATGAATTTAACAGTGCACAGTTTCGTTTTGTACAATTTTTTATTGCAATTGTCAATAAAAAGATGTGTTAAAAAAAAAAGTACAGAAGTGACGGGCAGGGAGTTGGCCATTTACACAACAGCCTCCCTCACTGCAACAAATATATGGAACAAAGACCTACACCGAGCGCATAGTACCTTTTCTACTTACTACAGGTATGCTCTATTGGCAAATGCAGTATAAGGAACACATTGATGCATCGTTCATATAGGTGCCCTGTGCTAGCATGACTGGGTGCGAAGTGTGCCCCCGCGCCTTCACAGCCGGCCGCCTGGAGTGCTAAATGCCATGTTTGCCTCTGAATATTAGGAGACCTCTAGATGATTCTTCCGCGTGACACATCTCCCTGAACTCTCGCTCCTTTCTCATCCCATTCACACCGAAGAGCCTTCCACCAATCAGAGCTCGCCGACTAATCTCCTCAGCTCAGGCTCTTTATTAAAAGATAATTCATTTTTAATTGTACATTTTGGTCCTGCTCCCTTACCCCTCCAGCAGCTAGCTGCTGCTAATGGCCTGCCTGGTCCCCTGGTAGGGCTCCGTCTGCAGAATAACACCCCTGCTCCTCTGCCCTTGCTCACAGTTTTGCAAAAAAGCAGGAAAGGTCAGAGAAATGAAAGCAAAACACAGGCGAGCAGTAGGTCCGCCTAAAGGCTCCGATGCAGACCACTCCAAAGAGCATTGTTACTAGAGAAAACTGGGCAGGCGGTGGGTGACCCTAGCAAAGAGTTTGGTGCAAGAAATGGGCAATAACCAAGGGCAGTGGAAAAAAATGCAGGAAGTACCCCAAAAGCAAACATAAAATGGGGGTTAGCACACAAGGAACATAGTGAACTGAAAAAATAAACAGAAGATACAATAAGGTGACCCCTAGAGTTAGAAGCAAGAAATGGGATGACCCACAGGAGACAGAAGCAAGCCATGGGGTGACTCCTAGAAAAGAAAGAAATAGGTCACCCTAGTGCTTAGAAGCAGGAAATGGGTGACCTCCAAGCAATAGTGTGATCTCCAAGAAAGAGAAGCAAGACATAGGGTGAACAAAAAAAGATGGGGCAGGGAACGGTCTCGGAGATTGGTGCAAGGGATTGGGTGACCTAAATTGGCAGGAGAAAGAAATGTAATGATTGCAAGAGATGACAGCAAGAAATGTGGTGAATCTATGGGAAGGACAAGTGTCTTCAAACAGGAGCATGAAATGGATCAATCCAGTCACACTAACAAAAAGTGCGTGGACCATGGCATGAAGCAAGGAACGCAGCTAAGTGTACTCAAGGTGAGAAATGTATGTATGCAGTATTTCTATAGTGAGAACCTAGCTACAAGGCAGCTGGGCACTGTATAGGGTGAAAGACTATCATAGTCGAGCAATAGGAGACGTAGCTGGTTTGTGGGTGTCGAATGCATTTTGATGTGGTGTTCTTTAAAGAAGTGAGTCTTTAACTCTCTGCTAAAATTGGAGCAGCGTTGGGGCGGGCCTGATGGATACAAGGATGTTGTTCAAGATCCTGCCTGCATACACTTAGTCTGCAGTCTGATGCTGTCCTGTCTGCATGTGTGCTGAGAACCACCACAGATGGCGAGCTTGCCTGCAAGATAAGCAGGGGTGCTGGTCATGATGGCTTTGCAGTGGTGCAGCTAATTCTGAAGGAGGTGCGGGTCAGCAGAGGGAGCCAGTGGACTTCCATTAGGGTGGAAATGAGGTGATTATGGTTCTACAGGCCCCGGGTGAGACATGCTGTGGCATGTAGGTCCCCTTTAGGCCTGTTAAGCAGTTCGAAAGTCGCTTTCTGGAAGATATTGTTCCGCTTTCTTCAGAAGCGAGCTGGTACCAGGCAGTTTGTTTTTTGTTTTTGGCAATGTGTTCCATGAGGGTGAGGCTGGCATCCAGGGTAAATCCAAAGAACGTGGCGTTTGGGAGAAATTAACGCAAAAGGACGCTGTTAAAAACAGGACCACCACAGGCGTAGACTCAAAATATAGGTTTTACAGAAGATACAATGAGGGAAAGGCGCGGTTACAAGCTCTGGAAAAGGAAGACCCTCACTCTGGGTTTGAGGAAGAGACTACTCTTTCCAACAGGATGGAACAGATTAAAGAATGCGCCTTCTGTAGGATGGGGGACAACCTGCGACCCTGAACCGCTGTCTCATGACCTCAAAGAAAATAAGGGCTATTCCCTCAAGGAAAAGAAGTCTCACATTTTCCTAAAATCTTGGTGAGCCAGCAAAAACCCCAGAGTATGCAGAGCCATGATCTGTGCATCTGTGCAATGCTAGGATATGGAGGCAGCGACCTATCAGCCCTCAGGGTGAGAGCGCAGCATCTTTCCCAAGCTAAGAGATGGGCAGCCTCTCTCATTCCCATCTGTAAACTGCAAGAAGCTTCACCTTCACCCAGGCAGGGAGAGGCAGTGACTTCCCTTCAGTTGGAACAGGACCACAGTACATGGTTACCAGTCAAGTACCCGCTGCATACCGTAAGATTGACTTAACATGTAAAAGTAGGCTGAAACAGATTAAAAACCTTTCCCGCTTGATCCGCGTCTGAACATCAAGGCCGAGAGAGGACGCAGACAGCAAAAGACTAACTCCTCGTTTCCGATGGCCCTGGTGCATGGACATAGACCTTTTTTATCGACCAGGCCTTCTCTGCAGTGGACTCACTCAGGGTAGGTAATAAGGTAGGGGCTGGCTCCTATATACACATTCAACGGCACCCCTTCTGCGGTGTTAGTCCATTGTGAATGCAGACGGCCTGAAGGCAGTAGACGGATGAGGTCCAGGAGTACAAAGCCATAAGGCTGGAAAATGTGCAATGAACACTGGAAAGGTGAAAGATTCCAATGCCCTGATACTTACAGTGCTTAATTTGAGCCACTGGTTTCCGGGGCTTGGCACCAGCACTTAATTGCCAACACCGGCACTTAAGGCAGTCGGCCACATGGTGGCGCTGTTTGTTTAATTCAGGGATGTGCACAATCACAATTTAATGATTCAATACACATTGAAAAAGAGCATTACCTGCCGCCCAACCCATTCTTATAGCTTTGGGGGCCCGTAGTACTCTCAATTGTCACTTTTAGGGGTGTGATGGTTAGTTGTAGCGTTCGTACGGACATTGGGAGTGCTGGTTTGGGGCAACGGGTAGTGCAAGCTGCAGTGGCCTCCTGAAGAGGGCCCTGGCAATTTTTGGGGTAAGTGGGGGTGCGCTACTGATCGAACAGCCAGGTCTTGAGTATCCTCCTGAAGGTCAGCAGGTCTTGGGTCATCGTAGGCTCAGTGGGAGGGTGTTCCATGACTTGGTGGCGAGGTGGGAGAAGGGTCTCCCACCTGTGGTTGTTCTTCTAATGCGCGGGACAGTGGCGAGTGAGAGGTCGGCGTAGCGTAGCTGGCGGTTGGGGATATAGAAGGAGAGCCGTCTGTGGAGATAGGCAGGGCCGGTCTTGTGGAGAGCCTAGTGTGCGTGGATGAGGAGCTTGAAGGTGTTGCAAAGTCATCCTGTGCCCTGGGCTCCCCCCAACTTTTTGCTGACTGGAACTGTGGTAACTGACTCTGACTGACCCTGGGCTCTGTTTAACCAGGCCCAGTGCCAAGCTAAAAGTAACAAATTAGAATACAGTTAAGACACCCAACATACACTAGGGTACACTATGGTATGGTGGGATACCCCTGTAATTGGCATGACCTACCCCATAAGCCCTAGTATGTAATAGGGCAGGGGACTGAAACTACCTAGAAGTCTCCAGTATCCTGGGGCATGGCAGTTTAGAGGCCAACAGATTTTCTGCACGGGCATGTGTGCAGTGCTGAAGCCTGAGGTCAATTTAAAAGCATCCCTGGTGGCCAGGACAGTTTTTAAACCCTAAATTGTTCCCAAACTCGACTTTGGGGGTAGGGACCCTTAATTAAAAATTAAAAACCTACCACGTTTTTGCATATTAGGGACCCCCAGGGTCACCCCTAGGTATCCCAGGGGTGGGAGGTCAGTTATTTATAAGGAGCGCGCTTATAAAATGAGTTTTTATATGCCTGGGTAAAGTGAAACTTTACATTTCACTCCCCACATTCTATTAAAGAGCTGCTCAAATTCAACTTTGATGCTAGAAGAATTGGGTAAGGATGATCTCCAATATTTCTGCAGATTCAGAACCCCTGAAGTCTCCCCTAGTTGCACAGGGGGTGGAGGTCCTATAGAAATTATGGAATTACTTATTAAATATGGTTCTATAAGCCCTGGTTCTTGAAAAGTGGCCCAGGTCATTTTCCCTATTGCAAACCCCATGGCCCATAGGTTAACATGGTAGGAAGTGATTGATTAATAAATATTGATAGGAGAGGACTAGCCGGACCATTCAAAGACTTCCCAGAATGGTAGTAGTAAATTCAACAATATTATATTGTTAAATTCCTCCTAAAGTAAATACAATAAGTTATGAGACTTTCTTGTTTGCAAGTCCAAATTCAGCCTTTCAGTGGTCTGCCCTGGTTGGTCAGAGTTAAGTGGATTAGCCAGGTTGCTGGGAGGGCAGTGTGCTGTTCTATAGGAATGCCAGGCCAGGAGGTGGCGTCGTAAACTACGCTCTTCAAAGGCAGAAGGGAGGCCTGGGTTTCAGGCCACTATGACAGTCTTGACCCAGAGTCAGGGCTAGGCTTAAGGAAGGTATGTGCAGATGGTAGGGGGAAGAGTCCATGGAAATAAGATATCCCAGGGGGTGTGTTTAGCCAGCTCTTACCTCCTTTCTGGAAAATCAGCCATTATGGATTTGGAAGAATGATGCACTCTGGGACAAACTAATGCCACACTCCACAGGATGTGGTCAAAACTATGAGGAGTTGCCCTGCTCTCATTGGTCAGCAGTGACCTGGTGCTTGACCCAGAGAATTTTGAATAAGTATCTGAGAGGGGCAGAGCCCTCCAGATCTGCTGCTTGAAACTGAATGAAGCAAGAAGTGCCCTGCTGAAGATTTTTTGCTGTGCAAGAAACTCTAAGGCCAGACCTAGGAAGACTGCACCATCTGAAACTACAGCCCTGTGGATTACCTTGCTGCCAAAGGACTCAAGAGTGGAAACTCCCTGCAAGCTACAGGTTAACAGAGCTCACCTGGACAGCCCCACAAAGAATCCCCAACCTGGAGTACCAATGGATTTGCAAGGGTTTTGTTCAAGTGGATTGCGGAATTGAAGTTTCACACTTTCAAGGACCCTCTTGGAGATTCCAGAACCTTGGATTGTGTGTTGCATACTTTGGAACCCGCAAGCAGAACGCCAGGGGGGTGTTGTAACTGGACCCCGCTTGCTGAAGAAGGTGGACCACTACAGTGGTGATAATTCTTCCGAACAATTTATAAAGGTGTGTCCCTGACAGATAAAACAAAATGACTTAAAGGGGCGCTCTTAGTTTCTAAGCACTAGAAAGTGACTAATCTTTAAACATTCATATCTATGGTTCTCTACAGTGGATTATTTTCGTTTTGGTACCATTTAAAAGATAAAAAAAATTACCTATTTTTATAAATTGGTGTTGGATTTTAATTCTGTGTTGTGTTTTAATTATTTACTGAAATGGTGTTTTTGAATGCTTTACATACCTGTCTTTGAAGTTAAGCATGTCTGCTTGCAGCCACATTACCAAGGGTTAAGCAAAGGAATAATTTTCTAAGACCTATGCGGAGTCCTATTATGTTAGTGGCCTTATTGCCAGTGGCAGACCTACATTAGCCCCTAGCAATAACCCACTTTCCAACAGAAGGATATACTCTTGTTGACGGGGAGCCAGTGCAGGTCCCTCAGGTGGGGAGTGATGTGGCCGTGGCGTGGTACGTCGAGGATCAGTCGTGCCGAGGTGTTTTGGATGAGTTGTAGTCGTTTGATGAGCTTGGTCAGGGCTCCCGCGTAGAGAGCATTTCCGTAGTCGAGTCTGCTGCGGACGAGGGCCTGGGTGACTGTCTTGTGTCTGTCGGGATCCATCTGTAGATCTTGCGGAGCATGCAGAGGGTGTTGAAGCAGGAGGAAGAGACTGCGTTGACCTGCTTTGTCATTGAGAGCATTGAGTCGAGCATGATTCATAGGTTGCGTGCGTGGTCAGTGGGTGTCAGGCTGAAGGGTCGGTGCATAGGATGAGGACCTCCGTTTTGTCCGTGTTCAGCTTCAGACGGCTGGTCTTCATCCAGTCAGTGACGGCCTTCATTCCTTCATGGAGGTTGGCTTTAGCGGTGATGGGGTTCTTGGTGAGGGAGAGGATCAGTTGAGTGTCGTCGGCGTAGGAGATTATGTTGAGGGCGTGCTGTCATGCGACGTGTGCGAGCGGGCCATGTAAATGTTGAACAATATCAGGCTGAGGGAGGATCCTTGGGGTATGCCGCAAATGATCTCAGAGGCTTTGGACCGGAATGGGGGGAGGCGGACGCTCTGGGATTTGCCGGAGAGGAAGGAGGTGGTACATTTCAGAGCTATGTCTCGGATCCCTGCGGCGTGGAGGCGTGCGCGTAGCGTGCGGTGGCAGACTGTGTCGAAGGCGGCGGAGAGGTCTAGGAGGAGGAGTGCTGCGGTCTCGCCGTTGTCAAGAAGGGTCCTGATGTCATTGGTGGCGGCGATGAGGGCAGTCTCGGTGCTGTGGTTGCTGCGGAACCCTGACTGGGAAGGGTCTTAAGATATCTGATGCGGATGTCAGTGCAACCCTTGGTTCTCCTCAAGGGTAGTAATGTAACTGTTGGAAACCACTGGAGGCGGCTAAAGCTATCACAAGAAAGTTTTAGGAAGTGGGAACATACATGGCACAGAGGGAGCTCAGAAAAACAAAGAAACAGGAATATGAAGCAAAATAAACCGGAAAGTGGAGCTGGGTGTGGATAGAAATACGTTGCTAAGAAGGAGACCTAAGATGGAATAAGCAAAATAATGCTGAAAAAAAAGGCAAAAGCAAAGCAGACAAAAACCCAAAGATAGGAACTCCAGACGGAAGGAGCGACAGCTAGATTTGGATGTGGGCAGAAGAGTGCGACGTCTGCCTGATCCGCGGATTAATATTTTATTCAAAAAGCCTCATTACGCGCAGCCCGCGCCACTAATTACCGAGGAAGGCGAGGAGCAGCCAGGAGCTCCATCAGGCACATCACAGTGATGCGGCTCTCGGTGCAGACGGCACATCCAGGCGCTGCGACAAGACTTTTATCGTTCGAAGCCAAGGCGACACCCTGAGCCGAGGCACAGAAAAAACATCCCTTCTTGGGCCATTTATCCCCAGGAATGGCTCATTTCTATCCAGAGCAAGGAAAATATTCAGTTCTTTGAGCGGGCAGTCTCCAGTGGCTCTATATATATATTAGGGGGTGTCCAACATAGGTTCAATAGGGTCGGATCTATAATTACCTCCACATAAGACACATTTACAATGAATCTACATGGAACTCATTCACGGTAAGTGGGCACCTGGAAACACACCTCAAAGCTGCGTTTGACACCCCTGCCAAGAGTAACGTCAGACTGCTGATATCACTACATATAGGTTTACACCTTACATCAACCTTGCTTCACACCTCACGCACATCTGCACTGCGCACATGACAAGTGACATCTGCACATATATATTTACACTGTACCTCACAGACAAATGTTTACCTTACAAGAATAGGTGTGGACCTCACAGATGCATACATTACAGGACCAGAGGTAACCACACACACTGCATGTATCATCATTGCCATCAATACTGGTGTACGCCTTTCATGACCATGGGTGCACCACACCTACATTTGTACACCTTACGTTAACATAGGTTCACCTCCTTACTTGTACAGAGGCATCCCATACATATACATTCATGTCTTACTGGAACAGTACTGCACCTCAAAGATGCTTACCTCTCACAGCCAGTAGTAAAAGACGTGTACACCATACACGGCAAGTGGTTCACCCGATACACACCGTACATGAATAGGGATGTATTTAACATACATAATTGTACATTACAAAAACCGTGTCTCCCATGAACAATGGTACAGCTCACATACCTGTGTATGCCTTACATGAAAAGTGGTGGGCTCACATACACCTTACGTCAATAGCGGTGTACCTAACATGCATCAGTGTACATTATATAAGCAGATATGCAGCTCACATACAGTATAGCTTATTTGGCCACTGATGTATCCCACACACATTTATATAGATAGCATGAACAGTAATGGACTTCACATACATCTGAACACCTCACAGAAATAGTGGTGTTCGTCGCATAGATCTGTGCACGAGACATGTATAGGGATGTAGCTTACATACACCTGTAAACCTATTCTGAGCAGTGATTCCCTGCTCATAAACCTTAACTGAACTCTGCTGCACCTCAAAAACATGATATATAAAGAAGTGGTTCTGTCGGGAAAGTGTCAATTGCTTTGTTCAAAGAAATTACTGTATCCACAACATTCAACTTTTTGTGAAAAGATATATGATTTTAAAGAAAGGGATCACCATCCCTATTGGGAAACCAAGCTGTGCTGCTTGAACACCCCACAAGGACAATTATTTTCTAGTCAAACATAGCATTTTGTATTGTATGAATATTATGTACACAAATTATTGAACATGGCTGTCAATAAAACCGGATAATAGAGTGATTAAAGTGCAAAAGTGACTTAGTAAACAAAAAGCACTGCAAAAAAAATCCAAAAGCACACTAGTCAAGAAAAACGAAACCTAAGGAACAACACTACAAACAAACAGCTAAGGACACACTAGATATAGTAAGCAGGATCTAAGAGCCTACAGAGTAACCAATAACTAAGCGTCTGTAAGAACTATGGTAGCATTAAGCGTAGGGACCACTGGCTACTCCATATCAATAAGTAGGGTAACATTATACTGTAGACCTAGGCCAGGGGTCCAACCAGCTACTCTAAACCAAGCATCATAATTCAAAAATAAATAAAGATACTGTAAACATAGGGTCGACAACACCAGCTAGTCTGCATCAAGAAGTGTCCTAGTCACAACCATATGACCCAGGGCTCAACAGCTAGTCCATACCGAGAGTAGCAGAAAAAAACTACTTTAAACATGTGGACATGCGCCTATCAGCTAATCGGCACCAAAAAAGCAAGGTACTAAAAGCTACTGTTAACAGAGACATGGCCCCACTAATAGCAACTGTATTTATCCAGCTCTCAATACACCTGACGAGGCGTCAATGTGCTTTCCAGTGCCGATCACACTAGTTCGGAACCCAAAGGATTAGTGGTGGATTAGTATAGGGAAATATAAGTTGTTAAGTTGAGCAGTGGACATTTGAGTCTGTTCGTTGGATTGAAAAGGATAGAGGAGGGACGAGTCAAGAAAATGTTATTTTTGAGATCTGATAAGTTAGATGAGGTTTGGAATGAGTCAAAGGAGGGATACAGGGGTAGGAGTCCAGAAAGTGATATTTGGGTAATCATATTAGTAAGATGAGGTTTGGAATGAGTCAAAGGAGGGATAGAGGAGGGAACAAGAGCTAAGACACCACACAGTGAACAAGAGTGAAGTCTCTTAGCTGACTGCAGGTTAAGAGAAAAAGTAACTCTAGCCACTGTACAGAACGAGCTTAAGTAAGACTAGGTAGTGTAAACGTAGGGCTGCCGGTCCACTGGCCACCATTTTCTTGCAACGGTGGCTTCAATAAAGTGAGTTGCAAGATCACCCTCGAATGAAGGGACCGGTTCCACAATCCGAGGGCACTGAAGAGAACAGCTGGAATTCTTCAGAGAGTGGCAAACTAGGTAGCATCGTAGAGTGTGCACCTCACCCCTTTATGGATTCTGGAGTAGCAGGTTACTAACTGAAAAAGTGCTGTGACGCCTCGTCAGGGGTAGTAAGCACTATATAAATATAATTACAATACAATATCTGAACCAACAGCACCCGGAATCCCCCCCACCCACCCATCCTTCTGCCCATCAACAGTCTTAAGCATCCAGAAGCAAGAACCTGCAACTCAGAAGGTCCTCTCTCCCCAACTTCCCTTTCCAAGAACTTACCTCTGATATGTTGACTCGTCCCTCCTGAAATGAGCAGTCGGCGGCGTTGTGCGTGCACACATGCCTGTACTTGCACCAGTGGCACGGGAAGGATCCATTCACACAGGACAGGCACCTGGAGAGAACCAGAGAGAGAGAGACACAACTGTTAGGCTCAGGTGGAACAGGGCACAGCTTCGTAGCAGAATCTGAGTCGCTTGCATTCCGGGAAACCACACGCAGGACTCTCCTGAGGAAGGCCAGCATGAAACAATTTGCAAGCCGCAACCTCATCGACTCCAAGAAAATGGGATTTCTAAACTGTGACCTCCTCAGAGACAATTAACTGGATTCATGCACAAATTAATTACACAGCAGTTCTTAGACATTATGCCAATTAACACATTGAGCAGTCAACTTAAGCACAGGCACCGGACGACGAGACGTGCAGGGGCTTGCTTGGGTGTGCAGGGGCTTGGGTGTGCAGGGACCTGTAGCTGCTCTGCTTTGAAGGAAGGGTACTCCGGGAGCACAGGGTACTTAAAGACGATCCTCTCCACCCTGCAACTGTGGAGCAGGTTTAAAAGCACCTATGTAGGCCTACAGCGTTATAGCCGCACACCATATGTAGAACAAGGAAAACGGAAGGAGAAATTGTGAAAATTAAATTTAGAAACCGAAAAAGGTTAGAAAAGATAAAAATAAAACCTCTAAATAGCAACCCCCAAACGAAGGATTACAAACATCCCCATAAAACGTAGGAAAGGCAAGGCAGAAAATGTACTCAAACGTAACATTTAAAACTTGGCCACCTCTCTAGGGCCAGGAAAAGGCCCCAAACTTAAAGATGTACTTTCATTAAGAGCATGATAATGTGGAAACCTCTCTTACAGCTTAGATGAAAGTGACCAGAGTGAGCTGGGTGACAGTGACACCTCAAAACAATGACAACGAATATACAGCAAGTGGGACTCCAAGCTGGACAGCCTCAATTCACAACCAGTTCTGAAAAACGCTGTATATCAGGTGGAGCTCTTTAATCATTGGAACAGCATTTGTCAGAAAAAAATACAAATATCTAGTTTTGTAGTGTTTAATGCTACGCCCGGATTTCCATTCTCGGTTCTCCTTCGTTTTACAGGTGAGAAAAATAGGGAGGAAAAGTAGTTTATCCAAGATTATTTGGCTTTGACAAGACTAGAAAACTGAAATAGCTCGGTTTAGCAGTTTAGCTTCAAGAGTATAAATTCTCTGATCAGTGACTAAGTTCAATTTATTTTAATGTGTGATAATGTAGTCTTATGTACATGCAGAAGTTGTGTTTTAATATTTCCCATACCCACCAGACTACTCCCATTGTTTCTATTTAAAATAAAATATCTTTGGGTGAGTTGAAGGCCATATAATGTCAATCTGTGTGATCTGTGTCAAAAGAACACATGCTGCATTCTTTTCTCCCCATCATATAACACTGCTGAGCCTTGTCAAAACAGCCAGAGGTTACATTCTGTGGACCTCACGTATTTTGTTTTAGTTACTACTGTGATTTTTTTTAGAAAAAAAATTAAGCCATATATTATCGGAGGGATAGGCGAAGACTTCAATGTGGAATGCATTACTTAAAAAAAAGAACGCAAAAGCAAATTATGCCATTATGCCAATATAATCCCGTTTTGCACCAGGCCATGTCTTTTTAGTTAAGAAACTCCACGGAGAGGAAATTAAACACAAACCCGACCCTGAAATAATACCAGTGTGACTTAAAGGTCCTTCTAAACTCGCCTTTATGGTTTAGTTTTAAGGTGACAAAAGGCAACTGTTTGCTACGGTTTTTTAAGTGTCTCGTCTCGTACATGAATGTTGCTGGCCGACGCCATTTTAGGCGCCAGATTTCGGATGTTTTAGTGTCAAAAGTGTACCGACGAGTGAGCAGACGTCACAGGAAGTGCCAAAAACACCTCAATACAAAAGCTGAGACAGCGATGGAAGAGGCAGAAATTGGCCCCCGAAATGTGTATCACCATTTAGATTTTAAAGATTGCACCTGATTGTACCTGAAACCAGCCTCACAGCATTTTGGGGGGGGGCAAGTAAAAGGACAGGAGTGCCATGTGCTTGGTTGTTCGAGTGCTGATTTATAATGTCTGCTACTATGCTGAAGCCACTCTTAAACAAGGCACACAGCTCCAAGACCAACACAGCACTTGACGGATATTTTTATTACATGACGTGCATCTCCGATATGACATGGTGTAAAAATGAGGTATGGGATGCACAACAAGGCTGCAGGAAGCAGGAAATGGTGGGTGCAAGGGAGAAAATATATTGGGACAGTACCCCAGAGTACACTTGGTTGTAGCCATCACTGGTGCAGCAGCACCAGGGCACGTGTATGAAAGAGACCCACTGCATCTCGTACTGATGACTCTTCTAGGCCTGGCTCAAGACTGTGCCTGCCCTGTCTGTTTGTGAAAAGCAGCGAATCTCCTAAGACCCCCAATGCTGCCCGGCGCAGGGCACCTTCAATTCACTGGATTTACTATCAAAATAATGAGGCAGGCGCTGGGAACGGGAACACAAGAAACAAGTTTATTTCTCATGAGGAGAACCTGTCAATAGACACCGTGGTAATCTGCTGAGGTGTTCTAACTGCATCTTCCTTTTATACAGGTTTGACCAATGCATTTGTTTATTTATCCTGGTTACAGGCTTGGAGGCTCCGCCCCGGGCAGGTTTGTCACACAAGCCCAACATTGTTCCATCCACATGGTTACACAATCCCAACATTAATTCTCCTCCCACCAAGGTCAAAACAGACTATCTAATCTTGCAGCTGGACCTTGCTGCAGGGTCTAAAACATGTGAGACTGGCCAAATCTAAGAGTCCGTTCTGTTGATAAAAACAGGTCCCATTGTTGGCAAAAACAAGTCTTGCAGTGTGCAGTGCAAGAGTCTGTTTGGTATTTGGAACCTGTTTGTGTAAGGGTGTCCATGGGTTTGCCTGTAAACATAGATGAGAGTAAAAACGAGTTTGTGGCAGCAAGTTGATGTTGCTGCGTTCGGTCCGAATGACTGCAGTTTATATGTGCGGAGGAACTTCCAGCAGACAAGATGGTGCAGGCAATGTTCACGATCTCCATTTTGCTCTCAACAGTGGCTGTGGCGAACATAAATGAACGCCGCTTATGTACACCTAAAGTTTATCGATTCTAACATGTTCCGAGTCATTTTGTTAGCTTACAGTGGGCTTAGAGCCAACCCATTACTAACTAGTTTAGCTTCAGTGTCACTCCTTTGCTTGCTTCCATTTTGTTCGCGTGTGTAGGCTTCGCAACCTATTTTTGGGTGTGTCCCTCCCTTTGAACAGGGACCCATTTATTCTGTCCTTCCACTGCTTGCTTTTTAAGTGCTACTTTTTTTTCTTTAAGCACAGTAGGAGAGTGTTTTCCGGCTGTCTCCCTCGTATCCTCTCTTGATCATTATCTCCCCCTCATGTTCCTCTCTCTGAGTTTGCTCCCCACTCTGTCTTTCGGGAGTTCTGGATATTCTGGAGAAGGGAGGGAGTCCGCTTTATAACTCCGATCTTACGAGTCCAAAGCCAGCAACTACTTTCTGAACAAGCACAAGTTTCTGAAAGAAATGGCCGTCAGGCAACAGTACACAATAATCGCCCAAAAACCGAGGTTTATAATAATAAAATGAAAAGGCCGGCATAGAGCTACTGCCGCACAGGTCAGCCCCCGCCTTTGCGAGACGCTCTGTCCTCACAAGGCCTAAACTTGCCTATTGTTCCCGGCCTACAGCGGCTGCTGAATGGAGCACTCTGATCAGCTTAAGGCAGAAACCCTTCTGCTAATTGAACAAGGGCACCCACAGCACTTAAATCCCGGCATTAATTCAGAATCATTCATATGAAAATTAAAGGTTGAAAAAAATTAACATTTCCTGCGTGCATCGGGTTTCTTCTCTTCACAATAAAGTGAGTGCGTGCGCAGGCCTCTCACACTTTTTTTTTCAAATATCGGTCGAAAATGTGTTTGCAATAATTTGATTTAATGAGCTGCGCCGCAGGTTTTGAAGTTTTTAGTGTCACAGAAGAGCGGAGGCAGTTTAGAAGGAGAAAGGGGCCTTTGTGCACAGGGCGGGGCGGCCGGGCCTATTGTCGCCAGGAAAAGAATGACTTCTTCGCATCTTTGTGTGAAATGTTTTTTTTTTTGGTTTAATTATTTTGCTTTGCTTTTAAGTATGCACCCTGGCCTAACATTGCGGGCCGGCGGCATAGAGCGAATACCTCCCCCAACTGCATCAAATGCGAAAACAGATCTGATAACTGGGCAGGGGCGGCCAGTAACTTTACCATGGAGGGGGCGGGGGCGCACACACACTCACCCCCAAGTATTCACACACGTGCACGCACACACCCTTTCACAACACTCACTAACACATACACATACATAAAATCATACATACGCACCAAACAAAAACAAAAAAAACATCATAAAACTTACCTTTACTGTAGAGGGGGAAACCTCGGAGGTCCCGGCAGGGTTGGGACTGCTGCCTTCCCTCATTGGTTGGCCATTTAATCACGAAAACAGTCATGCGAGATACCGGGAAGTTGACTGACTGAATGTCTACGATGTAAATTACATTTGTCAAGGCCTAATGTGAAACTGCTGGCTCTTTCCAATGGCTCAGGACTCCGGGCACACGGCATGAAGTGGGTAGCCATGCCATAGCTGTGAGAAATGCAACAAGGCTTATGCACAGAGGGAGAGGTGTGGCACAGCGGCCAGAGCGGCTGATTCCGGAGCGCAGGGCTCACGGTTCGATCCCACAGCCAGGGGCAGCTCAGCATCATGTGACTCTGGGCAGTAGCTCACTTAATCTCCACGACGGCACCCAGCGCCTTGACACCCTTAGGGGTGATACATTCATGATCTACAAATGTGGAATTAATATTATTATATTACGCGGGGGAGTTGGTGTAAAGGTTGGCATTAAATACTGCCTAAAGATCATGTTAAAGTCAGAATTCCAAATGGTAGCAGTTAAACCTCCTGTAAAGGCCAGTATTGGGCACCATCAGGTCGAGGCACTAGAATCCGTGTTTCCCTGGGTAATCTGGTCCGCTGCCATACTGTACATAGCTATGACGGGTTTACTTGTTCCTATGCTGCAATCGTTGTCCGGCTGAGGAACAAGTAAGTGCTTTTCTGGATTTCAAGGTTCCAAGGTGGTGCAAGACAACAGCTTTCAGGGGGGTTGCACTCGTCCAGGAATCGGCCCGTTTTGCGCTTTGAAGGTGCCCTGCGCGGGACATATGCCATCGCCATGATTCGTAGAGGCCCAGGGTAGGGCTGGGCGAAGGATTCATTCAGCCAGCGAAATCTGCATAGATCCTGAATTTTACGAATTGTAGTATTACGTAATTTCACATAACATTAACACGAAGGAGACCCGTTCACCCAGAAAATCTCACCAGCAGCAATTTGGTAGTCCAACCCAGGCGGAGGAGGTCACCCCACTGCTTTCTCACAGTGCAAGAAGAAAAACATAAAATGGTAATAACGTAGTTATTAACATTTTATGTTTACATTGCGGGCGGGCAGGTGTGTGGGTCTGCTCTACTCTCTGAGCAGGGCACGGGAGGAGTGGTTTTCCCACTCTCGAGTGCGCAAAGAATGTTTGGTCGGCCCTATCGCGTCACCCAAACCAATCAATCGCACTTTCCCCTTCTCCATGCAGGCAGCATGGAGAACATGCCCACCCCATAAGCGCCTGGCTGGGCGCCGTCCCAACGAATCACAAAGCTGCAAGCAGCATTGTGATTGGCTGCCTGCTTCCTGTTCCTATTGGAGGCACGGCAGCAACAGAGCAGGAGCCGAAGCAGAGAAGACGCGGGACCCGGCCGCAAGGTAAGTTTCTTTTTTTATTAAACCCCTTCCACGAGACCTCCCACGTGACCCCCCCTTCCCCGCACGATGCCCCACGCCCGCCCCCTCTCCCCCCACCTGCGAGCCATGCCGGCTGCGACTGCTCGCTCCACACTTCTGTCAGTCTCTCATGAGACTTTTTATGCGAAGTGGGAATTTACATAAAAAAAGAAAGTCATGCGAAATTCCTGCAAACAAGGTATCACTCTAAAAACATGATTTTGTTTTTTATGGCCAAATGGCAAAACTTTTAGGGAAAAATATGGGACTTCCTAAAGTATGGGGTGGTGGTGCCAGTACAAACTCAGAAGGAGGCCTTTATCACTACCGCTTCCTACCCAGACGTGTTGTCCCCCTGTCTGTCCTCTGGGGAGGACAGTGAGCAAGGCCTCTCGCCTCCTTTCCACCAAGTGCTCAGACCCTGGGACATGTCGAATGACAGTTTCCAGGGCCTACAAAAGAGCCGGTCACGTCATAGACATGATAATATGGAAGAAACGGGGTGTGGCTCAAAAATCCCCCTATAACATTTTCATAATGACCGCAAAACAGACCGGGTTCAGCAGTGGGCTATGACGTCCCAGTTTCAGAAATGAAAACACATTTTATTTTCACCTCCTTCAAGTTTGGTACATTCCAATGACCTAACGCTCACTTTAAGAGGCTCCTGGGGGCCACAGGCCTTCAGAAAACCTCATGTCCCCCTAGTCCAATCCGCTTTCGCTTATTTTTCTTTCGCGGCTGGCCAACACAGTTAAAACCACGAGTTTACAGTATCTCAGTACTGAAAAGGAGGTTGGCTGACTTTCCAAAAGACAAGCCAAACTGCAAACGAAATTCAAAGCCCAATTTTGAAATTTAGAAATTCTCAACTTTCTGACAGCCTATCTCACAGCTCGACGAGGTTCTTAAAGTCCCAGCAGTACACTTTAAATGTCAAAATGATAAGTGAAAGGGTACGAGGATTAGAAACATAAGTTGTCCGTTACAGCAAATGTATATATTTGCAGCAAGCTTAGCGGTAAAAAATTTAATAAATCAATAAAATTCCCTATATGCTGCCCTATTTCCAAAGCCAGATGCTTCTTCAAAGGTCCCAGAGACCTTTCTAAATTCTTTTTTGTGTGGAAAGGGATTGCCAGTCCTCATAAAATACATCTCCTTATGTAGGTACTCTTGCGAAGATTACAATTCAAAGCCGGAGGTGTGTTGACCACAAAGTCCTGGAATGACCTCCCCCTGCACCTCCAAAAATGATCCTCTCTCCCTGAATTCTCCCTGCCATGGAAAGTGTGCGGGCTGCTGTGGGAAGGGGCAGTGGGAATGTACCCACCCACAGTTCCGCTCTTGTGCCAATCAGACGCAGCGAAATGGCTCCCCTAAAATCTGGGTCTTGGAAGGACGAGGGTGCTTGAGGCATAAAAATGGAGTCACCATTGCACCTCATTGAACAGCTAAAAAGCGCTATGTGATGAATAAGGGGGTTCAGTAAAATATGGAAGCGTCCAGAGAGAATGTCCGGCTCAAGCCTTCGAGGCACACATTGTTTTTAAAACCAGGCTTCTCCAACGAGTAGCTCGTGAGCCACTGGTAGCTCTCCAGCGACCTGTACGTAGCTCTCCTGTGTGCAGCCCAGCCTACTTAATTTTAAGCTTTTGCTTGCAAGAATTAATATATGCATACCAGAAATGAGAGGATATATTTGAGATGTCTGGAGAAAAATGACCGAAATTCCAAAACATAGTTAAAGCTTTTTTTTGAGTCATAAATCACATGATGTTAGGGAGACGTGTTAATAATATTATTACATTGGTCCTATGGGCATTGCAGCCATGGCTGTTGTGTATTACCTATGTCGAGGCATTCCAATCAGACAATACCATTTTTACATTCATGTTACCAGCCCTGCCAAACGTACTGCGGTGATCACTGCTAGTTATCTTGCACATGGGGCTCACCAATGTAATCTTATCTGGTGTGGTCACTATTATAACACCAATATTAGTCCTGGATTATTTTTATTGATCAAAAGTGGCTCTTGTTACAGAAAAGGCTGGCAAACCCCTGCTGGCATACATTTTGATAAGTGTAGAAACCCCATTAGTAAAAAAAAAATCTGTTAACAAAACTGAGTTAAAAGAATAAGTTAAGACTAATTTACAATAAACAGCCAGAGAGAGACGGGCCCGGCTCGGCCTCCTGAAGGTGGTGGGGTACTGTACATTCATGCGCATTTGAATACGGAGGCGCGGTTAGTCATTTTCAGAGACAGATCGACGGATATAATTTTATTTACGCTGGAGAGTAACTAAATAAATGGCCCTGGCATTCAGCGAGCGCATTCATTTAGCAGATTTACAGTTCTAATTAAATAAAGTGAACGGGGACGGGGACACAGGCATTCGGCATGGCAAGCGACTGACGGCGCCCCCTGCGACAGGCTGGTAGATTACCGTCTCTCAGACCTCACAGGGAACTGGGATAAGGAGCTGTCTTCTCAGGTGAATTTCCAAAGCAAGAGAAATGCAAACGAGAGCTTGTGCTGACGATTGGGAAGACCGAAAGACGACAGCACTCTGGGTGTGCGGTCTCTGCCAATGAGAACAGGAGACAGATCGCGGCGTGCTTGTGCTGTCTCTGCCAACAAGTATAGGAGACAGGTTGCGGTGTGCTTGTGCTGTCTCTGCCAACAAGTAGGAGACATGTTCGCTTGTGCTGTCTCTGCCAACAAGTAGAGGAAACAGGTTGCAGTGTGCTTGTTCTGTCTCTACCAACAAGTAGGAGAGACATATCCCGGTGTGTTTGTGCTGTCTCTATAAAACATATTGGAGAGATACGTCACGGTGTGCTTGTGCAGTCTCTGCCAACAAGTAGGAGACGCACTGCAGTGTGCTTGTGTTGTCTCTGCCACCAAGTAGAAGACACACATTCCGGTGTGCTTGTGCTGTCTCTGCCAACAAGCAGAGGAGACACGTCACAGTGTGCTTATGCTGTCTCTACCAACTGGTAGGAGAGACCTGTCGCAGTGTGCTTGTGCGGTTTCTGCCAACAGGTAGGAGAGACACTGCAGTGCACTTGTGCTGTCTCTGCCAACAAGTAGGAGACGCACTGCGGTGTGCAGAGGGATTTAAAAAGAGCAAGGGGACAAAAAGTGCCCGTTAGAAACAAAAAGTAGCATAGCATTTCCGTGCACATGGACCGACCGCTATATCTATATATCTATCTATATCTGTATAATGGGGGTGCCCATTACAACCGAACTGCTACCAGCTTATGCCATTCACTCTCTGCAGGTGTTCCAATCTCTGCAGGGGGTGCAAGGGATTTGTTTGGTACCACCCAACCTCAAAACTAAAATAATCCTGCTTCAGTGTTTGAGCTAGACACCCCCTGAAGGTAACACCTGAAAGATGGAGGCCACGTGCACTTTCCACAGACCTGCATGGTGCTGCCAGGTGTCGCACGATATTTCAAACTTCACAAGATCACACAGTTAAGATGCACAGAATGCTAGGGGGAGTTGGAAAGTATATTCTAAGGTAGGTTGCAAGCTGGTGTGGTGGATCCTAAGTGTCAGATCCATTGCAGGCTTTGCAACCTCCCCAACAGTGGAGGGGAGTCCAGGCGCCTTTGTGATGATGTCAAATGCAGGTGTGACCTAAGGTAACACAGGAAAGCACTAGCCGGGTCCAAGAAATGGCCATCACTGGTTGACATTAATCTGGAAGTGATCTCAGGGGTGAGGAAAGCACTTCTAATACCTACAGGCTGCTATTTCATTGCATCTCTCAAGCTTCTTCAACCTTTCCTCCGCTTCTAGGAGCTTCCTGCGTCAAGATTTCCAAGGTTGTCAGGCCTGTTTCTACAAGAGATTGTGGTCTATGGAACCACTCCAGGCCCACTGAATAAATGTGTTTTGAGACGTAAATTCTTCAGGATGCTAAACCAATGTAGATGTCAACAGTTTGGGCGAGGAGCCCTTCTAAACCCTGGGGGCTGAATACAATGTGTGTACTGCTCTTACAAGATAGGTGCTTTCGAGTCAGGTCAGTATGGCCATTCATCGAAACTCCTTCCTTGTAACCATGGCTCCCAGTGCCATGTTTCCCCCTGTAAAATCTATGTCAGGTGTGTACCACACCTGGTCTCAACACCATCATCCAGTTATCAAGAGCCTGTAAGATTATTTACTCTCAGTTCAGTTACCGCCGGCATGATACCGCTCAATGTCCTAATTAAACGGCAGCCTACCCTCCATTAGCTCTGCGTCGATTATATCACGTGACTGTACAGAATGTTGCAGTCTGCTGTAAATGCTACATTTGTTACAAAGTATTTGATTTACCCTGCATGCAGGCTAACGGAGAATAAACCATTAATAACAATCTAAATACACAAAATCTCAAACTGCCTGTTTTTTTATGGACAAATCTCTCAGTGCCCACCCCTGTGCCTCTTGGATTGGCCAACAGTGGTCCAATCCCATTCTTCGCTTCAGCAAACTCCCACGTTCTTCAAGGGGTCACGTGCAGGCCATGCCGCGCACAAAACAGTAAACAAGCAGCCTTTAAGGGGGAATACAACGCCAGGGGTTGTAGTGGAAATTATTCAGTTATGGAAGAAAGGGAAAAAAAGATGGACTTCACAGAAACCACTCTGTGGAAGCCAAAGCTCCGCCTACAGCACGCGCACAGCGTTCCGTGCCACGGTAGTCATCACAAATGAGATGCTGAACTGAACTATGATGGAGTTGTCTTCATATGTAAATGGACTGTCGCGAAGCACTTGACCATTGACCCAAATGGACTCAAAAGGCGCGAGTCATTGACCCCAGTACAAGCAGCCGGCTTGTAAGGTCCAAGAGGCATTATGCAGCACAATGATGTCATCGTTCTGTTGGAGCCGTTTGAATGTATAAGGGAACAAATAATGGGTTGTCCCGTCTCTAGTCAACCACGTAATGTCCGCCAAGAGCCAAGCCAAGATTTACAGATAAGATGACACAGCTGGAATTCACAGAATAAGTGATCTCGACATCTGTCACATGTCTCAACTCTCTACCTCTCGGGCAACGAGCCATAATGGGATTCTTGTCTGAATATACTAACCCAAGAGCTTGTCACGCACTACGCATGGACGGGTAACACGTATGGCAGAGCTTGGAGGTCCCATGTCCCCAAGAACGGCGCCTCTTGTTTTGTCTTTTCGAATGCAGTTGGTGAACATCGGAGTGTTATTTAATTCCAGTTATGGCTAAGTTTTTATGGTATAAGGGACTGACCTATAGATGCCTTCTACATTGTGCGACGACTAAACCCTAAGGAGTGTGCGTCTAAAACGGGGTTGTGCGCATTGCCCTTTTCATGTCAAGGCTGAGCCTCCGCCTTTGTTTTTGCATCAATGGATTTTTGTGGTCGGTGAAGCATGTTGCCCAGTCTGGGTGCGCAATGCCCGGTGCTGTGGTGACCTCAAATAAATGGTTCTACTGCATTTCAGAAAATCACCTACACTGCTATATACAGATGTATGTGTACACACACACACACACACATATTTATGTATAGATCTACACACACATATATGCACCTCTACAAATACCTGCACAGCTATTAATATGTACTTGCAAAAACAATGAAGTCTGTGACGCCATTGAATTGTTTGCACGTGAACGGATGCAGTAAAACCTTGCAGAAAAGGAAACCAATGTACGTAGGGACACGTGTGCACATGCACATACAGAAATGCACACACATATACCCCCAGGGGCACGCAGGAACGAATCGGAGCCGGTTTCGGCCCTCTGCTCGAGGTTTCACAGTAAATCGAGGCGCCTTTAATGTGATCTTGGCGACGAGACATCGCAGATCGCTTGCTCTTGGCAGGGGTCCCAGATGCCTGGGGTTATAAACCTACTCCCCGGGGATTCCCACGCCACCCAGGGAGAAGCTCCCCCATTTCATGGAAAGCTCATGCTCTCGAGCCAGACTGATCTGGGAGGGAAAGCCGAGCCTCACCCCACAAATCTGAGGCGTACCCGGCTACAGGGGCGTCAGGAGACGTCCAGACACAATTATGCCTCTGACAGGCTGGGGCGGGACCAATCAGAGCAGGCGCACGCGACATGCAACTGACACTCGCCCCAAGCTCTGCACGTGTGCCAGTGGTGACTCAGACTTTCATCCTTCTGATTAGTTAATGACGTGCTTGGCTGCCCAAGGATTTTTTTTTTAACATTTAAAGGGAAAAAGTGGATACTTTGATAAGGTTTCCATTAAAGATCCGAACTCTTATTATTACTAAGCGACAAAACCTGGTGGTCTAACCGCAAGTTAAAATACAACTCACCACCGTTTTAGGCACTATACCAACCACTGCCCCATCCGAGCACGTCCCCCCTCAAAGCCACCTGCACGGGGAGAGGTTCTACATTATGACTGCGCATCAAGCGCGGTCAGAAAACCTTACCGTAGGTAAGTTATCAGCAACTTATGGCCACATAAACCATGCAATTGTCATCCATGCACCCCCCAGTTTTTTTAAATGTGATTTTCCCCCTAATTTAGCACCCCTCTTTAGTTGGGCCCTGCCTAGTTCGCCTACACGGAGAGTCCACCACAGCCAACCAACCGGCTGCAATCTATAGCGCTCTCGAAGAAAGCCACAGAGAGCAGGCTATCCGGCAGGATACTTGCGCATCCCCGAAAAAGAAACCCTGGAAGGGGACATGAATATTGATAGAATATATATTTCTATGCAGAGAGGCGCGCGGTGCCATCCAGGTACCAGCCCCCCAAGGAACAGGAGCACCCGGGGCTTTCCTGCCTGGAACAAGCAGAGCCCGAGGGATCCAACGCCTCTTCCATATAGATTTTTCCTTTTTTTTAATGTAAAAAACACAGCATTGAGGAAATATTTAATTACACAGCTATCAAAGAACCTTGAAGTCATTCCAGAGTTCTTTTCCCCTTCAATATGAAAAGCCTTTTAGATTTACCCACAAACAAGTTAATTGAGCTGCTCTCTATGCAAATGTATGCAATGGTATTTCAGAGGCGGATATTAATTTGAAAGTGCGCGCTTCCTTCCCTCTCCGCTGGGTTTTGAAGGAGGGTAATGAGAAATCAGGAAGGCGGCTGATGTCCCTCGCCCGAGTGCCAACAGGGATGGGGGCTTGGAAGCGTATCACCAAGCCAACCTCCGCGTGGCCAGCGTGTGCACAAGGCAGCCATCTTTGGAGAGCAGCAGGTCCAAGGTGGGGCAGAGGTAACCGGGACCAAAGTGTCATAGGTTAATATTTCAGCCATCTTGTAGTGACTGCAGGCAAGCTAGAATCCCTCGCTAAGTACTGGGCATGTACGGTGGTGACGCTGTGACCGCATACCTCCTTGGGGCACAAGTACACGCCGGCAATACGGGTGATCATACAATCGGGGCAGTGATGGGGCGGTCTTACCCCTAAGAAATCGGCATATGTCTAGTTCACAGTACCTGAACTTACACAAGAAAAAACACTTTCTCTGGATTGCAATGCAAATTCACAAATTCTCAATTTATCGATCCAACAGAAATTTGAGATCTATGGATCCATTTTTGCTCTTCCCATGCCGTATTTGCACAGTCAGACATGGCAGTTGATCCTTCTCTTACCTGGGCCCTTTTCATTGGGACAGGCTTCCGCCTTACGTTCACTTCTACTCTGATTTTGTCTGCTTCAAAAAGCTACTTAAAACCTGGCTCTTTAAACCATATTTCTTCCTTTCTTTTCTGGTCTGTGCTTCAGCACCGAAAAACCCCTGCGGCGGTGTTTCGCGGCGCTATATTAAGTTTCGATACCATAACATAGTAAATAACAATTGTATAACGGAGGTATAGAACACAACAACCGACTTGACACTCATTTCATCATCTGGGATGCGTGACATGAGAAGCAGATCCTTCCTCAGGTCAAACTCGCAGCCCGCAATTTACAGAAATCTCAGCCAAAATCCTGAGTAACTGCACAATCCCTACAGACTATTTTATATTAAAACATTGGGAAAGTGTGAAACTAAGACGAAAATCTCCTAAAGTACTATGTGGGAGACATCAGATACAAACTTCCTGTTTGATGTGACTGCAGCTCTGAAATCCTAGACAGACATGTCAATTGTTCTTCGCACGGCTGCCTGAGAGTAATGCGGCATGTCAACATGTCTATGTTTAGAGTTAGAAGGAAACCAACTTACGACTGATGAACGCTGCAGTTGTAAAAGACAAAGTCCACACTGGCAAATTTCTTCCCCGTCTCCTTCGATTTCAGGTAGAGTTTCACCACCCTCTTGTCTCCTAGGAAAAGCAAAAACACTAGTTAAGCCCTGCAATTTAACAGGTCATACAAATCCTTTGGACACAATATACATTTTTAACAGAGAACCCCCCCCCAGATCTGGATAGGAGATGGCTGCATTGGGATATTGAGAAATGCAGATGTGCTGAGGATGACTCTGCTGTCAGACACCTTGGACGGCTGGTGTCTCACCTTGAATCCACTCCAAATGGCATTTGCTTGGCTTGCAGAAGTCTGGTTGTCGTGCGGAGATATATATCTAATTAAGATCTGAAGTTCAGAAGCACCATCTATTTAACCTCAGTTCAACTCTGCAGGAAGGTGCAACTGGGGAGTGCAACAGTTTTGCCTTGTGGATTTTTTCTCACAAAGCCTATATTTTGAATTTGAGAAGATGAGCAAAACTTGTCGTAGAAGATTCAAATGACAACCCCCTCCACCCCCATCTAGATCAAGAATTTCCATAGTAACATTATTTTGGGCTAGGGGCAAGAGCGCAACGCCTGAACAGAGCCAGACTGCTCAAAATCATGACAGCCAGAGAAGAGACATGCAAGTGGCAGCGCAGAGCCGGCAAATTATGCGCTGCGAAGACTAATGAGAGAAAACAACTTGTTTATTTGGAACGCCCCCTGCTCTAGGAGGAGGAGAGGGGAATATTAATAGATCTCGTCAGCCTGAATGGAGAGCAGAGGTGGCAGCTCTGAAGCCTGAGGGCAGGAGTGGCAAAGAAATAAGATGGCGCTTATGGGGGCAGAACTGCTACCTCTTCTCACCCCAGCCTACAGCCGCCCACCCAGGAGAAGCCACATCAATATCTTGTACCTCTGCCTACTCTCTACTAGTAAGGAGTAGTGCTAGCACATGAAAACAGACTCTGAAACATCTCTAGCAGCAATAAACTGCGAAACAGGCCACCGGAACCTCAATCAACTGTAAATAAAGGTTGAAGCTGCACCCAACGTTGACCCCATCTATGCCAGGGCATGCGACAGAATAGAAAATGATCCCTCATAAAAAAAGCAGGACCTGTGTCTCCTGGATTGAATATTTAAGAACAGGTTGCAATTTTTATATGGAGATAATTAGGGGAGAGAATGTGGCCTAACGGCTAGGGTGGTCGACCTCAGAGCTGGGGGACTGGGTTCTAGTCTCGGCAGGGATGCTCAACATTCTGTGGTTCTGGGCAAATCACTTAATCTCCCCGTGCCAAACAAAAAGGAATGTGTCCTTCTGTAACATAACTAATGCTCCTGTAAAGCGCTCAGATACCTTCAGGTCTAGTTTGCGCTATATAAAACTCCACAAAAAAAAAAAAATTAAGGTCGAGATTTTATCTGCTGTAGGGGTCTAATCTTAGGCAAAATCAATTTTTGTAGCCTTTTTTTACCATAGACCCGGCCTACTACATAACTACTCTTGCCATTGTGGTCCTAATATTTTTTTAGTCTTCCAATGGGCAGGAAGTAAAATTAATTCAAATGGATGGGAATTTATCCGTTCGGTCACAGCAATCGCCATTCCACATGCCCTCCCATGAAAGGTTGTTGGGGTCCTGTTGGGGTCTTGGTCAAGTCAGCCTCGTACTCACCTCTCCATTACCATGGTATAAGAGGGCCTAGTGCATTAGAAACTAGGTATAGTCCTCAGCCCTAGAAGCAAAGGTGCCGGATGAGCCAGGACCGCAGTACTCACCTTGACCCCGCGTGATTGGAATGATCTCCTTTGCGGACGGCGAGCTGCAGTAGATGCTGCCGTCACTGATCCGACCTTCCGACTCCGTAAAATCTTCAAAGGAGCAGTTCACTCCCAGGGACAGATCGGGGACGTTCCAGGCCTGGAGAACCAGCTGCAAAGAACAAGATAAAAAGATTGGAAACTAGGACAAAAATCAAATGTCTCAAAGATAGAACCACCACGAGATCCAACCTAATCTCCTCCGACAATCCACCCTCCCACTTAGAACCCAAGAGCATCCTCCTTAGACAATGAAGGATGTCTGATAGGCCAACAACCTCCAGTAGGTTTCATGGTACCTCTTAAGCGAGTGCGTTGACCAGTCTTTGGCCACCTTTGATGAACATTAAATGACCAACTAGTGCAATGCACTCATCACATCTCAGGACGGCCAAGAGACACAAGACTTTCAAATTTCAGATGATGACTTAAGAATAAGTCTACATGTTGATGGCCAAATAAACATATGGACAGACCTTAGCACAGCAAATACTACCAACAAGCTATGAAAACCCCTAATGTTGGGTGTCGGGTTGTGAGGTAGCCCCCATTTCTGTACAAACATTTACTAAAAACCATTGTTGAAAACTCCAGTCGAGTTTGACAACTTTGTTGTTCAAGGCCAAGATGAAGAGTGGATGGCCCTGTGGAGGTCCTGGACAAGTCAGTCTGCACAATTCAATAGCAAGATAACTACACATTACCCAAGCCATCAGGGATGTAGAAAAGACCAGGTTATGCAGATTCTTACTACTTTGCCTCCACCTACCGGGACCTCGGACATGGTGACGGAGATGTTCTTGGGCTGGACGGTCAGCTGTACACACTGACGCACGTCTGACGCAAACCGCTGGGGCTCGTCAGCACGTTCACACCGGTCCTTCCGGGAACATCTAAAAGAAGAGAGGAAGTGTTATCAAAACCAGCAGCAATCAAATAAACCCAACTTTGAACATTGTACACTTGTACCCACTAAGTAACCACAAAAAAAAGAAAAATATAATGCATGAAAGAAATGGTTGGATTCTGCCCCGCCAAACAACAGCTTACATTGGGGACGTTTGATTTTAGGACATCTATCCATGCATTTCAAATATTTAATGATGCTCTAATGCACGAAACGCCAAATTCACACCAAAAGGAACCTTCCAGAGAAACCCTTGACCCTCGCTGTAAAAGGGGCAAAAACCTGCAATGGATTCTCGTCCTAGCGAGAACATTTTCTTACCAACCCAGTTGCAGGCAGGTGCCAGCTCACGAATACAAGCATTTGCAATGCAATGGTCTCGGCATCATTAAAGGTAGAGTTATTGGCATTGCTCATGACATTTCTTTTTTTTTCTTTAAATCAAAAATAAATGGCCATTGTCATTAACATTGCCAATACACAGCACTCTGCACTCAACAGCACACAATGCTCTGCGCACTCGCCACTCTGCGCACTCGCCACTCTGCGCACTCGGCGCACTCGCCACTCGGCGCACTCGCCACTCTGCGCACTCGCCACTCTGCGCACTCGCCACTCTGCGCACTCGCCACTCTGCGCACTCGCCACTCTGCGCACTCGCCACTCTGCGCACTCGCCACTCTGCGCACTCGCCACTCTGCGCACTCGCCACTCTGCGCACTCGCCACTCTGCGCACTCGCCACTCTGCGCACTCGCCACTCTGCGCACTCGCCACTCTGCGCACTCGCCACTCTGCGCACTCACCACTCTGCGCACTCACCACTCTGCGCACTCACCACTCTGCACTCACCACTCTGCACTCACCACTCTGCACTCACCACTCTGCACTCACCACTCTGCACTCACCACTCTGCACTCACCACTCTGCACTCACCACTCTGCACTCACCACTCTGCACTCACCACTCTGCACTCACCACTCTGCACTCACCACTCTGCACTCTGCACTCTGCACTCTGCACTCACCACTCTGCACTCACCACTCTGCACTCACCACTCACCACCACCAAGCATTGACAAACCCAATACCTTATGTAGACGAGACCTATTGGCTTTTCCAATGCTTGTTTTTAACTCTGTGGTCGCGTCCTTCTGAATATGTTAAAATATAAACGTTCACATTCTATCGCACGTTGGCTTGAGGGCTGTTGGAATTCACTGTATGCTTTAATCCAAAATGTTGATGCGGGTTAAGCATTGACAAACCCAATACCTTATGTAGACGAGACCTATTGGCTTTTCCAATGCTTGTTTTTAACTCTGTGGTCGCGTCCTTCTGAATATGTTAAAATATAAACGTTCACATTCTATCGCACGTTGGCTTGAGGGCTGTTGGAATTCACTGTATGCTTTAATCCAAAATGTTGATGCGGGTTCAACGAGAGAGAGACAGAATTTGGCAGTACGGCAAGCGATTTTCTTGCATGAGTTCAATCAATGGGTGATGTAAACAAAGCGTCTTTCATCATTGAACTCGCGGCCGCCCCGGAAGTCAGGCACGGTCGCCTGTGACGGGGGCGGGGCCACGTTCACACCGGAAGAGGAGGCAGGCGGAGTCGTAGCGTCTCGCGGCCCGGGGCTCCTGTGAGCGGTGTAGAGCCCCGGGGCCGCGCCAGCAGGAGGTTGGGCGCCGCGTGCTGAGGTAAGGTAAGTTCTGGAGCGCGATTGGTGCACTTGTGTGTGTGTATGCTCGTGTGTGTGTGTGTGTGTGTATGTATGTGCGCGACGGTGACGGCGGGGGAGGGGGGTCTGGAGCGCGATTGGTGCACTTGTGTGTGTGTATGGTCGTGTGTGTGTGTGTATGTATGTGCGTGACGGCGGGGGAGGGGGGGCCTCGGTGCACTTGTGTGTGTGCGCGCGCGTGAGTATGAGTCAGGGGTGGTGTCTCTGTATGTATGTATGTGCGTGCGTGCATGGGCGCGTGTGTGTGTGTATGCGCATGCGTGTGTTGTGCTTGCGCCTCCCAGGAGACAGCGCCTGGCCACAGCGCGCGTTCCAGTTACAAATCGCCTGGAAGGATGCGTGTGACCTGGACTGTCTCCTGGGACTGCTACTCGCTGACATAAGATCTCGGCGGAGACGCGCTTACGCGCGTCTTTTAGCCGAGACCTAAAAAACTATTTCCTTTTCCTATTGTGTGTGTTCTGCAAACTAACTGCTCGTTGACAGCTTCGATGCAGGAGGGGGTCACAAAAGTTCAGCAGAGTGACTTCCACGGCCTACCACGCTCCGTTATGCAACGTATTCAGGGTTGGACATTAATGAGTGCAGTAAATTTAATCCGAGGGCCGATCTGGGACGTTTACGAGGAGTCAAATCCATAAAAATAGAAGATGCAAAGTGGGCAGGTTTGCTCATCACAGCAGAGCAGTGCGCACGTAAGCAGAGGGTCTGCTGAGATGCACGGGTTGAGTGCGGGGACACGCATTCAGGGTACAAAGTAAGCATATATGCAAGGTGGCCAATCTCTGACAAGTTAGGGGTATGTACCAGCTGCAGGGCCTCGCATTAACGAGCACCGCAGATTCCATCCAAGTGTCCAGCTGGTTGTCAGTCGCGGCTGGTGACATTTGAAATAGGCGAGGCGTAATTCCTGATCTCAGCACACCTTACTGCACCAGCGTGAAGGAGGCCCTCTGGAGCCGCGTTACACCAAACAGCGATAATCCCTTGCCTCATAATAATAAAAATAAAAGTAAAAAAACTTATCTTGGCTTGGCTTCCCGCTCTGGCTTGAGTCCTGTCCCGAGGGCCGAGACTGCAGACTCCTGCGCGCCATCCTGGATTTTTTTGAAATGCCTCATCCCTAGAGTCGTCAGACTCATCACTGAAGGCTGCAGGCAGCCGGCGCTGATTGGTTCGGCCGGCTGCCCTAAATACGTCATTCCTCTTGGTCTGCATGCTGCAGAACGGAGAGTGGGAGGAGGCTTGGGGGAGCGGCTTGCCCACTGTTGCTAATACTGTCTGTTTGGACAGCCTCTCAGGCTGTCCAAACAGTCCGTATTCACAACAGTGGGCAAGCCACTCCCCCAAGCCACTCCCCCCTGCCCTGAGGCTCGAGTGAACAGGAAGTTTGTTGCTGACTGTTTTCTCGCCGTGCGAGAAGGGCAGGCAGAAACAAATGGTAGTTATAAATAAATAACTACCATTTGTTTCTGCCTTCTTCTCGCACGGCGAGAAAACAGGGGGGGCGGCGCCCAAACGCCCCCATGGTAAAACCGCCACTGCTGGTTGTGCACATGCGGAGTTCAGGGATGCGTATTCACGGTCCCCTTGGTGCACGTGCACAGGTGCACACTGATTAACGCAGTTGACTCAGTTTCAGGATTCAGCTTAGGGTAGGTGCAGGGCCTTATAATAAATGCAGGGTGTACGTGCTGCATAAACGTCTGTACATCTATGCAAATCCCAGATTACGTGCATTACCACACGTGGCGCCCACTTGATGTACACCCAACACGTGAGGCTACACACATAATCGAACAGAACAGATTTACTTGCAGGGCCTACCTAGGGTACGTGCCAAGTGTACTAACCGCTGGTTTACAGAGGAACATTCAGGGACGCGAGACCTGTAAATTGGACTCTCCTCTCAAACAGAGGACATGCTCCAGCGGTCACAGAAACGAATGAAAACATCTCGAGAGAAAGTACAGGGCCGGGCCTCCTGTAGAAAGAATAAGGGTGAGGTTCCGTGACAATTGTAAGTGGTGTTTTTAACTCGCACGAATATGGTCGAGTCTAGTATCTATGAACCGCAAATGACGAGTTTTGTAAGTGTGCGCAGTTTCGCTGTGCTAACTTAAACCGTTCGTTTGTTATGTGGGTTTGTCATCTGTACCCACGGGTTCCATCTTAGATACGGCATCCATTTTGTCTCTTGCCCTCAAGTAGCCAGCGAACGGACGCTGTCCGCTTCGCGACCCTGGGACTCCCAAGATATGGCGGAAGACGCATGTTCTTTGTAAGTGTCTTTATGACGAGGGGGATGCTACTGTAAGGCAGATGGCGCCGCTCGAGGCTCATCTTGCCGCACGGGCTTATTGTCTCAGTCGTGCATCTCATTAGGCACGTCCCTTTGATGCCTGTATCTCGTGCTTCTCGACACTCCCCTTTTACACCCTTTCCGATCTCCCTACTGTCTCCGTCTTCCTCTGCACCTGTCTTCGTTCCTATTTCGATCTACTTTACTGCTGATTGGAATTTGCTAATGGTGGGAAGATGGGTTTTTACAGTTGGGAACCGCCAAATGTTTCCGCACTTATGTTCCGGATCTTGTGTGTTTCAAAGTGATCTAAGCGACCCCTCTGAGAGCGACTTGTGGGAACCAGGTTGTAAACTATTGTGTATCATGTTATCCTATGGGTAAAAACTGTATAAAAGGAGCGATCCACAAATACAATTTGAAGCAGTCTCCCCGAACTACACTCGATGTACTTCCTGTGACTTCTGTGTTCCCTGCAGTAAATAAACCTTGACTCTTTGACGCCGAAGGAAGTGTCCCGTGTCTCTGTGACTTGTACGCCGGAGCAGGTTACCCACGAAGGTTTCAGGTGTTGTGCCCTGGCACCGCTGGGTCCAAAGAACCCAGTCCTTCAGTTGGCGCCCAACGTGGGGCTGCATCAGTGGTACCGGTCCAAGCCCGACGATCGTGAGGAACTTCGTGTGAAATCTCCGAGGGAAGGTGCACCCCGCTTCATCGATCCTGTTGTCGAAATAAGTGGCCCGAAGACTTTTCCCGCGAAGATTCCCGCCTCCTAACGGCTGCGACGGACTGCTGCCCTGACTGTAGACCTGTTTTGGCGCCTGGCGTAGACCTTGGTATAGCGAGACGATTGACGGGCCTTCCTGAGGACGCCATTGATCTTTGAGTTAAGTATTTGTGGGTCGCTCCCAGAGTTCTTGGTTGTAGACACTTTAGCGAGTGTCTTTGTTGTAAACACTTTAGCGAGTGTTTTTGTTGTAGACACTTTAGCGGGTGTCTTTGTTGTACACGCTGTGTGAGTGTTTTTGTCGGTGACACTTTGCTAGCGTACTTTGTTGTTGTTGTATTTGTTTGACGACTGCAGCCGCCAAAGACCGAGGGTTTAGTTCTTTGCTGGGACTTGGTAAATCCCGAAATCCCGTAACCCTTGAAGTTTGTGAAACTCGGCTAGTGTGCAAGATGCCTGGTCGCAGTACTTTGTTCAGTTGCTTTAGACCTTGTGGTGCGGATTCCCTGCTGGAGGACTCGTGTCCGATACCTCCGGTTGGAACTCCTACATATGACTTATATAGCAAACATGGGCTAGGCCCGATTGCTTTTAACGATTATTGGATCAAATATACAAAGAAAGACGGCGATCTTCGTTGGCCACCTCACGGTAGCTTCGAAGCGTCGATCTTAGATAATTTGGAAATAAAGTTGTTCGAACGTAAATCAAGGCCGGCCATGTTTGATGCCTTTCGGTTCTGGCGCAAAGAAGCCCGACAGAAAGAGATCAGACAAAATAAACGTAGTCAGCGAGATACTGTTGCTACTATAGTGAAGAAAGCTGAGCAGTTTCAGCGTGATAAGGAGGATAAGGATAAGGAAGTGTTTGAGAGATTACAGCGTATGTCCATAGACAAATGCTATCCTGTTTTGCCTACGGAGTCGGATAAGAAGGAAGAGGCAGTTGAGGATTCTTTAATGTCCTATCTTATGAAGTCGCCACCTCCGTACGTACAGGGTACCGCAGCTCCTGTGGTCCCTGCCGTACCTGTTCTTCCACCTGTTATTCCTCCACCAGTTCCTCAACCTGCACCTGCTCTTCCGACTGTTCCTGCTCCTTTGCCTATTTCTATTCCTACTGCTCCTCCGCTTCCACATACTCCTGTTCCCGCTACTGCTCACGCTACTGCTCCTGTGTTGTTAACCCCTGTTGCTGCTAACGTCTCTACTCCTTCTCTTGTTAGTCCTGTGTCTTACTCTTCTCCCTCTACTCGTAATCGTGATTCTCCCCTTGCGACAAACTTCTTTCAGTCGCTCGGACCTGTTTTTGGGTCTGCAGGTTCTGATGGTCCACAGAGACGTAGCCAGCTTCCTGGTAATAGAGAACGTGTTGCGCTATACAATATGGCGATGGGTTGGATGATAAACCCTGTTAGAAATCCACCTCGTGTTGTCCTCGAAACGTTTGATCAATTCAACATACCTACTCAGAGATATGTGTTTGATGAAATGTGCAAGTTCTTACATGATCAGATAGCGGCCAATGCGCCTGACGAGGTGCTGACCGCCCTGTCTGAACTCCGGCTTCAGTTCGCAACTGGACTGATAGTCGACACTAATGTCCGACGTGCTATTGAGCGGTTGCTATCTCTTCGTCCCGCTCCTATTCCTCATGCATTGTTCGTTGAGGACATTGAACAACGAGATGGGTCTGGCCAATATCCTATGCGTGAAGTTCCGCCAGTTTGGGTACCCGCTGATAATACTAATGCTAATGCTCCAATACCAGCACATTTCCAGAGAGTGTGGATACACCTCCCTTGGAAACGATCGGAAGTGCTTCAGGTGAAACAAACTTTGCCTGATCCTCGCAAAAATCCTGCGGGGTATTACAAAGAATTATCGCAGCTCGTAGACGCTACGATAATGAATCTGGCCGATATCGACATGTTGTTTGGCAATGTCGTACCGCAACCGGTATGGGCCAAGATTCGTCACCAAGATCACGCGAATGAATTAGGTGGTGATTGGGCTGCCATTACAGCGGCAGACGCTGGACAAGTGGCTGCTACTAAACCCGATCAGTTGATTGAACTTCTTCCCCAGCGAATCATTACATTAATGAAAACGCTTATGCCAGCTATGAGGGTAAATTGGGACAAGTTGTCAGCCTGTAAGCAGAAGAAAGATGAGAGTGTTTCAGACTTCTTTACGAGGTTCGAGGAAACATTCGTCGATCATAGTGGGCAGGATATGGGTACTGAGGGTGGACAGAGGTTGTTTGTGGATAAATTCGTATCGAACTTATTGCCCGACTTGAGCCATAAATTGAAAAATTCAGAAAGTTCATGGGCCGTTTCTACCTCAGCTCAGATATTGGCTACGGCACAATATTACGAAAATAGAGAAAAAGAGGAAAATGACCGTGCCGATAAAAAGACGAAAGAGCTGAAAACTAAAGTGTTGTTACAACAAGCATATCCGCCGCGTTCTAATCAGAATGCGCCTCAGCAGAATAGATCGCAGTCGCAATCGAATCGATCGCAGCCGCGTAATGATTCATCTTTTCAGAGATCTTCATTAGGGTACAATCAATGTGCTTATTGTAGACAGGAGGGACACATTAAATTCAATTGTCCTGCTTTAAATGACCGTAGTGGTGGTAATTCGTCTAGAGGAGGTCGTGGTGGTGCACAGCACGCATCACGTGGTAGAGGTCGTGGTGCTCAGAATGATCGCTCTGACCATTCATCAAATTCTAATAACTGTTTCGATCAACGTGGATCATCGCAAGGACGATCTGCGCAGTACAATGTAGACGATTATTACGTCGATCAGGGACCTGACGATAGTAATTACTAGGACAGCCAAAGACAAGGAGAGGGAGTGGTATCAGTTCCGGTTGATCAGAGAGGGCCTTACGTCGCAGTTGCTACATCGGGCGTCGTTGAGCCTTTTCTGTTGGACACTGGTGCAGCGAAAAGTTCTATCATGCATTCGAAACTCCCTGGCGCACCTTTGTCTGGCTTAACAAATGTTTCCGTTGGATTCTCTGGCGCCCCCGTTAGCAATCCAGTTTCGCGCCCTTTGCCCCTTAAAATTGGGCCACGTGAGCTCGAAGCTCCATTGATTTTGTCTACTGGTTGTGGCGAAAATCTTTTGGGTCTGGATTTGCTTAAACGCTTGTATGCGACTTTGTATTGTTCTCCTGCGGGTGTAAAGCTTACGTTAGGAGAGAGGGTAGTCTCTCCCATGTACTTGTCCCTCGATAAGCTTCCACCGGAATTGAGTTCTCTTCCTGCATCTTTGTGGGCGACGGGTCCAAATGACGTGGGCCTACTTGATATCTCCCCTTATGTTGTTCAGTTGAAATCGAATGTGCGATTGCCACGTATTCCCCAATATCGTATCTCCCTTGATGGTGAACGAGCTTTGTTAGCGATCATCTATGATTTGATCGAGAAAGATGTCATTGAAGAAACTCGGGGAAACGTGTGCAATAGTCCTGTACTGCCCATTCTTAAACGTACTGATCCTACCAAACCGCCTGTTTATCGTTTTGTTATCGATTTACGGGAGGTGAATAAAATTGTGGTTCCTCAATTCCCTGTTGTGCCTGACATTACGGCGCTACTGACTCTGATTCCAGCTACAGCTTCATGGTTTTCGGTGATTGATTTGAAAAATGCGTTTTTCAGCATCCCGATTGCCGAAGAGAGCAGGGACCTTTTCGGTTTCTCTCTTGGTGGACGTAGCTTCCGGTTCAAACGCGCTCCTCAGGGCTACTGTGAAAGTCCATCGATTTACAGTCAAGCTTTGAAGGGTCAACTAGATGCGTTTAGGTTGCCGGTTGGTGCGGCTTTAATCCAATACGTCGACGACTTATTGGTGGCTGCTGATACTCAGGACATTTGCAAAATTGCTACAGTGTCGTTGCTGCAACATCTCTGTGAGTTAAATCACAAGGTGTCACCTTCTAAACTCCAATATTGTTGTCAAGAAGTAACCTACCTAGGTCACTTATTGTCAAAGGAGGGAAGGAGATTGACCCCAGAGAGAATTGCAGCGATTGCGCGCATGGCTGTGCCACAAACCCAAAGAGATGTGCGTGCCTTTCTAGGTATCACATCGTACTGCAGGCAGTGGATTCCTAATTTTTCATTGCTAGCGAAACCATTGGTGGCTCTTACGTGCAAGGATGTTTCGACTCCTTTACCATGGACGGAAGAATGTCAGAAAAGTTTTTCTGAATTACGTGATTCATTGTGTTCGGCTCCTGTGTTAGGTACCCCTGATTACAGTAAACCGTTCACGTTATATGTTCACGAGAGGGAAGGTTGTGCTTTAAGCGTCTTAACGCAACCTTTTGGTGGTAAGCAACGTCCATGTGCATATTTTTCCTCGACCTTAGACCCAGTAGCTAGAGCATTGCCGAGTTGTTTGAGAGCAACTGCGGCAGCTGCGGTCTCCATCCGACAATCAGCAGGATTGGTCATGGATAATATGCTTACGGTGATGGTTCCGCATGCAGTCGATACTCTTTTGAACCGTACGAAAACTCAGCACTTGACGAGTGCGAGGTTATCTGGGTACGAATTGACGCTCTTGGCAAGCCACATTCAGATAAAACGTTGTAATGTCCTAAATCCGGCAACTTTGTTACCAATTAGTGCAGAGTCAGATGCAGTAACAGAACATGACTGTTACTTGCGGACAGAGGAGGAAACAAAAGGTCGTGTGGACCTTAAAAACACCCCATTGGAAGACCCGGATGGCATCCTGTATGTGGATGGGTCATGTTTTAAATTGCCGAATGGTGATGTGACTACTGCTTATGCTGTGGTGACATTGAATACTGTTGTTGAGACTGCGAGATTGAATCAGAATTCTGCCCAAGCTGCAGAGCTGATCGCTCTTACTAGAGCATGTGTATTAGCAAAAGGTAAACGTGTGAATGTGTACACCGATAGTCAGTATGCTTTCGGTGTAGCGCATAGTTTCGGACGATTGTGGCGAGAACGTGGTTTCTTGACGTCACATGGCACGAAAATACAGCATGGCCAGCTTGTGAACGATCTTTTGGATGCATTGACTTTGCCTGCTCAAGTTGCAATTGTTAAATGTAGTGCGCATCGTAAAGTGACGGATGATGTTGGTCGTGGTAATGCGTTTGCAGATGAGATTGCTAAGGAGACTGCCCGGAACCTTAGCACTCGAATGTATGTGACGAATTCGGTTAGGTGGCCTACAGAATCAAGTATGTGTGAGAATACTATAGAGAGTGTGAAAGCAATTCAGAATGAGGCCACCGACACTGAAAAGATGAAGTGGAAAGAAAGTACGGGAAGGTTGGATGTGAATGGTTGCTGGATTGATTTGTCAGATCAGAAAAGATGGATGTTGCCTGATGCGTATGTACTGGCCGTTGTGCAAATGGCACATGGGTTAGCACATATTAGCGCGAAAGGTATTTGCAAGTTGTTGGCTGATGTGTGGAAGAATGATGGAATTACTAAGTGTGCTGAACGTTTGGTGAAGAATTGTATGGTGTGTATAATGTACAATCCTGGCAAAGGAACCCCAACTCCCCCTGGCAGTTTTGCTCCTCCTTTGTATCCCTTTGAGGTGATCCAATTGGACTTCATCCATATGGAGCGATGCAATAACCTGAAATACGTTTTGGTTGTGGTTTGCGCATTCTCCCGATGGATCGAGGCCTATCCCCTCAAAGACAATACTGCTTTGTCTACTGCGAAAATCCTACTGAAGGAATACTTTCCTCGGTATGGAATGCCTAGAGTCGTGTGGTCAGATAACGGAAGTGAGTTTGTTGGAAGTGTGATGAAGAGTGTGTGTAAGGGCCTTGGAATAAATCAGAAATTCCATAGCGCCAATCATCCCCAGTCAGCTGGATTGGTTGAAGGGTACAATGGCACCCTTAAACTAAAATTAGCGAAGATTCAAGCTACGACTGGACTTTCGTGGCCTGATGCTTTGCCTCTAGCATTACTGTCAACTAGGGCGACTGTACACTCCCGAATAGGGCTCAGTCCCTATGAAATAGTGTTCGGCCGTCCTGCGAATGTGTGGGGGGTTCCTAGGCCAGGAATATTCTCTGATCTTGAGTTTCCGATGTTGATTGATTACTTACATGACTTGACTGCTAAACTGAGGTTAATTCATCAACAGGTTTACGACGCCTTGCCGACGCAGACGGAGGGTCCAGGCCACCAGCTCCAGCCCGGAGATTGGGTGGTTACCCGAAATTTTTCACGAAAAAACAATCTGGACCCTCGCTTCACCGGACCTTACCAGGTGCTCCTGGCCACGAGGACTGCCGTTCGTCTTGAGGGGCGGAAAAATTGGGTACATGCTACCCATTGTAAGCGAGTCCCTATTCCTTTGTCGGCAGACCCGTGGGTAAGGAAAGGCATTGCGTCAACAGAAACAGAAACATTGCCGGCGTTTGTACCTTTTAGCGACGCACAGCTTGTTGGAGAACCCTCAGCGCAGCAGAAAGCCACTGTTGAACATTTGTCAGCAAGAGACTCAAGACCAGACCAACGAACTGATCAGCAGGACGCTGTCTCTTCGACAGATCCTTTGTTCGACGTGCAGACACGTCCCGGGAAACATCGATATTCTTTGCGATCTCACACTAAGGACAAATAAAAATTTGCTTGCTTTGCTGAAATTGATAACTGCAATATCTTCGTTTCCCATGATCAACTTTGAACATTCGTATCATTGAAAATTGTTTTGTATATATATATATATCAAGCTTCTTCCTTGTATCTTTTTCTTCCACAGCTGAGAAATATTGTGCTAATATATACATATTGTGTATTGAGGGCCGTAGGGCCGCGCGCGTACTTCCTTCTGGACAGTAGGTCTTGACACTAGGTTAAAGACCGTCGGTTCCTAGGAACTCCTGGGGATTGACTATTGCTGCACAGAACGAAGTGCGTCAAGAAACGTTGCGGACGGTCGTAGGGAAATGGCATTTTCGAAGCTGAATGATTTGGAAGGAGCTCAGGCATATAGAGTCAAGCTGCAGAAACTTAGTCGTACGAAATGTTTTGTATCCCAGTTGTTTGTTTTGTTTTTAACTGCTTCTGCATTTTTGGCGGGTGGGGTGTATTACACTATGTCTTACTTCTTACTTCCTACCCCTACTCCTACTCCTTACCCTAACATTACTTCTACTGCTTCTCCTCATTCCTTTCATATGTTACCAGAACACGAACAGGCTAGACGTGTAGAATTCCGCAACAATTCCTTTATCCAGCTCCTCCATCAGCATCAGTTAGTGGTTAACACTACTAATTGTTGGGTGTGTGGGTTGATGCCACATACTACGGGTAAGGGAATTCCATATCTGGTGTTACCGTATAGTTCCCAAGGGTCAGCTCGAGCATTCCAAACAATGCTTCGAAGCGCACTGGGTTTCCACCCCACTCCAGAACAACGTTCCCCCAACGCTGGTCCTACCTCGTATCAGTGGGTGCTATCGATGGCAATAGAGGAGATGGAAGATGAGATCCATGATCCTTTTCTTATCCCTAAAGAAGAGGTACAAGCCTATAGGGTCCTAAGTAGAGGGGAATATAGTATGTTCATTAATGAAAAGCAGCTTAAAAGCTCGTCTCCAATATGGGTCGTACCCCACACTGGTAATCTTTGTCTTGTGGGTCGTGGCTCGCAAGCCTCACTTGGAGTAAGTGCTTGCACTGAAAGTTACGTTTTGCCAATGTCCCCGTCCCCTGTGTTTCTGGCTGCCAAGGGTACATACTTTATCTGTCATGATCGTGCATACACATGGTTGCCCGCAGACTTCATGGGCTCATGTTTTGTTGCAAATCTGTTGCCTCCGACGTTTACTGTAGATGCCGATTATCATAAGACTAGAGTTGTACGAGGCGTAATTAGCGAAGAGGATACTGCCGGTCAAGAGGCAGGAGACTTTTTCAAGGGTTTCCTCCCGTTTTGGGGACCTATGGTTAATAGTAGGAACCTGAGACATTTGACTCGAGTGGTAGAATCGACAGCTAACATTACTGCCAGTGCCCTTGGTAATATCACCACAGAACTTCAGGCGGAGAGACTTATGACATTACAAAACCGTATGGTTTTAGATGTTGTCTTAGCAGATCGCGGTGGGGTATGTAAAGTGATCCATTCGAGCTGTTGCATTTTCATTCCAGATAATGCTCCTACTGTCTATCAAGCCATCTCGAAGTTGCACAAGATCTCCGAATCCATACACGTGGATGTAGGGGATTGGACGCTACTTGGTTGGTTTTGGGGCCTGGTGTCGACTTGGGGTTGGAAGATTCTGACGATCATCGGGGTTGTGGTAGTGTTCCTGTTCACGTGTTGCCTTTGTGTGCAGTGTGGTCCTGCCTTATGTGGCCTCTGTGCTACAACGTGTATGAGACAACCATCTGTTACCAAGGGGACTCGGTTGGACAGAGCTATGCTACAACGACATCTTGATGGTCTGATGAATATCGAGTATGATTCCGACTAGTGCTTGCCTACATGAGGGCAAAAGGAGCGTCTGAGGTTCCGTGACAATTGTAAGTGGTGTTTTTAACTCGCACGAATATGGTCGAGTCTAGTATCTATGAACCGCAAATGACGAGTTTTGTAAGTGTGCGCAGTTTCGCTGTGCTAACTTAAACCGTTCGTTTGTTATGTGGGTTTGTCATCTGTACCCACGGGTTCCATCTTAGATACGGCATCCATTTTGTCTCTTGCCCTCAAGTAGCCAGCGAACGGACGCTGTCCGCTTCGCGACCCTGGGACTCCCAAGATATGGCGGAAGACGCATGTTCTTTGTAAGTGTCTTTATGACGAGGGGGATGCTACTGTAAGGCAGATGGCGCCGCTCGAGGCTCATCTTGCCGCACGGGCTTATTGTCTCAGTCGTGCATCTCATTAGGCACGTCCCTTTGATGCCTGTATCTCGTGCTTCTCGACACTCCCCTTTTACACCCTTTCCGATCTCCCTACTGTCTCCGTCTTCCTCTGCACCTGTCTTCGTTCCTATTTCGATCTACTTTACTGCTGATTGGAATTTGCTAATGGTGGGAAGATGGGTTTTTACAGTTGGGAACCGCCAAATGTTTCCGCACTTATGTTCCGGATCTTGTGTGTTTCAAAGTGATCTAAGCGACCCCTCTGAGAGCGACTTGTGGGAACCAGGTTGTAAACTATTGTGTATCATGTTATCCTATGGGTAAAAACTGTATAAAAGGAGCGATCCACAAATACAATTTGAAGCAGTCTCCCCGAACTACACTCGATGTACTTCCTGTGACTTCTGTGTTCCCTGCAGTAAATAAACCTTGACTCTTTGACGCCGAAGGAAGTGTCCCGTGTCTCTGTGACTTGTACGCCGGAGCAGGTTACCCACGAAGGTTTCAGGTGTTGTGCCCTGGCACCGCTGGGTCCAAAGAACCCAGTCCTTCAAGGGGGAAAAATGCAAATGGCCCTCAAAGTCCCAGAATGAGATGCCAGAATTATAAATACTGAAGGGAGTAAAATGTGGAGGCTTGTCCATAGTAGCGCCAGGACGCTGCCCTGCTAACAAAGCCCATTTCCTGCTCCAGCTACCAGCTGGACATTACAGCTGTGACAAGTAAACAATCCCACAATCCTTCGTTTATCGGTAATGGGGTAAGTGAAAGGTGTCAACCATGACTGTTCAACTTCTACCTTGAAACGAGTGAGGCAGGGGCTGGAAGGCATCGGACACGCCGCATGTATGGCGGTCGAGCCGACCCCCAATGACGTCACAGAGAGGCGGGCGGCTGGGCCGCGCACAATTGTGACAACGCGGCCGCGCCTCCCTTACGGATTGGTTTGTCTACGTATGACCCAGAAGTGATAGGAATCACTTACGGGGCACATGTAGGCAAAACGCCGGCGAGCTGGTTAGAAGGGGTGAGGCCTGATAGTCGGGCAACTATGCAGGCCTGTGGCAGTAAGGTCATGATTGGTGAGCTTAAATTTAAGGTCCTTAGCGGGCGGCGCCATTCTTTAAAGGGGACGCCCAAGGGGGAGGGACAAGTGGTGTCTCATGGAACTCCGGGGGCAGTTCCAGCCCGTTGGCTGGAAGGGTGCAGGGGGAGGGGTGCTACGCTTTGCAGTAGGCTGGTTGGCCACCCCGCACGCGCATAAGGGCGCAAGTAAGACTGCACATAGCTGCAAGGGCCCCTTATGGAGATAATCTGCGGGGCGTAGGGGGTGCACAGGCAAAAAGAAACCTCCCGGTGAACAGGACCCCTTGCGCATGGGCACTCCGGTTGGGGTGCAGGCATAGTTTGATCAGGATCTGGGGTCGGTCATTGACCTTGCCATAGGCTCAAATAGGGATACGCTGAAAGATAATATTTGATTACTGAATGTTTAGATTAGGATAGGAATGTCTATGTATTAGAAACATGTTAAGGATAGCAAACAAGACATATGTACATATCAATGTAACGGACTGGACTTTCTGCGTATTGTGTACATAATGTATGTATAATGTTTTTGGGATATTAAATTGTAATAAATACGGCCCGGGATTAACGATCCCTAATTCAAAAACCCCTTTGTGATAATTGAGTTGTTGCCTTAGGGGTAAATGGGGGCGGACAACTTTGGCACCGGGAAGGAGAACGTCACCTAGGCGGTGTAAGTTAAAAGAAGAGAGGGTCTAGACCGTACCTGGCCATAGCGAGTCGAGGATCGTGTCACAACCAGAAGGCGCCAATGTCACAACAGAAGACTAACACTAGGGTACACAATGATAGTAATTCTAATATTTTTTCTGCATTTTAGGAACCAGTGGGGCATTTGCCCGACCCCTTGTCATAGCTCTCCGATGTCCACGCTGTCTGATAAGACAAAGAGGTTTCCACCCTGGACAGCAGGGGTGCAAGGGGCACTTTTCTTCCCATAGTCACTCGCAACAAAGGGACAGAGAGAACAGGTGACACCAAGGGGGTAGTGTGGTCAGGGTAGAGTTTAACATCTTATAATGGGAAAGATACTTTCTTCCTGTAAAAGACCACATTGTTAATGATGATTCTGTTACAGCAGCTGCATAAGCAGCACCCGCAAGAGTCCTAAAAAGCTTCCCGTTCTCTTTCTATATTCTATTTTCGCTCTCACAGTCTTAATTTTACCCCTTGTTTCCGTTTCTCTTACCTACTTTCATCTCCATTTATCTTTCTTCATCTTGCTCTCTTCCTTTCTCCAATACAATCCTTCCCTTGCATCACTTTTCTCAGCTATCTCACCTAACGTTTCTTTTATTTGTTTTACCACTTTGCTCTTCCTCTCTACCTCATCTATTTTTTTCTTTCTCTCGTCTTTCGCCCCTTCATCCCATGTCTACGTGTTTGTTAGCAGCTCATCCGGTTTGTTTTTTTAAGATGAATCCTGCTTCCTGTAGTTCCATTACAAAAGAAGACTGCACTTCCCAGAATGCAAAGAGACACAGGACATGGTCATCTTCTCAGTCCGACCTCCTACAACTACAGACCCCACACAGGCTGGCATTCATGAGTGGCAATCCCATTATCAGGAGAGAACCTATGGCCTACAGCAGTGCTTCTCAAAGCTTTTAAACCTGTGGCTCCCTTGACTCATTGGCCATTGCCCGTGGCTCCCCACTGTTACTTTTTTGTGAGGGTGGGGGTATGTAAGCCCGGCCTCAGGAGTACTTGCATTTTTCTCCCTGAAAATAATTGGGATGAAGCTCATGAAGGTTATATATTCAAATACGCAGTGGGTTTTGCATTACTAAGTTGGCGCCTCTAATAAAATATTCGTAGTTACACTACTTTGACCATGCCTTTTTTAGAGTACCCTCTCAAACTTTGTTATCCCACTTACAGTGCTAGATTGCCACTTGTGCCTACATGCATAGGAGTGCTAAGTGTTTCTGCGCTTGAAGAATATTTTCATGCACTTCCATTTCTGCACATGTCTTAAGTGCCAACACACCTGTCTCAGCAGGGTGGCTCACGACTTTTGAAACCACATACAGCTTTATTTTTGCTGTCTCCTCCCTAAAATTGCCTCCAAATCAATGCAATTAAAATAATATCCTCTGATATATTTTTTAAACGTCCCTCTTTCTTGCTTCCAAATGTTGCCATTATGTCGTATAGGGTGTTTTACTTCCCAGTGCTCAAGGAGAGAGCAGGCCTGTCTGGAAATGTGTGTGTTCTGAATGAAATGTGTACTGGAAGTACCTATGGTTCAAGTAAAAATGTCAACACTTAATACTTAGTGTGTTTAATAAACACGACAACTGTACTTTCCTGATAACTTGCATTGGTGTAAAATGCATTTGGGAAAAAAACAAAACTATTAACGAGTCTAACAAAAGAAATAGGGCATCTTCTGCTTACTTTGGGAGTGTTGGAACGTGGGGAGCTAGTGAAATATGGCGGTCATCTCCCTCAACATGCCTTCAATTCAGCACTACGTTTACAACTTTAGTCACTTACAAATCATCGACATCATGCATTTAAGTCTAATTAGTTTAACTGAAGCCAACAGACACTTCAACATGAAATGCATTAAAATGCTTGGTGCGCGGCTCCCCTGGCTAGGTTTGATGGCTCCCCAGGGAGCCACGGTGCACGGTTTGGGAACCACTGGCCTACAGGGTTACACAAGTCCTGTAACAGCCTCAACAATTCACTGAGCGGACAAGGATTAACAGAGAAGCTGTGATTGAGAGAAGCAAAATGGAACATTCAACGATAGATCAGATGAAAAGAGTAGAGGAGGTGAGAAGAGAAAAGTGACTGAGAAGTGAACAAGATGCATATTGTGTCACGTGGGCGTAGGGCTTTAAGTGGACCGTGTGTCACCGGGTCTGAGCACCGGCAGTTTTTTTTTTAAGGAGGCCTCGAAACAGGTCTTTTTTTCCAGACTGTAGTGACCTCGGGCACAATGATGTGCGCGTGCTCACACTGCTCACTTCTCACTAGTGGAGAAGTTATGGCATGACGTCATGCCAGCCAAGTGAGCGTTGTAGGGGAAGGGAAATCCTTTAAAGAGCCATTTTCTTTCTGGATTCCCCTTCTCTTTTTCAAACTCAGGAGCAGCAACATTGCCGTGGTGTCACCGGGGCTTTAAGTGGAAGCTTTTTCAATATTATATATAAGCCATAGTTGCTGCTTATTTATCTTATGCAACTAACAATCATTGACAAAGCCAATAGTCCTGACTTGTTGTAGGTATGATGTTACCTCATATCTGGATGCAATGACAGACAGAAAAATACAAGTTGGGCGGCACACTATGCTAAGCACAGATTTTTAGCGTACATATTTTAAGCCACGCCCTTCATTACATTGGCCACGCCCCATTGGGAGACCACCCTGTTGAATTGATGAGCCACACTTGAAATAGGTGGAAAGTAGATTTAATGCATACAGCAGAGCAGGTACACAGCCAGACAGGTTAGCAGTCAGGAGTAACTGACTACCTTGGAATACAGCACATAGAAACACTCTGAGCAGAATGTAGAACGAGCATGGTTAAAGCAACATGACATAATTACACAACATAACACATCCCCCTTTGAACAATAAAGAAAATGGAGTATAACTAATGCCCAACACCACCCCCCATCAAACAGAGAGAGAAAAAAAAACATTACAATGGAAAATTCTCAGAAATGTAATCAGCTAACCACACGGGAGGCTTTTTCTCACGCCTAGGGTTTCTGAAAGCCTGAACCTGAACTTCACCAGTAGAATTAGAAGAAGTGGAAGCACCCAAATCAGGTGAAACCTGGCCAGAAATGTCAGAGACAGGACAACTGGAAGTGTCGGACGCCTGAAAAGCACTGGAAGCTTTAGGACAAAACAAGTCCTCTAGGTCAAACAAATCAGAAGACACTTGAGGGGAAGCTAGACAAGGAGGGACAACCTGAGGAGGAGGACATTTGGCAATCCTTTTGAGGTTCCAAACACGCCCATCAGAAAGGCGAACAGCATTGTTCAAGACTTCAACAATTCGCAAAGGTTCAGAAAAACTACTCTCCTCCTTGGAAGGCTTGCCAGGTTTCTTGACCCTTACCCATTGACCAACAACCAAGCTAACATCTTTCACCCTGTGCTTTGAGTCGTACAACATTTTACTTTTAAGATGAGAAGCTTGGCTTCTTTCCTTAACGACATCTTCAGACCAATCTACTACACAGGACTTAAACAACCAACCAGGAGTAAACTTGGTACGCGGATTCCTGCCACGCATAAGTACAAAAGGAGGAAAACCAGTAGCCTCGCAAATAGAAGTTCTGTAGGACCAGACCATTTTTAAAACTTGAGTTTCCCAGTCCTTACTCCCACCAGACATCTGAATAGTACTCTTGATGACGCGGTTAAACCGCTCAACCATGCCATTACTGTTTGGATTGTAGAGAGCAGTAGTCTTGTGCTTGATACCAAGTGTGTCAAAGTACTCTTTGGCTTTATTAGAGGTAAATTGGACACCATTATCACTGAGTAAGACTGAGGGGATACCCTCCAACGTGAAAGAAGTATCTAAAAACTTTAAAACAGAAGTGGTGTCAGCTTTGCTCACAACCTTTACACAAGGCCACCTGGAAAATAAGTCAATCAAGACCAAAATGTATTTTTGCTCACAGCCAACTGGACCCATGATATCAATGGCTAAATGTTCCCAAGGGGAGCTAGGTGCAGTCATGCTGCCCATAGGAGGCTTACAGACAACCAGAGATTTGTCAGCAGTTTGACATAACTTACAGTTCCTAACAAATAGATCGATTTCAGCATCCATACCTGGCCACCAAAAGGAGGCTTTAACTGTACGTTTAGAACGGACTATACCAAAATGCCCCTCATGGCATAAAGCCATGATGGAGGGCCGCAAAATCTTGGGAGGTATGACTCTTTCGCCAAACCAGATGCTGCCATCTTGAACACTTAAATCCAATCTAACATCCCAAAACGGCTTCAAAGGATGCTTACAGTCCACTTTCCTAGGCCAAGACCCAGCTAGATGGGATTTAACTAAAGACAGTTCTTCATCTTTCGCATATTCATCAACCCACCTATGCTTCGAAATGCCTGCACCATCCATGTCTTGTACATAGGCTACCTGAAAGGAGTTCCACAGTTCATCCTCACATTCATCCAGTTGCTTAGGCATTCTTGAAAGAAAGTCGGCTATACAATTCTCTTTACCAGGAACAAATTCCACATTGTAACAAAAATCTTGCAGTTTGATAGCAAGTCTGGCAACTCTTGCAGAAGTGTTAACAGTACCTTCAGTGGTCAGAACTCTGAGTAGTGGCTTGTGATCACAGCGCAAAGTAAACTTGGTACCCCATACAAAAGCTCTAAAGTGATTAACAGCCCATACACATGCTAAAGTTTCTTTTTCAATGGTTGAGTATTTTTCTTCTGTGGGAGAAAGTGACCTTGAAGCGTAAGCAACAATTTGCTCCTTACCACTCACACCAACTTGGGACAAAACAGAACCCAAACCTTTAATGCTGGCATCGGTGGTGATAATAGAATGAGCATCAGGGTTGAAACTCTTTAAGGAAGCAATGTTGGCAATGCAGCTTTTGATGTCATCAAAATCTTGTTCACATTCTACTGACCAAGTAAACTTTGTCTTGTTCTTTAGCAACTGTCTAATGTTATATGTTCTGGTAGCAAAGTTGGGAATGTATTTCGAGCAGAATTCAGCTAAGCCAATAAAGGATCTGACATCATCTTTTCCCTTGGGGGAAGGAGCACACCTGATAGCATCAACTAAATTGGGTTTAGGTTTAATACCATTACAGTCAATGACATGCCCCAAGTAGGTTACATGATCACTGGCAAAGGTGCATTTGGTGTATTCAACAGTTAACCCTTTGTCATTGAGAATGCTCAGAACCTCACTTAAGGTATTGTCGTGATCAGCCCTTTCCTTACCAAAGATGAGGATGTCATCCTGAAAAAACTTGGTGTTTTTTACAGTGGAAAACAGTCTGTGCATTAAACGCTGAAAAACAGCTGCGGCCGAAGCCAACCCAAAAGGCATCCTTTTAAATTGGTAACAACCCTGTGGGGTTATGAAAGCAGTGTATTTCCTGCTGTCTCTACACAAAGGGATCTGATGGTACGCAGACGATAAGTCGACTGTAGTGAACCATTTAGCCCCGTCCAGCAAGGCTAACATCTCATTGATCTTTGGCAGGGGAAATTGGTCAACCACTATGTTATCATTTAAGTGGCGAAGATCCACACATAGCCTTAATTTACCGTTGGATCGTTTCACGACCACCAAAGGGGAAACCCAAGCAGATGCTTCGATCGGTTCAATTATGTTGGATGAAACCAATCTGTCAAGTTCTGTAGCCACGTCTTTTCTCAGAGCTATTGGCACACTTCTAACCTTATGGATCTTAGGAGTGGCAGAGTCCTTCAAAATTATCTTGTGTTCGAAGTCTTTCAACTTGCCAATTGTTTTAGAAAAAACTGCAGGGAATCTTTTTAATAGTTCCTCACCGGTTTTGGTGCCCTCATCCATAACCAAAACTTTCTCCACAGAGTTGGGGTCAAGAATAATGTGTAAATCCCCTTGGTCCTTCCACCCTAAAACAGATGGACCCTTTTTTGATACATATAACTTGCCATAAGATTTACGGTTCTTGAACTCAAATTTCAGCCAGCGAAAACCAACTATGTCAATTTTGCCACCATCATAGCCTTCAGGGTCAATATCCGAAGGAGACAGTTTTGAACCAACTTTGTCAATAAAAGTGTTGCGCCATACATTTTCGTTTATAATAGTATAAGGCGAACCAGAGTCAGCATAGACCTTAATGCGCACACCCCCAATATGTATCCAACATTCAGGTTTGTTATCGACAAGTAAACAACCATCCCTGATATTGAGGAGTAACTTTTTCTTTAAAACTACAGCGCAGTCAGATGCTTGGTCCTCATCACTAGACGTGTTTTCATCCGAAACTAAGTCTTCTTGAATACATTTGACAGTCTTTGTCTTCCTTCTACATGCTTTGGTGTAGTGACCATACAGTCCACACGCACCGCATTTACTCTTTTTTGCAGGACAAGACTTTGCAAATGCCAAATGTTCGAAACTCCCACATCTATAACATTTGGGAGATTCAACACTGTGCTTAGGCTTTGCCCATGTTTCACCTTTTTGTTTAAAATTACCGGTTCTTTTTGAACTAGCATCCACTTTAGCCACAACATCTTTGCTGACATTTTCAGATTTTAAGGCACTTGCACATCTACTGGATGACTCAGCTTTACGAACTAAGGCTAGGATATCTTCTAAACAAGCATCCCCATTCATCCAAAGACGTTCCTGAATTGCAGGATTATTAGCGTGCATTACCACCTGGTCACGAATTAAGTCCTCAAGTAAACCGCCAAAGGCGCAATCATCACCCATTTTTCTCAACTCACCAACATAGTCATCCACAGACTCATTTTTAGATTGTTTCCTTTGGTAAAATTTGTAACGCGTGATACCCATACAAACCTTCGGGGAGAAATATTTGTCTAAATTGGATAGAGCCACAGTGAATACATTACTATCACCTCCCCCCACAATAGGCTTGTTCATTTGGTTATAGCATTTAAGACCTTTTGGACCCAATGAGTGTAAAAGAATACGTTTCTTTTGATCAGCAGACATTTTCCCATCAGAATCTACAGTGTCAATATAATTGAGAAAGTAGTCCTTCCATTCTAGCCATTTTAGCGTTGGTTCAGAACCTTTACACCAGAATTCTTGAGGATTACTCAGAGAAAATGTTTGTTGACTCATGTTGGTGTGAAGTAAGGCAAAGAATAAAAAAAAAATGAGTTAAATGATATGAGAGAAGATTGCAAAGGAAAGTTATCCGTAAGTTTGGTGGAATTGTTCAGTGAAAACAGGATCTTTCTACACACTGTCCGCTCTTCACCACCATAAAGTGAAGAAATTGCAGAAATTGTTGAAAATGTCTCCAAATTAGGCAAAACGTTCAGTTGGAGGCTTAAAGCAGCGATTACCTGTGACCGCAATGGAAATCCGACTAGTGGGTGTCGATATAGGTAAAAGAATCAAAAAAAACGTCTTCCGTTTTTTTTTTCGTTTGACGAGTAGGCCTGCCCAATCCAAAATGGCCGCCACGCACCGTGTGATGCGTCACGTTCTGAGTGAACGTATGACGTTACAGCGATGCAACGCGAGGACCTCCCAGCTTGAAGACACGCGCGTTAGAAGCGCGTAATGAAGAGTAACGGTAAGCGCTCGAGCGCGATATAGCAGCGCATCCAAGATATCCAAAATAAGGATTGGAATTATAGTTTTAGGATAAAAATAAGGCGTCGCTCACCAGGCTTGTAGTGCGCAAGAATGATTATTGTCCTCAAAGCGTTGTTGAAGTGAAGTAACGTCGTCTCTGCTCCACTTGTGGTTTCGACCTTTAAGGAGGTCGGAATTACCTTGAAAGCGGTTCACAGGTTAAGAAAATCATCCCGATCGTCGCCAATTGTTGAATTGATGAGCCACACTTGAAATAGGTGGAAAGTAGATTTAATGCATACAGCAGAGCAGGTACACAGCCAGACAGGTTAGCAGTCAGGAGTAACTGACTACCTTGGAATACAGCACATAGAAACACTCTGAGCAGAATGTAGAACGAGCATGGTTAAAGCAACATGACATAATTACACAACATAACACACCCCCCCCTGTTTTTTCATCCCACTTAAAGCCCTGCATGGGAGGAAATAAATGGAGGGATGAGTTGAGAAGAAACATGGCAGAACACGAATTCCCAATTACCACTGCATGGCGACGAGGTCAACAGTTCTGTGTAATTCCTCTTCTTCCGCTCTAGTGTGCTGGTGCATACCCAGTGTCCATTAGGCGTGGAGAGGCTGTTCTTTCGAGCAATGTAACGTAAATGTTCGAGCAAGCAAACATTTCTATACGAATGTTACTTTTCAGCAACTTCGAGTGAACAGCTGGTTTGTGAACCCAAGACTAGAGCAGGAAGATGGGGGATTAAAGCAGGCAGGGGGCCGGAGAAGGGGAACGTGTCCAGAGAGTGCAGAGAGTGCAGCTCAGCATCAAAGACTGGCCGCCTTTGTGCTAGCATATTTTCTCAACCTTGCTTTGCACGGTTCATCTTTCAAAGGGTGAGATACTGATCTGAAATAGGAAGGACTGTGTTTGTGAGAAGAAATACCACTTCCTGTGAGTAGAAACAATATCCGGGGTACCACCTTCTTCAGAGAAGGGACTGCTGGGTTTCTTCGGTGCAAGGTTCATTTAGGGAATGGTCCTGCAAAGGCTGGAATGTGCTACATATGGGTAACCCATTGTATACATTTGGTGTGTGCGATTGTGACTTGGGGGTTGCGAGTCATTTTCAAAGCAGGAATTATGCCTGTGGCATCTTTCAAGTTGCTTCTAGTTTCTTTTCTTGAAATGTATGCTTCAGAATTCAATCCCTCCACACCAAACCTCTTTCAGTGCAGACACATTCCAGTTCGAATGTTTACGTTCTGTCCTACTACTTTTGTAATCCAACATCTGCCACTGAAACTCAATGCATGTTCCTGCTGAAATACATAGAGTTTAGGCAAAGCAGAGTATGCGTTTGGCTCAGTCCTGTAAACATATACCATGATTCGGCAGCTAGGGGATGGGTGGAGTGTACTTTATCTATGGGTAACCTAGCACTTGATAGCAGTATGCTTACTAAAAGAGTAGCACAGTTTGAGGGAGGCATACTTGGAAAGGGCCATTCTTAAGATACGAAGAAAGTCAGAGGCACTTGGAGCTTTGCTGGGCCCGCTTCACCTGGTCACCAAGCCCCCAATGGAACCAGAATGAGGCCCGACTGGTAGGTGAAGAGACACAGGAGCAAAGGTTGCTCGCGATAGCTCAGGGTATTGGTCGCAGTATACCAGCAGCGGTGTGCTACAAAGGGAAACTTAAGTGGAATTCTGTGGAGTGCTGTCTAGAGCCCTAACGAGGCTAGATGGCTCACATGTTTTTTCTTTCACAATCCAACGCATTCTGGGAGCTGTAGTCCTGGTCCACCACAACTGGAGTTTGAGATTACAGTCGTCTGTAAAGGGAACACTAGACTGGACTGTGGAGCCCCCTCTCCTATGCAGCCATCTGGTACCCTGGGTGGGGCTGGGAAGGAGGCAGGGTTGTAGCATTATTAGAGCAGGAGGTCGAGTGGCACCACTGCTTGGGGCCACTACACTCCTTTCTAACACAACCAGGGGGGCATTTTCTTTGATTATGTTAGAGGTACATGGCACTATTGCTGTGCCTCTGGAAAGGGAACATCGGCCAACAGACAGAGGGAAACACCTTATTGTGCTTGAGACACTGGTGTGTAGTTATGACACGAAGGCTGTCAGCAGTGCTGTCCATGGAGCCAATGCGAGGACCTTTTAAAAGTACAAAGCAAAACCAAAGGGGATGATGGACCGAGTGTTGAACATTGCAAGCACTCACCCCCAGTCAACTGATCTGGGTTTAATCCATCATTCTTTAGCTCACTCCGCCACCCCAGTTCAGACATGGCCATATGCAAATCTGTCTGACCCTGTGCCTCATGGGAACAGTCCAGCCCGAACTGCCAAGCCAGGTCCTCCCTGGACCGGAAACAAGCATCCTGGGACCGGTTTGTGGCTAATCAGCCATCATCAGCCAGGCTAGCTTGAATCCAGTGGCAAAGTGAGCAAGGGGCCCATGTCTGGGCATACCCTGCCAACAAGGAGTAGTGGCAAGGCAGTGCACCTGGTCTATACTCCACACGTACTTTACAATGGTACGGAGGCAGCAGCCCATCACCAACTGGAAGGCAGTTAGCACAACTTCCAACTGATTGGCCCACATGGAAGGAAGGTTGTTTTTGGGAAGCCCCACCTTAAAGAAAATGGTTGCAACTTACGTTCCATGTTCACTAAATACTAAAAATCCAAAGAACAAGTCTTATTACTGTCCAAGTAAAACATTGTGTAGACCGAAAGCGCTTCTCCTAACCATCCAAAAAGTGATAAATTAAGGGCTACAAGGGGATTGCGATCCGCTTCAGAGGGGCTCTCTGGAATACAGTTCAAAGTAGACCCGGCATTGGCCTCTCCAAGACGAGGACTCTCCAAGTTCCTCTCGATGGAAGCAGATGGAAGAATTGGACAGCGCCCAACGGGAAGGCCTCACATTTTTGTGGGACTGGATTTTGAAAAGGTGCAGTCGTAGTGTAGCTTTTTCAGCTGCAAGAGTGATTGTGGATCTGGGGCCACTGACTGGACCCAAACACGTCACCAGTCCCAACTGGGAGGTGATCGTTAGCAGTAGAGTCCAGGGGTGTAAAGGTAGTCTCTGCAGTACAGAGGGGGGTGGGAGGGGAGGAGAGAAGTACCTCTTCAGAGGTTCCCCATTGAGCCCAAGATGAATGAATATCTGTGAGACGTGAGAGTCGGCGGCTCATGTTCTGCAGGGCGGCCCATCATTTTCCCTTGTGCCACTGCTAGAACGAACCATGTCTTTAAGTTGAGATGCTTCTAGCACCATAAGAGCTGGAAGGAAGGCTCAAACATTTCCAGAATTAAAACAACCTGCCACATTTAAAGAGACACAATCTAATGATTAAGGTCTCTTTTTACCATTGTTGATAGAAAGGGACGGACACGTGCACACTTAGGGTTCAGGTCAAGGATAGGAAGAAGAAAACAAGCAAGCTGAAGTTCCATGGCCTAGGGGATTACCTGATGTTGCTTTTAGCACTCACCAGTTTCACAGTAAGAACTCATTACACCTACGCGTTTCGGTCTGCAGAGATGCTCTCCATGCAGGTCTTCAGCTGGAGTAGGTTTTTCACTATGCTGGTGAGGTCAGATTCCCTTCTTCTGGTAAGCGGCCATGCAGTCCATCTCTTGGCTCCATGGCTTATCCCTAGGCTTACGGAGGACCATCCCCACCACAGGCTCTGATCGCTGGAAAATGTCATCTCATGCCTATGTGGAGAGCCTGCCGACTACCCAGATGTACACATTTCTCAGTTGAGAGAATATCATTTCTATCTCATTCTGAAGACATCGAAAGGGGGATGGTGAATGCCCAAGACCTTGCATGGTGTAAATGTTGACATTTTCCTTCAGTCGTGGGCAAGCATCTCATATATATTTGTCCCGCCGAAAGCAATGGTCTTGTGGATCCAGATCGGTGCAGCCAGTGAGCTTAAGTTTCAAAGTGACCAGAAAGAACAACTAAAGCGCTGGGGGAGGGAGCAGTCTGACTGTGCTTAGAAGAGACCTATCTTTACAACAGGATCTGGTTTCCCCCACCAAACCACAACATGACTCCAGCCTTGGGATGAGGTTGAGAACAAGGCAACAGGTAAATTGACAAGTCCATCAAGAGACAATTAACAGCCTGGCGAGGGACCATCACTTTGCACAGAGATGCACTCTGTGCCCCACACGGACACCCCACATTGATATTCACCACAAGGGAGCACACACAGTTGCAAGTTACAGTGTTCTGGGTCTAAGTTTAGAAGGGAGGGGTGTGTAGGCTTTATTCCCCATCATAGGTCCAGGTAGGAAAGGCTGTAAACCTGGATCATAACCATAACTGCTCCCACCAGCAGACACCGCATCGCCTGGTACCCGGAGGCGGGGGCCTCCAATGTAGTTGGAGACACACTTGGGAGCACATCTTTCAACATTCAAACCTCTCTCGAAAGATGAATCGCCTGCAAATGGCTCCCAGATTGTAGAGTCCACTAGAGGAAAAACAAAGCCGGTCTGTAAAATGGACAAGGCGGGTGACCCCGCCCATTCAGTGCCTGCAGACAACCCAGTCTCATGAGTCCTGGTGGCATAGGGCTAAATGTACACGTGTGACTGATCCGGCACAAGGACTTAGCAGTACAGAGAGACAAATGATGGTGTGAAGTGCAGGGACATTCGGCTCATCGGCTTGTCGTTCTAACAGCTCTGCCTGGGCATGGAATAGAATGCGTGTGGATCGATAACTAAACACAAGCAGCTCGCACGCAGCGCGCAAGAGCAAACACAGTCGCATCTGATCGTTTGCACTCTACGGTAGACAGAGCAAGTGGAGTAATCCTTGGGGGAGTGTAAGTGAATTTCTCTCGAACGATCATGCTCATCATTTCAATAATTCATTTAGAGGCGAAAGCATTAAAAGTAAGTGCATTTGAGGCTTCAGAGGCCATTTTTATATTTTTAAACTTCTATCGACCTAAATCTAGGATTTGAAGGAAGAAGAAAAATGTCTGCACAGTCTAACACACTCACTTCTTGCCTTTGCCCAACACAAGAGGGTCTGCATGGCTTCCCACCTAAATCCTGCTTTCGCAAGACTGTCTGCTGCTTCCTAATGTTACCTTTGAGTGGCCCCGCCTCCTGCCGCTAACAGATCACCTGATCTTGCTGGTGGCCAAATACAAGTCTATGGAACAGAGTTAAATACAAGTAGATTACACGCCTCAGATAAGCACAGGCTGGATACAATCAGTTGTAAGTGTAAATCTGCGTCTATAAGAAGGGCGCCGGGTTCCAGGGGAGGAGCAAACACTGCTGGGGTGTGCATTGTGGGGCAAAACATTGTTGGATAAGCAGCACACTGTTCTAGAAGGGACAGTCACTACCTGGAAGGCCAGCGAGTTGCAAGGGGAAGTATGCACAGTAACGTAGCGTGGGCACGGGCGGTTGCTCCGACGCAAAATTCTTTGGGGCATTCTTAGTGGCGCACAATTTTACAAGTACAGTGGAAGGATACTTGCCTTGCCCTGGTAGTCTGTACGCACATGGCAGGTTAAGTGGTAAACATAACCATACGCACTGTAGAATAGGCTGAGTTGAGGGTAGAGTTAAAGGTAAGTGAGCCGGAGGCAGAGCCCAACAGCAGCGCTAAGGCAGATGAAGAACAAGGTGAAGGGGGGAAGCCTTCCCTTATATTAACCTTTTTCATGCTCTGCATGTAGATGGTGGATCTGCTCCACATGCAGGTTTGTGGTGGGAGCGAGGACCCAAGAAGTAAACAAGTGATACAACGGGCCAGCACACCGATCCCTGGTGAGTTAGTGTGCTGTGGAATTCTAGTAAAGACTGCAGAGCTGCACGCTTGGATGGTGAGCTAGAGTGCTGTGGAATTCTAGTAAAGACCGCAAAGCTGCACGCTTGGATGGTGAGCTAGAGTGCTGTGGAATTCTAGTAAAGACCGCAAAGCTGCACGCTTGGATGGTGAGCTAGAGTGCTGAGGAATTCCAGTAAAGACCGCAAAGCTGCACGCTTGGATAGTGAGCTAGTGCTGAGGAATTCTAGTAAAGACCGCAAAGCTGCACGCTTGGATGGTGAGCTAGTGCTGAGGAATTCTAGTAAAGACCGCAAAGCTGCACGCTTGGATGGTGAGCTAGTGTGCTGTGGAATTCTAGTAAAGACCGCAAAGCTGCACGCTTGGATGGTGAGCTAGTGTGCTGTGGAATTCTAGTAAAGACCGCAAATCTGCACACTTGGATGGTGAGCTAGAGTGCTGTGGAATTCTAGTAAAGACCGCAAAGCTGCACGCTTGGATGGTGAGCTAGTGCTGAGAAATTCTAGTAAAGACCGCAAAGCTGCACGCTTGGATGGTGAGCTAGTGCTGAGGAATTCTAGTAAAGACCGCAAAGCTGTACGCTTGGATGGTGAGCTAGAGTGCGGAGGAATTCTAGTAAAGACTGCAAAGCTGCACGCTTGGATGGTGAGCTAGTGCTGAGGAATTCTAGTAAAGACCGCAAAGCTGCACGCTTGGATGGTGAGCTAGTGCTGAGGAATTCTAGTGAAGACTGCAAAGCTGCACGCTTGGATGGTGAGCTAGTGCTGAGGAATTCTAGTAAAGACCGCAAAGCTGCACGCTTAGATGGTGAGCTAGTGCTGTGGAATTCTAGTAAAGATCACACAGCTGCACACTTGGATGGGGAGCTAGTGTGCTGTGGAATTCTAGTAAAGACCGCAAAGCTGCACACTTGGATGGTGAGCTACAGTGCTGTGGAATTCTAGTAAAGACCGCAAAGCTGTACGCTTGGATGGTGAGCTAGTGTGCTGTGGAATTCTAGTAAAGACCGCAAAGCTGCACTCTTGGATGGTGAGCTAGTGCTGAGGAATTCTAGTAAAGACCACAAAGCTGCACTCTTGGATGGTGAGCTAGTGCTGTGGAATTCTAGTAAAGACCGCAGAGCTGCACGCTTGGATGGTGAGCTAGAGTGCTGTGGAATTCTAGTAAAGACCGCAAAGCTGCACGCTTGGATGGTGAGCTAGAGTGCTGTGGAATTCTAGTAAAGACCGCAAAGCTGCACGCTTGGATGGTGAGCTAGAGTGCTGAGGAATTCCAGTAAAGACCGCAAAGCTGCACGCTTGGATAGTGAGCTAGTGCTGAGGAATTCTAGTAAAGACCGCAAAGCTGCACGCTTGGATGGTGAGCTAGTGCTGAGGAATTCTAGTAAAGACCGCAAAGCTGCACGCTTGGATGGTGAGCTAGTGTGCTGTGGAATTCTAGTAAAGACCGCAAAGCTGCACGCTTGGATGGTGAGCTAGTGTGCTGTGGAATTCTAGTAAAGACCGCAAATCTGCACACTTGGATGGTGAGCTAGAGTGCTGTGGAATTCTAGTAAAGACCGCAAAGCTGCACGCTTGGATGGTGAGCTAGTGCTGAGAAATTCTAGTAAAGACCGCAAAGCTGCACGCTTGGATGGTGAGCTAGTGCTGAGGAATTCTAGTAAAGACCGCAAAGCTGTACGCTTGGATGGTGAGCTAGAGTGCGGAGGAATTCTAGTAAAGACTGCAAAGCTGCACGCTTGGATGGTGAGCTAGTGCTGAGGAATTCTAGTAAAGACCGCAAAGCTGCACGCTTGGATGGTGAGCTAGTGCTGAGGAATTCTAGTGAAGACTGCAAAGCTGCACGCTTGGATGGTGAGCTAGTGCTGAGGAATTCTAGTAAAGACCGCAAAGCTGCACGCTTAGATGGTGAGCTAGTGCTGTGGAATTCTAGTAAAGATCACACAGCTGCACACTTGGATGGGGAGCTAGTGTGCTGTGGAATTCTAGTAAAGACCGCAAAGCTGCACACTTGGATGGTGAGCTACAGTGCTGTGGAATTCTAGTAAAGACCGCAAAGCTGTACGCTTGGATGGTGAGCTAGTGTGCTGTGGAATTCTAGTAAAGACCGCAAAGCTGCACTCTTGGATGGTGAGCTAGTGCTGAGGAATTCTAGTAAAGACCACAAAGCTGCACTCTTGGATGGTGAGCTAGTGCTGAGGAATTGTAGTAAAGACCGCAAAGCTGCACGCTTAGATGGTGAGCTAGTGCTGAGGAATTCTAGTAAAGACCGCAAAGCTGCACGCTTAGATGGTGAGCAGTGCTGAGGAATTCTAGTAAAGACCGCAAAGCTGTACGCTTAGATGGTGAGCTAGTGTACTGTGGAATTCTAGTAAAGACTGAAAAGCTGCACGCTTGGGTGGTGAGCTACAATGCTGTGGTATTCTAATAACAAACGTAAAGCTGCACTCTTGATGGTGAGCTAGTGTGTACTCGGTCACCCTAATTGACCTGGAGGTGTCTAGAATCGTCTGAGCGATGGAGATTTAAAATGGATGCCTGCACCCGCCAAGAGCGTGCTAGATTCTTTATGCTCTCTGGATTTTCAATAGCAGTCCGGTTGCTTTGTTTTGCATAGCGGGAACCCTGGTGGTAACTTGAGATGGGAGCCCTAAGCACAAGCATTAGCACAGCCCAGTCGTGTAATCACCACCACCCACATTAGGGGGATAACGCTGAGGAACAGAAGCCGCCACATTATCGCTCTCACCAAATTGACGCGGTGGTCACAGTTCCTCAGCCGCTGACTTGTTTGGGATTGGTAGCCGCGAAGTCTGTTTTGATGCCAATGGTGCAAGTGGGGTGCTACCTCTCCAGAGTCGGCATTCTGGAAGTCAGTGGGGAGGAGTGGGGCCTCCACCAATGAGGGACAGATTGTTGCCTGTTACGCTGAGGCATGGAGCGTGATGGAATGCACGGTGGAGGAAGATACACTTTGATCAGGTGCCACTTGGAGAAGGTCCAGTTTAATTAACCATGATGGTATACGCCCATCAATGTCGCCACATGAGGATGGAGCGGCGCTGACGGATTTAGGTGCTGTCAACTTAGAAAGAAGTCAAAAATGATGCTCAATTAGTTTAGCGCTCACCACTGAAACGCACAGTGGCTTACTGGCCACAACTTTGAATCCTGGCAAGGTCAGCTCAGCGGTCTGCTTTTTATCCACTTAAATTGAGAATCATTATATTAAGTATTAATAACACCAGTAATCTATAGCGCTTACAAGTCGCTTACGTATGATATGGAGAGCTATATGAAAACAAGCATTGGTAAAGCGTTGGCCACCAGTATGTTTTGTAATGCGTGTTTTGCTGCGGTTCTAGAAAAACGTTATTATTGTAGAGGCTGCTGGGCTCTTGTCAATCTACACAAAACCGCTAATCACAAACATATCTCAATCAAAAAGCATCTATTGCTATGATAGTAAGGGGACTACTTTGTGTGTGGATGTGCTCCTTCTGAAAGGGCAGTATGTTGCCAGTCACAGTGAAGTTAGCCAATAGCTGAAGGGGGCGGGCCCACTGGCCCCTGATCTAATGGGTGGAAAGAAAAATGTGAATGACACAATAACAGACCAATGGGTGAAGAGTAAAAGCAAAAGGTCTTGTTCAATGACAGACCTAAAATACTCCTTACATTCGAAAGGAGACTGGATTAAGTAGAACATGTATTTCAGTGACTGAAACAGATGTGTGCCATGGCCCAAAGAGATTTTCTGCTAACAGGTTTCCTACTGGTATCCTGTGTGACTTATTTGCTTGATACTGACAGGTGTAGAATTTTCAAGTGATATACTGCCCACAGGTATTTCGTGTAATTTCACTTTAACTCTGATAAAAATACACATAAAAAGGGAAAAATTCACACATTTGCCGAAGAGCTGTGCACAGCTCAACAGACCTTAATAACCTTCTCATTTTAAAAGCATCAGCTTGTCTACACTACAAACCTCTCCCTTTTCATTGGCCCCCACCACTCAAGGTGCGTGCAGCCAAGAAGCATTCTCCAGGTGCAGCCCACTGCCTATTTTTAGTCTAAGAGTAAGTACCACTGTCAGCAGATGCCGAGGTGTGCATCTTTCTGCGCCCCAGGGGTGGCCCGCGACCGCCAGGTACTCACGTGTTATGTAGGACACACCAGCCGCAGTGGGGGTCTTTGGACCCCAGACATGCCCCACAGGTCGCGTACTGCTCACAGCTCTCCACTGGGACCCTTGTCACCTGAGGGAGAGAAGCGGAAAAAGAGAATTATTACCCATTCCTTCGGTTCACACACAACCGCAATGCCCTTGAGCACGTGCCGAATGAGACAATATCATGTTAGGACACACATTTCACAACCCAATCACAGCCCGCTGCACACGAAACGCAGAGGGTTAATGAGATTGCAAGGTGAGCTGAAACATGTCATGGGGGCACAACATTGGCTTTTTTTTATATAGCCCAAACCTTGCTGGAGGTCAACAGGATGCTGAGTAATAAATAGAATTGCTAACAGGGAAAGGCGAAATAAAAATCACAAAAAATACCATCAATCCAATACACACCATCTAGAGGGCATTAAATTAGGGGAAAAGGGGGTCAGAAACCCTTCCAAGTGAAACCAGGGACAAAGCATGTCCCAAAAACAAGTATGGACAGCAAAGCCCTTTTAAAGGTGGAAGTGTTGGAGCGAGACTGTGGGAGAGACGGGTTTCCAAAATATGGAACGTCAAGTGAAGGAACGGGATCAGCAGTACGTGGTTTTTATTGATTTGATAAAAAAAAATTCACACATCCAGTTGGCAACTAACCAGTGGCTTGTAACGGGGTGATTTATTTGGTGGCAAGTTTTTGGGACAGCCACCAAACTGCTATGGAAAGCCTTCCAGCTGCTTCACTGCTGTTTATTCGGGCCATCAGTTTCAGCCATTATTACTAGTAAACAGTAGGATTTCTAGGTTTTTGCTGCTGGGCATACTTCGTGCTTCCAATCCCCCTATTCCAACCGGGAAAAAATCAGGAATAAACTAAGTCTAGTCAGAACCATGGGAGTCATTTCCACTGCCTTGACTCGCTAGGGAATGTTTTAGTCTCTGAATCTATCCTGCAGGCCCCACCACTGTCTGGTGGTCTACAAACCCATTATTATGCTTGGCGACCACCAAGCACAGACCTGGACTCAACACAGAATATAACCTGCACCAAGCCGCCTCTGCCGACTCACCCCACAGCCCTGGCCCACGCCAGCCCCTCTCCGGCAGCTCTGGTCTGCGCCAACCACATCTCCCAAGTCGCAGACACCTCCCACCCCTCTTGCAGCCCCGGTCGCTGCCACTGTGGGATTCCAGTCAATGGAGACTGAAGCATGAACCTCAGTGATGGAAACGGGTCAGAAGACATCCACGCTACCTCTAATGGCCATCCATCCAGGCCCAGGATTGCTAGTCCAGGCTCCAGCACTATCTGGTGCGGAGCCACCAAGGCGGCTTAGGTTGCCCTGGGCTGTGAAACCCAACGGTGGATGCAGAGTCCATCACGTGACCGGCAAGGAGGATGCTTGGACCTGAAGCTCAAGAATCCCAAATGCAACCTAAAAACTCACTTTTTCTATGTGACCCCAGCCCTGCACAGCATACCTCAGGGACACTCCATTACAACCAACATCTTAAGACAAATTTGACAGTAAAATGCACTAATTGATACCACAAGCCTGGTTTGTTGATGGGCAAACAGCAGCAGCAAATGTAGTCTCTGCCTCTCCCCAACTGCGCTTGACACCGTGCCCAGCCTTATGCCTCTGAGAACCGTAACACCACGTGCACCCACCGTGTAGTCACACTATGCCCCACTCGTTGACTTTCGATGACCTCACAGTAATGCCAGTCCAGCATCCCCTAACCATGCCAGAACCAGGCCTCCATACATCCATCTTTAGGAACACAGCGACAGCCGGGGCTATCTGTGCCCTCTCAATGCCGGGTCAGTCCACCTGTGATGTCACAACATGCACGATGCTTCTGATATCCATGACTGCAAAGACACCATCCCGGGGCACTTTACCACTCCTGGACTCGCATAACGCCTGGCTCCAATGTCTCCTTATGCACATATGGTAATATCATGACCCCCTCCTTTGTCTATATGCTGCAGAGACACCAAGCTGCCAGTTCTTTTATGCCTATAGAGCGGCACCAGGCCCACCCCATGTCTCTGTGCACGCATACGACACCAGAAACACCCCACATCTCTGTGCACGCATACAGACACCAGTCCCTCTCCAGATCTCTGTGCACGCATATAACACCAACCCCTCCCCAGATCTCTGTGCACGCATACAGACACCAGTCCCTCTCCAGATCTCTGTGCACGCATACAACACCAACCCCTCCCCAGATCTCTGTGCACGCATGCAGACACCAGTCCCTCCCCACATCTGTGCGCGCATACAACACCAGTCCCTCTCCAGATCTCTGTGCACGCATAGACACCAGTCCCTCCCCACATCTCTGTGCACGCATACAACACCAGTCCCTCCCCACATCTCTGTGTACGCATACAACACCAGTCCCTCTCCAGATCTCTGTGCACGCATACAAAACCAACCCCTCCCCAGATCTCTGTGCACGCATACAACACCAACCCCTCCCCAGATCTCTGTGATCTCTGTGCACGCATACAACACCAACCCCTCCCCAGATCTCTGTGCACGCATACAACACCAACCCCTCCCCAGATCTCTGTGCACGCATACAGACACCAGTCCCTTCCCACATCTCTGTGCACGCATACAACACCAACCCCTCCCCAGATCTCTGTAATTGTAAATTGATACTTGTATAGCGCACTACTCACCCGCAAGGGTCTCAAGGCGCTTGTACGAATACCGCTGTGGAACCCATCCTATCTTTCCCTGTGAGGCGTCCACTCCTGGGCACCCCCAAGGTGGAGACCAGGCATCCTTAGCGTTGTGGGGGCCGTTGTGGAGATTAAGCAAGCTATTGCCCAGAGTTGCAGAGTGGGACTCCATGATTGGAATAGGCACCGAGGCGAGAATGCACGCATACAACACCAGTCCCTCCCCACATCTCTGTGCATGCCTATTGACACCAGGCACACCCCACAACTCTGTGCATGCCTACTGACACCAGGCGCACCCTACATCTCTGTGCACGCACACCACACCAGGCACACCCCATGTCCCTGTGCATACATACTGACACATGCCCACCCTTCTCTGTACGTGCCCACCCATCTCTGTGCGTGCCCACCCATCTGTGCGTGCCCACTGACACCTTGCATGCACTGTGCTCTGTGCACGATTACCGACACCAGGCCCAGCATGCCGCCAGCAGTGACACCGCGGTCCACCATCTCTCTATAACTTCAGCGACACAGTGAACAAACCCCATTTTCCGCCTCTCTATGCCCGCTCGGTGACTCCTTACCCGTCACGCTCGCTCACGCACCTCCAGTATGAGCTCCCCTGCCCCTCACCCTCCTTCAGACTGTCACCTCCTATGATGAATACCTCCCAGGCTGTACCTACCGGCTGCGGGCACCGCAGCGCCAACAAATGACTGTCACACTCCGGCAGGGCGCTACGCCGCTGCCTACCTCAGCAAGTCAGGCCCCCATCATCAATCACAGGCAGAGAGTGTAAAGACTCCGAGGAAAGGCCGACTGTCACCCTTCGGCTCCTCCAGCAACACGCAAGGCGTCAAATAACGCAAAACAGGCGGCAAAACCGACATGGCGACCCGAGCCACGTGCGCGGGCCTCCGTCGCACGCGCCCGCCGAGCTGCTCGAGCGTAATTGCTGCAGGGCGCGGGCCAGGCAGCCAATCGCCGCGCTCCGCTTTGCATACTAATGCCCGCACCTGCGGAGCACGCGCCCTTGTCATTTTCTGCTTTATTTGGCGCAAACTAAAAAATGTATCCACGGTTATAAATCATGACAGGCGGCGAGGACTTCGAGATGGCAGGCGCTGTCAGCAGGCAGGTACCAGGCACCTTCTGTGTAATAAAGTACCCATTGCAGCTCCTCGGCGGAAATTAAAGGTGCCCTGGCCCTGGCAGAATGCTGACAAGTTAGAAATGGTTTCTGGAAGTTCCATTTGGCAGCGTTTTGTTTTAGTATGCTTGCTTACAATGACGGTAAATGCAACTGACTGAAGGCTTTGGCGTCTATGACCTCAACCTCCTTTGCCTGCTAAACATTTATTCAAATGTCCAAAAAGCCCCCCACGTCACAACTGATTCTAAAAGAAACCACCTACAACTGGTCAAATGGAATTCTAGCCATGGGCTGCAAGTATAATCGTTTACCGCAGGCCTCCTTGCATCACCCAATCTACTGACCATTATTTATGCATTTACTATCACCTTAGCCAGGGGTTCGGATGGTGGTTGTATTCTAAGCTGGGGATGCTGTGAGAGGTAAAGCATTGGTCACTTACATAAGACGTGCTGTGCTCCCGCCATGGTTGCCCCAACGTATCGTTGCGGCCCTCTGCCAAGCCATGGGGAAAGAATGTGGCCGGAAGGCTAGGGCAGTCGACCTCAGAGCTGGAGTTTCGGCAGGGACACTCAACATTCTGTGATTCTGGGCAAATCACTTAATCTCCCCGTGCCTAACAAACATGAATGTGTCCGTCTGAAACGTAACTGGTGCTTATGCAAAGGGCTCTGATCACTTCGGGTCTAGTTCGCGCTATATATAACTCCACACAAAAAGGAGTCCACATCTGATCTACTGCAGACACAGCACAAACCAGGACAGACATGCAGAGGGGGGGGGGGGGGGCATATAATGACCACATTGGCAGACACAAGCAGAGACTATAAGGCTATTAGAACATTCCACCCATTGAGAGAAGGAGCTTCCAAGTGAAGACCCAGTAACTGGCCAGGTTGGGATTGAAAAAATGTCAGGAGGACCGCGGGCACCACGAGTTGGAGCATTTAACATTCCCTGCGAAACAGAGAGGCAGAAAGGGCACTTCCTGTCCGTAATGGGCAAGGAAACTTATCCCACTGCCCTGGTAGCAGGGCGCGATCAAGCGGGATAATAACGCGGCAATGAGAACATAGGAGGCGATAAATAGATGTTTACAGTTGTAAAGGGTAGAGGAAGGGAAGGGCAGAGGGCAGCACAGGAGAGAGAGGAGACGCTGTAGGTCACGGGAGAGAAATGAGATGCTGCGGGTCAGCCACAAATATTGCTTCGCGCAAAGGGTAATTGGACCGCGCAGCCAGGACCGCACAGCCAGTGGTGAAGACTGAGGCTGTGGGAGAGGTGGGCCGCACGGTCAGCGACGCGGGAAAGGTGGCAGGCGCAGACCAACGCTGTAGGGTAGGGGCTGGAGCAGACCAACGCTGCAGGAGAGGGGATAGTGCACGCCAACACTGCTGGAAGGTGGCTGGTGAAGATCAACGCTGTGGAAGAGGGCTTGCAAACCAGAGCTTCAAAGGTGCAGGCGCGGGCCAGGGCCAGGGCAACGGGGTAGGTCGGCTCTGGAAGAGGTGGCTTGTTGCAGGCAAGTGACACAGGGGAGGTGTTATGGTGTGGGAAAATGCTGCGGGATAGGAAGGCCGCAGTGCCAGACGCGACGCAGAGGTGGGCTGGTGCAGGCCAGGGCTTCAGGAGAGGTGGACTCTCTGCCAGCATCACACAAGAGGTGGGCTAACACAGGTAAAGGGCTGCAGGCGATGTCAACTGGGCCTCCACGTGAGGCAGCCCGGGTGCAAGACTGCATCTTATTGTGAGACTCAAGCAGCGGATGGGGTTGTGGCTCCTGCTGAACTCATTCCTCACTGCTCAGCACTTGGGCGAGACGGTGCGACCACAACAGAGTGACTCCACGGTGTGGACAAGGCTTCCTAATTTACCTTGTGATAAACTCTTTTTCCACTAACTTCTGCGTATTGTTGTATCCCTGCTGAGGCCGGCCACTCGTCCAGCGCATGCATTGCTGCTAGCCAGCGAGGTCTGCTCTTAAAAATACCAAACCTGTAGGAATTACTTTAGGTTCAGTATCTCTCCCACTTCATACTTCGGCATAACCTTGCTAATTTTTCGCAATGCTTTTTAAGACAGTGAGGTGCATTTATTTGTTTGTTCATGCTGTGGACCAAAAGGCCTAAAATGACCCATGGGTGAGCCTTACCTCAAGCCGCTGGTACCAGAAACAACACTGCAACAAGACAAACTTTCACCCTAAGTGCAAAGCCTGATGAAAATGGGGCAATGACGCTTCGGAGACAGGGCGCAGTGAGGGTCAAGATTAACCCATCCTCATAGGCAAAACAGTCACTCACCTAAGGTGTGAGGCCAACTGGAGGTCCAAATTCCAAAGAAAAGAATAATACAATCACATTTTTTTAAAATGACAACTAAAAAAATGAGGGTGCCAGTTGCTGGCAGTTGGTTTAGGGCCAAGGCCACCCCTGTTGAACATACAGTAACCCACCGATCTGTAAACTTGTACCCAGTGCCTGTCAATATCCTGGTAATTCAATGCTTCACAATCACGGCAACTAAATCGCTATTACGGTCACCACCCCCTTGGCAGTATTGCTAATAACCTCAGGAGGTACACAGGTAAGACACTACCAGCACCACTTGTCCACCTGTGATCTGCGTACAGATCTGTACCGCAGGGGCATTAACTCCCCGAGCTGTCTTGCTGCCCTGTCAGCATACAGGTGATGTCCAGCATCTCTTAGTGTTCAGATGTTCTGGGTATCCAAGGTTCAGCACGTACCTGGCATCTCACATGCTATATTGGTGCAGTGTTCAGCTTTCAGCTCGCTGAGACATGCTATGATCTGAAGCTTGGTACCCAAAGAAGGGTTCCCAAAGAAGCGATGCACACCTGTGGCGTGTGTGGCCATATATGGAGTCAACCCAGGTCCCTCTCGGTTAACAGAAGATTGTCCCTGGATCTAACGTACTTGTAAATTAACTAAATATATAATAATTAATGTAACTTCTAACCACGCCTGGACATGCAAGGACAGTGTTTTAATCACTGCAGCCTCGGTTTACACTATAAAAGTAGCAGCTGGTTCGTTATTTCAACAAGATTTATTCAGTAGAACAATGATTTTTTTTCTACAACGTATATCCCAAGGTTTGGAATTTCTTGTCTGAAAACCAGAGAAATTAGGTCTGTGTGCTAGGATAAGGGGATGTGGACGGCACAGAAAAATATTTGAGCTGTTTGCAATATACAAATGTTACCTTTGCTAACTAACAGAATTGCAAAGTAAGTGCAGGCATTCAACAACCGAATAAGCAAACCTCTTTTGGCATTGAACTGTGTATCAAGACATTTTGTAGAGCACGAAACATCATCTTGACCACTCCAGACTGATTGCTGGTGCAATGTTAGATCATAGTTAAAGGGCGGACCCATAGTAACCACCAGGATGGATGTAAGATCAGTGTCTACATCAAGATGATGCCTACTAACAGATGCTTAATGATGACTACAGTCGATTGAAGCACAGGAATGGCTACCAATGGCTGGCTGCTAAAGGCCACCTCTGGTTGGACCTCGCAGGGGGCCCCCCAAGAGCTTACTGGCGATTCCCATCAATGGTTGCTTCACCAAGATGTTCCCCGATGGCTGGCCAAAGGCGGTCACGGCCAAAGGCAGTCTTGAATGGCTGATTCATGGTGAATCTGACACCCACCAAAGGACGACAAAAATGGCTGCCAAGTTTGCAGCACAATGACGTCAATAAATGGCTCACTAATGATGGGAACACAAAGATGTCTACCGATGGACGCTGGATGAAGGCAAACAATGGCTGCCCTAGAGGGATGCGCACACACATCGGCCAGACGACGTCCATCAAAGGTAGCGCCACAAAGACATCCACCAATAGCGAACAAACGACGAGGACGAATGGCTGGGTTATAGCCATGACTACGCACAGATGGCTGCTGGTGAAAAATGACACATTACAGTGATTTACACAAATGGCCGGCTCATGAGGGCATCTACGGTTAGACCACAGGGATATCTACCAATGGATGGAGATGATAGCAGTTGGTGGTTACAAAACAAAGCCATCCATCAATTGGATGCACAATGCTGGTCATCAATGTCTGAACCAACTTGACGACTTACAAATGGTCTACAAAGGTTGGGAAACATTAATTCCTACAAACAGAGGACTGATCATGGCCAACAATGGTTAAACCCGCCATTAAAGGAGGCCATCTTGGAACTTGCTCACCGCACCCTCAACGAGAAACAGCAATCCGTAAATTGGTGAACAGTAAGGCCAAACTCGAAAATACAAAGTCACAAGCATGAAGCCACCAGGAAAATGGAAACACTTGGAAGTTTCAGATACATGCAAAGGAGCAAGCTTTCAACTCTACCGCACACTTGTCAATAACGAAACACAATCACAGCCTCTAGATTAAACGCCAAGGTCACGCTTTTAGTACGAGAGCAGGTGCTTGTGAATTTCTGGCTCATGCAAACATTGGGAGACCACCACCTCAGCACCCCATCACTTCATCTTTAACAAATCCAAGACCACAAAAAATATTCTAATCCCGAAACATATATGCACTGGGAATGGAATGCACATTCCATTCAATAACAATAGAATATATAAAGCCATATAGGGAATGTGGTCGTGTGTAACCAAACTTCTTTTTTGAGCATAAGGAATTGGACTGCTACAGAAGAGAAAAAAAAAGGTTAAACCTGGACTATAGGGAACCTGTGGGCATTATTTTTGTTCTGTAGAAGTAGTAAAGAAAAGGGCTGGTGACTTTTAGGAAACTTCCACTTGGAGCGTTGCTGCAGGGCGTTGCTATGCGTTTTCCATCCGCAGCGGGAGCCTCCCTGCAGTCTGTCTGCACCGCTCACTGATACTGTATTTTTAAATGAGTCCCCGCTGCCAGCCTCGAAGCTCTGTAAATAAGTGCTCTATTACCAGACGCAATACTGCTCAATATTCAACGCTGAAACGATGAACGTGTGAGCCAGCATCCAGGGCTTCCAGCCTGTGCGATGCGCGTGCTGGACAAAGATCTCGGCAGCAGCAGGTGCGTTAACCCGATCAGCTCTCACTGGCTTTGAGGCTCCGATTACATGCACTGCTCGCGAAGGCCCATATGCTATCATTCTCGTGCTTGGCGGAATCCAAACCCACCGGGGGGGACCTGGAAACCCCGCGCCAAAGACCCCCGGACCCGTGCCAAGGAGGTGGTGGCGCAGAATGGCGTCCGGGTGCCAACTTCAGCACGTGCTGCACCTGGAAGGACGCGGGCCTCCTCGGCGAGCCCAGGGGGACCCCGAACAAGCAGCAGGCGCAGCAGGAACAGATGCCTTCAAAATGGCGCGGAGTGGAAAAAATATCAAAGCGCCGCGTTCGTAGTGCCAAGAGCCAGTAGGCGCTAACCACGCGGCCAAAGGACGCCGTCCAAATCAAATAAGGCGGTGAAAAAATTGAACATACTGACCTTAGATGTGGTGCAGACTACAAAGCGAATTATTTGCCAAATCTAATAAGAGATTGTACATACAACTCTGACATTTGCATCGCTTTCGAAAGAATTAAAAGGTCTTGGTACAAGAGAGGGGGTATTGTGACGCTTTCTCCCTCCAGCTACATCCTTGCTAGGGGCAGATGGCCTCTAGGCGCACAGATCTTGGAGGAGGGGGCACGGTTTGTGTCTCCCAAAAATATAAGTTTAATGAGCATTGTTCTGGGATATGCGCTCCTGGGCATCGAGCGATGACGTGAGCTCGCTGGGGTGTCACAGGTCGACCGATGGCAAGTCACGGGGAAGTGTGTTCCTGTGACGTTTAAAGCACTTACAGCGTCCATTGGTGCTTCAAAGCACAAGCACATTTTAACAGTTTTCGGTATAAAAAATGAAGAATATCGGAATATACCACGTCCCAGCATTATTGCTGTAAAGAGGAGCACCTCTTCGGCGCAGCAGTTCCTCCCACTGGCTCTATGCACCTCTTGTGACAAAGTTTAGAGTCAGGAGTGGAAACTCTGTCTCGCGGTCAGTCTGTATTAGCCAGCTGTCAATTAAGATGGCTTAAAAATCAAACACACACACACACACTGCCCAGCATCATCGGACATCGCTTCCTGTGATGTCACAGGACTGACGAGCATGTGATGCGACTTCTACCATCATACATCCAGGAGGTACCCACGCGCCCCATCAATGCCACAGGCCACGACCCCCACATCTTCCTACAGTTATGCCAAGCTTCCCAACCATGACAACAGACCAGGAATCTTGCACTTTCGAGAGCTACCCAAGCCTGCGTTTCCTGAGAAGAGGACAAGACTCCTACAATGTCAGCGCTGCCCTAGCAAATCTTCCATGAAGACTGCCCATGAATCTGATATCTTCAGAAAGTTAAGCCAAGCTTCCCTCTATTAGGACAGGGCCCCTGCCGCACCTTCTGAGAGTTAAGTAGCGCTTCCCCTCCATGATGCTAGGCCACGATTCTCAAATATTATGTGTTAAGCCAAGCTTCTCCTCCATGAAGACTAAACAGGACACGTCAGATTTACCCAACCTTCCTCTCCATGAGGATCGAACAGGACTCCTAAACCTTCTGAGGGATAAGCAAAGCTTCCCCTCCATGAGGATAGGACACGACACCAATACCTTCAGAGTTACCCAAGCTTCTCTTCCATGACACCCATAACTCCTCCTACTCAAGCTCCCTTCTACGATGACATGACATGGCTGCTGTATATTCAAGAGTTACAAAAGTTTCCCTTTATGAAGATAGGTCAAGAGTCCCACACGTTCAGAATGAGTTCAAGCTTCCTTCTGATGAGGGGAGACCAAGAGATGGGGAAAGTTTTTGTTTGACGCCACAGGTGGGGAGTTCGCACGTTCACCGAGGAGAAGCTTCTCTTCCATGCCATAGGCCCTTGATCGCAAACCTTCAGAGTACTGAGACAAGCTTCCCTTCCATGAAGATGTGTCATATGTATGGCTTACCACGCGCGTTCGCCCCTTGCTTCCCTTGAGAACGCCTTGAAGGCTTTCTGTACCAGAATCGCACACATATGTACGCTTGAGAGTTGCAAGAATTTACAAACATCGGTAAAAAGCTGCAGCAATGGGCCTTGCTTAGTTGAACGTTGTAAAATTGAGGAATAGAAAGCTATATATATCCTTTGAAAGCTAGCAGAAGGAGAGGATTAAAAGGGTGTGGAAGAAAGGGCACACTTAATAAGCATGGGGTCAAAGCAAGTGCTTGTTTCAACTGTGAAAAACTTATTTTGATCATTTGGATTGTTTGGTTCACGAATACTGCTGCCAAGGAATGTGGGTCCGAGGTGGCTGGGACTGGGTAAGCCCGAGAAGGGAATCTCAGTGGAATGCTGAGCTCTCTGTTTTAGAAGAGATAGTTCACTCCGGTCAAGTTAAACTTTGCATTCTGGGTCTTGTAGTTCTATTTATTCACTTATAACATCATGGATACGGGTCACAGAACGAAAACCCTGGACTAAATGAGCGCGAGTAACTTAAAGATTCCCGCCCCACGGGGCCCAGGCAGATATGTCCGAGCCCACCCGCCGGGGTCCACATCTCACCAGCTGGGGGTCCACCATCTCACCCCGGCTCAGCATGACACGCGCCTCGCTGCGCGTGGCTGAGCAGAGCCCCTGCTCCCACCTCCAGCCCACCAACCCTCCCTCATCAGCATCAGGACCCGGCGCTGCAGACGCGCATCCATCACAGTATCCTGCTGCCCTCGCCTAGCAACCGCATCCTCGCGCGGCGGCGGGCGCCAGGGGTCAGAGGGCATGCTGCTCTATTGGCTGCACCGACTGTCGACGCCGGGTGGGACGTAGTCCTGACGCAGCTTCTCTCCGCCGGTGATCCCGAGCGAGGCTGGAGGTCCCAGCGACCCCACACAGGGGAATCTGAACGTGTCCGGTCCGCGTTTACTACAAGGGAAGAGGGGGGACCAAGGGAAGAGGGGGGGGGGCAAGGCACGTGAGTCCTGCGTTGCTGTAGGGAGACACGAGACGCCACTCGCACTGGAGGCTGCACATGACATCACATGGGTTGGTGGCTATAACAGAAATATCACATGGCTGGTGGCTATAACAGGGATATAGTATGGGCTGGTGGATAGAAGGATATAGTATGGACTGCTGGCCAGAACATTGATATGGTATGGGCGTGTGGGTATAATATGGGCTGGTGGCTATAAGATGGATATAGCATGGGCTGTGGCTTTACAAATGACAGTATCATATGGGGCCCGTAGACACAATCTCACATAGGCAAGTGGCTGTACAATGGCTATATGGAATGAGGAACTTCCCTGGACACAAACCGCTTGAACAGTTACACATTCATTGATAAAGCATGAAGCCCTGCGTATAACTCTAAATAGCTCAATACAACACTCTAGTATGGAACCGAGCTGTTATACACAATATTTTATGGGATGTACAGCAGCTATTAGTAATGGTTGGTATGTACACACAATATCACATAGCCTGGTAGTTCTGCAATGGCTATTAGGATGTATTTACAACAAGGGGTGGTGAGGGACAGAGTCTCTGAATTAAACAGAATACTCTCACCCAGTCAAGAGATCAGGGCTAGATCCAACACCGTTTTTTAGCTCACTGCACCATCCCAGTTTCAGAACCTGGCTGTATGCAAATTAGTCTGTTCCTGTCCCAGTGCATGATGGGAACAGGGCAAACCAAACTACAAAAGCCAATTCTTACACTGGGAAGGAAACAAGCTACCGGGGACCGGTTTCTGGCATTTCAGCCTCTTCGGCCCGGCTTGCTTGAATCCTGATGGTGCAATGAGCAAGGGACTCACATCTGAGTATACCCTTCCACGCTTAGGGTGGACAAAAATATTTACAACAAGGGGTGGTGAGGGACAGAGTCTCTGAATTAAACAGAATACTCTCACCCAGTCAAGAGATCAGGGCTAGATCCAACACCGTTTTTTAGCTCACTGCACCATCCCAGTTTCAGAACCTGGCTGTATGCAAATTAGTCTGTTCCTGTCCCAGTGCATGATGGGAACAGGGCAAACCAAACTACAAAAGCCAATTCTTACACTGGGAAGGAAACAAGCTACCGGGGACCGGTTTCTGGCATTTCAGCCTCTTCGGCCCGGCTTGCTTGAATCCTGATGGTGCAATGAGCAAGGGACTCACATCTGAGTATACCCTTCCACGCTTAGGGTGGACAAAAATATTTACAACAAGGGGTGGTGAGGGACAGAGTCTCTGAATTAAACAGAATACTCTCACCCAGTCAAGAGATCAGGGCTAGATCCAACACCGTTTTTTAGCTCACTGCACCATCCCAGTTTCAGAACCTGGCTGTATGCAAATTAGTCTGTTCCTTTCCCAGTGCATGATGGGAACAGGGCAAACCAAACTACAAAAGCCAATTCTTACACTGGGAAGGAAACAAGCTACCGGGGACCGGTTTCTGGCATTTCAGCCTCTTCGGCCCGGCTTGCTTGAATCCTGATGGTGCAATGAGCAAGGGACTCACATCTGAGTATACCCTTCCACGCTTAGGGTGGACAAAAATATTTACAACAAGGGGTGGTGAGGGACAGAGTCTCTGAATTAAACAGAATACTCTCACCCAGTCAAGAGATCAGGGCTAGATCCAACACCGTTTTTTAGCTCACTGCACCATCCCAGTTTCAGAACCTGGCTGTATGCAAATTAGTCTGTTCCTGTCCCAGTGCATGATGGGTTGAAATGCCAGAAACCGGTCCCCGGTAGCTTGTCTCCTCTCTGGTGAAGAATTGGCTTGGTAGTTTAGTCTGCCCTGTTCCCATGATGCACTGGGCCAGGGACAGACTGATTTGCATATAGCCAGGTTCTGAGCTGGGATGGTGCAGTGAGATAAATAACGGTGATGGATCAAGCCCTGATCTTTGGACTGGGTAAGAGTGGTCTGCTTAATTCTGACACTCTGTTCATCACCACCCCCTTTTCTGAATCATGGCTATTAGGATGGGCTGATGCCTTTATAATGCAGTTATGTCGGTGCCAACACAATGTCACTGACACTTGGGTCTGTACAATGAATATAATATGCAACAGTGACTACACGCACTATATTCTTTGGCGGACGGTGGTACCATGGATATAGTATGGCCTTGTGACTATGCACACGGTATGGGCTGGTGATCGTACAGCGTCTATACTACAGACTAGTGGCTGTACAACAAATATACTATGGATGGAAGCCACAGACAGACAGACAAAAAAAATAGTGCATTAGCGGTTAGATGCACAGTGGACATTGCCTGGGCTGGTTGCTGCACACAAAATATCACGGAGGCAGACAGGGGTACAAGGGCTACCTCATGGGCTTGTGGGTATGACCTTTACACGGCTGGTGGATGTATCACAGATAGAGTATGGGCCTGTGGCTATACACACAATTTCACAGGGCTTGGTACAGTGGATATATTGAGGGCTGGTGATTGCCCAATCAATAACCATGTTATAGTGGTTATAAGCACAATATTCCATTAGCAGTTTACTGTGCAATCAATGTAATATGAACCGGTTGCTGTAGACACAAGAGCACATAGGCTTGTGGCTATACACACAATATCACATGAGCTGGTACAATGAATATAGTAAGGGTTGGTAGCTGTATACAAACCATCGCAGATGCTGACAGGTGCACAAGGGCTATAGAATGGGCTTGCGGCTATACACTTCACAAGTGCTGGCAGGTGCACGATGGGTGTAGAATGGACTTGTGGGTATACACACAATATCATATGGGATGGTAGAATTGATAAATTGTGAGCTTGTGGCTATACACATAATATAACATGGTCTAGTGTCTGTAGAATGGCTAAAATACGAGCTGGTGGTTATGCAGACAATATCACATGGCCTGGTACAATTCATCTGGCGACTGTACAAACAATATTCCATGGGCTTATTGGACTAAGCTCAATATCCCACTGGCGTATGGCTGCACAGTCAATGTAGTGTGGACTGGTTGCTGTAGACTATATCACATAGGCTGGTAGGTGTACAATGCACATAGTATGGCCTTTTCGGTATAAACGCAATATCACATGAGGTCCAATGACTATTGTATGGGCTGGTGACTTTATAGGCAATATAACGTGGTCTGGCAAATCGACACAAGAAACATATGGAATGATGGACGTACACAAGCTACCTCTTGTGAGCTGGTGGTAGTAAGCAGAATATAGCATGCTAAGGTGACAGTACAGTACAAGGAATATCACATTTGTGGCTGTGCACAAGATATTGTACGTGCTTGAATAAGGGATTACGGGTCTACACACGATTAAATAGCGTGAGACTGCACAGTTTCCCAAGGGCTACACTACAACCTCCATTTAAATCACACTGCACTTATTTCTGCTCCCTGTAGTTCTCCCATGCTAAACACGCCCTTTTCTGGCACCGCGCTAGCAAAGCATACATTGGCCAGCAAAATGCAGATGGAATGAAAGGGGCAACCGGAGCATCTTTCATATGCAATTGTATCAAAAGGTCTTTCCCGAGACTTGGGTCTCTTCAGCTAGACCTAAAAAGTGACTACGCAGAGAACATGGTTTTCTTATTTTTGCAGCTGTGACATATGAATAGGACAGACTTCACAGAAAGGCATTTCCTTAGGTTGGCGGATGTTTGCCCAGTGTAGATAAACAGGACACGCCAGACAATGAGCTTGTTAATGCTTCTGGGTCAGTAGTCTGTGTCCTTCATTGTGGCCAACATGAACCTTTAAAACCAGTGGTGCCTGAAAAGCAGGAAATCTGGCAGACATTCAGACTGAAGCTTGCCGTAAAGAAGTTCCGTACACACCTCTGGTGACAAGCAAGGCTACGTACGCCATGTGTGGCCTTGGGCAAGACGCTCACCTACGCCAAGGCAGAGGTGCACAGTGTGCTGGGGAGATACTCCTAGAATATCACTAAGTGCTTAAAAGCCACAGATAGCACTGGGGAAAAAACGAATAATGCAGAGAACCTCACAGCAGAGAAAAATACAAAACACACTCTTCATCAGAGACAACCGAGTATAAAAACCTGGCTGCTCAAGCCATAACCAAGAGAGTGTAGGTTTTGTCAACAGTTTAACTTGGAAGAGACTGAGAGGCACCTTCGCCTACGAAGAGCTATGCAAAGCGCCCCATAAATACCATAGCACACGACTCCCAGCTTACAAAGACAGAACACCTACAGGAAACTGGAGGCCAGCCAGGAGCTCATGAAGCACTGGTATGATAAAAAGGCTAGTAGGCCTGAGTATACTCCAGGACAGTTGGTGTGGGTGTTGGAGCCTGTGGCTGCCAACGCCCCCTCCCTGACAAGTGGAGTGGGTCCTATCCGATCTTAGAAAAGAAAGGTGAGGTTACCTATTTGGTTGACCTTAGCACCCCCAGGAGCCCTCACAGGGTCCTGCATGTGAATAGATTGAAACCCCACCATGACAGGGCAGACCTGACCATGTTACTGGCCACTGATGAGGGTGTGGAGGAGGAAACTGAGCCTATGCCCGACTGCCTCTCCACTAATGTCAAGTCAAGTCAGAGAATTTATATAGCGCACTGCATACCCAGAGGGTCTCAAGGCGCTTAGAAAGGGGAGGAGGATTACTTGTCAAATATCCACGTTTTAAGTTGCTTTCTGAATGCTAGGTGGTTCTGGGTAAGGCGAAGGTAAGCGGGGAGTGAGTTCCATGTTTTAGCAGCCAGGTATGAGAAGGATCTGCCTCCCATGGTGGTCTTATTGATGCGAGGTACAGTGGCGAGGGCATGGCTGGAGGAACGTAGTTGGCGGGAGGGGGTGTAGAAGGACAGTCGTGAGTTGAGGCATTCGGGTCCGATGTCATAGAGTGATTTGTGTGCGTGGGTTAGCAGTCGGAAAGTGATTCTCTTATTGACGGGTAGCCAGTGGAGGTCTTTCAGGTGACCAGAGATGTGTTCGTTGCGTGGGATGTCTAATATGATCCTGGCTGAGGCGTTTTGGATTCGTTGGAGTTTCTTCTGGAGTTTAGCGGTAGTACCTGCGTAGAGGGTGTTTCCGTAGTCCAGTCGGCTTGTGACTAGAGCATGGGTGACTGTTTTCCTTGTTTCGGTGGGGATCCAGCGGAATGTTTTTTTGAGCATGCGAAGAATGTTGAAGCAGGATGAGGATACGGCGCTGACTTGTCTGTTCATTGAGAGTGAAGAATCCAGGATGACGCCTAGGTTCCGTGCGTGGTCTGTCGGGATGGGTGCTTTTCCAAGGGCTTCCGGCCACCAAGAGTCGTCCCATGCAGAGGGGGGATGTACCTAAGATGAGGACTTCTGTTTTGTCTGAGTTCAGTTTCAGACGGCTTTGTTTCACCCATTCGGCAACTTCTTTCATTCCTTCGTGTAGGTTGGTTTTGGCGGTGCTGGGATCATTGGTGAGAGAAAGGATTAGTTGAGTGTCATCCGCGTAAGAGATGATGTTGAGGTTGTGTTGGCGGGCGATGGCCGCGAGGGGGCTCATGTATACGTTGAAGAGGGTGGGGCTGAGTGAGGATCCTTGCGGTACGCCACAGATGACTTCAGTGGCCTCGGACTTGAATGGTGGAAGGCGGACTCTCTGGGTTCTTCCGATGAGGAACGAGGTGATCCATTCAAGTGCTTTTACTTGTATTCCGATGTTATTGAGGCGTTGTAAAAGGGTGCTGTGGCAGACTGTGTCGAATGCTGCAGAGAGGTCGAGGAGGATGAGGGCGACTGTGTCTCCATTGTCCAGTAGAGTTCGAATGTCGTCTGTTGCTGCGATGAGGGTGGTCTCAGTGCTGTGTTTTGCTCGGAAGCCAGATTGCTCGGAGTCGAGGGATTTGTTGGCTTCGAGGAAAGCGGCGAGCTGGTTGTTGACAGCTTTCTCGATGACTTTGGCCGGGAATGGAAGGAGCGAAATGGGGCGGTAATTTTTGAGTTCGGTGGGGTCCGCTGTGGGTTTTTTCAGAAGGGCGGTGAGTTCAGCGTGTTTCCAGTCTTCCGGGAAGGTGGCGGAGTTGAAGGAGCAGTTGATGACGTCTCGGAGGCACGGTGCTATGACGGAGTCTGCTTTGTTGAAGATGTGATAAGGACATGGGTCTGTGGGGGATCCTGAGTGGATGGAGTTCATCAGGCGGATGGTGTCCTCGGTGGAGATTGGGTTCCAGTCGTTAAGGGTGTTCACGGGGGGAGAATGTTCAGCAAATGGTTGGGTGGGTTGGTCTCGGGGTTGGATGTCGAAGCTGTTGTGGATGTCTGCAATCTTGTTGTGGAAGAATGAGGCTAGGGAGTCGCAGAGGGCTTGAGAGGGGGTGATGTCGTTGGAGTTGGCCGAGGGATTGGAAAATTCCTTGACGATGTTGAAAAGTTCCTTGCTGTTGTGGGCGTTGTCGTCAAGTCGATCCTTGAATGCTGTTTTCTTGGCCTTTCGGATTAGTTGGTGGTGAGTGCGGGTGGCGTTTTTGAAGGCGTCCTTGGTGCTAGTGGTTGGGTCTTTTTTCCAGGCCTTTTCAAGGGAGCGGCAGAGTTTCTTGGACTTCTTAAGATCATCGTTGAACCATGAGGCATTCTTGCTGCCAGGTTTGCTTTGACGTTTTTTCAGTGGTGCTAAGGTGTCGGCAGTGTTGGATAACCATAGGGTGAGGTTGGCGGCGGCTTGGTTTGGGTTAGAAGAGTGGGCTGGGGTGTTTAGAAGGAGCGATGCGGAGATCTGGTCGGTGGTGATTTTGTTCCAGTTTCTTTGCAGAGTTGGTTGGAGGTGGTTGGTGGGTTTTGGCTTGTTGTAGGTGAAGTGAACGCAGCTGTGGTCAGTCCAGAGGAGCTCCGTAGTGTGGCTGAAGGAGACATGATTGCTGGAGGTGAAAATGGGGTCGAGTGTGTGACCTGCGATGTGGGTGGGGGAAGTGACTAGTTGTTTAAGTCCGAGGTTGGCGAGGTTGTCCAAGAGGGTGGTGGTGTTGCGGTCGTTGATCTTTTCAAGGTGAAAGTTGAGGTCTCCCAGAAGGATGTAGTCTTTGGAGGGGAGCGCGTGTGGAGTGATGAAGTGATGAAGTCCGTGATGTCTTCACTGAATTTTGCGCGGGGTCCTGGTGGTCTGTAGAGGAGGGTGCCTCTGAGTGTGGTTTTGGGGTCGATGTGGATCTGGAAGTGAAGGTGTTCGGAGTTGGCGAGGTTGGCGTCAGAGTTGGTTGAGATGCGGATTGATTTCTTATGGACGATAGCGATTCCTCCTCCTGTGTGGCTGGTACGGTCTTTGCGAGTGATCTTATAGTCTTCAGGGATGGCAATGGTGATGTCTGGTGCGGAGGAAGCGTTCATCCATGTTTCCGTTAGGAAGGCGATGTCTGGAGAAATGGTGTCTAGTAGATTCCATAGGTCGATGGCGTGTCTGTGGACCGAGCGGGTGTTGAGAAGGATGCATTGTAGGTGGTTGGGGTCGGGAGTCTGTGGTGTGGTCGTAGCGGAGATGTTGTCGGTGCCGCTGAATTTGCAGGAGTAGCAGGAGAAAGGTCCATGGGTGTGTCCAGGAGCGGCTTGGACGCAGGTGGGGGAGCGGCCGGGGTTAAGGGCTAGGAGGGTGGCGGCATCGTAGGTAATGCGGGAGGGTTGGGCAGCGCGAGGGGCAGGGGGTCTGGCGCTGGGCGCGGTCCAGGCGCGGACGGGCGTAGACGGGCTTACCTTTGGCGCACCTTCGGCGCGGGTTGGGCGCGAACGCTGCGCGTGAACGCTGCACGCGGGAACTCCTGTCATATATGGAAAGTGGAGGGGGGAGGGGCGAGGGCGGCTCAGCTGAAACGCTATAGAATCCTTGCGCTATGTAAATAGATAAGTAAACAACACTGAAACGCTATGGAGTTCTGGCGCTGTTTAAATAAATAAATAAATGAGCAACACTTCGTCAAAAGCAGCTTTGCAGTACGATACCGCCTTTCAGCAGCAAGCAGGCAGGGGAGCGACCTCTCGAGGCAGGAGCGAGGAGTGGATGTGAAAGATGGGTCAGTGGAGGGAGTTGTGCTCTCTCCCAAGTTGACAGATCAGCAGCACAGAGACTGTAAGCAGGTGCTGGAGCACTTTGCAAGCCTGTTCTCTCTGACCCCAGGCATCACTGAGTGGTGTGTGCACCACATGGACACTGGTGACAGCCTACCTGTCAACAATAAACTGTACAGGTTGTCTGACCATGTCAGAGCCAGCATTAAAGATGAGGTTGCTAAAATGCTGGGGGTAATTGAACCGTCCCAGAGTCCATGGGCCAGTCCAGTGGCACTGGTACCTAAACCTAATCCTCAGGGGGGACCCAAGGAGTTAAGGATCTGTGTGGACTACAGAGGTTTGAATGCAGTCACAAAGACGGACGCTCACCCTATACCTAGAGATGATGAGCTCATTGATAGGCTAGGGGCTGCTAAGTACCAGAGTATTTTTGATTTGACTTCAGGTTACTGGCAGATTGCCCTCACTGATGGAGCAAAGGAGAGGTCAGCATTCTCCACACCAGAGGGACATTATCAGTTCAAGGTAATGCCCTTTGGATTAAAGAATGCACCTGCCACCTTCCAAAGGTTGGTGAAAAGGGTCTTGTCTGGGTTGGAATAGTTAAGTGCAGCTTACCTGGATGATATAGCGGTTTACAGTTCTACCTGGGGCGGGGTGGGGGGGGGGGGGTGTCACTTAAACCACCTAAGGGAAGTGCTTCAGGCCATGCAGCAGGCAGGCCTAACTATTAAGGCAAGCAAGTGCCAAATAGGGCAGAGTTCTGTGGTGTACCTGGGCCACCTGGTAGGTGGGGACCATGTACAGCCACTCCATAACATAACATAACAGGTATATTTTTAAAGCGCACGATTACCCGAAGGTGTCCTGGCGCTGAATAACAGATGTTTGTTGTTACCCAACTCAATGGTACTCATTTTATTGACCTCAAATGGATGAAAGGCTGAGTAGACCCGCCGGGATTTGAACCGAGGATCATGAGGTCGAACACAGGCCCCTGCAGTGGCTGCTTTAGTCCACTGAGTCTCCAAGAGAAAATCCAAACTATTTTGGATTGCACAGCTCCTGTTACCCAGACTCAGGTCAGGGCATTACTTGGAGTGACAGGGTACACCAGATTGAAGTATATATTTTAGGGACCCTCTGAATTTAAGAAATTAATTTCTAGCCTGAGAGCTCTCTTCGTATGAAAAACCCAGCTCCTGGCACCGAGGCCGAGCGCCTATAGAACACCGGCTCGCTTCCAGGAGCTCTCAAAGGGGTGATTACAAGTAATTGCTCCGAATGGCCGGGCTGAGGGCTTCTTACTGCAGCCTGAAGGGCGGATGGATCCGCAACGAGTGCGGAAGGACAATCAGTCTTTGGACTCTATTTCGAAGCCTGGTCCTCGATGTGGGCGGGCTGGTTGGTGCTCAGCCGAGGCGCTCAGCACTTGCACGGCGCTCCACGACTAGTGCCCTCCCTGGCACATCTGCCGGAAGGGGGCGGCGAGACCTAGCGCGCAAGGATGGCAGCCGGGGGTCATTACTGAGCCATTGTCGTTGAGGAGGGCAAGGCCTGTCTGTGCCAACAGGGGGCTGCTTCGGTACAAGGCTGCCATGAGAGAAAACATGCCCTGGCACCCGCCAATGATGCAAGCTGCATTGGCACAGCCCGGTGCCAAACCCACGACATCCTGAATGCCGGAGAGAGGTGCCAAGCTAAGGACGGCACATTTCTACAGCCATCACACAGCAACCCCACAGGTGCACTCTCAATGCCCTGGTGCAAAGTGAAAATCATGTGCAGGGCTGAGCAAGCAGTGTATGCCCCCACCCCACCTCAAATTAAGCACCTTTCACCAGGTTCTTTCTTCTGCCTTTTACTGCCTGCAAACCTCACGTGCCTGTTTCATCTCTTTTCTCCCATCTCCTCTGTTGCCCTGTTCTTTCAGACACAACAACCTCATCAGAATCCGGACGCCCGTCACTTTCGTGCATCCAGAATCCTCATCTTCGTCACTCCTTTCACACTTCAGCTATTGCTCTCCTCTGGTCCTCCTCCATTTATAGCTCACCCCCAATAACCCGACAGCTTCTCTTGGTTTCCATCTGACTTTAAACTCCGCGTTCCTCGCGCTTCTATGGCCACCCTTCCTACCTTCTGCTGCCTTCATTTTAATCCATTATTCTCACTTCCTACGTATTGTTTTTAAATGTACCCATTTTCTTGCCCTCCTCCACAACCCCATCTGTTTTGACTCGTGGTTTCAATCTACTTCCTCCTTACGGAAAGCGAGGGCCACCCCTTTCACCAGTCTGCACCTCAGGTTCTATCCACATTGGTGGGTGCATTTACCCACCTTAACCGTGGGCCCAAGCATCCATTGAGACTAAAAAGACACCATCAGACTGCAGAGGGCAAGCATTAGGATTACAAGTGTTTTTGGGTTGGAACAAAACTACCCCACTCTTTTCAAGATTTGTTCCACCTTAACTCAGAACCATTGTTCCTAGACGGTTAGCACCAGTGTGGCCCAAGCTACACGACCCTAAAATCTTGTGAGCACCTAATGGTAAGAGGGAGTCAGCCAAAGTCCAACAGAATCAAGACGCAGTCCTCAGAATCCTGATTGTACCTGAAAAAGGTGCATCTGCTCACATCACATCTCATGAATGGTAGGTCTGAAGACTACCACCATTTCTCTCAACTTTGTACCCTAAAATCAGTTTATGGTGTTTAATAAAGTGTTACGTCTTCCCAATAAATAACACTGGTGTGGTAGTCATATTTTGTGAGTGCTTAATAATTCTTAAATTTGAATTGGCATCCATCTGTGAACTGTCTCCCATGAACAAGGCTCGTCTCCTCGATCAGCCAATCCCAGTGAGCCACGAAAGCCAACACAATCCTACTCATATACAAAATATAAAATGCATATTCAGAAAAGAAGAACCGTTGAATCCTTACTGATCTTTCGGGAACAAAATAAACTTTTCTCTTCAAACAATATCTAGCCTAAGACTGTTCTCCTTGAGACATCAATTTATCTTCAGTTGAAGATCCGGTCTCAAGCATCTCTGCTCTTGAATATCCCTACGCTAGTCCTCACCGCAAGACACTGAAGAGTCGATTAACATCCATCGGAATATAGCTTTGATTGCTCTATCTCGTTCTATGCAATGATGTACAGCGGCTTCACCTTGTTGGACATACAGCCCACAAATACCCTCAGATACATTCAATACCACTGGGGGTACCTAAAACTGTAAAGATCTGGGGAAAGTCTCAAGAGTGCGCGACACCATCAAGGTGCTCTCGGTTCACCCAATTGTCTACAGTTCCTGCACATCATGGGAGAGGCGCTCCTCGCGGACCACCTCATTGATGCAAAAGTCGCTGGCTCTTGAGAACTCAACAAACTGGATCCTTCGCAACTCTACCAGCTCGGTCTCCATCCTGGACACACCCTGCGGCTTGTTATGTATATTAGTAGAGCGCACTTTCACCTGCGAGGGTATCCTGGTGCTGAGCAGGTGTGTGCGCCAGCCCTGCCCTATTGTAGGTTTGCTAATTGAAAAGCCGGGTTTTCAGCTTCATGCGGGACTCAAGAAGAAAGTAAGAGGCTCTGATGCGTAGTGGGAAGTTGTTCCACACTTTAAGAGTGATGAAAAAAATAGTCCTCCTGATGTAATTCAATGTATGTGTGGGATGTGTGAGTCGGTGCCCTGAGGAGTGGCGGTCTCTGAGTGGATGGTGGAAGGAGATGAGACTGTTCAAGTAGATGAGGCCCGAGTAGTCTAGTGCCTTGAATGTGTGTGTGAAGAGTTTTAATTAAGCACGTTTGTGCATCAGGAGCCAGGGTAGTTCCCGGAGGCGTGGTGTGATGAGAGTTCCGTTCAAAAGGTTGAGGATGAGTCTGGCGGCCGAGTTCTGGATGGTTTGTAGTCTTCTAGTGAGTTGCTTGTTGATCCCGGTGTGGAGGGCGTTTAGCGCCCGTACCTGCCCCAGGGTCTCCTTCTATCCTGTGCCATCCAATGATGCCCTGCCTGGCGACAACAGTGATGCTGCCGGCGTTGATGCCGGTTCGAAGGTCAAGTTGCCCGCGTGCGCTGCTCGTGGAGGGTAATGAGAAGGAGGCAATTACGGCGAGAGGCTTTTGACAGCCCCGTCAGCGGCTTGCTGAGGAAATGATGAATACGGCAAGCAGCTACTTACCAGAAATGAAATGACTGGCATGATTTTATTATTTTTAGTTACTCTGGGCTCTCGGGCCAGAGTCCACGCGCAGGCGACTTCTGCCTTCATTTTCTCAGAGACCTCAATCAGTCGCAGCAGGGGAATATTATTTCTCATTTAAATACCTGTTAATAGATGTTATTCAGCCTTGAGAGTAAAACACTCCAAGGGTAAACAGCAGAGAGAGATGGCAGAGAGGTCTGGAGAGAGGCAGACAACTGCAAGTGGCGGCCGCGACGCTGGGCGATGGGGCTTTCTAATAATGTAATGCATTTCCATCGCTTAAGCAGGGAGCTGTATTGCTTCTAAGCACTCATTTCAACTCCAGTCTCCAGTTCAAAGGTCTTGTTAATACCACACAATACTCCTATCCTGCACCTCTGCGTCAGCTTTAAAATACTTATGTTACTTGGGAAATTGTGCAGAAAACAAAGCAAATTGTCACTTATTAAAACCCACAGTGCGACAGCACTTAATTACAGAGCAGGATTCCCAAAAGTAGAAGTCCATCTTGGTAGGACTAAGATACAGGACCTGCAGGTAAAATGCAACTATTCACAGCAGGCGCGCGACCACATGGACTATTTTAGGGGGAAATGGATGGTGACTTGAATCAAAAAGCACCACGGTGTAGTCTTTGCCTTCATCCTCCCATGATCCTTCACTCCTCTTCTGAGATTCAATGTTTCACAGCGGAGCCCTGAACGGGAAGGATTCTGGGCTTACACCGGCCACAGACCACTGCATCTGATGGCCAGGTCTGAAGTGGCCGCATGGAGAATATGGATTCTGCAAGGTCTGCAGCTCTGAGTCGCTGGATCCAGAAAAGTGCCATCAGACACTCAGTAGGCCTTAGGTAGCCAGATGTGGGTGATTTATTTCAAACCAAGTGGTGGGCGGAAATCATGTCGCTGCCCCAGCCCTGCCAGTCTGCTGAGTAACTTCCCAGTGGAGCAGCTGGACTCTGGACACCTACATCAATAGTAGCACTGACTATCTAATAAGGGTTATTCAAATGCTTACTCCTTTTTGTAGGGGCCCAGTCAGTACGGTAACAGGTTCTACTTGCCCCTTCTTTATCCTACGTACATACACACATATGAAACATATGAACAAGCATGTAAACTATGGGGGCCTGCGATGCATTAACTGCTTCATCATTTCTGGACTTGGACACTCCCCAAAGTCAGAGAGAGAGAAAAAGGATACATTTTCCCGACCACACATTTCCCTCAGCTTTGCATTCAATTTGAATGAATTTGCTTGTACAGTTTGCTTGTTGAAATGTGTGCCGACAGCTCCTGTCTGTCGTAGGTGGTGGTCTGCTCATGTTTTTTCACATGGTGTCTTTAAAAAAAATATTTTCTTTGCCCATTGCTTCAAAATTCTCCTTCTGTTGGCCGGGGGGGTGGTGGGGAGGGATAAGTCAACACAGTAATGGAGCTGGTTTTCAATGCCTCTTCTTTGATTGACAGCACATCGCTCTTAAGCTAATGTTTCATTATAACTAGGGCTCCCGGTTTTATGGTATTTTTTTTTTTGCCATTTCTGTCTGTATTTATCCATATTCATTTTTTTGCTAATTTTATCTGTATTTATCCATATTTTGGGCTTTTTTGTGGAAAAATTAAGCTGAAATTAGTATATTTCCCCATATATTTAACCAATAAATATGCACTCCTACTTGAATGTCTGCCAGGTTTCAGTGCTAGGAACACCCGCTGAAGTTAAATCATTGCACTTATATGAAAACATGCAAATTACAATATCAGCCTTGTGTATCTACTGCTGTAAAAGCCTCTTCACTAAAATTCCTTTTTTTTTAACCCCCTTATCTATCAATCCACACATCTATTGGACTGGTAGTCATGGCAGACAGTATTTAGAATTACTCAAAAAGCAAACCAATTTCCACATTTAAAAATAAATACAAACAAAAAAATGAATGTTTTCTATCTGTATTCAACTGTAAAAAAACAGTAAAAACTGAAAACAGAGATCCTTTATTATAATCACCGCTTTAGCGCTTGTTCTGCTGTAGCTTCACATGCAATGCACTTTGTCGCCATCTAGTGTTATGCCCAGAGTACTACAAGCTGCTATCTGCCCTCTCCCCACCATATATTAGGAGGTTCGTCCTGCCATCGCCTACAGTTTTAGGGTATCTGATAAACTTTCAGCAGCAGGCCCCCCTTGCATTGATGTGGGGTGTGCTCTCTCTACTTCTGAAGCAAGAGATCCTGTGCATGTGTGTACATAAGTGTGACGTGGTCATGGATTGCCTTGTTCGTCTTCTAGAAGTGCTACCCTGGTGCACCTGTGCCCCAAACGCTGATACAGTCCTTGATGGGTTTTTGTTAGCGTAAAAAAGTCTTATTTCACTTTGCATTTTATTTCCAGGCTTTTTGACTTAAGCGCACGTATCAGTACTACAGGGATCACATACTGAGATGGTGCACAATCACCACTAGTGTTTGTCCACTCAAGAAAATTAATCCCCCTCTAGGAGTCTTCAATAAGTGTACCCTTATCTAACAGACCCTCACTAGATGTCTATCCAGAAAGTGATGGTAACTTACTGTGATGCTGTCAGAGTCAAAGGGCATATGTCACTTCCCATGATGTCATTGTACGGGCAAAGGTTGTTTGTGATGGGCCTTCCGAAGCCCCTTGCACTATGGTGAATTAACACCACGTCAGTCTACACCACCGCTAACCTTACGTCATCTCTGGCTTTGGCTGTCGACTAGGCGCCCCCCTGGTCTGAAGTCTTCGAACACCAGAGCGTAAACCACACCACCACCCCTTCCAAAGATCTGGTCGACGCATGACTTCTGGGCAGGGCCCCGGTGCCTACCTGCTTATCCGTCATGGCGTACAGGTACTGGCGATCGGGGCTTAGCACCAGGTCGCGGAGGATGGGGCTGCCCTCGTGCACCACCACATTCTCATACTGCATGGTCTGAGGCTCCCTGGGGTTCGACAAATTCACCAGGATCTGGGAGTAATAAGAAAGCACACATTAGAGACATGTATGACGGAGAAAAGTTCATTATATACAGATTTATAACCATGCATTGTGTCAATATATTCAATTCAATTCAAATATCTTTATTCGATTGTAAACATTACAATCATAAAAGCACAATTCCTCAACAAACAATAAAAAAAACAGTTCGGATATTTCACAAGTACAAAATGTCTTTAGGCAATATAAAAGACAGGAGCAACGGGCAGCATAGACATTTTAAAAAAATATATATATATAAAAAATATAAATCATTTCAGTGCAATAAAAGATTAAAAATGCCTGTAGGCATTAGCAGCATAGTTATCCCTCCATACTTTTCCTGAAGGTGATCAATCGCTAATTTCAGGAAGTTACAAACAAATAAGGTGTGTCAATATACAGCTAAATGTGTACACGAGGCCGACATTCACAAGGAAATGCATAGATCAAGAGTACAACGTTCTTCTTAAGTGGTTGAGGATATTGTGCAGCTGAGGTGTGCCCCATGACCCATATAAACATTTCCCTGTACTATAGACGTCTATATAAATATGTATTGCTAGACCAACTGATATATATTTACAAGCAAGCTTGTTTTCCTTTTTAAACCAACAGATGCCAAAATCTGCTAAAATCACACAATCTTGTCTTCCCATACAAATCTAGAGTTCGCGGAAACCAGAGTTTAAAACAGGGCATCTAAGTATCGACAACTGGGTTACTGCCCTACAACAGACACCATCTACATTGTAGGCTTCCACATGTACATGTTATTTACATATTAACGAGCTGTTCATGAGAACAATGTTCACAATCCTCTCAGAAGAAGGCCAACCAATATCATTTCGATGTTAATTTTATTTGGAGCCGCACACAATTAGTGGCCTCTAATTTAATGCTTCGAGCTGGGGTGTCCAACAAATGTCCAGTTGGGCCACATCCATGCCCGATTTTCAGAATAACCTGTGTGCAAATAGGCTGCACTTAAATTGTGTGGCGTTTTTAAACTATACCTTTTCAATCCGAATAAACTCGCATGTCCACCGCTCGAAATGTATTTCATATCTCCATATACTAATTCACCACTAATCCTCTGAGTTCCGGAGCAGCGTGTTACTCCCTGAAAAAAGCGCTTTGACGCCTCGTCACGGGTAGTAAGCGCTTCTTTAATGCAATTTCATTCATCTCACACCCATAGCCTGAAAATCTGGCGTGGGCCTGTCTCCCCTCGACCTAGGCTGGACGTGCGTGGCTTAGACAAATCTCACGCATGCGCTCTGCACGTGCCCTGGCGGGCGCGCTCAATAGTCTGGTGTGATACGGCTTCCATCGCCCATAGAGCTCTTAAAGTTAAGGCAGTAAAGCTGCCACGGCGTGCCATGCTGACACCACGCTCTGCATCCGCCCGAGGGGATGGGGCGCGGTTGCCACGGCAACGCCATGCAATATGTAGCACCTTCGCCTGCATCCAATGGCAGGCGCTGGGAGCGCGTTTATCAGTGATCAAAGGAAGAAAACATGTTTACCAAGGCCGGATCCCCCTCGAGTGGAGTTCTGTTCAGAAGTAATTAGAAATGCTTCATATTAGAGCCCTCGACGTCGCAGGATACGCGCCGTGGTACCCGAGACGCCACCGCAAGCTGCACCGTGAACCGGGCCTGACATCCGAGACGTCGTGGGGTGAAGAGCCCTCGAGCCGACATATCACACGGCTGCTGACTGTACAAGGGGGGGCTGCTCTGGAGCAGTGCTCTGACGCCCCAGGACAGTGTAGAGGGGTTACAACAGTGTCTGTATAGCGCTGCGCCTGGCAATAACATCTCCTTCTGACGCTATGTGCAGACCCCGGACTGTGGTTTCGATTCATCCAGTGTCTTGGTCTCCACTGGTGAATGAATGAAGATGACCCGGACGGTGTAGGTGACAAAACCCCCCCCGAGTGGGAGTGTAGAAGGTCAGGTGGTTGTTGAGGTACTTGGGGCCCAGGTCGTGGAGGCCTTGTGTGCGTGGGTGAGGAGTCTGAACGTGATCCTCTTGCTGACGGGGAGCCAGCGTAGGTCTCTCAGGTGTCCGGGGATGTCCAGGATGAGTCGTGCTGAGGCGTTCTGGATGCGTTGGAGTCTTTTCTGCAGTTTGGCTGTGGTTCCGGTGTAGAGGGTGTTTCCGTAGTCCAGTCGGCTGGTGACGAGTGCCTGGGTGACAGTCTTCCTGGTTTCGGTGGGTATCCATCGGGAGATCTTTCGGAGCATGCGTAGGATGTTGAAGCATGACGAAGAGACGGCGTTGACTTGTCTGGTCATCGAGAGGGAGGAATCCAGGATGAAGCCCAGGTTGCGCGCGTGGTCCGTTGGTTTGGGTGCGCTGGGCAGGGGGCTACCAGGAGTCGTCCCATGCGGAGGGTGATGATCCCAGGATGAAGACTTCCGTCTTGTCTGAATTGAGTTTCAGGCGGCTGTTCTTCATCCACTCGGCTACGTCTTTCATCCCTTCGTGTAGGTTGGTTCAGCTGGGTGTCGTCGGCGTAGGAGATGATGTTGAGGTTGTGTTGGAGTGCGATGGCCGCGAGGGGGCTCATGTAGATCTTGAAGAGGGTGGGGCAGAGAGATGATCCTTGTGGTACGCCGCAGATGACTTCGGTGGCCTCGGATCTGAACGGGGGGAGGCGGACTCTCTGGGTTCTTCCGGGGAGGAACGAGATGATTCACTCCAGTGCCTTCTCTTGGATTCCGACGTTGTTGAGGCGCTGCACTAGGGTGTGGTGACAGACAGTGTCGAACGCTGCGGAGAGGTCCAGGAGGATGAGGGCTGCTGTTTCCCCGTTGTCGAGTAGAGCTCGGATGTCGTCAGTGGCTGCGATGAGGGCTGTCTCAGTGCTGTGGTTGGCTCGGAAACTGGATTGCGAGTGGTCGTGGGATCCATTAGTCTCGAGGAAGGCCGCCAGCTGTCTGTTGAGGGTCTTCTCAATGACTTTGGCAGGAAAAGGGAGGAGCGAGACGGGGCGGTAGTTTTTGAGGTCGGTGGGGTCCGCTGTTGGTTTCTTCAGTAGGGCGCCGAGTTCGGCATGCTGCCAGCTCTCCGGGAAGGTGGCGGTGTTGAAGGAGCAGTTGATGTCCCGGAGATGTGGTGCGATGACGGAGTCGGCCGTGTTGAAGACGTGGTGGGAGCAAGGGTCGGTTGGTGGTCCGGTGTGGATGCTGTTCATCGTGCGGATGGTGTCTTCTGTGCTGACCGGGTCCAGGCGTGGAGGGTGGTGGTGGGGGGCATCTTTTCAGTGGTAGGGTACGTGGGCTGTGTGCTGAAGCTGCTGTGTATGTCTGCGATCTTGCTGTGGAAGAACAATGCAAGTGCGTTGCAGAGGTCTTGCGAGGGGGTGATGTTGTTGTTTCCGGCGCTCAGGTTGGAGAGCTCTTTGACGATGCTAAAGAGCTCCTTGCTGTTGTGGGCGTTGTTGTCTAGATGTTCCTTGAATGCGGTCTTCTTGGTGGTGTGGTTAAGCTGGTGGTGTTTGCGGGTGGCGTGCTTGAGGGTGGTCATATTGTCTGTAGTCGGGTCGTTGCGCCAGGCTCTCTCAAGGGTACGGCAGTTCCTCTTAGAGCTTTTGAGTTCGTCGGTGAACCAGGGGACTCTCTTGCTGCCGGGCCTGCTGGGGCGGTCTTCAGTGGAGCCAGGTCATCTGCGCAGATGGTGATCCACTGTGTGAGGTTGTTGGCTGCTCGGCTGGGGTCCGTTGATCTTGCGGGGGTGATCTGGGTCAGGGATGTGGTGAGCTGATCGGAGGTGATCTTGTTCCAGCTCCTGCGGGGACCCTGTTGGGGGTGGTGGTGAGTCGTGGTCTTTCGGAAGCTGAAGTGGACGCAGCTGTGGTCTGTCCAGTGAAGTCCAGTGGCGTGACTGAAGGAGATGTACTTGCTGGATGAGAAGACTGGGTCAAGCGTGAGTCCGGCGTAGTGGGTGGGGGTTGTCACCAGTTGCTTGAGTCCGAGGTTGGCGAGGTTGTCCAGCAGTGTGGTGGTGTTGCTGTCATTGTTGTTCTCCAGGTGGAAGTTGAGGTCCCCTAGGAGGATGTAGTCGGCAGAGGGGAGGGCGTGCGGGCTGAGGAAGTCTGCGATGTCTTTGCTGAAGTGTGTGCGAGGTCCAGGGGGTCTGTAGATGAGGGTGCCTCTGAGGGTGGTCTTGATTGATTGATTGGGGTCGGTGTGGATCTGGAAGTGCAGGTGTTCGGCGGCTGTGAGGGTGTTGTCTGTGTTGGTCGTGATGCGGATGGTATTTTTGTGGACTATGGCGATGCCTCCTCCGGTCTGGTTAACGCGGTCCCTCCGGGTGATCTTGTAGCCGACCGGGATGGCGATGTTGGGCGCTGAGGAGGCGTTCATCCAGGTTTCCGTGCGGAAGGCGACGTCTGGAGATATGGTGTCGAGCAGGTTCCAGAGTTCTATGGCGTGTCTGTGGACGGAGCTGGTGTTGAGCAGGATGCACTTCAGGTGGTTGCTGCTGGTGGTCGGTTTTGCAGGTGACGTGCGGGTCCGGAGGCAGGTGAACTTGCAGGTTCGGCAGGTGAAGGGTCCGTGGGTGCGTCTCGGGGTGGCTTGGTAGCAGCCGGGGCTCTGGCCGGTGTGGAGTGCGTTGAAGGTGGCACCGTCGTACGTTCGGCGGGTAGGCTGGAATCTGCGGGGGCCAGGGGTTCTGGCGCTGGGTGCGGTCCAGGCGCGGAGGGGCACAGACGGGCTTGCCTTTGGCGCACAATCGGCGATATGAGACATATTCATAGGAAGAGCAATGACAACCAGAGTTCGTGTTATCTGGATGAAGGGGGCACATGAGAAAGACTCGGGATAACAGTAGTGAAAACACAAGGATGACGCTGGACCACAAGGGTCTGTATACAGAGGAGACAAAAGAAGGACCAGGGATTATTTTAAGGTCACATTCTGCCTTTGGAGATGTCCCTGCATGAATGAATTCTGTTAGCGCCTCCTAGTGGCTGCTCACTCAAACGCAGCTCAAATTACCAAGCCTACGAGAGGGTCTCGATGAAACTCTTTTGCAGTCAATGCATGCAGGGGGTCCCTGCCTCTCATGCTTCCAGAGGTATTCAGATTCTGGGGGGGTGTCTCTGCCTCTTATGCCTCCTGAGCTGATCTGATCCGGAAGCGTCTCTTTGCCTCTCATGCCTCCAGACAAAGTGCAATCTGACCCGGCAGGGTGTCTCGGACGCTCATGCTTCCAGAGGTGATCAGATCTGAAAGGGTCTCCCATGCCTCCAGACAGAGGTGATTAGATCCGGGGTGACTCCGGAGAGACAGCTGTGAGCATCAGAGAGCTGTCAGTGATCCTCGCTCTCTGGAGAGACAGCTGTGAGCACCGGAGCGCTGTCCGTGAACCTCCCTCTCTGCATTAGACGGCGGGTTCACCGAAGGTTCACGAAAAGGTGTCCCCAATGGCGTCTGAACTTGCAGCCCTGGTCCATTCCTCCCAGGATGAAAATCGTGTTAAGCGCTGCTAAATACACTCCCGCTACATCATGGCGCTGTAACCGAATTAAATGACCCCCGGTAACGAGGACAAGAGCCGGGAGGCCACATCCTCACCGGATAATTCCATAACACAATTGACACCCCCAGACCACAAACACATCTTCCGGATAATGCAATATCCTGCGCGCCTAATACAGCCCGCAGCCGCCTCGCCAACACGCGGCCTCGGCACCCCGGGGAGTCTGCCGGGGAGGGTGGGGGGACAGGACCACGGTTATTAAACAATAGAAAAGGGGGAAACACGACCTGTTTTATTAGCTTAGGAGAAAGGATGAGCAAGGCAGCCCTCACTTCAGGGGGCGTGCACACTGGCCATAGAAGGGTGCAGAGGCACCAGCTTGGGAAACAAGCATTTGCAATGCAATAGATCTCCAATTTACGCAAGACCAATTGCATTGCAAATGTTTTGCAGCTTGGCATCACGGACAACGGTAGGGAGGGCGGAAGGGCGGGGGCGTGAGAAGCCACGGACATCAGGAGGGCGGGGAGGCACGGACAACGGGAAGGCAGGCAGGGGGGTGGAGGAGGAGCAGGGCTCGAGTCGGGGTACCACGCGGGTGGACGGTGTCCGCCCACTTATTTTACAGGGGGGACACCGTCCCCCCCTGCCAAACAGCTGGACTTCACTCTTTGGCCCCTCTGGGACGAGGAGCTCGGCAGCTTTCGTGACGTCACTTCCTGTTGTGACGTCACTTCCGGAGACAGCGCCCCCCCTACTTTTTTTTTTACGACTTGTGCCCTGGGGAGGAGAGAAGGCACGGACAACGGTAGGGAGGGTATAAGGCACAAAACATGTAAGCAGCGGTTTCTCGTCTGCAGCCCCCCCAACTCCGTTCCAGCCCGGCCGAGGAGAGGAAGCAGTCCACCACTGGCATTCCGCGCACCCGCCGCCCCTGCTGGAGCATTATCTAGGCTATTTCAAAAGTGAAAGAGGGTATGGCCGCTAAATGAAAGCGTAGCACGTCCTCCGCCTAATGGAGAAATGCAATACAGGAAATAGGACACGCCCCGTGTAACATCCAAGTAAAGGGGCCAGTAGCCATGGGAGGATACAATGACTGTACTAAGGAGGAACTAACAAGCCTCATAATGCATCAGAAGGCACCATTTACATAGGACAAAAACAAGCCAATGAAAAATAAGGGTGGGGGAGTGGGCGAAGCTTATCTCCGTACTGAACTACCACAGCTCTTCGCAGAGCAACGCTGCTCATGCTCGACCTAAAAAAAAGAGCAGGCCAATGACTTTTCATTATCATTCATGTGGGACAAACACCAGACTATGCTGGCAGGGTGTGGGATGTGAGCTCGAGAGCAGCAGCAGGTCAGCTAGGCTGGTGGAACTGCAAAGGCGAAGCCAAGGGCCGCCACCACAAAGATGGCCGCAGCGGTAGTACGTGGACCAAACCAATCACGCACGCCAGACATCTGCTTTGGTGCTAACCCCGTCACCCAGGGAACCAGTTTGACTGCTTTACTGCAGCGCCTGCTTATTGGAAGGCTGAAATGGGCACATGGCCATCTCAGTAGCAGCCACCAGAGCGCTCCACCTGGTAAATCAACCAAAAAGTATTTGTATAGCGCTGCACTGAAATTACTAGGGGTATTTGGGCGCTGAGGAAACCCGGTCTCGGTCGAACAGCCAGTCTTGAGTCTCTTTCTTAAGTCTGCTGGGAGGATGCAGTATGGAGGTAGAGGGGCAGGTCGCTCCAGGTCTTGGCGGCGATGTAGGAGAAGGAACGGCCAAAGCTGTGGATGTCTAGGATGCAGGGATTGTCTGCGAGGACAAGAGATGATGAATGGATGCATCACTCATCTCAAAGGCAATGGGTTAATGTGCCAGTCCTCACTTTTACCACTCAAAATCACAACATTTTTGCAAGGAAGCAGTGAATTTTATTTACTCACTGAAAAGTGGGCGTTTTAAATATGCTTAACAAGGTAAAAGGCAATGTGTTTTCACTATCAGTGAATTCAGAGCTCACTAGTGGGTAAAGTGAACAAGGGTAGAAAACGGCATTTGATTGGCTTGTGTAGGCTGTGTGCCCGCGAGGGAGAGAGGAGGTTGAGGGGCACACTATGGTAGTTTCACCATGGAAGCAAAAACTCTAGTGCCAATCCAGGCAGAAATGCACAATTTATCAAAACGGTTGGATAAATTAATAAATGACCGATAATAAAAATTTGGGCTAAGGCCAAAAGCTTTCAGAGGAGCCCACTGCTGCGGACTACCGAACACCAAGGTTGCCTCTGCGACTGCTTCTTGCACTACTCTGCACTTAGCGCGACTGCTTTTTACACCACTCTACACTTTGTCAGTGTAGCTCACTCTTTCAGTGTTTTCGTATCTCCCTACACCTCCACTTCTTTTCCCCCGACCCCTCCTGCTTTTACCCAGTTTTAACTAACTGCGTTCTTCTTCCTTTCACTCTGTTTCTCGGAGTGCTTTTTCATTACTCAATACAAAGCAGCTAGCACCTCCAGCACCTTGAGAACCTCACAGGTGAGTTCCAGCGCTATATTAATCCTGATTGATGGGTTTGTGGAGTGGGCGGATTAAATATACCACCCACACCCCTAAAACCGGACATTACAGTCAAGAACCCTACGCCACACCCGACTGTGCCGCATTGTGTGACCTGTGTCAGAACAGTCTTCAATAAATCTTCCCTTTGTCTCTTGCGCATGTCCCACGCTGTTTATCTGAGACCGCGCTGTGCCAGCATGAAAGTCCAATGCCCCCCTTCTCCCCGCCTCCCTGGTAAGGCACAGAGCCGCAGATGCCATCGCCAGCGGCACAGATGCTCAAAACTTGCAGGCAGCGCGTCTTCCATGTCCAGTGATGCGCGTCCTGTGGCGCGCGCTGGTTCCAGACGCAAGCCTGGGGCTCTTCTCTTGGATGTCTTCCCCGCCTTATGTACTCAGCGCAGGCATCGATGCCAAGTGGCTTCTAGGCGCATGTGCCTCATCTCGAAGCTCTGGTCCACGGATACTGGTCCGAGTACAGCATAAAGGCCGCCGCCCTTCACGATGCACATATTGGTGTCATTCAGACACCAACGCGGGCACTCTCAGGACATCAGCCAACCAGTGTCCTTGATGGAGTCCGCAAGATAGCTCAGTGCATTAATGCACCTGTTGCAGAAAATAGGCCCAAGTGTAACCTTGCTGCAATGATAGGGGTCCCAGTTGGCGTGCTTCTTAATGTACACAGGAATACTAAAAACTATTTTAAGTACAAATAATTACACGATGTTAATGAGTGATGTTATTTATTCACATCCTCAACTGGAAAGTGTAACTTTGAGCATACAGATTTGTAGGGGTGGGCGGAATTTGGGTAGCTGCGCTACGCAAAGCTCCGCGAAACGGTAAAAAATCTCTGCGAGCAGTCGAGCACTCAAAATTTCGTCGAACACGCGGAATTGCTTGTTCCACCCGTTCGCAATGCTTTTTTCCTGTTCGCAAATGCGGTTTGCGTGCTCGGGGAGAAATATCTTGCGAACACGCATTTTGAAAGCGCAAACAAGCAAAAAATTCAGCGAAGACGCAGAATTTTTGGCAATTTTGCATGCTCCGCGGAACGCAAAATTACCCAAATTCCGAGAGCGGAACGGAATTTACCGCCCAGGCCTATTTAATTGTCAAGTGAATTGGTACAGCCTTTTATCCTTCCTAAGTAGATGAAAGGAATACTGTTGAATTTCTACAGCCACAGTGTTCAAAGAAGGCCAGAGGCCGCAAGCGATATATAAAAACAAGCATTGGAAAAGCCTATAGGTCTTCCCTATGCGAAAGCTATTGGCTTTGTCACTGTGCTTTATCCATGTTGTAAAGCAAAGTTAGAAGAAAAAAGTTCTATGATGCGGTCAGCGCTGGGCGCATCATAGGATTTTTTTTGTTATGGCAGCCAGGGCGGACAACATGAACGATGGTTGAGTGGATCAGAATGAACGACAAGGACAAGAGGCGGTGGAGGGTGCGATGTTACAGCAAAAGGAGGCTAAAAAAGAGAAATTACACGGCTAGCACTGGACGCATAACAGCACCCTAAATGTCGGGGCCAAGTCGCTGGCCATCTTCACAGCCCTCCTTCCAAGCCATGAAATGCACATATCTGGCCCCCTCCTAAGAGCATCGCCACAGAAGTACACTATCCTAAAATCTATTTTCCAACATCAAGCACACTGAAGTGTGTTTCCAAGCCATGTGAACGCTTTATAAAATAGATCAATTACATTAATGGAGCATTAAAAAAAACTGCAAACTTGTTACTTAACAGATTGAAAACTTTCTAAAGTACAAAGGTTCAGGTGCAAAGAAAGGCAAATGGATGATGGTGAGAATTCTTACCCCCGATAGAGGTGCATGATACCCAAGAAAACCAAATGGAACCTTTATGTTCGAGGCCTGGGCTTGAAGCTGGTTTTGCAATTCTTTGAAAGACTCGAGGTCTGACGTATATAAACATCCTAACACGGGGGAGCTTTAAACACGTGTGCAAAGTTCATGCCAATCCAGATTTTTGGCTTGTGGTTGGTTCGCAGTGTTTCCTGTTTGTTATAAGTCATCCCTTTGGCAAAGTTTTTCTAAGCAAGCTGGCAATGTTTGCTTAGGAGAGCTAGCTGGCACTGAGGTGTGTGCCACTTTCTAGAAAAAGTTCAGTTTCAAACTGTGTTGCTTGCTAGTTTCAAATAGGATGACATACGCAGAATTTTCTTTTTCCTCGAAAGATCGCAAGGTTTGCGGATTTCCTAATTTGTACGTGATAAAAACCCTAGCCAACTATGTGTCGTTATCGTAGTATGTGCGGTAATCACAGGAGGCTTGTGAGAGAAACACAAAAATGTCTTACACTTCTATGCTGAATAAACAAAGATTAGTTCATTGTTGTTCTTAGTAAAGGCAAAGTTAAATATTATTCATCAGTGGTGGCCAAAATGAGATGGGTGAAGTAAAATCTGTGCCAGAGACCAGAGCATGGGAAAAGAAGCTAGCCACATATGAAGGCCCAGCTAGCCGGCTTCAAATGTAATTAATGGCTGTTCGCCGGGGACAACAGCCACGTCATATTTAAGGGATTTCCTCTTAGGATACATTTGCATAGAAAGGTTCTGAATGGTCACAATCTGTGGCTATTTAGAAAACCTGAGGTCACTGCAGCCCCTCTGGACCCGAGCTGGGCACCCCCGTGGACCCGAGCTGGGCACCCCCGTTGTCCCGAGCTGGGCACCCCCGTGGACCCGAGCTGGGCACCCCCGTGGACCAGAGCTGGGCACCCCCGTGGACCAGAGCTGGGCACCCCCGTGGACCAGAGCTGGGCACCCCCCGTGGACCCGAGCTGGGCACCCCCCGTGGACCCGAGCTGGGCACCCCCCGTGGACCTGAGCTGGGCACCCCCCGTGGACCTGAGCTGGGCACCCCCCGTGGACCTGAGCTGGGCACCCCCCGTGGACCTGAGCTGGGCACCCCCATCCCCTCCACCCCCTCCTTCCGGACCGGAGCAGCTACGGTGAGAATAAAATCAAGCATTGTCAAAGGCAATAGGTTTGATGCTGGCATTCAAGCCCTGAGAAAAAACAATAAAATAAGCCTGCTGCAGTGCAAAACAATTAAAAAATACTTTGTATATATAACAGGGAGCAAGAACAATGAAATGTGTGATGCCTTCCAACGGAGACGGAATGAAACACACAGACACCATTAGAAAGGAGGAGGGATGTCGGAGGGCTGATGCAAGATGTGATTAATAATGTCTCAGGCCAATCCTTTTTATTGTATTTCATTTTAGATTGTAACCCTTAAGGGAGGTATTTTAATAAATTGTGTTTATATTTCTTACATTTTTGATGGATCTGTTTATCTCTTAAATTTGGATATACAAAGATGGAAAGTGTTCTACACAGTCATTGCCATTACACTATAAAGTGATTAACTAGGATTTCCTAGAAACTTGCGTTGCCCTCATATTGCCTTGTTCCAGTCAGTATTTCTGACTCCATTTAGTAAGCACAAATCACAGGTTCTCTTTTTTTCTTGCAATGGCAGAAGACACCAGTGCTAAAGATCTCCAATGGCTGAAGGCGGATGGACCTCAGCTTTTTAGAGCATCCTTACACAGCCGGTCCCATGAACAGTGCATGCCCCATCACAAACCGAACCGGAAGCCCAGATCAGTAGAATCCAGGGGGGTGGGTTTAGGAGCAGAGTTATGAACTGTGTAGAAAGGAGCCAGGCCCTAATCCCGGCGTGCTCTTTGACCAGATTGTGTGATCTGGAGCTCTTTATGTTTCCTATTCATGATCTACAGAATGTAGCACAGATGGTGGCATCGACTTCATGGCGCTATACTTAAAATGTACTTGCATGTTTCACTATACTAATTCAACACTAATCCTCTATGGGTCCCGGAGTGGAATGCTACTCGCCGAAAAAGCGCTTAGACGCCTCATCAGGGGTAGTATGAGCTCTACACTCAGCTCACTGCCCCATCCGTCCAGATCTCTCCACACAGCCGTGTGAGACTCGTGTGCGCAAGGGCAGCCTGAATGACAAGTGCCGACCCACTTAAGAGCGGCTGATGAAGCCGGACTCCGAGCCCCAAAGCCGGGTAACTGGAGCGGAGCCTCGGCAGAGTGGCCCTGGAGGCGACCGCGTGCAGCCGGTCCTAAAAATAACAAACCCCAAAAGAGCCGCCGTCCGCTGCGTCCTTGCGGCCAGGGGTCGGCGTTCCTCAAGCTGGCTTCCGGATGGAACATTTACTGCGGGAAACAGAACCCAGGGCTGTGTGTGGAAAAACTGACGACGGACTGACTGCTGTGAAGTTTACTATACATTAATGGGAGACAGGGCCGGACTGGGAACGAAAACCGGCCCTGGCAAAGTGCTCGGCCGCCCCTCCCACCCTCCGGGGGTTGGGGGCCGTGGTCCGCCGTTGGGGGTCAGTTTTCGGCCGATTTTGAAAAAACGGCCCTGTGACAAAAACGCCCCCAGGGGCCCAAAACCGGCCCCCACCCTTGCGGCGCACTGGGGGATTGCCCGGTGCCCGCACCGGCCAGTCCGGCCCTGATGGGAGATTAAACATCTGGGCTGAACTGCGATGCTAATGAACGGATACACAGTGTGCAAGACATAAGCATGTCCATAAATGACTATTCAGGTGGCACAGCCAGGTTTGAAAATAATCCTATAATGAAATGGTAGCCACTCCAAAGAAAGAAAGACTATTTCAAACTTCCAAGTCTCAAGGATAAGACACGAAGCAGAGCAAAGTTAGGAGTAAAACCCACTGTACTATTTATCATCCTCCGATTTGTAACTTATGTTTAGAAGTCTCACAAATGATTTTTGTGTCTTTGAGGTAAACAATTTCCGAATACACTTGGGCTTCTACTTCATTGTATATACTTGCAATATTAATGGATTGCATTGGATGCTTTTCAATTTCCATAGGTTGCTTCCTCTATATTTTTGGTCGTGATGAAGACCTGTTAAGTTACTTGAGGAGCCGAAACACCAACGTACTAAATTTTCGGCTGCCAAATAGTGTGGTACCCAAAATGTACTCAAATTCTGAGTCCTTTACTTTGGAAATTGTTTCAATACTCTGTCAACTGGGTTGATGGACTTTCCTTTGTAAATTGCACCAGCATTCACCACTGTCACCAGTCCCTTTCACTGGGCCGTTTAATGGAGCACCGTTTGCATTTCATTTTATTGAACTGATATGAATTGACAGTAATTCAAATTTGCGGTTTAATCTCTTGTAGAGGAGTCACACATCTTTTTACGCTTTAGAATATCAGGCTCATTAACTCTCCCAAGGGAACCATTGTTGTCTTTTGTATGTGATGATGCAAAGTTCCCAGGGGTACCGTGTGGCCCCAAAGTACTTGAAGGCAAGAGGGAGCCGCCCATAGGGCATGGAGGGGGGTCTGGAGGAGACCATGTGAACCAACTGGGAACAGCCAGACAAGAGAATCAGAACTCCTTGTCAATGCAACCACTGTCAGTGGGAGGTAGCACAATGGGTAACAATGTACCTCATGATAAGCCATAACAAAGGCCTTTCATCATTGAGCACTGGAGGCAAACTAGATAAGAGGTGCCACCAATGCTCATCACAGAGAGCCAACTACCACCTTACCCGCTTCAATGCGGCGCACATTTCTCCGCTGTGCGGGAAAATTCCACGCGTGCGCAAATCGGACGGCCCCCGGCCGTCAGACGCACATGCCCACCCTGACGCCGGGGGGCCATTTGATGCATGGAAGAGGTTAATGGTACCCGAGTGAGTGCTGCCACAAAGAGAAGCCAGATGGATACACTCGAAAAGATGGGGAGGATAGCGATGATATTACGTACACGTACTATTTCCGGAGATTTACTGGAAAAGGTGCCCCAGTATTAGGATGAATCATGGGTACCCTGCCTGCTCAGACGAAAAAAGAAAAGACTGAAAATCTAAAAGGTGTACACAGAAGACTGGTGACCCCATCCAGTAAAGTCTCAAGTTCTTAATTTGAATCTATCTCATTTGCTCCAACTTTTGGGAACAGGTGGTTTCATTCCAGGTGGCTAAGCTAAAGCTGTCTTCTTATGGGAGACAAACGTACCTAATAATAAACCATGTGACAGCAACTCTTTCATAAATTTGGTTCTAACCAATTATTAAGGTTTTGAAAGATTTACAAATTAACTTAAAAAAAAATTGACACCTTTGTTACATACATTGGGATTCGATGTATTTTATGTGACGGGCAGTGGTCTGTGCTTAAATGGAAAGGCTGTAACAAGAAATTAAATATTGGAAAACACAATGGCATTCAGTTAATCGATTCCTGAATTATAAAAGACTGAGTCTGTATTTTGAATTCACAGCAGTGACCAATAATTTCTGCACGATATCTCTTCAGTGGGTGCATTAACCTACCGAACTACCTTACATGATGTTCTCAGCAGTGGGAACTAAGTAAAATGGATGCGAAAAGGGAAGCCCTGTACATCCAGAATACCCTTCGTTGCCTCCCCTTACGCTTTCCACAGCTTGCCTATTTACTTGTTACAATGAAAACATTAACAAATTTGCATATTCTAAAATTAGGCTAAGAGAGGAAAAAGCAAAAAACCAATAAAAACTGGCAGCGCAGGTTGAGATCGCTGTGCATCCGTCGCTGGGGCTGATTAGGATGGAAATGTATGCGGGATTACCAACAAATGGCGCCTGCGTTTAATTAGAACACCGCTCCGATTCACCGCCAGCGTAAAGATATCATCTGAAGATTATTTTTAGGCACTTTTAGAAAGCAAATGTACTTAAAGCCTACACCTTGTGCTGGTTCCTGGGGATGCACGCATTATGTGCAAGCTCCCAGAATCCCCTGCTACACAGTAAGCTGTTTCGCCTTTATCTGGGGTAGCGATGATTGTTGTGGGAGATATCAGGCAAAATATAGATTTTTCCCCCCTGCCTAAGTATCCAGATGGTCTATTGATCCTAATGAACCCTAGTCAAAGTGACCGCCATGGATCCAGTCTAAGGGGGCATATTGGAAACCTGCGCCTTATAGAAGGCAACAGCTTCTAAAGTTTCAAGCCAACAAGGAAGTTTAGCATCCAATGCATGAAGACCTACAGAAGTGATAAGAATGCACCAACACGCTGATGATCCCCATTGTTGTCAAAGTTCCGATGGATATTGAGACCCCACTAATGTTCTTAAAAAGGCCCTCAAGCTGGATGATCACACCCGCTCTGAAACTTACTTTTCCATTTACTCAACACCCTCTTCAGTCCAAGACTGGACCATACACCTACATGACTTAGGCTTCCCCCAACTTCACGTAAAAAAAATTACCATGACCGAGCAAGTCTTCAAGTTGGCAAATGGTCTATCACGTAAGAAAACTGAAACTACACTTCAGTCGGCCCCAGCCCTCTCTCCACACACCCCCCTTCTGAAGATTTTAGGACCACAGTACAATACATTGATTCTCTTACATCTAGATGGAGTAAAGTATCACTTGCAGTTATGCCCAAAAACCCACCTGTCCCAATTCCATCCGTTCCTACCAGCTGCAGTATGACTGGTCAAAGGAGCGAAAGAATTGAACAACATTAGTTTCACACTTCTAAGTCTCCATTAATTATCTCTACATGACAATCTAATTCAAGGTGGCGTGAATGACCTTCTAAGCTCTCCACACGGGGGGGCATTCTAACCACCTTAAACACAAACTAAGACTCAACAGTGAGAAAGGATCACCAGAAGCAAGTGGCAACCAACACCGGAGAGCCCCAAAGTTAGAAAAAACAACTTTGCGCCAAGCCATCTCCAGTCCGCCTTGCTGGCTTTGGAACACCCTTTGTGATGTCAGATCAATGGAATCCCACCAACCTGGGAAACAAGCCCCAAGACCTTGCTAATAAAAAAAATTTCTACACCACATAACGTTTTCTATGCTCTTTTAGCCGCAGACGGTTGCCTACTACAAATGTGATGTAGTTCAAGTATCCCATGGTAACTGTAGAGTGCTGCCAGGTAGCCCAGATCATGCTAGATAATTATACCAAATAAATAAAAATGGAAAGAAAAAAAACTTTGTGGATGTGAAATGTGGTGTATGGGTGGAAGAGGAATGGATAAGACGTGCCCTAAAAAGGTATGCAAGGGTTCGGTGAGGAAATATATTGCAGTGGCGACAATACAAATGAACACAATTGTGGTAACGGTTTCTTAATGAGGTTGAGGTATTACCTCAAATGTTCATGTAGATTTCGCAAGAACTTCTATGTGCTGTATCTACGTTATTACGAGTGGCAACAACAAATTTATTTCGGTTAATGAAAACCATAAATTTACACATCATGAAACAAGGGATTAAAAAGGTTCGCCGAAATTTAAAACCACTTCTTTCAGGAGAGCAGTATCACCCCCATACGAGTGGCTTAGGATCTGCTTCGCCACCACCACTTCGTCCACATTTTACCAGGTGGTGCTCAAGGCGGAAGGCTGCCTACAAATTCTGGAAGAAAACACTGGGCTGAAGGGAGGACGCCCAGCAGGGACCACTTCATGGGTCTCCTGAATCTTTACAAGGCAACAAGGTCATCCGCGAAAGGGCAAAAATCTAAACCAATGGCCCTTCTGGGGGCCCATCTGGTGGGCAAATCCACTGCGGAAAATAAGTATGCACGGCTGCCTCGAAGAAAAATATTACTACAAATGATAACTCATTTATTGTAAGGGTTTTGTATAGCAAGTACAATGTTGCCATTTGGTTACTTCCACCATGCTGTTCCTCAATTGAAGAGTTACGTTTCTAGATTTAAATTGATTAGCAACAAGGGGTTTAATCTGTACATTTGAGAAAATATTCTACTGCAAAAATGTAGTAACACATTGTGTACATCTGCCTGCATTATAGAATTGTTGAGATAGACCCAAAAGGCTTAGATTTTATTTATTTATTTTATTTTGAAAGTTTTATATAGTGCGAACAAGATCTTCGCAGATATCAGAGCGCTTTACAGAGGAGGGGAGCATATATACACAGATACATCAATAGTGTTAAAAGTACAGTGAAGTGATATCATAAACAATCAAGTAAGTCAATTTCAAAGTCAAACAAAAATGCAAAGGGTTCGAACAAGTAGTACAGATGAGTATCGAGTCTTTGAAGTTGATCCCCAGTCGTGGTTCAAGTGCATTTAGCCATGAGGATCGCTTTTACTTCTTTCTTGAAAAGTATGGTAGAGGGGATGAGTCTGATTTCAGGGGGGAGCGAGTTCCAAATCCTGGGAGCCATTCCTGAGAAAGAGCGTTTATAGGTTTTTTCCTTGCGGAATATTTTAGGCTTTAGCAAAAGATTGTTTGTGCCTCTAGTGTTTCTGGAGCCTCCAGAAATCGTCAGCTTCTGAGCGAGATATCTAGGTGAGCTCAGGTGGACAGCCTTGTGCGTCAAACAAGCGATTTTCAGGTGTATTCTGGCTTCAAAAGGCAGCCAGTTCAGGGATTTGAAGTCAGGGGAAATGTGTGAGTGTTTTTTTGATCCAGTGATAAGTCTCTCTGCGGCGTTTAAAGAGGCTCTTATGGGTGCCGTAGTAGCTAGGGGGAGACCGCAGAGGGCGGTGCTGCCGTATTCTATTCGAGGTATGACTAGTGATTGTACCGCAGTTTGGAAGTCTTTGGCTGGCAGAAAGGGTTTAAGTTTCCTAAGGGTGTTGATTTGGTAGTTCGCTCCTTTAGTTGCTTTGTTGATGTGGTCCTGCATGTTGAGATTGGTGTCAAGTGTTATGCCCAAAGATTTTGCTGAGTCCACGATGGTGGGTTGAACATTGAGTGCCGTTAGGTATTTAAGCCACATTTGTGCGGTAGTGACCTTCGCGGGAGGTGAGATCAGAAGGAACTCTGTTTTAAGGGCATTGAGTTTGAGATGATTAGCGGCCAGCCAGGATTGGGTGCTTCTGATCGTCGAGTTCAAGAGCGTGATGTCTTTGGGTGATTGTAGTTTGAGATAAAGTTGGGTGTCATCAGCATACATGTGGAAGTGTACATTGGATTCTTGTAGCAAGGTGGTGAGAGGTTCCATAACTAGGTTGAACAAAGTTGGGGATAGGGAGGATCCTTGTGGTACGCCTAGCGATACAGGTCTTGGCGCGGACATCAAGTTGTTGCTCTTGAATTTCTGCGACCTGTTATGCAGAAAGGACGTGAACCATTTGAGCACAGTTCCAGATAGGCCCATTCTTGTGTTTAATAGCTCGAGTAGATTCTCATGTTTGACGGTGTCAAATGCGGAGGAGAGATCAAGGAGGATGAGGAGGCAGGTATCGTTATGATCTAGGATTTGGAGGGCGTCGTCGATTATGTGAATCATAGCAGTTTCAGTACTGTGATTTGCTCGGAAGCCTGATTGATGAGAGTTGAGGAGATCAAACTGAGTAATGTGTTTAGTCAATTGTATTTGTGCACATTTTTCCAGCAGTTTGGCAAGAGTCGGAATGTTGGTAATGGGACGGTAGTTGTTTAGGTCAGAGGGGTCGGCTGTAGGTTTCTTTAGCAAAGGTGTGACTTGTCCAACTTTGAGGGAGTTAGGAATGGTCCCTTGTTGAAGTGAGCTATTAATGATTTTAGTCCAGAGTGGAAGGAGCGACGGGGTGAGGACTTTGACAGCGTTAGCAGGAAGGGGGTCCGTGAGGTGATTGGATGGTTTCAGAGTGCTGAGCAGTCTGCCAATTTCTCCTTCCGTGTAGGTGGCAAAGGTTGACCAGGTGGCATTGTTTTTTGGTTTAGTGGGTGCTATGCAGTGGGGTTTGGGATAGAGGCTTGCGTCCGTGAGGAGATCATTCTTTATGTTGTCAGTTTTTTGGTTGAAGAAAGAGGCGAAGTCTTCACAGGAGGGAGCTTCGCACATAGTGTTGAGAGGTTGGGGTTGTTCTTTGGATTGTGTTCGGATAAGCTCAAACAGCTTTCTTGGACGATTTTTGGCTTGGTCGAGCTGACGGCTGAAGAAGTCTGATTTTGAGCGTTTTATTTTCCTGAAGTAGGCATTTCTCTTTTTCTTCAGGGTTTTTAGGTTCAGTGCAGAGGGAGCTGATCTCCAGGTGCGCTCTGCTATTCGCATGGCGCGTCTATCGTCATTGAGACTCCCGTCGTACCAGGGATTGGAAATTTTTGCGGAGGCTTTTTTTAGCTGCAAGGGTGCGACTTCATTAATTATTGAGGTCATAGTGTTAAGATAGTGATCAGTCAAGGATTGGACGTCCTTAACGCCAGTAGGAGGAAGTAGTAAGTTGCAGCTGTTGGGGGGCAGAGAGTTTGAGTTCAGTTTTTTCATGTCTCTTTTCCAGACTTTGGGCCTGGCGGATTGAACAGGGTTAAATTTAACTTTTTCATTGATGAAGAAAGTGATAATATGATGGTCTGACCAGTCACAGGGTTGGATAGATTCGAGTTGGATAGAGGCCTCTTTGGAAATGATAAGGTCGAGGATAGAGCCTTTCTCGTGTGTTGGACTGTTGCAAATTTGAGTGAGGTCAAGGGCGTTAAGGAAATTCTTCAGACCTTTTACCACCGCATCATTGAGATCATTCCAGTGGAGGTTGAAGTCACCAAGGTATATTTGTGTGAGTTGTCGCCCGGAGTTGGTTGAGATCATGTCCATGATTTGTTGGGAGAAGGTAAGGTTGTCGCCGGGTGGGTGGTAAACGCCGTGAAGAGTGCAGATCGGTTTGCCCTCACTGATAATATCGAGGCAGATGTATTCACAGGAGGTTGGGGAGGGTAGGGAAGGGGAAGTTACTTTCAAGACAGAGAAGTTGCTCCTGTATATACATGCGATTCCGCCACCTTTTTTATTGCCAGACCTGTCAAGTCTAGTGGTGTGGTAGTTGGGGGGAACCAGAATGTCCATTATAGGTGTAGAAGATTCTGTTAGCCATGTTTCAGTCATGATGATTAAGTCAAGATCCAATTTTAGGATGAGATCGGCGATAGCGGAGGAGTGTCTAGCGGCTGATCTGCAGTTGAGGAGAGTGCATTTGAGACGGGGTGTGTCGAGGGTGGAAGGGGGTTCTAGAGCGAGGGGGACTTTACTCAGGTTACTATGGATAGCAATTCTGTTGTTCAGTGTGGGGGGTCTAAGGGGATTGGAGTGAATCGTAGGAATGGCAGTGAGAGTGTCGGGTGTGTTGCTATGGGGAGCTGAGTCGTAGGAGCGGAGGAGGGTGATTGTGTCGAGGTCCGAGAGAGGGTTGCATGAGCGATGGGGGCGGTTTTCGCGGTTGTGAGCAGGGATTGAGGTCCAGTGCGGTGGGAGTCGAGTGCGAGAGTTCGCCGCCCGGGTGGAGGGTCAGTTGGGAGGGGAGGTGATGGTGGAGGAGCGTGAGGGGTGTCTGGGGTGTGTGCTGAGTAGTTGTTTGATGATGTGAATGTCTTGTTTGATCTGGTGGAGGGTGTTGGGTGAGGGGTGACTGGATTGTGATAGACAGGGTCGTTGTTGTTTGATGATGTGCATGTATTCTTTGAGCTGGAGGAGGGAGGCCGTAATGTAGTCCAGTGTGGGAGATGTGTTGGAGGTGGGGATGGGAGGGTCGGGCGTGGATGACATAGGGGAGAGGTTGGTGGTGTGGATGAGAGTATTGGTGGTAGGCGGAGAGTGCAGGGTGGACGGTGGGCGTTTATTAGTGGTGAAGGGGGTGGGGGTTGGGTAGTGGGGGGTGAGACTGGGGGGGGAAGTGGGATTGTAGATGGTTCTTTTTTGAGGGGGTGGAGTTGAGTTGATGGAGGTGGTGTGTTCTGCGTGATTAGTTAATGGGTGGAAGTGGGGGCTGAGAATGGGGGGGGATAAAGGGCGGTGTTTGCCTTTGTGTGTGTCGGTCTGGTGCTGATCTAGGTTAGGCGGGTTGCGGGTGGGAGCTGTGGTATCAGGGGTGGGAGGAACGGGGATGAGGGCTGGTGTGTAGGGGCAAGGGGTGAGGTGGTTGGTGTATGAGGGAGAGAGATCTATGTCTGTGCTTGAGGGGTGTGGGGTAGCTACGGTAGGTGGGTGAATGATTAAGGTGCCGGGAGTAAAGGAGAGGTGCATGTCGTTTTAGATAACTGTCAGCAAAAACTCAACACAGCACATTTAGCCATAACACCCCAACTCTATAGTAACAACGAAAATGGAACACAGAGGTGTTAATTTTAATATTGGAACAAGGAGGGAGTGGTTTATAAGCCTCAGCCTCCCTCAAAGGACTAACCAGTTATCCGCTAAACCCAACCTGTCACAAACATGGCCGCCTACAACCACCCAATGCGTCCCTCCACCATACCACACCTCAACCCTAAAACACAAGCATAGCTCATTACACAAATTCCCCACACACATTGTAGTGCATCAAGGCTGCAGCATCATACCGTGCGTCAACCCACCCACACATACCACGGATACCATGCATAACCCTATCCAGACATACTACCACGCATAAACCTATCCAGTTATACCACGCAGAAACCTTCCTACACGTACCATACATAATCCTACTCAAATCATCTTTAGGATTTTCTTCCATACCTTCCATTGAAATTGTCATTTTTTTCATTATCCTTTCTCATTTCTTTATTATTTAATCTGCTAATGTTATAGTTTTTGATTCTTTCAACACACTAAATCTGTCCTCCTCGCCCTGGTCAACCAGAATTTTCTGCAGGACAAGTAGTAGCTGCAGAATGTCCATCTGGTAATTGCTGAAGGGGGGGGGGAGGAGGAGGAAAGTTAATATCTAGACTCCATTTCTGAAGTAAATAATCTAAGACTTTGGAAAATAAAGTTAAAAAAACATCTAGAAATTGATCAGCAGAGACCTCTCGGTCTGAATAATTGACCTGAGATTTACACGTTAACCCCTGAAATCTACACTGGGAATAGGCTTTTGATTTTTTACTTCGCCCCTGGTTTTGCCATTTCACTGTAAAGGTTCTTACTAACTTCAATGAAGTGACGTGGAGCTTGTCCACGACAGACTTAAATATATATTCTGTGGCTGTCCAGGTGCAACCCTGGCCCTCTTCGGGGTCTCCAACCACCAGGAGGAGGCCAGGCTTTGGGCGCCTCTCGTCGCCATGATACTTTCCGCCCCCTCCCCCCGATTGAACCTTCGATCGATCACCCCCTCCCGCACAGCGCCTCGAACGCGCCAGAATCGGTAAACGAGCCGGGCTGCCGGGGCGGCAGCGTTTATTGGATCGATAGCGCGCGCCGCACTCCCAGAATACTTTAAATGCTAATCGGAAATCACCCCCCGGGTCAGCGGTGACACAGACGGATTTATTTGGGATTTTTTCCCCGTCTAATTACAGCGCGGATCAGATTGGGCAGCCGCACATCTACAAAGGGGTGATTTTTTACTTCTTCACGCTCAAGTTCTGTCGCATTCCACAGTAATTGCATAATTACTTTCTCACACAGACAACAGCCGAAAACAAACGGCTATTCTTTGTAACAAATGTGCTAGTTAGGAAAATATATCTAAATAGCTATCACGAGTAATGGGATTAAAGTTTTTTTTTCTTCGTGCCTAACCAAGGTTCCACATTCTTCCTATAATAAGTAAAGCGGGGGCGTGGCCGGAAGTCGGCTTGTATTTGTAAATTTAACACGATAGACGACCCTTCAATTAAAACGCCAGGGGCACCGGAAGTGATCTTGTGGCCCTCCTGGCTGCCACTCAAGGGCGCCATCCCATTTGCTGCTGAAGGACCGGGGGGAGGGGAATTGAGTGGAAGACACAGGAAGTAAACGGGGCTCCAAAAAGTCTTGCTTCACATCCGGTTCCTGACTTCATGAGCCCTGAGACCAGGAGTAATAAAGGCCAATACACTGGTAACACTACCCCATGCTACAGTGAGACCCCCCCCCCCACACACACACACACACACACACACTTCATGGAGAACATTCAAGTAAGCCGAGGTTTACTAGGGGTTTAACAGGGTTCCTTTTCTGGTTCAGACCCAGTCTCTGTAAGCTTTTCACGGATGTCGTCTAAGATTCCAAGGACGTCGTAGTACTGATAAAACCAAACAAGCATTTGCAACGCAATCAGTCTCGCCTTTGGGACCTTGTATGTATTTAGCTATGCAGCACATTAGCCAGGGTGATGAAACATCTACTGTTCTTTAACATGGAGGGAAAGTGAACACCAAACTGCGTGACACCCCAGGGAACACATGGAGAGAAATATTGCCTTTCAGAAATGGTATAGTCCAAAGCTCTGTTTTTAATATAAAATCAGGGCTTTCGGTGGTCATTTCACTGAAAATACAAGATTTGAAAAAAATATTATTGTCTATGGGTGTTTGTGGGAGACAGTTTCTATGGACTGGAATCTAGAGAATGCTAAAGTGATTCTGGTATTTTACGGACCTCTGCTGGTCATTTTCTATCAAAAAGTGAAAATAGAGGCAGTTGCCAGAAAAATTTAAAAAAAATAAAGTCCATCAGCAGAAAGCAATTCTGGCAGTTTACTGACCTCTACTGGTCGTTTCAAATAGTTATTTGAACAGAAAAAAAGGTCCCTCTGCGGAAGTAGACAAGTATTAGGGCTGATCTCCAGAGCCCACAAAGTATATGCTAAAGTATATACAAGAGGTCTCCAATGCTCGACCTAAAAATGTCAAAGTGTTAAGATTACAAAACAAGGTTGCATTATCCAACATGTGGCAGTTGATCAACCTTCAGTCGCGGGGCTCATCATGCACTTGGGATGAGGTAAAGGCCTTAACTGCTCTGTCCGGATCCCCAGCAGCTCTTCACAGGCTCAGGCCACCTTCCTGTGGTCTACCCATGCTTTGCTTCTGATGATCTCCAACAGGTGAATCCTGATCGCGTACCATGGTAGGCGCAAACAATGCAGTAGGAACACTAGAATGGGGTGCCAGGCATCAGGGGGTGAAGCTAGAAGGAAAGACACAGGTAAGCGTCAGGCTGGGTGCAGAGGAGGGAAGCTAGCAGGCAAGGCATACTGGAGGGAAGCTCGTAGGTATGGCATTAGGTTGGACTTAAAGTTGCGTGCAGGAGAGGGCCCGTGTAAGGCAGGTTGGATGCAGGGAATGGGCATCAGTTGGGTACAGCAGGACGGAAGTTAGAAGGCAAGGCATGAGTAAGGCATCATGGCTGGACGCAAGGGTCAGCCATCAGTTTGGGGGAATGTGGGATTGAAAGGCAAGGGATATCTGCAATCGATGCAGACAAGGGATGTCGGAGTGTATATGGAGTGATAGTGGAGGACAGGTAGACGAGCATACGCCTCCTGCCTCACAGTAACCACAAGAGACACGCAGATGATGGACGGAATGCAGAGTAAATCAATCATTTCCCCCCCCAGTTAATAGATCTGGGTTAAATCCATTGTTCTCTTACTCAACATGCCACCCCAGTTGAGACCCAGCCATATGCAAATCAGTCATGACCCTCCCCCCAATGGGAACAGTCCAGCCCGCACTGCCAAGCCAGGTCTTTCCTGGACCAGAAACAAGCATCATGGGTCCGGTTTCGGGCCATCACCCCTCATCAGCCAGGCTAGCTTGAATCCAGAGGCGCAGTGAGCCCGGGAACTACGTCTGGGCATACCCGGCGCACTTAGGACTGGTTAATTCGGTGCCTGTGGTTACGGAGGCCTAAGCTGCAGAATGGTCAGCAGTCCGGGGGGTGAGCATGGCAGGACGTCCTCCAAGTAGCAGGCTGAAGAGAGAGCAGGTGGCACTCCCAGCATTAGGACAGGCAGCTGCACTCTCCAGAACCCCGCCATGTCACCCGACATTAACACTCGCCTTTGGTTCCAACAAATGAAACCAGACATTAATGGTGAATTTACTCCGGGGCCAAGAGTACAAGACTCCCGCTGAGAAGTGCCACATCGGTGCCAGCAGCATGGTCCAATGCACACTGGCAGGCTCATGCTCTGAATGATGGCACAGCAGGTGCACGCGGGGACAGGGGGGCTGTGGGCACCACTCAGCCATCAACCACATGAGGCAGATTCGACCGAACATGGGAACAGCTAAAGAGATGGTTATATCAAAGGAGGGGTTAATCCTACAAACATGGAGGGGTGTGCGGAGTGCCCCGCAGAGCCCCAGAAGGGCACAACACTGTGTGTGGTGCGCGTGTGGTGTTTAGGCTTTAAGACCTGTTGTAAAACAACGCGAATGCCAACAGGGTGGAAGCGGAGGGCTTGAGCTTTTCAAGCATCTCAGAGTTGGTGGCTGTGAACTACTGACCGTCTGGAAGAAAAATCTGAAAATCCAATTCAACAAACCCTTTTGGTGCCACGCAGCCAGCATTTGACGCAAATTGGTTCTGTCGAAAAAAAATCATTAACATGAAAGAATCGCTCATTTCTTCCTATATTATGCCAATTCATCTCAAAATCAGGTTTCGAGTAGAAGCCGTAGTCCTAAAATGTTCAATAATTTAATTTAAAACATTAAGGTTTAACTGTTAAGGATCCTCTTAACGTTTGTTTTCTAAATCAAACTAGGTTTGAAATTTTACAAAGTTAATCCCTGAAATGTGCATCGCCTTGAAACTTAGCTTCTAGGAGCCGTTGAAGCTTAGAACTGGATTTGAACACTAGAACTTTGTCAATATCCAGGGTCCCTAGGATTAGGTGTCTGCTGCTTTTTTCGCATAATTATGGATAGGCCGCATTTGCCTCATAATCCATCATCTGCTGCGTAATCTGCTACTTTTAACCAAAAAAGTCATGTTTATTTCAAAAGGCAAAAAAAATACAAAAAAGTGGCAACATGTTTGCGCATATTGGAAGGCCCTTTGCAAACGTTATCTAGTCACCTTTTAGCTGCTTAATTCTGCATTTGGTTATTAAACTGGTACTAATTAGGAGAAATATTTGTCCATACAGTATTACTATGTGTAAAAGTTATAAAATAATGAATTATTACTATATAAAAAAAATGCCTCGCATTATTCTGCATAAATTGCCTTTCCTTGCTCCATCATGTAGGAAACCATGCCACATAATTTGGTGCTCCCCTGACACACAATTCCACTGGCTCCGTCTATACAATTGCTACACTATGTTAAATGTGTAAATTATACGTTGGCTGTTGATGTTGAATCAGACTGTCCTTTTTAGGTTACATAGCTATTGAGTATTAAAATGGCAACCCTGCCCACCAAAAGGAACATTACATCTGAAAACCCCCCATCTAAGAAGCTAGGTCTATGAATCTCCAATCAAACCACGGAGCTGCGTATGTACCCCCAAAGGAGCCGCGTGTGTACCCAAAGGAGCCGCGTGTGTACCCAAAGGAGCCGCGTGTGTACCCAAAGGAGCCGCGTGTGTACCCAAAGGAGCCGCGTGTGTACCCCAAGGAGCCGCGTGTGTACCCCAAGGAGCCGCGTGTGTACCCCAAGGAGCCGCGTGGGTACCCCAAGGAGCCGCGTGGGTACCCCAAGGAGCCGCGTGGGTACCCCAAGGAGCCGCGTGGGTACCCCAAGGAGCCCTCACCTCCTCTAGCTGATGCTGTGGACACCTCAACTTTGGTCAATCACCCAAAGATACCCCACCACTCTTCTCTAGCATGACGCGTCCAGAAACCTTTTTAAATTATCATTTTTTTTTTTACTCCACCCGATTATGCGTTATTTCCAATCTTGGAAACTGTTACTAATAAGTCATTTATCACAGACTTGTTTTGATCATTGTAATAGGCTTGGCTTCGAGACTCAGCCAAGTGCTCAGCCAGGCCCAAATGAAATATTAGAGGCGAGCATTTGAGCTAGACGGCCAAATGATGACCCCACTTGAGGTCTAGGCGCTGGCGGGGTGTGTTTAAAGCGTAGTAGGAGGCCGATAAGAGTAGTCACACTTTCCATCACTTACCCTGCTTTATAAATGTGTCACAGATAGCGACCTGAAATTCCGCCAATCAGCAGTTATCGGCATTAAAATGCAAAACTCAAGACCCCAGTTTAAGATTCTCTTTACGCCAGTGGTCCTGGAGCCGGATATATTTTATTTGTACATATACTGAAGGCAGAGCCTCTGGACAGAGATGGCCCCCTCAAACATCACCAAGGCAAGGCCAAAAGTATGTGATAATCCGAATTACTGGCGGTAGAGAGGTCATAACGGCCTTGAAACTGGCCACGCCCCTTCCTGTAATGTCGGCACCATGCAAGGCTGACCTGTTAGGGTCCAGCCCAGACACAAAATTGCACTCCATGTGGATTGTGGGTGGACAGGGATGAAGACTAAAGTACCCATAAGCTCACTTGAGTGGACTATACAGACTATCTCCAAGTATCCAAAAATCAAATGGGGAATTATTCACTCGACCGGAGTAACAAGGGCTGGCAACTTTGTAATTAGAAGCCCTCAATCACGTTTAGTAAGGTCGTGAGGCGGAATATCTTGGTTCTCCGCCAAAATCTATAAACGTGTAAGCGTCATCATTGGGCTTCATTTTTGTAGTTCGCTTACCTCCACCAGGAGGAATTCCACTGGTTATTGCAGTAGTGATTATGGATACAGTGATGGTGCTCAAGTGAGGTGAAGTTTGTTTAAAAAAGCATGTATGTCCTTGACAATTTTTTTTTAATAAGTCAGGAATCAAGTAATACAGAGTGGTGCGTGTATGGACGAGTTACTAGTCCTACGCAATACTGGTGTCCGGTGAAAAGGTTGACATGTTTCAGCCTTGCGTGCACGCCTGAATGGTCAATGGGGCTCTCAGGACCTCAAAAGAAGTGTGGAAGTATCTTAAGAATTACACAAGTTACTCATAGGAACTATACTTGTACCAATCTGTGTGGAGAGCAAATTATTGCTTCAAGCTCGTCATTGCGCGCTTCATCAGGGGGGCCGGCGGGAGCTTTACACCTTCTGCTTCCTCAGGTGGCAGCGTCTTGTGCTGACTCTTCCTGTGGCGCCCTTGAAGAGAGTGCCACTGGGCTTAATTTGAGCCGGTGGCTTGTGGTGCTGGGCACCAGCACTTAATTGTCATCACCAGCACTTATGACAGTGTGCCACATGGTGGTGCTGTTCATCTAGTTTAGAGATGCACACAACAACAGTTGTTTATGTATTCAAAGGACATTAAAAATGATTAATACCTGCACCCAGGCCATTCCTATAGCGTTGGGGCCTGGAATAGCCTGAATTGTCACACTTGTTGGTGGCGCTGGCATGGGCAATGATGGGTGGTACAAGCATCAGTGGCCTCCTGACCAGGGCCCTGGCACATATTTGACAAATCAATCACTGCCCATCACCTCCTGGTCGGAGGATAAATGCCCTTCGAGGCCCCCAAAACGCACACACATCTGCAAGGCATTACAAAGGCCTCGCCTAGTTCAATTCCAAGATTTAGAACAACGAGAAATGAAACAATTTCATACCAGAGGCCAAGAATGGCCAGGGCAGGAAAGCACGTCCCCCCCCCCCCCCCCCTGTGAGCCAGCGACACAAAGCTGTCGGCCATCTGGTAATGCTGCGATCTGCAAAGGGTGTGGACTCTACTGAAATTACAATGCGCATTTCCAAACTAGTAATGTATACCTCCTGACGGAGTTGGGGAACAGATTTGCTAGCGAGTTAATTCGCCCCCTCTGCTTCCAGCTCCACCTGGTACATTCCCAGCCCACCCCCGCCGGCACAGGTGGTACTGACCCTCCCCCATGTCCCAGCTCTGAAACGAGCGGGGTCCCCTCTCCTGCCTCAGCATCCTGCGCCTGGCTCCCGTTGCCATGGCGACCGCATGTGTCCCAGCAGGCCCGGAACAGCTGGGGAAGGGGGATTAAAAAGAATTAATAACGGAGTATGACAGGAAGGGATGTTAGGACCGTTGGCAAACTTTGAAAACTTTAAAGCGTAAATAAAGGCGGCCCGTGCGCCAGGCAGGCTGGCGGGCGCAGAACAAACAGGGCCGGCGCCCCGGGGCACCGGAAGCCGCTGGCATCCATCCCCGCTCCAACATGCTGTTTGCATTACTCAGCCGCGTCATTTGTTTGAAACGCTGCTATTTATTTAACAATGAAGTCGAAAAATGAAAGGCAAATAAACAACCCAGTTGCGGTCACGGTCACCGGAGGACGGTCTGTCTTCTGCCCAGCTAAGCAAAGACCGCTTGCGTGGGGGAGGGAACAAAGCACGACTCAGCCCCCCCCCCCCCCCCCCGTGTGGTGCACGTGCTTTCCATCCCCCGGAGTGGTGCACGAGGTGAAGTCCTCCCCCTCGGCGTGGAGCACGTGCAACACTTCCCCGGACGTGCGTGGGGCACCATGAAGCAAGCCCCTTCCCAGGTGTGGGGCACGTGTTGTGCTTTCACCAAGTGTGAAGCCTCCCCCCCCCATAAACCCGGAGTGCTTGTGCAGCCCAATACCCTCCCCTGGTGCAGGCTTTCTCCCGAGAAAGTGACCTGGGTCTACCTCCCCTAAGCACTTTGATTCAACCAAAACGTTTTACACTCCTCACAGGCTGTGCGTGAGATGCGTGACCTCCCGAACCGCCCCTGAATTGGCGCGATATTTACACTCCGGGAGCCTTTACGGTGCACACAATAAGCACGTGGACTGTAACATCACTATCTTTACGCTGAACCCATATTACGCATCGCAGAGGTTGCAGGGTGTGCAATTACTACACACAGCCGAATGCCTTAAGTGAGCACGTAACACAAGCAGTCCAATGTACACAGGCCCCGTGCACGCGGGAACGCAATGAAAGAGCCCGATGTTTACAGTGCGCGCGCGCACCCATCCTGAGCACATAACATTGCAGTGCAATTCTTCCAGTCCGACTGCATAGAAGCGCACAATACAACAGCGCCATGAATACAGTCCGTGTGTCTACGCAGAGCTCTCTGTGCAAACAGCTCAGTATGAACAGCCCACGTGTCATTAAGAAGCACATAATAAAACAGCGCCATGTTCACAGTCTGTCTACACCAAGCTTTTGATACAGTCACTGTGAACAGCCCTTTGTGCGTCTACACCATCTATGAATGCACACAGATCAATGTTAAGAGTCCACGTGTACACAAGAAGCACTGCATAAAACAACGCAATGTTTACAGTCTGTGTCTCTACACCGAGCTCTCAATACAAACAGTTTAATGGGAACTGTCCATATGTGTATAAGAAGAGCAGAATGAAGGAGTCCAGAGTTTGCAGTCTGTGTGCGCCTACACTCGTGCGAAACCCTAGCAGTGCAATGTTTGCAGCCTGGGTGTAGATATGAACATAATAAACAATGCCGTGTTTACAGACCTTCTGGGCCTACCCGGAGCACGAAAGAACAGGCCAAGGTTAACAATGAATGTGTAAATGCGATGCACATAATACAATCGTCCTTTGTGCAGAGTGTGCGTGCCTCTGTAGAGTGTGCGTGCCTCTGTAGAGTTTGTGTGCCTCTGTAGAGTGCATTCTACAGTGTCATGTGTACAGTGAGTGCATAGACACAATCTAGTAACGTGTACAGTCTGTGTACACAGTATATAATGGAGTCCTTTCACATCTACACGTTTTACATTCTATACATTTACACAAATAGTGTACAAGTTTTACAGTCTACGCCTGCCAACAAACAGCGCAAAACCAACAGTTTTGTGATAACGCGGCGCCTTCGTACACAAATTAATCCCAAAATGTAGCAGTTTACTAGATAATCGAGAAAGCGCTTGTGCCCCAAAAGGGGTAGAAAAGCGCTATATCAATACTAATTCTGTTTAGTAGGCACGATCAAAATAGCATTTGCACTAAGTACTATATACTATTCGGACTGTTGTTGTGAGTCTGAGAAACCACTTGATACGTCTGCCTAATATAGAACAGAAAAACCGCTGTTCACAATAATTGTGCATGCAATAACCACATGGCCCAAAGTGCAACACAGCCTGTGTGTCTACAATAAGTACTATACAAAAACACGCAGTATGCATTGTGATTGCCTGTACAAAGGTCAAGATACATATAGTGCCGCATTTACAATGCATCTGCCTGCATCAGGCACATGACGTGAATAGCGCCTGTTTTTAGATTTACCCTGTGCCCTTAGGCGCTTGACAGCAATGCGTCTGCCTGCATCAGGCACAGGACGTGAATAGCGCCTGTTTTTTAGATTTACACTGTGCCCTAGGCGCTTGACAGGGCGGGAGAATGCAGTAGTTGAACCCTTGGCTTGACATGGATGCTGGTACAGGAGGCACGCCACAGGCAGAGACCGTCTTACACCACGGCTGGTGCAGGCAGAAGCCTTATGCACAACCACAAATGGACAAAAGATGATTCTAGATTGCAACAAATTGCAGTAAAAACGGCCTTGGGTCAGAGGTGAAGAGAGCGCCTCAACATCAAAATCTCATTTTCACAGGTGCTCCGGAAATCTTTGCGTCAGTGTTGTGCAACCACCGAAATGCTGACCTGCAACCCAGAAACTAAGCAGGAGCATGTACCAGCCCATCAACACCCCTTTCAATTCTAAAATCCGGTGTAAAAAAGGAAAACGCACACAACCCGTCCTATCTTTAGGTTTTGCCTTCCACTGAAAGCGACCTGGCAGCTAAAAAGGAGATGTTCTGCCAATCCTGACCTTCTGGACAGAAGTGTGACTTCTGAAAATTGTAGTTTGTTCTTTTTTGTTGGTTTACTTCCGGTATCTCAATTCTTTATAGTGTTTTTCAAAAGAGGAACATAACCTAATGAACGGCATGTAGATCGCATTACATAGACTTGAGGTGTAAGTACGGGCTCAAAACCCCAGCAAGCGAAGTGACGTACACTGAAAGGTTAAGACTGGTTGGAGGGGTCTCACGTCACCCTCCGTGTTACAAAAAAAAAACGTTAACTGCACAATATGAGAAGTGGTGAAACCAACAGTTGAAGAGTCGGGGCCCATGTGCACTGAACTTGCGTCACCACACAATGATCTTGGGCTAATCAAACGTGGATAGCGCCTAGAAACAGACAGACGCAGCACCAAGCGCTACATAGAGCCAAAAGACATCGCAAGGCCCACTAGGCGCACGTCCGTGTCCGAGAGCACAATGGACCTTTCACTTGACACGTCTCTCTGTGCCAGGCCCAGCAGTGGTTGGGGAGTGACCGAGGACAGGCAGCCGGGAGCAGAGCCCACATGGCCGGGCTCAGCGCCGAGGAGGCCCCGTGACGGGGCCTCCCGAGTCACGTCCTCCGGCTTGTGATGTGGTGAATGCCAGGAACGCAGCAGCGTCCGGTTCTTATCACACGCAGCGAGTATCCAGGGCGGTGATGAGGCTGCAGAGGGGTAGGCCAGATGGGAGCACACCAAGGCATGCGCATGCGCGCAGTCATGGGGTGAACTGCTGAGGGGCTCTGGAAACACTGTCCATATGGGGACCACGGCACGCGTCATTGGGTGCCCTGTTAGCACTGCTAAACGGTCTGGAACACTGTCCATATGGTGAACACACCACGGAGCACGCAGGCGTGCATTTATGGTGTGCATTGTTCGAGGGTCCAGAAACACTGTCCATATGGGGCAGACTAGGGCACACGCATGCATGGTACACTATTCGAGGTTGTGGAGAAACTGTCCACCTGGGAACACAACAGCAAAAGACACAATTGATGGACGGACTGCTTAACAATGCAAACAACCAGTCACAAGGATCTGGGTTTCATGCCACCAGAGTTTGGACCCAGCCATATGCAAATCAGTCTTGACCCTGCGCCTCATGGGAACAGTCCAGCCCGAACTGCCAAGCCAGGTCTTCCTTGGACTGGAAACAAGCTTCCGAGGACCGGTTTCGGATTAACTCCCCTCATCAGCCAGGATACAGTTTGTATTCCCCCATATCGCCTGGTACACCTGAGACCCTTAAACAAACGCATTAAGGTATGGAGACGCGTTGATGGGTGCCACTGTTCCCCTTTTGGGCCCTTTCGACGACATCCGTATGCGAGGTAATGTGCACCTATGTGAACAGTGTTTCATGATCGTCAAACAGAAGACCCCATTAATTCAAGTACGCAGTTTGAAGTGTTACCCATATGGGCTTCAACCAGCATTACAGGGCTCTCAAAAAACACCACAACTCCTTTTATCTACATGCATGGTTTGGCGTGTTTCCCAAGACCCTAAACAAATCGTGCACCCCTATTGTATGCATGCGGGGTGGTGTGCTCCCCATATGGCCAGTGTTTCCAGCCCCTTGAGCAGTGCACCCCTTAATGCACGCATGCGTGCACGGTGTTGTGTTCCCCACGTTTGTATTGTTCAGCATTCTGTCCATCAATTGTTCCTTTTGCTTTCTTCGTCATAAATTGGCGAGGTATGCCGAGACGTGGGTCCCTTGCTCACTGAGCCACGGGAAAAGAGCTATCTATTCATGAACTGGAAACTCTGTTTAACGGTCGTGAAACATTATCTGTAAGGGAAAGATCACACTGCATGCATTAAAGGGAGGTGCTTTGTTCAAGGGTGTGAAAACCCTGCCAGGCACAGTAGAACACTATACGTTAATGGGGGTGCTGCATTGTTTAAGGGTCTAGGACAGGGCTTTAAGTGGGCCGGGTCTCAAGGGGTCTGAGCACCGGCAGTTTTTTAAAGAGGGCCTCCAAACAGGTCTCTATCGGGCTCTGTTTTGTGCTCTGGCACAGGCGGTCCGTGTTTTTTTCCGGACTGCAGTGACAGCAGTTTGCTGCCAGTCCAGAAAAAAGTGCCAGGGCGCAACACAGCTCCATAGAGACCCATTTCAAGACAGCAGGCACATCGATGTGAACTGCCCACACTGCTCACTTCTCACTAGTGGAGAAGTGACGGCATGACGTCATGCCAGGTGAGCATTGTGGGGGAAGGGAAATCCTTTAAAGAGTCATTTTCTTTCTGGATTTCCCTTCTCTTTCTGAAGCGCAAGAGCAGCAACATTGTGGGAGGGTCACCAGGGCTTTCATTGGAAGCTTTCAATTTCATATGCAACAAGCCATAGTTGCAGCTTATTTATTTTATGCAACTAATAACCATTGACAAAGCCAATAGTCCTCACTTGTTGTAGGTATGATTTTACTTGTCTCACATATCTGGATGCAATGACAGAAACAGCAAATTCCAAGTCGGGTGGCACACTGTGCTAAACACCGATTTTTAGCGTACATTTGCTAAAGCCACGCCCCTAATTACACTGGCCACGCCCCTTTGAGACACCCCTCCAGTTTTTTCATCCCACTTAAATCCCTGGTCTAGGGTGAAATAGTGTCCCCATCAGCAGAGAGCTCGACTCTGGGGTGATGCTGGAAATGCTGCTGCCCGAAATCTTGAAGGTTCAGTGCCACCCCCGGAGCCCACCCACGGGCCTCGTCTGACACTGGAACAGACCTCAGGTGGTCGCTGCATGGCCGGGCATCACCCGGCTGCAGGGGAAGGGTGCAGCTGCCGAGAAGCGCCAGCAGAGGGGGCTGCTGCCCCAAGTGATGTCTGCCGCACCACGCACGCAGTCATTAGCGCCCGCAGCCCCTCTCCGGCAGCACATACCTTTGAAAGAATGTTTGCTTCTCGTCAGTGTCCCAGGGAGACGCGCCAGCGCACACCAGGGACTTTTAAGGGCATTACAGCCCGCCTGGCAGTGCCACCCAGGCACGCGGCTCTCCTTTCTACCACCATGCGCAGAGGCAACGTTCTCCAGGAAATGGAATGAGGTCCGCGTGCCAGACAGTGTTGTTTGAGCACATTCCTGGCTCCGGAGGTAGGGCTACCTGAATGTCAGCTAGGATTATTATGGTATAGTGCAGGGGCGCGCACTGCCTCCTGGGACGCACCCCAGATTTCCTGGTCTGTTGCTGCCAAAGTCTCATGTCTCACGCGTGTGTCACACCTTGCAGCACAATCTCACAGATGTGTGCCTTCTCTGGAAAGGATGTGGTGTAACGCCAGAGCGGTCAACTTTGGAACTGAGGAACTGGGTTCGAGTCTCAGCTCAACATCCTGTGATTCTTGGCAAATCCCTTAATCTCTCTGTGCCTACAGATTTAAAAAAAAAATGCAGTGTCCTTGTGTAATGTAACTGATGCTCGTGTAAAGGCCCCAATACCTTATGTCGTTCATGCTATATGAAACTGAATCAAATACACCCCTCCCTCCCCATAATATCAGTAAGGTTTTGTCGAGCCCTTACTCGTCACAGACACCGCACATGCGCAGTCCGTTCACCAGCCTCAGGTTTGTCACAGCTTATCACTATGCACTTAAATACTGAATACATCAATCACAGTTTTCTTTCTTGCACAGCTCGGGATGTTAACTAAAGCATCACTAGGCCTCACTAATCTTAGAAAGGGCCATTATGGGTATGATGTCACAATACATCTGAAAACCCCAGCAGACATCTTACTCATTCTAGAATGCCCATTGTCTGTGATTGTTGGGTTGCCGGGCTGGGCAAAAAGAAATGGTTCTTTTCTGAACACCACATGGCATCTTTAAGGAAGGCAAATTGTCACACGCAGCAGAAGTACATGAGGGAAATTCACAGGGAACGAAAACACTGCAGGTTTTTGGGCATTGATTGCGGTCCATGTGTTGCTCCCTCTGGGCCACCCTCACCTCGCACCCCCTTAAGAGACTGCTGAACATACAGATTGATGCTGCGAGACATCCTCAACCACCACACGTATCCCCCCACCTCAAGAAGCAACACTGGCTCCCCGTTCAGAAGAGATCATTTCAAGATCCTGACCAACACCTACAAAGGCCTACACAACCAAGGACCAAGGTACATCAACCACTGCCTGAACTTCCACCAACCCTCCAGACATCTGGGATCCTCCTTGTTCACACCCCGCATCAAACCAAGCAACAGTGAAGGATGCTCCTTCTCCTACCTCGCTGCCAGGTCCTGGAACGGCCTCCCCCTTCACCTATGCACCTCATCCTCTCTGTTGGAATTCAGGCTAGGTCCTTGCTGTTCAAATGAACCCTGCCCCGCAACAGGGGTTTCCCATCGCCTTGATACCCTCAGGGGCGACTAGTGGTACAAGCAATGCTTGATTGATTGATTGATTGATTGAAACTGTAGCAGGCTACATCTATGCAGGTACTCGCTGGCCAACAGATCTGGGGGTGCAATAGATCAGGGTTCTCAGGTATGCTGCTGCACACGAGGTCCCAGACCGGACTCGCTCCGACACTCGTGTGCTGAGAAGTATCTCTACCACCACTTTTTTTTTTTTTTGCAGAGTTTCATATAGCGCAAACTTGACCCGAATCGGGTATCAGAGCGCTTTACATTACACCAGTTATGTTACATGAGGACACACATTCAATTTTGTTATGCACAGGGAGATTAAGTGATTTGCCCAGAATCACAGGATGTTTATTTAGCGTCATTACCGAGACTCGAACCCAGTTCCTCAGGTCCGAGGTCGAGCGCCCTAGCCGATCCTGCCTCCACTCAAGATCCAAATCACAAAACAAATATTGGGATTTAAAAAAAAAAGAATTTGTCTTTTCTCTTCTAAATGTATTTTATCCAATACCTTGGAATAGCCTAGGCCTGTAACCTCTACTCTCAGACTTACAAGGGCCGACACTCCCCCGTCACAAAGGTGGATTAAAAGAAAGGATTAGGTCCCCCCTCCTCAAGGGTATACCGGGGACCGGGGGTTGGGAAGACCGTCTGTCCCTCTACGCAGACGACATGCTGCTGTATCTAACAAACCCCGAGGAGGGAATTCCGGCCTTGTTACGCATTTGTGACACGTACGGCAGGATTTCCGGCTACACCCTAAATTGGTCCAAGTCAGAGATATATGTCCTCCGAGGTCCGGCTCCGGACCTCGACGATACTTGCCCGCTGCGACTGGCGGGATCATCCTTTAAATACCTAGGCATACACGTCACTGAGGACCCGGTTGAATTCATGGATAAGAATCTGAAGCCGCCCCTGGATAGACTCAAGCGGGATGTGGAGTTCTGGTCCGGCCTGCCGTTAACACTCCTCGGCAGGGCGGCGCTTTACAAGATGATGGCGTTACCACGCTTCTTGTACGTCCTCGACAACTCGCCCTATCCTGTGCCACCCAAATTCTTCCAGAAAGTAGCAGCTCTAGTTTCCAACCTACTTTGGGGCAACCTCCCGGCGCGAGTGGCACAATCCAAGCTACACAGAGACTGGTATAGTGGGGGCATTGCGCTACCGAATCTGAAATTGTATTATTGGGCTGCACAATTGAGGCCCATTAATCAATGGATACACGCACCGCACACCGAGCCAGCATTTCACTCGGACAGGGAGCAGTTGGGAGCTGATAGTCTGTTAGGTCCACTATATGATCACCGCAAGGTGCGTACTCTGGTCGGCCCCACCAAGTTAACGGTGCAGATATGGCACGCAGCAACGGCAGCTCTGGGCTGGAAGGGGAGAATCACAGGGATGACTCCGCTGTGGGACTCACGCGCACTGGGCAACCTGAAGAACACCAAGGGATTCACACAATGGGACACAATAGGCATCTCCGTGGTGGGTGACCTATGGGAGAGGAATGAAGTGATCCCCTTTGCCCGACTAAAAGAACTCTATGAGCTCAACGACAGGGAGCTCTACAGGTACATTCAGGTACGTCACGCACTGCTTGCAGCCATTCCAGCAGACACACTACTCCCAGAGTCCTCACCCTTGGAAGATCGCCTACTCACAGATTGCATGTTAGAACGGGCAACATCCCTCACTTACCGTAAGCTCCTCAACAACAGCCCTGAACCAACATCACACCTGAAGGAGAAATGGGAAGGGGAGGTTGGCGACATGGATGAACATGAATGGAACGCAGCTCTTGGGTCCCCTAAAGAAATAGGCATCTCGGCACGCATGCGACTGGTGCAATTTAAGATCCTGCACAGGGTTTACTATACAAGGACGATGTTGCATCGTATACAAAGGGCGCCCCATCCCTACTGTCTGCGCGGGTGTGGGGAGGAGGGCACGTTCTTCCACACCATATGGGACTGCCCTAAGATCCAGGAATACTGGAGGCAAGTACTCCGCACACTCTCACAAGCATTAGATCACTCCATATTACCTGACCCACGGAGGTGCTTGCTAAATATATGGGAACCTACCGACTTGACCCGATACGAGCAACTTTGGGTCACGGCGGGGCTAATGGTAGCGAAACGCGACATAGCACAGCGCTGGGGGGCAGCAGAACTCCCAACCAAGTCCCAATGGTGCTTGAACATGGATCGAGTGATGTTGACCGAGCGAGCAGTGTACATCAACCGAGCCTGCCCCGGGAAATGGAATAGGATATGGCTGAAGTGGAATGAGTACAGGGGGGACATCTGCGAACCCTTGCGAGAGGAGGATCTGGATGAATCTGACGAGGAGGGCGGGGAGGGCTAAACCTGGGCGGGAGGGGGGAATGTGGGGAGGGCCTGGGCTGCTGTAGGAGGTCGCCTCTTAGAGCTTAGACAGATGAGTCAAAGGGGGTAGGGGCGGTTGGGGAGAATAGAGGCATGTACGTACTGGGTGGGACTGTCAGGTTCCCATGCTCCAAAGAGACACTAGAGACTTACAAAGCACTGATTCGTGTCAGACCGCACTGTCATTCCTAAATGTTGTTGTTATGAGTTTGTTATTTTTCAAAAAACAAAAAAAACTCCATCAAAACCTCAATTCCTGCATTGAACAATTGCTCAACTGGCACTTTTATTTTTTCAGCACTCTCTGTCAAGAACTTTATTGTTATTGTGGTATGATTGTCCTTTTTGCTGAAAATCTCTATTTGCAATGATCCTCCGATAGCGGCCGGCCCTCGGGGTTGTAGGCATTCCGCTGTGTGCTATGCAAAGTGCAATAAAGGTTTTGGAAAAAAAAAAAAAAAAGAAAGGATTAGGGGTGAATGTCCAGAGGCTAGGGGAAGTGAGCGCCGCAGTTGCAAGAATCCATTGCATCACTGATCCTTTGCGTGACGCGTAAATGATGCGTTAGCTCTTCAGCATAGGCGCTTAAAGATGTTGCTTGGTCATCGCACATGGTGGAAGCACATTCTGTGACAAATATTCCGTTTTAGATGGTTATTGTGGCCGGGCTGTCCCTCGCGCCAAGAAAAACATGCTCATATTACTTCTCAGGATATGACAACCCTGCTCCCTGCAGGGACCGTGACAGATCTTCCTCCAGTGATACAAAGCAGCTATTTATGAGACAGTTACACAATGGACTGTAACCTTCAGCACACTCATCGGAATGTGGAGAATGTGGCAGCCAATCAAATCGCTGGGTCTGCAGTCGTGATTTACCTGATGCGGACACAGCTGAAGCTCTCCAACGCGAGGCAAATGAATGGGAGGAAATCTACTGGCGCATACTGACGTGTCAATCACTGAAGCGCCAATCACTGAGTCACCCCGGAAGCTGGCCAATAATGCTGGTTATTTTCCATTTTTGTTATCACGATTTACAACGGCGGACTCCTAGTTCTGCACCTCACGCTAGTTCCAGTAAGTCTTGTTCCTGCACAAACAACCCCAGCGCCAGCTGTTACGCGACGCCTCTGTGCTCCAGATTAATTTCAACAAATGGGGGTGCACCAGGTAATGAAGGTTCAGTGTAGGGTTTTGGAGTATACAAGAAAAAATGGCGCCTATGCTGGTAGCGGTAAGTGTACAATAAAGTAACAATATGGGAACGGTGCAACACGGTCAGAGGAGACCCAAAACCTCTGTGAGGGGTGGTCAGAGCCCACCTAATTGAATACAAACAAGTCCTGTGCACACGTTACGAACAGTAAGTCTTTTAAAGGTTTACAAGAGTAAAACGAGCAAAGTAATAATCGTTAAAGCAAGATGGACTCAGAACGATAGATTTTTCAAAAGAAATGTATTAAGCCTCCCATTCTGGAGGGGTGACGAAGAAAAAGAACAACACAACCAGCCGACACGTGTTTCGTCAGCGAGCCGATGGCTCGTGACTCTTCAGGGCTGTAAATAGTATCAAAGGTAACAGGTTATGTGGCCGGTGATAATTCCAACCCGGCGGAAACGGGTAAAAAGAACAGCGTAGCAAAATCAAGGGTAGGGAGAAAACAGCGAACGGGTACATCCGTCGTGTAAGCGGCCAGTGTAGGAGCACCAGTGCGGGTGGATCCGTGGTGTATGACTTCCAGGTAATGAAGTCCAGTAGGCCGTGAGTAGTGTAAAAAAGTAATTTATTTCAACTTCATAAATCAATTCAGTAATACGCAAATCTCAGCCAACGCGTTTCATTCCCTTGAAGGGACCTTCATCAGGGCTTATCAGTCAATTCTGACAGTGTTCAAAAGCTCAATTGGTCGTTGAGAAAGTTCAATTCCATTGTATTGCGCTTAGTGCTTACAGGCATAACAAGGCCTGCATTAAGAGACCGACAAACGTGCTCGTACGGTCAACACTCCAAAAGAGTTTCGGAGTGTTGACCGGACGAGCACGTTCGTTGGTCTCTTAACGACCAATTGAGCTTTAGAAGACCCCCAAACTTTCAAGGATTTCTTTGTTATAGTACAAGTGGCACGTACTTATCACTTCAGACCAAGCGATAGTACAATTGTCACATGCCTATCACTTCAGACCAAGTGAAGGATGAGTTCGAGAGGTATCCCGAAGAGGTTCTAGGCCCCCGTGCACTACGGATGCCAGCTGGGGTCTCCTCTGAAGGCCTTGAAGAGCTTTGTTTACCTTCACTTCCAGGCCCAAAGGAGGTCTGTGCAATGACCATACATGTCCCCGTGATGCTAGTAAAAGGCACATATTTAAGGGTATCCAGAATTTATTTTAGCATTCAGATGGGGGTCTCGACATGAAATGGATTTTGCGAAATGTAACTCTAGGGGAAATCTGAAGGCATGAAAGCGAAGGGCCCCCCTATTGAAGAACTGTATCTCATGGGACGGGCACTCATTTACATACGTTTAAGATGCTGAACCCCCAAACCCTGAATTTAAACAGCCCCAGGAAGTAATCACTAACACTTGGCATCTCGAACCATCCAACCAGACACTTGGTGGAAAGAGACAGCTGTCAAAACATTTTCTGCCCGCCCCCAACTTTCCTTGGGAGAGATGTAACAGCAGGAAACTAACTGTTATAGATTCACACACAGTGCACTACTCCGCCATGTAGTGGTTAGGTTTGGTAGTGTATCCAAGAATGAATGGTTTTTTTTTTTTTAACTTCGGACATCGAGGAGGCGGAGTTTGTAAGATCAATGTGATGTCAATTGTAGACACACAATGTATCAATATTTGACCTCCATTTTAGATTTTTTTTTCTTTGACAACTGTAAATGTAATGCTAGATTGTTTGGGACAAGGCAAGGATATCCTCAAACCAGGAGAAAGCTCTACACCTTCTCCAGTGCCAGCCTGGTGCCCAAGAGATGGTAGGGCCTGCCACTAGACTGGAAGTGGTCTACACGCGGGTGACCCCAGGCCACACGTAGGGCTGGGACGGTCAGACGGAAGGACTGGCAGTGCTTTAACAGTCAGAGGTGTAGGCCCGGTGACTATTTCCAAAGTTTGCCAACCAGCCTCCCCTGGCATTAACACGCGCAGCGCCACGAGGCGGAAAGCTTCAAGTCTGCAGCTGCATTATCAGTCAGTCGATCACTTCAGAGTATAATTCTTTTAATGAGAATTACATTAAGAGCCTCACACAGCCCAGAACTTTACAAGCGAAAGAAGCTTTATGCGTTCCCTTTGTTAACATCTTACTGTCCAGCTTAATGAGTCACGCTTGGGAACTGCGCCTGAGCAGTAGGGTTTATTTTCCTCTTAACAGCATCACTTCTTGATCAGACTCTCCCAAGGACAGGCGTTCAGTGGTGGGCGAAACACAGGGACACAATCTATATTTTCCATCAAGTGGCAGTTGCAACTAGGACTAGGGAGCAGCAAATAAAGGCAAACTGTGTTCTGTAGAATTTTTTTCTTTTTTAAGATAAAAATCTTTAAGTATTGACGCAGCTTCAAGTCCTTCAAGAGGAGGGTGGGCCCATAAAGAGGGGGTGGACCTAAAAAGAGGGGGTGGACCTAAAAAGAGGGAGGTGGGTCCATGCCAACACTGGCACCATCTTTTAACAGCCTATAGGAGGAGGCGATTCGGAGAGCGCTTTTCAGGTTATTAAACCAAATTTAGGTAAAATGTGGTCTATTATTGGAAGCTTCGACCTTCAAAACAGGACTAATCCCAGTTTCCTAATGTAGTACTGTGTAATCTTGGGCAAATAACATCTACAGGGGACACAGTCACCTACACACCATAGGTAGAGTTCACAGAAACAAGGACTCAGCACAAAGTTATCATGTACAGATGTTTCTAGGTTTGGAGAGTGAACACGCCCCTTTCTGAGATGAGGGAAGACAACAATTTAAAGGCCCAAAAAACAGGACAACAGGCTGGAGGAATTACAGGCTCCGTGGTTCTACAGGGCGGTCAGAAAGAACCCGGACGGTGTGAATCGTCACAAGCAGCGAGTCAGGCCTGGGTGAAAAGTGACCTTGAGCGTGAACGCTTTTTCACCACGAAAGATTTCATCTCTGATGCCTTGTGGACAAGTCCTTACCGTGCTGTTCTCTTCCCACCAAAACCCCCTCTTTGACAAGGTCCACGGTGGTACCTTAGTGCCCGCAGCAGAGCCGGCACTGTATGTTATGAGGGAGGGATACTTGGGTAGTGGTGACTTCCTGCCACGTGACCAGAGCAATAATGTACAGACTGAACATCTAAGTCTTTGTGTATTTAATAAAATCCTGGTTTTCTTAACGCTTAAAACTTGGAAAATCACATTTCTTTTTTGCCACAACTGAATCGCTCCTCGGTGGTCTCCGGCTCCGAGCACCCCACCCACCCCTCGCTTTCTCGCCGTGTAATACATTTAGAAGCAGCTCTGAGTGGGCCTGGAAGGACGTAGGACGCGCCGTCTTCTGCATAACTGGTAATAATTCGCATTTAATAAAGACGGATATAAACCGAATCTCAGCGCTGGACCCGGTGCCGCCGCAAGCGAGACGAGATTGGAGCTTTAATTAGATCAGCGTAATAAAGCGAAAACAGGGAGCCGCTTCATCTAAATCAATGTTCATAATGCCAGGGAGCGGCGGCCATTTACAAGCTCTGACGGGCCTGGCACCGTTTAATCGGAGCCCGTCCGGCCTGAGCGGGATGAATGGCCCCGCGCCGCACGCTGGCAGATTACTCCGCTCCTGCGGCAGGGCGTGCGCGCCGCCCCTTCTGCGTCTGGTGCGGCAGCCGTGCGCGTCTCACCACGCAGATAGGAGAGGATGTGGCGTAGCGGACAGACCTGCGACTTAGGAGCTGGGGAGCCAGGCTCGAGTCTCGGCTTCTGCCCAACATCCTGTGATTCTGGGCAAATCACTTAATCTCCCGTGCCTAACAAAAATGAATGTGTCCATCTGTAATGTAACTGGCCGCACTCATGTAAACCGCTCCAATACCTTTGGATTCACGTTTTCTAAAACTGCAACAACAACAATAAACATGCAAACAGGTGTCTGGAGGAGCGGGGAGAGTGGTTGGTAGTGGTGCATGGGGCGCGAGGCAGTGGAGGCGTACTTGAAGGTAGCAAAGGGGGGCCATGGAGGTTTGCAGCTCAGTGGTGCAGAGGGCACAGTGGGCGGGATCTGTGGGGCCCGACGTGCCTATATTTTAACACAAACGGTTACCCTACTTTTTTGTCAAAAGACAACCACCTGGGATGGTTAATTCAGACAGGCGAGACGCCTCAGCCAACCTAGAATGAATGGGAAGTTGGCACCTGCAGTGGCAGCTCCTCCACTAAGGCGGAGGAACGTCGCCTCGCTACTTTTCAGCAGTCTATAGATGGAAAAATAAAATGAAACTCACTGTTGTCTTTTTATTTTTCCTTGCTGAAGACTGATATTTTGGGGGGCTGTGATTGGCTGTCGTCACAGTCAGCAGGCGAGGAGCAGTTGGAGCACTAAAGTGCACTTGACGGTTAGGGGCCGGCCAAACAGTCATGCGCACTTAGCATGTTCTCCACCAGGCTGTACTGCACAGCCTAGGGGGAGCACATGCACAGACTCGCAGTCCCCATCTGAGCACCGAACCTCGGCACTCAGACCAATCACAACACTGCTGTCATGGTGACAGCAGCATCGTAATTGGCTGAGGATAGCCTGGGTGCTTCCTGAAAGAGGAGCTGAGGAGAGACGACGTAGGAGGCACAGCATGCAGAGGTAAGTGATTTTTTTTTCCGCCTCCTCCCCTTCACCAATCCGTTCCGTACCGGCTGCCACTTGTCTCCTGTGATGTGAAGCCGCAAGAGGAACAGACAGCTAAACAAGAAGCAAGCCTTCCTGCCAGGGTGCCTGCTGGCTGAAAGAAATGTAAATGTGCGCAACTGTTTATTCTGCAAATGTAATGGCTGCTTGGGAGCCACTGGCTTTAATTGATGGCGTCACTTCAAAACTTCTGAATAACAGATCTTTTAGAGATTTATTGTAGGGATGCTACCAGCAGGACTGCGTGTGTGCTTTAAAGGATAGACATAAAAAAGTTTGCACTAGTTACAGTCTGCGTATTACTAAAATCTAGATTTTGGAAACTTTTTATGTTAAACTTTAATCTTTAGGCGCTGCTTGTGGCAGCTATCTTGAACTGTGCTTAATGTAAGTTTTAAATAATGACTTGCATATCCATCGTGCTCTCTGTCACAGGCTGGTACCTCCTGGCACTGAAATTACACATTTCACTATTTTCCCACTTCACCAGCCTGAATTCAAGTCTGCGGCACTCTGGCTAGGCACACAGACATCCGCAGTGATCACATTAGCCAAAGTAGATTTCATAACGTAAAATAGTGCATATCCTACCGGAAACATAAACTTCAATTTATTTTTCATTTAACCCCTTCACTGCGGCGGCTATTCCGCCGCAGTGCTAAGGGGGCGGTGCGGCCGCGCGGTGGCCGCATGCTGGTGACGGAACCGCTCCGTCACCAGCGTCGGTTGCGCTGTGCTTATGACGGAGCGGTTCAGTCATGGCCCGCCCCGCTCAATGGAACGCTCAGCGCTGGCGTGGAATTTGCGCCGCGCAGGCACTCCGAGCGGGCCATGACGGAACCGCTCCGTCATCAGCACAGCGCCACCGCAGCTGATGACGGAGCGGTTCCGTCATCAGCAGGCAACGGGTTAAAGTATGCATGGTTTTCTATGCAGTAACTTGGAGGTAAAAGATCAACAAAATAGTTACAGAATATTTTTTAGCCGTGCCTTTGGCTGCACATCCCATCTCACTGACCCTGCCTCAATTGCCCTCAGGATCAGTTTCCATACTCTTTTTAGTGGACTTCCACCCCTGGGTGGGGTTGTGCGGGACAGTGGTGTTCATATGAAGGAAATATGGTTTTGTTTGATAGCGTGTAAAGTAGCAGGCAACCTACCAGTGTGTGGTGGAGGTGCTTGGAGTACAGGTGTGTGGGACTGGTAGGTGAATATAGTGGGGAGGTGCATAGGAGAGGTATGCAGGGGTGGTGTTTTGGGGGCTACAGCTATTTTGAACACCACAAACTGACTGGAAGCGAGCCACCCACCCCCAACCCCTTTTCCTTGGGAAATACAGAATGGACATTGACCGAGTTCAGGAGAAAGAAAAACCCATCTAGGTGACTTCCACACAGCTCTGGTACCCTTGCACGGTTCCACCTGCCGTTGACTGTGGTTGTTGATTTCTGCTTCCACCACCACCAGTGCTTGAGTTAAGCCTTTAAGCCCGGCCAGCACTACCACTGGTGAGCCAAAGCAGCATTATAGGCCTCAGCCAGTAAAGACCTGGTTTTGGGCACTGCAGGTGGTGGAGCTAAAGTACCTGAAACCTCTCAATGCTGCTATAACTACTTGGTTCACCCACACCAACCACCATGCAGCACACTCCTGCCCCCTTGTCTTACATGAAACTTCCGACCCACAAATTCATGTTTTTATTGACAAAGTTTCAAATCTATTTTTTTTTTTTTTTTTTTTACTCTTTTAGGCTCCTGGACTACGAGATATGAGAGTTAACGCATTCACTAAGATCCTAGCAGGCCAGAAATCCGCCAAGGTGTCTTTCCAGGCAAGGGGTGTGGCGATAACACAAGGAAAAGCCTCCTTTGTTGTGTAAAGTAATAACAATAGACAACAAGTACTCTCAGGTAGGGTTTTGTTTTTGAATGCTATCAATAGCATGAGTCAACTCGGGGTTGCTCTCATGCACACAAAGCCCTACACAACACAGGGCCAGAATACCTGAACAGCTGCAGAGACTTTCACCAACCCACCAGACAGCTACACTCTGCCTCACTCGCGCACATTCCCCACATCCGCAAAAGCTCATTCTCCTACATCACGCACAAGACATGTGGAGGAGTGTGGCTCACTGATTAGAGCGGCAGACCCTGATGCAGAGGTCTGGCCCGGGACCAGGGTTCAATTCCCGACGCGGCAGGGTGTTGAGCCCAACAATGTCCACAGACTCGATAATTCTCACCTCGGTGCCTACTCTAATCATGGGGTCCCACGCTGCAACTCTGGGCAATAGCTTGCTTAATCTCCACTACGGCGGCCCACTCGCTGCGGGATGCCTGGCTTTCACCTTGGGGATGCCCAGTAAGGGTTATCTCACAGGGAAAAAGCCAAAACGGGTTCCCAAGGCAAGCGCCTTGATGCCGTCGGGTGATACGTGCGCTATATAAGTCGCAATACATTTACATTTACAAGACATAGAACGACCGCCCTTCCCCCCCCCGCTACAGGAAACTATAAGAAGTCATTGAAACCGCCCATCACCCTGAAGATTAGACTGCGGTGGGTGGGGAAGGAGACGCTTCTCACGCTCACCAAATCAGGGCCGGAGTTTCCGAGGCAGGGCAGTTATACTAGGGTGCCACCCGGTGCCCGCAAAATACCCTTTAGTTGTCTGGGGACCGGCACTGGCCGGTAACTTTATTAGGCCTGCAAATGTGAAGAAAATAAAACAAGCATATCGTTCCTTCCTGTATGGAGAGCACGGCTCCAGTCCCGTTCTTTCAGCCAACAGCCTAATGCATTCTGGGAATGGTAGTCTTTATTCGCTTCCATTAACCAATCGAACCAGATTGAAATAGCTTGGGAAATGGAAATCCGGGCTGGAAATCAGGTGCCCCAGCAGGCAGATAAGAGTCCAAAGAGCCCACCCTGAATGTTATCCCACTCACTGGCTGAGGAAACGATAGAGCGCCTTGTCACATTTCAGACTTTAGGCACTAGTACGTCAGATTTTACTCCCAATATAGGACGTCTCGCATGGGTCCCTCGCGTGTTTGTCTCTGGTGTGTTTTCATCTATAATTCCCTTCCCAAACAGCCCCTGGCCCACCCCCGCCAGAGCCCATGCCAACTGCAGCCTGAAGTAACCCTGCTTGGTCAAGGTTTCAGACGACGTGCTGATGCAGACCTGGGCACCGTGCCAGCCGCCCCCCTCGCCACCTCCCATTGTGCGCCCTGCACACAAGACGTGTCCGCATTCTTGTGCAGGCGGCTTGTTGGAAGCGGTCTCCCTGCAAACACCCACCCCCTCCCTCCCTCCCGCAGAGAGGAGGAGCACCCGGACAAAGCCCTGCTTGTTCCCGGGGCTCACGTGCAGGCCTCGTCCCACCCGAGCAGAAGACAACACGGGCTGGAGGGCCTCGCCAGAACAAACCAGCAAACACTGTGTCTAACAGGACGAGGCACCCCCTCCCCTGTTCTGCAGCCGTCCACGTGCGGGTATTAACACCCCCAAACACCGCGTGCGCCCTGCAGGGGCGTGCAGCCCCATTACACGCCGCGCATGCTGATCAAAGCGCTTTATTGATAGCTCAGCGAGATAATGCAGCTGCGGCAGATTAGGGAGTGCATTTTTTTCTGCAGGTTCGAAATCATGCACACCAACTCAGTATTTCATCCAGTCCATGTGGATAAAATGAGTGACGCCACACCAGGTGTTCCCTGTGTTATTAGCAAACACAAGATGATGATGGAATGAGTGCTGTAACTTTTCAACCATTCATCCTTAGTCACAGAACTGGGCTGAATCCATCATCGTTCTTTAGCGCACTTGGCCACCCCAGTTTGGACCCAGCCATATGCAAATCAGTCTTGACCCTGTGCCCCATGGGAACAGTCCAGACCGAACTGCCAAACCAGGTCTTCCCTGGACCAGTAAAAAGCATCATGGGACCAGTTCTGGGTATATCACCAAGGCTAGCTTGAAACTGGTGGCATAGTGAGCACGGGATCCATCTCTGGGCATACACTTGGCCACTTAGTGTGTACATAGCGAACGCAACAGGGTGATGGACAGAGTGCTGAAACTTTTCAACCACTCATCCCCAGGCATGGGCCCCTTGCTCACTGTCATTGGATTCCCACTAGCCTGGTTGATGAGGGGTGTTACCCCGAAACTGGTACCAGGCTGCTTGTTTCCAGTCCAAGGAGGACCTGGCTTGGCAGTTCGGGATGGACTGTTCCCTTTGGGCGCAGGGTCAAGACCGATTTGCATATGGCTCGGTCTGAACCAGTGGCTTAACGAAATCTGACATGGCTCCCCTGCAAAGCACATGCTAGGGGCCCCCCACCAGATTCACTTAGGAGCTCACAGACTAGGGTACTGTGCTGAGGGGGGCCCCTGGAGCTCGGAGCCCCTCCCCCGCACTGCAGTGTCCTTTGATACTCATTAGCTCGAACTGGGGACGACGTGGCAGGCAAAATAATGATGGATTAAACCCAGATCTGTGACTGGGAGTGAATGTTTTTAAAGTTTAAACGCTCCATCAATCATTTTCTTTTGAGACGTCTTGCACCCTGTGTTATGAACAGCAGGCTGGAGCCAGGAGATTGTGGGTGCAGGTGGGACCCCTACACGTCATTTCCTGTCTGGAATCTGTATTACCCCCGCTGCCAGGGACCTCATGCCCGGTCTTAACTTTAATACAATGTGCAGCTCAAAACTTAAAACGCATAATCGCATAGTTCTCTAGTCACAATGCGATTTATTTAAAGGTTGGAGGTCTTGGTTTCAGTCCAAGTGTGAGTTAAAGCGCCCTGAGTGACCGGCACGCTGCTCTCACACAGCAGATCGCCAAGACGCTGAGGGAGACCCGGGCCACAATATTTGCCAACGAGGAGGAAAAAACGGGCAGGTGCGACCGGAAGTGCCTAAAATAAACACACTATGTTCCCGACTGTAGTCATCATGGGCCCGGGGTCCACTGTACCCGAGGCGCGCAGTGCACCGCAGGCTTCCTGTCCTCTTAAGTAATGCCACCTCGAGCCAACCGATGAAGGCGTTTTTAAATATATTTAGGAATTAAACTCGGGGTTAGTTCACCGGTGACAGAATGGTTTCATACTGGCTAAACTTAGATAGTACTTTACACATAGCAGAGCGCTGCATAAGTTTACCTTACGTGCATTTTACATGCGAGGCTGATGGAGACGCACTTTTGCCCAGAGTCGCACAATTACTGGTCAAGTACAGATTTTTAGGTTCAGCAATTCGCCACCAGACACCATATTCACCCAGAACCTTCAGCAGAACCTTCAGTAGAGAAAGGTTTTAAAGCACCCGAGGGTTAGTCACTGACTAGTGCATGCAGTGAGTAGATATCTGCCCTCCTCGCCCCCTTTCTTAAACTCCAGCAGGGCACTGCATGAACTTTGTATGATAAATATCTCCTTATCTGATAAGGACACAGTCTCTCACGCACCCTAATACACAGACTACACGACCCAGGGATCCAAGACAAGGCCCTCGACTTGATCCACTACTTCCTCTCCAGCAGAACGCAGCGGATCAGACTCCCTCCCCCCTTTCCTCTTGGACCGTACACCTACCACCTGCGGAATCCCCCAGGGGTCCTCCCTCAACCCTACGTTCTTTAACGTCTACATGGCTCCGCTCGCCCAGAACCTACAGACTCAACATTGTGTCATACGCAGACGACACCCAACTCATCCTCTCCCTATCCAACAAACCCCACACCGCCAGACACAACTTTAGAGAAGGCATGGAAGCCATTGCCAAATGGATGAAAAACAGCTGCCTACAACTAAACGCCAACAAAACTGAAGTACTAATCAAGGGCCCAAACCCAGACGCCTGGAACGACACTTGGTGGCCTCCCGCCCTCGGAAGCCCGCCCACCCCCACGGACCACGCACGCAACCTGGGGATCATCCTGGACTCAGAGCTCAAAATGGACCGCCAGATCAACTTCGTCTCGTCCTCCTGATTCCACACCTTCCGCCTCCTACGTAAGACATTCAAATGGATCCCCCTCTAACATAGAAGACAGTCACTCACGCCCTGGTCACCAGCAGGCTCGACTACAGCAAGCCACTCTATACCGGAATAAACAAAAACCTCACCGCAAGCTACTGAACATCCAAAACGCCGCGTAAGACTGGTCCTCGTCCTGCCAAGACACTGCCGCATCTCCCAGCACCTGCGCACACTCCACTGGCTCCCCATCGAAGCTAGAGTCACCTTCAAGATGCTAACCTAAGCTCAAAAGGCCCTCCACGACACCGGACCAGCATACCTGAACAGCTGACTGAAATCCCACGCATCCCAAAGGACACTACGATCAGCCCAGCTCTCCTACACCGTGGTCCCCCGCACCAGAAAGACCAGATCGGGCGGCCACTCCTCCTCCTTCCTCGCGGCCAAAGCATGGAACGACATTCCGCTCCAGCTTAGATATCGCTCCCCATCTTCGTAAGAAACCTCAAAACCTGGCTCTTCGACAGACCCCCCCCCCCCCCCCCCTCCTTGATGGGCTGGTACCTGTGACCCCCCTCCCCCCACCCCCCAGGGCCTTGAGACCCTTACGGGTGAGTAGTTGCGCTTAACACTTGATTGATTGATTGGGAAACCTAGTTGTGTGGCCCTGGGAGTTGAACTGCCACTGCAGAACTATATGGTGACCTTGGCCTACAGTTCAAATCAATTTCAATGCGCCTAATTTTATCAACATTAGGAGGATGAAATCCAAAGTAGTGCCGAGCAGGGTTGGAAACAAGCAGTGGGCTCTGTAGCCCACTGTATGTGGCCTTTCTTACAATAAAATCATACATCTTTGTGTAATCTTTATCGAGCTACGGCCTCTCTGTACAATCTTATCATGCACGTAGTGTACACGGGTTGTTTTATTACTTGGTTATCGCTGTTCACTGTGTAAACATGTTATCACGGTCAACCATATAATTGTTTGATCTTCATTTCATCCTCCTACAAAAGTTTTTAATCCAACTATCCTTTAGTCGGTCACTTAGAACTCTAATTGTAAGTTATTCATGTAATTTGCTTTTATACAGCACATACTACCACCGAGGAGGATTATGAGAAACATGCTGCTCCAGAACCCAATATTAGAGTTAAAGTTAAATAGTTAGTAGATTAGTAATATGTGCTTTCTTTGCTTACTCTGGATTTATTGTGGTAAGTTTGGTGCGTTATAATGCATTAGGAGAGCTATTAGTAGGGACCGACTGATGGAATTGGATTCGAAAAGGTAAGTTGTATGTGGTCATTGGGAATAGTGGACAGGTGTGCACGTTGAGTCAATTATGTAAAAATAAAAGGGGGGATGACGTTTGAGAAGGACGTTTGGGAGTTCATAGTAGTCAGAAAAGAGGAGTCAGAGAGAGGTGGGTTGGGACAAAGGTTGAAGGGAATAGATTTCTTCAAAGAACTTAAATTAACGTGTACATCTATAGAGACATACACACACACACACATCTAAAAAAATGTAGTGATATGCATACATACATAAAAATGTGTATATATACACGTCACTTAGTAAAGTTTTATTACCAGGCACAAACCCCTTTATATATACACCCATATGTACATAGAAGCAGGAATATGTATTCTATTAACCCTTGGGCACTCTAGAAAAGTTATTATATTTGCTATCTGTAAAGTATGAACATTGTTCTATATTTTATTGGTAATTGCAACCCCTGGCAGAAAGTAACCTATGCCCCCTCAAGGAGGTGCATGTAAAGCTGTATATGGAAACAGAAGATGTTATTTCTGAAAGCATAAAATAAACTGCAGCATTTAAAGTAACATTACAACGTGGGATCTAGATTGAGGTACACTTTATTCTAAAGAATGAAATAGATGAAAATCAGACATTGCAAATGTTAGTACTCGCCGGCTGGTAGAGGCTGCCATTGTTATCCGCCGGGTGACAGATGAGACAGACATGTTAATTGTAGTAAATTATACATCTCTACCTCCAGTAAAAGACACGAATGTGAATCCTTCAGGGAGCGCAGAAAACCTGATGGATCACAAAGTGAAAACGCATGAAATTAAGAAGCGGTCCTACACGCGCAGCAGCAGAAAGTCCACAACACAAAGTAGAGAAATCTTTCTTACAACTGACCCGCAACATCAGTGAGCGAGACCCGCGGCGCAACATTAACAAATCAGCATTGGCTAATAGGTCAAAATCAGGTATCTTGTTAGTAAACTCCTGAAAAAACCTAGTGTCGCGTTGCACCACAAACCCAGAACTTTTCAATGACGTCTGTGATTTTTATGGACAATGGAATCAGCAAAATTTGCTCTTGATTAGATATCTGGATTACAAACCTAAGCCCAATCAACTTTACGCTAACTGGTAACAGGGAGGCCAAGTATAAGAGTTGGTTAACACTTAATACTGTGTGTCCATGCAACATGAACTCGCCCAGCCTCCCATCTTCCAGGAAAGACGCGGAAACTAATCTAGTCATGGAAACATTTACTCCAAGCCAACAATCTTGGACCAACGAACACAGCCATGCATGAAGGAACAATATCCCGCCAGTCCCACATGGAATAGCAGAAAACCTACATCGAGTGACAGTCGAGACAAGGGGATCGTCAAGGACCAACTAGCGATGGCAGACTAGTGTCCAATATGCGCTACAGATCAGAGTAATGACCGGCTATCAGTCAAGAAAGGTGATCAAAAATGACACCAATCACAAGTTACGTGTTTAACCATTGTTAAAGTCCCTCTTTGCTACTCATTGGATGTTGCCTCCAGTTCATCCTCTGCTTTTGAAGCAGTGGTCCTCGCTTCAAGATGGGAGGGGATTGTTTAGGGACAGGTTTTGTAGCCTACATCAGATCTTTAGATCCATGCGCATCAGATGCCCATTGCCTGTAAATAGTAACACTGCCCATCTCTATAAAGAGTTCTTGGCCACCAGGAGCTGACATGCACCTTTTCCGAGCACTCGGCTCACTGGTGCACAGAGCCAAATCTGAACCTCATTCTGGGATGTAGCTGAAATGTTATGCACAGCAAAGCAACAGAATCACAAGACATCACAAGACTCCATTCGCCAGAGGTCATTGATGGCCAATGAGCGCTGGAGCCAAGCCACGCTTTCAGGAAATCAAACATCAGCTACATTTACAGAAATTAATCCTTTCCATGGTCTTTTGTGTGGTTAAATTGAAAAGGGTGGCACAGATCCAACCGTTGTGAAACAAAAGGCGGACAACCCCGCCATATAAGAAGGACAAGTTCTTATTCGGAGCGCTTTCCCACCTATATTTCAATTTACACATCAACGTCTCACGAAAGAAGCAATTCATGTAAATATAGTCCTGAAACAACTAGATTGCGGTCCAAATGTCATTTCACAATTATGTTCCCTATATTATCATTGTGAAATGGCCTAGCCTCAAGAATTGATATAGGTGCAGCAGCTTTCTGCTTTGCGGACTTGGCGAAAAGATGGACAGCGCCTACTTTAACCTGGACAAGACTAAAGCGCTTGGTGAAAATAGCTGGGGCGGCTGCATTAAAAAAAATGCTTTATGCTCCTTTAATGTGATAAACCTAAATCTTGAGAATAAACAAGACTCCAAGGACAATTAAAACTATAGCAGTGATTCTGAACCTGCGTCTGTGGCACCAAACTCCGGGGCATGGCTGCAACTGGTTATAAAAGTAAATAATGGTAAAATAAAATGTAAATAAATATAAATAAAAAACCTCAATGAACAACCAGTGTCATAAATTGAATTAAAGGCATATGCTGTGGAACAGATTCTACATTCGGGGCAAAAGGATAACATGATATGCTCTTGTCTCATATATCAATCACTGACTTTTAAAAAGAAAAGGCCACATTTTTAAAAGCTTCATACTTCCCATTATATTTCGAGTTTTTTTTATATTTTCGTGTGAAAACGAATATTTAGAATGTGTGTATGTTTACAAACCAGCTCGAAGGACACGTTAATTTTAAAGATTCCAAATGTTAAGCAAAAGCTGTGAAGATGGCGGTTTAGCTCATTGAAAACAAGTCAGTGTTTAAATAGATTGTGATTGAAATATGTGCCATGTAATGGTCGAACCTCCAGTCGAGGGTCTGCTGATGTCCGTGCACTTGGAGTTAGGTGTTCTCTAAACACACAGATCATCTGATTCCCGGAAGCCGATATCCAGTCCCTTCCACATAGCTCCTTGCGGCCTCTCCCACAAGAAGCAGGCGCTTTGTTTTGCAGTGAATAACAGGAAGTGGTAATGGGCCTCTGAGCGGCCTATTTTCGGAGACGCTCTCAGCAGAGGGCCGGAAGGGTCTCCGATGTCCGCCCTGTGGCAGGGCCCCGGGAGCCTTGGTGTACAGGGCTCTCTTTCTCTGTCCACCTCGGGCCCAGCTCGGGTTTCGGTCTCACAGATAAACATCTTCGCTCGGATGCGGACGGGAGCTTCCTTCCCAAGCAGTGTCCAAATCCAGGGGGCTGGCGGTCACCGGTGTGAAAGTTCCCACAGCATCATATGAAAAGAAGGGCAGCACAAATGTAAAGCCCGGGGCATAGTGACATTTATAATAGAGGATGTGGCGGGAGGGCCGGAGCTGCTGCCTTTGGTACTGGGGAGCCAGGTCCGAGTTTTTGCTTCGGCTCAACATCCTGGGATTCTCAATAAATCACTTAATTTCCCCGTGCCTACCAAAAATCAAAAAATTAATGTGTCATTGTGTAAGGTAACTGTAAGCCCATGTAAACCTCTCCAATACCTTCCGGTAGAGTTCGCTCTACATAAAATTGTATTATATATATATATATATACACATATATATATATATATATATATACACACACATATATACATATACACATATACACACACATATACACACACATATATACATGTGAGTATATATATATATATATATATATATATATATATATATATATATATATATATATATATATATATATATATATATACACACACACACACACACACACCACATATACACACACACTGGGTTAAGTGGGCTTTCATATTGGTGCTTTAATGATCATATCAGGCTAAATGGGACTTCCATTAGCAACCCGAAGTATAAAAGGATGCTGCTGCGAGCAGGCAGATGTGTGCATGTCTCCGCAGCAGGCACTCAACCCACCGAGAAACTTTACCGGTGGAAAACTCCAAGCTTCTTTTGCAGATAACCGCAGTCTGCATGCACATTTCTCACGAGTTCATCTCGAATATCTGCAAGGGTCGGGCTCCCCTGGACCCATGCTGGGCACCGTCCACCACGCCTTCAGTGTTAGCTTGTCCAGATCATGCCAGGGCTTCGAAGCACTCTACCAATTGCCAGTGTTACGTCGCCGGATCCCTGCTCCAGCGGCCCCGGGCATTCAGTGCGTCTGTCGACATAATGAAATGACAGCCGCGTCTGGCCGCTGTAATTAAAACTATAATTATCGCCATCCCCTGCCCTTTGCCTCCGTAAATACCCCGAAGCCGGGTGCAGGACTCTCCATTTACCTCCCTGAGCCCTGTAACACCAGGCTGATGGGTGGGAAAGAGGGAAATGTTTTGAGATTTAGGTTTTTTGTTTGCTTTCCTTTAAAAGCAATTAATCTGAAAATAAGCGGCGGCGAGGGCTGCCATTTAACCCCTTGCGGGCAATGCCCGGTTCAGGCGACCTCGACCCCAGGACATCTGGCAAAGTTTACAAAGAAATTACACGGGCGCCTCTCCCGATTCTCACCAGTCCAGCAGCGCCAAAAGGCGGGCAACTTCTTAGTGGGCGCCATATCTTTACTACACCCGCACACAACCATGCCATTGGTGCCAGCCAGGACAGAACCCAGGTGCCACGAACTAGAGCATCTGTGAGCGATTGTGCACGCAGGCTGCACCTTTCAGGCAGGGGTGCGTACTTGCCCCAACCCTTTTTTGCCTTTATATGAATAGTGTCATCTCGCATCTAGCAAATATTGGAGACAACGACGCCCCGGTCCTGGCAGGCAGGAGGGTACCGGCAATCATGTTTGCGGACGATACCCTCCTGCTTTCTAAATCGCCCATGGGTATTCAGAGAACTCTGGATGGCTTTGATCTCTTCTGTAGGCAGTTTGGCCTCGAGATCAACGCCGGGAAGACCAAGTATATGATTTTTAACCCCTCCTCCACAACTAGACCCAACCCGTCCCTAAACTCCACGGTCTCATGGTGTCCACAGATTGCAAGCTCGCGAATAAGGTTATCTCAACTGTCTGGGGCTATCCTGAAGATTACCAACACCTCAACATATAAACCTATAGCCCCCGCAGTTGAGATGTACAAAACCCAAGCAAAACCTGCTGCACTATATGGCAGCGAACTTTGGGGACACAAAGCTGCAAATGAGTTGGTACGTGTTGAGAATAATTTTATGAGGCGCCTCCTGGCCCTCCCAGCTGCAACTCCCTTGCTTCCCCTACGTCTTGACTTGGGCTTATCATCTATCAGGGAGGATGCTGAACTTAACCCCATAAGATTTTGGCACAGACTTTGGTCAACTAAGGAGCTTAACCACTACAGGAGTGATCTTGTGCATGTTATGAATCTAAACGTTAATGACAAGATCCCCTGGCTGACTTGTCAAAAAAGAATTGTTTCGGCTAGGCTTAAATGAACTGTGGTTGGCCCCCGAAACTGGTTGTACTAAGGTCCCTCGGAAAAGTCTAGTGAAAGCTTGCAAGCAACAAAATCTTCTAATCAAAATGACTGCACCCAGCATTGGCACTTTAACCCACTGTTTTACCCAATCCAAAAATACCTATAAATTTGAATCTTTCCTGGATTTTATTTACCCGGTCGCAGCAAGGAAGCTCTTTTTACAGTGGCGGTTCGGAACTCTACCCCTTAAATCCTTCACGAGTAAATGGACCAATGGAGGGGACAAACTTTGCCCTTGCTGCAATTCCTGTGATGAGGAGGAAATCCATGTCCTGTTTTTCTGCTCCATCTATAGGTCCCCAAGGAAGTATTGGTTGGTGCCTTTATGCAGAAACATGGCAATAAGAAACTGTTCAACTTCTTATAGAATACTGAAATCTGATTCCTCCCCTCACATTGTCTTTGCAGTCTCAAAATATTTGTTCGCCATGTGGCGTATTAGGTCCAAGTTGATTAAGGCTTTACCAACATAGGATGATAGTTCCGGCCACTGTTTTAAACTAAAATTTTAGCCCCCTACGGCAAAGTTTTTACATCATGCTATTTTTAACTCAACTAATATAATTGTGATGTATCATTCTTATACAATTTTATCTCATTCAACTTTTCTTCCAAAATTTGTATCCATTTGTATTACATGTATCAAATGTCGATTTAAAATGTTGTACGTCTTTTTATGTATCTTTTATGGTCTTAATGACCGAAATAAAGATTTTTGGATTGGATTGGATTGGCTGCACCTTTTCTTCTAGGAGCGAAGACACCACACAGGAACCTCAACTTGCAAACTGGGCCTCTTCTGCTTAAGGATGCGTCACACGCGGCACGTAGGCACGTGCAAGGCAAGGTAGACCCTAAGAGTCTAGCAGAGGGCACGAAGCTGCTCCTACAGTCAGCAAACCCGGACCATGTGCACGTGAGTGGGTTTGGCCAACATAAACGGTCCTTGCATCATCTTTTTAAATACGTTCCAGAAGCCATCTGCAAATGGAGGCCAAGGGGTGGCGTCAATATAGGCAGCGCTTAGGGGGCATCCTGGCTTTACAATAAATACCTAACCAATCATTACAGTATACACGCACAAAACAAGCACTTATTATTTTTCTCCATAGGTCCGTCTAATAAGAGGCCATGAAATGTAAGGTTACTTGCCCAGCTCAATGGCAATTGGCTCCTAACCATGAAAGGCGGGGACAACCCTTACTTATCCCTACATAAAGGGCATTGCAGTAATCTAATCTAGACCGCACAAGGGCCACCACTGCCTGCTTCCGCCAGGGGAGGGAGAGAAATTGAAAGATCTTTTTATGAGTCCTTATCCCGAAGCAGGTACAGACTGTTCTATTTATTTGGGGGCCCAGGGAGAGGGAGGTGTCCACTGATGCCTAGATTTTTGGCACGGAGGCCAGTGCGAGGGCAAGATCCAACCGTATCTGGCCACCAGGCCTTGGACCAAATGTCCCGATTGTCTCCAAATATTCGGATCTCAGTTTTATCCCCAATGGAGTCTTAGATAGCTTTCTACCATCCATGAGGCCACCGCCTGCGTGCAGTTTTTAAAGTTTGCTGCTGACGCTTCAACACTCTGTGATGGTAATCATGATTTGAGTGTCATCAGCGTAGTTTAACACTTCTAAGCCGAAAGATCTTACAGCCCTGGCGGCATCCCCCCACTTATTTTACTGGGAGATCGATAACTGGAGCAAATGGAGCCACACATTCACTCTTTGGCCTCTCTGAGGTGAGATCTCGCCCCAGAGAGGCCAAAGAGTGAATGTGTGGCTCCATTTGCTAAGGGGTGAGCGAGGGGAAGCAAGGAGTCTGATGGTGCAAGTCAGCTTTCGTGACGTCACTTCCTGTCGTGACGTCCGAGTCCCCCCACTTCTTTTTTAGGACTTGTGCCCTGCCTGGCAAGCAGGACAACATAAATATTAATAAAAAGGGTAGGACTCCGTGAGGATCCCCGGGGACATCACAAACCTGATCCTATTTTTAGCCACAGAGGCATTTCATGGAGGACAACACACAGGGATAACAAGCATGGACCACCCAGTCTTCTGTCCCCAAAAACGGCTAGCGCCCCCCTCCCCCCAAACCTTTGGGGCAAAATTGTTCATCCAAGTCCTTTGCGTGTCAAACTGTGAGAAGTAAAGTTATGCAAAAACCTCAAAAAGAGAAGCAATGGTAAACCGCCACCTCCTACAACCAAGAGGAAACCACCCCCTATAAAAGTAAACACCACGTATTAGGCACAGGAAAAACAAAATACATTGAAAACGTTCCCGCAAAAGGCACAGTTAAATGGACACAATGGGTTCATCGTTCACAGCAGCTGGAGGGGGCAAGTAAAGAGAGAGTGAACTGCGAAGTCCCCTCCCTCTAGCCTCCACAGCACTCTTTGCATCCCTGACTGTGGAGAGACCAATGCATTCTGGGTGTTGGAGTCTCGTGTGCTCCATTGAACTGATTAGAATAACACACCTGAAATCAACGACTTGTGGGTGAAACGTTCAGCACTAGAGACAGTGTCTGTAGTCACCCCCAGGGGGGTGGTCAGGACAGCAACAGACACCCTCGAGGACTTGCTTCCGGCACACCCTGCTGCAGTCCAATGGGCTAAAATTGCACACAGCGCAAGAGCAGAGAGACTGGACTCCAAACGACAAACACGCTGCGCTGGGCTTCCAGGCACACAGGGCCCCCTCTGACTGCCCACCTAACTGTACCACTGCAACGCCCACACGCCATGCTTTTGGTTGGCAGTGTGGGTAGGTAGGGGCTGTACCCAGTAGCTGGATATCGAGTGGTGATTTATTCCCTTAGAAATACGACAAAGCTTGTTCAATTGTTTTTCGAGTTGTCCTTGAATTGAGCGCCCAATTTAAAGAGGCTTAAGGATTAGTGATACCTTCATTGCTTTTCTGTCCATGGTGCAACACATGTCCTGATGATGGTCTCGATGAACTGTATTATATGAGACCGAAACGTCGACGCAACAACACTTCTTTGTATTTAGTATCAGCATTGACTGAACTGTAATTTTGTATATATTTTTGCAAAATTATTGTATATATGGGAGATATGTAAATACTATCCATATTCAATACAAAAGTGTCATATGGTACTGTATATTTTGTGAAACTGAGGAAACCGTATACCTTTTTGTTGCCAAAAGTGGATTGATATATGATGGACATACATATTCTTATGATTTTAGATGAATATGATTGAATAAAAATAATTGATATACTGTATGTATTCCTCTTGAATATTATACAATTCATGCTCACTACAGTGACAAAAATTTTCCAACTGCGAAGTTAATTTTGAATAATCCGCCCAGTGGAAACTGGCAGTCAATGAGTTACAATGTTAACCAGCCTTTAGACCAAAGTATTCGAAAATGACTCCATGACCCTCAGAATGCAATGCCTTCCTGGACTTTGGTCTTTTAAAAATTATTTTCAGTTGTTTAGTTCAACTGGATGAACTGAAGCGAACCTGGAATACAAGTCCCAGAATGGGTATACAACAGTTACCACGCAATTTTTACAACGCGGTACCGTTACCACAATACTTTTACCACGCAGGTCGTTACAACGAAATGCGCTGGGGGGCGCTCCAGGATAGTAAATACTTTAATTTACTATCCAACTCCTTTCCCTAGAGTCCACGGGGAATGGAGTTGGAATAGTAAATTAAATAATTTACTATCCAGCGCCCCTCCACGCAAGTCGTTTGCGTGGTAAAAGTAGCGTGGTAACGGTACGCGTTGTAAAAGTACGCGTGGTACCGTCATAAAGCCCCCAGAATGCAATAGGTAGCAATCTAAATCGCGGATAAGGAGTCCCGCTAGCCTACTTGCGGTTGGTGTATTTTTCCCATGTTGGCCTGCTGAGGCTGGGGCAGATGACTCGGACCATTAAGTTACGACCACACACGTGGTAAGGCACCTCCCGCGCATGCGCCACGTGCCTCCCAAACGCACTCCCGCAGCATTTTACCCATGCAATTTCCCGGGCACGCGCGCTAAACTCTTGAACTCGCGCAGGCACTGAACGGGGTTATTAAAAAACAATTTCGAAAAGGTATCCGTTTCGAAAAAACAATAAAAATAAAAGGCAAAAGGTTTTGAAATTAGACTCCCGGTCCCTGACGTCAAATAAAGGGAATACGAATTGTAAATGAGACATAATTACCTTGACAAGGTTGAGGCGGGCGCGCGCCCTGTGCGGCGCTACAATGCAAGCTAATCACGCATGGATCAGCAACATTACTTATAATGAGCAGCCAGGATTTAAAAACACATAAAGACGCCCGTGCAGTGGGGGAGGGGGGGGGGCGGGTTATGGCTCCGGGCGGGCCTATCCTCACTGTAGCGAGGCTGCGCTTACATGGCAGCTCGAGGCGCTGGAAGCGGCCTCTGCGCCCCCAGGAAGGTCAAGTGCTGGGGAAACCCAGGATAACAAAATACCCTCCGCCCTCCCCCGGACTATCAAGAGGAGCAAAGTATACAATCGGGCGGGAGAGGGGACCCGGTCCAGTGCTGGGGGCACGCGTGGCCCCTGGTATCACCAAGATGAATAAACGATATCGGGTGAGGCCTGGGGCCTCTGGGAAGAGGGCTGCAAGCACCGATAAAAGTCCAGAGTTGGGGCACCAGGTCAGGGAGGAGATCACGTGCGCCTCACACCCCCGTACCACCAAAAAGGGAGCTAGTAATAGTCCCTGCGCCTCTAAGAGAGGTCCTCGGGGGTACTGAACGCGGCCCGGGGCAGGGGGGCTTCCGGGCTGGCATGGAGGTTAATTACACTAAGCACAAAAGGAGAAGGGACTATCTAATGCGCCCCGGATCAGAGTAACACCCCCCGAAGCTGGCACCGCTACGACCAGGCCTGGGGGCATGCATGAGGCACCGAGAACCGGAGGTGCCCAGGCCGGAATGGCATAGAGGAATCGGTTTCTGCCAGAGAGACCCACCCCCCCCACCCCCCGCCACCCCCGCCACCCCTCAAAGGAGAAGAAACGACCCAACAAGGCCCCACATTCACGGGGCAGCTGGAACCGTTTCGACCAGAGAGCCCTGAACCCATTCACCCACCCGGGATCAATTACTTGGAACGACAAAAACGACTATTTTTCCCACACTTGTTTTTTTATTCTTGAGCAACTCCCCTCCCCCTTTTTTTTAATAATTGTAAATCCCAACACATGTATGTCTGGGTCTTTATGATTTTAACTTGGCAAGCCAGAACCCGCTTTTCCATTAGATAGATATACGGGGGTAGTATTGTCCTCTTATCCATCAGGCAGGGGACCGGCCACACAAAGGCCTGCGGTTCTGGGCAGCTTCAGCACCGAGTCACCAGTCACGGGAACAGCATTGGTCATGTCCTGGGGTTCCATCTTTAGAGAGGCAGGGGCTCGTGGGGAGGGTGCAGGGGCCCAGGTGCGAGGGTGCAGGGGCCCAGGTGCGAGGGTGCAGGGGCCCAGGTGCGAGGGTGCAGGGGCCCGGGTGCAGGGGCCCGAGGGCGAGGGTGCAGGGGCCCGAGGGTGCAGGGGCCCGAGGGTGCAGGGGCCCGAGGGTGCAGGGGCCAGAGGGTGCAGGGGCCAGAGGGTGCAGGGGCCAGAGGGTGCAGGGACCTGAGGGCGAGGGTGCAGGGACCCGAGGGTGCAGGGGCCAGAGGGTGCAGGGGCCAGAGGGTGCAGGGGCCAGAGGGTGCAGGGGCCAGAGGGTGCAGGGGCCCGGGGGCGAGGGTGCAGTGGCCCGGGGGCGAGGGTGCAGGGACCCGGGGGCGAGGGTGCAGGGACCCGGGGGCGAGGGTGCAGGGACCCGGGGGCGAGGGTGCAGGGACCCGGGGGCGAGGGTGCAGGGAGCCGGTGCTGGCAGGGCACAGAGGCCAGGGCCTCTAAGGGGACGGACGCGGGGGCAGGAAGGTGACAGTCCAACTCCTGCTCTCAGGTCAGAGGCACTATTTAAAGACCAACCTGGATACCTTGTCCCAAAAATACTATAGTCCCATACCTCGAGTATCCATGGGTCTACAATGTATGTTCTGTTCCCTGTTAACTCTGCAAGAAAAAACAATACTGAGACAAACGTCGCAAAGGAAAGGAAAAATCTTAAGTAAACTTCCGGATTCCCATCACTCACCAAACCTGGTGACATGCTTCATCATCTGGGTCGTCCCCTTTTCAGTCACACTAGTGACTTCAAGGGCTACAACCTTGTCATAGTGTTGGGGAGCCCGAGGATGTTTTAGTATAATTGTTTAAGCTAATACCCGATAAGAGTAGTTGAGTTTATGGGAACTAAGTGCAGTGCGTGGGTGAAGAGTGAAATTAAAATTGAGTTGTGGCAGACCACATCTTTATTGATGTCTCTCACAATTCAAATTAAAAACAGTGCAAAAAAAGACAGTGTTAACAAATAGCGGTCTAAAATATTAACACCATGCGCGCTAGCGGAATTCGGCTAGCGCGCTGGGTTTTTCAAAAACGCACTTTACGTGACGAGCTAGGCTCGTCATCAGCGTGTGAGCGGGCTACGCCATGACGAGCCCAGCTCGTCATGAGCGTCGAAGGGGTTAAAGTGGTCAACATGTTTCAGCACATATAGACATCATTCTGCCAGTGCCTTCGTCAGGACCCACCCAATGTTTGCTACTGCAAGGTGTCAAAAGCAAATAATTAATGTGAAAACAAAACATCATTACTAGTACATTCAAGATGGTTGGTAAGAATACAACCAGAATCACCTTTTTCTTGGTGTGTACTTTCCTTCCTTAGCATTCATCATATGACTGATGGTGTCTAGATGTTGCAAGGAAGCTACCTCACCTGGCAACAGCTCAGGAAAAAAGGGAGGAACCGCTCTCTCCGTTGGTACCTCAGACGGTCAGCCGACCTTTGCGACGTTTGTCTCAGTGTTGTTTTTTCTTGCTGAGTTTACAGGGTACAGAACATACATTGTAGACCCATGGATACTCTAGGTATGTGACTACATCGTCCTCTTCATGACGTCACACATTAAAAATAGTAGGAAAATGTGCCTCTTGAGAGTCTCTTCAACACCCCCGTCACCCCCCCCCCCCGCAATACAGCTGAATACTAAGGCCCCTGCATGCAGCACCTATACTACACCCCAGGCCAGCTTCCCACCAGGCGCCTACAGCCCCCAGACCATCCCTTCCTGCATACAGAAATGCCCTCTCTCACACACATGAAGGCTGGCACAGGACAGCTGGCCTGGCATGGCATTATCACATCTCCCCACCACTGAGGTCTCCTACCCCGACTCCTACTGGTCCACAGGTTTATCTGTGAACCAAAACTCATCACCACTAGCGCAGAAAGTAAACATTGTACGAAACAACACAAACTGTACAAAATCCAAGAACACTCTTGAAATTCAAGCAGCAAAAACCCTCAACCAATCATGTTCCGAGGCTGCTCTAAGGTGGGGAAGAGAAACCCTCACAAGTGCCATCAAGGAAGGGGTGAACGAGATTCTATCAGGTGCAGGATGGCACGAAAGAGGCCGCACAATGGACCGGACTGCAGACCTCATGTCACAGGAGGCCAGGCTCGTAGGTTGGGGTGAAGAGTTTTCAGGGGGACGCGATCAAGGGTTGTTTTTTCACCTCTTCAGGCAGAAGGGAGGTCTAGCTGTTGAACGTCTTCGTTTTTCAGCTGTGGGCCCTTTTATGCGCGTTTTTCAGGTGGTTCACACCGTAGGTCACAGAAGCAGTTACCGGCAGAGCTTCCTGGGAGCTGAGGGCCAACACAACACCCACTACACCGAGGAACCCTAGGAAACTTCCTTCTCCATAGCATCCGCCCTACTGTCCCTGACAACAGGGACCCTTCTCCAGGCCCTCTGTGAGATCAACACGACCACCTCACAGGGAGAAGCCCCCACTCCCTGCCAAGGCCGAGAAAACACTGTTCTCCAAACACCTCTCATTCCTTTCCTCATCCAAAACCATTTGCCACTTTTTGAAGAAGTGAAAAAAGAAATAATTGTCAATTTTCCTCGTGCAATGTGTTTAGTTAAGCTCTGGCCCGCTTCCCGCCTGGCCGCTCCGAATCCCCAGACACTTTTACAAAACTTCAAAACTTCATAACAAATTCAAGAGAGCGACATCCAAGATTCCGGAACGCTGCCAAACGCCCCCACCGCCCCCACCCTGCTCCCTTTTCCAGTTAATGGCTCGTTAACATTAATCTGCGTTTTCTCCCAGGAGCTCTCCCTTCCAAACTCCACCAAGACCAGAAGTTGCCTCAACTGTGATGGCGCCCGCCCCGCTGCCATGGCAACAAAACCAGGAAATCAACACGAAAGTAGGGCCAAATACCACTCTCATTCCTCGACCCTCGAAAAGTTATGAAAAATAGGTTCACTTCTTCCAAGCACCAAACTAAAGAACTGCAGGGAAACATACTGTAATATTGTAAAGAATGTAGTTAGCTCAAAAATAACGCCACTTTCCGGGGGGGTGGGGAGGGGGGGGGGGGAGGCTTGCGAGTCATTCTGTTGCTTAAAAAAAAAAAAAAGGGAAAGCGGATACGTCTTGCCTCTAAAATGTACGTCAACTGGCTTTGCCAATACAATATAGTGCAATACAATACCTTTCCCCCAATCCTATGCTTATTTATGATGCGTGGCCCGCGGCAGCCATTTTTAATTTACCAATGTAACATGGCAGACAGCCATTTTCGAACAGGAAATTGTAGTCAACAAATAAAACTAAAACAAGTCATGCGCTGCGCAAACAAGTACATACATTTTATTTGAACTAGCAGGTGGTGCGCATAGGATGAAAGACCAGGTGACTGGGGAGCAGCTGCTGGGCCATCATAGAAAACACACTAAATAAAACAAAATGGCTGCATGTTGTTTTTATCGACTGCTCATAGTGACAATTACATTTAAAAAAATGTTTTTTTTAAGTTGGATAATGAAAATGAAGTACATTTCAAGTCAATAATCATTGTGAACCTTCAGCGACTCAATTTAAAATTGGATTTGCGATATAAAAAAGTTTTCCAAGTATTTCTATTACCCAAATGATGTTACTCTGTTTATCGGCGTCAGAAGGATGGAAGGCTAGGTCTGCCTTACTGAGATTGGAACTTATGACCTCCACAGCACCCCATTTGTCAAGATGGGGAACCCTTGTTTATGGCTCAACATTGTGTGGAGCAGTGCCATCTGGGGTGCATCACCCCAATACAGTGCCTAACAAGGTGTGCACGACCCCAGGAACAACCGGGGACCCCTAGTGGTCTGCGATAACTAATAATAAAAGATTGTATGTACAGAGTGTATACATAAAGAAGCAAAATGTAAAACTGAAAAAGTTTAAATGTTCTGTATACCTGAAGGAAAGGAATGTGAATTTGGAGGCCACAAAAATTAAGTTGGGGTCCACGAATTGAATCATGGGAGCATGGCGAGTCCATCAAACAGGGTTTACCACGGACGATGCCAGGACTCAAATTTATTTCGAAAAGCTCTGATCTTCCTATCAAGAACATTATTTATTTTTATATATGGGTTTGAGAATTAAAACTTATCATTTGTGTATTTGTCTGATGAACACTTGTGCCTGTATTTTTGTGTATTGTATTTTTGTGTATTGTTTGATATTCAATCATAAAAACTGCTTATGCCGGGGTTCGTTGCATCCAGTAATGACTCAGTGGGGGTCCCTGGATTCTAATAATGATTCAGGAGCGGTTCATGGATTCCAGTGATGCTTAAATTAGGGGTCCACAGTAGTCAAAGGGTTAAGAACCACTGATCCAAGGTCATCACTCTACAATGAGACCACCGTCTGAGGTCTTCAGAATCCATCAGACAGGGATGAGGGTCTTCAGAATACAGGACCACCATGAGTGGAAGGTCATTGGAATAGCACAAGACCATTCACGGAGGCAATCAGAATACAATCAATGCGTGGCCAGAAGTCATCATGGGATTCAGGCCATTAGGACCCAATCAGCCCATGGACCGAGGTTATCGGAATTAAAAAGACAATAGACTCAGGGCCCTCAGGATACGTTCATAAAAAGGACCGAGGTCATCTAGATACCGACGATGGAAAGAGATGGTCTGAGGTCACCCGACTATAATAAGCCCACAATATGAGGTCTTTGGAATACAACTAGACAATAGTTGGTCTCAGAAAGCAAAACCAGCACGGATTATTCTAATTACAGTAGGAGCAGACCATACAAGGAGGCCATTATAGTACAAGCAGACAATACATGGAGGTCACTAGAATACAAGCAGACGGTACACGGAGGTCATTAGAATACAAGCAGACGGTACACGGGGGTCATTAGAATACAAGCAGACCGTACACGGAGGTCACTAGAATACAAGCAGACCATACACGGAGGTCAATAGAATAAAAGCGGACCATGGATCGAGGTCATCAGTATAAAAACAGACCACAGACTTGGGTCGTCAGGCTACAACCACATGATGGACAAAGGTCAACAATATAGACTCAGTCGACAGCTGGAGGTACACAAAAAACATTCATAACAATGGACTGAGGTCACTGGGACACAATAATACAATGGACTACGGTCATCAGTCTACAACCAGACCACGGACTGAGGTCCACAAGATCTAATCAGTCCATGGCTGGAGGATCTGTAAAGATAATCAAAACCATTGACTGAGGTTGGGGTACAATAACACCATGGACTAAGATCTTAGGATAGACCAGACTATGGACTGAGGTTGTTCGAACAAAATGAGTCCATCCTATAGATTTCATTACTCCGTGGGCGACGTTCATCCATGCCCCCGGGAGTTGCAGTGGCTTCACTACACAGATACATAATCTATGGAAAGCGTTTACCACCTTAACCGCAGTGGCAATTCCGCTGTGGTGCGGGCGTTCCATTGAGTGGGTGGGGCTGCTTCGGCCAACGGACGTGCGCAGCACTACGGAGGTAGTGCTCGAGACAGCTGTTGGCCGATAGGCGCAACGAAGGGGTTAAACAATCATTTGTGTTACAAAGATAAAACATATAAGAACATGTACAGAATATTTTGATTGATGAGTTTTCAAGTGTTGATCACACCTTCATATGTATATATTTTGATTGTTGAGTACGAATGATGAGATGAATGTGGCGTGTATGTGGTTTGCTTTAGATATAATGCTTGAATATAGAATATATCATTATTAATAAATAATTATTTTTGTACCTTTCCTTTCAGATTAGTTTTCGTCTCTCATGGTATTCAAATTGTTTTGATTATTATTATTGTTGAAGTTGCCCAAGGAATTTACATTATGGTTCATCCATGCAGTCAGTCAATGACTGGCGGTTATGAGAAAACCGTAAGACCATGGCCTGCAGTCACTGTGAACATTAAGAGCACACACCCCTAAAGATGCGTCAAATCTTCTAGTTCTCAAACCCAGAGCTCACTGCAGCAGTTGGATCCACCTACAAATGTGGCTGGAAAGCTGGCTAGATGGATGAGTGACTTAATGCTCGCCTCATATCTGTGGAGATCTGAAAGTCACCAGTTTGAGTCTCAGCCAGGATTAAACAGCCTTCCATCTTTCCAAGGTCGATTGATCACGCAACAATGAATTGTGAAGCAGTTAGAGCGGTTATTTACAGTCCTACATAAACAAGTTATTATTACAGAAATGATAAAGGTGGCTCAGTGAGTTGGGTGCGCTAGGGATTGGTGCCTAACCTGCAGGTCAGAAGCTGGAATCCCTGCGTGGCTGACTCTGTCCTTTAACCTTCCAACAACTACGTCGATCAGTGGGCTAAGTATATATCTATCCATCCATCTATCCATCCATCCATCCATCCAACCATCTTGGCACCCTGTATGAAATTATAATTCGGGTATTGTGTACCCTCCGCCAACCTCAATTATTGAAAATGGCTTTTACTAGCCGTTAATATACGCAGCGGAAGGTAAAAATCTGTATAAGAAAAAGCAAAATCCATTGTGGTGGGCGCAATTTATATCATAAATAATATATTTGAAAAATAGCTTGGCCGTCTTAACAAAAATGGTCACTCTGGGATGAATATAACAGTTCATAACTTAGAGAAATAGGAGTAAATTCAAGGCAATGTACAAAGACCTGCTCAGGTGTCAAACGTGTTCCACGACAATTTGCTTTCTGTAATGGTCAACTGGCAGTTATGATAGAAGAAAACATTTTTGAACAAAAATAAGTACTTTAAAAATGTATATCTGTAAAGCTATGGGCAATGTTTATGTAAAACCAAAAATGTGAGCGCGCGCAGGTTTACGGCTCCCTCGGTGGCGGTTGACTCTATCCAATGCTAAGCCCGGAGGGGGAGGACAGGAATTCGAGTACATTCAATTCTTAAAATGGAAAAAGCCAGCGCACGTTATTATTTTAATATGGAAACAAAATTGAACCCACCAGGAAAGAGGGGGCAGGCGCTCAGGCAAAACAAGGTGATTTCCAAGGAAATAAAGATGTAATATCTAGGCTGGGGAGTAAAGAATGGAAAGATGGCGCAGACTGCCGGAGAATGCGCGTCACTACTGTGACTTCATGGCGCTGTTAAAAGTGCTATTACTGTGATTTGTTGGTGTTACTTTTTATAGGCCTTAAAAGAATAAATGTTTGAGTCTGCCCTGCAGGACTTTGGGGTGCCAGATCTAATGGTTTAGTGGACTAACTCCTCGGACCGGTGTTTAACCCCATGGTCACCGGGTTGAACTCAATTCACCCATCCAAAGTCAATAAAAGGAGTACCACTGAGTTTGAAAATAATAACCGCATAGTAACTTGTCGAGCAAATAGACATCAAATTCTGGCCTGGGCATGTCCACAGCAGAGAAGTGATGGAACGAATTCTTGAAACCATCGCAGCCACTCACAATGGGCGGCGCCGCATTTTGTGTTTGTGACACTGCAGCCATATGCAACTCTGCCTTGGTCCGGCTAAAGCCTCAACTTCCAGGCCAGGTAACTTCCATACGGAAACACAAGCCACCCTGGGCCAGTTGTTGGCCTGCTCAGACCGTGGTGTGAGGCAAAGCTCGAGTTCTGTAGCACAATGAGGCTCTGGACACGCCCGTCACACTTACGGTGTCCACCACAACTAAGTTTGCTGCTTGAATTAATTTCTGCCACTGGCAATCACTTCTTGACGAATTTCATTCTATTTTTGCCCAATGTGCCATTTTTGAGAGACACAAGCAAAAGGGACCAGTCTGTTTGTTGGGACTGGACGGTTCCGAAAGATGCCAAGCTTGGACTGCCATCTGGGTGGTCTCTGTCTAGAGTGCAGTGTCAAAAAATGATGGAATGGAATGCTCCCCGAGCAAGTGTCCATCACGTCAATTAAAGGGCTGCTCTCAGCATCTCCAAAGTGGGAGTTCTGCTCTGTAAGGGGTGGTCTCCTTCCCAGAATGCTCTCCCATTTCCGTCGCCATCTTTGCATGAAGGCCCCGTCTTCTTCGCATCTTCCTCCGCCTCGCCTCGCCTCCCCTTTAGCCTGGGAGCACGCTCGCCTCCCCGCCCTGAGCACGTGGCTGCCGGGGGCCAGGGGGCATCATTCTCAGACCGGGGACCAGGGGGCATCATTCTCAGACACGGTGGGGGCACAGCCGAGGTTGGGTACCGCCGGCGCGGCCTAGGAGCTGGTGGAAGCCGCAGCCTCGCTTCGTGCAGCAGGCCGCCCGGGGAAGCCATGCGTAACACCTGGGCTGAGCGCGGGAATCCGAGGGGAACAATTATCCCGAGCGAGGGTTAGCCAAGGAAGCAGAAAATTGCAGCGCGTCGAACGCCGACCCTGAAGGGGGGACGCGGGGCCCGGTGCGTTCCTGTAATGTGAGATTACTGGAAGAAAGAGAGAAAGAAAGTAAGAGTCTTTGTGCTGTCGGTGCAGGAGGCATGAGGCGAGCTGCGTCATCAGCACCGGCAGGGTTATTCACCACAGGGCTCGTGAACTTAAGAGACCGGTTCGTCTCCAGCATCCCAAAGGGGTCCCGAGAACCTCAGTGTCATGCAGTGCCCTTGAGTGACCGACAGGAGGCAGATGAATGTATATCGGTAGAAGGATGAGGATGTAGGCAAGCAGGGCAATTGGAATTATGCGGCAGAGGAGGGTTAAATCATATGGCATGGTTGGCTAACCTGAAAAAGACACTTATTTTGCGCAACTCGGCACATTTCGAGGCAGTATTTTCAATTTTGCCTTTTTCCCCCTAACACTGCCTGGACCAAAGGTTTCACTTCATAATGGTCAGTTTAACACCTATATTCAGCAACTGTAAGTTGACCAGGTAAACGTTGCAAAGGGCATTCGACAGCCTAAGGCTCTAGAAACAACATTTTTATGAATATCTGGATAGTATTCACCAGAGGATTCATTATGTTTTCAAGTATGGCAAATCCATACCTATGCAGAAAATGCTGTGGCCGGAGAACCGCATGTAAATGTAAATGTAAATGTATTTGAGCTTATATAGCGCACAGCTACCCACAAAGGGTTTCCCGGCGCTTGCTTAGGGAACCCGTCCTGGTATTCCCCTGTGAGATAACCCCGGCAGGGTATCCACAAGGTGAAAGCCAGGCATCCCGCCGCGAGGGGCCGTTGTGGAGATTAAGCAAGCTATTGCCCAGAGTCGCAGAGTGTGAACCCGTGAGTTGAGAAGGCACCGGAGCGAGAATTATCGAGACCGTGGAATTTTTGAGCCCAAGACCCGCCGAGGCAGGGAATTGAACCCTGGTCCAGGGCCGATCTCAGCTTCCGGGTCTGCCGCCTCTAACCCCTGAGCCACACTTCTCCACAAGTCTCACTCCAGTAGCACTGGATGTAGGTGTCTTGGAGGGTGAGGAGTGACTGGGCACAATCAGGTTTGTGGGGATGTGTGTGGGGGCCGATAGATCAGGTGGTGGCCTGGCAGAGCTGCAGCACAGGCACATCGCTTAGAGGTAAGTGACGGTTCTTCGAAGAGGCACAGCAACTGTTGCCTCAGAAGGTGGAATGGCATTCCGTAAGTACATCACTCATACCTGGCTCCCCATTTACAAGCGCAGTCAACTCAAACTTCTCACGCGTCCACACGAAGCCCTACACAAGACAGGACCAGAATCCCTGAACAGCCGCAAACACTTCCACCAACTTCCACCAACCCACCTACGCTCTGCCTCTCACTCGCACACAATCCCCGCATCCGCAAAAGCAAAACTGGAGGTAGCTCATTCTTCTATATCACACCCAAGACCTTGAGTGACCTCCCTCAACACACGAGGGCCGTCTCCTCACTTCTCGAGTTCGGCCAGAAGCTGAAGGCCCGGCTGTTCGTATAAGCACCTTGGAGACCACACACCTACATACCTGCCCAAGTGCCTAGATACCCTCTCTGGTGATTAGTGAGCTATACAAGACAACAAAGTATCAGCGAATAGGTTCATAAAGGAGCCATGGTGACAGGCTGCCCAGATGCAAGGGCAGCGGGGCACAGAGTCACTGCATTAACCGTAAGACCCAGTCAAACAATCAAAGAGGTGCAGAGACAGGGAGCTCAGATGGGAGCTCGAGACAGATACCACGGACTGCACTTACGATGAAGTGCGGTGTGGGTAGGTCAGATGAAGTGCAGCACTTGGTTACACTTAAGTTACCAATACAAAGGTCTATATTCACAAAAGACAGGTAGCTCAGGTGGAAGAAAATTGCAAAAAACACAGTTGATGGACAGAATGCAGAACAATGTCATACATTCACCCCAGTACAAAGATCTGGGCCTAAATCCATCGTTTTTTTGCACTCCACACCACCCTAGGTCAGACACTGGCTATATGCAAATCAGCCTTGACCCTGTGCCTCATGGGAACAGTCCAGCCCGAACTGCCAAGCCATGTCTTTCCTAGACCGGAATCAAGCATCCAAGGACCAGTTTCTGGCAATCCAGCCGTCTTCAGCCCGGCTTGCTTGAATCCAGTGGCAAAGTAAGCAAGGGACTCACGTCTGAGCATACCCAGCCACACTTGTGGCGGCCAAAAGCGGTACAAAAGGCGGTGGTGATGGACCACGGACTGCACTTACGATGAAGTGCGGTGTGGGTAGGTCAGATGAAGTGCAGCACTTGGTTAAACTTAAGTTACCAATACAAAGGTCTATATTCACAAAAGACAGGTAGCTCAGATGGAAGAAAGGCACACATTTAAAGTACTAACAATGAAACTATGTTTGTAGGTGTGCTAAAAGCCCAGGTGGCTCTGATGTAAGACCCGGCTCAAAGTTACGATGGATACCAAAGGCCAGATTCACAAAAGACACATGGTGTTCGGTTACTCAGATGCAGGCCCGACAGTGTAACAGATACAAAAGGCTTGATTCGTGGATAGCTCGGATGGAAGGATGGCATACGGGTACAAATCTGATACCAATGGCTATGTTTACAAACATACCATGGCAACACGTCCATCAGAAGCCTGGCATAAAGGTATAATAGATCCCAAAGGCTAGATACACAGGTGACGCATGGGGTAGGCTAGCTCAGATGGAAACATACCTGACTCGATATCTCAGGCAATCACGTCACTGCTCCAAATTAGTAAAGACCTCAAGATTTGGCTCTTCGACTGAACCGCGGCTCTCCCCTCCCCCACAGTGCCTTGAGACCCTAACAGGTGAGTAGTCGCACTTTAAAAGAAACTGGATTGATTATTTGCCGATGGGGAAAATGTCGGGTAGCTCATAGAAATGTAACAGCGCTATTGCACCTTCACATTTATATCTACCAAGTAGTGCATTTGCACACCCACGGTGACCGCTGAGTCACATTGCGACTTGGCAGAGATCCCTATAAAGCACGGGGGTGGACAAAAGTTTCAAAATCTACTTTCGGCTACTTGACATTGTGAAGTGCGATAAGCCACATATTCCAGAGGAGGAATAAGCGCTATCACAAGTTCCCGGATGTCAGCGGAGGCTGGGTTTAGGCCACAGACTGCGGTCAAGTGCAGCGATAACCCTACCAGGTTACTTTCTCAACATAAAGGCAGCCCGTTGATACAGGGCCTCACCTACCTAGTGCAAACAGACCAGGCAAAAAAGGCCCTTGTGAAGAACTAGTGTAGACTGAAACATGTCAACATTCATAAAGAAAAAAAACAACTTAAATAAGCAACACGGCCAAGCTCTTAACGGCACATCTGCAAGACAACGGCATGCATTTAAAAAGACGTGGTACGAGTAGCAATAATACTGTTCTCTTTACACTTTTACTACTAGGCAGTTGGACAGGTGGGAAAGATTCACAAAGACATAAAAGTATGTAAAAAAAATACTCCCGTAATAACACTATCCCTCATAGAGATAAATAAAATACTCTATCAGCCCTTAAGTGAAGCCATTTTTACCCTCAGCCCACGGACTGGTAACAAGTGAACTACAGATCTAAATGGATAATCAGGGAAACTATATTTATGCAAAAGCACAAGCCCAAAATATGTAGCAGATATACATGTGTTCCCAGCTATAGCAATTGACGGATTGTGTGATTCCGGGCAAATAGCATAATCCGCCCGTGCCTCTTTATATGTGAATGGCAGATTGCTAAATATGATCGTGTATAGTCCCCCCCAAACTCCTTGATGATGCAAAACCCTCCATTGTTTACCAGCTAGGCTGTTTTACAATCACACCATCACATACATCCACCACACAAACTCTATTGTGCTCAAGAAAAAGTGTGATTAATGCATACATATCAATGGTGATGCATCGACCTTGGTAGGATAAAGTGTTCATTCGGTCCTACTGTTCTATTCTAACAGGCAGGTTACATGGAAAGCGTTGCAACAGGCACTGGACACACCGGGCTATCTTCAGTGATGTGCAAAAACAAAGAGCTCCGAGGCTCCCAGCAGGGAATTCCCTCGTGGGAGCAGATGAGAGATGGCAATTACATCCTGCAGAAAAGAAACATGCCCACGCCTGCCAAGCAGAGGGTTATGTTACCAGAAACAAGTTCACTGCAGAAAACGTGGACTAACTTTGTATTGATTTTTTTAAATTCAATTTACTATTTATCATTGTGCGCACCGTTTAAAGGGCCCAGAGCTGGTGAGAGACCTGAAATGACGGTGCGTCAAAAGCAGAGGCCTGAGCCTCATCGCTGCAAACCCCACCAGCACCCCCGAAGAAGCCTTTCATCCTTCCAGAGTCAATAAAGGCCTTCGCTGGAGTTTGCAATGTTTCTGCTATGGACAGCGCAGAACTGTGAAAAATAAATACAAACTTAGTGAACATTATCGGCGCCATCTTGCCCCTTTCCAGGCCCACTCGTGCGCGTAAGCGACAGCCATTTTGAGCACCATGGCCTCCCTGCCCCTCACTAATAGCCAGGGCGTCTCTCTCTCTCTCTTAACCTCGCAAGCATTCCCCCGCACGCTGACAACCCCCGCTCTCTCATGCCTCGGGTCATAAACCCCTCTTCAGCGCAGCTTCACCACGGAATCCCATCCTGTTCCCAGCGCGACACCTCCCCTCATTCCTTTCATGGCCTCAGATCCTTCTGATACAAACCCCTTTTTCCTGTGCCCCCGTTTGTCTTCCCTGTTCCCAGGCCGCCACCTGGCTCTGCGGATACTGTTTATTACCCCGTACAGTAGGAAGCTTCCCCTCTCCATCAAAAGACCCCCGAACCGATCAAAGCCCCCACCCCATGAGATCCGATCAACCCCATGCATTCCGTGAATCGGCGGAATGCCCTGCTGTGCGACGACCATCACCTGTTGTGACCAGGGTGGGGAATCCAACTGTAAATGTGTGTGGGAACGGGTCTGAAGGGGAGATTCCGAGGATGTTCTTTCAAGTTCTAAAGTATTGCGAGAATGTGTTATGTGCAATAAAGGTCGTAAACCCTAGTATAAGAGGCCAGGCCTCAGAGATGTGGTTAGAGCACCTCGTGACGATACTTGCTGTCTGAATTGATGTGTTCTCCTCCGGAGAGAATAAAATCCTCGTTTCCCGCCTTCCAGTCTCCAGCGCCTGCTTCTTCATTGATTAATATTGGTGGGTCATAGAGGCGATACTGCCGGGCAACATAAAAGGGTCTTTGGTTACCGGTTGTCTTTGGAACCCTTTTTAACAGAACTCTAGGGATCACTGTTGCAGCCATAGATAGCAGTCTGCACGCGTCTCCTGCAAGAGTGATGGATGTAAACATCACATAAGCCAAATAAACAGGGGTGATGGGATGCAGACCGCCTTCATACCCATGGACAGTAGTCATAGGTCTAGGGTGCCACAAATGGACCAGTTTGAACCTTGGAAAACAGAGAGTGCACTGTGAACTAAAAGCTAAGGCAAAGGAAATAGGTTTGGTGGGCTACAAATTTGTATCAATGGAGCTTTGACATGGGACTACTACACTATGAATCCTCATGGTTAGTTAGTGGGAGACTACCTTTACGACGCAGGAGTTTCACTGCGGGCGCTTTACATCGCAAGTTGTTTCAACGACTTGCGCTAGAGGGCGCTGCAAGTTAAGGAATAGTACGATTTACTATCCAACACCATCCCTACTTTATGTAGACTGGTGTTGGAATAGTAAATCGTACTGTTCCTTAGGTTGCAGCGCCCTCCAGCGCAAGTCGTTGAAACGACTTGCGTTGTAAAACCCGCGTTGCAAGACACAGCGGTCAATATGATAGCGTTGTATCATCATATAGTTTAGTTAACAGATAAAGAAATGGTTTACTAGAATTCAAAACCCAGGACCAAGCCAATGGGAATAGTGTACTATGAATCAAAAAAATCATAGAAATAGGACTATATGAATTACAAAACAAGGTCATAGAAATAGGACAAGTGTCCAATGTAGCGAAGCAAAGCACAATAGAAATAGGACTAAGTACAATTAATTGAAAGCAGGGAGCATAGACTTGACTCATTCTTGTAATCAAAATCTAGAGACATGGAAATAGGACTAAAACTAAGAATCAGACATTAGGATTAAAGAAATAGGAATAGAAAACAACGAATCAAAAACTAAGGCTACAGGAACTAATGCACAATGAGTAAAATAAAACAGGGCCACAGAAAGAGGACTAAGATCAGCAGTCAACAGAGCGGAACAGCCACAGAAAAAGTACAGGGTGCTACAAATTCACAACCTTGTGCCTTGGAGGAGGCGTAGTAAACTGTGAATCAAAAGCCAAGACCACAGACGTAGTTGGCAACTTTAAGGACGCACTGCTGTAATCTAAGCACGCATTGTTGAGCCACAGGAATAAGACAAATGTTGTATGAATCACATAGAACTGAAGTATAATGGATAAAAAATATATAGTCATGGAGAATCGGTTCAGACATTCACCAGTCAGGCCCTGCAAATACTTGCAAGCCATGAATGCACAGCATGAGGCCTAGGACTAGTCTAGTAAATAAAGCCAATTTTAAATGCAGTGCTAGGGAGGAAAATGGACGTGATTAGTCTATTAGGAATCCACCCATGTGAAAAAGAAAAGGGACAAGAGGCCATAGCTGCTACGCCATTTAATTTGACATGAACCACATCGCCGGCTCGCGAAGAAACGTGCCTATTTCCGGACAACAAGAAAGGTGGGGATCCACACATTCAGTGCATCTATTTGCCCTAGCATCATTGATTATTATATAATGTAGCGTTAGGGCCTGCTGCCGAGGGCTACACCGTTTATTAAAGGCCCTGAGCCGGAGTGAATAGCCTGAGCCACAGGATACACCTATAACAAGGGGGAGAGCCTTTAACAACAGGTATAGCCCGAGGCAAAAGGGCTAGAAGGCTATTAAAACATTCCACCCACTAAGGGTAGAATGTTCTAAATTAAAAAGGGAAGAACATGAAGACAAACATTGTAATATTGGAGCCCCAGCCTTCTACCAGCCAATATATGCCCGGACCACTCATTGTCTTCGATGGAGCTCTCAACATTCAAATGTTCTGATAATCATTATTCGAACATTGGAATGTTGGGAGCTCCATTGAAAACAATGGAGCGCTCTGGGCTTATAGTGGCTGGTATAAGCCTGGAGCTCCAACATTCCAATGTTTCTTTGTTCACAGCTCTGGCTGTGAACAAAGGATTCAGGGAGCCTGAGGGGATTCCAATCCCCTCACGCTCCCATAAGGCTTTGTGTTTTTTGTTAGAACATTCTGCCACTAGAGGACAGAATGTTCTAATAGCCTTATAGCCCACCGTAGAGGGCTATACCGCTATTAAAGTCCCTCTCCCTTGTTAAAGGACCTCGCCTTCGGCTCGGGGCCTTTAACGCTGGAGAGGGCCTTTAATAGCCGGTATAGCCCTCTACGGCGGGCAATAAGGCTATATTAATCCCTTGGAAGCAGGTTTATTTCCCGCGCTGTGCGGGATAAATAAACGACGGGCGTGATTTGGACAGCTCCCGGCCGTCGCGCGCACACGCCAACCGTGACGCATGATGGCCGGGAGCCGTCATGAGCATGCAAGGGGTTAAAGCAAGACTGGGTCATCAGTGGCTCGAACCAGAACCTGCAATCACCACAGAGGGCACCACTCCTAGGAGTCTGTCTAGACATAGCCCACATTCAGGAAAGAATGTCTCCAATCTTGTCAGAAGCCCCGGGAGACAGTCGAGCATTAGCCAATCAGAATCAGCGCAGTATCAGAGACCTGCGTATGTTTGGCGCGCTGATGCCCGGATATAGCGCCTCGATCCCACAGTGCCTTCGCGGCATATTGATGATAACGAGGCAGGTGACGCTGCATGCACGTCCATTCCAGGAAAAAGGCAGTTAATTTGATTCAGCACTGAAAACAGTTGCCTGTGCGGGTGGATATGAAAATGATATTTCCACTGAGTGCCAGGCGCTTGGTGCCAAGCAGCCTTCGCGGCGGTGCTGCCTGGCATGTCTTTTATCCCCTAATTAAACCCCCGAGTGCCGTGCCAGATGGAGGCGCCGCCTGCACCGGGAGGCAGCATAGTGCTTCCCGTAAGGCAGCCCAGGGAGTGGCGGCAGGAGGGTCTGCCAGGGGGAGGCGAGGCTGCCCCGGCTAGGAGCAGGCACTGTCCGACCACCCATTCATGCCAGTGGCACGACCACTGAGTGTGCCACTCATGGAGGCCACTGCAGAGGTGGAGGGTGAGTCACTGGGGAGTGAGTGCCCTGTATGAATTAATGGTGAGAGGGAAAGAGGGAGGTGGAACTGAGGAAGGGAAGGGGGGAGGTCAGTCAAAGAGAGGGCCAAGGAAGAGCAAAAGGTTGGAGAGCGCAGCGCAAGAGAGAGCGACGAGAGGGTGGTGAAAAAGAGGTTGAACGGCGGGAGGGGGTCGTGAGAGAACGAGTGGACGGTGGGGGGGTAGTTGAGAGGGATCCAACGGCGAGAGGGGTCGAGAGGATCCTTAAGTGCAGACCACCATGAGGCAGAGAGCCCACCCTACCCAACTGGGTGCCCAACTGAGCGCGGCTAGCGCTACAAGAGCCCCAGTCAAGGCGCAGTGAGACAGGGATTGAAAATCTAGATAATGGCCCCTAACACCAGCATCTGCCTGTTGACTGTCAGTCCCAGGTGTGAAAAGGAAGGGGGTGAGAGAAAGGGAAGCTGCGTAACTGTTCCCATTGGGCGCAGGGTCAAGACTGATTTACATATGGCTGGGTCCAAACTGGAATGGCATGGTGAGCAAAAAAAAAATGATGGATTTAGGCCCAGATCTCTGTACGGGAGAAATGTATGACATTGTTATGCATTCTGTCCATCAATTGTTCTTTTTGAATTTTTCACCCCGAGTGGGACGGGTATGCCCAGACGCGGGTCCTGTGCTCTCCATGCCACTGGAATCAAGCTATCCTGGCTGATGAGGGCTGAAAGCCCAAAACCGATCCTAGGATACTTATTTCCAGTCCAGGGAAGACCTGGCCTGGCAGTTCAGGCTGGACTGTTCCCATTGGGCGCAGGCTCAAGACTGATTTGCATATGGCTGGGTCCAAGCTGGAATGGTATGGGGGGCAAGACCACTATGGATTTAGGCCCAGATCTCTGCACTGGGGTGAATGTATGACATTGTTCTGCATTCTGCCCATCAACTGTTCTTTTTGCATAACCCCTGACAGCACAGTGATGAGGGGAGGTCTCACCTGTGCTGGCACAATCCAGGGAGGTAACAAGGGGTCACTGACTCCGGGCCAGTGCTCCATAAGGGTCTTCTCCAAGAACTTCCTCAACCCCCTTTCATGGTGACCTCTGACAACAACCACCGCTCTCTACCATTTCCACCTCATGTCCTCCTCAGTTCTCGAGCACACCTCCTTGGGGGTCGCCTCAGCCAGCCCTACTGCGAGCGCATCCCTTCCGCGAGCTCCTCTCGCTGCACGTGCAGCCGCTTCCGTCTAATACTGTAGTAAGCAGGGACTACATTCATGCCACAGGTAGCGACACGTCCACCTGCTGCTGCCATGGCCAAGCTTGTATGTCCATAACAGGCTGGCCTTCATCGGCTTATGCGGCATAAGCTCTCCAAAGTAATGAGTAGCACATCACCACTGAATGCAACATCCGACCTGGAAACCCTAAAGTTCAAGAAGAGCTCTACGATCAAGTACTCCTGTGCCAACATGGCCACTAAGATTTGGAGGTCTTCCAGCACACACTGGCTGTGTACATCCCTAAAAGTTAAAATGGAGAGAAAAAATAAAAAGTACATTCTATTTTCTATATTTGATCAGGCCATGACAGTCTGAAGACCAAGGCACCCACTGCAGTGACCTGTGTTTGACCTCACGATCATAGATTCAAAAGTCTGTCGGTCTATTCAGCCTTTCATCCTTCTGAGATCGATAAAATGAGTTACACCACGGATTTAGCAATAAATATCTCCTATTAGGTAACAAGATACCACTCAATGTTCATTTTACAAATACACATCATAATATTAAAAGATATTTCTGCTGAGCAGAGCAAGAAAGCACGTGTTTGCATTTCACAACATAAATCGGGTTGTGTAGGGTAAACGGCTACGTTCAATGTTCCTTCCACAGTCAGCATTATAGACCGGTCTACCAGAGGTGTTTATGCATCACATCGCGCAGTTGATTATTTGATGCGTCACTTTTATTTATCTCACACTCATGTTTACTGCACGATGCCTCCGCGGAGCTCCCTGCCTCTCGCGCTATTTAAACACAAATAAACTGCCGTGCCAGAAAGCAAACCCATAAACACAAGCCGAATAGGACGTCATTCTGTGATGTAACTCCGGAGTCTTCTACACAGCCAGCCCCCCTACAGCTAAAGGCATTACGACTCTATATCAGCCACAGAACAGGAGCCATACCGATTCCAATCACACACGCTGTCTGTCTATAGCTTGGTTCCACCAGTACGCCATACCCTTTACCCAGGAGCACACGATCTGCATGGGCAGGTGCGCCGGGAGTGACTCTGGTACCCGTGTTTTACAGTCAACAACTTGAGCACCAGACGAGGCCTCCTCCCATAATACGCAGCTCTGTTTCCAAAACAAGGCGCCGAGGCAGCCCCGAGAGCTGGAAGCCGCCAATGATTTATAGAGCCGAAAGCAGCACTTAATGAGCGCTAAACAATCGAAATATGTCTTGGAAACGTTTCCGCACAAGCAATGAAAAATTATGAGTTGTGAGCAGAGCAGCTCTTTTTTCTACTCTAAGTACTTTTAATGATTTAGAACAAAAAACAATCAATTTAGGCCTTCGCTTAGATGGCAGTGCCGAGCTGCGCTCGACAGGAGGGCCTGGGTTTAAATACACAGGGTGGCCACTGGGAGCGCGATTCAGGGGTCCCGTCAACACAGGTCTCTACCTACACAAGATGGCGGCCATGACAGTGCTGGGGGCTTGAAGGAGAGCCCCCTGCTGAGAAGGGCAGCTGTTTCTTTGTGAAGTGGCTAGAGCAGGGCGAGAGGTGGGCTGCGGAGAACGTTCAAGGCCCAGGAAAGGATCAGAGGATACATTTGTGGAGGGCTGGGGGGCTTAACTGTAACTTATGACACACGGAGGGGGACTTACGCCTGAAAGACAGCTCAGTGGACTAATGCATCAGTTGTAAAGATCCACCTAGAACCTGAAAATTCGACCCAGGGTAGCACCTCTCGGCCTCTCGGTCTTTCATGCTTCTGAGGTCGATCAAGTGAGTAGCATCGAGAGGGTTATTAATATTGCATCGACACCAAATGAATAGACTCACTCATAAAAAAGGTGTAGCAATTATTAATTGGTCATATTTAAATTGATACTTGTATAGCGCACTACTCACCCGCAAGGGTCTCAAGGCGCTTGTACAAATACTGCTGTGGACCCCATCCTGGCTTTTCCCTGCGAGGCGTCCACTCCTGGGCACCCCTAAGGTGGAGGCCAGGCATCCTTAGCGTTGTGGGGGCCGTTGTGGAGATTAAGCAAGCTATTGCCCAGAGTTGCAGAGTGGGACTCCATGATTGGAATAGGCACCGAGGCGAGAATTATCAGGTCCGTGGAATTTTGAGCCCAAGACCCGCCGAGGCCCACATGGGCTTAGCATTAAGCACAGCCATGAAAAGAGCGATTTAACTTTTTTTTGTTTTGTTTACCATTGTTTTTGCTACATTTGGTTTCAAGTGGCAGGGGCATGTTTGCTATGCCGTACAGTTCAGTCAATTGGGAAAGCTTGAACTAAACCCTGCACTCTCGTTTTCAAAACCAACCTCTTAGCTTTCAGACCACATCTTGAAAGCGCTGGACACACGTGCACAAGGCATGTTTGTGCACTATTGCAGGCAATGACAACAAGCATTGGTAATGCATTGCTTTCGCCTATATAAGCTCCCTGACAGATAACACTGAGAGGATGTGGCACAGCAGCCAGAGCTGCTGCCTTGAGAGCTGGGGATTCCGGTTCAAGTCTCGGCAATGCTACGCAACATCCTGTGATTTTATGGAAATCGCGTAATCTCTTCGAGTGATATAAATTTTAAAATAAAATATGCTGCAAGACTTAAAGACAAAACTTTATGAAAATATAGGTCCACCAAACGCGATGTTCACAGTATTTCGGCGGCAAGAAACTGATAGGAGAAGCAGGCGGGGAACAAGCATTGGTAAATGCAGGAACATATGCTTACAGACCATAGAAATTGAGGTATCATAAATGGCAGGACAAGGAACTAATGAGAAGCCAGGAAAGAGAGAAGGCGGGACGCAAATCCCTTTTAAGTTTATATTAAAAACAATAGATTTCTCAAGCAGAGAGCGAACGCTGTGTAGGCAATACCTAAAAAAGAGGGCTCCTTTGAGGGTCTGGAGCCCTGGAATGGAATCTGCAGCTTCACGAAAATTTCATTAAAAGAAGAATTCTCCACTGAAAGTGGATCAATAAGTCGTTCCTTGCCCGAGAGGAAACAATTTTAAGGATCCGCCTGTCTGATGGTCCCAGTTGAATGCGTAAATTAACTGTGTATTATCGAGAGGAGATATGATTGGCAGGTGGTGTCGGGAGCATGACTGTCATGGACGCCTCCGGCGGGCTTGTGATGCTTGGGGTCACTGAAGGAAAACGCCTAACTGCTTCAAAAATGGCACAGTTTATGACCTTCTATGGACCTCTGAAGATGGCCTCTAAGACAACTGTCTTATAGAACCGTCCCCTAGAGATTCCTACTTATGCTATGCAGAATTTGATATATTGAAAAAATCCCACATACATATAAACTCGGAACGGGAGCCCTTTTCACCGGGGAAGGAAAAGTGAAAAAATATTTCCTTAGGCCACTGAGGAGCGTGCAGGAAGTGACATCACAGATTCTCTGCAGGGTATATGCATTATAGGTTTAACAAGCAGAAGGGATGCCTACACTGAATGTCAAAACATTCACCCCCAGTCACAGATCTGGGTTTATTCCATCGTTATTTTGCTCACCAAGCCACCCCAGTTCAGACATGGCCATATGCAAATCAGTCTTGAGCCTGTGCCTCATGGGAACAGTCCAGACCGAACTGCCAAGCCATGTCTTCCCTGGAACGTCAAGGCACTACAGATAAGGGCACCTGGCAGCTAGGGCCTACTTTTAGGCGCGACTAAGACCAATAGGAGAAACCCGCTGGCTCGGGGGCTCTGCTGTATCAAAACTTTCAAGTCCCCCTCCCTATTATTCAGCATATTGCCTTACATCAACTTCCAGGAATACTTTATCAGCTGTCCACCCTCCAGTAGGAAAGTAGGTTTCTTTCACAGCCATTGCTGCAGGACATCTCGCCTAAACACTAGTGAAGCTTGTGAGAGAGGGGGCTGAGAGATTTCAGGACCTTGTGAACTCCAAAAAGGTGGTGGGAGATGGGCCTGTAGCCAACACTAACACGCGTGTCTGGAGGCTCCAATCTGAGGTTCCATTTGTGGGCACAGATACTGCGAGGACGCAAGAGACCAACACAGAAGGGGCTTTGATAACAGACAACAATGGTGCACACCTGGTCCACCCATCATCTTAAACTGGTCCACCCGCCATCTTCAAGTAGAGCACATCATGTAAAGAAGCCCAGAACACCAAAGCGCTATGAAGTGCTACCTTCAAGGAGAACATTCAAGATAAACAAGGGTGGGCTCAACCCATGGCTTGGTCGCCTTCCAGTCTCAAACTATGTGCGCCCCTCCACTAAGCGCCAGGACGTCCCTTTGCTGGGGCAGCTGTGCGCGATACAAATAAAAATAACATAACATAACACTGCACAGAGCAGAATTTTACAACATAAAAATGCACATGACGTTTGCTAGCCATGCACAGAAAATGGGGGCTGCAGGAGACTCGCCTACCCCCAAAGCATCCTTCCGCACTTGAAACCGCACAACCTCCAGCACTGTAATAACTTTACGAATATAACTGGGCCACTGTAAACAATGCCTCCTATCACTTTTAGTATGTGTTACAGCATCAACGAACATAAATGTCTGTCTACTGCCCACTTACAGCATGTCGGCCATTACTGTTCTCCGCCGCACATGAGTACAGGAGCCGAGATGCAGAGAGGTCAAATGTTCCAAAGATGCCACCGGGTGTCCAATGGGCGAGCAGGGCTAAGAAGGTGGCCTCCTTGACAGACGTTTGACAACTTTAACACCAGGCCACATATGTAGCATAAAATGAGCACCATCAGGGCTTGAAATGGAAAAATAGAAGGGCGGGTACTCTGAACCGGATTAAAAGTATTATGTCACTCTTGAGAAGTGCCAGTACTCTCCCTATCAAATTAAAAAAGTGCTGGTACTCCATACCGGCCAATTTAAAGCACTGAGTACCATTGACTCGGGTACCAATAGACATATGTTATTCAGTGCCAAGATACCCTCGGGTGAACGTGCTGTACAAATACACACGTTATGTTATGTATGTTACCTTAGTATTGCTGTCGCTTATACCATGCACACAAGACATCTGGGTATTACAGAAAGCGCTGTGCATTGTTACAACTCCACAATATAAAACCACATTTAGTAATTACAACAGGTGTGACAGTAAATGGAGTCTGCACAAACCAATCACTAGCACTTCTCTAGTGAAAAAAAAACAGTCCATAAACCGAGAAAAGTGAACTATAAAAGGTGACTGTGTGCAAATGAAGGAACAGAGGACACTTCACAACCTCCATCCACGGGAGAAAAAAAAAACAAATATAATTTGATGATAAAACCCTGAGCTGGCTGTTCAAGGAACACATTTTTCGCCGGAGAGGAGATTAGAAGCAATAACCCGGGAAGCTGTTCGATAGTCAGCCGGCATTAATATCAGCAGTCCTCGCCAAAGCCGCCATAAGGACTCGCTAAAGCACGCAGAAACCCGACATCCGTGGAAGGCCGCGCCGGCCGCCGCGCGGAACGCGGCCCCTAATACCGGCAGCTTATCCGAACAAAGGCCAGAACCAGCCCGCGCACCGGCGATTAGCAGAGTGGCGGCTCTCGATTATTAAAAAATGTTGGAAATAAAAGAAAAATGTAATTAAATCCACCTCTAAGTCCTAGCAACAGTTTCTGTCTGCGGATAATGGAAAACCGAGGCTCTTTGGAGACTGACCGCATGTTCCTAATGTATTTCCTTTATCTCTATGAATATATATATATATATGCGTGGCTGGACCCCTGGATTCTCTGAAGGCCACGCTTGTATCTGAAGATATTATGCCAGTGAGAGTAGGGCATTTAATACGGGAGAGGAACTGAGTAATTCCAATGGGAGTGAACTATAGGTGAAATACAATGGCGGGAGGTATGGAAGATATTAAATGGCTTAGAGGTATCAATAAAGTACTTCATGAAACTGCACGGCAGTGTGGGGAAGAGTAAACATGCTCTTTGAGCAAGCAAGCAATGATAACTATTTCGGTCAAAGACCATAAAAGTGCAGATAAGATACATACAAGGCACAGTAATTAAAATAATAAATATGAATGACTGATATTACAGATAAAAAGTTAATTAAACAAATAGTTATCGATTGGGAATTTAGATAAGATTTTTTTTTTTTAAGTATTAATCCAGGTATATTTACAATGACTTTAAACAAAACCTTTCCTTCGTCGCCACATACCATGTAAAAAGCGAGAAACAGCAAAGACAATAGGTGGCGAGGTGTCGTGCATTAAAACTCTACACACCTGCATATATTGCCTGAAGCCCAAGTTTTTACATAGTGGGATCAACCAGCATTTTCTCATTGCAATATACGCTGGGCAGAAAAACATAACATGGGCAACATCTTCTCGAATGTAATTACATGCTCTCTAAGTTGTGTATGCCTCTTTGCTACTGCAGGCAGGCTCAGTGCTTTAAGTAGGAGCAAAAGGTTTGGGGGGCGTAGTCTACGTAAAACAGGGCGTGGACTAAACCATATGAATTCTGTATTTCCCATTGGATGCTTTCTGGTCAGTAGCTAGTCAACCAGATCTTGCTCTCAATGGTTGCATTTTCTCACTCTGTGCACTTTCATTGGCTTCATTTTGTCACCTTCTATTCACACCCTCTCTCACACACATCCCCTGTGCATTCAAAGACAGAGGTCAAATGTCAGGCTCACTCTTCCAGGGAGCTTGGGGTTTATTTTTCTTTCTCCGACTTCAAAGTGTGAGAATTTATGCGACAATCCTGCTGAGTGCCCATGTAAGAGGAGAAGGAGTGGGATTTTTTTTCCTGGCATTCAACAAAAAAATATGAAGTGTGCTGATGTTTCAGAATATATCAGAAGGAGTACAAAGGAAGCACATTTTTTGGAATTCTTAAGTGTTGTGGTAACAAATATTTGAATACGACCAAAAACACAATACACTAGGGGATGATATTTGCACACTCGTTTATGTGCAGTGAAAACCGTATTTTGGTGCAAATGTAATGGTCATTTTAATTGAAAATGTGTTGTTTGTAATGACTGTGCTACCACACCAGGTACTACGCCACTCCACTCTATGCCCTTTGACTCTAAGGCACTCTGCGGCACACCGTACCACTTGATTTAACGCCACTTACTGCACTCTACTCTACTCCAATCCGATCTATCCTGTTCCACACAATTTACCCGAATCTACACCACCGCGCTACAATCTACCCTTATCTACCCCTCTCCTATACACCCCACCCCGTCCAATCTGCCGCACACCCCTCCCCAATCTATACCAATCTAGCCCTGTCTACCCCACTCCATTGTACCCCAATCTCCCACGGTCCACCCCAATCCACCCAGTTACATTAAATTCTACTACACCTCACCCTAATGTGCCAGACCACACCCCACTCTACCCCACTAATATCCACCCATTCCACCCCACACCAAGCTAATCCACTTCACGTGAAGCTAATCCACCCCACCCAAAGCCAAGGCACCCCGCCCACGCAATTCACCCCGCCAAGCCAATTCACCCCACCCCAAGCCAATTCACCCCACCCACGCCAATTCAACCCACCCACGCCGAACCTCCCCACCCACGCCAAGCCAACTCACCCCACCCACCCAAAGCCCATCCACCCTACCCACACCAATCCACCCTACCCACGCCAATCCAGGCCATGCCAATCCACCCCACTCAACTACTAAGTGAAATCCAGCGATACAAGGAAACACGAACGCCTTGGAATGAATGAGTTGACGGTGGTAATTGGGACAGTGGTGAGGAGCGGAGAGCCGCAGTGAAGGCGGAAGCAGTGCCTCACCGACATCTCCAAGAACATATTCCCGAGGCCTGCAGGTCACTTGCTCATTGACAGTCCAAATAAAGCGTCATCACATCATGAGCACACGCTCCGTGTGCACACGTAACGCATCTGTGAAGGCCAACAAATCTAAACAAAAGAACAAGAAAAGAAAAGGCCGAAGCGGGAATCAGCTGCTTCGGTTGGGGGAGGAGGGAGGGCAGGTTCTGAAAACAAACAAAATAACTCGGCCTCGACAGCCCGACAGAGAAAACAGATGCCTCTGCCAGGAACACACTCATCGGCTGGCCTGGAGGGCGCCCCTGGGTGGTGGGGGACGTGTGTGTGGAGAGAGAGGGGGTTAGGGACTAGTACAGAGAAAGCCCATAAAACGCCCCCACCGCACACTGACTGCGCCCTACTGTACAACAATAGCAAAGTTAACACTACACAGGCCGGGAAAAGTCAGCACAAGACGACCTCCTAACGCCCTGAGGGTGGACCACGGACATGAAGCGCTTTTAGCAAAGTAGTAGTAACTCCCTCCCCCCCAATAATAAAGGGACCTCTCATCCTACGAGCGCTGAGTGCAAGACTCTTTCAAGAGTACCCGGACACGCTTGATTCCCGGTGAGCGAGAAGTCTTCTAGGGAGTCCGATATAGGTCTTACGACACTCCGCGGATGATACACTGCCTACAAAACAAGCACTGGCAAAGAATAAAGGTCTGGCTCTCATGCTAATGCATGCATACTGCGTTTGCCACATTAAAGGCAGACAACTTATAGGCTCTGACAATGCTGTTTTTTATTGTAAGCCCCTGAATTATGCACCCTTATCGAGGAGTGGGTTTGCATAAAGTCGGGCAAAAAGTAGTTATTTTCGTATAAAATTCATGTATGAATTACATAATTTAAAATGCACTGATTCAGCCAACTTTTCAGTAGCAAACTAGTCCCGCGACGCAAGCATTCCTTCGTAGGCAGATGAATTCTCGAACAGCCAATAGCAGCATGTGATACCATCAATAGAGAAGAGTTGGAGGAGAGCGGCTTGTTGTCCTGACCGCATTTAAATAGATGCTGTGGCCGACAATGACCTGAAAAATTTGATTAGCAATAAAACTTACCTTGGAATGAATTTACCATTTGAAATGCTTTACCTCTGATGCAGAACAAGACTCCTTGCCTATAAATTTTTGAGCTTTAACACCAGTACATAAGAACAATACCTTTTCGAGCCCTGAAGAAGTCCTATAAAAGGATGAAACGTGTTGGCTACCTGTTAAGATTAAAAGAATAAAGAAGAAAGGATCTTTTAAAATTCCATCGCATATGTCCAACAATATTTTTTCTTTGTAAATTCTACGTAACCCCTTGAGTGCTTATGGCGGAACCACGCCGTCATGAGTCACGTGCGTCGTGTGCTCATGATGGCGTGGTTCCGTCATGGCGCTGCCGCTCCGCCTACGCGGCTCTTACTCCCAGCCTGGGCGGGTGAATTAATGAGCAGGTGGGGTCATGACGGAACCATGCGGTCATGAGCACACGCTGCCCGTGACTCTCGATGGTGTGGAGCAGTCATGAGCACCTAAGCTCTGCGCTCACCCCTTAGCCCCCCCCCCCCCCCGCGGCGAATGGGTTAATGAATTAGTGTGCTTATCAATTTCTGACAAAAAGCACTTTTTTTGTTTGTTTACAAATTACATACTGCTCTAACTACAGATACCTCACCTTTAGAATATTTCCTGACCAAGATGTGACACGAAAACTAAAATGCGGTGCTCCTGCACAACAGTAGGTGGTGTCCTGTGATTCCGCACCAACCTCGTTCTATTCCAGAGTGGAGCAACAAGGAAGCACGGTCAACGTGCCAGTCGTCTGCATCGAGTTTAGAGATTCCCTACCTGTAGATGCCACAATCGAGGGCTTTAAGTTGGATGAAAAAACTAAGGGGGTGGCTCTCAATGGGGCGTGGACGATGTAATTAGGGTGTGTCTTAAAACGTGCAAGTTAAAAATCTTTGCCTAGCATAGTGTGCCATCCGACTGGTAGTTTGCTGCTTATGTCACTGTATCCAGATACAAAAACCACAGGTGATGGACAGAATGCAGAACAATGTCATACATTCACCCCAGTACAAAGATCTGGGCCTAAATCCATCGTTTTTTTGCACTCCACACCACTCCAGTTCAGACATGGCCCTATGCAAATCAGTCTGACCCTGTGCCTCATGGGAACAGTCCAGCCCGAACTGCCAAGCCATGCCCTCCCTGGACCGGAGACAAGCTTCCGAAACCGGTTGTTGGATGCTTGTTTCCAGTCCAGGGAGGACCTGGCTTGACAGTTCGGGCTGGACTGTTCACATTGGGCGCAGGATCATGACTGATTTCCATATGGCTGGGTTCAAACTGGAATGGCAAGGTGAGCAAATAAAACGATGGATTTAGGCCCAGATCTCTGTACTGGGGTGAATGTATGACATTGTTCTGCATTCTGTCCATCACCTGTTATTAACATCACACCTGCAGTGAAGGGTGGCACTGCTGCAGAGTTAAGGGTTGTATTTTCATTCTTAAGATAAGGTCAAGAATGGAGAGCCCGATAGGAACCCGTCTCAACACCTGCTTTTTAGAACTGCCTGGGCTGAGTACCAGCAGGACCCGATCCACTTAAAGCCATGCGTGATCCCTGCGGCACCACCAGCCAATGAACGGCCTAGAATGCCATGCTGGGCTCAGCACGCTGCCCTAAAAACCTCTTCCCCACTCGCAGCCCTTCCTCTTTGTTGAAGCACCAAAGGTAACAAGGGGGAGGGGGGGCAGCATTGTGTAGTCATCAGGGGAAGAGAGTTGAATGGTTGCATGACGTCACCTAAGCTACCCCTGACAGTTTGGTGAATATGCGTCCACTTTCACAACCAACTTTTAATAGTGTGAATTATTTTTAAGAGCCCGTCGGCTAAATCCGTGTTCGTGAGTAATTCCTTGTTAGTCCTATTTGTCACGTGCACTCGAATATAAAGCAAAGTGCCAATAAATTAATCAGACCAGTTTAGAATCCATCTGGCCGGATGGAAACTTCACCAGAGTGCTTCTAAGCGCCCTGGCCTCCAAAGACAGGCCCCACCCGTCCATGCAGTAGAATTACACGCACGCCTGCAAGTTGAAGCATCTGTTACGATATCATTCTCGAGCGAAGCCTCGGCCGCGACCGCATAATTACCGCCCCTACCCTCACTGCGGAACCCACGCGCCCCGAACACACCTAAACCGGTCAGTCATAGGCCAGACTGCTATTTAATGTCAGACCTGTAGGGGCGGGTGAAGGAGGTGCAATAGGTGTGTGTGTAGGGGGGAGGGGGAGGGGGGCTTTGCCGCAGAGGGGTGCACACTCACTGCTCAGGCCCGGGGGCACTATGGATGAAAGGGGTCGACGCCCCTGCATCCGCATCATTATGGGCCGCACGTCATCACTCGCCCGCTCTTCTGAACACTGAATCTCAACATTTCATTTCCAAGGGGCTCCCAGGACCCCCAGCCCCCTCCCGCTGCCGGTTATTGCTCGCTTGATTTATGATGCATTCATGCCCCCCTCCCCGGTGGCACTGCTTGAACCCAGCGTACACCGCTCCCCTCCAACCGCATGCAGTTGCCATAGAAACCGCGGAGGTCAGGCCACAGGGGACCAGGCCGTGGTGGTCCTACCCGACCACTAATATCTAATAATTCCTTGCACGTGGTGAGGCGCTGAGTGCCGCGGTTAGAGGCATTCCTGGGCAGCAGAGAGGGGTGTGTGAGATTGGGGTGAGAGGGAGGGGTGGGTCACGGGGGCGGGGCGTCGCGTCTGCAGCAATACCAAATTAACCTGGTCCTGCAAGGACCCCAGTGTTCTAGGACAGGGTGGGGCGAGTTGGGAGTTTGATAAGGACACTTTGCTACGTCCCTTTCCTGACCCCACCGTCATTACGTCAGCATTAATGTAGCGCACTTCTATAATCGGTATGGCCTTGTAGCACTTCCAGGACCTGGGAGCGCGGCCCATACGGTTGTAGAATTCTTACCGGCTGCACTCCGGGTGGCCTGCTGCCTGCGTGGAGGTTTACCACAATGTAAGGGCAGGTACCCATTTTTTGTGTTCTCCTTACTCTGCCCCCCCCCCCTCTTTCCCGCCTGATACAGTTTTAAATAAACAGTGTATTTTACACATAGGGTAATCTCTCTGCACTTTCTTAAAGCATATTGCACTCTCTACCCTCTACAATGGTAATAAACATCATATTATGCCCTGCTGCATATATACGGTTACACTATGCTGTTTTATTCACATGCATTCCTTATTAACAAGCCCATTTAACCAGATCTCAAAGCCTCTGTAAGGCAAGTAACATGGCGTCTAAGGGGCAGTAAGTACTGATTTAATCACTTACATGTGTACCGGTGTAATAATGAGTATTTTGACCTATGAACTGTAGTGTTGCCTGTCTGAATGTATGATCATTGGTCTTTTTCGAATAGCAATTTTTAAAGGGCAATATTTAAAAGATGCCCATGAATGTGCCTTTGCCAATCAGAGAAAGAGAAATGCAAATGCCAAGGCTAACAATCAGCCACCCCATCAAAGCAATGCAGCAGAGTGCAGATAGGTGGCGCTGCGGTGACTGACCACCCACAGTACAGAATATCCCCCCCATCCTCAGAGTTTGGAACGTCACTGGTCCGCCAGCTCCTCTCTGACCCACTACAACGTCACACAATAGGTCATAGTTGTCCCTTTAACTACTTTGAGAAAAAAGAGGTCGGTCAAACAATTGTGTAGCTGTACGCAGGAAAGTAAGTAGTAAATTAGTCGAGGCTGGAACATGGAGACCTGCACATTTAGAGGGTGGAGTCAGACCCGAGGGGTCCTTCCTGCCCGTACGAGGTTGAGACTGCTTTAGTGAGAATGACGTCATCGACAAAACAAGTTTGCAGTTCAAACCCTAAACGAAAAAAACAATGAAAAGCACAGATAGCGTGCTTCTAAGACAAGAGTTTTGATTACAGCTCGCGCTCATGTTAACGTTAGGTTTTGTTACCAGCGCAGGTTTACCTCTTCTACCATTTCATTGGTCTGGTGGCATTCTGCGAGTCATGTGCCCTCTACGGGTCTTGAATTCCCATTGGCTGGAGTCGAGGTAGGCAGCTGGTGGTGTTTAGATGCAGTTATGAGTGTCTGTGCCAGTATCTGTAAGTGTGTCATAGCATGGACTTAAAGAAGTTGGCACATTTCAGTTGGCACGCATAACTGGCCATCACCCAATCAAAGGAGGCCCCGGTTAAAACGCTACCTAAGCCGATTAGAAGGCCACGACGTCATGTCGCGTGGCAACGGGTGCCACGGGTTTGCACGTGGTGGTTAAAAACGGGTCTGGCGTGATTTTACGTGAGACAATGTAGCCCTTACGCCACCACCCCATCAAACCTAGACGCAGAGCACAGCGGCGAGGTGCATCACACATACATTAGATCTTTACCTCCCAAAGCCACTTTCTCTCCTGTCGAGCGTTATCCCATCAAGGGCCTTGCTTTGTCCCAGTGAAAAGCCCGGATTAGTCGAGGATCTTAAGAGGCGCGCGGCCTGGAGGGGATGCTCGCCCATGCGTGTCCGCGTGCACATTTCCATGTCAATGGCCTGGAAGCAGGCCGCTTCTGACCCTCAACCGGGCAATTAGAGACGGTTCTTCGGATGCCCCCTTCCCCCAGAGCAGCACGAGACTGCACTCTGCGCTGAGTGACTGCCAGTGCCATGCTGGCCTCCATGGGCGCGGGGAAATAGCGCACAGAGGCGATTCTCCATGGCCCAAGGAGCTAAATGAAGCGAGGTCTACTTGGGGCTTCGACGTCATATTGCACCCGCTTGGGCAAAGAGTCCATCATCGGGACTAGGGTCACATTGCAAGCACAGGCAGCACCAGGCAATAAGAGCTAGTGCCAAGAAGCTCACAACAGGGGTGGGGAATTCATATCGCCCGACGCCCAGGACATATTGTTTGCTGCCAGGGACAACAAGTCTTTATGTTTTTATTGTCCCTCGGACAAGTAGGCTCAACTTCCTGCAGCAGAAACCTTTCGCAGAACAGAACTCTCAAAATCCTGCTAAGCTGCTTCCAATTGCGTGCCGAGTTTATTGGGATAACTTTCTACGACGCAATAGTCCTTTGCTTCACTGAAAATGCCCAGAAATGCTTCCCTCCTTTCTGAGCACAGCGCAAGGAAACTGACATCTCTTTGAAGGTTGCAGGGCCGGCCTGACTTACGCTTTTGGAAAGAAAAAAAAAACTCTGCTTACACGGTTTCATTTAGCATGAAGGCTGCCACACACAACTGCACTCTGAAAGCATTTAGGCCTGTCACCGTTGCTTGCTAGCAGAATGTGCAAGTACTGCCTTTCACAATAATCCTGTGTTTCCGAGTCTCTGCGCTCCCCAAAGCCTGCCTCGGTGGCCCCTTCCTTCAGAGGTCATTGTCCTTGGTGTAAAGCACGCGGCCCATCACCACCAGCAGCCGAGATCGCGGATGCTCTCCCCCCCACACCCCCTCCCACTGTAGCTATTAATGTGATCTCAGCCCACTAGGCAAAAGGCAGCAAAAGCGTGGTAAAATATAAATGATAAAGTTGCATTTGTAAAGTTGAATTTTCCAAAAACTTTGACGGTAGACAAAATATTGTGCCCAGCCCCACGTCAAAAAAGTGTTGTCAAAATCCACTTTTTGATGCGGGGCCTCGCACAATATTAGAACGTTAAGTTTATGGAAAATTCATCTTTACAAATGCGACTTAAGCATTTATATTTATATTTTTACCACGCTGTTGCTGCCTCTCTTACCTAGTGGACTGAGCTCTGATAAAATACCATACTAAACCTATTTATGTGTGTGTTTGTGAGCATGGGTTCATTATTTTATAGGATTTTGACAACACTTTTTAAAGTTTTAGTGAATTGAAAGCTCGTGAGGTTCTAAAGCTAAATCTACTGACTAAGGGACCCCCACCAATAAAACCTGGGCTATAGTGAACCCCTGCCTACAGCAGCAGTGAGTTTTTTATGGGCCTCTCATCTACAACTTGGCAGATAAGAGATGATTGACTAAAAGAAAATAGAAGATGGGTTGCTAGAAAAGGGAGTGAAGGATGGAAGAGGGGCAAAGGATAGATGAGTGGGTGAATGTATGGGTGGATGAAAGGATGGATGAACGAGTGGGTAAAAGGATGGATGGATGATTGGGTAAAAGGATGGATGGATGATTGGGTAAAAGGATGGATGAGTGGGTGAAAGGATGTATGTATGATTGGGTGAAAGGATGGATGGATGATTGGGTGAAAGTATGGATGAGTGGATGGGTGGGTGAAAGGGTGGATGGGTGGGTGAAAGGGTGGGTGGGTGAAAGGGTGGATGGGTGGGTGAAAGGATGGATGGATAATTGGGGACGGGTGGATGAGTGGGTGAAAAGATGGATAGGTAAGAGAATGGGTGGCTCTGTGTATGTGAGAAAGAATGTGTAGCTGGGTGGATGAAAGGTTGACAAAGTAAATGGAAATCTGAGATGGATGGATCGGTGGGTAAAATGATGGACGAGTAAATAAATATAAATAAAAGTCTGAATGGATAGAAGGATTTCATAGTAATTTAAAATCTGAGATGATGGATTTATGGCAAAGTAAATGAAAATCTGAGCGGATGGATGGATGAATAAATGAATGGCAAAAGGAAAAATTGATGGCTGAAAGGAGTTATTGATTGATGGGTAAGTCAAATGATAGACATGGGTGGATGGATGCATGCATAGATTGTGGATGGGTGAACAGATGGGTAGATGTATGGAATGGCCAACGGATGGATGGAACGGGGAAGAGTGAATGAATGACAGAATGGAAATGTGAAATGGACATGAGCAGATAGATGTAGCATGAAAGAATAATGGACAGATGCTTGGATGGAAGTGACTAAAAAGGAATTTTAGGGAGGTTTGAGCTCACTTGCATCACTTGTTTGGTGCTGTCAGAGTATTGTTCAAAGTGGGGGGTATTTTAACTTTCTGGCTACTCCCTTGAATAAAACCATCAAAGGGCTTTTCCCTTTACTTAGCAGCAGAGTACGACTGTAAATCACACACCATAATCTTTTCTTTTCATAAGAACCCCACCTTCGTATCACTCATCACATAGAGGATACTACCTATGCAAATGGAATAAGCTACGCAAGCGTGGCCTGTGCAAAGTTTGATTTGTGCACTATACTGAAGATGCTAGGAACAATGGTAATGCAAGGCTCAACTATGTCTTACATGAGATCCACATGGTACCCGAGCTACACTGCGTATGATCTTTACAGTGACCTGCGCAGGACATGAGCTGTATAATAGTTATGAACAGTGCTGTGCATCATTCATGTAAGGGGAGGGATAGTGCATGAGTGAATTGTTAAGTAGAAGGTGTAAAGTGTATGAGCTGCACTACAGAGGATACAAGTTGTTCTAGAGATGAGGTGTGTCATGCCCGTGGGTTGTGCAGGAGCTATGCAGAACACTAGCTGTGTGGAGTTTGAGCTTTACTTTGCATGAAATCTGCATGGTATGACTTGGAAGAGGCAACTAAGTAAATTGCTGTAAAAGGCATGACCTTTCTTCTTAACATCTTTGATGACAAGTCAGTGCCTGCTGTAACCATAGTACCTTAATAGTTTGTTAAATGGCCCGTCTTCGGGGTTTTCTAACGGATGCATTTTTACTTGCTGGTTTCCTCAAATCCCCCCATTGCCTCTGAAACAAATTGGTAGTTTCTCAGGGAAATAATATAGTGACACATTTGCATTTGTTTGCTAGAGGTATGATCGCCCACAGTTTATTCGGCTTGTCGGGGTGCTAATGTTTAAACAAAATTGTGTAACATGTTCATGGGTCAAGTGCATTAAAGTTAAGTCGAGCAGAGAATTCAAGTCAGATACATTCAAACACAGTCAGCAGGAATTTCAGCTTGCATTACTGATAGGGGATCCAATAAAAGCAGTTGTTCATGGTCTGATACATTTACAAGTTGTGGCTGTGTATAGCTTCCAGAAGGCTCCTTTATTATGTGCAAGTGTATAAAGAAAAATGGAAGCAAGAGTGTCTGTTTTCAAAATAAAATCACCAATGTACCCCAAACAATGTGCTCCTTGAAAAAGCGACGAAGAGAGCAAAATAGTTGCAACTTAAAAATGGTTGTAGTGTGCAGAAAGCTACAATGCAGAGTTTGAAAACATTAACTACCATTGCACTAAGGAATCATTTAATACATCACCTTTGGTGCATGTCAATATTTTAATAACAAAATAAAGGCAAATCAAAGTAAAACTACTTAAAGAAAAATAATTAGGCCCCCCCACTCATAACAGAATGTAACAAATTTGCATTAAAGATCTATTAAATTGCATTGGTGCAGAATTAAGACTTTCCGAAATTCATAAGCGTTTACCTAAGTTGGCCTGGAAACCTACAACAGTTCCATGTTCGTAAACACACTCTTTACAAACATATAATGTATTACCTTTTTCAGGGTGCAGAGGGGGTTAGAGAGGAGTTTGTGTCGTTAAACAATGTATGTTGCACGCATGCACACATTTGCACCGCAATCTAGGTCTGGAAAAAACAACTCTTTTTGCTAGTGAATACTTTTATAGGTACAAACACAATCTTTGTGTGTCTAAGCCAAACTTACATGTATTGATAGCTTACATTTTGACTCTGTAACTAGATTGCCTACAAATTCTTGCCAAACTATGAAAGTCTACATATTGGATATAGTGCTTGGCATATGATCACATTTCTAGCAAACCAGGGAACCAAGCTAGAGTGAGATGAAGGGAACTGTCCACAAATTACAATGTGAATAGTGTCAGACAGGGGCAGTCTCCTTGATCCTCAGTTGGTAACTGAGGCACTGGACTGGAAGTAGAATCTAAGTTTATTTACAGTAACATTTTGTGAAAATGAGTGAATGTTTACAAATATAATTGTTAGGGTAGTCCACAAGTCTCTTCCTCAGACTAGAAAGAGAGCATTGATACAATAAGGGCAGTGAACTTCAATATAATGAAAGTGCTGATATATTCAGAGGCTTACCATGACCTTGAGCAGAGCTCACTCAAACAGAGACTGAATATTCAATAAATGTAATCAGTTCCATTGGGACAATAGTACACCAAACGCTGATTGCAGTTTTATGGATATGTTCTTATATTTCCCATGACCGGGACCGCTGTCTCTAATAATATAGTAAAATGAGCCCTGACAGAATCAGAAAGGTTGCTATCCAAACTCTTATATGAGAATACGGTCATGAATTGAAACCTCATTGTTTGCTACCAAATGGGACAAGTAGATTTTTTTTAAAGGACAAGTAGATTTCTGAAACATTTCGTCCTTCGGACAAGAAGATATTTTATAAAATTCCACACCCCTGGACTCACAGCATTAATGTCCCGCACCAAGCAGCAAACACCAATGCCAAGCAGCGGATACAGGGAAAACTCGGCATATTTATTTCCTTCAAGTTTTTAATAGCGCCTTGAGCCCCGATATGTATATAGGTGCTTCACACACGGAGGCGAACATTTTACATGGTAATGTCAAGGTGCACAAGGGGGGGATATATGCTCCGGGTCGTGGGGGGGATCACGGGTTGGTAGGATGGAACAAGGTGTGTCAAAAACATTAAACAGCTGAATGTATGTCAGGTAGTCACTTCCGCTATGAAGGAGTCAATGCACTTGAACGTTATCCACCATTTGCTGAATAATCTGCACATTTTCCTTAAAAAAAAAAAATATTTCTAGCTCAAATGGTTATAAAGTTAATAACGGCGCGGCGACAAATGTTGCCGCGCCATAGAAGGTACTTTGAAAAGGTTGAATGGTCACCTTTCTGTTGCTTATTGATATATTTCGGCGTTAAACTGGTCCTGGGGTGCAAACAATGCCCAGACAGTGTGTTAAAAAGGGTTCCAAAGACAACCGGTAACCAAAGACCCTTTTATGTTGCCCGGCAGTATCGCCTCTATGACCCACCAATATTAATCAATGAAGAAGCAGGCGCTGGAGACTGGAAGGCGGGAAACGAGGATTTTATTCTCTCCGGAGGAGAACACATCAATTCAGACAGCAAGTATCGTCACGAGGTGCTCTAACCACATCTCTGAGGCCTGGCCTCTTATACTAGGGTTTACGACCTTTATTGCACATAACACATTCTTGCAATACTTTAGAACTTGAAAGAACATCCTCGGAATCTCCCCTTCAGACCCGTTCCCACACACATTTACAGTTGGATTCCCCACCCTGGTCACAACAGGTGATAGTCGTCGCACAGCAGGGCATTCCGCCGATTCACGGAATGCATGGGGTTGATCGGATCTCATGGGGTGGGGGCTTTGATCGGTTCGGGGGTCTTTTGATGGAGAGGGGAAGCTTCCTACTGTACGGGGTAATAAACAGTATCCGCAGAGCCAGGTGGCGGCCTGGGAACAGGGAAGGCAAACGGGGGCAGAGGAAAAAAAAGGGTTTGTATCAGAAGGATCTAAGGCCATGAAAGGAATGAGGGGAGGTGTCGCGCTGGGAACAGGATGGGATTCCGTGGTGAAGCTGCGCTGAAGAGGGGTTTATGACCCGAGGCATGAGAGAGCGGGGGTTGTCAGCGTGCGGGGGAATGCTTGCAAGGTTAAGAGAGAGAGAGAGACGCGCTGGCTATTAGTGAGGGGCAGGGAGGCCATGGTGCTCAAAAATGGCTGTCGCTTACGCGCACGAGTGGGCCTGGAAAGGGGCAAGGTGGCGCCGATAATGTTCACTAAGTTTGTATTTATTTTTCACAGTCCTCCCTTTAACATTTCCAAGACATCTTGCTGGCCTATTTCCTATCTACCCCTATATGCAGTGATCATAAGTAAGGGAGAGGGGACTTAGGTGAAAGAACTGTACGTAAACACCACATTATAAACATCATATTGAAAAATCTCATCAGTTAGTAGGCGGGTTCATCGTTAAGTTGATTGCAGGAAAAGTCATTGTAATGCAATATCAGACTAGAATTACGTAGCGAGGGCGTTGGGTACAGATCAGAGAATAAGAACTGGTAAGTTATCATATGAGTAAGTCCTTTTTGTATACGGCGAGTGCGTAGTCAGTCCAATGGTGCTTGGGAGAGAAAGGAGAGACAGTAAAAATATCAGAGTTCTCGTTGTCTTTTGTCATCTTCTGTTGGCACTGTTAAGCACCTGGATTACAATTCGGTCCGTCAACAGGAATGTTCATGTGGATTGAGTCGTTGGAGGTCTGCGGGCAGGGGTACATTTTTGTCTTGTTTCGCCAGGCCTCATAGGAGCAATGCGTTACGGTTTTGGGGCAGGTGCATCTTCTTCCGTAATGCAGAGCATAGATTTTGCAATGGAAAGTGCAATTGTTCCAGAATTGTGAGATCTGTTCGTTTCTTGAGTCTCTGTGGTGGGCATTTCCTGTTGCTTCCATCATCTTCAAGGTGCTTGGTAGCGGGCAGAACCACAGACTTTGTTTATCTTTTCTTCGGGGGTGACCCTTGGTGGAGTCCTAGGTCACCGTTCTGGGATTTAACATAGTTCGTGGTCTACTTAGTCGGAGCTCCCCCCCTTTCTGACGCAAGGAGTACTCTTCTCTGGGTAGCTCAGTAGGTTTTGGAGGAATTTGGGAGTTCGGATGGAAAGGTGCGGGTGTGAACAGTCCTTATGGTAGGTCGGAGGAGGAGGGGATGGAGCAAGGCCAAGCCGGGGACAGATCAGGGGGAGGCGGAGAGTTTGCGACAGGCGAGTCCGTAACCATGTTCAGAGAGCGGGGACTCTTGGCACACGTTGATCATAGAGCAGGGGCTTCAGGTCAGCCCTTTCCTTAGCTTTGTTTGAAACAGTGCCTCGTCCGGCGTCTCCTTACTGCTGTGGTCTCGCCTCGGCCTCCGTCGCTGATGTTCCACAATCCGCAGTCAGGCCGCGTGCTCCCACATCCGGTCTCTTTCTCCTCCGACAGTGATACCCTTAAATGAGTTTTGAAAAGACAGTCTTTAGAGATTTTGCAGAAAAAGGTAATTACATAAGTCTATTTCTCTCCCAACACCAAGCAACTGGGGTAAGCACTCGCTACATTGGAGATTCTTGCGGCTAACGTATAAACAATTGATGATGGGTTTGCTGGATCCCTTACAATTTCCTTTCGCTGGCTAATTCTTTGGCGCTTTGATGATTATTTCGTTCATTTGTCATATGTCTAGTATAGTAGATGTCAGTTCTTCTGGCAGAGACCCATTTCCCTAGTACAAGTAACGTGCTATTCACCATAGTCTGATAGGCATCCTTCTGAGGGATGAACATAGGCTAAACAAGTCTGCATCACATAAAAGCATCTTATTTTCAACCATGCTTACTGCAACAAGTTCTTTCGTTTTTTCAATCTAATTTTCAACTTTGCACACATCCTTCTAACTTTCTATATAAATCCTCGCAACCTGGTTACTACAAAAACTCGGGAGGGGTGGTTTGCAATAATTATTAAACTTATCCTCGGGGAAGGAGGGATCTTATGGATACCAAACTGGGGGCATTTTGGGTAGATGGGGGTGTCTCGATCATTTCTTACAGCTTGGGGTACGGAGACAATTTTCAATGGGGATGGTCGCATTACCACAGACACATTTTTATCATAGGAGCCACTGACAAATAGTTCCCTGAGAGTGGGTCAAATTTAGGGAACCTTAGTCGTCTTACCTGTCCCTTTCCTATCGGTCAATTTAAATTTCATCCATATTTTAGTAGAAAAGGAGAGGTAGTAACGTGGTACCAATACAATTTTATTTAGGACAAATTTGCGCAAATACTTGTGGTATTTGGGGCCAATCAGGAGGTGCACCAGGTTCGCCAATTAGGTGCCAGTTGCTAGGAAGAGGGAAAGTGTGGAGGGGTGGAAGAGTGAGTGAGAGAGAGAGAGAGAGAGAGAGAGAGAGAGAGAGAGAGAGAGAGAGACAATAGGCCGAACAGTACACGTGTGGCATAGAGAATGACCGTGTATTGTTTGGGCTATTCAGTGCGTTACCCAACGTTAGATGTTTCGGGTCTGTGTTAGGAGGTAGGAAGCATGCAGTTTTGGGACAGAAAAGCGTTAGATTTGGTAAAAAGGTCGTGAGAGCGTCCTTGTGGTGCCATTTTGTAGCGTTAGTCCGTCTTCCTGCATCGGGCGTGACGTGGTTCCAGATCCCTTATGATACTCTAATCGGGATTTCTAATGTAACCTGCAGAGGAAAAAGGGGGGAGAAATAGGGGAGGTAGGGGGACAACATTCGAACACATCAAATGTAAGGGCACGAAAATCCTTTACTTACCACATACTCGTACTTGTCTCTTCGGGATATAATCCCTTAGGGTTCTGGTTTCTTAAAGTCATGGGGGCAGGCAATGTGATAGGTGGTTCATGGGGAGGTTCGAGGATGGCATTAAGGATCGTGTGTAGTGAAAAACGCTAAAAAGAGGAATCGGAGGTGCCTAGCGCGAGGTACCCGGTTTCGTAGATGTATCCGGTCATCGGGGTCCCTAAATCATTCCCAAAGCTGTGATGTTCTTAAGGCATACCAGTTCTTCGTTCAACTGTACCTTAGTACCTTCGACCACCATATCCTTATAACAATTTATCAATCACACCATTTTACTTTACCCACTCTCTGAAGTCGAGGTCCTTCTTCATACGTCAGTTCCTGAGCTTAGTCGCATATCTTGGAGGCAGCGTATCATACCTTCGATTCGACCATCAACCCAGGGCCGAACAACCATTTCTCGGATAACCTTAAAAAGAGAGCAGAACAGTTGCGCACAGAAAAACCCTCCCACCGATACCCGTATTTACAAAAGTACGCGAAGCCTATCCATAGCTTTTAAGACTTTTATTTGTAGAATTATTCAGTACGTAAAATGTGAGAGCGCAATTCATATTTTGGCCTGACATGTCGTCGATGGAAGCACATACAGTAGGGGGTTATTTTGTAGTACAAGAACATGAAAAAAAGGTCTAATTAATTATTTGTAAGTAACCAAAAACATTTCATTGCGTGACGAAGGAATCAGGGGCATTTCAGTTCATAGATGGAAACACAGTCAAGCTCATCGTAATCACATTTCCTAAATGCAAAACCGCGGGCGTGCATCATGAGCGACGTTATGTATCAGTTACAACAAATATCAAAAATAAATTGTTCATTGAAATCAACATTTTTACGGAACCCTTCTTAAATGTTCGTCAAGTGAACCCTCCTCCCTTTAACATCGAGTGCGCAATGGTTCGTATATATATATATATATCTTAGTACATCCAGTTTCATTAGCTAAGGAATACCACGAGGCATCCGTTAGTTTCCATTGATACCAGCGCCATTTTGGGCGAGGCCGGTTTAGTCCGGAAGTAGCATCAGGGGCAAAATATCCCCGCCAATTGGCGGTTGGACCAGAGTCCCTTTCGGTAGTCCAAAAGAAAACTGTGCTAACAAAGGGGGCTGGTGGTGTGGACCGTCAATCAAGAGAGGGAGGGGGTAAAGTCTCTCTTACCAGGTCATGTTGATGTTCAGCCGGAACTTGCTCGAGTTTGTTAGCCCATAATGTTCCTGGGTGGTTCAGACGGAAGCTGATGCAGACACGAGAGCACCGCCATCTTGTTGCTGTGCCGTGGTTATTTCATTTGAGATCAATGCAACTGTTCCTCACCGGAAGCCTAAAGGGGCCGAGGGCTCTTGGGACTTTGGTAGAATCTTCAAAGTCGAGGGGATGTTTGTCGATGGTGGGAGGCTTGCGCCCAGGTGGGCAAGCGCCCGAGTTGCAATTTCGGACAAAGTTACTCCAGCGGCCTAGACCCGCCTTTTGAGGGCCCAGACGCCATTTTGAGGCCCTGCAGCAACCTTTGCCGTATCCATCAGGAGTGGAGGAAAACTTCTTGTGATGGCGAAAAAACAGAGCATCATGCGGTTGGAGCAGGACATTTTGGTTCGGGGCGCCAGGGTGCAGCGGTGGAGCCTTCGTCTGGGGAGGTAAGGGAGGCTCGTCTGTGCCGTCTCCCTCTCCTGGCGCATCCTACACCGTCCCTTGGAATCAGGGGCGCACATGATGACCACCCTACACCCCTGATTCCGACTCTTGGGGGACCACTGTACATCCGGCGCTCCGTAAATATGCCCATCGGACATTGTGTGTCCTGTACCACGCAAGTATACCAGCCGGGTCTTGTATATCCTGTACTGAGAAAATATACGAGTCGGGCATTGTGTGTCCTGTGTTGCGGAAATATGGCCGTCGCCCGGCTGGAGGACATCGGTGTCGGGCCAGGGCAGGGAAGCCTCCTACCTGTGGAGGTGGAAGAGGCTCGTCCGCGTCGCCTCTTCCTCCCTGCCCACCCTGCATCCGTTCGATGGAGGAATTCGTGATGGCCGGACCAGGAGATACAAGGGAGGGGGTCACCTTCATCCGCCTCCTCCCTACTCGCGGTCCGGGGGACGCCATCCCTGGAAGGGCAATATGGGAAGACCATTTCATTGCCCGCTGTGTGGGGTCTCCAGTACCTTCTCGCCAGCAATCTCCTTTTGGGCTCATGGTTGCTGGCAGGCCCCGCCCCACACGTGCTATGTGTTTCGGATGGGCGGGACCATCGAACTGTTACATTTCGAGGACTTCCGGAGTGAGCATAACATGTTTTGTATTTTTCCTATTAGTCAAGTTTGCTTTTTAGAGAGTTCTACTAGTTATTCTATTTACTGTTGGATGTGTGTTTTACCGTAATTAAATCCTAAGTTATATAATAGACGCTTGGCTTTCTTGAATCTTTTCTCTAACGGGGGGGTTGTTTACACTGACCTGCAGTTGTGTTTGTTTTTCAGAGTGGGGGAGCAACAGAGAGCAATCAGTCCCAGAACTCTAACATGTCGTTAAAATTGGTCTGACGAAATCTGTGCCACCGAGCATAATCGAACGGGGTGGTCCTGTCTGTTCTGTCTGCACTAGTCTGATTGGTTTTTATCTCACGTCTTTTTCCTTTCTGTCGGTCCGTCCTTTCTGTCAACCCTCCATTCTTACCTATGCTTTGCAGAGTCGGGCATTGGGCTTTCCAGTGTCCAAGACATTTACAGAAAGCACATTGGTTTTGTTTTAAATCTGTCCGTCCTGTGCGTAATGTCGGGGGATTACCTTCGGGTCGTTGTGTTCCGGGGTTGGCTTGTCGGCACATCCCTTTACACCATTCGATTTTCATGTCTACTCCTCGGGGCTGTGCCATCGCTGGTCCTTCCCTTTGCCTACTAGACGTTTGGAGGGTTGTCCGTCGTGTCCCTTCACTTTTTCTAAATTCGTCGCCTTCCCTTCGTTGCGTGGCTTCTTTGCGCCACATACCGAGACTATCGAGCATAATAGGTGTTGTTTCATTCCTACGAAGGGCTATTTCTACTGTTTCTATTTTGTCGAGATCAAAGGATCCTCTCAGTGGCCACTGTCTTTCTCGATCCCTTTTCGTATATTTATGCCACAGCTCACTATAGGCTATAGCAATTAATCCATGCTTCATGAACATGTCCTTATTAGGGGTGCCTTCCAGCGGAGCCGGATGGTTCATCTCTAATAAGCGGTCCGGGTTAAACAGGCTATTGACCAGTGGGGAGAAGACAGGCATGACGGATCGCAATGGGATAATAGTCAGCACTACCTATCTTATCACTGCGCGCAAAGACTAGACAGAATATTTCTATTCTACGTTGTTTGCACGTAGTGAATACCTCATGAACCAATTCTGAGCAATCAATCAATGTTAGGTCAAAAATAAAAAATCAATATGGTCAATGGGGAGAATAAGTAGGCTCGCAAAAGTTCGCGTCACCTACCCTTTCACTATCTGCAAAGAGGGGACCTATCTTTCCCTGTTTGCAGACAGAGAATCTCCAGAAAACAATCTATAACAGTTAATCAATAGGGGGAAGGGGCAATTGTTCAGTGGGGGAGAAAGATAGGTCCGACGGGTGCGTACCTATCCTTCGCTGTTTATAAAGGGAGAGCCTGTTGTTTCTCCGTTTGTAGACAGTGAATCTCCAATAAATTAACAAAAAGTAATACTAGTATTTTCTCAACAATTATCAATCACTTCCTATTATCTATCACTATCGCAATTTCGTCGTGTTTACACGACCTTACCCGGACCGCATGGACAGTTTCTCGTCTTCCGAATCCAGCGCCCGATCGTCCTCTTCTCTTCGTACTTCTCGTGGCACTCCTGATGGTTCCCAGTCAGGACCGCAGATCACTCGAGAGAGGTCTGTTCGGAACCAGTGAAGTTCGGATGATCGGCTGTCAGACGAGGGTCTATCGGACAGGGTACCTTCCGATCGTTGCAGTTGTTCACTCTGTCGTCGGGACCTCTCCCACTGGATCCACGAGTCGCTGATGGACCCCACGTTGGGCGCCAATTGTTAAAAAGGGTTCCAAAGACAACCGGTAACCAAAGACCCTTTTATGTTGCCCGGCAGTATCGCCTCTATGACCCACCAATATTAATCAATGAAGAAGCAGGCGCTGGAGACTGGAAGGCGGGAAACGAGGATTTTATTCTCTCCGGAGGAGAACACATCAATTCAGACAGCAAGTATCGTCACGAGGTGCTCTAACCACATCTCTGAGGCCTGGCCTCTTATACTAGGGTTTACGACCTTTATTGCACATAACACATTCTTGCAATACTTTAGAACTTGAAAGAACATCCTCGGAATCTCCCCTTCAGACCCGTTCCCACACACATTTACAGTTGGATTCCCCACCCTGGTCACAACAGGTGATAGTCGTCGCACAGCAGGGCATTCCGCCGATTCACGGAATGCATGGGGTTGATCGGATCTCATGGGGTGGGGGCTTTGATCGGTTCGGGGGTCTTTTGATGGAGAGGGGAAGCTTCCTACTGTACGGGGTAATAAACAGTATCCGCAGAGCCAGGTGGCGGCCTGGGAACAGGGAAGGCAAACGGGGGCAGAGGAAAAAAAAGGGTTTGTATCAGAAGGATCTAAGGCCATGAAAGGAATGAGGGGAGGTGTCGCGCTGGGAACAGGATGGGATTCCGTGGTGAAGCTGCGCTGAAGAGGGGTTTATGACCCGAGGCATGAGAGAGCGGGGGTTGTCAGCGTGCGGGGGAATGCTTGCAAGGTTAAGAGAGAGAGAGAGACGCGCTGGCTATTAGTGAGGGGCAGGGAGGCCATGGTACTCAAAAATGGCTGTCGCTTACGCGCACGAGTGGGCCTGGAAAGGGGCAAGATGGCGCCGATAATGTTCACTAAGTTTGTATTTATTTTTCACAAGTGTTAAGTGTTAAAATGACAGAAAAATGGAGTAAAGCTATCAAAAAAAGTGCCGCATAATTTGTCTTTTCTTGCCACATAATTTACCCAGCCCCGTCATATCATTTGGCCCTGCCGCATAATTCCAGTGGGTCTGCGTATAGATAAGATTTGAAGAGGGGATGACACTGAACACCTGGCACAGGGCCACCAGGCCATATAGAGCTGATCAAACCATGATGCTTACATAAGGCATCACTAGGCAGTGCGGGTTCTGTGTAGGGTTTAGAGTGTGCAGGAAGAATGGCGCCCTAACCTGGTAGCAGGGAGTTCAAGCAATTTACAACAAAAAAGGAGGGTACGGTGCTACATGGCAGAGGAAACGCCAATAACCCCTGATGGGAGTGGCAAGGGCCCACTCAGTAAATGCAACAGAAGTCCTGTGCACACTTTAAGGTAGATAAAAGTGAGTGTCTGTTTCAAGAAACACAGTGTAACAGCAGGAATGGAGGCAAGGTAGACACCAGTAGACTGTTTCTTTTAAGGTGAAAATATATTTGAACCTTCTTCAGAAGAAGAAACTGCCGAGCTAGCGACCCCTCTCTTGTTTTGGAGAGGGCCCCCTCACCCTCTAAGGCTAGCCATTACATGCCTTGCAGTATGGTGCAATGGCATGAAGTAAGAAACAGTTCATCCCTGGGGAAAGACAGTCTGCTTTACAGAGCCGGCCCCTGCAGTATGGGGGGCGAAGGGGGGGCAACCATTCCCGTTTCTTTAGAATTCGAGAGGCTGCCTCCGAGGCCTGCAGCACACATGAAATCAACGCTATACCGTATGTGAAAAAGGGCGCATGCGCAGTGCAGACGTGGACAGGGCGGGACTCTGCTTCGCAGATGATCTTCCATGTAAAATATTTCGACGATTTCCGGCTTTAATCACACAAGTGAAACACTGCGGGCTCAAATAGGAGTATTGTCCAGGGAGGGGGTGTGAACCTCTTCAAGATGGCGACGCGCTCTGGGAGATATTTATATATCAGCCCCGCCCCTCCCACTTCATGAAAGATTGCCAAGCCAGCCGATGACCTCTAACCCCAATCACTGCATCTATGGAAGGACCTGCGTGTTACCACGTCAGAGATGACCAGGAGCGCTTAGCAGGGGCAGGTAAACCACACGGTCTCTTATCCTGGCTACAAAAGCACTGGACGATGTATCCACGGCATAAGTAGACTTAACCATGTCCTGTGCTCTGGGCAGGTTATTCTGTGGACGCCTTTCTGAAAAATGCACTTTAGTGACGCAATTCAGCGCTTTTTAGGGTGTATTTATTGATAAGCGATTGCACTGCCTTGTTTATGTTAACTTGTTTTATGCTTGAGTGTGCGTTTCTTTCTTAAATTATTTTCTTACTATTTTATATTCATTTATTTGGATTAAGGTACCGACGGTTGTACCACTATTAAAAAAAAAATGCCTGGACATTTATGATTATATCTTTATAATTGAATAAAGAACCATTGGTTGATTGGGCATGTGTTCAGTGAGCCCGCAGGCCTATGCTGTTGGCATGTGCTGGGTAAACCTGTGCCGCTGGCATATGTTGAGGTGAGTACGCCCCTGCGCTGTTCGCATGCAGGGGGTGTATCCACTGACGTGCTGTATGCAGGGCCACTGGAATTATACCACAGTATAGGGCCAAGTTATGTGGCAGGGTTAAGTAAATTATGCAGCAAGAAAAGGACAATTATGCAGCATAATGTGGCACATTTTGTGGTCTTATTGCTTCATTAAATCGTCATTTTTAAACTTGGCAACACTGGCTGGGCATTGGTTGCACCTAATTAGTAGCAGTTTAATACCCAAACACAGTAATAAGGAACAGAGAAATGCCCAGTCAGCTTTGCCATGGGCTTTACCTTGCGCTGCAACATGTCAATGCATTTTTAATAACTTTTGAACAATTAGAGCTACAAAAAACTTTTTTTATTAAAATCTGCGGATTATGCAGCAGATGATGGATTATGTGGCAAATCTATAACTGTGCGACAATCGCCACAGCCGCACCATCACATAATTCCAGTGGCCCAGGCTGTAGACGTTGGTTAAACTAAAATGCTGTGGGCACAGGGCCGGTCTTAGGCATGTGCAAGCTGTGCACCTGCACAGGGCCACCAAACCCCGGGGGCCACCACGCCAATATATATCCTTAATGTAATAATCCTCTGAGGATGGATACATATTTGCGTGGCGGACCCTGGCAAGGATTTGGCGGCCTCCAGCTCCGCCTCACCCGGACCCCCTCTTCTGGGGCTCCCTACCTACGCTCCCTGCCCAGGGGCGCTATGAGCCTAGAGCCGCTCCTGGTGGGCATGAGTTAGGTAACCCCACGGCTCTGTGCTGTTGGCATCTATTGGGAAGCACGTGGTACTGCGGGCACTAGCTCGGAATACTCGGTGTATTCCAAGGAAAACGATAGCCCTGCACGGTCAGCATATTTTAGGCTGGAGTATGCAGTAGAGGTGCTTAAGAGCAGAGTTGTGCTTTGCACAACACATCCCAGCCGCTGTAGCCCCACCCACTGTAGCTGTTGTAGGGGCGCTAAGCCTCCCTCAGAAGTATTCAGTGCTTTGTAGAGTTCACTTTAGCGCATTGATAATTATGATTTCTATGTAGCGCTTAAAACAGCAGTTTTGCTCTTTCAGGGCGCTGTAAATAACAGGCGTTATTGCTACCTAACTTCATTGCACTTTCTTTGCCTCAGCCCTGGAAGGATGAACGGATCAGTGGGCCGTGGTGGGATTCAAGCTCGTGACCAGCAGGTCACCCCAGAGGTCCCAAGTGCGCGCCTTGAGAATCAGGCGAAGGGGACCCCGAGACACCGCTGGTGGACAGACAGCCCCCTGGGGTGCCCTGCGGATGACGTGCTCTGATCCTACCGCGAGGTGTTGGGGGGAGGGGGGGGGGGATCTCGATGGAGAATGTTTATGAGGCAAGGCTTGCTCTGCGGGGCTTCAAGGGTGCAGGGAAGTTATGCGGAAACTGTATCTGGTCTGGACCACTTGAAGCGTTTGTTGGACTGGGTGTAACGCCTCAATCCGTGCCTCACTCCAGGTTAACCCCAACCCTAAAACTTTGATACCACCCATATGCATCCCTGGATTGAACAAGATCCCCTCAGCATCGGCCTGGCTGCGCCGTGCGTGGCCCGTCTGACCCGGGGTGCGCTCCAAGCCGGGGCCTGGGGCCGCAGTGCACAGCTGTCAAAACACGCACCCCCTCCCTCGACCCCCCTGCACATTCCCAGCCTGGCCCATTCATGCACGCTCATTAAATGGGGGTTTAATTGGGCTAATGTACAAAACGAGTCTCCTGGGGCCTGCCCCTTAACTCGCCCGGGTTTTAAAAGCGCCTTAGAGAGGCGTGCGGACATATTTACACCCCAGCTCCGAGTGACAGGTTTCTGTAGGGTGTAAGTTTGTACACTTGCATATACTGCTGATTAAAGAACGTCCCAGGCGTGAACTGGGGCAGCGTGCACGTGCCAGGCGGTCTACACAACACTATGGGGGGCTTCTATTCTGAACAATTCGGCATACTTCGAGGTTTCCCATATGTATGTGTCAAGCTATACAGCGGGCGCGCAGTTTTTAAAACGCATTTAAGTATAATAAAGCTCTGTCTTAAGTTTCTATTTGTACGGTAATTTTCGTCCAACCAGTTAACCACATCCTACAGCTTTTAGTAGTTTTTGCGAGGGGAGATTTTAATCACCCTTATTTCTCCAAAATGTAAGCAGACAAAGTGGAATATTGCATGTCTGGCTGTTTTATTGTACAAAAACGTTCTTAAACCTGCACTTCACAGGAACCTCCACAACATATGTGACTTATTCTCCATCATTACTAGACATGACGCAATTCCCGTGTGTTGTGAATTTCAGCCAATGGAAGGCCTCCTTTCAAACGGAGTTCCTTGCTGTCAGCTAATCAGTCTCCAACCATGACTGCTCAGTGCTTTCAGATAATGATAGACTCAAAACCACACAGCGGACCTTCAGCATTGCCTGTTTTTTTTAATCACCATTCTCAGCATAAAAAGTAAACAAAACTCGAACATTGTAATTTGGGACGGAGATCCGCTGTTCACTGCACCCTGCAAACAGCAGCTTAAAAAATGTTCTAGAAACAAAGTGCAGCTTCATAACGCAGCAGCAAATGCCAAGCGCGAGGCTCGACGAGCGGGCACTTAGGGCCCGGCCTCTCAGCTCCTCGCCACGCCCTTAGGCGACCGGCCGCGATTCATTTCCGGGTCGGCAGGTGACGCGCATCCGGTGCGGGTGACGGCGGAGACTCTGGCCTATTTAGGCTCTGGGAGTCGTGGTCCCGGTCTCTTGCTTCTCCTGCGCCGCATGTGCGGACACCTCGCCGCACCTACTTAGCTTAACTCCCACCCACGTCCCTTTGATCAGTAGTTTGAAGGGGGCGTGGCGTTAAAGAGACCGTAGAACATTGACATGGACTTACAGAGTGAACGGGAGTCCTCCTTTTGCGTACTCCCTAGGCCAGCACTGAGGGGAGAGACGGTAAGCTCTCCGCACTGAGATTGGGCCCACCGGCTGGGGAGGCAAGGGCGCCAGGTTACGAGCCTCCTGGGATCCTGGGCAGCCTGGAGGGCGAGGGGTGGGCCCCGGATATGGCGGACAAGGACCAGAGGGCAGGGGCCCATCACTCAAGGACGCAGGTGGGTTCCACCTTGCGTGAGGTGCTCAGATATGGAGGGGCGCGTCAGTGGGCCCCTTAGTGCTGGGGGAAAATAAGTAACTAGTAAAACTCAGAAATTTGAATGTCAATATTAAAATGTTATTGATCTTATCAATTTGTAATATGTATTGTTTAGTCATGTTTATGAAATGTTGATAATTAAACATGGCCGTTTTACACCCACCCTTTCTCTGAAGTATGAATTTGATGGTGGGTCGTATCAACAGTCTTGGCGGGCGGGGAGCATGCTGGGAGGTCCGGGCTCTAAAGAGCCTTTGCTAAAGTCAACCTTAACAACAACGTAACAATTTGTTTTTTTCACTACAAACACCTGAAGAGTGTAGTCTAGTATTTCATTATTTTCATTAACATTTTCTTCTTTGAAAAAGACACTTATTTCCTGCAAACTATATCAAAATTAAAACGGGACTAAAAAAATACTTGGCAAACCACTCTGCTTTCTGTCTCGTGCAGTCCTGGGCAATTAAACTGAAACAAAAGCTCCCAAGATCTGCCTCGTGCTTTGCTTTTGTGAGGCCCACAGTCCTCTCCTCCTTGAGTGCAAAGGCATCTGTCCTCAAACGTAGGCGGCAAATTGGCTATTCTCTCCTAAAATCCTGGGAAACCATAGAAGCAACAGCCATTGACCCACTAGAGTGGTTCTTCACCAGTGGTTGGTGGAGCCCTAGGGGTCCGTGAGGCCTACTCAGAGGGCCAGTGACTGTTACAAAAATAAATATTAAACTTAATAAAGTATTTACAAATAAGGAAGTACAATTGGAAATATGAAAATGTTTTCTAAATTTAAGACGAATTAAACAAAATATTCCATTGGGGTATACTTGATTTTGTATTTTTGTGTATTGTATTGAAGTTCAAATCCTAGAAAATACTTAGGCTGGGTGCCGCCAGCACCCAATAATGTCGAAGTGATTCCAATACGATTCAGTGGGGTTCCACAGACATCTGCATCCCTTTTTCTGCTTCAGTCTTGGAGGAAAAGCTGCTGATATATGCACAAGTATTTCCCAAATTGAGGTTCATCTTTCATGCAAAGGGTTGATGGTGTTTTCACTGCAGCCCCAACACTGCTGACGCCCTTGGTTGGAGCAGCAGTGCAAGGGAAGCCAGAGTCATCTTTTTAAGGTGCATCCAAGCCCGCCACGGGGTCCTCCATGCTGATGCACTAGCACTTGTCACATTCACCCGTGTTTCCATCTTCTCTCTCTATCCTCCAATCTCTTCTCCCACTTCCCCTGGTGGTTTATAATTACTTCACTCATTTTGTATTACATTCTTTCTTTTTGTTTTTCAATCCTTTTTCCCAAAATTGCATTTGTTCCATCCGTCCGGATTTCTACTTTTGGCTAAAGGTCGAGCTTCATGGTGCAGTTCTCTCAAGATCTATTGTTATGTCTTCAAAATATGCATAGAGAAGGATTTTGCTCCTTCCAGAGGAGTATTTCACCCTCGCCTCATGCTACAGGCTCTTTGGTGCATCATTACACCTCGTATCAAATGCTTGCATCGCAATACATGAAGGATTATTTCACAAAATACAACTGTCACACACACTATTTATCTTGTTAATTCACTGTATGCAGAATGCTACACTCTTGTATTTTCACTGCAGTAGGCTTTTTAATGTTTTTTGTCACCACCATTACCACTATCACCAGTGCCATCACCAACCATGGCCAATTTGCATGCTTGTGTTTGCATTTAAGCCAATCCTACTGGCTTTGCCAACGCTTTTTTGTAATTGCTTCTCCCACATCCCCTTTTCTTGTAACAAAATTTGAAATTCTGCCTTTGCTTTATTTATTATTAACCCTTTCTCCTATTTTTCCTTTTATTTTTACATGCCTTCTCCAATTTTTCTTTTCCATTCATTCTTATTAAAAAACATATTTGACATTTTGACAATGCACTCCAGACAACAGATAAAGCGACAGGGGTGACTCCAACGAGAAACGCAATGGGTCTAGCGTTGGCTGCAACCTTTGAACATTGTCCATACTTGTTTTGTTTTGACATAGTTTTTGTAAAACTTTATTGTTGGGGGAGCTGTTGGGTTCTTGACACTAAATAGAAAAACACTGGTTAAAAACAAAAAACTTAGATCTAAAAAAAGAAAACACTTCCATGGTAGTATCACTGTCACTGAAGGGAACTACCTTTTGTGTGACTGTGCTCCTTGTGAAAGAGCAGAATGGGCCACTCACAAGTTAAGTTTGCCAAAGGTTTAACTAGGCTGACCCACTGCCCCATGCTCCTTACTATGAAGGGTGGACGGAAAATGTGGAGGACAACAGACCAATTGATGCAGAAGGCTGAGTGAAAGCCACAGAAGTAAGTGTATTTTATATAAATATAATTTTAATAAAGTCAATGTGTCTTGGATAATGCCAGAACTAAACAAGCACTATCTGGTATGGACTATGCAACATTTTGGCTTTGCCGATGTTTGTTTTGCCATGGTTTGACTAAAAACATTGTTGGTGGAGCCACAGATCCTTCCATCGAGACTTTTGGTTTCAAAAAGTACACATTGCCCCTGTAGCCCCTGGATTTGAATGGAACTACTTTGTGTGTGGAGGTGCTCTTTGTGAAGGGGGTGGGGGACGCTGTCACTCACAGTGAAGTCAGCCAATGGCTGAAGTGGGCTAACCCTGTCTGTAAGGGAGAGCAGCAGAGGGAAATTTGCAAGGGCATATAAAAAATGGAAAAGATGTAGAAGTGAAGAGGACGAGCAAGAGAGAATATGGAATATGGAAAAAATATGGAGAAAACCTCAAGAGAAAGGACTAGAAGAAAGGGGGAAAAGCGAGGGGAAAAGAAAGAAATAATGAGAGGGTAAAGGGGATCGAAGGTGAAAGAGTAGAAAAGGAGGAGTGGTAAAGAGAAACAAGTAACAAGGGGCGGATTCGAGCGGTGTGGGAGAGGCAGCTAAAACAAAGGCCCTTTGTAGAGCAGACAGCTGTGTTAGTGCTACCCCACCGGCTCCTGGGCCCGACTCCCCTCCCTGCTCACACAGGGAGCCCGGGCATCGAAGGCATGCCTTTCACGTGACCCCATCTGGCACCGCCTCGCAGAGCACGAGGCTGTGTACACGGCTGAGGGCCTCAGACGCGCACTGTGAACGGGCGGGGTGTGGAAGATCGGATCACTCACTAAGAGCCTTGAACTCACCCTTTCTGCAGCCCCCCCCCCCCCCCCTAGGAATGTCCTTAACTTGCGCCTTATCCGCGCTCCCCCAGGCCTGCAGATTATCACCCCTCGCTTCTGCCTTCTTCATGCCTGTCCCCCCGACCCCCCCCCCCTCGCCTCATCTTCTCCCCTTCGAAGCTCTTGGGCTCCATTTCCCTACGCCTCGCAACTTTATCAGGCTGGTCCCTGAACTCCCCCCTTCTCCCCCTATCAAGCTCTCGCCTGTCCCTTACCTTCCTTCGGCTATTATCTCTATGCCTGACACCGCCCCATCCCACACGACCTTCTGACCCCCCCTCCCCCAGGCCCGCACACTTGCTCCTCTCTTCTGCTTTGTAAACATAGACTCGCCCCTCTTTCCTGCTCTCTGCTGCAGGGCTGCCCCCCCCCCCTCCCTTCTGGTCTCCTGTCCTAGACTGACACGGGCCGACCCCACGCGCCCTTCTGTCCTCTTCCCCAGGCGGTCACCCCCTGTCCTCCTCAGCCCTCTCCAGGCAGGCCTCCAAACCACCCTCTCTCCCGCACCCCCCTCTGTCCATGCTGGGGGGGGGGGGGGGGGGTTCTCCAGGACGGCCCCACCCCCGCTATTCTACCTCCTCGAGAAATGCACAGCACACCCCCTGCAGGGAGGTGCCCCAATGTGACGTCAAGCCACCGCCTGACTCTACAGACTAACCACACACAAGGACATCATGTCCCAGAACATGTCAACAAAACATTTCACCCCCACCAGGCCCCACTCTCCACCCCCACACACAACATACAACTGGTGCTAAACCTTGCTCCACACATTTATGGACCCCGGGAGGACAAAAGGCCGAGACGGTAAATCTGCAACCTTGTGGCTGCATGCACAGCTCCCCGCCAGGCACTCAACCCACCGAGCTGCCTTACCAGCCACCATGCCGCTGTAAACTTTTCCACAGGAAAAGGATGGAATGGCGCGTTCTGGTTGCTATGGAAAACCCATGGAATGCATTAGCGCAGTCCCTGGCGGTTCTATTTCTGCACAGGAAGTCTGGAGACCCGTGGAAAGTTCTCTTAGGTGGAAGGGGTGGGTAAAGGGGCGTGGGGGTCAATACCCGTGCCCCTTCAAGAACTCACTAGTGGTCGCGAGACCCGCTGCATTCCTGGCACAGACTGGCAAAGACTTCATTCGCAACAAAAAGCATTACGTGTTATGCAGTACAGAGCGCCACTGGGGTGTCCCAGAGCACGGCAGCAGCAGGGCAGAAACTACAAAGGGGTGTACCCCCTCAAGCACCATGAGTACTACACACTGCCCAAGCGCCTGGATGCCCTCTCGAGGGACTAGTGCGCTATACAAAACAACATAATAACATACTCGAAGAGTAGGTCTTCCGTGCAGAGGAAAGTAACTATTCCTTCTCCCCCCCCCCCCCCCCCCCCCACTCATCCCAGTGGAGATCATAGCGTCATACTGGTTTTGTCGCTTTTTCACTACTGTCTCATAAATATTAGTTTAAGATCTGTCCAGAGCCTGTACGATCTATGCAGGGTTTCAGAGCGCTATAAAGTTAAGCGTTGGGGTCAAGTACGCTCTATTACTGTGTAATGTAACCTATGCCCTTTCGCCAGTTCTCAGAATATGGAGTATGAATACTTCCATACGATGGGGTCCCCTGAAACCCCAGAATCGAGCACATTTCCCAGCATAACACGCCTATATCTTACTAGCTTCTAGGCGCTTGAGAGAGGCGTCGAGGGGGGATTCATGCAAGGAGGCAGTTGCGTTTACAAAGCTCTCTCCACCCTTAAGTGGCATACAGTGTAAGGCAGCGGTTTTACACCTTCTGGAATAGGGGTGTCAGCTGCAGGCATAGACACTACATAAACGTATAGATAGTTACACACACAAATACATAGAACGATGTAATATGGCAAGGTACCGTGGTCAGGCCCAACAGCCTCCGAGAGGCACAATTCGAATTTAAGACAGTCCGGTTGGAAGCGCCATCATTAACGAAGTTCAATTCTATCCTGCCCTCTAACAACTTTTAGAAGGTACTGGTTGACATGTGCCCCCCGTTGACACGTGCCCCTGCCCCACTGTCCTTTAAGAGGCCTCAGACAGGCATAATCTGCTCGGATCCAGCCTTGGGACCCCTTCATGTGGACACAGGAGCCGTACAGGCCTACCAGAGTTAAAAGCGAATCATGACTGGCTCTACCCCAACTGTCCTTCATAGCAAAGCTACTTATTTGACTGACTTAGCCCCATCCCTACTGAAACTGCAGAAGTTAAAGTGACACGTCTGGCTCTACCCATAGGGTACTTGTCCGCCACAGAAAAGCTGGACATGTGACTGACTCAGCCTTTGCCCTACTGAATTTACACAAAGAGGCCAGAAAGACCCACAGCCTTTGTCTACATCTCAACCCCCATCCTCACACTTCATGAGGCTAGTGAAAAAAAATTGCCAGTGGAAGGCTAGAATATACAACGGTGTGAATTTCTGTATATACAGTGATACTGAGACACACACATTTGTCAAACCTAAAGAGAACGGACTAAATACTGCTTTATTCCTTAATCCGAATAGCAAAGCTGGAAGAGGGTAAATATGGTGCTTTGCCCAAGGCCTCAAACCAAGTTTAAAAGTCACAACATAAAATAATATCTCTGCAAATCACTTGCCCATCCCTGCTTTATTTCAAGCACCACTGCATCTTTTCGTCTTTCCTTTGACTATTAAGGCCAAGCAGGCAATGCCAGGGCTGCTGAAGAAAGATGTGGGATCAGCAACCTGGCCCGCCAACCCAGAATGCACTGCGAGCTCCAGAGTGTCAGCGCAGACTATTAACATGATTCACGGTTCACAATAAAACTCAGCTTTTGTACAGCACCTAGTCCGCGGCTCGGTTTCTAAGTATTGTAGTTAAATATTTGATCAACTGCATTTGTCACCTTCACCACGAGCAAAAGGCAGCGGAGTTTACATCACATGTTTAGTCGTACATGGTAGGAATACACTGATCTCCACATGTCTCAGAAAAAAACACTCGAGAGAAACCAGATCCTGCTGCAGCAAACGCCGAGTCTACCGTTTTATGACGTCACTGAGAAGGAAAGAAGCTTGGCCTGTCTCCTCTCCTTTTATAACGTCACTAAGAAGGGAAGAAGCATGGCCAGTGTCCTCCCTTTTATGACGTCACTAAGAAGGGTCAAAGCTTGGCCAGTCCCCTCCCCTTTCGTGACATCACTGATAAGGGAAGAAGCTTGGCCAGTCTCCTCCCATTTTATGAGGTCACTAAGAAGGATCTAAGCTTGGCCAGTCTCCTCTCCTTTTATGAGGTCACTAAGAGGGGTCGGAGCTTGGCCAGTCCCCTCCCCTTTCGTGACTTCACTGATAAGGGAAGAAGCTTGGCCAGTCTCCTCCCATTTTATGAGATCACAAAGAAGGACCAATTGTTTTTTTGTGTGTGTTTTTTTTTTTTTTACAAGCAGTGTCCTGCAGTCACGGCTGAGATTCACTGGCAGTTTAAAAAGGGAATGTCCTGTAGTTGTAGGGCAGGGTCTTGAAGCAAGAGCGTGGAGCCAATCAGGTAGGTTCGTTTTTCCATGTTGGGCCCTTAGGTAACAGTAAAGGCAGGAGGATCCTCTCGGGGCTCCACCCTCCCTCCAACTGTCCCTCTTTTCTACCTTCCACTCCACCCACCAACATTTTAGGACAACGTCCTGGGTGAGCATGTATGGGGAATGGACACAGGATGCTAAACACATCCTTTTCTTACAAACAAGTTATCCCGGCATATAAAATACAGGGACTATAATTACTCAATCACCCGCATGTCGGGTTTCCACAGTCACCCAGCAACAACTTCTTGTGAAACTCTCTGGTACCCACACAAACACAACAAACAGCAATAAAGGAAACATTGTGACAGGTCAACACACGAGGCTCTCCACACACTCATGTCAGACAAAGAAATTTGACAACAACTAGGTTGTGACTACCACTGTACAAAGACACACATGCCTTGAAACCTCTTCACTGTGCCACGGAATTTAAGCCAGGATGCTTGTTTCCGGTCCATGAAGGACCTGGCTTGGCACTTCGGGCTGGACTGTTCCCATGAGGCACAGGGTCAAGACTGATTTGCATATAGCCAGGTCTAAACTAGGGAGTGAAGTGAAGTAGAAGACTATGAAGTATGTGGAACATGTATATTTATTAAGATAAATATATATATAACAGGTGAGAGCCAGGGAAGCGACGTCCTTCTCCAACCAGCTCGGTAACATCAATGTTCCACATGGAACTGTTATACAACACTCTATATTCTAAGCACGAGCATTAAAGAGATAAGAACACAACACATCCCCCCCCCCATACATTTAAGCAACCCGGAAAGGTGAAACAAAAGAAAAAGAAGGAGGATAGGGAGCAAAGAGAAGAGGAACAACAGGAGGGACAAAATTACAAAGCATAGGGACAAAATTACAAAGCATAGTCCTTCAGCCATCTGGGCATAACTCTTGTTCTTTTATCAGGTAGCACATTAGTCTTGCTCTGTGTGACACCTGCGTCCAAGCTTGTAAAATCATTGACATCAGTTTGAACATCATGCTCATGACTACAACCTTCACCCACTCCCCCCTCAAAACACAAGGGAAGGTAGGATTGCCTGGATTCACCAGAAATGGTCGTCAAATCCTTACCCAGTTGAGACTGAACTTGGCTATTTTCGAAATGATCTTCTACCCAATCAAAATTGTTGACACATGAATCAGGAAGTACTTCTACGCAATTTTGATCTGGGTTGAAGGCAATATTCTTAAGATTCCATACTCTACCATCATCCAGTCTTACGGAATTCCTTAAAACCTCAGCAATTTTACAAGGTGGTTCAAAACGGCTCATACCTTTGGGAACCTTAAAAGGTTTTTTCACTCTCACCCAGTCTCCAACCTTGATAGAAACATCTTTAGTATTATGGTGAGAGTCATAAAATTCTTTGCTCTTCTCATGACTGGACATTAATTTGTCCTTGACCTCTACAGGAGACCAACATGCCACCTTTCCATCAACCAGCCATCCAGGATTAAACTTACATCTAGCCGTTCTGCCTCTCATCATGGTAAACGGAGACAAACCAGTGCTGTTCTGTACAGTAATTCTATATGACCATACTGCTTTCTGTACCTGTACCTTCCAATCAAGCCCACTGTGCACAGAGGCTTGAATGACGCCCTTGATTACTCTGTTAAACCTTTCGACAGTGCCGTTGCCACTAGGGTTATATAAAGCGGTGGTTTTGTGTTTAACCCCACATCTGTCGAAATACTCTTTAGCTAGTCTAGACGTAAATTGGACACCATTGTCCGATAGCACACAGGCTGGTAAACCTTCTACCATAAAAATTTTGTCCAAAAATTTTAGTACTGTTGGAGTGTCAACCCTTTCCACAATTTTGACAATGGGCCACTTGGAGAAAAGGTCAATAGCCACCAAACCATATTCCCTAGAATCACCTACAGGTCCAAAAATATCCACTGCGATGGTGTCCCACGGAAAGTTGGGAATTAAACCATCACTCATCTTGGGCTTAAAGGTCCTGAGAGTTTTGTCAGCAGACATGCAAACCGTACACTTTCTAACAAACTCCTCAACCTCCCCGTCAACTCCTGGCCACCAGAACATACCTTTGACAATAGACTTGGTTCTCATAATCCCAAAATGTCCCTCATGGCACAATTGCAGAATTGTCTTCCTTAAAGACACAGGTGGGACAATCCTATCACCTCTAAACAACATATCATTTTCAGATGACAACTCCGTACGGATTTGCCAAAAAGCATCCAAACCAGGAATATTCCTCACTTTGGGCCAGCCCTTACAAATATACTCTAAAACACTTCCCAATACAGAATCCTTACTCTGTTCGGTTAACCACTCTGTTTTACTTATCGCAGGCTCACCACAATCGTGTATCAAAGCCACACAGTATTCGCTCCAGGGGTCATCCTCACATTCTTCCAAAGGGGGTGGAAGTCTTGACAAACAATCAGCAATGCGGTTGTCCCTACCCGGTAGATAGACCATATTGTAGATATATTCCTTCATCCGCATAGATAGTCTAGCCAACCTTGCGGACGCACCTGAGATGCCATCACATGACAAAATGCGGATCAATGGTTTATGGTCTGTACGAATGGTCACAGGTTTGCCCCAAACAAATGCTCGGAAATGCTCCAGCGCCCACGCACACGCTAGGGCCTCCCTCTCGATGATAGGGTACCTACTTTCAGCAGGGGAAAGGGCCCTAGAGGCAAAAAGAATTACCTTTTCTTTACCACAGTCATCATACTGAGATAACACAGCGCCCAAACCCTTATCACTTGCGTCAGTTGTGAGCAAACAGTCAGCATTAGGGTCAAAACTGGCAAGAGCATTTACTTTTTGCAACTCCCTTTTGATCAAATTAAATTCTTCCTCACACAAATCACTCCAAAAGAACTTAGAGTTCTTCTTCAACAATGCACGCATATTGTGAACTTTTGCTGCAAAATTTCTTATGAATTTGGCACAGTATTCAGCCATTCCGAGAAAAGCTCTCACTTCATCTTTCGATACAGGCGCCGAGAACTTAACAATATTCTCCACCAAGGTAGGCTTGGGTTGGACACCTTCCTCACTTATGACATGCCCCAAGTATGAAACACTTCTTTGGCTGAATTTGCACTTTGACAACTCTACAGTCAGACCAGCTGACTGTAAGGTTTCCAAAACTTGTTTCAATTTGGAATCATGACTTTCCTTGTCTTTAGCTGCCACAAGAATATCATCTTGAAAAAATGAGACATTTTCCATGTCTCCAAACAGTCTATGCATCAGCCGCTGAAATACAGCAGCGGCTGAGGCCAACCCAAAGGGCATACGCCTGAACTGATAACAACCAAACGGTGTTATAAACGCCGTGAGGTTCTTAGAGTTCGGATCCAACATTACTTGATGGTAGGCGGCAGAGAGATCCACCGTGGAGAACCATGTAGCTCCTTTAAGGGAAGAAACCATTTCATTTATTCTAGGAAGGGGAAACTTTTCCACGACGATGTTACTGTTCAAATGGCGCAAATCGATGCATAGACGGATTTTTCCGTTGGGTTTCCGGGCAACCACAATCGGAGAAATCCATTCTGATGTTTCCACTTCCTCTATAATACCTTTTGCAAGTAGACCTTGGATTTCTTTTTTCACTTCCTCCCTTATGAGAATAGGTATTGGTCTCACTTTATGAACCTTGGGTTGTGCATCAGCCTTTAAAATTATTTTATGTTCAAACCCTTTCAGAACACCCAGCTCCTTATTGAAAACATTGGGAAAACTTTCAGATAACTTTTCCTCCATTCTACTACAGTCATCCAAAATTAAAACTTTGTCTTTAGAATTAGGGTCTAGAATAATGTGTAATTTTTTCTGATCGAACCATCCTAAGACAGATGGCCCAACCTTTGCCACATACAACTTTGCTCTTGTGGACCTGCCTTTAAATACAAAAGTAAGCCACCTAAAGCCAATCATACCAATCCTGTTACCTGTAAAACTGATTGGGCAGACGTCAGATGGGTATAGTTGCTCACCAATCTTATTTACAAACTTCTTTTGCCTAGAGGCAAAAAGAATTACCTTTTCTTTACCACAGTCATCATACAGCGACGTCCTTCTCCAACCAGCTCGGTAACATCAATGTTCCACATGGAACTGTTATACAACACTCTATATTCTAAGCACGAGCATTAAAGAGATAAGAACACAACAGGGAGGCATGGTCAGCAAAAGAACAATGGATTTAACCCAGATCTCTTGACTGGAGGTGAATGTTTTGATTTGTTCTGCATTCTGCCCATCAATTGTGTTTTTTTTGCTTTCTCACCCGAGCCGGGTATGCTCAGACGTGGGTCCAAGGCTCACTGTGCCACTGGACTCAAGCTATCCTGTCTGAAGAAGGGGGAAACCCCCAAACCTGTCCTAGGATGCTTGTTTCCGGTCCAGGGAGGACTTGGCTTGGCAGTTCGGGATGCGCTGTTCCCATGAGGCACGGTGACATGGTCAAGACTGATTTGCATATGGCCAGGTCGAAACTGGGGTGGCATGGTGAGCAAAAGAATGATGGATTTAACCCAGATCTCCCGACTGGGGGTGAATGTATTAATTTGTTCTGCATTCTGACCTCCTCGGACGTGAAGCCCTACATATCTGCACATTCACATTGGTAACAGTTAAGCATGCAGGATATGTAGTCATGGACAGACGTGACAGCCGCCCTGGCTGATGGGTTTTGTGCCCTACAAAACCCATCAGCTTTCTTCGACATATGGTTCCCCATTATCCAGACGTCTACATATTCAAGGCACAAAAACCAAATATGAATATTTTAAGCATCTAACCTTCACTCACACTCCCTGCACCAGAGTCCAACACACAACCTGCATTCACAATTACACTCGTGCACAGAGTCCTCAGGCGCCCTCATCACACTGCTAAAGAATGCAGGCACAAACGTTCGCATGTTCTCCATCTTTCACAAGCACCACATGACCCCAGACGGACAACACACTCAACATATATACATACATACACACACACACACACACAGCAGAACAGACCTGAACTCCAACACACCGCATCGTCACGCTAGCGGGCCAGGCAAACCTTTACAAGGGCCAAAGAAAACACAATCTGCACCCAGTACCAAGTCCCCTGGAAACTGCACCAGAAAAGGTTGGTCCGTCCTCCAAACATAATGACAACCTTCAGTATAAGAATAATGAAACAACGACAACACAATCAAAACCAAGACCACGTCAGCAGGTAAGGAAGCACTCGCCACAACACACTAGAGCAGGGTTCTCCGAAGTCAGATCCACGCCAGATTTTTAGGATAACTACATTTATCTAAATGGGGATATGCGAAAAATCTGGCATGGATTTGGACCTCCAGGACCGACTTTGGAGAACCCTGCACTAGAGCCGAATAAACATTACCACTCCTACGAAATTCACTTATATGTGTGTGCTTGACAAAGGCAACATAGTGCTCCCCCCCCCCCCCCCCCCCAACATACACACACACCTAGGGCCCACAGGACACTTAATAACCTTCAAACATTTGTAAGGCTGTGTCTCTACTTCTGCATCAGCAAATACGAATGTCTCCCAACCTCTTCCAATTATCGACAAGGAAATATTTAACCAGTAACCTCTCTAAACAGCGATTATGGCGCTTTATTGATCGATGGGTGGCAGGTGTCACTGAACTACTTCTGCCTTAGCGGGGTTCATTTAATAGTGACAGCAGTGAGCAGGAATGGGGGTACTGAGAGATACAGCAAGCTTAAAAGGGCAATCCTCTTTAGTCTTTACCCTGCCCAACTCTGGGACAATCGCATGCTAGAATGTCGCTGTTTGGTGACGTCTTCTGGGTTTTCATACGTATTGTGACATCACTCACTGGACGGCCCCTTTAAGACGAGACTGAGTTGTCACACCAACAAACATTCAAGGAAGGCCACATTCTACCTCGGCCCTACTGACCTCTGACGTAAAAAGCCAGGTGCACAGCACATCTGTCCCTGTCCCCCCCACACACACACACACACCAACAGCACCCGGCTCAAACCGCCTGGAAGTCCCTCTTCACAGTGGTACAACCCTCTTCATGTGTGGACCTCAGAACTAGTGGCCCACTCACCTGCACCTCCCCCACACACAATATCCCTCAACTACACGGATATGTCCAACCAGGTAACGAGTGCCTCAGCTGCCCAGGTCACCAGGGCCAAGTGGCAAGCGCTGGACCCGTTATCTGTCCGCACCTGTCCTGACACGGATGTGGGTGACTTCCGGGCTGAGATTTCGGCCCAGAGCTGCACAGTCCGGATTCAGACTCCGGGAGGCGGCCTCCATGCTTGTCCAGTTTCAAGACCTGTGTTGGTCAGCCAATGCGGTGTTGGGTGCACAGCTCAGGGCCAGTGCAGTTTATCTAACGCGTAAACACTCAGATTACACGCTTTGAAGGACACCTACTGTTGGCAGATATGGGGACATTTATATAATACAATGTGACCAGGATCACACAATGTGGTTAAATAGGACAGGGGTGGAGTCTGAAATAAGATTACTTGGTTTTGCTGCATCAACGCTCAAGAACAACCCCCTACCCTCTAGCCTTAAAATCAGTAGGCGCCTGCCTTCAAAAATAGGCATATTAGCTTAAAAAAAGTGGGGGAAATCGCCTCCTGAAATACGAGGAATCTCATTTAACACTGTGGGGGCAGGAGGCGGCTGGAAGCTGGCAGGAATCCAAGCCTGGCATCTTTGAAGTCACAATTAAGCCTCAGACAGCCCTCGGCTGCCTGTCTGCCCATAAAAGTGAATTCTAAAGCACCCGGGCCCCGGTGACTGGCGGCTGCTTTGTTAAACAGGGTTTTAATACCCAGCACTGCCCCCGGGCAAGACAACATCGGGACACGGCTCAGAAAATGTCAGACACCCGCCCCCTCCCCCAGAATATCAGTATCTGGAGAGCCTTGGGAGGGTGGGGGTGGGGGCGGTGTTGGCACCTTTTTAGGTCTGAAGCCAAGGTAGGAGGGTAAAGAAAGCACTGAGCCTGGACCGCTTAAAAACACATTAAGACCGTTGTGCTTATAGCAAATAACCCCCTCCGTAGATCAAACAATTTCAACGAGACCTGAGCGAGTAAAGATGGCGGCTGAAGACAACGGGGCAGATTATTCAATTTTTTCCGCTAAAAATGCAAATTTTTGTGCAGCGCGCATTGGTAATATGAATTTAACCTGTGACAGTTTCTTCTTTTAAAATAAATCTCTTGCAACTGCACATCTCACTCAGCTATGCAAATTCACCTGCAGTTGTGGGTGTTCCTGTGGCCTTCCACAAACACAGGGTGCCTTCCCCACACATCTGGGCCTGAACTGAAACGACTTCTAGTCCAACGACCCACCCGGAAGTGGCTCGGCATAAACTGCCGGAGATTCCGACCCTGGATTTGGGAGGCGCCAAGTGCGTAAATATCCGGGGGCTGCGAGTGCTTTACATATTGCCTCCTGTATGGACCTTTACCGAGGCGGATTTCACTTCTAGCGGCTTCAGGGCACTATGCGTAAAACAGGGACGCCTATTGGTGCGACTCGCACTCTAAACAGACAAAGCAACCTGCTCTACTTATTATGCCCCTGCGCTGGCAGTAAGGGGTGGACGCACACTATTTTGGGGGGGCTTAGAGAAGATAAGGCCTCTCGTTAAAATCGATTTTCTATCTGAAAAAGAAAATATAACTGATAACTGATATTTCAAAGTAACCTCAATTTAGAAGATGGTTTTGATGCGGTCCTTCTGAACCGTGAGGTTAGGACAAACGGGCGCACTGTAAAGAAACCTCCTAAAAATGTAGTTTCCCTGGTGTCCACATAGGGGTCTTGGATCGGGTAAAGCAGAGAATGTCTGTAAATCGAGGTCAAATTCCTTCAGTGAGTTTTTAATAAGTAGGCCCATAAGCGGGCAGACGTGGGTCCCGGGCTCACTGTGCCACTGGATTCAAGTTATCCTGGCTGAAGAGGGGGGAAACCCCGAAACCGGTCCTAGGATGCTTGTTTCAGGTCCAGGGAGGACATGGCTTGGCAGTTCGGACTGGACTGTTCCCATGAGGCACAGGGTCAAGGCTGATTTGCATATGGCCATGTCTGAACTGGGGTGGCAGAGTGGGCTAAAGAACGGTGCTGGATTAAACCCAGATCTCTGGACTGGGGTGAAATGATTTGTTCTGCATTCCGTCCATCAATTGTGTGTCTTTTGCCATAAGCGGGCAGGGCACACGTGGCACATCTAGTGAAGCATGCATCCTCGGAGCCCCCAGGTTTCCAGGGACCACAGTTCACCCAGTCAAAAATTTTCACGTGCATTGTGGGTCCTGGGCCTGTACTTTAACCAACGTCGCCCAACAATTATACGAACGTCACTAAACAGGAGCTTTAGCCCCACCCACATGTTGGGAACCTTGAGTACATGGTTTGATTGGGCAGATGTGCGGTTCCACCAAAACGCGTGCTTGCCCTCCACGCGACTGATCATTATGGTCTGGCTTTCCATCCCAGCTGTCACCAGACAATTATGTGAGAATCACCAGTAGAGGGACTTGCACCGCCCCCATGTTGGGAGCCAGGAGTACCGGTTATTTATTAGGGAGAAGTTGACCAGAAACGGTAGAAGAACTGAACCCATCGAGAGGGCATATTGGAAAGACCAGGTTTAAATATGTCCTACCCGCAGCCCCGTACCACCTCGCCTGGCAGCGCGGTCCAGGCACAACAGACCTCTTCGAAGATGCTAAAACATTTTGTGATTCTGCCCCCACAGAACCGTACAGAAAATATCCCCAGGTTCCAGTGAGATTTCTAAAAGGCTTGTGTGAAAATCTGACCTTGAAGTCCATCCAGTTTATTCCGCCATCGCCAGGCATTAACGGGTCCCTAGCCGGCGCCGCCGCGGAGCTCTGGCCACTTCCCATAAAAGCGCTTCCAGGAGGCACTAGGCCGAACTCGGAGCGAACAACACGCGGGGGAGACCGTTTATTGGGGCACGAAGAAGATGAGAGGCCGCTGTTAAAAGCCCTGACATTTATGGCGCGGAGCTCTGCGCTCCGTGAAGGTCTTAAAAGGACGCGGGGCGCTTGGGACCGGCCGCTGGCCCAGCTTTTACGGCGCCAAATGCGACATAAAGCGGTTTTCATGGATCAATTAATAGGCGATAACATTTATGCTAAAAACAAATTCCAGCCATTGACTGCAATAAACATAATGCAATGTTATCAAACGAGAAAAAATGCGCTGGTCAGGCGGGGCCAGGAAAGGGTAGAGACAACGAGACTTCTCTCGAGGGGGACATTGAGAACAAAAAAAGCACTTCTGAAAATATGAAAAGCACAGGGTCTTTTTCTGTAGCGTGCTTAATACATTTCCTAGCAGTAATGTGGAAAGCGACACATGTTAATGAATTGCAGAAGATCACACAATGTGGTGCAGACACGGGCATGTCGGGTGGGGTCTTCCATGACGTCATGGACCCTCACAGTGTAAATCACACTTCAGTGTCCCCTTCGCCTCAGGAAGGTTATTACTTTACAATACACCCTGTGAATAATGTTAGAATATGTCTCCAAGCTCAATCTGCCTCGATCAGACGAAGGAACCTTCTGGAATGAATACTGTTGGTGCTGGCAAAGCAGGTCTTGGTAAAGATAAAGGGTTATTCCCTCTACGTCTTGTGATGTATAGTTTGAGCTGGTCAGTCCACTACAGGAGGAACTGGACGGGTGCTGTGGGCGGTGTTACCACTGTACGTGGAATACCTCGAGAAGGGTCATTCATCCTTCTCAGGGCAACGCTGAGCCATGGTTCATGGTGCAGAGATGCCAAATACCTTTCTGGACAGGTACACATTTTTTAAATACTTTACTTGCATAGGCAACTGAAACCATTACAATACATGTATTAAAATAAAGACGTAAAAAGCAAACTCCCATCACGTGGTGTGTGAGCGAGTTATCAGTTTAATTCAGTTATGCAGAGAGTGGAGTGATCAGACAGTGCAGCGTTTGTGCTCAGCATCCAATAGAGACACAGTTTGTCAATTGTTCTTTTTGCATTCATCACCCCAAGTGGGACAGGGATGCCCAGACGTGGGATCTGTGCTGGCCATGCCACTGGATTCAAGCTACCCTGGATGATACCCAGAAACCGGTCCTAGGATGCTTGTTTTCTGGTCCAGGGAGGACCTGGCTTGACAGTTCGGGCTGGACTGTTCTCATGAGGCACAGGGTCAGACTGATTTGCATATGGCTAGGTCCGAACTGAGGTGGCAAGCGAAACAATGATGGATTTAGACCCAGATCTCTGTACTGGGGGTGAGTGACATTCTTCAGCATTCGTCCATCAATTGTTTTGTTTGCATTGGTCCTGTGGCAGAGCCTGAAACCTAGCGGTCCAGCTAGGCACGGCCAGGCAGCACTCTTCAATCCAGACCCCATGCGCCAGGGGTACCTCTGATGTAGACACCTAGTTGTTGATGTTCGAAGATGCTACAATTAGGGCATGAGGCCTCAAAAGCAGGAAGTGGATCAGTCTCTGAACCACAGAGGGCCGGGCTGGAGCCCTCCATTGCATTGCGTTCTTAAAACTGAAAGAAGGCCATGTCTGCATCATCTCTGTCCCCAGACCCCAACCTCTGCTAAAAACCAGATGACACGCCAGTGCAATGCCACCAGACGTGGTCATCACAGAGCGGTCACTGGGATCCAAGCTCCATGTCTTGGGGTTTCCTCCGACAAAACACTGCATGTACCCCCCTGATGAGGCTCAACCACGATGTCCAAGTGTGGTGTTTTACTACTGTTCAGAAAGGACTTGGTTTAGGAGTTTGGGTTGGACTGCTGCTATTGGTGCAACACCAAGGATTATTAGCATAAGTGTAGCCCTTGTCTGGAGTGGCACAGTAAACAAGAAACCAATGGTCTGTAATGAAGCCCAGTCATTACTAGTCACCGAGATAAAGTTAAGAATTCCACCCACCACCATTTTGTTTTCCTCACCCGGCCTCCCTCCCAGATTACACCACCCCTTGGGCCCCTCCTTCCCCATTCTTTTGCTACACAGTTTCACCAAAGGAGGCAAGGCGTGTTTTTGGATGAAAAGCTATCCCATTGCTGTCCTATCTTATTCCCAGCCTGTGCGCTATGGGTCTCCTGCACAGGGACACGCCTATTAATGATACCTTGCATACTGAGAGCATAACAAGCTGGCGGCGCAACAATACAAGCAAGAGAGTGAGCATGGAGGGATTCCGTGGCACACTACGACTACGCATCCTGGTACCACTGGAGAAGGTTTAGGCAGGTGGAAAGCACCAATCAGGACAGGACTATATTCTGAAAGCTACACCATCAATGCCCAAATGTGAAAGGTCAAAAAGTGATCCCTGGGTACCACATGAGCCATGAACAACCATAGCGCACATACCTGCTTCAAGGCACACGTCACTCTGTTGGGCCTTGATTCAGTGTAATCTTTCTTTCATGTTCTTTTATTTCAAAGGATTGTAGAATTGAGAACATGTGGGAATGTAGAATGTTAGTTTTCAAGCGGTGTGTGAATTGTTGATTTTTTGACTGTCTCCATGGGTCACATTTGTAAGCTGAAAATAAAAGCTGACCTTCCTAGATCGCGTCCTGGTCTTTGCACGGCCCGGCATGTATTCTCGGATATATCACGCTACAAGGCCCCTATGAAAATTCGGAGCTTTGATAGACCAGCGCTCACGTGTGGAAAGGCCACCAGACACCATCATGGGTTTGTGAGCTACAAAGGGCCTTCGCTTCCGAGTCGACGGCACGAGGCAGCATTGTTGACTACTGCTCAGGTGTGGCCAAGCTGCACGCAGACCGTAGATAGACCACTGGCACCGATCAGGGGTGGGCAGCCATCAGTTTAGACCACCCATCAGGTATGGCCACCCTTTATGTCGCCCCATACGTAGACCACCGATCAGGTATGGGCAGGTCGAATCTCACCCCATCTCTAGACCACCAATCAGGTAAGCCCAGGTAGAATCCCACCCCATATGCAGACCACCCATCAGGTGAAACCAGGCTGCACGTCTGCCACTATGCAGAAAACCAGAGTTTCTCCCATACACAGTAGTATCCGGGCGTATTCAGGCTGAACAGAAGCGGCACACAGCAAGAGCACCCCGCAGGCCTCTGCAGGAACTTGGGGTACAAGACCTGGGAGAGCAGGCAGGCTCTCTGAAGGGCACCAGGACACTGGCAGAGGGGCACTGGGTCCGAGGGCGCAAGCAGTCAATGCCCAGGGGCGCTACACTGGTTTCAAGCACAGGAATGCCACCAGGCGGTCACGGTGCTCGGTGGACAAGCAACTCCTCTATGGCCGGGGTAAAGTCCGTGGAGGGGAGGAGTAAGGGTTTAAGGGGGTTAATTCCAGCAAAAGTCCATTCATCCTCGGGAGGGCTGGTCTGCGCATGCGCACGTCCAGCACAGACGCCCATAGATAGACCAGTGATGTCTCCAACAAGAGGGGAATGAAGGCGCCCTTCACAGCTGTGTGCTCACGGGGAACACCGCGGCCCCCGGGGGCGGCAGGAATGCGCACTGAAATGCCAAGCACTCCGGGAACGTGAAGTTCACAAGCCCCGGCTAGCAAGACCAGCCGGCCAGGGGCGAGCAGGGAGGGGCGCGACAGGAGGAAGCGAGGGATGAGAGGAAAGCGCTACCTGGCATCAAGGAGGCTCTTGTGTACATACCACCGAGGGGTCGTGCCCAAGGTCACAAGGAGCGACGCTAGCAGGAAGGCGACACATAACTAGGCGCCCAACTCCAGCAAAGAGCCGACAAACCAGCTCACCGTTCCACCCCATCCACATGTGTGAACTATCAAAGCACTCGGGGCTTCTTAGCACATAACATAATAAAATAAAGATAACACAAACGTTTAAAAGGACGACTAATGTCAAAAGGTCTCAAATAACGCATTGCTAGACCAGTCACTCTAAACATTGAAACTCTGCAGGCGGTGTACATTTTATACAAATGACTGAAAATTAAAAGCATAAATGGTAAAAAGCACGTATTTTCATAATCTGCGATTCCGAAGGAGCGCGCACCAACTCGGTTGTTCCATCTGCTCATAGGATTTTTTTTTACTTGCAATTAAATTATCACTAACTAGAGAGAGTTCAGATAAAAACTTAAAATATAAATTTCATCTTGCAACCGCACCTGCTTGGTTTGTTTTTCTAGACATGCCATAAAAAATAGAACAAATGTACAATTATTAACACATTCTCACCACAATTTATAATTAGGGTTGTCACGAGAGCGGAATTTGGAGTTAAAAGCGCATTTGAAAAGAGATGTAATATCAGCTCCATACAGAGCCAAGAGCAGCAAGCGAGTCTGGCTCCATGAGGGAAAATATATATATACACACAGCGGCAATAAATGAAATATATTTTTCACCATATTGGCGACATTTCCTCTGCATACCCTGTGTCGAGGTTGAGTTTGGAATACGTATCCGTGCTTTTGCTCGTGAAGCCGGAAGACGACGCGCCCTCTGGTCAGGTGACGGCAGAGTTTCGTGAGAAAGAAAGCGGAAATAAATGAAAAATATTTTTCACCACATTGGCGTCGTCTCCTCTGCATACCCTGTGTCGAGGTTGAGTTTGGAATACATATATACACACACACATATATATTATATATATGTATGTATATATATATATATATATATATATATATATATATATATATATATATATATATATATATATATATATATATATATATATATATACACACACACATACACACATATATACACACATATATACACACATATACACCAGCTGGAGGAGCTGGTCACCCCGTTCGGAGTGACGATTATCAATTACGCTGACGACACCCAGCTGGTGGTGACCCTCTCACACCCCAACCAAGAACCCTCCAATCTTCACAGCTGTCTTACTGAAATCCATGGTTGGATGAACACCTCAGCACTGAAGCTCAATGGGTCCAAGACCGAAATCTTGCTGCTTGGACAAAAAGGACCCTCCCTGCCACCAAACATCTGGCCCGCCTGCCTAGGTGATCCCCTTCTCCCAAAGACGAGGTTAAGAGCCTGGGTGTATGGCTCGAGAAAGATCTGACCTTCAGAGTCCAGGCAAAAAAAACGGCGGGAATATGCTTTGGACTTCTCAGGGCATGCAGAAAGGTGCTCCCCCTGCTACCCCCTACCTCCCGGAAACCGCCGATCCAGGGCCTTATTTTGTCCAGGCTGGATTACAGCAACGCAATCTACTTGGGAGCCCCGGAAGCCACATTCAACACCTTACAGAGAATCCAGAACGTTGCTGCCCGACTTCTTACTAACACCCCAGCAAGATCATCAGCAAAATCAGCATTGAAGCAACTACACTGGCTTCCAGTCAGAGAGAGGGTGGTTTTCAAGGCCCTCTGCCTGGCACATAAACTCCTTCACAACAAAGGTCCACCAATTCTCAAAAATTTAATCATTCCTTACAAAGCTACCAGGTCACTCCGGTCAAACCACGAGAACTTCATCACCGTTCATAGAGTGAAAAAAGCCAGGTCTGGAGGCCGCCGCTTCTCGGTAAACACAGCAAGCACTGGAACAGTCTCCCTCGCAAATTAAGAACTGAACCAAACCTTCTCCATTTTAGAAAAGCTTTAAAAACTCATTTTTCCCTGATCTCTCTTCTCTTCCGCTGCTGCTCCCTCTTGATTCTCTAGGTTCTAGCGCTGGGATGCTCACGGGTTACTACGCGCTCTACAAAAACCTTAAATAAATTTATACACATACATACATATATGCACATATGTACATAGATCTGTATGTGGTGTGTGTGGGGGGGGCTTTAAAGTTGTGGTTCTCTTAGCAAGATTCTTTTTAAATAAAAAATGTGGGTCAAAAGGGGCAGGTTTCACAGTGTGCTTCAAGGATTCATCCATTAAATATTCCAATATTGAAGGATTTGACAAGTTATAGCTTAGAGCAGTGTTTCCCAAACTGGGGTCCGCGGACCCCCAGGGGTCCGTGGCACATTTCCTGGGGGTCCGTAGGCAACAGTTTTAAAAGCACAGAGAAGTTTCTTGTATAATTAGCATCTTTCCAGCAACAATAAAAGTGTCAAGATCATGCCAGTGATTAATGTACCTGCTGGAGCATGAGGAGAGTTTTGTTCAGTGGCAGCTTTGACTTAACTAATATAGCACAGAGGGTTAATGTGCCTACTGCAAAGAACGTGTAACATGCATTTTAAAACGCAGCATTCTATGTGCATAAGTTCGTGGTTACTGCTTTTGTCACAGAGATTCTTTCGTTACTGTGCATTTCACAAGTGACAATTGTAATGAGGCAGAGGGACCTATAAACTCAAAGATGTTAAAGTCAATGCTAGCTACTGTGTTATGTTCTGAATCCTGAGTTTGTGCTTTTCCAGACCAAGCACTGTTTAAACATTTTATATACACACTGATTTACATGTATGACTCAATGTCTTTATATGTGTATGATGTAAAGGGCTCTGGCATCCTACAAAGGTATGAGAGATGATATAAAACAAATGAAATACATGTGATAGAGGGGCTATTACTTCAATATAAAATACTAAGGGCCAGATGTATGATCCGTTTTTATATTTGCATTTGCGCATGCAAAAACCTATTGGGCCATGTACATTGCCTATTTCGCGAGTCGCAATTTCTTTCCGACTCGTGAAATACGTTTTCCAACTTGCTATTTGGAAGGGACATTTCCTTCTAAATAGTGAGTCTCAAAACCATGTACAAATGTTTTGCGGTCGCAAAACATTCGCAATTACCACCTACTTCAAGTAAATGGTAATGCATTTGCAAATGGGATGGGGTCCTCAGGGGACCCCTTCCCCTTTGCAAATGCATGCAAAATTATTTTTTAAGGGCAGGCAGTGGTCCCAGGGACCTCTGCCTGCACTTAGGAAATTAAATGAAAATGTTTCATTTCCTTTTTCTGTAAATACATGGTAAATGGGCTGCATTTTCTTTTAAAAACTGCTTTATTTAAAAGCAGTCCCAGACATGGTGGCCTGCAGAGCCCAGCAGGCCACCATACCTGGGCGGGCTGGCATTCCCAAAGGGCTCGCAAATTGCAAGAGGCTCATTAATATTAACGAACCTCTCAATTTGCGACCCCATTGGGAACCCCAAACAGTGTTAAACACACTGTTGTACATTTCATTTAGCGACTCGCAATTTGCCACTTGCCATGTGTCGCCAATTGTGAGGCGCTAAATGAAATGGTTGTACATCTGGCCCCAAAATCCTTACTACTTTGAGTATTTGTTTTGTATGCACACGTGTGTATTTTTTAGAAATACTGTTTTAACCCCTTCAATGCTGATGACGAGCTCAGCTCGTCATCAGCCACGGTGGTCGTGTGCTGATGACGAGCTGAGCTCGTCATGAATATATGGCATCAGTGATTTTCCAGCACAGGGGAAAAATAACCACAGCAGCCAAGGTGTTAATATTTGAAATTTAACTCACACAAATTGCTTGGGGGTCCCCGGCTTCCAGTGGTGACTCAATGGGGGTCCTCAGTAGTCAAAAGTTTGGGAACCACTGGCTTAGAGAATCTATAAGACAAATGTGTGCATCGCCCTCGGACATCTATAAGAGGGCTATTGCCTGGGCACTACAACCACCACTCTCACCCACAAGAGGTTGTGCCAAGCGGTCTGTCATACCCTAGTTGGCACCTTTCTGAGACAAAGCTACCAACTGGGTCTTTTGAGAGGCAGTGTTTGTTCATACCTGTACTAGGGGGTCAGCTGATTTGATAAATAACAGGTTAAACTTATTTAAACTTCTCAGCCATTGGTTTAAGAGATTGTCAATCACACCTTGGATTAGTCCATAGGAGTATTTTTGACTCTTTATTGGCTGTATCTTTCCACCCCCATTGAAATGCAGAAGGGACTATTTTGTATTTGAAAAGTACACTCTTAACACATTTATTTAAGCCTGTCCCAGCCACCCTCAACAAAACCCACCCAAAGAAAGTGCTAAAATGAACAAGTTACCCACCTTCACTAAAGCACTTTCGGATGGATACTCTGACCACAGATTCTTAACCTTTAGACTATCACCAGGCATCAGACTCGCTCTGGAAGATTTAACAGCTGTGTTCCCACAAGCCATTAGTTCCGCTCAGGAAGTGACGAAGCAAGGTCACATATAAGCGCACTCGTGCACGCTGACGTCAGTTTCTTTCTTGAATCTTTCCAACAATTAATACCACCAGGGTACAGATCTCTAGATTGGGACCTTATCAGATGGAAAGAGAAATCATTCCACTATACGGGGAGGAGGACGCAGAGGACGCTGTGGTTAGACATGTGCTTAATTTGTAAACATTTACGTGCCAGGGCCCTCGTCAGGAGGGCACTTCACCCATTCCCAGTGCCCAACACTGACAGAACCAACACAACTACAAAAAAACATTACCCCTACAAATGTGACAATTCAGACTATTCAAGCCCCCAAACCTATAGAATTGGCTTGGGCAGCAACTATTACTCAATTTTAATGTAGACTGAATTAAAAAAACAACTGTTGTGTTCATCTCTAACTTAAACAAACAGTGCCTCCATATGTGCCAGTGTTGACAATTAAGTGCCGGTGCCAAGTACCAGAAAACAGAGGCTCAAATTAAGCACTGGGTTAGACTATCCACCACAAGGCGCTTGACCAAAGGTAAATACTGTGTTAACACCAGTGGATGGACTATTTTCAAGCATTCCTCCCATCCCCTTTTCTGTGTTTGGTGTGAACTCCATTATTTGCAATGGGAAGGTGTTGCAGTACCAGTGGGTGGCCATGTGTGATGCTGGACTTACTATAGTTTCGGGTCGTTTTTGCCTTAGCGACTTTAAAAGTCCTGTTTGTGAATAGGATAGGGCTAAGCTCCTTTGCGGACGAGGGAATGTCCCTCCTTCAGTCGGGCAGAGAGCTTCGCAGTCAGGCTAGAGGTATCCAAGCATGAGATAAGAGGCAGAGGCCTCAAACATTTTGTAGTACATGAGTGGTACTACTGTAGTACAATTAAACGTACTACTAAAGGTGGTTTGTGAATAGACCCTAAAGTGCGCACCAGTCACTTCCTCCTCCTGGCCTACACAGATACCACCTACCCTCTCCCCGCACCTTACCCCTCCTCCTGGCCTACACAGATACCACCTACCCTCTCCCCCGCACCTTACCCCTAATGAAAAAAAGGAAGAGAAAAAAAAGTCTTCGGGCATCATAATAGCACCCACAGGCTCAAGTGGGCACAAGAGAGGCCACGCCCACACCACCAGAGTGGTAATGCCCTGGCAGCAGCAGAGAGGCAGGTCTGAGCCTGATAAAGGCAGGGACCACCAAGAGAGACTAAGGGAAAAAAAAGAGGATTTATGATCGGATCAAGAAACTGTGTGTTTTGTTTTTTATGTGTTTTGCACAGCAGCAGATTTTTTTTATTGCCCGATTAAGTGCTTAAGTGTCAGACCTATTGGCTTTGACAAGGCTTGTTCCTCGTAGCTTTCAAATTAAGACAACGGAGTCTGTGCATGTGTCTACTCTCCTCCATCCGTTGTGAGCTCGAAACAAGGCACCCGCCTTTTCGTGGAGAGGTTGTTGTCCAACACATGTTGTTCACATAATTTCCTACCAATCGGGACTCCTTCAATGTTGCATCACTTCCGGTTGTCCTAGCTCGAAAAGGGCCCCTGAGAATGGCAAACTAGTGAAGTAAGAAAATCTGTCTAATTACTGCTTTAAAAGACAGGGCCAAGCTATTTGCTCTGATTTAAACATGCTGCCAAGCCTAGTCCAGCCCCTAAACACAGATTAATAGCATTTTTTTCTGTTGCAGTTTACAGATGTTCGCACTCACAAGAACACCCCCGGTTCTACCTAAGAGTATCTCACTGCAGTTAAAGTCACATTTCAGACTACAGTCTTGTGACCCTCAAGAGCAGGTACCAATGCTTCATTGTAAAATAATAAAAAAATAGGTGCCAGGGCCATCATCAGGAGGCGGCTGCAGCTTGCACCACCCAATGCTCCGGATATCGCTGCCAATGACAGTATCGCCACAACTACAAACCACCCACTCCTACAAGTGAAGTATTAAAGGCCTCAAAGCTAGAGTAATAGCTTGGACGCAGGTATTAATCATTTCGAATGTATATTGTAATAGTAAACAACTGTAAATTTGACAAACAGCGCCAATGTGTGGTAGACTGTAATTTGTGCCGTGTTGACAAATGTGTGTCAGTGCCCAGCACCAGAAACCACTGGCTCAAATTAAGCAATGTGGGGCACACGCTCCTCCTGAGCTATAGAGGGATTGGGGGTGGGTGTGACCCCATAGCCAAGCATAAAGGGCTGAAAGATGTTACTCGGGCCCAAAGGGCTGACTGCCCTAGCAAAAACAAATATATATGCTAGTCCGATATATTACCAAGCCAAAGAAATATCAGCCCATTGCCATGACAAACAAGCATTGACAAAGACGAGAAGACCTATGTGAGTGTTAATGATTCAACATGATGCAGAATAGCTGCCGTGCAGCATGGCTAAAACTATGTTTTTTTAAAGTACTGTAGGCAGTAACAGGAAGTAATATCAAAAAGAAAGTGCTAAGATGGGACCAGCGCTAGTCATAGCACTTTATTTTTTAGTTGTGGCACAGGGCGGGGGAGGGGGGGGGGGGGGTGGCACAGGGCGGGGAGGGGGGGGGGGGGGGAGACAGAACGGGAGAGAGGGAGGGTGGGGGAGGGGAGAAGCAATCCTGATGACAGCACTAGCTACAAAGGAACATGAGAACTTCGATCACAGCCCCAGCAGTGGAAGGACACTAATCAAGATGAAGCAATCAGTACTTGGTCCATGCTCCACATGAAAGAAGAGGAAGCTAAGCGGACGTGCTGCACAATTAGGAGGCAAAAAATGAGTGACAATGAAGCCTACAAAGGTAAGTAACATACTCAAAGGGCCTCGTAGAAAACAATCTCTCTGAAGCCTGAGCTGTCGCAGGCGAAACCTAAAGAGCTGCTTGCCTCGGCCAACCTCCTGGCCCAGGGTGTGGGAAGAAGCGAGGGGGTAGCAGCCATACTTATGCCTAAAGCTGAAGCCTGGCTGTTCGTATAAGCACCTTGGGGATCACAAACCTGCACACCCGATCAAGCGCCTGGATACCTCTTGGGTGGTTAGTGCGCTATACAAATCAACATAACATAAGGAACTGGCGTGGACACCTGGTCCACTTCAAGGGGCGGAGTGGTATGGAAGGAGGAAAAGAATGCCAGACCTTGGCAAAGCCAGAGTGGGAGGCGTACAACTTCCTGGCCATACCTGGACGGCATCAGCACCACATGCAGAGAGGGTGCCAAGGACACAGTGGGCATAGTGTGCCCAGGTAGCGAGATTGATCACGTAAGACACTACTTTCAAGTACCACCACAGTGAGAGATAGTCCTGAATGGGTAGCAACCAGACTATACAAGATGGAGGGGCAGCCGTCTTGAGGCATCTGTACATGCGTGTTGGGCTACCAGTTTATTCTACAATCCCAGGGCCTGTGCTTCACATCTGTGGCTGGTAACACAGGGGGCGGGGCCCGCAATAAAACAGCTGCTCTGACGTACTGGGGTGTGTGTAAACATATGCAAATACGTGTCCGTGTAGCATTCCAAACTAAATTCGAAAACAAACCGAAGCAATTCCCCGGGGCTTCGAACCACAGCAGCGGAGCAGTACCGGGCGTAATGTACACTTTTTGTCAGGAACAAAAACACCCCTTCTCATACACATGCCGAGGGGCAGGGCACGATTCGATGGTACACCTTGGTGAACCGCATCCCCCCACTTCTTTCACAGGGCGGATGCCGTCCACCCTGCTGTCTGCTTTCGATCACAACAATGTGCAGGCAGGGAGGGGGCTCCCTTATTTCGGACTCTTGCTGGGAAACGAAGGCCGAGTCTCAGGGGTGATCAGGCCTCCTTTTGTTGGAGTTTCCTGGCTGGCAGCAGTCAGGAGCCTCACACCTGATGCAAATGCAACAGAGGGGTAAACAAAGGCTCACACCTTGTTAGCACTTCACACATACTTAAGAGAGGCAGCTTTTCACTTTGTTCAGGCTCTGTTTAGGAGATACGCATGCACTGTTAGCACTGCAGATGTGTTGATCTTTCCCTGTATTTGCACAAAATAAATAGTATTTATATAGTGCTTACTACCCTTGAGGAGGCGTTTTAATAATTTAAACATCACTATTTCTTTTAAAGCTCTATGGCTATAGAAAGCTTAACGCTGCCAAAAGGCAACATTGTTTTATGTGTAGCGTACACAAGTGTGAATCTTCTGCCTAAATCAGGAGAGTTTACAAGTATACTCGAAATGTGCTCCAAGGTACTCATGATAAACCTGCTAAGCATATGGGTGAGAGGGCTTAAGATCTGATATCACTTCTTGTGATGCCATGTGCTGTGATGTCACGCGCTGCGATGCCACTTGCATACTGATTAACTAGGTTAGTCCCCCCACTTCTTTTTTTTAGGACTTGTGCCCTGCCGAGGGAGGAAGCAATCAGTACAAAAAGGGGGTGGTGATGGACGGAGCATCTGAATCAATCAAACACTCACACCCAGTCAAAAGATCTGGGTTTAATCCATCACCGTTCTTTAGCCCACTCTGCCACCCCAGTTCAGACATGGCCATATGCAAATCAGTCTGACCCTGTGCCTCATGGGAACAGTCCAGCCCGAACTGCCAAGCCATGTCTTCCCTGGACCGGAAACAAGCTTCCGAGGACCGGTTTCTGGCATTCCAGCCGTCTTCAGCCTGGCTTGCCTGAATCTAGTGGCAAAGTGAGCAAGGGACTCACGTCTGAGCATACCCTGCCACACTTATGGCGGCCAAAAGCGGTACAAAAGGGGGTGGTTATGGACGGAGGGGGGAAACAATCTGCATGGAGACCCCAGCCTCGAGACCGGGCCCACACCTTGTTTTCAAGGTTCGATCGTGTCCTATTCACAAAGGACCAGACCCTACATTACGGATGCCTACACTGCAGCATTTCTGCCACCGTATCATGTCTCCGTTTCGGGATTTCTCCCTCCCATCCCGAAAAATCTGTTTGTAGTGTAAAATGACTTTTTGAAAGCAGGGAGTGATTCTACTATGCGACAGTTGATATCTTTGTTAAGGGTTATGGCCCAATAAAAAAGGACTATAAATTAACTTCTCTGCAAGGAGGCGCGAGGCTGAAGAACAGGTTCGCCCAGGATCTGCTGCGCATTCTCACCGTTAAGGTAGAGCCGAGGCGCTCACCGCCACGCGCTCTACACCAAGGTCCCATTCACCCAAAACCCATTGAAAACCAAAGGCTAATGTTACTGTCTCGCTTCATAAACGCACAAAGATGTCACTTTTACCAGGACTTCATTTACGCAGGCCCCAGAGCCCAAGAAAGCGGCTAAAAGCCTTGGTGTCCTAATCGATTAGGACCCGTACCCCCCAAGTTGCTCCCGCCCCGAACCGAACCCACAAATCAATACTTGATGACCAGAGCTGTGGGTAAAAGAGGCCATGTTTATTACAAACCATCACACAAACATGACAATATATAATCAATACAATTCCATACGATATAGATTTATCAAATTCAATCTTTAAACAATATTTACATTTAAGTTGATCATAAATTCATAATTCATCAGCAAGTCTGACAGAACTCTACTACTTCGAAGGATTCCCATTGACTGACGCAGAACCGTAGTCCAGGTTCTAATGAAGTCAATTGGACTACCGAAAATGTCCTCTGGTGATACAAAATGCGGCTGCTAAACTCATCTGCAATGAAGATAGATAAGTTTTCCGGCATGATAAAGCCTAGCTAAACCTAACACTGGCTCCCAATGCGCTAAAGAGCCAAATTTGAACTTTTGAGCCATGTACATAAAGCACTTTACAAAAGATGGCCCTACAATTCGACATTCTAAGGTAGAATTCTACAAACCTTCACGAAACCTGAGATCTTCTAACCTGGTGTTAGCAAAGGCCAAAGGTGCCAAAAGGCCAGACTGGGTGACCGTTCCTTTACCACCCTGGCAACTGCCCATTGGAGCCTCCTGCCCTTAGACCGACGCCTCGCTTCCAACCAGGTCAGGTTCAGAAAGTCTAAAAACCTGGTTATTCTCAAGTTAAGCCCAGTGCACCAGCTCTTAGGGAAAGCTACACTCTAGCGCTGTGATATCCCTTTGGGGATGAGTGTCGTGCTCTACAAATATAGTGCATCTCTAAATGGTGAACTTGCTGCCACCAGAAAAGACCTAGGAATGGGATTCCAGGCTGATTGATACCCCTAAAGACACACATGGGCATAACCTGTACAAGGGGCAAAAGGAGTGCTCCTGGTAAGCACTAGAGCTGTTTAGGGGTCCCTTGGAGTATGTGTTCCTAGAACATAGCTAAAAAAGTAAAAACCAAGGGGAACTTCGGAAGACAAAAGTGAAAAGAATGCCGGATGGAACTGCTGGTACCCAGAGAATCAGACTTTCAGCCTACAATTTGCAGACAGAAAATTATCTGAGTTTTAGTTTGGATGAAACTGGACACACCATTTGCAGATTTGGGGCCAGAGAATAGATTCCTCAAATGACTCAATACGTGGGGACAAAGTCCTGGCTGAGGTTTAATCAAGGTTTGTCATTAAGATGTGATCTTGGCAGAGAAAGGGTCAAACATCTGAATATTGATTTCCTATTCGATTTCAGGACTTAATTTATTGATCAACATAGAGTTTGATCCATTAACAGCTTTATGATTTAGCAAACCTGCCACAGACTGAGCTGCAACGTATTTGAAAGCCAAAATGTTTCCTTATGCCTCAAATCTGAATTTATAGTATTTCGGTGCGGAAGACTTTGCTGGAGAGAAGATATAGTTCTAGATAGTTTCAAGAAGTGCATAGCATTGATGTCAGAAGGAGGGGGGAAGTGGGCAGAGACTTTCAACTGGCTGAGTGGCCGAGCATCTCCTTGAAGGAAACAATCTCCCCACGATGAGAAAAAGCCAATATGGGTTCGCATTTAAGTTAATGTCAATAGCTGAGCGAATGCAACACTAAACGATCAGCGATCTCACAAACCTCAGAATATGGACGGTGCTCCAGACAACCACAGATGGAAAAAAAAACTTTATAGACCCCAGAAGTAAAAAAAAAAAACCTAAAAAAAAAGATATTTTTATGGAACATTTGCTAAGAATCCAAGTTTCTTGGTGCAGCAAATAACTTAATATTAACAGTACAAAGATTCAAATTCTGTCGGCCATAGAAGGATGAAGGGCGGAAGCCTGTCAAACAGAGAGGTTGAGCATGTTCCACGGCGGCCATCTTGGATTTACCCAAACAGTCAAATGGTACTTTTTTTTAAAATTAAATCAATTGACAAGTCAAATGGTACTTTTTTTTTCAAATCAATTGACAAGTCAAATGGTACTTTTTAAAAAAATTGAATAAATTGACAAGTCAAATGGTACTTTTTTTTTAAGTTAAATAAATTGACAAATGTTCCAAGTGGTCTTGTCAGCTCGTTGCCAGTTGGAGACAGCGGTAAAACTCTCATGCCATCCATGGAGACGTGAGGCCTACCAGCGGGGTGTGTCTGCAGTGCCACAGGGCCAAACAGAACCTCACAAGCAGGGCGAAACCAAAACAGGTTCGGTAGCGTCTTCCGAGTCGAGTAATCCATTCCCAACAAATAAAGACATTTGTCAGGATTAATTTCTGAACGAGCCAAGTCGTAAGCAGCTTTCTGTGCATCTTTACAAAAGATCATTATAATACATCCGCTCCTGCCCCCCTCCCCCAGTCACCGCGGGTCATAGCAGTCCTCTCCCGTGCAAACTTTACTGGCAAAAATAACAAAAATGCTAATAACACCGCCACAGGCTTGTCTCTTCCAAACGCTGTAATTAACAAGAGTTACCTCAACAACTGTACTCATATTGTCTAGCTTGGGGGATAAAAGGCGGAGTTAGCCCCTCAGGGGTCGCATTTGAGTGGCTGACAGAATAAATTATTTTAAATCAAAGTTCTAAACAACCGTTATTAGGCGCTTTCTGACTCAACAGTGAGGCCCTGTTTTTTCCTCGGTGCTTAATCCAGCCTGTTGGCTTGCTTCCTCAGTTTTGCCAAACATGATACAGATTACAGTGAAAGACAGGTTGATGTGCGAAAAAATACAAATACAAAATTTTGTCCTGAGCAAAGCCATCATTTCATTAAAACCCACATTTTGTGGTTTCAGACACTTCAGCACTAAACCGCATCTCCTCCATTCGAAGTCACATACAGATCTCAGCAGCAGGTGGTTAACCCACTGTGACGTAGTTGAAAACTAGAGTTCTAACTTTAGCTACCCCCATATGAATAAATGAACGGTGTGATCTTAGGCAAATGACACTGCGTACCGTGCGTGTGCCTCACTTAATTCTATTTACAAAACTGTTAGCTCTTAAAACACACTAAAAGCTGGCAATGTTGACTACAATAAAACCCGACATGTGCCCGACTCCCCCCAGCCGCCCGTCCTCTGAAGACGACACTTCACCGCGGGTTCTCAAAGCCGAGCGAGCGCTGTTGACCCAAGCCCGGCGTCGGCTGATAAATCCTCGGCGGAGGAGGGCTGCACACAGCATTCATCTGCTGATAAGGCCTGTGTGGAGAAGAAACAAATATGCATTTCCCCTGGAACAGAAAGCTCGCGCACACTCCATTTACAAACTGAAGGACAGGCTGGCCTAAGTAAAAACCCTGCGGCGGGAGGTCAGCGCCGCACAATGAATTTCATCTGATGGGAGCGGCAGCAAAGTGCAGGCGGCAGCAAAGTGCCTGGCGCGGGGCTTAAAAATAGAGCGCTGTGAAAGGTACTGGCAGCAGACGGGCCTGCGTGACCCCGGTTCACACCTGCGCTGGATGCTAACCACGGGTGGGGGTTCAGGAGGGAGCAGCTGGGCGTGGGGGAGGGGGGGGGGGCAGGTGTGTCCACCTTTGAATCTTTTCTAATTCTTTTTTTTTTTTTTAAATAACTCAGGAAATGTAATATGGATTATCTCCATGTCTCTGGTTAGTTTACTGATTATGGTATCGAAAGATGCAGTTTCAGACTTGCAGCTCACTTTACCCGTCCCGCCGTCAACGCCTTTGACCTCCGTTGGGTCAGTCTTGCCAGTTCTGGGTGGCCCTAGCCCCGCTCCCCCCCCCCCCCATGCTTTTAAGCCACCCACGAGGACATGTGAACGAGGGGATAAGGCCCCACCCCCTTCTAATGCCACCAATGACTCCACCCTAAATCTTCAAACAGTGCCCACCTCTTCCCCTCCCCCAACAAAAGCTTCAAGAGTGGCTGAAATCCGGCTGACCAGTCCACAGACAAACGCGTGACGTCATTGTACCTAGAAAAACCCTTTTCGTTAAAACTACTTAAAGAAACACAAAAAGGTTCTACATTATCGAAAAAACGGCTCCAAGGGCAACTTAACCTCCAGACGGACTGCTTGGCAGCAGGACAACGACCACCTTTGCTTGGAGTTTGGTAAAGTATTTTTATTGACAAAGCGAGAAACCGATCCGTGTGTACACTACCCAGGAGAGGCCTTTCCTTCTGAGCCAACTATGGCGACTAGTCACGAGCTCAGGGGGTCACACGCATGCCAGGGGCGCTTCCCCAATTACAGCGATGACTTCCTAGAAACACACAGACACACCGGGCCCCATCCACACAGTGGGCAGAGCACTATGCCAAGTCACGCGGGCAGCGCCTTGAGGAGTTCCGGTTCACAGGGACGCGCTATAAAGCCGTCTTCAGTGCCCAGGACAGCCGCACACAACACGCCAAGGGAAAGGAGGGTTTTTTCTCTTAGTGCAGCGGCCAGGGAGGCTGTGGGGGTATCCGATGGCGCAGGGCTCCCCAGGACTATCGGATATCTGCTGAAGCAGCACTCCCCCCTCCCCCTCCCCTCACTAGCAGCGCCAGTTGTTTCTTGCAGCTCAACACAACTTCCTGGCGTCATCACAATGGGGGCACTGCAAAGCAGCATTACCCAGAAGCCACTGCGGGGGCGAGTCATCAGCTGCTCGTACAAGTTTAACAAGCCAGTTGACTGACTGTACCGCTTACAACAGCAGCAACACGGTCAGGGCCACTGGGACCCAGGGGGACCTTGGCTCAAGCCGGTGTCCCCCTGGGAGGTTTGGCGCGGTGGAACAATCCACCGGGCGCGATTGGGTAAAGGGAGGGATAAGGGGCGGGAGTAGTGAATGGTATATAGGGAGGGCGGGAATGACGTCAGTGTAGGCGGTTGGAGGTGGCGTTGTTTAGTTTGTCCCACTCTCCCTTCCCTCTTTTTTCGTTTAAAAAAAAAAAAAAAAAAAATCACGTTAAGACAGTTTACAGTTATCCTATCTCTTTGAAGTCCTTTAGGCGCTGTGTGGGGGGTCTGGATAGTCTAGAGCGGGCTTATCCTTTCCCTCTGGGGGTGGGGGGAGGGTAGGAGAAAGAATGGATATGGATGTAGATAGATGACAAAAAGTTAAATGCTGGATTTGGTACAGTTTTTGGGGGATTGGATGTTACAAAGTTGTTGGGAATGTTTTGGTTATACACAATTATTATGAAAATGTTTGTGAAAATGTGTCAATGGTTGTTTATATAGGAATAAGTGCAATTATAGGATTATCTGTTTCGACTGTCTTAATAAATAGTGACCGTTTTTGCTACGAATATCAAGTGTGGATGGTTCTTATTGCGCCATGGAAGTATGCAGCAGTTATGTGGCACGGGACGACCACATTATGCGCCAGGGTTCTCTAAATTATGCAGCATTTCTTCAGTACCCTTTTGATTTGATTTCGTAACTCTCCCAAGACAAGGCGCTACAGGATCTAGAAACGGGCCATGACCAACCCCTAATTTGATGGTTGATCTGCAACACGATGCAAATGTGATCGCCTGCAGATCACGGTTTTCAAGCGTGTTTTTCTACTTGGTTCAATGGAAGCAAAACAAGACCACAGCAGTAATAAAGCATCAGGTTATAACGCAAAAATCAAGGACAGGAAACCGTGTCCAGCAATCACTCAAGGGGAGGTGGTCGGTCACACCACCTGCAACTGGCAAGAGTCCAGTACTACGGTGGAGCTAACTGAAGAGTAAGGAGATGGGGGTTGTGCAATGCAGGCAACTTAACAGTTTACAACAAAAAAGTGCCCCAAGCATCGCCTGGGTGATGAGCAACAGAAAGGTCAACATGACCCGAAGTTGCCACCTCACACCCATGCTTGGCACGGTCCAAGAATCTCAGGAAAACATGGCACAGGGCGTTAGCCATACACATGCAGCTCTTGTAACTCTTGAGTGTGAAATTGTGGACCCGCGGGGACGTGTTACACAAAAGGTAAAACTAAAGATGACGCAAGAGTAAAAAAATAAAAATAAAATAGGCAGGACCCTTAAATGATTTGTTAGCGTGGAGGTCAATAAGGAGGTGTTTTTCTAGGTTACATAAGGGGTGGGCTTAAAGTATATATATAAGGCACCCAGCTATCTCTAGTTGCCGTTATGTAACCTCATTGTACATTTAACGGGACAAGCACACACGGGTCTCCTTCATTCCTTCCCTATAAGGAAAAAAAAGCTCAGTGGCCACCTTGCCTGTCCAACAAACAAAACAGCTCATTCCACAGAAACAAGTCCTGCCCTTCTAGAAGGACCTGATATTTTATGACAGACCCAGCCGGCAGGCCCCCTGAGTGAGAAGCATCCTATCCAGGGTGGAACAGCGCCAAGAAGCACCTCCGGAACAGGCCTAAGTCATCACCCTGGGGCAACCAGGCAATGGGTTCTCACCTGTAGTGCCATCCCTCATCAGGTCAACAAAAGCCCAGGAAAACGCCAGGTAGACACCCTACTCATGTGCTAGGTCACTGTATGATGGTCCAAGCAGACACCCTACTCATGTGCTATGTTACTATGCCATGGTCCAAGCAGACACCCTACTCATGTGCTATATTACTATGCCATGGTCAAAGCAGACACCCTACTCATGTGCTAGGTCACTGTGCGATGGTCCAAGCAGACACCCTACTCATGTGCTAGGGCACTGTGCCATGGTCCAAGCAGACACCCTACTCATGTGCTATGTTACTATGCCATGGTCCAAGCAGACACCCTACTCATGTGCTAGGTAGGTCACTGTACGATGGTCAAAGCAGACACCCTACTCATGTGCTAGGTCACTATGCAATGGTCCAAGCAGAGACCCCACTCATGTGCTAGGGCACTGTGCCATGGTCCAAGCAGACACCCTGCTCGTGTGATATGTTACTATGCAATGGTCCAGCAAGACACCCTACTCATGTGCTATGTTACTATGCCATGGTCCAAGCAGCCACCCTACTCATGTGCTAGGTCACTGTATGATGGTCCAAGCAGACACCCTACTCATGTGCTATGTTACTATGCCATGGTCCAAGCAGACACCCTACTCATGTGCTATGTTCCTATGCCATGGTCCAAGCAGCCACCCTACTCATGTGCTATGTCACTGTGCGATGGTCCAAGCAGACACCCTACTCATGTGCTAGGTCACTATGCCACAGTCCAAGCAGACACCCTACTCATGTGCTATGTTACTATGCCATGGTCCAAGCAGACACCCTACTCATGTGCTAGGTAGGTCACTGTACGATGGTCAAAGCAGACACCCTACTCATGTGCTAGGTAGGTCACTATGCAATGGTCCAAGCAGAGACCCCACTAATGTGCTAGGGCACTGTGCCATGGTCCAAGCAGACACCCTACTCATGTGCTATGTTACTATGCCATGGTCCAAGCAGACACCCTACTCATGTGCTAGGTCACTATGCAATGGTCCAAGCAGAGACCCCACTCATGTGCTAGGGCACTGTGCCATGGTCCAAGCAGACACCCTACTCATGTGCTATGTTACTATGCCATGGTCCAAGCAGACACCCTACTCATGTGCTAGGTAGGTCACTGTACGATGGTCCAAGCAGACACCCTACTCATGTGCTAGGTAGGTCACTATGCAATGGTCCAAGCAGAGACCCCACTCATGTGCTAGGGCACTGTGCCATGGTCCAAGCAGACACCCTACTCATGTGCTATGTTACTATGCCATGGTCCAAGCAGACACCCTACTCATGTGCTAGGTCACTATGCAATGGTCCAAGCAGAGACCCCACTCATGTGCTAGGGCACTGTGCCATGGTCCAAGCAGACACCCTACTCATGTGCTATGTTACTATGCCATGGTCCAAGCAGACACCCTACTCATGTGCTAGGTAGGTCACTGTACGATGGTCCAAGCAGACACCCTACTCATGTGCTAGGTCACTATGCAATGGTCCAAGCAGAGACCCCACTCATGTGCTAGGGCACTGTGCCATGGTCCAAGCAGACACCCTGCTCGTGTGATATGTTACTATGCCATGGTCCAAGTAGTCCCCCTGCTCGTGCTACGTCACTCTGCAAGGGTTCAGGCAGACACCCCGCTCATGTACTATGTCACTGTGTCATATTCCAAGCATACAACTAATCACTGCTCTCCTGGGTGACAACGTCATTGTAGATCACCTCCAGGACGTGAAGTGAGGGAATTATCCTCCGATGGTGAAGCTCCTTACGCGCCACTACCCAGCTCTTAGGCATTCCCAGAGCCCCAAGCCTGGAGGGGGGGGGGGGTCTTCCACCTCCTAAACCATGTGAGCCCCCAAGGAAGGCCCATGCTGTGGTGCAGTGAGCACTTTAAACTCCAGACTAAAAATAAGCCATCAGCTTACTGCCTGGCCAGATGTCAGGCACTCTAGTGCCCTCCTCCTCCTTAGTTTTAAGTTTATCCGTAAAATACAGGTGTTTCTTGGCACTATAATCCCCGCCTTTAGGTGCACACGCAACTCAACGGGCCTCATTTTGTTGCCAGAGTCAGCAGACAACAGCTATTCCAACCTATGACCGTGAACCTTTGACAGATCTCAGAGGTGGTGCAATGAACCACTGAATATCAGACCCATTTCTAACCTAGACTCCAACCTTGAGCTGTGTAAATGTAGTGCAGCCACCTCTGGGACCAGAGGGGGTCGTCTTACACGCCTTAAAGCGGTATGGCTGTGATGTGGCACTGTGTATGTCCACCGTCCAACCGTAGCACACTTCCATCAAGGTCTTCCGCAGATCTAACTAGGGCTATCCAAACACCCCGGCCACACGTCACTGTCGCTCTCCATCTCAAGAACCGGAAGTAAACCTAGCTTGGACCACTGTTTGCGTCGAGGTTCAAAAACGGCTATTTAAGTGGTTGAAATGTGAATTCCAGAAATACATTTTGCAAGGCAACATGATCTAAAGATGTACACTAGAATTAGCAGTCATAGCTTCCCCTGCCCATCGAACACGTTTTGTGATCCTGGGCAAATTTCCGCATTTCCTTAGGCCTCCGTTTCAAAATTGCCAAAACTGGTACCTTCCACAAGCCGCCTGAGTCGGGTATCGAGTGCGGAAACCAACGGGACAACTGCCCGAGTGAAATCTGGAATGAAGGCATTAAAAGTCAACGAGATGCAGCAGCGAAGAGGGGGGGGGGAGGGTTGCGAGATCGGAGAGTCTTGATAAGACTCAGTCAATTTGTCAGTCTTCCTGCTCCTCTCACAATTCAGGCAGCGGCTTCGTGTTACTGCTTTCCATCAGAGCCGCAGTGTATAGTTCCTTCTGCGGCGGGTAAAGTGATCGCAGCGCCCCCACCGCCCCCTTCTCGGCGCTCCGCTGGGAGAAATGAACTGACAGTAATGCCATTGGCTGGTTAGGACAATCCATCCACAGACTGTAGGAGACTGGTCAGTGGGAGACCCCCCCCCCCCTCTCTCTCCCCCCAAAACACCGCCCTCCGTGATTGTTGGAAAATCTTAAACGCACCCCATCCAAATTTACCAACCAAGCTACGCCCCTGGGAAAAATGACTATTGACAGCCTCTCGAACCATTCTTGCAGCTTTGGGGGCCTGGAAAAGCCTGAATTGTCAGTTGTAGGGTGTGATGGTTAGTACTTGTGCTGTCTGTCACTGGTGGCGCTGGCAGGGGTAATGGCTGGTGACTGACGGTCACCAGGACTGACTAGGACCCCGGCACTCATTTATTTACAAATTAAGCACTGCCAGGGTCGGATTGGGATCACAATTCGGCCCGGGCACTGACGAAAAAAGTGGCCCACATTCAAGAGGCGTGGTCCATATTTAAGGGGCGTGGCCCACATTCAAGGGGCGTGCCCTTTCACGAAACACTATTTGCACAGACAAGGAATGAAAGTGGGAGGATACTGTTCTTGCACAGGACACAGGGCCAAGGTGACAATGGCCTACATGCTGAGCAACTAAAAAAAATAGCAAGGCCCCTTTCTGTCACAAAATTATTCCAGCCCTCCAGCACAGGAGCACCTGAAAAGCAGCAAAACCCCTGCTATTACTAACCTACTCAGCCCTCCCAGACCTTCAGCTCAGGAGCACATGAACAGAGGTAAGGCCCCTGCAATTAGTAAATTAACCAGCCCTCCAGGCCTCTGGAAAATGTCCTGGCAGGGGAGCACAAAACACAGCTTTCTGGGTCATCCAAGGTAGCCAGGTAGCCAGGGGGGAGGCTGAGGTGAAGCTGGTGCATGGGAAGTGCCTTCCCAGTGTGTTCTGGCAGTTTGAGTGTTTACCATTTACTGTAGTATTACCCTTGTACCTGTGTATGGTACCCTTTTGTAATTTGCACACATCACTTTTCTCTGGTATCACACTGTTTGCTACCTCCCACTTTTGTTTGCTTTAGATACTTGCACAAGTGCCACCATTGCCTACGTAACGTTTGTTCTTGTGCTGGAGTGTCTGCCATTAATTGCAGTATTACACCTCTACTTGTACTTTGTACGCTTTTGTAACCTGCACACATATCACTTTTTCCTCCTGTAATGTACCGATTGCTACCTCATGTATTTTGGTTGCTCACTATTGTCACTTTTGATTCATGTAACTTAACGTTTGCTTTTGTAATTTGTCCACTTGTAATTTTTCTCCTCATGTATTATTGCTGTTCCTAGTGTGAAGCGCTCTGACATCTTCGGGTAAAGTCCGCGCTATATAAAATTGCATTAAAAAAAAAAATTTTAAAAAAAAATTCCAAACATCACCTGGCCCCCACAGCAAGACCCATTCTTCCTCGCCCACTATGCCCTGAATGTGAAGGGCTGTGGGCGAGGTGTTAAGACTAACACCGTTTCTGGGCTGCATGGGCGCCAGGGGGCCGAGGTGCAAATGGCTCAAAGGCCTGAGAAACACCTGGCCCCCAGGGAGGCCGATTATTGCAAACAATCACCCCTCCCCAGCCCAGCCTCAGCTTGATTGCTTGGCAAACAAAACAGGTGATGGACCGAATGTGGATCAATGTCACACATTCAACCCAGTCCAAAGATCTGGGCCCAAATCCATAGTTTTTTTGCACTCCACACCACCCTGGGTTAGACAATGGCGATATGCAAATCAGCTCTGACCCTGTGCCCCATGGGAACAGTTCAGTCCGAACTACAAAAGCCATGTCCTTCCCAGAACGGAATCAAGCATCCGAGGACCGGACCGGTTTCGAGGTAACACCTCTCATCAGCCCGGCTAGCTTGACTCCAGTGGTGTGGAGTGCCTGGGACCCACGTCTGAGCATCCCCAGCGCACTTATGGCGAATTTGCAAACAAAACAGGTGATGGACCGAATGTGGATCAATGTCACACATTCAACCCAGTCCAAAGATCTGGGCCCAAATCCATCGTTTTTTTGCACTCCACAAGGAGAGGCCACAGCTGACAAATGCTGTCCGGCCGGGCTGCTTTCATTTTCTCTGTCTGTCTCGTGCCCTCCGTGGGCCGTTTTTTTTCTCCCCTTTCCTAGTCCACTCTCTGTGGACTGGGACAGGGGAGAAAAAAACGGCCCACAGAGGGCACTGAGGCACCATCCCTTCGGCCCATTTCCGAATGCCCGCCTTGCCAATCCGCCCCTGAGCACTGGCATAGACCACTGTGAGGAAGGAGAGCAGGGGCCATACAAGACCCACTGAGGGGACCACCTTCAAGGAAGGCCAGTGCCCACGGAGTCCCTGAAGGAGCCACCACAGGTGTGCACCGTGGTGGCAAAAGACCAGGAGGCGCACGAGCGGGTCACTTTTGACCCGGGAACGGCTCTGAGCAGGTGGCAGTGTAGGAGCTATCCGTCATGGACACGCCCTACTCCATGCGAGGCCACCTGGTGAGGGGACTGAGGTAAGGAAGGGGGGGGGGGAGAACAGGGCTGGAGGAGGGCACACGTCACGTGCTGGAGTAACAGGCCACGTGGAAGGCAGATAGGGGGTGGGAGGTCAGAAAAGGAAGCCTTTTAAATTCTGGCAACAAAAATGGAATGCCACATAGGAGTAGTATATGAAGTCATAGGCCAATGAGTAACACGCTTAGCAAGAGGCGCACAAGGCAGCACACCCCATCCGGTGGAATGAACACCCAGGGAAAAGAACAGCACACATGAAGACACCCAGGGACCCGCCAATGAGGCGGCCGAGCCACAGAGAGCGCCTCGCAGGAGAGCAGGTGGCAGTGCCACACAGCGCTTAGTAGAGGTGGCAGTGCCACAGATAGCGCCTCGCAGCAGAAGCAGGTGGCAGTGCCACAGAGAGCGCCTCGCAGGGGAGCAGGTGGCAGTGCCACAGAGAGCGCCTCGCAGGGGAGCAGGTGGCAGTGCCACAGAGAGCGCCTCGCAGGGGAGCAGGTGGCGGTGCCACAGAGAGCGGCTCGCAGCAGGAGCAGGCACTAGTGCCACAGAGAGCGCCTCGCAGCAGAAGCAGGCGCTAGTGCTACAGAGAGCGCATCTCAGGGGAGCAGGTGGCAGTGCCACAGAGAGCGCCTCACAGGGGAGCAGGTGACAGTGCCACAGAGAGCGCCTCGCAGCAGGAGCAGGCGCTAGTGCCACAGAGAGGGAATAAGGCCAGCCTGGTGCGCCGGTGAGGAATCTGCCAGACAAAAAGCAATCATCGGTTTTAGGGCTGAATAATTGGCGGTATCATCTCGCCCTCTCCTGCAGCATCGATTTCCTCCCACTCGCTGCCTCCGAAGCTCCGCCGCGCCACAGGCCTATTTAAAAACCTGCAATTTGTAGTTCAACAGCAGCCAAAAGATTCACTGCAATGTGATCTCAGACGCGGCTTGTCACTTCAGATCCCCTATCGATCCGCGCCCCGCCCGCGCGTCCCCGACGCCTTCCCCGGGAAGAGTCGGGTTTCCTCCAGAATGCAATAACAGCGCTTTATTGCTAGAGGGGTGGAGGGAGGCGAGACGATGAGGTGCTTCGATGCCCTGCTTCCTAGCACATTCCATTCACGCTGGGGGTACCCGTGCTGGGCTTCTCTGGACGTCTGTCTTTCCATGGGCTGCCCGGTGACTCTACAAGCAGGGCTCGAGTCGGGGTACCACGACGTCCCCCCATTTATGTTACCGGAAGCTCGATAAATGGAGCCACACATTCACTCTTTGGCCTCTCTGGGGCGAGATCGGAGCTCATTCAGAACGCTGCTCACGCGCTGGCTTCTCTGATGCAAGCTGGCTTCTCTGATGCAATCGCATCTAAGGGGTGAGTGAGGGGAGGCAATGAGTCTGATGGTGCAAGCCACCTTTCGTGATGTCATTTCCTGTTGTGACGTCAGCAACCCCCCACTTATTTTTTTAGGACTTGTGCCCGGTCTACAAGATGCTAAAGGTGCGCGTCGTCACAGTCACAAGCCATTGTGGCTACTGAAATCTCACATGGCCACTAGATTTAGAAACATGGTTACCATTACACTCGACAATGGATCATTCTACCAAGTGCACATGGAGATTTTTTTAATGTGGTTTTAAGCAATTGAAGAGAGTTCGAACCCACATCCAAGCCGCCATATCGACTGTACCCAAGATGGCGGCGAGGCTTCCCACTCGAACAACTCAAGGCGCTCGATTAAAGGAGATTCATATTGACAGGTGCACTACTACCTGAAACTAAAAGGCTAGTCTGCTACTTTTAAAGATTATGTTAAAAAATGAGATTTGTGACTATTCGTCCTGCATTCATGCAATGGTCATTTACTTCTCTTCAAAAAATTGAAAACGCTTGGAAACCAGCAGGCCGCTGCTGTATTAAACCCATGTAAAAAAAACAAAAAACAGAGCTAGGTGGGTACCTACGTATCCAAAAAGTGATGATGCAGCTAGAACAGCTGCAGGATATAGTGTGGTGACCTTTGGAAAGGAACTAGTCCTCGAGCAAGCTATTAAAAGATTTAATTTTTATAGTGTCCTTAAACAACAAAATCAAATTAAGGGCTGGCCAGAGAGCTGTCCACGTGTCTGTGGGAATTACTGCTCCCTCTCTCGGGAACAGGACAATCCTTTCAGATGATTAAACAGTCACTGCAGCAATCAGCAAGGGCGGTCCCCCCGGGGGACGACCAGTGCCGTGTGACGGCATCTCCAGGAAGTCACAAGGACATGCGGCAACCACGGACCGGGCACTCCAGGGATGGAGGAGGCGAGGGGCAACAGAGTGGGCGAGGGGCAACCGAGGGGCAACCGAGGGGGGCGAGGGGCAACCGAGGGGGGCGAGGGGCAACCGAGGGGGGCGAGGGGCAACCGAGGGGCAACCGAGGGGCAACCGAGGGGGGCGAGGGGCAACCGAGGGGGGCGAGGGGCAACAGGAGGAGGCAAGGGGCAACAGGAGGAGGCAAGGGGCAACAGGAGGAGGCAAGGGGCAACAGGAGGAGGCGAGGGGCAACAGGAGGAGGCGAGGGGCAACAGGAGGAGGCGAGGGGCAACAGGAGGAGGCGGGGGGCAACGGAGGAGGCGGGGGCAACAAGGAAGACGAGGGGCAACAAGGAAGACGAGGGGCAACAAGGAAGACGAGGGGCAACAAGGAAGACGAGGGGCAACAAAGGCAACAAGGGCCACCTTTGTGCGTGCTGCGGGTAGGGAGACTGAACACAGAGGACGATGGTGACGGGGATAGGAAAAGAATGAATAGAACATCTGCAAAGAACATTACTCATATGCTCATGGTGCCTTCTTATGCAATGCAGGAGTAGGTGGACAGGAGTGGTGCGGACTGAACCACAGTTGCATAGGAACTGAAATACTTGATCGCCACAATATTCACTGAGCGGGACACACAGCAATGTACACCTTCTGCGCCAGAGACAACAAATGTGCTGCATTAAACAGGCCATTAAAAGGCGGCCATATTAATCAAAGTATCCCCGCTGGTTTCCAGTGGGCTAAGGCCTGCAAAAGGCAGTGACATTCGCCAATGCTCGTTGGAGCCAGCACAGTGCCAAAGAACGAACCCTGTAGGGTCCAATCCTCAGGATAATCATGTGAACTATATATCAGAGGGACACGCCTAAACACTCCAAGATTCAGCAGACAATAGATTCTAACCCAATTCTTTTCGGGCCCAGGGATCCTTAGCGCACTGCCAACTGAACCCCAACCATTGCCTTCCTTCCCCATGTTCTCAAGAGAACTGAAAACTCGCCTTGTTTAAAATTCCATCCCAAAGGAGCAAGCCCCTTCAAAATAACCTGCCCCCTTTCTGAAAATTCTGCCAAGTCATGTTAAGCCGGCTTGAACGCCACCAAAGAGTCATCAATTTTCTGTGTGTTCAGAAAAAGACCCTTTCTCTTCAATCGGGTTTCAGGCCACAATTCATCACGGAATCGGCTTTATTGGGGTTTTCCTAATATATTAAGATCACAATAAATGGACGTAAGAACACTGCCCACATCCCTTTCAGATTTGACAGCGGCTTTCTCATTCTCTTCTTTTGCAAAGGCTTTCAGGGACGGGTATTTGCGGTCAAGCATTACAAAGATTTCAATCTTTTGAGAGTGATGGACATCAAACATGAACATTGTCTCACTTTTAGTCAGGAACTTAAAGGCTCCAGTTTGGTGTTCCTTGGGGATCTTCCTTGAGCCCTACGGTATTCAATGCTACATGGCTCCATTGCAACAGTGATAGAGACTTTAAGAAGTAAAGCCGTGTCTTAAGCGGATGGCATGCAGTGGATTCTATCCGTTGGATAAAACCGCATATGGCTCAGAATTTTCCTTCAAAAGGAGTTGATCCAAGGTTATTGATTGGATGCAGAAGAGTTAACGTGGAGTGTAATAGCGGACAAAATTGAGATTCTGGACTTCGGAAAGGCCAATAATTGTAATACCAGTGACTGGTGGCGTGAATCTTTGCGCGTCACACCTGTGCCAACTATGGTAGTTAGAAATATGGGAATATAATTTGATGAACTTACTTTCAGGCAACAAATTCTCAGTAACACATGAATAGGTTTCACTTGAATACAGACTTTGAAGACGTGTTGAGGACCTGGAAAATAGTGGTGCATGCGCTAATAACCCATCTGACTCGACTACACAAACAGTCGTCATTTAGGTTTAACCAAAGCTGTGATTGGCTGCAGGAGGTACAACATGCTGTCCCATGACTGGATTTGAAACTTTCTAGTCTGTCTTCTATTTCTCATAATCTTAAACATTTGCATTGGCTGTCAGTATATAAGTGCATTCAGTTAAAGATCCTTGACCTGGCGCATAGAATACATCATGACAGTGGGTGAGGTTCAAGAGAAGCATTTCAGCATTATAATCCCAGCAGGGAGCTCCGATCCGCTAAGGCCATGCTTTTTAAGTTGCCAGCTTTTAGACTGAAAAGATTGGTAAAACTGGTCTATTTTAGCAGCAAAAGCATAAATGAGCTTCCCCATCCTTTACGCATCATCAACTATGAATTTCAGTTCAGAAAAATCTTCAAAGACCTGGTTATTTGTTCAGAATAGAGAATTTAACTTGATTGCGTTTTTCGAACGGGGGCGTCCTATTGGGGAAGCTGCTTCCAGAGGTGTTTCTGGGAGTGGGGGTGTTAGGGTGTTACATGCCGCAAATACATTTATTATTTTGTAAATAGTTGGGTACAGGAGCTTTCAGTCTGTTATGGTAAGGCGTCTGTCAGATTTCACCTGGGAGTTTTAAATACCCACCTAGACAAAAAAAAAAAACAATCTTCTGTTTTGAAGGTCTTTTTAAAAAAAAAATGGGTATTTTACAAAATATTGTGTTTTAAGTACCCCTCACAATTCTCACTCCTTTCCCCTTCCATTGGCCCTTAAACCCTGATTATGCGCTATTTCCCATCTAATAATTAGCATGATATGCCACAGCGTGATGGTCGGAAAATCTGACCCGCCAACCCTCACCCCCCTTACTGACCAGGCTACGCCCCTGCTGTTTGCACTCTATAAATAAATTCGTTCATTGTTAAAGGCACTACATGTACAAGACACTTCATTTTGTACCTAAATAACACATTTATGTCAAGGCGTCACAATTGGCTTCTCAGACCTCCTTCGGTTGTAACAGAATCTCTTTACGTCTTTATTCGTAGACACGAGACCGGTCACTCTGTTGTACCTTTTATGCCTACTACTGCCCACCCCAGTAAGGAATGTCGCAGCTTTTAGACCCCACTTTCACTTTGATAGTATATGCCAACCCTCTATGCCGGCCCCGCCCACCCTCAGACTACAGATCTTTACTTATCGCCTCCTTTCACCCCCCACCCCACCCCCTCCCGGAAGGATATGGTTGTGTCGCAATATGACACGGGAAGCAAGCCGCTCTCTGCACCTGCATCTCCCTGGTACATTTTCTTTGCCCCTTCTGGTCTGGCGTGCTCCTATACCCTCTGCAATATTGGCACCATGTGTCCAATTTTTAGTTTATAGATGCATACTCTGCGTGCTACTGTCTGGAGCTCCGATGCCCACTATGGCCTTGAATGTAGTGTAAAGACTCCTAAATAAACTAAAATAAACAAAGGTGCATTGATGTAAAATGCATTTCTCTGTAGCTCAATTCACCAAGGATTACCAATCCCTGTAGAACCCACAGATATACAGACCAGAGGTGAGCCGGCTCCTCTGTTGGAGTGGGGGGGCACTGCCCCACTTAAAAGCCCCCTCTAGTCCCGGAGATGAAAACGAAAATAGTAATTTATTATCATTTTATTTTTCATGCTTGTGCCAATCAGAGCGCCAGAAGGGAGGCACGGCCGCTGCTGAATGACCGCAAAAGGCACACAATTGATTGACGGAATGCAGAACAAATCAAAACATTCTCCTCCAGTCAAGAGATCAGGGTTCAATCCATCATTCTTTTGCTCACCATACCATCCCTGGTTAGACCTGGCCATATGCTAATCAGTCTTGACCCTTTTCCTCATGGGAACAGTCCAGCCCGAACTGCCAAGCCAGGTCCTCCCTGGACCGGAAACAAGCATCCTAGGACCGGTTTCGGGGTTTCTCCCCTCTTCAGCCCGGTCGTCGGTCCTGGGCTCACTGTGCTACTGGATTCAAGCTATCCTAGCTGATGAGGTGCGATACCCCAAAACCGGTCCTAGAATGCTTGTTTCCGGTCCAGGGAGGACCTTGCTTGGCAGTTCGGGCTGGACTGTTCCCATGAGGCACAGGGTCAAGAATGATTTGCACATGGCCAAGTCTGAACTGGGGTGGCATGGTGAGCAAAAGAATGATGTATTTAACTCAAATCTCTTTACTGGAGGTGAATGCTTTAATTTGTTCTGCATTCCGTCCATTCATTGTGGGTCTTTTGCTGAATGACAGCAGCATCTCACTCAGCAGAAAGGCAGGTGGGCTGGTTGAGCACTGTTTAAAGTGCATTGCACTGTTTAAAGAGCACAGGTCTTTGTGGCCGTCCATCTTGTGACACCAAACCACACATTCGTGCTTTAAGCATCTCTAGTCCAGCTGTTTCAAGACCGCAAAAGTCTCCAGAGTGCTGTGGAGCGCAGCATGGTGCCGCTCCTACCAATTCTATTGCTGCTGTCATATTGGTGAGAGCAGCGCCAGGATTGGCAAAGAGCGATGATGGATCCAGTTCCAGTGAAAGAAGGTCCGGACCGAAGGACAGAGTGTACTATATGGTGAGAGTTTTCCTATTAATATATTATTTGCAAGCTTTAAAAAATATATATATTGTTCGCGTGCCCACCCCCTTCTCCCTGATTCTAACATTAAGCCCTTCATTATTTCCAACTAAAAGCTCAGAAAGGGATGAGGAGTCCGCAGTAGAAGAGCCAATCCAGTGGCAAGCATCTGCCGCCATCTTGATTTGAAGCCACTGATGCAGGTGCCGTTGTTTTGAATCGGATGTGGAGGGAAAGAGACCAGCACGTGACAAAGCAAGTGATGTCAGCCCGTTCCGCCATCTCCCTCGTTGGCTTCTGCGGTCGCTCACAAGTCCAATGGACCCAGGACCTTGCGCCAACTTAGACCATCCGTCGCACAGATATTTCACGCGCTCTCTGCATGCGAAGAAGCCACAGACGCAGGACCAGGGTGCTAGACGACCACTCGTGACGCAGTGAGGGTACAGAGGTGAATACCAACTGCACAGAACCTTCGTTCCTACAATACTTATGAACACAGACAGAGTAGGGATGGACCAAGGTTAAGTGAAAAGTGTCCGCGTGTATGGCATGGTCGGTTTTGTTCCTATAAGGTTATTATAATTGTGCAACTTAGTGACTCACAAAATGCAAAAGTCATTCTAAAATAGAATTTTTTTTTTTTAAACATACAAAGTAATGACTGAGAGGAGGCTTTCTGGACGGCCACAGATGGCAATACTTTTTCAAAGTGTCCCACGATCACAGTGCAAGAAGAAATAGTCTACAGTGCACCAGGGAATGACATGGGAACACTACACAAGACTTGAATTGTGTGTGCCACAGTGTCCACAGCTGTTCGTGTGCAGCAAACACACTCGAAAACAGTTTACAAGCTATACTTAAATCGTGTAAGACGCACAGGCCGCCGCAGCTGCCGTCTGCAACTGTTATTTATAACAGTCCCTTCAAACCGAGCTGCAGTCTGCTGGGTTTCCGCATCATGCTCTCTTTCATAAGAAGCATGCGCAAGAAATAACATTTTGGGGTTAAGGAATGCATCGAATTCCAGGGAGTGGTGCAGCAGAGGGATAGACAAAATCCAACAGAACTAGAGTCGACACACCTAATCTTTCCTGTCCCTTTTCATTGACAAAAGGCATTTCGCAACAGAGAGCTCAACCAAACTACAGCCGGACCTAAAAAGCTACATGGCCAAATTTTACCCTCTGAACAATCCGCTAGATGAGCAACCCAAACACTCCAAAGGCAAGGTGCGGAGAGACTGGGCATAGCTTAAAACACACTGGTAATGAGTTATAGAAACTATTCCCTAATTAATTCGGCAACATCAACACGTCTTTTTTTTTTATCTTTTGTCTCAGAAATCTTTGTTTTTTTTAAAAAAACAAATATATTTATATTTTGTCTTACTCTGAAAAATTGTTTTTTCTCTGCCTGTATTATTGGAAGGCATTATTTTTGTAGAGTAAGCACCTTAAAGCCAGCTACCACCGGCACATGTGGCGCTGCACAGGTCCAATAACCCAGGTACTTAGATCATCCTCTCCTGAGAGACTGCTTTAAAAACGCTTATAATCACACAAATTCCAAGTGCTGTAGAATTCCTGGCTTTCCAAGACACCCTCTCCCACTCCATTGAGAACTCCCAAGCAGCGCTGGCACCTACAGGTAAAAAATACATATATATCAGCGCTGAAGAGAACTCAGTTACATAGTCAGTGCTTTTCCTGAAAATCTGGCAAAGATCGATTCTTCATGGGCCAATGTTGGACACCCATGCTCTAGAAAGGCCTGGTAGAGCTGCCCTAGCGCATCAAAATACGGATATATCCGCCATTTTGTTCCCATTCAATGGGCTCCAAAAATCTTTCTAACTATAAAAGGTCCACTGATCAGGAGTGGAAATTTGCATCTAATTGTGTGGAAATGTTTTCAGACATGCTCTAGAATGCCCAGAGATGCCAGCCAATGGTCATCCATGTAACAACGGGTCTGAAACGGCCTGAAGGCCCGCTCCATGGCTGGCGGCTCCAGAACTGTCCAAGACCATTCCAACCAACTTCAGAAGAGTTCACATGGACAGCATGCCTAGTTATCCTGCCTCCCAGACTGTATTATTACTAAAGTGTGAAGCGCCTGGAGCGTGCCCCACATACAAAAAGCACTATATGAAAAATGCACAACGTTCAACAAATGCAGTTGATGGTTGAGGCCACATTAGCAACTGCGCTAATTTAAGGAAATGAAAAGGAGGAGAGAATTACATGGACATACCATTTTTCACCGTGAAGAAATACCTTAAACATTTTGAAAACCATGAAGAACAACATTTTTACCTAGGGCAGCAAGAAACCTAGAACCAGCCCCGTCAGTGCTACCATTTTTTTTGGGGGGTGGGGCGAGGGTGGGTAGGGATAAGGACACAGCACGCCCTACAATGACAACATAGTTTGTAAACCTGAATTTAATGTCTACGCTGAGCAGGTAAATACGAAATAAACCAAATCCAGGCCAAGGGTCCATCGTTCAATGGACTTTAAATCCAACATCACATTCAAGAAAAGTTCACTCCATCCACAGCAAGGTTGGGCACAGGCCATCCGACAGGATACAGCAGACCTACTAGTGTTACTAACATGGTTAGAGACAGTGGTTAGAGACAGTCGTTACTAGGGTTTTGGACCGGTCACACTTTGTGTGACGTTTTAAATTTTTTTAAATATGTTAACTTCCCGCACATGCGATTATTTTACAGGCACCAAACACAGGACTTGTCAACAAGAGGATATGAAGCGACACACAAGACCCACCTCAAGTGTCTAGAGTGGGCACCCTGGTACACCTATGCACCTTTCAAAAACGTCTCCTCCTGTCCAGCTGATGCTCACCTACAGAGTACACCTTACGAACATTCACCACTACCACAGGCCGGATATATTGTTTCAGCCAGATAGGGGTCTCTGCAAAATTATAATCCCACCACCTTCACAAACCTTTGCACATAAAATGTGCAGTAGAAATTAGGTTTCATGAGAAGGCTAAAAAAAAAAAAAAAACACCCCTCCTGCAAAGTAGTAGATCCTACAGAACTTACAACTCTTCACCCAGTACTAATTTTATACTTCATCAAAATTTGATAATTTGGTGAATTTGAATTTCTAGATAAAAAAGAAGTACAACATTCCATAAATCAAATTGTGAATCTTTAAGAAAAATAATCAAGTGGGTCTAAAGGAATGTCAGCCAAAGGGAGAAAGTGGTCTCTCCAGGAGAGGGTTTGTGAACCAAATCTCCCACCAAGGTTATGTATAGATGAGGTATTTGTGACAAATATACCTTTTTTTGCAAACTCTCATGTTACTCTCAACTACAACTCCATTCTCAAGAGAACCAAGACCCCCCCCCTTCCCTCCTACATTCTGTGCTGTTTAAATCCAGCACGAATTACGCAGACCATGCGCCGCCAGAAAGCAAGAGTCACTTCAACTGACATGCCTGAGGTTTTGTTCAATTTCCCACGCATTTTTTTGCAGTTTCCCTTTCAGTTCTGCATAATGGTGGAAGCATTTTAACCCACAATTCTCATATTGATTATTTAAACACATTCACTGTGCAGCCAAGGACCCGTCTCAGGCCAACTTGCTTTTTAAGTGCATTTTTAAAACCCTCGTGGTGCCAAAAATAAAAGAAAAATGTAAATTTTAAAAAACATGAACTCTCGTCTTGCACAAGGTTCTACTTTAAGCCGCAGCAGCACAGGAGGAGACCCCGGTGAGTTCCAAGTGAGGCACCGAAAATGGGGGCGTCCCACCCAAACAGGCACGACTTATAGAAATGAACACAGCCCATACACTTCCGTGAAAGCAGCGCGGAAACTGCGGCAATAACTTGAACACAGGCTGACGTAACTTAAGCAAGCTGCACTAGGTAACAAATCACCCAAGCTGAGAATCAACAACCATTGACAGTTGCAAAAGAAAGTAGAGCATCTGGACAAGCGGAAACCAAGACTGACTAACAAGTGCCTGTGGTCCCAACAGCAAAACACCACAAGGGCTTCAGACCCATACAGGAAGAGACTGGTCCGGAATCTTGGGCAAAGGCGTAGGAGTAAGGTTCTACATTCGTAAAGACTGCGTAAGTGCTCCAGACGGCACAGTACCTCTTAGTAGAGCAAACATGTTATACAGATGCCTCCAACAGGGCTCAGGATGACAAAGGGCCCTATAGCACATACAGTGAAACTATTCATTAATCAACCTAATGAAAAGCCTTGGGCAACTGAAGCAATTCAACCGCAACAAAACTAGGCACAATATAGATGAAGCTGAGAATAAGCATTATTTAATAAAAATGACACTTCTAAAATCAGCTCGGAGCCCTGGATAAGGCAAACGGTCTAACGCCACCACCAATGCATTGTGCAATTTAATTTATTTTTTATTTTTTTAACTATGTTAATTTCTGGCGTCTTTCTTTTTATTTCGGTTTTAACCTTTGTATAATTTAGGTGGTGCTGTGCTTTCTCAATGCTGTGGTAGAGATGAAAATCAATGTAGTACAATTAAACAACCAACCACCAACAACGTAAGCAAATGCCAAAACAACTGTTGAGCTGGGCAAAATCGCAGTTGCACAATTAATGAGAAACAAGACTTTTCTTTCTATCTTCCATGTGCTCAGAAATCTGAACACAAGCTGCAAAAAGGCTATCCACATCCGAAACCACGTGCTTCCAAAACAGGTAATCCCTCTTCGTAGAAGAAGTCCCACCTCAGTTAACTCACTCACAAGTCTCTAACCCTGTCCCACCTCCGTCCTCTTCGGCATGTACAACGTAACTCGAACAAAGAACCACAGCAGTCTTGTGAGCGCCATGGCATCACAACAGCAGGTTGCTGGCACCACCCTCTTCTTTTATACCTCCTGAAGAGGGCAGGAGTAAGACCTTCTCCCCCAACACACCACTCTCATGGTCTCCTACCTTCTTGATCTTGCCGCTCCTCGTGCCGGCGAAGACGACAGTGTGTCCCCGGTAGTCATAGGCTGCCACGGAGGTCATGCCATCCTCCTTGTCCAAGAACAGCGGCATCCCGTCGATTGTGACCGTGCCACCCAAGGGTTGGTTGAAATCCTGCCCACAAAAGTTGCTGTCTATCTGCAGGGGCTGTGAAGAGAGAGAGGAAAATCAATTAAACCAACTGCTGACCGGATCAACCACAGGGTTGAGTGATCTTACAATCAAGAGTACAGGCAACAAAGAGCAGCAAACCATAATCAGCAATCAGGAAAATGAGGACTATTGTTCAAGACTACAATGTTATCTACACTTGACTTAAGCATCTATTTCTGGGGGAAACACCATGTTTTTCATCCTCGAGATTTACTTCTGTATGTTCTTGCTTCTACTATGCTGCTTTGGAAACTGGAAAAGCACTATTTTGCTTAGGTTTGGCCAGACATAACCTTAGCGGTCCTTCGCCTCATGTAATTTAAAAAAACGTATTACAAATACGTACATATACATTCAAAGAGGGTGATCCAATTTTATAGTCCTGCACCCTCACTGTAAGACTGACATTCAAAATTACTACTTTTCAACCCTTCCTAAAAATATTTGGGGAATGTAATAAATAAATGAATTAAATAAATAAATAAATACAGTATAACTATCGGGATTTTAACATGAACAAGTTTCTAGCTCAAATGGATTAAACGTTGCTAAAAATGATGCAACTTGTGTTGCAGTGCAGTAGAAGCCCCTTCTTGGAAGTAGATTGGTCACGTTTCAAGAGCTTATTGCTGCATTTGAGTGCTCAAGTGGTGCAAATGAGGTGAAACTTTAGCTAAAACATTGTAAACTAGTGTTAAATTTACAAAACAATTAAGTAAAACGGCCTCAAAATGTGCCACAATAGGTTGCATAATTTGCCTCTTCTTTCCGCTTTATTTAGCTAACTACCGCATAATTTGGTCCACTCCTGCTGTACAAATCCAGTGGCGCTGGTTAAAAGGCTTTGCTCAGGATGATGGCATGTAGTCAAGTGGGGGAGCCGAGATTTGAACTCTGGTTTGCTACTTCTGCAGTCTGAAACTTTGCAGCACAACCACATCTTCCTCTTTATCCTGCGGTTACGTAACATTTCTCCATGAACCTGGGCTTCTAACAGACTATCACACAGTTCTTTGCCACCTTTCATCTTTGAACAATAAACGCACAATGCAGCTAGTTGTAGTGCATAGTGCATGTTTACACACACCCACATACAACAATTCAAGTACGTAATCTTTCTGCTCCCTTAGACATTTTCCTGTAGCATCAAAATCTGTATTTCACTGGTTAGATGTCTCCCCTGCAAGGGATTCCAAGCCACTGATGAATATGAAATGTAATATGTCATGAGACCATGGGTGAAAAATATTGTATTACTATTATACCGCTTTGTGGTCCTGGCACGTGCTAGATCACGGGTTCTCAAGATTTACTCAGGTCACCAGAGCCCCTCAATAGCACGATATATTTATATGCCACAAACTGTGGCCACAGACCGCAGCAAACAGCATTGTGGGAGATGTAGTCCATTCTCATGTTAGGCTTCGCATTATCTGTTAATAATGGCCGATACTGTAGTGTTCTGCTTTCATTAACAGTTCAGTGCTCGAGGTCACGGGATGACCTTACGTTTCACTTTCCTTACAGCTCTCCAGAGGAGCCGACAAGTGTTTGGTTGCATGGGTTTTAAAAACCTGCAGGAATTTACATTTTTATTTGCTGGAAATAAACACCCGCGGAAGCGGACACACAAAATGGCTGCCACTTTTCAGCCACGTGATCCAACTCACAGGGTGCGGGGCACCCTAATTAATTATACGGGGGTTCTTTTCTGCTGCCTCCCAGGCAGGGAAAGGAAGGAGGCGGCGCAGGTGCGCGTCAAGGTTTGCGCCGAGGGTCAGGGACGCGCGCACACGGCGCCACCTCGCCCAAGGCCCAGGGGAGCCCGGCTGAGCCGGGTGATGGATGGGCCCGTCACATGGCAGCCTCCAGCCCAGAAAGAGCGGGAAACAATGTACTGCGGCTCCTCTGGCATGCCCGGCACGGCCCGGGCTCACACGAGCCGCCTCCATCTTCCAGCACAGAACACAAATATTAAAAGGACAAAGAGCAAACGCAGGCGCCCAGAAGCAAGCGCCTAATGCATCACGACAGCAGCCGTGGCCCCAGCGCACCCAGGATAAGCCCCTTGCAGCAAAAATCGAGTCAATCCATAGAAATGAAGCGGTCAGCAAACCGTGACCACAGCTGGGCACAGCAGGACTGTCGAAGCATAAAAAAAATAGAATAAACGGTCTCTGCAGGGCACAGTTAAAGTGTGTCTGAGGTGTGGGAAGGGTGCCTTCCGTTCTAGTGCAAGTCAGAGGAGGGGACCTTCAGGACTCCTCCAGCGGGTAGCAAAACTATCAACAATTTTTGGAGGGTGTGGGGGGCGCGTCCCTCACACCTCGGTGCCACTGCACACGCACGACTAGTGTGAGCTCCGGCCCAGCTCCGCGCAGTGCACTAGTTCGGCGCTGATGGTGGTGAAAATGGATTCTGATTTGATGTATTGCTTTTGTGCTATGAAATGAAATACCAGCATTTGTAAAGCGCAAGCTACCTCCGGAGAGATGTCCCGGCGCTGGGGGCCGTCAGGAAGATCAAGCGAGCTATTGCCCAGAGTCACATGGTGCTGGGCCAACCTGCCGCCAGCTCCGGGGATCAAACCATGAACCCTGTGGTCCGGAGTCAGGCACCCTGGCCGCTGCGCCACACCTCTTCCACTATATATGTATTTTCTTTTTTAAATGAGCAATAAAGATATTTAAACAAAAAAAGATTTACCACACCGGGCCTGGGCCACTGAGCATCAACTTTTAAGGGCTCACAAGCACATCACCCCTGCTCAGGTGGTGAGGTGGTGCACAGACCATGTGCATACGATCCTCAGCAGAAAAGACAAGCATGACAGACAATTTTGTGTCTGCTGTAATGGTGGTTTTGTGAGATAATTGAATCTTAATAAAGAGAACTGCATTGATACGCCTGTAGAACCCAGAAAAAAACACCAGGTCCTTCATAGGGCTGCAGAACAAAGGGATTGGTGTGAGTGAAATTTACAAAGGGCCCGTCGGCCAGTTCAGCTCCTGAGAGAGCATTATTCGGTGTCAAATCCACAGCTGCCTCCTTGGGCCACTTTTGGTTTCGGGAACCTGGACTTTATGGGAGGGGCAAAGCAGCCAAGGGGCGGGACGAAGCAGCCGAAGGGAGGGGCGATGCAGCGAACCCAGTTAATACAAACATGGGGTAAGCCAATGGGACGGGCTTGCATTGATTTCAGTAGAGGCCTAATGCGGAGATACATTTGGAACAGTGTTTCCCAAACTGTGTCGTGCAGTGACCTGCAGGTCACGGTCTAGTCTTTCCTTGTACCAGCCACTCCCAGAGGGCTGGCTTACACCCGACCCCACACCCATCCAACACAGGGGTCAACACAGGGGTCACAGGACATGTCACCCTGTTAATAAAAGGGTCCGGGCGCACGTGCCCTGGGCCAGTTCTACCGACTATATTCCCGTGTCTGTGTCCTGCTTAATAATGCTTGGGGGTCAGGGGCCCCAACCCGTTACAGGTCGCAATAGTCCTAGCGATAAATAAAGTAGAGTGCACAAGCCCATGCTTGTCGCTCTCTCGTGTGCCGCTCTCAGCAGCCAGCTCCAGCCCATGTGTGCCACTCTCTCAGCAGCCAGCTCCAGCCCATGTGTGCCGCGCTCTCTCAGCAGCCTGCTCCAGTCCATGTGTGCCGCTCTCTCAGCAGCCAGCTCCAGCCCATGTGTGCCGCTCTCTCAGCAGCCAGCTCCAGCCCATGTGTGCCGCGCTCTCTCAGCAGCCTGCTCCAGCCCATGTGTGCCGCGCTCTCTCAGCAGCCTGTTCCAGCCCATGTGTGCCGCGCTCTCTCAGCAGCCTGCTCCAGCCCATGTGTGCCGCTCTCTCAGCAGCCTGCACCAGGGGAAGAGAGCCACTCTCTCAGCTGTGTACATACCTACTTGGGTATCTGCACTGAGATAAAAAAAAATCTCTACTCTGGTACAGTTTGAAGAGTCTGTGGCATTTACATGGTGATAATGCCAATGTCCAGTGGTTATAGAAGAGAAAAACTACATTTGTGGCTTCAAACAAAAGCAGAGCAACATACGTAAAACATCCAGAAACCTTTCCAGCAAATTTCCTGTAACTGGTTACATTTCTTTCACTCCCATGAACATACCAGCCAATGCCACCACACCCGGCAAACCGGATGTGGCCACAAGAAGCAGAAAAGTAAGGTTTACAGCTTGTAAAATTGGTTACTTATGTCTCTGTGGAAAGGGAGGCGTGCTAACTTCAAATTACAATCTTTTATTGAAAAAAGATGAGGTCTCAAGAGGCACGAAAGTACTTGTGGGAATTTCCAGAGTGTGAACAGCCACAGACCAATGGAGCGCAGGTGGTGGTTGAGGGAGAAGCACAGGCGAGGGGTACAGAAAGGTCTAGGGACATCACCATGGTGATGACCGCCCTAGGTGCATTATCGGCTGGACCCATCAAGTCATGGGTTCCAAACCCCTGGGTGCACTATTCCTTGGAGAAGGGGGCCTTTGGTTCTCATTCGAACCCAAGATGGATTCCTGCGGTGCATGCTAGAAAAAGCAAGGGAGCTCCCCCCACAAGCAGATAAAGACTACTTCAACTCAATTGTTATGCCTGGCTCTCATAAGCCGCCATTAGCATGAACGTCAGGGTCCCCAAACTTTTCTGTACTGAGAGCTACTTATGTTCAACAAAACGCATGGACAGCTACTCATATTAGTTCTGTATAATTTCAGTTTTATTTTTTATATCTATATTATTTCAACCAAGCAAAAGCATTCTAATTTAATAAGCTGGGCTGCACACAGGTGAGCTATTCCGAGGTAGCCTGGGAGCTACAGGGGCTCATGAGCTATTGGTTCGAGACCCCTAGGGACAGAACTTATTAACCACTGTTGTCCAGTCACAAACGAATTCCAGGCTGATCTGCTGGGCCGTCAGAGCCTGTCATGGCAGTGCCGGAGAGCAAATAACGAAGTTTCTGGTGGGGAAGGAAAGCACAGAGTGGTGGGTGTAGGTGGCAAGAGGCCACTTTTTTGTTTTTTTTAATTGGGACAAGGAGGAGAGGACATGTGTGTTGTCCCAACTACTCCTCTGCCACTTCTTACCAGTTGAAAGCTGGGACAGGTGATTTTGGGGGCCATACATAACAGTTATATGTGGGTAAACATTGAAATATGGGGATGTTTTTGCCCTCAGGGTTTTGAGTCACAGACACCCGAGCTCGCTCTCGTTGACTCTTTGAAGCCTGCGGTGAAAACTATCCTTGTAATTCCTGGTTACCCATCTATGGTTCTATATGATCACCCTAGTCTACGATCCGGCTACCCCCAGTCCCTATCAAGTCCAGAGTCATCATCAACGCAGCTTTGAAAACCACAAACCACTACAGTGAAAGGAATGTTGTAGTAAGGCCTGCTGAGTGGGTACTGAGGTCAAGATGTTTAGTTAAAAGTAAGGAATATTGACAGGATGGGACACTCAGCCTGTGTACTTTATGGTGCACAATACTAGGAAGGGTACCTGTATGCCCATGATAATAGAGCATCACACTTTTTATTGTGGTTAGCAGATCTTGAAGAAAATATAGCCCTGAAGGAATTTGCTTGTAACAGGTTTTTGCTGGGGATGTCAGTTTAAATTTGACAGGCTATGTAATTAATAATTTTAGATTTCTTGCAACAACCATAAACGTAAAAGGAATGGACACAAGAGATAATACGTATGCTGGAAATTCCTAGAGGTGTTTGCAGACCTGCACAAGAGTGAAGGTTCATGAGTGAATAATATACACAGATGTAAAGATTCAGAGTATCCATATCATCTTCCTTTTAAGTAAACTATACATATTTCCCCAGCTGCTTGGGATTGGGAGAGAAAACTAAATTGTGTAACGTCTTCCCCCTGCCAGTTCTCTAAAAATTAGTTTTATACTCACTACTAGATTCAGGACGCCCTCCAGTCATTGGAAGAGAGGTCAGACGCGATGCACAGCCTGGCTGCTTGTCATGAAACGCCTATGACCACGACCAAGGTGGCCTGTTGGTCTACTTGTGCCTGAAGTCTCAGCCCATTGGGCCCAATTGGTGGGCGCACTTGTGTGGAGTCTCTGCCCCCCCCTTGGTCCATCTCCAGTCTGACCCCACTCCACCCTCTCTTCCTTTGACTGCCCCAACCCCCTTTTTTCACATGGGGTTTTGATCCACTTGTTGAAGGAACAGTGCACGAAGATAGATTAGGGTTAGTAGGGATGGACTTCACGGATCAAGAATAAGGTGCAGGTACCCTGTCTAAGGTACAAGCGATAGATTAGTTAGTGAACAGGGCAAAGGGACTGTGATCCCAAAGAAAGAACGACCTCGCCCTGCAACGTGGAATCTGAATCCGAGCTGGACGCATAGCTCCACCTCTGGTGTTCAACAGTGCCAACGTTAGATGAACAATGGGAGCCTACCAGCGATGGCTCACTGTAAAGGACACTGGGAAGAAGAGAACAATGGGAGCCTACCAGTGATGGCCCGCTGTAAAAGACACTGGAAAGAAGAGAACAATGGGAGCCTACCAGTGATGGCTCGCTGTAAAAGACACTGGAAAGAAGAGAACAATGGGAGCCTACCAGTGATGGCTCACTGTAAAGGACACTGGGAAGACGTTTGACAAATATCCTTCCCTGACCATCAATTATATTAGGTTGAATTTCTATCCCAATCACCTTGTATTCATTATGCCCCAAATGGACAAGAAAAAGGTTTTCCTTTGATATTCTACATCAATTGCATCCATAGTGTCATTGTATGAATAATAGCATAGGAATATCATACCATATGGAAGAAAGAGTAAACTGTATCACAAGGATTATACGCCGCCAATTGCCCTCATGAATATACTTATTAGTTTGGCTCCTCACACATTCTAGTTCTCAATAATGCACTTAGTGGTCCTTATCCTACCAAGCAATTAGTATGATAAACTCGTTTTTGTGTTAGAATGAATTTACTGCATCATCTAGGAATTATGCTCATCAGCAAGTTTAAACGTGTGGTACAGCAAATACCCTTTTGTGTACAGTACTGATAGGGATCTTCTTCTCCTGCTGTCTGTGCATCTGCCTATACAACCTGTATGCCACCAAAAACTACAAATGAACAGCCCAACTGCATGTTTAGCTATGGGGCAGGAAGTAAAGGGACTTATGGCGATAAATATTGACAAAGAAAAATGGACTCTATAATGATACCATCCTCTCCTCTACCACCCTCATTCCCATCCAATCGATTATCATTGTTGGTTACCCACCCTCTGCTTTATGTATAATCGTGTTAACTTGTACACCACCACAGCAGATGAACCTGAACAAAAATGACCTAGCTTATGTTAAAAAGCGGGGACTGTTAAAATCGATAAAGTTTAGGTGTACATAAGCGGCGTTCATTTATGTTCACCACAGCCATATTGTTAAAAGCAAAACAACAATCAAACATTATCTGCGCCATCTTGTCTGGTGGAAGTTCCTACGTGCACATAAACTGTAGTCATTCTGACCGACAGCAGCCATTTTGTATTCTGTTGGTCACTTTTGTTTCACCCTGCCCTTACTAGCATCCCTCTGACCAACCTGGTTTGTGAGCTGGGGGCTATAAACTCTATTGCCACGACGAACATTAACACCACTTGCTGCCACAAACTTGTTTCTCCTCTCATCTCCGTTTACAGGCAAACCCTTGGGCATTCTTACACAATCAGGTTCCAAATACCAAACAGTCTCATTGCACTGCAAACAGCAAGACTTGTTTTTGCCAACAATGGGACCTGTTTTTATCAACAGAACAGACTCTTAGATCTGGCCGGTCTCACATGTTTTAGACCCTGAAGCAAGGTCCAGCTGCAAGATAAAATTGTCTGTTTGGCCTGGGTGGGATGATGAAACAATGTTGGGCTTGTGGGACAACCTGCCCGGACTCAAGCTTGTGTAAGTAACCATGTTGATTAAAACAAAAGCATTGTGTCAAACCTGTATAAAAGGAAGAGCCAAAGGTGTTGCCGGCAGAACACCTCCCTGAGACATCCCGGTGTCTGCAGTTGACATGGTCTCCTCTAGAGAAATAAACCTTTTTCTCGTCTTCCAGTTTCCAGCGCCTGCCTCATTATTTTGATAGCGAATTCAAGGTGAATTAAAGATGATCCTGCGCCGGGCAGCCTTGGGGGTCTTAGTAGACTCGCTGCTTTTCACAGTCCCTTAAAATCGGCACAGGACAACAGCAAGAAGGAAGTCAAACCTACTTCGCTCCTTCTCAGGAATGGCACCCAGGATCTGGAACTCACTTCCTCCCGAAACCAGGCTCATCTCTTCCACTACACTCTTTAAAAAAGAAGTAAAAGCTATCCTCATGGCAAAATACACCTGAACTATTATTTCGGACTCTTTAAAGAATTTGCACCGATCTGTACTACTTGTTTGACCCCGTTGCTTATTTGTATTACTTGTATTATTGATTTACATGATTAACTTTGCCCCCACTTATTTGTACTGTTTGCTCTTCTGACTTACCTGTTTGACTATGCTCCCTCATGTACCCCTTCTGTGTAAAACGCTCTGATATCTGCAAAGATCTTGTCCGCGCTATATAAAACTTTCAAAATAAATAAATAAAAATACTTCAAACCAGCCAGCCTCTTCAAGCTACAGGTGGGGGTGTCGTAGACCACCAATGACATCCCAGCTTGCATTAAGAGACTGGAGGCAACAGCAGCAGCTCACAGAACTCTCAGCAATCACCCTTGCCTCTTAGGACAGCCAAAGAAAGCCAATCATGGGTCTCCCTGCAGCTGTGAAGGTCCATCGGCCGAGACACTACGCAGTTGTGTAGCGCTATATAAATACCCCATTCGTTCACAAGCGCACATGCATGGAGAGGCAGCCTCTGTCCTCGGATGAATGGACACAGTTTGTTTGAGAAGACACCACACACTGTGGCACCTAAGCCATGTAACAGACAAAGCACTGGCAACTCAAAGGCACTGAACCCTGTACCACACCAGCATACATCCTAGAAGCATTCATACAAACATACCACACCACCACAACACTACAGCACAGCCAAGCAGCTGACTAGGGATGCAGAAAGCAGGCTGCATCGGACCAGTCGTAGACAATCACCCAGGTGAAGCGAGCAAACAACAGGCTACAGTGCACCCATCCACAGACAACACACTGCGTAGATATTTAGCATGGTCCAAATAATATTTTTATGTGAGTTTGGTTGGATGAGAGGCAATTTATAGGCACATGCACTTCGGTACACAAGAACACGTAATAACAAGCATTTACAGATAAAAGTATTTTTGGTCTTTTTATTCTTTGTTGCGCTTCACATGAAACATTCAGCCAACGCGTTACACCCAAACATGGGCTTCTTCAGGGCAGTATGATATTGCGATAGACGTGTCCTCTGACGCGTGTGTCCAAGAAGATTAAAGCGAATCCTAGTGCACATAGGTGAAGCTCATGGTAGAGCGAAGTTCTACGGGTATTTTAGAGTTTGGTGTTCTTCAAAGCGGTATTAACCGCAAATGAAACCTGGAACCATATCCATAAACGACGTCCTCAGGCTAGCACAGTGGAAGCAGTCATCTATGACCTGGTTGCTTCCAACTCTCTCCCTTAATATTACTTTTACTCTAGCCAACAAGAATCATCACAAAACCAGACACTTGACAAATCTCTACCAAATCAAGCCAATCATGCATGCGTAAGATTGACGGAAACAAAAGGACCATATGAAGAAAGGGTCCAGACTACAAAAAGCACCAAGGTGCACTAGTAACTGTTGATTGTACTATACAAAGGTTGACAAGGACCACCCCAAAAAGGCTAATGGACAGACGACCTACGCTAACTTCTGTTAAGGCGTGCAGAGACACACGCGTCAACATGTTCATCTACAACCTCTGCTTCACCTTTCACAGCCTAAACAGGCATAAAGTACCACAGAGCGGACTTGCCCCAACACCTAAATCCATTCCCACAGGCTGTAGGTCAACTTCAATGTACCCGTCTGGTTTAGCCAAGCCCGCCTCTCACATGCCACGGTAACAGTACCCTACTGCCAGCCACCTGGCAAAGGGGTGCCCGCCAGCCACATGCTTGGCAGACCAGTGCCCACTGGACACACATCTAGCACAGCCGTGCCCACATTCCATGCCCTACTGCCTTGCCAAATAGGATGCAAGGGTATCATATTCACATTTGGAATGAAAATAAAAGCAAAAACTAAGATAGAGCAGAATTAGCGCCAGACCACGTTTGGTCTTAAACCACCGCTGAGCTCTGCCCCTTGTTGCGGAGAAAGTCACTTCCAGTAAAGCTAACAGCACCCTTTAAATTATCTTTATTCTTTTTTTAAAGTACATTAAAACATTTTGTGCCACTTTCTAGGTGGTAAACCCCAATTAGTGTAGGCCAATAAATAAAACGCCATGTCAAAGGGTGGACTGCACCTACATAGGGTCTTGTCAGAGGTTTTGTTCATTTATCGATAATTTACTATTTGAAATATGTAATACAAATTGCAAGATGTTTAGTCTATTGTCAAAGATGGGTAACCATGGTGATGTTCGTTTCTGTTGAGGGAATTTTTTGGCAGTCAAATATTAGTACGCCTTCCAAAAAGCCGTCCAACCACACTCAAATAACGCAATCACTGCGACAAATGATTGGAGTCCACGTAAATACACAAACATTCCAAAGGGATGACTCAAACGCAAAGTTTGCAAGTACAGTGCAAATTGTGAAGCTCTTTAAAAATTAGGAAAATCTTTATTTTCTCAGAATGGAAACCTTCGCGCCCTCTGAACAGGTGGCGCGCGCTCGATTTCCAAATGTGGCGCAGCTGCGGCTTTCGAGGTTTTCCTTCTGTTGTAGCGATGACGCTAAAACTCGTGATCAAAACATAAGCTGCCTCAACAGATCCTCCGAACACAGCCCCGCCAAAGCATACTAAAATGTGGCACTCCCAATATGGGCTGCATCAAAACAGCTTTCGGCACGTATGCAGTGCGGTGAACACGCAGAGGTCCTACATGGCGTGTCGGCTGAGGCGGAAGGATGGAAAGTGGGATTACGTCAAAGCTTCAATTGGAGGACAACATAGCAACAACAAACACCTCAATAAAAAATTCAGACCAGGTACACATGCTGGATTTATTACCCAATTTCCCTAGCAAGACCAATAGCTGATCATCATGGTCCCTTACTTCATACAGGAATGTTTACAAACAATAAATTCGCAAATAAAAATCTGCATAATACATTGCAGACAGAAACAAGACAGGGCCCTCGCTGTTGCATGATTCTTGGTTTGCTCAACTCGCCGGAGCCCAGTGAGAGAAAGAAAAGTACATGAAATGCAGGAGAGTTCTGGGTTCAGGACATTCCTGCTATGATGCAGCTGTGTGTGTGCCACAGCCAGTACTAAATATATAAAACAAGTATAGAGTCCCACAATTATTCTTGGGACTTTGCGACCAGGACTGCTGAACGCCAGGATTAGTGAACACCCTGCTGCCTCTGCTCGATTCCACCTGATTCCGGTTTCTTTCACCCCCTCCCCCCTATCCTTTCTGCCTCTGCTTTTTCCCTTTGCCCCAGTTTTCCTTTTACTCTTTCTTTCCCCTCTCCCTTTTCTGTCTTTCACTCTGGGCGAAACACTGTTGCTATAAAATAGTCAGTCTAGCCAAAAACTAGTATTGCTGTCCACCACCTGCAACCACCGGCCAAAATTAAGCACTGGCTCGCGTCCCTCGCTTTGGTGCACCGAGAGGAAGAAACATGAATTGATAGAAAGTTCTGGGATCAGGGACCCCCTCCCGTCCCACCATGATGCGATGCAGCCAGGCGTGGGCCATTGGCTCTCATATCTAGCTTCACTAGGGCTGGTCTCATCCTACCAGAAGGGATTATAACTTAGCATCAATGCAAGGTTGAGTGAGGCCCAGTCCATCCCTCTGCCCCTCCCTCGATGCCACGGTGTCAGGGCTGGAGGAAGAAGGCACTGCTCGCACGCACAGGCCAGCACAGCAGCCCGGGGCGCGAGCAGCGTCACAAAAGACAACACACTTTAGAAGAAGAGTGACAAACCGGAGGCTAATCAGGCTGTGATGAGGATTAAAAACATGCACAGGCCCCTGGCTGATGTTAAACATGGCGTCAGCCGACAAACATGGCGCCGCTTGACAAACAGAGCCAAGGGGTCGAGGAGAAAGAGCCCTACTGCGGAACAGATGTGAGCACCAACTTTATGGAAATTCAGTGGAAGGGTCTTGTGTGTCACATGATGGCTTGTGACCCTGGGCACGGGCGACAAATACTGACTGCACGGAAGATCAGGCAGGACCTCGACTAACACGACACAATGCACGAATGGCTTTGGAAAAAGCAACCACACACCACCAGCAAATTATGTTTTATGGGGAAGCTGTTGTGCACGTCTTGTCCGCTATGTCATTACTTCAGAGACATTAGCTAGGGCAAACTTAACTTGATCACTTTAAACATTCCCAATTTACCGAGGATTAATTGAAAACGAAAAATAAGGAGGGTGGGAGACTTTGTTCACTAAATTTGCGCGCAACTAAGTAAAACCTCGATTCCTTAATGCACAGAATTTGAGGGCATATGGCACACATCAATAAGTTGATTCACATCACAAAATAATAATTTGATATTTTTTTCACCGCAAACACAAATTCCACTGGGAAAAATCTGAGTAGGGCGGTATAAATTTGCGTTTACTGGTGCAGTTACTACATCTCGGCAGTGGTAGCCGCTGGAAGTGTTGTAAACACTTAGAACTTTATAGCTATTGACGAACCATTACCGTATTTTTGTCACATTTAACCTCCACACCGTACACCTCTCCGATCATTCGTTGAGTTTACACACGTCTTCGACTTGTCCAGGGCTCCACTGCGTTCTGGCTATGTTCGTGCTATAGAAATACCGTATTTTAACATACATAATCCTTGCACAAGCTGGTTTCAATGATCCACCCACTCCTTCGTAACTCAGCTGCACAGAAAACCCAACATAAAACCCAACATCACGGTCACTACCGTGGTCTGTCCACAGGCGACCCTGCATTCAAACCCACAATTTCTGTTTTGCTAAGGGGGTAAGAAACTGGTGGAAGTTTATGAAACCCAAAGGCAGCATAACAAAAACCTGCCATCAAGACTGCAAGATGTATACTGTATATGAAAATAACCAAACCACCCCAATTTCTAAAATTTGTAGGAGGAAGAGATTTCTACACCTGAAAAAAGTATATATTTTTCAGGTGATAACAAAATAAACTACCTATTTCAATTAGGTACACTTCTGACATTTGTGTGCAGTGCTGACAATCTTCAAGGAACAAGAGTGGCAGCAGACACACGGATGGAGGTAGCAGATTTGGGCAGATTTAAAGTTTACTGTGGATGCGGACAAATTCCACACATTTGCATGACTTTACATGAATCATAAATGCAAGCCTACGACCCGTAGGGCACTCCATGGGTTTGTGCGACCACCAGCAGGCCTGAGGGGGCCCTGGAGTTCTGCTGGTAAAGTCCAAGTACAGGAGTATGCCTGGCACCCAGACGTGCCTGGGCAGCACGTTCCGACATGCAGTCAGAGTGCCGGTCTTAACCCCATCAAAGATATCCAGGGGGCGCGGAGGCATTCGAGAAGGTGTCCCCTGCAGCCCTACACCCGTCACCAGCCCCAGCTACTCTGCTTGCCTTGAACCCCTAAACTAAGGGATGAGATTTTAAGTAAAAGCGAGGCCGTGCATAGAGCTGTCAATCACACATCAACAGTCTTACACTCCTTGCCACTCACTAACTCTTACACACCTTCCTTCTCACTTCCCGCACGAACAATGGAATAAAAACCCATATATACTACATATGTGCTCTAAATCTAGTCCTCAGCATGGAGGGGAGGGGCGGTTACTTTACATGCATGTAGTGCCACGAAGGATGGGCTGCACTCCTACCCCAAATAAAACCAGTGTACCTGGCTAGAGTCAGCCCAGTGCAGGGGCTCACACTTTAGTAACAGCATCATGGAGTGTGGAAGTAACGTCAAAGCACAACTCGAAATGTTTGTTTGACCCCAAACTCCAAGAAAAAAAAAACGTCATTTATCAGTAATATTAAAGCCTACACACTGAAATACCCAAATCTTCATTCCGAAACAGCCAGAAGGGATGGCGGAAGATAACACATCTATATATTTTAGAAGTTGTAGCTTGCATTTTATACATACATACAGAAAATCATCAACAAGCTATACAGAAGGACACTACATAAAAATAGCATTGCTGCGAACTAAGCAACATTCTCACTGGCCCACAGGACTTCTGTAATGCAAACTGTTCCCACTTCCACCAGCATCCAACCGAAACAAGATCTACATTATGTTATGTAACGGCATGCTGGCTTCGCCACTTGGTGCTTTAGAATGAACAAGTTAGCACAAAGTAAAAAAAAAAAAATCTCAAGATCAAGCAGAAAAATCGTACATACTTGCAATTTAAGGAGGAAAGGGAAATTAACTAATTAAAAAGCCAGAATTCAAATTATTCCCTAAACTTGATATTTGCCGCCACAGCATGTAAGAAGAGGGGGTCCAGGGCTGCGGCTGATCCAAAACCAAAATCTTAGTTGAAGGAAGGGGGTGGAATTTTCAGCCCGGCCATGCCCAACCACTTCCTGCTCGGAAGTATCTTCTGAAAGGAAAGTCTCCATAATCCTGTGTAGGTTTTCGTTCTAGAATCTAGGCTGTTCTATGGTTTTTAGACTCCGGTAGTTTGGGAAGTGAGCAGAGCGGTCTGCAAAGCCTGGAGGTTGGCATCAGCCTTGGGCACCAGGCTGCAGATACAAGGGACAGTGTTGGTTCCATGCATATCTATCTCGGAACTAGACATATATTTTCCACTTTGCCCAATTAATATAAAAGTGGCTCTTGGAAGCAGGGGTGTCTTTTGCCAGAGGCATCTAAAGTCCAACTGTTCGGCAGTCAGTCTTAAGTGCATGGGGACACTACTTGCATTTAGGACCGAAACGCATCGACTATTGCGACGTCATTAATCGCAGATCCATCACATCGAAATTGGAAGAATCGAGCAAACCATCCTAGCAGACTGCGGCACCGAGGAACCCATCACTTACTGAGGGAGGAGCATTGTGCTAAAGGGAGAACCCACCAACCCAAATACTTAAAAAAAAAAAAACTGGATCCATAGTCAACATTGGGAGGTTGCCACAACACCCGCAGAAACCAATCCTTCCTTGTGCAACCTCAAAGTCTTTGGACTGCAAGATAAGACATCGCCAGCCCAAGCGGGAGTGGAGAGATCGAACATTACGATGGAGATCGCCACCCAACAAACACTAGCAAGGACAATGGGGCAGGCAAGTAGCCAATGTCAAGGGCAACAATTAGAGGTCACAGTAGGACGTAAATGCGTCCCCTCCCTGTGTTCTCACCCTGTAACCTCTAGGACATCCTGAGGTACCCCCATGCCATGTGGGAGACTGTCTGCAACATCTAGGACTTCACAGCAAGGACCTCAGTGATGGAAGCCTCTGCCTGCCTACTCAGAAATTCAGGATACACCACCTAAGCCAGATTGACCGTACCACGATACTACAGAGAACTGGCGTAATAAATACGACCAATTATCAAGTCCTTCCCACTATGCAAGATCCAGAGCTTTCCTACTTGCACGACAAGCCACTAAGTGTATACCCTCCCAACTCGCTAGAAGCACAATGTGGGCGGGTTCTATGCCCGTCGGGGACAGTTCTATCAACAGACTCAACCCTGCCCGATTACGGTCTGCTTTGCTATTCGCATGAGGGATGGCAGACATCAATACATGTTTTTGGAGTTGTACCTGGTACTTTCAGAACGCACTTGTTCCATCCCATTTTTAACATACTGTAGATGTCCAACGTCGGTCTAACATACTGCAGATGTTCAGGATATTAAACGAACAATGACGAATCGAACTGGCGAACTTTCAGACAGCGCAAGATCATCACGAAATTTGGCCTCAGTAAAGCCCTTGTGTACAAACATGTTACACTCCTGGTGCACAAGGTACATTTCTGCAAAAGCAAAATCAAACAGAACTTTAAACCAACAATTTACATTTTAAGTCAGTTACTAAACCAATCAAGCATTGGCAAAGCCAAACGGTCTCACCTTTACGACTTAGTTTTGCCAAGTTTTTTTAGCCAATGCAGGGGAGCATGGCTAAAGAATTTGTTTTTATATGTAAAAAATTAATAAAAGCTTTGGCCCCACTGCCTGCAACGTTTTGTAGACATGGGCACCACACATCGTGTGCCTAAGAAATGACATCAACAAAGATTAAGAATATGTAATTGTCTTTCTTATGATTTCCTTGTTGCCATTTTTAGTTTTCCTTCATGTATACCCAAGCCCACAAGAGAATACTGGGGTGCCCTTGTGATTATTTAAGAAATCTCAAGGCACTTTTTTTTTCATTACAGATCCGTGTTGGCGATTTTTGTGGTGTTTGTAGTTTTTTAGTAAGCGGGGTTGGAAACAGAAACAACAGTGGGCAAAAGCAACGCGTGGCAGAGTGGGGAATTGTAGAAGCAACACAGGGAAGGGCCTGGGGACACCAAAACTATTCAGAATGTGAAAGTAACAAGGAGGAGCAGGAAAGCAACACAAGGCTTGGGGGGAGGATAAGCACATCTAACAACCAGGGGTCCATAGCCTTACTGTTGCGAGGGAGGGCATATCTCGACGTGGCTAAGTTCCTGCCCCGTGAAACTCCTTTTGCCAGGATGCTGGTTTCCGGTCCAGGGAAGGCATGGCTTGGCAGTTCGGGCTGGACTGTTCCCATGAGGCACAGGGTCAAGACTGATTTGCATATATCTGGGTCTGAACTGACGTGGCTTGGTGAGCAAAAGAACGATGATGGATTCAACCCAGATCTGTGAGTGGTGGGGGAGTGTCTGAAAAGTTTTGGCGCTCCCTACATCATCTTGTTTGCACAGAACCAAATGGAGCACAGGGTCACTGTGCTGTTTGAAAAAAAAAATATTTTACCAACCACGAATCCTTTACAGAAGTACTTGGCATACCTCTGTGAGATAGGTTTTTCTAATACTGTACAAAAGATGCAAGACTTTTAATCAAAAACAATGCAGAACTGTATGAAAATGGAAATCATTACTAAAATGTAATACGCGGCATCCATCTTAAAACGAAGCAAGAAACACAGGCCCAGAGGAATAGGCAGTTTAATGTATGTATTTTCAAAGAGGGTCCGGGTGGGGCTGCAGAAGGCTGCAAGAGCCGCCAGTCCGGGGAGAGCGATACGTTCAAGTGCTCGCGCTTTGGGGATACGAGAACGACTGGGAAGCAGTAAAAGGCACATCTGGCGCAACCTTTACAGAACATTCCGGGGCGGGGGCTGGGGGCCTCCAGGGGGTGCCTGGGTAGGGAGAGCGCTTTGCCAAATGTTATGAGCGCTTGATAAATCAAACTCCGGTACCCCACCCCCGCTGGGCAGGAACGGAGCTTAAACACTGCCCTAGACCAGCCCCCCTGCACCATCCGGCCTGCTTTATAGCCAGGGTCACAAGGCAGTCAGCAGGCCTCGGATGCGGAATACCAAGCGGGCAGCCACGTGAGAGCAGCCGTGGAGGTGCGGGTACCCGCGTGACCGCAGGCGCGGAGGCGCGGGTACCACTGGAAGGTGCCAAGATCCGCGAAGAGGTCCGGACAACCGATGGATGCCCCCAGCAGGGGGCGCATCCATGCAGGGATGGACTCGCCAGGAGCTCAGTCCGGTCATGACCGGATGGGCCGAGTTGTGAAGAGCTCTGGACAACTATGTGATGCCCCCTGCAGGCCAGGCCCCACCAGACCATCCAGGCAGGGGCGGCCATGTTCACAAGATCACTGGATGGGCCACGCTGCATCGAAGGGCCGCCCTCTTGTTCACACTCGTCTCTAATAACACATCTAAAGGTAAATGTGTTTCAAAAGCTGTGTTGCAGTCCCCCCCACCACCCCCCCATTTACTGTGTAATGAAACACGGGGCCCTTCCTGCAGGGGGCTCACACAAGCCCCTGCGTGCGGTGCTTTGGAGCTGGGAGAGGGGGGGTTAGCCCCCTCCTTGCCCACCCATCCCTTGAAGAGGGGGGCATGGAGGACAACGCCAATGATTCTGTCACTAGGCTAAACTCAAGGGCCCCTTATCACATTCAGCAGTGGGGCCCTATCGTTTTGGACACACCACTGCCTCCCTGGCCGACCTGCACAATTCATGTCCAGAGTGCATGACCATTGGAAGGAAGCCCAACTAGGTACTTTCAAGGGACCGCTCGACAATCTTCTCAGCCCACACCTGCTTCCAAGCCTCATTAGCAGCTATGTCCCCCTCCATAAATAAACACAAGCTCAGACCCTCGGATTTAATTATTTTAAGCCGTAGGAGACCCTAAGGTAAAAAGACCGCAGGTAGAAAGACAACTCGCAGGCAAGCTCGGGGAGCAAGAGTCACTCATCACGAGTGAGACTCACACATGCAAAGGTTGGTTCTTTCACAAGTGGCAGTGGGGGCCTAGCATGTGACCTCAGGATCTGACAGCTGGCAATGGAGGCTAGCTTGTGGTCTCAAGATCTGACTTTGTTCAGAGCACAGCTGAGGGTACAGAGAGACGGACAGCTGAAGACGCTACCTGAAATTCAGCTACCACTAGGTGGCCCCTCTGGCAGCCCAAATAAGAGAGCAGCACCTCTGCACACAGCAGAACTCTACTGGCCCAAGGTACTTAAATCTAGAAAAGTGCATACATTATTTCTTTGTGCATGTGTGGATAATGTATGCTTTTAAGGCGGGCTTGGGGATACTGAATTCATTATGGAATGTTTAGGTCTTAACTCAGGTCACACTTCCTGTGGTGTTAACTGCTGTCAGAAATTGTAATGTCAAATATGCTAACTAGTTCTCCTCTTCAGGAATTTCGAGAACTTGAGTCGTGCACAGGCCAAACGTCCCTGGCTCACTGCCCCGGCTCACAGTCAAAGCAAGAGGCACAGATCCAACGCTATCAACCAGGCAGGCCCCAGTGGCGGCTCCATTGCTAAGGCGGAGGAGCATCGCCCCACTGCTCTTAGAGCAGTGAAAGAGGGAAAAATAAAAGGATAATCATTTTATGTTATAATTTTCTTTTTGGTTGCTGCGGGGCCGAGATAGGGCAGGGCTGGTGGCTCATGGAGGAAAAGTGGAGTATGCACACTAAGTGCGCATGACTGCTTGGCCGTCTGTTTTGGCCAGCCAAGCAGTCATGCGCACTTTGCATATTCCCCTATCAGGCTGCATTACACAGCCTGGTGGGGAATATACACAGGCTCCCTGTCTCGATCCGAGCGCCGATTCATGGCGCTCAGACCAATCACAATGCTGCATTGGCTCGGCTTGGCTCAGGGGAGTCTGTGTGCCCGGGAGCTTCTGTTGCTTCTTCCGGACTGGAGTCAGGTAGAGCAGAGAAGCGATGCAGCCTGGGGAGAAAAGCTAAGTGTGTTTTTTATATTGTCAACCCCACACACACACCGTCGGTCAACCCCCCGCACCCTCCCAACCTCCTTCCCCTACAAGCAGCCACTGGCAGGCCCAGCACCTGGGCGTTGGAAGAAAGCCCAACCACATTTTCCTTTACATCCTACACAGTTCTGTGAATGCCAATGGAATGCCTGCAGTGTCCTTCTGCATCTAAAAGGCTGTAGTCATACTTAAAGCAGGAGGCCCACACATACCTTCCATGGCATGATAAACTGCCGGTAATGGGCCCTGGCTCACATACCTGTAAGCAGGCCCGACCCACAAAACCAATGTACCCCGCGCACAGGCCCAGTACCACGGAGGCAGCAGCGACAGATCAATCCCTCCCTTCTGCAGCGGGCTCCTGACCCAGTATTGTCAGGAAATGGGCCTGGGTGGTGAGAAGAGGAGCTTGGGACTGGGAGGTGAGAGGAGGGGCTTGGGACTGGGAGGTGAGAGGAGGGGCTTGGAAAGACTGGGTGGTAAGAGGAGGAGCTTGGGACTGGGAGGTGAGAGGAGGGGCTTGGAAGGACTGGGAGGTGAGAGGAGGGGCTTGGAAGGACTGGGTTTTGAGAGGAGGAGCTTGGGACTGGTAGGTGAGAAGAGGAGCTTGGGACTGGTAGGTGAGAGGAGGGGCTTGGGACTGGGAGGTGAGAGGAGGGGCTTGGAAGGACTGGGAGGTGAGAGGAGGGGCTTGGAAGGACTGGGTGGTAAGAGGAGGGGCTTGGGTGGTAAGAGGAGGAGCTTGGTACTGGGTGGTGAGAGGAGGAGCTTGGAAAGACTGGGTGGTAAGAGGAGGGGCTTGGAAGGACTGGGAGGTGAGAGGAGGGGCTTGGAAGGACTGGGTTTTGAGAGGAGGGGCTTGGAAAGACTGGGTGGTAAGAGGAGGGGCTTGGGTGGTAAGAGGAGGAGCTTGGTACTGGGTGGTGAGAGGAGGAGCTTGGGACTGGGTGGTGAGAAGAGGGGCTTGGGACTGGGAGGTGAGAAGAGGGGCTTGGAAAGACTGGGTGGTAAGAGGAGGAGCTTGGGAGGTGAGAGGAGGAGCTTGGTACTGTGGGATGAGAGGAGGAGTTTGGGAGTGGATGGTGAGGAGGGGCAGCTTGGGACTGAGGGGGGTGAGAGGAATATGGAACAGTTACCTGGAGGGGGCGGAGCATTTCTTTCTAGACCAACTACCAACCACATGAGTCGACACTAGTGCTTTAACCGGGCCGGTACGGAGTACAGGCACTTTTTTTATTTTGAGAGGCAGAGTACCGGCACCTCAAGAGAAATATAATACTTTTAATTGAAGAGTACCGGCACTTCTCAGAAACAAGCAGGTACTCTGACAGAGTACCTGCACTTTTATTTTCCCATTTTAAGCACCTCTATAAATATATTGCCAGGCACCCCACTCTCACCTTCCATTCAACCCTTTCTTTGAAGGAGGACAAAGAAACTGGTTTGCTGAAGATCACACAGTCTGTTCGTGTAGTTCTGGGCTTAACATTTCTACTCACCGCTCGAGTCTCCTGTGATTGGCATCCACCCCTGGTGCTCGTGCCACCAGCTGATGGAGTATTTCCTTGCTTTCGACACCGGCTGGGACTCCTGAGCGCTGGCAAGCGTGCCAGCGTCTCGCAACCCTCCCCTCAGGGTGGAAAGTCTGAGCACCGCCACCCTGAATCCCCAGGACTCCCGTCTCCTTGGCAGCAGGCACGGCCTTGCGAGCCCGGGCATGGTACCAGGAGGAGGCCTGGCACCGCCGCCATGCAGCCCCCTTACGGCTGTGCTAATATTTGTACACCGACTCGGCCCTCGCCGGCAGCTCCGCTGACACCCCTCACCTCTGTGCTCTGAGGCAGAAAATCTGAGTGCATCGACACGATGCCAACCTCACCCGAGCGGAGGAAAATCCACTCTCAGCGCCCCGATGACCTGCGCTCTTCCACGGTCGTTAAAATTAAATATTAAACGGGCCTGGGAGCTGGGCACACAGTGTGTGTGTGCGCGCATGCGTGGAGGCCTCGGTGTCTGAACCAGGACTGCTGGAGGCCTCCGAGTGGGTAAAACCTACCAGCCGGACAAGACACTGGCCGCAGACACACCAAGGAACAGACAGTCAGGGGATAGATCATTGGATGGCCCTAAGACACTAGGGTATGGCAGGGAGAGACATCTGCTGTCAGACAGGAGACATCAAGGGAACTCAAAGAGAGAACCAAGAGACAGTCAATGAAACATCAAGAGAGATCGACTGACGGTCAGGAGAGACACCAGCCATCGAACAAGTACTCGTCACCTCACCGGTGCACTTCTTCACAGGTCACGTTTTTGTATCCACTGCAATTATCAAAAGCGCACCCATTGTCGACCATGGAGGCCCAGGTTCTAATCCGCTCTTCGGCGCTTGACTGAACAATGTACACGTCTGGACAAATCTCGCCCTCTCCATGTACCCAATTTTGTAAAGACGAAGACGACCCCGTATCCATCTGTGATTGATTATCTCACTCACCACTGGTCGACATAAAACCATACAGTGCCCTTGAACTAATGTGTTTCCTTATTACTAGATTGATTGTTACTGCATGACCAGCATAAATCACAAATAAACAGATTTATAAACAACAAAGCATGCCCACAACATTCGAAGATGGTGGCGCACCCTTCTCGTGTAAGGTTTCTCACAGTTAGGAACTGGTTACCATTGACATCAAGGAGTGACCGATTCAATCAATCAATCAATCAAAGCATTTATATAGCGCGCTACTCACCCGGAGGGTCTCAAGGCGCTTGGGGAGGGGGGGGGTCCGCTACTGCTCGAACAGCCAGGTCTTGAGCTGCTTCCTGAAGGCGAGGTGGTCGTGGGTCAGGCGGAGGTGGGTCGGGAGGGAGTTCCAGGTCTTGGCGGCCAGGTAGGAGAAGGACCTTCCTCCTGTGGTGGCTCTTCGGATGTGGGGGACGGCAGCGAGGGCGTGGTTGGCTGATCGAAGCGGGCCGATTACATTTGGGCTTATAAATGGCTTTGTTATTTTGAAAATTGAGTCAACAGAGTCACAGGATTCTCAAACATAGATAATGGACATAAAGTGAAGCTACGTCAATCAATGCTTTGCTGCATATGGGTGGTCATGGTCTGGTGCAAGAGGTGGTGTGTGGGAAATCGGTTTCAATACTAAGGCGGAAGTTACAGACCATTTAATAGGTAAGCAACAGAACTGTAATACGTCCACACAGTGGTCTGTTTTACCATTTAAAACCAAGACTCTGACGAGGTCATTCGCGCAGTGGCAGAAAGAGTCTGGACATTCACAAGTGTCATGAAAGCTCCCACGTCATGCTGTAGGCGCTCTGTGGACTGTAGAATTTCAGGAAGCGTGCACAGATTTTGTGGACGCTTGTGAATTCCGTGCTCTTTGCATCCATCACGTTAGTGCACAAAAGTGCAAACACTGGTTATGGTTTGAAAAGGTAAAAAGGGTTAAATACATGCCTTACCCTCTTATGCCCATGCGGTGCCCACTGCCCCGACTAGGAACTATTTTTTAAGACCTGCGCCAACATGCTGGAAGGAAGAGCTGAAGTGACCGTCTCCAGGTGTAGCAGACATGCAACCACAGCTTCAGGTGAACACTTAACCAGTCGGTGGTGGGCACAGGAAGGGTGCAGTCCTTTGGGACTGAAGGTACGGAGACCAACGTTGTCAAGACCTCACAGAAAGCAACCGCCATGTTACATTGGGATATGTTGTGAAAACAGCAGCACACAGCCCCAGGAGGTAAAACAATGACCCATGGTGCAGGCCACTGAAATTCCACAGTGGCATCTCTATGCCTAAATTGCAAATGTTAGCAATAGGTATAGCCCACCACTTCCGTTAAGAAACAGACACGTAAGTGGCCTTGCCCCCCTACCCCCTAAAAGTTATTTCCAGTAACTTCAACTTTTCCAGAATGGTGATGTAAGTTGGTGGCCAAGCTGCTGAAGCCACCGACACGCGTTCTCGTTCTAAACCCAGCTTCCTGCGAGACCTAAAACCACGTGATCAATAAAGGAAAGAACTACATCTCCCATGAGGCCCTGCTTAAAGCAGCCTGACCGCCACTGGTAATTAGGAGCCATGTACATTGACTGACTGTGTCGCTTCAGTACAGGTTTCCACAGACCATAACGAGGAGGACAGTCCCTTCTCCACACTCAGGGACCCGAGTCACCCAACTCTCCACCACACACACCCATCCAATCACTGCTAAGAAGGAATGACAGCAAATGGAGCCGGCAGCCGGGAAGCGCCGCGAACCGTGAAATCACTTCATATCAGCGCCTAGGCAGGATGGTGCCGTTGCCCTGGCAACCGCTGGCGCAGCATCCCACCCAACACGCCGGATTCTGGCTGGAAATTTGGAGAATTAGGCAAATAAAACTGCGAGGTGGTCTGGAAAGAGCCAGGCCATAAAGCAGGGGGTGGACACGTTGGCCCCGTCAGGCGAGGGGTGGAAACGGCTTATTCCACGACTGCCGGAGCGGAGGTATTTTTGCATCAAGCGCCCTAGAAGTGCCGCGCATCCTAATGTCACCGGAATGTGCCTGCGCATCAGTATGAAGGCGGCCATCTGCTTCCCACCTCATTAAGATTCATACCGGGTGACCCCTTGAATGCACAGCCCTGCTATTAATTTTTCTTTTCGACTTTAACAGCTTTATTCGTCTATCAAGTGTTCATTAAACGGGTTTGTTTTTCGCCCATAATCGGATTCAGCTAACTGGCACTGGCGCGCGCAGCTGGCTGCACCACTTAGCGGGTTGGGGCTGCTGAAGGAATGCCCTGATCGGATTGGACAGGCCATACTGGCAGGGGGGCGATGGTGGCACGTGTGCGGAGAGGGGGGCAACAGAGGGGTAAAGAAGATCTGCCACATCAGGAAGTTTTCCAACCACACCTTCGAATACTACTTATTGCACGTCACGTGACACGATGCCCGATCAGAAGCACAACTTCTTCCAGTTACATCCGATAGTAAAGAGGTCTCATCCAAACTCGGTCATCCCATACCATACATTCCTATAGGTGCCGCTGAGCATCCCAAACCTTAAAAACAAATAATGGAACAGTGCACCACAACTAATCAACAGTGGGAGGAGCTTAACAGCAGAAACCCAAACTATGGGAACAGCTCAAGCCATAATGAAGGACTGTGGGAAAAGCTAGACATCAATGACGGACTAGAAGAGATGGGGTGGCTAGAGCGACAGATTGGGGATGGGGTAATGCTCCCAACTAACACGTTGGGGAGGCCCTAAGAACCAACAGTTGTCTGGGATAAGGTCACAGACCGATAGCTAGGGAGGGCTCCATCAGAGTAATAGAGGCTGAAGACGGACTACAGAGAGAACTGTAGTGTCACTACAATAATTCAGGGTGGGATACATGCCCGGGAGTTAATGAGTGAGGCTGATGGTGGTCAAAGGTGAAGTAAAAGCAGCCATCTCCTAGTAAACAGAAGCACCAACACGGAGGCAGCCTAGCAATCTATATGCAGTTTCTTTTTTAAACTTTTGTTCAGTTTTGGAAGATTTCGGTTTTCACACAGTGAGTCTTTCCATGTAACTCTGAGGAGAATTGTACTGTTCATCTATATCACGTTCAAGTGTCTTACCAGGTGGCTTTTCTGTATTTAAAACAAACCCCAAGAGACGCAGCATGTTCGGGATTCTTCGAGTGCCTCTTGAAATAAAGTGCAGCTTTGAGAAGAAAGTCTGAAATCGTTTCTGCTTTCACCAGTGTTTCTGTGATGTAAACATGAAGTTGCATGAATACTGAAACAAACTTTCATGTCTAAAGAGGACTCGTTTTCCCGCCTATTCCAGTTTCTCTCAAGTATGCGCGGGTTTGGTTTCCTGATGCAAACAATAGACCTTTCTGTGTCCACAGGGGGAATGTAAACACTTTCTAGGCAAAACTGTCACGTATTTCAGTGTCGGATTGCAAAAAATACTAGCTAAAATGTGACTAGTTAAATACTGCAGTGTGTCTGGTTCTGCCTCGCACCCGCCCTTTATAGTACATTTGGTTTGTTGTTAAAAATACAAGTTATGCAGCAGAGTGAATAATAAATCAAGAATGACGAACTCCCCCCTCCGCGAGAAGGCCCCCAGCTGCATAATTGCGTAATTCCAGTGCCCCCACTCCCTCTATACTTTTCTGCACCCTCTCAGAAACAGACCAAAGACCTAAGCAGCGCCAAGATCTTCCGAGGGGGAAGTCTTGGCACTCATCTTTGTATGTTACTAGTCACGTACGCGCAGAGCTTGCTGGACAGGGGTCCTGGCGCCATTCTTTCCCGAGACCTAATGATGGCCACTTTCAAACAACAAGCCATGTTTTAACACTTTTCTGAGGCTACTTTGAGGCGGTATCAGATATGTTAAGGTATTTGGTCCAAACTTTTCTCATCTGGACGGCGGTGGAACCTCTCCGCAGGACCCGGATCGGTCAAGTTCTCTCCCAGCAGGACGTGGGTCAGCAAAACACTCTCCGTTTAGTCTGAAAGGGTTACTCCCAAGCCAGGCCACTGGTAGTATGCGGCAAGAACGGGCCAAATTGTGCAGCAGGGTTGATAAGATTATACAGCAAGAAAGGGCAAGTTATGTGGCACATTTTGCAATAGTGTTTAATTATTTGTAAACTTTGTAGCACTGGGTATTGGTTGTACTTCATTAGTTTCCCGTTTAGCACCCAAACGTAGCAATAAGCAACAGAAAGGTGACGAGTCCAGATTTGATAAAGGGCCTTCCCCTGCGCAGCAACACGTCGCTGCATTTTAGTAGCCTTTTAACCATTTGAGGTAAAAATATTTTACTTGTCAAAACCTGCAGATTACGAGGCAGATGATGGATTATGTGGCAAATGCAGCATATCTAGAACTATGCGAAAATCGCTGCACAATCACATTATGCCGGGGGCCCTGCTCACTGACACGCTAGCTCAGCTATGTTGAATTTATTCGGCCAGAGGAACAGCATCTCACCCACCTCATGCCACACCAGCCCATCCAGCTGTGGGGGACCACCAACCAACTCACATTGATCTATCCACCTAGCTCTTGGCACTGCCAACTGCCACTGGATTAAAGCTAGCCTGGCTGATGATGGGTGTTAACATGAAACCAGTCCAAGATGCTTGTTTCGGGTTCAGCTAAGACCTGGCTTGGCAGTTGGGAATGGACTGTTCCCATGAGGCACAGGGTCACGACTGATTTACACATAGGTGTGTCAGAACTGAGGTGGCGAAGTAAGTTAAAGAACGGTGATGGATTCAACCCAGATCTGTGACTGGGGGTGAGTGTCTGAAAAGTTTCAGCGCTCCGTCCATCATCTCCTTGCGTTAGCTGATTAACTCCAGCCTACCAACCCAACCCGCTCATGCAGCTAGTCCGTCTTTCAATGCAACTGGTCAAAGCCTCAAACAGTTGGCTCTGCCTGGCGCGTGGTGCATTCAACACTTCCATCTGCTGTGGGTGGCGAGACCAGAGCTACCCAAGACTGCATGATTCCGCCAGTGGCATGCCGTGCCAGGGTTTCCCCCACAGCGGCTCACTGCTCTCCTTCACTGCAGAGATGCTGCCGACTACTCTCTGACCCGTGCACCGACAACAGGTAGTCACTCCCCTTCCTCCAAAGCCCAACTAGAGAGGAGATGTGGTCTACTGATCAAGCGCCCAATATGCTATCAGGGAATCCAAAATCGAATCCTGGCTTTTCCATCTGGCCATTGTATAATCCTGGGCAAATCACTAGCCCAATTTTCTATGAGAATTTGGGCCCCTGGAAACTATACAAATGCACGTCCTCGCTAATTAGTTTCCAATTTGTTGAATAGTGCCAAAACATCTAATTCCGCCACTTCAAGCTGCTATTGTAGAGAAACAGTATAGTAGGTTAGGAGTGAAACAGTGACTTTTTTTGCTTCATGATGGGAAGTTATCCTGCCCGTTCAGACGTCGGAAGCCACGTGTACACATCGAGTTTGCCACCTGGCATTTTTTCTGCTCCAACACCTGTTTTATCAGAAGTTTGTGGTTTTAGATCCGACAGGGCAGACCACAGGCGAAATACCACAGCGTCGCAGACGAATGGGCGGAACACCTCACAGATGTACTTGGAACTTGCAGGAAAATACACTTTTTCCCCCACAGCGCCCCCTTATTTTTCTCTGTCACATTCCACAGGCGAATCCGCCCCATGAGAGTTTATTAACTGGGTCCTCGTGTGCGTTTCCTTTAAAACAGGAAGCCAGACTGAAAGACCAAAGTCCGCACAAGAGTGCCTCTACTTACCTGCAACTGCCCTTTGTTTCTTACAGCAGCAGGTGCACGAACTTGCCCATCTTGCATAAACATAACATGTATTTGTAAAGCACATGTTCACCTCTAACGGGGTATCTTGGCGCTGAATAACAGATGTTTATTGTTACCCAACTCAATGGAAGTCATTTTATCGACCTCAGATGGATGAAAGTAGACACGCCGGGATTTGAACCTGTGACCATGAGGTCAAAACACAGGCACCTGCAGTGGATGCTTCAGTCCACTGACCCACCAGACCCGTCTCTTTCCCACCGAGGCAGCATCGCAGGGTGCTGAGGAGAGGAAGAGGTGACAAGACAAGATAGGCGAGTGCGTGTGACAGGGCCTGGGCCAGCTGGGCGCCCATGGCTTTTAAAGTCTCCTTGCTGAGACAAGCCATATGGTGCAGGTGGGGGTCAAGGAAAGACCGACCACACTGCAGACGTAAGTTGGTGAGACTAGGTGAATGCAGGCAGAGAACATAGATTTAAGTTAGCAAGACTTAGTAAGTGCAGACGCAGAACTCTGCAGACATAGGTTGGTGACACTAATCCAGTGCAGGCACACAACATTTCAGACGTAAGTTGGTGACACTAGGCCAGAGCAAGCACAGAACATTGCAGACGTAAGTTGGTGCCATTAGATCTAGGCAGACACTAAACATTGCAGACGTAAATTGGTGAGATTAGGTCAGTGCAAGCACTGAGCATGCAACAATGGCTAAGTCCATTAGAAGTGCAAAGCTGGAGTCCCTGGATGAAATATCAGCAGGACGCGCCGCGTAAACAATAATTAACCAGACTCTAATGAATGCCAAAGAGGCCGAGAGACCTTGCTGTCAGATCGCCATCAGGGCGCCATTTTACTTCCAGAAGCGTATTTAGTGTAAGCACAAGGGACTCACTTTTTTTTAATTTCCTGGAACGGACAAGGACAGCAAACAATCATCAAAGGCTAAATTGACTTTGAGGCGATTTACCCAGAAGCCGTAGTTTCAGATCTAAACACTGAAGAGAAAACTCAGGCTGTGGCCAGCGAAGCCAGTGCAAACTCAAAAGTGTGTTACTTCAAGAAGGCCGCAGAGCATTGTGGTAGATGTAGTCCTTACATTTCTACATTTTCATTTAATCAGATGATTAGTGGTGAATTTTCTTCTTGAACTTTAAACACTTGGCTTCAACTTTCAGATAGTTACTCTCATGATGTAAATATGTTATGGGACGGGACATGTCGAGGCCTTCAGCAACAAGGCCACATAAATAAAAGACAACCCCTCCCCCCTGCATAATTCCCCACACTTCACCCCCACCAAGACAGTCAGAGACCACACCTTTGGAGATTTTACAATCTCTGGCCTGGTTTATTAAAATAACTCAAAACATAAACCGTATGCAGCATCATAGAGGAACAACATTTTTTAAAAAATGTGCTTGATTTATACATTTGCCCCTACATTTTTAACATAGCCAGCTATACATTGAGGTAATTAATCCCTGTACCACCACAACAATCAACTTCAGTGAACCTGTACCCAGGTCATGCTCAAATCTGATGATCGCTCTTACACAAAAAAATGCCTAAGCTTCTCCTTTCAAATCTATTTATACGAAATAGTGCAACTTATTTCCACGCCAGAGGCCTGCTCACACCAGAGCGACCTTACCTAGGGCACACACCACACAGCTGGAGAGACATTGTGCAAACGGGCCACGCCTTGGTCCCAAGGCACAGACCGCATCCACCAACCCCCAAGGGCCAAGGTAACCAAGCGCATGCGCAGCCCCGCTGACACGGATATGGAAAGTGTATTATTTGAGAAAATGCGCAGGGTGATCCGGGAGGTCCCCGCCAGCCATGAGCTCACCCCACTCCAGTAGGACAAAAGACATCTGGATACTTGAAAGAACGTCCAAGGCAAAAAGGAAGTCAGGGACAGCACAACTAAAAGAAAGCGCACAGTGACATGTCTCCTTTTTGTGCTCCCATTCCACTGTGCTGCAATATGGCGATCACTGTAGTGCCCTTAAGAGAGCTGCCTGCTAGGTCAGTGCAGAAGCTAGCATCCGATCCCAGGTGTGAACAGATGGTGACTCGGTAAGAAACACAAACCACCTTTCTGCTCTGGTTTCTCGTTTTCACGGTAGTTTGATTTCTATGCACAGGGTCATGATGTCCGAAAGAAAGTGAGAACAGACTATTAGTGTGAAAAGTATTTTAAAAATCTAGAATATAATTACTGCCAATACCCTAGGCTACTGTGAAGAACCCGAGCAGTGCCAGGCATTTTAAGATCTGGCTTGACACCAAAGCTTCCTGCATGTCCTATTATTACCAAATTTGTCAAACTTACAAGGAATGGTCATCAGCCTCTGCCCAAGAGAGAAGAATTCTATTTTTCCCCTCACTTCCTTATTGGCTGCCTGGTGTATCATTCCGCTACCGTGAAGTCCTCCTGCTTCATCGAGTGAGGCTTTTTTTTTACATCTCAAAAGCGACGGAATCAATCAACACATTTTAGTCATGCGTGCATTTTAAACAGAAAACTATCTTTTTTTGTTATTTTTTTTCTCTGTAGCATGATTTTATAATGTTTTATTCAGAACTCTGACTTTCCCAGCTAGATAGTTCCAAATACACTGATAAACAAGTATAGACAAAACCAACAGCAATGGCTTAAACATGCCAACCCGGTAATGCAGAAAGGGCCTTGGAAAACTTTAGCAGATTAGAGACAGATTTATTGGTCTTTTCTAATGTTTTTCTTTATGGTGCACAAAAGGATCTATGGTGCTGGCCCCTGGCCAGACACAGTCACATTAGGGCCTGGATACAGCTAAACGACTGCCCTGGTATCTAAGCATAGGTAACAACTCTGAGCCAACTACCTCTAGGGGTCCATGGCCATAAAAGGCACCCACAAAAAGCTGCCTTTCCTTATCAATTTAAGAAAAAAAGGGGTCCACCTGTTGTAGGTAATCTAGTTAGAAGTATGTCCAACTGAGTGAAAAAAACAGTGTACCTCAAGATTCTTAACGGTACTGACGGCAGAGATTACTAATTCCCTATCATACGGGCACGAGATCATGTTGGGAACTAATAGCACCACATTTAATAAATTAACAAAAATCTTAAAACGAGCATGGCGCGTGCCAAGATCTTCATCACCAGCTCCAGTCAGGATTGAACTTGGCCTATCAGACCATCATGGCGTCGAGGCCGGCGCGTTCATCAAGCTCTGTAACAGACTGCACAAGTTTCGGGAAGGCAGTCTGGAGGCAAGACTCTGGAAAGAAATATCGACCAGCCCAAAACACCGGCGCCACCTGAAACACTCCCTGTTGTTACTTAGTGTCGCGGAATACTGGGAACAAATCCACCCTAGAAGGTCTTAAAATCGGTCGTCAAGAGAAGAGTCCGGCCCTGGTCTTTTCATTCTGACATGGCCAAATTGTACAGAAGGAAACACGCCTGGGTGGTTATTTCTGACTTCAAACTGGGGGTCGAGTCCTCCTACCTATCAAGCACGTATGCATTTTTTGGAAGCTAAAGTTTACAGCACTGAGGATGGGGGAATGGACTTTCTTAAAGTACTCAACCGAATGACGGCATCCCAGAGTTACCATCGAATGCAGGGAGTGCGGCTATCAGTCTGTGCATGTCCTGCATTGCTTAACCCCTCCCATGCTCGTGACGGAACCGTTCCATCACGAGCCTCGGGTGGGCTGTGCTGGTGACGGAACGGTTCAGTCACGGCCCGCTCGCTGCACCTGCGCTGACGTTCTAAAGAGCGGGCGGGGCAGTGACGGAACTGTTCCGTCACAAGCACAGCTCACCCGCTGGCCATGATGGAGCGGTTCCGTCACGAGCACGGGAGTGCCGCGTGGCCCCGTCTCCCCCTTAGCGCTGCGGCTGGATTGGCCGCCGCAGCGAAGGGGTTAACGACAGAAACACCTTGCTGCGGGGTGAATGGATCAAAATCTGAGCGCGAGCACGCCGACAGGCTATATATAATAGCTGTTATGAACTCAGAAAGCACGATGCTCAACATCGGGTTTACTAAATTTGTGCGGCCAAAAAACTTGGGAATAACAGGGCCGAAAATTCCTCTGGCCCTTGCAGCACAACCATGCTGCCTCTGGATCCATTTACGATCCCTTGACCGGCCTGCGACATTTACTTGAATACTGACTTTTTTCCCCCAATTTTATTTACTCACAAGCTCTTACCTTAGAACTTTTCAGAACATTTACGCCAGGCTTGCTCCGTGCCCGACTTTAAAAATGAAGCTACGGCCTTTTGAAATCCTAGGTTCCGGACATTATCGCCTATTAATCAATTCCGGGACATTCTATTGAGCACTTTCTTTTCAACAATCCGTCCTTTAAACATTTGTATACATGAAATATACGTTTTTTTAAAATTGCTATGGTTTTAAGTAATCAAACAAAGATCAATTGAATTGGATTCTTAATATTCTTATATAATCTAATAATAAAAAAAACTCAACGTGGCCGCCTGGATGCTGCGTTTTTGTAATGCTGTAAATAGGCGTTGCCATTCCTCCCCAGTGGCACGCCATCGCCTCAGAATGAGAACCACCAGGTATGTGGAGCTGGTGACCGCCAAGTAGCAGGCGGATGTCTGCAGAAGGTTTAAACCCCACGTCGACCACCCTGCGCATTTCATCCCCCCACATTAGGCAAAAACCAGATAAATTCACCATGCAGCCACACGAAAATCTTGCACGCTGACATTATATTTGCCAACATTAGAGATGAGGAAAGTTTTGTAGAGATATTCGGGGGGCTTTATTTTTCCCACCGACTTCATTGTAGTGATGGCAGTTTGAGGTGTGAAGGAATAAAAAGGCCCTTTTTTACTTGCTAAAAACGGGGAGTCTCCCGCCAGACTCGGGCGTGTTATCACGTATGTGGCATTTGAGGATGGAGTGGTGTCCAAATCTCGCTACACCTGTGGCGGCAAGAGGTCACAGCCTGGGACCCGTCATCACCTAGGAATCTGGACTTTAATGCCCAAGGCAGGGCAGTCTCTGGGCTTGGGAGGGGTCCTGTTTGATTTGGAGAGCCGCTCGCTTTCCCTTGCGAAAACAGACTTCATCATAGCCACGAGATGTCGAAATAAAAATACTGCACACGCTGCCTTTTTCTGGACAAACTGGATGTGTAAGCGGTTTTAGACCGACCGCGTGTGAGAAGGCGATTCTACGGAAGCCTATCAGGACCATAAATGTAAACAGCAATGCAGACAAGAGCCCTCCACCCCCACCTCAAGATACTAGACATCCTGCTTTACAGTTGTTGAAACAAGGGAGTAACATCTTAGGAGCCTCCTTCAGCCCGCCATCTCTTTATGTTACTGAGTTACTTGGTTACTTGGTTTGCACTGAAACTGCAGTTCACCCCTGCTGAGCTTGCCACACTGTTCACTTCCATGACGACAGCCCCTGCTAACAAGGCTATGCTCCAAATGCAGTTTTCATGTGACAGCCATGTTATACAGTGACCATAATAAAAAAAAATGCTTTTATTTCACAATGCCTCGGGATCTGGGCGGAAATTAACATTACTTGGCTTCTTGTCCTGATTTTTGGGCAAGCAGTGACTGCATTCCCACAGGAAGCGATCCTCACAAAGGTCAATTGTTAACTTAATCTAAAAAAACGTAGAGAAAGTTTGGACCTCAAGGTTAACAACCAAACATCATTATTGTGATATTAGGATAGTTTGTGGCAAGCGCTTTTTCCCGCACTATTTTCCACAGCGCTTGAATCCTGCAATGGCAGAGGTCCGTGCACAGACAAAAAAGACGACCAAACACTCAAAGCCACCGCAAAGTCACGTTTCACAACATGACAGGCAAAGGTTGAAGGTACTGAATCCATATTCACTGGGTGACATCAGCAGCCATTCCCAGAGCCAGGTTCTCTACAAAATAGAGACATTTAATGTAAAGACAACAAAAACAGACTTCATTGTAGACCGCTAAAATCATCACAGAAACACTTCCAGCTACAAAATATTGGTATGAACTTAACCCATACATCAGTCTATATTTTAGAAGTCTGGGGCCATCAAACAGCTTCCTTCTTCTGAAACTGGAGTTATCCGGGTTCTCTCAAACCAGAGTTATCCGGGCTCTCTCAAACCAGAGTTATCCGGGCTCTCTCAAACCAGAGTTATCCGGGCTCTCTCTAACCAGAGTTATCCGGGCTCTCTCTAACCAGAGTTATCCGGGCTCTCTCTAACCAGAGTTATCCGGGCTCTCTCAAACAGAGTTATCTGGGCTCTCTCAAACAGAGTTATCTGGGCTCTCTCAAACAGAGTTATCTGGGCTCTCTCTAACCAGTTATCCGGGCTCTCTCAAACCGAGTTATCCGGGCTCTCTCAAACCGAGTTACCTGGGCTCTCCTAAACCGAGTTACCTGGGCTCTCCTAAACAGAGTTACCTGGGTTCTCCTAAACCGAGTTATCTGAGCTCTCCTAAACCGAGTTATCTGAGCTCTCCTAAACCGAGTTATCTGGGCTCTCCTAAACCGAGTTATCTGGGCTCTCCTAAACCGAGTTATCTGGGCTCTCCTAAACCGAGTTACCTGGGTTCTCCTAAACCGAGTTATCTGAGCTCTCCTAAACCGAGTTATCTGGGCTCTCCTAAACCGAGTTATCTGGGCTCTCCTAAACCGAGTTATCTGGGCTCTCCTAAACCGAGTTATCTGGGCTCTCCTAAACCGAGTTATCTGGGCTCTCCTAAACCGAGTTATCTGGGCTCTCCTAAACCGAGTTATCTGGGCTCTCCTAAACCGAGTTATCTGGGCTCTCCTAAACCGAGTTATCTGGGCTCTCCTAAACCGAGTTATCTGGGCTCTCCTAAACAGAGTTATCTGTGCGCTCCTAAACCATATATGACCTGTGATTTTGCTTCTTGAAAAGAAGGCCTTCCTCAAAAAAGGCGTTGCAAAATCTGAAATGGTCCACCTCAAGCCAGGTTTCAGATCCAAGATTGTTGGCCCTCATAAACAAACACTGCTTCCAAGCCTCAGGGAAGAAGGCAGCACTCCAGAGGCGAAGGGAATTCCAGTTCCACCCCGAAACTGGCTCAAAATCCAGCAGAGGTGTTCCAAGCTGGCACCCGGTGCCACCTTGCTGCGTCGTGCCAAGGCAATCGCATCCGCAGCGGCACACTTGCTCTCAGCAGTTCAATTTGCGGCTTTCTTCGGGCTCTTCATCTGCTCCTGAATATGCAGCAGGATAAATGTTTATGCTGTTTACTCTACTCTGCTTTGTCTCAACAAACTCGCTATGAAACGACAAATACAGCTGCGCGCCGGTCGCCCGCGACAGCCCCGCTCCGGCACCACCGTGGCGCAGCAAGCGCCTTCCCTGGCGTCGATAAATAATTACGCTGACAATTAGCTCATTAACATCAAACTACCTCGTTAGCGATTCTCAAACGAAGTACTTCCTGGAAGGGTGAGAGGAGCTTAATCCATAATAAGGTTGGCCAAGGACTGTGGTGCGACATTGAACCCTTGGCTGGTGAAGCCTCATCCACTAGGCCTCGCTGCCCCAAGTCCACCAGCCACAAGGGTCTGCCACATATTTAGTCAGTGCCATGCCACTTGAGGCAGCTTAAGAGATGGGTCGACTGTCCAATCTTTCAGCGGTCAAGGATTGGTCGATGTTGGTTCATGCCTTGGCCGGCCATCAAGCTATTTCTACACAAGATGAATTGAATAGATCTACTGCATCTCAACGGCAATAGTTTACAAGGTGAGTGGTCAACATGGAAACTTAGAATGGAAGTGGTCTCGTGGACCCATGGAAATAGAGTCTCTCCACCTTCCACCTTCCACCCCTCAGTCGAACAATTCAGGAGCCTTACTCATTCAACCACCAACCACTACAGGTCAATCTTCTCAGAATGGGGAAGACCCCACTTATAGTGCCACCGGGAGTATCTCATGGTGGACCTGCTAATCCACCATTTAGACCAGACAACACAATCCGACTAGCCTTTCCTGCAGTCCACCCGGAATCGTCTTGAGCCAATGCTCCTTACATAGGAAGGCCCTGCAAGCGGGGACCACTTTAACCCCTTGCATGCTGCGCACATTTTCGCCCTGTGCGGGTGATTTGAATACTGGGCGGGATTCGGACGGCCCCCGGCCGTCCTCCGCACCCGCCCACCGTGACGTCGGACAGCCAGGGGCCGTCCGAGGCATGCAAGGGGTTAAACAGTGTTTATTCGGTGCCTTTGCAGCACAACAAATGCAATAGAAACCCTAGTACTGGAGTCATGGGTCCAGCTGCACCTGTGTACATTGAACGAGGGGAGCCCGGATGAGGCGGAGAGAATGTCAAAGAGTGCCAACATCAGCAGAAGAGTGTAGTACCCGGAAGTCAAGCTGTTCCAAAAAAGACAACTGACCCTGACTTCAACGCAGGGGGACGCTCGGACTAGAGCATTGCTAAGATCCCAGACACATATCCTAATGGTAGGAGGAGGTGGTCAACCACTACACATTCTAGAACGTAAGCGCGTCCATGGAGTGGTCAGCATTGCAAGTCTTCAACTTGCCCGTTATGTAACGTCGACAGATTTGTATAGTGGTGTGTAGCCTTTAGTATGGGCTTGCAACGCTTTTGGAGTTCAGGATACCGTCACGCCCTAGTTTCCATCACAAACTGGGGTTGCATAGGATCATCAGCAATGTGGGTGCAGTGAATGTTTTGCATATGGTTGGTTGCAAGCACGGCGTAATGGTTAACTCGGTTCGCAGTGCAGCTGGACGGCCATTCGTATAAAACACATTCGCTCCATTCCAAACAATCTGCGGTGGTAGAAGTAGATCAGAAGTCGAGAGATTACATAAAAGGGATGCTCTGATTGAGTCCATATGGAGAAAGAGTGGAGCCAAGGAAAAGGCCAACTTATGTTTTTGAGAGTTCTTGCTGTTCTTGGCCAGAGTAAAGAACAAGACTGGATGCCGGAGACGTGTGGGAGAGGCGGAGCTGCCAGGACCTGCCCAACGATTCGAAAACACCAATAAGAGAACTCGGAAACAGGACATCGTGGCACCAGATTCAAGCACCTACCCGGTGTCACTTACACAGACTTCAAAGTACATGAAGGTTTCAACCAGAAGGAAGCCGGCCGTGTGAGGAATGACAAACGATAGTAAACCTATAGTATTTATAGGTACAACCAGAGTAGGAGAGGGGACAGAGCCCTTCCATGCAGGTGCAAAACGAGGGCTTGACTCCACGTGCAAGTGGAAATGGAACATAAACACCTGTATCTGTTACTGCAGAGAAAGGAAAATAGAGAGAGACCCCCGTCTTCCTCTTGGACTATAACGAGAAGAACAAAAAAATATATGTTCTGTAGGTGGAGGCAGGTGAAGGCAATAGGACCCGCCCCTGTACATCACCTGTAGGTGCATGTGGACAAGGAACGAGGGTATTGCTCACATGGTGGTGCAAAAAGATTAAAGAGGGGCGGTCCTACCCATAGGGGTAGATAGAGGATGGAGGACCACCACCACCTGTCGGTATTGGCACAGGAGGAAGTTGGATCCCACCCTACCCGTAAGAGAAGGAAGGAAGAGCCTTCAGTCCATGAGCGCGCAGGTGGAGATGGAAAGAAGATGCCAAAACTCTACCTCTACTTGGAGAGGAGTGAAGTTCCTTCTCTTCTCATTGCAGGAGGTGCAGAAAAGTGGACCATCGCTACCTGTAGATTTAAGGGTTGAAGGAACGAGGTTCCGCCCTCACCTCTTCTGCATACAAACTGACCACAACTGCATCATTAATGTACACATCCACGTGGAGAAGACAGCAAAATTATCGCACTGACCGCCATCTCAATGAAGAGGTGCGCTAGTGCCCCTATGAAGGCCGCTCGAAGACACACCAACTCCGAAACATACCCGCAACCATTCGGAAAGAAGAAAGGCGGCAAAACTAAAAGAAGATTTGCTCAAGTCTAAGAGGTAGGTAAGTGAATTTGGAATCCAGCAGCGAAACTGAGATTATCACCCAGGATAGGGAGCAGGATGCGTGTTAGAAGAAAGACTCGAAGAGCCTGACAGAGGGACAGGGCTCCCTGGGAAGCGCAGTCTGAGGCCACATCGCATCGCCTCCCCAACTACTCCGACTTAACTCCACAGTGATGGAGGTCAGTGGCAAAACAGATGACTAATAACACTCTGCTTCGTTAACAGACTAGAAGTTCACTCGGTCACATTACTAACTCAACAGAATGGATTAACTCCTAGATCAAAATTTTCATCTGTGCGCTGTACCCGTTTATTACCCACCTCCCTACTCCTTCAGGAATCGCAGAATTAAACATACCCAGTAAGTGGTCACTACCATGAGGTAATGCAATAAGGTCCACCCATTTATTGATGACCTAAGAATTGGATCTTCACCACATCGCAATATATTTATAATTTCAGAGGGTTGTTCCAAAAAGGCAGGGGTCAGCCTGCACTGGACACCTTTTGGCCACTTTCCATACACAGTGGCCAAATGGTGGGATGAGAGAATAAGAAATTACAAAAGAAATGTCACAAGCCAATGCTGTAAGCATTAGCACGTACTAGACAATATCTGGTCTGATGAAAGATAAGAGAAAAAGGAAACTCGGTGTACATTAATTACTTGGGTGAAATATTCTGTTGGCTTCCACCCTAGGCTTCGGATATGCACCTTTATGGCGGGTAGCAAAAGTTCCTGAGATGGAGCAAAGAAGTTATCGGTGTGAATCCAATATAACATAGAATGACTTTAGAATTAAAGTTAAGAGCCTTTGCTAATTCTAGAAACCATGTGCACAGGGAGGTGAGGGGGGGGGGGGGCTGCTAACAGTAGGCAGCTTTGCTGAATATTCCAAGGCCAGGTCCCAAAAAAACGACGCCATCTTGTGAAAATGAAACAAAGCAAATGTGGTCTCTTACAGAAAATTACAACTCTTGAAGCGCGAATCAATTACAGGCAGATTTCAACGTTTGGTGGAGTATCAGGAGACTGACTAGGGTGGGAAGCAACAACATTGTTACATCCTCAAATCTAATATATCTATTTCCTGGATTATTTGAAAACTGCAGAGAGGCCGGTCCAGCTGAAGGCTCTCTGGCTCACATGTCAAACTCAAACGAGGGGCTTGAGGTGGTCTCCAAAATTTGAGGGGGATTCAACAAAACATGGACTAAGGCATCCATCATTTTCAGATTCTTCAGCCCATTGGCCGCTGTAAGGGGTCTGGGAACAGCAGCAGCTTTGCATGTCCATTTGGTTCCAGACACCTCGACTCAACGCAGTCTTCGAGAGGTCTATACGAGCAGGCGCTTCCAAGTGCGGATCTTGGGGGTCTTCTCTCTTTCTAGCCAAGGCTTTCAGTTGTACGGGGGTGCAGAGATCATCATTTTCCCAATGGTCAAGGATCTCCCATAGCAACAGACTCTGGTATAAAGGCAGTTGCAAGATCGCCCACTTGTCAGACGACGTTTCTGTACACGCACAGAGTCAACCTCAAGCTTGTCACAGGTGTATACATCCAGGTTTCTGCATAAAGCCTGGAAATGTTGTGCTCCTCAATGCCTGGAGTGTACTTTATTTCCGAAATAGAGGCTTGCGGAGCACAACCTGTTCCAATTTTTCTCCCCATGGTTGTTAATTAAATTTATTTATTTATTTTTAAATAGCTCTCCTGAAGGCAGTTAGATTTTCATATCTTGGTACTTTCTGCCCGGATGTTGAATGGGATAGACAACTGCTCAGGGGCAAAATATACAGGAAAAGGAGACAACAACAAAATGGACTTACCAATCCGCATAAACCTGATTCTCTGGAAAAGAAGAGCGTAAGTGCTGCATGTCCCTGCTGGGACGCCTGCTGAGCCGAGACAAGGGATAGCAGAACGTGCATGGGACATAGAGGTCCCGACTGACGTCCAAAGAACCAGAACTCACTCTGAGAATCTCCATATAGCCTAAGGAGCCGGAGGATTGAACCTAATAAGGGAATATGGGGCTGTAGGCCGAATGGGCCACCTGAATCTTCCAGTCCTTACAACTCAGCTGACTCACAGCAGTTTTCACTTCAGCAAACAACGTTGTGCACACCAAAGCCCCCCCAAGTTTCCCAGCTATAGAAGCTTACGTACCATTCTTCCAGGTGCTTTCCTACACTCAACAGCCGAACCTTTACCACACCTAGAACCAAAAAGTGAAATTTTCCCTTGGACCAAGAAGCAGAAGGCCCTTGACCGCCATCTAAGGCAAAAAGTAATCCAGCCCAATTACCAAGAAAAACCTTCAAACCCCCACTCACTTTCCAGATACCGCTTGACAATGCCCCAACGTAAAGCCAACCCCAATATTAGCAGTTGTCTCCATTTCTAATGCCCCATCTGCAAGTATGAGCACTTTATGAAGTACACACAAAAACAGTCGCCATCATTTCCTACTTCAACCAACTTCCATGAAATTGGCTCATTCACGAGGTACCATGGATGACCAGAGAAAGAACTCGTACTTCCTTCTACGCCATGTGATGGTGGGACCGCTCAGGCACTTACTTTCTTCCTGTGTGGCACTGTTTTACCACTTGAGCACGTTAAAGTAAACCGACAACTACTGGCCGAAGGCAGAACATCAAAACCATTCCTCCATAGTCCCTACTGCAATGACGCTCAACCCATTACGACTCCGACAATCCTCTTAGGCCCGAGTAATCTCTCGCTGGCTCCGCTCCAGTCCAGATCCCGACTTGGCAACAACGCGATTTCCACGGTCACCATGCCCGACTGGCAAGAGACCACCAACCCCGTCTCCAGCGCATATTGACTCAGCGAGCTAATGATGCCGCAGGGACGCAGGCCTCCTTGCAAGGCTGATGTCAACGTTGAACGCTTTCCAATGCATAGCAAACACATCAGACCAGCTCGCGGCCACGATGAAGTGCCCCCAGACAGACATTTCAATCTCTCTGGTAAACACGGCTACTCTTTGGAAGTCCCTTTTCAAGAGTCATTGGACGACGGCGACAGCTGCCCGCGACGGATGCCAAACAATGGCTTGTATAAAGAAATCCAAGAATGCGCTGTGCGCCATAGGGCTATGAACCCCCACGGGGCGTGCCTGAACTAATGCCTCTTTACAGCAGGGGAGCGAGCGGATTGGTAGGGTAGAAACAGAGTCAACCTCGTGGTCGGCGCAATGAGCCTCACACTGGCCATTTGGGTACCCTCCCACCACCTCTGTAATCAAATAGACCACATTATTTGTTTCTGGGAATTGTTATGGGATACGTTTACAATTCACAAAAATGCAAGGTTAAAATCAGAGGCCAGCTTCGTATGGTACAAATAAATTGAATAGAACACATGGGTGGGTCGACGTGATGCCACACGCAAAGACTCTGGGGCAACAAAAATGGTGTATGGGGGAGTGCACAAACTACCATCAAACAAGAACCCTGTGATGGTGGCCCCACAAGGCCAAACTGGAGCTCTAAATATTCAGATGCAAACACCCCTCCTCAAGCTCCACGTGCCTCAAATGTGAGAAACCAGCAGTTCTCATGGAATCTGTCAAGCTTTTCTTGGGAACTCAAAATCCACCCGGCCCAAACACAGAACGAATACGTTCTGCAAATAATGTACCTTCCTCTGCCCTAGGAGAAATGTTTGCAGGTGCAAACATGGAAAAATGCATCCCTAGTGCTTCTACCCAATACAAAGGGTGGTACCCCAAAAACCAATTCTGCTAACCAGAATCTCCGTGCTTAACACTATGCACCTAACTTGAAGAGCTGGGAGGGATAGTAAACTGGCACTGTGGAGGGGGGGGGGGGGGGGGGTCTTATTTTCCACAGTACCTTTCGTGAAGGAAGTTGTGTGGGGAAAGGGGTTGTAGCAGATGGAAAAACCTTAAGTGTCCCAAATCTCGACCTTTTAACCTTGAGTTTCACTACCCCACAGGACAACCTGCGAGTTGCCAGCTTCAGTCCAGTAGCACCCATCATTTCCATGCTCCAAGTATCGGCCATGACTTGCCACACTGAAGCCGAACCTTCCCCGCCCCGGCGGGTCCTAGTACACTGCTTTCACCTGAACAAACACACCAGTTCTTGCTCCTACTGATGGGATGTAAGGTAATGTGGATTTGTAGAGCGCTGCATGTCACACGCGAAGGTACCCTAGCGCAGTGATCACCTGCCGCCCCCTGCTGGTGGCGCCCCACACACCCGCTAGCCTTAAATTCTCTTAGTAAACGCGCTCAGTGGGTCAGAGCCTTCAGAATCCATCCTATCCAGTCATCTCCTGAACAAAGTTCCTCTGCAAACATTATTTTGCATTGTAGCATTTGTACAGCACTTTCCTACCCCTCAAGAAGCCACAGGGCGTTTTGCAAATGCGTGTCACACAGAGATCAGATTGTGGCAAGCTGGTTACATGGATTCCAATACTGCGGGGCTCATGCACCCCTTCATCCTTTCAAGGTCGGCAAAAGGGAGACAACTAATACCACTGCCACAATGTAACACAGAAACTGACATCTCTTAACATCACAATGAGCCACAAGGTTCTAGCAGGAAGAGCATCACAAATTCTGTCACAATTAGCTAGAAAATGAAGGGGAAAACCAAGTGTAACACCATTTCCGGGCAAGCGAAACAACACTGAGGTGTGCCACTTTCTGTGGACGGACTCTGCCCACGGTGTGGCAGTCCAAGGCATTTTAGGACAAAGTAGAAAGACTGAAAATATCAGCTATTTAGAGGCTGTGCTCTTTGCAATATTTGGGAAGATTTTAGAAGCCCATAAAAGATATTTGGTGAGCTCAGGAGTTTAATAGTATTTTTAAGTTTGAAGGAATTGTTTACGTACTCACTGGGACTACTTGTATCTCAATCAGAGTCGCTGTTTGAAAGCTGACGTCACTCCAATGCACAAAACCTACTTTAAGGAGACATTAGGGGGTATACAGCCGTACCAGGTATCTCTGGAGCAGCATCAGGTATTTCAGGGGTCTTACCAGCGGCCTTCCACTTTAAATTAAAATAAATGCATGTCCCGTATTTGGGAGTGAGGGTTATAGGAGCGTGCATACTGGTGAAAAGTTGTGTAAGCTCACATTTACCTCTCTTGTGGTACTAAATTACCAATAATTGAAGTTATTATATTTTTTTACGGCGTTACCTGTTGTGCTGCCTCCCCTGGTTCAGGAAGTATTAAAGATCCATGAACAATGCTCCAGGACAGGTCAGCCAAAGGCTGCCGCCCTCTCTTTATACTTCATTTAAACACATGGAAGCGAGAAGGGTTATTCATTAACAAATATTTGCACTTTCCTCAACCAGCTTTAATAGAGCTTGGCACAATTTTAGATTAAATAATGACTAAAAAAGGGAGTCTGTTTTTTTTTATTCCATGTGGCGCGATGCAAATAATTCACTCTACACTGACATATGCATTTCTTTACCATCTTTGCGGGCAGAAACACAGATTATAGTTTAGCCAGCCTTGTTTTAATATACTTTATTTTCTTGTGTTTGAAGTTTGGTTTGTTTCTTTAGAAAAGCAGGATGTTTATGGTATTTCTATGCTGTGGCGTTAAGAATGCCTCTAAAGGGGGCCAGTGTGGAGTCTGGGGGGGGTGGCAAAGAGTAGGGCAACACCACCATCCAGATGTGAGAGTACAATGGCTTAAACAGCGGTTCTGAAGTCATTTTTAAGAAAATAAAACCATTTCTTCCACAGGAGAGTGTTGGTATCAGGCTGTCTGTTTTGGGTTTTTTTTGCAATGTGTTCGGCCTGGAGGGAGAGGTTCAAGTTCAAAGTTTATTGTGTGATTACTTAAAATCATTACAATTTGCGAGGGAGAGGTTGGTGTCCAGGGTGAATCCACAGGACTTTGCATTCAGCGAGAGATGGGGTTTGAATCAGTCAAGGTTCATCGAGCCAGGTTTGTACAGTATCTTGTTTGTTGTTCTTGGCAAATAACATGAATTCTGTCTTGGTTGGGATGAGCTTTAGGTGGGCGCTGGACGTCCATGTGCAGATGATGTGCGAGCAGTGTCGAGGCCTTGGGTATCTGAAGGGGAGACGACCTTCAAGCAGAGTTGTGTCTCATCGGAATATTGATGAATCTTGATGCTGAATGCAACTAAAACCGCACTATGAGGGATCGAAATGTGAAACACAAGACCCCAACTATTTTTTGGGGGACACTTCCAAAACCTTCCCAAAGGTGGCAAAGTGCCCAGCCTAACAACTGGTCTTTTTTTGTCATTCTACTTTGCCCTAAAAAGTCCATGGATGTGCACCGTGGTCCTTCTACATTGGTGGTTATTTTCCTTCGTTGTCCTTCCTTGTCCGGGGTTGGGCCAACTTTTATTCCTGCTTCTATGTTCATGGCCAGCCCTGCTGTTGGATTTTGAAATCATGGTCACCCGAAGTTCAAAACGAGGACGTTCCTGGTCAGCTTTGCTCTCAGGATGCTTTGGTACGCCTGCCACCCCTGCCCATCCCCTGTGAGTCTCAAGGATTGAACTGCTACAGCCCTTTAACCCCTGTGCAAACAGAGACACCGTCTTTGGGGTTTACCATTAATGCCCTGAATGCAGGGAGATGGATGCCACAGACTTCCATGGTAATGTGGCACCACAGCGGCACAGCATGCCCGCTCTAGGCACCTTCTTTAAGTTATTCAGGGCTCCTTTCAGTGAACTCCACAGGCCCCAGAAATCCAAATTATATCTGTGAGGACACAGGATGTCAAAGTGGAGTTTAAGATAACAGAGAATCCTCAGCACCACTGCCTCCTCTTCCTCCTGCCCTCCCATTAAAACTGTCCCTTCTGCTACGGTGGCCGAAGGTGGCAAACTAGAAAAGGGGAGGTGATGCTAACAGGAAGCAGTTTGAAATAATCCATTATCTGCTTGTTTCAAAGAAGGCAAACAACGAAATCACATCACTGTACTCAAACTCAACTGCAAAGGGAACGCTGGTCAAGGTTCGCCCGGGTACCCAATCTTAAGACCAGGTGGACCGGCTCGCCCAATTGTGTCCTCTAGCATCAGTTTTCAGGTTCCTCACTGGCAGAACTCAAATACTTATTTTTTTTACACATTGGCAAAGTAAAGGAAACTTAAAAATGAAAGGAAAACTAATAAAAATTGGATTTTACCAATTTCAAGCCCAAATACAATTACACAAAAATATCCATGATCACAAACTGGAAATATTTATAGTTTTAGAGTCCAAAATCCATAATGTGATAAGAAATGGCCAACCTCAGTACTTAACTATGGCTCACAAATGTGCTAAAGTCGGAATTAAAGTTGTAACAGAACACTAGCAGAAGCCCCAGTGACAGAGTCACAAATAGTTAATGCCGATATGTTGGGTACAAGGCTATTTGTGGCATGTCTGCATTATTGCAGGATATTTTAGGTTTGACATTCCTGTTCTAGAAATGTATGCATTTTAGGACTTGAAACATCTGAAAGGCAGAGGGGGAAATGGTCTGTCGCTAGAACAAGCACAAGAAACATTCTGCGAGGCATCTGGGCGAGAAGAAACGCGCAGTTGTAGCGCAGACCTGAAAACCACAGCTCGGAAAAACTGAGGCATCCGTGGTGGCCCTGGAACCCTGCAACGCACAGCTGGAATCAGAAGCTTTGAAGATTGCTGTCCTCACTGGAGGTTCTCTGCCAGGCCCTTCCATGCAAGCAGAGTTTACTGTCACATTCCTTCGGGGCTGTACTGAGAGTTCAGGCCGGAAGTGCAACCCTGTAGTGCCCTGAAGGCCAGTGGCGCGCCTCCGAGGAGCAGCACGTGGCCTTCGGAGCACTACAGGATTGCACTGCAGACATTCTAATCTAAACCCGAGACAGTCCGGTTTCGAGAGCTTTTGAAGTTGCTAATGGAAGATAAATGAGGGAGACAGGAGTGTTGATTATCAGCCAAGACATTAATCTAAGCAGCAAGTGGCCTAAAATAGCCAGATTCACTAGCCACGAACATGTGAGCAAAAAATAGATCAAGATAAAATCTAGGGTGGATGATTACAAAATGATGCAGTCTCGGTGCCGCCTGGTTTTAAAATAACTGACTTCTACGCGAACCACCCAGGAGCCATCAGAGGCGTGGCTTGTTAAAAAGTGATAACATCTATTCAGGTTTCTGGGCCTCAGATTTTCCAAAGTGAGCTCAGGGGTCGTGATCAGCAAAGCTGTGCCCCAGCTCGTGCTTTCACTTAGTGACCGGGCTCACTAGTTCACACAATGCTGTCCTAACGTAGGATTCCAAATGAAGGTGCCACGGCTCATACCAACAAACCGGTGTCTGGGCTCATGGTGTCAAATAATGCTCCTAGTGGAACGGCTCATGATTTCACGTGACAGAACTTTGGTGTATAAATTCACATCAATGCATGTTGAGTCCTGGGTTCACATAAATGTGCCCAGCTCATGGCTTCACAAAATAGCGCCCTACCATTCCACAACTACCATGGCTTAGCTTTTAGCAATCGTGTCGTCTGTCGTTTCAATGATGTGCGCCCTGGCTGAACCAGCATCATCACCAAATGTTGGTGATTTTCCCTCCATTAAACACTGCTAGACGTACTCAAGACATGGGCTCTGGTTACCGGGAGTCTGCCATATTGCCAGATCTGACGTGTGCCATTAAAGCCCTGGATTATGACGAACAAAGGGAATGGTATAGAAATCCTCCACCAAGAAAGCACCATCGGCCGAGCCCCGGCGCAGAGCGGAGCACCATCGGCCGAGCCCCGGCACGGAGCGGAGCACCATCGGCCGAGCCCCGGCACGGAGTCCCATCGACCGAGCCCCGGCGCGGAGTCCCATCGACCGAGCCCCGGCGCAGAGCGGAGCACCATCGGCCGAGCCCCGGCGCGGAGCGGAGCACCATCGGCCGAGCCCCGGCACGGAGCGGAGCACCATCGGCCGAGCCCCGGCACGGAGCGGAGCACCATCGACCGAGCCCCGGCGCGGAGTCCCATCGACCGAGCCCCGGCGCGGAGTCCCATCGACCGAGCCCCGGCGCGGAGTCCCATCGACCGAGCCCCGGCGCGGAGTCCCATCGACCGAGCCCCGGCGCGGAGTCCCATCGACCGAGCCCCGGCGCGGAGTCCCATCGACCGAGCCCCGGCGCGGAAGCTATAGAACTAGGGGCATTATAACATTTAAGGGTAAAGCCAACCATATAAGCTCAACCAGCAAGGCCTTCTGCTCCCAAAGCCCATCCATGTATCCCCCTCACAAATAAATACTGCCCTCGCCCCCCCGCTCCACACTCCATAGGATCATAATAAAGATGCCCTCCTCATCAGGGCTGGTGATGTGAAGTTCAAAAGGTCACCTCTAGGGAACTCGGATATGTTGCACACTATCCCCTCCACTGAGGGAAGATGAACCAGCCATGCCCAAATGAGGAGTTCTTTCTCATCACCTGGATCAAGCTGCGTGGAAGACACAAAATTCTCACCGAGCTCGCTTACTCTGAATTGTCTAGGAAGAAACGAGCAAAAGGACCTTACAAGACTGCTAGCGTGCAAACCAGGCTGGTGCCCCCTTCCTTTTCCATCCTAGGGCAAAATAAAGAGCACCCAACCCCAGACTGACCTCCATCAACCTGTACTAATTCATCAGCACCTTCGCCCGAAGAGGAGCTAGTGAACTCTAGGACCCGTCTCCCCAGCTTCTTGGCGCTAGTCCTGAAGCCAGGAAAGGCAAGTGGAAGAGGAAACTGAGCAGCTGGAGATAGCAGCAACAACGCACTGACCGATGAGAGGGGTGATCCGGATTGGCCGACTCACATCACCAACACAGGACTAGTCACTGAAGTGTAGTGACCCTGAGCAATGGATGAACTTTCACCTTAGCTCTTGCACCCACCATCCCATTAAAGATATCTCCTGGACAACAACCTTCAAGTCGGCTTCGATGAGCTATGCTCCACGAAAGTTGGCCGTGAAGAGTTAGAAATCATGGAGCTGCGTCTAACCACATCACTCCAGGTGCTCAAGAGCCCAGGGCAATATGACAAAATGTGCAAGACCTCTGAAACCTCTATGCGCTTTCTGCGCCAAGAGGGCCTTCAAAAACAACCACGCACTTGTGTCTTTACAGAGCAGAGTCAGGATGGAGGACTTTCTATAATTTGGCAATTGCCCATAATGCGGTCAGGGTCTATGAACTGGACAGTCCGAGCCGGGCACCACCTCGGGTCACTTCTACCACGCAATCACATTCTAGTTCTGTCTGAAAACTGCCAACAAGACCAAGAATCAACCCTAGACTTTTTCACAATTCTAATAGTACTGCCAAATGAAGCAAAAAAAACACATTAAACTGCTTAAGGAAAAAGATACTGTTGCACTACAAACCAGCGAAGGGTGGAGTTTCTCAAATGTTGCCTACAGTTTGTGGAAAGTTAACTTTCAAAGCCGGTCAATGGCTACTGTCACAGGACTAAGTACTCTGCCCTGTAGAAAAAAAAAAAAACATTGCCAAGATGCTAAGATTTGAATAAAGATTTTTTTTTAGCTTTGAAAATCTGTAGATATCCTTCTAAAGCAATGGCAGAATTCCTAGAAAAGTCAAACTGTTGCTTTAAATGGTGTGCGCCTATGATCTGTAGGGGTTTGGGAGACCATACCTTGAGAAACTCGCATACTGCACCACATCCAGGCCCAAAGTTTCCACATATCTTTTATTCTGAGGAAGTTGGTCTGTCCTCAAGTGGATCCCCTTTACACTATACAGGACTTACCCAGGGGAATTAATTTTGATAAAATTGAAACCGAAATAAAATATTGGGAAATTATGGTATATTACCAGTTTTTAATTCGGACCAATGGTAAAGCGGTAGATACTCGGCTCGGCTGCTTCGCCACATTTTTTGTTCAATGGAAAATAACTACGATAAAGAGGCCCAAAACATCTGGATTTTTTGGCGCTGCATACCGTTGCCGGTGGCGCCGCGCCCTATAAATGACAGGATGGTAGCTCCCAGTTTGTCCAACAGGACAGAGGAAGCGCTTGGAATGTCTTTGATCAGTTTAGACTCCCCGGAGCCAAGATGTTCAGTTGCTCAGCAGTCAGAAAAGATCCGCCAAACATCTTCTAGGGCGGCGGCCAAGTTTAGCAGGCCGCCCGCCTTCCCTGCGCTCCATCGGCCGTGGAGTTGGACAGGTCGCGCCGGTGTCTTCCAACAGTTCGGGATGCTATGAACCATGTTTGCTGTCTTGTTAGAACAATACTGAACCTAACGAAATATAGGGGATAGAGAAATTGTTACTCAATGTTGATATCTCAACTATCTTAACCAATAGAGGACCTGGGAGGAAAATGTATCCTTGAGTAAATATGGAGGAGCTGGGGTTTGGAGGGGAGATGGGGTGAGGAAGAAGCTAAGAGTACAAAAAACGAAGCAAGGAGGTGAACAATTAACTACAGAAGAATAGAGAGGGAGGTAGGTGGATGAAGTCAGACTTCAAAAGAAGGCAGAGGGAAAGGGAAGAAAGGCAGCTAAGGAGGGAGGGTTATGAGTTTACTAAGTACGTGGAATGGAGAACAAGTCCATCAGAAGATAGAACATAGAAAAGGAGTGCGAGCGGGCCAATGGAGTAGAAGAAATGGAGGGGGAGACAATGAGCTGATGGGAGGGAGAGCAAAATGCCAACTGGAGAATAAAGGATAAGGTGATTCATGGGGTGAGGTATTCAAGGCTATAGAGAAAGGAGAGTGAGGAAGAACCTAGGGAGAGAGTGGGTGGAGCCAGGCTAGCTTGAATTCAGTGGCACAGCAAGCAAGGTCTGGGAGTAAATACTCTTGGCCACTTAGGGTGAGCATAGCAACCACAACTATTGATGAAAGGAATGCTGAATAAATCATACATTTATCCCCAGTCAAGAGATCTGGGGTTAATCCATCATTATTTTGCCCACCATGCCACCCCAGTCTGGACAACCATATGCAAATCAGTCTTGACCCTGGTCCTCATGGGAACGGTCCAGGCCTCCCTGGACCGGATCGAGCATCCTGCGACCAGTTTCGGGGTATCACCCCTTATCAGCCAGGCTAGCTTGAATCTAATGGCAAAGTGAGCAAGGGACCCACGTCTGGGCATACCCTGCCAACTTAGGCCGATTGAAGCAAACACAAGATGATGGACAGAGCGCTGAAACTTTTCAAACACTCACCCTAGTCATCTGTTCTTTTGCACTTGTAACTACGTGGGCAGGGTGCGCCAAGACGTGGGTCCCTTGCTCACTGTGCAACTGGATTCGAGCTAGCCTGGCTGATGAGTGGTGATGCCCCCTGCTCTCCAGGGAGAGCAGGATGAAGACTGATTTGCATATGGCTGGGATCAAAACAACCTGGAATGGCATGGGGACCAAAAAAAACGCGATGGATTTAACCCAGGTCTGTGACAGGGGGTTGAATGTTTGATTTGTTCAGCATTCTGTCCATCATCTGTTCTTTTTGCAATACTCTGAAAATACCAGCAACAATACCCCTCCCCCGCCGCTTTTTAGACATCACTAATCCGCCTTCGGTCCGCTGGAGCCCCCCCAGGACCCAGGGTAGGAGAAGGGCCCAAGACAGCCCTCCAAAGACCAACCCCTTCCCAGCATGCCACATTGCCACCTGCCCGTTCATCACCACCTCCCACATTAGTCATTCCTGAACACGGGTCCCCGCTTTCGCTAATTTCCCTGGGGGGCGCCCGTCGCGCGACGACCGCATGTTAATAAATGACAATTAAGAGCAGAAGGCAGCTCTGGAGGCCGCGGGACCTCCCCGCCAAAAGTCCCGCTAATGAGGGTCCGGCGGGAAGAGGCCTCTCCCCGGGGGCACAATTAGCGGCCCCCTACTGCCAACTGCACCTACCCCGGAGATGGTACCCGACTCCAGGGTGGAGGCCTCTGGCAGGCGCGCCTGCGTCACCAAGCGCCCCAGGTGTGACCGCATTAGAAGCTGTGTGTGTGCGTGAGTGGGGGCAGGCGTCGAGGGTAAAATAGCACTGCGTGAATGTTTGAATTAATCAAAGGCTGGCACTCTCTGTGGTTTCTAACCACTCGAATTGCCCCGAGTTGTCCCAGGATGGGGCCTAAAGACTGAGAGAAAATGCATGGCTCCCAAGCGGCCTCGTGCCACGCAAAGACCATTGAAAGGAGGCCTGGCTTTTTGCCATCGGAACCGTGCATTCTGGGACATGTAGTCCGCTCTCGGGATGGCATACAAGAGTCGCCATGAAACCCGCCGCACGCTAAAAAGCCAGGACTGGTGAAAACGTGTCTCATGCTACGGGTGTTTGACACCTCTGGAAGTGGCGCAGTGACCGCCAGATTAGGACGGGGGAAGTAACTGACCACTCAAACTTCAGCGACAGTGCAAACTGTCCAAAGTGTTTAATGTTGCCTGAAATCGGAGTTTTCCAGCTGTATCACAAGTCTGCCCTCGCCACATTGTGTAGGCGTCTTACCCACAGAGCGGGCAGTGAACACTGTACCCATCCCGCCCTGGGCAGTGGCCACGCTGAACTTCAACCACACGGACCTGGATTGCGGAACAACCACTGCCCCATGGCAGCACGCGAGCCCAGCCCGCTCAAACCTAGGTAGCAGGCCCTGCGCAGTCAGGCCTCGGTGGAAGGTCGCCCTGGCCCAACACTCTAGTGCAGTCGCGCATCCCTGGAGACGTGTGCAGCGGAGACTCAGCCCTGCCCCCGTGCAGACCCAGGGGGTGGTATAGCATCCCTGGAGACGTGTGCAGCGGACACTCAGCCCTGCCCCTACGCAGGGCTAGGGGGACTGGACAGAGGCCATGCGCCCACTCAAACCTGAGCAGTGAGCGCGGAACACACCCAGATCCTGACAGTGGTACCCAGACCAGACTGGCGCAGAGGAGCCTGCATCCCTGCAACTACAAAGGGGGGGGGGGGGCAGCTTGTGTAGGAAACCCAACGAGATCCTGGCACTAGTGCGAGGGTGCGCAGCCAATCAAAACTGCCCAAACCCAGGGGAACCGGTTCCCTGGCCCGGCTCAGAAACAACCGGCCTTTCTTCCGCTCCCTTTGTTAAACAGTGCTGCTGCGGTTGCAAAACTGGACGGGGCAAGGGAGGGGAGAAGAGTAAGGAGGTGGGGGTGGGGGGGTTAGGGTGTGAGGCGTAAAAGAGAAGAAAAGACCGGAGAAGAGCAGAAAAGAGATAAACAGGGGAAGGGGTGACAGAGCAACGGGAGGAAACGGGGCGGGTAGAAATCCAGGGAGGGAATGAAGCCGGAAGTACAGACGAGTTCATCAGGGGAGTCTAGGGACAGAACCGGAAGCGAGGGAAGGAACACATGATAGAGAGCAAAGGAGGACAAGAGGACGGGGTAGGAGGGACAAGGGTGGGAAGCAGACAGGGGGCGCAGGAGCGAAAGAGGAGAAGAAGAAAGACTGGGGAGAAAGGAGAGTGAAAGTCTGCAGCTCACGAAAAGAAGGGAAAAGGAGCAGGGTGAAAGAAACAGGGAAGGGCGATGGACAAGCAAACTAAATGAGGTGGTGGGTGGGTTCGGAGATGATGAATGGAAAAAAAGGGAGGGAGAGACAGGCATGACTGAAGACGAGGCAGTGCATATCTCAAAACAAAACAAATAAAACTGAGTGAATGTAGGAATGAAGAGACAAAAGAAGGACTAACAGCAAGACGAAAACGGCGAGGGAGCTAAGAGAAGGAAGAAAGGGGACGGAATAATCAAGAAAGGAAGGCCAAAGCGAATCACATGGAAGGAAAAGAGAAGCGAAGAAATAAGGAAGGTGGAAGTTAGAGGGTGGGAAGGATTAAGGAAACTGAAGCCGATGAAGTAACAACAAAAGGGTAAGAGGGGAGAGAAGACAGGAGTGAATGAAAGAAAATGTAACAGGGTGAGGGAGGAGAATGTGGGGAGGGGATAACAGAATGTAATGGTGAGGACAGGAGAGTATGATTAGGCAACGGAAGTGTGAAAAGAAAAGCAGAGGGAAGAGGAGACGGAAGGTGTTGAACGGAGTTTATGGGGCAGGAACTAACGCCTACAAAAGAGGATGGGGCTGTAACAGGTGATATGGAAATAAATAAGGTGCCAGGAAACAGGGTGAAAAGGCGAGGTAAAGTGTACAGGATAAATGAACTTTTGAAAAGGGGAGAGGAGCGAAGAGAGAACAAACATTGGCAAAGCCAAAGGTCTAGGTTTCATGGGCTATCGCTTGAAAATCCAAACATGAACAAATACGGTTTAGCATGTTAAAGCCTACTGGTTTTGATAACAGTCTTTGAGTGGGGGGTGGGGGGGGGGGGGGGGCGTAAAAAAAATGTGCTTTCTGTATAAAACGTGCATAAGAGATGAATAACTGAAGGTGACAGTGTGATGATGGAGTGTGCTTTTCAGATGTAAAATAGTTCCTCACGTGTTGGATGGAAGCACTTCCTGGAAAGCTGATGCACCAGTCAACAGCATGAAGTTAGAGGGGGAAAACTCTGCTGGGAGGAACCAAAGCCCACTTTATGTTTATTTTAAACAACTGGTGACAACAGGCAAGTGCAGACAGCTGCGCGGCCAAGTCCGACCCAGAAAGTGAATGGATATTTAGGGTTCTTGTTCTGTTCAAGGAGGCTTTGAATAAGGGACAGCCAATCGGACTAATGTATGCATATACAGCAGGGGCTTTATGAGTCATTTGATACAGTCCGGTGTATTGAGAATGTTTCAATTACAAACAATAAAATTTTAAAAAATTTAATACTTTTCTGCACGGCCACCAGACTAAATGAACCAGCCTATGTTAGGGGTCTCGGATACCTTCCTGGTGTAAATTCTAGCCGACCAGCTACAAATGTTTTTTATTTGTCCCAGGTTGAACATAGGTTTTTGAAAATTGGACTACATAGACGAAAAGAAAAAAAAAAGAAAGGGCCATCTACCGATTTAAATTGCACAGTTAAAACTAACAAAAGGGAAGACGCAAAAATCAATTGGAAATGTGCAAATATTGACTGCTATAAGCTCCGATGGATTTAGGCCCAGATCCTTGTACTGGGGTGAATGTATGACATTGTTCTACATTCTGTCCATCAACTGTGTTTTTTGCAATTTTCACCCCGAGTGGGCTGGGTATACTCAGACGTGAGTGCCAGGCTCTCCACACCACTGGAGTCAAGCTATCCAGGCTGATGAAGGCTGATAGCCAGAAACCGGTCCTTGGATGCTTGATTCCGGTCTGGGAAAGACATGGTTTGGTAGTTCGGACTGGACTGTTCCCATGAGGCACAAGGTCAGAGCTGATTTGCATATAGCCAGTGTCTAACCCAGGGTGGTGTGGAGTGCAAAAAAACAATGGATTTAGGCCCAGATCCTTGTACTGGGGTGAATGTATGACATTGTTCTACATTCTGTCCATCAACTGTGTTTTTTGCAATTTTCACCCCGAGTGGGCTGGGTATGCTCAGACGTGAGTCCCAGGCTCTCCACACCACTGGAGTCAAGCTATCCAGGCTGATGAAGGCTGATAGCCAGAAACCGGTCCTTGGATGCTTGATTCCGGTCTGGGAAAGACATGGTTTGGTAGTTCGGACTGGACTGTTCCCATGAGGCACAAGGTCAGAGCTGATTTGCATATAGCCAGTGTCTAACCCAGGGTGGTGTGGAGTGCAAAAAAACAATGGATTTAGGCCCAGATCCTTGTACTGGGGTGAATGTATGACATTGTTCTACATTCTGTCCATCAACTGTGTTTTTTGCAATTTTCACCCCGAGTGTGCTGGGTATACTCAGACGTGAGTCCCAGGCTCTCCACACCACTGGAATCAAGCTATCCAGGCTGATGAAGGCTGATAGCCAGAAACCGGTCCTTGGATGCTTGATTCCGGTCTGGGAAAGACATGGCTTGGTCGTTCGGACTGGACTGTTCCCATGAGGCACAGGGTCAGAGTTGATTTGCATATAGCCAGTGTCTAACCCAGGGTGGTGTGGAGTGCAAAAAAAACGATGGATTTAGGCCCAGATCCTTGTACTAGGGTGAATGTATGACATTGTTCTACATTCTGTCCATCAACTGTGTTTTTTGTAATTTTCATCCCGAGTGTGCTGGGTATACTCAGACGTGAGTCCCAGGCTCTCCACACCACTGGAGTCAAGTTATCCAGGCTGATGAAGGCTGATAGCCAGAAACCGGTCCTTGGATGCTTGATTCCGGTCTGGGAAAGACATGGCTTGGTAGTTCGGACTGGACTGTTCCCATGAGGGACAGGGTCAGAGCTGATTTGCATATAGCCAGTGTCTAACCCAGGGTGGTGTGGAGTGCAAAAAAAGATGGATTTAGGCCCAGATCCTTGTACTGGGGTGAATGTATGACATTGTTCTACATTCTGTCCATCAACTGTGTTTTTTGCAGCTATAAGCTCCACAGCAGTTAGTAACAGTCCAAAACTCCAACTACCAGCCACTGGATCCACCTGAAACTATTTGTAACTAAACAATGGGGGTTTCCAACAGGATCAGCCCCATTTCCAGACGCCCGCCATCCTCTCCGACGTCACTCAGAGGCTTTGGGCGCGCAACGACACAGAAGGTGCGCGAGTGGCCTCCTAGGCCGCGCGTGCGTTAAGCAGCAGCATCAGGAACCCTCCGCATGATTCCATCATTTTCGACCAGAATTGAATTACTTTGAGAATAAAATCAGATCGGAGGTCCAAAGCTCCTGGCACAGCCCTTAACGTGTCAGCCAGATGTTACCCATCTGTCCACAGGCGCCCAGCAGGGTGACGACAGGGGGGAGGGGGTGGTAGGAGGGCAGCAGGTGGAGGGCACCACCATGTTGGTGGGAATGTGAGGGGATGGAGGCAAGGCCAGCAGAGAGGGAAGTGAGAAAATGAGCAGGGGAGGAGGAGGGGGGGGATTAAGAGGGTAGCAGGAAGAGGAGGAGATGCAATGGAATTTTTTGTGGCGGGAGGAGGAAGTGAGGAGGTAGATCCACCTGGTAGTTCAGTGGCTGGCTAGTGTGGCAGATGAGGGGCACTAAAAGATGGACCAATTCTAGACCACCAATCCTCGTTTAAGCATGCCCAGTAACAAGCACTGCCCAAACAAACAGAAAAAGTGATATTTGTAATGCTGGAGTTCATTTCAGCCACACTTTTCCACCATCTTCATTTCCTCACTGTGCCAATGTCGACAGAGGCCATCTTTATGCCAATCAAGCTCGGTCTTGGCTCCAGCACGAAAAATGCAGCACAAACAGCAGGTAGGGCCCCTCTAAACGGAAGGGCTCGCTCCGTACTTGGGCTTCATCAGCGCGGGACAGTGAGCACGGTTCCAATGTCTGGGCGCCCCTGAAGCATTTAGGGCAGGGGCAAAGACTGCCCCAAAGGTGTCTGACAGGGAACAATACACTTCACTGAACCAGCCCAAGATGGCAGCAATTCAACGCAAGGAAAAGGAGGGCGACTGAACAGCCACCTTCATGCCAGGTGAGGGCTACAGGCAGTGCTTTATTTGAGCCAGTGGTTTCCAGTGCTCAGTACCAGCACTTAATTATTGACACCAGCATTGTGACAGTCTGCCATAAGATGGCACTTTCTGGCTAATTTAGATACGACCACAACAACAGTTAACTAATAATTCAATATACATTAACAATTAATTCAATATACATTAACAATTACTATTACCTGCCTCCCAAGCCTCTTTTTTTATAGCCTGAAATAGTCTGAATTGTTCCATTTGTAGGAGTGTGATGGTTAGTAATGGTGTTACTGGCACAGGCTGCACTGATGAGAGCCCTGGCACTTTTTTACATTTTCTTTTTTTATCTACAAATTAAGCACAAGACCAGTTCAATCCATTGATCTGGAAATGACAAAATAAAATTGAAGAAAAAAAATTAAATGAATGAGAGTAGATGACTGATTTTTCAACGACTCGCCTCCGCCGCTCAAGATACAGTATGGAGATTTGACGCAGGCAGCTGTGAAGAGGATAAATGTCGCCTTCTCATCGAACGTGTAATCTAACCCGCCTTTAATCCAGGTACTGCATGCCGGGCCCTCCGAGCATGCTATTACTGCCATCTGCAAGGAGATTATCTCGCTGATAACTCCGCGGAGAATTAAGGCAAGTCGCACCATAGCGGAAATATAACCGGTGTGCAATTAATAACGCTCAGCTCCTTCAGGGGAGCGGGGAGAAAGTATTTATGGCAATCACCCCTGCCCTGGGTCGAGGTGGTGGAACCCACAACCCACCCAGGTCAAAACTGGTGCATCTTTTAGGATACTCTGTTTAGGAGACTATTCAGGGTCGTAATGAGACCTCTCATGTTTATGGATTAAAATGAGGGTATCCCAAGGGTTGTATGACATTCCAACGCATGCTGTTACAATGCATGCCATTACAACGCATGCAATTACAACGCATGCAATTACAACGCATGCAATTACAACGCATGCAATTACAACGCATGCAATTACAACGCATGCAATTACAACGCATGCAATTACAACGCATGCAATCACAACGCATGCAATCACAACGCATACCTTTACAACGCATACCTTTACAACGCATACCTTTACAACGCATACCTTTACAACGCATACCTTTACAACGACTTACTGTTGGGGGTGCACTGGAAGTTGGAATGGTATAATTAACTATTCCAAATCCAGTGTGTGCAACAGTAGGGAAGGTGTCGGCATTGACTTCAACACCTTCTACCCGCTGCAACAAACCTTTCTCGTTGTAATGACATGCATTGTAATGAATTGCGTTGCGTTGTAACGCTTCTGTTGTAAAGGCTGTTTCCCATCCCAAGCCACAGCAAATGGACCTATATACCACACCAGCCAACCAGCTGCAAACACCCAGGAATCCCTCCAAACCAGATGAATGTCATGGGACACAGAACTAGAAAGAGCGATTTTCAATTTACTTAAAAACGAGTCACCTCCTGAAAAATAAACTCATTTTACAAGACCTTGTTTATTATTTTTCTTCCAACTTTTTGTTGTGTGTAATCCGGGCCCAAGCCGACAACGGGGCGCTTTTAAATAATTTCTTATTTTATTGATAATGGCAAGCGATAGTACAATTACAATGATTTCAAAATGAATATTCATGCAGACAAATTCGTAGTTTTATGATTCTCCACAATTCTTTCGTAGGTTTTTTTTTTTTTAAAGGTACATTCACAAAAAATAAATTGTACTGCTATTTGCGGACTGTTTGTGTCTTTACTCGAGAAGCTCGGAAAAAAGGAAGCAATATAAAAATAGAATGCAATCTAGACAACTACAGTCACCCACTGTACATTCCCTTCCCCCCTCGAGCTCAGGTCATGAGCAATGATTCAGGACGCCAACTCATAGCCACGTGATGACGTCAGGAGTTTAGACTTCCCGTCGTGATGTCATGAAACAGAATCGTTACACAAGGATGACCTTATGAATGGAGTTCAATAGACAATAAAGCAATGTTACCATGTCACAGAGTGATGACGTCATAGGTCACATTTCCTCCTTACGTATGCTCTCTGGGAAAAGCCCGAGCTTGTTATCTCAGAACACAAGGTCCACTGTCACGTACCAAAGACGTCATACAAATATATGGAGTGGACAAATGCTCACTGAAGACTTAAGTCCTCTAATGCATGGAGGGCAATGCAGTGGGAAAAAGACCAAATTAAGTCAAATCGGACTACCCCGGCATGCACTAGCCTCAGACCAGAAACTTAACTGATTAGTCAAAACAGTCCAGATTTACCAATTTTCGCAACTCCAAACTTGGGCTTCTACTAACTACTACTTGACCCAAAGTAAGCGCACTGTGTGCTAGTTGCGATGGTGATTTGCAGTGGTGAAGGAACCACTGTGGGCTAGTGGTTAGTGGCTATTTTATGCACAGTGGAACCACGTCTCCTTTAGGCTAAATTGTGTGATCTTGGACAAAGACCATCTCAGTAGCACCCAGGCGCAGTCTAATCCCTAGACAAAAATCAGACGTGTACAGAGATTCTAGAAAGCGGTCTCCAGGTGTCACTCTCCATCACCTTAGATTTCCTCTTCTGCCCCTCCACGCAAACAAGGCAGTGAAGGCGGCGAGCGGGAAAACCACTGGAAGAGTGGGTGAGAGCGACAGCTGCATTAGCCAAGGGGCTCCAAGTCCTGTCACGTGCCATGTGCCAGCGGTAGCTCATTGGATTCCTCACAGTGGTGTTGGCAGAACAGCTGCTGCCACTTCCAACACGGGATACTCCCTTCCTGCTGCTCGAGGGTTGAACACACTACCCACGGTGTGACCGGGCTCGCGGGGGGTCTTTTCCTTAGGTCTGACCAGCAGTGAAGTAGGAACAGAACATGATAGCGGAAAAGGCCAGACAGGAACACTGGCCGTATTCGTGCCTGTATTTTAGACCGGTAGACTCCACGTGAATGGAAGGATGACCCTGTATTCCAATGCTGGCTGACTTCATTTTATTTAATTCATTGGCGTTCGGTCCCAGTACTTTAGCAGAGCGGCTATACCTTACCTTTCCTACCATCTCCTTGAAAATATTTGCATATTTTCACTTCCAAACCTCCTCCACCCCACTCTGGTCTCATACATGGCTCTCATACTTTGCCACCCATCATACAGTCAAGTGTCACATCCCATAACATGACAACCGCCCCTCAGTGGTCACCACAGCCAACATCGAAAAACTTTCCATATAAGCTTAAAGAAGAGACACTTCCAACCACACGCCCACATGGTGTAGTATGTGGTTTGTATAGATAAGTGCTTAAGTGCCTCACAAGGGGAAGTAAGCACTATAGAAACGCTACAATACAAGAAGGACACATGTCAATTATCTAGCACCGTACCCAGGAATATGAGCGTAGATGGCTTCTCCCTAGTTCCTTACCCTTCTCTAAACCCTGTCAGTTTTCACTGACCCCAGACTGTCCTTCAAAGACCATATCAAGGTAAACATTCAATCAAATAGCACAGCTGGAAGGCAACATTACTGTGCAAAATCTAGCCCATGCTCCAATCCATCAGCCCCACAATCCAGGCTACGTACATTTTACACATAATTTACTTTATTAATTTCTGGAAACGCGTACCTCACCCCACACATGTACAACGCTAGGAGTAATCATGTAAACAAACTACAATATCAGGAGGAATAAAATGACTTAGCCAGGAAGACACAATTTGGTGTAGATAGAGAGCCGGGATTTGCAGCTGTACTGCTGATTGACCAACAAGAGATAAAATGATGGATACAATACTGTTGTATAGCATAACCACAGACATTGCTAAGAGTAGCATTCCATTCCATTGTTTATGTTGGTCTGGGTGAACCTAAAGGCCCAGGTCAAAACATAGGCTGGTTCACCAGTCCACACTGCAAACACCAGCCACATCGTCTCACCTGACTTTACACGAGGAGTTCGCTAGAAAGCAATCTGCAAGTGGACATTAATGGAACATACAAAAGCATACCACAGACTTATACCACAACTAAGTAAAAAATACATGAATGGTAACTCACCGAGTTGATGCAGCCCAGTTCCTTGTTCAGGAGCCAAGGCAGGGACAGCTTGCCTTCCCCTCTGTAGCAGGACTGTATCCGCTCCTTGATTTTTTCCTTGATCTTCTTCAGGGTGAAGAGGCAGAGAACGGACTCCTTGGGTGGCTTGACACGGTTCTTCTGTCCCTGGGAGAAGACCGTGAAGAGAATATCTTCCTTCTCAGATATGCCCAGCTCCCTGGCCAGCCGCTTACCCGGCTTGCTCAGGTACGCATCCTGGATCAGCCGGTACTCGATGTTATCCTTGACGCAACCAATGGGGAACTCCACGTACGAGTAGAACTTGGGGTCATCCACACACAGTCGGACAATCTTGGAGGTGAAAAACTGCTCCCCGGTGGAGTCCGGGGAGGTGAGCTGCGTGTCGAGCTGCAGCGTCAGGTAGTAGACGAACTGCTCGCTGCTGAAGCTGTAAATGTAGTAGATGTCAAAAGACGGGAACTTGGAGAGCGTGTCGGAGGGGATTTTGAGCTGGGAGGAAACAAACTCATCCTGGTAGACAAAGCCAAACATCTCTGCATCCTCGTTGTCGGCCATGAGCTTGCGGCTGGACAGTGTGGGGAAGTACTCCGACTTCCCATCAATGGGTGTCCCAATGAAGAGCTTGTTGTTGCCGCTCGGCACCTCGATAATGACTCCGGACATGGTGCTCGACTCATTGACGCTGGAGAAGTAGTGCTCCTTGCGGTGGTGGGGCTCGCCCAGTTTGAAGAGGTCATCAAGGCGCACAAACTGGCAGATCCCCTGCGAGGCGCTGCCGCAGGCGATCAGCCGGTTCCCAGAGTAGTCTACCAGTAGCAACTTGTTGACGTTGTTGGTGCTTACGAGACCATGCGGGCAGGACTGGACACTCGGCGGCGGGTAGCACTTCTCGTTGTCCTCCACAGGCCCAGTCACGTGGGTGCCCAAAAGAGTGAGGTTGTTGGAAAGTTTGTAAATCCGGTTGACGGCCCCCAGGTACACCTCCCCAGTTTTATTGTGGACCACCAAGTGCGTAAGACTCCAGTCATGGACCGTGTAAGTTGAGAAGGGTTTTGTAGTCCCCTTCACGGACTGGAGGCGCGCGGTACCCAACAGGAGGAGGGGCCAGAAGTACTCTATTAGAAGCCTCATCTCCACGGATGCACCCCCAAGACTGCACCCCAGTGCACCAAAATAAATAGATCACTCCAGAAAATAAAAAGAGGACAGGCCCACATCCACCAGCGCCTCGTGTTCGGAGCTCTTCGTTTAGGGCATGGTCAACAAGAGTTATCCGATATTCCTGGAAGAGTGGAAGAGAGAATCAGACCACAGCACTGGTTCAATAAAAACAATTAAAAAACACCCATAAACAAACAGGTACCAAAAGCCACTAGAGTTATTTAGTTGTTTTACAAAAACTGTCCAGACTCCAAATGGAATAGAATCTTACATCCCCACCAACAACCCAACACTTCCCCCACAACTGCAATATTGCCTTTATCACTCTAACGGTAGATGTAACAATTCTAGTAAAAATGTGGCTGTTTAAAGAACCTCAGACCATTAAAAATAAAAGCTAATTTTAGAAAAGCATCTCTGTCCCAAACCACACTTTCTTTAAACAGAAAAATACTCTCTCTCCAATTTTCTTTCAAAACACATTTTGCAAATTAATCACTTAAATTCCAATACAATGAAATTTCAAATTCAGAATATGCCATTTGGTCATTTGCATCATTCTTAGCTGGGGGCGAGGCCAACGAGATCTGTTGGGTGGGGGGATGGGGTGGATCGGAATGGTGGGGGGGAGGAAGAGCGGTGCAAGGGATGATTAATTGCAAGCTATTTTGTTGATGGCGGAGCCATCTGGTTCTTGTTTTTTCCTGAATAGCAATTTTGCTAGATACAGTGAAAGAATGCTATGGATTCAAGTGGAAACTCATTAAAATGGAAACAAGGAAGTAATGGAAACAGAGAAAATACTACACTTGTTAAAGTTGTAGAGATGAAACAATAGCTTGTCGTACACATGAACTGAAAAAGTAATAGAGACGGTGCCCCTCCGGGCTCTGAGATGTGGTATTTCTTAGGAAAGATGAGACAAAACCAGAGGCACCAAGACGCAGTATAAAGTCGAAGGTCTCACGCCAGGGTCGTGGCAGGAGACATGTGGTGCGTGCGGTGGGTAGGGGGGTGCCTGCACTCACCTGTGATGACTTTGCACGCCTGCAGAGGAATCTGCAACATTCACACTCATTTCATAAAAATGCACAGCAATTAGCTTCCCGTTTAAAGACATTAAAAACGATTAAGGTAACACTTTTAAACAGTAAGTGCAGGTTAGGTTCTTGCGATCTGTGGCCGCCTCTCCAGAATGCTTGGGTTAAAATCATCCGTCACTATTACCCTTTCAGGCGTGACTTCAGGGATGCCAGGTGCGGTAGGTGCCACCCCTGGCTTGCCCTTGGTACCCTTGGCAGTGCAATGCTACTCCTGGTCCTGACAGCAGCGGGAAGAACAACAAAAACAGAGCTCTGAGAGCAGTTTCCTCTGTGTCTCTCCCCCAACCCCCAGCAATAAACATAAGACAGCTGAGGGTCATATGGCGACCATTCATTTACACATTTACACAATTACTAAAAGCAGCTCAATGCAACAGATAGCTCAGTGTGTTAAACACACCTTGGATGTGCGAGAATCCTGGAAGTCAAAAGTTCAAATACTTTAAACAGCACAGCAATACTTTATTCGCTGGACACTAAAGCTATGATTGAAACGGACTATGAGAGTCGTGGCTGGCGAGGAAAAATAAACCCGCTGCAGCTCACAGTGTGGGGTGAAAAGTGAAATTAGTCAATAGGTCAGAACCTTTTGACCACTTTCACTTTTCACCCCACACCTTTAGCATAGCATTAGTGTCCAGCAAATGAAGTATCTTCGGACACTTCCATCTATTTTTAGACTCACTTTCACTCCCACTGACTCTAATCACTACACCACCGCTCCAACACCCCATCTTCTAGGGCCTGACGGCAAACATAGAAGACCTCCGGCCAAGAGCTCCCCTTGGACATTGCTGCGCCAGCCCCACGAGGAGCTGCCCTACGATGAAGCATGACACCTCTCGGTGTGTGTGAGGGCCCTTGCTCCCTATTAGAGCCCTCCCCTTCCTTCTCTTACCTGGAATCTCAGCACCCATTGACCTGCCAGACCCTCTCCATAGGAACGGCATACCTCTTGCTTCACAGCATATTTACATAACAATGTATCACCCAGAGAGATTAAGTGATTTGCATAGAATCGCAGGATGTTGTGGAGCGCTGCCGAAGCTCGCACCTGGATCCCCAGTTCTCTAGTCAGCAGCTCTGGCCACTGCGCCACATCCTCTCCACTCCAGTGTTATCTGTCAGGGAGCTCTTCCCTTCTCAAGGACGATGATCGATGAAAACAGCTCTTTATTCATTATATAGGCGAAACGGATGCATTACCAATGCTTGTTTTTCTCCTACAGGTCTACATCTATCATGGTCTTGTAGCTGGCCGAGGGCTTATGGGAGTTCCACAAATGTTTGGGTAACACTATCGCCACCGATTTAGAGAACCTAAAAGCTGCAAGGTTATTGCAGCATGTACTCTTTAACCCCTCCCATGCTGATGACGGAACCGCTCCGTCATCAGCTACGGTTGGGCTGTGCTGACGGAGCGGTTCCGTCATGGCCCGGCCGCCGCGGCGCTGATTTCGCGCCTGCGCGGCAGTTGTATTGAGCGGGGCGGGTCATGACGGAACCGCTCAGTCACCAGCACAGCTCAACCGCAGCTGGTGACGGAGCGGTTCTGTCACCAGCATGCGGCCGCCACGCGGCCGCCCCGCCCCGTTAGCGCTGCGGCGGAATAGCCGCCGCAGCGAAAGGGTTAAACACGGCACAGTGCGTTATTTATAATTCAGCAATAGTTTATAAAATGATGCAAGGAAATAATGTCATCAATGTAAAATACAGATTTTCAAGCTTAAAGGAAATTGAGGGGAAAAAAAAAATGAAGCATCAAAAGCTCCAATTATAAAATATATACATAAAAGCCTGCTCTAAAGAGCCATCTTGGGACTCTGATTTTTCCAACACACATTACATTTAATGGCTCAGTTTTGTAACATGTTCCTGGAAGCTCTCTACAACATTTTAGTAAGAGGACAAAACACCAGGTATATAAACTCTTATTGTTGCGGTCATTGTTGACCACTTGACCTAACAGCACAACCATCCCTGTCAGTAACAGAACAGAGCACAAACACCAGAATACTATAATTTTCTGTACTCCAGGTCGATGTATGGCTGGAGTGTAAAAGGCCCCAAGGCTGCTGGATCTGTTTAGCAAAGATCTTTTGATTATACTGAAACTGTACACACTTTATACTCCTCATGGTTCCCAACACAACTTGTGGTCGTAGCGAACACGTGTTTCGGCATTATGGTAAGTACACCTATGACTTCTTCAGGGCTCGAATTGAAGGAATATTCATATAGAATTTGAAATGTCAAGTGAAGAGGGAAGTTCCAGGTCCTATTACTATCAACTACCAGGCCAATTCACACATGTGGGAATTCCTGGAGCACTCTGTTTTCTCGGCTTTGGACCAGAGGACTATGATGTAAGCTTATTTACGTTACCGAGCATGGATGGTTTCTCATAACAATAGGAAGAAAAACACAAAAAGAAGCACGGACAAAGCCAAAAGACTCCAGCCAATGCCTGAACCACGGCTTTGCCATTGCTAGTTTACCAGGAGCACAGGCCATATGTGTCGAGTACGTCAGCTAAGGTAGCGGCCCCGCAGGGACCAAGGAGCACATGCCCCAAATATCCAAGGCACCAACAAAGGTGGCTCACGTAGCCAGGGACCAGAATGAACAGGTCTCAGGTGCCCAAGCGGCCACAAAGGTGGTGGTGGTGACCCAGCCATGGAACGAGGGAGCACAGGTGAGGAGGCCCTTTTGTTCTCACCTTTTGAAGGAGCCGTGATTAACCACCTTGACACATCGAGCCGCCCCACTTCCGTCTTAGCTTTCATGCCCTGGGCAACAAGGCACGTTTGAAGCCTTCTCCACTTGCAAGCGACACACCCGCCATCTTGGTTGCGGCAGGTGAAGCTGGGTGTAGCTGTATTGTCTGTCACCAGAAACCGGCCTAGCAGACAGCTGGCGGCTGAGATACTCAGCCCTGAAACCCATACTCTCCTTGGATAGAATCATTTGTTCTAAGTAGCGCTTGTCCTCCGTGTGGCAGCTTCCAGCACTAGGGGAAACGTGATTACATCCAGGGTCGGACTAGCCTATAGTATACGGCAACCAGGCAGTGCCACAAAGGACGGTCTCACAGATTCAGTGCTTTAAATGGGCAGGTACTCTCCGGTATTGAGTAGCTGCACTTATTTCATTTGAAAGGGAAAGTACCTGCACTTCTCAGCACTGCTGCCATGCATTTTATTAGGAGAGTACCGGCACTTCTCGGGAGCAAACATGTACACTAAACAAGGAGTACCTGCATCTTTATATTTTCATTTAAAACTTTCACAGATTATGGGCAGTTTTTTTTGTGGTTCTGGCCTTTATGGTCTGCTGGGATGATATTTACTGTTGATTTCTCGGACATTAAAACAAGCATTGCCTGCAGCAAGCTCAAATCCATGCAGTCTCCCATACCTTGCAAATTACATATACAGCATGTCTTAAGTTCAAAACTGCCCGAATTGCTAACACAGGCCACTTTTATTATTATTTTTTTTTTGCACCATCCAATTAAACTGGATGAGTGCCTAGGCCTGTTTTCTGTCCCAGACCGAGGCTGGTTGCATACCCGGACCTAACAGTATTCAGGGGGGGGCCCTGACCACAAACCATCCCCAGATACAAATATGTGTAAATCACTGGTTTCTGTAGGATGTGGTTTAACCCACGGAGCTATCACAAGTGACGGAAGCAGCTCCGTCCCAAGAGGGTGGCCAGTGAGTCGTTAGGCAGCAGGGTTCAAAAACACAGACCGTTCTTAAACTGCTTTAACAGCGCTAACACCACACGTTGCACCCTCAAAGCGTGACCCTGCACCCCACTCGTAAATGCAGCCAAAGCGTGACCCTGTGTCCCATTCCTGGATGCACCCAAAGTGTGACTCTGCGTTCCACTCGTAGATGCACCCAAAGCGTGACCCTAAGCCCCACGCGTAGACGCAGTCAACGCGTGACAATATCATGAAATGGTAGTGATGGTATAGACAGATCGCACATCAAATTCTCCCATAAGTACAGAGTTGTAGATTTCCAATTTTAGGGTACATAGAAATGACGGTGCCACTCAAGGCAACGGAAGCATCCCACTGCCAAGGATGTCAGATCAACAGGTAAAGCTCCCTGATGGTGATTATCTTAAGATCAGTGATACCTCGGCACTCTAAGATTTAAAGTTATGCAGTTTGCAATTTAGTCAATTGGTATATGCAAGATGGCCAGTATTAAATAATTGTGTGACAAGAATGAACTCATGCATGTAAGAACATCATGGTTGTTGTTTCAAGAAAAAAAGAGACCATCAAGAGATTGAACATTTATCTTGTTCCATTTGTTCTCTCAATTCAAAATTCTGTAATGCCAGACATCCAGAAACTCTGGGCATTGTACTCCAAGAAATCCAAAGACAGTACATAGGATGTTAATAATGCAAGTGACACACCATTACATGTAGTATTCACATTGGATGCACAATTTGCTAAATCTTTAGGCATTATAAAAAGACAGAAAGTGGCGGCCACTATCATATTTGAATTCTCTGAATTAGTATATATCCAGGAAAATATCGCTTTGGCCTACTATTGTACCAACTTCTAAAATATATAAAGAGCAAGCCTTGAGAAAGTTACATAAAAAGTAACGAAACACGTGTCGGCTGTCATCGGCTTTTGTTTGACCAACACGACCTGGAGAGCCCTAGGACTAGGACCCCCAATGTGGCCGCCACTTTCTGTCTTTTGGTAGTGCCTAAAGATTGAGCAGTCAACGCGTGACCCTGCGCCCCACGCATAGACGCAGCCAACGTGTGACCCTGCGCCCCACGCATAGACGCAGCCAACGCGTGACCCTGCGCCCCACGCATAGACGCAGCCAACGCGTGACCCTGCGCCCCACGCATAGACGCAGCCAACGCGTTACCCTGCGCCCCACGCATAGATGCAGCCAACGTGTGACCCTGCGTCCCTCTGTGGAGGAATTCAAAGCATGACCCTGCGTCCCACTCCTCGATGCACCCAAAACGTGACCCTGTACTCCCTCCTTGATGCACCCAAAGCGTGACCCTGTGTCCCACTCCTCGATGCACCCAAAGCGTGACCCTGCGTCCCACTCCTCGATGCACCCAAAGCGTGACCCTGCACTCCCTCCTTGATGCACCCAAAGCGTGACCCTGGACACGTTGATGCACCCAAAGCGTGTCCCTGCGTCCCACTCGTCAATGCACCCAAAGCGCGACCCTGCGTCCCACTCGCCGATGCACCCAAAGCACGACCCTGTGTCCCACTCGCCGATGCACCCAAAGCGCGACCCTGCGTCTCACTCATGGACTCACCCAAAGCGCGACCCTGCGTCCCACTCATGGACGCACCCAAAGCGCGACCCTGCGTCCCACTCATGGACGCACCCAAAGCGTGACTCTTTGCTGAGGTGCAGCAAGTTAAAATACTGGGACTGTCACATTAGATCGGTATCACCCCCAGATGCAGCAGGTACAGTGGCACCGGGGCCCAGAGTGGGGCACTGAACCCAGACTATTGCTGTATTTTATCATTAAGACAGCAGCCAGGGGCCCATTTCCGTCCTTGAATTAGAGCTCATGACACACTCCCTACGCTACTGGCCACACCTGTAGGCGTGACTCTCCTCGAGTTACAGATGTCTTCATTCAGCAGTCGGAAGGGGCGGGGCTCCATCTACAAGAACACACATGAACAAATTAAATCAATCTTGCGCACAATGACTGGGCCTGAAACTATGCTGCACAGGAACAATGGAGACATAACCACACATAACCAAAAGCCGAGCTGATGAGATCTAAAGTGAGCATGGGTGGTGCTTTTAATCCCGGTCTTTGACCTCAAAGAGGAACGGTGAATCTTGTAAATCCGTATTTGTAAAGTGCGAAGTACTCACCCTTACGGGTCTCAAGGCGCTGGGGGCCGTAGTGGAAATTAAGCGAGCTTTTGCCCAGAGTCACAAGGTACGGAGCTGCCACCAGAGCCGGGGATGCTCCGAAGTCAGCTAACCTGGTCGCTGCACCACACCTCCTTGTGGTTGCACTGTAGTGTACTGTATAATTTTCATAGCGCTTCATACCACGGACAAGGCAGTAAAGCGCTCGGATTTACACCGGGCACGCGAAGGCTCTTCGACCCAGCGAGTATAGGGCGTTGGCAGTACCGAGGAGTCGAAGGCGAGGATGGTGCGAGGTTCAGACATGTGCCTTAAACATAGTGCTGCGAGCTGGTAGCTTTACAAAAGCAAGAGGCGCTGTAGAAAGGTGAGAAGAGGCTAATAAACCCCCCTCCCCATCCCCATTTTTAAGAGTGATGTGTCAATTCTGTAAGTGGGAAGAGACATGCATTTATTCCTCTCAGAACTTAAGGTGATTGTCAATTACTCTTATCGAAGCAAGAATCGATTTCTGTATCTTAGCTGCCTGAACTGTCACCACTGAGAGATTGTATGAAGAATGCAGTGGACAACAGCGAGGCGAATAACGAAAGGTACACAACTATTCTATAATTTAATGGAGAGACGTTGTTTTTAAAAAGCAGTACAGAATTTGTGGTCATGTAACCCACTGGTACTCCTAAAAATGTCTCGGCGTTCCACGATGGGTTGGCTTCTTCATAGACGGGTAAGTAAGAAAGGGGCCAGGGGTCCGAAGCAAAGCGGACTAGGGCCCCCCTTGGTCTGTACAGCGCTTCGTTACTAGGTCTGTGTTTCACAAATGCAAAAATCACATAGATTGGTGGGTTGCTATGCGCCCCAGCGTTTGCTGCATAAAGGGTCCGATCCGACCCGAGGGTTTCTTCCTGCTATGGATGCGTCATATGCATTGCAGGGAAGGTTCAAGGTAGCAGGGCCGGTTCACCGAATCCTCCCAGAAACCGCAGTGTGCAGTGGTGCGGCGAGGAAGGGTGCTTCCTCTGCAGGTACTCCTAAGAAGGAGCCACCCCCTCACACACCAGGGACACACACACCGGCTCCAAAACTGCAAAAGAATGCTGCGGTCAACCGGCTGGGACACATGTTTCACATTCAAGACCTTTTTCCCGCCAAAACAGGGTCACACCATTTCATCTGTGTGTGAAAATGAAAGCACAGCTTTGAGGGAAAACCGTCCATCTCTTGTCTGTCTATACTCTCAAAGGCCATTTAATCTTTACACTTTCGATACCACAATAGATCTGCATCAGTGATGTCACTTCCTGTTTCCAGGGTTGAGGACTCTCAAAATGGAAGAAAGTCTAAGCAAACAACTGTTTACAAACGATCTATCTTCTCCAAGTCTTAACAGCCAAGTCTTGGAAAAGGTACAGTAAGTAAAACATTTGATGTTTCAAAATGGCGGTGGTCTCCTATTTCGTAAACACGCAGAGTTACGTACATGCGTAGGCTACCATGCCGGCATGTTTTCCAGTTACACAATTACAACGTCCAGACGTTTTCCGAGTGCGAGGGCGTTCCTGCAGATGGAAAGAATGCCTGCCGAAGACACTTCCCTCCTGAGGGTGTTTTTACTGAGGTATGCACCGCACCGCAAACCAGAAACAACATCAGCTGCGCCAAATACATTTCATAATAGTGCGCACTAAAGCTGGCTGGCCTCCTCTCAGACACCAACACACAGCCACAGCTCAGTGGGAGTCTTGTAGCGCCTACTAGCAAGGCCAGATGTTTCTAACCGCTGGCATGCAGGCCCCTTATGCCGTCAAATGGAGTCAGCCATTGAAAAGTCAAGAGCCAGATTGAGAATTATTTTGAAAAAGTAAGTTAATTAATAGTACAATGCCAGAGCAGGAGGACAGGCCACAGCTTAAGACATAAAAACATGTCACTGAAACACTCAGTGTCCAGTCAGTGTTGGAAACGAAGCCTGGGCGAAAGGCAAATGACAATGCGTAATGCGCCTGAATTTTGGAATCTCGCGTCACTTTGGTTACACTAAATTATGCCACTACGCCACTTTGCCCAATTATTCGTAATATGTGGTAAAAATGTACTTTGTGCGCACAGGAACCTAAGCAGCTGCTCATATTTAAATGCATCCTCGCACCAAAAATTGGCGTGAGGATGCATTTCCTGCACAAAATGATAGAGGATTTTATAGTAATTTTGCATCATTATGAAAAAGAGAGCTATGTGGATTTCACAAACTCCTAAGGAGACCTCAGAATCATGGGAGAAGGCCACCCAAGGAGCGCTACAAGGCTATACCAGTGGATTCTTGAGCACTATGCAAACACCACTCATATAACATTAAATGGGATGAAGCAGGACCAGGCAAGTGAGACACGCGGCCAGGTGCCCAGAGAAAGCTAAGTAACATACTTCATAAATCCAGACGCTTAACCGCCCTCGCACTCTTGAAGACATTAATGTGCTTAACACTACTCTCAAGACCACCCAAACATGGCTGGCAGAGAATCACCTCAAAGTGAATGCCCTAAACACTGAATTCCTCCTAATTGCCCCACCGGCTAAAGTCCCCATAATGCACAACTGGATTTAACACCTTACAGCACTCAACTTTCAACCAACCATTGTGGATTCAGCGAAATCATTGGGTACAACACTAGATTGCAACCTCAACATGCAGAAACACATTAGTAATGCAACAAAGGGAGCAAACTTTCAGATTAACACACTGAGGAAGCTGAAACCCTTCCTTCCGGCCAATGACTTCAAGATGGCGGTTCAAGCTCTAGTTCTACCGCGGCTGGACTATGGAAGAGTCTCACTATGCGGTCTCCCCAAAGCTACTACAGCTCCCCTAAAAACCTCTACCAATGCGGCAGCGAGACTCATCACTGGCTCAAAAAGAAGGGCCCACATCTCCCCTGACCGTAAATCTCTAAACTGGATGCCATTTGAAGCCAGAATTCACCTGAAAATAGCGTGCATGACGCATAAGGCCATACATCACAATGCTCCCAGCTATCTCACACAGAAACTGACAATATCTGGTGGGACAAGATCCACTAGAAGTGCGGTAAACCTCCTACTGAAACCACAAAGATTCAACAAGAAAAAAACATACAAACAATCCTTCTCAGGAATGGCGCCCAGGATTTGGAATGCCCTTACCCCCGAAACAAGACAGAGCCCCTCCACTGCATCCTTCAAATTGGAAGTGAAAGGTATTCTCATGGCAAAATTCACTTAAACTCAGTCCTTGGATTCTGTGAGAACCTCCTGACATGGTATCAATCTACTCACCATAATCAATCTATTTGCTGCCACCATGTCTCTTCAGCTTGCTCCGGTTGCACCCTATTGTTTTGCTTTTTGTGGGCTCATTGATGTTAGTCATATTTTTATTCTTTTTCTTTTACTCACATATCTTTACTGCATTACCTTCACTCCTCAGTTCGCTCCTGTTCTGCTTCTTACTGTCCTGCCCTTTGTTTGCTCTATGGTGTTATGTATACTTCATGGGCATATAGTTTATGCATGGCTTGATTATCCCCTTGTACTGTAAAGCGCTCCGATACCCGCAAGGGTCTTGTCCGCGCTCTATAAAACTCTCAAAATAAATAAATTTGTCGCCCTAAGTGGGAAACATGGGCCCCATGCTCGCTACGAGACCGAATTCAAGATAGCCTGGCTGATGAGTGGCGATACCTTGAAACCGGTCCCAGGATGCTTGTTTCTGGTCCTGGGAAGACCTGGCTTGGCAGTTCAGGCTGGACTGTTCCCATAAGGGACAGGGTCAAGACTGATTTGCATATTGCTGGGTCTAACAGCTGTGGCGTGCAAAAACACAATGAATTTAACCCAGATCTGTGACTGGGGTGACTGTTCGATTTGTTCAGCATTCTGTCGATCAGCTGTTCTTTTTGCGTTTGTTGCACTAATTGGTAACAGTATGCGCCGACATGGGTCCCGTGCTCCCTATGCCACAAGATTCAAGCTAGCCTGGCTAATAAGGGGGCGATACTCTGCAAACGGTCCCAGGAAGCTTGTTTCTGGTCCAGGGTGAATGATTTGTTCAGCATTCCGTGCATCTTCTGTTCTTTTTTACAATAGAAGGGGCAGTTCAGACTTTAATGCTCTGAAAGTTGATAAAATGAGAACCGTTGGCTTGTTTATAAAAACAACTAGTAGCAGGCACAAGTGAGCTTGTGGCATGCGCCATATTGGACCCTGCACGACCAGACATGAGAACCCGTATGACCACTGCAAGTATACGTGTCATCAACTACATAGCCAATTATATAACCATAGGCGGGCATATAGCATGCCAGATTGCAGAAGTAATTTTATCAAACATTGTGACAACTTTATAAAACAATTTGCACGACAAAGTGCAAGGCAGATGGCTTACAATCCGTGTGTCAACCATGTAAGAAACAGTAGTATGCTTCTCACTCCATGTGCAAGAGTGCAAGACTAATGCTCCAACGTTGTAAGCATCCAGGAAGTAGAGTGCTAAGCGCTTCCACAGGAGTAGAAAGCGCTATACGTGGGATCGTACATGCAAAGCTTCAGGGGCAAACCACATTAGCTGCAGGCTTCACAAGCTTTGGGGCCCACTAGCCATTTTCCTGAAGACAATTGGAGGGGAAAAGAGTTTTGGGGAATGGTTAGGAATTCTGCAAAAGCTGGGGCAATAAAATACAAGGGGACAAGTTATTTACCCCTCCCTAAAATAGTGGTTTACTCGCTGGGGTGGCATCAAAGCAAGCAAGAGAAACTAAGGAGGCAAAGAAACCGTGATGGGGACACACATCTCAATGGGAGGGGACAAGCCTCATGGGCTGGTTGTAGATTTCCAGTGCACCTGTCCTTTCGGTAGGACGGCTCCATCCACCACAGGTACAAATTAATGTGCAAAAAGCGACTTTAACGCGACAGGCCTGTGAAAGGAAAGCTGCGGCATCTTAAAAACTAACGTGAACGCCAAGTTAGAACGCACAATCTACGAATAACTCTGTCGTGGTAAAAACACAGCCGTGTGGCCCATGCACCATCTTGGCTAATATACAGCTAGTGAATTTTTCTCATGGCCTCTGACCCCCACATGAACATGTTTATACTTCCAGCAAAAACACAGCACCATTACTTAGTTACACAAACATTGCACAGTCCGTTAATCCGCGTTTATCTGCATATTTTCAGCGAACCCAACTTTGTTTATTTGAGGCTCAATCTGAAGCTGTAGGTGGAGGACTTGGAAAAAAAAGTGTTGCCAGAGCTGGCGAAGTAGGCGGGGAATTCCGTGTGCCTGAAGCAACTGCTGCTTCCAGCAGAGTGTGCGTCAACCACCCTGCCACATTAGGGCCACTGAGGGCAGCTACTAGCAATGGCAACAAGAAGGGGAGGATTGCAACAAATGGCCGCCTTGGCAAGGGGAAAGGGAGCACCCAAAAGGCAAAATACAAACTGGCCTGTGGCTCAAAAGACCCATGCACCAGCTCTACAGGTGACAAGGGACACACTGGTGCCCAGCTAACCTTTGATGCCAATATTGCGTGGTCTGCACATTCAAAACCCAGAGTGCAAATGGAAATCGCTCACAAGACATGGACCCGGCTTGGCAAGGTGCACTCTGGTGTAGCCAATAGGAGCCTTAAGGGAGAAGGCCTTGTACCTAATAAGTGTAAATGTTATCTATGCCATGCTGGTTCGGGTAACCAGATGGTCGTTAGGTTATGGCTATTTGTAGAGCGCACATAACACCTGGAAGGGTTTCCAGGTGCTTGATGCGAAGGAAATTGCCCTGGCCCAGTCTGAGGACTAATTAAAAGAGCCAGGTTTTAAGCTAATTTCTTGTGGGATTCAAGGACTGGGTGGGTGGCTCTGATGCAAAATATGGAGGTTTTTCCATGCCTTGGGTGCAAGGTACGTGATGGTACCATTGAATGCGGGCCTCAATGAGTAGTAGTTACTCAAAAGAGGAAACAAAGGGGGGAAAAAGGACAAGGAAAAGTTTATTTACAAAAAAATTACAGGTTAAGAGAGGTGTTCACTGCTTTGCCAATACGCTCCTGTAGGGCCTGATCAAATCTGATTATTCATGTTACCGGACAAATCGGAGTCATGACGTTGGCTGGTTTTATCCAACTGGTGAATACTCAGTGCAATAAAACAATGGGCCCCATATACATCGCAACAGATCAAACCTGCCAATATTTATCGTAGGAAAAATGCCTGGATATACCGGAGCAATGAGAGTTTGGTGTGACAAGCACCAAAATAAACAATTTATTCCCAATTTTAGTGGGAAACTCGAAATGGGTACTATTTATTGCACTCGACAAATACTGAACCCCATGGCATTATTATTTACCAGGTGTGATAAGTTTTACATAATAACACGGCCACTGTTCTCTGTGGAGAAGTGTGGCTCACCGGTTAGAGGAGGCAGACCCAGACGCAGAGGTCAGACCCGGGACCAGGGTTCAATCCCCGACGCGGCAGGGTCTTGAGCTCAAAATGTCCACGGACTCAATAATTCTCGCCTTGGGGCCTACTCGAATCATGGGTTCACACTCTGCAACTCTGGGCAATAGCTTGCTTAATCTCCACTGCGATTCAGAAAAGGGGGTGGTGATGAACAGAGTGTCTGAATTAAGCAGACCACTCTTACCCAGTCCAAAGATCAGGGCTTGATCCATCACCGTTATTTATCTCACTGCCCCATCCCAGCTCAGAACCTGGCTATATGCAAATCAGTCTGTCCCTGGCCCAGTGCATCATGGGAACAGGGCAGACTAAACTACCAAGCCAATTCTTCACCAGAAAGGAGACAAGCTACCGGGGACCGGTTTCTGGCATTTCAGCCGTCTTCGGCCCGGCTTGCTTGAATCCTGATGGAGCAGTGAGAAAGGGACTCATGTCTGAGTATACCCTGCCACACCTATAGTGGCCAAAAACGATTCAGAAAAGGGGGTGGTGATGAACAGAGTGTCTGAATTAAGCAGACCACTCTTACCCAGTCCAAAGATCAGGGCTTGATCCATCACCGTTATTTATCTCACTGCCCCATCCCAGCTCAGAACCTGGCTATATGCAAATCAGTCTGTCCCTGGCCCAGTGCATCATGGGAACGGTAGCTTGTTTCTTTCCCAGTATAAGAATTGGCTTGGTAGTTTGGTCTGCCCTGTTCCCATGATGCACTGGGCCAGGGTCAGACTAATTTGCATATAGCCAAGTTCTGAGCTGGGATGGTGCAGTGAGCTAAAAAACGGTGATGGATCAAGCCCTGATCTTTGGACTGGGTAAGAGTGGTCTGCTTAATTCAGACACTCTGTTCATCACCACCCCCTTTTCTGAATCATAATCTCCACTGCGGCCCCTCGCGATGGGATGCCTAGTCTTCACCTTGGGGATGCCCAGTAGGGGTTATCTCGCAGGGAAAAGCCAGGACTGGTTCCCAAAGCAAGCGCCTTGAGACCTTACGGTGAAAGGCGCTCTATATAAGAACGTATGATTTACGATTTATATTTACTGATGAGAGGGTCTTAGTTAAAAAATGAGATCAGAAAAAGGCAAACATTGAAAAAAGTCCCCGAGAGGACTCTCTAAGACCAGAACTCTCCCAACTATTCCCGAACACTAAACCAGCCATAACAAAGTTCCTCCTCTTCACACCACAAATCACCCCTTGGCACCCAGTCCAACTTTGACTCACTCTCTTGGTAACAAGCCAGCGGATGCAAGAAAAACAGAATCTCAGAGTTTTACTCCAGACGATGCACACACTTCATGGTCACACAAGCTAAATATTACAGAATTCACAGTAGCAACCAGGTATCTCACACAGCCCGAAGTACGCACTCCCAACTCCAGACCATGGCCTTGTTCCTGGTTCTGCACAGACTGGACTACGGGACTGCACTTCCCACAGGCCTTCCCAGAGTCCCTGAACTCCAACGGCGAGGTTGGGCTCTACCACAAGGAAGACTAGAGGCATGTCAGCCAGGGAGGGATGTTATAACCATTGGTGCACCAGGGCCCACAGCCCCGAGAGGGCAATTGACCCCTGAAATTCTGTAGATTACTACCCACCAGCATTCAATTGGGTAACTTTCCTTGCTTGCCCCTGGGCCTATTGCATCCGTGCTTTGCTAGTAATGCCATAAGTTCTAAAATCAAATCTAAAAGTGGCTTACAGTTGACAGAAACTACCCTTAGAACCACATGCATTTCTTACTTAACAATAACCGGTATACAGGGCCAGAAATTAAGCATAGGAATTTAGAAAGCAAACCAACGCGCTTTAGAGACCCTGAAATTGAAGAGGCAAATCCCTTCAGCTAATCTATCTCTAGTTTTGCTCCACGAATCCAACATTTTTAATAACAAACGCGTCAATGTCTGTAACACTTCAGAAAACAGCCACCTCATGCAATGGCTAACAGCACTGAGACTAACTACCTCATACAACGTCTAACAGAACCAAAAAACACCACCTCATACAGCGTCTAACAGAACCAAAAACCACCACCTCATACAGCGTCTAACAGAACCAAAAACCACCACCTCATACAAAGTCTAACAGAACCAAAAACCACCACCTCATACAGCGTCTAACAGAACCAAAAACCACCACCTCATACAGCGTCTAACAGAACCAAAAACCACCACCTCATACAGCGTCTAACAGAACCAAAAACCACCTCATACGAAGTCTAACAGAACCAAAAAAGCCCACCTCATACTAAGTCTAACAGACCCAAAAACCACCACCACATACAGCGTCTAACAGAACCGAAAAAGCCCACCTCATACAAAGTCTAACACCACCAAAAGCAACCACCTAATACAGTGTCTGTAAAAGTGCGGAGAACAACTACCATATGCAATGCTTGTAACAGCTCAGAGAGCAACCACCTCACACAATGCCTTCAAGAAAGGTATGAAAGGACACACACACACACACACGTTTCTAAGTATACATGTTATGTTTACAACTTATGTAACGCACTGAGTTGGTGAATAACGTGGCCCACGTGATATTAAACACAAAGGCATAATACTAATTCCAACACAATCTAATGCTTGTAGCATCTTTCCAACCTGCAGTTCCTATACCATCCCCGTGAAACGGTTCGCTCCAGATCACACATGGAGTCGAGGCTCGAGCAGGTTGTTTGAGTCTCTAACATCCTGGTTCTGAAGGGCAGTATCTTCATGGCAGGAGCTCACCTCGTGCCAGGGCCGGCCACAGCCGGGAACAAGACGTCCTGGCTCGGCAGGCACTGCAGATTCGAAGAGCCAAGCCTTGCGCGCTTTTAGGGCCATTAATGCATAATGCAGCAGTACAGCTCGTTCGCCATTAAGGCCTACCCCGCGCCGCACTTCGCACTCTCACCACAGCACCTCCAGGGCTCGCCAGGCGCCATTTGCGCCGAGCTGGAGACCGCAGAGTGAGTCTAAGAGGTGGCATCCATCAGCGGGTGCACCAAGGGCGCTGCCAGCCCTTCCCCGAGTCAGGCATTAGGACATCACGAGGGAATCTCCGGGGCGGATTAACAACTGGATGTACACAAAAAGTATCTCAACTTCAGCAACTGCTCCAGTGTAACTTTCGAGTCGCGAGCCTTATTCACGACCAGGTGGGGTAGATGAGCCTTTTCACCTACCGAGGTCGATAACTCGAGTCTCATTCGATTAGACTCTTCTTCGTGCAGACCAACACTATTTTTTTTGCTTTAGCCGATATACCCTTAAATATACCTCTGGGAGGAGGCGGCTGCACGGTTTTGCTTTGTTCGCCCTAAGTTGGCAGGGTATGCCCAGACGTGGGTCCCTTGCTCACTTGGCCACTGGATTCAAGCTAGCCTGGCTGATGAGGGTTATGAACCCGAAACCGTCCCAGGATGCTCGTTTCAAGTCCAGGGAAGACATGGTTTGGCAGTTCGAGCTGGACTGTTCCCATGAGGCACAGGGTCAGACTGATTTGCATATGCCCATGTCTGAACTGAGGTGGTGAAGTGGGCTAAAGAACGATGATGGATTAAACCCAGATCAGTTGACTGGGGTGAATGTTTGCAATGTTCAACACTCCGTCCATCATCCCCTCTGGTTTTGCACGGTCCACTCACTGCCTGGACAAACTGTACCTTGCACGGGAGGTGCCTTAGAATGTGCAAGACATATAGAGCCTTAAGCCCCGCACAAATAAATAAATGCTGTCCGCAGTCTCCAGTGAGTAGTAGCTAGGACCTTGTACCCTAGTCACACATGGTATGTACTCGATATGATGCACGCGGTCTTTCAAAGGGCCTGGTGCTGCTGACGTGTTCGTGAGCCGAACGACTTCCACAGACCAGGAAGTACAAGCTCACGTCACCGGAAGTAAGTTGAGTGCACTGGACCAACTGAAGACAATGCAGCCAAAACTGACGAAGTCATCGGATAGCCTCTAACAGGAAACTTATTTCTAAGAAAAGGGAAGTGGGAAGGAACATCTGATTTGTTTAGGATTTAAAGTGAACATGTCACCATAGATTTTTCCAACTTCACTCCCACTCAGCTGCCCCCAGGTCACAAGGGACCGTATGATGATGACTTGGCAACCACATCACAGAAGTTGGCCTCGAGTTCCTTTTTAGGTTTCGCTGGGGAGCGGAGCCGATTAGGCTCCGCCTCCAGAGAAATCTAATGAGTATAGTAAGCACTATGGAACACGCCCCCCCGTCCGATTGGCTAGCTCCATAAATGGAGCCTAGCCATTGGACGAGGGGCCTGTCCATCAATGCCGGACCAGACACGGGGGCGTTCCCGAGATTCTTTGGCTTTTGCTGACGTCACGCGACGCCGGGAACGCCCCCGTGTCTGGTCCGGCCGGCCGTGCTTGCTGCTGTCCTCCCTCCTCCCGCCGTCCCCACGTTTCCCTCCTCCCTCCCGACGTCCGTGTCCTTTCCCGCCCCCCTCGTCCTCTCCCGCCCGCCCCCCTCGTCCTCTCCCGCCCCCCCCGTGTATGGACTTGTGGGCCGATCGAGTGCCCACCTCGATTGATTGTTATCTTTAAAGAGCCGGTGCCCACCCGGCATTTGCCCGATAAAATCAGCCCCCGCCTGCCTGCCTAAGGAGAAGGGCCGCTGCGCTGCCCGCAGCGACCCGGAAGTGGTTGGCCGGAAGTGCCCGCCCCCGCAGCCCGGGGGGAAGAAAGAAGAAGCCTGGCGGCCGGTTTGCAGGGCTCCCGTGATGCGAGGGAGCCCTGCTGCATCTAGGAGAGCCCAGGAGGAGAGGAACCCCGCCCGCGGCCCCAAAGCGACCGCCGGAGGAGTGCTGCAGGGAGCAAGGCTCCCGTGTGAGGAGGTTAGCCCCGCCCGCCAGAAGACAGCCGGTGAGTGCGGGTGCTTTCAAAGGGGGGGGGGCTGTACTTGTAAATGCTTGTGCGCATAGCCCGGCGCCCCGGGCGTGGTGGTGAGGCCCGCTCTGCTGACACCGCCTCTTGGTTACAGCGCGGCGCCCTCCCCCCTGGCATCTCCAATGTGACCGGTCCCAAGCCCCGAAGTGCAGTCAGCAGAGGGCAGCCTGGCATGAAGGCCTCCGCACGTCTAGTTTAATTCATCCTGCCTCGCCCTCCTTGTTCCCACAAGTCTTCCCTTCTGACCCTCTGATACTGCCCGTCTCCTCCCGAGACCCGCCTCGTCTTCATTGCCTCACGCCTCCGGGGTGCCCCCAGCCCACCTCAGTTCCACCCACCCGTCCTCTGTTCCACCACCTCTGCCTTGATTACAATCACCCTCCCTCTGCTCCTGCCTTGGTTCCACCCACATGGTTTCACCACCCTTCTTTGCTGTGGTCTCGATTCCACCTACACTGCCGGGGTTGCACCCACCTTTCCTTGTTTTTTACTGCACTCTTCTAATTCCGACTTTTTTTAAAGTTATCTTTGTCTCTCACTGGGTGCCGTAGACATACCCCCACCCACTTCTATTTTGTATGTTATCCCCACTATTTTAATCCAGCTGCTTTTTTTTGTTAAACCGCACCTCCCCCAATTATTACTTCCCTCTGGATTTACCATAAGTTTTCTTTGTTTACGTCCATGGGCAGGTAATTTCATCCACCACTCTCAGGCCTATGCTGGGATCACCGGCTAAATAAAAAGGTCTTGCTTACCCAGGCATGTCCAAAATCCCTTGTCTTACAACACGTTTCCCTTTCACCCCCAAGAGACACCTAATTTGTCCAAAAACCTCTTTAACTACATAAGATACATGACTTAAGAGAAGGCCATTCATTGGTGAACCACAATGGTTTAGATTTGCACATGACCCCTCTGCTCTCTGGAATGACTTAAAGCTCTAATTTGCTTCATTCCCTGCCGCTCCTGTGTTCACCCTCAACAGATCCTCTGTTCAGTTTGTTTCCAGAGTGTGGAGTCCTACTTTCCTTTGACCCTACGATGCTGCTGTGGGCCTTCCTGGCTGCTCTGGTCGCCCTTCTGTTCCTCCAACGTATCTGGTGGCCCTATCTGCCCGCAGACCTGGCCTTCTACATGCGGCTGATGCGCTGCATGCGCATCTCCCTCGGGGCAAGGAGGCCATTGTTTGGGGAGTTCGGTGGGAGGTGTTAGTCCCTAGGATGGGGTTGAGAGGCTTTTCTGTGGAACGCTTACAAAGCGCTTCTGTCTTTTAAGCACTGTAAATCGACTTTACTAGTACCCCCTCTTTATCGCACTCGCCGACTCTGAAAGGATGAAAGGCAGAGTTCTCCTCACCTGGATTTAAATTACTGCTGCAGTCGGCGCGAGCCTTATACAGTAGCATCTTTTGGAATATGATTATCCCTTCTGTTCTGTGCGTTAATGTGCATCACTTTACTGCCCTGCAGCTACATAGAAATACACTAATGCATTCCTGAGATTTATATAGCGTGGGCGCATGTGTGCTGCACAGAGTAATAAGTAACCATTGAAGAAAGTACCTTCAAACAACGTGTGGTGCTCGTTTGCCCCACCCCCGTCCCACGCATCGAGATGCCTCAAGGCGCCAGCAGGATAAATTAAGCTTTCAGATACCAGTTCATTTTTGTACACTCTGCTCAAAAGTTTTAATACCCCTTGCGTTCATAGTTTCGTTTTTGTAGGAGTGGGCAGATATCCGGGGGTGCAGGGGGCTTCCAAGAAACAAACATTTGGCTGTTGGGAAGGAATAGCGTGCTGTACAAACAAGGTTTGATTTGAATGCGTCACGTTATGCACGCTTAGGGTGTAGTTTAAGATACCCAGAGGTTATTTTTTGGGGTACCAGTTATACCAATGTTTACTGGATGCCTGATCCTATACCCAAGCAACCATCATCTGCTACCTTAGGCCAATCCGTTGTCTAGGTGGATGACTACAGCTCCTAGAATGCACCAGGCCGACAAATGACGCCCGGGGCTGGGTTCTTGGTGTTCTGAGTAGCATTTCTTCCTTGAAACGAACAGACCCTTGCTCTAAAGGAAGTAGTTTGTGCTCTCAATGAGCAGGCACAGAATTGCCTTCTCTACAAATATCTTTGTTTCTGTACAGTGTTTATAATACATCACTTCAGGCGTTGCCTAAAGGCTGTAAATGTTAGCTGTTACTTGTACCCAAATAAGTGATACTTAATTGACAGATCTAAGAAGGATGAAAGGACGAGTCTCCCTTATAGAGGGTATGCAGAATTGACATACGTTCAATATATATATATATATATTTTTTGGGGGTGTATTAAATACAACATTGAGTTGGGGAAGTTGTCTGTGTGTGTCTGTTTTTATTGTTTCTGTGATTTCTGGAGATGCTATGCACAGTGCGGGGCTCCTGCATCCGGACTGCACTTGTACTCCGCAGCATGCAGCACCCATGACTCTTCCCTGTGATCTCACCAAGCGCTGTGTGGGTTTGGCCATCACTCGGTAACTTTAGGAGGTGGAAGATCATTGGCCTTGTTAGTAAAACCCGGATAAGAGCATTTGCAGCTTCCGGTTTTAAAGCCCAGTTTTGGGCCAATATTCTACCTTTGATCCCGAGCAATGTCTCTCCCCTACAGCTACATTCTGCGAGATATGGTCCTCCCAGGATGACGCAGTCAAGACCTCGGATGTGGGTAATAAAGTTTAGTTTGGTGTTCATTTTCACTTCCAACGGCGTGAGCTACTGACTGAGTTCTGCTTGTTCACTTTACTGAATTGTGTGCTCCTGGGCAAACGCCATATGACTGACTAAATCAGTCCGACCCCCTCCTTCTTCCCAAACCAGTAGCCCTTGGGACAGGGGACCAGGCGACAAGGATTTGTTGGCGCAGTCTGTTTGTCACCAGTTGTCCTGGCAGATTTCTGCTAATTTAGCACATGTTCTGGGTTTAACAGGGGTAAAGTAAAACGGGGGATACGCTTTTTTATGGGTTCCAAGGCAGTACTTTGTGTTGGCTATTATTAATAAGCAGTTTTAGTTTGCTTGATACTATGTTTAAAAAATGTTTCATTTAATTTATTCATTTGTACCACATTCTCTGTTTCTATATTGATGAGCTCTGTCATTTAACTCATCGGATCTTTTTATTTATTCAACAAATAGTGCTACCCTGCTCGGACACTCTTAGCTACTGGTCATATACACTGACAAAGCCAATGGGCCTGGCTTTGTGGTAAAGTGAATGGTATTTGTGACTAGCAGCAACAACGCTTTCTTTGCCCAAGACTCTGTAAAGAAGCTATTATAGGACAGTGATTTTTTTTCGAGGAGCTCGCAGTATATAGTGTGTATAAAAAAAATTATATGTTTTTTTAAAGTCCTTGCACAGTGAGGGGGTCTGTTGGTGTGTGTGTGTGGGGGGGGGGCTGTTGGTGTGTGTGTGTGTGGGTCTGTTGGTGTGTGTGTGTGTGTGTGTTTTTGTGTGGCATTTGCCAGAGATTAAACTATTGGCATTGTAAATGACAATGCCATTTATTTATCTGTTTTCAAAACCAACACATAAATACAAATTTTGTCATTTACAATGCCAATAGCTCAAACTTTTCAAAAGGCGAAACCATTGCATTGTAAATGCTTGTTTTTCCTGACCTCAGTGCATTAATCTGTTCCAGTCCGTTCCCCGAAGGACAAAGCAAGGGCTACCGTCAGAGTGAGCGTGGCACGGTCCCGACTCTCACTTCAAGGGTGTTAAGACCTCCAGGTACACCTCACAGCATTGTGCTGTTTCCTAGAAGACCACACCCCATGTCATGGGGATGACTTTAGGCCACGCCTGGTTTTTCAGCCAACAGCACTTAGGCCAGACATGGGTTTGCAGACCCCAACTCTCAACAGGAGAGAGACTGGACCACTCCCACAGAACTAGCAGGATGCCACCCTGATGGCATGGGGCCAGTTAGGTTGCTTTATGCAATTAATAGCTCAACACTGCAACTGGTGAGGAACTACCTCTTCTAGGCGCTTCAAGGCAGGCGGTCCAAGTCAGAATGGCTAGAACGGTTAGTGGCAACCATGAGTTCATTTAGCCTCTTCACAGGGTGTCAGGACATCAAGCACAGAGATCCAGACCGCCTTACAGAAACGGGTGCAGTAATAACAGCGAACAAGCAAAAATAAAAGACATTAGGACAAGAGTTTGGGCCAAGAAAGATATTGCCAAGTTTGTGGTAGAGGATTTTGGGGACCAGATACAATCGGGTGTGGATTAGAAAAGGTCTGTTAACAAGTGCTGTTTAAGGCTCTTTTTAAAAGTGAACACGGTATAAGAAGGCAGAGAAGTGATGTCTCAGAGATAGCCCATTCTTTGGCTCAAGACGAGAAGCTAGTATTAAGACCCAGGATCTAACGAAAAAGGTTGCACCTGGCCACAAGCCTCCTCTTACTCTGTATAAATATTGTATTTGGACGAACAGAAGCTTTCTTTAGGGAGTTTTGAGGCTTTCACAAAGACTTCCCATATGAGAGAATCGTGTGATCCTGGGCAAATTGCTTCATCTAAGGCATGTAAAAAAAGCGATACACAGGAGATGTATATAAGTGATTAAAAACGATCTTATTTGGGTAGCGGTGTGAGACACAAGTGGAGACTCACTAAGGTTTAAGGTGTTGCAGGAGCCAATCACCCGCGCCTGGTGGCCTGTATATGGCGTCGGTAGCTGCAGTTAAGGTTTCAGCAGTTCCAATGTTGCGTAAATGCGGATTCTCTGCTCGGCCTGTATTTCGCGCGCCCAAAGGTGTTTACAAGAGGCGCTGCTGCTCCCAGTTCATCACTCCTTTCAGTCAAGAACCCGGGAGCCAGGGTCAGATGCTGGAAGACGCCCTCCAGCAAGAACTGGCATCTCTGGTCATCACCTCTGCTGAACTGGATGGGGCATCGGTGGGCCAACGACCAATGCACAGGATTGGCATCCCTGGGGGAGCGTTGAATATAAGGGACGGGCATCTGTGGGGTTACATCCAATGCACGGGATTGGTATCCCTGGGGGAGCATTGAATATAAGGGACGGGCATCTGCGGGGTTACATCCAATGCACGGGATTGGCATCCCTGGGGGAGCGTTGAATACAAGGGACAGGCATCTGTGGGGTTACATCCAATGCACGGGATTGGCATCCCTGGGAGAGCGTTGAATACAAGGGACGGGCATCTGTGGGGTTACATCCAATGCACGGGATTGGCATCCCTGGGGGAGCGTTGAATACAAGGGACGGGCATCTGTGGGGTTACATCCAATGCACGGGATTGGCATCCCTGGGAGAGCGTTGAATACAAGGGACGGGCATCTGTGGGGTTACATCCAATGCACGGGATTGGCATCCCTGGAGGAGCGTTGAATAGAAGGGACGGGCATCTGTGGGGTTACATCAATGCACGGGATTGGCATCCCTGGGGGAGGGTTGAATCTAAGGGACGGGCATCTGTGGGGTTACATCCAATGCACGGGATTGGCATCCCTGGGAGAGCGTTGAATACAAGGGACGGGCATCTGTGGGGTTACATCCAATGCACGGGATTGGCATCCCTGGGGGAGCGTTGAATACAAGGGACGGGCATCTGTGGGGTTACATCCAATGCACGGGATTGGCATCCCTGGGAGAGCGTTGAATACAAGGGACGGGCATCTGTGGGGTTACATCCAATGCACGGGATTGGCTTCCCTGGGGGAGCATTGAATATAAGGGACGGGCATCTGTGGGGTTACATCCAATGCACGGGATTGGCATCCCTGGGGGAGCGTTGAATACAAGGGACGGGCATCTGTGGGGTTACATCCAATGCACGGGATTGGCATCCCTGGGGGAGCATTGAATATAAGGGACGGGCATCTGTGGGGTTACATCCAATGCACGGGATTGGCATCCCTGGGGGAGCATTGAATATAAGGGACGGGCATCTGTGGGGTTACATCCAATGCACGGGATTGGCATCCCTGGGGGAGCGTTGAATACAAGGGACGGGCATCTGTGGGGTTACATCCAATGCACGGGATTGGCATCCCTGGGGGAGCATTGAATATAAGGGACAGGCATCTGTGGGGTTACAGCCAATGCACGGGATTGGCATCCCTGGGGGAGCGTTGAATATAAGGGACGGGCATCTGTGGGGTTACATCCAATGCACGGGATTGGCATCCCTGGGGGAGCATTGAATATAAGGGACAGGCATCTGTGGGGTTACAGCCAATGCACGGGATTGGCATCCCTGGGAGAGCGTTGAATATAAGGGACGGGCATCTGCGGGGTTACATCCAATGCACGGGATTGGCATCCCTGGGGGCGCGTTGAATATAAGGGACGGGCATCTGTGGGGTTACATCCAATGCACGGGATTGGCATCCCTGGGGGAGCATTGAATATAAGGGACAGGCATCTGTGGGGTTACAGCCAATGCACGGGATTGGCATCCCTGGGGGAGCGTTGAATATAAGGGACGGGCATCTGTGGGGTTACATCCAATGCACGGGATTGGCATCCCTGGGGGAGCATTGAATATAAGGGACAGGCATCTGTGGGGTTACAGCCAATGCACGGGATTGGCATCCCTGGGAGAGCGTTGAATATAAGGGACGGGCATCTGCGGGGTTACATCCAATGCACGGGATTGGCATCCCTGGGGGCGCGTTGAATATAAGGGACGGGCATCTGTGGGGTTACATCCAATGCACGGGATTGGCATCCCTGGGGGAGCATTGAATATAAGGGACAGGCATCTGTGGGGTTACAGCCAATGCACGGGATTGGCATCCCTGGGGGAGCGTTGAATATAAGGGACGGGCATCTGTGGGGTTACATCCAATGCACGGGATTGGCATCCCTGGGGGAGCATTGAATATAAGGGACAGGCATCTGTGGGGTTACAGCCAATGCACGGGATTGGCATCCCTGGGAGAGCGTTGAATATAAGGGACGGGCATCTGCGGGGTTACATCCAATGCACGGGATTGGCATCCCTGGGGGAGCGTTGAATATAAGGGACGGGCATCTGTGGGGTTACATCCAATGCACGGGATTGGCATCCCTGGGGGAGCATTGAATATAAGGGACGGGCATCTGCGGGGTTACATCCAATGCACGGGATTGGCATCCCTGGAGGAGCGTTGAATACAAGGGACGGGCATCTGTGGGGTTACATCCAATGCACGGGATTGGCATCCCTGGGAGAGCGTTGAATATAAGGGACGGGCATCTGTGGGGTTACATCCAATGCACGGGATTGGCATCCCTGGGGGAGCGTTGAATATAAGGGACGGGCATCTGTGGGGTTACATCCAATGCACGGGATTGGCATCCCTGGGAGAGCGTTGAATATAAGGGACGGGCATCTGTGGGGTTACATCCAATGCACGGGATTGGCATCCCTCGGGGAGCGTTGAATATAAGGGACGGGCATCTGCGGGGTTACATCCAATGCACGGGATTGGCATCCCTGGAGGAGCGTTGAATATAAGGGACGGGCATCTGTGGGGTTACATCCAATGCACGGGATTGGCATCCCTGGGAGAGCGTTGAATACAAGGGACGGGCATCTGTGGGGTTACATCCAATGCACGGGATTGGCATCCCTGGGAGAGCGTTGAATATAAGGGACGGGCATCTGTGGGGTTACATCCAATGCACGGGATTGGCATCCCTGGGGGAGCGTTGAATATAAGGGACGGGCATCTGTGGGGTTACATCCAATGCACGGGATTGGCATCCCTGGGGGAGCGTTGAATATAAGGGACGGGCATCTGTGGGGTTACATCCAATGCACGGGATTGGCATCCCTGGGAGAGCGTTGAATATAAGGGACGGGCATCTGTGGGGTTACATCCAATGCACGGGATTGGCATCCCTGGGGGAGCGTTTAATATAAGGGACGGGCATCTGTGGGGTTACATCCAATGCACGGGATTGGCATCCCTGGGGGAGCGTTGAATATAAGGGACGGGCATCTGTGGGGTTACATCCAATGCACGGGATTGGCATCCCTGGGAGAGCGTTGAATACAAGGGACGGGCATCTGTGGGGTTACATCCAATGCACGGGATTGGCATCCCTGGGGGAGCGTTGAATACAAGGGACGGGCATCTGTGGGGTTACATCCAATGCACGGGATTGGCATCCCTGGGAGAGCGTTGAATATAAGGGACGGGCATCTGTGGGGTTACATCCAATGCACGGGATTGGCATCCCTGGGGGAGCATTGAATATAAGGGACAGGCATCTGTGGGGTTACATCCAATGCACGGGATTGGCATCCCTGGGGGAGCATTGAATATAAGGGACAGCCATCTGTGGGGTTACATCCAATGCACAGGATTGGCATCCCTGGGGGAGCGTTGAATATAAGGGACGGGCATCTGTGGGATTACATCCAATGCACGGGATTGGCATCCCTGGGGGAGCGTTGAATACAAGGGACGGGCATCTGTGGGGTTACATCCAATGCACGGGATTGGCATCCCTGGGAGAGCGTTGAATATAAGGGACGGGCATCTGTGGGGTTACATCCAATGCACGGGATTGGCATCCCTGGGGGAGCGTTGAATATAAGGGACGGGCATCTGTGGGGTTACATCCAATGCACGGGATTGGCATCCCTGGGGGAGCGTTGAATATAAGGGACGGGCATCTGCGGGGTTACATCCAATGCACGGGATTGGCATCCCTGGAGGAGCGTTGAATACAAGGGACGGGCATCTGTGGGGTTACAGCCAATGCACGGGATTGGCATCCCTGGGGGAGCGTTGAATATAAGGGACGGGCATCTGTGGGGTTACATCCAATGCAAGGGAATTGGCATCCCTGGGGGAGCGTTGAATATAAGGGACGGGCATCTGTGGGGTTACATCCAATGCACGGGATTGGCATCCCTGGGGGAGCGTTGAATATAAGGGACGGGCATCTGTGGGGTTACATCCAATGCACGGGATTGGCATCCCTGGGGGAGCGTTGAATATAAGGGACGGGCATCTGTGGGGTTACATCCAATGCACGGGATTGGCATCCCTGGGGGAGCGTTGAATATAAGGGACGGGCATCTGTGGGGTTACATCCAATGCACGGGATTGGCATCCCTGGGGGAGCATTGAATATAAGGGACAGGCATCTGTGGGGTTACATCCAATGCACGGGATTGGCATCCCTGGGAGAGCGTTGAATATAAGGGACGGGCATCTGTGGGGTTACATCCAATGCAAGGGATTGGCATCCCTGGGGGAGCATTGAATATAAGGGACAGGCATCTGTGGGGTTACATCCAATGCACGGGATTGGCATCCCTGGGGGAGCATTGAATATAAGGGACAGGCATCTGTGGGGTTACATCCAATGCACGGGATTGGCATCCCTGAGGGAGCGTTGAATATAAGGGACGGGCATCTGTGGGGTTACATCCAATGCACGGGATTGGCATCCCTGGGAGAGCGTTGAATATAAGGGACGGGCATCTGTGGGGTTACATCCAATGCACGGGATTGGCATCCCTGGGAGAGCGTTGAATATAAGGGACGGGCATCTGCGGGGTTACATCCAATGCACGGGATTGGCGACTATGGGGGTCCTCCTATTCTGCTCAATGTGCTTCGATAAACTACAAAATGCCGTCTTCTCAACGCTGGCTCGTTCGTGCCAGCTATACAACACTTCACATGCAGAGTAATTGTAACTACTGGTGACGAGAGGTTAGAGGTCACCTTTAAAAATTCTAACCCCATGGTAGAGCAAAGATCAAACTTGTGGCTTCCAAGGCTGGTTTTAACCTGAAATGAAGAACTTCCCTGCAAAGGCAATCATCGGGAACGGACTGGCCCTTCCGGGCTTCGGGCAGTTCCCCGGGAGATTGAAAGGTTTGGGGGCGGTTTTGTCACTGAGGGCAGGTGGGGAAACAATGCTGCAATATCGGACCTCAGTAATAAAGCACTTAGCAAGCGTTTCCAGCCTCCTGGGCCAGGCAGTGCTTTGCAGAGGCGGATCCGAGAAAAATGCCAGGGCTGTTTGGGGTTCCCTGTCTGGGCCAAGATTCTCAGTGTAAACATACTTTGTAACCTACAGACCGGTAAACAAAGTCTCCGACTAAAGTGGTTCTGGAGAAACACTGGAGCACAAACAAAAGCCCTGAACCCAGAAATGGATTCATTTGTCACGAGGTACCACTGCAGAGAGACTGCCATAAAGGCACCACTACCAAGTGGCCACGGTACCCATCACAAGGCGCTGGAAGGACGAGGAGTACTAAAGATGGGCCATGTCCCAGGTGCAGGTAGAGGAGCCGATTTGCCCAAGATCACACAACTGTCATGAAGGAAATAGGATCAGCTGCAGGTGCACTTGATTGATTCAGATGCTCCGTCTATCACCACCCCCTTTTGTACCGCTTTTGGCCGCCATAAGTGTGGCAGGGTATGCTCAGACGCGAGTCCCTTGCTCACGTTGCCACTGGATTCAAGCAAGCCGGGCTGAAGACGGCTGGAATGCCAGAAACCGGTCCTCGGAAGCTTGTTTCCGGTCCAGGGAAGACATGGCTTGGCAGTTCGGGCTGGACTGTTCCCATGAGGCACAGGGTCAGACAGATTTGCATATAGCCATGTCTGAACTGGGGTGGCAGAGTGGGCTAAAGAACGGTGATGGATTAAACACAGATCTTTTGACTGGGTGTGAGTGTTTGATTGATTCAGATGCTCCGTTCATCACCACCCCCTTTTGTACCGCAAGATCACACAACTGTCATGAAGGAAATAGGATCAGCTGCAGGTGCACTTGGTACCCCAGAAGTAAGCAAGGGCATCTGTTGACGGCACCAACATATGATGCCAACTCTTGGTTACAATGGGGCACTAGGACCCGGCGGGTGCAGTCCCGCCTCCTTCCCGCCATTTCTTGGCCCCAGTAACGCTATCCCTGCTGGATTCTGAGTGGACTGCTTGCCAACAGGATTGTGATCCGGTTCAACACAACCTGGCCACCGCAGGCGAGCTGGAGGGATCACTGGTCCGAGGACACCCTGGATGCGAGCCCAGGCCGACACCCATGCTTGGAGAGAAAAAAAATAATAATAATAAACAAAGCCAATGCAGAGAGGAACCCAAACACGGCTAAAAATAAGCGCCATTCTTCTGGCGTGACGTGGGAAGGGACAATGTGCAACTTCCTGTGAAAGGAAAAGCCTCGTGCTCAGGGACAAGTGGGACAAGTCAAGGGCGGAAGACGTGAAGATATGGTGAGGACACCCGAGGAAGGAGCCAGCGCGTGGGGACAGACTCCAGCGGAAGGGGCGGGCCTGCCAGAATGAAAGGAAAAAAACAAAGTATTACACTAAGTTGCAGCTGCAAAGTTCAGAGTTACAGGTGCGGACCAATAATAAATACCCGAAATATAAACCTTTTTTTTTTTAATAACGCATTCTTTCCTCCAAAAGCGGTTCCGCTGTGCGCAACTAAAGGCCTTGCACCGTTTCCCAGAGGGAGATTACAGGAAAATGCAGACTTTTTTTTTTTTTTCGATGAGAGCTCAGGCAACATGGAACAGTAAATCATTTTTTCCTCCGGCGGGCTACACGGGTAGGTTTGTTCACCCATTCTCCATCGAAGGCTTCCTACGGCCATCCTGGTTGCCCATCAATCGAACATGGATTTACTTGGGTTAATTGTGAGTGTGTATATATATATATATGTACACATGTAAACATATTCCTTATGAGAGGTTACAATGCATCCATTATAGACAAGGCCATTAACAAAACCAGAGACCTTAGCAGGGAACAGGCATTAACCCCAAGGGAGGTAACCCCAAGCATGGTTGAACCCCAGACATCCAAGGTCAGAGTCATCTTGACCTTTAATAAACAACATGGTGCTATCAGAAAAATCTTTAAGCGACATTGGGGTTTACTCCTAAGGGACCCAGTAATTGGGGGTGATCTAACTCAGCACAATCGGTTGCCACAATTGACCTTTAGAAAAGCTAGGTCCATGGGGAATTGCCTTGTGAAAAGCAACCCTGAGAGCAAATCACCTTCCAATTGGTTATCCAAACAAAAGGGGTTTTTCAAATGTCCAATTTGCAAAGCATGCAAATACGTAAAAAATGTAAAAACGTATAACACCCCGTTTTTACCTCGACCAGATAAAATAAGAAAAAGAATTACCTGCAAAACAGAATATGTTGTATATGTTTTAGAATGTCCATGTGCACTACGATACATGGGCAGTACAAAACTGCCCGTGCACAGAAGAGTTCTTCAGCATATTCGTGCAATTGCTAATAAAGATCAAGCATATCCAGTTGCGAGGCACTTCAAGGTAGTCCATGATAGCAACCAGACCCTTCTGAATTATTTTACCATTGTCCCTTAGAGGGGGCAATCGGGAAAGTGCACTTCGCACACTTGAGACCAAGTACATTTTAGAGCTAAATACTAAATCCCCTTTTGGAATGAATGCAACAGAGGATCTATATACATGTTTATGAATTATTTGCAACCAAAGTGTGATTGATATTTTTAGCTCATATGAACTTTGACCGCGCAGTTTTTGTTCTCCATTTAGAAATTTTAATGAAACCGTGCACTGGATCATTTTAATTTGATGATTTAATTTTGTTATTCACTTGGGTGGTACTTAAAATTGTTTACTATGTATTTGTTTATTTAGCTAAATCCTCTTATTGCCTTAAGCTTAGGGGGCTCTTTTGCTAATAGTTCGGCCATTGCCCTTTTCTGTTAAGCTACCTTTGGCCAGCTGTGCTTGCCCACTTGGGCACTATTGAGAAACCTTGAAAGGGTGGACTGTACACAAAATTCGGAGATAGCAGCATCTATACCCTTGCACCTAATAACATTATAAGCATGGTATAAAGTGAGTAAATGGGGATTTGTTGAAAGACGCCATTAATGATGGACGTCTCAGGCATTGAGAACTCTCCGACATCTAGATATACAGATTTGAGGTTTTATATGCCACATTTCGCCTAGCCTTACCGCCTCTCAACTGTGGAATCAATGTGTGTTTATTTATTAATTTTATAAATATTTCTGTTAGAATATTTATGTTTTTAAACACAGATATATATTTATGAGTTTATATCCATTTACTGTGGTTATTTATTATAAATATCAAATTGTTGGCAAATATTTATTTATACTGCTATACCATGTCGAAAAGAAAGAATCGAATGTATTTTTTATTATGCACTTTTTGCCGAAATTCAATGTGTATAGTCTGTCTTCTATCACTATGCTTGACATGACACAGCTGTTTGTAATAACATTAGCACTTTAAAAGGGCATTTCATCTAACGTAACGAGTCATGTGATCAAGGTCCAGGTGGGAACGAAATGCGTCATGGCGGCTTTGATGCAGGGTGTTTGAAAATAAACTGGCACAAAGAACTTTTGGGTCCGCGTGTTCATCTGCTTGCTGGAAAAGCTCTTTTGGTGAAGTACGAAAATATATATATATATATATATATATATATATATATATATATATATATATCCAAATATCCAAATATCCAAATATCCAAAAAGAAATTCCACACGGTGAAGAAAGGAATGTCCAGGCCAGCTTTGCAGTTTAAATATATATAGATCAACACACTTTAACTCGGTCGAGTTAAAAAACGGCTAGCACCTAGATATCTGTTCACCCAATGCTTTATTACAAACCCCCGATAGATGCGTTTCGCTTTGCAGCTTCGTCAGTGTCAGTTAGTGTACACACAAAGTCGCCATTTTAACCCTCCGGTTTACCCAGAAGCTTCAACAACATAGAAGACTGTGCCTAATGCAACTATAGCAAATGCAGTGGCCATCTTTAAATACACCTGTTCTTTTTCATTTGATTGGGTTATCATGGAATACAATAAAGTGCTCATTTAAAAAAATATATGCGACCGCAACTAATTAATAAAGTGCATACGAGCTTTGAACATTATTAGGGACTTTGACATGATTATATCTACCAAATAAGTTGTATTATCATGTGCTCTCAATGGCACTTCGCAATGCATGTGTCAGATCAGTGTCCCTTTATATATTTATTTGTATGGCCCTGTACGGGCAAATTATTCCTGTTTAAATACATTTACTAGACAGTCAAATCACAAACTGGACTAAAGGATGATCTACATCTGCTATATCTTGCTATTCTCGCCCCCTACTACAGTTCTCTCCAGGACTACTTTCCCACAAGATCCCATGTCGGATTTAGAGGTGTACCCACATTTCCTCATCATTATTAAGCCCCCATGGGGCCGTGGTTTTTAGATCGATGATGTACTTGGACTCCAACACTCGGAGTGCCTTGACCCTGTCTCCTCCTCGTTCTGAACGATCTATTTGATCTATACAATAGAAACTCAATAGGTCCCTATTCCTCTGGTGCAGCTCTGAAAAGTGGCGTGCCACCAGGTAGGATCTATTGTTTTTCGTGATGGCACGCATGTGCTCAAGAATTCTCAATTTCGTAGGGTTGATCGTACTCCCTATGTATCTTTTCTTACAGGGACACTCTTGGCAATAGATGGTGAACTCTGAGTTACAATTTAGAAGTTTTTTGATCTCTCTGTTGGGTTTCCCTTCATTAGTTCTCCCTTGGTAGTCAGTAACTTTTTTGCTGTTCTTACAAACCTTACAACGTAGGCAAGGGAAAAATCCCTTAGCTTTGGACAGTTTTGTCGGCTGTGTTTTGGAGGAGAAATGCCTGTGGACTAGGTGGTCTGCTAGTGACTGGCAGCGTCGGTATGTAATTCATGGTCTTTCTTAAAAAATTTTTTTATATATATATATATATATATATATATATATATATATATATATATATATATATATATACACACACACACACACACACATATATATACACACACACATACACACACCATTTCTACATGTATTATGCATTGTTCCATTGAAGTTATTTTATGCGACTTATTTTATTTTGAGACATGGTTGCCATGACAATATAAACAATTCCTTCAATGGCGCTAAGCTATGTGAGCAAGGTGTTTTAACCACCGCAACGCGTCCGGAGCCTTTCTGTTCAATGAATCCTTAATATATTCACCCAGTGTGTAAGCCTGTTTCAATGTGAGGCGGGATTTGAGCGGATATGTATTATACATACACACACACACAGATATACATATATACACATACACATATAGAGAGAGAACGAGAGAAAAGAAAGAAAAAAGGGAGAAAGAAAAAAGGGAGAAAAAAAGAGATAGCAAGTAGGCCCAAGGCTGGTGCACCACACGCTGTCTGGGACACTAGACCATCCAATCAAACAATTCATTCTTACATCATTAACTCTTGGATATTAGGTTACAAGTAACCCTCCTGCACAACAGATATTTACATATCTGAAAAGAAAAAATAATTGGGAACATATCTAGTTTTGCATATCTGAGATCTTAAAATGCATGCCTCTTAAACTCCAGTGTTTAAATATCCCACAATTTGCGATTACGATTTCTTCTTCTTGTTTTTTTTTTTAAACTAACTTGTACTTTTTGTTCAACTTTCAAGTAATATTGGTTGGATGAAAACTTTAAAAAAAATACTTGAATGGAGCATCTATCCTTTCTTCTTTCACGAGTGGAGAGCTGGGGAAACAGTGAGGTGTAGGTGTCGGTACTGTGCCTGGTAGAAGTCGCACCGAAGCACTATATTGGCAAGAAGTGAGTGGGAATTACAGACAGGAGAAAGTTCGATTAAAAAAAATTCAGATAAACACATTAAATGATCAACGGGCCTCTTTGACCTCAAGTGACCCCCGATAGCAGTGAGCGCGAGACCCGATTCCAAATGCCCGAAAGAGTTTTATCATTATTTACAGCGCTTACAAATGGCAGAAAGGGGAACGAAGCACTACAAGGAGAAGTTAGTAAACTGACCCAAGAATGCACTTTGGAATGGTGCAACCCACCCATAACATGTAGCCGTGCACCGCGTGACCCCCTCCCTCTTAGCGAAGGAGCTCCCAGGGTGATCGGAGCCCAACAAGGCCCCCATGTCCAGCTGGACCGTCCCCTGGGGAGCCAAGAACTATTCTTGTCCGCCGTGGGAACGGAAGGAGGACGCGCTGGGCCAGGCCGAGCCTCGCCTTGGGTCGTCGCCATGCGGGAACTGAAAGTTCAAGAGTGCAATCCCTCCGGTGACGTGGGAGCCGAGACCTCACACGTGAAGGCGCTTACACTACTCGCGTGATACACGTACAAACGTTAGAGGACTCACCAAGAGGAAGAGCCGGTACATCTTCGTGCCCATTCATACCTTGGCCTCTCTGAAGGCAGCCCTCTCTTGACACCTACTGTAATGCATGGATATTTCTTCAAGGATTAATTCACTTCGCATGCTGGCACCTGCAGTGGTTTACCTCTTATCTGGCCAACTACTAACACGTCAGATTGCAATCCCCACATCCCCTGTGGAGGGGCACAGGTTTCCACCCTTTCTCCTTCAGCTTTCACGTCGCCAACTCACGCCAAGAGCCACCCATTTTATCTTTCAATTCACCTAAAGTATTTTCACCAAATGACACCCAGTGATAGAATCGGCCTTGAATCAATCGGACTTAAATATCAAATACCCACCTACAACTTCAGCCAATGAGGGTGGTCCGCCGGTTACCGTGCATCCCCATGCAAGCACGGAGCCAATCACGGCTAACTGGAATAGTCATGTGACGGTTCGCGCTGAATCTCCGGGATTGAAGCTCAGAATACAATACGCCTTCAGAAAACACACTGCGGTGGAAACTAATAAAGCTCCACCACCAAAAAGGGGTTAATTTAAAACTCAGATGATAAATAGAAAATATGCACTTTTATCCATTAACAAGCCATTCCAAAATGGATGCCGTTTTGACCACCATCTGGAAAGTTATCAAGTAGTCCTATGTCTACACTTTTTGTGCACTATATGATATGGGTGAAATCAAATGTCTAATTGACCCGTGAGAAAGGAACGGCTGTTCCGAAAAGCATCGAGCCTTTGTTTGTCATATACTAAAGAAATAAACCTCGTATGATCTGGATTTTGGGCTCGGCGCAATCTATTTCTTTGATGAGAAGAATTGGTGTTTGAGGTAGAAAGGATTGCGTCCTTGCCGGTAGCCCACCGCCATTTGTTGACAGAGGTAATGTGAATACCTTGGGATCGATCGTTCGATCGATTTTATATATATATATATATATGTGACTTTTATAGAAAAGCAGACATTAGAGGTGAGCAAATTTAGAGTGTCACTGGTGTTGAGATTGCTCTATACAGGAGCTGCTTTCCACCTAAACTTGAGAAGTACCCAGAGTTCTCTAAAAATGTGTGTATATATATATATATATATATATATATATATATATATATATATATATATATATAAATATATATATATATATATAAATAAAGGAATTCCCCCACTTCTTCAGTTTCTTTGGGTGGCATCGTTTCACCTCATTTGGGGTGCTTCCTTTACAATGCCTCAGCAACTACATTACATCTCAAAAGTATTCTGAATCATCACACAAAATATTTTTTGTTTTGATTTTTCACTGCACCAGGCTATTACTAGGGGTTCTAAATGCAAGTCAGTGTTTCTTATTCCTTCTGGGTCATGTCTGACCCCGGGGTCCCAGAGGACAGGATAGGGGGGGGCTGGCGGGGGCCTAACATGGGTAGAAGTTGGGAACCCTGGGTCCTAAGTGACGCCCAAGGGCCCGCGTCAGGCCGAGCTCTGCCTATGGCATCGGAGGCATATCTGGGCACCTCTCCCCCGTGCACATCTGTTCGAGCCGAGCGTTCACTTTCTACAGCAGGGAGGTGGCACACATTAACATGCTAATGCAGCGCGTGTGAGGTGTTTACATGTTCCGCCCGCTCCGGTACACAGCTGGGCTCGATGAACGAAGGCACGCAGCTGGGTTACAACAGTGGCGTCATCTGCTCGGCTCAGGAGCGGTGGCTCCGTGAGTGGAGGGCAGGTGGGCACTGCCAGGCGGGCAGGCTCACGCTTGACTACAGACCTGGATAGAATGAGGCAGAGGTGAGCTGTGGCAGGCGGGCATGCTCATGCTAGACTGCAGACCTGGGTAGACAGGCAGAGGTGGGCAGTGCCAGGCAGTCAGGCTCACACTAGACTGCAGCCCTGGTAGAATGAGGCAAAGGGGAGCAGTGCCAGGTGGGCAGGCTCACACTAGACTGCAGCCCTGGTAGAATGAGGCAAAGGTGAGCAGTGCCAGGTGGACATGCTCATGTAAGACTGCAGGCCTGGGTATAAAGAGGCAGAGGTGGGCAGTGCCAGGCAGTCAGGCTCACGGTAGACTGCAGACCTGGGTAGACAGGCAGAGGTGGGCAGTGCCAGGCAGTCAGGCTCACACTAGACTGCAGCCCTGGTAGAATGAGGCAAAGGGGAGCAGTGCCAGGTGGGCAGGCTCACACTAGACTGCAGCCCTGGTAGAATGAGGCAAAGGTGAGCAGTGCCAGGTGGACATGCTCATGTAAGACTGTAGGCCGGGGTATAAAGAGGCAGAGGTGGGCAGTGCCAGGCAGTCAGGCTCACGCTAGACTGCCGACCGGGTAGAATGACGCAGAGGTGGGCTGTGCAAGGCAGCCAGGATGCTGGACTGCAGACCAGGTAGAATGAGGCAGAGGTGGGCAGTGCCAGGCAGCCCGGTTCGCGCTAGACTGCGGCATATCTGGGCAGTGGAGGCAAGCAGGCTCACGCTAGACTGCATCCTTGGGTAGAATTGGGCAGCGTTATGTAGGTGGGCAGTATCAGGCCATCAGAAGAGTGGAGCAGGGCTGGGCTGGTGGGCAGTGGGCGGTAATGAGATTACAGTAGTCTGCAGCCCAATAAACCAGAATGGGGCAGAGGCGGATAGTGGAAGGCAACAGGCTCTGGGTAGAATGGGGCAGAGGCGGACAGTGGAAGGCAACAGGCTCTGGGTAGAATGGGGCAGGTGTGCAGTGGCAGGCACTATTCCTCCATGGGAAGGTTGCCCAAGGCAGAGTATTAACGTTTCAGCTTTCTCATCACAAGAGTGATGTTCACACCCGTGTTTCTGGTGCTCCTCAGCCAGCTCACTAGTGAAAGCTAAAGAAAGCACTAGAGCCCGGACTCCCCAGGCTGCTCCCTGCCCGCTCCCACGGAACCCACACATCAATACCTGAATCAAATTGTGGGTAAACAGCCATGTTTATTTCACACCATCACTCATAAACATGACAAATTAAAATTACTTATTTACATTACTGCAGCTGACCTAATGAATTGATCACTAATCAATATTTACACTTTCAACTTAGCATGGCGATCCATCAGCCTAACGGAGAAGTATCTACACACAAATTGCTCCAGCACCAAGGGCCCTCTAGCTCGCGTCCCCCAACTGAGAACGACGCTATGCGCAACCCAGCCAGCTCACTGGTGAAAGCTAAAGAAAGCACTAGTGCACACCGGTCACACCACTGCAGGAGGAATATACCTTTGCATTCGACAAAACTTTCCAGTGGCCCCACCAAAAGTCGGCATCACCCCTCCCAACTCCCTCAAAAAAGTAAACCTTGCCACCACTCCCCCTGATGAGAAGCGACAGTTTCCCACATGCCTTGGGTTGCTTCCAGGGCAATGCAAAAATATGCCCTTTCTAGCGCCTAACTCGCCCCTCCCCCACCTCTTGTGCACTGCAAAGGGAACACCCCGAGGTCAAAGTTCCATCACAAAGGAGACCCCACCACCCACGACAGCTTACCCACCACGCTGCTGTGCGTGCTGCGCGGTACGTACATCATCCTGCGAGGCGCTACTTAAAAAACAGCACTGTATCACCTTTGTGTCCGGCCGAGCAGAGGTTTAGCTGTCCCGTTCCAGGACCTGCTGGTTCGATAACCGGAGGATACACAATATGAAAGGAAGCAGCGTGCCGTCCTCAGTTTCAACCCACGAATGTGCCCCTCTTTAGTATTCGTGGTGGGCATCGGCCAGAAAAAAGTGCACCGTTTAGCACGATGCTTCTGCGACAAAACAATGCGACCGCAGCTGCGAAGGCAGGTGTCCCTCGAATGTTATTTTCTTGCACAGCTTGTGAGGCAGTTACATTTGCTCGCAGAACTGCAAGGCGGCACGTGCCCAGTACATTGGAAAAACAAAAAGACTGCAACGTCACAACCTTTTCTCATGTTAATAGCCACTGGCCTCACACTCTTACGCTCGCTCTCACGTTGTATATTTGGTTATCACAGTTAAACACAATAGGCATCATAAGCATAATTTATACAAGCACTGGCAAAGCCAATAGATATATAGCATTAATAGGAAAAATTGATGTAAATAAACCTAGGCATTCAAAAATGACGTTTATCACGTTGTCCAAGCGCTGGAAGAAAGTAGCAGGACATGATTGTTTTCTGTATGTAATGAATGCAGGAGATATTAGGGAAACAACTGTTGGACAAACAGTGTGGTGATAGAACATACTTTTGAGATTTATAAATAGTCTCTCGTACATTGCAGTGTAATCTATGGGAGGCGGAATGATACACTACGAGCACCCGATATCAGGGGGATCTTTTCTTAAGTGGGGTTTGACCTTCAATTCCTGATTTCACTCATTCACAGGGATTGTCCAATTTATAAAGTAAATAAACAGGAAGTGTCAAGTATCCGGTATTTGTGTGCGTGTCGTGTTTTCAAAAGCAAATATACACTAGAAATAAATGCCACACTCAAAGGAAGCAGCTGATACGTCATTAGAATAACAGCAATGTTGAAGTGGTGCCGACCCTGACGTCATGGAACAAGCACAGAAAAACTCCAGCGTGCGTTACTGTAACCTTGAACTTTCACTTTAACATGACGGTCACGTAGAAAGTTGGGAGCTCCGAGTAGTCGAGGTGCACTGCACAAAAAGACACATTGGAAAGCAGAGTCATTTCCAATCTCAGCAGAGAGGCCAGTGACTGAATGGGCACAGGGCACGGCAAACCGATCCCCTATTCCTCTACAGCAGGTCCTTCAAGTGCCGGGATGAGGCACGTGACTCACCAAGGGCCATGCAGCCCATAAACATGAGATTATACTCATAAAGGGACAGCGCATCTATCAGACGGTAAAGCATAAATAATGCAGGGAGCCCTGCTCCGCGGAGAATGGCCTCTCTGGCACAATTGACACATTTCACTGTCTGAGGCGAGAGCAGGAGTCCGGCGCTGGAAGCCAAGAAGCTGTTAAATATTTGATACTAACTGCACAATGCGACGGTTCGAAGGCCAGCGAAGGGAGGGGGGGAGGGCATTTACTAGCCAGCTCGCTCAAAAGAGAAATTTTACCAAATCCAGGCGAAAGGAGGGTGAAGGCGCCTTAGACCACCCACTGGCTCATTGTGGCTCCAGGGCTGGCTGGTACGAGAAAGGTTCAACAGCACCAATATTGGCCATATAGCCCCCAACATATGGATGCAGCGCCTAGACGAGAACACCCAGTACATCGGTTGAGGTATAGGAACGCAGGCTAAACTAAAATATGTCCATCAGGCAGCAACACTAAACCAGAGAAGAAGCAAGACAAGATAACAAGAAGCAAGGCATGGGAAAGACTTGAGAAATATGTGTAATTTGCTTTCACGTATTTGCACATAATGTAAATACGTCATGTAGGGCTATATCTTCTTGTGAAATGAGTACTTATGTCAATTTTTGAAGGGAGGTTGCATTTCGCCCTTAACATGTATGTGCATTGTTTCAGCCCCGCCATGATTTCATTTGGCAGATAACTGCTGCATATTTACGCGACAGTTTGTAATGAGCAATTTTACACGAACAGCAGCGTGTGGCCTTCCCGGGATTATGCGAATTACGCCAGCGTGATTGACATTACTCCTGCACCTAGCTAATATATGGAGCAAATCTGCTGGACGGGGGATGGGCAACCCTCAGGATGCAGGTCAGGATGAGGCGAGCCCTAAGGGGGAGCTCGTTTCTGAGCTAGAGTTGTGCAAATACGCAAGCATCCTGGAACTTAAATACATGCAACACTGAAGCTCAACAAAATAAAATCAACATCTCTGCACACAAAGCAGAATCAAACAGCAGAACAAGAATCTCCCCACACCAACAACTCGAATTAAACAAAACATTACAGAGTGAGAGTCAGTGGATACCAACTCATAGTCAACAGGGAGATAGCTCAGTCGGTTAATGCACCCCTGAACAGCCGTACTTTTGCTGGTGTCAACAAATGTGAAAAAAATCACCCCATAACTAACCGGAAATACATCACCACTCACTTAGAAACAGAAAACACACTACTACTCCTATGTGACATTAGGCCTGCCAGAGAGAGCAGTCTACTCTGGAACTGCGGAACCAGGTTCGAGTCTTGGCATCAGCTCAACATCCTGTGATTCTGGGCACATCACTTAAACTCCCCAGGTTTCTAAAAAAACTGATACTGATTTAAAGGCTTTAATGCTCTTGGGGCAAGTTTGCGATATATTAAAAAAAAGTTGTATTACCACTTAAACTGAAAAAACACACCAACACTCATTTAAACAGAAAATGCACTCCAGCTTGCATGCAAATAGAAAACACATACGCTAATGCAGCACACTTCCACCTATACGTAAACCGAACACACACTACAGCTTGTATGTAACCAGAACACACACTACCACTCGATTGTGAACAGAAAACACATTATCACTTGATTGAAAACCCAACCACCAGAATGTAAACAATACATACTGCTAATTGCACCTGAACAGGAGACACTACTTTTTGATTGTGAAGAGAAAACACTACCACTTGCACGTAAATAGAGGAAACACTACCACTGGCACCAAAATACAGACAACACTACCACTGGCTTGTATGCCAACAGCAATCCCGAAGGCCCCAGGATTAAACACGTGCCAAGTGAGGCGCTCCGGGGGTGCCCAGGCTCAGCCGTGACACATCGAATACCACAGCTCCTCTCCGGGTACAAGAAGATGTATTCGACAGCGCGAGCACACCCTGGAAATACCGGCTGCGCAGGGGATTAAAACCCGTGCCAAAGTGGACAATGCGAGCAGGCTCGGAGTGCAGCGGTGCCTGCTGCGAGCACAGCGGCTTCAGGGAGCTGCTCGCCCCGGGTTTAAGAGCACATTTCTTCTCTGGAGCCGTCACATGTCACCGACACTGCACGGGGTGAAGACACATTAAAATAAAAACAATGGGGACCCCAGGGCAGCAGCAGGCGAGTCATACTTGGGGGGCCCCGAGCTATAGAGCGGCAAATCGGATTGCGAGTCCTATTGTCCAAATAGGTCAAGAAGCTTCGCAAAGAGGGGGCGAACCCTTCAGTTGGAGGTTAGGAGGGGAGGAGGGGGGGGGGGGGGTGTCCAAGTTCTTGAGTCAGCCCCTGCACCCACCGACAGGCATACTTGTGGGGGAGGCCAAACGAAATTAATTTGGATGCGCCTCATTTCAACAGTAAGTCACCGCATGTTAGCCGATTTGACAGATACAAACTTGAGTGGCCTTAGCTGATTGGTGCCCCCTACCCCCAGGCGAGGTAGCCTTGGAAAGCACGTGCAAGCAGACTGTTATTTGATTGCTTAATTACATTTGCAAAGCGCTTACTTCCCCTATGTGAGACGCTGAAGCGCTTTCCACATTGTACGACACGTTTGAATGTCCTTCCCAGGCTGGTGTTGGCCTATTTAAGAACCAACACATGCACACGTCTCAGCAGGACCACAACAGTTTGAAAGGGGCACGACCACCACCAGCCCTTAGCACAGACACCCCACATGGTTCTGCAGGCTGGATCCGTGCCAGGTCTTCCAGAGAACCACCGTGACTACGTAGATGAGTTTCATTTAGTTTCATGGTGTGTACATGTAGCTCACAGTATTGTACTTGCATTTATACAGCGCTTTCTACCCTGGTGAGTTACTGAAGCGCACAAGCGAGGAGTGGCAGAGCGGCCTACGTGGAAGTGTTTGTGTCGACGAAAGGGGTGCTGTTGCCATGACACCAGCCTGTACCGAAGCACCGAGGAGTGGGTGCTAAAGCGCTTCTGAGTGGTACTGTGTCTGGCTGGACGTGTGGGCCATCAGTGTGTGTATGCAGGAAGGGTTCAGTGCCTTGTGTTACGACTAGAACTTCTTGTGTCACTGCGAGTGGGAAGCTCCACTAGTTCCTGATACTCAGACATGGCTCATGCCCTTTTATGGATCGTTTGGACACCCCTTCATTTGAACAGTCCCAGTATTGCTCCAACGGAAGCAAATGGCATGAATCCAGCCTTTCTGGGCCTCATATGGGCACCCCTTTGCCCTTAAATAGTCCCAGTACGTCTCTTAAGAAAAGCACGTGGCCACCAGGTCCGTCTCCCCCTCCCCCACCCAACGTCCAAGGCCCCATCCATCTGTTACGGACGTCACTCACTGAGTGCCAATAATTAATTCTACAATCGCATCCACTCGACGTCTGGATCAATACACCCCACCCGGCCTCCCCGCCTCCCCCGGGGCAGTCCAGGACCCGGGCAGCTTAAACAGGCCGCTGGAGTCGGGACGGACTGACAGATAGTCGTTCAGGCTAGGGACCTACTGCACCCCTGGGCGTACAGCCAAATATCCCATGGTGGCTGCGTCGAAGCGCTACTGGGCATCGGGTGAAGGAGTTATGCTGACAGACTAAACTAGAGGATGGACTTTACATCCACATGTAAACCGGGAATGTGTGCTGTTGTCGCCAAAATGTTGTAAGTATCTTAGGTAGGCAGAAGGACACGTCTTCAAGTTATTAAGATAGATTTATTAAGATAGTACAAGATAGCACAGCAGAGCAGTAAACCTCACAACTGACCAGACGGTCAACTCCAAGGCTGGAATCCACACATACCGGATAGAACACTCTTAGGTATTATGGGGGATCGGTAAGATAGGAACACTAAGAAAGGACTAGTGACAGCAAGTAGCCATATTGAAGTAAGCATAAATATACAACATGTGCCCTAGACTAAGGAGAGATCAGGCTGAAGGAGTAAACTGCTTCACCGGGGATAAGAGAGTACCAAATCAATCACTAATTTAATTGGCTGATCAAGTAAGCATTGATCCATACCGCTACCTAAGCGGTCGGTGGACAACTTCTGGACTAAAATTTGGAAAGGCCGATTTTATTGTCACACCACAAGCAGAATTTTCCTTTTGTTACAATGGTTACTAAACCCTTACTAGCCCACCATACACCAGGAAACAGTCGTTCTTAAATGTCTCCAGCACCCAGAACACACCACCCTTTATATATTTTTTACATTACGTGTTTATTTTGGTAGCTTACGTCATTACACTCTTACTAAAGGTCTCACTCCATCTTCTCTGACTTACTTTCTCTCCATCAACCCATTGGTAATGAACATTCAATCTGTCGATGCCCCCTGTACAGTCTGTGTCCCCTAACTAATGCACCGCCTTCCAGTGCTTCAGCTGAACCCTTGATTTGCAGGAGGAAGCCACAGACAACCAAAGAACAAGCATTAGCAATGCAATAGGTTTCGCATTTACACAAGTTTAAGCTATTGGCATTGGAAAGGACAATGCGTTTTATTTAACTAAAACATAAATAAAAGGCATTGTCATTTACAATGCCAATAGCTCGCGACCTGTTGCATTGCAAATGCTTGTTTGCCTGTACTGCACTGAACTGATGCAGACTGCGCTGCAAATGAATTAAATAAAGCAGCGTGGCCACTAAAGTGAAAGCGGACCACGCTGGAATAAGGAAAGACCGTTAAAGAAAATAGTGCTCACCCACTAAATAACAGATCGCGTAACGAGCCAATAAAAGGTCCAGTCGTTATAGGAGGTAGGAGGGATTAACAAGCCTCATAATGAATCGGAATTCAGCTTTTACGAAGGACAATGACACAAGCCAATTAAAAATATGGGCAGAGTATGGGCGGGGCTTCCACTGCATACTCGATTACAGCATGCCTCGCAGAGAGAGTAGCGCATGAGCGCTGCCGCTAGCCTCGAACTAAAAACAGTGAGAAAGAGAGCAGAGATGAAGAACCTAGCAGAGTGAGAGAGGTGCGTAGACAACCTGGCGGAGTGAGACCGAGGTGCGGCAGAACCTGGTGGAGTGAGACAGAGGTGCGGCAGTAGTCTGGTGATAGATTAAAGAGGCGCGCTGGGGATTCAAGAGCACGTGCCATGGGATGATTTATCAGGACTCCTTTTCACGCCAGTCCGAGCTATGTTTTCTGCTTTATCTTTTCTACAGGTCCTACTAACATTACTGCTACTCAGTTCCTTTCTGTAACGTCCTCGTGTTTATTAGTGTTAACATGAATACTCTGCAGTTTGGGGTAAAGGTAGCATCTGCGGAGAGCACAAATGTACAGAGGATTAATGCATCACGCGGTGGCTACAAACAGTTGTGCTGTAGAAAGCACAAAATACCCTATAAACACAGAAGGGTCTGAACTGCAGCCTCACCGCCACTACGCACTACTCTGTTGGTAGTTCCGCTGCTTGCACGCAATGTCCACCATGAACGTCACCGAGCAAGGGTACACCAGAGTTCTGCTGCCTGTGTTCGGCTCATGATCCCATTGGCAACACATGCATCAACTTCTCCCCGTGGGTTTTCTATGAACGGGGTCTTTTGCCAGAGTTCCATTAACCACATCGGTGCTGGTGAAGAGCTCGGCTTGCCATGAGGCGCAGCGGAGCTGCACTCATGACGAGCTGAGCTCCTCACAGCCGTTGGAACGTTCGCACGCGGGGGTAATTACCCCGCTGTGCTGAACGTTCTAAAAACGGGTGCGGCCGGGAGGAGCTGCACCTCATGACGAGCTGAGCTTGTCACTAGCACGGCGGCGATGCGCGCCCCCCCCCCCCCCCCCCCGCACAGCTTGGGGGGTGGGGGGGGGGGGGGGGAACACCCCGCAGCAAAGGGGTTAAGTAGGTTTAGCTCATAACCCCAATGGCAGGAGAAGTCTCAACTCCACACCATGGATTGAAGCATGTTTTGCTCATGACCCCATGGGAACAGAGCCTCCTGGACGCGCCTCACCATGGGTCTTCTATGAACAAGACGTTCTTCCAGAGTTCCATTAAGCGTGTTAAGCCCATGACCCCATTGGCAGGAGAAGCTTTAACTCCACATCATTGGTTTTCTTGGAACAAGATCTTCTACCAGAGTTCCATTAAGCCCGTTTCGTTCCTGACCCCATGGGAACAGAGCCTCCGGGACTAATCGCAGTGGGTTTTCTATGTTGTGTGATGTTATGTTAGCCAATTTATATAGCGCAGCGTTTACCCGGAGGTGTCTTGGCGCTAGTTCTGCGAACAACAGTGAGCTAGAGAGAAAAGAGCCTACTGATTTAAAAGCCACGTCTTTAAATGCTTTCTGAATTGGAGAAGGAAGGGAGCTGTCTTTAGGAAGGTGGGTGGGGGAGGAGAAGGTTCCAAGCTTCGGATGCACTCACCACAAAACTGCTTCCTCCCCATTTGGCTTTTTTAAACCTGATAAAATGGACTTTGAAAGCGCCGGGCGATCTTAAATTTCTAGTAGGTGTATACCAGGTTAAGGCTTTTTTCAGAAACAAGGGTTGTAAGTAAGGCAAAGTGCCTTAAACATGATTCTGTGTTCGACCTTCAACCAGTGAAGGTCTTTCAATGCATGGGAGGCTGATTGGTGTCTGGGAAGTCCCAATAATGACCTGGATGCAGTTTTTTGTAATACTTGCAGTTTTTTCGAATATTGGGTCTGCAGGCCATAGTAGAGACCTTTGCAATAATCGATTCTCGATAGTATGAGTGTAGAGATAACTGATTTCCTGACTGTAATAGGGAGGTATTTTCTTCAGAATTCGTAGCACATTTTATGAGGACGAGATTACTGCTTTGACTTGCCTAAATTTAGGCGATCGTACAGGTTGTGGAACTCTCTCCCTATGAAACTAAAACAGGAGACACATCTGTTAGCTTTCAGGAAAGCGTTGAAGACTTGGCTGTTTAGTCTTTAAAGTGCCTCCGAACCCCTTAGCCAAAATCCTGCCTCAAATTGAGCAAGCGCCTCGACACCCTCGGTTGTTTTGCGCTCCATGAATCGCCATTTCATTTCATAAAATGACTCCCAAACTTTTTGCTTTGCTAACGGGAATAGGGAGGGGTCCCATTTCGGCCGTCCAGCAAGAAGCGGACTAGAAATCTCAATTGTTCCCAATCAAAATCACCTATGAAGAACGGGGTCTTCTGCCAGGCTACCATTAAGCATGTTTAGCTCATGTCCCAATTGGTATAGCGCCTCCTGGACTCCTCACCAAGAGTTTTCTTGGAGCTAGACCCTTAGCTCATGACCCCATTGGCAGGAGCAGACTGGACTCCCCACCGGGGGTGTTTTAGGAACGGGGGCTTATACCAGAGTTCCCCTAACAGTGTATAGCTCAAGACCCTTTTGGGGCCTTATGGGACATCCCTCATTTGCCGCTTAACCGTGGCGGCAATTCCACTGCAGTGGTTTAGCGGAGTGGGCAGGGCCGCGTCGCCCAACAGACGTGCGCAGCACTACGAAGGTAGTGCTCGCGACAACCGTTGGCCTACAGAAGCATCGAAGGGGTTAAGAGTCAAAATTCGAAAAATTGACCAAAGCGGTCAGTCTTGTGGGGAACGACTTACATATCTCGCTCAAAGTCAGCATATCTTGACCAAGTAATCCGCGCATCTTAAAATAGGACCTCACTGCTATCTGGAGCACATATCCGTGCTTACGGCAGGCCTGCTGCTGCGGCGGCGTCTAATGCACCAGACCATTACCAGCTCCGCAAGGCGACTCTTAGCGAAGCATGAATCACTCAGCGCATATCGCTGCAAAACAGCCCTGCAATTAACAGGGAGCTTTTATTCAGGGTATAATTATACATATCTTAATGCAATTACCGGCCTATATTTTGTGCATTAAATAGTGGGCTGCCATGGGGAGAGAGATTTTAATTCCTTGGCCGAGCCTTCCCGAAAACAATACGACTTAAATACTAAAAGCCGCCCCGCCCTGGGAAAAAATAAGTTCTTTCTGTAGACATGTACTCTTTCAGACGCAGCTTGAAGATCTACGTGGAAAAGAGGTAATGCATATTTAACTAGCCTTATACACTAATGTGTGAAAATTAATTTGTCACTATTAGAGCTAGTGGTGCATATGTAATTATACATAACGACGGGCACTGTGCAGTTTACTGGGAGAAGTGAAGTTCACAAAAAAAAAACATTCTGTGAGTTCTATTTATTTATGGCGCACAAACAAATGTCCCTGACCGGGCTTCTAGGGGCAAAAATCAAATAAAACAAGCAAAGCAGATGGTTAACAAGGCTGCAGTTATGTCCTTGACAATGGAGTGGAGCAAGTCTGGGGACAGCCACCCTCAAACCTTTTGTTCAACCAATATTCAACTGTTTCTTAAGCACAACATATAATACAGTTAGACTGCTAGGCGCTAAATGAAATAAACTGACGTGCCAGATTAACCCCAGGACACAAACATCAACAAAAATGCTTCAGGAAGGACTTTATTAAAATGCAGGGCTTTCTAAATTTGACACCGGTTCATATTCGGAACTCCCCAAACACGCAGGATGACTCTCCACCAGACAATGCAACCAACTGAAAGTCAGAAACCACCCTTGGACCTACCAGCACCTTTCCTGTGGTGTGCACAACCACGTCAAATCTACCCAACAACCTCTCTACCCGGGTGCAAGTTAACCCTCAATCAAGGCTCAGCAGTCTACCACGGAGACCACTTTCGGCCAGGCGCTTACCCACCCCCAAAGGTATGTCCTACCCAACACTACATAGCACCTCCCAAGCTGCATGGAAGCGCTATCTGTTGATAATCAAATACGCTATGCGCCTGCCTACGTAGAGTACAACCTCGGAATGGTAGTAAACTATCTCACTGATCAGATTCAAGAACCACTTTGTTGCAGCGCGCAGTACTTCCGCAGCAAGAGGTTCCCAAAGAAGTCTTTCCCTGCACGATCACCCTATATTTTCATATTACAGATTTATGTCGGCCCAATCCTCATGTTTCTACATGGATGGGGAGTAACTACCGATTGTGTCCCAACCACATCTACACAATGAGCATCGCACTAGCGGAACACAAGAGCTTGAACCCACCTCATGGAGGACGTAGAGCGGCGTAAAACAGGACATAGTGGTGGAGTAGGCATGGTGCACAGGGGTCAGCAGAGGAGGTGGGAGGTAGGTAGTGGTAGGAGAGGGGAGTGTAAACGGTACTACGTAAAGCAAGTAGTATAAGAAAGGAGGAAATGAGCGTGGGACTGGATAGGATACCCTACACCCTAATATGACATAGGAGGAGGAGGTCGACAGCCCGGGCAGTATTGTAGGTTACATGGGGGGTGGAGGGGCCCCTGAGAGGAAGCCTCAGGGATGTGCATGACCAGTGGTGGAAAGGCTGAAGGGTTCCTCGAAAAGCCGACCTGCTTCCTTCCACATCTGTCAGATGGCTCCTATTGTCATTGACTGGGGCCAGTGCCACGGAAATGTTGCGAGAGCTCTTAAGAATACCGATAAACAAACAAAATGGAAAAGGAGGCTGCCTTCCCCTCGGAGTCCATGTCTCCAAATGGTTCCTGGAAACAGCGTTCATCCTTTACCAGAACAGGCACAACCCATCGCGCACGCGCGGCCATGGCCATACAGCAGAGCTGTGCAGTTCAGGATCTCATACCCAGCTCCTAAGACCTGCTATGGTCTGGGTTCACCCCCTCCCCGCCCAGTCACTTCATCAACATATGCCTGCCCAAACTTCGCAACAGGTTCCGCCTTCTGCGACTGTACCAGTCACGTGTTCACTGTTGGTTCCTGGGGCGCGTGCCAGCTGTCCAGTTGGGACCACCTCCTGGGCACGGCCGCAGGATCCAGTTGCAGTGGGCATACCGACCTCAGCCTGGCAGTAGCGACCTCCAATCCCCCGAGGGGGCGATCACCTGTTCTGTGGGATCATGGCGGGTCGGGGGTCACCGCGGTGCTACCCCACTACAGTAACATAGTCCAGTCCGCCCCCCTACGGGTTCTATTTAAGACCTGAAACCCTCGGCTGTGCCGTCTGTGTTCAACAATAAATATTGCAGCCATGAGAAGTTAGATCTTTCCGGACACAGGCAAAATCACCCCGATTACACCTTCTAACAATAGCAAAAACACACATATAATGTATTCAATTAATAAAATGATATTCATGACAATGCTCTGTGCCACTTAACTTTACTTTTCCACAAAAAGTATAGATGTTTTGACTGGGTGTGAGTGTTTAATTGATTCAGATGCTCCGTCCATCACCACCCCCTTTTGTACCGCTTTTGGCCGCCATAAGTGTGGCAGGGTATGCTCAGACGTGAGTCCCTTGCTCACTTTGCCACTGGATTCAAGCAAGCTGGGCTGAAGACGCCTGGAATGCCAGAAACCGGTCCTCGGAAGCTTGTTTCCAGTCCAGGGAAGACATGGCTTGGCAGTTCGGGCTGGACTGGTCCCATGAGGCACAGGGTCAGACTGATTTGCATATAGCCATGTCTGAACTGGGGTGGCAGAGTGGGCTAAAGAACGGTGATGGATTAAACCCAGATCGTTTGACTGGGTGTGAGTGTTTGATTGATTCAGATGCTCCGTCCATCACCACCCCCCTTTGTACCACAAACGTATAGTCCCGGAGCAGTGGTTGGGAGGGTGTAGGGCTTTCTCGAGAAGATACACAGTTACCATTTTATCTACTGTGTGTGTGTGTGTGTGTGAACCCTGCACACACGCGTGGTCAAAGAGGCCCGGACAAGATGGCGGAACGTGACACATTGGGATTGGGGCTTTCTCCTGCTAAGAGGCCCGGACAAGATGGCGGAACATGACACATTGGGATTGAGGCTTTCTCCTGCTAATACAGCATCTTCGTTTCCCTACCTCCTCACAGAGCCAGAGTGGTACCCTCTGCTGCATATACTCGCCATGCTCACAGAGGTGGGCCATTACACAGATTGGAGGCCCCCACCTTGGCCAGCAGGCCTGGTTAGCAAAGTGCAGTCTGAGTAGCCAAATTGGATTACTGCAGTTCCTCGGTGGCCCATGCCAACTTGGCCCGCAACACGAAGGAGACGCAAGAGCTGACGAGGTGGAAAGGAAGTCTGCGGGCTGCTTGCGCGAGCTGTCCAAGCCCGCGAGCCGTACGGCGAGTTAAGCAGCTTCAAAAAGGCCGTAAGCTGGGCACATGCAGGGTTTCAAGAAAGTCACTTTTAATCAGTCAGTACGAAAAACGCAATGGAAATTTTCAAGAAATTTGTACATATGCACCTGTCTGTCCTTGTGGATAAGAAGCCACCAGAAAGACAAAAAAAATGGTTTTGCAACACCCAGCTTTTACTGGGCCAGTTCTTTTTGGAGCTCAAGCACTGGGCAACTCATTAGCACAGGTATTTCTTTAAACTATAATTTTCGCTAGATGATTTGTCGCATTTAGTAGTTAAAGAAACAATAGCGCTGCCAGGAAAAAATACATTTATGACAAGGAGGAAAGACCCTACGAAAGATGCCTTCTTCTGTCCTAGAGGGACTATGTTGAAGCAGGAGACAAAAGCCTCGTTGGGCTGGGCACGCCCAGTTGTTTCCCAGATGTTTGGTAATTGAATCCAACTGAAGCAGAAGAAAGGCTGAAGAAAGACATTCTTTTAGAAGACCATTTCACTTTCTCTTCTAGCCACAATCTGTGCACTTGACTTTCACCAGAAAGTGTTTGGTATTTCCATATGAAACAAAGACTGGAAGTCTTGGCCAACAGTCTACACCCACCACGGTAGGTGGACAACGGCAGAGTTTTAATCTCCATATGACCGAAAGTTCCACCGGACTCCATACATGCTCCCACATTCAAGCATCTTCCGAACTGCACCAGTCTCAGTGGGACCACCTAGGCGTTGAAAGGAGTTCACCGCGAGTTATCCATCACGGGTGGTCATGCTAAGAACTCGCCCTCTGCTTTCAGGTGAAAGGGTTGCGCTTTCCACCCAAGTCCCAGATGTGGAACGACGAGATGAATGAAGGCAGGACTTGGGTAGATCCCACCTTCACGTCAGTCACCCAACTTGAGTCACTGCTGTCTAGAGTGCCGCACTTACACGGGTACCACTAGCTGGTCAAAGCCTGCCACAACTGCACTATTCACACCGACACGTGCCCTGGACAGCAGAGTGTTCCAGTGTGTCGCTTATAAAAGGGGAAAGTCCAGTGAAGAGAGCCAACAGTCCCGCGTCTCCAACAATCACCAGCAATCAGCATTCTAGAATGTTCTTTTGTTTGAAGTCAGTATGGGTTTGGAAACATACTGTGATGTCATTGACTACATTGGTCCTTTAAGGAGATTCAACAGGAGCTGGGATGCCCGATCAGTGACTTATGGTTCTAAAGGAAAGGAAACAGTTGTATTCAAACAAGAGGCACCGTACCTCAAACCCTGAGGAGGCATGGGCATAAAGGCATACAACCCTCTGTAGCTGAACTGAGACTTTTTGGAAAGTCAAATGACACATTTATGGACATTTTGTGCTTTTTAATCATGGCTTTGAGCTGCAGCACTTCAACCACTATTCAGTGTCCCGCAGCGAGGGGGGCAACCAGATGCCAGATGCCACTTGTCAAACATTAGGTAGTGTTGTCCACTCGCTCTACACCATCAGTGCACCCGAAATCAAGGGCTTTAATTCAACACATCAATACACTGATTTATTCGCTTTTCTTCACCACACAAACTAGACAAGGACAGGTGGTTGTTGTGAAAGCGCAGGCTTGGAAATGTGGCGTTGCGCCACATGGTGCGATCGGTCCATCGCATGCTCCAGATCGGACCTGCGCGCTCCAGGGCTGTTGTTGCAAGACTCAGGCAGGCCACAAAGGTGGTGTGGAAATCGCACAGACACCTCCCAGTTGAGTAGCAATAGAAAGGACTCCCTTCAGACTACAATAGTTCCCATCAAATCATGTGATGAATACAAACTGATCACATGACCGCCAGAGCAGGCGCTCCGAGGCTGCCATGCCATCAGATGGACCACGGAAACCCCAGTAGGCATCTAGAACTTTCTGAAGGTAGCCCCACCATGACACGGTACAGCAAAATCCATGCGCCCAACTTGGACTTCATGGTAATCAAAAGCCAGAACACAGTAGCCTGAAAACAAAGACCAGGGAGGGTTTGCTTGGCAAATTAACATTTTTGCTGTGAAGGTACATGGTGATATCCCACCAACACCATCTGAAGGCTGGTCCCGCTCAACTGTAGACACGCGGCTTCGTGAATCAACACCTGGCCAGCATGAGCTATTGTGTAAATGAACACAGCGGTACAGATGTGCACTAGGGTTCAATGTGCACGTTCTGGTCCCAGGAGGGCACCAACACTCCAACATTAGCGCCTAAAGTGAGACCATAGACCTATCAGGCGCTCTGCCAACCTTTAGCAAAAATCGAGGTCTTGGGCGCCAAGGTATTGATAGCCGCTCTTCGAGAGCTCTTCTTCAAGGCCCAGCAAGCAAATCCCTCTCTCTGCTCCTGAACCGGTCCAAAAAGTGAACCTCTTTTTTGTGCAGCTGACAACGCTCTAGGGAGGAGTTGTTAGGGGAGAAGGGCCACACACAACAGTGATAACTGCACAACTCGGTCTTCTGTATAAACTACCTCAGTACACTCATTAGCAGATTACACTCACTAATTTGTCACCTTTTCTTCCACAATGAAGATTGGTATTAGAACCTCAGTCTAGTTTTTCACACCGGGCACAAAAAAGTGTAGCGTCACAGGGCAGGTCCACGGGGTCTTCAAACTCCACAATCCTACATCAAGCTCCCGAGTATCCCAAGTTTGACTGCTTTCACGTTGCTTAGGTTTCTAATTTACTGAAAACTAATCAGAAGTTAGAGTGGATTGAGTAAGATGCAACTAAAGCATACAGGATCATAACAGACGCGTGACATTCCATACTAAAAATCTGGACACATTCACCACAACGCCATCCTGGAAATATTCACTCACGCACGACACTAGGATCAAATGCACTAACGGCGAATACGGAAATTACATTTGTTTATTATTTACGTTTTAACAAACACTCCTGAACTACGAATGCATAAATCTAATTTCAATGACAGTACAACGGACTCAAGAGTTGAGGGAACCGCTTTTCATACACTACACAGCAATCTATAGGTACCTCTCCGTTATAGCGGGCAGAAGGTACTCAAAATTCCATCGTTTGTATCACACATCCAAGTAACATTCAGGCCTCAGATATTGGTTCCACCTCCCCACCCACTTCCCCGGAAGCACCTAAAACAGCCTCCTCTCCACCGGGTGTTCCCAGGAAGGGCGGTTCCATCGAAAGGTTTCATTTAGTTACATTGTATGTAAAGGTCTTGAAGATCTGGTTGGGATCCGGCTCTCCTGGTTCTATGTTGGACACCTGATCTAGACAATTATTGTCTATTTATGGACAAAGCCTCTCTGGTTTATATGGCTCGAACCCCGCTGGCTTCTTGACTAAGAGCACACACATATTTTACAACTACTAAGACTGGTGATCACTTCCTGGATCCCAGGAAGCAGAGATTGCTCCAAGGTGGCAAGAAAACTTGTTAGACGGGATTAAATCTTTATTGCACTACAGAAGGTTCGTCTACGTTTATGGATCGCAGCGGGGGGTTGTTCAAGACCAGATCTTACGCGGGGACTGACGACACGTCCTCTTACCTCCATTATATTAAGTCTCACTGCTAATCATTCTATCCATTTTTGTGACCACAACACACACATCTGGTCTAAGAGCACGTAATGACGTCATGACGTCATGAATGATGTGTGGGTAGATGTGGGGGGTTGGGGGGGGGGGGGGGGGAGCTAAAGTAGCCATTGACCTCAGAGACTGTCCTTTCTGCTCATTCTGATTTAATGTACCTTCCCGAAACCCAAATATCTATGGACTATCTTTCTGGTAAACGTCAAACCCGCCCCCGCGACCCCACATTTCTTTTCTCCCGTTGTAACACTGTCAGCAAGATCTCCCCGATGCCCGCATAATCATTCCTTATGGGGAAACAGTAGTTGAATATGGCTACCCGCTCTAACGGGGTTTGTTTGCGCGTTGTTTTGGCTGATCCGTGACTCGCATTAAAAAACAAGCATTGGAGTATTAAGAATGAAATACTAAAAAAAATTGGACTAAAAAGTACAATTGTTTAAAATGTGTAAATAGAACACGAACGTGTGCAAAAAAAATGGCCCATATCATTGGAATGAAAGCACAGACTGTAGCACCAACCTAGGCAATAAAGTGGACTATATTCTAAGTGGATGTTCACATGTGCAAGAGCAAAATTCCATCACTAACATTGAAACGAGCCAATGGCAGAGAAGGGCTGACCCACTGCTCAATGCGGTTACGCAGAACAAAAACAGGAGTGACACGTGAACTGACCAATGAAGGAAGAGGAGGGGGGACTGAAGCCCCTTGACGCATACAGGTATTTTGTATTAGTATGATGTTTTGGAAAACATTATGCTGGCAAGTAAAGTGGTCTCAAGGACAGACCTAAAATCTGCACACTGTCCTCGCTGTTACCACGCGGTTTCATTTTACATGGAAGTTGAGAAGTTAGAAAAGCTGTACTGCAATGCAATATTAATATTTTGGCCTCTACCTCACACGTTGGAAGGAGAAAGGCTATAAAAAAAAAATAGAAAAAGCCCGTCCTCGTAAAACTCAAAGAAGCAACCCCACATTTCTGAAGTTTGATCGATAATAATATGCTTTTAGTAAGTAAGAATCACTACTTATGCCAAAACCTACAAAATAGGTCACCATGTTGCTTGCTTTTGGGCCAGTGGCTGCTTGGAAAACCCCGCTGTGGACGGGGAGGGGGAACTCCAGCTGTTAATAGTGTGTCTGTTTTCAAAGCATTCCCCACACTTGAAATAAAAGATATTAAATATGAAATAAATTGCTTGATTGAAAGCACTGTGATCATCTTTGCTTATAAAACATAACTGCTTTCATGAAAATAAATAGTCTAAATTAGGAGCTATATTTAAGGAACTGGAGCAGATGCGATGCCTTTGAAAATAAAACCTAAAAAGGATTTTGGAGCAAACCAACCCAATCTTTGGCCCCCAGAGCATCTTCCTAGGTTTGAAACTGATGGCAGTCAAAGCAAAACAGCCCTGGGACAGGCCAGGATTAACACACATCAGGGTCGGTACTACCAGTGTGGAGCAGGGAGCACAAGTCAGGCTCTGAATGACCTCAGCTTGACTCCGCCCCAGCCCTCCTGGCTAGCCTCTTGGTTCACCTGTCCTGATGTCCCATCAGCTAGGAAACAGATGCCAAAGGCAAGCTGGACTAGTTCACCAGGGCACACCGTTATACCAGAAATGAAATGCAGCACTCCAGTGCAAATATTCAGATAGGACTTTCTATTGCAGATACTAAGTCTAGCATTCCAAATTATAATACAGGAAGGTAAGATTTTGTTTTACACGTGCTATTGCAGTATTAAATGTTGGATTTCGTAATCTAGCTCAGGAGTTCAGCCTTGCATTTTGTATTTTAGTGCAACAATTAGTTGTGCATTTAATATCCCTGTTCAGGTATTTAGTCATGGATTTTGTATACCAGTACACCCACTTCGAGTTGCGCTTCACATACCAGTGCATCCATTTAATTTTGGATTTCTAGCCTCCTTCCGATATTTATTCCTGCGTTTCGTAACCCAGTGCATCCATTTAGTCTTGAATGTCATATCCTACTTCAGGTATTTGTTCGTGCATTTAGTATTCAAGTGCATCCACGTATTCTTGGATTTCGTATCCCATTGCATCCATTTACTCTTGGATTGCGTAGCCTCCTTCGGGTATTTATTCCTGCTTTTTGTATCCAAGTGCATCCACTCAATCTTAGATTTCGTATCTCAGTGCATCCATTTAGTCCTGGGTTTCGTATCCCAGTGTATCCATTTAGTCCTGGGTTTCGTATCCCAGTGTATCCATTTAGTCCTGGGTTTTGTAACTTAGTGCATCCATTTGGTCCTTTATTTCGAATCCTAGTGCTTGTATTTAGTCCAGGATTTCATATTCAGGGCTTTCATTAAGTCCTGTGTTTCGGATCTTAGTTCATCCATTTAGTTCTGGGTTTCGGATCTTAGTGAATCCATTTAGTTCTGGGTTTCGGATCTTAGTTCATCTATTTGGTCCTGGGTTTTGTATCTCAGGGCATCAATTTAGTCCTCGGTTTCGGATCTTAGTTCATCCATTTAGTCCTGGTTTATGTAACTTAGTGCATCCATTTAGTCCTGGGTTTCGGATCTTAGTGCATCCATTTAGTCCTGGGTTTCGGATCTTAGTGCATCCATTTAGTCCTGTATTCCTTATCCTAGTGCTTGTATTTAGTCCTGGATTTCATATTCAGGGCTTTCATTAAGTCCTGGGTTTCGTATCCCAGTGCGTCCATTTAGTGCAGTGTTTCGTTACCCAGTGCATCCATTTAGTCTTAGATTTCATATCCTACTGCAGGTATTCGTTCTTGATTAATATCCCAGTGTATCCGTTTAGTCCTGGCTTTCGAATCCTCATGTCGATAAATGTAGCCCTGGATTTCACATTCCAGTACTTCGATTTCAACTTTTTCTCCCAGCGAAGGTATTTAATCTTGGACCGAACACACCAATGCAGGAATTTAGTCTCAACTTATACAGTGTAATGCATTACCTAGGGAAGCTGGACTAGTGTGCCATATTTTGCTGTAGTGATTAAATCTAGGAATTTGCATTCTAGTGGTAGAATGTGGTCGTGCATTTCATATTGTGAAAAAATTCTTCCTGGATTTCATATTCGAGTGCCAACATTTATTCTTGGATTTCATGTCACGCTGCCAGAAAGTAATAATTTATTTCACATTCCAGTTAAGAAATTCAGACTTTAGTCTAGCGTTTCAGTGCATGAAATTAGCTTTGAATGTTAAAGTCTAATGCAGGAATGTATTCTTGCATCGCAAATTTTAATGCAGGAATTTAGATTCCATATTATTTTTTAGTGTTGGAATTTCACATTTATTTAGGGATACCTTTCACTTTTCAGAGAAGGAAAGATATACGTCTTTGGATCTTTGTCCTCAAACCCAAAACAGAAAGCAGACTTAACAGACATTCTAACAGCTGCACCTATATACTATAATTCCTTGGTCGGGCGCAAGAGGGATGTTTGTACACAGATACATGTTCTGGAAGCTACATTGTCCACTCAGGATTATTTACATTTTCTTATACTGCATTTCTTTTTCCGCATATTGTACCCCCATTAAAGGATGCAGTACCTACAGCAGTCCCCAACTACAACACGCTATTGGCCGCCACATCAGTTCTGTTGTATGTGAACCACATGAAACCCAATAATTATGCACTAAAAAACATTTGTTTATTTGGCACTTGTTGTTAACCTCAACAAATATTCAGTAGTTACCTGCCATGTGTTTCAATTCCTGTATGTGACATCACAAGCCTAGACCAATGCCTAGTGAAAAGAAACCGTGCAAGGGTCTCACTACTCTACAGGTCCCCACACAACCATCTTGCTGTCGGTTTCGGGTCATAAATCAGTTTAAACCTGGCCTTCAGGTGTGGTCTCAATGTAGTCCATGTGTGCGGAACGGACCCATCCTTCCAGCTCCAGTCTCAGTGCATGAATCAACATTTTGTGAGCAACACTCAGCCATTAGCCACAAAATCCACTTACATACAGCTACACGAACATGCTTTACACTGAACACCACACACTCCCTTCTGCAGCCCTTGGTAAATGTTTTGCACCAAAAATCGGCAAACAGCTGCTGTGAAACGGATTCCCCCCCCCCCCAAAAGTGGGTGTTATTTACTGAACATTTGCATACCCACAGCTATGCTCGCGCTTTGATTCTGGGATTAAACCATTGCATAAAAGACCGCGGGGGTGGTGGGGTGGCTACTGGTGTGAACATGATCGTAGGGAGAGATTATTTTCCATTGAACTGTAAAAATGAGTTCTTTGTAAGTATCTTTCTTTGTGAAGGCCGAATATTTTACTGCCACCTGCTCAGGGCGGAGAGAGTAATTTATGTAATGCCTTTTCAAACCACTGCATCTAATTTTCGGAAAATGAGAACCAACTTTTGGTCACTGCTTCAGAAGAGCAGCTTTCTAGTAATCTATTAGCCGCCATTTTACCATTTTTATTCTTCAACAGACTTCTCGAAAGGGACTGGTCACCATAGATAAACCCATATCAGATCTTTAAAGGATTGCAAGTAAAAAACCCGAGCAACTGGGGGCAGGATGGAAACAATTACATCAAAAGAGCAGCTTATGTTTTAGGGGAGAGTCCAGCTGGCAAAGGTCTGTCTTCCTCATAGCCAAAATCAGACACTTTATCAACACACAGACCTCAAAAGTGTGCCGGAAGGAAGTTGTTCGGTGGGCAACAAATGTAGAACTTGGTACACGAGATTTTAAAACCGTCCCCTGACAAGATTTAGGATTTCAAATACCTCCTGTGAGATGGTCTAGACTAGATTCTACGGGTCAAAGGGCGATATAAGAGGGCATTCACTCAAAAGAAAAAAAAATACCAAATTCTCTTTAATTAACCTTGCACATTAGGCCTCCAGGATGTTTTTCTCACAAGGTTTGAGTTGGTTTCAGGACCCATTGTTAGATTGTTCATTTGATGGTCCATATCTCCAATCCTGCATCGCTAATTATAAGATCAGAAACTGCTTTGTCAAATTTGAGCCCATTGGGACACTGTGACCAACTGCACCCTCATGTCATCCTGTGAGGCAGAAAAATGTCACGATAATTGAAGAGCCCTAGTTGGACATTGGATGCCCACGGTGACCTCTTTCCTTAGAGGTTCCATTTATCAATCACGTATCACCACTAATGAGGACAACAGAAGTTGCTTTGTAGGATGTGGCGTCATGCACAAGATTGTTCCGTAACCACTCATGAATCACCAACCAGGACATCTGAGGTGGCTTTGCCTGATCAGGTGCAGTTCAATGAGAGAGACCAATTATGACTTCATCCAGTTTTTGGTCTGTTAACCATTCATGTACCAATAATGAGATCAGAGTTGCTTTGTTTGATCAGATATAGTGCCACACGAGAGACCTGTTATGACATCACCCACTACTTGTTCCATTAACCATTGGTGTACCAACAATGAGGTCATCAGAATGTTGCTTTATTTGATCAGGTCTGATTCGACAATCGAGACTCATTGTGACATCACCCACTACGAGGGTTGTTAACCATCCATGTATCACCAACAGTGAGGTCATCAGAGTTGCTTTATTTGATCAGATCCGGTGCCACAAGAGAGTCTCATTATGACGTCATCCAGATCACGGTCTAATAAGCATTGATGTACCAACAATGAGGTCATCAGAATTGCTTTATTTGATCAGGTCCGATTCGACAATCGAGACTCATTGTGACATCACCCACTACTAGGGCTGTTAACCATCCATGTACCACCAACAATGGGGCTGTCAGAATGTCACTTTGATTAATGCCTGGCTGTCTTCACTCACTACAAAGCCACTTTCATTAATGCGGACCACGTGTGCAGCTCGTTTCACAGATTGGCCTGTCTTGTCTTTCGGCATTTTACCCATCACACACCTCAGCAGGTCAGGGCGGGATCACTGCCACATTTTACAGCAAAAAAAATGTACGTTGAATTTACTGTATATGTAGCAGCACAAATATATATCACCAAATGTATGCTAATGGTACACATGCAAACCTGTACAAATTAAAACGGGGGGGGGGGGGGGTCACTGTTGGTTAAAGTATAAATAAAACACAAGGGGAACCAAGATCTTTCCTGACAGGAACCACTTGGAACGGAGAGTACCCTCGAAGCTTTGTAGCCAGACACAGTGCTTCGAGTAGCAGATATTCATAGCTGTCAATTGCGTTCACCCAATTAAAATGAGTCAAGAAGGAAAATGGATACATTTCGCGCCTTTTTGGCAGCATTTCATTAATTTTTCAAACTCGTCGTTCATTTTAACTCTCATTGTGAAATGATTCGACGGAGCCTCGGGGCGGTAGAAGTCCCTATGATCGGATGTAACGGGCCGCCGGCCTCAGGGCCCCATCTATGAACTGGGGCCCCTGGATTCACCGCCCCCGCTCCGTACTCTCCAGGGCTCGAGCACTTCTACACAGGAGACCAGACCACAGGGCAATGTTAGCCAGGGTCACGCACATGACCCGGTAAGGTGGGAAAGACGGGAATATGCGGTCTGTGCCCCGCATCCTAGGCCAGTAGCGTGACCCCGCCCCCACTCTGCAGGAGACTGCAGTTCGCCAGGCTGCCTTCAGTTACGCAGACGTGCCATCACCCACGCCACGCCACAGGAGCCATCCCAGTCCTGGCACGTGTGTTGTCAGTTATATAGCACTTAATATATCCCTCGTAAGGACCACCGCTTTTAATACCCGTGGGTGGGAACTGGGAGTAGAAACCAGACCCACTGGTTCCCCTCACGTGTGCGCCCGAAATCTCTACTGACCTCGGTTAATCAGAGTCACCCACACAATGAGGCTCCGACAACTACGTGACCAGTCCAAGATCACACAGTGTGGTGAAGTACGTGCGCCGGCCCTGGAAACCAGGATCACTGGTTCCATTCAGTGAGCACCCGTGGTCTCCACTCCTGGGTTAATCCGAGTCACGTCACCCACCCATGGAGGTTCTTTCAACTGCATAACCAGCCCAAGATCACACAGTGAGGTGAAGTACGTGCGCCGGCACTGGGAACCAGGACCACTGGTTCCATTCAGTGAGCACCCGTGGTCTCCACTGACCTGGGTTAATCCGAGTCACGTCACCCACCCATGGAGGTTCTTTCAACTGCATAACCAGTCCAAGATCACACAGTGGGGTAAAGAAGGTGCGCTGGCACCAGAAACAACGTCCATACTGAACTAGGAGCCCCAACCCTTAACGTGGGATAAGCGCGCTTGAGGGGTCTCCGACTCCCTGCCTAGTCTTTGAACCACTGAGCGCCTTGAAGCAGGCCACCGAAACACCACAAGTGGCCTGGATATGCGGACACCAGGGCCTGCTCGAGAAGGAGCCGGGATTCAGCACCGTCTTGGAACATGTGGCTCAAAGTCAAGGAGGAGTGTGCACAAAGTCCAGCGCCCACCATGTGTTGACTTCTTAAACAGTGGAGGGAGGGGGCACAGCGCAAACAGCGAGGACAGACACTGGCCCACTGCACGTGTTTACAATGTGAGGGGCAGGATGCTGCACCCCCCGCACAAAGCTCAAAGCCATATAGGTCTCCCGCCTCGTGTACGGTTCCGGGGGGGAGGAGGGGGCTACAACAAGAACACTCCGCTCCTTCTAGCAGGGCCGGACTGGCCGTAGAGGCCCCGGGCATTCTCCCGGTGGACCGGAAGGGTGAGGGAAGCCGAGAACCATGCCCAGCAGACGCCAGTGCAGGGCACAGACCCTCCGGGAACCATGCACTGCAGACCCCAGTACATGGCTCCGACCCTCCAGGAGCGCAGACCCCAGTACATGACTCCGACCCTCCAGGAACCCCAGACCCCTGGGGTCTGTGCCCTGCAGACCCCAGTGCAGGGCACAGACCCTCCGGGAACCATGCCCTGCGGGCCACAGCGCAGGGCACAGACCCTCCAGGAGCGCAGACCCCAGAACATGACTCCGACCCTCCAGGAAACATACCCTGCAGACCCCAGTGCAGGGCACAGACCCTCCGGGAACCATGCCCTGCGGGCCACAATGGTTGTCACAGACCCACCAGGAAATCTCAATTGATGGTACAAACGATCCGGGAATCAGGAGGCAGGCCCAGAGGATCTCAGCCCTGCTGGGGCCCACGCAGGTACCCTACCCACAAATGAGATGTCCAGAAGGACAGTGCATGGCACTGCTATCGCGTGCGTGCCCAGGTGCCATACCCAGCAGAGCTGTGTGATCCTCAGCTGCCAGTGCATGGCAGTCTCTGTGCCCGCGTGAAGCCCGCCATGCACTGGGTCCCAAGCCCAGCAAATGACACTGCATGATTCAGGCAATCCGTGCCCCACGTGCCATGCCAAGCAGAAACCAAAGCACTACACGGGCACTCCGGGTCCCATGTGCCACCCCATGCCCTACCTAGTAGCGTCTCGCTGTGTCACCGTTCCTATGTAGAAGAGCCCCGACTGCCAAGAGATGTAATGCCCAACAAGGTTGTATTGTGCCAGCTGTCGAAAGCTGTGCAGAGCTCGGCAGTGCCCAACAGCACAGACCAACCCACCCACTCCACAAGGTACAGGGGTATTGTGTCCGGCTCTGCTCCTTTGTTAGCCAGATGTACGTCACCATTCCCAGTGAAACACTGCGGTGCCCAGAGGTGACCTAAGCAAGGTGTCCAGCAGTGCACAGCTCTCCTGGGCACTGTAGCCAGCAGTGAACAGCTCTCCCGGCAGGGCACCATATCCAGCAGTGTTCAGATCCACAGCTCTCCTGGGCACTGTAGCCAGCAGTGAACAGCTCTCCCGGCAGGGCACCATATCCAGCAGTGTTCAGATCCACAGCTCTCCTGGGCACCATATCCAGCAGTGCAGAGCTCTCGGGTACCATTATACAGCAAAGCATGGCTCCACAGCTCTCCTTAGAGCCCTACACAGCAGTACACAGCTCGCAGGTACCATTATACAGCAAAGCATAGCTCCACAGCTCTCATTGGAGCCCTACACAGCAGTACACAGCTCTCAGGTACCATTCAGCAAAGCATGGCTCCACAGCTCTCCTTAGAACCCTATCCAGCAGTGTACAGCTGCACAGCTCTCCTTAGAACCCTATCCAGCAGTGCACAGCTCTCCTGAGAACCATACACAGCAGTGTGCAGCTCTCCTGGGAACCATAACCAGCAGTGCACAGCTCTCGTGAGAACCATACTCAGCAGTGCACAGCTCCGCAGCTCTCCTGGGAACCATAACCAGCAGTGCACAGCTCCACAGCTCTCCTGGGAACCATATCCAGCAGTGCACAGCTCTCGTGAGAACCATACTCAGCAGTGCACAGCTCCACAGCTCTCCTGGGAACCATACCCAGCGGTGCACAGCTCTCCTGGGAACCATAACCAGCCGTGAGAACCATAACCATCAGTGCACAGCTCTCGTGAGAACCATACCCAGCGGTGCACAGCTCTCCTGGGAACCATAACCAGCCGTGAGAACCATAACCATCAGTGCACAGCTCTCGTGAGAACCATAACCATCAGTGCACAGCTCTCATGAGAACCATAACCAACAGTGCACCGCTCTCGTGAGAACCATAACCAGCAGTGCACAGCTCTCATGAGAACCATAACCAGCAGTGCACAGCTCTCATGAGAACCATAACCAACAGTGCACCGCTCTCGTGAGAACCATAACCATCAGTGCACAGCTCCACAGCTCTTCTGAGACTGCAAAACCCCATTACATCACCCCTCCCCCCATGCCTAACATAGTCCACCGTACCAGGGCTCCAAGAACATCAAAGACTAAATCTGTCCCAAGACCGTACCCATCAAGGCAGGTTGTTCCAGAGGTACCATGAGTGGCCCTTAGCTGACGCCCTCCCCCCACACACACACTCGTGCCAATCTTGGCAAAGCCAGAGCACCTTACCCGGCAGAGCCCCATCGTATCTGGCTTAAAACTGGGGAGGCTGCGGTCACCTGCACCCCAAGTATCACCCGGGAGCGGATCCTACCCCCAGGGGTGCCGCCAAGGTCCCCACTGCCTCTCCAAAACTCGGCCCACCCCCAATACCAGAGAGGGGCGCGAGGGTGTGACTCCAAGGACACGCACAATTGTGTCAGACGCAGTGCTAGCCTGTCTGCAGGACCAGTGTGGTGCAGGAATGCATTCCCACTGCAGTGCCAGCCTGCCTGCAGGACTACAGGGTGGAGCAGGAATGCATGCCCACTGCAGTGCCAGCCTGCCTGCAGGACCACGGGGCGGTGCAGCCAGGGAATGCATGCCCACTGCAGTGCCAGCCTGCCTGCAGGACCACGGGGCGGTGCAGTCAGGGAATGCATGCCCACTGCACGCAGCCCTGCAGCTTGCAAGCAACACAGAGGCGACCAGCAAAGGAGGGAGACGGGAAACATGCATCAACGGGACAGTGTCGGGGGTCTAGGACCCACTAAGGAAGGAGAGCCCCCCGAAGGAAGCCATGGAGGCGCAGGAACGGCAAGCCCACCGCACTCAGCCCTGCAGCACAGACGCAAGCTCCCCGGAATTAGAGCCCCCCCCCCCCATGAATACATGGAGGTGCAGGAACAGCAAGCCCACTGCACGGCGCACGCAGCCCTGCAGTACCGACAACGGACTCCCCCCCCCCCCCCCCCAAAAAAAAGGACACCCCTAGGAAGAACACCCCACGGAACGATTACAGACCGGTGCAGGAAAAGCATGCACCCTGCAGCCAGCCAGGGTGGGCAGTCTGGGGGTGCCCACTGCACGCAGTTCTGCAGCTTGCAAGGGTGGGCAGTCTGGGGGTGCCCACTGCACGCAGTTCTGCAGCCAGAATGCACTAGTGCAGGAGTGCCCACTGCACGCAGCCCTACGACCAGCTAGCACAGAGGCAGACAGAAAGGGGAGAACCAGGGGGTATGCACAAAAGGGCTAGTGCCGGGGCAGAGACTCACCAGGGAACGCGAGCCCCCTCCCCGTAAGAATGCACTGGGTGCAGATAAAGCACGCCCCTGCCACCTAGAGAAACACGGCAAGGGAGGCGGCATGCTCCAAAGGGCTGGTGTCCGTGGGAGGTGGGTGCAAGAAACACCCACGAAGGCATGCCCCCCTCCCCCGTGAGAAATAGCACTGCGGTGCGGGACAGGTATGCCCGCTGCATGCACCCAGCAAGGTAGGCGACGCGGGGGACATGCTCACAGGGCTGGTGCCCGGGGGTGCTGGGAGCGAGAAACACCCACCACGGAAGGAGACCCCCCCAGTAAAAATGAACTGAGGTGCAGGACAGGTATGCCCGCTGCATGCATGCACCCAGCAAGGTGGGGGACAACCTCAAAGGGTTGTTTGCCCGGGGGTGCTGGATTCGAAAAACACCCACCACAGAAGGAGACCCCACCCCCAGTAAAAATGCACGGAGGTGCAGGACAGGTATGCCCGCTGCATGCATGCACGCCGCAGGTAGCTCCCGGCAAGGGAGGCGAAATGGTCAAGGGGCTAGCGTCGGGGGGAGACATTCAAACTAAGCGAGCACCCCCGGAAAGAATAATACCTGGGGTGCAGGGAAGGCATGCCCACTGCATGCGGCCGGCCGTGCCCAGCTCCCTCTCAAGAGCGCACAGACCAGGGAGACCCAGCAGGCGGAAGCCAATACAGACGCAACCAACGCAAGAAACAGCAATTAAAAATCCAGACTACGCATGGAAAAAAAAAATCAACACAGCCGCACACGTTGTGTCAGTTTCCTCGCGTGCGCACAGAGTTGCACTAATTGCCTGGCAGTGCCCGGGAGTTGTCGCCGACTCCCGCCTGCCTTAAACAGCCACGGGGAAAAGGCGACTGGAACGCATCCGTGTACTGAGCTGTGTAACACGCCTCAGAAAAGGGGGAAAAACACCAGACCCAAAAGATGTACCTACAACACATTTCCTCTCACAGTCCATTCACATTTCAGTTGTGTGCCCAGCGCCTCGTGTGAATCTGTGCCCAGCGCCTCGTGTGAATCCGAGCCCGGCGCCTCGTGTGAATCCGAGCCCGGCCCCCGTTCAGTTCTCCGGACACAGACCGGGTCGCCCGGGCTCGCAGGCTCGCTCTCCCCGCTGCATCGCCTCCCTGGCTGAGCTGCAGCGGGAGAGTCGCTGCCTCCCCCTTCCTGCATGTGTCAGACAATGAGGGGCGGGGGCACATTTTTCAGCTCCCAAATCCAGCCGTGCGGTTTGCGAGCTCGTGGTTTTACACACCAGCAGCAGCGCGCATCCTCCCTCCCTCCCCCACTCCGAGGCGCCTCGGTTCCCACACTCCCGGGGAGGCTCGACAACAAGAAGTGCCGAACATGGGACCGCGGCGCTAGGTCCGCGGATCCGAGGCGGGGAGCCGCGGAGCACTTTAAAAATCACAGTCCACCCAGGAGTGAATCTTTTATCCGCATTAAACCAGTGATGCAATAACACAGCGCAGCGGTAGACTTCAATGCGCTATAAACAAACAGAACGTACAGGAGGAAAAAAAAAGCGCTTCACATGTTAACTGCTAAAATACCACCCGAGGGTAAGGGGTCTGTGGAGCTAATGATTTAGATAAAGGGGTGGGTGTCGGGGAGTATCAGATCTGGGTGTATCAGGAATACAGACACGAAACAGGGTTCAAGGAATGAAAGCGATGGGGGGGGGGGGGTCAGGAAACAGAGCAATGAAGGAAGCAGGGGCTTGATGATAGGGGTGACAGGAATAAAGGGGCGACATGGGAGTAAAGTATAGAGTCGGGGTACAGCAGGAGTTAATGGGGTAAATCAGCCCAGGGGAGTGGGGTGTGAAGGAAACATGAGATGTTTGTTGAAGGGGCGATTCTTCAAGGGGGGGGGGGGGTCAGAATAAAAGGAAGGTGTAAAAAAAGTGTCGGGGTGAAAAGAACGGCGCAATTACAGAAGGGGAAGCAAAAATATATATATATAAATCTGGGCAGTGGAAGAAGAGGAGGCGCAGCCGGACCATAGAAGGGAGGTGGTCAGCAGGCAGGGGGTGATTAAAACGAGGGTGGGGGCTAGTACCAGAGGGAATGCAGGAATACGCATCGGGTGTGAAATAAGGGTCGGCGGTGTGAAACAGGCAGAGGGTGGGATCAGGGGAACACGGGGCAGCAAGTAAACATGTGGCGTGAGAGCAGGGGGCACAACAAGGGTTTAGTACGGAGGAGCAGACGGGGTCTGTGGGTGATCACGGACCCCCCTCCCCGATCTCATCCACACCATGGGGGCTGCCGGGTATTCAACGAGCAGGGACCGGGGCGAGGGCACGGACAGGCTCTGCGCCCGGGGACACGAGGGGCCGGGCAGCGCCCGGGATCGCGGGTTCAGAGGGGGCTCTACTCACAGCTGCAGCCCGGGGACGGTGCTCCTGCGCCCGCTGCCATCCTCCTGCGCTCCCCTCCTGCTCCCGCCGCCTCTCGCTACAATGTAGCAGCTCAGCATGAATGGAACGGAATGCGGCGCAGCGCGGGGTTCCAATGGAACGCCAGCCTCGATCTGACTCCCAGCAGGAGAGAGAGGGAGCGAGGGAGGGGGCTGCGCCGCTGCCCTCGCGCCGCCAGGGGGCGCTCGCGCCGACGAGAGCGCCAGCCCTCCAGCTCTTAAAAGGGCAAGGCCTTTTTCCCCTCCTTAAAAGGGCGATGCCACAGGTTTATAGAGCGAGATTATTCCGTTTCGTTTGTTTGTTTTTTAAATGGTATTTCCGATGCCACACATTACACAAAGATCTGATTCTATCCTATATTTTCCATCAAGTCTTTTAACAGAGCCCACCCCCTTTACTCGTGTTCCTGCTGTAACGCGGCACCATTTTTTGAAACGAAATACCCATTAGTTGTTCAGAGGTGTGAAAATAAACGGCAGCGTTAGGTATTTATATCGCACTTCTGTACAGGTGTTTCGTCTCTTTCCAAGTATTCTGAATGTAGCTGCGGCTAGTTAAAAACATCATTACTTATTGGAACATACACACGAAGGGTTTTTGTGGGACTATCTAGGAAAATGACAAATGTTGACTACGATCAAGCATTTTAAGGAATCAGGGAAAGCAGGCTATCAACCAGGCTTTTCTGATAAGACCAGGGCTTTAAGTGGGCCGGGTTCTGCCGGTGCTCAGCACCAGCAGTTCTAAAAAGCAGGTGCTGAGACAGGTCCCTATCGGGCTCTCCATTTTAGACCCCATCCTCGACAAATTTTCTTAAAACTCTGCAGCAGTGCCACCCTTTACTGCCTGATGTAACTTCAAAGTGAATCGTTACATTCTCATCATTTCAGAACTGAAGCAATTTCCATATTCTATACGAGGAACCCATAGGTATTGCTTAGTTAGCATATACAATTAACAGCCATTGACAAAGCCAATAGTCCTGGTTTGTTGTAGGTGTAATGCTACATGTATTATATATCTGGATGCAATGACATGAGCAGCAAAATACCAGTTGGGTGGCGCACTATGCTATGCACATATTTTTAGCTTAAGTGTTATTAAGCCACGCCCCATTTGAGACCCCCCAGTTTTTGTATCCCACTTAAAGCCCTGGGTAACACATAGTGGAACTCCCCAGTCACAGGGTTGATACCTTCTTTTCCAGCTGGTTTAAGTCCAAAGAGTAGCTCTTTGTGGTGAAGTTTACTAGGAGCTAATAGTTCACATTTAATCAGCAGCTCAACACATTAGTGTAACTCCAAATTCCAAAACACAGTGGTGTAAAATGGTATAATTCCAGAATATTAAGTTTTACACACATATACACACACACACACACACATATCTATCTATCTATCTATCTATCTATCTATCTATCTATCTATCTATCTATCTATCTATCTATCTATCTATCTATCTATCTATCTATCTATCTATCTATCTATCTATCTATCTATCTATCTATCTATCTGTCTGTCTGTCTATCTATCTATCTGTCTGTCTGTCTGTCTGTCTATCTATCTATCTATCTATCTATCTATCTATCTATCTATCTATCTATCTATCTATCTATCTATCTATCTGTATATATACGTATTACGTTTAGTGCCTGCAGTCGACGAACCCGGAGTGGTGAGTTTGAAACCCCTCCCTATTTTGCCTGTTAGAATGCCTCAACCAATCACAAATGAGACACTCTTTATTAAAGTGCGGACATTGTGAGCAGCAAAAGATGGTAAAGGCATTTGAGAAAGGCATTAGCCGAAACGCGTCATGCCGCATTCATCTGGCTGAAATAAACGAGAGTTCCCGATATATATATATATATATATATATATATATATATATATATATATTCCTTTAAACAATCCAAAGTGAACACGCACACTCAAAAGTTATAATTTTAGAGCAGACGATTGTATCCCTCAAAATGTTACTCCTTTCGCCAAACTAATGGCTTGATCACACCATTAGTTTGGCACAACACGTAACGTTTTGAGGAATAAAATCGTCTGCTCTAAAATTATGGACTTTTGAGTGTGCGTGTTCACTTTGGATTGTTTTAAAGAATACGAAACCCGGCGGTGGTTCCACCCGCATCACGCACCACTTGGCAGCGGGCCCGATCCCGGAAGGAACCTCTTTCTGGAAATATATATATATATATATATATATATATATATATATATAATTCTAAGTATTCTAAACCACTGGCATATATATATATATATATATATCTTCCAGTCTTCAAGGTGCATAGATGAAGAGCTAAGAATTGGAAATCTATACTTTCCTACTTATACTTACCTTCACAGTATTTGGTTGTCAATATTCTGTCTACAAAATTTCTATAGTCCAATGTTTTTCCATTTCATATTTTGACATGCAACTCTTTGGCATTCCATGTAGGTTTCCAGTTACTGTAAGTCTTCAGAGAGACACACAGTAATGCAGAACGGGGCTGCAGACAGACTCACGTATGTGCTTTTGAACTGCCGAAAAAGTTCACTCTGAAATGCACCCTTTGGATTTTGTCTTTGCGCTCCACTGTCCCCTGCTTAGCAGCTGTGCATAAAAAGACGGCATTGGGGATGGAAAAGGGGGGTGTATGGGTTTCTAGCCTGTCTGTTTTTTTAATAGCATGTCTTCATAGTCAATGGTCTATACTGCCAGGAAACAAGGAGTTGCCCTATCAGGCACTAAGTGAAGACTGTCGTCTCTGCAGCCGACACCAGCTGGGCAGGGGTGTAAAGCAGGCCCCTACACCCTCTGCAGCGCAGGACGGCATGCCAACCGTCCGGGTGCCCACAAACCCTTCAGAGGGGCCCCATTCCACCCAAGGCCTATGAATATCTGTGAGCTATGGAAGACTCACGTTCCCCTCTTTACATTCTGCAGGGGGGCCCCATCATTTTAAGTTATGCCACCGCAGCATTGGGACAAAAGGGGGTGGTGATGGACGGAGCATCTGAACCAATCAAACACTCACACCGAGTCAACTGATCTGGGTTTAATCCATCACTGTTCTTTAGCCCACTCTGCTATCGCTTTGTTCGCCCTAAATTGGCAGGGTATGCTCAGACGTAAGTCCCTTGCTCACTTGGCCACTGGATTCAAGATAGCCTGTCTGATGAGGATTATGAATCCGAAACCGGTCCCAGGATGCTTGTTTCCGGTCCAGGGAAAACATGCCTTGGCAGTTCGGGCTGGACTGTTTCCATGAGGCACAGTGTCAGACTGATTTGCATATGGCCATGTCTGAACTGGGGTGGCTGAGTGAGCTAAAGAATGATGATGGATTAAACCCAGATCAGTTGACTGGGGGTGAGTGTTTGATTTGCTCAAACGCTCCGTCCATCATCCCCTTTTGTACCGCAGCCCTGGGAGCCGGTGGGGACCACTGGGAGGGCGCCTGACATCCACCTTCATAGGTAAGTTTCCATCTGCAAAGGAAAGCAATACACATAAATGAAAAACAGAGATGTTTCTTCAATAAAGCTCATAGTCTAAACATTTCAGGGAAAGACACAGGTGTCAGCGCAGTGTAGATCCCTTTGTGCTCCACCCTGACTTCTGCTTTTTGCGGTTTGTGGCTCTTATGTGGACTGGTCCCTTCCTGTGTCCTAGGGGCAGTGTAAGTCAAACAGTTCAGGTATGTCCCATTTACTGACCTAGTTTTTGTAGGTACGGGGATCATGGGAGCATCTTCTCGTAGGTCCCATTTCCTCTAAATGCGCTTGCACAGGAAGACATTTCTTATCACCCTTTCCCCATTTTCAGCAAAACTATGCCATATACAACCCACATGGAACCCCCGTAGAGTTTTCTGAATTTTGCTACTGGGTGCCGATTTATCGGGATGCAGGGCTGGAAGTGCCACTTTTCGTCATGTCAGGTACGTGTGTGAGGACGTAGTACCTTAAGATGATGTACACTGAAGGCCTCACAGCAACGCAAAGGCTTGCAGTCAGGGCAAGAGTGGGCACTGACTGGTTTCAAGCCACGGGTGCATTGGGAATTCGCCACACAGTAGAACATAGGCAGTGAACTACATTTCCCAGTGGGCCATGGGCTTTTGTGCTTCTAAGAGAGATGGTGGCTATCTTAACTCTTCAGGTATAACTTTTTGCATTATGCTCGGCATCTTTTTGAGACAATCTGTGCTATAATGTTGTTGCAGCCATATCTCATTACATGGGTGTTGGTTTCCAAGCGTCAAGACCTCTTGTTCTATCAGGATTGGATTATGGACTTTTTTGGCTCTCAGAGAAGTATCCCGAGCTTGTGTGTGATTTGAAAATATACTTCTGAAAGGGACGGGCCCATAAGTTCTACATCTATTCTCGAATCACAATTTGATGGGGTTTTTTTTAGCAGCATTAAAGCATAGAGGGGAGAAAGTTGTTATTATTGCCAATCAATTATACAGGAAATTCGCTCGACACATAATAACCATAGACAACTACTTAAGATTAGTTAATTTATTACAAAGCCAAAAATAATTGGACATAAATACACCCCAGGATGAGAGAGTGTAGAAATATATCGGAATCAGCATAGAGCCAAACCTCTGCATCCAGTTTAAACAATGCGGCATAAACAAAACAATTCATTTATGGAGCAGGATACAGAGGATCAGAAAGCATGAGTCCAAGTTTCCCTGCATCGAAGGTTGGTGAATATAAAGTATTAATCTATCCCTATGCTAATGCAAAAATAACATCCCGAGTTAAGCATCTTCAGGGAAAAGAAATAAAAAGGTGTCAGCATGTGGAGCCTTCCTAAGAAGTCTCTCCACTATCGATGGGTCGGATAGGTTAAAGCTATTGATACAAAGCTTGTTTTAAGGTGCCTTCTCTCCGAAGGCAGAAGGAGAAGTAGTCGCTTTCCCTACTCCCAACAACATAATATTGAAGAGAACTTTCCCAAGATCCTATGCAGGTCACGCCATCCGCTCTGGGTACCGTCCTGAAGGTAGGTTACCATGGGACAACGGTATTCTTCTTTTCACCACATTTATCCTTAGTTCCCAAGCCTTCTCGTGCAAAGGACAACAGCCTTCGTTTATCGATTCAGACCGTAAAATTTAACTTTTTCTCTCCTTGCCGCACTCATAAAACAAAGTCAGTATTCTAGCTACCAGGAGCACTTCCTTCATCTGCAACACAACATGTGAGAAAGAACAAATCCACAGCACACATGAAATTCAAACTGTTAATTCTAAAGCGAGAGCTTCCAGGGGAAATGCGTTTCAGGCCTACAAAATTCGGGTAACATAAGAACATGGCATGTGAGCTTTCTGAGGTGGCATAGGAAAATAAGGCACATATGATTAATGCATTTACCTACATGTAGACAACAAATTAATAAACACATTTAAAAAATGAATGATTGTCAGTTACACAACATGAACTCTTCACGTTGAAGTTGCTGCTAGTCACTTTCACTTTCTACATTAATTGTCCAGGTCACTATTCAAGGGGCTAAACACATCACGTGTCCTGTAATTACATTCAAAATTCTAACACTTCGCGTTAATACAACAAAAGATTATATGCGGGTGAGCTCTACACGTCTGATTATAATGCAACCCTACAAATAAACTTCGATTTCCGCTACATCACTTCCAACTATTTTGCATTCAGGAATTCACAATTGCTCTGTCAAAGCATACAGAGTTGGTTATTCAGATATATTGCTAATCTGTATCATTTCTCGATTATCCTTATATTTCATTTTTTTCAGATATCTCTTTATCTTGCCCAAATCTGCTGCCCCCCCCCCCCAGCCTTCCTTGACCCCAGAAGTGATGAGGCAGATTGTGGAGTCCCGCATCTCTGTTTTCCCTTTCCTCACTTCTGCTACTGGCTCTCATGGTCCGGTGTACATGGTCACTGGTCCGCACAGTAGTGACAGGCCGAAAAGAACATTGCTTCCATTCGATTTTGAGGACATGAATAGTGCAAAAACTGACATGGACTTGCAGTAAAACCCGTTCTCCTACATCCACTGTTGGCAGTACGGCTCCACTCGGAGCACTCATCCTGGAATTGTTTTTGCACATACGCGGTTCGTTTTCTTCTGGAGTGGGAATGGTAGAAGACCACCCTTCATCTGTGGGCACACCATCATTGATTGCATACTCAAAGATCTTAATGATGAGGCACCGTCGGTGGCACAATATGTGCTGCGACTTCTCTTCAGTGGCGGTGGGGCAGGGGTGTCTGGGTACCAATCAGCCTGACAGACGGTGCACCTGGTGATCAGGTTTTCAACTGGTTTGGAAATGAGAACTTCGACCTGAGCCTGGCTTTCATATTGACCATTGTGGTGAAACTGTGTGGAACAGGGATTGCTGATGTGAGTATCAATAGTTTCCTTTAGTAGGCATGCTCCTAGCTGCAAGGGTGCACCCCACACACAAGCTCCCTTGCTTTCTGTCAATCAAAGCACCGCATTGTAAGTAAGCATAATGGCATCTTCTGTGGCTCGAAAAGTCATTGAGTTCATTGGTCCAGACCCATTCTTATTCTTTGTCATGGATTTGTGATTGGGTCTAGGTTTTGGATCAACCACCCGCAGTGCTCGCTGTCCACAGGAAACGACCGATGGAAGAGACACTCTTTGGGGGGTTCACCAAATGTCCTGCACCATTTTTTGGTTGACATTTTCCTTGCTTTAGGAGATGTAAACAAAGAAACTTAGCATGTCCTTTAGGAGCTCACGCTGGTTCCTATGCAAGATAAGCCCACATGCTGGGCTCCCCCTCACCATCTCTCCTCAGCAGTCGATTGAAGGGGCTCTTATATGTAGCCCACCAGGACATGCTGGTCCCTTTTTGAAATCTCTGGGCAGCACGTTAGTCTCATGGGCACTTAGATATGCTAACTTTATGGCCCTTGGGGATTTCAACCTCCATATGGGCAAACCATCAGACTGTGAGGTTTCCCTACTCTTAGATTCCATAACATCCCTGGGTCCTGATCAACTGTTAAATGGACCAAACTGCTGTCCAATGCATCAAGCTGGCTATACAGTAGATCAGGTTTCATCTGATATGAAACTGTTCGTATTCGATTCAGTACCTCTTGCATGTCAGGCCACCATTTAATTTAGTTTAAATGGCAAAAATTGTGAAAGGCCCATTCCACAACGGCAAAAATTTGCACTCAGTCACGCACTTTGCATAAAATGGATCTTAATGATTTGCTCCGTTCACTGGAAGAGAACACCCCACAACTTTCAGGTACACTTGAATCTGCTGCTGCTGTCTACCTGGATGACTGGATTCAAGGTACCTTTAATGAGTTAGCCCCAATCTCTGCACACCTTCAACAAAGAACTAAACCAACAGTTCTGTGGTTTAATGATGATCTAAGATTAGGTAAGAAACACTGAAAACATCTTGAAAGGAAATGGAAGCAACTCTGTAGGTTAGAGGACAACATTTCCTGCAATCTTGCATTGAAGAATTTTTATGCAAAGGTCCGTCTACCAAAAAAAGAATTCTTCGAGACCAGGATAGCCCATGCTGGTAATAAAACTAAAGAGATCTTTAAAATTTGTAATTCCTTTATGAGTCCAGAGGTCGCTTTGGGGGGTCTCCAACCTTCAGCAGAATGGTGCGAATCGCTGGCTTCGTTTTTCCATGATAAAATTTCTGATTTTCAGGCAAAATTACTCACTGACGTGCAATCAGGATGTATATCTCCTGAAATAGATATGGCTACTAGGACTACTCTGAAATGCAGACTCTTGTTAACTTCCAGCCGATGGCCCTAGAGGAGTCCTTCGCGGCCACCTAGAGCCTGAAGTCAGGCGCGCTCCATCTGACCCATGCCCTCGCTTGATACTGGCTAAAGCAGTCCATGCCATCAATTCAACTGTAAGCAGTGTTGAATGTGTCTCTATCTTCAGGCATGAGATTCCAGCAAATTGGAAAAGGGCTAAAATTCAGCTACTAATAAAAAACCTACAGCGGACCCCGAAGCACAAATTATAGACCTATCTCCCAGCTCCCTGCTTTTTCAGAAGTGCTCAAGAAATTTGTCACCTCGCAGCTTTCCCAATTTTTGGAGGAGAGCAATCTTCTGCACCCTAGCCAGTCGGGCTTAGACCTCAATCAATCGCCGAGACGGCCCTATTAGACGTTGCTCAATATGGAAGGGGTGCCCTTGACATAGGAGGAAAGGCCATCTTCATTATGTTGGACTTATCAGCGGCTTTCAATACTGTCCCTCATCAAAGTCTCTTTGATCTACTTCAATCGATCAGGCTCAAGGGTACAGCTCTGAATTGACCTTTTCTTTTTCGGAGGGAAGAAGCCAAGAGGTTTGGAGGCCCCCTCTTTCTTCCAAAACCTGTGAGCTGACAGTAGGAGTGCCTCAGGGTTCGGCACTCAGCCCTACTTTGATCAACGTATACCTCACACCCTTGCTGATGTTGGCGGAGTCTCTGGGCGGCAAGGTAGTCTCATGTCAACGACACCCAGCTTCTCATCTCCTGTGGGAAGGAAGAATAGTTAGATGGGGAAGCCATTAAAAACTGCCTTTCCAAGGTTTTTAATTTGTTGGCCTTCAACCAATTAAAATGTAACCCGGAGATAATGATTGTGATGTTTGGTCCATCCTCACCAGTTATATGTAAATCCTTTTGGCCAAAGGATGCTCCCCCCACTGGGCCCCAAACTGTGAACCATAAAAAAACCTGGGTATTGAGTTCAACAATGCCTCCTCTTTCGATTCACAGATTCAGGCTCCAACAGGCTCTTGTTTTGGGCTGTTACGGACTCTGAAAACATTTCCACCTCTGCTTTCTGAGAATTCCAAGAGAACAGTAGTCCAAGCGTTAATAACCTCTAAATTGGATTATGGAAATGCCCTCTACCTGGATCTCCCTGATTACCTCCTGGGTAGAGTCCAGGTGGTGCATAATTCAGGAGCACAGATTTTCCCTAATCTCCCCCCGAGAACGGATTTGTCCCCGCATCTGAAAGCTCTTCACCGGCTTCTCATAAAACAAGCATTTGCAATGCAATAGGTCTCGCATTAGGAAAGTTTGAGCTATTGGTCTTGTAAATGACAAATTTTGTTTTTATGTGTTGGTTTTGAAAATAGCTAAATTAATAGCTTTGTCATTTATAATGCCAATAGTTTTCGCAAATGTGACACCTATAGCATTTGTAATACAATATGTGTTGTATTTACGTGACTTAGATGTATTGATATTACAAATAACAATGGCTTTTATTTTTGTTAAATAATTAATACTTAAATAAAAGTGATTGTAATTTATAATGTCAATAGCTTCAACTTTTGTAAATAACTTTTGTGAAGATTACGTTCAGTGTATTTTATTGTGACGAAAATCCAGAGAAGTGAAATATTAACATCTTTTTGTTACATTTGTAATAAAGCTTGAAACCTTGAGAGAACATATTTGAACCAGTTGTTGTAGAATGGTTGCACAGATTGATGCATTTGATTGATTGACATAGAAGTGTTTACTATTATAACATAGCAACAAGAAGCAAGACATGTGCTTTCCCCCTTGTGATGGGTCTGTCCCAACTTAGGACTTCTCCTTTTTTTCTCTTTTGTCTTATTTATGACATATGGGGCAATCTCTGGACCCTATCTTTGGAACAGTGCCCACATTTTTGTTGTAATATAACTTTTGGGAGCATGGACACTGGACCATTAACTGGCTCCTTTGTCCCCCCCCTTCTTCCTCCTTTTTTGATGGAGAATGTTTGCATTCCCATATTTGGGGTCAGTCAAACTTGTGGGCAGCCAGGTATGTCTTACTAGCAAAAGTTGATGAATGGCCACAAGCTTGCAAGTTTGTTGTTATATGTAAATCCCTTGCAGACAGTTTCATAAGAGAGAAACATTCACAGATATTCTCATGTCATGGGCAGGAGTAAGTATGTTTCCAGAGTGGCAATAGTCAGGGGGCCCTCATCACATTCTGCAGGAGGGCGCCATCGTGCTTACGCCACTGTTTCAGGGCAGGGACTAAGTGCCTCGCTGCACCGAGGCTAGGCATGCGGTTTTGGTTGCCTGCAGCCCGGTGACCCGTGCATGACTTCACGATGAAACCCTTGGGTTGTGTGCTCTCTCGGGGAGGGTCCCTGTGCGGGCATCTGCACCGTGGACGGCAACGTTGTCACCTTTTGGCGCACTCCGTATGCAAATACCTGCTCCCCGGGAGTCTCTTCACACCACAGCTCTAACTGGCAAGGGAGGCGTGGCGAGGGAAGGGGCCGCATGTCCTTTCCCAGGCGTCTACCTGAACGCAAGGGTGTGAAACCATCTGCACGCACAGAAATGCATGCAGCAGATGCCTCTGTCGAACAATATTATGTGGATATTTTATTTTCGAGACAGCATGGCTTCGCCTTGCTCTGCCCTCTTGGGTTTGTGGAAATCACTGACCTCAAAGTTTCTAGAGTCCAGAAGCAGGGAGTGGGGGCGCTAGTGCTGAGGGCACGGGAAAGAGGTCCGTAGGAAGGAAAATAATGGACCAATCAAAAAACAAAATACAACTAAGTGGCAACTGGCTGGTAGATGTCCATTTGTTGTAGACAAAAGTAGTATCAGGAACACTGACCTTCGGGTGGCAGATGTTAAAATCACCCAAGAGGAGGGTGGCCATGCATTTTACTACACAGTGAGAAATTCCACCACTGGTCGATACATGATTCCTATGAAAACACTACAGTACATGAGCAAAAGCCTGACATACTCTCCATGGAGGCCTAGTAGAAAGGCTCACTAACACTATAGTTGTATTTTTATTGAACACAAGGTAACTTACTCAGTAACAGGCACACTGGAATTATGCGGCAAGAGAGGGTCACATTATGTGGCAGGGTTGAGTCAAATATGTGGTAAGAAAAGGCAAATTATGTGGCACAATGCAGCTCTTTTCGTGATGGTGTTACTTAATTAGTTTGTCATTGTTGAACAAGGTAACTCTCTATGGGCATTGCTTGTACATTATTAGTAATGGTTTAACACCCAAATATAGCCAGAAGCCTCCGAAAGGTGACCAGTCCTACTTTGCAAAGGGCCTTCCACTGCAGCAACACGTGTAGCTGCATTTCAGTAACATTTGAGCAGTTTGAAGAGAAAAAATGTTTTTCCCGTTACAATCTGCAGATTACGCAGAAGACAACGAAGTATGTGGCAAAAGCAGCAAAATAATAATTATGCAAAAATTGCAGCAGCTAAAACAATTGCATAATTGCAGCGGCCCTGCTTATTAGGCAGGAGAATGACTGGTAATAAATTGCAGTATTGACATCCATGTTCTGCAGTGGGAACCGCTAGCCAAATCAAACTAACAAAACACAGGGGATCAAAACTTGACTATACAGTTCTATTATACTAATATTATTACCACCTCATGAAATACATTTTGCTCCCACTTGTGGGCCTTGTTACTGACCATGTATTTTCGGACAGGGACAGTTAACGTCCTGGTTCTAAGTGCAAAAAATCCAAGAAAGTTTCAAAAGAGCAACCTGTGCCCGACAGGCACTTAAAACTTGAAAGTCCACCAGGAAGTGCACCGAGGAGCAGACCCCTACAGCGCTGCAAGTATCTAAAATGAAAGCCCGAATGGGAATTTTGTGTCTGAGGTGTATGTTTATCTGGAGTGCACCACCAAACCGGTTACACTGTAATCAAACATTCCTCCCTGCATCCATGCCAAAGGCAGTGTGCAGAAAACGCGGTAGTTCTGCCTCAGAGAGGTGAGGATGAGGCAGACGGACTGAATCCGTGAGCCCAGGTGAGCGCGTTCAAAGATCTAAGGATGTGGAGGTCTAATAACTAATAGCCGGCAGTATACAGCCTGCAGCGCATAGGCTGCGAAAGAAGAACTGTGAGCATCAAGCACCGGAGAATTCTTGAGTGGACGGAGTTGAATAGGTGTGGAGGAAGGCATGCGCTTCAAATACGTCAATTCCTGCTGAAGGTACTTCAAGCCTTATACTTCTGTACAGAGATCCCGTAAGCATATGACATGAACCTGCTCGGACTCGCTGTTTTAGTTTTGGGACGCTTGCTTAAATAGAAAAGAATGCGTACTACGAATCTAATGTAAGTGGTGCTCACATACAGCTCCAATAACTTCCAGTAATTTTTCGCGCTACATCAACCTGCGAAAAAAACAAGGCATACCAGCAGACGCGAATGACACGCATTATTATTGTAGAGTCAAGAGGGCGGTCAGCGCTATAACAATGTGCAGTGTTATCAGTGTTTAAACTCACTTTCATTGTCTACTCGTGTCAATATTAGGATGTGATTTCGGAATACAATTCTTCAGAAAGAAGCGGCCGGGAAAGGATCATATCAAAAATACCTAAAATAGCACAATGTTCACATAATGTTTGAAGCTTTTTTCCTACAGTCTTGCATCCTCAAATCGCATGCCATCACAAAAGAAACCCTCTGCATTCCCAAAATCTGGCATAAAAAACCGTCCTTTACTCAAAAGGTTTTATTGTTGTCACGTCTTTTTTTCTTCAAAAAAGCACTACCTCCCTGCTTAAACAAGGCACGGCCTGCAGCCGTGAATAAGTGACGGCGGGGGGGGGGGGGGGGCAGCTGAAGCCTTTGATGTGGCAAATGCTGCTGGCAGGGGGAAGCCTGTGGGGAAATGCGAGGCGCGGCCGTGAATAAGTGACGGCGGGGGGCGGGACAGCTGAAGCCTTTGATGTGGCAAATCCTGCTGGCAGGGGGAAGCCTGTGGGGAAATGCAAGCTCGTGCACGAAGGAGCTTGTGGTCACGTGATTTCACGTGAACTGTTGAGAATCCTAATCATAAAAAGTCAGCTTTGTTGATGGATGGCAAAAGGTCTCTCTACAAGACCTAAAAAATGATCCTATTAAGTCAATGGTCCTTGTTCACAAAGGTTTGCATGCTTCAGGGGCCGGACACCCGAGAGAGAGGATTCATGAATATGTCCCTTCCAGAAATCTGTGCTCTTCCTATGAGCTTTTGGCGAGAGATCCCAAAATTTAGCAGGCCAGAACAGGAGACAGATCCTTTTCCTATCTTGGGCCGGTCACATGGAGTAAGCGTCCTCCGGATCTGCGTTTTATAATCAATCTTCCCTGCTTTAAGAAAAAATGAAAGACATGGCCCTTTCAACAATCCATATAAGACAATCATTGTGGGTGCAGGCTGCCTGATCTAGCGCCGGGACACACTCTGAGCAGCTGTGCGCTGTCACAAAATTCCGTTATCTATAACAACATTCTTATATGCACACTTTTGTACTTTCGGGCAGGCATGTTGTTCATGGATGGTAGTGATGCATATCAATATATCACCAATAACAATCATCATGTCCTGCATTGAAGGTTTCTTATTGATGCAGCCTGAAATTCAGCCTATTGTGATGTCTCAGTCGTGTGTATGTTTAGAATGCAGTTCTGTATCAATTTGCGTTGTCAAGCAACCGCGAAGGGGACCCCGCAATGCAGTAAAGAGATCCCCGCCACGGCTGTGGGGCCACCACCAGGAGTGCGGAGTCCTCCTTTTGTGAATCAGGCCCAGTATTTGTACTCACCAGGAGATCACCATTCTCACAGATCCGTACGTTTGATGCAGAGTGTATCAGCTCGGTGGCAGCTCATGAGAACTTTCCAAATTCTCATTCTCTGCCAAGCTGCTAGGTGACCTCATAAATGGCATCCAAAGCTAAGGACTCTATTCCCTCTAGGTGTATATATTTGAGTTCTGGTTTTGGGCAGTTGCATGTATGGTTTCAGATATAAATATTGTGTTTTGTTCATCACATGGATTGAGGTTCCTGTGTCAATGAGAGCCACCAGCACCAGCCCAGGACTTTCAGTTAGCATTTTAGTTGAGACTTCACACAGTGGAGAGGCGTGCTGTAGTGGCCAGGGCAGCTGACTTCGGAACACAGGGTTCATGGTTCGATCCCTGGCTGCGGCAGCTCAGCACCATGTGACTCTGGGCAATAGCTCACTTAACTTCCACGATGGCCCCCAGCGCCTTGAGACGTAAGGGTGAGTAGTTCATGCTTTACAAATACGGATTACATTTTACAGAGAACAAGTACAACATAGACACAGCAGTGTAAGCTTCCCTCACCCACAGAACAGGTACAACATAAACAGCCCGAGTACAACCTCACTGACAGACAGAGCAAGTACAGCAGAGATGGTAGCAGGCTTCTCTCACACAAAAACATATGCAACACTGACAGAGCACTGCAAGCTTCCCTCACCCACAGACCAGGTACAACATACACAGCACGATTACACACTCACTGATACACGGAGCAAGTACAACATAGACACAGCAGTGTAAGCTTCCCTCACCCACAGACCAGGTACAACATACATAGCCCAAGTACATACTCACTGATACACCAAGCAAGTTCAACAGAGGCAGAAGCAAGCTTCTCTCACACAAAAACATATGCAAGACTGACAGAGCACTGCAAGCTTCCCTCACCCACAGACCAGGTACAACATACATAGCCCGAGTACACACTCACTGATACACAGAGCAAGAACAACAGAGGCGGAAGCAAGCTTCTCTCACACAAAAACATATGCAAGACTGACAGAGCACTGCAAGCTTCCCTCACCCACAGACCAGGTACAACATACATAGCCTGAGTACATACTCACTGATACACCAAGCAAGTACAACAGAGGCGGAAGCAAGCTTCTCTCACACAAAACATATGCAAGACTGACAGAGCACTGCAAGCTTCCCTCACCCACAGACCAGGTACAACATACATAGCCTGAGTACATACTCACTGATACACCAAGCAAGTACAACAGAGGCAGAAGCAAGCTTCTCTCACACAAAAACATATGCAAGACTGACAGAGCAGAGCAGGCTTCCCTCACCCACAGACGAGGTGCAACATAACCAGCCCGAGTACAAGCTCACTGACAGACAGAGCAAGTACAGTAGAGATGACAGAAAACTTCACTCACACAAAAACATATGCAACACTGCCCGAGCAGAGCAAGCTTCCCTAACGGACAGAATATGTATGAAATAGATAGAAGCAGTGCAAGCTTCCCTCACACATAGAATAAGTACAACATAAATAGTCCAAGTTCACGCTCCCTGACATATAGCACAAGTACAACAGAGAGGAGTAAGCTTCACTCACATAAAAACATATGCCGCACTGACAGAGCACGGCAAGCTTCCCTAACAAATTACGTATGCATAACATAGATAGCAGCAGCACAAACTTCTCTCACATAGAATAAGTAGAACATGGACAGCAGCAGGGCAAATTTCCCTCACACATAAGTACAACATAGACAGCAGTAGTCCACGCTTACTTCACAGGGTGAACAGGTATTATACAGACAGCAGGAGTTCTAGCTTCACCCACACACAGAACAGGTCCTACACAAACCACAGGAGTGCAAGCTTCCCTGAAACAGAAAACAAGTACAATGTAAGCAGAAGTAGGCCAACTTTCTCTCATACTTAGCACAACACTGACAGCTTCAGTGCAAGTTTCAAAGGACTGCATGGCATGGATGCAACAGCTTGGTTTGTATGGGGTAAGTGGTTCGTTTTCCAATATGGCAAAGACTCTATTTGCCCAGAGGGAAAGTTGAGGAAGTGCAATGAGTAAACGGGCAAAGCGGGCCAGGGGCACTTGGGCGAGGAGACACCGGGGCTCACACTCGAGGAGATGCAAGTGTCACAGTAGTGTGTGATTCACAGACATGAAGGCACGGCTAAATGAAGTAGTAAGTGTGGGCGCAAAATCTGTTCCGCTCGCAGAATTTGCTGATTTTCAGCAATTTCGGGATCTGCAAATCTCACGAAATTGCTGAAAAGTCTGCAAATCCGCTCGCGGACGGATTTACATTCTGGCAGGATGCTCCTGTCACCAAAATTAAACCTCCACAGGAAGCACTTACAGAGTTAAGGCAGGTAATGGCACCGGCAAGCTGCCAGAGTTGAAGTTGCTTACTTGCAACTATTCTCTGACCCTAAACAGCCGGGTGCCCGAGGCAGGGTCAGAGAATAGTTACAACTAAGTCATGCCCCAGTTGAAGCTCAAATTGTAACGTATTCATCAGCCCAAAAACAATTGTGAGCTTTGTCGAGGCAGGGCAGGTGTGCTTTCTCCCCATATCTACCGTCGAAAACTACCTGTGAGGCTGGATAGAGGCCTTTGCATCCTTCACGCGCGCAATCCCCGTGCAGTTCCTGTGACCAGGAGCTTCTTTCTCCTCATCCGCTGGTCTGATCGGTCTCTGACCTTTTAATACACACAAGAGGCATGTGAACTCGCATAGAAGGCTCGCCCGCCCGTTTGGCCCCGCCCACACACTTGCGGTGTGCACCGTCTTCCCGCCATTTACCCACTATGATGGACAGCTCACTCAAGGGACCCCTGTGCCCTTCGGAGCGAAGGCATAGTAACACACACATGGTCACTGGAGACAACTCTTCTGGCACTTTACGCAGCTGTAGTGTAGGAAAAGCACTATACATTTACCCAACGAGGTAGCACTTACTGATTAGCCAGTAGAAAGCACTCCAGTAATATATTTCAAAAAATCTGCGAGTTCGCAGATTTTTCCGCGAACTTGCAGATTTTTTTGCGATTTCGCGCGAATTCGCTGACCGCAGATCCGCAAAATTCGCCCATACTTAGGAAGTAGTAGGCAGGGCTTGTGGGTGGCAATGAGGTGCAGAGCGTAGCAGAGAGACACTAAGTAGGCAGATAGCAGAGGCACAAGTGGGGGGACAAACGAGAGAGGACAGGAGGTCCATAGTAACATTGCCGACACGTACAGAAGAAGCAGAGCGTCAAGAAAGAGCGGACGGACACACAGAGTTTGAAGTCACTTCGTTTTGGAGACTTCTGTAAATTGTAATTCATGAATCTTTATTCAAAACTCAAAGACCCAGAGTACGAATTCAGGTGCTATTAATCGCACCGGTAAAATAACGCTACCATAGGCTACATTATTTGTCAGGTAAGATAAATAACACCTATTATGAGTTTGTGGGGAATAACATGTGGATTTGGGCATTCAACGCAGCAAAATAGTAAATGGTAAATACTGTGTGCTTTTCCCACTTTGTTTTTCAGCAGGTTTGACCTGCCAAAACTTTCAGACAGTTGAGTTGTTTAACGCATTTGGTAATTACTGGATGAGTAAAATAGCACACAACTCATAATTACGACCCCTGCGCAAAGAGGGGTTTATGCAGGGGTCGAAAAATAATGACCCATTCATAATGAGGCCCAAAATCTAGTATCTTTCAGAAAAGAGGCCAAGGAAGAACTGGACTAGACGTTAGGAACAGTAAGCTTGCAAAAAGGTGCTTGAGAGGTAGAGCATAGTAGTGGAATGTAGGCCCAGTGGTACCAGGGGGTAGGGGTACAGTAAGTGCAAGTGGTTGGAAGGGGAAGGGGCATGCAAGGCACAGGAGGCTAGGGGTGCACAAGGAAGGCATATGAAATACAAGCGCCACCGGAAGAGCATAGAGGGAATCCGAAGCACGGGGTGCACAGAGGGCAACAAGCTGAGCGGTACTTATGGCACATGGGTAAGCACAACGTACACATAAAGATAATGGGAGATGAAAGGTGTAAGGCAGGGAGGTACAGTCGCAAGGAAGGCCCAACAAGGTGACACAGGAGGGACATAGCAAGGGGGGGAGAAGGTCCATTTATGCACCCAAGCCAGGAGGAAGCAGCAGGGAGGCCCAATGGGAAGGGCATGCAAGGAGGAAAGGGAGCAAAAGGGTAGAGAGGGTAGACATGTGAGTGAACCAAGGCACAGACAAGAGAGGTGGCATGGGTAGAGTGAACAATATGTGTGGCACGGGTACGAAGGGATGGCACAGACAGGGAACAATGCTATGGGGAACACGAGGTGGCAAGGTGGCAAGAAAAGAGTTCTGTTCAATTCTAGAGTCCTGATCTGTTTAGGCTCCTTCCCTAATTCTCTTCTTCATTCCCACCCTGGTTAATGTTAGTTTATAGGCTAATGCTTTCACCGAATCTGCTTTTTACTGCTATTGGAAACTAAAAAAACATGCACAGTTGGGTGGCCACCTGACAGTCCTTCCCAGCTTGGTTCTTTGGATCTAAGATGGGGGTGTAGGTATTCTCCTTTTGGGATTGTTGTAGCAGCTGCCTTCTGGTCGGTGGCATTTGCAGGCTCTTCTTATATGGCTTTAGGTTCCCACTACCACTTGTCGTCCATCACCACCACTCTAAGATATTGCAGCTCGTGGGGGTTTCATTTCTGCTTGACACCTGCTGAGATGGGTATCACTTCTTCCCTCCTGCAGCAGTGCATTTGGTTCTGATGGACTTCTATCAGACAGTTGCCTTGTGGTGGTGGATCCCTCTTCTCACTGCCCATGTGATTTGTCAGTCCTTCATTACATGTGCTGTGCTTGGTGGCTGCGGTGAAGACCCTGCTGCATCTTTGGGAATGTTTGCTTCTTTTTTGCACGTTCAGGTTGAAGGGGTGTTGCCGTTCAACCCTGAGGCTCCAGTGATCAACTGTCTGGGTGGTTTGCGATTGTACTGAAGGGCGGACACTTTCTGCTGTCCAACTTCTCTGGGGTTGGTCTGTGACTTGGGTCCTGTCTCAAGTTCCCCCTGGATCTTTCTCTGGTTCTGATGTCTCTGCAACTCTCCCCTGTAGACCTTTTAGGGCTGTTTCTGGAAAGGTCTCTCTTGAGGTTCTGTGCCTCCCAGGTGTGTCTTCTATTGCTCTGTTTGGGCCCTGGGGTTCAATAAATGTGTACTCCCTCTTCTTCCGGTGTTTCCTGGCAGAGGGTTCTTCACTCAGTTACTCCTTTCAGTTCCCTCAAGGCTAGAACTGGGTGTTTGCTCTCACCTCTTTATCTTCTAATCCTGTCTCGCATTTGGACTCTCTTTTCCCCTGTTTGTGTACAGGAATATTGCCTTTCCCATGTTTGGGCTTTCAGGGTATCATTCTGGTGTTTCCCTATTTGATACGTTTGGGTCCTCTGGAAGGACTATCACTGCTTTTGTTTTCTCTCTACCGATGGAAAGTCTGTGAGTTCTTCGGCTTCTGTCTCTCTGGGTGTTCCAGACTCTTGTCTTCATTTCTGGGGAGATAGTCATAGAGTCTGTCCATCTCCTAGGTGGAGGAGACCGTTAAAGAGGAGTTTGGTTCCAAGCTGCTCTTGTCTTCATCCTTGGATGGATTCTCTACTGCGTTCTATGGCACTGCAACGGCACACATGATTGCATCCATTGTGGTATCTCCTGCAGCGTCTTTGTGTCTGGTCAGAGGCGTTGGCTGGGTACATCATAGAACAGGAAAGGGATGAGGAAATGGGTCCGGGTAATAATTAGAAACTATATGCAAACATTTACAGAACACTTCACAATGGGAAGCAGTTTATATTGCAAACTCATTCAGGGCAGTGCATGGGTGTCGTGGCTGTGGCCCCCACCGGTAGGCAGCACAGTATGCGACTACCTAGGCTCCGGGGCGCAGCCTTCGATTAATGCAGCCACAATCTAGGAAAAGCTTCAGAGGCAAGGGGCGCGAAGCTTGACTCTGGCGTGTGGGTTAGGGATTAGGAGCCGGGCACCATTTATTAGGGTCTGACACCAGATGCAGTCACCGGCATTAACGTGAATAGCAGAGGTAACTGACAGCAGTGTGGGGGCGGTGAAGGTGGTGTGAGGGTAGTAGGGGGTAGCAATATGAGTGTAGTTGGAGTAGTAGTCTGGTAGTACTGTAGGGGTTGTAAAGCATAAGTCAATCTTCCTTCATTAGTTGTGTCTTTGGAGCAGCAGTCTGGAAGACGCATAGGGCTGTGGGAATAGTAGTCTGCCAGCAGTGGGGGTTGTGGGAGCAGCAGGATCTTCCCTCAGCCCCACCCTCTTCAAAGTCTACATGGCCCCCCTCGCAACCATCGTCAGAAACCACGGGATCAACATCGTCTCCTATGCCGATGACACCAAACTCATCCTCTCCTTCACCAAGGAATCCAACATCACCAGGCACAACTTCCAAGAGGGGATGAAAGCCGTCGCGGCGTGGGTGAAGAACAGGTACCTGAAACTCAACTTGGAGAAAACAGAAGTCCTTATCCTGGGCTCCTCCCCCTCTGCATGGGACGGAACTTGGAGGCCCCCCTGCTCTTGGAAACCCACCCACCCCAACAGACCATGCACATAACCTGGGCATCATACTGGACTCATCGCTCACTATGAATTGCCAGATGAACCCGTCTCCTCCGCATGCTTCAACACCCTCCACATACTACGTAAAAAATTCAAATGGATATCCCCAGACTCCAGGAAAACGGTCACCCACGCCCTCCTCACCAGCAGACTGGACTACGGCAATGCCCTCTACGCTTGAATCAACAAAAACTCCTCCTCACACTCCAGACCGTCCAGAACGCCGCAGCAGACTAATCCTCGATATCCCACAGCACAACCACATCACCCAACACCTCCGTGACCTCCGCTAGCTCCCCGTCAAAAGAAGAATAACTTTCAAGCTGCTCACGCACACCTACAAGGCCCTCCACAACATCGGACCTCAATGTCTCAACAACTGCCTCTCCTTCCACGCTCCCAAGAGAAACCTCCACTTAGCCGACCTCTCCCTAGCCATCGTCCCACGCTTCTACAGGAACAGAGCGATGGAAGATGCTTCTCCTTCCTCGCAGCCACGACTTGGAACAAGCTCCCCCTTCACCTCTGACGAAGCCGGACACTGCACCAATTCAGGAAAAACCTCAAGAGCTGGCTCTTCGAATTACCTTAACGGAGCTGCCCGGCCGCCCCACCCCCCAATGCCTTGAGACCCTAACAGGTGAGTCGTGCAGTTTACAAACCCCTGATTGATTGATTGAGTCTGGCAGCAGTGTGGTGTTGGGGGAAGCATCATTCTAGAAGCAGTGTGTGGGAGCAGCAGTCTGACAGCAGTGTGAGGTTGCGGGAACAGCAGTCTGGCAGCTGGTGGGCCGTGGCGGCTCCTCGGCTTGTGCGGAGGAGCATAGCCCCACTGCTTTTAAGCACTGCCAAGTAGAAACATAAAATGATAATAACTTTAGGTTATAATTATTTTATGCTTCCTCCTTCTTTATGGTGGGTGGGTGGGCGGGGCTGCTCCGCTCTCGAAGCAGGGCAGGGGTGGAGTGGTTTGCTCACCCCTAAGTGCACATGACTGTTTGGCCGGCCCTCTCAGGCTGCCCAAAACAGCCATGCGCACTTTCCCTGTTCTCCATGCAGGCTGCATTACAGATGCGTGGAGAACATACCCAGGCCCCCATTCCCTGGCTGAGCGTCCAACCTGGACGCTCATACCAATCACAATGCTGCACTACAGCATTGTAATTGGTCAGGGGAGCCTGGGTGCTTACCAATCACAACGCTGTAATGCAGCGTTGTTATTGGTCAGTGGCGCTTGCTTCCTGTTCCTTGAGTTCCATGAGGAGAGTAGGACAGAGACGAATGCGCAACCCCGCCACGCATCATCCTCTACCCCAGCGACCGCCCGCCACCCACAAGCCTTGCCAACTTCCACTGAGTGTGGGGGTCTGAGAGTAGCAGTCTGGAAGTAGAATTGGGTAGGAGCAGCAGTCTTGCAGCAGTGTGGGGTTGTGGGAGCAGCAGCCTCGCAGCAGTGTGAGGTTGTGGGAGCAGTAGTGTGAGCTTGTGTCAGCAGCAGTCCGGCACAGTGTGGGGATGTGGGGAAGCAGACTGGCAGTAGTGTGGGGTTGTGGGGGAAGCAGTCTGGCAGAAGTGTGGGGGTGTGGGGGAAGCAGTCTGGCAGCAGTGTGTGGTTGTGGGGGGAGCAATCTGGCAGCAGTGTGTTGTTGTGGGTGCAGTGGTCTGGCAGCAGTGTGGGGTTGTGGGGGAAGCAGTCTGCAAGCAGGTGTGGTTGTGGGAGTAGCAGCCTGGAAGCAGTGTGTGGTTGTGGGAGCAGCAATCTGGCAGCAGTGTATGGTTGTGGGAGTAGCAGTCTGGCAGCAGTGTGAGGTTGTGGGGGAAGCAGTCTAGTAGTAGTGTAGGGTTGTGGGTGAAGCAGTCAGGCAGCAGTGTGGGGTTGTGGGAGCAGTTGTGTGGCAGCAGTGTGTGGGAGCAGCAGTCTGGCAGCAGTGTGTGGTTGTGGGAGCAGCAGTGTGGGGTTGTGGGAGCAGCAGTGTGGGGTTGTGGGAGCAGTTGTGTGGCAGCAGTGTGTGGGAGCAGCAGTCAGGCAGCAGTGTGGGGTTGTGGGAGCAGCAGTCTGGCAGCAGTGTGTGGTTGTGGGAGCAGCAGTGTGGGGTTGTGGGAGCAGCAGTCTGGGAGCAGTGTCAGGTTGTGGGAGCAGCGGTCTGGCAGCAGTGTGGGGTTGTGGGGGAAGCAGTCTGCAAGCAGGTGTGGTTGTGGGAGTAGCAGTCTGGAAGCAGTGTGTGGTTGTGGGAGCAGCAATCTGGCAGCAGTGTATGGTTGTGGGAGTAGCAGTCTGGCAGCAGTGTGTGTGGGTGCAGTGGTCTGGCAGCAGTGTGGGGTTGTGGGGGAAGCAGTCTAGTAGTAGTGTGGGGTTGTGGGTGAAGCAGTCAGGCAGCAGTGTGGGGTTGTGGGAGCAGTTGTGTGGCAGCAGTGTGTGGGAGCAGCAGTCTGGCAGCAGTGTGTGGTTGTGGGAGCAGCAGTGTGGGGTTGGGGGTGCAGCAGTCTGGGAGCAGTGTGTGGTTGTGGGAGCAGCAATCTGGCAGCAGTGTATGGTTGTGGGAGTGTGAAAAATAAATGCAAACTTGGTGAACATTATCGGCGCCATCTTGCCCCTTTCCAAGCCCATTCGTGCGCGTAAGCGGCAGCCATTTTGAGCACCATGGCCTCCCTGCCCCTCGCTGATAACCAGCGCGTCTCTCTCTCTCTCTCTTAACCTCGCAAGCATTCCCCCGCACGCTGACAACCCCCGCTCTCTCATGCCTTGGGTCATAAACCCCTCTCCAGCGCAGCTTCACCACGGAACCCTATCCTGTTCCCAGCGCGACACCTCCCCTCATTCCTTTCATGGCCTCAAACCCTTTTGATGCAAACCCCTTTTCCTGTGTCCCCGTTTGTCTTCCTTGTTCCCAGGCCACCACCTGGCCCTGTGGATACTGTTTATTACCCCGTACAGTAGGAAGCTTCCCCTCCCCATCAAAAGACCCCCGAACCGATCAAAGCCCCCACCCCATGAGATCCGATCAACCCCATGCATTCCGTGAATCGGCGGAATGCCCTGCTGTGCGACAACCATCACCTGTTGTGACCGGGGTGGGGAATCCAACTGTAAATGTGTGTGGGAACGGGCCTGCAGGGGAGATTCCGAGGATGTTCTTTCTAATACTAAAGTGTTGCAAGAATGTGTTATGTGCAATAAAGGTCATAAACCCTAGTATAAGAGGCCAGGCCTCAGAGATGTGGTTAGAGCACCTCGTGACGATACTTGCTGTCTGAATTGATGTGTTCTCCTCCGGAGAGAATAAAATCCTCGTTTCCTGCCTTCCAGTCTCCAGCGCCTGCTTCTTCATTGATTAATATTGGTGGGTCATAGAGGCGATACCGCCGGGCAACATAAAAGGGTCTTTGGTTACCGGTTGTCTTTGGAACCCTTTTTAACAATTGGCGTCCCAAACGTGGGGCCCATCAGCGACTCGTGGATCCAGTGGGAGAGGTCCTGACGACAGAGTGAACGACTGCAACGATCGGAAGGTACCCTGTCCGATAGACCCTCGTCTGACAGCCGATCATCCGAACTTCACTGGTTCCGAACAGACCTCTCTCGAGTGATCTGCGGTCCTGACTGGGAACCATCAGGAGTGCCACGAGAAGTACGAAGAGAAGAGGACGATCGGGCGCTGGATTCGGAAGACGAGAAACTGTCCATGCGGTCCGGGTAAGGTCGTGTAAACACGACGAATTGCGAAAGTGATAGATAATTGAAAGTAATTGATAATTGTTGGGAAAATACTAGTATTACTTTTTGTTAATTTATTGGAGATTCACTGTCTACAAACGGAGAAACAACAGGCTCTCCCTTTATAAACAGCGAAGGATAGGTACGCACCCGTCGGACCTATCTTTCTCCCCCACTGAACAATTGCCCCTTCCCCCCATTGATTAACTGTTATAGATTGTTTTCTGGAGATTCTCTGTCTGCAAACAGGGAAAAATAGGTCCCCTCTTTACAGATAGTGAAAGGGTAGGTGACGCGAACCTTTGCGAGCCTACTTATTCTCCCCATTGACCATATTGATTTTTTATTTTTGACCTAACATTGATCGCTCAGAATTGGTTCATGAGGTATTCACTACGTGCAAACAACGTAGAATAGAAATATTCTGTCTAGTCTTTGCGCGCAGTGATAAGATAGGTAGTGCTGACTATTATCCCATTGTGATCCGTCATGCCTGTCTTCTCCCCACTGGTTAGTAGCCTGTTTTACCCGGACCGCTTATTAGAGATGAACCATCCGGCTCCGCTGGAAGGCACCCCTAATAAGGACATGTTCATGAAGCATGGATTAATCGCTATAGCCTACAGTGAGCTGTGGCATAAATATACGAAAAAGGATCGAGAAAGACAGTGGCCACTGAGAGGATCCTTTGATCTTGACAAAATAGAAACGGTAGAAATAACCCTTCGTAGGAATGAAACAACACCTATTATGCTCGATAGTCTCGGTATGTGGCGCAAAGAAGCTGCACGACGAAGGGAAGGCGACGAATTTAGAAAAGGTGAAGGGACACGACGGACAACCCTCCAAACGTCTAGTAGGCAAAGGGAAGGGCCAGCGATGGCACAGTCCCGAGGAGTAGACATGAAAAGCGAACGGTGTAAAGGGATGTGCCGACAAGCCAACCCCGGAACACAACGACCCGAAGGTAATCCCCCGACATTACGCACAGGACGGACAGATGTAAAACAAAACCAATGTGCTTTCTGTAAATGTCTTGGACACTGGAAAGCCCAATGCCCGACTCTGCAAAGCATAGGTAAGAATGGAGGGTTGACAGAAAGGACGGACCGACAGAAAGGAAAAGGACGTGAGATAAAAACCAATCAGACTAGTGCAGACAGAACAGACAGGACCACCCCGTTTGATTATGCTCGGTGGCACAGATTTCGTCAGACCAATTTTAACGACATGTTAGAGTTCTGGGACTGATTGCTCTCTGTTGCTCCCCCACTCTGAAAAACAAACACAACTGCAGGTCAGTGTAGACAACCCCCCGTTAGAGAAAAGACTCAAGGAAGCCAAGCGTCTATTATATAACTTAGGATTTAATTACGGTAAAACACACAACCAACAGTAAATAGAATAACTAGTAGAACTCTCTAAAAAACAAACTTTACTAATAGGAAAAATACAAAACATATTATGCTCACTCCGGAAGTCTCCCAATGTAACAGTTCGATGGTCCCGCCCATCCGAAACACATAGCACGTGTGGGGCGGGGCCTGCCAGCAACCATGGGCCAAAAAGAGAACGCTGGCGAGAAGGTACTGGAGACTCCACACAGCAGGCAATGAAATGGTCTTCCCATACTGCCCTTCCAGGGATGGCGTCCCCCGGACCGCGAGTAGGGAGGGGGCGGATGAAAATGACCCCCTCCCTTGTATCTCCTGGTCCGGCCATCACGAATTCCTCCATCGAACGGATGCAGGGTGGGCAGGGAGGAAGAGGCGACGCGGACGAGCCTCTTCCACCTCCACAGGTAGGAGGCTTCCCTGCCCTGGCCCGACGCCGATGTCCTCCAGCCGGGCGACGGCCATATTTCCGCAACACAGGACACACAATGCCCGACTCGTATATTTTCTCAGTACAGGATATACAAGACCCGGCTGGTATACTTGCGTAGTACAGGACACACAATGTCCGACGGGCATATTTACGGAGCACCGGATGTACAGTGGTCCCCCAAGAGTCGGAATCAGGGGTGTAGGGTGGTCATCATGTGCGCCCCTGATTCCAAGGGACGGTGTAGGATGCGCCGGGAGAGGGAGACAGCACGGGTGAGCCTCCCTCACCTCCCCAGATGAAGGCTCCACTGCTGCACCCTGGCGCCCCGAACCAAAATGTCCTGCTCCAGCAGCATGATGCTCTATCTTTCGCCATCACAAGAAGTTTCTTCCACTCCTGATGGATACGGCAAAGGTGGCTGCCACAGGGTCTCAAAATGGCGTCTGGGCCCTCGAAAGGCGGGTCTAGGCCGCTGGAGTAACTTTGTCCGAAATTGCAACTCGGGCACTTGCCCACCTGGGCGCAAGCCCCCACCATCGACAAACATCCCCTCGACTTTGAAGATTCTACCAAAGTCCCAAGAGCCCTCGGCCCCTTCAGGCTTCCGGTGAGGAACAGTTGCATTGATCTCAAATGAAATAACCACGGCTTAGCAACAAGATGGCGGTGCTCTCGTGTCTGCATCAGCTTCCGTCTGAACCACCCAGGAACATTATGGGCTAACGAACTCGAGCAAGTTCCGGCTGAACATCAACATGACCCGGTAAGAGAGACTCTACCCCCTCCCTCTCTTGATTGACGGTCCACACCACCAGCCCCTTTGTTAGCACAGTTTTCTTTTGGACTGCCGAAAGGGACTCTGGTCCAACCGCCAATTGTCGGGGATATTTTGCCCCTGATGCTACTTCCGGACTAAACCGGCCTCGCCCAAAATGGCGCTGGTATCAATGGAAACTAACGGATGCCTCGTGGTGTTCCTTAGCTAATGAAACTTGATGTACTAAGATATATATATATATACGAACCATTGCGCACTCGATGATAAAGGGAGGAGGGTTCACTTGGCGAACATTTAAGAAGGGTTCCGTAAAATGTTGATTTCAATGAACACTTTATTTTTGATATTTGTTGTAACTGATACATAACGTCGCTCATGATGCACACCCGCGGTTTACATCTAGGAAATGTGATTACGATGAGCTTGACTGTGTTTCCATTTATGAACTGAAATGCCCCTGATTCCTTCGTCACGCAATGAAATGTTTTTGGTTACTTGCAAATAATTAATTAGACCTTTTTCACATGTTCTTGTGCTACAAAATAACCCCCTACTGTATGCGCTTCCATCGACGACATGTCAGACCAAAATATGAATTGCGCTCTCACATTTTACGTACTGAATAATTCTACAAATAAAGGTCTTAAAAAGCTATGGATAGGCATCGCATACTTTTGTAAATGCGGGTATCGGTGGGAGGGTTTTTCTGTGCGCAACTGTTCTGCTCTTTTTTTAAGGTTATCCGAGAAATGGTTGTTCGGCCCTGGGTTGATGGTCGAATCGAAGGTATGATACGCTGCCTCCAAGATATGCGACTAAGCTCAGGAACTAGCGTATGAAGAAGGACCTCGACTTCTGAGAATGGGTAAAGTAAAACGGTGTGATTGATAAAATGTTATAAAGATATGGTGGTCGAAGGTACTAAGGTACAGGGTTGAACGAAGAACTGATATGCCTTAGAACATCACAGCTTTGGGAATGATTTAGGGATCCCGATGGCCGGATACATCTACAAAACCGGGTACCTCACGCTAGGCACCTCTGATTCCTCTTTTTAGCGTTTTCACTACACACGATCCTTAATGCCATCCTCGAACCTCCCCATGAACCACCTATCACATTGCCTGCCCCCATGACTTTAGGAAACCAAAACCTTAAGGGATTATATCCCGAAGAAATAAATACGAGTATGTGGTAAGTAAAGGACTTTCGTGCCCATACATTTGATGTGTTCGAATGTTGTCCCCCTACCCCCCTTTTTTCTCCCCCTTTTTCCCTCTGCAGGTTACATTAGAATCCCGATTAGAGTATCATAAGGGATCTGGAACCACGTCACGCCCGATGCATGAAGACGGACTAGCGCTGCAAAACGGCACAACAAGGACGCTCTACCCAATACACGACCTTTTTACCTGATCTAATGCTTTTCTGTCCCAAAACTGCATGCTTTCTACATCCTAACACAGACCCGAAACGTCTAAACGTTAGGTCACGCACTGAATAGCCCAAACAATACACGGTCATTCCCCATGTCACACGTGTACTGTTTGGCCTATTGTCTGTCTCTCTTTCTCTCTCTCTCTCTCTCTCTCTCTCTCTCTCTCTTACTCTCTCTCTCTCTCTCTCTCTCTCTCTCTCTCTCTCACTCTTTCACCCCTCCACACTTTCCCTCTTCCTAGCGACTGGCACCTAATTGGCGAACCTGGTGCACCTCCTGATTGGCCTCAAATACCACAAGTATTTGCACAAATTTGTCCTAAATAAAATTGTATCGGTACCACGTTACTACCTCTCCTTTTCTACTAAAATATGGATGAAATTTAAATTGACCGATAAGAAAGGGACAGGTAAGACGACTAAGGTTCCCTAAATTTGACCCGCTCTCAGGGAACTATTTGTCAGTGGCTTCTATGATAAAATATGTCTGTGGTAATGCGACCATCCCCATTGAAAATTGTCTCCGTACCCCAAGCTGTAAGAAATGATCGAGACACCCCCATCTACCCAAAATGCCCCCAGTTTGGTATCAGCTGCCCTGAACGAGAACTTGAAAAACGCCCCTTGCTCTCCTAATCGTTTTTCATAAGATCCCACCTTCCCCGAGGATAAGTTTAATAATTATCGCAAACCACCCCCCCCCGAGTTTTTGTAGTAACCAGGTTGCGAGGATTCATATAGAAAGTTAGAAAGATGTATGCAAAGTTAAAAATTAGATCGAAAATCGAAAGACCTTGTTGCTGTAAGCCTTGCTGAAAATAAGATGTTTTGATGTAATGAAGACTTGTTTAGCCTATGTTCTTCCCTCAGAAGGATGCCTATCAGACTATGGTGAATAGCACATTGCACTTTTTGTAAAATACAAGGCCCTGAAGACCAGCCTAGCCTTGCAAGACTCGTACTAGGGAAATGGGTCTCTACCAGAAGAACTGACATCTACTATAATAGACATATGACAAATGAACGTAATAATCATCAAAGCGTCAAAGAATTAGCCAACAAAAAGGAAGTTGTAAGGAATCCAGCAAATCCATCATCAATTGTTTATACGTTAGCCGCAAAAATCTCAAATGTAGCGAGTGCTTACCCCAGTTGCTTGGTGTTGGGAGAGGAAATAGATTTATGTAATTACCTTTTTCTGCAAAATCTCTAAAGACTGTCTTTTCAACACTCATTTAAGGGTATCACTGTCAGAGGAGAAAGAGACCGGATGTGGGAGCACGCGGCCTGACTGCGGATTGTGGAACGTCAGCGACGGAGGCCGAGGCGAGACCACAGCAGTAAGGAGTCGCAGGACGGGGCACTGTTTCAAACAAAGCTAAGGAAAAGGGCTGACCTGAAGCCCCTGCTCTATGATCAACGTGTGCCAAAAAGTCCCCGCTCTCTGAACATGGTTACGGACCCTCCTGTCGCAAACCCTCCGTCCCCCTGATCTGTTCCCGACTTGGCCTTGCTCCATCCCCTCCTCCTCCGACCTACCATAAGGACTGTTCACACCCGCACCTTTCCACCCGAACTCCCAAGTTCCTCCAAATCCTACTGAGCTACCCAGAAAAGAGTACTCCCTGCGTCAGAAGGGAGGGAGCTCCGACTAAGTAGACCACGAACTATGTTAATCTTAGAACGGTGACCTAGAACTCCACCAAGGGTCGCCCCCGAAGAAAGGATAAACAAAGTCTGTGGTTCTGCCCGCTACCAAGCACCTTGAAGATGATGGAAGCAACAGGAAATGCCCACCACAGAGACTCAAGAAACGAACAGATCTCACAATTCTGGAACAATTGCATTTTCCATTGCAAATCTATGCTCTGCATTACGGAAGAAGATGCACCTACTCCAAAACCGTAACGCATTTCTCCTACGAGGTCTGACGAAAACCAAACAGAATGCACCCCTACCCGCAGACCCCCAACGACTCAATCCACATGAACATTTCTGTTGATAAGTAATCCAGGTGCTCAACAGTGCCGACAGAAGACGACAAAGGACAACGAGAACTCTGATATTTTTACTGTATCTCCTTTCTCTCCCAATCACCATTGGACTGACTATGCACCCGCCGTATACAAAAAGGACTTACTTATATGATAACTTACCAGTTCTTATTCTATGATCTGTACCCAACGCCCTCGCTACGTAATTCTAGTCTGATATTGCATTACGATGACTTTTTCTGCAACCAACTTAACGATGAACCCGCCTACTAAATGATGAGATTTTTCAATATAATGTTTATAATGTGATGTTTACGTACAGTTCTTTCGCCTAAGTCCCCTCTCCCTTACTTATGATCGCTGCATATAGGTGTAGATAGGAAATAGGCCAGCAAGATGTCTTGGAAATGTTAAAGGGAGGACTGTGAAAAATAAATGCAAACTTGGTGAACATTATCGGCGCCATCTTGCCCCTTTCCAAGCCCATTCGTGCGCGTAAGCGGCAGCCATTTTGAGCACCATGGCCTCCCTGCCCCTCGCTGATAACCAGCGCGTCTCTCTCTCTCTCTCTTAACCTCGCAAGCATTCCCCCGCACGCTGACAACCCCCGCTCTCTCATGCCTTGGGTCATAAACCCCTCTCCAGCGCAGCTTCACCACGGAACCCTATCCTGTTCCCAGCGCGACACCTCCCCTCATTCCTTTCATGGCCTCAAACCCTTTTGATGCAAACCCCTTTTCCTGTGTCCCCGTTTGTCTTCCTTGTTCCCAGGCCACCACCTGGCCCTGCGGATACTGTTTATTACCCCGTACAGTAGGAAGCTTCCCCTCCCCATCAAAAGACCCCCGAACCGATCAAAGCCCCCACCCCATGAGATCCGATCAACCCCATGCATTCCGTGAATCGGCGGAATGCCCTGCTGTGCGACAACCATCACCTGTTGTGACCGGGGTGGGGAATCCAACTGTAAATGTGTGTGGGAACGGGCCTGCAGGGGAGATTCCGAGGATGTTCTTTCTAATACTAAAGTGTTGCAAGAATGTGTTATGTGCAATAAAGGTCATAAACCCTAGTATAAGAGGCCAGGCCTCAGAGATGTGGTTAGAGCACCTCGTGACGATACTTGCTGTCTGAATTGATGTGTTCTCCTCCGGAGAGAATAAAATCCTCGTTTCCTGCCTTCCAGTCTCCAGCGCCTGCTTCTTCATTGATTAATATTGGTGGGTCATAGAGGCGATACCGCCGGGCAACATAAAAGGGTCTTTGGTTACCGGTTGTCTTTGGAACCCTTTTTAACAGGAGTAGCAGTCTGGCAGCAGTGTGTGTGGGTGCAGTGGTCTGGCAGCAGTGTGGGGTTGTGGGAGCAGCAGTCTGGCAGCAGTGTGTGGTTGTGGGAGCAGCGGTCTGGCAGCAGTGTGAGGTTGTGGGGGAAGCAGTCTAGTAGTAGTGTGGGGTTGTGGGTGAAGCAGTCAGGCAGCAGTGTGGGGTTGTGGGAGCAGTTGTGTGGCAGCAGTGTGTGGGAGCAGCAGTCTGGCAGCAGTGTGTGTGGGTGCAGTGGTCTGGCAGCAGTGTGGGGTTGTGGGGGAAGCAGTCTAGTAGTAGTGTGGGGTTGTGGGTGAAGCAGTCAGGCAGCAGTGTGGGGTTGTGGGAGCAGTTGTGTGGCAGCAGTGTGTGGGAGCAGCAGTCTGGCAGCAGTGTGTGGTTGTGGGAGCAGCAGTGTGGGGTTGGGGGTGCAGCAGTCTGGGAGCAGTGTGTGGTTGTGGGAGCAGCAATCTGGCAGCAGTGTATGGTTGTGGGAGTAGCAGTCTGGCAGCAGTGTGTGTGGGTGCAGTGGTCTGGCAGCAGTGTGGGGTTGTGGGAGCAGCAGTCTGGCAGCAGTGTGTGGTTGTGGGAGCAGCAGTCTGGCAGCAGTGTGTGGTTGTGGGAGCAGCAGTGTGGGGTTGGGGGTGCAGCAGTCTGGCAGCAGTGTGTGGTTATGGGAGCAGCAGCCTGGTAGCAGTGTGTGGTTGTGGGAGCAGCAGCCTGGCAGCAGTGTGAGGTTGTGGTAGTAGAAGTCTGGCAGCTGTGTATTGTTGTGGGAGCAGCAGTGTGTGGTTGTGGGAGCAGCAGTCTTGTAGCAGGGTGTGGTTGTGCGAGCAGCAGTCTGGCATCAGTGTGTGGTTGTGGGAGCAGCAGTCCAGTAGCAGTGTGGGGTTGTGGGACCAGCAGTCCGGCAGCAGTGTGGGGTTGTGGGAGCAGCAGTCCGGCAGCAGTGTTTGGTTGTGGGAGCAGCAGTCCAGCATCAGTGTGGGATTGTGGGAGTAGCAGTCTGGCAGCAGTGTGGGGTTGTAGGAGCTGTAGTCTGGCAGTAGTGTGGGGTTGTGGGAGCAGCAGTCTGACAGTAGTGTGGCTCTGTGGAAGTAGCAGTCTGGCAGCAGTGTGGGGTTGTGGGAGCAGCAGTCTGGCAGCAGTGTGTGGTTGCAGGAACAGCAGTTTGGCAGCAGTGCATGTTGTGGGTGCTGCAGTCTGACGCAGTGTGGGGTTGTGGGAAAAGCAGTCTGGCAGTAGTGTGGGGTTGTGGGAGCAGTGGTCTGGCAGCAGTGTGGGGTTGAAGGAGCAGCAGTCTGGCAGCAGTGTGTGGGAGCAGCAGTCTGGCGACAGTGTGGGGTTGTGGGAGCAGCGGTCTGGCAGCAGTGTGGGGTTGAAGGAGCAGCAGTCTGGCAGCAGTGTGTGGGAGCAGCAGTCTGGCGACAGTGTGGGGTTGTGGGAACAGCAGGCTGGTAGCAGACTGTGGTTGTGGGAACAGCAGTCTGGCAGCAGTGCGGGTGTGTGAGAGCAGCAGTCTCACAGCAGTGTGGGTTTAGAGGGAGTAGCCGTGTGTTGGCAGCGTGGAGTTGTGTGAGAAGCAGTCTGGCAGCAGTTTGGCTTTGTGTGAGCAGCAGTATGGCAGCAGTGTGGGGTTGTGGGAGCAGCAGTATTGGGTTGTGTGAGCAGCAGTCTGACAGCATTGTGAGGTTATGGGAGCAGTAGTGTGGGGTTGTGTGCGCAGCAGTCTGGCAGCAGTGTGAGGTTGTGGGAGCAGTAGTGTGAGGTTGTGTGGGTAGTAGTGTGGGGTTGTGGGAGCAACAGTCTGGTGGCAGTGTGGGGTTGTGTGAGCAGCAGTCTGGCAGCAGTGTGAGGTTGTGGGAGCAGTAGTGTGGATTTGTGAGAGAAGCAGTTTGGCAGCAGTGTCAGGTTAAAGTAGCAGCAGTCTGGCAGCAGTATGTGGGAGCAGCGGTCTGGCAGTAGTGTGAGGTTGTGGGAGCAGTACTGTGGGGTTGTGGAAGCAGCAGTCTGGCAGCAGTGTGAGGTTGAGGGAGCAGCGGTCTGGCAGCAGTGTGAGGTTGTGGGAGCAGTAGTGTGGGGTTGTGGGAGCAGCAGTTTGGGAGCAGTGTGAGATTGTGGGAGCAGCAGTCTGGGAGCAGTGTGAGGTTGTGGGAGCAGTAGCGTGGGGTTGTGGGAGCCACAGTCTGGGAGCAGTGTGAGGTTGTGGGAGCAACAGTCTGGCTGGCAGCAGTGTGAGGTTGTGGGAGCAACAGTCTGGCTGACAGCAGTGTGAGGTTGTGGGAGCAGTAGTGTGGGGCTGTGGGAGCAGCAGTCTGGGAGCAAGCAGTGTGAGGTTGTGGGAGCAGTAGTGTGGGGTTGTGGAGCAGCAATCTGGGAGCAATGTGAGGTTGTGGGAGCAGCGGTCTGACAGCAGTGTGAGGTTGTGGGAGCAGTAGTCTGGGAGCAGTGTGAGGTTGTGGGAGCGGCAGTGTGGGGTTGTGTGAGCAGCAGTCTGGCAGCAGTGTGAGGTTGTGGGAGCAGCGGTCTGGCAGCAGTGTGAGGTTGTGGGAGCAGCAGTCTGGCAGCAGTGTGAGGTTGTGGGAGCAGCAGTCTGGCAGCAGTGTGAGGTTGTGGGAGCAGCAGTCTGGCAGCAGTGTGGGGTTGTGGGAGCAGCAGTCTGGGAGCAGTGTCAGGTTGTGGGAGCAGCAGTGTGGGGTTGTGGAGCAGCAGTTTGGCAGCAGTGTGAGGTTGTGGGAGCAGCGGTCTGGCAGCAGTGTGAGGTTGTGGGATCAGAAGTGTGAGGTTGTGGGAGCAGCGGTCTGGCAGCAGTGTGAGGTTGTGGGATCAGAAGTGTGAGGTTGTGGGAGCAGCGGTCTGGCAGCAGTGTGAGGTTGTGGGGGCAGCAGTCTGGCAGCAGTGTGTGGGAGCAGCAGTCTGGCAGCAGTGTGAGGTTGTGGGAGCAGCAGTCTGGGAGCAGTGTGAGGTTGTGGGAGCAGTAGTGTGGGGTTGTGGGAGCAGCAGTCTGGGAGCAGTGTGAGGTTGTGGGATCAGAAGTGTGAGGTTGTGGGAGCAGCGGTCTGGCAGCAGTGTGAGGTTGTGGGAGCAGCAGTCTGGGAGCAGTGTGAGGTTGTGGGATCAGAAGTGTGAGGTTGTGGGAGCAGCGGTCTGGCAGCAGTGTGAGGTTGTGGGAGCAGCAGTCTGGGAGCAGTGTGAGGTTGTGGGAGCAGTAGTGTGAGGTTGTGGGAGCAGTAGTGTGGGGTTGTGGGAGCAGCAGTCTGGGAGCAGTGTGAGGTTGTGGGATCAGAAGTGTGAGGTTGTGGGAGCAGCGGTCTGGCAGCAGTGTGAGGTTGTGGGAGCAGCAGTGTGAGGTTGTGGGCGCAGCAGTCTGGCAGCAGTGTGAGGTTGTGGGAGCAGTAGTGTGGGGTTGTGGGAGCAGCAGTCTGGGAGCAGTGTGAGGTTGTGGGATCAGAAGTGTGAGGTTGTGGGGGCAGCAGTCTGGGAGCAGTGTCAGGTTGTGGGAGCAGCAGCGTGGGGTTGTGGGAGCAGCAGTCTGGGAGCAATGTGAGGTTGTGGGAGCAGTAGTGTGGGGTTGTGGAGCAGCAGTCTGGGAGCAATGTGAGGTTGTGGGAGCAGCGGTCTGACAGCAGTGTGAGGTTGTGGGAGCAGCAGTTTGGGGTTGTGTGAGCAGCAGTCTGGCAGCAGTGTGAGGTTGTGGGAGCAGCAGTCTGGCAGCAGTGTGAGGTTGTGGGAGCAGCGGTCTGGCAGCAGTGTGAGGTTGTGGGAGCAGTAGTGTGGGGTTGTGGGAGCAGCAGTCTGGGAGCAGTGTCAGGTTGCGGGAGCAGCAGTGTGAGGTTGTGGGAGCAGCAGTCTGGCAGCAGTGTGAGGTTGTGGGAGCAGCGGTCTGGTAGCAGTGTGAGGTTGTGGGAGCAGCAGCGTGGGGTTGTGGGAGCAGCAGTCTGGGAGCAATGTGAGGTTGTGGGAGCAGTAGTGTGGGGTTGTGGAGCAGCAGTCTGGGAGCAATGTGAGGTTGTGGGAGCAGCGGTCTGACAGCAGTGTGAGGTTGTGGGAGCAGCAGTTTGGGGTTGTGTGAGCAGCAGTCTGGCAGCAGTGTGAGGTTGTGGGAGCAGCAGTCTGGCAGCAGTGTGAGGTTGTGGGAGCAGCGGTCTGGCAGCAGTGTGAGGTTGTGGGAGCAGTAGTGTGGGGTTGTGGGAGCAGCAGTCTGGGAGCAGTGTCAGGTTGCGGGAGCAGCAGTGTGAGGTTGTGGGAGCAGCAGTCTGGCAGCAGTGTGAGGTTGTGGGAGCAGCGGTCTGGTAGCAGTGTGAGGTTGTGGGAGCAGCGGTCTGGTAGCAGTGTGAGGTTGTGGGAGCAGTAGTGTGGGGTTGTGGGAGCAGCAGTCTGGTAGCAGTGTGAGGCTGTGGGAGCAGTAGTGTGGGGTTGTGGAGCAGTGTGGGTATAGACAGAGTTGTAGTCTGGCGGTGGTGTGGGGCTGTGGGAGCAGCAGTCAGACACATGGTGAGACTGTGGACATGGGCTTCGTTTATCAGTAGCCAGGGGCCGCTACCGTGACCCTTGGCTCGCCTCTTGTGACCCGGCACTGACTCTTTGACCTTTGGCCCCAGAGGTTCCATAAGCAGAGCCAAGAAGAGAAGGTAAACAGTGTTCTGATGAGTACTGTTAGTGTCTGCAGCTCCCACTGGAAGAATACACTCCATTCAGAAGGGACAGGGGCGCGCTTGAGAACGCACAATAACATTAAACAAATTGAACAACATCCACATTTTTGACCTGTCACCATGTTCCATTCTTGTGGTAACTTGAAAAATGTGCTTGGACATAACCTTCACTCCTCTTCTTCACAAGTGCGATGCTCCCTTACAAATGATCATAAATCAAAAAGTGTTGACAATGATAAGCAGTAAATCAGTCTATCAACATAGTCCATTTTCAGTCAGTATCGGGGTGTCTGGCCACTTTTTAAAAAAAATCGGTTTCCACCATGGAATTTAGCAACACATTTTTTTTGTTTGAGGCTTACACTAGACCGCAGCGATGTCAATGATTGTGAGTTCATCAGGATCCAGGTCTGTGGCATCACTTCCTGGCATTCAGGGTCAACGTTCATTTGACGTCACGTCCTGTGATGTCACTGAATTCAAAGCGTGTGTGTCTGCCCCACTATCCCTGGCATTTGGTGAGCTGACCGCATGGTTGGCGGAGCAGCTTTGTGGCACACTGTGGGAGTTGTGAGCTCAGGAGGCTGCGAGCATGTGTGCGTGTGTGGGGGGGGGGGGAGGGGGGGGGGGAGAGAATGGGGGAGAGGGGTGCCGGGGAAGCAATTTGGCAGCAATGTGGCGGGATTATGGGGGAGAATTTGTAGGTACAAGGGCACAGTCTGACAGCCCATTGGAGAGGGCCGCAGTCTGGCATCACTGAAGCAGACGGATTCTCAGGAGAAATACTCCAAGTGCAGGACTGGCAACAGGCGTAAAAGTAACATTGGTAACCGGTGTAATCTACCCATATTAGGGCTAGTAACTGCTGTAACCCGCCCATAGCAGGACTGAGAGCGAATAAACTCTGCACACCTCCCAGTCGCTAACAATGGCACAATGCCCAGAGACAAAAGGTTAACTAGTTTAGGCTGCCTAGAGTAAGACAAATAACCAGCGTAACCTACTCAGAGTATAACAGTATTTAGAGTCCTTTATCCATAAGAAGACATGGGAACCTGTAAACCCCCCCCCCCCCCCCCCAAGAAGAACTGCTAACGATCACCATATGTCAAGCGGTGCACCACAGCTCAAAGAAACCTACCCAGCAGAGGCGCTATATGACCAGTGTTTGGTAACCAGCGCAGGACTAGTTATCAATTAAATCTACTCAGTGTAGAAAGGGTTACCAGCATATTCTACATACAGAAGGAATAGTAACTAGACCAATTTACTCACAGAGCTCCAAGTAACCAGCATAAAATACCTCAAGGAAGGTTAGGACCCACTTTAACCGATGGAAAATACGGCTGGTAACCAAGGTTGCTGAATTACTAACCGATGTAATTCAGCCATAATTGGAACAGATGCCCTTGTAAACTTCCCAGTCTAGGGTTGGTAAACTGTGTTACCCTCCCAGGAATGGGCTGGTAACCACAGCCATTTCTGTATAGTGGGGCTCATAACCACTTTATTCTCCCAAGAGTAGAACTGGTAACAGGAATCACCTAGATTAGTCATGATAATGGTAACCTGTAACTCTGTCCAGGTAAGCCTGGTAAATATTGTTACCAGTGTAACCTACGCAGAGTAGGACTGGAAGCCACAGTCATGTATGCAGAGTGGGACTGGAAGCCACGGTCATGTACGCAGAGTGGGACTGTTCACCAATAAAATCTAGTCACATTAGGACTGGTAATCATGGTAAACTACCCACAGTAGAACTCCTAACCAAAGCAAACTATCTAGAAAAGGATTCATAACTAGTGGAAAATACCAAGAAAATGACATAAAGTTAGTGTACAGTACTTGAAAACAATAGGTTGCTGGTACAGGCATGTTTTAATCCTGAGTAAGCCGTCACAGGTTGGAGGCCATTTTGTGACAATTTGAGTTGGTTATCAGCAGTGCGGGGCAGTTAATACGCTGCGTTCATGCGTATGATTGGTTGGCGTGTGTTGCAATGGCAAGTGTTCTTGTTGTATCTAGGCGGAGGTCTTTACCTATTCAGGTCCATGCCACCAGGGAGGATTGGTGGGTATGTTGCCCGGCAACGGATGTAATTGAGAGTAATGGTCTTGTTGGGTCCCCGTATCCATATAACCCAGACCAGGGGCTCGTCTAAACGACCACATTGTTCATGATGAAGCGTGTGTTGTCATAAGCGTGGGGAGGTCCAACTATGTAATGTTGGGTTGATAGGTCTACATTGTTCTGACTAATGAGCCCTGTTGGAGTTGCGATTGTTGATTTGTTATTTTGGTTGGTGCTGTTGTATTTTTTATTTATTGTTATGTTCCATGGTTTTTCAGCTCGGTGATATACAGCTATTTGTAACATGTGAGCCGTATTGCTTGTGTGCTGTGTTCTCTTTAATGTGGTCTGGTAGATGTTGTGTATTGCTTTCTAGCGGAAAGGGTTGTTGTGTCCACATTGATTTTTAAGTGCCTCTCCTAGCTGCATGGCTCTGGACTTATTCATTGTTGCTGTTAATTGCCACTTGATTAGCCCATTATCTGCACTTGGCGGCACTCCAGCTGTGACTACATTACCTTTTACATTCAAAATAGGTTATTAAAGATTTGATAATTAAACAATAAATATGTGCTATTAGATTGTTCAGATTTTTTTAAACATTAATTTACATTTATTTATATTTGTAATAACTTTAACTAATTTTAGTTATTTTAACATTATTTCCTGTGGGCTTTTATTTTAAGTCCATACCTCTATTATTTTCTGTGGGAGGGTGTTGCAGCATCAGTGGCTGGCCACGTGTGGCGCAGGACTTAGTACTACTCCTTTTCTGCAGTAGTAACTTATACTCATGAGTTTTGCTCCCGCGCATGCTTCAGGGGTTGGAGACATGTAAGTCTACCCTTTGTAGTAACTTCACACTTGTAAATAGTGGATAACCCAAAGTATGGAAGTTACTCAGTGTAATAGAACATTTACACACGTATCTTACTCCTAAGTGTAAGTTATCTATGCACATAGCCCTGGTAGGTTTGTGAATTGCATTTTGTACCAAGTAAGTACTACTACTGTAGAGCTACTTTAAGTACCACACAATGGAATCTGTTAATCTGACCCCTAGAGCAGGGCAGGCTTGTAGTAGAACTGTTAACCACCGTACTTTACTCGGAAATAATAAAGAACCTGGCATTCTTGGAACTACAGTCCACATTTCCCCACAATTTTAATCTGCATTTCCCAGCAGTGGATGCAGTTGTATTAGGAGATGACTAGATTCTGGATCCTTAACGTGACCGCTGCCATCTCCCCACCAGAGTGGGTGGTGCCAGTGGCGGCTGCTCCTGTAAGGCGGAGGAATGTCGCCCGCTGCTTCTTTCCAGCAGTCAAAGAAAGGAAAAATAAAAAGATAATAGCTTGATCCTTGGTGTTAATATACATTTTATTTGTTACTGTTGGGCAGCATGGGGGCGGGTGGGGCTACTCAGCTCACAGAGCACGACAGGGGAGGAGTGGTGGGCATATTGAAGTACGCACAACGCTTTGGCTGGCAGCCTCGGGCCGGCCAAACATTCATGCGCACTTAGCATGTTCTCCACCCAGACTGCAATACAGCCTGGCTGGAGAACATGCCCAGGCCCCCAGTTCCTGTCTGAGTGCCGAATTAAGGCACTCAGACCAATCACAATGCTGCATTGCAGCGTTGTGATTGGCTTAGGGGAGCCAATCACAAAGTTGCATTGCAGCATTTTGATTGGCTCAGGGGAACCTCTTGCCGTCTGTTCAGCCGACGCAGAGGAGAGACAACGTGGGAGAGAGCGGTGAGGAGGTTAGTGTCTTTTTCTTATTTTACACCACCTTGCCCCATCGTCCCCAGCCCCGCCACCGCAGATCCATGCTGGCCACCACTGGGTGGTGCCTTAGTGAAGGATAGGCGTCCCAAGGACAAGACTCACAATATACTGATCTGTGAAGAATATAGGAAGTATTGAAGGGCACAGCCACTGGGCAAAGTGCATAAAGAAAAGTATGGGAACTGTCATCCTGGGTACAATGGGGTTGTGGTCAGTGAGTCTTGGGTTGTGATCAGAGACAAAAGAGCAAAGTATTCTGTAGCTTTTTTGTTGGCCTTTTGCCTGTAGGTAAAGTTATATAAAATACTATGCACACACGGTAAATAAAGAAATAAAAGCAACTTAAATGTATTTGTGGGAAATGCATTTGTATATTAGGGCAGCTAGATGGTCACTGATTCGAATTCTAGTCAGTGCACTGGGGAAATTGTGATGAGCATTTATAGAGCTAAGAGTTCCAAGTATGAGTCAAAAAGCACTGTGAATAAGTAAGTCATTAGTTTAAAAAGGGTATTCCATACAGTATGTTAGGCTGCACACAGTGTAAGAAGGCAGTCACAAAATGTGTAAACAGATTTTGTTTAAATGAATACAGTGCTTACAAAAGTTATGCATTTATTAATATGCTGATTGTACCCAGCGCAAACCCTTTTTATATTGGTTTCCATTCAATAAAATCACAAATTCCAGATACTATCAATTAAAGCCTATACTGGCTCCCAAGCAGCCTTTAGAATAGGTGATTAACCAATTGCACACAAAAAAGTAATTTCAGGTAGTAGCCGGGTATCTTGAAGAGAATGGTCAATTCTTAGTTAGATACTTCATCCTTCTCTCACTTCTTGGTAAAGAAGAACTTTATTCTCCCGTTTCACCCTGTGGCAACTCGACCGTTCAGGGATGGTGGTTTTTTTTTTATAAAAAGCATAGGAACTGTTTTGATCAAATTAATAGAGCTTGGGCATATCATTCCCTGTTCACCTGCCCACTTCAATCTTTGGGCTCAACCCTTATCCGATATTCCTCGATTGCGACACCAAGCTGTGGCAAGTTCCATAGAATGCACGTCTGTAAGTTTAGTATTTCAGAGTTTCCTGAATCACAAGTTGCAGGGTTTGGATCTGAAGAATCGGTTGAGGGCATTTTCCAATCTGGCGCCTGGTCTCCCAGGGACCCGCCTCTAGATTGCACCCGCTCAAATGATTGTTAATGGATCGGGTGGATGGATGTTGGCCAAAGAGTTCTGGCTGGGATGTTGTCTGCAGGTGATTTGAGCATTTGCCCCAGTAAGCTTTAAGTACAGGACAGAGAACCCTGAGCGAAGAACTTGATCTTGTGTTCGCAGAGATTAAACACAGGTTGGATGCCTGATTCTGTAGCATTTATGGGTAGTAGCCCAAAGTAAATGTTGTGGTCTTGGTGTGCCATGACAAGGGTTCTTGTCAACTTCTCCTGGTGGTAGGTTTGGAAAAATGGACTAATTTTTTAAAGTATCAACATTGATACCTTTGATGACTGCGTTGGTGTGGGGACCACAGAAGCAAATAGAAGTTAAAAGTCAAAGAGTATCCTAAGCGCCCTGACTTTTTATGTAGTTGAAAATGGATATCTACACCTTTCGGCCAGGTAGCAGGTAGTGGGACAGGCTCAGGTTCTTTCATTACAACAATCTCAGTTTTGACTCCAGTTATGCCGAAGAAGCTCTCTTTTATCTAATACAGCTCCTGGTATAAGAAAAAGGTGTTAGTTGCTGGATGTGTTGTATGCTTGTCTAGCTGGAAGTGAATTTGTGGGTCAGTTACCTGCATTTGGTAGATCTCCTAGTTCTGTTTGAGTAACTGTGCCCCAAAGGCTCTGGCAAGAGATGGACACCACTAGGGAAATGACAATGACAGTGGACATATGGACAACGCAATCGAAAAGATATCACCCTGTTAAGAAAGAGTCACACCAGCGACCAAAGTGTCCTTAAGCAACTGCAAGTCACAAAATCAGGGCAAACAATAACAGGCATTGTACACTCTTGGCTACAATACCACTGCAGAGGGAACACTGACAGCAGTCGTCATCTCGACCCAGCAAGAAGGCAAGCATTCGAGTAACAGTATCAGTTTAACTATACATACATCCTTGACTACAACGTTCCCTACTAGTTGGATCCATCCAAAGGACGCTCTTCCTTCCCCTCTATCGGGCACGTTGTTGGTCACAGACGTTGGGAGTCTTATTGGAGAAAAGAGAGGCCCGGAAGATGGCTTAGTCGGGTCAACGGCTTGCAAATGGGGCAAGCTTGCCAAATTGCCTTACAGTAGGAGCACTTTGTGACCATTCACATGATGGTCACAGCAGCAATGAATAAGCAATAGTGATTAATTCACAATGGGCTGCAGAACGCTTGGCCCCGGGGCTTTCTTGTGACTCTTGGAGCTGGTGTTCAATTTGCTGTTCCAAAACTCGATCCAAATCCTATGGCGTTGTAGAAGGTCAAAAGTAATTTTATGGATTTTGTTCCAGTGTCGCGCTGCCTCCTGTACAGTGCCCTGTTTGAGGAACCAGCAGTGATGGAATTAGCGTGCTCTAGTGTCCTGTCATGTCGAGGCACTGAGCGACAATGAGTGGTCGCATCATCCGGGGACACCCCTTAGAAGGCTTGCAGTGACCTATTGTGGACCTGGCAAGACACACCTCCCACAGTTTCAGGTCTGACCTTGTTAGCGCATACTAAATAGAATGCAGGGACCACGTCAACAAGTTATCTTATGCCCTCCCCTTCCTCCCATGGTGCTCATGAGCCTTCACAACTAATCCTGGGAGGAGGAAAACTACCAAAGCCAATAGAATATCAAGCTCCTGGTTCCAGACAAGGAAACTTACTTCAGTGCAGGAAAGATCCTGGCAGTTCTTTCTACAAATATTCGTAGCTGAGATTCGCGCCAACATCTTCCGCTTCCTTGAGGCAGGCGTAACAACGAGAACTGTTTTCATTTCGCCTGGTTTTTCCTATTTTGCATGCCTGCTGTGTTGTACAGCACACACACACACGAAGAAGGAAATGTGTAAAGGATAGTTTTTGTGCTGAAAGCCCCCCTTCCAGTACGAAACACGGGGCATATTACCAAGGGCCTTATCGCCGCTTTAGCTGGAATTTTTCCCGCTAAAGCGGCGATAATTTTATCGCCCTATTACCTAGCTATCGCTAAAACCAGTTGGCGACAGCTAGTAGGAGATAGCGATCATCTTGGGGCCCGTTTTGCATGTCAGCGATATTTATCGCTAATGACATGCAAAGTGGGCGTGCCAAGATGTTAGCGACTGTAAACAGTCGCTAACATCGCTATCTCCTACTACCTACAAAGGTGTACTTTTGGAAATATTCGCGCTAAGCGCGATTATCTCCAAAAGCTAACACCTGCCCTGAGCAGTTCTTAGCCATGTTATCCAATGGTAGGTGGATAACATGGCTAAGAGCATTAGCTCGGTAATGCATGAATATCGCTGACTTTTCAGCGATATTCATGCATTTCAGCCGATTTTCATCGCTTTTGAGATAAACCTTGATAATAGCAAGGTTTATCTGCGATAAAAATCGGCGGAGCTCGGCGATAATAAAATTGCCGCTAACCGTGTTAAGCGATAATTATCGCTTATTCTTGGTAATATTCCCCCACATTCCTTACAGAATGTTAACATCCTCGCACTATGGTGTGAAGGCGTGAGCATTGGGACACGCTTGACCGGTGTGCATAGGGACCTTTCATATCAGCCGGGAGATGGCACTTGGGCCGCTCTACTGATCTTTCTATCTGTCTTATGCACGGATTGACTCGCTATAGTGTGAGGGCGTGTGCATTGGCCCATGGCAGTCGAAAGTGCACCAGCGCAGTGAAAGAATCATATTTTGGTAGTTATGGCATTGTTCTCTTCACTCCCTTTCACTCAAAGTAGCAACTTGAGTTGACTCAAAGTAGCAACTTTTGAGTGAAACCCAACTGCGCTGGGTTTCATGAAAATCTGGTCCTCTATAATTTTGCCCACAATATTTTCGTAGGAAGATATTTCGTACCTTGAAAGTCGCATACTAAGCCTGCTGTTCACTGCGCTTTGTGAGGGATTATTCCGAATGGAGTGATAAAGCGCTGTGATATGCACCGATTTCACAAATGTACAGAGATAAGCTCTTGTGATGAGCAGTAAAAACTGCAAAACACCGTTGTAAAATAAAATGTCATGTCTGATAGAAAGTCTCTTAAGTCCCCGGTTTGTGTCTTAGTTTTGACAAAAACAGAGAAGCAGATAGCTTGGGAAAATCTGCATTTCAGTTTTAAGGGCTAACACTGAGATTGTACCTTTTCTTGAATGTCGGAGTAAATTGAAAGGAATCAACAAATGAAATACAAATTGAAAACATGACTTCTAAATGAAAACTGTTAAAACACTAGCAGGCCTGTTAAAAGCACTAAAGCAACAGGAAATCCTAAAGAAAAGAAGATTGGAAAGATTACTCCCCATGCAAGGGCGCGGAAGCCGCCATTGGCGGTTTACTCTCTGAAGTTGTCTTTGGTTGATGTCTTCTTGCTTATAACCTGTACTGGTACTGATGCCCATGGGATGAGCGGAGAGCACAACAAGGGGATAAGTGCACAACAAGAGGATACGTGCTCAACAGGAGGATAAGTGCACAACAAGAGGATAAGTGCACAAAAACAGGATAAGTGCATGACAAGAGGATAAGTGCACAACAAGAGGATAAGTGCACGACAAGGAGATTCTCGTGCACACACAGAATAAAAGGGCTTCTTTGGTGGTCCTATTGCTTGTTGGGAGTGGAACTAAATCTTATTTTAGAACCTTCTGAGTTTATGAGAGAACCATACTGGCAGCCTCAAGGAGTGAAAGGTCAGCAAATTTTAACTGGGCACCTACTTTGATCATGACCAAGTTGACCTGAGCATCACAGTGCCTTGGCAATAGGAGCGAGAGGTCAGTTTAGCTATGTTTAGGCAACCTGTTTGTCTTTAATCAAATTATGTATCTTCTTTGATAACATTGAGTATGACCTCTTTTTTTTACCTCCCAGAAGAACATTGTCTACACTTTGGAACTGGGTGTATATGGACCTTTTATATCACCCGGGAGATGGTCTTGGGACGCTGTTAGAAATAGCTGGCACCTTCTAGATCTTTCTATCCGTCCTATGCACGGATGGACTCACTGATAAGCGGATGTGTTGTATAAAAAGGGAACTCTTGAAACTTTATACGAACATTTGATGTTATTTAAGAAGCCGCTGGTGGATTTTTTCACAGAGTGAAGAACATGATCTGTAAGCATGGTCGAATTTTGTGAATTCGCGATCCAAGAATTTGCGGATTTGCGAATTCGCAATCTGCAAAATTCGCGAATTCGGCTGAATTTGTGGATTTTTTATTTTTGCGTGTTCGCGGGGAACTTTGCGTATTCGCGGGACGCTTTGCGTGTTCCCGAGTTTTTTTTTGCCTGGTTCATCACTGCCACCCTCTCGTTTTTTATGCCCTTCTGCCCTCTGTACCACTTGTTTTTGTGCCTTTCTGCCCTCTGCCCCACTCTTGTTTGTGCCCTTTTGCCCTTTGCCCCACTGGTTTCTGTGCCCTTCTGCCCTCTGCCTAACTCATGCCCTCTGTCCCACTTTGTGCCCTCTGCCCTCCGCCTTAAGTCAGCTTCAACAGGAATCACTAATAGATAAAGTAAAGCAGGTGCTTGAGTTGAAGGTCAAATTAAGTTACACAGTCATTAATCACCCCAAATTTGGGGTGATTAATGATTGTGTAACTGAATTTGAGATTCAACTCTAGCACCTGCTTTACTTTATCTATTAGTGCTTCCTGTTGAAGCTGACTTTTGTAACTATTTTAGAGGCTCTGGCAGCTTGCCGGCGCCATTCTAAAATAGTTACAAAAAGTCAGCTTGAACTTTTGACCCAATCCGTCCGCCCTTGCTTAATTATCTGGACCGTTCGATTTCTTTCCTTGGCCTTTCTGTATTATGAGTTGTTGAGGAAGGAGTATGAAAACTATTCACAATTGGTTCTATAACCCCATAAATAGATTAAAACACAACAGAGGAAGGTCTGGGGGCAACGGCTTTAAGTAGGATCCCTGATGGTCCTTGCACAGCAACAGCCGGTGATTTATTCAACATGTCCCCGGCTCTGTTCATTTGGTCTCACCTGGTGATGCTCTCGAATGAAAAAGATGCTGGAGAACTTGGCTAAATGTTTCAATCTTATTTCCGGTGACGCTCTGAGGAACCTCTGAAAGAGAAACATGGACATATCTCTTTGGATTGGAGCTTAAGGGCATGTCTCTCAAGGATTTCACGTGGGTGTAAACTTTCTTTTCTGGATTTGAATCTGAAGTAAGACTAGCAGAACTAACTGGAATAATTCCTGTTCCTATGGATGCGCGCCTTTGTCTGGGCAAGGTACGGCATCATCCTCAATGTCCTGAGTGATCAGAGCATGGTCCATATCGCAAAGCCTTTGTCGCTTTCCTCTGGACTCTTTACTTTAAAGTGCTCAACAAAAAGTTCTCTTGGTGTTGAGATGAGTTCTTGATGTTGAATCAGTTGACGACAAAATTATTGATGTTTATTAGGCTTGGGTGGAGTTTGTGGAGTTCTACTCCGCGGAACTCCACAAAGTGCTGTAAGACCTCAATGTTGAAGAAAGACTCAACATTTAAAACACCAACAAGGAGTCCCGCACCATCGAGACTGTCATTGTTGAACAGGAAAGGGCCAAGCGATGGCCATGATGCAGTTTTTAAGTTTCGCACCTGGCGACGCAGCGCGAAGCGCTGTGTCGCCAGCGAGATCTACTATTGCTGACTTGACTTGGAAGCGGGACAGGAGATGGGCACACACAGGGGCGATTGGAGGTGGTGTACGTGCACGTGAAATCCTGCTTTGGCCGCACCATGCGGCATTCACAAAGGCGGGGTGGGCTCTCGCCGGACTTTTGCTTTATTTTTTCCTTGGACCCCTTGCTGGGCCGCATGAGCAGCGCAGCATTCACTAAAGTACAGCGGCTTTTGAAGTCCGCACGCGCCACCACTGGGCACGAGCCGCAGAACATGCGAAAGTTCCAGGTACAGCGCATGCGTGGGCAGCCCTCACCCTCCCAGGTCTCCTCCACAGCATGGATGTTGCTTTCTGTTTTGCCTGTTTTCTACAGTAGATAAAATAGGAGTGTGACATGTGTTTCCTTGATCCCTATTTTCTTTGCTGCTGCCATACGGTGATTGTAGGTGCAGCAGAAATATGCGTCACCTGTGCTTCTAATGTACACTCCCTGATATCTCTTACCATGGCTTCATCTCGTGGCAATTTTAGGAGGGGGTTTGGGGGGGTGTAACATATATTGGCCGGCCGAATAGAATCCTAGTCTTCATGACATGGAGCGTACTAACATAAGTTCCAATCAGCAGTTGCAGCTGATGCTTTGTGGCCATTAAATGTACTATAATAGAGCTGTAACCCTCTCTCCATTGTAGTGCGCCATGACTGTCTGATTTCTTTAAGTTAATGCTCTGGCTGCACGAGCCTTGGATTCTAAGGGATGTAAGCTCTGCAGCCAAAGTTGTGCCTTGTAATATGAAGGAGGCAGTGATGGACCACCGTCATAAGCACATAATGTAAACAGCCACTTCCTGCTTCCTGGTTTTGAAAATGAGCTTGTCTCCTCGCTTAGGAGTGCACCCAAATCCCAGGTCTACCGGTGACAGTAGACACATATTTGGTTCTTATGTCATTTGTATAATGCAAGCCTGACCGAAGTATTGCCTCAGTGCTTGTCCCACGATCCTCCAATGTTTCAATGTTTCAATGTTTTCATTGCACACCAGAGACACATTTTGGTTTGAGAATACCTTTTGTTTTGTGTTAAGGTGTCTTTTGTTTTATTCATTAAGGTGTAGGGTGCATATTTTGATACTTTGGAGATTGACCTAGTGGGCGATACAATTTGTTTACACATCAAATGTAGAAAATATGGCTGATGTCCAGTGGGCTCAAATAGTCAGATCATATTGGTAATGGTGTATTTGACATGTCCAACCTATATTAAGTTTGTGTATAGTATTCCAACTCGTTTTCGATATTTGTGATACTGTGTATGTTTATGTGGCATTTCTTGGCAAGTGTTTCTGAGGATCATACTACTAGACCATGCAAAATATCGGAGTTGTATTCTGTGCAGTTTACATATGTTTAATGTGTTCCTGTGGATTGTTTGTTTGTGGCATTTCATGATGGAACTGACCGCTGGGATTTGGGTAAGGCGAACTATATGGTATGTCGGAGCTGTATTAGGGCTGTATGACAGTTGTTTGTGTTCTGACGGATATTTGGGTGACATATAATAATCAAAAGTACTGATGTGACCCACAAGATAGCTCGTTGCACAGTGTACTTTGGGTGTGTTTGGTGTATGTCATGTGCTGTGTTTAATTTGTGCGTTGGCAAAGGGAGCTGGTTGTTTTCTCTGCGTGCCACAAAGGTTTGCAACAAATCTTGGGTCAACTAAATCAGTGAGAAGCGTTTGAGTCTATGCTCTCGTTGAGAGGGTGGGCAAATAGAATTATTGTGGGAACATGGTAGTAGCTTCTGTTAGTAGTTCAATAGAAGAGAAAGAGACATGAGACATGGGAGAGTATAGGCCTCCAATGTAAAGGGCAGTCACAGACATTAGTGCGACTTTGTAATCCCAGGTCATATGTAGGAAAGTTGGTGGTTTGGTACAGCTGGAGTGTTCTTTATTACGTAAAAGATAGCAACGACATTACGCAATGCCACACTGCACATTCAAATCACGAAGAGGGCAGGAAATAGCCCCCCTCTTCCTCCTGAGCCACGACAGTGTAATCACAGAGCGAAAGGTGTTGGCGCACTTTGTTAGTATTTATAGCTTGGATCATATGTAACTCATTTCACGCTTTGTGTCTGTGTAATTTACACTTACACATCTTCTTCACTGCACTATTTCTTACTAATTTGAAGACCTCGCAGGCAGGTCTCTTTATCTGATATTTACAATTTAACAAGTGGTCGAGAAGGCCCCTCATTGCAATGCAATAGGTCTTGCATTTGCACTTGTTTAAGCTATTAGTATCATAAATGACAATGCCTTTTATTTGTTTTAAAACTCAAAACATAAATAAAGGGCATTGTCACTTACAATGTCAATAGATCAAACTCGTGTGAATGCGAGACCTATTGCATTTATATGCTTGTTTTAAATTACATTTGATGTGTGGCTTAAGAGTAAGGCTTTTCAAGGTCAAAGACTGAAATCACCCATCACCTCCCTGTGTCAGATGGTGAACCCGCAGCAGGATTTGAACAATTAACAGTGATTTTCTGTGGTTCTCTTAGTCAAAACTCCCCCTTGGTTCTCATAGATCTAAAACGAAAATAATGCACTCTTATGCAAAATGTTTGTCAGGAGACAAACTGAGCAAACCACATGCTTGTCCTTCTTCGACCTTTCCTTTCACAGAAGGCACACTGCTCAAATACTCGAGGAGCTGCTACAGGTCAGCTTCATAGGGCTGGCCTCATTCCCACATCAACATCCCGCCATCAACATTTTTCAGATGTTAGTCAATAACATGGCCCCAGTGCCTTCTGGTAGTTGCAGTTTACTTTATTTCCATAATTTGACTTTTCATTTCCTTGCGGTCATTAAATATCATAAAAAGTTTATTCGCACTTGTGTTTGCAATTCTTACTCCTAAGAACTTATTTAGAGGTTATATAATACCCACATGTCACCTGGTGACCATTGCAGAGAGCACTATGGAAAGTAAATACTCGAGTATTTTCCAAGGTGTGCACTAGATTCGAAACTGACCTGTTGCCCGCATGGGCGCAGAAGAGCTCATCTTTGTACCATGGTGAACATGTTCCCTATAGTGCTGCTTCACCAGTTTTCAGCATAACACCCAAGACCACTTAAATTATATAATTTTGAGGCCATTGCATTTCCCACATAATTAGAGATTTGTCACACATGCCACATAATCTAACACCTGCTAAATAATTTGCAGATTCGAACAAATAAATATTTCTCATTCAAACTGATAAAAAAGTTACTAACAAAGTGCTACACATGGTGCCATTATGGTAAACATAGGGTGCCAGGAAGGGGTTAACTTAACCTCCCACCGCCACATGCACGACGCGTCACGCTGGAACTAGGACACTCTGCACGTTCCCCAGCAGGCTGCACTACTTCAGTCGGCTCTGGCGCATACCCTGGTAATATCGGGATCCCCGTGAGTAGGTAGATTTGCAGGCGGCACACCTTGATGAAGTAAGTGCGGGGGCATGGACTAAAGATGGCTGATACCGCGTCCAATACCATTTCGGAGCCGGAAAGAAAGGATGACATTCTTTTGCACCTATAATATCGCTGATGGCTTTCCTCCACAGTGTGTGACTACTAGGCCTGGGCTGTAAATTCCGTTCCGCTCGCGGAATTTGCAGAATTTGGGTAATTTCCCGTTCCGCGGAGAACCAGGAATTGCCAAAAATTCTGCGGTTCGCGACTTCGTGGAATTTTTTGCTTGTTCGCGCTTTCAAAATGCCTGTTCGCAAGATATTTCCCCGAGCACGCAAACAGCGTTCGTGAACAGGAAAAAAGCCTTGCGAACGGGCGGAACAAGCAATTACGAGTGTTCGCAGAACTCTGCGTGCTTGCGAAGATTTTTTACTGTTTCGCTGAGCTTTGCGTAGCGCGACTATGCAAATTCCGCCCACCCCTAGTGACTACAGACCCCGCCCACTCCGGCCAATATATGTTGCTTCAAATTCAGGCAACATAAGTATGTATTAGACAGGACCAAGCACTGTCAATTACTTTTTAAGCAAAAATGTGCAGGTTAAGCTTACACAACCCCTGATTTTAAGATTTTATGTTGCACGTGTACTTGCACCGTACGTACCCTTCCATTTGAGTAGTATGTTCTTAATCAACGAACTACGCCTCAGGCATAAAAAGACATGAGATGTCAGAATGGCATGGTGTGAGTCTTGTGGCCCTACTTTTCACACACGTGCATTTATAGTATTAAACATTGTGTGTGAGGAGTCAGTGTCGACCACTGATCTGTGCTAGTGATAGCATTTGATTACACAGTCGAGAAAACTGTGTCTCTATGACAAGAGCACCCTTGCATGACATGGGCATGATTGTTGGTTACGGAATTTACTGTAGCAGTGTTTCTGTCATTGTCTGTATAATGTTCTCTCATTATTTTCACTCCAGATATTATTAAAGAGGCTGGTGAAAACTGTTAGTTATGATCCATAAAAAAAATTCGCTGGATACCTTAGTGCACATGCTCACACTACAGTAGGCTGATTCCTAGTACAGCTAGTCCTGAAGAAAGCCACTGTGGCGTAATAGCACTCACAATTGGCTGAAACATGTTGACTGCACACCATGATGTGTGAGACCGTATTTCCCTCATCGTACATCAACTGCTTTTAATTTACCTACCCTAGGTATCCATTAATAACAATCTCAAATGGTATAGACTACCTTGAGGTCGTTTTAAAACCACTTACAAATTCACAACCGCATAATAAAAATCCAGCTCCGTTGTAAACAGGCATCGCAGTAATCCAGGGATGCACTAGAGATCTTGGGGGGAACCCAGTGATGAAGCATGTCACCAACTGGGTGAAAGTTCTTTGACATAATCTAATGATTCCCCTGGAAAATGAGTGAATGAGATTCGTGACAATAGGGCCTAAAGGTAGCTAGCTCCTTCTTTCTTCTTTTTGATGTATTAAAGAGGTAGAGGAACGGGCTCGCTTGCATCGTCTCGCTCTCTTTTTCTGATTATTCTCACTAGTGTAAACTAGCCAGAGTACAATATGCAACTAGTGTGGTCTATCCAGCAACGGACTGGTAACCAGTGTGTTCTACCCAGGGCAGGACTGGTCAGTATAATGTGCCTGGAGAGGGACAGATAACTACTACAAACTACTAAGAATCTACCCATCTTGGGTGTGCTAACCATGAACGTTGTGTAAACTCGCCAGAGTACCATATGTAACTAGTGTGGTCTATCCAGCAGCAGATTGGTAATCAGTGTGTTCTGCCCAGAGTAGGAGGGGTCAGAGTAATGTGCCCGGGGCGGAACAGGTAACTAGCAAGGGCAGCCGGCATGTCTCGTGGTTGGGGAAGCGGTGAGGGGGGGGGGGGGGGGGGGGGGGCGCGGGATGCCTTAAAAAAAATAATATTAAAACAAAACTTACCTTGCCGCCACCGGGTACCGCGTCTTCTCTCCTGCTGCCTTTGTCAGACTCCAGGTCGGACCAGGAAGCAGGCAGCCAGGCTCCCACCCCTAAACCAATCACAACGCTCCACTGGTATTGCTGCAGTGACATGGCACTCAGTCAGGGGCTGAAGGGGTGGGCATGTTCTCTATTTATTTATTTATTTATTTATTAATTTGAAAGTTTTATAGAGCGCGAACAAGACCCTTGCAGGTATCAGAGCGCTTCACAGTAGAGAAGTGTATAGACATAAGGGGGGACGCAATACCTGTGTTTCTGGCGTTTTTGGCGCTTTGGGACCCACCACCACATCGGACAGTCTGGGAGCCATCCTCTCCTTCCCCCGCCGCCGCAGCTGCTCCTGAAGCGGCCGCCGAGTGGGGAAGGATTGCAGGAGAAAACTACAATCCCCAGCAACCCCTGGACACCGGGGACCGGGACTTCAGCCGCGCACTTCCTGCCTGCTCGGCATAAAGCACACCTGCATCTCCCGTCTACGGCCATCAGCGGACGACTGAGGACAGGACAGGCCACCCCCCTGAGAACCTCCGTTATGGGTAAGCGCAAACAGACATGCAATGGGAGCTTCAACAGTAAAAAACCTAAGATGCCTAGAAAGGCTGATTCTATACTTTCCTATTTGACGTCTGCAGTGGGAGCTATCACTAAAGAAATCGCTAATGCTGAAAAAGAACTGGCCATCTCTCATAATTTAGACCCCACATCTGGCCCAGCCCTTGAAGGGCAAAACATTTCGATCAATCTTGTCTCCCAGCCTGATGTACTAGTGGCTGTAAGCTCTAATTCAGATTTGGATCAAGGCACTTCCAACATCACATCCACAGCTGAAAAAGGACACGCCCTACCTCTACCGCATGTTACAACACAGGGGGAAGGTCAAAAATCAAAAAAATGTTCCAGAAAGACTAAGCATACAGACAATCTGAATGAACTTTGGGAAGACGATTTACTTGATAGACTCAGCAATAAAATCGAAGGTCTTGTAAATTTACACATAGAGCCTATTCTGACAGGCATAGCGAAGGACATAATCGATGTTCTGAACACTTGTGTGGCAGGCTTGTTAAAAAAGTGCAACTTGATAGAGTCCTTCCTACAAGAACAACGTGAACACATTAAAGGAGGTCGGATACAAGCGCCCTTGCGTGCAGAGACATGCACTACAGATGGAAAATGTGGCCCTTTAATAAACAGCTCCATACCCACTGTTATATCAGGGATTAGTGATCTGGCATCGGGGGAGCCTATAGGGCAACATTGTATGAAATCAAGTTTCCCTGACCCCAAAAAGAGTTGTGATATGCCAATCATGTCAAAAAATGACAAAGATAAAAATCTAATTCCATGTAAATCAAGGCTATACCTTCCGCCACAAGCAGCCCCTCTAGTAGTCGTGTTAACAGGGGTTCCACCCTTGAAAACTAAAGTATATGAGAGTTCAAAATATTTAGTGGAAAAAACTAAAAACTGGTGTCAGGATTATTGTAGCGGTGACATGGATATTGCCCGACATATAAATATGGTGAGAAGGGTGGGATGGGTAGGCCCTAAAACAAAGTCAATCACGGGGGATTGCGTGGTGATAAACTTTAATACCCAGCATGTGGCTGAGCGCCTACTTTGGGATGGCTCTGGTATCACACAACCAGGCATTAGACCCCTCCCCCTAGGTTTCTTTTACCCTCCCCCTCAGATTAGAACTGGATTACTCCCTGTCCCAATTGCTTTAGATGGGAATATAACATCAGTTCCTACCCAACATGCTCACACTACCACTCAGCATGTCAAAGATGTAAACATCCCTTCTTGTAGCACAAATTATAATACCAGTCTAATACATCCACCACCCTGCACTCTTGTAAACCATTTTGGTCCACTCTCTAACTTAGAAGAAAACGACTGACTAAAACAAAATGAGACTGTAAAAGTTGCTGTTGAACCCAATCAAAAATTTAGAATAGTGAGCTGGAACACGGCAGGTGTAAAAACAAAAATGGTGAACGATATCTGGATTAGCTATTTAAAAACATTCCACATAATAGCTTTACAAGAAACATGGGATGTTCAAAATAGTTTTTCCCTGGATGGTTACTCTCATTTCTATGTCCGAGCAAGGAAACATGGGGCTGGAAGAGCCAGAGGGGGACTAATTACCTTGTTCTCCCTAGAAATAAAAGGATCACTTACTCAATTAGCCATGGGTGGCCAAAATTGTCTGTCGGTAGAGCTCTTGGCACCTGACTTGGGTAATATTCTATTTTTAAATTTTTATAACTCCCAAGATACAGATAACAATCTTGGTTTAGTAGGGGAGTTACTATCATTGCATAGTAGTAAGTCTAAATCCTTTGAAGTAATTTTAATGGGGGATCTGAATATTCATCCATGCGAAAATAGATGTGGGAACGATATGTATGAAGGACCACAGTTTTCAGCAAACCCTCACTTTGAACACACAAAACAAGGGGAAGATCTAGAAAGTTTTCTAGCTAACCAGAACCTATACGAATCGGGGTGCAGTGAGGTGGGACAAAGGATCCCCACTTTCAAAGGGAGGGATGGAGACACGGGCACAGTCATCGATTACATTTTTTTAACTTCTTTTATGTTAGGTTTGGTTCTTAGGTATTTTACAGATGTTTCTACCTTCAGCGATCACAATCCCGTGATAATTGAATTAGCAGCAGTGGGCGCACTAACACTAAGACCTGACCCCAAAAGGCCAGTAAGAGAGGTCAAACCTACAGACCAGGGAAGGAAATTAAAATGGGGAAAAGTTGTCCCCGAGGCCTTTACAGCAAAAATTTTAATAGACGCAGGGGTCGAGATAAATGCATGTTTAGATGATACGGGACTTCGACCAACTATAATACAAGCATTTGATGTTATTTGTGCACACATAAATCAAAAATTGACAGTTAGGGATAAACGCAAACCTCAAAGGGAGCACAGATGGTTCGATAAAAAGTGTTCTTTGGCGCATGCCGCTCTCCTGAAATCCCTGAAGACAATTCCACGGAATAAGAGATTGGTAGCACAATATAGAGGTGAATATAAACATGCTGTATTTAACCGAAAAAGGGAATTACGGGATGAGGCCTGGACTGATTTATTGTCACCTGAAGTCTTGAAAAGTAGCGCTAAATTTTGGGAAGTCATAAATCAGCCATTATTCGAAAACAATGTTAACACTGTCTTAGACTGTAACATCACTGATGAGGCCTGGATCACCCACTTTGAGCAAATATATAGTGTTCCCCAGAGTGGTGATAACACCATGAACCATGTCCCTAATCACGCTGCAAAACGCTTACGGTTTGAGACTGCAGAAATTGAAAGGTCCATTGGGGAAATGACCAAAAATAAGGCCCCTGGCCCAGACGGGGTGCCTGTGGACCTGTTCGGAGCCGCCCCCAAAATGTGGGCAAAAATCCTAACAAACGTTTTTAACTCCATAGGACAGGACTGTGAAAAATAAATACAAACTTAGTGAACATTATCGGCGCCATCTTGCCCCTTTCCAGGCCCACTCGTGCGCGTAAGCGACAGCCATTTTGAGCACCATGGCCTCCCTGCCCCTCACTAATAGCCAGCGCGTCTCTCTCTCTCTCTCTCTTAACCTCGCAAGCATTCCCCCGCACGCTGACAACCCCCGCTCTCTCATGCCTCGGGTCATAAACCCCTCTTCAGCGCAGCTTCACCACGGAATCCCATCCTGTTCCCAGCGCGACACCTCCCCTCATTCCTTTCATGGCCTCAAACCCTTTTGATGCAAACCCCTTTTTCTGTGTCCCCGTTTGCCTTCCCTGTTCCCAGGCCGCCACCTGGCTCTGCGGATACTGTTTATTACCCCGTACAGTAGGAAGCTTCCCCTCTCCATCAAAAGACCCCCCGAACCGATCAAAGCCCCCACCCCATGAGATCCGATCAACTCCATGCATTCCGTGAATCGGCGGAATGCCCTGCTGTGCGACGACTATCACCTGTTGTGACCAGGGTGGGGAATCCAACTGTAAATGTGTGTGGGAACGGGTCTGAAGGGGAGATTCCGAGGATGTTCTTTCAAGTTCTAAAGTATTGCGAGAATGTGTTATGTGCAATAAAGGTCGTAAACCCTAGTATAAGAGGCCAGGCCTCAGAGATGTGGTTAGAGCACCTCGTGACGATACTTGCTGTCTGAATTGATGTGTTCTCCTCCGGAGAGAATAAAATCCTCGTTTCCCGCCTTCCAGTCTCCAGCGCCTGCTTCTTCATTGATTAATATTGGTGGGTCATAGAGGCGATACTGCCGGGCAACATAAAAGGGTCTTTGGTTACCGGTTGTCCTTGGAACCCTTTTTAACAATTGGCGCCCAAAACGTGGGGCCCATCAGCGACTCGTGGATCCAGTGGGAGAGGTCCCGACGACAGAGTGAACGACTGCAACGATCGGAAGGTACCCTGTCCGATAGACCCTTGTCTGACAGCCGATCATCCGAACTTCACTGGTTCCGAACAGACCTCTCTCGAGTGATCTGCGGTCCTGACTGGGAACCATCAGGAAGTGCCACGAGAAGTACGAAGAGAAGAGGACGATCGGGCGCTGGATTCGGAAGACGAGAAACTGTCCATGCGGTCCGGGTAAGGTCGTGTAAACACGACGAATTGCGAAAGTGATAGATAATTGGAAGTGGTTGATAATTGTTGAGAAAATACTAGTATTACTTTTTGTTAATTTATTAGAGATTCACTGTCTACAAACGGAGAAACAACAGGCTCTCCCTTTATAAACAGCGAAGGATAGGTACGCACCCATCGGACCCATCTTTCTCCCCCATTGATTAACTGTTATAAATTGTTTTCTGGAGATTCTCTGTCTGCAAACAGGGAAAAATAGGTCCCCTCTTTACAGATAGTGAAAGGGTAGGTGACGCGAACCTTTGCGAGCCTACTTATTCTCCCCAGTGACCATATTGATTTTTTATTTTCGACCTAAACATTGATTAACTGTTATAGATTGTTTTCTGGAGATTCTCCGTCTGCAAACAGGGAAAAATAGGTCCCCTCTTTGCAGATAGTGAAAGGGTAGGTGACGCGAACTTTTGCGAGCCTACTTATTCTCCCCATTGACCATATTGATTTTTTATTTTTGACCTAACATTGATTGATTGCTCAGAATTGGTTCATGAGGTATTCACTACGTGCAAACAACGTAGAATAGAAATATTCTGTCTAGTCTTTGCGCGCAGTGATAAGATAGGTAGTGCTGACTATTATCCCATTGCGATCCGTCATGCCTGTCTTCTCCCCACTGGTCAATAGCCTGTTTAACCCGGACCGCTTATTAGAGATGAACCATCCGGCTCCGCTGGAAGGCACCCCTAATAAGGACATGTTCATGAAGCATGGATTAATTGCTATAGCCTATAGTGAGCTGTGGCATAAATATACGAAAAGGGATCGAGAAAGACAGTGGCCACTGAGAGGATCCTTTGATCTTGACAAAATAGAAACGGTAGAAATAGCCCTTCGTAGGAATGAAACAACACCTATTATGCTCGATAGTCTCGGCATGTGGCGCAAAGAAGCCACACGACGAAGGGAAGGCGACGAATTTAGAAAAGATGAAGGGACACGACGGACAACCCTCCGAACGTCTAGTAGGCAAAGGGAAGGGCCAGCGATGGCACAGTCCCGAGGAGTAGACATGGAAAGAGAACGGTGTAAAGGGGTGTGCCGACAAGTCAACCCCGGAACACAACGACCCGAAGGTAATCCCCCGACATTACGCACAGGACGGACAGATTTAAAACAAAACCAATGTGCTTTCTGTAAATGTCTTGGACACTGGAAAGCCCAATGCCCGACTCTGCAAAGCATAGGTAAGAATGGAGGGTTGACAGAAAGGACGGACCGACAGAAAGGAAAAAGACGTGAGATAAAAACCAATCAGACTAGTGCAGACAGAACAGACAGGACCACCCCGTTCGATTATGCTCGGTGGCACAGATTTCGTCAGACCAATTTTAACGACATGTTAGAGTTCTGGGACTGATTGCTCTCTGTTGCTCCCCCACTCTGAAAAACAAACACAACTGCAGGTCAGTGTAAACAACCCCCCGTTAGAGAAAAGATTCAAGAAAGCCAAGCGTCTATTATATAACTTAGGATTTAATTACGGTAAAACACACAACCAACAGTAAATAGAATAACTAGTAGAACTCTCTAAAAAGCAAACTTGACTAATAGGAAAAATACAAAACATGTTATGCTCACTCCGGAAGTCCTCGAAATGTAACAGTTCGATGGTCCCGCCCATCCGAAACACATAGCACGTGTGGGGCGGGGCCTGCCAGCAACCATGAGCCCAAAAGGAGATTGCTGGCGAGAAGGTACTGGAGACCCCACACAGCGGGCAATGAAATGGTCTTCCCATATTGCCCTTCCAGGGATGGCGTCCCCCGGACCGCGAGTAGGGGGGAGGCGGATGAAGGTGACCCCCTCCCTTGTATCTCCTGGTCCGGCCATCACGAATTCCTCCATCGAACGGATGCAGGGTGGGCAGGGAGGAAGAGGCGACGCGGACGAGCCTCTTCCACCTCCACAGGTAGGAGGCTTCCCTGCCCTGGCCCGACACCGATGTCCTCCAGCCGGGCGACGGCCATATTTCCGCAACACAGGACACACAATGCCCGACTCGTATATTTTCTCAGTACAGGATATACAAGACCCGGCTGGTATACTTGCGTAGTACAGGACACACAATGTCCGATGGGCATATTTACGGAGCACCGGATGTACAGTGGTCCCCCAAGAGTCGGAATCAGGGGTGTAGGGTGGTCATCATGTGCGCCCCTGATTCCAAGGGACGGTGTAGGATGCGCCAGGAGAGGGAGACGGCACAGGCGAGCCTCCCTTACCTCCCCAGACGAAGGCTCCACCGCTGCACCCTGGCGTCCAGAACCAAAATGTCCTGCTCCAACCGCATGATGCTCTGTTTTTCGCCATCACAAGAAGTTTTCCTCCACTCCTGATGGATACGGCAAAGGTTGCTGCAGGGCCTCAAAATGGCGTCTGGGCCCTCGAAAGGCGGGTCTAGGCCGCTGGAGTAACTTTGTCCGAAATTGCAACTCGGGCGCTTGCCCACCTGGGCGCAAGCCCCCACCATCGACAAACATCCCCTCGACTTTGAAGATTCTACCAAAGCCCCAAGAGCCCTCGGCCCCTTTGGGCTTCCGGTGAGGAACAGTTGCATTGATCTCAAATGAAATAACCACGGCACAGCAACAAGATGGCGGTGCTCTCGTGTCTGCATCAGCTTCCGTCTGAACCACCCAGGAACATTATGGGCTAACGAACTCGAGCAAGTTCCGGCTGAACATCAACATGACCTGGTAAGAGAGACTTTACCCCCTCCCTCTCTTGATTGACGGTCCACACCACCAGCCCCCTTTGTTAGCACAGTTTTTTTTTGGACTACCGAAAGGGACTCTGGTCCAACCGCCAATTGGCGGGGATATTTTGCCCCTGATGCTACTTCCGGACTAAACCGGCCTCGCCCAAAATGGCGCTGGTATCAATGGAAACTAACGGATGCCTCGTGGTATTCCTTAGCTAATGAAACTGGATGTACTAAGATATATATATATATATACGAACCATTGCGCACTCGATGTTAAAAGGGAGGAGGGTTCACTTGACGAACATTTAAGAAGGGTTCCGTAAAAATGTTGATTTCAATGAACAACTTATTTTTGATATTTGTTGTAACTGATACATAACGTCGCTCATGATGCACGCCCGCGGTTTTGCATTTAGGAAATGTGATTACGATGAGCTTGACTGTGTTTCCATCTATGAACTGAAATGCCCCTGATTCCTTCGTCACGCAATGAAATGTTTTTTGTTACATACAAATAATTAATTAGACCTTTTTACATGTTCTTGTACTACAAAATAACCCCTACTGTATGTGCTTCCATCGACGACATGTCAGGCCAAAATATGAATTGCGCTCTCACATTTTACATACTGAATAATTCTACAAATAAAAGTCTTAACAGCTATGGATAGGCTTCGCGTACTTTTGTAAATACGGGTATCGGTGGGAGGGTTTTTCTGTGCGCAACTGTTCTGCTCTCTTTTTAAGGTTATCCGAGAAATGGTTGTTCGGCCCTGGGTTAATGGTCAAATCGAAGGTATGATACGCTGCCTCCAAGATATGCGACTAAGCTCAGGAACTGACGTATGAAGAAGGACCTCGACTTCAGAGAATGGGTAAAGTAAAATGGTGTGATTGATAAATTGTTATAAGGATATGGTGGTCGAAGGTACTAAGGTACAGTTGAACGAAGAACTGGTATGCCTTAAGAACATCACAGCATTGGGAATGATTTAGGGACCCCGATGACCGGATACATCTACGGAACCGGGTACCTCGCGCTAGGCACCTCCGATTCCTCTTTTTTAGCGTTTTTCACTACACACGATCCTTAATGCCATCCTCGAACCTCCCCATGAACCACCTATCACATTGCCTGCCCCCATGACTTTAAGAAACCAGAACCCTAAGGGATTATATCCCGAAGAGACAAGTACGAGTATGTGGTAAGTAAAGGATTTTCGTGCCCTTACATTTGATGTGTTCGAATGTTGTCCCCCCTACCTCCCCTATTTCTCCCCCCCCCTTTTTCCTCTGCAGGTTACATTAGAATCCCGATTAGAGTATCATAAGGGATCTGGAACCACGTCACGCCCGATGCAGGAAGACGGACTAACGCTACAAAATGGCACCACAAGGACGCTCTCACGACCTTTTCACCAAATCTAACGCTTTTCTGTCCCAAAACTGCATGCTTCCTACCTCCTAACACAGACCCGAAACATCTAACGTTGGGTAACGCACTGAATAGCCCAAACAATACACGGTCATTCTCTATGCCACACGTGTACTGTTCGGCCTATTGTCTCTCTCTCTCTCTCTCTCTCTCTCTCTCTCTCTCTCTCTCTCTCTCTCTCTCTCTCACTCACTCTTCCACCCCTCCACACTTTCCCTCTTCCTAGCAACTGGCACCTAATTGGCGAACCTGGTGCACCTCCTGATTGGCCCCAAATACCACAAGTATTTGCGCAAATTTGTCCTAAATAAAATTGTATTGGTACCACGTTACTACCTCTCCTTTTCTACTAAAATATGGATGAAATTTAAATTGACCGATAGGAAAGGGACAGGTAAAACGACTAAGGTTCCCTAAATTTGACCCACTCTCAGGGAACTATTTGTCAGTGGCTCCTATGATAAAAATGTGTCTGTGGTAATGCGACCATCCCCATTGAAAATTGTCTCCGTACCCCAAGCTGTAAGAAATGATCGAGACACCCCCATCTACCCAAAATGCCCCCAGTTTGGTATCCATAAGATCCCTCCTTCCCCGAGGATAAGTTTAATAATTATTGCAAACCACCCCTCCCGAGTTTTTGTAGTAACCAGGTTGCGAGGATTTATATAGAAAGTTAGAAGGATGTGTGCAAAGTTGAAAATTAGATTGAAAAACGAAAGAACTTGTTGCAGTAAGCATGGTTGAAAATAAGATGCTTTTATGTGATGCAGACTTGTTTAGCCTATGTTCATCCCTCAGAAGGATGCCTATCAGACCATGGTGAATAGCACGTTACTTGTACTAGGGAAATGGGTCTCTGCCAGAAGAACTGACATCTACTATACTAGACATATGACAAATGAACGAAATAATCATCAAAGCGCCAAAGAATTAGCCAGCGAAAGGAAATTGTAAGGGATCCAGCAAACCCATCATCAATTGTTTATACGTTAGCCGCAAGAATCTCCAATGTAGCGAGTGCTTACCCCAGTTGCTTGGTGTTGGGAGAGAAATAGACTTATGTAATTACCTTTTTCTGCAAAATCTCTAAAGACTGTCTTTTCAAAACTCATTTAAGGGTATCACTGTCGGAGGAGAAAGAGACCGGATGTGGGAGCACGCGGCCTGACTGCGGATTGTGGAACATCAGCGACGGAGGCCGAGGCGAGACCACAGCAGTAAGGAGACGCCGGACGAGGCACTGTTTCAAACAAAGCTAAGGAAAGGGCTGACCTGAAGCCCCTGCTCTATGATCAACGTGTGCCAAAAGTCCCCGCTCTCTGAACATGGTTACGGACTCGCCTGTCGAAAACTCTCCGCCTCCCCCTGATCTGTCCCCGACTTGGCCTTGCTCCATCCCCTCCTCCTCTGACCTACCATAAGGACTGTTCACACCCGCACCTTTCCATCCGAACTCCCAAATTCCTCCAAATCCTACTGAGCTACCCAGAGAAGAGTACTCCCTGCGTCAGAAAGGGGGGGAGCTCCGACTAAGTAGACCACGAACTATGTTAAATCCCAGAACGGTGACCTAGAACTCCACCAAGGGTCGCCCCCGAAGAAAAGACAAACAAAGTCTGTGGTTCTGCCCGCTACCAAGCACCTTGAAGATGATGGAAGCAACAGGAAATGCCCACCACAGAGACTCAAGAAACGAACAGATCTCACAATTCTGGAACAATTGCATTTTCCATTGCAAATCTATGCTCTGCATTACGGAAGAAGATGCACCTGCCCCAAAACCGTAACGCATTGCTCCTATGAGGCCTGGCGAAACAAGACAAAAATGTACCCCTGCCCGCAGACCTCCAACGACTCAATCCACATGAACATTCCTGTTGACGGACCGAATTGTAATCCAGGTGCTTAACAGTGCCAACAGAAGATGACAAAAGACAACGAGAACTCTGATATTTTTACTGTCTCTCCTTTCTCTCCCAAGCACCATTGGACTGACTACGCACTCGCCGTATACAAAAAGGACTTACTCATATGATAACTTACCAGTTCTTATTCTCTGATCTGTACCCAACGCCCTCGCTACGTAATTCTAGTCTGATATTGCATTACAATGACTTTTCCTGCAATCAACTTAACGATGAACCCGCCTACTAACTGATGAGATTTTTCAATATGATGTTTATAATGTGGTGTTTACGTACAGTTCTTTCACCTAAGTCCCCTCTCCCTTACTTATGATCACTGCATATAGGGGTAGATAGGAAATAGGCCAGCAAGATGTCTTGGAAATGTTAAAGGGAGGACTGTGAAAAATAAATACAAACTTAGTGAACATTATCGGCGCCATCTTGCCCCTTTCCAGGCCCACTCGTGCGCGTAAGCGACAGCCATTTTGAGCACCATGGCCTCCCTGCCCCTCACTAATAGCCAGCGCGTCTCTCTCTCTCTCTCTCTTAACCTCGCAAGCATTCCCCCGCACGCTGACAACCCCCGCTCTCTCATGCCTCGGGTCATAAACCCCTCTTCAGCGCAGCTTCACCACGGAATCCCATCCTGTTCCCAGCGCGACACCTCCCCTCATTCCTTTCATGGCCTCAAACCCTTTTGATGCAAACCCCTTTTTCTGTGTCCCCGTTTGCCTTCCCTGTTCCCAGGCCGCCACCTGGCTCTGCGGATACTGTTTATTACCCCGTACAGTAGGAAGCTTCCCCTCTCCATCAAAAGACCCCCCGAACCGATCAAAGCCCCCACCCCATGAGATCCGATCAACCCCATGCATTCCGTGAATCGGCGGAATGCCCTGCTGTGCGACGACTATCACCTGTTGTGACCAGGGTGGGGAATCCAACTGTAAATGTGTGTGGGAACGGGTCTGAAGGGGAGATTCCGAGGATGTTCTTTCAAGTTCTAAAGTATTGCGAGAATGTGTTATGTGCAATAAAGGTCGTAAACCCTAGTATAAGAGGCCAGGCCTCAGAGATGTGGTTAGAGCACCTCGTGACGATACTTGCTGTCTGAATTGATGTGTTCTCCTCCGGAGAGAATAAAATCCTCGTTTCCCGCCTTCCAGTCTCCAGCGCCTGCTTCTTCATTGATTAATATTGGTGGGTCATAGAGGCGATACTGCCGGGCAACATAAAAGGGTCTTTGGTTACCGGTTGTCCTTGGAACCCTTTTTAACAGGACAGTATTCCCTCTACATGGACTACATCAATTATCGTGCCAATTTTTAAGAAGGGGTCTAGGCAGGACCCTACATGCTACAGGCCGATTTCACTGATCGACTCCTCTGTGAAAATCTTGGGTCGGGTCTTGTTGCATAGATTGAACGATAGTCTTGCTGACAAAGGTGTCCTGTCAAAAACTCAGTACGGTTTTAAAGCTAATCATAGCACTATAGACCAATGTTTGAATTTACATCTTTTAATCAACAAGTATACTGTGGCAAGGGAGAGGTCCATGTACATGGGGTTCATGGACCTCTCCTCAGCATTTGATTATGTAAATAGATCTAAACTTTGGAACATCCTGCTTGATTTGGGGGTAGACGCACCCCTAGTGCACTTCATAGCAGAACTGCACACAAACCTCACGGCCAAAATTAGAGTAAACTCAGATGGTAGACTCACCAAACAATTTAGGTCAGATAGGGGTGTTAGGCAGGGGTGCATCATGGCGCCCTTGTTGTTTACCCTATATATAAATGCCCTAGAACACACCCTAGGGGAGGTTCCTGCAGATAGTCCGCGTGTGGGGGAAATGATTTTACCTGTTTTACTATACGCGGACGACGCGGTCCTCATATCACAAACAGGGGTAGGCCTGCAACGATTGTTAAATAGCTTTGGTTCCTTTATGCAGAACCTGGATTTAAAAGTAAATGCCAAGAAATCCCAGGTTCTAATTATTGGAAGAAGTAAATCAAAAACCAAAGCAAAAACCTTCTTCTGCAATGGCGAAATGGTTTCCAGGGTCCCTACATTCCCTTATCTGGGGGTGGTTTTTGATCAGAACGGCACCTGGCGGGCACAAAATCATAGCCGCTCGGTGGCATTTAAAAGATCAGTCTCAGGACTTATGGGGTTTAGTAAAAAACTGGGTGCTAAACCGATTAAGGCAATTTTAAAAGTATATGAATCTAAATGCCTCTCGGTTGCAACGTATGGGTGTGAAATTTGGGGTTATACCAGGGAAGAAAAACTTCAATTAGTGGAAAACCAGTTTTTACGCAGCGTACTCTCAGTTCCCCAATCCACCCCTACCTTTTCAACCCACACAGAACTGGGACTTGGGTATATCTCTGATCGGATCAAAATTGCCCCGATGATTTACTGGTTAAAAATATGGATGAATGATGAGATCCCGCTTAATCACTCAATTATCAAGGATTGTCAGATGTTGGATAATGCACATAAAATCCCCTGGTTGGCATATATAAGAACTGGATTCCAGAAAATAGGGCGCACTGGTTTATTTACATCTCCAGAAACTATAACTAAAAAAGACATTAGTCTAACGAAAAAAGCCCTTTTGGATCTTTTCTCTCTAGAGCGGGAAGGGCGTGAGATGGGAAAACCCAGGGTAAGAGAAAATTATACACTGATCACTTGTACAGGGCCGGAACCGTATTTAGTCATTGTAAATAAACCCTATCATCGGTTTCTTTTGACCAGATTCCGGCTCAATCTAATCCACTATACGTTGGGTGTATATGATAAATGGTGCTCCCCTGAAGAAGCAGCCCCCTGCTCCTGTGACAGTTTCTCACCACAAAATACCCTACATTTCCTGATGTTCTGCGAACAGTTTATTGAGTGCAGGTGGAAATATTTGCTGCCAATCTTGCGAGAGGCAGGATTTTTACAAGTTAGACCGGCACTAGTGTACCTAAAACAACTTGGTTCACCAAAAATAATGTTTCATGTTGCCTGCTTTCTAATTGCAGCAAATCGAATAAGAAGGAGAAATGTCACATTCCCACCATTTTTAAATATTTGTGATAATTAGATGCCCTGAACATGTATACTTAATTTTACTAAATTATGAACTGTTTTTTAAAGGTAAACATTGCTCTATTTTTATGAATTTTTTAATCTTATCGAATATTTACTGTAACTGCAATCAATTGTACATTTGTAATTCAATTTCTTTGTAATTACCTGTATGCTTATATGACTGTGCTTTCTGTCTTTCTGTCTTTATATGATATTAATTTATCGAGAATAAAGGAAATTGACTGACTGACTGACATAAGCACAATAAAAATACAATGTAAACATAAGGATGGTATAAAAGCAATTGACAAATCAAACATTTCAGGATAATGAGGACGAGAAGCGGTGGCAACAGAGAACAGTCAATGGTAGGAGGGGATGGACAAGTAAGGTGTGACAGATGCGCAAGTCGTTATAAATCTGCCCCGAAGAATCTACCCAGCGTAGGTCTGCTAACCATAAAAGTAGCTTAAACTAGTCGGGGTAGAATATGCAACTAGAGTAGTCTATCCAGGAATGGACTGGTAGCCTACTTCTACACAGAGTATGACTGGTCAGTTTAGTCTGGGCATACCAGGACTGGTAACTTGCAGAACCTATCCAGGGTAAGAGGCAGCACGACCTATCCAATGCATGTCTGGTAAATATGAAACAACGGTGAAGGGGACAGATAGGACCTGCAAACAGTCTAACCTGCCCGAGGTTACCAGGTAATCGATGCAATCTACCCACTGACGTATGCAAGGCCTATCCTGCCCCCCAAAAAGCCGCACCAGGGACCCCCCAGTGACTGCCGCCGATGGGACGGCAGTGTTTTCAACTCTTGGCTGCTTTGCCTTTGAAATGAAAAACTCGACAGGAAGCTGGCCATCACAAGACCCGACTTTACCCGCTTTATCCATTTATAAACTCTTTCGCAGACTAAGCCGGGTTGTCACGCGATAATACATTATGCAAACAGCAACAAAGCCGGGCCCTGTCCGCTAGCAATATCTGGGTTAGCTCTGAAATCCGAAGTATGTGTGCAGCGTGGGAGGGGTTTCACTGAAGGGTCGGCAACAGTGAGGCGCGACGTCACGCGTCCTTTGGCCACGGGTGACGTCACAATCTGTCTGACCTCTTTTGCCACGCTCCCTTCTAGGGCCATGGGGGAGCGAAAGCCTCGTCATCCTTGCCTGATCACTGTTTACTTGGTAATTCTGTCCCAGCCTTTCAGTCCCCTGAGACTAGGGTCGGCGAGGGCAGTGCCAGGGGGCACCAAAGAGCAAGTTAGAGAAGCAGTCACTACCCCTGGCGAGCACAATTGACATTCAGGGTGTGAAACAGGATTTATTCAGGCAGCTTTTTTTCTTACAGCGATTTGAATGCTCTGCGCAAAAAGAGCAAATCCATAATTTTCACAAACTAACTATTAATTGTGTGTCTGGTCATCATTTCTGTGTGATGTTATAATTAAAATGCCTCTATTTTTCACATTTTTGGTGATAAGTCCTATTTAAATAAAAAAGGTTAGTGGGTCAAATGCTGTGGATATGTTAACATTTAACAAGCTGTGCCCAACGTGTGCATGTTTCCCAGGTCGAGTGCAGGGCTGTCGGGGGCGAAGAGTGGCCGCAAGGAGGCCTGGTGGGTAGAGGGGTGCGGGGGGGGGGGGGGGGGGAGGGGGGGGGGAGGGAATTGGGGGGGATTTCCGCTTGCCCCATGCTTTCTCGTGGTCTCGCCCTCGTTTTGCAGAATGTATTTACAACTACACCGTGACCTAGTTATGCACTTTGAGGTAGTTTAGCTAACAGCCATGTCACAAGATGGCGCCAGATACTGGAGCAGGCATGTTTTGTTTTCCTTTAAGGGTATATTTTTTCAATTACAAAGAGGTGCTTGTGCTTTCTGGGGTCCGCGTGGCGTTTTTGACCAGGGCTCCCTAAAAACACTCTGACATGCCAGATGAAATGTGTTGAACAAACCGACATTATAAAACTTTATTAAAGACATGAAAAATGAGATGAAATCACAGGTGGGCACACTAACATAAACACATTGTACCTAACAACATGGCCCCTCTCTCCCGCACCCCTCACCTTCCAGCCCCGTAAAATGCCCTTATTTACAATGAGGATGGTCATCTTAATAATCTAGCTAGGCCACTCTTTCCTCAATTCCAAACCATGCGTCTCAGCCTCCTTTCCTCATGCGTCTCAGCCTCCTTTCCTCTCACGTCTCAGCCTCCTTTCCTCATGTGTCTCAGCCTCCTTTCCTCTCACGTCTCAGCCTCCTTTCCTCATGTGTCTCAGCCTCCTTTCCTCTCACGTCTCAGCCTCATTTCCTCATGTGTTTCAGCTCCTTTCTTCATGCGTCTCAGCCTCCTTTCTCCATCTGTCTCAGCCTCCTTCTTTCTCCATGCGCCTCAGCCTCCTTTCTCCATGCGTCTCAGCCTCCTTTTTCCATGGGTTTCAGCCTCCATTCTCCCTCATTTCTCCATGCGTCTGAACTCCTTTCGCCATGTGTCGCAACTACTTTCTCCATGTGTCTCAGCCTCCTTTTTTCATGCGTCACAGTCTCCTTTCTCCATGCGTCTCAGCCTCCTTCTTTCTCCACGTGTCTCAGCCTCCTTTCTCCATGCATCTCAGCTCCTTTCTCCATGCGTCTCAGTCTCCTTTTTCCATGTGTCTCAGCTCCTTTCTCATTGCGTCTCAGCCTCCTTTCTCCATGCATCTCAGCTTCTTTCTCCATGCATCTCAGCTCCTTTCTCCATGCGTCCAGCTCCTTTCTCCATGCATCTCAGCTCCTTTCTCCATGCGTCTCAGCTCCTTTCTCCATGCATCTCAGCTCCTTTCTCCATGCATCTCAGCTCCTTTCTCCATGCGTCTCAGTCTCCTTTTTCCATGTGTCTCAGCTCCTTTCTCATTGCGTCTCAGCCTCCTTTCTCCATGCATCTCAGCTTCTTTCTCCATGCATCTCAGCTCCTTTCTCCATGCGTCTCAGCTCCTTTCTCCATGCATCTCAGCTCCTTTCTCCATGCGTCTCAGCTCCTTTCTCCATGCGTCTCAGCTCCTTTCTCCATGCATCTCAGCTCCTTTCTCCATGCATCTCAGCTCCTTTCTCCATGCGTCCAGCTCCTTTCTCCATGCATCTCAGCTCCTTTCTCCATGCGTCTCAGCTCCTTTCTCCATGCATCTCAGCTCCTTTCTCCATGCATCTCAGCTCCTTTCTCCATGCGTCTCAGTCTCCTTTTTCCATGTGTCTCAGCTCCTTTCTCATTGCGTCTCAGCCTCCTTTCTCCATGCATCTCAGCTTCTTTCTCCATGCATCTCAGCTCCTTTCTCCATGCGTCCAGCTCCTTTCTCCATGCATCTCAGCTCCTTTCTCCATGCGTCTCAGCTCCTTTCTCCATGCATCTCAGCTCCTTTCTCCATGCGTCTCAGCTCCTTTCTCCATGCATCTCAGCTCCTTTCTGCATGCGTCTCAGTCTCCTTTTTCCATGTGTCTCAGCTCCTTTCTCATTGCGTCTCAGCATCCTTTCTCCATGCATCTCAGCTTCTTTCTCCATGCATCTCAGCTCCTTTCTCCATGCGTCCAGCTCCTTTCTCCATGCGTCTCAGCTCCTTTCTCCATGCATCTCAGCTCCTTTCTCCATGCATCTCAGCTCCTTTCTCCATGCGTCTCAGTCTCCGTTTTTCCATGTGTCTCAGCTCCTTTCTCATTGCGTCTCAGCCTCCTTTCTCCATGCCTCACAGACTCCTTTTTCCTTGTGTCTCAGCTCCTTTCTCTATGCATCTCAGCCTCCTTACCCCATGCGTCTCAGCTCCTTTCTCCATTCATCTCAGCTCCTTTCTCCATGCGTCTCAGCTCCTTTCTCCATGCATCTCAGCTCCTTTCTCCATGCATCTCAGCCTCCTTTCTCCATGCATCTCAGCTCCTTTCTCCATGCGTCTCAGTCTCCTTTTTCCATGTGTCTCAGCTCCTTTCTCATTGCGTCTCAGCCTCCTTTCTCCATGCATCTCAGCTTCTTTCTCCATGCATCTCAGCTCCTTTCTCCATGCGTCCAGCTCCTTTCTCCATGCATCTCAGCTCCTTTCTCCATGCGTCTCAGCTCCTTTCTCCATGCATCTCAGCTCCTTTCTCCATGCATCTCAGCTCCTTTCTCCATGCGTCTCAGTCTCCTTTTTCCATGTGTCTCAGCTCCTTTCTCATTGCGTCTCAGCCTCCTTTCTCCATGCCTCACAGACTCCTTTTTCCTTGTGTCTCGGCTCCTTTCTCTATGCATCTCAGCCTCCTTACCCCATGCGTCTCAGCTCCTTTCTCCATTCATCTCAGCTCCTTTCTCCATGCGTCTCAGCTCCTTTCTCCATGCATCTCAGCTCCTTTCTCCATGCATCTCAGCCTCCTTTCTCCATGCATCTCAGCTCCTTTCTTCATGCGTCTTAGCTCCTTTCTCCATGCATCTCAGCTCCTTTCTCCATGCATCTCAGCCTCCTTTCTCCATGCATCTCAGCTCCTTTCTCCATGTATCTCAGCTCCTTTCTTCATGCGTCTTAGCTCCTTTCTCCATGCATCTCAGCTCCTTTCTCATTTGTGGCTCAGCCTCCTTTCTCCATGCATCTCAGCTTCTTTCTCCATGCATCTAGCTCCTGTCTCCATGCGTCCAGCTCCTTTCTCCATGCATCTCAGCTCCTTTCTCCATGCGTCTCAGCTCCTTTCTCCATGTGGCTCAGCCTCCTTTCTCCATGCATCTCAGCTCCTTTCTTCATGCGTCTTAGCTCCTTTCTCCATGCATCTCAGCTCCTTTCTCCATGCATCTCAGCTCCTTTCTCCATGTGGCTCAGCCTCCTTTCTCCATGCATCTCAGCTCCTTTCTTCATGCGTCTTAGCTCCTTTCTCCATGCATCTCAGCTCCTTTCTCCATGTGGCTCAGCCTCCTTTCTCCATGCATCTCAGCTTCTTTCTCCATGCGTCTCAGACTCCTTTCTTCATGTGTCTAAGCTCCTTTCTCCATGCGGCTCAGCTCCTTTATTCATGCGTCTTAGCTCCTTTCTCCATGCATCTCAGCCTTCTGTCTCCATGCGTCTCAGCTAATTTCTCCATGTGTTTCAGCTCCTTTCTCCATGCATGTTAGCCTCCTTTCCCCATGCGTCTCAGCTCCTTTCTCCATGTGTCTCAGCCACCTTTATCCATGCATCTCAGCTTCTTTCTCCATGCGTCTCAGCTCCTTTCTCCATGCATCTCAGCTCCTTTCTCCATGTAGCTCAGCCTCCTTTCTCCATGCATCTCAGCTTCTTTCTCCATGCGTCTCAGACTCCTTTCTTCATGTGTCTCAGCTCCTTACTCCATGTGTCTAAGCTCCTTTCTCCATGCGGCTCAGCTCCTTTATTCATGCGTCTTAGCTCCTTTCTCCATGCATCTCAGCTCCTTTCTCCATGCATCTCAGCTCCTTTCTCCATGCATCTCAGCTCCTTTCTCCATGCGTCTCAGCTCCTTTCTTCATGCGTCTTAGCTCCTTTCTCCATGCATCTCAGCTCCTTTCTCCATGTGGCTCAGCCTCCTTTCTCCATGCATCTCAGCTTCTTTCTCCATGCGTCTCAGACTCCTTTCTTCATGTGTCTAAGCTCCTTTCTCCATGCGGCTCAGCTCCTTTATTCATGCGTCTTAGCTCCTTTCTCCATGCATCTCAGCCTTCTGTCTCCATGCGTCTCAGCTAATTTCTCCATGTGTTTCAGCTCCTTTCTCCATGCATGTTAGCCTCCTTTCCCCATGCGTCTCAGCTCCTTTCTCCATGCATCTCAGCTCCTTTCTCCATGTGTCTCAGCCTCCTTTCTCCATGCATCTCAGCTTCTTTCTCCATGCATCTCAGCTCCTTTCTCCATGCATCTCAGCTCCTTTCTCCATGTGTCTCAGCCTCCTTTCTCCATGCATCTCAGCTTCTTTCTCCATGCGTCTCAGACTCCTTTCTTCATGTGTCTCAGCTCCTTTCTCCATGTGTCTAAGCTCCTTTCTCCATGCGGCTCAGCTCCTTTATTCATGCGTCTTAGCTCCTTTCTCCATGCATCTCAGCCTCCTGTCTCCATGCATCTCAGCTAATTTCTCCATGTGTTTCAGCTCCTTTCTCTATGCATGTCAGCCTCCTTTCTCCGTGCGTCTCAGCTCCTTTCTCCATGCATCTCAGCTCCTTGCTCTTTTCTCCATGTGCATCAGCTTCTTCCTCCATGTGTCTCAGCTCCTTTCTCCATGCATCTTAGCCTCCTTTCTCTATGCGGCTCAGCTCCTTTCTCCATGCATCTTAGCCTCCTTTCTCCATGCATCTCAGCTCCTTTCTCCATGCATCTTAGCCTCCTTTCTCTATGCGGCTCAGCTCCTTTCTCCATGCATCTTAGCCTCCTTTCTCTATGCGGCTCAGCTCCTTTCTCCATGAATCTTAGCCTCCTTTCTCCATGCATCTCAGCTCCTTTCTCCATGCGTCTCAGACTGCTTTCTTCATGTGTCTCAGCTCCTTTCTCCATGTGTTTCAGCTCCTTTCTCCATGTGCCTCAGCTTCCTTTCTCCATGCGTCTCAGACTCCTTTCTTCATGTGTCTCAGCTCCTTTCTCCATGTGTTTCAGCTCCTTTCTCCATGCATCTCAGCTCCTTTCCCCATTCGTCTCAGCCTCCATTCTCCCTCATTTCTTCATACTTCTCAGCTCCTTCTCCCATGTGTCTCAGTCTCTTTTTCCATGTGTCTCAGCTCCTTTCTCCATGCGTCATAGCTCATTTCTGTAAGTAACTGCCTGCAGTGTTCACAAATTTGGTTCCTCACCCCCAGAGAAAAGGCGTCATTGCAACAATCTGTGCCTCCTCACCCTGTGCCGGGGAAATCCTGTCTGGTCCTCTCAGTGAAGACATTTATAGTAGTCAGTGCTTTAAATAGGCAGGTATTGTCAAGTACTGTGGACCTGCACTTCTTTAATTTGAACAGGAGAGTACCAGCACTTCTCAGACCCTCAGAATAGCTCCAGTACATAGACTAGGAGAATCGACTTCTGAGTAGCAACAAACAGCAAGATGGTGGCAGGAGCACCTGAATTAATCTCAGCCACTGGGGATTGCTTGAGTGTATTCCAGAGCATTGATTCTGCCCACTATACCACTGAATAATCCACAGAAATTAACAATAAACCTTCAAATTACTGGGCAAAACCACTCAACACCTCACTAAGCGAACACGACCTGGCTCAACTCTGAGCCTCCCCCTCACGTAACAAAATCTCCCCAGTACTATCCCAGACAAAATTTTGGCTTCTTCACAAGACCTACTGGACCCCGGCACGGCTAGCTGCAATAGGCCTCAGGGAAAATGACACTTGCTGGAACTGCAACAGTGAAAAGGGAGACCTAGCCCACCTCATCTTCTACTGCCCCAAAATAAAAAATTTCTGGGACAAAATCTTCGTTTTCATAAAAAAAGCGATGGGGTGCACACTGAAGCCAGTGTTCTCTACCCTTACCACCGCATTCATGACCACAACATTTGACTCGCAACACAACAGGGATCTACTAGATCTACTATTGACCTCGGCAGTGAAAATGGTCCCATCCAACTGGAAAGATACAGGAAAGACTTCTTTCAAGGGCTGGCTCAATTGGGTGACATACCTCAGGGGCGCTGATAGCATCGCACTACAAAACTCACCCTGGAGACCAGCTTCTAGGGGGGTGTGGAAACTGCTGGTCGAGTATCTGGACCCCTATGAACCTCTGTGAGATCCCTTGGGGGGGCGGCTGCCCGCAAATCAAAAATGATACAAGCCCTGTTTACGCCGTTTCGAAAGTAGTTTTCTTGTAGCTATCTTCTCCCTCTCTTCTCCACTCTCTCCTTCTCTTTCAGCTGGCCTTAATCTTCTAACAAGACATCAGAATGGGGTACAGTCTAATGTGTATATCACCAACCTGTAACCAAACAGCTATAACCAAGATTGACTTGTACCCTATAACAGAAAAGCAATTTTACCTGTATGAAAAACTCAATAAAATACTTTGAAATCAAAAAAATTATAATAATAATACTCAGATTTGTACAGTGCAGCTAATCACCTGAGAGAGTCTCTAGGTGCTGTTTCTAGGCACGGGGAGATTAAGTGATATGCCCAGAATCACAGGATGTTGAGCTGACGCCGAGACTCGAATCTGGTGTACCAGCTCCAAAGGCAGCAGCTCTGGCCGTTACGCCACACCCTTTCCCCTCAAGACAGAGACCTGCCCCATGCAAATCAATGTTGGTCTTGCCCTTGTTTTAGACTGTTTGCAAGCATTCCTAACAGCACTTTTGTGCGTTTGATGTCACACATGAAGTGGCCAAGTTCATGCCCATAGGTGGGTCTCTTGTTCGAGGTGCCGCAGGATCCAAGCTATACCTCACTGATGAAACCTAATAGTGCTGAACCCAATCTGGGGGGGCCTCCATTTCCTTCTGGAGGGGACCTTGCTTGACAGTTCATGATGGAATATTCCCATGAGGGGCAGTACTGATTTGCATAGAGCAGACCTCTGTCTAGGGTACCACAGTGGGCAAAGTACAGTGGGTTGGACTGCTACCCAGAACGACTGGCAGCGGGTGCGGCCATTTGCAAGCATTCCTCCAATCACGTTTTGGGCATTTGATGTCCCAGAAGCAAACAGGTACCCAGGATAGTGAGTGGCAGTGATTTATTTATTTTAAAGGTTTTATATCTATAATTCAGTTGTATGCACTTGATAGTTGTGACAGGATCTCAACAGAATGGGTGGACGAGGGATCACTAGTTTGTGCCAGGGCCATTTAGTAGTTAATTTGTGAAAGTGGTTGCAGGTGGTGGGCAGCAGCTCTTATTTGTAGGGACTAGAACATGTTTTCCATCACAAAATGTCATCTAGAATAAAAGAGAGAAATGCCGAAGTGAGAGAAGGGGGAGAGAAAGACAGGAAGGGAGTAACAAAAGGGTGGAAGCAGAGATCCGAACTAACCTGCAAGGGTGAGATAAAAAGAGAAGATATGTAGGGTGGTGGAAGAAAGAGGCATGAGGTGCACTCAAGACATGGATGCTTTTGGTATTTGGCAACACTGAGTGATTGGACTCAGGACTAAAGAAAACGTAGGGCCTTGCGCCGATTTTGTTTTCACATTTTGCACTTTGCAACATATGGTATGAGTGCAGATGGTGTGCACTTGTGAGTGGCCGAGAACATGTGTCTACACACTACATACAATGGGGAGCATGGCACGGTACAGAAAGAGCTACACGTGCAGGACGGATCTGAGAATTCTTAAACTAGTACTATAACCAGTCCCTCCACACTGCCTGGGGATGAAATAGACCAAGAGAAGAAAAACAAACTGTTGAATTGTAATCTGTACATATCTGCCCCACATTGGCACCCTCTGACCTGATTCACTTCTCAACAGGCTCCATTTGCAGAAAAACCAGCCAGCCAGACTGCAGTGTGTTGGTGGGTGACCTACATACCAGCCAGGATGTGGGTAGTTACACAGTTGAGTAGTTAATATGCCTGTGTTGGAGCTTGCGTTGTAGTTGCATCATTGTTAGCTTGAGGTCATGTTTTGAGTTCACGGCCTCAGTTTCAGTCCTTGAGACAACACTAGCGTGGAGCTGGGCCCTTGCGGACTAACCCAAGTGGGGTCGGTTGAGTGTTGAGAAGTTAATACCTGTACATGCTGCTACGGAAGGGGCAACTTTCTTGCACATGTGAAGTGTGAGACTTGTAACATACTACTAGGTGTAAAAGTCATGGGTAACTAAAGTGGATCACTCCAGCAAATGAGTGATATATTTTGTGTGGGTTCTCAAGTCTCACTCTGACCTGGGTCCCACTACCTAGAGGGTGCAGCTTCCTGCCTCACGCGCAGTGCAGGTGGGAACATGTTCTTCTCATCTGTAGAACACCTTTAATAGTTCAGAAACAGTAGTGAGGGATGCTTCACCTGTGAGGGCTTCACAGTCACTAAACATCACCTCCTTGTCTGTCTTCCTCGCCATAGAAATAACACAATGAGCTTTGGCCTTCCACAGAAACTCCAAAAGTTAAAGTCAGCATACCAGCCTCCAATCCCTCCAGGCTGAGTCCTGACACTTCTTTGTGTTCTGTAAATGGAACGAACAAACAACCAAGCTTGACCGCTTGCAGATTTGGAGGTTTGTTTCACCACGCTGGTCACTGATGAACAATGCGGCTTCCATGACGCCAACTCGCAGCTCGGTTGCCATTGGTCCACTTCAGCTAGTGTGGGCTCTGGGCCCTGGGTGTAGCAATGTGCGTCGAGCCAGGCAACTGTACGGACTGACTGAAGCCATTCGCCTCTGCTCCTGGTAAGGCTGGCATCAATCCATCCATCACGCCTCCAGTAGAGAAGCAGCTGGTAGGTGCCCAATAGGGTATTGTTGCTCTACAGCCAGGCAGGGTGGATTTCTGGACCACTCCCACAGTTTTCTGACAAAGTTCTAAGAGACATCAACCCCTTGCAGGTTCACCTCCTGAGCTTCTGACAGGGCCAACTGCTTCATTCATCAGCCTCCTTCCAACTGCAGTTCTCAGTCTGCTTTGAAATGGGTTCTATGCAGCCTGACTGAAAATCACAAAATGCCCAAATTATTCCCAATCCAAACTTCAGGCTCCAAAGTAAACATTACTGTTCGTGAATGCACCACGCGTGCAACACACTGATATCTAAACTAACGATTGCATTCATTACTGATGTCTCTACAACACTCTGTCCTTAATTTCTAAAAATAAAATAAAAAGTGCCAGGGCCCAATGTATCACTTAGGATGAAACTGCAGCATCCATCCTACCCCTGCCAAAAACTGCAAAATGGCACTACCAATGACCTGGACATACTGCTTTTAACTTTTAGGGCATATTAAATTGCTAAACTCATGTGCTTTGCTGAAAATGGGTAGACAGTGTCCTCATCTGGTAGACTGTGGTAAACAAGTCCCATTGGTAATAATTAAATGCTGGTGCTGAGAACCGGTAAACACCAGTACAAATTAAACACTGGTTCCACTGCACCTAACAAGAAATGTCACCCTGTAAGTAAATACTGAGAATGCTTACAAGGTGTTCTGTCAAATCACGTCAAAGCATTACTTTAATTGGAATTTTCAAGTAATAATACGGTATGATGATAACAATGCATATTCATTGGTTGCGAGGGCATACCCATCAAGTAGGCCTCATCATCACATTTTATCCTGGGGTCAAACAGTCACCCATTTAGTTAAAAAAAATGCTTGTTTCGCATGACACATCTCAGTTCACAAACAATGCTACGTATGGCTTGTCACCTTTGTAACCCAGTTGCAAACTCACCTGTGCCAAGTCCTAGCCCCACCTTTTAGGCTCAATGGCCTCCCACTCTTTCGCCTGGATCTGCGTCAGTCGCATCAGAGAGAACCCCTCTCCCTCCCAGGCTCCTCACCGCCTCGTTTTATTTACCAGTTGAAGTAAGTGGTACTCCTTCCTTCTCATGGACTTAGAGGTAGTCACTCTTGGACCTATCATTCTTCTCTAAACCTATCACCTTGACCTACTGTGTTCTGTCACAGCCTTGACCTGCTGGTGCTCCATCTGCCATCTTGGAGCTATCAGTCCGGCTTCCTTCCACTATCCGGAAGATGCTCGAGTCCATCCTGGCTCAATGACCTAGCACCCACTCGGCTAGCCTCACCCCACATAATGGCTTCTTTCTGCTTTACCTGGACCAACTTACCTTCCAGGAAAGGCCCTAATACACGCTTCACGTGCCCAAGGCTAGCCTCACCCCACATAATGGCTTCTTTCTGCTTTACCTGGACCAACTTACCTTCCAGGAAAGGCCCTAATACACGCTTCACGTGCCCAAGGCTAGCCTCACCCCACATAATGGTTTCTTTCTGCTTTTCCAGGACCAACTTACCTTCCAGAGCCCAATAATTATAAGTTTCACATGCCCAAGGCTAGCCTGCCCTCCATAAAAAATAGGCCACACTTTCATGCCCCCTCCCCTCTTGAATAACCAAAACCGACGATTTTTACCCATGTCAACATACTCAGGGCCTTGCCTAGAATACGTTAAAAAATAGAAGGGGTGCAGGTCTTAAAGAACAGCCAGGGTGGGATCTAATACATATCATAAAAATAGAAGTTCCCCAAGTCGACCATTTCAGAAATGATAACTAATACACAACAATAAAACACGTTACAATCAAAGGAGTTGTGTTGTGTGGAGGGGACATAAGACATGAACACGAGAAAACACCAAACCTCCCACACCAGCTGTGCCAGACACATAGAGGGGAAGCAGAAATGACTCCCAAACAATGATATATTGTTGCAATGCAACTCTCAATATATCTATTGTCCCACAGGAGCGGTTGAAACAAAATTGTTGGACAATACAACCCTGAGTAGCATTTCTTGACATTATGGGAGAAAGTAAAGCCTCGCAGGGACGTTTATTTGAAAATATAAAAGGAAGACAGACTCCTTCAAAGAACTGGTGTGTTCCTGTGGGGCTGATTGACTTACGACCTACGAATGAAGCCTCTGTTTTAATTATTTTTTTAACTAACGGGTCTTTTGATTGTCTTGTGTTCCAATGTTATTCATTAAACTTTCCCTAATATCGAGTGTAGTCTAAAAAAGTGTGACAATATCTGTTTTTGATGATATATCTGGTCACTCAATGGAAGCTTCTATTAACGACAAGAAAGATACACAAAAGGCTACTGGGGAGCTGAGGTGGGTGTAAGTTTCCTGATTTGGGTGTCGTAAATGTAAAGCGTGCTGCATGTAAACAGACAGTCTGATGGTCTTGTTACAAGAGAAATGTTGGATGTTTAAGTGCAGTTTTGCGATGAAACGTGGTGAAGTAACCCAGAGGCAAGAACTTGACTGTGACACAGCGGCGGCTCCGGAGCGTCGTCCCACTGCTCTATGAGCAGTGCAAAATGTAACAGTAAAATTAAAATAATGCAATCTTTTTATCATTTTATTTTTCCGTCCTTGCTCAGCTGGTTTACATTCTAGTTGTGGGGCGGGGGACTGTCACAGGAGCAGGGCAGGGGGTAGTGGGCACTCTCTTAAGTGCGTATGACGGTTTCTCTGGCCATCTTGGGCCGGCCAGTCATGCACACTTACCATGTTCAAATAAAAACAAAAGGTTCCCTGGGTTATAGTAATGATATAGTTCCACTAGGGTCCTGCTTCCCTAGGGTATGTCCCGTCAAACCTACAGGGTTACCAACAAACGTACTCATCAATCATTTAACAATGAGGATACATTATCTAGGAGCAAAACCCACAAAAAGCACTTACAATCTATTGAGTTTAAAAAGTTGAATGCATAGTCAAGAAAAGTACTTTCGTTGTTTTATTTATGATACCAGAAAAAATGACAGGCTCAATCTGCCACACAGAATTCAAATGTAAGTCAGTTGGTACTCTGATTATAGAAAGAAGAATGAATCACATTTGGATCAATGCATCACATACATCAGATCAGCATAACAGTTAATACATCTAATCATTTTGTTTTCAGCCCTATGTCAAAAAGCATATCAATAATAAATGTTTTAATATAAAATACATAAAAAGCGTCTACGCGTTTCGGTGGATACTGCTGTGCGCACCACCTTCCTCGGGACAATTTTAAAAACAATCTTATTAGACGAATACTGATCCGAGGCGGGTGTGGAATACGAGAGCACCAGGACTCTGGGATAATTGATAAACCCCTAAAATAGCAACAAGAAACCATCGGAGGAAAAACACATAATCATCTGTATAAAAATAAAATGATATTGATGATCAAGAATCACGCATGAAAAGGTTTTATATACCCCTTTAACGCAGACCAATCGAGCAAGGTCAACAGAATTAATTTAAGAGGCATTGCCCTTATCCAGATTTGTTTTTAATAGTGAGTGAAAACCCTTGAAGAAGCTACCCTATTGAAATTGATAAGTGGGAGCATCGAACGACTATTAAGATTGTTTTTTAAATTGTCCTGCGGAAGGTGGTGTGCACAGGAGGATCCACCGAAACGCGTCAACACTTTTTATGTATTTTATATTAAAAATGTTTTATTGATATGCTTTTTGACATAGGCTTGAAAACAAAATGATTAGATGTATTAACTGTTATGCTGATCTGATGTATGTGATGCATTGATCCAAATGTGATTCATTCTTCTTTTTATAATCAGAGTACCAACTGACTTACATTTGAATTCTGTGTGGCAGATTGAGCCTGTCATTTTTTCTGGTTTCATAAATAAAACAATGAGAGTTCTTTTCTTGACTATGCATTCAACTTTTTAAACCCAATAGATTTTAAGTGATTTTTGTGGGTTTTGCTCCTAGATAATGTATCCTCATTGTTGAATGATTGATGAGTACGTTTGTTGGTAACCCTGTGGGTTTAACGGGACATACCCTAGGGAAGAGGGATCCTAGTGGAATTATATAACTACTATAACCCAGGGAACCTTTTGTTTTTATTTGTTCTTTTACCCTGTTCCCTTGTGGTTGATTAAGGGTGACTCTTTTTCTTTTTCTACCACTTACCATGTTCTCCTCCCGTCAGTACTGCACAACCTGTGTGGAGAACATGCACATGCTCATAGCCCCCATGTGAGTGCCGAACCACCTCGTTCAGACCAATCACGATGCTATGTCATGCTGGTGACATCGGCGTAGTGATTGGCTAGGGGAGTCTGGGAGCCTTTGTGCTTCCTGCTTCTGGAGTCGACCATAGAGGACCGAGAGGCAACGGTCGGCCTGCAGGTAAATGACTTTTTTTTATCCCTCGCCTTACCACCCATGTTGAGTAGCAGCCGTCACTGGGTGACTATGACTTGCCTTATAAGTTGAGCATATAAACAAGGGATGCCAAGTGAAGAAGGTGTAGTTAGATGCTCTGCCCTGGACCCTCTGGTTTGAATTAATCGCAGTCACTGGTAGATGCTCAGATGGCATTCTAGTCCATTGTTTTTTTGCCGACTGTGTCACTACAAATGGAGACCAGCCGTGTGCAAATATGTCTTGGTTCTTCTCCAATTGGAAGAGTGCAGCCCAACATGCGTGGCCAACTCCCTTTCAGATGAGAATACACGTCAGTTAAGAACAGCTTTATTACTGTGGCCCGGTGACCAGAGGGCATATATCTGGGCGTACCCATCACACTCACTTAAAGTATCTTCGGGATGATTTCGCTTTTTTATTTTTACAAATATGAAAACAAGCACGAGTGAGGAGGTCATGGTGCGTTTAAGCGTGGCAGATCCAAAGACAATTTTTACTGTTTAAACATTTTGAAACGGTTGAATTGTATATAGGATAGGCGCAAGCAGAAACCCTGGTTCCACAGTGAGGCCATATTACTCGAGGGAGAACAAGACTCATTAGCGGCTGCTGTGAAAAAAAGGCCAGGGGGCAGCGCAGAGGAGAAAAATAACAAAAAATAACCAAAAAACATTTACCTGCTGGCCGCCGCCTCGGTCCTTTTCTGCTCCTCTCTACTCCTGGCAAGCTCCCAGACTCCCTCCTCCAATCCTGATGCTGCTCTCATGCTGATAATACCCAGGGGCGTAACACAGGCCCCCCGCAGCCCCAGCGGTGCGGGGGGCCCCAAGCTCAAGGGGGCCCCCTTAGCACTGCACTCTGGCCAGAGAGCTCCTGATGGAACCTGGAGGGGGCCCCTCTTCGTACCATGCAGGGAGGCTCCCTCAATTTTCGTTTCGCCAGTGGTAATACCTAGCATGACAGCAGCGCCAGGATTGGTCTGAGCGGCCTGGTGTGACGCCCAGTCAGGCCCTGGAAGCCTATGCCTGTCTCCACCCAGCTGTGCAATACCAGCTCGAGTAGAGACATCTAAATGTGCATGTCGGTTTAGCCGGCCTAAGACGACGGGCCTTCAAGGAGGAAAGCCCAGACCTGCCCCATCCTGGACTTGGCTCAGCAAGGAAAAATTTAACCATAATAACTTGTTTTTAGTAACATTTAATTTTTCATTTTTTCCCTGCTGAGAGCAGTGGAAAGACGCTCCTCTGCCTTAAGATAGGATCCGCCACATAAGGGGGCCCGGATCGCGGAGTTATACAAGTAAATGATTAATATGGTTCAAAAGGCTGAGCACCTGCAGCAGGTCACTTTTTCAAATCCTGTAAGGCCTACAATGCCTTTCATTCTTCTGAGACTGGTAAAAGAAGCACCATTGAATTGGGCGTAGTAAAGCCCCCCACTACATCAGCTTAAGAGGGGGTGCCAAGGGGGCAGATGAAAGTGTTTTATAGTTCTTCCTAACTTTGTGGCTCGCAGGACAGACGAAGAAGAAGAAACTAATAAACACTGCGAGAATAATCATCGTGAAACATCTGTGGAGTGGAGGTTGAAGGGTTCTCAAGCAGCCAAAAAGGGTGACACAAAGAGAACTAATTAAAACGGTAAAGCAAAAAGAAGTGCGAGGCCAATGGAGCGAGAAAGCAAAGGAAAAAGAATAGAATGCAAAGAAGGAAAGAAAGACGGAAAGGCAGAGGAAGAAATAACAAATGGATGAAAAAGCAAAGAAAAAGGATGGAATGAAGGGGAGGAGAACAAGAGGATGCTGAAAAGAAAGAACCGAAAAAGGATGAAAGAATCGGAATAAGGAAACAGAGAAAGGAAATGAAATAGGAATTTATAGAAGAAGAGACAATGAATGTGGGACGAAATGCGCAAAGACAGGAAGATGGAAAGAGAAATGAAACGCGAATGGGGAGAAGACAGAAAAGTAGAAAGATGAATAGAAAGGAGGGCAAGATAGAAGAGCACGAGGAAAAACGATGAAAGGAAGGAAAGAATAAACAAAAGATGTCAATTCAGGTAAATGCAGTTTTGAACACATTTTGATCATGTTGTAAGATTCATAATTTTACACTAGTTCATGCAAATTTTCATTAGGGGAACAATTGTCACTGGTTTCCAAAGGAAAGCTCAAGTTCGCGCGCTTTGCTCCGTTGTGTCACACGAAGAGTTGGGTATTTTATTTTCCTGGCTTCTCCCTTGCTCAAGGCCCAGTGCCTAGAAACCTGTCAGCTTGTGGTGAGCGCTACGTAAGTGGTCAATAGTAGAAACGTCGGTAGAACCCCCAGCCTCCCCCTGACCGCTCGATGCAGAGTATTCCTCGAAGCCCCCTAGGCCGGAGGGGCCCACATAAGCAATTCTTTAAAAGCTCGGCCGACTTCCACCAGAACTAAATCATTTGCCTTGTTTGCGCCATAAATTGCAGTTTACTTCTGCAACTGAGTCCCTTTAATAAGCAGAGAGCATAATTTAATGGAAAAAACACATCAAGCAACCCATGCAATTACTGAATTACAAGGCAGGCCTCCCCCACCCACCCTCCCACCAGGAGAAAGCACAATTAATTCCTTTTTATTGCTCTCCCTGCTGTGGTTTTCAGTCCCAACCGTGTACTTACCTGATTTGTCTGCAAATACTCGAGCGCGGGACGGTGCGCGCCTTTGTCGGCCTCGAACGAGCCTCGTTTGTCGCAGGCGTCACGTGGCGATGCTGTACAATGTCATCCAAAGCACGTCCTGGGTTGGCGCTTTTTATTGTAAACTTTGTGTGGATTGGGCCCCTGTGGTGGCCCTGCCGTGACGTGGTTGTATATAAACATGTACATAGAAGTAACTACCCACCCGCTGATGGGGCAGAGAGAAGGGCAGTCGCTCACACACGTCATCCCTCCCCCTCCACACCTAACCAATGTCTGGAGCTGGTAAGATAGCTCAGTGGGTTGACTGCTCTCTGCTGCAAGTCGTTGATTTCATTCCTAGTACAGAGAGCTCAGCTTTTCATTCTGTCGAGGTTTATATTGAGGTTGGAAGACAATACAATAATTAAGATAGCTAATGGAGATTCACATATTTGAATTGCACAATTACATTACCTATATTTACAATTGCATTACAGTTGATGTATATTTAAAATAATATGCAGACGATTTTTGCACAAGTGCTGAAGGCGAGATTATAACCAAGGCCACTGGAATTATGTGGCATGGGAGGAATACGTTATGGAGCCGATTTAACTAAATAATGCAGTAAGAAAACGCAAATTATGCGCCGTAATGTGGCATAATGTGTGGCGGCATTAGTGCATTATTTTATGATTTTTGTTTTAACAATGGAAGGGGCCTCTCACTGCGCGGCATCACATGTGATAGCGTTTTTAGTAATTCTGGTTCTGTTTGAGCTAGAAATGTTAATTGATTGCTAAAATATGCAAATTATGCAGAATACAAAGGATTATGCGGCGAGTGCTGCAAATACATAACTATGCGGAAAAGTCTGTGGCTGCAGAATCGCATAATTCCAGTGGCACTGATGATAACCCATGTTCTCAGCAGTTCACCCCTTGATGCGTGACCCACCCGTGACTGCACGCGTTTCCTGAGTAGTAACAGTGACGTCAGCCTCTCTAGCCTACAACGCGGATCTGGATTCCATGTGCACATTAAGGTCCTACATTAATTACAACAAGTGGCAATCAAGGCAGCACCGATAGTGCTCCAGCATGAGAGGCTAATTACACACACGTGGGCAATTGAACCCAATGAAAAATAATTGAGGATCCTTGCAGGCAGCGCTTAATTTGTAAAACAATAAGTGCCAGGGCCCTGACCAGGAGCCCACTGCAGCTTGCACCACCCATCGCCCCTGTCATCGCTCCCAAAACATCTACTAACCATCTCTCTTGCATGTCAATGCGACAGTTCAGATTATTTCAGGTCCCTAAAGCTAAAGGTATGGCTGGGGAGGCAGGTATTAACACCATTTTATTGCATATTGTATTCATAAAAGACTTTTGTTCTGCTCATCTCTAAATTAGATGAGCAGCGCCACCATGTGGCAGGCTGTCCTTAGTGTAGTGTTGACAATTAGGTGCCAGTGCTGAGCACCAGAAGCCACCGGCTCAAATTAAGCACTACTTGCAAGAGGGACCGTGGGTGGATTATAATTCAAAGCCACGCGCTTGCACCAGTGACAGATGTCCATGGAGGGTGCTGCGATGGCGCTGCTTGCACTATTCTCACTTTATGCACTTTAGGTGCGTGCACCGGAGTCCACCGGCACTGTGCGCACGAGGTGCTGTGACCAGTCACAGATATGAAGGTTGGGGCAAAACGCGCAAGAACAGATGCACAATGAAGCAATCTCCTCACATGCTTGCCTCCCTTCACAAGCCCTCACTCCCCTCCACCAGACCTCCCAGCTTCTCATCAGGTTTATCCATCAGACAACAGCACTCCCTAGGTGCTGCGGGAGGTTGGAGCGGGGGTGTTGACGGGCTACTGCTGGGACTCTAGTGTGCCAGTTGTGCAGCTAGTGCAGACGGATCACCTAAAATGGGTGACCATGGGCACCAGTGGCGAATGTGGAATTCCTGAAGTAGTCAATCAGTAGCCCAGAGCCAACCACAGGCTGATCAGAGTAGCACCCAGCAGACAAAGGAACCTACTATGTGAGAGACTGAGTTGACCCAAGGGATTGCCGCAAGGGTCTGGGGAGGGAACCAAGCAGGGTCAGACTGGGGCAGAACATAGGTCCGGCCACCAAAATAAAAGCGTCCCTCATTCGCAAATCAGATAGCTAAAAAAGTGGTCCACTTTTGTAAATTGGGGCTGTTTTGAACTTGTAAAGGCACACTATTGAGGTGTTATGAAAAATATGTGGGAACCAATGTATTTGTGCTTGCAGCAGGCAATGCTTGTTGTAATATCAGGGACATTAACAGTAAAAAACCGTCCCACAACAAAATAAAACAGGCCTACAAACAAAGCAAAAAACAACGCACCATCTGACTTTTCAGATCAGCATGTCAGGGATTGCCTGTTTGCCCTATAGGCCAGACCAACCCTGGAAACATGTGTATGGAGCTTGCGGTCTCTGAGCCCTTTCTGACCGGAGTAGAATCCACAACCTCTTGTGCTCCATCTCGGGCCGCGACAACTTAGAGGAAGAATGGAAGCTCTGCCTGGCCAATCTGACGCTATCCGGGGCTCACAATGGGTGCATCTGTGATCTCGTTCAGGCTTCTCTGTGCATGTAAAAAGAGCAACCCTCTCCCTATTGAACTCACCTTAATACTGCACCAAAGAAATGACTGGATACAGGTTATGATTGACAGTTATAACAAACAATGACGGTAGAGTGGGCTGATCAATATGTTTATTTATTTATTTATTTAGAAGTTTTCTATAGCGCTAACAAGACCCGAAGGTAGCAGAGCGCTTTACAGTAAAGGCATGAGAAGGTGGACAAAAAGACAAGTAACAAATAAAGGTGATCACAAATGACAGTTCGTACAGTAGGACTTCTTGGCAATAGGATACAGAGTTCTCACATAGTTCTGGGGATGGATGTTGATCCTAGTTACCCAGGACCTAGGGAACGGATGAGGAACAAGGATTTGAGTTGGCTCTTGAATTCCGCATAGGACGGTATGGTTCTGATATGCGGGGGGATAGAGTTCCATATTTTGGGGGCATTTCCTGAGAAGGAGCAGTCCGCAGTTTTCTTCTTTCTGGTTTTTGGTAGGATGAGCAGCAGGGAGTTAGAGCTTCTCAAGATTCTACTTTGGCCAGCTTTTGTGAGTTTGTTTGCCAGGTATTCTGGTTTTCCGGTGTGGAGGGCCTTGTGGGTTAGACAGGCCGTTCTGAAGGTGCTACGCATATCCACCGGGAGCCATTCAAGTTCTTTGAGTGCAGGGGAGATGTGGTCGGATTTTTTGCATCCTGTGATCATTCTTGCTGCCGCATGCAATGTTGTTTTTAATGGGGCCAGGTGTGATTTGGGGATGCCTGTTAGGATTGAGTTCCCATAGTCCAGTCTAGATAAAACTAGTGATTGCGTGGCTAGTTTGAGGTCCTTGTTGGGAATGAAAGGTTTGATTTTGTTCAGCAGTCTGAGGTTAAAGAATGCGCTTTTTGCCGAGTTCTTAATGTGGTTTGTCAAGGTTAGTTTGGGGTCTAAGGTGAAGCCCAGAGATTTTACGGAATCAGCTAGCGTGAGAGAACCTTTAAGAGCATCGATCGACTTCAGCCACTCGATGATTTGAGGGTTGTCTTCTTTGTTTGAGATGAGAAGAGTTTCGGTCTTGTCGGGATTGAGTTTCAGGTGATTCTTTGTCAGCCAATCTTGAACATCATTTAAGACGGCATTTACTCGGTGGATGTCGTTAATAGAAGAGGTTTCCAGGTAGATCTGTGTGTCATCCGCGTAGAGGTGGAAGTGGATATTGGCATTCCTGAGTAGTTTGGCGAGCGGTTCCATATAGATGTTGAAGAGCTGAGGAGAAAGTACTGATCCTTGGGGGACACCCCTGTTGACTTGCTGGGATTCGGAGGTGAAGTTCTTCATTTTTATTATTTGCGAGCGGTTGTGTAGAAAGGAGGAAAACCAATCGAGAACTACCTCGCCGAGGCCAGCTCTTACTTGCAGAGTCTTGATGAGGAGCCTATGGTCCACCGTGTCGAAAGCTGCGGATAAATCAAGGAGTATGAGGAGGCAGCATTTGTCAGCGTCAAGGGAACCGTGAATATCGTCTATGATGTTCAGCATCGCGGTTTCTGTGCTGCGGCCTTGTCTGAAGCCGGATTGGAGGGGGTCTAGGAGATTGATGTTATCCAGATGATGAGTCAATTGAAGGAGAACGCATCGTTCCAGTGTTTTGGCAAGTAGAGGGAGGTTAGATATCGGTCTGAAATTGTTCAAGTCAGTAGAGTCAAGACCGGGTTTTTTCAGCAAAGGGGTGACTTGTCCCATTTTTAGACAGTCGGGGACCACTCCGCTTTGTAGGGAGCTGTTTATGATTTTGCCCCAGATAGGTGCTAAGGTGAGCTTCATTTTTTTGATTAGTGAGGGGGGAATGGGATCTGAGATGTGAGCTGATGGTTTGGAGGTCGAGATCAGCGAGATTATCTCAGTTTCCTGCACGTGGCGAAAGCTTAGCCAACGGAGGGGGGAGGAGCCGGAAGGTAGGGCCTGAGGGATGGCCACGTTGTCCTTCGGGAGGAGTGAGTTGTTGATGTCTAGAGATAATTCGATTTTTAGGACTTTGTCGTTGAAGAAGGTGGCGAAGTTATCGCATAGTTCTTTGGACTCCTGCAGGGGTGAGGGCAGAGGCTTGGATGTTTGACGTCTGATAATGTTGTAGAGCTCCTTAGGTCTGTTTTTGGAATTGGCTAGTGCCTCTCGGAAGAAGCTGGATTTCTTGTTTTTGATGTGGTTGTTGTATTTCCTGCGTGCTGTTTTTAGTTGTAAGCGAAGGATGGCTGTTGGGTTGTTTCTCCACTTTCTTTCTTTGGCTCTCAAGGATCTTCTTTCTGCGTTGAGGTCCGCATTGAACCAGGTTCTAGAAGGGGTGGCACGGCTTCTTTTGAGCTTTAGTGGAGCTAGATTATCGAGAATGGAGACTAGCTCGGAGTTGTAGTGGTCGATGAGATCATTGGTCGAGAGGTGCAAAGAGTTGTCTGGAAGAAGTGAACTTAGTTGGCCTTCTAGAATGTCTAGGGGTACTTGGGAGAGGTTTCTTGACCATTTGGGGGGTCTTGGGGAGGTTTGAGCGGGATGATGGGGTGATTGATGTGAAATAGGATCATATGATGATCTGACCAGTCAACAGGTAGTATGTGGTTGACCGTGATTGAGTTCTTTTGTGCGATGATGGCGTCCAGTGTGGCTCCTTTGTAGTGCGTCTCCTCAGTGCAATGTTGAGTGAGGTTGTTTTCGGCGAGGAGGCTGGATAGCGATTTGATTAGAGGGTTGTGGATTATGAGAGATATGTTTTAGAGATATTAGAGATATTATTAGAGATATGTGATGACACTTTCATGTAAACTACACTTTCATGTAAATGACACAGCAACCATTGTTAAGGGTCTAATCTATCGGCCTTCCCTCAGGCTATGGTTCATTGATGGCATAAACACTGTGAAGACCTAAAGATGTCGCTAGCCAGACTTAAAAACACTCAAAACTCACCTTTACAAGCAAGTGATCAACAATCAATCAGCTTGGATTTGTAGAGTGCAGCTACTCACCCATAAGGATATCCAGGCACGATGCTCTTGCAACGACCAGTCGAAAAGCCTGGTCTTGAGTTTCTCTCCGAATTCCGGGAGAGAGGATGTTGTTTAGGTAAATGAGAAGGTCGTTCCAGGACTTGGCAGCGAGGTAGGGGAACGAGCGTCCTCCACTGTCGCTTTGGCGGATGTGGGGAGTGTGCACGAGGGAGGCGGAGCTCAGGTGTCTGGTGGGTTGGTGGAAGTTCAGTCGGTGGTTGATGTATGTTGGTCCTTGGTCATCAAGGGCCCTGTAGGCGTGTATCAGGATCTTGAATGGGCATCTCTTCTAGATGGGGTGTCAGTGGAGGATCTTGAGGTGGGGGTGGTGTGGGTCCATCAGGGGCGGTCGACGATGAGTCTTTCTGTTGAGTTCTGTATCATGTGGAGTCTCTTCAGGAGCTGGGTGGTGATTCTGGTGTGGGGTGTGTTGCCATGACCCAGCCGGCTGAGTGGCAGTTTTCCTGGTGTTGACAGGGAGCCATCTGAAGATTCTTCGGAGCATGCGGAGGGTGTGGAAGCAGGCGGCGGACACTGCGTTGATTGCATTGACTTTGTTGATTAACACTTAGATGAGTTTCCAAAAACTGTGCATCAGACTACTTTTCCAAAGATCTGGCACCTTACCCTGTAGCAACATGCACCCCACCCATGACAAGCAAGTGCGAAGAGCCCTTATCATAGGCCGCAAACAGCTTGAAGATTGTAGTTTTTTTTTAATATGAAGATTACCAAGTCAATGAATTGCACAGACCCTAATGTAGCTAATGAACATGCTCAGTTTTGTAGTTCTTAATACAGCTGAAAAATACTATCTTATTTGTCGATCTTTACGAAGGCTAGTAAATTTACTGCTGTCAAAGTTCTTAACAAAAGATGGTGAGCATGTAGGTCTTAATATAGCGAACAAAGACGGTAAAATGTTTAATTCTTCATGTAGCTAAAAATGTGACTTGAGCAGTTCTTTATTCTTTTAAAAATATTATTACAGTTAAAGTAAGTAATACAATTCACTACTAAAAAATACGCAGCGCATATTAGCCCACATAAAAAGAAGAAAGAAAATCAATGAGAAAAGCAACACCATGTTGAAATAGAATAATAATTTAAAAAAAATAAAACAGACAATAACATATATAAGCAAATAAAATAGCAGATTGTGAACAGTCAAAGGGAGTTTAAATTTTTAAATGAAAGGTTACCCCTTATTATATGACTAAGAAGTTTGTAGCATTTGACTCAGCAGAAGTCTAGTTATAAACCCCAAATCTCCTCAAACATACTGAATTTTTTTTTGCAAAAATGTATTCTCTCAAGGTAGCGTGATTCAATATTGCGTGAAATCGTGTATCTGTACACAGTTTTGATTTATTTCTCCGATTCCTAAGAATATATAACGTACTCACTATCAATCCTCTCAGGAACCATTTTTTGACCACCTTCTGTTTTGTTTATCTAGGGTTTTATTCAAAATAATAACATTCTTATCTTTTTATTTCAGGCTCTTGGCAGTAACTATATTACCCCTGAGAAAAAATGAATCCCACAACTTCTCTGCCTGACCGTCCATGAACATATTTATTTATCCTGCACAATTAACACCTCAGTTCTACCAGCATGACGAGTAATTTAATTATATTACTTAGGGGCCAGCACAGTCTCAGAGCTATCGTTTGGTGCACAAGTTATAATCTTATATGTGGGGAGAAGTGTTCACACCTTACACTAAATCAAACCACTCAGTGCAATCCTATTATCACATGGGAAGAGCTGTCCCTTCCAGAGTCTCATAAATGGGCAACAATGCATTTAATGAACTGATACCACCTACCAAATTTATGACTGTATGATCTAGAATTAATAATTGTGAATTATTTCCTCCTATTTAGATTCTGGAGCATTCACAAGCAGTAAATAATTCCATATGTCACTCTCACTGAGACCATAGTGGCATCTCAAACAGCATTTTCTTTATTCCATAAATCTTTTCAATGGTCCAATCACCTTCCTTCTGCCAAGTCATCACAAGCATTTCCATCTTTTATTTTTTAATTGTGAGTTTACTTGATAAAGCGGCCTTCAATTTAATATCAAAATGAAATCCGTTGTCTTCAGGAATTCCCCTCAACATCGTTTAGTTTCCAAAATAATTTAAAAAAGAGACCCTGTATTCTTTGGTTCTTCTCACTACAACCACGTAGAGCTGTTGCTGTAAATAATGACAATTATTTGCGTCCTCTTTCCTCCTCTGCCCATTTTGGTGTTTTCATAAGAATTGGAGGTAGCAAAACTTCCATCTTCTGTGATGAAGAAAGCGACCATTGTTACATGATTAGATTACTCCATAACTAGCTAAATTGGGGAAAGAGGGTCCTTTCAATTGATTTCACTTTCCCTCAAAGTTTAACTTATATATCTTGACCTTTTCGAGTAATTTTAAACCAATTAGCAACGTTTATTTGAAGTATTTTAGACAAAAGATGTAATGCAGCACCTTTCTACTCAGATATTGAATCTAATTTATCAATACATTCTAAAAGTGTTGTGTCTGGATTTGTTTCAAAAAGACAAATCCTTAGCAGACTTTTGTGTTCATTCACCCCTATTTTTTTTTACCTTTGACATTCTCATCTATATTTACTGCCTTCAGCAGTGTTTCGTTTGCAATATTAAAAAGCTAGAGTAACAATGGAAATCTCTGTTCACTGTCTTTATATATTTACTAGTCTTGACATTTTTCCATTGAGAAACATCCGGGTCACAGAACCTTCACAAGCTGCCTGAAATTCTCAAAATTCACTTGATCTAAGGCCTTCTGTGAGAACTGCTGTACAAAATGACAAAACACCTTCTCTGTATCTGTACTCAGCTATTCCTGGGGAGGCATATTCACAAAGGTTAATTTGAATATGTTGTTTAGATCATGTGTAAATTAACAATTAGTAACTTTACACTTTTTAGCTATTCAATATTTCTGAGGGTAAATTTACTACAAGTCTCAGACTTACATGTTAAAATTGTAGGTGGAGCGTGCTAGAGCAGTATTAATGCATATAAAGTTACAACTAATAGCTTTTCAAATGTAGGCGGAGGTCTCCACCACCAGGGAGAGGTCGCTGTATGGTAATGTATTGGGAAAAATAATAAAGTTGAATAATTATTACAAAATATATTCAACATATGTCAGTGCAAATACAAATTAACTTAATTATTATTAACCTAGAACAAAAAATGCTACAGCACATGATCTCATTAAATTAGATGTCTAATAAATGATTAAATAGATAAAGTATATAAAATTAATTTATAATTATTGTTATTTAAAATCATTTAAAAACTCACCCTATACTTTTTATTTCATTGTTATTATTTAGTGAGGTATATTAAAATGTATTTGTTTAATGAATTTTAATTAAGTTAATATTTCTATTAAAAGTTGAAAAGTTGTATTTATTTATATTGAAAAAAAAGTTAAATCTTACATTTACAAAAATAAATTGAAAATATATTTCTAGATCATTTATTTTATTTACCCTCAGTTCTTACGAGATGTTATTTTAAGTCCCTGCTTCCATTATTTTATATGGGAGTGCCTCCTTAACCTTGTGTTGCAGCACCAATGAGTAGCCATGTGTAGTGATGACCCACTCTAATGCTAGGCTGAAGTACACTTACTACTGTTTCAAGTAGTTTTTGGCTACAGTACCCTTGCAAGTACACTTCAGGCTCGATTCACAAAAGTAATATGAGACAAAATCCTAACTTTATGACTTTCGGTATTAACAAAGGGCATTTAGGAGGTGTAAAGTAAGGAATCCTAACTTTACTACTCCTACATGCCTTTTGTGAATATTGAAAGTCATAAAGTTAGAATTTTGTCTCAGATTACTTTTGTGAATCGAGCCTGAGTGAATAGCAATTTACTTACTATTTTGAGGGTGTGTGTTTGTATTTGCTGTGGGGCTTGGTCAGAGGGGACATTGATACATTATATTAGGCACTAAATGCTAACTAATACATTGGCCATTCATGAGAGCAATAGTTCTGGAAGAAAAGATAATCTCTCGTAGAGGATTTGCCATGTTTCACTTGTCACATAGTTCAAAATACACCAAGGGGGGAGATTTACTAAAAGTGACGCAAATCGGCGTAAAATCTTTTTTCCCTATTTACTTCCCACGGAAAAGTAACGCAAAGAAATACATAGCGCTGCTTTGCAATACTTTGCGCCATGAGGTCGTGCCAAGGGTGGTGCATGGGGGTTCCCATGCAACCACCAAAGGTTTCTCACGCTAAACCCAATTTACTAAATAAAGTAGATTGGGTTTAGCGTGAGAAAAAGAGCCCTTTTCAAGTAGGTGCATGAAAGGAGAAATGCTTCCATTTCACCTTGCTTTCCCTACTTTGAATGCGTGCTGCACTGTGCAGCAACCATACAAAGTGGCAAAAGATTTCCCTCGTGTCTAGGCATGGTATTTTGCACAGGAAGGGTACCCTTCCTGTACAAAACCTAAGCTAGACTCACATACACACCCTAGCGCCATGTCCTCCCATCCTCTGGGGCAGCGGAGGCCACATCTCCGGTGGTTCAAAGGCAAAACGGTCAAATGCATCTTGGAATCCCTAACGGACGGCTGAAGATCTTTTTGCAAACAGTTCTTTCCACTAATGGGGCAAAATGTAATGCACACGGGCATTTTTATTGATTTTCAGGAAAGCAATAACCCATTGCTTATCATTGATTGGCTTTGCTGTCACTCTCATTTGCCTGCTTTTTATTCGTGTCCCAGCATGTCAGTCTTGTCCTGTCCCTCCCATGGAGGTTTTCCTCTTTACCATCTCCTTTGATTGGCTCGCTTCTATGCTTCCACTGCTTGATTTTCAAGCACTACTTTTTTTTTTTGGGTGGAACGTTTGAAGAGTGTGCACTGTCTTCCTTGTGTGCCTCGCTCTCCCTAGACTCGTGTGTTGGTGTCTGTACCGTGTGCGTTTCTCCCCGTCTACCTCCATGGTTCACTTGCCCTTGTCTTCTCTCCCACCACTGAGTTGCTTTCTCACCCATGTGTTTCTCCCTTACTCACTCCATGTTGCTCTCTTTCACCCCTTTGCTCCCCTTGCACTCCACTTTGCCGCTTCTCTGTGTCATTTGCTTTGACCCTCCCTCTCCCTCCACGTTGCTTCCCCATTCACGCCCCGTGTTGCATCCACCCCCACCCGTGGCTCCTTTCCTCTGTCCTGTGTTGCTTCTGCCCTTGTTACTCCCCCCACCCGCTTTTGAATGTTTTTTTTTCTTTTTAGTTACTGATCCAATTCAGAAAGGGGATAACAAACAAAAAAAGTATCTTTGTCATTTTACAGGTGACGAACGGCGTATTTGCGTGACAATAAAATGGGCTAATTCTTTAGCCATGCTGCACAGCATCATGGCTATTGTGCAGCATTGTTAAAAACCATTGGGTAAGCCAACGGGTCCTAAACGAGAGACCTATTGTCTTTGCCAATGGTTGTTACTTTTCCTGTTTGAAACCATCTGCAATGACTTTACAAGGTTCAGGATTCAGAAAAGGGGGTGGTGATGAACAGAGTGTCTCAGTGTAAGAATTGGCTTTTGTAGTTTGGTTTGCCCTGTTCCCATCATGCACTGGGACAGGAACAGACTAATTTGCATACTGCCAGGTTCTGAAACTGGGATGGTGCAGTGAGCTAAAAAACGGTGTTGGATCTAGCCCTGATCTCTTGACTGGGTGAGAGCTTTCTGCTTAATTCAGAGACTCTGTCCCTCACCACCCCTTGTTGTAAATATTTACAAGGTTCAGGAGGCATCACCAAACATAAGACCAAACAAGAAATAAGAACAATGGATACACAAGAAAAGACAGAAATCAGAGACATGGAGACTGTAAAAAATTAGACTGTGGTGCATGGGGCTGACATACAGGAATCAAGTATTTCGGGTTAGTCAGAGAATTAAGACGAATCAGAACAATTGAAAGACAATTGGGGAGAGGATGTGGCCTAAGGGCCTAGAGCAGTTGACCTCAAAGCTGGGGAACCGGGTTTGAGTCTCGAAAGGAACGCTCAACATCCTGTGATTCTGGGCAAATCACTTGGGGCCAGATGTAGGAAGCCTATTACCGGTCAGTAGCAGCAGAAATTAACGAATTTCGCCCGTTACCAACCGGTAATAGGCTTTTTTGATGTAGGGGCCGAAATTAAGGATTCGGTAATTTACCGAATCGGTAATTTAAGGAATCGGTAAATTACCGAATTCTTAAATACCGAATTCGATTCGGTAAATTTCCGAATTCCTAATGAAGGGAGCACTTAAATGAGTGCTTATCCCATGTTAGGATTCGTTGTTTACCACCAACTACAAGTTGGTGGTAAATAACGAAAAAAAACAAGCAAATTGCTTCAGAGCCATGTTGCAGACATACATGCCCTTAGGGCATGTATATGTGCCACATGTGCACCCATACACAATTGAGGGGTGCACAGGGTGTCAAAGTGACACCCTGCCCCTCTTCAATGTTTTCCCCCTTTTACCGAATCGGTATTTACCGATTCGGTAATTGACATTCATTCCTATGGGCCTCAAGGCCCATAGGAATGAATGGCAATTACTGAATCTGTAAATACCAATTCGGTAAATACCGAATCTTAACGATTCGGTAATTTTTACCGAATAATTTGCTACATAGCATTTACCGATTTGAAAATACTGAATCGGTAAAATTCGGTATTTTCGAATCGGTAAATGCTATTTACCTACATCTGGCCCATGATCTCCCTGTGCCTAACAAAATGAATGTGCCCATTTGTAACACAGGAACAAAAAATGGAGGGAGAGGGAGGTTAAACCAGACCAGGTCGGCCTCCAGTCAGTATACGCAATACAGGAACCCCATGTGAAGGGTTCAGAGACCTGGTTGGTGTTTTCTGGTTACTGCTTACTAAGTCAGTGTGTACCAAGAGTGTGAGAAAGAAAAAATTCTTTCTAGAGCCCCCTCACTCACCGGGGTTGCCCCACGGTGACATGCTTCATCATTGGGGCCATCCCAGTTCTCTACGAAAAGGGGCGTGCTGCGACAAGACGACTACGCAGGAGCACTTGTTTTGCTTATGTTGCTTCTGTGTTCTACTATGCGGGTGCTGACCTTCCTTGTGGTCATCCCTACATAGTGTAAGTTGCATGTGCAAGTTATCAGGTACACCACTCCACTGGTGTTGCAATTGGAAAAAACTCTTAGTTCCCATCTTGTAGCATTGTTGAAGGTTATGGTTTTCGTTGTGGATGTTAAATGACAAACACTGCAATTGTTACATGGAAAATGACCACTTGGTAGTGGTTGGGATCTTATTGTTTGATTTGTTAGTATGGGGCGGGTATGTACCAAAAAGTCTTTCAAGTTTTTGCCACGTCTATGGCTGAACATGGGGGTAGGTATGGTTAGTCCACCACTGTTGATTATTGGCCAGTGTTTTTTGATTATTTTAGACACAGTGTCTGAAACTTGATTAAATGTAGTGATACAAATTGGTCTGTTGTTCTCAGATTGAGTTCTCTCCTTTGGTTCTAATAGGGCTTCCCTATTATTATTTGCTGCTCGTTTTTTTGCTTCCTTAATCAGTTTGTTTGGGTATTTCCTGTTTCTCAGCTTGTTGCCCAGGTCTTCTGCTTGGGTTAGGTAGTCAGTTTTTTTGCTACAATTCCTTCGTAAACGGAGGAATTGCCCGAATGGGAGGTTCTGTCTAAGATGGCGAGGGTAGAAACTGTCAAAGGCCAAGAGACAGTTTCGTGCTGTCTCTTTGAAGTGAGTTGTTGTCACTAATTTTCCTGACTCAGCATGTATATTCAGATCTAAGAATACCAAGTCAGTCTTGCTCATTGAGCAAGTGAATTTCAGGAAGGGATCCTGTTCGTTGAGCCACGTCAAAAAGGTTTGTGCTTCTTCCTCTGTACCTTGCCAGATCAACAGAATATCGTCGATGTAACGTTTCCATTCCAGAATTCGGTGTCTGTGGGGGTTCCTCTCATTTAGTATTTTGTTTTTCTCCAACTGATGGACATACAGTCCGGCTATGCTCGGCGCGAAAGTGCTGCCCATGCTGGTCCCATGTTGTTGTTTATATAGTGTTGATTCGAAACGGAAAAAGTTTTCAGACAATGCTAATTGACAACATTCCATCACCACATGTCGTGGGGTGTGGAATTCCCACTCGCTCTCGTACAGTACTTCCTCCAATATCTGTAAGGTCTCCCTGTGTGGCAAGCTGGTGTACAGACTTTCAACGTCCAGACTAATTAGAATACTGGATGTTGGGTCAAAGGCTAGATCTTTTAGGAGGCATAGTACGTCCTTAGTGTCTCTAAGGTAGGTGTCAGTTTTCTGCACCAAGGGTCTGAGAAAGGCGTCCGCAAATTGTGACAGGGGTTCTAGGATTGACCCTATCCCCGAGACTATTGGTCTTCCTGGTGGATTTTCTAGTCTCTTATGAATTTTGGGGATAGTGTAGAAATATGGTATTGTTGGTTTCTTATTAGTCAGAAACTCTATCTCTTTCTTACTCAACCAATCGTTGGCTTGACACTCCTCTGTTAGGTAGGCAATCAAGATCCTTAATCGTTCTGTGGGATCTTCATCCAGTATGGCGTAGTTTCTTGTGTCCCCTAACAGGCGAAGGCATTCTCTTCTGTAATCTGTGGTGTTCTGTAGGACGATTGCCCCGCCTTTGTCGGCTGGCTTGATGGTAATGAGGTTGTTTTTTGAGAGTTCTTGTATTGCTGATTGTTCAGCTTTACTCGTATTGTGAAATACTTTGATTTTGCGTGGGTCCAACTCCTGTACCTCCTTCATGACTGCTTTCTCAAAGGTCAGTATTTCCACGGGTAGGCTGTGGGCCGGTGGGACAAAATTTGATTTCTTTTGTAGTCCTGTGTCACTTTTAGATCGTTCTGCGGAGTCTTTGTCTTGAAAAAAGACCTGTAGTTTGATTTTTCTCAGGAATTCTTTTAATTCACAGCAAAGTTTGAACTTGTCTGTGGTTGGGGTTGGTACAAAACCTAAACCCTTATTCAATACTTGGATCTGTGTGTTTGTCAGGGTTATTGAGGACAGATTTACCACTAGACCGAGTTGGTGCTCGTGGTGGGTTCCGGGGGACCCTTGCTCCGTGTGTGACGTACTGTTGTCACCACTGGTTCCGCCCATTGTACTCCTTGGCTGGGTTTGTTCTTTGCTCGTTGGGCTGGGCGGCCTCTCCCTAAAAAAGGTTTCCTCTGGTTGCCTTGATTGCCTTGGTTATTTCCCCAGTTTTGAAAGTTTGGTTGATGGTACATTGGTGGGCCATAGAAAAAAGGTGGAGGTGGAGGACCGTAGTTGTACGGGTCCTGGTACATTGGCCACATAGGTGCTTGGTTGCCCCTATAACCTCTTGTGTTGCCTCTGCCTCTTCTGGGTCTTCTGTTGGGGGTAGTATTGTAATTGCTTGATTCCCCTGAGCTGTCTGATCCTGCGTCAGAGCCATCGCTGTCAGTGTTATATCCAGGGTTCCTGCTACTGGTTCTGTAGTCATCCCTGACATAAGGATAGACTTTTTCATGTGAAAATATCTTCTTATCCTTGGATAGTTTGATATATTTCGAATCCTTTAGGCTAATTTCGAATACGGACATAGTTTTATTCAGCTCGTTTAGTCTTTTCGTGAGTTCTGCTGGGGTTTGGAAAGATTTCAGGCGAATCTCCATGGAATTAATCTCCTCTTTTAGGGAGTCTACTAGTCTGGTCGCTGTTTTTATGATCAGAACTAGCCAGTCTCTAGTACAGTGCCAAGATATTTGTGACCAGTCTAGTTTGTAACACAACTGGTGCTCATGTAAAGCGCTCTGATACCTTTGGGTCGAGTTTGTGCTATATAAACCTCCCCCCTCAAAAAAGGCAATTTAAGCAGCAGGATAGCTGCAGCTAGGTGCCCCACGCCAACTTAGTTGTATGGTTCCCGTACCCTCAGTTTACTCCGCTCATTTGTGTTCTCTGCACCTCTGTTTTCTCTTCCTTTCCTTAACATTTCTACCCACTTACCTGCATTGCTTAGAAGAAGGCTGGGTGAATTTCTAGCACTACGTATGTGTGCTTATTGCTATATCCAGATTTGATGTCACTCTGGCATGGGCGTTATCACTGCTGTTCTCCACTCTTTGAGAGAGAGAGAGAGAGAGAGAGAGAGAGCTTAATTTGAGCCAGTGGTTTCTCTGGCTTGGTACCGGCACTTAAATGTCAACAACGGCATTTGTGACAGTCTGCCATAAGGTGGCACTCTCTATATACATTAAAATGACTGTTACCTGCTGTTGAATACATTCTCATAGCTTTGGAGGCCTCAAAAAGTCTGAATTGCCACACTTTTAGGAGTGTTATGGTTAGTAGTTGTGTTGCTACTGTAATTGGCAGCATAGCAGGGGCAGTGTGTGGTGCAAGCTGCAGTGGCCTCCTAACGAGAGCCCTGGCACTTATTTTTTTACAAATTAAGAACTGGACAAAGAGACGAGAGAGAGAGAAAACATGTGCAAGACTGCACTCCGTGAGACAAACTTCCAATTTCAGTATGTTTATCCCCCCTGCTTTCTTCCTAAGACGGGGACCCGGAGGGTCGGCCGAGCAAGGGGGAGAGGCCTCCTGGCGAGGGCCCTCTCCGGTAATCGTACGGACAAGTAACTTCCCCCCCACAGATGGACACCACACCAAGATAGGTTACGTATATTTTTATAGGTATTCTTACGCAGATTAACTTGGCGATACAGTGGGGACCAGGATTCGAGGATCCCGTCAATTCTAGTCTCTTTGGGGAAAAGGGGTAGCGGGACAGTCTGAGTACCGGTCCGGTACGAGGGCAGCCGGGGTGGAGCTCACAATCCTCGAGCTGGAGGGTTCGCAAGGAGGGGCCGCGGCAGCGCCAGTAGGCCTTCAAGATGGTTCACGACGAGGATGGGCCGCGGCAGCGCCAGCAGGTCTTCAAGATGGTTCCCGAAGAGGATGAGCCGCGGCAGCGCCAGCAGGCCTTCAAGATGGTTTTATGGCGAGGATGAGCCGCGGCAGCGCCAGCAGGCCTTCACGATGGTTTACGACGAGGATGAGCCGCGGCAGCGCCAGCAGGCCTTCAAAGGTGGTTCATGAAGAGGAGCCGCGGCAGCGCCAGCAGGCCTCCAAGGATGAGTTTGTCTCGGTGTCTCTCGACTCCAGGATACAACTGTCTTCCTGCTCTGGAGCTGCCCCAGTTATAGGTCTGGCGCCCTTTGATGTCCGGACCCTCGCACTTGGAGGTCGGGAGGTCCGGGATGAGGGAGTCCAGACACCCAGCAGGGGGGTGGAGCCAGTGCCCAGGGAGGCCGAGGGTGATCGAAACCGGGCGGAGGGGAGCCATCGACACTCCTTCGCCCATTGACTTGCCAAGTGGTCTCTCTACCCCCTGGGTGGATGGTGGTGCCTCGATGTCGGGGCTTGGCTGGGCCCGAGGCCGAGGGCGACCCGAGGCCACGAGGCCTGGTCGTGGAGTGCCCAAAATGGCGGCTGGGCTGGAGGCAGTGGTTCGGGAAGGGACCCGGCCCAGCCGAGACTGTTGTGTTCATGAGCCAGGGTTCCGTCGGGAACGGGTCGCGGGTTGACCCGACGGGTTGCAGGAGTTGTTCTTGTCCGGGAAACAGGGGTCCGCGACCCGCCATGCGGGGAGGGGTCGGGCATGCCACGAGGCCTGTCCAACATGCGTCCCCCCCAGCTGAAGGCAGGGAGAGTCACCAATCCTCTTGGCTAATCTCCTCGCCGAGGCGGAAGAAGCGGGACAGGCCGTCTGCGTTGATGTGGTCTTGGCCGGGGCGATGCTCCACAGTGAAGTCCATCCCTTGCAGGGAGATGGACCAACGTAACAGCTTCGGATTCTCTCCCCGCATCTGCATCAGCCATTGCAGGGGTCGGTGGTCTGTTTGTACCCGGAAGTGGGTACCGAAGAGATAGGGCCGGAGCTTCTTGAGGGCCCATACCACGGCGAAGGCCTCTCGCTCTATGGTGCTCCAGCGCTGTTCTCGGGCCAGCAGGCGTCGGCTGATGAAGGCCACTGGCTGATCAACTCCCTCGGTGTTGAGTTGGGAGAGGACGGCCCCAACGCCATGATCGGAGGCATCCGTCTGTACTATGAATTCCCGGCTGTAGTCGGGGGCTTGGAGCACGGGGGCGGTGCACATGGCTGACTTGAGTTTCTCAAAGGCCGCCTGACATTCGGGAGTCCAGTGGACTTTCTGGGGGTTCTTTTTGGACGTGAGTTCTGTGAGGGGCCCCACAATGCTGCCATAGTCCTTTACGAAGCGCCGGTAGTACCCGGTGAGCCCCAGGAAGGCTCGGACCTCTGTTTGGGTGACCGGGGGCTCCCAGGCTTGAATGGCGGCGATCTTGAGTTGGAGGGGGGCCACCAGGCCACTTCCCACCTGGTGCCCCAGGTAGGTCACGGACCCTTGGCCGATCTGGCATTTGCTTGCCTTGATGGTTAGCCCGGCGTGCGGGAGGGCGTTCAGGACCTCCCGGAGGTGGTGGAGGTGTTCTGTCCAGTGGCGGCTGTACACGGCAATATCGTCCAGATAGGCGACGCTGAATTCCTCCAGACCCGCCAGGACTTTGTTCACGAGTCTCTGGAAGGTGGCGGGGGCGTTTTTCATTCCGAAGGGCATCACCTTGAAGTGGTAGTGGCCATCCGGGGTGGAGAAGGCGGAGCGCTCCTGGGCACCGGGAGTGAGGCCGATCTGCCAATAGCCCGCTGTCAAATCAAAGATGCTCAGGTAGCGGGCGGCCCCATGCGGTCGATTAGCTCATCTGCCCGGGGGATGGGGTGAGCGTCGGTCCTGGTGACGGCGTTCAGACCCCGATAGTCTACACAAAACTTGAGCTCGGGGGCGATGCCCGGGGCGGCGGCCTTGGGGACCAGTACGACCGGGCTGGCCCAGGGGCTGTCAGAAGGCTCGATCACTCCTAGAGCCAGCATCTTGGAGACTTCCGACTGGATGCAGGCGCGTACTCGATCAGGTACCCGGTACGCCCTGTGTCGGATGGGGGGGCTATCCCCAGTGTCAACATCGTGGAGGCACCAGGGGGTGACCCCCGGGATGAGGGAGAATAGGTCGGCAAATTGTAGTAGCAGGTCTTGGCAGTCTTTGCGTTGCGCTGGGGACAGGGCATCGGAGAGGTGGACTCCTTCCACGGATCCGTCTTTTTCGAGTGTCTTCAGGAGATCGGGGAGGGGCTCGGAGTCCTCTTCAGCCCCACTGTCGGTAGCCATCAGGAGGCTGAGTTCAGAGAGTACAAAGTGGGGCTTAAGTCTGTTGGCGTGAAGGACATGTAGAGGGTTCCGGGGTGACTCCAGGTCTACCAGGTAGGTGACGGGGCCCTTGCGCTCCACCACTTTGAAGGGTCCCGTCCATTTGTCCTGGAGGGCGCAAGGTTCAACCGGGGACATCACCCAGACCTGTTGTCCCGGCTTGAACTCGATGGACGAGGCATTCTGATCATACCAGCGCTTCATGTCCTCTTGGCTGGCTTCGAGGTTGGCCTTGGCAAGTTCCCTGAACCGCCGGGTCTGGTTCCGGAGAGCCAAGAGGTACTTGTACAAATCAGGGGGAGTCTTCGGAGGAGCTACCTCCCACCCTTCTTTGATCAGGCTGAGGGGGCCCCGGACAGGGTGCCCATACAAGAGTTCGAACGGACTGAAGCCCAGGGATTTCTGGGGGACCTCCCTGTAAGCGAACAGGAGGCACGGGAGCAGCACGTCCCATTGGCGACGTAGGGGCTCTTCCAGGCCCATGATCATCCCCTTGAGTGTGCGGTTGAATCGTTCTACTAGTCCGTTCCCTTGCGGGTGATAAGGGGTCGTGAATTTGTAGGTGACCCCGCACTGTTGCCACAGGGACTTCATGTACTTGGAGATGAAGTTCGTGCCCCTGTCACTGATGACTTCTCGGGGGAAGCCCACCCACGAGAAGATCCCCATCAAGGCTCGGCCCACCACGGGCGCTGTCACGGTCCGGAGCGGTACGGCTTCGGGGTAGCGGGTGGCATGGTCTACCAGGACAAGTATGAACCGGTGACCCTGCGCTGTTCGGGGCTCCAGGGGCCCCACAATGTCTATTCCCACCTGCTCAAAGGGAGTGGTGACGATGGGAAAGGGTTGCAGGGGGACCTTAAGTTTTCGGCCGCTCTTCCCGCTGGCCTGGCAGGTGGGGCAGGCCTGGCAGTGGTTCGTTACATCGTTCCGCATCTTTGGCCAGTGGAAGTGGGTCACCAGGCGGCTGTACGTCTTGTCCTGCCCCAGGTGTCCGGCGCATCGTGTGCCAGGTTCAAGAGGAAGTCTCTGAATCGGAGGGGGACCACCAGCACCCAGCTGGCTCCCAGCTCGGCGATCTTTTGCTCACTGTAGAGCAGCCCGTTGTCCCAGTAAATCCAGTGGGCCCCCGAGGCATCCCCTGCGCTCTGGGCTATGGCTTGTTGTCGGAGGCCCTCGAGGGAGGGACACGCTCTTTGTTCCTGACGGAACTGCTCCTGAGTGGGGCCACCCTCTTGGCGCCACTGGGCCAGCTCCGGGATGTCTTGGAGCTGGTCCTGTTCTTCGTTGCTGAGCCCTAGAGGACCAGGCTCAGGGGTGGTTTCTTCTGCGACGATCGGTGGAGGAGGTTCGGGCCACTCCTGTTCTTCTGGGCTGGAGATGGCGCGGGCGGCCATGGATCGGGTCGTTACACAGACCCATTCCGGGAGTCCAAGCATCCCCAGGTGCTCTCTTCGCTCAACGGCTGACCAGGGCGAGCTCTTGAGGTCGTTCCCCAGAAGGCAGTCCACCGGGGCATCGTTGCGGACAGTCACTTTTAGCATGCCGGACACCCCCCCCCACTCGAAGGGGACGCGGGCCATCTGGCACAGGCTTTCGGAGTTGTCTGCCGACCGTACTGGACAAAGTACATTGGGTAGGATTTGGTCGGGGGTCACCAGATGGCAGCGGACTGCGGTCACACTGGCCCCGGTGTCACGGAGGGCTTCAGCCCGGCGTCCATTGATGGTGACCCACTGGCTGTACTTCTGCGTGTTAGCAGGAATAGGTGCTCGCGGGACCATGCCCCTCTCCCCTAGACAGACCAGGGACATGGCGGCTGGCTCCCACTCGGGCTGATATTGCTCGCACTCTTCGGCTTCTTCGTGGCCTGGCTCTTCTCCCAGGGCGACGGCGGTGATCTGGCGGTTCATGGGGCTCTGATTTTTCGGGCAGTTGGGATCATTGGCGTAGTGGCCGGGTCGCTGGCATTTGTGGCAGGTGACGTTGGAGCGGAATCCGGGCCGTGTTGGAGGGCTTCCTATTCCGGCCGGGGGCGGGGGATTGCTAGTGGGGGGCACCGTGAAGGTGTCCCGGCCCCGACCCTGGCCTCCTCCTCCCCCCCGGGGGCGGTGGGGCCCCTGGGAGGCTCTGTTCTGTTCGCTGGACCAGCTCCGAGGGACCCGCGTGCTCTCCCATCGGTCTGCTTCGATGGCGAGTTTCTGAGGTTCGGTCAGCTTACTATCGAGGAGGTGCTGCCTCAGTTCTATGAAACAATTATTGGAGAGGTGCTCCCACACAATAAGGTTGAATAATTGCTCGTAGGTGGTGACCTGGCTGCCCTTGATCCAGCTCTCGAAGGCTCTGCTAAAAAAGTTTACGTACTCCACCCAGGTGGTACCGGGAATTCTCTTACAGTCTCGAAATCGCTGCCGGTACATCTCGGGCGTGAGCCCATAGCGAGTGAGGAGGGCGGCCTTCATGTGGTCGTAGGATGTCATCTCGTGGTCGGGGAGTTGCAGCAGGGCATCTCTTCCTTCGTTGACAAATTTTCCCCATAACCCGGCTCCCCAGTCGCTCCGCGGAATTCGGTGGGAGGTCATGGCCACCTCTTAGGCCTTAAACCATTGCTGGATATCATCGTTCTGGTAGTATTCCCGGACGACATCCTTGGGGATGTGGACTTTGGGATCCGCAGGGGACGCGGGACTCTGGTTCCCGGGAACGCCGAGGTCTTTGTTTTGCCGTCGAATTTCGAGTTCTTTTAAATTCCGCTCATGCTCGTATGCTAGTCTCTTTTCTTCCAGCTCCCTCTGGCTCTTTTTCTCTTCTCGTTCTTCCCTGATCCGCAAGTGTTCGAGGGTTATTTTCTGTTCTGCCAGCTTGAGTTCTCCGTCTAAGCGGAGTCGAGCCAGCTCCAACTCGTGGAGCCGGCTTTTCTCCCGTTCTTGGGCCTCTTCGGACGAGAGGCCCGCTCTTCTTCCTTCCACGGGGGTGGTACTTGTTTCTTCGGTCTCGAGGCTTTGATTTTGGGGTGGGGGCGTTTCTGTCTCCACCCAAGATTCCAAGGCATGCTTGAGGTCATCTTTTGTGCTCAGTCCCGTGGTAGCAATGCCCAAATCTATGCAGAATTGCTTTAGTTCTTTGTGGCTGTATTCTTCCAGCCGTTCCATCTGAAATTTTTCGGTTGTTCCACTCTCTTTTGTCGTCATGGCTGCTGTGTGTCGTGGGGTGAGTTACTCTCTGTACGATTATGCGTCGGCTCGGATCGCGCCGCTGGCCACCAATGTTAGACGGGGACCCGGAGGGTCGGCCGAGCAAGGGGGAGAGGCCTCCTGGCGAGGGCCCTCTCCGGTAATCGTACGGACAAGTAACTTCCCCCCCACAGATGGACACCACACCAAGATAGGTTACGTATATTTTTATAGGTATTCTTACGCAGATTAACTTGGCGATACAGTGGGGACCAGGATTCGAGGATCCCGTCAATTCTAGTCTCTTTGGGGAAAAGGGGTAGCGGGACAGTCTGAGTACCGGTCCGGTACGAGGGCAGCCGGGGTGGAGCTCACAATCCTCGAGCTGGAGGGTTCGCAAGGAGGGGCCGCGGCAGCGCCAGCAGGCCTTCAAGATGGTTCACGACGAGGATGGGCCGCGGCAGCGCCAGCAGGCCTTCAAGATGGTTCCCGAAGAGGATGAGCCGCGGCAGCGCCAGCAGGCCTTCACGATGGTTTACGACGAGGATGAGCCGCGGCAGCGCCAGCAGGCCTTCAAGATGGTTTTATGGCGAGGATGAGCCGCAGCAGCGCCAGCAGGCCTTCACGATGGTTTACGACGAGGATGAGCCGCGGCAGCGCCAGCAGGCCTTCAAAGGTGGTTCACGAAGAGGAGCCACGGCAGTGCCAGCAGGCCTCCAAGGATGAGTTTGTCTCGGTGTCTCTCGACTCCAGGATACAACTGTCTTCCTGCTCTGGAGCTGCCCCAGTTATAGGTCTGGAGCCCTTTGATGTCCGGACCCTCGCACTTGGAGGTCGGGAGGTCCGGGATGAGGGAGTCCAGACACCCAGCAGGGGGGTGGAGCCAGTGCCCAGGGAGGCAGAGGGTGATCGAAACCGGGCGGAGGGGAGCCATCGACACTCCTTCGCCCATTGACTTGCCAAGTGGTCTCTCTACCCCCTGGGTGGATGGTGGTGCCTCGATGTCGGGGCTTGGCTGGGCCCGAGGCCGAGGTCGACCCGAGGCCACGAGGCCTGGTCGTGGAGTGCCCAAAATGGCGGCTGGGCTGGAGGCAGTGGTTCGGGAAGGGACCCGGCCCAGGCGAGACTGTTGTGTTCATGAGCCAGGGTTCCGTCGGGAACGGGTCGTGGGTTGACCCGACGGGTTGCAGGAGTTGTTCTTGTCTGGGAAACAGGGATCCACGACCCGCCATGCGGGGAGGGGTCGGGCATGCCACGAGGCCTGTCCAACACTGCAGGTTTGAGTTCTTTGGAGCACAGGGTTTTCGGTTCGATCCCCGGCTCTGGCGGCAGCTCAGCTCAGCACCATGTGACTCTGGGCACTTAATTTCCACAAAGGCCGCCATCTACTTGAGACCCGTAAGGGTGAGCAGTTCGCACTTTACAAATGCGGATTTACATTTAAGTCTCAGCCCAATGCTTTTATTTTGTGGAGAGTGTGGATTAGCTTTGGGAGACTCATCTAAACCTCCCTTATGACCCTTCCGGCTCATAAAACCACCATGATTTGCTTTATAATTGTGAAAAGGAATAAAGGTGTCAGAAGGGCTGCCTCAGCAGAGCAGTCCATCTGACGCTTTGAAAGTAGCAGCCCTGTTGTGGCTGGGCAGCTGCAAAGGAGTTTCTGGTGGCAAAACCAGTTGGGTTTCATCTCTGGAAAGTCAACACTTCCCCCCACCTCTAAATAAAGTGTGGAATCACAATGTTGGCCATCCACAGATTTATGGCTGATGTTGACCATCTATTAACTTCTAAATATTCTCCATGAGATATGTAATTCCCATGGGAGATAACAAAGACCATGAGGTTTGTAGACCCTTATGACTTAACAAAAAGAGCACAAGGCCTATTTACGAGCCGGTTTGCGTCGTGTTTGCACCACGTAATGTGGTACTTGCACGACACAAACCTTAGTGGGATTTATGAAACCACACAAGGCCACTTTGAATGGCCCTGAGTGGCTCCATGGATCTGAAGTAAAGCAACGCAGCGCAAATCACTCCATTGCTTTACTCTGCTCAATGGACGCATTCCATGCGCATAGCGTGGCTGTTCCCACCCAACTCCCACGGGTTTTTACGCATTTCCAGATTTACCAGAACTAGTAAAGCTGGGAATGTACCATAGAGGCCAGGGCCGCCTAACGAGGAGAAATATTTTTTATTTCTCCTTATTACTTCCACTGCCTCTCAGGATTGTTTTTGTGCAGGGAGGGGCTCCCTCCTGCACAAAAAGCAATCCTGCATGCAATGGAGGCACCCTGTACCGTGGTGCAAGGGTGCCTGCATTGGCGCTAGGCTGCCAAAGGACGCCAGTGAAGGATAAAAGCCAGATATGGTGCAGTCCTGCCCTTTCCCTGTCACGCAGCACAGCCAGATGGCTTCCTGCGCTGCACTGCGTGACATTCTCGTAAATTGCGCTGCAACATTTTTAAATCTTAACAAAGACCAAAAAGTGAAGGTCAATGAAGTGATTGAAGAAAATGAGCTAACAAAGGCAATGAGTTTTAAGCATCTTGGTGTAGCTGACAAAGATGATGAGGTTTGTAGTTCCTGACATAGTCAATAAAGAATATATTGTAGAGCTTTTTTTTTTAGTTTTTGTTTATTGAGTTTCTCAAAGTAACACAGGCCATACATTTACCTGATGTATGGAATGCAACACAAAGGAAATGATTACCTCAGGGGCAACCTGCCACCACCAACCCACATACTTCAGCTCAATAGAAGAAATAGAAATAGAAAAAAAAGCAATCCAACTCCAGCGTCATCATGCGACCTCAGTGGGTGTGGGTGGAAAGTAAGGCAATAACAAGAATCATTCCATTTTCTATATGTGGGATAGCAGGAAGGGGAGGAGTGAAGAGGAAGGTGCAACCACGAAAAGGAGGAGGGGAATACACACCCAACTAACCAAATGCAGAACGTGCTATCTTTAAAAGGTGTCATAGCTTATTTGTCGTTGACTAGTTTTGTAATCTAACTGTTCTTCTCTTAGTAGATAGCAATGATAGTGAGCTTCTTAGTTCGTAATTGACTAAGGAAGGTGATGAGATGTTAGTTTTTAGCTTGTTATATCATGTTATCTCTATAGCTCGCACTAGCATGGCATTGTGGCACTCTAAATGTCTGGAGCCATTGCAGGCTGAACTCTAAGCTTGCTTGGTGTTCTGGGCTCCACACAAATGTGTTGAAAGGTCTATCCAGACATCCTGAAGACACAACCCAACGCAAAGGACTCAAAACCCCCCCAGTAAAGGGTTGTGGGCTCCACACAAATGTGTTGAAAGGTCTATCCAGACGTCCTGAAGACACAACCCAACGCAAAGGACTCCAAGAACCCTCAGTAAAGGGTTGTGGGATCCACACAAATATGCCGAAAGGTCTATCCAGACGTCCTGAAGACACAACCCAACGCAAAGGACTCCAAGAACCCTCAGTAAAGGGTTGTGGGCTCCACACAAATGTGTCGAAAGGTCTATCCAGACGTCCTGAAGACACAACCCAACGCAAAGGACTCAAAAACCCTCAGTAAAGGGTTGTGGGATCCACACAAATATGCCGAAAGGTCTATCCAGACGTCCTGAAGACACAACCCAATGCAAAGGACTCCAAGAACCCTCAGTAAAGGGTTGTGGGCTCCACACAAATGTGTCGAAAGGTCTATCCAGACGTCCTGAAGACACAACCCAACGCAAAGGACTCCAAGAACCCCCAGTAAAGGGTTGTGGGCTACACACAAATGTGTTGAAAGGTCTATCCAGACGTCCTGAAGACACAACCCAACGCAAAGGACTCCAAGAACCCTCAGTAAAGGGTTGTGGGCTCCACACAAATGTGTCGAAAGGTCTATCCAGACGTCCTGAAGACACAACCCAACGCAAAGGACTCAAAAAACCCCCAGTAAAGGGTTGTGCGCTCCACACAAATGTGTCGAAAGGTCTATCCAGACGTCCTGAAGACACAACCCAACGCAAAGGACTCCAAGAACCCTCAGTAAAGGGTTGTGGGATCCACACAAATATGCTGAAAGGTCTATCCAGACGTCCTGAAGACACAACCCAACGCAAAGGACTCCAAGAACCCTCAGTAAAGGGTTGTGGGCTCCACACAAATGTGTTGAAAGGTCTATCCAGACGTCCTGAAGACACAACCCAACGCAAAGGACTCCAAGAACCCCCAGTAAAGGGTTGTGGGCTACACACAAATGTGTTGAAAGGTCTATCCAGACATCCTGAAAACACAAACAAACGCAAAGGACTCCAAGAACCCTCAGTAAAAGGTTGTGGGCTCCACACAAATGTGTTGAAAGGTCTATCCAGACGTCCTGAAGACACAACCCAATGCAAAGGACTCCAAGAACCCTCAGTAAAGGGTTGTGGGATCCACACAAATGTGTTGAAAGGTCTATCCACACGTCCTGAAGACACAACCCAACGCAAAGGACTCCAAGAACCCTCAGTAAAGGGTTGTGGGCTCCATACAAATGTGTTGAAAGGTCTATCCAGACGTCCTGAAGACACAACCCAACGCAAAGGACTCCAAGAACCCTCAGTAAAGGGTTGTGGGCTACACACAAATGTGTTGAAAGGTCTATCCAGACACCCTGAAAACACAAACAAACGCAAAGGACTCCAAGAACCCTCAGTAAAAGGTTGTGGGCTCCACACAAATGTGTTGAAAGGTCTATCCAGACGTCCTGAAGACACAACCCAACGCAAAGGACTCCAAGAACCCTCAGTAAAGGGTTGTGGGCTCCATACAAATGTGTTGAAAGGTCTATCCAGACACCCTGAAGACACAACCCAACGCAAAGGACTCCAAGAACCCCCAGTAAAGGGTTGTGGGCTACACACAAATGTGTTGAAAGGTCTATCCAGACATCCTGAAAACACAAACAAACGCAAAGGACTCCAAGAACCCTCAGTAAAAGGTTGTGGGCTCCACACAAATGTGTTGAAAGGTCTATCCAGACGTCCTGAAGACACAACCCAACGCAAAGGACTCCAAGAACCCTCAGTAAAGGGTTGTGGGATCCACACAAATGTGTTGAAAGGTCTATCCAGACGTCCTGAAGACACAACCCAACGCAAAGGACTCCAAGAACCCCCAGTAAAGGGTTGTGGGCTACACACAAATGTGTTGAAAGGTCTATCCAGACATCCTGAAAACACAAACAAACGCAAAGGACTCCAAGAACCCTCAGTAAAAGGTTGTGGGCTCCACACAAATGTGTTGAAAGGTCTATCCAGACGTCCTGAAGACACAACCCAACGCAAAGGACTCCAAGAACCCTCAGTAAAGGGTTGTGGGATCCACACAAATGTGTTGAAAGGTCTATCCAGACGTCCTGAAGACACAACCCAACGCAAAGGACTCCAAGAACCCTCAGTAAAGGGTTGTGGGCTCCATACAAATGTGTTGAAAGGTCTATCCAGACGTCCTGAAGACACAACCCAACGCAAAGGACTCAAAAACCCTCAGTAAAGGGTTGTGGGATCCACACAAATGTGTTGAAAGGTCTATCCAGACGTCCTGAAGACACAACCCAACGCAAAGGACTCCAAGAACCCTCAGTAAAGGGTTGTGGGCTCCATACAAATGTGTTGAAAGGTCTATCCAGACGTCCTGAAGACACAACCCAACGCAAAGGACTCAAAAACCCTCAGTAAAGGGTTGTGGGATCCACACAAATATGCCGAAAGGTCTATCCAGACGTCCTGAAGACACAACCCAACGCAAAGGACTCCAATAACCCTCAGTAAAGGGTTGTGGGCTCCACACAAATGTGTCGAAAGGTCTATCCAGACGTCCTGAAGACACAACCCAACGCAAAGGACTCCAATAACCCCCAGTAAAGGGTTGTGGGCTACACACAAATGTGTTGAAAGGTCTATCCAGACGTCCTGAAGACACAACCCAACGCAAAGGACTCCAAGAACCCTCAGTAAAGGGTTGTGGGCTCCACACAAATGTGTCGAAAGGTCTATCCAGACGTCCTGAAGACACAACCCAACGTAAAGGACTCAAAAAACCCCCAGTAAAGGGTTGTGCGCTCCACACAAATGTGTTGAAAGGTCTATCCAGACGTCCTGAAGACACAACCCAACGCAAAGGACTCCAAGAACCCTCAGTAAAGGGTTGTGGGCTCCACACAAATGTGTTGAAAGGTCTATCCAGACGTCCTGAAGACACAACCCAACGCAAAGGACTCCAAGAACCCCCAGTAAAGGGTTGTGGGCTACACACAAATGTGTTGAAAGGTCTATCCAGACATCCTGAAAACACAAACAAACGCAAAGGACTCCAAGAACCCTCAGTAAAAGGTTGTGGGCTCCACACAAATGTGTTGAAAGGTCTATCCAGACGTCCTGAAGACACAACCCAACGCAAAGGACTCCAAGAACCCTCAGTAAAGGGTTGTGGGATCCACACAAATGTGTTGAAAGGTCTATCCAGACGTCCTGAAGACACAACCCAACGCAAAGGACTCCAAGAACCCTCAGTAAAGGGTTGTGGGCTCCATACAAATGTGTTGAAAGGTCTATCCAGACGTCCTGAAGACACAACGCAACGCAAAGGACTCCAAGAACCCTCAGTAAAGGGTTGTGGGCTACACACAAATGTGTTGAAAGGTCTATCCAGACACCCTGAAAACACAAACAAACGCAAAGGACTCCAAGAACCCTCAGTAAAAGGTTGTGGGCTCCACACAAATGTGTTGAAAGGTCTATCCAGACGTCCTGAAGACACAACCCAACGCAAAGGACTCCAAGAACCCTCAGTAAAGGGTTGTGGGCTCCATACAAATGTGTTGAAAGGTCTATCCAGACACCCTGAAGACACAACCCAACGCAAAGGACTCCAAGAACCCTCAGTAAAGGGTTGTGGGCTCCATACAAATGTGTTGAAAGGTCTATCCAGACACCCTGAAGACACAACCCAATGCAAAGGACTCCAAGAACCCTCAGTAAAGGGTTGTGGGCTCCATACAAATGAGTTGAAAGGTCTATCCAGACACCCTGAAGACACAACCCAATGCAAAGGACTCCAAGAACCCTCAGTAAAGGGTTGTGGGCTCCACACAAATGTGTTGAAAGGGTCCTGATGACACAACCAAACGCAAAGGACTCCAAGAACCCTCAGTAAAGGGTTGTGGGATCCACACAAATGTGTTGAAAGGTCTATCCAGACGTTCTGAAGACACAACCCAACGCAAAGGACTCCAAGAACCCTCAGTAAAGGGTTGTGGGCTCCACACAAATGTGTCGAACGGTCTATCCAGACGTCCTGAAGACACAACCCAACGCAAAGAACTCCAAGAACCCCCAGTAAAGGGTTGTGGGCTCCACACAAATGTGTCGAAAGGTCTATCCAGACGTCCTGAAGACACAACCCAACGCAAAGGACTCCAAGAACCCCCAGTAAAGGGTTGTGAGCTCCACACAAATGTGTCGAAAGGTCTATCCAGACGTCCTGAAGACACAACCCAACGCAAAGGACTCCAAGAACCCCCAGTAAAGGGTTGTGGGCTCCATACAAATGTGTTGAAAGGTCTATCCAGAAGTCCTGAAGACACAACCCAACGCAAAGGACTCCAAAAACCCCCAGTAAAGGGTTGTGGGCTCCACACAAATGTGTTGAAAGGTCATCCAGACATCCTGAAGACACAACCCAACGCATATGACTCCAAGAACCCCCAGTAAAGGGTTGTGGGCTCCACACAAATGTGTTGAAAGGTCTATCCAGACATCCTGAAGGCACAACCCAACCCAAAGGAATCGAATAATCCTCTGTAAAGGGGCTATGGGCTCCACACAAAAAGTGCTGAAAGGCACAACCTAAAGGGAAACCACAGAACCTCAGTACATGCTGCATGAGGGCCATTCAGAAGTCCTAAAGGTAAAACCTAACCCAAAGGAATCCCCAGTGTTCATGGTCTGTCAAAAAGACAACCCAAACACCTCAGTAAAGGATGTAAGATATCAACAAGAAGCAATATGCCTGTTCGAACCTGGGAGCTGAAAGTGACAGAGGGCCCGATTCACAGAATGAACTTAAGTCTCAATCCTAAACTTACTACTATTTTGGTATTCACAGAATGCACTTACAACTTTTGGCATTCACAGAATGAACTTACTACTTTTGTCATTCACAGAATGAACGTAAGACTCAATCCTAAACTTACTACTATTTTGGTATTCACAGAATGCACTTACTACTTTTGGCATTCACAGAATGAACTTACTACTTTTGTCATTCACGGAATGAACGTAAGACTCAATCCTAAACTTACTACTATTTTGGTATTCACAGAATGCACTTACTACTTTTGGTATTCACAGAAGTTAGGATTTTGTCTTACGTTTGTTTTAAGACAAACTTAAGACAGACTTAAGACAGCCTCAAGTTAGGATTTTGTCTTAAGTCTGTCAGAAGTCTGTCTTAAGTTTGTCTTAAGTCTGTCTTAAGTTTGTCTTAAGACAAACTTAAGACAAAATCCTAACTTCTGTGAATACCAAAAGTAGTAAGTGCATTCTGTGAATACCAAAATAGTAGTAAGTTTAGGATTGAGTCTTAAATTCATTCTGTGAATCGGGCCCAGAGATATCCATCTGTCACCTGAAGGAGGAATAGAAGTCAGCAGAAACAGGAGAGGGAAACTCGGGTTTCCAAAGAAAGGTAAGGGGTGATGTGAAGTTTGCAGGCCATAATCTCCTTCTTAGCCCTAACATGCCCATAAGAAAAAGTAGCAACAGAAAGTCACCCATCACACCTTCGTCCTTTATCTGCCTCCTGGGCTTGACTGGGAGGGTGGTTACAAAAAGGTAAGAGGAGGATGGAGGGACCAACTCAGGTTGCTGCAGGGATGGAGAGAACCAACGTGTAGAACAGATGGAAAAACCAGGGGGAGGGGGCAAGCTAATACGGTGGCCTTGGTCACACTTATTGATTAAGTGAGAACGAGCCATTCCAGTGCCTGGATTAATGGCAGCAGAAAAACACTCTCAAGATTGTGAAAATCAATACAAACATTACTTAAAGCTTTTTATCAACACACATATACATATATATTACTAAGTGTGATATACATATAAAATTATATAATATATATATATAATCCATACTAATATAATAAAGAGAGAGCCCAAACCTTTGAGGCGGGTAATCTCAAGAACCACAGCACCAAATACAACACCCAATACAGCGTTGGAAAGAGCAGTTGCAGCAGAAGGACATAGGCTATGCAGACGCCCACCATATACATTTAAAAGGTAAAAGAACTGTGCCAGCAAAGTAGTCCCTTGTGGGCGTGTCTGCGTTGTGCTGTGGGCGTGTGCTGGGGGCGTGACAAACGCTGGGGGCTTGTGGTACGTTCCGCCCTTCATGCCATGTCTCATATCGTGTGCTAATCCCACCCTGCTCCCTTTAAATACCCCTGCACCCCATAATTATAACCCAACCTTACTCCTTAAAATACCCCAACACCCTTAAACACTAACCCATCTTAACCCTATAAATATACCCTGTACCCCAAAACCCAAACCTACCCCTAAACCCTATAATACCCCTGTCCACCAAAACCCAAACCTTGCCCTGAACCCTTAAAATACCCCTGTACCCCAAAACCCAATCCTACCCCTGAACCCTAAAAATACCCCTGTACCCCAAAACCCAAACCTAGCCCTGAACTCTAAAAATAACCCTGTACCCCAAAACCCAAACCTAGCCCTGAACCCTAAAAATACCCCTATACCCCAAAACCCTAACCTAGCCCTGAACCCTAAAAATACCCCTGTACCCCAAAACCCACACCTATCCCTAAACCCTAAAACTACCCCTGTACCCCATAACCCAAAACTATATCTGAACCCTTAAAATACCCAAACACCCCAAAACATATACCTCAGTACCCCAAAACATATACCCCTATACCCATACTTACCTTATCCAAACATTAAAAAAAAAACATGCTTTTACCATTCATGCATTTACAACGAATTTCGTTGTAAATGTATGCATGGTAAAAGCATATAAAATGTAATGCCATGCGTTATAATTGCATTGTGGAGTCATGGTACTTTCGTAATGAAAGTATGCGGAGTGATGGTATGCGGAAAGAAAGTTGCGGAATAATGGGTGTTTACCCTCCCCCGGTAAGTACATTGGTGGCACCGCGGCCCACATCTCCAGCAACATACTCATATTTTTCACCACCCATTTGAAAAATGCACTTGTCTGTCATTGATGGCCAGCACCGACATACACTTTTAGACACACCTCCCGCCACAAGTTCTAGAATTGCGAACTTTAGAGTTGGGGAGCTACGTTCGAATCTCGGCATCAGCTCAACATCCTGTGATTCCAGGCAAATCGCTTTGTCTCCCCGTGCCTACCACAAATGAATATGTTCTTCTGTAATGTAAATTGTGCTCATGCCATGTTGTCGAGTTTGCGCTATATAATATTGCAAGGAAAAATAAAGTAGGGAAACTCGAGTTCACACACTACTGAACGCGCACTCTTAAGTGCGTCAGCAGTGCACTGTGAATCGGAGCGTTTCACAGGCCTGTCACAGATAAGAAATGCTATCAAAACGAAATCCTACAAAACAATATACTACTGGCCGGCAACAATTCATACCTGGACAAAGTCGGGACGGGCTGCTAGTATATATATATATATATATATATATATATATATATATATATATATATATATATATATATATATATATATATATATATATATATATATATATATATATATATATATATATAAATCTATATATATATATATATATATATATATGTATATATATATATATGTGTATATATATATATATATATAATAGATATATATATATATATATATATATATATATATATATATATATATATATATATATATATATACTTACCTGCAAAATACTTACATTTTCGCTGGAAAGGCATATGCCTTGTAATGACTGCATTCTAAAGGCATGCGTGGTAATAGCATATGTGGTTCCGTCATACAGCCTTTTAATACTTTTTGTGAATTGTCCTGTAAGTGTAGGTATAGAGTGCCAGAGGACAGATGAAGAGAGGTGCGGAATGGGAACACCATGATAAAGCAAAGAGGAACTGCTGACACAGCATGATTTCTGACAACACAAGACCAACAAGGTAGGAGAAGGAAACAAAACATGACCAGGGAAATGGGGGCAGCAGCCCATAAGCTTTATTAGGGAAGCAGAAGTCAGGAGTTGCATTGCGGCCGTAGCACATCCAGAACATTGGTTGCTCAGCTGCCGGGGAGCACAGGAAGTGCGGTCACTGAGTAGCAACAGAAGCTGTACGAGTGAGTGGTCGACAGGACTTTCTTCAGAATGCATCAAACAAGCAAAGGCGGCCCAGACTTCTAGTAAACTTTGTAACTCTTAATATATATAGAATGGATGTATGACATTACAATGCATACTTTTACAACGCCTACCTTTACAACGCATTCTTTACACCGCAACATCCATTACAACGCATACCATTACAACGCATGCCATTACAACAAATTCTTTGAAACTACCTTTACAACACATTCCACTACAACGCATACTACATTCACAACGCATACCATTACAACGCATAACATTACATAGCATGTAAGGTAAGTATTGGATAGTGTAGGGGTAAAAATTACTATTCTAACTCCAGGGGGTGCAACAGTAGGGTAAGTGTTGGATAGTATAGGGGTTAAAATTACTATTCTAACTCCAGGGGGTGCAAGAGTAGGGTAAGTGTTGGATAGTGTAGGGGTAAAAATTACTATTCTAACTCCAGGGGGTGCAACAGTCGGGTAAGTGTTGGATAGTGTAAGGGTACTAGGTGTTGTAATGCTATGCGTTGTAATGGTATGCGTTGTAATGACTGCGTTGTAATGGCATGCGTTGTAGTGGTGTGCGTTGTAGTGTCATGCGTTGTAATGGTTGCGTTGTAAATGCATGCATTGTAATGGATGTTGCGTTGTAAAAGTTTCGTTGCAATGGTAGTGCGTTGTAAAAGTTGCGTTGTAAAGCTTGTTTCCCATATAGAAGTAGTAACACTGGATCTCAAGGAATCTGGGTTAATATTCAATCTATCCAACAGTGATTCCTTCAGTATACATAAGGCATATAATAAGTGATTCCAATTTAACGGCGTTAGTGAATATTATATTTACTACAGGAACCAACAAAAATGAAGAGCTAGATATCCCTTAATGCGAGTAAGAAAATAAACTGTGTAGCTGCTAATGCAGGCCAAGGACATAAGCACTGCAGTCACGGAAATTAACACTATAGTCCTTAATGTAGCTGTAGTCCTTAATGTAGACAAGACAACAAGCATGGGAAAAACCAATAGGTTTCGCCTATGCAATTATTTTTGGCTTTGTCAATGTGTTTTTTTACATGTTGCACAGCAGTATGCAGCATGGCGGCATACAATAAAAGTTCTGTTTTTGTTTTAGGCCATGTTGCAGAGTAGCCTGCGCTGCTGTGCAATATGTCTAAAAGCAGCACTGAGGTTGGAGGGAGTCAAGCAACACAAGGGGGGAGGGTGGTAAACATAACACAGAGCTGGAGGAGGGTGAAGGGGTCGGTTGAAATAGGGGGTGGGTGAAACAATGGAAAGCTGAAGAAAGGGGTGTAGGTTACAAACAATGGTGAATGAGAAGTTTCAAAACAAAAGAGAGCGGTATGGGTTAAAAACAAAAGAGAGTGGGGCCGATTCACAGAACTAAATTAAGACAAAATCTTAAACATACTACTTTTGGTATTCACAGAAGGCATTTAGTAGTAGCAAAGTTAGGATTTTGTCTTAAATTTGACTTAAGACAAACTTAAGACAAAATTAAGACATACTTAAGAAAAACTTAAGACAATCTTTAGACAGACTTAAGACAGACTTAGGACAATCTTAAGACAGACTTAAGACAGACTTAGGACAATCTTAAGACAGACTTAAGACAGACTTAAGACAGACTTAAGACAAACTTAAGACAAAATCCTAACTTAAGTTTGTCTTAATTCTGTCTTAAGTTTGTCTTAAGTCTGTCTTAAGTCTTTCTTAAGTTTGTCTTAAGTCAAACTTAAGACAAAATCCTAACTTTAATACTACTAAATGCCTTCTGTAAATACCAAAAGTAGTAAGTTTAGGATTGTGTCTTAAGTTAGTTCTGTGAATCGGGCCCAGTAAGAGGAGGGGTGGGCGGAATAAAAACAATGGCGTGAGTGGGAGCTGGGCTGGGGTGAGATCACAATAATGGAAAGCAGGAGGAGGGTGGGGAATATATTTAAAGTCAATGGAGGGTGGGAGGAGAGTGCATGTCGAAAATTTTAAAAAACAGTCCCTCTCGGAGCCTGCAGCCAGTGGGATGGTACTAGCCGCCGACAGGACGCTGTACTTGATCCATGCTCCATAGCAAGGACACATGGCAAAACCCCAGGAGGAAGCTGAGGCAGAGACTCTGACCAATGAGAATCAAGAAAATGAGAGCCAACCAATGGTAAGTAATGGTAAGTGACGGGTGGACTCCTTGCCCGTTTTAAGATTTTTCTTTATTTATAAGAGATTTTGCAAGCACAGGCCAAGCAATGTACAGGTAAAACTTAATAAACAATGTAGTCCTTAATGTAGTTATCAAAATAAACACTGTAGTCCTTAATGTAGTTAAGGAAGTAAACATTGTAGTCCTTAACCCTTTCGATGCTGATGACGAGCTCAGCTCGTCATGATGCACAGTTGAGCTGTGCTTATGACGAGCTGAGCTCGTCATGAATATAGCCTAAGAGTAATTTCCAGCACAGGGGGGGAAAACGCCTAGCAGCCAAGGTGTTAAAGTAACCACCAAATAAAAACTGTAGTCCTTAACGTAGCAAAGGAATTAAACGCTGTAGTCCTTGTTGAAGGAAGGGAAATAAACACTGTAGTTCCTATACTACCCATGGAAATAAACAGTGTAGTCCTTAATGAAGCCACAGAAATAAACACGGTAGTCCGTAACCTAGCGAAGGAAATTAACACTGTAGTCCTGTAGCAAAGGAAGTAAACACTGTAGTTATTATCAAGCAAAGGAAATAAACACTGTAGTCCTTAAAGTAGTAAAGGAAGTAAATACTGTAGTCAGGTGCAGCTCCTCCATTTGATTGGAGAATCATTGCCCCGGTATAGAGTCAAAATATCGAGTTTTTTATTTCGAATTACATTAATATCGATTAAAAATATAGAATGGACATAATATTGACTGGACAGAATATAGACTACAAAAATATCGACTAGAATAGGATTAATATCGATTCTAAAATATAGAATGGACAAAATATCGAATGGACAGAATATAGACAACAAAAATATCGAATTAGAGGTAAGTAAGTTAATATACATTTTTAAAGTGTTTTTTATGTTACTATATGTGTGAAAAGTGTATATTTATTTTATAATTTATTTTAATTAATGAATTTTATGGTATTTTATTTTTGCGTAATATAAATCAGTAGCGGGTTGTGGGTTTATAGGGGAATAGGGTGGGAAGTCATTTAATTATAATTAATTAAATATGTTAATTTATTTATTGGTATTTATTTTGAATTAATTGTTAATTAATTATTAATTGGTAATTATTTAAAATTTAATTGGTAATTCATTTTAATTAATTGATTAATTGATAATTATGTTAATTATAATGTAAATGTAAATGTAAACAGGTATTTATAGAGCCCAAAACTGTCGCTCCGGAAGGAGCATCCTGGCGCTAGAAAAGTAGCTTCCATGAGATATCCGGAAAAGTGCTAAATGGCAGCAAACACATATGAGTCTGGCAGATTATATATCCAGGTTTTAAGTTTCTTTCTGAAGGCCCCTTCAGTGTGTTGCATTCTGAGGTCATTTGGCATAGCATTCCAGGCTTTAGGGGTAAGGACACCAAGTGATTTACCTCCTTTCATTTTAAGATGAAATTTAGGAACTTTAGCAAGATTGAGCCCCGCTGATCTCAAGACTCTAGTTGGATTATAGCGAGATAGTCTTTTCGACAGGTACTTAGGTCCAGTGTCGTTTAAAGCTCTGTAGGCAGTTATTAAGATCTTAAAAAAGATTCTTTTATGCATCGGGAGCCAATGCAAAGTTCTGAGGTCTGCCGATGCAGAAGATCTCCTAGGAAGTTTTAACACTAACCGTGCTGCCGCATGTTGGACACTTTGCAGCTTCTTTAATGTTTGTTTCTTTATTCCGGCCATAAGGCCATTGCAGTAATCTAAGCGGGAAAGTAGGAGTGACGCTGCCACGGACTTTCTCGCTTCAATAGGAAGAAAGTTGAAAAACTTCTTCAAAGATTTTATCATATTGAAACAGCTGCCTGCTAGGTTCTCACATGATGATCAAAAGAGAGAGACGAGTCAAAGAGAATACCAAGGTTTCTGGCTGACTCAACCACGTCAGGCGGTGGAGAGGTACCTTCGGACCACCATTTACTGGGGCAGAAACTATTATTTTTCCCCATAGGCAGAATTTCAGTTTTATTTGAATTGCATTTAAGGTGGTTGGTTGTCATCCACCGAAAAACCACTGTTAAGCAATTTTGAAAGTTTGCCTCTGCTCTGGTGGTATTTTTATTTAGGGATAGAATGAGTTGCGTATTGTCGGTATATGAAGTGACACATATGCCAAACGATTCAATGAGAGTGATCAGGGGAGCCATATAAATATTAAAAAGAAGAGGGCTCAAAATCGATCCCTGGGGGACCCCTGCATTTGTTTGTTTTTCTTTTGAAAGAAAAGGTCCTAAAGATACCTTATGTGTTCTATCTGTAAGGAAGGATACAATCCAGTCAAGAGCTATGTCCATTACACCATCCCCTCTCAATCTATTTATGAGGATGTTATGAGATATGGTGTCGAACGCCGCCGACAGATCGAGCAAGAGCAAGACGGCGTTTTTTCCTTCATCTTGGATAGATTTTATGATGTCAGCTACTTCCATTAGAGCAGTTTCTGTAGAATGCTTACTGAGGAAACCTGATTGTTGTTGATGCAGAAGGTCATGTCTTTCCATGAAATTCGAGAGTTCTTTATGGACCATTGATTCCGTTATTTTCCCAAGAACTAGCAAAAGGGAAATAGGACGCAAGTTGAAAAGCTCTGAAGGATCTTTATTTAGTTTTTTCATTATAGGTTTCACTATGGCCTTTTTCCAGTCTCTTGGCACGGTTCCTTTGCCAAGAGATCCATTAACTATGCTGTTAATAATGGGATTAACTATGTCCACTACTTGGTGAAGAATAAACGGAGGACATGAGTCTAGAGGTGACCCTGATTTACAAGACATTATGGCATCCCTGGATTGGGCTAAGGTGACCGATGTAAAAGAGCTGAAAGCACTAAGTTCCTTAATTTTGGGGCTTTTCATTACAGTCCCAGCTATCATCGCTGCCTGGGGAAAGTCTTCATGAATCGATTTTATTTTTTCTTCGAAATAATCTGCGATCCGGTCACAAAGGTCTTGGGAAGGAGGAATTTCTGTCTGCAAGGCTTTCGGATGGGTAAAAGTTTTTACTATAGAGAAGACGGTCTTTTGTCTATGTTGGGCCTCTGATATCATTTTAGTATAGTGGCTTTTCTTTGCTGTTTTTATACACGCGAGATATTCCCGCCTCTTTAGGATGTAGAGATCTTTTGCTAGGGGGTCATAGTCCCTCCTCCATTTCCGTTCACATTTCCTGCACTGGAGGTGGGCTTCCACCAAGGCCGGTGTATACCATGGGGCACTTAATTTCTTAAATGTATTCTTCATCTTACAGGGACGCTTCGGGGGAGCTAATTCTCGCGTGGCGGTCTGTATCCAGGAATGGAACATTTTTGAGTCTAGCTCAACTTCTCCGGACAGGGTAGGAAGCCCTGACTGGACTGATTTCCTAAGACTGCTATTCTTAGCTATCCCTGTCCAGTTTGTTAGGATGTTAGGGGATGTACAACCTCTTACTACCTTTTTGGCAGGATGGTATAGCTTTATGCTAAACGAGATGAAACAATGATCGGTCCAAAGTTGGGGTATTGGGGTGTCAGTAGATAGTGCGGGGAAGTTGGAACAAATCCCGTCCAATGTATGGCCTGCTAGATGGGTTTTGCCATCTATTTTTTGCAAAAGTCCGAAAATTTCCAGAGTATGATGAAAACTTTTTACCTGAGGTTCGGTTTTAGATTCCAAATGTAAGTTAAAATCGCCTAGGAGGGTAAAATGGGGGTAGCGAAGAGTGTAGTGACTTAGAGATTCACTTAATGATTCCAAAAAACCCAAAGGGCTACCCGGAGGACGATATATTAAGCCTCCTGAAAAGGAAGAAGAGGCATGGGTAGCAATGGAAAAAAAAAGAAGGAGTATCCCCAGCGTCAGGTTTTTGAAGGAAAAAACTTTCGGAGGGTGAATTGTTTGGCAAAAGAAAAAAGGAAAAAAGTCAACCTTTTTGATAGGAAACCCCTCACTCACCACCTAGTGGTGACTTGCTTCATCATCGGGGTCCACCCTGGTGACCTAGCGTCACCAGGATGTGCTTCGACACCTGGGTTACAGTGGAGCAGGTGTGACTGTTTGTGCAAAAAAAGGTGTTAAAAATTGTCCTGGTAGTCTTAAAAACAATCTTTATTACAAAGTAATCAGAACAATGTTTAAAAAATTATTGGCGAGATATACCTTGGTGAGTTACGGCCAAGGTATCTCTATATGTGTGTGGGTGGCTTGGTCAACATGTTTCTACCTTCAGGGCAGTAGCCCGGTATTCTTCAGGACCAAAAACAGGTGGATGGGGGGTGTGTGCCCCCTAAAAGGCACACCCTCACCTGATCCCCTGTGAACCAACTGGAAAAATTACCAGCGGTAGATGTGCTCTTTAAAATAAAGAGCAATGTCTGGTTACAAAAAAAGACCTGTGGGGGGAAGTAAAAGAGTACCGGATTCAGTAGAATTTCTATACTTTCCTGTTACGTCGTACAGTGTCTCTGTGAAATGGATAATCATGCCATGGGACGTGCCCTCCGAGTGATCAAGTATAGTGTTCAATACGGGTGGTTGGCAGGGGAGTGTTATCCGAGTGTGCACTCTAGTCATAAGGTGCTTAAGTTTGTCATGCAGTACGTTATTATTGCCTTCATGGAGATATATATACAAACATGCATTTCATTTCAAATGCATACATACTTAATTTAACATTCGTCTCATTCAACCATCTATTGTGCCCGGTGAATTTCTATGGGCGTCTCTAGGTGGGCGTGGCAGGTAGTGGCATGTCCTCGTATGTCCAATGGTACTAGGTAGTGCCCAGAATTATACTAGATTGTGCCACGATTTGTATATTTTTTACAGACAAGACACACAAACAAAAAACATGTAGGAGTGCACATAGGTTTCATAGTTCGAACATGGGGCTTACTTGTTTTAAGCCTTTTGATTACTTCAACGGGCAGGGGGTAGGGTCTTTTAACCACCAAACCTAGTTCTGAAAAGGCGCGAAAGGTATGAGTAAAAAGAGCGCAGGGTCCGTTAGGGATCGCACTCGTTGTCGGTTTTGGGTTCCATCTCATTAAGGAGCAACGCGATGCATTTTACTTACAGTAACCCCTCCCCCTCCGGCGCACGGCACCACGCCCTTCCCGGAAGACAGTTTCTCATTTAACGGAAAGGCTCCCACACGGCATTACTAGCCGAGCAGAGGAGGAGAGGAGTAGGTGAATGGCCGCTTTATTTCCCGCCAACTGTAAGTAAAATGCATCGCGTTGCTCCTTAATGAGATGGAACCCAAAACCGACAACGAGTGCGATCCCTAACGGACCCTGCGCTCTTTTTACTCATACCTTTCGCGCCTTTTCAGAACTAGGTTTGGTGGTTAAAAGACCCTACCCCCTGCCCGTTGAAGTAATCAAAAGGCTTAAAACAAGTAAGCCCCATGTTCGAACTATGAAACCTATGTGCACTCCTACATGTTTTTTGTTTGTGTGTCTTGTCTGTAAAAAATATACAAATCGTGGCACAATCTAGTATAATTCTGGGCACTACCTAGTACCATTGGACATACGAGGACATGCCACTACCTGCCACGCCCACCTAGAGACGCCCATAGAAATTCACCGGGCACAATAGATGGTTGAATGAGACGAATGTTAAATTAAGTATGTATGCATTTGAAATGAAATGCATGTTTGTATATATATCTCCATGAAGGCAATAATAACGTACTGCATGACAAACTTAAGCACCTTATGACTAGAGTGCACACTCGGATAACACTCCCCTGCCAACCACCCGTATTGAACACTATACTTGATCACTCGGAGGGCACGTCCCATGGCATGATTATCCATTTCACAGAGACACTGTACGACGTAACAGGAAAGTATAGAAATTCTACTGAATCCGGTACTCTTTTACTTCCCCCCACAGGTCTTTTTTTGTAACCAGACATTGCTCTTTATTTTAAAGAGCACATCTACCGCTGGTAATTTTTCCAGTTGGTTCACAGGGGATCAGGTGAGGGTGTGCCTTTTAGGGGGCACACACCCCCCATCCACCTGTTTTTGGTCCTGAAGAATACCGGGCTACTGCCCTGAAGGTAGAAACATGTTGACCAAGCCACCCACACACATATAGAGATACCTTGGCCGTAACTCACCAAGGTATATCTCGCCAATAATTTTTTAAACATTGTTCTGATTACTTTGTAATAAAGATTGTTTTTAAGACTACCAGGACAATTTTTAACACCTTTTTTTGCACAAACAGTCACACCTGCTCCACTGTAACCCAGGTGTCGAAGCACATCCTGGTGACGCTAGGTCACCAGGGTGGACCCCGATGATGAAGCAAGTCACCACTAGGTGGTGAGTGAGGGGTTTCCTATCAAAAAGGTTGACTTTTTTCCTTTTTTCTTTTGCCAAACAATTCACCCTCCGAAAGTTTTTTCCTTCAAAAACCTGACGCTGGGGATACTCCTTCTTTTTGTTTGCATAAATATTCCTACCAGGGGAACAGGAGATATCTCTTGTCACTTCCCAAGTAACATTATCCCTTGCTCTCTCAATTGTTTTCAAATAGCAATGGAAAAACCCATGCTTTCAACTCCTTTCATAAGGTCAAGGTTAAACCTATGGCACTTAAGGGAATCTCTCAGAATTAAAGCTATCCCACCTCCCCTATCATTTGCCCTATCTATTCTGAATATAACATATTCTGGAGGTAAGGCCATCGATATATCAGGGGCGCTCCAATCCTTTAGGCATGTCTCTGTGACAAAAAGAAAGTCAAGATGATAATTTAGGATCAGGTCTTTGATGTCCTGGTTGTGCCTACACATAGAGCGGGCATTATAAGCCCTCCTTTTAGACTGTGTTGAGCAGTGGGGGACCACTCTTGTATGTCACAGATCGCCCCTGGCATGGTCCATGCACAGGAGCGGCATGAAATGGGGCTCCGTACAATATCCATAGGATTATAACAGTTACACCTAGGGTTGAGGTTTAACCCCCTAAGTGTCTTTACCGAATACCTAATAGTCTGGGCATCCAAAACCAAGTGCCCTGTGCCCGTCGCGGTCTTGGCGCAGACGGGCTTGCCTTTTGCGCGGCTTCGGCGCGACACCGGCGCGCCCGCTGCACGTGTCCGCTGCGCACTCGCTGCATCCTGATTTAAATGCACAACCGTAAGTAATTTGGGGGGAGCCGGGCGCTAGAAAGCCTCGCGAAAAAAGTCTATAATAATTTATTTTCTGTAGCAGGTTGTGGGTTTATAGGGGAATAGGGTGGGAAGTAATTTAATTATAATTAATTAAATATGTTAATTTGTTTATTGGTATAATTTTTAATTAATTGTTAATTAATTATTGATTGGTAAATAATTAAAATTAAATTGGTAATTAATTGGTTAATTGATAATTATGTTAATTATATTAATTTATTTTCTGTTGCGGGTTGTGAGTTTATAGGGGAATAGGGTGGGAAGTAATTTATTTAAAATTAATTAAATATGTTAATTTATTGGTATTTATGTTGAATTACTTTTTAATTAATTAGTAATTGGTAATTAATTAAAATGTAATTGGTAAATACTGTTAAATAATTGATTAATTGGTAATTAATTAAAATAAAATTGGTAATTAATTGTTAATTAATTAATAATTGGTAAGTAATTAAAATATAATTGGTAATTAATTTTAAATAATTGATTCAATGTTAATCTTGTTAATTGTATTAATTTATTTTCAGTAGAGGGTTGTGGGTTTATAGGGGAATAGGGTGGGAAGTAATTTTATTATAAATAATTACATTTTTTAATTCATTTATTGGTTATTTTTGTTAAAATTAATAAATTTATCATAAAAAACGAATCATTTTTTTTTTTTAATTTAATTGGTAGTAATATTTAATGAATTTTCATTCATATATGAAGTATATACGTTCCCTACTGTTGCACTCTCTGGAGTGGGTATAGTCATTTTTACCCCTACGCTATCCAACGCTTTCCCTACTGTTGCACTCTCTGGAGTGGGAATAGTAATTTTAACCCCTACGCTATCCAGCGCTTTCCCCTACTGTTGCACTCACTGGAGTGGGAATAGTACTTTTTACCCCTACGCTATTCAACGTTTTCCCTACTGTTGCACTCACTGGAGTGGGAATAGTAATTTTCACCCCTACGATATCCAAGGTTTTCCCTACTGTTGCACTCTCTGGAGTGGGAATAGTAATTTTTACCACTACGCTATCAACGTTTTCCCTACTGTTGCACTCATAGGAGTGGGAATAGTAATTTTTACTCTCCCGCTATCCAACGCTTTCCCTACTGTTGCACTCATTGGAGTGGGAATAGTAATTTTAACCTCTACGCTATCCAACGCTTTCCCTACTGTTGCACTCACTGGAGTAGGAATAGTAATTTTTACCTTCTCGCTATCCAACGCTTTCCCTACTGTTGCACTACCTGGAGTGGGAATAGTAATATTTACCCTCCCGCTATCCAACGTTTTCCCTACTGTTGCACTCTCTGGAGTGGGAATAGTAATTTTTACCCCTACGCTATCCAGCGCTTTCCCTACTGTTGCACTCACTGAAGTGGGAATAGTAATTTTTACCTATACGCTATCCAACGTTTTCCCTACTGTTGCACTCACTGGAGTGGGAATAGTAATTCTTACCCTCCTGCTATCCAACGCTTTCCCTACTGTTGCACTCTCTGGAGTGGGAATAGTAATGTTTACCCCTACGCTATCCAATGCTTTCCCTACTGTTGCACTCTCTGGAGTGGGAATAGTAATTTTTACCCCTATGCTATCCAACACTTTCCCTACTGTTGCACTCTCTGGAGTGGGAATAGTAATTCTTACCCTCCTGCTATCCAACGCTTTCCCTACTGTTGCACTCATTGGAGTGGGAATAGTAATTTTAACCTCTACGCTATCCAACGCTTTCCCTACTGTTGCACTCACTGGAGTAGGAATAGTAATTTTTACCTTCTCGCTATCCAACGCTTTCCCTACTGTTGCACTACCTGGAGTGGGAATAGTAATATTTACCCTCCCGCTATCCAACGTTTTCCCTACTGTTGCACTCATAGGAGTGGGAATAGTAATTTTTACTCTCCCGCTATCCAACGCTTTCCCTACTGTTGCACTCATTGGAGTGGGAATAGTAATTTTAACCTCTACGCTATCCAACGCTTTCCCTACTGTTGCACTCACTGGAGTAGGAATAGTAATTTTTACCTTCTCGCTATCCAACGCTTTCCCTACTGTTGCACTACCTGGAGTGGGAATAGTAATATTTACCCTCCCGCTATCCAACGTTTTCCCTACTGTTGCACTCTCTGGAGTGGGAATAGTAATTTTTACCCCTACGCTATCCAGCGCTTTCCCTACTGTTGCACTCACTGAAGTGGGAATAGTAATTTTTACCTATACGCTATCCAACGTTTTCCCTACTGTTGCACTCACTGGAGTGGGAATAGTAATTCTTACCCTCCTGCTATCCAACGCTTTCCCTACTGTTGCACTCTCTGGAGTGGGAATAGTAATGTTTACCCCTACGCTATCCAATGCTTTCCCTACTGTTGCACTCTCTGGAGTGGGAATAGTAATTTTTACCCCTATGCTATCCAACACTTTCCCTACTGTTGCACTCTCTGGAGTGGGAATAGTAATTCTTACCCTCCTGCTATCCAACGCTTTCCCTACTGTTGCACTTACTGGAGTGGTAATAGTAAATTTAACCCTCTCGCTATCCTTTGGTAAATATATTGTATATTTTATAATTAATACTATATATTGGGAAGATTGAATGAGGTGGTTTTGCATTCCGTTTCTGTAAATATAAATAATACATTTTTTTTCCTGAATCTCTATGAACAAATTTTTGCTATTTTAATTATGTTTTATGGTGGCTGGTTTTTTTCTATACGTATCCCATTATTTTCTAATTTGGGAATCACTTTATTCTTATAGATTGTTTTATGAGGACATAGACATAAACAGTGTGGACATTTGGTTTTCTTCCATCAATGTTCTTACTGTGTATTATGCTTAAACATGTGTTCGGAAGCAATCAGTTTCATATTTTGACCATTACTGCATTTATGCAGAAATTTAAAACCAAAATGACCTTTTTAACCCTTTTATATCAATTGGAATATATTTATTTATATATTTATTCTGTGGTCCATATACCTTGCTTATTTTGCACAATTAGGTCTATGTAAATGCTAATATAGACCTTGATTTTATCTAATTGTTTACATTTTGCGATGTTTGCACTTATTTGGCAAGCATTTTTTTGCACAAAATTGTCCTCTAATGGCAATTCTTGAGCGATGTTTTGCACACTACAATTTGGCATGTTATTTGCACATCAGGTTATCATGCTTATTTTGCACAGGTAACAGTGAATATGGGCAACAATGAATATTCTAAGTATAAGGTTATTTGATCTATATGCATTTTATGCCGTTATATGGAATTGGTATCTATTTTTATACATTGTTTTAATATTTTCAATGTATATTTATTTGCTTTATTTATTACACATCAGAATGTAAATAATATTGATTTTTATTCTGCCTTTGCACCATGCACTTTGTAATGTTTGGAAGAGATACTCAAGATGGTTTCTACTGAGTAGTGTGTCCTCACTTTCCATTTACACGTGGTTAGAATGCGAAAAAAAGAAAAAAATGCTTATGTGAAAAAAACTGTGGAACAAGTACTATTTAAGTAATGGATATTTCATTTACTGACTGTCTGTGAGCAAGGGCGGATGCCCGAAACGCGTCAGTTTTTTTAAACTTTTACCTGAATAAACTTCGTGCCTAAAGTAACGTTGGACTTGCGTGGTTTTCTCTGTCGTGGAAATCGACGTGTTGAGAGAGTGCAGCTGTTGGATATATATATATATATATATATATATATATATATATATATATATATATATATATATATATATATATATATATATATATATAATTTTTTAAAAATTATATTAGTTATCTATTAGTTTCAATGTTATTTAAGTATTTGAAGTATTTTTAAGTTAGTTATATTTATTATTTTATTAATTTTAAATTACTTTTAACTATTTAAAAAAAGTCCATATTTTGACTCTATATTTTTAACTCTATATTTTTGTATATCGATATTTTTGACATCGATATTGTGTCAGTGATCCCATTGCTCCCACTTTATTACCCCCAGAAATGCCCCAGGAGATGTAAAATAAAATGGCAATGAAGTTAATTCAGTACCCTTTTATTTTCCATCAACCCGTCCAGAACTTAGTGTCAGGAGGGGGCGGGGCCTGTTGAGTGGCAGCAGTGGTGGGCTGCCAGTGCACTAGTTTATAGTGCGCGTGGCCCTTTGGCTGGCCGTCTTGCAACGGCCAGCCTGACATGCGCACTATAAACCTCCTAGTCTCAACCCAGCATTCTTAGACCGCTGGGTCGAGAGAAAGCATAGGCCTCCAGTGTCGCCGGAAGTGCAGAGAGAGGCTGCTTCCTCTAATCCTGCCACTTCTCTGATGCTGGCTAACAGCATGAGAGCAATACCAGTATTGGTTAAGCGCAGCTGGACGTGACGTCAGTAGAAGAAGACAAAGAGTGAGGAGGACGTGTCTCCGGAAAGCATGGTAAGTACCTTTTTATTTATTTCATTTATGTATTTAATTTTATTTATGTTTTTTTTTTAATGTAGTCACCCAGTTGTCCGTCCCTCTAATCGCCAGGCGCCACTGACTGTAGCACTTAATTATGCAATGGAAATAAAACACTGTAATCCTTAATGAAGCCATGGAAATAAACACTGTAGTCCTTAAACTACCCATGGAAATCAAAACTGTAGTTCTTTTCTTTTTTGTTGAAAATATTTGATTGGGTCTTGCAAACAAAGACAAAACAAACAATGACACATTGTTGGTATATATAAAAGATCAATACTTAAGTCAAAAACATTGCCATAGCAGTATCTATATACCAAAAGTATACAATTGTCATAGAAGCAATAAAATTATAGGGACTGAATACGGAACAAACAAGGCTACTTCCCAAACCAATAGCCATACAACAACGTCTATAAAAAAAGAAATGGAATTACTAACTACTTTATAGGTAAGTATTTATGTAGTCATCAATTTGTCTTCATAACTGTTGAAATGAAGATGCATTTTTACATGCTCCTTATCAGACAATTGGGCACCAGATGTAACAAAAGTAACATAAGACCACCACGCCTGGACTGATACTTCCTCAGTTGACTTCCAATTTAATAGATTTAATAATGATAAAAATGAGAAGATCAGAATGTTTAGAATGGGACTCCAATGCTATAAGTAATGGCCTCGGAGATAGGAAGTATTTTAACAATAGTATCCCAAACATTCCTCCAGAATTTAAATATTACTGCACACTCAAAAAGAACATGATTTAAAGTACCCTCATAATGTTTGCAATGTCAACAAGTGGCAAATCAACAAGTTTAGCCTTATATAGTTTATAAGGAGTCCATAGATAATTAAAAAAAATAAAAGCATTAGTTTGAGACAACGATACAGAAACCACGCTGAAATATTAATAGTCTATATTTGTCTCCACTCATTTAAGGAAAAATTCATTGAGAGTTCTGGTTTTCAAAAGGTAGTTAAAAAAGATAGGTTAGTAGCACTTGTACAATTTATCTGTTTGTAAAATTTATAGACAGCATGCTGGGAAACTGAAAAAGCCTTAATACAGGCTAACAAATCAGAGGTATTAACTTGCGGTAGCACATTTGGGAAGGTAATAAGTAGGACGTTACAAAGAATTTCATATTTAAAAACTTCGGTATTTGGTAACATGAATTTAGCTTGTAATTCAGAGAATGATAACAAAACCCCTTTTTTCGTAAAAATCCTGAAGGAAGAAAATACCAGCTGATTTCCATATTTCCAAAATGTGATAGTACGATCGAACTTTATTATAGGATTATGCCAAAGAGAAATCAAAGCAGAATCTGAAATACATGATGAAAATTAAGCATCAAAGTCAGTAATAATCAATTTAGTGGAAGCTATGATGGAGGAGGATTAAAAAAATTTATTTGAATTGAACATAGACAAAAGTGATGAAAGAGGAAATGGCAAAACTCAATTTCCTTCTATCAGTAACCATTTACAGGAATATCTAGGGTCCGTACAAGTAAACCAAAGTGAACCTTTAAGATGAGCGCTTTATGATATTTGAAAAAGTAGGCAGACCAAATCCTCTGTTAAGTTTGGAAAGTTTAAGTTTGGTGTGAAAAATACAAGGTGGTTTGAGATTTCAAACAAATTTGGAAATAAGCTTATCAGTTTTTCTATAAAATAATAGAGGCAACTGTAAGGGGATAATAGATAAAGTGTAAAAAATAATTGGGGCAAGTACCATTTTGATGGTTTCAAGTTTCCCACACCATGATAAATGTAGTGGGGACCACTAGCGAATTTTATCTGTGATTTTTGTAATTAAAATATCACAATTGAGTGTAATGGAATATTTTAAAGATTGTGAAAGGAGTATACCTAAATATTTACATTTCTCTCTCTGCCCAATAATATCAGTATTATCCAGTATTGCAGATGAGCAATGGGCATTTAGGGGAAAGAATTCTGTTTTATGAGCATTCAAGGTATAATCAGAAACAACATAGTATTCACGTATAATATTTAAACCTTTAGGTATAGATGTGGCTGGATTACTAAGGTATAGTAGGACATCATCTACATAAGCAGACTTTTTAAGATTAATGCTAGCTAACTCTATTCCTGCGATATCAATGGAATTACGAATATGAGAGATAAAAGGTTCAATTGCTAATACAAAAAGTAGTGGTGGCAATGGGCAACCTTGTTGGGTTCCTCTATAGAGAGAAAAGGGATTCGAAAATTGACCATTAATAAAAAGAGAAGCTGAAGGGGAGCCATATAATGTTGAAAACATTTTTATAAAATGATAACCAAAGTTAAAGGAAGATAGAGTTTGAAAAAGAAATTGCCAATGAACTTTATCGAAAGCTTTCTCCGCATCTAGAGCAAGAAGACCAATGGGAGAAGTAAAGGTAGAAGCTTTATCAATGACATGAAAGAGGAGCCGTGTGTTATTGACAGAAAATCATTTTGACATGAAACCAGATTGATCTAGAGTAAGGGACAACAAAATACGAGCTAACCTAGTAGCTAGGATTTTTGCAAAAATATTATAATCCTAATTTATTAGGGAGATAGGACGATAATTTGAAACCTTAGTGTGATCTTTATCTGGCTTAGGCTAAACAATAATTAAAGCTTCAGTAAAGGAGCCTCCAAGTAAGCCAGATTGGGTGAATGTAGTAAATATATGATGTAAGTAAGGGGTGAGAATACCAGCAAAGGTTTTATAAAATTCTGCAGGAATGCCATCAGGACCTGGGGACTTTTGGGTTTGAGCGATTGAATAGCAATTAAAAGTTCTTCTGTAGTGACAGGGCTATCTAATTTGGCTTTATCAGACTGGGAAAGTTGTGGTAAATGAGCAGAAGTTAAGAAATGGTCAATAACTTGAGGACCAAAGAGATTTGGGCTACTGTATAATGAGGAAAAGATTTTAAGGAATTCATCAACAATATCAGAACTAGACACAGCAATGGTATCATTATCTTTGTGTATAGCATGAATAAGACTTCTATCTTTTTTGATGCAAAGATTTTGATTCTGATTAGCAAATTGAATACTGGCTCTTTTGCTTAGCATTAAATTATATTCATATCTGAGTTTTTCCAACGTGGTTTTAATAACAATCTTTTAGGAAGATATATATAATTGTTTACATTTTGCAATCATGTTTTTCTAAATGTAATAATTTGGTGTTAAATGTCTTATTTTCATAGGCCATTATAGAAATGACCACCCTTCTTAAGTATGGCTTAAAACCATCCAATTTTATAATAGGGGAGGTAACACCATAAGGATTATGTGAGAAATACTCTTGAACAGCTGTTAAAATTGTGTCTTTATGAACATCTTGAAGGACAACCTCCACATTCATGCGCCAATGGGAATGAGAGACAGAGAAATGATTAACTTGTAAATGAAGTGAAATTATTGTGTTGTCTGAAATGTCAATGTTTCCAATGGAAGGTTGACTAATAGACTTCACCAAATCTCTAGACACTAACAAATAATCTAAGCATGAGTGAGAGTAATGGGGATTGGAGAAAAGGGGAATTCTTTCTAAGTGTGGAAATGTAGTCTCCAGATGTCAACAAGCTTAGTGTTTTTAAATAAAGTTCTGATGGAGTGAAACGGTTTGGGAGGTGTCCATTTGGTTGAGATAATCTATCTAAAAGGGGATCACTTTTTGAATTAAATTCTAAACCCATAATCAAGGAAACTTTCCTAAATTTAAGTATTTAAGTGGTAATATGAGACCAGAAATTAGGGTCACCCGCTGTTGGTCCATAAATATTGATTAAATGTAAAATCGTATTACCAATGTTTCACTTTAACTAAGAAAAATCGGTCCTCAGAGTCAGACTGTTTATCAAAAATTTGCATATAGCAATCAAAGATGGGGAGAAGGAAAATATGTGATCCCACCAAGTTCCTTGGCTTTAGATACTGTTAATCAAAGGGGGGAGGGGGGATCACTTGTCCTGTATAACCTGGGTACAGTTCTAACTAGAATGACCCTTGTTTTAAAAGACCCTCATACACGTGCAATCATGATGGTATGGGCGGTGTATCTTGATTCTCCGCCTTCGTTTACACGTCTGTGCAGAATCACGGGGTCAGTTGGTATGCACCCTCCACCCGGAGGAGAACACCCTAGGTTAAAACAGTAGTGATCAGTGATTGTTGGTGAGGTGACAGTGCTCTACTTAAAAACAATCCAATCTTGCCGGAAATGAGATAATTTTATTAGCCGGGATTGAATTGGTAATGGAGGATATGGTTGAATACGTGTAAGAGGAATTATTAGGATTCATACATATTCATTCCTCCTGTGTACAAAGATGGTCGACATGTTTCAGCCTTTATCGCCCAAGGGGTCGGTGCGGCTTTCTTCAGGACCAGGTGAGTTTGGTGAAGAGAGTGGCTGAGGCCTACTCTCTATTGACGGTCAAAATTGGACCTATAAGTGAAAAAAGGGTAGTGTTGCTAGGGTGTGGGTCATGACAATTAATGCAAAAAGAAAATTAACTTGGTTTTTATTTAAAAAAATTAGAACTACGCTGTCAGACTCCCTGACTCAGGGGGACGAAAACCACCTACTCAGTACTGGCAAAACAAGTCATGATTGGGAACTTTAACTGGTACTTTGTTGAGAGGTAAACGTTAACTTTTAAAAGTACATGCTCCTCCCCTTAGGTACCTTGAGACATAAGTGATTCAGTGAGATACGTAAAGATCTATGTAAAGAAGGCAGCTACTGTAAATTCCCAGCAAAAGTTTGGGGTATGCGGGATGTTGTTACTGTTAAGAAATGCTGTTTTTTATACTACCCCAAAATAGCGATAAAACACTCCTCTTCAGACACATACCTTCCGTTAGTTATTTTGCAACTTTTCACGGGTACCCAGAGGCTTGGAGGAGGGGCTCCTACAAACATATAAGAAGATTAAAGTCTTGGGGAGCCAGACGGATACTTATCTCTGTTAAGTTGCTCGAGCATCCGTCCTAAACGCGCCATACCTTGTTGCTCCACTCGTAAACCTGCAGCTTGTGCTGTCTCTGCCTCTCGCGGTCCCGGATACGGCTGTAGCCTGCGTTGCCGGGTTAAATGGTCGTGTTCCGCGTAGAGGTGGAAAAAAGACTGTTGAGAATTACTAGGTCAATCATTACTAGAGGTTAAGGGATGTAAACATCAATGCGATGTTTGTTCACGAGGATGCGATGTATTTTGGAGTATGGTATATGTTTTTAGTCTTCATAAGATAATGAATAATAATTAAGAAAAGAATATTACTTACAGAAAAAAGACTTCCGTATTGGGGTCTGTCTTAAGTGTGAAAGGTACGGTGAAAAAGAGGTATTCTTGGTTAATACTCTGTTTGGCAGAGTTAACCATTAGTAGTGGTACTCTGATTACATTCTTATTCTATTAGTAGAATTGTTGGAGGCACTGTTTCTAGTGTGAAAGGTATGGTAAAGAGGAGGTGTTCTTGGTTAATACTCTGATTGGTGGAATTAACCATTAGTAGTGGTACCTGGATTACACTCATTTAATCTGTTATTGTAATTTTTTAGAGGCATAGGTCATCTGTAGAGGCTCAGCCATGGGACACTATCGTTCAATCCCCATTGGTCTGTTTTTAAACGGTGAACCCACCTCTGTTCTTTCTCGAACAAGATGCGCTCAGCATTGTGGTCTTTGTTGGTTAGTGTTTCTAAAATGACCCATTTGAGGTCTTCCACAGTGTGTCCTTTCTCCAAATAGTAGTTGGCCATCTTGGTCGTTGCCTTCATGCATTTGACATTGCTTCTGTGTTCACAGATTCTTTGCCGTATCTTCCTGCATGTCATTCCAATATACTGCATATTGCAGGGGCACGTGATCATATAGATCACGTGGCTGGAATTGCAATTCGTGTGGGTTTTCATGTACCATTTCAGATCTGGTAACAGTTGAATCGTTCTCGTGGGCATCGTCAGGGGGCATACTGAACAATTCCCACATGGAAAGTGTCCTTGGACAGGTGGAAGGTCCCAGAGTCGTGTTTGTTTAGCTCTCTGTTCCAATCGCGGTCTAGTATGCACTAGGATGTCCTTTAAATTCTGTGTCCGTTTGTTGGAGAATCTTGGTTTCGGCCATGATAGATCTGCCGAGGTGAGGATTCGCCAGTGCTTATTAATTATTTTCTTGACCTGATTTGAAGCTGGACTGTACGTCGTGACACAGGTCATGAGATCTTCTTCTGGGATTCTCGGGTTGGTCTCCAGGAGGCTCTCACGGTTCTGGTTCCGTGCTCTTTTTTTGCAATTCTTAATCACTCTCTGTGGGTAATCTCTTGCTGATAATTTGTTGCATAGATCGTTGGCTTGGAGTTGGTATTCCTCAATTTTGCTGCAGTTCCTCCGTAAACGTAAGAACTGGCTGAATGGGAGATTCTCCCTCAGAGGTCGTGGGTGATGGCTGTTGAACGACAGCAAGCTGTTTTTAGCCGTTGGTTTAAAAAAGGTTTTTGTTTGTAACATGCCATCTTCCAAGTAGATGGTGATGTCCAGGAAATCTAGACTCTCTTTGCTTGAAGTGTATGTAAACTTCAGCCATTGGTCTTGTTCATTCAGCCATTTGTGAAACTGTGCCAGGCTGTCAGCACTGCCCTCCCAGATAAGCAGAACGTCATCTATGTAACGCTTCCAGAAACGGATCTGTCTCTGGAAGGGGTTACATAGATTGTTGACAAATGTAAATTGTAAATTGTAAATTGTTGTGTCTTGTAAAGCGCACTGCTACCCGGAGGCCTCGTAGCGCTATAGACCGCTGGGGAACCCGTCCTGGCTTTCCCTGTGAGATAGTCCCTCCTGGGGGTCTCCAAGGTGAAACCAGGCATCCCCGGCGTTTGTGTGGGGCCGTTGTGGAGATGAGGCAAGCTAATGCCCAGAGTTGCCGAGTGTGCTCCCTGGTCGGAGTAGGCACCGATGCGAGAATTATCAGTCCGCTGATCCTGGTCCAAGACCCTGCCGCGTCGGGAATCGAACCCTGGTCCCGGGCCGTTCTCTGCACTCGGGTCTGCCGCCTCTAACCAGTGAGCCACACCTCTCCACAAATGTCTTTTCAAAATCACTGACGTACAGTCCGGCCACACTCGGGGCGAATGTACTACCCATCGAGGTGCCGTGTCGCTGTTTATACATGGTTGTGTCAAAAAGGAAATAGTTTTCTGTTAACGCCAGTCTACAACACTCCAAAATGAAATGCCTCGGTGTTTTGTAATTCCAATCCATGTTGAATAGGATATTTTCCAAGGTGTCCAAAGTTTTTCCTTGGGGGAGACTTGTGTATAGACTTTCCACGTCCAATCCTACAAGGATCATGGAAGTCTCACAAAAAGTTACGGTGGTGAGGTGGTTGAGCAAGTCTCTCGTATCCTTGAGGTACGTTGGAGTCTTTTGAGTTAGAGGTTTTAGGTATTCATCCACAAACTGGGATAAGGGTTCCAATACTGAACCAATACCGGACACTATGGGGCGTCCCGGAGGTGGGCTCCTTGCTTTATGTGTCTTCGGTAGAGAATAAAAATATGGTATTCTCGGGGTATCAGTATGTAAGAAATCAGCTTCTTTTTTAGAAAGCCAGTTGTGTGCCTCAGCTTCCTCAATCATCAGAGTTATGGTTTGTTGTAGCCTGGGTGTGGGATCCTCAGTTATTATTTCATAGAAGGTGTTATCAGACAGCAATTCCAGACATTGCTCTTGGTATCTCTTTCTTGTAAGCAGGACAATCCCTCCACCTTTGTCCGCTGGTTTAATTACCAGATCATTGTCATTTTTCAGTTCTTGAAGAGCAAGTTGTTCTCTCTTCGAGATGTTTTGAAATGGTTTCTTTGTCAGAGTTGTTAGGTCATCAAGATCATGCATTACCGCTTGTTCAAAGGTCTGTATTTCTATCGGTACCTGTGAATTCAGAGGGCAGTATCTGGACTTTTTCCTGAGCGTGGTGTCTCCATCCATAGTAGCTGTTCCTTCTTTGGAGGACAAGGAACAGCTACTATGGATGGAGACACCACGCTCAGGAAAAAGTCCAGATACTGCCCTCTGAATTCACAGGTACCGATAGAAATACAGACCTTTGAACAAGCGGTAATGCATGATCTTGATGACCTAACAACTCTGACAAAGAAACCATTTCAAAACATCTCGAAGAGAGAACAACTTGCTCTTCAAGAACTGAAAAATGACAATGATCTGGTAATTAAACCAGCGGACAAAGGTGGAGGGATTGTCCTGCTTACAAGAAAGAGATACCAAGAGCAATGTCTGGAATTGCTGTCTGATAACACCTTCTATGAAATAATAACTGAGGATCCCACACCCAGGCTACAACAAACCATAACTCTGATGATTGAGGAAGCTGAGGCACACAACTGGCTTTCTAAAAAAGAAGCTGATTTCTTACATACTGATACCCCGAGAATACCATATTTTTATTCTCTACCGAAGACACATAAAGCAAGGAGCCCACCTCCGGGACGCCCCATAGTGTCCGGTATTGGTTCAGTATTGGAACCCTTATCCCAGTTTGTGGATGAATACCTAAAACCTCTAACTCAAAAGACTCCAACGTACCTCAAGGATACGAGAGACTTGCTCAACCACCTCACCACCGTAACTTTTTGTGAGACTTCCATGATCCTTGTAGGATTGGACGTGGAAAGTCTATACACAAGTCTCCCCCAAGGAAAAACTTTGGACACCTTGGAAAATATCCTATTCAACATGGATTGGAATTACAAAACACCGAGGCATTTCATTTTGGAGTGTTGTAGACTGGCGTTAACAGAAAACTATTTCCTTTTTGACACAACCATGTATAAACAGCGACACGGCACCTCGATGGGTAGTACATTCGCCCCGAGTGTGGCCGGACTGTACGTCAGTGATTTTGAAAAGACATTTGTCAACAATCTATAATGTAACCCCTTCCAGAGACAGATCCGTTTCTGGAAGCGTTACATAGATGACGTTCTGCTTATCTGGGAGGGCAGTGCTGACAGCCTGGCACAGTCTCACAAATGGCTGAATGAACAAGACCAATGGCTGAAGTTTACATACACTTCAAGCAAAGAGAGTCTAGATTTCCTGGACATCACCATCTACGTGGAAGATGGCATGTTACAAACAAAAACCTTTTTTAAACCAACGGCTAAAAACAGCTTGCTGTCGTTCAACAGCCATCACCCACGACCTCTGAGGGAGAATCTCCCATTCAGCCAGTTCTTACGTTTACGGAGGAACTGCAGCAAAATTGAGGAATACCAACTCCAAGCCAACGATCTATGCAACAAATTATCAGCAAGAGATTACCCACAGAGAGTGATTAAGAATTGCAAAAAAAGAGCACGGAACCAGAACCGTGAGAGCCTCCTGGAGACCAACCCGAGAATCCCAGAAGAAGATCTCATGACCTGTGTCACGACGTACAGTCCAGCTTCAAATCAGGTCAAGAAAATAATTAATAAGCACTGGCGAATCCTCACCTCGGCAGATCTATCATGGCCGAAACCAAGATTCTCCAACAAACGGACACAGAATTTAAAGGACATCCTAGTGCATACTAGACCGCGATTGGAACAGAGAGCTAAACAAACACGACTCTGGGACCTTCCACCTGTCCAGGGACACTTTCCATGTGGGAATTGTTCAGTATGCCCCCTGACGATGCCCACGAGAACGATTCAACTGTCACCAGATCTGAAATGGTACATGAAAACCCACACGAATTGCAATTCCAGCCACGTGATCTATATGATCACGTGCCCCTGCAATATGCAGTATATTGGAATGACATGCAGGAAGATACGGCAAAGAATCTGTGAACACAGAAGCAATGACAAATGCATGAAGGCAACGACCAAGATGGCCAACCACTATTTGGAGAAAGGACACACTGTGGAAGACCTCAAATGGGTCATTTTAGAAACACTAACCAACAAAGACCACAATGCTGAGCGCATCTTGTTTGAGAAAGAACAGAGGTGGGTTCACCGTTTAAAAACAGACCAATGGGGATTGAACGATAGTGTCCCATGGCTGAGCCTCTACAGATGACCTATGCCTCTAAAAAATTACAATAACAGATTAAATGAGTGTAATCCAGGTACCACTACTAATGGTTAATTCCACCAATCAGAGTATTAACCAAGAACACCTCCTCTTTACCATACCTTTCACACTAGAAACAGTGCCTCCAACAATTCTACTAATAGAATAAGAATGTAATCAGAGTACCACTACTAATGGTTAACTCTGCCAAACAGAGTATTAACCAAGAATACCTCTTTTTCACCGTACCTTTCACACTTAAGACAGACCCCAATACGGAAGTCTTTTTTCTGTAAGTAATATTCTTTTCTTAATTACCATTCATTATCTTATGAAGACTAAAAACATATACCATACTCCAAAATACATCGCATCCTCGTGAACAAACATCGCATTGATGTTTACATCCCTTAACCTCTAGTAATGATTGACCTAGTAATTCTCAACAGTCTTTTTTCCACCTCTACGCGGAACATGACCATTTAACCCGGCAACGCAGGCTACAGCCGTATCCGGGACCACGAGAGGCAGAGACAGCACAAGCTGCAGGTTTACGAGTGGAGCAACAAGGTATGGCGCGTTTAGGACGGATGCTCGAGCAACTTAACAGAGATAAGTATCCGTCTGGCTCCCCAAGACTTTAATCTTCTTATATGTTTGTAGGAGCCCCTCCTCCAAGCCTCTGGGTACCCGTGAAAAGTTGCAAAATAACTAACGGAAGGTATGTGTCTGAAGAGGAGTGTTTTATCGCTATTTTGGGGTAGTATAAAAAACAGCATTTCTTAACAGTAACAACATCCCGCATACCCCAAACTTTTGCTGGGAATTTACAGTAGCTGCCTTCTTTACATAGATCTTTACGTATCTCACTGAATCACTTATGTCTCAAGGTACCTAAGGGGAGGAGCATGTACTTTTAAAAGTTAACGTTTACCTCTCAACAAAGTACCAGTTAAAGTTCCCAATCATGACTTGTTTTGCCAGTACTGAGTAGGTGGTTTTCGTCCCCCTGAGTCAGGGAGTCTGACAGCGTAGTTCTAATTTTTTTAAATAAAAACCAAGTAAATTTTCTTTTTGCATTAATTGTCATGACCCACACCCTAGCAACACTACCCTTTTTTCACTTATAGGTCCAATTTTGACCGTCAATAGAGAGTAGGCCTCAGCCACTCTCTTCACCAAACTCACCTGGTCCTGAAGAAAGCCGCACCGACCCCTTGGGCGATAAAGGCTGAAACATGTCGACCATCTTTGTACACAGGAGGAATGAATATGTATGAATCCTAATAATTCCTCTTACACGTATTCAACCATATCCTCCATTACCAATTCAATCCCGGCTAATAAAATTATCTCATTTCCGGCAAGATTGGATTGTTTTTAAGTAGAGCACTGTCACCTCACCAACAATCACTGATCACTACTGTTTTAACCTAGGGTGTTCTCCTCCGGGTGGAGGGTGCATACCAACTGACCCCGTGATTCTGCACAGACGTGTAAACGAAGGCGGAGAATCAAGATACACCGCCCATACCATCATGATTGCACATGTATGAGGGTCTTTTAAAACAAGGGTCATTCTAGTTAGAACTGTACCCAGGTTATACAGGACAAGTGATCCCCCCTCCCCCCTTTGATTAACAGTATCAAAAATTTGCAACAGAAAACTCTTGAAAAAAGCATAGCCACACCATTCTTTTTACCTAATGCTGGGAAAGAGATAATCTGACCAATCCATTTCCTCTGCATGCATGCTAAGATGTTGTCATCAACATGTGTTTCTTGCAATAAACAAATATCAGCTTTTTGCCTAGATAGATAATCTAAAATCTTCAAACGTTTAACTGGATGTCTTAAACCCTTAACATTCAAAGAAAACATTTGAATGTTGTGATCAGTATTCATATACTAAGAAGTGAAATAAAGAGGAAAGATAGAGAAAAGAGTGAAGAGATATATAAGATCTGAAAGAAGCAGCAGGAGAGACCAAAAAAGTAGCTGTAGAAACAAAGAAAAACATAAAATAAAGAACACATGTATATATAAAACAGTGAAGAACATATATAGATATTAATGACACACACACATGCATATAAGTAGAAGAAAACAGAGGAGAGAGAGGTACACCCGTACTCAAAAGAATATTAAATATAGTAACAGGAATAGTAAAGACCTAAAATATGTGCCACATATGAACTCCCATTTAAGCAATTAAGATAATAAGCAATAATACAGTCAAAACATGTTCAAGTTGAAGAGAGGAGAATGATTATTAAGAAAAGCTTGAAGGTCTTCTGGATGGTGAAAGGATTTGGAAATTTCGTCTTTCCAGATACGCATGGTGGATGGATCAAAGAGTCCATATTTGAGGCCAGAGTTTTTCATTCGTGGTCTCAAAGCTGCAAAGTCTCGTCGTATAGCAACAGTCTCCTTTGCAAAATCTTGATGAATGAAGATTTTAGAGCCATTAACCAGGAGAGAGGGAATGTATTGAGCTGCTTTCCAGATAAGGATGAGATGTTGATGGCGAAGAACCTTAAAAATTACTTGACGAGGATTAGTTTGGCCTGGTTTATGATGAGATGGAATGCAATGTGCTTTATCAATCTCAAATTTTTCAGAAAACTTCAAGTTTAATAAATTAGGCAATAGATTCTCAAGGTAGTGTCTACAGTCATTCACTTCTATATCTTCAAGCACATTAAAAATGCGCAAGTTATTTTGCCTATTTTTATTTTCTAACTCAAGCAGTCCAGTACTGATGGAATTTTTTTTGTAACAAGCGGTATTAGCTTATCTGTTTTTGTTATGTCATTTATTTTAATCTCATTATCTGTAAACTTCATTGAAAGACCAGCCATATCTTTTTGTATATTTATAATTTCCATGGCAATACTAACTGTATTTGATCTAACAGTCTGCAATTCCTCCAAAATAGTAGTATGGGAATGTTCTGATGTATCTACTATTTTTGACTTAACAGGTGGAGGAGATCCTGTCTGCTTAGGTTTATATGTTGATGAAGTTGAAGCTTTGTTATCCATATTCAACAACATTGTATAAATATATGCAAAATGATAAATAAAAAGCAGAAATGTAGATAAATATGCCAAACCAGTGTGGTAGTGAAATCTCCAAGTGCAGCAAAAAAAAACAACAGTGGGAGGAAACCAAGGCCGAAGCCCCGCTTCGGCCTTGGTTTCCTTTGATTGGTTCTGTATAACTATCATTTGTGACTGTAACTTAAATTATATTGTATTTATTTGATGGTTGAAAGAACATATATGTAAATGATTGGAAATCCATCAACATCTATGAGATTGTTAAAAAACAAGATGATAAACTGTACAAAATCATTTTAAAAGAATAGAAAAAAAGAAAAGGAAGAAAACAAATGTATATAAAGATCAATAAAGAAAATATTTTTTCATAGAAAGTTTCTATGTTTTAATTAGAAGTGTTCAACGTATGGGTAGTTTTTAAATGTATGCACAAAACCCGGTGCTTTGATCTCTTTTTCAAACGAAGCCCGCACTTGCCAGACACAAAACTCCACCTCAGGAACTCCGAAGCCAAAGCTGAGGAAAGCCTCAGTGAAGAAAAGCTGGGAGTCAGAGGAGTCCAAAAGCCCCGCACCGTCAATAACCTGCAGAAAGCACTTTTTTATAGGCAGTCAAGGGTCCACAACAACAGGATTTAAATTATTCCTGGGAAATTGCCATAAAAAACCTTGTCGTTAGGACTGGTGTGCTGGAGAATCAGCGGCAAGCCGCCAGCTTGAATTGCGCACTCACTTGTCTGAACACTGTAATTCTTAAACTACCCATGGAAATAAATACTGTCATCCTTAAACTACTCATGGAAATAAACACTCTAGTCCTTAAACTACCCATGAAATTAAACACTGTAGTCCTTAAACTACCCAAGGAAATAAACACGGTAATCCTTAACCCGTTAACCACGGCGTAAATTCCGCTGCGGTGCGGGTGATTTCTTGTGCGGGCGGGACCGCATCGGCCAACGGACGTGCGCAGCACTACGAAGGAAAAAAGCACAGTACTCCTTAAACTACCCATGGAAATAAACACTGTACTCCTTAAATTACCCATGGAAATAAACACTGTAGTCCTTAAACTACCCATGGAAATAAACACTGTACTCCTTAAACTACCCATGGAAATAAGCACTGTACTCCTTAAACTACCCATGGAAATAAGCACTGTAGTCCTTAAACTACCCATGGAAATAAGCACTGTAGTCCTTAAACTACCCATGGAAATAAACACTGTACTCCTTAAACTACCCATGGAAATAAGCACTGTAGTCCTTAAACTACCCATGGACATAAGAACTGTACTCCTTAAACTACCCATGGAAATAGGCACTGTAGTCCTTAAACTACCCCTGGACATAAGAACTGTACTCCTTAAACTACCCATGGAAATAAACACTGTACTCCTTAAACTACCCATGAAAATAAGAACTGTACTCCTTAAACTACCCATGGAAATAAACACTGTACTCCTTAAACTACCCATGGAAATAAGAACTGTACTCCTTAAACTACCCATGGAAATAAGCACTGTAGTCCTTAAACTACCCATGGACATAAGAACTGTACTCCTTAAACTACCCATGGAAACAAACACTATACTCCTTAAACTACCCATGGATATAAGAACTGTACTCCTTAAACTACCCATGGAAATAAGCACTGTAGTCCTTAAACTACCCATGGAAATAAACACTGTACTCCTTAAACTACCCATGGAAATAAGAACTGTACTCCTTAAACTACCCATGGAAATAAGCACTGTAGTCCTTAAACTACCCATGGACATAAGAACTATACTCCTTAAACTACCCATGGAAAAAAGCACTGTAGTCCTTAAACTACCCATGGACATAAGAACTATACTCCTTAAACTACCCATGGAAATAAGCACTGTACTCCTTAAACTACCCATGGACATAAGAACTATACTCCTTAAACTACCCATGGACATAAGAACTGTACTCCTTAAACTACCCATGGAAATAAGCACTGTACTCCTTAAACTACCCATGGAAATAAGAACTGTGGGGCATATTACCAACAACTAGCGATAATTATCGCTATGTTGGTTTAGCGGTGATATTTTTATCGCCGAGCTGCGGCGATTTTTATCGCTTAGGAACCTTGCTATTATCAAGGTTTATCTCCTAAGCGATAAAAATCGGCCAAAATGCATGAATATCGCTGAAAAGTCAGCGATATTCATGCATTACCGAGCTAATGCTCTTAGCCATGTTATCCACCTCCCATTGGATAACATGGCTAAGAACTGCTCAGGGGCAGGTGTTAGCTTTTGGAGATATTCACGCTTATCGCGAATATCTCCAAAAGTTGGTAATAGGAGATAGCGATGTTAGCGACTGTTTCCAGTCGCTAACATCTTGGCATGCCCACTTTGCATGTCATTAGTGATAAATTTCACTGACATGCAAAGTGGGGCCCAAGATGGGCGCTATCTCCTACTAGCTGTCGCTAACTGGTGTTAGCGACAGCTAGGTAATAGGGAGATAATTTTATCTCTGCTTTCTTGGCTTTTAAAGCCAAAAAGGCGGAGATAAACCCCCTTGATAATATGCCCCTGTACTCCTTAAACTACCCATTCAAATAAGCACTGTAGTCCTTAAACTACCCATGGACATAAGAACTATACTCCTTAAACTACCCATGGAAATAAGCACTGTAGTCCTTAAACTACCCATGGACATAAGAACTATACTCCTTAAACTACCCATGGACATAAGAACTATACTCCTTAAACTACCCATGGAAATAAGCACTGTAGTCCTTAAACTACCCATGGACATAAGAACTTTACTCCTTAAACTATCCATGGAAATAAGCACTGTACTCCTTAAACTACCCATGGAAATAAGCACTGTAGTCCTTAAACTACCCATGGACATAAGAACTATACTCCTTAAACTACCCATGGAAAAAAGCACTGTAGTCCTTAAACTACCCATGGACATAAGAACTATACTCCTTAAACTACCCATGGAAATAAGCACTGTACTCCTTAAACTACCCATGGACATAAGAACTATACTCCTTAAACTACCCATGGACATAAGAACTGTACTCCTTAAACTACCCATGGAAATAAGCACTGTACTCCTTAAACTACCCATGGAAATAAGAACTGTGGGGCATATTACCAACAACTAGCGATAATTATCGCTATGTTGGTTTAGCGGTGATATTTTTATCGCCGAGCTGCGGCGATTTTTATCGCTTAGGAACCTTGCTATTATCAAGGTTTATCTCCTAAGCGATAAAAATCGGCCAAAATGCATGAATATCGCTGAAAAGTCAGCGATATTCATGCATTACCGAGCTAATGCTCTTAGCCATGTTATCCACCTCCCATTGGATAACATGGCTAAGAACTGCTCAGGGGCAGGTGTTAGCTTTTGGAGATATTCACGCTTATCGCGAATATCTCCAAAAGTTGGTAATAGTAGATAGCGATGTTAGCGACTGTTTCCAGTCGCTAACATCTTGGCATGCCCACTTTGCATGTCATTAGTGATAAATTTCACTGACATGCAAAGTGGGGCCCAAGATGGGCGCTATCTCCTACTAGCTGTCGCTAACTGGTGTTAGCGACAGCTAGGTAATAGGGAGATAATTTTATCTCTGCTTTCTTGGCTTTTAAAGCCAAAAAAGCGGAGATAAACCCCCTTGATAATATGCCCCTGTACTCCTTAAACTACCCATTCAAATAAGCACTGTAGTCCTTAAACTACCCATGGACATAAGAACTATACTCCTTAAACTACCCATGGAAATAAGCACTGTAGTCCTTAAACTACCCATGGACATAAGAACTATACTCCTTAAGCTACCCATGGAAATAAGCACTGTAGTCCTTAAACTACCCATGGAAATAAGCACTGTACTCCTTAAACTACCCATGGAAATAAGCACTGTAGTCCTTAACCTACCCATGGAAATAAGCACTGTACTCCTTAAACTACCCATGGAAATAAGCACTGTAGTCCTTAAACTACCCATGGAAATAAGCACTGTACTCCTTAAACTACCCATGGAAATAAGAACTGTACTCCTTAAACTACCCATGGAAATAAACACTGTAGTCCTTAAACTACCCATGGAAATAAGCACTGTACTCCTTAAACTACCCATGGACATAAGAACTGTACTCCTTAAACTACCCATGGAAATAAACACTGTACTCCTTAAACTACCCATGGAAATAAACACTGTACTCCTTAAACTACCCATGGAAATAAGCACTGTAGTCCTTAAACTACCCATGGACATAAGAACTGTACTCCTTAAACTACCCATGGAAATAAGCACTGTAGTCCTTAAACTACCCATGGAAATAAACACTGTACTCCTTAAACTACCCATGGACATAAGAACTGTACTCCTTAAACTACCCATGGAAATAAGCACTGTACTCCTTAAACTACCCATGGAAATAAGCACTGTAGTCCCTAATGAAGCAATGGAAATAAACCAAGTAGTTCTCAAACTACTCATGGAAATAAACACTGTAGTCTTTAATGTAGCAAAATAAATAAACACTGCAGACCTTAAAGTGGCGACGAAAATAGGGTCTGTAATCTTCACTGAAGCCATGAGGAAAAAAATATGGTTGTAGTTTAATGTAGCGAAAGAAATAAACACTTTGATCTTCAATGAAGCCACAGAAATAAACAACGTAGCTCTTAACGTTTCTTGTAAATGAAAAAATGATCCCATTTTGCCAGTGAAGCTAGTAAAGGTAATGAAAGTTGTGGTACTTAATGTAGTTAATTACATATTAATTAAATGGTTGATCGTATTTTATCATTATCTGGCAATATTCTGCGCTCAGGACTCTGGGTCAGCCCCCTCCCCTCCCCCCACCGAACAATGGAATCCTTCAATCCTCAGCTCTTAATTAAAGAGATAATGTGATTAGTAATGAATAATTAAACGGATGGATTACTTTGTGTTGTTTGTCATTCTGGTAAATAACAGCACCTTTTTTTGTTTGATTATTGTCTTCACCTCTTGTTGATTTATGACCTTCATATTTTTAATGGCTTCGAATATAAACAAGTCTAAGGTGGTGATGAAGAGAGCGCGCTCGACCCTCAGGGTGATGAGTAAAAATGGATGAATGAAGATGCGTGGAGGCAGCGGTGCTCGTGCATGCACCTCATTGGTTGAGCCCTACTGGGATCCGCGTACCACTTACGCTTCAGGTGGCAACACCAACAGCGGCGACCCATGCACGTGCATCGCTGGACCACTGGAGCCATGCACCTTTCTGACTCCACCAATGCCCCGCCACGCCTGGAGCCCAGGAGGCGGGGGGGGGTCAAGTGTCACAGCAGGAGCACTGTGGACTGGAGGCCATGTGCCCTGCTTCAGTGTCGCTCCAATGGAGTCTGAAAGGAGGCCCTTTACATGTCCCGAGCAGGAGAGTGAGGTAGGAGGGATGGGGTAGAAAGAAAAGTGACAGGGGGCAGGTCAGAGAAAGGGAGGGCCTGGAGGTATAGTGCAGCTGGTGTATTCTATGCAGGCTCCCACAATGGTTCTCCACTTCTTATCTTGCTGACCATGCTTACCTTGCTTCCGCTCTCCCCGTCTCCATAACAAGGCACCCTTTTGTGAGTGGTGCTCCTGCTGCCTGCCTTATACTTTAAAGTTCTAAGGGGCAGATTTGCAAGCCCCTTGCGCCTCATTTACGCCGCTGTTGCGTCACTTTTGTGAAGCAGCGGTGGCGCAAATCCTGCGCCATGTTGCGGGGTACTTACAACGTGAAGCATCTGGGAGATGCGTCACGTTGTAAAGCCCTGCGCCACATGTGGGCGTTCCTGCGCAGGGGGGGCGTTCCAGCGCGGGGGGGGGGCGTTCCAGTGCAGGAAAGCCTCCTAAAAATGCCTGAGTGAAATCTACAAGTTTTCACTCAGTCACTTCTAGGCCAATGCTGCGTCAAAACCCTTGATCCAGGCAGTGCTGGCAGTCTCATGGCAGTCCGACCACCGCAGTCGAAATACTGCAGGTAGTTCCGCAGTGCAGCGGTGATCGGACAGCCACCACAAATTTGGCGGCCCTATGGACCGCCAAGCTAGTAATCAGCCCCTAACTATCAAGACCACAAATATCAGGGTATGAAAATATTGAAGGCCAAATACTGACACTCAAAATATCAACAACCCTACACTTATAATTAAAATAAACAAACTATTGAATCCTAAATATTGTTATACAAAACTATCCACAGTTCAAAAATATCAAAACCCAAAATATGTATTACAGTAATATAGACTTTTTTAAATAACATTAAAATTAATCAAATATTGTAAACCCAACTATAGACTTAAAAATGATTCTTTAAAACATAAATATATTTGATTAAAACTAATTTTAAACTTCTAAAATTACAAATATCTTCATAAAGTATATTATTATAAATTTAAAATAAATTATTACATATTAAATACAACAAAAACATTTTAAAACGTTCTAAAAAATTACATAGAATATTTTATAAAAAGAATCAACGTATATTTTAAAAATATGGTCACAATTCTACTTATATATTTAAAAAGAAAATTGATGTATTTAAACCATACATTTTAAAATTAAAACAACATTTTTCAATATATAAAATATATTTAGGTGGGAAGCATCATTGTCTGTGTGGGAATAATTCTGAATAAGACAAAATTATATATATACTAGCAGCCCGTCCCGACGTTGCCCGGGTATGAATTGCTGCCGGCCAGTAGTATATTGTTTTGTAGGATTTCGTTTTGATAGCATTTCTTATCTGTGACAGGCCTGTGAAATGCTTCGATTCACAGTGCACTGCTGATGCACTTAAGAGTGCGCGTTCAGTAGTGTGTGAACTCGAGTTTCCCTACTTTATTCTTCCTTGCAATATTATATAGCACAAACTCGACAACATGGCATGAACACAATTTACATTACAGAAGAACACATTCATTTGTGGTAGGTACGGGGAGACAAAGCGATTTGCCTGGAATCACAGGATGTTGAGCTGATGCCGAGTTTCGAACGTAGCTCCCCAGCTCTAAAGTTCGCAATTCTAGAACTTGTGGCGGAAGGTGTGTCTAAAAGTGTGTGTCGGTGCTGTCCATCAATGAGAGAGACCTGTGCATTTTTCAAATGGGTGAGGAAAAAATATGAGTATGTTGCTGGAGATGTGGGCCGCCGTGCCACCAATGTACTTACTGGGGGAGGGTAAACACCCATTATTCCGCAACTTTCTTTCCGCATACCATCACTCCGCATACTTTCATTACGAAAGTACCATGACTCCGCAATGCCATTATAACGCATGGCATTACATTTTATATGCTTTTAGCACGCATACATTTACAACGAAATTCGTTGTAAATGCATGAATGGTAAAAGCATGTTTTTTTAAAATTTTTGGATAAGGTAAGTATGGGTATCGGGGTATATATTTTGGGGTACTGAGGTATATGTTTTGGGGTATTTTAAGGGTTCAGATATAGTTTTGGGTTATGGGGTACAGGGGTAGTTTTAGGGTTTAGGGATAGGTATGGGTTTTGGGGTGCAGGGGTATTTTTAGGGTTCAGGGCAAGGTATGGGTTTTGGGGTATAGGGGTATTTTTAGGGTTCAGGGGTAGGTTTGGGTTTTGAGGTATTTTAAGGGTTCAGGGCTAGGTTTGGGTTTTGGGGTACAGGGGTATTTTTAGGGTTCAGGGCTAGGTTTGGGTTTTGGGGTACAGGGGTATTTTAGGGTTCAGGAGTAGGTTTGGGTTTTGGGGTACAGGGTTATTTTTATGGTTCAGGGCTAGGTTTGGGTTTTGGGGTACAGGGGTATATTTAGGGTTCAGGGGTAGGTTTGGGTTTTGGGGTACAGGGGTATTTTAAGGGTTCAGGGCTAGGTTTGGGTTTTGGGGTACAGGGGTATTTTAGGATTCAGGGGTAGGTTTGGGGTTTGGGGTACAGGGGTATTTTTAGGGTTCAGGGCTAGGTTTGGGTTTTGGGGTACAGGGGTATTTTTAGGGTTCAGGGGTAGGTTTGGGTTTTGAGGTACAGGGGTATTTAAAGGGTTCAGGGCTAGGTTTGGGCTTTGGGGTACAGGGGTATTTTTAGGGTTTAGGGATAGGTTTGGGTTTTGGGGTACAGGGTATATTTATAGGGTTAAGATGGGTTAGTGTTTAAGGGTGTTGGGGTATTTTAAGGAGTAAGGGTGGGTTATGATTATTGGGTGCAGGGGTATTTAAAGGGAGCAGGGTGGACACCCGGAGCTGGAATGTACAGAACCTGGGAAGAAAAAGCAATGAAATATTGGGCACAACGCTCGCTTTTTTTTCCGTAATCCCGCGCCCGCACACACCCACGCCCCCAGCACACGATATGAGACATGGCATGAACGGCGGAACGTACCACACGCCCCCAGCATACACCCACAGCACAACGCAGACACGCCCACAAGGGACTACTTTGCTGGCACGGTTCTTTTACCTTTTAAATGTATATGGTGGGCGTCTGCATAGCCTATGTCCTTCTGCTGCAACCGCCCTTTCCAACAATGTATTGGGTGTTGTGATTGGTGCTGTGGTTCCTGAGATTACCCGCCTCAAAGGTTTGGGCTCTCTCTTTATTATATTAGTATAGATAAATACAATTGTCCTACTTCCATTTCTTCATTTTATACCAGAGATACCTGTTATGATGCATTCTGGGTCTGGTAGTTAAAGACATTACATTGACATAGTTTCTCTCCTTATATCTGTATTATAGGTAAATAAAAGCATAGTAGGATGTTATCTACGCGATTTGTCTTTACAAACATATATGACCATCACATTTTTCATATTTTGTATATATATATTTTTTCCTTTCTTTTTTCTTTATGAGAGAACCTTGACTTAATGCATGAAAATCCTGTTTTTTTATGACGGGATAGTCCTGTCCAGCTTCCGCCGGTATTTCGCCTGATAGCAAATCTTGTTCATTTTAACTGGCACAGTGTCCATTAATAAACAAAATGGGATCTTTCTATAATCATCAAGTATTGGGACTTAGTGCCCTTGTTCTCCACAAAAAATATATATGTTCAATGTAATCCTCTTTTATACGTATGTTCATGATAGGTCTTATATTCATTCCCACGTGTTATTGATGTGTTCTCTTCAGCAAGCTTGCGTTTTGATCAATTTGATTTACTTTTGTTTGTCATAATTACTCACAGAGCTGATGTTTATAAGTGAATGTATAATTCCTCTTCTCCTTTCAACCCCATCGGGGTTTTGGTCTTGAATCGAATAATTAGCCTTGACTCCAAGCGTCTCAGCATAAGGGTTCCATTCCCACCTCTTTTGTTCACGGGTATGGTTGCCAGTCCACTGTAGGTAACATCCTTTCATGTTTTATTTTCATGCATCAACATGTGTTTGGCTATGGCATACGTCTGGTCTTTATTTTGTATGGCCCTTATGTCTTCAAGGATCCGTTTGCTCAGCGGATAGACAGTACTCCCAATGTATCTTTTGCCGCAATGGCATTCCAACAGATGGTCCACATATGTGGGTTTGCAGGTGATACAATCCTCGATGTTGAAGATTTTTTCTTGGTGGGTCGTCGATTGATTTAATTGTTTTTCCAATTGTACATGCCTTACACTGGCTACATTTTTTAAACCCTTTTTGTATGTTTTGTAGCCATGTGCTTTGTTTCTTAGTATGAAAATGACTTCTGACTAATTTGTCAGACAAAGAAGGTGCTTTTCTGTATGTTAGCTGGGGATGTTTGCCTAGTTCTTTTCCAATGTCTGGATCTTTGGTTAAAATATTCCAATATTTCTACAGGACTTTTTAGGTCTCGTAGAGAGACCTTTTCCTATCCATCCACTTTTTTACGATCCGGATTCTCAACAGTTCACGTGAAATCACGTGACCACAAGCTCCTTCGTGCACGAGCTTGCATTTCCCCACAGGCTTCCCCCTGCCTGCAGCAATCGAAGGCTTCCGCTGCCCCCCCCCCCCCGCCGTCACTTATTCATGGCCGCAGGCCGTGACTTCAAAGGGTTCCGCTGCCCCGCCCCCTGCTTCACGGCCATCTGTTCCCCAGCACCTCCCCTCTGTCTCCCCAACACCTTTTGTTGTAAGTTCTTCGGCTCCTCCTGTCTCCACGCATTTCAAATGTACTTTTTGGGGTTGTTTATCTGCTGGTATCTGCTTCTTTTACAATCGCGATTGCTTTTTAATTTAGCGATCGCGTTCACTTTCAGCATTGCCAACCTTTTCATGACATTCATATCTCGTATACATGCCCACATTTCCGTCCGTCTGTTTTTGTGCATCTAGTAATGCTGGGATTTTTTAGCGATCGCGTTCACTTTCAGCATTGCCAACCTTTTCATGACATTCATATCTCGTATACATGCCCACATTTCCGTCCGTCTGTTTTTGTGCATCTAGTAATGCTGGGATCTGGCTCCCCCTGTGTGGGTGACTGCCTCCTTTCTTCCTCGTGAATGCCGATCTTCACACAACAACACGCGCACCATGCCTGCCTTCCTCTGCAAATAAAGCAATTGCGATCGCTTTCACTTTCACAATCGTGTTCACTTTCGGCATTGCCAACCCAGTGTGTTGTGCTGGGATGTGAGCCGGTCAGCATGCATGAGCCTCTCTCTCCCAAGCTGCGCCCCGTGCAACTTCCGAAACTATCAGGCTTCAAGAAGTTAATGAGGTTGAGAAATGGTTTTAAAACTGCTTTTGTGGAGTGCTAGAGTGTCATTGAAACTCACCATCCTTCACACTAACGCTCCTCCATTTAACCTGTTCTGAGAGGCCATTCATGAATGCGACCGGGAAACTAAGCGAACAGTGGCGGCCGCGCAGCTCACCCAACTCCACTTAAACATCTCTGCTTTTATTTTCACAACAAGGGTGCTGCGCTTTACGTTGCACCAATGTGCCTGCTTTTGTACTCTCTGCTCCTTATTGCTGTCAAATGTTAATGTGCATTTTTTTCTACCTACAGTACAGACGCTGCATGTAGTCCCAGCCGACTGAAACCTAAACAAACCCTGGCGGCCGTGGCTCGGCCAATTTTTGTCAAAAAATCAACATCTCTGCTTTGTGGGGGTGGAGCAACACGCTGTCTTCCAGCCTGCTTTGATTTTCATCCATAGGTGCAAGGAGATTCACCTTATGCCACAGTGAAGTGTTAACCGATGGCTAACACTCGGAGCCTCAGCATGCATCCAGGTGTGCTCCGGGCTACTTTTTGGATGTTTTTGCAGTGGAATTTGCCAACCTAGGCCTCTGCGGGCTGTAGCAGCAATGCCTCGTCAGTCGCCTGGCCTGCCTCTCTATCTACCTGCCACGGATCGGGCCCATGCCACCCCCGTAGCACAGTCTTCAACCCATCCGGCCCACTGCCTCCGACCCCCAGCAGGATGGTGTTACACTATTGCTTTGAGGGCATGACTGGCCATGGGCTCATCGCACCCGAATCAGTGTGTGTTTCTTTCGTCCTGTGTCTCAGGCCTATAACGTGCCTTTGATGAAGCTCCTGCTTCTCTCTCTTCTGACGTTCGTGCAAGTGATTTACGCGTTTCAGAAGTGCAGAAGCCTACACGTCTTAGTGTACCTGCTGTGTTGTTGATCATCCTTTGCTCGAAGAAATGCAGTATTCACTTAAATGTCTTTTCTTCACAATATGCAAACATTTGGTGTTTGTGTGCGCGCTCATAAATGTATTCATGGCGGCTGTGAGTGAAGGATCACCAGTCCTTGAAACCAGTTAGTACAATCTGTGATTGGCAACGGTGACTTCCCCATGTTATCATGTGAGTTCATGGGGCTGTTGTAGAGGAATCTCCTGACTTGTCTTCACCAGACACTGAGGGGGGGAGCTAAGTATTTTAGGGGTTTCACCTTCTAAATGCATGTCCACCAGCTCTGTTTGTGCACTCTCTCACACTCACTCTCTCACTCTCTCACACACACATATATATATATCATTCCAAGCACCACTTGTGTCTCCTGGCTAGCGTCCTCATGGCTTACCTTGGTCGCCCTTCTTGTAGGGTCCTTTAGAGATCCTACAGCAAGGTCCTCCTGCTCAAAAGCTGAGCAGGCAGTGCTAATCAATTGTTGTTTATCAATAGGAAGTCTCCTGAGTCACTTGAAATGACACAAAATAGCTATGGTTATACAGTTAATAAAAACAGATTGAAACCATCTAACCCAAAAATGCAGACCAATAACAAATTTAAAAAATCTGTATGCAAACAAACATCAGCATTCATAGAACATTATAACCTGCTCTCGAACTATCAGAATGGATTCTGTCCAGGGGTTATTACCGAGTTATCACAGATTGCAATGTGCAAGGATATCAACATAACTGTAGATTATAATGAAGAAGCTACATCTTCCTACTTGATCTGTTTTAAGATTTGAGCATAGTTCAACATCCTCTACTATGTTTCAAAACTTTACAGTTCAAAGTAACTTCCTGAATTAGATGAATTCATTACTTGAAGGCAGGATGCCCAATATATCATTACCATGCAAACCACAGGTGAAGCAGAGCGCATTATTTACTGTGCAAACTACAGAAATGGACCTCTTTTCCTTGTTTTGGGTGGAACCCATTTCCAGCTTGCACGCCTGCCTGATAGCACCATCTAATTTTAGTTCGGCATCTCAATATGCAACTATATGGTAATGACGCTTCGTCACATTTCTTTGCCTATAACCAGTGATTTTATTCTAAGGAACTTTTTACCCCCGTTTCATTGGTTGCCTCTGACATCATAGACATTAACTCCTATAGCACCATCAAGGGTCAAGTGATGTGCTCCCCGACACGACAGGAAAGGCTTGTTATACCCTAGATTTTACATAGGTATTTTGTAGTGGTATGGCATGCTGAAATGTATAACATATTGCATTACAAATGCTATAGGTGTCACATTTGCGAAAGTTATAACTATTGGCATGGTAAATGACAAAGCTATTAATTTCGCTATTTTCAAAAACAAAACCTAAATAAAAAATGTGTCATTTACAATACCAATAGCTCTAACTTTCCTAATACGAGACCTATTGCTTTGCAAATGCTTGTTGTACTTTGTAGCTCTCTTTGCTGTATATTAGAACCATTCTGATTTGGTTCTTTCGATTTTTCCTCCTCATTCCGATCTTTTCTATTTATCAAGGTATCTGCTCGAGGGATTTTTATCAACTTCAGTTCTCCTCATCTTACATCAATGTATTTGTATCCTCTTCTCAGGAACCGTTCAGTAGTATCTTTGAATTTTTTATTCATCTCAGTTTCATTTGAACAATTACGTTTCATCCGAATGAATTCCCCATAAGGAAATTTCTTCTTCAGAGTGTCTGGATGAAAGCTTCTGCCATTATATGTAACGCTTAGATTTTTCACAATCCATATGACTTCAGTAATCTAACATTAATGGCAGCACCCCCACTCTGAAAATTGTTCCAGCACCACTTGTCACTTAAAAAGGTTCAATGATGTCCTCCTGGCTGGGAACCATCTGCGCTGGTGCGAGTTGCAGCAAGCATGCATATTGCTTAATGCATAAAGTGCTTTATCAACTGGGCTAGTCCTGGTTGGCACTTGTTTTGCCCTTATCCTCCAGTTACGGTTGCTCATTCTAAAATTGATCCACTGCTGCAGGTTCTCAAGATGAAACATGCCAGTGACAGAGGACGGTTCCTAAGGTTATTAAAGCCCAGCATTTGGAGCTATGTCAGACTGAGTATGATTTTGTCTTCAAAAATGCACTAAATACCTTCCTATGTTGTTTACACAGTTGTGGTAGCCACTACCTCCATCATTTCAAATTGTCTTAGCTCCTAAAAGTCAACTCCAGTAAACATTGCAGTTTACAAGGAGAAAAGTAGAATCAAATCCATCTAATGTGAGTTTTTGGGTATAGACTGAAGTCACATGCGCAGTTTGTGATTTTAGCACATGCATTATAACCACATATTTAGGCTCTCTCTCTGCAACTTTTTAATGTCATAGATCGTTATCTGAAAAGGATGTGCTTTGTCTCCCAGGCACGGTCAGGCTGTTGGATTGGGCACAGAGGAAGTGTGTGGTACTTGTGATCAATAGAAATTAATTAATGGGACTAATTGTCCACAGCTGCAACAAAGTCCTTTGTTATTGATGGCTGAATGCAACAGACCATACTGTCCCTCTCTTTTAGGAAACCAAGATACGGCAGCCCCTCTATGAAGCCTCTCTGCCTTTCAAGATGATAGCAGTGTGAACAGGGAGGCCATCTTAGAAAGGAGCCACAGGAGGAAAAAGCAGACAGCAGAAATAAACTCCATACTAGGGCCCTCATTATGATGTCGGACAGAACGCCACTGACAGGCCGTCGGTGGTAATCCCCCGGACATACTGGGCATCAGTCTGACGGCCGCATCATGATGCAGGCAGCTGGAGTGATAATGTTGGGAGGGAAGGCCTGCCACCTCCAACAGGATCCAAGATCCTGTCGGGAGGCGGTACGACTCCTATTCCTACAATGGAGGCGTTGCTTGCGCAGGCACCGCCATAGGGATTAGGATGTCCCTTTCCGACTGCCTTTGCATGGCGGAGCCAAGGTAGTACTTTGGCTACGTTTCATAGAAGACCTCTTTTTAATATGGAATGGCACAGAGACAGAATTTCTTGAATTCTTCGAAGTTTTGAACAACAATGAAGTTGGGTTAAAATGTACTCATACCATCAGTGCCAGTGAAATTGTATTTTTAGATACGAAGGTATACGTAAAGGAAGACCAGCTAGAAACAACTGTATACTGGAAGAGCACAGCAAAAAACAGTGTGTTACATGTAATGTAATGTAATGTAAAGGACACTTTTATAGCGCACCTATCACTCCAAGGAGTATCTTGGTGCTCAGACAACCAGATGACAAGGTTGAGGGAAAGAGATCAACTCAATGGAAAATGCTTTACACTTTACACTAATGCTCTGCAGGCCACATCTGTAAGAGAAAACACCCAAGTTTTTAAAGCTTTCCTAAACTGAGTTTCGTGGGACAATGACCTAAGGTAAGGCTTATCTAAGCACATTTACAGGTATTTAAATGTTATTGTGTGTTAAAAAAAACTGCCATCCTACGGCCTTTCCTTTCGCACTCCCTGTACAGCAGAAATATTGTCAGATTGCCCACTTTAGAAAATCCTTTACTTTGTTAAATCCTCTAACTGTAATCTCCATGTTAAAAGAATAAGCAGCAAGTTGTCGGGAGACATAGCCTGACATTTGATCTCTGCCTTTGAACTCACAGCAACTGTGACAAGATAAAAAGAAAATGTAAATTTGTATTTGAGCTTATATAGCGCACAGCTACCCGCAGTGGGTTTCCCGGCGCTTGCTTAGGGAACCCGTCCTGGTATTCCCCTGTGAGATAACCCCGGCAGGGTATCCACAAGGTGAAAGCCAGGCATCCCGCCGCGAGGGGCCGTTGTGGAGATTAAGCAAGCTATTGCCCAGAGTCGCAGAGTGTGAACCCGTGAGTTGAGAAGGCACCGGAGCCAGAATTATCGAGTCCGTGGAATTTTTGAGCCCAAGACCCGCCGAGGCGGGGAATTGAACCCTGGTCCAGGGCCGATCTCAGCTTCCGGGTCTGCCGCCTCTAACCCCTGAGCCACACTTCTCCACAAGGCATCTCTATTGGTAATTTATCTTCTGAACTTCATCATGGTTATTTTGGGGGTGCTCTACCACCCTCCCCCCCGCACCCTTACATCCAGCGCCTATGCAAGTGACTATATAACCACATTGCTGCATTCTGTACTCTGCAGTTCCTATTGAGCATAAGCAGGAAGGGCCAGATTCACAGAACTAACTTAAGACAAAATCCTAAACTTACTACTTTTGGTATTCACAGAAGTTAGGATGTTGTCTTAAGTTTGTCTTAAGACAGACTTAAGACAAAATCCTAACTTAAGTCTGTCTTAAGTCGGTCTTAAGACAAACTTAAGACAAAATCCTAACTTCTGTGAATACCATGAGTAGTAAGTTTAGGATTTTGTCTTAAGTTAGTTCTGTGAATCAGGCCCGAAGACTCAAATAAAGGCTGTTGCAATGTCCAGCTTGGTGAAGATGCAGGTGCCCGCGGCTGACGCATGAGGTGCCTGTGGGTGATAAGGGAGAGCCTCCTGAAGGTGGCGCAAGAAATTGAAGTTAGTGCTGTACACTGCACTTCTCTGGGCGTTGGCATCTTGATCCATATTAACATGCAGTTATTAAAGCTTGGCTGCAAGGCACAGGACACATTCCTGCCAGTCAGGCAGGGTTGGACTGGCCTATTGAGCAATCTGACAGTGTCAGAAGGGCTGGTCTGACCGATCAGTGTGTGGGATGGTTTTGGCTATTTGTGGGCCTATTTTGTGGTCTGTTGGACCATTTCTTTACTGTTGATTTCCCAGATATAACCACAAACATTGCATGCAGCAAGCACAACTGCGAGCAATCTCCCATACCTTATAAAGACACATACCACATCACTTTATATGTTCAAAATTGCCATGATTTGCAAATGTGTGTCACTTTTTTAGCTATCTTATGCAGTAAAGGGGGTCATTTTTATTTTGTTGACAGGGCCTATTTTCTCTCCCTGTCTGACCCTGTGATCGGCCCATACAGTGCTGTCCCTTCGCCCTCGATCACTCCTATGTCGTACAGCCGGCTGACAATTATAAAGTGTCGTAGAGAGTACAGAGCATGCTAGTCTAGTCGAATAACACATTTCTCTGGCTGTGAATGACCCTCCGGAAAGGATGCCACCTGCTGGACACCTCTTCCCATCACCCGACATCCTGTAGACGCTAATCAAGTTTGGCCAGGTCCATTCTGTCAAACGCAGAAGGCAGGTCCAGTGGCTTAACACCACCTTATAAATAAGGCCCTTTTCATGCAACACTTAGCGTGAAAGGGGCGTGCAGTGGGTGTTGATGTGTGCGTTCCTTCGCAACACCCATTGCTTCTTGATGCTGTCCTCTATTTGCAAGGCTGTGTAAATATGGGGCAGCGCCACAATTAAGACCATGGAAAAACTGGTCTTCACTTTGCACAACAAGGATGAATGGTTAATTTCTCCTTTCTTTTGCTGCCTCTATGTGTCCGCAGCACACATAGAGACAGCAGATGGCCTGTAAAGATTGTTCTTGTGCAGGAAGGGACACTTTCCTGCACACTAACACTCATTAGATAGAGGTTGCAACTTCTATATGTCCTGCATTCGGCAGCACACATAGAAGTTATAAATTGCCATTATTGATTGATTATGTGCCTTGCTGCACATGAACAATGATTCTCTGTAACGCAGGCACCCTTGCATTATGATGCAAGGGTGCCTGCACTATGGTACAAGGCTGCCTGCGTTGGCACTAGGCAGCTAAATTTAGTGCCAGCGGCCAGAGAAAACTCAGGAGTGGCAGCATTCTTGTAAATACGGCGCATTCCTGCGTTTTAAAACTGCCGAAGAGCGGCGTAAGCAATTTTGGCTTATCACCACGCTCCGACAGTTTCCTTATATATGCCCCTGTGTTGTGTGGCAGTCTTCACAGAATGGTGACCAAGGTGCCCTGCAGTCAATACCCTCCAGCCTATTTAGGAGACCATTGTGGGCCTCCACCTTGTGGGTGGGGGTCATTTTCCAGCACCTACATTTGGCCTTTGGGGCCAGCGGTCTGCAGCAGAGGAGCAAGCAGCACTCGGATATCCCCAGGGCACACGTCCTAAAAAAAGAAGTGGGGGGATGCTGTCACCGGAAGTGACGTCACGACATAAAGTGATGTCACGAAAGGTGGCTTGCACAATTAGATTCATTGCCTCCCCTCGCTCACCACTTAGATGCGAATGCATCAGAGACGCCTACGCGTGAGCAGCGTGCTGAGTGAGCTCCGCTCTCGCCCCAGAGAGGCCAAACAGTGAAGTCCAGCTTTTGGGCAGGGGGGACGGCGTCCACCCGCGTGGTACCCCGACTCGAGCCCTGGATATCCCTTAAAATGTTGAGCCGCATTCAAGTCAGCGCCTCCTACAAGGGCTGTTAGGCTCCCCTGAAGAGCTTTATTGAAAGTGAAACGTCAGCATGTCAGGACATCACTTCAGTGAAACTGTTCAGCATTAACTGCTTATATGAAGATTGAAAAATGAAATGAAAAATCAAGGCCTACATCTCTCATAATTCCCTGGGACTTCCTTGAAGGCTCTCATCTGTGATGCGTTGTGTGATGATTGAATTGTTGTGCAGCCACAATCCGTGCTTATTTTAAAAAAGCTTCATAGTAATCAGCTTATTGTGGCTCACGTTTTACGCAGAGGGTATTACGTTTGGAACAGATCTATTCTATCAGATCTGTACACGAGCATGAAAGGTTCTGGTGTCTTTGTGCAGTTTGGACCCTGTCTCACACTTAGGGGCATATTAGCAAGGGCAATATCGCCACTTTAGCAGGACTTTTTACAGCTAAAGCGGCAACATTTTTATCGCCCTATCAGCAAGCTGTCGCTAACAGCAGTTAGCGACAGTTTTTAGGCGATAGCGATCGGTTTGGGGCCCGCTTTGCATGTCAGTGATACTTATCGCTAATGACATGCAAAGTGGGCGTACCCAAACTGTTAGCGACTGAAAGCAGTCGCTAACACAGCTATCGCCTATTAGCAACGCAGGCTTAGCGATAAAAAAAGTCGCGCTAAGTGTGATTATCGCTAGAATCTAACACCTGCTAATAGGATGACTTACCTGTGTATTCAATGAGAGGTGGATTGTCAGGTTAAGCCCCTATTGGCGTTAATGCGTGAATATCGCTGGATTTCCAGCGATATACACGCATTTCGCTGCTATTGCTGGATATTTTAGCACAATGGAGAAAATCGTTGCGAATAGCATGTTTTCTCCGCTAACATATCCAACGATAGGCAGCAATAAAAAAAAACACGCTAAGCGCGTTTTGCGATAAATATTGCAATTCCTTGCTAACATGACCCTTACATCCTTGCTTTAAGTACATTTCGGCATAAGTGTCTTCCCTTTTTAATTGGACAAGCTCTGATGCCAACTTGTCCTTATTACCTTTTATCAGGGTTTTCTTGTAGGCATTAAATGGTTTGATTTGAAAAATATTCTTTTAATAATATATTCTAAATTATTGTGTCGGTTTCTTTCTAGGCACAGGGAAATAGACCACGGTCAGGGAGTCTAGACTTTTTTTTATTTAAACTTTTTCAGATTTTTGTGGTTGGAGAAAAAATCTTTGGCATTCCCACAGCTACATGTTGCATTTCGTTAAAGTGTGTCGAAACAGGTTGTCCGGGTGTTGGACCAGTGCATTTGACTTCGGAACCACTTCGACAGCCAGAATATTTCAAATTTCAGTATTTTCCACCGAATCCAGGAATCCTGTGGTCACTGGTGACCTGTGCTGTAAACATGAGTAGTACAGACGCTTGACACAGAAACATTTCCTGTATTTGACATGTAATCTTTGCAGATGCTTTCAGACAGGGTGCGATTGGTGAGCTAAAGTCTGTCGGGCGATGGTGCCCCGCCACGGTCAATGATGTTCGGTCGTATATCACACGTCGCTCTGCTAAGTGATCACACGCGCCGTGATTAGGCAGCTCAGTTTCAGAGCACAAGTGGTTTTATGAGTGCATTGAAGTGCTGCATTACACATGACTCATTACTTATTTAAGCAGGGCTGAGTTACAAATTACTTGTTATTGATTTCAGAAGCGTTGTGTTACAAAGCCCTGATTTTACAAGGGCAGTGGTGCAATCCCCCACGCTACGGAGCCAGAGTGGGCTTTAGACATTTCTTCATGGACGAGGCATCTAAAAGACCAGTTTGGCTGTGTCAGACTCAGGACCCACGACTGACCCTCGACATCCCTGGTCTTTCAGGGGCACTGGCCTGTGTGGGCCTCTACCGACTTTCATTCGACCAGATGTCTGTGCACTTGTGCTCAGAATTCAAATGTCAAAGTGCATGAACTGGCACAAGTGAAAGGAAGTGCCGGGTCTCAGACAGGAAGTCGACAGGTACCTCAATGTTTGTTGCCCCATTATGCTCCTCTTCACCGTACCTAGGGTCAGATTTACAACGCCACTTTTGCATAATTTTAACATGTGGAAAACGACGCAAAAGTGGCGCAAGGGCTTTGTAAATCTGCCCCCTATGGTCTAGGCCAGTGGTCTTCAAACTTTGTAATGCTGCCCCCCCCCCCCCCCCGATTACAAAATAAATAAAATAAAATCAGCAACCTCCCTCAAAAGAATTTACAATTATTTTATTTAACTGCCGATGTTTATATTTGTCGAGACTTATTTAAACATTGCAGGGAAGTGCTGTTACTGTTTTAAAAAAATGCAGTCAAATACATGATTGCCAAACATACTATTCTGGTCAGGCATGCCTTACTAACGTGTCAAAGTATCCACAGTGTGATTACTAGAAGTGGGGGTGGGGGGTTCGAAGAATATTTGGAGTCCCTTCCCTTTTGACACCTTCTCCCAGCCCTGATATAAATGATGTCAGTGCTGCTGGCCCATTACAGAGAGGCCTACTGCCACTCATGTTTTTCCACTGAAAACAAAGCACTGTTATCAGCATAAGGCTTCTTTGGGATAGAGGCTGGTGCCCCCCAACCCCTCCCCCCATCATTTGAGACTTCCCCGGGGGCCTGCCCCCCCAGTTTGAAGACCCCAGGCTTAGGCCTTCACAGTTTGCCAGACCCTACTTTTAGGCAAGGATTACCAGCGGCGGTCGGGGCAGGTAAGCGGGGTGAAGCAAGGGCGGGGTGGGAGTGGGGGAAAGGCAACAGACGACGGAATAGGGAAAATTAAATAAATCCTATTACATCGTCTGCCGAGTTACCTCCGCCACGCCCCACCACGCTTACCTGCTCGGACCGCAGTTGAGTATTACCTGCTCAAAGGAAACGTACCTGCTAGGGAAGCAGGCCTGCATACTGAGTACAGTGAGAACGAGCCGTGCTTTACCCTTGTTTCTCTGCCAGTCTCACTTCCCTGTCCGCGTCACCAACTACAGCGGAACAGCTCCACCTCAAACCCTCTCTTCTTATGCACTCATTGGAGCAGACATCTTCAATCAACTCAAACTTCCATCGCCAGTCACCAGTATGGATTCCGCTATCATTCCTTGCAACTAAGGGATCTTGTGCAACGTATATATATTTTTTTAGGTGCAGGGCAAAAAGCCATCTTCTACCGCTGGACCCCACAAAGCCTCTGAAGTGGGTCATGAGGTACTCCTGTCAACAAGAGATTGAACACTTGGGTGATTTCAGACGCTTTGGTGGTACTGTGAGTAAAAATTTGTGTTGTTTACTATGCAAGTTACAATACGAAAAACTTTATCTGAGAAAACATATACTCTGGCGAAAGGAGAAGCACATTTTTGGTACCATCTGGTGTTTTTTTTGCGTCAGCTCCATTACGAAGTAAGAGGTGAAGCCTTCCCTTTTTAGGTCGAGCCTGTGCAGCGCATGCGCTGCTGCGAGGCGTGTAGTAGTAGAGTATGGCTTTGAAGCCCCGCCCACTCCCCATCCATATTTTTAACTGGCTTGTGTCATTGTCCTTCATAAACGCTGGCTTCCGAGTCATTTTTAGGCTTGTTAGTCCCTCCTCGGTACCACCTTGTTTGCACTTCTTACCTCCCAAAACAACTGTACCTTTTACTGGTGTTGTTACATGGTCTGCTTTATAAGTTGGTGAGCACTACTTCTTGTAATGCTCTTCCCCTATTCCACCCACTACCTCACAGCACGCCGCCCGATTTTATTTTAATTTTGACTAATGACGGTCCACTTTAACTATAGCGGATGCTTTCTTTTATTTGTTTATTTTAGCAGTGTGGTCCACATTTAGCTTGCGTGCTTACTTATTTATATATTTTATTTACTAGAACCCAATGTGGCGCTTTCACATTCATAGAGGCTGCGCCCCTTTCTTTGCACAAACCGCGTCTAAAGAAAGGTAGGCGGCGACATTTAAGTGAAAGTGTGGCATGGGTGCTTTTACCAAAATAAAGACATGCAGGTACTCAGCACCTGACAGTACCTCCCCTCTGCTTCTATGGGGGTTGGGTCCTACACTACCTTGCAGTCGGTCCAGTGTGCCTCTCCCCTAACTTCCTTTCCGGTTCCTGGACCAGAAGTTGTTTTCAATGTCTCTGCTGTACTCCTGGGAAGATTCCTGGCTGTCGGGCCCTTGAGTCCTCCTTGCGCCATGGCAAAGTCATTGCACCCACATCAAGGGAGACAGTGTAACTTGTTCACTGTTTGGTTAAAATGTACTGAACTGAGGCTTGCAGAGAAGTCAGTGGTTGGATCCAATGGAAAGCCAGAGGCTGCCTCCTGGTGATAGGACACTTAAGAATGGCAGTAAAGCTGAGGAGTTATCCACAGTGATGCAAGTACCTTTAGTGGCTGCAGAGGTGCACTTTAGTGGTGCCCAGTCTGTTGTTACGAAGTGAGGGGCATATTATCAAGACAGGCGATCAAATTATCACAGTTTTAGCGGCAGAAAACTGCCGCTAAAACAGCGATAATGGGCTTGATAATATGCTCTATGGAATTCCAATTGAAGCCCATGTTAGATGTCCTTCACATTTAACCTGGGCTTCAATTGGAATTCCATAGAACATATTATCAAGCCCATTATCGCCGTTTTAGCTGCAGTTTTCTGCCGCTAAAACGGCGATAATTTTATCGCCTGTTTTGATAATATGCCCCTATGTTTTATTGTATTCATACAGCACACGCTACATAGAGAAACCGTCTATAAGGGGCAAGAATAAGACCATGACTTCCCCTCTGAGGGTCATATTATCAAGAAAAGGCGATAATGGGCACGATAATATGCCCTTGTGAATTCCCATAGCAGCCGCGGTAACACCAGAATGAGACACTTCATTTGGTATGATGTTTGCAAAACGCAAAACACTGGGGAACGCAGGCGGCTCCCACACATCGTGAATGGTGTAATGATATGGCAATGGTGGCAGAAAAGGCAGTATATATACACAGGGGTTGCCAGGAAAAATGAAAGCGGGTGTCTGGAATGTGGAATGATTTCAGAAGGAATGTCTTTGCGCCACTCCCGGAAGAGTCGGAAATGGACATAGGTGATTGAAACACGATGAGCGGTTACACACCAAGATGTAAATTTAATGTAATGGATTTTATGTATCTGGAAGAGAATCAGTTTGTGTTGGAAAGCATGTTCATGTCAGTTTTAACCCCTGAGCAGCTTGTTGTGCGATTATACATATGCCTAATAAAAATTTTCAAAAAAGAATGAGACACTTTCCCTCACCCCAGGTCTCTGTCGCTGGGATCTAGTCATAGCCACCCGTCTTCCTCCCACCGACCTCAATGGGTGTTGGGGAGGAGGCCATCTTAAGATGGCTGCCGCTCGCAGTAGAATACTGATGAGGGCAGGAGCATGCACCGTGATGACTGCACTTCACACGCTTGGAACTCAGGCACTTTAACATGACGTATTTACATTCGAGTCCTTTCAAAGGGAAATATCTTGGAGATCAAAATTGCCTTTCAATATGGCAACTACCTACATCAAGTTGAACTTCTCGTTGCTGATTGGGCCTTGCTTAACTTCTGCTGCTAAGAACATTCTCTTTTGGTAAAAAAAAAAGGTTTAAATGTATCATTCATCAATCAGATGGCTCAGAAGCCACATTTGAGTGACAGCTGCCATTCATTTAGATCCACCATCATGATGTATGTAAACATAAAGGGTCTTGTACCATCACAACTTGATACCTTTGCCTCTGTAGCTTGGTATGCATGGACATCAGAAGGGGACCTGTGTGACTTAACCTACATCTGATACAGAGTATCTGGGAACTGCAACTCCTCTTAATTCCTTACAATAATCATTTTACAAAAATGTAGAGGAAAAGTTGAGATGCCTGGGATATCAGGTTAGGCTGAACCCAAACTGCACCCAATGGGAACCCACATGTAATGTACATTTCTTCACACAAGACAATATCCCATTGCCAGAGTTTTTCTCACTCTTCTTTTTCAATGTTTACAGAAATGTGTAGCTTGATTTAGGCTTTGGGTAGGATTCTTTTTTTATCTGACATTGTAGCCTCCCGCCGTCAAGGCACAACATCTTTCACTTTTAGAGACCTTCAAGAGTAGGCAAAGCCTTGTCCACCCTAAGTGGCCACATCCATCATGGGAGGACTCTGATTGATGAACAAACAGTCTGGTGGAAAATCCACCGGTATTCACCGCTGCTACCAGAATCTCCAGAAAATGTGGGTAAGAGGAAGGTATCGCCTAAGTCAGGTAGATTGTCATCACCACATATCTAGGCTCTTCTTGTGATAGGGGTGTTTCTCAGCATGTTTAAACCTCTGTACTTGCCGCGCGCTGAAAGTCCACCACCCGCACAAAGTGGCGGATCAGCAACTCTAGATCAGGGGGGGAAATACCACCATTCCTGGCAATGTCATCTTCGTACACTGGGGTGACAGAGCTGTAAGAATGTCTGCTGGAAAGACCTCTGCCACCCATTTAAGACCCCTGCCACCCATCTAAGACCCATGCCACCCATCCAAGACCCCTGCCACCCATGCCACCCATCTAAGACCCCTGCTAGTCATATAAGACCCCTGCCAGCCATCTAAGACCCCTGCCACCCATCTAAGACCCCTGACACTCATCTAAGACCCACGCCACCCATCTAAGACCCCTGCCACCCATCTAAGACCCCTGCCACCCATCTAAGACCCCTGCCACTCATCTAAGACCCCTGCCACCCATCTAAGACCCCTGCCACCCATCTAAGACACCTGCCACCCATCTAAGACCCCTGCCACTCATCTAAGACCCCTGCCACCCATCTAAGACCCCTGCCACCCATCTAAGACCCCTGCCACTCATCTAAGACCCCTGCCACCCATCTAAGACACCTACGACCCATCTAAGACCCCTGCCACTCATCTAAGAACCCTGCCACCCATCTAAGACCCCTGCCACTCATCTAAGACCCCTGCCACCCATCTAAGACCCCTGCCACCCATCTAAGACCCCTGCCACCCATCTAAGACCCCTGCCACCCATCTAAGACACCTGCCACTCATCTAAGACCCCTGCCACCCATCTAAGACCCCTGCCACCCATCTAAGACCCCTGCCACCCATCTAAGACACCTGCGACTCATCCAAGACCCCTGCCACCCATCTGACTCCAAACAGGAGGAATGCATCTCCAGGGGCACTTACTGTGGCTTCACCTGCTAGAACCAGAGGGTTCATTATCGCTCTTATAAAAACATTGGGACTTTAGTAATAAAGGTAAGTATAGGATTATTGTTCTTGCTTACCTTGAAGATGTCTGCATCGTCAAAGTATACACATGGAGTTAAGAATGCTTACCCATATATACATACTATGACAATATTCTGAAGTCGATTTTTAGGCCACAATTTTTTTGTACAACAATTCTCTCTCTCCCCCCCCCCCCCCCCCAGTATTCTGGAAGCAAACCACATCTGGCCTCGAGTGCTGCTGCCAGCACCACCGTGTTCTTGGACTGGATTGATCCCAGCGATTAGCCCTTGCCCATTACATGGACTGTGTGTTATTATAAACTCTGGCCAGAGCATATTGTTTCTTGTACTTTTTTATCTGAATACATTATGTTTTTGATTTATACATCTGATATTCCATTATTGTATCCTGTTGGAAATGTGGTGTTCAACTTTTGCTGCTTCTCTTTTGTAAGGAGGCTTTATACTTGCCCCGCCACAGAACGTAAGTTTTTCTCACTTCTAGAAACCACTGTTCTCTATTGGTGCCTGAGGGCCAGGGCCGGATGAGCCTTTAACTCCATCAGTCATTTCCCCAGTGGACTGGAGACCCTGGATGGTAGGGGTGAAAGGTCGTGCTGGTGCCCAGGCACGGCTCCTCCACTAGGGTCGAGGAGCGTCGGCCCACTACTTTCCCGCAGTGCGAGAAGCAGAAAAATAAAATAATAAAAACTACCATTTTATGTTTCTGCTTCTCACAATGCGAGAAAGCAGAAGAGTTTGGCTGGGGGCGGGTGGGTGGGCGGTCCTGCCGCAGGGCATGGGAGGAGTGGCTTGCCCACTCTGAGGGCGCTGACTGTTTGGTCGGCCCCAGGGCCAACCCAAACCATTCATATGCACTCTACATTTTCTCCAAGTAGGCAGCCTACTTGGAGAAAATGGCCTCCCCATAGACGCCTGAGCGGTCGGCTTCCCAGCCAATCACAATGCTGCCATTGCAGCGTTTTCATTGGCTTAGGGGAGGGGAAGGAGGTTTCTTGCGGCTGCTTCCTGCTGCTGCTTAGACGACGGGGAACCGACGACGCAGGATGGATTAAAACAGCACTTTTCAGGATTTGCAGCCAGAACATATATTAGCATCTCTAACGAGACAAGATTAACTCCAACGCTCCCCCCCTCAAAAAGAGGAAGAAGAAGCACCTATTATCTGAAAGTATCCCAGAGTCCAAGGCTTTGAAGACCTCTTTTGGCTTACGCCCCCCTTCACTTCTTGCCTCTGTCCACCTCTGGCTCTTGAAAGAAGAAGAACACAGACTTAGGACACCTTTTTTTCTCCTCCAACCCTCTTCCGATCACCCTTTCCTCGCTGTGTCCAGCACTTATCTCTGAGAATTGCCATGAGCTTCTACAATCAGAAATTTACAATCTCTCCGGTTTGTAAGGATGTTCTACCATAACATCGTAGTTTAAATATATAGCGCTGCACTTGCATCGACCTCAAGGTACGTAGATGTGGAGTTGAGAATAGTAACTTTGTACTTTCCGAGGCATGATATATTGGTAGGTGAGTCGATATGAAGGCAGGTTGAAGTGTTTGACTGTGATATTGTGACAAACGACCACTGTCAATGGAGCTCATGAGAAAAGACATCAAACTTGACCCCTGTCTCTGCTGAGGTCCTGAATGCAACATTTGACCAACCTGGTGAATGAATTTCATATATCTCTCTACAAGACTGTGCAATGCAGGTCTGTGCATCGTATAGTAATTTTCCTACATTTTAAAGGGCCCAGGAGTTCATTTAAGCATTGTCTGTACTGTGTAACACCTCAATAAATAAATAAAGTCAACTGTTAAGACATGGTCTCTACTGAACACCATTGAGCAAAAGGACAATGAATAAAAACCAAAGACAGCAGTCCCTTCCTTGCACCAGATTGGACTCTGAAGTGCCCGAAAGCCTTTATAAAACTACTAAATACGCCATAAACAAGTGAGTGGTTTGGGTTGAGGGTACACCAGTGACCCTATTTGTCTACCAGTTGAGAACACTCATTGCAGTAATAAGGGGTTCGTCCCAACCCTATGCAAACCTCGATGTAGTTGCAAACTATAATTTGTACTTAAAACAGGATTACAGTATGGGCAAAGTTAGCATGATTTGTGGTGGCAAATAGTGCACACTCTTAGTCTGCACACCTTGGCATAGGGGAACTGCTATTGATGTGTTATCCTACTTTTGAAGAGTCGAATCTCCGAATGATGAAGCCAGGGCATATCTAGGAACAGCACAGAAGGTGCAGTAGCACCAGGACCAAGTAGCCTGAGGGACCCACTGCACCCTAATCATGGCGGCATTTTACTACTTAACTAAGGTAAATATGAGCCCATTTTAATTCTATGCATTGGGGCCCAAGGGTGTGGCCCCGGAAAACCGTGGAAGGAATCTCAATGGCACCAAATATTGTGGAGAAACTTGTTGTAAATAAAGCTAGGTAGTCCATATACTTTCCTGATGCTCCTTTATTCAGGTTAGATGGTAAGTCAGTTATATAAAGGAGAGACCCCACCAGGAGCGGCCTCCTGCCACTCAGCCCTCATTCAACTGCCAGACATCCACCCAGAACATTCTAACAGGCTCTTGCATCATACATTCTATGCTGAGCAGCAGGGACAAGTACCACAAAACTACTTAAGGACAACATACCTATTACCTGCCGCCCACGCCATTCTTGTAGCTTTGGGGGCCTGGAATAGTCCAAATTGTCACAATTGTAGAAGTGTGATGGTTAGTAGTTTTGTTGGTAGTGCCACTGGCGGCTCTGGCAGGGGCAATGGTTTGTGCAAGCTGCAGTGGCCTTATAATGAGGGCTCTAACACTTATTTTTTTTCAAGTTAAGCACTGTACCTAATTCTACAAATAATAAGTCCATTGACAATATCTATATCTTCAAGGTGCATAGATATGAAGTTAAGAATAATAAATCTATACTTCCTCCATATACACCTACCTTTTAATATTTTTTATTAGTGTATCTCGATATTCTGTTCTCAATATTAGTGTAACTCGATATTCTATACACTATATCAGTTTATCTCAATACTCTCTACACGATATTAGTGTATCTCAATATACTGCACACAATATTAGTTTATCTCGATATTCTGTACACAATATTAGTGTATCTCTATATTCTGTACATGATATTAGTGCAGCTGGATATTCTGTACATGATATTAGTGTATCTCGATATTCTCGACATGATTTTAGTGCATCTCGATATATACTGCACACGATATTAGTGTATCTCTATATTCTGTGCATGATATGAGTGTATCTCGATATTCTGTACGCGATATTAGTGTATTGCAATATTCTGTACGTGATATTAGTGTACACAATATTAGTGTATCTCAATATTCTGTACACGATATGAGTGTGTCTCGATATTCTGTACGCGATATTAGTGTACACGATATTAGTGTATCTCGATATTCTGTACACAATATGAGAGTATCTCGATATTCTGTAATCGATATTAGTATATCTCGATATTCTCTACACAATATAAGTGTATCTCGATATGAGTGTATCCTGACATTCTGTACACAATATGAGTGTATCGCGATATTCTGCACGCGATAATAGTGTACACGAAATTAGTGTACCTCGATATGCTGTACATGATATGAGTGTATCTCGATAAACCTAGCCTCACTATTCAGGAGTACAATTGTGCCCATATGGGCATCGTGCACTACTACAGTTTGTGTCTATTGTGCACCCATCATTGTAGGTACTTACCAGGCACGCCAACACCACCTGCAATTATAACCGCCATAGCTTGAACCCATAAGAGAAAGTACAGAGATTTCGAGAATGGTTGGACCCAGCAGCCTTTGTCTGCTCAGGACTGCAGAGGTGGCTACAGGCCTGGATCTCGCCGACAACGCTGAATGACAGGAATTTTGTTTCCCAGCCTGTGATGGATTTTCTGCTCAGGGCTTAAAAGGGAACAAAAAGAGAGCAGATAAGATTAAAAAACTGTCCTGTTCCGAGGAGCAGATGGGGTTTTATAAATGATGCTGCCTGAGTTATGGATACAAATATAAGTGCTGAGCAGACATCTTCTGTGACTACCATGCGTCATGTCTGCTCACTTTAGCAGGCAAAACAAGCTATTTTTTGCCACTTTCTTCCCTGATAACTGCTTCACACATTATCAGGGAGAATAATCATTGCAGAAGCAAAAATGCTTTCCTGCTGCCTGTCTGCCTCTGATGGTGATGCATGAAGCAGGCACACACCTTTCTTTTTTCACCATGCTGGCTGTACTGGCAGCAAGCACACTCAGGAGCTACCTGGACGCTGGCGAGGATGCTGACGCCATGTCCGGTGGTCTGGGGGACTAATGCATCTACTGTAGGGATATGTCTTTGACCTCATGGTCACAGGTTCAAGTCTCAGGAGGTTGCATTAACCGTTCATCCTTCTGAGGGTGATTACATAAGAACCACTGAACTGGGTAACAATGACAATCTGTTATCTGTGAACAGTGCTAACCATCAGCCAGCAAGAGCGCCCTCTACTGGTTCAGGCACATACCAGGTGTAGGAATTTAGGTGGTCGTGGGGTTGTTGATGAAACAAACCTTGCAAAGACAACTAGGCACACCTTCTTCTGACCCAGGATCTTGTAAAAAGTGTCCAGGTCGGGGCAAAAACTGACCCTGGCATAGAAGTGTTTTAAACTGAAAGAATTCGCGACAGATCTCTGCCTCTGCGAGGCTGGCATTGTTCAGGAAAAGTTCAGACTGACTCTGTCCCAGCCCCTGCAGCCCAACAACTCACTGGTGCAGACCTGGCCCAAATAGCTGTTGGCTGATCTCTTCCTGAATCCTGATTGGAATCCTTTCTGAGCGATTGTTACTAGATTTATGGTAAGCTGGTACCCAACAAAGCCACCTTCGCCTTTGAAAAATGGAAGGCGGGTGCCCTAATGGAGCAGGAAAATCAATACGTTATGGGACAGAAGTGTGGGGTCTAAAAGCAACCAAAGTATGCAGAATGGGCAACTATTCCAGAAAACTCTCCCCTCCGCCAGTTCTGCCCATAATGTGCTCAGATCAAGTCAAGGGCACACAAAGGGAAGGCCCAGTCTGCTGTGGAGTGAAAACTGCTAAATGGCCCCACACCTTTGCGGAAATCTCCCATGGTGAGGGAATCATTGATTTTTGTTTTCTAAACGAAAATCTTGCTTTGAGATTTTCTTTTTGAAAGTAACAAAAAAGTTGAAAGTTTGACATCTGGCTCTGTCATGTTGAGAGGCCATTCATCAAACGTTCAACGCATTCACAGGAACCGCGTCACAGCGGTTCCTGGAGATGCAAGAGATGTCCGCTGGGCCGGCCGACATCCCTAAGTTTGGCCGGCAGGTACTCACTCAGGGCGATGTAGTACTTTACTCTGTTGCCCTGAGTAAATTCCCATCCGCCAAACTATAAATTCGGCCTAGAATACTCCTGTACATCCTCCTTGCGCCAGTCTTTTGAAACGATGATCTTTAACATTGGAAGCAGGGGCGGCTCCTCCACGTGGGCGGAGGAGCATCGCCCCACTGCTTTCTACGCAGTGTGAGAAGCAAAAACATAAAATACCATTTTATGTTTTTGATTCTCGCACTTTTCATGCACACTCCCGTTTTCTCCACGTAGGCTGCATGCAGCCTGCATGGAGAAAACGGCCTGTACGGTCGGCGTCCCAGCCACTCATAACGCTGCCATTGCAGCGTTGTGATTGGCTTTGGGGAGGATAGGGAGGACGCCTGCTGCTGCTTCCTGTGAGCAAATAGAGGAGGACCAGAGGCAAAAGTAAGTTTTAGTTTAAATTTTTTAAATTAAATTAACCCCCTCTCTCCCCACACGACCCCACCCAGCGCGACCCCCCGCCCGCAAGTCATGCCGACTGTAACTGATTAGGCGAAAGTTTAAATCATGCTAGTCTCTATTTGCAGAGGGTTTAATTCCTGCTTCCTTTTATTTGCCAATTATTCAAACACACAGCAATCTGTACTGCATATTGTTCAGACAGCACAGCCAAGTTCTTTCATCCCAAGACTTTCTCATCTCTGAGCCGATCTTCATATTTAAGGGACTATATACCTCATTTAGGCTCTAGAGGACTATCCTCAGTCCCAGCCTGCCTCGTTTAGAGGTGAGCGAAAGGCCGGTTTTCCAGACTTATCTGGCTCCACCACAGGAAACATTAGGCTGGTCGCCCAATCACCACAGTGCCATTTTGTGTCTAAAGCTTGCCCTTTTCAGGTCCTTCCTACAAATATTTTTTCTGTTCAGGATCTCAAACAGGACACAGTATAAGTGGCCCCTCATGTGCCAGGAGAGAACTCTGAGTGTGCCAAGGCGATGTGTTCCCTCCTGAAAAACAGTCCCTGACTTTAGGGATATGTTTATGCCGCCAAAACATTTTGCAAAGTGGGCTAAATCTAATATTTGTAAAGTGAGAACTACTCACCCTTGGGGTCTCAAGGCACCGGAGGTCGTCAGGGAGATTAAGTGAGCTATTGCCCAGAGTCACATGGTGCTGTGGTGAGCTGCCGCTGGCGTTTGAACGGTGAGCCGTACGCTCCAGAGTCAGCCGCCCTAGCCCTAGCCGCTGAGCCACACCTCTCTATAACAATAAGGAAACAATATGGTACCTGATCTGCATACTTCTCCGCCCTCTTTGCAACCACTACATCAGTGACCACAGAAGGCAGTGAGATACCGGCCAGGCAGGAAGGCATCTCACATTACAGCAAGAGGTCCTCGGCCAGGGAAGCAGCGGCATAGCTCCTGCTGACATGGCGGGCTGGTGGGCCACCTGCTCAGGTTTAATGGACCTCATAAGCTTTTTATTCACAGCATTTTTCAGAGAATTCCTTAGACTCCTGGAAGCTAAAACCTAGGCCTTCAAATGTTGCTGCTTCTTCTACTTTGATAATGGGGTGAAATCAATTGATAACTTTCCTACACCGTGATTGGAAAGTATTTATTAAAGTTACCTATAGCAATCAATTGCCTTCAACTAAATGCCAGAAAGTCCGAGATTCTTCTATATGGGAAGGACCAGGAGCTCTGGTCTGAGCAGTGGTGGTCTGAACATCTGAAACCTGCCCCGCTACCGAAGGAGGCGGTAAAGAACCTGGGTGTTTGGTTCGATTCCGGATTAACATTTGAGAAGCAGACCAGAGCTGTTGCTGCTGTCTGCTTTGGGTTCCTGAGAGGACTGAGGCCTTTGCTTGGTCTCTTTCCGCCCAGCGTACGCCAAACCATCATGCAAGCCTCCATTCTTGCGACGCTTGACAATGGCAATGCCCTATATTTAGGTGCCAACAAGGCAAGTATCAAACGCCTACAGCGGGTCCAAAACGCGGCAGCTCGCATGCTAGTGGGACTCCCAAGATCTCAATCTGTTGCACGAGTGCTTTTGAAACTGCATTGGCTGCCGATCGAAGCCCGTATTCAGTTTAAGGTGCTGTGCACTGTGCACAAAATCATGAGACAGCAAGCCCCCATTGGGCTATTAGGGCTGTTGAAGCCCTATTTGCCCAGGCGCGTCTTGCGCTCCGCTCACCACGGTTTAGTTTGTGTCCCTCGAGTGAGGAAAGCAAGGGCTGGGGGTCGCTCGTTTGGTTTCATGGCAGCCAAACTTTGGAATTCTCTTCCAGTTAGCATTCGAGCGATCCCTAATCTTCTGACATTTTGGAAATCACTAAAAACATGGTTGTTCCCCACTCTGTAATCTTTTGTGCGTGTAAGTCTCCCTGTTCTCTCTATTGGTTTCTGGCTGCGCTGGGACGCCTCGTCGCTGAGGCAGCCATGCACATTATAAATCCTGTATAATAATAATAATAATAATAATAATCCTGAAAGTAAAAAATCACAAAGACTCAAAAAACACAATTTTGAGTGTGGAATAATAGAAAGAAGTTTATTCTAAAAAACTGCGGTAAATGCATGAAACTACATTCTAACACTTCAAAATATTTACAAATATTCAAAAGGCAGATGAAATTCGCATGGGAGTAAATATAGTTTATGAACAAATACTTCACTGGAGATAAATGTGGTAAACTGGAACTCTCCGGAAATGATGCACAATGTGGAAAAGTAATTGGGTAACGTTATTTTTTCCACTGTTCACCATTGCAAACTGTTCCAAATATTACCAGAAGAGGCTTTCTGAAGAAACAAAAAGAACATTACAGCAGGGGATGATGGCGGCACTTGGAAATCACAACTGGTAATCTTTTTAGGCACAGAATAAGCATTCTCAAGAACTAAATAGTGCTCTAAAAATAAAGTTAAATGCTATATGACACATCTTCCATTATTTATCTGAAAATCCTCAAATGCCTTTTGATACCGTGGGAGAAGTGTCAGATGAAGAAATGAATGGAAGTATCATTGCTACTACCAATTAATTCCCATTTCTAGGTCTGGTCTTTGAGACTGCCAGATTTGACTTTTACAAAAATGTAAATTTAAAATACATAAATAAAGGGGCTTTTATGTCGATAGCCCTTATTCATTTGTCTGTTAAATTGTCATTCAAATTTTGCTTCCACCAACCACAGCAATCAGAATGGGTCAGCCCACTTTTCCCATTGGGTCACTTCTCTTAGAGTGACTGTTCACATCAACACAAAATATCTTCTTTCTATTCAATGACAAAGGTGCTTCAAAGTGTGCCTTTTCATTTTTATTTTACATTAACTTTACAAACCACCCATTTATGTTGCTTGTGGTTCGATTAGATTAGATTTTGATTATTTTCCATCTCTTTTTTTTTTCCAAACTTGCCGCTCTTCAGGTGACATTGTAACATTGTGGCTACCTGAAATTTGAGTTCTTGGTTTGATGACCATTTATTCTGTCTCTTCACAGATACAAATTATAACATTAATGGCACAACTGAAAGGTTTGCTATTTAAAAAAACATCACTAGTAAAATAGCGACATCTTTGACTTTTTAAATGAAAGGTTTTTGTTTATAAGTGACCATATGGCAGCCAGACTTGGGATGTGGCTCTTTTTCTTTCTGTTTTTATTATTTGTGGCACCTGCTCACAGAAACAAAAAAACATTCCACCAGCTTGCCAAGGCCAGACTTGTCAATGCTTGTTCTTGCAACATTCAAATATGGCAAAATGGCTTCTGGCGATGCTAATCCAGGCCAGCCATTTCCGCCATGATCACCTAACAAGCTTGGAATCAGGGCCTAGATAGTACTTGCGGATACTGTGGCTGACAGCTGATTGGGTAGACAAGTCAGTCAGCCCACCCTATCTTCTTACAATGTTTATGAAGCTATTAGAGGCCTACAACAAAATAATAGGATTATTTTGTGAATGTGATGTGTGGCCCCTGATCCTCCCATATTTCACAGATATCTCAAGACTTCATGCTGAATGGGCTCCTCCAAAGTTTTGGGGGCCTCCCTTCACTGCAGGGGTTGAGGGGCCTATGGTACACCCTTGGTAGCTATGCATCTATATACAGAGTGTTGTTCTGTAAGTACAGTCACAGCACTTTGATGTTAGAAAGCATAGGTTTTGACAAAAATGTATGTTATTAGTTAAATTTATGGCCGACTGGTGGGAATATGCTTTGTGATTGTAGACCTGATTTAGTGGTTGGTGGATGGAGTTTACTCTGTCTGGATGGCCGAGGACAATGCCTCCGCCATATTGAGGGGCCTTCACCCACCAAATTTAAAGTTGTCCACCGGCCCGGCGTACAACTCTCCTACAATGACAGAAACCTCTGTAATGGGGATTCCCGTCAATGTAGGAAAAGTTTGACAGATGATACTGTGGGCCATGATAGCCGGCCATCAAACTTTCCTAAAGTTTTCATTCATCAAAAACAAACTCCCAAGCGGGGGTATATGTTTGAAAAACAAACAAAAAACGAATGGTCCTACACCCGGGGAGTTGCTTCACAAGGTGTGGGGTTCAGTATCTTATCTTTTTTTCCTGTCTTTTAACGCCAGGCTTTTTCTAGCAGTGACAGACAGGGAAAAAAGGCCTTACACCACCCCCCTAAATAGGATGGGTGGTGTAAATTCCTTACTCTTATAGCCCCTACTCTATCTGACCGTCAGAGAAAGTATTACGTCGATGGAACCAATGGGCGCCTCATCAACAGAATGCTGATGGTCCACTCAACTGTAAATGAGGCGGGCGGACTGAGAGCAGAATACACATCTTGTGTGCAATGGAGTACGCTGTCCACCAAACTCTAAAGCAGGCTCTACGTCTCCAAAGAAGACATACAACCTATTTGACTAACCACATTTTTAATAAGCCTTTATTGCATATAGACGGAACAATAATCTGGTCCTAAGTGGTTCAAGGATTTGCTTATTCTACGCCTAAAAATATTTACGGTTAAGAACATATATTTCTTCAAGGTATGTATAGTTGGAGTTAGAAATACAAATCTATGCTTACCTATGTGCATTTACTTTTTCAAGATTTTGGGCCCCTGTGTGTTTTTTCCTCTATATTCTAATATACAACCTTCTAAATCTCCCTCCAGTCAGTTGTTCTTCCTGGAGGTGAGCCTAACATACACAAGACCAACTTGACATAAGACATCCAAACATCTGAAATGCTTTCTGGTCTTTAGCATCAGTTTAATAATGCTGAAAAAATTGGGTTTCTGGTGTATTTTAAAGAAAATATTATTCTTCAGCTCTGCACGTTATGGTCATTATACGTAAAACAATGAGGAAAAATGGTTTGACTATTTCATTGGACGTCTCATCTCAGCTTTTAAAACTGTAATGGTTCAACAGTATTGAAATAAGAAGGTGATGTGACTGCTTAGCTGCAGCTGTACCAATACACAGTACTGTAGACTGAGGTACAGAACGGTACCAAAACTTGGCGATCAGTGCAATTTCCAGTAATGCAGGGTAAGGTGACGGGTGCACTGCACTGTGAACAAAGGACAACAAAGAGCTGTCTTCCTGTTTTTTAACACCAAGCCATGACCCATATATCCAGATCAGTGCTGGGACTCATCATTTAGAATAGGCACAATGGTCCTCTGGGTCAAACGCATCCATGGACCTGATAATCAAATTATATCAATCACAAAGGGGTGTAGTAGTATATAATTCACTGAGCCGCACAGCCCTGTTCAATTTCAAATGCAGTGCATCAATCCATCAATTAGGCCAGGCCTGATGGCTTAGTGGACTAATGCGCCCACTGTATAAGTCTGTGTTTGACCTCAAGGTCACAGGTTCAAATCCCCCCTAGAGACCCTAACGGTGTGCGCTTTACAAATGTGGATGATTAGTGGGTCTACTCACCCTTTGATCCTTCTGAAAATTATAAAACGAGTACCATTGAGCTGGGTAACAATAAACATCTGTTATTTATCAACAAGATACCCATCTGGGTGAGTGTGCACTTTACAAGTACACATGTTATGTTATCAACAAAAAACAGCAGAGATCCCTGAGAGGTGTGATTCGAAAACACTGTATCCATAGTGCCGGGTGGCCCATGCTCTTAGACAGGGCTTGCTACTTTGTATCCAATATCAGAACCAGGAATAACTATTTGTGTGATGAATAGTGTCGTTTGGTGGCTTAGTGGACTAATGTGTCCACTGTAAAGGGCTGTGTTCAACCTCATTGTCACAGGTTGAAATCTCGGCAGGGCCACTCAGCCTTTCATCCTTCTGAGGTCAGCAAAATGAGTATCATTGAGTTTGGTAACATTACACGTCTGTTATTCAGCACCAAGATACCCTTGGGTGAATGTGCACTTTACAAATACATGTTATGTTGTCACATGTGTTATATTATGTTACATAAGACATTATTTTCAATCAAGGACATTATACAGATGGCACTGACTTTATTCCATAAGGGTATACTCTGAGGGTTATACTTCACACTTGAGTTAAAACTATGATGTACGCAAGTGGACAATATGTATATACCCTAAGTTGTTTGTGTGTATATTTGTATATAGGCAGCTATTTATCATGCACTCAGTACTTTATACACCTTGTGCCCTTTACACTTGACCGTATAGATACACTGTATTTTGTTGATGGAACAATATACTACAATGACAATACTACTATAGCTCTGTGTGATTCGTGTAATTGTGTTAGTAGACCCTTGGATGAATTTGACCCATGGGACTATTTTGTTTGTTCTTCATGTTCTGTAGGGCTTTAAAAGTTTTTTTTTTTAAATGCAATCGAGCTTCATTTTTACTTTCCCATTATAGGCTGTTTTTAGGTCTCGTGGCGTTAACCGCACAAAGCACGGTCTCGCTAGAGACCTTTTGTTAGCGACGCAGCTTTCCAGGAGACAGTACCTGGCCGCGCGCATCTACTCTGGCAGAAGGCGATTTGAGCGGGCCACGCGCACAAGAACGCGCTCGCTGTGGCCAGCTCCTGTCTCCTGGAAAGCTGTAACACACAGCCACACCTCCCCCTGCTTACGCATGTGCACACACAAAGACACACATACGAGTGCACCTGCACACACGCACGCACACACACATACAGAGACCCCCGCCCCCCCACACATACACACGCGCGCACCCCCTACATCTAAGCCCCACTTACCGCCACTCCGGACTTCTGCATCCTCCGCGGGGCTCTCCCTCGGGCATGGGAGGCCCCGCGTCACCAGCACTGCTTTTCTGCCCAGGCACTCCATGGGCGCGGGCTTCCGAAGACGGAAGTCCCGCCCCACCGCAGGTTTCGTTTTTGCTCACGGTTTTGTTTTTGCTTACGTCTTGTTAATGGACTTTGACCGCTGCTGAGGAAACAGACACTTTGGTGTGCAGCACATCAACCTGGCCCGGTCTGCAACCACTGCGCCCATTTTACAACACACAGATCGGAGCTCCAAGCACGAAGTGTTTAAAGGCCCGAGGCGACTGCCCTGTCACTGTCAAAGCAGAGCGGGCCGTTTCCAGCAGAGGAGGCCATCCTTCATGCTGTACCCAAAGGCAGGAGTAAGGCCGCACTGTCAGTGAGTACCACTCAATCTGTGATATCAACTTAGGTTATTTGCAGTGCTAAGAAAAAGCAGAAATGTGGTATGAGGCGCTATATAAACACAACACTAATATTGATAAGTGATTCTGCCGAATGTGAGATTAGCTAGTTAATGTGTCTGTATTTCTAAGGACTGCGCATGGTGTCAGTAGTGTGCCCATGTAATAATCTGAGCACCTCGGGTTTCACCATATATATCAGGAGGCTCTTGTGTAGCTTTCAAAAAGCTCCTGTCCGAGTCCCAGCAATCCTTAGCGAACTAGAGTGCGCTATTCCAGTGACCAGCACTGCTTTTAGTATTTATATATTTATGTGTTTGATTTCCATCACACTAAACATAGCTCCAGGGGGCACTTCGCAGCGCTAGGGAGCAACCGACGGGCTCCGTAGTCAATCAGTGTAATAGATACATTAGCAGCATCATTTCTGTGTTTACATCCATAAACTGAGTAAAAGATGCGTGCACTGTTGCCTCGTTGCAACAGGTGCTCGCAGCGGCTTCTTCCAAAGCAGGAAGGACTGCCACTGACGTGATACCTGAACATTGAACTTGCCTCCTTTTTGGGACATCATCGTTCCTTGTCCCGGGGTTGACTAGGGAAGAAGCGAATTAGAATGTCAGCCAACCCCTAGTGAAGTCCTGTTACCGCATGGTCCTTGCAAGCACCAGGGATCTGGGCAGGCGCTGCGTCGCCAGAACACCTGAGTAGCCTGAACATTTTATTAAAGGGTAGGAGATTTGTGCGGTCTACCAACTGCGCTGATGTGAAATCTTGTGTCGGTGCTCTAATCCAAGCGCTAAAAAATGTGTCTGGGTAAATGTTGGTAGTTTAAGAGTGGAGTTCTAATCTAATCGCAGCCTAAGTACCTGACAGAAACGAGGGATTCTGGGCAAATCCTACAAGGACTCCACTCCCAGTCTTAAAGGGATGGTCAAGGGGTCAGACAAGCTACGGAGGCGCGTGCAGCTTTAGTGGTAACATGAATAGGCCGTATATGCTCCCTCGTCACACATAGCTGAACTGTTCTTCGCAGTTTGCTCTCCCTGTTAGTCACTCAGCTCATATTGGATCATTGGCACGTTTGCCTCGCTTTTCCCACTCTTCTTTACCCAAGTCCTTCCAGGCTCTTCTGCACATGTTCTCCACCTGTCCACCAAAGTTCCTCCTCACGCCTTCATTTCCGTATAAGCCATACACAAGTTGTTTCTTATTCATGCACTACAAAATTGAGTGAAACGGTGTAATGTGCGCCATATTGAGGGTGGAGGTTAGGGTGCAGTTGTTTTTTTTATTTGTGGGCGTGGGGACATGACATGATTTGCTCAGAAGTTCCTGTGTATTACTCTTTACCTTCGGTCGTTGTACACCTCACAAGAGAGTTGCCAGTAAGTCACATGCAAAGCTATCCCTACTACACCCTCACGCACCCTCACGCTCACATACACCCTCACCCTCACACACCCTCACCCTCCCTCACACCTCACCCCCCTCACCCTCACCCTCGCACCTACTCACCCTCAAACACCCTCACACCCCCTCACCCTCACACCCTCTCAAACTTACACACCCTCACTCACCCTTACACCCCCTCACCCTCACACCCCCTCACCCTAACACCCACTCATCCTCACACACACCCTCACCCTCACACCCCCTCACCTTCACACCCCCTCACCCCCACACCCTCACACCCCCCACACCCACACCCTCACACCCCCTCACCCTCACCCTCACACACCCTCTCTCACCCTCACACACCCTCACTCACCCTCAAACACCCTTAATCACCCTCCCACACCCTCACCAGCATAGCATAACAAAACATAGAATAACAAAACACAGTATAGCATAACAAAACACAGCACAGCATAATAAAAAAGCACAGGATAGCAAAAGATAGCATAGCATAATTATTCCCAACTCTCCTTATTATTGAGCAACATCTGACAGTTTGCAAATCATGTTTATACACCAATTCAGAGTTTTCGCAAAAATGTATGCAACGCATTGTCATACACAATGCCAATAACTCAAACTTTAATGCTGCGAGACCTATTGCATTGTAAATGCTTGTTTTTTTGTAGCAGACAATGTCTCAAAATGTTAATTCACCCAAGAAAATGACTTTTTAAGAAAATAAGTTTTAATATGGTTAATTTTGAAAGTGGCAATTACACGGCAGACATATTATTATGAGAACGTCAATGTCAGATATGCATTAGTAGACACCGTATGATGAAATTACACATTCCCCTCCGCTCCTGCAGCTGTGAATTGCCTATATGGGCTGAGGAGCTTCGGTGTCGACTCCTTGACGCAATGTCCTGGTACAGGGTCCAGGGAGCGGTGCAGTCGCTTCCAGTGATTCCATTGGACTATGGCACTCTCGAGCTGCAGTATTATGTTGGACCACACATGACACAAGGACTGATGACTCCTGACCCACCTAAAGGCTTTTTTTGGTAACCACAAAGCTGCCAGAACCAGGAACTTCTATCAGTTCTTGTATCACTAACCCCCCAACTATAATGTGTTAATTTGCCTATTAGTTTTTTCATTTTTATTCAAATGTATCACTCACATTTGCAAACAAGGGTTGTGCAATGTATACATCATATGGTTTGCGAATAGGAATGCAGTCTACGATGAAACCCATGTACTAATGGGTCTCATCACAAATCTATTCACAGGGGTCCGCCATATGACCTGCTTAATATATATTAATTAGGTAAGCCATAATTTGAGGCCCTTGGTGAATGGCTGCCAATAGCATGGATGGAGGCCTGCAAGGGACAGTAGACCTCTGTCCCTGTATTTGCTTTCCGAAACGGGAAACACATTTTTCAATGTAGTTTCTGTCTATTAAAAGCACAGGTGCAGCTTTTTTTATGTTTCCCATTTGAGAAGACATCTGAGGTCTAGAAGACAACTACCTGCTCGCATGAGCAAACAGACTCGGTTCACAAAGGGGAAGGTGTCACAAGGGGACGTTTCCCTTTTCTGAATCAGTTACCACCCCAACTTGGCGGGTGGTAACTCATAAATTGATTGCAAAAACCATTGATGCATTCCTTTTCAAATCAATAACTAGATGGGGGGCGTCCATTTCATAACAACTTCTATCCACGAGTCGGAAAGGCTTGCAATTTTCTGACTCACATAAGTGCTTTCGAATTTTAAGAAAGCCCTTATGCCGCTGCAAACCCTGTGATTTGGGGAATTACAGGGTTTGCAACGGCAAAAGGATTTTTACATCGGGCCCTCACAATTTACTTCAAGAGGGGCTCTATAAAATGTCCAAGTAAATTCTCTACACATGATTTAGTCGATGTACACTTGCCTTTTCACATCCATTCGGAAAACAAACCTGTAAACCCCCATTACAGCAGTATTGCCCATAGGAAGTGTCCTCAAAGTCTCTTGACATGCTAGTGGACTTATGTCTCCGACACATGGTGAGGAGCTGTTGCAGGGGTCTGTCTACGGCTGGTTGGGGGCGACGGCAGAAGGGGCGCTCCGTCCAGATCCTCTTCGTTGTCCGACACCACCTGTAACTCATCTGCATGAAAGCTGTAGCCCTGAGACACAGGTCTGACATCGACTGCTCTTTCCACTTGAGGACCAGCCTGAGACCCAATTCCAGGCAAAGGTACTGCAGGAAAAGGGAAACCGTTCCCCGATGCATCCATGTGTCCATATGCATGGCTTGGTCCATGGGGACCCTCAACGGCATAGGTGACAGACACCCGATGAAGGGTAGCAGCTTGGCGTTGCAGTGACTGCCGCAGAAACATCTCATCCTTTATCGCGTGCAGGCTCTGTCTCAGGATCGCAAATTTCTTCTCCCAAATCTTATTATTTTGCTCCAGCTGGTTTCTGAGAATGTTGATTGTCTTCCTCTGTACTTCGATGGTTTTCTGCAGTTTCTGCAGCTGGGTGGCCATTTTCTGCTGCTCTGCGATCCTTGCCTCATTGTCCAGAGCAAAGGACTGCTGCAGTTGCTCCTTTTGCTGTTGCTGCAATAGAAGCAATTGTTGTCGTTCAAGCCGCAGCATTTCTTTCTCCTTTTCAGCAGCTAATTGTTTTCTCGCTTCGATCTCCTTTTGAGCATGAAGCTCTTCCTCGTTGACTTTCATCTTCTCATTCATTACTTTCTCCATATCTTCCTTCTGTTTTTGCAACATTGCTACTGATGAAGACTTTTCCTTTTCTAGCTCAGCTTTCGTTGCTTCTAGATCTGCCGCCATCTTGTCAAAGGCCCCCAGCCTCTTGTCCATCTTCTCTTTCATTTGCTTTGCCTCTGCTACCAAGCCTTGGTTCTCCTTCTCTTTTGTTTCCAAGTCGCTCTCCAGCTCCGCGATTGTATTTTTCAGAACATCAATTTCCTCTCTAAGTCCTTTATTTTCCTCCAAGATCTTTTCTTTCTCTGGATCTTCTTCTGTTTCATAAATGATCTGTTTAGCTGGTTCGCTTTCTTCATACTCCAGGAGTTGAGCTTCCAAAGACTCAATCTTCGACTGCTTTACTTGTAGTTTATGCACCAACTGTTGGATCTTGGCGCTCAGAGATTCTTTGGTGTCCGACAATGGATCTCCATCACCCAAGTAATATTTCTCATACTTGACCTTCATGACGGCGAGAGCATCAGCTAGCTGCTGCTGGAAGCTCCTTCGGGCCATCTCCAGTTTCTCTTGGTGAACGGCTTCGAGATTCCTCAGCGTCTCATTCATTTTCAGGTGCAGTCGCCGCGCTTGTTCTTGGATTCGCTCCTCGTGGTCTGCCTGGAGAACAGTTTTCTGGAAAACCAGATCTTTCTTGAGCAGGTCAACGGAGATGGCCAAACCTTGAGTTGCTTCCGTCAGTTCCTTCAGCTCAAGTATGCCGCTGGTGTCGGTCTGGGTGGCGCTGTCTGTGGCGTAAGACCACACCCTCAATTTGCTGGAAATAGACGGCCAAGGCTCGAGGGCGCCGGCGATATCGGCCTCCAACTCTCGCAGATCCTCAGGACAAAGGGGTGCAGACCGCACAAGGGCCTGACCGCCCACCTCCATGTCGTTGGTTGGAAGTAGGCGGACCAGAGAGCGCAACAGATGAATGTTCTTCCTGTGCAGAACTGTGCAAAGCCGAGGGTAACACGTTTCGAACTTGAAAACACTGACTCTGTTAGTCTTTTTTGCGCTCGATTACATGAAAGTGTCCAGTGGGCAACACGTATGTCTGTTTTAGAATGACTGCAGTGAGACAGTGTTGAATAAAAGACACATGGTCAGTCCTTCCTGCTGAGGTTTGCTGTTGCACAGCCACTAGCATGCACGTTTCTGCTGCTGCTTCCAGGAGTCCTGAACAGGTCGGTTTAAGTGCCAAATTGCTAGTTTATTGTTCTCACTGGTGTGTATTTACAGAACGTCGACCTAATGTCATTGTCTCTGGGGTCTCTCTGTAGCTTTCTCCGCAGCAGTCTCTACTTTTCCCTTTAACTTCTATGTTTTGCCTTCCTCCCCTCTCACTTGCTTCTGTTGAGCCTTTTCCTTGGCTACCACCTTCTTCCCACTTTCTTTCCAGCCTGTTCTACTTTGTTCTCTGCCTCTGTTGAGCTTTCTGGAACTTTTTGAGGCTTTTTCTCATCACTGTCTTTCTCTTCCCAGTCCTCAAGTTTCTCCTCGCTTCCTTACTTTTTCTTCACAACTGTTTTTACTGCTCCTTTCTTGCTCTCCCCTCTGCCTTCCTTCTGCTTTCTCCTTCGGCTGTGTGTCGTCTTCACTTTCCCTTCTGCTTCTTTTCTGCGCTTCTCTCTGCAGTCTGCTGCGTTTCACTTCGCTCTTCTCTGTTTTGCCTTTCCCCACGCCCCCTTTCTTTCCGCTTTCCCAATGTTACTTTCCTGGTTTTGAAAGCTTTCGGAGCATCGACTGTGAGAATTTAATGTGATGTCGAGCAGAGTAGCTTGTTTCGGGGTTTTGATAATCTGTGTTTTCACTCCTTGTCAGCGGCGTTGCCAGGAGCAGCCGTGAAAACAAGCACAACAGAGTGTCAAAAGAAGGACAGGCCAAAAAGGAGTCTAAAAGAAGTCTGGTACACATAACGATGGTACTGAGCTACAAAGTGAATATTCCACTCTGAAAGTATGCCACACTTCTCTCGTCATTTTCATCGTGCTCCTTCAAGTTTCCCTGCCCATCGTTTCTTTCCACCGACTTTCATTTTTAAGATCCTCGCAAGTTTTTTTTTAACACGCTATCTGTTTTATTTTATTTTTTTACTCAACATTACATCTTGAAATCGTACATAAAACTACAAATAATTCTTTTGTGAATCGAGAAACAGCTGTAGGCAGGGCTTTACGTGAGGTGGGTCCAGTAAGGTCTCAGACCTGGCACTAATTAATCACTGACTTTGAAACGGCTCTTTATTGGACTCCATATTAATGCCATCCCATTCAAGCCACAAGTCCTAAAAGTTGGGGGGGCTAACCTTAGTTAATCAGTAAGCAAGTGGCCTCACAGCGCGTGAGATCACAGTGCGTGACGCGCGTGACATCACAGGAAGTGGCATCACAAGAAGTGACATCAGATCGTAAGCCCTCACATACATGTTTAGCAGGTGTATCATGAGTACATTGGAGCACATTTTGAGTAAACTTGTAAACTCTCCTGAATTAGGCAGACGGTTCACACTTTTGTACGCTTTACATAAAACAATGTTACCTTTTGTCAGCCTAAAGCTTCCTCTAGCCATAGTGCTTTAAAAGAAAGATTTGTGATATTTAAATTATTACAACGCCTCCTCAGGGGTAGTAAGCACTATATAAATACTATTTATTTTGTGCAAATACTGGGAAAAGACGAACACATCTGCAGTGCTCGCAGTGCATGCATAGCTCCCAAACAGAGCCTGAACAAAGTGAAAAGCTGCCTTTCTTAAGTATGTGTGAAGTGTAACAAGGTGTGAGCCTTTGTGTCCCCTCTGCTGCATTTGCATCAGGTGTGAGGCTCCTGTCTGCTGCCAGCCAGGAAACTCCAACAAAAGGAGGCCTGATGACCCCTCAGACTCGGCCTTTGTTAAGAGCCAGCAGAAGTCAGAAATAAGAGAGCCCCGTCCCCACCTGCACATTGTTGCTCACTGAAAGCAGATAACAACGCGCAGGCGCTGCTGAAAATATCCCGGTGTTTGGAAATTACATCGCGACAAATTCAGCATCTTTATCAGTGGGGCCCCACTTCTTGGCAGGGTGGACGGCATCTACCCTGTGAAAGAAGTGGGGGGACGCAGTCCACCCGCGTGTAATCCCCACTCGTGCCCTGCTCACACTGACAGGTAAGAAGACATCACTGATTGATTTCTCAAGAAAGTATGAAAGAAAACCCGTAAAGTCTGCCATAAGCAATGCAATCCTTGTTCACATTTCACACTTTTTACTTAATCTTGCATTCCAGGTTGTTTGCTTTTCTTGAAGACGTTGTGTTGCTGTTATTTTATCTTGCAATACATGCAGGGCCAGGCAGGCCTTTCATTCTACTGGGCATTTCCCCAGTGGGCTGAAGCCCTTGGAGGCTGGTTTTGAAATCCCAGAGTGAATGTTGGGGTCTCTGTCACCTTTCCTAGTTCCCTGAGATTAACCTCAGCAGGCACGGGGAGGCTTCAAGTGAGAGAGCGTGAGAGAGAGGGAATGGGAAGGTAGAGAGAGAGTGATCGGCGAGGGAGAAGAGAAATAAGACAGGGAGAGGATGGATGAATGAAAGAGAGAGGTAGCGTGAGGAAAGGACGGGAGAGAAGCTGGTTTGAGCATTTTTTTGCCAGGGCCCCGGTGAATATAAGATTTTTGCATAGTATATATTTTGAACAGAGTTGCCTTCACATGTCTGAGTGAGTTCAGGTTGCCGATGGGTGTTTACGACGGTGCACAAGTAGGAGCTCGGATGTTGAAGCAGAAGGTAGCTCCAGTTTCTCACATTGCTTCTCACCGGGCCACAAGGGTGCATACGCACAACCAATCCATGGCCTCTCTGCAGAAAGTGCAGAGCGCACATAGCGATGTTAACATATGTGCCAATTCTAAGTCTGAGATAAGCAGATGGACATATTCAGAAATATGTGGGGAGAAAAAGGGAGTAAGTTGTCTTACGGAATGTCAGAATGTAGAAAACAAAGTGGTGTGGAGGAGAGAATGGGAGTGTCTAAGGCTCTGAGAAGGCCACTAACCCTTCAACATAACATAACATAACATAACATAACATAACATAACATAACAGAACACATTTATTTGTAAAGTGCACTTATCACCCATGGGTATCAAGGGGCTGAATAACAGATGTTTATTGTTACCCAACTCAATGGTACTCCTTTTATCGACCTCAGATGTATGAAAGGCTAAGTGGACCCACAGATGTGAACCTGTGACCATGAGGTCGAACACAGGCCCCTCCAGGGGATGCATTAGTCAACTAAGCCACCAGACTTTAAAATTGTTTAAATCACAGTGTCATATTTTCAGAATTGTAACATTTTCAATTCTAAATATTCACAACAAAATCAACCTTATTTGCTAACAAGTACTGGCAAAGACAACAGATCAGCTTGTTTTAGGTTATTATGATACATGTCTGATGCAAGTACAGAAAACTCACAGAGAGGAACCCAAATATAGGCCAAGTGGCACACGGTGTAAAGCATAGACATTTAGGGGCCAATTATGATGGCGGTCGGAGTTGCCTCCAACCGCCATCATAGCGGAATCGGGACCGAATGAACCTCTGGTCGGCGGTCTCGACCGCAGAATTACAATGCGACCGCACATGGTGTGGTCGCATACTCCCATTTCCTATGGGAGCTTGTGCTACGGCCGCAAACCGGCCATAGCACAAGCTCCCATAGAGAAATGGGAGACTGTGTTCATCCCTGCACTGCATGGGAGGCACTGTCACGGTGCAGGGATCAACAGGGGGGAACCATCGGTGCCCACTTGGCTCCAACCGGAGGCCGAAAAGAGAAGGGGGCCCTGCTACTGACCCCAAACTCGCTTTCCGACAGGCTTTCCATGTCAGAAACCCTGACATGGAAAGCCTGTGGGAAACCGAGCATCGCAATCCTAACTGCAGAAACGCCGTCCATTGGGATTACGGGCTGATCTCTGACTGTCCGACGAGCTCCCTGAGCCCATCGGATCCATCCGGAATGACCAGCCAGTTTCAATTCCAACTGCCTACATTATTTTTAGGAAGTCGGAATTGAAACCAACAATGTCGGACAGAAAGCCTCCGACCTGAGGTCAATGGCTTGAGGCGGAAGCTTTCTGACTGACATCGTAATTGGCCCCTTAGTTTGCATGTTTTCAGCCACATCTATTGGAAAGGTTTCCTAGTTACATTCCTTTGACCACTCCCCTTTCCGAGACCCCACCTTTTTATCTCACTTAAAGCACAATATGTATGTAAATAATGTGTACTATACAACCACACAAACACATACACATACACTGTTATTGCCAAAGCTCTTTTAAAAAATAAATACAATGAAATAAGATTTTTGAAATGGTTACAAGGGGAAACCAGTACAAAGAGAAAAGGACTAGAAGAGAAAACAAGATAAGCAGATGAGATGAGTGAAATAGCAATTATTACAAATAAACATGCAGGAAGTGTACAACAGACATGAAACATGCAATAAGAAAATGGCTACAGTAACATAAAGTCACTGTACAATGTCCCAGAAACCCCCCTGAAGTGAAGGCAGAGATGTCACATTCCAGTGACTTCCAATATTCAATATAGATGAAGTGAGCCTTTGAGGAAGGCACGCCTGGACCCTACCAATACCACAGTCAATGACCCAGTCAACAAGATGGAGAAGAGGGCGGTGGGAGCAGACAAAACACCCCCAACAGCCTCCAGATGTTCCAAGGGCTCCTGACAGCCACAGGCCCAGGCTCCTCTGACAAAGGGTGCCCTCCCACCCTCCTCAACAAAGACCTCACCCCTAAACAGGAAGTGTACAGGGTCTAAACAGGGTTGACTGCTGTATCCGACCAATTTTGTTGCTGTTTCCTTTTTATCACACTTAAAGGTGGTCCTGAGGACTTAACATGGCAAGAATCTGGAAAGTAGATTGAAACAGAAGAGGAATAAGTTTTATTTTGGACATTGACTTTCAAACATCTTACACATTGCAAAAATCAACATATGCACACGGATATTGCTCTGGTCATTTCTGATCATAGTCTTATAAATGCCAGAACTTTGTGTTTATTATTTTTTTTTTTTATGAGTAGTTTATAGTGCTAGCTAGACCTGAAGGTATCAGAGCGCTTTGCATCAGTCAATGTTCTCATCAAAGATAACAAGTCTGTACAGGGCTGCTGAGTCAAAACGCTTTACAACTGTAAGTGTTCACATCAAAGATAGCAAGTATATACAGAACAGCTGAGTCAGAGCACTTTACAACAGAAAATGTTTTCATCACAGAAAACAAGTATATACAGAGCAGCTGAGTCACATGAGACCAATTCAGTGGTTGAGCACAAGGAAGGAAAGAAATCAGGGAAGGGGTATAGGGAGGACTGAGGGTGGTTCGTGTGTCCAATTGGATGAGGGATATCCCGCTAGTTGCGATGCCGGTTTAGGAGGAAGTCCGTTAGTTGTCTCTTGAAGCTCAGGAAGGAAGGGTTCGTTCTGAACTGGGATGGAGTTCCAGATTTTAAGGACATTGCTCAAGAAAGAGCATGCCAATGTTTTTTTGTTTTTTGGGCTTTAGTCGGAAGGAGGTGGTTTCTTATATGACCAGCCTTTTAACGTTTTGAGGTGAGGTAGGCTGGTTTCCCAATGTGTAGGGCTTTGTGAGTAAGACAAGCAGTTCTGAAGCTGCAGCAAGCTTCAATTGGGAGCCACTTTAGTTCTTTCAGGGAGGGGGGTTACGTGGCCTTATTTGTTTTTTATTCTTGTGACCATTCTGGCTGCTGCGTGGAGAGCGATTCTAAGGGGTGAACATAGGAATTTAGACTTGCCTGTTGAGGTGAAGTTCCTGTAGTCCAATCTAGACAGCACCATCCAGGCCCGGACTGGCCATAGCGGGCACCGGGCAATCCCCCGGTGAGCCACAAGGGTGGGGGCCGTTTTTGTTACAGGGCCGTTTTTGCAGCATAGCTGCAAAATCGGCCCTGTACCAAAATTGGCCGAAAACCGGCCCCGGCAAAGAGCTCGGCGGCACCTCCAACCCCCCCCCTCCGAGTGCGGAGGAGAGGCCAGCCGGCCGATCACTTTGCCGGGATGGTTGTGATTCCCAGTCAGGCCCTGGCGCCATCGCTTGAGCTGGGGCCTCTTGAGGATTTTGGGGGCCCAGGCCGATCATATTTTTGGGGCCCCTGTTTGGAAAAGCTTTGAATTTATAATTCAATTTCAGTTCTTTCATTCCCTCTTTGGTCAGACAGGTCACTGACAGTGCACAGAGGTATTCGTCCAAATTCTGAAGTTAATACATCTAATATTCAGGGACGTGTGCTTTCAATATTTTAATACAATAGCAGCCCACTAATATAAATGCAAATAATCTCTGACATTTCTCATATGTGGTCCTGCTTTGATCTAGAAGAAACTTTTTTATGGATGTTTCATGAAACATAAACACAACATTTCTCTGTAAAATGTCTGTAATAGACTCTCACACATCACCCACATTAACCCCTTGCCTGCTGGTGACGGCTCCCGTCCGTCATGGCACACAGTGCTCGTGTGCTGATGACGGCCGGGAGCCGTCACGACCACGCCCGCAATCAGAATGTGTCGCACAGTAGCGGAATTCCGGCCTCGGGCAAGGGGTTAATAATACATTAAAAAGAAATAGTACTTAAAACAATCTGTTTAAGAATTACCCAAAGTCGTCAGGGTAAAAGTCTGCAGGAACTTAGCTGGCCCTATCAGGGATCCCCCTGGCCCACAGCCCACTTTGCCCATGCCTTAAAACGTCTCTGTGCTTGAGTGGCAGATTTAGGAATCCTCAGCGGTAAGTAGGGTTTGATTTTGTTTAGTACTTTCAGGTTGTAGAAGGCGCTTTTCGCCGTTTTCTTTATATGATCCTTCGTGATCATTTTGGGGTCCAGTGTGTTTCCTGGTGATTTGACCGAGTCAGCTAGGGTGAGATTGGAGTTGAGAGCATCTGTGGAGATTGTTCTGTCTTAAATTCTGGAATAATTTCATCATATGGTTCCTCCAAGCATGTTATGTACATTGTCCTGAATCCCAGATGGGTGGAGTTCACTCTATAAAATACAATAAATAAAATTGCATATCACATAAACGTGAATGTGTGTGCAAAAATCGACACCATTTAAAAGTGAAAATAAATAAAAAGGTAAATCTATATAATCATAAATACACATAATTTCACACTTAACCCAAATCAGTTTGTTAGTTCAATTGTGCATATGAATGAAATCCGGATTGACTCCGATAACCTTGAGCAGCATCTGTTACCTGGATCTGTCCTGCGCTCCAGGACTGTCACTTCTGTGCCAAGAGCTTAATGGAGCCTGTACAAGGAGAGAGAAAGATTGTGCTTTTATTGTGCACTCAGGTGATTTATTCTAGGACGCTGTGCTCAGTGCCTGTAAGGGCATCAGCACGGCCTGGGTCTGTGCTGTCGAATCTGCACCCACAGTCACCCCAGTGCTTAATTTGTAAAACAACGTAGGTGACAGAGCCCTCGTCAGGAGGCCGCTGCAGCCTGTCACTTCTGTGCCAAGAGCTTTGGGCCATATGTATCAAGCCAAAATGTTCGGCATTTGCGAATGCAATTTGGCCTAATGGTATGTATCAAGGAAATCAGCTTGCAAAATAAGGAATCGCAAAATTTGCGATCCATTTTTTTGCGATTGCATTTAAGGAATCGCAAATTTTGCGATTCCTTAAATGCAATGTAAGAAGCCAGAAAAATTCGCAAATTTGCCTTAAGGAATCGCAAATTACCACCAACTGCTAGTTGGTGGTAAGTTGCAAATTCCTTGAAAAATGCATATTTTTGCATTTTTCAAAGTGCCATGTGATGCACATACGTGCCCTTAGGGCATGTATGTGCGCCACATGTGCACCCATGCATATTTCAGGGGTGCAACAGGGTGCCCTTTGGACACCCCTGCACTCTTGGAAATATTCTCAATCTGTGATTAGCAAATTGCGAATCACAAATTTTCCATTCATTCCTATGGCCCATAGAAATGAATGGGAAAGTATTCCTTAATAACGAATTCGCAATTTGCGAATTTGCAATTAAGGACTATCAAGAAATCGCTATAAAATTGCGATTTACTTCATACATAGCAAATAGCGATTCTGAAATAGCGATTTCTTAAAAATTGCTATTACAGAAACGCTAATTGCTACCTTCATACATATGGCCCCTAGTGAAACCTATAACATTTTTTTTGCTTGTATCACATACTAAGGATGCTTATTATGGGACGGCGTGCTCAGTGCCTGTAAGGGCATCTGCATAGCTGCGACCTGTGAGAATGATTCTGCAGCCACAGTCACCCAGAGGGGTGTGCCGTGTCCAGCAGAAAGTAAGTATACATTAGACAAGGCTATAGCAGAGCAACAGGTTGAGGTCGGAGGGGGCAAGCAACAACACAGAGAGAATGGGAGGGGCAAGCAACAACAAAGAGAGGGATGGAAGGGGGCAAGCATCAACAAAGAGAGGGATGGAAGGGGCAAGCAACAACAAAGAGAGGGATGGAAGAGGACAAGCAACAACAAAGAGAAGGCTGGAAGGGGCCAAGCAACAACAAAGAGAGGGATGGAAGGGTCAAGCAACAACAAAGAGAGGAATGGAAGGGGGCAAGCAACAACAAAGAGAGGGATGGAAGGGGCAAGCAACAACAAAGAGAGGGATGGAAGAGGACAAGCAACAACAAAGAGAGGGATGGAAGGGTCAAGCAACAACAAAGAGAGGGATGGAAGGGTCAAGCAACAACAAAGAGAGTGATGGAAGAGGACAAGCACCAACAAAGAGAGGGATGGAAGGGTCAAGCAACAACAAAGAGAGGGATGGAAGAGGACAAGCACCAACAAAGAGAGGGATGGAAGGGTTAAGCAACAGCAAAGAGAGGGATGGAAGAGGACAAGCAACAACAAAGAGAGGGATGGAAGAGGACAAGCAACAACAAATAGAGGGATGGAAGGGTCAAGCAACAACAAAGAGAGGGATGGAAGGGGTCAAGCAACAACAAAGAGAGGGATGGAAGGGTCAAGCATCAACAAAGAGAGGGGTTGAAGAGGACAAGCAACAACAAAGAGAGGGATGGAGGGGGCAAGCAACAACAAAGAGAGGGATTGAAGAGGACAAGCAACAACAAAGAGAGGGATGGAAGGGTCAAGCAACAACAAAGAGATGGATGGAAGGGGTCAAGCAACAACAAAGAGAGGGATGGAAGGGGGGAAGAAACAACAAAGAGAGGGGTGGAAGGGGGCAAGCAACAACACAGAGAGGGATGGAAGAGGACAAGCAACAACAAAGAGAGGGATGGAAGGAGCAAGCAACAACAAAGAGAGGGGTGGAAGGGGGCAAACAACAACAAAGAGAGGGATGGAAGGAGCAAGCAACAACAAAGAGAGGGGTGGAAGGGGCAAACAACAACAAAGAGAGGGATGGAAGAGGGCAAGCATCCACAAAGAGAGGGGTGGAAGGGGGCAAACAACAACAAAGAGAGGGATGGAAGGGGCAAGCAACAACAAAGAGAGGGATGGAAGGGTCAAGCAACAACTAAGAGAGGGATGGAAGAGGACAAGCAACAACAAAGAGAGGGATGGAAGGGGGCAAGCAACAACACAGAGAAGGGGAGGGGCAAGCAACAACAAAGAGAGGGATGGAAGGGGGCAAGCCACAACACAGAGAGAATGGGAAGGGCAAGCAAAAACAAAGAGAGGGATGGAAGGGCAAGCAAAAACAAAGAGGGATGGAAGGGGATGAGCAACAACAAAGAGAGAGATGGAAGAGGACAAGCAACAACAAAGAGAGGGAATGAAGCGTACAAGCAACAACAAAGAGAGAGGGATGGAAGTGAACAAGCAACAACAAAGAGAGGGATGGAAGGAGCAAGCAACAACGAAGAGAGGGATGGAAGAGGACAAGCAACAACAAAGAGAGGGATGGAAGGGACAAGCAACAACAAAGAGAGTGATGGAAGAAGACAAGCAACAACAAAGAGAGGGATGGAAGGGTCAAGCAACAACAAAGAGAGGGATGGAAGAGGACAAGCAACAACAAAGAGAGGGATGGAAGGGGGCAAGCAACAACAAAGAGAGGGATGGAAGAGGACAAGCAACAACAAAGAGAGGGATGGAAGGGGGCAAGCAACAACACAGAGAGAATGGGAGGGGCAAGCAACAACAAAGAGAGGGATGGAAGGGGCAAGCAACAACAAAGAGAGGGATGGAAGAGGACAAGCAACAACAAAGAGAGAGATGGAAGAGGACAAGCAACAACAAAGAGAGGGATGGAAGAGGACAAGCAACAACAAAGAAAGGGATGGAAGAGGGCAAGCAACAACAAAGAGAGGGAATGAAGAGGACAAGCAACAACGAAGAGAGAGGGATGGAAGAGGACAAGCAACAACAAAGGGAGGGATGGAAGGAGCAAGCAACAACAAAGAGAGGGATGGAAGAGGACAAGCAACAACAAAGAGAGGGATGGAAGGGGCAAGCAACAACAAAGAGAGTGATGGAAGAGGACAAGCAACAACAAAGAGAGGGATGGAAGGGTCAAGCAACAACAAAGAGAGGGATGGAAGAGGACAAGCAACAACAAAGAGAGGGATGGAAGGGGCAAGCAACAACAAAGAGAGGGATGGAAGAGGACAAGCAACAACAAAGAGAGGGATGGAAGGGGGCAAGCAACAACACAGAGAGAATGGGAGGGGCAAGCAACAATAAAGAGAGGGATGGAAGGAGGCAAACAACAACAAAGAGAGGGATTGAAGGGGCAAGCAACAACAAAGAGAGGGATGGAAGGGTCAAGCAACAACTAAGAGAGGGATGGAAGAGGCAAGCAACAACAAAGTGAGGGATGGAAGGGGGCAAGCAACAACAAAGAGAGGGATGGAAGGGGCAAGCAACAACAAAGAGAGGGATGGAAGGGTCAAGCAACAACTAAGAGAGGGATGGAAGAGGACAAGCAACAACAAAGAGAGGGATGGAAGGGGGCAAGCAACAACAAAGAGAGGGATGGAAGAGGACAAGCAACAACAAAGAGAGGGATGGAAGGGGGCAAGCAACAACACAGAGAGAATGGGAGGGGCAAGCAACAACAAAGAGAGGGATGGAAGGGGCAAGCAACAACAAAGAGAGGGATGGAAGAGGACAAGCAACAACAAAGAGAGACATGGAAGAGGACAAGCAACAACAAAGAGAGGGATGGAAGAGGACAAGCAACAACAAAGAGAGGGATGGAAGAGGGCAAGCAACAACAAAGAGAGGGAATGAAGAGGACAAGCAACAACGAAGAGAGAGGGATGGAAGAGGACAAGCAACAACAAAGAGAGGGATGGAAGGAGCAAGCAACAACAAAGAGAGGGATGGAAGAGGACAAGCAACAACAAAGAGAGGGATGGAAGGGGCAAGCAACAACAAAGAGAGTGATGGAAGAGGACAAGCAACAACAAAGAGAGGGATGGAAGGGTCAAGCAACAACAAAGAGAGGGATGGAAGGGGGCAAGCAACAACAAAGAGAGGGATGGAAGAGGACAAGCAACAACAAAGAGAGGGATGGAAGGGGGCAAGCAACAACACAGAGAGAATGGGAGGGGCAAGCAACAACAAAGAGAGGGATTGAAGGGGCAAGCAACAACAAAGAGAGTGATGGAAGGGTCAAGCAAAAACTAAGAGAGGGATGGAAGAGGCAACCAACAACAAAGTGAGGGATGGAAGGGGGCAAGCAACAACAAAGAGAGGGGTGGAAGGGGGCAAGCAACAACACAGAGAGAATGGGAAGGGCAAGCAAAAACAAAGAGAGGGATGGAAGGGCAAGCAAAAACAAAGAGAGGGATGGAAGGGGCAAACAACAACAATGAGAGGGATGGAAGAGGACAAGCAACAACAAAGAGAGAGGTGGAAGAGGACAAGCAGCAACAAAGAGAGGGATGGAAGAGGACAAGCAACAACAAAGAGAGGGAATGAAGAGGACAAGCAACAACAAAGAGAGAGGGATGGAAGAGAACAAGCAACAACAAAGAGAGGGATGGAATGAGCAAGCAACAACAAAGAGAGGGATGGAAGAGGACAAGCAACAACAAAGAGAGGGATGGAAGGGGCAAGCAACAACAAAGAGAGGGATGGAAGAGGACAAGCAACAACAAAGAGAGGGATGGAAGGGTCAAGCAACAACAAAGAGAGGGATGGAAGAGGACAAGCAACAACAAAGAGAGTGATGGAAGAGGACAAGCACCAACAAAGAGAGGGATGGAAGGGTTAAGCAACAGCAAAGAGAGGGATGGAAGAGGACAAGCAACAACGAAGAGAAGGATGGAAGAGGACAAGCAACAACAAAGAGAGGGATGGAAGGGTCAAGCAACAACAAAGAGAGGGATGGAAGGGGTCAAGCAACAACAAAGAGAGGGATGGAAGGGTCAAGCAACAACAAAGAGAGGGATTGAAGAGGACAAGCAACAACAAAGAGAGGGATGGAGGGGGCAAGCAACAACAAAGAGAGGGATTGAAGAGGACAAGCAACAACAAAGAGAGGGATGGAAGGGTCAAGCAACAACAAAGAGATGAATGGAAGGGGTCAAGCAACAACAAAGAGAGGGATGGAAGGGGGGAAGAAACAACAAAGAGAGGGGTGGAAGGGGGCAAGCAACAACACAGAGAGGGATGGAAGAGGACAAGCAACAACAAAGAGAGGGATGGAAGGAGCAAGCAACAACAAAGAGAGGGGTGGAAGGGGGCAAACAACAACAAAGAGAGGGATGGAAGGAGCAAGCAACAACAAAGAGAGGGGTGGAAGGGGCAAACAACAACAAAGAGAGGGATGGAAGAGGGCAAGCATCCACAAAGAGAGGGGTGGAAGGGGGCAAACAACAACAAAGAGAGGGATGGAAGGGGCAAGCAACAACAAAGAGAGGGATGGAAGGGTCAAGCAACAACTAAGAGAGGGATGGAAGAGGACAAGCAACAACAAAGAGAGGGATGGAAGGGGGCAAGCCACAACACAGAGAGAATGGGAAGGGCAAGCAAAAACAAAGAGAGGGATGGAAGGGCAAGCAAAAACAAAGAGGGATGGAAGGGGACAAGCAACAACAAAGAGAGAGATGGAAGAGGACAAGCAACAACAAAGAGAGGGAATGAAGCGTACAAGCAACAACAAAGAGAGAGGGATGGAAGTGAACAAGCAACAACAAAGAGAGGGATGGAAGGAGCAAGCAACAACAAAGAGAGGGATGGAAGAGGACAAGCAACAACAAAGAGAGGGATGGAAGGGACAAGCAACAACAAAGAGAGTGATGGAAGCAGACAAGCAACAACAAAGAGAGGGATGGAAGGGTCAAGCAACAACAAAGAGAGGGATGGAAGAGGACAAGCAACAACAAAGAGAGGGATGGAAGGGGGCAAGCAACAACAAAGAGAGGGATGGAAGAGGACAAGCAACAACAAAGAGAGGGATGGAAGGGGGCAAGCAACAACACAGAGAGAATGGGAGGGGCAAGCAACAACAAAGAGAGGGATGGAAGGGGCAAGCAACAACAAAGAGAGGGATGGAAGAGGACAAGCAACAACAAAGAGAGAGATGGAAGAGGACAAGCAACAACAAAGAGAGGGATGGAAGGGGGCAAGCAACACCACAGAGAGAATGGGAGGGGCAAGCATCAACAAAGAGAGGGATGGAAGAGGACAAGCAACAACAAAGAGAGGGATGGAAGGGGGCAAGCAACAACACATAGAGAATGGGAGCGGCAAGCAACAACAAAGAGAGGGATGGAATGGGGCTGTAGGAAGGTACCTCCTGACTATGGTTGCCCCCAACTTTTTGCCCTGTGTTTTAGCTGGTTTTTGACATAGTCGACCTGGGACCCTGCCAATCAGGACCCCAGGCCTACTGCTCTCTCTGTAAAATGGATTCCATGTACCTCAGGTACATTTCCAATTGGTACTGGGCCACCTTATCAGACCCTGTAACTCAGGGCATAGGTGTACCCAGGGCTGCCAGGGCCTGAAGCATGTATTATGCCACCCCTGGCTGGCCTCCTAAATTTGACACAACTGGCTGCATGACAGCTGGGGCAAAGTCGTGTAATCACCCTTTGCTGTAGATATAGTATACCTATATCTAACCCTAAAAATGGACACACAGATTCCTATCAGTCACTCCTATGGCAGGCCTTGACAATCCTGAAGGCAGAGTGCTTGGAATCGTGTGAGATGGTGCTCTGGCATGAGCTGAGCCTGTCTGCAGCTTGCGGAACCAAGTCCTAATAGCTGTTCCATGATATCGCATACCATATACTCTTAAGTGCATTATAATCCTCGCGGTTAAATGCTATCTTTGGTATTGCTTTATCAAAACATGTCGAGTAAGGTGTCATACGAATTGGAATACTAACCCCTCGCCAATTATGGCGACGGGGTTAGCATTCCACCCTTCTAGAGGGACACGACATGTATGTAACTGTGAACCCCGGTTAAAGTTAAACGAAGCCTCAGCTCCACAAAATGGATGCTGCCACCACAGACACGAGTCTGACCCCCTGCAGCTGGGAGTCCTTCCAGCGAGGGGAGCCTGGACAAAGGGTTTCCTGTCGAGGGCGGTGCTAGCACCGTCCCAGACAGGGTTTTGTGTATCCTGGGTAGGCAGGGCTTTACAGGAAGGTGACTGCTGAGTGGCACCCCGGTGCTCACTACGCATAGGCCGGTCTGAACCAGTTCCAGGGGCACACCAGACCCTGGCCTGGGGAAAGTCCGGCATGGGAGAGGGGTGTAACCACCCCCCTCCTAGTCCCACCCATAGGCAGGACCTAGTCACCGGGTCAGCCCCCTTTTTTAGTATAAAGATAGGAGCGGGCCCCCTGTTCAAATTAGATCATCTTTGGAATCAAGACACGACTTTCTGCGAAAGACATCAAGATTTCCTTCTTCAAGATTCTCCCTTGTGGCTAAGGAGTAGTCACCCTGCATCAAGCGGGCACCATCCTAAGAACACTGCGGTCTGCTGCAAGTCCTTCCTCCAGAATCCGACGACCCAGCTCGACGAGACCCGGCTTCCCTGGCACCTCTGACCTCTACTCACCTCTACAGCAAAGCTGAGAACTGTGAGTGCGACGAGACCTCGAGGGACCGACGATCGCCAAGACTGCACGACTTCTGTGCAACAAGCCCACCGTGTGCTCCACTGGTGAGTGCTTTGGGGTCCGAGAAGCCCCAACCCTGAGCAGCTCCAGCACCGAAGATCAGCCCTCCAGCATCTCCACGATCTGCGTGGGGCCCTTCTGCTTTTGCCTGCTCACCGCGCTGTGTGGCTACTAGCCGGCTGGCTTGTGGCCTTCTTCACGACGCCCGACGACATCACTGCTGCTGGTCTGGTTGCTCCAGACTGGCCCTTGCTTCCTTTTTCAAGAGAGGCACCCTGGACCCTCCTGGTCCACTCCAGACGCCATTTTGAGTCCACCGCGTGGGCTTGAATTTGCCAAGGCTTTGTTGCCCAATCCTGGGTCCAGCGACGCCGACAGCTTCATCCATCGTGGGACAGCTCGCTCCTCCATCCTGGTCGCCGACAACGCCTCCTGGTCCGTGAGATCTGCGAGTACAGCGTCACCCACTCACCTAGTCGAGGTGACTACCATCCGGTGCCCTCCTGGTGCCACCTGACTACTGGCTAGTAGTCTCGAACTTGGTCCCCTCTGCTTTCAGGTGTCATCTTCCTTCGATCCAGGCTTGGATCCATCGAACTTTCTTCACTGGTCGCCTGCTAGCAACTTCTTTCTTCCAGGCTCCTGGTCCGTCTACGAGGATTCCCGACGTCTTTTGAGACCTATGCAGCTGCAGCCCCTGGGCTAGGTAACTTCGGCATTTCGGTGCCCCAGCATAGCCTCACTATCCAAGGGTCAGAATCCACTTTTGTTTTCCTCCTACCAGGTCGGGTTCGCCCGAGAACACTAACTTTGTCATTACTAGCTACCATAGACTTTGTCCCGGATCACGCGTGATAGTGCACACTCTGCACCCGAGTCCCCTAGGCCTCCTGTAAGTAATCTGAAGGTTCTATAGTCAAGACCTAGCGATTCCAAAGCCTATTAGTACTGTACTTACCTGCTAGTAATTTCGCATTCCACTTTCAGAGTATATGTTTTTCCGTGCCCCTCGGGCATTTGTATATACTGTGCTAACTTAAGTATTTTCGTAAGAGTTTTGTTTTGTGCTTAGTACCCTGTCCTCATAAAGAGTACAGGGCTGTTGTGATTCTTAATAAATATCTTGTTTATTTTCATAACACTTGTGTGGTGTCCTTTCACTGGGTATTCAAGGGGTATATGTGTGGTAAACAGCTGGCTTAACACGCCCTCTCGAGTCTTTAGCCTTAGACTGCTCGTATCCATGCTACTAGGATAGCTGGTCTATAAGGTTGACTTACAACCAATCATCAATAAGGGTTGCTGGACTGATACATAGTGTTCACTAGAATAGTGAGCACTGCATATCAGGCCACCTTCTCACATTGGTGAGCAGCGGTTGGGATTTGAGCTTGCTGTTGTTTTACCACACGTATCCTAAGAATATCTTGTTGAAAGATCACATAAGTACTTCAGGTACATATAACTTAGCTTAGAATACTCTGAGTTCTACTGAACCAGCTGTTGCAGCTCCTCAAGGCTTATCACACCTTGGCTGCAACTCCTAGCAAGGGATCAGTAGGCAAACACATAGTGTAGGTAGGTGCATCACTTACACCACACTAGAATCAGCATGTCAGACAAAGGAGGAAACTCTGAGTCTCCCCTTGTGTCAGTGGACCCTCCACAGGTCACTACTTCCAGATATGCTGCTCTTAGCTTCCAGGAGATGAGACAAGTGTGTACCTCCAGGAAACTAAAACAGGGGTCTAACCCCACAATTCCCTTTCTGATTGGTCTCTTAGAGACTTATGATGCCAGTAGGGCTGGTAACCCAGACCCTTCTAATCCAGATGGGAGTATGCCCTCCTTACAGGGTCCCTTTGATAACCATGACCATCCCCTCCAGGAGGCAGATGATGCTGAGGATGAGGATGAGTTGTCAGGGGATGAGGCAGACAAGGGACAGGTAGAAGTCAGCAGACTAACCAGGTCCAACTTAAGCAGGCATGAGAATGGTACTAGGGGAACCCTGGGACCCCTCTCAGGTCAGCTTAACATTGGGAATGGACGAGTTAGGTCTCTATCAAGAGGCTCTAGCAGATCCCTTCAAACCAATGGCTCTCAGGACTCTGCCCTGAGGAGGATGACCTCCCCTCAGAGGAGAGTGTATGAAGCTAAAGAAAGGGCAGCCAATCTGAGGATTGAAAGGGAAGAACTTGCCCTGGCCAAAGAGAGGCTTGCCTTTGCTAGAGAGCAACAGTTAAGTGGGGTAGTCCCCACTGGTGGCAGCAATATACCTAGCAATAGGGAAAGGAGTTTTGATACAAAGCACCTGAATAAGATAGTGCCCCCCTTTAAACAAGGGGATGACATCCACAAATGGATAACTGCTTTGGAGAGGGCCTGCACTGTGCAGGGTGTTCCCCAAAGTCAGTGGGCAGCTATCTTGTGGCTCTCCTTTGAAGGTAAAGGTAGAGATAAGCTCCTCACTACTAGAGTGGAGGATGCTAACAATTACCAAGTCCTGAAGAATACACTGGTTGATGGGTTTGGTTTAACCACTGAGCAGTACAGGTTGCTGTTCAGAGACACCCAGAAAACTCAGTCTCAGGGTTGGACTGACTTTGTTGATTGTGCCACTAAGGCTTTTGAAGGCTGGCTACTGGGTAGTAAGGTTACTGATTTTAAAGGATTGTACAATCTAATTATCCCAGCGGCTTGGAAGCATGCCATGGTCAGCCCTTTATTGAAAAAGCCGGCTGCTGACCCCGAGGTGCTGGCCAACTACCGCCCGATATCCCTGTTGCCCGCTTTCTCAAAGATCTTAGAGAAGCATTTTCACGGTGTACTCTCAACATATACGGAGAATAATAACTTACTCCATTTTTCCCAGTCAGGCTTTAGGGCGGGCCATTCCACCGAGTCCGCCCTCTTGGGAGTCACCGAAAAGATCAGGGGACTCTTGGACGAGGGGCAAACGGTTGCTCTTGTCTTACTTGACCTAAGCGCGGCCTTCGACACCATCTCACACAACAGACTGCTTACTAGGCTGAGTGATGATGGTGTCGGAGGGAAAGCGCTGGACTGGATCGCGTCCTACTTGAGCAACCGGACGTTTCAGATCTCGTCCTCGCAAGCTCAGTCAGACACCTTTTTCTCACCCCATGGCGTGCCTCAGGGCTCAATTTTGAGTCCGCTATTTTTTAATCTGTATCTCCGCCCTCTCGCCGATTTAGCAGAGCGAGTAGGTCTAGAACTTATGACATACGCGGATGATTTGCAGATTATTTTTTCTCTTACCAACTCAAAGCCGTCATCTCCCTCTGCGCTGAAATTAGGTCTTCACGAAGTCTTCAGCTGGATGTCAACGAACCAGCTGAAGCTCAACGGGGAGAAGACGGAGATTCTCCTCCTAGGTAAAAAGAGAGATCTGTGGCAGGATACCCATTGGCCGCCATCCTTGGGTGCTTTTCCCAGCCCGGCTACCCAGGTCAGAAATTTAGGGGTATGCATCGATGATTCTTTATCGATGAAACAGCAGGTCAATAAAGTAGCTGGTACGTGCTTCACTATCCTCAAATGGCTGCGGAAGATTATCTGGATGCTGCCTGTGGATACCCAGAAGACCGTGGTCAATGCACTGATTACATCTAGGCTTGACTACGGTAACATCTTATATCTGGGTTCCAATTTAGCTGTGATTAGGCGGCTTCAACTTGTCCAGAACTCTGCAGCCAGGCTGCTATGTAAGATCCCTAGGAGAGCAAGGATCTCGAAGCACCTTAAGGACCTGCACTGGCTTAGAGTTGAGAACCGGGTTCGGTTCAAAGCGTTGACCTACATGTTTAAGATCAAGGCAGGGACCGCACCAAAGTACCTGCAAAAACTGGTTAGGCCCTACGTTCCTACACGCAACCTCCGTTCTCTAAATGGAGCAAACTTTGTGGTTCCTAGATTTAAACTGGCCCGTGTGGGGGGAAAGTCCTTTTCCCATCTGGGACCAGTCCTTTGGAACTCCCTTCCCTTAGCCTTGCGTAAGGAGGAAAATCTCGCCAGTTTTAAGAAAGGCGTTAAAACGTGGCTCTTTAATAAATAATTGCGGTCTTTGACCAGGTTGCTTTCTGTGTTTTCAGCCTTCCAGTCCTGGCGCCGGGAAACCCTTTGTGGGTATCTGCGCGCATTATAAGTGCAAAAAATAAATAAATAAAATAAATAAATTATGAGGGAGCAAATCTTAAATAATTGTCAGAACCAGTTATTACACCAGCACCTGGTAGACTCTGATCTGACCTCTCCACAGGAATTGGGTAAGAGGGCAGACAAATGGGTCAGAACCAGGGTCAGGCCTAAAACCCAGGGTGGTGACCAAAAGAAGGAATCAACCAAGCCTCAAGAGAAGGGTGGGGATAAATCCACAGAGAAGACTTCCCAAGGGCCCCAAAACTCCAACAAGGGTGGTGGGTCCCAGAACACCCCTTCAGAACAGAAGAAACCTTATTGCCATGCCTGTAAACAGGTGGGCCATTACAAAAGTGATGCCAGTTGCCCTAAAAATAGCAATAAGGGAAATATACCCCCAGGTAATACTCCTAAACCTCCTGTTACCACTAGTGGTAATCCCCCAGGTGGTGGGAGTGCCCTCAAGAATGTGGTGGGCATTACTTTGGGAAACCAGGAGGACTATGGCCTAGCCAGGTCCCCTAACAACACTCTTGTCTGTGAGACTGGCTTGGGGTTTGCCAACTTCACTACTGGTTCCCACATTTTGGGAAAGTATAGACAAGAGCCCTTTATCAATGGTCAGAAAGTTGAGGCATACAGAGACACAGGGGCCAGTATCACCATGGTGATTGACCATCTGGTCCCCTCTGCTCAACTGACCCCTGGTTTCCTTTACCAGGTGACAGACGTTCATGGAGTGAAGAGAAGGCATCCCATGGCAGTAGTCGAGCTCAGTTGGGGTAATGTCACAGGGCCCATGAGAGTGGCAGTGACAGACAACCTACCTGTAGATTGCTTACTGGGGAATGACCTGGAAATCTCAGCATGAGCTGAGGTGGAGCAAGAAACTCACTCCAGAATGATAGGCCTATCCAGACAGGCTAGTGGGGCAGTAATACCTACAGCCCCAGTCCAAGCACCATTCCTCCCTGAAAAGGTTGGAAGAGCAGTGGTAGCCACTGCCCAGGCTCAGACAGACTTTCCTGAACAGGATAGGAGGGCTGTGACAGTCACAGCCCAAACACAAACTGACTGCCCTCCTGAAAAGGTTGGCAAGGCTGTAATGGTCTCAGCCTCTACTCAGACAGATAACAGTGTTGTGAAGCCTGAAACTATGGATCACTCCACTCAGACAGAGAGAATTGAGGAGGAAGAGAATTCTCCCTCCCACCAGACTTTAGGAAAGGATCAGCCTCCTCAGGGAACTGATCTGACCCCTTGTGAAGGAACTGCCCCAGAGGTAGTCAGGCCTAGCCTGGCAGAGCCCCTGATGTCAGTGGACCCTTCCAAGGTGGGACCCAGTCTGGAGCAGGTAACCTGCCCCTCTCTACCCTGCCTCAGTCAGCCCAGGGCTGAAGAGGTCAGGGAGGCCAGTGGTGGACCCCAAAGGGCACCCTGTCCAGAAGAACTCCTTAATCAGCAGATTAGGATCACTGAAGCTGGTAAACCTAGCCAAGTGAAAAGAAATCAGACTCCTGAGGGATCCCCCTTAAAAGTAGTTAGGGACCTCCCACAGCTGGACACTGTTGGGCACAGCCAAACATGGGGCCTTAAAACCCCAGACCTGACCTGTCCCTCCAGTAAGCCAAACAGAGGGACTCAGCCTCCAGCTTTAGGTAGCCAGAGGCTGACCCTGAGAGCTCAGTGCATCTCAGCTAAAGAAAGAAAGGCACACATGATGGATGGTGATTGGAGGAAGTTGAGCCCAAAGGTAGAGGAGCCTCACTTCAGCACTCCATCCCAGCATCAGCCTTTTTCTTTCCCAAGACACACCAGAGACAGAGATTCCCTATGGTGGAGACCCTCAGACACCCTTAGGGTGAGGGGTTGCCTAGTGGACCATGACACAGGGGGAAACCAAGCCAGAGCTGGTCCTTCCTTATATGGCCACTTAGGTAATAGAGGCTTACCTGGACAAGGATAGCCTTATCTCGTTTCGTTTGGGGGGAGGGGGGGGTTGTGTAGGAAGGTACCTCCTGACTATGGTTGCCCCCAACTTTTTGCCCTGTGTTTTAGCTGGTTTTTGACATAGTCGACCTGGGACCCTGCCAATCAGGACCCCAGGCCTACTGCTCTCTCTGTAAAATGGATTCCATGTACCTTAGGTACATTTCCAATTGGTACTGGGCCACCTTATCAGACCCTGTAACTCAGGGCATAGGTGTACCCAGGGCTGCCAGGGGCTGAAGCATGTATTATGCCACCCCTGGCTGGCCTCCTAAATTTGACACAACTGGCTGCATGACAGCTGGGGCAAAGTCGTGTAATCACCCTTTGCTGTAGATATAGTATACCTATATCTAACCCTAAAAATGGACACACAGATTCCTATCAGTCACTCCTATGGCAGGCCTTGACAATCCTGAAGGCAGAGTGCTTGGAATCGTGTGAGATGGTGCTCTGGCATGAGCTGAGCCTGTCTGCAGCTTGCGGAACCAAGTCTTAATAGCTGTTCCATGATATTGCATACCATATACTCTTAAGTGCATTATAATCCTCGCGGTTAAATGCTATCTTTGGTATTGCTTTATCAAAACATGTCGAGTAAGGTGTCATACGAATTGGAATACTAACCCCTCGCCAATTCTGGCGACGGGGTTAGCATTCCACCCTTCTAGAGGGACACGACATGTATGTAACTGTGAACCCCGGTTAAAGTTAAACGAAGCCTCAGCTCCACAAAATGGATGCTGCCACCACAGACACGAGTCTGACCTCCTGCAGCTGGGAGTCCTTCCAGCGAGGGGAGCCTGGACAAAGGGTTTCCTGTCGAGGGCGGTGCTAGCACCGTCCCAGACAGGGTTTTGTGTATCCTGGGTAGGCAGGGCTTTACAGGAAGGTGACTGCTGAGTGGCACCCCGGTGCTCACTACGCATAGGCCGGTCTGAACCAGTTCCAGGGGCACACCAGCCCCTGGCCTGGGGAAAGTCCGGCATGGGAGAGGGGTGTAACCACCCCCCTCCTAGTCCCACCCATAGGCAGGACCTAGTCACCGGGTCAGCCCCCTTTTTTAGTATAAAGATAGGAGCGGGCCCCCTGTTCAAATTAGATCATCTTTGGAATCAAGACACGACTTTCTGGGAAAGACATCAAGATTTCCTTCTTCAAGATTCTCCCTTGTGGCTAAGGAGTAGTCACCCTGCATCAAGCGGGCACCATCCTAAGAACACTGCGGTCTGCTGCAAGTCCTTCCTCCGGAATCCGACGACCCAGCTCGACGAGACCCGGCTTCCCTAGCACCTCTGACCTCTACTCACCTCTACAGCAAAGCTGAGAACTGTGAGTGCGACGAGACCTCGAGGGACCGACGATCGCCAAGACTGCACGACTTCTTTGCAACAAGCCCACCGTGTGCTCCACTGGTGAGTGCTTTGGGTCTGAGAAGCCCCAACCCTGAGCAGCTCCAGCACCGAAGATCAGCCCTCCAGCATCTCCACGATCTGCGTGGGGCCCTTCTGCTTTTGCCTGCTCACCGCGCTGTGTGGCTACTAGCCGGCTGGCTTGTGGCCTTCTTCACGACGCCCGACGACATCACTGCTGCTGGTCTGGTTGCTCCAGACTGGCCCTTGCTTCCTTCTTCAAGAGAGGCACCCCGGACCCTCCTGGTCCACTCCAGACGCCATTTTGAGTCCACCACGTGGGCTTGAATTTGCCAAGGCTTTGTTGCCCAATCCTGGGTCCAGCGACGCCGACAGCTTCATCCATCGTGGGACAGCTCGCTCCTCCATCCTGGTCGCCGACAACGCCTCCTGGTCTGTGAGATCTGCGAGTACAGCGTCACCCACTCACCTAGTCGAGGTGACTACCATCCGGTGCCCTCCTGGTGCCACCTGACTACTGGCTAGTAGTCTCGAACTTGGTCCCCTCTGCTTTCAGGTGTCATCTTCCTTCGATCCAGGCTTGGATCCATCGAACTTTCTTCACTGGTCGCCTGCCAGCAACTTCTTTCTTCCAGGCTCCTGGTCCATCTACGAGGATTCCCGACGTCTTTTGAGACCTATGCAGCTGCAGCCCCTGGGCTAGGTAACTTCGGCATTTCGGTGCCCCAGCATAGCCTCACTATCCAAGGGTCAGAATCCACTTTCGTTTTCCTCCTACCAGGTCGGGTTCGCCCGAGAACACTAACTTTGTCATTACTAGCTACCATAGACTTTGTCCCGCATCACGCGTGATAGTGCACACTCTGCACCCGAGTCCCCTAGGCCTCCTGTAAGTAATCTGAAGGTTCTATAGTCAAGACCTAGCGATTCCAAAGCCTATTAGTACTGTACTTACCTGCTAGTAATTTCGCATTCCACTTTCAGAGTATATGGTTTTCCGTGCCCCTCGGGCATTTGTATATACTGTGCTAACTTAAGTATTTTCGTAAGAGTTTTGTTTTGTGCTTAGTACCCTGTCCTCATAAAGAGTACAGGACTGTTGTGATTCTTAATAAATATCTTGTTTATTTTCATAACACTTGTGTGGTGTCCTTTCACTGGATATTCAAGGGGTATATGTGTGGTAAACAGCTGGCTTAACACGCCCTCTCGAGTCTTTAGCCTTAGACTGCTCGTATCCATGCTACTAGGATAGCTGGTCTATAAGGTTGACTTACAACCAATCATCAATAAGGGTTGCTGGACTGATACATAGTGTTCACTAGAATAATGAGCACTGCATATCAGGCCACCTTCTCACAGGGGCAAGCAACAACAAAAAGAGGGATGGAAGGGGACACGCAACAACAAAGAGAGGGATTAAAGAGGGCAAGGAACAACAAAGAGAGGGATGGAGCAAGCATCAACAAAGAGAGGGATGGAAGGGGGAAAACAACAACAAAGAGAGGGATGGAAGGGGGCAAGGAACAACATAAAGAGGGACAGGTTTAGAAGCACATGAGAGAGACACCTACAAACACATGTACCCTTGTGGACTGCTACAACTTAAAGAAAAAGCTAGCTCCAGAAGCTCAAGGAGTGGTAGGACACATGTATTTGGGCCATGCTCCTGGGGAGGGACAAACACACATAGAGAAAGTGAAGTCGACACACGCTGACCAAAGAGAAGCAAGGAAAGGAGAGTGATGATGAAGCCAATCAATGGTGAGCAAAGGGCGGGCTCAAACCCCAATTTAATCTAGCACATTGTTTTGCAAGTGGAGAGGAAGATCCCTGATTGCGCTTTCAGATTAATTGCTTCCAGCTGAGACTATTTTAGCATTCAAGTATACATACTTCTATAATAAGACAATATTTTATGGTATTCATTTAAGTCATTGTTATCATGTCTTGAAATTAGGGACCATACAAGATCTGATATCAATTTGTAGTGATAATTATGTATTAGTTATGACTCTGTGGAAGGTGGTCATGATTGAGCTGGTCCGCAATAAGGGAGAAATCGGCAAGGCCATGCTAATGACAAAACATGAAGGTAATGAAAGGTAAGGTATGGTATGGTATGGTATGGTATGGTATGGTATGGTATGGTATGGTATGGTATGGTATAATATGGTATGGTATGGTATGGTATGGTATGGTAAGGTATGGTATGGTATGATAAAGAATGGCATGGTATAGTAAGGTATGGTATGATATGGTATGGTAAGGTATGGTATGGGTATGGTATGTTATGGTATAGTATAGCATGGTATGGTATGGTAAGGTATTTATGGTATGGTATGGTATGGTATGGTATGGTATGGTATGGTATGGTATGGTATGGTCCAAGAAGGTATGGTATGGTATGGTATGGTCCAGTAAGGTATGGTATGGTATGTTATGGTACGGTATGGTATGGTGTGTTAAGGTATGGTATAGTATGGTATGGTATGGCATGGTAAGGTATGGTATGGTATGGTATGATAAGGAATGTATGGTATGGTATGGTAAGGTATGGTATGGTATAGTAAGGTATGTATGGTATGATATGTAAGGTGTGGTATGGTAAGGTATGGTATGGTATGATATGGTAAGGTATGGTATGGTATGGTATGGTAAGGTATGGTAAGGTATAGTATGGGCATGGTATGGCAAGGTATGGTATAGTATGGTATGGTATGGTATGGTATGGTATGGTATGGTATGGTATGGTATGGTAAGGTATGGTATGGTATGGTATATTAAGGTATGTTATGGTATGGTATGGTATGGTATGGTAAGGTATGATATGTTAAGGTATGGTATGGTATGGCATGGTAAGGTATGGAATGGTATGGTAAGGTATGGTATGGTATGATGAAGAATGGCATGGTATAGTAAGGTATATTATGGTATGGTATGATATGGTATGGTAAGGTATGGTATGGGTATGGTATGGTATGGTATAGTATAGCATGGTATGGTTTGGTAAGGTATGTATGGTATGGTATGGTATGGTATGGTATGGTATAGTACGGTATGGTAAGGTAAGGTATGGTATGGTATGGTATGGTATGGTATGGTAAGGTATGGTACGGTATGGTAAGGTATGGTAGGGTATGGTATAGTATGGTATGGTAAGGTATGGTATGGTTGGTATGGTATGGTAGGGTAGGGTATGGTATGGTACGGTATGGTATGGTATGGTAAGGTAAAGAAAAGTAAGGCATGGTTCTTTATCCTTTTTATGGGAGGAAGGCACCACTAGTGGTCAGATGGACAGTGGTTTAAAATATAAACATTTTGGACATAAATGTTATAATCACTGTTTCAATTTTTCCATAGATTACATCGCACCCCATTCACCGGTTTTCAACCAAGGACATTTGGCACCAGTCCATGAGCCACAAATAGTGGGAAAGTGTCCGATGTGATGGAGAATAACTGAGCTCTATGCTTTTCCCTTTGCTTCTTGTGGCTGCAAGTATATTTCCAACACCTGAACTTGGTTATTTACTGTTTGCATTCAGGTTCACCAACTCTTTTTTAGCATTGTGTGCATTCTACGAAGGAAGGATTTATTTGCATCACCAGAAACGTTAAAGCTATAAACATATTAAAGCCGAAGTAGTTCCTTGGATGCTTTCGCCCAGCAAGTAAGTCTAGGTGGAGCTTGGGGCTGGTCATCTTCGCAAGATGGAGAATTGATTGGAAAATAATAACAAATGCTAATAGTCTGTGGGCAACGCTGGTCAAGTTACTCACACATTTAGGCACTGGCTGATGTTTGTGTCATTGCAAAGCTGAAGATGCTAACTGTACCCTTTCAGAACTTGGTCTTGCAAATCAGTGCATGGTTAGGAAATCAGTACCTGATTGTGCCACCATATACGGCTCTGCTATAAGAACAGGGGGGGGGGGTGGGCATTAGTATAGGATTTGACCATCCATATATGTTTATGGCATCAGTATATAGCTAGGCCATCAGTACCTTGTGTCATCACAATATGGTTTTACCACCAGTACATGCTTCAAGGTTAAAAGCTCTGAACACTGGCAGCTGGGAGGAAGAACAGAAAAGAGAGATAGTTATGACAGCAGATTGTGGGATGAAGGCCATGCCATATTCCAACAAGGCCGAAACATGTTGTATTCCTCTTCATAGAACGAGATGGGAGGATCTTTGACTGACTGGCCCCTGCCTTTAATGTCCCGGTAATCATAAAAAATAACGGAATGGAGTGTTTACATAATAAGGGCCCGTCTGTTTTAAGCAAAGTTTATCTTATGTAGAACCATTTTGTTAGTGTTAAATAATACAAGCCTTCACCATTTGTCAGAAGAGTCACGATTTTCACACCTGTTACTAAGGGAACAACTTTATTTATACACTAATTTTACCACTGTCCATTGTGAACTTTGGAAATGTACACCTCCCCCCCCCCCCCCTCCCCTTAGCACAGGGCTGTGACATCCAATTTTTTCTCAGCAGCCAGACACTAAACGTTGGCCCAATTTGCTGAGCTAAGCCTTTTTGAGGATAATTCTGAGACACTTTAAAGCTGCGGCGCGTGGCCTCTGCAGTGTGTTTTATTGCCTAAATATCGCTGACTCGTGCCTCTCAATGGGAGCGCCCCCTCTTATTGGTTGGAAGTCCTTTGATCGCCAGTGCAGATATAAGCTTCCATCTCCCGAAGGGTACGTGTCGATGAAACAATAAAACAATGGAAGTTAAAGGGCCTTCCTGCCGCCTTGTAATTGCGGCGCGAGCTCTGGCAGCGCCAGGCGCTGAGGGGGGCGGTGCTGACGTCACCGCTCTGCTGCTGATACAGCTCCTGGGAAGGCAGAGGCAGCGTGGAGAAGGGAGCCCCCGAGAGGAGGGTTCTGTCTGTAGTCTGATCCCCCACTTTCTAGAAAAGCAGACTTTGTGACAGCCTAGCCGAAGGCAACGGTTGTGTTGTCTTGCACATCCATTTACTCTCGCTTTGGTGTTAATAATGTCCCAGTTGCGCCACCGTATCTGGCTTGAATTCTACTCGAACCAGTGCTTAATTTGAGCCGGAGGTTTCTGGTGCTCAGCACGGGCACTTAATCACGTATACCAGTGCTTATAGCATGAACTCAGTATAATGAGTGGTCCCAGTAATAGTACATCTAACAGTGTCAAAAAGATAAATAATAATGTACAAAAAAATCAAAAATAGGCTTCTTTTTGCAACAGTGTTATTTAACCCCTTTGCCGCGGGGTAATTCCCCCGCAGTGCTGGGGGGCGCACGCAGCGCCCGCTCGTTATGCAGCACGGTGGCGCTGTGCTCATGACGAGCTGAGCTCGTCACGACCATGCCCGTTTCCATAGAACGCTCAGCACAGCGGGGGAATTATTCCCGCGTGTGAGCGCCGCACGGGTCATGACGAGCGCAGCGCATCATGAGCACAGCACCGTGCCTCATAACGAGCTGAGCTTGTCATGAGCGCGGAAGAGGTTAATCACACTGAACACATATTTCAATTGAGAAGACATTTAAAAAAATATATGAGTGCCCAGCTGGAAAAGGGAAAAGAATAAGAAAAAGTTGGTGATTAGGGTGAGAGTAGTGGGGTATTTGAGAAGTTAGAGTATAGCGCGTTTCACAATTTTACTATTCACTTGGCATGCCATTGAGCCAAAAGATTTCACACTTACAATGATTAATGCAGTGTATCACATAGCCATGTATGGAAAACAAGACATCACAGTAAAGCAAGTACTGTTGATAATACTGGCAACAATGGAGTGTCGACGTTTCGACCCCTGAATGGGTGCAGGTCCGTCTAATCCTTACTAACGGGGTCTTCCTCAGCACTATAATGGGTGTAGGCCAGGAAAAGTGGGGTGGGGCACCGTGACTGAATGAAGAGGGACCTCACAAGAATTAGAGGTGAGCCCGATCGGGCTCAGCGGCTCCAGGCGAATAAGAGCAGAAGACACTAGGTGGGTGAGTCAAGCCTTAATTATCCAATCCAAGTCATTCGTATCAATCCATAACTCCTTTCCAATCGTATGGAGCTTCCCTAGGGAGTAGCGATTCAGCACCGCACTACTACCATCGCTTACACCGTTTATCCGGTAAACACGATTGTGGTGAAAAAGGGTTTGATTCCTTTTCGGATGTACAGACAGATTTAACCCTTGTAAGGCAACCAGGGTTTCCTCTTCGGAATACTCAAGTTATGGATTAATACGATTGGAATTCTAGAGTTATGGATTGATACGAATGACATAGATTGGATAATTGAGACTTGACTCCCTCAGACTTGTCATTGTCGAGACTCCAACCCAGTTTCTCAGATTCGAGGTCGGCCGCCCTAGCCGTTAGGCCAACGACTCTCCTCTTACAATTTTTTTTCTTAGTTTATGGTAAGTTCCACCCAGTCTCAGAACAAAGCTGCCTTTATTTCAGGATATTCTTCCCCATCTTGTGCCCTTAAAAAGTGCCTTTCATATCCCTGCTATGATGTCATTGGCCCCTCCCTCCGATCCAGGATATCTCCGGAAGGAATGGGTGGGCATTGACAGGGCAACAGGGAAGGAATAGTCAGCCGTCAATCAGAAGGGTTGAGCCACTGGGTCCACTTCAACCTGGGCAAATACATTGTACGCTTGCATGGTATCACATAGTTCAACTAACACCTCACAGATTTTTAAATATGCCACCAGCTTCTCATCCATGACCTGTGTTTGTATTCACTGCCTATTCCCTCTCCCTGTTCCTCTCTCTCTGGCATTCTTAGTTCATGCAGGGCTGCCCGCTCTTGCTTCATGTTGTTCATTGCCTCCTTTTATCTCTTATGCACCTTATGTTACTGGGTGTGCTGAAGTCCTTGCCTCGCTGGTCGATCGTATCAGATTGAATGTCCACCTGGCCCAGCCGACTGTTGGGGTCTCAGGAGCATGGTAGCCAATATGTTTTAATTACTGCCCCCCCCCCCTCCCCCACCCGATCTCTGTACTTCAACCCCCTGCTTTCTTGGCGTTGTGTCTACTCCAAGGCGTCTTTCCTTACCTCCTCCCTTAGCAGATGTAAAGATAGATAGATAGATAGATAGATAGATAGATAGATAGATAGATAGATAGATAGATAGATAGATAGATAGATAGATAGATAGATAGATAGATAGATAGATAGATAGATAGATAGATAGATAAGTTGGTAGGTAGGTACAAACAGGTGGGTGGGTGGATAGATGGATGGATGGATGGGTAGATAGATATGGACAGGCCAGCAGAGAGTTAGATGGATAGATTGACAAACAAACAGACAGATACAGACAAACAGACTGATACAGACAAGCCAGAAGGTAGATACATAGACAGACAGGCAGACAAGGACAGGCCAGCAGATAGTTAGATAGATAGCTAGACAGAGGGATCGATAGATAGATAGATAGATAGACAGACAGACAGACAGACAGACAGACAGACAGACAGACAGACAGACAGACAGACAGACAGATAGATAGATAGATAGATAGATAGATAGATAGATAGATAGATAGATAGATAGATAGATAGATAGATAGATAGATAGATAGATAGATAGATAGATAGATAGATAGATAGATAGATAGATAGATAGATAGATAGATAGATACAAACCAGCAGATAGTTAGGTAGATAGACAGACAGAGAGACAGACAGGCGGGCAGGCAGGCAGACAGACAGACAGACAGACAGACAGGCAGGCAGGGAGGCAGGCAGGCAGGCAGGCAGGCAGGCAGACAGACAGACAGACAGACAGACAGACAGACAGACAGACAGACAGACAGATAGATAGATAGATAGATAGATAGATAGATAGATAGATAGATAGATAGATAGATAGATAGATAGATAGATAGATAGATAGATAGATAGATAGATAGATAGATAGATATTGAACAGAGAGGTAGAGTGAGTGTGATGAAGAGGAGAGAGACTGCACAGCAGGGGTGACAGAGGAAGGACGATGAGGGAGAGAGCGCAGGCGTCAGAGACAGAGACAGACAGTATTCATTCTCGGCCAGGCCCAGAAGGTACATCCCCCGCCGCTGTCTGTCGTGTATTCCAGTTCGGTGGATTTAGACGTGAAGCGCGCGCAGCCCCACGATGTTAATAGGTTGTAATCCCGAGGCACACAGGGGTGTCTCTTATGTGCCAACTCGGGCTCTCGGATGTCTCCAGCACACGCCCTGTCTGTCGGATCCCATTCCTGCAGCAGCTTGGCACGCGGCTCGAACAGCGCCTCCTGATCGATTACAGCCTATTTGGTAGTAATCATGAGGCACTATTTCTGTTGCTCAAACATAAATCAAGATGAATCTTCCGCAGAGATTTTATTTAAGTAAAATGAATTAGCTGCTGTTCTGGCAGGCGTACGAGCCACTTGTCTGAGGCGTCTAGTAACTCACGGGGCTCTGGGTGGGGCAGCCCCACGGCCGGGAACCGAGTGGGGAGCGGCGGAGCCCGCCAGGAGTCACCTCATCAATCAATTGGAAGTCATAAACAGGGCCGCCCCAAAGAATTTGTGGGGGCCGTGCGCTTCTGTTTTTAAATTAGAGAACTTGCGGGTGTGGCCAGGGTCGGATTGGGATCACAATTCGGCCCCGGCACTGAGGAAAAAAAAAGTGGCCCACATTCAAGAGGCGTGGCCCATATTTAAGGGGCGTGCCCTTTCATGAAACACCATTTGCACAGACAAGGAATGAAAGTGGGAGGATACTGTTCTTGCAGGACACAGGGCCAAGGTGACAATGGCCTACATGCTGAGCAACTAAAAAAAATAGCAAGGCCCCTTTTGTCACAAAATTATTCCAGCCCTCCAGCACAGGAGCACCCGAAAAGCAGCAAAGCCCCTGCTATTTCTAACCTACTCAGCCCTCCCCAGACCTTCAGCTCAGGAGCACATGAACAGAGGTAAGGCCCCTGCAACTAGTAAATTAATCAACCCTCCAGGCCTTGGGAAAATGTCCTGGCAGGGGAGCACAAAACACAGCTTTCTGGGTCATCCAAGGTAGCCAGGTAGCCAGGCTGAGGTGAAGCTGGTGCATGTGAAGTGCCTTCCCAGTGTGTTCTGGCAGTTTGAGTATTTACCATTTACTGTAGTATTACCCTTGTACCTGTGTATGGTACCCTTTTGTAACTTGCACACATCACTTTTCTCTTGTAACACACTGTTTGCTACCTCTGACTTTTGTTTGCTTTAGATACTTGCACAAGTGCCACCATTGCCTACATAACGCTTGTTCTTGTGCTGGAGTGTCTGCCATTAATTGCAGTATTATACCTGTACTTGTATTTTGTACGCTTTTGTAACCTGCACACATATCACTTTTTCCTCCTGTAATGTATCGTTTGCTCCTCTTGTATTTTGGTTGCTCACTATTGTCACTTTTGATTCATGTAACTTAACGTTTGCTTTTGTGATTTGTCCACTTATAGTTTTCTCCTCATGTATTATTGCTGTTCCTAGTGTGAAGCGCTCTGACACCTTCGGGTAAAGTCCGCGCTATATAAAATCGCATAAATAAATAAATAAAACAAAAAAATTCCAAACATCACCAGGCCCTCACAGCAAGACCCATTCTTCCTCGTCCACTATGCCCTGAATGTGAAGGGCTGTGGGCGAGGTGTTAAGACTAACACCGTTTCTGGGCTGCATGGGCGCCAGGGGGCCAGGTGCAAATGGCTCAAAGGCCTGAGAAACACCTGCCCCCAAGAAGGCCGATTATTGCAAAAAATCACCCCTCCCCAACCCAGCCTCACCTTGATTGCTAGGCAGGGTAGGGGTGAAGGAGAGGCCACAGCTGAAAGTTGCTGTCTGGCCGCACAGCGAGGCTGCTTTCATTTTCTCAGTCTCTGTCTCCGTGCACTCTGTGGGCCGGTTTTTATTCTCCCCTTTCCTAGTCCACTCTCTGTGGACTGGGACAGGGAAGAAAAAAAACAGCCAACAGAGGGCACTGAGGCACCGGCCCTTTGGCCCATGCCCGAATGCCCGCCTTGCCAATCCGCCCCTGGGTGTGGCTGGCCTGCTCTTTCCTGGTAGGGCAAATCCAACTTCACCACTAGGTGGCTCCAAATTCTGCGTTTTCTCTTTCCCCAGTAGGAGTGTTTTCGCTCAGTTAAAATTGTAGGGCCCTATAAAAGTTTAAACCCCAGGCCCCACACAAGTTTCCGACAAGACTGGTCGCCAATAACTTAGGTCCTGATTTAGACTTTGGCAGATGGAATGGTGTATCTCATCCACCAATGTCCAAAGTGACGGAGTGTTCCATCTGCCAAGTCACGTTTTTGACGGAGTATCCCATCCGACAAGTCACGTTTGTGACGGAGTATCCCATCCGACAAGTCACGTTTGTGATGGAGTATCCCATCCGACAAGTCACGTTTGTGACGGAGTATCCATTCCGACAAGTCATGTTTGTGACAGAGTATCTCATCCGACAAGTCACTTTTGTGACGCCGCCAAGTCACATTTCTGACGGATCATTCCATCCTCTAAGTCACGTTTGTGATGGAGTAGCCCATCCGCCAAATTACGTTTGTGACAAAGTATCCCTCCGGCCAAGTCAAGTTTGTGACAGAGTATCCCATCATCTGCCAAGTCACATTTGTGACAAAGTATTCCTTCCTCCAAGTCAAGTTTGTGAGGGAGTATCCCATCATCCGCCAAGTCATGTTTTTGAGGGAGTATTCCATCCGCCAAGTCACGTTTGTGATGGAATATTCCATCCTCCAAGTCACATTTGTGATGGAGTACTCAATCCTCCAAGTCACGTTTGTGATAAAGTATCCCATCATCCACCAAATCACGTTTGTGACGGAGTGTCCCATCCTCCAAGTCATGTTTATGATGGAGTATTCCATCCCCCAAGTCATGTTTGTGATGGAGTATCCCATCATCTGCCAAATAACATTTGTGACGGAGTATCCCATCCTCCAAGTCATGTTTGTGATGGAGTATCCCATCCTCCAAGTCACGTTTGTGACCGAGTATCCCATCCTCCAAGTCACGTTTGTGACGGAGTATTCCATCCTCCAAGTCATGTTTGTGAGGGAGTATCCCATACTCCAAGTCACGTTTGTGACCGAGTATCCCATCATCCGCCAAATCAGGTTTGTGACAGAGTATCCCATCCTCCAACTCAAGTTTGTGATGGAGTATTCCATCCTCAAAATCATATTTGTGATGGAGTATCCCATCCTCCAAGTCACGTTTGTGATGGAGTATCCCATACTACAAATCACGTTTGTGATGGAGTATCACATCATCCGCCAAGTCACGTTTATGACGAAGTATCCCATCCTCCAAGTCACGTTTGTGATGGAGTCTCACATCATCCTCCAAGTCACGCTTGTGAAGGAGTATTCCATCTCCAATGTCACGTTTGTGATGGAGTATCACATCATCCACCAAGTCACGTTTGTGACGGAGTAGCCCATCATTCTCCAAGTCACGCTTGTGAAGGAGTATTCCATCGCCAATACACGTTTGTGACAGAGTATCCCATCCTCCAAGTTACGTTTGTGAAGGAGTATGCCATCCTCCAAGTCACGTTTGTGAAGGAGCATCCCATCCTCCAGGTCACGTTTGTGATGGAATATCCCATCATCCGCCAAGTCATGTTTGTGACGGAGTATCCCATCCTCCAAGTCACGTTTGTGACGGAATATTCCAACCGCCAAAGTCTAAAGGCCTGATAATGACTTTGGCAGTGCTGCGACGGCTTTGTGCCGGCACAGCACAGCCACATCTATTCAAAGACCGCCTTCCCGAGAATGAGTTGAACTCGTGCAGGCGGACGGTCCTTTTGCCGTTCCTACAGAGGTGTCTGAAAAAGGGCACCGAAATGGGAACGGCAAAAATGTTCCAGCACAGCATGGACTGTGAAGTCCATGCTGTGCTGGAACTGGGGGTGCAAGCAGACACGGGGCACATGCAGGGCTGGACTGACCATAGTAGGCACCAGGCATTTCCCCGGTAGGCCGCAATGGAGGGGGCCAGTTTTGGCCCTGGAAAGCATCTCCTAAGTACCCCCAAACCCTCTACGGGGAGCCCGGACGCTTCATTCGTCCGACGCCAGGCTGCACACACAGAGGTTTGATTCCTCTGCTGCAGCTTTGGACCTTTTGACTCGCCACCGTGCGACCTGGACCACCTTATCTTACCTAATTCAAGCTCTGCTTGATCGTAAGACATCTGAATTCTTCCCGTGGATCATGAGATCCCGCCCCGTAGTATGACGCCATGGCTTCTAATTGTCGTGGAGCACCAGTGGACATCTGACCGCCAGCTGGTTCTACTAGACCTTGATTGTTCTTGCCCGGATTTTTCACTCATTCTTTCTCCAATTAAGTACTACTTTCCAACTAATAACCATTGTCCTGATGATGACCTGAAATCAATCAGGTCGAAACTCCGTCGACTACCCTGCATAGAACTTGGGCGCTGTTGTGGTCAATTTATTTATCCTGAATCCTAAACATCAACATTGTATATATTTTTGTAATTTTGACCACATTCCTCTTATTCTTCATCGCCGTTCACGCTGTTCTCTTAACCCATGTGTCACTGCACTGCTCACCATCCCTAGCACGCCCAGTGCTCACCTTTTGTGTTTTGGTCATTGTATACTTAATTGTACCGTAGTGCTGTTTAAACTACTTACAAATAATAACCTTTTTCACTCTACTATTCTCGTTGTGGTCTCCCTTCCATTGTTTCCCGCCCCAATTGTGATATATTTCACAGTTTTTTACTTTCCTGTTTTAATGACTACCAGTCGAGACATTGTTGTTTGTTCCATTACGTTCTACACATTGGAGACTGCTGTATTCCTTCTTACCATGATTTATTAACCCCTCCCCAGCTGATGACGGAACCGCTCCGTCATCAGCCGCGGTAGTGCTGTGCTGATGACGGAGCGGTTCCGTCATGGCCTGCCCGACGCTCCTGCGCGGCGCGAATCGCGCGCCTGCGCTGAGGGTTCTATAGAGCGGACGGGGCTATGACGGAACCACTCCGCCATAAGCACAGTGCAATCGACGCTGGTGGCGGAGCGGTTCCGTCACCAGCATGCGCCCGCCGCATTTCCGCCCCACCCCCCTAGCACTGCGGCGGAATAGCCGCCGCAGTGAAGGGGTTAAATTACAAATTTCTCCTATTGTTATTTCTGGTGTCGCAATATAATTGCCAGCTTAGGGTTGGAGTAGCAGCCAGATGTACCATGTTGTGAGGCAGCTCGTAATCTTCCTGAAATTGCATGGTATCACAATTTGGCTTTTTTTCGTAACCGGGCACCGCCTTGGACTACAATTTCCAGAATTCCCAGAATTGTTCCATTGGGAGGCGACCATCCCTTAAGAGGGGCCACCCGCCGACCGCTTGGTGTCCCAGTGGTGGAAAGGAGCCACAATGTAGGTTCAAAGGCACAATGTAACTTTTGTGAGAGGTAGGTGGGGACGTCAATCCCAATGGGGGTTTGTATATGTGCTTTAGAACGAGAGACCACTGACTTAAGCAGGGGGCATTGCAATCACTACTAAGGGACTAAAGTACTACTACCTATATGAGTATTGTGAGTATGTGCCGTGAGAGTGCAAAAAACGCAGACCCACACTGGGGGCATTACAACCATCGCTGACACACAAACAAATACTAACAAAAGTATTGTACCTATGTGTCATGGGAGTGTGCTGAATGAGTTCTCTTGATCCAGAGGCCATATATGTACAGGTCAACACACATATATGAAAGGAAAAACCACCCATACGAATATTAGCCACATATGAGTTTGGGGGTTGGATGTGCGTGATCCCAATACAACTTTTATCGGAGCTATCTTCACGCTCACCACAAACATAAGTGTACTACATGTGATATTAATACACATATTCAATGCGTAATGTTATGCGTTATGGATGCGCCTATTTGGGTGCAGTTTTTTCCCTTCCTAATCTTACCTCTGGGCTGGATGTGAGATCCGCAGGGTAAATCACCACCTCTCCGTAGTTGGATCTTTCTGTCCCTAACTCTGAGCCACACAAACCTTAGTTGGACTACAGCAGGGATCACAAGTGACTTCATGATCTCTTTTAAGCCAATATGATGTATTTCGGATGCACTGCACCAATGCAGATAGTCTCTTTAAATAACTGGGGGCCATATGTACAAGGAAGTGGCGGAGCATGTCGTTAGCCTCCTTGGCTTAATGACACGCTCTGCACTTCCGAAGCACAAGGCTGCACCATATTTACAAGAATGTGGTGCAGCCTTGAATTCCCAGTGTGATAGCGCTAAGTTTAACAACTTAGCGCCAACGGAGGCACCAGAGTGTCTGTGTGCAGGGGAGGATTTTTTATGTGAAGGAAGGTGTCCCTGCCTGCACATAAACAATCCTAAAATGCAATTTTCTAGCTTTCATATGTGCTGCTTCATGCAGCACACTTGAAAGTTACAAAATTGATTTTTTTTTAAAAGGTTTGTTTATTTACAGGAAGTGACACCTTCCTGTACATCAACAAACAATGGCATTTTGCTTTTTTCATGTGTGCTGCACAAGGCAGCACACATGGAAAAATAAAAAATGAGGAGAAATAATGCATATTTCCTCATTTCGCCAACTTAAGGCCAGGATGTTCCTGGTCTTAATTTTGGCAATACCTCTTATGTACGCCACCCTTGTACATAGGGGGCAGCGTCAAACACAATGGGTGTTACTGTGGAACACCCACCGCAACACCCACTGTATGCCCCTTGCACGCTAACCATAGTGTGAAAGGGTGCCTTATGTACAAGGCAGCGTTAAGCCACTTTAAGTGCTTAACGCTGCCTTGTACATAAGCCGCAGCTCCTATTGCCACCACAACGTCACTATAGGTGACATTATGGTGGCGATAGGGGCTTGTACATATGCCTGGGTGTTCTGAAGTGAACATCAAGACCTTTTTGTTTGAAATATAGATTTGTGGACGGTGTGCAAATACTAAAAGCTAGACTTTAGAAGCCCAGAAGTAGTCCTTGAAGTAGATGCAATATACTTGCTAAAATGAAGTTTGGTAATGCAGAGATCTCATTTTTTTGCAGTTTTATGTAGTGTAATCTCAACCCAAAGGTATTGGAGCACTTTACATGATCAACACTTACAATACAGAAGGTCACATGTTTTAAAATAGGCGTGGCCTTCTTTCTGCATGTAAGTATGTAGTATTTCTGTAGGGTTGCCAACCTTTTTTGTAACAAGAGCTACTTATGTACAATGAAAATCATCGTTAGCTACTAGTATTGGTGACAAAGTTGTGGCCACCCCATTGAAGATTGCCAGGAATGAGCACATCAATGCATTAGGCAGAGTTAAGAACAGTATGGCCCTCTGCATGGGTAATACATAATAGCCATAGCTGCACCCCCTGGTTCCAAGGTAATAATAGAGTAATACATCTCTCCAACTCAAATAATAGCTTTAAATACATTTTGGATTTAAAACCTTTTTCTCCGAGCAACAGCTTATGAGTTCTGAAAATAAACCAGTTTCATCTTGAATATATGTTTTTTAATTTTGACGTACAAATAATTAAACCAAGCAAACGCTTCTATATTAGTAGGCTGGGCTGCACACAGGAGCGCTACTTACAGGTCGCTGGAGAGCTACTAGTAGCTCATGAACTACTCGTTGGAGACGCCTAAATCTAGCAAAAAGGCAGAAGAGCACTGTACATGGTCATAAAGTCGGCCAGTGATAAGAAAGATAGCTGGGTTGTTGATGTTTCCAGCATTGCAGTGTAGTGTTCTTTAAAGCGGTGACTCCTTAACTCTTTCTATGATTGGGTCAGCATTGGGGCAGTCAGGTATACAGATGGATATTCCAGACCCTCGGTGCATAGATGGAAAAGGCCTGCTGACTTGATTTTCTTTTCTATGCATCTTGTCTGCAGTCTTTTAAAGTCTTTTAACACAAATACAGTTAGAGCTAATAAGGATTACAACACTGCAGCACTGAGCAGCTCCCACAAATGTCTCAAGTGAGGGAGTTGCTATCCCAGTCCCGGCTTATTCTTTCACTACTTTGTGTGATCATGGGCACATTCTGTAACTTCTGAGACTTAGCAGTCCATTTGCCCATTAGAAGACAAAATAGGAGCCCTGTGACTAGACACAACCCAACCACAGTGGCAGAGAGAAGGTACTTTTGTAGTAAAATTCTATTTTACTTTAATGAAAATACATTAAGCACAGAATGAATGTAAAGGAACTTATGAAGCTCAATCCTTGCCCAGAAGCACCATAGCACTGTATAAGGCACAAAAGTTCTGGCACTTTAAAGAACGTTTCAATATTTCATTAAAAGCTAAAGTGGGTAACGTACAGTGTACCCCAGAAGCGCTGGTGTGTGTTAGAACCAATGAAAATGATATGCCAACACAGGACCTAACAATGCAGAAGGACTAACTAAATTATACTGCAAATAAAAGGAAAATTATGTGGCATAATGTTCCATATTCATTGGCTATATTATTTTTATAGTTTTGTACTTTCATCGCACATTAATACAACACGGGCAAACGTGTTTCCTCATCACTGCCAGGTTACCCCCTAGCTAGAGAAATCAACAACTATGTTAACCTTCGCAAATTGTCTCTGCAACGTATTTGGTAAATTTTTTTATTAACTTTTGTTGCTTATGAGCTCGAAATAATTGTTTTTTTCTTTGAAATCAGTTAATCATGTAGCAGATGGTGGAGCATGTAGCAGATTCAGTAAATGTATAACCATGCGGAAAGCCTCAGAGTCACAGAATTCCAGTGACCTTACGGGTGGGGTGGATTAGAGGCTTTTTTCAGAGGAGTGTCCTCAGCTCCCTGTTCATCTGCAGGAGCCATCGGGCAGGCATGATGTGTGGTGGGATGTTGTTCAAATATTCACAGTGCTTATTTTTAGGTTGAGCGCAGAGTATACGCTGCTCTGGGAGGCATGCTGTCTGTATTGGAGTATGTAATTGAAGCCCCGCCAACTCTCCACCCATATTTTTCATTGGCTTGTATCACTGTCCTTCTTAAATACTGGATTCTGATTCGTTAATTGTCTTGTTAGTCCCTCCTTACTACCGCCTTGTGTTCATTTGTAACCTCCCATGATGACTGGCCTTTTTACTTCGGTTGTTACACGGTATGTCGTATTTAGTCTGTAAGCACTATTTTCTTTAATGCGTTTTTTCTACTGCATGAACTACATGCTTTCCTGCAACATTCAGTGCGCCATGCGCGCTTTCAAGGGGTGCGTTTACCAAAAAAAGCATTTTTTGTCAACTTAACAAACAAATGCTTTTTTTGGTAAAAGCGACCCATACCGAACTTTCACTCTAATAGCGGGTGTGGACCTTTCTTTAGATATGGTTTGTCTAAAGAAAGGGACGTGGCCTCTATTAACGTGAAAGCGCAGCATGGGGCGCTTGTACACAACAAGCATTTGCAAAGCAATAGGTCTCGCATTTTATAAACTTTGACCTATTGGTATTGTAAATGACAATACCTTTTATGTATGTGTTGTTTTTTAAACACATAAATACAATACAATGTCATTCACAATGCCAATAGTTCGAAATTTCGCAATTGCGAGACCTATTGCATTGCAAATGCTTGTTAGTGTAGTTATTAGGATTACTATCGCCCATCTCAAGTTTACTAAGTGTGAAATGGATACATTAGTTCGTTCTTTTAGGACTTGAACCTGTGGCCTGCAGGTTGCATTCAGACCTCTGCAAGGGAGGCTCTGACTCGACCCACTGAGCTATAAAAGAGCTTCTGCCTGCTGCTTGAGGGGGTAGCACCAGTATGTTTATTTATGAGGGAATGCCATATTCAAGCAGCATCTTCTTACCTTATGGAGAGGAACATATTGAAGGATTCTTTTATTTTATTTTAGGAGTGCCTTGAAAAATAGATTTCTATGTGGCACTATATCAAAAGGTCAGCATAACATCAGAGCGTCACCAACAGATATGCATAGTGCTGTCTGAAATAAACAGCTCATTTCTGAGCTATAATGTGCAGGATTGCAATTTTGATTCTACGATTCGAAGTCAATTTCCTCATTGCATGGGGACTGACTGGCGAGAAGGACAATGACCTCTGACCTGGCTGGCAGTAGTTTATGGCAGGCCAGAGTTCAGAGGTCGTTCATCTGGTACATAGACAGAGCTGTAGGTTGTCCCAGTACACTCATGTTTGGATTAGAGGGGGTGGATGCTGCAAATATTCGGATTTGTCGGGGGTCGGGGGGGGGGGGGGGGGGGGTCGGACCCTGAGCATAGGGATACAGTTATATTTTTGGGTGTGGCGGGGGCAAAATGTGGTTAGAATATCAGGTAACATTTGCATGGGTGGGTGAGCATGCACCAGCTGAGGAACCAGTTGCATAACGCAAAATGATGCCCCCCATGCAAAATGGGCTCAATGGGGTCCCCCCCAGAACGCCCCCCGCCCCCACACTGCAGGGGCCTTCTCTGTAAAGCAGAGTTGCTTTCCTGAACATGTTATTATTTCTTATTCCATGCCATTGCACGCATTCTGTGAGGCATGGAATGCCATGGCTTAGAGGGTGAGGGGGCCCTCCAAAATAAGAAACCCTGGGGGCCCCCGCGCCACAGGGGCTGCGGGTGGGGGCCTCCGTTACGCCCCTGGTATGAACCCTTGGTGCCACTTGAGAGTGTTCAATGCATCTTAAAGAATAAAGGGGGTGGCTAAGATTGCAGAGTACAGTATTTACTCTGTAAAATACCCTGTCGGCATGCCAGAGTACCATTACTCCGGGTTTAGAGATGCCCACCACCCCAGGGGCCTCTCTTACATTGGCAGGAGCCCCTGTCAGGGCGGTCTCTGTCAAGGCATCGGCCGTCCTACAGTCTTGTCAACATGAAACTCCCGTGCGGCAGACTTCAATATCTTTTTTCATTTTCAAAAACAAAATGCCAAAGAAGGATTTTTTTTTTCACAATAAAAAATGCACTTATCCCCTCGCCGTGGGAGTTTTCTCCTAAGGCATGGGGGAAGTGAAATGTTTTCGCTTTCACTTACCATCACGTGGTGCGAAAGTAAAAATGGATCATTTCTCTGACAAATCTAAATAGGGCGGGTGGACAATGGTCAAACCTCGGACGGCTCTTACTATATCGGGTCATCACAGCATCGGCTGAGACGGAGTAGTCTCTGGGCCCGATTCACAGAACTAATTTAAGACAAAATCCTAAACTTACTACTTTTGGTATTCACAGAAGTTAGGATTTTGTCTTAGGTTTGTCTTAACACAAACTTAAGACAGACTTAAGTTAGGATTTTGCCTTAAGTCTGTCTTAAGACAAACTTAAGACAAAATCCTAACTTCTGTGAATACCAAAAGTAGTAAGTTTAGGATTTTGTCTTAAGTTAGTTCTGTAAATCGGGCCCTCTGTCTCCAGCATACTTACGTCAGCTTGACCCTTAATGAGGTGGGCAGATCTACAGTTTAGCAAGTACCCTCTCCACCAAACTCTAAAATCAGGTTCAAAGCATCCCCAACAGTACTATAATGTGGCATGTACACAACATTTACTATGCTGATGCCAACACCTCAACCCAAACAAGCATTTGCAATGCAATAGGTCTCGCAGCATTAAAGTTTGAGTTACTGGCATTGTAAATGACAATGCTTTGCATTAATTTTTTTACATTTGCAATTGGTATATAAGCATTGTTTGTGAGTAGTTAGCTGTTGCTTATGCTAAGCTAAGTTGGCAGTAATATAGAGTGCTAGTCTTGCTTGTTATAAGCATGCTGATGTAAAGCGCTCGGATACCTGCGGGTAAAGTTTGCTCTATATAAAAGTGAAAACTAATAAATAAATAAAAAACAGCCTACCTGTACCACGTCCGTTCTTATGACAGAAGCATGCACAAAGAGAGAAGGGATAGAGGTGTGCACACACAAGGAAGCAGGGACGTGCACACATGAAACAATGGAAGCGCAGAGGTAAGCATAAACGCAGGGCACGGGGAGGCAGAGGGATGCACACAAGAGAAGCCGAGAGGTGCAAGCGCGGATGGGGAGGGACATGGATGTGCACAGCACGAAAGAGACAGGGAGTGTACAGGTGCACAGAGGAATGCATAGGAACCCTCCCTTCTCAGGGGTGCAGCCGCATCCATTATTGGTTAGTGACTTTGATATTTTTTATTCTATTTATCTCTGGTCTACTGTAAAGCGCTCTGATACCCGCAAGGGTTATGTTGGCGCTATAAAAAACTCTCTAAATAAATAAATAAGTTGAATGGTTCCTGCAATACTGGAGAGCACGAATGCCTGGGGTTATTTAGTATGCCGGGCTGGCACTGATGAACCCTTATTTCCTGGCACCAATGCTTGTTATTGGGTGCTGCAGTGTAGGTGCTGTGATTTGCTTGTAAGGTTTGGCGTACTCCGATGCAGCGGTGGGATCACCTTCTGTGTTCTGGGGGGGGGGGGCACGTGCCACATGCTCTTGTACCATGTGTTTAGTCAGCATAAAAGGCACAGCTCCTCAATTGTGGAGGTACTAGGGCCTTCCACGACCATCTATAATCTGCGCCACCTTTGCCCGCCACATGCCCCCGCCCCACACATCTTATTCGCTGGCAGACTTGGCCTGCATTGAGGTGGAAAGAGTGCCTGTTATTCCTTGGAACTGCACTAATATGGAAACTCTTTTATTTTGGGGTCATTTTGTTTCCTGACACAGTGGTACAGAAACACTCTAGTTTCCATCGAAGTTCATATCCGACGGGCAGCATGCAAACAATTATTGACATAGCTCTTTACCTATCTTGGCACAGCCGTGCATATTTTCTGAGAAGCAGCGAAGTTTTAAGAAACATACAAAGGGCTCAGAAGAAGTGTTTAATGAGCTTCAGAAGGCTTTCTCTGGTGAAGTCCCTCCGCCCTGCCTCTGGACAGTGTAATCCGCCTGTTCTGGCACCAGGACAGATTCCTGCAGTCACTTCCACAGGTTACAGAGATAGATTGCCCTGTGTGGGGTCATTGACTCAGCAAAACAACGAAACTATGTAAACACCGTTCATTAAAATGAATGCCATAAAACGTATTTACCTTCATTCTAGGCTGGCACTAATATGTTTTGCTCGGTGGTATGCAGAGATGCGAACAGACAAAACAAACAAGGTGATGGACGGAATGTTGCACAATGGCAAAACATCTCCCCCCCCCAGATCTGGGTTCAATCCATCTTTATTTTGATCACCAAGCCACCCCAGTTCAGACATGGCCATATGCAAATCAGTCTTGACCCAGCGCCCAATGGGAACAGTCCAGCCCGAACTGCCAGGCCAGGTCCTCCCTTGACCCGAAACAAGCTTCCCAGGACCGGTTTCTGGCTATCAGCCGTCTTCAGCCAGGCTAGGAGTGCCAACAGGGCTGCAGTAAGGGGTGTGTTTGTAACATAATCCTCTGGGTGAGGGACTGTCTGCCTTAGAAGCCCATTGCCTACCTTTGAATTGTGGTGTTGTGTAGCGCTGCGCTGTGTGTCAGTAACCCGATAAACTGCCAGTCTTGCCACCTTTCCTAAGTCACACAGGGATGCGCGCAGGCCATCACTGCCACACGAGGGTGTACACCAGAGCCGGGCAGTGCTCGACGCGTTATGTAATGTTTCTATAAAAGAATGCTGGATACACTCTCAGAAACAAAGATTCCTGCATAAAGCAGGCGGCACCTTCAGAGACACAAAAATTTCTCTCCCGCATGCTCCACCATCAGAGACACAAGGATCCCTATGTAACAGATGCCACACCCTACACACATGGAAGATGCCTATGTGAAACTGTGGCAACACGTGTGCCTCAGTAACCACTAACAAAGCTCGACAGCCCCCAGTCATGTAACTCAGATGTCTCTGTGCTGTTCTTGTATTCATGAATGTTTACCCCAGCGTTCCCTGTATTCCTTTCCTGGGGTGCGTCCCTTCTTCTGGCTGCCTCTCCAGAGGGGCTCTTGTAGTCTCAGAGGCCTCTCGTCTGCCCTGTCTGCATGGATGCGGTGTCGGGGTTGTGTTGTTTTGTGTCTCCCTCCCCTCTGCACTGCCCCGGCTCGCAGCACAGCAGCCTGCCTGACACACACCCTCCCCACACCGAAAGCATACATGTTAATGGAATATATTAGCAATTTGACGGCGGTTACTTTCATGACTAATACGGAATGATCGATCGTCTGGGTCATTAATGGCCGGTTAAAGCCCGGTGCTGCGCGCGTCGCTGCCTTCCCTCGTGTGAAGAACCAGAGGCTCGGTGTGTCTGCGAGGGGAGACACACGCAACCCGTCCTGTGAAGGTCTGTGTGCGCCTGCACCGCACAGGGATCTTTGAAGCCAGCAGGCTAAGCCCCAGGAAGTCTACTCAGCCTTTCATCCACTCACGGTGCATGAAATGAGCACTAGGCCACTCTCGCTAACAGTAATTACACAGAAAGATGTTATTTGTCAATAACTCATTATTAAAGTCCTACATACAGGGCCATATTTTTATGCTATGCAATGAGGCCTCCTCCCCACCATGAGGATGCTGGGCGCCTGTGTCCTGCTGGGCTTGTTTTTAATCAGATTCAAAACATAAAACATGTCGGCAATAATAACTCGATCCCCAACTTTATGATTATTTCGCAATAAATAATTACCTGTGATTATTGCATGATTCCAACTTTAATAACATAAGTACTCATTTATTGACCTCGCTGACACCGGCCCAGCAGACAGACGAGCTGCATGCGAAACCTATCGTGGGGCGGGACTGACAAAACGAAACCTATCGTGGGGCGGGACTGACAAAACGAAACCTACCGTGGGGCGGGACTTCCGTTTTGTGAAGCTCGCGCCCACGGAGTGCCTGGAGGAGCACCGCGCCCACGGAGTAACTGGAGGAGCACCGAGGGAGAGCCCCGCGGTCGGAGGCTGCACAAGTCCGGAGGGCCGTTGACCGGTGAGCGGGGAAGGGGGGGGAAGTGGGGGGATGCCTGTATGTGTATGTGTGTGTGTGTGTGTGTGTGTCTGTGTGTGCGACGGCGGAGGGGTGGGGTGTGTGCGACGGCGGAGGGGTGGGGGGGTGCGACGGCGGAGGGGTGGGGGGGATGCTTGGTGCACGTGTGTGTGTGTGTGTGTATGCGACGGCGGGGGTTCTCTGTATGTGTGGGTGCGTGCGTGCATGAGCGCTCGTGTGTGTGTCTGTCGCTGTTTCTGCGCATGCAAGTGTGGTGTTGCTGCTTCCCAGGAGACAGCTGCTGAGCGCGTTCGCGAGCGCGTGGCCAGCGGAAATCGCCTCCTTGAAGAGGCAATGCGCGTGGCCGAGGCTGTCTCCTGGGAAGCACAGTCCGTGACAAAAGATCTCGGCGAGTACAGTGCTGACGCACTGTATCGCTACGAGACCTAAAAACCCACTTTACTCACAAAACCTGCAAGCATTGCCAAAGCTGCGTAAAATAACACGTGTATTTGTAAAGCGCACATTCACCCCTAACAGGGTATGTTGGCGCTGAATAACAGATGTTTATTGATACCCAACTCAATGGTACTCATTTTATCAACCTCAGATGGGTGAAAGGCTGAGTTGACCTCCTAGGGTTTGAACCTGTGACCATGAGGTCAAACACAGGCCCCTGCAGAGGTGCAATAGTCCAATGAGCCACCAGACCCAGCATACATGAAACCATATCTGCACCAATGATTTGCAGATCGAAAGGCTACAAATCAGAGTGTAATTACTTCAAAAATACCAATTCTTTAAACTTTAGAAGGATGGTAAACTAAAGAGTCGAGGACGATTCGAAGATGTGCTTAAATACAAATCTGACCGCCATGCGCTTAGCTCACTGAGCAATCGCACCAGCATGACTACAATCAAGATATTGAAAGTCGGTCTGCAGATTCATTACCTTAAAAGGTCTAATGGCGCACGTGATCACGGAGCTCATTAGAGGGCTCGGTTTCAGCATTTCGTTAATAACATTAACGATAATTACTTTCTATTTAATTGTGTGGAAATAATGCAGGTGAAAAAATATGGCATGGCAATATTTTACTGCAATTCGAATTCATACATGTGAAAAAATCGGGCAAATGTTTTTTAGGATTTTAGGACCGTTACAACAGGCGATTTGCGAACCGAGCAACATTTACAGTTATTAAGGTACCTAAAGTGGTGCACTCTACCCACCAACTCCACTAAATGTATTTTTTTATATTTTTTTATGCATGCCCCAGTCACAATAGGGGAAACCATACCCTGCCAACTTCAAAACTATTTCAGAGACACCTACTAGCCTCACAATCATACCCACACTCACACTTCTCACCTCAATTTAAAAAAAAATATTATATATCCCCAGTGGCACACCAGCCCTTGTTCTAGACACCACGCTCAGGTGCAGCCGCAGCCTAGCATCCAGTAATTGCAAGCCCTAAATTATTTCTGTAATCATTTAAATTTTTTAATATTGATTAATTTTCTTTTTTTCCACTTAAATTTGGCGCTTTGAGTAATTTGACCGCGTTCTAGGCGACCTGACTTCACGCCAACACACCCACACATCACACACTTGCTTACCTCATGCATCACACATCATACACCGGTGAACCCTGGTACAGCTCACACTATACACCACACTCCTGGAAGCTGGGACACCCACTATACATAGCATCGCGTTCTCTTCACTTACTTCTAGGCGCCAGGCAAAATATATACGTACAATTAGACAAACATAATGTAAAGGCAGTAAAGCCCTCCACCTGACCCATAACCCCTCACCCTCAGACGTTTCACGGCTCTCTCTCTAATCCCACAATGTGTATGTGATACGTCTATACACTACACACACACAACATCTCAGTTGAAATACTTTTACATACATCATCTGGACATTAAAATATGCCAGTGTTTCCTAAATTACACACTTTTATTTCCGCATTATTCAAATATTTCTTCCGCTATTAAAAACACTAGCTTGCTAAAATAACAGTTACATTTGGTGACACCAGTGGACATTAAAGCACGGTTTGCAGTTCCTAAAATAGCGATCTGGTGGCAGCGGTTTCCAATGCTGCAGCCGTTGTTTTAAGTGAAACCCTAGGACATTGAAGTGCTTTGGGCTTTGTGAAGCCACATTATCACACAAACAAAAACTACTAAAATGGACAGCATAAGAAGTAATCATCAATAACAATTCTGAAATCCTTCTCACGCAGAAATGATTATACACACATCTTGCACAGCTGTTTTAATCCATGTGCAATAACGCTGTAGTGTTAGCAAATACTCAGGCTTTTTAGAAGAGCCCCACACTGCACGGCCAAGCGAAGGCCAGGGTAAATAGAACCAGGGAGCATATTACCAACAACTAGCGATAATTATCGCTATGTTGGCTTAGCGGCAATAATATTATCGCCGAGCTGCAGCGATTTTTATCGCAGATAAACCTTGCTATTATCAAGGTTTATCTCCTAAGCAATAACAATCGGCCGAAATGCATGAATATCGCTGAAAAGTCCGCGATATTCATGCATTACCGAGCTAATGCACTTAGCCATGTTATCCACCTCCCATTGGATAACATGGCTAAGAACTGCTCAGGGCAGGTGTTAGCTTTTGGAGATATTCGCGCTTAGCGCGAATATTTCCAAAAGTAGGTAATAGGAGATAGCGATGTTAGCGACTGTTTCCAGTCGCTAACATCTTGGCACGCCCACTTTGCATGCCATTAGCGATAATTATCGCTGACATGCAAAGTGGGGCCCAAGATGGTCACTATCTCCTACTAGCTGTCGCTAACTGGTGTTAGCGACAGCTAGGTAATAGGGCGATAAAATTATCGCCACTTTAGCGGGAAAAATTCCTGCTAAAGCGACGATAAGGCCCTTGGTAATATGCCCCCAGGTCTTCCATTTTTAAAGTATTTGTGTTACAAAGAGACAAGTAACATCATAGGCCTTCAGGTATTAGCAGGTTTGTGTTTTTAATATTTCTTTCTATATTGATGTACATTTCTTTCTCTCAGTATATATTATTTCTTCAGTGAAGAACGATACGCTGCAGCTAATATGTTTCCATATTTATTAAACTGATACATGCACCCTTACACTTCATTGACTATAAGTGTCTGAGGCCTCCTTGGTAGAAATGATATTCTGTCAAACACCTAGCAGATGTCCCTCATGCCAACTCTGTGATTTCTCTACATTATTCTGAGCTGATGGGCATGTTTCCAATGTCCGAGCCCAACCTGGCTCCACCAGCAGAAACCTTGGACCGACGGCCTGCTGAATAGTGGGCCATAGGTCTAGATGCCTCAAACCATCTATCCGATTTAGGGTATAATTCTGATCTTGCCCGGAAAGCGTTACCAACGACTCGGATCCGTAGGGCGTTTCGAGCGATTCGTGCAACTGGAGTAGGAACGAGCGAGTACGATGCAATCCTATGCTTACAGACTCTGTTCGCTCGGACTCCCATTGAACTCCATGTGAACCTGTATACTGGACACGTGCACAGGCTCCCATAGCGAAAAGGGGTGGGTGAGGAAAAGCGTACACTCTGGGGTGGACACCCCATGGTGCCCACCACACTGTGCATGCTTTGGAAGGGGGGACCTTTGGGGACCTCCACAGGTCTGAATCAGAGGGCTCCAGGTGATGGTGGGTCTGCTATGGGCCCCAAAAGAATGATTCCAGCAGCTTTTTTTATTCAAACATACCAAATCGTGAAGGCTGTCCGAATCATGCATCGTACTTGCTCGCTCGGAAACAGAGTCCATAGAGCTGTACAATGCATCTGCGTACGAGACGTAGGGACTGGATCGGGTTGGGAGACGAATTTGCTCAAAGCGCACGCGAACTTTGCATCGTACTTGCTCGTTCGGACCAGTGTACGAATCGGTCGCGAAAAAGGGCTGCGAATCGGATCCGTTAAAGCCAAATCTGATTCGTAGGCCTTCCGAGTGAGATCGGATTCGACCCCTTAGTGTGAACGTTCCAACACGTGTTCAGGACTGTCAGGCAAAGCCTGGTGGTTCCAAACCGCAAACTAAAGAAATAGCCCCCTTGGGATGGGAGCAAACTCCCAGCATGTCAGGATTCTTTATTTTTTGTTTTTCAATGACAAACTCCTGCTTTGGCAGTTTGGATTTGAAGAATAAAAGACTAAGCAGGTGCATTAAACATGGCACCACATCCTTGGCTCTGTTGATGGCACGAAGGAATCACTGAGAGAATATCGGAAAAATAAATATTGTATGGACATAATATTGTGTAAAAAATGTTGAGGACTACATTTTGAGAAGGTAAGTATAGATTTAATATTCTTAACTTCGCATCTGCGTACCTTGAAGATATATATATTGTTAAGGTACATATGTGTGGAGTAATACATAGTAAAACTTTACCATCCTATAGAAACTTACCTTCACAATATTTTTGTCTTCGATATTTTTGGCACAATATTTTGACCCACAATATTTCTGTTTCTAATATTCTGTCTAAATACCAGCACAAAGCTCTCCACCAATACGGCAGAGATCTCTTGGCATGGCGGGCAGTTTTCTGCCAGACCAGCAGCAGCATAGCACATCCCTCTGCTGCCACTGTGGATTAGTGAACCGGGCGCCATAATCTAAATAGGAACCATAGCACTTAAGTGGCCATGCACGATAAGACAACACACCCATCTAAAACCTCATATTTGTAGTACTAATTCACGAGAGCCTATAAAGCTAGAACCCTAATCACAATTTCCTTCATTAAAAGCTGTTGTTATTCTCTATTTAAGAAATGTTGGTTTTCGTATGACACAAATCCCCAGCCTCGAAACATCTTATTAGATTTAGAAGTACCATTAATTGAATGGTCCTTGATCAATTTCAAACCTGATTTTATGTGGGTCGAGGGCTTTAAGTGGGATGGATCACTCCGGGTCTCGGGCACGGTAGTAATTAAAAACCCACATTGAAATGGGACCCTATTGGGCCCTGTGTTCATGTCCTTAACTCTACTGGCAAAACATTTATCGATTCCTGAACGATGAACCTGAATAAACTTCAGGTAATCCATGTCAGCAAATTTGTTCCTGTTTATATTTCACAATTTAAGTAATCTTGCATTCTCTATGATTGTTAGCTATTTCTAGGATGTTGTCTTACTGTGTTTTTTCGCGCAGAATATTACTGGTGTATAGTGCTATTACTCGTCTATAGCGCATACTTTGAACTGAGTCGCCACCAGGTGTTTATAGGGCCACAATGGCGAACTCTGGAGTTGAGGCTGAAGGCAGTGCAAGTTTCTCACTTTGCCTATGAGGTGGTGATACAGATGCTTGGACTACAAGCACATCCAATCGGTGTTAACCCCTTCGACGCTTATGACGAGCTCAGCTCGTCATGAGGCACAGTGGAGCTGTGGTCATGACGAGCTGAGCTCGTCGTAACTGCAGCAGAATGCCCAAATGGGGCTAATTCCCCATCTGTGCGGGCGTTCCATGGGAGTGGGCGGAGTCGTGACAAGCTCAGCTCGTCATGAGCAAATCTCCACTGTGCGGCATGACGAGCTGGGCTCGTCATGAGCACCACACGCAGCCCCCACTCCCCCCCGCACTGCGGGAGAATTAGCCCAGCGTGGAAGGTGTTAAAAAAGAGTGTCCCAAAGAGGAAAGATATGAGGTTTAAAATATCCAGATGAAAAAGATGTGGAGAGAAAAAGAGCGTATAAAGTGATCATCGGAGCAGTGTTTGAGACCCTCAGTAATGTTTAATTCACAGTCTCACAATTGTACAATTGAAAGTTTTTAAATAGCATTTACGAACAAATCATTGTTGTTACTCATTTATCTTAAACAGCAAACAACCATTGACAACACCAATAGACCATGGCTGGGTTTAGGTGTTTGACAGCGGCTGTGGTATACATCTGGATGCAATAACAGAAAGCTTACGGAGGAACAAAAATACTGGTCGGGTGGCACACTACGGGCACCACAGAAATTTAGTTTATGTGCCTAAGCCACGCCTGAACTACACGTCCACACCCGGTTTAAAGACCACCACTTTTCTCATTCCTCTAACAAAAGCCCTCAGTGGAACTGAGTGGCCTGACTGGGACCTAGTCTGCAGGTCTAAGAGTGACCTCACGATTTCTTAGCCCCTGCTATAACCCACACTCCAAATTCAGGCCATCAATAGTATTTCAAACTCTAGAATTGTTTTTGTTTTGTCTAAAACAAATCCTGAAACTGACGAATAACCGCCACCTCTTTACACCCAAGTCTAAGGTTGTTACCTCAAAACACACAAGGTGATGGACAGAATGTTGCACATTGGCAAAACATTCACCCCCAGTCACAGATCTGGTTTTAATCCATCATTATTTTGCTCACCACGCCACCCCAGTTCAGACATGGCCATATGCAAATCAGTCTTGAACCTGTGCCTCATGGGAACAGTCCAGCCCGAACTGCCAAGCCATGCCTTCCCTGGACCGGAATCAAGCATCCTAGGAAGGTTGGTACCTCCTCTGGCTCCAAGCTTTCACCTGCCACTCTAATGCCTTCTGGGAGTTGTAGTGTTGGCTCGCTTCCATGGTACTCCTAGCTTTGCCATCATACAGGTCTTTGTCCTGCGTTCCTTTCAGTTGTCTCGTGGCCCGGATAGGGCACGTTTTCTTTACAGTGACAACATCCACAAGCCACATCAGTCCTGCACCCCAGTGTTTCTAGGGAAGTTATGGAGGTGGGCTTCTTGTGGCAATACATGTAACGCTGGCAAGCTTGTCAGGCTGAACGTGGCATAGGAAGGGACAACCTGATGCCCCTAGTGACCCCAGATGACCCCACAAAACGTCATGGAGGCCTTCTGCGTTCCATAACAATCTTGTGCCCCGGCCAGCGTGTTCTGGGCCTTGGTAGTGCAGTAAGGATGCCAGGGGCAGGTGTGAGCAGGGGAAATACCTCCTTTGTCGACTGTTGGGGGTAGTAAAATACAGTACTGTCAAGGTTCAATGGATGCCCGGTGCCACTTCACCTGCTGCACCAGTGGTAGCTATGCCCCTGTTGGGTCCCAATAGTGCAGCAGTGTTGCCTGGGCCTGGTGCGAGCAGGGGAAGTGCCCCCTTTGACAGCTTTTTAGGGTAGTAAAATACAGCATTGTCAGGGTTAAATGGGACTTGGTGACACTTCACCTGCTGCACCAATAGTAGCTACACCCCTGCTGGGTACCAGTTGTGCACCAAGGAAGCCTAAGGCTGGTGCAAGTAGGGGAAAGGCCCCCTTTGATGGCTGTTGAGGTAGTAAAATACAGCATTGTCAGGGTTCAATGGGCCTCACCACTACCGCACCTGTTGCTCAACGGTGGTTACGCACTTGCTGGGCCCCCACCTGACTGCCCCCCTTTGCAGTCACTCTACAGTCATTTTCTATTTTATCTGTTTTATCCACATCTGTTCCTTGAAATTTGAGCTGTATCTACCTTCTTTTTTCGCAGAACATGATGCCGACTTGAGTTTTGCGCCAAGTTAAAGTTGAGGCACTATACCTGACTTTTTCGTATAAGCGAAAATCAATGCATCTCACTTTATAAGCATATTGTGTGTTGGTGTTTACATTATTTAATTGAAATTGGTTCCAGGATCCCCTCTGTGAGCCATTAAAATATTTTTGGAATAAGGGCTATGCTGTGCTGTCTATGAAACATATAATTTCTCTCAGGTAATACCAGCCCGTGGATTCCTGATCGAGTGGATTTCCAGTCCAACCACTGATTTTGTATACTGGAATTTTCGTTAATTTATCATCACATTGGTCTTTGTTGTACACATTGCATAGTAGTATTTACAACGTCCATTAGAAGGCCGCAAACCTTTTATGAGGGTACCTTGTTGAAACATGTCAACCTATTTCCTCACTCTGTGACAGGTTGAAATCATTCCTGTCACAGCTTGGTTTTTAATGCTGGCCAAGGGGCGCCCCAATAAAGTCTACTGCGCACCGTAGAGTTAGTTTTTACTTCACATCATATTTTTTTTTCACCCCTCATCACACCCCAGTCTCCTAAGGTTTAGTATACCTCTCTCTATCAACAAAACATCCCTGAACCCCTCCCTCTCAGAGAGGGGGTTGTAGCCCGCATTATGACTAGGTTAATAATGCAAGGAGGTTACCCTATGATGAAGCATGCCACCTTCGGTGGGTGAGGGAAACCGTCCTTTAAAAGGGACATTTCTTTAGCATTTCTCCACATGTTGCAGACCCAGGGGTTCCTTTGTGTTTTTAGTTCCAGTTGGCTGCCAGTTACTCTCTTTTGACTAAGTAGTAATTTGGGGAGCACACAGCACCTAAAGAATAATTTTATTTGCTAATATTCTTATAAGCCTAAAGTCCTCCATCTCTGCTAAGAAGTACTGGTGAAGTTCTGCAGCTCAGTGAACAGGCTCTGGTTAAGTATCACTCCTCTGCTGAGAAGTGCTTGTAAAATTACATCTCTGCCGAGAAGCTCTGTGAAAACATTACAGCCTTAAATATGGTTCTGTTCTACTGTGTAATAATAACACTTGTTATTTTCAGCTTTTAGTACCAGCGGACCTGAGATTTCCAGTGGTGTACAAAAAAGAAGTAACGTCGTTTACAAAGGGAAAGAAACATGACGTAGCTCGTGCCGGGTTCAACTATCTGGTGCTTTGCAAACTAGCCCGGTTCTAGAGGGTGGGCTATGCTGCAAAAATGGTCCTGTAACAAAAACGGCCCCCAGCGACCCCAAACCGGCTCCCCACCCGTGCGGCGCACCTGGGGATTGCCCGGTGCCCGCTACGGCCAGTCCGGCCCTGATCACCCTTGCCACTCCCATTCACGCATAAAACCAATTGCAAAATGCCCAAGTTACATTCCTTTTTCTCTGTGTCATCGGTCCGAAGGTTGTGGTGATCTTGAACAGCTGTGGGCGCTATCTCAACCACACCTGAGTTTTTCACAGGTCTTTAAAGTCCATTTACATGTCTTTGTGAACTGGTTAATGACGCTTTGTGCTCTTTTCCACTGGTTCCAGTACCCCTTGGGTCCTCACTCTGCCTATTCCCTACATTTGCATTTTATTTTTACTGCCAGAGAGATAATGCATTCCGTGAAAAGGCATTTCACGACTAGAGATGCCACTGTTCGAAGAGAAAAATATTGCCCATTTGTTCTTGAAAGAGTCATCAAAGGCCTGGCTGTGATACTACATAGGACTGTAAATAAAATAGTATGCATTCATTTGTAACATGACTTTTCCGTCTTTGTTTCCTTTAATTATTAGTCATGGCTCATTAATGCAGCTCTAGAACACATTTAAAAGTACTTTCTATTTATATGTGCTGTTTGAAGTATACACAGCTAAGGGCTAAAAATACAGGCTTTAGGCGCTTTTTGTACTGGCCGGGATATCAAAATACCAGTGGCGACAGTAGAAATCTGGTCAGCCGGCAACCCTAATCACGAGATTTTGTTTGCTGTAAAACCAGCAAATTATTTATTTCCTCCACCCTCCAACCTTCATTGATGCCATAATAGCAATAGATTCATTTATTTCTGAAACACTGGGGCATATTATCAAGGGGGTTTATCTCCGCTTTTTTGGCTTTAAAAGCCAAGAAAGCGGAGATAAAATGATCTCCCTATTACCTAGCTGTCGCTAACACCAGTTAGCGACAGCTAGTAGGAGATAGCGACCATCTTTGGCCCCACTTTGCATGTCAGTGATATTTATCACTAATGACATGCAAAGTGGGCGTGCCAAGATGTTAGCGACTGAAAACAGTCGCTAACATCGCTATCTCCTATTACCAACTTTTGGAGATATTCGCGCTAAGCGTGAATATCTCCAAAAGCTAACACCTGCCCTGAGCAGTTCTTCGCCATGTTATCCAATGGGAGGTGGATAACATGGCTAAGAGCATTAGCTCGGTAATGCATGAATATCGCTGACTTTTCAGCGATATTCATGCATTGCGGCGATTTTTATCGCATTTGCGATAAATCTTGGTAATACCAAGGTTTATTTGCGGTAAAAATCGCCGCAGCTCAGCATTAAATTTTTGTCTCTAACCAAGCAATAGCGATAATTATCGCTATTGCTTGGTAATATGCCCCACTATTCCCCAACCATTAATAACATTTTGAGTTACTCCAAGTGTCTGGGCATATATCCTGCATTCAAAGAACTCACTCCTCGCTCTCACCGATCACGCTCCCCTGCACTCACAGCGATCGCACTGCTCACCATGCACTCATGCTGTTACCCTGCACTCACACCATTCATCGTGCTCTAACCCTGCACTCACAGGAGCACACTGAGCACCCTGCACTCACGGCGACCACACTGCCACGGCACTCCCACCACTCGCCAAGAACTACTGCTCACCCTGCAATCCCACTCAAACAAGCACATCACTCACCATGCGTTCATTCCTCCTACTCTGCACTTTCATCTGCACCCAAACTGATATGGTCACATCACTCAACCTGCAGTCACTCCTCTCACCCTACTCTCACACTGGTGCATCACTCACTGTGTACTGACATAAGACCTCCCACAGCTAACCCTTCACTATCATGGGCACACCACTCACTCTGCACAGACACCACTCAAAAAAGCACATCACCCACTCTGGAGTAACACCACTCTCCCTGCACTCCCTCCTCTCACTCTGCCTGCACACAGACACACCTCTAAGCCTGCCCTCGTACAATCACTCTGTTCACCCAGCCTGCACACAGGCACAATAGTCTGCCAAAACTCATAGGGACACACCACTCACCCTATGCTAACTCTTCTCACTATGCACTCACTAGTCACTCTCACAGTTCACACTTCACTCTTGCCGCTCACCCTGCACTCACACACAGGCACCCTTTATTTACACGGCTCACACCACCGTGCACTGACTCCTCTCACTCTGCACGCACTCCTCTCAGCTGACACTCATGTGAGTCCTCCTCTTACATTGCATTTATGCAGCTCACGCGACACTCATATCGGCACAGTTTTCACCCTACACTCACACCACTCAAGCTGCACTCTCTCACACTATTCACCATCACCCAGAAGAAGACAAGAGATACCAGGGTGCAGCAGATGCAGTGGCACCAGAGCCCAGAGGCCGGAGGGGGCCACTGAAACCTGATTATTGCTGTATTTCACAGTTCAAACATGGGCCCCTTTTAGTTTCTTGCACTAGGGCCCATGACACACTGGCCACACCACTGAAAGCAGCCAGAGATGAGGGCTCGTGGATTTGAGGCATTTTACGTTGATGTTTTGAGTTTAATATTATAGCTGAACACTGTAACTTCTGCCTCTACTATTGGAGGCCCCGTGATGTGAGAACACAGAGCACCTTTCACAAGACCGCAGTGGAGTCGGCAGATTGGTGTGGTGGGATCTCCTGGACCCTGATGGAGCCAGATCATTTGCAATGGTGTAACTTAAAATGATGGGGCCCCCTTGCAGAATGTGATGAGGGGTCCCTGAGCTGCCCATATCTCAGAATTTCATGGGCCTTGGGATGACTGGGGCCCTCTGAAATATTGAGGGGACCCTTACAGGGTTGAGGGGCCCTCCTGCACGGAAATGCTGCAGAGACCTGGTTCCACCCCAGAGCATTCTATTCTAAGCTATAACCAGAGTAAAAACATGCAGAATTAAGATGCTCTGGGACACAAAAATGTAAATTACAAAAGGAACACTGGAGTTTATCAATGAAAAGTACCGTCATAAGTAGGACAGGCATATTTTAATCAGCTTTTTGGACTCTGATTGGAGGCAATGCACAAACCATTTAAAGCAGCATCAGTGGTCACCATTTGTATGTAATTGTATATGGGGGGTGGATGCTTAAATCTCAAAGAAGGAGCCTAGCACCTGCCTGGGGCCATAGGGTCCTGCATTAAGTGGCAACCAACTCTTGTGAAAGAGGCAGACACCTTAAAGGTGATGTAGGCTGACCGGCGAGCCAGTTGCAGGCCTGTGCTTGAATTTATGAGCTGCTGTTGGCTGTACTCCACAGCCAGCATCACTGCAAAGTTGTTTTGTGCATCTGCACTAATAGACTAAAGGAGAGATTAACCCAGAGAGAGCTATAATGAATCAGCTGGCTGTGTGCCATGCTGCTGGCAACCAGCTTTAATTCTGTCTGGGATGAACGATGGCATCTTGTTGAAGGGCCTCATCTTGAAATTACAGGGTCAACACTTATATAAGTTGAGGCAAGGAAGCAGCCTTAGGACACCTCCTTGTAGAAGTGCCAAATCACTGAAAAAACTAAAATATTGCCAGTAGCGGCTGGCTTGTACCGAGGGTGGTGGGGTGGAGGTGGGGGAGGTGCACCAAAAACAATTCACTTACCTATGCAGCGCGACGTCCTCCTCCCTCGGGTGTCTTCCAGGAAGCTCCTGATGCAGGAAACTGCACTACCCAATCCTGCAGCTGCTTTCACAGCATGAAAGAAGCACCAGGATTGCATAGAGTAGGCTCTCCCAGCGCTCTTAAGAGTAACAGAGGCCTGCGCTTTCTCTAACCGAGCTGACTAAGACAGCTAAGTTAGCAGATGTCTAAGACAGCTAGGTTAGAGAACTTTAAAATGTGCATGTCTGGCTGGACATCCCAAGATGGCCGGCCAAAGAGACGTGCATTTTAAAGCACACAGTTCCCTGTTGCTGCCACTTGGCAGTGTGGGCCGGGCCGTCCTGACACTTAGTTCAGTTGGAAGGGTTGCTGAAAAACAAAACGGTAATAAATAAACTTTATTACAGTTTTATTTTCTCAGCTCAGGGGCTTGTGGGGTGACGCTCCTCTGCTCAAATGGAGGAGCCACCCCTGAATATTGCTTAAAAAAGAATAAATAACCCACCCAACATAGGCCCTAATATTCACCCCATGTGGGCATGTGAGTCACACTTGCACGTGGCCATTTCGGAGAGCTTGGAGTCATTTAGGTCTCTGCTACTCTTGCTTTATTTGGCCTGGGGTGACATGGGCAGTGCCAGTCGGACCAATGGAGAAGCCAGGGTTGCCAGCGGTGTGATGCAAAATGATGGGGTCCACCTGCAGAAAGTGGGGAGGGGCCAATAGTTTCCCATATCTCAGAGATATTCATTGATCTTGGGCCATGTGGCCTCCAACCCACTGAAGGGTTGAGGGGCACCTGAAGATTGGGGGCTCCCATGCATCGCTGAGGCTGCAGGGACATGTGTTGCATTCCTAGGGTTGGTTACTTGGTCAGAAGTGCATAAGGCACAGTAAGGCAGCCTTAAGGCGCCATCTAATGGTAGGACCAAATTTCCCAAAAAGACTTGAAAATTACCTTTTGAAATGCAAACTAACAGAGGACCAATACAAATGGCATTGGAAGCACTTGTTCTCCAACCCCATTAACCCTCCAGGAAAAGATACAGTTTCAGATGCCAAAGGGACATTGTTCAACCATTTACAACCAAGGGTTGTTGGAGCTGTTGCCTCCCAGAGTTTTGCTCTTGAATGATGACTCATTGGCCAACCTGCGTTGGCAGACCTCAGCGAGTGACTAGGGCGTTCCATTGCTGCAGATACACGAAGGGCCGTGTGCATGGACACCAAGGTGCAGAACATCAATCTAGACTTCACATGGATCCAGTGCAAAACGTGCAACGTCACATGGTTGAACTGTGCCACCGAACATTTTCTGGGAGCCACCAATAAATGTTGGCCCCATAAATATATTGTAGCAGTACCCTGTCCGGAACTCTGCGATGGTTCGGCAATGGTGGCTCTTGCCTGTTCCTTGAGAAAAGCCTGATCTTCATGAACAGATACATGAAATAACATGGTTCTTCAACAGAAAATGTATCTATTCTCAGAGGGTAATAAAATATAAACCCCAATGATTTTTCTTTAATTGGCAAATGAATATGGAGTGTCCTCAATGTACAATGGATCTCACCTCGAACCCAATGAGCATCGCACATTTCCGGAGCCTACGAGTATCAACTCAGTGTCATAGTCAGCATGGTATGGGCCCTAGTGCGAGGAAAGAAATGCCCCCCTGCGCTTGTTTCAACTGTGAAATACAGCAATAATCAGGGCTCAGTTGCTTATCAGTCCTCTATGCACTGGATCCACTGCACCAATGGAAGCTACGCCTATGCATCAACTCAGGTAGTTGTATGCATTCAGACATGTTTGTTGTCTGCCACCTGCTTATGGGTCTTGGAATCTTTGTACAGGTCTCCTGAGATGTGTAAGTTCACCAGGGCATCATCTGTGTAAACTAAAATTCAACCGCATATGCACTGGTTAAGGCAAGTGATGTTCCACTTGCGTGAAAAAAGCACACGTGCCTTAATGCCGTTTCCCCTATTTGGTGTCCCAGTCTGACCCTAAACTTACTTTAAAAGTACTACAGCCAAGAATGGACCCAAAACATTAGTTAAGTGCTCCAGTTCAGAGCTACAGTAAGTCCAGCACCACACTTGGCTAACCACTGGTACTGCAACACCCTCCCATAGACAATAATGTAAGTAGGGACAAAAATAAAACCCCATAAGAAATAATGTTAAATTCAATTATTTAAAATACTTAATACATAAGGAATATAATTTAATGTAAACAAATAATATAAAATAAACAATATTTATTATAGAATTATAAAATATCTGGGCAATGTTTTTTTAATTTAAAAGTGAATGTACAATTGCATTTTAATAAAATATCATTAAATTACATTTAATTATTTGCATAGTGTATACACCACTTTTAATAATCATTAATTCACAGTAAGAAAATATTACATTAATTTAGGTAGGGCGGAACATATTTTTTATGGATCTGGATTGATGCTTTATTGACCTTGTTGGATTTTCCGTAGAAACGAAAAAAACATATATATTGGTGATGCGAAAGAGACAGAAAATTAGGAGGATCAGACACTGCTTCAATTTCTTCCACAGTCTAGCTTGAGCATCAGCCTTTCTGGAATATACCTCTTTTTAACACATGCTTTTTCCCCACTGGGAATTACAATGAGGTCATTACAATGACAGCATTGTAACCAGGCATACCAGTACAATGCAAGTCGTAACAACGACTTGCGGAGGAGGGGCTCTGGATGTTGGAATAGTATAATTTACTATTCCAACTCCAATATGTGCAACAGAAGGGAAGGTGTTGGATTTTAAATCCAACACCTTCTGCCCCCTCCGCAAGTCGTTGTTCAGACTTGCTGAGTAATGGTATGCGTGGTTACAACGCGGTCGTTGTAACAACCGCGTTGTTATTCCCTGCGGAGAAAAGTTTTCCTGGAAAACAATGTTTACCGCCTTTCTGTATTGTTTGCCGGGAGTGCATGTGAGTTGATGATCAGAACCTGAAAAGAGCAATGACCAGTGAACATGTCTCACATTCACACTTTTATTGATGTTAGAATAAACAGAATGTTATAGGCTGTTCAAACAGTGATGTTATTGGTGGCCCCCACAGGGTAATGTCTCTACTCTACAAAAGGGTTCTTTATTAGGCCTGGGCGGTAAATTCTGTTCCGCTCGCGGAATATGTGGAATTTGGGTAATTTCACGTTCTGAGGAGAACGCAGAATTGGCAGAAATTCTGGGATCCGCTTGTTCGCGCTTTGAGATATTTCCCCTCGAGCATTATCCAACAGGAAAAAAGCACCGGGAACGGGCAGAACAAGCAATTCCGCGTGTTCGCGGACTTTTGCCTGCTTGTGGAGATTTTTTACCGTTTGGCGGAGCTTTGCGAAGCGCGACTGCGCAAATTCCACCCACTCCTATTTTTTATTGCTTGAAGTTCACAGTTATTTATGGTTTGGTTTCATTTGGAGCATGATAGGGCTCTGGAACAGAAGGTGACAGATGAAGGGCTTCAGGTTTTTAAAGCCATCTCTTTTCCCCAATGGGAAGGTTATTAATGGGTGTAATAATCACTGAAAGATCCTGTGTAAAATGTCTGTGCAATTAGAAAAACGGACAAACCTCTGGATTCTTTGGATATTTGAAGGATGAGATCGATCAAGAACAGCTTTCGCCTTATTGTTATCAATGCTAATACTGTTGCCTGAAATCCGGAATCCAAAAATGGCCATTTCCAAGACTTCGAACACAGAGAGCCCAATTAGGAGTTTGTCGGTCTTCCTGTCAGACCACTCATGTGGGGTCCCAGGAAGACATACAAGCCTGTGGTCTCTAGCCCACCAGATTACGACTGTAATCCAGGTCTGATGGTGTGGCAGTGGTGGTGTCAATGTGGTGGTATGTTTTTCCCATAGGCGAGCCTTTCAAGAATACCACCGCCATGACAGCGCTTCCATGTGTTCCCTGCATGGCCTGGCATGCACCATGTCATGCATGTCACACAGTGCACGCACAACCATGCAATTTTGGTTAGGCACATATTGTCCTCCCCCATGCACTGGCATGGGGAGATTCAGCCAGGGGCCCTGTTGGAGGCCCCTTTACAATCCTTTATGCCAAGCATTTCAAGGCGGTGTTACCGCAATAAAATGTTTGGAGGAAAGGTAGGTCATAATCTACCCTGTCGGGATCCAAGATCCTAGTGGTTGTGGCGGTCGGACTGCTGGTAGTCCCATTGCCACCACTGCAATATGGCGGATGGACCGCTGGGCTGGTGGCGGTCAGACCGCCACCATGAGTAATAAGGTCTAATAAGGTCTAGAGTATTTTTTGTCTTTATTATATAAGGAATCTGCCTGAGAAATATCACTACTATCTTTCCCTAGACTCGATATTGATGGAGCATATCTGAGAACATCAAGATGTCCTCTAAATACACCACAATGAAGGTATCCAGCATATCGTGTAAAATGTCACTCACAGAAAGCTGAAGCAGACCAGCATCATTACGAAGCCCAAAGGGCATCGCCGGGTATTCGTAATGTCTATACTGTGTGTTTAGAGCTCAAATCCAAACCAGATTGCAGGCACCTCTCAAGGCCAACTTTGTTTTGCCATTTTTAACTGGTCCAATGAAACAGGAATGAGAGGAAGAGACCATCTATTTTGGACAGTAATCTTATTCAAGTCATGATACTCAATACATGGTCTATTGACCACGGGGCAGATTTACAAGCTCCTTGCGCTGCCAGTATGTCACATTTTGTAACGCACTGGCAGCGCATATCTCTGCCCCATATTTACAAGGACAGGAAAAGTCACCCTGCGTGGCATATCCTGTCCTTGTAAATACGGCCTATTTGCACGCAGCCCTTTGCGTGAAAGGGGCGTTCGATGGGTGTTGCTGTGGGTGTTCCCACGCAACACCCTTGGAATCAGACACATTTTCAGAGTTACGAGGAATCATAAACCTGGAAATGCGTCAATATGCTATGCCACCCTAGGGGTGGCGTAGTGAGGTGCAACGAGGAGAAATCTGTAAATTTCTCCTCATTTTTTCCTCTTTAAATGCGTGCTGCATTCTTCAGCACGCATTGAAAGAGGAAAATGCCTGAAGAGATTGTTTTCATGCAGGAAGGTGCCCCTTGCTGCACAAAAACAACCTCCCCACGACGCAGGTGTCCTTGTACCGTGGTGCAAGGGTGCCTGCGCCAACGCATGGCAGCTGTTTGTGCGCCAGCACAGGGGAGAGCACAGGAATGTGACATATCCTTGTAAATATGTATCATTCCCGTGCTCTGAAAGTCCCGCAGCGTGGCGCAGCCAAAGTGCTTGCGGTGCCACGCTGCGGCACTTTCTTGTAAATCTGCCCCAAGTTTGGTTTGAAATATATTGGAGCCATGATGGCGAGATGAAATGTCAAATACAACGTTTTACCAGGTTTTCTTGAGAGTACTGGTGCAATGCTTCATCCTACTTGAGAGTGAACAGATACATCCTCCCATGTGGAATAACTGGGCCAGGAAACAAGTCGATAGTGCAATCATACTTTTGATAGGGATGTAACTCGTCTCCCAATGTCTTGCTAGAAACATCAAGAACATTTCTATAGACTGCTGGAACTCTTCAAATGTTATTTTCCTTCCTGTCAAGAGTATCTGAATATCAGACATTACAACGGAAGTCTTGACACTGTAGTAAATTGCAATGTGTTCATCACTACGCATACTTTTACAGGATGTAGTAATGTACCAGAATATAAAGTACCTTTATAACACTAGCCATTACAATGCATTTTTTTACAGTGCAGTGTAATTAAAATAAATAAAAAATAAAAAATAAATATATATATGTATTGATTAGCCGAAATACTTTTTTTGTCATAGAACTTGTGATATATGCCTTTTTTAAAACATTTTTAGTGGGGATCACCCTGAGTCCCCCCTTTAAAGTTTTTTAAATAAAAAAAATAAAACAATTTTTTTTGTCTTATCTCGTTTTACTTCTACCCTCTCCTTAATCGTAAAAGGCTCTTACCTCCTTTTACTTCTACCCATCCCTAAACCCTAAAAACTATTACCTCTCTTTGCTTCTAATCACCCCGAATCCCAATAAAATGTACCTTATTACCAGCTTCGTACCTTCTCCGGCTACATGCGTTGTAAAGGCATGCATTTTTAAGGTATGTGTTGTAAAGTTTTTGTGTTGTTAAAGATTTGTTATAAAGTTATGTCATTATAAAAAAGAATGTGTTGCAAAGGTGACATACTGGTTATTTGACTCTGACAAGCTCTTTAAGGCCAAGCACATGACTAGCCGTGTCTTCTTTTCTGACTGCCTCAGCATCAATTCTTATGATAATAAACCAAGGAGATGGTCAGGAATGCAATTCACCAATCTGTCCCTGAATTGGAAATCCCAGAGGTTCCAAGCACATTGGGAAAAGTTGGGGAATCAATCATGTTGAATTCTATTTTTTCTGCATGTCCAGTGCCAGCGGCCATTAGCAGTGGTAATGTTTCCCATACTGGAGGTAAGAAGTGCTCCTTCAATGCCTTCTATTTCCTACGGGCAGTCCTTTCTCTGTATTAGGTACTGTCTTTACTTTTGGAATTCATGATCCATAAGCAGCCTGAGACCAGGAATCTATCAAAGTCTTCGCGGTCAGAGAGCCCAATGGCATTGTCACCATTATTGGGATATGGATATGGGCCTTAATCTTGACAGAATGTGGAAATAGTTCTCTATTTGTTTGACTGTCTGTCTGCCTGTCTTCTAGGAACAAGCAGCAGTGTTTTCTGACTTCCTAAGAAATTGATCTAAAACAAATAGTCAACACAGCCATAATACAAAGTTCTACTTTCCTCTGTGGTAAAGGTCCTCATACTCTCACTCATCTTCACGTGATAGGAAGGCAATATCTGTGAAGATGACCCTGTATTTCTGCTGAGTGTTCTTTTTTGTTGTGCAACAATCCATATAATTAAATCTATGGGGGGTTTCAGAATAGTGGGTCCATTCACAACTAATAATAGGGAATTCTTCAATTCATTTCACAATCCCTGATAAATAGCTATTCCTACGGCGTCATCAGTCCAAGTGGCTTCAGCTACTAGTTACTGAAAGCGACTGATGTTTGGAGTGAGCTCGCTTTGATCTCTTCATAATGTAAAGAATATTGTATGTGCCATCTGTTGGGTTGAAATCTTATAACCAGGGACTTGAATCTACATGAGTGGCATGGCCCAAATCAGAGCATCTGTTGTTAGGCACAATAACAAAAACATCTTTCAGAGCGTCTGTAGAAGAGTGTAAGGGCCTTGAAAGAAAGTGCAATTGGCACTGGGCAATAAAGGGTTGGAACATTAATGCGTTAATGGATAGTCTGTGTATTGCCATGGTAGTGCCAAGGAAGCAGGAGTGTATGTGGTAAACTGCCAATGGAAAGTGATGGAGCACTAGCCCCTATAGAAGTCCCAGTATTGGCATAACCATAGTAGTAACAATCGAAGGGCCCACTGAGGCAGCCATGAGGTTTTTGATTAAGGCTTTGAGTAACTGTGGCCTTTCCTGTCTTGGCCTATCAAGGCCATCTTGTGTTTTTGCAATGGCTTGTGCCATAGCTTCCATGGGATTCTCAGCAAGACCCATAGCCAAAGTGCTGTAGTTTCCAAGGGATTCTCAGCAAGATCCATAGCCCAAGTGCCATAGTTTCCATGAGATTCTCAGCAAGATCCATATCCAAAGTGCCAGTTTCCAATGGATTCTCAGCAAGATCTATAACCAAAGTGCCATACCTTCCAAGGCATTCTCAGCAAGATCCATATCCAAAGTGCCATACTTTCCAAGGGATTCTCAACAAGATCCATATCCAAAGTGCCATTGTTTCCTAGGGATTCTCAACAAGATCCATATCCAAAGTGCCATACTTTCCAAGGGATTCTCAACAAGATTCATATTCAAAGTGCCATTGTTTCCAAGGGATTCTCAAAAAGATTCATATCCAAAGTGCCATTGTTTCCTAGGGATTCTCAACACGATCCATATCCAAAGTGCCATTGTTTCCTAGGGATTCTCAACAAGATTCATATCCAAAGTGCAATACTTTCTAAGGGATTCTCAACAAAATTCATATCCAAAGTGCCATTGTTTCCTAGGGATTCTCAACAAGATCCATATTCAAAGTGCCATACTTTCCAAGGGATTCTCAACCAGATTCATATCCAAAGTGCCATCGTTTCCAAGGGATTCTCAACAAGATCCATATCCAAAGTGCCTTTGTTTCCTAGGGATTCTCAACAAGATCCATATCCAAAGTGCCATTGTTTCCTAGGGATTCTCAACAAGATTCATATCCAAAGTGTCATTGTTTCCTAGGGATTCTCAACAAGATTCATATCCAAAGTGCCATTCTTTCCTAGGGATTCTCAACACGATCCATATACAAAGTGCCATAATTTCCAAGGGATTCTTAGCCAGATCCATATCCAATGTGGCCTTATTTCCAGGGGATTCTTGGCAAGATCAATATCCAAACATTTTAGAGCCTGTCAAACTGTCAAGTGAATTAAAAAGATATAGATCTGTTGCAAGTCGCAAACATTGCACTAATTTTCAGAAAAGGTGTTCTGTCAATGCCAAACTTTAAACAAAATTCATAAGCAGGATCCTTCTTTGAGAAAGACGTTATACTCAGCAGAATGACTTGAGAGCTCCTGGCACTCCAGCACATTGTCTGACAAAAAACTCGAGCGCAATTAGCTATACACTGTCCGGCAATGGAAATGTACTCAGTGGTTCAGGTTTCAGGCATGGCAAACAGATGGGCATTGATTATACGTGTAATAATAACTTCTTCGATAGCATTTGGTACACAGTGCACTCTTTCCACTGCACCGGCAACCTTGAGAGGCACTTGCAAAAGCCTGAACGAGAACATCATATCTCACTCCCTAGTCTTCCTATGCCATCCAGAGCTGAGCAAAATACCTGTAATTATTTATTAGTTGTTGAAGCTCTTCGCGTATTTCTGCTCTAGCAATGCGCTCACTTGACACAAGCAGGATTGAGTCGGTTTTGTTTTTGCATTTGCGACCTAGGTGGCAACATTCCACTTGGAAACCCCTAGCTGAGATGCAGGGAGGAAAAAATGGGAAAGTGAAAGAGACACAGGGGCAAGATATGAGCATGGGTAAGTTCAGTCGCAAGGTATTCATATATGTGGCCCTCAGTGCCTTTGTTGCCCGGAAAGAGAACTATAGAGCCATTGTAAGAACGAGTAAGTATTAGTCATATTACACTAGAGACAGTTTTTATGACTTAACAAGCAAGACAAGAGAGGTGCTGATGAGCTCTGAGAAACGGTGGACTGCGTCAGGGCACCGAGGAGTGGTGAAGATAGCAGAACATGGGGCCCGATTCACAGAACTAACTTAAGACAAAATCCTAAACTTACTACTTTTGGTATTCAAAGAAGTTAGGATTTTGTCTTAAGACAAACTTAAGACAGACTTAAGTTAGGATTTTTTCTTAAGTCTGTCTTAAGACAAACTTAAGACAAAATCCTAACTTCTGTGAATACCAAAAGTAGTAAGTTTAGGATTTTGTCTTAAGTTAGTTCTGTGAATTGGCCTCATGGATTGCAGCAGGAACCACAAAAAGCAAACAACAAGAACCCTACTAGTCACTAAACTAAGGATGCAAGAGAGATGGGAAAGAATGTCCAACGGCAGAGACGAGCTTTTGAGGGAGTAAGGAGGGAACTGCGGCCAAAAGAAATCAAGGACTCTATGATGTTTCCGGCAAAATTGAGTCATGGCTGAATAGAAAACATGGTACTTTAACTCTGCAGAAGAAGCATGGGAGTGGCTTGAAGGCTTGTGCAACGTGGGCCACAACTCCCAACGTGGGAGACAACGAGAACTGCAAAAGAGGACACCGGAGAGCACTGAATAAGAGAGCACCAGCCTGGTATCGAGAGACGTGGAAGGAGGGCCTGGAAGGTGAAGCAGCCCATAGAAAACGTATGCTGAGGACTGTGAAGGACAGGTCGTATGATACAATTATGGTGGGAGGCATATGGGGTCTAGGGGGTCTACGAGACCGGACTCTCATCCTTAGAGTCAATTTTGGTAGTTACAAGTCACGCAAGTTGCTACAGGACTAGAACAAACGTAATGTGTTCACTATGTTTTTATTGTGATTATGGTTCTTATTTACTATTGAAATGTCGGTTTGTGATGTTAGTACAGCATGCTGATAGTGTGGTGGGGAAACCAGTACAGACATGGCATCTGCAGAGCCTGTGACATCCCGGGAGACGGGTCAGAATGCGAAAGGGCGGCAACAGAGGGAGCATCGAAGGAATACTAGCCGTAACGTCATGTCATGGAATGTCAATGGTCTTCCTAAACCTCCATGAATTCCTGTATTTTGTTAAACATATTGATATTATTTTCGCTTTTCTTGTAATTACAATGTATATTTAGTATATCTTTTATTACCTTATATCATACCAGTTGCCAATTTTGCTTATATTTATTCTCAATTTTTGATGTTTCTTTTTGTAGCTTATATTAATACCTTTAATTATCTTGATGTATACTTTTGCTTGTTATTTTCTTTGTCTTACTTTGTAAGCTTATGTCATATTCTTTCAATAAAATTTTTCTGAACTTAAAAAATGGAATGTCAATGGTCTGTGGAATCATATTAAACGCATAATAGCACTACAGTATCTGCATCGACACTCCCCAGACGTGGTGCTGCTTCAAGAAACCCACCTGAAGGGTAATAGGTACCGAGCACTAGATAGATACGGATACAAGCTAGTTGCCCATGACCGCTACACAGCAGAATTAAGAGGAGTGGGAATACTGGTAAAGACGAGTTTTCCACTGGTGGTGGGGAAGATTTGGCACGCCCCCTGGGTAGTTTTGTGGACCTCAGTGGGAGGGACAGACTATTAATGTTGTCTCAAGTGAACAGCGAGGACGGCGCACTGTGAACAAGGTGCAAGTAATTTACAGTGAGTGGCTCTAAAATTGTGACAAATTGATATCACAGTTTGTAAGAGTTCTTTCAATTTGATGTAGAGCCACAATGAAGAAGTACGCCTGTTAATGAGTTGTTAAGTCGACTGCGTTTCGATCCATATTGTTTTGGATCGTCATCAGGACTTTGTTGTCTAGATCGGGGCGTGCTGAATCAGTTCCGTTGTGTAGATCATTAATTGGGATAATGTAGAGGCCTCTGTGATTAGTTCAGGGGCGGTCTGGCGTTTATTTTCGGGCAGCAGGGCAAGAAATCCTCTGGAGCCTGCATACGGGCAAGGTATTACTTTTGCTCCACGGCCGCCTGTGATCAGTCGCTGAGTTAGAGAATACTGACAGATATTACTTAAGTTCCACAGCCGTCTTTGATCAGTCGCTGGGTTAACACTGAGTAGATCGGGGTGCTGGGCGGCCGTCAATAAATGGCAGATTACCGCTTCATGACTCCTGAAAGAAGCGGCGTCTCAGCAAGGAATGAATCCAAACACAGGGAGATTACTTGCACCTTGTTCACAGTGCGCCTTCCTCGCTGTTCACTTCTGCACTTGCGTCGCCACTTTCACCACAGACACTTACTTATGCACCAAGTATTATATGGTTGTCACTAATTCATTTAATGCAGTTCTGCTTCTAACTGTATATTTTCTGACCATGAACTTGTGCTATAATATAAGATGATTAATCTCTTTTTTCAAAAACAATGAGTGCTCTCCTTCTTTCTTCATGAGTAATGCTGTATGCATGCATAATTAATTGCCTACATATTCTTACCTGTCAGGACATTGTTTCTTAATGCACAATAGGAATATCGCCAGGCGTGGGGAGCCACTCAACCCCCGACGATAGCTCACTGGAAAAAGACATGGATTGGTGCTGCACAGCTGAGAAGACGATATACGAGAGTAGAGCCGACCCAAAAAGTGGGGGAAAGTGTGGGGCTAATGGGATACATACAGGAATCCTTAAGGGAGGTTATGCTATCAAAGTGGGAGGGGTTAGATAGATAGGGGTAGACGGGCCTAGGGAACCATTAGGGAAGACTAATCAGCTGGGATTGTCGCAATAAAGGGACTGTAGACTACGATGTAAGGTGGGATGCATGTGTATAATCGAATAAGGAATGATGTAATGCTGTACATTATCACTGACATTTGTTTAATAAAAAGAAGTTTAAAAAAAAAAAGAGCGGGGAAATAAGGAAAACACCAACATGGATGGATATCAGTGTGATGAAAAAAAAGCAAGCAAACAATACAAATAAATTAAAATACAAATAAGTGAATTGTTGCCAGGCAGCTTCATTGCTGAGATTAGGGGTTTAAATACCTATGTTTGCCATGTCATTGTATGTAGTTCTTTTCATGATTCATGGCAGAAGGTAGTGAGTGACTTTGGAAATATATGAGTTCACATTTAACGATATATAAATATTTAATCATCTGCATAGCATGAGATAATGAACAAATGTCCTTACCTGAAATGCAATTAAATATAAACCAAGCAAGGCAGAAATGGTTTTGAGATGCTGGGCTCTCTTGGGCTGTTATCATTAATACTTTACACTCAAGTCAATGTCATGACGCGTAAAGTCAAAGCCAATTATTTGTGCTGATTAGAAAATAAGATTCGAGATCAAGTTGCTTTTAATAATGCTCCAAAGTTGTCTCCTAACTGCATGAGTGATGCATAGAAAAAAACACATATTAAATAAATCTTATATAGACGTGGAAGAAAAGTTGAAAATAGTGATTACTTTTGGCGAAGTGTGTATATTTTCCGCATATAAAGAGGTACTGAAGCTTACAATGACTCAAAAATCAGCATTTCAAACAAACGAGCAGAACTATGCAGGTAGTTTTAAAAATGCAGGTTTACTGAGTAAATACATTTTTGGGGTTGCATTTTTTTTTTAAAGCGATAGTTGATTGGTGTTGTTACCAGGGTTATATTACCTTTCTAAGGGGAACGGCCATTTCAACACGTTTTTTACCACGCGTTGCAATTACACCGCATGCGTTACAACGCATGCGATGTTACAACGCGTGGTAAAAAGCAGGCATACCGTTACATTGCATGCGCTTTTACAACGCATGCGATGTTATGGCTATGCACGTCGTTGTGAGGAAACTGAAGCTATTCCCTCACAACGACGTGGACCTCTGACGAAGCAGAAAGCTGGAACCGGGAGCAGAGACGGCGACGCTGGAACCACGAGGAAAGAGGTAAGGCTGATTGTGCTTGGGCTGGGGGTAGTGGTTTAGGGTAGGGTAGTGTTGTGTAGGGGTGGGAGTAGTGTGGGTAGTGTTGTAGTGTAGTAGTGTTTTAGGGTTAGGGGTAGTGTAGGGGTGGGAGTAGTGTGGGATGTGTTGTAGTGTTTTAGGGTTAGGGGTAGTGTAGGGGTGGGAGTAGTTTGGGTAGTGTTGTAGTGTAGTAGTGTTTTAGTGTTAGGGGTAGTGTATGAATGGGAGTAGTGTGGGTAGTGTTGTAGTGTTTTAGGGTTTACGGTAGTGTAGTGGTGGGAGTAGTGTGGGTAGTGTTGTAGTGTAGTAGTGTTTTAGGGTTTAGGGTAGTGTACGGGTGGGAGTAGTGTGGGTAGTGTAGTAGTGTTTTAGGATTTAGGGTAGTGTAGTGGTGGGAGTAGTGTGGGTAGTGTTGTAGTGTTTTAGGGGTGGGAGTAGTGTGGTTAGTGTAGTAGTGTTTTAGGGTTTAAGGTGGTGTAGTGGTCGGAGTAGTGTGGGTAGTGTTGTAGTGTAGTAGTGTTTTAGGGTTTAGGGTGGTGTAGGGATGAGAGAAGTGTGGGTAAAGTAGTAGTGTTTTAGGATTTAGGGTAGTGTAGGGGTGGGAGTAGTGTGGGTAGTGTTGCAGTGTAGTAGTGTTTTAGGGTTTACTGTAGTGTAGGGGTGGGAGTAGTGTGGGTAGTGTTGTAGTGTAGTAGTGTTTTAGGGTTTAGGGTAGTGTAGGGGTGGGAGTAGTGTGGGTAGTGTTGTAGTGTAATAGTGTTTTAGGGTAGTGTAGGGGTGAGAGTAGTGTGGGTAGTGTTGTAGTGTAGTAGTGTTTTACGGTTAGGGGTAATGTATGGGTGGGAGCAGTGTGGGTAGTGTTGTAGTGTAGTAGTGTTTTAGGGTTTATGGTACTGTAGGGGTGGGAGTAGTGTGGGTAATGTTGTAGTGTAGTAGTGTTTTAGGGTAGTATAGGGGTGGGAGTAGTGTGGGTAATGTTGTAGTGTAGTAGTGTTTAGGGTAGTGTAGGGGTGGGAGTAGTGTGGGTAGTGTTGTAGTGTAGTAGTGTTTTAGGGTTTAGGGTAGTGTAGGGGTGGGAGTAGTGTTGGTAATGTTGTAGTGTAGTAGTGTTTTAGGGTTAGGGGTAGTGTAGGGGTGGGAGTAGTGTGTTGTGTAGGTGATAGGGTAGGGTTGTCACTTACCTTGCATAGTTTTACCACTAGTATAGCGTTACCACGCATGCCTTTGCGTTGTAATGGCATGCGTGGTAAAGGCATACTCATGGTAAAAGTATGCGATGTAATGGCATGCAATGTCATTGACATCGCATAGTAATACCCACGTTGTAATGGCACGCGTGGTATTAGTATGGGATGTAATTACAAACATCCTCTAGGGGGAACAGCCATTGCACTCGATCAGACAGACACACACATACAAACACACACATTCAACAGGGCACATTAGAAGGGGCATTCCAACTGCCTCGAACACAGCTGGGTTATGCTACGTAATCTCATAGCATTCGCATACCAAAGTAGAGCAATCAATGTAGACGGCATATGGGGCAAGAGGCACTCTTTGCGTAAGGAAAAGTAATTCTACATATATACATATAAACACATCCTGACAGCATAGGGAATCCACATTGTTTCACGGATCAATTCTGAACATATACACAAACAAAGCAATGTCCTTATGGAAGCCCCATGATGATGTTGACGTGTCAACCCATGAAGGAAGCCGTCCACGGGCCTTTTCAGTATAGCACCATCCGATTAAAGACCGTGATCAAAAATTGGAGCGGCTCCCCAGCACAGGCGACTCTGCGTCCAGGACCATCCCTGGATGTAGGGTCGCCTGTGGCGCTCCAATTCTTTGGGTCACGGTCAGATCCCCAATGGACCGCGGGGTGGATCACTTGGATTGATTCCACATGCTCACTTGCAAGGCTAGGTGTCAGACGTTTTGATCAAGGTCATCTACTGGATTGTGTTGTACTGGAGACCAGTGGACTACGAGCGGCCGCTCCATTAGGGCGGAGGAGCGGTATCCCCCTGTCATCACCAGCAAATCCAGCAAATAAATCAATGATAAAGCGGGTTTTAAACCCTCTTTATTATCTTTTTTTTTAATCCCCTGGACCTGCTCCCAGGACTCTGACAAGTCTTGGGAGAGGGTCCAGGGGATGACACTGATGATGGGGGAGTGGTGGGCACTCCCTTCACTGGGCATGAGGTGTTTGGCCGGCCGTCTCAGGCCGGCCAAACCCCTCACGCACAGCGAAGCTCTCTCCAGCCTCAGCTGCGTTTTTAGGGCTGTAGAGAGCAGGCACAGTCTTACAGTCTGCCTGGGAGCGCAAGTTGCCAACGCTCAGGCCAATCCTGAAGCTGCTCTCATCAGAGAACAGCTTCAGGATTGGCCAAAGGGCAGGGTGAAAGCCTGTGCCCAGGGCCAAAAGCAGGAAGCCCTTGATGCGGTGGCAGACAGCGGCTTCAAGGTAAGTTTATTTTATTTCTTTTATTTGTTTTTGTTGTCCCCGAACACTCCCCACCTCCCGCCTCCAGCCCGGCCCGCTCCCCCACTTTGGCAGGGGATGGGCCTCTACTGGTGAACTGGTTTCTTTATGGGTCGAAACGTCAACATTATCATGGGGTTTCCCTATGGACATTGCGTTGTATACGGAAATGTTCAGAAATGTTCTGTTATATGATGTGGATTCCCTATACTTTCAGGATGTGTATATATGTAAAAAAAAAAATTCACACAGAGCAAATCTTGCAGCACGCGCCATCTACATTGACTGTTCTACTTTGCTATGACTGCTGTGAGATTATATTCCACACTGAAAAATATTTTGGGCCCTTTTGTCTCATTCACTCATTTGACATATGATCATGCCCACTATGGAATTCATGCCATGAGCATGATAGGTCTTGTTTGAAGTGTCACCCATGGGACCGTTGTCTTTGTTCTGTATAATTGACCCAGGTTGTATTCTGGGTATTAGGGTCGGGCCTTCTTGTTTGATATTTGACCAATATACAAAAAGCACATATCGTCAGCTGAGCAGTGCTTAATTTGTAAAATCATAAGGGCCAGGGCTCCCGCCAGGAGGCCACTGCAGCTTGCACCACACATTGCCCCTGCTATGCCACTAATGACTACCAACACAACTACTAACCATCACACTCCTACAAGTGTGACAATTCAGACTATTCCAGGCCCCAAGAACTACGAGACTGTCTTGGAAGGCATTTATTAATTGATTACGATGTACATTGAATTCATAAACAACTGTTATGCCCATCTCTAAATTGCACAAACAGCGCCACCATGTGGCAGACTGTCTTAAGTGCCAGTGTAAACAATTATATGCGGGTGCCGAGCACCGGCAAGCACCGGCTCAAATTAAGGAATGCAGCAGAGCATCCCAGACAGGAGAGCTCACACTCTCCAAATCAGCCTCCAAATATCAAGGAGCTGCAATAAAGCTCCTGGGTTATATCTAATTTCTGGTCAAAGGGCATAAAATGTTTTAAGCAATCCTCAATATATCAGTAAAATCACAACCCCACAGTTCATAGAACAGTGTCAACCAATCAGAGACGATCCAGAATCTGCCCAGAGCACAGCATCACTGGACCCCACAATCTGTGATGGAAACCCTTGAATCACCTGCAGAGCCCCCCTGATACCCCGCTGCAATATGAGGCCATAACAGGGGCAGGCGGTGCGCTATAGAAATACTTGCAAAGAGCAACAAATTTATGGAAGGAATGTTAGAATTATTATTTCCTAGTCACTATCTCATGGATGACGAACTGATGTAGAACCACGCTTTGACCGAAAATATGTGTCTGTTTATGATTTTGTTTGATAACATGAGTCTAACAAGCTATCAAAGGTGTGCCTCCGCCAGACCTAAAAACAATTGCGGAAGCCGAAAATATGGGCTTGTGCAACAGGCTTCTCCAGTACACCAGCCTCAACTCCTCTCCGCTGAACCACGCATGCGCACTCGCTTGTACTAGGCGTCTATTTCCAGAGGTCCCTGGGGATGCTGCGCTGATTTAAACACACTATTTATAGCGATAAAGTTTGTTGCCTTGTGTTTTTTATGCTCATGAGCAGGTTGCTGGCGAGCGGCGCGTTAGCGAAGGAAGAGTGGCCGCCCCCCTGCTGTGCTTATGTGCCTTGTGATGCAGAGTTTTCTATTAGAAGCCTTGGCGGGCAGTCCGCGGCTCCGTTAATTACATTCCTCGCGCTTTCCTCCCCCCGTGCATAGCTATGGAGCAAATGAAAGAGGCAGGCGGACAGCTCGCGGCCTCCGCGGGGCGCGGGGCCGCGGGCCCGTTCAAAGGGCTTAAGTGCAGAATACTGGAGAGAGGCCAAAATGTCTCCATTAGGCCTTTTCATATAAAATACGGCCGCCAAATTAAGCAAAATGTCATGAATATATAATTAATTGCATTTACCATCACGAGAGAAAGCGAGAAGGTGGGTAGTAATTCGTTCAACGTAGGTATGGCATGATACGCGCTTTGTAGCTCCACAATACAGTTTGAAGCGCTATACAAATGCTATAATTAATACAATTAATTCCAAAAGACGACATAAAGTGGCCATTAAGAGAAAGGTGGAAACTAAACATTTGTCAAAAATTGGCGGATGCCCTTTCCATCTGCCTCTTGGTTCAACCACCTCAATTGGAGGTAGAGGTGATGTAGGTGTCTGGACAGCAGGAAGACCCTTGTCAGAGACCCGACACCTACGCATAGGGCATGTTACACCTGCTGGCAGTCACAGCTGCTCCCACAAAGCAGTAGTGGGGTGGGGAAGGGGGTAGGTGGCAATGGAAGGGGAAAACCCTCCAAAAAAAAAAAAAGATCACTTACCTGCTGGCCGGCCAGCGGGCGGTCACCGCCTCTCTTCCATCCTCTCCGTCTTCTTACTGCCTGCTGTTCGAACCGGAAGCAGGATGGACTCCCCTAAGCCAATCACAACGCTGCATTGCAGCATTGTGATTGGTCTGAGCGCCGTGGTGCGGCGCTCAGACAGGTAACGGGAGCCTCGGCATGTTCTCCACCCAGGCTGTAATTGTGCATGAATGTTTGACCGGCCCAAAAAGGCTAGGAGAGTGCCCCACTCCTTGCCCCGCCCCACAAAACTGCCCCAGCACAGAAAAATAAAATAATAATAACATTGCGCTATTTTAATTTAATTTTTTCCTTTTTTTGCCGTGCTGAAAGGCGGTGGAGCGACGCTTCTCCGCCTTAGCGAAGGAGCCGCTCCTGCCTGCTGGCAATTGTTCTGTCCTGATTCACAATGTCAAGAACATAGAGTCTGAAAAGAAAAGCATCCTAAATCCAGCTCCCCTTCATGCTGCCAAAAATCCTTCCAGCACATCAGGGTCATGACCTCCACATAGACGGTCTCAGAACTGCCACACACAGTGCTATCATGTGGCACACGATTTCCACTCCCTTCACACGGTCACCCGCCAAGTAGCCAATGTCACACTATGGCAGGGAAACCGAGCTACAAACCGCAGCAAAGAGGGGCTATCCAGTTCCTCTTTTGAGGCGTTGAACAGCTGATGTCTATAGAAGGGTGTGATAACACGCCAAGACATCGCCACCAGCCTCAGCAAACAACTTTGGGGCAGATTTACAAGCCCCTTGCAACACTTTTACGCCGCCGTTGTATCACTTTTGTGATGCAGCAGCGGCATAAACAATGCGCCACTATCCAACATATTTACAACGTGACAAATCTAGTTAGATGTGTCACGTTGTAAAGCCCTGTGCTACATTATACCTGCGTCAGGTATAATGTATGCAGGGTGGGCGTTCCGACTCAAGGAACCCCTGTAAAAATGACGCAGTGAAATCTACAAGATTTCACGGAGTCACTTTTACGTCCCCGCTGTGTCAAATCCTTACACCTGCTTGAAGCAGGTGTGAGGAGTGACACAGCATATTAGTTATAGGGCACCTCTGAGAAGTGCTGGAGTTGCATCGTGCTTGCGGCACATATCCAGCACTGCGTCACCCTTATGCCGACTGATGCGTCACGCATCTGTCTATCCTTGCGCCATGGTGCACTGTATTGTTAATGTGGCGCATTCACAGAGGCGCAAGAGTTTTGCATGGTGGCGCAGGGAAAGTGACGCATCTCTACAGATGCGTCACTTTCTTGTAAAGCTGCCCCAATGTTTGGAAGAGAACGAGGGGGTTTGGTGGGGTGGGATGTGGCAAAAGTACCCCTTGGGCAGTTCTCAGCACAACACTCTGCCCTCTGCAAGGCCTCGCATTCTCCTCACACTGTGAAATTTTATTTTTGTAGTTGGCAGGTCTGTGGTCTGTCTTCTGAAAAACATAAGTGATTACAGGTCCACTGAGCTGCCATGTCGTGACACACCCATTGTCATGATTTTTGTTCCTCATGTAGTGGCACTCGCTGTAGGTATGGGAACATCTTTGATTTGAAAAACATTGACAAAACCACGCCTATCTCCAAAATTTGTGTGCTGGTGACATTCCTCATTTACTGTAAGCTAGCAAGCTCTCTATGGTAGTGTGGTGGAATTACCACCTCTAACGGGGTGACTGCTGAAAATTCCCCTTAACTTGAGTGTTCCGCCAGTGTTAGTACACCAGACCTTTACGGCTAGTCTACGTCCTTGGACGCCCGTGGGGCCTCCCTCAATCATCAAGAGGTGAGGAATATTTATTTTTTTATATTTATTTTTATTAAGTACAACAAGCAAGGCAAACACAATATACATAGCGCTTCGTTCACATGAGGTCAGGTAGACAGTACATCAAATAATAAGTAATCGTTGCAGGGAGGGAGGAGCATAAGGGAGAGACCATAAGCAGACGATATTACAAACAGTGAATGTGTGGTCAGGGGGAAAGTGGGATATCGATATCATCAACAGCAGGTGGTGTACATATGTCACCTCAAAACCTATTCCATTGCCCCCAGATTTTTCCCCTTTTCCTGGGACGGCCCCGGGCCAGATACACCGTTTTTTCCCGAAACATGCACCAATCCATGTTTTCCTTCCACATCTCAACCGTAGGCGGTCTTTGGGACCCCCACAGTTGTGTGATATCACGTTTAGCAATCATGGCCCCCAGGGTCGCCCACCGGGTCTGGGCCACGTTATAGTCTGTGGGTTCCCAGACGTTTAGCAAACAGCGTCTAGCCTTCGGTAGGAGGGGGGCGCCCGTATCTTCTTCCATTACATCATACACCCCGTTCCAATAAGAGACCACGTCAGGACATTCCCAGATAATATGTAGAAATGTCCCCACCAAACCACATCCCCGCTTACACAAACCCTCCTCGGAGAAGCCCATGTGAACCAGACGAGGGCCTGTGACGTACACCCTATGAAGGATCTTAAGCTGAACCAGCCGAAGTCGCACTGGGATCGCGACCTCCTTGGGAGAGGAAATCGCCGACTGCCAATCTTCATCATCTAATTCAAGACCGTCCCAGACCCAGAGTTCGCGCAAGGGCAACAGAAGATCCGATCTATCATTAATCAGCTTTTTATACACAAGGGAGATTGTATTATCCGGAACGTGGCCATCTAACAATCTATCCTCTAGCGGGGACGACTCGAGTATCGTCTCCCCCACCGGAAAGACAGACAACAAAGCATGGCAGACCTGAACATAGCAAAAATATTCCGAGTTCCCCAATTCAAACCCCTTCTTTAACGTATCAAACGATTTCACTTGTCCTTTGACCCATAGGTCTCCCACCTTGCTAATGCCAATGAGGTCCCATCTATCAAACCCTTTTGTCTTCCACAGAGTACCAAGCCTATCTGAGTCAAAAAGTGGGGTCGCTAAAGTCAGGCGGTCCTTCCAACCCATAGAAGCAGGTGCATCATGCCATACACAAACCGCCGTCCTAGTAGGCCCTGACAATAACCTGACCGCTGATTTCGAGTACATTGCCCTATAGTAATTGCCCCCCGACAGCAGCCATTTGTCCATAGCAAACGCGGGATTCAGTTCAGGACCATACATACCGTGATTAATGGCCCCCAACTGAGAGGCCCAATAAAATCGCTTGATTGTCGGGAGGGCGATACCCCCATCGTACCACAGGAGCGTTAGTTTGGACAGCGCAATGCGAGGTTGACCGTCCCATATCAATTTCCTCTGGAGACCCTCGATGTTACGAAAATACCTGGCAGGGACTATGTCAAGCGTATTTTGGAGGGCGTATAAGAAGCGAGGCAAAGACATCATCTTAAAAAGGGCCGTGCGTCCCAACGGCGAGAGCGGAAGCCTAAGCCATCCCGCGACATCCTGCCGCAATCGAGTTAAAGGGGGGAGAAGATTGAGCTCATACCGGGCTACAGGGTCTATGGAGACCCAAATACCCAGATATTTAAATCCCGTTTCTGTCACCTGTATGGGGCAGTTTCGCGGGAGGAATGGGACATCGCCAGAAAGAACATATAAATATGATTTTGCCCAATTAATAATTAAATCCGAGTTTCTACCGAAGGAGGCCAGGACATCACAGAAAACCATCAACGATTTCTTGGGTGAGGTGAGATATAGCAATATGTCGTCAGCATGGAGCGAAATGCGATCTTCATAATCAGTGGACCACCGAATACCCCTTATCGAGGGCTCCCAGCGGATCCAGGCGGCAAGGGGCTCCAGGGCCAGGGCAAACAGGAGCGGTGATAGGGGGCATCCCTGACGGGTACCACGCCCGAGGCTAAACGGTACCGAAACTCGACCATTCACTACAATCTGAGCAAGCGGGTCTTCATAGAGAAGCCGAACCCAACCGATAAAGCCGGGACCGAACCCAAATTTAGCTAATGCAGCCCACAAATAAGGCCACTCAATGGTGGCATCCAAGGACGCCAAGATGGCCGGCTCGCTCAATGTCCCAGCCCTCGCGAGAACGCCATGCAGATGCCTGAGATTCAATGCAGTGTTACGATGGGGAATAAAACCGGACTGATCTGGATGGACCAGGTCACTAATGACAGTGATCAAGCGATCGGCCAACACCTTTGCGAGAAGCTTAGGCTCAGCGTTCAAAAGAGATATAGGACGATATGACCCACACTTGTCCCTTGGTTTCCCTTCTTTATGTATAACAACAATCGTCGCAAGTCGCTGGTCTCGGGGAGGTGAGGTTTATTGATAGTGATTGTGAAACCTAGACATATGACAACACTAGAAATAGTTGTCTGGGTGGTGTGTGTTTATCGGTATGCAAGGAAAAAAGGCATGCTCAGTAAGATTTGAGGATGCGCATGTTCGAATCAGGGAAAGAATCACGGATATACCCAGAGATAATTGACTCTGATGACAATCCATTAGAATGTTGTCTGTAGGGAGGATATTTAGGGCCTGATTCTGATGCAGATTGGAAATCTTCCCGACCAAATCGGTTTGAAAATGGTTTCCAACCCACTCGGAACGGGAGAGTCCGACCAACGGAGTACAATGCATCAGGATGCCTCCAGATACAATTTGGTTGGACTCCCATTGACTTCAATGGGAGCATTTGTTCCTAACTGCATCATAATTGGGCCCTAGGTCGGGATGACACGTTCCCGATCCGATTTGGAAGGAGCAAATGCCATAAGGAGGCCTTCCTAACCGCATCGGAATCAGGCCCTAGGTGGGAATGCTTCCCTAACCGCATCAGTATCAGGCCCTATGTAGGGAAAGTGACCAGTGCACCATGTATGTTTTATGTCCTTTTATACAAATTTAGACAATGGCAATACAATTTATTCCACCAGGAACTACTGTTAAATGTGATGAGAATATTTCTTACTGTATTGTGAATTTATGATACAATACTTTCTAGGCACACTTATTGATTTTTGTGTTTTATCACGCAGGTGTTTTTATTGGCTCCAGTGTAAATCTGTTTGTCTTTGAGAGTTACAATTTTAGTCTTGATAAAGATGGTGTTATAAGGCTTCCATCGAAATGCGCCGACACCCTTTAAGAAAAACACAATCCGTGAAGATACTGGGATGATTGAGTACTTATCAACATTATATTACCGGGTTTCAGCTCGAAAAATTAAGTAATCATGGACGTGTGCTATTTTAATGACATTTTGTTTTGTCTGTTATATGTACCCTCTTTTTGAACCTACAATGTGTTTTTATGTTCTAGTAAAGAAAGAGTTTTAATGTGTTTATAATATGCTGAACCAATTACAGATGCGAGTAGAAAAAATTGCAAAATTTACTATTCACACACTTTGAGATTTGTTTATTTTATGAAAAAAAAATTTAAACAATAAATAGATTTATACTTTTTCATAAAAACTTTGTTTATATTGTTAACCTGGCGTGTTTGGCTATACTTCCCGTGTGCGTATGATGTGAGGTTGAATGAATGAGACCTAGATGTACTTTAGCACATATAGCCAACATCATTTAAGTTCTTACAAACAGTCCAAAGGAAATCTCTTTTGTGATACAATTGTACAGTACCCTATTCTTTTGGCGTAAAGGGGTCCCTCTTAAATTTTTCGCAAGTAGTGGAACTCTACCAAAGAGGATTCATCTGTAATGAGAGGAGCCGTTGTAGGAAGGAAACTAATTGCAGAAAATCCACCAAAGTCCATCACTGGTGATGGAAAGTCAACCACCTAATGTGGCAATGAAAATGTATGTCCGGAGTCAGGCATTTTCCTGTAATGGCGATGGACCTTTGCTTTACAGGGGACCGTCAGGCTTTCCAGAATGTCCTCAGGAACTAGCCACACCGATGACTTTAGACATGAAATTCTTTCATCAGCACTCTTCGAACAAATCACACTCAGGGCCCCTCAAAGGACCACACACCCAGGGAACACCAACACCCAAGCTAACACCCAGCACCAAGCGATTGAGGCAACTTTGTTAAGTGGAGTTGGGGATGCCTGGTCACAACGTTATTGCCTGGGAGGGGGGACTACACCTCCCAAGCTCCTCTGTGGCTCACATTGCTATTCAGGAGGAGGAGGTGGTGAGTGGACCTCCCACAGCCCTGTGTAGTGCCACTTGTATTCCAGTCTGGAGCATCTGGACAGAATTGGGAGGACTACACCTGCCCGGCTCCTTTGTGGGCAACACGAGGAGCTGGGTGGACCTCCTAGAGAGCTTTATAGCATGATCGTCAATCATGCTGTGAGCAATGCCCACAGCCATGCCGGGGCAGTGCCCAGATTAACACAGACCTAGACTGTGCCTATTACCGGCTGGGGCTGGTCCCTCGCTGATCCCCGCTTGCCAGTGAAAATACAATTTCTTACATCAATAGGAAAAGTAATTTCACTTCTTCAACGGGTAAGAAATCCACTCCGACTACTTCAATTGCGAACTTTCTTTCGAGTGCAATGAGCGCCCAAAAAGAAGAGATTGACCCTGTAGAATTGAGACTGGTAACTTTCATCGACTCTCGCTGGGGAATTTGTTTCTGTACCAGAAAAAAGTGACCGCCCCTGAGGCCCTGTTTGGTGCATGTCACAATCCATGTGTTTCCAACAACACTGAAAGGAATCGTGGTGGATGTTCATGCAACGTATCATGGTGAAACTCAAGCAAAGACCACAAGTTCTTCAGAGGGTCCTGAATTTCTAACATCACCCTCCACTACTTGTAAAACCTGAGAGTATTAGTAACTCTGCACTTTTACCTGCATATGTTAAAATAATGTTTAAAGGTTTATTTGACAATATTTGCACACAACTCACCACTGTTGAAGACTTAGGGGCCCATTAGGATGTAGGGCGGATCACCACCGCCTGTGTGGCGGTAGCGATCCGCCCGAGATCTTTCCCAGCCTGCCACCCATTTCCCCCCGCCATATTACAATGGCGGGGGGACTGCGGCGGACGGAAAGACCGTCTGCCGCTTTTTTGCCCGGTCCAAAAGTTGACCGGGCGGAAAAGAGTTTAATATGGTGGCGGTGTCTGTCAGACACCGCCAGCCATAGTATCATGGGGCGGAAATATGCCTTTCCGTGGCGGCAAGGCATGCAGTAAATGCTTGCGGGGCCTGTTGCGGGCCCCCAGGGACTCGGGGGGGTGCACATGGGGGGTACCTATGGTACCCCCTGCAGTTCCATTCACAACATGCCTTCCTGGCATTGTGGCGGGCGGTGCTGAGTGCACCACCCAACACAATGACAGGAATGCAGGATGAGCCCGCCACTGTGGCGGGCGCATCCTAATTGCCCCCTCGGGACCCCCGCCCTTATGGCGGGCGGTCACATTTCCCGATAGGATGGTGGGCGGACAAAGTCCGCCCGCCATCCTAATGACCCCCTTAGTCTTAAAATTGGATAATCAGTCTAAGGAGCCTCTTTCAGTCACACCATGTGGAACTTGAGGTGTGAAGCAGTGCAGCCTTCTTTTTTTTTTTTTTTTTAAATTTTTGAAAACCTTTATTGTATTGATGCACACAGCTATTCAGCCTAACATCCCGGAGGCAAGGCAGCAAGGGCTCAGAATGGTAATAGTGCAAAACGATTCATATCAGGACAGTGCAGGTTATTTTGTGTTTTATATACAAACAGAAACGTAAACAGAGGCGCCCGAGGGCGCATAAAAGGCAATGGAAGGGAAAAGTGGCTATGAGTCAGTAGGAGGCGCCAGAGGCTAGAGAAGATTTAGAAAGGAGCTTAAGTAGGATGTAGGAAAAGGGGGGGGGGGGGAAGGAAGAACAGGAGAATCAGAACATGAGTAGCATAGCTGATGTCAACTTCTACGGTGACAGGCGTTCATCGCGAGGCATCGGCTCAGGTGGCAGACATAGATCACCTCTGTAAGCGTTCCAAGCCCCCCATACCTTATTCCATGTCTGAGGCCGCCCCCTGGCAGTATAAACAGTCTTTTCACGCAACATACACCAATCCATGTTGGCCTTCCATTGTACCACCAGGGGGGCCGCGTTGGATCCCCATTTCTGCGCAATGTCTCGCTTAGCGACCATGTTACCCAGTGTAGCCCATCGGGTCTGCGCCGTGCTGTAATCATTCGGCTCCCAGACATTGAGGAGGCATCTACGCGCCTCTGCAGCCAACTCCACCCCAGTCACCTCCCTCATCACTCGATGTACCCTCTCCCAATAAGGGGCAATAGCGGGGCATTCCCATAATATATGCATATAGGTGGCAAGGGCTCCGCAGCCACGACGACAAAGGCCATCTGGCGAGAAGCCCATACGCACAAGCCGGGGGCCGGTGACGTACACCCGGTGGAGGATTTTGAACTGGACCAGCCGCAGACGCGAGGATATGGCGACCTCCTTAGGGGAGGACACAGCACTCTGCCAGTCCTCGTCATCCAGCTCCAGACCATCGGCCACCCACTGCTCCCGCAAGCGCTGGAGGAGGTCGACCCGAACATTAATCAACTTCTTGTAGGACAGAGAGATGGCGCTATCCGGCATATGCCCGTCCAATACTCTGTCCTCCAAGGGAGAACTCTCAGGGATGTCACCCTCCTCCGGTCTGGCGGCGGCTATTGCATGTTTGAGCTGGGCATAACGGAAGAACTCTGTTCCACTCAGTTGGTATTCCAACTGCAACTGCGGGAAAGTCTTAGTTTCCCCCCTGGTCAGCATGTCCTCAACCCTCGAAATACCTATGAGGTCCCATTTTTTGAAACCCTTAGTGTGCCAGAGCTTGCCTAAAATGTCGGAATCAAATAGAGGGGTGAATTTCGTCAGTCTGCCCTGCCAACCCTGTATCTTATTGACCGTTCGCCACGTGTGGACCGCCGCCTTTGTCGGACCCGTGAGGCTCCGATCGAAGGATCTAGAATAGAGGGCGCGGTAGTAGTTGCCCCCTTGCAAAAGCCATCTATCCATTGCATAGCCCGGGCTGTCCACGGGACCGTAAAAACCATGGTTAATAGCGGTAAGCTGAGAAGCCCAGTAGTACCTCCGCACATCTGGTAACGCAATGCCCCCGTCGTACCATGGCATGGTAAGCTTCTGGACAGCGACACGAGGACGACCATCCCACAGCAGGGCACGTTGCAGACTCTCAACCTCCCTGAAATAACGAGCCGGGACAAGGTCCTGAGTATTCTGCAAGGCATACAGGAACCTGGGCAGGGACATCATTTTGAATAATGCCGCCCGGCCCAGGAGAGAGAGAGGGAGCTTACGCCAGCTCTCCACATCCCTTCGCAGCCGGTGGAGCGGGGGGAGTAGATTGTGGTCATACCTCGCTTTAGGGTTATTCGAGATGTAAATCCCCAAGTACTTGAAGCCTTGCCCGGCCAGTTGTATGTTGCAGCCTCTGGGGAGGCGCGGCGTGTCACCCTTGAGGATGTAGAGAGAGGATTTGGACCAGTTAATAATCAGGCCGGAGTAGCGCCCAAACAACCTGAGCACGTCACACGCCACAATAAGCGACTTGCAAGGGGAGGTGAGGTAGAGCAGGATATCGTCTGCGTATAGGGAGACCCTGTCCTCGAAACCCGGGGACCAGGAGATCCCATGTAAGTCAGGGTGCGAGCGTAGCCTTGCCGCGAGCGGTTCCAAAGCCAGCGCAAACAGGAGCGGAGACAAGGGGCAGCCCTGCCTGGTGCCGCGATGGAGCGCAAAGGGAGCAGACATGCGGCCGTTAACCGTGACAGCAGCCAGGGGGCTAGCATAAAGAAGTTGCACCCAGCCCAGGAAACCCGGTCCAAATCCAAGCTTTGTCAGCACCGCCCATAAATAGCTCCATTCCAGGGAGTCAAAGGCCATCGTGGCATCAAGGGAGGCAAGTACCGCTGGTTCCGTAAGGGCGTGCGCTCTGGCCATAACCCCGTGCAGGCGTCTCAGGTTAAGGGCAGTATTGCGGCGGGGAATAAAACCGGACTGGTCAGGGTGCACCAGGTCGCTTATAACCCCAACCAACCGATTGGCCAGCAATTTGGCCAGGATCTTGGGCTCAGCGTTAAGGAGAGAAATGGGGCGATAGGACCTACAAGCATCCCGCGGCTTACCTTCTTTATGGATAACCACTATGGTGGCCAGTCGCTGGTCCAAGGGAAGGACACCCTCTTCACGGGCACGGAGGAACATACCTCTCAAATAAGGGGAGACCACATCCGGCCGGATCTTGTACAGTTCAACCGGTAGGCCATTGGGTCCGGTTGCTTTGCCCGCACGCAGGGCGCGGATCGCTAGAGCAATCTCGTCCGCAGTGATGTCCCGGTCCATATCGGCACTGTCTTCTTCTGAGAGGCGAGGAAGGTCAATCGCCGAGAGGAATTCAGTTGAGTCGGCCTCGGAACGGTCCGAGCCGGAAGTATAAACACCCCGAAAATAGTCCGCAAAAGACTCGGCAATGGCACTCGGATCAGTGACCACCACTCCGTCTTCGCCCAGGATTTTCCGGGACCACCCGGCTTGCCATCTCCCGCCTGTCCAACCAGGCCAGCAGCTTACCAGCCTTATCTCCGACATCGTATATGCGGCCCTGCTGTTCTTTCGCTAAGACCAAGGCAGCGTTCGTGGCGAGATCATGATATTCCGACTGTTTCAGGGAGAGTTCATGCAGGAGGGAAGGGTCGGGCCCAGGGCATTTTCAGTAAAATATAGGTCGATGGCCTTGGCAAGGAGTGCTCGCGTGTTATGGTTGCGAAAATACCAGGGATTCACCGCAGCCGGACGGTTGGTCAGGGTGACACCGAAGTCAAAGGAGACCCACAACGGCGAGTGGTCGGAGACGCCCCTCGCCAGAAAACGTGCCTCGGAGATGGCATGTGTCTGCGCCGCCAGGGTGAGGACATAATCCAAGCGGGACAGGCTCCCATGGGCACCGGAGAGAAACGAAAATTGGCGGAGCGCAGGATGCAGTAACCGCCAACAGTCCACCAACCCCATGGAGTCAAGGAAGGTCGGCAGCCACATCTGGGAACCCGGGAGGTCTCTCGGTGGCTGGCGATCGAGAGTGCCAGAGCAGACTGAGTTGAAATCACCCCCTAGGATCAATAAGCCCGAAGGCAGGGACAAGATGGCGCTGCCAAGGTCCTGGAAGGTGCTAGATTGGAGGCCAGGGGGGACATAAATCGAGAGCAGAGCCAAGGGACGCCCCTCCCATCTTCCCGCCACAGCTGCGTAGCGTCCTCTATCATCAAGTAGCGTGACGTCTATTTCAAGAGGAAGGGACGCACGCACAAGGACGCCCGCCCCCCGGGAGCCCGAGGAGAACCCAGAGTGGGCAACCATTTTGTAACCCTTACGGTTCAGGGCCCTACAGGAGTTCCCCACCAAGTGCGTCTCTTGCAAAAGTACAACATCAGGCATGTGTCTCTTTATCAATTGGATCACCACCCCTCTCTTAACTCGGTCTCCTAGTCCATTGACATTCCAGCTAAGCACTTTCAACTTCCTACCCCCCATCACCCAACAAACCGCCCCACCCGACTCCAACCAACTCAATCGTCAAGTGTACAGTAAAACACACAGTCCATTGCCTCAAAGAAGAAAAAGAGATAGAACGAACAAACAATAAAACTTGCATAGTTGCACCCCCCACCCTGCACCCCTGCATGTGACTAAAAAGCCCCCCCAACCAGCAGTGTGCCTGTCGCCCCATAACTACTCTACAAGAAGACACCCAGAGGAGTGAGGAATCTCCGCGAACACCTCCCGCCACCCTCCATGTACTGATAGGAAAGATAGTACGGCATCACAAAGCTACATTCGACAATCCACTGAGGCAAGCAAGATAGACAAGGAATCACCCACTATAGAGCCAAGTCTCATAGGTCCGGCCCGCCAGCTGCGCCACCTTCATGGTCCTCCTGTGTTTCTCGGCGCGTCGGTAGAGTGTCCAGCCAGTCACTAACATTCTCAGCAAAGTCAAAGAAAAGGGCACGACCTTCGTGCTCGATCCGGAGCTTAGCGGGGAACATCATGGAATACTTGAAGCCCAGGTCCCGTAGTCTTCGCTTCACCCCTGCATAGCTCTGGCGCTGTCGCTGAACCGTCCTGGTGAAATCTGGGTAGAAATGGACATCGGCATTCTGGAATTTAAGCGGTCCATGCCGTCTGGAAGCCTGTAGGACAGCGTCCCTGTCACGGAAATTGAGCAGCCGGGCTACAATAGGTCTGGGTGCCACGCCCGACTTCGGCGGGCCACCCGGCACTCGGTGGGCACGCTCCACCGAGAAAAAGTTGCTGAGGCCAGGCGGGGCCAGATGAGTCCTGATCAGGTCTTCAACGAGGAGGTCCGTAGCCGCCTCCTCCGAACCCTCCGGTACACCGACAATGCGGACGTTCTGCCGCCTGGCCCGGCTTTCAAAGTCATCCAGCCGTCTCTCGAAGTGCTCCGCCGTCCTCTGCAGATTACGGACTTCAGTTTGCAAGTCCGAGACGTCTCCCGTCAGGCTGGACGTCTTGATGTCCAAATTTTTGACCCGATCATTAGTTTTGCCCAGGTCGGCTCTAATGAGGGACAGATCAACGGCCATGCCATCCACCTTATGTGTGAGAACTTCATGCTGTTGCTGCATGTCCGCCCGGAAGTTTGTAATGGCTCCCAAAATGTCGCTCAGAGTGGGCTCAGAGCCGCCCGGCGAGCCCGAATGCGGGATGTCCTTGGCAGAGGACCCAGTGATAGGTGGCGTCTTCGGTTGAGTATAGCGCTCAATCCTATTCTGCTGCTGTTGCGATTTGCCGCGGACGCCTCTGTTCGACAGCTTGTCGGGGTCCCCCTTGCCCGCCATGTTAGGTCCAAGAAGACAAAGGGCTATGCCAGGCAAGTCCAAGCCCAAAAAGTCGGAAATTTGTCCGGGGAGACCGTAGAATGCTGTCCCAGGTTCGCTGCGCTGTCCGGATAGCTCCGCTGTCCAGTACACCTCGCCGCTGGTGAAGGCAGGCAGGCACTCCGCAGATCGGCAGTGCGTAGCGGCGGAGTCCGCAAAGACAATGGCACTGAGCTGGCACGGAGCCCCACTCGACGTAGCTCAGCGTAGGAGACCCCGATTCGGGATTTGAAAACGGTTCTCGCCTCAGTGGGTCCTCAGCAACGAGTATCCACCCACGTGGATCAGGATTACGGGCAGGATAGTTGCGGAGGATCGGAAGGTCCGCGGAGCTCCGAGCTTACGCGGCCATCTTGGTTGCCCGCGAAGCTCCTCCCCCCAGTGCAGCCTTCTTGAGCAACGCAGAAGACATCAGCGAGTTCTTTGCGCGTGGCCTTCAGCCTCAACGTCAGGCACATAATGACCTTTTCTATTTCTGATACTGTTCTCTCTTCTCCTAGTCTGGCCAACTTGGATGGTACTTCCTCTGCACACCTTCTACCTCTAATTCATCTTCCTCCAGAAGTCACACCACATGATATTGTCTTGACCGATATCCCTTCTCTAGTTCAAAAATAAAGTTGTGGACTAGTTCAATATCCAATTGGGTGCGGGGGGGTAAACTTTACAAGGATATAAATATGGACAGAAGGGTGGGTTGGGTGGGTAATAGTGCTGGGGTTTGTATCATGGTCAATTTCAACAATTTCTCAGTGGTGTGTTTAGGGCCAGATGTACGACTATGTCATTTAATGACTTGAAAATTGTGCTCAATGGCTGGCCCTCCCAGATATTGTGGCCTGGTGGGCTCAGCAGACCTCCATGTCTGGGACTGCTTTTAAATAAAGGAAAACGGGATGCATTTAAAGAAGAAAAATGAAACGTTTTCATTTCATTTTTTAAGGGCAGGTAGTGGTCCCTGGGACAACTGCCTGCCGCTAAGCAATATTTTTCCCTGCATTCACAAAGGTGAAGGGGTCCCCTGGGGACGTTCATGCAATGTATCATGGTGAAACTCAAGCAAAGATCACAAGTTCTTCAGAAGGTCCTGAATTTCTAACATCACCCTCAGCTACTTGTATAACCTGAGAGTATTAATAACTCAGCACTTTTACCCTCATATGTTAAAATAATGTTTAAAGGTTTATTTGACAATATTTTCACACAACTCAGCACTGTTGAAGACATAGGGACTCATTAGGATGTCGGGCGGGTTGCCACCGCCCGCATGGTGGTGGTGATCCGCCCGAGTTCCGTACCCGCCCACCACCCATTTCCCCCCACCATATAACTATGGTAGGTGGGACCGTGGCGGACGGAAAGACAGTCCGCCGCTTTTCCACCCGGTCAACAAGTTGACCGGGCGGAAAACAGTTTAATATGGTGGCGGTGTCTGTCAGACACCGCCAGCCATATTATCATTGGGACGGAAACATGCCTTTCTGTGGCGGCAATGCTGCCACGGAAAGGCATGTGGTAGGGCCCGTTGCGGGCCCCCAGTGACTCTGGGGGGTGGGGGGTGCACATGGGGGGTACCTATGGTACCCCCCTTCAGTTCCATGCACAACATGGCTTCCTGGCATTGTGGAGGGCGGTGCGGAGTGCACCGCCCACCACAATGACAGGAATGCAGGATGTGCCCCCCACTGTGGCGGGCGCATCCTAATTGCCCCCACGGGACCCCTGCCCTTATGACGGGGGGTCTCATTTCCCGATAGGCTGGCGGGCGGACAAATTTCTCCCGCCATCCAATGACCCCCTTAGTCTTATAATTGGGTAATCTGTCCCTTCTTAATAGCGACTCCCAATTCCTATTTAGCGAGTCGCAAAAAATTGTACCGTCCTAAATAGGCATTGTACAAGGCCCTATTAGAATTTGCATGCACAAACGGGTCGCAAACCTGTTTGCGCATATAAAATAGGATTGTACATCAGGCCGTTAGTGCTTTACATGTTAGCCAACTGTCATGCCAATGTAGTAAGATCAAAGTAATGCCCCTGGGCTTTTTTATATGATCTAACCCATCTACTCTCCCTCTTTATCCTACTACAACCACCAACAGGCTTGCACCATCAAAAAATTAGGTCACCTTTAATCCTGATCCTGCATCTTTCACAATTTCTCCTAGTTTTACAGATCACGTAAACTTCCGGTCCTGGAATATTGCAGAGCAGAATAGATGATCATGATTGGTTTTCATTTTTAGATGATTTAATATCATTCTGTTGCAAGAAAGATAGGCTACGTCTACTCCATTTATAGATGGTTATACTACTTATCCTACCCCAACCGCTCACTCATGCTTCGGTCTGGCCTACTATTTTCATGCCTGTAACCTTAAATTGCAAAGTAGTAGCATTGGTAACCAACTCACCAAACATGCAACCAGGATTGATCACTTTTAGAACCACAAACAAAATTTGGCGGTTAACTTTTCCAACATCTTTGATAAGCACAATTAAACATTTTGTCACTTGTCTAGTTTATTGTGGACTCAGGAGATCAAATATACTATATTCTTCTGGCAGGGGATTTCAACTTGCACTGGTGTTCTGAAGTTAGTTTATGTTTTCGGAGTCTTTTTGATAACTTTGCTGATTCATTTTACACTTTAAGCACGACCCTTAAGGACGTGCTCTGAACGACCTGATTTTCACACCTTTTTTTAACATCTCCTAGAATTGAATCCAATAAAGACAAAGGATTACGATTAAAGTGCTGTTCAATTAACTCAGAACAACGCATAAGTTATTTAGGCACCCAAAGGTTACATGATTTCTCTTGCTGTGTGGATGTCCAAGCAGATTCATCTTCTATTTTGCCGCCCTTTGCCAAAATTTGTTGCCATTTACAGAATCCCTTACCGTCACTTGTAGGCGGAATCCGGTTAAGGTTTTCAAGTGGTTTGATAAATCCTGTATGAAGGGATATTATCATTTTATGGATGCTTTAAACCAAAACCCTTGCAATGACATTTCTTGAAGTAGCTGCTTGTAGAACTGTCTATAACAATTCTTTAGATGCAAGGAAATCCACCTTAAGTCTGGATGCTTGAGATAACTTGCAAAAGGCGTGTGCCACCAATGAACATGTCACCTTCTAGAAGATTATTAATTTCACTTTTCTTGGGAATAACTCCAATTCAGACACAAACGAACTTATACAGGCCGATATTTCGGTATCTCACTTTAAAATGATCTATTCTGTATCTTGGGCCACAAAAGCAAGTGATTTACCAAATATTTCTATATTTTTAAATCCTATTGTCTTAGATGTTTAAGTAGTTAAAGTAAAGTTGCAAAACATTGAAGTTAAAAGGGTAAGGCCCCAGGTCCCCATGGAGACCCTATGGATCTTTAAATGTGAGTTTATTGGTTGCTTATTATAAATGTCCTTAGGCAGGCCTGTAGTTCCAACCTCCCTGAGTCTTAGTGCACCTGTTTTAACGACGAGTGCTAAGGATGACCCGATGCTATTTGCCTATTTCTCCCATTGACTGAGAACGTTACCTGGAGAGTTATTATGAATTGAGGGGCTGATTCACAGAACTAACTTAAGACAAAATCCTAAACTTACTACTTTTGGTATTCACAGAAGGCCTTTAGTAGTAGTAAAGTTAGGATTTTGTCTTAAATTTGACTTAAGACAAACTTAAGACAGACTTAACACAGACTTAACACAGACTTAAGAAAGACGTAAGACAAACTTAAGACAAAATCCTAACTTTGCTACTACTAAATGCCTTCTCTGAATTCCAAAAGTAGTACGTTTAGGATTTTGTCTTGTTAGTTCTGTGAATCGGGCCCAGACTGTTTCCACGTCCTAATGTGTAGTTATTGTTGAATATGTACACAGTGGCTAAACAAGGAGCTATTCATCTCGCTTTAATGGATCTGTGCTTTGCTTTTGTCTTCGTATAGTACAAGGGGAACCCCAGAAATTATTAAGGAGGGGTAGCAGTAATATTTCAAATCAGAGTGGGCCCTATGATAATAGTAATATTGTGAGGAGTGGGAGATGGCACTTGCGTATGTTAAGTGAGTGTCACGCAATGCCTGCCTGAAGTTCACACACTTACCTACACCGGGCCTACCGCACACCTCACTGAGAGCATAGGATGTTCCCACACTTGTCGCCCGAATGCCCACGTTGTAGACACCACTATGCAACATTTCCCCATGTGGTGTGAGGATGCTGGGGACCACCTCAAGGCAGAGGGTGAAGCGCCCAGTCATTGGTGACACCATTGGGTCATCTGGCCTTCCCCCTTTCATCCCCCACTCTGAAACAACTCCTGCAGCATCATCAAACTGATATGGCCGCTCAGCAAAAGAGGTGTTGCTCCCACTGCAAAAGTTCTTTGTTGAGGTTGAATTATCGTTAATATGTCTGGATATCTTTCCCAACACCCACAGGTACCTGGTCTCCTGCAGGGCACACTAGGTGCAGTTCATTAAAACTGATGGGCACAGCCGGTATGGGAGATGACAGGTGCAGTTCATTGGTACTGATGGGCACAACTGGTATAGGAACACTAGGTGCCATTCATTGGTACTGACGGGCACAGCCAGTCTGGGCACACTAGATGCCGTTCATTGGTACTGATGGGCACAGCCGGTATGGGCACACCAGATGCCACTCATTGGTACTGACAGGCACAGCCAATATGGGCACACTAGATGCCGTTCATTGGTACTGACGGGCACAGCCGGTATGGGAAAACTAGGTGCCGTTCATTGGTACTGACGGGCACAGCCAGTATGGGCACACTAGATGCCGTTCATTGGTACTGATGGGCACAGCCGGTATGGGCACACCAGATGCCACTCATTGGTACTGATGGGCACAGCCAGTATGGGCACACTAGATGCCATTCATTGGTACTGACGGGCACAGCCTGTTTGGGCACACTAGGTGCAGTTCATTGGTACTGATGGGCACAGCCGGTATGGGCACACTAGATGCCTTTCATTTGAATTGATGGGCACAGCCGGTATGGGCACACTAGATGCCATTCATTAAGGCTGACGGGCACAGCCAGTATGAGAACACTAGATGCCGTTCATTGGTACTGATGGGCACAGCTGGTATGGGCACACTAGATGCCATTCATTGGTACTGATGGGCACAACCGATATGGGAGATGATAGGTGTCGTTCATTGGTACTGATGGTACAGCCGGTATGGGCACACTAGATGCCTTTCATTGGTACTGACGGGTACAGCCGTATGGGCACACTAGATGCCTTTCCTTGGTACTGACGGGCACAGCCGGTATAAAAACACTAGGTGCCGTTCATTGGTACTGATGGGCACAGCCGGTATGGGCACACTAGATGCCGTTCATTGGTACTGACGGGCACAGACGGAATGGGCACACTAGATGCCTTTATTGGTACTGATGGGCACAGCCGGTATAGGAACACTAGGTGCCATTTATTGGTACTGATGGGCACAGCCGGTATGGGCACACTAGAAGCCTTTCATTGGTACTGATGGGCACAGCCGGTATGGGCACACTAGGTGCCATGTATTGGTACTGATGGGCACAGCCGGTATGGGCACACTAGAAGCCTTTCATTGGTACTGACTGACACAGCCGGTATAGGCACACTAGATGCCTTACATTGGTACTGACAGGCACAGCCGGTATGGGCACACTAGATGCCATTCATTGGTACTGATGGGCACAGCTGGTATAGGAACACTAGGTGCCGTTCATTGGTACTGACCGGCACAGCCGGTATGGGCACACTAGATGCCATTCATTGGTACTGATGGGCGCAGCAGATATGGGCACACTAGATGCCTTTCATTGGTACTGACGGGTACAGCCGTATGGGCACACTAGATGCCTTTCATTGGTACTGATGGGTACAGCCGGTATGGGCACACTAGATGCCGTTCATTGGTACTGACAGGCACAGCCGGTATGGGCACACTAGATGCCTTTCATTGGTACTGACGGGCACAGCCGGTATAAAAACACTAGGTGCCGTTCATTGGTACTGATGGGCACAGCCGGTATGGGCACACTAGATGCCGTTCATTGGTACTGACGGGCACAGACGGAATGGGCACACTAGATGCCTTTCATTGATACTGATGGGCACAACCGGTATAGGAACACTAGGTGCCATTCATTGGTACTGATGGGCACAGCCGGTATGGGCACACTAGAAGCCTTTCATTGGTACTGATTGACACAGCCGGTATAGGCACACTAGATGCCTTACATTGGTACTGACAGGCACAGCCGGTATGGGCACACTAGATGCCATTCATTGGTACTGATGGGCACAGCTGGTATAGGAACACTAGGTGCCGTTCATTGGTACTGACCGGCACAGCCGGTATGGGCACACTAGATGCCGTTCATTGGTACTGATGGGCACAACCGATATGGGAGATGATAGGTGTCGTTCATTGGTACTGACGGTACAGCCGGTATGGGCACACTAGATGCCTTTCATTGGTACTGACGGGTACAGCCGTATGGGCACACTAGATGCCTTTCATTGGTACTGACGGGTACAGCAGGTATGGGCACACTAGATGCCGTTCATTGGTACTGACAGGCACAGCCGGTATGGGCACACTAGATGCCTTTCATTGGTACTGACGGGCACAGCCGGTTATATAAACACTAGGTGCCGATCATTGGTACTGATGGGCACAGCTGGTATGGGCACACTAGATGCCGTTCATTGGTACTGGCGGGCACAGACGGAATGGGCACACTAGATGCCTTTCATTGGTACTGATGGGCACAGCCGGTATAGGAACACTAGGTGCCATTCATTGGTACTGATGGGCACAGCCGGTATGGGCACACTAGAAGCCTTTCATTGGTACTGACTGACACAGCTGGTATAGGCACACTAGATGCCTTACATTGGTACTGACAGGCACAGCCGGTATGGGCACACTAGATGCCATTCATTGGTACTGATGGGCACAGCTGGTATAGGAACACTAGGTGCCGTTCATTGGTACTGACCGGCACAGCCGGTATGGGCACACTAGATGCCGTTCATTGGTACTGATGGGCGCAGCAGATATGGGCACACTAGATGCCTTTCATTGGTACTGACAGGCACAGCTGGTATGGGCACACTAGGGGGCCGATTCACAGAAGTAACTTAAGACAAAATCCTAAACTTACTACTTTTGGTATTCACAGAAGTTAGGATTTTGTCTTAAGTTTGTCTTAAGACAGACTTAAGACAAAATCCTAACTTGAGTCTGTCTTAAGTCTGTCTTAAGTCTGTCTTAAGAGAAACTTAAGACAAAATCCTAACTTCTGTGAATACCAAAAGTAGTAAGTTTAGGATTTTGTCTTAAGTTACTTCTGTGAATCGGGCCCTAGATGCCTTTTATTGGTACTGACGGGCACAGCCGGTATGGGCACACTAGATGCCTTTCATTGGTACTGACGGGTACAGCCGGTATGGGCACATTAGATGCCTTTCATTGGTACTGACGGGTACAGCCGGTATGGGCGCACTAGGTGCCGTTCATTGGTACTGACGGGCACAGCCGGTATGGGCACACTAGGTACCGTTCATTGGTACTGACGGGCACAGCCGGTATGGGCACACTAGATGCCTTTCATTGGTACTGATGGGCACAGCTGGTATGGGCACACTAGGTGCCATTCATTGGTACTGACGGGCACAGCCGGTATCAGCACACTAGATGCCTTTCATTGGTACTGATGGTACAGCCGGTATGGGCACACTAGATGCCTTTCATTGGTACTGACGGGTACAGCCGGTATGGGCACATTAGATGCCTTTCATTGGTACTGACGGGTACAGCCGGTATGGGCGCACTAGGTGCCGTTCATTGGTACTGACGGGCACAGCCGGTATGGGCACACTAGGTACCGTTCATTGGTACTGACGGGCACAGCCGGTATGGGCACACTAGGTACCGTTCCGTGGTACTGATAGGCACAGCCGGTATGGGAGATGATAGGTGCCATACTTGCGTGGCACTACTTCTTAATGCGTGCCATGTTACTTTATGTGTAGCGGAGATAACTGTCAGTTTTGTTCATGGTGATGCTCTATGTATGAAAATGCAATGAAGATATTTTATGACAAAAATAGTAATATTGTGAGGTAAACAGATCGTATGTATTTAGACTTGTTTTTAATAAAAATTAGAACATAGAATGAAACAGGCAAAATCTCAGTGGAATTTGTATGGGGTGAGAAAACCCTACTCAGTGCTAAAACAATTGTGATATTTATGTGCAAAGTATAGATATTTATGTATCACAAGTTAAGAGTGCAGCTACGGCCCGCATGTCACAAATTATTAACATAAGCGTTTTAATGCAGTCACTACAACCAAGGTAAAGTTGGTAACGTTGTCTTCATTCAAAGCAGGGACTGCGCAGATGCCAATAGAGGAAAAGATCAAATCAACTGACACAGGTGAACTCAAAAGGTAAGTTCTAAGGGCCCGATTCAAAGAACTAACTTAAAACAAAATCCGAAACGTACTACTTTTGGTATTCACAGAAGTTAGGATTTTGTCTTAAGTTTGTCTTAAGACAGACTTAAGACAGACTTATGACAGACTTAAGTTAGGATTTTATCTTAAATCTGTCTTAAGACAAATTTAGGACAAAATCCTAACTACTGTGAATACCAAAAGTAGTAAGTTTAGGATTTTGTCTGAAGTTAGTTCTGTGAATCGGGCCCTAAGTTCTGTTGTGGAATGCACACGCGCAAGGGAACCATCAGAAGTGAGCACTCCACAACAGACAAACATCAGGAGTGAAACCACTACAATAAAGTTGGTTCTGATTTATAGGTTAATGGTACTTTGATCTATTACAAATGGAAAATCAAGATCAGGACGTAAATCTGTGCAGGCCAGAGAAGTTGCTATGGGAACGGGGAAACAACGAAAAGAACAGGAAAGAACAATTAAAAACATACAAATCGACAACTAAACATGAAAAATAAGCAATGTCTTTTGACATATTGAGGGTAAGTACGAAGGCAGAATTACTTACATATTGTTGAGATTACGATTACAGAATTAGAATTGCATCTGAATATAACAAGAAGAGGAAAGAACCGTCAGGAGAAGGTAAATAGATGATAAAGAAGGGTGGTATCTACCCTGGTAGGGTTGTGGAAATGGAACATTCTTACCGGTCAATTGTGGGACATCCTGTTTCTGTAGGTTCGAGACCAGTGGAAGGTCACAAGACCCTACCACTGTAGCACCTTCCACTGGGACTACGTGCAACACACCGCATAGTCACACCAATCCAACGAACCCATATGACACAGAGGGGGCAGGCTGCACCACCAATATTTATTATTTATTTATTTATTTGAGAGTTGTATATAGCGCTTGACAGACCCCAGGGTATCAGAGCGCTTTACAGACATGCGAGCAGAGGCCATGGCATGAATACTAGGATTCACGGTTGATGTAGTATATCCACAGGGAACAGAAAAACAGTGCAACATTATGTACGTATACCAAAAAGTATCAAATAATACAACATTATCCATCAGAGGCATTAGTGGCAGACCCAACGCCGAGTTGGGTCTGGCGACCGTATCGAATGATCCTGTTGGGGTATCACGCTCGGGAGCGGGTTAAAGACTAATGTTGTTGTCAACTCAGTCAGAAATACTTTATTTCCAAGAAATATATTCTTATAGAAATACTACAATGTGTCAGAGTTTGTGTGTGCATGCTAGATAGAAACTGAGTCACATAACAGAGTCCAACACAACACATCAGGCACCGCCGCAGAGACACATAGCAAACCATTTTTAGGTTGAGTCTAGCGGCAGAGCACATGCGCTCCTCGCTCTGCGAGGCATGCTGCAGAAGGGTATGCTGTGGAAGCCTCGTCCACTCTCCGCTCATATTTGTCATAGGCTTTGTGTCATTGTCCCTCAGAAATGCTGGCTTTTGATTGATTATGAGGCTTGTTAGTCCCGCCTTGGTACCGCCTTGTCTCCATCTATTAACGCCCATAAGGACTGGACCTTTTACTTGGCTTGTTACACAGTGGGCTTTATCTGATGGGTGAGCACTATATTGAAAATGGACACTGATGGGAACAATGGCGGCTGCAACGCCATGCGCTCTAAATTGTATGCTTTTTACTTTAATGAGCGCAGCGCCCGCTTTAGGGACACCACTCTCACTTTATTTTATTTTTTATATTTAACATTCATGTTGAGAGCGGCGTACATTTCTGGGACACTGCACTTTGTTTAATTTTTTTATTTTTTAAAACTTTCATAATGAGCGCGGTGCCCGCTTCAGGGACACCACCATCCCTTTTTTTTTTACTTTAAAACTGAGTGCGGCGCCACTTCAAGGACACTGCGCTCGGTTTCTTTTTTTTCTTTTTTTACTTTAACACTGAACGCGGCGCCCGCTTCAAGTTAAAAGTTTAAAACGCAACCATTTGCAATGCAGTAGGACTCGCATTTACGCAAATTTAAGCTATTGTCATTGTAAATGACAATGCCTTTTATTTATGTTTTGAAAAAGAAAAATAATAGGCATTGTCATTTACAATGCCAATAGCTTAAACTCGCGTAAATGCGAGACCTATTGCGTTGGAATAGGTGGTCTGGCTCACGAATGGATGCGCGCATTCCTGGCTAATAGACAATTCCAAGTTAATTGTCCTCCCTTTAAATCGGAAATTCCAGCACTCAGACATGGGGTGCCGCAGGGCTCAATATTGAGTCCCACTTTATTTAACCTGTACATGGCACCCCTGGCTAAGATAGCTGAGGCATATGGGGTCGAGATAGTGTCATATGCGGATGACACCCAGCTAATAGTGACACTATCTCGACCGCCCGAGGAAGCCTCAGCTATTTTCTCGGCATGCCTCAGCGACCTGGCCAGATGGATGAATACCAACTGCTTATGCCTAAATGCAAATAAAACTGAGCTTCCTGTGTTGGGGAAGACTCCATCCATCTGGTCGTCTGCATGGTGGCCATCTGAACTTGGCCCCATACCTAAACCCTCTGAGCAGGTGAAAAACCTAGGGGTCAGATTTGACTCTACCCTGTCTCTCGAACACCACACTAGAGGAATTGCAGGCAAATGTTATGGAATCCTTAAGACTCTACGCAAAACCCTGGACTCCCTCCCCGCAACTAATAGGAAAACTCTAATCCACTCTCTAGTTACACCCCATCTCGATTACAGCAACTCACTGTATATGGGCTTAAGTAAAAAAGGCCTACAGCGCCTGCAGTGCGTACAAAACGCAGCTGCCCGACTGGCACTTAATCTATCTAGAAGATCCTCAGGGAAACGTGCCTTAGTTACCCTTCACTGGTTACCCATACGTGAACGCATTACATTTAAAACAATGTGTATGACTCACCGTATTGCCCAAGGAAAAGGACCAATATACCATCAAAAACTACTGACCAAGTATCAACCCAAACGATTTTTAAGATCCCAAGGCAGTATGCTTTTTCAAGTGCCTAGAATCTACCGGACACGTATGGGCGGTAGATCCTTTAAATACTTGGCCAGTAAACAATGGAACTCACTACCCATTGAACTTAAAATGGAACCATCGGAAAAAATCTTTCGCCAAAAACTAAAAACATATCTATTTCCGAAAATATAACCCTTTTCCTTTAGGGCCCTTTCAGTTCTTCTCTCCCTAGCCTTCCCTGTTCAGCCCAGTCCTGTTCCATAAAGCGCGGGGACATACTGTTTCCTAGTGTAACCAGGTGCTATATAAAAGGCTTTTATTATTTATTATTATTATTGCAAATGCTTGTTTTGATTTGACTGTGCGCATGCGCCGTGTTTGCCAGAGTTGCTCCCGCCTTCGGCCAGGCCTCCAGAGCTGCAGATATCTGCAGTTCCATGCACTGTGACCATTTGTAGCACCTTGAGGCTGTGGTTTCTGTGGACTCTCAAGTGCTGAGAGGCCTGGCTCTCCTGGCTCTGAAGTGCCTTCACGAGGACGCCACGTGCCCGAGTTTGAGGGCTCGTCTCCTGTGCTCAGACTGCGAGCTATGCAAATGTTCCCTCCCGGAGGGGGTGCTCGTGTCAGCCGAGGGTGAGGTGACATTTAAGGATAATCTGCAGCTCTTCTGTGTATTTAGAAAGTTCAGCAACGTATAATTTTCTTGTCTTCCTTTCTCCCTGTACGAGTGAGCTGTAAATGTGTTGGATCGTAAGGCCCATGGATGCACCACCCCAAAGGAGGGAATTAAAGCTCAGTCAGGGGTCCTGGAGGTGGCGTCTTTGCTAATTTATTTGTTACTAGTTAAGGAAATTACCATCTGATGGTGTAGAGCCCCAAAGGAGACACGTACAATTAACAGAGTGCGCTTCTCAATAACGACATCAGGTAAGTGGGTGTTGTAGTTTCAGATGGAGTCAGGTGCGCGTTTTATGCTTAAACAGTGTTGTGTGCATTATCAGGGTGGGTCTTATAGTCTCAGGTGCAGTATTGTGTATATTATCAGGGTGAGCCTTGCAGTCTCAGATGCAGCCTCGTGTGCATTATCAGAGGGGCTCTTGTAGTCTCAGATGGAGTATCGTGTGCATTATCCGGGTGGGTTTGTAGGTGGAGTCTTGTGTGCATTATCAGGGTGGGTCTCGTAGTCTCAGATGCAGCCTCGTGTGCATTATCAGAGTGGGTTTGTAGGTGGAGTATCGTGTGCATCATGAGGGCGAATTGTAATCTCAGATAGGATCTCATGTACATCATGATGGGGTTGTAGACTAAGGGTGGGCGTAAAATCCGTTTCGCGGGCGAATTTGCGGATTTTCCGTGATTTCGCGATCCGCGAATCTCGCGAAATCGCGGTAAAATCCGCGAATCAGCGGGGACGAATTTTCAGCCAAGCAAGGGTTACAGCAGCAGGTGCAACAGTTGAACCTAATTTCTTTGTAACCTTTTACAAAAGGGTTACAAACAAATTAACTTCAACTTGGACACCTGCTGCTAATTGCTTCCTGGCGCCTCTTTGCCTACTTGCAACTATTCTCTGACCCTGCTCTGACCCTTGAAGCAGGGTCAGAGAATAGTTACAAGTAGGCAACGAGGCACCTGTCCAAGGAATTAAACCTCATCAGGAAGCACTTACAGATATAAAAAAACAGGAAGAAGGGAGAGGATGGCAAATACACCCATTTTGAGTTGTCAGGAGGGGTTAAACTAAAAGAGACCTTTACAGCACAATTTTCATATGCATTTTGCTAAAAATAAAAAGCTGTATGTTCTGTAGGGGCAACTCAGGAATCTGGCCCTTCAGAGATCCGGCCTCTCTTTCTTTCTCTCGTTCTCTCTCTCCCTCTCTCTTTCCCTCTCTTTCTCTCTCTTTCTATCTATCTATCTATCTATCTCTCTCTCCCTCTCCCATAAACGACTGCATGGGTAACTTCGCTATGCAAGCAGCTCGCGAAGACGCAAAAAGCCCTGCGAACACGCAAAAAACCCAGCGAACACGCAAAAAACCCCGCGAACACGCAAAAAAACAAAAATCCGCAAGTTCGCACAAATTCGCGAATTTTGCGGATCGCGAATTCGCAAATCCGCAAATTCGCGGATCGCGAATTCGCAAAATTCGCCCATGCTTATTGTAGACTCAGATGGAGTCCTCTTGGGGGTGTGGTCTCAGAGCGGGTCTCATGTACATCCTGAGGATGGGGGTTGCAGCCTCGTTTGATTGTCCTGCCCATTATATTTTGTTATGTTTCTTGGTACGGTATGCATTGTGCCAATGGCATGGCTTCAAAGTGCCAATTAGGTTCCATACCCTCTTGCTCTGATTATGAGGCGTCCCTCACAGACCTGAGCCTTATGCTGTATGTCAGGGATCCTAACTGTGGTGTAACATCAGCCCCCTGCAGCCCCTGCGGTGCGGGGGCATCACCAGCTGCAGGGGGCCCCCTCCTCACTGTGCACTAGCGGCAGGCCTCTGGCCTGAGAGCTCCTGACTGGGTCTGGAGCATGGGGACCCCCTACATGTACTTTGCAGGGGGGCACCCTCAAGTTTCGTATGCCACTGGGTCCTAGGTATTTAATGCCCCCTTTTTAGGTTTTGCCTGAGACAGCGTGCATGCGCTGCTGGTGAAACCTTTTGTTAACAAAAAAGCTTCCAATGGGCTTAGAGCCTGCCCAATACTTATCAATACTTACCAATGGTTGGCTTCCACGTCACTCTTGTTTCCTTGCTTCCTAATGGTCAGCACCTCCTGCTTCCCCCCTGGGCTTCAGTGTTTGACCCTGCTGTGGAGCATGGACCTGCTACAGTTTCTTGTTTGCGAACAGTGTCCTTTTACGCGGCACGCACGTGCAAATGTTCCCTCCCAAAGTACAGACAGGTACTTTTATTTTACTTTTTGTCATGCACCCAATAAGAGTACTTGGCACTCTACAGTCTGTCTCCGTCCCTCCTGTTGCTTGTCCCCCCTTCCCCATCCTGCTGTCCAGTGCTACTGCTTCCTTCCGCCTTTCCCACAGCTCCTTTGTGTTGTTTATACACCCACGTCCTCCTTCTGATTTCAGTTACTGTTCCCTCCTACCCAGCACCTACCTGGTATTGCTTTCCTGAGCTGCTAAGCAATAAGTATAAAAAAACATTGACAGCCAATATATCTCGTATGGGAAAAACTATTGGCTTTGCCAATGCTTGTTGATAACTAGATGTGTTATTAGTTTGCTGTGGTTAGCCGGATAATTAGAAGTGTTGAGGTTGTTGGGGGTGCGTTTGCTGGTGGTTGCCCTCCAGGAGCTAACACCATGGGAGTGGGGTTTGAAGGAGCACACGCAATGTGGTTAAGAGGGGAAACTGCAAAACAAATCTCAGGTTTCTTGCTTTCACATTTGTCAACCTCATCCCTGGACAACACCTTTAAGGTACCAAGGGTCTGGATCATGAATAAACGACACCAAGCCTTAATTCAGTAAAACTCCTGCTATCGAAAACACCTCCACTCAGACATCTTTGCATCCATAACCTCCTCATCTTCTTTCCAAACCACCATAATTCCAAAGCGTATCAAGAGTCATAGAAGGGCTAAGTCACATGTCTGGTCCATACCACACACTGGACACAGCCATATACACTGGGGAGGATGTGGCGCAGTGGACAGAGTTTCCTGGATACCGCAAAAACAACAGTTGATGGACAGAATACAGAACAATGTCATACATTCACTGCAGTACAGAGATCTGGGCCTAAATCCTTCGTTATTTTGCTCACCAAGCCACTCCAGTTCAGACATGGCCATATGCAAATCAGTTTTGACCCTGTGCCTCATGGGAACAGTCCAGCCCGAACTGCCAAACCATGTCTTCCCTGGACCGAAATCAAGCATCCTAGGACCGGTTTCTGGCTATCAGCCGTCTTCAGCCAGGATAGCTGGACTCCAATGGCGTGGAGAGCACGGGACTCAGAACTGCCGACTCAGGAGCTGGGGATCCAGGTTTGAGCTTTGGCGCAACATTTTGTGATTCTGGGCAAATCACGTATTCACCCTGTGCCCATGGGCAGTGCCTGGATACCCTCATGGGTGATAAACCGAGCTATATAAATCTGCTAACTCTAACTTTAACACTGAAGAACACGGATGGACCACAGAAGACATGCAATACAACATACTGCTTACACTATGACCGAGGAGGCGCTCTCCTGGGTGACCCGCACGCAGCTTTACGTCTAACTGTAGTTCTCCATGCTGGGTGTGTAGCAGCACACGCCAGTTGGCAGCATTGCTGCACCCTGGTCCTGCCTTCCACGCGCATGCACCTCATGGAGTTACACAAAAGTGTACACAGAAACAAAAACCACCACAAACATCAACCACCAACCAGAATTTACAGCTTTCTCATGCAACAACTAAGGTGATGGAGTACAGTTGTCTGCTGATTTTGTGTTCAGACAAGACAATCTTGATGTGCATCCTGGCAGTGTTGTCATCTGTGGTTTCGAACAGGGCACATCTCCTCCCTCGCCATTGGCTACAGATGTTTGACGCATCTGTAGTTTTGTGAAAGTCTTAAGCAGAGACATGAGCAGTCAGAGACAGCTGACGTGTTTTTTGCCTCTAAGGAGTGAGTACTGTGGAAGGGCTGGGCCTATTGTCCATACACCAATGGGCAGTTATACGTGTTAATTGCCCTCCCCCGTCATTATGCCCCGTTGCCTTTAATTCAGGACCAAAGTCAGGGCTATATCTTCCGGTGGGTGCCCTGCCCTCATAATAAATTAATGTTTGGGTTGGATCTGTGTCCACCTTGCCTGTGCCAGGTGTAAAATTCAATCGGAAGCACGGAATAAAAGGTAGCCTTTGTGAAATTATGTGTTCCCTAAGAGCATCTCCTTTAATGCATTGTAAGGTCGGGATCCCTTGGGCCGGGTGTCAATCTAACCAGCTATAATACATAAACCATTACATTTTAAAAACATGCTTTTTGCTCTTTCTGGTGGGAGGGAAATGGTTTTCACTCCTATTTTTCATTTGATCCACTGCTATTGCTACTTTTTCTATTTTTTATTTTATTATAATAATTTACAAAACAATAGACGAGCAGCATAATAACGCACATATCGAAAATTGTCAGAAGCATTAAATACTTTTATGTATAAAGCAAAAATTCTTGAAGACATAGTAAAACAATATTTAGATTTGTGTAGTACTGAATTTCTAAAAAATTCGATTTAAATATAATTGATATCATTACAAAAAATCAACGACTCTAAAAGTTTAAATTATGCGATGAATCTGATAAAATTACTTGTGACAGAATTGAGTATGTTTTACACATTAGAATTCAAGAAGAATGCAACTATCAGGGCAATTTAAAGAATTGAATCGAAAGCCACAATGGGGCTGATTTACTACAATTGTTTTGCAAGTTTGCATCACAAAAGTGATGCAAACTGGTGGAAGGGGTTTATTTAGGATTTGCTTTACAGTGCAAAACCTTTTTTTGCTGGAAATCAGTCTTTAAGTTGCACAAAGTAGCGTTAGTGCTGTTGTGTGTTAAGGGGCATTTCAAGGTGGTGCATGGGCATTCCCGCGCTACCACCCTGTTATTTTTATGCAAAGGCCTATATATTAACATTTTTAGACAGGGATTTGCACCCCCAAAAAACCTTCTTAAAGGCTGGCGTTAAAACGAAGAAATGCTTTTATTCCTCCAAACTTTTCTGACTTTGCTTTCGTGTTGAACTGTGCAGCAAACATCCAAAGAGGGAAAATTTAAGGTTTGCCTAAAGACGATATTTTGTACTGGAAGGCTAGGTTTCCAGTACAAAAACTATGTTAGACATGATACAAAGGTGTGTACATGCGCGAGGCGAGGCGGTAGGGAAAAGGAGCACCATATTTTAGTAGTTATGGTGCTGTCCTGCTATCCCACTTTCATGCAGTAATGTTTTCCAATATTGTTTGTAAAAAGATCATATGCGACCTTAAATAGAGCCTTGTCTTTCCATTCGGGGATCCAACCATGTGATAAAGTGTGACATCATCTGCACCATCAAAGTCCTTAATGTACATCATTTTAAATGCCACTGTATACTTTGGGAGCTGGCTGTCCAGCATAGATTGCGCAATATATTGAATACTGCGACTCTGTAATGAAGATATAACAGCCTCACAATTTTTTAAATCTAATTTTAGATTTCTAACTGCTCTTAAAATCTTTGGATGGACCCTACCAATGGATCTAGTCAGTGAAAATATTTTGACCATGATATTATGGTGAAAAAATAACAATAACATTACATAAAAAGTAAAAAATCAGTTCGCGCACATTTAACACTTTAGGCCATCCTTTTATGGTGTTCTATCATCAATCTTTTTTAGGGCTCGGACTCCTCCCCACTGAAAGTGGGAGGAGTTTCGAGATCCTAATGTTAAAGAAGAGAAAAAAGAAGTATCTCCTAGGGCTTTGGCGAGACAAATTCCACACATTCCTTAGCGTGTTGTGTCATCTGGCCAGTGATTCGTCTTCGTTGTGTTGTCGTTTTAATAGGCTTGAAGTGATAGGGTAAATGTAGTTTTGTTCCGCCATCTTGGGCATTTTTCGTTCGTGCTCGCGCAAAGAAGTACATTAATTATAATTAGGAGCTGTCAGGGTGGCCGTGTAATGCATTCCAGATAGTGTGCGCGCGTTCACCATCTAGCAGTGTGTTTGTCTGGCGCGCGTCCTCCTCACGTGCACACAGGCATAGACGCCGTGTGCGGCTCTTTCCTGCCGGCCCGGGGAGCTGCTCTGCCGCTCTCTGGCTCACCCCCCCGTCTCCCCGCCTGATTTAGACATCGGGCACACGTGTCCTTGCTTTTTCAACGGAAGCTGAAGAATCTGTGGAGGAATGGGTCGGGGGATTTTGTGCAACGACCTTAGTGCTCCAGGGCCCCGTGTTTTTCCTGCAGAAGGCATAACGCCATCCCTTCCCCGTGGATCAGGGGTGCTATCAGTCAGAATAAAAAGAGCGCGGAGTCCTCAAGTGACGGACGTGTACTTGGTAATCGGCTGCGCGATTATGCAAACGTTGTATTATCCGGTTTTGTGATGCAGTGCAGGAGAGGCTGAACATACAAATCTTTTACATCCCTTTCCAGCAGATAATGGATGCTTGAATGATCAAAGCAGAGGGAGACACAAACTCACAATTCAAAGCTCATAACTACCCTTGAGTTGTTTATTAGCCGCCACAGATGAGCCGGCAAACAAAAAGCCATTAAGCACCTATTATTTTAAAGCAGGGTGTGCGGTTTTCATCACTTTCTGTGGCTGAATTTTCACTCCCGAATCCTGTTGGAGATAATTAATTGCTTTCAGCTGAGAGCAGTAATAATGGAATAAATTATCCCCACACTTCTTGTCAGAGGACTAGTCACGCGCCAGCCTCCTTGTTAGAAGGGACTCGTAAGACAGGTGAGAAAAGAAATATGGTACAGTTGGCCAGCACTGTAACATTTTAAATGATGTCATTGACTCGGCAGTCAATCACGCGTCCTGCCTGGAGCACTCTTGTCTTATGATGAATAGCGTTCTCTTCTCAGGAATGTTGAAGTGGGTGGCTACACCTATCCCCCCCCCCCCCCCCCAATTTCATGTCGTCTAGCCCTGTTTCACACACAAGTGTATTTGCCTAAGTCACACTTAACGTGCAGGAAACGTGGAAAACGGTGCACAAATCCAGAGCACATTCACAAAGACAGGGGTGTCCTAGTTCTCCACGAGGAGAAGTCATTCGCTGAAGCTCTGCCCGTTTAAGTTTTAATTAGTGAGTGCAGAGATGTGAGTGCAGAGTAGTGAGTAGTGAGTAGAGTAGTGAGTAGAGTAGTGAGTAGAGTAGTGAGTAGAGTAGTAGAGTAGTGAGTAGTGAGTAGAGTAGTTAGTAGTGAGTGCAGAGTAGTGAGTAGTGAGTGCAGAGTAGTGAGTAGTGAGTGCAGAGTAGTGAGTTCAAAGTAGTGAGTGCAGAGATGTGAGTGCAGAGTAGTGAGTAGAGTAGTGAGTAGAGTAGTGAGTAGAGTAGTGAGTAGTGAGTGCAGAGATGTGAGTGCAGAGATGTGAGTGCAGAGTAGTGTGTAGAGTAGTGAGTAGTGAGTAGAGTAGTGAGTAGAGTAGTGAGTAGAGTAGAGAGTAGAGTAGTGAGTAGAGTAGTAGAGTAGTGAGTAGAGAGTAGAGTAGTGAGTAGTGAGTAGAGTAGTGAGTAGTGAGTGCAGAGTAGTGAGTAGGGTAGTGAGAAGTGAGTAGAGTAGTGAGTAGTGAGTGCAGAGTAGTGACTAGAGTAGTGAGTTGTGAGTGCAGAGTAGTGAGTAGAGTAGTGAGTAGTGAGTAGAGTAGTGAGTAGAGTAGTGAGTAGAGTAGTGAGTAGTGAGTAGAGTAGTGAGTAGTGAATAGAGTAGTGAGGTGAGTAGTGAGTAGTGAGTAGAGTAGTGAGGTGAGTAGAGTAGAGTAGTGAGTAAAGTAGTGAGTGCAGAGTAGTGAGTAGTGAGAAGAGAGTAGTGAGTAGTGTAGTGAGGTGAGTAGTGAGTAGTGAGTGCAGAGTAGTGAGTAGAGTAGTGAGTTGAGTAGTTAGTAGTGAGTAGAGTAGTGAGTAGAGTAGTGAGGTGAGTAGAGTAGAGTAGTGAGTAAAGTAGTGAGTGCAGAGTAATGAGTAGTGAGTAGAGTAGTGAGTAGAAAGTAGTGAGTAGAGTAGTGAGTAGTGAGTAGAGTAGTGAGTGGAGAGTAGTGAGTAGTGAGTAGTGAGTGCAGAGTAGTGAGTAGTGAGTAGACTAGTGAGTAGAGTAGTCAGTAGAGTAGTGAGTAGAGTAGTGAGTAGTGAGTAGAGTAGTGAGTAGAGTAGTGAGTGCAGAGTAGTGACTAGAGTAGTGAGTAGAGTAGTGAGTAGTGAGTGCAGAGTAGTGAGTAGTGAGTGCAGAGTAGTGAGTAGAGTAGAGTAGTGAGTAGTACATCACAGGCAGCAGCTGTGCAAGCATCTTACACTCACAAGGAGACCACAGGCAGCTGAGGTGCAAGCTTCTCCCACTCACAAGAAGGACATCACAAGCAGCAGCGGTGCAAGCTTCTCACACTCACAAGAACGACATCACAGGCAGCAGCAGTGCAAGCTTCTTACACTCACAAGGAGACCACAAGCAGCAGAGGTACAAGCTTCTCACACTCGCAAGAAATACATCACAAGCAGCAGTGGTGCAAGCTTCCCTTACACACTGACAGCAGGTACTGTGCCAAGGCAGCAGCAGCAACAGAGCAAGAGTCCCTTACAAAGAACAGGCACAGCACAGAGATGCACAATGCAATCTTCTCATACTCACAGGCAGCAGCGGTGCAAGCGGTGCAAGTTTCTCACACTCACAAGAAGGACATCACAGGCAGCAGCTGTGCAAGCTTCTTACACTCACAAGGAGACCACAGGCAGCTGAGGTGCAAGCTTCTCCCACTCACAAGAAGGACATCACAAGCAGCAGCGGTGCAAGCTTCTCACACTCACAAGAACGACATCACAGGCAGCAGCAGTGCAAGCGGTGCAAGTTTCTCACACTCACAAGAAGGACATCACAGGCAGCAGCTGTGCAAGCTTCTTACACTCACAAGGAGACCACAGGCAGCTGAGGTGCAAGCTTCTCCCACTCACAAGAAGGACATCACAAGCAGCAGCAGTGCAAGCTTCTTACACTCACAAGGAGACCACAAGCAGCAGAGGTACAAGCTTCTCACACTCGCAAGAAATACATCACAAGCAGCAGTGGTGCAAGCTTCCCTTACACACTGACAGCAGGTACTGTGCCAAGGCAGCAGCAGCAACAGAGCAAGAGTCCCTTACAAAGAACAGGCACAGCACAGAGATGCACAATGCAATCTTCTCATACTCACAGGCAGCAGCGGTGCAAGCGGTGCAAGTTTCTCACACTCACAAGAAGGACATCACAGGCAGCAGCTGTGCAAGCTTCTTACACTCACAAGGAGACCACAGGCAGCTGAGGTGCAAGCTTCTCCCACTCACAAGAAGGACATCACAAGCAGCAGCGGTGCAAGCTTCTCACACTCACAAGAACGACATCACAGGCAGCAGCAGTGCAAGCGGTGCAAGTTTCTCACACTCACAAGAAGGACATCACAGGCAGCAGCTGTGCAAGCTTCTTACACTCACAAGGAGACCACAGGCAGCTGAGGTGCAAGCTTCTCCCACTCACAAGAAGGACATCACAAGCAGCAGCGGTGCAAGCTTCTCACACTCACAAGAACGACATCACAGGCAGCAGCAGTGCAAGCTTCTTACACTCACAAGGAGACCACAAGCAGCAGAGGTACAAGCTTCTCACACTCGCAAGAAATACATCACAAGCAGCAGTGGTGCAAGCTTCCCTTACACACTCACAGCAGGTACTGTGCCAAGGCAGCAGCAGCAACAGAGCAAGAGTCCCTTACAAAGAACAGGCACAGCACAGAGATGCACAATGCAATCTTCTCATACTCACAGGCAGCAGCGGTGCAAGCTTCTCACACTCACGCGAAGGACATCACAGGCAGCAGCAGTGCAAGCTTCTTACACTCACAAGAAGGACATCACAGGCAGCAGCAGTGCAAGCTTCTTACACTCACAAGAAGGACATCACAGGCAGCAGCAGTGCAAGCTTCTTACACTCACAAGGAGACCACAGGCAGCTGAGGTGCAAGCTTCTCACACTCGCAAGAAGGACATCACAAACAGCAGCGGTGCAAGCTTCCCTTACACACTCACAGCAGGTACTGTGCCAAGGCAGCAGCAGCAACAGAGCAAGAGTCCCTTACAAAGAACAGGCACAGCACAGAGATGCTCAATGCAATCTTCTCATACTCACAGGCAGCAGCGGTGCAAGCTTCTCACACTCGCACGAAGGACATCACAGGCAGCAGCAGTGCAAGCTTCTTACACTCACAAGAAGGACATCACAGGCAGCAGCAGTGCAAGCTTCTTACACTCACAAGGAGACCACAGGCAGCTGAGGTGCAAGCTTCTCCCACTCACAAGGACATCACAAGCAGCAGTGGTGCAAGCTTCTCACACTCACAAGAACGACATCACAGGCAGCAGCAGTGCAATCTTCTTGCACTCACAAGGAGACCACAGGCAGCAGAGGTGCAAGCTCCTCACACTCACAAGAAGGACATCACAGGCAGTAACGGTGCAATATTCTCACACTCACAAGGAGATCACTGGCAGTACACACCACATGAACACACTCCATAACACATAGCAACAATACATTGGCATTTACAATGCCATTAGCTCAAACTCAAATAAATCCGAGCCCGATTGCATTTCTAATGCTTGTTTGTTACTGCTTCAAGGTTTTATTCTCCCGTCTTCAAAGTTGCACCGTTCCCACCTCCATCATCTGAAGTCTGAAGCTCACGGTATTGTCATCTGAGGGTTATTCTTCTGGAACATCTCACTGTCTGGATCCCCAATCACCCTTGACTCCAATCACAGTTGTATTGTTGTTGTGCAAAGCACGGAAATCCAACCAGGTCAGTTCTATCCTTCCTGACCTTCGCTGGTTCCCTCTTCGGGCCATGGTTTACTATAGACTCTGCCCTCCCCACACGGTGACCGCCCAACTTATTCTGATGAATTTCTGACCATCTCATGTTGATCCATGAACTTAATATATAAGGATTCTCCGCTTCCCGAGACCCCCGGAATCCAAGACCACTCTAGCCAGAAAGCTGTCCTTCACAGGACCATTAAGAACGGAATGGACCGTCCCACATAAAAACATAGGAAGCCTACACCTTTTTGCCTTTATAGGACACGTCAAAATGCATCTATTGAAGCAAGTCCTTTCCCAAGCCTAGTTTTATGAACGTCACCCACAAACATATTCCTTACAGTTGTATGTGCCTATTTGTTTTTTGCTTATGCATGAAGTTAACATTCACTGTCTCTTTTCATTGCTCTATCCTATAAACCCATTTCCCCTTCTCCTATTTTGATGTGTCTCTTCAATTAGTTTTCCATCATGTCTGGCAGCTCTCCTTTGTTCCTGCTACCTGTCTGCTGTTGCTCTTCAGAGCGCCCATTGGCTCCATACCACTAATGAAAAACATTAGTAGAGCCAATGGTATGCTTTTAAAAGAAAATACAACCCATACATATTGGCCTTTCCAGCACATGTTTGAGATAGCAAGGAAGGTGGGATGAGAGAGTAGGAAAAAAATACAGACAGCCTCCCTCCTTGTATTTCTATTTTTTGGGGAGGGAGCAAAATAACATTATAAACATCACATATTTCGTGCCTTTGATTGACAATAATCCTGGTTTGGGAATATGGATTACACTTGAAGACTGGTACGTCAATTGGTTGGAATGTCTCTGTGTTCTAGGATTCTGACACATCAAGGGAAGGCGGCAGAAGAAAACTTGGCGTTACACATTTGCATTGACCTTCTTTTGACAGCCCAACGTCACAACCAGATTTGGGGGAGCATTGCCTTTTTTGCACCTCTTAGACCACCAATGGAGGTGCTAGATGTTACTGATGCAAAAAGCTTTCTCTCTCCTACAGCTTGTCCTGGCTGCACAGAAATGTCTCCCAGTGCCATTGAGGGACTTCTCCCATTTCAGCAAAAGTTATTTCTGTGTCTCAAGCAGGCTTAATTTGAGCTGGTGGTTTCCGGTGCTGGCATCAGCATGTAATTGTCAACACCAGCGCTTTTAACAGTCTGCCACAAGGTGGCACTGTCTGGCTTATATAGATATTGACCCAACTGTCTTGAGGTCTAAGGATGATACTTGGTGCCTAACTGCATCCTCCAACATTATCTAATCATGCCTGAGTGAAAACCCTCATCTCGGAAACCCTAATAAGGGGACGGAGCCCCATCACTCACCAAGGTGACATGCTTCATCATCTGGGACCTCCTCCCGGCTGTAACCCCTAGTACAGCCGAGGGCTACAACCCCCTCACTGTGAGGGAGGAGGAGCACAGAGATGTTTCAAGGATCTCCTAGGATATACTAAAATCCAAAAGGTGATGAGCTGAGATGTACTGTTAGGTGATGGGCGCAGTGCTAAGAAAAGTGTAAAAAGTGAATTAAAACTGGCTACCAAGAGAATTTTTTTTTAATTAGATATCCCTTGGTGTCAGGGTTAAAAACAGTTCTTAGGCAGTTTTGGAAAAATAAACTGCAACTGTCTAGTCAACACTTCGAGCACACAACACAAAGACAGGAGCATTGCTGTTTTTGGATGATTGCAATCCCGTGGAAATGCAAATCAATCTGGCACAAAATCTGATACACAACTTCAGGAGGAGAGATGAGCACACAGGCCCAGGATAAGAGCATCTAAAGAGATAGCCCTCAGCTAAAGACATCTTCGTGTGGTTTATCAGCACGAGACCAAAGGAAAGCACAGCTCACTTCATAACTTCATGCAAGCAGAGACAGGACTGCTGTGCACGCTAAGATAAGAAGCCACTGGTCTCCCTCAGAACATAAATCTGCAAAGAGCACTGGCAAGTCACAGATCAGATGGACTCAAACATGTGGCACGTGACATCACAATGGATGCAGCAAATCCAGAGAAATGTCTCTGAAACAGGCGGCTTCCACTCCGGGGGCTTTTCACCGTGCCCACCTCGCATCACACAGCTTATTACGTCCCCTTTACGTCCAGAAAAAATGCACATACGTCAACAATCAGCAGGTTTGTGCCGCCTTTCTATGCCTCAAAGCAGACGCCTAACACCTCCCTGCCAGTGGCATGATGCTGCGTCCCGGACGCCACTGGGCGCTCCTGATGGACGCTCTGATGCAAAGGGCCTTTGAAGTCCTGTGAGTCACACTCTCGCGCACACAAAACAGCGCGCATGCGCGGATACACCGGCAGCCTCTCATGACGACCTACATTGACCAAACGTGGCGACGGCTGTTTGAGTAGACATTGTTTAAGTTGAGCACAGAGGTGATGTAGCAATCATGCACACATCATGCACACATGGTGAACCACGGGGAGGTGGGGGGGGGGGGGGCAAAGGGCACACGCAGGGGACGTGATGCAAGATTGCTTCATGCTACTCAATACTGCAATAACTGAACGACGTCCAGTCCTGGACCCTCACTGTCAGCACCTCCCGAGTCCAAATGTCACCACATCAATGGGGCAAGGCGCTGTGAGGCAGCACCATAGCACTAGCATTCCAGAAGTGTTAGGGGTCTGAGCAGGACAGTAGCAGTTCCGGGGATACATACATTGGTGTGATACAGACAGGTTAGTGCCATTATTGGCAACTTCCCCCACCCACAGTCTGAGCATGCGAGAATAAATAAATACACAAGACAACTTTTGTTATGGGAAAATATTGCTGCAGGTTTATTCCATACAAAAGTATGCAATATGGTGTTTTATCTTACGGCGACCAACCTATGCTGCCCCGCCCGCCCGCCTGATGAGCCAGCACTGTGGGTCACCCAGTCAATGCTACACCTTTTGGTGATCCTCCTCTGGATCACGTGACACGTTGGATCCTTATTACTCACGCCCTTTTCAGGGAGGAGCGTAGCAGAACAAGCCCCCAACCGGCGGAAGGACTAACCGTGTGCGGTCGCGGTTTTCCAGGACCCTGTCCTGAGGCTCCTGGGGGCATATTACCAAGGGTGGCGATATTGAATTATCGCCGGTTTAGCGGCCGTTTTCGTCCACTAAGCGCCGATAATTCTATTGCTTTATTACCAAGCTGTCGCTAGCTGATGCTAGCGACAGTTTTAGGCGATAGCGAGCGGTTTGGGGCCCGCTTTGCATGTCAGCGATATTTATCGCTAATGACATGCAAAGTGGGCGTTCCCAACCTGTTAGCGACTGAAACAGTTGCTAACCTCGCTATCTCCTATTACCAACACAGGCGTAGATATGGAAATATTCCCGCTATCGCCAAAAACTAACACCTGCTCTGACCAGTTCTTAGCCATGTTATCCAATGCGAGGTGGATAACATGGCTAAGAGCATTTGGTCGCTAATGCATGAATATCGCAGATTTTTCAGCGATATTCATGCATTTCGCATGATTTTATCGCTTTTGAGATAAACCTTGATAATGGCAAGATATCTCAGCGATAAAAATCGTCGAAGCGCGGCGATAAAATTATTGCCGCTAACCCTGCTTAGCGATAAATATAGCTATTTCTTGGTAATATGCAACCTGGTCTTTGGCTCTGGCACCCCTCTTGTGCCACGCAGAGGTACCCCTACTGTACCCGTCTGCTTCCAGATCGCCGTGTAACTCCGCCTGCAACACAAAAGAAAACATTAAAATGTTCTAAGCACCCTGCCGACCTGCCTGCACGCCGGGTAAGAGGTGGGTGGGAGACGGTGTGGCTGACGCAACAGAGGATGCCAGGAGGTGCGGGGGAAGCATATATATGCCCTCCCCTACCACTGCGCCCCGAAGTGATGCACGTAGCGCGGCACCGCAAGAGGACTCCTAACTGGAGTCCAACCAGTGGTGAGGGGTGTGTTAGTGCCCAAATGGCACTAAAGGGCCGCCCTTTTAGGGTGGCCCCCTATGGGGGCCGCAGGTAGCCGCAAATTCATGCATGATTCATACCAAAACCATGCCTGCTCACCGTGGCTCTAGTTCCAGTTGGACATCACCACAAACAGTGTGACCTCCGCAAACATGGAAGAGAGAGTATGGTCAGTTGAAGGTCACACAGAGTAGGAGACATTCCACCAGAAGAACTACTGTGTGAGTAGTTATGGAAGGTGGGAGGAGTTTGCAGCTGTCACAGAACGCACAGAGGAGGGGGTGAAGAAAGTATGGACACATGGCTTCACTGGGTGAGCAAGCACCTCCCAGGATGTGTTACCGAGAACAACCTATTTTGCAGACTCCCAGCGGGAAAGGAGACAGTTTTGACTGACAGGCATGAGCTGCTTGTGAGACATTCCTCTTGATATAATGTTATGTTACATGGTTTAATTAAGCGCTCATTCACCGGAGAGGTTCCTTGGCACGGGGCAACAGAAGGCAGCATATGGCTAGAGATGGTTTAATCATCTTGATGAAGAGACTGGGCCACAATCTCATGTATATATTGTATTGTATTGTATTGTATTGTAATTGCATTTATATAGCGCTTACTAACCCTGACGAGGCGTCAAAGCGCTTTTTCGGCGGGCAGCACGCTACTCCGGGACCCATGAATGTGGCATTTACACAACAGGCTGCTGGTGTAAAACATAAGCCACCTCCTTTAGTTCTTCTGGACTCCGCCTTTGCAATTCCATTGCCATTTCATCAGCTGTGTGTGGCCCTCGCTGCCATTTGCATCCAACAGGGCTCCCTCTCATTGGTGCTCAGTGATGCTCTGACGTCAAGGATGCCTCCTCCTGCTGCACCTCTCCCCTTCCCAATCCTGGTGATTTACTAGTACAAGCTACTAAATTCTACCTTCATGCTGCAAGCTTCCTATTGGTTGGTTCAAGCCTGGCTCCAATCACCTGGCCTCCAATAAGAGATTATGTCCTTACAGGTGTCCATACTCCCCTAACATGTGTTTCAGTGTCATGTTCCTCACTGCAGATCTGAGTGTGGTTTGTGCATCTGCCCAGGTTGTCCCTCAAGCACATGTCTGTCCTCTGATGGATCCAAACCCACATGCCCTCCACTACCCAGCATGCACTGCTCTCCAGCTCCACCATAAATATTCCTCAGGTTGCCGTCTCCCATGTTTACTAGCTCCTCATCAGAAATGCCTGCCTCCTTTGCACTCTGTAGCCCTCCATCATCAGATGATACGGATGCGTCTACTGCATTTGTCCTGGCTGCTAAAGTTACACTGGCCAGCAGCCCTTATGCAGGCCCGGACAGATGCAGATGTTGGGAACGCTATCAGAAATGGCTCCAGAGTAAGAGGTGACTTGAAGACATGTGCCCTGTCACTTGTCAAGAGAGGAAATACTGCCTTATGTGGCCTTCACTCTTAGTATGTAGTGCTTGTTGAAAGTAGAACTGTGTAATGGTCATTGAAATGATTGATGTGAGGCCAGGCATCATTTCAATGCTCTCTACACATGTCATTATTGGCACTTGCACATGTCATTATTGACGGTGGCGCACTGTCTTGATATCATATCAAGACACCATCAGTCACATGACATGCAGAGAATAGTAAGGGCAGTGTTCCACGTAGAAAATAATGTAAAGAATATTTGCTTTGCTAATGCATGGACATAATTATGTGCCAAAAGAGATGTTTACAGTTCATTATTGGAAAATATGAACATATGCGGCCTTGAATAATGTCCCTTGTCTTTTTATTGTATCTTTTTATTGTCTCATTGTACATTTGATTGCTAGCTTCTATAAATAGCTGAAGCCTTGAGTCCTGAAGATGACCCTCGTTCACTTTATGACGCATGGGGTCGAAACGTCAACTGCTGTATACTGACGGATTCTGAATTTCCTCTTATTAGCACACTGCATTGGCAATTGTTGTTTGAACCTTTCAAAAATTATGTGTGCCGCAGTCTTCTAAGTGTATACATTTATTTCAGCAGCTCGACACTCTGATATTAATTCAAGGTCATACATTTTCATAACTATCCATTAAGGGAATGTAAAAGTCTTTTTAGATCTGTAATTGTGTGACTACATAAACACATCAAATATCCTTTAAATGGTATTCCAATTAGAACTCTACTTGCTCTATATCTAGTTGTGACTACAAACCCCTATTATACATCATTCATGACCTACAAGACTAATGGAATTGAGGACTGGAATAATGAAGGAACTACCAACTGAAGTCCTGACTGAATGTGCTATGAACAGATGTCAAATTACTGAACTGAAGACAATGTGAACTCGAATTAAACAGAAGTACTAAAGGGACTGCTGTGAAGTGTAGTACTACTTAAAGGACCCTGCAAACAAAATTAACTAAATAAAATTAAATATGTGTGTAGTAAATTAGCATAATTTGCATTTGTGAAATTACAGAACATTACAGGAAAATTCTTTCAAGTTACTAGTAATTGTGTGAATTGCAAAAACAAAATTTGCAGCTATATTTTAGGGAAAACACATTTTGTCCCAAAAAACAGCTAAAAAACACAAGCAGCGCAAACAAACAGCTGCTTTTGTTCTGGTCATTGGCGTTGATCAGATTAACACCGGGCGGAGCTGGCGCAGGGAGACTACGCAGAGGTCCACGGAGTTGAGGAAAAACTCAGTGGAACTCCGCTCCGTTCCGCCACCCGCCTCCACCCCTCTAATAAAAACAGTTACACATTAATTTAAAATTAAATAAAAACACACTTACCTGTACTGTGGCGTCCCCGGTCTGCCCTCCTCGTCTCTCTCATACGCGGGACATACATCTTGAGGGGGGGTGGAGGTTGGGAGCCTATTGCAGCGGGGGTGGGCTGTCAAACTCCGCTCCGCTGCGGAGTCGGAGTTTTGCCCTATACTCCGCGTTCCCAGAAGAGTGCGGAGTAGGCAAATCTCCGCACACTCCGCTGGCGGAGCTGAGTTTAAGCCCAGGGTTAGCTTAGATGCACTCATCCTAAATTTTGGCATTTTAGAAAATCTACTCGATTAGACAGGGACATTTTAAGGATTTTGGGGGCCTGGGCCGATTGCATTTTGGGTGCCCTCGTTCAGAACAGTTTTGAATTTATGATCCAGTTTCTGGGCCCTTATGCCCTCCGTGGCCAGGTCACTGAGAGTTCACAGGCTCACTCATCCAAATTCAAAATTTAATACACCTAATATTCATGGATAGTGATGCATGTTTTCAATATTGTAACACAGCAGCAGCTCACTAATATTACTACAAATAATCTCTGTGACACCCTCCCAATTCTCATATGTGAGGTACTGTTTTGATCTAAAAAAACTTTTTTATGGATGTTGCATGAAACAAACACAACATTGCTCTGCAAAATGTGTGTAATAGACTTTCACACATCACTCACATCCAAAATAAATAAAAGAGAAACAGTATTCAACATAAGCTGTTGAAGAATTATTCAAGTTCATCAGGGCAAGCCTCTGCAGAACAGAGCTGGCTCTATCAGGAGACCCCTGAAAGGCTGGGACCCTGGATCAGAGCCCAATTTGCCAATGCCTTAAAACGTCTCTGCGAACAGCACCAAATTCAACTCAAGAACCTGTGCGCTCTGGCGCACTGTGTGGCGTTGATCCCACTGATTTTTCAAAGTGGAACGAGCTCCCAGCGCTAAATCACAGCACAGCAGCGTGACATACCTATCACCGCTCATTTGCAGAATTATGTGGAATTGCATAGTTTTTTGTAACCCCGCAGAATTCAGCTGAGTAAAACTCTCTGAGTTCCTCCCAGGTCTACTGGGATGTTATGTAGATACTCAGATCCAGTAATCGGTGGGTACCAGCATGAAACTAGAGGGCCTGCTGAACACTCCATGCATGTCAGGTGAAAGTATGATTATTTGGGCGTAGATAAAGTGCCCATTGGATGTTTGCAAGTGGTTCAAAATTCGTCTGCCAGGAGGTTTTAAAGACTTCTGAAAAAATTTATTGGTTTCATCTCTCCACCGCAAGCTTCATTGGCTCATAGTAGCGAAACAGATTCAATTCACAGACCTGTGCTACGTGCAGAGTGCAAGAGCGGAGCTTGATGGCCGTTGTCTCCTGGTACTGGCGCGACCATTTCAGCCGGTTCACCCATTACGTTCCAGTGGCGTTTCGCGGTGCTCTTTTCCCAGGGTTAAACGGACACACATTGGAAGGCGGTCCTTTGCATACCTGGGTCCAAAGCTCTGCAATGCCTTACCAGCACACCTGAGAAACTGCACCTCGCTGACCATTTTCCATAAAACATTTAAGGACCTGGATGTTTTGAGTCAGCAGGATCTGGCTAGACCGTATCTGTCGCTGGAGCACCTGAACACCCCGAGTGGGTAGCTGAGCACTATACAAGATCCCCTAATAATAATGATGATTCCTGACTCATACATGTATGTAGGCAGTATTTGTACAGTGCAAACCTAGCCAAAGGCAGCAGAGTGATGCAAACAAGCAAAGGCAAAGATACAGATAGGTGGTAGTGGGAAGGGGGGCCGCTGGATTCTTCGAGAAGATGTGGACTTTTATTACGTTGAGATGTTTGTCTTCAGCTCTTTCCCAAATGGAGGAGGGTTGAGGCAGTCTTGATGGACAGGGGCATCAAGGGCTGTACCGAAAACCAAAAGTAGCCCGACAAAATCTACAAAACAGCCCGGCCGTGCAAAAGGCCATGACTGCAGTGGGTGTGTGGTTGGGTCATGGCAGCCCGTCCAGTTTTCAAACAGGCCCGCCGTACAAGAGGCCATGACTGCAGTGGGTGTGTGGTTGGGTCATGGCAGCCTGTCTAGCCTTGAAACAGCCCCGCCGTGCAACAGGCCATGACTGCAGTGGGTGTGTGGTTGGGTGACGGCAGCCCATCCAGCTTTGAAACAGCCCCGCCGTGCAAGAGGTCATGACTACAGTGGGTGTGTGGTTGGGTGACGGCAGCCCATCCAGCTTTGAAACAGCCCCGCCGTGCAAGAGGTCATGACTACAGTGGGTGTGTGGTGGAGTCACGGCAGCCCATCCAGCTTTGAAACAGCCCCGCCGTGCAACAGGCCATGACTGCAGTGGGTGTGTGGTTGGGTGACGGCAGCCCATCCAGCTTTGAAACAGCCCCGCCGTGCAAGAGGTCATGACTACAGTGGGTGTGTGGTTGGGTGACGGCAGCCCATCCAGCTTTGAAACAGCCCCGCCGTGCAAGAGGTCATGACTACAGTGGGTGTGTGGTGGAGTCACGGCAGCCCATCCAGCTTTGAAACAGCCCCGCCGTGCAAGAGGTCATTACTACAGTGGGTGTGTGGTTGGGTGACGGCAGCCCATCCAGCTTTGAAACAGCCCCGCCGTGCAAGAGGCCATGACTACAGTGGGTGTGTGGTTGGGTGACGGCAGCCCATCCAGCTTTGAAACAGCCCCGCCGTGCAAGAGGTCATGACCACAGTGGGTGTGTGGTGGAGTCACGGCAGCCCATCCAGCTTTGAAACAGCCCCGCCGTGCAAGAGGTCATGACTACAGTGGGTGTGTGGTTGGGTGACGGCAGCCCATCCAGCTTTGAAACAGCCCCGCCGTGCAAGAGGTCATGACTACAGTGGGTGTGTGGTTGGGTCACGGCAGCCCGTCCAGCTCTGAAACAGCCCCGCCATGCAAGAGGTCATGACTACAGTGGGTGTGTGGTTGGGTCACGGCAGCCCATCCAGCTTTGAAACAGCCCCGCCGTGCAAGAGGTCATGACTACAGTGGGTGTGTGGTTGGGTCACGGCAGCCCATCCAGCTTTGAAACAGCCCCGCCCTGCAAGAGGCCATGACTGCAGTGGGTGTGTGGTTGGGTCACGGCAGCCCGTCCAGCTTTGAAACAGCCCGCGCTGTAGGAGGCCATGACTGCAGTGGGTGTATGGTTGGGTCATGGCAGCCCGTCCAGCTTTGAAACAGCCCGCGCTGTAAGAGGCCATGACTGCAGTGGGTGTATGGTTGAGTCACGGCAGCCGGTCCAGCTTTGAAACAGCTGCAAGAGGCCATGACTGCAATGGATGTGTGGTTGGGTCATGGCAGCCCGTGAAGCTTTGAAACTTTCCCGCCGTGCAGGAGGCCATGACTACAGTGGGTGTGTGGTTGGGTCAAGGCAGCCCATCCAGCTTTGAAACATTTCCGCCGTGCAAGAGGCCATGACTACAGTGGGTGTGTGGTTGGGTCATGGCAGCCCGTCCAGCTTTGAAACATTCCCGCCGTGCAAGAGGCCATGACTACAGTGGGTGTGTGGTTGGGTCACGGCAGCCCATCCAGCTTTGAAAAATTCCCGCCGTGCAAGAGGCCATGACTACAGTGGGTGTGTGGTTGGGTCATGGCAGCCCGTCCAGCTTTGAAACATTCCCGCTGTGCAGGAGGCCATGACTACAGTGGGTGTGTGGTTGGGTCATGGCAGCCCATCCAGCTTTGAAACATTCCCGCCGTGCAAGAGGCCATGGCTACAGTGGGTGTGTGGTTGGGTCATGGCAGCCCATCCAGCTTTGAAACATTCCCGCCGTGCAAGAGGCCATGGCTACAGTGGGTGTGTGGTTGGCTCATGGCAGCCCGTCCAGCTTTGAAACAGCCCCGCCGTGCAAGAGGCCATGACTACAGTGGGTGTGTGGTTGGGTCACGGCAGCCTGTCCAGCTTTGAAACATTCCCACCGTACAGGAGGCCATGACTGCAGTGGGTGTGTGGTTGGGTCACGGCAGCCTGTCCAGCTTTGAAACAGCCCCGCCGTGCAAGAGGCTTTGACCGCAGTGGGTGTGTGGTTGGGTCACGGCAGCCCGCCCTGCTTTGAAACAGCTCCGCCGTGCAAGAGGCCATGACTACAGTGGGTGTGTGGTTGGGTCATGGCAGCCTGTCCAGCTTTGAAACAGCCCCGCCGTGCAAGAGGCCATGACTACAGTGGGTGTGTGGTTGGGTCATGGCAGCCTGTCCAGCTTTGAAACAGCCCCGCCGAGCAAGAGGCTTTGACCGCAGTGGGTGTGAGGTTGGGTCATGGCAGCCCGCCCAGCTTTGAAACAGCCCCGCCGTGCAAGAGGCCATGACTGCAGTGGGTGTGAGGTTGGGTCATGGCAGCCCGCCCAGCTTTGAAACAGCCCTGCCGTGCAAGAGGCCAGACTGCAGTGGGTGTGTGGTTGGGTCACGGCAGCCCATCCAGCTTTGAAACAGCCCCGCCGTGCAAGAGGCTTTGACCACAGTGGTTGTGTGGTTGGGTCACGGCAGCCCGCCCTGCTTTGAAACAGCTCCGCTGTGCAGGAGGCCATGACTACAGTGGGTGTGTGGTTGGGTCATGGCAGCCCATCCAGCTTTGAAACATTCCCGCCGTGCAAGAGGCCATGACTACAGTGGGTGTGTGGTTGGGTCATGGCAGCCTGTCCAGCTTTGAAACAGCCCCGCCGTGCAAGAGGCTTTGACCACAGTGGGTGTGTGGTTGGGTCACGGCAGCCCGCCCTGCTTTGAAACAGCTCCGCTGTGCAAGAGGCCATGACTACAGTGGGTGTGTGGTTGGGTCATGGCCGCCCATCCAGCTTTGAAACATTTCCGCCGTGCAAGAGGCCATGACTACAGTGGGTGTGTGGTTGGGTCATGGCAGCCTGTCCAGCTTTGAAACAGCCCCGCCGTGCAAGAGGTCATGACTACAGTGGGTGCGTGGTTGGATCATGGCAGCCCGTCCAGCTTTGAAACAGCCCCGCTGTGCAAGAGGCCATGACTGCAGTGGGTGTGTGGTTGGGTCACGGCAGCCCATCCAGCTTTGAAACAGCCCGCCGTGCAAGAGGCCATGACTACAGTGGGTGTGTGGTTGGGTCATGGCAGCCCATCCAGCTTTGAAACAGCCCCGCTGTGCAAGAGGCCATGACTGCAGTGGGTGTGTGGTTGGGTCACGGCAGCCCATCCAGCTTTGAAACATTCCCGCCGTGCAAGAGGTCATGACTACAGTGGGTGTGTGGTTGGATCATGGCAGCCCGTCCAGCTTTGAAACAGCCCCGCTGTGCAAGAGGCCATGACTGCAGTGGGTGTGTGGTTGGGTCACGGCAGCCCATCCAGCTTTGAAACAGCCCGCGCTGCAAGAGGCCATGACTACAGTGGGTGTGTGGTTGGATCATGGCAGCCTGTCCAGCTTTGAAACAGCCCGCGCTGCAAGAGGCCATGACTGCAATGGGTGTATGGTTGGGTCACAGCAGCCCATCCAGCTTTGAAACAGCCCGCGCTGCAAGAGGCCATGACTACAGTGGGTGTGTGGTTGGATCATGGCAGCCCGTCCAGCTTTGAAACAGCCCGCGCTGCAAGAGGCCATGACTGCAATGGGTGTATGGTTGGGTCACGGCAGCCCATCCAGCTTTGAAACAGCCCGCGCTGCAAGAGTCCATGACTACAGTGGGTGTGTGGTTGGATCATGGCAGCCCGTCCAGCTTTGAAACAGCCCGCGCTGCAAGAGGCCATGACTGCAATGGGTGTATGGTTGGGTCACGGCAGCCCATCCAGCTTTGAAACAGCCCGTGCTGCAAGAGGCCATGACTACAGTGGGTGTGAGGTTGGGTCACGGCAACCTGTCCAGCTTTGAAACAGCCCGCGCTGCAAGAGGCCATGACTACAGTGGGTGTGTGGTTGGATCATGGCAGCCCGTCCAGCTTTGAAACAGCCCGCGCTGCAAGAGGCCATGACTGCAATGGGTGTATGGTTGGGAAACAGCAGCCCGTCCAGCTTTGAAACATTCCCGCTGTGCAAGAGGCCATGACTACAGTCGGTGTGTGGTTGGGTCACGGCAGCCCGTCCAGCTTTGAAACAGCCCTCCAGTCTGCAGCCCACTGGGAAAATGCCGATGTCAGAATGGCCAGTCCTGTCCTCCAGCCCATACTCAAACCTATGACGTGTCACTGAGCAGTGGAGCCACCTCACCAGGGGACCAATCAATTGCAGGAAGTAGCGGATGTCTGTAGGGTTTTAGAGGTCTTATGCACAATATAGGACCTCCTGACTTTCCGGAGGGCCATAAAAACATTCCTGTTTTAGCTGCTTTTATGTCTTTCATTTTCCTGTTGTGTTATGTTCTACCTTGTCTCTGCGCCGGGACGCTCCTTGGCTGGAGTATCTGTGCGCATAATAAATTAATATAACATAACATATAATACAATGCACACACATGAAAAAACAATTGAATTGTAGAACTAGAGATAATAGTCCTTTTATTTTTAACCTCTTATCATACCAATATGAAGTGCTACCAACTTGCTAGGTTAAGTAAAGTGTTTTTGTGTAGCGCGTTGTCACCATGGAGCTCAAGGGTTTCTGGAACCATGCCGCTCTTTACAGTTCCTGTATTCTCGCTGACCAGTGTCACAGAGGTCTGTTGATCATTCCTGTGTTAGATATGAGTCATACTGGACTAGAGTGAACTGAGGGTCACGTAGAGATGGATTCTATGAAATAGTGTCCAGCAAGGTCCTCTCATGGGATCTGTGTGCATCATAATTGTCAGGATGGAGAGATACTCAAAAGAAGATTCCATATTTGTATTTTCCAAATACACCTAGGACAATAGATGATTTCTATCTTAAATTATGTGGAAAGCAGTGGGAGACATATTTAACCTGAGCCGGCTAACTGGCACATGCATCAACAATGCCATTTGCGATTCCGTATTAGCGAAAAATAAGGATTCGCTAATAAGGACTAGCAAAAGGCTACGCATGTAGAAATCGCTTTAACAATAGCGGTTTCTAAACATTCCTTAATTGCGACTCGCAAATACCTCCCCATTCATTCCTATGAGCCTAGTGCCCCATAGGAATGAATAGGAAGACATTCTCAATTTGTGATTCTCAATTAGAGAATAGCAAATTAAGAATGCAATTTCAAGGGAGCCAGGGTGTCAAAAGGAAACCCTGTTGCACCCCTAAAATCTGCATATGAGTACATCTTGAACACACACATGCCCCAAGGGCATGTGTGTGTGTAAAATGGAACTTTGAAAAATGCATTTTTCAAGGTTTTTGCAAATTACCATGAAGTTCAACTTCATGGTAATTTGCTCCCCCTATTAGCGAAATCGCTAATTTTTTTACTTAAATACATTGCATTTAAGGAATCTCAATTTATAGATTACTTAAATTGCGATTTTTGCATTTGGGATGATGCATCCCAAATGCAAAATTACTGGTTGCAAAGGGGCAGATTCTGAGAATCTGCCCGTTTGCGACCGGTTTTTGCTTTGATGCATGTGGGCCTAAATCTTTTCCTTCCTCACCCCTCACCTTCCTGCACTCTCTCAAACCATGAAGTCATGTGCAGTGACTTTTGCATCCATGATCCAACCCAAAAGACGTCAGGGAAATAAAGCTTATATCTTATTTTCTATGGTGCCACAATGGAAACGCCCTTCGACAAAGGGACATCCGTCGAGAACCTTATTTCATTACCTCTCCTTCCCTCCTAGCTTCCAGCAGGGATGATAGCTTGTGCTTCTTTAATTTTTGGCCCTGGCTCACCAGCTTCCCCCTGCTGGCCGTAAGAGCTCAGAAGTGCTGACTACATGAGCCTGCTATGCCAAGCAAGAGGACAGCCTGTAGGTTGATTAATTATGTTCTGTGACTGAGATGGTCTGTGCCAGCTTTGCAGTCTCTGTCCAGTTCACAGAGGTGGGTTAGCACTTTGGAAAACAAGTAGAATTTGTGACAGATGGCTTCTATTGAAGGTCTGAGGCAGAGTGAAGTAACTCAATGACGTCAGTCAGTCTGTGTTGCTGTGTTACACAATGTCGGACCTGACACCCTTGGCACGGTTTCAAGGAAAAGCAAACCCTATGCACACACAGCTGATATCCAAGTATCCAAGTAAACGTATGTAGTTAGACATGCAACAAGAAATACCCTTGGCGCGGTTCCCCCCAACTTTTCGTCTTCCATCCTCCTGTGTTTGCAGACTTCTTTTCTGCTGGCTTCAGGACTCAGCACTGCTTACCACTGCTCACCACTAATGACCACTGCTGACCAGTGCTAAAGTGCTTCTGCTCCCTTCCTTAAACATTGCAACATTTACTTACACCCAATTGGCACATTTAATGTACTTTCAATTCCCTAGTAAAGTGGTACTACAGGTACCCATGGCCTGTAAATTAAATGCTACTCGTGAGCCTGCAGTACTGATTGTGCCACCCCTGTAACTAGCCATTTAAACATGTCTCATGCTTGCTACTGCCGCCTGTGTTTACAGTTGAAATGGTCATTTCAACCAGGCAAACTAAACCTTTTGCAGGGCTAAATCGAACTTTTCAATACATAGGGCGTGGTGCAGCAGTGTATTTAAAAAGTTGGACATGTACGTTTAACTCTTACATGTCCTGGTAGTAAAAAACTATAACGTTTTGTTTTTTACTACTGCAAGGCCTACCTTTCTCATAGGATAACATGGAGTTTCCTTATTACATTCAATAAATGTTCACTTTCAATTGGAACAAGCAGGAATATTGAGTTTGGTGTCGAAAGATGTGAAATTTAAAACCCTCTTTAATGGTAAAATTGATTTTAAACTCATTTCTGAAAATGCTTCTCTTGAAAGTTGGCATTTTTTAATCCTACTCATTTGGTGCCTGCGTCCTGTATCCTGGGTCACCTGAATAAGTGTAGCTGGTAGTTGGTCTTTGCGTATTGCTCCCAGATAGTAAGACAAAGGTGATATATGTGTTTGAGGATGGGCCTTCTCTGACTTGATGAGCAGGAGGAGCTGTGACCTACCCCACTTGACCATCATAAAGCCTCTGCCTGAGCATACTCGCAAAAGGTTTGACACTAGTCTTTTGTGACCCCAGACAAGCTGAGGCCAGGGCTGGAAGGCAGCACTTATGGGGTGGAAGCCTCTAGAAACGTCTCCTACTTTGAGTAGGCACCAGGTATACCTATTAGACCCTCAGAGCCAACACTAAAGTACGCCTCTGGACCTCTGAATGACCTTAGAAGGAATGCTGTGCTGTGCTGTAAGAAGAACTGCTACTCTGCTGCCCTGCTGTGCTACTGCCTGAGTCAAAAGTACTGAACTTGCACCTTGATCCTAGGACCACCAGTGACTCCAGGGGCTGGTTGACGGGCCTCCTGATCCGAACCTCAGGGACAGAAAAGGCTCTAACTACCTTGAAATCAGCACCTGGATTCTGTCTACTATGAGTGCTACCCCCAAGTGGTGCCACAGCAGTCCTATTCCCCAGGAAGTGAGCCTGAAGGTGCTCTTCCAGCTGGTGACCTGTGGGCGGAACTGATGTAGTGCATGCATCTCCTTACAACTCCACTTTGCAACCACTCCAACACCAGACCTCACATCGCAGCCTCCTCTGAACAGCCAATTTCTTCCAAAATGCCAACTAACATAACATAACATGTGTATTTGTAAAGTGCACTTTCACCTGTAGGCATCTTGGCACTGAATAACAGATGTTCATTGTTACCCAACTAATTGGTACTCATTTTATCGGCCTCAGATGGATGAAAGGCTGAGTGAACCCGCCGGGATTGGAACCTGTGACCATGAGGTCAAACACAGGCTCCTGCAGTGGACACATTAGTCCACTCAGCCACCAGACCCAGCAAGCCAAGAAAGGCAACATCTTCTGCAATGCCAACAAAGACAGATAATCCCTTTTGCAATGCTAAACTGGATGGGCATCGCTGCACAGACTGTGACGTTCTTTAGATGGGAAACTCTAGTGTGCCTTAGACTCATACTATGGCTTTCCCACAATCAATCAATCAATCACTATATTTGCAGAGCTCACAACTCACCCATGAGGGTCTCAAGGCGCTGGAGGGCGCTGCTACTGCTTGAACAGCCAGGTCTGGAGGAGTCTCCTGAAAGTCAGCAGGTCCTGGGTCTGTCGTTGGCAGATGGGGAGAGTGTTCCAGGTTTTTGCGGCGAGATGGGAGAATGATCTGCCACCGGCGGTCGCTTGACCGATGCGGGGCGTGGTGAGGACGAGGTCAGCGGAGCAAAGCTGGCGGTTCGGGGTGGGTGAAGGTGAGTCGTTCGTTGAGGTACGCTGGTCCAGTGTTGTGGAGAGCTTTGTGGGCATGGGTGAAGAGCTTGAAGGTGATCCTCTTGTTGACGGGGAAGTCGTGCAGGTCTTTCAGGTGGGCTGTGATGTGGCTGTGGCGGGGGATATCGAGGATGAGGCTTGCAGAGGCGTTCTATGTGCATTGTGGTCGTTTCTGGAGTTTGGCTGATGTTCCTGCGTAGAGAGCGTTGCCGTAGTACACAATGTGTACTGGGCTACCCGATTATAGTACTGGAGACTCCTCTTCAGCAGCCACAGTGCCAGTGTCCCTACAGCTCTTGTTTTCAAAGCACTTCAAATCAAGATCAAGGCTCAACTGCACCCTGGGGCCACAGCGGCCCCTTCTTGGGTGCTTCCTTCATCCACGCTCAGTGATCCTTGACCACGTCTGTGGCTGCAAGAGAGCCCTGGACTTTGACATTTTTCCTAGAATTAGTCCTTTGAAAGGCTGGAGACAAGAGACCAGAATGGTATCACTCACTCACTCACCTCACTCACTCACTCACTCACCTCACTCACACACTCACACACTCACACACTCACTCACTCGCTCGAGTAACTAGATGCTGCTCACTGGTTACTGGGCATACTGCAGGGTCAGAGATGATGTATAAAGGCACCAATCCACTTCTATGTATGCAGGTGTGCGGGTATCAATACTGCACAGACCTATCAGAAGGCAGCGGAGGGCTTTACATGGCCAATCCAAGATCTTTTATAGAGAGGAGGAGAAGGGGTTGCTCGGGTGCCAGGACGAAAGGGAACCTTTAAAGGTGTCGTAATGTAGTGTAGTGTCCCTACCATATGTAGCAGGTGAGTAGCAAGACAATAATCTATCAAATGAGATCTATAATCTCTGGTCACGATGAAAATACGCGGAAGAGGAAACACTTGACTATTGGCTGCCTGAGTAAACAAATCCCTCATACAAATTTAAAAGTCAGCTGTAAGACACAGAGGCTAAGGTTTCTAGTAGAAGTCCAGAGCCATCAGCTACTTACTCGGAAGTGAGGGATGCTGAGCAATGCGTTTCTCTTCTCTTCACACTCCAACTAAAGAAGGATGTTTATGAGGTTTTGTGAAGTGCTACACACTGGAAAAATGTTGCCTCTGGGCGCTGGGAAGGGTATTACAAAGGTGGAGGCGGACAGCAGCTCAAGCTTAAGGTTGACATGTCCCAGCAATGCTGCCAAGAGACATTCTGCTGTTCATGGATGAAGCTCTGGGAAACGAGACCATACAAAGTTGACGCGAATTCCATTGCAATAAGTGGAGAGCAACGTGAAAGTTGGTTCCCATTTAAAAGTGAAATTGCATTCATACCATGATCATTGGATACCTAAAACAATTACCAATTGATGGTATGACCTCAATACTCTTAAATAGGGCCAATGTGGAGATACGTTCTTATAAGGTAAATATTTAGTAGTCGGCTTTTCAGGAATACATCCTTGTGGTTCTGTCCAAGGTGCTGCTCTACGGCTCTGCAATGGACCTAACGCAAAAGCTGGTAAAGTGGTTCTGCGGGGGCTTTCATCTGAAGTATTTGGGGCCCACTCCAGCAGGTAGAGCCAGTGGGCCCAGGAAGTTGCAAAGACCCCAGGAGGCAGCACTGCCTGTTTCCTGCTGCTTTATGAGAAGATGGGGCTAGGTTGGCCATGCACCATAGTCTCCAGGGTCTGGATCGGGCAGCCCCTAACACTCCTATCCGCGACCCACACTCGGGTCCGTCCAGGCGCGTCTCTTAGCGCTGCCTCAGAGGGGGTTCACTCCCCCAAGGCCAGAGGTGTACTTCTGATTCCATCCTCCAGGTGAAGAGGAGGCCCCCGGTACCAAAAATCAGGAGCAGAGATACAGACACTTTCAAGATTCAAGGACCCAGCAGGCAGCCCCGAGCAGGACAAGTCCACATACATCCTTTAAAGCAGTGGGGCATTTGGAATTAGTGATGTGGCAGAACTCCATATAGGGCAGGTTGAGACCATGTGGGACTCGATCAAGAGATGAAGGACAGACGGACATCTAGACAGCTGTCTTTAGTTTCTGGAAAAAACACTAGCTCCATACCTCTGTGACTAATTTGTAAACATTTGTCGTTGGATCCCACACAGTGGCAAATGTCGGGGTACCACCTACCAAGACTGCCCATTTTTCATTTCACTGCATGCTCTTGCTTCCACCACCCTACACTTCCTGTTTCTTTATCTCACTCTTAAAGGTTCTTTTCCATCCCTTTTCTCTCCCTTAGTCACTGTTTTCCAGTCATTCTCTTCCTCCTTCCTTCCTTTCCCCTTTCCTGCCTTTCTTTCTCCTGTTCTGGGTCAAATAATAATAATAAAAACTAAACCTCAGTCCCCATCAACCAGATCTGGTGCGCACCACCGGCAGCCACCCGCACGATGTCAACACTGCCATTGCTCCGTCAGAGATCTAGCAGTGGAATGGTCAGGCCCAAAGCTCAACACATCGTCTGGGAAGTTAGTAGGTCCCTCCTGGGCGTCTTGGTGTGGTCAAGTACTGACACCAACTCACAGCAACTTATGGGGCTTGGAGTTATCATCACACACTTTTTATTCAAAATGAAAACTGCTTACAGCTCATGATGGGGTGCAGGGCCCGACAGGGCATTTGTTCCACCTGGCACTTCCCCAGTGGGCTGATGTCTTGGAAAGACATTTTTATTTTTTTACAGAGTTTTATATAGGGCAAACTTGACCGGAAGGTATCGGGTATCGGAGCGCTTTACAGGAGCACCAGTTGCCTTCCACGAGGACAGACTCATTTTTGTTAGGCACGAGGAGATTAAGTGATTTGCCCAGATTCATAGGACTCGAACCTGGTTCCGCATATTTGAGGTTGACCGCTCTAGCCTGTAGGCCAACTTCTCTCCCCCTTGTTGCCTCTGTCACTTTCCCCTGCTCACCAGGGTTAATTGCATCAGGAACAACAGGGAGGCTTCAAGAGAGAGAGAGAGAAAGAGAGAGAGCAGGAAGGTAAAGAGAAAGCGATCATATAGGCAGAAGAGAGAGTGGAGAGAAGGAGAGAGGGAGACTGGATAGATAAAAAGCGAGAAATTGAGTGAGGAGACTGAAGCAGGTTGTTTTTAGCATTTTTGCCAGGACTGCTTTCGATTCCCCAGTCTGGTCGTGGTAGGTTGAGTGGAAGCGTAATTCCACCTTCTAGCCCAGCTTTTAGGATTTGTATCCCAGGGGCGTGGAGGACTGGAGGACCAGCGCCTGCTCAGGAGATTCTGGTTCAGCACCCGGATGTGGGGGATGGAGCAGTTCTAGAAATTACCTCTAGGAAAGACCTCTGCAAACCTTCCACAACAGCAACCCCCTTCATGCACCCAGCATGTTCCAGACCGTCGCCAAACACCTATCCCAAGAGGAGGAAACCTTTGAATGCAACTTCTAAAAAAAGGGTGCAAGGAAAATGTGAGCCCATCAGTGACTTGGGCAAAGTGTACAACAAAAGTATGCAATGGAAAAAAGGCTGCATGCACCGACCCAGAGAGATGAAATGCAAATGTACACCTCACAGCGCCTAGAGGCTAAAAGAAACTAACAAGGCGGAACATTAAATGGCAGTTACTGGCAGGTTTGGGTGGCAATCTCTGTTTTCACCGGCAGCCATTTAACAAATTACCAAAAGCTTCAAAGGAAACCGGAGCTCTGGGATACAGACACCGCCTATGAGTATTCTGCAATTTGCACTGCATAAATAAGCAACGGAATCAACAAACAAATGAACAAATGTTGTTACAGACTAGATTTCAATTAGTTCATGCTGTGAATGAACAACGAGCATGTGAAGTGTATACTGACGTGGCCTGTATTCTTAAAATCACATTGCAGTAGTGCCTTGGTGCAGTTCCCAGCATTCCCTGCTCAACTTCGGTGTCAGGATGTGGCTTTGGAATTTTGATGTTGCACACAGGCGTCTGTGGAAAGTGGTTGAGGTGGAGGGTGTGACCCTGCTCCTTGTGTTGGTACCTGCCGTTTACTTCATTGTATTTTACTGTAATAATCCTGATTTTAACTGTTGTACCTACAGACTCTGCCTTGGCTTTATTTCCAGATACAAAATACTTCCATTACAACATTGGCGACGAGGATGTTGCTACAGACAGACGAACACTGTAACTTAAAAGATGTGCCACGTTATCACAAAATACTTTTTTTGTAAAAAATAAATTAAATTATGATGGCGCAGTTCATAAAAGCTGCCACTGAGACTAGAAACTTTCTACTTTTAGGGTCAAAGTTGAACAGAGCTTAGTGAGACCAAAAAAAATCCTTTCCACCATTGACAAGTGATTTATTTTCCATCCTTAAGTGCCACACTGGTAGTGTATCTAACTTCCTCTGCTCATCACCCTCCAACCCTCTTCAACATCTACATGAGCCCCCTCGCAGACATCGCATGCCAGCACAACCTCAACATCATCTCCTACGCCGACGACACCCAGCTGATCCTCTCCCTTACCAACGACCCCGCCACCGCCAGAGCCAACCTTCACGAAGGGATGAAAGAGGTAGCCGAATGGATGAAGAACAGCCGCCTGAAACTGAACTCGGACAAGACGGAAGTCCTCATCCTGGGATCCTCACCCTCCGCTTGGGACGTCTCCTGGTGGCCCCCCGCCCTAGGCAGCGCACCCAAACCAACAGACCACGCACGCAACCTAGGCTTCATCCTGGACTCCTCCCTCTCCATGACCAGACAAGTCAATGCCGTCTCCTCGTCGTGCTTCAATATCCTGCGCATGCCACGTAAGATCTTCCGGTGGATCCCCACCGAGACCAGGAAGACGGTCACCCAGGCCCTCGTCACCAGCCGTCTGGACTACGGCAACACCCTCTACGCCGGAACCACCACCAAACTCCAGAAGAGACTCCAGCGGATCCAGAACGCCTCAGCACGACTCATCCTGGACATCCCCCGTCACAGCCACATCTCCGGACACCTGAGAGATCTGCATTGGCTCCCGGTCAACAAGAGAATCACCTTTCGTCTCCTCACCCACGCACACAAAGCCCTACACAGCCAAGGCCCAGGATACCTCAACAGCCGCCTCAACTTCTACGCCCCCAAACGCCAGCTTCGTTCGACCAGCCACGCCCTCGCCGCCGTCCCCCGCATCCGCAGAGCCACCACAGGGGGACGGTCCTTCTCCTACCTCGCCGCCAAGACATGGAACTCCCTCCCCACCCACCTCCGCCTGACCCAGGACCACCTCGCCTTCAGGAAGCAACTCAAGACCTGGTTGTTCGAGCAGTAGCAGATCCCCCCCCAGCGCCTTGAGACCCTCTGGGTAAGTAGTGCGCTATATAAATATGATGATTGATTGATTGATTGATTGATCACTCTTTCCCTCCGGTCTCCAGGGCCAGAAAGGCAGGAATATTCCCCATTATTTCACATTCCTTGTTTCTCGATCTCCTTCTCTCTCTTGCTCGTTTTCTATTATTCTCTTTCTCTCTCTCTCTCTCTCTCACTCTCCCCCTCTACCCAACCACCCCAACAGTAAATACTGTGTGAAAATGTTCCAGCGCTGCTGTTACCTGAAAACTATGGGCCCGATTCACTGAATGAATTTAAGACTCAATCCTAAACTTACTACTATTTTGGTATTCACAGAATGCACTTACTACTTTTGGCATTCACAGAATGAATTTACTACTTTTGGTATTCACAGAAGTTAGGATTTTGTATTAAGTTTGTCTTAGGACAAACTTAAGACAGACTTAAGACAGACTTAAGACAGACTTAAGACAAAATCCTAACTTAAGTATGTCTTAAGTTTGTCTTAAGACAAATTTAAGACAAAATCCTAACTTCTGTGAATACCAAAAGTAGTAAGTTCATTCTGTGAATACCAAAATAGTAGTAAATTTAGGATTGAGTCTTAAGTTCATTCTGTGAATGCCAAAAGTAATAAGTGCATTCTGTGAATACCAAAATAGTAGTAAGTTTAGGATTGAGTCTTAAGTTCATTCTGTGAATCCCAATAATCAAAGCCCTCGGCTCTCCGAGGTTAAGCTCCAGCCAATATGTAGCTTCCATATTGTGCATTGGTATATAAGAAATCCGCAGGGGAGGGTGCAATATAGTACGAGTTTTAGACCATAGTCATGTTCCAGGAAAGTAGGTGTATGATTCGATCACACTTATTTTCTTACCAATAGCTCAGGTGGCTACTACCACATCTGTAGTTCACTCACATCTCTGTGCTTCTCCTGGTAGGAAGATTGCTTGCACCATGTAGTGCGCACACTTTCTTGATTTACTCAAGTGAGGTGTAAATCCAAGCATTGCTAATGATGGGGAAAGGAGCAGTTGAGTGGACAGGGCAGCTCTCACATTGCAGACTTCCATTCCACTGGCTGCCCGAAGTATACAGCGGCTGCTTAATTCGGCAGGAAGTCCCCAAAAGTATAGAGGGAGCTCAGGCTCCAAAAGTGCCTGGGAACCATACAAATAATGAGAGAGCGCTATACAAATGCACTGAATCGAACATAGGATAACATTTACCTCTTATCATCAGAGCTATTTTTTCTTTAATGCATCATTTAGGGTTTTTAAAATGTATCTCTTAGGTTACTAAGGCACGCACATGGGCATAATATGCCACTGTTTTTATTATTATTACTGAAAATGGGTATTTGTGGGTTTTTTAAGATGTATCTCTGAGTTACTAAGGCATGCACGCGGACACATGCCACTGTTTTTATTATTATTACTGAAAATGGTTATTTGTTGAGTGCACGCTCACTCTCTTGGCAATGGCAGGGAAGCCTTGGATATCAGTGGCTTTTGTTGTTCTTCGGTTTTCTCCGGAAATTCAGAGTGGTGGAAGATGAATTGATTTCGGATGTATGACGTTACAACGTAGGCTATTACAACACCTGCCTTTACAACGCGATTTTTACATCGCATACCTTTACAACGCATAGCGCTTAGAGGTGCTGGATAGTGAAAAGTTAAATTTTCTATTGCAACTCCAGTCCCCGTGGACACTAGGGAAGGTGTTGGATAGAAAATTAAACTTATTCCCTATCCTAGAGCGCCCCCCAGCGCAATGCGTTGTAATGGTTTGCGTTGTAATGACCGCGTTGTAATGGTAGTGCGTTGTAAAAGTTTCGTTGTAAAGGTTGTTCACCATTGATTTCCCTTCGGATATTATTTCAAAGTTGGGAGTTTCTGTGCTTAATTCTCTACCTTCCAATGTTTGGAATTCAAATGTAAGAATTGTTAACATCATGGTAGAAGATGGATGAAGGGTTCTTATTAGGGTCGATTTGGATAGTTTTTTTGGGGGGTGGGGGGATGGGGGGGGGGGGTAAGTTATAAAAACATAAGTGCCAGGTCTCTAGTCAGCAGGCCAGTTCCGCTTGTGCTGGCCACTGCCGCCATTGCCGCTGTCAATTACAGTAACAGAATAACTAATAAGTCACACTCCTACAAGTGTGACAATTCTGACAATTTCAGGACCGCAAAGTTAAAAGAATGGCCTTGGCAGCAGCAGGTATAATTCATTCTTAATGTATATTGAATTAGTAAACAACAGTTGTTCTGCTCATCTTTAACCCTTTGCGTGCGTTGGACTGCCCCCGTCCGTCCGATGTCACGGTGGGCGTGTGCGGAGGACGGCCCGGGGCTGTCCGAACCACGCCCACTCATAAATCACCCGCACTGCAGCGGAATTCGCACCGCGGTCAACGGGTTAAATTAAAAAAACAGCACCACCATAGGGCAGTGCTGACAATTAAGTGCTGGTGGCTAGCACCAGAAACCACCAGCTCATATTAAGCACTGTGGGAGTCGGAGCATTTTCCACAACTTTTCAGACAAGATCACATTTCTTCAGATATTGCAGCATTCACAGGCTGAATTGTGAATGTAATAGAATCAATTAGCATTTCTTGCTTACATACCAAGAAAGATGGCAATGCTGTTTTCCATTCTTGGATATAGACATTTATAGGTTGAGAAGTTTAGGAAAGGGAAGGTTATACTCAAACTTTTTAAGTGGAAAGAGTAGCACTTGGTAACTTAGGACACATACGTCCAGTGTGAGGTCTGAATTAATCATGTCTCCGATGGTTCAAATCTCATGTACCATGCTGGGGGCTGGTCCCATGGAATTTGACCAAAGTTTTGAATCTCAAGTGTTAAGGTTGTTATTAACCAATATGATTTATGGTTTTATTGTATTTAATATTAAGTAGTTGAAGTAAATCCATGTTGGGGCTTCTTGTAAAACGTGAGTAAAATTTCTTTAACCTTCTCTTTCTTCAGTTGATGGTTACAGATGAGCTGTGTTTCGTCTGCATATAAGTAAGGGATAATGTAATTGCGAAGGTTTGATGCTGCAAGTGCTCATTCTCATTGGTGGAAATGAGGACCCGGTCTTCTTGTTAGGACAGCACATAAAGGGTCTTTGGACCAGGTGTATAGGCAATTTGTAAATCAAACAAGGCTCACACCCTACCAGTTAATTCTGCTGTGATTCTTGGAGCTCATGAGGAAATAGCCTGCTGCTTCCTTCTTCCAGCACCAGTACCAGATTGAAGACAGAAGGGATGAAGGAGAAAGCAATCAAGCACACTGAAGAAACCTGCTGCTCTTGGGGAACAAAATGGATTGTAGAAAAAAACTCAGCAGGACACAGGCAGATCAGGAAGGCTGGACTGAGATCTAGACTGCAGAAGGAAACAGGAACAGGATGACGCCCAGGAGCGAGCATCAACTGAGGTGAGATGTTGAGACGCACCCAAGGCACCAACCTGTCTCCTTTTAGAGGTAGGAAGCTGGGAGATTAAGTTACAGAAACTGGCATGCAAGTTTCAAGAAGTAACTGAAAAAACAAACCCAATGAAAGATCTCTACCAGAAAGCATTTGTGGATTACTGCAGAGAAAAACAATGCTTCACATGGGCTCTCCTTCAACATGAGGCCAGTGTAACATGAAGCGATCATACCGGAATTAAAGACACTCCAAAGCTGACCACTTTCGTAGATCAGAGCGGATCAGCAACAACACCTACTATTCGAGGCTTGGTCCCTGCCCACCTTGACGCCAGTGAACAAAAACAACATGGCAGCCTGTGCACCAATAAACACCACCACTTCACCCCAGCACCCCACCAATGGCGATGTAGTGGGCAATGCATCTCAGGGCAAGTCGAGGAAGGACATATGAATACCCTAGTCTACCACATATTGCACTAAGGTAACAGCACCCACCCTTGGCTCCCATTAATTTCTATGGCCTCCGAAAAACATATACACCAAACACCACTGCCAATAGTATGGTGTTTAACTTCCCAAGATCTGCTTCTATCTTTTACTACCTGCATCCACCGATGGTGCTAATAGAGGTCTCTGTACAAGTTCCGCACTCTAGTACCCAAATAACTATGTTGACTAGCTCCCCTTCTACCTCGTCCAATCTCCCCATGCAATTGGGGGTGCCCTTTGCAAGCATCCCACCATCACTGCCTAGCCACTCCGTGAACACCAAGTGTACCTCCTACGGACTCAGGTCTTTCTCACTTCTGGCACCACTACACTAAACACCTTCTTCTTGCATATAAGACCTGTAACTATCACCAGCACCTTAAAAATTACCCTCAAACGCTGTTGGTGTATATAGGATATCCTACGCTGAGTTGCATTTTATGAGTCAATGTGGTCACTGTAGGGAACTGTGGTTATGTATAAAGATTTCACTTAACGTGTGTGTCAGATGTGCATGTGTGGGTCTAATTGTGTTAGTAGGGATCAATGTGTGCATTTGTTTGTCTCTTCCAATGTTTGCCTTTCAGAAAATATCATTTTACAAATTATATCATAAAGGTTCTTATATTATAATAGACTATTTTTCAATGTGTAGATCGACTGTATGTATTTTGGCTTGCTACATTTTACCTTTAAATATCACTCTATTGCACTTACGAACTTTTTGTGTGTACGGTCTCTGGAATGGTATTTATATAATCCTTGTTTGCTATAACATTATGGAACTAGAGAAAGTAGAATGTTGGGCTCAGTCTGAGGTGCAGAGGAAGAGAGTTCCAAGTCTTATGCTATGTTTTTAGGTGTATTGGTAAAGCGCACAATCACTCTTACGGGTCTCCTGGCGCTGGGCAGGTGTGTGTGCCTAGCCCTGCCTTTAGTCGGTTAGTCAATTGAAAAGCCAGGTCCTCAGCTTCTTATGGACTCCAAGAAGAGAGAAGGAGGCTCTGATGCGGAGTGGGAGGTTCTTCCACGCTTTAGGAGTGATGTAAGAGAACACCCGACCTCCTGATCCTGTTCTGTGTATGTGTGGAATGTGTGCGAGTTAGAGTCTTGTGGAGCAGAGGTATCAGGAGGGTTGGTGATGGTCAGATAGGTGAGGCCTGATTTGTGTAGTGCCTTCAATGTGTGTGTGTGTGTGTGTAAAGTTTGAACTGAGCGGGTTTGTGTATCGGGAGCCAGTGCAGTCTCATGCGGTGTGGTTTGAATTCTGTTTGAAAGGTTGAGGATGAGTTTGGCTGCCAAGTTCTGGATGGTTCTTAGTCTTCTAGTGAGTTGCTTAGTGATTCTGGTGTAGAGGGTGTTTTCCTAGTTTAACTTGTTGGTGATGAGAGCGAGTGAAATTTTTGTTAGGGCTGCTTGGGAAGCTTTATGAGCGATGAACCTTGTGGCACACTGCAGATGAGTTTGCAGGCTCTGAGGAGTAAGGTGCCAGGCTAAAAGCTTGTGAACGATCCATTAAGAAGGGGCAGATTCAGCAGAGAGCTGGTCCTTGTATGCCAATGTCTTGCAGGCACCTTGTGAGGTGGGGTGTGAAACCCTGTCAAATGCTGCAGCGAGGTCCAGGAGAATGAGGGCTGCTGTGTCGCTTCTGTCAAGGATCATGCAGACGTCATCTGTGGCAGCGAAGAGTGCTTTTTAGGTCGAGCCTAGAGTCAGTGTGCATGCACTGCTCTACGAGACTTGTTGTAGTGGAGTAGGGAATAGAAGCCCCGCCCACTCTCCGCCCATTGTTGCTATTTGTTTGTTTCATTGTCCTTCCTAAATGCTGGCTTCTGATTCATAAATAGGCTTGTTAGTCCCTCCTTAGTACAGCCCCGTCTTCATTTGTCACCTCCCGTGGCGACTGGCCCTTTTACTTCGGTTTTTACATGGTACCTGTTATTTAGTCTTTAAGCACTATTTTCTTTATCATGTTTCTCTTTCTCCAGGCACAACGTGCTTTGCTTACATTCAGTTTGTGGTGGCTTCTTTACAACCTCGCCCTCCCTCCCGCTGTCTGTACCTTCTTTACCCACCGCCCTCCATGCCTTCTTTACCCCCTGCCCTCCCTCCTGTTGTCGTGCCTTCTTTACACCCCACCCTTTATCCCGTTGTCCGTGCCTTCTCCCCCACCGCCCTCCCTTCCTCCCGTTGTCTGTGATGCCTACCTTACCTCCGCCCTCCATCCCTCCTGTTGTCCATTGTCGGTGGTGCCTACCTATTGGCTATGCCAATGTTTTTTTTATTGATATGTTTTTCTCAGATGTAGCACTGTACGTTTCCTACTTTCAGCCTACCTCGAATGAAATTTCTACAGTAAAAGCAAGCAACAGGAATGCACCCTCTTGGAAACAGAGCTGACATCTTATTCACAACGTGTTCTTTATTACAGAGCAGTAGATTCACAAAGCAGAGCATGTTGCCATATTGTATGGCATTGATACAGATAGTTGTCGGTAAGGGTGGGCGTAAAATCCGTTTCGCGGGCGAATTTGCGGATTTTCCGCGATTTCGCGATCCGCGAATCTCGCGAAATCGCGGTAAAATCTGCGAATCAGCGGGGACAAATTTTCAGCCAAGCAAGGGTTACAGCAGCAGGTGCAAAAGTTGAACCTAATTTCTTTGTAACATTTTACAAAAGGGTTACAAACAAATTAACTTCAACTTGGACACCTGCTGCTAATTGCTTCCTGGCGCCTCGTTGCCTACTTGCACCTATTCTCTGACCCTGCTCTGACCCTTGAAGCAGGGTCAGAGAATAGTTACAAGTAGGCAACGAGGCACCTGTCCAAGGAATTAAACCTCATCAGGAAGCACTTCAGATATAAAAAACAGAAAGAAGGGAGAGGATGGCAAATACACCCATTTTGAGTTGTCAGGAGGGGTTAAACTAAAAGAGACCTTTACAGCACAATTTTCATATGCATTTTGCTAAAAATAAAAAGCTGTATGTTCTGTAGGGGCAACTCAGGAATCTGGCCCTTCAGAGATCCGGCCTCTCTTTCTTTCTCTCGTTCTCTCTCTCCCTCTCTCTTTCCCTCTCTTTCTCTCTCTATCTATCTATCTATCTATCTATCTATCTATCTATCTATCTATCTATCTATCTATCTATCTATCTCTCTCTCCCTCTCCCATAAACGACTGCATGGGTAACTTCGCTATGCAAGCGGCTCGCAGAGACGCAAAAATCCCCGCGAGCACGCAAAAAACCCCGCGAACACGCAAAAAACCCCGCGAACACGCAAAAAAACAAAAATCCGCAAATTCGCACAAATTCGCGAATTTTGCGGGTCGCGAATTCGCAAATCCGCGGATCGCGAATTCGCAAAATTCGCCCATGCTTAGTTGCCGGGTCCATTCTAATCGGAAAGGCAGATGTGTCTGATGCGCAGTGGTGATTGGACGTCAATGAAACTTTAGAGCTTAGGCTTTTTCATTGCTTTTAGCACAAAGTACTGAGAGCAGAGCATCCGCTGCCACCCTCTGTACTGAGCAGGGTTTGTCACCTAGTTACAGAAGAAAGCACAATCGTGCAGTGCTCCAAGAGAATTAAGGGGCTTTGGTTAGATGACCCGTTTGTTGAAACAGGGATTTTCAAACGACATGGCAGGTGGGCACGGTACATTAACAGGCTTTAAAGACAAGCATTTGCAAAGCAATATGTCTCGCATTTACAATATTGTCTATTCTCTTCGACAGTTTGATTGTTAGGACTATGATTGATATGATCATCGGGTGTCAAGGATTGATGCTAACCAGTTTTACATTTATCTTGTAGGAAAGAAATTACACCTCCTGTGATTACCAAACCAACACTCATCTTCGAATCACAGGCATAGGTAGGGTGTATCGTACCAATTGCTTAGTGTTTGCACCTGTATGTCTGAAGCATGTAGACCTACTTCTCTATTGCTATAGATAGTTATCCTTTCAAACTATCAACACTAGGTCTTAATCTTGACACTAAGATAGCGCCTATTAAAGTTATATGTGTCTTAGTAGTCAATTTTAACTTTTTTGCACTTTTCTTTACACTTTTCTGCACTGCAAATCATCAGCACCACTGATCGAAATACAACTGTGGCCGGATCCATAACTGGTAATGATTGAAGTGTAGCTGTCCCCCTGGATAGGTGTGGGCTACACCAGTCATACAATGTGCAACCATTCCCAGATGACGATACTCTGCCACTGTGGTGGGCTGATGGGATTCATTTCAACTCAGTGAATGTGGGTTTGCATTGACTTTGATATCACGTATTTCTGTCCTTTCTTGTCTTAACACTTACAGGCCGGTAGTTCCCTTTTTGTTGTGTCATTTGTGGATTGGGGACAGGATACTGCCTGGTCTTTAAATATTGTTTCCCTAGGACCCCCTTTCTGTAAAATTTGTATGTATAAAAGTGAGAAATGCCCACAATGAATCACTAACTCCTGTTCAGAAGCTAATAACAAGTTAAGGATCACAGTATATAGGGTAGGGGACCCGCACAATAGAAACAATAAATAACAAGTTTAAAACAGTTAAAAATACGATTTAAATCAAAGATATGCCTGCTAAATGGGCACAGGTCCAGCAGTCCTAGACTGGAATTACTCTTGAATCCTTACAGATGGGGACAAATCAACTGGCAGAGGGGCTGAGAGAGGTTGGTGCAAAGGCTTGAAGCGAGAGAGCGTGTGAGCAGGAGGTTAAGGTGGCATGCACGGGTGCAGCTACCAGTGACGCAGCCGGTGCAATGCACTGGGGCGCACAGTTGTGAGGGTGCCCCCCCCTACAGCCGCACCTCAAGCCCTCAGAGGGTACCGAAATAACCATGCTGGAGTTTCGAAGGTGAAGAAGGACTAAAGAAGAATTTACATTCTGTTTTATTCTCTCACATGTGCTGTGTGTTCAAAGACAGAGGTCAAATGTCAGTCTAGTCTTCTAAACTGCTGCTCCTTCTTTTAACATGGAGACTGACGTTTACTTTTCTTTCCCTTATGCCATGATGTTTTATCTAAGTCAATCATGCGACAATATTGCTGGTGTGAAAGGAGAGGCAGCATGATGTTTTTTTCTTCTAACACAACAATAAAATACCTATTAATGAACAATACAAATATTTCAAAATAAATAAACATTTAGGAAAGCGGAAACCAAGTTCTTTTTTCCAAACTCTGAAGTGTAATCGAAACAATGATTTTAATGGGAGCAATACAAATCAAGACACTTTACTTGGTGATGCACAAATAACAAATAATCTCGAAAAAACAATTTTCGCACATTATTGTTTGTGCACTGTACAGTTTTATCAGTAAAACTGTATGTCTGTGCCAATTTAGCAGTCATTTCAATGGAAAAAGTTATGTCTGTTCACGACAGTGGCTACCATACTGTGCTTTGGTAAAATATTTGTGACAATTATCTCCAAAATGTAACACCAGCTGCATGCTACATGCTTACTACTGTCATGTTGAATGAGTGGGGCTCCTTTGTCACACTTGTTCCTTGTGTGATGCTTGTTTTGTCAGATTCCCTTTGAGTTCAGTGACATAACATTGATGGGACCCCCAAGGGTCTGAAAATGTTTCCAGCACCGTTGCTGGCTCGGGCCACAGGAGCTCTTACAGCTCGATAATGGGTAATCAGTAGTAAAGCTTTACTCACTCATGTCCTGGCTGGGAGTAGACGTTAAAGGTGGGATGGAGGGGCCCTTCCCCTATTCCTGACAACTGACCATAACAGCAATATTTGACTTGTTAAAAATGTTCTGAGCTGACAATTTTATAGAACAATTGTGAGAAAAATATATATGCCTTTCTTTGGAACCGCAATGATTTTTTAGGTCGAGCATTCGAGACCTCTTGTATATACTTTAGTATAAACTTTAGTATATACTTTAGTATATACTTATATGTGTATGTACTTTGTGGGCTCTGGAGATCAGCCCTAGGACTTGTCTGCTTCCGATTAGGGACTTTTTTTCTGTTCAACTGCCTCTATTTAACTGTCTTGATAGAAAACGACCACTAGATGTCAGAAAAATTCCAGAATTGCTTTCTGCTGAGGGACTTCCTTTCTTAAATTTTCTGGCAACTGCCTCTGTTTAACTGTCTTGATGGAAAGCGACCAGTAGAGGTCAGTAAAATACCAGAATTGCTTTCTGCTTGTTCAACTGCCTCTATTTAACTGTCTTGATAGAAAACGACCAGTAGAGGTCAGTAAAATACCAGAATTGCTTTCTGCTGAGGGACTTTCTTTTTTAAAAAATTCTGGCAACTGCCTCTATTTAACTGTCTTGATAGAAAACGACCAGTAGAGGTCAGTAAAATACCAGAATTGCTTTCTGTTGAGGGACTTTCTTTTAAAAAAATGTCTGGCAACTGCCTCTATTTAACTGTCTTGATAGAAAACGACCAGTAGAGGTCAGTAAAATACCAGAAGTGCTTTCTGCTGAGGGACTTTCTTTTTTAAAAAATTCTGGCAACTGCCTCTATTTAACTCTCTTGATAGAAAACGACCAGTAGAGGTCAGTAAAATACCAGAATTGCTTTCTGTTGAGGGACTTTCTTTTAAAAAAATGTCTGGCAACTGCCTCTATTTAACTTTCTTGATAGAAAATGACCAGCAGAGGTCAGTAAAATACCAGAATCACTTTAGCATTCTCTAGATTCCAGTCCATAGAAATTGTCTTCCACGAGCACCCGTAGACAATAATATATTTTTCAAATCTTGTATTTTCAGTGATATGAACACCGAAGGCCCTGCTTTTATGTTAAAAACAGTACTTTGGTCTATACCATTTCCCGCTGAAAGGCAATATTTCTCTCCATGTGTTCCCATACCTGGTGTGTCACACAGTTTGGTGCTTACTTTCCCTCCATGTTAAAGCACAGTATATGTTTCAGCACCCAGGCTAATGTGCTGCATAGCTAAATACATACAAGGTCCCAAAGGTGAGACAGATTGCATTGCAAATGCTTGTTTTTAAAGGAGAGGAGCGTGACCTTTAAAAGTTGAAGACCATTGTTCTATATCAAAACCAACTGGGAGGTGCAGAATGTTCAAACCTGGCACAGGAAGGCATAATCTGACCAAGACAATAATAAATGTATGTGACTCGCACGCGGTCTAGTGTTCACACTGCTTCCTCCCATTACCCGCGCAGGCGCAGCATCCTATAAGAACAGCACCATTCAGGTAGCTCACCGAGGATACAAAACCGCTTCCCACTTGGGCCTCACTGCGATGCCGTCTTACAGCCTACCACTCCCCAACGGTGTAGTGTGCTATCCACTCTCTACTGCACTTCAGCATCTCAGGAGAACAAGCCGCAATACAGATGGGATTACAATAACATTTGCTGACTTTGTGATATTTTTTACATTTTAAAACTTTTACCAAAGCATGAAGCCTTATATTCTCCCTTTTCTTCTGCATTTTCGCTGGAAATGCCCCACCTGGTCAAGTGCTGCACAGCTGACACTTTCTGAAGTCGCAATGTTTTGCACTTTCAAAACACTTTACAAACCAGATTATAATTTTGCACAATCCTTAAAAAAAACAAATAACCAATAGAATATATATTGCAAATGTATAACAATCAACAAACAACTGTATGGGGATACTGTTCAAGCACTGGCAAAGCCAAAAGGTCTTGCCTTTCGGACCTAGCGGCTTTGCTAGCGGATTAAGTGATACTATACAGCATGAATAAATAAGAGTTAAAAGAAGGCCTATGATGCCGCTGTCCATGTCATTTTGTAGGCATGGGCACTACAAAATGGAACAAGTGCTATTTTCCCTTTTTTTGTTTACTGTTCTCAGTTGTATTGGTAAATACAAATTTTAAAAATTACACCAAAGCGGGTGGGAATAGCAACATAGGGAATGGAAGCAACAAATGGGGCAGAAACAGAATGGGAAGTACGGAGGTCGAAGCAACACTGGGGGGTGCCGGTGGGGTGAAGCAAAACAAAGGTGGGGGTGGCAAAGCCATACAGACGGGTGGAGGAACAAAACAGAGTGGTGGAGAAAAGAAAATTGGTGAGAGGGAAGGGAATGTGGATCAGGGTGAGGGAAAGCCAACGAGTGAGAGAACAACGTGTACCTGTGGGGAGAAGCACACGGGTGATAAAGCAAAGGGGGACACGAAAATGAGGGTGAGTGCATCATGCAAGGGGGCGAGGAGAAACACACAGGGAAAAAAGAGCAACATGGAGCGAGGTGGAGACGAGAAGACAGGCACACCTGGGAGTCAACTGGAAAACACATGCACTCTTGTGAAGTGCTTAAGATACATGGACAAAAAGTAGTTCTTTAAGATTGCACAGTAGTAAGGCACAAGTAAATTGGTAATGTTCCTGGTGAGGGGCAGTCACAAGATGGACAAGGCAAGCCATCGAATAGTAGGCAGGCAAATGAGAGCAACAGTAAAGGCAACCAATGAGAATCCAACGGGCGGGATGCTAAGTTCTTGGTAAGCCCACAATAGGTCTTTCGCAAGCAGACAGATGCACTGTGGGGCAGGCTCGACCTAAAAAGATAATAGCAAAACTACTTTGACTGAGTTTTTTAAAAAGTGCAACATATCGATTCGCATTTTTACTTTGCAAAATGCCATCCATTTTGCCTATAGCTGCAGTGAGTTATTTCAAGGCCTTTCCCAGGACTGTTTACTGAGAACATTGCAGCCCGCGGTACCGCGTGCAGATTCTGCTGGAGTGACAGCTCATGGGGTTTTGTGCCAGAGTGTTTCTACATACCGCAGGGAGCAGCGGCTTTTTACTCAAGCCTAGGGGACCGAGGCACAGCGCCGGCACAAGGAGGAGAGCGACAGGAGCAAGCAGGCGTCGAGAAACCAGCCACAAGTAAAGAGGCTCAAGCGACAGATGTCACTTGGTAACAAGCATTAGAAATGCAATAGGTCTCGCAGCATTAGAGTTAGTGCTTTTAGAATTGTTAATAGGTTTTTTGTTGTAAATCTTTTGCATTTTATTTTTTTGTAGGCAATGCAAAAGAATTACAAATCAAAAAAGCAATAAGCAAATGTAAAAGCTTTAACTAAAAATCCTGCGAGACCTATTGCACTGTGTGAGGGTGAGGGGTTGAGGGTGAGTGAGGGTGGGGGTGAGTGAGGAGTTGAGTTTGAGTGAGGTGTTGAGGGTGAGTGAGGTGTTGAGGGTGAGTGTGAGTGAGAGTGAGTGAGGGTGAGGGTGAGAGTGTTATTGTGAGTTAGGGTGAGGGGTTGAGGGTGGATGAGGGTGAGGGTGAGGTGTTGAGGATGAGTGAGGGTGAGTGTGGGGTCGAGGGTGAGTGAGGGTGAGTGAGGGTGAGTGAGTGTGAGTTATTGTGAGTGAGGATGAGTGAGGGTGAGTGAGGGTGAGGGTGAGTCAGAGTGAGTGAGGGTGAGGTGTTGTGGGTGAGGTGTTGAGGGTTAGGTGTTGAGGGTGAGGTGTTGAGGGTGAGGTGTTGAGGGTGAGGTGTTGAGGGTGAGGTGTTGAGGGTGAGGTGTTGAGGGTGAGGTGTTGAGGGTGAGGTGTTGAGGGTGAGGTGTTGAGGGTGAGGTGTTGAGGGTGAGGTGTTGAGGGTGAGGTGTTGAGGGTGAGGTGTTGAGGGTGAGGTGTTGAGTGTTATTGAGTGTGAGTGAGTGAGGGTGAGGTGTTGAGGGTGAGTGAGTGAGGGTGAGGTGTTGAGAGTGAGTGAGGTTGAGGTGTTGAGGGTGAGGATTTGAGGGTGAGGGTGTGAGGTGTTGAGGGTGAGTGTTTGAGGGTGAGGGCGAGTGATGTTGAGGGGGTGAGGTGTTGAGGGGGTGAGGGTGAGGTCTTGAGGGTGTGTCATTGAGCGTGAGGCTGAGGTGTAGAGTGTGAGTGAGAGTAAGAGTGAGGGTGATTGAGTGTTTTAGTGTTAGTGAGGGTGAGGTATTGAGGGTGAGTGAGGGGAAGGGTGATTGTGGGATTGAGAGTTAGTGAGGGTGAGGTGTTGAGTGTTAGTGATGGTGAGGTGTTGAGGGTGAGTGAGGGTGAGTGAGGGGGAGGGGGAGGCGTTGAGGATGAGTGAGGTGTTTAGGGTGAAGTGTTGAGGGTGTGGGTGAGGAATTGAGGGTGAGGGAGGGTGAGTATGGGTGAATGTTTGAGGGTGAGTGATTGAGGGTGAGGTGTTGAGGCTGATGTTTTGTGGGTGAGTGAGGGTGAGATGTTGATGGTGATTGAAGGTGAGGTGTTGGGTGAGGCGTTGAGGGTGAGTGAAGTTGAGGGTTGTTGAGTGAGGATGAGTGAGAGTGAGGGTGAGTGAGTAGTTGCGGGTGAGGTGTTGAGGGTGAGTGAGTGAGGGTGAGATGTTAAGGGTGAGTGAGTGTGTGGTGTTGAGGCTGAGTGAGGATGAGTGAGAGTGAGGGTGAGTGAGCATTTGAGGGTGAGGCGTTGAGTGTGAGGCGTTGCGGTTGAGTGAAGGTGAGAGTGATTGAGTGTGAGTGAGTGTCAGTGAGGGTGAGGTGTTGAGTGTGAGTGAGGATGAGTGTGAGTGATGGTGAGTCAGGTGTTGAGGGTGAGTCAGGTGTTGAGGGTGAGTGAGGTGTTGAGGGTGAGTGAGGAGTTGAGGGTGATTGATGTTCAGGGTAACTGAGGGTGAGGGTGGATGAGGTGTTGAGGGTGAGGTGTTGAGTGTGAGTGAGGGGTTGAGGGTGACTGAGGGTGAGTGAGGGTGTGCAGTTGGTTGAATAAGTAAGAGAGCCTGGTAGTAATGCAGGTTATGGCTTCCGGTAAGCTGGAAGCTTTGAGTAACTCTGCGGGTCCCTCTTTGGTATTTCGCTTCCACATTGGTCCTAGGCAGGCACATGTTGGAGGGAGAGAGGTGGGAGTGGCCAGCCTTGTTGACGTTTGGTGTCCAGGTCTGCGTTCAAGTGAAGAGAGTTTATCTGCGCTCCAAATCAGCCACATTCAGCACCAAGCAACAGCGCGCGCCGCCTCCGACGACAACACTCAACACGTCTCTGAACAATAAAAGCAACAACCATCCTGTGCAGGAAGAGGTTTCCAGGGCAGACCGGCTGCGCCCGAGCACGGCCAGCGCCGACATGTTATCTACGGCTGCTCCCAATGTGGTTCCAATCAGGGCTTGAATGAATCACGCCAGTGTGGGAAACCGGACCCGGGGGCTGTTTCTTTCATTCACAGGGAGTCCGGCCCTGCTGCCGCCTGGACAAAGACACCCCGCCCACCAGAGCCCCGGAGCAGGACCACTGGGCGGCAGGGAGGGAGCCAGGAGCAGCACGAGGGAGCGTCTGCAGTAAGGGAAGGAATGGGACGCCCTTTGTGTTCACTGGGGGCTGAAAAGCATTAGACAGCTCCCCCCCCCGGAACATAACCGGGGAGCGGTGTAAGCAACAATCACAGGCAAAGTGTGGTTATGGAAAAAAATGCATGTTTATTATACACAAATCCCAGGATGGGAGGGGGGGGGTGGATTTCAGTGAACACAAATACACGTGAAATTGTGCCGTCTATGGGCTCATACATAATTGAGGCTCAAGTATAAAAAGAATTCCATAGCGCGTCGCCCCTCTGTTACAGTTCTGTCTCTAGCGCCATGAGGCAACTGAGGCATCTTGCTCCGCTAGATATGACTGAACTAATTCAATAACCTTGACGAGTTCGTCTCACATGCGGCGATAGTTTTAATATAGAGGTAAAGAAGACTATTGCAGAGCATGCGATTCGATGTGTCCTCGAGGGAATGAAGCGCTAAACACTGATGCAAAGCAGACCTACGAAAATGACGGCGTGACATGCGATTCGATGTGTCCTCGAGGGAATGAAGCGCTAAACACTGATGCAAAGCAGACCTACGAAAATGACGGCGTGACTTTACGACAACTGACAGGATAAAAACAAGAAAGGGTGGAGGGGGCAGGGGAGGAGGGGTCCGGGGAGGAGGGAAGGGCCAGAGGGACTTGATGGGAGTGTGAATCACGCCAGTGTGGGAAACAGGACCCGGGGGCTGTTTCTTTAATTCACAGGGAGTCCGGCCCTGCTGCCGCCTGGACAAAGACACCCCGCCCACCAGACCCCCGGAGCAGGACCACTGGGCGGCAGGGAGGGAGCCAGGAGCAGCACGAGGGAGCGTCTGCAGTAAGGGAAGGAATGGGACGCCCTTTGTGTTCACTGGGGGCTGAAAAGCATTAGACAGCTCCCCCCCCCGGAACATAACCGGGGAGCGGTGTAAGCAACAATCACAGGCAAAGTGTGGTTATGGAAAAAAATGCATGTTTATTATACACAAATCCCAGTATGGGAGGGGGGGGGGGTTGATTTCAGTGAACACAAATACACGTGAAATTGTGCCGTCTATGGGCTCATACATAATTGAGGCTCAAGTATAAAAAGAATTCCATAGCGCGTCGCCCCTCTGTTACAGTTCTGTCTCTAGCGCCATGAGGCAACTGAGGCATCTTGCTCCGCTAGATATGACTGAACTAATTCAATAACCTTGACGAGTTCGTCTCACATGCGGCGATAGTTTTAATATAGAGGTAAAGAAGACTATTGCAGAGCATGCGATTCGATGTGTCCTCGAGGGAATGAAGCGCTAAACACTGATGCAAAGCAGACCTACGAAAATGACGGCGTGACTTTACGACAACTGACAGGATAAAAACAAGAAAGGGTGGAGGGGGCAGGGGAGGAGGGGTCCGGGGAGGAGGGAAGGGCCAGAGGGACTTGATGGGAGTCTCAGAAGTGGTTTGATACCTTGAATTACCAAGTTTGGTAGTCCCATTCAGAAGTTACCACAGCTGAGGTGTTCAGCGTGTAACTCTGTACTCGCTTATGGGGCTAAAAATCTCCCAGTAAAAACGACAATTGCAGACTTTTAATGCTAGAATATGTTAAACATGTTCGACTATACTAATATGCTGCACCCTGACATAAGACTCTATAGGCTTAATACATAAGACTGCTGTGGGGGTGAGTTACACACATTAGAAGGGGAGTTTGGTCTTTGCCATTGCTTAGAATAACAAGGTCGAGTTAGCAGTTTAAAACACCCCTTCCAGTATGCAGTGGCAGACTGGGAGTCACGTTTTACCTTATCCCACTCAGGGTGGTACAACAAGAGCTGCAGCCCCCGAGGGTACACTTTAACTTACAGGCCCTAGGTACTTCCTGGTACCATATAATAGGAACATACAAGGAAATTTGGCTTTTCCAATTTTGTTTAAGCCAATCAACCATACACTATTTTAAGGGTCAGACCATATGCACTAAATCTTGATTAAAGCATTTCAGGCCCAGTAGAAAAAATGGGGGAAATAGTGGGGGTGAAACCTGCAAAAGCCTGATTCCTCACAAAGCAAAACTGAAATGATGGTAATTAGGTTTTGAAAATGTTGACTGGTGGTATTTGTGTTGGACATTTGAGGTATATAAGTCAGTTATGTTGCAGTTTCTATGTAGCATACGTTCAATTACTTGGCTTCTTATGTATCTCACATAGGCTTGTAAACCACTAGTGTTGCATTGTGGTCTCTTTTGAGTGACGTTAATCGTGGCTGGGTAAATTATAGAGTTGTACAACAGTAAATTAAGGCATACAGGGGGGCGGAACTTTCTCGGGAACGCAATGGCCACCTAGACCCGGAGCTCCGCCGAATTCATGCACATATCCGATTAATTATCATGCCGCTGAGGTGCATGTGCGATAGAAAATAGCCGCAGGACTGCCGGAGATATTTTGGTGACCCTGGGGAGTGCTGGTCCCGCGGTAAAGTGCTAAATTGCAGCAGGAGGAGACGGACTAGGCCGCGAATCCCCGGCCCACTGTTGTTCAAGGGGCTGGGCGGCGTGACGCGATGTGCGGTGGCTGGGGAGGCCCTGTCCCGGTATGTGTGAGGTGGCGGAGGCTTGGCGCTGGCGTTCGCTGCTTCCGTTCGGCCAGAGACGGGAGGATATTGTGACCAAGGCGGCTGGAGAGCGGGGACGCAGCGTGAAGCCTAGGTGGTGGCCTGCACCCCGTGAAGAGATATCGTGTGTGACCCGGGAGCGGTGGTGAAGACATAGGAGCCTAAGGAGGCGAGCGCTGTCCTGGTCTGATCCTGTATTGCTCACAGTCCAGCCCCAGGCTTTGAGGAGAGATTGCTGTGTATATCTTGCATGGCCTCAACTGTTCATAGACGTGCCCTGGATATTTAAGAGACCACACTCGATAACCATTGACAAGTGCAGGGAAGGAAGTGCCGGGAGCGCTTGTGGTCAAGTGTACCCCTCCGGTCTGCTGTCGCTGGCGCACTCTGTGCCTACACTCGCTTGGCTGGCGGTGGACCTACCCCTAGACAGTGAGGCATTGTTGGTTCCTTATTTGACTGGCCCCTTTGAAAATCGGAGTCCTTAAGTAGTGGCAATGGAGGACGGAGCAGTGTCTGGTGATGTGAGCACCTGCGTAGTGATATGGGCTTATTGACGCGGCCTTGTTCCGTTTCTGTTGCGGGCGCATGAAGAGGTGGACCCCGCAACTAAGTGTGGCGACGGCCCTGTAGCGTGACGGAGCCAGGCTGGAGTTTCACAGACCGGCGGAGGCAGTATAGCCGGGGTGGCTGGGTCTATTAACGGTCCGTTCCTCTTTCAAAGAACTTGCTGGCTGGACACTTGCCTCAACTCTGCTGGTCTTGCGTCACGGGTCTCCAGAGACTCTCCATTACCCCAGACATGGGCAAGGAAGACAACTGACAGGATAAAAACAAGAAAGGGTGGAGGGGGCAGGGGAGGAGGGGTCCGGGGAGGAGGGAAGGGCCAGAGGGACTTGATGGGAGTGGTGGGGAGGAGGGGGAGGGTATAGAGAGAGAGAGGAGGAGAGACAGGACAGGGGGAAGCAGCAGAGACACGGCGGGTAAAATAAACAAACAAGCCTTAGGGAAGAGAGGGGAGGGGGGAGGAGAAATGCGACACGGCGGGAAGGGGAGGGGGCGGAACGGGGGCGGAGAGGGGAGAGAGAGAGTAGGCAAGGGTAAACAAACACGGACGTGCACGCGCCCGTGACTTTTAAGGTCAATGCGCATGCGCATAAGCTTAATGCGCATGCGCATTGACCTTAAAAGTCACGGGCACTGCAAGGAATCGCCACGATTCCTTGCAGTTAGATAAAGAGTTGATGAGCCCCTATAGTCTCGCTTGCTCGATGCGCATGCGCATCGACAGGCGAGACCTAAAAATGAGACCTCCAGGCTGCCTTTGTGCGGCTGCTCTGGGACTTCCAGAGCTAAATTGCTCCATTAGCTCTTTGCAGCAGAGGGGCAGCCTGGAAGCACACAGCATCTCTCCCTGGCCACGTCCTTCCCTCTTCCTATTATGGGCAATGTGTGTATTTCATGCTGAATTGGGAGTTAGTTGCAAGATTTTTGGGAAATAAACAATGGTGTCACGCTATAATATTTTTATTGTAATAATTATTATAAATAGGGCTCCCGGTTTTATGGTATTTATTTTTTTGACATTTCCGTCTGTATTTATCCATATTTATTTTTTGCAAATTTTATCTGTATTTATCCATATTTACTTTGGGTTGTGTGAAAAAAATGTAGCTGAAACTGGTATAGTTACACATTTATTTAACCAATAAATAAGCACTCATGATTGAATGCCTGACGGGATTCAGTGATATGAAGACCTGAAGAACATAAATCAATGCCCTTATATGAGAATATGCAAATTTCATTATCAATCATATGTAAAGCTACTGTTGTTTACGCCTCTTTACTAAACGTAATTTCTTTTTAAACCCCCTTACCTATCAATCCTCACAACTATTGCCCTGGCAGACATGGTAGAGAGTATTTCCAATCACTCAAAAAGCAACTAAATTTCCGTTTTTATCCAGATTTAAAAATAAATACAGTTGAGGAAATAAAGGGTTTTCTGTCTGTATTTATCTGTAAAATTCAGTAAAAACGGAAAACAGGGAGCCCTAATTATAAAGTGTGCTTGTATAAAACGCTTCCCCCCAAAAGTCCCCCATTTTGTAGAGCTATAAATATCAGGTGTTCCTGCTACCTCATTTGGGGGCCAACCACGGGCATCTCTAACTGTGAACAGGTGCAATTCCTCCCCATTACATCTTTTTGGGAAATAAAAAACAGGAATCGGTGTTTCCACACTGTTTCCCAATTGTTTTGGCTGGTATTTCACTGGGGCACTTAACCTGTTTTCAGCAGATAATAGACCCAATTCAAAAAGAAAAGTATACAAAATATATGTGGAGTTTTACAACTCCACATGGGCGCACTTTTGCACTTTTTTTCAATTCACAAACAGGTATAATACAGCAGTGGCTGCTATGGGGTAGGTGGGGTGAGCAGGGCAGGGGGTAAAAAAGAGGTAAAATCCACTTACCTGTAAGCTGCCACCTCGCCTCTGTCCGATGCAGGAAACCAGAATCTCACAGGCTTACCGACCACCCTAGCCAATCACAATGCTGTTGTCACCACCATGTCAGCAGCGTCATGATTGGCCTGAGCATAATGGTTCGTCCCTCAGACAGGGACTGGTAGACATAGACTGGGAGGCTGTGCATGTTCTCTACCCAGGCTGTGCAAAATACACGGGTGGGGAACTAAGTTTGTATGACTGTTTGGCCAGTCAAGACGGCAGGCCGAAAAGTCATGCGCACTTAGAAAGTGCTCACCGCACGTGGTGTTATTATCATTTTATTTTTCTTGTGGTGCAATGCTCCTCTGCCTTAGTGGAGCAATGGTACTTGTAAAGGCCCCTCAGGTGCAAGTGTCCATGGAGATAACTGCACTTGTAATCTGGTTTTTTAAAGTGTCTCTCCCCCCTGTGGTATTGTACACTCTGTATAATTCCGCATAGTGAAAAGGGCAGTACAACGTGCAAAAGCACATCTTTTCTTTTTTTCCCCTTGGCGGGAAAATATTTTCGAAGAAAGTCTGATGGTACACCCCCAGCAAGTTGCGTGGTGTTTATTTGACCCTCCCACCCTGCAAAGGCAGTTACTTCAGCTCTTGGTGGGAAAGTAAGGATTAGTGTTTTTGAATGCCCCAAAATTTGCATGTTTGTCGACGTCCACACACTTAAAAAGGGAAAATCCCACTTTCTAACCCTTGCATGAGATTTACTACCATGGATTTCTCTGCACTCACTATAGAGAGGTCTGCAGTGGTAAATCAATTAACACTTGCCAGGAATTTATGAATGAATTCCTGTCAGGTATAAGGGAAACATTTTTGGCTGTAAATATATGTTTATAGCCAAACACATTTGCGATTTGGGCCCAATCCATGTGAAAAACACCAGACCATGGTGTTCCTGCTGGTCGTGTAATGCAGCTAAGGCGAAGGAGCGTCGCCCCACTGCTCTCTGAGCAGTTTGAAAAGGAAAAATGAAATGAGAAGAACGCAATGTTATTATCATTTTATTTTTTCGGACTGACTTAGGAGCGGGCTGAGGCTGGTCTGGTCAGAGCAGGGGGAGGAGTGGTTGGCACTCTCTAAGTGCGCATGACGGTTTGCCGGCCGCCTTGGGCCTGCCAAACAGTCATATGCACTTAGCATGTTCTCCTCCTGGCTGAATTGCAAGGCTGGGTGGAGAACATGCACAGGCTCCCACTCCCTGTCTGAGCGCCGAACCAGGATGCTCAGACCAATCACGACACTACTGTCATGCTGGTGACTGCACCGTCGTGATTGGCTAGGGGAGTCTGGGAGCCTTTGTGCTTCCGTGCTGCTGGGAGTCAGAAGAGAAGAGTATGGAGGAGAGTATCTCGGGAAAGTGCTATCATTTTTTTGTCCTCCCTCTCCCCCCGCTACACCACCCCCATTTGGTAGCTGCCGCCACTGGTGTAATGTCAATGAGGCAGTGATTTCCATGACTGCTCCAGCGGGATAACAGACTGAGTACTTTAACCCCTCCCCTGCTGATGACGGAACCGCTCCGTCATCAGCTACAGTTGAGCTGTGCTGATGACGGAGCGGTTCCGTCATGGCCCGGCCGCCTCGCCTGCGCGGCGCTAATTTCGCGCCTGCGCGGCAGTCTTAATGAGCGGGGCGGGTCATGACGGAACCGCTCCGTCACCAGCACAGCTCAACTGTAGCTGGTGACGGAGCGGTTCTGTCACCAGCATGCGCCGGCCGCGCGGCCGCTCCGCCACTTTAGCGCTGCGGCGGAATAGCCGCCGCAGCGAAAGGGTTAATGGTGCTCAAAATGATTGTATGTCAAAATATTGACTGCAAAAACATTGTGCTACATAACTATTGTTGCAAAAACACCAACTACCAAAATATTTCAAACTCCTATGTTATTAACAAAAATATGGACATCAAACATGTTGTTAACCTAAATACGGTAAAACACAAATATGTAGAACAAAACACTCTAAATAATGTAAAGTAACAAAAATATTGATAATCAAACATTGACGACTGAAATATCATTTATAATTACAAAAAAATAAATAAACATACTTTAACAAAAAAATGCATTTATTCAAAAATATCGAAAATACATGTTTGAGTGTACATAACAGATTAATTAGAATCTTCTCTGTAACGTATTACCAAAAATAAGGTTTCAAAGTAACGCTTGAACTAACAAAATTCAAAGGTGTATCAGTCAACAAAAAGGAACACATAACTAATTGATAATGATTATAAATTGCGGCGATAACAAACCAACTACCACATAGCTGCCAACCCCAAAAGGAAATTGTCACTCTGCCCCAGTGCAACACCTCTAGGACCTTGGAACATTACTCTCCCTGGCTAAGCAAACTTCTACCTGTTACTAATTAATTTTAAAATAAAATAAAAGTATAGCACATCTCCTAAGTAACCTTAACCTAAAAGTACCATTAAAACCACTCAATAAACCTGGGGTGAGGGTTAGAGGATTGGGGGTGTCATTTGGCGGAGAGCGGAATTATTCACTGCATTAATACCTGCTGTTGACTTAGCAATTACCTGAGACTGAAGATCTTGAGGCTACATTAATTAAATATGACTATTGGTATAGCAACGAGGATGTTAGTGGAGTGGTGTGGCTCACTGGTTAGAGGCGGCAGACCCGGAAGCAGAGAACGGCCCGGGACCAGGGTTCAATTCCCGACGCGGCAGGGTCGTGGACCAGGGTCAGCGGACTCGATAATTCTCGCCTCGGTGCCTACTCTAACCAGGGATCACACTCGGCAACTCTGGGCATTAGCTTGCCTCATCTCTACAACGGCCCACCACATTCGCCGGGGATGCCTGGTTTCACCTTGGAGATACCCAGTAGGGACCATCTCACAGGGATAGCCAGGACGGGTTCCCCAGCGGTCTACGACGCCTCAGGGCAGCAGTGCGCTTTACAAGACACGTACATTTACATCTATATATGTGTCAAGAAAGAGCCTCGGTTTGTTTGCACAGCCATGTAAATGTATGAAAAATATGCAAATGTCTGTAATGTACAAGTACGCATCTCACAAATGCCTAATAAAGTTTGTTTACAAAAAACAACCTCTCAATAAAACATCAAATGCATGTTTTGTAGTTTTACATTTCCAACACAGACTCAAAATTCAGAAAACTCAAATCCAACTTCAATAACTCTAAATTAACAGTGAAGTGCTACATTTATCAACACCAAACAAGAAAAAAAATTGTATTTATGAAAAAGTGCCTGTAAAATATTGTAATGTAAAACTAATATAGTCTTTTATAATTGAATCTTATATTAAACTTTAATTTCTCACATTTATATAATTCACAGATTGTAACATGTCTAATATAGCAAACAACATAATTCCACAAAAAGGCACATTTTTACCAAGATAAATGGATTATACCTGGACACTCTAACTATAAAAGAACCCATTGGAAATGTATCAAACAGATGTTACAACTGCTAGAGCAGTTAATGACACAGCGGCCAATTTCGACTTTGGCAGTGATTCGCCGGCTCTGTGCCACATCAGCACCGCCAAAGCCGTGCAGGGACTGCCCGCCATATTACGCTTGTAACTCGTGTCTGGCGGGCTCGTCCTGTCTTTTCTTTTGCCGTTCTCATGGCGGTGCTCTGAAAATGGGCACTGCAATGGGAATGCAAAAGAAGTTCCAGAACGGCATGGACTGTGAAGTCCATGTTGCCCTGGAACTTGGGGTGCATGCAAACAGAGGTCACAAGTTGTGCCCCCCTGAATGCATCCCCATCGCGGTGGGAGCATGGTGGCCCTGTATGGGCCCTTTTGTTTCCCATCTGCCACCCTTTTCATGGTGGTGAGCCCGCCATAAAAAGGCTGATGGAGTGGAAACTCACATTATGCTTGGCGGACCAGCCAGGGAACTGCGATTCCCTGGCGCAGCCGGCGCAGCAGTGGCAGGTCCTGAAAGCTGCCTCGCAATGTGGCGGTCGCAGGACAGCACCTGTGCTCCGCCGCGCTTACGGAAGTCAGTGACCGCTGTACTCTTAATCGGCCCCAATTAAAACATCAAAGAGTGCAGCCATCCACCTAATAGCTGAATTAGAAATTCATATTACCCAAGGTTTGAAAGAAGCATCTACTAGTTCATCAATACCAACATGAACAATGGTTAGGGGCCAATTATTACTTTTCAGCAGAGAGGCGGTGCGGCGGTGCAAACCCGCTGTGTCACCGCTCCTCTGAAGGTCACCCCGCCTGCCAGATTACAGCTTTCAAGTAGTCTGGCTGGCGGGCAGCGTGGCGGTCCTATTGCAGAGCCTCTTTTAAAGGTGGCGGTGCCATTAAAAAAGGCACCCCAATGGGACCGCACTACAAAGTCCATGCCATGCATGCACACAGGGGGTCCCTGTAGGCCCCCTTTCATTTCCTTTCCGCCAAGGTTTACATTGATGAAGAACCTCCATGCACACCCTGCAGGAGAGGAAACTCGTAATATACTTGGCGGTCCTGCCAAGCATATTGCGGCCTCTGACAGCCGCTCCAACTCGTAACAGGGCAGTTAGAGTCTATATTTATAATGTTTCTAATCAAGTAATTGGTCAGTTACTCTTTGTTCCTAATTTAAATAGATTCATAAGTATGATCTGAAGAAAAGAAAAACAAGCTGCAGCCTTGCCCAAAAAGATTTTAAGTTAGGTACATTCCCACCTAACTGAATTTCATGACATAGAGAACTTCATTTTATATGGTACTAAAAATAAGGAGAAAGAGATAATAGTTTGCAGAATATCTAACGATATACTAACCTAACACAATGTAATATTTGATATGGGGATGGCATATGGCCACTACCCATTAGGGAGACCAATACGGTTCATTTCCAGCACCAAAATATTAATATTTCAATTATCTGTGCACTCTTACCCAATGATCAAAGTTGCACCTATCACATTATTTATAATGACTAAGGAAAAAAACGATCAATTGTGTTCCTAAACAATGAATGAATTTTGAACAAGCAATTATCCATACAGTTCTTAAAATGTACCCAGAAACAACAATACAAGGTTGCTATTTTCAGTGCAATAAGCCCATGGAGACAGCTACAACATTCCACAGTAAGCCTCAACTACACAACCAACTGCCAATTAGCTTTTGACTTAAAAAAACATTAAGCATCAGCACATGTTCTACCTACTAGGGTACCTAAACCCTACAACCTACTCCTAGAATCACCACAAAACCAAAGGAGTGATAAAAACGAACTCCCTTTCTGAGTTACTTTGAAGACTCTTGGGTTTGTCACAAGCAGTCAACACAAGTTTCACAAACCCTAGTGGAATATCTCTTTATGCTCTCTAAACGAGGAAGCAAAAACAAACAATGTAGTGGCAGGGCAGCTTAGATCCTTCCAAAACATACTTGGACAGAGCTACCGTAATCTGTATTACATTTTGGAATAAGAACAATTACCCGGAATTGTACCGCAGCATCAGAAACACACTTCAAACACTCTAGATCAGGGGTACTCACAAACTTTCTGTCGGGGGCCAAAATTACTGTGTGGTTTGTGGCAGAGGGGCACACCGGTAGGGGTGGCGTTAGTGGGGGAGTGGGGGGCGGGGCTAAAGTTAAAAAAAATCAAACCCGTTTCAAAACAGGCAATGTGACAATGCCGTATTTCAAAAGCAGATGTAACTACAAAGAGCACATTTTGATAATACATTTTTATTAGCAGACAATAGCAATCTTAAGAGGCATTGCATAGCTTCATACACACTTTGACCCCAATTCCATCCATCACAGTTTCACTCTCTCTCTGTCAGTCAGTCAGTCTCCCTCTCTCTGTCAGCCAGTCTCTCCTATCTCAGTCAGTCAGTCAATCAGTCAGTCTGTCTTTCTCTCTCTGTCAGTCAGTCAGTCAGTCAGTCAGTCAGTATCTCTCTCTCAGTCAGTCTCTCTTATTCAGTCAGTCTCTCCCAGTCAGTCTCTCCCTTAGTCAGTCAGTCTCTCTCTCTGTCAGTCAGTCTCTCTCTCTCAGTCACTCTCTCTGTCAGTCTCTCAGTCTCTCTCAGACAGTGAGTCTCTCTCTGTCAGTCAGTCAGTCAGTCTCTTTCTGCCAGTCAGTCTCTCTCCCAGTCAGTCTCTCTCCCAGTCAGTCAGTCTCTCTCTGTCTGTCAGTCTCTCTCTCTGTCTGTCAAAGTCTCTTTCTGTCAGTCTCTCCCTGTCCGTCAGTCTCTCTCTAACGCCAGTCTCTCTCTGTGCGTCAGTCTCTCTCTGTGCGTCAGTCTCTCTGTTTGTCAGTCTCTCAGTCAATCAGTCTCTCAGTCAGTCAGTCTCTTTGTCAGTCTCTCAGTCAGTCAGTCTCTTAGTCAGTATCTCTCTCAGTCAGCCAATCAGTCTCTCTCTCTCTCAGTCAGTCAGTCAGTCTCTCTCTCTCTTTCAGTCAGTCAGTCTCTCTCTGTCCGTCAGTCTCTCTCTCTGTCCGTCAGTCTCTTTCTGTCCGTCAGTCTCTGTCTCTCTCAGTTAGTCTCTCTCTCTCTCTCTCTCTCTCTCTCTCAGTCAGTCAGTCTCTCAGCCAGTCAGTCTCTCTCTCTCTCTCTTAGTCAGAGTCTCTCTCTCTCTCTCTCTCTCTCTCTCTCTCTCTCTGTCAGTCAGTCTCTCTCTCAGTCAGTCAGTCTCTCTCTCAGTCAGTCTCTTTATTTCTCTGGAAGTCAGTCTCTCAGTCTGTCAGTATCTCTATCAGTCTCTCAGTCAGTCTCTCAGTCAGTATCTCAGTCAGTATCTCAGGCAGTCAGTCTCTTTCTCTACTTTCTCTCCACTCGCTCTTTCCACTCTCCCTCTCCACTCTCTCGCTTCACTCTCTCCTCTCTCTTCTCTCTCTCTCCCTCTCTCTACTCTCCCTCCTACTTTCTCTCTCTCTCCACTCTCTCTCTCACTCTACTCTCTCTCTCTCTCCACTCTCTCTGGGGGGTTATGGGTACGTACATTACCTGAAACATTACTGTGAGTACCACGGCTCTAGAAAGATACAGAATATTTTTGCTGCAAAAATTCAACTTTTTGAAAACAGCTTAGGGCTACATTACTTATTTAACACAACCCAAAAAATTACTCTAATCGACACCACCAAGCACACAATAAAATAAAATGTAAAAATTCCTAATAAACCATGCCATAAATAAAACCCAAATTTGGGAAATACTGGGGCACATGCATCAAGCAGTTTTGCCTTCGCAAACTGCGCAATTCGCAGAATCGGCCAATTTGCGAAGGCAATAAATGCTTTTCAGATGCAGCAAACCCCAATTTGCGATTCAGTAACCTGTTACCGAATTGCATAATGGGTTTGAGATTCGGTATTTAGAAGGGGCATGTTTAGGGCGTCCCTTCAAAATACCAAATCCTAACGGTATGCATGAATGTTTTGTGACCGTGAATGCAGTCGCAAAACATTTGCATATTACCACCTACTTCAAATAGGTGGTAACCCATTTGCAAATGTGAAGGGGTCCCCAAGGGACCCCTTCCCCTTCGTGAATGGTTGTAAAAGCATTTTGAAGAACAGGCAGTGGTTCTTCATTTTCCTTTTTGTAAAGTATCTCATTATCCTTTGAGGAAAACGGGCTACTATACCAAAAAAAATTGCTTTATTTAAAAGCAATCACAGACATGGTAGTCTGCTGACCTCAGCAGGCCACCATCCCCGTGATTTTTGCGATACCTGGGGGGTTGCAAATTGCAATCTACCTTATTAATATTAATGAGGTAGAGCGATTTGTGACCCCCTTAGAATCGCAATCTGCAACTCTTTGGGTTTCATGCATTATAAAGTGCGATTACCTAATTACCATTCTCAAGGAATTCGCAGTTAGGTATTTGCAATTTACAATTTTGATGCATGTGCCCCACTATTTCAAAAAAAATTTAAAGCATCATTTCTTTTAGTTTGCAAACTATAAAAATGAAACCTATATTTTCAACTAAAGAAACAAATGACATAATAAAAATAATGATTTACTTACTTTAAAAAAATATTCTGCTTCTTGAAAACCCATAACCAGATACATGATAGACACAAGTTGCAACATTTAGAAATAATATATATATTTTTTAATTAAATAAAGAATCAATCCAACATACGTAACTCCTCCACATACAAAAATTACGACTAACACATGCACAACAAAATGCAATACATTAGTTTACAATATCACACTATAAAATTCATGAAACATATTTCTCATAAATTAATTCAACAACAAAGAGAAAATTCCCACCCAAAATATCCACTTGAAATTAAAAATCACGATTTATTTGCTGAAAAACACATAAATCCTACTCCACATTTAGCAATCCATTTGTCTGAACCTCTAAAAATATAAAAATGCAATCTTTCTTAAAAAGTAATTATCCATAAAAAAAAGCCACATCAAGTCCAAGTAATTGCTCCAGAATACTAAAAAATGTTTTTACAAAAAGGAAAAGCTAATTGGAAACATATAAGGGAGTAAAACGAAAAAGTCAAAAAATGCCTCACATGAAATTTTCCAAACTACTTACTTAAAAAAAAAACATTCTCTACCATAAAATGGTTCCTAAATGTGAAACAATGCACCTGACACAGAAAAGCACACATTCCCACCCAAAAGCAAAGTATTTTGAAAGTCAAAAACATAATACACATACACTTCCTAATTAACATTACAGTGACATAAGTATAAATCACTGTGTAGAAGCATTCAATACACACTAAACTAGCCTTATCATACAGACAATGAATAAAATACAAAAACATTAGTAATAAAACTAACTCCACAAAGAATAACCTTACCCAATATCACGACACACACACTTACCCTATTACTATAATTTAAATTTAGAAAAATATGCTTCCTTACCTGAAACACAAATCCTCATTCCCAGAACCACCACTCATACTGACAACTGTTGTATACAAAAAAAATCAAAAATACTATGAAATATATGTAGTGCCTGATCACAAGTGACCCATAAAAGTGGGATCCATGTGCAAACACTTGTTTGCACAGGATTTGAGTTTAAAAAGGGAAAGAAGCCTGGTATTTACCAGGACAAGTGGATTTTGGTGTGTTAGGCCACCAACATCTAAATGTTACTCCCCAAAATTCTGAATAGGCAATAATTATTGCAACAATTACATTTTGAAGACCTTTGTGTTGGATTTCATTGGATGTGATAATTATAACATCTGACATGGGCCATTAGTAATCAGGCCCTAGAGGGCAAAAGATGTGTCAGAATAGAAGCATAGAGCAGACTTCAATGCTTATTAAAAATGTATATTAAAAATACTGTTAAAGAAATAATATTATTTATTTACAGCATTTATATTAATTTATTATTCATATCATCATTTTAAAACCTATGTTTAATTGTTTTGAATTTCTGTTACTTCTTATTTATTTATGTTTAATGTTCATAGAAACTTGATATTGTAAGCAGATGTTTAATAATATTATTGATTTTTTTTTACATGAATGTAAACATTAATACAAAAATTATGTTTAATTTATAATGTAGAAATCATTATAAAATGTAAAATATATACTTTAAAAAGTGACTTCTACTTTCTTTTATTTTGTTTACTTCTACATTATGCATTTAACATGCTTATTTATATTTTTCTGTTACTTGTGTTATACTATTGAAATAATTGCAATATTAATCTATAAACATTGTGATTAATTTAATAAACAAAGTATATTAAAAATTCGATCTATAACACTTTCTAGAAAATATGTAACTATGTTCTTAATATCATTCTTAAAAATGTAATTAGTGTTAAGGGTCAATCTGCAAAAAGTTTAAGTTTAAGGGTTAAATGCAAAAAGTCTATTTTTAGTAACAATGTAAAGACTTGAGTATGAATGTGTATTTTGTGAGATGAGGTTTACTATTCTAGCTCTTAATGGGGAAGGGGCATATATTTTTGGAGATCAGATTTACTATTTTACTTATTTATTTTCAAGGTTTTGTATAGCGCGAACAAGATCCTTAACAGATATCAGAGCGCTTTACATAGATATGAAAAGATAAAACAATGTAATACAGGGGAAAGAAAAACAGTTAAATAGTATTTCCAAAGTTTATGTTCAAGTGAATTTAGCCAAGAGGATCGATTTGACTTCCTTTTTGAAGGATGCAGTGGATGAGATAAGTCTTGTTTCTGGAGGGAGGGCATTCCAAATCCTGGGAGCCATCCCTGAGAAGGAGCGTTTGTATGTTTTTATCTTGTGGAATTTTTGTGGTTACAGAAGGAGAGCTTGTGCGCTTCTTGTTGTTCTTGAACCTCCTGAGATTGTCAATTTCTGAGGAATGTAACTGGGCGAATTGTGGTGTAAGGCCTTATGAGTAATGTACACAATTTTTAAGTGTATTCTGGCTTCGAAGGGTAGCCAGTTCAGAGATTTTAAGTCGGGAGAGATGTGTTACTCTTTTTTTGATCCAGTGATGAGTCTTGCTGCAGCATTGATAGAGGCTCTAACTCCAAACATACTCATGATGGGAGAAGTGCATATATTTGGGTGAGTGAGTGCCAGATTTACTATAACAACTCCAATCCCACTCTTGTGGAAAGTGCATATATTTGGCAAAAAGGGAATCTCAGAGGTAGGGATAAATTGATCCCCAATGTTCAACAGTAGAATAATAAGATACAACAAAAGGAGCACAGTCGCTAATATCAAAGGCCTGAATAATTATGAAAAGTAGTTTGTATCTGCTCTGTATGATTCAAGGTGATGTACACACAGATCAGTGCACATGACCTAAGTGTTTGTGCTTCAGGCTGTCTTTATTCAGTGTAACCATTTATTTTACTGCCAACATGAAGGCCAAACCTCTGAGAGCCTTTGGCTCTTTCTGAGATTTTGTTTAACCCTTTCCTTGCTGCCGTCGGCCATTGGCCGACGGCAGCACTACCTCCCTGTGGTCTGTGGGTTGCTGCGGGCCGGAATAACAGGCGTGGAGGCCGTATATATTGGGCTATGGTAGCTCTTTTATTGTTCTGTCTGACAAAAGTACGTGAGCGTATATATATAGAGTTCAGGGGTGAAGCTGTGGTCGGCTCCCAGGTGTATACGGGCCAGTGGATCTTCCAGAGGTCTTCACGTCTTCCGGGCGTTGGGATGACCTCGGAGGGAAAACAGAGAAGCAGGGGTTAGTCCTTTTAGTATAGACTTCTCCGGTACCGGTACCAACACCAAGGCCGTGCGGGACAAGAGAGAACCGTTAGGAGGGGGACGGATAGGGATACAGAGGGGGGGGGGGCAAAGAGGTGTGGGGAGGGTAGAAGAGAGGTGCTCTCGTGATGGGGTGGGTGTGTAGGGAATATGATACAAGATTTACAAGTGCAGTGTCTCTAAAGTCTATTATATACAGTGCAAAGGTGCTCTAACAGTGTGGTCTAGCTCTATACAAATATTTACAGGTTTCTACAAAGTGGGGACACGGAGACGGTAACACGGTACTCACGTGCCCCGCCGTAACTCTCCCGCGAGTTACGGCCGCTCTCCAGCCACCTCCTGAGGACTCCACCACTCCTCGGTCCAGACGTCCTCCAACTCTCCGCCTTCGATCCTCGCACTCCTTTCGCTCTCCCTCGATGGTTCTCTGCGCGCTGTCTCCTGCCACGAGTCGGCTATCGGGAACGCTCTCCTCTCTTCGTCGTCGTCTTTTGTAGTTCCGGGTCCTAGGATGGGGGTGGGACTTCCGGTTTCCCGGTATGCTGCTTCCGGTTCGGGACTTCCGGGGTCAGGGTGCTCGTGAGGTTCCGTTCCCGGGACGGGTCTGGGTCCGATCCGCTGGTTGCATGCCTGCAGGGGAAACAAAGGAGAAGGACTCCTGGTCGTCAGAGACGCAGGAGGATTAGAACCCGAGGAACCCTCACTCGGGTGTCTCTCAGTTGAGGTATGTGTCGTTCCCCTTCCACATCCCCTTTCCCTAGCTATCCTTCTTGTGGGGGTGGATGGTGGGGGATATCTGGACAGGTAGTCTGCATTGCCCTGCTCGGCCCCTTTTCTATGTAATGTCTGGAATCTGTAGGGCTGTAAGGATAGAAACCAGCGTAGCACTCTGTCATTATGTCCCCTATTGCGTGCCATCCACTCTAGGGGTGCGTGGTCCGTGTACAGAATGAACTCTCGCCCTTCCAGGTAATAACGCAGGCTCTCAATGGCCCATTTAATGGCTAGGGCTTCTTTCTCGACTACCGCGTAGTTCATCTCACGGGGGAAGAGTTTCCTACTGAGGTAGAGGATAGGCCTCTCTATACCTGCCTGGTCTTTTTGGGAGAGGACCGCTCCCAGTCCCTGTTCTGAGGCGTCAGTCTGGAGAATGAAGGGTTGTGTGTAATCAGGACTGATGAGAACTGGTTCAGACAACAGTGCATTTTTCAGATCCTGAAAAGCTGTCAACATCTGAGGGGAGGGTTGTCGTAGTAGGGTTTCCATTCCAGGGCTCTTCTTTAGGAGATCGGTCAGGGGTACTGCAATCTGAGAAAAGTTTGGGATGAACCTCCGATAATATCCTAAAAGTCCAAGGAAGGCCCGGAGGTCCTTTTTGGTTTGGGGGAAGGGTATTAACTGGATGGCTTTTATTTTGTTATCTTGAGGTCGTATGACCCCCTTCCCGAGGAGGTAACCCAGGTACTTCACTGTTTGTGCCGCAAGAGTGGTTTTAGCAGGGTTAATGGTGAACCCATATTCACCCAGAGAGGTGATCACTCGTTCCAGGTGGGACAGGTGTTCAGACCAGTCATTGCTATAAATGACTATATCGTCAAGGTAAGCTCCTGCGTATTGGGCATGTGGTTGCAGGACAATGTTCATAGCCCGTTGAAAGGTTGCTGGGGCCCCTTGAAGCCCGAAGGGCATAACTCTAAACTGGAATAGTCCGTCCGGCGTAGAGAACGCCATTTTCTTTTTATCCTCACTCTTCATGGGGATTTGCCAGTATCTCTTACAGAGATCCAGCGTGCTGATATAGCGAGCCCGTCCAATGCGTTCTATCATTTCATCTACTCGGGGTAGCGGATACGTGTCAAAACTTGATACCTTATTGACTTCCCGGAAGTCAATACAAAATCTTGTGGAGCCATCGGGTTTAGGAACAAGAACGATGGGTGAGTTCCAGCAACTAACTGATGGCTCGATAATGCCCATTTTCATCATCTCTTGTGTTTCCTCTTGGATGACTTTACGGCGGGCTTCTGGGACGCGATAGGGACGTTGTCTCACGACTTTTCCAGGTTCTGTATGGATCGCATGTTCGATAACTGTGGTGTGTCCCGGAGAAGTGGAAAACACCTTTTGTATGGGTGACAGGATATTCCTGAGGTCTTGCCTTTTGTTTGGCAGTAGCTCCGGGTCAACACAACTTATGAAGAGCGGATCCCCTGGGTTGGGCATGCTGGAGAGCACGGGTTGGGGCCCCTCCCATTTCTTGAGCAAATTTATGTGGTAGATTTGTCTCTGTTTACGGATAGGGTCTAGTTCAATTTCATAGGTAACAGGGGTTACCTGTTTCGTCACCGGATAAGGGCCCTGCCATTGTCCCAGTAGTTTGTGATCAGATGAGGGTAGGAGGAGTAGCACTAGATCTCCGGGAACGAAGGTTCTGGGTTTGGCTCCCCTGTCGTATTGCCGTTTTTGTGTGGCCTGGGCGGTCAATAGGTTCTGCCTCACTATTTCCCTAATCTGGCCCAGATGAGTCTTAAGGTTGGCAACATATTCAGGCAGAGGTCGGGTACGGTCAGGCTCGGCTTCCCAAGCTTCCCGAGCCATATCTAGGAGGGTTCTCGGGGGTCTTCCGTAGAGGAGTTCATAGGGAGAGTACCCTGTGCTGCTCTGGACCTTGCAGCGGATAGCGAAGAGGGCCAAAGGAAGCATTTCCTCCCAGCGACGGCTTTCCAGTCCCAGCAATTTCTTGAGAGTGGTCTTTAGGGTCGCGTTGTACCGTTCTACAAGTCCGTCGGTCTGGGGGTGATAGGCAGAGGTTCTTATTTGTCTTATACCCAGTTGCGAACACACCTGACGCATGAGAGACGAAACAAACGGGGTACCCTGGTCCGTTAATATCTCTTGGGGAAAACCCACTCGGGTGAAGATGGTTACCAGGGCTCTTGCAATGTTCTGAGTGGTGGGATGTTTTAGTGGGACGGCCTCCGGGAACCGAGTGGCGTAGTCCACTAGAACGAGAGCATACCGACATCCACTTTTTGAGGGTAACATGGGGCCTATCAGGTCCATCCCCACCCTAGTGAAAGGGACATCAATGAGGGGGAGCGGCTGAAGGGGTACTCTTGGAGGCCGGTATCGACTGTTCTTTTGACAGACCGGACACTCTTTGCAGTATTGGCTCACTTGTTTGTGTACGCCCGGCCAATAGAACTTTTCCAGTATCGTTTGTCCTGTTTTGTCGTCCCCGAAATGCCCTCCCAACAAATGACTATGTGCTAAGAACAGTACTTTCTCGCGAAAGGGACCGGGAACGAGCAGCTGTGGTTCTTGTTGGGGTCCACCTTTCCTATACAATAGACCGTTTCGTTTAAAGAAATAGGGACATACGTGCAAGGGATCCTCATTTTCAAGGGCTCGTCCCCAGGCGTCCTGTAATACTGGGTCTTCTTGTTGCGCTGCACGGAACTCTCGGTCATTTTCCCAAGGATGCGGGTCTACCTGAACAGGATAGGCAGTGGCGTATGTCCTTTTCTCTTTCTTCTTTTGCCCTTTTGTCTTCGGGACCTTGGTTGCGGGCTCTACAGGAGGAGGGTTTCGGGAAAAAGGAGCCTCGGACCACCATTTCTCCAAGGAGTTTGTGGCGTCGTATAACAGTCGGGGTAGTCCGTTGTAATCACTGCCCAAGATTACCTGTTCCGGCAGGTTGGGTACTAGGCCCACATTAAGGGGACTATGTTCTCCAGAGTACTGTTGTACCTGTACCCGGGTGGTGGGATATCTCCGGGTATCACCGTGTACGCATTGGATATCTACGGTGCCAGTCATCGGCCCCATAGGATTGGGCATTTCTTGCGGCCGTAACACGCTTTGCCGACAACCTGAATCAGCTAAAGCCATCATTGGATGTCCGTCGATCCTTACCGGACACCGGAAGGGAGGTGGACTAGCCTCCTGGGTGAGACACACATAGTTCCGAGTTAGGCCGACCTCCATCGGTTCTTCCTTTTGTGGACAGAACCGTGCTATATGTCCATAACCCCCACAATGGTAGCATTGAGGGCCAGGAAGGTTTGGTCTTGGGGTCACCGGAAAGGGAACAAAAGGAATAGGCTCCGGTTTTCGGGGTACTAACGGCCTCGGGGGTCGAGGATGGCTTCCATGGATTGTTCGTGCAGGATGTTCGTCCTTCTTCTGAAAGTCCTGTGCCCGGCTGAAGGCACTTGCAATCTCAACAGCGGTGTCTAAAGTGAGTCTCGAGTGCTGACGGACCCACTTCTGCGTAGCTGGGTGTAGGGAGGCCAAAAATTGTTCCAGGTAAATTTTGGCAAGAATTTCGTCTTTGGTGGATGTGGCGGGCTTCAGCCAGCGGTTGGTGAGGTCTTGTATGCGGAACGACAAGGCCCTGGGGGTTTCCTGCGGTCCTTCACGTGCCTGCCGCAGTCTTGTCCTGTAGGTCTCATCGTCAATCCCAAGTCGCTCAAGGATGCACGTTTTGATGTCCTGGTACGGGGTCTGCCCTTGAATATTGGCCTGTTGGAACGCCGCCTGGAGTTCGCCCGTCAGCAGAGGCCCAAGGTAGTGGCTCCAGCGGTCAACGGGCCAAGCAGCGGCCTCAGCCAAGCGCTCAAAGTTCGTAAAAAAGAAGTCCGGATCCTCTCCTGGAACGTACTTCTGTAATACCACCGAGGGTAATGCAGTCGCGGGTCTCGATTGCCTCATGACGTCAACTAGCTTCCCAAGGGCTCGGTCTTGAGCGGTGCCCTGGTCTTTCAGGACATCGTGCAGCTGGCCTCGATCATCCTCGGCAGTTTTAAGAAACCGCTCCATCATCTTCCCAAGGAGTTCCTGGCTTTCTGCGAGTTGCTTCACGGCGGCCTCCATGCTTCCGGATCCCACTTCTGACACCAGGTGTGGTCTGTGGGTTGCTGCGGGCCGGAATAACAGGCGTGGAGGCCGTATATATTGGGCTATGGTAGCTCTTTTATTGTTCTGTCTGACAAAAGTATGTGAGCGTATATATATAGAGTTCAGGGGTGAAGCTGTGGTCGGCTCCCAGGTGTATACGGGCCAGTGGATCTTCCAGAGGTCTTCACGTCTTCCGGGCGTTGGGATGACCTCGGGGGGAAAACAGAGAAGCAGGGGTTAGTCCTTTTAGTATAGACTTCTCCGGTACCGGTACCAACACCAAGGCCGTGCGGGACAAGAGAGAACCGTGAGGAGGGGGACGGATAGGGATACAGAGGGGGGGGGGACAAAGAGGTGTGGGGAGGGTAGAAGAGAGGTGCTCTCGTGATGGGGTGGGTGTGTAGGGAATATGATACAAGATTTACAAGTGCAGTGTCTCTAAAGTCTATTATATACAGTGCAAAGGTGCTCTAACAGTGTGGTCTAGCTCTATACAAATATTTACAGGTTTCTACAAAGTGGGGACACGGAGACGGTAACACGGTACTCACGTGCCCCGCCGTAACTCTCCCGCGAGTTACGGCCGCTCTCCAGCCACCTCCTGAGGACTCCACCACTCCTCGGTCCAGACGTCCTCCAACTCTCCGCCTTCGATCCTCGCACTCCTTTCGCTCTCCCTCGATGGTTCTCTGCGCGCTGTCTCCTGCCACGAGTCGGCTATCGGGAACGCTCTCCTCTCTTCGTCGTCGTCTTTTGTAGTTCCGGGTCCTAGGATGGGGGTGGGACTTCCGGTTTCCCGGTATGCTGCTTCCGGTTCGGGACTTCCGGGGTCAGGGTGCTCGTGAGGTTCCGTTCCCGGGACGGGTCTGGGTCCGATCCGCTGGTTGCATGCCTGCAGGGGAAACAAAGGAGAAGGACTCCTGGTCGTCAGAGACGCAGGAGGATTAGAACCCGAGGAACCCTCACTCGGGTGTCTCTCAGTTGAGGTATGTGTCGTTCCCCTTCCACACTCCCCAGTGCTGCCGTCGACCAATGGCCGACGCGGCCCCGCCCGCGCACGAAAACGCCCGCTCAGCGGTGGAATTTCCGCCGCAGTTAACGGGTTAAAAGCATTTTTATTGAACTGCCAGGAATCAATTCTGAATTGCTTCTTGAACTAAAATATTCTTTGTTTTGCTTGCAATTGTCATGCAATATGAATTGTATATGATTATAATAAATATGCCACAGTGAACGGTTGCTTTTGGGATTATATTGATTGCCCTTGGTTCTTAGACAAGAGCCAAGACAGTACAGCTCTTGTTTTTCAAGTTACAAATATATACATAAAAAGGCACACTCATGCAAGTGCGTACAACTGTACAACTGATAGATGGGATAAACACAGAGAGAAAAATTACAATAATCTTTGTAAAACAGGTAACCAATCAGTGTGTTGCATGTCAGGGTGAATGTTGACCACATCCAATAGATTTCCCTTGGCCCTGAGGCAGTCAATGTATGCCAACCAGCCATCCAGAGTAGGGATAATAGACAGATGATGTCCCACAAATCTCTGCTGAACTTCGCAAGCAGGAGTCCTCTTTACCAATGTAATATTAACTGGCAGAGACACAAGTATTCAGTGGGTTTTCCTAAACCTTCACCTAAATTAGCACACACAAGATTTTTGGACTAGTATTTTATAAGGTTTTATTTAAAGATCAGTCTAGTTTAGAGTTTATGCAAACATATTGCAGCCGATATAAAAAAAAGTCCTAGCTATGAATGAACAAAAACAGGTAGTATATTTATGAATTAAGACCTGGCTAATAAAAATTAGCACTAAAAAGTTTGTCATCATGAGGAGTGCAATACATTTGTCATAATACAAAAGAGTGAACACAGGCAGCCTGGAACCTGCACAGCAAAGTGTTTTTTTTAGAGAATCCAGTTTGTTACTAATCAGCAACCTTAATAGAGAAACAATGTACTCCACGGAAGTCGAAAATACCCCCTACCCTTGAGTAAGATGAAGAAACTGAGAAGAAACCTCTGGGAATTCCCTTAAAATATTACACATACAATTCCACTAGTCCTATATTAAAACACTACACATTATGTGAATATATGAACTAAAAGCACTCTATCAGAATTCAGAATGCAGACACATATTTTTGTACTACAATAATCATCATAATAATAGAAAAGTAATCAATAGTTGTAAACGAGAAACAGCATCTAAGGACCATAGACAATCGAGAAGTGGTGGACATGTGCCCAATATGGCGGACACCCGAGCAATAATACTAAAACACAACACCGAAGAGAAGAACCTCAGTCTTCCACTTATGAAATTAAAATAAAATGTATAAAGCATGACTAATACCCGAGGGTGTCTAGATGCTGACCCAGAGAAAAAAACGAGAGGGCTGCATAGAAGAAGAGTTATGGTTAAAAAAACAGGTTTTAAGCTTAGCTTGTCAGTCCGTATTGCAACTCCAGTGGAATAATCACCCTTATTCATCAGGAGTATAACAGTTAGTTTGGGAACAGGAATAGTTCTATTGTGCAAACTATATGTAGTACATAAGTATTTTTTCAACTGACCAGACGTTTAGAATACACGCGGGTAGGAAGCAAGTCTAACACTGGTGTCATTGAACCTCAACTCTGTGGTTGAATTTGAGTAAATTGCGATTCTCCTATTAACATGACCAGAGAATCTGGATTTCATTAAAGACTCGGAGGCTAACATTATGCATACAACTTTTAATGCAGTCCAAGCATAGCTGCATATGTCATAAAGCAAAAAGTTCCAACTTAGAATACATAACAAGTAACAACAATAGCATGAATCACTAGGCAATCAGCCTCTTTTAAATGTGGAGACAGAAGAAAGGAAAAAGTCCAATAAACTCCAATATAACATAAAACTTGAAGAAGCACGAAGAATACAACGAATACACCATCCTTCTACGATTGGTCCACGAGATCGGGAATCCAGAAGAAACAGAATCAAGGAAGATTATCTGTAAATGGAACAAAGGATGTTACTAAATTCTAATCTAATAGATAATCACTAGAGAAAAACATTCCTGCTAAGAAAATAGTAACAAAGTTAATAAACAAATAAGCATATTAAGATCACCTCTTCCTGTAAAAGAAGAGAACATATCAAGTTATATAATCAACCACCCAGGGAAAGGGTGGGAGGGATAATGTTAGCCTCCGAGTCTTTAATGAAATCCAGATTATCTGGTCATGTTAATAGGAGAATCGCAATTTCATTACAAGACCAGAGGCTACCATTATGCATGTTGGTAGTCATGTAAAACAACATCAGACATGTGAGACACAGGTTTGCAATAATGATGAGCAAAGGACCTAGAATTAGACCAATCACCAGCCTTTAGAATATCATCTAACTTACCACCTGACCAGAATGACTTACTGGCCATTGCGCCTCTAATAGAATGTGATTTAAAAACATCCAAATTGATTCCAGCCAGCTTCATGACTATCTTAACCCATCTAGCAATAGAGGAAGAAGAAATTCCTTTGTGGGGTTTAACAAAAGAGATGAATAATTGAGATACATTCAAAGGGCGAAGAGAATTCATTCTCACATCGTATTCTTTCATACATTGAACAACACAGAGTTTAGTGGAACTATCAAATCGTGGATAGAAAATCGAGTCTGACATAGTTTTAGTTCTTCTATGCATTTCAAATTTAACTCCAAACATATCATAAGATCTATAAGAGATATCTAGAGCTTTAACATCAGAGACTCTTCTGCATGAAATTAAGCAAAGAAGAGTAGCTAATTTGATAGAAAGATTATTTCTGCTGAGAAGAGAATTAACTGGCCAAGAACAGAAAAGGTCGAGAATTAAATTAACATCCCATAGAAATTGATATCTCGGTTGAGGAGGTCTTCTAAGTCTGATACTCTTAAGTATTCTACAAATAATAGGATTTTTACCTACCGTTTTATTATTAATTAAAGAATGTCCAGCAGAAATAGCAGATCTAAAACAATTGAGGGATCTGTAACTTAAACCTCTATCAAATTGTTCTCCAAGAAAATTAATTATATCAACGATAGGTGCCTCCACGGGATCCAAATCCCTTTCCAAGCACCAACGTGACCAGACTTTCCAAATGTTGTTGTATCGGTAATGTGTTCCAGGGGCCCACGACTCTCCGAGGAGAGTTGAAGCTGTTGACGAAAGTCTTGCGAGATCGTTAGATCTCCTGACACCTTCCAAGCAAGAAGGTTCAAATTCCCTGTTTGAACAAGAGGGTGAATTTGACCGTCTGCGTCTGTGACAAGATCTATCAGAGGAGGAATTAGGAAGGGAAAATCGTAGGTTAGTTCGAGAGTTGTTGGGAACCACGCTTGGGATGGCCAGAACGGAGTTACTAGGACAATTGAGGAGTGTTCTTGTCTCACTTTCTGAAGTAGTCTCTGAATCATTGCGAATGTAGGGAAGGCATAAGCGTTGATCCCTTTCCAAGATTGGAGAAAGGCATTCACTGCTAGAGCACCAGGATCGGGCATCCAGCTGAAATAGGATACCAATTGGGTAGTTAATCTGCTCGCAAAAAGGTCTATTTGGAAAGGGCCCCAGAAATGATTGAGGGAGTTGAAGACAGAAGTGTTGAGTTTCCAGTCGCTGTAATCCAAAATGAATCTTGAATTCCAATCTGCACAAAGATTGGATTTCCCGGGAAGGTATTCTGCTCTGAGCGAGATTTTGTGTTCTAGGCAGAAAAACCAAAGCTTCTTTGCTAGATTGGAGAGGTCTTCTGACTTGGTCTCTCCTAGACGGTTTATGTATGCGACAGAAGACATGTTGTCCATTTTCAATATGACTGATCTTCCTTGAAGAGAGTGGTTGAAGCTCATTAGAGCATAAAGCCCTGCAGTTAATTCTAGATAATTGATGTGGTGCAGGGACTCTTGCTGCGACCAAATTACTCCAGTGTTCTGGTTCTGTAGACAAGCACCCCAGCCATGAAGGCTGGCATCCGATTCTAGAACAAAATCTGGTGTTGAATCAAAGATCGCTCTCCCATTCCAAGCATCTAGGTTGTCTAACCACCAAGTTAGTTCTAAGATAGCATCTGGGTTTAAGGAAATTCGATCTCCATACCAAAGACCTGACCTGAGAGCTCTTGCTTTTATTCTCTGAAGGGCTCGATAATTCAGTGGTCCTGGAAAAATGGCCTGAATGGAAGAGGAAAGAAGGCCTAAAAGTCGGGCTAGTTCTCTAAGGGTGAGATTCTTTTGTTTCAATACATGTCTTATCTCCTTTCTGATTTTGGTAATCTTCTTGGGAGGGAGAAGAAGACATTCTCTTGTGTCTACTGTGAAGCCCAGGAATTCCATATTTTTTGAGGGAATTAGAATGGATTTTTTCCCTGTTTATGATAAAACCCAGACTTTCTAAAAGGTCTATAACTGTCTTGAGATCTTTGATGATTTGAGCAGTCTTGAGAAAGAATCAGGATGTCGTCTAAGTAGATGATGAGACGAATACCTTTTTTTCTTAGACATGAGGTAACTGCTCTCAGTACCTTGGTGAAACACCAGGAGGCAGATGAGAGACCGAAGGGGAGAGCCTGAAATTGGAAGAGATGGTTTTTCCAAATGAACTGAAGAAAGGGTTGGTGTTCCTTTGCCATGGGAATAGTAAAGTAGGCGTACTTCAGATCTAATTTGACCAGCCAGTCTCCTTCTAGTAAGAGGTCTCTGAGAAGATGGATCCCCTCCATCTTGAATTGTCGATAGACAAGGAATTTGTTGAGTTCTCTGAGATTCATTACTGGTCTCCAACCCTTGTCTTTCTATTCCACAATGAAGAGAGTACTTATGAATCTTATAAGTTCCATGGGAACTTCTAAAATAGCTCCTTTTTTAGCATTGAGGAAATCTCTTCCTCTAATATTTTCTCTTGATCTAGTGTGAGGGGAATTGGTCTTGGAAGAGAGTTCTGGATTGGAGTCCGAATGAAATCTATTGAAAAACCGAGAACAGTGTTTAGAACCCACGGGTCTTGTGTGATAATTTTCCAATTGTGATAAAAGAATTTCAGTCTCCCACCCACTTTTGGATTCGAAGAAAGGGGAGAAGTTGTACTCACTTTGAGGGGTGGAATCGACAGGTGCTCCTCTAGCTCGGAATCCTCTCGAGCGGAAACCTCTTCCTCTGGGTGGATAGAACTGTGGTTGGTTGGGTGGTTGGTATCCTCTACCAAAATTTCCTCTGTTTCTTGGAAAGGGGCGTCGGTTGAACCGGCCGGAAGATTGACCCCTTCTACCGGCCCTTCCAAAAAGGTTGCTGTTGTAGTTAAAAACTTTTTTCATGTTTTGATGTGCTTTATCTAAAGCAGTAAAGGTCGATACATATTTACCCAGACTTTTAATTAAATCTTCACCAAAAAGTAAACCTTTTGGATTAATGGAGGTTTCTTTTTCAGCCATGTCGATTAGTTTAGGGCTAATTTTACTGAGGGCTACTCTTCTTCTTTCACAATTAAGTCCCGCATTTGTGTTGCCTAAGAGGACTAGTGCCCTTTGGCTCCACCCCCGAATGGAGTGTATATCAAGAGGGCAGCCACTAAGGTAGCTCTCCTCTGCTGCGTCGATTATTTTTGTTAGGGGGCCTAGAATGTCGAGAACCTTATCTTGACAGATCTTAAGGGATCTTTCCAGACCTTTACGAGGGTCTCTCCCTAATTTAAATAAGTAAGTAATTAATTCGGGGTCAAGGTTCGGAGTATGACAAACTTTACCTTCGATTGAAGTTCTGGTACACTCTGCTCTTAAGAGATTACGAGTCTCTCTTTCAAAAGGATTTCTAATCTATTTAGATATGAATTTGGATACATGCTCGTGTGGGGTCCACTCAGAGCTTCTAGGGTGTTTAATGTTAAAAGGGGAGAACATCTCCTCACCCAAAGGGTCCAAAATATTATCCTTAGAAGATAAAGGATCAATAACATCATCTAAGAGAAAGGAATCAATATCTTGATCATCATCGTCGAGATCAAGAATATATTCATCAGGAACTTCTGAGCCATCATCCATATCATTATCTAGAGCACTTTGATGAATTGTGCCGGGAGGGACACCCATTACATTTGTGCCGCTAAGGACACCTTTCAAATTTGTGCCGCGAGGGACACCTGAGGCAAATGAGGTGCGAGGACCTCCTATAAAACATGAGGTGCTAGGACCTCCCATGCTCTCTGGGGTATAATTGATATTCTTACTTTTTTTATGCCTCTTACCCCTTTCTTCCGTGAGATCATGAACTTCTGTTATGTCCAAATCAGATGGATCATCATTTTCGTGGATGAAGGATCGCTTAGATGAGATAGCTTGAGAGAGAGTAGAAAACATACATGATCTCATCTCTTTATGTATTATTTTTTTGATGGTATCAGTAGAAGGATCAGATTCAGCAGTATTACTACGTATTGAATCCGAATCTGAGTCAGACATATTGATAAATGAATAGTATTTGTTAAATAGATAATGTATAAGTATATAAAATGTCTGAACTCTATTTTAAATTAATTAACTTTTCTCTATGAGTTTTCTGTAATAACACCCCTTTTTATATAAAAAAATTAATTAATAATAGGAATTCTAACAGAACTAAATAATGTAGGGGGGGGGGAGTGAATGCTCGTAGATAGATAAATGGTGTGAATCCCCGATTTAGACTAACTAAAAAACGAAGCACAGAGATAAACAGCTGATCGGGCGCTCGAGCAGGGTTAAAACCGTTGCTCGCGTCCGATAAGCTGAACACATTACAGGCACTACAAGGAAGGACCCTTGGCAGGTTGCACACGCTACACGTGTACCGCCAGGGTCCATTCCTCTAATACGCGTAGATCGAGTTAGCCGAAACAAGGCATCGTTGATCGTGGTGAAAGGGGTGTAAAGCTACCAGGGCGCGTTGCGCGCTAATGAAATGAAAAAGAAAAATCGAATCGGGTCAGTTAACTATTTGTCGCGCCATATTATCAGAAAGTATGATATGATTAAAAAGAAATAAAGGAAAGAAAAGCGAAGCCAACCTCCGTAAATTGGACGTTGGAAAGCCGATTGCAAGGAATGAAAAAAAGGTGCTACTGTACCTTATAAGATGCTTAAAACATATATGATGTATAAATATAGTACTCCTGTAGGAAAAAGGAGAGTTAATAGTAAACAGTATAAAGTATTCAGTATAAGGTATCAACAGATATCGAATAATAATAAAATATAAGTCTTAAAGCATAAATTAATAAGGTTTATCAGGAATTAAGAATAAGTTGACTTGTCTTGCTTGAAGCCGCATTTAAAAGAGGCTGATTGCCTAGTGATTCATGCTATTGTTACTTGTTATGTATTCTAAGTTGGAACTTTTTGCTTTATGACATATGCGGCTATGCTTGGACTGCATTAATAGTTGTATGCATAATGGTAGCCTCCGGTCTTGTAATGAAATCTTGTTGAAAGTGGGACCGCAAGATTATGGGTGAAAGAGAGTAAATCTTGCTGAAGGGGCATAAATGGATTGTACAGCTTGGCAGTTGCAGGAAAATTGAGAATCAAAATGTTTACAGAATAAACAGGTTTGTTACTAGCGGAGAAATAGCAAATCAGGCAGTGCCAAATTTCCCTATAGGCCAGTCCAACGCTGTCACTGACACTGGGCCAGTACCACACCTGGCTTCCTAAGGATGCGAGACGCCTGTGCCAATGCACTCCTTCATCAATGACCATTATGGAACAGGGTCAAAAATGGCTATTCCATTTGAAAGGAGATTTGTCGGTATTGGGTGATTGAATGAATAAATGTGCACACAAATTTCCAGAGGGTGTCCCAGTGCTGCAAAAGACATGGTCTAGGCCAGATAGTGGATACGAGCAACCACATTTGCCTGTAGAGCAGATAATTTTGTGTAAGCCGGAGAGCAGTGATAAGGGTTCCATGACTTCATGGTGACATCAGAGAAAAATGTGGCCCCATTATTAGAATAATAGTGTCAAAGGAGTAAGAAAAGCCTGAAGGAACCCTTTGCTGTTTCTACTTTGACCCGAAGACTGCACACAGGTCTTAGCAACACAGGAAGTTACCCTGCAATAGCTTATCCACAACTGATGGAGGTAGAGAAGGAGCCATGCAAATGATTCCGGGTGGTTTGACAGTGTTAATTGGCCCAATCTCCCACATTTCATCTAGTTAGATTTTCCTAGCCTATGGAATTATGAAAATAACCAGAACCCTGCAGAGAAGGGGAAATGGACAGGTACCTCACACTTCTCCCTGTGGGCTATACACAGCAGAATTGCCCGATGATTGGCGGGGAATATGAGGATCATACCCCTTTGCACAACCTCCAAATCGGGACACACAAAACAGGCCATTATATGTGATGGGGTTATTATATCCTGTCCTATTGTAGAAAATGAGGATTAAAATTGTCCAAATTACAATGCAAACACCAGCAAAGGTAAACAACATTGAAAAGAAGTGAATAAAACGACCAAACATTATTGTTCATCAGTGAGTATCCGAGCCTATATTTGTTCTCAGACTGCCTTTCCTGCATACCGTGGCACAACAAACATGACCGAGCCGCTGGTTAATTGGAGGAATATTCATAGAAGGTCCTCCCATCCTAAGAAGACGGATCAGTCACAGAAACTCGGAAATAGAAATATTGTGTGGACAGAACATTGTGTCAAACAATCGAAGACCAAAATATCAAGAAGGTAAGTGCAAATAGGTAAGTATAGGTCTACTATTCCTAACTCCACACCTACGTACCTTGAAGATATATATATATTGCTAAATACATATATATGGAGTAATAACTTTCTGTACACATAGAAACTTATCTTCACGATGTTCGTGCCCTCGATATTCTTGACACAATATTTTGGTTCATGATATTTCTGTTTCCGATATTCTGTCTAGATACCAAGAAGACAGGGTGATATGGTTTTTGTGGCTCGATACAGTGGTTTCCTGGCAACGATGGCATGCTTGCCAGAGTATGTTGCTAGAGTGGGGGCACAGTAAGGCATACGTTGGTGGGTGCACTTGTGAACCACTCAGTTGGCTCAGTCACTTACTGGCACATTGTACAGCATGACACTATGACAACTTCTAAATATATAGAGCGTTCATGCAAGAACGCGGCGTAAAAGGCATTAGTAAGTTATCCAGAAGCAATGAAGGTATGCAGTCCTTACCAAGCAGTCTTGACCCTACATAACTTCACCTCAAATGTATTAATCACACAGGTCCATCTTTGGTCTTCAGGGTGGTAAGGATAATGGCGGGTACAGATGAAGGAAGGGGTTTAAGGGTTCAGGGGAGGGTAGAGGTAAAGAGAGTTAAGGATTTTTTAGGGTTAATGGGCAGGTACAGAAAAAGAGAGGTATGGGACCTTTAGGTTTAGGGTTCAGAGGAGGGGTAGAGGTGAAGGGGGTAAGAGGGGTTTAAGGGGAGGGTAGAATGAAGGGGGTAAGAGGGGTTTAGGGGTTTAGGGTTCAGGGGAGGGTAGAGGTGAAGGGAGGTAAGAGGGGTTTAGGGTTCAGAGGAGGGTAGGGACAGAGGTAAGTTTTTTTAGGGTTCATGGGCAGGGAAAGGTAAACGAAGATTTTTAGGCTAGGCCCAGGAAGAGATAACGGAGTGTAATATGTTAAAAAAAATAGGGGTTCGGGGGAAGTAACTCTCCAAAACCCCCCCAAAAAAGGATTATGGTGGTTATCTATAAAATAAACGTGTAAATATATGTATGTGCATGAATACCAGACTTTACAGATGCTTTGCCTGGTAAAGGCATGCATCTGTAAGGCCCTGTGTGGTATTGTTGGAGCGTTTTCAGCAGAGCAAATGCTTAATTTAGACATGGTTTAGGTGGTCTGACCAGGTCTCGGTTGGCCTGAATTGATATCTCTTCCAGTTTCTAGAAACAAACCTGCACTTTTATTTTATGTCAACAACTCTCTCCTTCTTCGTGTGCGCTGTGTGCTTTTCCATTTTAGAAAATCAACGGAATAGAAGCTTAGATTTTGGTCTCTGAATCAATCTAATGTATTATTTTGTGTTCTGCTTAGGAGGCCACGAACAGGATATTTTTGTCTCTGTAACGGTCAAGACCCTTTGCTCAAACCTTTCATAAAGACCCTTCATTAGACGAACTGACCACTGCAATGTTGCATTATATCAGTGTAATGTTATTTCTTACCTTGCTGTGTGCAAGGTGAGTAAGTGTGTGTGTTAGATGATCGATTTTAATTCAGAGACAAATCATGGTCTCTGTGTGTATTTCTATTTGTAATTTACACTGTTATGTTCGTTGTTATGAATGTGCAGAATAAGTTCATTGCGCAATGTTTCATTTTAAGTTCCTTTCCTTTTGATGGTTAGATCATGTATTTGGTTAACCAATCACACTCCATTGGAAGGAGGCGATGTATTTAGTGTTTGCAAACTGATAATTAGATCGGTTGCTATGCAAAAGTAACACATTAGTACAGCCCATTTAAATAATGTCATGCTATGAATTTGTGTATTTCTATTGGCTGAAAACCCTGTAAAAGATGATGTTTTAAGGATCTGTGCTAGTGTTTTAGCTTACTTCTAAGGGAGTAGAATCTATGTTCATCTGTTTATTCATTTTTTGCTCAGATTTTTTGGCTTTCTTCTAGTCCTTATGTCGATGCTCTTGCTGAACTATACTTGGTTCTGGCTATTAGCTTCCTTCAGAGACTGACCATGTGTTAGTCCTCTCGCAGAATATGACTTTGACATTTTTGATTTGAGCTAATTCATGATTTATTTACTAACTACTTTTTGCCTTCTATAATGATCTTAATTTTGAATAAACCTACATGGTTTATCCTGGGGTCCTGACTCGTGACAGTTTGTTTTTATTGGCTTGGACTTAGAGCTGCGAAGACTCACTAAGTCTTATGAAGACTCTACGGGCCCGATTCGCAGAACTAACTTAAGACAAAATCCTAAACTTATTACTTTTGGTATTCACAGAAGTTAGGATTTTGTCTTAAGTTTGGCTTAAGTCTGTCTTAAGTTTGTCTTAAGACAAACTTAAGACAAAATCCTAACTTCTCTGAATACCAAAAGTAGTAAGTTTAGGATTTTGTCTTAAGTTAGTTCTGTGAAGCAGGACCTAATAGTTCAGATCCCATGCATTAACCTACGTAATTAGTAAATTAGAGTGTCAACAGTCTAAACAATGAACTGTAAAGGTCAAAGCATTGTAATGCTGGAGGGGAAAAGGCATACAGGGTAAAAACCTGTGTTGTAACGTCTGATATTTCCAGTGATTACTGTTGTTATGATTGTGTACGGGTTACGCTAGCACTTCTCAATGAGAAAGCACTGTCTTACTTATGTCATATCGTTAGGACAATATAAACACAACCAATGTGTTTGGCCCCTCTAGTTGTGTAGCAGAAAGATAGTTAGTAAGGGTTAGTAGGTAAAGTAGTTAGTAAAGGTAATTAGTAAGGCATTATTTCCAACCCTATAGCTGATCATGTGCCATGCAATGTAATAAATGGGGAAATTAGTAAAATTACTCCTTGTGGGAGGAGGTGAAAACCACTGAGGATACCAGGCGGTAAAGAAAGTTGAAGCAACGGTTGGCTTATAGTACAATACACACCTTGATTTCCGCGCATATGGTGAGTCGCGGCTCAAACTGCTGTGCGAAGCAGCTCCATGCAGCCGGCAGCAGGCTCGGGTAATGTATTTCTAACTCTACCAAGGACTTATTGAAGTGAGCTCAATTGTAATTGCATTATGATGGAAGGTAGGCAATAAGTGAGTCCTGTGAGACATCTCCATATGGCTCTGGGAAAGCGCAATCTACGAGAGAGGCAGATGGCGCTGCACATACGTAATAGTACAAGGTGACTAACACCTGCTGAGCAGAAGCTTGCACAGCTGGATGCGAAGCCACCACTGCTTATAGAGGATACAAATGCCACAAGTATGTTTACAGAAAACATTTGTGTGCAGGGCTTATATAGTGCCAACCTGCCAACAAAGCATCAGGGAGCTGTAGAACAAAAGCAGCGATAGAGGTGAATGCAAGAGCCAGAGGAAGCGACAGAGAGGTAGGATGCACACGTTGTGCACTTGGCTGCGGGTGGGTTGGCACATGAACCCATTTTCTGCCACTGCAACAGTGCGCAGAATGCGCTGTTCAGTTTCATTGGCAATGAATTTACAGACTCTTTTTCACAAACTTTACAGTTTAAGGCATTTATTTGTGCACACAACTAAAATCCTCAATTTGATTCTTTTTGATCCAAAACAGCTTCAGAACTTCTGCTGAAAGGCCACATCATTCTATATTCACCTGCGTTGCTTTCTTTTTAAGTGTGGCTGAAGAGAACTTCAGCTCTCAACTAAAGCTAATGCAACTAAGAATCAGGAAAGTGCTAAAGGGCCCTCACACGGGGAAAAATACATTTGTACCATTTTATTGATTGTTTAGGGCTTCTCCTTTGTTTAAGACATTCATGTCACCAGACTTGCTAAGTGTCACGCATCTTGTGTGACTCTAAAGCAATTTGTAAAATCCCTATAACCCCACAAGGACTGGATTAGTGGTACTAATTTTGATTCAGATCAGACTATGTTGTTGTTATCAGCTGGAACCAAGAGAAGGGGGCTACATTTGTCTGTGTGCTTACACCTAATTTTCCATCTTCAAGCCGCTATATGCGCACAGAGACAGGAGTGGTGTTTTATGAGTTTTTCCCGCTCTGCAGCAATAGAACAGAAGCCAGAGTATGCAGCCAGTTAGCCTTTTAAAACCATTATTGAGAAAAGGTTGAAAATTACATCTGCCAAATAAAGAGAGATGTCCATTCATAGTCCTTCAGTCCTGTGTTGAGGTGGATTAAGGACTGGATCCTAACGATGAAGCTCCCTCCTGCCCCTTATTGGACAACACCCATTTGGCGGATGGAAGGCCGTCCAGGAACAGTGCTAGGATTTCTTGAGCTCCTGGCAGAATAGAAATGTGTTTGCTGACACATTCGCATACAATTTAAAAAGGGAACTTGTGGGCTTTTTGCAGCCATTTTATACAGCCTATATATTCAGTTTTGAGGCTGCTGCCTTACCTTGCCTTGCAGAAGCGGCGGCCATGATGCCAGGGTTGATTACGTTGAAGATTCTAGCCAATCAAGGCTGGTATGTCAGACGCCATTTCCGCCGGCTTCCATTTGATCCAAGATCACCGTTGTCACCACAGCAGCCTACCATGGAAAAAAGTGCCTGATAATTATGAACTGGTGAAAATATACAAGCATGTCAGGGATACTGCGATGGGAGACACAAAAAAATCGACTCCCACACTTGGTTGCATTTCCATGACCAACATTTGGTCTGCACGTCCCATGGGTGTGACCGGGTGGATGTTATGTTAGGTTATGTTAGCATGAATTTGTAGAGCGCACGTTCACCCCAGGGTTTCTTGGCGCTGTGTGCCGCTGGGAAACCCGTCCTGGCTTTCCCTGTGAGATGGTCCCTATTACGCACCCCCAAGGTGAAGCCAGGCATCCCCGGCAGCGAGGGGGCCGTTGTGGAGATTAAGCAAGCTATTGCCCAGAGTTGCAGCGTGGGACCCATGGTTAGAGAGGCACCGAGGCGAGATTTATCGAGCCCGCTGACATTGGTTCCGTACCCTGCCACGTCGGGAATTGAACCCTGGTCCCGGGCCGACCTCTGCTTCTGGGTCTACCGCCTCTAACCGGTGAGCCACACTCCTCCTGGATGGCAGCAAAGGGGCAGTGTGAAGATGGACGATGAAAAAAGGAGTCCATCCATGGAAGGTAAGGGGATGTGACTAAAGAGGGACCGTGTCTCCAGGGCAGTCAGTGTCTCAAGAAGCGGGGGGCGAAGCTTCATGAGGGGTGCAACCAGCCGCTGCGATCATTTTTAACTTGTGGTATCTCCCATCACTCTGTTGGGAGCTGCCACCTGAGAAAAAACATAACCACTGTACTGGTGAGTAACTCTGCATTAGGAGGACCAAGGGCTACCTACCACTGTGACAGAGACGGCGCCTCCGGTATACTGTTTGGTCAGTGTACGGTCTGGCCTAGTTAGAACAACCACCTAATACTCTCATTTCTGTGTGGGGGGGGCTCAGTCTAAATGAGTTCCAATATTACCCTGTGGTAAGCAGTGAATGGAGCATCCACGCTTGGCTTTCTGGTAGTTGTAGGCAAGAATTCAATTTCAGACCTGCAAATCTGCCAGTAGCAGAATGTAAAGAATAAGACATACCTGGGAGAACTACTTCTCTTTTACATAAGACACTTTGAGATCTTCGGGTCTCTGTTCTTCTTAAATGTGGCATGTGCTTGCAGGGACATGAGCCCTTTCATATGCAGAGTGCTCAAGGAGGGAGGTGGGCAAAGAAGGCATTTGTCCCAAGTCAGGATTAGGTAGCTCATCCAATGCTCCTCTGGTGCTTGTATTTCTATGTTTAGTATTATAACTGCAGGACTACAAGAACCAGAATTCATAGAAAACATCTTCATGAAATTCTCACACCAGGACTCCTTGGGAGCTCTGGGGCAGGACTGCTGTGTGCAGGGGTGTTTCCATGGGGACGCCTGGTCCATCTCCTGGTGATGCCTTGGGTGGCATGTCCCCTCCTGTGAGGGTGCTGTGCGGTGCTCTTCTCTAGACAAACAGGCCTCCTTTCATGCATGTGAATATGGGGTATATAGTTGTAGAGTGGCTTCATGTTGTGTGAAATTCTCAGGAAGCCTTGTTTTAAGCAAAAACATATAGCATGCTGAGGTTGGGCACCTGTGCTTATAGATATAAAAGTGAACTACAAGTGCCAGAATGCACCATAAGGTTGCTTGTAAAGCCAGGACTGCCTGCAAGTGTCACACATGGCGTGGGCAAAACAAAAGCAAATGCATGGTTTCCAGAGGACTCCATGCCACAATGGACTTCCGTTTAGGACCTGAGGCATCCCGGAAGCTGCACTTTTGAGTCACTTCAGTTGGTCCAGTGGGACTAATTTACCATATTACATGGGTTTGTAATAGAAATGCTAATTAGAAAAATATCATTATTTTTATGTGTCTTTAATATAATATGCCTCCACCACTAGTGAGGTCTTGCAACAGGAGTGTGAGGTGGGTGTAGATTCACTAGCCAGCACTTACCTCAGCCTTGGTGCCTGGAGACTGAGCCATGGCGTATCTTCTGGGTTGAAGATGTGCCTATTGGTTGGTCCATGGAGACACAAGTGTGGTGTGTCTTGGTGGTGAGGGCTTTTGGCTTTCTTTGATTTGTTTAATGTGTTCTGATGTGATGAGGCTGCTGGTAGGAAGTGCTATTGTGAGCACAGAGACAACTACCCAAATGGAATAATTTTAAGGATGTATCCAAGCTGACCTGGTTAATGTGTGTGGTTTATCCTATGTTCTTTTGTATGTTTTGCATATTGTGTACATTAATGGAAATGCTGCTCTACTCCACAGGATTGTAGGCTGTAAGGCAGACATGGGCAGCGTTTAATGCGCAAAAAGTGTTCTCATGTGATGTGTTGTTTTTTATGTGATGCTCCCTAGTGGTCAGTGCTCAGGGGACCTACATGGAAGTGGGTTAAAGGCAGAGCGCTGTGGTGTTGGGTGCATATGTTACGTTCTGTCTTATGGATCTTGTAGGGTGGACTCCGATAGATGCAATTCAGAGAAGACATTACATTGCTTACGATAGGACTTAAATAAAGATTGCTTCATACATTATAAACAATGTCAGGTAAGGACGGGTATTGTGTTTTTGATTTGCAATTACATCATGTCACACTTCACTGAATGCTTTATCTTGCAATTGGATATGTCATTGCATTTGTAAAGCATTTGCATAATCTGTTGCAGTGACCTCATTATGTTTCAGCCATGTGACTCAACGGGTGACCATCGCTGCATGAAACATCTACTCATCGGGCATCATATTTCCCCTTCAGTCGATAGATATAGATCCCTGTGTGTTCTTGTTGGATCCCTGTAAGACGGATCAGTCTGTGCAGTGTATGCAGGTCACACAGGAGGCAAAACATTGAATGACATAAGTCAGGATCCCTTTCACATGACGGAAGGGTAGATGTGATGAGGTTTTAACTGCTGTTGTCAATTGTAATCTGATACCATGCTGTCTCATATCAAATCACACATAGCATGTCATACCATACCATACACGTCATGTCATACCATAGCATAAATGCCATGTCATACCATACCGTACATGCTATGTCATACCATACCATACATGCCATGTCATACCATACCATACATGCCATGTCATACCATACCGTACATGCCATGTCATACCATACCATACATGCCATGTCAGACCATGCCATACATGCTATGTCACACCATACAATACATGCCATGTCATACCATACATGCCATGTTTGTCATGTCATATCATACAATACATGCCATGCCATACCATACCATACATGCTATGCCACACCATCAAATACATTCCATCTCATACCATACATTCCATGTCATACTATGCCATACATGCCATCTCATGCCATACAGTACCACAAATGCCTTGGTATACCATACCATGCATGCCATGTCATACCATAGCATTCACGTCATGTCATACCATAGCATAAATGCCATGTCATACCATACCATACATGCCATGTCATACCATACCATACATGCCATGTCATACCATACCATACATGCCATGTCAGACCATGCAATACATGCTATGTCACACTATACCATACATGCCATGTCATACCATACATGCCATGTTTGTCATGTCATATCATACATGCCATGCCATACCATCAAATACATTCCATCTCATACCATACATTTCATGTCATACCATGCCATGCATGCCATCTAATACCATACCGTACCACACATACCTTGGTATACCATACCATGCATGCCATGTCATACAACACTATAGCATACCATGCAATACCATACCATACATGACATGTCATACCATACCATACATGTCATACCATACCATACCATACATGCATGTCATACCAAACCATACATACATACCATGTCATACCTTATCATACCATACATTCCATGTCCATACCATACATACAATAACTTGCTTAGCAACGCTATGAACACAGTGGTGAAATAAACAATAAAATGATGGTTGGTAAGCCTGAATTAAGATAAAACACTGGGAAATATTCTGGGCCACACACTAGTGAATTTTCTGTTTGCCAACTATGCCACTTCAGACAGGGACAAGCCTTATGCAGACCAGCCTCGACCGGCTCAAATAGGAACAGTCAAGTGGAGCTGCCAGGTCGAGTCACCCCTGAATGTCAACACAACCAACTCAAGATCGGTTACTGCGTTTTTGGTCTCTTCAGTGAGGTGCAGCTTGAGTCCTATGGCTGAGCGAGCGTGGGACCCACGTTCAGGCATACCCATATCTCATAGGACGCCACACTAGAAATCACAACTCCCTCACAGGGCATGATCTCATGCTGAGACCTATTGTGAAGCCAGGACCTCCTAGTACATGTGCTTATGTAAGTTCCATCTCACACTACAATTGTAGCCCTTTTGACTAGCACATCTACTTAGCAATTAAACAAAATCCTGAAAGTGCAGTGAGGACATTTGCCTTACATCAGGCTGCTTCACATCTTCATGAACAGTCACACTTATCGAACGGGGATCTTCCACCTTGTTCACATTTATTATAGCCTTATAGCCCGCTGCCGAGGGCTGGCTATACAGGTTGTGAAAGGCCCTGAACTCGAGTTATAGTCCAAAGCCACTGTCGAGGGCCTCTAGCGAGGGCGAGGGCCTTTAACAAACATTATAGCCAGAGAAGGGCAATAGGGCTATTAGATATTTCCACCTACAAAGGGTAGAATGTTCTAAATAAAAATGGGAGAAACATGAAGAAAAACATTGGAATGTTGGAGCCCCGGGTTTAAACCAGCCATTATAAGCCCGGAGCTACTCCATTGTCTTCAATAGATCTCTCAAAATTCTAATGTTCTAATTTTTTGTATTTTACGTTGCAGAGAATTTAGTTCCTTCGTCGTGCAGAGATGAAATTGTGATTACAGTAAAGAAAGTTGTCCGATAGTGGTTCAATAGATCCTGCTGTGGGTTAATGTGCAGTGATCCCATTGATGCGGCTCGGGAAACAAGGCCTCCGCATGTGCTTGATACAAGTTTTGCAATGTGACGTTGATTCAGTGACCAGTATATATACAATGGAATATACAATGCTGTTTGGATATTTCAAGTAGATGAGGATTTCCATTACCAAATGGCGAATCGAGGCCGAAGGCAGACCTCCTTCACAAGTTCAAGAATTGTGCAATATCCTTTGAAAATTCAGATGGAGGTGTTTTATTCCGTATAATATACCAGTATAAATCATATTGTTTAGTTGTGTGACTTTGGGTCTGAGGGTTGAATGTTCCTGCCAAGATATAATCTTTGTTTGCATAATACCTTCCTCTTCATCACTTTTCTGGGAGGCTTTATTGGAGGAAAGAGACCTCCCCTGGTTATAGATTCTGTAGAATCTGCCTATAGGCCCCTAGATTAGGCAATTACAGCAATTTATAGTATAATAAATGTAAAACCTGTATTGTGAACATACACTGTCCAGTGAGCAGCTTGCATTTTTCCACAAACATATTTTAAACAGTCAATGTAAGTCGCCATTAAAGCTACTTTTGTGCTCTAAAATGTGTGGTAACATGAAGATAGATTGCTGCTCGCCTGTATTGAACTCCAGCAGCGCATTAAATAAACATTGTACCATAAATGTCTCCTTATCAGCTAATGAATGTGGATTTCCAGGCTAGAGAGAGAGCTGAGGAGCTAGCCTGCCCATTAATTGTTTAAATGGCAATTGGTATTCAGCTAAGGGAGCTGCTTTTCACTCTGTCTGCTGGCTCGGGCAGGAAGCATTGTGACATCACAACCGACCTGTGTTATATGTGGTAGAGGGGTCCCTGACCCTGCACATAGGGACAGTGTACGTCACCAAGGTGGAGTTCTGGACCAAATATGTCCTTTATAGGGTCATGGATATCCAGGGCGAGTTGGAATTTTTATTTGCAGGAAAGATGCATTCCTTATACACTTCACCCTTCCTTTTAGCCCCTTCCAGCTTTACTTAATGGGGAGATGCTCCATCTATTAAATATTCTGGTGGCGGATAATGTATAATAAATATGGAAATATGGAGTGTGTACTGTGGAAATAAACACATCATTAGGCGGCTTTTAATTTCTTGGCACACACACTCTTAAGCAGTTTCATGCAAATCCGCATCAAAGCTGCTTTTGGGCTTGGAATGTAGGGGTAGCATGCGCGTGTATTTCTGCTCCCCTGTGCTGGAACCCATCAACAGCTAATGGCTGGGAATGTGGAGGACAGAAATTCAGATGAAAGGGCCTGAAAATATAGTGTTCACTTTAATTATTTAAGAGGCAGTCAAGCGCACTTCCCTGGGAGATACTCTTCACGTTGTCAGCTGGCCCTGGCAGAAGTCACCGTGGCATCATGCGTGAACCCTAATAACTTTGGTAAGTCCGTTTTTTATTTCTAATTTCTTTATTATGTCGATGGAATACTCATATTTAGATGAGTAGCCAGAAAATAGTCAATAGTTACTTGGACTCCGAGGGTGGAAAATAGCCCTGTGGTTGATAATCATCTATCTATCTGTTGTGTTATGTTATGTTATGTTGTGTTGTGTTATGTTATGTTGTGTTATGTTCTGTTATGTTATGTTGTGTTATGTTATGTTGTGTTATGTTCTGTTATGTTCTGTTATGTTCTGTTATGTTGTGTTATGTTGTGTTATGTTATGTTGTGTTATGTTCTGTTATGTTATGTTGTGTTATGTTCTGTTATGTTATGTTGTGTTATGTTATGTTGTGTTATGTTCTGTTATGTTGTGTTATGTTGTGTTATGTTGTGTTATGTTGTGTTATGTTCTGTTATGTTATGTTGTGTTATGTTCTGTTATGTTCTGTTATGTTGTGTTATGTTGTGTTGTGTTGTGTTGTGTTATGTTGTGTTATGTTATGTTGTGTTATGTTATGTTATGTTGTATTATGTTCTGTTATGTTCTGTTATGTTCTGTTATGTTGTGTTATGTTGTGTTATGTTGTGTTGTGTTATGTTCTGTTATGTTCTGTTATGTTGTGTTATGTTGTGTTGTGTTACGTTCTGTTATGTTCTGTTATGTTATGTTGTGTTATGTTGTGTTATGTTGTGTTATGTTGTGTTATGTTGTGTTATGTTGTGTTATGTTCTGGTATGTTATGTTATGTTATGTTGTTGTGTTATGTTGTGTTATGTTCTGGTATGTTATGTTATGTTATGTTATGTTATGTTATGTTATGTTATGTTAGTGGTGATTTGTAATGCGCACGGCTATCTGTTATGTTATGTTGTGTTATGTTATGTTGTGTTATGTTGTGTTATGTTGTGTTATGTTGTGTTATGTTGTGTTATGTTGTGTTATGTTCTGTTATGTTATGTTGTGTTATGTTCTGTTATGTTCTGTTATGTTGTGTTATGTTGTGTTGTGTTGTGTTGTGTTGTGTTATGTTGTGTTATGTTATGTTGTGTTATGTTATGTTATGTTGTATTATGTTCTGTTATGTTCTGTTATGTTCTGTTATGTTGTGTTATGTTGTGTTATGTTGTGTTGTGTTATGTTCTGTTATGTTCTGTTATGTTGTGTTATGTTGTGTTGTGTTACGTTCTGTTATGTTCTGTTATGTTATGTTGTGTTATGTTGTGTTATGTTGTGTTATGTTGTGTTATGTTGTGTTATGTTGTGTTATGTTCTGGTATGTTATGTTATGTTATGTTGTTGTGTTATGTTGTGTTATGTTCTGGTATGTTATGTTATGTTATGTTATGTTATGTTATGTTATGTTATGTTAGTGGTGATTTGTAATGCGCACGGCTACTCAGAAGAGTGTCCCAGCGCGAGCCCAGCAACACGAGAACAGTGAAACAGGGATAGAGGCAGAAAGAAAAAAACAGGCTTAATTGAATAGGAACGTTTTGAGTTTCTGCCATTTTATGTTGTGTTTTGGATCCCCGTTTGAATGCCAAGGAGCAACTGTGCAGATACCAGAGTCTTAGGGAAGCCCCAGGCCCCCTTCTATCTCCTTTGAGCTCTTTCACAGCCTGCCTGCCTGCCTGTCGCCCCCTGGCGCTCTTACCCTCAAATGTGCAAATATTAGAGAAAACAAAGCAGTTCTTACTAAGCCCAGCCACCTTTTGAAACCCACTGCTCACCCAGTCTTAAATGTGTCTTTAAGGGAAATGAACTATCTGGAGATCTGGCAGCCTCTACGACACTCTAAGGAAAGTGCTCGGTGTGCCAAGGGTCCTACCGCCCTCCCACACCATGCTTGGTAAGATGCCCCTGTTTCAATAGCTTTAACAGCTCTAGTACCTGGCATCCTGCCACCCTACCCACAAACCTCTGCACCATCCTCAGCCCTCCACGCACAGCGGTGCTCTCTGAATGAGCAGGGGAGAGCTGGCATCAGGCCGGCACTGGCTCTCACTGGACTATGGACCGTATTAAGACTACGGGGGTCCATAGGAGCGCCGTAGTCGTAATGGCGGTCCAACCACTGCACGCCTGCCCACAGGTTGATTGTGTCAGACAGTCGGACCGCCACAGACCCGCCGTGTCGCCAGTATCCAGGATCTCATGGCAGTGGTGCAGCAAAGAATTATGCTGGCAGTGGCGCTACGGCACCGACGAGCATATTACGAGTTACCTCACCGACTCCCTTTCCATGGCAGTGAGCCCACCATGAAAAGGGTGACAGAGAGGCAACTAAGAGGGCCCATGCTGCCTCCGTGCCTTGGGGTGCATGCAGGGGGCACATATTGTGCTCCTTCATATTGCACCCCAGTTCCAGCACGGCATGGACTATACAACATGGTACAGTCCAAACCATACAGGAAAATGCTTTGGCGGTCCTACAGCAGTGCCGTTCTAAATAATTCATCATTAAAACTAAATGGGTCAAAGACGGAGGTGATGCTCCTGGGGAAACAATGGACGACCATCCCTCCAGTACTCTGGCCCGACGTGTTCGGGGAAATCCCCCCCCCGAAGCGTGAAATTAAGACACTCGGTGTGTGGCTCGAACCAGAGCTTTCTATGAAGACACAAGCAGCTAAAACTTCGGGCACCTGCTTCGGGCTCATGCGCACGACCCGCAAGATTCTCCCCTTACTGCCACCTACTTCCAGGAAACTGCTCATCCAGGGACTAGTACTGTCTCGCCTAGACTACAGCAATTTGGTCTACCTGGGAGCCCCTGAGGCCACCCTGACGAAGCTCCAGCGGACACAGAACGCTGCGGCACGCCTGCTCACCAACCTCCCCTCCAGAATGTCCGCCAAGCCGGCCCTCAAAGCTCTGCACTGGCTCCCTGTGCGCCAAAGGGTGCAATTCAAAGCCATGTGCACGACACATAAGCTGATCAACGGATCTGGCCCGGCGATCCTCAGCAAAATGATCACCCCCTACACAGCACACAGATCCCTACGATCCCAGAATGAGAACCTGGCCAACACTCCTAGATTCAAAAGGACTCGCACAGGAGGACGACGATTCTCCGTTCAAGCAGCTGCTGGATGGAACGCTCTTCCCCGCTCCCTCAGACTTGAACCTAACTACCTGGCATTTCGCAAGAAATTAAAGACACATCTATTCCCTAAATAGAGTCCCTCTATAAGTGTTTCTCCTCTCTCCCTCCCCCTCAACAGGATCACAAATCTTATAGCGCGGGGATGCCCTTGGGTCACCAGGCGCTTTAGAAATCGTTATTAAATTAAATTAAATTAAGGCTCTCCTATTGGACCGTCACAGCACCATCCGTCTGACCTAGATTCCAGTACAAATCCGGCGGGTTGTCTCACTATGGATTTCGCGGTCCTCCCATGGCGTGGCGCTCCGCGGGAGAACCACCAAACTGTGGATTTTCATGCTACTGAAGCAGGGGGTGGGAAGGGGGCCGAATGCTGCCTTTAATGTCCCACCAGCGCAAATAACTTTTATTTTTCACTGTTGTGCCATCATAACTGTGAAAAACAGGAATTTGAATCGGGTATTCACCATGATGCCTCCTGGTGGAAGCCATACACAGCCAGAAAACTAGAGGCACATGTTTATACAGGGATTGCAGGCTTTTGCGTATTAAAGAATATTACAGTGAGTTTGAATGTTATGTTCTTATTACAGAGGAGGGGCTATGGTACAACTTGAATATAATAAGAAAATTTGACAGATTTTCGTTATGGGTGGGGCGAAAATACATCATTTTATCTTCATGTATTATTCATAATTCTCATGAGAATTATTGATTTTAATTGTATATTGGAAGGGCACTCAAAGTGACAACTGTGTGTTGTGTATGCCCTCGAGTAGCAAAGGGATCTTAGAAATCATTTAAATATATCGCCCATACAGTATACAGCCCATTGACAAAACACGTCATTGAGCATTTGTACGTCCTTAGGACATTAAAGAGTTACAGTCTACAAAGAGCCATCCAGTGACGTTTCTGGAGTTTCTTCAGCCTTTCAAGTTGGTATGCTGGCAGCATGGAGGGTGTCCCTCTATTCAGGTCAGGTGCTATCTAGGGTGGTAATAACCTTGAGGTGGCAGCGGGCGCAGGGCCGGGTAAAGGGCATTTACTTTTATTAGGAAGCTTTCTTGGGTTGACAGATGATTCTGCTTCTGACTGGGAGCTCAGGCTGATGTTGGCAAACAACATCACTCCCAGATTCCTAACCTTTCTCTTTGGACCTTGCCAGGGAATGTGGGGTCAGGAACACAGTGTTAGAACTCTTAGATAGCCCAATTCCAAGGGCAGCAAGTCCAATCCGGGTTTTGTTATTTGCATTCTGGTATTTATATCGTCCCATGATAGACTCAGGTGCAGAATGCAAAGAAAAGGCCTGGACTGGACCAGCTGCCCCTGCACGGGGCAGCCAGCCTCACACTCTTGGCCAGCCACAATGCCCTCCTGACTCTAAAGTACCATCGCCCATCTGAAGCCTATTTTTGCTCCCAGACCTTACACCTTGTAAAGAATGTGTAGGTGTTTATATTTTGTAAACTTCATTAACAATGTGCAGACTACATTTTCACACTTGATGACACATGTACATGCTGATATAGAACTGAAGCCTTTGAAACAAATTCTTTAATGATGCGTAGAAGCGCTTTTTCCTGATACTTGTTAACTAGGCCTCAATTTAGTATAAACATAATCTTTTCTGTCACCCCTGTTACTCATTCTTCCCCTCCTGCCCATTTCTCTCTTTGTAAATACTGCGCTCAGAGTGAAGCTGAGATGCATTTGTTTATGAACACTGTTGGGGCCTCATTTATGAAAAGTGACGCATCGCTGCGTGAAAACAGCGATGCGTCACTTTTCACTGCGCACTCCTTGCGACACCAATGATGCGTCATATTTAATGTATGACACATCATGTCGCAAGGACTTACAGATACGTCAGTATTTCTGACGTATCTGTAAGCGCAAAAGGGACGCATTGCTGGAGTGTGTCACAAAAGTGACGCAACTCCAGCAATGCGTCCTTTCACATGGGGAAAGCCCCATGTGAAAGGGCTTGCGTCAGTCTTACGCCTGCTGTGAGGCAGGCGCAAGATTTTGACGCAACAGCATCCTAAAAGTGGCGCAGTGAAATCGCCTAGATTTCACTGCGTCACTATTACGAGGCTTTTTGCGGGGGAACGCCCCCTCTGCATACATTATACCTGACGCAGGTATAATGTGGCGCAGGGGTTTAAAAAGTGACGCATTTACCTAGATGCGTCACTTTCTAGATATGGTGCAACAAGGCGCATATTTTACGCCGCTGGTGCGTCACAAAAAGTGACGCACCGGCGGCGCAAAACTGATGCAAGGCCTCATAAATAAGGGCCTTGGTGTTTATTCTGCTCTTGATGAAATTTCTCTGTCTCAACTGCAACCTGCAACAAAAGTAATCTCAAGGTCCTTCCGCTGGTTGACTGTGCCCTATTTATTCATATAACACGCTATTGTTAATGCATCTAGTTTGTTCTGGCTTCTCCAGATGACATCAGCCAAGAGGGGGTAGGATAATTATTCATGCACAGGGATAGAGCTTGGGTGTACAAACAATATGATGTTTATTTCATGTGTTCTGATTTGCTGATGAAATTATACATTTGCTCACACCACAGTTAATTTGCACTGCTGTTAATTTAATATGTGAAAATAATATATAAAAACCCGCAATTTTGGGGGTGAGCCAGAAGATTTTCCTGTTCTACTAAGGATGCTGTCCGTTACACTCTTGATTTTGCTGCCCACTTGGAAGTTAAAATATTTTCTGATTATGTGCTATCTTTTCATTGAGAGTCTTCGTGGCATTGACTATGTATCACATTGTTTTTAAATTCTGAAATTAAACCATTTGACTTTTCTAATGACCTAGGTCTCATTTATTAAGTGGTCCCATCAACTCAAGCTATTAAAGTTTATGATTTTTGATGAATTGGGGTGTGCCTTAATGTACACACTTATTGCCTCAAGAACTTGAGGTTTAACACCCACTCTGATCCAGTCAATGGGGGCATGTTGATTGAGATCGAAATGTGGGGTGTCCAAGGGTGTCGGTGTACCCCGCATCCACAACCTAACCCTGTTTAATGGATGATTAGACCTTAAAATGGCTCTACTAGACTTCCTTTGCAAGTACCTAACAGCGCCCATCTTTGTTGTTGATGAAGAGGATTCTTGGCTTCGCTACCTGCCCCCTGCGGGGGATTACCACTGTAATAATCCCTGTAACAAGCTCCTTCTATTTCCAGGTTCCCTCTGAGATCCTGTACCAAGGAGCCGTTCCAGAGGATCTGTGCCATGGAGGCAGGGGCTGGCCTCACTGCCGCCCTACTGAGAGATCAGGCTCGTCTCAGCGGATTTCAACCTTCTAAAAGGATGGCGAGATCTTAGGACGGTCAAGTAATGCGCTTTGTAAGAGAAGAGCTAACTGGTCTGGACAGGCCCATCTTCCAATGAGTAAATAAATAATGAGCTTGAGTAAATCAGGTTAGATCCACTCAGACGAATATTAAGTGCCAGAACTAACTGGTAGTGATGGAAAAGCACTCCCGCCCGCCTGTGCTTACGTCCTAGAGGAGCGCGCGCCATAAACAACTAGCGCCTCACCTGGGATCATGCAGGGAAAGCTCTGTTCATCACTCTGAGTCAGATGCAAGCGCAGTGGCGAGGGTTTTTAAACAAGATATTAAAAACACTTATTGCAGGCATGATACACCAGAGTCTCACCTGTCTCCAGTGCAGGAAATGAGGTGGCGGGGGCGGAGCTCCAGCAGTGATTTAATGGGAAAAAATCCAGAACGCTCTTAAAGTTAGCAAACAACTGAGGTTGCCTCTGGGAGTTTCTATTCCAGCTGATAAAAGGTCCGGTAGTGGGAACTATTACGAAAAAAGTTCAAAATAATGTTTTTCTTGTTGGCTATTTTTTTGCAGGTAACACAATAACGGAGCTCTCCGGGTGGATAAAGAGCAGCTAACTTGGTGGCTATCCCTTTTGTTATTCTTATTTTAAATTGCATTTTAATCTTTAATCTATTCTTATTTTAATTTTTACATTTATGAGGTGTTGAACTGCACCCATCTCCCCTCTGAGTGAGCACTGCCTTATGGAAATGAAAATAAAAGTTAACTAAAAACATAGGCAGTTGTGAGAAAGAAAAAATGTTGACATGTGAAAGGGAACTGATAATTGGGGAGCAGATATATTGCAGAGAATCATGGTTTCATTAAATAACAGTGCCAAAGATCCATGAATTATGTTCACTCGGGGCTGGCTGCAGTAATTAATATCTTAAATCTTGCGCAGCGTCATTCGATTTGCTCCTGCACCAGGGTTTGCATGTGTTACCTTTAGGTCACTTGGCCTGAGCAGCTGTTAGCCTCAGTGACTCAATTCCTGGGTGTAATATTGTTGTGATAATATTGTTGTGACCGCAGATTTGCCTGGCACAAGGCAGTGGCCTAATGATCTGCCTTTTATTAAGTCCTTTAAAGATAGAGGTTAAAAAGAAACATATTTTCAAACTAACAGATGCGTTGGCAACCCAGTAGCTGTCTGACACCGACATTTCTTGTGGGCTTGCTTTCTCCTAACCAGTCCCCTCTCTATGGTTAACTCTTCCCACAGGTTAAGATCTCAAAACAGATTTTTTTTCTTCAGCCCAGCTTGTCACTAGGACCCTGATCAACACTTGTAATTATTAACCTATTCATTGGGACTCAAGTTACCAATCTTAAAAGATCACCAACTGAGCCTTAACTGGCTGAATTCAATCCTGGGACCTAGTTTTAACACCCATACTTGCGCAGGGTATGTTCAACCCGCTGAGCTTTATTCCCAGCTGGTGAGGTTGAAGGGATGATAGATTACAGCTTAAACTTTTTATAGTGTCCGATCCGGGTTGGATAAGTAACTAAAAATAAAATAAAACATGCAAAAGTGTTTTTTTAAAGCGGGTAGGTGGGGGGGAGCAGAACCGACATGCGATGGGTGGAGGGAACGGCAAGCCAACATGTGGGTATGATAGGTGGGTAACAGCAAATCAACATGTTGGATGGTAGGGAGAGAATGGTGAAGTAACATGGGGCAAAGTGGGTGGGGAATGTCAGACCAACATGGGGGCGTTTAAAAGCCCAATTAACACAGGCATGCTGGGGGGCAGGTGGGCGCGTACAGAGCCCCGGTGCTCATGGCGAGGTCAGCTCGTCATGAGCCACAGCGCTCCGGTGCTCATGACGAGCTGAGCTCGTCATGGCCGCGCCAGTTCCAATGGAATGCTCAGCACAGCAGGGGAATCAGCCCAGCATGCGAGCGTTCCATTTAACGGGCGCGGTCATGACGAGCTCAGCTCGTCATGAGCACCGGAGCGCCGTGGCTCATGACGAGCTGGCCTCGTCATGAGCACAGGAGGGGTTAACGCGTATATGGCACGCCTGGGCACGATTGTGGCTCCTTTTGAGAAACCATATGGTTACCTACGCTGACGACACCCAACTGGTCGTAGCTCTGAACCAAACCACACAATACTCTACGACTTTGAAAGCATGCCTAACAGAAGTCGTAAATTGGATGGGGTCATCTCATTTGAAGCTAAATGGAGAAAAGATAGAGATTACGATTCTGGGCAATTTCAACAACACGACACTCAGATCCATCTAGCCAGCATGCATGGGCCCGGTGCCAGCACCTAAGCTAGAAATAAAGAGCCTGGGCATCTGGTTAGACCAGAATCTGACATTCAAGGAGCAAGCAAGGAAGACAATCGCAACCTGTTTTGGCCTAATTAGAATGGCCAGAAAAGTGCTTCCCCTGCTCCCTCCCCAAGCCAAGAAAATGATGGTCCAATCCCTCGTACTTTCAAGGTTGGATTACGGAAATGCGCTCTACTTATGAGCCCCGATTTCAGTAATTAACAAATTGAAGACTGTCCAGAACTGCGCAGCTAGACTGTTGACGGGAACATCCAAATTCCTCTCCTCAAAACCGGCCCTCCGCCTCCTACATTGGCTTCCAGTGAAAGAGTGAATTACCTTCAAATCCTTCTGCGTCGTCCATTGACCCTTACAGGGGATGGGCCCTCCTGTTATCTCAGCCATAAATCGCCCATATAAAGTGAGGAGAAAGCTTCGCTCGGACGAACTTCACTTAATTGACATCCCCAGAACCAAATGGTCCAGAATCAGCGGCAGACGTTTCTCCCTGAATGCCGGAAAGCTTTGGAATACACTCTCTCTCCATCTCTGGAAAGAGCCCAGCCATTCCGTCTTCCGGAAACAACTAAAAACGCTTCTGTTCCCCTAAAATATTCGTCTCCGCCTGTTCACCGGTCATGCCTAGAGCTGGGAGGCAGGGCTGGACTGGGGACCAAAACTGGCCCTGGCAAAGTGCTCTGCCTCCCCATCGGGGTGTTGTGGGTGCCGCCGAGCTCTTTGCCAGGGCCGGTTTTCGGCCGAAATTTTGTTACAGGGCCGATTTTGCAGCTATGATGCAAAAATGGCCATGTAACAAAAACGGCCCCCAGGGGCCCCAAACCGGCCCCCCACCCGTGCTGTGCACCGGGGGATTGCCCGATGCCCGCTACGGCCAGTCCGGCCCTGCTGGGAGGCCTTCTGGTAGCCATGCGCTTTACAAATGTCCTTTTCATTCCATTTCATTAGATACAAAAATCACAAGAGTTGTGTATGGTGTGGTGAATTATAAATCTGGCTTAATCACAATGCAGCAATTGATTATCATTGGAAACCTGATTTAATCAAGAGTAATAGTCAAATTAATGAATAATAATGGCCATGCCAAACCAATAATTACATTTAGAGTGCCCCGCAGACTGTAAATATACATTTATGTACCAGATTTACATGAATGAATAAACACACAGGTATAAGGTTACACAGAATGCGCCACAAACAAGTATAAACCATCTGACTATTTTTGCCACGTCGGATTCTGGATTCCTGTCCGGCTCTGGTGAGGGCCAGAGGTATTGTGTTGTTTTCACATTTAATTACCACTGCACACTCCAGACAAGGCACCAGAACGCAGAACGCGCAGCACTCTACTCCACGGGAGTGTTATGGATGGAAAAGTGTGAGTCGCTCATGTGGCCTAGATGTATGATGCATGTATGAGGGCCAGGGTGCTGCTCTTATCGGGTCTGATTCATAAAGGTAAACTTAGACCTGAAGCCTAAATTTAAACTTCAGGTCTAAAGTTAGACTTTCGTTATGAACTTAGACTTAACCTCATCGCTGCTGCCGACGGCCAACGGCCGTCGCGTGCAGTACCTCGGGTGTGCTGCGCACGTCCGTTGGCCGTTGCGGCCTTGCCCGCTCAATAGAGCGTTCCGCACTAGCCGGAACGTTCGTCGCAGTTAAGGAGTTAATGTCTAACTTCAGACCTGAAGTCTAATTTTAGACATGAAATCTAGCTTTAGGCCTGAAGTTCAAACTTGACTCCAGGTATAAACTTGGACTTCAGGTCTAAGGGGCAGATTTACAAGCCCCTTGCAACACTTTTACGCCGCTGTTGCGTCACTTTTGTGACGCAGCAGCGGAGTAAACCATGTGCCACGTTGCGCCTTATTTACAACGTGACGCATCTAGGCAGATGCGTCACGTTGTAAAGCCCTGCGCCACATGAAACCTGCATCAGGTTTCATGTGGGCGTTCTGTCGTAGGGTGGGCGTTCCCTCGCAGGAAAGCCACGTAAAACTGAGGCAGTGAAATCTACAAGGTTTCATTGAGTCAGTTTTACGACGCTGCTGCATCAAATCCTTACGCCTGCTAGAAGCAGGTGTAAGGAGTGAGATACCATGTTGAGTATGGGCGGCCCCTGTGCATTGTAGGAGTTGCGTCACGCTTGCGACGCGACTCCAGCAATGCGCCGCCCGTTCGCCTCAAGATGCGTCACGCATCTGCTCCTCCTTGCACCATGGTGCGCCGTATTGTAAATGCGCTTCATCTGTGGTGTTGCAAGGAGGGAATTGCGTGACGCATCTTTTCTGGCGCATCCCTGCTGATTTGCAGAGATGCGCCAGAAGACGTAAATATGCCCCTAAGTTTACCTTTGTGAATCAGGCCCATCGTGTTTTGGCCCCGTATCATCCATGCTTCCATCTAAAGTGACAATGAGTGAGAAACAGGACGCTGAGCATTAGATACCAGTGGACGGATGGGGGCGGGTCTGAGTGCACTGCGGTGTGTGTGGGAAGTGTTTTGTTGAGGTGTGTTTGTGTGAAAGAGACTGGAGTTGCACCTAAGAATATGTTTAAGAGAAATTCATCAGGATAGACAGGACCAACCCCACACATACCTACCAATGTGACCCCCCTGCCTGGGAGACCCCTCTCTACAAGCTATGAGCAGACTGTAGGTGGTGGCAACATGATTACAGCTCTGCGGACAAGACGTACTCACCCCTATCTCATCAGATATTGTTTAATTATTTGGTTATACCGCGCTTCCCCAGAGATACAGGGTTTACCTTTCATGTAAATGTATGTTTTTCCAACCTTATCTAGATATAGTGGTGTGGCTCACTGGTTAGAGGCGGCTGACCCGGAAGCAGAGAACGGCCTGGGACCAGGGTTCAATTCCCGACGTGGCAGGGTCGTGGACCAGGGTCAGCGGACTCGCTAATTCTCGCCTCGGTGCCTACTCTAACCAGGGATCACACTCGGCAACTCTGGGCATTAAGCTTGCCTCATCTCTATAACGGTCCCCCACAGACGCCGGGGATGCCTGGTTTCACCTTGGAGACACCCAGCAGGGACCATCTCACAGGAATAGCCAGGACGGGTTCCCCAGTGGTCTACAGCGCCACGATGCCTCAGGACAGCAGTGTGCTTTACAAGACACATACATTTATAATGTACTTCTTTCATAAATTGCGCAATTCTAGTGTTAGGAAGTCGGGCACATGTCTCAAAGGTTTGTGATTAGCCAACACGTACGCGTGTAACACACATAAAGTGTATATTATGCTGAGTACTAACAAAATGCACGTGGATTATCAAAAAAACATATTGTGTATATGGGTGCACCTCTCATCCTTGGATGGCATTCGATTTTGCTGAAATATTACTAGAAATCATTACACAAATAAATTCACAATGCATATCTTAAATAACAGGACTAAAACATTACATAGTCTATTAAAAAACTAAAACAGAATCCCAATGCATAATATATTACATTCATGATAATGCTAACACATTATATTATAAACATTATAATGAGAATCTGTCTTTTGATCGGCTCAAGTTACTTTAGTAACCACTGTGGTTTGAGAACTGGTCACAATGGGTTTTAGCTGTGTGTGAGACACTCTCACGAGCAGCAGCCAAGTGGCCCCTTGTCACGTGCCACACGTTTAGTAAGCAGAGATTTTTTTTAAAAAATCCAGAAACACTTTGCATTCTGGGACTTGTAGTTTGGCCTTTTTCGTTCTATGTGTGGACTCATAAATACCAGCATGCAAAGCAGGATAAAAGCCAGGGCTGGCTGAAGTTGTAGGCATTGCCTAGGGGCAGATGGCTGCAATGTCCCTTTCAGAAGCCCACCCACACCCATCCCACTCGGCCCCAGTAATGGCGTAAGGAAGCAGGCAGCGCCTAGACCACAAGCGGCTGAACCCAGCCGCCCGCAGTTTTACTTAACATCTATCGGAAAGGTTTTTGCCCCTAAATTTCCCATTAAATTGGTTTCAGGTTCCCGCGTTACAGCAGCTCCCAGCAGTTCTCAGCAGCTCCCAGCAGCTCTCAGTCGCTTCATGCACTTGACTTCACCTTGTGGCAAATGCAACTGTGGCATTCGATAAATGTGTTTAATGCACATCCTGCAGTGAGTTATTACTTATTTGCGTTCTTTCCCGGAATACCCGTGAGCGACTGAGCAACAAAACCTATTTAAACTTGCACTTGATTAATTTTCTTCACGTGAAACCAGCTCGGCTGCTCCGGGTCCTTCTGATCCCCTGCTCAGCCCACGGTAATGCTGCGTTTAATTAGTGGTGATGACTTGTGCGTGTCCCCAGCCCGCGTTATGCTGCTGCGCCGCCGCTGACACAATGTGTGACGCTGCGCCTGGCACTCCCCTTGCCGCGTCACAGCTGGTAGGCTGGCATGTGGGTTATTATGGCCACTGCGTAAATGCGCGCGCGACTGAAAGGGCTCAGGTTTGAATCCAGCACGGCCAGTTTCACCTTTCATCCTTCCGATATTGATGAAATGAGGAGTACTGAGCAGGGTTATAGTGCCTGTATGGTCGTTTAAGCGCTCCGTGCCGCCGTTTCTAGGTGTTTTGCCACCCTAGGCGAGAATTGAAAATTGCTGCCCCCTCCTTTTTTCTACCATCACTCTCTTCCCTCGTCATCCAGGCTAGAAGAATAAATGCATTATTTACGGCCCTGCACCTGGCCATACCTGATGTACAAGTGCACACATACTAATTTAAGAAGACCACAGGCCCACTACTCTGCTGAATGGAACAGTACCTCTGATCCTAGATTACTGTATCAGTGTCTGATGTGTTGACAGGTATTTGCTATTAATCCAAAACTACTGAGCTTTATTTTTTATTTATTTATTTATAAAGTTTTATATAGTGCGAATATGATCCAGAGTGATATCAGAGCTCTTTACAATCGGAGGGAGAGGAGAGGTAACAGTTGATGTACATGTGTCAAATAGGAATAACAGACAGAACACAAATCAAATTGGACTCAGAACAAAAGCGATTACAGTATAAGGGGTCACATAGTTGAAGACGCAGTTGAAATTGAGAAGCATTTCACCTCAACAGCAATTAGGTTAAAATAATTTTGCAGCCAGCCAAATCAGTGAAAATACATCACGAATAGTGTGTCATAATGGTTAATCCATCCCAGAAAAACCTGTTTTTGAAGTGATATTAACATAGTTATCTAAAACTCTAGGGCAAGATGGTTTACGTAGTGAATTCTATAAGACATTTCAAAATGAGCTGGGGATGAAACCACCTATAACACCATCTTTCAAGGATAGAAAATGTCTAAAACATTGTGTAAGGGAAACTTAATTTTTCTAAAAAAAACAGACAAAAAGCCTGCATTCTGCAGCTCATACCAGCCAATAATATTTTTTAAACCCATATTACAAGAAACCTATTATGATACTGTTGGTATATTTGTATCAATGAAATATGAAATCAATTCAGTTACCCCAAGACAATATAATATGTACATGCCAACATTACAAGATATTCACTAATGGTATCCACACAAACCCTTGCCATGCAGCAAGCTAAATATAATGAAACTGTGACAGCAAAGAGAGGCAGGAATAATAAATAAATGATCTGTACTAACACAAGTAAACAAAGGCGTGCACTACTTGAAAATGTAACCGCCGTTTTTTTCATGACCCCATCGTAAATAGCAACCTTTGGTATTTTCACAGAGATAAGAAACACTAACAACGCTTCTAAACTCCGGCTAGCCAAATTTACTGGGGACTGGGAAGGTGGGCTCGTTACCTCCCAACTCTTTCCCTTATCAAAGATGTAGTGTTCTTTTTTTTCTCAAGGATGTTTATAGGAGAAAAATCAAATAAAAGAAGTTTATGTTAACGGTCTTCAACATAGAATCGTCCAGTGCACTGTTTTGTTTATGTTGCAGTGTTAGGGGGAAAACGGCATTTGCACTTCCCAAACATTTCTTAGGTGCGCTTGCACAGTGCAGTCCACTCGGTGCTGCTGCCAGTATGATTTTTGCCGCCCTCCCCATTTTGCCGCCCTAGGCGGCCGCCTAGTTCTGCCTAATGACAGAAACGGCCCTGCACCCATGAAACCTCAATGGATCTTGAAGAATACTGGTTTGCGCCTCAGCGTTGCAATGGTTAATGTACTGGTGCCGTATTCTGTGTTCTAATTCCTGTGTCAGCTGAGGCAAGCCCTAAGGAAAATAATGGAGGGGACAAATTATCATATGCAATTCACAAATGACGACACAGGAAGTGACGTCACTGGAACTGATGCTGGAGCAGCGTAAATTAAGCTCCACCCTTTTATGCGTTATAATTATACATTTATAATATATTCATATGCGACAGTCATATACAATATGTGACGACTTCAGTAACGTGTGTGATGCATTTAAATCAACTGATAGACTGTAATCATTATAGTTATTAGGAATCCATGCATAAATATATTTGGCTTGATAATTGATTTATGTCATCATGTTTGCGTATCCATGTTTACCTTTTGTTTTCACCGTACCATGGGGCCCATTAGGATGGCGGGCGGATTCCCCCGCCAGCCTGGCGGGGGCAATCCGCCCGCCATCTGCACCTAAATTCCCCCCGCCATATTAGGATGGCGGTGGGGAACGCGGCGGACGGAAAGACCATCCGCCGCTTTTCCGCCCAGGTCTCCTTGCGACGGGGCGGAAAAGGTTTAATATGGTGGCGATGTCTTTCAGACACCGCCAGCCATATATTTTGATGGGCTTCTTTTGATATAACACACGAAAGATACCAAGGGTCTTTTCTAATTTTGTCAGTGTTCAGTACCTATTTTTAGTATCCAAAATCACACATACCAAAAGGTTATTTAAGAGGTTACAAAGGAGAGGAAAAAAGAACGAGAGTTCAAAGATGAAGGAAAAATGTACCCATCAGCCCACATAATAGCGGAACTTCATCATCTGGGTTGTTGTGGAGAGTTGGTGTCCGATGAGCACTTCCACAGAAAAATTCCTGAGGATAGCTAATGTCGGATCCACAGGTTGGACCATCAACCAAAAGATAAGAGTTTTGAGGCTGTGAGGGCAAGTTGCAGTGCTCAGAAAGTGTGAAAAGTGTAAACAGGTATAGTGGTGATCTAAAAATGCCTGTCTTGATGTCTCAGGAAACTTTATTAGATACGAACATCAAAACGGTAAACAGTCAAAATATCGAGTTTTTAATTTCGACCTACACTAATATCGAGTTGCTAATATCGATGGGACAGAATATCGATGTCCAGAATATCGATGGCCAGAATATCGACCCTAAGGTAAGTAATATCGAAATTACTAATATCGATAGCATATATATCGATGTAAGTAATTTCGATTTACTAATATGTGTTAGAAATATAAGTTAAGTATTTAAATTAATTGTTATAATATGTGTTTAATATGTTTTTATAATTTAAAAATATATAAGAGTAAATAATATGTTTTACTACCACAGCGGGTTGTGGGTTTATAGGGGAATAGGGTGGGAAGTAATTTATTTGTAATTAAATAATTAATTTTTCAATGATTAATTTATTTTGCAATTAAATATTAATTGGCAATTATTTATTTAAATTGATTAATTGATTAATTAATTGATAATTTATGTATATTTTTAACTAAATTATGTTTTACTACCACAGCGGGTTGTGGGTTTATAGGGGAATAGGGTGGGAAGTAATTTATTTGTAATTAAATAATTATTTTTCAATTATTAATTTATTTTGCAATTAAATATTAATTGGCAATGATTTATTTTAATTGATTAATTGATTAATTAATTGATAATTTATGTATATTTTTAACTAAATTATATGTTTTACTACTGGAGCGGGTTGTGGGTTTATAGGGGAATAGGGTGGGAAGTAATTTATTTGTAATATTAATTAATTTTGGGTAAAGGGGTATTTTTAGGGTTCAGGGTCAGTTTTCAGTTTTTGGGTAAAGGGGTATTTTTAGGGTTCAGGGTCAGTTTTCAGTTTTTGGGTAAAGGGGTATTTTTAGGGTTCAGGGTCAGTTTTCAGTTTTTGGGTAAAGGGGAATTTTTAGGGTTCAGGGTCAGTTTTCAGTTTTTGGGTAAAGGGGTATTTTTAGGGTTCAGGGTCAGTTTTCAGTTTTTGGGTAAAGGGGTATTTTTAGGGTTCAGGGTCAGTTTTCAGTTTTTGGGTAAAGGGGAATTTTTAGGGTTCAGGGTCAGTTTTCAGTTTTTGGGTAAAGGGGTATTTTTAGGGTTCAGGGTCAGTTTTCAGTTTTTGGGTAAAGGGGTATTTTTAGGGTTCAGGGTCAGTTTTCAGTTTTTGGGTAAAGGGGTATTTTTTGGGTTCAGGGTCAGTTTTCAGTTCTTTGGTAAAGGGGTATTTTTAGGGTTCAGGGTCAGTTTTCAGTTCTTTGGTAAAGGGGTATTTTTAGGGTTCAGGGTCAGTTTTCAGTTTATGGGTAAAGGGGTATTTTTAGGGTTCAGGGTCAGTTTTCAGTTTTTGGGTAAAAGGGTATTTTTAGGGTTCAGGGTCAGTTTTCAGTTTTTGGGTAAAGGGGTATTTTTAGGGTTCAGGGTCAGTTTTCAGTTTTTGGGTAAAGGGGTATTTTTAGGGTTCAGGGTCAGTTTTCAGTTTTTGGGTAAAGGGGTATTTTTAGGGTTCAGGGTCAGTTTTCAGTTTTTGGGTAAAGGGGTATTTTTAGGGTTCAGGGTCAGTTTTCAGTTTATGGGTAAAGGGGTATTTTTAGGGTTCAGGGTCAGTTTTAGGTTTTTGGGTAAAGGGGTATTTTTAGTGTTCAGGGTCAGTTTTCCCTACTGTTGCACCCACTGGAGTGGGAATAGTAATTATTGTTAAGTAATTATATATTATATATGATTCATTATTTTTTTTTAATTAAATATGTATTATTATTTTTTTTAACAATTATTACATATATTTAAATATGTTTAAGTAATTATTATGTATTATTTACAGTTTTTTTATGTTATTTTAAATTTTAAAAAAATCGATATATTTATCAACGATATTTTTTACATCGATATTACATTTTCGATATTTTGGTACTTACCATGTTGTACATAGGGCGTCGATATTTTTGCTATCGATATAATTACGCCGATATTTGTGTAGGTCGAAATTCTGTCTGTCGAAATTCTGTCATAGATCCCATCAAAACGGCATAATTAAAAGCAGAGTGGAAATAGTATGTAAAGAATTACTATTCACCATGAATGGTAGTTGGTCAACATGTTTCAGCCCCCACGGGCTTTCATCAGGACCTATGATGTTCACTACTGCAACACTTACCACGTGACGTGATAAATAGTCTCGATTATGTAGACATATCAATTGTGAAGTAGTCTCATATCTTTGTTTTTCAAAACCTCTCCCAAAATTGTAGGGAGGAACAGCCTCACCTCGCCTGGCACTCGCTCAGGACAAAGAGGCCACTCACTTTCCGTCGTTACCTCGGTCTGGCATCTGAGCCGATGCCGCCACGTAAAGGCATGCGGTCTTCACTCTGAAGAAGAGGTGGGGGGTGCACAGGTGGGGTACCTGTAGTACCCCCCTTCATTTGCATAAACAAAGTGGCAGGCACCGCGCGGTGCCTGCCGCTATGTCTATGCAAATGCTTTAATGCATTTTTTGCATTGTGGCGGGCGGTGCTGAGAGCACCGCCCGCCACAATGCTAAAAATGCAGGATGTGCCCGCCACTGTGTTGGGCACATCCTAATATCCCCCACGGGACCCCCGCCCTTATGGTGGGCGGTCCCAATCCCCGCTAGGATGACGGGAGGACAAAGTCCACTCATCATCCTTATAGGCCCCCATGTATGTGTAATCATGTAACCAAAAGTCATTTTTCTTTGCGATAACTTAGCCAGGCCTACATTGACGTGTGTCTTTTAATCTTGCGAGTGGGCTGTTTCTTTCCTTTTGCAGGTGTGTTAGCATGCTTCTTGCTAGTTAGAGAAAGGCTTATTGTTTGCATTAGAGGACTGATAGCGAGGCCTGCGGGGCGAAAACTGGTGAAACAATAGCCAAAGGAGGTCTTGTGTTTATCGCGGACCAGGATGGTGGGATGTTCAAGGTTGAATGCTGCAGTCCCCGGTATCGATCAGATGGGAACATGAATGGAAGGTGCTGATGCTTTCCACACAGTCCAAAAACTTGGTTGGTTCCTGGTGGTGTTCGGAGCAATAAGGATGTTTTTGAAGTTATTGTTATCTTAGTTGGTGTATTCATAGTTAGGCAGACCTCTTCCGGCACTCAAAGGAAACTGATCTCTCTCTTGTTGGACTTTCCCTAAAGTATGAAGCTTTATCCTGAACTCACCTCCTATTTAATCGAACTTCTACCGAAGTTTGATTCTATACTGATGCCAGTGGCATAGCAAGGGGGGGTGAAAATTTTGGGGTGCCCCCCCCCCCATTCTTCAATGTGGCCCCCGGTCTGCAATGCAAAAACCGCCAGTACCCCCCGCTCTTTCACATTGCCGCCGGGCAGCAAAAGCAGTGACCGCCACGGGCGGCACAAGGGTTAGCTACGCCACTGGCCGACGACTTCTATGCTCCCTGGATAAAAATTCTTGTAACAATCTGTTCATTATCCATGCTGGAATAAGTAGTAGAAGTTTCTTTATGCAACATCTGTTTGCGACCATTTGCTAAATTCTCTTTGTGGCTGTCACCCTTCTGTATCTCATACTATTACTCCTCAATTTACTGAGACATTTCAGTCTGCAAGCTCTATTATTGTGTCTTGTGAATTTATTCTTGATTTGTCTTCATACTGCACTGATAAATATTCTAAAATGAAATACTTTATTCTTGACCTTCAATTGCTGGTCCTTATTGTGGGGCCATATTGGGGTCACAAGATTGAGATATGTTTCAGATGTTTGCTCCCTTACAGCGCTTCAAGTCTTGTAACAAAGGTCCATACAAACAATGTTGTATTATATATTGGACGTTTTATATGTTCTACAGCCCTGATGAAGTCCACACCAGTTGGACGAAACGCGTCAGCTGTTTGGCAGTTGTTTTTAATGAATAAGAAGAATAAAGATCAACTTTTATAGTCTCCACAGTGGATGGACTAAATAATTCTCTTGAGTTTGTGATGCACTTCACAGTTGTATTTAAATTTGTCATTGGTCTTGGAGACAGCTCCTTGGAAACGACAGGAGCAGTGGAGATGCACACCGTTTGAGCTGCAAGGCTCACAAGTTTTTGGGACTCGTGTGGGGGATCCTTAAGGGGGGGACGTGCGTCACAAGCAACCACACTTAGCGTGCTTGTTTGGCTTGCTGTTTCTATTTTATTAATTTAATGTTTAAAAGCCTGATTGCACCCCCTGCCCCAATATAGATTTACTCTAGTAGATTGTAGTTTGTCTATAAACTGAACTGATAAATATTTTAAAATGAAATACTTTATTCGTGACATTCCATTGCTGGTCCTTTTTGTGGGGTCATATTGGGGTCACAAGATTGAGATATATTTCTGATGTTTGCTCCCTTACAGCGCTTCAAGTCATGTAAAAAAGGTCCATATGACCAATGAGAAAATATCTTTGATGATGTTACCAAAAGATTAAGGTGTAAGTACCAACGCGCCATCAGATGGAAGCACATTGAATGCTTGGTTACTGAAGCAAAGAGAGCGGATATCCCAAATGCAATTTAGAGTTGCCCAAGCCCCACTTTTAAGAGCCCATCTCCCAGTCTGGAAGATGTTCCAGCGGTTCAGAAAACACTGTAGCAGCGGAAGAGAGTGAGTATTAATAGGATCATGCATTGCAATTGTGATGAAGTGTGCTAATGTTTCAGTTGTTGTTTAGCTACAGAAGTGCTTACTGTTGAAAAGTTGAAGTTGTGAATGGTTTAGTCATAGCGCAAGATCCCAGGAAAGGTGAGAAAATATTGTGTTGTGGTCGTCTAAGTTTCAGGTGTCAATCATGATGTGCCATTGACTGCTCAAGCGAGCTAGGGACCTGTAACTTAGTGAGAGAGTAAAATGTGATTACTGCCGGTGTATCCTGTTGTGCAAAGGAGAACCTGCATTAGTCAGGGTGATTCCCGCTGGTCGAGGTCTCATCCGTGTATGAGGTTGAGCCAGAATGCGTCACTCTGGGCTATTTCCTATGTTATTGAATATTTAGAATTTTTGAGTGGAGCAGACAAAAAGTTGTTTTTATATTTGCCTAGTATTTCGTTTATTATGCTTAATTAGAGTGAGGGAAAAGGTGCGTTCATGGAAATTATGAAGGAGGGTGAACCACTGGGAAGAGCGAGAATGATATCATTTTTTGAAGAACTTGGATTGAACGGTTGTTGTAGGTGCAATGCTGCAATTGGTTGTTGCGTCACTAAGAACCACGCTACGATAGGTTAGGACAATAATGTGGTGCTGAGATTAGCTACTACTGCCGGACAAGAAGTTGGAGTTAAAAAGTAATTATCTTTTGATTTGGGATAAAAATTCAGTTGTGATTGCTGAAATTGCATTTACTAATGAAATGTTTCAGAGCTATTAGAGATTTGATCAGGGGACCTGTGAATGTTCCTGTTCGAGAGGGTGAAGTAGCACAGCCAGAGGACATGGAAGGTCATTATATGGCCATAAATGAGTGGCTCCACACACGTATTTGGCTGAACCAGTGGTATAAGATCACAGAAAATGAAGGTGCATTGAGGTTTCCTTGCTATGACACAGGTAATTTGAGAATTATTTACAATTTGAGACAGGTATTGTATGAGAGGAAGTGACCCCTACACCTGACCAGTATGAAGCCCTTAATGCTTGGGAACATGCGGCCCATGATAAGGTAAAGGAAAAATATCAAGGTAAAGTTTGGAGAGCAGTGGGTAGCTGTGTTAAAGCCAAATGGGATGCAGAACAACAAAAATGGCGAGCAGGAATAATTCAGGGAACGGGTTATACCTTGCATTGATGAGTGAGGAACCCCAGAAAAGGAAATAGAAAAAGGAGGAGGACAAGACAGAAAATACAAGGGGCTCAGGTAAGGGTAGTGATAACAATTCTTTTTTAATATGTTATTGTTATTGTCAACCTGCTCGTCACCTTATAGCGTGGCCCCGTCTGAAGAAATGGGTAGTGATGCTACCGGTGGAGACTCTGAGAGAGCCACTACCCTAGTAAGTAAGTCAAAACACTATTGGACAAAATGTGGGCATTTGTGCTCCTGTGAACTCTTCTGTTTTGAATGCCCCAGATGCAACAACTGTTCCTGTTACTATTGGTCCCACAATACCTTTATTTAAAACAGAGTTGTCTGGAGCCACAACACATACCTTGATGGTTCCTACTGGAGCAAATGTGTCAACCATTGTTCCTGTTGCCCCTGGATGGGGATTGGGGGCGGGAAGAACTCCTTTAGTCCTGACTAAGTTAACTCCACCTTATGTTGCCCCTCTACCAACAATATTAAATACAACAGGACTCACTCCCACAGAGGAACCTGCCCCAATACCACAAAATACTTTCATGTCCATTTGGAATCCACCAGAAAGTATTAAATTCCACTGGGTACCCTACTTATATCAAAATTCACACTCCTTACACAAAACAAACCAACAGCACATACAACAATATAATTGTACCACTGACAATTTAGAAAAAAATACATGGAATTAATTATTATCTTTTAAACACAATTTAAAAAACAAAATTCCACATTTAAAATATCACGTATAAAAATAACACCATTAAAAATACAGCACATATATACCATACAGGGAAAATCATCATAGACAGCACAATTAGCCTTTACAGGTAGACACATCTATCAATTATGTCGCAATGTCTCTATGATTTCATTTAACAAGTACTCCCAGTGCATGTCCTCAATACTTCGTTGATGCGTTTCGGTCGTCAATACCAATGACAGCCACCTATGACATCTGTAAAAAATTGTGAAAAAATGTTTCTTTTTAAAAACTGAATAACATGCTTTTTCTATATATCAAAACATTGATAGTAAATAATTAATTTGAACATTACCAAAAAGAGCCCCAATCGAAATGCATGTCCCCAATTAAAATCTAAAACCATGCATATTCCTAACCTCATGTGATATATATATATATATATATATATATATATATATATATATATATACACACAGTTAAACGTAAAATGATCATTCATTCATTCAGTATGCTTTATTTCGACACTTCTTGTCATAAAAGCAGATCCACAAATACAAAATTTACAATAAGAAAAATGTGTTGCTGGTTTGTTTATCAATCAAATTCTAGTATGAAAGCCATAGCATTGCAGCATACAAGATTGCGATGCTTCAAACCTAATTAGAGTAAGTACCACCTTCTCTACCCCAATGATTGTTTCCTTGTTTACTATTGTTCCATAGGAACATGAAACAGTTAGATACAAATGGGGTGAAGAGGCAAAAAGTTACGAAATGCATAAAACCTAAAACAAGCGTATTATCTTAAGCTGCTAATACATGTGAAAATGTAATACCTAGATAACTCAACACGCCTAGCACTTATTTGTTAACAAGGTAAAAAATGCTAAAAAAGGGAATATTTTATCTCCTTAGTCACATAGAAGGACATATATTGATGCATAAAAATGAGAAGATAAAATTACGAAATAGCCATCAGGCGAATGTGTTCAAATAATATACACTATATAACGATTAATTTAGACGAAAGAGCTAAAACATTATGTCCAACCAATCAGTACTGCAAGTAAACAAACACACTTCGATTTCTACTTTAAAAGAAAAAGAAAAAAACCTGTCTATCAGCAACATGGACTTCACAGTGCAATTCTCTGGTGTGCATTATTAACTGATCAACATCAGTTGTTGTTTGCAGTAGTAATAAGATTTATTTGATGCTCTGCTACAGTAAGGATCCTAGCTCTAATAGTCCATTTCTCTCTATGTTGGTGCAGTTTTCAGTTTCTTATTCTTAAAGAGATGGAAGATAATTGCCTATTGATTAATCATCTTCACTATAGTAAAATGATCTGATCAGTACTCAACATGAAAGAGATTTCACCTCAATATATCAAGGTAACACCTTCTGTCAGGATCATTGCGTGTTCCAAAACCATATCCCACTTAATTTAGCCAAGCTAGTCAATCTCTCCTTACAGTGACTATTAAACAATGGGTATTAGTTTATCCCTGAACCTACATTATTCACGTTAAAACCATTTTTCGCACCAAATATCTAAGATCGACAAAATCCTTATAGAAAGGTTAGTGTGTTTTTTGACAAAAGTTACATAGCCAGTATGAGGATGTACGGGATAAAATTGCAAGTTAAGGAAATGATTAGTAGCATTTGGAAATTGAGTGGGTTAGGCAAGGGGGAAGGCACGTGGGTTAAGAAGAAACCTCAGAAGAAGTCGAAGGTGATTTCTGCCACAGACATCAAAGGCAGATCATGTCCTTCCTCACGAGACAAAGAGGAGGCCTTAAATTTCCTGTTAAGAGAATTTCCCAGTGAAGGTTCTATTCATATGCCTCTTGGAGTAGAGGTAATCATGCTTCTTTTACAAACGATTTCCCTAAGGTGATAGAGAATCCAGATTTGTGGCACACCCAGGCTGATCAATTTTGTAAAACGTTCTCAGGTGCTGTGGGTGGATTTGAATACCCTCTTCAACATTGTGGTACTGAGTGACGTATGGGCTAAGAGAGTGCAAAGGGGCTATGCAGTGGACAGGGAAGGAATTTCAAACAAACCCAATATCTCATCCTCTGTCCCCTGTGGTGATGAAAAAGTATCAATAGAGGATTACATTTTTGAAGACAAAGGTGCCGGCAAAGGACATTAATTGGGTTAAGACTGAGAGAGCAACCCAAGAGCCTAATGAAACTGTGCATGCTTTTTATGAGAGTTTGTTGCAGGCATTCAATCAGCAAAGTGGGATGGAAAAAAATCCCCCAAAAAAGGATATGGGGAGTTTTGTGTCTCGGTTTGTGACAGGTTTGATGCCGTAAATTAGCTTGATGATCCAGCAGCCTTTAATGTTCTGGCAAAATAAGTTGATTGATGAGATCTTCAGTTATGCTAAATAATGCAGTGATGAGTTGGATATGAAACAGAAGTGATTGAAGGAAAAGGATGTGACGCAGCAGCCAGAGCTGCTTATTTAGGAGCTGGGGATCCAGGTTTGAGCCTTGGTGTCGGCTCAACATTCTGTGATTCTGGGCAAATCACTTCATCTCCCCATGCCCGCCAGTAGACAGCACCTGGATACCCTCACGGGTATCCAGGTGCTGTCCACTATGTAAATCTACACATGTAATTGATTTAATTTATGCCGGCCCAGGTGAAGGCAGCACAGAGTGGTAATTGGAAGTGATCCAGCGTCACTATAGAAATTCTGTCACATTTGCGTCACCATTCACTACCTAATACTCACCATACTAATCAATACTAAGGCCCATACAACTTATGTCAGAAAATCATGAAGCTGAATCATGTGGCCTAATTAATCAATCTATTCAAACTCATATGTACAATATTTACAACTGCAGTATAACATTTTATTCATAAGTAAAAAGAAATAACATTTAACTAGACCACTTTGGCCGATGGTTCTAACTGATGGTAACGACTAAATAATCAAGACCAGCTTGATGTTTTAAGTCTTTTATTTTTAAAGTTTCAAAGTTTCAAATCTTTATTAACTCATTTATTAATTTCAAACATTTTTATTAATTCAGTTTTAATCATTTGATTATTGGCTCAAAAAGTCCAGCACTTCAACTTTGCACAGAATTAATGAATTAAAATAAACATCATCCCTAAATCCCTATGTTAAGCTTTCTAACCTGAAAAGAAATAATCATTTATTAAGCATTCATAGTTCTTACGTGTCCAAAGGAAAACGGACAGCACTTCGCCCTCAGGAAGCAGTCAGCCCCGCTCCCTTCAAGAGGCCAAGTTTTTATACCTATTCTTGCTCACTAATCTAACAAAAAAATGATATTTTTGTAAAAAGCAGCAACCTAATTGGTTGTCATCCACCGAGAGGCCAACGCATCAGTACTAGTGACATCATTATGTCATTGTCCATTGACACGAAGCAACACTGACTTCCCAGAGTCGTAACATTAAACTAAATTGTTCATAGTTATTTCCTCCAGGATTTTAGCCAAGCTGCCTCTACACGCTTCCTTGGCCTTGACGCTTTTGCTTTCTAAGCTTGATGCACACATCATCCATTGTTTGAGCTTCTGCACGTTTCTGTGGAAGTTTTTTCAATGAAAGCACCATCACGGCCGTGCTCAGCTCCTTTTAGTCAGGCCAACCAACTTTTATTAGAACTAGGCCTCAAGCCTTTCTCTCGAGCTAGTATTTAAACAAACACAAAAAGGTGATTAATTCAAGTAAAATAAACCCTTCTGTTACCCACCCTCCATTGCTAATATTTTAACCCATTAGTATATGTCACTCTAGCAGAAGCAAACAAATAAGCAGCACATTTAATATCTACCATTCTTCTTAAAGTCCAGCTGGAATCTTTATATATCTGAAAGAGTAAAAAGATAGACAAACAAAACATGGATAAACAGTCACAACATTAGACAAACACATAAGCACACATAATAAAAGCACATGCCATAAAATGATCAGCCGCATTAATAGTGACAAAGACAATAAGACAAACAAGACAATATTAATCATGTGTTACAAGATAAACTCGCAAATGCAACATAAGCACATAAATGTTAGACCCGCGTGTTTGTGAATGCAAATTTACTCTAAGTTGATTTAATAATACAAACCATGCAACAATTCATTAATAAATTAGTTCATGTTACAGAGAATTAACTTCACGAGCCAGAATAAAATGAATTCTGAAACTCGCTCCATCAGAAGCAATCCTTTACAAATTGGTATCCTTTTACAGTCTCAGAATATGCAAATGGTGAGGATGCAGGGTCCTAATGTGCCTCAAGCCCCAGTGATGCAAGTCCCTCATGCCCCAATGCCGCAGCAAAATGTGAATGACCGTAGATTTAATACAAATCAAGTACCACATTTCAACCAGAATTCTTTCCAAAATCAAAGCCCATTCCGGCAATTCCCTATATTTGATTCACTCGAGGGCTGCAGCTCTGACCTGTCACAATTACTGTGCCTGAGGGCGAGGAAGAAGGCATACTTGGCGCAATGTAAGCAATAGACCAGAGTGGTCCATTCGTAGAATGTGAGGTGAAAGGCCTTCCTGTGCCATTTTTGATCAACACAGGTGTTACCTGCTCCATAGTTAGAACAGCAGAATTTCCAAACTTGGACCTTTGCGGAAAAGAATCCAAGTTGTAGAAGTTGCAAATAAACAAGTGGCAAACCTTGGGACAAAATAAGCTCTAGTTAAAATAGGATCCTTTGAAGAAAGACATCAGTTGGTGGTGTGTGACTCTAGCCCACGGACCATTCGCCTGCCACTCCTGCAAGTTTGCCTGCATCAGGACCCATGCCAAATCCTCCTCCTCCAAACACAGCTCCGACTCTAACCACCTGAAGTGCATCCTGCTGAACACCCGATCGGTCCACAAACACGCCACTGAACTCTGGGACCTACTCGACACTACATCGCCAGACGTCGCCTTCCTTACAGAAACCTGGATGAACGCCTCATCAGCGCCCGACATCGCCATAGCCATCCCGGACACCTATAAGATCATCCGAAAAGACCGCACCAACCAAACAGGAGGAGGCATCGCTATCGCCCATAAGAACACCATCCGAATCACGACCAGCTCCGACGATAACCTCGCGACCGCCGAACACTTTCACTTCCAGATCCACACCGACCCCAGGACCACACTTAGAGGCACCCTCATCTACAGACCACCAGGAACCCGCACACAATTCAACGAAGACATCACTGACTTCATCAGCCCACATGCCCTCACCTCCGAGAACTACATTCTACTGGGAGACCTCAACTTCTACCTGGAAAAGAAGAACAACAGCAACACCACCACCCTTCTGGACAACCTGGCCAATCTCGGACTCAAGCAACTTGTTGACACCCCCACCCACTTAGCCGGACACACGCTCGACCCTATCTTCACCTCCAGCAAACACATCTCCTTCGATCACACCACAGCTCTCCATTGGACGGACCACAGCTGCGTTCACTTCAGCTACAAAAAGACCACGACCCACATCCCACCACAACCTATTCCTCGAAGAAACTGGAACAAAATCACCACCGACCAACACTTCACATCGCTTAACCAAAACCCCCCCCGCCATATCATCGGACCCAAACCAAGCTGCCACCAAACTCACACAATGGATCACCCACAGTGCTGACGAATTAGCACCCTTGAAAAACCACCAGATCAAACAACGCAGCAAAAAGGCCCCCTGGTTCAACGATAACCTTAAGAAATCCAAGAAGTTATGTCGTACCCTCGAGAAAACCTGGAGAAAAAACCCAACCACTAACAACCTGACCACCCTCAAGGACGCCACCCGCAAACACCACCAATTGATCCGATCCACCAAGAAATCAGCATTCAAGGATTGACTCGACAACAACGCCCAAAACAGCAAGGAACTATTCAACATCGTCAAAGAATTTACCAACCCCACCGCCGGCCCCAACGACATCACTCCCTCCCAAGACCTCTACGACGCTCTATCCTCTTTCTCCCACAACAAAATCGCCGACATTCATAACAGCTTTGAAAACCGGTTCGAAGAACAACCCCCTCCACCCACCTGCGAACCAAAACAGCACTCTCACAACCTTTGCGCCTGGAACCCAATCACTACTGAAGACACCATCCGTCTGATGAACTCCATCCACTCAGGTTCACCAACTGACCCATGCCCCCACCACATCTTCAACAAAGCAGACTCCATCATCGCACCCCATCTCCGCGATGTCATCAACTGCTCCCTCAACTCCGCTACCTTCCCAGAAAGCTGGAAACATGCCGAACTCAGCACCCTTCTGAAGAAACCCACAGCGGACCCCTCTGAACTTAAGAACTACCGCCCCATCTCACTCCTCCCCTTCCCAGCCAAAGTCATCGAGAAAGCCGTCAATAGTCAGTTCCTTGAATCCAACAATTCACTCGACCCCTCACAGTCCGGCTTTCGAGCCAAACACAGCACCGAAACCGCCCTCATCGCTGCTACGGATGATATCCGAACGCTACTGGACAACGGAGAATCAGTTGCCCTCATCCTACTTGACCTCTCCGCCGCCTTCGACACAGTCTGTCATAACACCCTCATACAACGCCTCAGCAACGTCGGAATACAAGGAAAAGCGTTGGACTGGATCATCTTGTTCCTCGCCGGAAGAACCCAGAGAGTCCGTCTCCCCCCATTCAAATCAGAGGCCACCGAAGTCATCTGCGGCGTACCACAAGGATCATCACTCAGCCCCACCCTCTTCAACGTGTACATGAGTCCCCTCGCAACCATCGCGCGACAACACGACCTCAACATCATCTCCTACGCTGACGACACCCAGCTGATCCTCTCCCTCACCAAAGACCCCAACACCGCCAAAACCAATCTACACGAAGGAATGAAAGAAGTAGCCGAATGGATGAAGAACAGCCGTTTAAAACTAAACTCGGAGTAAACGGAAGTCCTCATCTTAGGTTTGTCCCCCTCTGCATGGGACGACTCATGGTGGCCACCGGCTCTGGGCACAGCACCCTTACCTACAGATCACGCACGGAACCTGGGCTTCATCCTAGACTCCTCCCTCTCGATGACCAGACAAGTCAACGCCGTTTCATCATCATGCTTCGACATCCTACGCATGCTCAAAAAAATCTTCAGCTGGATCCCCACCGAAACAAGAAAGACAGTCACCCACGCACTAGTCACTAGCCGACTAGATTATGGAAACACCCTTTACGCCGGAACCACAGCCAAACTACAGAAAAAACTCCATCGCATCCAAAACGCCTCAGCCAGACTCATACTGGACATCCCCCGTCAAGCCCACATTTCCGGTCACCTGAAAGATCTCCACTGGCTTCCCGTCAACATGAGAGTAACGTTCCGTCTCCTCACCCACGCACACAAGGCCCTATACGACCTAGGACCCGAATGCCTCAACAAACGACTGTCCTTCTACACACCCACCCGCCAACTACGTTCATCCAATCAAGCTCTCGCCGCAATTCCGCGCATCAATAGATCCACCATGGGAGGAAGATCTTTCTCCTACTTAGCAGCCAAAACCTGGAATTCTCTCCCCACTCACCTCCGCCTTACACAGAACCACCTCTCCTTTAGAAAGCAGCTAAAAACCTGGCTATTCAATAAGTAATGCACCCACCCTCCCCCAAGCGCCTTGAGACCCTCTGGGTGAGTAGTGCGCTATACAAATTACTGAACTTGAACTTGAACTTTAAACTTAATTGCACCATTTATTGAACACCAAAAGGAAAGGAATTTTAGACTCATTATAAAGATGTAGATTTTAAAATGGCGAGTCAAGGGACAGCTGTTGAGTTGTACCCTTTAATGACAACTGGTGATTTACCGCCAGATCTTAAGGATATGGTGAAACCTGAAGTCTGGGACTTTTGAGGGAAGGCCATAGGTCTCATAAAAGAAGTTGAGCCTGCTTGCATAAATGTCTAACCAAATGCTGAATACCCTTGAGCTCCTCAGTATATTTTAAGACCTTAAATGATAGCCGGTATTACAAGGTGATTGAGTTCATGGTACAACAGGGCATTTGAAAAGGATAATGGGAAGACCATGTAACACACCTGTTATGGACCTGCAGAACCCTAGCGGTAAGTATGGAATTGTGCAGGACCTTGAAAAAATTACTAATAATGATGTCCCTTGTTGTCCTGTGGTACCAAATCCAGCTGTGATATTATTTCAAATTCCATGTGAGGCTGAGTGGTTTACTGTGATCGATTTGTGCCAGGCTTTCTTCTCTATACCCCTGCATGCACACAGTCAGCACCTTTTCACCTTTTGGTTCTAGAACATTGTTTTGGTATGGTGCAGAGTCTCACAGGGGTATACAGAGAGCCCCTCAATCTATAAGCAAATCGTTGAAAAGACTCTTGAGTCCATGGTAATGCCCTGCAACTCTTTCCCGATTCAGTATATTGATGGCCTGGTAGTGCCGTCAGATATGCAGAAAGCTTGTAAACAGGACACAATTGCATTGTTGAACTACTTGGCTAAGAAGTGACATAAAGTGTCCCCAAGCAAGTTGCAATATTGTCAAAAAGAAGCCCTACACCAAAGATACCATATTGACAACGGAGCGAGGAAGGTGTATCAAGAAAGGATCTCTGTCATTTTGAAAATGACCAACCCAACAACCCAAAGAGAACACCAACAACCCAGAGAGAAGTTAGGATGTATCTGGGAATGGTGGACAATATCGACAATGGATACCCAACTTTTCCTCAATAGTCAAACCTTTACAGAGGCTGACACACAAGGTTGTGTCTCAACCGATACCAAGGGTCAATGACTGATAGACTGTGTTCCTAGAGCTCAGAGAAAGCCTCTGTCGTGCCCTGGCACTGGGAATTCTTGATTGTAAGACAACTGTTATGCTCTTTTGCAATGAGAAGGGGGACTGCGCTCTCTCAGTGGTTACACAGATGCATGGGGATGCACAAAGACCTGTGGCTTATTTTTCTACTACTCTTGATCCTGTAGCCGTAGGACTGCCTGGTCGCCTGAAAGCAGTAGCGGCAATAGATATCAGTATTGAAAGATAAGAGAGTATTGTCATAGGACATCCTCTTATCGTTATGGTGCTCCCATTCTGTGAATGTGTTATTAATGTGTACACACACTCAGCATCTTACAAACAACAGATTGTCTAAGTATGAACAGTCTATACTGGCTGCAGAGAACATCACCCTAAGAGGTGTGGTTCGCTGAATCCTGCTACCTTGCTGCTGCTGCCCGAGGATGAAAAGGATGATGCGGAAGTAGAGCATGACTGTCTTGATGTAGCTGAACTATGCACCAAGCCAAGACCAGATATTCGAGATGAGCCCTTTGCAAAGTCTGACTATATATTGTTTGTTGACGGCTCATGCTTAAGGGGCGATGGGGAAACCCTAGGAGTTACTTATGCATTCTGCACAGTTGAGGGGGATAGGTGAAGCGTCCTGACTCCGAGGGGAAACCTCTGCACAAGTGGCTGAACTTATTGCTTTTGCTAGAGCCTGTTGTGTTTCTGAACATTCAAAAAGCAATCACTATTTTTACTGATAGTCAGTCTGGCTTGGTGTGGTCTATGACTTTGGACAATCATGGTCTCAGAGAGGAATTATGACATCATCAGGATCCCCCTTCTGCAATGGGGGATATGCCATGAGACTGATTGAAGTGTTGCAGTTACGAGCAGAAATTGCAGTTGTAATGTGTTAGGCTCACAGGAATGTAGATGATTATGTAACAGTTGGCAACCGTTATGCCGACGAAGTTGCACAATATTGAGCTCCTGTGTCCCAAACATTTGATGGAGAATATATCAATGAATCTGAAGATGAGACCAACAACAACCTTTTATTGGCCGTGGCTGATACTTGGGGCCGGGTCAGAGCAGGTTGTGTTAAAAGGGGTCATAAAATCTGGGTGTCAGCAGATGGAAAACCTGTGATGGCAGATAACTGCCTGCCCCTATTGCTAGGCATTTCCATGGTGTTGCACATGTAGGAAGGGATGCGGTGGTCAGATTGTTTCGGCAGAATTGATTCACTACTCTGTTTGGATCGATGGCTGAAGGATTATGTCACAGATGTGCTGTGTGTCAGCAGATGTATGCAGGGGAAAGAAGCCCAGTGTCATTGAGCCATTTAGGGAGATCAGGAGGACCATGCAACAGAATGAAGTTGGGCTTCATCGAGGTACCTGTGTGTAATGGGCTGAGATATGTCCTGGTGATTGTGTGTATTTTCTCACGTTAGGTTGAAGCTTACCCGACTCTGAGAAATGACAGTCTCACTGCAGATAAGTTGTTGCAGGAACTGATCCCCAGATTCGGCTTCCCAACATCACTGGAGTCAGCCTGAGGAAGACATTTTAATACTGAGATCCTGAGAATGTTGTGCACAGCATTACAAGTGGAACAGAGACTAAACTACAGTTATCGGCCTGAGGCTTCTGGGATTGCCGAGCAGGTGATTGGCACATTGAAATCCAGGTTGGCAAAAGTGTGTGCGTTAATGTCTCTGAAGTGGCTGAATGCTTTGCCTTTAGAGTTTGCAGCATTCCTGATCAGAGTACAGGGCTGTCTAACCATGACATTATCATGGGTCGAGCAATGAGGCTTCCTGCAGTGCCTGCAAATGCACTTGTAAACATTACAGATACCATGATTCTTAGTTATTGCTAGGGACTGGCTCATGTTCAGCATTCTATGTCTCTCCAGGTTGGAGCTGCCACCACTCTCCCAAACCAGGAGCAGTGCACTGGGTGGCTCCAAAAACCAAGAGAGCAAATATACCTGCTTCACACCACAAAAAGGAGACTGGCTTAGGAGTCAGAGAAGGCACACCGCACACGTGCTACTCAGCTGACAAAGGGATGAGGCAATGGTTCGTCCCAGGGCAAAAATGAATCACATGCAGCAATCTATAAGGCAGAAAACAACTTACTTGTCCTACTGACATTTCTGAAAATCCATTCCAGCCACCGCTATGTCAGGTGTACAATCCAGTAACCCATGGTATGCAAATTTGATTAAAAGTAATATCCTGTATTCATGAAGGAAAAGAGAAGTACCATGTCATGAGAGGTTGCAAGGCAAAGTACCCAAAGGAGCTAAAATGTGGGGAATTGTAGTACCCTGTGGTACCGCAGTGTACAGGGTGATAGCCACAGTTTCACCTGAGTGCTGTGGGGGGAAGCCAAACGTTTCACCTGAGAGTTCTCTGGATCAGTCACTTTCTATACAATTGGGAAGACTTAACAGGTGTCTAGTTCAGGAGGCATGGTATGTTTGTGATTGTCTTATGGTGCGTACTATATAGTTTGCGTGAAATGGTTGATGCACTACTAGTGCGTTGTAGGTGAGTACATCTTTACCTGCCACAAGGAATCTTGCTGCACTGTCCTGCATCACAAGAAAAGATTCGGCTCATTCCTGTCCTTCTCCCCTGTGCGTGCACAAACAGCAGCCAAGCGCCAATGCTGGTACCCTTGTGTCACGTTGCAAAGGTGCCTGCATTGCAGGGATGATTGATTTTGTGCAGGAAGGGACATCTTCCTGCACAAAAACAATCAATAGAGGTGATTTCCTCCTTCTATGTGTGCTGTTGAATGCAGCACACATAGAAGGAGAAAAAACTAGGCAAAATAAGGATATATCTCCTCGTTGCACCTCCCTAACACCACCCCTGGTGTGGTGTTAGACTCTGATGCATTCCCAGGTTTACTGTTCCTCGTAAATCTGGGAATACTTCAGATTCCATGAGTGTTGCTTGGGAACACCCACACCCACAGTAACACCCACGGAACGCCCCTTTCACACAATGTTCTTCGTGAAAGGGGTGCATATTTACAAGGCCATGAAAAGCCACGTAAAGGGGCTTTGTGTGGCCTTGTAAATATGTTACGGCCCTTTTACGCCACCGCAGCTTTAAAAAAGTGATGCTCTGCAGCGCAAAAGTGCCGCTAGGCCCTCTTAAATGAGGCCCGTAGTCTGTTGTCAAGGGCTGAATTGCTGGACTGCTCTATTATCTGAAGGACAACATCCTTTACCCTGCAGTCACAACAATGACCTGCCTTTACAACAAAGTCACTGCCCAGACTGTGATGTTACCATGTGTTATTTTAACGCACAAGTCGTTACAACGACTTGCTGTAGGGGGCGTGCTGTTGTACCAGTGTTGGATTTTTAAGTCCAACGCCTTCCCTAATGTTGCATACACTGGAGTTAGTATAGTAACTTATACTATTCCAAAGTCCGTGGAGACACATACCGTACTGGGAAACGCAAAACTACAACTCCCGGAATCCAAAGCACTGGCTAAAAAGTGATACCCCTGATCAGGGTTCAACTCAAAGCTTACTCTGCTTATTCAAAGGGTTATTGACTGGAAGCTTTTACTAGCAGGGGGAGATGGAAGGAGAAGGGGGGCGGACTGGTGCGCTTTGCTTACACAAGAGATCTCCCAAGTACCAAAATGGAGCACCACACTGGCCCATTAGGACTTGTTGCTTGAGGGTTCAAGGACAGGAGCAATAAATGAATAAACAGATGATTTTGCCATTTTAGGAAATGGAATCTAAGTAAAAGCCGGGGAGCCCACGGATGAGTAGATCCCTGCAGGGAGGAACTTTGACGAAAGTGTGACAATCATGCCTCCCTCCTGCGCTCCCTCTGGGAATACGTTGCCCTGAGTTACAGGGGTAATTCCTCACCAAGACCAGTGGCAAGTATTAGGCTTGTTCCAGTTTTTAATCGCTTAACAGTGCCTGAAACGAATAGTTGACACGTACGCACGTCTTTGGGGGAAGTAACTTCTTTACATCCCACCCTGACAAAAGCCCAGGACCTACTTAGGCCAGATAGGAAGGGCTGAAACATGTTGGTGCTAGAGTAAGGGTCATAGGACCATCACATCCTTAAAACCCTATTATATATATTTTAACCTCCCCTCCACTCCATTATTAAAGAATGCTTTAGGAGTGGGTGAGGAATTTCATCTTTAACAGTACGCCCCATACACAATATTTTTAAATGCTCTGTGAAATACGTTTGAGCCCTCCGCGACTTTAAGCAGTCAGGGTGAGCCCTATGATGAAGCATATCACTATTAGAGTGAGTGAGGGCTATTTATAGAAAAGGGTCTCTTTCCCTTCCCACCCTCAGCAACGGGTTGGACATAACTCTTTTGTTTCTCTTGTGAGCTCTGTTCAGGGGAGGGTCACCACTACACACTTAGGAACCCCCATCCAATTTGGATCACTCTTTCGTTGCTTCCCCTAATTAGAGAGAAACAACCATCCAACTACAGAGGGGACATTCTTGTGGTAATAAGCAGTAAATGAATAAACAGACGATTTTGCCATTTTAGAAATGGAATCTAAGTAAAATAATAGGTTATTTACATGGTTATTTGCCAGAGCGAAATTCAGAGAAAATGTTTACATAAAATCATTAGCCAATCAAAATATGCATGCATTTCATTAACTTTGAAATGTTGAAACACTGAGTCGATTTTGCTGAATTTGAACCTATTGAGCAAACAGAAACGTCAGCTGCAAGTAAAGAACTTGCTGAGATGTCTAACCAGCCTCAAAGTATTAAACAAAGCAGACCAGTCACAGAAAGATATTTTGGATCAACCTACAGAAAGGGGCAGAAGACTTTTTTCAATAAAAAATAAACCATGCCATGGGGACCCAATACACCATAACCACAGGGTCCCTGACACAATTACCCCCCTTGAATATTAGTCAGTAAAATGCACCACCAACTCAAATTTGTCAAAACTCATGACTTTAATCTACCGGTCTCCTAAACATCACTCAGCCCATGCTAACACCGACAGGATAACAGCAACACGATTATAACTATAAATTACTTCACCATTCGTTTTACTTATACCAAGCTGATGTAGAGCCTGGGGCCCTGTTAATTATGACTGCGTGCAGGAGTAAACCTCCTAGCTCACGGCACTCCCCTCTGATGCATTGGGTGGTTAAGGTGGTAGGAAGAATCATGCAGCACAGAATCTTGTCCTGGGCATCCGAGTTAGAAACTATGACTAAAGTGCAGTATGGGTTCAGGGAGGGCCCGGGGACTATGGAACAATGCTTAAACCTGCATTTAATTTTTAGCCAATAGACCATAGCTAAAGGAAACTCTGGTAAAATAAAATAAAGAAATAAAAAATATGGCTTTTATGCGCCTACGTAGCGCTTTTGATTGCATGAACAGGTGTGCACTCAGGCAGATATTAACACAATTGGGGCTTGATACATCTTTAGTTGTATATATGTGTATAATAATTAGGGGACATATTATCAAGGACAGGCGATACATTATCGCCGCGTTTATCGGCAGGAAACTGCCGATAAAGCGGCGATAATGGCCGTGATAATATGCTCTATTAATTCCAATCGAAGCCCATGTTAGATGTGAACACATCTAACATGGGCTTCGATTGGAATTCATAGAGCATATTATCAAGGCCATTATCGCCGCTTTATCGGCAGTTTCCTGCCGATAAAAGCAGCGATAATGTATCGCCTGTCCTTGGTAATATTCCCCTTGGATTGTAAATACATAGATATTTGTTTGGTCAACTTAACAAATGCATATATTACCTATGGTTATATCATTCTATTCCTAACCTGCATATAGTTCACTGCATAAATAAGTATACTTTTATCATAACTATTTATCTACAATTGCTTCACTATTGAATTATGAAAAGGAAAAAAAGAAATTATAAAAACAAATAAAATAGCTTAAAGTACAGCAACACTTTTGAAAGTCTGAGTTTATTAAATACAACTTAAATCTAGATATATTACCTTCCGTCTACTTATATACCTTCCATGTAATTGTGTATCTTTATATTAATTACTTTACTCCTTATTTAGCATCTCCAATGCACTACCCTAAATCTCACCTTATACCGCTCTCAATATATCCTCTACCTCCACTCTGACTCATCCCAAACCTCATTCTACTACTCTCCCCAATGCACTACCCTATTTCTCACCCTATACCTGGTCTCAATATATGGTCTTCCTCCACTCTCTGACTCATCCCAAATTGCGTTCTACTATTGTGACCCCCAAAATAACTCTTTCTAGACTCTTGACTCATCTACCCCTCCTTGCCATCCTGGCCGAGAAGCACAGGTATTGCCCCAGCCTTGAACAGAAGGATACTCAATATGGAGCGTACTGCAGCTCTTCAGACACATTTTGTTACTGTCCACCAAACACACAGTAGCCCCACTGAGATGCTTTGATCATGGCCACAGAAAGCTTGACAGCCCTGCTCTGAAACATTGCTCCACTCCCACAGAAGTTAGGGTAGTCCCAATGTTAAGTGATGGTACTAGACATGAAAAGTATTTTGGTCCTTCTAGCAAGTATGTGTCCCGCCCAATAAAAGCATTGGAGACCAGAGGAGAGTTGTTGGTGTTTTTTCCAATAAGTGTCTGGTATCTCTACTGAGCTCCTAATATGCCTTGTAATGTGGGGCCCGATTCACAGAAGTAACTTAAGACAAAATCCTAAACTTACTACCAATTTGGTATTCACAGAAGGCACTTACTCACTTCGGTATTCACAGAAGTTAGGAGACCTAACTTTAGGACTCCTAAATGCCTTGTGTGAATACCGAAAGTCTTAAAGTTAGGAGTCCTAACTTTACTACTCCTAAACTGAGAAAAATCCTAACTTTAAGACTTTTGGTATTCACAGAAGGAATTTAGGAGTCCTAAAGTTAGGACTTCTAACTTCTGTGAATACCGAAGTGAGTAACTGCCTTCTGTGGATACCAAAATGAGTAACTGCCTTCTGTGGATACCAAAATGAGTAAGTGCCTTCTGTGAATACCGAAGTGAGTAAGTGCCTTCTGTGAATACCAAAATGGTAGTAAGTTTAGGATTTTGTCTCAAGTTAGTTCTGTGAATCGGGCCCCTTGTCTTTAACCCCTTAAGTGCTGCTGACGGCCAACGGTCGTCAGCAGCGCTACTTCCCCAGTGCTGCGCACGACCATTGGACGTCCATTCAGCACTGGTTCCAATGGACAGCGCAGCACTGGGGAGGGATGTTTACACGCAGCTAAGGTGTTAAATCCCATTAGATCTTGACCAATGTTTCCCTTGTTCAAAATGTATCAATCCCAGCTGCCAACCATCAGATTTCCCCTGACAGGTTGATGCACACCAGTAGGCCTCCTCAAACATCTCCCGGCCACCAGTCATATCCGTCTGTCCTTCCACCTCATCCCTCGGGCCACCTTGATCAGTTGGTGTGGGCCACTCTTTCCTCCCATGTAGTGATATCTTAAGGATTTCGGGATACCCAGTTAGATATTACTTGAGAAATCTGTTTGGAACAATTTTGAATTTATTACCCCTTATTAGCTCATTCAATCCCCCAAGATGGCAAACGAAATTGAGTTATATGTTAAAACCTCAGTAACTGAGGGCATGAAAAAAGCAACATTTTATGGGTAATTCAATATCTAACATGTTTGTTTCTTCCATTGTAGGACAACACACTGAGAGTAACTTGTTAGATTTTTAGTGGACTAGTACCTACTATTAAAGTAAGACATATGCACATAGCAAATTCTCAGACAAGGAGAAGGGTCAAGGCACACAAGTCCAGCACTCATCAACACAGAGTAAAATGAGAAAAACTGGAATGCACAATGGTGCAACGAACCAGAGATGTGACCCTCCTACACCCCTATACGAGAACCACTTCCCAAAACAAACATCAACAAAAGAGGTCCGTTCAGCACTCAACTCAAACGTCAATTATATGTACACCACAAGTTTTCAGTCCATGATGGCACCTACCTGCACAAAAACAATTCCAAGAGGTGTTTTCCTTATTCTATGTGTGCCCACGTGGGAAGAGGAAAAAACAAGGAGAAATTGAAACATTTCTTTTCCTTATGCCTGCTCCGAGGAGGTGTAGGTTTTTGGTGCTGCCCCAGATTCATGCTATGTCGTAAATTTGGGGCAGTGTCAAAATCCATGTTGAGTGGGACTACCCACAGCAACACCCATGGCACGCCTCCCTGCCACAATGTAAGGCAACACACCGACTTGCACCCCTGCGGAGTTACACCTTATCTACAATCCATGAAATGCCACACAGGGTGGCTTTGTGTGGCCTTGTAGTAATGGGCCTGCACTGTGTGCCATCGGAGGTAAAAAAAAAAAAGTGACGGTCCATGGTGCATGGGTCTTGCAAATATGCCCCTATTTGTGGGCAGTTCTCTGGCTCAACCATTACTTTTTACCCTTCTGAAGAAGAGAAACAGGGCGGGGCAGGATAGACGGGCTGGACAGGGACAGAAAGAGACCAGTATAGAAATGGACTTGAGGGACCCGATTCACAGAACTAACTTATGACAAAATCCTAAACTTACTACTTTATTAGTATTCACAGAAGTTAGGATTTTGTCTTAAGTTTGTCTTAAGACAGACATAAGACAGACTTAAGTTAGGATTTTGTCTTAAGTCTGTCTTAAGTCTGTCTTAAGACAAACTTAAGACAACATCCTAACTTCTGTGAATACCAAAAGTAGTAAATTTTGGATTTTGTCTTAAGTTAGTTCTGTGAATCGGGCCCGAGTAGAGGGAGACGCAGGTAGAGAAAGAGATGATGTAGAAAGATATATGAGGTAGGGAGGAAAGTCAAGAAAATAAAGAAAGATGACGTAGCCAGAAAAAAGATAAGGAGAGTTAGAAAGAGGCAGATGTAGGTAAAGAGAGAGATAGAGAATGAAGAGCATCAGAAAGGTAGGCAAAGCTGTAGTCGGGGGTATATGTTTTGGGGTGGGGGGCACAGGCCCCTGCAATGACAAGGAAGTGTTCATAGGAGGAAGCACAGGTCCGGTGTAGTATTTTTTTGATAAAACGCTGCACTAACTGACATTTTAACTCTTGCAATTAACTATATCTTGAAGGGAAAGCGGGTGTCAAATGGTTTATTTTAAAGCGTGTTAGTGTAAACTGAACATAGTTCAATGGCATCCACGCAGGAGGGGTATCGGATCCCCTATAGGACAATTGGAAACATTAGCATCCCATATTGTATACATACCACATTTGGCCACTAAAAGTGGCCAAAACTTGATATGATTAATAGATCTTTTTTGCGCTATCACATCACTTATCACTACTGCTTTTAACCATGGGTAAGAACCTCCGGGTGGAGGCTAAAAAACCAATCAACCCAATGATTATGCACACACGTGTATGAAGAGTGGAGAACCAAGATATACCGCTACCTCGATCCTCCCAACACGTGCATGAGGGTTTTTTACTTGGGACACACGAATCGCAAAGACCTGCATACCCTGGTTATGCAGGACCAGTTATCCTTCTTTTTTGATTACTAATGATTAATAGACACCTTTACAAAGGGTTTGGGAATTCTTCTGCAAGGAACGTTTGTCATAAGCTGCGGCATGTTGAAAGATCACAAAACACGTAGGAATCAGTCTCATGAGTTAAAATGGCATACCATTTAAATACAATTTTACAAGCGATCGACCAATGATTGTTTTAAGAAATGGGTCAATGACACATTTAGCAGTACAATGAGCTAATAACACTGATGAAAATTGGATAGAATTTAAATAGAATTGTATAGGTCAGGAGATAGTAGTTCAAGAAACCCCAGCATAAAATATATTTTTAGAACAATTTTGGCTGAAAGCATCAGTGTACATTGGGTATGGTTCAATGTCAGTTCTATAGATGGCCTGACCTTGACATACAGAAATGTTTGAAATTGATACACATTAGTACCAGCTTCACACTGTGGGCGCCAGCCTATTTTAGTACCCAAGCAGCAATATTCAAGAAATTGGTGTCTAAAGATCCCAAACTGACCATTCACTCCAAGTCCTCAACAGCTCCAACCACAGGGCTGTGCCAATACCCTTCAGCAACCCTCATCATTATTCTGAAGAAAGGTATCACCAATAAAGGATTAACAAAATTATATTTAAACTATATATTTGAAAATACAATGAACAGATCAGATTTTAGTTTATTAAAATACACATATTTTTCTATCAAATACAAGCTTTTCATTTTAGAAATGTAAACTTTGTATTCTTCAGTTCCAGGTTTTTCTTTTTCAGTAAATGTGTGTTTGCTTTCATCAAGCATGTTCAAGTACTAACACAACAGATGGATAAATTGTACCTAGCATGGCCATATACCAATATCTCATGCAAAGAATAGACTTTCAGCCAGATTCATCAAAGGAAATTCAATTTGAGAATCCTTACATGCAATTCATGAACCATTTAAAAATTGCGAATTCTAATCTGAGGCCGCTATTTACAGAGAAGTCTAACTACGTGGTAAATAGTGAAAACTTAGAAAAATGCACTTTAGTGCATTTTTCTAAGTTGTATGTTACACACACACATGTCCTTTGGACATGTGTGTGCGCAACACCAGTGTACATTACCATTTCAGGGGTGCTACAGTGTGTCCTTTGGACACCCTGGCACCCTTGAAATTGCATCCTTATTTGCGATTCGCTATTTGCTAATCGCAAATAAGGAATGACTCCCCATTCATTCCTATGGGCCATAGGAATGAATGGGGAGTCATTCCTTATTTGCGATTAGCAAATAGCGAATCGCAAATGAATGGGGAGTCATTCCTTATTTGCGATTAGCAAATAGCGAATCGCAAATAAGGAAGCTGTAGGAATCGCAATAAATATTGCGATTTCTACATGAATCCCGTTTTGCGAGTCTTTAATAGCGATTCCTTAATAATAGCTATTAAGGACTCGCAAAACATGACAATGATGAATCTGGGGGATAATATATCATGGTCGGTATTATACGGCTGTCATGCCAAGTGTAGTTATAATATAGAAAAATGGCTTTCAATGTGCCAGGGCAAGCTTTATGAAAGAAGCGGGTGCCATCATGCCACAGAGGCACAAATTAAGGGCACCATAATGCCAGGGCCAGCATTATAAAATAGATAATACTCATCATACCACGAATTCCCATAATATGCCAAGAATCACCACCAATATATTAGCTTCAACAGTGTAACTGTGATGGGAGCATCTAAAGTGTTCTGTACAACTTCACACCTTTGGAGTGATGGAAGACAAATACAGGAAGGGCACATATGAGCGATGGTTCCCTGGGTCATAGATGGAGGCTCAGGTATCCGAAGAAGGCAGTCTTGAAAATCATGATGGGGAGGAGGAAATATTTGATGAAGTAATAGGTCTATTTTGGAAAATGCTTGATCACTGCCTGTGGTGTGTTGGTAATGATGGCAAATATGTGTTGTTACTCATCTCAACAGTGCGCCTTTTATCAACATGAAAAGGTTAAATGGTTGGGTGGACCCTGCGATTTCAGTCTGTGAGCCGATGGTTAAACAGAAGTTCCTGCTGTAGATATGCCTGGATCCTGGGTTACCAGACTGCCAAGCCCTTTTAGGGATGAACAATGTTGAAAGACTTAGAAAGCATGTTGATGCTTGTAATAATAACAATTTTGCACTATCTAATGGTTGTAAGTGACAAGAATTCTTATTACTCCTTTTAATGGTAGTCAATCTATTGGCCTGTGAAAGATAAAAGGATGATTTTGCCCAGCTAGGCATTCAAACTCATGAGATATCTTAGAAGAATTTCAGTGGCTAAGAAATACCTGTTCACAAGAAAGGTGATAATGACAGAAGATTTCTTGTTTAAGAGGTATTTCTGCTCTAGTAAAACATGATTATTTACAAAATCCTTGCATAGACTCTGTCCCTATTGAACAATGAGCTGATGTTTCTCAACATCCATTTCCCCTCCATTTGTTTCATCTCTCAGTCACACACCTAGCCTTATGTCGCTTATGGGGAACAGCGTTTACAACGCAACTTTTACCACGCACTACCTTTACCACGCAAGTCGTTACAACAACTTGCACTAGGGGGCGCTGTAGGATGGGGAATGGTTTAATTTACTATGAAAAACCTTCCCTACTATCCACGGGGACTGGAGTTGGAATAGTAAATTAAACTATTCACTATCCAGCGCCCCCCAACGCAAGTCGTTGTAACGACTTGCATTGTAAAAGTTGCGTGATAAAGGCATGCGTTGTAACGACATACATCCGTCCCTTATGTACACCAGCTCCCATGGCTTCTCAAGGTCAAAGTTACCTTTTATTAACAGAGTTTTATGGATCACTGACATAATATCGAGGGACAGAATATCGACTATCACAAATAACGTGTAAAAAATATCGACAGAATATCGAGTTTGTATCTACAAACAGGTAAGTACAAAAATATTGAGTATAAAATATCGTTTACTAAAATATCGTTTATAAAAATATCGACTTTATTAAAAACAATGTTAAATTAAAATAATATTAAAAATTAATTACTAAAATATACTTAAAATACTTAAATTAACTTATAATAATTAAATAATTAATAAAAGCTATAATTTTTTTTAAAATCTCATTTGTTAAAACATATATATAAGTAACATAAAAAAAATAAATAATATCCAATATTATTACCATACAATAGCAGAAGTGTTAAAATTAATATTCCCACTCCCAAGAGTGCAATCGTAGGGAAAGCGTTGGATAGCGTAGGGGTTAAAATTACTATTCCCCCTCGAGGGGGTCCAATAGTAGGGAAAGCGTTGGATAGCGTAGGGGTAAAAATTACTATTCCAACTCCAAGGAGTGCAACAGTAGGGAAAGCGTTGGATAGCGTAGGGGTAAAAATTACTATTCCAACTCCAAGGAAGGCAACAGTAGGGAAAGCGTTGGATAGCATAGGGGTAAAAATTACTATTCCCACTCCAGTGGGTGCAACAGTAGGGAAAGCGTTGGATAGCGTAGGAATAAAAAATTACTATTCCAACTCCACGGAGTGCAACAGTGGGGAAAGCGTTGGATAGCGTAGGGGTAAAAATTACTATTCCCACTCCAAAGAGTGCAACAGTAGGAAAAGCATTGGATAGCGTAGGGGTTAAAATTACTATTCCCACTCACTCCAAAGAGTGCAACAGTAGGGAAAGCGTTGGATAGCGTAGGGGTTAAAATTACTATTCCCACTCCAGTCGGTGCAACAGTAGGGAAAGCGTTGGATAGCGTAAGGGTAAAAATTACTATTCCCACTCCAAAGAGTGCAACAGTAGGGAAAGCGTTGGATAGCGTAGAGGTTAAAATTACTATTCCCACTCCAGTGGGTGCAACAGTAGGGAAAGCGTTGGATAGCGTAGAAGTAAAATGTACTAATCCCACTCCAGTGGGTGCAACAGTAGGGAAAGCGTTGGATAGCGTAGGGGTTAAAATTACTATTCCCACTCCAGTGGGTGCAACCGTAGGGAAAGCGTTGGATAGCGTAGATGTAAAATTTACTATTCCCACTCCAGTGGGTGCAACAGTAGGGAAAGCGTTGGATGGTGTAGAGGTAAAATTTACTATTCCCACTCCAGTGGGTGCAACAGTAGGGAAAGCGTTGGACAGCGTAGGGGTTAAAATTACTGTTCCCACTCCATTGAGTGCAACAGTAGGGAAAGCGTTGGATAGGGTAGGGGTAAAAATTACTATTCCCACTCCAATAAGTGCAACAGTAGGGAAAGCGTTGGATAGCGTAGGGGTCAAAATTACTATTCCCACTCCAAAGAGTGCAACAGTAGGGAAAGCGTTGGATAGCGTAGTGGTAAAAATTACTATTCCCACTTCAGTGAGTGCAACAGTAGGGAAAGCATTGGATAGCGTAGGGGTTAAAATTACTATTCCCACTCCAGAGAATGCAACATTAGGAAAAGTAAATACTTCATATATTATTGTAAAAAATGTATATTAATATCTATACATTTTTTTAAGTAATTACCAATTTAATATAATATAATAATTATTTAATTAAAATTATTAATTAACATTAATTATTACAATTAGTTACCTAATAATACAAATTAATTACTAATTACCTATTGATTATTTACTAATTAAAAATTAATTGACAATCAATTAGAATTAAATACTATCAAATTAATTTAACTATTTAATTATTAAAAAAAAATACTTCCCACCCTATTCCCCTATAAACCAACAACCCGCTACAGAGAATAAATTAGTAAAATTAACATAATTAGCAATTAAGCAATTAATTATAATTAATTACCAATTAAAATATAATTAATTACCAAATATAAATTAATTCACTATTAATTATAAATTAATACCAATAAATAAATTTACATATTTAAATAATTATAATTAAATTACTTCCCACCCAATTCCCCTAGGGGAGATTTAGTGATTTGCCCAGAATCACAGGATGTTCAGCGTCATTGCCGATACTCGAACCCGGTTCCTCAGATTCGAGGGCGACCGCCCTAGCCGTTAGGCCAACACCTCTCCCTTATATGACTTACCCTGTTTCACTGCACTTCTCACAAATCTGTTTTAAAAAGAGCACCTTGAATGACTGATCCATCACAGGCAGCAGGTGTATTGTAGGGTCTGTCCTGATTAAGGGCTAGAGCGCTCGACTTTGAAGCTGGGTGAGTCTGGCGGGAGGCTGAAACATCCTGTGATTCTGGAAAAATCATTTAATCTCCCCGTGCCTAACAAAAACAAAATGATTGTGTCTGTCTGTAATGCAACTGGTGCTCATGTGAAGCGCTCTGATACCTTTGGGGTTAGTTCACATATATAAACTGCAACACCAACAAAAATATATATATTTTGTAGCTTACTATTGAACTAAGCTGTATCGGGTTACGGGATTGCCTATTGCATTGTGCATGCAGCGAGCCATTCAAACTTTTGCAGGGTCTTGGGCTCTACTTCATCCAAGCTAGACGGAAAAGACTGTATTTATACACTGTATCATGATATCAAGTGACACGCTCAGGAACAGAGAAGCCACAGCTGAAGCCCGTTTTGACAGTCTTCCCACTAACATTCCTAAATCTACTAATGAGGCACCCGGTGCTGCCGATAGTGATGTGAAGACTCTTTTGAAAGCACTAAAGAAACTTTTACGTGGTGAAATTTCAAAGTGGTGGGAGAAAAAATCCCTCGAGAAATACAGGGATGCTGACAGGATACCTTGCGGTCTAAGGGTCCTAATTGTTCCTACTTATGAGAACCTGGATCCCCAGATGCTCCAAGAATGGGCCGACAACAATCTAAAAAGTTCAATGAATATGCTACATATTCTTATCAAGTATGCAGAATCTGATCGCAATAAACTGTTACTTGAGATTGATCGAATAAATGGCCTTTTGGAAGCGTCAGGTGAAACTGATCTTATCACTAAAACTAAAGCAGAAATTGATGTGCGTATAAAAAAGTTGGAAGAATCCATCATTGAGCGAAAGATCACTAAATTTGCCCACAATAAAAACGATTATGCCACTGGTAGGATTTTTACCTTTTCGAGAAAATATGACAACTTAAAACGAAAAGCGGTGGCAAATGTCGGCAACTCACTCAATATCCAACCTTCAACATCTACTAGCACTGTACTGACTGATAATAGTGATAACTTATCATTAAATTCTCTTACTTCTGCAAGTGATGAGAAGAGTATACCAGTGAGACCCACCGAAGGGACTGCCAGTCGAGAGAATTTCTCATTGATTGAAGAGCTGAATTTTGTCAGCGAGGACCGGCGTTATTCCCTGTGCTCCCGGCAACCTCAAACAAAATCAGGCAATCAAACAGCCAGCGCAGGCGCACAAGGAGGCGGATCTTCAAGCCCAAGTACCTCGCGAGGGAAAACAAAAAGGAACTGGAGAAGATAACAAGTATGTTGGAGAATACTGTCATCAATCGCACTGATCTCAATTTGACTTCAGCTGAACAACAACTGCTTTCACTTGGACTCTTATTGTCCACCCAACAGGTTCTCTTATGATCAAACACGTATAGATATCTATAAATTTATCTGCAAGATCAAACTTATCAAATATTTCAAACTTGAATCCAAACGGAATCAAACCAACATTGCGGATACTGAAGTGGTTTCAACATCTTCCCTTCAAGTACGAGATATCACGGGGCTGCAGAACCTGTTGGATTTAGCCTACGACAATGATTCGCAACCAACACCTACTGTGAGTCAAAACATCGATGTCGGGCGTTCAGCTGCTACACCCTTCCGCCCCAAATCCACCTTTCTACCCATCATGCCTCGTGATGCGGTGGATATTTTCAGCGATAGGATCATTACAGAATTGAAAGCTCTCAATAGAGAAATCATGAATCAAAGGAAGCAAACCAACTATAACGACAATCAATATCATCAACTTGTTAGCAAACTTAAAAAAAACAAGAAGGTCATAATCAAAAACGCTGATAAAGGAGGAAATACGGTGCTTTGGCGAACTAAGGATTATATCATCGAGGCAGAAAGGCATCTAAGCGACACTTCGTGTTATCTTTTGTCAACTCAATTCGCTATGAACAGAAGCCATGACATAACACGAAAAACAATCCCTTCCTGGAAAAGACTTGGTCTGTTAACAAAAGATGAATGCAATTTCTTAACAAAAGATCATCCAATCACACCTGTCCTATATTTCCTCCCGAAAGTGCATAAACAACTGACTCCTACTCCGGGACGCCCGATCATTGCTGCCATTGGCAGCATGAACGAAAATCTCTCAAAATATGTGGATTATTTTCTGCAGCCTCACATGCATAATCTCCCATCATTTTTGAAGGACACCACAGACTTTTTGAACAAGATCATGGAGGTGGAATGGTGTGACAACTTTCTGTTTCTGGTAATGGACATTGAGTCACTTTACACCTCGATTCATCACCAACAAGGAACGCAGGCTTGCAATATTATCTGGGCAAGAGAGACATTTGTTTTCGGGACCACAATGTCATGATTATGGAAATGATAAAAATCTGCCTTAACACTAACTTTTTCAGATTTCAGGGCCAGATATACCAACAGTTGTGTGGAGTGGCGATGGGCTCGTGTTTCTCCCCCAGCTACTCATGTTTACATGTGGGCTGGTGGGAGGAACACGAGCTCAGGACCGCGCACCGACGCTGGCTACCCAATATTGTACATTATTGGCGTTATATAGACGATGTCTGTATAATCTGGAAGGGGTCATCAGAGGAAGCTAATGCATTTGTTACCGATTTGAATGTTAATGATTTCAATCTCAGGTTTACTTCCACTGTCACTACTGATGCAGCAGAATTTTTGGATGTACACATTTTCATTAAGAACAACAAAATTGAAACCCGTCTACATAGAAAAGCAACAGCGGGCAATGCAATTTTGCATGCCCGTAGTGCCCATCCTGCCCATACCATCCGCAGCATCCCCTATGGGGAGTTCATACGTATTTGCAGGATATGCAGTGACAAAGATTCCCTTGACATGTGCCTCCGTGAGTCTAAACAACGCTTCACTAATAGGGGCTATTCTGATTCCATTTTGGAAAGAGCCCTTCAAAAAGCTTGCGCATTTGAGCGCAAAACACTCCTAGCACCCAAGGTTCTCAATACTTCCACCTCTGAATGCAGTGTGAGGCTCATTACCAACTATAGCACACAGGAACGCAAGATCAGGCGACTTATTTGCACTGAATGGCCCATAATGTTAACTGATGTCATTCTTGGGCCACTGCTTCCTCACACACCCAATATCACATTCAGAAGGGCACCTTCTATGCGTGATGCACTTGACAGATCTATGCCAGAGGGACCTACTAAAAAAAGTCTTGTAAGCAAAACCGGCTTTTTTAAATGCACCTCCTGTCGTGCTTGCACCTTTGCCAAGAACAGTATGCATTATGTCACAGCATTCAGCACTACACCTATTCCCATCCGTGAATATCTCACTTGTAGATCTGAGTATGTTGTGTACAAATTGAAATGTACGTGCAATCTTGAGTACATTGAAAGTACTAAACTTCCTGTACACCAACGCATTTTGCAGCACATTCGTGCGATTGTAAATAGCGATAACAGTTATCCTGTTGCTAGACATTTCCGTTCAGTGCATGACAAAAAGCTCAAAGACTTTGAATATAGAGTTCTATGTTCGGTACCTCAACCCGGCCGGGGGGGGGGCCGCATGAAGCTCCTAAGGCAGAAAGAATCACATCTGATACTGTCCTTAGATACCAAGGCTCCTAATGGGTTGAATTTAACAGACGACCTTAGTAATTTCTTATGAACTATTTGATTCATTACTATGTTCTTGGTTCCCATTGATTTCCATGATGCTCTCTAGTCCTGGTTATTAATTCCATTTTGATTATGGTTTTCATCTCTCATTTGGCTGAGTGGTTGCCTCATTCTTTTGATTTTGTCTTGTCTGGTGTTGACAATTACTAACTACAATCAGATAATTGGTTGGTAGGCACTGGTTTCCCAGATTTGAAATGTATATTGTGCGATCATTCTGATTCATTCTGTCATCTTTTCAGTTGTGGTCTTCAGATAGATTTTTATCAACTTTTTATTGTTTCTCTTCTTTATACTTATCTTCATTATATTTTGACATCACTGTCTCCTCTTCATTCTTTTATTTCCTTATTTAGTGTGTAGACAGTATTTTTCACGGCTACCATCTAATAATGTGTTCATTCTATTTGTCTATTGATTCTGATTACATCTTGGATATGGTGCTCTGATTCTATCATTGTGAGCACTCTTGTTTCTTTTCATTCTAAGGCACTATGTCATTATTCTGTTGTATGATCTGTTTTTGATAGTTCACAATACAATAGGAGGCATTACATTTGTGTATATAAATTTCAATTTGCTCATTTATGAATTTTTCATTCTTTTCCATATGCACGCTATATCCAACGTCTGTTATTGTTTCTGAGATTTCTCATGATTATATTCTTTAACAAATGAACTGTTATTTATATTTGTAAATACTAGTCTTACATTTATGTTTCTGTGCACTTGCTCGTAAGTTAGTCTTTCCACTATGTTTATCATGAATTGTAGAGAAGGCGTGCACTACCCCTTTTTTTTGCAATGTCCTATTTTTATTTTTACTATGTAAAAGTCTCTGTGTTTTGGGCGTGCTATGTGAACAAGCTCCCTTGTGGAGCGAAACGCGTCATCTATACTGAATAAACCGTCTTCCCTGCTTATCCATTTGAGGATTCATCGTTCTTTTGGCTCTATTTTGCTGCTTTGCGTGTGGCTCTGGAGGTCCAGACCTACTAGGTTCCGCCATTCATTGACGGGACAAGGATTGCTTTCGTTATATATATATATATATATATATATATAGTGAGAGAGAGAGAGACCCTTAAAAGCAGAAAGGCCCTTCTAAAGCTGGAAGGTAACAACAGAGCAAACACAGCGAAAACCCCTCCTCTGATTGACATTAAATGGAAAACACATTTATAGGCTTTTTCAAGTTTGCATGATTTGGGGACAGCAGAGAGTGAGCAAGGGACCCCACAAGATGGCGGGGGGTTATTCGAGTTCCTCCATAAAAAACTGTTAATATATGGAGCTGAGTGGTACATTTTCTAACATTTGTCTCGTAAGATACTGCCATTAGTGCTCGACAGCGGCATGTGTGTAAGGCAAGCCGGGTGAATGACAGAGCTAATGGCAGACTATGCAGTACACAATGACACTAATGTAACACAGCATGTATGTGCCAGTCAGGGAAAATGGGCACTTAACAGAAACACTGAGTGCAACAGGAATCCCATTTGGTATTAACTGATGCCCAGCAATGTCTTCTTTACTTTATTGTGATTCAAGAGGACATCATAACATTTGAGTTTAATGGCTTGTCCTTAACAAAGTGATCTGTGGCTGGGAGGGGCTGGTGTCAGAGGGAGTTACTCGTTTTGCATGAGACAGCTTGTCTATGTTATGTTATGTTATATTGATTTGTAAAGCGCACTAATCACCCGATAGGAAATCCGATAGGGAATACTGGCACTTGGGCAGGTGTGTGTATGTGGTCCTCAAGGTGCTTAGACAAAGAGCCAGGTCCTCAGCAGGAGCGTAGCTTCAGGGGGGTGGGAGGTCTTTTGTGTGTTACACTCCCGCTAATAAAGGTATTTTCTGATGAATAGTTGGGTCCAGGTGCTTTCAATCGGCTACGGAGAGGTGTTTGTCGGATTTCACCTGGGCTTTTTGCATGCCACACTGACAAAAACACACACACACACTCTCTCTTGCATCTCTGTTTTGAAAGTCCTGAAAAATGTTGATTATTTGACAGAATATAATGTTTCTCTCATTGAGTACTCATACCAGTCCGGATTTGTCTCCCTTTCCACTGCCCCTTAAGCCCATATCAAGAGCCCTGCATGTTATATAATGTATTTTAACATTGAATGCCAGCGTGATTGTCAGGGAATCTGAAGTTCACACCTCTCACTCTTACTGATTAACCTAGCCCCTGGTCTTCAGCTTCTTGCCGAGCTCAAGAAGAGAGGAGGAGGCTCTGACCTGTTGAAAGAGGTCGTTCAATGTCTTGTGTGTGATGTAGGAGAAAGAGCGGCCTCCAGCTTTGCTTTTGCGGTGCGGGGCATGTGTGCGGATTAGAGTGAGGCAGAGCGTAGGTGACTGGTGGGTTGGTGAAAGTGTGTGCGGTTGTTCAGTTATTCTCATCCTGTGTTGTGTAGGGCTTTGCTTGTGTGTGTGAGAAGTTTGAATTGTTTGTAGCCTCTAGTTTGTAGGGATAGACTAATGCCTTCCTCCAATGATGTCAAAGTTTAGCAATAAAACTCAAAACAGGTTAAGTAATAGTGTGAGACTGGACACATATTGTGTAAGAGTTTCACTTAGTGTTCCCTTATCAGTGGTGTTTAATGTGTTAAAAATAATTGTAGGCTCCTGAAATTGTTCTTAGGAGCCTGTCCTTGGTGCCGCCGATTGCGAGGGTAGCTGAATACAAAGGGCCCGATTCACTAAGGGCCTCCACACTCGTGGCTGAGTCCCCGTAGTCATGGCCGGGCGTCCCACTCATGACGGAGGTCCCGCAGTCGTGGCGGGGGCTCGCACTCATGGCGGAACCTCTGCAATGAGAAGCTGTAATGTTGAGGCTCTGCACCGGGTGCCTGGCCACCGGCAAGTGTGGACCTCTTTGTGAATCGAGCCCAAAGGTGGTTTCGTCTTTACTCAACCCAATGCCTCTTTCCTTCACCCTCTTAAACTTCATGCCTCTTTATTTCATTCTTGTAGGTTCTTTTTCATCGCTGCCTTTTCCTTGTTCTATCTGCCTATCTTTATCTTCCTGCTTCTTTCTTTCGTTTCCGCCCTTCTTGATCTGGTTTATATGCTCACCTCGGCTGACCGTGGGCAGCAGTTATGAGGTCAATTCACTCCCTACAAGGTAGTCCCCGAACATGTCCAGACATTTTGGTGAGTGGCGTCCATCCACCTCCGTCTCAGATGTATGGACTCGGATGCAAGCCGGGTGGTCAAGTTTTGGGAGTGGGCTCCCCCCTGCTGGGACGGTGATTGTCACGCTGCATGAGTTGCCTGACATGATGCCCATGCATTATCGGCTACCGTGCTGGTGACCAGGAAGGTTATTGTCAGGATACTGGCAGTTGGGGAAATGGAGACATACTTTCTCCAATACACCCTCATAAACTTTTTTAACCCCGTCACGGGGGGGCCAAGAATGAAACTAGCTAGGCCACTCCACTTAGACAGTTTTAATATTTTCCTTTTTCTCTGCATGTGGGATCCCTTTCCGAGAGAAAAAAGCTCTCTAAACAGAAAAAATATGCGCTCCACCCTGAGCGTTGGTCTGTGCCAGGGCGTGTTAGCGGCCCAATGATGAAGCATGCCACTATCTAGTGGGCGAGGGCAGTATTTACAACCTTATGGGTTTTCCTTCGCAAGTGGAAATTATAAGACCAGAAGAGCATCTCCGAACGTCCCAATTGGAATGTTCAGAGTTTTAAAGTCCTTCTCGTTTTGTGAGTTTTTTTAGGATGCATGACTTGCCAGATGGGATGCCCGTGCGCTATTGCCTGCCGTACTGGTGACCAGGACAACTGACAGGCAGAACAGGAAGACTTTTGGCTGTCACCGGTGGACCTGACTTGCTGCACTAATGGAGCGGAGCCCACCACCGACTCCGCTCAGGGATGATGGTAGCTGTCAGCAAGAGGAACCATTTACACTGGTGGGGTTGGCCTCTCTGGTGGTGATTGATGATGCCAGTAGGCATTGGCAGTGTAAAGCAGGAGCATGCTCACACACCGTCTTGCCTTGGTACTCCACCTGAGCCGTGCTCCTTTGTCTGTTTTCTTCTTGACTAAAGATTGCCCCCTCCGCAGGGGGTACTAACTTATGCAGAACATCATGCCATAACCAGATCACAATACAGCCTCAAGCACAATCTGGCATGTTGGGAATAGGCACTCAAGTGAGCCCTAGTAAAGCTTCTTACACAAGCCCAACATTGCACAAGAGAGTGAGCTCACCAAGTGAACCCTATGGTGTCCAGTGTATCAGGGAGGTCCCCTCTGAGCAGAAGTGGACGGTGACCTTTGAAAGTGCTTGGAGATAAATATTGATCCTGAATTAAATGGCGCCATCATAGCAAACGAGCTTGACTTCCTGCTGAGGACATGAGGATGTTTTCCCTAAGTTTTCAATAGATATAAAACAAATGAACGGCATTATTCTCAAAGAAATATGCAGAAAATAGGATCTGAAGGAGGACTCCCGAATATTCCAGCAGTTTCATGGTGGCAAGCTCTTGGTGTGAAATATACTCCCTGGTTGTGTTCAGGGTTCACCTGCCCCAAAAAGTTGGAAAAAACTTGATATATTTTTTAGCACAATTTCTTTAAGGTCTTACATGTCATATATAATACAGGAAAATTTGGAAATTGACTTTCACATGGCCAACCATTTTCAAATTGTCTTCTTTACTTCTGCATTTTTACTTCTTTGAAGGTGTAAGGCAAAACATGAAAAATACATACATTTCTCAGTCTAGTGATTAGCAAACAAATAATGATTATATATATATATTATTGTATATGTTAATTTGGGTCTGGCAACTTAGGGCAAATAACGCTGGCTGATGAGGGAAGACATGGCTTGCCAGTATGGGCTGGACTGTTCCCATGAGGAACAGGGTAAAGACTGGTTTTTCATACAGCTGGATCTGAACTGGGGAGGCAAAGTGAGCTAAAGAATGATGATGGATTCAACCCAGATCTGTTACTGTGGACGAGTGTCTGAAAAGTTTCAGCGCTCCATCCATCATCTCCTTGTGTTTCCTTTGTTCGCCCTAAATTGGCAGGGTATGCCCAGACGTGGGTCCCTTGATCACTTTGACACTGGATTCAAGCTAGTCTGGCTGATGAGGGGTGTTACCCTGAAACCGGTCCAGGATGCTTGTTTCCAGTTCAGGGAAGACCTGGCTTGCCATTCGGACTGGACGTCCCAGGAGGAGCATGGTCAAGACTAATTTGCATATGGCTGGTTCTGAACTGGTGTTGTGAAGTGGGCTAAAGAAGATGATGGATTCAACCAAGATCTGTGACTGGGGTTGAGTGTCTGAAAAGTTTCAGCACTCCGTCCATCATCTCCTTGTGTGTGCCTTGTTCACCCTAAGTTGGCAGTGTATGCCCAGACTTGGGTCAATTGCTCATTTTGTCACTGGATTCAAGCTAGCCTTGCTGATGAGAGGTGTTACCCCAAAACAGGTCCCAGGATGTTTGTTTCCGGTCCAGGGAAGACCTGGCTTGGCAGTTCGAGCTGGAGTGTTCCCATGAGGCACAGCGTCAAGAGTGATTTGCATACAGCTGGGTCTGAACTAAGGTGGTGAAGTGAGCTAAAGAACAATGATTGATTTAACACAGATCTATGACTGGGGGTGAGAGTCTGAAAAGTTTCAGCGCTCGTCCATCATCTCCTTGTGTTTGCTTAGAGCCAACCCAAAAGGACATCAAATAAGGCATTGCCTAAATTAACCTGACAGAGCCACCAGTGGGACAGGCAGAATTCAGGCATTGCCTTAATTACCCAGACAGAGCCACCAAAGGGACAGGCAGAAATCAGGCATTGCCTTAATTAACCTGTCAGAACCACCAGAGGGACAGGCACAAATCAGGCATTGCCTTAATTAACCAGACAGAACCACCAAAGGGCTGGGATAAATCAGGCATTGCCTTAATTAATAAGACAGAACCAAAGGGACAGACAGAAACCAGTGCTTAATTTCAGCTGGTGTTTGCCTTTGGGGCATACCACCCCAAATTTTGGGGACCACCACTTATTTCCTCAACAGACCTTGTTCCATAGCAAGAGAGAGAAAAACACAAAAGGAGGAAATGAGGAAAAAGATAATGTAAAAAGCTGTGTGAGAGTGCAGATGAAGAAGAACCTGTAAGAGTGAGACAGAGAGGCAGGGGGTGTCTGGTGGTGGATAAAAGAGGCCTGAGGTGGAATCAAGATCACACAGGCTTGGGATTCAGAACTCCAACTGGTGGCCAGAGATGCTGGGATCACTGCCAATCCCCACTGACGCGGCAAAAAATCAATCTGTGATCATTGACACAAATCTGGCTTTTGACCGGCATGTCAATCGCACCGTTTCCACCAGCTTCGACAATATAGGGATCCTTCGTAAAGTATTCTCTTTCATCCCTACATCGGCGGCACGTAAACAAGTGCCATTGGCTTTTATAGCATCCAGGCTTGACTACTGTAATGCACTATATTTTGGCATCAATAAGTTGGCTGTAACCAAGCAGGAAACAGTACAAAAGGCTGCTGCTAGACTGATTCTTGTCCAGACAGTCTCAGCCAGACTAATCAAGTTGCTCCGGTTGCCAGTAGAAAAGCGCATTAAGTTCAAAGCCTTGTGCCTTGCTCACAAGGCTCTACATAGTTCAGGCCCGGGAGCATTGTGATCTGCGTTCCGGTGCTATGTTCCCATCAGACAACTTTTTTCGGCAAACCACTATTTGGTAGTTGGGCCAAAATTTAGGAAGGCAAGATTGGGGTGTAGAGCCTTCTCAGTTGCCACAGCCAAGCTATGAATTTCCCGTCCTCTTCAGGCCTCTACGCTGAAGACCCATGTTTCCTTCAGGAAAGTACTGAAAACATCGCTTTTTACCTTGTAACTCTATAGATATGAACATGCGAGTTTTCCCTAGTCCATATCTCATCGCATTACCAAATCTTTAGCGCCTTGACGCCTTCGGGTGCTTGAGCCCTCTGATAAATCTTTTTTCAATTTCAATTCACTCGACCTTTGATAGCGCTTCTGAACAAAACTGTGGGCCCTGGAACTTGTTCTTTTACAAATTAAGCACTGGCAGAAACCATATTTTAAATGAGTTTGAAAAGCTAAGGCTGGTGTGAAGGTATTAGCCGACGAAGATGTGGTTGTTGGATTCTAATTGCTGGCAGTGAGTGTCTGACTCCCCCAGGGTTTCTCACTGCCCAGAGCCCTCCCCACTCCCCAGGCCTGCTTTCCATTAGGGGAAGCATTTCAACTGATTGTAATGTTTTTGCAAATACATGTACGGGAATATTATAATGCCACAAGATGCTGCGCACTAGATACTTCCAATTTGATCCCCTACACACGCACAGAACCCTCCACGGTCCATTCTTTCGGAATTAGAAGCAGAGTTAAGGTGTATGAGATGCTGTGAATATGCAAATTATCATCAACGGAAGTCATTTTTTTTAGTTTCCGTAATCCACGGAAAATGGTGAGAATGGTTATATAAACTGAAACGCGTTAACATTTAAAAGAATTCTGGTCAGACGAAGATAGACATCTGTCAAAACAGTTCAACAATCAAAGACTCGATTGGCCCTGAAAAGCTCATCCGCTTGGCTGAGGCAATTCTGCACAGGAGATCTGTGTAGGGGCATAGGAAGGGGGGTGCGGTGAGGGTGGGTGTGCGCTGCCCCGGGTTTCATCACTGAGTGGGGTGACAAAATGGCAAAAATGTGTTTTAAACACATATTTTCGCCATTTTGTCAAGCTGGGGGTGACAAGAAATATTTCGCACCGGGTACCACCTGACCTTGCTACGTCACTGCCTCTGTGCTGGATATGTACGCATTCACATGACTTACATGCGTTTAGAGCTAATCTCGCCGGGGCTGGCAAAGTGAAATGCCCCACTCCTTTCTTCATTCTCACTAATGTTCATCGGCATTTGCTCTTCCATCTCTCCCCCTTCCATCGCTTCTCTTCGATTCAATTTCCTTACCTCTTTACACCTCCCTTCTTCCACATTCCACTTCTTTCATCCCAGTTTCAGTTTCTCTCCCCTCACTCCTTCCCAATTTTTTTTATTTTTCCTGTGATTCTTCCTTCTTTCTCTTCTCTTGTCCTCTAAGACTTACATCCACTTTTTCCATTGTTCCTTCCTCTTTACCAGCTTTCTGCATTCCTTTGTTGCTGCTCTCTCTCTTTGCCCTGCTCATTATCGCTCCCCATCCTATCTGCATCATTTTCTGCCTTCTCCTGTTCCTTCTTCCTTTCCTTCACTCTTACCCTCTCTTAGGGGCATATTTACAAGGGCATTGCCCCACTGGAGCATCACTTTTTATGACACTCCACTTTGGGTGGCTTAATGCTGCATTTTAAATACTGCCCCCTTTCACACAAGTATCTGAGTGAAATGGGTGTGCAATGGGTGTTGTAGTGGGCGTTCGACTCCAACACCCATTGCTTTTTGACGCTGCCCCACATTTACAAGGATCTGTAAATCTGAGGCAGTGTCAAAAACTAACGCAGTTGAAAAGCAGGCGTTGTGTAGCAAGGAGGAGAAATACTTTTATTTCTCCTCGTTTTTTGCTCTTTCTATGTGTGCTGCAGAAATCTTTCTATGTGTGCATAGAAGGAGCAAAACTCCATTGATGATTGTTTTTGTGCAGGAAGGTGCCCCCTCCTGCAGAACAGCATTCACCCTTGCAACGCAAGCACTCTTGCACCGTGGTGTAAGAGTGCCTGCGCTGGCGCTAGGCAGATTTTTGAGCACCGGCGTAAGGGAAAAACACAGGGGTGTGCCGTATTCTTGCTAATATGTCGCATCCCTGCTTTTTTTTAAATGACGCAGCATGGTGCTGCTAAGTTGCTTACAGCGCTGCACCATTTAGTAGTAAACATGCCCCTTTCTTTCTTCATTCCTTTATTTACTTGTGGCATCTCACCTTCCCTTCCCTCTTGTCCTCCATGTCCCTTTCCCTCCCTTTTCCTCAACGCTTCCTGTAGCGTCTAACCTCGTTTCAACGACCCATTCTTTCTTCCTCACCTTTCAGCTTCCCCCGCCCTGTCTCTCCCTTCCTTCAATGCATGCCTCTTCGCCCCTCCCCCGTTTGCACTCTCTGCGCCCAGCACATAAGAATCAAACCCTTCAGTCGATAACAAGATTCATTAGCCCAGGAGATGAATATTGAACAACATAAAAACTCTGATCAATAATTCTTGATATTGAAGAGAAGAAAAAACAAGCAGCAGGACGAAAGTCACATTCTAATCAGTTGTTTTGAGGACACTTGAACTTAATTATTTAAAAGTTATGGTCATGTCAGGCAGCAGTGGGCACCAGACCAGCATCACATCAAGGCTCGCAGGCAGTCAGTGTCAGGGGTCACACGTTTGGCAGGGGAAAGATGTTATACTTTTGATAACATTAGTGCCCTTGTAATGACCCTAACCCAATCTCTAAGGGTTTCTTGGAGAAAGTAGAAGGGCTTCAACTCGAAGGCTACTTAGTAGAGTGTGGCTGAAGAAGGAGGAATCACATAAATGGTTCTACTCGCCCTTCACTGCCCCCAACCCCCTCGATTAGGAGTTTTACCGAATTAGGATCGAGAATATAACCATTTTTTCAATCAAATTAATTACTGCATGATTTGTTTTCACATTTTTCTCGCACACATCATCTATGCCCATAATATTACGCTGCCCCCATTGCTATGGAACATTAGTGGACATTTTCTATAAGGACCTCTGCCCTGAAGAATGTCTGTGACCATGGATCAGGCTTAAGGCTGAAACATGTTGACACCATGGGGCACAATATGATTCAAGACAAAAAATGCTACAAGGGACTCCTTTCTAAGTTATTTTGTACGATTTGTTGAGTTGTACCAAAGTAACACACTCAGTAGTATCCACGGGATAACAATCTTACTGCACAATTGTAAATAAATTAATGGAAGGTTGAAGGAAAACAGAGCAAAAGGGTTATATTTCAAACAAAGTTTTTACTGCAAAAAAGTTTTAGGGAGATAAATACAAACAAATCAATTGGAGCAAAAAAGTCATGAACAAAGATGGACAATGTTTTCTCTATAGTTCATAACTCAAAGCATCAACTCCTGGTAAGTAAAGCAAACAACCCAAATTAATCAATGAAAAGTGGTTGTAAGTTGGTGTCAAAAACAACATTAAAGGAGATGATGAGGTGTCGACGTTTCAGTCTTTGCTGCAGTCGTCAATAAGACCATCATCAGGACGATGTTTATTCAAATGCTGAAAAGAACTCCCTTTAAAATTGAAAGGTGAGACCACATCAGTTGGTCTAGGAGGGACTGGCTGTCCACAAATACATTCTTAAATATCGAAGGGTGAGACCACTTCCGTTGGTCTAAAAAGGAAACTGTCTGTCAAGTCCAGTCATGAATGCACTTGGTTCTTTTTGAAACAACAGCTCCAGCGGCAAAAGTGTATCCTGACCGGTTTGTCTATGATTGGGTTTCCCCTGCCTATAACATCACACCATGGGGCACAAGGGATGTTTTCAAACCATCACTATCAAACTAAATGGTATAAATCTTACTATAGGGAGACACTAATAAACTGACATTCTGTATCATAAGGTAGTTTTAGCACTTCCATTAGGAGGTAAAGCTTCCATAACTGGTCTTAACACCAGGCATGGAAAAAGCTGTCTGTAAGAGCTCCCTCTCTGACTCCACCCTGACATCGCTCAGGGTGAGGAGGATACCCTATGAAAAATGTCACTTCGATGAATGAGGATTTCACATCCTATAAGGAATAGGCCCTTCTGCACATTGTCTACTATTCCTATTTCTCCAGGTCTTTAGGTCTCTCATATTTTTGGTGGTCGTAAACAAAAAATAAATCAGTTACTCCCACCGTGGTCCGACAACTTAAATTAAACGTCTTTTATTAAATAAGTAATCCTTTTTTCAAATATCGACCTTGAAATGACCCCTAAGTCCTAAGATTTCAAGAGCCTCAGTTCGACAAAGAGTACACAGCCTTAAAGGATTTATTCTAGCCATTTTTTGACGTAAATATTAGCCCTTTTTCAAGAATAAGAATACATATGTGTTTCTGCTAAAATGAACAGCCAAACAGTAATGATTTCACTATTAAATCTGTGAAAACCTCATGCAGTGGATTATAGTTTGTCACCTGATGATTTTATTTGCAAACCAATGACCTCTTCTAAAGACAGCTCATGTATCATAAAGTATTCATCTGCCTTTCACTTCATGGCCTCCTACAGCACTATTATCATGGTTATTGGCTGTCTACTGGATCTTCCACTTCTGAATAGTCTCTCCCATTGTCAGATCTTTCCTATACTCTTACACTTCTGGTTTATCTCAATGTCAAATCACATTTACCATCTTTTCATCATGTTTTGTTGAAAAAACCTTTATGACACCAAACCATTAAAATGTGTGCTGCTTCTTTAAACCATCAAGATCAATTGTATCCACTTGAGGCCTCTTTCCACAATACAGTCCAGATCTCCCCACCCCTAAAGAAACCTACACTAGACCCTGGTAACCTCACCAACTACCATCCCATCATTCACTAACCCTTAATAGGCAAGATCATCGAAAAAGCAGTTTATGTTCAACCATCTCTGGCATGACTACCAATCTGTCTTCAGATCATGCAATCTTACACATCGTCGATGATGCTCTCCTGAGCACGGATGAAGATGACCCTGCCTCCTGACATTGTGTGTCAGATGCCTTTGACACCGCTGACCATCGCACCCTTATTCACACCCTGAAGTCTTGAATTAAGTCACTGGCAGCATCCTTCAGTATTTCTTCACCTACTATTCCAGCTGACAACAACTTGTTCACATGACCACCCCCAGGTCCCAGAAGATCCCTATCTCCTGTGTAGATCTTCAGGATTCCTTTTTGTCCCCCTTCATTTCCAAGATCTACATGACACCCCCTGCAATTCTAATCAGTGATAGCATCAAAATTCACCAATATGACAACGATACAGAACTTAAAAGACTCCTCTACTCCGGGCATCCAAGGTCTCGAACACTGGCTGCACCTCATCCAGTCCTGGATGTCTAGCACCCACCGAAAGCATAACCCAACCAGTCAGAATTATTTTTATTTGCAATGAACAACCAATAAAGCGTACAAGCTTGGCTCAATGACATGAACCTTGACAGTTTCAAACTCCAACTTTCACCCAACGTTAACACCACTATCACCCAAAGTCAAGCCAGTTCGATTCACACTGGATACAAACCTCATCCTCAAAGGACACATTGCCTGGAAATCAAAAATGGCCAGGTACCAGTTCTTTCTACCAAAGAAAGTGAAATCGTTCCTCCCAGAAGGCAACTTTAGGATTGCTGTTCAAGCTCTCACACTCTTAAATATGGATGGTGCAAATGCCCGGCTTCATGACTCACAGACTACACTCTGCCCCCCAAGGGAATCTCACGTGCCGCAGCACATTTCACCGAGGACCTAAAGAAATATGATCACCTCAGCCCCATCTTGAAGGAACTCCGCTGGCTTCCCTCGGTGGCCCTGTGACGTCACCCTCAGAACCAGCCGTAGAATTCACAAATCCATCGTAGTGTGCACCCTGCTTATCTGAATGACAACCACACCATCACTGGTGCCTCATTGCACATCAATAACCAGGACACCGTCACACTGGAGACAAAGAAGTGTAAAAAGAAAAAAACTGTCTGGGAGCCAAGATGACTTTAGATCTTGGGAGCTGTGGACAAATCTCCTGTTTTTGGCTTTGGGACAAGGGACCAACTGTGGCTGCAGCTCTTGCAAAAGATTACTGAAGGAGAGAACGTACTGCATGAACAACTAGTGTCCGTGTGAGGAAGTCTCTAACTTTTACAAGTCCACTAGTAGAGGTGTGCTCTTGAGCCAGTTGCCAGAGTAGCTGGCAGGGTGTCTCTGCGATTGCCTCCAGGTGTGAGTAACAGTGAAAATGGCCTAACATATTGGAGCCGATGGAACCTGGGCGGGTGGCAGGAGCTTGAAAGTAGCACTATGTATAACGGAATGACCAGAGCCATGCCAAATGAAGGGATATATGACGGTACAATGCGTCCCGTTACAACGCGTACCTTTACGACGCTGGTTTAACAACGCAAGTCGTTACAACGACTTGCGTTGGGGGGCGCTGGATAGTGTATAGTTTAATTTACTATTCCAACTCCAGTCCCCATGGATAGTAGGGAAAGTGTTGGATAGTAAATTAAACTATCCCCTATCCTAGAGCGCCCTCCAGAGAAAGTCGTTGTAACGACTTTCGTTGTAAATCCTGCGTTGTAACGGTACCGCGTTGTAACGGTTCCGTTGTAAAGGATGTTTCCCCATATGAAGCAATGCTGGTGAGGGGCGTGGCCTGCTGGAATAGGGTCAGTGGAGCTGCGATCCATGAGAGCTGGTAGTGGCAAACCCACTTCCACAGGGGGCTGAGGGGCCCACTGTTAATGGCCGGGCAAGTGCCCGGCCCCACCTGTGACCCTGTGCAAGAGTCACAGACCTATTTAACCGTAGGGGAGAACACAAAGAGATGGCTACACTTTTGTTGAGGAAACTTGTTGAATGAGTTGCCTTCCTGTTGATTTTCTCTGCTCTGTGTTGACTCTCAAGCACCACGGCATGGAAGAAGAAAAGTAAACAAACTTTTTTCAACCTGAAGGGATTGTCCTCTAGATGCAGCAAAGAAGATATTACTGGCTCATGATGTCCAATGGTCTGGTGGAAACAAATACGAAACAGGGGGAGAAGGAGGAGTTGGAGACTAGGTCGTCCTCCAAAAAGCTTAGTGCATAAGTAGGAATCCTCTGTATTGGATACCGGGACCTAGCTCACATGTAGGTAACTGACCCTATTCGTTCAGTGCAACCCTAAATAGAAAGAAAAATGTCTTTCTAGTGTCCCCTCACTCACCGGGGTTGCCCCACGGTGACATGCTTCATCATTGGGGCCATCCCAGTTCTCTACGAAAAGGGGCGTGCTACGACTCACGAGCTACGTAGGAGCACTTAAAGGTGAAAGACTATGTGTAGTGCAATGAAGTAGTGGAGTGGATGTGAGTGAATTAAAAATACCGTGCTTAGTGGGCCTCAACAGATTTATTTCGCTCCTAGGCAGGTATATTAAAATGGGGTGAATATCACTGTAAATCAACCTATAATGGGGCTTGTTTCAGTGAAAATGGAAGGTCAACATGTTTCATGCTACCCCTAGCATTTCTTCAGGACCATGCCGGGACCAGCCCTGCATTTGCCACTCCTATGTCCCTGATTAAGGGTATTAAAGACAAAAAACTCAATAATCAAAGCATGCGTTCACACTGGAAATACATACGTTTGTATCAGTTGCTGATTTAGTGAAGTGCAAAATGACACTTCATGGTCTCTCAGGGGGGTCGATTTCATCTATCTACAAGATGCGGTACCGGGGAGGCAAACAATCATTTTCACCAGCCAGGAACAGTGAGTCCAATAGGTGAAATCGACCCCCCTGAGAGACCATGAAGTGTCATTTTGCACTTCACTAACATCAGCAACTGATACAAACGTATGTATTTCCAGTGTGAACGCATGCTTTGATTATTGAGTTTTTTGTCTTTAATACCCTTAATCAGGGACATAGGAGTGGCAAATGCAGGGCTGGTCCCGGCATGGTCCTGAAGAAATGCTAGGGGTAGCATGAAACATGTTGACCTTCCATTTTCACTGAAACAAGCCCCATTATAGGTTGGTTTACAGTGATATTCACCCCATTTTAATATACCTGCCTAGGAGCGAAATAAATCTGTTGAGGCCCACTAAGCACGGTATTTTTAATTCACTCACATCCACTCCACTACTTCATTGCACTACACATAGTCTTTCACCCTTAAGTGCTCCTACGTAGCTCCTGAGTCGTAGCAAGCCCCTTTTCGTAGAGAACTGGGATGGCCCCAATGATGAAGCATGTCACCGTGGGGCAACCCCGGTGAGTGAGGGGACACTAGAAAGAAATTTTTCTTTCTGTTTATGGTTGCACTGAATGAATAGGGTCAGTTACCTACACGTGAGCTAGGTCCCGGTATCCAATACAGAGGATTCCTACTTATGCAATGGTCTGGTGGAACATGGGCCCTGATGTGTTTCATACCCTTCCTTCCGCTCTGGGAGAGAACAGCTCTTCAGTCTGTTCTGCAGTAAAAAGTGCAAAAGAAAATATTGGAGGTCTTATTGGGACGAGTGCTTCCAAGTTAAAAGCTATGGAGAGTAAAGTGAAAGTGATATAGGTCTGGTTAGTGGAAATACTCACAGATGTGGGAGCGGGCAGGCTTTGATGAGGTTTCTATGAGGCCATGGTGAGACTTGAGGGCAAAATGGAGATACTGGACAATGTGAGAAGTAGTATCACACTGACGGTACTTGGAAGGCGCTTGGAGGACCCTGCACAAGTAGCCCAGGTGACTTTGCAAGCCAAGCTGGCCACAGCGATGGAGGAGTTGTCCGTTTTCCAGCCAGGAGTAAGTGATGGTGTGGTGAGAAGAGTTTACCAGCTTCCCCCGGGGCAGGGTGGAGAGTGGAGAGTGGAGGATCAGGAGTCACTGTCATGGTGGTGCGGTCCTCACCCAAACTGAGGACTCAGGTTCTTCATCAGGGCATCCGTTCAAACACGATTAAAATGGGTGAACAAAGACTGTTCACTTTCCCTGATCTTCATCCTTCTAATTTATGGAGGAAAAGAGAGCTGGTGGAGGTGAAACTTGAAATGGAGAGGAGAGGACACAGGGCATCGGTGAATTCCCTTCCAGGCTGAGAAAGGGTCAATCTGGGAGACGCTCCGTGTTCTCGCAAGAACAAAATATATCAGCCATGAAAATGAGTGAATAGCCATTCATAGTAATTGGACTTTGGAGACTGTGAGGCGAGTGGGGTCCTGTGGACGTCTTCACAAAGCAGGCTCAGGGTGGCTCCCCTGGAGAAGGTACGCAAGAACCAATAGGTGTACACGTGTTATATAACGCCTGTCTCTCTGCTGTCCATTTCCCCAGCATGACTCTGTGAGTCAAAGTGGGCATTGCATAGCTCATCCCCAGAGGGATGTATTTAGCCATAATCGTTGACTGCTGCTGTAGCTTTTACAGCTTAGAGTAACACACCAGTCAATTTACAATCTTGGTGCTTATATGTGCGTGTGTTGTTGCCAAACAAATACAGTTAGATCTAAAAGGAAAAAGCAAGGCAACATAACTTTCTCTCTATGCACCCAGGACTTGGAACGATATCCAGAAATCCATCAAGGCTGCCCGACCCGCCTCCAATGCAAAAAAGATATTGAATATAAATTTTGTTAATGCTGTAATAGTCCAGAAACATGTTACCTCTTTTATTGGCTTGGTTGTTGCCTTTGACGAATATGTGATGGTACAACGCATGCGATACATCGCATGCCATTACAACAAGGTTGTTACAACGACCGTGTTGTTACATCACATAGCATTACATCACAAGTCGTTACAAGGACTTGCTGTAGGGGGCGCTGGATGTTGGAATAGTATAATTTACTATTACAAGTCCAGTCTGTGCAACAGTAGGGAAGGTGTTGGATTTCAAATTCACACCTTCTGCCCCCTACAGCAAGTCGTTGTAACAACTTGCATTTTAATGGTTTGCGATCTAACAACGCAGTCGTTGTAATGACCGCGTTGTAATGGCATGCGATGTATCGCATGCAATGTAAAGGATGTCTCCCCCTTTGATACTATACATTGTTCTACGTCGCTTGGCTGGGTTTGTGACATACACATACGACTTAGATTCATACACACAATCAATCAATCAATCAATGACATTTATAAAGCGCACTACATACCCGTAGGGTCTCAAGGCGCTGGGGGTGGGGGGGGGGTGCCGCTACTGCTCGAACAGCCAGGTCTTCAGCTTCTTCCTGAAGGAGAGGTGGTCTTGGGTCAGGCGCAGGTCGGTCGGGAGGGAGTTCCAGGTCTTGGCGGCCAGGTAGGAGAAGGACCTTCCTCCTGTAGTCGCTCTTCGGATGCGGGGGACGGCGGCGAGGGCGTGGTTGGCTGATCGGAGGTGGCGTTTGGGAGCGTAGAAGTTGATTCGGCTGTTGAGGTAGCTCGGGCCTTGGTCGTGTAGGGCTTTGTGTGCGTGGGTGAGGAGGCGGAAGGTGATTCTTTTGTTGACGGGGAGCCAGTGAAGGTCTTTCAGGTGTCCGGAGATGTGGCTTGTTCGTGGGATGTCGAGGATGAGTCTGGCTGAGGCGTTCTGGATCCGCTGGAGTCTCTTCTGGAGCTTGGCGGTGGTACCGGCGTAGAGGGCGTTGCCGTAGTCCAGTCGGCTAGTGACGAGGGCCTGGGTGACGGTACACAATCAAACAAACTGAAGACAAAAACGATTTGACACGCTACAGTAATGCAAGGGCACAGGAATCAGCTAGGTAAAATAAATGCATCGGGGCATCCATGATTCTAGTGGAGTTAGTGGGAGGCAGGTATGGAATGGTCCGTTGTATTGTTCAAGATCATTTGAAAGGAGTGCTAAATTTGACCCTGTGGTTTCCGGTGCTCAGCACCAGCACTTAATCATCAACACCGGTGCTCAAGCACCAGTTAAGGACACATTCATTTTTTATTAAGATTGGAGATTTAAATGATTCGCCCGGATCACAGTATGTTGAGCTGATGCCAAGACTTGAACCTGGTTTCCCAGCTCCAAAGTTGGTAGCTCTGGCCATTACACCACATCCTTGTCCCACTTGTTTAGCCAACGCTAATAGGAGAAATGGCAGGATGGAAACTGCCTCCTGATGAGAGCCCCAGCAGGTATTTTTTAACAAATTAACCACTGCTTCAAAGTCGACATCTATTATGGCTCTTGTGCCGTACTATGGCTCTGTGGCTCTCACTTGTGCAGCAGAAGTCAAGCAGATTGTCAATAAATGTGGCAAGTCAAAATGGAGTCCATAGAAGCAATACAAAGCAGCCAGAATGAACCCACCACCTCTGGAACCATGACACATCTGTCCTTAGGGCCTCTGATGCGTTCAATTGCATTTGCTGCACTGGTTTACAAGTTGTCGTCCTCTCCAGGTTGGCTTTTCTTTTATACGATTATTTGGGTTTTCAGATCGCTGTGTTACCACTTCTCAGCATTAATTTTACAAACCATTGTTCTCATGTCTGTGACACTATTTGATTGAAATAAAAACAAAGGGTCCTGTCAAGAGTTTGGCAGACAGGGTAGTCTGCCACCCAGAGAACACACTTTTAATCTGCTCTTTCTGTTATGAGTCAGTCACTGTTTTGTAAATACTTTACCTTGCCAAGAAAGAGATTCTTGTTCCCACTTTTAAAACACTGGGGTTTGAGACATTGTAGGACAGCTTTGATGAAATTATAAATGTTAGAAGATGAATTAATTATGCACCTTGTCTCATCATTTTTAAAGTCTGTAATCAAATTCAGGAAAACTATGAATTAACTGTATATAATATGTAAATATCATCTAGACTCTCCCTTTCATGATGTTTTTTAATGCATTTTTATAGATTTACTGTGCTTTTATGATTGCTTTTATTGGAATCGAATAAAGCTGTTTTTGACTTTGAGTCAGTCTTTTTTGCGACTGAGGAGCACTTGCTGGCCCCGCCGTTGGAAACTCACTCAAATTGCCCCATGGAGTAGGGGCTGAAGGAGTAAGGCCATCAGACCTCCCGCCTTATTAAGAGCAGACACTCTGATGTGTTTCAGTAGGAAAACCTGTCGATATTGAACAGGAAAAAAATAAAAATGATTCTCAAACCATTGGGAGAAGACTTCCAGAGTTAGGGGTGTCATTTGTTTTTTAAACACAAACTCCCACTTTCAGAGTTTGCATTTGAAAAACAAATAATTTAGGTGCATGGCCAAATGGAAGTTGGTGGCGGAACACCAGACTTACAGTGCTGTCATGGCAGTTCCTCTGAAGGCACAGAGGTCACCAATTGGCCAGCGGTGAGCGCTTGATATTTCAAGAGGTAGTCCGTCAGGGGGGCAAACATATAATCTGTCTGCCAAGCAATACATGAGGCCCATAGACCACAACTACCAAAATGCATTGATGTGTGGAGTGACAGGTTACTGAGGGGAAGTTGTGCCCTACGGACATGCAGCAATTGGCAGTGCTTAATTTGTGCCGGTGGTTCCAGGTGTTGGACACAGGCAATCATTTTTGGGGACTAGGACTTATTTGTCATCATCAGACTTAGACACCAGGCAAGAGAGGGAAGGCAGAAAAGGGAGAAACAAGGAGAAGGAAAGAAAGAAGGAAAGAAACAAACAAACAAACAAAGAAGAAAAAGGAGGTATAAAGGGAGAAAACATGGATGAAAAAGTACCTTAAGGAGTTACATAAACTGTGAGGATGTGCAGGAAGGTGGAAGGAAAAGGCATGAGGTGGAATCAAGACAACACAGTATCCGGAAACCCTGGTGGTTGCCTGCACCAGCAGCTGGCACCTGCTGACCCACTCCCACTGTTGTTTTTGCCCCCACTCTGTTTTAGTAGTAAGCCTCTTTGCTACAGAATTATTAGAAGTTCTGTTCTGCTTCAGGTTACATGTGCTTGAGTGAGGCTTCGAAAATCTTGCCTCCCTCAAAAATGTATACTAAATTGCATTCTTGAGTTTTCAGTTTGTATTGTATTGTATTGTATTGTAATTGCATTTAAAAAGCGTATACTCCCCCTTATGAGGTGTCAAAGCACTTTTTCGGCGAGTAGCACGCTACTCCGGGACCCATGGAGGATTAGTGTTGAATTAGTACAGTGAAACATGCAAGTACATTTTAAGTGGTGGATAGGTTATTCAGTTATTTGGATTCGGAATTATAGCAGAAGGATAGAGGAGGACAAAGGTTTGTATTTATATAGCGCTTGTTGACGCACGCTATTCAGGAAGCCTATAAAGGATTAGTGGTGAATTAATATGGTGAAATATGAAGTAATTTCAGTGGTGGATATTATTCAGTTATTTGGAGTGAGAAGAATAGCGGAGGGATAAAAGGGGAAGAAAATTTTGCATTCATATAGCACTTGTTACCCCTGATGGGTGTTGAAGCGCTTTTCTGGCGAGTAAGACGCCACTCTCGAACCCATAAAGGATTAGTGTTGAAAATTAGTATAGTAAAATATGAAGTAATTTGAGTAGTGGATATGTTATTCAGTTATTTGGGTAGCAATGGGTAGGTGGCGGGATAGAAGAGGGAAAGAGGTTTGTACTTATATAGCGCTTGTTACCCCTAGTGGGGTTTTGAAGCACAAGTAGCACGTGTCAAAGCCTCAACAAGCAGGAGGCTGCCTCAGCTTTTTTGGGCATGTTATTTGGACACAATGTTTTCTTCCCGGTTGTTCTTTTCCTGCAGAAGCGGCATCCATTTTCAAGTGGTGCACAGGGCTGAAATATAAGTGCCTTCGCGTTTTCTGTCGGTGGCCCGTTTGACTCCGCGCGAAGGTCAAAGCGTTCTCGCCTTGGCGGCAAATTGCTTCTGCTCGCCGCTGTCTCCCACGAGCAGAGAAAAGCTTTGGGCTCGACAAGGCGCTTTCTTCTCTGGGGAGAAAATGACTTTCATTTCCCTGAATGTTTTTCCCTCAGATATTGTGGGTGTCATCAATGGACTGAATCCGAGAGCTGTTATTACAGGCTCCAAGGTGCAGACAATGTTAGACGTAAAGGTCACGGTGTTTGTGGGAGAAAGACAATAAAGCGCTTTATTCTCCATTCCATTACTCTGGCCATTCACAGCCCTTGCCTAGTGCGGCGGCGACGCTTCCGGCGTCGTCACGTACAAGTGGGTGGGGCTTGTGCTTTTCCAGAAAAGACAAAGGGGGATATTATCAAGGGGGTTTATCTCCGCTTTTTTTGGCTCTAAAAGCCAAGAAAGCAGAGATAAAACTATCTCCCAATTACCTAGCTGTCGCTAACACCAGTTAGCGACAGCTAGTAGAAGATAGCGACCATCTTGGGCCCCGCTTTGCATGTCAGTGATATGTATCACTAATGACATGCTAAGTGGGCGTGCCAAGATGTTAGCGACTGGAAACAGTCGCTAACATCGCTCTCTCCTATTACCAACTTTTGGAGATATTCGCTCTAACCGTGAATATCTTCAAAAGCGAACACCTGCCCTGAGCAGTTCTTAGCCATGTTATCCAATGGGAGGTGGATAACATGGCTAAGAGCATTAGCTTGGTAATGCATGAATATCGCTGACTTTTCAGCGATATTCATGCATTTCGGCCGATTCTTATCGCTTAGGAGATATACCTTGATAATAACAAGGTTTCTAAGCGATAAAAATCACCGCAGCTCGGCGATAAAAAAAATCACCGCTAAACCAACATAGCGATAATTATCGCTAGTTGTTGGTAATATGCCCCAAAGTGCTTAGATCAGTGGTCTTCAAACTTCTTAATGCTGTGCCCACCCCTAAAAAATCAGAAATCCCTCCTCAATTTTTTCACAATTATTCTGCTAAATTGGCAATGCATAAATATGGCTAAACATATTTAAACATTATTTAGGCTCTGTTACCCCTTTTTACACATACTCCCATTCAGGATATAAATAACAAAAGTGATTTATGGCCCATTACAAAGTGCCACTCATATTTTTAGCACTTAAAACGAAGCATGATGCTTCTCTTGGCCAGAGGCTGTCCTCCCCTCCCCCAGATCATTTGAGGGCCCCCCCAGTTTGAAGACCTTTGGGTTAGATGCTCAATATTTGTCCTGGAGGGCCAGACCCATGCTTAATTTTTAGGATAACTGGCGACAATGCAAATGATTCCCATTTCAATCTATGGTATGTAAATGTATTTCATTTAGATGTCTTCACTTCTGTCAAAGGATTTGACTCTTGTTGACCACAGCTGGGCACACCTGCAGCCCTCCTATGCGTCCGATAGCTCTGGTTAATCTAATGCATTGGGGCTGGGTGGGTAATGGGGACTTTGAGCAGCTTGTCAGGCATGTGGTTCGGTTTGGTTACCCTGGTGGGCAGGCAGCAATGTAAGTGCCAGGGTACTCTCGGGGGGGTCACTGAAGACGGCACCATTTTTTGCCCGTTATCTCTGCTGATGACAATACTAACACAACTACTAACCATTGCACTCCTGCAAGTTTGATAATCGACAACCTCGTCCTAAGACAACTCGTCAACGCACCCACTCACACCGCCGCCGGCCACACGCTGGACCCCGTCTTTTCCACAGGCACCCACGTCGCCTTCGACCACACCACCGAACTCCACTGGACCGACCACTGCTGCATCCATTTCACCTTCAAGAAACCAACCACGCACCACCGCACCCAACAGCTGCTTCACTGCTGCTGGAGCAAAGTCACCGAAGACCAGCTGATCACTACCCTCACCCAAAACCCACCCATCGACCCCACTAACCCAGATGTCGCAGCCCGCAACCTCAGACAGTGGATCGATGACTGCGCCAACACCCTCGCCCCACTCAAGAAACCCTCCAACAGTCACGCCAGCAAGAGAGCCACCTGGTTTACCGACGAGCTCCAGAACTCCAAACGCGCATGCCGGAAACTGGAGAAGATATGGCTCCACGAACGCACACCGGACAACCACGCAGCCCACAAGGACGCTGCCCGCAGACATCACCACCTCATCAGAAAAGCCAAGAGATCCTCCTTCAAAGACCGCTTGGATAACAACGCACACGACAGCAAAGAGCTCTTCAGCATTGTAAAGGAACTCTCCAACCCCAGCGCCAACGCCAACGACATCCCGCCCTTACAAGAACTGTGCGACTCACGAGCCATCTTCTTCCACCGCAAGATCGCTGACATCCACGACAGCTTCAACACCACGACCGCCCAAGACTACGCCAGACTCCACCTCCCCTGTGAACACCACCAGTGCCAACCGCCTGACCTCCTGGTCCAACGTCAACGACGAAGAGACACACAAGGTTATGAACTCCATCCACTCAGGATCTCTGTCAGACCCGTGCCCACACCACCTATTCAACAAAGCAGACGCAGCCATTGCACCCCAACTACGGAAGGTCATCAACATCTCCTTCAAAACAGCGACATTCCCGGAAAGCTGGAAGCACGATGAAATCAACACCCTCCTTAAGAAGCCCAAAGCGGACCCCAAGGACCTCAAGAACTTCCGGCCCATCTCCCTGCTCACGTTCCCGGCAAAGGTCATCGAGAAAATCGTCAACATGCAATTGGCCCACCACCTGGAAGACAACAACATCTTGGACCTGTCCCAGTCCGGATTCAGACGAAACCACAGCACAGAGACAGCCCTCATCGCCGCCACAGAAGACATCAGGCACCAACTAGACAACGGCGAAACATACGCCCTCAACCTCCTGGACCTATCAGCCGCCTTCGACATGGTCTGCCATCCCACTCTAAAGACACGCCTCCTAGAAGCCGGAATCCAAGAGAAGGCCCTTGACTGGACTGCGTCCTTCCTCTACGGCAGAACACAGAGCGTCCGCCTCCCACCCTTCCGATCTGAAGGCATCAACATCATCTGTGGCGTCTCCCAGGGCTCATCCCTCAGCCCGACGCTGTTCAACGTCTTCATGGCCCCTCTCGCCATATCGACCACAACATCATCTCCTACGCTGACGACACACAGCTCATCCTCTCCCTCACCAAGGACCCACACACCGCCAAAACCAACCTCCGCAAGGGAATGAAGGCCGTCGCCGACTGGATGAGGAGCAGCCGTCTGAAGCTGAACTCGGACAAGACGGAGGTCTTAATCCTCTGACCCACCCCCTCAGCCTGGGAAGACTCCTGGTGGCCGACCACACTGGGAACAGCACCAAGAGCCACCGACCATGCACGCAACCTAGGATTCATCCTCGACTCTTCCCTCTCCATGTCTAAGCAGGTCAACGCCGTCTCCTCCACATGCTCTGCAGGATCTACAAGTGGATCCCGACCTAAACAAGAAGAACTGTGACACAGGCCCTCGTCAGCAGCAGACTGGACTACGGCAACGCACTCTACACAGTAATCCCAGCCAAACACCTACGAAGACTACAACGCATCCAAAACGCCTCTGCCCGACTGATCGTCATTGTCCCCCGGCGCAGCCACATCACCCCCCACCTGAGAGACCTACACTGGCTCCCCGTCGACAAGAGGATCACCTTCAAGCTCCTCAGCCACGCACACAAAGCACTCCTCAACACGGACCAGCCTACCTGAACAGCAGACTCAGCTTCTACACCCCGACCCGCCAGCTCCTCTCCGCCAGCCTCGCCCTTGCCGCTGTCCCCCGCATCCAACGAACGACCTCTGGCGGCAGATCCTTCTCCTACCTTGCCGCCAAGACCTGGAACACCCTCCCTACCCACATACGGCAGACCCAAACCTACTCGCCTTCAGAAGACTCCTCAAGACCTGGCTCTTCGAGCAATAGCAGCACTCCCCTCCCCTCAGCGCCTTGAAACACTCACAGGTAAGTAGCGCGCTCTACAAGTACTCTGATTGATTGATTGAATTTAGACTATTCTAAGCCACCCAAAGCTATGATAAGAATGTGAATATCACAGATTGTTCTTTTTGTATTGTATATTGACTTATTAAACACTGTTGTTGAGGTCATCTCAGAAAGAAACAGACAGCAACACTATACAGTGGACTGTCACTAGACCCGTGCTCATAATTATGTGTTGGTGCTGAGCACTGGACACCACTGGCTCAAATTAAGCACTGGGAGAAGGGTTTGGCGGAGTGGGGGGCAGTGTGAGGGCGTGGCTGTGGGACTCCAGGAGGGGAGAGGTTAATTTTCCACTCCTTTAACTTCCAACGCTCATCAGGCCCGCTGGACAGCACGGCTAGAGGTGGAAATATTTCCGCGCCCATCCTTTCCCCCTTTATATAGTGGTGGAGGAGTTCTCAACAGCAAGACATTTTGTGGAAAGTTTTCTTCTGGGCCTCCTTTGGTGTGACAAGTAGCAGACTTATCTCAGGCAAGCTTTGATTGTCGCTGTTGAGTGGATGTGTGGCTGGCGGTTTGGTTGTACATATTTTTTCAAAGAAAGTTGGTCAGTTTAAGACCCAGTTGAAAGATGAGGAGAGGGGGTGGGTCGGGCGGGGGAGTTGGAAGGGAAGAGGAAGGAAACCATTCGAACCACGTGCAGTGAGGGTTGGGGGCTGAGGAGGATGTGACAGGTTGAATGTGGGAATTTGTGAGTGAAGAAAGGTTGTGCATAGTTTGAACACGAGAAGTGTTATTTAGGAGATTGGGAGGGGGACACTTAGGTTTGTTTATGTCTGGTGAGGCCATGGTTTAATGTTTAGTTTTTATGGCTTATCGTCAAGAGTTGATTAATGGAAGTCGATGCACCCTGTCTCATTAAAGCGTCCTTATTCACATGCAAAATTTGATTTGTGTGGTCAATAACTCGGCCAAATTAGTAATATATGCGCATCCCTGCAAAGACTGGACATCACGCATATGCGCAGCAGTTGGCACAGCTGAGCAAATAAAGCACTCTCTGCAAAGACCTTTCTTCCACCGCCCTTGCAAGTGACAAGCCCAGGCCTTTTGGTTACACCTGGGATAAATCAGACAGACTCTCTGTCCAAATGGAGAGCACCGTTCCCCCGGAAACTAGGCTAGTGACCCTCCCTGTGCGTGCAATAAAATACTTTGCTATTTGATCACACTTACCTGGTATTAATATATAACAAAGTAACTGGAGTAAATGGATGTAATTTCTCTTGAGAGCACATTACTAATCACAATAACCAACAAGAACCACTGGACTAACCACTAACCTTGGGTTCCGGAGTAGCGTGCTACTCGACATAAAGCACTTCAACGCCTCACCAGGTGTGGTAAGCGCTATATACAATTACAATTTGTTGGCACCGGCATATGCTGTGCAGTCTCCATGTTGGCCCCAGCAGTGACTCTGATACTCCTAAAGCAAGAAAGCGCTGAGGAGAGCTATGGAATACCATCCGCAGCCCAACCTGACTGTCCTGTCCCAAAAACAGGCTGATTGTGTCTGACCCCTGGCTTCTAGATCACAAATGTTTAAGTACTGAACTAAGAGACTATGGGCCATATGTATCAAGGTACCAATTTGGGATTCTGTATTAGCGATTTTTAAGAAATCGCTATTTCAAAATAGCAAATTGGTATGTATCAAGAAAATCGTAATTTTTTTGCGATTTCTTGATATTTCTTAATTGCGAATTCGCAAATTGCGAATTCGCAATTAAGGAATACTTTCCCATTCATTTCTATGGGCCAGGAGGCCCATAGGAATGAATGGGAAGTTATTCTCAATTGGCGATTCGCAATTTGCTAATCGCAAATTGAGAATAATTTCAAGGGTGCAGGGGTGTCCAAAGGACACCCTATTGCACCCCTGAAATATGCATGGGTGCACATGTGGCATACATACATGCTCTAAGAGCATGTATTTGCGTCACATGACACTTTGAAAAATGCAAAAATGTGCATTTTTCAAGGAATTCACAACTTACTACCAACTAGAAGTTGGTGGTAATTTGCGATCCCTTAAGGGAATTTTGCTAATTTTTTTGGCTACATACATTGCATTTAAGGAATCGCAAAATTTGCGATTCCTTAAATGCAATCGCTAAATAAGGAATCCCAAATTGTGCGATTCCTTATTTTGCATGCAGATTTAGGTGATACATACCATTTTGCGAAAATGCGTTCGCAAACGCCTAAATTCGGCGTTTGCGAACGCATTTGGGCATGATACATATGGCCTTATATTCTTCATTCTGGTGACCCTCTCTCCCCTATTGCTAAGAGCGCCGGCAGAGAACAATATGCAAGCAACCACCTAAGTGATCGTGACACACCTTACAAGTAAGAAGTATGCTCTTCACTTTACTGCTCCTGTTGTCAGTGTGTTTATAAAACACATGCTCAAATAAACAGCTTTAATAATGATAAACCTTTATAATATTACAAGCTGACTTACAAGACATTTACACATATGTCCATGTCACAATGGAAGTATGGAATTTCAAGCATATATAAAAGTGAAACATTCTGGAAACAACATACATTTTTTCATCAATCTCTTCTCTTGCTGAAATTGCTGTACAGGAAGGTAGGACACCAGTGTCGCCTGTAAACTTTAGCTGAGAAGTGTACTGTTTAAAGAGTAAGGGAGGTGAAACTCCAGATAGTCTTGAGTTTGCAAGTTTGCACCATAATGTAATTGTTTATCTTCCAAATCCCACTGGAATTTAAAAGAACCATATTATATATATATTTTTTCAATTGGTAATTTCTGATATTCCTACTTTGCTTTCCCTTTTTAAATAAAGTGTCCCTCAATGTGTCACACATAATATATTGAAATGTCACACATATGCCTACAGAAAACCTGGAAATGTCACTTAGAAACAGAATGGAAACTTGGCAGCTGTGCACCTGCAATGGAGGGGAATGAGTTGGTGTCCTGTGGTAGGAAATGTATCCTCCAAGCACACAGTGGGTGGCATCAAACACAAAGACAGATGTGACAGAAATAAATATTTTGGGATCAGAGAAATGAACATAAAAGCCATTATTTGGTAGAGCACTGGGCCTGATTCACAACACCCTTTATAAATCCCCATTGTAGCCGAACTCCTGCTACTTCTGTAAATTTACAAATGTTTTGGATTCAAAAATTTCCAATGTGCTCATTTGTAAACCTCCAAACATCACAGATTTTCATGACTACCCCAACTGCCCATAGTCTTACAACTGCACATGATCTGCAGGTGGACCGTCTGCATATTCGGGGTTAGGAGAAACGTGCGATTTGTCCTACTTTAACCAGATAGAAAATACTTTAAAATGGGGGCGACATCCTTCGTCCACACCCTTTTAAAATATGGGAATGTTTGGGGGTACATATACACAGTGACTGAATGCTTACCACAACATTATTCACAATTTAGGTTACATACCTAATTAGGGTGAAAAAGTCTTTGGGAATCTTAATGAATGCTTTTAAAAAACTCAGCATTTGAGTGTGGTCCCAATATTCCCAATGATAACCCCCTTGAGCCTTGCTTGAAATTCCAATCTCCCACTCATTGGTAAAACCTACAAGTGCAGAAAATCGGTTTACTGATGTATTTTCCAGTGTTGTAAGTTGTATCTGCACTCGGAAATGTCCGCAGATCATGAGTGGAAGAATCTAGTAACGCACTGCGTCATTTAGTGTTGGATTACACACACTACATGAACTCTCTAGATATGAAAGTTAATTATTCCAAGTTCTTTATCCTTGTTGACGGTCCGAAACTGCGTAACCTGGTATAAGATGTCCACAATTCTAGTGGGCACCCTGTATCAGTCCAAACAACCCTTATGGTGATGGTTGTAAAGTCCTATCCTAGGGGTAGCATGGAAAAAGCAGTCTTAGGCTAAAACATCTGAGAGCATGTGAAGCCAGTTGTTTTACCAATAATAATCCCTTGAATATCAAATGAAAGGACACCACACAAGGTATACATCAAATATATATGTATTTATTACTAACACAATCCCTCTGCACTCTTTATGAGGTCAGAGTTCGAGATACAGCACAAGTTACTCAATAAGCATACTATAAGTTGCACAAATACAATTCTGCCCTAGGGGCCTCGAGATACAGCACAAGTTACTCAATAAGCATACTATAAGTTGCACAAATACAATTCTGCCCTAGGGGCCTCACAAACCATATACTAAGTAAGTGGTATAAGAACCACTTCAGGAAAGGTGAATAGGCCTAGGGCCTAGAGAATCACAGGGGCTACACTGGACAACCAAAGGTTAGGAAATAGGAGTCCCACAGGATGCGTGTGCAGTGTCTAAACACACACGCGAGTTACCATAGAGATTGAATGGGAACGTAAAAGTTATAAAGTAGTAGATTTTGGAAATTTCAGGAGGACTACGGGAAAACCTTGTTAAACTAGTACACTTGGATAGTTAATACCCACGGGAGCACCAGAGTACTCGAATTACCTCACCCAGGGAAGCCGGGTGCATAGGTGTCTTTTCGTGTCGGGTTTCGTCGCTGAATCCTATGGAGAGCTGCAAGAAAGTGCTGCAGGCGACCAGGAGGAAAGTGTCCGGGTGGATCAAAGGGTGGATCGGAGTTGAGAAGAACCTGAAAGCAGAGGGGACAGAGTCTGGGTCACTAGCCAGTGACCAGGAAGGAATCAGGCGATGTCGAGATGCAATCAGGTGAAGAGGTGAAGCTTGTCTCTACAGCTACATGGACCAGGAGGCGTTGACGACAACCAGGCGCTGGATACGAGCTGTCCCACAACGGATCTAGCTGTTGGCAGTGTCGGTATCCGGATTGGACCCAACAAACCTTAGCAAAGGCAATCCACAAAGGATGGTAAGATTGGCTTCTGTTCAGACCAGCAAGGTCTGGGGAGCTTCTCCTTTGCAGGAAAGCTGGAGCAAGACTGGAACAACCAGGCAAGCAGTGTTGATTCAAAGATTCATCTTCGTAGGGCTCACTAGCCAACGGGCTAGCAACCGGGAAGACGCATCGAGCTAAAATGCAGGAGCGGGCCCCATGCGGCACTCGTGGAATGTGGAGGGCTGAGCTTCGGTGCAAATGCTGCTCGGGTCTGGGGCTTCTCAAACCCCAATGCACAACTTCGAGGGTACCTCTGAAGCTGCACGGTTAGCAAAAAGCCAGTAGTCCAGGATGTCCAGTCCCACGTCTCTCGTGTCCGCCACGGGTCTCAGCTTTGCTGTGGATGGGTATCGGAGTCGGAGAAGTCTGGAAGTCCAGTTCCCGAGTCGCTGAATCTTCGGGTTCCAGCAGGAGCATCGACAAAGCAAACTGGCAAGTTACTGGTGGTGCCTGTTTGCACAGGGTGGTCACTCCTTGACCACAAGGGAGATGTCTTCAGTCTTCCAGTCGATATGGAACATCAAAGGTCCAAGAGTTTCATTTCAGAGTTTCTTTCCAGGATAATCTACTGTCTCTAGACACAGCTCCTATCTTTATACTAAACTAAGGGTCTGGATTACCTGTTAGGTCCCTCCTGTGGGTGGAACCTGAGATGGGGGTGGTTACACCCCTTTCTCTTAGTCCAGTTTTGCGCCAGAGCTGGGGCTGGAGTGCCCCAGCAACTGGTTTGAACCGGGCTATGCATGGAACACCTTGTGTGCCCCAGGCAGTGCCTGGAAAAGCATCTTTCCATTGAACCCACCCTGCCCCAATCCACTACAGGCTGTCTGGGGAGGTGCCAGCACCTCCCTTGATAGGAAACCTATTGTCCAGGCCTCCCCTGCTGGAGTTTCATCCAGCAGCAGGAGGTCAGACTCGTTTCTGTGGCAGCAGCATCCATTTTGTGATGCTGAGGCTCTGTTTAACTTTAACCGGGTAAAGCAGTAACTACATGTCTTCTCCCTCTAGAAGGGTAGAATGCTACCCCGCCGCCAGGACTAGCGGAGGGGGGGGGGGGTAGTATTCCAAAGTGTTTGATACCTTACACGACATGTTTTGATAAAGCCAAACCAAAGTTAGCATTAACCGCGAGGATTATAATGCACTTAAGAGTGTATGGTATGGCTATATCATAGAACAACTATAGGGACATGGTTCCGAAAGCTGCAGATAGGCTCATCTCATGATAGAGCACCATCTCACATAAAACCAAGCACTCTGCCTTCAGGATTGTCAAGGCCTGCCATAGGAGTGACTTATAGGCATATATGTGTCTATATAAAAGGGTAGATATAGGAATACTATATCTAAGCAAGGGGTGATTACACCACCTTGCCCAAGCTGATTGTTTAGCCTGTGGTGTCAGTTTGGATGGCCAGCCAGGGGTGGCATAATTCATGCTGCAGCCCCTGGTAGGCCTTGGATGCACCTATGCCCTGGGTACCTATGGTACACTATACAGGGGCTCACAAGGGGACCCACTACCCAATTGGATATGTACCTAAAGTACATAGAGTCCATTTTACAGTGAGAGCAGATAGCCCGGGGCCCTGAATAGCAGGATCCCAGGCCAACTAAGTCAAAAACCAGCTAAACACTAGGCAAAAAGTTGGGGTAACCATATAGTCAGATATCCACCTGCCTACACAACCCCCCCCCTCCAACGAAAGGAGATAAGGCTTTCCTTGACCAGGTAAGCCTATATTGCCTATGTGGCCATATAAGGAAGTACCTGCACTAGCATGGTTACCCCCTATCTCATGCTCCACTAAACAATCCCTCACCCTAAGGGTATCATAGGGTCTCAACCATAGGGAATCTCTACCTGTGGTGTGTTTTGACAAAGCAAAAGGCTGGTGTCGAGATGGAGTACTGAAGTGAGGCTCCTCTAAGGTAGGGCTCAGCTTCCTCCAATCACTTTCCACCATGTGTGCCTTTCTTTCCATGACTGAGTTGCACTGGGCTCTCAGGGCCAACCTCTGTCTACCTACAGCTGGAGGCTGGGTCCCTTTTGTTGGCTTACTGGAGGGACAAGTCAGGTTTGGGGCCAACAGGTCCCATGTTCGGCTGTGCCCAACAGAGTCCATCTGGGGGAGGTTCCTACCTAAGGGGAAGGGAGATCCCTCAGAAGTTTTTGAAATGTTCACCTTGCTAGGGCTGCTAGATTTGGTGCCCCTAATCTGCTGATGGGGGTGTTCCTGTGGACAGGGGGCCCTCTGGGGTCCACTGGCCTCCCTGACCTCTGCAGCCCTGGGCTGGCTGAGGCAGGATAGAGAGGGGCAGGTTACCTGCTCCAGACTGGGTCCCACCTTGGAAGGGTCAACGGACATCAGGGGCTCTGCCAGGCTAGGCCTGACCACCTCTGGGTCAAGGGGTAGGGTCAGTTCCCTGAGGAGGCTGACCCTCACCTAATGTCTGGTGGGAGGGAGACTTGTCTTCCTCCCCAATACTCTCTGTCTGTGTGGAGTGATCCATAGTTTCCAGCTTCACAACACAAAAATCCGTTTGAGTTTGGGCTGTGACCATCACAGCCCTACCAACCTTTTCAGGAAGTAAATCTGTTTGCGTGTGGGCTGTGACCATCACCGCCCTGCCAACCTTTTCAGGGAAGTCTGCTTGAGCTTGGGCTGTGACCATCACAGCTCTTCCAACCTATTCAGGGAGGAAATCTGCTCGAGCTGGGGCTGCGACCATCACAGCCCCACTAACCTTTTCAGGAAGGCCTACTATTTTGAAATGGGTGTCTTGTTCTACCTCAGCCCAGGCTGAGAGCTCTAGATCATTTCCCAGTAGACAATCTACAGGCAAGGTTTTAGACACTGCTACTCTCTTTGGGCCAGTGACACCTCCCCAGCTGAGATTTACTACTGCCATGGCATGATCTTTCGGCACTCCATCAATATTGAGTACCTGGTATGTCAACCCAGGTAAAAGTTGTCCTGAGGGGACTAGTCTCTCAGTCACCATAGTGATGCTAGCCCTATGTCTCTATAGGCTTCAACTTTCTGACAATTGATGATGGGCTCCTGTCTGTACTTGCCCAAGGTTTTGGGACAAGCAGTGAAGACGGAAAACCCCATGCCATCCTCGCAGACTAGAGTTTCTGTTTTAGGGGACCTTGTTAGGCCAGAGTCCACCAGAGTTCCCCAAGTATACCCAGCCACAGTTTTGGGGGTACTCCCACCACCTGGGGGATTACTACTAATAGTAACAGGAGGTTTTGGAGTGTTACTTGGAGGACTATTTTCCTCACTGTTGGCCTTGGGGCAACTGCTGTCAGTTTTCCAATGGCCAGGCTGCTTACAGACATGGCAATAAGGTTTCTTGAGGTTAGAGGAAGGATTTTGGGACCCCCCCCATTGGATTTTTAGGGCCCTGTAGAGGACTTGTCCTTAGATTTATCCCCACCTTTCTCTTGAGGCTTGGTAGAATCTTTCTTCTGGTCACCACCCTGATTTTTAGGTCTAATCCTGGTTCTGACCCATTTGTCCGCCTTCTTACCCAATTCTTCGGGAATAGGGTAAGGGTAAGACCATAGGATAGCAGACCCCACTCTCCTACAACTAGTTACTCAATAAGCATACTATAAGTTGCACAAATACAATTCTGCCCTAGGGGCCTCGAGATACAGCACAAGTTACTCAATAAGCATACTATAAGTTGCACAAATACAATTCTGCCCTAGGGGCCTCACAAACCATATACTAAGTAAGTGCTATAAGAACCACTTCAGGAAAGGTGAATAGGCCTAGGGCCTAGAGAATCACTGGGGCTACACTGGACAACCAAACGTTAGGAAGTAGGAGTCCCACCGGATGTGTGTGCAGTGTCTAACCACACACAGGAGTTACCATAGAGATTGAATGGGAACGTAAAAGTTATAAAGTAATAGATTTCGGACACTTCCGGGTGGACTACCCGAAAACCCTGTTAATCTAGGACACTTGGCTAGTCAATACCCACGGGAGCACCTGAGTACTCGAGTTACCTCACCCATGGAAGCCGGGTGCATAGGTGTCTTTTCGTGTCGGGTTTCGTCGCTGACTCCTATGGAGAGCTGCAAGAAAATGCTGCAGGCGACCAGGAGGAAAATGTCTGAAGCAGAGGGGACAGAGTCTGGGTCACTAGCCAGTGACCAGGAAGGAACCAGGAAGGAACCAGTCGATGTCGAGATGCAATCAGGTGAAGAAGTGAAGCTTGTCTCTGCAGCCACGTGGACCAGGAGGCGTCGACGACAACCAGGCACTGGATACGAGCTGTCCTATGACGGATATAGCTGTTGGCAGTGTCAGTATCTGGATTGGACCCAACAAACCTTGGCAAAGGCAATCTACGCAGGATGGGAAGATTGGCTTCTGTTCAGACCAGCAAGGTCTGGGGAGCTTCTCCTTTGCAGAGAAGCTGGAGCAAGACTGGAACAACCAGGCAAGTGGTGTGGATTCAAAGATTCGTCTTCGTAGGGCTCACTAGCCAACAGGCTAGCAACCGGGAAGATGCGTCGAGCTGAAATGCAGGAGCGGGCCCCACGCGGCTCTCATGGAGTGTGGAGGGCTGAACTTCGGTGCAAATGCTGCTCGGGTCTGGGGCTTCTCAAACCCCAATGCACAACTTCAAGGGTACCTCTGAAGCTGCACGGCAACAGTTTAAAACCTCTTGATGTAATAAAAGCAGTGTATGTAACAAAGACGGTGTCTGCTGCCACTTATGGAGCGGCCGTCTGGGGAGTCTGTACAAAACTCCAATCAATGGAATATAATTTGTTTGAAAGTTACTTTCATTGCCAAAGTCTTGCGCCAACTTAAAATGCCATAAGGAAATGACAGCCCCTTACATTTCTGATAAAATTTCTTTGGCACCATTATTATGGCATTGAATATGGCGAAAGGAGACTCTCACACTGATGAGAGATATTATAAATGATGTCTTGAAATTAGAGGGGGTGGGTAATATAACCTGGTTACGATATGTTGAATTTACCTTAAAAGCTAATGTCTATATCCTCTTTTTATAGACCCTATAAGTTGCTGTTCCATTTACAAGAACGATCAGAACGCTCAGCTACTATCTAATATACAGACTGGAAGGGAGATTCTAAATGTCAAGCTGTCAACAGTTAAAATATACCTAACAGTACAGAGTATCTCACAAATGGAAAAAAATCAACGTAACTAACTTTTGTTACTAACCTACAGCATAGGTATATCCTGGTGAGATTCCGTTTAAATGATATCCCTCCAATGTTGGGTATCCCTGGCAATGTATATGTTGCTGCCGATATCCCATTTTGTACTTGTGATAACCAGTCAATACAGAATGATATGCATTTTTTGCTTTTTTGTAAACATTATCGTAATGAAAGGAAAAGGTTTATTATCCCCATTATGCATAAAATGAATTTTAAACAATGTTGTGTGGCCTTTTACTATTTGCAGTTATTGTCTGACCCTTTTACCTGTTTATGTGTGTACCTTGCTTTTAACTACTCTAAAAAAGAGACGCTCAATCTCCTGAATCAATCTATTGCAATGTGCCCTTAATCAAGTATGAACATTTATTATAAATGTGTAATTTGTATAACTACTGTATTTTAAAATGTATTGTACTGTAATGATGTGGAATGTTTTTATCTTTTTTTTTTCCTATGTAGTATACTTTTATGCCTTCATTATGTTGGCGAAATAAAGTTATTCTGACTGACTGACTGAGTCTAAGAATCACTTGAGTGCATAAAATGTTCTGCAAATACGGTCATGCCTTTTCTAATTTGCTCAGCACATGTTTGTACTATGCACATTCACACTACATTTATGAACTCTTGGTATACGAAGGGTGCAGGCGCATTTTTAGGTACGCAGCTGCAACGCGCATTTCTGTGGTTGCTGAGCACCACCCCCTTATATGTTGCAGGAGGCATTCCTGCTGCTTCATCTGAAATAGTGAGCCTGGGCCTTATTTGACCCACTTCAAAAGGCCATAGTTGACTTGTATATATTTTTGTTGCGTTTTTGTGAGAAGTAGGTGCACAGAGCTAGCAGGAAACTAGGATTAAGGAAGCTGGAGTTGGTGAGGAGAAAGCATATTTCACCAGGTGCGTGTTTGCAGTCTTGCATGCTCACAAAATATTAGGCCCTATTTATGAGGCCTTGTGCCACTTTTACATCGCCGGTGCGTCACTTTTTGTGACGCACCGATGGCGTAAAAAATGCACCATGTTTCACCCTATTTACAAAGTGGCGCATCTAGGCAGATGCGTCACTTAGTAAACCCTGCATCACATTATACCTACGGCAGGTATAATGTATGTAGGGTGGGCGTTCCCCCACAAAAAGCCTGGTAGAAGTGGCACACTGAAATCTATACGATCTCAGTGCACAATATCTAGGACGCCATTGCATCAATATTTTACGCCTGCCTTACAGCCGACGTAAGACTGACGCAGGCCCTTTCACTTGGGGCTTGCACCATGTGAAAGGACACATTGCTGGAATTGCATCTGTTTTCAGACACACCCCAGCAATGCGTCAATTTCGTGCTTACAGATACGTCAGAAATACTGAGGTATCTGTAACTCCCTGCAACATGAGGTGTCATACAGAAAATGCTATGCATCCATCATGTCGCAATGAGGGCGCAGTGAAAACTGTTACATCGCTGTATTCACGCAGCGATGCGACAGTTTTCATAAATAAGTCCTTGTGTGGTTTTAGAATACCACCAACGTATGCATTTGCACAATATGTGTTGGGGATGTGGCAAGGAAGATTGACGAGGTAGTAATGGGAAGTAAGACTCGTGAGGGCTTGGGTGATGGTCCAGAGTGAAAGACATTTTAGAAGGAAGAACTAATGCCAGTGATCTCACAGCCTGAAAACATGTTTATAGAAGTGTGGCAGCAACCGTGAGGCTACCTCTCGCAAGTGTCGAGTGAATAAAGACTTCTATTCACCATTTCTCCCCTCTTGTGCTCTGTTTCTAAACTTTTAAACTAAACATCTCAGATTGTACAATCCGATTCAGTTACCAGCTAAGTGAACTAAGACCATAGAAAAAACATAACTGGGCCTGTGGAACTGCTCAAAGCTGCAAGCTCACTGAAAACCATCAACTGCGTTCCTGTCACACACACTTATTCATTCATCACAACTCTAAGCGCTGTATCATAAAACATGATAACTGCACTTTGATGGTCCTCACACATGACAAGGAAACACTTCCCACATAGGATTAAAAACAACGACAACATCCTTCCACAACCCACACTGCACGGTAAAGCACACTGCCTATGTGGTTATCACTTCAGTGCACCACACAGGGACAGAAAGTGAAAGAAATTGGGTTATTAGTTGTGCAGGATGTGAGGCCTGTGCAAGTAATAAGTCCACAATTTCCACCTACTGGTAACCAAACATCCCATTGTAGCACTTGACTCTCTCAGGGTAGCGAAGCAGAGCAGTTGAAGGCCTACTCAGAGGAGGTGGTGTGAGCCAGTAATCTCCATTCACTCGGTCGCTCTAGGCTCAGCTTCTCTGGTCCTGTGGTCAGCTGTAGGCAAAGTCCTTAGTCCATTAGGGCATCAGGGGGGCTTGTCCTTCCAGTAGTCCACGGCTGCTGCCACCGGCCAGTTCCAGTGTCCATATCCAACAACAACTCTCTCTCTTGTAGTAAGAGTTTTTAAATGAGGTTGGAAAGTTCTAGAAACCAGGCACTAGGGTGCCACATTATCCCTCCACCCCTGCCCCAACCCTCCTGTACATCATGCTGGGACACTTCAAGATGACACAGTCAAGAAGTCACTGCTCACATCTCCTCTGGGGGCCTCAGCTCTGCCCCTTACTGACATCACTGCCAAAACTTCCCACCAAAACCTCAAAGGGGAGCCCCCTCATGAGTTAGAATTGGGCTTCCTACTTTGTTCAGTGGGCCTGAGGCTCCCCCCCAGTGAAAAGTCCAAAAAACAGCTGATCAAAACAGTAAACAGTCTGGCCATACTAACTGGGCGGAACCCATTTGCAACAGTAAGCATTATATAATCTTTGCAATACAATACAATGTAAAGGAAATGGGAAAACACCAAGAACAATATAGTGTCTACCTCGCATAAACACACACATGTGCAGACAGGTATACTTTGTGCTCTCTCTGACATGTGTGATAATCCACGTGAAAACAGCAGTAGTGTGCTTTAAGATCTTAAAATGCAAATTCCAATGAAAATAATAACTTCAAATCTATTGTCCCTATGAGCACTGAAATCGGGTTAGGCTACTGACAGCAATGTGTTGATAATTTCAGAAAATTGGTAGCTGAAATTACCAAAACAACTCTTAAGAGTGAAACCTATAGCACAGTTTAATGAAGCAGAGTTCACTGGGTCTTTCCATGTGACCCCTGGTGCTTAAGTGTGCTTACACCAGTGCAGCTGGAGCACACTTTAGAGTGCGGGGATTCTCTGTGTCACTTCATTAAAAAGCACATGGACTTGAATAATCCTGTTATGTTAAGCGAGCAAGTTCAGCAATTCATTCAAAGATTTTAGGAAGTGTTTGAGCAAGTCACATCAAATACATTGTGGAAAATGTGGAAAACAAAACACTTCAGCTCTTGATAAAGCAAAGCATAAAACATAATCCATTGGATTCCATCCTGCCGACCTTCAGACATTTCTCTTTTGCTGGACTGCCTTACCTCTTTCCCCCCCCCCCCCCCCCAGGTCCCCCCCTCTCCTCTCACCAATCTCAGCCTCTGACTCTTCTCCCCACCTACCGCTCTCTACCCCTTTTGTTTTTTATTGTTGTTTTTTTCACCCCATTAACTCTGTAAATATGTGATATATACTTGTCCAAGCCTAATCGCTGGTAAAATGTAATTCTGAGCAAATCTACTATTTGTATATATATGTATATAGAGATAACTCCAACCACTAGTATATGTAGTAGACCCTTGTACTCACTACCATTCCTATGTGATTCTTAGAGTTTATCCATTTGTATCTCTTCCTTGAGTTACTTTACAACTTGTACATTTGCAATTTTCTCTGTTTGTATCTCTTCCTTGTGTGACTTTACAACTTGTACATTTGCAGTTCTTTCTGTTTGTATCATCTATGTGACTCATGTAATCCTAAATCCTTATGTAACGCAACTGGTTCTTTTGTAAAGCACTCTGACACCTTCGGGTAATGTTTGCGCTATATAAAATCGCATTAAGTAAAAAAATAAAAAAATACAAGAATGTTGAATGGCAATGGAAAGCATTACAAGTAAATATCATGTGGAAGCAAAGAACTGTAGAATAATATTGGCGTGGGTTAAAAGGTCAAGTGACATTTGCACTGTCAAGCCTGACCTAAAAATGCATGTAGGTTAATGACTGCCCTGCTCCCATCTGTGCTCCAGCCAGACAAAAACAACATAAATTAACTTGGTGGATTACTGACATAATATCGAGGGACATAATATCGACTACGAAAAATATCGGCGACAAAATATCGACAGACAGAATATCGACTTTGTATCTACAAACAGGTAAGTACAAAAATATTGAGTAAAAAATTTATAATTTACAAAAATATAGTTTGTAAAAATATCGACTTTATTAAAAACAATGTTAAATTAAATTAATATTACAAATTATTTACTAAAATATACTTAAATTACCTTATAACAATTAAATAATTAATAAAAGTTATTAAAAAAAATGTTTACAATCATATTTGTTAAAACATATATATAAAGTAACATAATATAATTAAAAAATGTCCAATATTATTACCGTAGGATAGCGGAAGTGTAAAATTACTATTCCCACTCCAGAGAGTGCAACAGTAGATAAGGCGTTGGATAGCGTAGATGTAAAATTTACTATTCCCACTCCAGAGAGTGCAACAGTAGGGAAAGCGTTGGATAGCGTAGGGGTAAAACGTACTGTTCCCACTCCAGAGAGTGCAACAGTAGGGAAAGCGTTGGATAGCGTAGGGATAAAAATTACTATTCCCACTCCAGAGAGTGCAGCAGTAAGGAAAGTGTTGGATAGCGTAGGGGTAAAAATTACTATTCCCACCCCAGAGAGTGCAACAGTAGGGAAAGTGTTGGATAGCGTAGGGGTAAAAATTACTATTCCCACTCCAGAGAGTGCAACAGTAGGGAAAGCGTTGGATAGCGTAGGGATAAAAATTACTATTCCCACTCCAGAGAGTGCAACAGTAAGAAAAGCGTTGGATAGCGTAGGGGTAAAAATTACTATTCCCACTCCAGAGAGTGCAACAGTAGGGAAAACGTTGGATAGCGTAGGGGTACAAATTACTATTCCCACTCCAAAGAGTGCAACAGTAGGGAAAGCGTTGGATAGCGTAGGGGTTAAAATTACTATTCCCACTCCAGAAAGTGCAACAGTAGGGAAAGCGTTGGATAGCGTAGGGGTAAAAATTACTATTCCCACTCCAGTGAGTGCAACAGTAGGGAAAGTAGATACTTCATATATTATTTAAATATATATATATATTAATATCTATAAAAAAATTAATTAAAAGTAATTACCACTTTAATATATTTTAATAATTAATTATTTACAAATACTAATTTAATTTATTCATTACAATTAATTATCTATTAACACTAATTAATTATAAATTTACTTAACAGTTAAAATCTAATAAATACACAAAAAAATTAACATATGTAATTAGTTATAATTAAATTACTTCCCACCCTATTCCCCTATGAACCCACAACCCACTACAGAAATAAATTACTTAAATTAGCAAATTATCAATTAATCAAATAAATAAAATTAATTGGCAATTAAAATGTAATTAATTACTATATACAAATTAATTAACAATTAACTATAAACAAATACCAATAAATAAATGTACATATTTAATTAATTATAATTAAGTTACACTACATAAATTAACATATTTAATTAATTATAATTAAATTACTTCCCACCCTACTCCCCTATAAACCCACAACCTGCTACAAAAATTAAATTAGTTAAATTAACATAATTATCAATTAATCAATTAAATAAAATTAATTGCCAATTAAAATGTAATTAATTACAAATTAAAAATTATTTAACAATTAATTATAAACAAATACCAATAAATAAATTTACATATTTAATTAATTATAATTAAATTACTTCCTACACTATTCCCCTATAAACCCACAACCCGCTATAGAATTAAATTACGCAAAATTTAAATAACATTAAATTCATTAATTAAATTACATTGTAACATAAATAAACACTTTTAGCACATAAACTACACTATAAAAAATCGATATTATTAAAAGTTCAATATTTTTCTTAACCTATATTATGCACTTCGATATTTTGACTATCTATATTTTAAAATTCGATATTACATTACTTACCTTCAGAACGATATTTTTTATGTCTATATTCTGTCCATTCGGTATTCTGTCCAGCCTATATTTTGTACTCAATATTATGTCCAATTGATATTTTGTAATCGATATTTCGTCTGTTTACCATGTTGGTATCTAAGACACTTTAGTAGCATTACATGTGTGTGCCCTGAAAGTTCAAGCTCAGGCTGCTGAATGAATAAACTAAAAGATCACAGCTGTGTGGAGGGCTTTTGTGTGGAAGTACACAACGTCTGTCCAATGAAAACATGTACTCCTGGCTCCAAGCATGTGGGCAGAGCCAAAGCTCTTCTCTAGTGATGCTCACATAATTGTCTGGCGACAGCTATGCTGTCAGAATGCATGACGTTACAATGCATACATATACAACACATGCCTTTACAACACAGTTTTTACATCACAACATCCTTTACAACACATTCTTTTACATTGCATGCCATTACATTGCATTTTCAGAAACTACCTTTCCAATGCATTCCATTACATCGCAATATACCTTTACAACGCATACCATTACAATGCATACAATTACATCACATTTAAGGTAAGTGTTGGATAGTATAGAGGTAATAATTACTATTCTAACTCCAGTCATTGTAACAGTAGGGTAAGTGTTGGATAGTGTAGGGGTAAAAATTACTATTCTAACTCCAGTGAGTGCAACAGTAGGGTAAGTGTTGGATAGTGTAGGGGTACTATGCGTTGTAATGGTATGCGTTGTAATGACTTGCGATGTAATGCCTGCGTTGCAGTGACATGCATTGTAATGACATGCGTTGTAGTGACATGCAATGTAATGGCTGCATTGTAATGACATGTGATGTAAAGGATGTTGGATGTAATGACTGCGTTGTAAAGGTAGTGCGATGTAATGACTGCGTTGTAAAGGTTGTTTCCCATGCTGTCAAGCCAGACCATAAAAAAGACTATGAATAAAGAGCAGGAGACGCCTCCACTGGAGACATGGATCAGCTGTCCTGCCAAAAAGAATTATACCTCAACATTAGCAAAAATATCCCTCAAATCAGTTTAAATTAGTTCTCAAATATCAGCTTAAAGTATTTCGTATATTTCATATACATACCCGCTTGTCCTGAAATACCAATTTTCATTTTGTTATCAAATCTGAGCTTGTAATTGCCCGAAACCACTAATTTGCGCTCAGACGGTTACTTTTAATAAATATGCATATTTGCTTCCTAAATACTACTTTTCATGTTCTGAAAATATGTTTATTTTGTTCCCGATTATTATGCTGATATTGTCCTTATATCAATCAATCAATCAATCAGTGACACTTATAAAGCGCGCTACCTACCCGTAGGGTCTCAAGGCGCTGGGGGGGAGGGGGGGGAGGGGGAGGGTGGGGGTGCCGCTACTGCTCGAACAGCCAGGTCTTCAGCTTCTTCCTGAAGGAGAGGTGGTCTTGGGTCAGGCGCAGGTCTGGATCATGCTCACAAGAGCCCCCTTATATGGCAGCTATGGTGTGATGATTTGCCATGGTACTCGAATGACCAGCCTTTGATAGGGTGTGACCCGTCCCCCCAGGGCATCCACAGGTGCAAGGATCACAGGAGGGGGACAATGGATGGGACTCTCAGAGTGAACTGGAGTGTGACTGGGATTGGGCAGGTGGCAGGTGGCAGGTATCGGGGGTGGCATAAGGACTGGAAAGTGTGACAGGGATGATAGGGTGACAATGATTGGGGCTGTAAGAGTAACCTGGAGCGTGACAGGGATGGGAAGTGTGACAGGGATGGGAAGTGTGACAGAGATTGGAAGTGTGATAGGGATTAGAAGTGTGATAGGGTTTGTAATTGTTCATACTAGGCAATGAGTGTGACAGGGATAGGGAAGTGTGACAGGGATTGGGAAGTGTGAAAGGAATTGGAAGTGTGATAAGTGTGACAGGGATTGGAAGTGTGATAGGGATTGAAAGTGTGACAGGGATGGGAAGTGTGACATAAATAATACTTGTGATGGAAATTGGGAGTTTGATGGGGACTGGGAGTGTGACTAGAATTGGGAAGTGTAACAGGGACAGAAACTGAGACAGGGATGGAAACTGTGACAGACATTGGAAGTGTGACAGGGATTGGAAGTGTGATTGAGATTAGAAGTGTGATAGGGTTTGGAACTTTTCTTGGGCACTGGATGTGTGACAGGGATTAAAAGTGTGATAGTGATTGGAAGTGTGTCAGGGATTGGAAATTTGACTAGGATTGGGAAGTGTGACTGGGATGGAAAGTGTCACTAGGATGGAAAGTGTGATATTGGTTGGAGTTTGATGGGGATTGGGAGTGTGACTGGAATTAGGAAGTGTCACAGGGATTGGAAGGGTGATAGAGATTGGGAGAGTGACTGAGATTGAGAAGTGTGATAGATATTGGGAGTGTGATAGGGATCGGGAGTGTGATAGATATCAGAGTGTGATAGGGATAGGGAGTGTGACTGGAATTAGGAAATATGACTGGGATTAGAAGTGTGACAGGGTTTGGAAGTATGATAGGGATTAGAATTGTGACTGAGATTGGGATGTGTGACTGGGACGGAAAGTGTGATAGTGATTGGAGTGTGATTGGGATTGGGAGTGTGATTGGAATTAGGAAGTGTGACAGGGATTAGAAGTGTGATAGAGATTGGGAGAGTGACTGGGATTGGGAAGTGCGATAGATATTGGGAGTGTGATAGGGATTGGGAGTGTGACTGGAATTAGAAAGTGTGACAGGGATTAGAAGTATGACAGGGATAAGAAGTGTAATAGGGATTGGGAGTGTGAAAGGGATTAGAAGTGTGATAGGGTTTGGGAAAGTGACTGGGAATGGGAAGTGTGAGAGACTGAGAATGTGATAGAGAATGGAGTTTGATGGGGATTAGAAGTGTGACTGGAATTAGGAAGTGTCACAGGGATTGGACGTGTGATAGAGATTGGGAGAGTGATAGGGATCGGGAGTGTGATAGATATCAGAGTGTGATAGGGATAGGGAGTGTGACTGGAATTAGGAAATATGACAGGGATTAGACGTGTGACAGGTTTTAGAAGTGTGATAGTGATTAGAAGTGTGACTGAGATTGGGATGTGTGACTGGGATGGGAAGTGTGATAGTGATTGGAGTGTGATTGGGATTGGGAGTGTGATTGGAATTAGGAAGTATGACAGGGATTAGAAGTGTGATAGAGATTGGGAGAGTGACTGGGATTGGGAAGTGTGATAGATATTGGGAGTGTGATAGGGATTGGGAGTGTGACTGGAATTAGAAAGTGTGACAGGGATTAGAAGTGTGACAGGGATTAGAAATGTGATAGGGATTGGAAGCAAGGCTGGATTGGGAAGCAAAACCGGCCCCGGCAAAGTGCCCGGCCGCCCCCCCCCCCCTCCCCTCGGGGGTGTAGCAGGTGCCGCCGAGCTCTTTGACGTGGCCGGTTTACGGCCGATTTTGTTACAGTGCTGAGTTTGCAGCTATGCTGCAAAAACGGCCCTGTAACAAAAACGTCCCCTAGGGGCCCAGAACCGGCCCCCACCCGGGCGGCGCACCGGGGATTGCCCGGTGCTTGCTATAGCCAGTCCGGGCCTGATTGGAAGTGTGAAAGGGATTAGAAGTGTGATAGGGTTTGTGAAAGTGACTGGGAATGGGAAGTGTGATAGAGACTGAGAGTGTGATGGAGATTGGAGTTTAATGGGGATTGGGAGTGTGACTGGAATTAGAAAATGTGACTGGAATTAGAAAGTGTGACAGGGATTAGAAGTGTGACAGGGATTAGAAGTGTGATAGGGATTGGAAGTGTGAAAGGGATCGGGAGTGTGATAGATATCAGAGTGTGATAGGGATAGGGAGTGTGACTGGAATTAGGAAATATGACAGGGATTAGAAGTGTGACAGGTTTTAGAAGTGTGATAGGGATTAGAAGTGTGACTGAGATTGGGATGTGTGACTGGGATGGAAAGTGTGATAGTGATTGGAGTGTGATTGGGATTGGGAGTATGATTGGAATTAGGAATTGTGACAGGGATTAGAAGTGTGATAGAGATTGGGAGAGTGCCTGGGATTGGGAAGTGCGATAGATATTGGGAGTGTGATAGGGATTGGGAGTGGGACTGGAATTAGAAAGTTTGACAGGGATTAGAAGTGAGACAGGGATTAGAAATGTGATAGGGATTGAGAGTGTGAAAGGGATTATAAGTGTGATAGGGTTTGGGAAAGTGACTGGGAATGGAACGTGTGATAGAGACTGAGAGTGTGATAGAGATTGGAGTGTGATAGGGATAGGAAATTTGACAGGGATTAAAAGTGTGACAGGGATTAGAAGTGTGACAGGGATTAGAAGTGTGACAGGGATTAGAAGTGTGACAGGGATTAGATGTGTGATAGGGATTGAAAGTGTGGCTGTGTTTGGGAGTGTGTCTGGGATCGGGAGTGGGATAAAGATTGGAGTGTGATATGGATTGGGAGTGAGACTGGAATTAGGAAGTGTGACAGGGATTAGAAGTGTGACATGGATTAGAAGTGTGATAGGGATTGGAAGTGTGACTAGGATTGGGAAGTATGAATGGGATTGGGAAGTGTGATAGAGATTGGAGTGTGATAGGTGTTGGAAGTGAACTATGATAGGGATGGAAAGTGTGCCTGGGATTGGGCTGTGTTGCAGGGATGGGAAGTGTGACAGGGACGGGATGTGTAACATGGATTGGTAATGGAGCACAATCAGCAATTGTGAACTCAGCAAGAATGCTGAGGAAGGGTAAAATGGGATCAGGAGGTGTGACAGGGATAATAAGTGTGGGATGGACTGGAGCAATGACAGGGAGAATGAGTAAGTGATGGCAACTGGGAATTTAACAGGGCCTGGCAACGTGACCGGGATTGGGAGAGTGACAGAGATAGCCAGGACTCAGGGATTGGGTCGATGAAAGAGAACAGGAGTGTGACAGGGATGTGGCCAATGTTTGGGCTGTGATAGGGATTTAGGCTATGACCAGGAAAGGAAAAATTACTGGGATGAGGAGGGCGACAAGGAATGGGTGTAGCAGGGATTGGGAAGGTGACATGGAATAAGAGTGTGACAAAGATTGATACCACGGACAGCTAAAGGGATCAAGAGAGCAGATTGTTACACTCCACTACTCCACTCCTGATTCCGACACTAAACGGCACATTGAGATAGTGAATGAAGTCTGTAAGATGTGGTTGTATGACGGAACCACTCATGCCTTTTCTATGAATGCTTTTCCAACAAGGTCACTAGAATGAACGTGTCGTTATCACGTGTTGCTTTAGCACACAAGTGGTTGCAACGACTTGCCTTAGGGATGCGCTGGACTTTGGAGTAGTATAATTTACTTTCCAACTTCAGCCTGTGAAAGAGTAGGGAAGGCATTGGACTAAAAATCCAACAATGTGTTCCCTGAAGCAAGTTGTAGCAAATTGTGTGCTTAAGGACAGCGTGGTAATGACACGTTTGTTGTAGTGTCCCCGTTGTAAAGGCACTGCCTGGTTGTGACTGCATGGTAAAGGATGTTTCGCGTGAGACGTTGCCCTAATTTTACCATATTCACATGGTTACAAAAAAAGGTGGAGGATCATATAAAATATGAGATAACGTCTGCTCACTGTTTTCCTTCACCCATCAGTCCTGAATATCATCCTCTGACTTTCTCTACCCTAATCTTCCTTCCCCACCCATAGGTGTCACTGCTCACTTGCCCCCTCATCCTTGCTTTCCTCTCCCTCCTCATCGTTGTCTTCTTTTAATGCTCACCATCCTTTTTACCCTCTTCAAGTTCACCTCATGTTGCTCTTCTTTTGTCCACCAAATTCTCATTTTGTCTCTCTGAATGCAGGCACGGCCGGTAGTAGGTGTAACTGCAGGGCGGTGACGTAGGAAGGGGGAGGGGCAGGGTGGGGGGTTGTAATGTATGGATTACAGACTATAACAGGTAAGTAAACATATAAATAAATAAATACTCACCTGTTATAGTCCGTAATCCATACATTACAACCCCCCACCCTGCAGTTACACCTACTACCGGCCGTGCCTGTTTGAATGCGATTCCCCCATAGCATCGAAATAATATGTCTTTGTAGACAGTTCTTACTACTACTGCTGTGCCATTTTGTATCACCGTAAATGACAGATTTCACTATGAATGGTTCTAAATGTTTTAATCCTAGCAGGATGAGAGGCTAAGTAGGCCCTTCTGATTTGAGTTGGGGACATTCTTGTTGCAAACATATTTCAGCAGCCAGTGCTTCACACCCTCCTTTATTACTTTTGGAACTGATGCATAGTCTTATTCACAAGAGAGCCAATGAAATTAGAGGACACAGTTGTTGGCTGATCTACCAAACATAGGGTTGCCCCTCTCTGCAGATCCTCCTGAGCCCAACATCTAAGAGTGAGTATCCAATGAATGCTGATGGGGGTCATTCATGTGAGATCATGCTTCTTCAGTCTTTAGAGTGTGCATCTAAGCCTCTTTTGGTGACCCTGGCATGTGCTGGCATGTGTCAATATAGTAAAAAAACTCACATTAAAGACCCCTGGGAGACCCACAGCTGATGGTGACTTGTCAAATCTCTGTGGCAAATGAGACGCAAAGGCTGAGTCTATTGGGCCTCCTGGGTTCATTGTGCAGGGAGAAGGGTCCAGTGGTTGGTATTCTGTATTGAGTTTAAGCTTCTATTCCTTCATGTTGACGCATATTCTCATCTTCCACGGTTGATTGGCTTTATGGGTGAACACTATGAGGACCACCTGGGGACAGTCCCAAGCACTCTCAAAACAACCATCTTTCAGCTTTATTAGCTTGTACATTAGAAAAACAATTCCTCAATGTCTTCAATTCTATAGCGGGACCAGCAGCCCCCCACCCATATAGTGCCTTGAGACCCTAGCATGTGAATAGTCTCGCTTTACAAGCCCCTGATTGATTGATTGATTGAATGTCTTAGTGCCACAGGGTGAACGTCAGGGGTCAAGCCCATTTGCCTTTGATAGTTCCTGAAACACCCAAACTCCAAGGACATGGTGTCCTTCAGGGACTCCTTAATTTTGCAGTGGCTCAGGAGTGCCAGAAGAATGCCACAAATTGTTTCTTTGACATAGATGCTGGTGGGGGAGTCTGGACCTCCCTGCCCTGTGGCACTTGTTGAGATTTAGTAGCTGGCCAACACAAATATCTTCACATCAGTCATAGTCCGAGGAAGCCAGGGTTTCAGCTGCCTCTTTCAGGGGAACATTAACTGTCATCACAGGGGCGTTATGGGTGGTCCATAGATGGACACCTGGCACTGGGGGACGATCTGGCAGGGTTTCTTGCCTATCTATGACCAATGAGATGACATTAACCTCCATGTTTGCTTCTTCATCGAACTCTGTGGGCGCATGACTCCCTCGACCTAACAAGTCAAGCTGCCACCCGTTGTCCAATGGACTGCCAGCTGCTCCCGCCTTCTCCTGAGCAGCCGTTTTGAGAGTAGTACTGCTATGATATTGTTTTAAGCAATGCAAAAAACAGTTTGTGACTTGGGCCCTTAATGTTCCATATATATTTGGGGCCTTATTTATCAAGGGATTGAGATGCCCTTGCATCATGCAGGGTGTCTCGAGGGCAACACAATCCCTAAGTCACATTTACCAAGCAACACTGGGCCACCTTGCATGGCCTTGCATGGCTTGATAAATCCAGAGTAACGCAACTTAGCGCAAGTCACGGCCTTGCATTATCTGCCCCTGGGTGACGTTCCATAGGTTGAGCGTGGGTGTTCCCACTCTTCCAAGAAATACCTTTATTTATTCTTCTTGTTTCCCCTTTCTATATGTGCTGCATTTCGCAGCACACATAGAGGAAAAAAGCCTCAGAGGGTTGTTTTTGTGCAGGAAGGTATGCCTCCTGCACATAAATCGATCATACGTATGAAGCAGGCACCCTTGCACCATGGCGCCTGTGTTTTGACGCTAGGCAGCACTTTGTGCGCCAGTGCAGGCAGAGAGCAGGACTGTGATATATGTTGGTATATATGGCGCATTCCTGCTCTCTCTCTTTCACGCAGGGCAACAAGTTGTCTTGCTGAGTTGCGTTGAGTGAAACATCGATCAATCTGGCCGCAGTGCTTGTCACAGGTACAATTACAACACTGTCTCTCATGTAAATGCCCATTCTTACCTTTAACAGGTTTAACAGGTATGACTGCCATCCTCTCACTGCGGCACTTCAAAATAAGTGGCCAATTTACTAATTAATTGGGCATTCATGATAGCAGCGTTATTAATCGCAGTAAATTCATTTGTTAATGATGCGGATACCAGGGGGAGTCCATTAACATTTAACAATTCATTATCGCTGCATTATTATTTAGCATTATTTTTATTACCGCCACATATCTGGTTCAGCAGCCGGGAACACAGACACCAGGTTATGTATTGTGCCTATGCAAACAGTGCTGTAACCTGGGCATCCCATTGCCAATGGCGCAGGACGAAAGGAAATAGTAAACATTGAGGGGCAATGGGGCCCTTCAGATACATCAGAGCATTTTGACAATGGACAAATATTCAGCCAAGCTGGGATTTCTCCTCTTTGTGCTTTGGGGTCTTTGAAAATTCACTGGTCATGTGAAGAGAGAAGGTGCACCAATGAAATATGCAAATATTTTTTAGGTGTGCCAGGCAAGCCTTACCCTCCCCTGCAGAGGTGGCTTTAGCGCCATGATACCCGGTGCAGCCATGTTTGTTGATGCCCCCCCCCCCCCCCCCCCCCCAATGACCACCTCCGCAACGGATTCCATCAATGCCCCCCTTTAACAGTGTACCGCAAGTCTTCATAACCACTCTCTCTTGGAAGCATTTAATTAGTGTTATAGCTCCACTCATACCAGTGATGGGTGTCAGGACACTTTACATCACACACACATTACACAAAGACAATGAATCATACCTGTGTGTATCATTGTACATGTTGCATAAGATAGAGGACTACAATGTGAAGGAATGACATGTCATCTATACTGGTAGACAGTATAGTTTAAGAGTGCTTGGTCTGAGGAAGCATAAACTCAGAATTTAAAATGTACCACCATGTTTGGTTTTTTTTCTTTAATAATAAGAATGAATTTCTATCCAAAAGAACCCTTTTTGCAACATTAGGATAATGAGAAACTGGGGAACAAAACCTAACACTCTCATCTATACCTTGCAGTTTGCATGCAGCCCTTTGATGACGGTTCATTGGATTTTAACTTATTAACTGCAAGTAATAAAAGGAACCCTCTGACAAATGCAGTGACCCACTGACCTATTTACACAATATGCACTTTGTGATCTGCATGGTTCCCCTTCTTTGCAATAGGCATATAAACCCTCTGCACTCACTTATGATGAGTCAGAACGTCCACTAGACAAAACTCTGATCTCTCTCCAGGAAGAACATTAATCACCGGAGTTATCTTAACATTTTTATTGTTGCCTGAAAATTGCTGGAGGCATGGAACACTCCAGCAGCTGCTTTTAAAACCCAAATAAACTTGTAAACCTGGCGCTCACACCCAAAGTTAGGGTAAAGTCAGCGCCCGGTGCGGTGGCACAGGACGGTCCGCCCTAGAGCCGGCCCTGCTCCCCATGGATTATTGGAGCTTCCCCTACCCATCAATTCTATGAGAAGGAAGACAGAAAACGTGGATTTTTCAGTGTAGTTTCCCTACAACATTGTCTGAACAGCTGTATTACAGGCAGTTAAAAAGCATCAATTTCACATGACAAAGTATCTAAACATTCTCAGTAATATAACTAACTTGACATGGGTAGGGGGGAAAATGAAAAGCTAAACAATCACGTCTGTAGACAACAGTGCTAAAAAAAATCCTACAATAACACCACTGCTCAGTTACTTAGGGGCCGAGTCACAAAAGTATATTTGAGTTCAGGAAGGAGTGCTACAGGAATACTCTAACGCATTCTTACGGGTCTTTTTGAATCACCCCGAAACATCCAGCTACCTATTAGTAAAAGTACTGGTAAAGTAAGGTAAAAGTACTAGTATTAGTAAAAGTACACAAGGGCACAGTCCTTTCCATTTGTACTAACTGTAAATGAAAATGTCCTGAATATCCATATTTTATTTATATTTTTGATGTTTTAGGGTTCATTCACAATGGCATTTAGGAATACTCAAAAGAGTACTACGGTGAACCAGTGAGTATCAGCCCGTGGTTCGGCCATTATTCGCCTTCCTCAATGGGTCAAAGTTGCTGTCAAAACTGGAACATTCAGTTTTACAATTTCTATTAACATTTACTCAGCTCCTCTGGGGTGCTCTCTCTCCTTCTACTCACAAACTCCTTTGAATACTGGACACTGATAACTATGTAATCTAGAGAAGAACATATCATCTAGAATTTATTTTGGAGAGCAAAAGCTGCTCACCTGGACTTTGCTGCGGTCAATAACTGCCGGGCAGTGGCAACCCCCTCGGAGATCATTGCTAAATTAATACTCTAAAGAAGACCCCTGTGACAATTCACTTTTTAGTGGGCACAATACTAGAGGATACAATTACTTGCAATTGAAGGTAAAAGTCACACATTCAGACTCCTGGCCATATTACCAGCTACCAATAGTGGCCTTTATTTAGTGTAGCTTTAGGCAGGTGTTCACGTGACTAAAGGTGATGCAAAACAAAGCGTCAATTTACTAATCATTTTTATTTGGCAAATTGCACGCTCACCCGACGTATTTATTTATTTATTTAGGCTCTTCTATAGCTCAGGAAATGTGGAGAAGTGTGGCTCACTGGTTAGAGCAGGCAGACCCTGAAGCAGAGGTCAGACCCGGGACCAGGGTTCAATTCCCGATGCGGCAGGGTCTTGAGCTCAAATGTCCACGGACTCGATAATTCTCGTTTCGGTGCCTGACCTAATCATGGGTTCACACTCTGCAACTCTGGGCATTAGGCTTGCTTAATCTCCACAACGGCCCCCCTGCGGCGGGATGCCTGGCTTTCACCTTGGGGATGCCCTGTAGGGGCTATCTCACAGGGAAAAGCCAGGACGGGTTCCCAAGGCAAGTGCTTAGAGACCCCTGGGTGATAAGCGCTATATAAATCCAATATACAATAGAATACCCCCGAAGAGGTATCTCCGCGCTTTTGTTCTTTCCGAGTGCTGAGCCAGACAGAGACATCTGTATAGCATTGGTGAGAGGCTACTAGATAGAGAATAGGTGCGTCTTCAGGCATTTCCTGAATGCAGGCAGATTAGAGTTTAGCCTAAGAGTGGGAGGCAGGGAGTTCCAGAGAGTGGGGCCTTTGTATGATAAGGCTCGGCCTCCCCGTCTCTCTCTTTAATCCTTGGTATCTGGAGCAAGGCTTGATTTTTGGAGCGCAGGGTTCGACCTGGCTCATAAGGTTTAAAGATTTCCGTTAGGTACCTGGGGCCAACTCCGAACAAGCATTTATGGATGATGCAGCATATCTTAAATTTCACTCTCTGGCGAATGGGTAGCCAGTGTAGCTTATTTAACAGAGGATGAGAGGGAGATCTGGCTGGAGCATTTAAAATCAGCCTAGCAGCCGTGGTCTGGGCTACTTGTAGCCTGCCTAGCTGTTCCTCGTTAGCGGAGATGAGCAGCCCATTGCAGTAATCCAGCCTACTGATTACTAGGGTCTGCACTAGTGTTTTTCTGTGATGGTCTGCTAAGTAGGGGAAGACTCTCCTCAATAGGCCAGTCACCCTCAGGCAGGTTCCTGTAACCTGTGTGGCATGATCTTTGAGTACCAAGTACTGGTCAAGCTTAACACCTAGGTTTTTTACAGTTTCTTTTGGGCATGGGGCCGTACCTAATTCAGGAGGCCACCACTCAGGTGACCAGAGGAGTGGGGCATCTCCAAAGAGCATGACCTCCGTTTTGCCTACATTACACTGCAGGCAGATGGAGGTCATCCATCCGGCTATCGCTCTCATTCCTGCAGCAAAAGTGCTTTTTACTGCTGGTGTCATGTTCTGGAAATGGAATAATAGCTGGGTGTCATCAGCGTAAGATATTGGTGTGAACCCGTGTTCTCTCACAATTTTCGCATGGGGGGCCACATACACATTGAACAATGTGGGGCTTAGGCATGAGCCCTGTGGAACCCCCTTTTTGAGTTCCCTAAAGATGGAGGAATGGGAGCCCAATCGAACACTTTGTGAGCGACCGGATATAAAGCTTTTTAACCATGATAGGGCCATTCCGTCGACCCCTACCCCCTCCAGACGGCTGACGTATGATTTAGTGAATAAGGGACAGAGACTCACCGCAAGAGGCTGTAAAGGTTAAATAGATGCCTGTACAATGTCAGTGAAACAGGCCTAAAAAATCTGGGAGTACTGTGGACAGCCTCGCAGTCCTGACCGCTTGAAAATCTTTCAAGGATTAAAACTGATGGTCCGCCTGCTCTATTAAGAGTCAGGCAGACCGGAATCAAAATTAAGGGGCATATTTATAATAACTGGCTCATCCATGCATATCAGCAGGGATGCGCCAGTTATTGTGCGCCACAGCTACGCCATCTAAATGCGGCACACCATGGGGCAAAAACGGCACTGATGCGTGACGCATCTGTGCCGTAAAAGTGGCGCATTGCTGGAGTTGCATCGCAAGCGCGATGCAGCTCCACCAATGCTCAGGGGGGCCCTATCTGTCCAATGCTGCGTCAATCCTTACGCCTGCTTCAAGCAGGCGCAGGGTTTTGACGCAAGCATGGGCCTAAAAGTGACTGGGTGAAATCTTGTCGATTTCACTCAGCCACTTTTAGGAGGCGTTCCTGCACCGGAAAGCCCCCCCTGCGTAGGAACGCATACATGTGGCGCAGGGCTTTACAACGTGACGCATCTCCCAGATGCGTCACGTTGTAAGTACCCCGCACCATGGCGCAGGATTTGCGCCGCCGCTGCGCCACAAAAGTGATGCAACTGTGGCGTAAATGAGGCGCAAGGGGCTTGTAAATCTGCCCCAATTAACTTACCTTCAGCCGCATCGCGCTCTTCTGCTCCTCTGCAATTAGGCTCCCAGAATCCCTTGCGACCAAGTCTGACGCTGGTGTCACAGATTGGCCTGAGCACCCTTGATTTGAGCTCCCGGTAGCGCAGTTTGGGTTGGAGACAGCTTCAGTGCGCATGCAGGTTTGACCATCCTGAGAGGGCCAGCCACACTCAAATATGCAGTGAAGGCAGTGCACCTACCACTCCCCTCAGTGTCTGACCCCATACTCAAGACTCGAGTCAGCACACTTAGAAGAAAAATATGGTCCCTTTCCCCCATCCAAAGTGCTGCCATTAGGCTGACAGATTCTTTGGCTCTGCGCCCACTTCTGTAATATGGCGGAGACGCAGATGCAAAGGGATTTCCTCATTTGCATTGGGCCACACCCCCATGCAAATGAGGGAATGCCCTCTAATGATAGTGCTGGTGGCGCTTTATGTGCACCAGTGTTATCATTTTTACAGAGGGGGACGCATAAGCGTCTACAGCTCCTTTTGTAATATCAAAGTGCCCCGCGTGCCAGCAAAGAAGGCACAAATGCCCGATGCGCCCCGGCACTCTTCTGTAATACGGCCACAGAAGTTCAGGAGGACGTCAATGAGCAGTAAAGATGTTTTTACGTTTTGTTTCATCTTGTCACATTTTCTGTGCGTTTGAAAACAGAGGTTAAATGTCAGGCTATGTCTTCTGACAAACTGCTGCTTATTCTTTTAACATGGAGATTGGTGTTTACTTTTCTTGCTCAGACTGAAATGTTAAAGGACCTTGTAAAGTGAACTATCTGACAGTCTTTCTGGGCCTTAGGGAATGTGAAAGGAAAGGATGTAGGACAACAGTTTTCTCCTAACACCCAATGTTTAAATCCTTTAAAATAAATGTACACATATTTCAAAAAATACCAGCAATTACTACAGGACAATTGAGGTACTTTTTTTATAAGTCTAATGTGTGCTGGAAAGTAAACTTTTAATAGGATCAAAACAAGACACAGTAATTGGTGATGTGCGAATATTAAATATTTGTTGAAAGCAATTTCCACAGACTATTGCTTGTGTGCTACATAGGTATATCAGTGCAACTGCATGCCAGTGCACATTTTGTGGCCATTTCAATTAAAATTGTGCTGCCTGTAAATGACAGTGTGCTACCACACAACACTTTAGTAATATATTTGTGACAATGTGCTCCAATGTGCACAAATGGCTACATACCACACCCTTACCACTCATCCGTTGAATGGGTGCGGTTCGTTTGCTGAGATTTTTCACAGTCCCTATGACTTCAGTGATGTAAAACTGATGGCAGCACCCCCACTCTGTAAATTGTTCCAGCGCCATACATGCCAACCCTCCAGATTTAGGCTGGAGACTACTGATTTCAAGGCTAATCTCCCGCCTCCTGATTCCTGCACTTTAAAACCCGACTCCTCGGCGGGCTTCAGAAAGCAGGAACTGGTCTTGTGTGACTCGGATTATGCACTGCGAGTAGCTGCTCCTCCAAGCAAGTGCACAACATTTTTGTCAAGCTCGCTCTGTCTGCCATAGCGATTTCTCTGTGCTCCTGACAGGTATGGAAAAAACGTATATATTTGTATTTCTAATATCCGTTCCTGCAGCAGCACACTTGCAAGTCCCATACACGCCAATAGACCTGATCCAGCTGCAATATAAGTCAATGGGAGAAATACATTCTCACGATTATTTCTTTCAAATGTTCCTCTTTCCTCTTCCAAAACGTTGGCACGTATGCAGCCCCACAGGCCCACACTCCTGAACAGGGAGTGCTTTGTAGTTGCCCTTCACCCTGAGCTGACCGGCAGATGGGACAACATGATCCTTGAATTCATCTTCAGACAGATACATGCATGCATGCCATTACTGGCGTGTTCTACGACGCGTTAAGAGGCCCTCCGAGATATGCTGGTGGTAGACCGTGGTTAGCTGCGGATCAATAGCCGCATTAAATAAGACGCAGGTCTGTGATTCATGCGGCTTGAAACGCTGCAGATGAACTCGGCATCCTGGGCAGACCCTTTCTACTGGTCATTATACCGGGCTGAGTACATGACCCTCATGTTTATCATCCCACCACTGCCGCGTACAGACACTCCACCATTAAACAGCTACACCTCATCCGTGTCTGCATCTACGCCTTGGTTTCGCTTCCTGGAATCAGCATTTCTCAAGCCAATAAGTGGCCACATTGATCAGGAAGCATGTCTGACCCTCTGCTCCCACCAGTCTTGCTTACTGTCCCTGAGCGAGAAACTTCCAGAAGATCTTTAAACAGTGGTGTCCAACATCGGTCAAAGAGGGCTGAATCTAAACTAGATTTTCAGGACAACCATTAATTATGTAATGGATTTTCTATTATGTCCATTGTATGTGCATTTATCACAAGTCCCCGAAACCAGTGGCATCCCTATAAGTGTTTTAGGGGGCGCATAATAGGCAACAGATTAAACTGGTGGGGCTACCTGTAAAGTAAGGATAACAGGAGAGCGAAAGAGAGAGAGAGAGAGAGAGAGAGAGAGAGAGTTTGTGTGTTTGTATGTTGCTTGAATCTTTGAATGTGTGTCTAGATCCTTTGCCTATATATGCAAATATTGATACATATATAAACATAAACGTAGAAAGTCAGATTTAAAACATTTTAAGCAAACTTGTAGGCTCGTTCATTTGCACAAATGTTGATAGACAAATAAATGGGGCTTTTGTATTTTTTTCTGTGCTGCTTCTAGGCACATTTAAACATTTACGCCCACATGCATCATTGTTGCCATTTGCGATTTCTTAATTGCGAAAATTAAGGAATCGCAATTAAAAAATCGCCAAAGGCTATGCACTAAGAAATCACAATTTTTTTTGCGATTTCTTAAAAATCCTTAATTGCGATTCACAATTTGCGAATCGCAATTAAGGAATCCCTTCCCATTGATTCCTATGGGCCTAGAGGCCCATAGGAATGAATGGGAAGTCATTTTCAATGTGTGATTAGCAATTTGCGAATCGCAAATTGAAAATGCAATTTCAAGGGTGCAGGAGGGAGTCCAAAGGACCCCCCCCTGCACCCCTGAAATATAACTTTAAGTGCATTTTTCACACACACATGCCCCAAGGGCATGTGTGTGTGTAAAATGAAACTTTCAAAAATGCACTTTTGTACATTTTTGAAAGTTTTCGCAAATTACCATGAAGGTCAACTTCATGGTAATTTACCCCTCCTTATTTGCGAATTCGCAAATTTAAAATGTTCATGCATTGCATTTAAGAAATCTCAAATTGCGATTTCTTAAATGCAATCGCAATTTTAGAAATCGCAACATGATTGCGATTTCTAAAATTGCGAAAAACATGATGCATCCCAATTTTGTCAATTGCATTCCCAAACGGCCGAAAATTGCGATTCGCACCGTTTGCGAATGCAATTGACAATGATGCATGTGCCCGATAGGCTTTTTTCTTATTTTTCTCCACAGGGAAATTCTTTTACAAGTAGAGATTTTCCCAGTGTATTTTGAGGTTCTCACATCTTATCCATTCACTAGTAAAACAGTATTTTAGTAGTACCCCATGACTGTTTTCAAAAACGAAATGGTAAGGTGGAATGTTTGTGAAAAACTTTCGGGTTTGAAGTTTTTCCATGAATTACACATGGCCTCCAATGATACTCTTTTCCCACTCCCAATCTACCACACTGGGGCAGTTTCCAGCAGTACCTTTGCAATCCTATAAACCTCATTCTACTACTCTCTCTACTGCACAACCCTATTTCTTACCCTATACCTCTTTCAATATATCCTCTACCTCCGTTCTCTGACTCATCCCAAATCCCATTCCACTTCTGCAATCCCCAAAAAACACCATGTTAGACTCTTTCCTCCTCTACCCCTCCTTGCATCATCTCAAACCTCTTTTACTATTCAGATCTCCCAAACAAGCCTCTCTAAACCCTTTCCTCCGACTCTTCCCCTCCCCTCCACTCATCCCAAATCTTCTCCTGCTGCTACGATCTCCAAATAAACACTCTCTACCCCCTTCCCTCTCATATCGCTCCACTATCCTTTTCAATCCAACTAACAGACTCACATGTCCACCGCTCAAATTATTTTCATATTTCCCTATACTAATTCCCCACTAATCCTGTTTGGGTTCCGGAGTAGCGTGCTACCTGCCTAAAAGTGCTTTAACCACCTCTTCAGGAGTAGCAAGCACTATATAAATGCAAACCTTTCCCTCTTCTATCCCTCCACTATCTTTTTTCAATCCAAATAACAAACTCACTCTTTGGGTTCCGGAGTAGCGTAGTAATCACCTAAAAGCGCCTCGATTTATCGTCAAGGGTAGTAAGCCATATACAGATGCAATTACAATATCAATTACACCACCTGCCAATTCTGGATAAGTTCCTGGGGCACCAATACTTTTATATTCTACGTTATACGTAGACAGTGGTGTTTGCCGCCCGTGGCGATCCTAGCCTTTGCCGTCCGCGGATGCAGTAAGAACGGGGGGGTTAGGCCACCGCCCCCTACGCTCCCCCCTTGCTACGCCACTGTACCTAGAGTCTCGGGGTGTACTGGAACTATAACAATTGTATTTTATTCATCCAGCCAGATTCTAAGCCTCTTACATTTTTAACATTTGTGTCCGTTCTCTATAAGGAGAGGGTGTCTGTATTCCTCATTTAGTCAAATGAAAATCCACTTCATATGAGCGACCGTGCAAAAAGCGGTGACTTTCGCCTCTAAAAATAATATATATTCTCAAGTACTGAAACAATACATAACATGGCAGGCATGATGGTTGTAAGACCTCTATCAAGATTGAGGTAAATCATACACTTTACATGGCTTTTCTTGTGATCAGAAAAAACATATTCATACTTATCTATACATACTAGAAACACTGGCATGTTATGCCATCTGGCATGTACATAATACCGTACTCTCAGCTAGGGCGATATTAATCACCAAAAACACAATAAAACCCTGACTTGTGATGGGTCGTAGACCACATTTTGACTGATTTATATGAACTGACAAGTTGATGCCAGATTCCACTCAGGCATTCCTTAGGGTCTTGATAGTTCTTATTGTAGATACGTCTGTCCAGTGCTGCAACCCCTCCTGAGCCCATCTTACTGGGAAGACTGTGGAGGATTTTTATTATGTTGTGGTGTAGAGACACTAACCAGAGTGAGGCTTATGCCTTCCTCCCACTGGAGCCCCACTCCCACTGGAGGGTGGCATAATAGGTGGTGTACCCACCCAAAGGAAGGGACCCATTGGTCGGAACCTGTACCTACCTCTAACACCCCCAAATTTAGTATTTAGAGGCAACCCTGAACCTTGCCTCCCCAGACAAGAAGAAACAAGAAGAAGGTCGGAAGAGTCGTGCTGAAGAAGAAGAGGAGGACACCAACTGACTTGGCCCCAGCACTACCGGCCTTTCCCCGAAATCGACTTGCTACAGCAACATCCCGGTGTATCCTGCAGCCAGCAGCTCCCAAGAACCTGACGTCGCGCCCGGCCTTCCCAAACCAGACTTTGTCTCCCGTTAGGTAAATCATTACCGCCAGTAATAGGCATATATATCTGGTGTGAGCAATTGGGGAGAGATTCTCGCCTATTTAAAGTCAGGCAGACCTGCAGTGGCGGGTAAGGTTGTAGCACGGTCTCCCCACAGCGCCTGCTGTGCCGTCAAACCTAAAGTGAGGCCAGATACAGCAGTAAACAAAAGAAGGTTTTACCTTTACACACTTGACCTAAAATGAAACTTAAGTGGTGCACAAATTAATCTGGTGCCATGGATCTGAAAGGTGGGGGGGTGATGGAGAGTATATGGGATGAACTGATGTGGTGGATATTGGGAGCATGGAAAGGGAGCAGTGGGGATTGGAGGAGAAAAATGTTAGGGAGAGGATATTGGAGAGGCAAACCAAGTCAAGGCAACCCAAGGGAAGGAAGAATATGGTAGGGTAGGTAAAAGGAAGGTGAGGAAGGATGGAAAAGAAAGAGGGTGGTGAGGTTGGAGCTTGAAATAGAGAAAGAGAGGAAAACATAAAAAATGAAGAAGGTAAAAACTGAAGGACAGTCGAAAAAAGTAGTGTAATAAAAGATTAAACTTGAAACTAACGTTGAACCAATGTGAGGGTAATAAGATAATTAAAGAAACGACCGTACAAATGTAAAAGAAAGTCAGAAATAATGCAAAAAATACATGAGAGTCTCGATAAAAAGATAACGTGAAATGAAAAAAAAATTCAAAACAATGCAACCAGAGACGAAAAGCAAACACCAGAGGAGTGGGAGGAAAAGAGCCTCTCTTGGAATAACAGAGCGGGAGAGATGATGTCACTCGGCGCGTGGGCGCCTCCCTCGGCCTGCAGCACGTGGCAGGCATTGCGGGTGGATTTGGGCGCGAAGCCACAAGACCATCGAGCCGACCCTGAGGGGACGTTGTCTGGATGGTTCTTAGATTGGTTTTATCTGCGAAGCAAACCGTTTGATTATCCGAGGCAGAGACAGTCACACGCAATGGCGGCTCCGACGCCCCCTCTTCCCCCCTCCCTCGCTCTCTTCATCTTGAGGTGCTGAGGCCCGCGCGAGCATTAATCTCCCCTCTTATCAACTTTCCATTCGGTTGCCGTTAAAAACAAGAGAGCGGGGGGTACCGAGGCCAACCCATTACCCTTAACAGCAAGACATATTATCCTCGACAGATAACTGTCTCTCTGGTGCTGTTTCCGTCTGTCTATTGATCCGCCGGCAGTTGAACTGAAGACACGTGGGAACCACTTCCGCAGACATGGCGGAGTCTCGACACGGCACGTCGAAGGCGTGAGGCTGCGAAAGTTCAACATCACAACAACTAGGGTTGCCACCTACCCAGCAGCTTGGAATGGAAAAATAAAAGTGCAGGTACTCTGTACCAGAGTACCTGCTTGTTTCTGAGAAGTGCAGGTACTCTACAATTAAAAGTATTGCATTTCTCTTGAGAAGTGCTGGTACTCTCTTCCTCAAAATAAAAAAGTGCTGGTACTCAGTACCAGAGTACCTGCTTGTTTCTGAAAAATACAGGTACTCTACAATTAAAAGTAATGCATTTCTCTTGAGAAGTGCTGGTACTTTCTTCCTCAAATTAAAAAAGTGCTGGTACTCAGTACCAGAGTACCTGCTTGTTTCTGAAAAGTACAGGTACTCTACAATTAAAAGTATTGCATTTCTCTTGAGAAGTGCCTGTACTCTCCTCCTCAAAATAAAAAAGTGCTGGTACACTCTACCAGAGTACCTGCTTGTTTCTGAAAAGTGCGGGTACTCTACAATTAAAAATATTGTGTTTCTCTTGAGAAGTGCCTGTAGTCTCCTCCTCAAAATAAAAAAGTGCTGGTACTCCGTACCGGACAGTACCGGCCCATTTAACGCACTGCACCTACCCTGGTAAAAAATACCGGCCATCGGCTCACGTTTCAAAATTCTGTGCTTTATAGGTAAAACTTTATATGGAAGCACATTGTCCATAGAGCAAGGGCCTACTCATGCGGCATGGCAGGAAATGAGATGCTCCTCAAAATTGCTCATTATTGGTACTACACCCAGCGCAGGTGGCTCGATGGAAGGTGGGTGATGACCCCTTTGCTGGTGGGTTTGCAGACAGGAAGGCACTCTGACCCACTTACTGTGGGACTGCCCTAAAATTCAGTCTTTCTGGACAACGGTCATGTCTGAGATGAATACCATCTATGAGACAGACTTACCCAGATTCCCAAGCTACTTGCTATTGGGGCTACCTGACGCTTTGACCTACCCTCTTAGATCTTGCCGTGGGAAAGCTATTACTTTGGCGCTGGGCGCAGCTAAACAGCTCCTTTTATCCCGTTGGGGCAGTGACATAACCCCAACCCGACTGGATTAGCTATATAAAATATGGGACCTTGTAGGTATGGAGAAACTCACCGCCAGTGTAACACACAATCTTCCACGCTTTGATAAAACTTGGGGCTCCACATAAAAATTTGTAGCAACTGAATTTGTTGAATTGTCATTTCCAAAATACTTATGGGTACTTTCCCTCACTAGGGCATTACAAACGGCTGAGTAATTCCTTTGGGTAGGCTACACGGTTGCTGGTCTAACACACCCACACTGGGTCCTGGGACTCTCTTTCTCGGCAGTAGAATGCTTTCGTCCCAATCTTCTGCTATACCTTTCCCTCCTCTTCTCTGTTGAGTTTATCACCATTGAAATGGTTGCTATTCCCCACCGGCCTTTGGATGTAGGTGGCAGCTGTTGTTATTAAGATATAAAACTCAATAAAAAGAATTTGAATCATAAGATAACGAAAAACACAATGACCCCCCTTGCCGTAAGAGTTTTCTCCTATGGTGTGGGAGTCATTTTACAGTTTTCTTTTACCTGGTGGTGGTGCAGAGTGAAAACTGGTCATTTGTCCTCCCCCTCTAAATAGGGTGGATGGACAACAGACCAAACATCTGACAGCACTTACCTTGTGGAGCTGCCGCAGGTGTATGTCAGTGGCAGCGGCAGAGTAGCCTCGGCCACTGACATACTCACGGTCCGCCCGGCCTTACTTTGGCAGCCAGGGTGCTCAGTCGCTGTTGCCTATTTGCCAAACTATATATTGGGTCCAAAACTTTTATCTTAAAAATTGGGAGTCCCCTGCCTAAATCAGGTATATTAGCTTGTATATTAGTTCAACCATCAGCTGTAGTGCCTGTTGACTTAATGAGATCAGTAGAGATTATATTTTCATGTTTGATACACCACAGATGGTACATGTAAATGTAAATGTAAATGTGATGGACTTTATAAAGCGCACAGCTGCCCGTAAGCGTCCCGGCGCTTGCTTAGGGAACCCGTCCTGGTATTCCCCTGTGAGAAACCACAGCAGGGTGTCCACAAGGTGAAAGCCAGGCATCCCGCCTGTATGTATGCAACAGGAGCTGATAGAAGATCGCGCTGTACTCCCTTGAAGCCTGTAGCGCTCAGTTGGTATTCACAGCTGGAAGTCAGAGAGAGTTTGGATGACAGCAAGAGTGTGGCGTGGAAACAAAGCCACCTCAAATTCAGACCAGAAGAAAGGATACATCTCATATATGGTAAGACTTACTGCCACGTTGCTGTTCGTGAGTCAGAGCATGTAGGGTCGGCAAGGCTGTTTCAAGGAGCCTCCTGTGAAGTGGACAGGCTGGGAGAATACCATCCGCACATCCTGTGCCTACAGGTATGTCCAGTGCCGGTGGTCCTCCCAACACTTACAGCTCTCTACTGATGTGAACATCTGGGTGTTTGGTCCCTGTACTCCTGAGGAAAGGTTTGGAACAACCCCTTCCTGATGAGCTTTAATTCCTCCTGAGAGAAGCTGGGAGCCCGCTCTTCTTTCTCCTCAGTCATTTTGTGGTCTTCTGATCAAAAGGAGCAGTAGGTTGGAGGAGAATTCTATTGCAGTCCTCAGATTGCTCAGGAATGACACACTTCCTGTTCCTGTTAGTAACTTCCTGTTTGCAGCGGTTGGCAGAAAACATAGGTCTCTGATACGCAGTTCTCCACCACTTCTGAGATCTGAAGGCCAACCATCAAGAGGGGTGAGATTGAAGGGTTTTGGGTCAAAACGTGCACAACTCTGTTATCGCAAAAGGGACACCGAGAATGGCCAAGAACGAGATGGTGCTACAAGATGTCACACCTTGTAAAAGACACCGGTCTTCCAGGGGTGGGACTGACACCAAGTAAATGTGCTTTAAGGGGCCCACACCCATTGACAAGACCAAGACAGGAGACTCACACCTCATGAGTCTGACTGTCCTCCAAGATTTGAGACTGGTACTTAGACAGGACAATGAGGCATACTTTGCACCATAGTATGAGTCTATCACCCAGAAAGAGAGTGTTTGCACCACCATGTAAGATTCACTGCCACTAAGCAGACTATACTCTGAGGTGGACTCACACTAAATGAGTAAGGTGTGCCCGAAATGAGGCTTCCAAACAATAAGTTTAGTAATGTTCCAAGAAGCCAGACTCTCAAACATTTAGCACATTTAAAGTGAGACAGACTGGAGAGAGACAGTATGAGAAAACACAGTGGCTGCAGCTGTAAAGTAGTCCCTCATGCAGTTTAAGGTAAGCACTCAAGTGGAGGGGGAGGAATACATCCAAGCAGCCAATACCATTAGGTGAGATGGCAATATGCCACTTGGCTAAGCAAAGACTTAATTAACAAAGTCTTAAAGAGGTTGGTTGAAGAAATTCAATGGTTGACATGGGGGGGGACATAAACATGCCCTGTGTATATTGTAAGCAATAGGTCTGTTCGAAAGTGCGCTATTAACATCCGAACTTACAAAGGGCACTCAGTTAGGGCGTCTTCACAGGAAGACACCAGACCGTCACCCAAGGAGTGACTATATGATCCAAGAGTGGCGCTCATAGTCAGGCAGTAAGACTATGCATCAAGGACTGAGACTCACAACCCTGTGATGAATATATAATTTCCCCCCTCTGCTCTCTCTTTGTGCTCTATCCTAATGTGTGCTGTTTTGCTCTCTATTCCTTGACCTTCCTTGATATCCACCCCCTGCAGCTTGCTTCTCACATACTTCTTTACCCTCCAGAAAATTGGAAAGGGACCCACTAATGCAAAAGCGAAATACCATTGATGCATCTTCTGCCCTGGTCCCTGGAAATATCATAGCCAGCTCAGCGTAGACTGCAGGAATTGGGCGAGGGCCTTCTCCTGGTGGGATTCAGGGGAAGAATATGCATAATTGTGCTGTGTTATGTGTTTGCACTTACATAGCACTTTGTACCCATAATGAGGGACTATGGCACTTTTTGTGTATGGGCAGCAGGTTACATTAACAGTTCTGGTCACAAATATTGGGAAGAGGATGTGGCCCAACGGCTAGAGCGGTCGACCTCAAATCTGGGGAACCGGGTTTGTGTCTCTGCAGCGACGCTCTACATCCTGTGATTCTGGGCAAATTACTTAACCTCCCCATGCCTTACAAAAAGGAATTAGCAACTGGCGCTCATGTAAAGCGCTCTGATACCTGATACCTTCGGGTCAAGTTTGCAGTATATAAAACTCAGGAAAAAAAAATATATGAGCTGAGTGGGATTAGGTGGCGACCAACGCTAGGGCATATTCCTGCTATTGTGGCCAGTGGGAGTCGGCCACGCTTTGCCTTAGTGGGCCAATTACCTGCAACTTTTGGAAAACCATATGCCTGACCTCAATTAGTCTGTGTGAAGCGAAATCTATCATGTGAGAAGTTCCATGCTTACAAAACTGAGAAATTGCTTCTAACATTGGGAATTGACAAAGGAATAAAGCTCCATATGTTGCCTTATGGCACTGTTTACACAAGCACAAATGGGGGAATACGGAAGTAGAACTCTCCGGGGTTAACCTATCACTGCTGCTATCACCCAGGCTACACAAGAAAGGCAACCACCTACCTACCACTCTCTCTGGCCTTAATTTGAAAGCTAGGCTATCTCAAGATCTATACAAAATGTATGAGGGGGACTTAGACAAAGTGTTTCTGTTTTAAAAGGAAACTGCACACCTTTCCATTGAACGTTTCTTTTTCCTGGAATTTGGTTCTTTTGTTTTAAGTCATATTTTATTTCCTGGAAAGCCTGTGCTCTGGAGAGACAATTAAATTCGCAATAAACTAACACTGCCAAAGCAGGGGCGGTTTGTCTATTAGGGCGTAAGAGCCTGGCCCTCCATGCCAACTCATGCATTAAATATAATTGTGCGGCATTCACTTGTCCATTCATTAACTCAGCTGTAGTGTTGCATTCCTCTGGTGCCTCGTTTGTGGAGGGCAGGGACAGTCCTGTTGATTGAAAGGAAGGCTGCAGGCCTTAATTCAAGGCCCGCATTTTGGATGGACAGGTTTCTTGCGATGACCAGCCCGACATACCCACCACAGACATCTTTTTTTATTTATTTTATTTCACAAAGTTTTGTATAGCGCAAACCTGACCCCAATCGAATATCAGAGCGCTTTACATAGCACCAGTTGCATTACATGAGAGAAAACATTCTTTTTTGTTAGGCACGGGGAGATTAAGTGATTTGCCCAGAATCACAGCATGTTCAGCGTCAATGCCGAGACTCGAACCCAGTTCCCCAGATTTAAGGTCGACCGCCCTAGCTGTTAGGCCAACTCCTCTACCCTGTGCTGTGTTAACTAGGCAGAGGGAACACAGCACAGCTCCCGGTCTCCTTTGGAGTGCTGGGTTCACCTGCCCTAACCAATCTTTGAGTTGCTCACGTGCTGTTTACTGTTGTAAACTGCATGAGGGCAGTGTAAGGATTGATTCTGGTCAAGGGGAGAGGATGTGGTCTCACAGCTGGACTGCCGACCTTGGAGCTGGGAAACCAAGGTTCCAGCCTCTGGGTCGACTCCACATCCTGTGATTCTGGGCAAATCACTTAATCTCCCCATGCCTATCAAAAAATTAATGTGTTGTTGTGTAACATAACTGGTGCTCATGCAAAGCGTTCCAATGCCTTCAGGTAGAGTTTGTGCTATATAAATCTGCAAAAACAAATAACATTTAAAAAAAGGAACCATAGGTTGGCCTGCTCCCATGGACTAATGCTCACAATGCAGTGCCGGATGGGAGAAATAAAGAGCCTGGCTGTTAGAAATGGGGTTACCAATTCTACAGGGGGTAGCATGGAGCAGAGCTGGCAGGCCAAACTTCAGAGGACATGTGTAAAGCATCCACGCAGTATCCACAGACCACACACCAGGCCCACTACAAAAGAGACAAGACGTCGCTTCTGGTTGGTAAAAGAATACGTTTTGTATTATCTCCAACCTGCAAAGGTAAAACACAACAATAGCAGTAATCACAAGGGGGCGCCAACTGACGCCAGAGCAAAGTATACCAGAGAGGTTATTTACAAGGAAAAATGGGAGAAGTAAGAAAAAGGGTTAAGGAAGTCCATTAGTGTCCAGCTGAAAAAAAAGAATGTTATCGTTGGCATGAAACCATAGCAGAATACGTGAGGGAAAGAAATACTAATGCTGAAACCCAAGGTCAATATCGCAGGGCCAACACAGGTATTAATCCCTAGCATCACCTGGGTAGAAGGCTGTAGCGTAAAATAAATCATTAGGCGTGAAGACCCCTCATGCATGGCATCAGCATACAAGCAATCAATAGGCACAAAATATTAACCTCATTGGTAACATCAGTCTGCAGATAACAGCCCTCTGCATGAAGATAAACATTAGTCATAGAAGCCCCTTGTGGATAAACTCCTTAGGCCAGCATCACTGTGCAAATATGAATGGCATCAACAGCGTTAACAACAGGAGGTAAATCTGAAACCTGTCAGGCCTAAAACACCTTTAACAAGGGACCTCAACATCAGCACCTGGGGCATATATCTCCCTATACCTCAGGGGTGTACTGAAGATGCACCTGGGGGCATACAACCACTAGACTTAACTCAGGGCATAGGGCATCCTCCTCGATGCGAGTACACCATTTAATACATCAGCCCTAGGCATCTGTTCTATTGATGCCCAGCTCAGGAGCCTCAGTTCCGTTCAGGCCGCTTCAGTTTACCAGGGGCCAACGGGGCCCAACTACAGTCTCCAGGGGGCAGGACGGCCTCCGTGGCAGCCAAACACTTGTCCCGGGGGCAATTTGGGGTAGGCTCCCTATTTGAACAACTCTGCATACAAGCGCCACAGCTCCTTGAGGGCACAATCCTCCCAACACGGCGCTCAGCAGGTAAAGCACTTAGAGTACACAGAGGCGCTTTGGGGGCAGTCACAACAGAGTGGACAGCGCTCAGGCCAGCAGTAGGCAGTACAGTTCAGGCAGTTTAAGACCACCCAGGGCTTCTGCAGCACAGCACTTCTACGATTATAGAGTTTAGCAGCCACTTAGCAATTCAGTTCTTTAACAGGCCAGCGCTTCCCAGATTATAGCGCTTCGCAGGCAATCAGCAGGGCAGTCTTGGCCACAGAGCTCTTGGGACACAAGCAGTCTTCTGCAGGCCAGCTCTTCCAGGCACACAGCGCAAGGGGGGGGGGGCAGTCCCAGTAGCAAGCCCCGGGGTAACACTCCTCACCTCCTGGGAGGGGTCCAAGATGCTCCTTCCCTTCTAGGCGCTTCTTTGCGCAGCGCTTGCGTGGCGCAGGGTCCCGGCAGCTTCAGGGACCTAGGAGGGCCCTCCTTCTTCAGGGGCCGGGGGACAGAGCAGTTAGCACTACTGGGCCAGGTCAGCAGGTAGTGGGGGCATCATCAAAGCAGGGTGGTAGGCTTTCACCATCCTCACTGCAGCGTGGCCCTCCTCCTTCACAGCAGCCTGAACTCCTAAAGTGGGGCTTCACAAGCCCTGGGGACAGTAGGGGGGTCCTAGATGGGTGCAGGGCCCAGCACACAGGCCCAAGTGGCGGTATCCCCTGGCAGCAGGTCCCCTCGCATTCCTGTCCCAGCTCTGTCTCAGCACATGACAACTCTACTGCTCTACCTATACCAGAAAGGCTGGAAGCCTCTAGAATTCTCAGGCGAACTAGTTCTAACTGGCTCAGGGGGAGGAGTAGAGCACCCTGGGTGTCAGACTTTCACTCTAAATGCTGGGGTGGCTGGGTACCTAACAACTAGACTGCTAATCTCCTGCAGTCAGGTGGCACATCGCACAGCCATGGCAGCCATTTCAAATGCAAAACACAAATGCAGCATTTCACCATGGTACATGTTTACAATGGGGGAAAATAAATGTACACACCATTGCATTGCATTTAACATAACACAGGGCTTCTCATACCTCACATGGCCTATTCAGTAACCTTTACCATGAGGGAGACATCCTACATTAGGGGGGCGAAAAGCAAAACATTTTGGGAAAAGGGGCCAAGTCCAACACTAGCCAATCACTTTGTGGCTTTATTTGGAAACCATACAGTGATTGGTCGTGTTTCTGTTCTCTGTTCTTAAATACGGTTCATTCCTGCACTTATGTGAGTCAAGTTAGCTCGCTTGCCTGCTACATAAATCTTGCACCCACCTTCACTGGCGTAACGAATATTGACGGGGCCTCCCTGCACGGTGTGAAGAGGAGCCCCCTTCAGGCTCAATTAGGAGCTCTCTGGCCAGAGTGCAGTGCCGAGGGGGCCCCTTGGAGCTTGAGGCCCCCCGCACTGCAGGGGCTGCGGGGCCTGTGTTACGCCTCTGCCCACCTTTCATGCCTGACCATTTTGAAATGTCACCAGCCTCCACTGCTGACAAAGCATCATTAATAGTTAGCCTGCTGATGGGTCATATCTGGTGTGACTGATCCCAGCCATCCAAAAGCTATCAGACCTTTTCCAGTGTTAACACAAACAAGTTAATAACATGACTTTCGTTGTGAGTAAAGTCTGATGCAAAGTGATCGCGACAGTAAATAGTTGGGCAGTGGGCATGGTCCAAAGTGAAGCTCTGTACCCATTACCTACAGGACATTGGCATACAAGGCTTGGCATGCACCCATATTGCATAGGCTCACTACACACAAGGACATATGACCTCAAATGTAAATCGGGTGCACATACATGGCCTTCAGCAATGCCCTGTGCCAGTTTCTTAAAGGGACAATGATCATACATGTCTTGCATACATATGTGTCCATGTCTGCGTACATGACTTTGCGCAACCATGTCACAAACACACTAAATAGCAGCAAATTGGTTACAAAGGCTATTTTCTGATTCCGAGATGATGTCACTGGGAAGTCCTATACCACTTGAAGATACTGAAGGAAATTGCAGCAGATCTTAGCAGAAGCATCCACATTGTTGCCAGTGATTGCCTGGTGGGATCCTGTTTGTGTTACTGAAATTCCATGATTTTTTGGTGGGCCCTGATTATCTCCTGAGGGGTGTTCATGAAATACAGAGTTGTGGCCAGACTGCAGATGTACAAAGATTTCTCACCACCAGAGAGTTGTCCACTGGCTGCGGGAGGCAAAGAACAGCATTCCAGGCTCTCTACATTGACCACAAGGACAGACCCATGCGTTTCCCTGGAAGAAATTGCAGCTGCCTAGGGTAGGTTTCTGCAACAGATTGTTTGAAAGAACCCACAGCGTCAAAGCTCTTTCTCTCTGTTCGCTCCCGCTCCGTGGAACTCCTTACTATCTAGGCAGAGGCTACAGAGATTTTTCATCCCTGGATGTCTTTTCTTGTACATTAGGATCCCTCTGCCTTTCTGGCAACCTATGCTGGAATCCTCCAAGCCATTCCTGGGGGTAAGTTCTGGCCTGACATTTTATTTTCACAGTGAGGTTCACTGCAGTCTCCTAGCAGGCACTTTGTAAACACAATTGTAAGTCAAACTGGCTGTGGATGGATCAGATAAATAATATCACAATAGGTGTTTGACGCTTAAAGCGACAGTCTTAGGTACAGGTTGCAATACTCACAATAGACCAGAGGTATCCAAAAGATATTGGAGGGGGCGCCTCACCTACACTTATTATGGAATGTTTCATCCTAGGCGTCTTCACCACACCAGAGTAGGTGAATACTCTGGTGGACTCAGCCTCATGTGAAGTTCTTATATAATTCTTACTGTGGACTTAAGCAGGGATCCAGCAGCACAAATACCTAAAGGTAAACCATAGGAGTTCCCTTTTATCAACAGCTACCCGTGGTGTGGTTAAAAGAAGGCTCTGGGAGGATTTTTGATGAAGTATAATAATTCATCAATCCATTCTTTGTGCCGACATGTTTTAACTCTTTTATGAGCCCGCAGGGTCCATGGTCTTCTTCAGGGCCTAAAAACTCCCTAACTACTGCATGTATTCCATGCATAATCTTGAGGTGTAAGGCTCTCATAGATGTCTTGGGCTATGGCCTATTCTGGAGTGTTATGTAGCACCTCAGGCATGATCGGGGCAGCTCTCTTGTAGCAACACATTCGTCAAGGAGTGGGTGCACCTTGTCACAGTTCCCTGGCCTGCCGTATATGGCCTAAGAAGGTTGCTATAAGTTTACTCTGTGCATGCAAGCACCTATTGTGATATTATGTACAGCATAGCAGCATGTGCTTGAGTGTAAGCCTTTTCCTTTCAAATTCATAAGTATAGAGTGCATGGATCTGTGCAAAACACCAAAGGATCATAAGTCGGACAAACCGTGAACTTCAGGTCCAAGCAATTTTGGTGACCAGCCATTTTGTGGTGCAAAAGTGCAGAAATTCCTATGGGGATTTGAATGCGAAAAGCAACACTTGGGATCCATCCATAAACTGTGTACGGCTACCCTTTCTGCAAAACCCTTGGTCAGCCCACTGCCATAACTTAAGTATGTCAGCAGGGGAGCCTACTCCGGCCCCATCGCTGACATATTGCTCTGACAGCCCGATGGAGCGGGTCATCGGAAGCTTACATATAGTACCGGTCACGCAATTTACTGAGCAGTGGTGTTTTTGTTTTTTTGTTAGTCTCCGCCAGGTTATAAGGGAGAAAACATAATGACGCCTACACCATGAGAGACAACTGCCATGGTGTGGGGGCTATTAGTTTTGCATTTTTTATAACAAAGTCCCATTTTAGGAGTTTGAATTTGAAAATGTAAAACTTTTTAAAAGTTTGATGGCCGGCTGTCATATTTGACTGAGCAATCCATCAAACACTTACAATGTTGACAGAATCCGCTGTGAAAGCGGTTTCTACAAATGTTCAGAGTTGTCCACTGGGTCGTCTAACAACTCTTTACTTGAAGGGTGGGGACCCTTGGTCTGGTAGGGCTAAAGTCCTCTGCCGTACCAATGAACTCACTCCTGCCGACCAAACTCTAAATCAGCCCATTAGTCAGTTATAATAATAATATAGGCCCAACAGCTTAAAAATACATTTATCGAAAACCAAGATGGTGTCCTTTGGCCGTTTGAAAAATTAATTTAAGTGACCAAACTGTTCTCCTTCTTTTGACCATATGATCATTTGCCCATATTTGGCTTCCTGGAGTAAGACATGATCAAAGCATTGAGAGTTTCCCCATTTAATATGGAGGACAATCTCTAGGCTTTTTCTGGTAGTGCAGCAACATTCAAATTAGTCAGAACTTCATCATCTGGCTCTACTGTATTAACCTCAAAAAAGTCTTTAAACAGGACATTATGTATGTACAATTTGTTCTCTAATCAACATAAGATCTACCAATCCCAGTGCTTAATTTGAGGCGTTGAATGCCAGTGGGGCCCATTGGCACTCATTTTTGGGGACTCTCATTTAGTTTTCAGCATCAAACATTGACCGCGAGCAAGAGGGAGAAAAACACACAAATGGTAAAGAAGAAGGAAGAGGAAAACAAGGGAGAAAATAAGGACCAGCAAGAATGAGATAACAGGGCAGCAACGTCTGGTAGTGGATTAAAGAGGCATGAGGTGAATTAAAAAAAAAGCAGTCTTGGTATTCGGAACACTGATTTTTAAGAGCACCGGCCGCATGCTTCTTAGCAGAACTTTGGCCACCGTCATTCACTCATTCTTTTACGAATTAAACACCGAATACACCCCTCAGCCATGTACATCTTGAATTAGATCTATCCTCTTTGGTATCTTTAGATGCTACACAACTTTAAACTTCATTTGTAGGTGCACCAATTCGGATACTGATTCCCAATAATCCTTGATTTATAAACAATCTTTCTGAATCATTATCGGACAACCACTCAAGTATTATACTTGTAGAATATCACCTTCAAACTTTGGAGACACTTTCTAATATGTTGTTAACTCTGCGTTAATAATTTTTTTAATCTTCATAAAAAACTCATCCAAATATTCTCTGTATATATTTATTATTCAAACATTCTGATTGCGTTCTACACATTTATTCTGTGATAAATAGATTTATCTTGATTCAAATTTACCCTCAAGAAGGAAAAATTATTGTTACACCTAAAGGTATTTTACATTCCATTTCTTCAGATTGAAGGTGTTTGGTCAAAGGCGGACCAGAAGTGTAGATCGTGTCGCCTATGCTATGGTACTGCAGAATCGCCCTCGTTACAAGTATAGGTGCTATTTATGGCACCTGGTAAATAAGGATGCCACGTGGCTTGTTATTTATTAGGTGCAATAAATGCCACCTATTACGTGGATTTTGGTGTTTAATGCACCAAAGTCTACATGATACGTTATTTACCGTATGGTTTTCCTCAGTTAAATTTCACAAGGTTTGACCAGCCCAAATGTAATGAAGAATGAGGTGTTTAACACATCCAATAACTATCGGATACGTTAAATAGCACTCAAATTGCAATTCCGACCCGTGCTTAAACAGGGGTTTACACAAGGGTCAGAAAAAAATACTTACTCATAATCAGGACCTCAGTCTACTTATACCCAGCTTTTTTTGACCTTTGGAGAAAGTTTCTATGAGCAATCCTTAGGGAATCAGAGTGTAGAACAATCTGTGACCCGACCATATCCTGCCTTAGTAATAATTCTAATAAACTGATTGGGCGCATTAGAGGCTCTAATCTATTCCATCAAAAGATTATGTGCTTTCTCCGGAATGGGTTTACGTTTGTGATTTTATATATTTTTATTGTACTGACACTTTCTGGTTGTGAAAAAATATTTTTGTAGTTGTTGTTCATCAGGCTAACCGGTTGTTTCTTTGTTTAAACTTTCTTGGTGTTTTTATATTAGAAATGATTTTTTAAGAAAATACAATGTATTTATTATTGGCATCATAATAAAAAAAATTAAGTGTCAGGGGTGATTAAATAAAAAAAGGCTAAAGGTAACTTAATTTAATAAAACAATAAAGGAACGAGTTAGGGGGTTACCATCTTAATAAGATTTGATATCCCACAGTAAACAGGATCTGACGTGGTGAGACCCCCATCACATGAATCCACCCAGTACCTCTTGCCCTTCTGCTTACAAGACATATTTTACAGACCCTGGAAACCTGCGCATTACTGGGCAACTGGTTTGGTTTTTGTCGGCTCCCAATTCCAGGAATGTGCTTAAGTCAATCAATCGGGATTTGCCGAGAGCTGCTTATCGCCCATGAGGGTACCTAGGTACTGGGGGTAAGGGTTCTGCAGCTGAGTTGATTAGCCGAAGGGCCAGGTTTTTAGGCCCTTCCTGAATGCCTGTAGGGTGGGGGCTGTTCAGAGGTGGAGGATGAGGCGGTTCTGGGATCTGGCTGCAGGTGTGAGAAGGCGCGGCCTCCGCTCTTGCTCCTGTGAATGCGGGGTGTGTGGGCCATGTAGAGGTATGCCGATCATAGCTCACAGGAGGGCTGGTGGAAGGTCACACCTTGGGTATGTACTCTAATTCAGACTGAGACATGTGTGTCATGTGTATCTGCTGTAGTTCTGATACAAAATGGCTGCCTGGCACTTCCTCTCTCTACAACACAACAGTCTCCAAGGTGGCAATAATCAGCTTTCAGTACAATAGAAAACTTCCAAATAAATTAATATTTTCATTAAAGATACCAAGATTTTCAACCAAGCATAAATAATGTTTCAAAATATGTTAATTTGGAAAATATACAATTTATTGTAAAACACAATTCAAACAAAACATGTTGTGACAAAAAATACCGCGGCAATTGCAGTTTTTGAAATAAAACTTCTGGATGAAAAACAAGATTTTCTTGAGACTACTCAAACACAATAATAAATAAATCTTTCATGGTCAAGAATGAAAAGAGTGATAAAGATAAATTTGAATTAATTAAATACATTTAGCCTATACACAAATAATAATTGTGATTGTTAAGAGAAATCGCTCAAAAAACTACCTTATTCAGGAATAATGTTCCCCCTGAAGAGAAACAGGACTGCAACGGAGTAAATGTGATAACGCTGTGCAGCAGCTTACATCTCCCCTTTACATCGAAAACATGTTTTCTTTCCAATTACATTTAAATAGGCCAAGCAAAGATCAAAGATTTTAGATCAACTAGCGGGACATTTAATACTTTAATAACTACTTATCACAAAAAGAGAATGCATTAATACAATTTGACTGGTTAGTAGGCGCTGATAACATCTGATAATTATTACCCAACTGAATACATTTATTGACCTTCTCAAAAGGAGGAAAGACCACCAGAATTCCAACCTTTGACATTCGGGTTGCATCCAGATGTGTTTAACAGATGCTTGGTCTACTCTGAAACTGTTGCAGAGCATCAAATTTTAATTGAAAATACACCTCATACTCACTAAAATATAAATAATTAATATCAAGTAAAGCTATTTGACACACACATATACAGAAACATTACAAAAATAAGGTGTAAAAATATATTTATAGAAACCCCAAGTATTTTTCTAATGTGCAAAGATACTTTTGTTTACCCCAAACTAACACTGTAGAAGAGACAAATACAACACAACAATCCTACCAGACACCTACACTTTTAGTGTATTTTTATTTCCAGTGACTGATCCATGCCTTGTGTCCTGCACACTTTAGAATATGTTTTTTTTTTCAAACAAAGGAATGCATAAACCAGTAAGAAAACCATGAATGGAAAATTATATCTCATCAGTTTTGGAAAAGCAACCTACATTACTTGCATTCTTTTAAAATTAATTTCAGCATAAATGAATTGCATGTCTTAAAAACTTAATTTATAGCTAAAAATTAAAGTACCTCTGCGTCAGTGCAACATGGAGCTTTGAGAGCCCACATGGCACACTGAAGTGTGACTCCCTAAGCGAGAGCGGGCTCAAGGGTTGTGCAAGGTGTAGACTAGTCATGGTGTGCGCCTGCTCCTCATATGGACTAGAGGTGGCCTCTACCTTTGGGGCAACAGGGACAAATGACCCAGAATGGTGGCAGCAAGTGGGCTGTATGATGCAACTACAACATAGTGTTTGCAATAGGCAGGTAGGTACGGTGCCACCTGGCTCCAGCGTACGTTCTAGGCAGGAGATCAACCTACTTAGATTGGTTGGACACCTCTCATGAGCCTAAAAGCCTCAGCTCAAGATTAATGGAAGCCCAATGTAGATTCACCCATGGGCTGGAGCAAGTGAGTGGAACTTCCAAAGTGCCCACGGGTCCCAGCTGTAGAGTCCATGACCTATACCCATCTCTGGTGAAGCGCGAGCTCTAGCCTAGAAATGGATTCCCAAAGCCCAGACACTGACAAAAACATGCTGAAGACGTCGCCTAGGAACTCCCAAAAACATCTGGGAGATGGTCTGGGCAATCAAGTCAAACTTGACCCCCTGTCACAAGCACCCCCTTCCCTGTACCAGAACCCCGTGTAGAAATCACAAAGGACTAGGAACACCTGTGTAGGTGTCTCACAACACCCATGGTACTGTTAGTACCCCAGAGCCCACACTTAGGGTACATGCAATGACGTCTCAGGCTACTTCTTATAACTTGAGATAAGATGCAAAGGAATCTGTGGGCCCGATTCACAGAACTAACTTAAGACAAAATCCTAAACTTATACCATTTTGGTATTCACAGAAGGCACTTACTCATTTTGGTATTCACAGAAGGCACTCACTCATTTCGGTATTCACAGAAGTTAGGACTCCTAACTTTAGGACTCCTAAATACTAATTTTGGTATTCACAGAAGTTCGGAGTCCTAACTTTAGGACTCCTAAATGCCTTCTGTGAATACCGAAAGTCTTAAAGTTAGGATTTTTCTCAGTTTAGGAGTAGTAAAGTTAGGAGTCCTAACTTTAGGACTCTGAAACTAAGAAAAATCCTAACTTTAAGTCTTTCGCTATTCACAGAATGCATTTAGGAGTCCTAAAGTTAGGACTCCTAACTTCTGTGAATACTGAAATGAGTAAGTGGCTTCTGTGAATACCAAAATGAGTAAGTGCCTTCTGTGAATACCAAAATGGTAGTAAGTTTAGGATTTTGTCTTAAGTTAGTTCTGTGAATCGGGCCCTACCTGTCTTGTGGTCAACCTCAAGTCTATTCCTTCCACAGCCGACTTGGTAGCACGACCAGTCGGCCTCCCCTTGTAAACCCAACCAGGGAGTCAACAAGCAACTTGGACCCCTGCTACGCAAGATGGACACCATGCTCATGGAAAAACTCCTTCCTCATAAAATACCCATGTGGGCTGGTATTGAACAAGGAAGTGAGAGAACACTCACCTCTTTAGCTCAGGATTACATTCATCTTGTAGTCCAGTCCCCCAGTCATTTCCAGCTAATCGCTCTTCCTGCCTGCCTCCAGGCTCGGTTTCATGGACGTCATATTGGGGTCCCTGGGGTCGCACTACGACCCCTGGCACTGTCTCGGCGACCCCTGGCCTCAAAGGTAGCAAAGGCAGTGCCAAGAAGAGAAATTAAACCATGCTGTCTGAGCTTTGTTTACTTCCTGTAGCTTGCAAGGAACAGGGACATTTATATGTTTAGTAGGCCCCTTAAATTGCTTTGCATTGTGTGTGAAGACACTAAAAGCATATTAAAAAAAACGTAAGAAAATTGACAAATATTTAATTATTTCATGCAGCTGGAAAAACTGCATCCCCACATCTCTGGCTGTCCACGGTTCCCTCAACACAAAGGGAAATACCACAGAGAAAGGATCAGGGAAAGCAGAAAGAACAATAGAGAAGAGGACACTGCAGAGAAACTAGAGGCATGGCTTCTATTGGCGCAGCAGGTGCAGTGCACCGGGGCCCACTGAACCCGGATTATTCTGTATTTTATAATTCAAACAGCACCCAGGGGGGCAGTTTCCTTCCTTGCACTAGGTAGGGCCTATGACACACTGACTATGCTACTGAGCGCAACAGGTGAGAGGCAGAGACAAAGGAGGGTGTGTGTGGGTGCGCGCGCGTGCGCACACACGTGTATAATAGAAACAGATAATACAAGCTTAGAGAAACAGAAGACAGTTGTGAGAAGATATGCATGACAGAGGTGAGAGGGATAATAGAGACACAGTGACATGCGAGAAAGAGAAAGACAGAAAAGAGGAAATAGGTGAGAGGGTGAAACAGGTAAGAGACGGAGGAGCCAGACCAATGAGAGACAAGAAAGAGGGCAGGAGAAAAAAAAGGTGTCTAAGAAGTAGGCTGCTCAGAGACAGCTCAGAGTGAGAGGGGGAGACAGGGGAAAGTAATAAACCAACGAAACAAGACAGATTGAAAAAAGAGACAACTGAGAAAGTTGGGCAGGAAAAACAGGTGGGAAACAGAGATAGATTATAAAGAGACTGTTGAGAGAGGTAGAGACAGTTGAAAGAAAGGCCATAAAGAGAAAGGTGAGAGACAGTTGAAAGAGAGCCATAGAGAGTTAGATAGGTGAGAGACAGAGGGAGATAAGAGAAGCAGAGAAGTTATACGGAGATAGCTGAGAAAGGGAGGTGGGAAAGGAGGGCAGGTGAGACATAAAGAGTCAGCAGGGGCATATTATCAAGGGGCGTGGATAATATTATTGTCGCTTTAGAGCCCATTTTCGGGCGAAAAGCAACGATAATATAATCACATTATCAGCAAAGACAAGCTAGCACGTGCCTCCTTGCCTTAGCGCCCGTTGTCAGCACGCCCCGCATTGCATCGTTAATGAGTTGCAAAGGAGGTGTCCCTGACAAAACCCCATGGGAAAATATCGTGAACCCAGCTTTGCGATATTATCAACGAGGGGTATCGATATTTGAAATCGCGTTAAGTATGCCTTAACGCAGGAATTTAACATCTGCTAAATTCCTGACTAAGGCATACCTAACATGGGGGGTGGATTGTGTGGCTAAGACCACAGGCCCTATCATCAAGGATATCGTCGTTTTCCTTTGAACATTGCTGGAAAACCAGCGATGTTCCATGGAAACACCACTATCGTTGGAATTATCGCCATTGCGCTATGCGTTGTTGATACTGCGCTAGCATGGCGATAATTTCCAGCAATAGCCGGCGATCTAAAAGCTCACGCTAAGAGCGGCCAACAATAATTATCGCTGCCGCTTAATGATATACCCCAGCAGCTGGTGGGAAAGAGACAGCTGATGAAGAGAAGGGAAGGCAAGCGAAACAGACAGAAATTCTATAGATAAGGGAAAAGAATGGTGACAGATGCGAGGAGAAAAAAATGATAGTAAAGAGTTAGAGAGGAGCATAGAGAGAGGTGATATAAGAGATGCCGCAAAGGAGAGAAGAATCACACAACAAGACAAGAGAGGAGTGAAGGCAGAGCAAAGAAGAAAAATATGCAGCACTGGATTTGTCAAGGGAGAGAGAGATTTGACAGAAGAAAAGGAGAGAGATAAACCAAGCAGACAAAGCCAGAGAAAGCAGTCACTTTCTCTGGCCAATAAATATTAATAATCTGGCTCAGAATGACAGTTGTACCCTTCTCCCGCAAGATGATGAGCAGCAGAGCAGGGATGATGAATGTCCAAGCGTTTAGTAGGTGAGCCTTGGCATTTTAAACTGTGATTGCATATGTCCACCTGTGGTGTATGATGGCTGCAACTGGGCAGGTGATAGCCAAGTCCTCTCCGACTGCCAATCTACTCCGGGACCTTCACTGGCTCCCAATTGGGCGCGGCGTTCAATTCAAAGCACGGTGCTATGTGCATAAATGTCTATCCAAGTCCGGCCCGGTCTGTCTTAGATATCTGGTGTCAACATATCTACCTAGCCGATCCTTGCGGTCAAGTAATCTTGATCTTGCTTTAGGTCCTAGAATCAGAAGATCCAGGCAAGGAGGTCGAGTCTTTTCCTTTTTAGGCCCAAAGCTATGGAATTCCCTCCCACCTGATTTGAGGGGCTGTCGCCACCGTCCGACTTTCCAGAATAGGATGAAAACCTGATTGTTCTAAACCTGGAATTCGAACAGCTCGTTGGTGTGTCACCGGACTCGTTTGATAGCATAGCGCTGGGAAACCCTGCATGGGATGCCTTGCATCTTGCGCTGTATAAATCCAATTAACGAAACATGAACATAACATAAGCCTGAAGCATATCTTGACACCATTTTACTTAAAAGATATATGTTATCTAAAATAAGCATTGCATTTTTTCATGGTTGTTACTTTCAGTTACATCCCTGCTGAGGATGACATCAAGTTATAAAAAACTATATCCCTTCATATGATGTCATGCGTTCAAAGGATGAGTGATGTTACATCCGCTACGGGTATGCCCAGATGTGGGTCCTGTGCTCTCCAAGCCACTGGACTCAAGCTATCCTGGCTGATGAGTGGTGAAACCCCAAAACCGGTCACAGGATGCTTGTTTACAGTCCAAGGAGGACCTGGCCTGGCATTACGGACTGGACTGTTCCCATTGGGTGCAGGGTCAAGAATGATTCGCACATGGCTGGGTTCAAACTGGAAAGGCATGAGGAGCAAATAAACTATGGATTTAGGCCCAGATCTCTGTATTAGGGTGAATGTATGACATTGTTCTGCATTCTGTCCATCAATTGTTCTTTTTACATCTGCTACCCAACATCGGTGCATGGGCTCCCACCATGAGGCTGCAAAAACTTTTAAACTGCCCCACACAATTGTTGTACACAACCTCCTCCCTCCCAGGCTGGCCCACTTTTAACATCAGCCAACAGCAGGTTTCCCTTTTCCTCACTTTATCAAGGATAATGATCCTCATGGGTTACTAGATCTTAGTGCGCCATTCCTACCCAACATGAGTTTGGTCAATGCGAGAGTTACCAAATGTACAAAACTATTTTGGGACAATTCTTCAACAAGAGCACATTCTCACACATAAGTTTAAAATTTCAATGATTTATTGAAAAAATGGTTAAAATATCAGTATCTATTTGGGTCATGGTGTACATTATTTCCAAATCAGTAATCACAATTAAAAAAACATTTCCATTAAAATCATAAACAAACACAATTTATTGCAAACAATTCTTTTGGTCACTTTATAGTTAAAAATAAAACAAACAAATTTGTTTGTTTTATTTTTAACTATAAAGTGTTGTTTTAATATTCTGTTTTTCTCCACGCCTTCCCCTCTTTTAGTTCCAGGACCTAAAGGGTCCATCTGCCCTCCCTCCTATGGGGCGTATTTTATCTCATCACAGGGTAAGCGCAATGGGAAAAGGTTCTCCGATTTTGGTGCACAGATTGTTTTTTCACTTCACAAATTGCACCAATAGCAACTCACGCTAGAAAATTGGGTGATTATGGCTTTATTTATTTATTTATTTTATTTAGTGTATTTTGGTATCGCGCACAGCTACCCCAGCGGGGTGTCCCGGAGCTCCTGTGTGAGTACATGCTGGCTGAGATGTTTGTTTCACAAGAGAAAAGATCAGCAAAACAGGTAGGTTTTTAGGGCTCTCCAGAAGGGTTGTTCATCCTGGATCAACCGCATGGCATTTGGTAGCTTATTCCAGAGGGCTGAAGTCAATACTGGAAAAGTTTTCCCGCCTGAGTTTTCCTGAATCTGGGAACGGTAAGAAGATTTTTTGAGGAAGAGCGTATGGTCCTGATGTTATTATAGGGAATCAAGCAGGTAGAGAGATAAGCAGAGCCCTTGCCTCTCAACGCTCGATGAGCCAATACCAGAGCTTTGAATTCTGCCCTTTTGTGTATCGGCAACCAGTGAAGTTCACGACGATGTGGAGAGATGTGCTCACGTAAAGGAATACCTCTAACCTGTCGAACCGCGGCATTCCGGACTGTCTGGAGGCGATGACAAAGACCCACAGACAGGCCAGTATAAAGACCGTTGGCGTAGTCCAGGTGTGAAGTAATTAACGCCTGGACTACGATCTTCCTGGTATTAATGGGCAGAAAAGGGATGAACTTTTTTACCATTCTAATCTTAGCGAGACATGCCACGGAGACTGTCTGAACTCGATGGTGGAGTGTGAGGTTGGAATCCCATCTAACTCCTAAATTTTTCACAGAGTCTTTAGGGAGAGGGGGGGAACTCAAATCAAGAGGCCACCAGATGTTAGGGTCAAGTGGGGTCGGCTGATGAAAAAAGAGAACCTCCGTTTTTCCTGCGTTCAGTCTAAGGAAGTTATTATCCATCCACAGGGCAATTGTGCGGAGGCAGTTTTTTAGGGGATCAAAGGTTGTGGGGGAAATACTATTAAATGAAAACAAAAGCTGGATATCATCAGCATAGGAGGTAACCTTTATGCCAGTTTGAGCGATGATATCAAAAAGGGGGGAAAAATAAACATTAAATAGAAGGGGGCTCAGCGGGGAGCCCTGAGGGACTCCCCACCGATGCGGGCGACTTTCTGAGGTAAATGGGGGAGTGAACACTGCCTGGGACCGGGTGGACAGAAAAGATGAGATCCATTTTAAGGCCGTACCCTGGATACCCTTCGATTGGAGGCGTTCAAGGAGGAGGGGGTCGGAGACGGTGTCGAATGCTGCTGACAAATCCAGCAGCACCAACACCGCTCTTGATCCCTCGTCCATCCTCCATCGTACTGCATCTGACATCTCAATTAGTGCCGACTCAATACTGTATCCTGGCCTAAAGCCGTGCTGAGAATCATAATAAGCACCTGATGTTTCTAGAAAGCTCGCTAATTGTTGTTGAGCGAGTCTTTCGAGTACTTTAGCAGGGGCTGGTAGCAGGGAAATTGGCCTGTAATTGGAGGGCTCGTTTGGGTCGGCACTAGCTTTCTTGATTATAGGGACTAGACAAGCTTGTTTCCAAGAGTCTGGGAATACTCCCAGCTGTAAGGAATCATTCCAGATCCCATTCAGAGTGGGGTTAAGAATGGGGGCTAAGGACTTATATTGCTTAGCAGGCCATGGGTCCAAAGGAGAGCCAGATTTACTTTTGAGAAGTTCCATAAGAGATTGTTCCAAGGTAATCTCTGCAAAGTCAGTGAACATATGCTCTGTGGCAGGGACAGATGGGTTGATGGAGCTTTTATTTACATAGGTATTGCTCGGGAAGGAATCATAGATAGTGGCTATTTTGTTTTTAAATAAAACAGAAAGGTTATCACAAAGAGTCTGTGACACCACTGGAGGACGTTTTAAAGCTAGGGGATCCGTAAAAGATCTAACTGTCTCAAATATTTCCCTAGATGAGCCTTGTGCCCGATTAATTTTTTTTTCAAGAAAAATTCTTTTATGGTCAATGATCTTCTTCCTATAATTTTTTTAAGCAGATTTATAAAGGGATTTGCGGTCGGGTGAATAGGTGATTCTCCAACGTCTTTCAAGGCGTTTGCATTCTGATTTAAGCTCTCTAAGATCATTGGAATACCATGGGGCTGATGGGGCAGAGCGATACGTTTTTATGGGTCTGACTGGCGCGATAAGGTCGATTACCGAGGTAATCCGATCATTAAAGTTAGTCAGGCGAGTATCAAGATCTGTACTCATATCTAAAAAATCAATAGATTGGAGATGAGGTGCAAGGCTGTCAGGAGAGATTTTGCTCCAGTTTCTGCCCTGTTGCTTGGCCGGGCAGATGTGTCGATTCATGCAGTGGCAAGGAAATGAGAAAGGGACAAGCAGATGATCCGACCAAATTACTGGAACAGGGTCAAGAATGGCTAAGCCGACCAGATTGGTACAGATCAGATCGAGGGTGTGGCCCGCTTTATGAGTAGGGCAACTAATAAGTTGATTCAGTCCGCCATCTGCTAGGGTGGACAGAAAATTAAGAGAGGTGGTGTCCAAAGTATTGACAACATGGAGATTAAAATCCCAGAGGAGAGTAAAATTGGCATATCGCAGTGAGGCTTGTAGAACGTAATCTAGAAATACAGAGAGATGAGATACTTTAGAGTTGGGGGGTCGATAAACCAAGAGACCCGAAAAGGTAAAATTAGGTGAAATTTTAATACAAAAAGGGAGTGCTTCAATACGTTCCAGTTGGTTGTAGGTAAAAGAAGAAATGGTCCAGTGGGCTCTATATATAATGGCCACTCCGCCTCCTGGATGTGAGCTCTGTCTATTAACACACAAAATGCTATAACCCGAGGGAATAACTAAGTGTAACGCAGGATTAGTGTCATCTCCTAACCAAGTCTCGGTAAGAAACAACAGGTCCCATTTGTCCTCTTCCAAGGTGTGGAATACGTCAAGAGAATGTTTAACTAGGGACCGACAATTTAGCTTTAATTGTTTCTTTGTATGCTAGTATAAGTAATAGTGCGATTAGGTTTGAATTGTTTTTGTCTTTCAGATTTACTAAGACCTAATCATTACAAACAGTGGAGTATGAATATAGCTCACCCCACCAAGTGGAACCCTCTCACCGAAGTTTGGTAAGAGCGGAGCCCTTTATATTATGGTCCTGATGAATGCCGCGGACCCAGCTGGTCCTACAGGCAGAAACATGTTGACCTCACATACAGCGGTGGGGGGACACTAATAACCCCATGACACCGATCATCTTATTTTAACTACCATATGGATGTCGGCAGTATTAAAACTAAGCAGACACCCATAATGGCCTTTTAACTCAATACATATTTTTCTTTGGGCCCCCACGTAGTTTAGAAGTGCATCCCTGTCGTCAGGTGCATGCCCACCCTCTATCAAACCAAGTTTTTAGAGGGCGAGGACTGGTCAATGATGAAGCATGACACCCGGTGGTGTGTGAGACCAGTCCTTCACTTTTTGTGAGATGCCTGCACTCACAAAATAACACTTCACTTACATTAGCAATACTCAGACTGGTAGCGGTTCATTGTGGTACACCGTTCATGTTGGAGGCTGCCGCCTACCAGTACCCCGTGCCTCTGGTTCCCTCAGTCCAGATTTATCTGGCCATTGTGGTTACATTTTGCCACTTTTAACATCAGCACCCCGCAGCAGTGGTGCCCTTCATGCCATCTTATCATGTTTACGTTTGAGATGTATTTCTTACTGAACGGTCAACATGCCAGGGCCTAATCTAGCCTTTAGGTTTCATTCAAAATACATAAATTTAAAACGCAAAACGCCAAATAACAAACAAGTTAAATAATTCACCACACAAACATATACCATAAAATGGCAAATTGTAGCAAAGCAATTTTTGCATTATTCAGATTTTAAATACAATATTCCTCAATTCTTCCTTGAACCAGTACAAATTGGTCACAAAATGATGAGATGCAGGAAGCTGGCTCCCCAACATGGCGTCAGCCACTGCCAACCGCTTCCCACCCACTTGGGTGGTGCCACCTAGGTTCCAGCAGTTTGTTCTGCCTTGGAGCAGTATCCTCTGGGGTTTGGTGAGGTTGCATCTTGTAGTGCCGTCCACACAGCGCCCTGGATTTAACCTGGTACTCTTTTGTAAGCGAGTCTAATTCTCTCAACTGCCTGGAAATGCGGTCACAGCAAAGCAAACATGACGTGTATTTTGCACAGCTTGCAACACCCTCATCTGGGATTGCACAATATAATGGAATTGGCTGCGTTGTGTGGTTTTGGTGTCCAATGTAAACAGTGGAAAAGAGGATTGTGCTGCTTGGTTGAATCCATCGAAAAATGTTGCCTGTGAAATGTCACGTGGATGATAGGATGGGTAAAATCATAAATGTATGATTCATGACAGAGGGTAGCTTTCTGCGATGTCAGTGGTTTAAACAATATACACATATAGGGTGCTATAACTGATTAGTGGACATTTTGGCACAGACGCACTCTATTTGCCATGTTTGTCCCTCAGCAATTCGTCCATCTCCCAAGATACTTCTCCCCCCACCCCTGACATTTCATAATTATTTTTTTTACTTGTTGCTCTTCCATTTTCCTTTTGGCAGAGGGTTTGGATAAAAGACATAGGGGCTGATTCACAGAACTAATCTGAGACAAAATCCTTAAACTTAACTTAATCTTGGGTGTGTCTTAAGACAAAATCCTAACTTAAGATAAAATCCTAACTTAAGACAAAATCCTAACTTAAGACTACTAAATGTGTTCTGTGAATACCAAAATTAGTAAGTTTAGGATTTTGTCTCAGATTAGTTCTGTGAATCAGCCCCATTGTCATTAACAACACCAATAGCTCTAACTATCTCAAATGCGAGACCTATTGGCATTGCCAATGCTTGTTTCCTTTAGGGGGGGTCTTCCATGTCTGCCCCCAATTTGTGCTGGTGCCTCCTGTCCCCCACACTTCCTCATGCCCAGGTACTGCCCTAACATTTTCCCACATGCACCAGTAAATGTGGGGGTGTGGCCACTGCACTGCAGATGGTGGAATGTCCGACAGTGAGGCAGTGAGACGGCTGCAGACCGGTATATTGAAGAGCGTGCATTTGATGTAGGGTGCTATAATAAATATCCAGCAGATTCATCTATCATATAAGGGTTGACTTAAAATACATGAGACCTGAGGACATTGAAACTGTAAGATGTACTAGTTAAGATACTAATTCAGGGTTAACTCCACCCAGTAGTGACAATATGCATCAAAGGCAGCTGCTTGCAAATAATAGATGGGCTAAATAATAGGGATAGCTGTAGTTGTTTTCAATCCATCAGGCTGTACAAGGAGCGGCTAATCATCTGATAGGGTATCCAGGCACTTGCAGGCCCCGGAGGCTTATTCGAACAGCCAGGTCTTGAGGGCCATTCGGAATTTCGGACGTGAGGTGATGGTTCGGAGGTGCGTGGGGAGGCTGTTCCAGGTCTGTACTGCGATGTGGGAGAAGGAGTGTCCTCCACTTCTGCTTCGGTAGATGCTGGGATTTATTTTAAGGCAAGTGAGAGGGAGGCGGAGCGTAGTCTTCTCAATGGTTGGTGGAAGTTCAGGCAGTGGTTAATGTACGCAGGCCCATGGTTGTGTAGAGCCTTGTGTGCGTGGGTCAGCAGCTTGAATTGGCATCTCTTCTGTACGGGCGCCAGTGGTGTTTCCTGAGGTGGGGTGTGATATGGGTTCATCGGGGAAGACACAAAATGCTAAAGTACCTCTAGTTAGACCTATATATTTTTTTTCTGATGATTACTTCACAACATATTTCACAGAGGATGCAGTGTGTAAGAAAGACATTAGGTTTATTCAAACATGTTATTTATATTTTTATTTTTTATTTATTCTGTTTTTTTCATATTAAGTACATATCAAATTATTTATATATAAAAAGATTTTATCAACACTTTCTATGAATCAATTATGGTGATTTTTACTAAGACAGTAAACTTTTCAAAGTGCAGAACCCCAAGAAAAAGACTCATTCTAGATTCATACCATTCATTCTATCATACATACTGCTACAATCACTACCCAATCTAAAAAGGACTAAACTAACATGTGAGACAAAAAGCAATAAATATGCAACAAATGTAAGACATAACAAAAAACATTTTTGAGAAACCCCTATGAACTTTTCTGCAACAAATATTCAGACATTTCTTTCATTTTTTTGTTTATACATTTTCCATTTTCTACAGATCTTGTCCGTTTTTCTTTTTTTTGTATGTATCTTGATTTTCTGTGAGGGGGTCTCAAGTGCGTACGGCCGGTTCATCGGGGAAGGCCAAGGATGAGTCTGGCTGCGGCGTTCTGTATAGTATGAAGTCTCTGTAGAAGGTGTTCGGCGATTCCTATGTAGAGGGAATTGCCTTAGTCCAGTCGTCTGGTGATGAGGGCTTGTGTTACGGTGCGTCTTTCCTTATCTGCTGAATTTCATGATTTTGGGGATTTTGTAGCCTTGACTTCACTATAGTGAGGGGCTTGCACTAAAGGAGAGATGTACATTAATGTAAATTAATCCTACATTTGATTACATGTGAAGGCCTTTTAACCTTGTGTGTGATCTTAAAGTTCGACATGAAATAGAAAACTTGTAACAAAATTTACAAAGTAAAAAATGGCATTAAGAAACTAAATTACTCACCGGTACCCGTTTGTCCGGACACTAAATCTCTCTTAAGACTTTTGATCGACTTCTACTATGCAAAATGAAAAGTACAATTTTACCTAAATATAACACAAACAGTTCTCTGTAAATCCTTAAAAAATGTTTTCTGCTACATTTTTATATGCTCCAAAGACCCCATTTCCAGACAATCTCTCATTCGCAAAACAGTATTTGAAAATTGCCCTTGGCACTTTATTGACTATATGTTAAGTAGCAAACTAGAAAGAGTTTTTCTTTTAAAACATGCCTAAAAAAGCCTGTTTTCATTAAGGACGGTTCTGTGTAGGTGATTGTAGAATTCACCACATGCAAACTCCAGGATAGGCCGCAGCTTCGCCTCTGCTATTGATGGTCTCTGCTGAGTGGCCCCGTTCGCCCACTCCGCCCTTTATCTATCCAAACTCTACAGCCCTTCCAACTTTTATTACCAAAGAAAAACGTCAACTTCTTGTTGTACCTAAACTGCATGCGTGATACCTCAGTCTCTGACCTGGGTAAGGATTGGGTCGGAGCCCATACTTCTGGCTTCCGGTTTCTCCATGCGCTGAGGGACCGTTGCACTTTTGGGTCCCTCAGATTCTGCTCCGTGCCTCTCAAGGTGCCGGCGGGCCCTTCTGCCTCAATGACTAGATGTCATGGTCTCTTCCCATACACGTCGTCCAAGCCTTCCAAGCTGCCGCCATGCTCTTAAGCTGGTGCACCTATCCGCTTGAACCAGGAGATATTCCTCCTACTGCGGACTGACCACATTGGGCGGTGACCATCGTCCCTGGAATGCACACAATCTTCCAGACGTCATTCTCGAATGAAGGTATGACTTTACAACGCATACATTCACAACCCATACCATCACAACGCAACTTTTAGAACGCAACATCCATTACAACGCATGCTTTTACAACGCATGCCATTACATCCCAGTTGCTATTACAATGCATACCTTTACAACGTAAGTATAGGTAAGTATTTAATTTTATTAATACTAATTTAATTTAAAAAAATGTAAATTACTTTGAATTAATTATTAATTTTATTTAATATATTTTTATTTTCTATTCTAACTCTGGGGGGGTGTAATAGTATGGTAAGTGTTGGATAGTGTAGTGGTTAAAATTACTATTCTAACTCCAGGGGGGTGTAATAGTAGGGTAAGTGTTGGATAGTGTAGGGGTTAAAATTACTATTCTAACTCCAGGGGGTGTAATAGTAGGGTAAGTGTTGGATAGTGTAGGGGTTAAAATAACTATTCTAACTCCAAGGAGTGTAATAGTAGAGTAAGTGTTGGATAGTGTAGGGGTTAAAATTACTATTTTAACTCCAGGGGGGTGTAATAGTAGGGTAAGTGTTGGATAGAGTAGGGGTTAAAATGACTAAATTAAAATAATTTATATTTCTATTATTTTTTTTAAATTAAAAATAATTTATTTAATTAATTAAAATAAAATTAAATTAATATTAATTAATTAAAATACTTACCCATACTTACGTTGTAATGGCATGCATTGTAATAGCAACTGGGATGTAATGGTATGTGTTGTAATAGCATGCGTTGTAATGGTTGTTGCATTGTAAAAGTTTTGTTGTAACGGTAGTGCGTTGTTAAAGTTGCGTTGTGATGGCTGTTTCCCTTCTCGAATGGTATGCGGAACTTCCAACCCGGTTACCGATCACGCATGATGACTTCTCCTACTGCCAGATCAGGGGTCACCGCTCTTAGAACTTGGCTCGCCCGGTTGCTAATGTCTCTGCAATTCTCCTGCACCGCTTGCATGACTAGGATGGCAGGCTGTTAGTTGGACCTTGCCGGTATGATGCCTCTTGTGGAACTTCGAAGCAGGAGATCCATCAGGGCACAGTTTGTGGTGCTTTTCGGCATTTGCCTGTATGCCCCCAGGAACCTGTGGAGACAACACTCCGCATCCTCCCCTTGCTCACCCGAATGTGAAGTGCCCTGTTCAATGTGTGCATAAGAGCTCCCTCTCTCTATTGGCCTACAGCCATTGTGGGGACACTTTCTGATGTCTGATGTCGAGAGACTCCGGGTGGGCTTGGAATTCTTTGCCTATTGTTAGTCTTCACCTCCACCGGGAGCACTAGCAATGCAAGTACCTTCTTCAGGAAGGGTTTAACCTCCTTTGAGAAAATCGGTACATTGCACTAGCACCCCTACAGGATACTTTGTGTGGCAATCAATGATCACTGCTGTGAGCCAGACATCTCGGAAACTCTCAAAGTCCATGCTGATCCAGAACCACGGTGTCATGCACATTTCCTCTAAGATTACTGGGGCAGATGGGGGATCCCCGCTGATGACCATGCAGGAATGCAGCCTTAAACTTACTCATATGCCCAGGTGTCCATTCCAGGGAAGCACAATTTATCCCTCAGCCTTTCCTTAGTCTCTACCACTTGGTGACCCAGGTGGGTCAGGTCACAAACCCGGGTCCACAGTCTCCGGTGTGTCACTATCTGCTGTTCCCAGAGCAGAAGCCCCTCACTGCTGGGAAACTCCTGCATAATATTGACAACCTGTCACTCATGGACCTGTCTTGCAAAGAAAACGAGCCCCAAGTCTTCCGCTGTGTGGCTGGATTGTTTTTTTATTGTTGTTGAGTTTTATATAGGGCAAACTCAACCTGAAGGTATCAGAGCGCTTTACATGAGCACCAGTTACGTTACAGACGGACGTATTCATTTTGTTAAGCACAGGGAGATTAAGGGATTTGCTGAGAATCACAGGATGTTGAGAGTCCCTGCTGAGAGTCGAACCTGGTTTCACAGCTTCAAGGTCAATCACTCTAGCCGTTAGGCCACATCCACAAGTTTAAGTATTAGTTCAAAACCAACCTATCTCTAACACAATGTAATACCTTTGTTTAAACACAAGTCACAAATATTTTTAGATCTAATGCACAGGACTTTTGCAACACAATGACTCAACTTGACATTGCAACTGATGTGACGGATGTGACTGAAAGGGTTAACCCATTCTTCCCTTTTCGAGATGCATCACAGGTAATGACAACACTTCCACGAGGCTGGGCATATTCCTAATCGAAGGCAGAGTTTCCTCCCATTAAAGCATATACAATATTCCAGTTTTATCACAAGTTTACTTATGAATGTCCGCCCAAAATATGATAGTAGCTTTTGGTGACTTTCTTAGATGTCAGTTACTCTGCTATCTGCTTTTTGTCCTATACTGGGTAAAGTAGGTAAACCTGGCACATATTACAGAAATGCAAAGTCTGGATCATATGAACAACTTGGTGGTGGGTTTGTCATGGTTTAATATTAAATCCTATTTTTTATTTTTTTATTTTATTTTACGGAATTTTATATAGCACGAATTTAACCCGAATGTATCGGGTATCAGAGCGCTTTACATAGCACCAGTTGCGTTACATGAGGACACATTCATTTTTGTTAGGCACGGCGAGATTAAGTGATTTGCCCAGAATCACAGATTGTTTATCGCCACTGCCGAGACTTGAACCCGGTTCCCCAGATTCGAGGTCGACCGCCCTAGCCGTTAGGCCTACTCCTCTCCCCAAGTCGCGGCCAGCTTATCTGTCATCCCGGCTAAATCCTGACCTTTCTTCTAGATGGCTGAGATCGTCGGGCAAGGTGTTTGGGGTGATTCCTGGCGTCCGCTCCGCAAGATACGAGGGCAGATATTTCGCCTACACTGCCCCCTATCAATGGAGCAAACTTATTTTTGGTCTTTGCTCTTGCCCATACTACCCTTCCTTAACCCTTTGAGTGCGTTCGTCGGCCAACGGCCGTCTCGAGCCCTACCTCCGTAGTGCTGTGAACGTCCGTTGGCCGACACGGCCCCGCCCACTCCGCTAAACCGCCGCACAGCAGCGGTATTGTTGCCGCACTGCGACAGAATTGCCGCCGTGGTTAAGCAGTTAAAAAATGGGCTTAAACTTGCCTGTTTTAGACTTTCTTTTTCTCCTCTCGTCTAGCGCAGCGCCCAAATGCTCCTTCGGGAGTGAGCCACGTGAGATATCAAATGACTAAATAAATAAATATAAATTAACCACTCCAGGATTTCAGTGCTCATCCTTCCTCTGCAATCACTAACAATTTCAAAATGTTATTATTATTATGTTGTTTATATATGACTTCTTTGCTGACTGGTTGGTGTTCTGAAAAGCCTCTCGTGTTCCGCGACCTGTCTGTCACCTTCATCTGTTAATCACCTTCTTTGGTGACATCAAGCATAGTTCATCATTCTGAAAGGAATACACCAGCTTGGCAACTGGCTGCATTCTTGTTCAATGTTATGAGTACCTGGTTGCACTAATGTATTCTGAAAGCAAAGATGCCCATCTGTAATTTGATTCCTTCCAATCCTAGGCAAGGTGAAATCAAACTTCTTGGAGATATCTTCCTTTCCATCAGCATGCTGAAGAGCTCTGACTCAATACTGCAGAAAAGGGTGTTTTCATATTCAGCTCTACTAATACCTAGAGTTTAAAGATATTCTTTGAAGACATTTTGGAAATTGTCATGGCTTAAAACATTCAAGACCTGGAATGTGATGATAAAAACTATGGAATAACTGATAAACTGATGTTCAGAATTGGGCTCGTGAAATGTCTTTGGAACATTTTGGGAGTACATCTGAGAATTAGGGTTATCACTCCAAGGGCTGGATTTAAAGGTACCAACAAGTGACAATGCTTAGTTGGCTGAGCGAGGCGGGTTCAAAGATGGCCACGGTGTATGACGGCTCCTTCAACGCGCAACTAATCCCGTCAGATTTCCTGGGACAGGAGTTTTATCCAGATTAGATTAGTTTAAAATACTTATAAAGCGCATGGCTGCCTCGGCAAAGAGGCGTCCCAGCGCTGTGGAACTGTGGGCCCACCTGGATTCATTCAAGATAGCGCGAAGTAAGATTTCAATCAAGACGGTGTGAGTAAGATGGGAGCTGTAGGCACATCACCCCTTGGTCCCAGGAATGCACCGACTGTGGAGATGGAGAACGGAAGGGGTACTGTGGACACAACAGCGGGCCCGACAGAGCGAAGTTAACTTGGAACAGGCGGTCAAGGCCTGCCCTAAAGGTGCGTGCTAGGTTGCGGTGAAACTAACTGTCCCGCAGCGGCAGAAGAGGCCCTTCAGGCCCTTACTAACGACCTGGCCAGTTATTTTGTGGATAAAATTGCCAGAATTTATAGTACCTTTTAAAAAAGAGCATGGAAGTAACCAGGGCTTCTCACACACCCCCTGAAACATCCTGCCCTGTTCTCCTGGTGAGTTTAACAAGGTGACCCCCAAACAAGTCAATATGCTGGTAAATAAAAGTAAGTTGGGATTACCAGAGGACCTAGCACCTCCTTATATTATGGCAATTGTGGCCCCATCCCTTCCTCCGTCCCTCACTCAGTTATTTAACCTCTTGCTGAGCCTGGAAACGTTACCTCTTAAGTGAAAATCAGCTAGGGTTAAACCCATATTTTAAAAAAAAACACTGCAGATCCTAAAGCATTAGCAAATTTCCGACCCATCTCGCTACTGGCCTTTCTTTGGAAAGTTATGGAAATGCTTGTGAATTCCCAATTAAGAGCTTTTTTGGAAAGCCATTCCATGCTTGAGCCCTTCCAATCAGGCATTTGAGCCTCTTTTACTACAGAAACTGCACTGGTGGAAGTGTTAGACAACATAGGACTCTCCTTCGTTGACGGGCACTCAGCAAAGCTGGTGTTTTTAGACCTTTCTGCAGCTTTCAACACCATCTCCCACACAGTCTTAATTCAAAGACTGAAGGAGATAGGTGTCGGGGGAAGGCCCTGAGATGGCTGAGGAATTTTCGGAGTGACCGCACCCATGCGGTGCAGCTGGAGTCATTTTGCTCTGAGCCCCACGCTTTTTAACATCTATGTGGCCCTTCCGGCCCAAGTGATAAAATCATTTGTGTTTGAGGTCATCTCTTATGCAGATGACACTCAACTTGTTATCACAATGGAACCTAATCTGGACTTTACTAAAGAGAGATTTCGGATCTGTGTGGATAAGATCGCCTCCTGGATGCAGCCCAACTGCCTCCAGCGAAACACAAGCAAAACTGAGATTGTACTCTTCAGAAAAGCCCATTCCGTGTGGTCGAAGGACTGGAGGTCTCAGGGCCTGGGCCCAGTTCCCACCCCAAGAGCAACAGCAAGAAGCCTGGGAATCTTGGGTGATGAAAATCTTTCTATGAAGGAGCGTGTGAACGCCATCACGGGATCCTGTTTTGGAGTCATGCGCCTCCTCAGGAAGGTCTTCCAGTGGCTGCCGTTGCAGACAAGGAAATCCCTAGTCCCGACCCTCCTACTTAGCCACCTGGACAATGGTAATGCCCTAATGGTAGCCGTGAATGAAGTACTGTCTTCCAAACTCCAGGTGGTTCAAAACACTACAGCTCGGCGAATTAGTCATCTTCCGCCTGCTCGCCCTAAGAACCTATCCTCAGACCCCTCCACTGGTTGCCCATAAAAAACGGACCATGTTTAAACTTCTTTGTCTGTTCCACAAAGCCTTGTACGGAAGTGGGCCAACTTATCTGCAAGGTAAACTACAGTGGTATGCCCCTACTCGGTGTCTTAGATCCAATGGTAAATTCCTGTTACTTCCTCTACGTATTTGTACCACCAGGTGTGGTGGGCCCTCTTTCTAACATTTAGCCCCCACCAGCACTGGAATCAGCTTCCACTGCATCTAGGTGCGTGTTCTTACTTTAAACAGTTTGAGAAATCCCTCAAGATCTGGCTCTTTTAGCTGCCTGGCTCCTTCCACTCTGGAATTGGACAATCTTTGGAGCTACTATACCGACAAGACACCCCAGCTGGGGTGACACGTGCGCTTTATAAGCAAACCTAACATAACAAGCGCAGATGCCACTGGCTTCGTTGGAGCGATAATACCACACAGGAATGTTGGCTCCAGCAACAGTATACAGTAGGGGAAACATCGTTTACAATGCATGCGTTACAACATGTGTCATTATAACGCATTTTTTACATCACAAAATCCATTACAATGCATGTCATTACATCGCGTAACCCATTATAATGCATTCCCCAAAATAACGCCCAAGCGGAGTTAGAATAGTTATTGTGTTGTAATGGATTATGCGTTGTAACGACATGCGTTGTAATAGATTTTGTGATGAAAAAAATGCGTTGTAATGACACGCGTTGTAACACGTGCGTTGTGAAGTGTCATATTCATACAGTAGCATAAGAATGTCAATTGCGAGCAGATAGGTTTCCCCTAACCTCTGCTGAGTTTCGGTGGTGTAACAAAACTTGAGGAGGCCCACCTACAAAGTACATAGAGCCCCCCCACCCCGTACCCAATCAGATGCTCTCAAGCCAGGGGCCAGCCGTCCATGCACAGTCCCGGGGCGGGGGCCCTGGAGCTCGGGACCCGCTCTGCACCGCATGGATTGCAGGGGCTAATATCACGACACCCCTGCGTTTAACTAATGGGTGCTTCTGGGCCTGGGCAGCAGCGCTGCATGCCAAAAAAAATGAGCAATCAAAAATATCAATTGATGATATGGCCCAATTGATGAACTGCTTTGAGAACTATGTTTATGGGCAAGGAACCTTTGTTTCATTGCTGGGGCCTGAGGAGGGCAGGCCTGGGCTAATTCGGGAAGGTGCTGGTTGGTATACCGAAGAGTGTTGCACATCTGGCACAGCTGTATCCCATAGGACAAAGGCCACACCATCCTATTTTCTGGGTGCACTGATAGTGGCTTGCCCCTGGTGACGGCATATTGAGAAGTGGAGTTCTTCCAATCTCAGGGTGGAGTGGCGAGCCCACAGGGAGACCGGTCTAGCAGATTTACAGCAGCCTAGTAACGCCGGCCAAGACTGTTGATTTTAGGTCAGATGGATGGAGCCCCTACTGGACAACCTTGGGAAAACAGGCAAAAAAACAGTTCAAGTTGACCTTCAATTCCAAGAATTCTGCATGCACACATACAAAGAGGAAAGGATGCGCTATGGTTCAACGGTGCCTGCATTGGCGCTAGGCAGCACACAGTGAGCCAGGCAAGGAGCAAGCAGAAATGCTCCATATCTTTGTAAAATGTAGCATTTCTACTCTCTCCCTTTCATGCAACGCATTAACTTTGCTTGCTGCCCTGCACTGCTTGCAAGATTAGTAAATATGCCCTTTATTGTCATGGAAAATAGTTTTTTTGCATGATTACCCTGATGGCATTCTTGACGTGGAAAAAGTTTTTATCCTTCGCCTAATGTAGCGCTGCAGATTTATGAATGAAGCGCTGTGCTGCACACATTTTTGTATGCCTGGATGTGTGTGACTAACCCACAGGCTGCACTGTAGAAGTACATTACTCCACTCACAGTGTCTACAGACCAGCACAGGAAAGAAAACAAAAAGACTACATGGAGGTTCAAAGCAAAACAAAAGCCTGGTTTCTTAAGACAATCACTTGTATGGTTTGATTGTGAATCCTGGTGAACTGACTCTCTCCTGAGGCGGAAGCCGGGAGATTTTATGCTCATTCTCACTTATATTTACCTGTATTCACTGTGATTGTTTTATTACTGAGTCACTCGCTTCGCTATCCGCGCCCTACCGCATAGCAGATTGATTGCTGATGCGGACAGGGTTGCCATAGCAACGCCGCCCTTCGGCCACAGGCCACGCCCATTAGAGCTGACCACGCCCACCGCCAGCCTCTTAAATACGATCGCGCTGCTTACTAGCGCTGTTGCCCTGACTCTCTCCTGAGGCGGAAGCCGGGAGATTTTATGCTCATTCTCACTTATATTTACCTGTATTCACTGTGATTGTTTTATTACTGAGTCACTCGCTTCGCTATCCGCGCCCTACCGCCCAGCAGATTGATTGCTGATGCGGACAGGGTTGCCATAGCAACGCCGCCCTTCGGCCACAGGCCACGCCCATTAGAGCTGATCACGCCCATCGCTACCCTTTCCCACCACTATTTACATGTACAGGAATCGGAAGCACAGCGGACGAGCGCATAAGCCAAGTTCGTCTGCGCTCGTCCGCGCCGAGGCCGGGCCTAGGGCCACCCCCCCTGTACCACCGCAACCCTGGCCCGCCACCAATTTATCGCCACTAACCTACTCCTCTGCTGAACTCCTTAGCATCAAACCTAAAGCAGAGACAGCCCACTCTCTACCTCATTTCAACTATAACAACCCTTGTATAGGACCGCTCAAATGTCCCACTTGCACTGAGACTTTGCCTGCTCATCCCACAACCCCTCCCCTTTTAGTGTCAGCAGCACTCATAAATGTACGCTTCCTGCCAAGACATAAACTTGAAATCGCCGATTTCATAGACTCACATAAATTAGACATATTATTTATCACTGAGACATGGGGAGATGAATCCTCTGGCCCTGACTTCAGAGATGCTACGCCTAATAACTACCATGCATGCAAGCTAGACAGACCAATAAGGAAAGGCGGAGGAATAGCGATCATTTATAAAGACCACCTCAAACTAACTACAACAGAGACAACCTTCTCTGAGTGCGAGGCTCTCCTTTTTACTATATGCCTCTCCAGCAAAACAACATTCAAAGGCATGTTAATCTACCGTCCCCCAGGATCTATATCCAAATTTCTCTCGCTCTTAGATAACATCATCGAGACGTCAATTGGATCCCCACACTTTACCATCTTGGGTGATTTCAATTTTCATCTTGAAGCTCTGGATGACCCCGATACTGCAACAATACTCGGTGACCTAGAGGCAGCTGGTCTCCTACAAATTGTTAAACAACCCACCCATAGAGCAGGACACACTCTGGACGGACTTTTTACCAACAACCCTAAGATCGCTATCACTAGGGTTATCCCTCTAGTCTGGACAGATCACTCTGCAATATGCTTTTCCATTCCCACCAATCCCGGTCCCCCCCCGACACTTTCTCAGTCTACCAATTTCAGAGACTGGAAGAACATTAATCTCGACCATCTTACTCAGATGATGCGAGACACCCCGATGCCAAACGAACAGGATCCCATAGCAGCTTCGGCTACTTACCTGGATAATCTGAACGAAGCATGTAACAAGCTAGCACCCACAAAAACCTCTCACCGGAATAGAAAACTCCCCTCAGCCCCTTGGTTCTCCGAGTCGCTCCGACTACAGCGACAATACTGCAGAAATTTAGAAAGGCAGTGGCGTCGCCACTTCAATAACACTGACAAGATTACTTACAAATACGCCCTTTCTAACTACAAAAAACTCATAACAGCTGAGAAAACCACCTATTACACCAACCAAATCAATCAGGCCAAAAACTCAACAGGGAAACTATTCCAGGTGGTAACATACCTGTCCAATCCTCCTGCACCCCGTTCTGAAGGATCTCAGGCCCTCTCGGATGCATTGGCCAAATTCTTTGAAGATAAGGTCAGAGCCATTTTTTCCACTTTCTCACCTGACCCTTCTCTAACTTCCATCGTGCAATCTACCGCCGATAATGCCCCAGAATTTGCAGCCTTTGAAAACACCACGCAAGAAATCATTCAACCCTTGATCGCCCGAACCAAATCTGGTTCACCTTTCGATCCTTGCCCTCCAGGCATTCTTAATCTCATCCCTGAAGCTATTGCCCCGTCACTAACTACCATTTGTAATGCAATGTTTACATCCGGCACCTACCCCTCGGTTTGGAAGGAAGCTATTATCAAACCTCTACTAAAAAAGCCCAGCCTAGACCCTCTCCTTCCAGCCAGCTATAGGCCCATCGCATGCCTCCCATTCCCTGCTAAGATTTTTGAAAAAATCATGAACTCTCAGCTGTCAACTTATATTCACAACTACAACCTACTGGATGACCCCCAGTTCGGGTTCCGACAGGGCCACGGAACTGAGACTGCGCTCTTAAAAGCAGCGGACGAGATACGGTCCACAATAGACAACGGAGGAGCGGCAATCCTGATACTTTTAGATCTGTCCGCGGCCTTCGACACGGTTGATCATGCCACTCTGATCGACCGTGTCGCGGCCATAGGAATAAAAGACAAAGCCAAGGATCTTCTCGCCTCATTTCTGTCCAACCGCCCACAAACGGTGAAGCTAGGCCACTACACCTCCAAGACCTTTTCCCTGCCTTGTGGAGTACCACAGGGATCCTCGCTAAGCCCGACACTATTCAATATATATGTGTCTGACTTAGCGAGGGTCATCAAATCCCACGGAATCTCCCTCACTACATACGCCAACGACACCCAACTGGTGTTGTCCGTATACGACGATGGCACCTCTGTAGCTGCTAATTTCCAAATTGGAATGAAGGCAATAAGCTCCTGGATGTCATCCAACTGTCTTAAACTAAATTCTGATAAAACAGAAGTGATGACATTCGGAAGATTGCAACCAACTTGGTCCCCGCAATGGTGGCCCCATCAGATGGGACAACCTCCAGAACCAGTAAATAAGGTACGAAACCTAGGTGTTATCTTTGATAACAAGATGTCCTTCCAGCAGCATGCCAACTCGGTGGTCTCATCTTCCTTCCACATATTAAAAAGGATCAAAAAATTAATCCCGTACCTACCATCATCCGCAGGCAAAACTTTAGTCAGCACATTGGTCTTTTCCAAAACTGACTATTGTAATGCCTTGCTACTAAATGCACAACAAAAGGTCCTTAACAAATTACAGACAGTGCAAAATGCAGCGGCCAGGACTTTGTTATCCATTCCCAAATTTGCATCTGTCTCCCCCTACATCCGACAGCTACACTGGCTGCCGGTGAGGAGCCGCATCAAATTCAAAGCTTTATGCATAGCTTACAAAGCTATCCATAACCATGGCCCTCTATTCCTAAGACAAGCCTTCTGCCCGCTCGAACACCCAAGAACATTACGTTCATCCTCGGCTCATCTGCTAAGAGTCCCTCGCACAAGAAGGGCTAACTGGGGCGACAAACGTTTTTCTGTTGCCACAGCCAAATTGTGGAACACGCTCCCTCTCCACATCAAATGTGCCCCAACTCTGCTCAACTTCAGAAAAAAACTGAAAACTTGGTTGTTCCCAGCCTAATTCCTCCCTATCCGCCAAGAGAGTTCTACAACTACAGCGCCGAGACACCCTTGGGTATTTGCGCGCTCTAAAAATCGCCAAATAAATAAATAAATAAATAAAAACATGGAGCAGCCTTAGATAAATCGGCAAACTGTGATGTGCCTGGGATTGGAGAGTGAAAGAACTGAAAGTTGGCCATCTTTCTTTAGTGGCGTCTCTAGAGAGGGTGAGTTGGGGCCTGTGCCCCATCTCAGTTTGTCCCACCCTCTCCCTGTGCCACAGCAACACAGCTGCTCAGTGTACCAGAAGGTGAGACAGAAAAAACAAATAGACACTGGCCTTGCCACACATTAATTTGCCCAATTCATTTTCATTTTAAAGAAGTGTTGTTTGATTAAAACGTTTATCTCTGACTTTCTATGACTGTGTAAATATCCACATCTAAATATACATAGAGATATACTTACAAAGTCACGTTTGAATATTTTAGGCAAATATGTGTGTGTATATATATGTGTATATATGTGTGTGGATAGATAGATAGATAGATAGATAGATAGATAGATAGATAGATAGATAGATAGATAGATAGATAGATAGATAGATAGATAGATAGATAGATAGATAGATAGATAGATAGATAGATAGACAGAAATGGTGGGGCCGCCTACATAGGATAATGCACACCTCAGCACTCCGGCAATTGTCTTCAGCTCTCAAGTCTGGGGTTCTTCAGCCTGACGCGTTTCTGAGCCTATCGCTCGTCATCAGAGGCTCGACATGAGTGCATCCGTTCTGATATATATATATATATATATATATATATATATATATATATATATATAAAAACATATATACATATATATATGTGTGTTTGTGTGTGTGTCCCCTTAAAATCCATTTTTTGAGACACCACTGTTTATATTACTTACACATTAGTGATAGGGTTAAAAAATTGTGACGGTGATGGGTGGGTATCAATGTAAGAGACCCCAATCACCATTGTGATAATCTGGCTCCTGAATGTGACATGAAATAGAAATGAATACACAGTCTCTTGGGTACATGTGGGACGGTCTACACTTGATTGTCATCAACTTGGATGAGACACTGCTTCTGACCATGCCTTCTCTCTAGATCTTCTTTCCATGTCCTCTCTTTCCTCTTTCAGTGCCTCACTTCTAGATCCTATTTCTGTTTCCTTTAAATGTGTCCTCTTTCTATGTTCTCTGACTTTGTATCATCATGGTTCTATGTCCTCTGACTTTGTATCATCATGGTTCTATGTCCTCTGACTTTGTATCATCATGGTTCTATCTCCTCTGAGTAGATCCTCTTTCCATGTCCTCTCTTTCCTCTTTCAGTGCCTTACTCTTGATCCTCTTTCTGTTTCCTTTCACTGTGTCCTCTTTCTATGCTCTCTGACTTTGTATCATCATGGTTCTCTGTCCTCTGACTTTGTATCATCATGGTTCTATCTCCTCTGAGTAGATCCTCTTCCCATGTCCTCTCTTTCCTCTTTTAGTGCCTTACTCTAGATCCTCTTTCTGTTTCCTTTCACTGTGTCCTCTTTCTATGTTCTCTGACTTTGTATCATCATGGTTCTATGTCCTCTGACTTTGTATCCTCATGGTTCTATCTCCTCTGAGTAGATCCTCTTCCCATGTCCTCTCTTTCCTCTTTTAGTGCCTTACTCTAGATCCTCTTTCTGTTTCCTTTCACTGTGTCCTCTTTCTATGCTCTCTGACTTTGTATCATCATGGTTCTATGTCCTCTGACTTTGTATCATCATGGTTCTATCTCCTCTGAGTAGATCCTCTTTCCATGTCCTCTCTTTCCTCTTTTAGTGCCTTACTCTAGATCCTCTTTCTGTTTCCTTTCACTGTGTCCTCTTTCTATGCTCTCTGACTTTGTATTATCATGGTTCTAGGAGGATGCTAGACTGACTGATGGTGACCTTCGTTCTTCTTCCCCACTATGCTTTTCTGGTGTTTTATCTGTGTATTTTGTAGGGTCTCATCTAGAGAATAACAAGGGTTTCCAAAGCCCTCTTTGAAGGGGGTTGAGCATTGTCCTATCACCCCTGGCAGGAGCCTGTACATTAAGTCAGAACTTGTGGAATGGATACAGAAGTAGTTTGTGTGGGGGTTGCTGGGGGGCAGGTGCAGTCCTCATGCACAGAGTCAACGGAGCCCCTTAGACTGGCATGACTGTAAACCAAAGACCCACCTATGCACACACACAATACTGCTCCACAGATGCATTTCAACCCTTCTGTCGATGGAGGAAAAGTAGTGATCAAATGTGTGATTACTCCTGTTCTAATGCCCCTTAGCAATGCGTAGTAGCTGTCACTAGGAAGCGGTGTTTTGAAACCCGGAAGTAGACGTGTTTTGATACCCGGAAGTAGACGGAATCAACCTCGGTTTCAGGGATGAAAGTCAATAAGAGGAGAGATGGTGACATGTTCTCACCTCTCACTGACCTGGAGCCAGAGACCCAGACAAGACGGGCGCTCTGACCTCTTAACACACTGCTAAGCCCTACAGCTCCCCGCGGGCCCATGATTAAGTGTCCAGACTGCCCACAACAATGGCCTCCTTTAAGTGACTGGGATGCGTTCCATGCGGCTGGCCTGGAACAACCAGCCACGGTACAAGTGTTGGCATGCATGCCTCTTGGGCACAAGGGTGCTGAACAGCCACGGCTCACCTGCTCTCTGGCCTGCAAAGCCAGACGGCCACCGGATCCCTGCCCCAGCTGCCAGTCTGCAGCCTGTCCCAGCTGCCTCTCTCTGCATAGGGTCACTGATGACCCTCTGCAGCTGCTGGCTGGGCAGGGACCTTGCATGACTTCAGCGTGGTGTCATTCCTGATCTCCATCCAATGTTTGGATGTAATGTAGCCATTCGCCAGGGTCACTAGAAGAGGGCTTCTTCTAGCAACAGCAGCGCTGCAGCGAGAAAACGCAGAGTTCACAATCGCGAGCTTTCACTTACTGGTATGAGTGCTCTAGCCTAGTTTGGGAGAAAGTACTTGTAAACTATCCATAGAGGCCAAGTGGCGTTATACCAAGTGTGGGATATTCAGCCACCACTGGAATATTAGCCAAAGCACTTTGCATTCTGGGATTTGTAGTGTCACCTTTGGGATTTTAAATATATGCTTACAAGGCCAGAACGCAAAGTACTGTTTGGTAAAATGCCAGAACTAGCTGAAGATGTTATGCATGAAATGGCCAAATAATTTTATGAATTGATCATGCGCCTTGAAGGTGGGGTGTAATCTTTGTTGCCACCTCCTTCTTTCCCGACAGTCACATAACCCCTTGGTCTCCTCTCGTAGCCATCAGTGAAGATGGCCTCCTCCATCATGGACATACCCCCAGCTTCTACCTCAGTTTGCCCTTGGCTGACGCAGAGACTCATATCAGGTTCCCCAGTTCCAAAAGTAGGCAGCTCTGGCCATAACACCACATCCTGAGTAGAGGGAAGGTGGCAGGCAGAAGCCACATGAAGCTCTCGAAGTCCAACAGGACCTTGAGCTGAGCCAGAGCCAGGCTTCAGGCTCGAGCCTAGCTCGAGCTTTCAGTGACTCACTCACCTCTAGGGACGAACAGTTCTTGTTGACTCCGGCTCCCTCGAGTTACCCCACTCAATACTGCTTTCGGAGGCATGATAGAGTGACAGGGCAACCCTAAGCTGCACTGAGCAGGAAAGGTACCAAAGAGAGTAATAGTGGGGTGGCTCCGCGGGTCACTGGGTGCCAAGATGGTGAGAAAAAAGTGAAAGAAGGGGGTTCCCCAATGGGTTTCTTTAAGGATGCAGGCAGGTCGTAGGGGGAAAAGAAACTGAATAAAGAACAGAGCACGTACCCCGCCAATTGGTTTAATGGTCCCAAAACTGAGATCCCGATGTATGAGGGGTGATAAATCTAGGAGTTGGCACTGCACCGGACAAAATAAATACAATCCAAATATATGCAAGGGAGAGAATTTTTTCCAAAAATATATGTATTTTTATTTGTTTATCTATACACCTTTAGAATTGATATAGAGCAAAAGTGATTTTTTTAACGTACATAAATAACACATAATATTGCACAACAGACATAAAAAGTTGCAAAAGGATAAAAATGACAAAGGTACATTTCCACTACAAGGCCTACCCAGCAACAATCCACACTTCATTCATACTTTCATTCTCTCAGATTCTCACCAAATAATTCTACCTAAAGTTCTATCACTCCACTCACATTCTTCAATACATTCCCACTATTCTGTTGTATGCCACACATAGATGGTAAATATGTGGCATAGACCAGAGTCTTATTCCAGACAAATACTCATAGTACGGCCCCTTATTTAGTATAACATAATATGCCGTATTTCTTGGGACATGAGCCGACGCGCGTTTCGGTGTACAGGCCCAAAGGGCCACACCTTCGTCAGGGCTGGGGGTTGTTGACTGGGAGGGAAGATGATAATGATCTGAAAACAAAACACAATGCCTTAGTATTTTTCTAAACTAAGAATCCATCTTTCATGATAAATATCTCTCTAGTACAATTTATTAAATCAATGCAATTTCTTTAGACCATGATTATTCTCATTTATTTTGTGTCTACGTGGTTGTCATTTTGACCATGTGCAGTACCCAACTACCTAAGAGCACTCCCACTGACAGACTCCCGAATAGGTGAGATCTGTAAAGGCAATTAGATGGCCAGGGCTAAGTAACCAATCAGGGACACAATTTTCTTCTTACACACTTCACAATATGTCACATTATAACATACACTCATTTTGAAACACATATTGACCAAGGACGGAAAAGAAAGGTTATTGCATGTCACTAGATGCTACAATGTTAAGAAGCCCTATCTTTGGCTGGGAACAGGGGATAATTTAACCCCAGCAAAGAAAGTAGGGAGTGTGTTTACGGACATTTTTATTAAAAAGGCGAGATAACCTGAGGGCCAAAGTTGATGTTAAAGCACAGAACCTATAAGGTAAATAGTTTTCTAGGTGTTAATTTGATCTATAACAATAATATAAGATCAGGCCTGGTTTTACGTCCAAAAGCTACCATAATACAATTTACCTGATTTGGTATTCACAGAACCTATAAGGTAAATAGTTTTCTAGGTGTTAATTTGATCTATAACAATAATATAAGATCAGGTCTGGTTTTACGTCCAAAAGCTACCATAATATAATTTACCTGATTTGGTATTCACAGGGTTTTCTAATGCAGAGATGCTTTACAGGTGTTATCAGGAAACCAAAGATCTCCTAAATGGTAGAGAGTGAGCTCTAATTATCCACGGTCTATGTTAATTTATTTAAACTAAACTGTGGCAAAGGTTCGCTTAGTTACCTGAGTCCTGAGAATTGTATTTCAAAATAGTAGGCTCCACTATGTAGAAATTGGCAGCGAGGAGGCAAACGGAGGATCACTATGTTTTTCGAAGTTTTGGTGGTATCAGGCACCCTTTCCCTGGGATAGAATTGTGTAATAAGTATACAAAAAGGTACTCGTTTGCAGGAAATAAAAGATATGGTCATTAGAGATTTAGAGATTTATACCCACCGGGAATGCCAGGAGGATTAAACACTAAATCTGTATAGTGTAAATCCGTCAGGAGGTATGAGGTGGACAGCGGGTTGCACACGGAGATACCTGGTGGGCAATGGGCAAAGATGCGTGTAAGCAATGTGAAAAATGCGTGTAAGCAATCACGGGTAACTATTGATATTGAGAGTCCCTTGCATATACACACCTTTTTGGAAGCGAGAATGGACGGCCACTAAATTTCTACAAATTGAGAGCGGCGCGTAGCTGCCGAAGGTGCCGCCTGGATGGGGATGGGCACTAAGATTCTTCAATTTTGAAGTGGCACGTAGCTGCCGAACGTGCCGCCTAATGTATAAATAAAAACAGAGACGGGCACATGAGAAAACGCGGCTAGGTGCATTCTATTCCGAGGAGCGAGGGTAGCAGGGTATTGGCTAGATACACTTACCTAGCATAGTGAAGACGAACTCCGTAGATTGGGGATCCGTTGGTCAACCGTGTCGGCCGTTCCTCACGGGCGACAGGACTCACAGGCCAAGATGGTGAGGCCATGATGGGAACGAAGGTCATCTGATAGCACATTAATGCTAAAAATATTACGTGGACAGTATATTGTGTCAAAAATATTGAGGACCATAATATCAAGTAGGTAGGTGCAAATAGGTAAGTATAGATTTATTTTTCTTGACTCCAATCAACGTACCTTGAAAATATATATATCATCATGGTACATATACATGGAGTTAAGTATAGTAAAACTTTACTTATCGATAGAAACTTACCTTCACTATATTTTGGTCCTCGATATTCTTGAAACAATATTTTGTCCACACAATATTTTTAACTCAATATTTTGTCCAAACACCCCAGAGGCTGCGCTACTTCAGGATGAGTCCGTTGATTTCTTCCTCTGACTTTCCCGGTCGCCCATACTTAACTCAACCTGTGTTTTCATAAACTCCTCATCTTAAGTTCGAATATGTGGTCTCCTTCTTTCATTGTCAGAGAATCTGTTCTTATGAAATTCTCTTCACTCTCTGCTGCAGAGACCACTTCTAACCTCAGCATTGAACATAGGCACCACGGGGCTTATTTACAACAACGAGTGCCACGCTGCGCTAAAGTAGCGATGCTTCAGTTTAACTTACGCCTGCGGCAGAAACCCTTGCGCCACCATGAATGTGCCATATTTACAATACAGAGATCCATGCCGCAAGGTTTCAAGGATACGTCAGAAATTCTTACGTATCTGTGTTAAGGGTGCCACAAGGCATCCGGTGCAAAAGTGGTGCATCGTTGTAGTTGGCCATTAAACTGGCTCAACTACAGCAATGCGTCAAAAAAGAGGTGATGCGTCAGTTGAATCTGACGCATGTAGCCTACTGTATGGGGACCAATGTGTTAGAGTGTGAAAAGATGACAAAGTCACCTTGTGCTCTAACATATTAGTGCCCACTTGTATGTGTGACATCAGCACGTAATCTCCTAAATTGTTGAATTACGTGCACTACTTTCTATGGCCTACTTACCTCGTGACTTGATTGCAGATTACAGTCAAGTCACTACAGCTAGTGTGGTCCTTTGGCCACAACCAATGCGTAATTCGTACACCTGGGTTTAGCAGGATAAGGGATTGTGACGCATTGGCAGAGCAGCAGCCCGAAGCGCCAACAAATGAAAAAGTGGTAAACACCACAGCGTCAGTCTTATGGGAGGCATTTTCAATGGAACGCCTACCTTGCATAAATTAAAAACTAACACGGCACAGCGGAATTCCAACACAGGAAAAACTAACGTAACACAAAAAAAGTGACGCATCTGCATCCATGTAAATATCGAAGGAATGAAGGGCCACAATTGTGAAGGGAACTTCACAATTGCGTCAAAAAAGAGACACAATGGCAGCGCAAGGGACTTGTAAATGAGTCCCCCTAATATTACACAAACCTCAACAAATACCAGTCACAACTGGTTAATGGTCTTCCCAGCTCATCACAAAAGGATACCTATTGAGTATGCACCCTGATGCCACGCACATGGTGGTTAGAGCTATACAAATGTGAATAAATTTACGTACAAGGGGAATTTAGGGTGCAAGAGGTAAACACACTCAACAGGGCTGAGGATGTTTGTGCACTTACCTGAGTCACAGCAATGGATGGTTCAGCAGCTGGACCTGGGGCGGAGGCCCCCAGGAGTGGGCCAGCACCACAGGGGGAGACACCGCAAGAACAGAGGTGTGGAGACCAGCTCACACCAGTGACAGTGAACCTGTCACATCTCACATGACACTGACGTCAGGAGAAAGAAGAACGGAGTCAACCCGCTGAGATCTGAACCCCTGCTGCGCCACAGGCACACTAACCCACTGAGCTACACAGGCAGAAAACACAACCTGGAGAGTAGATCTTGGCACCCTGCAGAACACAGGGTGATGATTCACTGCTTTTCCTGCGCCCCAGGCTCTGGTGTGATGGCCTTTCAGGGTTCTGGCAGGGGGGGTGGCATTCCCCTATTCTGATTGGCTGATGGACCCCTGGGGACTCTAATAAGTGGAATCAGCTGTATTTTGAGAAGTGTACATGATGTCAGGTTGTGACATTTCCTCTACAAGCAGTGCATCTGTGAAGGCATCCCATCACACAGCCCTGCATAAACAACCATTTGTATGAATTATTAAAACCACTTACAGGGAGAGGTCTGTGGGTGGCTGCAGCCGCAGGATGTCTCTTTCTAGCAGATTATCCGGCACTGCAGCTGAACGCACAGCTTGTTTAAGGAGAGCTGTTGTGTTATTAGAGATTATTTCCAACTAAACCATCCCAATGACCCTGGCCTCAGGGCACAGTCAAAGTCACACTTCTGGCCCATCAGTAGGTTGGGCTCGAAGGAGATTATTCTGGACAGGCCGGTAGGGCCGGGGCACAGTCAGACAAATGTGTCTACTGCATGATCTGTTTGCACCTCGGCTGGTTAACATGTGACTGACTCTGATCCTACTCGAATGGCTTTTCAGAAGAGCCTGCCTAATGGTAATTCTAGGCATTTATATGTCAATGACTCTCCCCGGCCCTACTGGCATTTCAGAATCAGCGGACTGTCGGGAAATCCACATGTGCCAGCCCTATCTCAATCGCGCCATCTCTCTACGCCAGCGCCTTGCCTCCAGGCCCCCCATATATAGAGGGGCTTATTTACAGGTCCCTTGCACTGCTGCGGGTACCTCACTTTTTGTGACGCACCGGCGGCGCATTTTGCTGCCCCATATTTACAGGGACACGAAAAGCCGCCCTGTATGGCTTTTCCTGTCCTTGTAAATATGGCCCCTTTACACGCAGCACTTTGCGTGAAAGGGGCATTCCATGGGTGTTGCTGTTGGTGTTCACACGCAACACCCATGGAACCTGACACATTTCCAGATGCACGAGAAATCATAAACCTGGGATTGTGTCTGAATGCTACGCCCCCCAGGGGAGGCGTAGGGAGGCGCAATGAGGAATTCTTTTTTTATTTCTCCTCGTAGAACGAGGAAATCACGTCTTATGATTGTTTATGTGCAGGAAGGTGTCCCTAAAAAAATGGCGCTTTGCAAGTTCTAGGAGTGCTAATGAAGCACACATAGAAGTTGAAAAACGCCATTTCAAATTGTTTATGTGTGGAAGGGGAACCTTCCTGCGCATAAACAATCATCCCTGTCGCGCCGGCATCCTTGCGCCAAGGTACAAGGGTGCCTGCATGGGCGCACGACAGCTAATTGTGCGCCAGCGCAGGGGAGAGCTAAGGGATCCATCATATTCTTGTAGATATGACGCATCCCTGTGTTTCGGAATTAACGCAGCGCCGCGCAGCCAAATGGCTTGCAGCACCGCACTTCGTTAATTCTTTGTAAATAAGTCCATTAGAGTCCATGCCACGCCAGTGCGCGTGGCCTCGAGGCTCCCAGCTGCTGTTTCATGGCAGGATCCGTCACAAGGCACCGGCCCAGGGCATGGGTCAGCCTGAACCAGAACATCCCTTCAACCCCCCCCCCCCCCCCCCACCCCCCCGGCTAAGCTCGAATGCGCCATATGAGACACGCTGTTGCGGGCTACATATGTTGCAATAAGGCCACTGTAGGCCACTGTCTACAGTTCCTACCACAACAGGGAACCAGTTTGCAGCAAATTGGCAGCAAATTGTCTTTTTTAACCAAACAGCAACATTTAATTTTTCTTGTGGCTCCGTAAATCCTTGCACCGGAGCTGAATGCTTTGTGCATTTTACAGTTTAATCAGGGACTTTGGTCATAAGCATTGGAGTTTACTGTATGTTGATGTGCTGCTCGCCTAGCGGGGGTAGGTGCCAGCTGGAAAGCATGAATGCCACTGACAGTGACAGTGACTGGATGCTCGTCATTCGGCGGCACAGGCTTCCAATATGCGGCACAAGTGCAAGGCCAACTATGGGCATCGCTGACCAGGAGTGTGAGTGTCTGTAACTTCATCAGCTAATGCCATCATTACAGGGTGATTGTTTTGTAATGGAAGAGGGGAAGGAACCTGGCACCAGTGCTTAATTTGAGCTGGTGGTTGTAGGTGGGGCCCATCAGCACTCATTTTTGCCAGACTACACGACGCAGGCATACAAGGAACAGCCCTGGACTGGATCCGATCATTGCTCACCCGAAGAAGCCAAAGGATCAGACTCCCACCCTTCCTCTCCAACCCCACGAAAATCACCTGCGGAGTCCCACAGGGTTCATCACTGAGCCCCACCCTCTTCAACATCTACACGGCCCTCCTTGCACCCAACGTCCGACAACACGGCCTCAACCTCGTATCCTACGCCGATGACACCCAGCTCATCCTCTCTCTCACCAAAGACCCCACCACTGCCAAACTCAACTTCCAGAAAGGAATGCAAGACGTCGCAGTCTGGATTACGAACATCTGCCTGAAGCTCAATGCAGAGAAGACAAAAGTCCTTGTCCTCGGTACCACCCCTTCTGCATGCGACAGCACCTGGTGGCCGACCGCCCTTGGAGCCCACCTACCCCCTCAGACCATTCCAAGAAAATCGGCATCATACTCGACTCATCACTCACCATGAACCGACAGGTCAACGCCGTCACCTCCAGCTACTTCAACTCCCTCCGCATCCTCCGCAAGACCTTCAAGTGGATCCCCCTGAGTCAAAGAAGGCAGTCACCCATGCACTCATCACCATCAGACTGGACTATGGAAGTGCACACTACGCCGGCATCAACAAGTCCCTGCTCTGCAAACTCCAGACAATACAGAACACCTCAGCCAGACTCATCCCCTGCATCCCCGACACAAACACATCAGCCAACACCTACGAAGTCTTCACTGGCTTCCTGTGGAGAAAAGAGTCACTTTCAAAATCCTCACTCACGCCTACAAATGCCTACACAACAATGGACCCAAATTCCTCAACGACAGAATCATCTTCCACATACCCCAAAAAATCTCTGATCTTCCAACCTCGCACTGGTCGAAACCCCGCGCATTCACAGAGCCAGAGCAGGCGGAAGATCCTTCTCTCACGTTGCAGCCAAGACCTGGAGCAAGCTACCGGCAGACATCAGACGTGCCTCCTCCTTGATCACCTTCAGGAAGACCCTCAAGACCTGGCTCTTCGGCTAAACAGATCTGCAGACCCCCCCTCAGCACCTTGAGACCCTCACGGGTGAGCAGCGCGCTTACAATTCCCTGACTGATTGATTTTTGGGGAGTGGGGCCGACACTTTCTTCTTATCAGACTTTCACCATGAACAAGCAAGAGAAAAAAAACACAAAAGAGGAAAAGAAGGTGCAAGAGAAAGATGTGAAACCAGTGACAAAGGGAGAAGGCAGGGATGGCAAAGGACCTGACAGAGTGAGATAAAAAGCAGAGAGTGTGTGGTGATGGATAAAAGAGGACTGGGCTGGGATCAACCCTACGCAGACTATGCTCTATGGGGGGAGGGCTGCCTCCCTCGACCTACCTCTAGCCACGAGAATGGTATTTGGATTATGAGATTCCACCACTAGGGTGATGGGGTGGGCATGACAAAAGAAACCTCCCTGTGCTGCAGACGATGCCTGTGGCAGGTGTCAGACCTACAGGGCTTTGGGAAATGGGACCCTTAAAGGCATCTCTAAATTGGGGGACATCATGCTGGGACGGTACTAAAATCCTTCATGGTCTTACAGGGGGAATATCAATCAATCAACCAATCAGGGTATTATGTAGCTCGGCTACTCACCCGTGAGGTTCTCAAGGCTCTGGGGGATGGGAGCTACTGGTTGGAGGATCATTCGATGAGCCAGGTCTTGAGGTCCTTCCAGAATTGGGTCAGCGACGCGGATTGCCTGAAATGGAGGAGCAGGGTGTTCCAGGTCTTGGTGGCGAGGTGAGAGAACAACCTTCCTCCGGCTCTGGCCTTGTGGATCCCGGGGACGGAGGCGAGGGTGAGTTGAGAGGATCGGAGTTGTCTGGTGGGTACGTGGAATGTGAGGCTGTGGTTCAGGTATGCTGGGCCATAACCTCCACCTAAGTCAGTATTAGATATCTACAACTCCGTCATGCCATAATACCCGAGATAAAGAAATTGAAGGACCTCCCTTCTCATAAGCCACTGGGAGAGGTGAAATCCCATAAACTCTTGCATTTTTATCACTCCCTGGTCGTGAACATCCCTGACTCCTTTGGTAAATTAAGCGACTAGTGGGAGAGAGGCCTGGGTCCTCTTACAGAGACAACTGGATGGAGGTGCTGGCATCCCTAAAAGAGGCAGTCACTGCCTCATAATGTCGAGCAATAGAATTGGAATACTCACATTGAGAATACCTTTCATGGGACAGACTCTGGAAGATGGGGGTTGTGACATCATCATTATGTGTATGATGTTGATGCCAGACGGGGGACATTCATCACATGTTATGGGGGTGAGAAAAAGTTGACCCCCTTTTGAAAAGGATTAATGGGTTGGAGGTTGCCCAGAGACCCCAGGGTGGTTCTCCTACACATCACTACAAACATCAAAAGTAACAATTATAAAATAGCCCAGGGGTGGCTGGGCTTGGTAGTGGCGAAGAGAAACATAACCAAAGAGTGGAAGGGTTGGATGAAGACAGACTTAAGTTAGGATTTTTTCTTAAGTCTGTCTTAAGTCTGTCTTAAGTCTGCTTTAAGTCTGTCTTAAGTTTGTCTTAAGTCTGTCTTAAGTTTGTCTTAAGACAAACTTAAGACAAAATCCTAACTTCTGTGATTACCAAAAGTAGTGAGTGCATTCTGTGAATGCCAAAAGTAGTAAGTGCCTTCTGTGAATACCAAAATAGTAGTAAGTTTAGGATTGAGTCTTAAGTTCATTCTGTGAATCGGGCCCAAAATGAAAGGCAGAACATAATTCATGTTGTTTCACTCCCCAGACCAGAAGATAGAAAAATCACACAATGGGCATCTTATGAAGGGAGAAAACTGTTGTCACGTCAGGGACATTGCTTTGTTCTGTAAGAGCGAATTTGCCCCCTAAGGAGGGGTGATCTTGCTGAACAGCATACTTTGCAGAGCGGGCTCATCCAACATGGCGCCCACTCTCAAAAGGAGCAGTGCCTTCATTGAGTCCACTGCAGCAGTGTCTACAAATAAGTCAGAGAGATGCCTGCCTGCTACGAGTGAGTTATAATTCTGGCCGGTGATGGTTCCCACAGGGGAGTGGAGGCCATGACCTCTGCTTACCTAGCAGGTCAGCAGGCCACTTGGAAAAATTGAAATGGGGCCCATTATATTTTCAAATTAGAGAAAGATCAGAAACCATCAAGAAAGACCCATAAACTTAGTTCTGCACCAGGGCAACTGTAGGCAGCTGCCTTACAGGGCACGCTTAGAGGCACACGCAAGTGCCAGTGTGCAACACATAGCCTGTAGAGGCTTTGTTTCTGCTGCAGGGGAGAACCAAATGGCACACCATCATTTTCCGTAAGTCTCAGTAACTTCTTGCATCGGGGCTGCTGACCGCTAACACAAGGGTACATTCGGCGGGGTGACATTTGCTAAAATAACAGTTGATGGACAGAATGTCATATATTCACCCCAGTACGAAGATCTGGGCCTAAATCCATCGTTTTATTGCTCCCCATGCCATTCAAGTTTGAACCCAGCCATATGCAAATCAGTCTTGACCCTGTGCCCAATGGGAACAGTCCAGACCGAACTGATATCCTGCCAGTCATGGGTCCTGGGCTCACTGTGCCACTGGAATCAAGCTATCCTGACTGAAGAGGGGTGAAACCCCGAAACCGGTCCTAGGATGCTTGTTTCCGGTCCAGGGAAGACCTAGCTTGGCAGTTCGAGCTGAACTGTTCCCATGAGGCACAGGGTCAAGACTGTTTTGCATATGGCCTGGTCTAAACTGGGGTGGCTTGGTGAGCAAAAGAATGATAGATTCAACCCAGATCTCTTGACTCGGGTGAATGATTTGATTTGTTCTGCATTCCGCCCATCAATTGTGTGTCTTTTGCTTTCTTGCCCTAAGTGCACCAGCTATGCCCAGATGTGGGTCCTGGGCTCACTGTGCCACTGGAATCAAGCTATCCTGCAGAAGAGGGGTGAAACCCCGAAACCGGTCCTAGGATACTTGTTTCCAGTCCTGGGAGGACCTGGTTTGGCAGTTCGGGCTGGACTGTTCCAATGAGGCACAGGGTCAAGACTTATTTGCATATGGCCAGGTCTAAACTGGGGTGGCATGCTGAGCAAAAGAATGATGGATTCAACCCAGATCTCTTGACTGGGGGGTGAATGTTTTGATTTGTCTGCATTCCGTCCATCAATTGTGTGTCTTTTGCTTTCTCGCCCTAAATGTGCCAGCTATACCCAGATGTGGGTCCTGGGCTCACTGCGCCACTGGAATCAAGCTATCCTGGCTGAAGAGGGGTGAAACCCCGAAACCGGTCCTAGGATGCTTGTTTCCGGTCCAGGGAGGACCTGGCTTGGCAATTCGAGATGCACTGTTCCCATGAGGCACAGGGTCAAGACTGATTTGCATATGGCTGGGTCTAAACTGGGGTGGCATGGTGAGCAAAAGAATGATGGATTTAACCCAGATCTCTTGACTGGGGGTGAATGTTTTGATTTGTTCTGCCTTTTAAATTCAGCGGGCCATTATCCTCATGTTAAGACCTCAATGCTGATGCCCACTGCCAGCCCTACCAGGGTTTGACCCACTGGCATTGTCCAGGCTGGAGCTCTAAGCACATATTACCCATCTGGACAAATGTCTCACTCACCCCTAGCCTCGCTCTGCCCAAGGATACACACCTGATATTACGTCACTAAAATGCCAGGGGTGGTGACATTGTTCTCACACACTTCAAGTCTGACCCCTTCTCCCATGCTTTCCTACTCAGGAGCCGCTGTTCGGTGCTTTGGGATAGGGGAAGGACAGAGACGGGCAACTATGGGAAGTAGACCAGGTTTACTTTCTGTTCTGTTGTTGCATTCTTGACTGCAGGCCGGGGTTCAAGATAAGCCAGGAGTAGTAGCTGCTATCCCTGGCTACTCCTAAGTGATATCCATGTGTACTACATGGGGAGAGGAGTTGGCCTAACGGCTAGGGTGGTCGACCTCGAATCTGGGGAACTGGGTTCAAGTCTCGGCAATGACACTGAACATCCTGTGATTCTGGGCCAATCACTTAATCTCCCCGTGCCTAACAAAAATGAATGTGTCCTCATGTAACGCAACTGGTGCTATGTAAAGCGATCTGAAACCTGATTCGGGTCAAGTTTGCGCTATATAAAACTGTGTAAAATTTTAAAAAAATACTACAGTCTTGAAAAAAATCAATAAGTTGTATTCAGCGACGCAATTGGGAACAAACACCCTCTATTTCTAACTTTTTTAACTGCAAAGAAAATGTACCCAAGTAACAATACATCTCAAATATGTAGAGCGGAGATTCCACTGCTCCCCCAAAATGTATCTTTTGATTAGGCCATTTTATCCGTGGGTTAGTGAGAGAGCACGCACAAACTGCATCTGTTTCCATACTTAATTTGACAAAAACAGTTCCCCTACTTTTTGTTCAAATGTAACCCTCTTGGAACAGTTAATTCTGACATTTGAGAGGACGCTGAAGTAGAAAGGAGAGAGTATCCTGTGCTGTGAAAGCTGGGAGAGGGACAGACAGCTAAACAATAAACAAGCCTTCCTGCCAGGGTGCCTGCTGGCTGAAAGAAATGTAAATGTGCGCGTTTGTTTCATCTGCAAATGTAAAGGCTGCTTGGGAGCTGGTATTGGCTTGAATTGATGGAGTCACTTGAAGAGTTTTATTTTTGGGAGGCATTGTAAGGAGACCTGATGAGCTGTGGAGTGCATGCTTTTTTAATGGACAGTTATAAAAACGTTTGCACTAGGTACAGTCTGCACATCTCTCAGCTGAATATTTTAAAGCACTTTTTTTTATCTTAAACCTAAATCTTTTATGCACCTTGTGGCAGCCTATCTTGTACTGTGTGAAATGGAAGTTTAAAATAATGACATACTTATTCAAGATGCCTTCTATCGCATGCTGTGGGACCTCCTTACAGAAAAAATACAGTCACTATTCTCACTGCACCAACCAGAATTCAATTCTGTGGCTCTCTGTTTACACAGATACGCAGCCATGACTGCATTGACCAATAGAGGTTTCATAAAATAAAATAGTGCATCTCTCTGATTATTTTAACTTGCAGGTATTTTTCATTTAAGACATGTGTTATTTATAAATGTAGTTACTTGAAGGTGAAGGGCCAACAAAATAGGTACAGAATATGTTGTTCTTTGCAGCCACGCCTTTGATCCCGCCCCCATGCTCGCTGGGCCCGCCCCATCACAGTTCCTATACTTTTTTAATGCACTTCGAATGCTGATTTGCAGCCATTTCTGCACTAGCTCCAATTAGCTGTTAAGTGCAGATTTCAGCTTAAGCCTGGGCACTTTCTACTGTTCTTATCCTAGTGGTAAGAGGCCTGGTCAACCAGATCAGAGGAACAAAACGGGCATGACACCTGACTACCATTGGTGCAGGTTTTCCACATAGATGCAGGGCTTTAAGTGGGCTGGGTCCTGCTGGTGCTCAGCACCGGCAGTTCGAAAAAGCTGGTGCTGAGACGGGTCCCTGTCGGGCCCTCCATTTTTGCCCTTACCCTCAAAATGAAAAAAATGAGTCTACATTCTTCAGCAGTACTATCCTTTACTGCCTTTGATGTGACTTCAAAGAGACTCGTTATAGTTCTATCACTGTCTCATCATTTCAGAACTGAAGCATTTTCAATGTTATATACAACGAAGCCATAGTTGCTTATTTATCTTATGCAAATAACAACCATTGACAAAGGCAATAGTCGTGACTTGTTGTAGGTATGATGTTACTTGTTGTATCATACATCGCGCCAGGATACTCTCAAGTAACGGAGCGCGCTATAAAATGGTTTATACATACATACATATACATACATACAATGACAGAAACAGCAAAGTACCAGTCGGGCGGCACACTATGCTAAGCACAGATTTTCAGCTTATGTGTTAGTAAGCCACGCCCTTAATTACATCATCTACGGTCCTTTGAGAGACCCCCTCAGTTTTTTCATCCCATTTAAAGCCCTGAAAATGTGTAAGTATGACGCCAATGCCACTGATGGGTCCAGCTCAAAGTAACTTTGCACTATGGGTGTCAGCCCAGGATATTTATAGAGAGAGGTGCAATTGGGTCACGGTTTGCCCAAAAAGAGAGCAGCTGTCTGTCGCTCTTCCACAGCAACACGGAACAGCGTCAAAGTAAAAAAAAAAGGTACACCAGAAAAGGTGAGAGGGAGCAACGAAAAATGGGGGTATCGCTGAGGGGCAAACACGGGCATAAAGCAGTGCTTAATTTGAGATGATGGTTTCCGGTGCTCTGCATCGGCACTTAATTATCAACACCAGTGCTTTTCATGAGCACCAGTTAAGGACAAAGGGACGATCACAGAACTAACAAGACAAAATCCTAAACTTACTACCATTTTGGTATTCACAGAAGGCACTTACTCATTGATGAGTAATGAGTAAGTGTCTTCTGTGAATACCAAAATGAGTAAATGTCTTCTGTGCCTTCTGTGAATACCAAAATGAGGAAATGTCTTCTGTGAATAACAAAATGGTAGTAAGTTTAGGATTTTGTCTTAGGTTACTTCTGTGAATCGGGTCCACATGATTCACGTGAAATATTCGCAAATATAAAATGTGCAATCCTTATTGCAAAATATGCATAATTCTTGTGCAATCACATACCTTACTTAAAATACATTTCGCAGCAAGTGTGTAGTTTACACACAAAACTTACGCGGGATAACTGGCAGGATACAGGTTCGAGAAGAAAATGTCTTGTTTGCGGAAATACTGTCTCTCGGCAGACATTTTCTGCTCAAGACAACCAACTGCAGGCAAAAATCTTCCAAATCATGTTTTGTGCAACGTGCCTATGAACTGGGCATTGTGGGTAATGTACGAGATTACGCTGGCGTAACAAGCGTTTTGCACAGGCCTGCTTCTGAGTCGATGAGAAAGAAGAGGTTGTCGCTGTCTATTTATTATGAAATATTTGGGGTAGTGGGGCTAATAATTGGGGCTGAGAGAGAAACACTACAGGGTGGGCTGCCTGTGGTGAATAAGCTCATATCTGCAAAGATACAGATAGTGAGGAGAGGGAGCACAGCAGGTGGGCGAGGGGGTGTTCTGGGAGGGTGGAGGGCAGACGGGCTGGGAGTGGGGGGTGGTGGTGGTGTGAATGCCCAGGGCACTTACTCCAGCACAGCCGTGCCCAGCAGCAGCTGGGCACACTACAAAGTGTACGGTTGGCACCGTGTGCAGATGGGCAGCCAAACTGTGGTCCCAGCTGCTGCTAAGCGAAATTGGAGGTGGAAAAAAACACAAGTGTGAGTGAGTGCTGTGGTTGCAGAAAGAGCGCGTGCAGGGAGGTGGGGGGTGAATACTGCTTACATGGTCGGTCTTGGCTAATTCAGCGCACAGTGCGCCTTACCCAGCTCGTCCTCTGTTCATAGAGGTTTTTAATGGTGGCGTGTTTTGCTTTGCCTATTATTTTCTGCGAGGCACTGGATTTTTGTTTTAATAAGAGGTCGTTCTATATTTAACATAAGAACAGATGTCTAGGTTTAATATTGAAGTTCAGCCTGTTCCTCGGGAACTCTGTGTTTTCAGCAGATAAGGGAACCGAGGAACACTTAAAATTGTGGAGAGGGATTTGTTTTTAGAGCGAGGATTCGTGAGGGGGGGCTGGAAAGGAGGTGGGGGGGGGCGAGGGGGGGGGGGGGGGGAGGTTCGGCTAAAGTTATGATTCTACTCCACAGAATGAAAACCACCATTCACATGCCATCTCACACTTGGAGGCCAGGGATGCTATAGCACTCTCTCACCGCTGAAAGTGATTTCCCCAGGATCACACAATGAGGTCAAGTGGGACATTCAAGATTATCTGGTTCTACAGCCAGACAGAAAACCACATTGTCCATGTATGATTTATCCTATAATCGTCCTTGGCTCATTCTCAGGCCGTTTGTCCATCCACGTGATCATGGAAGGGACCAATCCTGTCTGATGTTTCTTCAGGTGTGATTATGTAGAGTTAGTATTTCTTCAGTGTTTACTGCAGAAGTGGTTCATGGAGATTAGTGTGAAGATAAATTGTCTTAGATTGTGGGAGATCTTTCCAGGTTCTTAGGTGGATGTGCTGAAGGGCTTTCACGACTTTTGGAACTGGTGGTTGGTTGTCCATTCCTCCACCAAACTAAGGTGTTCTCTGTCTGTGCATCAGAATCCAGGCTGGTAATAACCATGTGATCTTGCGCACATGTGGGTGGGGTGTTGATACAAGATTTATCCGAGTAGTTGTGTGGTGTACATGACTATGTTTTTTTGAATCTGCTGTTGGTTAGACGGCTCTTAACCAACTTTCTGGTTTTCAGGCCGTGTTGTGCACGTGATGACTCGCAGGTTCACTCCAACGTGTGTTGCCTGAGAATGACCAATTTACAAAGAGTCTGGAACGATGATACATGGTGAACCTGGTGAGTAGGAAATCCGATTGGATATCAAAATACAGCCACATTAAGTAGAGTCTGGCGGCATACTGGACTAAGTCATTCGACCTCATAGACACAGGTTCAAATCCCAGCAGATCCACTCAGCCTTTCATCCTTCTGAGGTCGATGAAATGAGTACCATTGAGTTAACAACAAACATCTGTTATTCAGTGCCAAGATACCCTTCTGGGTGAATGTGCGTTACAAATACACATGTTAAGCTATGTTATTATCGGCTATCTAACGTGATGGGTAGGTGAAGTACATGTGGTAGGGATTATTTATAAGGTAGCTGTTGTGTGATTGCATGGTGTGTCTGGGGCCTAGAACATAGCTCTACGCTGAGCCAGACTCACTGTAGCAGCTGAGACAATGGAGGGTTTCCTGAAGTGTGACCTCCATCTTGTAATGAGCGAAGCATGATTGCAAAACAGGGCGCTGCATAGAAAGTCTGGAATGCTTTGCGTCGGTAAAGACATCAGCATGCATAGAGCAACGGGCACTGCATAGATCATGGCATACCCATCCAGTAAACTCCAGCATAACCATTTTTGAAAAAGAAATCAATAATAGCCATGGCGCCGGTGAGGGTGGGGTTGACCTTGGTAAGACCTTCTCAGCCTGGATGACTGTTTTTTCCCTATTTTGTGCATGTCAGCGGTGTTATTGATTTTGTGGTTGTAGCATCATTACCCAAAGGCTTTGAAAGCTGGGCCCATGTGGGTGACCTCACCCTTCATCAGGTCTATTACTTGTGTGGGCAGGAAGAGGACGCTCTGTTTCTCCAGTGGTGCACATGGGCTGTGTCATCACAAGACCCATAGGCCCACCTTTGTCTTTTTTGTGAGCACCCTCCTAACACACCACAAGGTGCTGTCTTCGATGACAGTGATTGGCCCAGAGCAGGGGGCTATTCATGAAGATCCCAGCTTTCTGCGGCACATTCTGGAGTCAACCTGGATTTATCCCAACAAACGATTTCCTCTCCCGCTCCCCGCTTAGGAAGGATTTTGGAATCTCAAAATCCAATTCCAGGGGGTGCTTCTCTGTCTTTAACATAGTAAGAAAAGTCATATTTTTTAGTGGTCCCACATTTTCTTGCTCTAGAACCCTTGAAGCTTTTTCATTATTGAAAAGGGGGTCCAGTGCTGGTCCATGAAGGCGGGATCTTCACTACATTATCAGATTATCAATTTCAATACAATGAATATAAATTGTAATCAATGACTCTGTCAGTGGTTGTCTGACCCTCAGGGACCAATGATGGAGACCGCTGCATAGCTGCCAAGCAACCCCATGTCACGTGTGACTCCTTCAGCGAGTCCTGGCTTTTAGCCATTGGCCCTTATCATGTATGTCCTTACAGTTTAACATTTCCAATAAAAAGCATGGCCATGTAAGTCCCAAAATGCAAAGTCCTGTTGAATAAAAAGCCAAGACAGAATTAGCATCAGGGCCACTGAAATATTTCAGAAATTGAGAACCAAATTATGCAGCAGGAACGTTGGGGTGACTAAATTATGCGGCAAGAAAATTAAAAATATGCTCCATAATGCAGCATGTTCTTTGGCAGAATATTATATTATTTTTCATTGTAATACACATTATCTAGCAGATGTTGAATTATGTGGCTACTGCTACAATTAGATACACTAAAGGCCCAGAATCTCACAATTCCACTGTCCCTCATTAAGATGTTATGTTAGGTTGGGTTAAATCATATTAGGTTATGTTGACCTGTCGTACATAATATGGGGGCATTTGTCTGCTATGCTTCTGATGTGAGTCCCAGGCTCTCCACATCACTGGAGTCAAGCTATCCAGGCTGAAGACGGCTGATAGCCAGAAACCGGTCCTTGGATGCTTGATTCCGGTCTAGGAAAGACATGGCTTGGTAGTTCGGGCTGGACTGTTCCCATGAGGCACAGGGTCAAGGCTGATTTGCATATAGCCAGTGTCTGACCTAGGGTGGTGTGGAGTGCAAAACAACGATGGATTTAGGCCCAGATCTTTGTACTGGGGTGAATGTATGACATTGTTCTGCATTCTGTCCATCAACTGTGTTTTTTGCATGCTTCTGATGTAGGCCTACACAAGGGATGTGTTTGTTGACGTCACTATTATGTGTGCAAATGGAAAATACAGCTTTGAAAAGCTGTTCTGGGAGTGAAAAGGTGCATTTAAAAAACCCTTTAAAATGAAGTTGTAGCACAAATGTCTGTTGATCTTGCAGACTGCGGTCGCTCTGTTTAAACACACAATGAAGCCAGCTCCAGACGGACCCTCTGCCCGGCAAGCAGGATGTTCAAGGAAGAAAACCACGAAGGCAAACAGAGGGAGCGATGCTGCGGAAACAGCGGTTGCAAAAGGCCCTTTGTTGTAAAAACTGCAGTCCTTGCTTCTATGCAGAAAAGCGAAGTTCTGGGGTGGGGCGAGATAAAGAAAATACATTATGGCACATTGGAAATGTGTCAGGCGTGTGTTTACACATGAACAGAGTCATTTCAGGACAAAAGTTTAAAAGCAAAAAGTGAGAAAGACCAAAAGTATCAAACTAAAAGTTTGAAAAAACAAAAGTTTGAACAAGTTAAGAATGAAATAATATAAAATAATAAAACACAAATAAACAGAAAGGACAGGAAAACCCAAAGGGTTAGACCTAGAATTACAGAAAATAAATGGGTTGGGTAAAGGTTGCTGTTAAAGTTGAATATTAGAGATTTGATTGGAGAAATGGTGACAGTGAAGTAAAGTGTTTTCGTATGGTCTAGCGCTGGGGTACTTGAATCCTTGGGGAAAGAATTGATATCTATTTATTGTTAAGAAGATGAGATTTAAAGATAGGATGAGGGTTTGGTTTGTGGGGTGAAATGTAGGGCTACAGTTAGTGATCATGATTTTTTTTTTTTCAGTATTATATTGCGCAAACTTGACCCGAAGGTATTGAAGCGCTTTACATGAGCACCAGTTATAATACACATTAAGGATATTAAGAGATTTGCCCAGAATCACAAGATGTTGAGCCGACGCCGAGACTTGAACCTTGTTCAGGGTTATCGGGTTGGAGTTGTCAATAGGGTTGGATAAGGCGATCTGCGGACAGCCGACTGAAGGAAAAACAATAAACAAATGAACAGGCATTGGCTGGGCCAAATGGTTTGCCTTTAATGTGCCACGCGTGTAATTACTGGCATTCACAGATGCAGTTTACATGTGTGCATGCTCGCATGCAGTTGAGCTCATTAATGCATGACCTATTGGCTTATCCAATATGGGAAAGAAATTGCAGCAAAGGATTATTTTCCATATATAAAGCATATAAGAGATAACGAATTGAATGCACAATGATTTGAGTGTTATTTACAGAAGTAAAATTGTCCATCATGCATTGCAACAGAAGCACTTCCTAGAAGGCAGAATGCTACAAGTGTGTCCATTGCTCTACATCGTGGTGAACTGAATATTGCTGTAGGCATCAGTTACTTGAGAAAATGAACATTTCCATATGCAAATAAGCTTTCCGTAACATCCTGTCACTGTTCCCAACACACACACAAATGTGTAAGTAAACTGCATTTGTGGATGTAAAAGTCATATCTACAAACTGCCTTTAAAATCTCCCTACAAAGAGGCTGCAGTCTAGTCTAGATATGTTTTCTGTAACTTCCTCCCAGCAGGTAAGTGTTTTGTCAAGAGGAGAGGCATGTATTGGTCTAACTATAGGCCTTTTAATCTGACAATCTTCATTTTTTGTTTATTCTGCTCTTTTGCAGGGTCATGCTTTGATTATGTTGCAAGTATACTTGCTGCATATATGTTTTCATGGATGTAAGAATTAAGCAAAGTTTATGCAAAGCCGCAGGAGAGGTTTTGTCCTGCACAGGTCAAGCGAAAACAACGTAAATGTGAATATAGCCATTAACAGTACTAACAAGTTGAATGTATTTCAAATGGCAAAAAAGTCATATCATTGGCTTGAAAACCCGGGCTACTAAAGCACACAGTGATGTGGAGACCTTAAAATGTGGCCTGGATGGTCAGTGTCATGCAATTATGAGAAGTGAAGCAGGGTTTCATTCTTAAATCTTCGAGCTGTTCAGTCACATCCGGGCCAATGTTCGCATTCATTAGCAACGTGGGCCCCAGCAGGCAGTGTAATATCACACTCATATTTGCAGGTGAGTGACAGAAATGGGCTTCGGTGAGGTGCGACATTCTACGCCGAGCTCTGATAATGAATGTGAGTTTAAACTTGCCACTGTTGCATGTCTTTAATGCTTACCTCTTTTCACAGTTGCTCGGCCTGCCTCTCATACTGCATTAGCTCTTGTCCTTTGTGGCTGTTTCTCTGCCACTGCTATTTCCATCTCTTTCCATTTTGGTCAGATTTTCTTAATTTCATCCCCGTCACCATCTCCCTTCCTCTTTCTCCACCTTCCTCGCTCTATTCTTTGTATGTCCTGGTTTCTTAGATTGCTTTCGCTCACTTCCTCCATACTTTCTTTCCATACCCTCGTACCCTTTCTGGCCTTTAACCTCTCTCAGTGCTTAATTTGAGCCATGTTCTCTGGTGCTCGGCACCAGCACTTAATTCACAACACTTGCACTTATGACAGTCAGCCACATGGTGGGGCTGTTTGTAAATTTTGGGGATCTGCATCATAACAGTTGTTTATTAATTCAATATTCTTTAAAAATGACTAATACCTGCTGTCCAAGCAATTCTTATAGCTTTGGGGGCCTGTAATAGTCAGCATTGTCACACTTGTAAGGTGTGATGGTTGGTAGTGATGTTGGGACTGTCATTGGCAGCATGGCAGGGGCAATGGATGATACAAGCAGAAGTGGCCTCCTGATGAAGCCCCTGGCACTTCTTTTTTTTCACAAATTCAGCACTGATGATCCCGGTCTACTGGTCCTCGCTGTACCTTTTTCTTAAAACTCTTCACCTCCACACTCCCCTCCCCTTGAGCAGTGAAGACTCAGTCCCCTACACTCCGCCTCCTAGTTTGATGGTTAGTCAGGACCTACCCCCAGCCCAAATCACAGTCAATGTTTGGGCGAGGAGGGAGGGAAGAGGTGGCCTGATAACTTGGGCAAATTGTGGGATTGACCTGCCAAGTCTTCTATCTCCTAGTCCGGTAGTGCCCCCAACCTGCTCTAAATGGATTGTGTGGCTTAAAAGGCAAGTTATCCTGGAGGGCTGAGAGCAAGGGGTTTACTAGCGCATACCTGAACCGTCTCACCTGGCCCTCTGACGTCACATCCTGTTTCACTTCCTCCCACTTATGGACCAAAAGTAAAGAGAAGGGAGACAGTTGTCTATTAGCTTATGCACACTAGCACTGCTTAGATACATTTCAAGTAATATCCCACCCTCTAAATCTCTACAGGGATTTTACAAAGATTATACTGCATAAAAAAGTCATTTCCCACAATGTTCTAGCAACAGTGTTTAGAGGGAAAATGTCACAGTTACAAAATTATCTCTCACTCACTGACTCTGCCCCAGTCCTCCAAGCTTGTGAGGTCGGGACTTGATACATATGGTGGATTCCAATGCCAATACCCAAGACTCCGCCCTTAGAGATTGACGCGGTCTGAGTGACGGAAGCCCAGAACACAGACTTTTGATTGGTGGGGATGGGAGTAAAGGTAAGAGTAACACCGGAGGCATCTTCAGTGGTTCCATCCCAGCTTCACATGTATTGGTGGTCCTTCAGACACATCGCCTTGCACAAGTCCCTCCAGTACAGTCTCGATAAAGGACAGAAGAGGCAATTAATTCAACATGGTGGAACTGCCTCCTGCCACAACCTTTAATCCAGCCAAGGACTTACCAGGCCCTACGTAAGAAGATGCCGGTAATGGGCCAAGAGTAGCGATAAACCTCTAGACCCTTTGGGCATGATGGCTGCGAAAGGGATGAGTCGATGTGACACAATGATGAAGACAGAGGCATATTAAGGGAGAAAGAACTGAAGGGATGTGCCAGGGAGGAAGGTTTAAAGTGCAACTGGTATGGAGAGACAGACCATGGAGCAGCGAGCACGCCAAGCAAGATAGACACTACGCGTGGAGGAAACAAGGAAGGGAGGGGAGAAAGCAAAGATGCAGACAAGGAGCAAATTCTGGGTGATAACTACGAGTCGAAGAGTTATACAACAAAGCAGCTGTGGGGGAACTGACCTCAATTTCTTGATAACTTTTGGTCTTGTACCTATTACCCCAGATCATGACAGAGCTATTCAGAAATGGTCTGCTGAGGACCCCCAACTTCTTTATCTTCTACATTTTCCATGTCAAATGTCTATTACTCAATTGTTTGCTTTTGTATTGCTCATCAGACAGCCGCTTCGGAGAGAATTTGTTGGGCTAGGGGTTGCAATGAGGCATAAAAGGAGACTTAAAGCTAGCGAGCTTCCAAAGAGAAGCTCTCCAAGTGCTGTGCAAACAGGGTAAACACGTTTTAATCTGACCCAGCAAGATCAAAACCAGAGGCATCTGGCCAAATAAGGTGTAAGGGACAGACCCCCAGATTCATCATTGTCATGTTTTGCGAGTCCTTAATAGCGATTATTAAGGAATCGCTATTAAAGACTCGCAAAACGGGATTCATGTAGAAATCGCAATATTTATTGCGATTCCTACAGCTTTCTTATTTGCGATTCGCTAATTGCTAATTGCAAATAAGGAATGACTCCCCATTCATTCCTATGGGCTAAAGGCCTAAAGGCCCATAGGAATGAATGGGGAGTCATTCCTTATTTGCGATTAGCAAATAGCGAATTCCAAATAAGGAAGCGATTTCAAGGGTGCCAGGGTGTCCAAAGGACACCCTGTAGCACCCCTGAAATGGTAATGTACACTGGTGTTGCGCACACACATGCCCAAAGGACATGTGTGTGTGTGTAACATATAAGCATGAGCGGGAAATCCGTTACGCTCGCGGATTTTGCGGATTTTTGGGAAATCCGCAATCTGCGAATTTTGCGGATTTCCCGCAAAATCCGCAAAAAAAAATCCGCGAGCGTAACGGGTTCAAAAGTTGAACCACCACTCATGCAACTATTTTACAATGGCGCCAGCAAGCTGCCAGCGCCGTTGTAAAATAGTTACAAAGTTAGCTTGCACAGGAACCACTAGATAAAACGAAGCAGGTGCTGCTTTATTTTATCTAAGTGCTTCCTGTGCAAGCTAACTTTGTAACTATTTTACAACGGCGCTGGCAGCTTGCTGGCGCCATTGTAAAATAGTTACAGGCATAGCCTCACACAGGTCACTCAAGGGACCCCTGCGCCCTTCAGGGCGATTGCATAGTAACACACACATGGTCACTCGAACTAGTTGCTCAAATTTGGTGACTCATTCATTAGCCCAAAAACAATCCTGAGCGTCTTCGAGGCTGGACAGGTGTGCCTCTTCCCAAATCTACCGTGGAAAATCAGCTGTGATGCTGGGTAGAGGGCGGCCTTTGCATGGTCGCTCGAACTAGTTGATGCTCAAAATCAGTGACTCATTCATTAGCCCAAAAACAATCATGAGCGTCTTCGAGGCGGGACAGGTGTGCCTCTTCCCAAATCTACTGTGGAAAATCAGCTGTGATGCTGGGTAGAGGCCTTTGCATCCTTGACTTTCATGAGCGCAATCCCCGTGCTGTTCCTGTGGCCAGGAGCTTCTTTCTCTTCAAATAATTGTGTTCGCACGGGTTGCTGCAAGTTCGCACGCGTTTTGTACAATTTCGCAATTTGCGAAATTGTACAAAACCCTCGCGAACTTGCAGAAACCCGTGCGAACATAAAAAAAAAAAAATCCGCAAATTCGCGAGAATTCGGGGATTTTGCGGATTGCGAGTTCGCAAATCCGCAAAATTCGCAAACACGAGATTCGCAAAATTCGCTCATGGTTAGTAACATACAACTTAGAAATATGCACTAAAGTGCATTTTTCTAAGTTTTCGCTATTTACCACGTAGTTAGACTTCGCGGTAAATAGCGGCCTCAGATTGCGAATTCGCAATTTTTAAATGGTTCATGAATTGCATTTAAGGACTCTCAAATTGAGATTCCTTAAATGCAATTCATCATAATTTGCGATTTCTATAATTGCGATTTTTGCATTCTGGATGATGAATCCCAAATGCAAAAATAGCGCTCGCAAAGGGCCAGATTCTCAGAATCTGACCCTTTGCGAGCCGAATTTCCTTTGATGAATCCAGCTGAGAGTCTGGATAATGGTGAAGTCTTAACCCCTTGCCTGCGGTCAGAATTCCGCTCCTGTGCGGCACATTCCGATCGCGGGCGTGGTCGTGACGGCTCCCGGCCGTCATCAGCACACGAGCACTGTGTGCCATGACGGACGGGAGGCGTCACCAGCATGCAAGGGGTTAAAGGAATCATGTGGTGAATGATATCACAATAAATCTCAAAACCTCAGCTAACATGTCAAATAAAGTAACATTCTAGGATACCTACTGTTGCTGAATGTTACAGATGCAGAGCTGGGCAAAGAGGACTGTGGTTTTCTCTCCACTGGATGGAACCAGGGGTGGCTCCTCCGCTAAGGCAGAGAAGCGTCACCCCACTGAGTGTGAAAGAAAAAATAAAATGATAATGCAACGTTAATAATTTTACATTATTATTATTTTGTCTCTATGGAGCCTCAGCCAGGTTAGGGCAGAACGGAGATGGGCTGTGTCACAGGGAGAGGCGAGGAGGAGTGGTATAATGCGCACTTAAGTGCGCATGACGGTTTGGCCGGCCAATCCGTCATGCACAGTTATCATGTTCTCCATCCCTCTGTATTGCACAGCCTGGGTGGTGAACATGCACAGGCTCTCAGGGGCCGATTCACAGAACTAACTTAAGACAAAATCCTAAACTTACTACTTTTGGTATTCATAGAAGTTAGGATTTTGTCTTAAGTTTGTCTTAAGACAGACTTAAGTTAGGATTTTGTCTTAAGTCTGTCTTAAGACAAACTTAAGACGAAATCCTAACTTCTGTGAATACCAAAAGTAGTAAGTTTAGGATTTTGTCTTAAGTTAGTTCTGTGAATCGGGCCCAAAGTCCCTGTCTGAGTACTGATCCATGGTGCTCAGATCAATCACTATACTTCTGTTATACTGGTGACAGCAGCGTCGTGATTGGCTTAGGGGAGTCTGGGAGCCTGTGTGCTTCTTGATTTCTTCGTCAGACGGAGGAGAGGCAGCGGCCCTTCACTTAAGTGAACTTTTATTTATTTACATTGTTTAATTGAGCCCACCCCTTTTCCCCCAATCTACAATTTGAACAATGCCTGAGTTTAAGAGTTGGTCTACAGACCTCAAATATACTCAACAAGTTGCTTCCCAGCTCCTAGGGTGTACTGGGAGGCTATTCCAGAGAGTTGACCTCTGTGCATGGAAGCACGTTGAACTGGGTGATCTGCTGGACATGCGACCATGGTTGGATGAGTTCAGATCCCTAGAAGAATGCGATGGCTGGAAGATCCTTGCAATATAACCCGGAGCATTGCTATGGAGTGCCCTGTGGACAACGCACAATGTCCTGAGATGGACTCAACCAATCAAGTGTTCTGAGGGTAAATAAAATGTGATTACAGTAGTATTGAGCATCCTAGTGGCACGGCGTTGTATGCCCTCGTCTCACTTCTGTGTATGAGGTTACCTGGTTTGTGCTTGATATGTGTTCCGTATTGTGCGGTGGAATCGTATCCGCGAGGTCGATTGCGACATTAGTCAGTTGCTGTTGTACCTCTCAGATGCTGGACGCTCCTGGTTGTGGGTGCTATCTTTTGGAATAAACTTCCATGAACAGTTACCTGTCTCCATTGTCTCTCACTACAACTTGGTGATGAGCGGATAATTATATTGCATAAGTCAAGTATACGACAGGCTGCAAAAGTTTGTGTCCATTAAAGTTTTACGTGATCTCTTTTTAGGCAGCCCGCCTGGTGATCTGATCACCAACGGGGAAAATGATCAGATAACTAACGGCGTCTGACCGACGTGAGATAGAAGTGGCTACAAGGTTTTCCACAGCTCCAGGCACTATGGCATGGTAGCGCTGCACAAGGCCGGGCTGGGAACCGAAACCGGCCCTGGCAAACAGCTCGGCTGGCCCCTGGAGGGGTGGAGGGGGGTTGCTAGTTGGAAGCATCACTCCCTTCTCACCGGTCCAGCTCTTGTCACAGCGGGCCGATATTGCAGCTATGCTGTAAAACCTGCCCTGCTAACAAAAAAGGCCTCCCAGGGGTCCAAAACCACCCCCCACCCTGGTGGTCCACCGGGGAAATGCCCGGTGCCCGCTACGGCCAGTCTGGCCCTGGCTCTGTGTGCCGCAAAGGAATAAAAGGCAATTTCTGAAGCTTTATCTTATTATTTAGTGGAAGAAAGGTGGAGATGGCAGAAGGAGAGACCTAAACAAAATTACGAACAGAATCCACCAACTTTTTAAATAAGACTCTTGTTAATAAATAGCTAACAATTAGGCAAATGCCTTTTTGAGTATAGAAAAAAGAATAAAATTCAACAAATAGGTGTGCAGGTTAACCATTCTTTGACCTTATAACAGAAGGAGAGACCTAACCACGGGAAATTAGTCACATTGATGATCAGAATTGGATTGGGGAGACCCCAATCATTTTAGCATGCTCACATATGGAGATCAGGTTTTGGGCATTGATGGAAAATAAATGAAACAGTGGAGAGGTCTCTGAAGACTGGAGTGCCAATATGGCAATGTTGACTTGTAACGTGCTTCACAACACAACACAACAATGGCTCCTGGGAAGCAGATGTGGCACCCAGCTAGTGCCAGGGGGCCTTGCCAGCTAGTGCCAGGGTGGCCTTGCCAGCAGAACCAATGCTAATCACGTCCACCCCAGATAAATGAATACAAGGCCCTCTGGAGTTAGATAGCAGCTCACTTGGCACTCGGTCGCCATCTTTGCGTCGGCTACATCAGACAGCAGTGTTGGGGGACGTCGTTCATAACCAGGGTAACAGTGACGCAGCATATGTTTCCGCAAGCTGCTGGTCCTTCTGCGTTCCCATGGCATCGCCATGGCACGGTTTAGCGCCTCCATCGACTTAGCCACACATATCTGGACGCCTGAGATATTGTTGGTTATTTCACCCACACTGTGCAAAGTGTGCCACAGATTGTTGGAGAGTGCTGATTGAAGCTGACATAAATATAAACCATAATCCGAGCTATGACATGTTGCATTTTTGGTGGACTTTGGAGAATAGAGTGGATAAATATGGCTGTTGCATACCTGTCCTGCTGCTGTATATAGCGCTCTGCTGCCTTTTGGATTTTAGTGCACGCTTAATAAATTTTACAAGAAAAATAAAGAAGATTTTATAAATAGCATGTAATGCCGGGCTAAGCCTGTGTATAAGTGTTCCCAAATGTTGTAAGATAAAGGAAGGAAGGCACAGTGAGATAAAGGGATTCCTCCCAAGCCCATACAATTTAATTTGTTCAAGTTGCGAAGCAGGGATTACATCACAGGTCTCCTAGTTTCAAAATGTGTAGGCCCCCTACCTCAAGCAGTCAGAGGCAGCCTTAAGCACCACTTGCAAAAGAAGTCGACTACTGCAGATAAGAGATTTTATACCCTTAGCAGGTACCCGCCGCCTGGCATAGGGCCCAATGTTTTGAAGAAATATGTACGCTACAGGGATTGGAATGGCAGGGCCATTTCTGCGCTGTTTGATGACGCCTGCAGCAGTTTCTGTGTTCTCCAGCTTTTCATTGGCTAACTGAGGTGCAGGGATAAAACAGGATATGCTCAAGATCACATGATGCGCCCTGTGGTGAGGGAGTGCTTGAACACACAGGGGCTTATTTACAAGAAAATGATGCATCTCTACAGATGCTAAACACAATAGAGCCACCCAACAATCCAATGGGGACTGGGTATCATCAATAACGAAATCCAAATTGTCCCCCAGGGAATTTTTTAAAAATAATTGCAACTTAGTGATGTCACAACAGTGATCATTAATCCAAAGGTGCAGGGAAATTCACACAAGAAAGTATCCAAAAGATAATTTAATTAAACTTTTGTACTTTTTTAAAAATGATCTTATAACTGCAACATGGCAACGAGCATACTACTAGAATTACACAATCAATTAGTAGTAGTGCATATAACACCTTTTGCTTAAAGTATGGACAAATAAAATACCATACATAACATAAATCCTATGTAACAAATCATCTAATTTATAATCACAATAAATTAACATATAAGCAAAATTATGTTGATGCGTCGACGTTTCGGTCCTCCGTCGGTCTAAAAGATCCTCAGGACCATCATCAGGACGAAAATGTTGCACATATATGTATTTCAGGAACTTCCAGCCGTAAGTAACCAGGGAGAAAAGGGTCTAAATATCCAGTGTAAGTGTTGTTGAATCTATTTCAACACCTACAACATGAAATTAAATCGAGTATCCTGTGTTACAAAACAGACTCCTCAAAATAGCGTATCAAATCGCTTAATGTTGAAACCGCCGCATTAGTTCCAAACACGCCCGACTCCACGAGACCGAGTGGAGTCTGGCGTGTTTGGAACTCTACAGATGCATCAGTTTCTCTGCGCCCGAGTACAAAACCCTTGCTCCACCATGGATGCGTCATATTTACAATACAGCGCACCATGGCGCAGGGATTGGCAGATGTGTCAGAAATGTTGACGCATCTGTTGGCGCAAAAGTCATGCATTGCTGGAGTCGTGTCGCAAGCACGACGCAACTCCAGCAATGCATGGGGAGGCCTATTCCTATTACACCGCTTCATTCTTTACACCTGCTTCAAGAAGGCATTGGGTTTTGACGCAGTGGCGTCTTAGAAGTGGTGCAGTGAAATCTTGTAGATTTCACTGCGTCACTTCTACAAGACTTTCCCGCATGGGAACGCCCACCCTGCATTATTCCCATCATTATACCTCAGGTATGATGTGGCGCAGGGCTTTACAAGGGGACGCATCTCCCTAGAAGTGTCACGTTGTAAATGGGCAGCTACGTGGTGCGTTGTTGATACCGCTGCTGCGTCACAAAAAGCGATGCAACGGCAGCGCATAAGTGTTGCAAGGGACTTGTAAATATGCCCCACAGGGTACTTCGAACTCCGTACCCCACTCTTTACCTACAAATGCACTCCTCATTCTGGCACCCTGGAAGACATCCTGATTAAAATGAACAGAAATTAATACTAAAGCGGTTGAGGCGCGTCCCCACTGTGTCCACCAAGAAACAAGAACAAACAAACGGAGATGGGGAGGGCAGTTGTGATGTTATTGTTTTAGTCATTATTTTAAAATGATGGCACTTTGTCAGAAAGTGAAAGTAACTGGGGGAAAGCAAGAACAAAGATGTCAGACTCATTGAACCAGGAGTGTTTTAATTGGACCCAGTGCTTTTAATTCAGACATGTTCACTTTGAAAAAGACAGGAGCGGTTCGCCGAGCTAGGAAAGAGTTCCTGTCACGTTTGCATAGACTAATTTCAAATCTTCATCTACTTAGTTCCACCAGACTACTGTCTGCTCTTTTATTAAAAAAACAACAAAAAACTAAGCAGCACCAGTTCTTTAGGGAACACAGGCAGCTTTTAAAGCGAACAAGGGTTCCTGTTTCAGGATGCAAACACAGAGATGGTGGTCTGATGTTCCTTATAGGCAATCATCCATGGTTTTGTAGCCAATCACAGGGTGTCATAAATAGCAACCTCCCTATTTAATGTTAATTAGACAGCGATCCTCTGAAAGTGAAAACTTTACAGTGTGACCTACCAGTACACAGGTTACACTGCAAATTCAGAGACAGGTTACAAAATGTACATTTTTGCAACCTGGCTCTTAGGTTATCTGTTCTTTACCCACAAAGGGGCTGATTACGAACATCCCCTGTGGGATGATATCCAATAAAAACCCAAGAGCAAGATGTTTGAAATCTATCAGATGTAATAATTATCCCAGATTCTCAGTCGTTTGGCTAAGATCAAGTGTGGTATCTGTTCCTATCAGATCATAACCACTGCACAGTAAAAGTAATTCAGAAATTTGGCATCTACGACCTTGACTTGGAAGCAACTGAAATTTGCATCTTATAGGCAAATGTAATGCAAATCATCCAGATAAGGCCCCCCCATCGCCCCAAAAAAATACATGAAGCAGAGAGCAGGAGCATTAATATTCGCACTAAGCGCACTGGCAAAAAAATTGGAAGGTCCCTCGCTTGTACCTCTACTAACAGTGATGGCAACCAAAGTACTTCCAACTCTATCTTATGCTAGTATAGCCAAGCAGGGCAAGGATGATATCACCCTAAACAGCCTTACCACAAAAATCTACAAGAAGGTCTTACAACTCCCACGCTCAGCTTCACCCGCCCAGACGCGTTTAGAATTTGGCTTGATGAACGAGTCACTGGGAAGACTCTACACAAGTATCAGAGTATGGTATAGAATTAAAATGAACTCCATAAATAACACCTTGGACAGCTTGTTATGGCAGGAATTAGAAAGCCAACAACACTCTGCAGCAAACAAATATCTGACTGGCGCTCTGGAGCAAACATGCACTGCAAACCTGTGGGAAAAAAAACGGTAATTCGCGTCCTTTAAACAGGTTCTAAATAAAGCGGCCAAATTTCACTCACTAATTACGGATAAAGCTATTTTTGCTGTCCGCTCCCATTCTTGGACCGTGATTAACAGTTACAACAATCTCACCTCGGCTGCCTACCTAGCATCAACGTACTCTGTGTTTATAAAAAAAAGGCTGATGGCAGTGAGATTTGGCAAACTACCAACTCTCGCCGATGATCCTGTCTGGAAACGCTCAGATGCAAACGCCTGTCGACTATGTGGCACTACAAAAGACAATATAATCCATATTATATGCCACTGTAAATCATTGAACCGGGAGCGCACGCTCTTTTTAAAGAACATTTTTAGGGCCAAACGACTACGTACCTGTAGATCGGCCATTATTGGCGCTCTAGACTCAACAGACCCTATAATCAAATATAAACTGATAAAGTTCTTGATAGCCTTTGAAAAGCGTCTGAAAGCTCTTGAAATTTTAAAATAAGACATTCTGTATTATTGATTATTTTAACGACGAGCAATCTGATAAAGCTCTTACCAGCATCATTTTAAATTTTGTGTTTTAAAATGTATTATGAAGAATCTTATCGAATCTATTGTAATGGACAATTTTCCTTCACTTTTGGTTTTGTTATGGTTTTAATTAACTAGACAAAGTTTATACGGAGTGAGTGGGATGAAGGACACCAGTGTGCCCACAAGGGGCGCTAAATAAAAACCTCGAGGACCTCGTGGTCAGCCCTTAGGGCACGGTAACATTCCACTCTATTGCTTCTTCTTTTCCTGGCTTTTGGGTGGACTAACAACCCTCCTAACATCCTTCACAGACCCATCAGCACTCAGACCTCTGGAGAGGGGACCCATGCATAGGTGCTGACACCTATAACCCTCACCGTAGCTCTTCGAGTGACTGCCAGTATTTCTTGCACTTCAGGGGAATGCTGTCTGCTTGACGGTACAGGACAGGCAGACTCACAGGCATTCCGATAACCCCGAGGTGGCCCAGTGAACACCCAGCTGCCCACATGGAAATACCAATGGCAGCAACAATTGAGGACATGGACACTGGTCCCCCAGGGGGGATACCTTCTGTGCTGGTCACTGGTCCATGGGTCTTTTGCAATATATGCTTGTTTTGTAATTTGACTTCACATCTGATTAGGTATAATCATGGTTTAAAAAGAGATGTACTTATGATTGTACAAATCAAGAATTATTTATGAATATGTTTTTATCAAATACTTGAAGAGATAATGTGATAAAAAGAAGAAAAAATAATTTTGATAAAAAGAAAGGAAATGTTTTGATAAAATAAAAAAACAATGAGATGATCTTTTCTGTCTCTGTTGTACTTTAGAAGCGAATTAAAAAACACATGAACAATGTCGGATGAAAAAGTATGATGATCCATGAGGGAAAATATATATTGTTGAAGACCGCAACAAGGGCCATGAACGAGGGACCTCAGAGCGCCAATGATGCCAAACCTGGGGGCAAGGAGAAAGACAAGGATGGGGCCAGCCAAGGAAATGCCCAAGAACCCTTCAGTGGGTACTCCATCACCTCTAGGCATGCCCAGGTCATGTGGTGGGAAGTAAAAGAGAAGGAGGGGTTCAGGCTAGATAGGGACCTGTTATGGGACGAGGTCATCAGGCCATCAGGGACCCTAGCAGCGGAGGTGCTGAGCTGCCAAGCATCAGCATCAGGGGTGATCTTCCTTCTGAGTTTCATCACCCAGGTCCTCTTCAGAAAGAAGAAGTAGGAACCACCTTTCAATGTCTTCCACATGATAGGAAAATGGGGACCAACATCGACAGAGAAGCAAATCACTGAGGAGGTGAGGAACCCCCACATCCTAGACCGAGACATTGAGTCGCTCCTCCAGAGATACAACACCATCGTGAGAGCACACACCAAAGTCTGGGACAGAAGAGGCATTTAGAACATGACTCAGCAAGACCCAGCAGGGAAGCAAAGCCTGAAGCAACCACCGTCGAGCTTCTACCTAGAAGCGGACGAGGGCAAGTTAAGGCACCCTGGACAACCCTTCACCTGCAGAAAGTGGTAAGACATGGGACGTAAAGGGAAAGACTGTCTGAAAAAGTTCTGCAGGATATGCAAGGGGACCGGGCAAAAGGCAAGTTGGTGCTCAGGCAAGAAGGTATGCAACTTCTGTGGTGCAGAGGGACATACTTACTACCGATGCCCTAAGTTGGAGAGACCTAGGACCTATGTGGCTCCAGTAGAAGGAACCCTAGCCCAAAAGACCACCAGACCCAAGCTGGATCTAACAGCCACTGCAAAGGTAACACCCTCCTGAAGGTTTCAAGAGAGGAGGCAGAGAAGAAACCAGACTCAGAAAGGAAGGACCAGCCCCGAAGGATGCACCAACACCAACAGCCTGTCCCAAAAAACAGTAGAGGAACGCACAGCAAGACTAGATGTCCACAAAGGACCAACAAGCCCACCTACGGAACCCACAGCAGCAGAGAAAACCCACCTGAAAGGAGCTACAGAGAGCGGAGCCCAACAAGGACCCCCACCACTAATGGAAGCCCAGAAGGTGCAGGGGCAGATGTGGTCAGCCAACCTGAAGACAGAAACGAAACCCCCAGGAGTCCCAGCAAAGGCAGTGCCGCAGAAGAATAAAAGGAACAAAGGAAAGAAAGGGAAGAAAGAAGGGAAGAGGGAACAAAGCAGCAGCCAGGAGGAGCTCCCAAAAGAGTGAGGCAGATGAGAGCCCAGACCCCGCGTGCCAAGTGCAAGAAGAAGCAAGAGGAAAAGGAGGAGAAAAGGAGGAACGCCAGGACGGGAGGAAAAACAGGAACAGCACCTAAACCTGTTGAGAGGAAACCCGACATCAAGAACAACTAGAAGGTGCAGACTGAAGACCAAATCCACCCACAAACCAGCAGGAAGAGGACAAAGCCAGGGAAGGAGGACTTCTACACAAGGAAGAAGATCAACATGGTGCAAGCGGAACAGATGAAGGACAGGTACATCTCCATTGACTCAGAGGATGAAAACAACAGAAAAGAAGATGCAGAAGGCATCCCGGAGGCATGATGGTGGTCACAGGAGTCCTTGCGGAAGGATGAACCACATGGATGGTGGTCCAAGAAGTAGAAACAAGATCCTCATTGAGGACATAGAAGACAACAAAGAAGGAGACGAGGTCCAGCAGACAGCTCAGCACCCCCAGTAGAGCAGCTTAAGGCTCTTACCCAGAGCAATTTAAACCCAATCTCAAACAGCTAGCACTGAGACATCGGCTAATTGTTGACCCTAAACGTCAGGAGTGTTAAAGGTCAAGTCAGTCTTGTTGGTACTTCTGCAAGAATGCTCAGTCATACAGCTTGAAGAGCACAGGCCATATTTTTGGTCCACAGGAAACAACTGCAAATCGTCAGCGGTCGCTATTCTGATCAGGGGAAACAATTTACAATCAAAAAGGTTACCAAGCAGGCCAGTGGCAGAGTGCTGGTCGTGGACGGAACATGGTCCGGTGAGGCCGTTATGCTCATCAACATCTATGCTCCACCTGGAGAAGATTGAATGGCTCAAGGTGTTCAGGGTCCTTAGGCTGTAGCTCATGACCTCCAGGACCATCCAGATGATTTATTTTGCAAAGTAGAGGTGGATGGATGTACAGGGCCAGACTCTGTGGTGATAGACATGATGTCCAGGCTGTTGGTGGAGATGATAGGTGAGGCATCTCTTCAGGATGTATCAGGAGCATCTGGCTGAATGCTAAGAATTTCTCTTGTGGTAGGCTGGACGAATCTGTGCGTTCATGGATCGACTTCCTATTCACCTCTCCAAAGGAAAAACCTGGGCGAAGCTCCATTGTTGCCATCCACTTCTCTGACCCCAGAGAAGCCAGTTTCAAGGGGGAACTTATAGGGAAGTTCCCTGCTGGGCCCGGTTTATGGAAGCTGATCTGCTTGCTGTTGGAGAATGAGGATTTAGTGGCGAACCTCAGAGTCACAAATGTAGAGTAGAGGAACATGAGGAACCTCTTTCATTAGACTGGTGAGTGTCAGGAAAGGTTCTGGAGCTTCTTCCTTCATGAATGTAGAGCTTCTGCATGGGAAAAGAAGAGTGGGTTCAGGAGGCTGCAAAGCAGACTGCAGCAACTATTCGAGCTCAAGCTCAGGGGATAGGATGTGGATGACAGCCTGGAGGAAACCCAAAATCACTCGTGGAGCACTGCAGGGAAGAATCCAGGAAAATCGTCTTCCGGACTAGAGCCGAGAACCTTGATTGGGATGAGAAATTCAACTCTTTCATCTTTAAGAAACATTACTTGGCCCACACTCAGCTGGTGGGCATTTGCTGGAGGGCTTCTTGAAGACACTGAGTCTGGAAGAGAGGACATGAACATGCCCTTCTCCCTTGAAGAGCTGCCCTTGGCCCCTACAACCTCCATGAGAGGCTAGACCCTGGGAAGTGATGGTCTACCAGTGGAACTGACGGACCTGATCAACCTGAACTTGCTAGACCTCTACAGGGAAATGGTGGACAAGGGTAGTAGGCCCCAATCCCTGCCTGAAGGGATAATAAAGCTTTTGGATAAACAGAAGAAAGCGAGAGAGGACCTCTATAACTGGACGCCCCTCTTGCTCCTCAATGTGAACTACAAAATCCTTGCGAAGGTAATGGGCAACTGTCTGAAGATGATAATAGCAAAGATAGTTTACCTTTACCAGTCTTTCGAGATACCAGTCTGGCAAATCATGGACAGTCTTGCACTGGTTCGAAACTCGGTTGAGTGTGTCACAAGCTGAAAGTTTCAGGCAGCCTTTTTCAGTCTAGACCAGGAAAAGCTATTCCAGAGTGTCTCCCATGAGTTTATGGGCCAGACACTCAAACCACAGGGACTGGATGACTTCTTTTGCAATTTGGTTACTACAATGAATAGAGATAGCTCTGGCATGGCATTGGTTAATAGATGGAAAACCAACTTCTTCCCTGTCCTGTTGGGTATTAGACAGGACTGTCTACTCTCTCACCTCTTTTGTTCATTTGTGTTATCGAGCTCCTTGCTGAATGTCAGTACCAGAAAGCAACGGGAAGGACAACGTGAAATGCTTCCTCTACATGGACGAAGTCTTGGTCTTCGGTGCAGATGGGCACTCTGTGAACGAACTAGAGAGAACTTGCATTAAGTTTGGAAAGGCATCAGGAGCGAAGATCAAGAGTGCCAATTCGTAAACCCTACTCTTTGGCCACTGGATCCCCTCAAAAGGGCCGTTTGGTAGTATGTTGGGAGGTCTGGAAGGGTCTGCTGGGACATACCTACGGGTCTGTGCCTTATATATAAAGGGCTGGTGGGTGTTACATAAAGGTCTGTTGTGGGCATGTGAGAGACTGTTGAGCCTATCTGAGAGATTTTTAGAACTCTCTGACTGCCTGTTGAGGTGTAAGCAAGCATCTGTTAGACAAAAAGACACCAGGTTATGATGGCCCATTGCCAGTAATTTATATGTGAGGCTTGTTAACTTTTGACAGATATGCCAGAGCCTGAGGGGGAGGGGGGGGGGGGAGATAGCACTCCTCTGCAGTGGCACAGCTTTCGACATTTTGGATATAAATGCCAAAGTACACCCATGCTCTACTAACCACAAAAAGCGTGCCGAGGAATCCAATGCCAGAGGTGAAAAGTGTCTGACCCTGGCTGACCCACTTAGACACTCAGGGGCAGATTTACAAGCCCCTTGCGCCACTTTTGCATCATTTTTAACATGGGAAAAATGACGCAAAAGTGGCGCAAGGGGCTTGTAAATCTGCCCCTCACGCCCTAACCCATTTGTTTACTGCATCATGACCCATGTAGTTAACCCGTTTATTCAAAGGTCAACAAATTACGAACCCTGCATCCTTTGACGAGCACCTGAACAACAGGTTTCATAACCCGCCGTAACTACACTATGGAGGGTTAACCTGTCTTCCTTAAATCATATTATTTCATGAGGTAGTTGTGTGGCCCACATTATTTCTCACAATGGGTGGATGTGTATCCAGGTGTCATTGGAATACAACATCTTTGTTAAAATACCCCTCACACACCAAAAGGGCCCTTGGTGTCATGCTTCATCATCGGGGTCTTCCCGTCCCGCTGCGGGGCGGGGCAGTGCTGTGACAAGCGGATACGCTGGAGCACCTTTTAGATGGAGGTGCTATGTGTTGGGAGTGAGTGTCAGTAGGGTCAGGGGTGATATCTGGTGTGAGTTAAAAAATACCTGGCCTAGTGGAAAAAAGAATTTTATTAAACACTGGCTGGTATTATTAAAAAGAAAAAGTGAAACGGAGAGATAGAGCAGGTTAATGGGCTCTCTCTCCTAAGTGGGTCAACATGTTTCGAGGCACGAGGCCTCTTCGTCAGGACCTAGGGGAGATCCCCCTGTCACTCACTAATGTATTCTCCACATAGGTAGAAAAAAATGTGTATGTACAAAAAAGTGAAAAAAGAACTATGTGAGTAACTACCAATTAATAATTACAGCACATATATGCTACCACACTAATAATGTAGTATGCTTATCAATAGGGGGATCAATGCCTCATGAGCCAGCATAAGACTGAAGGGTATGGTGGGGTGTCAGTGTGCCCCTAGCACGATTGTGCTTCCTCCTTCGTCCGCGGCTTCCGTGGATCCATACTACATTATTAGTGTGGTAGCATATATGTGCTGTAATTATTAATTGGTAGTTACTCACATAGTTCTTTTTTCACTTTTTTGTACATACACATTTTTTTCTACCTATGTGGAGAATACATTAGTGAGTGACAGGGGGATCTCCCCTAGGTCCTGACGAAGAGGCCTCGTGCCTCGAAACATGTTGACCCACTTAGGAGAGAGAGCCCATTAACCTGCTCTATCTCTCCGTTTCACTTTTTCTTTTTAATAATACCAGCCAGTGTTTAATAAAATTCTTTTTTCCACTAGGCCAGGTATTTTTTAACTCACACCAGATATCACCCCTGACCCCACTGACACTCACTCCCAACACATAGCACCTCCATCTAAAAGGTGCTCCAGCGTATCCGCTTGTCACAGCACTGCCCCGCCCCGCAGCGGGACGGGAAGACCCCGATGATGAAGCATGACACCAAGGGCCCTTTTGGTGTGTGAGGGGTATTTTAACAAAGATGTTGTATTCCAATGACACCTGGATACACATCCACCCATTGTGAGGTGGCCCTTTCTGATTAACCTAAAACCCTGACAAGAGGAGGACGTGCCCACCTCGGTGCCCACCGGCATCACCTCTTCACTCCCCCCTTTTGATTTCCTTATTCCACATTATTTCTCACAAGTATATGAGATCTACACCTTGGTGAATCGGTGTGAGCAGCACATCTCTAGGATATTTATGTTGCTTCGTCACACACAGGTCCCCCCTGTGGCATGCTTCCTCATCTGACCCACATCCTCCTCACCTAGCGTGAGTGGGCGGGCTCAATGTGTTTGTAAGTAGAGCGCTTAAACTACGGCCTAGGGATTGAAAGTGGATTAAAATTGCCTGCTGGATCTCAGTTAGTATTTATTAAGAGGGTTCTTAGGCAAGGTTAAAAACAGTGTGATGCCAAAAGGGTATGATGGCCCTAGACATCTGAGGTCGACATGTTTCAGCCATTGAGAGCCCAGTGGGTCAATCGGCTTTCTTCCGGATTAGTATAGTATTATTTATTCCCTACGTGGTGTGGTTGCTAATTTCAACCAATCATACATGCGTTCGTACACAATTCAGTAAACTATACAGACTAATATTAGGACTTTCCCTTGATATTGTCTGAGATGGCCTTTGTATCAGTTATATATTATACAAAGACAAGGGAACCCAATTCAGTGGTCAGGGACCTTTGGGCGCAAAGTATTTTCTAGAAACAACAGTCCCTCACAACAAATACATTTTTTAATAGATACTTATAGAAATAGAGTGATGTCTCTATTTGGCTGTCCAACTGGACAAAATCGTTTAAAATGAGTTGGTTAAAACAAGGACATACAAGTGGGGCAACAACAACAAGAACAAGAGCTTAGAAATGTAAAGTAGCGTGGCCAGAAACAGAGGGGCATATTACCAAGCAATAGCGATAATTATCGCTATTGCTTGGTTAGAGACAAAAAAGTATCGCCGACCTGCGGAGGTTTTTATCGCAAGGTTTTTCGCAAATGCGATAAAAATCGGCCGCAATGCATGAATATCGCTGAAAAGTCAGCGATATTCATGCATTACCGAGCTAATGCTCTTAGCCATATTATCCACCTCCCGTTGGATAACATGGCTAAGAACTGCTCAGGGCAGGTGTTAGCTTTGGGAGATATTCGCTCTTAGCGCGAATGTCTCCAAAAGTTGGTAATAGGAGATAGCGATGTTAACGACTGTTTCCGCTCGCTAACATCTTGGCACGCCCACTTTGCATGTCATTAGTGATAAATTTCTCTGACATGAAAAGTGAGGCCCTAGATGGTCGCTATCTCCTACTAGCTGTCGCTAACTGGTTTTAGCAACAGCTAGGTAATAGGAAGATAATTTAATCTCCGCTTTCTTGGCTTTTAAAGCCAAAAAAGCGGAGATAAACCCCCTTGATAATATGCCCCACAATCCTTAGATTGGACAGCAAAGATACATTACAGCACCATAGCACATCATAGTAGAAAATATACGGTTGTACCAAGGTGCGAGCAGTCAACGACATTTCGATCCCTTAGAGCAAAATACTGGGATCATCATCAGGACAGATAAATTAATGCCTGAGAACAATGCCCTGAAAAAGTCCTGGTGACCGCGCCCCGAATGGGAGAAACCACAGTACAGGCAGGTGATATGCTAGAAAAAACGAGACTCATTCTGGTTGTGTAATAGATTAGGTGACCATATGCGACAAGGAAATAGCCGCGCAAACGGCTGTGGGTGCGCTAGAGTGTAACGAGAAGCATCCAAAAAGGTAATGCTGTGTGGGCGAAGGACACCAGGACTTTTTCAGGGCATCTATATGTATCTATTTAAAAATGTATTTGTTGTGAGGGACTGTTGTTTCTAGAAAATACTACCTATCAGTTAGGCATCACAAGGAATGGGGGAAGGACAGTCCATATAGTCAAACATCCGTCAAGGGGCTACGTCCGTAAGCACACCTACTTCGTTCCCCGGAACCCTGCATAATGAAAAGCATAACCCACCCCAAAGATTACACTTTCCATTCGCCCAGCAATCTGATTGACTCTGTGCCCATTGAAGGGGGGCAATATAGGTTATTTATTTAGGCAGGCCATGAGCATCACCCTTCTAGCAAGAACAAGGAACACAAAATGTTGGTAAGGCATGGGCACCGTCTTAAAATCAAATAAAAATACCCCCCAAAAAAGAATGAGCCCTCTGCAACAACAATAAAAAGAAATGCTGATCCTTAGACTCATATTTTCACTGAGCTCTTTATTCTTTCTTGATACATAGCTACAGCTATATAGAGTTATATGTATAGCTATATAGAGATGGACACAGAGGCATATATGTGTATATACATATATAGATATATACATATATACATCTATATGTATGTTTATATATATTTCTATTTGTATATATATATATATATATATATTATACATATATATGTATACATAAGTCACAAGAACAAGTATGCACACAAATATGTATGCATGTATATATATACACACACACACACACACCCACACCCACACACACACACACACACACACACACACACACACACACACATACACATATTACGTCTGCTTGAATTTTAAATGGCTATTTTTGGCTTCGTTATAGCAGTTATGTGCACCTCGCATCTCCTCCTCTTTTTGACACCCCTCCACCCCCCCTCTGTTGGTCAGGGAGCAGCTGGGTTAAGGGGGAGGGAGATCCAAGGAAGGAGGGGGGGGGGGGGCAGGGGGACTGGAACAGATTGCACACCTGTTTTTGTGGTTCGTGCTAGTTTCACTGGCATTTTTTTCGCATTACTGTACATATGTAGCAGCAGATTTTAATTTAGCTGTTTTTTTTCTGCCTTTTTAGCTGAGCCGCTCATTTACTGACTCCATCTATTCTAGAGGAACAATTCCCTCCAGCTGAGGGAAGCCGACGTTTTCTGCTTGCTAACATTTCGCAGATGCAATTTTGCCCAGTGTGCAAAAGTTTGGTACAGACTAAGAAACAGATGAAGCCTGGAAGGTCCTTCTGGCAGTGCTTAATTTGTGGCAGTGATTGCCGGGGTTGGGCCTCTCCACTCACTTTTAGGGAATGGGATTTATTTTTCAGCATCAGACTTTGATCCAGAGGAAGAGAGAGAAAGTGAACAACAGGAAAACAATGACAAAGAAATAAAACAGGGATGAACAAGAACTCACAAGAGGTAGAGTGACGGGGGCATATTTACAAGGGCATTGTGCCATTGGAGCGTCACTTTTGCCCACGTTCCAGTGACGCAATGCTCTGCTCCAAATTAACGAAGCGGCGTTAAGCCACTTTTTTGTGGCTTGACACCGCTTCATAAATATGGTCCCCTTTCACGCAGGTATCTGCGTGAAAGGAGCATGTATTGGGCGTTGTTGTGGGCGTTCCACTGCAACACCCATTGCTTTTTAACGTTGCCCCAGATTTACAAGGATCTGTAAATTTGAGGCAGCTCCAAAAGCTGATGTCATGAGAGGGCAGGCATTAGTGGCGAAACAAAGAGAAATAATTGTATTTCTTCTCGTTTTCTGCTGCACACATGAAAAGAGCACAACGCCACAAATTATTGTTTATGTGCATGAAGTTGTTCATCCTATGTTTTCAATACAAACAAAATAAAATATGGAATTCGGTGGCGCATAATGGCCGCAAGATCCTTCAGCGCGTGGAGGGGGTTCGCGCGGTGGAGGGGCTAATTTTAAATAAAAAATAAAAACTTACCTTCTCCAGCCCGTCCGGTCCCGCGTCGCGTCATCTCTGCTCCAAGTCCTTGCAGGAAGCAGGCAACCTCCCTCCCCTCAACTAAGCCACTCACAGTGCTGCATTGGCAGCGTTGTGATTGGCTGTGACGCCGTCCACTCAGGCGTCTATGGGGATGCCATTTTCTCCATGTAGCCTGCATGCAGCCTACATGGAGAAAAGGGAGAGTGTGTATGACTGGTTTGGTCGTCCCTGGGGCCGACCAAACAGCAGCCACAACAGCGGGCAAGCCGCTCTTCCCCTGCCCTGGAGCAGGACCGCCCATCCGCCCGCCCCGACCAAACCCTTCTGTTTTCTCGCAGTGCGAGAAGCAGAAACATAAAATGATATTCATAATACCATTTTATGTTTTTTGCTTCTCGCACTGCGAGAAAGCAGTGGGGCGGCGCTCCTCCGCCCTAATGGAGGAGCCGTCCCTGTAGCTGCATTCAGGCACAGGTATATTTATTTATTTTGTGATTTTATATAACATAGACCAGAGCCAAGGGTAAGAGAAGGCTGAAGAAAGTGTCATCATTTTAATAAGACACTAATTAGCATGAAAATCTGAAACAGCCACAAATGACAAATGAAACATTTATCATGTGTGTGCGCGCGGCACAGACACAGCTAGACGCAGCATAAAATAGCAAGGTAGCATTGTGCACTTGGCATAAGGAGATCTAAAAATAGTCTCTGTGCACATACCAGCGCCCAGAGAACAGATTGGTGTGAAGCAGGAAGAGATGCAGACTCGCAGGCCATTGTAGTTAGTGATATGCACGAATATTAAACAATGCCAGGGCTTGAGAGGTAGAGGGGCATCTTTAAATGTCCACGTGCCCCTGTAGGAGGAAATGAAGCTGGGAGAAAGGCAGACTGGTGGGTTGTGTGGTGGCTTGGCAGATACAACAGCACAGTACCAACAGAGATTTCACGCACCCGAAAGTGGGTCACAACCACTGCCCTGATAGTGGCAGATGGCAGAGGTCTTCATCATCATCATCATGTTATGTTATATGCTATTTTATACCGCGCTCAATTACTACTGGAGTATCCTGGCGCGAATAGACCGCTGGGGAACCCGTCCTGGCTTTCCCTGTGAGATGGTCCCTACTGGGTATCTCCAAGGTGAAACCAGGCATCCCCGGCGTTGATGGGGCCGTTGTAGAGATGAGGCAAGCTTAATGCCCAGAGTTGCCGAGTGTGATCCCTGGTTAGAGTAGGCACCGAGGCGATAATTATCGAGTCCGCTGACCCTGGTCCACGACCCTGCCGCGTCGGGAGTTGAACCCTGGTCCCGGGCCGTCCTCTACTCCCGGGTCTGACGCCTCTAACCAGTGAGCCACACCACTCCACACCATCATCACATGTATAAAGCGCTATAAAACCATGGGTATCCAAGCACTGCCAGCAATCAACCAGAATAAAAAGAGCCGGATGGGGTGGAAGATCTTTATCCCATCTGACACCCAAGCTATTGAATTTGCTACCATGGGAACTTAGATTTCTAGCTACAGAATCGACCGTCAGAAAAAATCTGAAGAGCTGGGGGCAGATTTACAAGCCCCTTGCGCCACTTTTGCGTCAATTTTCCCATGTTAGAAATTACGCAAAAGTGGCGCAATGGGCTTGTAAATCTGACCCCTGGTTGTTCCACCAGTTCGGCTAATCTCATCTCCTGCTGTCTATACCGTATTTTATGCTTAGCGTTGGGAAGCCTTTGGGCAGCCATGCACTCTACAAAGCCCCAATAACATAACATAACATGGTACTAGAGGATGAATCTGAACAGCAGTACAAATACTGAATTAGGGTCTGGGATTCAGCGTGCGAACAGGAGAATCCTGAAATCCTTCTTCAGGAAGTCGATGGAGGCGGCTGCTGAGAGCAGGATGGGAAGAAGTGAGTTCCATAGGCAAGGAGCACAGATGGAAGAACATAAAGAGAGGGTTTTCTGTTTTTTTAATCTAGTAAAATCCAGGCTGGAACCTAGATATTTAAGGGAGCTTCGATGCACAGTGCTGTAAATGTAAATGTATTGGCATTTATATAGCGCACTACTTACCCGTAGAGTCCCAAGGCGCTTCGACTGCTGCGAAACCCTTCCTGGCTTCCCTGAGAGATGGTCCCTTAATGGGTATCTCCAGGGTGAGACCAGGCATCCCCGGCAGTCTGGTGGGGCCGTTAGTGAAGATGAGGCAAGCTAATGCCCAGAGTTGCCGAGTGTGATCGCTGATCAGAGTGGGCACCGAGGCAAGAGAATTATCGAGTCCGCTGACCCTGGTCCAGAAACCTGCCGCGCCGGGAATCGAACCCTGGTCCCGGGCCGTCCTCTGCTCTCGGGTCTGCCGCCTCTAACCAGTGAGCCACACTACTTCACTGCTGTATATCAACCAGCCATGTTGAAGTAGCTGGAGCCAGTTTACTGTTTTTTAGTCTTCATGTACTAGGCCATCTCTCCTCCCCAGTACCCTGTGAAATCCTGAGGGTTGATGTTGCACCATAGACAGACATGACTGTCAGGGAACAAAGAAATGTTTTCTAAAATGGTGGTTATTCTACTGCGCTGGGATCAACTCATTACTGGGCATATTTACAAGCCCCTATCGCCACAGGAACGTCACTTTTAGTGATGTTCCTGTGAGAACATGTGCTTCACCTTATTTACAATATTTACAACAAGGGGTGGTGAGGGACAGAGTCTCTGAATTAAGCAGAAAGCTCTCACCCAGTCAAGAGATCAGGGCTAGATCCAACACCGTTTTTTAGCTCACTGCACCATCCCAGTTTCAGAACCTGGCTGTATGCAAATTAGTCTGTTCCTGTCCCAGTGCATGATGGGAACAGGGCAAACCAAACTACAAAAGCCAATTCTTACACTGGGAAGGAAACAAGCTCCCGGGGACCGGTTTCTGGCATTACAGCCGTCTTCGGCCCGGTTTGCTTGAATCCTGATGGTGCAATGAGCAAGGGTCTCACATCTGAGAATACCCTTCCACGCTTAGGGTGGACAAAAATATTTACAACAAGGGGTGGTGAGGGACAGAGTCTCTGAATTAAGCAGAAAGCTCTCACCCAGTCAAGAGATCAGGGCTAGATCCAACACCGTTTTTTAGCTCACTGCACCATCCCAGTTTCAGAACCTGGCTGTATGCAAATTAGTCTGTTCCTGTCCCAGTGCATGATGGGAACAGGGCAAACCAAACTACAAAAGCCAATTCTTACACTGGGAAGGAAACAAGCTCCCGGGGACCGGTTTCTGGCATTACAGCCGTCTTCGGCCCGGTTTGCTTGAATCCTGATGGTGCAATGAGCAAGGGTCTCACATCTGAGAATACCCTTCCACGCTTAGGGTGGACAAAAATATTTACAACAAGGGGTGGTGAGGGACAGAGTCTCTGAATTAAGCAGAAAGCTCTCACCCAGTCAAGAGATCAGGGCTAGATCCAACACCGTTTTTTAGCTCACTGCACCATCCCAGTTTCAGAACCTGGCTGTATGCAAATTAGTCTGTTCCTGTCCCAGTGCATGATGGGAACAGGGCAAACCAAACTACAAAAGCCAATTCTTACACTGGGAAGGAAACAAGCTCCCGGGGACCGGTTTCTGGCATTACAGCCGTCTTCGGCCCGGTTTGCTTGAATCCTGATGGTGCAATGAGCAAGGGTCTCACATCTGAGAATACCCTTCCACGCTTAGGGTGGACAAAAATATTTACAACAAGGGGTGGTGAGGGACAGAGTCTCTGAATTAAGCAGAAAGCTCTCACCCAGTCAAGAGATCAGGGCTAGATCCAACACCGTTTTTTAGCTCACTGCACCATCCCAGTTTCAGAACCTGGCTGTATGCAAATTAGTCTGTTCCTGTCCCAGTGCATGATGGGAACAGGGCAAACCAAACTACAAAAGCCAATTCTTACACTGGGAAGGAAACAAGCTCCCGGGGACCGGTTTCTGGCATTACAGCCGTCTTCGGCCCGGTTTGCTTGAATCCTGATGGTGCAATGAGCAAGGGTCTCACATCTGAGAATACCCTTCCACGCTTAGGGTGGACAAAAATATTTACAACAAGGGGTGGTGAGGGACAGAGTCTCTGAATTAAGCAGAAAGCTCTCACCCAGTCAAGAGATCAGGGCTAGATCCAACACCGTTTTTTAGCTCACTGCACCATCCCAGTTTCAGAACCTGGCTGTATGCAAATTAGTCTGTTCCTGTCCCAGTGCATGATGGGAACAGGGCAAACCAAACTACAAAAGCCAATTCTTACACTGGGAAGGAAACAAGCTCCCGGGGACCGGTTTCTGGCATTACAGCCGTCTTCGGCCCGGTTTGCTTGAATCCTGATGGTGCAATGAGCAAGGGTCTCACATCTGAGAATACCCTTCCACGCTTAGGGTGGACAAAAATATTTACAACAAGGGGTGGTGAGGGACAGAGTCTCTGAATTAAGCAGAAAGCTCTCACCCAGTCAAGAGATCAGGGCTAGATCCAACACCGTTTTTTAGCTCACTGCACCATCCCAGTTTCAGAACCTGGCTGTATGCAAATTAGTCTGTTCCTGTCCCAGTGCATGATGGGAACAGGGCAAACCAAACTACAAAAGCCAATTCTTACACTGGGAAGGAAACAAGCTCCCGGGGACCGGTTTCTGGCATTACAGCCGTCTTCGGCCCGGTTTGCTTGAATCCTGATGGTGCAATGAGCAAGGGTCTCACATCTGAGAATACCCTTCCACGCTTAGGGTGGACAAAAATATTTACAACAAGGGGTGGTGAGGGACAGAGTCTCTGAATTAAGCAGAAAGCTCTCACCCAGTCAAGAGATCAGGGCTAGATCCAACACCGTTTTTTAGCTCACTGCACCATCCCAGTTTCAGAACCTGGCTGTATGCAAATTAGTCTGTTCCTGTCCCAGTGCATGATGGGAACAGGGCAAACCAAACTACAAAAGCCAATTCTTACACTGGGAAGGAAACAAGCTCCCGGGGACCGGTTTCTGGCATTACAGCCGTCTTCGGCCCGGTTTGCTTGAATCCTGATGGTGCAATGAGCAAGGGTCTCACATCTGAGAATACCCTTCCACGCTTAGGGTGGACAAAAATATTTACAACAAGGGGTGGTGAGGGACAGAGTCTCTGAATTAAGCAGAAAGCTCTCACCCAGTCAAGAGATCAGGGCTAGATCCAACACCGTTTTTTAGCTCACTGCACCATCCCAGTTTCAGAACCTGGCTGTATGCAAATTAGTCTGTTCCTGTCCCAGTGCATGATGGGAACAGGGCAAACCAAACTACAAAAGCCAATTCTTACACTGGGAAGGAAACAAGCTCCCGGGGACCGGTTTCTGGCATTACAGCCGTCTTCGGCCCGGTTTGCTTGAATCCTGATGGTGCAATGAGCAAGGGTCTCACATCTGAGAATACCCTTCCACGCTTAGGGTGGACAAAAATATTTACAACAAGGGGTGGTGAGGGACAGAGTCTCTGAATTAAGCAGAAAGCTCTCACCCAGTCAAGAGATCAGGGCTAGATCCAACACCGTTTTTTAGCTCACTGCACCATCCCAGTTTCAGAACCTGGCTGTATGCAAATTAGTCTGTTCCTGTCCCAGTGCATGATGGGAACAGGGCAAACCAAACTACAAAAGCCAATTCTTACACTGGGAAGGAAACAAGCTCCCGGGGACCGGTTTCTGGCATTACAGCCGTCTTCAGCCCGGTTTGCTTGAATCCTGATGGTGCAATGAGCAAGGGTCTCACATCTGAGAATACCCTTCCAGGCTTAGGGTGGACAAAAATATTTACAACAAGGGGTGGTGAGGGACAGAGTCTCTGAATTAAGCAGAAAGCTCTCACCCAGTCAAGAGATCAGGGCTAGATCCAACACCGTTTTTTAGCTCACTGCACCATCCCAGTTTCAGAACCTGGCTGTATGCAAATTAGTCTGTTCCTGTCCCAGTGCATGATGGGAACAGGGCAAACCAAACTACAAAAGCCAATTCTTACACTGGGAAGGAAACAAGCTCCCGGGGACCGGTTTCTGGCATTACAGCCGTCTTCGGCCCGGTTTGCTTGAATCCTGATGGTGCTGAGGTTCCGTGACAATTGTAATTGGTGTTTTTGACTCGCACGAATATGGTCGAGTCTAGTATCTATGAACCGCAAATGACGAGTTTTGTAAGTGTGCGCAGTTTCGCTGTGCTAACTTACACCGTTCGTTTGTTATGTGGGTTTGTCATCTGTACCCACGGGTTCCATCTTAGATACGGCATCCATTTTGTCTCTTGCCCTCAAGTAGCCAGCGAACGGACGCTGTCCGCTTCGCGACCCTGGGACTCCCAAGATATTTGCGGAAGACACATGTCCTTTGAAGGTGTCTTTATGACGAGGGGGATGCTACTGTAAGGCAGATGGCGCCGCTCGAGGCTCATCTTGCCGCACGGGCTTATTGTCTCAGCCGTGCATCTCATTAGGCACGTCCCTTTGATGCCTGTATCTCGTGCTTCTCGACACTCCCCTTTTACACCCTTTCCGATCTCCCTACTGTCTCCGTCTTCCTCTGCACCTGTCTTCGTTCCTATTTCGATCTACTTTACTGCTGATTGGAATTTGCTAATGGTGGGAAGATGGGTTTTTACAGTTGGGAACCGCCAAATGTTTCCGCACTTATGTTCCGGATCTTGTGTGTTTCAAAGTGATCTAAGCGACCCCTCTGAGAGCGACTTGTGGGAACCAGGTTGTAAACTATTGTGTATCATGTTATCTTATGGGTAAAAACTGTATAAAAGGAGCGATCCACAAATACAATTTGAAGCAGTCTCCCCGAACTACACTCGATGTACTTCCTGTGACTTCTGTGTTCCCTGCAGTAAATAAACCTTGACTCTTTGACGCCGAAGGAAGTGTCCCGTGTCTCTGTGACTTGTACGCCGGAGCAGGTTACCCACGAAGGTTTCAGGTGTTGTGCCCTGGCACCGCTGGGTCCAAAGAACCCAGTCCTTCAGTTGGCGCCCAACGTGGGGCTGCATCAGTGGTACCGGTCCAAGCCCGACGATCGTGAGGAACTTCGTGTGAAATCTCCGAGGGAAGGTGCACCCCGCTTCATCGATCCTGTTGTCGAAATAAGTGGCCCGAAGACTTTTCCCGCGAAGATTCCCGCCTCCTAACGGCTGCGACGGACTGCTGCCCTGACTGTAGACCTGTTTTGGCGCCTGGCGTAGACCTTGGTATAGCGAGACGATTGACGGGCCTTCCTGAGGACGCCATTGATCTTTGAGTTAAGTATTTGTGGGTCGCTCCCAGAGTTCTTTGTTGTAAACACTTTAGCGAGTGTTTTTGTTGTAGACACTTTAGCGGGTGTCTTTGTTGTACACGCTGTGTGAGTGTTTTTGTCGGTGACACTTTGCTAGCGTACTTTGTTGTTGTTGTATTTGTTTGACGACTGCAGCCGCCAAAGACCGAGGGTTTAGTTCTTTGCTGGGACTTGGTAAATCCCGAAATCCCGTAACCCTTGAAGTTTGTGAAACTCGGCTAGTGTGCAAGATGCCTGGTCGCAGTACTTTGTTCAGTTGCTTTAGACCTTGTGGTGCGGATTCCCTGCTGGAGGACTCGTGTCCGATACCTCCGGTTGGAACTCCTACATATGACTTATATAGCAAACATGGGCTAGGCCCGATTGCTTTTAACGATTATTGGATCAAATATACAAAGAAAGACGGCGATCTTCGTTGGCCACCTCACGGTAGCTTCGAAGCGTCGATCTTAGATAATTTGGAAATAAAGTTGTTCGAACGTAAATCAAGGCCGGCCATGTTTGATGCCTTTCGGTTCTGGCGCAAAGAAGCCCGACAGAAAGAGATCAGACAAAATAAACGTAGTCAGCGAGATACTGTTGCTACTATAGTGAAGAAAGCTGAGCAGTTTCAGCGTGATAAGGAGGATAAGGATAAGGAAGTGTTTGAGAGATTACAGCGTATGTCCATAGACAAATGCTATCCTGTTTTGCCTACGGAGTCGGATAAGAAGGAAGAGGCAGTTGAGGATTCTTTAATGTCCTATCTTATGAAGTCGCCACCTCCGTACGTACAGGGTACCGCAGCTCCTGTGGTCCCTGCCGTACCTGTTCTTCCACCTGTTATTCCTCCACCAGTTCCTCAACCTGCACCTGCTCTTCCGACTGTTCCTGCTCCTTTGCCTATTTCTATTCCTACTGCTCCTCCGCTTCCACATACTCCTGTTCCCGCTACTGCTCACGCTACTGCTCCTGTGTTGTTAACCCCTGTTGCTGCTAACGTCTCTACTCCTTCTCTTGTTAGTCCTGTGTCTTACTCTTCTCCCTCTACTCGTAATCGTGATTCTCCCCTTGCGACAAACTTCTTTCAGTCGCTCGGACCTGTTTTTGGGTCTGCAGGTTCTGATGGTCCACAGAGACGTAGCCAGCTTCCTGGTAATAGAGAACGTGTTGCGCTATACAATATGGCGATGGGTTGGATGATAAACCCTGTTAGAAATCCACCTCGTGTTGTCCTCGAAACGTTTGATCAATTCAACATACCTACTCAGAGATATGTGTTTGATGAAATGTGCAAGTTCTTACATGATCAGATAGCGGCCAATGCGCCTGACGAGGTGCTGACCGCCCTGTCTGAACTCCGGCTTCAGTTCGCAACTGGACTGATAGTCGACACTAATGTCCGACGTGCTATTGAGCGGTTGCTATCTCTTCGTCCCGCTCCTATTCCTCATGCATTGTTCGTTGAGGACATTGAACAACGAGATGGGTCTGGCCAATATCCTATGCGTGAAGTTCCGCCAGTTTGGGTACCCGCTGATAATACTAATGCTAATGCTCCAATACCAGCACATTTCCAGAGAGTGTGGATACACCTCCCTTGGAAACGATCGGAAGTGCTTCAGGTGAAACAAACTTTGCCTGATCCTCGCAAAAATCCTGCGGGGTATTACAAAGAATTATCGCAGCTCGTAGACGCTACGATAATGAATCTGGCCGATATCGACATGTTGTTTGGCAATGTCGTACCGCAACCGGTATGGGCCAAGATTCGTCACCAAGATCACGCGAATGAATTAGGTGGTGATTGGGCTGCCATTACAGCGGCAGACGCTGGACAAGTGGCTGCTACTAAACCCGATCAGTTGATTGAACTTCTTCCCCAGCGAATCATTACATTAATGAAAACGCTTATGCCAGCTATGAGGGTAAATTGGGACAAGTTGTCAGCCTGTAAGCAGAAGAAAGATGAGAGTGTTTCAGACTTCTTTACGAGGTTCGAGGAAACATTCGTCGATCATAGTGGGCAGGATATGGGTACTGAGGGTGGACAGAGGTTGTTTGTGGATAAATTCGTATCGAACTTATTGCCCGACTTGAGCCATAAATTGAAAAATTCAGAAAGTTCATGGGCCGTTTCTACCTCAGCTCAGATATTGGCTACGGCACAATATTACGAAAATAGAGAAAAAGAGGAAAATGACCGTGCCGATAAAAAGACGAAAGAGCTGAAAACTAAAGTGTTGTTACAACAAGCATATCCGCCGCGTTCTAATCAGAATGCGCCTCAGCAGAATAGATCGCAGTCGCAATCGAATCGATCGCAGCCGCGTAATGATTCATCTTTTCAGAGATCTTCATTAGGGTACAATCAATGTGCTTATTGTAGACAGGAGGGACACATTAAATTCAATTGTCCTGTTTTAAATGACCGTAGTGGTGGTAATTCGTCTAGAGGAGGTCGTGGTGGTGCACAGCACGCATCACGTGGTAGAGGTCGTGGTGCTCAGAATGATCGCTCTGACCATTCATCAAATTCTAATAACTGTTTCGATCAACGTGGATCATCGCAAGGACGATCTGCGCAGTACAATGTAGACGATTATTACGTCGATCAGGGACCTGACGATAGTAATTACTAGGACAGCCAAAGACAAGGAGAGGGAGTGGTATCAGTTCCGGTTGATCAGAGAGGGCCTTACGTCGCAGTTGCTACATCGGGCGTCGTTGAGCCTTTTCTGTTGGACACTGGTGCAGCGAAAAGTTCTATCATGCATTCGAAACTCCCTGGCGCACCTTTGTCTGGCTTAACAAATGTTTCCGTTGGATTCTCTGGCGCCCCCGTTAGCAATCCAGTTTCGCGCCCTTTGCCCCTTAAAATTGGGCCACGTGAGCTCGAAGCTCCATTGATTTTGTCTACTGGTTGTGGCGAAAATCTTTTGGGTCTGGATTTGCTTAAACGCTTGTATGCGACTTTGTATTGTTCTCCTGCGGGTGTAAAGCTTACGTTAGGAGAGAGGGTAGTCTCTCCCATGTACTTGTCCCTCGATAAGCTTCCACCGGAATTGAGTTCTCTTCCTGCATCTTTGTGGGCGACGGGTCCAAATGACGTGGGCCTACTTGATATCTCCCCTTATGTTGTTCAGTTGAAATCGAATGTGCGATTGCCACGTATTCCCCAATATCGTATCTCCCTTGATGGTGAACGAGCTTTGTTAGCGATCATCTATGATTTGATCGAGAAAGATGTCATTGAAGAAACTCGGGGAAACGTGTGCAATAGTCCTGTACTGCCCATTCTTAAACGTACTGATCCTACCAAACCGCCTGTTTATCGTTTTGTTATCGATTTACGGGAGGTGAATAAAATTGTGGTTCCTCAATTCCCTGTTGTGCCTGACATTACGGCGCTACTGACTCTGATTCCAGCTACAGCTTCATGGTTTTCGGTGATTGATTTGAAAAATGCGTTTTTCAGCATCCCGATTGCCGAAGAGAGCAGGGACCTTTTCGGTTTCTCTCTTGGTGGACGTAGCTTCCGGTTCAAACGCGCTCCTCAGGGCTACTGTGAAAGTCCATCGATTTACAGTCAAGCTTTGAAGGGTCAACTAGATGCGTTTAGGTTGCCGGTTGGTGCGGCTTTAATCCAATACGTCGACGACTTATTGGTGGCTGCTGATACTCAGGACATTTGCAAAATTGCTACAGTGTCGTTGCTGCAACATCTCTGTGAGTTAAATCACAAGGTGTCACCTTCTAAACTCCAATATTGTTGTCAAGAAGTAACCTACCTAGGTCACTTATTGTCAAAGGAGGGAAGGAGATTGACCCCAGAGAGAATTGCAGCGATTGCGCGCATGGCTGTGCCACAAACCCAAAGAGATGTGCGTGCCTTTCTAGGTATCACATCGTACTGCAGGCAGTGGATTCCTAATTTTTCATTGCTAGCGAAACCATTGGTGGCTCTTACGTGCAAGGATGTTTCGACTCCTTTACCATGGACGGAAGAATGTCAGAAAAGTTTTTCTGAATTACGTGATTCATTGTGTTCGGCTCCTGTGTTAGGTACCCCTGATTACAGTAAACCGTTCACGTTATATGTTCACGAGAGGGAAGGTTGTGCTTTAAGCGTCTTAACGCAACCTTTTGGTGGTAAGCAACGTCCATGTGCATATTTTTCCTCGACCTTAGACCCAGTAGCTAGAGCATTGCCGAGTTGTTTGAGAGCAACTGCGGCAGCTGCGGTCTCCATCCGACAATCAGCAGGATTGGTCATGGATAATATGCTTACGGTGATGGTTCCGCATGCAGTCGATACTCTTTTGAACCGTACGAAAACTCAGCACTTGACGAGTGCGAGGTTATCTGGGTACGAATTGACGCTCTTGGCAAGCCACATTCAGATAAAACGTTGTAATGTCCTAAATCCGGCAACTTTGTTACCAATTAGTGCAGAGTCAGATGCAGTAACAGAACATGACTGTTACTTGCGGACAGAGGAGGAAACAAAAGGTCGTGTGGACCTTAAAAACACCCCATTGGAAGACCCGGATGGCATCCTGTATGTGGATGGGTCATGTTTTAAATTGCCGAATGGTGATGTGACTACTGCTTATGCTGTGGTGACATTGAATACTGTTGTTGAGACTGCGAGATTGAGTCAGAATTCTGCCCAAGCTGCAGAGCTGATCGCTCTTACTAGAGCATGTGTATTAGCAAAAGGTAAACGTGTGAATGTGTACACCGATAGTCAGTATGCTTTCGGTGTAGCGCATAGTTTCGGACGATTATGGCGAGAACGTGGTTTCTTGACGTCACATGGCACGAAAATACAGCATGGCCAGCTTGTGAACGATCTTTTGGATGCATTGACTTTGCCTGCTCAAGTTGCAATTGTTAAATGTAGTGCGCATCGTAAAGTGACGGATGATGTTGGTCGTGGTAATGCGTTTGCAGATGAGATTGCTAAGGAGACTGCCCGGAACCTTAGCACTCGAATGTATGTGACGAATTCGGTTAGGTGGCCTACAGAATCAAGTATGTGTGAGAATACTATAGAGAGTGTGAAAGCAATTCAGAATGAGGCCACCGACACTGAAAAGATGAAGTGGAAAGAAAGTACGGGAAGGTTGGATGTGAATGGTTGCTGGATTGATTTGTCAGATCAGAAAAGATGGATGTTGCCTGATGCGTATGTACTGGCCGTTGTGCAAATGGCACATGGGTTAGCACATATTAGCGCGAAAGGTATTTGCAAGTTGTTGGCTGATGTGTGGAAGAATGATGGAATTACTAAGTGTGCTGAACGTTTGGTGAAGAATTGTATGGTGTGTATAATGTACAATCCTGGCAAAGGAACCCCAACTCCCCCTGGCAGTTTTGCTCCTCCTTTGTATCCCTTTGAGGTGATCCAATTGGACTTCATCCATATGGAGCGATGCAATAACCTGAAATACGTTTTGGTTGTGGTTTGCGCATTCTCCCGATGGATCGAGGCCTATCCCCTCAAAGACAATACTGCTTTGTCTACTGCGAAAATCCTACTGAAGGAATACTTTCCTCGGTATGGAATGCCTAGAGTCGTGTGGTCAGATAACGGAAGTGAGTTTGTTGGAAGTGTGATGAAGAGTGTGTGTAAGGGCCTTGGAATAAATTAGAAATTCCATAGCGCCAATCATCCCCAGTCAGCTGGATTGGTTGAAGGGTACAATGGCACCCTTAAACTAAAATTAGCGAAGATTCAAGCTACGACTGGACTTTCGTGGCCTGATGCTTTGCCTCTAGCATTACTGTCAACTAGGGCGACTGTACACTCCCGAATAGGGCTCAGTCCCTATGAAATAGTGTTCGGCCGTCCTGCGAATGTGTGGGGGGTTCCTAGGCCAGGAATATTCTCTGATCTTGAGTTTCCGATGTTGATTGATTACTTACATGACTTGACTGCTAAACTGAGGTTAATTCATCAACAGGTTTACGACGCCTTGCCGACGCAGACGGAGGGTCCAGGCCACCAGCTCCAGCCTGGAGATTGGGTGGTTACCCGAAATTTTTCACGAAAAAACAATCTGGACCCTCGCTTCACCGGACCTTACCAGGTGCTCCTGGCCACGAGGACTGCCGTTCGTCTTGAGGGGCGGAAAAATTGGGTACATGCTACCCATTGTAAGCGAGTCCCTATTCCTTTGTCGGCAGACCCGTGGGTAAGGAAAGGCATTGCGTCAACAGAAACAGAAACATTGCCGGCGTTTGTACCTTTTAGCGACGCACAGCTTGTTGGAGAACCCTCAGCGCAGCAGAAAGCCACTGTTGAACATTTGTCAGCAAGAGACTCAAGACCAGACCAACGAACTGATCAGCAGGACGCTGTCTCTTCGACAGATCCTTTGTTCGACGTGCAGACACGTCCCGGGAAACATCGATATTCTTTGCGATCTCACACTAAGGACAAATAAAAATTTGCTTGCTTTGCTGAAATTGATAACTGCAATATCTTCGTTTCCCTTGATTAACTTTGAACATTCGTATCATTGAAAATTGTTTGTACATATATTGAGATTTTTGTATCTTTTTCCTTCCACAGCTGATTTTTTTTGTGCTAAATAAAATACATATTGTGTATTGAGGGCCGTAGGGCCGCGCGCGTACTTCCTTCTGGACAGTAGGTCTTGACGCTAGGTTAAAGACCGTCGGTTCCTAGGAACTCCTGGGGATTGACTATTGCTGCACAGAACGAAGTGCGTCAAGAAACGTTGCGGACGGTCGTAGGGAAATGGCATTTTCGAAGCTGAATGATTTGGAAGGAGCTCAGGCATATAGAGTCAAGCTGCAGAAACTTAGTCGTACGAAATGTTTTGTATCCCAGTTGTTTGTTTTGTTTTTAACTGCTTCTGCATTTTTGGCGGGTGGGGTGTATTACACTATGTCTTACTTCTTACTTCCTACCCCTACTCCTACTCCTTACCCTAACATTACTTCTACTGCTTCTCCTCATTCCTTTCATATGTTACCAGAACACGAACAGGCTAGACGTGTAGAATTCCGCAACAATTCCTTTATCCAGCTCCTCCATCAGCATCAGTTAGTGGTTAACACTACTAATTGTTGGGTGTGTGGGTTGATGCCACATACTACGGGTAAGGGAATTCCATATCTGGTGTTACCGTATAGTTCCCAAGGGTCAGCTCGAGCATACCAAACAATGCTTCGAAGCGCACTAGGTTTCCACCCCTCTCCAGAACGTTCCCCCAAACCGGGTCCTACCTCGTGGCAGTGGGTGGTATCGATGATAATACAGGATTTAGAAGATGAGATCTATGATGCTTTTCTCATCCCTAAGGCAGAGGTACAAGCCTATAGGGCACCGGATAGAGGGGAATATAGTACGTTCACTAATGAAAAGCAGCTTAAAAGCTCGCCTCCAATATGGGTCGTACCCCACACTGGTAATTTTTGTATCGTGGGTCGTGGTTCGCAAGCCTCACTTGGAGTAAGTGCTTGCACTGAAAGTTACGTTCTGTCAATGTCCCCGATCCCTGTGCTTCTGGCTGCCAAGGGTACGTACTTCATCTGTCATGATCGTGCATATACATGGTTGCCCGCAGACTTCATGGGCTCATGTTTTGTTGCAAATCTGTTGCCTCCGACGTTTACTGTAGATGCCGATTATTATAAGACTAGAGTTGTACGAGGCGTAATTAGCGAAGAGGATACTGCCGGTCAAGAGGCAGGAGACTTTTTCAAGGGTTTCCTCCCGTTTTGGGGACCTATGGTTAATAGTAGGAACCTGAGACATTTGACTCGAGTGGTAGAATCGACAGCTAACATTACTGCCAGTGCCCTTGGTAATATCACCACAGAACTTCAGGCGGAGAGACTTATGACATTACAAAACCGTATGGTTTTAGATGTTGTCTTAGCAGATCGCGGTGGGGTATGTAAAGTGATCCATTCGAGCTGTTGCATTTTCATTCCAGATAATGCTCCTACTGTCTATCAAGCCATCTCGAAGTTGCACAAGATCTCCGAATCCATACACGTGGATGTAGGGGATTGGACGCTACTTGGTTGGTTTTGGGGCCTGGTGTCGACTTGGGGTTGGAAGATTCTGACGATCATCGGGGTTGTGGTAGTGTTCCTGTTCACGTGTTGCCTTTGTGTGCAGTGTGGTCCTGCCTTATGTGGCCTCTGTGCTACAACGTGTATGAGACAACCATCTGTTACCAAGGGGACTCGGTTGGACAGAGCTATGCTACAGCGACATCTTGATGGTCTGATGAATATCGAGTATGATTCCGACTAGTGCTTGCCTACATGAGGGCAAAAGGAGCGTCTGAGGTTCCGTGACAATTGTAATTGGTGTTTTTGACTCGCACGAATATGGTCGAGTCTAGTATCTATGAACCGCAAATGACGAGTTTTGTAAGTGTGCGCAGTTTCGCTGTGCTAACTTACACCGTTCGTTTGTTATGTGGGTTTGTCATCTGTACCCACGGGTTCCATCTTAGATACGGCATCCATTTTGTCTCTTGCCCTCAAGTAGCCAGCGAACGGACGCTGTCCGCTTCGCGACCCTGGGACTCCCAAGATATTTGCGGAAGACACATGTCCTTTGAAAGTGTCTTTATGACGAGGGGGATGCTACTGTAAGGCAGATGGCGCCGCTCGAGGCTCATCTTGCCGCACGGGCTTATTGTCTCAGCCGTGCATCTCATTAGGCACGTCCCTTTGATGCCTGTATCTCGTGCTTCTCGACACTCCCCTTTTACACCCTTTCCGATCTCCCTACTGTCTCCGTCTTCCTCTGCACCTGTCTTCGTTCCTATTTCGATCTACTTTACTGCTGATTGGAATTTGCTAATGGTGGGAAGATGGGTTTTTACAGTTGGGAACCGCCAAATGTTTCCGCACTTATGTTCCGGATCTTGTGTGTTTCAAAGTGATCTAAGCGACCCCTCTGAGAGCGACTTGTGGGAACCAGGTTGTAAACTATTGTGTATCATGTTATCTTATGGGTAAAAACTGTATAAAAGGAGCGATCCACAAATACAATTTGAAGCAGTCTCCCCGAACTACACTCGATGTACTTCCTGTGACTTCTGTGTTCCCTGCAGTAAATAAACCTTGACTCTTTGACGCCGAAGGAAGTGTCCCGTGTCTCTGTGACTTGTACGCCGGAGCAGGTTACCCACGAAGGTTTCAGGTGTTGTGCCCTGGCACCGCTGGGTCCAAAGAACCCAGTCCTTCAGTGCAATGAGCAAGGGTCTCACATCTGAGAATACCCTTCCACGCTTAGGGTGGACAAAAATATTTACAACAAGGGGTGGTGAGGGACAGAGTCTCTGAATTAAGCAGAAAGCTCTCACCCAGTCAAGAGATCAGAGCTAGATCCAACACCGTTTTTTAGCTCACTGCACCATCCCAGTTTCAGAACCTGGCTGTATGCAAATTAGTCTGTTCCTGTCCCAGTGCATGATGGGAACAGGGCAAACCAAACTACAAAAGCCAATTCTTACACTGGGAAGGAAACAAGCTCCCGGGGACCGGTTTCTGGCATTACAGCCGTCTTCGGCCCGGTTTGCTTGAATCCTGATGGTGCAATGAGCAAGGGTCTCACATCTGAGAATACCCTTCCACGCTTAGGGTGGACAAAAATATTTACAACAAGGGGTGGTGAGGGACAGAGTCTCTGAATTAAGCAGAAAGCTCTCACCCAGTCAAGAGATCAGGGCTAGATCCAACACCGTTTTTTAGCTCACTGCACCATCCCAGTTTCAGAACCTGGCTGTATGCAAATTAGTCTGTTCCTGTCCCAGTGCATGATGGGAACAGGGCAAACCAAACTACAAAAGCCAATTCTTACACTGGGAAGGAAACAAGCTCCCGGGGACCGGTTTCTGGCATTACAGCCGTCTTCGGCCCGGTTTGCTTGAATCCTGATGGTGCAATGAGCAAGGGTCTCACATCTGAGAATACCCTTCCACGCTTAGGGTGGACAAAAATATTTACTTAACGTGGCTTAACGTTGCCTTATAAATAAGGTACCCATTGACGCTATGCTTAGCATGAAAGAGGTGGGCAATGGGCGTTATGGTGGGCGTTCCGCCTCAACACCCATTGATGTTGACGCTGCCCCATATTTACAAGGGTCGCGTAAATATGGGGCAGCTCCAAAATTAAGACCAGGGAAAACCTGGCCCTAAACAGGCGCAAAGAGGAGAAATGTTTAATTTCTCTGCGTTTTTGCTCTTTCCATGTGTGATGCGTTGAGCAGCACACATAGAAGCTGCAGAAGGCCTTTGATTGTTTAGGTTGCAGGAAGGTGTCCCTTCCCGCACCTAAACAATAAAAAAAAAGGTGTTTTCCAACTTCTATGTTTGTTGCATTAAGCTGCACACATAGAAGTTTCAAAACACCATTTATAGATTGTTTATGTGCAGGAAGGAACACCTCCCTGCACAAAAACAATCTCCTGAGACATATTCCTCTTTCTATGTGTGCTGCAGAATATACTGTAAAGTTGTTTTCTCTGCCCTAGAGATCGATTGGATCAAGATTGTTTGTGGAGGCTCAAAAATGCCAACATATACCTGAATCCAGGGCATTAACTAACATCATAGCATCCGCTTCATAATAGCCCGGATTGTACAGACCTATCACATTAATTAATAGCGAAACGAAGCTCTGCTCTAAAGTACTAGCTACAAGGTTAAGTCATATAATTAAAAAGCTGGATTCACCAAGACAGCATGGGTTTATACTAGGGAGAAGAACCACGGACCATATCCACCGGGTTATTGTGTTGTTTTTTGCAGCAGCTGCCTCTGAAGGCCCCATGGCCCTTGCTCTTAGATGCAGAAAAAGCATTAGACAGGGTAGCCTGGAACAATCTTTGGAGGGTCATGAGGTGGTACAGATTCGGTGAGGGCTTCATCAACGCTATCCAGGCATGTATAAAAATCCTTCTGCAAGGATCCAGCTCATGGGAGGGCAATCTGACTCTATCCAAATCGGAAGAGCAACCAGCGAGGGTTGCCCGTGATCTCCTTTACTGTTTTCCCTTAAATATAAGTCTGACTCAAAAATTGGTTATTAAGCCCATGCGATTTCACTGCAACGGTACTAATGTTTTGGCATATGCCGATGAACATTGCAACAGTGACGCCAGACCCAGAGGTATCAATGTTGGAGACAGAAAGGGAGGCCTTGCACTTTGGAAAATTGTCAGGGTTTTCCTTAACTCCTTCCATGCTCATGGCGAGCTGAGCTCGTCATGAGGAACGGCGCTCCGGTGCTCATGACGAGCTCAGCTCGTCATGAGCCGTGGAACGCTCGCATGCGGGGATAATTCCCCTGCTGTGCTGAGCTTTCCACAGGAACGGGTGTGGTCATGATGAGCTGAGCTCGCCATGAGCACAGGAGCGCCGTGCCTCATGACGAGCTCAGCTCGTCATGAGCATGCGGGCGCTGTGCGCGCCCCCTCCCCCAGCACAGCGGGAAAATAACCCCCGCAGCGAAGGGGTTAAATTGGAGCAAGACTCAATTGGTTGTTTACAAACGGATACAATCTACCGACACCCGCATGATGGAAAAAGCTGTCTTTCTGGTTGTCAGTATCGATTCAGCTATAGACCAAATAGTCAAATTAAACTTGGCACAGGTAATTTATAAGGCCAAAAGGGACCTGCGAAGGATGGATAATCTGCACAGGTCAATTATTGGCCTCTGCAACATAATTAAGATGTTATTTCTCCGTAAGGTCCTCTATTTATTTAGGGAAATTCCACTTGATTTTGAAAATTGATGGTTTAAAATGATGCAGACATGGCAAGCAGTTTTATTTGGTCTTATGCTAAAGCCAAAAGAGCTCTTAAGCATCTGATTCTACCTAGAGAGAGAGATGTCTGGTTAGTCCCCATTTTTAAATATCATCAGTGGACGGCAGCGCTATTATATATGAAATCCCTAATCCACAGGGTGATTGTAGAGGGGGAGAGAGTCCCCCACCCATATATGAATTACTAATAGGAGAAGATACCATGATTTTCTTTTTAAAGATTGTTGAGCCAAGTTATCACCCAAAAGTTAGCTTCAACACTCTTTCAGCAACCTTTAAGATTTGGACGATCATGTGGAAAAAAATTGGTACGGGGAGCTACAGTTTTCATACCCCAATAGAAGGATCTCAAATCCTACTTTTGATTGTTCATGACTCTGATTGTCTGAGGTGGGAAACCAGGAGGATTAGGAGATTTCTTTACGTCGGATAAACTTGCGTCGTTTGCGGAATTAAAGCAAGATTATGGGAGTGACAGTAGGGAATTTTTTAAGTACCTTCAAGTTCAGTATTTTCTTATAAGTAAGGGAGTGAGAGGGTTTGTTAAGCTATATTTGATGGAGATTTTTTGTAATAATGTTAATTGTATAGTTAGTTAAATTTATAGTTTTCTGGGCTCTTGTATACCTGATGATTTGAAAAAACATATGGATGAGGGGCAGAATTCGCTCGGTATTACAGAAAGCAGCTTTTATGAATCATTGGAGCTGGGCCGCACTGTATAGCTGTTAGCGGGACTACAGGCGCAGCATTGTAAAACGCTTTTCGATCTCTATTATACACCAGCAAAAATTGTTACATTGGGTGGAAATGCAGGTATTTGCTGCCTGAGATGCCAAAGCCAGGAGGCAGACTTGGGGCATATGTTTAGCACTTACCCAGCACTGGATCAGTTGAATTCAGAAATAGTCAAGTTTTTGAAAACTTCTCTATCTCTTGATGTTACTCTAACTCTCCATTTAACCTTACCTGGAATATACAATGATCTGGCCTCAGTGCTGGGCGATCTTTTCTGTTTATGGCTATGGCCGTGGCCCGCATCTGTATAGCATCAGCATGGCTTGACCCTATTCCCCTGTCATCCCTTCTGTGGCTAGCTAGTTTCTTATCAATATACAATCTAGAAATTATTTTGTATTCTTGAAAGGTAAGAAAGCTAGAAATAGGGGGAATCAGATTTGGGACCCCCTTTAGAACTGGGCCAGAAAAGAAGCTACTTGAATGCAAGGAATTGCAGGCACTATGTCCACATGTTTGTTGTTCAGATGCTTACATGGCATTATGCACTTTATTGATACTGAAAACTCAATGCACTTTATTTTTCTCAAATTGCCCTGTGCCCCTTGGAATAAGTAATGAATATACATGAAATTATTGCTCACTTTTATGGGACAAAAAAAATAGTAATGGACCATAACAAAGGGAGGCTCCCCCCCCCCCCCCGGAGTTTTATATAGCGCATACTTGACTCAAAGATATCAGGTATCAGAGCGCTTTACATAAGCACCAGATGTGTTACACAAGGACTCATAGTTTTTTTTTGTTAGGCACAGGGAGATTACGTGATTTGCACAGAATCACAAGATGCTGAGCGCTGTTGCCGAGACCCGAACCCGGTTCCCCAGATTGGAGGTCGACCACCCTGTGTGTAAATTTTGTAATGTCTGATATTTATGAATATTTCTTAACTTTATTCTAAATACTGCTTGCTGCTGTCTCAGCAAATCAATTTTTTAGAAGTATTATGAAACTGTCTTGTCTTTTTACTCTCCGTACATCTTTATGGAAACGAACGGCACTTGTTGTGATACTCTTCTCCTGTATTTATAATTAAATTTGCAATAAAAAAATTCAACCAAAAAACACATAGAAAGAGGAAGTAACGAGGAGAAATAAAGATATTTTCCTCATTACGCCTCCCCTGGGAAGGTGCAGCATTTTTGACGCATTGCAAGGTTTACCAGTTATGGTAATTCTGGGAATGTGTCAATATCAATGGGAGTTGCATGGTAACGCCCACATAATGACCGTGGAATGCCTGCTCCGGGGCAGTGCAGCGATTTGTGCTGCGTTGCGTTACTCCCGATTTATGAAGCCACTCAGTGCCATGTAAAGTGGCCTTGCGTGGTTTTATAAATCTCATTTTTGAGTTGCGTCGCACATGCACCACAGTGCATGGTGCCAGTGCGATGCAACTGGACTCATAAATATGACCCAAAGTGATCAAAGAGGTAGGAGAGAGAGGAGACAAGGGGATAGAGTGAATGGATGGATGGATGGAAAGAGAAAGCTAGCATGAAGAGAAGAGGGTGGGTCTTTTTTTGTTCTTTTTACATTTTTACCAGGGCTGCTTCTGGTTCCCTAGTTGGCCCTGCTGATAGCCACCGATGAGGACAGGCTTGCACTGCCAAATGGTACAATTTTCCACGTGAGTGAGAAGTTGGCTTATCCAGAGCGCTGACATGAGTTAAGCCCACTGCCAGGTCCTTTCTTCCTCCTCCTATTGGCTGATGCCTTAGACAGTCTATCAATGAGAAGAGGAGGCGGACTCTGGATCGAGACCCCATGACCTTTAATGGCGACCATACAATTTCTCTTTCTGCTGCGGCCAGCCAATCAGAGCACGGGCTGGTTGGCTCGGATGGTATTTTACCAATCCAAAGCTGCAATACTGTGCTCGGAGTGGGAGTTTTCAGGCTTGGTGTGGAATGGCACTTTGCTAATCCTATGCTTAAAGACTTTGCTGTAAAATTGGCAAAAGGCTTTGTCGCATTGTAGCTCATCGTGTGTGGCAGAGTGCTAATCATGTGCCTAAAAACTCTGCTATAAAAACAAATATTTGAGGTGAGAAGATTCAGGGTGTTAGTGGTGTCGTAAGATGTTCCAATAACTCTCCGCCTAAACTTGGGAACTATCCGGAATTCATCGCTTTTTCTGTGTGCATATATATCGATATAAATATCCGTATGTATAAGTAAAGCACACGCACTCCAGGGAAATCAATCCAGTGACTGTTTAATGTACTGGCAAGCACACACCCAACGCGTTTTGAGAACCACTGTTCTCATGATCACGAAATATCAAGAGAACAGTGGTAAACAGTGAAAATAAACAGCGAAAGGGGACTGGTCGCCACAGAAATCCACAAAAGAGTATTAAAACAAGTGCAGTTTTAGAGTGTACTTGATCTTAAGACATGATGCTGTGTGTCTGTTCACAAGTCATGTTCATCACTGGTGCATAACAAATATGAAAGTAAATGTTCACTTTCCATTAACTCTAATTGCTCATTCGATCACCCGTAAAAATATTAATTAACATTATTACACCCCGGGGTACTATCCTAGTGAGGTTCTGGATATCTTGACATAATGCATACTATTGTATGCACAAGTAATTGGCTGTGAAAATGTAAAGTGACTGCTGTAATGCCCAAAATCTGGCCAGGTACACATTACTAGTAAATTAACGACGATCTGCAAGAAGAACAGATCACTGACAGGCATAGTCGAGGATGTAGCCCCCCGACTTTGGAGCTGGGGAACCAGGTCAAGTCTTGGCATCAACTCAATATCCTGTGATTCTGGCAAATCACTTAGGGCCAGATATCGGAAGCCAAATTGCGAACCCAAACACTAAAATTCACAGAATTTGCAATCATTGCAATTTGGCTGTGAGCAATGTGTTTGTAGTAGGCAAATACCTGCACGCAAAATAAGGAATCGCAAAAATTGTGATTCCTTATTTTTCGCAAGCATTTAAAGAATCGCAATTTGCGATTCCCTAAATGCTATGCTGGCAGGCATTGCAAATTGCGATTTTGCCTTAAGAAATCGCAAAATACCACCAACTTCAAGTTGATGGTATTTTGCGATTTCATTTCAAAAAGCACTTTTTGGCTTTTTACAGAGTGCTATGTGGCACACATACATGCCCTTAGGGCATGTATGTGCGCCACATGTGCACACATGCATATTTCATGAGTGCAACAGGGTGTCCTTTTGGAACCCTTGCACCGTTGAAATTGCGCCCTTTGGTTAGTCGCAAATTGCGGGCACTAATCCTATTCATTCCTATGGGCCTCTTGGCTCATAGGAATGAATAGGATGGTATTCCTTGATTGCGAATCTCAATTTGCGATTCGCAATTAAGGAATACTAAGGAATCTCAAATATTTTTGCGATTCCTACCTAGATTCAATTTTGCGAGTCCTTAATAGCGATTCAGTAAAAATTGCTATTAAGGACTGGCTAAATGGAATTCACCTACATCTGGCCCTTAATCTCCCGGTACCTACCAAAAAATGAATGTGTCCTTGTGTAATGTAACTGGTGCTCATGTAAAACGCTCCAGTACCTTTGGGTCGAGTTTGTGCTATATAAAACTGCAACAACAACAAAAATAGTGTGTAATGTGAGCAAATGATTCCCAATACCTGTTGAGACACAAGCAGAATAGTATGCTGACTGTGAAACTGTGAATAGAGAAAAACAGCCTCAGTGCATCATAAGGCCATGCTCTCAGCAAGAAGTAGTAGCCTGGTTACACTAGCCAGTGTGTACCCGCGCTGTACCGCTGAGGAACCCATCCTGGCCTGTTCCTGTGAGGCACCCACTCCTGGGCACCCCAAGGTGAATCCAGGCATCCTTAGCGATTAGGGCCAGTGTGGAGATTAAGCAAGCTATTGGGGCACACAGCGGTAACTCAGTTAATCTTGCCAGAGAGCATGTGCCACGCAAATAATACATCAAAAATAAATGGCCAGAGGCGATGTAATGCTAAAAATTTAAATTATAATAATGAAAACCGAGGATGCACCCAAGTTAGAGGAACAATGTTCACCCAAATGTAAATGTTAAAATAACAACTTACATTCCACCCAACGGTGGTGACCCCAATCAGACGAAGTACATGGATGAGTTAACCCATGATCTGCAAAAAGTCCACCAATCACGCCCAGGTGGGCCATTCTCTTACAGTTCATCAGAGGAATATTCTTGATTAATGAATCTAGAAAAAAGTGCCCAGCTGACTAGGCTCGGCTCAGACAAGCGTGGATACCGGAGTGAAAAGTAAAATGGAAGAATGATTAAAAGCAAGTAAAAAATTCACTTTACTTAAGAAGTCAGAAAAGGGGAAAAAAGACAATAGTACATAACATAAAGACATTTTAGCGTTTTAGCCCCAATGAACTGACATTTTTAACTCAGAGGTAAGACCACATGGTGCCAAAGTCAAAGATAAATTTCGATTCAAGAATGCACAGTTTTCTCTCCCTATTACACGCAGTACTTGGGGGCATATTAGCAAGAACCTCGTTAAAATGATCGCTGTTTTAGTGGCTGGAAACTGCCGCTAAAACTGCGATAATGGGCTTGCTAATATGAATGATAGAATTCCAATAGAAGCCCAGGTTAGAGGTGCAGGACATCTAACTTGGGCTTCTATTGGAATTCTATAACGCATATTAGCAAGCTCAGTATCGCCATTTTAGTGGCAGTTTCCTGCCGCTAAAACGGCGATAATTTTAACGAGGCTCTTGCTAATATGCCCCTCTGTGTTTCAAGTTAGGACTTTTCTGATTGTGAATTCCCAAAAAGTGTTGGGGATCTTGAGTTTGGAGCAACTCGAGTTGCTGCTGCAAGTCTTACACTTCATACAGCAACAGAAGCCACCCTCCTGTTGTGGCTAGGCCCTAGGAGTGTGTTGTGTGACCAGGTTGTGGCTTAGGTGGTCTCTTAGAGAGCGGCTCTTCCTGGATGTAAACTGAGGTGTTCAGTGTACCTACCTATTGATTATTTCACCCATCTGGAGTATGTGCCAGTGTTTGTTGAATATCTGTTCAATGCTATGAGCTTGGCTTGAAAATGTTGTGATGAATCTTACACTCTCAGAGCCTTATTTATGATGACCTTGCAACAATTTTGCACCACTGTTGCGTCACTTTTCGTGACACAGCAGCAGCGTGAACAATGCACCATGTTGCAACATATTTACACGGGTGACTCATCTATGCAGATGCATCATCTTGTAAAGCCCTGCGCCACAGTATACCTGTGTCAGGTATGCAGGGTGGGCGTTTCCCTGCACGAAAGCCTCGCAGAAGTGGTGCAGTGAAAACTAGGAGATTTCACTGCAACACTTCTAGGACGCCGTTGTGTCAAAACCTTATGCCTGCCTCATGGCATCCATCGTGTCGCAAGGAGGGCGCAGTGAAAACTGTTGTTTCGCTGTTTTATCACAGCGATGCAAAAGTTTTCGTAAATGAGGCCCTCAGTTTTACATTATTAATCCAGTCACTAAGGTGTTAGGGACTCATTCTGGGGACTTGGTCAATTCTTCATTTGCCTATTGGATGACCTTGTGACTGTAACTCCTTTCCTTGATTCTGAGTTTCATGATCTCCGTTTCTCCCCACCACGAGCCACACAGCCTCCCTCCCTTTTTAATAAAATACGGCTCTAAGGGATGGGGGTCACCGGGGCCAAATAAGGCTCTAAGAAAGTCATGCAGCTGCGGGAATAGGATCCCAGGGGCCTAAAAAGGCTTTTGTAGTGCTGCCACATGGCCCGTCCTCTTTTTGCTGCAATTCAGCTCCAGGGACTGGTTCCTGAGGGCCTGATTAGGGTCAATAGGGGGCTGTATGTACACCCTTCCCTTAGAATTCGACCCCGGTGGATGCAGTCCCTGTGGCCTATTAAGGCTCAGGTACGGGGTGCTTGCCCCCTCTCCCCTTTTCTGTTGAATCGGGCTCTGGGGGTGGGATCCCGGGTCCTATCAAGGCTTGGGGAAGGAGGCTGCAAGTTCGCCTCCCCTTAATATATGTTTTGGCTACGGGGGATGCAGTCCCAGTGGTCCAAAGGCCAACCCTACGATGTGTTGCCAAAGACTGTGTGAGGCCTGGGTTTGGCAGTCGGTGGGGGGCTGGTTGCCTTCATGTGGGTTGGCAGCGAATATGCCACTTTATTCCACATGCTTTTTTCCCGCATGCAATTACAACACGGTTGTTACAATAATCGTGTTGTAACAAATCATACCATTACCCTGCAAATCGTAACAACGACTTGCTCTATGGGGGGCTCTCGATGTTGGAATAGTAACAGTAGGGAAGGTGTTGGGTTTGAAATTCAACACCTTCTGCCCCCTCCGCAAGTCATTGTTCCGACTTGCGGCGTAATAGAATGCGTTGTTGCAACGCGGTCGTTGTAACAACCACGTTTTAATTCCCTGTGGGGAAAATGATTTGTGGTAAACAATGTTTACCGTTGGCGACAGGCCGACCCCCCTTATGCACAGCCAAAGGCCATGCTCGGAATGGGGTTGGCTCTCAACAGGGATGGTCTGTGGGTGTGTTAGTCATAGGGTCTGTGGCCAACCTTGCATTGTGGGGTTGTATTCCTGCAGGGGTTGGAAGTAGGCATGAGCGAATTTTGCGGATCTCGCGTTCGCGAATTTTGCGGATTTGCGGATTCGCAATCCGCAAAATCCGCGAATTCCCGCGAATTTGCGGATTTTTTTTTTTTTGTGTTCGCCCGTGTTTCTGCCAGTTCGCGAGGGTTTTGTACACTTTTGCAAATTGCGAACTTACCTGTCGGGTCGCAAGTTTCGCGAACTTGTTGTTTCTACGTGTCCAGCCTGTTTGGGACACTCTTCTTCATCACTGCCACTCTCTGTCACCACTGCCACTCTCTGACTACTCATGCCACCCTCTGGCCCACCCATGCCACCCTCTGTTTCATCACCACACCCTCTGGTTGTCCAGTGTACATTATTTTCGGCAAAGCAAAGCACACCTTCCCTGCCTCAAGTGACCTGAATTAATTTGGGGCTGATTAATGTGTCACAGAATATTTTTTTAGCTGGCACCTGCTTCCTTAGTGCGCCCTGATTAGTGATCTTTTGCACTTGCTAAGTGCTTTCATTGTTGCAAAATTAGTTACAACACCTGCCCTGCCCCAACTGACAATAATGAATTAGGGGCTGATTAATGGATTTTAACTTCCAGCCTTGCTCCTGCTTGTCTCCCTTAGCTGTAATTCAGGACCTTTGTGGCATATGTGTAACTATTCTGAGGTTCAGAGCAGGGTCACATAATAGTTTCAACTGGCAACTGAACTCTGGAGGGGCCCCTCAGGAAGCACTGCAGGAAATGGCTACTAATGATGAGCCTGAACTTTTGAACCTGGTAAGTAGTTACTTTCAGTTTTGCTAAGATCGTATTTCTGCAATTTTGCACTTATTCGCGGGGCGCGAACTCACGCGAACTCACGCGAACAGTGCGAGCAGTGCGAGCAAAATCCGCTGCTCGCGGATTTGCGGATTTTGCGGGAGATTCGCAAATCTCGCGGATTGCGGATTTCCCGAAAATCCGCAAAATCCGCGAGCGGAACGGATTTTCCGCCCACCCCTAGTTGGAAGAAGACCCATAGGCCAAGTACAGCAAAAGGTGATTGTCATAAAAATGTTATTGAAGTTTAATTGAAAAATGAAGCACCAACATGTCTTTGAGGCTTTCTTTTTACATGTTTCAGGCTGCAAAACGCAGCTATAAAAATGACTATAATTGGGCAGTGCACTCCAGCTGAAGAGGATAGAGATCCAACTAGAAATGTTAAAAAAAATATGGAAAGCTCCCATAGTGTCATGGATTTAATGAGCCAGGAGGCTTACTGTTTTTTAAAAAATGTTGCTAGGGGGCTGCTGCACTTCCTGCAGACCTTCACAACTTAAACAAAGGTTTGAAGATGCCCCGGCCTCTTCTAGTCCACACCAGCAGGATCTAAAAAATTTAAATGACAAGCCCTTGCAGGGCATTATGGGGAGCTCCATGCTGTGGCTAATACATGAGCGGCTTGTACCAGTCATTTATTATTCATTTATTCTGGGCCTCCGTGGGCCAGTGGCTCCCAGCAAGTGGAGGAGCATCATTATAATGTGTTTGTTTTTTAAATAGTGGGGTGTCGCAGTGCCCACCAGGGACACCCCACAGAATTTTCTACATTGATGTCTGTGAGAACAGCTTTTCTTTTGCTCCCACAAGGTGGAAGAAATTCTGTGTTTACCAGCCCTCGTTGGTGTGAGCAGGGAGCTCCTGGTGAGAGTAGGTTTCTGCTCCCACTGGGTGAGAGCACAGTAGAGTTAAGATAAATCATGTTTTGATATAAAAACATATTTTCCTTGAAATTTTGATGGATTTAAAATTACAATTTTATGAGAACACAATTACGTACTGTCATCTAGCACAGCTTCAAAGATCCATTGTGACACCTAGGATATAAGGATCTTGGCTTTGTAGGGTGACTATTTTGGTGTATGACCTTGTGTATTTCTATTAACAGTCCGATATATTCTTGGAATTGTAGATCGAGCTCATCTTGATTAAATCAAGTGGTGGACTGGTCTAGGTTAGCAGAGGAAAAACTAGACTAAAATGGTGTCATGGAGTCAACCAGTGACTTTAATCCTAGATTAACTGGGGATCCTAGGCCAATGCCAAGAGGGCATCATGGGCCAAACCATGTGGGCCTCTTTGGTCAACGCCAAGAAGATATCTTATGCCATGGAAAACTATAGCTCCATGGTCAAGTGAAGGACATGTTTCACATCTTCTTCCATTTGCTTCGGTTGCCTTGCACTTGAGAGGAAGCACATGGAACAAGAAATATCCGCTTCCCTGATCCAAACTCAGGGGCCGATTATAATGTTGTGCGGAAAGCCTCCGACCAACAGTCAGATTCTCCTAGACCGTGTCGGAACCCTTCCGGCCGACTCGGTTGGTTTCCAGTCCGCCCGACCAATTACGATGTTCGCTGTTGGAGGGTAAACCATTTGGTCATTCCGAATCGGTTCTGAATGGCTCTCAAAGTATCCGTGTCGGTCAGAGCCGCATCATACAGCTCTACGGACGAGGTTTCCGACCGAGCGATTACGATGTCGGTTTCCAATAGCCTTTTTCTAGGCTGTTGGAAACTGTCGTTGGGGCCCCTTTCAGGCCCCCCGTCATCCTGCGGCCTCCGGTTGGGGGCTGAGGGATACCCAAGGGACCTCCCTTAAAACCATTTACTGTGTGGCAGGCATAATGGGCAGCCTACGACACAGTGCAGGCTTTTACGCAAACACCCCATTTCACCATAGGAGCCAGTGTTGTAAGTCGGAACACGGGCTCCCATAGAAGTCAATGGGACTCCGATTGAATGGTGTTCGATCACATCATAATCGGTCGATTGGAACCGGCGATCGGGAGTCAGTCGGATCCGATTCTGAGAAGGAGTCGGGCGGAAAGTTTCCTCATGACATTCAGTTCTGCCCAGAATGCGATTTACTGTACATGGCGTTCTCTTCACCCTGACATACCTGGTTACACATATTATTCAACACCTCACAAACTTTGCTCCCGCATTGATATGGTTTGGGCAACTGATAAAATAATTTCTAACAGCACTATAGAAATATGCCCTCGCGTATCCTCGGATCATAATCCTATTCTACTGATATTTGATTATTTAGAAAGCCAAACGACTCCAAGATTCTTTTCTTTTCTCCGTTATTTATTATCAGATGCTGTTTATATCTCTCAGCTTAAACTACACTTGGGTGAATTTATTAAAATTAACCTTAATTCGGCATCCCATATACTCATTTGGGATACTTGCAAGGCCAGCATTAGAGGTCATGCGCAACAATATATACTCAAACAAAACTTTGAACGCCGGATTGCCAACAATAAATTGATATCGGATATTACGGCACAAGAAACAATATTGGCTGAGGCACTACGAATATGCTCCCCAGATACGTTAGAAATTGGGCTAAAACTAGGATCTCTTAAGTCTAATCTCAAGTCAACTTTGATTGAAAAGAGCTGCGCCAAGCTACATAAATCTAAAATTCTGCATTACGAAGGAGGGGACAAAATTGGTAAAATACTGGCCTTCAAAGTAGCCGATGACAGAGCACAGACTCTCATTAAAAATATTAAGGGCCCGAATCAAATTATTTATAACCAACCAGCGGAGATATTGGCGCAAATACCCTTATACCCCCGAGAATCAAACCTCTGCTCCTGATATTTTAGATTATTTGGAAAGTAATATAAAGGAAAAATTTAATTTACCAGGTTTAGAGCATCTATCAGATGGTATTACTGAGTTAGAGGTAAGACAAGCTATCTTATCTGTACCTATCGGAAAAGCTTCAGGGGAAGATTCTATCCCGGCGGAAATTTATAAAAGCTGCATCGAAGAAATAATTCAACTCTTCTTATTAGTAATTCAATCTATAGGGGTAACAGGGATTTCTCCAAATTCTTTGAATATCGCGAAAATTATCTTTTTTCTTAAAAAAGACAAACCGGCAGATGAATGTGGTTCGTACAGACCCTTATCTTTGATCATTACAGATGCTAAGATTTTTGCTAAAATTTTGGCAAATAGGTTGGCCCCGATTATACCGGAAATTGTAAACGTACAACAACACGGATTTGTACTAGGCAGGGATACTACGATGCACATCAACATAGCTATTACAGTTTTTGATATGGCTGAGACGGAATCCACCCCACTCGGTATGATTTTATTAGATGCCGAAAAGGCTTTCGACCGAGTGCGGTGGGATTATCTCTGGTCTGTGCTGTCTTTTTTCGGTTTTAGGGGTAAAATCTTTAGTTGGATCCAGGCCAGTCCGGGCTTCATCGGTTGAAAATCACCGCTTATGTGGATGATATCGCGATACACTCCACCGATATCACAACGGCATTGGAGGGTATAATGGTTGAAGCCAATAGATTTGGAAATGTCTCCGGCTATAAATTAAATACGAATAAAACCCAAATAGTGGTTAACAAACCTTTCGGAGATGTTTCTGGGATATGTAGGGCTGCCAATTACTTAGGAGTAAACATTTCAGCTAAAATCAGGGATATAATCCCTTTAAATTACGACGTGCTTATAAAAGCAACTGAGGTGCAACTAAAAAAATGGAATAAACTTCCCCTGAACATTATTAGCAGAATTAATTTGATTAAAATGAAAATCTTGCCAAAATTTCTCTACTTATTTCGTTCTATTCCTTTGGCACTTAATAATGTTTTTTTTAAAAAGCTCGAAGGAATTTTTTGCAGTTTTATCTGGAGATATCGGAAAGTGCGCAGATCCTTGGTTAATTTAAAAGGATCAGTAGAGACAGGGGGACTTAATTTCTCAGATTTTAAACTGTATTTTTGTGCTACCTTTATTGGCCGCCTCCGTTCCCTGCTCAATCCTGATCTACAATTTTTTTATCATACCATTATGCTAAAATTAGATGCGAGAATGTTTTTGTTTAGATTGAATGACTCAAACTACTTCAAAAGAGTCAAATTTAAGACCGCGAGAGACATAGCCAAGATCTGGTTTAATATGTTATTTTTCTGCAAAACCACTTTTTATTTCATGCTAAATTACGAATTTGGGGAAATCCCGGACTTCCTGGGATATTTAATGAAGGCTGGACGAATGCCTGGTCTACTCACGGTATTTTAACATTGGGTGATCTTTATGGTGGTGATGGCTTTTTAGAATTTGGGGCACTTAAGAATTTATACCATTTAACTGAGGTCATGAGGTTTAAATATATTCAAATACACGATTATCTGATTTGTCGGATGAAAATTATGAAGATCTCAGATTCTGACATATGGGAGTGTCTTTACTCTTCTAATATGAAATCATTAATAAGTACAGGCTATAGCTGCTTGATTTCTTATATAAAGCAAGATTGTTCTAAATTAGCAGAGAAGTGGAGTTCCAAGTTGGGGCTGACTATGTACTCAGAACAAATTGCTCATTCTGTTAAAAAAAGTAATAATGTAGTCCAATCAGCGAGTCTCAGATTGCAACAATTTAAAACTTCGTGTTTGTTATATCCTACTCCAGAAGTGATTCGCAAGTGGTCTTCAAATGTTTTATATTATGATCGTACTAAATGTCCTAAATGTGATACCGTAGGTGCCAACATAGAACATATGTTATTTTCATGTCCATCGTTAAGGGAGTTTTGGCTTGCTTTTGATAAGGTGCTGAAAATGAAATTAGTGAAACCCCCATTACTTTCTGCTCTAACTGTACTTTTAGATGTACATGATACTACCTTTCCTCAGCAGGCTTTAATTACTATTTTACTATCCTGCGCCAAACCTATTGTAGCTCGAGCCTGGATCTCCCCACAACCACCTCAAATCACACAATGGTGGTCTTTAGTTAAAGAAATTCATGGCATGGAGGCGGCCTTGGCTCGAATCGGAGGTATTAGGTCTTTACATAAATTTGAGAAAATATGGGGTAACTTTATTTAAATTTGGATTTCTTAAATGGTATGGTACTGTTTGTTTATATTCTTTTAGCTGAAACTATGGTCTGCCATTCTGTATGTATTTATCTGTTTATTTTATGTCATGATTGATTTATTAGGGATATTTTTGTCATGTTTACTCTTTGTGCTGATAATAAAATATATTTTTTTTATAAAAAGTGATTCACTGCACATGATGTAGTTTGCAGCCATGACTTGTCAAACACCCAGGAAGTGACCCTCAAGTTGAAGCAGTTGCTTTGATTCTAATGCTGCATATTTTTGGATATACATATCAAGCCTCTTTTACTACCATGCATTACAGTTTAATTACTTCAGTTGATATTTACATTATAGGCTACATTTTTCTCATGTCTCATTTCATTCAACACTCCTCTCAAAGATAGTGGAGGAAGCACCATGCAGGCTGAGAACACACATGCCTGTGTGTTTCTGTCCCGTTGGTGCCTCTGTGTCGCTATGTGTACGCCTGTGAGCCTGTCTGATCTGCAGTCTGTGGGTGGGTGTGTGTTAGTGAGTTTTTCACTCAACGTGTGTGTGCAAACCTACAATGTGTGTTTTAAAATACAGCCTGTTTGTATGCAGTAAGGAGCCGTCTGTTCATTCCTGGGTAGAAGTTATCACTCTGGAATTGCCTGGTGGGGATCTGTTTGCAAAGTATGTGGAAATCCTTCTCCATAAGGCTTTCTACCTTGTCTGAAGGAGCGCGGGAAGCACTTCTGAGTTTTTAGGTCTGGTCTACTAGACACTGCAAGCTGACTGGTTGTGAAGAAGCCTATTGTGACCTCAAAGTGGGCATAGAGCCCACCCACTGCTTACAATAGGTTGGCTATATTGTAACTCTTATTAGCTTGCTCATTATTTGTATCCTTTTATCGTCTTGCCTTCTTTTTATGTGTTTGTTCACCATATGGAGGATAGCCTCTTTACTGGTGTCCTTCCACTGCTTATTTTCCAAGAGGTAATTTTTTTTGTTGGTTAAGCACTCCATGAAAGAGCATGTGTTTTCTAGCTGTCTCCCTCGTGCACACCTCTTCTTCCGCCCTCAGCTGTGCTCCAAGTTGACCCTTCTGTTTCTCCCTGTCCCCTCTGTGTTGCACTCACTCTTGTGTGCTTCTCCCCACTGCATTGCATTCTCGCTTGCGTGTCTTTCCGTCATGTGTAGCTTTTCCCCTCCCCCACCCGCTCCCTGTTGCTGCCTCTTCCCACACTCAAGCTCCCCGTTGTTGCTTCCTCCCACTCACTGTTGCTCCCCCTCCCATCCTGGGGCCTGCAGCATATTTTAACCCCTTATGTGGAACAGGGCATCCCCGTGCCTACAAAATAATGTGGTCACACGGTCACGCAGCCGTGTCATCGCACTCCTTTATTAGGTCTTAGATGTGCTGCACAGTATCTTCCCGCTGCTGTACAGCATCACAAAAAGGCACTAACAAAGCCAAGAGGTCCCAAAACATGACCTATTCGCTTTGCCAATTTGTGTTGGGACTATGGTCAATCATTATTTACTTATTTAGGCCACGTTGTATAGTGGTGACCTGGCCCGAAGGTGTGAGGACACATGACATAAGAATGGATAGTGACATGGGGTGGCAAAGTATTACATAACAGATCTTTGTTGCATCCTTGAGGGAAACAACCTTTACCACAATGGCCGAACCAAGTGCTGCAGTTTCAACAAATGCATCTTTGCCACACATTCCTTTACAACGCATGTTGTTTCAGTGCTGTGCCTTAGGGAAAGCAGCGCTGGAATTTAAAACAAACACTTTCCCTGCTGTTGCGCAGACTGAAGTTGGAATAGTAAATTATACCTCTCCAAAGTCCAGCGTTTCCCTAAGGCATGTCGTTGTAGCGGTACGCGCAGTAAAGGAACGCATGGTAAAGGCGCATTTGTTGTAAAGACTGCGGAGTGACAGCATGCGTGGCAAAGGCATGCGTTGTTTCGACATACAACCCATCCTTGACATTGCTACCACTAGAGGGAGGTGTACCTGTTGTGGAAAATTAATACAGTTTGGTGAACATTATCTACGCCATCTTGCCTTTTTCCCGATGCCACACTTTTCGTCATGCACATCCGCCATATTTTAGCCGTTACGATCAGAATCACCCTCACGAAAGACCCCCCACGCACCGGTCATTCCCACTCTCACATGCCTTGTGTAGTAAAGGAAGATCAGGAGTCCACTTGATAGGTTAAGATCCTTTATTCAGGTTCCTTCCAGGTTAGACAGATAGATTACTTTATAATGTAGATAGATAGGAAACCCCACCAGGAGCTCGCTGTTGGTAGCTCAGCCTCAGGTGACCAACTGCCACAACAGGGAATAAAGAGGTACAATCAACTAGAGAGACACCCTGACATTCTATGATGTCATAAGTATAGAAGTATTGTCTAGCCAGAGAGGAACAGTGAAGATAGTGTTTACTACATATCCTCTCTCTTTATAGAGTAATATCAGAACAAAGGAAAAATCAGTAACAATACCTCATATGTCTCAAACAGCAAGGAAGTACACATTTTAGAACAACGAAAAGTAGTAGTGTACAATAGAAGATGACTTTAACATGAGGTATTGTTATTCGAGAAAAGAACAAAGATTCAGCATTATGACATCAGAATTATGGCATAATACACCACATCCCCTCTCCTTAACAAAAGAGCGAGGTTTTAAGACAAACCAAGACAACCCTCAACACAACCCTTGATGAAGAAATGTCAACACTTAATGTATGACAAGAATGTAACTCGAATCTTACCTAAATGAAGCCCTGGCCAGTAGCAACAAGAAGGTAGACTCAGATAAAACATAGTGTAAACACAATCTTTACCAATAACAGGAGACTTTGAACCTGAGAAGGGTACTCTGCAGGACAGCACGTTACACTGCAGGACAGCATGGGCATTGACTACCCAAAAAAAAAACAAAGTTTCCCCTGGATAGGGTACACCGCAGAGCAGACTAAATATCTCTGGGAACAAGGCATGGAGTAGCCATTAACACTTAAAAACATACTATGGGCGTTGACTACCCAAAGTGAACATATGACCTCCCCTGAAAAGGGTACACTGCAGAGCAGACTAAAAATCTCTGGGAACAAGGCATGGAGTAGCCATTAACACTTAAAAATCTAATTTGGGCGTTGACTACCAAAAAAAAACACATAACCTCCCCTGAAAAAGGGTACACCGCAGAGTAAACAACAAAATCTCTGGGAAAAGGGGCATGGACTAGCCATAAATACTTATGGAACCTACTATGGGTGTTGACTACCCATCAACATCCCCGAACAACCAACCAAGACATAGACTACCATAGACACCAACGTCCCTATGAGAGGGTACAGCATAGAGTAAAGACTATAGCCCTGGGACAAGAGGTGGAGTAAGTACTACCTTTAAACACCAAGTACATGGTATAGAATACTCACACCAAAAACACCACCTTTATGTAGGGTCTGACCTCATGAATGAACATGCACTATAACACGGGCATGGACTACCCACACAAAAATACCTCAGGGTACTAATTAAAATGATATGGACGGGCATGGACTACCCAAAAAAAAAAAAAAAAAACACCAAATTACATCCCTAACTTAGAATACAGACAACTCATAGTATTACTACCTAAAGACACCTTACTATATCACTAACGTAGAATATAGAATTTTCATATGAGCATAACAGATTTGCTATATCAAAAACACACCACATTCCTGGAAAAAAAAAAACAATGTTAACTCTAATGCATTCATGAAGTAACTGTAACACAGATATATTAATAAATAATGATATTATCTCCGGTGAGCGACCTCTCACCCGGGTTCTGTGTACACTGCTCTCCGTCGACGCTGCTGGGCTCCCTGCAGATCCCATGGACCTCCGTCAGTCAAATAGCGTATAGACAAATCCATGAGTAAAACGTTTACGTCTCTGTTGCTCCACACTCCTTTCAAAAGAGGCATCATGGTGAAGAGAATGTAGCGATCTTAAATATACACAAGTGTGTATATCACCGAAAGGAGAAGTAAACACCCGAAGACTCATGCGGAGTAGCAGCTGTTACCATAGCGACACCAACAAACACAAGATGGCTGCCACGTCAGTCGTAGCGGCGTAAGGAGCGTGAGAGACGTGTCTCCAAAGGACGGCGTCACAGACGTGACAGAGCATGAAGAGAACTTCGCTTCACCAACTCCCCGTAGCATTCCAGGGACGTCATCAGATGGACGGCAGACAGAAAGGAGAGAAGATCACAGCAGACCAACCGTCACCCAACGGACATCGGGATACAGGACGGTGAGTGAAGAAGCACGGCAGGGCAAAACTTGGGAGACAGACGCTGAAGCCGTCCAGGCTTACCCACATTCAGCGCTCAGCGAGAAGACTCTGCCCCCAGACTTGTGTATCTGTAGACGCACTGCATACGAAATCAAACACATTCCTCAACGGTGCAGATGTCCGGACAATGGGAGATACACAGGCTCAAGTTGAAGCGGCGCTGTATCTACGCGCTGGTGAAAGCTTTCAAAGCTTAAAAACCACTAGATATATCCTCAGCACTAGTCTCCGATGCAGCCAATTGAGCACCATACATAAAACGTTCAAAGCATTTGTTCCTCGAGCTGTAAAACGACCACACACATAAATAGCCAGTTTCTGTCAACGCTTGACACTTCCCAAACTGAATGGAGGCCAAATAGAAAAACAACGTAGACCTCAGGGAAGAGTTAACTTTTCCAACAGAAGCAAGGTGACAGCAGGCAAGACAAAAAGAAACGCCCAGGTGGCAGGCTCAACAGGTAACACGCACCCAGATTGCAGGCTGTCCAGAAGGTGGAACGGACACTGGTGGGGTTGGCTGGGGCATTACCTTTGGGTTTCAATTTGAGTTCGAGAGTAGACAAAGTCTTTAGTTCCTTATCCTTGAGTTCCTTAGTTGTCCTTTCCTTAGAGCACGCAGAGGTTCATCCTTCTTAAGAAACGTCGCCAAACTGTAGTAAAGGAAGATCAGGAGTCCACTTGATAGGTTAAGATCCTTTATTCAGGTTCCTTCCAGGTTAGACAGATAGATTACTTTATAATGTAGATAGATAGGAAACCCCACCAGGAGCTCGCTGTTGGTAGCTCAGCCTCAGGTGACCAACTGCCACAACAGGGAATAGAGAGGTACAATCAACTAGAGAGACACCCTGACATTCTATGATGTCATAAGTATAGAAGTATTGTCTAGCCAGAGAGGAACAGTGAAGATAGTGTTTACTACACCTTGCGCATAAGCAGCAGCCATTTTAAACACCATGGCCTCCCTGCCCCTCGCTGATAGCCAGCGCGTCTCTCTCTCTCTCTCCTAACCTCGCAAGCAGCCCCCGCACGCTGACAACCCCCGCTCTCTCATGCCTTGGGTCATAAACCCCTCTTCAGCGCAGCTTCACCACAGAATCCCATCCTGTTCCCAGCGCGACACCTCCCCTCATTCCTTTCATGGTCTCAGATCCTTTTGATGCAAACCCCCTTTCCCTGTGTCCCCGTTTGTCTTCCTTGTTCCCAGGCCGCCACCTGGCCCTGCGGATACTGTTTATTACCCCGTACAGTAGGAAGCTTCCCCACCCCATCAAAAGACCCTCGAGCCGATCAAAGCCCCCACCCTATGAGATCCGATCAACTCCACGCATTCCGTGAATCGGCGGAATGCCCTGCTGCGCGACAATCATCACCTGTTGTGACCGGGGTGGGGAATTCAACTGTAAATGTATGTGGGAACGGGTCTGAAGGGGAGATTCCGAGGATGTTCTTTCAAATATCAAAGTGTTGCGAGAATGTGTTACGTGCAATAAAGGTCATAAACCCTAGTATAAGAGGCCAGGCCTCAGAGATGTGGTTAGAGCACCTCGTGACGATACTTGCTGTCTGAATTGATGTGTTCTCCTCCGGAGAGAATAAAATCCTCGTTTCCTGCCTTCCAGTCTCCAGCGCCTGCTTCTTCATTGATTAATATTGGTGGGTCATAGAGGCGACACCGCCGGGCAACATAAAGGGGTCTTTGGTTACTGGTTGTCTTTGAACCCCTTTTAACAATTGGCGTCCCAAGCGTGGGGCCCATCAGCGACTCGTGGATCCAGTGGGAGAGGTCCTGACGACAGAGTGAACGACTGCAACGATCGGAAGGTACCCTGTCCGATAGACCCTCGTCTGACAGCCGATCATCCGAACTTCACTGGTTCCGAACAGACCTCTCTCGAGTGATCTGCGGTCCTGACTGGGAACCATCAGGAGTGCCACAAGAAGTACGAAGAGAAGAGGACGATCGGGCGCTGGATTCGGAAGACAAGAAACTGTCCATGCGGTCCGGGTAAGGTCGTGTAAACACGACGAATTGCGAAAGTGATTGATAATTGATGAGAAAATACTAGTATTACTTTTTGTTAATTTATTTGGAGATTCACTGTCTGCAAACGGAGAAACAACAGGCTCTCCCTTTATAAACAGTGAAGGATAGGTACGCATCCATCGGACCTATCTTTCTCCCCCACTGAACAATTGCCCCTCCCCCATTGATTAACTGTTATAGATTGTTTTCTGGAGATTCTCTGTCTGCAAACAGGGAAGAATAGGTCCCCTCTTTGCAGATAGTGAAAGGGTAGGTGACGCGGACCTTTGCGAGCCTACTTATTCTCCCCATTGACCATATTGATTTTTTATTTTTGACCTAACATTGATTGCTCAAGATTGGTTCATGAGGTATTCACTGCCTGCAAACAACGTAGAATAGAAATATTCTGTCTAGTCTTTGCACGCAGTGATAAGATAGGTAGTGCTGACTATTATCCCCATTGTGATCCGTCATGCCTGTCTTCTCCCCACTGGTTAGTAGCCTGTTTAGCCCGGACCGCTTATTAGAGATGAACCATCCGGCTCCGCTGGAAGGCACCCCTAATAAGGACATGTTCATGAAGCATGGATTAATCGCTATAGCCTATAGCCAGCTGTGGCATAAATATACGAAAAGGGATCGAGAAAGTCAGTGGCCACTGATAGGATCCTTCGATCTTGACAAAATAGAAACGGTAGAAATAACCCTTCGTAGGAATGAAACAACACCTATTATGCTCGATAGTCTCGGTATGTGGCGCAAAGAAGCCACACGACGAAAGGAAAGCGATGAAGTCAGAAAGGGTGAAGAGACACAACGGACAACCCTCCAAACGTCTTGTAGGCAAAGGGAAGGGCCAGCGATGGCACAGTTCCGAGGAGTAGACATGAAAAGGGAACGGTGTAAAGGGATGTGCCGACAGGGCAACCCCGGGACACAACGACCCGAAAGTAATCCCCCGACACTATGCACAGGACGAACAGATTTAAAACAAAACCAATGTGCTTTCTGTAGATGTCTCGGGCACTGGAAAGCCCAATGCCCGACTCTACAGAGCATAGGTAAGAACGGAGGGTCGACAGAAAGAACAGGCCGACAGAAAGGGAAAAGGCGCGAGATAAAAACCAATCAGACTAGTGCAGACAGAACAGATAGAACCACCCCGTTTGATTATGCTCGATGGCACAGATTCCGTCAGACCAATTTTAACGACATGTTAGAGTTCTGGGACTGATTGCTCTCTGTTGCTCCCCCACTCTGAAAAACAAACACAATTACAGGCCAGTGTAAACAACCCCCGTTAGAGAAAGGACTCAAGGAAGCCAAGCATCTGTTATATAACTTAGGATTTAATTACGGTAAAGATAACACACAACCAACGGTAAATAGAATAACTAGTAGAACACTCTCTAAAGCAAACTGTACTAATAGGAGAAATACAAAACATATTACGCTCACTCCGGAAGTCCTCGAAATGTAACAGTTCGACGGTCCCGCCCACCCGAAACACATAGCACGTGTGGGGCGGGGCCTGCCAACAGCCATAGACCAAAAGAGATCGCCGGCGAGAAGGTACAGGAGGCTCCTCAAAGCAGGCAATGAAATGGTCTTTCCATACTACCCTTCCAGGGATGGCGTCCCCCGGGCCACGAGTAGGGAGGGGGCGGATGCAAATGACCCCCTCCCTCGTATCTCCTGGTCCGGCCATCACGAATTCCTCCATCGAACTGATGCAGGGTGGGCAGGGAGGGAGAGGCGACGCGGACGAGCCTCTCCCGCCTCCGCAGGTAGGAGGTTTCCCAGCCCTGGCCCGGCGCCGATGTCCTCCAGCCGGGCGACGGCCATATACCTGCGCAGCACAGAACTTACAATGTCCGACGCACATATATTTCCGCAGCACAGGACATACAATGTCCGACGGGCATATACTTGCGCAGCACCGGACGTACAATGGTCCCCCAAGAGTCGGAATCAGGGGTGTAGGGTGGTCATCATGTGCACCCCTGATTCAAAGGGACGTCGTGGGATGCGCCGGGAGAGGGAGGCGGCACGGACGAGCCTCCCTCACCTCCCCAGATGAAGGCTCCACTGCTGCACCCTGGCGCCCCGAACCAAAATGTCCTGCTCCAACAGCATGATGTTCTGTCTTTGTCGCCACAAGAAGTTTCTTCCACTCCTGAAAGATACGACGGAGGGCGGCTGCCGCAGGGTCTCAAAATGGCGTCTGGGCCCTCGGAAGGCGGGTCTAGGCCGCTGGAGTAACTTTGTCCGAAATTGCAACTCGGGCACTTGCCCACCTGGGCGCAAGCCCCCACCACCGACAAACATCCCCTCGACTTTGAAGATTCTACCAAAGTCCCAAGAGCCCTCAGCCCCTTCAGGCTTCCGGTGGGGAACAGCTGCATTGATCACTAATGAAATAACCACGGCACAGCAACAAGATGGCGGTGCTCTCGTGTCTGCATCAGCTTCCGTCTGAACCACCCAGGAACATTATGGGCTAACAAACTCGAGTAAGTTCCGGCTGAACATCAACATGACCCGGTAAGAAAGACTCTACCTCCCTCCCTCTCTTGATTGACGGTCCACACCACCAGCCCCTCTGTTAGCACAGGTTTTTGAACTGCCGAAAGGGACCCTGGTCCAACCGCCAATCGTCGGAGACATTTTTGCCCCTGATGCCACTTCCGGACTAAACCGGCCTCGCCCAAAATGGCGCCGGTATCAATAGGAACTAACGGAGGCCTCGTGGTGTTCCTTAGCTAATGAAACTTGATGTACTAAGATTTATATACGAACCTGTGCGCACTTGATGAAAAAGGGAGGAGGGTTCACTTGACGAACATTTGAAAGGGGTCCCGTAAAAACGTTGATTTCAATGAACGATTTATTTTGATATTTATTGTAACTGGTACGTAACGTCGCTTATGATGCACACCCACGGTATACATCTAGGAAATGTGATTACAATGAGCTTGACTGTGTTTCCATTTATGAACTGAAATGCCCCTGATCCCTCATCACGCAATGAAACATTTTTAGTTACTTGCAAATAATTAATTAGGCCTTTCTAACATGTTCTTGTGCCGTAAAATAACCCCCCTACTGTATGTGCTTCCATCGTCGACATGTCCGGCCAAAATATGATTGCACTCTCACATTTTACGTACTGAACGATTATGCGAATAAAGGTTTTCCAAACTATGAATAGGCATCACATACTTTTGTAAATGTGGGAATTGGTGGGAGGGCTTTTTCTGTGCGCAACCGTTCTGCTCTTTTTTTAAGGTTATCTGAAAAATGGTTGTTCGGCCCTGGATTGATGATCGAATCAAAGGTATGATACGCTGCCTCCAAAATATGCGACTAAGCTCAGGAACTAACGTATGAAGAAGGACCTCGACTTCTGAGAATGGGTAAGGTAAAGCGGTGTGATTGATAGAATGTTATAAAGGTATGGTGGTCGAAGGTACTAAGGGACAGGGTTGACCGAAGAACTGATATGCCTTAGAACATCACAGCTTTGGGAATGCCCCGGTTACTTACCGGTAATCTTCATTACTCCGAGTATAGTCTTCCTCGCCACATGAGTTACAAAGTGAGCTTTAGCTCCACAACAGAACCCTCCAAAGCAAAAAGAAACCACCTCCCACCCCCTCCCAACATGGCCGACCAGTCCCACCTGACCTCTATAAGAGGCGGGCCGGCCCCACCAATCAGCCTGATCTACCAAGCAAACAATGAAGCCGATAGCCAGACAGGGAGGGGGGGAGGGAACTCATGTGGCGAGGAAGACTATACTCGGAGTAATGAAGATTACCGGTAAGTAACCGGGGCATTACCTCCTCGTTAGTCTTCCTCGCCCCCTGAGTTACAAAGTGAGCCAATACCCAAGCCAACAAGGCTTCATTGATCACCAGACCAACAACACCACACGGTGATGCAGAGAAACCAACCCAAGGTTGATGTAAAACAACTGAAAAGAAAACAGGGACCACAGGAAACCTGAAATCAAGACCTCCAGGAAAAGGAGGCCAACCAGGAGTCGCAGCTCCAGCACTCAGAACGGCCCCAGCGAAGTCCCCCCGGGACTGCTAGAGACCCACGTACCAGGCGGGTGATGACCACGCCGAAGTCAGACAAAACTCCACAGAGGAGACACCCACTAAGGGGGCCCAGGGAACAGAGCCACACCTCGCGGACCGACCCTGGGCCCCCGCCGGATCCACCGAACCCAGCGAAGCGTAGGGAAGGATGCCAGCCTGTGTAAGCCCGCGAACCAAGGAGGAACGAGGGCTAGCGGCCCGAACGAACCGGGCCCAAAAGGCATAACACAGGTCATCCCACCGGGAAAGGAAAAACGTGCGGCTAAGAGAAGCCAAAACAGCACGCCGAACAACCAGCCCGGACCAGGGAGGAACACGTTGGCCGGAAAAAAGCGGCAAAGATACCACCTGAGTCCGAGGCCCCCGGGAAGGGACCCCGGGAAGGACACGGGGGACATGCCCGAGGAGCAACCCCGTCCGGCAAAACCCGCAAGAAGGGCGGGGAGCGGAGGAACGACCCCCGCACGCCCATCCGCCCAGCAGACACCATCGCCACCAGGGAAATTCACCCGAAAGGCGAGGAACCGCAAAGCCACCGAGGGCCGGGGCCCAACAGGGCGGACCCCGAAGAGCTCGTAGAACGAGCGAGAAGACTCCTGTGGAACGCCTCACGAATTTGCGAGTCACCCTTGCGCAGGGGCCCTGCAAATCTCCAGGAACGTTCCAACATAAGTACATGTGCAGCCGAAGCGAGCCCCCAAGGGGGAGACCGGCAGAGCGCCCGTGGGCGAAGGACAAGTAACATCGGAGCCAAGCGAGCCACCAAGGAAACCAGGCCCTCGAACACCGGACTGTGGAAGGCCCGCAAGGCCGCTCACCGGGCCCACAGGAAAGAAGGGGCCCCGTTCCAGGAACACCCCCCAGACCGGAAAACCAAGACCCGCAAGGGGACCACGGAGGCGGGGACAGCACCAAGCCGACCGTGCCTATGCGAGAAGGGCGCCCAGCGCCGGGCAGAGGCAGAGCACGTGGAAGACCTGCGGGAACCCAGTAGCAAGCCACAACCCCGAGCATCCGCACAAGAACCGGGCCTGCCGAAGGAGGCAGGCCAGCCGACAAGAGCCGGCACAACACCGATGCCGAGAGCGGGGGACCCAACCACGGAATGGGAAGATCCGGGATCGGCCAGGAGGCTCGAACCGTCAGCTCGCCATAGGAGAGGGCACCCGGGGCGGCGGACCCCGCCGGGAACTAAAAACAGGAACGCACCACGACTTGCGTGGCAACCACGCGCGGGTGCCAGGTACCACACCACTGCACCGTCCAAAATAAGGCCATGCGCTGCCGAGCCGAGCGCCCCTGAACACTCCGGCCCTGCCCAAGCGCCTCCTGCCGAGGATCCGCGATCTCAGAGGGCACGGGGGAGATGCGTACAGCAGACCGAAAGGCCACGCGAAAGACAGGTAATAAGGACCCGGAAGGAGGAGTAGAACCCGGGCCGGAGGGCCCCCTCCGTGAACAGAGACCTCGGAGGCAGACCGAGCCGAGGCCCTAGGCATCGAAACACCACCGGGGCAGGGCGAGACCATGCAACGAAGGCCATACCCGACTCCGTCGGACCCCGGGGGAAGAAAGCCCGAAGGGCCAGGACCGGTGACACCCCCCCCAGGGCGCCCAACCCGGCCAAGACCCGGGGACCTAAGCACCGGCAAATGGAATGCCACACGAAAAACGTGCAGGGGCCAAGCCAGTCACCACCAAGTGAATTAAAAGTGCCGCCGAAGCGAGCACAGCAAAAAGACGGCCGGCCAGGAAGACCTCCAGCAACCCCCGAAGCCCGAGGTGCTGAGCGGCCGCAGGAGAACCCAACGACCTCCAAACGACCCGGCGCCAAAGGACGCCCCCCCCCCTGAAAGAACCAGAAGGAAGCACCGGGACCAGGCACACGCCCCCCCGAAGGAGGACAAGCCCGAGACGAGGACCGAAGGGACCACCGGACATAGGATCGGAAGCCGACGGATGAGAGACACCGCCAGATGTGAAGCCTCATTCCCATGGAGGGGGGGACAAAAACGAGGCCGCGAGGAAGCACACGGCCAGACAGGGAACCCCCAAGACCCACACCCGGCGAAGAAGATCCACCAGGCGGGCCAGGAGCACAGCTCCCCCCCCCCTTAGGGCCAGAACGCCAGCCCAACGGAAGTACTCGCAACCGCGAGCGGGAACCCCCACTCGCAGGCTTTTACAGGCGAGACACGGGAAGGAGCCGGGACCCCAACCCGTCGAGACGGTGGGACCCCGCGGAACATCCGCCAGACTAGTCAGCCCGGTCAGCAAGCCCGAAGCGCCCCAGACCCGGGACAGCCACGACCCAGGACGGTATGCAACGTAGGCAACCGCCTCGCCCACCCCCCCCCCAGGGGACCCCCTGGAGGGAGAGGGCCGCAAGTCAGTATCTAGGGGTGAAAAAGGGAGCGGCAGAACCAGCACGAGGCTGGTAACAGCCGAAACTCGGGCCAGGACCTTCACCGAAGCGCAACACGATACAAAAATCGTGCACAATACCCCAGCCATGGTACAAGGCGGCAGTATGAAAGCCGCTGCATCCAAACATCACCTCTGTCTTCGGAAAGTGCCATACACCACTACGGGTATCTTGGCGCTGAATAACAGATGTTCGTTGTTACCCAACTCAAAGGAACAAAATTCCTCGACCACAGATGGATGAAAGGATGAGTGGACCAGTCGGTATACGAACCTGTGACCCTGAGGACAAACCCCAGCCCCTGCAGTAGCCGCAGCAATCCACAGTGCCACCAGCCTCCCTCCCCAAGGAGGAGACCAGGCAACCGAAGCCCCGTGGGGCCGACGCGGAGTGCCATCCAAATCCCAGAGGAAATAAACAGTTCCCAGGGATTTCGAACCCAAGACCCGCCGAGGCAGGGAAACGAACCCAGGGCCTGGGCCAGACCTCTGCCAGGGCCTGAATAGCCTCGCAGCAGAATGGGAAACCACGAGTGAAACACTCGAGACCGGCGTAACCAGACGGCCCAGTGAAGAAACGAGACAAATTCACAGGCCGTATGGCCGCCCGTAGAGGGAAGAGTACACTACCCCTCCACAGCGTGTCGTATGCACACCGCCCGGAATTACCGGGTTGACTCCAAAACATTGTGGAAATGTCCACCTTGGGACACCCCTACAGCATAGGCGGGATCCGAACCCCGGCCTGTGAGGGCTGCCCGCACCAAAGTACCAAGACCCACCAATGAGCTATAGCTCCGAAGTACACAGGGCGCCAGAAACAGAACCCAGACACCAGGGACCTGACCCCAGGATGCACCGCACCCCCATAGAGCGCGCCAGCGCAGCCTGTAAGTCTGGCCAGTAGCCAACGTCAGGACACATGTAGAAGCAAGAAATCAACTTGTGATGCCTGCCACCGTCAAGACCCACAGGGTCGATCTACAAAAAGCAGTGCCCTGGGAACTGAAACAAATATGAAAAACGCCCTTACCGAGGAGCGAACACCGGCCCATCGAGGAGGGGGTGGACGCGCCCTTCACGCCGCGTCCAAGACGCTGAGGAAGCAGGGTCCGCTTCCCGATGAAGGACCTCAGAAGCCGCCCCCCCAGTGCCTGCCGGCAACCAAACCCCGCCCTCGAGAGGCGGGAGGTGGGAGGTGCACGTAGCCAACCCCAGCGCGGCAAACCGCCGCGACCCGTAGGGGCCAACATGAAGGGAGGCGGCAGCGCACAGCGCCGCGAGAAATCGAGCTGCCGGGGGGAGCCCCCGGACCCGGACATCAGAGCCCCGAGGACCCGCCGACCTGAAAGGTAGGACCGCCCCGAGAAGGGAACCTCGAGCCGTCCCGTACATGATGCACGGAAAGCTCCAGTCCGATGTCCGCAAATCGTGACCGTCACTCCTCAGGCACAGGGATCCGAGGTGAACGGACTCCGTGGGGCTGACACATGCAAGTTTATGCACCATAGTAAAATCACTGTCTGAAAAGATCCCTACCGCACAGGCAGGACACGAACCCCGGCCTGTGAGGGCTCTGCGAAGGACAAGCTCACACGCGCCTGTCGCCTCAGACCACTCGGCCAGGCTGTCGGCCGCTGCAGAAGCGCCGCCGGTATCAGTTTACCTGCGCACAGGCTCGTCTCAACCCCCTCGTGCGCTAACAGCTGCACCGGGAGAAGCAGAAAATCAAACGTAGGCAGAGCAACAGCGCCCCCTGTTGACCCGAGTCCGCGCCCCTCCCCACCATTATAGTGGGAATGGCGGCCCTCAGTGACAGAAAGAGAACACATTCAATCGAAGTGAACTGGTCTTGGGGCAGACAGATGTATGCACTCACATCTCGCGGCCATTAGCCGAGTGCATTTCCAGGCCCAAAGCCAGGACCGCGGTACTGACAGACTTGGCGCAAACTCCTGACAATGCCACAAACGGAAACCCGAGTCCCACACCGGACTCGAACCTGGGTCCCCGGCTACAGCGGACCTCCTAGGCGTAGCGTCCCCGCTGCTGAACCCCACCAACACGGTAGTGACCAGGCGGAAACAGCACATGAATAGCCAGGAATACAAGAAACACCTCTCAGAGGGGTGTTTCAACCACCCGCATGTAACCACATACAGGAGAATGCGCAGGGCCCAAACGCCCACCTATTGGCTAGGGCCCCACAGTAACGACCGAGGGAGCCACGGGAATGTACAGTCACCCCACACCCCCGGCCGCCCCCCCCCCCCCCTGTAGACCCTTGGCACGCTACAGCAGCACCTAACCGGCCCCACAGGACCGGGGGAAGGAAGAGGGGGGGGGGAATTTTTAGGCATAAGGCACCAGAGACCGCTAGAGCAGGTCCACAACCCTAAAACCCCCGGGCCAGCTCACGCCGGCCCATCTTACCTGAACAGCTCTCTGGAGAGAATCGTGCAGAACAAAAAAAACAGGCTGATTGGTGGGGCCGGCCCGCCTCTTATAGAGGTCAGGTGGGACTGGTCGGCCATGTTGGGAGGGGGTGGGAGGTGGTTTCTTTTTGCTTTGGAGGGTTCTGTTGTGGAGCTAAAGCTCACTTTGTAACTCAGGGGGCGAGGAAGACTAACGAGGAGGTAATGATTTAAGGATCCCGATGGCCAGATACATCTACAAAACCAGGTACCTCGCGCTAGGCACCTCTGATTCCTCTTTTTAGCGTTTCCCTACACACGATCCATAATGCCACCCTCGAACCCCCCCCCCCCCCCCCCGAGTTTTTGTAGTAGCCAGGTTGCGAGAAACTATATAGAAAGTTAGAAAGATGTGTGCAAAGTTAAAATTAGATCGAAAACCGAAAGAACTTGTTGCAGTAAACCTTGTTGAAAATAGGATGTTTAGCTAAAAGATAGGACGCATTGATGTAATGGAGAGTCGTTTAGCCTATGTACATCCCTCAGAAGGATGCCTATCAGACTAAGGTGAATAGCACGTTGCACTTTTCCGTAAGATACAAAGCCCTGAAGACCGGCCTAGCCTTGCAAGACTCGTACTAGGGAAATGGGTCTCTACCAGAAGAACTGACATCTACTGTAATAGACGAATGCAATGAATGGGTACCAGACCTCGTACCACGACAAATGAATGTAATAACCAACAAAACGCCAAAGAATTAGCCACAAAGAGAAGTTGTAGGAAATCCAGCAAACCCATCATCAATTGTTTATACGTTGGCTGCAAACCTCAATGTAGCGGATGTTTACCCCAGTTGCTTGGTGTTGGGAGAGAAATAGGTTTATGTAATTACCTTCTTCTGCAAAATCTCTAAAGACTGTCTTTTCGAACTCATTTAAGGGTACCACTGTCGGAGGAGAAAGAGACCGGATGTGGGAGCACGCGGCCTGACTGCGGATCGTGGAACCTCAGCGACGGAGGCCAAGGCGAGACCACAGCAGTAAGGAGTCGCAGGATGAGGCACTGTTTCAGACAAAGCTAAGGAAAGGGCTGACCTGAAGCCCCTGCTCTATGACCGACGTGTGCCAAAAAAGTCCCCGCTCTCTGAACCTGGTTATGGACCCGCCTGTCTCAAATTCTCCGTCCCCCTGATCTGTTCCCGACTTGGCCCTGCTCCATCCCCTCCTCCTCCGACCTACCATAAGGACTGTTCACACACACACCTTTCCACCTGAACTTCCAAGTTCCTCCAAATCCTACTGAGCTATCCAGAGAAGGGTATTCCCTGCGTCAACAGGGAGGGAGCTCCGACTAAGTAGACCACGAACTATGTTAATCTCAGAACGGTGACCTAGAACTCCACCAAGGGTCGCCCCTAAAGAGAAGATGAACGAAGTATGTGGTTCTACCCGCTGCTGAACGCCTCGATGATGATGGAAGCAACAGGAAATACCCACCACAGAGACTCAAGAAACAAACAGACCCCACAACTCAAAGACAATTTCACTTTTCATCACAATCCTTTTTCTGCCTCCTAATAACTATGCTCTGGGTTACGGAAGAAAATGCACCTGCTCCAAAACCGTAACGCATTTCTCCTATGAGGTCTGGCGAAACAAAACAAAATGTACCCCTGCCCGCAGACCTCCAACGACTCAATCCACATGAACATTCCTGTTGACAGAACGAATTGTAATCCAGGTGCTCAACAGTGCCAACAGAAGACGACAAAGACACTGAGAACTCTGATTTTTATTTTTATTATATCTCATTTCTCTCCCAACCACCATTGGACTGACTATGCTCCCGCCGAGTACAAAAAGGACTTACTTATATGATAACTTACCAGTTCCTATTCCAAATGACTATAAGTATCTATGATCTGTACCCAACGCCTTCGCTACATAATTCTAGTCTGATATTGCAGTACTATGACTTTTTCTGCAACCAACTTAACGATGAACCCGCCTACTAGATGATGTGATGTTTATAATGTGATGTTTATGTACAGTTCTTTTGCCTAAGTCCCCTCTCCCTTACTTATGACCGCTGCAATAGGTATAGATAGGAAATAGGCCAGCAAGATGTCTTGGAAATGTTAAAGGGAGGACTGTGGAAAATTAATACAGTTTGGTGAACATTATCTACGCCATCTTGCCTTTTTCCCGATGCCACACTTTTCGTCATGCACATCCGCCATATTTTAGCCGTTACGATCAGAATCACCCTCACGAAAGACCCCCCACGCACCGGTCATTCCCACTCTCACATGCCTTGCGCATAAGCAGCAGCCATTTTAAACACCATGGCCTCCCTGCCCCTCGCTGATAGCCAGCGCGTCTCTCTCTCTCTCTCCTAACCTCGCAAGCAGCCCCCGCACGCTGACAACCCCCGCTCTCTCATGCCTTGGGTCATAAACCCCTCTTCAGCGCAGCTTCACCACAGAATCCCATCCTGTTCCCAGCGCGACACCTCCCCTCATTCCTTTCATGGTCTCAGATCCTTTTGATGCAAACCCCCTTTCCCTGTGTCCCCGTTTGTCTTCCTTGTTCCCAGGCCGCCACCTGGCCCTGCGGATACTGTTTATTACCCCGTACAGTAGGAAGCTTCCCCACCCCATCAAAAGACCCTCGAGCCGATCAAAGCCCCCACCCTATGAGATCCGATCAACTCCACGCATTCCGTGAATCGGCGGAATGCCCTGCTGCGCGACAATCATCACCTGTTGTGACCGGGGTGGGGAATTCAACTGTAAATGTATGTGGGAACGGGTCTGAAGGGGAGATTTCGAGGATGTTCTTTCAAATATCAAAGTGTTGCGAGAATGTGTTACGTGCAATAAAGGTCATAAACCCTAGTATAAGAGGCCAGGCCTCAGAGATGTGGTTAGAGCACCTCGTGACGATACTTGCTGTCTGAATTGATGTGTTCTCCTCCGGAGAGAATAAAATCCTCGTTTCCTGCCTTCCAGTCTCCAGCGCCTGCTTCTTCATTGATTAATATTGGTGGGTCATAGAGGCGACACCGCCGGGCAACATAAAGGGGTCTTTGGTTACTGGTTGTCTTTGAACCCCTTTTAACACTGTGGGAAGGAGCACCATTTACAGCTCCTGAGAAACAGACAAGGCACAGCAAATACACAGCTGCCAGTAGAGGCAACTGAGCCGGTGTCAACAAATACCAATTATTAGCTTGGGGTTACCATGAGAGGCGAGGGGCAATGAAGGAAATTGATCATCCTGTAGGTAGCAGAAGAGACTAGGACGCTGGGGTCGAGGAAGGTGACGCACTAGATCATAGCTACTAGTAGAGGCAAGGGTGCTGATGACAAGGAAGCTTGTTTACTAGCCTGTATATACCATAAGAGGTAAGTGCACCAGTGTCAAGGAAGGTAATGTACCAAATCGTGGTTACTAGTAGAAGCAAGGGTGCTGATGTCAACAACACTCATTTACTAGCCTGTAGATACCAGAAAAGGTGGCAAGGGAAATAATTTACCAGCCCTTAGGTATCAAAATAGTCAAGGGCAACAGTGTCAAGGAAGGTCATTTATCAGATTGTGGGTACCAGTACAGACAAGAGCACCTTTGTCAAGGAAGGTAACTTTCCAGCCTGCACAAACCTGAAGACTCCACAGTTAAGGAAGGCAATTTACCAGATTGTGGGAACTAGTGGCGGTAAGTGTGTCAGTGTCAGTGAAAGTAATTTACCAGCCTATATGTACCAGAATAGGCAGGGCACCAGAGACAAGGAAGTTAATTTACAAGTCTGTGGGTACCAAAAGAGGCTGTAGGTACCGCTAGAGGCAAGGGTGCTTGTGCGAGGAAGGTGATTTACCATCCTTTAGGTTCACAAAGAGGTAAGGGCACCGATGTCAAGGATTGTGGGTAGTAGTGGAGGCAATGGCACAGGTGTCACGTAAGTTACCTTACCAGCCTGTAGGTTCCAGAAGAGGCCAGGGCGCCAGTACCATGGAAGGTGATGTACCAGAGTGTTGGTTCATATAGAGGTGAACATGAGTGTGGCAAGGAAGGTCATTTACCCATCCATAAGTGCCAGAGAATGCCAGGGCACCAGGGGCATGGAAGTTCATTTATGGTACCGGGCCGGAGGTACCAGAAGAGGCCAGGGCGCCAGTGTCAAGGAAGGTAAGTTATGAGATTGCGAGTTCTTATAGAGACAACAATGCCTCTATCGGTTCTAGCTAGTAGAGGCATCCTTGTGTCTAGCCTTTGCTAGAATTTTCTTTCAATGAAAGTAACTTACCAGCCTTTTGGCTACCAATAGTTATAGGGGTGACTGTGTCAAAGACAGCCATGTACATGCTCCTGGCTTCCAGGAAAGGCGTTCACCTCTGCTGCAGTTCCCAGAAGGCAAGAAGTCAACACATGGCCTTTATAAGCATGCGGTTACCAGCAGAGGCAAGGTATACCAGGGCCCATGAAGGTAATTTACCAGCCCATAGGTACAAGCAGGGGCAAGGGAACCTTTGTTAACGACTCTATTTACCAGCCCTTGGCTGGGAAACAGCCACTACAGCGCGGGCATCACATCGCAATGCCATTACAAAGCGGTTGTTACACAACCGCGTTGTTACCACGCAATACCATTACTACGCAAGTCATTACATCGACTTGCAGTAGATGGCGTGCTAACATTAGAAATAGTATAGTTTGCTATTCCAACACCTTCCCTACTGTTGCGTAGGCTGGAGTTGGAAAAGTAAATTATACATTCCTATTGTCAGCGCGCCATCTACTGCAAGTCGATGTGATGACTGGTGTAGTAATGGCTTTGAGTGGTAACAATGCGGTCAGACCGTGTTGTAATGGCACGCGTTGTGATGACTCGGGTTGTAATGAGTCATATTCCCCTTGGCTACCACTACAGCAAGTGCAACTGTGTCAAGGCACATCCTTCACTAGCTCCCGGCAACCAGTAGAGGCAACAGCGACGCTGTCAAGGAAAGGTATTCACAGGCCCGTGGCTACCAATAGATGCAGTGGCACGGGTCGCATCAGCTTGTGGCTGCCAGCAGATGCAAGGGTGCTGCTGCCAAGGAAAGGTATTCACAGGCCCGTGGCTACCAATAGATGCAGTGGCACGGGTCGCATCATCTTGTGGCTGCCAGCAGATGCAAAGGTGCCGCTGTCAAGGAAACGTATTCACAAGCCCATGGCTACCAGTGGATGCAGCGGCACCGGTCGCATCAGCTTGTGGCTACCAGCAGATGCAAGGGTGCTGCTGCCAAGGAAAGGTATTCACAGTGTGGAGAAGTGTGGCTCACTGGTTAGAGGAGGCAGACCCGGACGCTGAGATCAGACCCGGGACCAGGGTTCAATTCCAGACGCGGCAGGCTCTTGAGCCCAAAATGTCTACGACTCAGTAATTCTCGCTTCGGTGCCTACTCGAATCACAGGTTCACGCTCTGCAACTCTGGGCAATAGCTTGCTTAATCTCCACTACGGCCCCCCACGGCGGGGTGCCTGGCTTTCACCTTGGGGCTATCTCACAGGGAAAAACCAGGACGGGTTCCCAATGCAAAGCGCTTTGAGACCTGGCGGTGATATTGCGCTATATAAAAACCTATCCATCCATCCATCCACAAGCCCGTGACTACCAGTAGATGCAGTGGCACGGGTCACATCAGCTTGTGGCTACCAGCAGAGGCAAGGGTGCCGCTGCCAAGGAAAGGTATTCACAAGCCCCTGGCTACCAGTAGATGCAGTGGCACGGGTCACATCAGCTTGTGGCTACCAGCAGAGGCAAGGATGTCGCTGTCAAGAAAGGTATTCACAAGCCCATGGCTACCAGTAGATGCAACAGCACCGGTCACATCAGCCTGTGGCTACCAGCAGAGGCAACGGCACCCGTCGCATCAGCTTGTGGCTACCAGCAGAGGCAAGGGTGCCGCTGTCAAGGAAAGGTATTCACAAGCCCATGGCTACTAGTGGATGCAACGGCACCGATCGCATCCGCTTGTGGCTACCAGCAGAGGCAACGGCACCGATCGCATCCGCTTGTGGCTACCAGCAGAGGCAACGGCACCGATCGCATCCGCTTGTGGCTACCAGCAGAGGCAAGGGTGCCGCTGTCAAGGAAGGTAATTTCCCAGCCCACAGCATCAGTGTCAAGGAGCCATTTACCAGCCCGCACCAGCTGGATACCCACCCACCCCCCTGGCTTTCCATAATCCTCTTTGCAGGGATTTGTGATTCATATAAGAGATGACATTTGAACAGGTGGCTAAAGGACAAACCCTTTTGATTTCCAGAGGGGGTTAGCTGAGTTTAGGAACGAGAGAGCACACCCCTCCAGCAATCTGCGCAACCTGTGCAGTGCACAGCTAAGTCCTGGCTGTCAGCTCTCCGTCAATCGAGAAAGTGAAAAGGTCAGGGGTCAACCTATCTCATTTGGCCCAAGTCACATACTGTCAGGCGGTGAAAAGGACCCCGTCAGGGGTGGGAGGCGCGTGCCCGGATGTGCCATATATTTATAAGGCACAAACCAAGCTGTCGAGTAACAAGCACTGTGCAGCAATGGAGAGTGTGGGAGGCAATGCAAGGACTTGTACATCTACTGAAGTTTACTAACGTGCATGACACAATTACATCACACACATTTAGAGTTATAGGCACCAGGAGGTTGGAGCTGGGGGATAATAGTAAATCCACAGATTTCTGGAGGAAGTGCTTAAACCCAAGGGGCCCTATTCACAGAACTAACTTAAGACAAAATCCTAAACTTACTACTTTTGATATTCACAGAAGTTAGGATTTTGTCTTAAGTTTGTCTTAAAACAGACTTAAGACAAACTTAGGACAAAATCCTAACTTCTGTGAATACCAAAAGTAGTAAGTTTAGGATTTTGTCTTAAGTTAGTTTTGTGAATCGGCCCCAAGGAGAATCCGCGGTGGAATTTCCTTCCACACACTATACATGTGGAGGAAAGTCCAGGGGTGGTTTCTCTCCCCAGATTTTCCACTTCCTCCAGAAATCCAAAGATTTCCCTCTCCCACACAACTGTAAATCACACACTCAGGGCAGATTGTCTGATGTTTTGCAGTACTACAAAATGCAATTCACAAACCATGTGCGGAGATTTACAACCCAGCACTCCCTATACTTGTGTGTGGAGTTTCCTGCCCCAACTGCGGAGTGCCCAGGTGCAAATTACTCTGCACACATAAGTATAGTAAGTGCGGACTAGTATAAAACTAAATTAGTAAACTGAATATAAATTGTAGAGAGGATGTAGACTTACGGCTAGAGAGGTCGACCTCAAAGCTGGGAAACCGGGTTCGAGTCTCGGCAACAACGCTCAACATTCTGTGATTCTGGGCAAATCACCTAATCTCCCAATGGCCAACAAAAAAAAATGAATGTGTCCTTCTGTAACAAAACTGGTGCTCATGTAAAGTGCTCTGATACCTGATATCTTCGGGTCTAGTTTGCGCTATATAAAACAAAAAAGAAGTGTACTTTTAATCTTAAGAATCAGGCCAGAAAAGATTTTCAGAGAATCACATAATTATGCGATACAAAAGTGAAACAGAGCTGCTAAAATGAAATATTCTCATTTTCCACCCGTCTAAAAAATTAATTCATATTTCCCTATACTAATTCACCACTAATCCTTTTTGTGTTCTGGAGAAGCCTGCAACTCACTGAAAAGCGCTTCGATGCATCGTCTGGGGATATAAATGCAATATAAATGCAATTAATACATTACAATACAATACTACAGTAGGGGTATCATCGTTATGCACTCATCACTGGAAAACAGCTCTCAATGTGTGAGTGGGTCAGTCTTCATTTATTGAGATTCAAGAGGGCTATAAAGGGAACATCGCCTGGCAGAGGACTACATTGTAGTGAAAAGAATCCAGGAAGTGCCTAAAAAGATGCTGTCTCAGATTCATATGGTTTGGTTTATAAGTGACCATTAAAGCGAGGCTTAGAGCAAAACTGTAATGGGAAAGCCAATAGCCTGATAAGAGCAAAGAGGCGATGTGATAAACATGCAATTTAATCAGATTACATCGCCAAGACTGAGGGTCCGATTCACAGAACTAACAAGACAAAATCATAAACGTACTACCATTTTGGTATTCACATATTGCACTTACTCATTTTAGTATTCACAGAAGGCACTTACTCATTTCGATAGTCACAGAAGTTAGTAGTCCTAACTTTAGGACTCCTAAATGCCTTCTGTGAATACCGAAAGTCTTAAAATTAGGATTTTTCTCAGTTTAGTAGTAGTAAAGTTAGGACTCCTAACTTTAGGTCTCCTAAATGCCTTCTGTGAATACCGAAAGTCTTAAAATTAGGATTTTTCTCAATTTAGTAGTAGTAAAGTTAGGACTCCTAACTTTAGGACTCCTAAATGCCTTCTGTGAATACCGAAAGTCTTAAAATTAGGATTTTTCTCAATTTAGTAGTAGTAAAGTTAGGACTCCTAACTTTAGGACTCCTAAATGCCTTCTGTGAATACCGAAAGTCTTAAAATTAGGATTTTTCTCAATTTAGTAGTAGTAAAGTTAGGACTCCTAACTTTAGGACTCCTAACTGCCTTCTGTGAATACCGAAAGTCTTAAAGTTATGATTTTTCTCAGTTTAGGAGTAGTAAAGTTAGGACTCCTAACTTTACTACTTCTAAACTGAGAAACATCCTAACTTTAAGACTTTCGGTATTCACAGAAGGCAGTTAGGAGTCCTAAAGTTAGGACTCCTAACTTCTGTGAATATCGAAATGAGTCAGTGCCTTCTGTGAATATCGAAATGAGTCAGTGCCTTTTGTGAATACCAAAATGAGTAAGTGTCTTCTGTGAATACCAAAATGGTAGTAAGTTTAGGATTTTGTCTTCAGTTAGTTCTGTGAATCAGGTCCAGTGAAATGTCAAATATGTTTACGCCCTGCTTGAAAGTGCTTGAGGCGGGATATGTGTATAAAATGCAGGCTTCTGGTTCTACCCCTTGCGATTGTAAGCGAGCCACCCTCTTTTAAGAAACAAAAAAAAGTTGTCTCCTTAGTATTGATGTTTTAAATTCTGCAGCATTTTTCGTTAAAAACGATCCCCACCTAATTAATTTTTTTGGCGTTTTTTTTGTAATGGCGCAGGAGCGCCGCCCCACTGAGACAGTCAGTTAAAAATAAAATGATAATAAAACAATATTATAATTTTCTTTCAGCTGACTGACTGAGCCAGGGAATCATGAGGCGGGACCGGGCCATGACAGGGGTAGGAGTGGTATGTGCACTGTAAAGTGTGCATGTCGGTTTGGCCAGCCATTTTAGGCCAGGTAAACACACATGCGCACTTAAAGTTTCACCAACCCAGCTGTGTTGCACAGCCTGGTTGGAGAAACAGCACAGACTTCCAGGCACTGTCTGAGCAGCAAACCAGGCCACACAGATCAATCCTGGTGCTGAGCTCATGCTACTGAGTATGTGCTACACGTGGTTCTGTCGAGTAAGTAATTGCTTTACAGTTTCATCAGAATCAGAAAAATCACAATATACTTTATTCGATTTTAGACATAGTAAAATCATAAAAGTAACATATAAAACATTAATATGATTAAAATACCCTATACAATTCCATCTAAACATGAGTCACATTCATATAGATTCCATCAATTAATTTTAACCCCTTCGATGCTGATGACGAGCTCAGCTCGTCATCAGCCACGGGGGGCGTGTGCGGATGACGAGCTGAGCTCGTCATCTAACGCGGCTTTTAGAAAAAAGCCGTGTAGCGCGAAAATAACCGCTGCAGCGATGCGGTTAACATGCAATCGAGATAACTAATGAAAGTTCTACAGTTCCACGGTATGTTATTAACCAATGATCATTTTTCTTTTCCTCAATATGCTTTTCAAAAGTACAGTCATAAAGCCCACACAATAAACATTTTCCAACAGTTGCAAATATAAAAAGGCAGGGCAACATTGCCTCCAACCCCTTCGTTTTAAAAATGGCAAAATCCATCTTGCTCTTTCAGTTGAGTAAAATTTATAGAATAAAATTACATGTATTGTTGATTGAGGTGACTTCTTGTCGCAAGGGCAGTGGCAAAGACCTCTGGACCAGTCCTTTACGATAGGAAAACTCACAAAACGATGGAAAGTGTCAAACCTAATATTAGTGAGAACATATCTATCGTACCCTCCAATGCACCTGACCAGGTAGGGTTGTATACTTATGTAGTGTAGTTCCTAGTTTCCCACTAGGCCCTGCGCATTGGAATAACATAAACAGTAGTATCGACGTAGAAGTGCGGATCTTCCAGGCCTCTACTGACTATGCTAAACTTAATTGGGTTTGTTACCAACTAGCTCAGAGGTCACTGGAAACTTTCTTCTCTGCATAGGAAGTGATCAGCTTCCCTGGCACAGACAAGAAGGGATTCAGTTTTCCAACAACCGTGCAACATGACAACTTTGCTCCTCAGATCAAGAGTCGATCTCTAGGGTCGTGTGAAACAATAGACAGGTATTTCGCTCAGTCAGGTTAGTGCAGTTTACTTTCACGATATGTAGAGAATAGAGAGATGGGCGTTCGTCAATAAAGAATTAACATTTATTGAACAGTCTTTCTTCTCATACAAGAGAAATGTATTGCCACAATTGCAAGACTTGTTATTATAAAAAGTACGTACAGTAAGATAAGTATTGCGAAATAATACCGTAAAAGCATTGATATGGTTTCTTAGCCATACAATGGTTTAAAAGTAATAAAACATATATACAGTCATATATACATTAGGCTAAAATACTCAACTGGTGCTTCTAACTAAGCCTACCCCAGTGTGCCTGACCTAAGCCTAACACGTGGAAGGGGAGTAAGTAAGTAGCTTTAAGTTAAGTTGGTTTTGCCAAGGTTTGCTTCAAGAATTCTCTTCTAAGGGTTTAGTCAACACCATACCTCTGAATAGAATGATGGAGGTCTGGTATCTCTTTCAGGGGAAACTCGGTATCCCAGTCACCCGCGAGGGCAGACTAGAAACGCTGGAGCTGGATTTCTCTGCAGGAGAAAGGCAGTGTCTCTCTTCAGCGCGTCGAGGAGGAGGAGGGGGGGCAGCATCCGCGGGCAGCTTGGCATCTGCTGGGCTCTTCGCAGAGGGACGGCTGTTCAGCTCCTAAGCTCACCACACCATCGTTCGCGCTTTAGCAGCGATAATGGTATCAGTAGCTTCACCAACAGCAGCGGGGCAGCAGCAGCATCAGCGTACTGCATACAGCATACACAGCAATCGGACACCAGCAATTGCTTAAGGCAACGTTGGTAGTATTTATACCTGAAAGGTGCCTGGTTTGACGCAAGTTTGCTGGACATAAGACGTCAATTAAAGATGTCACTAGGAAGTGATAGCTATCAGTTGCTCATTAGAGTTCCATTACTAATCAAAACACAGCAAGCGGGGATTTCCAGGTTTGCTGAGTTTTTATCTTGTTGAAGAACTCGGAGTGTTAATCTAGGAATATCAGATAGTGACTTCTGCTCTGTCATTGCACTAATTGGTTGCAAAGGAAGTGGCAGAGAACTATTCTGGAATGTGGCTCTGTTCGTGTGAGGCCAGAGAGGACTTTCTGAATATCGCACTTGAACGGTTATGCCAATATAGGGAATAAATGGATTTATAGCCGAATAGGGGCATAAGGTCACAGTATCGATCAGGAACCTAGATAAACACGCAACACTTAAAGTAACCAAAGTCAGTTGATGCTGGATTACCATACATTTCTTCATTTCATTTACAGCTCTTAAAGACTCTAATTGTGACATGCATATTAGTTTACATTTCTTTCTTGGCATTTAAGTAATGGTTTCTGGATGAATATAAAAATCAAATCGGCCAGTTTCATCAATATATGTATAGACAGCAAGGGAAACACACCTGGATTGAACCATTCACACCTGTATTGGTTCAAGCCAGGTGTGCTTCCCTTTCGTTCTGTACAAATATTGATGAAACTGTAAAGCGTTTACTTCCCCGACAGAACCAAGTGTGGCACATATTCTGAGGGACACTGGGTCACCCCATTATACTTAATGCTCATGCTATTGAGAGCAGCGCCAGGATTGGTTGGGGAGCAGGAGAGAAGAGGAGCACCGAGGCGGCCGACAGCATTGGCGACAGGACACATACATTTAAAAAAAATTAATATTATTTCCCTAATCCCCTGTCCACCTCCCCCCCAACTCCTCACCCCCCACTTGAGTTGTGCGGCAGCCGCCACTGTCTTTTTCTTAGAGAAGAGCTGCGATATGTGCTGTAACTATTGCTGCGCGTAGAGGTTTGTGATGAATATCAGTAGATCAAACTGGGCGAAAGTTATTGGGCGAGAAATGCCCAGACCTACCGAACAATGCCAATTTTGGTACAGTAAGTAGCAAAATCTGATTGTTATTCCCCACCTCAAAAAAAGTAATCCATGCTTTATTGATCAAAACCTATAAATTCCATCTCAGCACAGTTGGGGTTTATCATGTGTGCCAAATACCACACCAACTACCTGGCCTCTGGTCATAAGAGCCTTAGGCTAGCGTCAATCTTGTGGCCTTCCTTCGACCCTTGAAACAGGAAGTGAAATCAGAGGAGGAGAGGAAGTGCAATGTGCTAATTTTAAACTTTTTTTTTTTTTTTTTTGCTTTGTGTAAGGAGTTCTCCTTACCTTTTGCCCTCATGCGGGCCATGCCGCAGCGACTGTCTTACTCTTCAGCCACCGCGTGAACAGCTCCTGACATGTTTGGGCCATGCTGATTCTCTCTGCAACAGGGATGCAACAGCATGTTTAGGTTAGGCGTCAATTTAAGGGAAAAAAAGACATATTTTACATTTTCTTCTTCATAGTCCAAGATGGCCGAACCTTTTCCTTTAGAGTGATGTCATGCCCTGTTATCTTATATATTAGGGCTCCATTATCAGGTCCAGTTGTGTCTCAATTGTTTCTGTTCATCTGCTTGCTCACTGGACCTTAGGGGCCCTGTGCATTGTGCAGCACACATAGAAGTAGCAAATCGTCATTATTTAATGATTGTTTATGAGCAGGAAGGGACACCCTCCTGCACATAAATAATAATTCCTGGCTTTTTGCTCTTTCTATGTGTGCTGCAGAATGCAGCACACATAGAAAAAGCAAAAACCAGGAGAAATAAAAGTATTTCTCCTTGTTTCGCGATTCTAACGCCTGCTCTTGCATGGTTTTTGGAGTTGCCTCAGATTTACACCTCCTTCTAAGTCTGGGACAGCGTCAAAAAGCAATGGGTGTTGTGGTGGAACGCTCACAGCAACACCCATTGCACGCACCTTTCATGCAGATGACTGCATGAAAGGGTGCCATGTTTACAAAGAGGCTTAACGCCGCTTTGTAACTTTGGAGCAGGGCATTGCGCCACAGGAACGTCAGTAAAAGTGATGTTCCTGTGGTGCAATGCTCTTTTAAATATGCCCCTATGTGTCTAACTCCGCCATAAACACCGGTACCTTATACACCTTTCTTAACATGATACTGTATATGTATAGAACGAGAAGAGGTATTCTTGGGCTTGGAGCCTATTTTGATACACAGAACAGACAAACAATATTTTATTTCAAAATACAGCAAATACATGAAAGCTCACTTTTACTTTACTTCTTCCCTTCCTTCAAGGGGGAACTTGTAAGGTCGTCTTTCCAAGTAGACACATTTCAGCTGCCTGTTTATTAGGCAGCATCAGATAATAGAAATTTCCCTTTCTCCAGCCTGGTAACTTGAGCCACAAAAATCCTAATAATGAATCACACATTTTTATGAGTTGTACAATTTAAACATTTCTTGTTAGAAATCAGCAGGCCTGTTACTAGGCCCTATACTTTCATCACACACTTGAGTGCATTTAATGCACAAACAAACAGCAAGGCCTGTATGTAACATCAAAAAACACACAAGAAAGCCATGTCTCGCATTTTATTAAAATTATACACTTAGACTATTCATACACAGCAGTTCATCTTTCTCTTTAGTTAAGTTATGTTATATGTTATGTTGTGTTATTTTGTGTTATGTTCTGTTTAAGGTTTCCAGTTTTCCATTTTTTCTGATTTTAACTAATAAATATACACAGAAAACAACCTATTTTCTGTCTGTGTTTATTTTTTAAAGTAGAAAAATACAGAAAATTGTGCATCTTGTGAGCGACTCTCCTTTTTGTCCTTCATGAATTGCAGACCGACGGCTAAGCCGATGGACAGCATGAGGATTAAAAAACAGGATGAGATTCCCTTAAATACAGGCATATGTTACCATATATTTGTTAATAATGTGAATATTTACTTCTTGTTTTAGTGTTTTGTTATATTTAGCTGCTTAATTTGCTATTTATGACCCCATTTATCCTCAAATCATAAAGTAAATATGAATAAATACCAATAAAATTCCCCAAAAATAAATATGGATAAATACAGACTGAAAGGTTTAAAGAATCACGATAAAACCTGGAGCCCTAGTTATGTTATGTTTGCAGGGTTCTGAATAGTCTGCAACCTTTTGGTGAGTTTTTGTTGATCCCAGAAAAGTGGGAGTTCCCATCCACCAGGTTACTGATGACCAGGGAGTGTGTGACGGTATTCTGGGTCCTGATTGGGAACCATTTGGAAATCTACCTCAGCATCTTTAGGGTATGGAAGCAGGAGGGGATGTCAGCCTTTACTTAGACGGTCATGACGCCGTTGCTGACGATGACAATCCCGAGGTTCTTGGTGTGGGTAGTGGGGGTGGGTGTTGGCCCTAGCTCTGTTAACCACCAGGTGGAGTCCACAGTGAAGTGCTCTTCCTAAAGATCATGATTTGGTTCTTGTCCGTGTTCGGCTTTACACAGTTGGTCTTCATCCAGCGAGCGATTTCATCTATGCAGGCTTCAAGGTTGAGCCGGGTACTGGGCATGTTGTCTGTGAAAGAGAGAATGAGTTTTGTGTTGTAAGCACAGCAGATGACATTGATATATCATGAGAGGGAATGATCCTGGCTATAGGGATCATATATGTGTTGAATAGGGTGGGGCTCAGGGAGGAACCTTGTGTAACTCCACAGATGAGGTAACAGGTGTCCGAGGTGTACAGTATCAGGCTGATTGACTGGGTCTTCCAGTCAGGAAGGAGCAGATCCATCATAGTGCGAGCCCTTGGATTTTGATGTCATGTATGTGCTGGATGAGGCGGGAGACCGTGTCAAAATCTGCAAAGAGGTCCAAGAGGATGAGAGCCGCCGTGTCTCCTTTGTACATTGTCATGCAGATGTCATCCGTTGCGGCCATATGGGCAATTGCTGGGCTGTGGTTAGATCTGAAACCAGTGCTGTTGAGAAGTTGGTGATCGATGAGGTATTCTGTGAGGCCTCTGTTGATGATTTTCTTCGAGACCTTGGCTGGGAATGGTAGCTGGGAAACCAGTCTGTAGTTAACAAGCATTGAAGGGTCAGTTGAGGCTTTCTTCGACAACGGCAAGAAAGTTCCACGTTTCCACGCATCTGGGAAGGTGACCGAAGAGGTGGAGAAATTCTGAATGGGTGTAGCATGGGCTGCAGTTTTCTGGAGTAGGCATGGTGGGAAAGGGGTCCGATAGAGGCCCCAAGTGGATGGACTTCACAGTAGTGGCGCTTTCTTCTGGGCTGAAAATAGACCATGTGGTTAATATTGGTTTATTTGATAAGCTTGCACAGAGTTTGGCGCGGTCTGTCGGGTCTAGTTGTGTGTTGAAGTTGCTATAAATGGCTGTGATTGTGTTGCTGAAGAATTGAGAGAGATTGTTTGCAGAGGCGCGGCAAGGGGGGTAACTGAGATGGAGGTGGCCTCGGTCAGGTGAAATCCTTTACAGTGGGAAGATTTATTTGCTTCTGTTAGTGTTGGCATCGATGCGGTCCACCAGAACTTCACCTTTGGTGGCCCGGATCATTTGGTGGTAGTGTCTCAGTGCAGATTTGAGCTAGCTTCTGTCTATATTGTCCTGGCTCATATGGCCGGGATGCCCGCCACCCCCTCCCAACACCAATTCCCCAATGGGAGGAGACAGACACAAGTTTGAGCTTTTGGAAGGCGGGGGGAGTTACCCCCCCGGCCGTATTTATTAAAATATGAAACAAAATTTAAAACTTTAAATTAAACGTTTCATAAATTATGTACAATTTTACTTTCATTACATTTTGATGAAGACATGTTCTTTGGCTAACCTTAACAGATCTCTAATACAAAGGTTTCCTAGCCGAGTCTAGCATCCTGAAAATGCATAACATTCTAAAATAAAATTGTACATCCTAGCATTAAGGGCCAACGGCAAGGTCTTAACCGGTGTCAGATCCCTACTACCAAATTCCCGCCATCACGGTGTGAGTGGCGCATGCGCAGGGGACTTTACCCTCGTTGCCAACTGTAACTTCCCTTGTCGTGGGGGCCCCCCTTCACTCAACGCCATCTTAAAGGTCGTCCGAGTTCCCATGTGAGGTATCTGTAAGAAGGACAGCGTGGACTCCCCCCCTTCCCCACACTCTCTTCCGCCGGAGCGGATATCCGGCCCCCGGGAAATTCGTAGGAGGGGCATATAGCCGTCTCCCCCCTGGGAGGGGCCTATGGCCGTCTCCCCCTAGGCGACCCATCCGTAGTGGGTGCCGCCTCCCTGTGGGAGGGGCCAATGGCCGCCTCCACCCGGGCGCTCCCATCCATACTGGGTGGCGCCCCCCCCTAGGGACCTTGAAATCACTGCTCACCGATCATGACCTTACCGCCCGACCAAAATAAATACGACAGTTGTTTACCTACTAAGGAAAGAAAAAACCCTAATCTGCCACAGCTTAACGATTCATCCACTTTCTCATTCCTACAAAGGGACAAAAGTCCTAAAGCACAAGACAATTTATTATTTGATACACTACTTCACTTTTCTACAAGGGAAAAAAGGCCTACACACATCTATTCAATCAAAGGCATACATCAATGCTGTAAAAAATTGTGACTGGATCTCTTTAATACATTCGAATATCACCAACAATTACTTTATTCAAACAAACATTGCAAAAAGGGGCTGGTGGGTGGGTCAAAATTGCTGCTTGTTCCGTCGAGGGCTCACGAGCAACGGGTGGTGCAGCCTTCCGAGCACTGGAACAAGAGGCCGCTTCATTGGATTCCCGCTCTATTTATCCATCTGCGGGAGGGCGGGGGCCCTCCTCGGGTACGCCCACCTGGGCGCGGTCTTCCGGGCGGGTGTCTAGGACAACCCCTTCTGGGCGGGAAGGGCGTGCTCCGACTACGCCGCTTTGGGCATATCAGCCGAACCACGCCCCCCGCCCAAAATGGTTTCCCGGGGGATCGGGGCACCCATCCATACGTTCGGGGGGACCGAGTGGTCTTCCCTTTCCATATGGCCGGGATGCCCGCCACCCCCTCCCAACACCAATTCCCCATGGGAGGAGACAGATACAAGTTTGAGCTTTTGGAAGGCGGGGGGGAGTTACCCCCCCGGCCGTATTTATTAAAATATGAAACAAAATTTAAAACTTTAAATTAAACGTTTCATAAATTATGTACAATTTTACTTTCATTACATTTTGATGAAGACATGTTCTTTGGCTAACCTTAACAGATCTCTAATACAAAGGTTTCCTAGCCGAGTCTAGCATCCTGAAAATGCATAACATTCTAAAATAAAATTGTACATCCGAGCATTAACGGCCAACGGCAAGGTCTTAACCGGTGTCAGATCCCTACTACCAAATTCCCACCATCACGGTGTGAGTGGCGCATGCGCAGAGGACTTTACCCTCGTTGCCAACTGTAACTTCCCTTGTCGTGGGGGCCCTCCTTCACTCGACGCCATCTTAAAGGTCGTCCGAGTTCCCGTGTGAGGTATCTGTAAGAAGGACAGCGTGGACTCCCCCCCCTTCCCCACACTCTCTTCCGCCGGAGCGGATATCCGGCCCCCGGGAAATTCGTAGGAGGGGCATATAGCCGTCTCCCCCCTGGGAGGGGCCTATGGCCGTCTCCCCCTAGGCGGACCATCCGTAGTGGGTGCCGCCTCCCTGTGGGAGGGGCCAATGGCCGCCTCCCCCAGGCGCTCCCATCCATACTGGGTGGCGCCCCCCCTAGGGACCTTGAAATCACTGCTCACCGATCATGACCTTACCGCCACAGGCCGGATAGTTGACCGACTATCCGGCCCCCCCACATCTCCTAAAGGTCATGCCTCCTCAATCCCCTTAGCCATGCTATGAAGTCTCCTATGAGTAAATCATTCCCCGCCCTGGACAGGTGAACCCCATCATTCAAGTAATAGTGATCACCCCGAATACACCCATGGGGATTGCTTTGCAAATGTGCGGAACGAAACAATTTCCCAATTTTATTGTTGACCCTCTTTACCGAGTGGTTCAACGCTGGTACAGAGAAACCCCCCCCCTGCCAAACTCTCCTGGGGATCATGTGGGACCAGGCAATTGTGCACCCCGGGAGCCTCCTAGCCAACCAGCTGACTGCCGACAATATGTGTTCCACTAACACTCGTCCTCCCAGTCTTACCAAGTCATTGCACCCCAAGTGCACTATGATTACAGATGGCGGTGACCTCTGCCGCCCTAAGAGTCCCTCCACAAACGCTTGAAATTGGTCAAAACAGAGTCCTCCCTTCCCATGGAAGGTCACTCTGAGCCCGTATTCCCCAGATGCGTGAGTCGCGTCACCTGCCATGAATACGTCCCCAGCACGCCTCACGTATGAGTGGCCCACGACCCATACCACTTGATCTCCAGACGGTGATCCATGACCGCTGGTCCTCTGGTGTTGGGTCGATCCCCAATTCCGCCCCGCGTCACAGGCTTGCGAAACTGTAATTCAAACAAAAGACAACCAGCGTGAGTGCATTTCATCAGTCTTTTACAACATGTGCAGTCGCACATACCTCTTGAAACAGTTCGAGGACCAACGGCCTAACTGTTTCACTTCTTCCGCACCCAGACCCCGAGCCGTAGCCTCAGTAGCGGCCCCTATTCTGAATGAGTGGGTCCCAAAATCGCACGGGTTCATGCCCGCCGCAGCAATTGTAAGTGCCAGCACCCTCTGAAACTGAAATTTCGTCAACGGGGTGCCATCCTTGTGTCTAAGCAGGCTCCCTCCCCATGTCGCCGGCCTCTGTGCCAGGTAGTCCTCTAAATACCTTATCGGGCAACTGGGGCTCCCTCGAGCACGCTGCACAATAACACTACTCCCCAAAGCTTCCTGGTCTGTCTTGGACCTGGCATCGAATCACCCCGTATTTGAACGTGATCCCTGCATAGGCCTCCCTCCATATCCTGAAAAAACAAACAGAGAAGACCAGGTCAAGGGTGGTGTACTGACTTGAATGGTGAGAGGGAATCACACAGACACAAATGTGAAACAGTGTATTGATTCCTGCTGGGCTGAAAAAAATCCCATCGGACCACCCATTTGGCGGCATATCATCACATGGGAATTAGTAGTTGCTCCAAACACCGCCTAAACCTTCAAGTGGCGGTGCATACATGGAGAGCGGCAAATTCCGCCACAGTAGTGCTCAAGAAATAATGTGAAAAAGAGTGCAGTGCTGTTGAAAGAAGTGCTTGCTAAAATTGGCTACCTAGATTGAAGGAACCGCTTACATAAATAAGTCTAGGTGTCAAGATTAAAAACACGCCTAGTAGTGGGTGAGTAGGACTACATTATGGCGCTGTACAGAGTGGTCGACTAGTTTCAGCTAGAAGGAGTATTGCTCCAGCTTTCATCAGGACCTTGAAAAACATAATGAGCTACTGCAAAACAGTGTGGTAGTTGTATACACATGTAAGAGGGAATAAGTTGTATCAATGTAATGTAATATACTTAAGAGAGTCATATCTGCCCCTCAATACTTGGAACCCCAGTGTCCACTGATCACAGGAATAATCTTCTTCCTGTCAAAAAACAAAAGATAAACAATACTATGTATCCATTAACACACATGAATCCATATAACACCACACACACCACCAAAACAGAAAACACCTGCAAGAACAATTTGCGTTCTGCACAACAATGAAGCATATTAGCTTGACCACTAAGAGGCATTTCCTGATAGTGATACTCACCCATCTTTGTGTGGGTGAAGACCTCACCTTGCCCGGCAACTGCTCGGGAAATTGAGGCCCCGCTCTGATGTGTAAAGAAAAGGACACAGTTAGTGCACCATCCTTGTGTGTCCAGCCAAATCGCTCTACACACACTAAACCCAATTGAAGTGTGATGGACTCCTATCTATCCCGACAAAAAATTCCCTCCGTCACTTTACCACCACAGTTTATGGTAGAATAATGCCCTACGGGAGAGACCTGAGATGACAAAAAGGGGGGTCTGCCAAATGCTAATAAGATATATAGTCCTGGGTACCTGTGGTAAATAAATGCCCTAAGTGGGAAAACTAAAATCATATTAGTGTCGTTGGCACACATATGTTACCCAGTGACTAGTGCTGTGTACAACACAGAATACTATGTTGTATAACAGAGAAAGGTATTATGCTAAGGTCCTGCAGGCCCCATGAGAGGTGACTGCAGACGGACCCGAGAAACAGTCTGAGAGCATTGCTATAACTAGAAATAGAAAACACTCGCTATTGGTACTCCTCATATAATAGGCAAAAGCGCTACAGGTTAGTCTAAGTACACTCTCTAAGCTTACCTATCCGTCGGTACCTAACGCTCCGATCCGAGCGGAAGGGGAGGCGCCGATGGGTCCAACCGGTCCGTTTTTATATCGAGGCTGTTTTACTCGTCAGCCAATTGAGGCAGACATTAAGGCCATATGAGTACCAATCAAATGTGTCTCAGTGCGTGCACTCACCTCCATTGGTAAGAGGCGAGTTAATTAGAAACCGGGCTGAGCCCGATTTTGCGGTACTGGCACTGATCAAGAAACGCATGAGCGGAAGTGTTCAGAGAAAACACTATACCCTCGCGCATGCGTTAAGCTGAATGGAGGCGTCGATAACAAAGTTGATAAATAAAGTACAGAACCCATCGAATCTAAGTAATGCGATGTTGCTAAGAGTCACACACTGTACCTGCACTAGATGGGGGGACAGGGGAAACCCTCTTGATTGCCACAGAAATCATGTGGTCAAACCACAGTGGATCACCACGGTATCCAAAGTGGAATAGTGATCGACCATATGTATACATAGTATGTCAGGTCGATACAATACATGAAATAGTGGGAGTGCCAGAAAGAGAAGTATATCTGGTTTAGGCAGAATGCTCAAACCGGTTCGATATTCGGTAAATGTAAAAAAATGTAAAAAAATGAAAAAAAGTGCTATGACACAAAGGAGTGTTAAAGTAAAATGTTGCCAAAGTAAATGCAACATGCCACAGCACTGAAAAGATATTCAGAGGCTGGCTCAACATAGGTAAACCACTGTTGAAAATGAGCGGGGGGAGGCATGCGGCAGGCAGACGGAGTCACACACAACGTCCAGTTGCGGGTCTATACATTTGTACTCCCTCCATATCCTTCTTGTTCCTCGCCACAAGTTCACTTACCCGCATTGCCCCATGGAATGCCAATGCGAAAGCCGCTCGGAACAGAACTACCTCGGAAGGGGAGGAGCATGTCTCATCAAGTTTTGCTAGTAGCAGAGACAATCTCTCTAAACCAATCGGGCGCCTTGTATCTTGTCTGCGACAATCAAGGCGCTGCCATCCGCGGAGTGCCTTTCTGACTAAGAAGGAACCCGTCGGGTCCCGTATGCCGTGGAGCTGTGCCATGAATGATATGACCGCCCTATGTCTGTTGGCAGTTGCAGCTGATCGGCCTTCTTTATGAAGCGCCACTAAGAACCCCAGGAAGGATTCCTCCTGCCCCCAGCTATGTCTCCCTGCCGGCCCTAAAAAGGCGCAGTATGAACGAAACGCTCCCTCATAGGCTTTCCTCGTCCTGGGCGCTAAGCTGGCTGCCACGAGGTCCTGTAATCCGGGGCACCGATCAGCCATAGTGCGTCGGGGAAGGGTGCCGCCACTAGATCCGCTGTAGGTAGATAGCCCCTGAAAGCCTGCCTGTGTGAACGAGAGAGGGCATCAGCTGCATTATTCAGTACACCCGGCACATGTTTTGCCCTGAACTGTACATTCAATCCCATGCAACGTAATACAATCTCTTTCAACAGCCTCAAGATCCACTTGCAGCGTGCTGCCTGCTGATTAATGCACTTGACCACTGTCATGTTGTCAGACCAAAACACTACTGAGCGGTCCCTAAAATCTTCTGGCCATGCCAACAGAGCCACCCAAATGGGAAATAGCTCCAAGAACCCAATGTTACCTGTTAGGCCACTGGAGTGCCACCACGTCGGCCATACTTGCGCCGACCATCGGTTACCAAAGATGGCGCCAAATCCCACGCTCCCAGCTGAGTCGGTCCACAAACCCAGTTCGTCAGACGATGCTGGGGGGTTGTTCCACGCCACTCGACCGTTGAAGTCCGCCAGGAATGCCAACCAAATGCGCATATCCTGGCGAACCTCTGCCGACAGTCTCGTGCGGTGGTGTCCCTCCTTGAGGCCGGCCGTAGCCTGTGCAATGGAACGTGAGAAGGGGCGAGTCATCGGTATTACTCTCAAGGCAAAGTTAAGCTGGCCCACTGTTTGTTGTAACTGGTGCAGGGTCACTTTTTCTTTGCCCAGGCATTGTATTAAGGAGGCCCTGAACTTGGCCACCTTCTCCATTGGCAGACGGAAGCATCCTCCCACAGAATCGAGCTCAATTCCCAGAAACTCCAGTGAAGTAGATGGTCCAACTGTCTTACCTGGTGCCAATGGGACCCCAAACTCCTGCATGAGAATGCAGAAGTCCTGCAGTGCCTGTGCACATTTCGTAGTGCCTGCCGGCCCTAAGAACAGGAAGTCGTCTAAATAGTGCATCACCTGTCTATGCCCGGTGGCCCCGGTGAACGCCCATTCTAAAAAACAGCTGAACATTTCAAAATAAGCACAAGAAATTGAGCAGCCCATGGGCATGCATTTATCCATGTAATACTTCCCTTGTAACATAAATCCTAGCAAGCGCTGGTCCCGCGGGTGTACCGGGAGCAACCTGAATGCTGATTCGATGTCCGATTTCGCCATCAGAGCACCGGGGCCCAGGTGATTCAGTAAGTCAACGGCATCGTCGAACGATGCGTATCGAACTGAACAGACTTCCGGGTCAATAGCTTCATTCACCGAGGCCCCCTCGGGGCCGACAGATTGTGAATGAGTCTATACTCCCCTGGGTCTTTCTTCGGAACCACTCCTAGAGGTGAACACACGAAATCCGCCACTGGCGGGCATGGAAAAGGTCCTGCTACCCGCCCCAAGCTGACCTCTTTGGTAATTTTCTTGGCTGCCACTGCCGGGTTGTGTTGAACAGATAGCTGATTCTTACAAAAGGGGCTCCCCCGAAAATTCCCCGCCGGGATGTTGAAGCCATATAGGAAACCATTCCTCAAAATCCCGGCGGATACATGATCAGGGTATTTGTTCAGCCAGGGAGTCAAAGCCATGATGTCGATGGGTGAAGATGATTGCTTCCCAAGCCTCACATCAATCCTGCTTGGATCCCCCCTTTCCTCCCCAACTACTGCTCTTGGACCTACAGCTACTTTCCGGTGTGAGGAGTTCCCACAGCCCGCACAAGCATGCCGGAACCTACATGTTCCCTGGGGCCTGTTACAGTTACCTCTGTTGAAACCCCAATAAACCCCGCGCTTGCCCCCATTTCCGCCGGTCTTGGGCTGTGATTCGCCACCGGCGCTTGCTCGAAAGGGCTGCACCGGCCTTTGTTGAACTGTCCCAGGCCCGCTCCCGCCCGGCGAGGACGTACCCGCCGATCCAGGCAAGAGCTGTTTGTGCCATGACACCGTGTCGAGGCAATCCCACGTTAAAGTTACATCAAACTCTTTAGACTTTTGAAAGTGAACATCATAACCTTTCCATTCATTCCCCCCGTACATGTTATAAAAATCCATTATCCTGTTCTGGTAACAAGATAGATCGGGCAACACTTCAGGTTTACGTTCCCCCATTACTGCCGTAAATATAGAGAAGGCCTTCACCCAGTTCGCTATGGTCTTGTCGACCCTAAATTCCGCCATCTTGGCCCGCCATACGCTAGGGTGCCATAAATCTTTCTGGGTATTTGCGTACTCTATCTCACGATGGTCGGTCAACAGTGAAAACATATTAACATATTTGTCCCCCCATATCATTTCCTTCGTGGCCGCCGGGATGTGCTGGGCCAACCTTTCGCGCCTCGAAGGCACTGAACTCTCCCCTACCATTGGCAACGGGTTCTTACCGCGTTCAACCGCCGTGTCTGCTGTCTTTTCTCGGCCAACCGCCGTCACTCCCGGTGCCACCTGTGGGGGAATAGAAGGAACATTCGCCGTCCCGGCTTCTCTTGACTGCCGTAACTGCTCGATTATTAATCTGGCTTCCTCGGCCGGATCCCCGCAGCCACTGCCCCCCCTGTTTTCTTCTTAAGCCAGGGTAAAACTGCCGCTAACTGAAGGGCCAGTTCTGGGGGCATCTGATCATCCTCAACCGGAGTTATTACAACAGGGATTGGTAAACCCACATCTGAACTCGGTACCGGGCTGTCCACCGGTGTGACGGGGCCTGCTGGGGATACCTCCGGGACTGGGCCCTCCCCGGAACCCGCCCTCTTCTTACTACGTTTCCCCCTACCCTCAGGGGCGACTCCCGGCAAGGCCGGTCCTATCACCTTCTTAGGCCGCCCGAGAGGTTGTTCTGGGCTGCTATCTGCTTTTTAACCTCTGCTAAGCCCCGACCGATCGAATCCACTTTACCCAGTTTTTGGTCCATGACCGCCATTCGGTTCGACAAAGTGCGTTGTATCTTCTCCAACTCGGAGCTCTTTCCCGCTTTTTTGCCGGACATGACTTTGTTCACTCCGTTCGACTTGATCGACGAGGTCCTAGATCCTACACACGCCTGATACTGAAAGAGAAACAACAAAGATTACAAGTTCTCAAAATTGCTGCTTGTTCCGTCGAGGGCTCACGAGCAACGGGTGGTGCAGTCTTCCGAGCACTGGAACAAGAGGCCGCTTCATTGGATTCCCGCTCTATTTATCCGTCTGCGGGAGGGTGGGGCCCTCTTCGGGTACGCCCACCTGGGCACGGTCTTCCGGGCGGGTGTCTAGGACAACCCCTTCTGGGCGGGAAGGGCGTGCTCCGGCTACGCCGCTTTGGGCATACCAGCCGAACCACGCCCCCGCCCAAAATGGTTTCCCGGGGGGATCGGGGCACCCATCCATACGTTTGGGGGGACCGAGTGGTCTTCCCTTTCCAATCTCCATTGCGCTCCAGCTATTTGCAGAGGTGTTTCATCAGTCAGTGGAGGCTCCTAAAAAAAGAAAAGACTCCTTAAACCTCCTAAAAGCAAATCCATTTATTGAATTACAAGAGCCTTGAAAGTTAAAATAGGCTCACAATGGGTCGGGGACTGAATAGTGAAAATAGTATTTCCGCATAACCAGTTTGTATTGGCTTCGCCCATATTTTCATGCCAAGACTTTCTGCACCGATCTGTAATATCTATGATCCCTTGATTATTCGTATTACTTGCATTATTGAATTACCAGACTGTCTATGCTTACAACTATTTTTACTACTTGCATTATTGATGTACCTGTTTACTATGCTCCCCCATGTACATACCCCACCCCACCTATACCTACAACTGTGATGTACCTTATGACCTGTTATTCGCCCTCCTGGTGTTATTCTATGCTCTGTAAAGCGCTCTGATATCTGCAAGGATCTTGTTCGCGCTATATAAAACTTTAAAATAAATAAATAAGACTGGCAAAAACATCAGGAAAACAACTAAAATCTAGTATTTTCATCCCTTTAAAATATAGACCTAAACCATCATATATAAGATTAAAATGTGAAAATATATCTCAAGACTTTGTATTGGTACGTGGACTTTTCCTAAATTAGTTTTATGGTTCAAACCTTGTTATTGAGGGTAATCAAGTACACAAGTGTAAAGACCACTATGATAAAGCCCAGGAGGAGCCTTGAGTGTACCCAAGTGTTGTTGCCCAACATATTCAGCCTCCAAAAAAGTCCTTGCTGCTTCCACCAGAGACAACACCAGGCTATGCCCCTCATTTTGAGACATCAGTGTAGCAGTATGCCACACTACAGCCCACAGCCCCCAGCCAATCAACTACTTCTTGATAACCTGTAAGAATCTCCCCCTGAGTCAAACAGTTTTAATCGGGAATGATCAATATGTTTCAGTCAATGCCTCTTGTCTGGTAGCAGGTGCCTGGAGGACCTTCTTACGTTCCAGACACGAACTTAGTATTGCGATGACAACACCCCTGGCTTCAGCCAACTCTGTCGTACTCCTGTTGCACAGTCTGTATGGCTTATGGACAGTGATCTAAGACCATGGATCCCCACGGAAAATGTGTTCCTTCAAAATCCTTTGTATCACAGATTTGAAACTCTAGAGGTATATATTCGATGCGCAAACTCCATCTTCCCTTGGCACGATCTGGGAATCCAAGCAGGTCAATGTGGTACCACATTTTTGCGAAAGACTTTATGTGTTTTCCCACTACCTCCAAAACCTGTCCTAGAAGATTCCATCCTCATCCTCTTTTACAGATCTTGTGGGTCACCTTCTATTTTAGTAATCAATTGATCCATGGACATTAGGGTGGACTGAAGACAAACGAAAATACCTTCAAAATTCACTTGGTAGTCCACATCAGATATTGTAACGTCGCTAGTATCCGCAATTATCCTACGGATGAATTGTCACATTGTTTTCATGTGCCCTTTCTATGCCCACACTCTTGCCCTCTCCCCCCTGAGGATGCAGTGGTGAAATAAAAAAATAAACGTGCTATGGACTCCCTTTCAGCTTTCTCTAGTTTTGGCAGTCCTATTGTAGTGAAACCAAGGCCCAGTGCATCCCGTACTCCTGCAACTCAAAGACACTGGGGGCAGATTTACAAGAAACTGACGCATCTGCAGAGATGAGTCAGATTCCCTCTGCCAGCTTGCGATACCCTTGCACCACCATGGATACGCCGTATTTACAATGTGGCCCACCATGGCGCAAGGATTGACAAATGTGCCAGAAATTCTGACGCTTCTCTTGGGCCAAAAGTCAAGAATGCCTGGGTCGTGTTGCAAGCACGAAGCAACTCTAGCAATTCATGTTGAGGCCTATACTTATTGTACTGTGTCACTCCTTATGCCTGCTTCAAGCACGCGTAAGGTTTTGACACAGTGGTGTCCTAGAAGTGACTCAGTGAAATATTGTAAAATTTCACTGTGTCACTTTTACAAGGCTTTCCTGCATGGGAACGCCCACCCTGCATACATTATACCTGACACAGATATAATGTGACGCAGGGCTTTACAACGTAACGCATCTTCTTGATGCCTCAGGTTGTAAATTGTCTGCATTGTTTATGATGCTTCTGCGTCCCAAAAGGGACGTAACGGCAGCACAGAAGTGTTGAAGGGTGCTTGTAAATCTGCCCCTGGGTCCTCAATGTTCTCGCCTGCCGCAACACTTAGCTGAGATGAGCTCTTAAAGTGGGTGCAGCCAGTTTCCCGCTCGCAAACATGAGTTCAATCTCAGCCCTCTCCCAGGATAAAATATAGGTCTGACCATTGGGCCACCACTTTACACCAAGGGATGTTGCCCAGAACTCCCACTATCCTGTGGGGAGGGGCATGCCGGCGCCATCTTTAGTCGTCACGGCATAGCGGAAGCACGAGCCTCTGTGTTTTGGCAATCAAAGGACAGGACACAATCTTTCATGCTTCCAACCATTTGTCGGAGAAAAAGTGCTTCCTGCACCATCTCTAGGTCCTCACCAACCTCCTACACAGTGGCATTCTTCACCTCGGGCCCAAAACATCAGGGATGCGCCGGACCTTTGAGCACACCCAGCAATGCAGCTGACACTGCCTCAAAATAAGTTTAGAGTGAATTGTGGCAGAAATGCTGTATCATATAAGAATTAATCAAATGAAAACTAAACTGTTATTCAGATAGCAGTTGGCAGCTCGTGATTCTTCAAAAACCACAAAATAAGCACAAATAGCCTTTATGTCGAAAGTGCCTTATTATAGGAGGGATGTTATAAATGTAGATTATTATACATTTGACCATTATAATGAAGCATAGTGCAAACATTTCATACAAAACTCACCAGTCTGTTTAGAGCAAATGTAAATGTAAGGAGAGAACAATTTAATCAGAAAATATAGTCAGGAAAATGAAGTGAAAAATATTTTACAGCCCTACTTGAAAGATAAGTTACTATTTGCACTTTCGGAAATGTATTCAAGCAATAGAATAGCCTGGCATGATGTCAGATCTGTGTCAAAAATAGTACCACTTCACTAGGTACCAATAAGTAAATTAAACATGCCAATTGGGGGATAAGCCAATGTTACCTTGTTTTAAGGAGTAAGCCCATGCACTGCTTAGCAGTGGTAGAGTTCACCGAGTCCTAACGCCAACAAAAACGGGTTAAGGAAAATATGGAGGAGTGAGGCAAAATGTTTACTGGGAAGACCACTGTAACGCTACCAGGTCTAACATGTCCCCCACCCCAGCTGCAATAATCTCTTGGGAGTTCTCATCACCAAGGTGGAAGAACCTGGATACACCATCAGCATTGGCGTGGTCTCACTCAGGATGGTGTTCCACCGTTAAGCCCATTCTCTGTAGGGAGATGTAACACCTCAAAAGTTTGGGATTTTCACCACTCATCTCATTGGCATGAGCCATCTGAGGGGTCTGTGGTCTGTCTGAACCCGGAAGTGAGTTCCAAACAGGTATGGTCTCAGCTTCTTCAGTGCCAGATCCCAGCAAAGGCCTCCGTTTCAATAGCACTCCACTTCTACTCCTGGAGAAGTAACCCCCTACTAATGAAGGCTATGGATTGGTCTAGGCCCTCCTCATTGTGCTACTGCAGCCCCTATGCCATGCTCTGAAGCATCTGTCTGCATAAAGAACTCCTCAAAAAAGTTGGAAGCCTTGAGTACAGGTGCTCTACACATGGCTTTCTTAAAGGTGTTAAAGGTTATCTGGCACGCCCCTGTCCAGATCACCTTTTTTTGCTGCTTCTTATAAGTCAGCTCGGTTAAGGGGGCAACAATGATGCCATACCCCTTAAAAAAAACTCCTATAGTATCCTGTGAGGCCCAGGACGGACCTCATCTCAGTCTGAGTTTCTGGAGGGTTGCCAGGGCAGGATAGTCTCCTTTCCCCTGCCCACCATGTGGCCAGATACACCAGGGAACCCTACCCTATCTGGCACCTGGCCTTGATAGTCAGGCCCACCTGCTGCAGGGGCTGAAGCACTTCATGGAAGAGACAGAGTAGGGGAGGGGTTAGCACACTCTACTGGCCCATCGTGCTCCCGTGCAGATTGGGGTCAGGGAGAGGTTCACTCTTTTCTTCCACTCCTTCATCTGTCAGCGGCAGCATGTTCACTTCAGACCTCTCAAAGTGGGTTTGAGGCAGTTTATGTGGAGCACCCTTAAGGGGTTTCTAGTGGTCTTGACTACCACCAGGTAAATCGACTCCCCCTTTAGCTCCTTCACCTCGCATGAGTCTGTCCAACGGTCCTGGAGAGCTCTGGGCCCCACAGGCACCTTAACCTACACCTTCTGGTCGGGCTGAAACACTACCAGAGAGGACTTCTGGCCATACCAGAGCATCATCACTTCTTGACTGGCCTCATGATTGTCCTTCGCCTTTTTCCAGAAGTGTTGTATATGGTTGTGCAGTGCCAGCATGTAAATAACTACATCCTCGGAGGGTTTCCTGAGAGCTTGATCTCTCCTCTCTCACACAAGGCTGAGAGATCCCCTAATAGGGTGTGCATAGGCGAGCTTTAATGGGCTAAGCTCAAGCCCCTTCTGTGGCATTCCCTGTAGGCAAACAGTAGGCATGGTAGGAGGATGTCCCACTTATGCCTCATGGTCTCATGTAGGCCCATTATCATGCCTTTAAGGGTCTTGTTGAATCCCTCCACAAGCCCGTTTGTTTGAGAGTGATAAGGCGTGAAGAATTTGTAAGTCACTCCACACTCATCCCACATGGACTTCATGTATGCTGATATGAGATTAGTGTTTCTGTCAGTGGGAACCCAACAAAGGTAAAAATCCCAATGAGGTCCCTAGCCACCTCAGGGACCTCAGAGAAATGGACTCTGGGTAGTGGGTGACATTTTACACCAAGACCAGGATGAATAGGTTGCCTAAAGCTATCTTGGGATCCAGGGATCCAACAATGTCGATGCACACCCTCTCAAGGGAGTGGCAATGGCAGGTAAGGTGGTCAAGGGATCATTAAACTTTTTCCCTGATTTCCCACTAGCCTAGCAGATGGGACAGGACCCAAAGAATGCATCTGAGGCCGTCTTCATCCTGGGCCAATTGAAGTCGGGTAATAGCCTGGTGAAGGTCTTGTGTTTCCCCAGATGTCCTGCCTGGAAGATATTGTGACTCAAATCCAGTAGGAAAGTCCATTAACACTGAGGGACCACCAGCACACTGGCTGCCCCAGGTCAGAATCTTAAGCTCACTGTAAACTAGGGCATTCTCCTAATAGACAAGGTGCTCTCCATGGTTATCACCTGCTGCCTGGGCCCCAGATTGTCTCTCTCAAAAAACAGGAGCCTAGGGGGAAACAGAAGCAGGCCGCCCCCCACTCAAATATCTCTCATACAACAATGGCCTGCTCCTGAACAGCTCAAAGGCTAAAAAAGGAAGAATTTACTCTTGTGGTAGAGGGAGTATCTACCTTCTATCCACAGTAATGCACACCGTTGCAATTTTCAGTCTGGCAATGTTGCCGAGACGTGTGTTTGTATATTGGTACCACCACAAAGCTACATATATGTCCTCCCTTCCATACGTGAAAAAAAGGGGAGGGGAGGTTGACAGTGCCTCACGGAAGCAACACCAAGGAGAGGATTGTATCAGACTGGTACTCGCCTGATTTCTCACTTCTCATCATCAGCTACTGTCAACCTTAAAGAAATGAGAGAAAAACAAACATAAAGAAAGTGCATATAGGTCAAGCAACCGTGAGGTGTTGTGAGTGCTGAGACCCGGTGTGATATATCCGTGCCCAATTAAGTGAAAAAACAACAAACATGCCAATATAAAAAGAGTTAGACTAACTGGCAACTCATGACTTTATTCTGTGCTGTTAGCTCACTCTGATTAAAAGTCAACCGACATGTTTCATCACTTTGCCTTACAGTGATTTCTTCAGGGTTTCTTGGTGGGTCAGCGTTTAACATGCACCTTTCATAGTCCTCCCTTATTGTACCAGGTGGCCTTCTGTGGTGAGCCTACCCGGCCCCCGTGGAAGACTGCTTCACGTGTATCGTTCCCTGTCTCTGTACTGGGACGCTTTGAACCGCCAAAAGGTCGGTGTCGCGTACGCGTGCAGGTGTGGTCTCGGCTCACCCCAGATTGTCTCCTCAAGTCCTCTAGACCGGGGCAGTCCTTCTGTGCTTTGCAGAACTTCTGCCTGGTGGGTCCACCCTCAACTAAAACATCTGGCAAGCGCAGGAAGGTCTCGTAGGGTGGCAACATCCTCCCTGGTAGGCTCAGGAGCATCCTCCTCAGGTGCCCCATCAACCTGGACCACAGGAACTTCAGGGCTGGTTTCATTTTACCTATTCAGGAACTCCTAGCATCTCCAAGTGTGATCTGAGCTCCACCTCTTTTCAGATAGTGTGCTCTAGAGCATCGTCCAACAGACAATCTACAGGCATGGCAGGGAACACAGTCACTTTAGAGAACCTAAGACCCCCCTCCCCACTCAAAGGGAACCAGAGACACCGGTCAGTGACTCTTGTGGTTGTATGTGACTATGACTTGGTGACATGTATTAGGGAGGACCTGCTCTAAGGACACCAGCGATGTCTCACTGTAGTGATGCTGACTCCTGTGTCCCTCTGAACCACCACTCGTTGCCCATTGAGGTTGACCTATTACATGCATGTACTTAGAACTATTAGAAGGCATTTGGGCTTTTGGCACACACAAAAGGTGATGGAAGAAATGCTTGTTATTTGTATAACCCCTGGCAATCGATCGAGGTAGCTTGGGCTAGCATCCCAAACCCAACTTTCTTTTGCTCACCATGCCCCCTCAGATTAGGCCCAGTCATATGCCAATCAGTCTTGACCCTGTGCCTCATGGGAGCAGTCCAGCCTGAACTGCCAGGCCAGGTCCACCCTGAACTGGAACACTAGCAACCCAGGCCCACTTTCACCCCCAAGATGGGGCTTCCAATGCGAAGTCCTGCATCCAGGATGTGCCGCACACCAGCTGGTTTCAAAGAAGCCGCGGGGCTTGCGATGTGTAGTCCTGCGTCATGCTCCAGGATGCCGCCACAAGAGGCTTGAGATGCGAGAGCCTGTGTCGGGGATGCATCACACAGTGGTGGTTCCAATTAGACTGTGGGCTACGTGGGCGATGGGAAGTCCTTGCGTTGAGAGAGTCGTGTGCAAGAGAAGTAATGTGTCAGTTCTGCTCAGGGTTGTTCTGCACAGCTGATGAGATGCGTCACTTCTGCTAGATCAACAGATGGGTTGGCAGAGCACCTTCAGACTCACTTCCTAGGGTCCAGGGCTGGGATGGCGCCATGTGGCAGGGTAGGACTTACAGTTGTAGAGTCCAGGTGATGATTACTAAAGTCTAGCCCTTGGAGCAACTCTGGTGGTCCTGAATACAATTTGCAGGAGCAGTCCTTATCACCCAGGTAAGAGAAGGGCAAAGCAGCAGGTGAGCAAAGCAGCAGTCCTTTAGGGCAGCAGTCTAGAAGAGTGGCTGTCATTTCAGCAGCCCTGCAGTCCTTCTTCCTGGCAGAGTCTTCCATAGGTCCAGACGTGTACTGGAGAATTGGTGTCTGCGGTCCAATATTTATACCTGGTGCCTTTTTTTAAGTGGGAGTAACGCCTAGAGGATTCTTTTTGTAGTGCTTAGGTTTCTTGCCTCCCCTGCCCTTCTCCAGACTAACTCCATGAGGTTTGCAAACCTTTGTGTGGAGGCAGGAGACAGCATTTTCAGGTGTAAGTGGTGCTGTGCCCAGCTTTGCCTCCCCATCCTGCCGGCGATGGTAAATCCAGGCACACCTAAGCTTTCTATTGTGTGTGGCTGTCTGGGGGTAATTCACAGCTAACAGCCAACTACAACCAGCCATGTGACCCAGAAACAGGCTGCATCATTAAAAGCCTATGGCAGGAAAATGCCAACTTCTTAAAAGTGGCATTTTCAAAATTGTAATTCAAAATCCAAGTTTACCATAAAACAGGATTTTTGTTACAATTTCAAAGACACCAAAATGAGCTGTCCTCCTGTTCCCATTTGGAAGTTATCCTTACTAAGTGTAATAAGGCAACCCCAATGTTATCCCATGGGAGAAGTAGGCCTTGCATAGTGAAAAACAAGTTTTGGAGTTTTCCAATATCAGGACATGTAAAACTTAAAAGTACATGTCATTTGTTTCAAATACATCACACCTTGCCTTGTGGGCTATTTAGGGCCTAACCTAGGGTTGACTTATATGCATTAAAAAGGAAGCTTTACGCATAGCAAAAGGTTGATTTTCACAGGTCGAAATGGCAGTTTAAAACTGCACATACATGTTGCAATGGCATGGTTGAGGCTAGTTTTAAAGGGCTACTCAAGTGGGTGGCACAATCAGTGCTGAAGGCCTATTAGTAGCATTTAGCTTACAGGCCCTGGGTACATGAAGTACAACTTCACTAGGGACTTAGAAGTAAGTTAAATATGCCAATTGAGGGATAAGCCAATGATAGCATGTTTTAAGGAGTGAGTGCATGCACTTTAGCACTGGTTAGCAGTTGTAAAGTGCACAGAGTCTTAAGGTCACCGAAAACATGATCAGAAAATATGATGGAATGAGGCAAAAAGTTTGGGGAAAGACCACCCTAAGGCAGACAGGTCTAACAAAAACATTACCAAGACCACACATTTTAATTTTCAAAAATGTTCTCTTTACAAGTAAGCCTAAGAGAAAGGTGATGTGGTCCAGTTTTTTTGTTCCAATCCAACCAATGAAATCCCATCATTTTTCTTTTACTGAGCCCTCTATATTGTAGTCTGAGTAACAGATAACGATTTTTTATAATTATATTTACAGCACCTCATCTGTGTTCTCTGAAGTGAGTTTAATTGAATCCACCTCAAGCTTTTTCCATTTCGAGAAATCATGGTTGTTTTTGTTGCAGTGCTAGTTAAGTTTCAGATCCATGCAAGAGCTTTAGAATAACCAATGATTATGTAAATGATTTCCATTTAGATGTATTGTATTTAAAAGAGGATATGAGCATATCATGAAAATCTGGCCTGGACATAGTCCTTCTGGACCTTAGTTGGACACCCCTTCTAGAGCTTCTTTCGTGACATTTTTTCAGATGACCAAATCTCACTTTGTGAGAGTTTTTTTGCTTTTATTTGTTTGCTTTTGTTTTCTCTTATGTGATTTGGCTTTTTGTTACTTTTAATCAGGCTTGCTATCAATTTGAGATACCAAATGAAGAGTTAGTTGTCTCTCCCATCATGTGATTCGTTGAATCCCTCTTAATGGTGATGTTGATTGATATTAAGTTCCTTGTTTGCGTTGTCCAAAAGATTATGCACCTTGCACTTTACGGCTTAGGGCCTAATGGACGGATGATGGATGCGGGTGTCCTTTCGCAATAATGGGGCACTTCTACGCTGCTGCTAAATCGCGCTCAGCCTCTTCTGTGTGCTGAACATTATATATCTGACCACATCATTTTGAATCACTTTACATCTGCAAGGATCTGTGCTCTTTATCTTTTCATGAAGAATTCATTATGTGTGCTGTGCACTGTTTGTGTTTTATGGAAGCAATCATAAGCAATGCACTTGATTGACTGAATGATTGAAGTGCAATACAGACTGTAAGTGCTGGACTTCTCTCTGCAGCTTTTGTGATCAATCAAGCAGGGTCCATCTGTCACCATCAGAATGGGAAACGGCCTTTACAACGCAGGCTGAGCCACACGCGGACCATTTTTCCGCAATCAGAACCATGCTTCCCGAAACCACGCACACGCGTTGTTTTGGCAGCGTGTGGTATAGTGTTGTAATATAAAACCAGATCTTTGGACTGGGTTGAGTGTGTGACATTGATCCACATTCGGTCCATCACCTGTTGTGTTTGCGTAATATAAAACAAAGCACAATTAAGTATAATCTTCATAAAGAAGTTTAACAGTCAGAGAAACCCCAAACGATCCCTGCCAGACGCAGCTGGACCAACTGTCACAGATCCCCACCCGAGGTCATCAATGTGGAACCCTCAGTACATCACAGAGGAGCGTCAACACAGTCTGGCTGGAAAAGCCCTATTACAATATAACACATCTCCCCATCTTACATTAAAACAAAAACACACAGTGATGTAATAAAATAAAATAGAAAGATAAATGAGTCTAACGATAAAAAAATAAAAATAAAATGGAATAAAAAGAAATTGAAACAAGGATGACTCAAAGAAGTCTAATTAGACAAAATGCGTACAAGCACTTAGGCAACATAGTCACTCCAATAGGCCGGAGCTCTTCTTTTCCCCGCCTCCCTCAAAACACGAGATGAGTCCCTCAACCCATCTCCTTCCCTTCCATCAATAACTTCCCCATCAGACCCCGAAATTGCTAGAGTCATGTCGCAAGCACAACGTAACTTCAGCAATGCTCAGAAATGCCTATTCCTGTTGTGCGGTACAAAAGGGGGTGGTGATGGACGGAGCATCTGAATCAATCAAACACTCACACCCAGTCAAAAGATCTGGGTTTAATCCATCACTGTTCTTTAGCCCACTCTGCCACCCCAGTTCAGACATGGCTATATGCAAATCAGTCTGACCCTGTGCCTCATGGGAACAGTCCAGCCTGAACTGCCAAGCCATGTCTTCCCTGGACCGGAAACAAGCTTCCGAGGACCAGTTTCTGGCATTCCAGCCGTCTTCAGCCCAGCTTGCCTGAATCCAGTGGCAAAGTGAGCAAGGGACTCACGTCTGAGCATACCCTGCCACACTTATGGCGGTCAACAGCCGTACAAAAGGGGGTGGTGATGGACGGAGCATCTGAATCTATCAAACACGCACACCCAGTCAAAAGATCTGGGTTTAATCCATCACCGTTCTTTAGCCCACTCTGCCACCCCAGTTCAGACATGGCTATATGCAAATCAGTCTGACCCTGTGCCTCATGGGAACAGTCCAGCCCGAACAGCCAAGCCATGTCTTCCCTGGACCGGAAACAAGTTTCAGAGGACCGGTTTCTGGCATTCCAGCCATCTTCAGCCCGGCTTGCTTGCATCCAGTGGCAAAGTGAGCAAGGGACTCACGTCTCAGCATACCCTGCCACACTTATGGCGGCCAAAAGCCGTACAAAAAGGGGTGGTGATGGACAGAGCATCTGAATCAATCAAACACTCACACCCAGTCAAAAGATCTGGGTTTAATCCATCACCGTTCTTTAGCCCACTCTGCCACCCCAGTTCAGACATGGCTATATGCAAATCAGTCTGACCCTGTGCCTCATGGGAACAGTCCAGCCTGAACTGCCAAGCCATGTCTTTCCTGGACCGGAAACAAGCTTACGAGGACCGGTTTCTGTCATTCCAGCCGTCTTCAGGCCGGCTTGCTTGAATCCAGTGGCAAAGTGAGCAAGGGACTCACGTCTGAGCATACCCTGCCACACTTATGGCGGCCAAAAGCGGTACAAAAGGGGGTGGTGATGGACGGAGCATCTGAATCTATCAAACACGCACACCCAGTCAAAAGATCTGGGTTTAATCCATCACCGTTCCTTAGCCCACTCTGCCACCCCAGTTCAGACATGGCTATATGCAAATCAGTCTGACCCTGTGCCTCATGGGAACAGTCCAGCCCGAACAGCCAAGCCATGTCTTCCCTGGACCGGAAACAAGTTTCAGAGGACCGGTTTCTGGCATTCCAGCCATCTTCAGCCCGGCTTGCTTGCATCCAGTGGCAAAGTGAGCAAGGGACTCACGTCTGAGCATACCCTGCCACACTTATGGCGGCCAAAAGCGGTACAAAAGGGGGTGGTGATGGACGGAGCATCTGAATCAATCAAACACTCACAGCCAGTCAAACGATCTGGGTTTAATCCATCACCGTTCTTTAGCACACTCTGCCACCCCAGTTCATACATGGCTATATGCAAATCAGTCTGACCCTGTGCCTCATGGGAACAGTCCAGCCCGAACTGCCAAGCCATGTCTTCCCTGGACCGGAAACAAGCTTCCGAGGACCGGTTTCTGGCATTCCAGCCGTCTTCAGCCCGGCTTGCTTGAATCCAGTGGCAAAGTGAGCAAGGGACTCACGTCTGAGCATACCCTGCCACACTTATAGCGGCCAAAAGCCGTACAAAAGGGGGTGGTGATGGACGGAGCATCTGAATCAATCAAACACTCACACCTAGTCAAAAGATCTGGGTTTAATCCATCACCGTTCCTTAGCCCACTCTGCCACCCCAGTTCAGACATGGCTATATGCAAATCAGTCTGACCCTGTGCCTCATGGGAACAGTCCAGCCCGAACTGCCAAGCCATGTCTTCCCTGGACCGGAAACAAGCTTCCGAGGACCGGTTTCTGGCATTCCAGCCGTCTTCAGCCCAGCTTGCTTGAATCCAGTGGCAAAGTGAGCAAGGGACTCACGTCTGAGCATACCCTGCCACACTTATGGCGGCCAAAAGCGGTACAAAAGGGGGTGGTGATGGACGGAGCATCTGAATCAATCAAACACTCACACCCAGTCAAAAGATCTGGGTTTAATCCATCACCGTTCTTTAGCCCACTCTGCCACCCCAGTTCAGACATGGCTATATGCAAATCAGTCTGACCCTGTGCCTCATGGGAACAGTCCAGCCCGAACTGCCAAGCCATGTCTTCCCTGGACCGGAAACAAGCTCCCGAGGACCGGTTTCTGGCATTCCAACCGTCTTCAGCCTGGCTTGCTTGAATCCAGTGGCAACGTGAGCAAGGGACTCACCTCTGAGCATACCCTGCCACACTTATGGCGGCCAAAAGCGGTACAAAAGGAGGTGGTGATGGACGGAGCATCTGAATCAATCAAACACTCACACCCAGTCAAAAGATCTGGGTATAATTCATCACCGTTCTTTAGCCCACTCTGCCACCCCAGTTCAGACACGGCTATATGCAAATCAGTCTGATCCTGTGCCTCATGGGAACAGTCCAGCCCGAACTGCCAAGCCATGTCTTCCCTGGACCGGAAACAAGCTTCCGTGGACCTTTTTCTGGCATTCCAGCCGTCTTCAGCCTGGCTTGCTTGAATCCAGTGGCAATATGAGCAAGGGACTCACGTCTGAGCATACCCTGCCACACTTATGGTGGCCAAAAGCAGTACAAAAGGGGGTGGTGATGGACGGAGCATCTGAATCAATCAAACACTCACACACAGTCAAAAGATCTGGGTTTAATCCATCACCGTTCTTTAGCCCACTTTGCCACCCCAGTTCAGACATGGCTATATGCAAATCAGTCTGACCCTGTGCCTCATAGGAACAGTCCAGCCCGAACTGCCAAGCCATGTCTTCCCTGGACCGGAAACAAGCTTCCGAGGACCGGTTTCTGGCATTCCAGCCGTCTTCAGCCCGGCTTGCTTGAATCCAGTGGCAAAGTGAGCAAGGGACGCACGTCTGAGCATACCCTGCCACACTTATGGCGGCCAAAAGCGGTACAAAAGTGGGTGGTGATGGACTGAGCATCTGAATCAATCAAACACTCACACCCAGTCAAAAGATCTGGGTTTAAGCTATCACCGTTCTTTAGCCCACTCTGCCACCCCAGTTCAGACATGGCCATATGCAAATCAGTCTGACCCTGTGCCTCATGGGAACAGTCCAGCCCGAACTGCCAAGCCATGTCTTCCCTAGACCGGAAACAAGCTTCCGAGGACCGGTTTCTTGCATTCCAGACTTCTTCAGCCCGGCTTGCTTGAATCCAGTGGCAAAGTGAGCAAGGGACTCACGTCTGAGCATACCCTGCCACACTTATGGCGGCCAAAAGCGGCACAAAAGTGGGTGGTGATGGACGGAGCATCTGAATCAATCAAACACTCACCCCCAGTCAAAAGATCTAGGTTTAATCCATCACCGTTCTTTAGCCCACTCTACCACCCCAGTTCAGACATGGCTATATGCAAATCAGTCTGACCCTGTGCCTCATGGGATCAGTCCAGCCCAAACTGCCAAGCCATGTCTTCCTGTTGTGCTGCGTCACTCCTTGCGACTGCTTCAAGCAGGCGTATGGTTTTGACGCAGTGGCGTTGTAGAAGTGACGCAGTGAAATCTTGTAGATTTCACTGCGTCACTTTTACGAGGCTTTCTTGCGTCGGAACTCCCACCTTGCATACATTATACCTGACGCAGGGCTTTACAACGTGACGCATCTCCCTGGATGCGTCAAGTTGTAAATGTGTCACAAGGTGGCGCATTGTTTATGATGTCGCTTGCATAAGTGATGCAACGATGGCATAAAAGTGTCGCAAGGGGCTTGTAAATCTTCCCCAGAAGGGCCAAGTACAACAGAGGTTAGGAGATCAAAAAAGCAGAGACAGGGAGTGCAAAGTACAACAGAGGTGCGGAGATCAAAAAACCAGTGACAGGGAGAGCAAAGCAATGACAGGGAGAGCAAAGCAAAAACAGGGAGAGCAGGAGCCAGTTTCATCTCTAGTTCCTCTTGTCAACTAATTTTTATTCTCCTTCAATTTGTACATTTGGAAAGTTCATTTCAACTCAATTTTGCAATTTTTTTTTAACATATGTATTTCTTTGTCGTCTCTCATCATTATGTCTGTGCCAGTTGTCAGGTTTTAAAAACATAAGACCAGCTCACCAGCTCACCATCCTAGAAAGAGAGAGAGAAAGATACCAAGAATGAGGGGACTTGGAGAAGAGAAGTTAGCTTCAGCCGAAGTAAAAAAAAATATTTTGTGGATGCTCAGCCTTCCACGGAGTGGAAAAAAAAACTCTGTGGAATTCCGCTCTACTCCCCTCCACCTACAATAAATTTAAAAAGTAGGAAATAAACACTTACCTGCTCTGGCATCTCCGGGCTGCCCTCCTCGCCGCGGTCTCCTCCTCACCATTCGCTATCCTCGCCAGTCGCAAATCCCTATGTTGTACATCTTGCAAAGACTGTGCTTGCGGCTGCCCCTGCCAACATGCATCCGGCATTGCGACGGTGTCTCTGCTTGCATGCCCATATCTGGTGACTGGCATTACTGAGCAATGCATCTGCATTCTCAGACACCTTGTAAATAAGCCCCATAGAGGTTAAGTGAATTGCTTACATTTATTTTGGAGACTTTTTCTTTCCTGCAATTGGGTTCTTTTTTCTTATCTATGGGGTTTTCCTAACTGGCCTGCCTGGAAGGTGACAGAAAAGAAAACCCACAGCCTCAGAGATATTGAACAAAATATACACAGGAGGCTTAAGCAGGAGAAAAGAATATTTTATTACTGTTTAGGCTGTAACTTACCTGATACCATGGGGCATATTTACTAAGATCTGCAGGGTAGCAGGAGACGCTGCCTTGTTGCATTGCGTGAAAGGGAGAGAGCTCAACTGCGCATTATTTACAAGGATATGGTGCACTTCAGCTCTCCCCTAGCACTGGTGCCTTATGTGCAGCCTAGCACCATCACACGCTTGTACCATTGCACAAGGGGGCCTGCATTACGGAGAGGATTGTTTTTGTGCAGGAAAACAAGTAATCCTTAAAGACATATTCCTCTTTCTGTGGATGCTGCAGAATTTAGCCCATATGGAAATAGGAACTAACAAAGAGAAATGAAGATATTTCTCCTTGTTACGCCTCGGTTAGCAAGACACACCATTGTGACACATATCCAGGGTTACAAGTCTTTGTAAATCTAGGTTTGTGACAAAAATCATGGGTGGATGCACGTGAACGCCTATTCTCCATCAATGTAACACCTACCTGACAAAAGTAACGCAAAGCCACGCAAATTGACTTTGTGTAGTTTAGTAAATGCCAGAATGAATTTTGAGTCGTCGTTGCACCACAAAGTGGCCCAACCCCAATGTAAAATCTTGGTGATCCTGGGCTCTTGTTCTCTGCTTTCTGAAGGGCACGCTGGGTGGAAGAAGGTGTTGTTTCCTGAAAGAAAAAAGACAAGAACAATCAGTAGAGTCTGAGGACTTAATTGTATTATTAACACAAGAAGCCACAGAAAGTTTTATAATTATTATCAATCAGCAAAATTTGTATAGCGCGCTACTCACCCGGAGGGGTCTCAAGGCACTGGGGGGAGGGGATCATTACTGCTCGAAAAGCCAGGTCTTGAGTTGTTTCCTGAAGGAGAGGTGGTCCTGGGTCAGTCGTACTGCCTCCCACACTGATAAATACGTGTCCTCTCTCGTGGTGAGGCTACCGCGGTAGCCTAGACAGCATCCTTCCAAAGCTTGCTCTTTGATGACCTGCAGACTTTGGCGAAGTAGTTATATTTTCCACAGGCAGAACATATCTTTCCTTTTGTGGGGTACTCTCCCAGCATGTGAGGAGGTTCTCCACAATATACGCAGTCTTTGTGCTTTTCTGGAGGCTGCTGGACTATGGCGTGGTTGGACGACATTAACTGGTTCAAGTTTAATTGGCCGGTGAAGGGCAGCTTCCATATGAGACACTTTCGCTTTGGACAGCTCTTGCGACCTCCCGATTGTCAGGGTGCCCTGGAGTGATTTCCCCGATTCTTGGAAAATCACCTCTCTCAGTTTTGACGAGGAGCTCCCTTGTATTACCTGACCTCGTATTTCTTCCTGTTCATCATGGAAGCTACAGGTGTTTGCTAGCTCTTTGAGGAGACAGTGGAAGGTGTCTATTGATTCTTCTTGTTCCTGGCGTGCCTGACAGAACACAAAACATGCATAATCCTTATTCGTCATCAGCTCGAAATGTGCGTTGAAAGCCGTGAGTAACGTTGCTTCGACTGAAGTCTTGTATACCTGGTGAATGTCTTTTCCTCCTCGGTGTAAGAGGAGAGCCCTGCAACGTTCAATAGTAATGTTGATCCTCACAAATTAGAATTGAAGGCGCTCTACCCACTCCTTCCATTTCTGAGCTAGTGCGGATGGTGCACCGCCTACAATAAAGGACTCTATGGCCGGTATAGAGGCCATTGTGCTGTGTGATCCTGAGATCGCACAGGCACATTTTGCTGTGTCTATGGTAAGCCCGGGCGTAGCAGGCAGAGTTGCTCTACGCGAAGCTCTGCGGAGTTGGTCAAAAACTCTGTGGAGCTCCGCTACGCGATCCCACCCACCCGCAATAAATATTTTCTAAATACAATTTACAATTAAAGTAAAATAAAACCTCACTTACCTCATCGCTGCGTCACGGGCTGTCCTTCTCCTCCTCACCATAATCCCGTAAGTCATGGTAGGACTGCGTATGCACGAGCATGTGCAGTTCTACCATGAGGAACAGCGGCGGTTTCTACATGGGGACGTTTGGGCGCCGCCCCCCCTGATTTCTCGCCGTGCGAGAAGAAGGCAGAAACAAATGGTAGTTATTTATTTATAACTACCATTTGTTTCTGCCTGCCCTTCTCGCACGGCGAGAAATCAGCGAACTTCCTGGTTACTAACTCGAGCCTCAGGGCAGGGGGGAGTGGCTTGGGGGAGTGGCTTGCCCAATGTTGTGAATACGGACTGTTTGGACAGCCTAAGAGGCTGTCCAAACAGACAGTATTAGCAACAGTGGGCAAGCCGCTCCCCCAAGCCTCCTCCCATTCTCCGTTCTGCAGGATGCAGACTCGGAGAAATTACGTATTCAGGGCAGCCGGCCGAACCAATCAGCGCCGGCTGCCATGGAGGGGAGGGAGTTTGCCTGCAGGCTTCAGTGAGGAGAGCGGCGGCATTCAAATGCAGGACGGCGGGAGCAGTCTCGGGACTCGAGTCGGGAAGCCAAGGTAAGTTTTTTATATTTAAATTCATTTTAAATTTAACCTTAATGTCAGACAAACTTTGCAAAATGTCTTTGGCTTTGCTTTAGCCGGCCAGCACAGGTTGTGTGTATCTAGTGCCGTCGAGGTGTGTGGGGTGACATAATATAATAAGGCGCCAACTTGATGCCAGGTTTGTGTGCTTAGCCTGACCTGAGTGGAGAGGTGTGTGCGGGCGTTGGTGAGACTGGCAGTAATCACTGTGAGGGAAGGGCAGTACGGGCCTCTGTGGGGCTGGCTGTGGGGCAGGAGGGGATATGAAGGGCTGCGTGGGCAGTGCTTAATTTATAAAAACAAAAATAAGTTGCAAGCACTCGTCAGTAGGCCACTGCAGCTAGCTTCACCCGTTTGCCCCTGGCAGCATTGCCAATGGCACTATCAGCACAGCTACAAGTGTCCCCCCTCCGTATGTTAACTGGAAAGTGCAACCACCGCACTTTGTGAAGACTACACACTATGCACAACCACGGTGCATTATATTTTAGCCTTGAAATTTGATTTCTCAGTGCCAATCTCGTTCTCATATGACAATAACTGAAATAACATCAGTTTGTGTGTTCTGTCAAAGCATCTGGTATAGGGAGATGAGGTGCCCTCTGCAGTGAGAACACAAAATAATAAAACATAATTAAAAACGAATCACCCCCGCTCGTTGTAGTCATATTTACATGGTGCAAAATGAAAACACTGCAGTGCGGTGCCAGTTTTGCTGCCTATAAAAAATAAAGGGGTTTTTGTGCCCTATCAATAAGTGTACAAAGTTAAATTCAGCACATCTTTTCCCACTTTGCAGCAAACTTTGAAATATCGTCGGGGCAGCTTGTGGGGATTAGTGTGATAGGCCTGAATCCAAATTTGTAAAAAAACAAACTAAAAAACGAAATATTTACGTTGAAATACGTAGTCTTCAAACAAGGTGGACCATGGACTCTTTTCAAACAAATTTCTAAACTGCAGGTACAGCGCGCGTACTGGCAAGACTATTTTAACAGCACTTTATTGTGAGCATAAATCCCAGTCTTCTGCACTCCAACTATGCTCCCACACAACAGCCGAAATTAGAACATTGTTGGCACACTCTTGGTGTATACGCTTGCTCGCCACAGTGCAGTACGGGAATTGTTTTACGCCCTACCACTTTCAAATGTCACCAGCCGCCACTGATGAGGAATGTCTGATGTAGGGTATTACGGCGAGGAGGAGGAGGAGGGCAGCCCGGGACGCTGCGATAAGGTAAGTGCGGTTTTATATTACTTTAATTGTACATTGTATTTAAAAAATATTTATTGCGGGGGGGGGGGGCGGGAGGCTGCGGAGCTCAACTCTGCTCCGCTGCAGCATCAGAAGTTTTGCAGGAACTTTGCGTTCTCTGCGGAACGCAAAGTATGCAAAATTCCATAAACTCCACCAGCGGAGCGTAGTTCAGTGCCCAGGGTTACTCTGTAAAGGGGGTGGTGATGAACAGAGTGTCTGAATTAAGCAGACCACTCTTACCCAGTCCAAAGATCAGGGCTTGATCCATCACCGTTATTTATCTCACTGCCCCATCCCAGCTCAGAACCTGGCTATATGCAAATCAGTCTGTCCCTGGCCCAGTGCATCATGGGAACAGGGCAGACTAAACTACCAAGCCAATTCTTCACCAGAAAGGAGACAAGCTACCGGGGACCTGTTTCTGGCATTTCAGCCGTCTTCGGCCCGGCTTGCTTGAATCCTGATGGTGCAGTGAGAAAGGGACTCATGTCTGAGTATACCCTGCCACACCTATAGTGGCCAAAAACGATTCAGAATAGGGGGTGGTGATGAACAGAGTGTCTGAATTAAGCAGACCACTCTTACCCAGTCCAAAGATCAGGGCTTGATCCATCACCGTTATTTATCTCACTGCACCATCCCAGCTCAGAACCTGGCTATATGCAAATCAGTCTGTCCCTGGCCCAGTGCATCATGGGAACAGGGCAGACTAAACTACCAAGCCAATTCTTCACCAGAAAGGAGACAAGCTACCGGGGACCGGTTTCTGGCATTTCAGCCTTCTTCGGCCCGGCTTGCTTGAATCCTGATGGTGCAGTGAGAAAGGGACTCATGTCTGAGTATACCCTGCCACACCTATAGTGGCCAAAAACGATTCAGAAAAGGGGGTGGTGATGAACAGAGTGTCTGAATTAAGCAGACCACTCTTACCCAGTCCAAAGATCAGGGCTTGATCCATCACCGTTATTTATCTCACTGCACCATCCCAGCTCAGAACCTGGCTATATTCAAATCAGTGTGACCCTGGCCCAGTGCATCATGGGAACAGGGCAGACTAAACTACCAAGCCAGTTCATCACCACCCCCTTTTCTGAATCAGGGTTACTCTGTGGCGCCTAGTGGCATGAGCGCTGAGAGTCACAAGAGGTGGTGTGGCACAGACACCTGTCCAAGGGCCTCCTCGCCCTGGGGATGCTTAAAACTGGACCACCAGCTACTCCGGAGGCATGGGATGGGCAATGCAGAGGCCTGATTTCCTTGGCTGGGGCCCCTTCAGACCCCCCAGGATATAGCGGCATGGATTGGCAAATTTGGCGGCACAAAAATGGAAATTTAGCGGCAATTTTGCGTCATTTTATTTGGCCATTTTTCCTACAACAAACACAGATATCTTAGTTTTTTTGTTATTTAACAACATGAAGCTATGTATATTTGGTTTATTTACAATGTAGACATTTTTGTTTCCCTCGAAAAGCAAAAGACTGCCCGTCAGCAGCCCAGGGCAGCAGAACAGCGTTATAGGAGTCCCGCGTTGCGTGGGGCAAGGTGGTGCTTTAAAGCGCGGTGTCAGTGCCTCCCCAATGCAGCAGCTGTGTCCAATTCAGTGGTGGTGCACCCTGGGACCACGAGTCCCACCAGGGCTCAAAAGGTTTCCAGGTCCGTGCTTGAATTATCAACTAATCCAGATTTTCACTTTGCATGTTGGGATTTTTAGCTCTGTAGTTATAATAGGGTAAATGAACTACAAGTTCCAAAACCCAAAGAAAAAACTTGGTATGTATGACTTACTCACCTATGGGCTTGTAAACTAGAGAGCTCTGTTCACACCACTGGAGGATAACGTTTAGGTTAAACATAAACGTTTGCACACATTCTCTCAAATGTTACTCTCCTGGGCCTAACCTGCTTTCTTGTTTTGGGAGGAGGAGGGCTGGCTCAGAGAAGCTCTTTTCTTTGCGGTCTTTCTACACTTGATTGAAAATGGAATATTAGAGATCAGCATGGCTGCCAAGCCCACCAATGTTATGTGTGACACCTTAATCCAGTGCTGGCTTTTCGAACCTAAAAATCAAAAATCACAGCATGGTTAAAAGAAGGCAGGCCTGAGTGAATGTATCAAAGATATGATGTCTATATCACCAGTGCACCATGTCACCAGTATACCTCTTTTCCATTCCTGAAACCTAAATCTAAAGCAGCAAATACACAAAGAAAATAAAAAGTATTTGAGAGTCGTCTAAATCGTTTCATAATGTTTATTGGAGGAAACAGATGGATAATTGCTATGATACAAAAGAATCCTGACAATTTTACACACATTTTTTCACCTACTAGCACTTTCCTGCTCTAGAATAGTAAAATGTAATAATTTTGTGTATATTCCCTAAGAAAGAATGCACCCTTAGTTGGAGACCTGTATGTGCAACAAAAATCACAGGCCCCACCAGAAAGAAGTGAAATCCGCACCTTTTGCCACTCTGCAGAGCCTGAGCCATAGAGGAACAGTCACAGAAGAGGATAGTAGGTACCAATGAAAAATTATATTCCTTTATCGAGGCGGTGCATCCTATCAAGCAGTGTATCATTTCCATAAAATGTTTGCTTTGTTTGTAAAAAAAAAAAAGGAAAATCCCACTTGTGGTGACGGTAGGAGCAATTAGTCTAGGGGCCCCAACAAGGTGAATATCATGGTAAATACCAGCGGCGGTTTCTACATGGGGGCGTTTCGGCGCCGCCCCCCCCTGATTTCTCGCCGTGCGAGAAGAAGGCAGAAACAAATGGTAGTTATTTATTTATAACTACCATTTGTTTCTGCCTGCCCTTCTCGCACGGCGAGAAATCAGCGAACTTCCTGGTTACTAACTCGAGCCTCAGGGCAGGGGGGAGTGGCTTGGGGGAGTGGCTTGCCCAATGTTGTGAATACAGACTGTTTGGACAGCCTAAGAGGCTGTCCAAACAGACAGTATTAGCAACAGTGGGCAAGCCGCTCCCCCAAGCCTCCTCCCATTCTCCGTTCTGCAGGATGCAGACTCGGAGAAATTACGTATTCAGGGCAGCCGGCCGAACCAATCAGCGCCGGCTGCCATGGAGGGGAGGGAGTTTGCCTGCAGGTTTCAGTGAGGAGAGCGGCGGCATTCAAATGCAGGACGGCGGGAGCAGTCTCGGGACTCGAGTCGGGAAGCCAAGGTAAGTTTTTTATATTTAAATTCATTTTAAATTTAACCTTAATGTCAGACAAACTTTGCAAAATGTCTTTGGCTTTGCTTTAGCCGGCCAGCACAGGTTGTGTGTATCTAGTGCCGTCGAGGTGTGTGGGGTGACATAATATAATAAGGCGCCAACTTGATGCCAGGTTTGTGTGCTTAGCCTGACCTGAGTGGAGAGGTGTGTGCGGGCGTTGGTGAGACTGGCAGTAATCACTGTGAGGGAAGGGCAGTACGGGCCTCTGTGGGGCTGGCTGTGGGGCAGGAGGGGATATGAAGGGCTGCGTGGGCAGTGCTTAATTTATAAAAACAAAAATAAGTTGCAAGCACTCGTCAGTAGGCCACTGCAGCTAGCTTCACCCGTTTGCCCCTGGCAGCATTGCCAATGGCACTATCAGCACAGCTACAAGTGTCCCCCCTCCGTATGTTAACTGGAAAGTGCAACCACCGCACTTTGTGAAGACTACACACTATGCACAACCACGGTGCATTATATTTTAGCCTTGAAATTTGATTTCTCAGTGCCAATCTCGTTCTCATATGACAATCACTGAAATAACATCAGTTTGTGTGTTCTGTCAAAGCATCTGGTATAGGGAGATGAGGTGCCCTCTGCAGTGAGAACACAAAATAATAAAACATAATTAAAAACGAATCACCCCCGCTCGTTGTAGTCATATTTACATGGTGCAAAATGAAAACACTGCAGTGCGGTGCCAGTTTTGCTGCCTATAAAAAATAAAGGGGTTTTTGTGCCCTATCAATAAGTGTACAAAGTTAAATTCAGCACATCTTTTCCCACTTTGCAGCAAACTTTGAAATATCGTCGGGGCAGCTTGTGGGGATTAGTGTGATAGGCCTGAATCCAAATTTGTAAAAAAACAAACTAAAAAACGAAATATTTACGTTGAAATACGTAGTCTTCAAACAAGGTGGACCATGGACTCTTTTCAAACAAATTTCTAAACTGCAGGTACTGCGCGCGTACTGGCAAGACTATTTTAACAGCACTTTATTGTGAGCATAAATCCCAGTCTTCTGCACTCCAACTATGCTCCCACACAACAGCCGAAATTAGAACATTGTTGGCACACTCTTGGTGTATACGCTTGCTCGCCACAGTGCAGTACGGGAATTGTTTTACGCCCTACCACTTTCAAATGTCACCAGCCGCCACTGGTAAATACTAATATGTCTATTCATTTTACAGACTTGAACGAGATATGTATGGCAAGAGAGATATGAGAAGAACCAAGAGGTCACTGCCAGAGGTCCTAAAAGAAGTGGCAGAGCAGATGTAGGCTAAGACAGAATGGTCACGTGTGTTTAGCCTCTTAAATGCAGTGGATGACCTGTTGACAGCCACTGCTCAGACCCCCCAGGATATAGCGGCATGCATTAGCTTTTGTCAAAATGCCGCCATTTCTACAAAAGTGCCGATTTCGCTGGCACTTTTGTAAAAATCGCTGCATTTTTTTAAAAGTGCCGATTTCGTGGCAAACCGCGAAAACGTGAAATTGCGAAATCCTGTAGGGTCTGCCCCCTGCACCCTTATGGGCAAACAGGCTTTGTGCCTTAGCGTGAGAAGAGATGGACGATATGCAGGGCATGTATGTAGAATAAACTTCACGTGCCCCTGTTGGTAATTTGGGGTGATGCTCAATCGCACAGTAATTGCTAGGGGGCGGGGCTTCCTTTGCAAAGCACCCGCCGGGGCCAGGAGTGTAGCACGGCACTGCCCCCGTTGATGCCGGGCACCATGTGGTGAAAGGGCAGGGGTGCTGCTGTTGTGGGGGACCCGGGGCACTCACCACCTGTGACGACATTCTGCTGCATGCTGCGCCTGCCCAGTTTGCTCAATGTAGCACGGCGTGATCAGCACACTGAAAGCAGGATGCAGGGTTGGGGGCAGGCCGATGCAGAGGGGCCCTCCTGTCTGCAGGGTCATGTTCCACCGAAACACTCACTCACGCCCTGATCACCAATAGACTGGTCTACGGCAATGCACTCTACGCCGGAATAAACAAGAACCTCACCCGCAAGCTACAGAACATCCAGAACGCTGCCGCAAGACTGGTCCTCAACCTGCCTAAACACAGCCACATCTCCCAGCACCTACGCACACTGCACTGGCTCCCCATCGAGGCAACAATCACCTTCAAGATGCTCACCCACGCACACAAGGCACTCCACAACACCGGACCAGCATACCTGAACATCCGACTCCAATTCCATGCTCCCCAGAGAACCCTGCGATCAACCCACCTCTCCTACGCCATGGTCCCTTGCACCAGAAGAACCAGATCGGGAGGCCGCTCCTTCTACTCCCTATCGGTCAAAACCTGGAACGCCCTCCGCTCCACTTCAGGCAGAAAGCAGAGCTTCCCATCTTAGTAAGAAACCTCAAGAGCTGGCTCTTCGATGGACCTACTCCCTGATGGGCTGGAGCCTGCAAACCCCCACCCACAGCGCCTTGAGACCCTTACGGGTGAGTAGCCGCGCCTAAAAAACGCCTGATTGATTGATTGAGTGGGCAGGCAGCTCCAAATGAAACCAGCAGCGACAGGTGGCTGCAGGGGGCGGAGTCAAGTATCTGCCTGGTTGCCATTGTACAGTTGGCCCCTTACTGTACCATGGGGCCCTGTGCATGCAGTTTAATAAATCATGGAAACTCTAGTTGTGATTAAGGGATGGCGATTAACTAGCTACCAAGCCACGCCCATAAGCTTTTATTGCTGCTTACGCGTACTGTGTAGGATTGAATCACTACTCCCACACACATGGGTGAGCAACAGTCAATCAACCTGTGATGTGTTGGGAGATGGAACACTACACACCTCTAGCGAGTGGTAGTTACCAAGGACCGGCTTCTTGCTTGCCTGGTTAATGCAATACTTCTGGACTAGCTGTTGAAGACTAGAGTCTAAGCAAAGGAAGCATTTTAGTTTGCGATGCATACAGGATACGGCCTCAGGAACCATGTATCATTTTATAATATTATTGCGCGACATTGAACATCGCTAATCTACGACACTTGCATTAACACCATGCGTGCTGTGCATTTTCCCGCTGTGCGCTGACTTTTTTAAAAACCCGCGGTTCACGACGAGCTTAGCTCGTCATGAGCGTACGAGAGGTGTAACTCATGACGAGCTGAGCTCGTCATGAGCGTCGAAGGGGTTAATAAAAAGCTCTTGGCTGGAAAAAGGAGGAAGATCTTTGCCTTGACAAATATAATGTGAAGTAAAAACAGAGTTTTCCCTTTTGGTAATTTGATTTTCAAGGCACCCTTCATCCACACGAGTCTACTTAGATCAAATGTACAGATCTTTCACATTCATACATGAAACATTTAGAAAGAAAAAATGTGATGATTTCAAACATATATAAACAAGTGTCACCTGTTTTATTTATAAGGTTAAAAAACATTAAAAAAACATTATATCACATATGACTAATAATACATAATTAAAAACAATACAGTACATAATATAAAATATTGGCAATACAATTGGAGAAGAACAACACAAAGACAATTAAATCTGTCTTGAAGATGTTACTCAAGAAATTCTGTGATACAACATAAGGCTGAGTGTAATGACCAATGCCCTCACTGATGTTGACCCTTCTTGATTTAACTGTTAAACAAAGCGTCGACGCGTTTCGGCGGTATAATCGGTTTACAACCACCTTCTTCAGGACCAATGTAATAGACTTCTCCTTAATGCGACATCACCTGCACTTACGCATGGTGATCCCAAAATGTTTTTCTGGGAATCTTTTTCTAATTGGCAGCTATAGCTTATATCCTTTCAAATGTCATGTATTTGGTTGATAGGTTCCTCGATATCTTTAAAACTAGATGACGTTATATCAGGACCTGTGACGATTTATTTATCAGTCTCCTGATGGAGGTCGTCTCTACTAATGTACGTTCAGTAAGCCTTCACTTGGTGTCCAATAGAGCACTCGTGCATACGTCCTCCGTCCCTTAAGTTTTGTTAGTATGGCCCGGTAAACAGATGCTCGCGGCTGTAAAGTCCAACGGCACTCTTCCCGGGGGAGGAACCTCTTCGGGCACGTTCGTGTCACTGCGGGTCCGGGTAGTAGAAAAAAGCGAGTGGTAGTTACCAAGGACCGTCTTCTTGCTAGCCTGGTTAATGCAATACTTCTGGACTAGCTGTTGAAGACTAGAGTCTAAGCAAAGGAAGCATTTTAGTTTGCGATGCATACGGGATACGGCCTCAGGAACCATGTATCATTTTATAATATTATTGCGCGACATTGAACATCGCTAATCTACGACACTTGCATTAACACCATGCGTGCTGTGCATTTTCCCGCTGTGCGCTGACTTTTTTAAAAACCCGCGGTTCATGACGAGCTCAGCTCGTCATGAGTGTACGAGAGGTGTAACTCATGACGAGCTGAGCTCGTCATGAGCGTCGAAGGGGTTAATAACAAGCTCTTGGCTGGAAAAAGGAGGAAGATCTTTGCCTTGACAAATATAATGCCTGATGGATGTTCAAGCCTGGATTCATTATGGTGCCAGAGGGAGAGCAGGTACCACGGGCAAAATGGCCGCCAGCGGTCCAGGCTCAGCCCATTTGTTAATAAATGACATGGCGTTCGACCATGGCAGAGTAGACGCGTTTAAGATGGCGCTGGCTTGGTGCACGATACAGGACCAGTATCGCTGAAGAAAGGGAGTCGAGAAGAGTGTCATTAATCCTGCTTAATCATAATGCGGATAGATGCCTCCACCGGAGTCCTGGGATATAGCAGATGCCGCTTGGTCTTCAGGGATTGACGCCTCTCATTTGAATGAGGCTTCCCAATTTTCATTTTTTTTCCTTCATATTAATGATATGTTTCTGTTCCTTTTGGCAGAATGAAAAATAACTCTATGGAAGAAGGGGCCTTTCACTGGCTCTTGAAACATGGTAAGCTGACAGGGCGGGACAGGCCTTTACTTTCACCAGTGGGCTGCAGCCCTTGGAGGTCGGTTTTGATAGTGGAGCCACCCTTGATGTCTCTGTCAGTTTCTCCCGAGATAAGAAATTAACTGCCGAAGACATGGGGAGGCTTCAAGAGACAGATAAATAGAGAAAGAAAGGGGGAGATAGAGAGAAACGATCAAAGAGAGAGGAGAGAAGAAGAGAGGATAGATGGAAAGAGAGAGGTTGCGAATGAGACAAAGGGAGGCGGGCCAGTTTGTGCTTTTTTGCCAGGGCTGCTTTTGGCTCCCTAGTCCCGCCTTGGAAACTGAGAGCAATTTCACTTCCTTTGTAGAAATGATCTAGGCCAGTGTTTCCCAAACTTTTTAGAACCAGAACAACTAAATTTCACAACACACCTAGCTTTAATGGTCATGAGGCGGGCAACATTTAATGTAATAGTAGACATGCTTTCAAAATGCTGTGAATTACCAAAATACCATACTCCTCACAATTGTTTGCATTCCTCTATAACAGCAATGCTTTGTAAATGTCACAACCTTGACCACACCTTTCGATAAGTCTTTATTGGATTGTGGCCAAGATACCGGTTTGCCCATAAAAGTGACAGATGGTGAACTGCACTGGAGTTGGAAGAGTGGCGGCTCCTCCATTAAGGCGGAGGAGCGTTGCCTCACTGTGCAAAAAGGAAAAATAAAATGCCAGTAGCGTATCATAATTGTCATTTTATTTTTCTGATTGCAGGCAATCAGTGGCCTCTGTGGTGCGGGCGGGGCTGGCTAGACAGAGGAGGAGTGGTTTGCACTCCAAAAGTGCGCATGAACTGTTTGGCCTGCCCTCTTGGGCGGACCAAAGAGTTCATGCGCACTTTTTTTGTTCCCCACCAGACAGCATTACACGGCCTCGTGAGGAACATGCACAAGCTTCCTGATCCAGCCTGAGCGCCAATCCACAGTGCTCAGACCAATCACAACGCTGGTTGTGATTGGCTCAGAAGAGCCTGTGTGCCGGGTGCTTCCTGCTGCCGGCCAGACTGCAGAAAGGAAGAGAATGTTGGGGCAGCAGCCAGCCGGCAGCTCTAAGGTAAGTTTATTTTTCTGTTAATGAAACCCCCGCCTCACCACCCCCATCAGGTCGCAGCCGCTACTCGGTTGGAATACTTTACAGACTTGGGTGCTGGCTGTAGCATCTGTTTGCTAACATCACAAGGCTTTTAAAAAATCTTGGTGTTGATATCAGTAATTTAAGCAAAACAACTTCTGCAGCAGAGCATGGGATAAGGCATCATAACCATTTTTGTGTTAAAATGGGGCCCGTGGTGCATTTTGGACAATATACATATATTCTATAGCACAAACACTGCCCAAGGTCATTGGAGAGCTTTACATGAGCACTAAATTACATTACATTACATAAGGTCAAATTCATTTTATTTTAAGCACAGAAGATTAAGTGATTTGCCCAGAGCCAACGTCAGGACTCAGACCTGGTTCCCCAGATCCAGGCCCGCAGCTCCGGCTGTTAGCCACATTGCTATTGCACAATTTAGGTGTGAAAGTCATACAGAAGTGAGATGATGGTGTAGGATTACGTATAATGAGCACTCTATCTGTTGAGTATGAAATTGTAAAGTTAAAAAAGAAGAGCCAAATATACTGGAAGGGTCACCCAGAGTCTTGCTTGGGGAATACCTGCAAGGGTTTGTTTTAAAACTAGACTTAGGTGCATAGTTCAGTTCCTTTTCATCAGCGGCGCTGGAACAATTGTCAGAGTGGCAGTGCTGACATCAGCGTTACATCACTGAAGACATGGGGCCTCATTTATGAGGCTGTGCGTCACTTTTACGCCGCCGGGGCCTCACTTTTTGTGACGCACCAGTGGCGTAAAAAATGCGCCTTGTTGCGCCATATTTACGAAGTGACGCATCTAAGCAGATGCGTCACTTTGTAAACCCCTGCGCTACATTAAACTTGCGTCAGGTATAATGTATGCAGGTTGGGCGTTCCCACGTAAGTAATCCTCCTAGAAGTGACGCAGTGAAATCTACAAGATTTCACTGCGCCACTTCTAGGGTGCAAATGCATCAATATCTTACGCCTGCCTCCCAGCAGGCGTAAGACTGACGCAGGCACATTCACATGGGGCTTACCCCATGTGAAAGGACTCATTGCTGGAGTTGCGTCAATTTTGTGACACACTCCAGCAATGCATCACTTTTGCGCCTACAGATACGTCAGAAATACTGACGTATCTGTAACTTCTTGCGATAAGGTGTGTCATACTGTAAATATGACGCATCCATCATGTCGCAAGGAGGGCGCACTGAGAAGTGACGCATTGCTGCTTTCACGCAGTGATGCGTCACTTCTCATAAATGAGGCCCATAGGGATTGTGACAAAATTCCTAGCTTTACACAACGTGTAGCAAGTCCATTCAGCAGGACAGTGGTGAGGCTGGTGGTGCATTTCAGAGCACACTGTTCCAAATATATAACTAAAGCATCCCGTGGCAGCGCACTGGCATTTACAGACCACGCATTTCCCAATAAAACGGCCACTAAATTTACACTGACATACAGTTTTACTGATTAAACTATACAGCAGACAAATGATTATGTGTGGAAATTGGGTTTCAGTGATTTTCATTTCCACATCACCGGATAAAAATGCCTTGATTTGTTTTTTTCCATTGCACTTCAGAATTAAAAAAAATAAACGTGCTTCATTGCTCCTTTCTTAAACGCTGATATATTCTGAAATATGTGTACACTTCCCTTGCAGGTATCTAAATGTTGTTGTGTGTTACAGAAAAATGACATCTATAAGCCTTTCTTTTCACATTCCCTGCACTCCAGCAACATTCTCACATTATTCACATTAAAAACTACTCTCACTTTGCAATTAAAGAAAGAAAACAACAAATGACCGTATTAAAAGAATAAGCAGCAATTTGTCAGCAGACATAGCCTGCCTGGCATTTGACCTGCTTTGTCTTTGAAGCGCTCCAAATATGTCAAGATAAATACAAAGGGGCAGATTTATGAGTTCTGGCGCATCTCTGCAAATCAGCAGGGATGCGCCAGAACTGATGCGTCACGCAATTCCCTCCTTGCGGCATCACAGATGCGCCGCACTTACAATGCGGCGCACCATGGTGCAAGGAAGGGCGGATGCGTGACGCATCTTGTGGTGTACGGGTGGCGCATTGCTGGAGTATCGTCTCAAGTGCGACGCAACTCCTGCAATGTACAGAGGCCACCCATACATAACGTGGTGCGTCACTCCTTACGCCTGCTTCAAGCAAGCCTAAGGATTTGACCCAGCAGCGTCGTAAAACTGACTCAGTGAAATCTTGTAGATTTCACTGCGTCAGTTTTACGGGGCTTTCCTACGAGGGAACGCCCATCCTGCGACAGAACGCCCACATGAAACCTGACGCAGGTTTCTTGTGGCGCAGGGCTTTACAACATGACGCATCTGCCTAGATGCGTCACGTTGTAAATAGGTCGCAGGGATGCGCCACGTTTCCGCGCCGTTACGTGACGCACCGGCGGCGTAAACGTGGCGCAAGTCCGACATAAATCTGCCCCAAAATGTAAAAGTAATCTTTATGTCTGGGTCAAGACCCACAGGTAATCTAGGTGGGTGCAGGAGACTGAGGCCTGTGACTGAGCATCAGGGATCTGAGGTGCCGATAATACCCGCTCTGTTACTGACCCTGTAGTCTCAGATCTGAGCCAAAAAGTGGTGCCGGACAGACCGACGGCCCGATGTGCTGGGGCGTGATGGGGTCAATCTAAACCCATGAAGTGCCCGGTTGAGGCTTGCATGACATTTCTCGTCATTCCGCAAATGGTAAATGTGTCCTGATGCTCTGGTTTTATGCAACGACGTAACTGTACTTACTAGGGCATTCCTGTTACACTGTTGTTACGTGCACTGCTCTGAGACCGCCATGAAACTGTTCGTACGTGAAGATTCTTGTCAACTGTACATATGCACTGCTTTTAGCAGGATTAAACTACTCTTATGTAAACCGCTCTAAGGCAGTTATGAAACGGGTTTAATGGGAAACTCGAGCTGTTCTAAAGTAAACTGCTCTTTGCAGATTGAAAGTGGTGCTATGTAAAGCGCCGAGCTACCCATTGGGGAGAGTTGGCGCTATATACGTCTGCAAGGATCCTTTAGGCATTCCATGCACAGGAAGCACAAGCGCAAACGATGCTATACCAATCCAGGAGCAAATGTCTTTTGGCAATAGTCATGAACAAAACCTTAAACTAATATCTTGGAATATTGCAGGATTAACAAAGAACCTGAGTGACCCTGATTGGGCAAACTACATCGACTCGAGTGCATTTTGCCTTCTCCAGGAGACATCGGCGCTTAGTACGCCGCTTAGAGTAGGCTATAAGGGGCAGATTTATGTTAACTGGCGCATCCCGAGGGATGCGCCAGTTAACATGCGCCACAGTGCGCCCCAGCTACGCCACCCATGGTGCGCAGCATTTATGATGCGGCGCACCATGGGGCAAAAACGGCACAGATGCGTCACGCATCTGTGCCGTAAAAGTGACGCATTGCTGGAGTTGCGTCGCAAGCGCGACGCAGCTCCAGCAATGCTCTGGGGGGGCCTATTCTTTCAATGCTGCCTCAAGCCTTACGCCTGCTTCAAGCAGGCGCAGGGTTTTGACGCAGCATTGCCCTGAAAGTGACTGAGTGAAATCTCATAGATTTCACTCAGCCACTTTCAGGAGGCGTTCCTGCGCAGGAACGCCCCCCCCTGCGCAGGAACGCCTCCTCATGGCGCAGTGCTGTACAACGTGACGCATCTCCTAGATGCGTCACGTTGTAAATAGGGCGCAGGGATGCGCCACGTTTCCGCGCCGTTGCGTGACGCAACGGCGGCGTAAACGTGGCGCAAGCCCTTCATAAATCTGCCCCTAAGTCCTTTGGGATCAGCGCAATCCCTTCAGCAAGAGGTAGGCCCTCTGGTGGTCTTGTCACATTTGTAAATGTAACCCTTAAGATACAGGTAGAAGTTCCGGATACTAGTTCAATGGATATATTGCCACTAAAAATTACTACGTGTGAAGGGAAGGTGTTATACTTAATTACCGTTTACAACAGACCTGCCCCGCTATCCAAAGAATCACTGACTTTGGTTAAATTGGAGTCCTTTTTAAACAGATTGGTTGACAAAGAATGTGTAATATTAGCAGGAGATCTGAACTGCAGCTATGAACCAATCCTAACTTTGGGTGACGTCTTTGACGAGGAAGATCGAGCAAACAATATCCCTGTCTTGGATAATATTGCCCCTGTTCATTATTCATTTCTGGCTGTCCAAATAACGAAGTTGTCTGCGGACCACGGCCTGAGGGCTTGTAACGGACGTCTTCCGTCAGATATATCCAAAAGACCTACCTTTGTAAGAAATATCTCAAAGAGTCATTTAGATTTTATAATGGTGTCTTTAGATATACACAATATATACAATATATGTTAATGTTACACCTATGGCACATTACAGGTTGTCTAGGATCCAGTGGCTGATACGGCTTGTCCAGTGGTAACGCAGGCGGTAAGCGGCATGCACAGCTCCAAGCGCACATTGTTTTCTCGATATTTATATCCTTTGGGAAACTCATTTTGACTCGTTTTTCGTTTAGGTCAAAGGATTGTCACTATTGCGATTTCTTACAAGTACTTTGGAAAACACAACTTGGACATACCACATTGAGCACATAAGTATGTTTTGCATGCACGTTGTAGCCCTTTTTTCTGAATCTTGTTTGTGGTTTCGCGGTCTACTTTTCACTTTTATCACGATTTCCCACTCCTCTGAGGTACTTTTAACCTTAGTACCCAACTCACTCAATCCAACTTAGTCCCACATTACTAATATTCACTGATAGCACTACCCTGTTTCCCTCACTGGAAGGTTATATTGGTTACTTCTTAAAAGTATACTTTCTCCTTCACGGGACTCCCTCCCAGTGGCACTCCGGAGCTTTTTTGCATATGGAACATTGTATTACCAATATGAGTATTGGAAACAGTTTTTCTTCATTGCTGTCTTATAGATCCCGTGCAACCTGCACTACAAGACGTTGACATTTGCAAGAGATTTCAATCTTCATCTATATATCATTAATCCCCTGACGAAGGGTTGATTTTGTAACCCGAAATGCATTGGGATTCTGGTTATTAATTTTATGTATTCAAACATACAAGACTGTTTTATTTATTCTTTACTGTCAAAAATATGTGATTTGGAAATATGATAAGCAAATATTTTCAACCAGTTTTGCATGCGCAATATACAGATGTGAAATAATGTATCTTTCTGTTTCATGATTTTGAAGATAATGCAAAAGTTAAAAAATAAATGTGATTTGTTAACACAGTAGAACTTGATATCCATATATACAATCTGAACATTTAAAGGCCCCATGCCCAATAGCTGTGCCTCTAGCAGTCCTAGGTTTCCCTAGGGCTCATAATTATGTCTTTAGATATTTGGCAGCACATGATTGATCTAGAGGTCAAAGATAGACTAGAGAGTGACCATCGCCCATTGGATTTATTATTTGATTTATGCATAATTAATGGAGTTGGCAGTGTCAACTCAATAGACTACCAAAGTAGTTCTTGTGATGAAATCTTGGTTAGCAATAACAGGCGTGCCCTAAAATGGTCCCATTTACTTGAGCGCAACGAAAATCTTGCAGAAATTGATCTATTATTTGACAAGATTTTCTCCGCCTTTGTAAAACCTCCTGTGGAGGCCGACAACCCTGATGACTTTATTAAATAACACAATGAGTTCTTTAAGTCTCTACAACCTTTGGTTACCAAAATGCCTAAAAAAAACTATCAAAAATTAAATAATCTGTACCATAGCAAGCCATGGTATGGCAAGACCTGCCGGTAGTCTAAAGAGCGTCTTCTGTTGGCATTAAAAACGAAGTCACCAAATGATGTCCGATTAGCACGGAAGGAATACAAGCATACCCAGGTGGTGGCGAGAAAAGCTTGGGAGGAAGATAGTTGGGCTGACCTGTTGATAGCCGCAAAAGCAAAAGATAATATAGGGTTCTGGAGGCTAGTGGCAAATGGGAGTCACATAGGAAGAGTGGTCAAGGATGTTTACCTAGATGAACACACGTGGGTCACCCATTTTACCACCTTATATAAAAAATATGTGGCCCCAAACTCTAGTTGTGAAGATATGTCGTGGCATATTCCTTCCAGAGATAACTTGGAATTTACTATAGAGGAAACAGAAATGGCCATTAATGCTGTAAAAAATGGCAAAGCACCCAGATTAGATAAAGTCCCTGGTGACCTCTACAATCACAATTTAAATGTTTGGGCACCATATATTAACTATTTGTGTAATGTACTGGCATCTGGTGCTGACTTCCCAGAAAGTTGGCGGGGAGCAGAAATTGTTTTAATATTCAAAAAGGGCAATAGGTTAGACCCCTCAAACTATCGCCCAATCAGCCTAATGGATATTCTCCCAAAAATCTATTCTAGGCATATTTTAGTTCGGGTAAATTTGTGGATGGAAGATAACTTTGTCCTCACTAAGTTCCAAGCAGGCTTTAGGAACAAAGTGAGCACTGTAGACCAAGTCTTTAGACTTTGCTGCCTTTACTGGAAGTATGTCCACATTAAAAAAGGTCATCTTTACGTCACCTTTGTAGATCTTAGAGCGGCGTTCGACCTTGTGCCACGAGATCTTCTTTGGAAGTCCCTTCATAAGATGGGGTTACCTAGTTGTTTGTTGAATCAGATAATTGAGTTACATGCAAAAAATTTGCGAAAGTGAGATGGGGCCCAAATGGGGAACTATCCCAGAAGATACCAATAGAGTGCGGGGTCCGTCTGGGCTGCGTGCTGGCCCCCACCTTATTTTCATTGTTCGTGAACGATATTCCTACCCATTTGGCTGGCTGCAATAATGATTCCCCCAAACTGAACGAGGAGAGGGTATCTGCGCTACTATTCGCGGATGACACCATCCTAATCTCCCAAACTAATAGAGGCTTACAGGCACTCCTCCATTCGTTCTATGGCTACTGCAACCAAAAGGGATTGGAAATAAACACAAAGAAAACCAAATGTATGGGTCTTAATCCCCACAAATTGCAAAAAGGTTGCCTAATATTTAATGACCAGAAATTAGAATCGGTCCAAAGCTTCTCCTATCTGGGGGTTTGCATTGATTCAAAATTCACGTGGAAGCCCCAAATAGAGAAGAGTAAGCTAATATTTACACAAAATGTCGTCCCGATCCTAAAAAAGCATGGTGCAAGTACCTGTAACGCTGTCTCACCAGCGTTAGAGATATTTAAGTTCAAGGTTCAATCTGCAACATTGTATGGTGCGGAAATTTGGGGGCCCATGACCAAGAATGCTTTCTCAATTAGTGAGAATAAATTCTTGAGAAGCCTTGTAAGGGCCCCCAAAGGCACTCCTTTAATACCATTATTGCTGGACCTAAATGTTAAAAGAACAGATCACTACACCGTCTTACGACCCCTAATGTTTTGGGTGAGACTTTGGCTGACACCAGAACTATTGGACTATAGGAATGGGCTAAAAGAAGTAATGCACCTTGATGTATCAAAATCTAACATATGGTTAAAACACGTTCGACTATGGTTCACTAAAATAGGCCTGCCGCAGTTCTGGGATAACCCGTAATCCTTACCACATAACTCAAAAAATCTGGTGAAGCTCGCTTTTTTGGAGTGACGACTAGTGAAAGTAGAGGTGGTACGCTAACAAACAATTTCTTGACCTTTAAGGACGAGTCTAGCTTTGAGAGCCTCCTTGATGAAGTCGAGCCTCCCCTAGCCAAAACACTATTTATGAAACTGAGGTATGGCAATCTTGTGATCAATTCAACCTTGGCATGTTGGTCCAGGAGTGCCGGAGATGACCAAAGAATTAGTGAAATTTGCACTATGTGCCAGGGAAATCATAAGGAGATTGACCAGCATATACTTTTCTTCTGTTTGGCCTATGAGAAGGCGAGAAGGAAGTGGATTAAACCTCTGTGCATTCTCCTGGGCATAAGATCATGTAAGGAGGCATTGAGAATCATCGAAACTGATACGACTAGAACAATAGTATTTAGTGTCAGTAGATTTCTGCTCTCTAAGGGGCAGATTTACAAGCCCCTTGCGCCATTTTTGCGTCATTTTGCCCATGTTAAAAATGAGGCAAAAGTGGCGCAGGTGACTTGTAAATCTGCCCCTATTTACTTTGTACGCAGGAAGAAAGGCTTAAAACTATGATGACATTTTCTAATTGACTCATCCAAATTGTAACCCGACTTGTTGTAATTTACGTTTAAATGTTTTTATTCTGTATGGATAACGAAAAACTGATATACAGGTCTACCTTATTGTACATATATGATTTTACTCTTCAGCTCCCCGTACAGTTGTCTACTCGATGGTTTGTAATCCTGTGTAATTTTAATCAAAATGTCCATCCATTATTAGCATTGTATTTTTTTATCATAACTGTTCATTTTGTATCAAAAATGGTTTATGACATGTATTTTAAAAATGTATTGTTGTTTTGCAAATCTTTCTTGGCCAAGTTGTGCCGAAATAAAGATGAAATGAATGAATGTTAATATACGTCTGCAGAAATAAATAAGAGGCCGTAGTCGACGTTTTCTGAAGGGTTGGTATGATCCATCCATGAACCTTTCATAAGAACCTGGTCCATTCTTAAGCACCACCACCCACCCAAGGTGCTGCTGCGTCACCAGTGAGATTGCCAACTGACTCCATCCCAACCCTTCAAGCCCCCACTCAGCCTAGTACCATATTACCAATAAATGTATGCGAAATATGGGAGACTCACTCAGGGGCTTCACTTCATATTGTGCAGAGAGGCCCCATCATTGTACATCGCGCTTGCTTTATCCTTAGTTTCCAGATATGTTAGTCCCATCAGTTTTGTCGATGTGAACCAGGACTACAACTCCCAGGATGCAATATGTTATTTAAATGATGCTCAGAGCTGGTCAAACGAGTGTGCGTTAGCTACACGGTTTCCCCTCCCGGGGATTCTTTGGGATAGTCCTATGAACAGAATTTGACACTTAGGGGCAGATTTATGAGGCCCTTGCGCCTCTTTGCGCCGCAATTGCGTCACTTTATTTGACGCAACGGCGGCGCAAACAATGCGCCCTATTTACAACGTGACGCATCTTGGAGATGCGTCACGTTTTAAAGCCCTACGCCATAAGGAGGCGTTCCTGCGCAGGGGGGGGGGCGTTCCTGCGCAGGAACGCCTCCTAAAAGTGGATGAGTGAAATCTATAAGATTTCACTCAGTCACTTTCAGGCCAATGCTGCGTCAAAACCCTGCACCTGCTTGAAGCAGGCGTAGGTCTTGACGCAGCATTGTGAAGATGGGGCACCCCCGAGCCTTGCTGGAGCTGCGTCGCGCTTGCGATGCAACTCCAGCAATGCGCCACCTTTACGGCACAGATGCGTCACGCATCTGTGCCGTTTTTGCCCCATTGTGCGCCGCATTGTAAATGCGTGTAAACAAAAACAATTCCCAACAGGTAATATGTAAAGACAGTTTCAATAATGTATGCAATATGCATTACAAAGAAGGAAGAAACAAGGAGTCAATTGATTTTTAGAAAAGGCAGTATTATTCACCAAGAAGCAAAGGGAATGGTCTTTCACATGACAATACAGTTAGAACAGCACTGTACAGAACAGATCATGTGACAACCCAGTGACACTTGGTGCAAGGTGCTATATACAATTGGTGATAGTGAAGGTGCAAGTGCTAAAATAAACAGCGTGATCGACGCATTAACCAAAGTATTTACATCAAATAATGGCTCCAAAAAACAAGTTGTAATCACTTAAAACAAAATTATTTATATAGGAGCACAGAACGTGATATGCGTCGTATGATTCAAGCTGTAAAGTCGACGGCGTTTCGATCCCCTTTAGTCGGGATCGTCATCAGGACAGGGTTGTCGATGGAAACAATGCTGTGGGCAGAAAGGGCAATTTGAGCGGAGGACCAAGGGCTGGGACAGGGAGGGGGGTGGGGAAGTGAGTGGGTTGGTGGTCAGGTTTGCATCAGAACAGTGAAAGTCTAGATGTGGATATGGTGTGATGGGGGTGGGGGCCGGAGCGGGGATTAACTGGAATGTTGGTTGGGGGTGACTAAGGTTTGTGTAACAACATCGAGAGATGGTTGGGCAAATGGTATAATTTAATAAAAACAGTGGTATTAAGTTAAGTCAGGGTGTCAATAGACTGGTGCAAGATAAAGGTGAGTGGTAAGGGAGTGCAAAAAGTGAAGCGGACGGGGGAAAAAACTTACAGTGATACCCAGGCGGGAGAGCGAGGGTAGCTGAAGTCCGAGTGGTCGCTCAATGGTCGAAGGCTGCGGGGGAGCAAAGGGTAGGGAATTACGAAAAACTGACCAAGTTCGGGATGTAGGCTAGATTTAAAAACCACGGTTAGTGGAGTTACCTGATCGTTGATTGTATCTGATCAGCGGGCGGGACTTGCTGTGCCTACGGGGAGGAAAAGTACTGGGAGTAAGAGAGAGCCGGTAGCGTGAGAGATCGTTAAATAACTTCAGATTCCGATCGCACCGAATGTGCGGGGAATAGGCTCACCTGAATGAATCAGGGCGGCGGAAGGCAATTGGGGCTCTTCTGGCGGGTGGGCTGCGAGCAGTAAATGCTGGAGCTACCTGAGCAGGTATGGAGCCTGCATATAAATGAGGAAGTCAAAGGCTGGGTGCGGAGTCCGGTCAGCGCGGGAGGCAGGGTAGGGGGCGTGTTGCGACGTTACCGAGGTAACATTGGCAAACAGGAAGTGGTTGGGTAAAAGAAACTCAGGGTGTGTCGGATTGTTGTCGAGACAACACTGACAGGCATGACGCGAAGGGGGTGTGGCAAAGGACGTCTGCTCGGGTCGGGAGGAGAGGCGGGGTTGTACAAGCCGTAGTGGTAAAGGGCACGGACACAATATAAGGTACATAATACATCAATTATACATTTCCTTATAGAGTATAGAGAGGTAAGTAAGAGGAGAGATATAAGTACAGGTGATATCAATCGGTGGTATAACATCATGATATGGAAAACATTGGCCATTACAGGTCGTGGGGGTTCAACAGAAAACACGGTTTAAAACCAGGCAGTTAGGTACATGACAGTAGTCTATTTGGGTGGACAATGGAATTAAACAGTAATGGTATTTGTCCATTCATCAAGAGTGTTTAACCCATGGTTGACCGAGTCAACTCGTGCAATCCATTTACATTCAGCTCTATTGAGTAGAGTGGACATGTTCCCCCCTCTGATGGGTAGTGTGGGTTTCTCAATGACCATCCACCTCAGGTCTGTGTCAGTATGTGATTTTTCCATGAAATGTGTGACCAGTGGAGCAGTAAGTACTTTGCAGTTAATTCTGCTCTTGTGTTGTATTATCCGTTGTTTGACCATTTGGGTGGTCTGGCCAATATAAATCAGGTCGCACGGACAGCGGATGGCGTAGATGACATTTTGTGTTTTGCCGTTTGAGTGGTGGGATAATTGATGAATATGTCCATTGTAGACGAATTCTTTGGTGTTAAGTGTCAGCTCACAGACACTACATGATTGACATTTGAAATGTCCAATCACTGGGTTCAATCCCCACGCAGCTGTGATGGTGTGTTTTTCAGTTGTGGTGGTTGGCCAAGTGATAGCATGGACAAGATGGTTGGCAATGTTGTTGCCTCTCTGGTACGAAAATAGTGGTGGTGCATGGAATTGTTCATCAAATCGTAGCACAGGCCAGTTTTTCTTGATTATTTTGGCTACCTTGTTGCTGTCCGGGCTAAAAACAGAGACAAAAGGGATTCTGGTCATAGATTTTTTATTTTGATTCGGCATCAGTAAATCCTCGCGGTGGTTGTACCATGCTCGTTTCTTTGCTTGTGTGACCAGACGTCGTGGGTAGCCTCTATTGACGAGTTTCATGACCAAGATGTCTGCCTCCCTGAAGTAGTCTTTGCGCCTTTTACAATTGCGGTGAATTCGTAGGAACTGGCCAAAGGGAAGTCCATCGCGTAGGCCTCTTGGGTGGTTGCTTGAATAATGTAGCAGCGTGTTACGTTCTGTGGGCTTACGGAAGAGCGATGTTCCAAGCGTCCCCTCTTCTGCATGTATAGTGACATCGAGGAATGGTAGGTCATTTGATTTAGTCTCACTTGTGAATTTGAGATGTTCTTGTGAGGAGTTTAGCCAATCAATGAAGGGTTGTAAGGAATCGGCCGTTCCATTCCAGATCAATAAAATGTCATCTATGTATCGACGCCACAGATGGATTTGGGGCCGATATGGGTTGATGGGGTTTAGGATCAGTGATTTTTCCAGGTCATGTACATATAGAATGGCAAAGTTGTGGGCGAAACAAGCGCCCATCGATACTCCCTTGATTTGCAGGTAGTATATATTTTTGTACATGAAGTAGTTGTTTTGTAGAGCCACTCGTAGAAGGTCCATGATGAAGTCAGTGGGGATCTTGGTAGGTTGAGGTCTGGAAATCAGTAGATTTTTGATTACTTCGAGCCCTTCGCGATGAGGGATATTGGTGTAAAGGGACTCGATGTCCAGACTTGCCATTATTTGAGTGTCCAGGTCGAAGGGTTGATCTTCTATGGTATTGATCAAATCCATGGTATCACGTATGTAAGTGTCTGTGATAGGCACAAATTCCTTAATGACTGAGTCCAGATATTTCCCCAGTGGTTCCAAGATGGAACCGCATCCTGATACGATGGGGCGTCCAGGTGGGTTCCTTGCATCCTTGTGTATTTTGGGGAGGACGTATAGGACCGGTGTTCTGGGATGTGGGTTGTTCAAGTACTCGAATTCTTTCTTGGTGATGATGTTGTTGTCTCTGGCTGTAGTAGTGATAGAGAGAATCTTTTGTCTGATATCTACTAGGGGATCTTTAGAGAGAACACGATAATGTTCGTTATTGGTGAGTTGTCGTTCAACCTCTTTGTCGTATTGTGTATTGTTTAGAACGACAATACCCCCACCCTTGTCCGCGGGTTTGATGACAATCTCCGAATTATTTTGGAGGGTGTTGAGGGCTTCTTTTTCAATCAAGGGTAGATTGTAGGGGATGAAACGTGGTGTGGTTTTGAGATCCATTACTTCCTTCAAGTCTAGCCGTTCAAAAGCCAGTATTTCAGGTGTCATTTGATTAGATGGGGGGTTGAAGGTAGAGGGAAGCCGAAATGGAGAGATTTGATTCATTCCGGCATCTGGTTTATCAGCGAAAAAGTATTTTAACCGGATCCTTCTGAAGAACTTTAGAAGGTTAGATTGCAACTCCAGGAAGTTGGTTCTAACAGTCGGTACAAATGAAAGACCACGTGAGAGAAGTCTGGTTTCTTCTGGAGTAAGAATGTGGTCTGATAAATTGAAAATGGGGATGGACATGGCAGTAGTGGTTACGTCCTGGTTGTTAGTTACTGTGGTTGTCCCCATTGATAGTATCGATTAGGTGGTAGCCTGGAACCGGAGGTTGGTTTTGTTTGGCCCTGGTTTGACGGTTCTGTGGTGGTGGTTGTTGGCCGCGTCCTCGGCCTCGTCCTAAAAAAACAGGTGGTAGAAGTGGCTGTGGTCCAGAGGATGTGGCGTCTGTGTCGTCTGCAGAGCTATTAGAAGAGACAGAGAACGTGACGCGTTGATTGTTTCTGTATCGTCCCCAGTTCTGTGTTCTGGGAGGGTTCTGTTGGGTGTTGTAGAATTCCTCGTTAAGGTAGGGGTATGTGTTCTCAACTTTGTAATTTTTAATGTCTTTTTCTATTTTGTTGACCTTTTTGTTGACTTCAAAAGTGTTAAAGGTGGCGATGGTGCTGTTGATTTTGTCTAGGAGGCTTTTGGCATCGGTGAGGGTGGTGTCAGCTTGGATGAGTTTTTCCAGTTCTTCAATTTCTTGTAATTCCAATCGGCTATGTTCTATGGCTGTATCTATTCCCAGGACCATCCAATGGCGAGAGCAGGTGGTCGCTATGTGGCTAAAGCTGGTTCTGAATTTGGGGTCCTGTGTGAAAATAGCCGGGGTGTTGCGAATTTGGAGCCCTAAGGGAATGACGCCTGAGCGTAAGTAGTCCGTGAGCATTCGAGCATGCAGATCCGTCCTGATCTGTTTCTTCTTCAACTTTTCGAGTTTGTCCAATAGGACACGGGAAGTATTTGGGGCAGTAGATGTGGTCGCAGACTGAGGTGTGCCCGACAGTAATGAGGGACCGGTCAGTCGTGACTGGATATATTCCTCTGAATAGGTGAGGGACTCCTTGGACATCGTGTGTAGGCCGGAAGGTAGTACACAGATGAATACCTTTTTTGCTGAGGAAGTACACAGTGGTATCACTCTCGCAGCTAAGCAGCTGCTCCTAATATGTGTAAGAACAACAGGAGAAAACCCATAAACTTCGTTGGGATGGGTGTATCGTGTAAACAAAAACAATTCCCAACAGGTATTATGTAAAGACAGTTTCAATAATGTATGCAATATGCATTACAAAGAAGGAAGAAACAAGGAGTCAATTGATTTTTAGAAAAGGCAGTATTATTCACCAAGAAGCAAAGGGAATGGTCTTTCACATAACAATACAGTTAGAACAGCACTGTACAGAACAGATCATGTGACAACCCAGTGACACTTGGTGCAAGGTGCTATATACAATTGGTGATAGTGAAGGTGCAAGTGCTAAAATAAACAGCGTGATAGACGCATTAACCAAAGTATTTACATCAAATAATGGCTCCAAAAAACAAGTTGTAATCACTTAAAACAAAATTATTTATATCGGAGCACAGAACGTGATATGCGTCGTATGATTCAAGCTGTAAAGTCGACGGCGTTTCGATCCCCTTTAGTCGGGATCGTCATCAGGACAGGGTTGTCGATGGAAACAGTGCTGTGGGCAGAAAGGGCAATTTGAGCAGAGGACCAAGGGCTGGGACAGGGAGGGGGGTGGGGAAGTGAGTGGGTTGGTGGTCAGGTTTGCATCAGAACAGTGAAAGTCTAGATGTGGATATGGTGTGATGGGGGTGGGGGCCGGAGCGGGGATTAACTGGAGTGTTGATTGGGGGTGACTAAGGTTTGTGTAACAACATCGAGAGATGGTTGGGCAAATGGTATAATTTAATAAAACCAGTGGTATTAAGTTAAGTCAGGGTGTCAATAGACTGGTGCAAGATAAAGGTGAGTGGTAAGGGAGTGCAAAAAGTGAAGCGGACGGGGGAAAAAACTTACAGTGATACCCAGGCGGGAGAGCGAGGGTAGCTGAAGTCCGAGTGGTCGCTCAATGGTCGAAGGCTGCGGGGGAGCAAAGGGTAGGGAATTACGAAAAACTGACCAAGTTCGGGATGTAGGCTTGATTTAAAAACCACGGTTAGTGGAGTTACCTGATCGTTGATTGTATCTGATCAGCGGGCGGGACTTGCTGTGCCTACGGGGAGGAAAAGTACTGGGAGTAAGAGAGAGCCGGTAGCGTGAGAGATCATTAAATAACCTCAGATTCCGATCGCACCGAATGTGCGGGGAATAGGCTCACCTGAATGAATCAGGGCGGCGGAAGGCAATTGGGGCTCTTCTGGCGGGTGGGCTGCGAGCAGTAAATGCTGGAGCTACCTGAGCAGGTATGGAGCCTGCATATAAATGAGGAAGTCAAAGGCTGGGGGCGGAGTCCGGTCAGCGCGGGAGGCAGGGTAGGGGGCGTGTCGCGATGTTACCGAGGTAACATTGGCAAACAGGAAGTGGTTGGGTAAAAGAAACTCAGGGTGTGTCGGATTGTTGTCGAGACAACACTGACAGGCATGACCCGAAGGGGGGCGTGGCAAAGGACGTCTGCTCGGGTCGGGAGGAGAGGCGGGGTTGTACAAGCCGTAGTGGTAAAGGGCACGGACACAATATAAGGTACATAATACATCAATTATACATTTCCTTATAGAGTATAAAGAGGTAAGTAAGAGGAGAGATATAAGTACAGGTGATATCAATCGGTGGTATAACATCATGATATGGAAAACATTGGCCATTACAGGTCGTGGGGGTTCAACAGAAAACACGGTTTAAAACCAGGCAGTTAGGTACATGACAGTAGTCTATTTGGGTGGACAATGGAATTAAACAGTAATGGTATTTGTCCATTCATCAAGAGTGTTTAACCCATGGTTGACCGAGTCAACTCGTGCAATCCATTTACATTCAGCTCTATTGAGTAGAGTGGACATGTTCCCCCCTCTGATGGGTAGTGTGGGTTTCTCAATGACCATCCACCTCAGGTCTGTGTCAGTATGTGATTTTTCCATGAAATGTGTGACCAGTGGAGCAGTAAGTACTTTGTAGTTAATTCTGCTCTTGTGTTGTATTATCCGTTGTTTGACCATTTGGGTGGTCTGGCCAATATAAATCAGGTCGCACGGACAGCGGATGGCGTAGATGACATTTTGTGTTTTGCAGTTTGAGTGGTGGGATAATTGATGAAAATGTCCATTGTAGACGAATTCTTTGGTGTTAAGTGTCAGCTCACAGACACTACATGATTGACATTTGAAATGTCCAATCACTGGGTTCAATCCCCACGCAGCTGTGATGGTGTGTTTTTCAGTTGTGGTGGTTGGCCAAGTGATAGCATGGACAAGATGGTTGGCAATGTTGTTGCCTCTCTGGTACGAAAATAGTGGTGGTGTATGGAATTGTTCATCAAATCGTAGCACAGGCCAGTTTTTCTTGATTATTTTGGCTACCTTGTTGCTGTCCGGGCTAAAAACAGAGACAAATGTTGTCTGTCAGTGTTGTCTCGACAACAATCCGACACACCCTGAGTTTCTTTTACCCAACCACTTCCTGTTTGCCAATGTTACCTCGGTAACGTCGCGACACGCCCCCTACCCTGCCTCCCGCGCTGACCGGACTCCGCCCCCAGCCTTTGACTTCCTCATTTATATGCAGGCTCCATACCTGCTCAGGTAGCTCCAGCATTTACTGCTCGCAGCCCACCCGCCAGAAGAGCCCCAATTGCCTTCCGCCGCCCTGATTCATTCAGGTGAGCCTATTCCCCGCACATTCGGTGCGATCGGAATCTGAGGTTATTTAACGATCTCTCACGCTACCGGCTCTCTCTTACTCCCAGTACTTTTCCTCCCCGTAGGCACAGCAAGTCCCGCCCGCTGATCAGATACAATCAACGATCAGGTAACTCCACTAACCGTGGTTTTTAAATCTAGCCTACATCCCGAACTTGGTCAGTTTTTCGTAATTCCCTACCCTTTGCTCCCCCGCAGCCTTCGACCATTGAGCGACCACTCGGACTTCAGCTACCCTAGCTCTCCCGCCTGGGTATCACTGTAAGTTTTTCCCCCGTCCGCTTCACTTTTTGCACTCCCTTACCACTCACCTTTATCTTGCACCAGTCTATTGACACCCTGACTTAACTTAATACCACTGGTTTTATTAAATTATACCATTTGCCCAACCATCTCTCGATGTTGTTACACAAACCTTAGTCACCCCCAATCAACACTCCAGTTAATCCCCGCTCCGGCCCCCACCCCCATCACACCATATCCACATCTAGACTTTCACTGTTCTGATGCAAACCTGACCACCAGCCCACTCACTTCCCCACCCCCTCCCTTTCCCAGCCCTTGGTCCTCCGCTCAAATTGCCCTTTCTGCCCACAGCACTGTTTCCATCGACAACCCTGTCCTGATGACGATCCCGACTAAAGGGGATCGAAACGCCGTCGACTTTACAGCTTGAATCATACGACGCATATCACGTTCTGTGCTCCTATATAAATAATTTTGTTTTAAGTGATTACAACTTGTTTTTTGGAGCCATTATTTGATGTAAATACTTTGGTTAATGCGTCGATCACGCTGTTTATTTTAGCACTTGCACCTTCACTATCACCAATTGTATATAGCACCTTGCACCAAGTGTCACTGGGTTGTCACATGATCTGTTCTGTACAGTGCTGTTCTAACTGTATTGTTATGTGAAAGACCATTCCCTTTGCTTCTTGGTGAATAATACTGCCTTTTCTAAAAATCAATTGACTCCTTGTTTCTTCCTTCTTTGTAATGCATATTGCATACATTATTGAAACTGTCTTTATATAATACCTGTTGGGAATTGTTTTTGTTTACACGATACACCCATCCCAACGAGGTTTATGGGTTTTCTCCTGTTGTTCTTACACGCATTGTAAATGTGGCGGACCATGGGTGGCGGAGCTGTGGCGCACATTAACTGGCGCATCCCTGGGGATGCGCCAGTTAACATAAATCTGCCCCTTAGAGCTCCACACCCTGGATCAGCAACATTAGATCTAAAAACTGAGCAGTTTCCGGTTGACTGGTTCCTTAACTTATATAATTAATTCCCAGTTCGTCCTACCGCTTTCTGTCGTTACCCAGGGACTCTTTGATTCAAAAGTAATCACAGCTCTATGATAAGTAGTCTAATAGGCCTTCCAGGATTAGGATGTCCAATGTTGGTCCACAAGGGCCAGAGACAGAGGGCACACTTTGGGGTTAATCACTTCCCATGTAAATGATTCCAATTTTCCCTACGCTTCCTTATTCATTTGATTACATTTGCAATGTGTTTGGAACTCACCAAGGTTAACACGAGTTTTCCGTTTGCGAAGCCCATCCTCACACCAGCACACATGCATTTACCCTTGCAAAATGTCTGAGCCAGTAAAATGCACTTGCTAACTAAAAAAAAAAATCTCCAAGTAGTAAATATTTTTGCACATGGAGAAACACATTCTTACACCCCAGCATCACTCAGTTCTGGGAAAGTTACCTGCGCGTTCCAGTCTGGGAAAGGATAGCCCCCTGCCCTTGACTGGAGTAAACCTCAGACCGTTCCCAGGGAAGAAATTGTCAGGAAAAATGTTGTTAATACCTACAAAAAGTATCTTTACTGGTGGGCACAAACTCTCAGGGCATTCCTGTCCTAAACAACCAACCTCTACCCCTGAGACAAGATTTACTCACAATAACACATCTGTATGTGTAAACGTTTTTATGAAAGTAAAACCACATTTTCCGGAGATCAGAATTGGTTTGATAAGCTACAAAGCCCAATTAGGTATGTACTTTCACATGCAAATAGCTTTTTAAGTCTGTCCCGTTGCATCAAAATGTATTTCGTGGCTTAAACTGAAACTCTGGAATGGCTCCAGCTTCCTGGACCAACGTTGGACACCACTGTTCCCAATGAATCACTCGCTCTCACCCACAGACCGCCCAGGTTACTAAAATTACCTTGTTTCAGCATCCCGTTGAAAGAAAGTGATTCATGCCATTCAGACCAACTTCACCGCCTTCTTCCATTTCTGTGGCGAGTAGACTACGCCAACGCAGGGTATCTGAGTATGTAAAATAAACATAGCTCAGAACTACGCAGAGGACAACATGCCCATGTCCGGCGTCTGCTGGTCACTGGCCTAAACAAGCATTTACAATGCAATGGTTTTGCCTTTGTTAAAGTTAGAGCGATTGGCATTGCTCTTGACATTATTTTTATTTATGTTTTTTTTTAACATAAATAAATGGCATTGTCATTTACAATGCCACTAGCTTTATCTCTCGCAAATGACACACACCAACACCCACAGAGAGCCCCCCCAACACACACAAACCCCCCCCCCCCCACACACACACCCACACAGAGCCCCCCCACACAGCCACACAAAGCCCCCCACACACACCCACACAGAGCGCCCCCACACACACACCTTCTGGCCCATTATCTTTTCTCCTCATCAAAATAACTGCCACACCCCTTTCTTTGTTCTGAAAATGGTAGGTAGCAAGCCATTTCAAATCTAGGGGGCTGTGGCCTAAAGAGAACTTTCTGAGGGCATGGAAAGAACAGCAGTCTCCTTTTTCATGGATGAGCATCCCCTAGCTCGGTTCTTATGCTCCACCTGTCTTTTTTTGATACTTCCTCCATTCTTTCCATAGTGTCAACAGTGGGTCAATATGCTTTGTCCTTTCTTTCCATAGCATCATGGCCGCTGTTGGATTCGATACCAAGTACAATGCAACGGTTTTGCCTTTGACAAAGTTAGAGCTATTGGCACTTTAAATGACAAATTGTTTATTTATGTGTTAGTTTTGAAAACAGATAAATAAATGGCATGGTCATTTACAATGCCAATAGCTTAATCTTTTGCAAATGCGAGACCTATTGCATTTGCACCCACACCCCCACACACACACACAGCCACACGCACACAGAGCCACACACAGAGCCCACCCCCACACACAGCCCTACACACAAACAGCATCACACACACACACACACACACAGCATCACACACACACACACACACACACAGCATCACACACACAGCAACACACACACAGCAACACACACACAGCAACACACACACAGCAACACACAGCATCACACACACACACACAGCATCACACACACACACACAGCATCACACACACACACACACACAACACACACGCACAGCGGGCCTGGCTGAGACAACAGGAAAGCACGGTCACCAGCGGGAGGGGGGCGGGAACGGGGACGGGAGCACAAATCGAGTCACCTGTGTGGTCGCATTAGCCTTTAGAGTACTATATTTAAATTCCACACTTGGTCACCGAGGGGAGCTGGTCGGGCTAGATGGCCGCTGAGGGACCTCAGTGAGGGCAAGCGCCGGTTCTCCTCTTACTTTCCCTGAGTTCCCTCGAAATGCTTGGCTGGATGGACTGACATGGGGGTGTGGGTTTGCCCGGTAATCTCGTGGGCAGGCGATCTTCGAGTATTGAGCACTGAGTCGATGCCAGCTCTCCTCCTGGCCAGCACGGATCGGCGTAACCCTTCGGTGGATCACGCAGTTTATTCGGAGGGTCTCTAGACTACGGCAACCAAGTATGCCCCCAAAGTCAAGTAAATCGGCTAAAGATCCGAATGCTTAAAGGACCCAAAAGATTTAAAAGTCTACCAAGGATGGATCTCTGGATGCAGGACAGGGGAACGGGGAAGATAGCGCAACAAAGCTGAAGGATGTCGGCGTGGCACGCGGCACCAGAGTCGGTGTTGCTGCTGCCGCCGGGGGGGGGGCTCCCTGCGGCAGCCATCAGTTGCAGAGGTGTTCAAAGCAATGGCCGCTGCGAATGCTGCTGGCCACAGTGCCCCGGTTGTTTTGGGGGGGAACCCTGCTCCTAAGACGAATGAACCAGACCAGGATACGACAGGTCCCAACGCTTCCACGGCTAAAAAGGTGGTTTCTGGGCATGGTAGTTGTTTGCCTCAATCTGTGGTAAAAGCTCTGGCAGAAGTAAATGCCAGGACCAATGAAGGTCTTGTAAGCAAACAACTGTCTGGCAATCTGAACTTTCTGCATAGCAGGGAATTCGAGCAAATATTGAGAAACTAAACAAATGGCTTAGGCAGGTATGCAGGGATGAAAGAGCTGCCATAAGCAGAGAGGTGTTTTTGTTGGACAGTGCTTTGGACCAGGTAAAGAGCCTTATGGAAAATGCAGTGGGCAATCGTGAGCCGATGAGGTAAAGACATAATTGACAGATGCAGACCAAATGGCCTTTGCATGGTGAACTTGTGAACACCCCAGCCCTGATTACACTAATCCAGTGTTGACAATGTGAGGCGCCGGACCAGTCTTGTGACCTAGAGAGGCGCAACAAGTGTGCCCTTAAGATGAACTACAGGCCCTGTCATAGGTGCATCACGTATAACTGTGATGGCAGAGTGCTGTGTTTTAGGATTATAGTCTGGCCAGATCTTTTTCTCTGTCTCACCGAGAGCGTAATCTACTGACCCCTCTAGGGGGTGGTGTGATATGTGTGTGTGGTAACTGTATGGTAACAAAGCTCTATATCTGTGTGTAAGTAAAAATAATGAAGCCAGTGGAATCCATTTTGGATGCTCCTGGACAATATGAGTTGAAAGTTAAAATAAATACACTTTAAAAAATCGTTTTGCAAAATAAAAAAATAGCTATTGAATAGCATTTCCCAATTTTGATCAGGAGTCTTCTTTTGGTTGAGAATTGAGTGTCTTAGAACAGAGTATCAGTATTGGTATTTTCGTTCTGTTGTCCTGGTTAAGCAAGGCACAGTTCTCAAATGCAGTCTGCTTTTTGTGGGTACTGCTCACGTTGGAGACAATCTGGTCGTCTTGCCCTGGACAGTCTATTCACCTGCAGGGGCAGTAACACCCCCTTCTATCTCTCACCAGTCGGGCTTCTTAACAGCAGGCAGACCCTCAGCTCGTTCACCAAAATGTGAAGCCTTCAGGTGATGTCCAGGGCTTTGAAAGGGGTGTGGCCTAAGAAGCAAAACTAGAACTCTGTCCAAGAAGCATAGCTAACATATATAAGGGCATCGCTTAAAACAGGTGAACTAAAATCCTGTATTTATAATTGTGTGCCACTCTGTGAGTTTTCTGTTACTGCATCCAAACATATCGCACATCAAAAGGTACTGTGAGAAACCTTCACTACCTTCATCCTCCTCTCATCGTTGCCCATTATAACCACCCACTCACAACCTGAGCTCACACATACACCTAGAGGCAGCGTAATTCACAGTACACACTATATAAGAGCAATAAGCTGCATGAGAAAAACAGAAACATATTCTGGATACAGCAAACACTCTTAAAAGGATGCAGGATTAAATACAATATATGAAATGTTCAAATGAACTGCATCTCTTGCATGAATTACCTTAACAGGATTTACACTCATTGTTCAGAAATTGATCAGTGTTTTCCCCTGTAAACTAAAGGCATGAATATAGGGTCGGCTAGGGGTCCATTTCAGGGTCAAGTTTGAAATTACTGCCAGGTCTGAGACATTTGGGTCGTCAACCCATTTAAAGCCCCGACTTTACCTCATTCTGTACCAGAGTTCTTGCATCTCTAAAGCATTCCTTGACTGTACAGCCACTCTAATCTTCGACAGTAAAGCACTTTATGATATTACATTCCAGCCAATGAGCACTGCAGCTGTGTACAAGAAGGCCGTTAGACCTCAATGTTAAACTCTGGTTAAACATAAGAGAATTGTCCGAGGTGGGTGTTGTAAAAAAAGACAAATTGCAACGTAATTTATTGTAACACGGCCAGAATTATACCATGTGACCAATAGATGACAACTGGTGCCTTAAAATGATGCACATCAGTGGAATGGTGATCGCGCGTCAAGAAAATAATATGTAATACGTCATGTGGAAACTTAGATGGAGATAAGCAGCGGCCATTCAATATTGACTGCGCGCAGCTAGTAATTCCACTACTCCGAGCACCAGGTAAACCACTCCGTTTCTCTCTCGAAAAAACAAGAGGGCCAGTGAGCTTCTGGAAACAATTGGGATAGGCAGTGTGCGCTTTATAAACAAAATAGGCATGAACAAACATAAAAGGGTCCCCTCTGCGCAGCCTTCAGGGCCCACTTTTGCCCTTGTCCGTTTGGAAGGTTATAAATATATAATCTGTTTTTTTTGGGAAGGCGGGGGTTTTGTGTACTGTTTGTTCTGTTCTCAGTAAATCACCTCAGGTGCGAGGCTTTTCACAACCCAGACACAAATGCTGGATTGTGATGGTTACCGTCCACTCACACAATCAAACACAGCATGACTGCCCCCGGGCCTGCAGGCACACTGGCCCCTCATAAATACCGTGAGAGGTGGGGGCGAGAAGGTTACAGTAAAGACCGCAGACACATGGGCTGTCCGGCCACACGCAAATTCATTTATGAGCCCAAAGAAGTAAATGGAAGACAAGTTTCGACTTTTCACGAGCATCCGAATACCTCAGGGGATGGCTTTGTGCGACACAATCTCCGCGGCCGCACGAACCTCCTCACGGAAGAGTACTAGTATGACCCATTAAAATGTACGTCTCTAGTTGAAAACATCGATGGATATTAAAGTGCGGCCACATGCATACTTATATATAAGTCTATAAAGTTTGTTCTTGGAAGGCCAAAAAGAAATCAGTGCTAAGCCACATTCTTAGCAACAAGCTCCGCGTGGCCAAACACACGCCGGCACCCAGAGATTCTCACGGACAGCGGGAGGGGGAGGCCGGGCGGGCAAACGGACAGCGGGAGCGGGGGTGGGCAGGCAACATAAGACGAGACAAGTAAAAGACGAGAGGGAAAGGCACGGACAGCGACGGACAGTCGGATGACGGGCAGGCAAACAATTAGACGGATAACATAGTAAACAGTCAGACAAGTAAACACCTATACAGATAAGCATGCAAACGGTGAGATACCCGTCAGGTAAACAGACACTTGCGAGGAAAAATAAAAACAACAAACAACAAGGAAGCATCAACTTGCGAAGAAGCAACCTCCAGGGGAGAACTCTCCGACCGCGCCGCCATAGTGCTTGCCGTCTTGCTCTCCTTCTTCCCCGGGCTGCGGGGGGCGGGCACTTCCGGCCGGCCGCGCTAGGATTGGCCGGCCGGCCAGTCACGGGGCGGGAAACGGGGGAGAAGAGAAGCAGTAGTGCCGGCAATGCCGGACCAGACACGGGGGCGTTCCCGGCGTCCCGTGACGTCGGCAAAAGCCAAAGAATGTCGGGAACGCCCCCGTGTCTGGTCCGGCATTGACGGACAGGCCCCTCGTCCAATGGCAAGGCTCCGTTTACGGAGCCAGCCAATCAACGACGAGGGCCGAACCAAGCCACACTATTCTTCTCATCAGGTTTTCGCCTGCGCCGAAAAGATGCGCAGAGCGCATCTTTGGCGAGGCAAAACCTAAAAAATGAGACTCTCTGTCTGATATGCATTTCCGGTGGAAACCACAGTGGAATCCAAATAAGAATAATATAATACATGGGATTTAGTTAAACCCTGTAAAAACGTCAGTCTCTGATTACTTTATAATCTTTGAGTTGTGACTATAAATAAAATACATCAGAACTTGACGGTTATAAGTTATTACAGTCAAGTTCTGACATTACAAGTCCTGCTGCCAGCAGCCGAAGGGAAGGGCAGATCAGGGCACAGAACATAATTTACTTTTGTTTCTTCTGCTTTATTTTAATAGCTTACAATGACAAGCAGAGAGAATATGTTTATTTTTTGCTCTCCTTAAATATAGACAAACTAGAACCTTTCTGCATGTTTCTACACATTCCAAGCTACTGCAGCGTTTTATTTTTAAACTGACTTGTATTGAACCGTTTTTAGTATCTGGTTACAATAAATATCTAACATGTTTTTGATGTGTTTAATTTTGCACTAGAAGTTTTATTTTTATTCTTCATGTTTACAAACATGCTTGCTTTTTAATATGAAAGAGCTACGCACCAAGATTTTAAGTGGTTTGTGTTTTAAGGGAAGAGGTGTGACACTGCGGCCAGGGCGACTGGCGCAGGACGCGGGGGCTCACGCTTCGATACCGGCACCGGTGGCAGGTCCGCCTAGTACCATGTGACTCTGGGCAATAACTTGCGTGCCGGGATGCCTCTGGGTAGCTGTGCGCTTTACAAATACTGGATTTTGGATTTACATTTGTGGGAAAGGTGTCCCCATGCATTAGATGGGAAAAAGTATCTCCTTGTGTACCTGATAAGGATATTGAAAGTCACGTCAGAGATTCCATAACCTTTTAAAGGAGCTTAGCCTGCTTTGTTCCTCTATATGGTTATGGAACTCCTCGGTGACTGGTAATATCCTGATAATGTACAGCAGGGGGTATTTTATCCCTTATATAACAACTTGCTATGATATATAGAGAGAAATTCTGTACTTCTGCTGTTTGTAAGCACAGTAAACAACAGTTATTACCCTAATCATTCTCAGTTTAATGATCTCAGAAGAATGGAGGCTTTGACAGTCTTCGAACTTGCAAAGTAAAGACCACAACCTATGCTAGCGTCAAGAGTTCAACTCACTGAGCCATCCTGCTGAAGGTATCTGATGCACAAGTGTTTTCTTGAACAAATTGATAAGTGACCCTGGAGAGAACTCTTATTTCTGTCAGTAGCTGCCAATATTCAGTGTCACCAGTAGGGGGCGGTTTCTACTTCTGTATGTTTTGTGGATTTGTAAAGCACACTATCACTTGCGAACGTATACTGGTGAGGTTTCAGGTGTGTGTGCCAAGCCCTGCCTATGGTTGATTGATCACTTGAAAAGCCAGGTCTTCAGCTCCTTGAGAAAATCAAGAATAGAGAAGGAGGCTGATGTGGAGTGAGAGCCTGTTCCATACTTCAGGAGCGATGTAAGAGAACACCCATTCTCCTGATGGGGTTCTGTGTATGTGTGGGATGTGTGGGAGTAGGAGTCCTGCGGAGCTGAGGTGTCTAGGTTGTTGGTGGTAAGAGATGTGACTGTTCAGGTAGGTGGGGCCTGAGTTGTGTAGTGCCTTGAGTGTTTGTATCAGGAGTTTTTATTTAATGCATGCGTGTATCGGTAGCTAGTGATGCTCCCTGAGGTGTGGTGTGATGTTAGTTTTGTGTGAGAGGTTGAGGATGACTCTGGCTGCTGAGTTCTGGATGGTTCATAGTCTTCTAGTGAGTTGCTCAGTGGTCCCGGTGTAGAGGGTGTTTCCATAGTCCAACTTGCTGCTGACGAGGGCGTTAGGGACAGTTTTTCTAGTGTTGCTTGGCAGCCCTTTTGAAGATCTTACTCAACATCTTCAGGGTATGGAAGCAGGATGCAGTGATGGTATTGACTTGTGCGGTCATTTCCAGTTTGCTGTCATTGAGTATTTCGAGGTTCCAGGTGTGGGTGCTAGGTGTCACAAGGCCACAAGCTCAGGGTTCGTTGAGCAGCCCCAATGGGAAGTTGAGTTGAAACGGTGACGGGGTCCTGTTGAGGGTCGAAGTTGCTGTTTATGGAGGTGATTATGACCAAGATTATGGAACAGACTCCACCTTCATATCCAAGCAGAACCATTCAGCCTTAAATTTAAACAGCTTCCTTAAAATAAAATAAGATTTCTTAATTCCTACATCAGTGCATGTTCTTCAATTTAAAATATTTATTTGCATCTTTATCGGTCAACCTCTGTTCAATGCAGCCCTTTTTTGTTTATATTTCATTTATAGTTATTATGCATTTATTAATGTTGTTATAGGTATTCTATTTCATTGCTAATGGATGTTTATATTCCTTATATTGCAGTATGTTTCTATGCCTTATTGTTCGGTATTATTCTTTGTATTGTGTTTAATATTTATGAAAAATGTATTTAATAAAACATTTTGAACAAAAAAAAAAATTAAATAAGCACTAACGGGAAAATTATCTAGGTGCTACTCAGTATGAGACTGCTACTGCTGAATCAGTGTAAAAAGGATGCAGGTATCTACATTTTGCCAGGTAGGGGCTCACCCGCACCCACCAGTTGCAAAGGCTGACTTTTACAGCTCCAAATGTAACAATCTTGAACAGGTCTGCCTGGACAGTGGTTTAAGTGGGCCCAGTGGTTAATATATGAATAATTCAGAGCCAGAGCTCTCATCAGGAAGCAGCTTGCACCAGCCCATTGGTACTATCAGTCCTGCCTATAATAACAGAACTAACTACTAACCATGAAACCCTACAAGTGGGGAGAGGATGTGGTATAATGAGCAGAGCAGCAGACTCTGGAGCTGGGCAACCAGGTTCGAGACTCAGTGTAGGCTCAACATCCTGTGATTCTGGGAAAGTCACTTAATCTCCCCGTGTGTACAAAAAAGGAATGCGTCCTTAACTGGTGCTCATGAAAAGCGTTCCAACACCTTTGGGTCAAGTTTGCTCTATAAGCACCGGAGTTGACAATTAAGTACCAGTGGAAACCACCTGCTCAAAATAAGCATTGAGTGGGCCCTGCTGGAGCTTAGCAACAGCAAAGCAAGAAAACAGATGTGGGTTCTTTTCTGCCCTTCATGGTCTCCACACAGCATAAAAATCTGGAAGCAGAATAAAAAGGATAACAATTTTTGCTTGTAAATAAGATCTGGCTGACCTCAGGGAGAGAGCTGAAGGGAAGAGAAGGAGGAGGTCCAGGAGGGTGAAGAGGGGGATAAGGATTTGGAGGACCTTGGCGGTCAAAAGGACTTAGACTAGGAGGTCTACAGGACTCCATTGACCAGATGGGCAAGGACCCTTAAGGCCAGAACCAGGGGAGCCAGGAAGATTAGACACAGGAGATGAAAGAAGATAAGGATGAAGACCAGGAGGAGGGGAAGGGAAGAGCCAAGGGTTGGTGGAGAAGGTGGTCCTGGACTAGAAGGTCCACGATGATAGCTGCAAAGAGACACAGGAGGACCAGTACCTGGACATCAATTATCAGGACCAATGGACTATGACTGAGAGGACCAGGATGATCAGGACCAGAAGGAGAAGGGGGAAAGCAGCACCAGGGGGCCAAGGAGGATATGAACCATTATGGCCCAGAGGAGCCAGGCCTGGTTTACCCGATGGACCATGACCAGATGGAAGGCGACCAGGAGGACCAAGAAAACAAGGACCAAGAGAACGTAGGACACGAGGAGCAAATATGTAGGAAGAGTAGACCATGGATGGTCAGGAAGAGCAGGAGGATAAATATATCAATGGCAGCACTACCATATAGAGTGGCAGTAGCACTGCAAGCCAACTGTAGGGAATGGTTTTAAGTGTAGCCCCCTCCTTCTCTTATTGTTTGTTGACAAACACGAGGAGATCTCGATTCCTTGTTGAAGGACTGTTTCCAGCCCACACGTGTTTCGCCCTCTGTGGTCAATTGGACCTGGGCTTTCTCTACGCTCATAATATTTTGAACAAGCGTATATACATACTTTGGTCTTTAATACAACATGAGCAGGTTTATGTAGGCATAATTAACACCGATATTCATTTTCACTTTTTCATTTATGATGTCACAATTTCTCTCTGGTCATTGAGGAGTATATGTCCAGGGTTCATCCCTCTCCCGATCATCTGCACGATCGGCAGAGGGATTGACTCATATTACTCATCTGTGAGACCCAAACCCTACCGTATACAACTTAAATAATGCGGGCATCATAACTTTTACACATGTCTTGCACTCACAGGAGCTAGATGTGCACATTATTGCCTTGTTTGCTTCAAGGTTAAAGAGATGTTCATGTTTGGACAACGGGTAAGTACATGACCTCATATACTGCAGAAGGCCCATTCAGCTGCTTCCAAGCACTTTGAAGTTGTTACATCTGCAGACAGATCTGACCAGGGAGTGCCCTTTGTTTCGCAGAGGCAATGGCGGGGTCACCTGGTTCCACATCAGATGAGAAGATGGCATGTCTGGTGTACTGCAAGGTTTCTCCTTCTGCTTCACCCAGAACCGCAGGCCACCTTGGCGTGCTTGTGACTGCAGTAGCTCTGAAGGGCATCCATTGGCAGTGGCCCACAGTGGGCGCGGTCTTAGATATTAGTCTGGGAGTTCAATGGATGGTGACAGTACATTGTTGCAGACAGCAGAATGCCAATTTCCTGAGTTGATGCTCAAGATTATATTCATTCCAGGTTTCATTACCTGTAAGAGTCACTCTTCGCCAGACAATCACAAAGTAAACAAAACTGTTCTTCTGTGTTGTAGCTCACAATGTGCGTAGCCTACAGTTTGTTTGTGGATATGTTGTTTGTTCACTTCTCTCGAGGATGATGGGCAGTAAATAAGCAAAATGGCTGACCTGCAAATAACAGGTATGACAGGCTCCCAGTCACCACACACACAGGTTTCACATTGTTTGCTTGGATGCATGTCTTCAGATGTGCTACAGCACTTCCTCCTGAGTTAAGCAAGTGTAATTCTAGTCAACACGTGTTAGAACACACTCTTTGTGTCAAAGGCCAAGCCTCTTCTAAATGATTCATATTTACGCTTCTTAGGACACAGCTTCTTATAAGATCCCCATGCTTTCAGCCCTCATGTTGAGAGGCTGAATTTGCACAATTTTATAGGATGCTACAGTCCAGATGGAGTGTAAACCCGTGAGAGTGTAACTCGGAAACAGTTCTACAAAATAAAACAATGGTATTTGGGATTAATTCTGACGGTTACAGGAGGCCAGTGCAATGATCAAGGATCTCCTAGCTTAGAACACTTTGTGGCATATTTACAAGGAGCTAACGCCACCAGAACATCACTTTTTCTGACGTTCTGGTGGTATTAAGTCCTTTCCCTTATTTACAAGGCACTGTTAAGTCACTTAATGTGGCTAAACGACACCTTGTAAATAATGCCCCTATTCCCACAGCACTTAGCGTGAAAGGGGCATGCAATGGGTGTTGCAGTCGGCGTTCAGCCACAACACCCATTGCTTTTTGACACTGCCCCATGTTTACAAGGTATGGGACAGCGCCAAAACGATCGCCAAGAAATACCTGGTCTTAAGCAGGCAAAACGAGGAGGAATGTTTTATTTCTCATCATATTTTTCCCTTTCCATGAGGGCTGCATTTTGCAGCACACACCAAAACAGTAAAGATTGTTTATGTGCAGAAAGGTGTCCCTTCCTGCACATAAACAATTGCTCCTGCAGCCCAGGCACCCTAGTAAAATGGCACTAGGGTGCCTGTACTGGCGCTAGGCAGCTTTTTAAGTGCCAGAGGTAATGCAGGTTGTACCACATTCTTGTGAATATGGCACATCCCTGCGTTTTGAAACTGTTGGAGCCCAGCGTTACCTATTTTAGCGTAACACCAGTCTCCACCAGTTTCTTGTAAATATGCCCTATTATATCTTTTTCAGGATATCGCATCTACTTTACCCTTACATTATGTACACCTAAATTAAGTTGCAGACTACTGGAATAATCTAGCAGAGAACTCTAAATAGAGACAATTAGGAAAAATTTAAGTTGACCTTTAACACTTCTTAGTTGAAGGAAATGAACTATGATGTTCTTTGCTTGATATTTAGGGACTCATTTAGAGGGGGTCCAGTACAGAGACTAGACCTCCCATTCAGAGGCTCGCCGTGTTCCTGATGGTGGAGTCACCACCATCTAGGGCATCGGGAAGAGATGGCACCAACATAAATGGCATTGCGAGGGCACCTAAATAAGGGCAGCATGTATGATGCAATTTCTACCAGCATCCCTTTTGTCAGGGATTGTCACTGACACTATGATGGTCACAGTCAGAAAAAAAGTTTAATGGGCCCCGTGGGCTCGGCGAATAATTCCAGGGCATCTGGGACATTCCTACCAAAAGGACACCCTCTGTGGTGAGTGCCCTATGTGATAACAGCTCCACCACGGTGGCATGTCCCGGTGCACATGGTTACATTTTTTCCTCCTAATGTGGTCCACACCGTGAATGCATGAACCATTTTTGGGTCAGATTGTCCGCTGCAATGGCAGACATCTTTAAAATTGGTGGTGCAGCTACAACCTTGGGCCAGCGGCTATTAGAGTGATGGAGGCACCGCTGTTTGGCCGCACTTTTAATATGGGAAAAAGTAACGTACCGGTGGCGCAAGGAGCTTGTAAATAAGCCCATTTGTAGGCAGAGCCAAATTTAAAATTTCTATGTGTGAGCCACGCCCACACTAGCAGAAAGACAACTTTTCCTAAAGCGTGGAACGACCTCCCACTCCACATCGAAACCTCCCACTCTCTTCTGGAGTCCTGCAAGAAGTTGAAAACTTGGCTCTTCGAGTAACCTCCCACGACCTCGGATCGAGTCACGTACACCCGCTCAGCGCGGGCGCGCCATCCGTCGCGGGTCATAGCGAGCTCTACAAATACACATAACATAACGTGTCACATTGGTGCAGCGGAAACAGCTTCTGTTGTGGAACATGAGTGGGATCCCAGAGCCTTTCAGAAGATAGCTTCTTTCAGCTTTAATCCCAAACAACAACCTCCTATCAAATTAAAATGCAGGGGAGCGCAGAAGGAGCTTTGCTGTTCTAAGCTGAAAAGAAAACAAGTCTGCTCTATTTAGGCAACAAAAACAATGGGCCATTTGCATTTATCTAAATTATCTTTATTGGTGTAACTCCTTCTGTGAAAAGAAACCACTACAGACTACTTCACAATTACCGTAATGAAGCCCTGCGCCAACAGAAACACACAGGTTACAATTAAAATGATTATTTCAATTATATAATGAAAATTGAAACTCAGGTGGTTGGTTACGAGGAGCTCGGCGATCGCCAGGATAAGTCTGGTCTCCAGAGAGGAGGGCACACAAGCATTTACAGTGCCACTCGTTGGATGAAAAGTGTTAGGTAAACACACTCACTAGATTTGCACAAAAAATATCAGATAACTTTCATAGGGTTACTTCTATATTTGGAATACATTTACCATTTAATTAGCACTTGCAGGAATATTCCTGGGAAAATCAGACAACTTTCTGAGAGTTCTATGGGTCTCCATACAAGAATATGGTGCAGCGTGGCACCGCAGGCCTTTTAGCTGTGCCGTGCTGCATCATTTTCAAAGCACAGTGCACAATTGCAGTCACCCTTGCAAAATGACGCAAGGGTGCATGCGTTGCGGGGATGATTGTTTGTGTGCAGGAAGGCTTACTTTTAAACATTTTCCTCTTTCTATGCATGTTGCAAAATGTAGCATGCAATAAAGAGGGAAAAAGTATTTCTCCTTGTTGCGCCCTGGGGAGGTGTAGTATTCTGATGCATTCCCGGTTTGACAAAATGTTATAAATTCTGGGAATGCGTCAACTTCCATGGATGTTACGTTCGAACACCCACTACAACACCCATGGAACGGGTCTTTCACGCAGAGTAATGCGTGAACGGGCCCATATTTACAAGGCCATGAAAAGTCACGTAAGGTGATATTATGTGGCCTTGTAAATATGGGCAAGCACACTGTGCCGCTGGTGCGTCAAAAGAGGTGACGCACCAGTGGCGCAATGGGCTTGTAAATAAGCAAACATATACATATGCTTCCCTGAAATACATGTATGTATATATAAATGCTTAGGAAAAAAAAGTATTTGCGCTTGCAGTTTAAAAAATATTTCACACACAACCAAACACCTACTTCTTCCCTCCTCAGATTTTGGGGGTGCTAACTCCCTATTCTGACCTTGTGTACACATTTAGGGGGTCATTAGGATGGAGGATTTTCCGCATCCTCCGGGCCGGCGGAAGCCACCGCCGGCCCGGAGGATGCGGAAAATCCTCTGCGGACCCACCGGGACCCACCGCCAAATTAGGATGGCTGGTGGGTCCTGGTTTAGGTCCGCAGCTTTTCCGCCGCGGCTGGCTTACAACCGCGGCGGAAAAGCCCTAAAATGGTGAAGGTGTCTCTTAGACACCGTCAGCCAGATTAGGATGCGCTTGGGAACATGCTTTTCCGCGGCGGCTTTTCCGCCGTGGAAAAGCATGTGTAACTGCACTGCAGGGGCCCATTCCGGGCCCCCTAGGTGTAGTGGGGGGTGGGGGTGCACATGGGGGTACCTATGGTACCCCCCTGCATTTGCGTGCACAATGCAGCAAGCACCGCGCGGTGCCTGCTGCTTTGTGCACGCAAATGCGGTGCTTGCATTTTTAACATTGCCGCGGGTGCAGCTTGAAGCTCCACCCGCAGCAATGTTAAAAATAGAGGATGTGACCGCCACCCTGGCGGTCACATCCTAATCTGCACAGAGGGAACGCCGCAGCACATGCGGACGTTCCCTCATGCTCTGGGGTCGCGGACGGACTCAAGTCCGTCCGCGATCCTAATGACCCCCTATATCCTTTCCTTCAAAAGTGTAAATCTCCAATTGTATAAAAAGCGGGAAGGTGCTCAGCCATAGGCGCTGGAAGTAGGGGTGCTGGGTGGGGGTGCTGCCAAAATACCCAAGCTGTAGTTTGGAAAGGGAATGAGCAATAAAGTTGCCTTCAAACTTGTTTTTCATCCTACCACATTTGCTGTGTGTTCAGAGATAGAGGTCAGGCCGCTTACTCTTTTAACATGGAGACTAGTGTTTACTTTTCTTTCTCAGACTGCAAGTGAGCGGGTTGTGTAAAGTTAACTTAGTAGCAATCTTGCTAGGTATAGGGACTGTAAAAGGAAAGGTTGGAGGATGTAATTTATTTTCTAAGACACAACAGCAATTAAATACCTGCAAATGAACTGCGGAAATATTTCAAAATATACCCGCAGGTAGGAAAGTAGAAAGGAAGCCCACTTATTTTGTAATTCGGAAGTGTGATGGAAACAAAGATTTGAATAGGATCAAAACAAATCAAAATACTTTACTTGGGGACGTGCAAATTATAAATATTCCCTCAAACCCAATTTTCGCACATTGCTTGTGAGCTATATAGTTTTTAGCACATGTTGCTTGTGTCACACTTGGGGCCATTTTCTCAAGAACGTGTGATAACCATTGCAAATGTTACTTAACGCAACTCCCACCATCGCAGTCTATCGTGGGAAAATTATGCTGTGTCAACACGGCGGTACCATGCGATAGTCACCAGATAACGCATCAAATGACCGCGCTAAAACAAACGCCACACTGCAAAAATGCGATAGGCGAACGCAAATAATCCTGCGCTGAGGCCAATCACGGTACAAAAATCAGCGAAAACCAGCAACAGGCCTGCAAGTCACTCGCGTCACGTGGAAAGATCACCATAAAAGGAGAAAAAAAACAGACAAACAAATGCCAAACAACAGCAAAGTACAATGGATGGTGCCGGAACAAGTACGGAGGAGAACCAGAACCCCACAAGCCCCCAGAGGACCAGCCTGGGACCTCAGGGTCAGGGAAGGCCAAGGAGGAGAAGAGTAGGAAGAAGCACTTCAGTCCACAGGAAAACAGGATCCTGATAACGGAGATGGTCGAACACCATCAACAACTGTTCGTGTCACCTCCACTGTGTCATTGGCAACAAAAAATTTACTATGGCAGTCCATCGTGGATAAGGTGAATGGAGTGGGAGTGGTGAAGAAGACAATGGAAGAGATCAAGAGGTGCTGGACTGACGTCAAGCGCAAAACCAAGCTGAAACTCGCCAACAACCAAAAGGCAGCAATGCAGACTGAAGGTGGCCGTCCTGCGCCACAGGAGGAGCTGGGCGAGATGAAGGAAATGGTGTCCACAGTCATCAATGGGGAGACTGTGGCAGGAGTCGGGGGACCGGACACTGCTCAACATGACCGGACACAACAGCACTAGGGTGCATAATGGACAGGGACAGGGGGGACGGGGGAGATGGGCACAATGCCACACATGCAAAATCAAGTAGAGCACATCCGTGGACAAACCATGCCCCAGACCCCCAACTTCCACCAAGACACCAATGTACCCAAGTAAGCAACATCTTAGCACTTAGTAAGCACAGAAGTCAAAGGCACACCGCATGAAAGGGATAAGGGGCAGCAAAATCAGAGGTGCAGGGGTGATTTGCCCAAAATGCAGCACACACGCATAACATGCAGAGCACATCAACACTGACAACAATGTGGCACAACCCGCAACACATCCACAACAGAACACAGGACACAACTGGCGCCGACTGGGTGTAGACACTGGCCAATCACAAGGGGCATTGCATGGAAATGTGAGTTGATAATGTACAAGTACAAACACACACACGTCTGTTGTCGAAATGTCCACTGTCCCCCATCAAATAGGCAGCTCCTCCCAAACTGCCACGATGTACACTGTCATACAGTCTTTATGAAAACATGTACAATGCGACAACACACATGAGAAAATAATGTTAAACGGCATCTCCCCTTCACGTCGAGAGGGAGAATCAACACCTCCTGCAGAGCAGCCCGACCCTCTCTTCTCTGATGACAAAGAGGACCACCTCAGCTTCGTCTCGACGCCCTCCAGCAGTTCATTGTCAGCCTCCGCAACACACCTCCAGGAGCTGTGAAGCCCAGTTTCAATGAGGACAGCCCACCCACTGCACAGACCACACAGTAGGCAACACCCACCACCACGGCTGACTCCCAGGACCCCCACGAAGGATACATCACCTTCCAACGCCGTGTGTTGGGGTGCAGGGAGCAGCTAGCTGAACAGGTGCAGGTGGGTTTCGAACAAATGGCAGACAAACTAGATGCCATACATGGGTGTCAGGGACCACTCACAGTCCCTAATGGACACCCACAATCCGCTCCATGCTCTCCAACGACTATGGCTGACATCGCTGGAGCCCTGACTCAGAGACTAGAACAACTGTCCAGTCAGAGTGGCTCTGCGATATCACCCGGGAGTTGGGACACATGCGGAGGTTAATGGAGACCATGGAGTGTGCCAATGCGGAAAGAGTGGCTGCCATGGCTGCACACCAGTCAATGTAGCTGGGTTCTACAATTACATCAAGACCATCCTCATGGCATTGCTGCCACAAGGCCTGGCGCTGATGCATGCTGCTGCTACCACCCCGTTTTTGGACACAAGGGAACCCAGTAGGGGACCTTCGGACCGTGGGTTACTTAACTTTTTTTAGAGAACAGGGGTCCTAAGGATTCACAATATCACAAGCAGATAATAATATAGACTACAATCAGTACTATATTTTTGGAAAACGTCCAGCCGGACGTAAGTTTATTCGTAGGATAACATAGAGTTGTGTTGGCCCATGGAGAGGCCAAAGATAGTGGCAAGATAGGGTACAGTCCTGTACCTATCCCGAAAGGTTTAGAAGAGATAAACCAGGAAGAGGGAGATAGAGCAAGGAAAAAGCTTTTCAGGCAAGCAAGAAGTTTTTGAGCCAGAAGGTGACTTGTAGTTACAGTGAATACAGTTACAACAAATTCACCCTGCAGTGTCAACAATTTCAAATAAACATATTAAGTAATATGCTACACTGCATTTTGCGTCGACGTTTCGATCCCTAAGGGCTCATAATACAATGGGATCATCATCAGGACAGTTTTTACAGTTAGTGCCTGCAGTAAATATAGCCTGTAAAAGAAGGGGGGGAGAAATAATGACAATTTTAAGGCCTAGGCCCACAGAAAGAAAATATTCAAGAAAGCTTAATACTTGACAGGGCACAATAATAAGTTTTTAAAAAAGGCCATTTCATTACTTGAACTCGCCGGTTCTTGGCTGGTGTGATTGTGAATTTTAAAAGAGATTACTTACAAGTGAAAAAGTGCTGAAAAACGGCGCAGTGACATGGGTGTCGTTTATCGAAAGTTGTGATATATGCGTGGTGACATGGGGGATGCTTCTATTGCATTCTAGTGCTCTGGGATGAAGTGACTTGGTGAGTGAAACAGTGCCTAGGGGCAGTCACCTTCCAATGGGGGCAAGAGTCATACCTTGCAGAAGCCGGGATTTCAAGGTTAACCTCCCTGTTCAGGGAGATGGGTGCTACCAGGTAGTGAGTGGTACTCACTGGTCGTGCCATGAGTGTACAGTTTACATGTCTCATTGGCACTAAATGGTAAGGCTTACCTGGCGCTACTGCTAGTCGCCTATAATTGGAATAGCTCTTCTTACCGGTGGAAGGGATTTCACCCGGTTTGCAACATCAATAGCTGTGAGATAATTAAAATGTTGCCGTTAGACTGGGGCTCAGATTGGATCATTAACATGTTTCAACAGAGGAATGGAGGCTTACCTGGCCATATGTAATATGGGCCGTGTATGGGGGGAGTGAATTATCTGTTACTTTCCGTGTTTGACGAGGTTTCCTTCTGATGGGTCCTCGTGGTTGCTGGGGAATACCTAGCTACGTGTGCTGCAGTCGGCAGCGTGGAAAGAGATAGGCGGTCTTCTTTTGGAGGCTGACCGGCCAGTTGCTAGGGAGGAAAAGATAGCCTAATGAGAGACCGGGCTCCGTGGAGTTTTTGGTTTACCGGCGTTCTACACAAAGGCTTACCTTGCTTCTGGGTCGAAGCAGCGGCGGGTTGGAGGCTTGGAGTTAATCCGGCCAGATGCTGGGGAGGGAAAAATAACCTAATAAGAGACCGGGCTCCGCGAGCGACGGAGTATTCTATTTATCTGCGTTTTGATCGCGAGCTTACCTTGCTTCTAGGTGGAAGCAGCGGCGGGTTGGGCGAAGCTCGATCAGCTTCTGCCCTTTCACAGTGGCAGCGCGAGTCCGCTGTATGTGGAGTCCTCGTGGGCTAGGCTTATGTTGTTGGATAATAAAAATAGAAAAAGGACTAATTCCAGTGATTCAGTGATGGCAGACATCTTGGAATGGTCGGTGAACTACTCTCAAGTGGCTGTTGTTTGGCGGACATCTTGTGATGGTTAACTCGGCCGGTTACCCATTACTTTCGAAGTGCACAATATGTATGCCCGGGATATAAAGGCGCTATAAATTGTGAAATGGGCATTAGTTAGGTGATGTGACATATTGTATTGTGGCGTGAGGTGCTGCTACACGGGGGTGAATAAAATTTGTGCAGATACGGCGAGTAGTGCTGGCCAGCCATGCTCTACATACATACAATTCGGTTGATAGGGTAAAACATCATTGTTTTCAGATTTTTGGTGTTCACATCATATTATCTCACACAGAGCAAATTAAATACAGTGAAGGGCTGCATACAGTTGTTTAGAGGAGTGATGTCCAGTCCTCTGTTCGATTAAGTCCCTTGTGAATAGAGTCCAGTAATATTATACATTTGAGCTCTTCTTTATTCAGTAGGTGGGACATGCTGCCCCCTCTTGGTGGAAGCTTCAATGACTTCAGGATAGTCCAACGAATATCATCCTCATTGTGATTGAATTCCTCGAAATGTTCAACCAATGGGGCGTTTGGCGTGCGGCATCTGATGCGGCTCCTGTGTTGACAAATCCTGGTTTTGATTTTCTGAGCAGTCTGTCCTACATAGTTTTTCTTACAAGGACATTGGATCAAATAAATCACGTTGGTGGTGTTACAATTTGTAAGTGTATTGCAATTAAAGGTGACGTTATCAAATACAAAACTTTTTCCTTCAATTGTGAAATTACAGACTACACACCCACCACATTTCACGTGTCCAACTGTGGGGGACAGACCCCAAGCGGATTCAAGAGTGGAGGCGTTGGTAGGACTAGGGAGAGCAGAGAGTGGTCCTTAAGATTTTTGCTCTTTTTGAATGCAAAGAGTGGGCGTTCCAAATCCAGGATTCCTGCATTTATTACTGGCCAGTGTTTCAGAATCATTTTTCTCACATTATTAGAGATGGGAGAAAATGTTGTAACACAAGCTATTTTGTCCTGCTTAGTTTTCTGGTTAGGGACAAGGAGTGTATCTCTTGGGTGATACCACGCTCTTTTGAGAGCATTTATAACAATCTTTCCTGAGTATCCCCTATTTTTTAGCTTGTTCGATAGAATGGTGCTTTCGCGGAAGTAATCTTCCTTGCGAGAGCAATTGCGCCTAATGCGTAAAAATTGGGAGAAAGGTAGAGAGTCCCTCAATGCCCTAGGATGGTTACTTGAGTATTCTAACAGAGTATTTCTCTCTGTGGGCTCACCCTCCTGATGTAATATTGTCAGATCAAGGAAATTGATGGAGTTTTTGTCAGAGGTGAGGGTGAATTGGAGACCCAGGCAGTTGTTGTTCATCCAGTGTAAGAAGTGTGAAAGCACATCGATGTCTAATCTCCATATCATGAAGATGTCATCGATGTACCTCCAACCCGCCGCTGCTTCGACCCAGAAGCAAGGTAAGCCTTTGTGTAGAACGCCGGTAAACCAAAAACTCCACGGAGCCCGGTCTCTCATTAGGCTATCTTTTCCTCCCTAGCAACTGGCCGGTCAGCCTCCAAAAGAAGACCGCCTATCTCTTTCCACGCTGCCGACTGCAGCACACGTAGCTAGGTATTCCCCAGCAACCACGAGGACCCATCAGAAGGAAACCTCGTCAAACACGGAAAGTAACAGATAATTCACTCCCCCCATACACGGCCCATATTACATATGGCCAGGTAAGCCTCCATTCCTCTGTTGAAACATGTTAATGATCCAATCTGAGCCCCAGTCTAACGGCAACATTTTAATTATCTCACAGCTATTGATGTTGCAAACCGGGTGAAATCCCTTCCACCGGTAAGAAGAGCTATTCCAATTATAGGCGACTAGCAGTAGCGCCAGGTAAGCCTTACCATTTAGTGCCAATGAGACATGTAAACTGTACACTCATGGCACGACCAGTGAGTACCACTCACTACCTGGTAGCACCCATCTCCCTGAACAGGGAGGTTAACCTTGAAATCCCGGCTTCTGCAAGGTATGACTCTTGCCCCCATTGGAAGGTGACTGCCCCTAGGCACTGTTTCACTCACCAAGTCACTTCATCCCAGAGCACTAGAATGCAATAGAAGCATCCCCCATGTCACCACGCATATATCACAACTTTCGATAAACGACACCCATGTCACTGCGCCGTTTTTCAGCACTTTTTCACTTGTAAGTAATCTCTTTTAAAATTCACAATCACACCAGCCAAGAACCGGCGAGTTCAAGTACTGAAATGGCCTTTTTTAAAAACTTATTATTGTGCCCTGTCAAGTATTAAGCTTTCTTGAATATTTTCTTTCTGTGGGCCTAGGCCTTAAAATTGTCATTATTTCTCCCCCCCTTCTTTTACAGGCTATATTTACTGCAGGCACTAACTGTAAAAACTGTCCTGATGATGATCCCATTGTATTATGAGCCCTTAGGGATCGAAACGTCGACGCAAAATGCAGTGTAGCATATTACTTAATATGTTTATTTGAAATTGTTGACACTGCAGGGTGAATTTGTTGTAACTGTATTCACTGTAACTACAAGTCACCTTCTGGCTCAAAAACTTCTTGCTTGCCTGAAAAGCTTTTTCCTTGCTCTATCTCCCTCTTCCTGGTTTATCTCTTCTAAACCTTTCGGGATAGGTACAGGACTGTACCCTATCTTGCCACTATCTTTGGCCTCTCCATGGGCCAACACAACTCTATGTTATCCTACGAATAAACTTACGTCCGGCTGGACGTTTTCCAAAAATATAGTACTGATTGTAGTCTATATTATTATCTGCTTGTGATATTGTGAATCCTTAGGACCCCTGTTCTCTAAAAAAAAAAAAAAAAAAAAAAAGCTGCTACCACCCCATCCACATCTGAGGCCCTGAAGTGTCAGTGCCACACCGTTCGGCAGTCATTCCCCCTCCGGCCCCTGAGGTGTCAATGCCACAGAGTGCTGGAGACAGAACACCACTGCCCACACGTGAGGCACATGGAACATCAGAGGACAAAGATGCAGATGAAACCTCCTTCGTGGTCAGAAGGACGCAGTAGCAGTCATCTCTGCAATATGGCCGGTTTCAGCTTGGTACTGCCCTCTGCATCATAACCTTCCACTGTCCCCCAATGCATCCTACAACACTCACCTTGGACCTCGACATGGACTGCCATAATCTGTTTGATTGCCAATGACACAGCACTCAGACTGCGTACTGAACACTTCCTCTTCCTTTGGACTTGTCATTCCTTTCAGGACTCTGGCTGGCCCTCCACGGTCCAAAATTGGAAAGTGTTTGCATGGCCCTGTACTGCTCCAGCTGCAACACTCCACTGAATGTGCATTAAACATTCATTATCACTGAGGAGTGTCATGTCTATGATCTTTCAAGTGTGGAAGTCGGAATGAATCTAGGGTCAGTGAATTCCCCTGATGTCCATGTGGCTCATGTCGTTTGCCTTGGGTCACAGGGTGACACATTGCCAAATGTTGTCCGTGTGGCACCGGTGCAATAACTGCGACACATGCATTAGTTACTTCCTTGCCCAACCCCGTACGGAGCCACGGCCAGGGCCCCGGGGTCTTTGTACGAACCCTTGGCTGAACTGGCATAGGCCAGGCCAGCCCACTATGCTTACGCTCTCGGGGGTGGGGGAACAACGCTACATGTGCCAGGATTTCCCTGTTGTGAACTGCTGATCACAGGTCTAGTTGTCACCATGCCACAGCTACTCCCTCACAGCTGGTGTTCACCCACACCACACCCATCCAGCACACATGTCACAGAACATGTGACCCTGCCAATAAAAAGTACTGGGCGCACATGTTCAATGCCATTTCCAACCTCTCTCAGGGTGTATCTGTGTAGTGTGCTTGTAGGTATTGGAGACCAAGGGGCTGCGACATTGCATCCCGCAGGCCCGGAGGTGATATGATGGCGTCCGCAACTTGATATCCAATGATAGAGGGTCCATGACTAGCGGGGCACAGACTTGGTGGCACCGGATGCATTGCAGCCGGTACAGGCACACCGCCAGGGGATGGTGACTTTTGGTGCACTGAGGTAGGGACACCTTAAGTGCTGAGAGGGTGTGCAGCCTGCGATGATGTCCCGTCCCGGCGGTCCGGACGGCTCAGGTTTTGTGTGCCCTGCTGGACCGCAGTGTAGGCCTGAGCCAGCGGGCAGGGTGGGCCTAATGCCACGTCGCGTCGCTTCCAAGGTCACAGAGTTGGTGGCACTCTATGAGGCTGAGCGGGTGTGCAGCCTGCGATGATGTCCCGTCCCGGCGGTCCGGACGGCTCAGGTTTTGTGTGCCCTGCTGGACCGCAGTGTAGGCCTGAGCCAGAGGGCAGGGTGGGCCTAATGCCACGTTGCGTCGCCTCCAAGGTCACAGAGTTGGTGGCACTCTATGAGGCTGAGCGGGTGTGCAGCCTGCGATGATGCCAGGTGCACTGGTATGTCCTCTTCCATGGAGAAATCAAGACCCAGCGCCAAATGTGAGACATGATGTTGAGGGTGCCATGTCAGCGGGCCCCGGGCTAGTGGCTTGCAGCGGCACGTGGTGGGCCCTCTTTTCTACACGCCTGTGGCGGAAGGTTAGCAGTGAGGCCTGGGAGTGCTGAGGCCGGCATGCACCGCTGGGCAGCGGGAGGGTCTGGGGTGCAGCTGCCTGGGTGCGCAGGGGCGGACAGGCGACGATGTTGTGTGCAATTGTATGTACTGTGCCATTCATGTATCTGGACTCTGTTTCAGATGATGGATCTGTTTCAGATGTGAGACCTGGTGAACTGCACTACGTACCTGCACGCGGTGGGAGACACACCGGTGACAGCAAGTGAGCTGTGTGGCCTGGGTGCGCAGTGTCTGCACTCTCTATCCCTGTCCCTCTCTTCTGTAATCTGTGACTCTCTGTCCCTCTATCTCTCTCTCCCCCACTCTGTCCATCTATCTATCTCTCTCCTGCTCTGTCCGTCTATCTCTCTCTCCCCCACTCTGTCCGTCTATCTCTCTCTCTCCCACTTTGTCCGTCTATCTCTCTCTCCCCCTCTCTGTCCTTCTATCTCTTTCTCCCTCTCTCTCCTTCTTGCTCTCTCTCTGTCCCTTGATGTGTGCAGGACACACCTTCTCATCATGATTTTTGTCTTGCAGGCTGTGACCTACTGAGTGTCCCGAGGGGTGCCGCCATGTGTCTTCATTTCTTTTCTGTGTTTGTTTTAATACATTTTCATTTGTTGCTTCGAAGGTGAATGTGTGATGCTCATTTTTGTGTCGACACATGCATGTGACCAGATGTGATTGTGTGACATCAGGCGGAATATTTGGTACATGATTCCTTGTAGTTGATGTGGCATGTCTTTGTCCGGGGGGCCCAGGGTAGGGGTGTCCTGGGGGGTTGTGGTGGTGGGTGTTGTGGCCCTCTTGGGTGTCCGCCCTGCATGTTCGGTGGCTCCATGGCATCTGTTGTTCTTCAGGTGTGGCTCTGGCCTTGGCTCCCGTTTGTGGTGCAGGCTGTGGCCCGACTTTGCACCAGGTCAGAGCAGGTGTTAGTTTCCTGCTGCTAGCGCGACTTATCGCATGTTTTGGGTTCCTATCGCCTATCAGGCTGGTCGTTGTGAATCTTGTGGAGTGGTGTTGTCTCGGCTTTTGGCACTGGAACACCTACCCTGCATCTCATTAGCAATAGTTGCCGGGGTCAACTATGGCGATGTTTTTTGCGACTGCTATCGCAGGTAAACTGGTGCTATGGGCTGTTGGCACCAGCTTGGGAATGGGGTGATAACTTTATCGCAACTTTGGCCTCGATAAAGTGCTTTTAACTCGGCAATAGCTCTTTGAGAATATGCCCCTTGGAGTTTTCACAATCCTAATGATCTTAGGGATGTAGCATTGATGGTAGCCTGCCCCCCCACACCCTCCCGCCCGCTCTGAAAATTGATCTAGCGCCACTGTGCTTACCAAAGCTCCACAAGTTTGTGAATGTTCACTAAGGGGCCTATTTAGTAGTGGAGTGGCAAAGCATGTTATTAGGCCAAGAAGGCTAACGACACGCTTCATCACTTTAGAAACGCAGGGCTGCACCATATCTGCAAGAATATGATGCTGCCCTGCGTTTCCCCCGGTACTGACACTAAATTTACCTGCCTAGTGCCAACGCAGGCACCCTTGCACCGTAGTGCAAGTGTGTCTGCATTGTAGGGAAAGATTGTTTATGTGCAGCAAGGTCCCCCTTCCCGCACAGAAACCATCTTTAAATGTCATTTTGTAACTTCTGTGTGCTGCTTTGCAGCACACATAGAATTGCAAAATGTCATTTATTTTTAAATGATTATTTATGTGCAGGAAGGAACACCTTCTTGCACATAAACAATCACTGGCGGTTTGCTGTTTCCACGTGTGCTGCACAACGCAGCACACATGGAAACAGCAAAAACAAGGAGAAATAAAAAATGTCAATTGTGAATAGCAAGGACCCCCTGGGTAGTAACGATCTATAGACTCCTAGGGCAGGGAAGCAACATATGTGAAAAATTCTAGGACGTCTAGACTAATGGGTGTACAGATAAGGCAAGCCAGTTATCAAGAAGGAACAGTAGGGAAGGATTAAAAAAGTTTTGTAAAAAGTATATTTTTATTTTGTATATTTAAAAAATCATATTAGAAATGACTGGGGGTCAAACCAACATGACGGGTATTAAAAAGGATTTTTCAAATTTTACATACAATAATCATAGCAAATTAACATAAAATTCATAGAACATAAGATACACAAATATATTGGCAAAGGTATACAAATATTCACATCAATAATAAAACAGACATAAGAACTCGACGCGCGTTTCGGCGAAGGACCGCCTTCTTCAGGAGACCCAATTTCAATTCCTGAAACACAGTTTAAAAGAGTATCCATGTTATCTAGACATCCATGGGAACATATATAATTATCATTCCAAAATACATTTGTTTTAAAACCTACATTCCTAGCTTGAGGACTGACCTTGACTCTTGTTATGTACACTCAAGGCCAATGATGGGCACAATTTTCTAAACAATTGTACAGTATCTGACTCTTTTTATGTTACCGGCCTTGGTTGTAGAGGGCAGCTCCTTCATATGAAGAGAGCTAACTTTAGGTCTCTTTCTTAAACACTAAAAGTAGAATCATTTATAGGTTATTGTAGTGGTGAATCTTAGTAATTCATTGCATGTGATAGATTCATGACATATCGTTCAAAATAACTGTTTGTTGAAAGAATTAAGCAACATTACAATTTCTAAGACAACAGTGCTCTGTTCATTAGTCATACTTACAAAGGTAGACTTCTATCCATACAGCAAAAACACCCAAGTGGAGTCTTCATATAGATGTAAGATGTATATGGAAAAGATTAATGGTAGGGAGATTCCTAATGATGAAATTTACATAGTTAAAGGGTAGTCGTATAAACTGGTTCTTCCTACAGACAAACACAATTGGCATAATACATTGCTCTTGACATGTGGAAGGCACTACAGGATTTATTTATCTCATGATGATGGAACAGAATATTTTGCCTGTTCATACACATAGCGACTAATAGGTGACTCTGTCTTAAAGCACTAGTCGTATTGCATGGATCAAATAGCATCTTAGGTGATTGCTATGAAGTTACAGGTACACTCTATTTTCTCCTATGTGAATTGGAACTATTGGAAAATAAAGGAGGGACAGGTATTGACTAAATAACACTGTCAGATAATATAGTGCACAGTAGCGCAAAGGAAATGAAGATGACAAATTAGTACCTTAAGATTCCACGGTTGATGAATGAATATTGCTGGCGAAATTATTCATTAGATAGGTACGTGATGACCATATTCGAGGTGTCCAAGTACAATGTATATTATAAAAACACTATGGGTGAAAAGCGGAGAAAAAAATATATACACTCATTCCTCATATATTATGACCAGGGTCACTGCAAAAGGTGACTCAATGGTCCAGACATGTGCATATATGTATAGACATAAAAGGAAATAGTAGTTACCTATAGTTAGAGCCTACGTTGGATGGTAGACTTAACGTGCGGAACAGGGATGCTGTAGATGGCACCCTAAATAGTTGATGGTCTAACAGGCTCTAGAAAGATGAATTAGAGATTTATAAGTAATGCTAATAATATATCTCCAAGTTGGTAGCATATTAAAATACTGCTCTACACATCCGTGTAGTATTGACTCTACTAACTCATCCATATAAAATATTTAGTTAGGGTTACCTTGATAATTCTTAAGGCGAAGTGGTGCCTGTGTTCGACTTAAAAATCGCGCCTTGAAAAGCGGAAAGATACGACACTCTGGAAGATATAAATTCAGAGTGCTCGATTAGTTACTAGTAGAGCTCGTTACACACTAGTAACAAATACCTGCACAACGGAAAGCTAATCGCGATCCGTGTGTGCTACCGGACTATCCTATCTTCGGGACTTACCGTGATGTGGCTCAATATCAGCAGACAGCACGATGTAGCTGTTTCGTCTTCTTCGTCATCCGGCGTGTGGGGCGGCCTCGTCCTCCCGCGAGATACAATGTATCTAGCATTTGGAGAACTCCCATATTTAAGGGCAATAATTAGCGCGCGAAAACGATCACGGGGGATGCTAGAAGTCAGATCGAAGAGGGACTACATTCCCATAATTCGATCCTGTTGAAAAATGGCGCTCACGAACGGCGCGACTAGTATCCATAGCTCGAAAGAGCCCATACACTTAATAACAGTATCTATAGGTCAATGCTCCCTTATATTTAATAAGAGGTTGCTGTGGCGATGCAACGTTAACAATATATATGCACATGTAACGTGGGGAAATCGGATAAAGGCAATTATAGTGTGGCATGTACTATTAGTTCCAGACTCGAATTATGAATATTATTTGATTATTACTACAGTGGCACATGATTTCATTACTAAGGTAATGTGGTACACTACAGATATTTTTAATATATATGGAAAAAGTATCACGGACGCTAGAGGGCAGGTCGAGGAAGGACTATGTTCCCAGAACTCGATCCTGTTTCAAGATGGCGCTCAAAGAAAAGGGGGGGCGTAAACAGTGTCCATAGTTCGAAAATATCTTTATATTTACTACGTGGTTGCGATTGTTATGCAACATTACAGATATATACGCATATAGGATGTGGGAAAATCCTATGATGCAACGAAGGAAATGTAAATAGTATGGCAGGTTTATTTAATTCAAACCAATTTATAAGTATTATTACTTGTTACCACGATGGCACCTAGTTAGATTACCGAGGTAATGAGAGGCACTACATTTGTTTTAAATATATACAGTGTATATTTCAAATTCACATAGCTATATACATCAACAGTCCATGTTTGGAACTAGTATGACCTAACTAGAGATATAGGATATAAAATCTATATGATATATAGTCTATTGTGTATACTGTATAAAGGTGACTACATTGGTTACCGTGAGGACATCCTAAGCTAGAGATATCCCAATGTGTTTTTAAATCATATTATTTTCATCATAAAAGTAATCTAAGGGTATGCGAAAACCTGTAGAGCATTCAATCGGGAAGATTAATTCAGAAGTTGAAATTGCAGTGTCTAGAGGATAGCATTCTCCCAGGGAATTTCAGCATTGAGGCCTCTCTTGAAGGTCCCAAGGGAGAAGATCCAGAATACTTCCCTCTTTTTCCTGATTTGGTCACCTCCTTTGCTACTGGGAAGTCTAATTTTCTCCAGAATGCGCCATTTAAAATCATCTGGGGCATGATTGTTTTCAGAAAAGTGCTTCACTAAGGGCGCTAGCTGTTTGTTAGTCCGAATGGCTGACCTATGTTCTGTCAACCTTGTTTGTACGGACCTAGAGGTCTCACCCACGTAACCCAGCTGGCATGGGCACAAGATAAAGTATATACAGTTAGTAGTCTTGCAATTCCACATGTCAGTCGCAGAGGTGTGGCAGCCATTGTGTTCGAAAGACTCACCTTGTATGATGTTGCTGCAGGATTTACAGGCTGAACATTTAAAAGTACCTTTAACAGGATGGTTGTTATTAATTGACCTCTGTATAAACTCTGACTGCGGATTGGTGGTCGTGAATCGTGAATGGACAACCAGGTCTTTGAGATTTTTATTTCTCCTATGTGCAAAGATTGGTTTCCCTATTTTTTCACTGGAGGGATTCGAGTTCAGAATATGCCAGTTCTTGTTCACGATATGCCGTATCGTATTATCTAAAGTCGAATGTCGGGTTATGCATACTAGTTGGTCGTTGGTTGCTGGAGGTTTTGTTCTAAGCAGGTGGTCCCGGTCATAAAATCTCGCTCGTTTATATGACTCCCGGATCAACCTGTGTGGGTAACCCCTATTGAGGAATTTTTGTCTCATGACTTGAGCTTGGGCATCAAAGTCCGCCAAATTCGAACAGTTTCTTCGCACCCGTAGAAACTGTGAAAACGGGATACTCTCCTTTTGGCACCGTGGATGAAAACTCTTAAAATGAAGAAGAGTATTCCTAGCTGTAGGTTTAACAAATAAATCTACAATAAGTTTGTTGTCTTGGTTCTTGATAATTATGTCCAAGAATTCGACTTGAGTATCGCTGTACTGTGCTGTAAATTTCAGATTCGAGTCAGTGAGGTTGATCCACTCCAGGAATTCTAAAAGGGAATCTCTCCCACCGGTCCAGATAAAAAAGATGTCATCAATATATCTGGACCAATGGGAGATAGATTCGTAGAATGGCGCAATCTCGTTATGTACAAATCTCCCTTCGAAAGCCGCCATGTAGATGTTAGCAATGGAGGGAGCCACAGACGCCCCCATACTTACGCCCTTTGTTTGGCGAAATAACAAGTTGCCAAATTCAACAATATTTTCAGATAACACAATCTGAAGCAGTTTTAATAAGAAATCCTTTGGGCATACAATATTGAAGGTGTCGATAAACCAGCTCGTTGTTAATAGGGCTTCTTTTTGAGGGATATTACTATATAGGGCTTCAATATCCATTGTAACCAAAAGGTTGGTAGTGGGGTTAAAGGGCAGATTCTCTATTTTTGTTATCATGGCTCCCGTGTCTCTAATGTAGGAAGGGATATTGGGTATATGGGGTCGTAAATAAAAATCAATGAATTTGGAAAGTGGTTCTATATTAGTACCAATTGTCGAGACAATTGGTCTATAGGGGGGGTCAGTCTGATCCTTATGTATCTTGGGCATGCCATATATACATGCAGTCTTATGTTGGTGGCTATTCAGGTATTCAAATTCTTTCTGATTAATGTCTCCAGATGTAAGGGCTGTACGGGTAAGACTCAAAATTTTCTTCGAAGTTGCGACTAAAGGGTTAGTGTTAATTTTCGAATAGGTGGTGGTATCCGATAGCTTAGTTAGCATTTTTTGTTCATATTTGTCACTGTCCATCAAGACGATACCACCTCCTTTGTCGCAGCTCTTGATTATTAGGTCCCTATCCTTTCTAAGGGTCTGTAGGGCTTTTGATTCTTCTTTATTCAGATTGTAAATAGGTTTAGGTATAAACCGAAGAGATCTTTCTAGTTGTTGTAAGACAACCAGTTCAAAACTGGCCACCTCTGGCCCTAATTGATCTAGCGAGGGGTTGAAGGTGGAGGGTAGGGATAGCTGACTGGTTCTTTGTGTCGCATCTGTATTATCAAGTGCATTGGAAGAGAAAAACTTTTTTAGTCTAATTTTTCTGAAGAAACAGATAATGTCTTTCTGTAGTTCAAATACGTTGACATGGGCATGGGGGACATAGGATAAACCTTTGGAAAGTAAAGACTCAGTATAAATGTCTAATTGTCTGGAGGACAGATTGAAAATGGGGATTATATCCCCTGGCCCCAATATTGGCGACTCCGTGTTTCCCGTATAAATTGGGGTTCCTGTGGTTGGTGGGGATGTTGATGATGTTGCTGTTGGTGATGGGCTTGTTGGAAGTTGCCCCTGGACTGGGTTTGGAAGTGGACCCTGGGTCTGCCCCGTCTTGGGCCCCTGTTGGCTAAAAAAGGCTGCTTAGTACGTGGGCCGCTATATTGATTATAATTTTCTGCCTCGTAGTAATTATTATGTCCCTCATTTTCGGAGTCTGAGGAGTCGGTGAAGTTATTGACTCTTTGTGGGGTAGGTCTAATCTCGTCAACGTAATGATTTTGTTTGTAAAAATCTTGCTTCAGATAGGGATAGGTTCCTTCCAATGTATAATAGTGTTTATCCTTGCTTAATTTGTCATTTTTCCGTTTGTTAAGGTGGGCGCTGAATGACTCTAGTTCTTTATTAGCTTCCTCTATTCTTTTGATTGCATCATCAATATTACCAGAGTTCCTAAGTTTGGTTTCTAGTTCTTCGATCTCTTTTTTAATATCTGCAGCTAATTCTTTCGCAGTTTCAATTATAAGAATCATTAGGTCTCTGGAACACCTATTCGCTATTAAGCTCCATTTTTCTAGGAATGGCCTGTGATGGACAAAAAGGCCCGGAATGTTCCGTACTTTGAGACCCATAGGGATGATGCCATTCTTTAAATATGCTAGCATAAATTCGCCATGGGCTTCCATACGTGTTAATTTCTTTTTTAGTTCAACAAGTTTACGGCTGTCTTCATTGTTGGTAACATTAGGTGTATTACTATTGGTGGTTACGGAGCTAATTCCGACGAGGGTAGCAAACACCTCGTCTGAGAACCCAAAAGTTGGTAATTGGGCCATATCGAAAAGGTGGTGGCAATGTGTATGAAGTGTATATGGATATATATACACAGGAGGGAAGGGGAATGGGCCGGAGTCAGTACTGACAATCTTTGATGTAGAATGTAAAGATACAATAAGCAAAGCCCTACACAGACAGGCTGTGGGTAGACAATTGTGAATAGCAAGGACCCCCTGGGTAGTAACGATCTATAGACTCCTAGGGCAGGGAAGCAACATATGTGAAAAATTCTAGGACGTCTAGACTAATGGGTGTACAGATAAGGCAAGCCAGTTATCAAGAAGGAACAGTAGGGAAGGATTAAAAAAGTTTTGTAAAAAGTATATTTTTATTTTGTATATTTAAAAAATCATATTAGAAATGACTGGGGGTCAAACCAACATGACGGGTATTAAAAAGGATTTTTCAAATTTTACATACAATAATCATAGCAAATTAACATAAAATTCATAGAACATAAGATACACAAATATATTGGCAAAGGTATACAAATAATCACATCAATAATAAAACAGACATAAGAACTCGACGCGCGTTTCGGCGAAGGACCGCCTTCTTCAGGAGACCCAATTTCAATTCCTGAAACACAGTTTAAAAGAGTATCCATGTTATCTAGACATCCATGGGAACATATATAATTATCATTCCAAAATACATTTGTTTTAAAACCTACATTCCTAGCTTGAGGACTGACCTTGACTCTTGTTATGTACACTCAAGGCCAATGATGGGCACAATTTTCTAAACAATTGTACAGTATCTGACTCTTTTTATGTTACCGGCCTTGGTTGTAGAGGGCAGCTCCTTCATATGAAGAGAGCTAACTTTAGGTCTCTTTCTTAAACACTAAAAGTAGAATCATTTATAGGTTATTGTAGTGGTGAATCTTAGTAATTCATTGCATGTGATAGATTCATGACATATCGTTCAAAATAACTGTTTGTTGAAAGAATTAAGCAACATTACAATTTCTAAGACAACAGTGCTCTGTTCATTAGTCATACTTACAAAGGTAGACTTCTATCCATACAGCAAAAACACCCAAGTGGAGTCTTCATATAGATGTAAGATGTATATGGAAAAGATTAATGGTAGGGAGATTCCTAATGATGAAATTTACATAGTTAAAGGGTAGTCGTATAAACTGGTTCTTCCTACAGACAAACACAATTGGCATAATACATTGCTCTTGACATGTGGAAGGCACTACAGGATTTATTTATCTCATGATGATGGAACAGAATATTTTGCCTGTTCATACACATAGCGACTAATAGGTGACTCTGTCTTAAAGCACTAGTCGTATTGCATGGATCAAATAGCATCTTAGGTGATTGCTATGAAGTTACAGGTACACTCTATTTTCTCCTATGTGAATTGGAACTATTGGAAAATAAAGGAGGGACAGGTATTGACTAAATAACACTGTCAGATAATATAGTGCACAGTAGCGCAAAGGAAATGAAGATGACAAATTAGTACCTTAAGATTCCACGGTTGATGAATGAATATTGCTGGCGAAATTATTCATTAGATAGGTACGTGATGACCATATTCGAGGTGTCCAAGTACAATGTATATTATAAAAACACTATGGGTGAAAAGCGGAGAAAAAAATATATACACTCATTCCTCATATATTATGACCAGGGTCACTGCAAAAGGTGACTCAATGGTCCAGACATGTGCATATATGTATAGACATAAAAGGAAATAGTAGTTACCTATAGTTAGAGCCTACGTTGGATGGTAGACTTAACGTGCGGAACAGGGATGCTGTAGATGGCACCCTAAATAGTTGATGGTCTAACAGGCTCTAGAAAGATGAATTAGAGATTTATAAGTAATGCTAATAATATATCTCCAAGTTGGTAGCATATTAAAATACTGCTCTACACATCCGTGTAGTATTGACTCTACTAACTCATCCATATAAAATATTTAGTTAGGGTTACCTTGATAATTCTTAAGGCGAAGTGGTGCCTGTGTTCGACTTAAAAATCGCGCCTTGAAAAGCGGAAAGATACGACACTCTGGAAGATATAAATTCAGAGTGCTCGATTAGTTACTAGTAGAGCTCGTTACACACTAGTAACAAATACCTGCACAACGGAAAGCTAATCGCGATCCGTGTGTGCTACCGGACTATCCTATCTTCGGGACTTACCGTGATGTGGCTCAATATCAGCAGACAGCACGATGTAGCTGTTTCGTCTTCTTCGTCATCCGGCGTGTGGGGCGGCCTCGTCCTCCCGCGAGATACAATGTATCTAGCATTTGGAGAACTCCCATATTTAAGGGCAATAATTAGCGCGCGAAAACGATCACGGGGGATGCTAGAAGTCAGATCGAAGAGGGACTACATTCCCATAATTCGATCCTGTTGAAAAATGGCGCTCACGAACGGCGCGACTAGTATCCATAGCTCGAAAGAGCCCATACACTTAATAACAGTATCTATAGGTCAATGCTCCCTTATATTTAATAAGAGGTTGCTGTGGCGATGCAACGTTAACAATATATATGCACATGTAACGTGGGGAAATCGGATAAAGGCAATTATAGTGTGGCATGTACTATTAGTTCCAGACTCGAATTATGAATATTATTTGATTATTACTACAGTGGCACATGATTTCATTACTAAGGTAATGTGGTACACTACAGATATTTTTAATATATATGGAAAAAGTATCACGGACGCTAGAGGGCAGGTCGAGGAAGGACTATGTTCCCAGAACTCGATCCTGTTTCAAGATGGCGCTCAAAGAAAAGGGGGGGCGTAAACAGTGTCCATAGTTCGAAAATATCTTTATATTTACTACGTGGTTGCGATTGTTATGCAACATTACAGATATATACGCATATAGGATGTGGGAAAATCCTATGATGCAACGAAGGAAATGTAAATAGTATGGCAGGTTTATTTAATTCAAACCAATTTATAAGTATTATTACTTGTTACCACGATGGCACCTAGTTAGATTACCGAGGTAATGAGAGGCACTACATTTGTTTTAAATATATACAGTGTATATTTCAAATTCACATAGCTATATACATCAACAGTCCATGTTTGGAACTAGTATGACCTAACTAGAGATATAGGATATAAAATCTATATGATATATAGTCTATTGTGTATACTGTATAAAGGTGACTACATTGGTTACCGTGAGGACATCCTAAGCTAGAGATATCCCAATGTGTTTTTAAATCATATTATTTTCATCATAAAAGTAATCTAAGGGTATGCGAAAACCTGTAGAGCATTCAATCGGGAAGATTAATTCAGAAGTTGAAATTGCAGTGTCTAGAGGATAGCATTCTCCCAGGGAATTTCAGCATTGAGGCCTCTCTTGAAGGTCCCAAGGGAGAAGATCCAGAATACTTCCCTCTTTTTCCTGATTTGGTCACCTCCTTTGCTACTGGGAAGTCTAATTTTCTCCAGAATGCGCCATTTAAAATCATCTGGGGCATGATTGTTTTCAGAAAAGTGCTTCACTAAGGGCGCTAGCTGTTTGTTAGTCCGAATGGCTGACCTATGTTCTGTCAACCTTGTTTGTACGGACCTAGAGGTCTCACCCATGTAACCCAGCTGGCATGGGCACAAGATAAAGTATATACAGTTAGTAGTCTTGCAATTCCACATGTCAGTCGCAGAGGTGTGGCAGCCATTGTGTTCGAAAGACTCACCTTGTATGATGTTGCTGCAGGATTTACAGGCTGAACATTTAAAAGTACCTTTAACAGGATGGTTGTTATTAATTGACCTCTGTATAAACTCTGACTGCGGATTGGTGGTCGTGAATCGTGAATGGACAACCAGGTCTTTGAGATTTTTATTTCTCCTATGTGCAAAGATTGGTTTCCCTATTTTTTCACTGGAGGGATTCGAGTTCAGAATATGCCAGTTCTTGTTCACGATATGCCGTATCGTATTATCTAAAGTCGAATGTCGGGTTATGCATACTAGTTGGTCGTTGGTTGCTGGAGGTTTTGTTCTAAGCAGGTGGTCCCGGTCATAAAATCTCGCTCGTTTATATGACTCCCGGATCAACCTGTGTGGGTAACCCCTATTGAGGAATTTTTGTCTCATGACTTGAGCTTGGGCATCAAGAAATAAAAAATGTCTCCACGTTTTGCCAGGTTAAGACCAGGTTTTCCCTGGTCTTAATTTTGTCGCTTCCCACATTTACACCAGCCTTGTAAATAGGGGGCAGCGTCAAAATCAATGGGCATTGCGGTGGAACGCCCACAACGACACCCATTGCCCTCTCCTTTCACTCTAAGTATAGCGTTATTTACAAGGCAGCGTTAAGCCACCTTAAGTGGCTTGACACTACCTTGTAAATAAGGTGAAGCCCCTATCGCCACCACAACATCCTGTAAAGTGACGCTGTGGTGGTGATAGGGGCTTGTAAATATGCCCCTAAGTTTTCAAGATGTCCCTGTCCTAGACCACCAATCCCGGCACCAGTGAGATTTAATCATACCCAAGTTTACTGCATACTGGTTATTTACGAGTAAATGCCTTTATGAGTGTAAAGCATACCCATAATTATTTTGTGTGACGTAAATTACATACATCAAACTAAGTAGCGCTTATTTTCCTTTGCTGGGCACAACCCGCATAGATTACTTGACAGGTGATCGACTGAGGACGCCTCTTACTCATAATTTGTGCAGACCCTCGCAAAGAAGGTTATTTGAGGTAAATTCAGAGGCAAACTTAATTACAGAGTAGAATGTCTGCTGTCGTGCCTTATAGAACATAAAGACGCCTTTAAAATGTATTCTGCAGGCAGAGCTATTTTTATCTTCCCAGCATCTAAAACTGGAAAAATTGTTTCATCACAAAGTGACTTTTAATCTTAACTTTGTACTTGCTGGCTTGGATTCTTAAATTAAGTTTCGAGAAGAGCTTCCATGATGGTTTCTTACGCGCCACAATTGCGCAAAAGTAAGTCTGAATCTGGCCAATCGGCAATGAACGAAAGATTTGTCGGCCATTTTGTTCTGTCATATTGTAGTTGCAGCAAATTCTCTAAAAACATTTTTGCCGCTCAATTGTGCCTTTAAATAGTTTGGAAAATTGTGTATTAATGTTATAGGTTAAAGTTTTCAGTAAAACTGTTGCCAACGTTTGCTGTTTGCCACACAAACCTATACATATAAAACGATAGTTCTGTATTTCAGGTAACTGCATGCCCCACCCCTAGGTGACGCCTACACTCTTGAAACTTACTGAATCATACTAAGAGCACGGGGTATATGTACAAGGGAAGTGGCGTAGTGAGGCGGTAGCCTTCCTGGCTTAAAGCCTCACTCTGCCACTTCAGAAACACAGGGCTGCACCATATTTACAAGAATATAGTCAGCCCTGCGTTTCCCCCTGAGCTAGCGCTACACTTAGCAGCCTAGCGCCAACACAGGCACACTTGCACCATAGTGCAAGGGTGTCTGCGTGCAAGTCCCCCTTCCTGCACATAAACAATCTTTAAATGCCGTTTTGTAACTTCTATGTGTGCTGCTTAATGCAGCACACATAGAAGTTGCAAAAATGCATTTTTTTAAATAATGATTGTTTATGTGCAGGAAGGGACACCTTCTTGCACATAAACAATCACTGGCCTTTTGCTGTTTTCATGTGCTGCACAACGTAGCGCACATGAAAACAATAAAAAGGAGGAGAAATGAAACATTTCCCCTTGTTGCGCCAGGGTAAGACCAGGTTTTCCCTGGTCCTAATTCTGGCGCTGCCCCCATTTACGCCTCACTTGTAAATAGAGGGCAGAGTCAGAGTCAATGGTTGTTGCAGTGGAATGCCTACAGCAACACCCATTGCCCTCCCCTTTCACGCTAAGCATAGCGTGAAAGGGGATCTTATTTACAAGGCAGAGCTAAGCCATGTTAAGTGGCTTAACATTGCCTTGAAATTAAGGCAAAGCCCCTATCGCAACGACAATGTCGTAAAATGTGACGTTCCCGTGGCGATAGGGGCTTGTACAGATGCCCCACAGTGTCTCTACTTACCGGTTGTTTTAATCTCCTGAATAACTTTTCTTCTCTTATCCGGGCAGTTCAGTTTGATTTGGTAGTCATTTAAGTCTCCTACCTCCCTTGCATCCTCATTTCCCTGTGGTTCAACCTCCCATTTGTTTGAGTCTCTGCACTCCTTGTGGTGGTCTCCACTTGTTTGTGGCCGTCTGCTGGCCTGTCCGTTCTTACACCAGACAACCCTTTCCCCCTCTAAAGTGAATATCCACTTACCAAAACCCTTAAATTTCCCACCTAACGACCACTTCTGGCAACTATTATCACTTTTTCTAGCATGTTACCAGCTACTACAAAAAACAAAACTAAGACAATGCAAATATCCAACTCCTCATTGCCACCAATCCCAACCTCAACTCTATTTACCCCCCCTCCCATATGCATAGAGATCCCATAATTCCAAGATTGGGGTGGCCACTGAGCATCCTGGCCTCTCTTCGTCGGGGTCGCTCCTCCATTTACTCATATTAGCAATTTACATGTTGATTTCCTCATTCACAATAGAGCTGATACTTCCCTTCTTTGTGCTCACCATAATATTGAAAGTGCTTTATATCTTCTACAGAAGCGCCATTTTGTAGGTGGAAGTGCTTATGTTACCAGCCTGTGGTCCACAAACGACCTACACAATTGCAAAATCAAAGCAAACAAAATGGCAGTCTGTAGTATTCAGAAAAAAAGTCTTGTGTATTATATAAACCAAATTAACGACAGGCGGTATGCATTTCTATTTTATTTATTTCTTTTTGAGTTTTATATAGTGTGAACTTGACCCGAAGGTATCAGAGCACTTTACAGAGTTTGCACAGCAATATTTACAAGGAATAATTAAGAAGAGGGAAATAAAGAGCATAAAAGTTAATAATATACAATAGATGGTGTAGTGGATGAACGATATAGTTCGGAGGTAGCAATAATAGGTTATTTCAGAGGTAGGAGGAATAAATGCACAGTTATTTCCAGAGATATGAAGTTCAAGCTCTTTGATGTTTAAAGGGTGAAGTGTATCTAGGGAAGTTGATTATTTTAGGAGGGGTTGTTCAGGTATTTGTTGAGAAGAAGTAATTTAAGGTTTTTTTCTGAAGTGTAGGAATGATTGTTTGTCACGTAGATCCTGTGGCAGAGCATTCCAAATTCTAGGCGCATTCCCAGAGAACAAACGGGTGAGTGATTTTTATTTCTGAAATTTTGGGGGAATCAGGAGTAGAGCTTTTGAGGATCACAAAGACCTCTTTCGGCCAGCTTTTGATATAGAATCATTTTTGCATTTTTAGGGATTTTTAACATAAATGCAAACCTATGGAGCAGGGAATAGATAGATTTTGAAAAATAAATCACGGGAATTCTTTTTACCCAGTGATTTGCATTGATGTGGAGGTAATTTTACACAGCAGATAGTTAAAGTAAAGCAATTTTTGGCTTAGAAAATCTGGAGTGTCCAGGATGAATCAAGTTTGTTGCCATATATGAAATGTAATATTTTTTATCGTAAAACAATTACTACGGGCCCATCTTCGCATGATTGCTCTAGAAACACACAATTTATATGGAGCATTTCCCAGTTTCCAAACTTTCTTTTTGCATAAAACCCACCCAACGCGTGACTCTTCATATACGTCTGAAGGAGAGTAGGAGTATTTCACAATTAATGAGAAATATTTTTTGAAAACCGAATGAAAATGTAACTGAATGGCTCCAGTAGGCAAAGGAGTGGAATTGCCGGCATGATTCCTTTACGGTAGGCGACTCTTCAATGCCAACACTCATGGTAAATTCTTTAGCTGTTCTCCCTGATGGGGGTCTCTCGTTAAAGGCTCATATCAACCTAGATTTTTATCCAGTTTCCATACACTGTATTTGCTTGGGAAGATCCCAAGCAGAAAGTTGCTTCAAAGTTCTTCAAGCCAGGGTTATTTCTGCATTATTGTTATCACTTATAGACAAATGTCTTTGTCAATACCAAGATCTTGCCTTCTCTGTCTTGTCCATGCTGCAACAAACTCAGAACTTTACAGCTAACTGTCCCAGAAGAAACACTGCAAGAAAAACACAGAGAAAAACAAGTTGTGAGTATTATAGATTGGCTTAAAGCTACAACACATCTTGTTTCTTCAAAACATGAGGATGGACGAAACAGAAAAAAGAAACAAGAAATGAAAACACGAGATAAAATCGGAGGGCCCGATTCACAGAACTAACTTAAGACAAAATCCTGAATTTACTACTTTTGGTATTCACAGAAGTTAGGATTTTGTCTTAAGTTTGTCTTAAGACAGACTTAAGACAGACTTAAGTTAGGATTTTGTCTTAAGCCTGTCTTAAGTATGTCTCAAGTTTGTCTTAAGACAAACTTAAGACAAAATCCTAACTTAAGTGAATACCAAAAGTAGTAAGTTTAGGATTTTGTCTTAAGGTAGTTCTGTGAATCGGCCCCAAAGAGTCAATCTATATATGAAGGAGGAGAAGAGGGTGTAAACCAGTCTATCACTGCACAAAGACACTCAACCATGAGGGAGGTCTATGGCACATATGGAGATCACAACCCTCGTACCTCATATGCAGAGGCCAAAGAGCACCATCCGCATGTCTAGTACTCTCATACTTTGTTGACTCAAAGGCCTTTGTGGCCATAATGTCGCTCCCTACCTCAAACGAATCCTCAAGTCTTCCATAGTTGCAAAAGTCTCTACAAATCAATTAAGTCTATAAAATACCTGAACTGCTCCTTATCATAAGGCACACCAGCATTGACTATGGCACTGACCTGGATAGCTTTGACTTAAACCCCACAGCAGAGATAGAATACCTAATAATTCTACTCCCTCTTCCAAATATCTAAGCTTCTCTTTGTATAGTGGCATCTCCATTCCTGAAATCCTAGCTAACACCTCTCCAGACATCAAATTATTCCCTTCAACTGTTTTGTCAGACCTTAGAATGTTGTCTTGGTAAAAAAAACTTTTTGGATGTCCTGCAAGACTTGCGTCATTATGCGCAGAAAATCACTCTAAGGGCTGATGCTAACCCCTAAGGAAGGCACATACATTGAAGATGCCATCAGGAGTTACAAACCTGTAAATGCCTTGAAGTTTAAGTGTAACTGAACCTTGTGTAAGCCTCCTCAAATCTAACTTCGAGAATTGCCTACCCCCTCTCCCTCTCAGGCTCAACACCATCTCATTGATGTTGGGCAGTAGAAAACAACCCATAACAATGTTTAAACTTCAAGACCACAGGTCTACACAAAATCGAAGGCTTCCATCAGTTTGTTTTATTATCACAACAAGTGAAAACCATTATGAGGCTTCTTCCCATTCTATTACAACCTCAGTTACCATCTGCTGGAGCTTACTTTTATAACCTCCTGCCTAATAGGTAAGGGAATCCGTCCAGCATTATGTCTGGCTCGGATTGTCCCCTTTTACAAGACTATCCTATGCATTGAAGCCTTTCTGGAACATAATTTGGCAACTTGATAGAACACCATCAACCCCTGATTCACATTCAATCATGATCTTGTCCAGGGCTTTTGAGCCGAAATCTATACTAAATTCATAACGATGTAACCAATCTAATATTGGGAGTCCAGATTTGGAAATGTATACTTTCCCATAACCATTTGGTCTCCAACCTTAATGTCAGCCCACATCTAGCTAATAATATCCTTGAGTCCCATGGACTTTATATCTTTAGAATGCAACTGAACAACTGGCAATGTCTCATCAAACACATCTTTGAGAACAATCGTGTTCAAGCTAGTGTGTTTCGCTTCGAGAGGATCCACAATCAACATCCTTTGTGTATGCTCATCAGAATCAACAGCTGCAATTCTGCTTTCTCCATATCAAAACATATTGGCAAAATGACCCTTCCTGCCACTCCTTCTGCACTCCTTGCAAAGAAGTTCTGGTCCACATCTATTACAACTCCTTTGGGAAGGTCTTCCAGATGAATTATGCTGCATTCTCACTCCTTTAGCCTCCCCTACTGCACTTTTAGACATTGACTGCATTTACTTCTGCTTGATTATACTGAGTGACAGTCACATCTTGGATCTACCATGCCTCTAGGCACTGCATCTCCCTCATCCATGACTCTGCCTCCTCCACAACCTTTGCAAATGAGACAGCCTCTATGTGGGTAGGATTGCCTGCAGCCCAAAGTCACTCTTGTGCTTTTTACTAACACACTGGACAATGAGTTGGTTCTTGAGGAGTTCAACTGTCATGGGACCAAAGTGGCAGTTTATGGCCAATTGCCACAGCCTTCATCCATTGTTTCATCCAGTATTTGTGGAGAGGTATCAATTGTATGCCTCGGCATGACAACATTGACTGACTTTGTAAATCTATTTTCCAGTATCAGTTTATCTTCCTTGTAAACATCTTCAAAACACTACCCCTGGAGACTCCACTGCCAGGGGTAAGCATTTAAAAAATAAGCAGCCTTTCCTCGTCCACAGGACTAAGTAATAGAGCCTTTTTGCAACCAGAAGAGAAATTCAAACCGTCCATTGCCTTGAGATAATTCTCGAAAGTATCAATCAATTCTTCCCACTCACTAAGCGGAGGTCCAGCTTGCATAGGAAAACTTGACAATGTCACAATGCTTTACAGATTATTTATGGTTGAACGCAAATGAGTGATCAAAGCAAGTGAAAAGAAAATGAATGGTGAACTCAAGGCTAAACCTGTGTAGGAGTATTGGAGATTTGTTTAAACTAGAGATGCCACCAAAACCTGGGATGAGATATGATGCACTAGAACAGATGTTCTATAAGTGGCCAACATCAGATGGAGATTGAAGTCCAAAACTTGGTAGCGTTTTGAGAGCATCTTGACCTTACTTTTAGCAAGTCTTCAGACCGAGGTCCCGGCTGGTGGCTGCTGCTGCATTGCTTCTCTATGTAAAACAAATTTCAACTGTGCTCCACATTCTCACACTTTTATCGGCTGCACTGGTGCAGGAGATGTGTGCATGAGGGTCTGCTGGCATACACTTATGCCTCGCTCCTCAGCTTCAAGCAGTGAGGGCTTGTGGTATTTTCTGTTGAGGTGCACTAGCGCACAGCCTGCAACGCTATTGGTCTAAGATGACACAACTTTGGCACTATTGCAACCAGAGCAAGGATTTTAATTTTACTCTCTGTTACTGCTTTGGGGAATGGGTGATGTCACTTGAGGTCTTTGTTTGCACTTGCAAACCATAGATGCATAATAAGGAGCAGTCGCACCAGCAGTCAGAGTCTGTGTCATGAGAAGAGCTCTGCCCAGGCTTCAAAGAATGTCACCATCAGGGTCCTGTTCCAAGCAGTGTTAGCCTCCAATAGTCATTAAGAAGTTGTAATAATTGAGCTGGGTACACGTGTTTCAAGGTAAATTGAGTTTAACCCCTTCGCCGTGGGGGTAATTCCCCCACGGCACTGGGGGGGCGGCGCGGCGATCCTCATGACGAGTCAAGCTCGTCATGCTGCAAAGTGGAGCTGTGCTCATGACGAGCTGGAATAGTCAGGGCTCCACCCACTCCAATAGAACGCCCGCACAGGCGTGGAATTCGGCGCGCGTGGGAGTTAGTTATGAAGAGCCCAGCTCGTCATGAGCACAGCTCCACTGTGCCTCATGGCGAGCTGGGCTCATCATAAGCATGGAAGGGGTTAAGAGTGGCAGGATCCCTGTGGTGTTGCTTGGAGGCTAGTTCACTTCCAGCTGTCCCAAGAGGAACACCACAGGGAAGACAAAGAGAAACCATCCAAGCTGTGGACATCCTAGCTTGGATCAAAGCCACACAAAGGTCGTTCCATCAGATCCCTTGGTTTTTGCTTGTGAATCATCTCACCATGCAACATCGCAGTCTTCAAGGCTAATTGTAGGTCTGGGCTTTGAAACAGCTTTAACCTTCTCATCAAACTCATCTATTCTCAAAAATAGAAAACGTAGGCCCTATTTATGAAGAAGTGACACAGCGCAGTGCAGAAGTCACCTTGCTGCGCTATGTGACAGGTAAAGGGCAGGAATGCTCCGTATTTAACATTATGTGGTACATTCCTGGCTTTTCCCAGGGCTGGCTCACAATGTGCTGCCTAGTGCCAACACAGACACAGACACTGTGTTGCGAGGAGGATTGTTTTTGTGCAGGAAGGGTTACCTGCCTACAAAAAAACAATGCTCTGAGGCATTTTCCTAATTCTATGTGTGCTGCAGAAAGCAGCACACATAGAAAGCTAACTTAAAAAGAGGTAAAAAACTGGAGAAATAAATATATTTCTCCTTGTTATGCCTCACCTGGGAAGGTGTAGCATTTTGGGTCATTCCCAGGTCCACCAGTAATAAACCTGGGAATGCGTGAAAATCCATGGGTGCTGTGTGCGAACACCTACGCTCCACCCATGGAACACCTCCCTGGGGCAGAGTAATGCAAAGCAGAGATTTGAGCCGTGTTGTGTTACTCTGGATTTATCAAGATACTCACGGCACACAAGTGTGGCTTGATAAATCGCATCTTAGGGATTGCATCACTTTTGTACCACATTGAGTGGCGCAAAAGCAAATCAACCCCTTGATAAACAGTTAGAAGGGTGTGGGTCACCAGCCTTCATTCATGGTCTGTTAAATAGTCATTCATTTTATGCTTCCCCTGCAGCAGTATGCACCAGGGGGGAAAAGGAAAGCCCACGTCAGCCATAGAGCCCCGTCACTCTGATCAATAGCATTTTGATTGTGCAAAATGTACAATCCACCTTTGCCTTAAGTGCCATGGGCACTGTCCTTTTAAAAAAAAATATATTTTGCTTTTCACCATTTTTTTACATTTTTTCTTTTGCAGGGACCCATTTCGCTGACATTTGCAGCCATATTCACGCAAGGGACCAGGCACTATTTTATGATTGGCCATTATTACATTTTTGCCAAATATTTATTAATAGTTTACCATCCAAAGATGGCTGTCCCTTCAAGTGCATGCACAAGCAGAAATCTTTAATGTTTTGGCAAAGTATATCATTCCTTATATTTTTTTACCATTCTATGATGGCCAGTACGTTGCATTGAAATGTGCTGGCAATTTTGAAACACTATGTAATGATAAAATATGCTTTCGTGACCACAACTATTGGCAAAGCCAATAGCTCTGTGTCCGGCCATTAAAATCCAAACTTAATGAAGTTCCCATTGTTTTGTTTTTTGGTCCTTTAAACCTTTTTGGTCAGCTGAATCCCCTAATTGTGCCTTGCCCCATTCTCTGCTTTTCTGCTATTGTATTAAACACAAGTGTTTCTTCTTGGGAACATGATGTTCTCTGGAGTACAGGTCTGGTCTTTAAATAATAAATGATATTAATGCCTCATGGCAGCTTATGTTTAAATAACAGAGTTGTTTTAGGAATTAAAAGAGAGCACCTTTTGTTTCTATCAGATTTAGATCTTCACAGTGTAAAGTTAGACTTGCAAATCATGGAAACACGACCCAAGGGGACACCCAGAGAGGGAGGATACAAGAGATGGATGTTCATGGTATATTGTTACTTTCTAAATGGCTCTGCTTCTTAAAGGGATACCCAACATGTTTGACGTTTTGCAAAAATCCAAAATAAATCTATAAATTAATGAGTGCATTTGATACCTTCAAAGTGTGATATTAGGTGTGAACTTTTTGGATATTTCTCACTCTCCTGTTGAATGCACTGAAGCCTCTAATTTCTTTTTCCTGGAGGCATGGGTCAAAATATTAAAAACTCTGCACTAAACAATGAGAATTTCTATCAAAAGTGAGTTCACAGAATCGGGCAGTTTGCGAACGCACAAAGCATTTCCAAATGTATAAAGCCCAAATTGCAATTCGGTAACCTACTATCAAATTGCAATTTCAGGTTGTGAATCGGTATTTAGAAGGAGCATGTTTACGGCACTCCTTCCAAATACCGATTTGCATTGGTATTTTTTATTATTTTACGACCAAAATGCGGTCGGAAAACATTCACACTTTACCGACCGACTCAAAGTTGGGGGAAAACCATTCGCAAAGGGCCTTTGAGAATACAACAAAATATTTTTTTTAATGAAACTTAAAGGTTTCATTTTTTTGTGAAATGCATCCCCTTTTCATTTAAGAAAAATGGGTGCATTTTTAAAAAAAGCAGGCCACCTCCTTTAATGCCTGAGAATCGTAGTGGATCACAAATTGTGACCTACCTCATTATTATTTATGAGGTTGGTCTATTTTCGACCCACTGCAAATCGCTATTCAGGGAACAGAGGCTAGGGGCCATATGCATGAACACATTTTCCCATAGACACAGAATGGGTCAAACCCTTTGATGCATCTGCCCTAATAAATAACCCATTTGTACATTAGTAATACCGATTCGCAAATGAATTTCTTTGGTAACCGCTATTTCTATTGTTTGTACATCTAGCCCTAACTCTCTGTACAAAAGACCGTTGCCCATGGCAACTGCATTTAACAGTGCTAAAATCAATAAAATAAAAAGTAGGGTCTGTTTATTTATAATGATTCTCTCCATGGAAGTCTGCTGTATCTTTCTTGCGCGGATGGGGCTAATGATGAAAAACTCACTTCTGTTATGTGTTTACTAGTTAGGTTTTACCCAAACATTGCCAACCAGAGATTGAAGCCTGCCTAAAAGCTCTGTTTCAGTCACATCATTAACACATTCAGTTCGGATTCAATGAGCCAACCCTCCGAGAAGAAGGCCTTTCCTGGCAGATAATGAGCTGCCTTGATCCAGTCTAGATCAAGGACCGACCAGAAGGGGGCGCCCATTAAGGAGAGCCCAACTTGCAAGTGTTGATTGCTGGTATTCATTAGCTCGGATTATTCCACTAGCACAGACGCGCCAGCTCCCCTAGGCGCCTCTAGCATACATGCCAACATTTCAGAAGAGGAAAGTGGGAGATTTAAAAATAATAATCGGGCAATTGTATTTTTCCCATTGACTTTTATTGAAGGAGAGGTAATTTCGGCGGGGAGACAGTCAAAATAAAACCCTTTTTTGGCTAAAAAAATAATAAGGACTCTCCCATCTGAATCGGGTCTATTGGCTTGCATGCAATAGCCATCCTTCAAGCAGAGTTGCCAGAACACCGAGACCCTCATTTATGGGATATTGGCAAAAGGTGACTTTATGAGCTGCCCTACACCAAAGTGAAAGGGCAGGGATGCACCATATTTATGCAATACGGTGCATCCCTGTCCTTTCTCCCTGTGTTGACACTGTCTCGGGCAGCCTAGCGCCAACGGAGACAACCTTGCACCATGGTGCAAGGGTGCCTCGGTTGCATGCGGGATTGTTTTTTGCAGAAAAGGACCCCTTGCTGCATATAAACAATCCTAAGAGGTGTTTCCCTCTTTCTATGTGTGCTGCAGAATGCAAAAGAGGAAAAACAAGGACTCGTTATGACTCACCTCTGGAGGCAGATTTGGTGCTTCCCCAAATTTACATGGTTTTGTAAATCTCGGACAGTGTCAAAATCCATGGGTGTTGCGTAGAAACACCCATTGCAACACCCATAGAATGCCTTCCGAGCACAGAGTAAGGTGACGCAGAGATGTGCGCTGTGTTGCCTTGCACAAGATGTGTGAGGCCACTCAAAGGCACACAGGGTGGCTCTGCGTGCCTTCAGAAATGTGATTCAGAGCCCTGCGTCACGCATTTACCACTTTAGATGAAGCAAAAGTGAAACAGGCTCTCATGTATAACCCCCTTAATGTACCAGATACTGCACTGTACTGTAACTTGTCTTAAAATTGTCAGAAGCCAGAACATGACACTAATTACTTCGATTTATCCCTGAATGAAAGCACACTTAAGATGGTCTTAAGTCAGATACAAGTTCAACAGGGTTAAGGCATTCTAAAAACTGTTTTAGGCAGGAAACAACTAAAGAACCTTGCCTTTATTTACTATGGAGTTTCCCTCGCTCCAGGGAGCCGCAAGACTGTCTAAAGTCCTAAACCAGGAAATATAGCTTCATTTATTACAATTTTCCTGGCTTCAGGAAGCTTTAAGACTGTCTTAAGCCAAGAGGTATGGCTTTATTTACCACAGGTATTTCCCAGCGGATTAAGGCGGTCTGAAGCCAGAAAAGGCACTCTTACATGGACTTAAAGTATGCAGAAAATGATGTCTGAGATGCCTGAATTAATCTCAGCCACTGATAATTACTTGAGCTGCATTTCATTTCATCATTTTGTTTTTTGCCCATAATACCACAGATTGGACCCAGTTAAATGTAACTCAGCATTGTTCCTTCCCCATTAGGAACCGTCTACCCCGAACTGCCAAGCTGGTCCTCTCTGAACTGGAACACAGGCACCCCGAGAATGGTTGCACCCTAGTTGGTGCTTCTCGTTATATTTTGGTTCCAGTGGCAAAGTGAGCACAAGACCCACGTCTGGGCATACTGGTCGCACTTAGGGCATCGCACAAACGTGATGAATGGACTGCTTAAATTAATCTGAGCCACTGGTAATTACTCAGGCCGCATCCCAGTCTTTTGTTTTTTGCCCACAATGCAGTTCAGATTAGACCTACATATATGCAAATCAGCCTTGATCCTGCTCCAATGAGAACACAGCAGCCTGAACTGTCAAACCATGTCCTCTTTTAACCAGAACACAAGCAACCAGTTTCACTCCAGTTGTGGCACGTCAGTTGGGTGTAGCTTGGTTCCAGTGTCAAAGTGAGCACGGGTTCCACATCACAGTTCAGACTGGACTGCTCCTATTGAAGCAGGGTTTAGACAGATTTGCATATGCCTTGGTATAAACTGAGGTGGCACGGTGGATAAAATAAAAATTGGTAGGAATGCTGCCCCAGACGATTTCCAGTACTTAGAGCATTCCTCCTATAACCTTTTTTGTGTTTGATGTACTGCCCTAAGTGGCAAGGGTATGCCCATAAGTGGGCCTCGTACTCACTATGCACATGAAACCAAGCTACTCTGACTGGCTAGCCCCAATCAGGAGGAAAACAGTCTTTCATTCGGGTTCAGGGGGCATCTGGCCAGGCAATTTGGGATGGACTGCTCCTACTGGAGTAGGGTCGAGACTGATTTGCATATGACTGGCTCTGAACTCAGGTGACATGGTGGGAAAAAGAACAACTGGTTGGAATACTACTACGAGCGGTTGCCAGTGGTTAGACTTATTACAAGCAGTCTCCCATCACCTTTTGTGTGTTTTACGTTGGAGTAAGCCAAGGAGGAGTGTTAAGAATGCAAGGATAAAACTCTTCATACATTTGGCCTATCTTTCCATGCCTAAAAGAGTTAGTAATCTCTCTGTTCTAAGCCAGGAAAAGCTTTAGTAAATCAGGAATTCCTTATGTAGTAATGGGGTCTCCTTTTACAGTTCACTGCTGGGTGCGTCAGTCTAAGTGGTTCATTTCAAGGTACCAACAGTACAGCGTCAAAATCAACTGATTTGCTAAATAAAAATCTATGGTACTGTGTATGGTGTTTGATGTACTTGAAATGATCCCCCAACCCATCTTAAGAAAAGCTGGTGAATTAACAGCGCACTGTAAACTGAGGGTGTGGATTGCAAGCAGGTGGTTGCTCTGTGCAACATGGATGCTGAGATATGTTATGACCCTATTAAGACAGTGGTACAATGAGCCTGCGGAGGGCGAGAGCACGGAATTCCTATGGCACACTTTATACATATTCCTGTGAAACTGATACATACTGTGGATCTTTTGTCCCATGAAATGGGCATTATCATGGGATATTTGACTACCCACTGAATTAAATTAATCAAACACAAGGGAACAGCAGGGAGTGGCCCCGAAATACTGTACTCAGAATTTCGTCTCACATCAATAATTTGTTGTAACAAAAATATCACCCCCTTGGAGTTATTATCAGAAAATATATACCCCATGGACCAGTAGTCCTGTATATGATACTCTGACGTACACTTGAGAGGTCTGTAGAATGAGGTTGACCAGGTAGATAGCCCACAGTGTTGACTGCACCTACAAGCGCTGCCACTTTTAAAGCAAGCTCCAGTCAGATGAGCCTGCAGCTGTATGTATTAAAAGCATCAGAGGAGTTAGATTAAGAGACACTGTATATGAATACACCTGCCCTTCATCGCCATTGGCACGTCCAGGTACGTTGTGGAAGGTGCGCCAGTGAAGAGGGTACTCTGTCGCCTTCCTCTCTGAAAAGAGGAGTATGAGGCATCAGGGCTTCTTTCATGGTGAGGATTAAAGCCAAACCTATGACCTCCAAGGGTGCATGCTCCAATGAAGTTGCACTACTAGGAAGAAGGATGAAGATATGGAGGAGGTCCAGGGAGGCTGTGGGGCTCTTCTGAGAGTGTGTGTTGGGTAGGGAAGATGTCAGAAGCCTTCTTGGGAAGAGTGGTACAAGACTGTGAAGTGATCTGAATACCAAGGAAAGAACTTTGAAGGCTAGTCAAAGATGAAAGTTGAGTTGTTCCAGCCTCAAGTGTTTAACACCTTGGCTGCTAGGTGTTTTCCCCTCCTGTGCTGACTTTTGATTATTTCCATACTTTCATGACAAGCTCAGCTCGTCACCAGCACAGCTCAACCGTGCATCATGACGAGCTGAGCTCGTCATGAGCAGCGAAGGGGTTAAACTTCCCATGGAAATAAAGACTATAGTCCTTAAACTACCCATGGAAATAAGAACTGTACTCCTTAAACTACCCATGGAAATACTGTACTCCTTAAGCTACCCATGGAAATAAGCACTGTACTCCTTAAACTACCCATGGAAATAAGCACTGTACTCCTTAAACTACCCATGGAAATAAACACTGTAGTCGTTAAACTACCCATGGAAATAAGCACTGTACTCCTTAAACTACCCATGGAAATAAGAACTGTACTCCTTAAACTACCCATGGAAATAAGCACTGTACTCCTTCAACTACCCATGGAAATAAGCACTGTACTCCTTAAACTACCCATGGAAATAAGCACTGTACTCCTTAAACTACCCATGGAAATAAGCACTGTACTCCTTAAACTACCCATGGAAATAAACACTGTAGTCGTTAAACTACCCATGGAAATAAGCACTGTACTCCTTAAACTACCCATGGAAATAAGCACTGTACTCCTTAAACTACCCATGGAAATAAGCACTGTACTCCTTAAACTACCCATGGAAATAAGCACTGTACTCCTTAAACTACCCATGGAAATAAGCACTGTAGTCCTTAACACCTTGGCTGCTAGGTGTTTTCCCCTCCTGTGCTGACTTTTGATTATTTCCATACTTTCATGACGAGCTCAGCTCGTCACCAGCACAGCTCAACCGTGCATCATGACGAGCTCAGCTCGTCAAGAGCATGGAAAGGGTTAAACTACCCATGGAAATAAGAACTGTACTCCTTAAACTACCCATGGAAATAAGAACTGTACTCCTTAAACTACCCATGGAAATAAGCACTGTACTCCTTAAACTACCCATGGAAATAAGCACTGTACTCCTTAAACTACCCATGGAAATAAGCACTGTACTCCTTAAACTACCCATGGAAAAAATAAGCACTGTACTCCTTAAACTACCCATGGAAATAAACACTGTAGTCGTTAAACTACCCATGGAAATAAGCACTGTACTCCTTAAACTACCCATGGAAATAAGCACTGTACTCCTTAAACTACCCATGGAAATAAGAACTGTACTCCTTAAACTACCCATGGAAATAAGCACTGTAGTCCTTAACACCTTGGCTGCTAGGTGTTTTCCCCTCCTGTGCTGACTTTTGATTATTTCCATACTTTCATGACGAGCTCAGCTCGTCACCAGCACAGCTCAACCGTGCATCATGACGAGCTGAGCTCGTCATGAGCATGGAAAGGGTTAAAGACTTGACGGGGTGGAGCGGATGGATTTTTCCAGATGTTTCACGCAAATCGTCATAACGACTAGCTTTGGGGGGGCACATTGGTGGAATGGTGTTGGATTTAAAGTCCAACATCTTCCCACTTGTTACACAGACTGGAGGGGAATAGTACAAATTAACCTATTCCAAAATACAGCGCCCCTCTCAGGCAAGTCATTATAATGATTTGCATGCTGAACAAATGCGTACTAAAGATGTGTTTGTTTTAATGATGGCGCTGTGAAAGCACAGTGGGATTCTGGCTAGCGGAATACCATCATACATTCATCCAGGGCATGGAATGGAGGATGTGCCCCTTTCTCTCTCTGGAAAGATCTTCGCATCCCTGATGATGGGCATCCCTTCTTTGCCTCTTTGACATTAGACCATCTTGGAGTAGTCCAAAATGAGATTCGATTCCTCTGTCTGAAGACTATGGCAATAGTTTGTGACCAAGCATCATGCAGTTGCCCCATTCCTCCTAGTAAGCATTTAGCTCTGCTTGCTTTTTAGCATCATGGCTCATATTTGATGCTGAAGATAACAACCTTTTCATCCACATACCTAGGGAAAGTTTTATAGATCACCAGACTCAACTTGCATTTTAGACATCAAAGATCATGATCATTGAGTTGAATAAAAGAAAGAGAGGATTGGATTCCAAAGATAGCACAGATATCTACATACCTTTCCTCCTCTGCCTAGCTTTCTTCCCTTCTCCACATCTCCAGCCTTACACAGATATCTACATACCTTTCCTCCTCTGCCTAGCTTTCTTCCCTTCTCCACATCTCCAGCCTTACACAGATATCTACATACCTTTCCTCCTCTGCCTAGCTTTCTTCCCTTCTCCACATCTCCAGCCTTAGCACAAACATCTACATACCTTTCCTCCTCTGCCTAGCTTTCTTCCCTTCTCCACATCTCCAGCCTTAGCAGAGATATCTACATACCTTTCCTCCTCTACCTAGCTTTCTTCCCTTCTCCACATCTCCAACCTTCGCACATATATTTACATACCTTTCCTCCTCTGCCTAGCTTTCTTCCCTTCTCCACATCTCCAACCTTAGCACAGATATTTACATACCTTTCCTCCTCTACCTAGCTTTCTTCCCTTTTCCAAATCTCCAGCCTTAGCACAGACATCTACATACCTTTCTTCCCGTGCCTAGCTTTCTTCCCTTCTCCACATCTCCAGCCTTAGCACAGATATCTACATACCTCTCCTCCTCTGCCTAGCTTTCTTCCATTCTCCACATCTCCAACCTTAGCACAGATGTCTACATACCTTTCCTCCTCTGCCTAGCTTTCGTCCCTTCTCCACATCTCCAGCCTTAGTACATATATCTGCATACCTTTCCTCCTCTACCTAGCTTTCGTCCCTTCTCCACATCTCCAGCCTTAGCACAGACATCTACATACCTTTCTTCCCGTGCCTAGCTTTCTTCCCTTCTCCACATCTCCAACCTTAGCACAGATGTCTACATACCTTTCCTCCTCTGACTAGCTTTCGTCCCTTCTCCACATCTCCAGCCTTAGTACATATATCTGCATACCGTTCCTCCTCTGCCTAGCTTTCTTCCCTTCTCCACATCTCCAGCCTTAGCACAGACATCTACATACCTTTCTTCCCGTGCCTAGCTTTCTTCCCTTCTCCACATCTCCAACCTTAGCACAGATGTCTACATACCTTTCCTCCTCTGCCTAGCTTTCGTCCCTTCTCCACATCTCCAGCCTTAGTACATACATCAGCATACCGTTCCTCCTCTGCCTAGCTTTCTTCCCTTCTCCACATCTCCAGCCTTAGCACAGATATCTACATGCCTTTCTTCCCGTGCCTAGCTTTCTTCCCTTCTCCACATCTCCAGCCTTAGCACAGATATCTACATACCTTTCTTCCCGTGCCTAGCTTTCTTCCCTTCTCCACATCTCCAGCCTTAGCACATATATCTACATACCTTTCTTCTTCTCTCTAGCTTTCGTCCCTTCTCCACATCTCCAGCCTTAGTACATATATCAGCATACCGTTCCTCCTCTGCCTAGCTTTCTTCCCTTCTCCACATCTCCAGCCTTAGCACAGACATCTACATACCTTTCTTCCCGTGCCTAGCTTTCTTCCCTTCTCCACATCTCCAGCCTTAGCACAGATATCTACATACCTTTCTTCCCGTGCCTAGCTTTCTTCCCTTCACCACATCTCCAGCCTTAGCACAGATATCTACATACCTTTCTTCCCGTGCCTAGCTTTCTTCCCTTCTCCACATCTCCAGCCTTAGCACAGATATCTACATACCTTTCTTCTTCTCTCTAGCTTTCTTCCCTTCTCCACATCTCCAGCCTTAGTACATATATCTGCATACCTTTCCTCCTCTACCTAGCTTTCGTCCCTTCTCCACATCTCCAGCCTTAGCACAGACATCTACATACCTTTCTTCCCGTGCCTAGCTTGTGGGACACCCCCGCGCCGCACGGCCACCAGCTGCTGCGTGTGCCCCTCAGCCTTGTCCCTGCCGCGCTGCCTGCCTCGCCGCCGGCTGACTCCGTTGCCGTTTGTTTTGTTTTTGTTTTGTCCGACATTTGTGCTTGTCCAACTGTATTCTTGCCCGTGTTAGCGTTTTTTCTTTGTTTTGTCTCCCATTAGTGCCTGCTTGTTTATTTCTTAGCTTGCGTCCTTCCTGCTTGCCCGCCTACCTCGCCGCCCTCCGTCTTCCCTCCCCGCTCCCCGCTTCCTGCCACCACCGCAGACCCCGCCCCTTTTTTCCTTCTGTTCCCTCCCCGCTCCCGCCTCCCAGCTGCTCCGCCCACCCGCGCACTTCGCCTTTATATGGCGACCGTGCGAACGCGCAGCGGTCACGCGCAGCGGGCGCGCCGTTTGTGCGCCGAAGGCGCGCCAAAGGTAAGCCCGTCCGCGACCGGATCGCGACCAGCGCCAGGACCCCTGGCCCCCGAAGACCCCGACCGACCCGCCTGACGTACTCCGCCGCCACCCTCATCACTCTCAACTCCGGCCGACTCCCAGAATGCCATCAAGCCACACCACGACGCACCCACGCACCTTTCAGCTGCCACGCCTGCAAATTCACCTGCATCCGGACCTGCCTCGCACCAGCACCCGCCAAGTTGAACACCAGAAGCACCCACCTCAAGTGCATCCTGCTCAACACCCGCTCCGTCCACAGACATGCCATCGAACTTTGGAACCTCCTAGACGCCACAGCCCCTGACGTTGCCTTCCTCACGGAGACCTGGATGAACGCCTCTTCAGCTCCCGACATCGCCATCGCTATCCCAGAGGGCTACAAGATCGTCCGGAAGGACCGCAACGCCAACCAGATGGGAGGAGGCATCGCCATCATCCACAAGAACACCATCCGTCTCACGACCAGCACCGACAACACCCTGACCACCGCCGAACACCTGCATTTCCAGATCCACACCACCCCGAACACCACCCTCAGAGGCACCCTGATCTAACGACCCCCTGGACCACGCACACAATTCAGCGAGGACATCGCCGACTTCGTCAGCCCGCATGCCCTCCCCTCCGCTGACTACATCCTCCTGGGGGACCTCAACTTCCACCTGGAGAACAACAACGACCGCAACACCACCACCCTGCTGGACAACCTCGCCAACCTGGGACTCAAGCAACTGGTGTCCACCCCCACCCACCTCGCCGGACACACACTCGACGCAGTCTTCTCTTCCAGCACAGACATCGACTTCAGCCACGCCACAGAGCTCCAATGGACGGACCACAGCTGCGTCCACTTCACCTTCAAGAGAACGACGTCCCACCACCACCAGCAACAGGCCGCCCGCAGAAGCTGGAACAAGATCACAGCAGACCAGCTCGCCACCTCCCTGAGCCAGCACCCTCCTGCCAGCTCAGCGAACCCCAGCCAGGCCGCCGACAACCTCACGAAGTGGATCAGCATCTGCGCGGACGAGCTCGCCCCGCTGAGGACCCCGCCCAGCAGACCCGGAAGACGAACTCAAGAGCTCCAAGAAGAACTGCCGAGCCCTCAAGAAAGTCTGGAGAAGGGAACCCACACCGGACAACAGGACCTCCTTCAAGCTTGCCACCCGGAAGCACCACCAGCTGATCCGCGCCGCCAAGAAAACCGCATTCAAGGAACGGTTGGACAACAACGCACACAACTGCAAGGAACTCTTCAACATCGTGAAAGAGCTTTCCAACCCCAGCGCAGGAAACAACGACATCACCCCATCGCAAGACCTCTGCAACTCCCTCGCTTCATACTTCCACAACAAGATCGCGGACATACACAACAGCTTCAACAACCAACCAACGCACACCATGACCGAACAACCACCCCCCACCACCACCCTTCACGCCTGGACCCCGATCAGCACCGAAGACACCATCCGCACGATGAACTCCATTCACTCCGGATCACCGACCGACCCCTGCCCTCACCACGTCTTCAACAAGGCCGACGCTGTCATCGCACCCCACCTGCGAGACATCATCAACACATCATTCGACACGGCCACCTTCCCAGAGAGCTGGAAACACGCCGAACTCAGCGCCCTGCTCAAGAAACCAACAGCGGACCCCACCGAACTCAAGAACTACCGCCCCATCTCGCTCCTCCCGTTTCCAGCCAAAGTCATCGAGAAGACCGTCAACAAGCAGATGGCCGCCTTCCTCGAGACGAACGGATCCCTGGACCCCTCACAGTCTGGCTTCCGAGCCAACCACAGCACCGAGACCGCCCTCATCGCCGCCACCGATGACATCCGAGCCCTGATGGACAATGGAGAAACAGCGGCCCTCATCCTCCTAGACCTCTCCGCGGCATTCGACACGGTCTGCCACCGCACCCTAGTACAGCGCCTCAGCAACATCGGAATCCAGGACAAAGCGCTGGAATGGATCATCTCCTTCCTCGACGGAAGAACACAGAGAGTCCGCCTACCACCGTACAAGTCAGAGGCCTCCGAAGTCATCTGCGGCGTCCCTCAAGGATCATCTCTGAGCCCCACCCTCTTCAATGTCTACATGAGCCCCCTCGCGGCCATCGCACGCAAACACAACCTCAGCATAATCTCCTACGCCGACGACACCCAGCTGATCCTCTCCCTGACCAACGACCCCGCCTTCGCCAGAGCCAACCTGTACGAAGGGATGAAAGAGGTAGCCGAGTGGATGACGACCAGCCGCCTGAAACTGAACTCTGACAAGACGGAGGTCCTCATCCTGGGCTCTTCCCCCTCCGCCTGGGACGACTCCTGGTGGCCTCCCGCCCTGGGCACCGCACCCAAACCGACAGACCATGCACGCAACCTGGGATTCATCCTGGACTCCTCCCTCTCCATGACCAGGCAAGTCAACAACGTCTCCTCGGCGTGCTTCAACATCCTACGCATGCTACGGAAGATCTTCCGGTGGATCCCCACCGAGACCAGGAAGACCGTCACCCAGGCCCTCGTCACCAGCCGACTGGACTACGGCAACGCCCTCTACGCCGGTCCCACCGCCAAGCTCCAGAAGAGACTCCAGCGGATCCAGAACGCCTCAGCCAGACTCATCCTCGACATCCCACGAACCAGCCACATCACCGGACATCTGAGAGACCTTCACTGGCTCCCCGTCAACAAAAGAATCACCTTCCGCCTCCTCACCCACGCACACAAAGCCCTACACGACCAAGGCCCGAGCTACCTCAACAGCCGGATCAACTTCTACGCTCCCAAACGCCACCTCCGATCAGCCAACCACGCCCTCGCCGCCATCCCCCGCTTCCGAAGAGCGACTACAGGAGGAAGGTCCTTCTCCTACCTGGCCGCCAAGACCTGGAACTCCCTCCCGGCCTGACCCAAGACCACCTCTCCTTCAGGAAGAAGCTGAAGACCTGGCTGTTCGAGCAGTAGCGGCACCCCCCCCCCCCCCCCCCCCCCCCAGTGCCTTGAGACCCTACGGGTATGTAGCGCGCTCTATAAGTGTCACTGATTGATTGATTGATTGATTGATAGCTTTCTTCCCTTCTCCACACCTCCAACCTTAGCACAGATGTCTACATACCTTTCCTCCTCTGCCTAGTTTTCGTCCCTTCTCCACATCTCCAGCCTTAGTACATATATCTGCATACCGTTCCTCCTCTGCCTAGCTTTCTTAACTTCTCCACATCTCCAGCCTTAGCACAAACATCTACATACCTTTCTTCCCGTGCCTAGCTTTCTTCCCTTCTCCACATCTCCAACCTTAGCACAGATGTCTACATACCTTTCCTCCTCTGCCTAGCTTTCGTCCCTTCTCCACATCTCCAGCCTTAGTACATATATCTGCATACCGTTCCTCCTCTGCCTAGCTTTCTTAACTTCTCCACAGCTCCAGCCTTAGCACAAACATCTACATACCTTTCTTCCCGTGCCTAGCTTTCTTCCCTTCTCCACATCTCCAACCTTAGCACAGATGTCTACATACCTTTCCTCCTCTGCCTAGCTTTCGTCCCTTCTCCACATCTCCAGCCTTAGTACATATATCAGCATACCGTTCCTCCTCTGCCTAGCTTTCTTCCCTTCTCCACATCTCCAGCCTTAGTACATAAATCTGCATACCGTTCCTCCTCTGCCTAGCTTTCTTCCCTTCTCCACATCTCCAACCTTAGCACAGATATCTACATACCTTTCTTCCCGTGCCTAGCTTTCTTCCCTTCTCCACATCTCCAGCCTTAGCACAGATATCTACATACCTTTCCTCCTCTGCCTAGCTTTCTTCCCTTCTCCACATCTCCAGCCTTAGTACATATATCTGCATACCGTTCCTCCTCTGCCTAGCTTTCTTCCCTTCTCCACATCTCCAGCCTTAGCACAGATATCTACATACCTTTCTTCCCGTGGCTAGCTTTCTTCCCTTCTCCACATCTCCAGCCTTAGCACAGATATCTACATACCTTTCTTCCTCTGCCTACCTTTCTTCCCTTCTCCACATCTCCAGCCTTAGCACAGATATCTACATACCTCTCTTCCTCTGCCTAGCTTTCTTCCCTTCTCCACATCTCCAGCCTTAGTACATATATCTACATACCTTTCTTCCCGTGCCTAGCTTTCTTCCCTTCTCCACATCTCCAGCCTTAGCACAGATATCTACATACCTCTCCTCCTCTGCCTAGCTTTCTTCCCTTCTCCACATCTCCAGCCTTAGAACATATATCTACATACCTCTCTTCCTCTGCCTAGCTTTCTTCCCTTCTCCACATCTCCAGCCTTAGCACAGATATCTACATACCTTTCTTCCCGTGCCTAGCTTTCTTCCCTTCTCCACATCTCCAGCCTTAGCACAGATATCTACATACCTCTCCTCCTCTGCCTAGCTTTCTTCCCTTCTCCACATCTCCAACCTTAGCACAGATGTCTACATACCTTTCCTCCTCTGCCTAGCTTTCGTCCCTTCCCCACATCTCCAGCCTTAGTACATATATCTGCATACCTTTCCTCCTCTACCTAGCTTTCGTCCCTTCTCCACATCTCCAGCCTTAGCACAGACATCTACATACCTTTCTTCCCGTGCCTAGCTTTCTTCCCTTCTCCACATCTCCAACCTTAGCACAGATGTCTACATCCCTTTTCTCCTCTGCCTAGCTTTCGTCCCTTCTCCACATCTCCAGCCTTAGTACATATATCTGCATACCGTTCCTCCTCTGCCTAGCTTTCTTCCCTTCTCCACATCTCCAGTCTTAGCACAGACATCTACATACCTTTCTTCCCGTGCCTAGCTTTCTTCCCTTCTCCACATCTCCAACCTTAGCACAGATGTCTACATACCTTTCCTCCTCTGCCTAGCTTTCGTCCCTTCTCCACATCTCCAGCCTTAGTACATATATCAGCATACCGTTCCTCCTCTGCCTAGCTTTCTTCCCTTCTCCACATCTCCAGCCTTAGCACAGATATCTACATACCTTTCTTCCCGTGCCTAGCTTTCTTCCCTTCTCCACATCTCCAGCCTTAGCACAGATATCTACAGCCTTAGCACAGATATCTACATACCTTTCTTCCCGTGCCTAGCTTTCTTCCCTTCTCCACATCTCCAGTCTTAGCACAGATATCTACATACCTTTCTTCTTCTCTCTAGCTTTCTTCCCTTCTCCACATCTCCAGCCTTAGTACATATATCTGCATACCTTTCCTCCTCTACCTAGCTTTCGTCCCTTCTCCACATCTCCAGCCTTAGCACAGACATCTACATACCTTTCTTCCCGTGCCTAGCTTTCTTCCCTTCTCCACATCTCCAACCGTAGCACAGACATCTACATACCTTTCTTCCTGTGCCTAGCTTTCTTCCCTTCTCCACATCTCCAACCTTAGCACAGATGTCTACATACCTTTCCTCCTCTGCCTAGATTTCTTCCCTTCTCCACATCTCCAGCCTTAGCACAGATATCTACATACTTTTCTTCCCGTGCCTAGCTTTCTTCCCTTCTCCACATCTCCAGCCTTAGCACAGATATCTACATACCTTTCTTCCCGTGCCTAGCTTTCTTCCCTTCTCCACATCTCCAGCCTTAGCACAGATATCTACATACCTTTCTTCCCGTGCCTAGCTTTCTTCCCTTCTCCACATCTCCAGCCTTAGCACAGATATCTACATACCTTTCTTCTTCTCTCTAGCTTTCCTCCCTTCTCCACATCTCCAGCCTTAGTACATATATCTGCATACCTTTCCTCCTCTACCTAGCTTTCGTCCCTTCTCCACATCTCCAGCCTTAGCACAGACATCTACATACCTTTCTTCCCGTGCCTAGCTTTCTTCCCTTCTCCACACCTCCAACCTTAGCACAGATGTCTACATACCTTTCCTCCTCTGCCTAGCTTTCGTCCCTTCTCCACATCTCCAGCCTTAGTACATATATCTGCATACCGTTCCTCCTCTGCCTAGCTTTCTTAACTTCTCCACATCTCCAGCCTTAGCACAATCATCTACATACCTTTCTTCCAGTGCCTAGCTTTCTTCCCTTCTCCACATCGCCAACCTTAGCACAGATGTCTACATACCTTTCCTCCTCTGCCTAGCTTTCGTCCCTTCTCCACATCTCCAGCCTTAGTACATATATCAGCATACCGTTCCTCCTCTGCCTAGCTTTCTTCCCTTCTCCACATCTCCAGCCTTAGCACAGATATCTACATACCTTTCTTCCTCTGCCTAGCTTTCTTCCCTTCTCCACATCTCCAGCCTTAGCACAGATATCTACATACCTTTCTTCCTTCCTCTGCCTAGCTTTCCTTCCCTTCTCCACATCTCCAGCCTTAGCACAGATATCTACATACCTCTCTTCCTCTGCCGAGCTTTCTTCCCTTCTCCACATCACCAGCCTTAGTACATATATCTACATACCTTTCTTCCCGTGCCTAGCTTTCTTCCCTTCTCCACATCTCCAGCCTTAGCACAGATATCTACATACCTCTCCTCCTCTGCCTAGCTTTCTTCCCTTCTCCACATCTCCAGCCTTAGTACATATATCTACATACCTCTCCTCCTCTGCCTAGCTTTCTTCCCTTCTCCACATCTCCAGCCTTAGTACATATATCTACATACCTCTCTTCCTCTGCCTAGCTTTCTTCCCTTCTCTAAATCTCCAGCCTTAGCACATATATCTGCATACCGTTCCTCCTCTGCCTAGCTTTCTTCCCTTCTCCACATCTCCAGCCTTAGCACAGATATCTACATACCTTTCTTCCCATGGCTAGCTTTCTTCCCTTCTCCACATCTCCAGCCTTAGCACAGATATCTACATACCTTTCTTCCTCTGCCTAGCTTTCTTCCCTTCTCCACATCTCCAGCCTTAGCACAGATATCTACATACCTCTCTTCCTCTGCCTAGCTTTCTTCCCTTCTCCACATCTCCAGCCTTAGTACATATATCTACATACCTTTCTTCCCGTGCCTAGCTTTCTTCCCTTCTCCACATCTCCAGCCTTAGCACAGATATCTACATACCTCTCCTCCTCTGCCTAGCTTTCTTCCCTTCTCCACATCTCCAGCCTTAGAACATATATCTACATACCTCTCTTCCTCTGCCTAGCTTTCTTCCCTTCTCCACATCTCCAGCCTTAGCACAGATATCTACATACCTTTCTTCCCGTGCCTAGCTTTCTTCCCTTCTCCACATCTCCAGCCTTAGCACAGATATCTACATACCTCTCCTCCTCTGCCTAGCTTTCTTCCCTTCTCCACATCTCCAACCTTAGCACAGATGTCTACATACCTTTCCTCCTCTGCCTAGCTTTCGTCCCTTCCCCACATCTCCAGCCTTAGTACATATATCTGCATACCTTTCCTCCTCTACCTAGCTTTCGTCCCTTCTCCACATCTCCAGCCTTAGCACAGACATCTACATACCTTTCTTCCCGTGCCTAGCTTTCTTCCCTTCTCCACATCTCCAACCTTAGCACAGATGTCTACATCCCTTTTCTCCTCTGCCTAGCTTTCGTCCCTTCTCCACATCTCCAGCCTTAGTACATATATCTGCATACCGTTCCTCCTCTGCCTAGCTTTCTTCCCTTCTCCACATCTCCAGTCTTAGCACAGACATCTACATACCTTTCTTCCCGTGCCTAGCTTTCTTCCCTTCTCCACATCTCCAACCTTATCACAGATGTCTACATACCTTTCCTCCTCTGCCTAGCTTTCGTCCCTTCTCCACATCTCCAGCCTTAGTACATATATCAGCATACCGTTCCTCCTCTGCCTAGCTTTCTTCCCTTCTCCACATCTCCAGCCTTAGCACAGATATCTACATACCTTTCTTCCCGTGCCTAGCTTTCTTCCCTTCTCCACATCTCCAGCCTTAGCACAGATATCTACAGCCTTAGCACAGATATCTACATACCTTTCTTCCCGTGCCTAGCTTTCTTCCCTTCTCCACATCTCCAGTCTTAGCACAGATATCTAGATACCTTTCTTCTTCTCTCTAGCTTTCTTCCCTTCTCCACATCTCCAGCCTTAGTACATATATCTGCATACCTTTCCTCCTCTACCTAGCTTTCGTCCCTTCTCCACATCTCCAGCCTTAGCACAGACATCTACATACCTTTCTTCCCGTGCCTAGCTTTCTTCCCTTCTCCACATCTCCAACCGTAGCACAGATGTCTACATACCTTTCCTCCTCTGCCTAGCTTTCGTCCCTTCTCCACATCTCCAGCCTTAGTACATATATCAGCATACCGTTCCTCCTCTGCCTAGCTTTCTTCCCTTCTCCACATCTCCAGCCTTAGCACAGACATCTACATACCTTTCTTCCTGTGCCTAGCTTTCTTCCCTTCTCCACATCTCCAACCTTAGCACAGATGTCTACATACCTTTCCTCCTCTGCCTAGATTTCTTCCCTTCTCCACATCTCCAGCCTTAGCACAGATATCTACATACTTTTCTTCCCGTGCCTAGCTTTCTTCCCTTCTCCACATCTCCAGCCTTAGCACAGATATCTACATACCTTTCTTCCCGTGCCTAGCTTTCTTCCCTTCTCCACATCTCCAGCCTTAGCACAGATATCTACATACCTTTCTTCCCGTGCCTAGCTTTCTTCCCTTCTCCACATCTCCAGCCTTAGCACAGATATCTACATACCTTTCTTCTTCTCTCTAGCTTTCCTCCCTTCTCCACATCTCCAGCCTTAGTACATATATCTGCATACCTTTCCTCCTCTACCTAGCTTTCGTCCCTTCTCCACATCTCCAGCCTTAGCACAGACATCTACATACCTTTCTTCCCGTGCCTAGCTTTCTTCCCTTCTCCACACCTCCAACCTTAGCACAGATGTCTACATACCTTTTCTCCTCTGCCTAGCTTTCGTCCCTTCTCCACATCTCCAGCCTTAGTACATATATCTGCATACCGTTCCTCCTCTGCCTAGCTTTCTTAACTTCTCCACATCTCCAGCCTTAGCACAAACATCTACATACCTTTCTTCCCGTGCCTAGCTTTCTTCCCTTCTCCACATCGCCAACCTTAGCACAGATGTCTACATACCTTTCCTCCTCTGCCTAGCTTTCGTCCCTTCTCCACATCTCCAGCCTTAGTACATATATCAGCATACCGTTCCTCCTCTGCCTAGCTTTCTTCCCTTCTCCACATCTCCAGCCTTAGCACAGATATCTACATACCTTTCTTCCTCTGCCTAGCTTTCTTCCCTTCTCCACATCTCCAGCCTTAGCACAGATATCTACATACCTTTCTTCCTTCCTCTGCCTAGCTTTCCTTCCCTTCTCCACATCTCCAGCCTTAGCACAGATATCTACATACCTCTCTTCCTCTGCCTAGCTTTCTTCCCTTCTCCACATCTCCAGCCTTAGTACATATATCTACATACCTTTCTTCCCGTGCCTAGCTTTCTTCCCTTCTCCACATCTCCAGCCTTAGCACAGATATCTACATACCTCTCCTCCTCTGCCTAGCTTTCTTCCCTTCTCCACATCTCCAGCCTTAGTACATATATCTACATACCTCTCCTCCTCTGCCTAGCTTTCTTCCCTTCTCCACATCTCCAGCCTTAGTACATATATCTACATACCTCTCTTCCTCTGCCTAGCTTTCTTCCCTTCTCTAAATCTCCAGCCTTAGCACAGATATCTACATACCTCTCCTCCTCTGCCTAGCTTTCTTCCCTTCTCCACATCTCCAGCCTTAGCACAGATATCTACATACCTCTCCTCCTCTGCCTAGCTTTCTTCCCTTCTCCACATCTCCAGCCTTAGTACATATATCTACATACCTTTCTTCCCGTGCCTAGCTTTCTTCCCTTCTCCACATCTCCAGCCTTAGCACAGACATCTACATACCTTTCTTCCCGTGCCTAGCTTTCTTCCCTTCTCCACATCTCCAACCTTAGCACAGATGTCTACATACCTTTCCTCCTCTGCCTAGCTTTCTTCCCTTCTCCACATCTCCAGCCTTAGCACAGATATCTACATACCTCTCCTCTGCCTAGCTTTCTTCCCTTCTCCACATCTCCAACCTTAGCACAGATATCTACATACCTCTCCTCCTCTGCCTAGCTTTCTTCCCTTCTCCACATCTCCAGCCTTAGTACATATATCTACATATCTTTCTTCCCGTGCCTAGCTTTCTTCCCTTCTCCACATCTCCAGCCTTAGCACAGATATCTACATACCTTTCTTCTTCTCTCTAGCTTTCTTCCCTTCTTTCTATCCGCCGCTTTCGATACGGTGTCCCACAAAATACTTTTAGAACGACTGGAGCAGATTGGACTGGGCGGCACCGCCCTGTCGTGGATCAGTTCTTTTCTCCAAGGACGATCACAGAGGGTCCTTCTCAGACCGTTTAAATCTGGGTGCAAACCTCTTGTTTGTGGAGTCCCGCAGGGCTCAGCCCTGAGCCCACTATTCTTTAACGTCTACCTGGCCCCTTTGGCCAAGGTAGGTGAAGCATGCGGGGTCAGAGTGATCTCTGATGCTGATGATACACAGCTGATATTCTCCTTTAGAGATCACTCTGACTCCAGCCTCTCCAGCTTTCGTCACTGTTTGGGCGAAATCTGCTCTTGGATGGCTTTTAACCATCTTCGACTTAACACCGACAAGACGGAGGTCCTGTTTTTTAATCAAAAAATGACTATACCCCCCACACTTTGGTGGCCAACGGTACTCAACCCCCCCCCCCATCCCAGTGCACACCGCCCGCAATCTGGGGTTCCAGTTCGACGACACGCTCTCCTGTAGCCCTCAAATTAACAAGGTTACTGCAGCTTGTTTTGGAAAATTAAAGATGATGAGAAAGATCTTCCCATTTCTGCCGATGGATGCGCGCAGAACGGTTACTCAGGCTTCAATAACCTCCCATTTGGATTATGCCAACAGTCTCTATGCTGGGGCCCCTCTCTACCAAATTGAACGCCTTCAAGTAGTTCAAAATGTGGCAGCAAGACTGATTGGCAATATCCCTTTCCGGCATCCGATCTCAGCGTTTCGCAAAGAGCTTCACTGGCTTCCTATAGCCAGCCGTATCAAGTTTAAAACGCTCATTCTTGCTTTCCGAGCTCTGAACGGAACCGGACCAGAATATTTAAGAAAGAGATTGATAATATCTCACTCAGTCAGAGACTTACGCTCCAACAATCTACGTCTCATGATTGTTCCACGTTACCGCCGCACAAGAATGGGTGGCAGAGCCTTTGCAGTCATCGCTGCCAAATATTGGAACAGCTTACCTTTAGACCTCAGATTTGCCCCATCCGAAGCACTGTTCCGTGGCCGTTTAAAAACGTGGCTATTTTCATCAATTTAGATAGACCCTCCTTTTCCTGCCTACAGTTTTAGCGCCGGGACACCCCCGATGGGGGTAGCCGCGCGCTCTACAAGATTTATAAATAAATAAATAAATAAAATTCTCCACATCCCCGACTCTTCTGATACAGAAGCTTCTCGTCCTATTTTGTTCTACTCGAAATCCTGTTCTTCAGATCAAAGCAGCCTTTGGAACCTGAAGCCATCTTTGTTTACCTTCAACCAGTATTCATTGAATCTTCAGGACCCTGTGCGCAGCTCGCTATTAACTCACCACTTTTGGATGCACTGGTACCCTTTGTATCACCCTTTCCGCTGTGTCCACCTGTCCCCTGAGTCTTCCACTGGCTTCTTGTACTGGGCAGATTTCAACTAAAAGAATTGGTTAATGAACAAAAACCCTCACTCCAAATTATGTTTCCAAATACATTGCTTCCTATATCCTAAACCATACTGTGTGTTCTTTAAGAGGCTGATCCCTCACTAACCCACCTTTCATATGGGACACCTTAGGTAGGGGTGGGGGAGGGGGTGCTAACCCTGGAACTGAAATAAGACTCCTTCCTAACCAATATCAAAGCAGAGAGTCATCATGTCTATTTTTGCAATCTCGCCAAAACTAGTTCATCTCAGGTGGAGATTTATAAAAAGTCACACAATGCAGCTCAGCCCCCCAAGAGGCTGTGCTGCGTTGCACGACAGGGAGGGAGCAGGAGAGTGTCATATCTTCAGAGATATGGCTCTCTCCTCCCCTTTTCCTTGTGCCGGTGCTGACTTCAGCCGCCGTGAGCCATGCACATACCTTAGCGCCGTAGCGCTAGGGTGTGTGCATGAGTCTAGCATAGGTTTTTTATGGGAAATATACCCTTCTTGCACAAAATACCATGCCTAGACACGATGGAAGCTTTTCCCACTTTGTATGCGTGCTGCACAGTCTAAAAAGCACAGACAAATGAAACTATTTCTCCTGTTAGCGCATCCTTTTAAGGGGCGTTAAATTTTGCCACAATACCATGTCTCCAAATCTTTGTAACTATGGTTTTGCATCAGAAGGTATGGGAGGTTGCATGGGAACGCCCATGTTCTACCAATGTATCGCCCCCTCGGTGCTAAGTAATACAAAGCAGTGCTTTGCGCTGCTTTGCACTACTTTGAGGGTGCTTTCCAGCGCAAAATTTTGCACGAGTACATTTTTATTCAGTCTTCGATGTGAGTGCCCGTAAGAGTACTCATGCACTTCTACTCCCGTATTCATAAATGCGGTTTTTAATTGGCCTCTCTGAGCGTATGACTATCACACTTTTTGACTAATGAACTATAAATGTAATTGTACATAATCTGTGTTATGGGTTGGATGATCTTCTCTTTTATACAGTAAACATCTCTAACTGTGTATTCAGTTATTTACTTAATACCCGCTTAAGTGCTTCGAACGTTCGGCGGCCGACGGCACCACTACCTCGGGAGTGCTGCCGTCGGCGTTGAACGTTCCAACTGCACCTGCGCAATGGAACGTCCAGCACTGGAGCTGGACGTTCCATAGCTGCTAAGGTGTTAAAAGCAGTGTATCTTTTAATTCACCAAACAAATAAACTACAATGAGAATGAGGCACACAGAAGGAAAACAGATGTCACTACTCCCAATAGTTCTTGAGCTATTGTCTGAAACAGGTACAGTAAATCTGGAGACTGTGGATGTGTGTGTTGGGGGTCATAAATGCAAAAGAGGCGGGACTATATCGGTCACCGCAGGGTATTGGTGGGAATCTCCACCTCGCTCCACATCACTCTGGTGGATGTTTGTATGCCCAGCAATACATGGGTTTCCACACATACACAGTAGGGTGGAGATGCCCACCAAAGGATTGTGAAAATCTCAAGAAATCCATTGCTAGAAAAAGAAAGAAGGAAACAGACCACAGCTACAAATTTACAAAGAAGAACATTTTTTCCACAGAAGAAGGATAGGAGAAGTTTCCTGACAGTTAAGTAATAGGTGAACACTTTTATTTATACTTCATGAAATGCAAGCTTGGAAATAATATGGGGCACATTTAAACATTGACATGCTCCTTAAAACACTCCTGCTCCTTTACTGCGGGGGAGTTGTAGCCCACACTGGGGGCCTCATTTATGAGGCCGTGCGTCACTTTTACGCCACTGGTGCGTCACTTTTTGTGACACACCAGCAGTGTAAAAAATGTGCCTTGTTGCACCATATTTAACAAAGTGGCGCATCTAGGTAGATGCGTCACTTTGTAAACCCCTGCGCTACATTATACCTACGCCAGGTATAATGTATGCAGGGGGGCGTTCAGACGCAAGAAAGGGTCCTAGAAGTGATGCAGTGAAATCTATAAGATTTCACTGCGCCACTTCTAGGACACAAATGCGTCAATTTCTTATGTCTGCCTCACAGCAGGCGTAAGACTGACGCAGGCCTTTCACCTGGGGCTTGCCCCATGTGAAAGGACACATTGCTGGAGTTGCGTCACTTTTGTGACACACTCCAGCAATGCGCCCTTTTGCGCCATACAGATACGTCAGAAATACTGACTTATCTGTAACTCCTTGCGCCATGATGCGTCATACTGTAAATATGATGCATCATTGGTGTCGCAAGGAGAGCGCAGTGAAAAGTGACGCATCGCTGTTTTCACACAGCGATGCGTCACTTTTCATAAATGAGGCCCTGGGTACCTTACGTCGCAGTATGTTGGAGTAACCCAGTGATAAAGCATGTCACCATCCGCACGATGAACTCCATCCACTCCGGATCACCAACCGACCCCTGCCCTCACCACGTCTTCAACAAGGCCGACGCTGTCATCGCACCCCACCTGCGAGACATCATCAACACATCCTTCGACACCGCCATCTTCCCCGAAAGCTGGAAACACGCCGAACTCAGCGCTCTACTCAAGAAACCAACAGCAGACCCCACCGACCTCAAGAATTACCGCCCCATCTCGCTTCTCCCGTTTCCAGCCAAAGTCATCGAGAAGACCGTCAACAAGCAGATGGCCGCCTTCCTCGAGACGAACGGATCCCTCGACCCCTCACAGTCCGGCTTCCGAGCCAAACACAGCACCGAGACCGCCCTCATCGCCGCCACCGATGACATCCGAGCCCTGATGGACAATGGAGAAACAGCGGCCCTCATCCTCCTAGACCTCTCCGCGGCATTCGACACGGTCTGCCACCGCACCCTAACACGGCGACTCAGCAACATCGGTATCCAGGACAAGGCGCTGGAATGGATCATCTCCTTCCTCGACGGAAGAACACAGCGAGTCCGCCTACCACCGTACAAGTCAGAGGCCTCTGAAGTCATCTGCGGCGTCCCCCAAGGATCATCACTGAGCCCCACCCTCTTCAACGTCTACATGAGCCCCCTCGCGGCCATCGTACGCAAACACCACCTCAGCATCATCTCCTACGCCGACGACACCCAGCTGATCCTCTCCCTGACCAACAACCCCGCCGCCGCCAGAGCCAACCTGCACGAAGGGATGAAAGAGGTAGCCGAGTGGATGACGACCAGCCGCCTGAAACTGAACTCGGACAAGACGGAGGTCCTCATCCTGGGCTCTTCACCCTCCGCCTGGGACGACTCCTGGTGGCCTCCCGCCCTGGGCACCGCACCCAAACCGACAGACCATGCACGAAACCTGGGCTTCATCCTGGACTCCTCCCTCTCCATGACCAGGCAAGTCAACAGCATCTCCTCGGCGTGCTTCAACATCCTACGCATGCTACGGAAGATCTTCTGGTGGATCCCCTCAGAGACCAGGAAGACCGTCACCCAGGCCCTCGTCACCAGCCGACTGGACTACGGCAACGCCCTCTACGCCGGGACCACCGCCAAGCTCCAGAAGAGACTCCAGCGGATCCAAAACGCCTCAGCCAGACTCATCCTCGACATCCCACGATCCAGCCACATCTCCGGACATCTGAGAGACCTTCACTGGCTCCCCATCAACAAGAGAATAACCTTCCGCCTCCTCACCCACGCACACAAAGCCCTACACGACCAAGGCCCGAGCTACCTCAACAGCCGAGTCAACTTCTACGCTCCCAAACGCCACCTCCGATCAGCCAACCACGCCCTCGCCGCCGTCCCCCGCATCCGAAGAGCGACTACAGGAGGAAGGTCCTTCTCCTACCTGGCCGCCAAGACCTGGAACTCCCTCCCGTCCGACCTGCGCCTGACCCAAGACCACCTCTCCTTCAGGAAGAAGCTGAAGACCTGGCTGTTCGAGCAGTAGCGGCACCCCCCCCTCCCCAGCGCCTTGAGACCCTACGGGTATGTAGCGCGCTTTATAAGTGTCACTGATTGATTGATTGATTGACCCCGGTTGAGTTAGGGTTTTCGTCCAAACACCTGTTGTAGCCCCAGAGAAACAAAAACCCGGGCACACGTTATTGGGTAGATATGCTTAATAGCAGAGCCTGTGGTATCACAAATATTTCCATACATGGGGCCATTCAAAGTTTGTAAAAAGTCTTCAATTAGTTTGAATAATCTTTATCATTGACAAGCACAACCAGCCAACACGTGTTTCGTCACACTGGGAAGTATCCTGTGACTTCTTCAGGGCTGTAATGTAACACGTAGGAATTTCTATGCAACCGCCTCGCCGGTGATAATTCCGATACAGCTGGTCTGGGTTGGGAAATGGAAAGTCTTTATCAATCTTAAGGTCAAGGAATCAGAAAAAACATGTAACGGAGATCCTGTAAAGAAAGCGCCTGTGAAATAGGTTAAGCCGCGGGTGCACCGTCAAGAACCGGATGACGGGAGATCCTAGAACTGCAGCGTTTCACAAGCGAATATAAGGTGGGTGCGCCATCAACTGCGACCTTCAGCGTGTATGCTGATGCAAGACACAGGCACTGGTTCACCTCTGTTCCGGAAGTGGACCTGTTGTGGCCCCATTTGCCACAGCTTTTTCGTTCTTGGGTACCCTGCTCCCTTATACTCTGTGTGAGTTGTATTATCACTGGAGAGACCACAACCTTTTCCTAAGCCAGGTTTTAGTTAGGCCCCCAATGGGCCCTATATAAGTTTTTGTTCTCGCTCACTCACCTCTTTGACATGAAGCATGGTGTTGCTCTTGACTTCACCAGGGACCTCCATCAACGTGCTGGGATCTGATTCCTTTTGGCCCGATCATGTTCTGCTTCCTGCTCAGCCTCCTCTTCCCATTGATCACCGACAGTATGTATGACGTCTCTTGGGTAAGCAATAGACCGTGACGGCCACCTCGCCCTCCTTCACAATGAATACATCAATTGTGACATTTTCGAAGTAGACCGAACACATCCTTCCCATTCAATAATTTCTTAGAAACAACTTCAGCTTTGATAAATATTGATACATTATTGACCACTGTTTCTCAAACGTGCTGAGGAAACGGGCCACGATGCTTCCAAACTTGAATCATTAGCACGGACCTCAGCCTCTGAGCTAATCCGATGCTTAAAAACTTTGCTAGAAAAACTGGCATTTGAGGTGGGCAAGTTCTGGGGCATATTTACAAGCCCCTGTCGCCACCACAACATCACTTTTAGAGACGGTGTGGTGGCGATAGGGGCTGCACCATACTTACAAGGCAGTGTTAAGCCACTTAACGTGGCTTAACACTGCCTTGTAAATAAGGTCCTCTTTCACAGTATACTTAGAGTGAAAGGGAAGGGCAATGAGTATTGTGGTGGGTGTTCCACCGCAAAACCCATTGATTTTTACCCTACCCCCAATTTACAAGGGTGGTGTGAATAGGAGGCAGCGCCAAAATTAAGACCAAGGAAAGCCTGGTCTTAATTACGCAAAACGAGGAGAAATGCTTTTGTTATTTCTCCTCATTGTTGCTATTTCCATGTGTGCTGCACTGTGCAGCACACATAGAAACAGCAAATTGCCATTGATTATTTATGTGCAGTAAGGTGACCCTTTCTGCACATAAACAATCAAAAAAAATATGATGTTTTACAACATCTATGTGTGCTACATTAAGCAGCACACATAAAAGTTACAAAACGCATTTAAAAATTGTTTATGTGCAGGAAAGTGACCCTTTCCGCACATAAACAAACAAAAAAAATATGGCGTTTTGCAACTTCGATGTGTACTGCTTATGCAGCATACATAAAAGTTACAAAACGCCATTTAAAGATTGTTTATGTGCAGGGTGGGATACCTTCCTGCACATAAACAATCTTCCCATCTACGCAGGCACCCTTGCACTGTGGTGCAAGGGTGCCTGCATTGATGGTAGGCTGCTAAGTGTAGCACCAGCGCAGGGGGAAACGCAGGGCTGCACCATATTGTTGTAAATATGGTGCATCCCTGCGTTTCTGAATTGGCGGAGCGTGGCGTTAAGCCATGGAGGCAAGTGCTGCGCTCCGCCACTTCGTTGTAAATATGCTCCTCAGAGTGTTGCTGGTGTTCAGGGTGATGTACACAGGAGTTCCACTTCACCTAAACTTGGGAATTACCTAGAGTTCTCTGCTTCTTTTTTTGCATACATAGGTATATATATATAGCACTGAAAAAACCATAGGTTTCAGCCACGTTATAGTTAGGAATTAGCATTTAAAAAACCTTGCAAATTCACTGAAAAAAACATAGGTTTCACACATGTTATAGTTAGCTGGACATTTCACTCATACAAAACCATTGAAATTCCCCCGTTATAGTTAGTTCAGCTAAACTATAACTTGTGCGCCCGCAATGCACTGCTGATGACATCACATATTACATCACTCATGACATGGTCAGTGACCCCAGATCTCTGTACTGGGGTGAATGTATGACATTGTTCTGCATTCTGTCCATCAACTGTGGTTTTTGCATTGGCCTAGGGGATCAGGGTGTTTCTACCCTACCCCCTTTGCGTGTTATGCACGTTTGTTTCACTGCTTTCTTGTTCTTGTGCCTCTGTTCTACCGAGACACAAGATGGCTGCCAACACTTCCTGGTCTGGAGTGTTGACAGACAGTTGACAGCCAATGACCATGCAGCTCGTGCTCGGGAAGGTACAGAGTACAGTACAGAGTACTGAACTTCGTTTCTAGATATCACTATGAATTTACTTTTGATTTTCTCAGGAACTACAGAACGGATTTACACCATTTAATGAAAAGCACAATCTGCGAACCGAACACTACCTCTCTGCCAAATTTGGTGTAATTCCGTTCAGCCGTTCGGGCTGTAGCCCTGGCTAAAGGTCCCTATTGAAAATTGCATGGGGAAAACACGTTTTTGGACCCCCCTTTTTTCTCTGCCCCCACTTGATGAATCACCCCCAAACTTTCAGGAAAGGAGCGGAGCGGAGCAGGCCATTTTCTTGGAGAAATTCGCGAAGATTCGTTCACCGGCGCCAAAGTTATTCCAAATAGAATGTTGTGGATTTCCTATGGAAACTAGGTCCTAACTATAACTACCTACTGGCGACCGCCAGTAGGTAAAATATATATATATACATATATATATATATATATATATATATATATATATATATATATATATATATATATATATATATATATATATGTGTGTGTGTGTGTGTATGTATATATAAAACCTTTATTTTGCCACTTCCTGACAAATGTAACCTTCTTTTGTATGGCTGTATCCCACACTACCAAGAGATCATCAGAATGGCTCAAAGCGCTAGAAAGAGAGAAAAGGCTGAAAAAAGGTGGAAGAGAAACACAGGGAAAGACTGACAGCTGGGGAAAGCGCGGGGGGGGGGGGGGGAGGGGAGGGGGGTGAAAAGGAGCTTCCAAGTCATGACGAAAAGAGTAGGGAAGAAAGAGGCATGAGGTGGAATTCAGACTAAGAAGCCCTGGCATTCGGCAGCACAGATGGCTGTAAAAGATGTCCCTGCACCTATTTTTGTTTACTAATGAATCGCTCATTATGCAGCTGATTAGAATACTGTATTTTTTCACTGTCAAGGGATGGAAAGCTCTGACTTTGAACTGCTGCATGTGTTTTTTAAAGGATGGAGTATGCTGAATCAGCAGGTCTCGTTGTGAGAAAATAATGACCAATTCACGCACATTGTAGAGAGTTCGATGTCCCTCTGATTGTGTTCTGCGGTTGGGAGTGTTTTTTTTTTGTTGCACTGTTTTTTGTAAATTATACAATAAAAGATGTAAATTAAAAAAAATATATCATCTCGACGGTGGCCCGAATGATACAAGTCGTCCCTCTCCACGTGCACGGTTACGCCAGCGGGAGCAGCGTGCTGTCCGCCATAGGATGCTGGCGGGCACGAGACAGGTGTAAGCGGAAGACTTAACTGCACAATTATAGGCTTAGCTGGTTCATAAACAATCTTACCGCACTTAGGGCCTTGGGCTCCGGGATCCCATTATCGCCCGTCACAGGATCCTCTTAGGGCCTTATCCCTATAGATTATGTATGCAGCTGGACAGCTCGGACGTACCACGTGACCTGTAGGCGCTGAAAATACAGTTTACACGTATTATTTGTTCGTCAGTGAGGGGCTTCCCAGGGTAGTGTGGGTGGGGGCAGGGCGGGGACTAGTGCGTCAGGTTAATGCACTTTACAAAGATGGATTCTGCCCTTTTAAACACACTCTGTCTGATGTCATGCAGCAGTAAATGGCTTGTGATTTGAGGACCTTCTAACAACATAAATATACGTACATGACTTCTCATCTGATCTGATCAGTGGCGGCTGGTTTTGAACAGGGGTGGTGAGGCAACAGGTTGAAAAAAAATAACACCTTGCACAGCTCCCCTAAACCAATCACGACGCTGCTGTCACCAGCATGACAGCAGCGTCGTGATTGGTCTGAGCTGCCTGGTACGGTGCTCAGACAGGGAGTGGGAGCCTGTGCATGTTCTCCACTCAGACTGCAATACAGCCTGGGGAAGAACATGCTAAGTGTGCATGACTGTTTGGCTGGCACAAGACGGACAGCCAAACCATCATGCACACTTAAGTGCATATATTTCCTTCTCCTCCTGCTCCGACAGCCCAGCTACGTCACGCCCCCAACCTGGCTCGCACTCAAAAATAAAATGATAATAACATCATGTTATCATCCTGTTATTTTTCCTTTTTTACACTGCTGAACAGCAGTGAGGCGCCACTCCCCCGCCCTAGGGGAGGATCCGCCACTGGATCAGATAGTGAAAAAAACAAAAGGATTGAGGTAGTTTAGACACCGCACTAGGGTGATCACCTGCCTCCAGGTCACTACAAACACAGGGACTGATTCACAAAGGGTCTCCGCACTCGTGGTGCAGTCCCCGCTGTTGTGGGGGGTCTCCACACTCGTGGTGCAGTCCCCGCCGTCGTGGGGTAGTATCCATGCTTGGGGCGGAATTTCCACCATGAGAACTCTCATTGAAGAGATTCCGCCCCAAGTGCAGAGGCCCTTCGTGAATCAGAACCTCAGTTTCCAGGCCTGGACTTTTACCCAATAGACTAATGCATTCTGGGACTTGGAGTCATTTTTTGCTTCAATTGAAATAATTTTAACTTACCTGCAATCAATGATTTTGTAGATGAGAAGTTCAGGACTGAAGAAGTGTGATATGGAGTGGAATGGCAGCCCTTATCTCACTCAGCACAGACCTTCCATTCCATCTTTTTTTTTTAAGCTTACAACCATATGCAAATTAGTCTTGGCTACTCCCCACTGTGCCAAATTCGCTCTGAAAAAACTATAGAAGAACCCAACAGAGGGATACTGGCCGTATTAGGCATCATCAGTGAGATGCAATCTGACTCTATAGCATGTTAAATTCTGTATTTATGCTTGGCCACACCTGGGACACTTAAGATGGACATAAAAGTGATGAATGGGAATGCTTGCAGGCTGAACCACTGGCAATTACTCTGGGTCAATTCCATTCCCTCATTTTGTTGTTCATCTGAACCATTTCACTTAGGTTTCAACTATATGTAAATCCTTCCTGGTCCCACACCCAGCCAGAAAAAAAACCCTGAACATACTGGATTTGGAAGCCCTGCTGGCAGTAGTAATGGATTTATTTGAGATATTCAGTCAGAGCTACTCTCAGGGCAGACGGAAGGACTTCTGACTTGCAAATAGACAACTGTGTCTTACAGAGAGAAAACAGTTTGTTCAGCAGCACACACCCACAGACAGAAAAAGAACAGACCTCACTGCTCCACCTTCCACTGGTGGTGACCACACAAAGGTCACCTTCATTGTTCTCCATAATAAAACTCAGAGAGCCTTATTTATGAGGCCCTTACGCGGCTATTGAGTCACTTTTTGTGACGCCACGGCGGTGTAAAAAATGCGCCTCACTGCGCCATATTTACAAAGTGACGCATCTTGGCAGATGCGTCACTTTGTAAACCCCTGTACTACATTAAACCTGCGACAGTTATAATGTATGCATGGTGGGCGTTCAGGAGCAGATAAGGCTCATTGAAGTGTTGCAGTGAAATCTCTGAAATTTCACTGCGACACTTCTACTACCTCACTGTGTCAATCCTCACACCTGAGGAGGCATAAGGGGTGATGCAGGCCTTTCCACATGGGGCTTGACCGATGTGAAATGACACATTACTGGAGTTGCGTCTATTTCCACTCCAGCAATGTGCCATTTTTGTCCCGACAGATACCTCAGGATTCCTGACGTATCTGTTAATCCTTGCGACATGGAGCACCGTACAGTAAATACGACGAATCCATGGTGTAGCAACGAGGGCGCACTGAAAAGTGTCGCATTGCTGCTTTACCGCAGCGATGCAACACTTTTCATAAATGAGGCACAAAGATCCTTACACACATTCTACATGTAGAACGAAAGAAACATAAATAGAACCGGGCCCCAAAATTAAAGTGGCCCCCATTTGCTAATAGCCAAAAGAGTGGCCCATGTTTGCAATGCGAGGTAGTTTTGGACTTGTACAGACAAGCAGTATAGGTGTTATGCAAGAACGGTGAGACTGCATGCATTTGTACTTGACACAGACAATGTATGTGGTAATATCAGGGAAATCTCAATTAAAAACAGGCCCATCAAACCATAAAACAGGCCCCAAAAGCATCCAAAAAAGGCCCAAGCACTGCCTGACAGACAAGCCCTTCTGACACTACCAGATTGCCCTATAATCCTGTTTGACCGTGCTGACTTCCAGATTTTACACCCAATTTACCGAGTACTTGGAGAAAGGTGGAAATACGGGTCTTCGGACGACCTTAAGGTCAAGAGAGAGACAACTAGAGAGGAGTTGGTCTAGTGGCTAGGGCAGTCAACCTCGAATCTGGGGAACCGGGTTCGAGTCTCGGCAATGACGCTGAACATCCTGTGATTCTGGGCAAATCACATACGGCCAGATTCATTAAACGAAAATCGTCTCACAAAGGCCAGATTCTGAGAATCTGGCCCTTTGCGAGCGCAATTTTTGCATTTGGGATTCATCATCCCAAATGCAAAAATCGCTATTAAAGAATTCGCACATTTGCGAGGAATTGCATTTAAGGAATCTCTATTTGAGATTCCTTAAATGCAATTCATGAACCATTTTAAAATTGCGAAATCGCAATTTTGGGCCGCTATTTACCGCAAGGTTAAACCTCATGGTAAATAGCGTTTTTCTAAGTTGCATGTTACACACATACATTTCCTATGGACATGTGTGTGCGCAACACCAATGTAGATTACATTTCAGGGGTGCTACAGGGTGTCCTTTGGACACCCCTGCACCCTTGAAATCGCAATTTCAAAATGCGAATCGCTAATAGCGATTCGCACATTGATATGTCTTCCCAATCATTCCTATGGGCCTTTAGGCCCATAGGAATGAATGGGGGGTTATTCCTTATTTGCGATTAGCAATTAGCTAATCACAAATAAGGAAGCTGTAGGAATCGCAAAATAAATTGCGATTTGTACATGAATCCTGTTTTGCAAGTCTGTAATAGCGATTCCTTAATAATCGCTATTACTGACTCGCAAAACGGGCCTTTGATGAATCTAGCTGTTAATCGCCCCATACCTAACAAATATGAATGTGTCCTCACGTAACACAACTGGTGCTATGTAAAGCACTCTGATGTCCAATACCTTCAGGTCAAGTTCACGCTAGATAAATCTCTGTTAAAAAACTGCCCATTCAAAAATTTATCCTAAATACATATACACACATTTACAATAAAATAGTGAGCGGGCAAGAGGATTGTGTTCCAAATGTATATTCTGGTCGGACTTAGCCACACAGTATTTCGCAATCAATCATAAAGGTGGCGTTTATGGAAGTTCAATATATATACGTAAAAATCCTGCATGTCTTGCGATGTAAATATACCCTTTAACGATAAACCCACTATGCCTGACCCAAAAACGCGTTGCTCCCTAAATACTAGGCTCACACACTTTTATATTCCTCTGGTTCTTTAAAAAAAAGTAATAGTTCACTCCATAAATATCTTCATGTAATGAATAAAAGCTACAGTAGGCTTCAGCTCGTAACATTTTAGGGTGAATGCTTTGGCCCCAGCCCTACCGACTTCTCACAGACAACTGCAGGATGGAGAATCTATCACTTTAGCATATATGACCTCAGATTATTAACTGGAGAGATGGCTGAAAATAAAAGATTTGTCAGAATCTATTGAAAAGACGCTGGAACTCAAACCAGGGCCTCATTTATTGGGATTTGACGGAGCGCATCACAGTGAGTCAACTTGCTGCACTGCCCTGCGTCAAAGTGGAAGGGCAGGAATTTATCTAATTCTGGTCGTTTACCCCAGCGCCGTTTCGGCAGCTTAGCGCCGACGCAAGCACCCTTGCACTATGGTGCAAGGGTGCCTGTGTTGTTGGCAGGATTGATTTTAAGCCGAACGGGGCACCTTCCTGCACAAAAACAATCCTGAGACTGCAGCACACGTGGAGAGAGGAATAAACGAAGAGGAAGAAAGAATTTCCTCCATGCTGCGCCTCACCTCGGGCGGCGTAAGGTTTTGGCGTTCCCTAGGTTTGCATCGTCTTCTAAATCTGGGGAACTGTTAAAATTCATGGGCGTTGCGTGGGAACACACACCCCAACCCCCATGGAACACCTACCCAGGCAAGAGTCACACAACGCAGTGATTTGCTCTGCTTTACCCTCCTCCAGTAGCGGTCGCCAAATGCGATGCAGTGCGCGCAACAAACTTTATTTTATTTATTTTTATGTTTACTTACCTGTATTTGGTCGCCAAATGCGATGCAGTGCGCGCAACAAACTTTATTTTATTTATTTTTATGTTTACTTACCTGTATTTGGTCGCCAAATGAGATGCAGTGCGCGCAACAAAATTCGTTTTATTTATTTTTATGTTTACTTACCTGTATTTGGCTGTATTCCATTGTTTAGTACCCCTCACCTGCCCCTCCCCCGCCCCACGTCACTGCCCGGCAGCACTCCCACCACCGACCGCTACTGCCCTCCTCCATATCTAAGAGACCATTCAAAGCTACACAAAGTAGCTTTTGCAGTTTATGCCACCAGAGTGTCACAAAAAGTGACGCTTCGGTGGCACAAGGGGTTCATAAATATGCCCCACCCCCTCCCAAGTTCCTAAGGCTGTGGTTGTAACGATATATTCTCTCCCTTTCTCCCTTACTGGCCTCCATAGGACATGAAAATAATTCCAGAGTTCGGTTGTGTCTCGTGCTTCTTCTTACGAACATTTCTCACCGCCCATCCTCCCCCTCCCCGAAGCCGAGACGTAAATGGAACAAATAAGTGTCAGCGGTTCTGGGGTGAGTGGTAAACACAAGGCCTGGTCGCCCAGGGACCTGGCAGGCAGAGCTCAGCTGGGCCGCGCTCTCTGGGTGCAGCAGCGCCATCTAGTGGCCTGCACGGGTAGCCTTGTTTTGTGTCTCTCCTCCCCACGATCACCCTCTCAAAACATGTCAAAGTTATTGGTTTAGGAAGAAGATTGCTGTCTTTTCAACCTTACTCGGCAGTAATTCAGCATCCCCCTCATGCTCCACTCCAATTTAAGTTGACTGAAAAATACAATTACCCCGATGTCTTTCTAAGAACAAAATGTTCCTTCTAGGCGTTTCCAAATACTAGCAAGAAAGGCATTGTTCCCCTAAAATTGGAACGTCAATACTTTTATTTTGAAAGTATTATATATAGCGTCAAATCGGCAAATGGGTGTTGGGGCGCTTTATATGAGTACCAGTTGCATTACAAAAGGTCAGATTGTTATCATTTTTGAGGCGCTGCGAGAGTAAGTGATTTACCCAGAATCACAGGATGGTGACTGGGCGCCGGGAATCTAAGCTGGTTCCCCACTTCAAAAGTCTGCAGCTCTGGCTGTAACGCCAGATCCTACATACTACGTTGTAAAACTGACTCAGTGAAATCTTGTAGATTTCACTGTGTCAGTTTTACGGGGCTTTCCTACGAGGGAACGGCCACCTTGCGACAGAACGCCCACATAAAACCTGACGCAGGTTTCGTGTGGCGCAGGGCTTTACAACGTGACGCATCTGCCTAGATGCGTCACGTTGTAAATAAGTTGCAACATGGCGCATTGTTTACGCCACCGCTGCGTCACAAAAGTGACGCAATGGCGGCGTAAAAGTGTCGCAAGGGGCGCGTAAATCTGCTCCCTTGGGTGTAGCACAGAGGCATAATTAGGTGATGAGTGGTGGACTAGCACAGGCGCTGGAAGAAGGGGGCGCATGGGGTGCTGCAGAACCCACACAAAGAAAAACATGCTGGAGAAGCCGAATGAGCAATGAGGATGCCTTTACATTTTATATTTACCGTGTCACATTTGTTGTGCTTCAAAGATAGGTCAAATGTCAGGGTATGTCTTCTGATAAATGTCTGCTTGTTCTTTTAACTTGGAGATTGAGGTTTACTTTTCTTTCTTGGACGGCAAAGTGAGAGGATTTTGTGAAGTGAACCATGTGACAATCTTGCTGGGGTGCAGGGAGTGTGAAAGGAAAGGCTATAGGGTATCATTTATTCTAACGCACAACCACATTTAAATACCCAACTGGACAAATATTTCAGAATATATCAGCAGTTAGGAAAGCACAAACGAAGCTCATTTTTTTCATAATTCTGAAGTGTGATGGGAACAAAGATTTTGCCAGGGTGAAAGCTAATCACATACTTGGAAATGAACAAATGAAAAATTCACTGAAACCCGATCTCCACATATTATCATTTGTGTGCAATAGAGCTTCATCAGTAAAACTATGTCTGTGTGAATTTAGTGGACATTTCAATTAAAAATGTGTTGTGTATTAATGAAAGTGCTCTCCGACATCATGCTTTATATATATATTTGCAACAGTGTGCTCAAAAATGCATCATCAGTTACATTCTGTAACCCATACCACTCTCCTGGTAAGTTCATTTGCAACACCTATTCTTTGTGTGACTCTTGGATTTTTCACAATCGCAGTGACTTCAATGATATAACATTGATGGCAGCCGCCCCCTTCCACCACCCTACTGAAAATTGTTCCAGCACTACTGCTAGCAAACAGCATCTGATGCCTTAGAAGAACCATGCAATTCGGACACCTGTTTTTTTTTTCTTTAAGATTGTTTTATTTTTTTTTCTCATATTTCATACTCCACCCCACTTTCTCCTTAGATGATGCAACCACGTAGTTTGGACGGACCAACAGACAGAGACCAGTGCTTAATTTGAGCCGGTGGTTTGCAGTGCTCGGCACCAGCACTTAATTGTCAACACTGGCATTTCTGATAGTCTGCCACATGGTGGCACTGCTTGTCTAATTTAGAGATCAGCACAACAACAGTTGTTTATTTATTCAATATACATTAAAAATGACTAATACCTGCCTCCAAGCTGTTCGAATAGCTTTGGGGGTCTGAAATTATCTGAAATATCACACTTATAGGTGTATGATGTAGGTGTATGATGGTTAATAGCTATGTTGGTGCTGTCAGTTGTAGCGTTGGTAGGTGCAATAGGTGGTGCAAGGTGCGGTGGCCTCCTGGAGAGGGCCTTGGTACTTATATACTTACAAATTAAGCACTGGCAGAGACCGACATCTCTGAAGCATGCGCAAAAACAATGCTTTGTAAAAGAAAAGCAGAGGACCAGAGATTTGCATCCTTGGTACATTGACCCATCTGCTAACCCTATGATTCTTCAAGAATCTATTAAGCCATGCTTTTCAAATGAAGCTTGTCCACACCAGTGACTGCCAGGACTCTATGCCTGGACCAATTATTCAAGGAAGAGTTAGATTAACAGAATTATCAACTTATTTGAGCTTGCATTAATCAGCTCCCAAACATCTGTAATTCATGAAAATAAATGTGCAGAAAAACCACTAAGTATTATTCCAATATATTTATTTAGTTATTTGAAGGAACAATCATTAGAGGGTCAAGAAGGTAGGAGAATGTTCTAGGGAACGTGTAAGAAATAGTGCTCAAGTGTATATATAGGAGTCAAGAGAGCTCAGAGTGTGTAGAAAAGTAAAGGGCGTATATTTACATGTTGATAATTCTATTAATCTAACTCTTCCTTGAATAATTGGTCCAGGACCATTGTGTCTTTACAATAACCGATACCCAGGTCCAGGGACCATTTGGAATACCCCATTGTTTATAAGGACTCTATGCCAGCAGAGGCTGCTTGAAGCCGGCACAGTGACACAGAAGAAATACTAGGCAATAGAAGCAATCAATGAAAGAGGCTATTGTAAGTGCCGGGTGGAAATGAAAGACATGGAAAGTAGAACGACAAAGTAAAACAAGAATAAACAGGCATGAAAATACAAGAGGCAGCCAGGCAGGCACAATATTTTAAGTGGGATGAGAAAGGTGGGAGAGGCTCCAAAAGAGGCGTGGCCTAAGAAGCATATCTAAGAGACCCCCACAAGTGGCGCGGCCTGTGTAAATAAAATAAGGGCGTCGCCCAATACATGTGAACTAAAATCCTGTGCTTGACAAATTCAAGGATAAAGTCTTACTGGACAAAGAGTACCAGACAGCAGCTGACAACAAGCTTTTAATTTAATTATATATAGAGTCATTATCTGGGCTGGGCCATAAGTAAGTAGAAATGCACTTGGGCACATTTTAAAGTGAGGGGCACCTTGCCTTTGTGCTATTGCTGTCTTGGACAGTCATGTGCACAAGGGGGTAATCTGGTTATTCAAATGAAATTAAATAAATGTGAGCTGTTTGATAAAATGTTGTATAAAATCAAATAAAGAATGGATGAAATGAAATAGTATCTTAGACCCTGGGACATTTGTAGTGGAGCACAGTATCCAGATGCCACTTTGTCCAGGTGCCATTAAGGTGGCTTCGGGTAATGTTGCGCTGCAGCACCAGCATGTCTCGGGCAGGCAGGTACAGGTTTTTAATCTTCCACAGGCGAAAGACAGTAATAGTGGGTCCCATAAGGCCTTCGTGCAAAGATTTTTTTTCTGCTTTCACGTGGTTCAGTTCCGGCAATCCCAGACCAAGTTACATGACTGGACACACAGCTACTGAAGTGGTCTACTGATAATATCACAGATTGTAGAAACAAGACAGTGTAAATATGATCCCGGCATTCTAACGTCATCAAATTATGTGATCTTGAGCCAATCTCTGTATTTCCCTGGGAACCGGTTCCCTAAAAGGATTTGCCTCCAGCAGCAAACTCCACATGAGAAAATAGACTTTTACATTTATTTATTTATAAAATTTTATATCGCGCGAACATGACCCACGGGGGTATCAGAGCGCTTTACAGTACATAATTATCGCATATTATACATACAATTAGGAATCGCATATAATACAAATGAGGTAGACATTACTGTTTGGATAAAATCGGTGGCAAGTAAGCATCAGAGAGTTAAAGGTTTAGGATGTTAATTTGTTCATGAGAAACATTTTCGCGTCTTTTTTGAAGGCAGTAAAAGAAGAGATTCTGCGTACGTCTGGGGGAAGGTTGTTCCAAATCTTCGGTGCGATACCTGAGAAAGCTCTGCACACAGTTCTCTTTTTGTAGAAGGATGGAGGTTTTAGTAGTAGTGAGCTCGCGCTTCGCGAATGTCTACAACCTCCCGACTGCTCTAGCTTTTGTTCTAAATAGCTGGGGGTGTTGCTATGTAGGGCTTTGTGTGTCATGCAGGCGATCTTTAGTTGTATTCTCGACTCGTATGGTAGCCAGTTCAAAGACTTCAGGTCGGGGGTGATGTGGTTATTTCTTTTTATTCCGGAGACCAGCCTGGCCGCAGCGTTAAGCAATACCCTGATCGGTGCTAGCTTGTATTTTGGAAGACCGCATAGAGTGGTGCTTCCATAGTCCAGTCTTGGTAGTACTAGAGCTTGGACCGCCATTTTTAGATCAGTCTGTGGGAGGAAGGGTTTAAGTTTCCTTAAGATATTCAGCTGAAAGTTGGCTCCCTTGGTGGCATTGTAGATTTGTTCCGGCATACTTAAATGTTTGTCAAGGGTGACTCCCAGGGATTTTGCGGAGTCAATGATGTGTGGGGCGCAATCAAAGGAGATAAGATGCTTCAGCCATAAGCCTCTCTTGGGTGTGTGATTGGGAGGGGAGATGTGGAGGAGTTCAGTTTTCTTGGTGTGGAGCATGAGGTGGTTGCCATTGAGCCAACTTTGGGTATTATGAAGAATGGCGTTGAAGAAGATGAAGTCATCTGGTGATGAGATTTTATATATATAGTTGAGTGTCTTCCGCGTATAGGTGATATAGAATGTTTGCAGAACTAAACGCATTAGCAAGGGGTTCCATGAGCAGATTAAAAAGTATATGTGTTATGTTTGAGATTGTCTTATAAAGCGCTCAGCTACTCGGGCAGAGTGTCCCGGCGCTATAAGATCTGCAGGGCCAAAACCGAGAAGAACGCAAGAGGCTACTGCCCAAACAGCCACGTTTTGAGCTCTTTCCTAAAGGAGAGCAGACTGTCTAGCTTCCTGAGAGACAGAGGCAGTTTGTTCCACAATTGAGGTGCCAGAAGTCTGTAGGAGCGACCCCCAATGCGAGCTTGTTTGATTTTTGGAACAATAGCCAGCACTTGGGAGGATGACCGTAGGGATCTGGAAGGATGGTAGAAACGTACTCTATTCCTTAGATAGAAGGCGCCAAGAGATTTGAACGCCATAGTAAGAGTCTTAAAAAGAATGCGTTTATGCACCGGCAACCAATGAAGCGAGTTTAAAAAAGCAGAGGTGTTGGACCTACGACTAAGGCCAAAGATTGCTCTAGCGGCCGAGTTTTGAGCAGATTGTAGGCAAGTAAGGAGATACTCTGGGAGGCCTAGATAAAGCATGTTAGCGTAATCCAATCATGATCCAATCAAGGCCTTCTATGGACATGTGACAGAAAGAAAAGACATTTCCTAAGGATTTTTAAGAGGCCAAATCATTGTCCCACTACACCAAGAATCTGGGGTTTGAGAGTCAGTCCATTGTCCACTTTCACATCCAGATATTTCGCCATGGGGGTGGCAGCTGAAGGGGGAAACATGTCGGCTGGCCACCAGGATTTCCAGTTGGCATCAGGGGGGCAGCGAGAAAAAGAACCTCTGATTTATCGGAATTGCATTTTAGTTGATTCAGCTGGAACCACAAGGTGATAGTGCTGATCCCTGTGGAACTCCTAGTGTGACCATGGAGGGTTGAGAGAATGATTGCTTCATCTTGATTCTTTGGGTTCTGTTGCTTAGGAAGGAGGTAAACCATTGTAACACTGGACCGGTTAGGCCCATCCTTCGTTCAAGTAGGGACAGTAGATTGTCATGTTTAACCGTGTCGAAAGCGGAAGGTAGGTCAAGAAGTATCAATAGGCACGATTCATTATGATCAAACATTTTTAAAATGTCATCCATTATATGGGTGAGCGCTGATTCAGTACTGTGACCTTGACGGAAGCCCGATTGGTATTTATCTAGAAGGATGAAGTTCTCGATGTGATTGCAAAGCCCCTTTACTTTAGGTCTGTAGAAGAAATATGTTTCGAGTCCAGAGGTTTCAACAAGAATTAGCAAAGCCAATAGGCCTAGGGTTGGCTACCAGCCTTTTAGCTTTGGCAATGCTTGTTGGGTTTTGTCATGGCTTTTGTCAAGCTTTACTGCTGAGTGAGCTGCTGGCGTTTGGCTAGTACTCAAGAAACAAATTGGCTAAAGGAAAAATCATTTTGGGTCTCAAACAGCAGACATTGCCATAGTAGTCCCTGCCACTGAAGTGAACTACTTTGTGGTGATGTGCTCATTGTGAAAGAGCAGTTGTTGTCAGTCACAGAGAAATTAGCCAATGGCTGAAGTGGGCTGACCAAGTGCCCCATGCCGGATGCTGTAGTGGGTGAAGAAAAATTGTGAATGACAGAACAGACCAATGGATGAAGAGGGCTGGCTGAAATACCCTAGATATAAAGTACATAATAGATATAATTTTTATTAACGCAAGACATAAAAATGCCCTGAGATTACAGGTCATAAAACACTGAAAACTAAGGGGCAAATTTACAATGAAAGTGACTCAGTGCATTCCACAAGCCATTTGGCTGCGGTGCACTGAGTCACTTTCAAAGCACAGGGATGCGACACATTTACAACATGACGCATCTCTGTGCTCTCCTCTGTGCTGGCGCACAAGCTGCTGCCATGAGCCAGCGTAGGCACCCTTGCACCATGGTGCAAGGATGCCTGCGTCGTAGGCGATTATTTTTGTGCAGGAAGGGGCACCTTCCTGCACAAAAACAATCACTAAAGTCATTTTCCTCTTTCAATGCGTGCTGCAGAATGCAGCACGCATTGAAGAGGAGAAAACGTGGAGAAATGAAAACATTTCTCTTCGTTGTGCCTCCCTCCGCCTCCCCTGGGGAGGTGTAGCAGTCACACGCATTTCCAGATTTACAATTCCTCGTAAATCTGGAAATGTGTCAGGTTCTATTGGTGTTGCGTTGGAACACCCACAGCAACACCCATGGAACGCCCTTTTCACGCAAAGTGCTGCGTGCCATGGGGCCATATTTACAAGGACAGGGAAAGCCACACAGGGTGGCTTTTCCTGTCCTTGTAAATATGGAGCAGTAAGATACACCCCTATTATGTAACAAAAAGTGACTTGCTGGTGGCGCAGGGGGATTGTAAATCTTCCCCTATGTGTCCTAACAGTGGTAGAAGAAAGCGTCGGCCATGGTGTTCTGCACCCCCAATCTTGGTATAAACCCAGGAGGGATACAAGACTCCACAACTTATGTCTTTTTTATAAATCCAGTACTACTCTGACTGCAAGCTCAACCAGCCAGGCCTCTAAGTTCAGTGTTCTTGTGCTCCCCTGAAATTACAGATTTTTACATCAACTAGAAAAAAAGGCAGGCAGATTGCTTGGAGAAACGGATCTTAGAAACAAATTAAGCAGCATGATGTCCTTTAGATTGTATTCTATATAATACGCCCCTGTTTGCATTGGCCGTGAGTTTGTGATGTGCTAAATTAATCTAAAATCTACATTTACTGCCTTCTGATGTAGAGAAGGATAAAAGGCTGAGTGGGCCAGCTGGGATACGAACCTATGATCATGAAGACAAACACAGACTCTGCAGTGCAAAATAACCACCATCAATGAGAACAAAAGACACTCAAATTAGCAATGCCAACTGCTACCAATCTACCTGTATACTGCACTTGCCAGGCGGTACTTCACACACATCCAGAGTCACCAACACCCAACATGCCGACCCTTGCACATCCCTGCAAATGCATTACCAAGTGACCATTGGCAGGCTGGCTCGGACCGCTGTCTTTCTACCAAGAGCACATTGGCTGTTCCCACTGTTGTGAAATGAAATATGTCCATCACCTATTCACTGGACAATAGGACAGTCCCATCCAAACTTAAAAATGTGTGTTTTAAGTGAGCCGGGTCCCCCTAGGTCTCAGACCCGGTAGTAATTAAAAACAAACATTGAAACGGGCTCCTATTGGGCCATATATTCGTTTTCTTAACTCTAAAGGTAAACCACTGGTTGATTTCCGAACAATGACTATAAAAAAACTATAAAATAATCCAAGCCAGCAATTTAGTTCCTGTTTATATTGAACTTTTTTTTACTTAATCTTGCATTGCCTAAGAGTGTTTGCTACTTCCAGGATGTTGTGTTTCGATATTTGATTTTCCTCCAGGTGTTCATAACGACCCAAGATTGAGAGCTCTTGAGTTGATTCAAAAGTACGTTGCAAGTTTCTCACAATATATGCCAGTGGGTCAAAAAGGTGTTCAGAATACATGGTCATTCTATTCTTGGCCTCTCTGCAGAGCGCTCAGAGCAATAGTCACGTTTTCCAGTTACAATTGTCACTTTGTGCACATCTGTAGAAAGTAGGTACACTGTTGTCAAAGTATTGACAAGACCAACGTAAAATTAAGTGCTTACCAGTGAGCAGGTGTGTTGTGTTTTTGTGGGGTGGTGAAGTGAAGTGAAGGAGATGGGAGGAAGTACATGCAGAACAGAGTGAAAAGAGGGTACTGAAGAAGAAAGATATGAGGTTTAACATCTGCAGATGGACGAGACTTGGAGAGCAAAAAGGGTGTACATGCCTAACATACAGTGAACATAAGAGGAGAGGAGTGAAATAGACCCATTGCACAGACCTCAGTAATGTTGAATTCACAATCTCAATTTCAGCTAACAATTGACAAAACCAATAGTCCTGTCTAGTTTAGATGTATGTAAGTTGTTGTGTTATTTATATGGATGCAATAACAGAAGGCTCACAGAGGAACCACACTACCATCGCAAAGGCACACTATGGGAATCACAGGAATTGAGTTTACCTGTTTAAACCACGCCCTGAATTGAATAGGCCACGCCCGTTTTAAAGACTATTCCCTTTATTCATCCAACTTAAAGCCCTGTATAAAGGGTTGCAAAAAAACCTCACTCGAATAAAAAGCAGATATCGACCCTGGAGAAGCAAGACGTTTTCAAACCGTTTTGAACATTCCATTCTACACCAGAGCAGTAAAAATGGTTTGCATCTTTTAAAAAGAAATGGAGTGATACTCAAAATTAAGCACTAATATTTCGAATTATTTGCTTTGAAAAATCAAGTATGCTCGAAAAACGCATTAACTATGAAACTCACTTTTTAATCGTATTTTAATAATTTGGTTTAAACGTAGATTGTGTTCGTTTTTAAATGTTTCTAAAATGAGTTTGACACCTGTTTAATCTCAATGGTTCACTGTTAGTCCTTGTCGTTTTCAATTTAGTGAAAAACGTTCGTATTAACACTCTGTTCCCGTCCAGTAAAGCTGAATATGAATCATTTGACCGGTTGCTTTTTCCATCTAAATGATTGTAACTCCTCACGGAGTACCGAAAAGAGTGCATGAAATCCTAAAAAGCTGGATTTCATTTATTAACGAATCTTTTTTATACAATATGCCTACCTTATAAATTACTTCTCCTATAGATGGCTTTTTTAATATGTTTTTTATAATCAGAATGAATTACTAACTCAGCACTCTCTAGGGGTTATGCTTTAGTGCCAGAAGGTCACTAATTTCTCCTCTATCCGTTCCTCTATCGACCTGGATTTTTCAGAGCTTCTATACAGATTCACTTAGAGTATTAAGCAATATATAAAAGTTTACCTTCTACTTTTTCCTTGGGGGCTTGACAGAATTATGACACACTCTGGAAACACTGTTCATTATGGCCCTGACATCAAACCAGGGTTGTTTCCTCATATTGGTTCTCGCTGTAGTACCTACGTCCGCCTCTAGTTGTAAATGTTTTGTTCAGAATCCAGATCAGGACATCTCTGAGGTTGTATGTATGTATGTATGTATGTATAGGCATTTATATAGCGCACTACTTACCCGGAGGGTCCCAAGGCGCTTCGACCGCTGCGAAACCCTTCCTGGCTTCCCTGAGAGATGGTCCCTTAATGGGTATCTCCAGGGTGAGACCAGGCATCCCCGGCGGTCTGGTGGGGCCGTTAGTGAAGATGAGGCAAGCTAATGCCCAGAGTTGCCGAGTGTGATCGCTGATCAGAGTGGGCACCGAGGCGAGAGAATTATCGAGTCCGCTGACCCTGGTCCAGAAACCTGCCGCGCCGGGAATCGAACCCTGGTCACGGGCCGTCCTCTGCTCTGGCCAGTTTAGTTTCAGCGCTGCGTGGCCGTCTGAAGCGAGGTCCTATGGTCATATGATGGTATCAGGTTTGGTTTCTCCAGGTGCTTTGAATAGGAGTGGGACCCCCTCCCCTTTGAGAATGTAAAAAAATATATATTTTTTGAGAGCAGGCTGTGGTCCACTGCATGCTCAAAGGAAAAAAATGCCTTATTTAAAGGCAATCGCAGATGTTTTTGTTTGGTGACCCCAACAGGTCACCCTCCCTGTGATGGCAGCTATTCCTAACGGGTCGCAAATTGCGGCCTACCTCATTAATATTCATGAGGTACGTAGGTGTGCGACCTATTCGGAAAGAAAAAGATTACTGCATTAGGAATACCAATTGTCTAATTGTGATTCTGAGATAATCGCAATTAGGAGATTGGTATTCCTAATGTTGGTACATCTGGCCCTGAATCTGTTATTTATGCTGCAAAGTTTGTTAAAGTGCCGGCTCCTGTTTAAATTTTCTGGCCTGAGCATGCAGACACACTTTTCCCTGTTTTAATTTCTACCAATTCCCACTTAGATTAGTAACTCATTTCTTGACATCTAAAAAAACTGGAAAAATGTAAACCGCTGATGAGACCCAGGACCTGAAGCGTAATGCATGTCACCAATTACTTTCTCCTTAAACATCAATATTATATGGGTGCTAGATCTTATGGACCCCGAGATGGGGTAATACATTGTCTAAAAAGTAACCCTACTTCCACAGTTCCCTCTGGCTTCAAAGAAACAGAAGCAATGAAATAGGCTCTTGGATGGAGATGACGCACCCATTAAATACAGTGCATAGCTCCCTATGATTAGTTGAACGGTACTGGGGGGGAGGGGGGTGCAAACTCTGCACATGTAATTACCACTACAAAGTGGTAACTACCTGCTCGTCCTGCTGCATTACAAGCTAGAGCCCAAGGAATGGACCATAAATAACTCTGGGTCGTTATCATTCCCATATACCTCCTACTCTGATGAAGAGGACGATTGGGAGCCCAGCCTTCTGGGTTGGGGAGACGATGGTGGGCGGGGAATAAGTATTCAGTCTCACTGGACCATGCAATGTATGCTTCCTCTTTTGTCATAAAAAAAAGTCCGGTAGAGCCAAAGCCATTGGCCTGGCTGCTATTGCAGATGCACCCTCAAGTGATTTTACTGGCAAAGTGTATGTTTGTTTTGTAAATATCAGGTTCAGTGTTTCGGCTTCTGGGACAAACGCGTTCAGGAAAACCAAGCCAGTGATGATCCTGCGAAGCAGAATTCCACACAGGAATTCTACCCCGTCCGACTCGTAATCAGGGCCTTAGGGCCCGATTCACAGAACTAACTTAAGACAAAATCCTAAACTTACTACTTTTGGTATTCACAGAAGTTAGGATTTTGTCTTAAGTTTGTCTTAAGTCTGTCTTAAGACAAACTTAAGACAAAATCCTAACTTCTGTGAATACCAAAAGTAGTAAGTTTAGGATTTTGTCTTAAGTTAGTTCTGTGAATCGGGCCCATAGTGTCTAATTGGGATATTTGAACATCACTCTTTGAGTAAAATAGCAAAGAAAGAGTTTGACTGTGGTACAGTTCAAAGATATCTAAATTTACAAAAATTACTGTTTCGTGCAATCCTTCCACTGTCCAGCAGCATCGAAGGATGCAATCATGATCATGCGACAATGGTGCGATAAGCATCGTTCCTTTGTGAATGGTGAAGCAGTGAACATCCATGAGCTAACCATGAAGATCAGCCAGTCCAGAACAATATTTCCCTCCTGGGTAAACCAATCCTCCCATATTCGTGGATTTGGATACATTCCAGGTGCTTGACAGAGTAGAAGCTATCCTCCTGGTCCACATATGAGAACGGATGGGAACTTCTGAATCCAATCTCCATAATAGGAGTTGCTGCAGCATTGAAATGGGGTTTAGGGAGGCACAAGATTATGGGCCGGATTTATTATAGAGTTGCGTTGCCTGTGCGTCACGCAGCGGCAACGCAGCACTACAGTCAGATTTACCAAGCAAGGCAAGGCCACCTTGTGTGGCCCTGTAGTGCTCTGTAAATTTGGAGTAACGCAAGGCAGCACAAGTCACTGACTTACACTACTCTGTGCCAGGGAGGCATTCCATAGGTGGAACGTGGGTGTACTCACCATCCACCCATGCATTTTGGTACATTCCTAGATTTACCATGATTGGTAGGTCTGGGAATGCGTCAAAATGCAACACCTTCCCAGGAAAGGCCTAACGAGGATAAATACGTTTATTTCTCCTCGTTTTTGTCTCTTTCTGTGTGTCCTGCATTCCGCAGCACTCATAGAAAGAGGAAATAGCCTCAGAGGATTGTTTTTGTACAGGAAGGTGACCACAGTGCAATGGGGCCCGCATTGTGTTACACAGCACACTGTGTGCCAGCGCAATCAGAGGTCAGGAATGCGCGATATAATGTTTAATATGGCTCATTGCTGTCCTCTCCCTTTCACGCAGCACAGCTAAGTATCTTGCTCCGTTGCTTTGTGTGAAAGTTTGATCAATCTGGGCTTGTGTGTCTCGAAAAGAGCTGTGTTCCAGTGGGCCTAAAAGATTAAGGGCCAGGTGTAGGTAATCTCGATTTACCTGCTCTTAAATACCGAATCATACCGATTCGGTATTTAGGAGTAGGTAAATGGGATGTAGGTCATTTCTCTTTTGAAATTACCGAATCGGTAAGAATCGGTAATTACCGAATCGGTATTTACCGATTCGGTAATTGCCATTCATTCCTAAGGGCCTGGAGGCCCATAGGAATGAATGTCAATTACCGAATCACTAAATACCAATTTGGTAATTGGGGGAAACATTGAAGGGTGGCAGGGTGTCACTTTGACACCCTGTTGCACCCCTCAATCGTGTATGGGTGCACATGTTGCAGACATACATGCCCTAAGGGCATGTATGTCGGCAACATGGCAGCGTTTGCAAAAAAAAAAATGCTTTTTCAAGGCTTTTCATTATTTACCACCAACTTCTAGTTGATGGTAAATAACGAATTCTTGAAACCCTGTAGCACTGATTACAGTGCTACCTACATCTGAAAATACAGATTCAGTCATTTTACCGATTCGATAATTTTACAGAATAGGTTAAAATTACTGATTCGGTAAAATGACCGAATCTGTAATTTAGATGGCCCTATATCTCAGTGTCCAAATACCGGTCGGTAACGGCCGAAAATCGGTATTTTCAGCCGTTACCGACCGGCATTTGGATACCTACATCTGGCCCATATTTATTCCCCATTTTTAGGAAGTCAAACTTAAAACCCAACCCCCATTCCAATCTACCCTTCGGTCAATCAATCAGTACTTGTAAACAGGGCTGGACTGGGAACTAAAACCGGCCCCGGCAAACTGCTCAGCCAGCCACCCTGGGGAGAGGGAGGGTGCAGCCGAGCTGTTTGAGAGGGCCGGTTTTGGCCGATATTGCCAACCCCTGGTAACAAAAATGGCCCCCAGGGGCCCAAGACCCGCCCCCACCCGGGCGGCCCACCGGGAAAACGCCCGGTGCAAACTACAGCCAGACTGGCCCTGCTTGCAAAGCTTGGCTTATCACCCATGAGCCAGGTTTTTCATCAAAACTCGGGAAGGAGCTTTTATTGACCAGATTAAAGAACGTCTATAGAACAAGGATCTGTTACACCCCTACCGTAATCGATTCATATTATATGACAACACGGCCTACAATGTTTGCAGATATGGTTGGTGGTTTCCTCTTGCCGTGAAGCCACTGCCAGCTATAGACTCAGTTTCCTACTGTGAGATAAAAAAAACTACAATAACTTGAACTGTGCAGCAAATGTACATAGGACAATACTGTTTAAAAACAAAATGGAGAGCTAGGGTGTGGCAAAATGAAGGTGAGCCACGGAAACCAATGGCGACTGTGTTTCTGGGCTGCAGCCCAGCCCTGTTGAGCTCATCCGCATTGTCGCTCTTTCCCAAAATAGCAAAAGAACTCTATGGAATGGCGGAACAGGAAGAAAACATTCTGCAGAAGGTGGTGGATGGTCCACACTCTACTCTCCATATATTTTGCTCTCACTGGAAAAACTCGGTCTCTGGCGCCTTTTTGTCTGATAACCACTTGTTTTGAGGATTTTGGAAAATACCCACTGTAATCGCCAAAAATAAGCCTAGACATGTAGGCTCACCCATATAATAAATATAGTTGAGGGGGATATCTCAGCAGGGAGGCCACTGGTGTCTAAAGTGCGTAGATGAACTTCACCAGATCAAAAGTCCTAGAACCAACTTATAAAGATGTTGTTTCGGCCTCAATTCTTTTGGCTCTGTCTGCGGCTTTTGATACCATCGGCCACTTTATCCTACTTGATCATCCACACTGCTCTGGAATGTACGAGGTCCTCTCTTACAGATCACAGTCAGTCTCTCTCCCACCTTTTGAAGCATTCCCTGTAAAATTACAAGACAGTGTGCCCCCATGGCTCAGCCCTGTAGCCCACTGTGTATCTTTGCTGGTGGCTTGCTCAAGTTTGTTTGGGTTTCTAGTTATTTACACTACGCAGACTGCACACAAATTATTTTGGTAGTAAAGTCAGTGTTGGCTTATTTAAGACCTCTAAGATTGCTAGTTCCTCATGTTGACCATACACCACTGCTCCAAGTATCCTTGCACGGATGCCCTCAATGCTGGGCAATGCCAATGACGTAAAACAGGGGAATCAGTCTAACCATGCTGCTACAAGTGTAGGTACATCGTGGGTGTCCACTTGCTGCCAGCGCTTAAGACAAACGAACCGTTTTCCCCCATATCGCTCATTGAACTGAGCACACGACATGCCACAGTCCATGCAATAGTTTCACCGGTATCATCTAGTTACCCTCAACAGAATACTTATTCAATTCAATTGGGGCTATTTCCTTATTGATGAGGAAGCAGTTTTCTTCTCAAGGCACAGACATGCCCCTGAGGAAGGGACCACAGAGTCCTGAAATGCATTGGGCTTCGTGTTAATGGGAGGATATAAGTCGTTTTTGCAAAGAATGCAATATTTAAATACATTTTGGTTCTGATTGTAATATATCATCTCAATATACGTGTAATCCCATTGTTATGCATTGAACACAGCAGAATGTATGGTGTGTTTAATATGATTTGTTAAACAATAACAATTTGAATAGATAGATTATATAATGGTAGACATTGAATTCTGGACCTATATCAAGGACTTCAATGTTATCACCAGACACGATAGCGACCATAATCCCTTATTATTGGAATTAAATCTCCTGTTGGGTCACAGCCAAATACCCCCCTCTGAAGAGCCCTCCTCCCTACCAAATCTGATTGCTGAAGCTGGTGGTAGACGAATCATATGGGGTAAACATATTCAATCTGTCGATAAGGTAGCTTCACTGTACCAACACGCTATCCCTTTTCTAGAGAATGCCTCCAGTTGTCCAGTGGAAAAACTTGACCCACCACACCAACTTGCTATAAAGAACATCAATCAAGACCTCCTTAGTAAAATAGCAACCTTCCTCTATACAACCGTGAATTCCAAGGCTCGTCCAACACGTTCCAACCCATGGTTTAATTCTTCTTGTAGACTGGCGAAAAGTGCCCTTTTAAAACAGATAAAAAGAGGAACAAACACTAACATTAGAATAGCAAGAAGCTTTTATAAGAACTTAATTGCCCAGGCTAAGCAAGAGTGGGAGGACGATAGATGGGCGTCCATTAAAATCGCACTCAACAGCTGTGACTACAGGGCCTTTTGGAACCTAGTCAAAATGGGCAAGGTTGAGGGCTGTAATGCCATAGTTCCCAATTTAAGCGAAGAAGTTTGAAATCTCATTTTAAAAACTTGTATTCCCAAACCAATAGGCCATCAGCCACCGCCCCCACCTCTATACCTAAGGGGACATGTGTCCCCTCTGACCCTGGTAGTTCTAACATGATAGCTCCGCCCTGTACTATGCAGTAGCGGTTTTGAAGAGCATACCCCTAGGAAAAGCCCCTGGTCTGGATAGAATCCCGGAAGATTTGTTCCGCAGTGAACCGAAGGTATGGGTTCCCTATATTTGGCTTCTGTTTAATGCTATTCTTCAGGGCATGGAGGTTCCGCACACATGGCTAGGGGCAGAAATCATACCCATATTTAAAAAGGGCTCCCCTGTAGACCCAGCGAATTATCGCCCGATCAGCTTAATTGATGTCCTCCAAAAACTGTTCGCCGGTTTCTTATTAGTACGGCTGCAGACTTGGATGGACGAGTTCCAGATACTAACCCCCCTACAGGCTGGTTTCCGTGCCAAGGTCTCCACCATCTACCAGCTATTTAGACTTCAACTAATACACTAGAAAACTGTGGTTTTGGGGGGGTAGCTTGTATCTGATATTCGTAGACTTATGAGCTGCATTTGATCTGGTCCAAAGAGACAAGCTCTGGGCCCTATTGAAAAATATGGGTATTCCCTTATATATTTGCTTCATCCTACAACGATTGCACCAAGACACCTTTGCAAGGGTACGGTATAGGAAAAAGAGGGAACTTTCAGTGCCTTTCTCTGTGGAAAGGGGGGTCAGGCAAGGGTGCGTCCTGGCCCCTGCACACTTTTCTCTTTCTTTAAATGGCCTGATCGCTGACCTACAGGGCAAGAAAGACTTAGATTCTCCTCGATTGGCAGATCGTAAAATACCCACTCTCATGTTCGCGGATTATATGCTTCCTTTGTCAAAATCACCAATGGGCATTCAGCGAACATTGGAAGCGTTCTGTCAATTTTGTAAAAATAGAAATTTGGAGATCAATCGTTCTAAAACTAAGTACATGGTTTTTGGAGCCAGCACAGCAAACTGCCCTCACCCCCATATAGATGGTACGGCCCTCGAGAGAACTCCAACATTTGACTATCTAGGGGTAACCCTGAATGACCGGATGGATTGGGGGACACACGTGGCCAAAGCCAATCTGAAGCTGGCCCAAGCATCGGGGGGTATTCTTAAGGTTTACAACAATTGCTCCCAGAAAACCCTAGGCCCCCCGGTAGAAATTTATAAGACCCACGCCAGAGGAGGAGCCCTTTACGGGGTCGAACTCTGGGGTCATGCAAGCACCAATTCTCTTGTTTTGCCTGAGAATGAGTTCTTCAGATGCCTCTTAAGACTCCCCCAGAGCACCCCTATCCTCCCCTTGCGACTTGACCTGGGCACGGTCCCTATTTCAGATATATGTGCTAATCGCCCGCTTTTTTTCTGGAGACGGATTTGGAGCACGCCCGAGCTCTCCAGCTATAGAGAGGAACTTAATGACCTGTTATCTATTTTGGGGGTGGGGAATGTCCCTTGGATCACGCATGTTAGAAACCTTTGCTATGCATTAGGGAGGCCCGAGATCTGGCTTCTACCAGAACAGACTTGCCCCTTTATTTTTAAAAAAAATCCCTTGCATCTGCCCTCAAGGAATATCGCTTGGCTTGCCTATCACAAAACAACACATTAGGTGTTTTGAGTCTTAGATTCCTGGAGGTAACATCTGTTTATCACTTTGAGCAGTTCTTTGACCAAATACAGCCTCTATTGGCCAAGAAATTATATCTGCAATTCAGATATGGAACACTCCCACTTAGGGCCCACACTAATAAGTGGAAAGGCGCACTAACCCCTGTGCAGGGCTGTCCAGGGTGTGACTCTAGTGTAGAGTCTGATTTGCATGTTTTGTTATTCTGCCCTTTATATAAAAAGGCCAGAGTTAAATGGATTGTCCAATTATGTAAGAACTTGGGCCTCAGGAACTATCTCGAGGTGTTTAGACTTTTAAAATATGATACATATTTTGGAACAAAATCACCATCGACCAGATCTCCTCATCGCTTCTTCTCAACCCCCCCGCCCACTCCTCTAACCCCGACCAAGCAGCCATTAACCTCACCCAATGGCTATCCAACAGCGCTGACATCCTGGCACCGTTGAAAAAACGACAAAGCAAACTTGGCAGCAAAAACGCCTCCTGGTTCAACGATGATCTTATGAAATCGAAGAAACTCTGTCGCTCCCTCGAGAAGGCCTGGAAAAAAAGCCCAAACACCAGCACCAGGGACGCCTTCAAAAACGCCACCCGCATACACCACCAACTAATCCGGTCTGCCAAGAAAGCCGCATTCAAAGACCGACTAGATAACAACGCCCACAACAGCAAGGAACTATTCAACATCGTCAAAGAATTTACCAACCCATCAGCCAACTCCAACGACATCACCCCCTCCCAAGCCCTCTGCGACTCCCTAGCTTCCTTCTTCTACAACAAAATCGCAGACATCCACAACAGCTTCGACAACCGACCCGGAGACCAACCCACCCAACCTTCTGCAGGACCTTCACCCCCCTTGAACATCCTTAACGACTGGAACCCAATCTCCACTGAGGACACCATCCGCCTGATGAACTCCATCCACTCAGGATCCCCAACGGACCCTTGCCCTCACCACATCTTCAACAAAGCAGACTCCATCATAGCACCACACCTCCGAGACGTCATCAACTGCTCCCTCAACACCGCCACCTTCCCTGAAAGCTGGAAACACGCAGAACTCAGTGCCCTTCTGAAAAAACCCACTGCTGACCCCACCGAACTCAAAAACTACCGCCCCATCTCGCTTCTTCCATTTCCGGCCAAAGTCATCGAGAAAGCTGTCAACAACCAGCTCGCCGCCTTCCTCGAAACCAACAAATCCCTCGACTCCTCACAGTCCGGCTTCCGAGCCAAACACAGCACGGAGACCGCCCTCATCGCCGCAACAGACGACATTCGAACTCTTCTGGACAATGGAGACACAGTCGCCCTCATCCTCCTCGACCTCTCCGCAGCCTTCGACACAGTCTGCCACAACACCCTTCTACAGCGCCTCAGAAACATCGGTGTCCAAGGAAAAGCACTGGAATGGATCACCTCGTTCCTCACCGGAAGAACCCAGAGAGTCCGCCTCCCACCATTCAAGTCAGAGGCCACTGAAGTCATCTGCGGCGTGCCACAAGGATCGTCACTCAGCCCCACCCTCTTCAACGTATACATGAGCCCCCTTGCGACCATCGCTCGCCAACACAATCTCAACATCATCTCCTACGCTGACGACACTCAACTGATCCTCTCACTCACCAAAGACCCTAACACCGCCAAAACCAACTTACACGAAGGAATGAAAGAAGTAGCCGAGTGGATGAAGCACAGCCGCCTGAAACTGAACTCAGACAAAACAGAAGTCCTCATCTTAGGCACCTCCCCTTCCGCCTGGGATGACTCTTGGTGGCCAGAGGCCCTTGGAAAAGCACCCATCCCGACGGACCACGCACGGAACCTGGGCGTCATCCTGGACTCCTCTCTCTCGATGACCAGACAAGTCAACGCCGTTTCATAATCTTGCTTCAACATTCTTCGCATGCTCAAAAAAACATTTCGCTGGATCCCCACCGATACTAGAAAAACGGTCACCCACGCACTGGTCACGAGCCGCCTGGACTACGGAAACACCCTATACGCCGGTACCACCGCAAAACTCCAGAAAAAACTCCAACGCATCCAGAACGCTTCAGCCAGGCTCATACTAGACATCCCGCGTAAAGAACACATCTCTGGTCACCTGAAAAACCTCCACTGGCTCCCCGTAAATAAGAGGATTACTTTCCGCCTCCTAACCCACGCACACAAAGCACTTTACGAACTTGGACCCGAATGCCTCAACACACGACTGTCCTTCTACACCCCCTCCCGTCAGCTACGATCCTCCAACCAAGCCCTTGCCACTGTACCTCGCATCAATAAAACCACCATGGGAGGTAGATCGTTCTCCTACCTGGCAGCTAAAACCTGGAACTCACTTCCCACTAACCTTCGCCTTACTCAGAACCACATAGCATTCAGAAAACAACTTAAAACTTGGATATTCGACAAGTAATTCTCCACCCTCCATCAAGCGCCTTGAGACCCTATGGGTATGTAGCGCGCTATACAAATCTCTTGACTTGACTTGACTGATGACATTTGTCACTTCCAGGTTTCTATACTCTATGTGGTGTACTGGGTGTGCTAAGATCAAATCAATAGGAAAAGGGAGATGCGTTGAACCTGCCTCCCCCCTAGCAGACTTGACTCCTGGGACGTCTATTGGTTTTACCTATGGTTAAAGTCTAAGCCCATTACATTGTAATCTCCTGACTATTCATATGTACTGCCTGTAGGTTCTCTCTTCATTTTAGCATATTTTATCTGATGGTTTTACATTTTATAATTAATTTGTTCGAGATTTAATTGTGATATTTTTTGTACTTAATGTCGTTTTTTATCTCTGTTGGTCATGGAATATCTAGAATTTTGTCTTTTATTGAAGTTTTGTATTACTTTTATGGCCGTAAGGCCGATAATAAAGTTTTCTTGACTGACTGACTGAATGACAATTTGAATAAGACCCCACAAAACGGAAATGTTCTAATTTATTGGATTTCATTAATTTTGCATTATACATATATAAATTGTTTAAAAGAAAGTATAGAACTTTCAGTTCTTAGTGAATAGTGCTCACTACATTCAAGATTTGAGTCCTGTTAGATTTTCTGTCCACAGTAGGCCCAGGAGGGTCAGATCCATGCATGATTTTCAAGATATCCACAACTGGCGGATATATATATATATATATATATATATATATATATATATATATATATATATATATATATATATATATATATATACATATATATATATATATACATATATATATATATATATATATATATATATATATATATATATATATATATATATATATATATATATATATATATGAATCCCAACCTGTCAGTAGATGACAGGCAGCAGCAGGGTGTGGACCTCAAAGCGCCACGGCAGACAGCCAGGTGTAGGGCTCACAAACGATCAAAACTCAAGATTTGAGTCCTGTTAGATTTTCTGTCCACAGTAGGCCCAGGAGGGTCAGATCCATGCATGATTTTCAAGATATCCACAACTGGCGGATATATATATATATATATATATATATATATATATATATATATATATATATATATATATATATATATATATATATATATATATATATATATATATATATATATATATATATATATATATATATATATATATATATATATATATATATATATATATATATATGAATCCCAACCTGTCAGTAGATGACAGGCAGCAGCAGGGTGTGGACCTCAAAGCGCCACGGCAGACAGCCAGGTGTAGGGCTCACAAACGATCAAAACTCAAGTGAGTAGCAGGTTTAAACGTTTTATTTAGAAGTAACGCGTTTCACTCCACTAGGGAGCTTGTTCACACCATATATATATGATAAACTACCTACAACACGCCGCAAAGGAGAGTGCCTTAACAATGTAAAGGAACCAGCCTGGTTGAGTGTCATTATAACTTGACAAAACTCAGAAATTGCTTTTCAACATTACTTTTTCTGCTTCCACCTTTCCCTCTCTCACCTTCTTCTCTATTAGCTGATGTTTATCCCCCTGAATTCTTTACTAATCATTTGTTACTGTGCCCCCATGTATTTAGCTCTCCAATAACCCCGTTCAAATATAATGGATAGGAAAAGAAAATAGCTTTGTATGCAGACGACCTGATGATTTTCACGGATAATTACGTAGGATCCATTAAAGCTATTGAGGACACTCTAAACGACTTTGGTAGGATATCCGGCTATCAAACTAATCAATTAAAAACAGAGATTATGAGCTGGAATTCCCAAGTTATTAGCAACTACACCAGGGAGAAAATCAGATATTTGGGGATAGAGTTGACCAAAAACTTAGATAAAATAGCAAAGATAAACCTAGACAGGATAACAGTGGAAGTAAGAAAACTACTGAAGGCATGGGGAGGTCTTCCTCTAACATTTTTAGGTAGATCTAACCTAATTAAAATGGCCATCCTCCCGAAATTCACATTTATATTTAGTGCTATCCCTCTAGAATTTAACAGAGATACTCTAAAGAAAATACAAGGTGAACTGTCAAGTTTCATTTGGGCATTTAATAGCCCTCGCATTGCATGGGGTAAATTGTGGCGAAAAAAACTGGAAGAAGGAATTGCTAGTCCCGACCTACTTGAGTACTATAGAGCCTTTCAAGTTAAGCATATTAGAGTCCTCTTAGGTAAACAAGATCTGTACCCGGGTCACCTTAAAGCAACGACCAATAATATTGGCCACTATTCGTACAAATTCGGTCATCCGAAGTACTTAAAAAAAATATAATTGAAGACTTTGGAATCAGCTGCGAAACTGTGGTATCGGATCAGGAGTATTCTGGATATTCCTTATTATAGTGAGTTTGGACCTATATGGGACTCTGCAGGAACTCCGGAGTGTATTAAAGACAGTTTGGCAAAACCACTAAAATCTTCAGGTTATGAAGTATGGGGCCAAGTATTGGTTAAGAACTCTGTAATAGACTGGGAGTCTCTATGTACAAGCACAAATGCATCCCTTTCAAAATTCAAGTTTTATCAACTTTCTGGTTGGGCAAAAACTCTGAAGGAGAAGTGCAGTGGAAATAAAATCCTAGAAGCTTCAATGTTGCAGAATTTCCCAAAGAGAAAAGAAATCGCATTATGGTATTGGGCACTGATTGAAGCCAAGGAGGAGGACCTGTCGATTCCGGAGAATACCTGGGGAAAAGATCTGCCATTGCTGGACCTTCAACATTTGTGGCAAGTATCTATGAGCAAATGTTGGTCCATTGTGAAATCTGCTACTCTAAGGAGAAATCACCTATTTACTTCCCACAGAGCCTACTGGACGCCAAGGCGTCTATCCAAATTCAGTGGCAGTAACCCGAAATCCTGCCCCAAATGTGGCCTACCAAGGGCGGACGATGTGCACATGTTCTGGCAGTGCCCCCAGCTCGGCGGCTTCTGGCAGGAAGTGAGTAAAATCCTAGAAGCTGTAGTGAGAAGACCACTCTTAGTAAGTATGGATCTTGTTATTTTTGGGGTTTGTCGGCAAGAGGGGGTAAAACCCTTAACAAGGAAAGAAGAGAGCTTGTTGTTTATGTTGATTCTGCTTGCGCGAAGGGAACTCTGCATTAAGTGGATTAGACCGGTTTCCCCTACGCACTTTGAATGGGTGTCTTCCATAAATAGAGTAAATAAGTGGGTTAGGAAAGGGAAACTCAGTAGGAAATACAAGTATTGGGAGATTTGGGAGGATTCACAGTTTGCAAACTAATTGGGAGATTGAACATACTAACATGCTAAGCCCTACTCATTTCCAATGATTATACAATGGCAATATGTACACAAGCATGATGCTTGTGAGAGTGGCCAAGGTGGTCAGCTCTCCCACTTCGAAATAAAAGTATTGAAAGTGTCATGAATGTTGGGGGACCCGACTTCTGTAAGTAAACATAGTGAGACTCGCCAGCACCAAGGGTGGTGAAGGTCCGGACAGCTGAGACGCGGGTCCCCGATAACTTCAGATGCACTCTATTGCAGAATGAGGAGAAAAAATAATAATAATAATAATAATAATTTGTTCGAGATTTAATTGTGATATTTTTTGTACTTAATGTCGGTTTTTATCTCTGTTGGTCATGGAATATCTAGAATTTTGTCTTTTATTGAAGTTTTTGTATTACTTTTATGGCCGTAAGGCCGATAATAAAGTTTTCTTGACTGACTGACTGAATGACAATTTGAATAAGACACCACAAAACGGAAATGTTCTAATTTATTGGATTTCATTAATTTTGCATTATACATATATAAATTGTTTAAAAGAAAGTATAGAACTTTCAGTTCTTAGTGAATAGTGCTCACTACATTCAAGATTTGAGTCCTGTTAGATTTTCTGTCCACAGTAGGCCCAGGAGGGTCAGATCCATGCATGATTTTCAAGATATCCACATCTGGCGGGTATATATATATATATATATATATATATATATATATATATATATATATATATATATATATATATATATATATGATAAACTACCTACAACACGCCGCAAAGGAGAGTGCCTTAACAATGTAAAGGAACCAGCCTGGTTGAGTGTCATTATAACTTGACAAAACTCCGAAATTGCTTTTCAACATTACTTTTTCTGCTTCCACCTTTCCCTCTCTCACCTTCTTCTCTATTAGCTGATGTTTATCCCCCTGAATTCTTTACTAATCATTTGTTACTGTGCCCCCATGTATTTAGCTTTCCAAGAGCATGTTCGAGAGGTTCATCTCGTTTCTGTTTCCACATATTATAGTTTAGCTCTGCGGGCCCCTCCTCGTCTTCGTCACTTACCTTTTTACCTTTTTGTGAAATTTCAACTTTCCATCCCCTGATCTCCCTCCTTCCGATTCTAAAGTACCTTTTAGTTTTAAAAAGCACAGTTTGAGCATGCGCTGCAATGTCAAAGCAAACAGTTCCTTCTGGATGAAAACATGACAAGAAAGTGCAGTGCTGCTTCTGTCTCCTAAAATAAAGCCCTTTATTTCCTGTCGCCTAAGGGGGAGAGGAGGGGGGGGGAGCGTAGCACTGCAAGCCCTTTGGCTGCGCCGGAATACCGCATATTTACAATGATATGTCACATTCCTGTGCTCTTCCCTGCGCTGGGGCACGGCAGCCCTCCACTGGCGCACAATGAGATGCCATTGGCCAACACAGACACCCTTGCACCATGGTGCAATCAATCAATCAATCAAGCGAATTTGTAAAGCGCGCTACTCACCCGTTAGGGCCTCAAGGTGCTGGGGGTGAGGAGGGGCTGCTACTGCTCGAAGAGCCAGGTCTTGAGCTATTTCCTGAAGGACAGATGGTCCTGGGTCAGCCGTAGGTGGGTGGGGAGGGAGTTCCATGTCTTGGCTGCCAGGTAGGAGAAGGATCTGCCTCCGGTGGTGGCTCTGCGAATGCGTGGGACGCTGGCGAGGGCGAGGCTGGTGGAACGGAGCTGGCGGGTGGGTGTGTAGAATGTGAGGCGGTTGTTGAGGTATTTGGGGCCCATGTCGTGGAGAGCCTTGTGTGCGTGGGTGAGGAGTCTGAACGTGATCCTCTTGCTGACGGGGAGCCAGTGCAGGTCTCTCAGATGGGGAGAGATGTGGCTGTGGCGGGGGATGTCCAGGATGAGTCATGCAGAGGCGTTCTGTATGCGCTGGAGTCTTTTCTGGAGTTTGGTTGTGGTTCCAGCGTAGAGGGTGTTGCCGTAGTCCAGTCGGCTGGTGACGAGGGCCTGGGTGACCGTCTTCCTGGTGTTGGTGGGGATAGACCGGAAGATCTTTCAGAGCATGCGCAGGGTGTTGAAACAGGATGACGAGACGGCGTTGACTTGCTTGGTCATCATGAGAGAGGAGTCCAGGATGAAGCCCAGGTTGTGTGCGTGGTCTGTGGGCTTGGGGGCGGTGCCCAGGGCAGGGGGCCACCACGAGTCGTCGCAGGGGGATGGTCCCAGGACGAGGACATCCGTCTTGTCTGGGTTCGGTTTCAGGCGGCTGAGCTTCATCCATTCTGCGACGTCTTTCATTCCTTCTTGGAGGCTGGTTCTGGTGGTGGTGGGGTCGTTGGTGAGGGAAAGAATCACCTGGGTGTCGTCAGCGTAGGAGATGATGTTAAGGTTGTGTTGGCGTGCGATGGCTGCGAGGGGGCTCATGTAGATGTTGAAGAGGGTGGGGCTGAGCGAGGATCCCTGTGGGACGCCGCAGATGACTTCGGTGGCCGCGGATCGAAACGGGGGAGGCGGACTCTCTGGGTTCTTCCGGCGAGGAACGAGATGATCCATTCCAAGGCTTTTCCTTGGATTCCGGTGTTGCTGAGGCGCTGTATCAGGGTGCGGTGGCAAACGGTGTCGAAGGCTGCTGAGAGGTCCAGGAGTATGAGGGCAGCTGTTTCCCAGTTGTCGAGCAGGGACCTGATGTCGTCATCATGGGGAGATTGTTTTTGTGCAGAAAGGGGCACCATCCTGCACAAAAACAATCACTACAGACATTGTCCTCTTTCAATGCATACAGGCACTGTGCAGGGTGGCTTTTCCTGTCCTTGGAAATATGGGGCAGTGCAATGTGCTGCCAGTGTGTCACAAAAAGTGACGTACTGGCAGCTCAAGGGGATTGTAAATCTGCCCCTGGATGCGGAGTGCGGTTCCAGATTGTGTACCGCACTGACTCTACACTGTTTAAGTATCGGACACATTGCTATCACCTACCTGTCTGCTTTCTCTGTGGCCTTCGGTAAGGCAATGGCCTCCATAGTGTCGCCACTACTTGCCTGTAATCAACTATTGTTGTTGATTAGTGACTTGTTTTTCTTATTACAGATATGTTCTGACAATAGAACGCTTGTGCAACAATAAAAAACAAAGTGACATGGCTTCATAGGGAGATAATAGACTCCTACATATTATACCTAGTCTAAATGGATGGCGTTTGCATAGTCAGTGGGTACTATGTAAATATGGCATGGCCCTGTCCCTCCTAGGCATTTGGAGACCCCCTCCTACCCTGTATTACAGGAACAGAGCTGTGAGCACACAAGATATCAATCCTGTTTAAACATATATTTTTTTCACGCACTGAACAGAGTCCATCCTTTATCAAACATAAATCACAGGCCAATGCACTAGGTCAGACCCCCAACTCAGTTTCTGCACGTCACCAGGCCCCTCCCATTCATTGATTCCTATTGGGTGGCCACTTCCCCGCTCTGGAATAGGCTTCCTGTAAATATGCAACACAGTGGTGGCTCCTCTGCTATTGCAGCAGTGCAAAAAAGAAACAGAAGATGATAATAACATGACGTTATTATAATTTCTTTGTTTAAGCGGGAGTCGGGCTGGCTCTGTCACGCCAGAGCAGGGGAGGAGTGTTTGCACTCCTCCAAGGGCACATGACAGTTTGGCGGGCCAACCGACATGCGCACTTGGTATGTTCTCTATTGGGCTGTGTTGCAGTGCACAGTGGAGAGCAAGCCCAACCTCCCCAGGCACAGCCTGAGCGACCAAACAGGACACTCAGACTTCTGCAGCATTGTGATTGGCTGGGAGAGTCCGGAACCCTGTGTGCTACCAGTGCTTCCAGCAGATAGAGGAGAGGCGTGCAGCGGTGGAAGAGAGGCGTAGTGAGGTTAGGCCTTCTCTTACCTCACTCCTAAAGTATGGAACTACCTTCCAGTACACATCATATCCCCCTCCCCACTTCTTGAGGTCTGCAAGAAACTGAAGACCTGGATGTTTGAACAGAAGGTGGGCTGGAATCTCACCAACTCAGAGTCAGGATCCCCTCCTGGGTGATAGCATGCTCTACAAATACACGTAACATAACATAATGAGGATGTGGCGTAATCTGAGTACTTGAGGATAAGAACATGAATAAGGGGTTAATAAAGGGATGTATGAAGTGGCTCAAGAAAGATGCTTGCCAATGACGAACCTTGGAAGAATCACAGGACACTGAAATCCACACTCTTCTGACGAGAAGCCAATCATTGCTTAATTTGAGCCAGTGGATACTGTGGCTGGGCTCCCGCACTTAATTGTCAACACGGGCCCATATGCCAGTCTGCCACATGGTGGCACTGTCTGTCCTTTTAAGAGAGGAGCACATCAACAGTTGTCTATTAATGCTATATACATAAAAAATGGATTATGCCTGTAAACCAAGGCATTCTTATAGCTTTGGGGTGCTTGGAATAATATGAATTGTCACCCTTGCACCAGTGTGGCAGTTAGTGGTTGTGTTGATACTGACAGGAGCAATGTGAGGTGCAATCTGCAGTGGTCTCCCGAGAAGGGCCCTGGCACTTTCATTTTATTTACAAATTAGGCAATGAAGCCAACGGGGCATCACTGAGCGAAAGGTGATGTGAGAAAGCACATTTTGCATTGAACCAATAGTCTTCTATGCTCTTCTGGGAATGTAAGCTTTTTGTGAGGTGTTTCAGTGAATAACTTCTAAGGCTCTGTCCAGCATCATGCAGGTCAGGCCGCATCCCTCAGCAGCATCCCTGGAACCAGCACACACGTGTCTATTCCTGGAAACCGTGCAAGACCAAGGCTACCAGGGGACTCCTTGTCCTCCCAGCTTTTCTGAAAGAGGTTTCTGCAGCCACGGGAGGGAATAAAGGGACGCGCGCGCTCGGTACATTTCCACAAGCATAAGTCATTTGAATTGCATTTCGCCTACAAGGTCATCTCCCCACTTATCTATTCAGTGGCTGCCTTCGTCTGTGTTCTTCAAATCGAAGAAATAAATACTGTGCATAACAATGCAATATGTGCTCTTAAGTCCTAGGGATGTACCAAGTGGGGCGGGGGAGCTCATCCCATCCTTGTGCTTTTTACTTGCCGTTTTGGTGCATTCCATTTTGCTTTTCCAAATTATAAATGAAGAATTTATAAACTAGTCTCCCGGTGGTTGAAAAGCGACACCAAGCAAGGACAAGTTGAGCTCTGTGAAATGCAATATTCTGTTGATTTGCTAGTAATCCCTTTACTTCGATTTATTTTCCTCGCCTAGTGCTTACTATTCTAACGCCATTGCGCCAATAGACCATCACTTTTTCTGACATTCCGGTGGCGCAATGTCCTGCTCCATATTTTGGTCTCTGATTTTATTAGATGCTTCTGTTCCCTAAGTCCACTGTACCAGGATAACATTGGCAAGAACAGAGGTATGCAGTTCCTAAGGGGGAGGAAACTGGAAGGAGGGGTGGGGGGATTTGTAGTAGGGCAGGGGGGAATAGGGGTCAGTAGAAGGTAGAGTGTTCCAGGTGTAGAAGGGGAACTGTGGGTGGAGTAGCTTCAATGAGGAACAAGGGCCCTCACACACCCGAAGGGTGTCATGCTTCATCATAGGGCAGCTACTCGTTGGGCCAGCGTGATCTTTGTAATCCTCCCCTACAAGCCCCCCGACCCCACCCTTCCTGCTTTCTCCCCTTAGGAACTGCGGGCCCGATTCACAGAACTAACTTAAGACAAAATCCTAAACTTACTACTTTTGGTATTCACAGAAGTTAGGATTTTGTCTTAAGTTTGTCTTGAGACAGACTTAAGACAGACTTAAGTAAGGATTTTGTCTTAAATCTGTCTTAAGTCTGTTTTAAGACAAACTTAAGACAAAATCCTCACTTCTGTGAATACTAAAAGTAGTAAGTTTAGGATTTTGTCTTAAGTTAGTTCTGTGAATCGGGCCCTGCATACCTCTGTTCTTGCCATATCTACTAGGGGCCTGTATGCTGGACCTACCAAGCCCCTCTCCCTCCTTTTGTGATTACCAGGAAAACATTGCCAGCCTTGGGAAAGACATACCCTCCTGCTTGGACCACTCCTTCCCTTCTCCAGACAGTCTATGCAAATGAATATGACAGAAAACTGCTCATTCAACGGCTGGGCCTCTTCACTGCAGACCAGAGCCTCTGTAATGGGAGATCCCTTAGGGAGACAAATCCTGAAATATCCAGTATCAGGACTTCAGGTGTAGGTGGTGCAGTATGACGGGTAGGGTGAATCAAAACATCCCACTGGTGCATAGGGGTCCTGATTTCTGCCAACATCTGAATCAGCCAGTTGAACTACCGACTCAGAGTTCCCACAAGACAGTGTTTGTCGAGTCAAGGACCGCAGAAGAAGCTGCACCCAAGGGTCCAAAACATCTCATCACTGAAACAAAATGATAGAACCAATGGAACCAACAGAGCTATATGAGTACCCTTCCTCCAATGTGTTTCCAACTATTAACGCCTTGGTACATGCCTAACTTTCCTTTCACTGAATGTATGGACGCAAACTCACTTACCTGAAGGAAGGGTCAATTTAATATTACTTTGGTTCTCCATACAGGAAAGTTTTACAGAAACTATTCCCAAACTAGCCTGCAATCTAGACCCAATGAACTGAAGGTCCTAAGAAAAAAAAAGTGGAATTTGTAACTTTCCAATAATTGATCGCCAACCCCACCCATATCCAAGTCTGATGCACCAACTACTCATTAGATGGTGCAAGGGATAGAGGGCCCGATTCACAGAATGAACTTAAGACTCAATCCTAAACTTACTACTATTTTGGTATTCACAGAATGCACTTACTACTTTTTGTATTCACAGAATGAACTTACTACTGTTGGTATTCACAGAAGTTAGGATTTTGTCTTAAGTTTGTCTTAAGTCTGTCTTAAGTTTGTCTTAAGACAAACTTAAGACAAAATCCTAACTTCTGTGAATACCAAAAGTAGTAAGTTTAGGATTGAGTCTTAAATTCATTCTGTGAATCAAGCCCAGAGAGTTTTGGAGTTAGTGCTGCACCAGCCTCTTTACAAACTCTTCCACACACTTTTCTCTTCTTGACTTAGCAATACAATATTTGTCTCTTAGTCTGTGTTCTTTTCAGCTAGAAGTGCTGTATTCAGAGCTGCTCATGGAGCCTATCAGTCCTCTTTCTTCTACCGTGGTCATTCCTTGACAAGTCTGTGGACATCTTCCTCTTAGGGCCTGCTAGGTCTTTCTAGTGTGTTATTTCCTCTGCTCACAAAGCAGATTTACTGACTTATGTATTATGTTTGCTTTTTTTCACACTCTTAGGGGCCTATTAGCAAGAAATAGCGATATTTATCGCTAAATGCACTTAGCACTTTTTTTTATCGCTGCCTATCGCTGGATATGTTAGCGGAGAAAACCTGCTATTAGCAACGTTTTTCTCCATTAACCAGCGACAGTGGCGAAATGCGTGAATATCGCTGGTAATCCAGCGATATTCATGCATTAACGCCAAAGGGGACTTAACCTGAAGATCCACCTCCCATTGGATAAACAGGTAAGGCATGTTTTTAGCAGGCGTTAGATTATAGCGATAATCACGCTTGCTAATAGGCGATAGCTGTGTTAGCGACTGTTTTCAGTCGCTAACAGTTTGGGTACGCCCACTTTGAATGTCATTAGCGATAAATATCGCTGACATGCAAAGCGGGCCCCAAACCGGTCGCTATCGTCTAAAAGCTGTTGCTAACTGCTGTTAGCGACAGCTTGCTAATAGGGCGATAAAAATATCACCGCTTTAGCTGGAAAAAGTCCTGCTAAAGCAGCGATATTGCCCTTGCTAACATGTCCCTTAGTCCTTTCTTTGATTGTTTTTAAGAATTGGTCCATAGCTGGGCAGCAGATTATGGTGGGGACCAGAGTCATTAATTTCACTTTACTTTTGACTTATGCTACCTTCCACTACCTACCTACTGCTCCAGTATGGCCACCAAGTCAATGTGGCGCATCATGGCGCAAGGATTAACAGATGTGTGTCGCATCTCCCGGTGTAAGGTTGGCACAGTGCTGGAGGTGTGTCGCGGGCGCGACACAACTCCAGCACTGTTCCAACCTGGCCTATCCTCAAGCAGGCGCAAGGTTTTGACGCAGCAGCGTCGGAAAAGTGACTGAGTGAAATCTTGTAAATTTCACTCAGTCACTTTTCAGAGGCGTTCCTACGACGGAACGCCCCCCCCTGCGTCGGAACACCCACATGAAACCTGACACAGGTTTCACGTGGCGCAGGACTTTACAACGTGATGCATCTCCCTAGATGTGTCACATTGTAAATAGAGCTCAACGAGGCGCATGGTTTACGCCACAGCTGCGTCAGCGGCGCAAGTGAGGCGCAGAGGCTCATAAATCTGCCCCTATGTCTTCTTTCATTTTCTATTCCCCATTGACTTAGACATGACGAGAGAGGCCAAGGGCCTCGCAGAGCCTCAGAGTGTACATGGCCACAATGTGCTTCCCTCTGCCCCCTGACCCTTGATACCCTGCACAAGATATCTGCCAAGGTCTTGATAGACCCCCACAATCAAAATGGGTCTCACCTAATACTAAGAGACCTGCTGAAGGCGTACAGGATCCAGTGCAAACCTACAGCAACCATGTCCGATTTAAAATTAGCCTCCGAGCCTGGTGAAGTAGATGGAGGGCAGTCTGGATTGGAAATAGCATCTTCCTCCAACCTCCCTCAATGTATAGCTCAGGTGAGCAGCATGGTCCCCACTCCTGGTCATAGAGTAGACTAAATAGTCACTTTTAACTTTTCCCCTCCCAACTTTGATCTCATCCCCACCTCATGGTCAGCTCAGGATAACTTTCCATATTCTTAACACTTCATCTTACAGCAACTTCCCTCAAGGCAACACTAGCAGGGACACTATAGGGAGGAATAGCAAACAAATAAACAGGTAAAACTTCCAAGCAACTTACTCCACACCTATGGAGGAATGTGCCATATGTATCAATATATAATGCTCACTCCTGTTCCCTCCTTGTGCTGGCACGCTCAGTGTAACTAGCCCCCAACGCAGATATTCTTGCATCATGATGCAAGGGGGCGTGCGTTGCAGGCAGGATTGGTTTTGTGCAGGAAAGGACACAACATGGAAGAGGGCTCGGAGAGTCTCTGAATAAATGTGCATGGCCAAAAGCAAACTTATTGACGAAGGAAAGGAAAACAGGCATAGACGGACTGGCATACAGGGAAATCAGAACCCTATGAGGTTATTGCCTCTGAAAGCCAGCTGTGTAGCCACACAAATCTTGTAACTGTAAAAAAAGAATAAAGACCACCCTACTGTAGGAGACAACGTTCCATATCTTCATAATCTGTAAACATTATCTCTAGATGCTTCCAATAGAAATATCCGGAAGCATAGTGCGGCAATCCAGTCCTCTGTATTTTGGTGCACCATACAAAGCCCAGTATCTGCACAACATTGTATCCAAGTGAGGTCACCACAGACCCATCCTGCCGGTCACAGCATGCTCGTGGCGGCAGCGGCATTGTATGATTCATATGGAACTCTGACACACATCATCAAATCAATTCACAGCGCTCTATATGAGCTCCATTGGGGACAATGGCAAAGGGAAATTGAAAAGCAATAGACATTGTGATAAACCCTTGTGGAGTCAGTCTTATGAAAGACTAAATGTGGAGCACTGCAGTGAGTACCAATGCGTCAAGGCTCCATAGCCCTCCCCACCTCTCACTTGGAGCGTTTTAACAAAAACAGACAGCAGCTCTTGACGCAGGTGAAAAGAAGCTGGATCTACCTTGAACTGCTAAGCCGATGCAATGTTTTTCGATCAAATTTTCTTCACAGGCTGGAACACACATCTCCGCTTGGCTAATTCACTTTCTAATTGCAATTTCAGAAACTGCCTCAGCAGTGGCCGCGGTCCTGGATGCAATACTTGAAAGATCTAAAAAGGGTCCTTCATGCACTGCTAGTTTTCCAACAGAAGAAGGGTTGTCTTTAGGTTAATTCATTGGCTTTGGGACCTGAAGATGTAAATGTACTTTTTTTTAGAGCACTAAATAAGTAATAGCTAGGACCATTGGAATTGTACGATTCTGCAGCTTGGCGTTTTCCGCATAATTATGGATAGGTCGCATTACCCACATAACCCATCATCAACCTAACCTTTTTTCTGCATTTCACATATTTTGATCTTGGAGAGAAATTATTTTATCTCTGTCTGATACAGCAGCAAGGGCTGAGCACATTAGGAGTGCATAGAAACCCCCTTACAGCTTCCAGATGCCCAGAAAGAATAAAACTTGAGAAATTTAGCATCACTACTGAGATAAAGCTTATAAAATCATGCGTGTCCCAGATGTGAAAAGGGCAGTGGATCACGCACCATCTTTTTAGTGGTAGAAATTAACACTATAACTTAAAACGTCTGGTCCACGTAAACCCACCATATTGCATTAATGGGCAATGTATCACATTGCTCACCTTCTATTCATTAAAGAAGCAAATGTAGCTGTTCTTTGTGTTGATTTGAGGAGTGACAACAGTTAGAAAGAGGATATGTTGGAGGTTACATGTTTGTTATATACTAGTTATTGTTGACAATTATCAATCAATCAATCAATCAATCCATATATTTAAGCTATATATATATATAAATCTTTCGAGATATAACTCTATCTCTTTTCAAATCTCTGATTATATTCTTATATTTCCTTCACCTCCTCCATCTTTTTCAACCCGTCCTTTTATTCTTCTGTATGGGTACTATACCCTCAATGTGCAATGTGTTACATGATACATTGAATCTAAAATGTAATGTTTCACTCACTTATCAATTTAAAGAACCAAACAACTGGGAAAATGCATTATTATAGATCCTCATCAGAGTTTCTGTTGTTGCTGTAAATAATGCATGGCTTTTAAAGAGGTCTCCGTGTGATGTCTGTAAACACGAAGATCTTTCTTCCCTTTCTATGATTTTTTTCAGTACTTAAATGATGAGAAAAAAAATGGTGGTCATGTGACCAAGAGCCCGTGACCTCGAAACGCGTCGTTTGTTTATGCCCAAATAAACAATTTTTCCAGTTACCTGATGGTGTGGCTTGTCATCCTTGTCTTGATCGAGAGGACCCTGTGGATGTTCGTGAGCGGCGGCTCCCGCTCGAGAGACCAGCCCCTACCCGTTTGGAAGGGCGAGGAATAGCGCAATCTCTTCAAGTTGACGTGGAGTCAATATCCTCGCCCGCCGGCTGCACTAAAACCGCCCCGCTGGATTTATTGGAAAAGATCTCGAAACGTGAGTGTTTGCACTTCTAACACCGTGGAGCCGCCGCGGTGTAGTGGAGCCGTGGAGCCGATCGCGGAGCGGATCACGCTGACCGCGGTGAAAGCTGTACAAGGCGAAGTGCAAAAAACGCAGCGGAAAGCAGCAGCCAGGGTACGCGAGACAACGATTGTCGGACGCGCATTCAGGCACTGACACGGTCGGAAGACCGAACTGCATTGTGGGCAATGGAGTATCTTAAGGGGTGGGAAGCCTCTGCAGAAAACGTATTCAAGAAACAAAAAGGACCCGATGGAACTACAACAACCGGGTCAGCAGAAACCACTCCCCCTGGCGTGGTATCATTGAAACAGAAGGGTTTTACCTTGGAACGTCTAAGAAAAAAAGAACTAAGCCGCTGGTGGGAAGCGACATCTCTACAGAACTACATAGAGGTGGATCGCGTCCCCCGTGGCTTGCGCATTTTTATTGTTCCTACCCTGAACAAACCAAAACCAGAAGTACTGAAAGCATGGCGAGAGAACACCAACGCCTGCTCCAAAACAATGATGCAGATTTTGGTTAAAAATGCCTGGGAAGAACATGAAGAGCTAGTAAAAGAAATACAAACACTTCTAGACGAACTAACAACTGAAAAAGATCAAGCAGAGGTATCAAAAATTCTAAAGAATGTGGATGAAAAAATACACAAATTTGAGAAAGATCTGATTGCGAGGAAACAACGCAAATTTGAACGCGATGAGCGAGATTATAAACTTGGAAGAATTCTGACATTCGCGAAAAAATTTGACAAAGCACGCTCCAACCTATTAAGGAACTAGGCACTTGGAATGGCGGACAAAGATCGGTGGCAATCCGGAACCAGTCTGAGCTCCGAAGCAAGTCTAACTGATGTCAATACAGCAGAGAACCTAGAGGTAACGTTTTTTTCCGACGAACTGCGCCTCGTAACAGAGGCCAACGAACAATCTATACGGGGAAGAACCCGATATCAAGGCCGAGGAGGCAAGGTAAAAGCAAAAAACGACGGCAGCGACGCAACAAAATCAGGAACTACTGGAGTGGGAAGCAGAAGCCAGACACAGAAGGCAAGTAATGGATGAACAGACTCCAGAGCTAACGGTAATGAACCTATCTAATAGACCCTTAACTGACGATGAAGAAAAAGTCCTTAAACTTGGCCTAACATTTTGTCCTGATCTTAATTTTGATTACACTCAGACACGCATTGACATGTATATGTTTGTGAGGAAACTTAAACTGCATAAAATACACTCGCATAAAAAAGTTAGTTCAGAACTGTCCAGTGTTGCCATTGATTCTGCCACCCATAACACAGATTTGCAAAATGTTTTAGTTTCCCTGCATGAAGAAGGTATGGTTGATCCGACTCAATCTCAGGTCCCTACCACACAAGAGGTTGTAAACACTATCTCCACATTTGATGATTCACTTACTGATATCGAATCAAATTCTTGTACTATAACCACGCCCTTCAGACCCAAATCTAGATACAGACCCCAGCTACCTAGAGACAATATAGACCTATTCCATGATCTTGTCAACAATGACATGTTGAAACTATTGAATCGACCCCAGGATAGACAAAACATGACACCAGGGATGAGATTGGCACTTAACCAGCTTAAAAATGACGATTCAATCGTCATCAAACCCTCAGATAAGGGAGGGAATGTAGTCTTGTGGGACAAGAAACTGTACATTAATGAAGCTATGAGACAATTGTCTGACACCACATGCTACACGAGGGTAGATCACTCCTATCTGAGTAAACTACTAAACAGGGTACACCAAAATATCCGTGAGTGGGAAAAGTTGAAATTACTGAGTTGGGATGAAACTAAATTCCTCATTAATGAGAATCCCACCACCCCAACATTCTACCTACTTCCCAAAGTGCACAAAAATCAGACTCAACCCCCGGGAAGGCCAATTGTATCCTCAATAAACAGCCTTCTAGAGAATGTCTCACACTACGTTGATTATTTTCTGAAAAATTATGTCAGAGACCTAACCTCACATCTAGAAGACACCAAAGACTTTCTACAGAAAGTTGAAAATATCAATTGGGAGTCACATTTTTGGCTAGTATGTCTAGATGTTGAAAGTTTATACACCTCAATCCGACACAGAGATGGTCTGAAGGCTTGTGAATATTTTTTGAAAACAAGGAGCAGACACTTGGAAGCTCATTCCAAAATGTTGCTTCAAATGATTGAACTATGCCTGGATGAAAATGTCTTCCTGTTTAATGGGTCTCTATACAAACAAATCCAGGGGACTTCTATGGGCACCTGCTTTGCCCCCAGCTACGCCAACCTTCTGGTGGGCTGGTGGGAGGAGCAGGTGCTCAGGAATGATGACCTGGAACATTGGACCAAATGCGTGAATGTCTGGCTCCGCTACATAGATGATGTCTTTTTTGTGTGGGAGGGGAGTGAGAATGACCTACTTGGATTTGTAGATGCACTCAATCTGAATAACCTGAATTTAAGATTTACTATGCAGCATAGCCAGCAAACGATCGATTTTCTTGATATCAAATTGGTTATCAAGAACAATACGACTGAAACAGAGATCTTTAGAAAGGCAACAGCAGGGAACTCCGTGCTCCATTCCAATAGCTGCCACCCCCCCAGCTTTAGGTGGGCAATCCCTTTTTGGCGAGTTTTTACGCGCCAGGAGGAACTGCAGCACTGAAGAAAAATACCAGAAACACAAGAAAATGATGCATGAGAGGTTCAAAGTGAGAGGTTACCACGCCAATATGCAGAGAAAAGGTGAAGACAGAGTAGCCCTCATCCAAAGAAACGAAGCATTATTTAAAGACTCCAGAGCCAGTCCCCCAAATCCAAGAGCTCCAATAAGATTGATAACCACCTACAATACCCAGTCCTCAGCTTTCAGCCAGATAGTAAGAAGGAGATGGGATATCCTTTTACAAGATAAGGTGTTAAAAGAAAGACTAGACCCACACCCCTCCATCACCTATAGAAAAGGGAAATCCATCAAAGATCTAATAGTGCATAGTCACGTAGATAAGAAGAAAATTTGGCTGCCAGCGAAAGGTGGGTTTTTCAAATGTGGGAAATGCAAGGCCTGTAGCCATAGCTCCAACGTAAGGGAGGTCGAACTGAAAAGAATAAAAAGGAAATGGAGAATAACTAAAAACATCCAGTGTACCACTGACCATGTCATCTACGTTGTAACCTGCCCTTGTGGCAAATGGTACATAGGCTCAACCACTTTCCCAGTAAAAAAGCGAATTTTGGAGCATTGGCGTGCCATCACAAATAAGGACTTTGCATACAGTACGGCCAAACACTTCCACCAGTACCATGATGGAGATTGGACCAAAGCGAAATTTTTCGCACTGGATTCAATCCCCAAACATATCAGAGGAGGGGACCGTTTGACAGCTTTGCGCAGAGCTGAGTCCAAATTCATTTTACAAGCAGGGTGTATCTTTCCTTTTGGGATGAACATTGACGAAGAGATGTATGTACATTTGTGAACTGTTGATCTGCATGCTTCCCATTTCCCCCTTAAGAGACTCTGATTTCATGACATATATCTCCAAATATGTCTTTTAATTCATATGATTTGAATTTCAGCAATGTTTGGTTCTTTGCTGTTTATAGCTATCATTATTTTGTAAAATTGACAGGTTGAATTTGGAGTATCTTGATTTCGTGGATAAGGCTATGTTGTCTTAATAATTAATATGTACAAATGATTTCAGTGTACTAATGTATTCTGTTTTCACTGTTTTTCTTCCCCTAGAGTGTTAGACCTCGTCTTGATATGAAGCGACAAACCACTGATAGAGAATATTGCTATGAGCACCACTGCTTCACATGGATTTACTGAATACGACTATGAGCACGGGATAGATCACTTTGGGAAAATATTCTTGATTAAGTCCATTTCACTGATTTCCTTTATTGATTAGACATAGACCATAGCCTTTTTTCACCAATTTAGACACGCATAAACTGAGATTAGAACACATAAGATGATGATACCGAGGGTACTACACCCAAGTGACCTAAATCTTTCGAGATATAACTCTATCTCTTTTCACATCTCTGATTATATTCTTATATTTCCTTCACCTCCTCCATCTTTTTCAACCCGTCCTTTTATTCTTCTGTATGGGTACTATACCCTCAATGTGCAATGTGTTACATGATACATTGAATCTAAAATGTAATGTTTCACTCACTTATCAATTTAAAGAACCAAACAACTGGGAAAATGCATTATTATAGATCCTCATCAGAGTTTCTGTTGTTGCTGTAAATAATGCATGGCTTTTAAAGAGGTCTCCGTGTGATGTCTGTAAACACGAAGATCTTTCTTCCCTTTCTATGATTTTTTTCAGTACTTAAATGATGAGAAAAAAAATGGTGGTCATGTGACCAAGAGCCCGTGACCTCGAAACGCGTCGTTTGTTTATGCCCAAATAAACAATTTTTCCAGTTACCTGATGGTGTGGCTTGTCATCCTTGTCTTGATCGAGAGGACCCTGTGGATATATATATATATGTATATATATATATGTGTGTGTGTATATCTATATAAAATAGAAAGATAGATAGATAGATAGATAGATAGATAGATAGATAGATAGATAGATAGATAGATAGATAGATAGATAGATAGATAGATAGATAGATAGATAGATAGATAGATAGATAGATAGATAGATAGATAGATAGATAGATAGGTAGATAGATTCATTTTCACTAAAACAAAAAGGTTACAGTGATATTACGTTATAGTTTCGTGGTAAAATGAGATAAGAACTGACATCTAAAATACACCGAAAATTTCCAGTTATAGTTTAGTGAACTATACCGTCCACCCCCCATCATGTACTGCTGTTTGTCTTTACATATTACATCACTCGTGACATGTTAAATACATTGATGACATCTCAAATGACATTTGATCATTTGAGGGACTTGCACCCTTGACCCGAGGAGGGCACAACCCCTGCTGCACACAGCTGAGCAGGAGTTGGCCAAAGGGTATGGCTTACAACCAACCCACTGACGAACAGCCAGCCCTCACACCAGGGGTTTACACCAGTGTCTGGCCTGCACAGAAGTCATGCATCCAATCCCCTTGGAAGCGGCCAACCTTGCTGTGTACGGCAGATCCTTTTTAGGTCGGACCTAGGGAGCGCACATGCGCTGTCTGACAGACTTGTAGTTATCTCCTCTATCGGCTTTCGGAATGCCCATTAATTGCCATTTGTTTGTTGTTGTGCCATTTAGAAATACAGGATTTTCATTAGTGCATTGGGTCGGATTCTCCCGCCTTTGTGTGTTTGGGTCATGCCCAGGTGATTACACTCATTGTTTGATTGCGTTGGCCATCCCAATACATCCGCGATTCCTCCTGGTCATCCTGATCTGCCTTTTTATTTTGTATGGTACAAAAAGACTATGTCCCAGTGGAAATCAAATGAAACAAAAGATCGATCAAGCGTATTAATCAATAGTATCTGATCAAAGTCAAACACCACCATTTATTCTTTCCAACAATCGGTCTGCTTTAATTGAATCATAATATTTGAATAAATCAATACATACAAAGGTAAACAAATCCTAAATGGATATATTCTTTAAAAACAAGTGCACAGAGGAGTGAGGTGATAGGTGTATAGGAAGGATTGTGAAAAAGGACAGGGGTGCATACATATGTATATCAATAAGATAATTGTAAACTATCCCGACAGTGTTACTGTCCTATCATTAAATGTCAAGTCATAACACATTTACAGATAAACATTCTCTGTCACATATGTCTGACATAAAACTATAAAAGTGTTGACGTTTCAACCCCTAAAAGGAACAGACAATTTCACACATTGTGGGCGAGGTCTTCATCAGGACAAAGGTGAGGGTGGGGAGGGGGATTGGCACCAGTAGATATAGCTCTATCCTTTCGGGCTGTATTTGAGAAAAGTTGTGCTCGTAGGCTCTCAGACTTTCTGGCTTCTGGCAAGAACAGTGATCAGCTAACATACCGTTCTTGACAGCAGCCTGGAGCCAGAGGTTACTCATCAACCTGGGCCCTTACCTTTGAATATCTCCATCATCTTTCAGAAGTATGAGAGGCTACGAGCACAGCTTTTCTCAAATATAGCCCGAAACTATAGAGTTGACTCTACTGGTGCCAGCCCCAAACTCCTCCCCAACCTCACCTTTGTCCTAATGAAGACCCCGCCCACAATGCGTAAAATTGGCTGTTTCATTTAAGGGTCGAAATGTCGACACTTTTATAGTTTTATGTCAGACATATGAGAGAGAGAATGTTTATCTGTAAATGTGTTATGACTTGACATTTATTGATTGGACAGTAAAACAGTCGGGATAGTTTACAATGACCCTATTGATGTACATAGTTATGCACCACTCTCCTTTTTCACAATCCCTCCTACAAACCTATCACCTCACTCCTCTGTGCACTTGTTAGGTCTCGCCTGTCGATGCGCATGCGCATCGAGCAAGCGAGACTATGGGGGCTCATCGACTCTTTATCTAACTTGCAAGGAATCGTGGCGATTCCTTGCAGTGCCCGTGACTTTTAAGTTCAATGCGCATGCGCATTGAGCTTAAAAGCGCGTGCACATGGCCCTAGCCGCCTGCCTTGCCTACTCTCCCGCCCCCTCACTTCTTGATTGCACGGCCGCTAGGCCGTGCCTCCCCTACTCCTCCTCCTACTCTCCTCCCCTCCCGTCTGTTCCCGCACTCCTCCCACACCCCCGCTCCGCCCCCTCACTCTCTCTGCCCGCCCGCTCTCCACTCTATCAGGCAGCCAGCCGCACTCCTCCCACACCCCCGCTCCGCCCCCTCACTCTCTCTGCCCGCCCGCTCGCCGTTTAAAGTCTAGTTTTCTAAACCCTCCCTGTTCAGCTTTCTTCTCTCTTTCTCCCCGTCTCTGCTTCCCTCCTTCCTCCGCGCAGCCTCCCTTCGCACCCCCGTCCTTTTCACCCACTCTCTTTGACTTTCCTTCGACAATTCGCGCTCCCCGCCCGCCTTTCCGCTCTCGTTTTCCAGCCATAGCCTCCCCCCTCCCCTTCCCACCGTGTCGCATTTCTCCTCCCCCCTCCCCTCTCCTCCGTCCGTCTTGTTTTTTTTCTAATTTTCAATTCCCTTAATTTCTTTCCTCAAAATGTATTTAGACGCAGTTTGTTTATTAGAGGCGCATTCGCCTCTCAGCATACGCCCGAGCCATACCTTTTGTGTGTTTTCGCTAAATAGCAAGCATGCGCTGGTGCTATACACTGAAATGCCACTGGAGAGCAACATTCGTTTAGCATGTAAAGTTTACGGCAGCACATGTGCACCTTATGCGGTAGCCAGGTCTAATGGGGGACATTAATTTACTCAATCTGGGCAAAGACATTCATTGGACTACTGTTTCCGGTTCTGCAGCCGCTCTCACCTAAGATGGCGATCATGGCAGTCCATGAGTGCTTTTATATGAGGGCGACTCTTCGCTTTTGAGTATCTACTTTGGAGAGTGGCACACTAATTCGGTGGAAATATTTAGCATTTTGGAAGGGCGATCTGAAGGGGGCCCAAAAACGGTTGCACGCAAGCAAAGGTATGGTCCTTATATGCACAGAAACGGCGACCAAGGAGCAATGGGTAGTCTGTCTTCTTTGTCTAGCTCCCAGTCCTCCCAGAGCAGTCGTGCTGGGAACAGTAACTAGAGCTATGGCCTTGCAGCCCCACCTAAGTCTTGCGAGACCCAGTGGGGTCCGCCTGCCTCACGCGCCTTGCAGTGAGTAGTGACACATCTCCTGCAGCTTATTTTCTTATTGCCATCTAAACTAGCGCTTTTGGTCCCTGCTAAGGTGCTCCTTCATAGCACTGTGCTTCTCTGGCCCTTGTTCTGGTATGGTTTATACGGCAAATACTCTAATCATAACCCACAGGCTTCCAGCTAGTTGATGCCCCGAAGCGGGGCTTCTCACTGTGTGAGAGTAAATGTGTAAAAAATAAGTGCCCACCGTTTCTTGTCTGCAAACATGTGTTCATCGATGTCTTATTTCTTGTGGGAAGAACGGAAAAACCATATTTTTAGAAGCACGTTGCTCCGTTCACAGTAGAAAATGTATTGGCTTTTCTTTTCCATAGAACATGCTGCGTCCTAGTATATCAGTGCAACTCTTTTGGTGATAGTTACAAGTGTTATCTCCTAGAACCACCCTGTGGCGTTCATTGCACATGACTTGAAGTGCCTGTTACCTTAACGTATTAAAAGACGTGTTTCATTAAGAAAACCTTTTACTCGGCTAACAATGGTTTTGTACAATACACTGCTTTAAGTTGGGATAAAACAAAACGTGATGTGGCCAAAAAAGATCATACATCCTTTCTAAGAGGCATTGCAGGTGTAATTAAGGGTGTTGCTCAAAACAAGTTCAAGTTTTACCATTTGCCCCTCCCCTGGAGAAAGGACCCCTTCCTTGTGTCCTTCCACTGCTGTGTTCTCAGGTGCTACTTTTTAGGGTCAACCTGCAACAGCTCATGAATATACACTCTTGCTAGCGATACTCTGTTGTATACAGTAAAGGGCTTGCAACCTGCCCATTGCTTACCATTTGTTAGAATCAGATTCACTCTGCTTTGCTGCATACTTAATCACCAGGAGAAGCCATGCGTCACTACACTCGCCCTCACCCTCACTCACCCTCAACACCTCACCCTTACCCTCACTCACCCTCACTCACCCTCACTCACCCTCACCCTCACCCTCACTCACCCTCACCCTCACTCACCCTCAACCCCTCACCCTCACTCACCCTCAACCCCTCACCCTCACCCCCTCACCCTCACTCACCCTCACTCACCCTCACTCACCCTCACTCACCCTCACTCACCCTCACTCACCCTCAACCCCTCACTCACCCTCACTCATCCTCACTCACCCTCAACCCCTCACCCTCACCCACCCTCAACCCCTCACCCTAACTCACACTCACCCTCACTCACCCTCACCCACCCTCACTCACCCTCACTCACCCTCAACCCCTCACTCACCCTCACTCACCCTCACCCACCCTCACCCTCACTCACCCTCAACCCCTCACCCTCACACAGTGCAATAGGTCTCGGAGCATTTGAGTTAGAGCTTTTAGAATTGTTTATGGCTTTTTTTATTTGTAATTCTTTAGCATTGGCTACAGGAAACAAAAATGCTAAAGATTTACAAAAAAAAACCATAAACAATTCTAAAAGCACTAACTCTAATGCTGCGAGACCTATTGCATTTCCAATGCTTGTTTTTAAAGCATATATCCATTTAGGATTTGTTTTCCATTGGATGTAATAATGTATTCAAATACTAACAGCCCGTCCCGACGTTGTCTTGGTATGAATTGCTGCCGGCCAGTAGTATATTGTTTTGTAGGATTTCGTTTTGATAGCATTTCTTATTTGTGACAGGCCTGTGAAACGCTCCGATTCACAGTGCACTGCTGATGCACTTAAGAGTGCACGTTCTGTAGTGTGTGAACTCGAGTTTCCCTACTTTATTTTTCCTCGCAATATTATATAGCGCAAATTTGACAACATGGCATGAGCACATTTTACATTACAGAAGAACACATTCATTTGTGGTAGGCACGGGGAGAGAAAGTGATTTGCCTGGAATCACAGGATGTTGAGCTGATGCCGAGATTCGAACGTAGCTCCCCAGCTCTAAAGTTCGCAATTCTAGAACTTGTGGCGGGAGGTGTGTCTAAAAGTGTATGTCGGTGCTGGCCATCAATGAGAGAGACCTGTGCATTTTTCAAATGGGTGGTGAAAAAATATGAGTATGTTGCCGGAGATGTGGGCCGCCGTGCCACCAATGTACTTACCGGGGGAGGGTAAACACCCATTATTCCGCAACTTTCTTTCCGCATACCATGACTCCGCATACTTTCATTACGAAAGTACCATGACTCCGCAATGCCTTTATAACGCATGGCATTACATTTTATATGCTTTTACCACGCATACATTTACAACGAAATTCATTGTAAATGCATGAATGGTAAAAGCATGTTTTTTTAATGTTTGGATAAGGTAAATATGGGTATAGGGGTATATGTTTTGGGGTACTGAGGTATATGTTTTGGGGTGTTTGGGTATTTTAAGGGTTCAGATATAGTTTTGGGTTATGGGGTACTGGGGTAGTTTTAGTGTTTAGGGTTAGGTATGGGTTTTGGGGTACAGGGGTATTTTTAGGGTTCAGAGCTAGGTTTGGGTTTTGGGGTATAGGGGTATTTTTAGGGTTCAGGGATAGTTTTGGGTTTTGGGGTACAGGGTTATTTTTATGGTTCAGGGCTAGGTTTGGGTTTTGGTGTACAGTGGTATTTTTAGGGTTCAGGGGTAGGTTTGGGTTTTGAGGTACAGGGGTATTTTAAGGGTTCAGGGCTAGTTTGGGGTTTTGGCGTAGAGGGGTATTTTAGGGTTCAGGGGTAGGTTTGGGTTTTGGGGAACAGGGGTATTTTTAGGGTTCAGGGGTAGGTTTGGATTTTGAGCTACAGGGGTATTTATAGGGTTCAGGGCTAGGTTTGGGTTTTGGGGTACAGGGGTATTTTTAGGGTTTAGGGATAGGTTTGGGTTTTGGGGTACAGGGTATATTTATAGGGTTTAGATGGGTTAATGTTTAAGGGTGTTGGGGTATTTTAAGGAGTGAGGGTGGGTTATGATTATGGGGTGCAGGCATATTTAAAGGGAGCAGGGTGGACACCCGAAGCTGGAATGTACAGAACCTGGGAAGAAAAAACAATGAAATATTGGGCACAACACTCGCTTTTTTTCCCGTAATCCCGCACCCTGCACACGCCCACGCCCCAGCACACGTCCACAGCACACGATATGAGACATGGCATGAAGGGTGGAACGTACCACACGCCCCCAGCATTTGTCACGCCCACAGCACACGCCCACAGCACCACGCAGACAGGCCCACAAGGGACTACTTTGCTGGCACGGTTCTTTTACCTTTTAAATGTATATGGTAGGCATCTGCATAGCCTATGTCCTTCTGCTGCAACTGCCCTTTACAACGCTGTATTGGGTGTTGTGATTGGTGCTGTGGTTCCTGAGATTACCCGCCTCAAAGGTTTGGGCTCTCTCTTTATTATATTAGTACTAGATTATGATTCAATTAAAGCAGACCCATTGTTGGAAGGAATAAATGGTGGTGTTTGACTTTGATCAGATGCTAGTGATTAATACGCTTGATTGATCTTTTGTGTCATTTGATTTCCACTAGGACATCATCTTTTTGTACCAAATCTACCCAGGCCCAGTGGCTTTTGGGTCACCCCACTGTTATAACTTTTTATTTTGTAGGCTATCATCATCGTTTTAGGCGTTCAGGCCGTTTCACAGAGCAATGCTTTGTACGGCACCTGCAAAGTGGCAATTTCTGTCCTGTAGCTGTTGAACTATGCCAATAGCTGTAACTCAAAAAATGTGAGACCTATTGCATGTCTAATGCTTGTTTTAAATTCTTTTGAGTACTGTAGTACCTGCAACAAATTTGGCGATTTTCTTTTATTTTAAATACTGGCGGCAGACCCTATGAACCCTCCACAATGGGCTGGGGGTCAGGGTGTGCCCACCTTACACCTTTTAGGGCCCTTTTCACATCTTTTCAGAGCTAAGGAACTGACTGCCTGAGTGGAGTAATGTCAGCCACTATATTTTTCTGATGTTGTGGCCAGCCAATCAAACGTTTTTGGTACTACAGGACTGGTACCTGTTCTCCAGTAACATAATGACTGATGGGAGAAAAGCTCCCATAACCAATCAGCTTTGAGTATTTTACTAATGTTGCTCTCACTGGACCAACCATCCAGCTATCTCTAACTTTAAGCCCCTCTTTGAATGCTACTTTCGCAAAAACAGCTGAACTGATTTACATCAAATCACAAAAGCATGCTTTCTGCGTAAAGTTCTAAACTTGATGCACTTCTTTTTATCTGTTTTATATGTATCAAAGAGCAAAGTTTCCTATGGGAATTAAAATGGGAAATCACACTTTTTGTGTTCCCCTTACCCTTTTGTGTAGCTCCACTTGATGGATCAACGCAAAACTTTCCATGAAGTAGGGAAAGTAGATGAACTTTAGAAAAAATATTTTGTGCAGATTCCTCAAACAGTGTTAAAGTAACTAGCAAAACAAAGAAGGCCTCTCCAAAGAAAAGTTTGACCTAACTATCACAACTACCACTGTGTTATATTGATTTATGTATGTATGTGTCGAAAAAATGTTAAAGTGAAATTATGGTTAGCTTTGTTTATAACACTGCAGCATATATATATTTTTTTAATGCAGATATATACCTAAAAAAACACAGTTAAAGTGCACCTACAGTTAAGAATTAAAACAGAAAAGCCACTGAAATCCATAAGGTATGGTTAGGAGCACAATCCAGAACTAGTACAACCATCATGGAAACCATGAATCTTACACCAAATGTAATGTTCATGACTTCACCTTTAATGAGATAGATGCAAATAGAAATGTTGTAAATAATCTTACAGATGAGATTACATATCACATTACTCATACATCTTTGGCAAAGATCACTACGAATCTAGTATTAATTGGGTTGATTGTGTGTTGTTGTTTAAATCTGTTAATGTGGTTCTTTAATGTTTCTTAATTTAGCATGATGGAATTCTATGTCAGGACAGGAGGCTCCGATTATGCTTTCTCATTTCTTTAATGAAATGCTCAGCAGCCAATAAAAACCAAAACTACGTTTCCCATGAACACTTGGGAATGACCATAGAGATTATGCTATAAAAGGTCCAAACATTAGTCCTTCTTCCTCTTTCTTTGCTGCTCCGCAGCCAGTTAAGTCTCTTTATATTCATTATATTGCATTTGCTGATATTGCTGTTGTTGACTGTTATTTATGCACTTGCCTTGTATTCCGCTGCTTTGTTTATCTTGTGCGCGGTGCTTGTGTATAATTTAGGCACTCGGCTCCTTTCTTCGTGTGTGCCGGTGTTTTTGGGCGTCCGTTTGCGGCGTGTCTTCTTGGGAGCGTGTGTTCGCCTCCCTGCGCCTGGCCGCTTGTGCCCGGTTGCATTTGTGGAGCGGGAGCAGGGGTCGTCGGCTGCCTCGGAGAGCGCGAGCGCTCTCGAGCCGGTGTATCAGTGGCAGCAGCGTTGCGCATGCGCGCTGCATTATTTCCGGCTTCAGGCTGTTTCTCCTCACGCCGGTTCGGTGAAGGAACGCTTTCACCAGCGCTCATGCCCACAGCCCTGAACTTTCGACCCCGTTCGACGCCGGAGCACAGGAAAGTGCTTTGGTTGATTTATTTATGTGCATAGGCTCTGCCTTGAGTGATTTTTTGTTGGCAGGCTTGTCTCCCTCCACATTTGAATTGTTTTGCCTTGAGTTTGGTTCTTCCAACCTCAATTTAGCCTGCTTTGGGGTGGTCACTCCCCCTTAATTGTATCTTTGATACTCCATATCTGTGCCAGTCATCTTGTGGGCTCTGAATATCTGCACTCTGGAGCGATGGCGGATTACTATGACGCAGATGATGACTGTTTTTATAATGAGGAAGAGGATGACTCTCTTGAATACAATCTGGTGGAGGAATTAGATAAGGGTGTGCAACTTTCAGTAAATAAGGCACTTGTTAGGGCTATAAATCCCCTGAAATCAGTATGCGGTTCAACAGGGCTGGTTGCCTCCATCCCAGAAGTCCACCAAGTCGCCTCATAATCCACATAAGTCGGATTTTCAGAGACTGGCGAAGACTTTGACTTCTGAGACGCCCAAATCTTCTGCGTCACACTACACGGAGGAGTCAGACCATGCTCATGCCTCTTCAGGTCAGGATTCTCCCCCTCCAAAAAAGCGTCTCCGGAAGGAGCATTTTGTTGACGCCCCTGAGCGTCCTTCCCTTTTAAATTTTGAGCCAGAGGACATTGTCCATCCAAATTCGACATCGTGGTTACCCGCTCCGGCAGTGGCCGCTTATCTTGAGGCGCATGTTCGCCAGCAATTTGAGGCGCCAGTCCGGGCTAGGCTACGCTCCGAGTGCCCGAGACCGGACCTTGCGGACCACCTAGCAGAGACTCCGGAGGTGGACCCAATGATGGTTACCTACCTCAAAAAGTATTCAAAAGATCCTAAGAAGGGCCTGGACCGTTCCTGGAGGTCTTGCCAGGATAAGTTACTGGACATGCTTGGCCCCCTTTCCAAGATCCTAGAACTAGGCTTCAAAGCTAAGGAAGCTTCAGCAACTGTGAACCCAGATGAGCTCATCTAGTGGGCGCAGAGGGCTGTCTGCCAGCTGGGGAATGTTAATTGCGCAATTTCTGCGGAACGGCGTAGGTCCATTCTCCTCAAGTTGGATCCCAAATTGGCAGAATTGGCGACTTCAGAGGCCGGTCCGGAGGCGCAGGGCCTTTTATTTGGTCAACCATTCTTAAAGGAACTGACAAGATTTGTGTCCGCCTTCAGCGGAATTGATAAAGCACAGGCATCCTTGCGCCGGGCCATGCGTCCGGTTTTTACCAAGGCCGGACGACAACGGGGACGCTCGTTCGGCCGTGGGTCGCAGCAGCAGTCCCAGAGAGGAGCCTTGCAGCAGCGTGGTGGGCAGTATGACGCTGGATACTCCACTCGTGCCAATTTCTACCCGTCCCGTAAAGGAAAAGGTCAATACGGCAAAGGGCGATCTGGTGGACACCAAGGCCATTACCAAGATTCCGGCGCTGCAGGTGAGCCTAATTCAAGCATGCGATGTGATGTTGGGGGGCAGAGTGCAATTTTTCCTGAACAATTGGCGTATGATCTCCAACGATGCTTGGGTGCTAGAAACCGTTCAGGGTTTCAAGATAGAGTTCTATCACCCAATGCATCAGACCCGTCTTCCCCCTCCTATGCTTTTTTCCCGTCACTCTAAGGCTTGTCTGTCAGAAGAAATCGAGGTTCTCCTCAACAAAGGAGCGATTGTTCCTACCGAACGCCATCCGAAGGGCTTTGTCAGCTCAGTCTTTCTGGTCGAGAAAAAAGGAGGCGGGTCTCGCCTGGTTCTCAACCTGAAAGACTTCAACAGCGGGGTGGTTTACAGACACTTCAAGATGGAGGGCATCCATCTTTTGCGGGATCTCCTTCGGGAGGGAGATTGGATGGTCCGTCTGGACCTGAAGGTTGCATATCTGTCAATCCCGATTTACAGGCCCCATCGCCGATTTCTCCAGTTCCAATGGCTGGGGCGTTGGTACGAGTATCAGGTTCTCCCATTCGGCCTTTCGTCGGCACCATGGTGCTTCACGAAATTACTGAGGCCAGTTGTAGAACATATTCGTTCCAGGGGAGTCAGACTGATCATATATCTGGACGACATTCTTTTTCTGGCGGATTGTCCTCTCAAGCTTCTGCAGCATCTGGAGTGGTCCATCACACTCTTGCAGTCTCTAGGTTTTCTAGTCAATGTTCCGAAATCGGTTTTGGTCCCCACTCAATCTATCGATTTTCTGGGCTTTCAGATAGACTCGGTGACTTGCCAACTTCTCTTGCCCAATCAGAAGCTGCGCTACATCAGGAGGGAATTGACGTCTGTTATTTCCAAACAGACTGTGTCGTTGAGGTCGTTGGCACGTGTGGTAGGTCTTCTGGCGTCCTCCATTCAGGCGATCTGCTGGGTCCTCTACATTACAGGGCGATGCAACGCCTAAAGATTCAGCATCTCCGGAAAGGCCTCCGCTATTCGGATCGGATTCCTCTTTCGGAGGAAGTGCGGGGGGAGATGTAGTGGTGGCTGGACCACATGGAGGCCTCGAACGGTCGAGCCCTGTTCGGTTCATCTCCGGAACTGGTGATCGAATCCGATGCCAGCCAGTGGGGTTGGGGAGCCCGTTGCGGGTCTGTCTCGACGGGGGGTCGTTGGTCACCCCAGGAGTTGTCTCTCCATATAAATTGTCTGGAACTCCTAGCGGGTTCCTTTGCGATAAAGTGTTTTTCTCCCCTTCAGACGAGTTGTTGCATTCTTCTCCGAATGGACAATGTGTCCGCAGTCCGCTATGTCAACAAGCTGGGCGGGACTCGGTCCAAGGTTTAGGCGGAGATAGCCAAAGATTTCTGGCATTTTTGTCTGCAACGGAAGATCACGGTTATTGCAGAATATCTTCCGGGCCGCAACAATCAGGTTGCGGATTGGCACTCCAGACATCTTCGGGATTTCAGCGACTGGAGACTTCATCCTCGAGTCTTCCGTGCCATTCTTCGGCAGTGGGGCCAGTGTCACCTGGATCTGTTTGCCTCTCGCCTCAACGCGCAACTTCCCCGGTTTTTCAGTTGGAGACCGGATCCCTTAGCTCTGGCCACGGATACTTTTCTCCAACAGTTGCCATCGACTCTTTGTTATGCGTTTCCCCCATTCATGATGCTTCCCAGAGTGCTAGCTTACACCAAGCGGTTTCGAGTGGTGCTGATTCTGATTGCTCCTTTGTGGAGGGCTCAGGCGTGGTTCCCGGTTCTCCTGGAGATGTGTTGCGAACCTCCACTCCTTCTTCCCCTGAAGTGGAATCTGTTGCAGGATCCTCTCGGAGATCCGCATCCCCTCATTCTGTCCGGCACTCTCCAGTTGCTGGCATGGCGAATCTCGGCGATCGTTGGTCGATCCCGGGCATTTCTAGCGACGCTGCCAAGTTCATTAGTAACGCCTGGTCTCCCAATACCCACAAGCGATATCGAGGAGCTTGGAAACGCTGGTGTGATTGGTGTGTTCAACGGGAAGTTGATCCCGTTTCAGCGGATGTCAGTCTAATCATTAATTTTTTGACTTCCTTGGCCACTTCCAGTCTGGCCTACCGGACCGTTAATAGTTTTCGTTCTGCTATTTCTGCTGGCCACGTCCAGATTGATGGTAAGCCTGTTGGTGAACATCATTTGCTTTCCAAACTGCTTAAAGGGATTCGTCTTGCGAAACCTCCCACTCCTAAATATGTTTCTTTGTGGGATGTTTCTGTTGTCCTGAGGTTTTTGGAGGCTTGGCCTTCTAATCTTTTATTGTCTCGTAAACAGTTGTCTGCAAAATTGACCATGTTACTGTGCCTGGTATCTTGCAAACGCGTTTCTGATATCCGCGCTTTAGACCTTGCGGGTCGCAGTTTCACCCCTGAAGGTGTTACGTTCACTCTCTCTAGGAGGACTAAATCCAACACTTTCCATTACATATCCTTCTTTTCCTGATCATCCTACTCTTTGTGTTGTCCAGTGTTTGAAGGATTATGAGGTGAGTACCGCTTCTTTGCGTACGGACATGCAAGGTCAATTGCTAATTGCCTTACAGAAGCCTTTTCGCCCTGTTGCACCGGCTACTCTGGCTCACTGGGTGCGCTGGCTCATGTCTGAGGCGGGCATTGATGTTTCTGTGTTTGGGGCACATTCTGCAAGAGGGGCAATGGCCTCTAAGGCTTTTTCCATGGGTGTTACTCTATTTGACATTATGAAAGCTGCAGATTGGTCTTCAGACTCTGTTTTCAAGAAGTTTTATTATAAACCTATTGTTAGTGTTGCTTCTGTTGTGGTGGATATGCTTTGAACAAGCATAATCGGAGCCTCCTGTCCTGACATAGAATTCAAAATTTGCAAACATTCGTGACAAGAATTTTCAATTCTATTAAGGACTAGGAGGCGAGGATTATCCCACCCTTTATTTTGACTCTGTTGCATTGTTATGTACTGTATAATAATTGCATATTGTTGCAGGTCTATATCTCCTTGTTCTTTTCCCCCCCCTGACTTGCTTTGATTTTTTGCTCCATTATTTGGATATTACGGCTCTGTATCTTTTTTCAGGTTCAGACCAGAAATGATGTGGTTGATCTTCTTCGAGAGTCTCCTATGTTTCCTAGTTCTCGGACCCAGGATTCCTCCATCCTCTGCTACAGGATCCTTTGGATTTCGGCAGCGTGCTTGGAACTGCTTTTGTTACTCTACCTGGGATTGTTTTTGCGATGTTGAACTGTTTCCCCAAAGAAAGAGGAAGAAGGACTAATGTTTGGACCTTTTATAGCATAATCTCTATGGTCATTCCCAAGTGTTCATGGGAAATGTAGTTTTGTTTTTTATTGGCTGCTGAGCATTTCATTAAAGAAATGAGAAAGCATAATCCTCGCCTCCTAGTCCTTAATAGAATTGAAAATTCTTGTCACAAATGTTTGCAAATTTTGAATTGTGCTCACCACCCTTATTGCTATTAGCTTCATCTTTTCTTTGTAGTTGTGTGGTTCAGTGCATTGCAGGCCTACTTTTGGGAGGGGGTTGTGAAAATATACCTTTGAGTTCTTCAAGTCGATTTCCCGAGTAGGCGTTGACATGCCGCTCCCTGAAATTTCGTTTTCAGGTGGGTCATTCTAAAACAGTTAACATCTTACAAATAAATAGTCGATAAATAAATAAACGGGTGAATACTGTATCACAAGGTGGTAACAATACTGTGTTTACAAATTTTCTGTAACGGTGGTGAATGGGTAATAGAATTCATATGGACATCAATTTCCCATAATACCAGGGATTTCTAAAGTGACGTCTTGCACACATTAGCCATCAATGCAGTGGCGGGTGGCACCTATGAGGGGGCGGGTTGTAAATGATATATTTAAAAAAAGATGTGTGCAAATAATATATATGAAATAAAAAAAACATTTCTTTACATGAACACACAGTCCTCTGGTCAGGACCCCCTCTTTTGCAGGAACTGTATGCAGCAACTCCATTGGCCAATCCTAGCGCTGCTCTCACCAGCATGAGAGCAGAGTTCGGATTGGTGGGAGCAGCCTCACTCGGCGCTCCACAGCGCTCTGGAGACTTTGGCTTGCTCTAACCCAGCTGTCTTAGGACAGCTGGGTTAGAGATGTTTAAAGTACGCATGTGCGGCTGGCCGTCACAAAACTGCTGGCCAAAAAGACATGTGCACTTTAAATAGTGCACAGCCAGCCCACCCTCCTCCCTGCTGCTGTCACTCAGCAGCAGCCCCGTCCTGATACTCTGTTCGGGTCGGGGCATGAAAAATAAAATGGCAATAAATTACCATTTTATTTTTAATCTCCGGGGCTTTGGGGGCTTTTAAGTGGGGCGACGCTCCTCTGCTCCAACGGAGGAACCACCCCTGCATCAGTGACTGCACAGGGTTGACTGATCTGTGGATGAACTACAGAAAAGAGCTGAATTTCTGTCCAGACACAGAATTCCGACTGTGTTTGAGGGTGAAAATTCCTCTCTGGACAGCAATTAGCAGTATAAGGAGATGGAGGCGAACTACAGCACTCAGATCAGAAGTGATCTAACACAGAGACCCATTGGGATTTGCGACATAGTGGCCAATCAGAGTATCGTTGTTTCAGTAAATGGGTTGGCCATCTTTTTAACCAATCAGAAAAGAGCAGTGCATTTAACTGCTGGTAGACAATCAGAACAACCCTTTGAAAACTGCCCATGCTCTTTGCGTGAGCTGCTCATCTTGCAATTCTGTAAACTGCTGTGTTATACCAGTTGAAATTGTTTCCAGTATGTAGCAGACAGACGCAGATCACATACATTGCTAGGCCCTATTTATGAGCCCTCAGAACAGTGGTGTTAAGAGCAGAGCCAAGGGTACCAAAGGGCCAGGCTGGTTTAGCAGCAGCTGCCCCCAGACATCCCAATTCACACCCATGAGCATATAAATAAGAGTTTTCAGGTTTCTTGCACAGTGGGCTGGTTGCTCAGGGGTCCTCACAAAATAAGCAACAACTAGTGAATTCGACATTGCGGGGAGTCAGGGGTGGGGAAAGAGGTAGCTTAGATTCGTCTTCACACCCAGGGTACACAGAATATCCAAATTTGGTCTGGGTTTTCTGGCGACAGCTTCAGCTAAAATAATGCATTTTAAAAATAATGAAATAAAGAACAAACAGCCATAAAATTGTCAAGTATGTATATTTGTATTTTTTTTATTTTTCTTTAGGTTTACAGTTTAAATGTTTCAATTAAATAAACTTTAAGTAAAGCGCCAAATTCCAGGCGGGGAACATGAATCTGTGAGCATGCCCACAGTACAGTAAAACAGCAGGGGGCCATAAACTGTGCTGGGATTCTATTCTTAATAAACATTAAAGTGCCACAGGTAAGATTTGCGCGACCATAAAAATAGGCATTTTTAGCTTATTCTTTTAAACGATTCTGGTGAGACGCAAGAGTTAGTTGTTCGCCTTGGGCAATGTCTCGTTCGACTTCAGAATCTAAAATGCGCACGTGGCAACGGGGATTAAGGCACAAATACTATTTGTATAAAGAAAGCGTTCTCTGTTTGCACCGTGGCTGGGAACAGGCAATTACCGCCGCTTAGCTGTGACCCTGCGTGACCCGCACGCAGAAAACGTGTGCTCACATGGGCAGCACGCGACGCTCAAAATGGCGTTATCGACTCAGTCCGTGCCAGACACCTTCGGGTGCATGTTAAGCTGCTCAATTGTGCTTAATTTTTAAACAAAACAATCCAATTGATAGTGTCCATATGTTTTCTTGGCAGTCAGCCACCCATTTCCACCACTGGCATTGACCACCTCCACCACTGGTCTGGCGCCGCCCACTACAACATGGACACCACCAAATGTGTTCAGTTTTAACACCAGAGCAGTAACTACTCGTTAACATTATATAAGTGATGGGAAGTCAGTGCCTGCCCTGAACAGGATCATGTGACTGACGGTACAAGCAAGCCTTACTTTTTAGGTGTGCGCTGGGGGACCTTCACCATGGAAAGTTTGGAAAAAATAGTGCCAAATGGTGAATGTTAAAGGACAATTTTCACCTGCACAGACTATAAATACAGAGGGGCAGATTTACAAGCCCCTTGCGCCGCTTTTACGGTGCTGTTGCGTCACTTTTGTGATGCAGCGGTGGCGCAAAAGATGCGACATGCTGCGGAGTATTTACAACGTGACGCATCTCCCAGATGCGTCACGTTGTAAAGCCCTGCGCCAGAAGAGGCGTACCATCGCAGGGGGAGGCGTTCCGGCGCAGAAACGCCTCCCAAAAGTGGCTGAGTGAAATCTACAAGATTTCACTCAGTCACTTTTGGGCCCATGCTGCGTCAAAACCCTGCGCCTGCTTGAAGCAGGCGTAAGGATTGACGCAGCATTGTGCACATAGGGCCCCCCTGATCATTGCTGGAGCTGCGTCGCGCTTGCGACGCAACTCCAGCAATGCACCGCTTTTACGGCACAGATGTGTGACGCATCTGTGCCGTTTTTGCCCCATGGTGCGCCGCATTGTAAATGTGGCGCATCAACGGTGGCGGAGCTGCGGCGCACAATAGGTGGCGCATGCCTGCCGATATGCAGGGATGCGCCAGTAATTGTAAATCTGCCCCAGATTTACAGAAGGGCAGTAAATAACCATTTCAGTACATGGTGGTGCGATGGGTAAGGCCAGGGTTGGTAACGCAGGCATTCAGGCAATGCCCAATGGGCCGGTGTCTAGTTCCAGCACTGGGCTGCTTTTCTGAACAGTCTGGGGTGCTGATTTGGGTGGTTTCTGCGTTGTTCGGATACTGCCAGCGGCCCAGTGGGTGCCTGAGTGGCCTTTCTGGAGGTAGATGGGTGTCCATTGCCTCCCTTTCATCAACGGGCAGAGGTGTCACTCCCTTCCTTTCGCTGGGCCGGCCCATTAGTGCATGCATATTGAGCGGGGGAAGGGGGCCTGAGCAGAAGTGGCCTCGCTTGTTTTCAGGTGTGTTTCTCCAGTGTAAACTAATCTGTGCATTTTTTTAACCCACCTCCCTCCCCCCACCTTTTAAAAAAATACAATTTCACCGAAGTAGTGTTTTGCGGAAAGGCAATATGCAAATGTGGGCCACTTTTTTTTTTAGCGTGCCCGGGTCGATTTTTACGCTGGGTAAGGCTGTTCCTCCCAAGGGTTATTGGGGCTCCCCTGCAGAAAAAAAGTATCCAAAATGAATGATAAAATAGTGGATTTTTCAAAGCCATTTCCCTAGCTACTGGCTAAAGAGCTTTATATATAATAGGCAGATGAACAAAAATGAAATTTTTGTACTCTAAATTAAAGGCAACCAAGTGCATTTTGTTAGGTTTTTTTTTTAGCTAAAAACATCTCACAATCTTGAGATCACCAAAGTTTCCACTTAGCCGCATTTTGTCTTGAAAGCCCAGTGCATTTTCAAAGTATGTACCCTCTATTTCAGATGCAGAGACCATGACATCTCTGACAGGAGAGCAAAGGGAAATTGTCTACTTCTGGTGGACGCTGACTATGGTAAATGGCCCTCAGTGCATGGTGCAAAAAAGCCATTTCCATTCCAGTTTGGCACAGTGCTTTAGATGAGTCCTGCTTCTTGGCACAAACTGATTTGACTGGTGTGCCTCAGTGTCTGCACCCGGCCTGTGATGTTCTAGTTCACCCTTGCATGATTTTTTTCAGCTTTTGAGAAATTGTGCTTCTCGAGCTGTGGCACAGTTCATGACCTCCCCGTCAGATCTGCCAGAAAAACCTTAGGTTTACTGACCAATGTACTTTTAAAAATGGGATTTAAATAAAATGCGCAGTTTTTCCCAAGTTTTCCAAAGTTCCTTTGGGAATGGAATACAGTCAAACCTGGCACAGGGACGTCAAGAACCAACGCATGAACATGTTAACCAATGCTTTTGGTTCCCAGATCAAGCCTGTGCTGGGACCAAACAACGTACTTGGGCTGTCTGGTTTTGCTATAGGTTTTGACTTTCTAAGTTGCAGACTCTGGGGCAGATTTACAAGCCCCTTGCAATACTTTTACACCGCCGTTGCGTCACTTTTGTGACGCAGCAGGGGCGTAAACCATGTGCCACGTTGCGCCTTATTTACAACATGACACAGCTAGGGAGATGCGTCACGTTGTAAAGCTGTGCGCCACATGAAACCTTCATGTGGGCGTTCCGGCGCAGGGTGGGCGTTCCGTCGCCTGGAACGCCACGTAAAGGTGACTTAGTGAAATCTACAAGATTTCACTCAGTCACTTTTACTGCCATGTTGCATCAAAACCCTGTGCGTGCTTGAAGCAGGCGTAAGGAGTGACGCAGCATGTTCTGGGTAGGCCAGGTTGGGACAGTGCTGGAGTTGCGTCGCGCCCTCGTCACAACTCCAGCACTGAGCCAACCTTACGCCGGCAGATGCAACACGCATCTGTTTATCCATGCGCCAAGATGCGCCGCATTGTAAATGCGGTGCATCTGTGGTGGCGCAGGGTAAACTTACGTCACGCATCTTTCCTGGCGCATCTCTGCTGATTTGCAGGGATGCGCCAGGAAACATAAACCTGCCCTCCGGTGTCCCTAAGAGGGAGATGCTGAGGATTTGAACTCAGGTCATTAAGACCTCCCACACTAAAATACTTTGGCTCTGTAAAACTATGTACATTTTTAGCTGCCAACAATTAATATGTTGCTTGTGAGTTAGAAAGGCGCTCCCCTCTAAAACTAAGACCCCAGGGGATGAGTCAAACTATCCACAAACAGGAGTTAAAAGAGGACATTCTCACGGCCCTGGAGCAGAACCCTCTCTGAGTGCACTCACTTGTGCCACAGACGCTGGTGAACTGTGAAGACTTCTTTTACATCGCACATGGCTCCTCCAGTCTGTTCGAGCAAGAGCTGGAGAGAAGTTTCCACCTAGCTCTGTGCCTTTTGTAAAACGTGTTGTCTTTCCAAACTTGGGATTTATCCAGAGTCCTCCTTTTAAACACACGCTTCAATCTTCAGTCTGTGAAAACTAAGGCCTTCCCATATAAAACCAGTGTTAGTGCATCTGAACAGTAAGATAGCTCAGAGCGCTCAGCACCCACCTGCAGTTCAGACTCAGACATGAACAAAGCATCATTCTGAATGTGATAAGATGAAAAACAAACAGCGAGGGAGTAATAATCCTTATTTCAGAGCTGAAAGGCAATTCAGTTTGTAAGTGTACAAATGGCTGATAAAATATAGAACAGTTAAATGGACTCTGGGGCCTTTTTTTGTTTATTCTGGCTAAGACATATGTAAAGATAGTCACCTGGGAGACGTAAAGATATTCAATCGAGGGGTGTAATAGAGCCCTTCATTACTCTAGTATGTACTTCATTACTAAATTTGTCACTGGAATTCATGCTTCTCCTTTCAACTTTCACAATGAAAGCGCCCAACACATCGCCCTCTCCATCCCTGCCTCTTACCCTTGTTTTACCTCTTTTCTATTTCTCACCTCTCTTTCCATTCTTTATACCCCCTTTCCCATCACCTTTTTTGCCTCTTTTTCCTTCTCTCTCTTCCTCTCCTCCTCTCCAGCTCCCTTCATAATATCTACCCAAAGCACCTGGGTAGACTAAAGCAGTCTGCTTATGCCAAAGTCTGTGCTTCATGAGCAGACAGGTGAATAAAGTGATGCTTTAGAGGATAAAACTTTCTGGTTCAAGAGGGTGAGGATTGTCTGGGAAACAGGCAGGTCTGAAATTCTGTAAAGCAGTACAGCAGCGCACATAAAGAAAACAAAGGGAGAGGCACAGTGTAGGAGATGTGGCCTAACCACTAGAGCTGTCGACTTTGAAACTGGGAAGCTGGCTTCGAGTCCCAGTGTGGGCTCAGCGTCCTGTGATCCTGGGCAAGCCACTCAATCTCCTTGTGATAAAAACAAATAAACATTCTAAGTTTGTGTGTTGTAATCTGGTGCTCATGCAAAGCGCTCTTTGGCTAAATCTGAGCACTATAAAAGAGCAAAGTTTAAGCACGTGCTTAGTTCGGCTCAAAGAGAATCATGTACACACTTTGTTGTGTTCTGTTTTGGTGCCACCTTCTCTAATCCTGTACACCATGGGGCAGGTTTACTACAAAGTAACGCAGCACAGTGCAGCAAGTCATTCTGCTGCGCCGTGCTGAGTTAGTTTGGAAATGTTAATGTTAATGTTAGTATGTATTTGTAAGCGCTCGTACGCCCGGGGGCTTCATGGCGCTATAGAAAGGAACGAAGCGCGTAGATCACAGTAGAGAGTAAGCAGCTCAGCAATGCGCCTGAGAAAAAAGCCAGGTTTTCAGGGAGTGTCTGAAACTGAGGATGTTGTCATTCAGTTTCAGATGAAGGGGAAGAGAGTTCCAGAAGCCAGCTGCAAGATGGTCAAAACAGCTGCCTCCGAGACGTTTCCTCTTGTAGGATGGGACGGTCAAAAGGGATTTATGAATGGACCGGAGATTGCGGGAAGGGATGTATCTCTTAAACATGTCTCTAATAAATAGAGGGCCAGAGTCATGCAGAGATTTGAATAAAATGCACCCAGTTTTGAAAGCCACATGCTGCTCCACAGGCAGCCAGTGTAGCGGTTTCAAGCCAAGTCTAACAGACTGCCTCTTAGGGAGATTCAAGAGGAGTCTAGCTGCCTGATTCTGGACCAGCTGAAGGCGTTTTAGCTCTCCAGTTTGAAGCCCAAAATAAAGGCTGTTGGAGAAATCTAATCTGGACAAAACCAGGGAGATGACAATCTGTGTGAGGGCAGCTGGAGAGAAGAAGCAGGCGATTTTCTTGATTTTCTTCAGCTGGAAGAAGCTAGCTGATACAACTGCTCCTACTTGTTTTTTTAGGGAAAGGTCCTCGCTAATATAAATTCCCAGGCTCTTAACCGAGGAAGACTTGGACGGAGGGACTCCCATACTGGAAGGCCAAAAGCTAGGGTTCCAACTAAGTGCACTCTGTCCAGGCAAGACCAGTTCGGTCTTGCCTGGGTTAAGTTTCAAATGATTGCAGTTCATCCAACTCAAAATGTGGGACATGGTGTTTTGGAATTCAACCACAGAGTCCTTGGTGTTCAAAGGAAAGATGAGCTGCAGATCATCTGCATAGTTGAAAATGGTAACCTTGGCCTTTCTAAGGGAGTACAGAAGGGGACGTATATACAAATTAAAAAGCAGAGGTGATAACGAAGAACCCTGGGGGACTCCGCAGGTGGTAGGTATGGTAGGGGCAGTGAAGGGTCCCAATCTAACAGATTGAGTACGGCCAGTGATAAATGAGCGAATCCAGCTCAGCGCTGGGCCCCTGAGACCTGCCTGCTCGACACGGTCGACCAAGATGGTATAGTCGACCGTGTCGAACGCAGCAGAGAGGTCCAGTAGCACCAGAGCCTGATGGATCCCTTCATCCGCATTCCGCCTCAAAGTATTCTGCACCGAAAGAATAACCGCCTCTGTAGAATGGCATGGGCGGAAGCCAGCCTGGTTAGGTGCAAGATACTCTGATTCTTCCAAAAATTTGGAGATGCTGTTGCAGACATGAGCCTCCAGAAGTTTGGCACAGTAAGGCAGCAAGGATATGGGCCTATAATTTTGCGGGTCTAGCGGGTTGGCTCCTACTTTTTTTATCAGGGGTATAAGAAGAGCTTTTTTAAATGTATCTGGGACTTTACCCTGAGTGAGCGTTCCATTCAGCATAGAAAGTATACCCGCAGGAATGCTGGTTCCCACTTCTTTCAGAATGTGAGGGGGGCATATGTCATCAGGGGAACCTGATTTAACCTTGGCAAGGAGTTTGGATAAAATGGTACTATCAACAGGGGGGAAAAGTTTCAGAGTCGCAGTGTTATAAAAGGTGTCAGCCAAGAGGAGGGGGGGCTGAGTAATGGGGATGCTTTGTTTGATTGTGCAGATTTTATCAACAAAAAATGAGTTTAGAGAATTGCAAAGCTCCTGAGTGGGGACCACCGGGAGAGAAGTTCTATCACTGGCGCTTAAATTCTCCACAATATTAAACAGTTCTTTAGATTTATTGTGGGCATTAAGGATTTTTTTAGAAAAATAATCGGTTTTATGTTTCTGAATGAGTTTTTGGTAATCCTTTCGGGCCTTACAGTAGTTAGCTCTATCTAGTTCAGAGTACGCTGTTCGCCACTTGCGCTCCATTTGACGGACTTCAAGTTTAAAAGTTTTTAAAAAAGGTGTAAACCACCTATGAGCGTCATTGGGGCGAGAGCGGGGAAAAGTGGTGCAGGGAGCGTAAATGTCAGCTGCCTGAAGTAGTCACCTAGAGAAGGCTTCTTCCATTTCTTCAATGTCCTGATCTAAAGGAGGGAGGGAGGATGTTAAGGTGCCGATAAGAGCAGGGATGTCAACATTCTTCCAGATTCTGGTTTTGCCTCCTGTCTGAGACGGAGGCTTCCTACTACTTTCAATAGTCATGGTAAAGTTGATCAAAAAGTGATCTGACCAGATGCAGGGCGTGATGGAATTGATAGCCAAGGGGATGTTCTGAGACCAAATTTGATCGAGGCTATGCCCTTTTGCATGAGTAGGGAGGTGTATCTGTTGGGTGAGATTCATGTCTAAGAGAGTCTCTTTCAGCGCAGCCGCCTGAGTGTCTAACTCGGCAGAGTCCAACCAAAGGTTGAGGTCACCCAACAGCACAATTTTTTTGTAAGAGATCATTAAAGGGGCAAGCTGTTCTGCAATGGATGCCGCAAAAGCGGGCATATTTTGAGGGGGGCGGTATATGAGGATCATAAGTAATGTTCCGCTATTATTATCCATTTTAAAAATCAAATTGTCTGATCCTGTGAGGTCAAGGGACGGTAGAAGAGAGACTTTAAGGGAGTTGCGAATAATCGCAGCGACCCCCCCGCCCCTTTTATCAGCGGGTCTGTCAATATGTAGAATATAATAGTCGGAAGGAACCGCTGCTAAAATGTCAGGCAGGGAGTCTGCACTGAGCCAAGTCTCCGTGAGGAATAAAATACCTGGTTGCTCGGTTTGGAGCAAAAGAAATATGTCCATTTACGAGAATATGTCGCATCTCAGTGCTTCCCCTGCACTGGCGCACAAACTGCAGCCATGCGCAGGCGCAGGCACCCTGGCACCATGGTGCAAGGATGCCTACGTCGTGGGGAGATAGTTTTTGTGCAGGAAAGGCACCTTCCTGCACAAAAACAATCACAAGAGGCTTTTTCCTCTTTCAATGCGTGCTGTAGAATGCAGCACGCATTGAAAGAGGAAAAAACGAGGAGAAATGAAAACATTTCTCCTCGTTGCGCCACCTCTAAGGTGGCGTAGCATTCAGACACAGCTCCAGATTTACGATTCCTCGTAAATCTGGAGCAGTGTCTTGTTCCATGGGTGTTGCATGGGAACACCCACAGCAACACCCATGGAACGCCCCTTCCACACACTGTGCTGCGCATGAAGGGGCCATATTTACAAGGACAGGAAAGTCACGCTGGGTGGCTTTTCCTCCCCTGGTAAATATGGAGGAGCCCCCTGCGCCACCAGTACATCACGAAAAGTGACGTAGTGGTGGCGCAGGGGGCTTTTAAATCTGCCCCTTAGTGTCAGCTGACTCGGACTCACTGTGATTACCTGCCGATCCCTTGGGGGGGTCCTCTGCGGCCAGGACGGCCGCATGCATACAACCCACAGACCCGAGGCCACGCCATGCTGACAGGGCAGGGGACTCCAGCCTCCCAGCAGATTCAAAGGAGGACAGAACTGTGCTGTGTCCAGTGGCGGCTCCTTATCTGGGGCCTCCGGGAGCAGCAGCACCTCCTGCAGCCGCAACTTAATGCCCTTCGCCTGTGCTCAATACTGCCAGTCATTTCACCGAGTACTCTTCATGAAAACACATCTTTCCTGTTTTCATGACCCTTCCCAGGGCTCAGGTCTGGCCCCTGGCATCCTCTCCAGGCTTCTGATGGCAGGAGAAGGAGGAAAGGACTGAGGAAGGATCCACAGAGTGCTGTGTAAAAACACAGCACACTGGAGGTGGATGTCTGGATTGCGCACGTGAGGGGCGTAGTTCAACTGTGATCTACCTAACACAGGTCCAGTGATATAGCAGCTATGCTATGTATGCCTCAGGCAGTAGAGTATATCTTCTCAAATGTGTCCGTCAGGGCGCACATTAGTGCATCGCTGAGGCCTACGATGAGCAGCAGCGGCCCATTGTAAGGGCAGAGGAGCCCCGCACCTCCACCTTTTTCCGACGCATGGAGAGTCTCTGACAGGCTGAGCAAAAGTCAGTCTGATTATACACTCTTCATGTGTTGGTCAGTCAGCCAGGTGCTGTATATGCACTAAGGGGCAGATTTACAAGAAAGTGACACATCTGTAGAGATGCGTCACTTTCCCTGCGCCACCATGCAAAACCTTTGTGTCATCATGGATGTGCTGTATTTAGAATAATGGATTTGCAAAAACAACAGGTGATGGACCGAATGAGGATCAATGTCACACATTCAACCCAGTCAAAAGATCTGGGTCCTAATCCATCGTTTTTTTGCACTCCACACCACCCTGGGTTAGACAATGGCGATATGCAAATCAGCTCTGACCCTGTGCCCCATGGGAACAGTCCAGTCCGAACTACAAAAGCCATGTCCTTCCCAGAACGAAATCAAGCATCCGAGGACCGGACCGGTTTCGAGGTAACACCTCTCATCAGCCCGGCTAGCTTGACTCCAGTGGTGTGGAGTGCCTGGGACCCACGTCTGGGCATCCCCAGTACACTTATAGCGTATTTGCAAAAACAACAGGTGATGGACCGAATGAGGATCAATGTCACACATTCAACCCAGTCAAAAGATCTGGGTCCTCATCCATCGTTTTTTTGCACTCCACACCACCCTGGGTTAGACAATGGCGATATGCAAATCAGCTCTGACCCTGTGCCCCATGGGAACAGTCCAGTCCGAACTACAAAAGCCATGTCCTTCCCAGAACGGAATCAAGCATCCGAGGACTGGACCGGTTTCGAGGTAACACCTCTCATCAGCCCGGCTAGCTTGACTCCAGTGGTGTGGAGTGCCTGGGACCCACGTCTGGGCATTCCCAGTACACTTATAGCGGATTTGCAAAAACAACAGGTGATGGACCGAATGAGGATCAATGTCACACATTCAACCCAGTCAAAAGATCTGGGTCCTAATCCATCATTTTTTTGCACTCCACACCACCCTGGGTTAGACAATGGCGATATGCAAATCAGCTCTGACCCTGTGCCCCATGGGAACAGTCCAGTCCGAACTACAAAAGCCATTTCCTTCCCAGAACGGAATCAAGCATCCGAGGACCGGACCGGTTTCGAGGTAACACCTCTCATCAGCCCGGCTAGCTTGACTCCAGTGGTGTGGAGTGCCTGGGACCCACGTCTGGGCATCCCCAGTACACTTATAGCGGATTTGCAAAAACAACAGGTGATGGACCGAATGAGGATCAATGTCACACATTCAACCCAGTCAAAAGATCTGGGTCCTAATCCATCGTTTTTTTGCACTCCACACCACCCTGGGTTAGACAATGGCGATATGCAAATCAGCTCTGACCCTGTGCCCCATGGGAACAGTCCAGTCCGAACTACAAAAGCCATGTCCTTCCCAGAACGGAATCAAGCATCCGAGAACCGAAGGCTGATTTGCATATCGCCATTGTCTAACCCAGGGTGGTGTGGAGTGCAAAAAAACGATTGATTTGGGCCCAGATCTTTGGACTGGGGTGAATGTGTGACATTGATCCACATTCTGTCCATCACCTGTTTTGTTTGTATTTAGAATAAGGCGCACCATGGCGCAAGGATTGACAGATGCGTCAGAAATTCTGACGCATCTGTAGACGAAAAAGTCACGCATTGCTGGAGTCGTGTTCAAGCACAACGCAACTCCGGCAATGCATGTTGCGACCTATTCCCAATACCCTGCATCACTTCTTACGCCTACTTCAAGCAGGCGTAAGGTTTTGACGCAGTGGCGTCCTAAAAGTCACGCTGTGAAATCTTGTAGATTTCACTACACTACTTTTACGAGGCTTTCCTGTGCGGGGACGCCTACCCTGCATACATTATACCAGACGCAGGTATTATGTCACACAGGGCTTTACAACGTGACGCATCTCCCTTGATGAGTCACGTAGTAAATTTGCCGCATTTTTTACGCTGCCGTTGCATCAACGGCAGCGTAAATGTGATGCAACGGGCTTGTAAATCTGCCCCTAAATGCGAAGGCGTCGGGCTGCCTCGGGTGAAATTTGCCAGGCTGCAGATCAGATTTCACAGTCCAGTGGGCATAAAGTCCCCAGCCCGGAAAACACTTCTGTGAGCCTCCTTCTCATGATGAGGGTAGTGTCACTGACAGACTCAGACCTGGGAGCTTCAATTGTGAGCCCTGAAGTGCTCTGGGTCGGGTGTCCACCACTCGTCACAGGGAGGGGTGGGGTCAACAACTCTCACAGAACTTTAATGGAGGTCTGTGGCGAGATAAGGAAGGTACTTTTGTCATTGGCTGACCTCTCATAAAGTCAGCCAATGAGAGGAGGCAGCAGAATCTTTCTTCCATCCCTTCCTCCAGGAAACAGCAGAGGCTTCCCTCCCACCAGCCAAGATTACTGCTGCCGTCCGGTACGTTTTTGTAATGTTGCAGGAATTCATGCTTGTGTGTGTATATGAATGTTTGTGTACTTGTGTGCATTCTGTGAATGGGTGTGTGCATGTGTGTATGGTGGGTCTGTGTGTGTATGTGCGTGTGTGAACTCGTCCCACCAATGCTGCACATGACAGGCTGCCACTGTTTAGGAGCCTTACAGGATCCCCAGGGCTGCCCCAATTTCCCATAGTTAAATTCAAAGCAGGTTAGGCCCTGGGACAGTGGCCAGGTGGGGCCTTTTTGAACAATTGAGCAAATAGAAAGTTACCTGGCCGCTGGTTTGTGAACCTGATCTTTACTTTAACAGGTACAACAAGCAATCCAGCACTACATTATGCATGGATCTAGTTATTTATTTAACTTTTTTTCTTTTTCACAATGTTTTAAGCCTTATTTAGATCCTTAAAGAAAGTCTCAACACAAGGGTAACATTTTTTACGATACATTAAAAAACATTTAACAAACATATCGACAATGGACCGTGAATTCAAAACGTGTGAATCTTTACATATACATATACAGTGATGCTTTCAAGCACCAATTTCTTTCCACACTGTGCTTCCCAAACACTTGTGAAATCTGTCATTTCATTGAAAGTCAATAAATGAGTTCCTATCAATTCTTCCGTTTCCAAAATGGTTACTTTTTTTGCTAAACCGGACTTTTGCCATCAGACTGTCGAGAGAAGATGGCGTTTAAGACATCTGATCTCCCCATTCCAGCAGCAAGGGGCTGAAGTTTACCTAATGAACCCAGACAGGCTCAAAGTAATCTTCAACAGGAACACTAGAGTTTTTCTCTCGGAAATTAAAGCTGGCGAATACCTGGACGAGCTGAAATCCAAGAAGAACCTCAGGAAAAAAATATTTTTTTTTTCAGTTTCTGTTCCAGCGTCCCAGCATCCCCGGGTTTCATTAGATCTGGGATGTGACTTTGATTGCTCGCTCACGTTTATGTCCCTTCACTCCGTTCCACAGCACCTCTCTACATTTCCCTATCGCTCTCTCGATGTCACTCTAGGCCTAGGGCTTCTAGCTGAACGTACCCGACTTTTTCTTTTCTTAGGCGCAGTCATCAGCCCAGACTCATGTCTGACTACCATCATTCAGGTCATTCCTGATTGCACAGAAGATAAGGGAGGGGGCGGGGGACCACTATCAACTATGACACAGAAGAAAAAAGGGCACTTTTTTACTGTTACACACATATGCTCTCATGTGTTAAATGTTAGGGCAGCGCGCTTTAAGGCACAGGACTTGCACACACCACATTACCTCTTTACACCCAAATGGCCAAGGAGGATTCCCTAAGGCTTGTCTCTGTCTATCAACTCGATCTCTGGGGAGCTTGCCCACTGGCCTACCCCAATTATCCTATGTGGCGACCTCAACATTCACCTGCCCTGTGACTGGAACCCTGGGATCAACTGGGGGTTCACGGGCAGGAAACCTCTTGTCTTCCAAGCACTTTCCAACCTAGCTCAGCTCCACGGTCTTATTGACCTTTGGGCTGTCTGGACCCCACACTGCCCGGTATTTTTTTATTTTCTAATGGTACTAATTCTGCCTTTTTCATGGAGTGCTTTTTGCAGAGACCTGGCGTGGCTGCAGCTTGCAGTATGAGCCCGTTGTAATGGAAACTAGCTGTTCGACAGCCTTTCCCACCCATGTCACTCGATCAGGGCCAGTCCGGGTTGACAGCTCTGGCAGCTCTTAGATTGCAACAACTGTAAAGTGATTTTAAGGTGACATATTGGTGTGGTATATAAATGCCAAAATTGCACAAAGGAAAGAAGGAACATGCAGAAAAATGGGAGGATATTTTCCACAATTATAGGCGGTAGATATCTACAATGAAGACATTGTGGCTTAAAAAATCTGGAGTTTTGAATTGTATGTGTTGGCATCCATTATTATAAAACACCTAAATATTTAAATGTGAAGCGAGGGTGATAATATTGTCTCATTCCTAACATCTGCACAGGTGCGGCTCCTCCGATTAGGCGGAGGAGGGCTGCCCCACTGTTCTCAGAGCAGGGAGAATAAAATGATAACAGTGTCATTATCATAATTTTATTTTTCGTAGGTTCGGGGCTGGCTTAGGGCAGGGTGGGGCTGGTGGCACAGGGAGGAGTGGTTTACACACTCCAAGTACGCATGAGTGTTTGGCCGGCCAGCTTGGACCGGCCAAACAATCATGCACACTTTGCATGTTCCTCACCAGGCTGTAATACACAGCCTGATGAGGAACATGCACAGGCTCCCTGTCCCTGTCGGAACCCCAATTCACGGCACTCAGACCACTCACAATGCTGCGTTGTAGCGTTGTGATTGGCTCCGGGGAGCCTGGGTGCTTCCTGCTTCCGGGATTTGCCGGATAAGGAGACACGACAGTTGTCCCCCCCACGCCAACCCCAGCCCCTCCACCCCCATAAAGTCTTCTCCTATGAATATTATGACAATGGGTCCTGGAAATTGTAGTCTATGTTCACTTCAGTTGATTGAATTAAACTAACACACCTCAAAACACAGATTTTAATCCTTAATTTACGCCGGTGGTATCCCGTGCTCAGCACGTACCTGCTCTGAATTTTCAACGTCATCACTTATGACAGTCTACCCTATTGTGGAGTTGTTTGTCTAATTTGGAGAGTAGCACAATAGTTGTCTAATACTTCAATATAAATTAATAATTACTAATACCTTCCACCCAAACCATTCTTATAGCTTTGTGTGGCCTAGAATTGCCTGAATTGTCACACTTGTAGGAGTGTGATGGTAAGTAGTTGTGTTGGTGCTGTCATTGACAGCACTGTGAGTTGCAATAGGTGGTGCAAGTTGCTCTGGCATCCTGGGAAGGACAATGCCACTTATTTTTTCACAAATTAAGCACTGACTGATTTATATATTAAAAATTTTTTTTAAAGCCTTTACATCCTAGGTGGGGTGGAGTCATCTGATAATTTCACTCAGACATCCCATGATGTAAAATCATCTCTCCTATTTGACATGTGTTGACGCAGAACACTCTTCCTTAAATCCCATCCAAGGGACACACCTAAAACTAGGATTGGGAGCGGTGTAGCCCCGAAATAGACTTTGGTGCTGCCCGACTCGAGCAGTCACTTAGGTTAACTCAATTTAGTTTAGTAGCAAGTGATAAACATTCTGGTAGGAATGACAGACTAAGGATATAGTTCAAAGCTGTACATAAAGAGTTATGGTCAGGTTACAGAGTATGTGCCATTAGGGAATTTAGCGGCAAAGAATCTAAGCCATAAGGACAAAGAACTTCGTACCGTTCTAAGTGAAATACGGCATAGATTCGCCTTTTAAGAGTGGTAAAAGCGGTCTCTTTGCGGAAGGGATTCTCCTCCCCGTAGAAATCTATGTTTACTTTTGTAGGACTTTAGCCAAAGGTAGTCATACATTCGACATGGGTGAGCGTTTCTCAGGACATGAGCCAATAAGGAACAAGCAACAACAAACATTTCACTACAGAATACATTTGAGGATTCTCTCATGATAGCACGACATTGAATGTACGTACATTCTCACAGTTAGTTCATTGGATGCATTGTACGCCCATACCCTGGGGCAGTTGAAGCGTCCTTGGTACACTGCAAAGAGGTCTTTGCGAACAGTTTTCAGTTTATTAGTGTGAATCTTGCAATTCTTTATTTGGAACGAAAGAACGACAACAAAAATATGGCATGTATGACGTTATAACGCATACTTTTACAACACATACCTTTACAACGCATTTTTTACAACGCAACATCCATTACAATGCATTTCATTACAAGGCATGCCATTACAACGATTTTTTATAAACTACCTTTACAACGCATTCCATTACAACGCATACTACCTTTACAACGCATACCATTACAACGCATACCATTTCATTGCATGTATGGTAAGTGTTGGATAGTGTAGGGGTAGAAATTACTATTCTAACTCCAGGGGGTGCAACAGTAGGGTAAGTGTTGGATAGTGTAGGGGTAAAAATTACTAATCTAACTCCAGGGGGTGCCACAGTAGGGTAAGTGTTGGATAGTGTAGGGGTAGAAATTACTATTCTAACTCCAGGGGGTGCAACAGTAGGGTAAGTGTTGGATAGTGTAGGGGTAAAAATTACTATTCTAACTCCAGGGGGTGCCACAGTAGGGTAAGTGTTGGATAGTGTAGGGGTAAAAATTACTATTCTAACTCCAGGGGGGTGCAACAGTAGGGTATGTGTTAGATAGTGTAGGGGTAAAAAATACTATTCTAACTCCAGAGGGTGCAACAGTAGGGTAAGTGTTAGATAGTGTAGGGGTAAAAATTACTATTCTAACTCCAGGGGGTGCAACAGTAGGGTAAGTGTTGGATAGTGTAAGTGTACTATGCGTTGTGATGGTATGCGTTGTAATGGTATGCGTTGTAATGACTGCGTTGTAATGACATGTGTTGTAGTGGTATACGTTGTAGTGTCATGCGTTGTAATGGTTGCGTTGTAACGGTATGCGATGTAATGGATCTTGCGTTGTAAAAGTTTCGTTGTAATGGTAGTGCGTTGTAAAAGTTGCGTTGTAAAGGTTGTTTCCCAAAATATGTGATCAAGAAGAATTACTAGCTTTAAAGTTGTGGCCTATGGTTGAACCATGGCACAGTGGGGGATCTAACTGGCAGGTTTTTGGGATATCAAAGACAAATTACAGTGTGAGGAGTTCATGAATCAGATCGAAACTCTCATCCAAAATCCTTATACCTGCAATTAGGATATGGCACTTTGCCACTTAATGGTTTCCATGCAGGTGGAACAGCGAAAACATCTCACCCATTTGTCCATCTTGCCAAGACAGCTCTGAAAGTCAAGAGCACTTTTTATTTTCCTACCCTAGATACGCAGTGACCAGGAAATCCTGGCTAGTTCCGATTTGCCGCATTTTGACGGTAAGACAAATGAGGCCTGTAGTCGGAATTTTCAGAAGTGAAACAACTGCATGGCTGATCTTTGCTTTATCTAGACACGTGGTGTATGCATGGTGACTTAGATGCCAGAACATGCCATCCCATGGTAAGGAAAAAGTGCAGCCCGTCCGAATGATGCTGAGATATAACTGGATGAGCAGCTCAGGATCTCGAAATTAGTTGCAATTGGGGATAATTTCCACTAAATCTTTAGAGTTTCTTTTTAAATTACTGATTAACTGTCAATTTTGTTATAGAGAACGATTGCATATCGAAACTAGGTTTAATCTGTACTGCAATATGTGTTATTACAACAAAGTCTTTATGATGGATTGCTTTTAGGATATTTTTATTATGGGAATTTTCCCATATAGTAGTGTTCCTCCACCTTTTTAAATTGTGAGCTAATTTGTTCACATGACAAAAATGGTATATATTGTCTTTTTTTTCCTTTGTTTGTGCTTTTATGGTTTTTGTATAAAACTGAATAAAGGGCCTGATTACGATGGGGCAGTGAACCTGCCACTGGTAGGCTGCCTGTGGCGGATTGACCGCCATCATAAGGCCTTTTTTTCACTCGCCTGATCAGGATGGGGGTGGTGTGCTGGCAGGCGGAAAGCCCGTCCGCCACGGGTCCGGCAGAGGCAATCGTTACGATTGCCTGTCGGATCCACCCCGCATTCACTAAACCAGATGTTGATGCTGCATCCCTGCCAGCCTGCCTATGGTGGGTCAACCTCCATTGAAGGCTGGCAGGGATGTACTTTGGCGGCCCGTTGCGGGACCCCTAGGGCAGGGGCATGTGGAATTTGCACTTGGGGGGCCCCTATGGAGCCCCCTACAGTTACATGCACTAAGTGGCAGGCACTGCGTGGTGCCACAACATGCTTTTTTACCATTGCGGCGGATGCTGCAGCCAGCAGCACCCGTCGCAATGGTAAACATGCACAATGCGACCACCCCTGTGGCTGGCGGTCGCATTGTGATGCCATTTGTGGGACTGCCTCTATATAGGCGGCCAGTCCCAATCCCCGGGCCGTCCGCCATCGTAATCAGGCCCAAAGTCTATTACTACTTCTACGTGATCTTGGTGACGTCGGTACAAGGCGGAGGACATTGTAAAAACAACCTATGTTAGCGTAAGCCCCATTCTGCGATGCATTTCCAGTGGTAGGAGACCAGCACCGACGCACATGACAGGCTCTTCCTGATTCCATCACAGGCCCATCCACCTCTGCAAATAAACACATTTCATTGGCAGTCTCACCTGAGCGAGCAAAGCACTTAATGAATATTGAGTCTGAATTACCTCCTGTCTGTCCCCTGTGGCGTGCCAGGCACGTTGGCAGACAAGTGTGGGCGCTTCTGCTGACGTGGTGCATCCTGGTCTGAGCGCGTGCACGCTCTGTGTAAGCAAGGGAAGACGTAAGCATACATACTAACCCTACAGATTTAGGAGGTAGCATATATGTTTTCAGCAAAACTGCAGCCTCTAGACTCCTCAGTCATTCTACTGCTGACGGTGTAGCAGCAGGTTCCACCACTAAGGAGGTGAAAGCCAGCTCCCCGGCAGCAGGAGGACCAGCAAATCCCTGAAGCTTTGCAGCGTTCTGAAGTGCGTGCCTCGCAGCGCCTGCTGCTGGATATACTGAGGTCCAGGTTTACATAGGAGCCACTCAACGCAGGGCTGCACGTAAAGTTGTTGCGCTGTGTGGCGTGAATGGGAGAGAGCAGAACAGTGCGACATCTCCCTGTGCTGGCACGCTTTTGGCTGCCTGTGACAATGCAGACACTCTTGGGCCACAGTGCACGGGTGTCTGCATTACAGGAAGTGTCGTTTTGTGCAGGAAGAAATCCCTTCCAGTACACAAACCATCCTTTAAGGCATTTCCCACTTTTTATGTGTGCTGTGCGCTGCAGCACACATGAAAGATGGCAAAACCGGGAGGAATAATACTATTTCTTCCCATAGCACGTGCCTTGAGGAGGCACAGAATTTTGGTGCCAATCCCTGGCTATACGTTTTTGTAAATTTGCATCAAACCCCATGGGTGGTTGTATGGGAACGCCCATGCACCATCCATGAAACGCTGCTATTGATGCAAAGTAACAAGAGGCAGTACATTTTCAGGTTTGCGTTACTTTTGGTAACATTCTAACACAAATCATAATTTGCAATGGATTGTAAATCCCACCCCAGCACTTTGCGTTGGGTTTGTAGCGCGCCTCCGGGATTACTACTGGACCTCTCAGCACTAGGTAATCAATGACTGGGTCTGTGCCTCGATGGAGGACCCTGCTGTATATCCGGATAGATGCTCATGGCTGAGGCCTCTTGGAGGCACTTCTCCCATAATGGAGCAGGCAGGGCGGGTCTATTGGCACTGGCGAAGGCGGTTGAGGTGGCATGGGACAGGGCTATGGTGCATGGGGGCTGGAAGGGGAGAGGGTTCAAGGTTACCCCACTTTGAGAAGGCAGCACGTTGCACAAATTTGGGGAAAAGCAGGGCTTCAACCAGTGTGACTTGGAAGGCCGTGATTGGGACTGGGCGGCTGCATCCCTGTGAGGTGGACATCAGGGCTCGGTCATAGAATAAATATTGCTAGCTATAGCCTCCAAAAGTTGGGGAATATCCCCAGAACAGACTGCGTATGATGTGGGGTCTCCACACGGTCATTCTTCCACAACTTCTGGGCACTTCATACTCCAGGGAGTCCAGGGGGATATTGACCTACCCAGCAGGAAATTGGTGTTCTGCTACTTGGGCCTTGTGGTGTGAAGATGGCTAGAGCACAGGTTTGGGGGTATGACCACTGCCCATCTATGCCCAGTGGAATGCAGGGATGGATATGCTCATGGGAGCTGAAAAAGTGGTGCACTCAGCCGGAGGAAGTCCTCTGGAACTTGATAACATTTGGGCCACAGAAGGTCGCACTATGGCCTGGGATCGGATGGCCCTCCGCTGTCTAAGGTGGAGGACCCAAATACAGAGCCGCCACTCAGGAAGCCTGGGATTGAGTGCTAACATGGCACCTCTGCCCCATTCCTTTGGACTATAGAAATTTACCAGGATACCTCACCGTCCTGTATAGCCCAGTCTGATGTAATGCCTTCTATGTGTACACATTGGCATCAAGTAATGCAAACTCAACACAAAGTGTTTCTAAATGTGGGCCCAAGTGTCTGTAATCCACTGCAGAGGTGTGCTTACCTGGGTTTTCAACAATGCAATACTTTTCTCTGATCCCAGTCCCACAGCATGTACTAATATCTCCTGTGAGGTATTCTTTGTGGATCACTGAAATAATATCGAGGGACAAAATATCGACTTGCCAAAATATCGTGGACAAAATATCGACAGTCAAAATATCGAGTTTGTATCTACAAACAGGTAAGTACAAAAATATCGAGTACAAAATATCGTTAACAATAATATAGATGTAAAAAATATCGACTTTATTAAAAACAGTGTTAAATTAAATTAATATTAAATTTTAATTACTAAAATATACTTAAAACGACTTAAATTAAATTATAATAATTAAATAATAAATGAAAATAATAAAAATAATTTTTTACAATCTTATTTGTTGACCCTGAACCCTAAAAATACCCCTTTACCCAAAAACCCAAAACTGACCCTGAACCCTAAAAATACCCCTTTACCCAAAAACCCAAAACTGACCCTGAACCCTAAAAATACCCCTTTACCCAAAAACTGAAAACTGACCCTGAACCCTAAAAATGCCCCTTTACCCAAAAACTGAAAACTGACCCTGAACCCTAAAAAAAACCCTTTACCCATGAACTGAAAACTGACCCTGAACCCTAAAAATACCCCTTTACCCATGAACTGAAAACTGACCCTGAACCCTAAAAATACCCCTTTACCCATGAACTGAAAACTGACCCTGAACCCTAAAAATACCCCTTTACCCATGAACTGAAAACTGACCCTGAACCCTAAAAATACCCCTTTACCCTAAAACTGAAAACTGACCCTGAACCCTAAAAATGCCCCTTTACCCAAAAACTGAAAACTGACCCTGAACCCTAAAAATGCTCCTTTACCCAAAATGTATCAATATTATTTAATTACCAATTAATTATTAATTAACAATAACACTAAAGTAAATATATTAGAACATTAGCTGTAATTATTTTAATAATTAATATTATTTTTTCCAAATTAATTACTTAAAAATAACACAAAATTATATATATTAAAAATGTACTCTAATTAATGTAATTAACTAATTACAATTAATTAATTAACAATTATTTACTAATACAAAATATGTTCAAAATTATCTTAATTAATTAACTAATTAATATTAATTAATTTTCAATTAATTATTAATTAAAATTATTAACAAACATATATTAATTAATTATTATTAAATTACTTCCCACCCTATTCCCCTATAAACCCACAACCCGCTACAGAATTACATTACGCAATTATTATAAAAACAAAATTCATTTAATAAAATATTTTATAACATTAATACACACTATTCACACATATTATTACATAAAAATACACTATAAAATATTATATATTATTAAAAAATCGATATTTTTGCTATCTATATTTTATACAGTCGATATTACTTCACTTACCTGAAAAACGATATTTTTGTAGTCGATATTATGTCCAGTCGATATTTTGTCCAGTCTATATTTAAAACTCGATATTATGTCCAGTCGATATTTTGGAGTCGATATTTTGTCTCTATACCATTCTTTGTGCCTAAAGTCAAGTGATGTCGTTTTTATTGGTGTCATCATTACGCTTATTGGTGCTTTTAAAATTGGAAAAGTCCACTTTTGCTCAAGTAAGAAAGACTGTGATGAAAACAAGTTCATGATCAGCCAATGTTCATTTCCCGTTTCTGACTTGATTTGTTAGGTAGGAGAAGGGCTAGGGAGCGGATTCTGTTTTGCAAAGTTTGCCTGTGTGATGTTAGTTTGCATCTGCAAAGCTCAAGGTAACCCGCTTTCAGGTCCTGGTGGTGCCGGGAGCTCTCTCTCCTCAGCATCCTGCATCCTGCATCATTCCTGCCATGCACAGCTCCAGGTAACCCCCTTTCAGGTCCTGCTGGTGCTGGGAGCTCCCTCTCATCAGCACCTGCATCATTCCTACCACGTGCAGCTCCAGGTAAACCCCTGCAGGTCCTGGTGGTGCCGGGAGCTCTCCCTCTCATCAGCATCCTGCATCATTCCTGCCATGAGCAGCTCCAGGTAAGCCCCCTGCAGGTCCTGGTGGTGCCGGGAGCTCCCTCTCCTCAGCACCTGCATCATTCCTGCCATGAGCAGCTCCAGGTAAACCCCTGCAGGTCCTGGAGGTGCCGGGAGCTCCCCCTCTCATCCGCATCCTGCATAACTCCTGCCACGTGCAGCTCCAGGTAAACCCCTGCAGGTCCTGGTGGTGCTGGGAGCTCCCTCTCATCAGCACCTGCATCATTCCTGCCATGAGCAGCTCCAGGTAAACCCTGTGCAGGTCCTGGTGGTGCCGGGAGTTCTCCCTCTCATCAGCATCCTGCATCATTCCTGCCATGTGTAGCTCCAGGTAAACCTCATGCAGGTCCTGGTGGTGCCGGGAGCTCCCTCTCATCAGCATCCTGCATCATTCCTGCCATGAGCAGCTCAAGGTAAACCCAGTGCAGGTCCTGGTGGTGCCGGGAGTTCTCCCTCTCATCAGCATCCTGCATCATTCCTGCCATGTGTAGCTCCAGGTAAACCTCATGCAGGTCCTGGTGGTGCCGGGAGCTCCCTCTCATCAGCATCCTGCATCATTCCTACCATGTGCAGCTCCAGGTAAAGCCCCTGCAGGTCCTGATGCTGCCGGGAGCTCCCTCTCATCAGCATCCTGCATCATTCCTGCCATGAGCAGCTCCAGGTAAACCTCATGCAGGTCCTGGTGGTGCCGGGAGCTCCCTCTCATCAGCATCCTGCATCATTCCTGCCATGTGTAGCTCCAGGTAAACCTCATGCAGGTCCTGGTGGTGCCGGGAGCTCCCTCTCATCAGCATCCTGCATCATTCCTACCATGTGCAGCTCCAGGTAAAGCCCCTGCAGGTCCTGATGCTGCCGGGAGCTCCCTCTCATCAGCATCCTGCATCATTCCTGCCATGAGCAGCTCCAGGTAAACCTCATGCAGGAAATATTCCGCATCAATCAGAACAGTCCTTCATTAATGATTAGCGATCTCTCCCCCAATTCTCAACGCGTTTCGACGAGCCAGATAGATATAGCCGTCTTCTTCAGGAAATTATTAGCTGTCTTCCCCAGAGATACTATAATTTATAAAAGAGAAACATGTCTCATCACCAACTTCAAAGTTTATCAATAAAAATTATACACAAGGGTAAAATCCATATGCTATTCAGATTTTGCGCCACTGCTCAAAACAATACAACAGCTATCAAAGACATTAACATAGAAAACATTACAAAGACATTTAAGAAGTCATGACAAATACAAAAATATTTAAAAAGTCACAGTTATTTCCAGTTCATTAGACTTTGGATAATAACCACACGTAGCCACTACATGGCATATTTTACAATCTGCATTTGTATTTAATAGGTTACAGCACAAGAACATTATTACATTGTGCGTTTATCTCAGTCATCGGTACTTTATATTTCCACATCGGGCTAAAAAAGTTTTTTTCTTCAAGATGGTGATTGTGATTCCAACGTGGTCTAAGTTGTTTATGTCAGAAGGGTTTAATATCCCTTAACAGTCCCTGGCTATACCACAGACATATCCCACTATAAAACGGGTACTAACCTTTTTAGGGAATTTTCTGGTTTCGAAAGGTGCAAATATCGCCTGCTGATTGGCGGCAAAGAAACGTCTATTCTGTGCCGTCTGAAAAAAATGTGTAGAAATATACTTCTTAGTGGCCCTCACTTTATCGGAATTAAATTGTGCGTTTATGTTAAAACAAATAATAAACCAAACCTCTCGCTATCTTAGCCAATCTAAATCTACTATGGCCAAGAGGTAGTGAGGCCAACGGAGATGATTATTGACCCGAACAAGTCTCAATAAGTAAGGGGGTACAGAAAGTGAATACTCACTTAAAATTTATGTAATGTATTCCGCTCAGATGGCGCAAACATTCCTTACAGCTTCAATCAACGGACGGTTGTTCACAATATCCTAAAAATAGGCAAGTGTGTCACTATCCGTGTTGCTTTGAACACAGCATTTAAAAAGGTGAAATAAATATTCACTTACTAATAACATTTGGAAATCATGTATTCACGCGGTGCTGTAAAAAGTCGATAAAAACGTCCCAATTTGGACACACTGGGAAAAGAGTTAAATGGGATATATTAAGTTCCCATATTACATACATCTGGTAAGATAAATTTTAAATTTTAAAACTATACCCGGCTAATACTCACATAGTGTAATTTTTGCCAATTCCAAAATAAAATGGGGCTGTCTAAGTCTTCCCATTCAATGGTGGCCGGTGCTCCTAAAGAAAATACAGAGCGTAGGCACATGTCAGTAGGCACATGTCATTATCGGGCTAACAATTCCCAAACCACTATTCTAAGAGAGATGCCCCCTTTGCGAATAATCACGTACCTCAATAACGGAACAGGTAAGCTTCCCGCGTGACTTCTCTGTGGAATAATATCCGACTAGAGAAAATACGCTGTTTAAATATAGTCTCCCGGCGTCTCAATGCGGAAGTAACAATGCGACCGCCCAAGAGGCATGAACATAGAAAGGAGCCTTGCGTGAGCTGAGAACCTTGCTGTTGGATTACTAGCAACATTACACGAAGGCAGATTAAATAATAAATAGTTGTTCTCGATGGTTTAATTTATTGCGTAAATAATCCTTTCTCGTTTCTTATTATAGTGGTTAGCGCAAGAAAACTCTACAAAGGATCGAGTTTTTCTAGTTAGATCACGCATGCGCATAGATGCGTCTAATAACCAAAGAGGTTCAACAATCACTATTATTGCAAACCTCTCCTTGAAATATCCAGCCCTATTTTAGTTGACGCATTAACCAAGTTACTTACGTACCAAAGTTGGCTCAAGACAGGAAAACCTGTCTCAAAGTGAACTCACCAGCTAATTAAGGGAACTGATAAGAACACGAAAAATGTTGCAGTTATCTCTCTATTAGTTATTTTAAAAAAAAAATTGCAGAAATACCGTTCCCTCATTTATCAATCAATCTATCATCTATATATATTTTTTCATCAGCAGTGCTTATAAGGCCAATCTATAAATCGCTGTAAGGGGTCCCTAGAACTATCTTATAGTTATCAGATTCCTAATTCCAAGCATCAATTAGAAAGTATATAGACAGGGTTCTACCTAAATCCGAATTGATTATATGAGTGCCTGTAATATAATAACTAAGAGACAGTACTGGTTATGATATATCCATCTCATATTCTATCACCCAATCAACCTGTCCCATTCTTCCCGCGAATTTAGTCCATTTCTTACCGTATCAAAGTAGGAAATGTACCATTGTTCTCTCTGTTTGCGTTTGTTTGTCATATTCCCACCTCTCTTGCCTATTTTTACTCTTTCCAAGATAAACCACTTAAAATCACATTCACCATGGTTTCTCTCTAAGAAATGTGAAACAATAGGGGCGGTAATCTTTTTGGTCCTGATAGCAGATCTGTGTTCTTGCAATCTCACCCTTGCTTCTCTGCCTGTTTCGCCAACATAAAAAAGCCCACAAGGACACTTTAGTATGTAAATTATGTTTTTGCTTTTGCAATTATTGTGAGTTTTGCATCGTATGGTTTTCCTATTGCATGTGATTTCAGTGGCCGTCATGCACTGATCACAGATATTGCAGCTCCCACACCTAGAGGTACCAACAACTGTGGTGTTGTCCAGAGTTCTTTGGTTTTCTCTTCCTTCCTCTTTATAGGTATGGACTAAAAGATCTCGCAGATTTTTATTCTTCTTAAAAGCAAACAGCGGTTTTTCCAATGATGTGTCTTCCTCATGGTTAAGAATGTGCCAATGTTTATTGACTACATTTTTAATCTGATTGCTAATGTGGGAGAATTTTGTAGCAAAAACTATTCTATTTGAGGGGCTCTTCTGGATGTCAGCTTTATTGATTAAGGCTTCTCGATCATAAAATCTAGCCCTCTTCTTTCCTGAAGAAGACGGCTATATCTATCTGGCTCGTCGAAACGCGTTGAGAATTGGGGGAGAGATCGCTAATCATTAATGAAGGACTGTTCTGATTGATGCGGAATATTACCTTTTTGTGTTCCTCCTTCCCATTTACTTTAGGAACTTGTGTGATGAACTGTTAAGAGTAATTGTTCCTTATATTGACTGTTTTCCCTTGACTGTGATTAGTATATTTTTAATGTGTTTTTTAACTTAATTTTTTAATAAACTTGTGCACTTGATAATTGATTTGCTGTTTCAGAATTTTGATCACTACTGCTTTGGTTTTATGTTTGCTTGTTTTATGTGTTATATGTTTGATGTTATGCTATTTTGATTATTGTGGCCAGAGGGAATCTCTTTTTTGACATAGTCAACAGTTGGTACCCCATCCCTTTGGTATAGGGTCCCTCTCTCTTTTATTAGAGATCTAGTGCACAGTCCCTGGTGGATTGGAGAGCTATTGAGTCTATAAGACTCTATTACTGTACATTGTTACTAGTGTGATGGATCAAATTAAGACCTTTGGGTTTAGCGATGACCAGTTACACCGAATCATGAGTACAAAAAGAGGCAATAAAATCACCTTAGTATCAGGCAAAGGTGAGAACTGGGGTAAATTACTAAACCTAAAAAAGAAATTAATCCGCACTGAGGCACACGCGGATTTTCTAGCCGAATATGTAAAGTCAGGCATTATACCGATCGGCTTACAGGTTCGTAACGAACCGGGTCTTTTTACAGATAACAAGAAGTTTCTAGAAACATGGACACTGATCTCTAACAGGTGTAGTAGAGATTGGATGCTCCTTATTATAGAAACTGCTCAAGGACTCATTATACTGGAGCAGGAAGAAATAGAGAAATTAGAAACAGAGCTAAAAGGATGTCCTGCGCTGGAAGACGCGAAAAAGAAGTTAGCTGACATTAACAGAGATGTTGAGGGATATAGTGAATATCTGATTAATAAAAAAACAAACAAACTGAAGAAGGATATCGAACGGTTCTCTGTCGAGAATGTTTATCCCTTTCTTAAGGAAAACTATTACCAAAATAAGAACGATGGAAACTGGGATAGACCATATATTTATCAAACTTACTCTAGAGGTGGCAACAGACGTGTCACATTTTCGGAAACCTCAGGTTCTGGCAGTGAGGAAGAGGATTGCAATACAAATGAATCCGGTAGAAATGTCCGAGAACAGGAAGATTTTTTAGAATCCCGCCCAAGGAGAACCCAGCGATTCAATGGGAACCGGGGGCGAGGACAGTTCAATGGGAACCAAGGACAGGAACGAGGACAATTCAACCGGGGCAATCCCCAATACAACCGTGTACCTCAACAGCAGGAATACATGAGCACACGGAACAAACAGTACTGGAGACCAGCAAACTACCAGTGATAAATTTATCCAACCGAGAACTGAGTAACATAGAACTCAATATTTTAAGCAAGGGCTTTAGCTTTGTCCCCACAACCACCATAGACAGATTCCAATTAGAGAAAGACCTGAAGGCTTTTTTTAGAAAGATAAGACTGAAGCGCTTTTTTGAGAACAGAGAGGGTAGAGTCAGTGATAACATAACAGGATTCAAACCAAAATCTACCTTTACACCAACTGTTGGCATGGTAGGAAAGAACATTGAGGCCTTTGAGATAGCGGTAGAGAGTGGAGTTTTCAAAATCCTAGATAAGGAAAAGAAAGTACCTTCATATAACATCTCCAAAGCGGAGAAGGAGGCACTAGAAAATCTTAAGAATGACAACTCAATAACGGTGAAACCTGCCGATAAAGGAGGTGGAGTTGTTATTTTTGACACCTTAGATTATGAAAAAAGAATCAGGATGATGCTCGAAGTAAAGGAACATTATGCTCCAACGAATGCTTCTTGCCTACTAGGGATTTCTAGGGAATGCTTACAATTATTAACTAACGCTAGAGATGACGGCCATATCAGCGAAGAGGAATTCAAATTTCTTAACAATACTGAACCTAAAACCCCAGCTATATATGGCCTACCAAAGGTTCATAAACACAGATCGGATCCGCCTATGCGGCCCATCGTTAGTAGTATAAACTCACTGCTTGAACCCATCAGTAAATATGTGGATCACTTCCTTAGGCCACTAGTGTGCGGACTGAGATCTTATGTGAGAGATTCCGCACATATCATATCCCTGGTAGAGGGACTGCCCTTCTGTGAAGAGACTCAGTGTCTGGTGACTCTAGACATTGAGTCTCTTTATACTAACATCCCCCAATATGACACAATTGAAGTCATTGACGAACTTTTGTCTAACCAGGACTTAAATGGGGCTAGCAAGGAATTCCTAGTGGATTGTGTGCGTCTGATTTTAACCAACAATGTGTTTCTGTTCAAAAATGAATATTTTAAACAACTGAAGGGGACCAGCATGGGGGCCACATGTGCCCCTAGTCTGGCCTGTCTTTATGTTGGCCAGTTTGAAAGCAAGCACATTTATAACGAAATGGCACCTTTTTTCGAGAATGTAGCGGGCTGGTACCGCTACATCGACGATATCTTTTTTATTTGGGAAGGAACTACTGCCGTTTTGGAAGAATTCCTTCAGTGGATCAACCTGGGTGACCCAAATCTGAGGTTCACTTCTACCTATAGTACTGTTAAAATTGATTTTTTGGATATCTCCATCAAGAATGTGGATGGAGTGTTGGCGGTTGAGCTGTTTACCAAGCCTATGGCGAAAAACACGCTCCTCCACTACTCCAGCTTCCACCCTAAATCACAGAGGGAAAGCATCCCCTTTAGTCAATTCCTCCGGCTCAGGAGGAATTGCTCAGATGTTAATGATTATTACAAGCATGCAGCAGCCCTAAAGAAAAAGTTTCGTGATCGAGGCTATCCAAAAAAACTTTTGTCCAGTTCCTTGAAGAGGGCTAGATTTTATGATCGAGAAGCCTTAATCAATAAAGCTGACATCCAGAAGAGCCCCTCAAATAGAATAGTTTTTGCTACAAAATTCTCCCACATTAGCAATCAGATTAAAAATGTAGTCAATAAACATTGGCACATTCTTAACCATGAGGAAGACACATCATTGGAAAAACCGCTGTTTGCTTTTAAGAAGAATAAAAATCTGCGAGATCTTTTAGTCCATACCTATAAAGAGGAAGGAAGAGAAAACCAAAGAACTCTGGACAACACCACAGTTGTTGGTACCTCTAGGTGTGGGAGCTGCAATATCTGTGATCAGTGCATGACGGCCACTGAAATCACATGCAATAGGAAAACCATACGATGAAAAACTCACAATAATTGCAAAAGCAAAAACATAATTTACATACTAAAGTGTCCTTGTGGGCTTTTTTATGTTGGCGAAACAGGCAGAGAAGCAAGGGTGAGATTGCAAGAACACAGATCTGCTATCAGGACCAAAAAGATTACCGCCCCTATTGTTTCACATTTCTTAGAGAGAAACCATGGTGAATGTGATTTTAAGTGGTTTATCTTGGAAAGAGTAAAAATAGGCAAGAGAGGTGGGAATATGACAAACAAACGCAAACAGAGAGAACAATGGTACATTTCCTACTTTGATACGGTAAGAAATGGACTAAATTCGCGGGAAGAATGGGACAGGTTGATTGGGTGATAGAATATGAGATGGATATATCATAACCAGTACTGTCTCTTAGTTATTATATTACAGGCACTCATATAATCAATTCGGATTTAGGTAGAACCCTGTCTATATACTTTCTAATTGATGCTTGGAATTAGGAATCTGATAACTATAAGATAGTTCTAGGGACCCCTTACAGCGATTTATAGATTGGCCTTATAAGCACTGCTGATGAAAAAATATATATAGATGATAGATTGATTGATAAATGAGGGAACGGTATTTCTGCAATTTTTTTTTTTAAAATAACTAATAGAGAGATAACTGCAACATTTTTCGTGTTCTTATCAGTTCCCTTAATTAGCTGGTGAGTTCACTTTGAGGCAGGTTTTCCTGTCTTGAGCCAACTTTGGTACGTAAGTAACTTGGTTAATGCGTCAACTAAAATAGGGCTGGATATTTCAAGGAGAGGTTTGCAATAATAGTGATTGTTGAACCTCTTTGGTTATTAGACGCATCTATGCGCATGCGTGATCTAACTAGAAAAACTCGATCCTTTGTAGAGTTTTCTTGCGCTAACCACTATAATAAGAAACGAGAAAGGATTATTTACGCAATAAATTAAACCATCGAGAACAACTATTTGTTATTTAATCTGCCTTCGTGTAATGTTGCTAGTAATCCAACAGCAAGGTTCTCAGCTCACGCAAGGCTCCTTTCTATGTTCATGCCTCTTGGGCGGTCGCATTGTTACTTCCGCATTGAGACGCCGGGAGACTATATTTAAACAGCGTATTTTCTCTAGTCGGATATTATTCCACAGAGAAGTCACGCGGGAAGCTTACCTGTTCCGTTATTGAGGTACGTGATTATTCGCAAAGGGGGCATCTCTCTTAGAATAGTGGTTTGGGAATTGTTAGCCCGATAATGACATGTGCCTACTGACATGTGCCTACGCTCTGTATTTTCTTTAGGAGCACCGGCCACCATTGAATGGGAAGACTTAGACAGCCCCATTTTATTTTGGAATTGGCAAAAATTACACTATGTGAGTATTAGCCGGGTATAGTTTTAAAATTTAAAATTTATCTTACCAGATGTATGTAATATGGGAACTTAATATATCCCATTTAACTCTTTTCCCAGTGTGTCCAAATTGGGACGTTTTTATCGACTTTTTACAGCACCGCGTGAATACATGATTTCCAAATGTTATTAGTAAGTGAATATTTATTTCACCTTTTTAAATGCTGTGTTCAAAGCAACACGGATAGTGACACACTTGCCTATTTTTAGGATATTGTGAACAACCGTCCGTTGATTGAAGCTGTAAGGAATGTTTGCGCCATCTGAGCGGAATACATTACATAAATTTTAAGTGAGTATTCACTTTCTGTACCCCCTTACTTATTGAGACTTGTTCGGGTCAATAATCATCTCCGTTGGCCTCACTACCTCTTGGCCATAGTAGATTTAGATTGGCTAAGATAGCGAGAGGTTTGGTTTATTATTTGTTTTAACATAAACGCACAATTTAATTCCGATAAAGTGAGGGCCACTAAGAAGTATATTTCTACACATTTTTTTCAGACGGCACAGAATAGACGTTTCTTTGCCGCCAATCAGCAGGCGATATTTGCACCTTTCGAAACCAGAAAATTCCCTAAAAAGGTTAGTACCCGTTTTATAGTGGGATATGTCTGTGGTATAGCCAGGGACTGTTAAGGGATATTAAACCCTTCTGACATAAACAACTTAGACCACGTTGGAATCACAATCACCATCTTGAAGAAAAAAACTTTTTTAGCCCGATGTGGAAATATAAAGTACCGATGACTGAGATAAACGCACAATGTAATAATGTTCTTGTGCTGTAACCTATTAAATACAAATGCAGATTGTAAAATATGCCATGTAGTGGCTACGTGTGGTTATTATCCAAAGTCTAATGAACTGGAAATAACTGTGACTTTTTAAATATTTTTGTATTTGTCATGACTTCTTAAATGTCTTTGTAATGTTTTCTATGTTAATGTCTTTGATAGCTGTTGTATTGTTTTGAGCAGTGGCGCAAAATCTGAATAGCATATGGATTTTACCCTTGTGTATAATTTTTATTGATAAACTTTGAAGTTGGTGATGAGACATGTTTCTCTTTTATAAATTATAGTATCTCTGGGGAAGACAGCTAATAATTTCCTGAAGAAGACGGCTATATCTATCTGGCTCGTCGAAACGCGTTGAGAATTGGGGGAGAGATCGCTAATCATTAATGAAGGACTGTTCTGATTGATGCGGAATATTACCTTTTTGTGTTCCTCCTTCCCATTTACTTTAGGAACTTGTGTGATGAACTGTTAAGAGTAATTGTTCCTTATATTGACTGTTTTCCCTTGACTGTGATTAGTATATTTTTAATGTGTTTTTTAACTTAATTTTTTAATAAACTTGTGCACTTGATAATTGATTTGCTGTTTCAGAATTTTGATCACTACTGCTTTGGTTTTATGTTTGCTTGTTTTATGTGTTATATGTTTGATGTTATGCTATTTTGATTATTGTGGCCAGAGGGAATCTCTTTTTTGACATAGTCAACAGTTGGTACCCCATCCCTTTGGTATAGGGTCCCTCTCTCTTTTATTAGAAACCTCATGCAGGTCCTGATGGTGCCGGGAGCTCCCTCTCATCAGCATCCTGCATCATTCCTGCCATGTGTAGCTCCAGGTAAACCTCATGCAGGTCCTGGTGGTGCCGGGAGCTCCCTCTCATCAGCATCCTGCATCATTCCTGCCATGAGCAGCTCCAGGTAAACCTCATGCAGGTCCTGGTGGTGCCGGGAGCTCTCTCTCTCTCAGCATCCTGCATCATTCCTGCCATGAGCAGCTCCCGTAAACCCCGTGCAGGTCCTGCTGGTGCCGGGAGCTCCCTCTCATCAGCATCCTGCATCATTCCTACCATGTGCAGCTCCAGGTAAAGCCCCTGCAGGTCCTGATGCTGCCGGGAGCTCCCTCTCATCAGCATCCTGCCTCATTCCTGCCATGTGTAGCTCCAGGTAAACCCCTGCAGGTCCTGGTGGTGCCGGGAGCTCCCTCTCCTCAGCATCCTGCATCATTCCTGCCATGTGTAGCTCCAGGTAAACCCCTGGCAGGTCCTGATGGTGCCCGGAGCTCCCTCTGATCAGCATCCTGCATCATTCCTGCCATGTGTAGCTCCAGGTAAACCCCTGGCAGGTCCTGATGGTGCCCGGAGCTCCCTCTCATCAGCATCCTGCATCATTCCTGCCATGAGCAGCTCAAGGTAAACCCAGTGCAGGTCCTGGTGGTGCTGGGAGCTCCCTCTCATCAGCATCCTGCATCATTCCTGCCATGTGTAGCTCCAGGTAAACCCCTGGCAGGTCCTGATGGTGCCCGGAGCTCCCTCTCATCAGCATCCTGCATCATTCCTGCCATGAGCAGCTCCAGGTAAACCCCGTGCAGGTCCTGCTGGTGCCGGGAGCTCCCTCTCATCAGCATCCTGCATCATTCCTGCCATGAGCAGCTCCAGGTAAACCCCGTGCAGGTCCTGGTGGTGCTGGGAGCTCCCTCTCATCAGCATCCTGCATCATTCCTGCCATGTGTAGCTCCAGGTAAACCTCATGCAGGTCCTGGTGGTGCCGGGAGCTCCCTCTCATCAGCATCCTGCATCATTCCTACCATGAGCAGCTCCAGGTAAACCCCGTGCAGGTCCTGGTGGTGCTGGGAGCTCCCTCTCATCAGCATCCTGCATCATTCCTGCCATGTGTAGCTCCAGGTAAACCTCATGCAGGTCCTGGTGGTGCCGGGAGCTCCCTCTCATCAGCATCCTGCATCATTCCTGCCATGTGTAGCTCCAGGTAAACCCCTGCAGGTCCTGATGGTGCCTGGAGCTCCCTCTCATCAGCATCCTGCATCATTCCTACCATGAGCAGCTCCAGGTAAACCCCTGCAGGTCCTGATGGTGCCGGGAGCTCCCTCTCATCAGCATCCTGCATCATTCCTGCCATGTGTAGCTCCAGGTAAACCCCGTGCAGGTCCTGGTGGTGCCGGGAGCTCCCTCTCATCAGCATCCTGCATCATTCCTGCCATGTGTAGCTCCCGGTAAACCCCCTGCAGGTCCAGGTGGTGCTGGAAACTCAACCTCTCATCAGCACCTGCATCATTCCTGCCATGAGCAGCTCCCGGTAAACCTCATGCAGGTCCTGATGCTGCTGGGAGCTCCCTCTCATCAGCATCCTACATCATTCCTGCCATGTGCAGCTCCCGGTAAACCTCATGCAGGTCCTGATGGTGCTGGGAGCTCCCTCTCATCAGCATCCTGCATCATTCCTGCCGTGGGCAGCTCCAGGTAAACCCCCTGCAGGTCCTGGTGGTGCTGTCTCTCTCATCAGCATCCTGCATCATTCCTGCCATGTGTAGCTCCAGGTAAACCCCGTGCAGGTCCTGATGGTGCTGGGAGCTCCCTCTCATCAGCATCCTGCATCATTCCTGCCATGAGCAGCTCCAGGTAAGCCCCCTGCAGGTCCTGGTGGTGCTGGGAGCTCCCTCTTATCAGCACCTGCATCATTCCTGCCATGAGCAGCTCCAGGTAAGCACTCTGCAGGTCCTGGTGGTGCTGGGAGCTCCCTCTCCTCAGCACCTGCATCATTCCTGCCATGAGCAGCTCCAGGTAAGCACTCTGCAGGTCCTGATGGTGCCGGGAGCTCCCTCTCATCAGCATCCTGCATCATTCCTGCCATGTGTAGCTCCAGGTAAACCCCTGCAGGTCCTGGTGGTGCCGGGAGCTCTCCCTCTCATCAGCATCCTGCATCATTCCTGCCATGAGCAGCTCCAGGTAAACCCCGTGCAGGTCCTGATGCTGCTGGGAGCTCCCTCTCATCAGCATCCTGCATCATTCCTGCCATGAGCAGCTCCAGGTAAACCCCGTGCAGGTCCTGATGCTGCTGGAAGCTCAACCTCTCATCAGCATCCTGCATCATTCCTGCCATGAGCAGCTCCAGGTAAACCCCTGGCAGGTCCTGATGCTGCCGGGAGCTCTCTCTCTCTCAGCATCCTGCATCATTCCTGCCATGAGCAGCTCCAGGTAAACCCCGTGCAGGTCCTGCTGGTGCCGGGAGCTCTCTCTCTCTCATCATCCTGCATCATTCCTGCCATGAGCAGCTCCCGTAAACCCCGTGCAGGTCCTGCTGGTGCCGGGAGCTCCCTCTCATCAGCATCCTGCATCATTCCTGCCATGAGCAGCTCCAGGTAAACCTCATGCAGGTCCTGGTGGTGCTGGGAGCTCTCCCTCTCATCAGCATCCTGCATCATTCCTGCCATGAGCAGCTCCAGGTAAACCTCATGCAGGTCCTGGTGGTGCTGGGAGCTCTCCCTCTCATCAGCATCCTGCATCATTCCTGCCATGTGTAGCTCCAGGTAAACCCCCTGCAGGTCCTGATGCTGCTGGAAGCTCAACCTCTCATCAGCATCCTGCATCATTCCTGCCATGAGCAGCTCCAGGTAAACCCCTGGCAGGTCCTGATGCTGCCGGGAGCTCCCTCTGATCAGCATCCTGCATCATTCCTGCCATGAGCAGCTCCAGGTAAACCTCATGCAGGTCCTGGTGGTGCTGGGAGCTCCCTCTTATCAGCACCTGCATCATTCCTGCCATGCGTTTCACAGACACTCCTGAATTTAATTTGTGACACTGGTCGCAGGAGGTTGACACTGACACTCATTAGGGGAACCAGGCCTTTATTTGTCATCATCAAACTTTGACCCAGAGCAAGATAGAGAAAGGGGAAAAAGGGAAACGGGAGGAAGAGAAAAATAAGAAAGCTGTGACAAAGAAAGTTACAGTCGAAAAAACTTCCAAGCGTGAGAAAAACACTCAGGAAGTGTGAAGAAAAAAGTTAGGCTGTTACACTTGTTTTTTTTTTACAAATTAGGCACTATTTCAGGTCATGAGAATGGGGGAGCCGCACTCGCAGGGATACCGTGATGTGGCCTGCACCCACACTTCCGGTAGAAGTAGCCATATTTAGAATTCGTCCCCAAAGCTGAAGTGACTGGTCATGTTACAGATGTGTCCTGAGCTGGGAGAGAATTCCGCAAGAAGGGGCGATATGACCTGAAACACACCTGCTGACATCTAAGTTTGCTGCTTATACCCTCCAGCCTCATCAGGACCACACTCTCCCAGCGTCACGTTTTCCACCGAGGACTATCTTCCATTTCCGGACACAGCACGTGGCCTGCGGGTCAGGTGTTTCCTCTGACATGGATAATGCAGACGTCGACCAGACTTTCTGTTTCCCTCCAGGACCGGTGCCAGCCCTATAAATAGCAGTCAGCCTGGTGTTGTTTCCGACTCTGTGACCTAAGGTGCGAAAATAAATCCCTTGCAGATAGGATGGCCTCTTTATCACGGCACCGTCCTGGGTTATTGTGGGCCGACACCATTTATTTATTTATTCATTTATCTAATGCGATTTTATATAGCGCTAACATTACCCGAATGTGTCAGAGCGCTTTACAAAAGAACCAGTTGCGATACATAAGGAATTAGGATTACATGAGTTACACATGAGATACAAACAGAAAAAAATTGCAAATGCACAAGTTGTAAAGTCACTCAAGGAAGAGATACAAATGGATAAACTCTAAGAATCACATAGGAATGGTAGTAAGTAAAAAGGTTTACTACATATACTAGTGGTTAGAGTTATCTCTATATACATATATATATATATATATATATATATATATAAATAGTAGATTTGCTCAGGATTACATTTTAGCAGTGATTCCATCACTTTCAAATAAAGGGGTGTGGGGTTCCCACTGATCTCTCTTATAATTTAATCATAAAAATAACTCTGGTAATAGTTATAAACTGATTAAGGTTCATTGTGAATTTCTACGTAACATCCACCAGTGACTAGTGTGATTGTGGATGCTCTTACCATCCTCCTTACCTTTGTCTATTATTTATTTTTGCTTCAGTGATTTGCTGAACGTCTGCTTTTACAGCTGTTAGGACCACTTTGTCGTCCCTTGAGGACAGTGGACCAAGGGATCTGAAGCTGATGGGGGCTAGAAGTGGATGTTTCAACTGGTTTATGCAGAACTCAACAAAATAAAACATTTTATAACATGTTTTTTCCTTAATTTCCCCCCTTGTCTTTTCTATTTCGGAAAGTGTCTTGTAGGACACCTTGGTTTCATTCTCCCGTGTTAGGTGCTGCTCTACTGTCCCTTGTATTTCCTTCAAAGTTAGGGAGCACTTTGTATCTTATTTTCATCAGCAAACTGCGGATAACCTTCATTGCTAGGAATCAAATAGTACCAGAAACTGCAGATAACCTTCATTGCTAGGTATCAAACAATACCAGAAACTGCAGATAGCCTTCGGAGCTAGGTAAATGTAAATGTGGTTGTCTTATAAACTGCACTGCTACCCAGAGGCGTCCTGGCGCTATAGACCGCTGGGGAACCCGTCCTGGCTTTCCCTGTGAGATGTTCCCTCCTGGGTATCTCCAAGGTGAAACCAGGCATCCCCGGCGTTTGTGGGGGGCCGTTGTGGAGATGAGGCAAGCTAATGCCCAGAGTTGCCGAGTGTGATCCCTGGTTAGAGTAGGCACCGAGGCGAGAATTATCGAGTCCGCTGACCCTGGTTCACGACCCTGCCGCATCGGGAATTGAACCCTGGTCCCGGGCCGTCCTCTGCTTCCGGGTCTGCTGCCTCTAACCAGTGAGCCACACCACTCCACATACAAAACAAAACAGTACCAGAAATTGCAGCTAACCTTCAGAGCTATATAGCAAACAGTCCCAGCAACATGCAGATAAACTTTGGAGCTAGTTAACAAACACTACGAGCAACTTGCAGATAACCTTCGAAGCTAGATGACAAACATTTCCAGCAAGCTGCAGATAATCTTCAGGGCTAGGTTGCAAACAGTACCAGAAACTGCAGATAGCCTTCAGAGCTAGGTACCAAACAGTACCCGCAACCTGCAGATAACCTTCAGTACTAGGTACCGAACAGTACCAGCAGCCTGCAGATAACATTCTAAGCTAGGTGACAAACAGTACCAGCAACCTGCAGATAACCTTCCCAACTAGGTAGCAGACAGTACCAGCAACCTGCAGATAACCTTCAGGGCTAGGTAGCAAACAGTACCAGCAACCTGCAGATAACCATCAGTGCTAGATAGTAAAGAGTACTGTCAACCTGGAGCTACAGTCCACTGAGGCACTCAAAGGTGACTACAGAACACAGTGACAGGCAGGGTCATAATGCAGGCCATAGAGTGGTATCCAAGAAACCGGTGCACAGCACTAGCACACAACACATGTATGACTACTACACCATGCACACAACACAACATACAACCACGTTCTGGCGCCACCAAGCACACAGCGGTAGCTGGCTAAAAACGGAGGCGGCAACACTGGGTGCACAATCATAGACTTTAATCAACAAGTGATTAGTGCAAACACCACAACATCTGTGCCTAGCGCCGAGTACACAGCAGCAGCCTAGGTCACAACAGAAGCAACAGCAGCAGGACAGTGCTTAGTTTATTAAAAAAAATAGGAACAAATAAGTGCCAAGGCTGTCCTCAGGAGGCCACTGCGGCCTGCTCTACTCATTGCCAATGCCAGTGCCGCCAATGCCAGTACCTGAGTGGTCCACGACATAATTCAGTCAAAACATTTAAATGTAACACTCTTTTTGATTTTGAGTTGCTTCACTGGACTTAATCCTGAATAATAAAAGGAAGAAAGAACATACAGAAAGCCAAATGCGTATCTAGTCTTATTAATGATACCCAAAAATAATTCTAAAAACAAAGTTATATGGGGCAATATAGATTTGCAATTTATTTCCCATTTATATATACATTGTTTAAAACAGAAAAATTAGGGGATTGCTGCCAGGTGCAGTAGAAAGTGCAAAAGTAAGTGCTCAATTGAAAGAGATAAAATGAATATAAAAGAAAATACGATAATTCAAACAGGAGCTAAGGTTCTATTCCCTTAGTATGGGCCTCCCCACGGATTTAGTCATACGGTTTGCTATCCTTTTTGAGGGGGCGCATGGGTGCAGGCTTCAAAATGGGGGAGATCGTCGACGTTTCGACCCTTGCGCTGTACAGGGAGGATCAACACCTCAGCTATCGGTCTTCCTCAGGACGGACGGACGGGGGGTGGGGGGGGGGGGGGAGGCCTAGATTTTAGTAAAACAGCACCCCAGCAATGAGGTTGGCCACCAGTTAATGGTGTGCTCCAATGTTCCAAAGGCAAAACTGATCTATTTCTCAGCACTTAATGGAGAAGTATCAGACAGGAAATGTATTCCAAATGCCGCTCTGTGAGACTTTGATTGAGGCAACCAAAAGAGTAAAAACTATTTAGTATATACAGCCAGTCGATAAAATCATGGCGTGGTTCTGTCAATGAATGGCAGTAGACCTCCTACTCAGACAAACAGCGCTACCGTGTGGCAGACCGTCATAAGCTCCCGTGTTGACAATTAGGTGCCGGTGCCAAGCATCGGAAACCACCAGCCTGAATTAAGCACAGCAACAGGTGAACATTAATTTAAAAGAATCAAAAACAGACTTGTAGAAGCACCAAGCGTGCGTCACAATCTGCTCCAACAAAACTAAGCAGACAGCAAATATCTAAGTACCAACGACAGACAACACCAGATGCACAAAGACAGCCCACAAACTGCACCTGACCTGCAGGATCATCAACCACACAGTGCAGTCTGCACTGGCAATGTGAAACACACACCAACCACGCCTGACACAATGGAAGCGAGAGCAGCAAGGTCAGAATCACAGACCACCATCTGGACCTAACCTAAAGCACCACCGCCCACCCACCACAATCTACGCCTGCAATAGCTAGCTCATTGCACAAGCCAGGTGTACAGCGCTCCTACATTATTCATAAAGTACACTCTGCACCTAATAAAATGATGGGGCTCCCCTGCAGAATCGAGGAGGGGCCCCTGATTGTCCTATATCTCACAGATATTCATAGGCCTTGGGTGAAATGGGGCCCCTTTGAAGGGTTTGGCGGCCCCTAAAAAGTTGCCCCCTCCCAGTGCGCTGCAGGGGCTTGTATTACACCCCTGCTACTGCAGCGCCATTCACCCAACAGTAGTCTGGGCCACTGTGGAGCAAAGACACCAGGCGAATAATCAAAGACCACAATATTGTCCTGAAGTACACAAAGCACGGTCTCCATCTGCAACACTACATAAACAGGAAGGGTGGTGCAATACTAGTGGCAACAACACTTGGTGTACAATTGCAAAACACAACCTACACAAAGCCTGCAACAGACACACAGCACTAACAGTGCATGGCTGTCATCACCACCAAACACACAGCAACAATCTGGTTACAGTGAAGGCGATGCTACGTGGAACACATCCAACACATGAGCAGCACCAAGCCACACAGAGCAGTCTACACCAGCACCTGCAGGGCCAACCACAGCAACAAAGGAGGCAACAACAATAGATGAACGATCCAGAACTCAACCTACATATCACCAGCACCAAGCCACATAGAGCAGTCGACATCAGCACCTGCAGGGCCAACCACAGCAACAACCCAGGCAACAACAAATGGATGCACAATCCAGCCAACATCCTACACGTGACCTGCACCAAGTCACATGGAACAGTCTTTATCAGCACCAGCAGGGACAACCACAGCAACAGTCCAGGCAACAAAGGAGGCAACAACAAATGGATGCACAATCCAGCCAACAACCTACACGTGACCTGCACCAAGTCACATGGAACGGTCTTTATCAGCACCTGCAGGGCCAACCGCAGCAACAACCCAGGCAACAAAGGAGGCAACAACAAATGGATGCACAATCCAGCCAACAACCTACACGTGACCTGCACCAAGTCACATGGAACGGTCTTTATCAGCACCAGCAGGGCCAACCGCAGCAACAACCCAGGCAACAAAGGAGACAACAACAAATGGATGCACAATCCAGCCAACAACCTACACGTGACCTGCACCAAGTCACATGGAACGGTCTTTATCAGCACCAGCAGGGCCAACCGCAGCAACATCCCAGGCATCAAAGGAGGCAACAACAATAGATGCACAATCCAGAACACATCCTACACACGACCAGTACCAAGCTACATAGAACAATGTACATCCGCACCTTCAGGGCCAACCACAGTAAGAATCCAGGCAACAATGGAGACAACAATGGATGCACAATACAGAACATAACCTACACATGACCAGCACCAAGCTACATGGAACAGTCTACATCAGCATCAGCAGGACCAACCACAGCAAGAACCCAGGCAACAACAATAGATGCACAATCCAGAACACAACATACACATGGCCAGCACCAAGCCACACAGAACAGTCGACATCAGCTCCTGCAGGAACAACCACAGCACCAACCCAGGCAACAACAACATATGCACAATTCAGCACACAACCAAGCAGCACCAAGCAAACAGCAACAACCCTAGTCAAAACAGAAGCAACAACACCGAGTGCACAGTCATACAACACAATCTCAGCTTGGGAAATGTTTTGGGCGCCTGTATGTGTTTTGCTTGTGTGCGTTGGTCCCTGTAACGTGTTGTCTGTGTGCATGGGTGCCTGGATGTATGTTGTGCAGGTGCCTACTGGGTACCTGTGTCTCGATCAACCTGTGTTTGCTGGGAGTTTGCAATTGTCATGATCTGTCTCCCATCCATGCGTATGTGCCTTGCATGTTGTGTACTCTCCTACAAAGGCTTTCCTGTTGCCATGGCAGCCCGTGTTACCGAGATTTTCCAGTGCAGTTGCCAGTGACCAGAAGGCTGAAGGCACTGTAGAATGTAGTCTGCCACTTGCATCTACACCCCCACCCCCTCCCCTTCACGCTCTCCACACACGCACTATTTTTATTTTCACGGCTTCTTCCATGAGGGGAAAAACATCGCTTCAAGAGAGTCAACTGGATTCCCCTTTATCTAAGGCTCCAGCGAACCCAGCATGACAGGGCTCTCTGCATCGCTGTCCTGCGTCCCCCTAGAGGCCAGGGGAGGGAGCATCCCCAGCAGAATGATAAGGGCAGGGACCCTCGCGCCGCTCAGAGGAGCTGGCAATTACCAGAGTGATGAACAGGCCAAGTGGCGGCGGAACTCGCCCCATCTGCTGGGTGCAGGCAGCAGGCACTATCCGCTGAATCAAAGGGCAGCCAGACAGAAACATCTTCTGTCCCTCCCAAGGGCAGCCTCCGTCTCCAGCTGAGACAGCAGCTGCCCCGAGAGCCCAAGGAGAGGATGGGCGTCTGTGCGCCGGGCGCGGCCGCCGCGCGCTGGCAGAGCACAGGGGCGCGCGCACTGGGTCCCTCGTGGGCAGAGCCTGGCATGCGGAGGAGGTGTGAGGCTGCCTGCCTGGTGCGGCGCTGGGGTTGGCATTATCAGGATGTCTATCAATGATATCACGTGCATGCGAAGGACAATTGGATGAAAAGGAGAAAGGGTGTACAGAGTATAGCGCCTCCGCTCCACAACTTACCCCACTAGCGCTGCGCACGCTCTAGAGTGAGTGAGGGCAAGAATGGTAGAAAAAACATGGGTCATATTTATTAGCGGTTTGCGTCCTGCTTGCAGCACGCAACATAGTACATGCGTGACGGTGACACAAACCTCTAAGCCAGCTTTATGGAGCCACGAAAAGCCGCTTTGTGTTGCTCTGAATGGTTTCATAAATCTGGAGTAATGCAGCGCAGCGCAAATCACTGCGTTGTATTACTTTGTGCAAGGGAGGCGTTCAATGGGCGTTGCGTGGCTGTTCCCAGGCAACTCCCATGGTTTTCGATGCATTTCCACATTTACCAAACTTGCCAAACCTAGGAATGTGCCAAAAGATACGCCTTTACCCCGGACGCTTTTACAACTTGTGCCATTACCCTGCAGTTTTTACAACGCAACATCTTTTACAGGGCTTTACAACGCAATCCATTACAACGCATTCCCCATTACAACTTAATTTACTATTCTAACTCCACAGGGCGTTAATTTGGGAAATGCGTTGTAATGGTTTATGGTGTAAAGCCATGCGTTGTAAAAAAATGTGTTGTAAAAAATGCAGGGTAATGGCATGCGTTGTAACGCATGCGTTGTAAAGGATGTTTTCGGTAGCGAGAAGAAATATCTCTATTTCTCTTCCTTCCTTGCTCTTTCTATATGTGCAGCATTCTGTGGCACACACAGAGAGAGGACAATTCCTCTAAGCATTGTTTTCGTGCAGGAAGGTGCCCGTTCCTGCACAAAAACAATCCTGCATGCAGCTCAGGCACCCTTGTACCATGGTGCAAGGGTGCCTGCATTGGCGCTCGGCTGCCAAAAGGGTGCCAGCGTTGCAGGAAAGGACAGGAAGGAGACCTATGTCTTAAATATGACTAATTCCTGCCCTTCCCTGTGACACAGGGTATCCCAACAAGTAAATGTAAATTGTAAATTGATACTTGTATAGCGCACTACTCACCCGCAAGGGTCTCAAGGCGCTTGTACGAATACCACTGTGGACCCATCCTGGCTTTCCCTGTGAGGCGTCCACTCCTGGGCACCCCCAAGGTGGAGGCCAGGCATCCTTAGCGTTGTGGGGACCGTTGTGGAGATTAAGTAAGCTATTGCCCAGATTTGCAGAGTGGGACTCCATGATTGCAATAGGCACCGAGGGGAGAATTATCAGGTCTGTGGAATTTTGAGCCCAAGACCGGGGAATTGAACCCTGATCCCGGGCTAGACCTCTGCATCAGGGTCTGCCGCTCTAACCATTGAGCCACACTTCTCCACTAAGTTACCTGCTGCGCTGCCTTGGGCCACCAAACTCATAAACATGCCCTTAGATTCACGTCTGCTCATGGTCCAAACTAGTGGAACCGATAAGTGCACTGACGTAAAACGTGAGGGGGGCCCCCTGCAAAGTACATGCATGGGGCCCCCTCCCTCTGGACCCAGTCAGGAGCTCTCATGCCAGTGGCACCCACCCGTGCACAGTGCTGGAGGGTGCCCCCGGAGCCCGGGGGGGCTTCGCACAGCGGGGGATACAGGGACTTATGTTACGCCACTGCCTGAGTGAAACAAATGTACTCTCTGCTATAAGACCTATATGAGAAGCATGTATATAACTTCAATGGCCACACATGCTCAATAAATGCATGTATTATTGAGGAGAAAGACTAACCATCCAGATGCACAGAACTCCAGGTTTTATTGGAAGAGAATACATCTTATATGTGGAGATGGTCGTGCACATTTCACATGGAAGCATTATATGTAGCCATCTTCAAGCACACGTGTAGAATGAATACATGCATTAAATATCCATATGCAGACAGCGTATGGGGGTATGATTATTGCACATGCTGAGATGCACAAAGTACCTGGAAGTATTACCGGAGGAGCATCAGCATGCACACATCAAGAATGAATGCATGTGTTATTGAATTGAACCATTAAGTGTCAGTGTGTTGGAAGAGCAGACATTGTATAGATGTGATAATCAGGGACACAGCACATAGAAGCAGATATATGGCACATAAGTAGAATGAATATGTAAACTATTGGGCAGCAGAATTAAACTGCAGAATGCACAGAGCGCGTGAGAGTATTAATGAACAGAAGCATTATATACGTGGAAAATCCCTGTGCACACATCACATGGAAGCGTGGTACATAACCACCTACAAGCACACATACAATGTATGTATGTATGTATGTAGTATAGGAAGTAGCATACTCAGAACATGAGTGTTATTGGATTAGAAACATTGTATAGGTGAAGATCATCGTGCAAACATCACTCCTCACCTGGGCAAAATCCACTGGCTCCCTGTCCAGAAGAGGTGGCAATTCAAGATGCTGACCCATGCCTACAAAGCCCTGAACAATCGAGGACCAGCATACATAAACCACTGTCTGAACTTCCACCAGCCCTCCAGACATCTGCGCTCTGCCTCTGTCATCCTCTACCAGACTCCCCGCATCCGCTGAAACAAGAGAGGTGGATACTCAGGGTCTCATTTATGAGAAGTGGCGCATCGCTGCGTGAAAGCAGTGATGCTTCACCTCTCAGTGCGCCCTCCTTGTGACATGATTGATGCGTCATATTTACTGTATGACGCAGCGTGTTGCAAGGAGTTACAGATACGTCAGTATTTCTGACTTATTTGTATGGTGCAAAAATGGTGCATTGCTGGAGTGTGTCACAATAGTGACGCAACTCCAGCAATGTGTCCTTTCACCTGGGGCAAGCCCCAAGTGAAAGGGCCTGCGTCATTCTTATGCCTGCTGTGAGGCAGGCGTAAGATATTGACGCATTTTCACCCTAGAAGTGGCGCAGTGAAATCTTATAGATTTCACTGCGTCACTTCTATAACCCTTTCTTGGGTCGGAACGCCCCCCCTGCATACATTATACCTGGCGTAGGTATAATGTGGCGCAGGGGTTTACAAAGTGACACATCTACCTAGATGCGTCACTTTGTAAATATGGTGCAACTAGGCACATTTTTTACGCTGCTGGTGCGTCACAAAAGTGACGCACCAGCGGTGTAAATAAGCCCCTCATTCTCTTCCATGGCTGCCAAGGCCTGAAACAGCCTCCACCTCCACCTCAAGACCTCCCCCTCCCTCCAGCACAATTCAGAAAGAAACTCAAGACCTGGCTGTTCAGCTAATTCCACCCGAGCAGCAGAACCTCCTAGCGCCTGGATACCCTCATGGGTGATTAGCAGTGCTATACAACTCCCATTTGATTGATTAATTGTATATGTGGAGATTCTCGTTCACACATCTCATGGAAGCATGATATATAACCATCTACACACACCCACGTGGAGAATGAATGTATACATTACAGGGAGCAGCATTCAACATCTCTATCCACAGAGCACATAAGGGTGTTATTGGAATAGAAGCATTGTATACGTGGAGATCCTCGTGCACACATCACATGGAAGCATGGTATATAACCATCTACACACACATACGTGGAGAATGAATGTATACATTACAGGGAGCAGCATTCAACATCTCTATGCACAGAGCACATGAGAATGTTATTGGAATTGAAGCATTGTATATGTGAAGTTCCTCGTGCACACATCAGATGGAAGCATGCTATATAACCATCCGTTGGTGCACACATACAATGTATATATGCATTGCAGGGAGCCGCATTAAACATCTGTATGCACAGAACATGAGAGTGTTATTGGATGAACAACATTGTATACCTGGAGATCCTCATGCACACATCACATGGAAGCATGGTATATAACCATCTACATGCATACATGTATTTATATTGAAATATGTAAAGTACGCAGGTACCTCCAACTGAGGTGTCCAGCGCTAAAGCAGTCGACTGACACAGGGCACACTCAAGCTTAGAGACGGTTAAAGAGCCAGGTTTTTAGAGCTCGCCTGAAGGCAGGTTCTGGTTCAGTCAGGCGGAGAGGGAGCGGCATGGCATCCCACCGTTTTGCGGTCCTAACCACGTAAGCTCTACCGCCTATCCTCGCCTGACGAAAGCGGGGAGTGGTGAGGAGCTTCAGATGGTTAGATCTCAAGGCCCGGTCATGATGGTAGTGTTGGAGTCTCACTCTCAAGTAGGCCAGGCCTCAGCCCCTGCTTGCTCTGCAAGCCAGGATGAGTGCCTTGAATTATTTTCTTCTCATGACGGGCAGCCAATGAAGGCTTCTCAGGTGGGGAGTGATGGAGTGACGGTAAGGCACCTTGCAAATCAGTCTAGCCGCAGCATTCTGTATCATTTGCAGTCTGCAAATCAGATATGCAGGAAGACCCAAGTAAAGGCCATTAGCATAGTCCAGATGGGACGTAATTAAGGCATGAACTACAGTCCTCCTGCAGTTCATCGGGAGGAAGGGGAGGAACTTCCTTAAGGTACGAAGTTTCCTGAAGCAAGAGGAGGAGACTTGCCGGATCTGGGACTTGCAAGAAAGATCATTATCAAATCTGAAAACCAAATTTCTCACTGAGTCTACCGGCTCAGGAGGGGGATTCAGTACTTGTGGAAATCAGAGCTTAGAGGGTGGAGAGGCCCATTGGTTGAAGAAGAGCACCATGGTTTTCTCCAAGTGCAGCTTTAGACAATTTTGGGTCATCCAAGCCGAGATGTTACTTAGACAGCTTTTAAAGTTGATAAAAGCAGCATCCGATTGTTCTTTAGAAGAAAACAGAAGCTGGGTATCGTTAGCGTAGGAGATCACCTTCACTCCCAGGGAATCGACTTATGCTACAAACGGGGAGAGGAGTACGTTGAAGAGGAGATGACTCAATGTTGATCCTTGGGGGACCCCACAAACAAGGGGCTTCTGGGAAGAGATGAAAGGGCATAGAAAAACTTGCTGCATCGGTTTCGCTAGTAAGGATTGGATACAGACAAGGGCCATACCCTGAATTCCCAGTTGTTTTAATCTCTCCAGGAGAATCGGATGGGCCAATGTCGACGGCCACAGACAGATCCACACAGAGAATAAATGTATGCATTACAGGGAGAAGCAATAAGCATCTCTAAGCACAGAATGCGCGGAGAACTACTTGAAAGAGAAGCAGGGCATATGTCAGGATGGTCAGGCACAAAATACTTGAAAGTGTTATTGAAGGAGCATCACCTATAGAATGAATTAAGTCAAACCTTAAGTGTCAGTATGTACAGAGCACATGGAGATATTATTGGAAGAGAAGACATCTTAAATGTCGAGGTCCTCATCTACAAATCACATGGAGACATCATATGTAATTATGTATAAGTATTCATGTAGCTTGAGTGCATGCATTAAATATCCATACGCAGACAGCACATGGGGGTATTATCATTGTACATGTTGGGATGCACATACATAAAGCGCTTGGAAGTATTACTGGAGGAGCATCTGACACATATCGAATGAATACATGCATTATTGAATTACAGTCTTAAGCCTCAGTTTGTACAGAGCGCATGGGTGTATTCTTTTAACAGAAGATATTGTATACGTTGAGATGTCCACGCACACAGCACATGGAAGCTTTATATATACCCATCAGTATACCCACACATACAATGTATGTATGCATTACATGGGAGAAGCAATAAATATCTGTGGAAGTGTGTGTCGGGCACAAAGTAGAAGGATTATTGTTGGTCACACACGACTGATAAGAACCCTTCCGAAAGATGCGCACTCCATCTGGCCGTCTAGTGAACAGCTGGAGCGCTCATCGGCAGCATTCAAGTTGCTGACCTTAGCCGCACTAGCCCATTCCAGGGTCTGGTGGCTCAGTGGACTAATGCGTCCATTGCAGGGGCCTGTGTTCGACCTCATGGTCAAAGGTTCAAATCCCGGCGGGTCCACTCAGCATTTCATCCATCTGAGGTCGATAAAATGAGTACCATTGAGTTGGGTAACAACGAACATCTGTTATTCAGCGCCAAGAGACCTCTGGATGAATGTGCGTATTACAAATACACAATGTTTGTTAAGGATTATCAGGAAGGGCTCTTTCATGATTTATTGGTCAATTCCTCCATCTCTATCCTTCTAAAGGGCTCTTATCAGTCGTGTGCGACCAACATTGGTGCACAGTGATATTGATAGGTCGAGCAGGCCTGCTGTCCTTTCCACCCCCGTAATTCCCTATCAGAAGGTGTTATCTCATGCAATTTAAGGTTGCTCTCTCCCTACCCCAAGTCCCGATGAAGACCCTTTGTGATGGTTTTAAGCAAACAGGCTATCCATAGGGTCGAAACTTAGAAGCTCTTTAAGTGGTCTGGACACAAGCTTACCCCCCCTTCCCCCCCCCCCGGGACTTCTAAAGAACTCTCCTAGTTACCCCAAGTGGATTGGATCATATTTGTATTGGCAGACAGCTAACAGGCGGCTTGCGCACTGTGTTAAAATGTCTCTGTATTTTTACCCTTAGTCATCTTCCTTGTTTCACAAGTCACTTGGCATGAGCACTTTTGTCACACTGTGGCACATATTGGAGCATCCAATCATTGACATGTACATAGAGTGTTCCATGTACTTTGAACTGAATACATGCTGTGAGCAGTAACGTTCATCTGGGTAATGGGTCTTATTTATTATTATTATTTTTTTAAGTTATAGAATTATGTTCTTTGGGGGCCCATTAAAGAAGTATTGGTCCCCCGAACAATTGTGGGTGGTACCGACATGGCTTTCTTTTTTATCCTGATAATTACAGCACAAATGGGAGCCCTCGTAAAGAGGAGCATAGGAGAGTGTCACACATGCAGGATTAATGCAAGCATTATGTGAGCTGAAGTATTACATATGACATTCCAAAAGGGAATGAAGGCATAATTTTAAGGGAATCATTAGGTCGAATCCTACTAGACGGCGCAGCTGTCTGGTTTCCTAAAGCAATCTTGGGGACATTCACAAAGCTTCCCTGGGAATCCATTCAGCTTGTTGCTTACCATTGGCTTTGTGATTGGTAACTCACATTTTCTCGCTTTCTATTTGCTGCCTTTTTTGTTTTATGCTGTCCAGGGTGAGTTTGTTCCTCCCAAGCAGAAAAGCCTTTTCACACCAACTGCTCTTGAATTCAAGGAGTGCTCCTTTCTGTAAACAGGCCTGTAGATCTTGTTAATATCTTGTCACATTTGCTATGCCTTCAAAGACCGAGATCATATTCCGAGGGAGCTTGGTGTTTACTTTTCTTTCTCTGAATTCAAAGTGAGAGGATTTATGTGACAATCTTGCTTTGAAAGAAACAACTTTTTTTCTAGCACTCAACAAACTTTAAATGTCTGTAAATTAACTGTGCTGATATTTCAGAATATATCAGAATATCACGCTTTTTATAATGTTCTCAGTTCATATTCATGCTATTCCTGTTGTTTTCTCTCTGTATACTATATTGCCATTATCCAGTTATCTTAATAAATTTTTCTTTGAACTAAAAAAAAAAGAGACTGCCATGGAGCAAGCAAAGTAGAATATATCAGAATTAGGAAAGTACACATGAAGCAAATTTTTTGATAAATCTGAAGTGTGCTGGAAACAAATATTTGAATACTATCAAAACACATCAATATACTAGGTGATGACACTTCCACACATTTTCATTTGTGTGCAGTAAAACGGTATGTCTGTGCAAATGTATTGGTCATTTCAATTGGAAAAGGCAGTGTGTAATGGCAATGCACTACTACACTATGCCAATCCACTTTACCACACCCCCCTCTACAACACTCTACTCCACTCTCTGCCCCTCCACTCTTCGGCACTCCATTCTATTTTACTCACTTCACTCTACAACAAGCCATTCCATCCTCCGACATTCCACATCACTCCACTCCAGGTTATACCCCTTCACTCCCCTCCACTTTAAGACACTCTACGACAAGCCACCCAATCTGCTCTACACCCTTCCAATGCACAGCCCTTACCCCACTCTACTCCAATCTACCCACTCCACTGCCATAAAATCAACCCCATTCCACTCCAATCTACACCAATCTACCCCACTCTACTCCAATCTACCCCACTCTACTCCAATCTACCCTATTCCAATCTACTTCAGTACATTCTAATATACCCTACTCCACTCCAATCTATGCCATTCCACTAAAATGTGCACAACTCCACTCAATCTACCTCATTACGCTCCAATCTACCCCAATCCACTCCACCCCAATCTATCCACTCAATGCCAATCTACCCACTCCACTCCAATCTATTCCAATCTACCTGACTCCACTCAATCTACTCCAACCCACCCCAATCTACCGACTACAGGCTACCCTAGTCCACTCAAATGTACCCCAGTCCACTCAAATCTATCCATGTCCACTTCAAACTTATACTAGTCTACTCCAACCTACCCCACCGTACTATAATCTAACCCACTCCACTCCAATCTACCCCACTCCACTCTAATCTCCACTGCACTCCACTCTATCCCACTCCACTCCAACCCACACGAAAATCAACCTCAACCCCACTACAATTTACCCCAATCTACCCCACTCCACTCTATTCCAATCTACTCCAACCTACCCAATCTACCCCACTCCACCTCAGTATACCCCTTTCCACCCAATCTACTCCACTTCAATCCAATCTACCCCTCCCCAAACTACCCCAATCTACCCCCACTCCAATCTACCCAACTCCACTCCACCCCTATCTACCCCACTCCAAACTACCCTACTCTACCACAATCTAGCACACTTCTCCCCAATCTACCTCAATCCACTCTAATCTATCCCACCCCATTCTACCCCAATCCAAACTACCCCACTCATGTCCAATCTACCCAACTTCACTTCAGTCTACCCCACTCCACTCCAATATACCCTTGTCCAAACTACCCCAATCTATCCCATTCCACCCAATCTACCCTAATACACTCCAATTTACACCACTCCACTCCAATATACCCCAATCTACTCCACTCTAGCCCACTCTACCCCACACCATTCCAATCTACCCCACTTCACTCCAATCTACCCCACTCCTACGTATCCCAATCTACCACACTCCACGCTAATCCACTTCAATCTACCTCACACAGCTCCAATCTACCCCAATCTTCTCCACTCCAATCCAATCTATCCCACTGCATTCCAATCTACCCCTATTTACCCCAGTCAAAACTATCCCAATCTACCCCACTCCAATCCACCCTTCTCCACTTTACCGCAATCTATCTCACTCCAATCTACTCCACTCCACTCCAATCTACCCCTCTCTACCCACATCTACCCCACTCAAGGCTACTTCATTCTACCCCAATCTATCCCACTCCACTCTACCAGTACTTAATTTGTAAAATATAAGTATAGCATGGGTGGCAGGTATTAATATAGCATTATAGCCCACCGTAGCGGGCTATACCGGCTATTAACTGGCTCCCTCTTTAAAGGCCTGAGCCGAAGGTGAGGGACTTTAACATGGGACGGAACTTTAATAGCCGGTATAGCCCTGCAACAAAGGGCTATAAGGCTATTAGAACATTCTGCCACTGGAGGACAGAATGATCTAAGAAATAAAACAAAGGCCTCTCGACGCTCGAGGGGATTTGAATCCCATCGAGCTCCAAGAGGCTTTTGAAAAACATTGGAATGTTGGTCTGCAAACCTTTATCGGCCCGTAGAAGCACAGAACACTCCATTGTCTTCAATGGAGCTCCCAACATTCCAATGTTCTAATCATTTGTAAAAAAAAGAAATAATTAGTAAACAACTGTTGTTGTGCTCACTCTAAACCAGACAAACAGCACTACCATGTGGCAGACTGTCATGAGTGCTGGCACCAGAAATCACAGGCCCAAATTAAACAATGCTCTTTACCCATATTTACTCCACATTCCAATCTACACCAATCTACCCCACTCCATCTCATCCCACTAACCTTTAGCCATGCTGAACAACAGCCACACTGGTGTACCACATGGGTAAAAGGCACTGCTAAACCAATAGATGTCGCATAGGTAAGACCTACTAGCTTTGCCAATGCTTGTGAAGATACCCTGCCTCACTTACAGCCGCACTGTGAATAGTGTCCCTGAATTCATCCAGGCCAGGATCCTGCTGGCCTCCTCACTCTAAGCCGGCCATTCTCCTTAGTGAAGCCTATCTGTCGGACGGCTCCAGCATCTGAAAACATCAGAAGTAAAGATCTGAAAACTCCCACAGTCATGGTCCTCAGGATGAAGCTAAGCACTCCCCTCTTCCTTTCCAACACATGAGCACTCCTTGTAGGCATACACTTATGCGTAATGAATGGAAGATTTACAAAAGAAACATTACAAATGTGATGCCTAGGTGCAGTATTCAGCCAAGCATTACCAGAAGATAATCACTAAACGCATCTACGCGCACTCGCAGAATGAATGCAATGTTTACTAGGGAGGAAGTGTTAGATGCTATGTGTCGACTAAGTTGAAGCATGTGTGTTGAAGCAACAATTCCAGTCGCTATACGTCACATAAGCATGAGCATTATTGGAGCAACACACCGTAAACCATTTTCTCTCAGGCACTACCCCAAAAATCTGGAACCCTCCCTCCAATGGCCTGGAAGTTTCTAACACCTATTTACAAAGTCACCTAGGCAGAAGTTTATGATTGGAAGACACTGACGCCATAGTGCAGACTTGCACCTGAGAATAGGCCTCATCGGGCCCGCTCTGTTTGTTTGCACTCAAGTATTGGACCCCCTTGGCCTGCTGGACTTGATGCTCTTCAGGAGATGATCTGACCAGGACATGGTCTCTGTGGTGTCGTGAGACTGTGTGTGCCGGGACCCCTGTGTTTCTGGGCGGACTCAACAGAGGAAGTATGCAACTGGTTGGGAGGTGTTAAGGTGTAGTTATTAACAGTTATAACGTAATCAGAGAGAACAATGTATGATTGTATGCGGAGGAATAAAGACGTAGGGCCTGATTCACAAAAGTAATCTGAGACACAATCCTAACTTTACAACTAGGATTTTGTCTCAGTTAAACTTAAGTTTGTCTTAAGTTTAACTTAAGACCAAAGCTTAAGTTTTACTGAGACAAAATCCTAACTTTACTACTCCTAAATGCCTTTGTGAATACCGAAAGTCTTAAAGTTAGGATTTTGTCTCAGATTTCTTTTGTGAATCGGGTCCATACAATCCAGACTTCTGTGTGTGGCGTATTCATTTGCATGCTCCCGGGCTGGGGAGGACATTACAATCTTGACCATCCGCAGGCATGAACTGCTTGCTGTTTCAGGCCTGTATTATACGGAGGAGTGCTGCCATCTTACTTCCTTATGTTTTTTCATTATTTATTGTTTGGTTACTTTTCTTTTCATTTTGGGCACCTTAGCCTGCCTAGCACTAGGGATGATCCTGGGAGCCCAAGGGTTTGTAATTATAAGGTGCCCCCTGGTCCAGGTAGGGGCCCCTGATGCTGGAGTGGGGTGTGATATCTTACCCCCTCAGGGAATAAAAGCATCTTTGGCTGTAAATTAATGTTTACTGTCGTAAGTGACTTTATTTACACCCACCAGGAGTTCACTGAAAGATTCCATGCAGGCATAAGAGCATTCCCTGCGGTTTACACCTGAAATCAGAAGTAGTAATTCACACGCAAGGGGTGGGGGGTGGACAGACCTAGGCAAGGATTGCTTTTAGAGTCTGTGTAGACTGGCAGATGGGTCAGTCTGTTGCCATTTAAAACCTCCCATCCAATCACATTGCAAATGGTCAGGATTTTACTCATGTAAAGGGCGGGATCATTTCACCTTCCATAGCAGGAAGGGGGGCAGTTCATCCTCAGATTGTAAGGGTGTACAAGGAAGGGTTTCACCATAGGGAAAACATTTTTCTCCGTTGACCAAAAACAAGAGAAAAAGAAAAAACAGATCTGCACTTGAACGTTGGGCTGAATTCTTACAGGAGACCGTTGTACGCCATGGGAGTAAATGTATGCCTGTAAAACCGTGCTTTACACAGCTTTCCAAGTTTACTATTGGCAGTGTTGGTCAGTTCTCAAAAGCGGCCAATCTACACCTGTTTGTAGGGGTAGCAGTACAGGGGCAGATGTATGTTCTTTATGAATGAGCCCCACGGTTTTGTGGGACACTCACAAGGGGGCCGATTCACAGAACTAATTTAAGACAAAATCCTAAACTTACTACTTTTGGTATTCACAGAAGTTAGGATTTTGTCTTAAGTTTGTCTTAAGACAGACTTAAGACAGACTTAAGACAAAATCCTAACTTAAGTCTGTCTTAAGTCTGTCTTAAGTTTGTCTTACGTTTGTCTTAAGACAAACTTAAGACAAAAGCCTAACTTCTGTGAATACCAAAAGTAGTAAGTTTAGGATTTTGTCTTAAGTTAGTTCTGTGAATCGGGCCCAAGATTTGGATGCCCTACTACCAAGCCTGCATGTCACACAAAATGGACTAACAATTAATATAAAAAAGACAAAAATAATGACTATAGGAAAAGGCAGACCAAGGATTAAAGAGTGGAATATCAATCGCCTGGTAATCGAAAATGTGAAATCATATAAATACCTTGGGATCATGTTCGATGATGCACTGATATTTAGACAACATTTTAACAATCTTGAAGCCAGGGGCTGCTCTCTTGCATTTGCTTTTAGGAAATTAAAAGACAAATTAGTATGCCCTAATTATGATCATTTGATGAAGGTGATGATAGCAAAGTTATTTCCATCTTTGGACTATTGCTCAATCATCTTTCGGGGCAAACACGCAAAAGTGCTCGACGATATAGAAATTAGAACTTATAAAGCTGTGTTTACAATCCCTAAATATATCAGTCGAGCAAACATAAGACTGGAATTTGGACTGAAAAACCAATTTGTAGCGCGTCAATCAGCATTCTTGAAGTCCTTAATATCATTAGCCCGCTCGGATGAAGGATCTTTAGCAAAGCTATGTTGGCTAGAAATTTCAGAGGGGGAATACTTAAAAACTGGCAGCTGTACCTAAATGAATGCTTATGTAATTTTGATTGCTCTAATTTAGAAGATGAAATGAGGAGTAAAGTAGTTTTTAAAAAAGAAATGAATCAAACGGCCCCACTGCTGACAATTATAGCTGACAAGGAGAAATTAAGGAAAAAAAATCATTTTTGGACAATTGCTAATTCCTTTGGTAGGCTGTCGCCTCAACCTTATTTGGCATATCATATAAAACCTAGGTTTAAGAATAAATTCATGCATTTAAGGTTGGGAGGATATCGACAAAGGATGGCATACCAAAATGGGAGAATCAATGGTCATCGAGCATTTGCAGGCTTTGTAGGCAAAGGGAGGAAACAATATTTCATATAGTAACCTTATGCCCAGCTCTGGCAGATGCCCGGAAGTCCATCCTAAAACCGATCTTTAATGAACTAGGGATTAGAACATGTAGGCAAGCTATTATTACCTATTTGAGTGGAGTCAATATTAAACTTACTTATTGTTTTGTTAAATGTATCATTATTGCTGAGAATAAACTAAAAGTAGTAGAACGGGTAAATAACTGTATTGTGATATAAAATACTTAAGAAACATAATTTAAGATTCATTGGAGGCAATGTGTTAAGCTAGCTTAAGGGACTATGAGTATAATTTAATATAGGCACGCACATTGCACTTTATTACCGCTTGTAAATGAAAAACAGCTAAAAATGTGTATTTGTAATTCCAACTGTTAACATGAGTCACTTTAGGTAAATGCTGCTATAATAGTATAATAGTTCTTGGTGCAAATTATAAGGCATTTTAGTAAGTTTTATGAATTTTAACTATCATGTAATGTTTTAATGTTTTTATGGAATGGTCATCTATTATCGCATTATTGGTGGATCATTTTAAGATGTTAATAACTCTGTGTCTAGTATATGCTTGTTTTTTCTTGGTGGCTCTTATTTTTTTTCTTGCTTGTAATGATTTTAATTAATCAACAAATAAAATGCTTACTTACTTACTTACTACAAAGCCTGGAAGTCACCAGGGCCCAGCATTGTGCATTCTGAACTGGACCGGCTTATAAACTCATCTGTAGCTGCGCACATTGCCCTGGTGGCTGGTGCAAAGAGTTTTGGAGCCCTGGGGCATATTCTGTTTCCCCACTTAGCACTTACATTGTTCCAGCAATAAATGGTATTTCTCAAAATTTCCCTGCCCTGTGTCTTCCTGCTCCAGTGTCTTAATGGCTCCCAATCATGCCAAATCTCTCTGTACCACTGAGATTCAATGCAAACATTTTACTTCCAATTAAAACCTGATCCTTACTCTTCAGTCCTCTTTACTTTACTCTTTGCCCAATAAGTGCCTCATTTATGAGAGGCTTGTGTCAACGCATGACGCAAACCTATTAATCAGAAATTTGAAGCCACACCAAGCCACTATGCATGACTCTGAGTGCCTTCAAAAATATGGAGTAACACAATGCAGCGCAAATCAATGAGTTGCGTTACTCTATTCTCGCATTCCATGGGCGTTGTGTGCGTGTTCCCTCACAACTCCCATGGATATTGACACAGTCCCAGACTTACAGCTTGCAAACCTGGGACTGTGTCAAAATCTTAAACCTTCCCTGGGGAGGTGTAACACAGAGAAATATCTCTATTTCTCCTCAGTTCTCCCGCTTTCTGTCTGTGCTGGATTCTGCAGTACACACCGAAAGAGGAAAAAGCCTCTCAGGATTGGTTTCATGCAGGAGGGTGACCCTTCCTGCACAAAAACAATCCTGCTTGCAACGCAGGCACCCTTCAACTATGATGCAAGGGTGCCTGCATGGGCTCTAGGTTGAACAAGCATTTGCAATGCAATCGGTCTCGCCTTTGGGACCTTATATGTATGTAGCTATGCAGCACATTAGCCTGGGTGCTGAAACATCAACTGTTCTTTAACATGAAGGGAAAGTAAGCACCAAACTGCATGACACGCCAGGTATGGGAACACATGGAGAGAAATATTACCTTTCAGCAGGAAATGGTATAGTCCAAAGCTCAGTTTTTAATATTAAATAAGGGCCATCGGTGGTCATATCACTGAAAATACAAGATTTGAAAAAAAGAACATCGTCTACGGGTGTTCGCGGAAGACAATTTCTATGGACTGGAATCTAGAGAATGCTAAATTGATTTTGGTATTTTACTGACCTCTGCTGGTCGTTTTCTATCAAGACAGTTAAATAGAGGCCGTTGAACAGAAAAAAGTCCCTAAGCGGAAGCAGACAAGTCTTAGGGCTGATCTCCAGAGCCCACAAACTACATACACATATAAGTATATACTAAAGTATATACAAGAGGTCTTGAATGGTCGACCTAAAAAAGTGCACCAGTGCACGGGAAAGAACAGGAATGCACCACATTGCCTTAAATACTGCACATTCCAACCCTTTCCCTGTCACACTGGACAGCGCAGCAAGGTGATGTTGCGCTGCACTGTGCGACTTTTTCATAAACAAGTCCCTAAATATTTTAGGCTAAGATTACCAACACCTGTTGACATTCTTGTTTGCACAGGTGTGTACATTATACATTTGTCTTTAAAATGCTACTGTCAGATTTTACCCTGATAAATTTCAATCCAGCAAACATATACCCAGTACAAATGGCCCAGTCAATACCAGGACATGCATATTTTGGTTCTTAAATCTAGATTTCATTGTCCATTTTATCGTGGAAAAAGTAAGAGGAGTAATTTATTGCATCTAATAAATGACAATCCTCAGGGCACCAGGGGCACTGGTACAGGGGTCTCTGCTTTTTCACTTTAAAATTAACTTTCCAAAATACTTACATTTTAACTTGCAAATTAAGTCTAACTTTTCCCATTATAGCTTTCCCAACTTGAATAGTAACTATTTGGACAATTAAATTAAACCAAAAATGCTTCAAAAGCCTATACTTCTACTCTAAAAATTATCCTAACTCCACATTTTGTTTTGCTTCTCATTTTTAAATGTAACTGGTTTATAAATAACTAAAGTTTAACACAACTCTTAAGATTTAAACTTTTTAATGGGTGTGTCATGGGAGTCAATTAAGTTATGTTTCCACTGGAGCTCTACTAGGAATGTTTACAATCAGCAAAAGCAAAAACTGCTGAACTGCATTCGGCCGAACTTGGCATGAAACTAGAATACTGGTCAGAAGTGGGCTTTATTCTCGTTTAGCATAAATCCTTTTTTGTACTTTGTAAGACATTTACGTTGCAAAGTCGAGTGAACACTGGAGCGTTAATCAATTGTACATCTTGACAATTAAGATGTGGATCATTAGAGGTCCTGGGTGCACTGACCAGAAAATTGTAAAATAAAAGAATCACTTGCAAAGAATAAGTGGGTTTACAAACCGGGCAGTGCATGAAGGATCTAAGGACATTTGGCAGACCCAAGGACCCAAAGAAGAAAAACTGGACCCTCAATGACCTAGAAATAGTAGGGAAACATTGTTTACAACGCAGGGATTACATCGCAATGCCATTACATCGCGGTTTTTGGTTGGCGCTCTTGGACAAGGAATAGTATCATTTACTATCCAACCCCTTCCCTACTGTACGTAGACTGGAGTTGGAATACTAAATTATACTACTCCTAAGTCCAGCGCCCTCCAACGCAAGTCGTTGTAACGACTTAGGTTGTAAAAACCGCCATGTAATGTACCGCGATGTAAATGTATGCGTTGTAACGTCATACATCCGAAAGAGTATAGACCCTTTTATTGAGGTATGCAGGTCTGGCCCTGCATTGCAGGGCAAAGGGGCAGCACACAGGGCGGCTGCACAAGAGGGTGGATGCAGGGCATGGCAATGAACCAGACCATGCAGCCAACCAGTTCAGGCGCACACAGTGGAAGGTGGCTGCGGGGCCCCCACACACACCAGGCTCTGCGGGCAATCTCCGCTGTACACGTGCACAGTGAGGCTTGGCACAGGGTGAGTTGGGCACAGACCCTCTGTGTGGATAACTGGAGCTCTGCACAGCTTGGGATTGTGGCACACATGAGGTTGGTAGTAGGGCATGCCCGAACCCCTACTTTGCACGACCTTCAGCCCGAGTGCCAAGCCCCAGTGCCACGGCATTCAGGATACCAACACAGAAGGCAGAGTACAGGACCTTGCCACAGACCATGCCTCGTGGCTATCCCTTGCTGTGCCCAGCCTTCAGCCATGTGCAGTAGGGGTTGGTTACATGGTGAGATGGTGCTGGAACTTGGAGCACACCAGGCTCAACGTTAAACACCCACTGTGCATTGCTGAAAGGGTGCCTAGTGGGCATTGCACCAGGCCGTGCACCCGGCCCTGCACCTGATGCCTGCACCAGTGGTCTGGCCATAGACCAGCTGCAGGATAAGCCCTGATTCTATGCCCCAAATAAAACCATTTCAAGACATATGTCTCCAAAAGTCACCTCTATCTATATTCTGTTATGCAAAGTGGCTTTTGAGTAAAGGTTATTGTTTCATGATTGTGCTTTGTGTAGTATAAGCCATAGTCAACAAGTATTGGCAAAGCAAATAGGTCACACCTTTGGGACCTATTGGGTCAGCCAATAGTTTTAACTGTGCTGGAAACCTTGACCAATGAGTAAAAAACAAAAAAAGAGCAATGACGCATCTGCACTATGTAGGTGCCTGCAACATGCATGTGCACGCCTATAAAATAATGTGGGTGTCTTTTTTTCTTTTTATTTACTGATCTGAGATAGATCCGTATATAAAAAAAGTAGTGCAAAAGTGCTTTTTTCTTTTTTTGAGGTGCAAGTTGAGGAAGGCAGCCCAGTAAGTAAGGAAGTAAGCAATATTGGGGGGTAGGAGCAATATTGACGGTAGGAGCAACATGGGGGCAGAAGCAATACAGAGGCGGGTAGATGTGTGGAAGCAATACAGAGGGTGCGAGTTGGTGAAGTAATACAGAAAGCAACACAGGCAGGAAAGAGGAACGAAATGTGGAATGTGGGGGGAAGAGAAGCACACAGGCTAGAGTGGAGCATGGGGCAGAGCAGTACACAAAGGAGACAGCTGGAAAATACATGCACTGTCATGGGATACTTAACCGAATAGAAATAAAGTAGTGCTTCAAAAATGAGCAGTGGAGGGGCACAAGTAACGTAGCCATGTTGCAAGCGAGGGACAAACACAAGAAGAGGAAGTAAAGCTCACAAAAGCTGATGGATAAAAAGAAAGCAAATGAGAGTGGCATTGAAGCTAACCAGTGGTAAGTAGTGGGTGGGCTCTAAGCCCATTGAAAGCAGACAACAGGTATATTCATCAAGAGACCTACAGAGAAGTTTGCATTGTCTGGTAGGCAAGACCTAAAAACAAGCATTTGCAATGCAATAGGTCTCGCATTAGGAAAGTTTGAGCTATTGGTATTGTAAATGACACATTTTTTATTTATGTTTTGTTTTTGAAAATAGCAAAATTAATAGATCTGTTATTTACAATGCCAATAGTTATAACTTTCGCAAATGTGACACCTATAGCTTTTGTAATGCAATATGTGTTGTATTTACGTGACTAACATGTATTGATATTCCAAATAACAATGGCTTTTAATTTTTTTTAATAATGAATACTTAAATAAAAGTTATTGTAATTTATAATGGCAATAGCTTAAACTTTTGTGAAGATTATGTTCAGTGTATTTTACTGGGACGAAAATCCAAGAACAGAAGTGAAATATTAACATCTTTTTGTTACATTTGTAATAAAGCTTGCAACATTGAGAGAACATATTTGAACCAGTTGTTGTTGAATGGTTGCACAGATTGATGATGTGGTGGCGCTGAGTGATGTTGTGATGGCAAACGAATGATGCTGTGGCGTTTAGTGATGCTGTGGTATTGCATAGTGACGTTGTGGTGCCCCTGAGTGATGCTGTGGTGGTGCTGAGTGATGCTGTATGCTATGCTATGTTTTGTTTTGCTATCCTATTCTTTGATTTGTTATGATATGCAATGATGTGTTTTGTTATGCTATGCTATGTTTTGTTATGATATGCCATGTTTTGTTGTGTTTTATTATGCTATGCTATGCTTTGTTTTGCATTGCTATTTTTTACGCTATGCTATGCTTTTTTGTATTTGGTATGCTATGCTATGTTTTGCTAAGCTATTATATGTTTTGTTAAGCTATGTTATGTTTTGTTATGCTATGTGTTGTTGTATTTTGCTATGCTATGTTTTTCTATTGTTGCTTTGTTTTGTTATGCTATGCTATGTTTTGCTATCCTATGCTTTTTTGCTATGCTATGCTAGTCTGTGTTTTGTTATGCTATGCTATGTTTTGTTATGCAGTGAGTGAGGGTGAGGGTGAGATGGTTGTGAGGTTGAGGGTGTGTGAGGGTGAGGGTGTGTGAAGGAGGGTTTGTGTGTGTGGTTGCGTGCGTGGTGGTGAGTGTGTGGTGGTGTGTGTGGTGGTGTGTGTGGTGGTGAGAGTGGTGTGTGTGTGTGTGGTCTTATGTGTGTGGTCGTATGTGTGTGGTCTTATGTGTGTGGTTTTATGTGTGTGGTCTTATGTGTGTGGTCTTATGTGTGTAGTCTTATGTGTGTGGTCTTTTCCTGCGCACTCACTCTTACTCTGCAGTCATTCTGCACTCAGTCTGCACTCACTCTGCACTCACTCTGCAGTTATTCTGCGCTCACTCTCACTCTGCACTTATTCTGCACTCATTCTGCACTCACTCACACTCTGCACTCACTCTCACTCTGCACTCATTCTGCACTCACTCTGCATTCACTCTCATTCTGCACTCACTCTCACTCTGCAGCACTCACTCTCACTCTGCAGCACTCACTCACACTCTGCAGCACTCACTCTCACTCTGCAGCACTCACTCACACTCTGCAGCACTCACTCACACGCTGCAGCACTCACTCACACTGCAGCACTCACTCTCACTCTGCAGCACTCACTCTCACTCTGCAGCACTCACTCTCACTCTGCAGCACTCACTCTCACTTTCACTCTGCACACACTCCCACTCACAGCATTTCTGAAGTAGGCAAAAGTAACACTTCCCATCTCTCCGAGCTTTGGCACTTTACGTCCCGATCCCTTCCAGATGGAGAGGGGCGGCAGCATCTGTCCAGAGGGGGAGGTGTTCTCTAACGAGAGGGTGGGTGAGAGGAGGTTCTGCACCTTAATGTCTGTTGTTAAACCGGCCCAATCCGCATGCTCCACTGTGTACATGTGGACGGTCGGGTCAAGCACATCACCAGTCTGCACATGACTTTAGCATGTCACCCCAAACATCAACAGGATTGTGCAAGGGGTTAAGTACATCCTCTTACAGTCTGCATATAAGTACAGCATCACACCATCCTACGGGATTAAACAGTGGGTATTGACCACCATGTCCTCCTGGGGATAGTACAGAGGGTTATAACGCACTTCACTACAACCTCCTACAGAATAGTACAGTCAGTAGGTTATTATGCATTTTGCCACCGCCAGCAGGATTATACAGGGGATTTAGTATACCCTCCCGTAGAATTTACATGGAGTTAAGCACATCAATGCATTCTCCATCTAAATAGTACAGGCCATAAACACATCACCATAACCTCCTGCAGCATGTTCATTTGGCAAAGTTCATCATTACTCCCTCATTCAGGATGGTATCGGGGGTTAAAAACGTGACGTAAACAGCAGGATGGTACAGGGGTAAAGAAGATCACCGTGCCCTCTGCGAATTTTACAAGGGATTACATTAGTTCAATACATTTTGAAACGTGCTGGTGAAGTTGCACAGAACAGTGCTATGGTGCAAGTTAAGCACATCACCTTCATCTGCAGGAATGTACACAGATGGCCATGCCGCTGCTGCGCAGAGTATATCGCCACTTATGTAGCCTACATATCCTGTGCATGGGCTGAAGAGAAGCTGGTGGAAGATCACGGGGCCACCGTGAGAGGTGTGGGGGGGTCTGCACTGAAACATGCGTTCTATCTAAGCACATACTGAAGTGCTTTTTGTGTGCTATACATGTGACATACCATGATAATAATTGTGAGCCAATTAAATGTTACTAATGACATCTGCTAATAACTATATGTACAAGGGTATTAGTGCAATTGTGAATTGGATGGTGTGAGCACGACACATTCTAACTAACCGTCTTGTAAGAGGCCCATGTAATGAGATATTTAATTTCACTCGTGTGATATAACCTCGTGCTCAGAATCACCCTGGCAGGAACCCGACGTGCACTTCCGCAAAGAAAAATACGCTATTTAAACGGCTTTGAGGGATAGACATGGCATCCCCGGAAACTCGCCGTGTCCCTCGCTGCACTCAGTAACGATAATAAACAGCACTGTGCACTCTGGGCATCTGCATACAACACATGCATGTATATTCGTGAATATGTAGTGTTTGTGTACACACAGATTTCTTTTAAATAAATACAGTGCTGGCAGATTAGCAAATGGTTGCCAGAATCAAGGCTGTGCACACAGTATTTTGTAAGGTTGACGGTAAATACGGTTGATAAAGTCTCTGGGGCGCCCACCTCTAGCAGAGGAAGCTACGGCGACGTGACTTAGTTCAGTGTATCTTATGTGCAGATATGCGCGGGGGCCTCCCGGACTCCCTGCTAGACTTGGCTCTCAGGTATATGCCCCCCTCTTCCACAGCCCTGAGTCACGCTGTGGTCGTGGCGTTACAGAAGAGCCGCCATTAGTCCAGCCATCCTGGAGTTGACTCGCGCTATGGCATCAATGCGTTGAGTTCAACGATTCTTTTTTGCATTCTCTTGTGCCCAGGATATTGACGGGGGCTTTCCACGGTGCGGGCTTGCCCCGGTCCCGGCCCGTGACAGTGAAGCGCAGTTGGTTCACCTCCTCCCAGTCGATGAAGTGCAGCACACTCAGCTAAAACTTCCCAGTAACTTGAGATCGCCTCGGAGACGGAAGCCGCGAGTGGTGCGCGCACACACCATATGCGTTCAATGATCGTGCCCGTGCCTGTGCCTGAAATGCGCGTAATAGACAAAACAACACGCAGTATTTCGATACCCTAATTACCTATTGCTGATGTATGAGTTAGCATCATATGGCTAACTGATGAAGTTCGTATATGCACTTATGCTGAATTATTTTTTCTTTGCTCCTTACGTATATCCAAATGTATGTGTGATCATATTAGTTTCTTAGCTTAGCCTGTGTGCCACCATTTTGTGTATCCCTCTGTGCCTGCGGGCCCTGCTCGCTCATATGCCCCTCCCGCAGGAATACAGAAAATTCACTAAGACAGCAGTTTTCGTTTCTCGGCTTACTGTGGCCGAAACTAACAAGTCTCTTTATCAGTAATGTTCTCATGCCCAGAGACGCCGAAGCCTAGCTCCATGGCCTTGAGTAGAGATAATGATGTATCCCTTGCAGGTGCAGATGCCTACTGTATGAGAGCATTGTCCACTGGTCTGAGGCTCGGTAATTTTCCATTAGGGGCGTACCCCTTTTTGCTGTATTGCATTATAATGTATCGCTGTGATGCAGAGAGTCAGTCCTCTCGTTCGCACTCCTAGGAGTGAGGTCGGACAGGGCCCTCTCATATGAGTGTTGTTTGGCCTAATAAAGACTTTTGTTTATTCTTCTCCACTGTCCGGCTGACTTCCTGTATAGCGACTATAGGTGAGTGCGGTAAGTCACTCAGTGGATTTGAGCCACGCTTATCAGATGGCGCCCGAATAGGGACCCCGCGATAAGGATCTTTCTCACCCGTAAGTGGGTAGCAGAAGACCGGGGACCCGCTGGTCGGCACGGTGGGCCCGGGTACCCATCTGATGCCGAGCTTGGTTCTCGCAGCGCTGCCCCACCCTGCTGATCGGGAGAGGTCCCGGTTCGGATCTTACGCCGGGGTCCAGAAGGCGGAACTTGAAGCTGACCGTGTTGGTCCTGGCAGCCGGAGGTGGAGAACGGTAGAGGTCGGTGCCGCCTACGGAAGGTGAGTGGTCCACCTGTGATTGTTTCAGGAACGGGAGTGTTCCGGGAGACGACGGTGTCTCCAGTGGTTTGAGGAGCTGGTGTGCTCCTGGGGCTAGTGTGCTCCGGGGAACTCAGAGTACGAGTAGGTGCTCTGACAGACTTGACGAGGTTGGGGAAATATCTAGATGTATTGTTTGTAGCGATCCGACCGGGTGGTACTGTGGTGAAGGCGTGGCTCATTGCGGGCAACTCCGGTGCTTACCCTGAACTCCTAGAGTGGTGGTTCAGTGGAGGTGAGATCTGGGTTTCCTGTGGTAAAGTGCGCAGTGATCCATAGTGCCGCACGGGTGGCGGATCTGTTCCCCGTCCTCAGAACAGTTAGTGTACTGTTCGGTCTGCGGTAGAGTCCAGGTTCCCCAGGACTTGGTCGACGGGCCTTGTCCCATTTGGTAACACGTGTTCGGAGGTATTGTATATGTGTGTGTGGTTTTCTAATGTATGTCTATATGTGTGTATGAACGAGCTCGAGCTAGCGACTCAAGGTAACGTAGCCTGTGGTGAAGTGTTTCTTTCACACCGAAGTAAAGATGCTGTGTTTTAGTAAGTTACGATGCTTTGGATGTTGTTGTCGACCCTCAGACACTAGACTGGCCGAGAGCCAACCTGCACCCCCCGAAGGGACTCCGAGCTTTGATATGTATGTCAAGCATGGACTGGTCCCGCTTTTGTTTGGTACTCTGTGGCACCGGTACACTGCGGATAATGTGGATTTACAATGGCCTTTGACGGGTTCTTTCGATGAAGCCAAGTTGGATTATTTGCAGGACAAATTGTTTGCCAAGCGCAGCCGTCAGAGTATGTTTGATTCTTTGCGAGTGTGGCAGAAAGAGGCCAGGAAACACAAGTTGAGAGATGAGAAAGAGGCCTATAAAAAGTCCACCCAGACTATGGCGCAGAAGGCGAGAGAACAGGTTGGAAATGAGAATGCGCTGCGCATGGAACGCTCAGATAGACTTTGTAGGTTGAAAGAAAATAAAAGTTATGTAGTACGTGAGGACGACCCAGATGAGATGGAAGACATTTTGAATACCCGACCCCCTCCCCCTTATGCCCCACAGCCCTTGTACCCCTCCTTGCCAGTTGCGGTCCCCAGTAGTGAAGTTCCGGGTCTTTCAGCAAGCGCTCCCCAACAATCCTCGCCCTCGACACCCCTCGTCTCCTTACTCCAGACCACTTCACCTGCACCCTCGCAATTTTCTTTAGCACTCCCTACTGTCTCAGCTAGTACCACCCCCAGTCAGGAGATGCTAACACCGCTTCGAGGCGCAGGTAGCGGACTACTCTCGCAGGTACGGAAGTTGCTTACGCGTTCTACAGTCGGTTTAGATGAAAAGAGTATGGTGGCTAATCAGGCATGTCAGTGGGCCAGGAATAATATTTATTCGTTTGAAGATATTTGGTCCACTATGAAAGATTTTGAGCCTTTGATGCAGCAGCACGCTTTGTGGCACATGTCAAATGTATTGATACCGCTATGGGAGCAGGGGTATGGAGGTGTGGCTCCAGCGGTTTTACGAGATATACAGGCTGGAGCCTATAGAACGAATACAGGGTTGAAAGAAGTGATGAGTAGTTTACGTGCAATATTACAATACAGGAATGAATTACCCTCTGCCGGCACACCCCATTTCCCAGGTCTCCACCCAATGCGCGAGGTACACCCTATTTTTCATCCCGAGGTCCCCGAGTTGCTAGATCCAGTAACGAAGGCTGTTACCAGGAACAGGATTGATGCGCATTTCCAGGAGCAATGGGTGTATACGCCATGGAAGAGAAGTGAGGTATTATCATTGAAAGCTCAGCTGCCGGATTCTAGAAAGAACCCGACTGCCTACTACAAAGAGCTGACAGAAGCTGCGTCTTCCACTGTAATGACGTTGGCTGATGTTGAATTGTTTTTCTGGCTTTTGGTCCCGGTTGACGTGTGGCGGCAAGTAAAAGGTACTGATCATATGGAAGAGTTAGGAGCTACGTGTCAGGAGTTGCAGGATTGGGACAAGGAGCGTAAGCCAGGGGAGAAGCCGAAGGCCGAGATATTAGCTTTACCAGGGCGCATAATAAAATATATGCATTCTCTCATTCCCCCGAAAAAGGTAGATTGGGACAAGTTGACGGCTTGTAAGCAGAAAAAGTATGAGGCAGTCTCTGACTTCTTTACGAGGTTTGAGGAAACGTTTATGGATTTTAGTGGGCAAGATGTGTCACAAGATGGCGGGTTACGGCTTTTTGTTAATAGGTTTGTCACGAACTTATTGCCTGAAATTTCAGCAAGACTGCAAGCGTCGGAGAGCACGTGGACAACGTCCTCTCCTTCGGGTATTCTCAGTATGGCACAATATTATGAGCACAGAGAAAATGAAAGTAAGGACAAGCAGGAAAAGAAGGCTAAGGATTTAAAGACAAGAGTTTTGTTGCAGCAAGTGGCTAGAGGCAGGGGAAGAGGTGCAGCGCCGAGTCGTGGGGGCGGCTTTGGGAGAGGTGAGAGTAGGGAGAGACTGGGACCGAATCAGTGCGCAAAGTGTAAGCAGGAGGGGCATTGGTGGCGGGATTGCCCACTGCTTCAGTCGGGCACCGGTCCAGGACGAGGACGAGGACGAGGTAGTGGTGATTTTGGGAGACAGGCTGCACGGTCAGAACGAGGCGGGAGACCGGGAGGAAATTATTTTGACAATGGTACAGACAGACAACAGTTGCAGAGGGGCGGTGGTCAGTACTATAACGATGATTACTCAGTGGACGATTTGACAGGGTTTTCCCACAACTAGGACAGCGTAGGACAGAGCATGGGACCAGTACTTATGGAAGTTGATCAGAGGGGACCTTATGTCGAAGCTGACTTATTGGGGTCTCAACAAAAATTTCTAGTGGATACGGGTGCAATGAAAAGTTCAGTGGCTCGTTCTCGGGTCCCAGGGGCGGCTCTGTCTGGCAAAAATAACATCTCCGTGGGTTTCGCAGGAACTCCGGTGATGAGCCCCATTTCTAAACCTCTCACGTTGACGATTGGCCCTTTCACTGTTGATTCACCGTTTCTATTGACATCCAATTGTGGGGAAAATTTGTTGGGCCTAGATTTATTAAAAAGGTTGCACGCCACCATCTATTGTTCTCCAGACGGTGTGTACCTTACTTTGGGCCCGAATGTCGCCCGCCCATTGCAGTGTTTTTCGAAAGATGACCCACTACCACCTGAATTCCAAGGCATACCCGACAGCTTGTGGGCTGTCAATGATACGGATGTAGGTAAAATGGATATTGCCCCGGTGACCATAAGAGTGAAGGTGGGAGCGAAATTGCCCAGAGTTCCACAGTACTGGGGGCCCGATTCACAGAACTAACTTAAGACAAAATCCTAAACTTACTACTTTTGGTATTCACAGAAGTTAGGATTTTGTCTTAAGTTTGTCTTAAGACAGACTTAAGACAGACTTAAGACAAAACCCTAACTTAAGTCTGTCTTAAGACAAACTTAAGACAAAATCCTAACTTCTGTGAATACCAAAAGTAGTACGTTTAGGATTTTGTCTTAAGTTAGTTCTGTGAATCGGGCCCAGGATTCCTAGGGAGGGAGAGAAGGCCCTGTTACAAATTATACAAGATTTAATATGGTCTGGTGTAGTGGAAGAGACTGATTCGAACATATGTAACAGCCCTATTTTACCTATCCTCAAAAGGCGGTCACCTGAAGCTACTGATAATACTCCTGATGTTTATAGATTTGTGATTGATTTGCGACATGTAAATAGGGTAGTGGAGCCACAGTACCCAGTGGTCTCGGACATTACTACAATATTGACCATGATTCCCCCTTCTGCTAAATATTTCTCTGTCCTAGACTTGAAAAACGCTTTCTTCAGTATCCCAGTACATGAAGAGAGCCGGTATCTCTTCGGATTCTCATTGGCTGGCCGAAGCATCCGCTTTATGAGAATTCCTCAGGGGTACACTGAGAGTCCGAGCATATATAGTCAAGCATTGAAGGCACAATTGGATGAACTGGAACTTCCACCTGGCAACGTCATGTTGCAGTATGTGGATGATATCCTGATAGCGTCGGACGACGAGAAGGGTTGTCGGGATGCTACCGTGAAATTGCTCCACCATTTGGTTAAAAGAGGACATAAAGTGTCCCTTCCAAAATTTCAATACTGTCGAACGGAGGTCACCTACCTCGGTCACCTCCTTTCGAAAGTGGGGAGAAGGTTGACGCCTGAGCGCATAAAAGCTATTAATAATATGAATGTACCTAACACGCAGCGAGAGGTGCGCGCGTTCTTGGGCATAACATCGTACTGTCGCCAGTGGATACCTAACTATGCGTTACTAACAAAACCCCTATTGTATCTGACTACCAAGGAAGTGCGCGAGCCCCTACCCTGGACCCCTGCATGTCAAGAAGCGTTTGAGTCACTAAAAAAGGCTTTATGTTCTGCGCCAGTTCTTGGGACACCTGATTACCAGAAGCCTTTTGTTCTTTACGTACATGAGGCGGAAGGTTGCGCGTTGTCTGTCTTAACTCAGTGTTTTGGTGGGAAGAAGAGACCCTGTGCGTATTTCTCTGCAATGCTGGACAATGTGGCAAGAGCGCTGCCGAGTTGTCTGAGAGCCACAGCGGCTGCTGCGGTTTCTATAAGACAGTCGGCAGGGCTCGTACTGGGATCAGATCTTACAGTCATGGTACCGCATGCTGTGGACATTTTGCTGAATAGAACACAGACGCAGCACTTAACTAGTGCTCGTCTTACGGGTTATGAGATGACTCTTTTTGCACCCCATGTTACGATCAAAAGGTGTGCTACACTGAATCCTGCCACCTTGTTACCTATCCCCACAGATACAGATACAAAGGACGATGACATACATGACTGTTTGTTTAGGACTGAAGAGGAGACAAAGGGGAGGGTGGATCTGACAGACAGGCCCTTGGACGAACCAGACGGGGAGTTGTATGTGGATGGGTCCTGTTTTAAATTGCCAGACGGTACATCGACAGCAGCATATGCAATAACAACATTACAGACGGTAGTGGAGACTTCTAGGATACCTTACAATTCTGCCCAAGCTGCTGAGATTGTAGCCTTACTGAGAGCATGTGAATTGAGTGAGGGGCTAGACGTGAACATTTATACTGACAGCCAATACGCCTTTGGCGTGGCTCATAATTATGGGCGACTTTGGGCAGAACGGGGATTCCTGACCTCTCACGGACAACGCATACAACATGGCCCACTGATATTACGACTGTTAACGGCCCTGACACTACCCAAAAGATTGGCTGTGATAAAATGTAGCGCACACAAGACAATAGTGGATGATGTAGGACGAGGCAATGTTTTCGCCGATGAAAAAGCAAAAGAGTCTGCTAGAGAAAAATTACCACGAATGTTTGTGGCAGGACCAGCTAGATGGGTCCCAGATGTTCATATGTTCTCAGACACTGTACAGAGTGTCAAGAACATACAGGGAAAAGCGACAGAAGAGGAATTGAGAGCATGGAAGGATGGGCAGGGACGATTGGATGCGGATGAATGTTGGACAGATGTGACCGATAAGAGACGATGGTTACTCCCGAATGCATATGTTCTTCCAGTAGTGACGATGGCGCACGGGCCTGCTCATGTTAGTGCAAAGGGCATCTGTAAATTGTTAGACCCAGTGTGGAGCAATAAGAATATCTCTAAAGTGGCCACTCACTTGGTTTGTCAGTGCATGGTGTGTTTGAGACACAATCCTGGAAAGGGTACCCCTGTCCCAACTGGAAATTTTGCACCCCCTTCGTTCCCTTTTGAGGTGATTCAGATGGATTATATCGAAATGGAAAGGGTCAATAACTTGAAGTATGTCCTTGTAGTCGTATGCGCCTGTAGTAGGTGGGTGGAGGCGTATCCAACGAAAGATTGCACGGCCATTTCTACCGCAAAAATGTTGATAAAGGAGTATTTTTCTCGCTTCGGATTACCTAGGGTGATCTGGAGTGATAATGGCACGTCTTTTAATGCAGAACTAGTGAAGCAAATATGTAAAGGCTTACAGATTTCTCAAAAGTTTCATTCAGCCTTACACCCTCAGGCAGCAGGACTTGTGGAGCGGTTTAACGGCACGCTCAAGTTAAAGATGGCCAAAATATGTGAGAGTACAGGTCTCCGTTGGCCAGACGCCCTTCCATTAGCTTTGCTTTCAACGAGAGTCACTGTGAATGCAAAAATGGGCGTCTCCCCCCACGAAGTGGTATTCGGCCGTCCGGCCAATATCTGGGGAGTGCCCAGGCCTAAATGTTTTACTGAAGTACCATACCCTCTGTTGACAGATTACCTGTATGCTTTGACTAAAGATCTTCGTTCTATTCATCAGCAGGTAGCAGACACTCTGAAGCCGTTGCCGGAGGGGCCTGGACACTCCATCCACCCAGGGGACTGGGTGGTCGTAAGAAGATATCAGCGGAAGTCTTGTCTGGAGCCAAGGTGGTCGGAGCCGCGCCAGGTGCTCCTCACCACACGTACTGCACTTCGGATCGACGGACGGAAGGCGTGGACACATGCCTCACATGTGAAGAGGGTCCCGCTCCCGTTGCCCTATGACAAATGGGTACAGGATGGCATCGCTGACGAGGAGCATGAGTCTATCCCGAGGTATGCTCCTTTCTCGGATGCTTCACTGATTGGAGAAGAGCGAAGAGGAACAGAGAATTCGGTGAGCTCTACTACTCCTGTTGCTACTAGTGAAGAGACACCAGAGAGTTCAGCATCTGCCACAGATACTCCTGTTTTGTTCACTGACCCCGAAGTGCCAGGGAGCACTCGATATAATTTGCGGCCCCGAAGAAAATAAGTAACAGTAAGGAAAAAAAAATAATGGACTAAACACTGGAAGAAGGGCTTAGTAGACTTTCTGGATACGAAGATTTAGTGGTAGGGATGGACTTGCAAGAGCCCTGGTGTTTAGCCGAAGATTGTGTGCTATGAGACTATAGAGTGGTGCGGGCCCGAATTAAGTGCTTCCTTTGTTTCCAAATTGTTGAACAGCGACGTTGGAATTAGGTATGGACGGTAAAAGCCTGCCTGTGAGGCTTTGAAGGACACAGGGAGAAGATCCCTTTTTAAGGGTTGAAGAACCCCTCTGGCCGGTTGAGGATTGTCTGGGACTATTGTTTTAGTAGAAGTGTTTTTTCTTTTTGATTTTTTGATATTTTGAACGATTATTAAGAATGTATCCTTTTGGACGCCCCATTCCTGATGAGGAGCAGCCCTTTGCGGCTCCTCCGAGACCTGTGCCTGATTCCCCCTGGTTGGCCCTTCCCCGAAAAGGAAAGATTGTGGTCATCATTATTATTCTGATTGCCTTTATAGTGACTCTTGGAATATTGTTTTTCCTGGATAAAGCTTATCCCGTTCATGTGTTTGCACCCACACCCACTGCCGTCCCTGAACACAATATGATTACTGTTGATTATGGTGAAAGAATGTTAAGAAAAAGTTATAAAGATAATGTTTTTATTAAGACTTTGCACCATGCGCACGCCACTACCAACTTGACAGATTGTTGGGTTTGTGGGCTTTTGCCTTCTGCTGCCTATAAGAAAGACAGATTCCTTGCCCTCCCTTTGACGCCAGTGAATAGTTGTGTGGGGTGGTATACTCTTATAGGTCTTGTCAAATATTTCCAGCAGCCAGATTCCCTGACTCCCCGACTGCAGAATAGGGGGTGGACAATGACAATGCGAGTACGCCCTCTGCCTCCATCTTCCCTCGGACGAATATATACTGATGGACGTTTTGACCAGACTTTTATAGAGACGTGTGAGAAAAGGTTGGGTCGGTTTCTGACACCAAATGATACTGACAAACTTAGGGAAAGTTTCCTGAAATTGAATGCTACTCTGTCCTACAGACACCCCCCGAAGAGTAACAACAGTTCCAAGTCTCTGATACCCCTGGCTGTGGTGGGTCCTTCTCCGTTTTTCTGTATAGAGGGAAGGGGCCCCATCAAAGTCGGTAATAGTTCCTGTAATGTGACTGCTTCAATACGCTTCCCTCTTAGCCCCTCTTTGATTGCCCCACCCAGTATCTATTTTGTCTGCGGTGATAATGGATACTTATGGTTGCCCGAGGGTTGGGGTGGGGTGTGCTACTTAGCCTACATGATTCCTCCTGTGTATGTGGCTCCTTCTGATTATCACAAAACTCATCGTTGATTCCCCAGTCCCCAGGAGCAGCCGCAAGAGCAGCGCAAAAGGAGGGAACTTCAGGTAGATGACGTTGACCAGACGGACACCTCGTACCAACAATGGACTGATTTTTCTAAGGGTTTGCTACCTTTCTGGGGTCCGATATTTAACAGCAGAGCTATTCGGCGACTGTCCAGAGTGATGGAAAAGGTAGTTCTAACGGAGATAGATATTACAACTAACATATCTATTGAGGTTCAGGCTATGAGATTATTCACGATCCAGAACAGGATGGTGCTTGACGTCATCCTAGCAGATAGGGGCGGGGCTTGCCGCGTCATCGGGACGTCTTGCTGTGTTTACATTCCTGACTCGGCCCGACTGTTAACTTGGCAGTACAGAAATTACATAGATTAGCGACTGAACTACATCAGGATAATGGGACCTGGTCCTTACAGGGGTGGCTCTGGGGCGCCTTCTCTTCCTGGGGTTGGAAAATATTGATGGGTTTGGTTGGTGTGGTGAGTGTAATTCTGACTTGCTGCCTTTGCATATATTGCCTCCCTCCATGTTGCTCAATGTGCGCTACAAATTTACGTCCGAAAAAGAAGTTACCTGGTCAATATACCACTTCTATGATTACTGAAATTCCTGCTGATGCAAGTTGGTTGATGTTTATTGCAGAAGATGTTCTAGATTAGAGACATGAAAATAAAGGTGTAGAAATGTTTTGCCCCTAGAATGGATGTCGGCACTACCTTTTGGCAAATAAATGAGGCCATAGTTAGCCAATGATGCTAAAAGGAGGGTCTGATAGAATTCACTTTTCGATACCCTAATTACCTATTGCTGATGTATGAGTTAGCATCATATGGCTAACTGATGAAGTTCGTATATGCACTTATGCTGAATTATTTTTTCTTTGCTCCTTACGTATATCCAAATGTATGTGTGATCATATTAGTTTCTTAGCTTAGCCTGTGTGCCACCATTTTGTGTATCCCTCTGTGACTGCGGGCCCTGCTCGCTCATATGCCCCTCTCGCAGGAATACAGAAAATTCACTAAGACAGCAGTTTTCGTTTCTCGGCTTACTGTGGCCGAAACTAACAAGTCTCTTTATCAGTAATGTTCTCATGCCCAGAGACGCCGAAGCCTAGCTCCATGGCCTTGAGTAGAGATAATGATGTATCCCTTGCAGGTGCAGATGCCTACTGTATGAGAGCATTGTCCACTGGTCTGAGGCTCGGTAATTTTCCATTAGGGGCGTACCCCTTTTTGCTGTATTGCATTATAATGTATCGCTGTGATGCAGAGAGTCAGTCCTCTCGTTCGCACTCCTAGGAGTGAGGTCGGACAGGGCCCTCTCATATGAGTGTTGTTTGGCCTAATAAAGACTTTTGTTTATTCTTCTCCACTGTCTGGCTGACTTCCTGTATAGCGACTATAGGTGAGTGCGGTAAGTCAATCGGGTGGATTTGAGCCACGCTTATCAGATGGCGCCCGAATAGGGACCCCGCGATAAGGATCTTTCTCACCCGTAAGTGGGTAGCAGAAGACCGGGGACCCGCTGGTCGGCACGGTGGGCCCGGGTACCCATCTGATGCCGAGCTTGGTTCTCGCAGCGCTGCCCCACCCTGCTGATCGGGAGAGGTCCCGGTTCGGATCTTACGCCGGGGTCCAGAAGGCGGAACTTGAAGCTGACCGTGTTGGTCCTGGCAGCCGGAGGTGGAGAACGGTAGAGGTCGGTGCCGCCTACGGAAGGTGAGTGGTCCACCTGTGATTGTTTCAGGAACGGGAGTGTTCCGGGAGACGAGGGTGTCTCCAGTGGTTTGAGGAGCCGGTGTGCTCCTGGGGCTAGTGTGCTCCGGGGAACTCAGAGTACGAGTAGGTGCTCTGACAGACTTGACGAGGTTGGGGAAATATCTAGATGTATTGTTTGTAGCGATCCGACCGGGTGGTACTGTGGTGAAGGCGTGGCTCATTGCGGGCAGACTCCGGTGCTTACCCTGAACTCCTAGAGTGGTGGATCAGTGGAGGTGAGATCTGGGTTTCCTGTGGTAAAGTGCGCAGTGATCCATAGTGCCGCACGGGTGGCGGATCTGTTCCCCGTCCTCAGAACAGTTAGTGTACTGTTCGGTCTGCGGTAGAGTCCAGGTTCCCCAGGACTTGGTCGACGGGCCTTGTCCAATTTGGTAACACGTGTTCGGAGGTATTGTATATGTGTGTGTGGTTTTCTAATGTATGTCTATATGTGTGTATGAACGAGCTCGAGCTAGCGACTCAAGGTAACGTAGCCTGTGGTGAAGTGTTTCTTTCACACCGTAGTAAAGATGCCGTGTTTTAGTAAGTTACGATGCTTTGGATGTTGTTGTCGACCCTCAGACACTAGACTGGCCGAGAGCCAACCTGCACCCCCCGAAGGGACTCCGAGCTTTGATATGTATGTCAAGCATGGACTGGTCCCGCTTTTGTTTGGTACTCTGTGGCACCGGTACACTGCGGATAATGTGGATTTACAATGGCCTTTGACGGGTTCTTTCGATGAAGGCAAGTTGGATTATTTGCAGGACAAATTGTTTGCCAAGCGCAGCCGTCAGAGTATGTTTGATTCTTTGCGAGTGTGGCAGAAAGAGGCCAGGAAACGCAAGTTGAGAGATGAGAAAGAGGCCTATAAAAAGTCCACCCAGACTATGGCGCAGAAGGCGAGAGAACAGGTTGGAAATGAGAATGCGCTGCGCATGGAACGCTCAGATAGACTTTGTAGGTTGAAAGAAAATAAAAGTTATGTAGTACGTGAGGACGACCCAGATGAGATGGAAGACATTTTGAATACCCGACCCCCTCCCCCTTATGCCCCACAGCCCTTGTACCCCTCCTTGCCAGTTGCGGTCCCCAGTAGTGAAGTTCCGGGTCTTTCAGCAAGCGCTCCCCAACAATCCTCGCCCTCGACACCCCTCGTCTCCTTACTCCAGACCACTTCACCTGCACCCTCGCAATTTTCTTTAGCACTCCCTACTGTCTCAGCTAGTATCACCCCCAGTCAGGAGATGCTAACACCGCTTCGAGGCGCAGGTAGCGGACTACTCTCGCAGGTACGGAAGTTGCTTACGCGTTCTACAGTCGGTTTAGATGAAAAGAGTATGGTGGCTAATCAGGCATGTCAGTGGGCCAGGAATAATATTTATTCGTTTGAAGATATTTGGTCCACTATGAAAGATTTTGAGCCTTTGATGCAGCAGCACGCTTTGTGGCACATGTCAAATGTATTGATACCGCTATGGGAGCAGGGGTATGGAGGTGTGGCTCCAGCGGTTTTACGAGATATACAGGCTGGAGCCTATAGAACGAATACAGGGGTTAAAGAAGTGATGAGTAGTTTACGTGCACTATTACAATACAGGAATGAATTACCCTCTGCCAGCACACCCCATTTCCCAGGTCTCCATCCAATGCGCGAGGTACACCCTATTTTTCATCCAGAGGTCCCCGAGTTGCTAGATCCAGTAACGAAGGCTGTTACCAGGAACAGGATTGATGCGCATTTCCAGGAGCAATGGGTGTATACGCCATGGAAGAGAAGTGAGGTATTATCATTGAAAGCTCAGCTGCCGGATTCTAGAAAGAACCCGACTGCCTACTACAAAGAGCTGACAGAAGCTGCGTCTTCCACTGTAATGACGTTGGCTGATGTTGAATTGTTTTTCGGGCTTTTGGTCCCGGTTGACGTGTGGCGGCAAGTAAAAGGTACTGATCATACGGAAGAGTTAGGAGGTACGTGACAGGAGTTGCAGGATTGGGACAAGGAGCGTAAGCCAGGGGAGAAGCCGAAGGCCGAGATATTAGCTTTACCAGGGCCCATAATAAAATATATGCATTCTCTCATTCCCCCGAAAAAGGTAGATTGGGACAAGTTGACGGCTTGTAAGCAGAAAAAGGATGAGGCAGTCTCTGACTTCTTTACGAGGTTTGAGGAAACGTTTATGGATTTTAGTGGGCAAGATGTGTCACAAGATGGCGGGTTACGGCTTTTTGTTAATAGGTTTGTCACGAACTTATTGCCTGAAATTTCAGCAAGACTGCAAGCGTCGGAGAGCACGTGGACAACGTCCTCTCCTTCGGGTATTCTCAGTATGGCACAATATTATGAGCACAGAGAAAATGAAAGTAAGGACAAGCAGGAAAAGAAGGCTAAGGATTTAAAGACAAGAGTTTTGTTGCAGCAAGTGGCTAGAGGCAGGGGAAGAGGTGCAGCGCCGAGTCGTGGGGGCGGCTTTGGGAGAGGTGAGAGTAGGGAGAGACTGGGACCGAATCAGTGCGCAAAGTGTAAGCAGGAGGGGCATTGGTGGCGGGATTGCCCACTGCTTCAGTCGGGCACCGGTCCAGGACGAGGACGAGGACGAGGTAGTGGTGATTTTGGGAGACAGGCTGCACGGTCAGAACGAGGCGGGAGACCGGGAGGAAATTATTTTGACAATGGTACAGACAGACAACAGTTGCAGAGGGGCGGTGGTCAGTACTATAACGATGATTACTCAGTGGACGATTTGACAGGGTTTTCCCACAACTAGGACAGCGTAGGACAGAGCATGGGACCAGTACTTATGGAAGTTGATCAGAGGGGACCTTATGTCGAAGCTGACTTATTGGGGTCTCAACAAAAATTTCTAGTGGATACGGGTGCAATGAAAAGTTCAGTGGCTCGTTCTCGGGTCCCAGGGGCGGCTCTGTCTGGCAAAAATAACATCTCCGTGGGTTTCGCAGGAACTCCGGTGATAAGCCCCATTTCTAAACCTCTCACGTTGACGATTGGCCCTTTCACTGTTGATTCACCGTTTCTATTGACATCCAATTGTGGGGAAAATTTGTTGGGCCTAGATTTATTAAAAAGGTTGCACGCCACCATCTATTGTTCTCCAGAAGGTGTGTACCTTACTTTGGGCCCGAATGTCGCCCGCCCATTGCAGTGTTTTTCGAAAGATGACCCACTACCACCTGAATTCCAAGGCATACCCGACAGCTTGTGGGCTGTCAATGATACGGATGTAGGTAAAATGGATATTGCCCCGGTGACCATAAGAGTGAAGGTGGGAGCGAAATTGCCCAGAGTTCCACAGTACAGGATTCCTAGGGAGGGAGAGAAGGCCCTGTTACAAATTATACAAGATTTAATACGGTCTGGTGTAGTGGAAGAGACTGATTCGAACATATGTAACAGCCCTATTTTACCTATCCTCAAAAGGCGGTCACCTGAAGCTACTGATAATACTCCTGATGTTTATAGATTTGTGATTGATTTGCGACATGTAAATAGGGTAGTGGAGCCACAGTACCCAGTGGTCTCGGACATTACTACAATATTGACCATGATTCCCCCTTCTGCTAAATATTTCTCTGTCCTAGACTTGAAAAACGCTTTCTTCAGTATCCCAGTACATGAAGAGAGCCGGTATCTCTTCGGATTCTCATTGGCTGGCCGAAGCTTCCGCTTTAAGAGAATTCCTCAGGGGTACACTGAGAGTCCGAGCATATATAGTCAAGCATTGAAAGCACAATTGGATGAACTGGAACTTCCACCTGGCAACGTCATGTTGCAGTATGTGGATGATATCCTGATAGCGTCGGACGACGAGAAGGGTTGTCGGGATGCTACCGTGAAATTGCTCCACCATTTGGCTAAAAGAGGACATAAAGTGTCCCTTCCAAAATTTCAATACTGTCGAACGGAGGTCACCTACCTCGGTCACCTCCTTTCGAAAGTGGGGAGAAGGTTGACGCCTGAGCGCATAAAAGCTATTAATAATATGAATGTACCTAACACGCAGCGAGAGGTGCGCGCGTTCTTGGGCATAACATTGTACTGTCGCCAGTGGATACCTAACTATGCGTTACTAACAAAACCCCTATTGTATCTGACTACCAAGGAAGTGCGCGAGCCCCTACCCTGGACCCCTGCATGTCAAGAAGCGTTTGAGTCACTAAAAAAGGCTTTATGTTCTGCGCCAGTTCTTGGGACACCTGATTACCAGAAGCCTTTTGTTCTTTACGTACATGAGGCGGAAGGTTGCGCGTTGTCTGTCTTAACTGCCGAGTTGTCTGAGAGCCACGGCGGCTGCTGCGGTTTCTATAAGACAGTCGGCAGGGCTCGTACTGGGATCAGATCTTACAGTCATGGTACCGCATGCTGTGGACATTTTGCTGAATAGAACACAGACGCAGCACTTAACTAGTGCTCGTCTTACGGGTTATGAGATGACTCTTTTTGCACCCCATGTTACGATCAAAAGGTGTGCTACACTGAATCCTGCCACCTTGTTACCTATCCCAACAGATACAGATACAAAGGACGATGACATACATGACTGTTTGTTTAGGACTGAAGAGGAGACAAAGGGGAGGGTGGATCTGACAGACAGGCCCTTGGACGAACCAGACGGGGAGTTGTATGTGGATGGGTCCTGTTTTAAATTGCCAGACGGTACATCGACAGCAGCATATGCAATAACAACATTACAGACGGTAGTGGAGACTTCTAGGATACCTTACAATTCTGCCCAAGCTGCTGAGATTGTAGCCTTACTGAGAGCATGTGAATTGAGTGAGGGGCTAGACGTGAACATTTATACTGACAGCCAATACGCCTTTGGCGTGGCTCATAATTATGGGCGACTTTGGGCAGAACGGGGATTCCTGACCTCTCACGGACAACGCATACAACATGGCCCACTGATATCACGACTGTTAACGGCCCTGACACTACCCAAAAGATTGGCTGTGATAAAATGTAGCGCACACAAGACAATAGTGGATGATGTAGGACGAGGCAATGCTTTCGACGATGAAACAGCAAAAGAGACTGCTAGAGAAAAATTACCACGAATGTTTGTGGCAGGACCAGCTAGATGGGTCCCAGATGTTCATATGTTCTCAGACACTGTACAGAGTGTCAAGAAAATACAGGGAAAAGCGACAGAAGAGGAATTGAGAGCATGGAAGGATGGGCAGGGACGATTGGATGCGGATGAATGTTGGACAGATGTGACCGATAAGAGACGATGGTTACTCCCGAATGCATATGTTCTTCCAGTAGTGACGATGGCGCACGGGCCTGCTCATGTTAGTGCAAAGGGCATCTGTAAATTGTTAGACCCAGTGTGGAGCAATAAGAATATCTCTAAAGTGGCCACACACTTGGTTCGTCAGTGCATGGTGTGTTTGAGACACAATCCTGGAAAGGGTACCCCTGTCCCAACTAGAAATTTTGCACCCCCTTCTTTCCCTTTTGAGGTGATTCAGATGGATTACATCGAAATGGAAAGGGTCAATAACTTGAAGTATGTCCTTGTAGTCGTATGCGCCTTTAGTAGGTGGGTGGAGGCGTATCCAACGAAAGATTGCACGGCCATTTCTACCGCAAAAATGTTGATAAAGGAGTATTTTTCTCGCTTCGGATGACCTAGGGTGATCTGGAGTGATAATGGCACGTCCTTGTAGGAGAGTAGGGTCTGCAATCCTATGATCACCCAGATTTTTTGCTTTTGTTTCACTGGTTTACGACTTTCTCTGGCTGTGGGCCTGCTAATCAGACCCACAGCCTGGCTGTTCTCTTTCTAAATTACGATATGTACCCTAGGTGCATTTACCAATTGGTACTGGGCCACCTTATCAGACCCTGTAACTCAGGGCATAGGTGTACCCAGGGCCGCCAGGGGCTGCAGCATGTATTATGCCACCCCTGGCTGGCCTCCTAAATTTGACACAACTGGCTGCATGACAGCTGGGGCGAAGTCGTGTAATCACCCTTTGCTTTAGATATGGTAGCCCTATATCTAACCATACAATGGACACCCGAATCCCTATCAGTCACTCCTATGGCAGGCCTTGACAATCCTGAAGGCAGAGTGCGTGGGCTCGTGTGAACTGTGTTCTGGCCCGAGCCGAGCCGGTTGCAGCTTGCGGAATCGAGACCCAATGGCTGTTCCATGATAACGCGTACCATATCGGTAACTTCGGTGTCGCGTTATCAAGACATGTCGAGTAAGGTGTCATACGAATCGGGATGCTGCCCTCTCACCAACTCTGGTGACGAGGTTAGCATTCCGCCCTTCTAGAGGGACACGACATGTACGTAACTGTGAACCCCGGTTAAAGTTAACTAAAGCCTCAGCTCCACAAAATGGATGCTGCCACCACAGACACGAGTCTGACCTCCTGCTGCTGGGAGTCCTTCCAGCGAGGAGCGCTTGGACAAAGGGTTTCCTGCCGAGGGCGGTGTTCGCACCGTCCCAGACAGGGTTTGTGTATTCTGGGTAGGTAGGGCTTTTGCGAGAAGGTGACTGCAGAGTGGCACCCCGGTGCTCACTACGCATCTGCCGGTCAGAACCAGTTCCGGGGGCGCCAGCCCTGGCCTGGGGAAAGTCCGGCAGGGGAGAGGGGTGTAACTACCCCCCTTCCTGGTCCCACCCTTAGGGCAGGACCTAGTCATGTACCCACCCCTTTCTTTAGAATAAAGACCGGAGCGGGGACCCTTCCAAATTAGATCATCTTTGAATCAAGAACTACTTTCTACGAAAGGACATTCGAGACTCTTCTCAAGATTTCTCCCTTGTGACTAAGGAATAGTCACCCTGCATCAGCGGGCACCATCTAAGAACTCTGCGGGTTGCTGTAAGTCCTTCCTCAAGGATCCGACGGCCCAGCTCGACGAGAACCGGCTTCCCAGGCACCTCTGACCTCTACCCACGTCATCAGCCCAGCTGTGATCTGTGGGTGCGACGAGACCTCGAGGGACCGGCCATCATCAAAACCTGCACGCTTTCTTAACCAGCACGACCATCGAAGCAATTCTCTGGTGAGTGCTCTGGGGTCCGAGAAGCCCCGACCCTGAGCCGCTCCAGCACCGAAGTGCAGTCTCCCAGCATCTCCACGATCTGCGTGGGGCCCTTCTGCTCGCTGCTCAGCACGTTGTCTGGTCACTTGCCGCTGGCTTGTGCCCTTCCTTGACGACATCCGACAACAAACGCTGCTGGTCTGGTTGCTCCAGACCGGCCCTTGCTCCCTTTTTTCGAGAGGAGCACCCCGGACCCTCCTGGTCCATTCAAGACACCATCTTAGGCCCACCACGTGGCCCGAGATCTGCCAAGGCTTGTTGCCCCAATCCTGGGCCCAGCGACGCCGACAGCATCATCCTTCGTGGGACAGCTCGCACCTCCACCGTGGTCGCCGACAACGCCTCCTGGTCCGTGAGACTGCAGAGCCTAGCGTCGCCCACTCACCTGGTCGAGGTGACGGCCAACGGGTGCCTTCCCGGTACCCTCTGACTACTGGCTAGTAGTACGAACTTGGTCCCCTCTGCTTTCAGGTATCATCAATCTCTGATCCAGGCTTGGATCTCTACGAACTATTCAACACTGGTCGCCGGCCAGCAACTCCTTTTCTTCCGGCTGCTGGCTCGTCAGCGAAGACCCCGACGCCTGTAAGACTTGTGCAGCCGCAGCCCTCGTGGCTAGGTAACTCGGCATTTCGGTGCCTGCATAGCCTCTTTACTCTAGGGTCCCGAGTCCCTCGCTTCCGACTTGCCTTATCGGGTCCGCCCGAGACCTTAAACTTTCCGTGTCCTCGGACACTTGTTTTAATTGTGCACTTGAAGTATTTTCCTAAGAGTTTTGGTTTGTGCTTAGTACCCTGTCCTCATAAAGAGTACAGGGCTGTTGTGATCTTTAATAAATAACTGTTTATTTTCATAACCCTTGTGTGGTGTCCTTTCACTGGGTGTTCAAGGGGTACATGTGTGGTAAACAGCTGGCTTAACACGCCCTCTCGAGTCTTTAGCCTTAGACTGCTCGTATCCACGCTACTAGGATAGCTGGTCTATAGGTTGACTTACAACCAATCACCATAAGGGTCGTTTGGAACGATACATAGCGGTCGCTAGAATAGCGAACGCTGCATATCGGGCCAACTTCTCACATTGGTGAGCAGCGGTTGGGATTTGAGCTTGCTGTTGTTTTACCACACGTATCCTAAGAATATCTTGTTGAAAGATCACATAAGTACTGTTAGTACATATAACTAAGCTTAGAATACTCTGAGTTCTACTGAACCAGCTGTTGCAGCTCCTCAAGGCTTAGCACACCTTGGCTGCAACTCTTAGCAAGGGAATAGTAGGTAAACACATAGTGTAGGTAGGTGCATCACTTACACCACACTAGAAACAGTATGTCGGACAAAGGAGGAAACTCTGAGTCTCCCCTTGTGTCAGTTGACCCTCCACAGGTCATCCCTTCGAGATATACTGTGCTGAGCTTCAAGGAGTTAAGACAAGTGTGTCACTCCAGGAAGATCAAGCAGGGGTCTAACCCCACCACGTCCTTTCTGATTGGTCTCTTGGAGACTTATGATGCCAGAAAAGCTGAGACCCTTCCCAGCTCTTCTAATCCAGAAGGAGACATGCCTCCCCTCGAGGGAACCAGAGACGATCCTGACCTCATCCACCTCGCAACTGAGAACGAAGATGTGGAGGATGATGAGGATGAGGATCCCTCTGGGGATGAGGCAGATAAGGGACAGGTAGAAGTCGTCAGACTAACCCGGTCCAACTTAAGCAAACATGATAGTGGTACTGGGGGACCCCCAGCGCTACTGTCAGGTCAGCTTAACATTGGGAATGGACGAGCCCGATCTCTGTCGAGAGACTCTGGCAGATCCCTTCAAACCAATGGCTCTCACAACTCTTCCCAAAGAGGGATGACGTCCCCTCAGAGGAGAGTGTACGAAGCTAAGGAAAGGGCAGCTAATCTGAGGATTGAAAGGGAAGAACTTGCCCTGGCCAAAGAACGGCTTGCCTTTGCTAGAGAGCAACAGTTAAGTGGGGTAGTCCCCACTGGTGGCAGCATTGTACCTAGTAATAGGGAAAGGAGTTTTGATACGAAACACCTTGGTAAGATAGTGCCCCCCTTTAAACAAGGGGACGACATCCACAAATGGATTACTGCTTTGGAGAGGGCCTGCACTGTGCAAGGTGTTCCCCAGAGTCAGTGGGCAGCTATCTTGTGGCTCTCCTTTGAAGGTAAAGGAAGAGACAAGCTCCTCACCACAAGGGTAGAGGATGCTAATAATTACCACGTCTTGAAGAATACACTCGTTGAAGGGTTTGGCCTAACCACTGAGCAGTACAGGGTGCTGTTCAGGGATACCCAGAAAACGCAGTCTCAGGATTGGTCTGACTTTGTCGATTGTGCCACTAAGGCTTTTGAGGGCTGGTTGCTGGGCAGTAAGGTTACTGATTACCAAGGATTGTATAATTTGATGATGAGAGAACAAATTTTAAACAATTGTCAGAACCAGTTGTTGCATCAGCATCTTGTCGACTCGGATCTGACCTCTCCCCAAGAATTGGGAAAGAAGGCAGACAGATGGGTTCGTACAAGAGTTAAACAGAACCAGGGCCAGAATCAAGGTGGTCAGAAGAAAGCAGACCAGAAGGGTAAAGATTCTAAGGGGGAACAAAATGACCAGAAGTCTTCGACAGGTCCCCAACAACCCAAAGAGGGTGGGGGTCAGGCTCCCCAAAAGAAGAAAGAAGGCCAATCCAAAAGATGGTGCCAGTACTGCAAAAGTAAATCTCACTGGTTTAGTGAGTGCACCAAGAAAGGAGGAGGGCAGACTCCTGCCACTGCAGCCCCTAAGGCACCTGTGCCCCCTAGTACAGTCAGCAGTGGTAGTGCGCCTCCCAAGGGTTTAGTAGGGTTAACCCTGGGTTCTGAGGGGCGTGACAACTTAGTTGGTACGCTCACTCAGGCTGTCCTTGTCAGTACAGGGGATGTGGATATATCCCCTGACGTAAGCCCCAATACTTTGGGCAAATACAGACAGACGCCTTTCATAAATGGAAAGATGGCTCAGGCCTATAGGGACACTTGTGCCAGCGTCACCATGGTGACGCCTAACTTTGTGGACCCTGGACAGATCATGCCAGGTACAGAATTCCTGGTGACCAATGCAAGCAATGTCACTACCAATCACAGTATGGCAATTGTAGCTTTCTCCTGGGGAGGGGTAACTGGCCAAAAGAAGGTTGTAGTTAGTCCAGACCTCCCAGTGGATTGTTTGTTGGGCAATGATTTGGAGTCATCACAATGGTCAGAAGTGGAGCACCGGACTCACATGGAAATGTTAGGCTTGCCAGCACATGTGTTCGCTGTGACCAGGTCACAGGTCAGGAAATGCCCCACTGAACAGGTGCTGGATCCTGGAACAACGGACCAGACACCTCCCAAGAAAAAGAGCAGTAGGGTTAAGGCTGCGCCTTCCCCCTTGCCCCAGGTCGTGGATCAAGTCTCAGAGGAGGCTGACCTACAGGAATTGAGGGAAACTGAGCCGAGAGAGTTCGAACTTGATCAAGTTGAATTCTTGGGTTCAGGGGGACCCTCAAGGGAAGACCTGGGGAAGGACCAGTTAGACTGCCCTTCTCTTGAACCCCTCAGACAGCAGGCTGCTGCTGAGGCTGCTGGGAACGCCACAGGTACCCACAAGGTATACTGGGAAGATGGACTCCTGTACACTGAGTCAAGAGACCCCAAGCCTGGCATGACCAGGAGGCTGGTTGTACCCTTGTCTCAGCGTGGTTTCCTACTTACCTTGGCCCACGAGATTCCCTTAGCAGGTCACTTAGGCCAGACGAAGACGTGGGACAGGCTTGTCTCACACTTTCACTGGCCTCACATGAACGAAGATACCAAGGAGTTTTGCCGCTCCTGTGTCACTTGCCAAGCCAGTGGTAAGTCAGGTGGCACGACAAAGGCCCCCCTTATACCAATGCCTGTGGTGGGGGTGCCCTTTGAACGGGTGGGGATCGACATCGTCGGTCCCATGGAACCACCGACAGCATCAGGGCACAAGTTTATACTGGTGGTAGTGGATCATGCCACCAGGTATCCTGAAGCTATTCCCCTTAGGACCACTACAGCACCTGTTGTGGCAAGAGCCCTAGTTGGAGTATTCTCCAGAGTGGGCTTCCCTAAGGAGGTCGTCTCCGACAGAGGTGCAAACTTTATGTCGAGCTACTTAACTGCTATGTGGAAGGAATGTGGTGTCAACTACAAGTTCACTACACCCTATCACCCACAATGCAATGGGCTTGTTGAGAGATTCAACAGGACCCTTAAAGGGATGATTCATGGACTACCTGAAAAGCTTCGGCGTAGATGGGACGTCCTGATCCCCTGCCTTTTATTTGCTTACAGAGAAGTCCCACAGAAGGGGGTTGGCTACAGCCCTTTTGAACTTTTGTACGGGCATCCTGTAAGAGGACCCCTGTGTTTGGTGAAGGAAGGATGGGAGAGACCTCTCAAAAAGCCTGCAGCCAACATAGTGGACTATGTGCTTGGCCTCCGCTCGCGGATGGCTGAATACATGGAGAAGGCATCTGAAAACCTTAAGGCCAGCCAAGAACTCCAAAAAGCTTGGCATGACCAAAAGGCTGTCTTGACTGTTTACCAGCCCGGACAGAAGGTGTGGGTGTTGGAGCCAGTGGCCCCAGCAGCACTCAAGGACAAATGGTCCGGGCCCTACACCATCCTGGAGAAAAAGGGAGAGGTCACCTACCTGGTCGACCTGGGAACTCCCCGGAGCCCCCACAGGGTGCTTCATGTCAACAGGCTCAAGGCATATGTCGACAGGAAGGACATGAGTTTGCTCATGGCCCTAGATGAGGGACAGGAAGAGGAGAGTGACCCTCTCCCCGACCTGCTCACTCAGAATCCTGACGATGGATCGGTAGATGGTGTTGTCTTTTGTGGCAGCCTCTCCGAACATCAACAGAGCGACTGTAAACAGGTTCTTCAGTCGTTCAGACATATGTTCTCTCTAACACCCAGTCAGACCAATTGGTGTACCCATGAGGTTGACACTGGTGACAGCTTGCCCGTTAAGAGTAAAATCTACCCGCAGCCTGATCACGTTAGAGACTGCATCAAGAGTGAAGTGCAGAAAATGTTGGAGCTGGGAGTCATTGAACCCTCGGACAGCCCTTGGGCTAGTCCCGTAGTTCTAGTGCCGAAACCTCACACCCCGGGCGGTAAGAAAGAGATGAGGTTCTGCGTAGACTACAGGGGTCTCAATGCAGTCACTAAGACTGACGCCCACCCAATACCAAGGGCAGACGAGCTTATCGATAGATTGGCTTCGGCCAACTACTTAAGTACGTTTGACCTGACAGCTGGGTATTGGCAAATCAGGTTAGCTGAGGACGCCAAGCCTAAGACCGCATTTTCAACCCCTGGTGGGCATTATCAGTTCGTGGTGATGCCCTTTGGTCTGAAAAATGCACCTGCCACCTTCCAAAGGTTGGTGAATCAAGTCCTTACTGGGCTGGATGACTTCTGTGCGGCGTATCTTGACGATATTGCTGTCTTTAGCTCCACCTGGGAGGATCACCTGGTCCACCTGCGGAAAGTGTTAGAGGCCCTGCAAGCAGCAGGCCTCACTATCAAGGCCACCAAGTGCCAGATAGGGCAGACACAGGTTGTATACCTGGGCCACCTTGTAGGTGGAGGCCAGGTTCAGCCACTGGAGAGCAAAATACAGTCGATCAGGGACTGGGCTCCTCCAACCACCCAGACTCAGGTTCGAGCTTTCTTGGGCCTGACTGGATACTACCGGAAGTTTGTCAGGAACTATGGTTCCATTGTGACACCATTAAACGAACTGACAAGCAAGAAAATGCCAAAAAAGGTTCAGTGGACAGCGAGCTGTCAAAAAGCATTCGATGACCTAAAGCAGGCCATGTGCACGGCGCCTATCCTCAAGAGTCCGGACTACTCCAAACCATTCATTGTCCAAACAGATGCTTCTGAGTTGGGTGTGGGAGCTGTTCTTTCTCAACTGAATTTTGATGGTCAAGACCAGCCCATTGCTTTTATAAGCAGAAGGCTGACCCCTAGAGAGAAGAATTGGTCAGCTATTGAGAGGGAGGCCTTTGCTGTGGTTTGGGCCCTGAAGAAGCTGAGGCCATACTTGTTTGGCACTCACTTCAAGATTCAGACCGACCATAAGCCCCTCTTATGGCTAAATCAGATGAAGGGTGAAAACCCCAAACTACTTAGGTGGTCCATTTCCCTACAGGGGATGGACTTTACAGTGGAACATAGACCTGGTACTGATCATGGCAATGCCGATGGGCTCTCCAGATATTTCCACTTAGAGCAAGAAGACTCACCTGGTCAAGGTTAGCTTATTGTTCCGACGTTTGGGGGGGGTCATGTAGGAGAGTAGGGTCTGCAATCCTATGATCACCCAGATTTTTTGCTTTTGTTTCACTGGTTTACGACTTTCTCTGGCTGTGGGCCTGCTAATCAGACCCACAGCCTGGCTGTTCTCTTTCTAAATTACGATATGTACCCTAGGTGCATTTACCAATTGGTACTGGGCCACCTTATCAGACCCTGTAACTCAGGGCATAGGTGTACCCAGGGCCGCCAGGGGCTGCAGCATGTATTATGCCACCCCTGGCTGGCCTCCTAAATTTGACACAACTGGCTGCATGACAGCTGGGGCGAAGTCGTGTCATCACCCTTTGCTTTAGATATGGTAGCCCTATATCTAACCATACAATGGACACCCGAATCCCTATCAGTCACTCCTATGGCAGGCCTTGACAATCCTGAAGGCAGAGTGCGTGGGCTCGTGTGAACTGTGTTCTGGCCCGAGCCGAGCCGGTTGCAGCTTGCGGAATCGAGACCCAATGGCTGTTCCATGATAACGCGTACCATATCGGTAACTTCGGTGTCGCGTTATCAAGACATGTCGAGTAAGGTGTCATACGAATCGGGATGCTGCCCTCTCACCAACTCTGGCGACGAGGTTAGCATTCCGCCCTTCTAGAGGGACACGACATGTACGTAACTGTGAACAACGGTTAAAGTTAACTAAAGCCTCAGCTCCACAAAATGGATGCTGCCACCACAGACACGAGTCTGACCTCCTGCTGCTGGGAGTCCTTCCAGCGAGGAGCGCTTGGACAAAGGGTTTCCTGCCGAGGGCGGTGTTCGCACCGTCCCAGACAGGGTTTGTGTATTCTGGGTAGGTAGGGCTTTTGCGAGAAGGTGACTGCGGAGTGGCACCCCGGTGCTCACTACGCATCTGCCGGTCAGAACCAGTTCCGGGGGCGCCAGCCCTGGCCTGGGGAAAGTCCGGCAGGGGAGAGGGGTGTAACTACCCCCCTTCCTGGTCCCACCCTTAGGGCAGGACCTAGTCATGTACCCACCCCTTTCTTTAGAATAAAGACCGGAGCGGGGACCCTTCCAAATTAGATCATCTTTGAATCAAGAACTACTTTCTACGAAAGGACATTCGAGACTCTTCTCAAGATTTCTCCCTTGTGACTAAGGAGTAGTCACCCTGCATCAGCGGGCACCATCTAAGAACTCTGCGGGTTGCTGTAAGTCCTTCCTCAAGGATCCGACGGCCCAGCTCGACGAGAACCGGCTTCCCTGGCACCTCTGACCTCTACCCACGTCATCAGCCCAGCTGTGATCTGTGGGTGCGACGAGACCTCGAGGGACCGGCCATCATCAAAACCTGCACGCTTTCTTAACCAGCACGACCATCGAAGCAATTCTCTGGTGAGTGCTCTGGGGTCCGAGAAGCCCCGACCCTGAGCCGCTCCAGCACCGAAGTGCAGTCTCCCAGCATCTCCACGATCTGCGTGGGGCCCTTCTGCTCGCTGCTCAGCACGTTGTCTGGTCACTTGCCGCTGGCTTGTGCCCTTCCTTGACGACATCCGACAACAAACGCTGCTGGTCTGGTTGCTCCAGACCGGCCCTTGCTCCCTTTTTCGAGAGGAGCACCCCGGACCCTCCTGGTCCATTCAAGACGCCATCTTAGGCCCACCACGTGGCCCGAGATCTGCCAAGGCTTGTTGCCCCAATCCTGGGCCCAGCGACGCCGACAGCATCATCCTTCGTGGGACAGCTCGCACCTCCACCGTGGTCGCCGACAACGCCTCCTGGTCCGTGAGACTGCAGAGCCTAGCGTCGCCCACTCACCTGGTCGAGGTGACGGCCAACGGGTGCCTTCCCGGTACCCTCTGACTACTGGCTAGTAGTACAAACTTGGTCCCCTCTGCTTTCAGGTATCATCAATCTCTGATCCAGGCTTGGATCTCTACGAACTATTCAACACTGGTCGCCGGCCAGCAACTCCTTTTCTTCCGGCTCCTGGCTCGTCAGCGAAGACCCCGACGCCTGTAAGACTTGTGCAGCCGCAGCCCTCGTGGCTAGGTAACTCGGCATTTCGGTGCCTGCATAGCCTCTTTACTCTAGGGTCCCGAGTCCCTCGCTTCCGACTTGCCTTATCGGGTCCGCCCGAGACCTTAAACTTTCCGTGTCCTCGGACACTTGTTTTAATTGTGCACTTGAAGTATTTTCCTAAGAGTTTTGGTTTGTGCTTAGTACCCTGTCCTCATAAAGAGTACAGGGATGTTGTGATCTTTAATAAATAACTGTTTATTTTCATAACCCTTGTGTGGTGTCCTTTCACTGGGTGTTCAAGGGGTACATGTGTGGTAAACAGCTGGCTTAACACGCCCTCTCGAGTCTTTAGCCTTAGACTGCTCGTATCCACGCTACTAGGATAGCTGGTCTATAGGTTGACTTACAACCAATCACCATAAGGGTCGTTTGGAACGATACATAGCGGTCGCTAGAATAGCGAACGCTGCATATCGGGCCAACTTCTCACAGTCCTTTAATGCAGAACTAGTGAAGCAAATATGTAAAGGCTTACAGATTTCTCAAAAGTTTCATTCAGCCTTACACCCTCAGGCAGCAGGACTTGTGGAGCGGTTTAACGGCACGCTCAAGTTAAAGATGGCCAAAATATGTGAGAGTACAGGTCTCCATTGGCCAGACGCCCTTCCATTAGCTTTGCTTTCAACGAGAGTCACTGTGAATGCAAAAATGGGCGTCTCCCCCCACGAAGTGGTATTCGGCCGTCCGGCCAATATCTGGGGAGTGCCCAGGCCTAAATGTTTTACTGAAGTACCATACCCTCTGTTGACAGATTACCTGTATGCTTTGACTAAAGATCTTCGTTCTATTCATCAGCAGGTAGCAGACACTCTGAAGCCGTTGCCGGAGGGGCCTGGACACTCCATCCACCCAGGGGACTGGGTGGTCGTAAGAAGATATCAGCGGAAGTCTTGTCTGGAGCCAAGGTGGTCGGAGCTGCGCCAGGTGCTCCTCACCACACGTACTGCACTTCGGATCGACGGACGGAAGGCGTGGACACATGCCTCACATTTGAAGAGGGTCCCGCTCCCGTTGCCCTATGACAAATGGGTACAGGATGGCATCGCTGACGAGGAGCATGAGTCTATCCCGAGGTATGCTCCTTTCTCGGATGCTTCACTGATTGGAGGAGAGCGAAGAGGAACAGAGAATTCGGTGAGCTCTACTACTCCTGTTGCTACTAGTGAAGAGACACCAGAGAGTTCAGCATCTGCCACAGATACTCCTGTTTTGTTCACTGACCCCGAAGTGCCAGGGAGCACTCGATATAATTTGCGGCCCGAAGAAAATAAGTAACAGTAAGGAAAAAAAAATAATGGACTAAACACTGGAAGAAGGGCTTAGTAGACTTTCTGGATACGAAGATTTAGTGGTAGGGATGGACTTGCAAGAGCCCTGGTGTTTAGCCGAAGATTGTGTGCTATGAGACTATAGAGTGGTGCGGGGCCCGAATAAGTGCTTCCTTTGTTTCCAAATTGTTGAACAGCGACGTTGGAATTAGGTATGGACGGTAAAAGCCTGCCTGTGAGGCTTTGAAGGACACAGGGAGAAGATCCCTTTTTAAGGGTTGAAGAACCCCTCTGGCCGGTTGAGGATTGTCTGGGACTATTTTTTTAGTAGAAGTGTTTTTTCTTTTTGATTTTTTGATATTTTGAACGATTATTAAGAATGTATCCTTTTGGACGCCCCATTCCTGATGAGGAGCAGCCCTTTGCGGCTCCTCCGAGACCTGTGCCTGATTCCCCCTGGTTGGCCCTTCCCCGAAAAGGAAAGATTGTGGTCATCATTATTATTCTGATTGCCTTTATAGTGACTCTTGGAATATTGTTTTTCCTGGATAAAGCTTATCCCGTTCATGTGTTTGCACCCACACCCACTGCCGTCCCTGAACACAATATGATTACTGTTGATTATGGTGAAAGAATGTTAAGAAAAAGTTATAAAGATAATGTTTTTATTAAGACTTTGCACCATGCGCACGCCACTACCAACTTGACAGATTGATGGGTTTGTGGGCTTTTGCCTTCTGCTGCCTATAAGAAAGACAGATTCCTTGCCCTCCCTTTGACGCCAGTGAATAGTTGTGTGGGGTGGTATACTCTTATAGGTCTTGTCAAATATTTCCAGCAGCCAGGTTCCCTGACTCCCCGACTGCAGAATAGGGGGTGGACAATGACAATGCGAGTACGCCCTCTGCCTCCATCTTCCCTCGGACGAATATATACTGATGGACGTTTTGACCAGACTTTTATAGAGACGTGTGAGAAAAGGTTGGGTCGGTTTCTGACACCAAATGATACTGACAAACTTAGGGAAAGTTTCCTGAAATTGAATGCTACTCTGTCCTACAGACACCCCCCGAAGAGTAACAACAGTTCCAAGTCTCTGATACCCCTGGCTGTGGTGGGTCCTTCTCCGTTTTTCTGTATAGAGGGAAGGGGCCCCATCAAAGTCAGTAATAGTTCCTGTAATGTGACTGCTTCAATACGCTTCCCTCTTAGCCCCTCTTTGATTGCCTCACCCAGTATCTATTTTGTCTGCGGTGATAATGGATACTTATGGTTGCCCGAGTGTTGGGTTGGGGTGTGCTACTTAGCCTACATGATTCCTCCTGTGTATGTGGCTCCTTCTGATTATCACAAAACTCATCGTCGATTCCCCAGTCCCCAGGAGCAGCCGCAAGAGCAGCGCAAAAGGAGGGAACTTCAGGTAGATGACGTTGACCAGACGGACACCTCGTACCAACAATGGACTGATTTTTCTAAGGGTTTGCTACCTTTCTGGGGTCTGATATTTAACAGCAGAGCTATTCGGCGACTGTCCAGAGTGATGGAAAAGGTAGTTCTAACGGAGATAGATATTACAACTAACATATCTATTGAGGTTCAGGCTATGAGATTATTCACGATCCAGAACAGGATGGTGCTTGACGTCATCCTAGCAGATAGGGGCGGGGCTTGCCGCGTCATCGGGACGTCTTGCTGTGTTTACATTCCTGACTCGGCCCCGACTGTTAACTTGGCAGTACAGAAATTACATAGATTAGCGACTGAACTACATCAGGATAATGGGACCTGGTCCTTACAGGGGTGGCTCTGGGGCGCCTTCTCTTCCTGGGGTTGGAAAATATTGATGGGTTTGGTTGGTGTGGTGAGTGTAATTCTGACTTGCTGCCTTTGCATATATTGCCTCCCTCCATGTTGCTCAATGTGCGCTACAAATTTACGTCCGAAAAAGAAGTTACCTGGTCAATATACCACTTCTATGATTACTGAAATTCCTGCTGGTGCAAGTTGGTTGATGTTTATTGCAGAAGATGTTCTAGATTAGAGACATGAAAATAAAGGTGTAGAAATGTTTTGCCCCTAGAATGGATGTCGGCACTACCTTTTGGCAAATAAATGAGGCCATAGTTAGCCAATGATGCTAAAAGGAGGGTTTGATAGAATTCACTTTTCGATACCCTAATTACCTATTGCTGATGTATGAGTTAGCATCATATGGCTAACTGATGAAGTTCGTATATGCACTTATGCTGAATTATTTTTTCTTTGCTCCTTACGTATATCCAAATGTATGTGTGATCATATTAGTTTCTTAGCTTAGCCTGTGTGCCACCATTTTGTGTATTCCTCTGTGCCTGCGGGCCCTGCTCGCTCATATGCCCCTCCCGCAGGAATACAGAAAATTCACTAAGACAGCAGTTTTCGTTTCTCGGCTTACTGTGGCCGAAACTAACAAGTCTCTTTATCAGTAATGTTCTCATGCCCAGAGACGCCGAAGCCTAGCTCCATGGCCTTGAGTAGAGATAATGATGTATCCCTTGCAGGTGCAGATGCCTACTGTATGAGAGCATTGTCCACTGGTCTGAGGCTCGGTAATTTTCCATTAGGGGCGTACCCCTTTTTGCTGTATTGCATTATAATGTATCGCTGTGATGCAGAGAGTCAGTCCTCTCGTTCGCACTCCTAGGAGTGAGGTCGGACAGGGCCCTCTCATATGAGTGTTGTTTGGCCTAATAAAGACTTTTGTTTATTCTTCTCCACTGTCCGGCTGACTTCCTGTATAGCGACTATAGGTGAGTGCGGTAAGTCACTCGGGTGGATTTGAGCCACGCTTATCAACATACTGAAGTGCTTTTTGTGTGCTATACATGTGACATACCATGATAATAATTGTGAGCCAATTAAATGTTACTAATGACATCTGCTAATAACTATATGTACAAGGGTATTAGTGCAATTGTGAATTGGATGGTGTGAGCACGACACATTCTAACTAACCGTCTTGTAAGAGGCCCATGTAATGAGATATTTAATTTCACTCGTGTGATATAACCTCGTGCTCAGAATCACCCTGGCAGGAACCCGACGTGCACTTCCGCAAAGAAAAATACGCTATTTAAACGGCTTTGAGGGATAGACATGGCATCCCCGGAAACTCGCCGTGTCCCTCGCTGCACTCAGTAACGATAATAAACAGCACTGTGCACTCTGGGCATCTGCATACAACACATGCATGTATATTCGTGAATATGTAGTGTTTGTGTACACACAGATTTCTTTTAAATAAATACAGTGCTGGCAGATTAGCAAATGGTTGCCAGAATCAAGGCTGTGCACACAGTATTTTGTAAGGTTGACGGTAAATACGGTTGATAAAGTCTCTGGGGCGCCCACCTCTAGCAGAGGAAGCTACGGCGACGTGACTTAGTTCAGTGTATCTTATGTGCAGATATGCGCGGGGGCCTCCCGGACTCCCTGCTAGACTTGGCTCTCAGGTATATGCCCCCCTCTTCCACAGCCCTGAGTCACGCTGTGGTCGTGGCGTTACAGAAGAGCCGCCATTAGTCCAGCCATCCTGGAGTTGACTCGCGCTATGGCATCAATGCGCTGAGTTCAACGATTCTTTTTTGCATTCTCTTGTGCCCATGATATTGACGGGGGCTTTCCACGGTGCGGGCTTGCCCCGGTCCCGGTCCCGGCCCGTGATAGTGAAGCGCAGTTGGTTCACCTCCTCCCAGTCGATGAAGTGCAGCACACTCAGCTAAAACTTCCCAGTAACTTGAGATCGCCTCGGAGACGGAAGCCGCGAGTGGTGCGCGCACACACCATATGCGTTCAATGATCGTGCCCGTGCCTGTGCCTGAAATGCGCGTAATAGACAAAACAACACGCAGTAAAAGGCCTATAGCAGGCCGCATATTGAAAATCACACGGACAAGCCTGAGGAATGTGCAAGCCTGTTTGTGGCGCTCCTCACACCGCAGCTCCCAGCCCGGCGCATGGCAGTCAGAAATGAGCAAGGCATGGCGGGGATGACGTAGGCAACAAACCCAGAGTGACAATTGGGTGAGAGCCTAATACGTCAGACCGACGCTCTGCTTTGAGACGTGCCGCCCGCCATCCACCCGCAGCTATGCACAGCCCCCCGCCATCTCTAACAATGATGGAAGCCCTGCGTGTGCCCGGTGAGTGGGGTTGGGAGGGTGTGTGTGTGCGCGTTTGTGTGTGTATGTAAGCCCCGCGTGTGTGGGGAGGGGAGGAAGGGGATGCGTGTGTGCGCGTGGGAATGTGTGTGCGCATGCGTCAGTGTGGCTGTGTTTGCGCATGGGAATGAGGCACGAGAGGGGCACGGCGTAGTGCGCGCCCACGAGGTGAAATCTGCGCTCGTGCACCTCTCGTGTCCACATTCCCAAATACGGGTAACAATAGTTGTCTTGCTGACAGCAATCAATGCTTTCGCGTTGAATGTAGGTCAGCTCGACCTAATGATCCATGCACAAGATTTGGGTGCAGAGTTCTTTATATGTAGAAAGCCGTCAGGAAGAGTTCTATTGGTGGAAAAGTACAATTGTTCTAAGAAGTGCCTTTGTATATTTTGGTTCTTTATTTTTTTTGTTTTTCTTTACTGAAACAAACTCACTTTTGAATGTTTATTATTTGAGAACACAAGGAGTTGTGCTGCTCACACACAGTAACATGTTCGCAGCAGCGAATGCAGTACATGGCTGTACACAGGAAATATTTATTCACATTTTCATCTTCTGTTATTGATATAGAAAATGGCGCAAAGCAGGGGCGGAGCTTCGAGGGTGTTTAGGATATGACACACCCAAATAAATGCATTCTTGGCCTGAGAGCTGGGTCTGGTGGCCCTAGTTGGGTCTTCTGTACCTTTGTTGGTTTTTCTCTTTGTCCTTATTTGCCTAAAGGATTTTTTTATTTTATTTTTATCAGTGGCCCACCTAATACAAATCAGTAGTCAACTTGTTCTTCGTGGGAACAGTGTATCCCAAACCTTGGACATCTCATCCCTTCACCCTTAGGCATACTGTTTTTAGCCGGGAAACTTGCAATTTACACCCCTGAAACTCGCTGACTAAGCTACGCCCCTGGCACGGCGTGACGTCATCAACAGATGTTGCGAGCAGAGCAGGTGTCTTGCATGCAGAAGGCACCTTTTTTTCACACCCTTCTTTCACAGTTCAGCTTGACTTGCCCTGGATATGGAAGCCAACTTTTCGTCTTGGCTATTAATATATGTCAGTCAGCTCGCCCTAATGCTGGGCGGAAGTGTCTTGGGTTTTTAAATAATCAGAGAATACAAAATGCCTGTTTTTTTAAGTTAGAGAACAGTCTGCTACCCTTGATACTAAATGTGGACTATTGGTCAAGTTTACCTAAACTAGAATTGATATGTGACGTGTGGAATAGAGAGATCCAGGCTAAGGAGTGTGTAATGTTTATAAATCCAGGGCTTCTGAGTTTAGGAGGAGTTTTTTAGAAGAATGTTCTTTGAAAATAGGATAATAAATCCCCCAAAATACATATTTATGGTCTATGACCTTTAACAGATTGTTGCAGACTTTGTACGATTTTTTAAAGTTGTTTAATCTATTAAATAGCGATTCCTTATCCATTTCTAAATCCATTTTAGGTGTCGACAAAAAGTTACAGTTTCCTAGAATGAGATTAGTACTTTGCAAAAAAAACGTTTTGCAGTCGCAAACACTGAATGAGAGAGTTTGCGACCACAAAAATGCTTTGTATATGTGGCTGTAGGTCAATTGGGTACCGAGGGATATGGGCGATGACTCCGCTTCGTGCCCCAGGTCCCCAGTAGAGGGACATTGTGGGATGTGGTCAGTATCACGGGGGTCACCAGTGTCCTCCTTGCTAGCCCAAGGAGTATGCCAATCATATTGGGGTTACTCTCTCAGACTCTCTCGCCCTGTATCCTGTAGTCATCAATATATTATCTTGAGTAATGGTTGCATTGTGATTCCATCTGCTCCAATGTATTGTTTCAGGTAGCAAAGCTGGGTTGGATATATTTTGTAGAAGTTTTGGGAAGAAGCTCATTCGGCTTGTTGGGATTTTGTCTTGCAGAAACTGATATGTGCAACAGTCTTATTAAGAAACCTATTAAAATGTGTAAAAATAGTTTCAGGCACATGGGATACTGCATGAGACCATACTGGCTCAGCAAGTGGGGTGGTGTTGTGTCAGACTTGTGTCAAGTCCTTCTGCCAATCACTCTGACGCTTGTCAGGCTCTCTTGCACAGGATTTGTCTCTGCCCTTCCTACTGGCCCATTGACCGGAACTACTTCGTTAGTGCTTAATATGAGCCAGTGGTTGCCGCAGTTGTGGCTGGCATGTACAGGGAAGAGGGGGTGGGGGCGAGCGCAAAATAAAATAAAAAGAATAGAAACGTAGCTGAACGTGACGCAACGTCCTCAGCTCCGGTCCTCTTCTCACCACTGGAACTGGAAGCAGCAACTCCCTTGACCAATTATGGCGCTGCTCTGAAGCAGCATGAGTGCAGCATCCTGATTGGAGGGTGCAGCCTCACTCAGAGCTCCACCGAACTCCGGAGACTTTGGATTGGTCTAACCCAACTGTCATAGGACAGCTGGGTTAGAGCTGTTTAAAGTGCACATGTGTGGCTGGCCATCGCAAGATGGCTGCTAAAAAGACATGTACATTTTAAACCGTGCATAACCAGTCCACCCTCCTCCATGCTGAGTGACATGCTGCTGTTACTCAGCAGCGGCCCCGCCCCCGTCCTGACGTTCTGTTTGGGACGAGGAAGAAAAATAAAATTACTATTTTATTTTTCAGGGTTTGGGAGGATTTTAAGTGGGGTGACACTCCTCCGCTCCAATGGAGGAGCATCCCCAGGGTTGCCATTGGCCCTCATTTTGAGGTGATCGGCACTTATTTTTACTCATCGGAAATTTACAGGGCCCGATTCACATAACTAACTTAAGACAAAATCCTAAACTTACTACTTTTGGTATTCACAGAAGTTAGGATTTTGTTTAAGTTTGTCTTAAGACAAACTTAAGACAGACTTAAGACAAACTTAAGACAAAATCCTAACTTCTGTGAATACCAAAAGTAGTAAGTTTAGGATTTTGTCTTAAGTTAGTTCTGTGAATCGGGCCCACAGAGAGCAAGAAAAGTAAAAACACACAAACTGGAAAGAGAAAGATGGAAAAAACATCACATTGACAGAAAGCAGGAACCAGCAAGAGTGAGACAAAAAGCGGACAGAATGGCCAGCAGTGAATTAAAGAGGCACGAAGTAGATTCAAGACTACGCAGCCTTGGTATTCGGTGCACAGACATTTAATAGCACAAGCTGCGGGGTTCTAAGCAAAGCTTTGGACACTGAACTCATTCTTTCACAAATGAAGCACTTCATCCCCTGGTGCACCTTGCAGTGCAGTCCCAGCCTCTCCTCCTAGTATGGGGAATCTCTGGGTATCTGGTAGATTCTCCTCTCTTTCTTTTCCAGATTTTGAGTTCTCACTGAAGATTTTGGAAAACATATTACAGAAGAGCCAGTGCATTCTGTCCCTCATATGACTAATAAACTAATTGATACTCATCTCAAACAAGACACCAACATGTGAGCCACCGACTCAAGCTTCTGTGTAACATCAAACACTTGGAGGCAGATTTATCAAGGCTTTGTATTTGGTGCCAAGTCACAAAAGGTGACAAAGTCTTGAGAAACTAATTCATTTTGCAGTCTGAAAGTGCACAGGCGTGGGTGAAAAGAGCATCAGGGCCACGAATTAGTAGATATGGTGCTGCCCTGCTCGTCTCACACAATGCAGGTTGTTGCCCTTCGTGAAATATTACTAAATCTGCCCCTAATTCTGAAGGAAAGAGCTTAAAATGTCTAGACAAACCATTTTTAGTTCACAGATTGACTATGGCTGAGCCCTACCCAGTGCCTTTCCCAGCTGTTCTCCCCTCTGCAGCCAGACCGACCACAATCACCAAGGGCCAGATGTATCAAAGGGTTTTACCCATTCTATGTCTACGGGAAAATGTGTTCATACATTTGGCCCCAAGTCATTCTAGAGTCCCATCAATGGCTTCCCTTGGAGCCAGGTGACTTGCTCCCTCCATAAACTGTTCAAGTCTGAACCTTGTAACCAGGGTGTAGATAGCCCATGTCTCTCATGACAAGGTGCCATCTCGTGCAGTCGAGCCAGGCGCCCATCCATCTAGGCCCCACCCCTGCTGAGATCTGTGTGCTTGCTCAACAGCTTATGCAGTTCCCTGATGCACTTTGTTGTGCTGAAAGCTGTTCATCAAACATTTGTCTGCTGTCTCATTAGCTGGAGGCTCTCCAGTGTTGTGCCTGCTTACCTGCTGCTTGCATGCTTTGTCCCCCCCCCCACTCCTGGGCCCACCCGCTGAGCTCTTTTTAAAGCTCTATATGGAAAACCAATGAATAATAGTGTCTGTGTTTTATTACCATGTGGCAGTTCTTTATGCTTTCCATAAAGTCTAATAAAGTTAATTTATGAGAAAACCATAAGTACAGTTTGATGAATTTGCAGAAAATGTGTAGATGGTTTGCCTCTTCAGTCTTCAATAGATCTGTCAAGGCGAGGTAGGTAAGGTAGGTAAGGTAGGGAGAGAAGGAAGAGTTATCCGTTCAAGCCCCCTAGTAGTTTTGTCTTCCGATACAGCGGGCTCCGGCCCATCCCTGAAGCAACCTCCGTGCTCTGTAAAGTCACTGACCGCCAGTCCAAAGGCTGTGTGACGCAAGATCTGGTCACAGTGCACGACTTCCGGTCTCAGCCACGGCTGCTGCCTGGAAGCAGCGGTAAGGCGGGTGGCGGGGAAGGAGCGGGGGTGAGCGGGGGTGAGCGGATCACTATAAAAAAAAAATCACGGAATTATGGTCGCCAAACGGAACATAGCACAAAAGTGAGGAGGGGCGGAGGTGCCGTCTCTTGCAGAGTGGGAAAGGGACATGGATGCAGCCATGTTTGCCGAGAGGGAGGTGTTCAGTAGTAGAGATTGCCCTAAAAAGTGGAGTAAAATCTGGGGGTCATGGAATAAATATAGAGGTGATATTTGTGAGCCACCTCCGGACCAAGAAGATGATGACTCAGACTCGGATGAGGCGTGTTGATTTATTGGTGGATGGACGGGGCCCGGTTACAGACATTGAGGAAATGCAAATTGGTGACTTGATAATAATAATTGGTAATCATGGTGATAAAGTGTTGTGCTATACTGCTTAATTATGTACAAGAATGTTTTCTTGCTTTGTTGAAATGAAACTCAATAAAAATCTTTTTTAAAAAAAACAATTACGTACCTCCTGGCCAGCACTGCTGCCGCCGCCTCTCCTACGTCATCTTCCTAGCTTCCTGTGAGAAACAGGAAGCAGAAAGAACCGGGGCTCCCACACTCCCGCAGCCAATCACAACGCTGTCTAGCTGACACAGCGCTCAGCAAAGGGCTGTAGGGATGAGCATGTTCTCCATGCAGGCTGCATTAGGGAGGAAAGTGCGCATGACTGGTTTGGGCGGCCGAGAGGGCCGACCAAACAGTTATTGCGTACTTAGGAGGGTTGCCACACTCCACCCCTGCTCTTCAGCCCCCCTTGTCCCATCACGCAATCTGCAGCAGCAGGAGGACAAAATAAAATTACTTATTATCATTTTATTTTTACCTTTCTTTTCCTGCTTCGAGGCACTGGGGTGACGCTCCTCCGCCTTAGCGGAGGAGCCTCTACTGTCTGGTCTGCTCTCCATCCGCCCCTGAGCTCCAAGTGCATCTGGCCTTGCACTGCTCTCAGCCCCCTTACTAACAGAAACTCCATCCATGGCCTGTGTCCAACCATACCCCCCTAAAACCATCTCTGCGCATTGCCTCTTTGGCTCTCGGCCACTGTCTTGACTCAGGCCATTGCCTGCTCCCATTTCCATTGGCCCCTGGCTTGCTGCCTGTTATATGGTCAGGTACTGGCAAGTCCCCCTCCTCCCCTAAACCTAGACTCTTGGGGTGGGGGCCCTTCCCAGTTCTGGCGCAGCTTGCAGCCCCCTCTTCCCCAAGGCAACAACTTAAACAACACACCTGTTTGGATTAAAGGTTGTAAACCCAGGCCTTATTTATTACATAATAATAATCAGAAATTAATATTATTACATCTTGCACACAATATGCAGAAAGTCTGTTCCATTACATTGATAGGTACAATATTTCAATTGGCTACCCTTAACATATATCTAATACATAGCCATTCCTATCATAAACTAAGTGATCAATAACATTATCTTTCTGCGTATCCCTGTTTGAGCCTACGGCAAGGTCAATGACTGGCCCCCAGATCCCGATCAAGCTATGTCCCAACCTCTTACCGGAGTGACCTTCCGCAGGTGGCCCAGTTCACTGGAAGGATATCTCCCCCGGACACACCCTACACCCTGAACATTATCTTCATAAGGGCCGGTGCAGTTATGCATGCTTGCACCCTTGTGCGCATGCGCGTGCAAGGGTTAGCCAACCAACCTACGGGAAGCAGAACTTCCCTTCCCTGCACCCTTCCAGCCTACCGGCTGTAACTGCCCTTAGAGTTCCATGAGAGACCATCTGTCCCCCCCTTGGGCATCTCCATTTGACAATGGTGATGCCTGCTAAGGACAGTAAAATATGCTCACCAATCATGACCTTACTGCCACAGGCCAGCATAGTTGCCCGACTATCTGGCCTCCCCCCTCTTCCTCCAAGAAAGGTCTTGCCCTGTCCCTTGCCTCAACTAGCCGTGCAAGTAAGTTTTCCATGAACAGCTCATTACCCAGTCTAGGGAGGTGCACAAAAAGTTCTCGTTGGAGCCTCCAATTGAGGCCCTGCATCTTGCAGATGGCTAACTGTGAAGCAGCAGAAAAAGAGACTGCTCCCGCCGCTCCACCGTCTTTTAAGGCCATCTGCGCCGTGAGCCGGATCTGACATACTTCCCCAACTTTTTTTTAACGCGAGACCCAGAAGCGCTGTCAAGCGCTTCCGGGTCATGCGCCCGCCAGCCAATCAGTGGAGGCAAAAAGAGGCACGGGAGGGGGGTGTCGCGTCACCGCTGTGCGCTGCCCCACCCCACCTCCCAGCCAGCTGAGGGGGACCGGCACGATCGCCATAATCGGCTCTGTGCCCGAGTCCGTGCCAGCCTATGAATCGGTTATGTGTTGCGTCATTTCCTGTGTAGAGTGCACTGGGGCAGGTAGCGTAGTGTCGCCATTTAGATGCATTCACAGAGAAATGTTTATTCTCCAACCCAAACAGTTCAGTCCAGACCCAAGCAGGTGGCCATCTCCCTGGAGTGAAGCCTCAGATAGGGTAAGAGTCACAAAACTATGAAGGTCTAGGTAGCGTGAGTTTACGCCAATGATTTGTGTAGATTTCCCAATTTTCGGGGATTCAGACAATACTCTGGTTGTAACCTTTGCATTTTTACTACAACCGCTGAGAATGTTGGTATTTTTTCAATCCCAGTTTCTATATTTACTCCAGAATTTTTGAAGTCTAAGGTTAAGTGTGAAATTTGGGTGGGCAGCAACTAGGATTGTTTTTAAATACCCTGGGTGTTCCTCTAGTTCCCAACTGCTGCACTCCCCCAGGCCCCCGCTCCCCTAAGGACACCCATATCCCCATGCTGCCACATTGGTGGGTTTTCCCTGGCTATAAATGGGACAGAGGTGCAAAAATGTCCTTTGAACAGTCTGCCCAAAACAGTATGAGCTGTCAGTTTCTTTATCCACACACTGTGGAGCTGCAGGGGGGCTGTAGAACCCCAATGCAAACAAGGAACCTGGCCCACATTCTCAAGCTTCAGTAGTAACAAGCATTTACAATGCAATGGTCTCTGCATTATTAAAGGTAGAGCTATTGGCATTGCTCATGACATTTTTTTTTTTATCATAAATAAATGACATTGTCATTTACATTGCCAATAGCTTAATTGTTAAATAAATGGCATTGTCATTCACAATGCCAATAGCTTAATCGCTTGCATATGCATGACCTATTGCATTTACACCCACACAGAGCCACACACACAAAGCCACCCACACACACAAACAGAGCCACCCACACAGTCATTCACATAGAGCCACCTACACAGAGCCACCCTCACACAGACAGAGCCACCCACACATAGGGCCACCTGCAAAAAAAGCTATCCACACAGAGCCAGACACACACGCACACACACAACCACACACACAGAGCCACGCACACACACACAGAGCCACGCACACACACACAGAGCCATGCACACACACACACAGAGCCACACAAACATACAGAGCCACACACACACACACAGAGCCACACACACACACACAGAGCCACACACACACACGCAGAGCCACGCTCACACACACACACAGAGCCACACACACACACAGAGCCACACACAGACAGAGCCACACACACAGACAACATAAATGCAGTGTGTATGTGTTAGCTGATCACTGCATAAGTGAGTCAAAGAATGTATTGAGGGTTTCACTTAATCAACTCATTCAGCTGTAGTGCTTTAGGGACGAATTCTACTTGGAAGAGGTTTGATAACATTCTTTAGACCCCCAAAAGAAATGTTTTGCTTCATTTGTGGGACCAATAAACGCCATTGCTACCTACACAATATAGATTATTCACAAAAACTACAAAGCTGCTGGTTTTCAGTTCATCAGAAAATGTGCAGTTTAAGTTTTGCCAGGCAGGAGTGTGCTTGTGCCCTCCGTCGTGCTGTGTGACTCTAAAAGGGGACGGAAGTGGTACTCACAGTGGTTGTCGGTGTTCTCCGGGACTATTTCCACCAGCACGAAGGCCCCTTCCTCCACGGTGTCGAGCAGAATGGTGGTGGCCTGCAGCTGATCGCTGGTCGTCAGGTCCCTCCACGCACCCACGGCCTGCAGCTGCAGGAGGTCCTTTACCAACTCCACCATGGCTTGCGGAGCAGAGGAAACAGGATGCCAACCCACCGAACAGGCTCTTCCAAATTGCGCACGCACACCTTTTAGCACGCACGATATATAACCGCACAAAATAAAAACCGAAAAACACCCAAAGTGCACCCCTCAGAGGTCTTTTACTATCTCAAGAGCAGTCACCAACCTGGGGGGCAGTTCCGGACAAACAGCAAACATATTACATGTATGTTAGAAATGTCTGCAGATCGAGAAACAACTACTAGTGCCTCTGAAGTAATCGAAAGGTGTGACGTAGCTCTTTATAAAACAAAGAACCAGGGATCACTACCCAACTGCAACCATCAGGCACGACGCGTTCCCGATGACACAGACTTGTCTTTCCTCGAATAATCAATTGTTGTTGGGCTGAGCCAGCAGTCATTTGGGAAGCAGTACGGCCTATGGACTTTCAAAGCTCCTTCTGTTTCCCCCCATGACCAGCCATTACACACAGTCGGGTTTATTTTCAAAAGAAGCCTTTTTGTGCCACTTCATAGGAACAACAGAAAATGATGCATTGTGAACACCCAATGATAAAGATAGACAGACAGACACACACACACACATCTGTTACCAGAACAGGACAAGTTCACAACTTCGTATGTAATGTCTCCTGTCTTTAGACAGCAGAGAACACAGAATACTTTCTCCCAACATACCATGACAAAAGTGACTTAACTGAGAATGGACAGTTATCTCCCAATAAAACAGGTTGGTTGCCTTTTTTACTTCCACTGGCTCCTCTGGTGTCTGCATTATTGTATACAAATGACAATGGCTCAGCAGAGCATTGCATTGTCCCTGACAGTATTAATGAAATGTGTCTTGTGCCAGCCCCACTCTATTTGGTAAAAGTAGTGTTTGTTACTGGAGTATTTGGAATGCTCGGGGTGCGGGTCACCTGTCGTTGTCCTTTAAAGGGTGACCGCCGTCTCTTCTAAAAGTACAAGGGTCTCTAGGCCGCAGGGCAGACCCGTTTACCCCCTCAGTGCCCACCGAGCCCTGCCCACAGCGCGCGTGCTGCTTGCCCTGAAATAAAATGGGTGCTGTATGTCTCGTGGGTTCGTCCGTGCTCGCCAGAGCCACCCCCTTGCTCTGATGCCTCCCTCTGAATGCACCACGGAGCGCCTTGGCTCGACGTGCGCCCCTTTCATCCAAACCCGTGCTTGGCACACCTGAAGCCCGCGTCATCCACTCCAGAGGCTGGTGAAGGACGGGCACCACCCTCTCGTGGGTAAGTAAGTAAAACGTTTGTAGAACGCACAAATACCGAGGTTTCTTGGCGCTCTAAGCGAAGCCTCCAAAAGGGGACACGGGACTTCTTTTTACCGACTGGGCCGGGTTCAACTCCTTCACTAGTAACTTCTTTTTCATACAGCGCCTGCTACTGTAATGTTGCCACTTCTTGGCACTATGAACAAGATGTGCTGCTAGTTGTAGAATGTGCTTACTGCTGCATCGCTGTCGTTTCTTGGCACTGTAAATAAACGATGTTGCAATTACCAAATTCAACTCTGCACTACTTGATTTACCGAGCTCTAAATGCTGAAAGGACCCGATCCTGTGGCGTGCCGGTTACACACAGCACTTAACACAATACACGTAAAGTGAAACAGGAGAGTTGTGGGGACACCAAACCCAGTGCCACTCAGCGCAAGTCGGAGATGAAAAAGCAGCGAGTTTACCTACAGCTGAGATGCAAGATTGATGCATTCCCTATAAACGTTGCAATAAGGCAATTTGTCATGAACCACACAGTTTGATCAAGTGGGGTAGCCAGGATTCAAAACAGGGGCTTGTACGAAATCGGAACAATACCGCGGAACCACGTTGAACTAAAAATAAAATGCAGCAGGGTCAGCTTTAGTCCGTGTCTGTCACTTCCAGACCAGGGCTAATCCCGTGAATGTGTTCACTGAAGAGGGAACGGCGCGCGGGCCATCGCATTCTCCCAGGCTGTATTAGCTGCACAAACACGGCATTCCAGGCCCGAGGCCAGCACACAGCTCTGTGCACACAGCCCTGTGCACGCGCCGCCACTGGTCCACAAACACGGCATTCCAGGCCCGAGGCTCGACCAACAGCTAGAGCAGACCGGGAGAACATGAAGCAGGGACCATAGAGGCACGTACTTGAAAAGCTGTGCTCTTTCAGATAAAGTCGTCAATTTGTAGCACGGAAAACGGCACAACACGGAAAACGGCACAAACGTACAATTATGAGACAGAAAGCACAAAAAAACGGCACAAACCGGGAAACAGAGGCAAAAAAACAAACAGGGGACAGAAGGCACGAAAAACTTACCTCATGTCCTCGGTAGACGCTGTAGACGCTGCTCTCCTGGTTTTACCGAGCAGCAAAATGGCGGCCGCAAAACTCCAAACATTTTCGGATTCGGGCGTGTTTTGGCGTTCTGAGTGACGGATGACGTCACAGGTGGAAAGAACGCAAAAAACACGCCCCCGAATCCGAAAGAGACGGGGGTGATTGGAGTGCCGCCCCTCTCCTCCAATGGCTGGCCTCCGTTTAGGAAGCCAGCCAATGGAAAAGAGGTGGAGGAGAGAGGCGGGTTCAACCCCCGTCTAAAAAACATTAATTCTCCGACCAAAGACTGCGCAAACGCAGCCTTTAGGTCCTCGACCTAAAAACCAGGCATAACCGGGATGTAGCTAGCCTCTCACACCACTGGACCTACCTGCTGCAATATTTTGAGAGCTAAGCCCTTGTTCGCACAACACAATATTCGTTTTTATTTATTTTTGCAGTTTTATAAAGCATGAACATGGCCTGAAGGCATCAGAGCGCTTTACAACACACAGGATAGAGGGTAACAGTACTAGTAGTTAAACACGGAGGTTTACATCAGTGGACGCGTACAGGAGTTACCACAAGAGATAGTTACAACAATCTGCCAGAGAACATACACAGTTACACAAAGTCAGTTCAGGGCGCAGTAGAAAAAGCACTTAGGTCTGGTTGAGGGTAAATTAACCAGGATGTCTGTCAGATTGGAGGAGCTTGCGGTCCTGTCTGAAGGTTGCTAGGTGGTGGTTGGACGGAGTGAGGGAGGCAGAGAGTTCCAGGTTTGGCAAACCTTAAGTCCAGTTGCAGGTTACAAGGATATATGTACTGAGCTCCCCATCAGCAGGATTGCACTTCTCTGCTCAGCCTCTGGTCCCACCTGGTTTAAATGCCAGACCACACATCGGGTGACACAGCAGGAAGCTGTAAACATCCTACTCAGGGTGGAGGAGAGACACCTAGAACACAGGGATGCAATCAGAGGGCTGGGAAACTCCTCAGATCTAAGTCTGTGGGGTTTTCCCACACTTTATGCAGTGGGATGGTTTGTGCATGAAGCCGTCTGTGGTTTTTACCACACTTTGTGCAGTGGGATGGTTTGTGCATGAAGCCATTTGTGGTTTTCCCACACTTTGTGCAGTGGGATGGTTTGTGCATGAAGCAGTCTGTGGTTTTCCCACACTTTGTGCAGTGGGATGGTTTGTGCATGAAGCCGTCTGTGGTTTTCCCACACTTTGTGCAGTGAGAAGGTTTGTGCATGAAGCCGACTGTGGTTTTCCCACACTTTGTGCAGGGGATGGTTTGTGCATGAAGCTGTCTGTGGTTTTCCCACACTTTGTGCAGTGGGATGGTTTGTGCATGAAGAAGTCTGTGGTTTTCCCACACTTTGTGCAGTGGGAGGGTTTGTGCATGAAGCCGTCTGTGGTTATCCCACACTTTGTGCACTGGGATGGTTTGTGCATGAAGCCGTCTGTGGTTTTCCCACACTGTGTACAGTGGGATGGTTTGTGCATGAAGCCGTCTGTGGTTTTCCCACACTTTGTGCAGTGGGATGGTTTGCGCATGAAGCCGTCTGTGGTTTTCCCACACTTTGTGCACTGGGACGGTTTGTGCATGAAGCCGTCTGTGGTTTTCCCACACTTAGTGCAGTGGGATGGTTTGCGCATGAAGCCGACTGTGGCTTTCCCACACTTAGTGCAGTGGGATGGTTTGCGCATGAAGCCGACTGTGGCTTTCCCACACTTAGTGCAGTGGGATGGTTTGCACATGAAGCCGTCTGTGGTTTTCCCACACTTAGTGCAGTAGGATGGTTTGCGCATGAAGCCGTCTGTGGTTTTCCCACACTTTGTGCAGTGGGATGGTTTGTGCATGAAGCCGTCTGGGGTTTTCCCACACTTTGTGCAGTGGGATGGTTTGCGCATGAAGCCGTCTGTGGTTTTCCCACACTTTGTGCAGTGGGATGGTTTGTGCATGAAGCCGTCTGTGGTTTTTCCACACTTTGTGCAGTGGGGTGGTTTGTGCATAAAGCCGTCTTTAGTTTTCCCACACTTTGTGCAGTGGGATGGTTTGCGCATGAAGCCGTCTGGGGTTTTCCCACACTTTGTGCAGTGGGATGGTTTGCGCATGAAGCCGTCTGTGGTTTTCCCACACTTTGTGCAGTGGGATGGTTTGTGCATGAAGCCGTCTGGGTTTTCCCACACTTTGTGCAGTGGGATGGTTTGCGCATGAAGCCGTCTGGGGTTTTCCCACACTTTGTGCAGTGGGATGGTTTGCGCATGAAGCCGTCTGTGGTTTTCCCACACTTTGTGCAGTGGGATGGTTTGTGCATGAAGCCGTCTGGGTTTTCCCACACTTTGTGCAGTGGGATGGTTTGCGCATGAAGCCGTCTGGGGTTTTCCCACACTTTGTGCAGTGGGATGGTTTGCGCATGAAGCCGTCTGGGGTTTTCCCACACTTTGTGCAGTGGGATGGTTTGTGCATGAAGCCGTCTGGGGTTTTCCCACACTTTGTGCAGTGGGGTGGTTTGTGCGTGAAGCTGTCTGTGCTTATTAAGTGTAAGAAAAATACGTTTAGGAAGATAGAATAATATTCCTAGACCTGAATAATCTACAGAATACAATACGATATAATATAAATGCAGCCTGTCAGATTCAACATAAACCACAGATAAAAAAAAATATTTTTGTTTTTTTTCAGTATTATTTATTGGTAGTTTATATTCTTAATATCGACCACTGAGTGTCTATACCGATTCAAAGATTCAAATTTTCAAGACAATGTCTGACATTTACATTTTTTAAATTCTATTGCCTAATACATGTCTAATCAGTGTGCTGTCATTTTATTTCTTGTGTTCACAGTGTTTGCTGAAATCCAAAATATATACAAATTCTTAATTCATTAAAAATGAAAAACATTTACAGAATAGCAAAGACATTCAATGGTAGCATGGCTATTACATTTTGTTAGATCCTACGCGTGTTTCGGCTGTGAGCCTTCATCAGGAAGCCATGTATATGGTTCAGTCAGAACCTTAGCATAGATGTAGGATGCTCTGACATCTAAATAGAGCGAACGGATGTAACCCCACTGCCAACGTGTTTATGATAAAAACTTTAAGAATTTGTATATATTTAAAACAAAAATCAAAAATAATTATCTGTGGTTTATGTTGAATCTGACAGTCTGCATTTATATTGTACTAGCAGCCCGTCCCGACGTTGCCTGGGTATGAATTGCTGCCGGCCAGCAGTATATTGTTTTGTAGGATTTCGTTTTGATAGCATTTCTTATCTGTGACAGGCCTGTGAAACGCTCCGATTCACAGTGCACTGCTGATGCACTTAAGAGTTTGCGTTCAGTAGTGTGTGAACTTGAGTTTCCCCACTTTATTTTTCCTCGCAATATTATATAGCACGAACTCGACAACATGGCATGAGCACAATTTACATTACAGAAGAACACATTCATTTGTGGTAGGCACGGGGAGACAAAGCGATTTGCCTGGAATCACAGGATGTTGAGCTGATGCCGAGATTCGAACGTAGCTCCCCAGCTCTAAAGTTCGCAATTCTAGAACTTGTGGCGGGAGGTGTGTATAAAAGTGTATGTTGTGCTGGCCATCAATGAGAGAGACCTGTGCATTTTTCAAATGGGTGGGGAAAAAATATGAGTATGTTGCTGGAGATGTGGGCCGCCGTGCCACCAATGTACTTACCGAGGGAGGGTAAACACCCATTATTCAGCAACTTTCCTTCTGCATACCATCACTCCGCATACTTACATTACGAAAGTACCATGACTCTGAAATGCCATTATAACGCATGGCATTACATTTTATATGCTTTTACCACACATACATTTACAATGAAATTCGTTGTAAATGCATGAATGGTAAAAGCATGTTTTTTTTAATGTTTGGATAAGGTAAGTATGGGTATAGAGGTATATGTTTTGGGGTACTGAGGTATATGTTTTGGGGTGTTTGGGTATTTTTAGGGTTCAGATATAGTTTTGGGTTATGGGGTACAAGGGTAGTTTTAGGGTTTAGGGATAGGTATGGGTTTTGGGGTACAGGGGTATTTTTAGGGTTCAAGGCTAGGTTTTGGTTTTGGGGTATAGGGGTATTTTAGGGTTCAAGGGTAGGTTTGGGGTATAGGTGTATTTTAAGGGTTCAGGGCTAGGTTTGGGTTTTAGGGTACAGGGGTATTTTTAGGGTGCAGGGGTAGGTTTGGGTTTTGAGGTACAGGGGTATTTTAGGGTTCAGGGGTAGGTTTGGGTTTTGGGGTACAGGGATATTTTAGGGTTCAGGGGTAGGTTTGGATTTTGGGGTACAGTGGTATTTTTCGGGTTCAGGGCTAGGTTTGGGTTTTGGGGTACAGGGGTATTTTTGGGGTTTAGGGGAGGGTTGGGTTTTGAGGTACAGGGGTATTTATAGGGTTCAGGGCTAGGTTTGGGTTTTGGGGTACAGGGGTATTTTTAGGGTTTAGGGATAGGTTTGGGTTTTGGGGTACAGGGTATATTTATTGGTTTAAGATGGGTTAGTGTTTAAGGGTGTTGTGGTATTTTAAGGAGTAAGGGTGGGTTATGATTATGGGGTGCAGGGGTATTTAAAGGGAGCAGGGTGGGATTAGCACACAATATGAAACATGGCATGAAGGGCGGAACGTACCACACACAAAATGTGTTTTTCTTACACTTGATTTACTCGCCCTGGTTTAGTCAGGAGTACCCTTATCTTTACAAATGCTGTGTGTGCTTATTACCAGCTAAGCAAGTTCTTTTCTTGTATGAAATGGCCCAAGCTGCCCCATACATGGCGGATGCAAGCACAGACTACAGCACAAACAGAACCTAGCATTTGTTTACAGTCTCAGCTCCTCCTCATAGAAGGATGCAGATATACATCTTATGCGCATTAATTATTCACCGCCCCCTGCTCACTTACTGCTCGGCGGCCATGAAACCCCATCAGGGAACATTATTCAATTATCAGACTCAGCAGCGCTTATCCTGGGTGGGAAGATGACATTATGTCCCCTTAGTGCAGAGCACTTCTTTTCAGATCTAAATCTGTTTACAGAGGCAGGCTGCCCCAGTAGAACAAGCAGTAGCAAAGTCAACAGGTCTGATCCTGCAAGCTTGTGTTTTAGTTCAGTTTTTACATGTTTTTTACAAGTATATGCCACAAAAAGGTAGAAAAAATAAAATATGCAGTTATCTAAGATGTCTTATACTTGCAATTACCATTTCAAATGTATGGGAATAAGACCATCACATATTTTTTCTCGAACTATACGAGTGCTTTCTAGCAGGCAGGCATTTTTAGAACATGTATAGAAACTCTTTTGTTTAGGTTTAATGAACAACCCAGGAAAACATAATTTTTATTGGCTCAACGAACCGGTATTAATTACTGTACCCTGAAGACTTGGTTTAAGAACACAGCGATGGCTAAAATAATAATACAAAATAAAGAATGGTAGAGAATCGGTAGTTGAAGCGGGCTGATGTATTGCCCCAGGGTGTACGCAGAGGTGGGCAGAAGAAACATGTAAATGACAGTCGAATGGAGCACTGGACCCAAATCCAATCTTTGTATGTATATATGCATGCATTTTTATGATTTTTCTTTTTATTACACAAGGTAGTAAGTTAAAGCCGTTTCTAGACCAGACTTTAAAAGGGTGAAGTTTCCCAACAGGCCTGTGTATTTTAATTTTGTTTATTGCCTGATAAAAAATTGGAAACATCAGTAGAAGACTACATTTTCCCCCTTGAAGCAAAATCTCGAAATAAGAGATACGAGTAATAAACTCTCCAAGAGATTTTTTATTTGGTGTACATATGACTCATAAATCTATACAAAGGCAAACAGACACAACATGTCCATAAAACATGACTGCAGTAATCGAGAATTCAGGAGAATGTGTCTCATTTCTCACTCAAATAACAAATGACCTTCCAGAATGTCAAAGCTGGAAAAAATTTCAGGCATTTTACTTTATAAAAAGCCTTGACGCATTCTCCTTCCCTCTAGTTTACCTCCCTACTTCATTGATAAACAACCTTTCTTAATTTTGCCTGCTCCCAGCCCTTGAAGATTATGTACCCTTGTTTATATATTTAATAACCCAAACTACATATATTTGGTCGATCATCAATTGCTCCGTTTCACACGAGTCCCAATCATAACATCATGAGCACCTAAACAAGCATTGGCAAATCCAATATGTCTCACCTATGCAAGAGCTACTGGCTTTGCCAATATTTTTTTGCATTGTTGTACACCAGAGGCTGCTGTTCAGCATGGCTCAAAGTTAGTGAGGTAAAGGAGAGCAGCGTGGAGTGTAGTGTTATAAAGTGGAGTCGAGTGTTATTGAGCGGCGTACAGTAGAGTTGAGTGGTGTGGCGACGAGTGAAGGCGAGTGGCATGGAGCAGAATAAAGTGTCAGTGGAGCAGAATTTAATGTAGTAGAACATCATAGAGTGGAGAATCGTGGAGTGTCATAGAATGTAGTATAGCAGCCTAGAGTGAAGTGGCATAAAGTAGAGTGGTGCAGAGCAGATTGGTATAAAGTGCAGTGGCGCAGAGTGCATTGGTTTTGAATGAAGTGGTGTAGAGTACATTGGCATAGAGTGTAGTGACGTAGAGTAGCATAGAGTGCAGTGGCATGGAGTAGAGTGGTGCAGAGTAGACTTCAGTGGCGTAGGGTGAAGTAGAGTGGTGCAAAGTGGAGTAGAGTGGTGTAAAGTGCAGTGGCATAGAGTGTAGTGGCGTTGAGTAAATTGTTTCAAAGTAGAATGAAGTAGCTTAGAGTGGAGCATTGCAGGGTAGAGTGGAGTAGTATAGAGTATCGGCATAACAGTGCATTGGTTTAGAGTGCAGTGTTGTAGAGTGGAGTGGTGCAGAGTGGAGTGGCCTACAGTGTAGTGGCGAAGAGTGCAGTGGTTCATAAGAGAATGGGGTAGAGTGCACTGGCATAGAGTAGAGTGGTGCAGAGTAAGAGGCGTAGATTGAAGTGGCATAGAGTGCAGTAGTAAAGTGCAGGGGTGCACAGTATATTAGAGTGTCAGGGTGCATTGGCGTAGAGTGCAGTAGAGTCACTTAGAGTGGTGCAGGGTACAATGGCATAGCGTAGAGAGGCATAGAGTTCAGTGTCCAAGAGTGCAGTGCTGCAGAGTAGAGTGTCAGAGAGTGCAGTGGTGTAGAGTTGAGTGGCAAAAAGTGAATGTGTTTAGACTGCAGTGGTGTACAGTGGTGCAGAGTAAAGTGATGTAGTGTGCAATGGTCGGTTTCGGTCGATTTATTTTACAGGGGGCCGATATTGCCGACCCCTGGTAACAAAAACAGCTCCCCAGGTGCCCAGAACAGGCCCCCACCATAGCGGCCCACCAGGGAAACACCCGGTGCCCGCTATGGCCAGTCCGGCCCTGCTTGTACTATTTCAAACGTACTGTTTTCTACAAATTTGAATGTAAAGCGCTCTGACCGCCTAATTCTTCTACACGCTAAAGAAAACTTCAAATTAGTAAATAAATGTTGTTTCCATATTATTTCTGAAAGGGAAACACTATTCAAATAGCTGGAGTAGCGGAGGGGTAGAGACATGAAAAAAACTGCAAATTACCAGCAAACCAAGAAAAGGGAAAGAGAAAAGAGAAGGGGGGGAAGACAGGGACAGGCTTTGAACTAAAACATGATACAGAGACTTTGCAAGAATAAGACAGTGACAGAAAAAATAAATTAACAATCTGCAACAAAATTATATTTGCAGAATTTAATTAACCTTTTATGCCAGCAACAATTAAAGAAAAAACAAGCAATGGCACTGAATTGTTTAGCTTGCAGGAGATAACAAATGAGGGGGCCTGCTGTATTGTGCGAGGGGTGCAGAAAGGAAGACGCACAAAGGGATCCCTCCCTCGAGCCTCCCAATTAGCGAAATGCTGAGCATGCAGGGGCGAGGAGGTGAATTCCTCTGAAGTGACAACAATTAAGAAACAGACGAGGGACTCTGGGGCCCTGAGAGGCACAATATTTAAAGGGGCACACCCCCATTAAAAAAAAGAATATGCTTTACTACTGCCTGGGCCCTTCCAGAGAAACTAATTTCCAATTTTTGAGAAGCTGGCTGTAGTACACCAGAATAAGTTTCTCCTTGTGAATGAAAGGAAGTTTATTTGTTAACAGCCTAGTGACACTTAGACAGGCACAACAGCTCCAAGGAAGCATTGTAGGTAGCCAATCACATATCGTTACTGCTTGGTCTGGTCAGTAGGCGCTATATCTAGCCCGTATCATGAAGTGCTCAGAAGCAAATTTAAGTTTTGCTTTGGAAATGGCTTCCACGGTCTGTTCACGGTTGGTATTTTTGACCTGTAGACCTTCCCTCTTTTTTAATACTGGACACCGATGGGCAAATGTCCAGTCACCCACATGTTCCATCCGCGCGACCAGCTCTGGACCTTGCACCAACGTTTTAAAATCCCATTGGAGGGAATGGCGGTGCCATCTTCTTTCTGGCGTTTAAGACCCATCTCCGGTACCAGGGGCGCCCGTAGGGGAAGTATCCTCATGATCAGTGTCCTTAACAGAGTCCAGAAGGGCTATATTTGAGGAGTAGAGCAGTACAGTTGTAAAATAGATCCTCATAGAGTTCATTGCAAGCACTGGAGAGGAGGTGGAAGGATACACCCAGTCAGCCAATAGCATTGAGTGAGAGGTAAAGGCTTCAATGGGGCAAGCCAAGATCGGATTGGCATAGTTCAAAGGTCTATCTTTTCTGAACTGAATGACGTCATGTGACGAGTCGAAATTGAATCAACTGGTAGACAGAAACCTGCCCCTACGGGTGGGACTGACCACTCTATCTCATCGAAATGCTAGAGTTTTAGGGCTTTCTTACACTTCTGCAGCAGAGCATTTAGCAGCACATCTTGTTTGGTGATGGATAGACCCAGGATGTGTAAAGAGTAATGGTCAAAACCCAGAAGGGCAGCAAATGGGAGCTGGTACACTCCCTACGGTGCATCGACTCACCTCAAGCAGCACCCAGCTCACCCACACCTGAGCTCAGAAGGCCTCAGGCCCTTTAAATTCTTGTCTTTGGAAGAGTATGTGTACAGTGATGCGCTGAGAGACAGGGGCGAGATGGGCAGGCCACCTCATCTGGGGTGCAAGTAGCAACCCATTGGGCACATTCAGTTCCATGAAGCAAATGACAGAAAAGGGCGTCTTCAGGGAGGAAGTGTTGTTTTCATCATTCAGCCTTAAATAGTTGGAAGATCTAAGTTTGCAACATTTGATGTTTTTCCTCTTCCAACCCAGTGTTCTCTGCTGAAACTGGATGACGTCTCCAGGGTTCTTTTTTGCTTGGAATTGGTGGCTGTTCTGACAAATATCTGCAGAAAAGTGATGGGTCGCTACCAATCACACACACTCAAAAACAGTCATGGCACAGGAAGCAACAGTGCAAGCTTCCCTCACACATACACTCAAACTCACACCCAAAGAACAGTCCTAGCAGAGGAAGAACCAGTGCAAGCTTCCATCACATATACACACAAACACACACTCAAAGAACAGACATGGCACAGGAAGTAATAGTGCAAGCTTCCCTCACACATACACTCAAACTCACACCCAAAGAACAGTCATAGCAGAGGAAGAAACAGTGCATGCTTCCCTCTCTCTCTCACACACAAACACACACTCAAAAAACAGTCATGGCACAGGAAGCAAAAGTGCAAGCTTCCCTCACACATACACTCAAACGCACACCCAAAGAACAGTCAGAGCAGAGGAAGAACCAGTGCAAGCTTCCATCACATATACACACAAACACACACTCAAAGAACAGACATGGCACAGGAAGTAATAGTGCAAGCTTCCCTCACACATACACTCAAACTCACACCCAAAGAACAGTCCTAGCAGAGGAAGAAACAGTGCATGCTTCCCTCTCTCTCTCACACACAAACACACACTCAAAAAACAGTCATGGCACAGGAAGCAAAAGTGCAAGCTTCCCTCACACATACACTAAAACACGCACCCAAAAACAGTCCTAGCAGAGGAAGTAACAGTGCAAGCTTCCCTCACATATACACACAAAAAAGAAAATCTCTCTCTCTCTCTTTTTTTGCAGGCTACGCGGCAGTAATTAAAGTTTCTCATGTTGCTTGCCTATCTGTGTATTCCCTCACTGGCTGGCCTTGAATCGGGTTAATAAGGCCGAGCGAGGGGAGTGTGCAAGGAATGTTGATGTGTTTTATGGGATTTATCCGGACAGCATATAAACCAAACATGTTTTAAATTAAATACTTATTGGGCTATTAACAAAAACAACACTTCCTAATAAAAAATAAATGGTAAACAGACGTCTTTGAATACAATAAAGATTTCTTTATAGAACTCACTGGTCTCCAATGAAAATACACACGAAAAAAAAAAAAAAATCCGTTTTACAGCCACGTGCTTTGTTAGGCAGTTTTACAAAAACGTCAAGTTTATTCTAAAAATATACGGAAGGGAAAAAACAGGAGCAACTACATTGTGGTTGCAAAGTTAGACTTTCACTCCCAAAAAAAGAAAGGAAGTCACTCTAACAACCTCGATCCCCCCCCCCCCCCCCCCCCCCCCCAGGGGAAGCCTAAACTGTGACTCCTTGTTACACCTCCTGTTCCTTCTAGTAGTGGCCTGAGGCGGTCCTGCGACTGGCAGAACATCATTACATGAAACAATGTTTGCACTTCTTTTCTCATTACAATTGCAAACTGATCACACAATGGATTCCAGGCCAACAACCTTCATCTTTCTTTACATTTAGAAGATTCAATGGATGCTTCATATAGAGCGCTGGAAGCTGCCATCTGAAACAAAAACCTTTGTGGATTTGAGAATAAAAAGAGGCAAGGCGAGCATGTACCGAAGCCCGCCCTGCTTAGAAGACAGAAAATGTTGACAACTTGTCTTTTAGCAAAAATATACCCACTTTAATATACTTCTCCCGAGTTGATACAACAAATATGTTTCTGTTGGTCAACAAAAGGCGAAACAAGTCAAATACTTCATTTATACAATTTAACACACACTGCGGGGGTTCTGGCCGAGAAGGCGGTCCATGGAAGAGAGGCATTGGTAGCGCCCCATCAGTTTCCTGCAGATATTTGACAGAACAGCCCCAATCCCAAGCAAAGCAGGACCCTGGAGACGTCATCCAGTTTGAGCAAAGAACATTGGGTTGGAGGGGGGAAAAAGATCAAAAGTTGGCACCTTAGATCTGCCAACTATTTGAGGCTGGTGAAACACTTTGTGCCCTGCGGAGATCCTTTTCAGTCCTTTTGCTTCATACAACTGATTGCGTCAACGACATCAATTAGGTAAAGCCATGGCTAGCAGCTGGTTGACTTACCACGTGGTGCCCCTCCAACTACCCTGACCTCTGGGAGCGGAAGGAGCAGAGGAGATCTAACCCAGGGATCGAAGAGTCCTCCCTACTCTGCCAGGTTTCAATTCATTACTCTTCCCCAAACCACCCACAGCAGGCAATTGGAAGCTGCAGAAGGACTGAGGGGGGGAGGCGCAAGGGATCAACTCTGTGATTTCATTGGTGGTCCGAGCCTCTGGGATGTCGCTGCCGCCACCCAGGCCATTTCGGTGAATTGATATACATTATAATGTCCTGTTCCTGTTTCAGGAATTGATGGCACAGTCTAGGCAACTCTATTCAACAGGGCTTCAACCAATCAAATTGCCCGACACTGTCAGCAGATGTCATTTCCAGGTGATGGGGCACACAACAATAAAGGTAGAAAGCACCACCTTCCGGGTCAGGGAGTGCAGCATAGCTCCTAGGATTCTGCACATTTCACCTGTAGACAAAATATAAATATGTTATTCACACTACACAATAGAGTGAACGTCCTCCTGGTAGAGGTCTCACCTGATGGCTCCCTTCAAGTGCCTCCTACCTGCCCTTCTTATGTACAACTTACGTCCACCAAATGCTTTCCTACAATTATACCAGGAGCGCTAAGCATGGGCGAATTTTGCGAATCTGGCGTTCGCGAATTTGCGAACTCCCAATCTGCAAAATCCGCGAATTCTCGCGAATTTGCGGATTTTTTTTTTGTGTTCGCAAGGGTTTCTGCCAGTTCGCGAGGGTTTTGTACCAGTTCGCAATTGCGAACTTACTTGTCGGCTCGCAACGGTCGCGACTATGTTGTTTCTACGTCTGGTTCATCATCACAGGTTCCCAGCACCCTCTGTTTCACCACTGCCACCCTCTGTTTCACCCATGCCACCCTCTGGTACATCAATGCCACCCTCTGGTTCATCATCACTGTAGATTATGGGGGGGGGGGGGAAAGCAAGCACACCTGCCCTGCTTCAACTGACATGAATTAATTTGGGGTTGATTTATTAATGTGTCACTGTTTAAAATTCCATTCTGGCACCTGCTTCCTTATCTGTAATTTGCTTTCTGTTGCAGTGCAATTTTTTTTCCAGGACCTTTGTGGCCTACTTGTAGCTATTCTATGAGCCTGCTGTGAGGGTCAGAGCAGGGTCATACAATTGTTGCAACTAGCAACTGAACTCTGGAGGGGCCCCAGTCAGGAAGCACTACAGGGAATGGTTACTATTACTAATGATGAGTTTGAACTTTTGCACCTGCTGAGTGCTTTCAGTTTGGCAAAATTCGTTTTTCTGCAGAAAAGCAACTGTAATGCCCCAAACAAACATAGGCAACTGAACTCTGAAGGGAGCCCTCAGGAAGTACTACAGGGAATGGTTACTAATGATGAGTGAACTTTTGCACCTGCTGAGTGCTTTCTGCAGAACAGCAACTGTAATGCCCCAAACAAACTTACTTATGAAAGTTGATTTCTAATCCAAAAGTGATCCAAAGAGAGTCAAAAGGCCTCAAATCAAAAAAAAGTGCAGGCAAATGTCAACCTGAAGAGTTATTCTGATAAAAATCATCATTTTCAGAAGGTCTATGCTGCTTGCTAGTGGATTTCTTGTGCAGAATTGCAAATTTTGTAATTTCGCGAGTGCGAGATTGTTGCTGCCCGCCGCACCTACATGTTCGCAATTGCGAACTCTCGCGATGCGTCGCCAAACTCCCGCGGGATCCCGCAAGATCCAAAATGGCGCAGCACTCGCAAAATATCGAGAAAAACAACCCGGCAAACGCTGAATGACGGTACGTGAACGCCGCACGCCGCAAAATTGTATCACCACGAAAATATAATCCGCTGCGTGTGAATTTGCGGATTTTCGGCAAATTCGCAATCCGCGAACGCTCGCGAATGTACCGAAAATCCGCGAGCGGAACGGATTTTCCGCCCATGCTTAAGGAGCACACCACTTATTTTTAGGCCTCGCCTAGGCAGCGCTTGCACTGTCTCTTCAAGGCATGCAGTATCTAGGATATGGGGTTAAAAAAACACCTTTTTCATTGGTTCCTGTTGCTGTTCTTTAGAAATGCTGGCTTTTTATTGGTGAATACACTTAGTAGTCGCTCCTTTTGGTATTTTGTATCCTCCCATAAGGACTGGACCCCTTACATTTGTTCTTACTGTTCTGTTTATTTATACTTAGAGACGGGACATAGTGAACCCACAGCTTTCGTAGCTTAGGTGGGAGGTGGAGTTCTTGATGGGCTCCATCTGTCTGTAGCTCGGCAGATAAAGGCTCTTAAATAACGACAAAGTGGGGTGGTTGGTTGGTTGAGTGAGTGAAAAGACTGACAGGTGTGTAGGTGAAAGGGTGGGTGGATGAATGAGTGAAGAGATGGATGTAAGGATGGATAAGTGAAAGAATGAATGGATAAGTGAGAGTGAGGATAGATGAATTGATACACTTGTGGATAGATGGACCAGTGAAAGAATTGATGGATGAATGAAAGAGGGTGGATGGTGGATGGAAGGGTGGATGGATGAGAGGAGTGAAAGGGTGGGTAAATGGATTGAATGAAAGGGTGGATAGATGGATGAACAAAAGGATGGATGGATACAGTGATTCCCCCAACTTTTGAAGCTACAACGGTTGGAGATTTTGATGAACGTCTTCTGCCTGTATCTAGTCAGACAAAGGTAAGTTAGTGAGTGAACGGATAGATGGATGGATGAGTGAGTAAAAGGGTAGATGGATGGGTGAGCGAAATGGGAGATGGATGAATAAATGACTTAAAGGATGGAAGAGTGAAAGAATGGATGTGTGAGTGCAAGAGTGGATGGATGAAAGGATGGACAAGTGAAAGAATGGATAAGATGAGTGAAAGTGAGGATGGACAGATAGATCAAGTGAAAGTGTAGATGGATGGATGAGTGAAAGGGTGGATGGATGAACAAAAGGATGGGTGGATGAGAGAAAGGATTGATTGATGAGTGAAAGGATGATTGAGGGAAAGAATGGATGGGTGAGTGAAAGGGAGGGTGGATGGGTAGATGCCTGAAAGACTGGATATGTGGATGAGTGAAGGAATGGATGAGTGAAAGAGAGGGTGGATGAATGAAAGGGTAGCTTGATGAATACGTGAAAGAATGAATGAATGAGAGAAAAGGAAGGTGGATGGATGAGTGAGTGAGTGGATGGATGTACGAGTGAAATTGTAAATGGATGGATGAGTGGTTAGGTGGAAGGATGAGGGAAAGGATGGATGAACGGATGGCTGAGTGAAAGGATGGATGGATGAATTAGTGAAAGGGGGATGGGTGGAGTGCAAGGATGAATGGATGGAGTGAAAAGGTGGATGGATGTAGTAAAAGGGGAAATGGATGGATGGATGAATGACAGAAAGTATGGATTAATGAAAGGGTGGATGTAGAGAAGGATGAGTGAAAGGATGGATGGATAGGTTTGGAAATGCATGCGTAGGTTTGAATATGGCCAGGTGGATGGACGGAATAGTGAAAGACTGAATGATAGATGAAAGAATGAATGGATGGCAGAATGTAAAGGTGAAATTGTGGATATCAGCAGGTGGATGGATGGATGGATGGATGAATGGATGGAAGAAACAAGAGAGCTTGTCTGGGGAGGATCATGATGACCTGCTTCGTTGGTTCGAAGTGGGGGACATTTTTAATTTTCTGGCTACTCCCTTGGTTAGAGAGAACTCTTTTTTGGTTGGGCTGCATCTTTGCTCCTTAAGTGCTCTATTTACTTGTGCAATGAAACTTCCTTGCGCTTCATTTGCTTGCGATTCTGTCCCTTTACTTATTTGCTTAGTCCCTTGATCTCTGGTACCTCCCCCTCACCCCTCCCTCAACACTGCTCCAAGCCCGCTGTTTTCTTTCTTCAAAACACTGCTTTTATGTTATTTAACATTTTAGCTGCTTTCCTCATGACACTGCTTTTATGTTATTTTACATTTTTACCATTTATTTATAAAGCATGCTTTTATGTTATTTTACATTTAAAGCTACTTTTCTCATGACACTGCTTTTATGTTATTTTACATTTTTACCATATATTTATAAAGCGCCGTTTTTATGTCATTTACATTTTTAGCTGCGTTCCTCATGACACTTCTTTTATGTTATTTTACATTTTTACCATTTATTTATAAAGCGCAATTTTATGTTATTTTAAATTTTTAGCTGCCTTCCTCATGACACTACATTTATGTTATTTTACAATTTTTCCTTTTATTTATAAAGCGCGCTCGGGGGAAATTAAACAATCAGACTGCCAGCAGAGCAGACTCAAATCGGGATACCCGGCCTCCCAGTTGGTAGCTTTCCCTGCTGTGTCATAGCCTTCCCTTGGCAATCTTGCAGGGTGCAGTACCATATGTGGCCAAAAGAGGTCCCATAGGACACCTAGTGACAGCCTGTGGTACCTCACCCTCACAAAACTCCTTGTTTACTGCTGATGCGAGATCTATTGCATTGCAAATTTTTGTCCCACATAAAGACAAGCTACATGCTTGCAGGGAACAAATTAAATATAAATGCTCTTTGTGAGTGCCAGAAGCACATGTATAAGTCTTAGAAAGACATGTGCCTCTGCTTGTGCATGTTGTATGTTTGAGTAAGGGACGTTTGGGAAGTTGCCTTAGTTCTTCCAGCTCTTTTATAAAGAAGCTTGCACATCAACGCCCGGGCTGCACATGTTCTGTTTTAGGGACTCATAGTTCTGCTGCCTGCCCTGTAACTAATCTGTGTGCAAGCGGAACTGTGCCTATGCTACTGCCCATGCCACACATGTCCTCCGTATGAGAAACTGGTGCAGTGTTTGATCTGTATTAGCAAAACTCTCACTACCCCTGGTATACCTATTCTGTGTTTAATGGACGCTTGTACTGCTGATGCTCGCGTTGTACCTGCTGGGTGTTGTAGAGAGATCCTGTTCTCTATATTGAAGCCAAAATGATGGTCTTTGCCACTGCTTGTTTGTTGAATATTTGGGGATAGAAGCGGTCAGTTCCTCAGACTGCAGGCAAGCCATCAAGGAGCTACATGAGGCTGGTATTTTGAGGTAACTTTCAGAGCTGCCTCCATCTCCCCATGAAGTCTTGCATCTTTTACATGGAGTTTTGTACATTAACTTCACTATCGACATTCAAAACAGCATCTCTCTGAGCTCCACAATTATAATCACTAGAACGCGGGTTCACCAATATTAAAGTAATATTCCAATTTGTTCAAGTGCAGAAGTAATGTCTTTTGCCACAAAATTGTCTTGAAATGAGAAATTCCACCAATCCGGTATTCCAGTCTCTTTTAATGATTTTTCCTCTTCATTCAAATTCACAATTGTCCTTAATTGTAATTCAGCCCCATCTTGATTTAATTTTAAGTCCACTGCTAATAGAAAGATTTTGTTTGATGTCTAGTTCATGCAATAAAGTACTCATAGTAATGGGATCTTCTTCATTCTCTGTAATCGAGAGGAGGAGTTTTGTATCATAAACCTCCTGTATAGTTATATCATTAGGTAAAGTGGTTGTTGGTAAATCACATCTATGTTCAGTTTCTTGATGAGAGAAATATTTCTTAAGCTTGAGTAACCTTGCAAATTTATAAACATCAATTTTAGCAGTGTACCAGTCAATACTCGTAGTCGGACAGAATCCCAAACCTTTTTTTAATAGTGAAATCATAGTATTTGACAGTGCATATGAAGAAAGGTTGATAATCTCTATCTCATTCATTTCTGTACTGTTTATTTCCAGGACCTGGTCCGCATCCCTACTCTTGTTTTCTCTCCTCCTTTTTCCTCTTGTACCTCTCCTTGTCTTTCCCCGCCTGTATCTCTTGGTCTCCCTATTGGCTCTCGATTCCCCATCCTGAACCGACGTACCTCTTGGAAAAAAGTATTATCTAGAATTTGACCTGTTGTTGTTTCTTCCTCATTTTCACTAGTGGATACACTACTAGAAGACGAGGGAACCTCTGAACTTGAAGGTGTAACGCTTTTCTTAGAAGCCCTCTCTTTATCTACGAGATAATCAAACCTTCGTGCGAATGTAAAAATACGACCAGTTTTATAGTCATGTTCATCGCGCTTAATTTTTCTAGCTTTTCTGCGTTTGATGTCTGCTTGTAAGTTGGTAAGTATTTCATCCAATATAGTGTAATTTTTAATTGTAGACTCTGGTAAATTTAGCTCTTTTATCTCATCCTCACAAGTTTGAATTTCTGTCAGAAGTTTAGCTATTTTTCTCTCTGCATTTTCAATCAAAATCTGTATAAGATTGTTTGAACTATTAGTCAGCTCTTTTTCCCAGCGGTCAAGAAGGTCAGGATCTAAATCCTCATAAGTCGGAACTATCTGAGATCTTAGACCACGTGGTATACGTTTAAGGGCGAGGTATTGCTTTAATGTGGCTGCATCCCACCACTTATTCATCTCCAATCTCAGCAGTAGCCTCAACTAACAAAGTTAAGATTGAAGGATTGAGAGCTAAATTTATCAAATTAGAGAGGCTTAAGAGATTGGAGATGAATAAGTGGTGGGATGCAGCCACATTAAAGCAATACCTCGCCCTTAAACCTATACCACGTGGTCTAAGATCTCAGATAGTTCCGACTTATGAGGATTTAGATCCTGACCTTCTTGACCGCTGGGAAAAAGAACTGACTAATAGTTCAAACAATCTTATACAGATTTTGATTGAAAATGCAGAGAGAAAAATAGCTAAACTTCTGACAGAAATTCAAACTTGTGAGGATGAGATAAAAGAGCTAAATTTACCAGAGTCTACAATTAAAAATTACACTATATTGGATGAAATACTTACCAACTTACAAGCAGACATCAAACGTAGAAAAGCTAGAAAAATTAAGCGCGATGAACATGACTATAAAACTGGTTGTATTTTTACATTCGCACGAAGGTTTGATTATCTGGTAGATAAAGAGAGGGCTTCTAAGAAAAGCGTTACACCTTCAAGTTCAGAGGTTCCCTCGTCTTCTAGTAGTGTATCCACTAGTGAAAATGTGGACGAAACAACAACAGGTCAAATTCTAGATAATACTTTTTTTCCAAGAGGTACGTCGGTTCAGGATGGGGAATCGAGAGCCAATAGGGAGACCAGGAGATACAGGCGGGGAAAGACAAGGAGAGGTACAAGAGGAAAAAGGAGGAGAGAAAACAAGAGTAGGGATGCGGACCAGGTCCTGGAAATAAACAGTACAGAAATGAATGAGATAGAGATTATCAACCTTTCTTCATATGCACTGTCAAATACTATGATTTCACTATTAAAAAAAGGTTTGGGATTCTGTCCGACTACGAGTATTGACTGGTACACTGCTAAAATTGATGTTTATAAATTTGCAAGGTTACTCAAGCTTAAGAAATATTTCTCTCATCAAGAAACTGAACATAGATGTGATTTACCAACAACCACTTTACCTAATGATATAACTATACAGGAGGTTTATGATACAAAACTCCTCCTCTCGATTACAGAGAATGAAGAAGATCCCATTACTATGAGTACTTTATTGCATGAACTAGACATCAAACAAAATCTTTCTATTAGCAGTGGACTTAAAATTAAATCAAGATGGGGCTGAATTACAATTAAGGACAATTGTGAATTTGAATGAAGAGGAAAAATCATTAAAAGAGACTGGAATACCGGATTGGTGGAATTTCTCATTTCAAGACAATTTTGTGGCAAAAGACATTACTTCTGCACTTGAACAAATTGGAATATTACTTTAATATTGGTGAACCCGCGTTCTAGTGATTATAATTGTGGAGCTCAGAGAGATGCTGTTTTGAATGTCATATTTACCCTGGAGGTCTGGGGTGTTTTGGTGACTGTCTGGCAACCAGTACCTTTCTCTCTTCGAGTTCACACTTCATATTTGCTTATGTTGTAATACACTCCAATACGTTGAGCTGTGCGCCCGATCTTTGACTTGGTTGCCTAATTTGATTGTTGTTTGATTCAGGTCTGGGCAGCCGCTTGGGTGGAAGTGAACAATCATGAATAGGGATAAAGAAGCACAAGATTTGTTTAAAAATTTAAGTTCAGGTACTTCTATTAGTGCAGCAGTAGCCTCAATTAACAAAGTTAAGAATGAAGGATTGAGAGCTAAATTTATCAAATTAGAGAGGCTTAAGAGATTGGAGATGAATAAGTGGTGGGATGCAGCCACATTAAAGCAATACCTCGCCCTTAAACGTATACCACGTGGTCTAAGATCTCAGATAGTTCCGACTTATGAGGATTTAGATCCTGACCTTCTTGACCGCTGGGAAAAAGAACTGACTAATAATTCAAACAATCTTATACAGATTTTGATTGAAAATGCAGAGAGAAAAATAGCTAAACTTCTGACAGAAATTCAAACTTGTGAGGATGAGATAAAAGAGCTAAATTTACCAGAGTCTACAATTAAAAATTACACTATATAGGGGGCGTGGCTTGGATGCCGCGCAAGATGGCCGGCTAGGTGCTGAGTTCCGCTGCACCGTTTACCTCACAGCCTTCTTTCCCAATGTGAAAGGGACACTACCTACGCCTCTTTCCCAGAGTTTTACATCGGAACATCGGGGGAACGAGCGGAGCGGCTTTGCGGCTTCTGGAGTGCCGCTTTTCATCTGTTCCGCGATGTTTTCTGCCGTTCCTCACGGAGCCGCCATCTTAGCTGTTCAGTGAGCTGCCGGACCTCCGCTTCCACCACCCGCCAAGACGACCTCTGCTGCCATGTCTCATTCGGCATTGACGACCTTGGGGGTGAGCAAGTGCACTATTCGGTGACTGTTTTTCTCCGTTGTGCTTACTTTTGCACTTTCTCTTCTGAGTAGCGTCTGCTCAAGCTCTAGTCATGAGGCTCCCTCTGTGAGACCCGCCTCCCTCAGGCGCTTTGACACTTCAGCGTTCATCACTGACGGTGTACCACGGCTGTTCTCAATCACTGTTTACTGACTTTCTGCCTCACAGCTAAGCATGGGCGAATTTTGCGAATCTCGCGTTCGCGAATTTTGCGGATTTGCGAACTCGCAATCCGCAAAATCCGCGAATTCTCGCGAATTTGCGGATTTTTTTTTTTTTTGTGTTTGCGCGGGTTTCTGCCAGTTCGCGAGGGTTTTGTACACTTTCGCAAATTGCGAACTTACCTGTCGGGTCGCAAGTTTCGCGAACTTGTTGTTTCTACGTGTCCAGCCTGTTTGGGACACTCTTCTTCATCACTGCCACTCTCTGTCACCACTGCCACTCTCTGACTACTCATGCCACCCTCTGGCCCACCCATGCCACCCTCTGTTTCATCACAGCACCCTCTGGTTGTCCAGTCAGTGTACATTATTGTGGCAACGCAAGCACACCTTCCCTGCCTCAAGTGACCTGAATTAATTTGGGGCTGATTAATGTGTCACAGAATATTTTTTTAGCTGGCACCTGCTTCCTTAGTGCTTCCTGATTAGTGATCTTTTGTACTTGCTAAGTGCTTTCATTGTTGCAAAATTAGTTACAACACCTGCCCTGCCCCAACTGACAATAATGAATTAGGGGCTGATTAATGGATTTGAACTTCCAGCCTGGCTCCTGCTTGTCTCCCTTAGCTGTAATTCAGGACCTTTGTGGCATATGTGTAACTATTCTGAGGTTCAGAGCAGGGTCACATAATAGTTGCAACTGGCAACTGAACTCTGGAGGGGCCCCTCAGGAAGCACTACAGGAAATGGCTACTAATGATGAGCCTGAACTTTTGAACCTGGTAAGTAGTTTCAGTTTTGCTAAAATCGTATTTCTGCAATTTTGCACTTATTCGCGGGGCGCGAAGTTGTACTGGGAAGCCGCGAACTCACGCGAACAGTGCGAGCAGTGCGAGCAAAATCCGCTGCTCGCGGATTTGCGGATTTTGCGGGAGATTCGCGAATCTCGCGGATTGCGAATTTACCGAAAATCCGCAAAATCCGCGAGCGAAACGGATTTTCCGCCCATGCTTACTCACAGCTTATTTCTTCAATGTCATGTTCAGCGCCCTTTCTCTTCAATACTACCAGCATACGCACCATTCAACTCGCTGGCGCTTTCCAATGCAATTTACCAGCGCTTCCTCAGGCAGATAATTTCATGTTATTTACCTAATTTTTTGGCGCCTTTAGATCAAATACCTCTCCTGTTTCTGTGCTAGTTTCTTATGCCAAGTATATGCTTTGAACTCGATAAGTGTATTTTTGGTGCAACCCTGTCATATTCAGCTTATTGACACAAGAAGTCATTTCTATGGTGAGACTGCGTAAGCCTCAATTTGTCTTTACGCCCTCGGTGAATACTTCGGTAGGTTCTTCATCTGGTACAAATAAATTGCACTGCTCTACAAAAATGTCTTCTCAAAAATCATCTTTGGCTCATACACCTGCCAGTAAGCCTTCTCCACCTGCTACATCGGGCAAACGCCTTAAACAAAATTCTCCTACACCAGAAGATAATCCTTCAACCTCTTCTACTGATCACATTTTGGAAGAGCTGCGAGCAATGCGTCCCTTTGTTGAAAAAACGAGTACGGATATGCAGCTTTTGAAGGACAATTGGGAGAACATGGATGCCCGACTTTCTACTGTCGAACAACATATCCCTGAGCTTCAATCCAACACGCAACGTATTGTTGCTTTAGAAAAGACTGTCCTCTCTCTACAAAAGCACACAGAGGATTTGGAAAATCGCAATAGGAGGGACAACCTCCGTATTTACAATTTGCCGGAAAATCTTGAGGGTGACAATCCAGTCTCTTTCTTTACCACTTTTCTGCCGAAACTTCTGGACTTACCCCCTCTACCTCCATTAGTATACAGAGGGCTCATAGACTAGGCGCAAGAACGGATTCTTCTTCTAAGCCTCGTGGAGTCATCATCCTATTTTTGAAGTACACAGACCTCCTTTTGATCCTTTCAGCAGCGAGGAACAAGAAACAAGTGACTTGGCAAGGTCAACGAGTTTATTTATCTCAAGATGTCTCTAATGTTACTGCCTCCAGACGTAAAGAATTTTTAGCTATGCGTCCCTCTCTACGCTCTCTAGGCGCAAGATATGGCCTGTTTCACCCTTGTACTCTCAGAGTCACTTACCGGAATAAGACTTGGTCATTTCAAGATCCTGGTGAACTAAGAAATTTTCTCCTTCTGCAGAGTGAAGAAGGGATGGACGCCTCTTCTTCTACTCCGAATAGTGGCTGAACTCTGGCTTTTGTTGTCTTCATGTCCTGTCTTCTACTAGCGCTTTTCTAAGTTCATGCGCTTATCTATACTCTTTATCTTCATCTTAATTTTCTTATCTTGCTTATCTTCTTTCTTCATATCTCTTCTTCTTTGCATGTCTTATATATACTTACTTTCTCTTTCTACATTCTGGTTCTAGATCTTATGTACCATGTTCCATATGTTAACAATTTCTTTTTTCCTTTTCCCCAGACGGATATGTGTGTTGGACGTTCCCTTCACCATCTTGTTTCATCCTTTGTTCCTTTATGTGAGGTCTCGGTGTGGTTCTGCTCCTGTTCCTGGTGCATCCGTCTTGTAACGCATCACCACTTCCCCACCTTCCCCCTGTGTGTCCTTCCCCTTCCAGGTATGTTCATTACAGTCATCCTTTTGGATTTGTACTGTCTCCTATGCCTTCTCTCTTTTCTTCCTTCTTCCTCTTTTGCTGCTCTTCTTTCCCTTTCCCTACCCCTCTCCCCTTGCCCTTTTCTTTTTCATCCTCTACCTATCCTTCCTTCTATCTTTTTGATGAACTTTATGGTTATTACCTTTCTAAAGTTTGAATTATTAAATGTACAGTATGTTTTTGCATTTTTCAATTTTGATCAATTTACTACTCTTTCACCTTCAAAGTTGTTTCATGGAATGTGAAAGGATTTAATCACCCTATTAAAAGGCAAAGAGTACTCTCACACCTATCCTCTTACAATCCAGATATTGTTCTTATTCAAGAAACCCACCTCTCGGATATTGAATCCTTAAAACTAAAGCGATTGTGGGTTGGAACTGTTTTATTCTCTCCTGCCTCTCAAAAAAAGAACGGGGTGGCTATTTTGATTCATAAACGCCTTCAGTGTAAAGTATTACTAGAAGAAAAAGATGATGAGGGGCGTTGGATTTTGGCTAAATTACTCATTAATGCTATCCCAATTACGGTGTTCAATGTTTATGGCCCTACATGTTTTGACTCCTCTTTTTGGCCCTCTATTACAGCAAAATGTGTTCAATATAAGGATGATTCTTTCCTATTAGGTGGAGACTGTAATCAGATCGTTGACCCCTTTTTAGACCGTAGATCTTCTGTTCGTTTTTCCCCTCACAAACCACATAAGCAATTCCTTGACACTATCACTCAAACTCATCTTGTAGACTCATGGAGACTCACTCACCCAGATGTTATGGATTTTTCCTTTTTCTCTCCTCCTCATGCTTCTTTCTCTCGTTTGGACTACATTTTTCTATCTTCATCTCTATCTCAACACCTTATATCCTCTTCTATTGAGCCTATTGTTATCTCTGACCATGCTCCTATTATTACTGTTTTTGACCTTCTTCCTCCTACTCCTAAATCTTCTCGTTGGCGTTTTAACCCTTCTCTTCTTGCTGATCCTCTTTTTTCTTCCTCTTTTCGTTCTTTCGCTTCTGAATTTTTTCAACTTAACTCTACGCCTGATACCCCCCTCATATTCTTTGGGATTCCTTCAAGGCCACAGCCCGAGGTTTTATTATTGATTTTGTCTCTAAAAAGAAGAAAAAATTCCTTCACAAGCGTAAAGTTACCCTTGCACACATTAAATCGCTGGAACATCAATTCTATACTTCCTCTACTAAGCATATGTCTCCTGAACTTCTTAAGGCTAAGATTGCTTTTAACAAGCTTACTACAGATTCAGCCTCCTCTTTTCTCCTCCGAAGCAGCGCACGATATTATGGAGGTCGCAATAAATCAGGTAAATTATTGGCTAACTATCTAAAATCGCGTAAAGAACGAACTAATATTGACTCTATCTATTCCCCCTCTAATATTCTTCTTCATACAGATGCAGAAATTTTGGAACAATTTCATTCTTTTTATGAATCTTTATATACTCCTGAGAACCCCCCCACTCCAGAGCTTATTCAATCTTATTTTGATAACATACCTCAACCAGATACCTCCCACCTTAATTTTTCGGCCGTAGATACTGATCTCACTATTTCAGAGTTGTCCACTGCTTTATCTTCCCTCACTAAAGGCAAGACTCCGGGACCTGACGGCTTTCCAGTTGAATTTTACCTACATTTTTCAGATCTCCTCTTACCTAAACTTCTATCTCTTTTTCAGTCTTTTTGTTCTACTGGATCAGCCCAAGGCTCATTTCAGGACGCTACCATATGCCTTATCCCTAAAGACGGTAGAGACCCTAAGTTTTGTAAAAATTATCGACCTATATCTTTAGTTAATGTGGACTATAAGATTTTTGCAAAATTATTAGCTCTTCGCCTCGACCCGCTCCTACCACATCTCATTGGGAAGGAGCAATGTGGCTTTGTTAAGGGCCGTCTTACTTCGGATAACTCCAGACTCTTCCTTAATGTTTTAAGTAAAGCCCCTTCACTATCAATTCCCATTGCAGCCATTTCAGTAGATGCTGAGAAAGCCTTTGATCGGGTTGACTGGTCCTTTCTCATGGCTTCCTTAAAATGGCATGGCTTCAGTCCTAAATTTATATCTTATATCTCTTTGATCTATTCTATGGCCAAGGCCTCTGTTCTCGTCAATGGTCAACTCACTTCCCCATTCACGCTTCAACGCGGAGTTCGTCAGGGCTGTCCTTTATCACCTCTTTTATTTATTTTGGCGCTTGAACCCTTCCTTACTTCCATACGTAATAATCCTTCCATTTCTGGATTCCCGTATGGTAACCAACATCTTAAATTATCTGCATATGCTGACGATATCCTTTTATTTATCTCAGACCCGGTCACCTCTGTTCCCTCTTTATTAAGTGAATTTGAAAAATTCTCTTTGGTTTCAGGTTATAAAATAAATTCTGACAAAACAGAAATTCTTCCCTTAACCAAATTTTGCCTTCCCCACTTCTTCACAGCCACCGGCTTTGCTTGGAATTCTAACAAAATTAAATATCTTGGTGTTCTTTTTTCTAATTCTATTTCCTCTTCTATTCAACTTAACATGAATGCGGTCATCTCTAGAATAGACTCACTACTCACTTCTTGGAATCCCCTATTTCTTTCCTGGTGGGGTCGTCTTGATTCCATCAGGATGATGATTGCCCCGATTTTGATCTACTTATTATCCATGCTTCCAATTCGTATCCCAAATTCATATTTCCGCCGCATTGATTCTGTTTTGTCCAAATTTCTCTGGAAACAGAAAAAGGCTCGCATATCCCTCTTACACCTTCGTAAATCTAAACTTAATGGTGGAACCAACTTTCCAGATTTTCGCCTTTACCACAAGTCCTTCTCACTTCGACAAGCTTCCCGCTGGTTATCTCAGGAAACCTCCCCTTTTTCTCCCCTCTGGCTTTCTGTCGAACAGGAGTTATTGCTCCCTTACTCTGTACAAAAAGTTATTCGGTTCACTTCTAAAGCCCCATGTCTTAACCCCCTTTTATTCAAACATACCTCTTCTCTTATACGGCCTTTAGTCTCCTCTACCTCGGTCTCTCAAGAATCCTTCCTACTATTACCTATATGGTACAACTCACTCATATTAATACATAACAGACCTATTGCATGGCCCTCATGGAGAGCGAAAGGTATCATCTGGGTACGTCATCTTTTTGATGGCTCATCCCCATGCTCGTTTCCTTAATTTCAATCTCAATTCCACTGCCCTTCCTCTTTTGCAAAGAAATTCCTCATCCTTATGGAAATCATTCTAGATTGTTATTATTCTCTTCCTTCTGAAAGCATACCACCCTCGTCTCCCCCTCTACTCACCGTCCTCTCTACTATTCCTAAAGCTTCCCTTATCTATCGGTATTTCTCAGCCCCTGACCCGGACCGTCTCAAATCGAAATTGGAATTGTCTTGGGAGCAGGATTTGGGTTCCTCATGGTCAACTTCTCTTTGGGACAAAATATGGGCCAGATCTTTGAAGATTTCCCGTACTGCCTCTCTTACTCAATCCCTATTTTTCTTCTATCACAGACTTTACCTTTCTCCTCTTTCTATTTCTCGCTTTCAATCCAATTCTGTACCTAATTGTTGGACCTGTAATACTCCCAATGCAGATCTTCTACACCTTTTCTTCCTCTGTCCCTCAGTTCGCATTTTTTGGACTCAGATATGCTCTCGCCTCTCCCGTATTTTCAACATTTCTATTCATTTTTCCACCTCTTTTGTGTTTCTCGGTAGCCTTTCAGACGATTTGGATCTCCCTCCACATTCTCACGGTCTTTTTGATCTTATGCTAGCCCTTGCACTACAGCACATTGTTTCTAACTGGAAATCCTTGAACACTTTGTCTCTAAATTGTTGGTGGAATTTAGTATGTCAATCACATAGACTTGATGTTGCCTTTGCCTCCTCCTGCAAACCCTCCCGAAATGTTGAACTTTACTGGTTACCTCTCACTTTATATTTAGATCAATCTGCCAAAAAGACATATTCTCCACTTTCCTCGGATAATTTCAAACCCCCTTGAACACATGTACTCTTGCCTGTAGTTTATGATATTTTTCAATTTCACTATTGTGATTTTTTAGCTTTATACCTGTTTCCTTTTTGCTAAAAGTTCTTATTTCAAGTAATTGCTAAATATTGTGTATTTTACTGTACTTTCTGACTGACATCCATTGTATTTTCTATTTTTACTCATTCTCTATGATATTAACATGCTTTTTTTATTTCCCTCCCTCCCCTCCCCCCCCTCCTCCCCGTAAAATAATTCAAAATGCTTTGCTTTTCATTGTGATATTGGTTACTTATCTTTATTGTATCCCATCCTTTAGCCTTTTTCTTATATTTGCTGATGTCACCTTATTGTAATATCTGATTTTACTCTAATAAAGCTTTCAAACATAAAAAAAAAAAATTACACTATATTGGATGAAATACTTACCAACTTACAAGCAGACATCAAACGTAGAAAAGCTAGAAAAATTAAGCGCGATGAACATGACTATAAAACTGGTCGTATTTTTACATTCGCACAAAGGTTTGATTATCTGGTAGATAAAGAGAGGGCTTCTAAGAAAAGCGTTACACCTTCAAGTTCAGAGGTTCCCTCGTCTTCTAGTAGTGTATCCACAAGTGAAAATGAGGACGAAACAACAACAGGTCAAATTCTAGATAATACTTTTTTCCAAGAGTTACGTCGGTTCAGGATGGGGAATCGAGAGCCAATAGGGAGACCAAGAGATACAGGCGGGGAAAGACAAGGAGAGGTACAAGAGGAAAAAGGAGGAGAGAAAACAAGAGTAGGGATGCGGACCAGGTCCTGGAAATAAACAGTACAGAAATGAATGAGATAGAGATTATCAACCTTTCTTCATATGCACTGTCAAATACTATGATTTCACTATTAAAAAAAGGTTTGGGATTCTGTCCGACTACGAGTATTGACTGGTACTCTGCTAAAATTGATGTTTATAAAATTGCAAGGTTACTCAAGCTTAAGAAATATTTCTCTCATCAAGAAACTGAACATAGATGTGATTTACCAACAACCACTTTACCTAATGATATAACTATACAGGAGGTTTATGATACAAAACTCCTCCTCTCGATTACAGAGAATGAAGAAGATCCCATTACTATGAGTACTTTATTGCATGAACTAGACATCAAACAAAATCTTTCTATTAGCAGTGGACTTAAAATTAAATCAAGATGGGGCTGAATTACAATTAAGGACAATTGTGAATTTGAATGAAGAGGAAAAATCATTAAAAGAGACTGGAATACCGGATTGGTGGAATTTCTCATTTCAAGACAATTTTGTGGCAAAAGACATTACTTCTGCACTTGAACAAATTGGAATATTACTTTAATATTGGTGAACCCGCGTTCTAGTGATTATAATTGTGGAGCTCAGAGAGATGCTGTTTTGAATGTCATATTTACCCTGGAGGTCTGGGGTGTTTTGGTGACTGTCTGGCAACCAGTACCTTTCTCTCTTCGAGTTCACACTTCATATTTGCTCATGTTGTAATACACTCCAATACGTTGAGCTGTGCGCCCGATCTTTGACTTGGTTGCCTAATTTGATTGTTGAACTTCACTATCGACATATAACATTTCTTTTACGTTTCCATGGTATTGTCGGCGTATTCCTTCCTCCATAGTTAAAAAACAAACTCCTTAACAGTAGTTTACGGGTTCTGAGGTTTCAGGAACTGCATTCTGAAGCACTCCCTCACACATTTGGTATACATACTGTGTAAATTGCACTTTATCAGAGCTATGCTGTGATCCTCGCAGGGTTTTGGGAAGTCATATTATCAGATTAACCCTTTGGGTGTGGTCGCAATTCTGCGCCTGTGCGGCAGAATCGCGAGTGGGCGGGTTCATGACGGCCCCCAGCCATCATCAGCACAAGAGCACCGTAATGCATGACGGCTGGGGGCCGTCATCAGCACCGAAGGGGTTAAAACTCAAACTCGCGGGTAAATCACATTGTCATTTACAACGCCAATTGCTATAACTCTTGCAAAGGTGAGACCTTTTGCATTGCAAATGCTTGTTTTGACTGCAGATGTTTAAAGAGGCCATCCAGCTAATGATATCACAATAGATCTCAAAATCTTTGGTGATGTCTTTAAACAAAAAAAAACATTCTAGGTGATTGTTAGACATGCACAACTTGGTAAAAAGGAGTGTGTTTTTCTATGCTGCACTGCCCCTTTAACAAAACAGCGGCCAGAGGTCGTGCGCGAGCACGGTTCGCGAGTACGCGTGTCTTGGAGAGGTGCCAGTGTCTGCTTAAACCCATCCAGCCCACTGTGCCAGGGGTTTCATGCCTATTGTTTTCATTAGACGAGAAGTGGAATGAATAAAAATGTAATTAAACTCGCTTACTGATGTAACTACGTAAATGATATCTTTGAAAAACAGATTTGCTCGGTACATATAACCTTTAAATGTCACCAAGTATGCCCTTCCCAGAAACCACTGCTTCCCTTCGTTCTCACCCAGAGTGCTCTTCAGTTTCTGAAAGCCAGGACTCGTTATTCTCTTTTGACAAATATTACCCTAATGTAAACTCTATTTCTTTGGTTTTGTTTGGATTTCACTTTTATAGCGACTTTCCCCAAAGGATGCACAATTCTGTGCTCAGGAGAAAGCAGGTAAGTGAGGTGTGAGACTCCAGCAAAAAACAGAGGATTTCATCTGAGATTTGAAAGGAAAATGACAAGGCAGTGTCAAAGGGAAGTGCCAGAGCCCAGGTCTTACTTTAAAGAAAGACTTTTGTGAGCAGCAAATGGAGAGACGAGAGAAGCCGGGGGATAAGGGATGAACATAACAAGCACAGTTAGCACTTACGGGGCATAAGAGGCAGCATCTTCCCTGGACCAGAAACAAGCATCCTGGGACTGGGTACGATGGATTTAGCCCAGATCTCTGTACTAGGGTGAATGTATAACATTGTTCAGCATTTTGTCCATCAATTGATCTTTTTGCATTTGTCACCCCTGAGTGGGAAGGGTATGCCCAGACATGGGTCCCGTGCTCCCCATGCCACTGGAGTCTTTAGCCTGGCTGATGAGGGGTGAAACCCTGAAACCGGTCCTAGGATGCTTGTTTCCAGTCCAGGGAGGACCTAGCTTGGCAGTTCAGGCTGGACTGTTCCCATGGGAAACGGGGCCAAAACTGATTTGCATATGGCTGGGTCTAAACTGTAACGGCATGGGGGAGCAAAAAAACAATGGATTTAGGCCCAGATTTCTGTACCAGAGTGAATGTATGACATTGTTCACCATTCTCTCCATCAATTGTTTTTTTTGCATTTGTCATCCCGAGTGGGACGGGTGTGCCCAGATGTGCGTCCTGTGCTCTCCATGCCACTGGAGTCAAGCTAGCCTGGCTGATGAGGGGTGAAACCCCGAAACAAATCCTAAAATGCTTGCTTCCAGTCCAGGGAAGACCTAGCTTGGCAGTTCGGGCTGGACTGTTTCCATGGGGAACAGGGTCAAGACTGATTTGCATATGGCTGGGTCTAAACTGGAATGCATTGAGGCCCGGATCTCTGTTTTGGGTTGAATGACATTGTTCAGACTTCTGTCCATCATTTGTTCTTTTTGCACTCGATATTTGCAGAGCACAAGAAAGGGAAAAACACAGAGATCGAAAAGACGGAGGAGAGAACGACAGCAAAACTAGCAAAACTGTCACAATGGGTGAAAGCAGGAACCTGCAAGATTGAGATAATGGGGCAGGAGTGTCTGGTAGCAGATTAAAGAGGCATGGGGTGGATTTGAGATTACGAGCACGCCCCTGTTTAATCGCACCGGCCACCGACTTCTGAGAAGAATCGCACCGGCACTCTTCCTTTTACAAATTAAGCACTAGGCAAAGTGCAGAAGAAGTTTATAGATTATGGTTTTGTGAATGTTCCTGGCAGCAGAGTAATTTGTGGTTTGTGTCAACCCAAAACTTTCTCCAAACAAACGCGTGCGGTCATGGAGCCGCTGAGACTGTAGCATGGCAAAAGATCAGATGGTCCCATAATGCTGAATACAAGTTTCATCCACTATTCTGTGGTGATTTCCTCTGGAGATAGAGTAGGAGTATGTGCCATGACCTGTAGGTTCCCTACCCCCCACCCCGAGGCCACAGGGGTCGGATTTCTAAATCCTTGGTGCAAAGATTTAGTTCAATGCACCAATATGAATCAGAAATCCCCTTTGACCGCAGCCCATACGTGACTCACTAAGAGATACTGTGCAGGTGGTGTTTCCTGTTCCTGATTAGTCCCAGTAGATGAGTTGAGGGACACAGTGGAACGCCAAACATTTTTTGGAAATGAATAACACACTCAAAATAGCACTAAGAAACAGAGAATAGGAGGAGGAGCTTCACGCGCATCCAAGATGGCCGCGTGAGCACAGGGCTCCCGAGACCCTTGTAGCCCCGCGAATATATCCTGCAACGAATCCTGTCTGCCGTTGAATTCTCTGTGTAGCTGAACCTCGGGAGAATCGAACGCCATGAACCGTGTCCCGAACGGACCCCGGATGCCAAAGTTGTGAAGTGAGAGAGTTTGCGGCCTCTACCTCTCGGATGCCCGGCGCTTGGGTTGGCAGAGCACCCGAGGTGTAGTTCAACAAACAACGGCGCAGTTTACCGGAAGTGGCCGGTCTGGCCCAACTTTCGCTTTCGATTTTGGTAATCAACACCGTCTTCAGATTTGGGTACATTTCACTAGCACGGACGACCCAATCGCCGCTAGTGTGCGTGTTGACTGAACAGTCCGATGAGTGACAAACTCTTGCCTTGAGAGCTGGGTGTCTGGCTGACCATCGCTGGTGCTTTGTCTCGAGGCCTTCCTATACCCTGACTCTGTGGGAGCTGTGCGGTCGTGTTTCGCTGATCAGAAACTGGGGGATCGATCTTATCTACTAACGGTCATTCTGAAGTCTCAACCCCCCCACCTGAACTGTGCGACGAACTGGGATCGTACCGCAATGGCAAACAAGCCGGAGGGGGATAAGCAGAAATTGAAAACCACTAGACTGGGTGGGTACACCCAATCAAATGTTATGGACCGCTATGCCCAGGTTAAGGGATCGCCTAGTGGACCGGGCAGGTCACAGGATGAGGCGAAAGATTCCTCTGCTCTGGCAACTGAACCAACGTTACAAGATGTAATGGCCGCCATCGATGGGATCAAATCCTCCCTTGGGAAGCAAATGGAGACCCTTGCTCATAAGTTGGACACAGTATCCATTGAGGTGAATTTGATTCGCACAAACCTCACGAAAACAAGCGAAAAGGTCAAATCGTTGGACATTAAAATATCGAGTCTCATGGTGACGTCACAGAATTACAGACCGAGGTTCGGAATCTGAGGACCTCGAATGACCTTGTCGTCCGTCGACTGGAGGATTTTGAAGGGAGGGCCCGGAGGAACAACGTGCGCATCATCGGAGTGCCGGGAAAGGCGGAAGGCCAAGCGGCAGACCTCTTTGTCAAGGATCTCATTGTCCAACATCTTGCACCCAAAGGCCTGAGCAAGTTCTTCCCTGTCGAGCGGGCTCACAGAATCCCCGGCGGAAGGCCGCATGTAGGCGCCCCGCCTAGGCCTATGATAGCTCGGATATTTAATTTCAGAGACAGAGATGCCATCCTCCAGGCCTCCCGAGCGGGTGGGCCCTTGAAGTATGAGAACTCGTCCATCAGTTTCTATCCGGATTTCACGCAGACTGTTCAAAAACAAAGACTCCGTTTTTTGGGAGTGAAGACAAGACTTTGGGACCTGGGACTCAAATATGCAATGCTTTTCCCGGCTAGGCTGCGGATCGAACACAGAGAGCGGGTCTACTTCTTTGACAAGCCGGAAATCGCGGCAGACTGGTTGGACACTTTGTCTGCCCAGCAAGTGCCGGAGGGACAGAGTGGTGGTGCGGAGGGGAGAGCGCAAGAGCAGGAATGAGTGCTGTTGTTCTGGTCTCTGGGGTCACCAGGGTGCCGATTACTGTGGTGGTTCTGATCTCATTATATTGATGTATGCAGTATGATGGGGGGTTAACAGGCAATCAGGGGGTCTCTCTCCTCCTCAGATCTACTTCTTGTAGTTTAGTTTAGATGTGGGGGCGACAGGCACACTGCGAGTTGGGGTGGCTTTATAGTCGGAAGCAGGGGTGCAGGGAGGGGGGTATTGTAACGGGAAGTTTCAATGGTTCTTTGTTTTATTTTGTTCATGTTCCCGCAAGGCACCGTATCGCAAGACTGTTTTATTGTTGTGCTGGACTCAGGGGAGGGGTGGGTTTTCTTTCTGTTTCATGATGGGGGGTAGGGGGTTGAGGTTGATGAGCTGGAATGTTAATGGGTTGGGGGACACGATTAAACGCGGGGTGGTGTTGCAACTCCTGAAACGGCACTCTCCGGACGTGATTCTACTTCAAGAAACCCACTTGGTTGGTAATACATGTCATGCCATGAATAGAGAGGGATATCGTTTGGTGGCTCATGCTGGGTTCTCATCCGGATCTCGGGGTTGGAATCCTCCTTAAGTACTCTCTTCCGTTCGAGGTGGAGTCAACGGTCCTTGATGAGAGAGGGCGTTATGTGGCTGTATCGGGACGATGGGAGGGCCACATGCTTTCCCTGGTGCCTGTTTATGTTCCTCCTTGCCTGCAGTCTACTACCTTTGCTGATCTGGGAAGGGCTCTCCTCGATCTCCCTGGGGGGTTTCTGATTCTGGGTGGCGATTTTAATGCAGTGGTATCAGGTATGTTGAATAGGTATCCACCTAGGGATCTCAGGGTGGCTCATGGCTGGCTCCCTGACTTCTTTGGCATGATGGGCCTGGTGGACTGCTGGAGGTTGCTTCACACTGCTCAGCAGCAGTACACTTTTCATTCTGGCGCCCATGGTAGTCTCTCCAGGATAGACTATGTGTTAGTGCCGGCTGCACATGCATCCTATGTTGCGGAGGTCAGACATATGGCTCGGGGTATTTCTGATCACTCCCCGCTTTGGTTTTGGTTTGAACTGGCGCCGGGCTCTGAGGGAAGGATAGCTCCTATTAACCCTTGGTATTTTCGTAATCCCAAGACTCGCAGTGCACTTGTTAAAGCATTGGAACATTATTTCCGGGAGAATGAGGGTTCGGTTTCTTCCTCGATATCGCTGTGGGAGGCTTTCAAGACAGTACTTAGGGGTCAAGCTCTCTCTTTAATTGCTGGTGTTAAATAACAGAAGGAAGAGGATGTGGTGAGGATAGAAACGGAGATAGCTGATTTGGAATTGGAATTGGAGCGAGAGGATACCCGCTCTAGACTGCATGTCCTGCAATTGAAGCAGCTGGACTATAGAACGTTAGTAACGGATGGTGCGAAGGCCCTTAGTCGGGAACAACAGGGGCGTCTCGGACGTTGGGGACAAAGCTGGCAAATTACTTGCATGGTTGGACAGAAAAGACAGAGCTAGTCGTGTGGTACCAGAAATTGAGATAGAGAGTGGGGTTCTGGTCACGGACCCGCAGGAGATAGTAGCATGCTTCACTGATCATTTTCGCTCTGTGTACTCTTCCGTGTCGGATAGACCGGAGGAGGACTCATGTTTATTGTTGCAAGATATTGCGCTCCCGTGCCTGTCTGAGGCGGGCCGGGACCTTATGGATGGTAAGATCACTGCAGATGAGGTAGCGTTAGCAATGCGCTCCCTGAACTCTGGAAAGGCGATGGGTCCCAACGGTCTCCCGATTAAGCTTTACAAGCTTCGCCCGGATAGGATTGCTCCGTATTTGAGAGACATGTTCCTGGAGTCCCGAGATCGTGGTCTCCTCCCCCGTGACCAGAGATTGGCATCAATAGTTGTAATTCATAAGGAAGGAAAACTGAGGAATAGGTGTGCTTCGTATCGGCCGATCTCATTGTTAAATTCTGAACCTAAGATTCTTGCTAAGTTGTTGGCTAATAGACTGATCAAGGTTATTAGCGATTTGGTTCACCCGGATCAATCTGGCTTTATCCCGCACAGGAATGTGGCGTTGAACCTTAGGCACCTGCACGGGGCGTTTGCGAGGGCCTCAACGCTGCGTGAACCGGCCATTTTGGCGTCATTAGATGCCACAATGGCGTTTGATACTGTTGAATGGCTGTATCTGTGGGCAGTGTCGGCTAAATTTGGTTTTGGTTCAGATTTCATTAGCTGGGTGCGTCTTCTTTATGCAGACCCTCTTGCCCAGATAGTGGTTAATGGTCGTGTCTCTGAGCCGTTTTGTCTTGGGCGGGGTACTCGCCAGGGTTGCCCGCCGTCTCCTCTGTTATTCGCGTTGGCCCTCGAGCTTCTCGCAGCTTGGATCCGCTGGGAGCCCTCGATGAAGGGTATTAGTTGGTCTCCGCAATTTGAGGATCGTGTCTCATTGTATGCAGACGACATCTTGCTGTATTTGACCTCCCCCAGGAAATCTTTAATAGTACTCTGTGATGTTCTGACCTCCTTCGGTAAAAACTCTGGCTTGGTCATTAACTGGCCAAAATCCTATCTGTACGTTCTCAGTAGCGATATCCCGATCCTACCCCATAACTGTCCTATCCAAATAGCACAAGAGGGGTTCAAGTATCTCGGAATTTATGTTTCGATGGACCCCGTGGTTCGATACGAAAGGAACCTTCTCCCTCCTCTGACTCGGCTAAAGCGAGATGTTGTGGGCTGGCGGAAACTCCCGTTGTCAATGCTTGGGCGGGCGGCCCTTTTCGAAATGATGTCGCTCCCTCGTTTTCTGTATGCCCTTCAGAACACGCTTGATATCGTCCCAGATATCGTACAAAGGCGTAACGCTACCTTGCAGTGCTTTTGCTTCTCAGCCGCTAGTAATATGACTTTAATCATACTGACACCTGGGTCAATCTAGAGGGGCAATCCAGCTACCACTGGTGTGGCTCCTCATTGTAGTGAGGAGTGAGAGCTGATACAACCTGAAGAGTTCCTCTAGGTGCCAGTGCTGTGCACTGACTTTAATGCGCAACGGCTCCTCCGCTAAGGTGGCAGAGCATCATCCCACTGCTCTCAGAGCAGTGGAAAAAGGAAAATAAAATGATAATAACACAACGTTGTACAGGCTATAGGGCCAGGCTAGGGCGGGATGGGGCTGGGGTCACAGGGAGGTGGAGTGGTTGGTGCACCATAAGTGCGTATGACAGTTTGGCTGGAAGTCTTGGCCTGGCCAAACAGTCATGCGCACTTAGCATTTCCCCACCTAGCTGTGTTGCACAGCCAGGTGGAGAACAGACCCAAGGCTCCCAGGCACTGTCTGAGCAGCCATACAGGCTGGTCATGCTGGTGACAGCAGCGCTGTTGTTGGCTTTGGGGAGTCTTTGTGCTGCCGGGAGCCAGGAAGAGAAGATGACGGAGGAGAAGCTGCAGTCGTAATCAGGTAAGCAATCTTTTTTTTTTTCCTCCCCCCCCCTGCCTCACCAACCTGTTTTATAGCAGCCGCCACTGACTTTAATCTGGCTGATAGCTGACCAGGAGGATGAATCTGACTGCAAGTGTTATGGCCTGAGCTGTGTCTCTTCAGATGCTGGTGCTGTGCGATATGAGGAGAAATTATTAATTTCTCTTCGTATTTTGCTCTTTCCATGGGTGCTATAAAAAGAGCAAATCGCATTTCAAGATTGCAAATGTGCAGGAAGGTGTCCCTTCCTGCACATTAACAATCGCCCTTACAGCACAGGCACCTCTGCAACATGGCACAAGGGTCCCATCGCTGGCGCGACGCAGCTTTATTAGTCAAATGATGACCGAGTTCCCCTGACGAAGGGGTTTTCCCAAAATGCATTGGGAGCACAGCATTGATAAATGTATGTTATTTCTTTGACTGTACATTCAATTTGGTTCAATGTAAAGAATTCAATATGAATATTGAACAGCATAGGTAATTGTTGATCATCAATGGTTTATATTTTTGTTCTCATTTGTGATAATTTTTTGTGTTTTTGAAAAAAATTAGATTAATTGGAATAAATCAGAAATGAAGAACAATTCTAAAAAAGTTACATTCCATTGCACCTTTTTGGGATTGAGTAGTGCACCTTGAAGTATGCGACAACATTTGAACACATCATTCAGCAGCTCGTCAACTGACAGCTATGTGGCTCCTCAGCTGTAACTCCTGCAGCTCCACAGCTGCAAGTGTTGCAGCTCCTAAACTGCCAGTGATGCAACTTCTCATCAACCAGTGCTGTGGTTTATCATATGCCGGTCGTGTAGCTCTCAGCTGCCATTGCTGTGGTTTCTCATATGTCGGTTCTGTAGCTCTCAGCTGCCAGTGCAGTGGTTTCTCAGCTACCAATCTTGTCACTCCTCAGCTACTAGTGCTGTGGTGTCTAAGCTGCCAGTGCTGCAGCTCCTCAGCAGCCAGTGCTGCAGCTCCTAGGCTTCCAGTGCTGTGACTTCTCAGCTGACAATGCTGTGGTTTCTCATGCCAGTGCTGAAGCTCCTCCACTGCCAGTTATGTGGTTTCTCAAATGCCAGCACTACGGCTCTCAGCTGCCAGTTCTGCATCTCTTCAGCCGGCAGTGCTGTTGTTTCTCTGCTACAAGTCTTGACGCTTCTCAGCTTCTAGTGCTGTGGTGCATATGCTGCCAATGCTGCACTCCTCAGCTGCTAGTGCTGAGTTTCCTCACCTGACAGTGCTGTTGCTCCTCAGCTGCCAGTCCGGTGGCTCATCAGCTTACAGTGCTGCAGCTACTCAGCTGCCAGTGCTGTGACTTCTCAGCTGACAGTGCTGTGGTTTCTCATGCCAGTGCTGAAGCTCCTCCACTGCCAGTTATGTGGTTTCTCAAATGCCAGCACTACGGCTCTCAGCTGCCAGTTCTGCATCTCTTCAGCCGGCAGTGCTGTTGTTTCTCTGCTACAAGTCTTGACGCTTCTCAGCTTCTAGTGCTGTGGTGCATATGCTGCCAATGCTGCACTCCTCAGCTGCTAGTGCTGAGTTTCCTCACCTGACAGTGCTGTTGCTCCTCAGCTGCCAGTCCGGTGGCTCATCAGCTTACAGTGCTGCAGCTACTCAGCTGCCAGTGCTGTGACTTCTGAGCTGACAGTGCTGTCGTTTCTCATGCCAGTGCTGCAGCTACTCCACTGCCAGTTATGTGGTTTCTCAAATGCCAGTACTGCAGCTCTCAGCTGCCAGTTCTTCAGCTCTTCAGCCGGCAGTGCTGTTGTTTCTCTGCTATCAGTCTTGACACTTCTCAGCTTCTAATGCTGTGGTGCATAAGCTGCCAATGCTGCACTCCTCAGCTGCTAGTGCTGAGTTTCCTCAGCTGACAGTGCTATTGCTCCTCAGCTGCCACCGGTGGCTCATCAGCTTACAGTGCTGCAGCTCCTTAGCTGCCAGTGCTGTGACTTCTCCGCTGACAGTGCTTTGGTTTCTCATATGTCAGTGCTCCAGCTCCTCAGCTGCTAGTGCTGTGTGTCATAAGCTGCCAATGCTCTGGTCTCAGCTGCCAGTGCTGCAGCACCTCAGCTGCCAGTCTTCCCACTCGTTAGCTGCTAGTGCTGTGGTTTCTCAGCTGCCAGTGCTGTGGTTCCGCAGTTGCCTGTGCTGTTTCTCTCCTCAGCTGCCAGAGCTGTGAAGCATCAGCTGCCAGTGCTGTGGTTTCTCAGCTGTCAGTCTTGCCACTCATCAGCTGCCGCTGATGTGATGCCTCCTCAGGTGCCTGTGCTGTTGCTCCTCAGCTGCCACTACTGTGATTTCTCAGCTGCCATTTTTGCCACTCCTAAGCTGCCAGTGCTGCGGCTCCTCAGCTGCCAAAGCTGTGATGCCTCAGCTACCAGTGCTGTGGCTCCTTGGGTGCCTGTGCTGTGGTGCCACTTTAGCTGCCAATGCTCTGCTCCTCAGGTGCCTGTGCTGTGGTGCCCCTTCAGCTGCCAGAGTTGTGGCTCCTCAGCTGCCAGTGCTGAAGCTACTCAGGTGCATGTGCTGTGGTAACCCTTCAGCTACCAGTGTTGTGAATCCTCAGTTGCCAGTGCTGTGTCTCCTCGGGTGCCTGTGCTGTGGTGCTCCTTCAGCTGCCAGTGCTGTCAATCCTCAGTTGCCTGTGCTGTGGTGCTCCTTCAGCTGCCAGCGCTGCAGCTCCTCTGGTGCCTGTGCTGTGGTGCCCCTTCAGCTGCAAGTGCTGTGGCTCCTGCCTGTGCTATGGTAACCCTCCAGCTGCCAGTGCTGTGGCTCCTCAGCTGCCTATGCTGTGGTGCCCCTTCAGCTGTCTGTGCTGTGTCTCCTCAGCTGCCCATGCTACGGTGCCCCTTCAGCTGCCAGTGCTGTCATTTGTCAGCTGCCAGTGCTGTGGCGCCCCTTCAGCTGCCAGTGCTGTGGCTCTGAAGGTGCCTGTGCTGTGGTGCCCCTTCAGCTGCCAGTGCTGTTGCTCCTCGGGTGCCTGTGCTGTGGTTCCCCTTCAGCTGCCAGTGTTGTGACTCCTCGGGTGCCTGTGTTGTTGTGCCCCTTAAGCTGCCAGTGCTGTGGTGCCCCTTCAGCTGCCAGTGCTGTGGCTCCTCATCTGTCAGTGCTGTAGTTTCTCAGCTGCCAGTGCTGTGGCTCCTCAGCTGCTTGAGCTGTGGTGCCCCTTCAGCTGTCAGTGCTGTGGCTCCTCAGCTGCCTGTGCTGTGGTGCCCCTTCAGCTGCCAGTACTGTGGCTCCTCAGCTGCCTGTGCTGTGGTGCCCCTTCAGCTGCCAGTGCTGTGATTTCTCAGCTGCCAGTGCTGTCATTTGTCAGCTGCCAGTGCTGTGGTGCCCCTTCAGCTACCAGTTCTGTGGCTCTGGAGGTGCCTGTGCTGTGGTGACCCTTCAGTTGCCAGTGCTGTTGCTCCTCAGGTGCCTGTGATGTGGTTCCCCTTCAGCTGCCAGTGCTGTGGCTCCTCAGGTGCTGGTGCTGTGGCTCCTCAGCTGCCAGTGATGTGACTTCTCAGCTGTCAGTGCTGTGATTTCTCAGCTACCAGTGCTGTGGTTCCCCTTCAGCTGCCAGTCCTGCGGTTTCCCTTCAGCTGCCAGTGCTGTGGCTCCTCAGCTGCCAGTGCTGTCACTCCTCAGTTGCCAGGGATGTGGCTTCTCAGCTGCCAGTGCTGTGGTTTCTCAGCTGCCAGTGCTGTGGCTCCTCAGCTGTCAGTGCTGTGGTTTCTCAGCTGCCAGTGCTGTCGTTCTTCAGCTGCCAGTGCTGTGGTTTCTCAGCTGCCAGTGCTGTGGTTCCTCGGCTGTCAGTGCTGTGGTTTATCTGCTGCCAGTGCTGTGGCTCCTCCAGTGCCTGTGCTGTGGCACCCCTTCTGCTGTCAGTGCTGCGGCTCCTCAGCTGCCAGTGCTGCAGCTCCTCGGGTGACTGATGTGGTACCCCTTCAGCTGCCAGTGCTTTGGGTTCTCAGGTGCCAGTGCTGTGGATCCCCTTCAGCTGCCAGTGCTGTTGCTCCTCAACTGTCAGTGCTGTGGTTTTCAGCTGTCAGTGCTGCAGCTCCTCCGGTACCAGTGCTGTAGCTCCTTGGCTGTCAGTGCTGTGCATCCTCGGGTGCCTGTGCTGTGGCTCCTCAGCTATCAGTGCTGTGATTTTTCAGCTGCCAGTGCTGCGCAACCTCCAGTGCCAGTGCTGTGGCTCCTCAGCTGTCAGTGCTGTGGTGTCTCAGCTGTCAGTGCTGTGACTCCTCAGCTGTCAGTGTTGTGACTCCTCCGGTGTCAGTGCTGTGGTGTCTCAGCTGTCAGTGCTGTTGCTCCTCAGCTGTCAGTGCTGTGGTGTCTCAGCTGTCAGTGCTGTGGCTCCTCAGCTGTCAGTGCTGTGACTCCTCAGTTGCCAGGGATGTGGCTTCTCAGCTGCCAGTGCTGTGGTTTCTCAGCTGCCAGTGCTGTGGCTCCTCAGCTGTCAGTGCTGTGGTGTCTCAGCTGTCAGTGCTGTTGCTCCTCAGCTGTCAGTGCTGTGACTCCTCCGGTGTCAGTGCTGTGGCTCATCAGCTGTCAGTGCTGTCGCTCCTCAGGTGCCAGTGCTGTGGCTGCTCAGCTGTCAGTGCTGTGGTTTCTCAGCTGCCAGTGCTGTGGCTCCTCAGCTGTCAGTGCTGTGACTCCTCCGGTGTCAGTGCTGTGGCTACTCAGCGGTCAGTGCTGTGGCTCCTCAGCTGTCAGTGCTGTGGTTCCTCAGCTGTCAGTGCTGTGGCTCCTCAGCTGTCAGTGCCGTGGCTCCTCAGGTGCCCGTGCTGTGGTTTCTCAGCTGTCAGTGCTGTGGCTCCTCAGCTGTCAGTGCTGTGGCTCCTCAGGTGCCTGTGCTGTGGCTCCTCAGGTGCCAGTGCTGTGGCTCCTCAGCGGTCAGTGCTGTAGCTCCTCAGCAGTCAGTGCTGTAGTTTACCAGCTGCCAGTGCTGCTGCTCCTCAGCTGTCAGTGCTGTGACTCCTCGGCTGTCAGTGCTGTGACTCCTCAGCTGTCAGTGCTGTGGTGTCTCAGCTGTCACTGCTGTGGCCCCTCAGCTGTCAGTGCTGTGGCTCCTCAGCTGTCAGTGCTGTGGCTCCTCAGCTGTCAGTGCTGTGGTTTCTCAGCTGCCAGTGCTGTAGCTCCTCAGGTGCCAGTGCTGTGGTTTCTCAGCTGCCAGTGCTGTAGCTCCTCAGGTGCCAGTGCTGTGGTTTCTCAGCTGCCAGTGCTGTAGCTCCTCAGGTGCCAGTGCTGTGGTTTCTCAGCTGCCAGTGCTGTGGCTCCTCAGCTGTCAGTGCTGTGGTGTCTCAGCTGTCAGTGCTGTGGCTCCTCAGCTGTCAGTGCTGTGACTCCTCCGGTGTCAGTGCTGTGGCTCATCAGCTGTCAGTGCTGTCGCTCCTCAGGTGCCAGTGCTGTGGCTGCTCAGCTGTCAGTGCTGTGGTTTCTCAGCTGCCAGTGCTGTGGCTCCTCAGCTGTCAGTGCTGTGACTCCTCCGGTGTCAGTGCTGTGGCTCCTCAGCGGTCAGTGGTGTGGCTCCTCAGCTGTCAGTGCTGTGGTTTCTCAGCTGTCAGTGCTGTGGCTCCTCAGCTGTCAGTGCTGTGGCTCCTCAGGTGCCCGTGCTGTGGTTTCTCAGCTGTCAGTGCTGTGGCTCCTCAGCTGTCAGTGCTGTGGCTCCTCAGGTGCCTGTGCTGTGGCTCCTCAGGTGCCAGTGCTGTGGCTCCTCAGCGGTCAGTGCTGTAGCTCCTCAGCAGTCAGTGCTGTAGTTTACCAGCTGCCAGTGCTGCTGCTCCTCAGCTGTCAGTGCTGTGACTCCTCGGCTGTCAGTGCTGTGACTCCTCAGCTGTCAGTGCTGTGGTGTCTCAGCTGTCACTGCTGTGGCCCCTCAGCTGTCAGTGCGGTGGTTTCTCAGCTGCCAGTGCTGTAGCTCCTCAGGTGCCAGTGCTGTGGTTTCTCAGCTGCTAGTGCTGCTCCTGCTGCTCTCCTCCTCTTGAAGGCCGGTCCAGACGCCTCCCTGCGCGTGTTGTAATGCGAGTGATGGAAGCTATTGTTGGCGTCTCTTTCTCAGACAGGGGAGGCCGGCCTGCTCTGATGGATAGGTCGGCTCTGCTAATCCGATGTACAATTTGATAAAAGCGCTCAGCACAAGAGACTGCCTTTCCCCGAAGGGAGAAATCATTTCCCTTAAGAGAGCCAAATCTGATTTCCACATTTGTATTGTCTTGTGCTGAAGAATCCACTTCATATTCTGCGGGTTCCCCCGGGGCATGTCGGCGCGTGCCTGCGCTCCTATAAGATACCTTTAGGCTCCGGCGGGCGGGGGGAGGCGCATTTCTACCAATAAATGGTGGTAGATTTGACGCCATTTTACAGCACAGCCTCGAGCCGTGGGTCAAAGTCAACCTAATGCATCCGTCCGGAAGTTAAACCGCATGTTAACGCCACCCTTAGGTCAGGCGAAGCCATCGACCCGTGGTAGGTGGATGACGACCTTCCCGGCCTCGGGCCACCGTAGGCGTCAATCAAAATGATTGACAGGCGTCACAAGGATATGCAAGATTAATTTAAATACGCGACAGCGCGCTGGCAGCAAGGTACACAAAGTACCAAAAAACTGTAGATTATAAAGGTTCTTAGGTGCGTTGACTCAATAGCGAACGATCCGGGGGGAGATTTTCAAAATAAGTCATGCGAAGCGGCCCCCCCCCCCCCCCCCCCCACAGGGAGGGAGCTACCCTTTCCCTTGCGCCGGCGCTGATTTCAGCTGCTGTGTGCATGAGTGTAGCATAGGTTTTGTACAGGAAGGGTACCCTTCCTGTACAAAATACTATGGGGCACATTTTCAAAGGTCGAGTAGAATTTGCGCTGCACCAGAAAGCCTTTGCGCTGCGTGTGTGAAAGTAAATAGCGCTGCATCATATTTACAACGCTAGGCATCGTGAACTAGCACATGCGCAAAATAGCCTCGCGTCGCAGCGAAAATGTATGCGCGTCATGCATGTCCTTAAAAGAAAATCGCAAAACACTGCAAAAGGTTCCGATGTATTTTGGTGGAAGTCCAAACACAAGAAATGGCAGAGAACCTTGCCCACAACCATTCCTGTAATGTAATGATGTCTTGTAGCGCATGAATCACCCCACATGGGTATCTCCGCGCTGTAGACCGCTAGGGAACCCGTCCTGGCTTTCCCTGTGAGTTGGTCCCTACTGGGTATCTCCAAGGTGAAACCAGGCATCCCCGGCGTTTGTGGGGGCCGTTGTGGAGAGGAGGCAAGCTTAATGCCCAGAGTTGCCGAGTGTGATCCCTGGTTAGAGTAGGCACCGAGGCGAGAATTATCGAGTCTGCTGACCCTGGTCCACGACCCTGCCGCGTCAGGAATTGAACCCTGGCCCCAGGCCATCCTCTGCTTTCCGGGTCTGCGGCCTCTAACCAGTGAGCCACACCACTCCACAGCAGTCAGAAGAGGATCCAGCTACTAGTATCTCCATGTGGATGAGTGATATTCTCTGCTTGTAGGTTCTTTCCTTCTTCTGTGTTTTCTTTTCCGCCAAGGCAACCATCCGCAGATGTTGACGGACAATAACAATCTTCATGGTGGACACAGCCAGTAGATATTTGTTGTGCTTCTGCTGGTAGATATCCCAGTATACGGCTCCAGCTCTTTTTGCGCCTGTTTTGTACCCGTGCTATTTTTTCAGCTCAAATCTTTTTTGTGCTGCTTCACGTCACTTTGCGTGACTCTTGTAAATACCTGTGCCTACAGGGTTTTAGAGCTTTTTGCATTGGTAACGCCCTGACACACCCACTCTGCATACATTAAGTCGACTTTGACGCAGAGAGATGCAAAAACGTTTGCGCGTCATGCTAACTTCAATATATGATGCATTTACTTACTTGCACCTATCTGAAAATGTGTGTGAGGTTTTGCGCTGCTTTGCGTCATGCGAGCGCCAGCGCAAACTCTTTGAAAATCTGCCCCTATGACTAGACATGATGGAGAGCTTTTCCCACTTTGTATCGCATGCAAAGTCAGAAAAGCATGGAGAAATGAAACCATTTCTTCTGTTAGCGCCTCTTTTGAAGGGGCATTACCATTTGGCGCAAAACCATGTTTACAAATCTTTGTAAATGCGGTTTTGCATCAAAAGGCATTGGTGGTTGCATGGGAACGCACATGTACCACCCATATAATGCCCCCTCAGCGCAAAGTGAAGCAAAGCAGCGCTTAGACGGTGCTTTCCAGCTCAAAACAGGTTTTGCTCTGTAAGGAAAATAGAAAAAAAATTGAGCTGGTTAGCGTCACTTTTGTGATGCTAAACCAGCACAAAAGGTTTGAAAATCTCCCCCTATGAATCATTTCTGTATCATCTATTTTAGGGTAAAACAGACCACGACAGACTAAATAGACAAATACAAAAACTTGGGAGTGGTATTTCTGCAGTAGGCATTTTTTCGGAACGGAGGTCCAAATTTTGTATTTTATTTATTTGTTTGTATAGAACTCTACTCCTTGAAATGTGTCAGGACAATACACAGAATGATGGAATGCAGGGTCCTTTGGAGAGGAAAAGAACGACCCGAATGACAATTGAGGAACACTCAACATCTAGGTGAAAGCCAGAAAAACAGTACTCCTGCCACTCACCAGAGCACAGAGCATGCCTTCTATTCCACCGGGCATTCCCCGGTGGGATGGAGCCTTGGAGGGCGGTTTGCAAAGCCCATGCCCTTCCTGGTACCTCTGTCCCTTTTACCAACTTCAGGAATTTATAGGGAGGAAGAAGTTAGAGAGAAAGTGATCAGAGAGAGAGAAGAGAGAGGAGAGAAGGAGAAAGAGAGAAAGGGGTGAATGGAAAGAGAGCGAAAGCATGGGGAGATGAAAGGTGCAGGCTGGTTGGAGCACTTTGCCAGGGCTGTTTCTGGTTCCCCAGTCTGGTCCTGAAGGAAATCCACCCAGCCCTTACTGATGCTACCAAGACCCCTTCAGTCTCCACCAGCACACACCACCACAGTGACGCCATCAAGACACTACATTTTGCTCCACTCCCATGTTCAGGCGGTCTACAAAGGATTTAGTAGCCTCTGCCTGCGTGAACAGCGCCTCCTCCCAGAGTGCATCACTTTCAGCCTCGCAGGAAAGCTCACTGAAGCTGTGAGACCCATTAACAGGAGGGAATTGCATATCTTTAGGAGTGATCTTTCTAGAGAGGGTCGCTGGGCTCAGGTTAGGAAATAACAAATCTGTTCCCCTCTAATGATACAACTTTCTGCTTGGTGGCCTCGTTGACTACTGCCCCAACCCTACAAACTATGCACAAACAATAACAGTACCCCCAGCTGATACATTATTTCCACCTGTTTTACAAGCACGTTTTACAAGCACCTTTAACAACCTCTAACAACCTTCTAACAATCCGCTAACAAGCCTCCTCTTTCCTATTTGCAATCCCGTCATCCCCTTTAGCGTCCAATTCATCTCTTCAAAAAGTGACTCTTATAAAATATGGAATGGGACTCCAAAGAATCTTAAGTATCAATGATCTCCTCAAATTACCCAGATATTGAATGCTGTCCACCAACATTGGGAGCCCCTCTATAGCACAGTCCCAAGAGGACATTCCTTATAAGACCTCATCACCCTCCTTAAACTGTCCCGCATGGACCCAAACTTTGGTCTTCTCTTCTTCTTGCTCAATGCCGCACTCTCTGCCTGATGAGGTTTCTAACTTCCCCTCAACAACTTTCACTGCTGTCTCCTCATCTGTAGTTGTTGGTGTGCAATGAGGGTCAATATCAAGAGTGCCCCCTCGCCAAGAGTGAGACTTGTAGTTTCCATCACATCCTCGGCTGTCTCCAGAGACACCTTTTTCCTGGAAACTCCTCAATGCCTTGAAGAAATCTTCCTTACCTGGTTTCCTTTCATGTTATCGAAAATACCCGTGGGTTAGGAGCCCAGCATAATATACTACATCATTGTAGAACCGTAAAGGAACCCCGATCCAAGGTCAAGAAGGAGCAGCCAATGGTAATCCAGCTTCTAATGCTGCAGAGAGCTATAGGGTGATCTTCCCCCATTGGTGGTCAAGCATCTCTCTAGGCCGCACTCCACACTGTGTCAGCCCTTGCCTCCCTTAAGTGTCCCACTACAACCCTGGCTTAGTATGGTGGGACGTCCACTTCCCCTTTGATGGGTCAATTTTGATTACCGCCACCGATCCCAGCTGACCATGAACGATGCGTATCGCCTGCAGCACTGGGGAGCAGTGCAAGGCAGGACAATGCACCCCAGCCGCTGAGGAAATAAATGCATTTTTACCTCGTTAAGGCTTCACACCTTTATCTCCACTCTCTGACGTCTCCCAGATGGATCTATTTTTTAAATAAAAAAATTAACATCTCAAACAGGTCTGAAAGATGTACGAGGAATCCCTGCGATGTGATTCTTCGGATATTCTTCCGCTCAGCCCAGCTCAACGTCCCCACCATCTCACAGCTTCTGGTTTGGCTAAATTGATTCTTGGACCATTGAGTGGTTCAGTAACACTCTCCACTAGTAAGTTATGGTTGGTTCTTTGTGACAGGTGGAAATCGTGACCAACATACAATGTATCCAATAGGTTAAATGTTAGCTCTGTAGCCGCCAACCGGGCTTGAACAGGAGCCGGGAAGACAATGGTCCCGTTCAGAGAGGATGTGACCTAGCAGGTCGATTGGACTGTTCCTATTGGAAGTGACTAAAGCTGATTGAGGCACAGAGAGGATAAAAAACAATGGATTAAAATGCAACCTAGAATAATTACCAGTGTCTGAGATTAAATCAAACATTCCACCAATCACGTTTTTGTTTTTCCCGGTGACGCAATACCCAGCCTTTCGAAATTGAAAGCAAATAATGGACGAGGGAGAGGAAATGAATGGCGGGATCCAACGTGGAAGGTGTAAGCGCAGCTGGACAACAGCAGCAGCAGGTTAAAAGGAAGCCACAGCTCTTCGCGCACAACACCAACTCACTTCCCACACCAGCCATGTTTGCCAAAAATGCTGAATAAGCGTAGGCGTTCTCTCCCTCCTCTTTGCTCCACTACACCCTTACGGGCACAGCATTGGACACAATATCAGCTTCACTTTAGTCATCATGGACAAAGCCAAAACACTTCCCACAGAGCCGGTCCTACCGGCCCACGCCCTTCCAAATAAAAGAGTAGCGTGCTACCCCTTAGCCAAGGTATTTGGAGCCTTATCAGAGGTGTGAAGCTCTATGTAATTGCAACTACAGTAGGATATTGACGAACAGTAGAAATGAGTACCAGAGGCCAAGAACCGGTAATCCTGGTCTGTTTGTAGAATATATATTGAAGTCAAACTTCAAAAGTCCTCGCAAGATTGGGCCATGGTCAGCCAATGGGCAGCCACTGTGGTCAAACAAATGTCATCCCTTGTATGGTTGACCCATTCATACTCATTTCTTACATTCCATGCGGATTGCCTTACAATCTTCCAACCTTAATTTGGTGTCCACCCACCATGACCTTTGATGTCTTTCATTTCATAGGCAACTCCTCCGACTTCCTAAATACTATAGCCTTGATAAAGTTCATTGAGGATGAAACACGTGTCGGCGGTTTGGTTGTCACTAGGCCATACCAGGCTGTTTGTGTACCGCCGGACTGTTCCACTACATCACATCATTCTGATCCCTCACTCATCTACTAAAGAAGAATAAACCCCGGCATGTTTAACCAAAAGTCGATATGTTGCTTAGTTACTGTTTCATTACTTGGTTCATCTTTTGTGTGATGCAATCATGTTTGTTATATATGATTGTTGTCGGAAGCAGGGTGTCCTTGGGCTGAAAGAGCAACAGTTCTTTTTAAAAACGTGGTACAAATTACCTTACATAATGTCACACACACAATTATTAGGTGAATGTACAACTGTTTTTCTTACTACTACCATTGTGATAGTAAACCAGAATATGACGTATAATGGTGAAGTAGAGCCCTGCATTAGCCATAAGTCTTAGAATCTGCCATATGTCATTTTTATGTTTTTTTAGCACTTTCCTTTGTTCCCGCATTATGAAACGTATAATTAGTTACTGAACTCCGTTTCTGCAAGTATACCCATCTGTGTTTTTTGAATCCATCACCTACCAAGTGTATCTGGTTCTCAATTTACCACGATGGTCTGAGCATGAATACGTGTCGCAATACTTAATACACACATTTGTTGGGATGTTTGTGCCTTCACAATCGTGCGGTTGGTTGGCGCTGTAAAGGAACTAAGAGGCTTATTAATGAGAGGGTTGCATCATGTTTGCACCACTCAAAGTGGCACACGTGTGATGCAAACCTCTAAATCAGATCTTTGAAGCCACGCAAAGCCGCTTTTGCGCAGGGCCATCTTAACAGCACTATAGGCCCGTGGCAAAGCATTGCACTGGGCCCTGCCAACCCAACCACTCACAGGAATAAACATCATTAACTGAAATGAGTGTTAAAATCTGGTCTTCATGGGACCCCTATGGTCATGGGGCTCCCTGGCAACTGCCCATCTTGCTCATGCGTTAAGGCGTCACTGACTGCGTGGCCATGAGTGGCTTAAAAAATCTGGAGTTACGCAATGCAACGCAAATCGCTGCGTTGCGTTACTCTGCCCTGGATAAACGTTCCTTGAGCGTTGTGTGGGTGGAACCACAGAACTCCCATGGATTTAAAAGAACTCGTAAACCAGGGAATGCGGCAACATTTTCACCAGCCCAGGAGAGGGGTAACGAGGTGAAATATCTCTATTTCTTCTCACAGCTTCCTCTTTCTATGCGTGCTGCATCCTGCAGCACGCATAGAAAGAAAAGAATGCCTCCCAGGATTGTTTTTGTGCAGCAAGGTGCACCTTCCTGCACAAAAACAATCCGGTATGGTGCAAGAGTGTCTGCATTGGCGCTAGGCTGCTGAAAGGGCGCCAGTGCAAGGGAAAGGACAGGAATGCAGCGTATTGCATAAAAAAAGGCGCATTCCTGGCCTTCCTTGTCATGCCGTGCAGCGCAGCAAGGTGATCTCCTTTGCTACACTGCATGACTTCCTCATAAATGAGGCCCTAAATGACCTACTGTCACCCGCTTCAGTGGTCCTCATTTAATCGACCTCAGAAGGATGAGAAGCAGAGCATATCGGTCGAGAATTCGAACTTTGTGTCCTGCAGTTTGTACACCTGCCATCCGGGGCATTCATAGCCTGAGTCATTTTAACAGATAACTGTGGGTCCCCCTGAACTGACAGCCCAGGGAAGGGAAGGAGCCTTTGTTGAGCTGGCATGGGAATTCAGAAGGCATTGCTGCCTGTCACTCTCACCTGCTGCTGCCTACACCTGACAGGCACAAACAGCCTCAAAGACATCAGACAGGCATGCGTGGGTGTGTTGTGACAAGGAGGCCCTCGTTACCGCTCTCCCTTCAAGTCATGTCAACAATGTAGGGAGCTGGGGGTTCAATAAAGGGGGGCTGTCCCTCCCAGTGGAGTGGCTAACGATCCCAGAGCCGGCAGAGTTCTGTGAATCTAGTTTCTAACTCAAACAGGTCTAAAGAAGCCTAAATAAAACCCACAGGGTGTGCAGCACAGCGGCAGGCCCTCGGCAAAGGTTAGCTGGTTGCCTTTCAGCTGCTAACTCATGCATTCAGGTGCTAAATTGGCACTAATTTAGATGAAGCGTTTGCTCAGCCAGTATTAATGTGAATTAAAATGATAAAATAATGATAGAACATTGCCAAGTTCTCAATATTAAAATGCCAGGTGACCGAAAAAATTCGGAAACTTCTTAAAACCTTTCTTTTTGAATGAGCAGCTTGCTTGATCCTTTGCGCGAAGGACCTTGTATATCAGCGCTGAGAAGCCCTCAGGGTAGCTGTGCGCTTTACAAATCCTTAACATATCATAGCACTAACGACGATTCATGTAGTGTTGCATTACAAACAGCTAACCGCAAATACCTTGGCAAGTCTTAGTATTAAAATTATAAGCAGGGCCAGAACGGATGCAAAAATTGGCCCGGGAACGCAAAATGAAAAAAAGTGGCCCACACTTGCGGAATACAACCTTTCATGAAACATTGTGTAGTTGGTAACGAGATTAATTTGGGGAGAAATTTCTGGTAAATTAAACTTTTTCAGGGTTTTAGGACCAATCGCATCATCCAAAACTAGAAAGATCATCATTCCATTGTGGCTCGCCCACAGGTCTTCTGACACACACCGTTAGGTCAATAAACCTCACTTTGCTGTCCCTGAATTCACTGCTCACTCTTAGATAGGGGTTGGCATAACTTGCGTAATTCTGTGTAACATAATCACGCAGAAGTACATGAGAATTCTGCGAGATTACCCGTAATTACGCGAGAAGAGTAATTCTACGTGTATCGTAAAAAGGCCCCCTGGCGTCCAAAATGGAAGCGCGGGTGAATTGTTGCTCTAAGAAATAGCACTAATTACTGCAGAATGTGAATACTGAGTGCGAGCGGCCTTTTGTGCTTGCTAAATGTGCTCTCCTGGTAGGATTTCACCTCCAAATTATGCAAGCAGGAGAAAGCAGGTAATTATCTGTAATAGTGCATCACGGAGTAACGTGGAACTACCAAAATTCCTCTGGCGTAATTGAAATTCCGCCTATGACCTATCTTAGATCCTCAAAACCTAGTTCACCCATACATTTCTTAGTTCTGTCAGGAGTGCACTTCTAAAGCTGCCCTGGACCTCAGTCGAGGCAGATGGAGACTCATAGGGTAGCAGGCAGGCACATTCCAGGTCGAGTTGCCAATGATCAGCTGTGCAGTTGCAGGAAAGGTCTCTTGTCGCTTGTTGGATCACTGAAGCTTGAGATGCGAGCCCTATGATCCTTGGAGTCCACTCCTTTGTGCTGGGTACAAGAGGGAGAGAAGGTCCAATCCTTCAGGGCTCTTTTCAGGTCTTAGCAGGTTCCGTACTCTTCTGATCTTCCACAGCTCTAGGAGTGTTCTGAAGTGGGTGTCTGCAGTTGCCACATTTATGCATGGCACAATCTTGTGAGTGATGATGACCTGGCGATGCCCTAAGTAGGTAAAGGAATGACCTGGGGATGCTCTAACTAAGGGAGTGAAGGTTCCTGGGGGTACCCCTACCCACTTCGAGCATTTTCAAGATTGATGAAGACTAAACCTAGACTTCGAGAGCTGTCCGCATGTGTGGGGAGTGTGCTATGGTAATTCTAGTTCCACTTTTAACACAAAAATCCAGTTTTAGGCAGAACCTGAACCCAAACAAACTCAGGGACAGAAGTCTGGTGGAACAAAGCTGTGCTTTTAGCAACCAGACAGTAGATACACACAAATTGTTTTGGCATTCGGTTTCCCCCCCTTGAAGTGCCCCCAAAATGTTATATAAAAAAACTGCAGCATACGTGTTAAGCGGGTGACATCTAGCAGCATCTCACACTGAGATGTAAACAAGAGTCCCACCATGATGGAGGCATATCAGGCTGGGTGGACAACAGAAAGATGCAGGCCTGAGCTTTAGCTACATCTGCTTGTGACAGGGTAGGCCTCTTTGGAAGGTTGGTAAACATTCCCTGAGGTGGGTATGCATGCTCATGGGCAGGATTGACATGTATGAAAGGTCACAGGACACCATCAGCACACTCCCAAGGTCAGGTGCAGTGTGAATGTTAGCCTTTGGACCCACTTGTATATTACAGGGTTTGCAAAGTAACTACAGAATTCTTATAGTTTCTGCCCCTCCAATATACCCTTATTTGGATTTGAGTACCTTCTCTAAACAGACAACACAGATCTTTTTCTCATTTCCAACTTTTTCAAGCCTCCCCGAGTCACGGGTTCTAAATTGTCTCACTCCCATCTGACACTGCATGGGCTAATGCTGCCTCAGGTTAAATTCCTCTACAACTAATGTCTTTTACATCCACTCCTTAGCAGCGCCTACTTTTCTGTCTTACTTTCTTCAATTTCCACAATGCACTGAAGTTCACCTCCTCTGCCAGAACCCTTTAGGTCCTCTTCAGCCCATGTACGCAGGATCTACCAATAAGTCCCATTCAATACTACAAAACTCTTGGCAGTTCACTGGTACTCAGCAGGCTAAATTATTGCAATAGTCCACCAATCGGTATCCAAGTACTCATTTGGATCTCTAGACAAAGTTTTAACCTTTGCCTCAAAAACCCTGCACAGTCACCACAGGCACACTTCCACCTCTTCATATTATCACCAAGCCGACTGGCACATGGCTGAGAACAATGTCACGAACACACCACTGACACTCATATGTAAAGCAGTGGACAGCAGTGTTCTCAACTACCTCTCCGACATCATCTCTACCTACATCCCCAGCCCAGAACCTAAGATTGGCTACCCTTAATATTCCAGAGGCACCCAAGCTCCCCTACACTCCCTCCAACTGTTCATCATTTCACCTTCTAGCACCTGTTGACTGGAACGCCTCTTTGAGACATCCAGTCAGCCAACCCTCTCTAAACATTCAAGATAATACCTCAGATGCTGTCTGATTCAAGGTAAGAGAAGAACGAGTGCTGCCCTGCTTGCCTCACACCGTTGTAAAAATGCATATTGCGTGCCTGTATAACCAGTAGTAGCCATACAATGTGTTATTGAACTTCTTTGTACCCAGTAGTAGTCATGCAGTGTGTTACTGCACTCCTAAATACCCAGTGTTAGTCATACAGTGTTATTGCACTCCTGTGTATCCAGTGCTAGTCGTACAATGTGCTATTGCACTCATGTACACTAGTAGTAGTCATACATTGTGTTATTGCATAGCTGTATATCCAGTAGTAGGCATATAATGTGTTATTGCACTCAGGTATACCCATTAGAAGTAACACAGTGTGTTATTGCACTCCTGTATAGCCAGTGGTAGTTGTACAATGTTCTATTGCACTCCTGTACACTAGCAGTAGTCATACATTGTGTTATTGCATAGCTGTATATAGAGTGGTAGGCATATAATGTGTTATTGCGCTCATGTATACCCATTAGAAGTAATACAGTGTGTTATTGCACTCCTTTATAGCCAGTGGTAGTTTTACAATGTTCTATTGCACTCCTGTACACTAGCAGTAGGCATACATTGTGTTATTGCATAGCTATATCCCCAGTGGTAGTCATACAGTGTGTTATTGCACTCATGTACACTAATAGTAGTCATACATTGTGTTATTGCATAGCTGTATATCTAGTAGTAGGCATATAATGTGTTATAGCACTCGGGTATACCCATTAGAAGTAATACAGTGTGTTATTGCACTCCTGTATAGCCAGTGGTAGTTGTACAATGTTCTATTGCACTCCTGTACACTAGCAGTAGTCATACATTGTGTTATTGCATAGCTGTATATAGAGTGGTAGGCATATAATGTGTTATTGCGCTCATGTATACCCATTAGAAGTAATACAGTGTGTTATTGCACTCCTTTATAGCCAGTGGTAGTTTTACAATGTTCTATTGCACTCCTGTACACTAGCAGTAGGCATACATTGTGTTATTGCATAGCTATATCCCCAGTGGTAGTCATACAGTGTGTTATTGCACTCATGTACACTAATAGTAGTCATACATTGTGTTATTGCATAGCTGTATATCCAGTAGTAGGCATATAATGTGTTATAGCACTCGGGTATACCCATTAGAAGTAATACAGTGTGTTATTGCACTCCTGTATAGCCAGTGGTAGTTGTACAATGTTCTATTGCACTCCTGTACACTAGCAGTAGTCATACATTGTGTTATTGCATAGCTGTATATAGAGTGGTAGGCATATAATGTGTTATTGCGCTCATGTATACCCATTAGAAGTAATACAGTGTGTTATTGCACTCCTTTATAGCCAGTGGTAGTTTTACAATGTTCTATTGCACTCCTGTACACTAGCAGTAGGCATACATTGTGTTATTGCATAGCTATATCCCCAGTGGTAGTCATACAGTGTGTTATTGCACTCATGTACACTAATAGTAGTCATACATTGTGTTATTGCATAGCTGTATATCCAGTAGTAGGCATATAATGTGTTATAGCACTCGGGTATACCCATTAGAAGTAATACAGTGTGTTATTGCACTCCTGTATAGCCAGTGGTAGTTGTACAATGTTCTATTGCACTCCTGTACACTAGCAGTAGTCATACATTGTGTTATTGCATAGCTGTATATCCAGTGGTAGGCATATAATGTGTTATTGCATTCAGGAATACCCTTTAGAGGTCATGCAGTGTGTTATTGCACTCCTATATACCCAGTGGTAGTTATACAGTGTGTTATTCCACTTCTGTATACCCAGTAGTAGGCATTCGATGTATTATTGCACTCCAGTATATCCAGTTGTAATCATGAATTTTGCTTTTTGCACTGCTGTATACCCAGTAGTAGTTATACAATGTGTGAATGCCTTCACTTATGTTATTCACACAATTTGACATGCTGAAGCCATTCCCAAATGTACCTATTGGATAATGGACCATGGATAAACTATATTAAACCAAACCCCCAAAAAACACTATATGAAATTAGATTATTATTTGGGTTGAGTGACTACCTACCTCAAGGAACAATCACAACCCTTGTCAGGGTGAACCCTCAAAGTTACTAAATCGACCTGAGCTCAGCCCCTTTTTGGCTGTAGCAGGCATGCTTAACTTAAAGGCAATATGTAAAGTATTAGTACAAAACCAAACATTAATTACATCGAAATGCAAAACAATAAAAATCTCAAAATCATTTAGAAAAATAGGGTAACATTTACTAAGTAAAATAGCGCCAAAGTAACACACATCCAAAAAGAGGAACTGAAGGTTTGATTTTCTGTTTTTAATTATAAGTAGAAAAATGCCAAGAAACAAAGTGCCAATAATAGACAATTTAAAGTTTACAAAAAGGTGATGAATGGAATGCTTGAATACATCTCAGCCACTGGTAATTACTCAGGGCCACATCCCAGTGTATTTGTATTTTGCACACCACACCACCTCAAATTGAACCCAGGCATGTATCAGGATGCAGTCCTGAGTAAAGTCTAAAACATTATCTGCCAAGCTACAATGGAATGCCTGGGGTCGGCGTTCGGGTTTGTTGTGTCAATGCAATAGAATAATTGCCTGAGGTCACACAATTTGGGCAAGTGGCCAAGCCAGGATTGATCTCAGGTTTTCTGGTTTTGCATTGTGTTATTCAGCCACCAGACTGGTATCCCTTTCTCGCTACTGTTTAACATCAAAGTTTAATGCTTTGTCTTTCATTCTTGGTGCATGAGGTTACAGCGTGGGTAGAAAGTCAAAGCCACATGAAAGCTCAGCTCATTTTGTGCTCAAGGGCCCAAGAGGGCCTCAAATTGAACCAGAGCATGGCAGATGGCTCGAGCGTTTAGTGGCTCACCCACCTCTACACTTTACTCTTGGTATTCTGTGCTTGAAATAAGCTTAGGTGCTGACGCCAGTGTGATACCTGTTTTGTATGTGAGTCTATCTCAGCTTGCACTGCTGCTGACCATCTTGTACCTGTGCTGTGTATGAAGGAAGCTATCACTGCTGCCAAATGCTGCGCATTGTGTGTGTGTGTTTACACACAGGATTGGACTGCTGCTGCACTTGCTGTCCATGTTCTGTGCATGCAAGGGACTCTTGTATTTTTTCTGGCCGGATCAGTATGTGTCTATAGGTGTGAAGGAAACATGCACTCCTTCTTGGTGCCGTACTGTTTTGTGTTTGGGAATCTTTCTGTGCCTCCGAGTCAAGCATACACTCATACAACCCAGTGCTGTTCTGTACACTTGTACCAAACCTGAAATACTGCTTACTCTTTGTTTCTATGGGGGCATTAAATGGTGCTGCCCAGTGTTACATGTATTCCATGTCTTTGAAGAAAGCTTGCATTGGCCCTGCAGTACAACACTTCTTCAATGTCGTTCAGGGAGGCTTAGGATGCGCTTGACCAGTGCTCTGTCTTACGTGTGTGAACTAAGGACCCGACGTGCTCTTGCTCCTTGTGCTCTATCTATTTCTTTGTGTTTTTAGGTCTGACCAAAAGACTGTTTACCTATCTCACCAGAATCGTGTTTTCTCAAACATAGTACATAATCTTGCTTAGAGAAAATGGGCTCTGGTGAAGCCAACTTCAGTTATTCCTCAGACAGGGTATCTTTCCCAAATTGTTTCAGCCCTTCATAACTGCATCCATACAATTGGACAGTGGATCGGCCCTCTTCATCAAATGGCTTTTTTGCCATTGTTTGGCTCAGCCTAGTAGACAACCAATAGTCTTTAAGATGCCAGATAGTTTGACTAATAATATTTTGCCAGCTTACTCTGCGTTACTCTGTAAACAGAGGGGCGGGGTTGGCTTTACCTCTGGTTGCGCCCAGTGCAACAATCTTTGCGGGCGCCCCACACATCACCTCCACTCCAAGGAGTTCCTCACTACTACCCGCCAGTAGTGCCCCTAATCTCTCCATAGTCTCTCATATATATGTCATTTGTTTTATAGTGCTACTCATACAAGTGTAGGGTGTCCAAGCACTTTACATCACAAATATTATACAGAGGCAATGAATCATATGTGAGTAAATCAGTATATAGGACATCTTACATAAGACAATGAGGAGTACCAGGTGTATGATTCATACTAGTAGGCCGCATATTTTAAGAATGCTTGGTCTGGAGAACCACATACACAGGATTTAAAATGTAACACATTGTTTGTGGTTGACTTTACTAATAAAATGTACTTCTACCCAAATGAACCCTTTTAAACAAAATTAGAATAACAAACGACTGGGGATAAAAACACATAATGTTCTAACCTATACCTTGCACTTTGCATGCAACTCTTTGATGACAGTTCATAGCTTACTGTGCTATATTCAGACTTAACTTATAGACTGTAACAAAAGGATCTCTGTGAAAGAAGCAGTAACCCACTGAGCTATCTGCATAAAATACAATTATGTGATCTGCATAGTACACATTCTTAGTAGCAGGCATATTAGCCCACCGTGCTACTTATGAGTCAAAACTGCCGCTAAACAAAACTCCAGTGTTATCTTGACAATTTTATATTGTTGCCTATAACTTGCTGGACACACAAGGAACTCTGCAGCAGGTGATTTTAAACATATGTGATATTTCAAAACACAGCACACCCTGACCTAGGCGCCTAGTGTGGTGGCACTGGTCGCACTGCCCTGCTGAAGAGTCTGACCTCAGGAGATATTTCCTTTTGTTCATCCCCCAGCAGCTCACCTGCAACTGCAGACTAGTGCTAATTGAGTCATGAGACTACCAGCAGCTCCACTGCCATTGTACTGGACCACAATTTCATTATGCAGAGCACCAAGCATCACTGCTGCAAACTTCAAAACCATGCCACCATCTTGAAAAAGTATTCTGCATGTTCAGGCATTTTTCACTGTTCCAAGATGGCCGACCTTACAAAGCTTTACTTTTTTCAATTTTTTATTGAAGCACATGCGCTCCACATTTAGGTGTAATGTTTTGTTTGTTGGTTTGTTTGTGTTCCTCACTATGGCTGCACTAAAAAGAAAACCCCCACCTTTGTTTTAGAGGGCAAATGGGACTTTCTTATGATGTCAAGATACTTTCCCACAAAGACCAGAAGGATCAGGCTCACATTGTCTGTAGTGCTGGTCCAAGTGTAGATGATGGGAGATTAAAAAACCTCAGTGGACTTTCCGGCTGTGTAACTTGCCTCGATAGCTTTGAATTGCTCTAGTGGTCCGATGGAACAGTTGCTCAACCTGTGCCTCGTATGCCACCATCTGGCCCAATTCTGTTCCTGGATAGTGAGCGCTGTACCTGTGTGTGAGCAGTGTGCTTGTGTGAGTGCAGGATTTCCACCATGTTTTGTGAGTGTATTGTGAGGGGTGTGCCTGCAAGAATGTAGGACTCACATATACTTTTGTGAGTGCAGGATCAGTGGTCTACTGGTTGAAAGTTGTGCTTGTGTGAGTATAGAGGAAGGCCTTTGCCTGGGTGAATGCAGCGTAAGGGTGTCTATGTGTGGGAAGCAACGTGAGTGTGTGACCCTGCATGTTATGTGCGAAAGCCCTTTACAAGGGCCAAACCTATTGGCTTCGGTAATTCCTTTTAGGGTTATGGCTTTGACTTGCAGTGCAAGGACTGGAAATACATTAGTGTGGTATGAGAATGGTAGCGAGTTTTGATATGGCGAATGTAGACGCTGTTGTGACTGAGATGTCGCCATAGTGAGAGGAGCCAGTTACTTTGCTTGCACTAGCCCTTGGCAACCTTGCCACACTACTGAGTCAGATGACAGTGGCCAGGAGACGCGAGCAGCAGCACGCGAGAGACAAAACAGTGCGGCACATTAAGATTGCCATATTGCCTTAAATACGGCGCATTCCTGTCCTTTCCCTGTCAGTGCAGCACTACTACATAAATATACCATTGAATGTCCATCCACGTTGGGGCTGATGCGCTGCTCCGGCCACCGGACTATCAGAACCAGCGCCTCCCAGGATCTGAAGCACGCGCCCCGCGACGCACCTGCCCCGCGTGTTGACGCTCTTTTTCTATTAAAATCCCAAAGCAGAGCGGCGTGCAATATTGATGAAGGATAATGACTTGTTTCTACTCACCCTATGCAGGGTTCACTGGCGTATCTCCCTGTGGTCTCCTCACCTGTGTCTTTCTGAAGGGCCCAAAGAAAACAGGAAATTAAAAGTTACTGAAGCCTGCGCAGATCTTTCATTAGGCAGGGACTGCTGACTGGCTTTTCAGGTTTCATTCCCTTCTCCTCATTCTAGCGCCTCCACACCCCAGTGCCTTCTGCAGATGCAAACAAATGTCCTTTTAGATTGAAGATGGTGTGAACTCTCCTGCGTTGCTCTCCTGGGTGAGCGCGTGCAGCCTTGTCCATACTAGACACACCTGTGCTGGCAGCGCCTAGGGCCACTGGCAGCGCCAAATCAATCAATCATATCATTTGTAAAGCGCACTACTCACCCGTGAGGGTCTCAAGGCGCTGGGGTGGGGAATGCTACTCCTGCTCGAAAAGCCAGGTCTTGAGGAGTTTTCTGAAGGTCAGCAGGTGAGGACAGTGGCTTTGTAAGGTTATTGTAGCGCTACATGTCAGGGTCCAAACGTAGGATCTTCTGTCGAGAGGTAAAGTCCCCTAAACAGAGACGTTGTAAGGCATGGGCAAAGTGGGCTCTGGTCCAGGGCACCAGCCTTTGAGGGCCCCCTGCTAGAGCCAGCTCTGTTCTGCAGAGTCTTGGCCTGATGACCTTGAATAATTCTTCAACAGATTGTTGTAAATAGTGTTTTCCTTAAATTTATTTTGAATTTAGGTAATCTGTGAGAGCCTATTACAGACATTTTGCAGACAAATGTGTTTATGTTTCCAGCAAACACATATGAGAAATGAGGGTGTCACAGAGATTATTTGCAGTAATATTAGTGAGCTGCTGCTGTGTTACAATACTGAAAACACGTCACTATCCCTGAATATTGGATGTAAACACATTTAGAATGTGTGCACTGTCAGTGACCTGGCCAAAGAGGGCATGAAAACGCTGAAACTCTATCATAACATCAAAGCTGTTCCAAACTGGGCCCCCTAAAATACATTTGACCCAGGGTCCGCAAAACCCTGAAGACATCCCTGCCCCTAAACACTAGTGTACAGAGGTGGCTCCAGAGATGTTACAAGGGATACACATTTGTATAAGTGTCCATTAAAAGGACGCTTTTCCAGAATCAGCTGGTATCACCCTTACATTACCTCTCAAGAAGAATACATCTTGTTCATGATAGAGTCAAAGTGACACCATCAATTAAAGCCTACATTGGCTCCCCGCAAGCTTTATATTTGATGATTAACCAATTGCACATGTTTATTTCAGTTTCAGGAAGCAGGCACCTTTGGTGATAAAGCTTGTTTCTACTTTAGTTCTCTGAATCCCCCCCCCCCCCCCTCCCCCCCCCCCCCCCCCACTACTGGCGTCCTAGCGCAGAAGCCACCCACTGCTCCCTTCACTTTCAGGCAGAGGGATCTCCAGGTCTGTCTTAATCTTTCAGGTATGGTTATTTTTTATTTCCTAAAAGGGTGCGTTCAGTAGGTGGCAGGTAGGGGTGCATTCAGATGCAGAGACCTCCTTCTCTGGACCCCTTGGGCCTTAGATTAATGGTCACAAAGAATGAGGAGAGGTGCAAGACCCATGTATAATGTCAAAGAGAAGCCCAAAGCAGGGGCGCATGTGTTTGTTTACAAATGGACAGAGACAACTTCCTCGCAGAGATGCTCCCCGAGAAAGGCAGCGAAGTATAGGGCTTTGTTTGTTAAAAAGGCCAATACTATCATTGGTGCAGCATGTGCTGTTTCGCTGGGGAATGTGGGTGGCCACTGCACCCCATTTGTGTCAGTCTTATTTTCAATAAGGTGAGTGGGGCCCATTCTTCTTGCTAGTATTAGGGTTCAGGCCACCTTTGTATGCCCCGAACAGAACCGAAGCAACAGGGGGTGAGATGTGGGGCTTTTTTCAGTTTTTCTTTTTTTTTTTAAGAAAGGGGTAGAAAGCCTTCTTTATGCCTGCCTATGGAGTGATGGCCCAGAGTATAAGGCAGAAGAGACAGCCTGCTCCACAGAGGTGTATGTCCCAGTGCCGCTGCAGGTGCAGTGGCACCTGGGCCTAGCACTGTGAGGGGCCAACTAAACCTGTTGATCCCCTCACAGTGGTCACATCTGTTTCACTGTCTTTCCTTGCTTCCATTTCAGCCCAGTCACACTTGCTGAGCCACTGTTGCTTTGAACCTGGAAGCAATAACCAAGTGGAAGACAAAATTGAAGCAGAGGAGACACCTTAGTTTGGGCGTTAGGTGGGAGAGAGAGGGAAGGGACAGAGGAGACAACCCACTTCTCAAGGCAGTGGTTATCATTAGTGAAGCTGGTGCAGCATCACTGGAATCCAGAGGTCTGCGGGGCCCAGTGCATCACAATTATGACTGTCTTTCCTTAAAAAAAAAGGGGTACGGGAGATAATGTGCCTTGAAAGTAGTAGGGACGATTGAACTTTAGCTGCAAAAATTGGGGGGAGGGGGCAACACGTAGGAGCTTAATTGTTTCGGAAAGGAACTTGGAGCCTTTTTCATGATTGGAGTTAGGATCAGGCGTGGTGGGAAAGGATGAAAGAGGCAGAGAAGATCGCCTACTTCTTAGGGCCACAGCTACCTTTAGTACGGCAGGTGCCATTGCATTGGACCCTGTAGCACGGCCCTCAGAGCGGCCTGGGTGGAGATGTGGCAGCAGCACAGAACCATTGTCTCCTTGTGTTTATTTAGCAGCACAGAGCCACACAGCTCACACAAGTCCTCACTGCGGAAACAACCTTAAGCAGTCTTTTAGCCCTTATATCCTCCGGCCGCCCCCTGTGAGAGGGTGAGGTGCGGTACATCAGGTTCGGGGATTGGGGTAAAGTGGCCGGGTAGCTCATTACATCCCCTCCCTACTTTACTTCGAGTCCCAGAACTGAATCCTGCACACAAAGTCAGTAAGACTCTGGCTAGTTTGAGGATTTGGGCATAGATTGTAGTGCCTGCTCTGGTAAATATTAGGCGGTTCTTCTTAGCTCACTTCGCCTTGGGGAGTCTGTTGCTTGACTCTCACACCTGTCCTGGTCCAGAGGCTGGTCATCCCCCAGTTGTTGGTTGTGGGGCCTGTACTCTACAGTTATGTCCCCTTCCTCTTGGTCCCCTCCTGCATCCTCCTTATCCCCTTACGGGGCATCTACCTTATTAAACCAGGATATGTTCCGAGTCACTATCTCCACACCATGGGGGCAGTTACCACTGTGCCGTCCATGGTTGTTTTCTCCCTTGCTCTGGGTTCGTAAGGTGTGCAGAACTTCCACTCTGGTCAGCAGAACTTTAGGATCACATAAACTCATGGTCCCAGACAGCAGCAGATGGCTCTCATCTTAAGGCTTGCTCTTGTATTGTTCTGCACCCAGCTGTTTTGGGTGCCGTCCGGATCATACTCAGGCGGAGACCACTCAGGGTGTACCAGGATCGTGTCCCGCTGAAACCCTTTTAGCGTGAGAGACCAGGGAAAAGACAGTCACGCAATGTGGGGTGCTTCGGTCTCCCTGCATGAACTGGAGTGGGCTGGTCTCTGGGTCCGCTCCTTCATGCACAGCGATTCTCCGTGCCTTGTTCAATGTTTGCATAAAGCGCTCGGCATGGCCTTTGGCCAGCGGCCACTGCGGGGTGATCCTTTGATGTCGTATGCCCAGGTGTTGTTGGAGGAAAGCCTGGAATTCGAGGCCTTGAAATGGCGGGTCATTATTTGTCCTGATCTCTTCCAGGAGGTCGAACAGGGCCAAAACCTTCTCCAATGCTGGGGCAACATTGGACAATGCTGTTGATTCTTAAGTTCCATTATGGGATATTTGGAATGACTTTCCACTAGTACCATGGTGGTTCTCCCACCTGGGAAGCTGCCATAATCAAAGATGACCTTTTTCGATGGGGAGTCGTAAGATTTTTCTTCCATGATTATCAGTGCTGGGGTCTCTTGGCTGCCAGTGACTAGGCATGCTTCACACTGTTGCACACAGTCATCCACTATAGCCTCCAATCCAGGGAACAACACCATCCCTTGTAGTCGGTTCTTCGTCTTGGCAGCCCCTTGGTGCCCTCCATGAGCAAGCTCTGCCATCCGCCTCATCAGGCTTGCTGGAACGACAATGCAGTGCCCTCATAGCACAAGACCATCCGGGGTAGAGCTCAACTCAGGCCTCACTCTCCAAAATGATGTCAGCTGTTCATTGTCAGGGCCACCCCAATGGTTGGACGTCCTACAGGAACGTTTTCCAGCTCCGGTTTGAAATGCTGCCATATACTTCATAAGCATGATATCATCAGCAGTAACTTGGCTGATCTCTGGAAGGCTCAATGTCCTCGAGCATGCTCCTGGGATTACCAACCATATGTATTCCTCCATCCGGCTTGCATAGTGCTCCTGCCTGCGGTCTGTATTGGATGGGCGTTGGGATAAAAAGTTGTCCGGGTTCCTGGAGCCTTGTCGGTATATCACCTCGAACTGGTAGTGCTGCAGTTGTATCGCCCAGCGCTCAAACCTGGGTGGAGGATGGGGCGCCGTGCCATTGAAGAGTTAGACTATCTACTGATGGTCAATGATTACACGGAACGGCCGCCCACACAGATATAAGTGGAAATGTCCTTGGGCTCACTTGATGGCAAGGTCTTCCCTCTCGATTTAGACGTATCTGGCTTCTGCTGGGAAGGGAGCTCTGCTTGCAAAGGCCAGAGGAGCCCACGGTCTTGGTCTGACCTCTTGTGTAGGCACCACCCAAAGTCCCACAGGGCTGGCATTTAGGCTGAGCTCTGTCCTTTTTTTTGACTCAAAATAGGCCATAGTCGCTTTGCTTAGGAGTACCCACTTGAAGCGTTGGAAGGCGCTCTCTTCTCGGAGGTCCCCAGGTCCACTGGGTGTTATGTTAACCTTTGTCAATGCCCTGAGTGGTTCTGCGATGGTCGCCAGGCTAGGGATGAACCGGCTGCAATAAGTGACCATCCTCAAACAGCTGCAAACCTTTGTGGCATTGCATGGTGCTGGGACCTGTTTGATCAATTGCAACTTCCTTGGGTCAATCTGGATGCCTTTTTGGGTGAAAAAGTATCTGAAAAATTTGATGCTCAACTCAAAGAACGAGCACTTCTCACAGTGGAGGTTGAGGCCATGATCACTTAGTCATTTCAGAGTGGCTCTTAGCCATTGAGGATGTTCCTCCGCTGTAGCGGAGTATATTAGAATGTCATTGCTGACATTCATTACCCCTTGCAGGCCAGAGAGCACCTCCCTGAAGGTATTTTGGAACTCCTCAGCTGCAGATGATATACCAAAGCTCAGGCGCTTGTATCTCTGCAGGCCTAGGTGGGTGAAGAATGTTGTGATGTACCTGCTGCTTTTATCAATCTGTAGCTGGTGGTACCCAGCATTGAAGTCGAGCTTTGAAAACCACCGGGTCCCATTGAGGTCTGCGATGATATCTTCCAACGTGGGTTGTGATGTGTCTCTCCTGTCTAATGGCTTTGTTTGGGAGACACATGTCAATGCACAGGCGTATTTTGCCTGGCTGCTTGGGTTTTCTGCAATAACCATCGGGGACGGCCACGGCGTGGGTCTAGAGACCTTCTCAATTACACCCAATATCTCCAACTTGTCCAGTTCCTGCTCGATCAGCGCCATAGGTGAAAGGGAACACAACAGTGTTGTAGTGCCCCTGATTTCCCTGTTTTGTCTATGTGGAGCTTGATTGCAGGGGCTTGGAAGCATGCCAACCCCTGAAAGATACTGGGAAGCTGGCTTAACAGTTCATCAATCTGGGAGGCTTGAACATTCCTAGCAAAGGATATCAGGCCCAGGTCCGCCACCATAGGGCGACCAGTGAGAATTTCGACTTCCATTTCAATGATGTGGGATAGGTATTGGACCCCACCCACACACTCATTGTCCCTGTGCAGGCACAGAGTGAGTCCTCGTCGCCAGTGTAGCACGGGGCTCACAGAGGCCTGGGCAGATATGAAGCAGCAGCACAGAACCGCACAGCACACACAAGTACTCGCATGTGAGCTAAGACCTGCGGTCTTTCGACCCTTTATTTATATACTCTGGCCACAGGGTGAGGTGTGGTACATCCGGGTCAGGTGGGTCAGAGAATAGTGGCTGGGTGGCTCACTACAGAGCCTAGGAGTGTAGGGGCTCAACGATTTTTGGTCAATGTCTGTTTGTATTTGATGAATTTACTCTTTAACCCCTTGGGCGCAGCCGGAATGGCGGCAAAATTCTACACGTGCGTAGATCGGATGGACCCTGGCCGTCCGACACACACGAGCACCGCGGCGGGGGCCATCCGACGCATGCAAGGGGTTAAGTCTCACCTATATTGTGGTTTACGAGCTACTGAACAAGTAAGTATCCCTGAGCTCAGCCCTGCCCCTCCTACTCCACTATTCCTGGCAAGACATTTTTTTTTCGTCGTGTGGGGAGAGGGGCGGTGGAGGCGGCCATCTTCAAATCTATCCCTTTGAGTGGCGGGGTCCAGACCTCTGCTCTACGGTCTCCTGAGCCCTGGAGGAGGCACCCCTGGTCTATGTAGAACCTGGGCTCGGCACCTGCTTTCATGCCACCGCAGTGAGGTGCTGGATTTTGAAACCCTCACACACGCAAGTGGTTTCCAGCGGAAACTATAAACTGGGTTACTTCATAGACACAAATAGATTTTTTTCCCTTGCTTTCTGTATTTTTTCGTATGCGCGGGCCAGTACCTGACATTCTGATGACTTGGCAGTTTGAACAATGCTCTTTTTTTCATTTTTCTGCTCTCTCGGGATTTTCGTCCATTTTAGTTTCTGACTAATAGTGCTTTAGCGTAATTGAATTTATGAGTTTTTAATTCCGTAAAAGCTCCTTGGAGCCCTGAGGAGAACCGCAAGTGTTACATTTCCTTGAGCACCTGGAAACGCCGCCATCTTCCATGACATCAGAGCGATGAATTACAATCAATGTGGTCAGCGCGCCAGGGCATTACAATTGCTGCATGCCATCCAGCTGTGCAACCAGAATTTGGTCTGACGCATTCTGAAACGCACCCCTGCGCAGCCACGTGCATGCCACGCGAGTAACCTTTTTGAGTGAGAATGCAGTTTTTGTGGTGCATCGCGGCTTTTATTGTTGTTACTCAAGGCTCAGTTCTGTTGTGCCGAAACTGCGCCCACAGGGTAACCACATTTATACCTCGTTCTGAAAGTGACGATTTTTTATTTCAACTGTATCACTTGAGCACTCCTTTTTGTCGCTTATACCATTTCGTTTAGACCAACGCGTTTAATTGACGAACTGGCGGGACAATTACTGATGTGTATGCGGCTTGCCTTTGTCAAGAATTTTGCCAGTGAGCAAACAATAATGGAATGGAATGGAATGCGACTGCAATTGAGATGAACTCAAATATGCCTTGCATCACTTTTTTGGCTCTCATCAAGGAAAGGTTGAAATAAACTTAGCACCTCAAAAAAAAAATTATATATATATATATATATATATATATTTAGTAACATCATAATGAGTAATGTCATAAATTAAGTCATAGAATGTCATGAGTGATGTCATATGTGGGGTCATAAGTAGTGCATGGTGATGAAGCAAGTTAGCGGTGCTAACTATAACTGGTGCATTTCTGTGTTTTTTTTTAGTTCAAAACGTTAATGCTCAAATCTCATAATGTTGTCTAGGATAATATCACCTAACTAGAACATTACTTAAACTTTGTATTTTACAGTTAATTTCTAGGCTTTTTTTTTTTTAAAGCAAAGTAATATTTAATTACCCCCCCCCCCCCCCCCCCCCAATATGCAGTCAGCCATGTGCGGTTGGGGGGGCAGCCCTGGGGACACCAGAGCCTTCATAGTTTTAAAGAAGAGGGGGACATGTGGCCCCGCTCCCTGAACCTAATTTGGCACTGGTGTCCCCATCCTCTAGGGACATATATATTTAAAGGGAGGGTCTGCACCCCCCCCCCCCCTCCCCAAGCCTTATTAGGCACAGGGTACGCAGTCGCCCAGGGCCATTACTAAAAACAAGCATTGGCATAGCCAATAGGTCTCGCCTTTGGGTCCTTATAATTGTTTAGGCAGAGCTATTGACTTTGCCAATGTTTCTAAGCTATGCTGTAGAGAAGTGTGGCTGCTGTGCAGCATGCTGAAAAGTTGTAATAAACAAGTGCCAGAAGCATTTTCGTTACCTTATATATGATCAAGAAGGCCTTATGTCCAACAGAACGACCATATTAAAAAATGTATGTACAATAAAACATTTCCTCATTTTTCTTTTGTTATTGCAATGCTGGCAACTTGTTTTTGCCTATTCCAATGGTTGTTTGTTAAAGTTTATTTTTGAGGGGGCATAAACAATTGGAGGTTGAAGGTTGTGAACTAGTACCTGTATTATAAGACTAGCAGCTGCCAGACGCTAGGGGAGGATCAACAGATGGCAGATTCCGAGAGCAGGCTGAGGTGGTGTTGAGTGATGTTGAGGTGGTAGTGGTGGTGACTGGTGCTGAGACGATGCTGAATGATACTTATGTCTTGCTGAGTGATGATAATGTGGTGGTGGACTATTGCAAAGGCAATGCTGAGTGATACTGATGTGGTGTTGAGTGACATTGTGGTGGCCCTGAGTGATGCTGTGGTGGTGCTGAGTGATGCTGTGTTGTTGCTGAGTGTTGCAGTGGTATCGCTCAGTATTGCTGTGGTGGCCCTGAGTATTGCTGTGCTGGCCCTGAGTGTTGCTGTGCTGGCCCTGAGTGTTGCTGTGCTGGCCCTGAGTGTTGCTGTGCTGGCCCTGAGTGATGCTGTGCTGGCCCTGAGTGATGCTGTGCTGGCCCTGAGTGATGCTGTGCTGGCCCTTAGTGATGCAGTGGTGGTGCTGAGTGATGCAGTGGTGGTGCTGAGTGATGCTGTAGTGTTGCTGAGTGATGCTGTGGTGGTGCTGAGTGATGCTGTGGTGTTGCTGAGTGATGCTGTGGTGGCCCTGAGTGATGCTGTGGTGGTGCTGACTGATGCTGTGGTGGTGCTGAGTGATGCTGTGGTGGCCTTGAGTGATAGTGTAGTGGTGCTGAGTGATGCAGTGGTGGTGCTGACTGATGCTGTGGTGGCGCTGACTGACATTGTTGTGGCCCTGAGTGATGCTGTGGTAGTGCGGAGTGATGCTGTGGTGGTGTTGAGTGATGCTGTGTTGGCCCTGAGTGATGCTGTGTTGGCCCTGAGTGATGCTGTGTTGGCCCTGAGTGATGCTGTCGTGGCGCAGATTGATGCTGTCATGGCGCAGAGTGTTGCTGTGGTGGTGCAGAGTGTTGCTGTGGTAGTGCAGAGTGATGCTGTGGTGGTGCAGAGTGATGCTGTGGTGGTGCAGAGTGATGCGGTGGTGACACAGTGTCTTTGCTAGTTACAGTGGGTAGAAGAAGCGTAGAAGAGGAATAGAGGGGTAGAAGAGGGGTAGTAGAGAGGTAGAGGGGTACTAGAGGGGTAATGGGGTAGTAGGGTAGTAGAGGGGTAGCATGGTAAAAGAGAGGTAGCGGGGTAGAACAGGGGTAGAAGAGGGGTAGAGGGGTAGTAGGGTAGAGGGGTAGGAGAGGGGTAGGAGAGGGGTAGTAGGGTAGAGGGGTAGTAGGGTAGAAGAGGGGTAGAAGCGGGGTAGAAGAGGGGTACCGGGTTAGTAGGGTAGAGGGGCAGTAGAGGGATAGAAAAAGGGTATAGGTGTAAATGGGTAGAGGGGTAGAGGGGTAGTAGTGGGGTAGAGGGGTAGAAGAGTGTTAGAGGGGTAGAAGAGACGTAGTGGAGTAGAAGAGGGGTAGAGGGGTATAAGAGGAGTAGAGGGGTAGAAGAGGGGTAGAAGAGGGGTAGAAGAGGGGTAGAGGGGATGTAGGGGGTAATAGAGGGGTAGTAGAGGGATAGTAGGGTAGAAGAGGGGTAGAAGAGGGGTAGCGGGGTAGAAGAGGGGTAGAGGGGCAGTAGGGTAGGGGGGCAGTAGAGGGATAGAAAAAGAGTATAGGTGTAAATGGGTAGAGGGGTAGTAGTGGGGTAGAGGGGTAGAAGAGGGGTAGAGGGGTAGAAGAGGGGTAGAGGGGTAGAAGAGGGTTAGAGGGGTAGAAGTGGGGAAGAGGGGTATAAGAGGAGTAGAGGGGTAGAAGAGGAACTGTGCAGGGGTAGAGGGGTAGAAGAGAGGTAGAGGGGGAGAAGAGAAAGTAGTGTAGTGGAAGAGGAAGAGGGGCAGACGGGTAAAAGAGGGGTAGTAGAGCCGTAGTAGAGGGGTAGCGGGGTTGAGGGGTAGTAGAGGGGTAAAAGAGGGGTAGGGGGTAGTAAAGGGATAGAAGAGGGGTAGAGGTGTAGAGGGGTAGAAGAGGAGTAGAGGGGTAGTAGGGGGGTAGAAAAGGGGTAGAGGGGTAGTTGAGGGGTAGAAGAGGGGTAGAGGGGTAGAAGAGGGGTAGATGGGTAGAAGAGGGGTAGTAGAGGGATAGAAGAGGGGTAGAGGGGTGGAAGAGGGGTAGAAGAGTGTTAGACGGGTAGTAGAGGGGTAGAAGATGGATGAAATAGGGGTAGAGGGTGGAAGAGGGGCCAGAGTGTTAGAAAGGTAGTAGAGGTGTAGTAGAGGGGTAGAAGAGGGGTAGAAGAGGGGTAGAGGGGTAGAAGAGTAGAAGAGGGGGTAGAGGGGTAGTAGAGAAGCAGAGGGGATATAGGGGATAATAGAGGGGTAGTAGAGGGGCAGAGGGGTATTAGGGTAGAAGAGGGGTAGAGGTGTAGGGGGTAGGGGGTAGAGTGGTAGAAGAGGAGTAGAGGGGTAAAAGAGTGGTAGAGGGGTGGGGTAGAGAGGTATAAGAGGGGTAGAGAGGTATAAGAGGGGTAGAGGGGTAGAAGAGGGTACTTGTAAACACAAATAACCTGATTCATTTAGTTTAACAGTTTCTCCGCCCAGGATTGCTTAGTAACGCAAATGACAAGGAAGCTATCGACTTCAGGAATGTGAAAGAAAGCTCTCTTATCTTGAAAGCTAATGACCCTTGACAAGAGAGGAAAGCCATATGGTGCCTCTTCTCTAAAGCGCGTGCCCGCGCACCTGCACGAAAGCTCTAGGCCAAAGTGTTGCATTTTCTGAAGCCCTTACTAAAAGTCTTGCCAGAGTACAGCGCATGTGCTGGCTCAGCGAGACCTTATAAAGGGAGGGCGCAGCCCCCTCTCCGAGACTTGTTAGGCCCTGGGGACCTCAGACCCCAGAGCCACTCATTTCAATAAAGGGGTGGGAGCCCAGTCAACCCCCGAGCCTTGTTAGGCCCTGGGGACCCCGCCCTACAGGGCCACTTATTTAAATAAAGGGGAGGCAGGGCCACGTGACCCCCCTCCCTGAGCCTAGTTAAAACTGGGGACACCACCCCCAGGACCATTACTAAAAATAAAGGGGTGGGGGGCTGCATGGCCCCCTCCCGAGCCTTGTTAAGCCCTGGGGACACCACCACCCAGGGCCACTCTTTTACATAAAGGGGAGCAGGCCACATGGTGGAGAGACCTCAATCAATATGACAGAATTAAAACAAAAAATCCAAGTTCTGAGTAGTTTCTTAAATGTAGGCAGGCAGATGTAAGATGCATATTCATAGGACGAGCATTCCAATGATGAACAGCAAAATAAGCAAATAAACAACCTCCAGTTCTGGCCTGATGAAGGCAAGGGGTTTGGATGAAAACCTGATTGGCTGATCAGAGGATCCTTGAGGGCCTCTAGAAGGGCACTCAGCAGGTTTCAGGACTAGCACTTTTTTCCCTCCAACTTTTAGCCCTGCTGACATAGCCAAAAGCTCTAACATAGCCAAGACCAATTGGTGTTGCCAATGCTTGTTGTTTGCCAGCACCTGGCTCTCAGACACAGCACAGCCCAGCAGTGTACAGGTCCGCAGAGGCATTTTAGGTAAGATATGGGGGGGTAGACACATTAATAATTCAGTTTGTACATGTAATTCGCATATTTACATATACAGTATATTTCAGCCTGCAGCTGCCTTGAGGAGTCCTTGAGAGACTGATGCAGACTATGGTTACTAAACTCTAAGTTATGTTGATATTTTATTTGTGAAGTGCGCTCATATACTGTAAAGAGTTTCTTGCTGCGGTTGGTGAATAGAATGCCAAGATAAGGAGTGTGAAAACAGCCAATTCTGATATGCTGGTGAAAAGAGATGCTCATATATTTTCCCACATATCTACCTCTGGACTTCCGTCTCCATTTCTGCACACCCCTCCACCTCAACTATCTCTCTCAATCTCTTTCTTTATATATCTCACTTACTCACCTGCTGTTCCTCTCATATCCCTACCTGTGTATAAATCTCATCTCTCTTTCTCTGTTCCAATCTCTTCTGTACTGAGAGGTACTTATGTTCAATGAAAAGCACTGAGAGCTACTAATATTATTAGTGTTGTATAATCTCAATTTTGTCATATGTATATTAATTCAACCAAGCAAAAGCTTTCTAATTTAATAAGCTGGGCTGGGCTGCACACAGGAGAGCTACTCAGAGGTAGCTCGAGAGCTACAGTAGCTCACGAGCTACTGGTTGGAGACCCCTGCACTCTGTTCACATGCATCCAACCTCCTCTTTTCACTCTACACTATATTTCTCTTTCTACCCGCAACTCTTCACTACCTTTCTCTTCCCCACACCCGTTTTTCTATACCCTATCTTAATTTTCTTTCTCTACTGTGCATCTCTTTGTTTTTCCTCAAATCCTTTTGTCTACCTTTTGATACATTTACCTCTGTTAAAATGATCTATTTTTCAACATAACCCCTCTCTTCACCTTTTGGAAGGAGTGCTGAACTCCACTGCCTTTGTCCACATTTCCTTGTCCCTATCTCTATCTCTCTCTACCTCACCCTAAAACCTAACCTGTTCCTCTTTCTACCTCTCTCTATCTTTCCTTCTGTCTCTACCCCTTCTACTTCACTTCTCTAGCTAAACTGTTCTCTTTGTGTCCCTTTTTGTCTCCTGTAACCATCCCATCCCCTTTCTCTTATTCAGTAAGGTCACAGGTAGCTGTCTAGCTAAACAAAGTGCACACATATACAGATGTGAAGAGGGAGAAAGCGGGTGAAGAGACATTAGGAGAAATGTATTCGATTTTAACCAATAGAATGATAGAAAATCCTCAGAGCATTGCTTTGATTTTCACTATTACAGCAAGAACCCCAGTAGTGACAGGGGATATATTCATGATTACAAATATTCGGCAACTAAAGCTACAATTTCAAGCACTGTGTGCATATGTTTTATTTTAATAATATGCATTAGTCCACTAAAAATCTAACGAGTAACCCTTACCAAATGTTTCCTACAAAGGAAGTAACAAGCTGGTTAGCCACTTAATTTGACATAAATGTGGTTCTTACAATAAAATCTAGATCCAAACTCAAAAATAAAAGGCTTTACCAATGCTTGTTCAGATTTTCTTTTGGAACTAGTTGGCTGGCGGGCACCAGGCAGCTTGAGATTTAAGCTGTTTTTTTGCGTGCCCCTGTTTCTGAAGGTTTAACATATAAATCAATTTTGTTTGGCTTGAATTAGCTGGAAAGGGGTAATGAATTCAAAGTTATTCTGAAAAGGGTCCCAAAAATATACCTAGCCTGGGGATGCACAAATCGCTAAGATGTCAGTGACTAAGCAGATTACCATGAGAGTGTGCAAATTAATATGAATAAATGGTAATATTCTTTTACAGAATTTTAAGTTTGCCCTTCAGTGTTTCTAGAGAAAGATTGGCATCGCTCACATTCTTAAGAAAGGAGGTGCCGAGCGCAGACGTATAAGGACACGCCTCTAGCGTTTATATCATTTTATCGCTTTGTAGGAGAGCAATGCCATGTATTCTTGTTGACATATTGACTGGGCCAGCTACCCTTAGTTTGCCAATGCTCTGTAGTACTTCCTGTTAAAACCTAAACATTTACAATACACGATTGGCATGGTGTACCAACTGGTGATTTTTAAAGCTCGTTGTAGTTAGGTAAATACCGGGCGTGGACTCCCTGTGGTACTTGTTCTATTCATTTGAATGCACGTTACCACATGGATGAAAAGTAGCCTGACTGATACAATGGGTGGTCACTAGCCAAGAAAGTCATTTTCAGATGTCTCCCAATGATTTTCTTTTTCACTCGTCTGCCAGGTGGGCTTGATGCCATGTCAAATGCATAAATGGATCCTACTTTGCTTTTGTAATGAATACTGTGAGCCAAGGATCCGCTTCTGTGGTTCAACTACAGGGTGATGATGACATAATGAGACAAGACTTGGAGTCTATCTTCCAGGAATTTATAGACTATTATTCCAACCTATACGCGACTCACGACTCTCTCAGTGCAACACACTACACTGCCTACTTTGATAGGGTGGCACCCGCATAGCTAGAGGGACCCCGCCGTCTCTTCCTCAAAGAACCCACTACTCTGGATGACATTTCTGAGGCCATTTCTGGCATCCACATGGGCAGACCAGCGGGTGGTGATGGGTTTGAAGCTGAATTTTATAAAGCTTATGCTAATACTTTTACACCCAGGCTTCAACTCCTATATGGGTAGACATGGGAGAATGGCTTGCTCCCATCTTCCTTTCAAGAGGTCATCACCGTTATCTTGCGGAAACCTGGCAAAGGTCGCAATATCCAGGATCGTATCATCCGTTGTCCCATATAAACACCGACTCAACGATCTTTGCCAAAATCCTTCCCAACAGACTCCTGCTCCCCAACCTGGTCCTTGCAGATCAGGCGGGGTTTACACCAGGTATATCTACTTCGCATAACCTTTGCACCTTATTTGCATTGCTACATCAAATTGACCCTTTACAAGATGCAGCAGCGGAAATATTGTACGCCACGAAAGCGTTTAATTCTGTAGAGTGGGGTTACCTCTTTGCTGTACTGTGCCACTTGGGGTTTCCCGCACGCTTTAGGTGCTTAATCCAGCTGATTTACACTACCTTCGATGCGAGGGTGCAGGTGAATAGTTTTATCCCAGATCCGTTCGCAATAAAGCGAGGCACAAGGCTGGGATGACTCGTGTCTCCCCTACTCTTTACCCTTCCAACGGAACCCTTAGCTTGTGCGATTAGACAACAGCCTGGACACAGAGGCATTGCGTTAGCACCACATAATTACATTTTATCATGATAAGAAGACAATATGAACTTCTGTAATCCAAGCCAGAACCTTACATCGGTTATACAGGAATTCACCCAATTCCGCTTCCTAACTGGGTTAGCGATAAATTGGAATAAATCTGCCATCTTCCCCCTCACGGATGTCACGACAGAGCGACAACTCACTTACCCTCTTCCTTGGTGCACTACACCCCTAAACTACATCGGCATTTGGATGAGCTGAAACCGAGAGACCATCATTACCAAGATTTATGGTACTACTATAAGGAGTACCAGGTGGCCTACTGTATCAGACTCCCCGTCATAACATGGCAGAATTGCCTTGATGAAAATTATTCTCCTTCCAAAACAAACTCTTGCACCTCTTCAGTAACATACCAGGGACTCTGACTGGACAATTTATTATTATGCTTAAATCCCTCATGATTAAGCTCGCGTGGGCTGATAAACAGCACGAGCCAAGTGGGAAATTCTCACACTGCCGTATGAGCAGGGTGTTCTGGCTGCACCCGATTTCGAGCTGTATTATCTCTGTGCACAAGCCCAGTATGCATATTATTGGCTACACCCTATATGGCGCACATTGCTATTGAGCATGACGTGGCATTTCCGGCCCTTCTACCTACACTTATAGGTCAGCTGCCTAGGCGCAAACTGGCTGGAGTACATACAGTAGCGCATACGCAGTTAGCATGGGACGGTATGCGCAAGTGATATGGTAGGGATAGATTGTACTCACACAATCAGGCCCTCGCACATTTTCCCCTGTTGTTCAGTACTTTTGCTTCAAATACATTGGCTCACTCTTGGAGTGTGAACACCCTGGGTGACTGGTTTCTAAATGGGTAGATCATATCGGCCTCGGCCATGATTGAGCGGGAAGGGGTGCCAATGCCTTGGTCTTGTTCCTCTACCTACAGACCCGGGTGAAATGTAAAGAGCACTATTCTGAGTTTCTGCGACCACCAGGTCCGGACTGGGTGTAGCGGGCACCGGGCGTTTCCACGGTAGGCCGCTAGGGTGGGGGCCCCACCCTTTTACCTGGCCCATTTACCCGGGCCGGCAATATCAGCCCCTGGTAACAAAATCTGCTGAAATCGGCCCTTGCAAACAGCTAGGCCGCAGCTCCTCAGCCCTCCCATGGGGGCCAGCTGAGCAGTTTGCCAGGGCCGGTTTCGGTTCCCAGTCCGGCCCTGGCGAGCTCCCTCTGAATGTCAAGCCCTGACAGTCCTACTCATTGCAGACTCCTGTTGACACATGATCACACGCCTGTGTATTACAATACAAGCCGCGGCCCGATTACTATATCGCAAACAAGGGATGCTTGGGAGAGGTATTAGGGTGACACTATTACGCCCAAAGAATGCGACTTTTGCTATGTGCAGACTGGAGCCCTAGCCCCTAATGGTCATTTGCACCTAATTCTTTTTAAGTTCCTTCACCATGTCTATCATACAACTTTCCGTTTACATGCATGGGGCCTGCGATCGACATCCGATTGTGTATGCTGTGACATCTCTGAGGCTGACTTCACCCATAGCATTTGACTCTGCCCCCTATAGCTGCCTATTAATCTCAAGCCTTATCCGAAATTATTGATACTCAACTATCGCCATCGCCTAAAACGGCCCCGCTGGGTTGCACCCAAAGCATAACGCCAGAAGAGCGTAAATACGTGTCCATCGCCTTATTACTGACAAAGCGGTGGGTGGCTTGCCACTGGTGGAGGGCAAATCTGCCTGTGGTGGTTGACTGGTTGCGTGACTCAACATACTATCAGCAACAGCTGGACACATACCATCTCTTGAGACCTCTCATGAGTAGGCCGACAGATAGCCGCGATCCGCTACGTTGCTATCTCTTCCAGACAGAAATGCATGCCTCTGTCGGCCACTCTGGCTATGAATGGACACGGCTGTCCCGTCCATCGAAGACCACACTGAGGCCATTGTTAATGTTAATGTTATTGGGATTTGTATAGCGCTCAGTTGCCCCAGCCAAGGGGCGTCCCAGCGCTGCGAGTGAAGCTGAAGGCAGAAAAAGAAGAAAGCACCAGAGGGGAGAAGGGAAAATTACTGAAAGAGGTGGGTTTTGATGGCTTTCCTGAAAGCCTGAAGGTCCTGTATGCCACGAATTGATTCCGGTAGGCTGTTCCAAAGCATGGCAGCGAGCAGGCTGAAGTATCGGCCACCCATTCTGGCCAGTTTGGTACGGGGAATGACCACAAGATGTTGTCCTTCTGAACGAAGTGACCTCCTAGGAATATACTCCGCCAGGAGGGGGCGCAGCATCGGGGGGGAGGCGGTTTTAAGGATTTTGAAGGCTAAGCAGAGTGCCTTAAACTGAATCCTTTTTCCCACCGGGAGCCAGTGCAGTTTTTTCAAGACTCCAGCCACCGAGGAGTGGCGGGGAAGACCAACCAGAGCCTTGGCGGCCGCATTTTGGACTCTCTGAAGTCTGGTAGTTTCCGCTAGGTTGGCGCCCAGTAAAAGGGAGCTGGCGTAATCCAGCCTAGACAGGATGGTAGCTTGGACAATTAACTGGCGGGTGTGGCAGTCGAAGAACTTCAGGATAGGTCTTAGATTGCGCAGTATGCCGAAGCAGGTGGCTGCCACTTTTTTGGTGTGGTGGGTAAATTTCAATGCCGAGTCTACCCAGACTCCCAGATTTTTAACACATTCCTTGGGCTTAGGAGGTTGGCCCAAGGTGTCGGGCCACCAGCTTTCGCCCCAGGATGCGGTGTTTTTCCCCAGAAGCAGTATCTCTGTTTTCCCCGCATTGAGCTGGAGAAAGTTTGCCGTCATCCAGTTGGTGATGTCAGTAAGGGTCTGTTTGAAGTGATGGGCCTTCAAACCGTTGTTGTCATTGAGAGCCACCACCAACTGGGTGTCGTCTGCGTAAGATACTAACGACAGTCCACTCTTTTTAACCACTTCTGCTAGCGGTCGGACATAGACATTGAACAGGGTGGGGCTCAGTGATGACCCCTGAGGCACCCCCTGTCCAATGCTGTGCTCTTTAGAGAGGTAAGGGGGGGTGGAGACTTTAAAGGATCTGTTGGAAAGAAAGTCTCTAAACCATCCCAGGGCAGTCCCTGTGATTCCAATTTCCTCCAGTCTCATCAGAAGGACCTCGTGTGACACTGTGTCGAAGGCAGCACTGAGATCCAGCAGGATCAGTGCTGCCGTTCCGCCGGTGTCAAGAATGGCACGGAGGTCCTCTGTAACACTGAGCAAGGCTGTCTCGGTGCTATGGCCAGCTCTAAACCCGTGTTGGGAGTTATCCAGGATGTTATTGGTTAGGAGGAAATTGGTGAGGGTGGTGTTAACGTGTGTCTCTATAATTTTAGCTGGCCAGGGGAGAAGAGAGATAGGCCGAAAATTTTCAGGAAGAGTGGGATCTAGGGTGGGCTTTTTTAAGATGGGAGATACCCATGCCTGCTTCCATTTAGAGGGTATTTTGGCAGTGGAAAGAGACAGGTTAATGATATTCCGTATAGGTTCCGTGACAAGCTCGTTGGCTTCACAAAAGGTCTCAGGTTTTAGGGGGTCAACCGGGGAGCCTGATTTGATTTTTTTACAGATTTTTTTAAAGTTCTCACGCTCTAGTGTAGGGAGGGAGGAAAGATGGGGTCTGGTGGGGTCCAAAGTGAAAGAGATCTGTGGGGAATTGGGGAAGGTATCGTAAATTTTCTTTATTTTGTCGGTAAAGAAATTGGCCATATTATTACATAGGTCCGGAGAGGTGGCGGCAGTAATGGCGTTTTTTTTGCAGTAAGGTCTTTTAAAATTTTAAAGACAGTTTTCGAGGCGTTGGTGCTGCTGTTGATTTCGGTGGCATAATACGCCGCCCTTGTTCTGCAGACATGACGATGATAGGTTTTTTGAAGTAGAACGTATTTAAGTTTGAGGTTGGTATCATCATTTTTCCTCCATCCTCTTTCCGCCTTTTTACATTCTTTTTTCAGAGTGGCTAATTCTGAATTGTACCAGGGGCTAGCCACATGGGCACGGGCTTTGATCCATTTAGCTGGGATTAGGGTGTCTAATGCTTGGGTAATCCAGTGGCAGAACTGGTCATATCCTACATCAGGGTCGTCACTCGGGGGAGGGGGATTAGTCCTCAGGAGATTATGAAGATCTTCCAGGCGGAGTTTTCTCCACGGACGCTTCTGGACTTGAGGGGAAGGCACAGAAGCGGGGGCAGGTTTGCAAGGGACAGTCATGATCACCAAATGGTGATCTGTCCAAGCCATGGGAATGGGTGTGTCAGCAATCCCATTCGCGATATTCGAGAAGATGGGATCAAGGAGGTGTCCCGCTCTGTGAGTGGGGCCACTCGCGAGTTGATTGAGCTGGAGGGCGGCAAGGTCTGCAAGAAAGGTGGTGATTTTGGGCTCAGTGTCCCTGTCAAGGTGTAGGTTAAGGTCACCTATAATCGTGAGATTGGAGGTTTTAGTGATGTTAGTGCCCAGGTACTGTAGGAGCGAGTTAATGAATGGAGTGTCGGAGCCGGGGGGTCTATAAATCAAGAGGCCGGTCGCGCAAAATTGTGGGTTGGCTTTAATAGAAAATCTAGCACTTTCGCTGCCTTTAATATCAGGTTTAACTAAATGGCAGGCGAGGTGCGATTTGGCTATGAGCGCTAGTCCGCCCCCTCTTGAATTCCTGTTCAAGGTATATGTGGTAAATCCCGTGGGGGTGGCCAGGTTGATGACCGAGTCCATGTCATCATGGAGCCACGTCTCGGTCATAAACAAGGCATTAAGGGAGTAGTCTGATAGGAGATCGTGTATGTCTAGATGATGCTTCTGCATCGATCTGATGTTAAGGTGTCCCAACCTGAGGGCCGTCTGTGTGGGTTGAGGAGGTTTTGGCTTTAATTTAGTGAAAGTGCATAGCTTGGAAGGGTGTGGCAGTGGATGCGAGATATGAGCTGGGTTCCGCCTGGTACAAGTGCAGGTATGATGCTGAAGATTCAGCAGCTCTTGCTTAGAGTAGCACATCTTACCGCACAGGTTGCAGCCCCGAAACAGCAGAGGGACTGGCGCCTAGCGCAGCCTTAGCGCGGACGGGCGCAGACGGGCAGCTCTTTGGCGGGTCTTCGGCGGGTCTGCGCGCGACCGCTGCGCGCTCGAGAGGCTGCGAGGGCAAAATAGCCCAGAAATTTAATGCACTAGAGCGCTAACCGCTCTTCGAGCAGACAGACCGGAAGTGCCCAGGCAGCGATTAATCGGCTGGTGTGGGGCTAGGAGCAAAGACTGGGTAAGCGCTAGGATTACTGACAGTCTAACATGTGCCACAAGTATTAAAAACGAATTTAGGTGAAAAACGAAGTAAAGTGCAGTTTTAAAAATAGCAGGCAAGGAATACACTCGGAGCATACAGGTCCCGGCTTCCGCCTCAGGACACTCACACTTGTTAGTGGCTGATCCCTCCGGGGGAACCCAGACTCGGGGTGGACACTACTTTGGTAGTAATAACTGCTGCCTCCAGTAATGTAGAGTTTCTTTGTATTCGATGTGGTTCGTTCATGGGCATTCGTCCCTTTTGGCCTGTCGACGTCATTCTACAGTCCGCTTAACGCAACAGTAATATCAACAGTGCATTTTATGTTGTGCTGTGGTGCAAAACACTGTACTGGGGATTGTTTATGGCAATCTTGTTTCTATTGCTTTGCTCTTTTAAGCTTAATAAATAAATACATAAAAAAAAAAATACTGTGAGACAAACTTTAAGGGTGAAGATCAGAAGAAATCCGATCCAGCATTTGTAGACTCTCCTTTACATTTTTGCATTGTTTGTTCTGATCATGAATTAAGTGCTTCTTTCTAGAGCTGCATAAAGCTGTCAGCATTTCCCTCTACACTTCCAATGTTTGATTAATCACCTGTCCTTGCTGAAGGAGTGATTGCAGTGCAAAAGTACACAATACAGCACTATGCACATGCAAATGTTTTCCCTATAGCTGTACATGCCCAGATTGCTTGCTGTCTCCAAAGCCTCCTCTATACTCCTAAATTACTGAATGAAAAATTGAACTTGACCTAACATTTCTGAATTTTGTCTTTTTTCTTTCAAATTCTTCCTTTCCATCCCCTGCATGTCTGCTGTCTCAGAGTAGTCCACTCTAACTCCACATGCATGTTTGCTCTAATTTCTATGATTGTTTATGCAAATCTTCTATCATTTCAAAGATCACAACCTATCTTTGAAAGTGATAGCCTTCCAAATTAACAATACCTAATCCTTTCTATTTTATCGATTAATCGCACCAACCCGTGAGCATGAACTCACACCGTGACCCCCCTCTAATGTTCACGCATAAATCCTATTAGTGTAATTTTCCACCAAGAAACAGGCGACCATGCATGGAATGATATCCTTAAGAGTAAAATACTACTCCCAATGACAACTAGATTAAAAACTCGACTTGCCTTCTGGAGCAACATCCTGCATGATGTAGAGTGCTTCAACACCTCAGCTGGGGTTGTAAGTGCCGTATAAAGGACATACCTAATCTGTTTAATGTAATCTCTCAGAAAGAGACTAGAGTAAATGTATGGAATATGTTTCTTGATAGCACAATGCTACTCTCAAAACCAACACTAACCAGTCACCACTGGATTAACCACTGACCTTGGGTATTAGAGCAACGTTCTAATTTCTAATTTAAATTTCTAATTTAAAACATTTCTAAAGCGCAGCGTGCACCGTGCGGTTTCTTGGCGCTGGTGGGGGGTTCGGCAGCTGAGGGAGAAGACAAGAGAGAAAGGTGGGAAGAATTAAACGGGGAATGCCTGATTGAAAAGGAAAGTTTTTAGGTCCTTGTGGAAGGAAAGATAGTGGGTGGCAGAACGGAGATGGTCAGGGAGGGAGTTCCAAAATGTGGGAGCCAGGGTGGAGAAGTTGGTCCCACCCCACTTTTTGCGTGTAAAACGTGGGATCTGAAGGAGGGACTTGGAGGAAGACCGGAGCTCTCTTGCGGGAACATATTCTTTTATTAATGAAGAAATGAAGGCGGGGGCAGTGCCCTGGCGGGCCTGAAAGACCATACAGCCGGTCTTGAAAAGGGAGCGTTCCTTTACGGGAAGCCAGTGAAGCTCCCTGAGAAGGGGAGTGGAATGGTGATAGCGTGGGAGGCCATAGACCAGCCGGGCCGACTGGTTCTGGATCATCTGGAGTCTCCGCAGGCTGTATGCTGGAATGCCATGATAGAGGGCGTTGGCATAGTCCAGCCGCGATATTACCAGGGCGGCCATGATCAGCTTAAGTGCCTGTGGGGAGAAAAAACAGGAGACAGTGCGGATGGTTCGAAGAGTGAGGAAACAAGAGGAGACCACGGAACTGATTTGTGAATGGAGGGTGAGCTGGTTGTTCAGTTTGACACCCAGTGTTTTGACCGTAGTTGAGGGGGAGGGTGCGGGACCAAGAGAGGAGGGCCAGAAGAGGGAGTTCCAGGGGCTGGACGAACCACCGGTGAGAACCAATTCGGTTTTGTCCGGGTTCAACTTAAGGTGGTTGTGGTTCATCCAGTCCCTGATGAATGTCATTGTTGACTGGAAATTAGAGACAGAGAGGGAGGAGGAGGATAGATCAAAGATGAGCTGGAGATCATCCGCATAATTGTACACGGTGACCTCCAGCTGCTGGAGTGCGAAGATAAGAGGGAAGATATAAAGGTTGAAAAGTAAGGGAGAGAGAGAGGATCCCTGGGGAACACCACAAGTGACAGGAAGAGGAGTGGTAGTGAAGTCTCCTAGCCGGACCGCCTGGGTGCGGTCCCTCAGAAAGGAGGAGAGCCAAACCAGAGCTGATCCCCCGATTCCAGCCGCCTTGACACGGGAAAGTAGGATGGTATGGTCCACCGTGTCAAAGGCGGCGGAAAGATCGAGGAGGACCAGTGCCTGGTGTTTGTTATCATCCATACCCTTTCTGAGGTTGTCTAAGACTGAGACCACAACTAATTCAGTCGAATGCCTGGGACGGAAGCCGGCCTGGCGGGATGCCAGTCCCCCATTAGCCTCAATATGGGCGCTGAGTACCGCGGTGACGTGGCGTTCCATCACCTTGCCCAGAAAGGGCAGCAGGGAAATGGGGCGGTAGCTGGCCGAGATGGAAGGGTCCGCGCCGGGTTTCTTTAAGATGGGCACTATGGTGGCTGCCTTTAGCGCAGGGGTCACTACACCCTGTGCTAGGGAGCTATTGAGGAAGGTGATGGGGGGTTCAGGACAGCAGGAGTAGATTTGCTGCAGAATTCGTGCCGGGCAGGCGTCCGCCGGGGAACCCGACTTCACTTTGGGAAGTATCTCCAGAAATGTTTCCTGAGTGAGAGGGGGAATGGAGGTAAGAGGGCATTGAATGGTGGGGGGAAAGGGGTCAACAAAGGCAGACGAGGGCGGTGGGATGTTGGCCTTGATGGTTGCGATCTTATCCAAGAAATATGTGTTAAGTTGATCGCATAGAAGCTGGTTCTAGTTGGCTAAATTGCTCCAACGCCTCTTAAAGAGCAGTAAGCGCTATATAAATGTGATTAAAATACAATATAATCTATGTAGATTGATTGTGCTGGGCGTGGGCACATCACTTCAGGTGATAAGCTTGTATTCCATTTGTGAAGCTGTTTCAATAGATAAGACGCCCGGTTTTAGTGGGATAAGCTTCAAGACTTGGATGGACATTCACCACCGCATAACAGCATTTGGTCAAACTAAAAAGATCACATACATTCTGGGCATCTCTGCCTTCTACTGAAGGCCAAGGGTCAGTGGAGTGTCTTACACAGACAAATACAATTGTGCCCTGGCTAGATGGAGCAGCTATGCAAAAGGCACGTATGTTAAAAACAAACATTGGCAAATTGGATCTCGGGGGCCACCACAACTGACCGTCCTTGATTCAGCACTGTGTTCGAGTGAGGGGGATGTCTGACTTCTGCTGCACAGGACAGTTTTCAGCCACTTCAGAGCAGAGCTGATGAAGTCATCTTTTAACCTAGACAGGGGGGGGGGTAGGTTTATGGACGGTGTTGAAGCACCAGTAAGGTCCAGTAAGAACAGTGCCCACAAACCCACCTACGCCTACCAGGCTCCTAGGATTGTCTAGCATAGATTTGACGACCAGCTCGGTACTGTGGCCGGACTGGAAAACCATTTTAAAAAGAATCCAGCAGGTTCTCCCCTTCCACAAAACTCTGAAGTTGGGCGGGTGAGGAGTGGAACTAACTCGTCTAAATAGAGAAGCAGGGATATTGAATGAACATTGTTCTAAATGCATGCTGTTTTCTTTAGATACGGTTGCACAATTGTGGGTTTGCAGGTGCTGGGAGCGCAGTTTTTGTTAAGGGAGCTGCTTAATAGTGCAGAAGTCACTTTTTTGCCACTGATCAATTCTTACCCTCAATATCCCTCCCGGTGCTCTCTGCTTCCACCATATTTTCAACATCCTCTTGACTCACTCATCTGATAAACCATCCCACTCCCTTTCAATCATTAAAATCACTTTGCACCTAATGGTCAACTGTAGCCAGAAGGACACAGAACACATTCTCCACTAACTCCCTGCCCACGCCTTTGACATAAGCCGCTCTGAATCACCAGTGAATCAATTTATCCCACTCAGAGGCCCGGATCTTGAAGCAAAAGCCCCCTAGCTTGTTTCTCTCCCTTGGGATCTGCTGAGACTTCTAAATCAATTGCACACAAATTATCTACCCATGATCATTCAATGTACCTTGCATAGAATGCACACACATACATGATCAGTCTGGCTTCAACTTCACCATCAATCGAAGACACTCAGACATCACCTGGAAACTCTGGCTCCACTAAGACCCTCATGTCAACCCCACACGCAGGATTTCCATTTGTGCATAAAGAGTGCCTCAACAAGGATGCTCACAACCTGCTCGCTCTTCCTTCATTAGTAGGCTGAGACAATTGGACCTCACCAAAGCACTCAAACAGCACCTACCCAAAATCCCAAACTGCTCCTGCACCTCTCTCTATACTCTGCCAGCTCCCATCATAACATTTCTCAGGGAGAAATGCAATCCCTCTTCCTACAAATGAAATTTCTAGCACGCTCCTTTACACTCATCAACAGATGCGAGATGGTCAACTCCCACTTGCATGCCTGCTATTTCTTCCCCTCTGCCAGAACAAAACTCAATACCGTCGCAAAAAACAACAGAGTTCCTCGCCTACAAGATCCGCACGAACCGTATCAGAAGAAAACACCCATGAACTCTCGCTTCCAGACCACGACTGGATCTGATGGTGCTGTCATCATGAGTGACAGGCCATTAGCCATGTACCAGCAGATCCAACAGGAACCCTGGCAGCTTAATCCAGGCTCCTGTTCCACCAGCACCCATTACCAAAAAGGAACACTCCTCTCTCAGATGCATAGAGCACACCTGTCACTGCTGACTTGCTAAATGTGGACAACCTAGCCCACCATTTCTGTCAGAAAGAGGCACGGTTAACCCAATCCTCCCAGTTATCACTAGATCTTCTCTATTCTTGGTTTATCCTCCATTGCACCCAGGCCATGAAGGGAAACCTGGTGGAGGCATGACATGATTTAGGGCTTATCTGCCCAATGCAAAACTTTGAGATCAACCAGTTTCTTTACTTTCGATGCCAATCTAGCAAGGTAAAAACTTCAGTAAGGAAACATAGTAGTATGTTCCGCATCTTGTACAACCCCTTTGGTTACAGCTCACTATTTATTGAACAACTGATGGAGGCTTTAGGAAAAAGGATGCATTCCACTGTGAAAAAAAACTTTTTAGGTGATTTCAAACTGCACCTGTGTGATACTGATGTATCTCACTTTTGGACTAACCTCAACCTCGAGTAAACTTGCTCATCATCCACACTTGTGAAATGCCCAACTCTAAACCTGCTAGTTACTATAAACTGAATTATCCAGAGTGAAAATACCTTTTATTAGACTGCCCTGGCCACTTCCTAGACCTTTCCATTTGTCGCTGCACTAAGACATACATTATGGGTCGACCAATGAAACCAAATGTTCAAACCCATGGCATCCCTGGTGCATCACTTTTTTAGCCGCACCAGCGCGGCAGTGTGTCTGCCCTATGTTAAACGACACGTAAAGTCACCTTGCCTGACTTTTCATGGCCTTGTAAATAAAGACCACTTTCACGCATTACTCTGCATGAAAGGGGCTTTCCATTGGTGTTGCTGTGAGTGTTCCCAGGCAACATCCATGGAACCCGACACAGTTCCAGATTTACAAGGTTTTCCAAACCTGGGAATGCATGTGGTGCACCAAGGAGAAATACTTTTGTTTCTCCTAGTTTCTAGCTCTTTCTATGTGTGCCGCAATTTTGTCCGACTGAGGTTACGCCCACAGGGCTGTGGAATCCTCATCCTGTCAGAGTTCAGCTCAGGCAGCCAAGTGCCTGCGCATTTAGCACATGTTTAGTTCCTGGCTGCCTGACCTGAGCAAGAAGAGTGTCAGGCTGACCTTTGTTCAGCTTGACAGACACTCTTCTAGTGGGGGGTAGGGCCACCCCGTGCCCATACGGACATCGCGGCTGGTTGTACTTCAAACTGAGCTTCCCAGTATACTTGCATTTTGCAGCTGGACTTATCACCCCATCTGGGCAAGGACTGAGACATTAAGCCTGTCAATTCAAAAGGTGACAAGAGACAAAAACCTATCTAAAAATGCTTTGACTTTCCAGCTCTGTAGCTTTGTAAGATATGTATATCTAGGTTACTCTGTGTGAATGTCAAGTGTGTGTGTAATTGCACTAATACCCATTTATAAAGTGCAGAACCCAAGCTGAATTATTTTGAAGCACTTAGTAAAAGTGTTTATTACTACCCAATGGAACCCAGTTTATCAACCTTAGAATGAAAAAGATGGAGTTCAAACCTGCACGAATGTTGTGAATATATGTATCATTGTACCCATAATTCACACGTGACCTTTGGCTGCCGGATGCTACCTGCAGAAAACTGGAAGAAACCCCATTAGATTCTTCACTTGGTGCATCAGAAATCACAAGGACACCTTCTCACAGTCTCCCTGCAAAAAGATTACAAATAGGACACCATGTTCTGACTGAGGCAAAGAGGGGTACTTTCTTTCATCTAGGGAGCTGCTACTTCAAGGCCATTCTGGCCCAAAGGTCAAGCTCCTGTGGGCGGGGCCATGTGAGCGAACGGGGCTTTCCTTTGGCAAACATAAGTGAGAAGCTCTATTCCCCTCTCATGATGGCAGGCCTTTCCGTTGTTAATTCTTAGTAGGAAACAGAATAACTGAAAAGAACAACATTAGCTCTTTTCATGATATTTACGTTTTCATATTCTCTAGAGCCACCATAAATGTGATATTTGCTACTCAGTGGAGTGCAGCGGCCAGGGCAGCTGACTTCGACGCTCAGGGTTCACGGTTCGATCCCCTGCACCGGCGGCAGCTCAGCCCCATGTGACTGTGGGTAATAGCTCACTTAATTTCCACAACGGCCCCCAGCGCCTTGAGACCCTTAAGGGTGAGTAGTTTGCGCTTTACAAATACGGATTTACATTTATATATGTCCAGCCCTGGTTTGGCTGAAAGCCTTCCATAGCTCGTCTAGGTGTCTTGTGTGTGTGCTGGCTCTATGGAAATGGTGATGGGAGCCTAGAAACATATACCTGCTGTGTGTGGCAGCTGTTGCCTACTCCTGGGGTGGACCTTTCTAGGTAAGTTGGAAAGGTTGATGTGGTACCTGTCTGACTGCCCCCCTCCTGTATGACTTACCTATCCAAATCTACTGGAAGTGACCAAGATTGACTTGGCAACTCAGCACAGGTTCAAACTTATGCCATGATGGTTAGAAGCAGCTCTTGCAGGTGGTGCATATTGAACTATGCTGTTTTACCCTGATTCTAAGGTGTGTCCTGTGACTTACACAAGACCAATGTAACAAACTGATTAAGCAATGTTCTACGAAACAGAAAGTAAACAAGTCACCTACATGTCACAAGCAATGCTCTGCAGCAGACACATTAATGCTCTAGGCTTATTTGCAATGATTCAACCCCATGACCAGAGATTGCAAACAGACTTCTTCAGCAAGTGCATTATTATAGGTTTGTCTCACCAGTATTCCACCCAGAGCCTTGATGGACACACATATATATCTGCAGTACAAAATGCATTCCCTTTGTATCCAATAACATAGGGCAGAACAACTTTCCCAACGTTTTTGCTTGTTGCCAATTGCTTTGGGAGGAGAGTTTATAAATTAAAAATGATACAAAAGCACTTGCAGCCCATATATTGACTTTTATTGACTATGTTGCTCCTCGTGGTGCTGTATTTCATCAGGACCATGAACTCCCTATGACTCTACCCTGTTTCTACCCTTATCCATCACCATTTTATGGGTTCCCAGAATATTTTTTTCACAATTTCTACACGACACAATATAGCTCTATGTTAATATCATTTCACTTGCAATTGAGGTTGCGGGAACCATTTTCGAAGCCCTTTCAATGACCTGCATCATTTTCTTCAAAGTAGGGTCGAATATGTGCTATTGGGTCATTTGCTTCGCCAGTCATCTTGCTCAAATATGGGGGAGCACCAGACTTCCCAGCGGTCCCTGCCTTCTTAAAGGACCCATCCAGGGAACTTTGTCACAATAGATCCCAAAACCCCAGCTGACATCAGACACATTTTTAGAATGCTTATTGTTGCTGATAATTAAAGAGAACTGTCTTTTTTTTTAGGTCTGGAGCTAGCCAAGACATTTTGATTTTATCAGTGTTGTCTTTATATTGGATGGCCCTTTTAATGTCTGCAGAGTATCAGTTCTCAAACCAATTGGTGCAGAGCAGAAGTACCTGGATGACATTCTTTCGCATTGGGCACCTAGTTTTTTCTACATGGTTGTAATGGCAAGCCCCAGTCATAGCAACATAGATGTTAAATACGGTCAAGTGTTGGATGACGGCTAGCAGACTGCAACTGAACCTGGGCAAGACAGAGGCTAGATGTTCAGAACCAGTTCTTAATTTAGGCCGGTGGTTTCTGGTGCTCGGCACCGGAACTTTATTTTCAGCACCGGCTCTAGTGACAATCCACCACATGGCGGCACGGTCCGTTTAATTTTGAGATGAACATAACAACTGTATTTATTAAGCCAAATCCTATTGAAAATAAATAATACCTGCCTCTCATGCCATTATTATAGCTTTGTGTGGCATGAAATAGTCTAGATTGTCACACTTGTAGACATATAATGGTTAGGTGTTATTTTGGTACTGTCATTGGCAGCCTGGCAGGGGCAATGCTTGATGCAGGCTGCAATGGCCTCCTGAGAAGGGCCCTGACACTTTATGTTTTACTAATTAAGCACTGTTCAGATCTAAGCAGTTCTCCAGCGGAAGGCAAGACTTTTGCATTAAAAGACAAAAGCAATAAGTTGAGATGGGGGCTTTGGATAAAAATCTTTCTTCCACCCCCTCTCAAAAATATTTTAATTGGCTGCAAAGGTTCAGAACTATCCCGTCTTTCATCCAGCAAGGAAATCAGCAGCGTTATTCTGGATATTCAAGCTAATGCACAAATATACTATTAAACTTGCGAATTTGCAGGGTTCTCAAAGGCAACAGGCCCACAGTGAAGGAAATAAAAGTTCCATCAAGTCGGAGCAATGAATTAATTGCAGGATTGCAGCCAGGCTGGAATGGTGGCTAAGGTAAGTTAAGCACTTACCAATGATTTCTGCTGAGCTCTGGAAATCAAAGTCCTTTCATTGTTCCAAGCTTGAAAAATTGAGGGCCATTATATTGGTAATAGTAACAGCATCACTTTAGCCACTGTTACCAAACCCGTAACAAATTGTTACATTGATCTTAGCGAATGCATCTAAGGAAAATATGCTGAGCAACAAAAAAAAAACATTTAGTTTTTTGACAAATTCCAAGTTTGGTGCCACTCACATTATAGCCCCTAACAGCAGGATGGAAGATTTTCTAAGCATAAATAGTAGACTAATGGACTGAAACTCGAGCACAAGCCCTCACTGGCATCATTCTCAGTGGCCTGTGGAAAGTGGAGGATGATCCAGTGAGGCTGGTTAGGCTTCACTATGCAACACTCTCAAAATACCCCAAAAGGGTCCTTTGGATTCACACTAATACTTTCCTTGCTCTGTCCTGGTAATGTGGCACAGAACAGTCAGGCTTTACTAGAGGAACATGTATTAAACATTTCAGAGTACCGACATGGACAATAAGTAAATTACATGACTCGAAAGAAATCTAACACCAATTTATAAAAATAAAGCAGGTTTTTTTTTATAAATTGAGACACCAAAACAAAGACAATCAGATGAGGATAACCGAGTTATGGATTTTCACCAAAAGATAAATCAGTACATTTTACTCTTACAAAACTTTAACGCTGTGGTCAATGGGGAAAAACACTAGTGAGACTCGGTCATTAGCAGGTCGAGTTCAGTGGAACCCACTGAGGGTGAAGTTGATGCGGGTTTAAAATCCACAGTTTACAGTCAGTTCAATTTTACCTGGCTTGTAGGGCCCGGATGCAGAGTTCTCTTTGCTGTCCCTGGTGCTGAAGCAGGAGCTGTGGGTTTGCTGGTTTCACTGCTTAAATGGTGCTGGTGAGGAAACGGATGTAAAAGCTCGACAACGGAGCTGCTGGGGCAATGGGTAGAAGGTGTTGCGGGGTTTCCTCGCGGCACAGTGTCAAACAAAGGTGGTACCCGGACTAGCCACCAACAAGCCCTGGCAGCGGCAAGCTCAGCCTTGGGTTACGTTGACATCCTGAATTGCGGGAGAGAACGGTAACTGCCTGAACTTGTTGGAGATCCGGACTACATTTCCCACATGGCACTAGACCAGTTGCTATTTGGCAATCCCTCAACAGACCCGATGGCCAGTGATTCTTTGGTTCCAGGAACGTGCTTTACCTGCAGGCTGCAGGGTACTAGTACCTCTAGTCGAAGGGAGTTCTGATGTTGCCTTTGGCTCTCAGAGAGTCTCCTCTTTCCTTTGGAACCAGTCTCTAGTCCAGGACGAGTCACATACATGCAGTTTCAAGGTGGTTGTCACATGTGCAAGTTATCCCACCTTTGCTTTGTGCAGTTCCTGAAGTCGTAGACTTGGATCTTTTCTTTGTCCTTGGTCGCAAGTCGATCAGATCTGAGGTTTTGATGCAAGAGAAGCCCCTTCAATACTAGATTTAGGGGTGTACGACCTAGTAGCCAATGGGCTACTAGCCCCAGTGGCTAATCCGCCCCTGAGGTGACACCTTTTCTACCCAGAAGCCTCTAGTCTGCCACTTTAATAAAAAGTCAGAACGCTTTTTCGGGTGTACAACCAGAAGTTATGTTATGTTATGAGTTTATAGAGCGCCTGGTTACACCTACTGGTGTGTCCCTGCGCTATTTAGTTGTGCCCGACAACTCCGGGAATCAGTGATCTTCCAATCATGGATAATCCTTGTCTATTGTGTGAAGAGCCATGTTTTTAGTTTTTTGCGAAAATCACTCTCTGATGCTCCTCCCTGAGGGACACGGGTAAAGCGTTCCAGCTGTTTTCTGCCAGGTAGCTGAAAGATCGCGCTCCCATGAGTGCTTTTTTGATCCTTGGGACTTTAACCAGATTTGTCCCTGTGGATCTCAGATGGCGTTCGGTCCTATACCGGGACAGTAGATTCTGCAGGTATGTGGGGCCATTACCCTGCAGAATACAGTGACTGACACATAGTGCCTTAAACGTGATGCGTTTCTGAACGGGCAACCAATGCAATATCTTCAGTGCGTTCTTGGAAGACGCCCGTCTTGGCAAGTTCCACGCCAAGCGAGCTGCTGCATTCTAGACTGATTGTAGCTTTTGCAGTCCCTTTTTGGTTGTACCCAGGAGCATCACATTCCCGTAATGTAGTCTCGCTGTGGCCAGAGCATGGATCAGGGTTTTCCTAGCAGACATAGGTAGAATGTCCAGGGTTTTTCTGAGTATTTTTAGGATTCCGAAACATCTTCCTGTCAGTCTTTTGATCTGGGTCTCAAAAGACAGTTTGGAGTCTATCCATACTCCCAGATTTTTTACCTTAGTCTTCGGGGTCGAGACTGGTCCTAGAATTGTTGGCCACCAGGCCGAAGACCAGCTGGATGAAGTGTTCCCTATTATTAGTATTTCTGTCCTATTGCCCTTTAAACTTAGGCAATTGTCTGTCATCCACCCTGCCAGATCTTTCATGCAGTCTGCAAAGCTGGTGGCTGCTTGTGCCAAGTTTGGGGGCCAGGGTGACCACTAGCTGTGTGTCATCTGCGTATGACACAATTGTAACACCATGTTTTTCTACAATCCCTGCCAATGGGGCAGCGTATAAATTAAAAGAGTTGGGCTCAAAATTGAGCCCTGCGGCACCCCCTGTGCTAGAGAAATGGGTTTGGAAATCTACGCAGATTGTGACACTTGGAAGCAGCGGTCCTGCAAATGGGATACTATCCAGTCCAAGGCAGCCCCATCCACACCCCCTCTTCTGAGTCTGTGCACTAGCAGCCTATGTGACACCGTATCAAAAGCTGCGCTGAGGACTAATAGGACCAGCGCAGTCATCAGCCCTTCATCCACTCTCTTCCGTACTGACTCAGTAGCATAGAGCAGTGCCATCACCGTTGAGTAAGTTGGTCTGAAGCCTGATTGAGTGGGATGTAGCAAGTTGTTTTTCTTTATATGTGCCCCCAGCTGTCTATTGCCGACTTTTTTCACCATTTTCGAATAATAGGGAAGCAATGAGACCGGGCGCAGATTTTTTAATAGGCTCCCATCAGCTGTCGTATTTCTTTTCTTTTTTTCAATGGGGGACAATTGCTCGCTTCCACATATCAGGTAGCCGCCCTTCCTGGAAGGAGGTTTCCAACAGTTTTTGAATATAGGGAAGTATGACCTCTAGTCCTGTACAAATCACTTTAGGTGTAGCTGTGTCTTTTGGGGAGCCTGATCTTATACTTTGTGCTACCTCTTTCTACCCTTCTAAGGAAGGACAAGAAAACTGAGATACTGTTTTCACCCCATTCCTGTGTTTGTAAGCTTTGATTTGTGCAGCCATTTCAAGCATCCTTGGGCGTTTCTAGCCTTCTGGGTGTGTACGCATCCTGACTATCTAATTTTTCTTTCTGCCCGGGACTCTCCCTCTGGGAGGAAGCCTGATTGCATATTGGAGGCAGTAGGTGCTTTGAAGCTCACTGCCTTGATGTGCCACTTCACTTACCATCCGGTGAGGGAGGGAGGTGACACCTCCCACCCAGACAGACCTTTGTTTCTGCCTCCTGAGAGAGTACATTCCGCTTTCATACCTCTTGTCAGGGGGTCAGATACCTTTCTTGGCGGCAGCAGCTGTACGCTGGGGCAGCCAGGTGGGCAACCTCTAAGGTACCGCATGGGTGCATGTGGCATTAAATCTGATCTTTGGAAACATCCAAGTTTGATGAGACAAGTTGTATGATACCAAACATGATATATTTCAGTGGGACCATAATGGAACTGGCAACCTCGGGCACCCTGAAGTCAGCCTATGGGCCCTGAACACTTATACTAGCCCCTAATGGAAGGGGGCTACTATAGAGACATATAAGCTTGGACTTGCATGTCCAGACCTTTAATATAATGTACCATGCCTCCTGGGCTTAGGAGACCTAACTTAGGGATGACTGAAATATTTTAAAAATAGTGCGTTGACCTTGCCACTCAGGGTGTGGGCAAAGTCGAGTTGGAACAGTTTGCACCGCTTCTGCAGTTAGTTTCCAATGGCAGACCTTCTATTATCTGTTTACTTGGGCCACTCAGGGTGGCACAATCAGTGCCTCAGGTCCTGGTGACCCTTTAACTCCCATGCCCTGGGTACCACTGGCACCACTTACAGGGGGTTAAAGTTCTTGCCAATTGGGGTTACCTATTCACATACATCATTTTTAGGGAAAGAGCACTGGCACTGGGGCCTAGTTAGCAGGTCCCAGAGCAGGTGCAGAATCATAACCATCAACATTGGAGAAAAAGTGTGGAGTTGACCTTACAAAAAGGGCACTTTCCTACCAAAACTATGAATGAATATCTTTATTTGCAGGGATGAACAAATAGTTTTTAATTTTATTCTGACCGACGGTTAGATTTCTCAAAGCCATGAGCTACAATTTGGAGTAGAATGCAAAGTTTGAGTCCAATCTTAAACTAATTTATACTCCTAATTTGACTTAGTACTTGTTGCCACTGGTGAGCTGTTTAATACCACTGCAGAACAACTCGCAGATGGGCTGAAGTGAAACTCTTACAAATTTTCTCACAGGACACAGTGTTTAATATACTACAGTGGCGACCCACAATGTTACCCTATCAGCCAGTGGGAGCATAGGTCGTTTCTGATCTGAACGATTGAAAAATACAGAAATATAATTCATTTGCTGAGGCTAAACTAGCTGAGATTTGCAGACACGGAAGGAACTCCAGCAGGGAATATGCAGAGGGAATTTGTATGTCAGGGCGGTTCGCCCTCTTTTGAATCATGGGCTGTTTCTTATTCCTCTGCTCGTTTTACTATAGCCTCTGGCGCTGGTCACGTTCAAAGGCTTGTTGAATTTTAGACTTTAGATCATGTTTGATCACCGCATTGACAGGTATTGAGCCCACAGTCCTTTTTCCTGTCCCCGAGTTTGAAATGTAGGTTTTTTAGGAAAGAAAAGTATGACATTTTAAGAGGTAATAAGGATAATCTACTGCCGACTTATGGCACCGCTGCAGGCTGTTTTATTTTCCTCAAAGAATATGAACCATGCAGTCTCTGTAACTATGTATTGAATGAAAAGCTAAAGCAGCCAGCGTGGAAAATAATAAAGCAGCCTTTTTTTCATAGCTACTACCCATCAAAAGGCGATTGATAAATCAAGGACACTGCGCAAAATAACATGAATTACAAACAAACCTTTATTTGCAGTTTTGTCTATGCATTCTTTATATTTATTGAACTGCACCTGAAACCACAATGTGTTTTCCTCTTGCTCCACAGACTTGTGAGTACCTGTGTGTTTCTTATGGATCAGTGAGCAGTCTGACTGTCCATACACAGCCCAGATCTGGCGTTGAAGTCAGAGTAATTTACTGTTTCACTTTTGAAGTTGGTAGTAAAATGATTTCTTAGAGTAAAACACGGAATTCTCGTCCCTGGTAAGCTTATTAAAAAAAAAGTAAAAAATAAGCATATTTTTCGGTTTTTTTTAAAGTCATGGGCATTTTATTTTTTGTACCAGTGTTTTTTTAAGTTGGTTATTTACCCAAATAAAACAGCCTAATTGCAGGTGTCTGCCTACAGACAACATTAGCTGACAGTTGTCAAAGACCTGTTGTCTACAATTCACTATACACAGAGAGAGCTTTGAGTCATCCTCCTGCTAATGACTGGATGGGTTTGTTGTGTCTATCTCAGTTCCCAGCTTCTTATTCGATGGCTTGCCTTTCTATATTGTTTTGCCCTTCCCTTAGAGCAGTGGTTCCCAGACGTTTGACTCTTGTGGACCCCCCCTGATTCACCACTGGAAGCCAGGGACCCCCACGCACTTTGTAGGATTTAAAATTCAAACATTAAAACAGTAATTTGAAAAAAATAAACACACAAGTGCACACAAAACAAATACTCGGATTAGTAAGTATTTTAGGGGCATATTTACAAGCCCCTATCACCATGAGAACGTCACTTTTTGTGACGTTCCCATGGCGGCAGGGACTTCGCTTTATTTACAAGGTAGCGTTAAGCCACTTAACAAGGCTTAACGCTGGCTTGTAAATAGGACCCCCTTCGACCCAATGTTTAGCGTAAAAGGGGTGGCAGTGGGTGTTGTGGTGGGCGTTCCACCGTAACATCCATTGATTTTGACACTGCCCCCTAATAACAAGGGCAGCGTAAGTGGGAAGCAGCGCCAAAATTAAGACCAGGGAAAACCTGGTCTCAACTTGGCGTAACAAGGAGAAATGCTTTAATTCTCCTCGTTTTTGCGAAACCCCTTCGATTGTTTATGTTCAGGAAGATGACTTTTCCTGCACATAAACAATCTTTTAAAAAATGACATTTTGTAACTTCCATGTGTGCTGCATTCAGCACATATAGAAGTGACAAACCAGATTTTTAAAATTGTTTATGTGCAGGAAGGGGGACCTTACTGTACATAAACAATCTTCTCCTGCGCGCAGACACCCTTGCACTATGGTGGAAGGGTACCTGCGTTGGCGCCACAAAGTTAAGTTTAGCGTGAGCGTAGGGGAAACATAGGGCTGCATCATATTCTTGTAAATATAGGTGCAGCCCTGCGTTTCTGAAGTGGTGGAGCTTGTCGTTAAGCCAAGGAGGCTAACGACTCTCTCTGCCACTTCTGTTGTATTTTATATTGAAAGAATTTGGAAACAATGAAGAAAATTGATGGGAAGGTTGTTGCTGCATCTCCAGGACTAACTTGTAAATGGTTGGTTTTATTTTGCAGTACGAGGCTCCTGCTACTGCCAGGGCCAGACTGGAAACCCAAAGCAGCCCTGGCAAATGTTTTCAGACCAGTCCCCATAGGGTGCACACCAAGTGCAGTGAGTGAGCCTGACCACTACACTACAAAGGGGGCTTTGGGATGCTCCCCCCCAAAAAACTTTTAGGAAACAATGGTGCTGTCTACCACACAGTTATCATTACATATTGAATTGTATTAGCTTTTAAAGAATAGTAAATTAAGTCCTTACTATGCACCAGAATACGACAATCTTTTTTGGGGTTCTTCAATGATTCCCCCACTATCACCCTCCAACAGTGCCTCCCATCTCTCCATAGCCCCTCTGTCACATGTATTACACTTTTTATAGCATTTCTGATACTATTGTATGAGAGAGCACTTTACATCACACACATATAGAGACTGTGAATCATACATGTAAATCAGTGTATAGTCAAGTCAAGTCAAGTCAAAGAATTTATATAGCGCACTACATACCCAGAGGGTCTCAAGGCGCTTAGGGAGGGGAGGAGGATTACTTGTCAAATATCCACGTTTTAAGTTGCTTTCTGAATGCTAGGTGGTTCTGGGTAAGGCAAAGGTAAGTGGGGAGTGAGTTCCATGTTTTAGCAGCCAGGTATGAGAAGGATCTGCCTCCCATGGTGGTCTTGTTGATGCGAGGTACAGTGGCGAGGGCTTGGCTGGAAGAACGTAGTTGGCGGGAGGGGGTGTAGAAGGACAGTCGTGAGTTGAGGCATTCTGGTCCGATGTCGTGGAGTGATTTGTGTGCGTGGGTTAGCAGTCGGAAAGTGATCCTCTTATTGACGGGTAGCCAGTGGAGGTCTTTCAGGTGGCCAGAGATGTGTTCGTTGCGCGGGATGTCTAATATGATCCTGGCTGAGGCGTTTTGGATTCGTTGGAGTTTCTTCTGGAGTTTAGCGGTAGTACCTGCGTAGAGGGTGTTTCCGTAGTCCAGTTGGCTCGTGACCAGAGCATGGGTGACTGTTTTTCTGGTTTTGGTGGGGATCCAGCGAAATGTTTTTTTGAGCATGCGGAGAATGTTGAAGCAGGATGAGGATACGGCGCTGACTTGTCTGTTCATTGAGAGTGAAGAATCCAGGATAACGCCTAGGTTCCGTGCGTGGTCTGTCGGGATGGGTGCTTTTCCAAGGGCTTCCGGCCACCAAGAGTCGTCCCATGCAGAGGGGGATGTACCTAAGATGAGGACTTCTGTTTTATCTGAGTTCAGTTTCAGACGGCTGTGTTTCATCCATTCGGCAACTTCTTTCATTCCTTCGTGTAGGTTAGTTTTGGCGGTGCTGGGGTCATTGGTGAGAGAAAGGATCAGTTGAGTGTCATCCGCATAAGAGATGATGTTGAGGTTGTGTTGGCGGGCGATGGCCGTGAGGGGGCTCATGTATACGTTAAAGAGGGTGGGACTGAGTGAGGATCCTTGTGGTACGCCACAGATGACTTCAGTGGCCTCGGACTTGAATGGTGGGAGGCGGACTCTCTGGGTTCTTCCGGTGAGGAACGAGGTGATCCATTCAAGTGCTTTTCCTTGTATTCCGATGTTTCTGAGGCGCTGTAGAAGGGTGCTATGACAGACTGTGTCAAAGGCTGCGGAGAGGTCGAGGAAGATGAGGGCGACTGTGTCTCCGTTGTCCAGTAGAGTTCGAATGTCGTCTGTTGCTGCGATGAGGGCGGTCTCAGTGCTGTGTTTTGCTCGGAAGCCAGATTGTGAGGAGTCGAGGGATTTGTTGGCTTCGAGGAAAGCGGCGAGCTGGTTGTTGACAGCTTTCTCGATAACTTTGGCCGGGAATGGAAGGAGCGAAATGGGGCGGTAATTTTTGAGTTCGGTGGGGTCCGCTGTGGGTTTTTTCAGAAGGGCGGTGAGTTCAGCGTGTTTCCAGCTTTCCGGGAAGGTGGCGGAGTTGAAGGAGCAGTTGATGACGTCTCGGAGGTGCGGTGCTATGACTATGCTATGAAGATGTGGTGAGGACATGGGTCTGTGGGGGATCCTGAGTGGATGGAGTTCATCAGGCGGATGGTGTCCTCAGTGGAGATTGGGTTCCAGTCGTTAAGGGTGTTCAAGGGGGGAGAATGTTCATCATATGGTTGGGTGGGTTGGTCTCCGGGTTGGTTGTCGAAGCTGTTGTGGATGTCTGCAATTTTGTTGTGGAAGAATGAGGCTAGGGAGTCGCAGAGGGCTTGAGAGGGGGTGATGTCGTTGGAGTTGGCCGAGGGATTGGTAAATTCCTTGACGATGTTGAAAAGTTCCTTGCTGTTGTGGGCGTTGTTGTCAAGTCGATCCTTGAATGCTGTTTTCTTGGCCTTTCGGATTAGTTGGTGGTGTGTGCGGGTGGCGTTTTTGAAGGCGTCCTTGGTGCTAGTGGTTGGGTCTTTTTTCCAGGCCTTTTCAAGGGAGCGGCAGAGTTTCTTGGACTTCTTAAGATCATCGTTGAACCATGAGGCCTTCTTGCTGCCAGGTTTGCTTTGACGTTTTTTCAGTGGTGCTAAGGTGTCGGCGGTGTTGGATAACCATAGGGTGAAGTTGGCGGCGGCTTGGTCTGGGTTAGAAGAGTGGGCTGGGGTGTTTAGAAGGAGCGATGAGGAGATCTGGTCGATGGTGATTTTGTTCCAGTTTCTTTGCAGAGTTGGTTGGAGGTGGATGATGGGTTTTGGCTTGTTGTAGGTGAAGTGAACGCAGCTGTGGTCAGTCCAGAGGAGATCCGTAGTGTGGCTGAAGGAGACATGATTGCTGGAGGTGAAGATGGGGTCGAGTGTGTGACCTGCGATGTGGGTGGGGGAAGTGACCAGTTGTTTAAGTCCGAGGTTGGCGAGGTTGTCCAAGAGGGTGGTGGTGTTGCGGTCGTTGATCTTTTCAAGGTGAAAGTTGAGGTCTCCCAGAAGGATGTAGTCTTTGGAGGGGAGCGCGTGTGGAGTGATGAAGTCCGTGATGTCTTCACTGAATTTTGCGCGGGGTCCTGGTGGTCTGTAGAGGAGGGTGCCTCTGAGTGTGGTCTTGGGGTCGATGTGGATCTGGAAGTGAAGGTGTTCGGAGTTGGTGAGGTTGGCGTCAGAGCTGGTAGAGATGCGGAATGATTTTTTATGGACGATAGCGATTCCTCCTCCTGTGTGGCCGGTACGGTCCTTGCGTGTGATCTTATAATCTTCAGGGATGGCAATGGTGATGTCTGGGGCGGAGGAAGCGTTCATCCATGTTTCTGTTAGGAAGGCGACGTCTGGAGAGATGGTGTCTAGTAGATTCCATAGGTCAATGGCGTGCCTGTGGACCGATCGGGTGTTGAGCAAGATGCATTGTAGGTGATTGGGGTCGGGAGTCTGTGGTGTGGTCGTAGCTGAGATGTAATCGGTGCCGATGAATTTGCAGGAGTAGCATGAGAAAGGTCCATGGGTGTGTCCAGGAGCGGCTTGGACGCAGTTGGGGGCGCGGCCGGGGTTAAGGGCTAGGAGGGTGGTGGCATCGTAGGTGATGCGGGAGGGCAGCGCAGCGCGAGGGGCAGGGGGTCTGGTGCTGGGCGCGGTCCAGGCGCGGACGGGCGTAGACGGGCTTACCTTTGGCGCACCTTCGGCGCGGATTGGGCGCGGTCGCTGCGCGTAAACGCTGCTCGCGGGAACTACTGTCATATATGGAGAGTGGAGGGGGAGGGGCGAGGGCGGCTCAGCTGGGAGGCGGGGCGGGCTCACGAGGACGACAACAACAAACAAAATGGAGGCGGAGGGGGGAGCACAGCGGAGCGCTAGGGGCAAACGCGCTAACCGAGTGATAAGACCAGATTTAAATAATTAAGGTGCACAACAAGCAAAGCGGCAACAAGGCAGACAGTAGGCAGTAGTAATTGGCAATTTTAGCTCGCAGCAGCACAACGATACCAGCTAGGGGCAAACGCGCAAACCGACTGAAAAGAGCAGAATTAAATAATAACAGTGCGCGGCAGCAAGGCAGACAGTAGGCAGTAGTCGTTTGCAATTTTAGATCGCAGCAGCACAACGATACCAAGAGTCTTCAAGGGACACTGGGAGCGACCACCACTCAGCCCGAGGGAGAGGAGCGAGTCACACAAGAAGACAGGAGAAAATGTCACACAAGGCAAAGGGGACTACAAGGTGTAGAATTCACGTCATTCATACTGGTATGTATTTGTAAATAGTGCTTGGTCTAGAAAAGCAAAAACTCAGGATTCAGAACATAACACAGTGGTTAGCACTGACTTTAACAATAACAACATATTTCAACCCAAATAAACCTTTTTAGAAAGACTGGTAAAACATGTCACTAACTTGAACCTTGCAGTTTGCAAGCAGCTTTTTGACAGTTTATAGGTCACTGTGATAGATTACGATTGTCACTTATGAACTACACAGTACCAAAATAATCTGTTTTTTAAAATGCATTATACATGTTCTTTGCAGTAGGCATGTTAACCCTCTGTGCTACATTAGATAATTCAAATCTGCCACTGGACAAAACTCTCATCTCTCCCCAGCAGGTACATTAATCACTGGTGTTATCTTGACACTTTTATTGTTGTTTGAAAACTGCCAATGAGACAAGATACTTTCAAGTGCTTTTAAAACTGCTGTCTCTGGACCCCCTGGGAATGTGTCAAGGACCCCTGGGGGTCCGCGGACCACAGTTTGGGAAACACTGCCTTAGAGCATAGCTTGTTTACCACAATTTGTATTTGCGGACTTGTATAGTTCCACTGCTGACATGAGGGGACTATGGGGCAGATGTATCAAGATACCATTTTGCACTTCTCAAATAGCGATTGTTAAGGAATCGCTATTTGAGAAGTGCAAAATGGTATGTATGTAGAATTTCGCTATTTATTAGCGAATCCTTAGAATTCCTTAATTGCGATTAGCAAATTGCTAATCGCAATTAAGGAATAATTTCCCATTCATTTCTATGGGCCAGGAGGCCCATAGGAATGAATGTAAAATTATATTCAATTTGCGATTAGCAATTAGCTAATCGCAAATTGAGAATAATTTCAAGGGTGCCAGGGTGTCTAAAGGACACCCTGCTGCACCCCTGAATTTGATATGTGTACGCATATGGCGCACATACATGCCCTAAGGGCATGTATGAGCGTCATATGGCACCTTTAGAATTTAAAAAAAGTGCTTTTTTAAAAGAATTCGCAAGTTACCACCAACTACAAGTTGATGGTAATTTGCGAATTCTTAGTCAAAAATCGCAACACTGAAATGCTTAATACATTTCAAATGAGTTATCGCAATTTGCGATTCCTTAACAGCCTCGCAATATTAAGGAAACGCTAAATTTGCGATTCCTTAATATTGCGAGGCTTTTTGCTTGATACATTCCAAAACCCGTTTTTTTTGTCGCAAACGCTGCTATTTTCCGAATCGCAGCGTTTGCGACAAAAAAAACGGATGATACATCTGCCCCTATATCTTTATTTTCCGGTAGCACCCCATGATATCTATTAACTTTGCACCCCATGATATTTATTAAATTTGGGGTAGCACCCCATGATATTTATTATTATTTTTTTTGTTCACTATGCGAGGGATAGGCAGCTGCCCACTACCACCAGACCATTAGATTTCTGCAATTTTTTCTATCCAGATCCAGGGCAGAAATATTCAGCTGGTCAGGAAACAGCATTGTGCTCTCCGCCTCTTTGAGGAATTACCCCACTGCCAGAGGGCATTGCGCTCCCATGTTTCCCGCCCTGACTGCTTGGACATTCCCACCCTGCGGTTACTGGCGCAAGACTTGCATCTTGTGGCCCGCCTCTGCGAGGAATTTCCTTGTTGCCAGGATAGTTTACACTGAATCTTATTTTTCACGACCCCATAATGTAAGTTGTGAATTCTCGTGACCATACCTTTGCCTCATCACCCTTTGTACTATATCTCCTGATGCACAAGCATCCCTCATTTCTTGAGAACTGTTCAGAACACCAGTGGAGTTTATCTTTCACTGTCTTGGGCAGACTTTATTTTAAGTCCTGATGATGATCCTCTAATGTTTGTGGGCCGAAACACCATCGACATACTATTTAGACCCGTTTTAATAGAATAGTTTGAATAAAAGGCGCTTCATAATGACCCCGATACACACATTGCACATTTGTGTCACCTTCGCCTAAGCACTTTTTTTTTTCTCATGTACAAAAATAACTGTTTTTAATTATTTGCTATTAAAACACTGTTTTGGCATATATTTTTCTTCTGCAATTCAAGAATCACTACCTTAGAGACCATTATTATCTTGAAATAATGACATCTACATAGGTCCCTCTGGATTTCTTGATCTCTCGGGCTATGAAACAGTTTTGTTGGCAAAAAGAATCAAATTTAACCAATGCTGCACAGCATCAGCATAAAGCAATGGCAACACTAATACGCAAAACAAAAATGTGAGACCCATTGGCTTTGCCAATGCTTGTTTTGATAGATCTTTCCATCTCGACACAGTGAACAGAAACTTTTGTAAGAACATGGTGTATTGGCTGAAGCGGATCAATGCAGGGCGTCTGGAGAGCTGGGTGTAGTGTGCACAGTGAGCTAATGAGCCAGACGGTCCTCTTTATTTTTTAAATCATTGTGCGGCGTAAAGGGGCATCTTTCAGCCTAAGTAATTATGCAGTCACCTCCACAGGATTCTTCCGGAAGTCCTCGCAATTTCTTTGTAGAGAAGTCTCCAGGGAAGAGCCTGTTCAATAAAACTTTCAAGCACAGCTTCTAGGCACCTGTGATTGATTCGGTACCAGTGCACACCTTTGATGCACACATACACTGTTTAATAGAGTGTGCTGTGTTGTTATATTCAGCATGTATGAATCATTCTATATAATAAATATATAGGCATTCTCCATATAGGGTTGATTACTTCCATATATTACATAGAGGTCCAAGGAAAAGGTCCCCCAGTAAAATCAGATCATTAGCCCTAGGTAACCTGGCTGGTGCATTGTGGGTCTTTGTGACAGTGTTCAGAAAGACTATCCAGAGGTGATTGTGCATGCCTAAATAATGGGTGTTATGCTGAGTCACGACTCCTACCCATGCTCAGCATGTGAATAACCCTGCCACCTAGTGGCTGGAATGGAAACTCCTTCAATAGCTGTGTAATATTGATTTTGTTTGTGTCCTCCTGACACCACATACACCCCTCACACTGGACACGCCTTCCCTGTTTTATGTTCATAGTAACTTCTCACGTATTAAGTCAATTCCTAGTGGGCCTACCCCTGGGTTATTAGGGCCTTCTTTCGCTGTGTTTTTATCTCCTCCTTCAGACGAGGGAACTGTTTGTGCCATTGGCCATTTGCAGCAGGGGACCCTCATAGGTTTTGCTTCTTGTGCCTCAGGAATAGTCATTCAGTGCAAGTATGAAGTCCCTCTAGAAATGTAAGGCGGGCTGGTGGCGAGGGTACAGCAATCCCAAGTGGATATTAGATTTCATCTCCAGGAAGACAAGCCAGGAGGTGCATCTCCCCCAAGGAACCTTCCGCCTCCCATATAGAAACTACACAGGCGCTTGAAGTAGGGGTGCTGCAGCACCCCCAAAATAACCACGTGGGAGTTCAAAAGGTGAACAATAAAGATGCTCTTAAATGTTGTTTTTATCTTGTAATGTTTGCTGTGTGTTCAAAGACACAGAGCAAATGTCTGGCTATGTCTTCTGACAAATTGCTGCTTATTCTTTTAACATGGAGATTGGCGTTTACTTTTCTTTGCAAAGTGAGAGGATTTTGTAAAGTGAATTATGTGACGATCTTGCTGGCATACAGGGAGTGCGAAAGCAAAGGCTTTAAGGGTCTATGTTTTATAATGTATAACAAAACTTGAAAACCTGTAAATGAACTGCAAAACTATTTCAAAATATAACAATATATCACTAGCTAGGAAAGTGCAAATTACTCATTTTGTGTAATTCTGAAGATTGATGTAAACAAATATTTTAATACGATCAAAATAAATCAAGACACCTCACTTGGTGATGCGCAAGAATATTCATTGAAACCTCACACATTATCTAACATTTGTGCTCTATACATTTTTATCAGTAAAACTGCATTTCTGCACAACTATTGTGTGCAAGATATGATGGGGCGAGCCTGAATTCCTAGATGAATAGAAAATAAACACAATTCAGCTGTTCCCTTGAAGGGAAGTGTTAAGTCTAAACTCCTTTGACATGTGAAATATGTACAACAATGATACAAAATATACAGTAACAATGCAATCATTGTATAGTCGTTATAAAAATCCGTATTTGTAAAGCGCGAACTACTCACCCTTATAGGTCTCAAGGCGCTGGGGGCTGTACTGGAAATTAAGTGAGCTATTGCCCAGAGTCACACGGTGCTGAGCTGAGCTGCTGCCAGAGCACCCCTGCATCAACTTCAGCCAGTGCTGAATATACCTTCACCTATAGCCTTTGCACATTTATCGCAAGGGTGGCGCTTCAAGAGCTGAATCCCCTGACTTGGAGACTCCATTGCATCGTTGCGTCTAGTCTATCTCCTCTCCTTGGTGGAGAGGCCGAAAGCTGCAGTCCCTCGGTGGGGCAGGTCGAGTCAATCTCCCTCCTGGGTCCAGGTCTATAGTCTTGGATGATCTGAATACCTCATGTGGGTGGCCTCTGGTGGAGGCCACCCACATGCACTCCTCTCCTGACCCCTACTCTAACCATTTTAGGCACAAGAAGAAGTGTCAAGTGCCCAATTTGTGCGCACTGGGGCACTTTAATATTACAGAACGGGCTGCAGATGCTTGTGCGTTCCCTTTCGTAATACTGACAGCCCTGGTGCATATGTTGTGCCACGCTATCTTAAAAGGGCGTTCCCTTATTTGCACGTGGGCGAGGGATTGTGTAAATGAGGGAATCACTTTGCCGTATAACTGATGTGGGCACACATGCAAACAGGCCTGTAAGTGATGCACTAATAGTGCACCACATAAAGGTGTTGCACTGTTACTGTACCTGAAAATGGAAGTCTTCTGGTGGAGGAAAAGGGGGTCCCATGAACCCCTGAAACATTTCCCTGCAGATGGGTGCAGTCACTCACTGCGCCCGCCTGCGGGGCGGGGTGGCTCTGTGCCCACTTTAAAGTGCAAGTGGGTTGCGCGCTGAATTTCACTGAATGCGCTGACCCGGAGTAAGCACAGATTTGCGGCAACCCTGTAGGTAGTGCATTCATCGTGATAGGCCACACTATTCTGGCCCGTGACAGGCGCACCTTTTGAAAAGTGAACTGTGGCACAAACATGGACAGTGCGCCCTATGTATAATAGGGGCCCAGATGTTTATTGTTACCAAACTCAATGGTGGTAACGTAATTGACCTCAGAAGGATGGAAGGCTGAGTGGGCGCACTGGGTGTCAAATCAGTGACCACGAGGCCCAATATAGATTCCTGGAGTGTATCCAGTAGTTCACCGAACCACCAGCCCTGACATTCCCAAGGGATAGACCATCCACTCACCTCAAAAAACAGATCCAAGGGTTGTAGTTTGCAACAATCCCTGCCTCTGGTAAGAACAGTTTCCACTGCTGTACTGTGTCTTAATTAAGTCTGCATTCACAAACATGAACCCCATTTATACTATAAGCTGTGCAAAAGTTCCTTCCACAAAGCAGTGATGGTCCCAAACCTCAAACAGCACAACCAAGGGTTGTGCATTAGAATCTTGTGTACTACAGGAAATAGCCATGGTGTATAGTCGTCCATACTCTCCCACAAACATGGACCTAGCATGCAACTCATCAATGAAGCACACATGGGCGCTGCTCTGAAATATTCTCTTCCCACAGGGAAGAGCCTTGACCACACCACGCTAAGCATCTTCGCGGACTCTCTCACAAGAACCGCATGTTCCTTAATATCTTTAGGAGACAAGAGAAGGGTTCTGCTATAGAACTCACCCCTGTGCAGTGAACGGCTGGGCCTACATAACTCAAAGGTACAGACAATTCATGGTGCCTGAAGCATTGCCTCCGCAGGGAAGGAGCCGACCCACACTCCCTTCCTCAGGGTAGAGTTCTACGCATGGTCATGTTGTGTCTTCTAGAACACTCCTTTCTCAAGCTTGAACCTCTCATGTTACCTTCAAGAGATCATGTAAGTTATGTGCTGGTGACCATACCCTCCCTAAGGCGACCACTCACGGTATGCCTCTGGTTTAACTCTCTCTCTTAAGCATTGGCTCTTCCGACACACCTTAAAGAGACAAGACAAGGGTTTTACTTTGCAACATCCCCTTCTACAGTGAAGGGATTGGAGTACACAACTCCAGGGTACAGACAAGGGTGTTGTTGTGACCTTCCATCCACAGGGAAGGCGCATTCCACCCTCCTCCGTGGGTTTTGCACTTGGTCACTCCCTGCACATCACACTGCCATGGTGTGTGGCTTTATTTAGCCCCTTTTCACAATCCAAGGCACATACAAATCTCCATGAGATGAGACAAGAGCAGTGGGTCCCACATCTGTAAACAGTGCCTGGTTTACGCTGTACCTTCCCAGGAATACTTCCCCCAACCCTACAGCCAATGCTACCTCTCAATGGGCTACAGTTGAGTTGAAAGGTCTTGCACCTAAGAGTTTATCACCATAAACGGTGGCCTGAACTACCAAAGGGAACACTGGATGAGTGCCTTGACTGACAGCATTAGGCCAGGGACTGCACAGTAACGGGATAAAGCGGTGGCTTCCAGTCCAAGGACTAAGATCCAGCAGTGAGGACCGCGACAAAGAGACCTCTGTTGACGATCTGCATAATCTTATTTCTGCATCAGTTTCTTTCGCTTCTTCCCTTGATCTTTTGCGGGAAAGAGACTGGAGTCTGCTCTTCCACTGAGGGATCAGCCATCTTATCTACAGATATAGCCCAGCTTCAGAAGCACTAAATGAACACAGCTACAGCTTAGCACAGTTGTCCCAGCTGAGATGGGCTAATCACTTAACTAGGCACAAAGCCACTCTCAATAGGCTTAGCAGCCCTCGGACTAAGAAGAATGTATAATCTTGGAGCGCATCTCTGGCTGTCCAAGGCGGCCGCCCAGCAGCCAGGCGGGTCTGCAGAAGGGCTTCCGAGCTCTCGATTGTAGCCAAGGCCACGGCAGACACAGGCAAGAACTTGCCAGTCTAAAATCAAGACCCCCTGGGGTCATACTCAGTTCTGGAGAATATATTTTAACCAGGAGTTGTTCCTACCTGCCCACAGGTGGCCACGCTGCACAACCCGCCTACGTGAATGCTAGACACAAGGTGATTGATCTACTGACTCACAATCTTTTTTTTACCTGCAAAACAGAAATACAGGTTCAAAAATCAATGAACGAGCCTCTACCGCATGAGGCAAGCCAGTTTAATGAACCACCATGTCCCAGAGCAGGCATAGGCTGGGTGGTCTCGCCTTTAAATTATTCTACTTGCCTTTTGATGAAGTCTTCCTCCGCATGAAATTCAAGATTTTTTCGCATTCTCCAAGTGTGGGGCTAGGATGCATTCCACTGCTACTGGTGGTTTTCAATTCAATTCAAAGAAGTCTTTATTCGATTATTACATCATAAAAGACATGCATCACAAATTACAATACAAAAAAATACACATGGTGTTTAAAAAGAATATGAAACAGTATTAAAACATCTAAGACCATATTAAATCATTATACAAAACTTCGTTTGAAGAGTTTTATAAAAGTTACAATAAATCCTAAGTTAAATAACCATAGTGACTCAGACTCTATAGATGTTTCACACAGACAAAATGAGCCTAAGTTTATAGGTTGGGACCTAGGTCAGGTTAATAAACCTTGCTCTTAAGATCCAAGCCCATCCTAAGTATTTAGCTACTCCTGTTACAATCAGAGGCGACAGATTTGTCTTTAATATTCTACTGGCATTTACAGCTGAGCGCGTTCCCAGGCTTCTGCAGACGGGGCTTAACCATTTTGCTCTAGGAGCAGCATACAGTGGGCAGACGAAAAGAAAATGGTTTATGCTTTCACCCTGACCTGGGCACCTGGGACAGTGCCCAGTCCCACCCGTGCCCCACTTTTTACTGAACTCCCTTAAAGGCAACGAACCGCATCTATATTGATGAAATAGTTTACGGTCCAGGGGCTTGGTTATAGTATCCCAGTATTTTTCAAGGCAGGGAGCATCCTTCGTAACAACAAATGAACCAGTGAGGTTACTAGCAGTCAATCCCGAATGTCTCTTTTGTAAAACCCAATCCCAATAATGTGACTTCAAGTCTTTTTTGGAAGGGAAGGTTGCAGTTACGGGATTTGACCACAGTTCTCCATACCCCATGGCACACAAAGTAGTTCTTAAATCCTTAAACCAACCAACGTTATATGAGCCTGGGAGATCTCTAACCTCAATACATGCTCTTGCATATAGTTGGAGTTCAGGCGTTGTCCAGAGGCGTCGCCAGAATGCTAATGGACGAAACCTGGCAAGGTCCTCCACAGGCTGACACCCAAGATCGTACAATAGCGGAATCCGGGGTGTTGACTGTGGAAGACCAGTAGCCACCCTAAGAAATTTATTTTGGGCAGCTTTCAAGGGATCCAGATTGCTAAAGCCCCAGAGCTCCGCCCCGTACAAGACAGAGGGTAGAACTTTTGATCCATAAATCTTGATTAGAGGCGACATGGGGCAGGTAAAGGAACTTTTGTGTTCTTTAATCAAGGCTCCACCAATCTGCGCGTGCTTTAGAGCCAAGAGATCAACCTGTTGGGACCAACTAAGGGTCTCAATGAACGTTACTCCCAGGTAGGTAAACAACTTGGTCTGTTCCAGGGATGTGCCCCCATAGCAACCCTTGCTGAAATCGGGATGTGTCCTCTTAGTACCATAAATTTTGTTTTTGACACAATCACCTCAAGCTCATGCTCGCTGCAGAACAGTTCAAACCTTAATAGGGCCTGTTGAAGACCCTGTCTGGTCTTGGAGATTAAAAGAGTATCATCAGCGAAGCGTCAGTAGGGTGGTTGGCAAAATATTTAGTAACCCCATTAATATATAAAGAAAAAAGGGTGGGGGCTAGTACACACCCTTGCCGTACACCTTTAGCAACTGGAAATCTATCCGTTACCTCCCCTAGTTTGCCCCAGCGTACTTGGGCATAGGTTTGAACATGTAGATTCACCAGGAGGCGTACAAGGGGAGCTGGCATACCCAACTCTGCTAGACAGTTCCACAACCTTTCCCTTGGGACAAGGTCAAATGCAGAACTTAAGTCCACAAAGGCTGCATAGAGAGTACCTTTACCTAGAAGGTTTTCAATACTTTTGTTGTGGACAAATGACAGGCTAGAACTAAAACCTATGTATCAGTAAGATTGTTTACCGTTTTCAACAGAAGTATCAGGAACCCAGTGAGAACAGAGCATGGGTGTTTTATGGGGTCACCAAGGGTCGTGGTTGTGACCCCAATGGTTTCTGTAGCCACCGCTCTATTCAGTAGATTCAACCTTCAGACCAGAAGTCCCTTGCGTCCCTGGTGCCCACGGGAAAGAGAGGACTTCTGTGCTACAATGCCTTCCTGTAAGGAGCAGTATGGTAATAATAGAAAATAGGGGTAATGGGGGGGTTTCAGCGATTGCCTCTATGGCACTCAGTGTGACTCCTGCCCCTGTCTTTTATATGTTTCTGAAAACTATTTACACTGCTTATGATGTGGGCTTTAAATATACTTTCAATTATTTCAGCATGATTAATGGTGATGTGACATCATTTCCTGTGATACTATAGGAGGTCAAAGGGCTTGTGATGTTCTTCGAATACTCGTAACACTAGAGTGAAATGGCTCCCTTGCAGAGGGATGATGGCTAGTTGGGAAGATAAAGGTTCACAGTGCTTTAAATGGGCGGTGCTATCGGGTCCTTAGTTCTGGCACTTCTTTAATTTGGAAGGGATGTACCAGCACTTCTCAGCGCTGCTCCAATGCTTTTAATAGGAGAGTAGGGGCACTTCTCAGCGCTGCTCCAATGCTTTTAATAGGAGAGTAGGGGCACTTCTCAGCGCTGCTCCAATGCTTTTATTAGGAGAGTACGGGCACTTCTCAGCGCTGCTCCAATGCCTTTAATAGAAGAGTACCGGCACTTCTCAGCACTGCTCCAATGCTTTTAATAGGAGAGTACAGGCACTGCTCCAATGCTTTTAATAGGAGAGTACCCGCACTTCTCAGCACTGCTCCAATGCTGTTAATGGGAGAGTACCAGCAGTTCTCAGCGCTGCTTCAATGCTTTTAATAGGAGAGTACTGGCACTTCTCAGCACTGCTCCAATGCTTTTAATAGGAGAGTACGGGCACTTCTCAGCACTGCTCCAATGCTTTTAATAGGAGAGTACCTGCACTTCATAGGAGAGTACTGGCACTTCTCAGCACTGCTCCAATGCTTTTAATAGGAGAGTACGGGCACTTCTCAGCACTGCTCCAATGCTTTTAATAGGAGAGTACGGGCACTTCTCAGCACTGCTCCAATGCTTTTAATAGGAGAGTACCTGCACTTCTCAGCACTGCTCCAATGCTGTTAATGGGAGAGTACCCGCACTTCTCAGCGCTGCTCCAATGCTTTTAATAGGAGAGTACTGGCACTTCTCAGCACTGCTCCAATGCTTTTAATTGGAGAATACCAGAACTTCTCAGCGCTGCTCCAAAGCTTTTAAAAGGAGAGTACAGGCACTTCTCAGCACTGCTCCAATGCTTTTAAAGGGAGAGTCCAGCACTTTTCGGCGCTGCTCCTTTTTTAAATTTTGTTTTTTTTGCGTGAAAAAAAAACCTGGTACATTCAATAATAAATACAGTTTACATTGCAGTATTCATAAAAATCCAATATACATAAATCTGAAACATATACAATCATACAATACATTATACAATAAATAGATTAGGGCATGACTTTCTAAAACAGTTAAAAATTAGAAAATATTTAATTATTAAGGGTAGACCTGGGCTGATATCTCCATACCGAAAATAAAAAAACACATCCGCCACCCTTCATAAGCTAGTACATACAGAAAAAGGAGATAGGGGATCTATCCCGGGAGCTTCTTACAGACGGAAGTCCCTCCACCCCTTAATAGGAGCCCAAATAGTCAATCCTAGTTCCCTCATTTTCCTACCCCTATGCATATAAAGGGAGGATTCAATATTATGGACCCCGAGGAGCCTAGCCAACCACATCTGGAAGGATGGTGCTACAGTATCCTTCCATCCTGATATCCGGAGGACCGCCACAGATATGAATACGAAGGCTTCCTCCTCCTTGTTGAGCCCCAGATTGCTATTGGTTCCTATTATCATTAGTGTAGATGATAGGTTGATCTTAACACCTAGCAGCCCCTCCCAAAATTTCTCAATTTCTCCTCGAATTCCACTTAATTTAACACAGTGATAGAACATATGCAGTAAATCAGCGGGCCCATCCATACACTGCAGGCATCTGTCATCCTCCTTTTTACACCACATAAATAATTTAGCTGGTGTAAAGTATAAGTCAAAAAGGGTCTTATAATGTTGGTCTCTCAGATTCGTGGAGCAAAAGAGTTTCCCCGCTGGTTGCAGTGCTTTATCTATATCCACATCCGGGTCCCCAAGTTTAGTTGCCCACGCGGCTTCACATTTTTCCAAATTGTCCTGAGTCCCCGATAACAGAGACCTATATATCACTTTAATCCTAGTTCCACCACCTAATAAATAATCCAATATATTAATTCTGTCCCCAAGGGTAATCTGTGGTCTGATACCCATCAGAGTCTCCTGGATCTGAAAAAACCTAAAGCCTTGATTATCCGGAATGCCACATTTCTGGTGAATATCTTCAAAACTCATCAGGCTGCCCCCCTCAAAGATATCACCTTTTCTTTTAATTCCTTGCTGCTCCCGGAGCCTCCCCATCCTATCATTACTAAATTGAGGAACATACTGGAGTTCCATAGCGGTGTATAGTAACTAATTTTGGGGATTATTATTGATTTTTGCACTAGTTTCTAAATTTCCCAAACACCATCTAAAACCTTAAACCGCATTTTCTTATAGTAGCGACTGTCTGTTTTCCAGGGCAGAAGCCCCAGAGCTTCTCTGCCCAGCCGTAGTTCGAAGATGGAGGGTGGGTTATTATTGCCAAATGGAGGGTCCGATAAATGTGAAGCCAGATCAAATAAAATCGCAATCTGGCTTAGCAAACCAGGCCAGTGATAAAATCGAATATTGGGGATTGCCAGCCCTCTCTTTTCTTGTGGAAGAGACAGATATCTCATAGTGCGCCTGATTTTACCATATTGATAGAACAAAAGAGATATAGTACCTTGTGGAGCATGGTCATTTTAAGTACATTAGCTCTCCCTATAAAAGACAGATGTAAGGCATCTATTCTTGTAAGGTCTGATGCCATTGACTTTAGGAACGGGGTAAAATTATCTTTTATAATTGTATCTGTTGAAGAGCCTATCCTGACTCCCAAATAGACCGCTGAAACAGAATACCTCACATCTCGCCTTCTGATATTATCAGTGCAAATTATCTGAGTTTTACTTTCATTCAGCAGATACCCCGTACAATGTCCAAATTCCCTGGCAATCCCTGTATTAGCTGTCAATGCCATGTCTGCTTCTGGAGTAATTATGGCCAGGTCGTCGGCATATGCCAGCAGTTTAGTCTCAAACTGATTAAAAACTACTGGCTTGATATTATTGCAGCCTAATAATATCCGTACCAGTGGATCTATGTACATGGCGAAAAGAATTGGTGAACAGGGACAGCTCTGACGTGTCCCTCCAGAAATATACATTTTTTCCGTGCTGCCTCCCATTATCTGAATTCTGGCCTTAGGATCGCAATATATGGCTTTGATAGCCCCCATTATTCTAGGTCCGAAGCCCCTTAGTTCCAATATCCCCCAAAAATACTTCCACGTTACGCGATCAAAGGCCTTTTCCACGTCCAGGAGGCCATCCGCTCCCCCGTGGCAGCTTGCACATCAAACAGTGTGACAGCCCGCCTGATGTGGTCAGTTGTCACTCAACCTGGGATAAACCCATCCTGCCACGGGGAGTCCAGACCGCCTATGACCCTTCCCAGCCGTCTAGATAGAACCATGGCGTAGATCTTAGTGTCCGTATTGATGAGGGATATTGGACGGTATGATCGGGGCTTTCCTGGGGGCTTCCCTTTCTTATGGAACACAGTAATATTTGTTTCCTTCCAGAATTCTGGAATTAGACCGAAGCATATTATACTGTTAAATAAATCCAGTAACATAGGGGCAATCTCATTCTGGATACTTTTATATACTTCAAGTGGTACACTATCCGGCCCGCAGCCTTTCCTGCTGCTAACTCCTCTAGTGCTTCCACCAATTCCCCTAGTACCAGATCATTATCCAACATTTCTTTATCCAAATTACCCAGCTGGGGGCCTATGTCTTCAAATCCCAGGCTAACAGCCTCAGGACCACACTTTTCTTTATACAATGTTTGACAGAAGTTTTTAAAAACTTTCAATATATCGGCTGGCTCCATATAATCCCGACCCCTCTTGTATTTCTGATATTATATTTCTGCTGCTTTCTTTCCTGATCCGGAGTGCTAATAGCTTGCCCGCCTGCTCTCCCATCTCATACATCTTGCCCCTATGAAGCTGATACTCATCGGCAACTTTCTGGGCTAGCCACTTATGCAGCTCTGCTTTAATAGTAAGGATCTTCTGCTGGCTCCCAGTGGCCTCGGACCCTTGCCCAATATCCTTTATATGCTGTTCTTCTGCCGCTGCTAGCTGGCAGACCAGTCTCTCATTTTCTAGCCGAGCCTCTTGTTTTAACCTAGCCAAGAAGCTGATCGTCTCGCCTCTCAAGGCTGCCTTAAATGCATCCCAAACATTATTTCTAGATGAGCTAAAGTGATTCATATCAAAATAATCTTGGGCCCATTTCCTCAGATGCTCTAAAAATCTGGGGTCAGCTAATAACTTCCTCTCAAAAGTCCACCTTGAATAATTTTCATTTAAAGTATCTAAATCGTACAGCAAAATTAATGGACTATGATCGGACAACACTTTAGGCAGTTTATTAATGCTAAATTTCTCCATTTCAGATGATAATCAGGAAATACTCCAACTTAGTATATTTCTTGAAAGGGCACAAATAATATGTGAAATCCGGATCGGTAGGTTCCTTATACCCCCAAACGTCTGCCAATCTGTGTGATCCCAATAATGAGGTCAGTGCTCGAAATACCCTGGGCTTGCGGCCTACGTAAACAACATTATCTGTAAGATCAGCAGCGATATTCAGGTCTCCGCATACTATATTGGGTCTCGGCCAGTTCAATAATTCAACTTCAAGATGTTCAAATATCTCAGGGTCATCCTGATTGGAACCATAGATCGTACATATTGTAAATCCTAGATCATGTTCAACCAGTGCCCACCTCCCACGGGAATCTGCCAGATGGCACTTAGCCCCTCCCAACGTAGATCTGGCCAGTATTGGCACCCCTCTAACTTTAGATGTTTGTGAGGAGCAGGCCAATAGCCCAAAACCACTTATTCTTAACAGATTGTTTTGCACATGGTAGATGGGTCTCCGGTAAACATAACACATCGAAATGATTTGACCTTTCAAAATACCCCATCATTTGCCTCTTCCTCCAGTTATTTAAGCCCCCAATATTAACCGTACATATCTTACATTTCTCCATTTAACCCTACTGAGGTGCCAAATTTCTTTTGAACCAGCCCATACATCTGTTTAGATATAGAAAGCCCTAAACCATCAGAAAAATAGCACCAGGTGTTTTTTTTCTTTTTTCCACTTTCCCCCTTCCTTCCCAACCCCCATCCTCCCCCCACCACCCTTATGAAGCGCTCAGACCTAGGTCTGTGCATTTGATGCATGCAGCATTAGGGGCCTGGGTCCTTCTAGGCTAATCACCCTAGCTTCCTCTTACCCCCTTAATCCTACCAAAACATAAATCTTACACAAAAAAATAAATCAAAAACCACAAACTAAAGTATATATGACTCTGAAGTTTCTTAACACCCCACCCATCCTCCTGTTAAACCGTAGAACCACCACAACCAGACTCTTTTATTCTCTTTTCAACCTCCCTTTCTTCGCCTCACAGCCATTCTTTCTTTTTCTTTTCTTTTTTTTTTATTTGTCCACCGCGTCCAGATATTCCCTGGCTTTTATCTCGGAGGTAAAGTAGCGTGTATGTCCCTCATGTATCACCTTAAGTTATGCCGGGTTAATAAGATACGTCTGGATATTCTTTTCCTGGAACGGTTTTATTAACTGTCTCAGCCTCCAGCCTCTCTCTACCGTTGAGTGGCAGAAGTCAGGGCGAATGAAAAATGAGCTCCCCCCCACTAGATATCTTTGCTTCTGGTCTGGCCTTCTCTGAGATAGCCTGCCGCTGTAGAAAATTCATTAGGAACACCAAAATTGCTTGTGGTTTATCCCCCTCTCTCGCTGGAACTCGTAGTTTAAACTGGCTGCGGTGTTCTCTTTGGAGTTCGGCAGTCCAGTTCCATTACAGCAGCTCGGGGAAGGCGGACTTAAACAGTTCAATTATGTATACCCTAGTGTCCGACCCTTGCACTCCCTCTGGCACCCCCAATATCCTAAGGTTTTTCCTCCTCTGCCTGTTCTCGAATTCCTCCAGCTTCCACTAGATGTCCTTAATCTGTGAGCTTTGAGCCTCCACTTGGGTTGATGCGCTGGCTGCTTCTGCCTCAGTCGCGACTATTCTTTCCTCGAGGTTCGTCACTCTCTCAGCTACATTAAAACATGCCTTGGAGAGCTTCCTGAAGACCCCCTTTTTTTTTTTATGGCGACCTGCGCCTTGCGACTGTCCTAACATCCTAACACGTTTCTTCCCTGTGGGAGAGGATGGCCTGATGTAGAACCTCCAGCATAGGGGGGTGGTGCCAGTTACCGGGGGTGGGGGGGGGGGGTTACCAGAAAGTGGGGTAGCGGATGAATAGTCCCATCTTAGGTCCTTTCTACCTCGACCTTGTTCATCTGACTGCGCATTAGGTTTCTTAGTTATTGTAGGGAGATCTAGATCGCTGTCCTCAAGGTCTGAATCCAAGTTACTCCCCCCTAGTGATGAGCTCCGATCGTCATCAGACTATTCAGCCCCGGATCTGATCTGTCCTTATCCCCTACTGGAAGATCCGTTCCTCACATCACATCGCCACTCCCCAGCATTGAGGCAGATTGCTGGAGCCCCCTCTCATCTGTTACTCCTTCCGAAGTAGAGGCAGTATGTACATTTTTGCTGTTAATTTCTGCGTCTAGTGTTACCCCTGTGGGGGCCAATGATACTGTGGACAGAACTACTGTGCCATCCCCCGCATTCTCTACTGGAGGGGGAATCCCCTCACGACCGGTGTCACTGTATCGGCGGGGGGGGGGGGGGGCTCTGCAGCGGATGGAGTGGAATCACTAGGATCCCTAGTGGCTGAGTTGGATTTAGTGCCTTGAGAAACTTCAATAGACCTCCCCGAGCTCACCTCCTCATTTTGTTTTCTTCTTGTATTCTTCTCCGTATTCGGAACCACTGCCGCCTCCGTCTACTGTTCCTTGCCACGCATCAACATGTTGGCTATTGAGGGGCCGGCTGGACGTTTCTACCCAGGTGCCCGGCCTCTCCCCTTCCTCGGCTGATCCGGCATGCGCGTCTGCTGCGGATCGCTCGATGCTTGGTCCGGGATACTCTGCTCCGGAACCGCTGAGCCTGCTGCAGGCTCGCCACGCAGCTTTCGTGCCGCTGCAGTTGCCTTGGAGCCCGCGGCATTCACCGCCACTTTCGGAGCCATGCCTCCGCCGCTCCATGAACACAGACTCGCCAGGTGAGACAAAAACTTGGATATGGAGTGCCTGATTATCCGAAGCCCGATTTTTGTCACAAGTGCCCAAAGTCTTGTACGGGAGTTCCGCAGCCCCAAAATACAGTGGTATGGAGGGTATTTCCAATTCCCTCAGGCAGTAAACCGTATTCTGTGAGCCTGTAGGGGTTTGTAGGGATCTTCACATCATAACCCGACCCTTAATGGCTTCGCTAGTGCTGCAATCAGCCTCTAAGCGGCCGCCATCTTGCCCCTCAGCGCTGCTCCAATGCTTTTAATATGAGAGTACTGGCACTTCTCAGGGCTGCTCCAATGCTTTTAATGGGAGAGTCCAGCACTTCTCTGCATCAAATGGGTTCTCTGTGACAAGGAGTACTTGCACTCCTATATTTCAAGCACTTGGTTCATATCATCCTGGGCAAACTACTTTATTGTCTTGTCTCAGTCATCTTGTCCGCTGGAATCTGGAAAGGTAAGAAACGGGCTGTGGAACAAGCATAGTGCCCACACCGCCATCGCTCGCTCCACTTGTACCCACTACATTCACAACCAAGAATACTCATGAGACATAATTGTGGGAAAACGGTGGTGCAGGTTTATTTGCATACAACTAGCAGATAGGTGGGTCATCTTACAGGCGATCCAAGACGGCAGCCCCTCGCTGACCCGCCTGCCTAATTAGCCAATTTGCACGGTAAGTCGATGCTCTTGACGGTGCAATACCTTTAATAGTTATCTCGTTTACTCCCGCCCCCCCTGTCGGGGCGGAGCGATGAGGCACACCCCCGGTCGGTTTAGGCCCCCCGACCGCCCGAAGGACTAACGGGGCGCCGACGTTGTTTCCTGGAACCCCCTCGGCTCCAGGTTCTTGGCTCGGGCACCCCTACTGTGCCAGGCAGAGGTATTGCTGTCCCCTTCTGCCGCAGAGGTACCCTTACTGTCCATCTGCTTCCAGATCGCCCTGTGACTCCGCCTGCAACACAAAACAGACCATTAATTGTTCACACCAACCTGCTGCTCTGCCGCTGGGTCTGGGCCAGGGCGGGAACAGCGCAGAGTAGTCCAGAGTCCAGATGCAACGCGGCGGAAAAGAGGAAGTACTGAACCGGGCTGGCCTAGATAAAGGCCCTAGGACCGCCCACCACCTTACGTGCTCGCACCTGCATTGGCCACCCCTTAAAGGGGGCGGCGCCCTGACTGTCGCGCTGATACGTTTCGTTCGCGAGGCATGTGTCACTAAGACGCTGTCTCGCGTTATCTCCCCTTCGCGTCGCGCGGCCAGCGGCATAGTGCCCACACCGCCATCGCTCGCTCCACTTGTACCCACTACATTCACAACCAAGAAGACTCATGAGACATAATTGTGGGAAAACGGTGGTGCAGGTTTATTTGCATACAACTAGCAGATAGGTGGGTCATCTTACAGGCGATCCAAGACGGCAGCCCCTCGCTGACCCGCCTGCCTAATTAGCCAATTTGCACGGTAAGTCGATGCTCTTGACGGTGCAATACCTTTAATAGTTATCTCGTTTACTCCCGCCCCCCCTGTCGGGGCGGAGCGATGAGGCACACCCCCGGTCGGTTTAGGCCCCCCGACCGCCCGAAGGACTAACGGGGCGCCGACGTTGTTTCCTGGAACCCCCTCGGCTCCAGGTTCTTGGCTCGGGCACCCCTACTGTGCCAGGCAGAGGTATTGCTGTCCCCTTCTGCCGCAGAGGTACCCTTACTGTCCATCTGCTTCCAGATCGCCCTGTACTCCGCCACAGCTCTGGAGGAGGCCCCCGTCGATGACAGAGCCCCCCACCACCTAGCCACCTTTATACCTAGCACCAAGTCCAGAAGGAAAACATCCATCCCAATCCCAGACAAGTGAACCCCATCCTTTCATAGTAGCCAACCGTCCTGACCTGTATCCGCATTCCCTCCCAGGTGTATCACGAGGATGTTGGGAGGCCCCCCCCAAGCTGACAAGCATTGGTCCAGTCTGAGCCTCAGCTGACCCCATCTCCTTCCCGAGGTGCCCATCCACACTATTTGTGTCCTTGCAAAGGCCAAATCCCACTTCCTGTATGACGCCCACTGTTCGAGTCTGGTCCCATACGAATGGCCCATCACCCCCACGCAACAGTCCACTGCAGGAAAAGAGACTGCTGGCATTTTTGTTCTATTCATAACGAACTGCACAGCAAGCGAAAATTCAAAACGTATCAACCATCCAAAAGCGGCATTACCTAACACACACCAATGGCTCCTACCCATTATATCGCCTCCTTGCCTAGCCAACTGAGAGAAAACTTTATTCCTGATCCCCTTATTTATCGTATATTACTAGGCATCAGACTATTCTCCCCCAGACAGCATTTAATGTTTGCATTTTGCTGTCTGCCCAGTTCGCTACTGCCCTGTGTGGCATCTCCATCCTTTCGATGCACCACGAGTGACGCCACCTAAGAATGACACTTTGGCTCTAAACAATGGGGATGAGGGGGACCCATTCCAGTAATTACTCCCATTTGACCCTCAATGACTCTAAGGAGACCATGGTTTGGGACAGCCCTCAAAATTAACTTGAAAGTCTTCCACTTGTGTGTGTTAGCACTTAAGCAAAACGTTCTTGGAAATAGATGGTGCAGCGCAGTGTTTGTACTATTTCTTATACCTTTTTACGCATACGCAAAAAACAGTCTAGCTGCAAAAGCAAAGACTTTCAGTTTAAACACATTAACATATTTCAAATATTACCACAGATAAATGAAATGTAATAGACTAACAGCAATGATCGAGTGTATATTTTATAGACGCACAAATAAATCAGTGTCAGAAAATGGCACCGTTCACCTTGGTGCATGTCAAACATGCAGACACCTTTGCGTCGTAACGGTTACCTAGTGGATTGTTGATATGACAAGTGAGCATTACATGAGCCCTTGCACAGCTGTTAATAGTTGCCTCCCTGGAGTCAATCTCTGCCATCTTTTCCGGATACTCCTGTGGAATAATTCTCCTAAATTGACTGTACTTGACCCAAGCCCGCAGCCCCCACTGCTAGTTTCGCGGATGACATACACAGTCCTAGCTGAATCACCCTGCCCGCTGACATTCATTTATATACTATTGTTATCTGATCTGCATCGTTATAGGGCCGCGGTCAGCTTTGGCCAATCACAACTACTGTGTAGACACAGATTTGAATCAAAGTAGTACAGAAGGTTACTGTGTCTCCTGCAAAGCAGATCATGTAACATGCAGATGAGATATTTTTATTTTAGGAAGCTAGGTAAGTTACTGCTTCGAACACAGAAAATCCTTCTAATATAGCAGTGAGCTATGATGGACATGTTACTCCTATATCTTGTAACCATCATTGTCTCATGTAACACACCTTGTACATTGATTTACAAACTTACCTTTCTGTCAATTTATAATGCTTATGTTATGTAAAGTGCTCTGACACCTTGCATTGGGATGAGTAGCGCTATAAAATAAATAAAATAGTGCTATTTAAATTGTTATTTGTGTAAACACTGTGACAAACTAACACAGCTGACATACTTACAGTGCATTCATGCACACAGTCAAAATTATGCGTCTCTTAAGTACCTGTAAAGCGATAACAAGCAGAGTGCTTTTGGTATGCAAAGCAAAAACGAGCAACTGTAGACCAGCAACTGGAGCAAGGACTGAAAAAACGCGGATAAAATACTTAACGATTCCATGTAGGAATGCATGACTTTAATTACAAACTTGCACAAAAGCGAATGTTCCTGCCGCAATCGCCTGCATGGGACGTCAGAAATAGCTAAAGCACCAAAACAGGAATTTCTAAAGAAGGAACTGCAGCACCAGAATATGAACTACGAATCCAGGACTCCTAACGCTCTGACACAGCTAGGAACACGGAATTAATGTCCAATGAGAACGGCAAGCAAACTTGATCAGGTTTTAACCAAGTCTCGTTACCTCAGCAGATTGCAAGTATATCAAATACCAAGCACCAAGAGACGAGCACAGATGCTAGCAGAGAGAAGACAGCTGCTGGGAATCATAGCGCCACTATTGTCGCGTAAATAGGAAGGCAAAAGGTACCCGAAGAGTACCAGGGAAACAAGCTGCAGTAATGTGCTCGCCTTTTCAGGCATTATACATCGCTTTCTCTTCTGGATTTTAAGCTAATTTTCTATGATCCCCTCGCTTTACTGTGCACCGAGTGGGTGTGACAGCGCTAGAGGGGCCAGGTCGCCAGAGATTTGTAATACAGGGAAATTATTTTATGTTGCTGAGTACCCTTACTTACCAAATACTGGGAGTATGCAGGTTATGCTGTGTAAGAACATGTATTCTATGTTTTGCTTTGACAGTACACCATATCTCTGATGCAATTCTCGATTTCTCAAAGCTCTTTGTAATAGTTGTCCCCGATTAAGAAACTTCTGGCCCATCCTAAATTTTCATTGAACTGCCTTTTTCTGAATAGGTATTATGGTGACCGAAGGTAATCAGTTGCTTCTCACTAAAACAGAATAATTGTAGGATGAGGGTCAATTGAAAGTAATACAATTTTAAAATGAATGAGATTTGGTATTTCACTTAGGTTTTTAAACACCATGCTGCTTTCAGACACGTATGAGTTTGTCTTGTTCAATAGACCATGCATACAGGGCGTAAAATGCGCTGCTTGCAGGTGGTAAACTATTCCCACTCCTGGCCTGGAAGACAAAATTATTGCAAAAACACTTCTTAAGGTACCCAATTTAGCCGTCCGTTTTATGTGGCTACAGTTGCATACCATACCAGAACATAGCATATCTTAATACCACATTTGGAGGGTGTCTTACAGAACTAGTGCAACCTGTCACTTTGTCCCATGGGCATAGGGAGCTATGCACTTGCGCATCTCTTACTGATTCGTTTGAACAACGTCAGACTGAAAACATCTTTGCTATGTCCCCTGCACGATGAATCCACTCAACTCCAACACATACGACAACCAGCCCAACAGCTGCACGACAAGGGCACCAAAACGCAGTGCTGGGAAAGTGATGGACACCCAGAACATGTGATAATTAGGCGTCCATTTAAAGGAGCGCTCATGACAGCGGGCAGCGGTACCTAGCTACTTAGCGCGCTACCCTGTAAATGAGGGTCCGGGGTGAATGCATTAGAATTAGGCCATGTTGCCCTTGAAACCCAGCGCATGCTGCCAAAGAACGTAAGCAGATCTTTTCCGGGCTCTCGCGGTGACAGAGCGACCGAAAAGATTCGTGATCTGTAAAGTGACATTGCATATAAAATTTGTGCAAAGCAATTACTAATACCAGAAGTATGGAATCCGTCCCCTTGGACTCAACGGGATGGAAGACATGGACTCAGCGGGATGAAAGACATGATGGGAAACTTACATTAGGTACACCCAGGGCTTGTTTAGTAACAGAAACGTAATATCACAACACAGATTTGCTATCACGCATCTCTGTATTAAAAGATTAATCAGTTGCCATGGCACATTATGGCACATTCCTATTTTATAATAAATCACAGTAAGTGCTACACTTCTCTCTCAACCAGTACGCCGCCCAACAGACAAAGGAATGACCGATAACCAGCACAAAACCGCTCCTAAGAAGGAAATTCTAAGCAGAAGTGATTTCACTGGAACTCCCGTTTCGCGCCCCCATACCCCAGCTGAGGACACGCTTTGATCGAATACTACTGAAGTAACATGAGGCCTCTTAATCCAATGAACCCACTTCGCACTCGTTGCAATACCAGAATACTCATAAGTTACAGATGGCGCACTGGGGCTACTGCCTAATTCAACAAATTATTCACTTCCCTCTTCTCAGCTCACCAGAAAGTGTCGACATGCCCTCCGCGCGCAGGACCAAGACGCCCAGTCAAAGCAGACCCAGCCTTTCATGCTTCTGAAGTCGGTAAACTGAGAACCCTTTGAATTGAATGAGTGACATCTTGGCCAGTGCTGCATTCGGCGCTCATTAAACAAACAACTATTATATAAGGATAATTAAACCTACATTTGCCGTTTGTCGAGTGGTTACTTCTGCTCTAGATCCAGTTAAAGTAGGAAGTCCTTTCTCCCAGTGCCCCCACATGGACCGGACACTGCCCGGCCCGCACCCCTTCGGTCCCCCTTGGCCACACAAACCGCAGCTCTCGCTCCTCACCTCCAGGATACCCGACGCAAAACCCGCGAGGCCGATCGGCACACGACGGACAAAGCAATTTCTACGACTTGAACCCGCATCACGCACAATCAACTCGCCCAAAGCAATCAGACTCTGCCCTAAATCGCGGGACACTCATCCTGTAGCGACGCTACCAGCAGAAACCGACATGACCGTTACCCTGTGGTCTCCAAATCCGTTTCTCCTTTCAGCACCCGCATGGCTGCCGAGGTTAATCGCATCAATGCCGGCGTCACTAAACAGAGGAAGACCTGTTCTCTAAACACGGAGCTCCTCAAGCGCCAACACAGAGGAGGGCAACTATGGCTCTCGGTAACCTAACCTTCCTCCCAGTCCCCACAGGATCTGCCTGCCGCAGCGATACACACACCCCGGCGGGCACAAGACCGACACCCAGTGCGAACCGCGAAGATACAAACGGCGTCCTTTATAAGATACAAAATGCGTCCTCTATCTTCCACAGCAGTGCAAGGCCTCCCCAGCAGCATCAAACGGACTCTTACAGTTCCCAGTTTATTCGCCTGCCAATGACGTTCATTCACATTTGGTCGCTGCCAAGCCCTGTGCTGCACAACAACTCTGCACCAAACGAATCTACAATACAAAAGGCCCATCCCCGGCTGCCGCTGCAACCCCCGCGTGGCAATCCGGGCAGACTAAGTTTCACAAATTCACCGGAAGCAAACTCCATTCCTTAAATCGCCCGAGCACTTCGTGTATTAAAACGGCGACATGCCCTCTGCGCGCAGGACAAGCACAAGCGTACATGGTCACTTCTTGCTCGCAGTTGCAAAGACCGAAAGAGACGGAACCAACCACTAACTTAAATTTATTTCTCGAGTTCAAAGAACGCGCTGTATCACGAGGGAGACTGCAGGCCGCAGGACCCGTGTGAACCCGCATGGAACACTGCCCGGCCCGCTCCCACTCGGTCCCCCCAGGCCACACAAACCGCCGCTCACGTTCCTCGCCTCCTGCCGCTCTGTGCCCTTCCAACGCGGCCCCGCAAGCTGAACGCAGAACCCCGTTTCTAGCCTGCAGTAGCAAAGACCGAAAAGAAGACGGAACCTCAACCACTAACTTCAATTTATTTTCCAAGTTCAAAAGAAAGCGCTACAGCAGGACCCGCGTGAACTCGCACGGAACAGACCCTGCCCAGCCCGCTCTCCCTCGGTCCCCCCAGGCCACACAAACCGCCGCTCGTGCTCCTCGCCTCCACCCGCTCTATGCCCCTCCAACGCAGCCCCCGCAAGCTGCACACAGAACCTGATACTTGTTGGCTTTTTGAAGTGGTGTATTTAAAGAAGAGGGTGGAAGTAAACGCCGCGCAAACGATGCAAATGCGGATGTTCAATCTGTAGAAAAGGCGCACACATCCATGCGAAATAATGCTAGGTGAACAAAGCCAAACTCGCCCCCGCTGCAGAACAAAGGCAAATGTTGTAACCGGGCAATCTGGGCTCCAAACGAACTACAGCCAATTCACCTTCAACAAACAAACAGGGGCCGGGAACCCACGGTCCTTGTGGCGACGGAGATGTGAGGCGGACGCTTCCTCATGCCTGGTCACGGTGCGCTGCACGACAACTCTGCACAGAATGAATCCCCACTACAAAGGCCCATCACCGGCCGCCGCTGCAACCCCCGCGTGGCAATCCGGGCAGACCAAGTTTCCAAAGTCACCGGAGGTACAAACCCACGCCAACAAGCACAACGGCCGCAAACAAGGCACCTCAACGAAGATCCTCATTCCGTTTTGCCCAACCCCACTTCCGAACGCTGTACCAAAACATCCATCCCTCGAATCGGAAAGGAGAAGAGGGTGGAAGTAAGCGCCGCGCAAACGAAGCCAATGCGGACATTCAATCTGTAGAAAAGGCGCACACATCTGTGGCGCCTTTCCTTTCATTTATATTTAATGGAATCTACATACTACAAAGGCCCATCACCGGCCGCCGCTGCAACCCCCGCGTGGCAATCTGGGCAGACCAAGTTTCCAAAGTCACCGGAGGTAAACATCACAAGTTTCGAAAGTCACCGGAGGTAAACATCACCTTCAACCCCAGAGATGCAATCAATTCAACATCTGCCATCTTCTCGGCTCACCAGAAAACTTCGACATGCCCTCCGCGCGCAGGACCAAGACGCCCCAGTCCTCGACTAAACGTGCCCGCCATTTAGATGCCGAACATGAAACTAGGCACCACACTCTATTCACAACTCGGGAGCCGGTTACAGACACTGCCCGACCCGCTCCCCCTCGGTCCCCCTAGGCCACACAAACCGCCGCTCTCGCTCATCACCTCCTCCCGCTCTGTGCCCCTCCAACGCAGCCCCCGCAAGCTGAACACAGAACCCCGGAAGCAGCACTCACCGCAAAACCGGACGAGGGAATACCCCGACGCAAGACCCGAGAGGCCGGCAGGCGCACGACGGACACGCCATGAACAACAGCGCAGAGTAGTCCAGAGTCCAGATGCAACGCGGCGGAAAAGAGGAAGTACTGAACCGGGCTGGCCTAGATAAAGGCCCTAGGACCGCCCACCACCTTACGTGCTCGCACCTGCATTGGCCACCCCTTAAAGGGGGCGGCGCCCTGACTGTCGCGCTGATACGTTTCGTTCGCGAGGCATGTGTCACTAAGACGCTGTCTCGCGTTATCTCCCCTTCGCGTCGCGCGGCCAGCGGCATTCCACATTATGTAACAACAAACCGGATTGGCAGGTCTGAGTCACGTGTCTGCCCGTCCATGACAATGTTCGACTGGAATGTGTCTGGGAGATGTTATGGCTCCTTCAAAAGCCATAGTTCGCTGAAGAAGGCCTTCCAGCCCTGATCTGCATCACACCTTGATCCGGCAGCCTCGGATGGGTTATTCTTAGACGTGTTAGCAATTTACAGTTTTCGCTATTGTCACACAGTTCTCAAGAAAATGTCAAAGATATGGCAAGGCGACATTTAGCAAACAAATGAAAATATATTATTTTAAAAAAAGAGATTCTCAATGTTTGCTGTAGCTTTGCTATCAAAAAGACCAATCTGTTCAATTCAATGCGGAGGATTGTCGTGATTGGTTCGTCTTGTTACAATCAAGGGATAATCTGAGAGCCCAAAATATGTTCTTCCTTTTTATTGTACTATAATTGCATTTATCTAGCACTTATTAACCTTCAAGAGGTGTGGAGGTGCTTTATGGCCGGTAGCAGGCTACTGCGTAGCCCAAAGTTAGTGGTTAATCCAATGGTTATTAATAGCTGCAGATTTATAGGTTATTCTTCTGCTCTGAGGAAAATAAATAATTTCACCCCTTTCAAGTGGCGATGTAATCTTATATTAGTAAAGGATTAGATGTAATTATTAGACTAAGTAAGTGGGAAAAGATGGGTAAGAAAATAGGGTGGTGGAGGTTAGATATCATGCGATAGCAGGGAGAGGTTAAACCGAAAGAAACCCTGTGATTTATGGGAGGGGGTGAGTAGATAGGGTGTTGTGTTGCAGGAACAGTCCCCTTAAAGGAAAGTGTATACTTTGTAATGAGGGGTAAGGTTAGTTTACTGAAGCTTAGTAGAGAGTAAGGCACGTGCAAGGATAGCCTAAACTCAGATGCACCAAGAAATACAGAGGATGGGGTGTAAGGGGAATACCAGTCAAACAGGAAGACAGGAGAGAGATTAATCCTTAGCTATGAAACTGGCTGTTTTCACACAGGGTGTAGTTTTAAATGGTTAGCTAGGATGCAATCTGAGATGGTAGAAAGAAAAGCTGAAAGATGTTTACCTGTGGGCAGGCGGCATAAGTTGTTCTGCATAGGTTTCTCGACCGGACTCCAAATGGCACCAACATGGTTTGTTCTCTTCCTCATAGATATTAAACATCACCAAAGTGGTCCCTTTAAACTTGTTTTTTTTAATCATGGCGTTTGTCTGGAAAGTGGGTTGGGATGTATGCGTGTTGAGATCTTGAGGTGCGGACAATCACTTGGGGTTGCACTGATCATACCGTTATGTGCGTGTTTGAGAAAGATGCACGGTGTTGAATTCCTAGGGAAATGTCTTGCTCTCTGGTAGTAGGGCCGCTTGTTAAGAGATTCTGCTGACCTAGCACTTCCTGGATCTTAAGGGGTTCTGGAGAATATATGACTGTTTGAAGGAAGTGAGAACACGTGGAGTCTTTTTTGGATCACAGTGGTAATAACCAGGTCTTAACCACTCTTCTGAGCACTAAGTGAATGGCACTGGCTCTAACATTTGCTAGGAAATTATTTCAATGTTTTGTTGCGCCCAGAGAAGGTACTGCCACCAATGCTTTTCTTCCTTTCAGCAGGAATTACTAAGCATTGTGCCAGTCTAGTACGTAAATTCGTGGGTCTGGAATATTTTATGATTTTTGCTTGAATTCATTTTGACCCTCTGCCATTAACCCGTTTGCTGAGGGTGTCGGCCAACTGCCATTGCGAGCACTACCTCGGTAGTGTTGCGCATGACCGTTGGCCGACGCAGCCCCGCCCGCTTAATAGAACGTTCCGCACTGGCGCGGAACGTTCGAAGCAGCAAACGGGTTAATAGCTGTGACCGATGCAGTCGTTTGAAAGAAGATTTTCTTCACAGTGGGAACTATTCTAGATTGTTCATGACCCAAAAAATGTGGGCTTGCAACTTTACATTTAGAAATAGTCTTGCAGCTGAGATTTGGATTCTTTGTAGCCCTTTTATAGTTGAAACTGGGGTGCTGCGGCATAATCTATTAGCATAGTCAGCTTCTGAGAGGATGAGAAATATTGTTGCGTGTAGCGTATGAGGAAATCCAAGATGTAGAAAGATGTGTCAAAGTATTTTCATTGCCTAGAAGGTAGACTGCGACAGCCTACCACTTGAGTATTTATAGAAAGTAAGGGGGGGTCAAGGAAAATGCAGATTTTTTTTTTTTTTACATTTGAGGCTATTATTTGGTGCAGGAGCCAATTAATCTGCCCACAAAGATATAGGGAAAGGAACAAATGACGGACGGAAGGCTGAACATTGCAATCATTCAACCCCAGTCACAAAAATTTGGGTTTAATCCAGTGTTCTTTTGCTCACCACGCCACCCCTGTTTAGACCTGGCCATACGCAAACCAGTCTTGACCCTGTGTCTCATGGGAACAGTCCAGTCCGAACTGGCAAGCCAGGTCCTCCCTGCATATAGCTGTGTCTGAACTGGGGTGGCGTGGTGACATCCATTTGTAGAGTGTTGCCATTGAGTTTATTGTTTTCAGTTGAGTGTTTATTGTGAGCTGTGATTCCAACGTCTGCATGGTTAGTTTGTTTTACTGTCTATAGGTTATAATAGGTTGGTGGGTTTTAGTTGATCTTTTATTTGGGATTTTGAACAAGAAGGTGATGATCAGTCTACAGGTGAGTTGGATTGAGTATTGGTTACTTCTGGATTGGCGAACATTGCATCGAGTGTATGGCGTCCTATCTGGGCGTGTCCAAAGACGATCTGATGTAAGTTGTGTGTATTTAGACCTGTTGTGATGACGTATGGTTGGGGAATATTTGGTGTATCAAACCAGATGTTTAAGTCCCAAAGTATAGATATATTGGACAGTTTTATTCATAGATTTGAGACTGTGTCCAAGAAAGCACCCGTAAAAGCTCCATTGTCAGAGTGTGGTCTACAGAGGAAGAGGGATGGCAGGTGAAAGTGGGGCTGGGATGGCATCTAGCAAGAAGGGCTTCACAACCTTGCGTAGGTATCTGTTCCACATAGAGGATTATGGTGTCCCTACATGCAGGACTTCTATTTTCCTTCATGATTATGTGTAATGGCTTGATAAGCAGAGGGGACGGCTTCATGCAGTATGGACGCCACATCTTTTCTCAACCAGGTGTCAGAGATGAACAGTATGTCTGGGTCTGTAATTGTCAGAAGGACAATTATGTATTTATTTTTGCTCACAGAATGAGCATTTATGAGAAGACACATTCATAAGCAAACATTTAAGATGTGATCATTTTCATTTGAGAAAGGAAGGCTATGTGTCTGGATTTTTGTCAGTAATTGTGTTCTTTGTGGATGTGTGATTACTACTAGCTAGGATTTGTTTTTTTTGTATGGCCATAAAGTTGTTCTGAAAATTCTACAGGGTGAGGCGTGACATCTTATTTTAGAACTTTTAAAGAGCACAATCTTCTCTAGAAACAATTAAGAGACAGCAACGCAGGTGTTGGACAGCAGGGAGTAGAGGAAAAATACAAAATCAAAGTATTGTTCCTACAGTGTAGTCTGTGCATGAGGACACAAATTACACACATAAAAAATACCCAATGTGGGCTGTGACGGCTGGAGATTGAATAGAAACGGCTTCTTGTCAACAAAAAATGTTTTTTGCAAGTATTGCAGCGGGCACACTCCAAAAGGAAAGCACTTGTAATTTACTTCATTTTAGCAGAATCACACAGGAACAATGACTGCATCACACAAGTACTTGTGGAACTATCCGTGGTCAAGCCTGCCTCCGTCCCTTCAAATAAACAATCCAAGTGATGAGAAACCTTTGGACATAGGGACTATGGATCAGAGGGAAAGATCGCAATGTCAGCTGACCTATGTACCCCTCCCCAATCCCCGCCACGAGGCCTACATAAGGGTGGGACTACCTTGCAAAAAAGACTTTGAGCCCCTCCCAAGTTCTGATATTGCGTGCTCTCAATGGTGGCAAATGGATCTTATCAACGCATGCCCCACTTATAGAGGATGTCCCTTGAAACCTCAGGGTAGAGATGCCACTTATGATATGACAGCCAGGTCTGCTGAGGTCATCTGCTCTCTGGCATGAAGAGATCTTACTAGATGGCTGGCTACCATAAAGTAATTTTGCAGGTGCTGCCACCTCCTGAGATGTAGGGGCTCCGGGCAAAGAGTCCAGGGCCCCACTTGGTCTGTGGTTCCGTGGTTCCGAATTGTGTTCGAAAGTTCCGAAACCCGATTTAAAAAGATCGTCGGAAATGGACGATTTTGGTCTCTACAGACCGCAAATGGCGAGTGTAACGTGTCTGAGTGTTTTCGTATGAATCGATATAGGAGAACACTCTGCATTTGAGGATTTAGTCTGAACCTCCGGGTTCCATTTTGTATGTGGCAGCCATTTTGTGTGGTTGCCCTATCATAGGCCTGATGATTGCGGCCGAGAAAGTCCTTGACACGTACGCCTTAGTTGACTTCTGGTTGACCTGGCCGAACTGACTCCTCGCCTGGGGCGAATCCCGCTGAGCCAGTTCCTTGTGCGTCAGCTGGCCTGATAAAGATCAAAGGGCAGGACGTGTCAGAGTTTATGGTACACCGTTCCCACCTCCTCTATCTCCTTTCCATCTGTTTCTGCCTTTCCTTTACGACATGTTCATCGATCTGGGTTTAAGGGTTTATGATGGGTTTGTCCGGCCTGATCGAGCAGGAAACCAAGCATGTGTGCGATCGTTTTTGGTGGGCTGGACAATGGAAAAGGGGATTGTTTTTGCCTGTCGTCATTTGCTACTTTTTGAAAAGCTACATGGTCATTGGTCAGTTTGTATGCACCAAATGTAAATTGTAATGTTGCCAGAGGCGTAATTTTCGGCATAAAAGACCGTGTTCCGTTCATAGAAGTGTGCAGTCTCTGACGAACTACCCGTGTGTACTTCGTAGATCCCTGTCCCTGGTTGCAACCAATAAACTTTGGTCTTTGATGTCATCAAGAAGTATCCCGTGTCTCTGTTTGCCAAGACAGGGGAATCCGGGGTCTTTGGGTGTTGCCCTCACACCGCTGGGTTACCGGATTAGTACCGGTTCTGAAAAACCCAGTACCTCAGGTCCTGCTTATTTCCATACCACATGGCAGTTGTGTTGGCCATGAGCAGCTGCCCCAGCTTCCCCCTGATGGATAAGAGGAAGGCTTACAGGGCCAGGCGGATCGCATGAAGGTCCAGAACATCGATATGGAGCCGGCTGTTCTGATCTCTACATCCCCAAGGTGTAGCCCAGCAGAGATGCATTTGTCACCACCATGTAGCCCAGATTGGCGGTAGTCTACCACCACAGAAGATCCTGAGCCGTCTTCTGCGACATCTGGATGCAGTCAGAGAGTCTACTCTAACGCTTGGCCCATTGAAATAGAAGGGTCCACTGCAAGGCACACATATGCCATCTGACATTCGGAGCAAGGAGGATGCATGAGGCTTAGGGTTCAAGGCTCACCAAGACGAAGGATTGAGCCCAAAACTCTTGGATCTTAGCCTGAATGTTTCGGACTTGCTGTGGCAGTGGAAAGGCATTGAACGCCATCATGTCTAGGACAGCTCCAATAAAGGCAATTCTCGGCATGTGGCCCAGGTGGGACTTTGGACGTTATCCAGAGGTGGTCTACGTCTGCCGGAGCAGTCAGTTACTGAAGTATGGAAACATATATATCCCTGACCTCACAAGGTGGGCTCCAACCAATGCCATAACTTTCGTGAACACCTGAAGGGGCCGTGGTAAGCTTGAAGGGAAGTTAACAAATTGGAAGTGTTCAACCCCACCGTGAACCGCAAATAATACCTGTAGGACTGCATGACTGGTGTTTAAAAATGCATGCACTGCAGGTCCAGAGACCGCATCCAAGCTCCTGGATCCATAGCTGAAAGAATCTGAGACTGGGAAAGCATTTATAATTTGTCTTTCCACAGAAAGGCATTGAGGAGACAGAGGTCCTGAATGGGCATGAGGCCTCCATCCTTCTCTGGCTGAGGTAGCAGTTTAAATAGCACCACTTTCCTCTTTCCGAAACCAGCAGCCACATGATGGCACTCTTGGCCATCAGAAGGCTGACTGACTGGGCAATTTTGTGCAATGATCTGCTGTGAGTTGCTCTGATGCGAGGAAAACGGGCCAAGGAAGACCTGAAAGACCTATCAGTCTGATGTGATGGAGCTCCAGTGGGCAGGGAAATGCCAAATGCTGCCTACTACTAGCTGATTTTGGAGCTGTGATGGCAAGTTCAAGCAGCTTGGCAGCTGCTGCAGTGGGAGAAGAAGAGTTAAAGGAGAGCTGTCAATTCTAAAACAAATTAGTCTCAGCCGCTTCTATGACCTCTTCCCCAAAAGGACTGAAACCTAGCATTGTCCATAAGATAGCCTACTGGAATAACCCCAAAATGTCCTAAACTGTTGGTGGAATTGATAGGCGTGAGGCTAGAGCCTCAAGGATCATGCTCTGCTGTCCTTAAATTGTTTGAGCACTGAATCAATATTCTCTCCAAATAGCCTAGAGCCATCAAAGGGCATATCAATCGAAAACCATGTTGATCTCTTCTGAGAACTACACTGATGTCAATCGCTCTGCCACACAGTCTGTGTCCAAGTCAGCACATGAGACATATTTTGCCACATCCTGGCCATCATGGAGCCAGCGAAGTCCTGAGGTCCTCTGGAATAGCTGGCAAGAACGCAATGGCCAGGTCCCATAGAGGATGGGTGTACCTTCCCAAAAGGCACACTTCGTCGTAGGATCTTCAAGCTAAATTAGCCAAGAGAACATCCTTTTTCCGAAGGCATCAATTTGTTTCAACTCTCTAACCCATGTCACAGGTAAATATAATTCTCATAGGTGCAAGAAAATGTAGTATTGGCTTTATGTTACCGTAACATGAAGACATAGTTTATGCATACAAGGGTAACTAAATAAAAAATAACAGAAAGGATGAAGAATAGCAAATGGAAAAACAATGACAAAGTAAATTACCGCCTCATCAGCGCTGGCACTGAGGTGCACTTCTTTATGGTGGGAGTGCAAAAATTATCTTATGGGTTTATTTTATCATTGTAATTTTTTTTGTCAGTTGGGGCTGGTAAAACCCCTTAAGCTGTCTGTTATCCAAACCTAAAATAGCATTTCACAAGAAGATGAGTGTTAAACTAGTTCCTTCTGATTTAAATTCAAAAAACAGCTTGCACTCCGTCTCTGTCCCTGGCACCCTGTGCAAGGAGTCTGTACTCAAAATCCTTGGTGCAATCAACCTCCTGCCGTTCGCGGAATTGATAGGTGCTCTGAACATTCCTCTGTGAAGCCTATACATTATGAGGATATTGCACGTCATCGAGGAGTTCCATAACCACATAGAGGAACGAGGCCGAAGGTTTGTACCGGACGGTCAGTAGCCACATGAGGAAGTGCAAATCTAACCCTAATGGCTCCTGGTCTAACAAGTGATGCTGATTTGGGATATGAATATGGGTGAGTTGAGGCCGGTTGGTGAAGCCAAGTTGGTCAAGCAGTTGCTTCGTATGCTGGTTGGTGGTCAGCAGTTGAATTGTTACAGCGTCGCTGGAGGAGAAAGGTTCTAAGCAGAACGCTGCAGGCCGTTGTAATGGTCATTCATAGATGGACATGTTCAGGGTGAAGGAAAGGCGAAACATGGTGCTCTATAACTTGGTTATAGTAGAATGCTTTCTCTAAGTGGAGTGGTGTGGCTCACTGGTTAGAGGCGGCAGACCCTGAAGCAGATAATGGCCCGGGACCAGGGTTCAATCCCCGACGCGGCAGGGTCGTGGACCAGGGTCAGCGGACTCGATAATTCTCGCCTCAGTGCCTACTCTAACCAGGGATCACACTCGGCAACTCTGGGCATTAGCTTGCCACATTCGCCGGGGATGCCTGGTTTCACCTTGGAGATACCCAGTAGGGACCATCTCACAGGGATAGCCAGGATGGGTTCTCCAGCGGTCTACAGCGCCACGACGCCTCAGGGCAGCAGTGCGCTTTACAAGACACATGCATTACATACATTAAGTGTTTAGACGTTTCTAAGCAGCATTTCTTCAACAGTGAAAAAGACAGGAGCCATGAAGCCTCTTACCATGGAAGCGTGAAGACTAAGAAAATCCATGGGTACCTTAGAGTAGGCAGTTGACCAAAATGTGCACTAAAACAGATTCACTACCAAAACTTTGTTAGGTGTACAAGCCATCAAGTTAGCTCAGTGAGTTAAACACCCTCCTCTTCTCTCAAATTGCTGTTCCAATGTGCATGTCTGGTCTCGCATTACCTGTTGCTCATCTTTATTTGCTGATCTTCCAAGATACCTACTTTTACCACTACAACCAATTCAAAACTCACGTGCCCGTCTTTTTTTCCCCTCTTAACTATCCTACTCTCCTTTTGGTGTCTGCGCCCCTTCCTGCACAGCCGTGGTTCCAAGGAGGTTACTAAAGGGATGGAGGGCAGTAGCCAGGGGGCAGGAGACCTGTTTTTAACTGCATCTTTATGTCAGTAGAGGAGGCTGAAACTCACTATGGCATAGATCGGGGACAATTCTTGCAGAATACAAGCATATGACCCATAATATTTGGACGGCATTCCTGTAGGAGTCGGGTGAGTCCCTAGTCCTGCAGGTGATCCTAGAGCCCGGCTCCTCAAAGGCATTATCTACCGGTTAAATGCTACCCTCAAGAGCGACTGTCAGACGAATGTTGCACGCAGCCAGGCTGCATGGGATGGGGAGTTGGCAACCCCCCTCATGGACGGAGAATGGAACAGGGCACTGACACAAGTCTGAGATGTAGCCAGCAATGCCTGATTTTATTACATACATGGAGCTTACCTGACGCCACAGTGCCTACATAGGATCTATCCAATGCGTCTGGCACGCTACACTCGGTATGGGGCACTACTGGCAGTTTTTGGACACGTTGCATGGAATTGCATGCAGAGACAGGAGTTCTGAGACGAGGTCCTACAGGAGGTGCATAGAGTGACAAAGGTGACTGCAGAATTGAGGGCCCGCCACTGCCAGCTGGGACTGCTGCCTCTTCCCATGAAGGGTAAAAAATGGGGTACAGATTCGCACAGTTGGGACTAGTGCTGGCGAGATGGTGCAAAGCCATACATTGAGCTAGCTAGACCTCTCAAACTGTATCCAAATGGCTCACTGACTCCCTGGAATGGGCAGCAGCGGAAGAACATAGGCTTCGGAAGGTCCACACGGATAACTGCGCAGAGTGTGATCTTGCGATCGGGGGGAACATGTTGGACAGGTTGGGTATCCAGGGCACGGACTAGGGGGACGACTCAGACCAGGACACACCAACGGCAGACAAGGCTGATTCCCCTGGGCTTTCCACGACTGTGACTGACCTGGATGAACAGGCACCCTCCGCCCAAGCTCACCTGCTCCCTCCACCACCAGTGGGTCCCCTTAAGGACGGTTCCCCTCTGCTCAGTAATCCTTCTATGACACTAGAGTGTCTGTTTGATGTTGGTCTGAGCCTCGTGTATCCTCGCCTCCACCTAGGACCCCCACCCCATCAACTTTTTTATTGACTTACATGCTAATGCCCAGATGATCCATGTTAACAGGCTACTGCGTTGTTTTTGTTGTGTACATTGTACTGAAAATTCAGTAAAAATATATATTTTTCAAACTATCGTACTCTCCTTATCCAGCTCAACTTCAATGGTTTCTGCAGGAACCAATATGGGCCTCGCTACCTCTGATTTATTTCCAAGTATTTTTACAGTGCTGCTCCCCCAGACCGCCACATTGGAGTTCATTGTTCTCCTACATCACAACTCGCTCTTTCCGTCTCTGGCTCTCAATCTCTTCTTGCCGTTTCTCCACCACCATGTGCCAGCTTGCACTTTCTTTCTTTCACATTACCTGCTCCTCGCCTGTGAAACGAGGCTCTCCTGTCTCTTTCTGCACCTACAGCAAACGATCAAAGGACCACCATGTTATACCTACTGACCTTCTTGCCTTTCGGGTACCTTTGTTATTTGTTGCTGTTAAGCACTTTGCACGTGCACTATAATAAATTAAATAAATAAATGGCACCTGTTGTGATCTGCAGGTCACGAGTTCAACTGGCAGAAGGGTCCACCTGGGTTTCCACCCTTCAAGGTCAGCAAACTGATCACAATTACACTGGGCAATAGTAGGGCCACAATTTACAGAACTTAACAACAAAACTGTGGTACTAAGCAGCATGTTACGCTAAATTATTATTTAACGTGGAGTGCTTATAATAACATTCTAGAAAGACAACTGCTACAATGCCCTAACTTTCAATCTCCTAGATACAGAACTGTTAACAAAGGTTTGACTCATGGGCAGCGTCTGTCCTATCTGGGATCATTGCACTTTTAGAATACGTATTATTGATTTATTACTAGCAGTGGCTTTCCAACAAATTACTAAATCTTGGAAGGATTCCACCAAAATATCTTATCAGGCTTGGTGGTATGCTGTGTGCTATAATCACAGATTAGACGCAACGTTTGTATACCCGATGAGTTTGGCCACCAAAAGAAGAGAACTGTGGGGCCCTGTCACTACGTGCTTTGATGCAAGTGCTAGTCGTTCTTTGTCTCTTTCTCCGTTGCAGCAAGACGTTACTAAACCTCCATGACATCCTCGAGCTTGTTATATATACTTTTCTTATTATATGCTTTATGCCTGCATTGTATATTTATTTTTCCTTGTTGTTTTTCTTTCATATCTCATGTGATATCTGCTGGTTATATTCATATTCATTTTTGGATTTATTTATTCTTATTACCAATATTACTTGTTTTTGCTGTATGATTTTATATAATATTTTCATTGCTGTACTTTGTCAACTTTTATCTTATTTGCTTTAATAAACTTTCTTTTGAACTAAAAAAAACAAAGGTTTGACTATAGTTTTTCATAAGGGGTGAGTTTTTTTTTACAACCCTCCAGTTTCAAAGAGTGCAGCTGGAGCTTCTCATTTTCCACAGTGGGTGTACTTTATTTATTGAACAGTGTTATTTTACCTATTGGTGTTGTAATGTAGTTGAATGTTGTCTAGTGAGACCTTCTGGGGCAACCAATGCCAGTGCAGAGATGGATAAGTCGGTATAATGTTGTGGCTATCCTTTAGGGCTCCTTAGCTTGACATTACCTGTTGATGGCCTCTATGACGGCTGTTAAAGGTGACCTGTAGGTGGTGTTTGATGCTTGTGATAGGGCGGCGCAAAAGGGTGCTGGTCTAAAGCACTTTAGCTGTAAATTCCACACCAAAGGAGACTAAAGGATGTGACACAATGTAACAGCGATGGCCCAGCCTCCGAACTCTCGTCTTCTTAGGAAGCCCTCAACTAATAGACCATGAATGGATGGCATAGTGCCCTCCGACCCACCTCCACAGGATTAAAGCAACGCCTATGGAAGTCAGCTGCTTGGAAAAGGTTAGAGTTAAGAAATGGACCTTGGGGAAGGTTCAAGTGTGGTTCCAGCATTTGTTTTCCAACACTTACGATTATAGAAAACTCTCTGGCCCGCTGTGGAAGCGGAGGTTTCACGCATGCTGGGTAAACTACCCAGAAGGCTTGACTCGTCAAGCGGTGCGAAGGTTAACCGCCCACCCTGCCCCTCTGAAACAGAATCTTTGGGGGCAGTCAAATATCAAACTGAGGTAAGGATCAATCGCCGGGGCGAAGACTGAAAGGATCTTGATTTGTGGGTGGGGCCTTGTCCAGAAGGAATGAAGTAAGCAAAGGAGTGGCATCAGTCAGAGGTCCCAGCTTAGACAGGTATGAGGCATGCTATTGAGTATTGCTATCCACCAAGTTCAGTTGAAGGTATCCACCTTTGTCGTGCAAACTGTGTGGATCGAGCACCAAATATATTGGGGACATGTAATGGAGTGTGAGGAAAGGGCCATCCAAAGACAACAACCATTGCAACCTTGGTGGAGGTGTAAGTTTGATTAGGGTCTCCTAAACAACAGTCATAGACTAAACAAACCAACCATTGACATGCCTAGGTCATTAGTGTGCACTCCACTCTGAGATGCTTTGGTGAGGCAGGGTGGAGAGTCCCACAAAACAACATAGTTTGGCTCCAGGCTTCCACAAATGGCGTTCTCGGATGGAGTGCAACATAGTGGATGCCGATTTTTTTCTAGCTCACCACAAAGTTTAAATACCTGTAAACGAAATGTACAAATATTTCAAAACACATCACCTGTTAAAAAAGCACAAATGATGCATTTTTTTTGTAATTCTGAAGTGTAACGGGAATGAAGGTTTTAATAAAATCAAGATACTTTAGTCAGTGATGTGCAAGTGATACTCGCTGAAACCCCACATATGATCTATTGTTTGTGTCTTATGTAGTTTTATCAGAAAGACTGTGTGTTTGTGTGAATTTAATGGCCATTTCAATGGAAAATGTGCTGTCTGTAAATGACACTGCGCTAGCACACTATGCGTTAGTTATATATTTGCAGCAGTGTGCTCCCATATGCACTAGAGCACGGGTACTCGTAGTACCTCCCGTGGGCCACCAGCGGCCCGGCAAACCTTTCCTGGCGGCCCGTAGACCTTGTAGACATTGTACCTGTGTTTTAAAAATAAATAAATTAAAAGTGTGTCAGCAAACACCGCCGCAGCAGGGCGGACTCCGAGAACCTCTGCTCTATGGGGGCTGGGGGATTCCAGCGATAGTCAGAGTGGAGATGCAGGGGCGCTAAGAAGAGGTGAAATACAAGCCTCATTAACAAGTAAATGGTCTTTTAAAGACCTGTGAGGAACTGGGGTGTGGCTGTGTGTGTGCCCGGGAAGCTGTCTCAGTCCAGGCTGCCACACACGCGGGGTGAGGTGACAGAGGGAGGGAGGGAGACAGAGACGGACAGAGGGAGGGAGACAGACAGACAGAGGGAGAGAAAGACAGAGAGAGGGAGACAGAGAGAGAGGGAGAAGGAGAGGAAGGGAGAGAGAGAGGAAGGGAGACAGAGGGATGGAGACAGAGGGACGGAGACAGAGAGGGAGACAGAGGGCAACAGAGGGAGACAGACAGAGGGAGACAGAGGGAAGAGGGCGACAGAGGGAGGGAGACAGACAGAGGGAGGGAGACAGACAGAAGGAGGGAGACAGACAGAGGGAGGGAGACAGAGAGAGTGGGAGACAGAGGGAGGGAGTTAGGGAGAGAGAGGGAGACAGAGCGAGGGAGTCAGGGGGAGACAGAGGGAGGGAGACAGAGGGAGACAGAGGGAGAGAGACAGAGGGAGGGAGACAGGGAGGGAGGCAGAGGGTGGGAGGCAGAGGGTGGGAGGTAGAGGGAGGGAGACAGAGGGGGGAGACAGAGGGAGGGAGACAGAGGGAGGGAGACAGAGGGAGGGAGACAGAGGGAGGAAGAGAGAAGGAGGGAGACCAACAGAGAGAGAGGGAGACAGAGAGAGAGGGAGACAGAGAGAGAGTGAGACAGGGAGGGAGTGAGACAGGGAGGTAGACAGACAGAGGGAGGGAGACAGAGGGAGGGAGACAGAGGGAGGGAGGGAGACAGAGGGAGGGAGGGAGACAGAGGAAGCAAGACAGAAAGAGGAAGGTAGACAGAGGGAGGTAGACAGACAGAGACAGACCGAGGGAGACAGAGGGAGGGAGACAGAGGGAGGGAGACGGAGGGAGAGGGAGACCGACAGAGAGAGCGAGAGAGAGAGAGCGAGAGAGAGAGAGAGAGAGAGAGAGAGAGAGAGAGAGAGAGAGAGAGAGAGAGAGAGAGAGAGAGAGAGAGAGAGATGTGTGTATGCCGGGTCTGGTGGCTCAGTGGACGAAGGCGTCCGCTGCAGGGGGCCTGTTTTCAACCTTTTTTTTGCTCTTCCACTGCCCCCCTCACCCACTGACTCCGCCCCCACCGGTGCGGCCACAAACCACACTGTAAATTTGCCCCGAGAGAAAGTTTGTGAGTACACATGCACTAGAGGATGCCTACTGTACCCTTTCCACTCTCCTCCTTAGCTTGACATTACCTGTTGATGGCCTCTATGACGGCTGTTAAAGGTGACCTGTAGGTGGTGTTTGATGCTTGTGATAGGGCGGCGCAAAAGGGTGCTGGTCTAAAGCACTTTAGCTGTAAATTCCACACCAAAGGAGACTAAAGGATGTGACACAATGTAACAGCGATGGCCCAGCCTCCGAACTCTCGTCTTCTTAGGAAGCCCTCAACTAATAGACCATGAATGGATGGCATAGTGCCCTCCGACCCACCTCCACAGGATTAAAGCAACGCCTATGGAAGTCAGCTGCTTGGAAAAGGTTAGAGTTAAGAAATGGACCTTGGGGAAGGTTCAAGTGTGGTTCCAGCATTTGTTTTCTAACACTTACGATTATAGAAAACTCTCTGGCCCGCTGTGGAAGCGGAGGTTTCACGCATGCTGGGTAAACTACCCAGAAGGCTTGACTCGTCAAGCGGTGCGAAGGTTAACCGCCCACCCTGCCCCTCTGAAACAGAATCTTTGGGGGCAGTCAAATATCAAACTGAGGTAAGGATCAATCGCCGGGGCGAAGACTGAAAGGATCTTGATTTGTGGGTGGGGCCTTGTCCAGAAGGAATGAAGTAAGCAAAGGAGTGGCATCAGTCAGAGGTCCCAGTTTAGACAGGTATAAGGCATGCTATTGAGTATTGCTATCCACCAAGTTCAGTTGAAGGTATCCACCTTTGTCGTGCAAACTGTGTGGATCAAGCACCAAATATATTGGGGACATGTAATGGAGTGTGAGGAAAGGGCCATCCAAAGACAACAATCATTGCAACCTTGGTGGAGGTGTAAGTTTGATTAGGGTCTCCTAAACAACAGTCATAGACTAAACAAACCAACCATTGACATGCCTAGGTCATTAGTGTGCACTCCACTCTGAGATGCTTTGGTGAGGCAGGGTGGAGAGTCCCACAAAACAACATAGTTTGGCTCTAGGCTTCCACAAATGGCGTTCTCGGATGGAGTGCAACATAGTGGATGTCTATTTTTTTCTAGCTCACCACAAAGTTTAAATACCTGTAAATGAAATATACAAATATTTCAAAACACATCACCTGTTAGAAAAGCACAAATGATGCATTTTTTTTGTAATTCTGAAGTGTAACGGGAATGAAGGTTTTAATAAAATCAAGATACTTTAGTCAGTGATGTGCAAGTGATACTCGCTGAAACCCCACATATGATCTATTGTTTGTGTCTTATGTAGTTTTATCAGAAAGACTGTGTGTTTGTGTGAATTTAATGGCCATTTCAATGGAAAATGTGCTGTCTGTAAATGACACTGCGCTAGCACACTATGCGTTAGTTATATATTTGCAGCAGTGTGCTCCCATATGCACTAGAGCACGGGTACTCATAGTACGGCCCGTGGGCCACCAGCGGCCCGGCAAACCTTTCCTGGCGGCCCGTAGACCTTGTAGACATTGTACCTGTGTTTTAAAAATAAATAAATTAAAAGTGTGTCAGCAAACACCGCCGCAGCAGGGCGGACTCCGAGAACCTCTGCTCTATGGGGGCTGGGGGATTTCAGCGATAGTCAGAGTGGAGATGCAGGGGTGCTAAGAAGAGGTGAAATACAAGCCTCATTAACAAGTAAATGGTCTTTTAAAGACCTGTGAGGAACTGGGGTGTGGTTGTGTGTGTGCCCGGGAAGCTGTCTCAGTCCAGGCTGCCACACACGCGGGGTGAGGTGACAGAGGGTGACAGACAGAGGGAGGGAGACAGAGACGGACAGAGGGAGGGAGACAGACAGACAGAGGGAGAGAAAGACAGAGAGAGGGAGACAGAGAGAGAGGGAGAGGGAGAGGAAGGGAGGGAGAGAGGAAGGGAGACAGAGGGATGGAGACAGAGGGACGGAGACAGAGGGACGGAGACAGAGGGAGACAGACAGAGGGAGACAGAGGGAAGAGGGCGACAGAGGGAGGGAGACAGACAGAGGGAGGGAGACAGACAGAGGGAGGGAGACAGAGAGAGTGGGAGACAGAGGGAGGGAGTTAGGGAGAGACAGAGGGAGACAGAGCGAGGGAGTCAGGGGGAGACAGAGGGAGGGAGACAGAGGGAGACAGAGGGAGGGAGACAGGGAGGGAGGCAGAGGGTGGGAGGTAGAGGGAGGGAGACAGAGGGGGGGAGACAGAGGGGGGAGACAGAGGGAGGGAGACAGAGGGAGGAAGAGAGAAGGAGGGAGACCAACAGAGAGAGAGGGAGCCAGAGAGAGAGGGAGACAGAGAGAGAGTGAGACAGGGAGGGAGTGAGACAGGGAGGGAGGGAGACAGAGGGAGGGAGACAGAGGGAGGGAGACAGAGGGAGGGAGACAGAGGAAGCAAGACAGAAAGAGGAAGGTAGACAGAGGGAGGTAGACAGAGGGAGGTAGACAGACAGAGACAGACCGAGGGAGACAGAGGGAGGGAGACAGACAGAGGGAGGGAGACGGAGGGAGAGGGAGACCGACAGAGAGAGAGAGAGAGAGAGAGAGAGAGAGAGAGAGAGAGAGAGAGAGAGAGAGATGTGTGTATGCCGGGCCGGGTCTGGTGGCTCAGTGGACGGATGCGTCCGCTGCAGGGGGCCTGTTTTCAAACCGTGGTCACAGGTTTTTTTTTGCTCTTCCACCGCCCCCCTCACCCACTGACTCCGCCCCCACCGGTGCGGCCACAAACCACACTGTAAATTTGCCCCGAGAGAAAGTTTGTGAGTACACATGCACTAGAGGATGCCTACTGTACCCTTTCCACTCTCCTCCTGAATGGGCGTGGCACGGTTGCTAAATTTTTTCTTTGATTGAAGCTTGGACATTTCACGATCCCCATGATTTAAGTGATGAAACTTTGATGGCAGCTCCCCACTCTGAAAAAAGATTCCAGCCCCGCTGATCCCTCCTATAATTAAAAAAAAGGAAGAATCGTGGTAAGTGTTATCGGAAAAACAGACATTTATATCTGCTGTGTACACCAAGTTACTTTTTGATGAGCCTGTTCTGGTATCCGTTCTTGATTTTTCATCAATAACATCCTGGGTGTTGGCTGTAGGCACATTTCGTTAAGAACGCAAACATCTACTTTAAACTACACCAATGTGAAACCAGAATGAAGACACAAAAAGAGAAATAAAGAGAGTGATTTGCATCCAAGATCACACAGAGAGGCGCAAGTGACAGAGATGGAAGTCCGGATCATAACACTCCCAGATACTTAACCCCAGATTGGGCCCACTGCTTCCTTATCAGCAGGACCGCGTCCAATTCCCTGTTTAATCAAAGACACAACTTAAGAGCGCGAGCCTGCTCGAGGTAATCGCTGACAAGCCAAGTTTAAAGAGCTCTTGAGGGGTAAATTGACTGAAGCCGTGGGACACAGTCGGCGACAGTGTGGAGGGCGAAGATATTTCCAAGATACCCACACGCCGGCTTCTGGAGATTAACAGGAGGCTCGCCCAGCTCTGCAGACTCATCAGAATAAAACCTGGAGCAGTCGATCACGGCTTGCCAAGGCACGAGTCCCTCTGAATGCAAAGAACGAGGAGGCAGCACATGTGTTCCAGGTGATAAGTTTTATTACAGCAGCAGGACGCCATTTTGATGCGAGCTTTGAATGCATTCATTAACATAGGGAGAAGGAGCATCTCTTAAACAGGCAGTGTGGGGGAGGCGAGGAGTCTGCCCTCCCTAACAGAGTGTCGCTGGTGGCTACCGGGGACGGATGTATGACGATACAACGAGGGCCATTTCAACGCGGTCTGTTAGATCGCGGTTTTCACAGCGCAAGTTGTTACATCGACTTGCGCTGGAGGGGCGCTGGACTTAGGAATAGGATAATTACTATTCCAACTCCAGTCTACATACAGTAGGGAAGGTGTTGGAAACAGTCATTTACACTATTCCTTAGTCTACAGCGCCCTCCAGTGCAAGTCAATGTAACAACTTTCGTAGTGAAAACTACGATGTAATAGTACCACGTTGAAATGGACGTGCATGTGACAATCATAACTCACTAGGGAACTGGCCACATGTACTATGGTGAATGGAGTGAAGGGCTGGGTCAAAGTGATCTTTGGAACCCTACCTAAATGTCATCAACCAATTACATTGGAGCACGAGAAGGTGTTTAACCACTAAAACTGCGCGCACACCAAATTTGCCGATCCGTCACAACTCATTATAACAACTCTGGGTCATTGGGCTTTGCAAATACTGTTTAAAAATATATAGACTTTCATTCAAAGTACAATACAAACAAAGATACCATTCAAAATCAAATGAAAAAACAACAGAAGCAGTCTGCAGATGGTCAAAACTTCACTCCAAGCAGTTGGAATCACCCACTTACTAATAACGAAAAGATGCAAAGTCAATGATTCACCTTTTCGTTTGACCAGAGACTGTCATGGCAACAAACAAACATTGTCGTCCCACTTTTCCTCCATCCCGCTCTTCCAAAAAATGTGGGTGAACTTTCAGGGAGTGACCATTTGTTTCTCCTCTTTTGAGGGAACCACATTGGATTCAAATTGATCCATAATATACATGGGGGCATCTCTCCTTTGAACACGAGAAGGCTACCAGTAGTTGGAAAGCCCTCCAACATAGGACGCGCTCCTTCAATAGGTTGGCTAAATCAAGTCATCAGGATGCCACAGTTCCAGTTCTGTGCTCTCTCTTTACAAGTGTTTGGACTCTGGTTCTAGTAGTTTGAAAACCAAGTCTTTAAACAGCAGAATTAATCGGAAAGCGCATGTCTGGCATTCGGGTGACTTGGAACGCTAAGTTCTTTTGGGATTACAGCTCTATGCACCCCAACAAGGCTTGGCTGTTAAGTGTCTCTATGGTTTAGCATCAAAGAAACTTTGCATTTCTAGTCGCTTGAAAAGGAATGTTGACCCTTGTATGCGGAGCATCAACGCACCTACACAGTAGAGTGAAGCGCCAGAAAGCTGCACTCTGGGTACAGGATACAAACCAAAACGCAGGAAGATGGTTCTCGGCTACCTAGAGGCTCACCTTGAAAAAACGAAGGCCAGATCTTCAGACTGGGATTACGTCTAATGCCAAATGAGCAGGAAGCTGTGCAAAGAGAAGTGGGGGCCACGAACTGACGTGTCACTGTCTAACCAGTGCTTCCTTAGGAAGGCCAAGGCACCATGTCATTATTCAAGAAGGATCTGTAGGAGTCCAGATCAAAAGCCCAGACAAACCTCTTACACAATGGGAAGAAAAGCATGAGAAACAACCACCTTTTTGGCAATATGTAAGGAGGCACCCCTGGAATGATTTAGCGATGCTACTGGCCTATAACTTACACAGTAGGTCTCGTGAGAATGTGCTTGCAGCTCTGTCTGTAAATTTGCTGTGTGATTGGAGCATTTCCTACAGAGAGGCTTCAGGCTGCAAACAGACTTAGAAAGAGAAGCTTGCAATTGTTGCAGGCAGAATAAAACGTAGAAATATCAAAAAAAAAGCTCTATGGCGCAGGATCTTGCAAAATGGGTAACAAAAGTATGGCAGATTCCACGAAAAAAGTATTAGCTGCCTCATGAGGTAGGCAGACTTGTAGAGGCCACATCTAGATGGAACAAGAGGCCACATCTAGGCAGAAACAGGAGCAACGGGGCAGAAATGGTGGGATAGAGGAAGATAAAGGGTTTGAAACGGGGAGGTCATAGGAAAATCCACGGAAAAATCAATGTCATGGCGATAGATGACAGCTTAGTACATACTGTAAATACAAAAAAGCATAAAAAAGACCTTGGGTAAAATGTGCCAACAAGCAGAAGCAGTGGTCCAATTTACGATCGAATAAGATCTTAAGGCGAAATCTCTCGGTCTAGCGACAGACAACTGAAAGTTTTTCACCATAAGAAAAAAATAATCTTCAAGGCACTAAAGTTGTTCAAGTTAGTTGCCAGTGCTAAGGCTGTCGGAAGGCATCCTCTGTGACATTCTCTCTTTATAGTCTACTTTTCCATGTACACATCAAGAGAGTAAAAGAAACTGAGCAGAATTCAGTAAAGACTCACATGCTACGGATCACAGCAGAACCATGCAGCCTGTCAATGAGTGAAACACAACATTACTTAAACATCGACGGGACTCGATCAGTCCAAGGAATGAGGCCGGCTCCACGGGGTTCCTCAGTGGGTGTGTAAGTGTTTTCTAGGAGGATCTATGGCGGGCCCAACAGAGACCATGCTGTCCTCTATGGAAGTATGGATTCAGCGGATCAATACCGTTGACTTGACTGAAAACTATGGCGGCCATCGCGTCCTTCAGGTACATGGTCCCAACTAGGGAAAACGGGGAGCGATAACTGCTGTAAACACAAAAAAACAAAAATGCTGATTTCATAAAGAGGGGCAGATGCCTGATCAGTACTGGTGTCAGATGTGTATGACTGATCCAGAAACACAGTGTTCCAGTTGAGAGCGGGACTCAAATCCCATCGGACAAGATCTGCAGGCATAAGAGAGACATTAACAGAGATTGTTGAAGGTTTCAGCCGCCATTTTGGTAAAGTACATAAAGTTTCAAAATAAATGTCACCTCCACAGGTCCCACCTTCTGTTGTGCATGAATTTTTGTGAGGTTTAGACAACGTTACCCTGCTGTGTCGAAAAGGATCCCCCCCCATATTGGAACGAGGTGGACATTTTGCTTCCCTCTAAGTTTTAAAACCCCTGGTGGAAATGCCTCTCACAAGAATTGATGCCACCCGGCAGGTAAGGGAATGGTTAGTCTGACTTTCATGGCAGAAAAGCAATAAAAAATTGCAAATTGTGTTGGCACGCTAGAAATCTAACATCAAATAATCAAGGCACATTACACTCCGATCAGGGAACATTTACGAATTGGAATGAGATATTGAAGGAAGGCCCCGAAAAATCCTCGCTTTCACGACCAATGGACTACTTGAGACAGTGCTAGTGGGATCGCCCACAAAATGGACAACGAGATGCCAATATTGCGTGGCGGTCTCCCATCAGCCTATCACAAAGCAGCAAGACTACGAGCCAATCTTTAGAATAGCTGGCTACTCAATTCATCGAGCGAGAGTGAGAAAACTGAAGCAAATAAGGCTTTCAGTAAAAAAGGTAAAACTGACAACACAACACCACACAAGGAAAGGGAGTGGAAATACACCACAAAATTCCACCATGTGCACGTGTTCCGCTTCGCCCAGGCCCAGAGAAGAGGCAGAGTGTGGCAGGAGTGGCGGGTGGAGTGTTAGGCTGCTGGTGAAGCAGCGGGTGGAGTGTTAGGCTGCGGGTAGAGCGGTGGGTGGAGTGTTCGTGCAAGAGGTGGCGATGAAATGAGGTTTCCACCGCTGCATGGAACATTAGTGGGCCACGACTTTTGTAGGCTAGGGGGTGACTTCAAACCAATAGCCCTAGACTCTGAAGCTGCCTCCTGGGCCACACACATCTCAGCTCTATGGCAAATGAAAGAGAAAGGACAGATCACAACATCCTACAAAGGAGGAGGGATGTGGACACCAGTGCATTATACTTTGTCACCATGAAGTGTTGCACAAACGAAAAGAAAGCTGGAAAAGGACGAGGGAAGGGAATTAAACACAAACCAAGTCAATTCTGATTGGGCAGAACAACTACAACTGTGGTCCCTGCATCCGATGCCAAGGTTAGGCATATGGGCACCTATACAGCGATTATTCCGGCACGGCTGAGGTCTCACTTGGAGCACACACGGACGTATTCATAGGGTGCCCCTGGAATGGGGACTGTATCAATTCATTGAGAGTCAAGGGGGTGTAGAACAGGGTGGGGTCCTCCGGAGGCGGCATCCGTGAACCGCACAGGCCTCCGAGGCTGCTGCTCTGGGAGTGTGTCCTGGATTATCCATGGTTCACCAGCAGGGTCTGGAAAAGAAAAGAAGAGCAGGGTGAGGTCAAGGGTTTTGCACGCGCAAAGTGCAAGAGAAGCACCACACCACTCTGGTAAGCCACAGCGGCTTCACTACATGCATTCAGTATTGTAAATATTAGCAAGGGTGAGGTTACTGTCAGAGGCAAGGGCTGTACGCGTGCAAAGTGTAAGAGATGCACCACCCTGGTGAGCTGCAGGGGCTTCACTACATGCATTCAATATAGTAAATATTAGCAAGGGCGAGGTCACTGTGAGAGCAATGGGCTGCGCGTGCAAAGTGCAAGAGATGCACCAGTCTGGTGAGCTGCAGGGGCTTCACTACATGCATTCAATATAGTAAATATTAGCAAGGGCGAGGTCACTGTGAGAGCAATGGGCTGCGCGTGCAAAGTGCAAGAGATGCACCAGTCTGGTGAGCTGCAGGGGCTTCACTACAGGCATTCAATATAGTAAATATTAGCAAGGGTGAAGTCACTGTGAGAGCAATGGGCTGTGCGCGTGCAAAGTGCAAGAGATGCACCAGTCTGGTGAGCTGCAGGGGCTTCACTACATGCATTCAGTATAGTAAATATTAGCAAGGGTGAAGTCACTGTGAGAGCAATGGGCTGTGCGCGTGCAAAGTGCAAGAGATGCACCAGTCTGGTGAGCTGCAGGGGCTTCACTACAGGCATTCAGTATAGTAAATATTAGCAAGGGTGAGGTCACTGTGAGAGCAATGGGCTGTGCGCGTGCAAAGTGCAAGAGATGCACCAGTCTGGTGAGCTGCAGGGGCTTCACTACAGGCATTCAGTATAGTAAATATTAGCAAGGGTGAGGTCACTGTGAGAGCAATGGGCTGCGCGGGCAAAGTGCAAGAGATGCACCAGTCTGGTGAGCTGCAGGGGCTTCACTACATGCATTCAGTATAGTAAATATTAGCAAGGGTGAAGTCACTGTGAGAGCAATGGGCTGCGTGTGCAAAGTGCAAGAGATGCACCACACTGGTGAGCTCAAGTGGCGGGACTACATGTATTCAATATAGTAAATTTAGCAAGGGCGAGGTCACTGTCAGAGGCAAGAGCTGTGCACGTGCAAAGTGCAAGAGATGTACCACTCTGGTGAGCTGCAGGGGCTTCACTACAGGCATTCAATATAGTAAATATTAGCAAGGGTGAAGTCACTGTGAGAGCAATGGGCTGTGCGCGTGCAAAGTGCAAGAGATGCACCAGTCTGGTGAGCTGCAGGGGCTTCATTACATGCATTCAGTATAGTAAATATTAGCAAGGGTGAAGTCACTGTGAGAGCAATGGGCTGCGTGTGCAAAGTGCAAGAGATGCACCACACTGGTGAGCTCAAGGGGCGGACTACATGTATTCAATATAGTAAATTTAGCAAGGGCGAGGTCACTGTCAGAGGCAAGAGCTGTGCACGTGCAAAGTGCAAGAGATGCACCACTCTGGTGAGCTGCAGGGGCTTCACTACAGGCATTCAATATAGTAAATATTAGCAAGGGTGAGGTCACTGTGAGAGCAATGGGCTGTGCGCGTGCAAAGGGCAAGAGATGCACCACTCTGGTGAGCTGCAGGGGCTTCACTACAGGCATTCAATATAGTAAATATTAACAAGGGTGTGGGCACTGTCAGAGCCAAGGGCTGTGCATGTGGAAAGTGCAAGAGATGCACCACCCTGGTGAGCTCATGGGACTTCACTATATACATTCAATATAGTAAATATTAGAAAGGGTGAGGTCACTGTCAGATCCATGGGCTGTGCATGTGGAAATTGCAAGAGATGCACTACTCTGGTGAGCTCATGAGACTTCACTATATACATTCAATATAGTAAATATTAGAAAGGGTGAGGTCACTGTGAGAGCCATGGGCTGTGTGCGTGGAAAGTGGCAGTGGAAAAGATGCACCAGCCTGGTGAGCTGCAGGGGCCTCACTACATGCATTCAATATTGTAAATATTAGAAACGGTGAGGTCACTGTCAGAGCCAGGATTGTGCATGAGGAAAGTTGCAGTGGAAGAGATGCACCAGCCTGGTGAGGATAAAGGCGTGACTGCATGTACTCAATATTAGAAATATTAGAAACTGTAATGTCACTGTCAGAGCCAGGACTGTGCACGAGGAAATTGCAAGAGATGCACCACCCTGGTGAGCTCAAGAGGAGTGACTATATACATTCAATATTATACATAGTAGCAAGGGTGAGGTCACTGTCAGAGCCAGGACTGTGCACGAGGACCGTGGCAGTGCAAGAGATGCACCACCCTGGTGAGCTGCAGCGGCTTGACTACATGTATTCAATATTGTAAATATTAGAAACGGTGAGGTCACTGTCAGAGCCAGGACTGTGCACGAGGAAAGTGCAAGAGATGCACCACCCTGGTGAGCTCAAGAGGAGTGACTATATACATTCAATATTATACATAGTAGCAAGGGTGAGGTCACGGTCAGAGCCAGGACTGTGCACGAGGACCGTGGCAGTGCAAGAGATGCACCAGCCTGGTGAGCTGCAACGGCTTGACTACATGCACTCTATATTGTAAATATTAGAAACGGTGAGGTCACTGTCAGAGCCAGGACTGTGCATGAGGAAAGTGGTAGTGGAAGAGATGTACCACCCTGGTGAGCTGCAGCCGCCTGACTACATGCACTCTATATTGTAAATATTAGAAATGGTGAGGTCACTATCTGAGCCAAGGACTGTGCATGAGGAAAGTGCAAGAGACTCACCTCCCCGGTGAGTCCAAGGGGTTTCACTACATGCATTCAATATTGTAAATATTAGCAGGGGTGAGGTCATTGTCTGAGGCAAGGGCTGTGCACGATGAAAGTGCAAGAGATGCACCACCCTGGTGAGTTGAGGGGCATGATTACATGGATTCTATATTGTAAATATTGGCAGGGTTGAGGTCACTGTCAGAACCCAGGGCTGTGTGCGAGGACCGTGGCAGTGCAAGAGATGCACCAGCCTGGTGAGCTGCAGCGGCCTGACTACATGTATTCAAGATTGTAAATATTAGAAGCGGTGAGGTACGGGACAGCGCATCTAGTACTGACACTGGGACTGCAGGTAAAGGTCCACCCTAATGAACTGACAGCACAGCGGGTCAACTAGTGACACCGGGGCCACAATACAGAGTATCTAGTACTGAAACAGAGGATATGGCACAGTGTATCTAGTACAGAAACAGAGGATATGGCCCAGCATATCTAGTACAGAAACAGAGGATACAGCACAGTGTATCTAGTACATAAAGAGGATACAGCACAGTGTATCTAGTACTGAAACAGATACTATGACACAGTGTATCTAGTACTGAAACAAAGGATATGGCACAGTGTATCTAGTACAGAAACAGATACTATGACACAGTGTATCTAGTACAGAAACAAAGGATACAGTACAGTGTATCTAGTACTGAAACAAAGGATATGGCACAGTGTATCTAGTACAGAAACAGATACTATGACACAGCGTATCTAGTACAGAAACAGAGGATACAGCACAGTGTATCGAGTACTGAAACAAAAAGGATATGGCACAGTGTATCTAGCCCAGAAACAGAGGATACAACACAGTGTATCAAGTACAGAAAGAGGATACAGCATAGTGTATCTCGTACTCAAACAGAGGATATGGCCCAGTGTATCTAGTACAGAAACAGAGGATACGGCACAGTGTATCTAGTACAGAAACCGAGGGTACAGCACAGTGTATCTAGTACAGAAACAGAGGATACAGCACAGTGTATCTAGTACAGAAACAGAGGATATGGCCCAGTGTATCTAGTACTGAAACAAAGGATACAGTACAGTGTATCTAGTACTGAAACAAAGGATATGGCACAGTGTATCTAGTACAGAAACAGATACTATGACACAGTGTATCTAGTACAGAAACAAAGGATACAGTACAGTGTATCTAGTACTGAAACAGATACTATGACACAGTGTATCTAGTACTGAAACAAAGGATACAGTACAGTGTATCTAGTACTGAAACAGATACTATGACACAGTGTATCTAGTACTGAAACAAAGGATATGGCACAGTGTATCTAGTACAGAAACAGATACTATGACACAGTGTATCTAGTACAGAAACAAAGGATACAGTACAGTGTATCTAGTACTGAAACAAAGGATATGGCACAGTGTATCTAGTACAGAAACAGATACTATGACACAGCGTATCTAGTACAGAAACAGAGGATACAGCACAGTGTATCGAGTACTGAAACAAAAAGGATATGGCACAGTGTATCTAGCCCAGAAACAGAGGATACAACACAGTGTATCAAGTACAGAAAGAGGATACAGCATAGTGTATCTCGTACTCAAACAGAGGATATGGCCCAGTGTATCTAGTACAGAAACAGAGGATACGGCACAGTGTATCTAGTACAGAAACAGAGGATACAGCACAGTGTAATTATTAATAACTTACAATTATAAACTATATTTAAAAACATTAACAATTATCGCAACAAAATACACCATATACAATTACAATATTATTTAAAACACAAAGATAATTTAAAAACAATATTTTTTAGGATACTGTAAACTATATTAACTACGATGATATTCTCGAAAACGATATTACTTACCTTAAAAAAAAAAGATATTTTGGTCAACAATATTCCTGCATCATGATATTACTGTGAAACAATATTAAAAACTCAAAATTAGTGTCATTCAATATTTTATCTGAATATCGTAAACCGAATGCCTGGGTCTTTGAGTATGCTGCACAATCCTGGTTGTATGTCCTCTACTTACCAAATGCTTTCTTTTCTCTTCTCAGCCTAGGGTTGCCACAACCCGTCACTCATATAATTCCTGATTTTTAGTTCGAGCCTATCAGAATCCACAAGCTATCTGGTTACTAAAGACCTATTGTGAACTTTCAGTGGGCAGAGTTCACCCACTGCCTACCGTTGGATGGCTTTATTCCCATTCTAATTAGTTTTCTTTTTTTTCTTTGTCCTATGTTGGCTTGCCCTTTTTTCTGTGTTTGTCCATCCCCAGTGGAGCATAGTCTCTTTATGTGTGTCCTTCTACTGCTTACTTTTCAGAAGCTATATGTTTCATTTTGGTTACACATTCCATGAGAGTGCATGTGTTTTCCAGCTGGATTATCCCCCCCCCCCCCCTCCCCTTGCCACTAATTCCATGTTGCTCTCTTTCATCCATGCACATAACTTTGCAGGCACACATGCAAAATTGAGCATGTGCATGCCTTCAAAATGACAGGGCCACGCCATTGCACCTTTTTTGAGCTTTTTGCCATGCTGCGCAGTATCTTGCAGGTTCTGTACAGCCTGGCAAACATGCATTGGCAAAGCCAACCTGCCCTCCACTATGTGAGAGCTATTGGCTTTGGGAATGCTTGTTTTATCTCTATGTCAGGACAGCAGGAATCCTTCCAATTGCTCCAGTCCCAAAAAAGATTTTCCTTTGAGCAAACAAGCAGCGCTCTGCAACCCCATACCCCCCACACACTTTAAACTAATCCCTTGTATTATCGAATCAATGTCAGGGCCGGGTCAATTTCCCTTCTCGCAGTTTTTGGAGCCTGGTACTAACCTAATTAAACACCATGTTGTAAGCCTCATGTGACATTTCCACCTCCCTTTCTTTGGAGCAGTACACAGACTGAAGAAAACATGCTCTAATTAAACAGTAACTACCATTTGCTTTTGCTTCAGTTTAGAATTGGTTCCAATTACTTGATCATGTTAAGGTTTATTCAAATGAAACTAAGTCAAGCCTGATAGATAATTGGCTTTGAAAGCTGAATGAAAACATTTGAGATTGGTGTCACTGATAAGTTGAAAGCCTTTTTAGTTAGAGTTCAGACAGAGTTTCCATAGGATGAATGTTTTTTGTTTTGCTAATACGTTTGCCACCATTTTAAATCTTCACAAAACTTTCCAAAAGAAAAGTTAATCGGTCTCAGCCCCTTGCTGGAAGGTTGAGACAATATGTTAATCAGGTGCAGCAAGAAAGGGGGTGGGCCCAAAAGTATTTTCCCATAGGAATTTTGGGGATTCGATTACAGAAAAAAAAGGTTGAACATAAATACACCAAGTTAGGCAGAAAGTGAAATCTTTCCTCAGAAAGTGAGCTTTCGTCATTTGGTGTAAATGTGTGCCGCTGTTTTTGTGAAACTGAGGTTCAAAATATAGTGACATTTGGACGAGTATGTTATGATATTCCGATTTGTAGAGAGCACTGTCACCCGGAAGGGTTTCCTGGCTCTGAGCAGGTGTGACTCTAGCCACACCTAGGGACTGCTCGATAAGGCGGGTCTTCAGCTTCTTGCGGACGTCAAGAAGTGAGGCGGAGGCTCTTATGTGTAGTGGCAGGTCATTCGATGCTTAAGGTGCGATGTAGGAGAAAGAAAAACCGCCAGGTGTGGTTTTCCGTATCCATGGGATCTGTGCAAGTAGGAGCTTGGAGTGGAGGAGTGGAGGAGTCTGGAAGGTTTGTGAAAGCAGATGCAATTGTAAGGTAGGCTGGGTCTCGTAGGCGTACAGGTGGATTGAGCCGTCTTATTAGCTGCCCACAACATGAAGAGAAATGTTGCATCTGCCATTACAAGACACAGGGACTCGGCCTCTTTGTCCTGAATTTAAAATAAAAATAACAAGTAAAGTGGCAGGGTTGGGGGACTAGGACTCCTTGGCACTTGTTAGTGGAACCCAGAGGGACACCCCCATCTGTTCCCCTCACATCTTTCAGCACAAAGACGGAGAAAAATGTGAGAGGCTTTGAGGCTAAAACTCCATTCAATTCAATATTCCTACCCACTGAACCTTAGTGTTTGGCGTCGAGCTGGGATGTGAGGTCTAATTTTAAAAGAAAGGCTACCCCTCTTTTCTTGCATGGGCCAGAGGGGTGGAGCTGCTGGGGCACCAGTAAGACCACAACCGATAAACCCCGTTGGCTTGCAGATGGGATTCTTGTGAAAGATCTACATCAATATCTTTAGTATGTAGATATTCAAGTGCTTGTCACTTAATTGGAGAGTTAAGGCCTTGCATATTCAGTGTAACTATGGTAAGGGGGTGAGATGTGTTGGTGTCATACCATGGTGAAACAAGTGCTTCTTGCCACCCTGTGCCTCAAAGGTGTGCCTAACCAGCTCACAATGCGTGAGCCACAGGACTTGTCATTCTTTTCGATCGGTGCCTACAACCTGTCCTCCAATGTCATACTAATAGTTGAACTGCATCATGTAACATAAACTAAATAGAGAACCTATTATCTATAAAGAAAAGCTGGATACAGAAGCATAGGTAAACCTGGCAGGTGCAACAGCTACCTGCCGCCCATGGTTAGCACCAGCATCTGGTGTGTTTCCAGCCCTCCTTCGCCTATGTGGCATGAAACAAAACCAACGCGCCTTCTGGCAATTTCAAAACATGAAGGCACAAAAAACGTACAAGTGTACTGAGGGATTCATGGCAAATGAACATACTCTATGAAACCATGTGCCACTAGAACAGAGTGAACGCTTACAAACCGCCCACGCTCAGGTAAAGAATATCAATAAATGTACTTCGAGCTGGAATCAGGCGTCGTCTGATGATTCATGGAAGTCTTTTCAGAAGCCTGTGGCATTGGTAGCTCAGCCTGGACATTGCCTTTTCCATTTCCCTGGCTGTTCAACTCTCCTGGTAGCTTCTATTGTCTCTTCAGTGGTGGCTGAAGGTTTGCTGTTCCTGATTTACCTCAACTCATTTGTCTCTTTCACTGAGCATTGCTTATTATTAAAAGTGAAGGAGAGGTCGAGTGGGCATCTCCTTCTGTACAGCATCTCTTTTTCTCGCTGGAGTGTTGTAACTTCCTTGAAGTCTCTGCATCTGGCTCGAGTGATTCGTGATGCACCTTGAAACAGGGTTATTTGGTCTTTCAAGTCAATTACATCTCGTTGTCATGCCGCCTGCACAATGGCCTGAATTACCTGAAATAGTTACTGTTCGTGAGCACATCAGGGAAACTTCTAAACAATTAGAAGGCAAAAAAAAGCTGTGTGTGTCTGATCTAGAACAAACTCAACGCCTTTTGGTATGTCTGGCAGTCGGCAGAAAAGAGCATTAGTGACTATCTGTTCGTGGCATGTAGTGCTGTAGATTCACATGCTGTGCATGCTCCTGCCATTTAGTGTTGGGCCCGGATGTGTGCGAGTTGTTCTCCTTCGAAGAGGTCTTTTGAGTCACAAGGCAGTATGACTCCTCTTCTTGCTGGTAATGGACATAATTATTGACTCAATTGCTAGAGTGTTCTCCTGCAAGGCGGGTGAGGATGGTATGCGAAGCAAAGCAAAGTATCGGACGTCCATGCAAAAGAGGAAGATAAAATACTAAAGAAGACTACAAACAGCAACAGGCATCCAGGGAGGTGGGTGCATTGAATCTACAGCACTGCAAGCCACCAACAGATGCTTACAGGGTAGGTAAAATTTTACGTTTGAGGTATGTGTTGCTGTAAATATACATGTTGTGCATTGACTGTAAAGCAGTTCTCCCAAAAAGCGGTGGATGGCCTGTGGATGCTGTAGTAGATTGAAAAAGTGTACGAAGTACTGCTTGACCAACATTAGCTTGTTGGTGAGCTAGTGCACCCCCACAGTAATGTTTGTCAAAATGTGAGGTGTGGACCAAGTAGATACTTTGCATATGTCAGCTATTGGGATGTTCACCAGGAAGGTCATAGAGGCTTACTTCTTCTGAGTGGAGTGGGCTCTAGGAAGAGTAAGTCATCTTAGCTTTAGTATGTCTGGATGCATTTGACGATCCCTCCACCGATGCCTGACTTGGATAGAGCCTTTCCTTTGTGGGGTTTGGAGAAAGCGACAAAGAGTTGCTGTGTCTTTATAAATTGTTTAGTTGTATCAATGTAGTACATGAGGGCTCACTTCGCGTCCAAAGTATGGAAAGCCCCCGTTCTGCAACAGAATCAGGTTGTGGGAAAAACACAGAAAATTCAACAGATTGAGTAAGGCGGAAGGAAGACACTACCTTTCGGAGAAATTTGAGACCTGTACGAAGGACAATCCTGTCCATAAGTACTTGGAAAAAGGTTTGTTCCAGGCTTAATGCCTGCAGATCACTGGCACGCCTGATTGAAGTGAAAACAACAAGGAACGCTACCTTCCAAGAGAGGATTTGAAGGGGGCAAGAGTGGAGGGGCACAAACGGAGGGCCCATGAGCCTTGTAAGTACAAGGCTGCGATTCCACATCAGTGCCGGAGGAACCCAAGGAGGAATGGCCCTCTTGAGACCCTCCATGGAAGCTTTAATGACTGGACTCCTGAATCAATACTTTTATCTATTCTGAAGGTAGGCAGCCACAGCAGCCAAGTGTTGACACATGGAAGTAAAGGCTAGAACAGAAACCTGCAGATGTAATAGGCAACAAACAATGTCCTGCACTGTGGCTAAGGGATAAGTGTTTTTTAAGTGACAGTAGCACACAAATATTTTCCCCTTTGCTGCATAGCAGGCCTGGTGGTAGGTCTGTGTACTTCCTTTAGAATCGTCATGCATTCCGGAGGAAGGCTGAGGTATCCAAATTCTATGACTTCGGGAGCCAGGTCGCAAGGTTGAGCGTCCAGGGATCTGAGTGCCTGATTTCATAATGGTTCTGCGTGAAAAAGGTCCGGCCAGCTGGGGAACCAGCTGGGGAACCGCTTATGTGGAACCAGGGAGAGTTCGAGCAGAATTGTGAATTATGGCTGGCGAGGCCAGGTGGGAGTCACCAGAATAATTGTGAGGGATGTCTGCCGAAGCCTCAGTACCACAAATGGAAGGACAGGGAGGGGCAGAAAAGCGCAGGCATATATCCCTGACCAGCTCATCCATAGTGCCTTGCCTATGGACTGTGGAAACCTGGAGATTAAATTTGGGCACTTGTTGTTTTCTGCGATTGCGAACAGGTCTACTTCTGGAAAGCTCCACCTGCGAAAGTAGCGGGGGAAGACCTGCGGGTGTATTTCCCACTTGTGGACTTGTTGCTGCATCCTGATGAGAAAGTCGGCGAAGTTGTTGTCCATCCCTGGAAGGTAATCGGCTCGCAAATTAATTTTGTGATGAAGAGCCCATCGCCAAATGCTTTGGGATACCTTTGAGAGTTGTGGTGACGGTAGTACATTGCTGTCATTTTGTGCATGCGGGTAAGGACAACTTTGTCTATCAGGTGAGGTCGGAAAGCTTTCAATGCTAGATGGATGGCTAGAGGTTCCAAGTAATTAATATGGAGACCCTATTATGTGGGCTCCCATCAGCCATGAACAGTTCGATCCTGTAGATGGGCTCCAATCCTGTATGGGAGGCATCCGAAGTGACGGTCCTCTGCGGAACATGGTCGAGGAAAGGCTGCCACTGCAACAGGTTGTTGGTCTTCCGCCACAGCAGAGAGCAACAAGTGCGGCAGCCACTCAACACTACATCATCCCAAGGACCCTCTGCTTGAGACCACTGTTGTGCTAGGCATTCCTGCAATGGACACATGTGTAACCATGCATGGGGTACTATGGCAATGCAGGAGGCTATCATGCCTAGGAGGCGCATGACTGTTCTGACTGGGACTTGTTGTTGTTACTGGAAAAAAAGGAGCAGTGCTTGAAAAGACTGAACCCAAGCAGGGTTTGGTTAGACCAAGCCTACCTACCTCCGTGTTGAGAATGGCCCCAAGTAGGGATGGATCTTGAGAGGCTGGAAGTGTGATTTTGTGACGTTTATAAGGAACCCTAACCTGTGAAGCGGATTTTTTGTGACTTGTGTATTTTCGCAACATATCTGGCGGTTGGCACTTTTGACCAATCTTCCAGGTACAGGAAGATGTGAACACCCAGTCTGCACAGGTGTGCAGCCTCCACGACAGTGGAGCACCACCAAGGGCAGTAATAATCCCGCAGGGGAGTACTTTCAACTGATACTGTTTTCCGCTGACCACTAACCCGAGATATCGGCAATGTGCCAGGTGTATTGGTATGTGGAAATAGGCATCCTTCAGGTCGAAAGCTGTCATGAAGTCGCCCTGCTGGAGAAGTGGAACAACATCCTGGAGGGTGACCATATGAAAGTGTTTCAATAGGATATATTGATTTAGTGGTCTGAGGTCCAGAATGGGTCCGAGGGATCCGTCTTTCTTGGGTATTGAGTAGGACAGGGAGTACACTATCATAGCCTACTGAAGGTAGGGAACAGTTTCTATAGCCTCTCTGAGAAGGAGTGCTTGGACGTCTTCTTTGAGAAGTTGTAGGTGTTCTGGAGAGAGTCGGTGTTTGAGAGGTGGAATGGTGGGAGATGTGGAAGTGAGCTTCAGACAATAACCATGTTGTTTAAAATTCCAGTACCCACTGGTCTGAAGTTATGGACTGCCATGTGAGAAAAAAGCCTTGAAGGCGTCCCCGACCGGTGTTGGGTAGCTGGGGGGAAGAAGGGGCAAGTCAGGGTTTGATGGCAGTTGCAGCTCCTTTGAGGGAGCCATCTTTCCCTCTGCCTTTAGAATTATTGCCCCTGTAGGACCCTCTAAAGTACCCCCTGGAAGATGATTGCTGTCCCTGGGTGCGCTGTTAAGATGAGGAACTGGAACGTCCAAAGCTTCCTCAAAGGACAGCTGCCATGCAGTTTGCGAGTTCATCAAGTTCATGACAATGTTTCGCCAAATCATTCTCTTTATGGTCCAGTCAGGCTTCTGCCTTCTGGAGACAGTGGCCAGGTCTTGGAGCAGCGAGGACAGGTCTTTTTTTAATCTCAGCGGAAAAAGTTGGAATCCCCTTTAGTAGAAGGGACTTGAAGACCCTGTCAAGACCACACTGTTGTTCGCATCAGATAATGACTCTATCTTGTGCACCTGTCCCATAGGCTTTGTTTTGAGACAGTAAATATTTTACAGAGAGGATTTTTAGGTACCTTATTGAGAAAATGCAGCCACCGTTTTAGCCTTGGGTATTTACAACACCGTGAGCGATCACATAAGGATGAGGGAGGGCTGTGATGAGTGATTGCGTTTATCTCAGTGTTGGAAAGAGTGATGAGGGCTCCACCACTAGGTCAGTTTGCCATCCAGAACCCTTTTTTTACATTTAATCTAATTACAGTCAGTGTCCCATGTGGATTGCACTTTAAGACTACATCTGAATTCATGTATGTCCAGTTTGCCATGGTCGACTCTTCATCTTCAAGCTTGTCATATAATGGGGCACGAATGCACTCAGAGCCCAACGTGCGGCCCAGGTCCTCCATGTTCAGATCAAGGGATCCTGACACATTTGAGTGGGCTACTACGGCTTTGATTGCAGAGCAGGACCCCTAGTCCCTTCCGGACCTCACTACTGTGCTTTGCGATGGCCCTATCTATGAGGGGCCGCCAGCCAGGAATGCCCTCAGCTCAATGGCGACTCTGGGCCACTGGTTCTGTGCTCCAGCTCTCCCACCATGTTTGTTTCCCAAGGTTAGTCCCTTTGGGGTTATGGAGGATGTGATCTCAGGTGGCCATCTTGACAGGTGGCTGGGGAAATGGAGGTACTCACAGTCCGCACGGTGGTAATCATCAGGATGCCCACCACAGTTAAGTGTGGTTATTGCGGCCAGAGGGGCATATTCAGTTTGGTAGCAGGTATTGGATGGGTGGCTCCGATTACATTGTTATTCTGCAGCCTTGGGGAGGCCACCGCTCAGCAGAAGCACGCGGTGTCGGAACTCCACCCAGCCTCTCCCTTGATCAATGATCTGAATCTAGAAACCTTGCTCTAGAACTAAGGATATAACAAATGGGTCAGTCCGAGTTTTTATTGTTTTGTGGGTTCTGCTCCAGTGGCTGCGATGAGTCTCCGGCTCGTGAACGTGCTTGTGCTGGCTGTATGGACCATGGCTGCGTTACATGGGATCCCGCTGGCCACTAAGCCTGAAGGAAGAGGTCATGCTGTGGCTATAATGGCAATAGCAGCCCAAAGGAGGGTGGGTTAGAACTTTTCAACAATGAATTCCAACTTTGGCCCCTCATCGTGTCAACAATTAAGGGTCATGTGTATCACTGCACAATGTTTCATATCTTTAAGAGGCTGAGACCAGGCAAACAGTATCTGGTGAGCTCCAAGACCCCTCTTGCTTCTAGTTCAACATACGGTAACTGGTCGGGCAAAATAAGGATGAAAGGCGTGTCATTGTAGCTGAAAGGTGCACAATCTCAGATGGCATGTCATATGGAAAAAGGATTGGGGTGTGGTTAGCTTCCTTCTTTTATTTCCGCTCCTCGTTTAAGATCTGAGTATTAATATTCCAGAAGAACCTCGGAGCTGGAAGCCGTCAAGTATGCAGACAATGTGTAAGGTCCATAGTTACTGATCACGAAAGTGAAACTCAAAGGGGCGTGGTCTATGGGATTAAGGGCGTGGTATAAAACCAAAACTAAAAACCTGTGCTTAGCATAGTGTGCTGCCCCACTGGTATTTTACTGCTGCTGTCATTGTACCAGATATGTAATCCCGAAGATGACATTGCACCCACAACATGCCAGGACTATTGGCTTTGTCGATAGTTGTATAAGATGAATAAGCAACAACTATGGCTTTGTTGTATAGAATATTGAAAATGCTTCAGTTGATCAGCTCTGAAATGGTTAGACTATGAAAGAACTGTAACGAATCTCTTCAAAGTTACATCACAGGCAGTGAAGGGTGGAACTGCCACTGCTGCAGAGTTAAGATTTTATTTCACTCTGAGGGTGAGGGCAAAAATAGAGAGCCCGAAAGAGACCCGTCTCAGCACCTGCTTTTTAGGTCTCGCCTGGACATCGCATCCGAAGGATGCGTCCAGGCTGGAGACTTAAAGCTGTCTGACACGGGGGAATGAGGGACAAGAAACTGTGACGAGCTTATCCTTGGCTGGATTCAGCTCCGTGCACGCGCACCAACATTCACGCATGCGCACATCACAGCCACACGCATACACAGCACTCACGCATGCGCACATACACACGCATACACAGGCACACCCCCGTCACCTACACGCATACACAGAGACCCCTCCACACACACCAGCCCCTCTCCTCTCGGCTCCACACACACGCACACGCATTTACACTTACACAGACACGCAGGCACCCAGACAGGCAACCCCCCCCCCCCGTCACACACACGCATACACACAGACTCCAGGACACATACACATACACACACACATGCACGCTCACACACATACACAGTCCGCCGCCGCGCGCGCACAGATGCCCCCCCCCCCCCAACAAGGCGACGCCCCACTCACCGGCATCCTCAGTGCAGCGGCTCCCACCGGCAGCAAGACTCTTCTTCCCTTCTTCGGCACCGGGGCGCAGGGTAGGCTCCTGCCTGCTCCGGTGCGCCAAACAATCGCGGCTCTTCCGTGGGAGGCGGGGTAGGCTCCCGCCCTCCTACTTCCGGTTGTCCCGCCCCGCCTGCCTGACTTCCTGGTCGCAGGCCGGCGCAAAACGCTGCATAAAAAATGCTTAGAACAGTGGTTCCCAAACTGTGCGCCGGAGCAGCCAGGGGCGCCGCGCTCACGTTGGGAAAATTGACCTTATTGCAGCTGCAGCGCAAAAAACTTGCTGCCTGCATAATCCGGGAAAATTATTTGGCCCAAGAGCGCACGTACGTACGAGTCGTGCTTTCACAGGCTTAGTAGTCGCCATTACTGGCATATGCAGCTCGCCTCTGACCGTTTGAGGCACGTTATTGCTGCCCACCGTGGGATCCTCTTCGCAAGTAAGGTAAGGAACTGGCATGGGAGGGATTCCTGTTCAGTAGAACAGGAGAACAGGAGTACGGCAGTGATACACAAGCCAAGAAGCCAGACTGTAAAAAAGCGGGCTCCACGGAGCTTGTTAAAGCAGCCAGAGAGAAGGCTTTGCCTTGTCTTTTTATGTCTGATTTCTTTAACGAGCTCCGTGGACCCACCTTCTTACACTAAAACTAACGCAGGTGATACAGGTGTAAAACGGAGGTTGGGCAGAAGATCGGCATGGCATTTGATTATCATCAATTATTAATTAAATGACATGCCGATCTTCTGCCCAACCTCCGTTTTGCACCTGTATCACCTGCATTATTTTTAGTGTAAAAAGGTGGGCTCCACGGAGCTCGTTAAAGACTCAGAATGCGGGCATGATGTTCCCCCCAGATCCAAACAGCGTACAGATGCACATTTGGCTCCCCTCGGAAATGACATGGTAGAAGTAGTTTTGGCTGTCATGGTTGAGCAGCACATATTGGGAACATATTACTACGTGACAAACAGCACATTCAGGCCTAAAATTGGTATTTCCTTAGTATTCCCCCTCAGCGAAAAAGTTGCAAACCTTTGGTAATGTTTGGTGTAATGGATACGGTTTTCTTTCTGCAGACTCTTTTTGCGTTTCCTGACAGTCATCAATTTAGGTTACTCTGCAAGATAATTTTAGGAACTAAAATAATTAGATGTTGCTTTGCCTTTTAAACACTCCAAATCCTAGATGGCTGGTGTCGAAAGAGGTAACATGAGACAGAGCTCTGGGAATGCATGTACAAAGTGTTCTGAGATCCCAAGTTTTTTGACGGATACATTTTAAAGGTAAAGGAGGTGCAGATTGGGAAAAGTGTCTCCTCAGCACCAGTGTTACCAAAAGGATGCAACTATGCTACTATGAATCAAATGCCATGCTGATCTTCTGCCCTACCTCCGTTTTTTACTTGAACTAGATTTTATATACTGACAATATCATGTAAAACACGGCTGTAAAATGTAGTTCAAGTAAAAAACAGGTTGGGCAGAAGATTGGCATGGCATTTGATTGGGATTGCTTGGTGCCTAACTGCGTATCGCCAGTGGTATGCCTGGAAACCAGTGGTTAATTTGTAAAATAAAAAGTGCTGGGGCTCTCCTCAGGAGGAAGCACTAACAGGAGAAATAAGAAGGTGCAAACTGCCTCCTGAACAAAGCCCTGGCACTTATCCTTCTGGAGAGGACTGGGCCTAATAGCTAGAGCTGATGATTTCGTAGCTGGGAAACCAGGTTCGAGTCTTAGCGTGGTTCAAAATCCTGTGATTATGGGGGAAATTGCCTGCCTTCCAAATGAATGGGTCCTTAATTGGTGCTAAAAGCACTGGTGCTGAGCACCTGAAAGCCCCTGCTCAAATTAAGCACTGCTGGAAACTTTCCACTGCCGCAGCTTTGCATGCCATCTACTTGGAATGTTGGTGAATATGAAATCAGCCTAAAAATACCTTCAGTCGGAGAAGTAAATCTCTGCCCATGTTTTTATGTTTTCTTTCATGAATGGGACTCCATGTTTTCTTTCCAGCAATAGCAGCCTCTCTACTTGCACTTGGTTTGTACGTAGCCGTAGTTTCAAAGCGTGTGTGCGCTATTAATCTTGCAATGTTTGTCACTTAACAAGATTTTATTAAAAAACTGTTATATTTTTATTTTGTTACAAATATGAGTATAATACCTTCAATTCTTCATTGCATCCCAATTAATTTACGGAAGACAACAAAGGTCGGGCTTACAAACCTCCCCCCAACCCGCCCACCGGTAAAAAAAATGGTGGAACCCGCCCACCGGTAAAAAAAAATGGTGGGGAGCCACGGCCAACTGCCAATTAGGTCAAGGGAGCAACAGGTCAAAAAAGTTTGGGAACCACTGGCTTAGAACAAAGGCTGCTTCTCAGTTTCCGCGACCGCGCTCCGGTTACCGGCGTCTTGTGTTTTTTCTTTTTTAATTGCGACGCAGCCTGTATTATTATTATTATACATGAATCAAGATTCGTTTATTTATGCTAACCTTCTATAACTGAAGTTTTTGTAAGGCACAGATCCACTATTGAATTAATTCAATGTGTTCTCAAACGGGATGGCTAAGGAAAAGTGAAGTGAAGCAATGGGCCGTGGAGAGTGCGTGCAGAGTGAGTGCAGAGTGACAGTGAGTGCGGAGTGACAGTGAGTGCGGAGTGACAGTGAGTGCGGAGTGACAGTGAGTGCGGAGTGACAGTGAGTGCAGAGTGACAGTGAGTGCAGAGTGACAGTGAGTGCAGAGTGACAGTGAGTGCAGAGTGACAGTGAGTGCAGAGTGCGTGCAGAAACAGTGAGTGCAGAGTGCGTGCAGAGTCAGAGTGAGTGCAGAGTGACAGTGAGTGCAGAGTGAGTGCAGTGACAGTGAGTGAAGAGTGACAGTGAGTGCAGAGTGCGTGCAGAATGACAGTGCGTGCAGAGTGACAGTGCGTGCAGAGTGCGTGCAGAGTGACAGTGAGTGCAGAGTGCGTGCAGAGTGACAGTAAGTGCAGAGTGCGTGCAGAGTGACAGTGAGTGCGGAGTGACAGTGAGTGCGGAGTGACAGTGAGTGCAGAGTGACAGTGAGTGCAGAGTGACAGTGAGTGCAGAGTGACAGTGAGTGCAGAGTGACAGTGAGTGCAGAGTGACAGTGAGTGCAGAGTGCGTGCAGAGTGACAGTGAGTGCAGAGTGACAGTGAGTGCGGAGTGACAGTGAGTGCGGAGTGACAGTGAGTGCGGAGTGACAGTGAGTGCAGAGTGACAGTGAGTGCGGAGTGACAGTGAGTGCGGAGTGACAGTGAGTGCGGAGTGACAGTGAGTGCGGAGTGACAGTGAGTGCGGAGTGACAGTGAGTGCAGAGTGACAGTGAGTGCAGAGTGACAGTGAGTGCAGAGTGACAGTGAGTGCATAGTGACAGTGAGTGCAGAGTGACAGTGAGTGCAGAGTGCGTGCAGAGTGCGTGCAGAGTGCGTGCAGAGTGACAGTGAGTGCAGAGTGACAGTGAGTGCAGAGTGACAGTGAGTGCAGAGTGACAGTGAGTGCAGAGTGACAGTGAGTGCAGAGTGACAGTGAGTGCAGAGTGACAGTGAGTGCAGAGTGACAGTGAGTGCAGAGTGACAGTGAGTGCGGAGTGACAGTGAGTGCGGAGTGACAGTGAGTGCGGAGTGACAGTGAGTGCGAAGTGACAGTGAGTGCGGAGTGACAGTGAGTGCAGAGTGACAGTGAGTGCAGAGTGACAGTGAGTGCAGAGTGACAGTGAGTGTGGAGTGACAGTGAGTGCGGAGTGACAGTGAGTGCGGAGTGACAGTGAGTGCGGAGTGACAGTGAGTGCGGAGTGACAGTGAGTGCGGAGTGACAGTGAGTGCAGAGTGACAGTGAGTGCAGAGTGACAGTGAGTGCAGAGTGTGTGCAGAGTGACAGTGAGTGCAGAGTGACAGTGAGTGCAGAGTGACAGTGAGTGCAGAGTGACAGTGAGTGCAGAGTGCGTGCAGAGTGACAGTGAGTGCAGAGTGACAGTGAGTGCAGAGTGACAGTGACTGCAGAGTGACAGTGAGTGCAGAGTGAGTGCAGAGTGACAGTGAGTGCAGAGTGACAGTGAGTGCAGAGTGCGTGCAGAGTGACAGTGAGTGCAGAGTGACAGTGAGTGCAGAGTGACAGTGAGTGCAGAGTGACAGTGAGTGCAGAGTGACAGTGAGTGCAGAGTGCGTGCAGAGTGACAGTGAGTGCAGAGTGACAGTGAGTGCAGAGTGACAGTGAGTGCAGAGTGACAGTGAGTGCAGAGTGACAGTGAGTGCAGAGTGAGTGCAGAGTGAGTGCAGAGTGACAGTGAGTGCAGAGTGACAGTGAGTGCAGAGTGAGTGCAGAGTGAGTGCAGAGTGACAGTGAGTGCAGAGTGACAGTGAGTGCAGAGTGACAGTGAGTGCAGAGTGACAGTGAGTGCAGAGTGACAGTGAGTGCAGAGTGAGTGCAGAGTGAGTGCAGAGTGAGTGCAGAGTGAGTGCAGAGTGAGTGCAGAGTGACAGTGAGTGCAGAGTGACAGTGACTGCAGAGTGACAGTGAGTGCAGAGTGACAGTGAGTGCAGAGTGTGTGCAGAGTGACAGTGAGTGCAGAGTGACAGTGAGTGCAGAGTGACAGTGAGTGCAGAGTGACAGTGAGTGCAGAGTGACAGTGAGTGCAGAGTGACAGTGACTGCAGAGTGACAGTGAGTGCAGAGTGACAGTGAGTGCAGAGTGACAGTGAGTGCAGAGTGACAGTGAGTGCAGAGTGACAGTGAGTGCAGAGTGACAGTGAGTGCAGAGTGTGTGCAGAGTGACAGTGAGTGCAGAGTGACAGTGAGTGCAGAGTGACAGTGAGTGCAGAGTGACAGTGAGTGCAGAGTGACAGTGAGTGCAGAGTGCGTGCAGAGTGACAGTGAGTGCAGAGTGACAGTGAGTGCAGAGTGACAGTGAGTGCAGAGTGAGTGCAGAGTGACAGTGAGTGCAGAGTGACAGTGAGTGCAGAGTGCATGCAGAGTGACAGTGCGTGCAGAGTGACAGTGCGTGCAGAGTGACAGTGAGTGCAGAGTGACAGTGAGTGCAGAGTGACAGTGAGTGCAGAGTGACAGTGAGTGCAGAGTGCGTGCAGAGTGACAGTGAGTGCAGAGTGACAGTGAGTGCAGAGTGACAGTGAGTGCAGAGTGACAGTGAGTACAGTCACTCAGCACCACCACAGCATCACTCAGAACCACCACAGCACCACTCAGCACCACCACAGCACCACTCAGCACCACCACAGCATCACTCAGCATCACTCAGCATCACCACAGCACCACCATAGCACCACTCAGCACCACCACTGCATCACTCAGCATCACCACAGCCCCATTCAGCACCACCACAGCATCACTCAGCACCACCACAGCATCACTCAGCACCACCACAGCACAAATATGTTCTCTCAATGTTTCAAGCTTTATTACAAATGTCACAAAAAGATGTTAATATTTCACTTCTGTTCTTGGATTTTGTTACAATAAAATACACTGAACATAATCTTCACAAAAGTTATTTACAAAAGTTTAAGCTATTGCCATTATAAATTACAATCACTTTTATTAAGTATTAAAAAAAATTAAAAGCCATTGTTATTTGTAATATCAATACATCTAAGTCACGTAAATACAAATGTTGCATTACAAATGCTATAGGTGTCACATTTGCGAAAGTTATAACTATTGGCATTGTAAATGACAAAGCTATTAATTTAGCTATTTTCAAAACCAACACATAAATGAACATTTGGTGAATTTCCATTAAAATATTTGACTTTTTTACTAAGATATTATTATACTGTTTTATGCAAACAAAATTTAGATACTGCATAAATAACTTTAATAAAACATATTTTATATGAAGCTTTTTATGTAAAAAAAAAACTATAGCATAAAGCAAAAAACAATTGCCATTTACAATGCTAATAGCTCAAACTTAAATAATGCGAGACCTATTGCATTGCAAATGCTTGTTTAGAATTGCCGGTGCTGAGCACCAGCAGGACCCGGCTCACTTAAAGCCCTGGTTCCGGCACTCTTTCTAGGAGCTGTGCCTTCAGAACATCCTCAACACACCTTCCCCTCAGACTGCCCGATGGCATCTGGCCTTAGAATTGCCCTCGATGGTCTAGATTCTCTAGAACATTTTTGGCGGCCCTACAGCTAGTCCCAGTGAATGTCGGTAAGTCCTCGGATCACATCGAAGGTGAAGGTCACATCTAGAGCTTCAGCCTTCCGCGCACGTCTGCGGTTTAAACACTGGTTAAAACCCCAGCACAGGGCCTCGAGGCCGCGCTTCGAGGGCTGCTCGTGAACGCGCCGAGCGCTATAATCGCCGGCCGCCGCCGCTCCTGGGCTCAGCCAGGCCCGGCCACGGCCCCCGCTTCAGCCGGTAATCAGGGCCACGGCCAGCCGTAAGTATTGGGTTGTGTCGCGCGCTCTGTGGGCTCTTAAGAGAAGGGATTACACAGAACAGTAAATATTTGCCAAATGTAAATCTAGGTTTCTCCGCAGCAGCTGTTGCGGCAACTGGATTTGGCGGGAAGTTAATTCCACTTGTGACCCCCGCGTCAGTAATGTGCTGAAATAGCGCCGCGGCTCAGAACCACCGCCACGCTGCAGCCTACCTGCAGAAGCAATCGATGCTCGGCCGCCGGGCGATTTGACATGACACTGCTGGTACGAGACACTACTTATCGGTTCTAGCTCCCGGTGCATTTTAAATGTGACCTCTGACCCCTGCTCTACCTCAGGTGGTCAGCATTCTACTCTTATTTCTCAAATTAAACCCGATTGTAAAGGGTGCTTTTCTGAAAAGAAAAATAATAAGATTGTTTTGGCCATCAGAGCAGTTTTCTTTCCAGTGATTCAAATGACCTTTTCAAAGACACACACATTAAAAAAAGGTCCAGTTTTTTATAGTGCTTTACAATTAACGCTAATCTTGTTTCCAAGCGCTCCACATTTGCCACATTAGAGAACAAGGAGAGAGGGAAATGTCGCCTCAGGCCTCATTGCCCTTGGTTTGACTGTGGACACCTTAGGATAGAAGAGTCCATTTAGTTCCAGATGAGGGGTGGGGCCACCCTTTGAGGCCAGACCTGCAGGAAGAGTAAGGTCTATAACTGAAGGAGAAAGATTGCCTTGAGCTCTGCCAAGGGGCGGGTGGTGATGCCCAAACAGGAGCGGGAGGAGGGATTCATCTGAAGAGATGGGAATTTATTTAGGAAATGCAAGAGTCACTATGGTAACTTGCAGTTAGAGGTACGTCCAGTTCATGTGCCACCTGACCGCCTCTTGGCCTCACCACGAGACCAGGAGGCAGAACATGTACCACCCTAAGTGGACACCACAAGGAGGGCAAAGCAAACCTAAGCCATGGGACCAGCTGACCCAGCGCAGTGGCCCGAGAGGCAACCAAGGTAGCGGCAATGAACTATGCGATGAGTGAGAAGCAGGACCACCCCCAAACCCGGCCACTCTGCCAGAGATGAGATTCCTCAACCAGAGACCACCAACAATGTGGAGGAAGAGTAGGTGAGCCGCAGGTCCAGTTCAGCAACGAACTGGGAAAGAGACAGCAGGAACCTTAACACAAGACAAGGAGACAGAACTCAACCAGAAAAGGAATCAAACCCTAAGTCACAAACTGGAAATTCACACAACCCAGAAGTCTTGAGACAAGACAATACGGGCTCTGCGAGACCTCTCGGATTCCTTTTTTTCTACTCCTTGTCCCTCAGCAGCAAACAGATGGTTGATGGGAACTGATGGTGGGGACAATGTGTCAAAGTTTATGTGATGTCCCTTTCGTCACCCCGGGCATTTTGGCAAACTGATGGGCATGGTTAAGAGTTCAACTGGCAGCAGAAGCCCCTTCGGGCACCTGCGCATTGATAGTCATCTTGTGCAAACTGGTCAACATGATGTCAGAGCAGGAAGGTCCAAAATCCCATGGCAGGTGCCTGTTTGGAGGATGCAGGGCCATCCACACACCACTCACAATGGAGATGTCTGTTGCAACTCCATGTCAGGAGCTTCATTCCCATGAACCAGAGAGGTCCTACGCTAGAAGAACGCAGTGAAGCAGATTTGTGCAAGTCATACAGGGGATCCGGGACCTTACTAAGGGACATAAATACCAGTGGACAATGGAAGTAGTCAACAGTAGCCTGACGGAGCTGCATAGAGGAGCTCTGTTAAGACATGTCCAGGCCCCCAAAAACAGCAGGTGAATCCGTACAGAGCGGAGAGTGTAGAGAAGTCCCCCTGCATCCCACATGCTGCAGTGCAAAGCGAAGCATTTGTATGCACAGCGTGTGAACATGGGATGACACAAAAACACAGAAACCAGAATCCAACTGCCCATTGACGATTGAGGACTATACAAAGCTCAAAAGCCATTTTAGGGATATCATTCAGAAGGACACACGTGATGTATGAAGAAGTGGCATCAACAGCAGATGGCCTGTGAGATAGGATCGGTGGTTGGTCGTGACGGCTTTGTAAATGATGCAGCTGGTTTTGAAGATGGGGGACCGCTAAGGTAAGCCAATGGCATCCTATCAAGATGGGGTGGAGTGATCATATTTCTTCAGGACCAGGATGAGATGTGCTGGGGCATGTAGTATCTATCCCCTTTAACGTGGGTACTGTGTAGTCTAGGAGGTCATGGAACAAGGTGTTCACTCCATCCACATGCAAGAGCATAAAGGCTAGATCAGCAGTTCTGAAATTGCTTTCTTATGACATGGTTCCCTTGCTTCAGATGAGAGCCCTTCCCACTAGCAGGCCAGCTTTGTTTTTTGCATTCTGTCCCTTGGTGCACAGTCTGAACCTAAGTGGCTTGGCATTTGTTGATACTTGGGGTCCATGTCGGTCTCAAAGTTACCATTTTAGTATGAGTCAAGGTGACACTACCGCTGTGACAAAAAGACACTGAGACAAGGTGACACTGCCACAGGGACAAAGAGATACTGGTACTGAGACAAGCAAACACTGCCGCCGGGACAAAGAGATACTGGTACATAGACAAGAAGACACTGTCCCCGGGACAAAGAGATACAGTCACTGAGACAAGCAAACACTACCGCCGGGACAAAGAGATACTGGTACATAGACAAGGAGACACTGTCACCGGGACAAAGAGATACTGGTACTGAAACAAGCAAACACTGCGGCCGGGACAAAGAGATACTGGTACATAAACAAGGAAACACTGTCACCGGGACAAAGAGGTACAGTTACTGAGACAAGGGGAGACAGTCACCGGGACAAAGAGATACAGGTACTGAGACAAGGAGACACTGCCGCCGGGACAAAGAGATACTGTTACTGAGACAAGGAGACACTGCCGCCGGGACAAAGAGATACAGTTACTGAGACAAGGAGACAATTTCACTGAGACAAGGAGACACTGTCACCGGGACAAAAAGATACAGGTACTGAGACAAGGAGACACTGTCTTCGGGACAAAGAGATACTGTTACTGAGACAAGGAGACACTGCCGCCGGGACAAAGAGATACAGGTACTGAGACAAGCAAACACTGCCGCCGGGACAAAGAGATACAGTCACTGAGACAAGGAAACACTGTCGCCGGGAGAAAGAGATACAGGTACTGAGACAAGGAGACAATGTCGCCGGGACAAAGCTATATTGTTACTGAGACAAGGAGACACTGTCGCCGGGAGAAAGAGATACAGGTACTGAAACAAGAAGACAATGTCGCCGGGACAAAGAGATATTGTTACTGAGACAAGGAGACACTGTCGCCGGGAGAAAGAGATACAGTCACTGAGACAAGGAGACACTGTCTCAGGGACAAAGAGATACAGTCACTGAGACAAGGAGACACTGTCGCCAGGAGAAAGAGATACTGGTACTGAGACAAGCAAACACTGCCGCCGGGACTAAGAGATACAGTCACTGAGACAAGTAGACACTGTCGCAGGGACAAAGAGATACTGGTACTGAGACAAGGAGACACTGTCACCGGGACAAAGAGATACTGTTACTGAGACAAGGAGACACTGTCGCCGGGACAAAGAGATACAGTCACTGAGACAAGGAGACACTATCGCCGGGACAAAGAGATTATGTTACTGAGACAAGGAGACACTGCCGCCGGGACAAAGAGATACAGTCACAGAGACAAGGAGACACTGTCGCCGGGAGAAAGAGATACTGGTACTGAGACAAGGAAACACTGCCGCCGGGACAAAGAGATACAGTCAATGAGACAAGGAGACACTGTCGCCGGGAGAAAGAGATACAGGTACTGAGACAAGCAAACACTGCCGCCGGGACAAAGAGATACAGTCACTAAGACAAGGAGACACTGTCGCCGGGAGAAAGAGATACAGGTACTGAGACAAGGAGACAATGTCGCCAGGACAAAGCTATATTGTTACTGAGACAAGGAGACACTGTCGCCGGGAGAAAGAGATACAGGTACTGAAACAAGGAGACAATGTCGCCGGGACAAAGAGATATTGTTACTGAGACAAGGAGACACTGCCGCCGGGACAAAGAGATACAGTTACTGAGACAAGGAGACACTGCCCCCGGGACAAAGAGATATTGTTACCGAGACAAGGAGACACTGCCGCCGGTACAAAGAAATACAGTTACTGAGACAAGGAGACACTGTCGCCGGGACAAAGAGATACAGCCACTGAGACAAGGAGACACTGTCTCCGGGAGAAAGAGATACAGGTACTGAGACAAGGAGACAATGTCGCCGGGACAAAGAGATATTGTTACTGAGACAAGGAGACACTGTCGCCGGGAGAAAGAGATATTGTTACTGAGACAAGGAGACACTGCCGCCGGGACAAAGAGATACAGTCACTGAGACAAGGAGACACTGCCGCTGGGACAAAGAGATACTAGTACTGAGACAAGCAAACTGCCGCCGGGACAAAGAGATACAGTCAATGAGACAAGGAGACACTGTCGCCGGGAGAAAGAGATACTGGAACTGAGACAAGGAGACACTGCCGCCGGGACTAAGAGATACAGTCACTGAGACAAGTAGACACTGTCGCAGGGACAAAGAGATACTGGTACTGAGACAAGGAGACACTGTCGCCGGGACAAAGAGATACTGTTACTGAGACAAGGAGACACTGTCGCCGGGACAAAGAGATACAGTCACTGAGACAAGGAGACACTGTTGCCGGGAGAAAGAGATACTGGTACTGAGACAAGGAAACACTGCCGCCGGGACAAAGAGATACAGTCAATGAGACAAGGAGACACTGTCGCCGGGAGAAAGAGATACTGGTACTGAGACAAGGAGACACTGCCGCCGGGACAAAGAGATACAGTCACTGAGACAAGGAGACGCTGCCGCCGGGACAAAGAGATACTGGTACTGAAACAAGCAAACACTGCCGCCGGAACAAAGAGATACCGGTACTGAGACAAGGAGACACTGTCGCCGGGAGAAAGAGATACTGGCACTGAGAAAAGGAGACACTGCCGCCGGGTCAAAGAGATACAGTCACTGAGACAAGGAGACACTATCGCCGGGACAAAGAGATACTGGTACTGAGACAAGCAAACACTGCCGCCGGGACAAAGAGATACAGTCACTGAGACAAGGAGACAATGTCGCCGGGACAAAGATATTGTTACTGAGACAAGGAGACACTGTCGCCGGGAGAAAGAGATACAGGTACTGAGACAAGGAGACAATGTCGCCGGGACAAAGAAATACAGTTACTGAGACAAGGAGACACTGCCGCCGGGACAAAGAGATACAGTTACTGAGACAAGGATACACTGTCGCCAGGACAAAGAGATACAGTCACTGAGACAAGGAGACACTGTCGCCGGGAGAAAGAGATACAGGTACTGAGACAAGGAGACAATGTTGCCGGGAGAAAAAGATATTGTTACTGAGACAAGGAGACACTGTCGCCGGGAGAAAGAGACACTGGTACTGAGACAAGGAGACACTGCCGCCGGGACAAAGAGATACAGTCACTGAGACAAGGAGACACTGTCGCCGGGACAAAGAGATACAGTCACTGAGACAAGGAGACACTATCGCTGGGACAAAGAGATTATGTTACTGAGACAAGGAGACACTGCCGCCGGGACAAAGAGATACAGTTACTGAGACAAGGAGACAGGGACAAAGAGATACAGTTACTGAGACAAGGAGACATTACCGATGGGTAAAAAAAAACCTTCGAACTGGAGCAAGAATAAAGGTTGCATGTCCTGCCCAAGCGCATCCAACGCTAAAACCAACAATCAAGCAATCAACACCCTGATGGACAAGGCTGAAAGCCCTACGGGGATAGAAGAATGAGAAACATCACACTGTACAAAGCCCTGTGAATACACATTTTACAGAACAAATCTCTGAGGGACACAGGGCCCATGCTGCCACGCCTCTGAGGGGCACGCTGCCAGTCTCAAGCATACACAAAGTGCTTTTCAGATAAGGCAGGGGATAAAGTGCGTCCAGCCATCCTGTAATCAGCCTAGAATCATGAGTGGACTGTAATCCACTTACCAAAAGCGCCCTGTAATTTCCTGATTACAGGCAGTGCTGATGACACAACCGGCTGGAATCAGCCCCCGGCTCCAGACCGAGGAGGGGGTAGCATCATTTGACACCGTTAATGTCTGCTCTGAACCAAAACACGGCAAGGAAGCGGGAAACGAGGGCAGCACCAAAGAAACCGTGGGGGTGAGGCTGCACCCGTGGCTGGCATAGGAGCCCAGGAGGCAGCCAAGGAGTTGCAAAGAGGAAGACATGGGAGCCAAAGTGGGCATATGCTGAGCCTGGATGCCTGGAGGAAGTAATGGTTACAGACTGCAGCAGTGCCCACAGAAGCGAAATGTCGAGCACCGGGGAGATATAACAGGGCAACACAGGAGACACACGATTCACAGCTGAGCAGGGCAGTGTTGTGTTCATTCACAAGAAAGTGAGAACACAAGACTGGTTAAATAATGTGAGGACGATCCAGTACCCTGGTGTAAAAACAACCCTGAAACGCAAATGACGAACTACAGGGTAGGGATGATATCTGCTTTAGGGGTTAAGAAGCCACTGACCGTGAAACACGACTGCTAACTGGTGGCAGCAGCTGCTCCCTTAGTACCCCTGGCACTGCCCGTCTCCATCATTCGCAGCAAGGGCATAAAGACAACAGCAAGAACAAAGTACAGGGGTCCCTACACACCATGTTTCATTTCTGTATTTTCCACTACTTGCCCTTCTGTAGTCCCTCGGCTGCAAACAGAAAGTTGCTAAGAAGCCAGATGTAGAGCTGGGCGAGCTAACAAATGAATAGGGAGAGCAGAGCCCAGAGTCTGGCTGGGCTCCGCGGGCCTGTGCCAACCCTGGGCGGTGAACTCCGCTCCGCTCATGGAGTTTGCAGAGTTTCCTGCACTCCGCGTTACGCAGAGATCGTGGAGTTCCAAAAACCTACATTTCGCGTTGCGTAGTGGAGTTTTTTTCCTCGCTCATGTTCGTCAACTTCAACTTGGAGACCGCGAGGGAGGAAAATCAACCTCCCAGGAAGATCTTTCCTCGTTCGCGATCGTCAACATCAAGTTGGCGAGCGCGAGCTCCACATTGTACAGTTCATCCACTAAGGGGGGATCTTTCTCTTGCCCATTTTACATCGAAGTTTACTGTTTTGCCTATAATTCCTGGTGCATGAGGGTAGAGAGTGGGTGGGAGACAGATGACCTATGAAAGCTCGTCTCCCTTGAGGCTCAAGAGTCCAAGAGTATCTCAAGCTGACCCAGAACCTGGCATCAGGCTCGAGCTTTCAGTAGCTCACCCATCTCTACCCAGGTGTGTGGCAAAGGCCGTTCCTACGAGGTGATGCAGGAAGGGGGTCAATAGGTGCGTGACTGTACTTCTGTTACCACTGGCATTCTAGTGAATCAACAGGACCAAACTAGGGTTATCACCTGGTCACTAATTGACAGGCATGAACAGTGTGGCTCCTTTTTGACTGGTACATAAGGTTGCTGGTTGTGGATAACGGCATGGCCTCAAACTTAACTCTGATATTTGTAAGTATGAGCGCAAAATCCGTTCCGCTCGCGGATTTTGCGAATTTTCGGTAAATTCGCGATCCGCGAACTCCCGCGAATTTACCGCGAATTCGCAAATCCGCGAGCGGTGGATTCCGGGGGCAAAAGTTGAAGCCTGGCTGGCCTGTCAACTTGTAACTATTTTAGGATGGCGCCGGCAAGCTGCCAGCGCCATCCTAAAATAGTTACTAAGTTAGCTTCAACAGGAAGCTCTAATAGATAAAATAAAGCAGGTGCTCGCACCTGCTTTATTTTATCTATTAGAGCTTCCTGTTGAAGCTAATTTAGTAAGTATTTTAGGATGGCGCTGGCAGCTTGCCGGCGCCATCCTAAAATAGTTACAACATAAACAATCGTGAGCGTCGTCGAGGCAGGTGTGCCTTCTTCACAAATCTACCGTGGAAAATCAGCTGTGATGCTGGATAGAGGCTTTTGCATCCTTGACTTTCACGAGCGCAATACCCGTGCTGTTTCTGTGACCAGGGGTTTCTTTCTCTTCATCTGCTGAACTGATCTTTCTCAGACCTTTTATTACACACAAGAAGCATGTGTGACTGACTGTGAACTCGCATGGTAGCCCTGCCCGTTTGGCCCCGCCCACACACTCGCGGTTTGCACCGTCTGCCCGCCATTCACCCACTATGATAGACAGCTCACTCAAGGGACCCCTGCGCCCGTCGGGGCGATTGCATAGTAACACACACATGGTCGCTCGAACTAGTTGATGCTCAAATTCAGTGACTCATTCATTAGCCCAAAAACAATCGTGAGCGTCGTCGAGGCTGGACAGGCGTGCCTTCTTCCCAACTCTACCGTGGAAAATCAGCTGTGATGCTGGATAGAGGCCTTTGCATCCTCGACTTTCACGAGCACAATGCCCGTGCTGTTCTTGTGACCAGGGGTTTCTTTCTCTTCATCTGCTGAACTGATCTTTCTCAGACCTTTTATTACACACAAGAAGCATGTGTGAACTCGCATGGTAGCCCTGCCCGTTTGGCCCCGCCCACACACTCGCGGTTTGCACCGTCTGCCCGCCATTCACCCACTATGATGGACAGCTCACTCAAGGGACCCCTGCGCCCGTCGGGGCGATTGCACTTGCATGGAAGCCCCGCCCCAAATCCGCAAATCCGCGGATCGTGGATCCGCAAAATCCGCCCATGCCTAGATATTTGCCTGGTAGCTCCTAGAAGTTGGCAAGGTGCATAGAAGGTGTATAGTGATACCTTCTTCAGTCAGTTGAATTGTCAAGGATGTGCGGTTTCTGATTACACTAGAAAAAAATACTGTAGAACAATCGTATGTATCTCACCTATCTAACCACATATCTAACCACATGCTCCAAACTTTAACTTACACAAGAAACCTTAATTTATTGATCAAGGATGATGTATTACGTAATAAGCCCAGCCGCACTGGGAATATCCTATTTGAAGGGATGTACGGCATTACAACGCGGGCTTCTACACCGCGTGCCGTTACAACGCTGTTTTTACAACGCAAGTCGTTACAACGACTTGCGCTGTAAGGGCTGGATAGTGGAATTGTTTAATTTTCTATTCCAACTCCAGCCCACGTTACAGTAGGGAAGGTATTGGAATAGAAAATTAACTATTCCCTATCCAATAGTGCCCTCCAGCGCAAGTCGTCGTAACGACATGCGTTGTAAAGGCAGTGTCGTAATAGCAGCGCGGGGTAAAGCCCGCGTTGTTAAGGATGTTTCCCATTTGGAGGATAGTTTGACACTTTCCCCCTTAATGCTGTGGCTCTCTGCCTGGACAAAGATAGAAAGAAATCTTAACCGACTTGTGATTTCAGATTGTCTGCGGCATGAAAAAGTATGTAACAGCCCCTGGCTGACATACAAAAAGGAGCAATTTACCTTATTGGGGCAGCCTGAACTTTTTAAGAATACCAAATGTATTAATGACTTCTTCTGTTAAAGTGACTGTCAAATTAGAATTCCTTACTCTGTTAATGAGGAACAGGGAAGAACTAAAATGCAGCAAGACGAGGGGGGCTGCTTGTCAACCTTCATCCACCGCAAACCGTATAGAGCCTTAATTATATTTTATATCCAGTCATCGTCATCGACACTATTTGGTTAGGTTCTAACACCGCCCACATCTTTATCCATCTTAAAGATGTATACAGAGAATCAGATCTTGTTAAATGTCGCTGTGACTCAGTCTTTGCAAACAATGCTGCATTTCTTCTTCTTTTGAAAGTTTTATACTGTTCTAAGGAAATTGTTTTTAATCTTAATAAACCTTTATTGAAGTTTTCATTATAAAAATATTGGCCCGCCCAATGACATTTACAGAGACTTCAGTCGGAGTTTGTTTGCATAATGATGGTTTGTAAAATTATTTCGGCTGTAGTAAGACTGTGAGATATGGTGGGAAAATGATATATGGCTGTGGTAGTGTTACTGTTTGTCTGCGCGGAGTCCTATCAACATATTTTAGCAAAGTATTTTATCATAATGGGAACTGTATGAGATAGATGATGTGATTAATGTTATAGGAACCAATTATTTCTGTTTTTTAACAATAGAAGGCCGGTAAAGTTCTTATGTTTCTATTTTATTATGGAGAAGGTACTTTATGACCCGTTATCAATGGTCGGAAAAGCTGTAATTAGATGCTAATTTATCGTTTACAGATGAAATGTAAACATTATTCTTGTGTATTCTTTTGTGGTTTTATACAAACAGAATAAAGACGCTGATGATGATCAAGTATGATGAACATGCAAATCCAAAAGAAATAGACTAGCAGTACTTATTTTTTCAACACCAATCAATAAAAGTATGAAAAAAACACGCCTAAATGCAAGGCACAGATTTGGAATTAATGTATATACCACGGGCATGCCCCATTCCAATCAACTACTCGAGCCATAGTAACATTATTATCCATATTTTTGCCCAATTGACAAAAAAAGGTACAATCTGGGGATTGTCGATGCCACCTTCTGACCCAGGATACATTTATTCCGCCCATCTTCATGATAAGGCAATGTACCATCATTTCTTAATGTTGATAATTTTCACAATTAAATTGTACAGGGAGGGGCATCCACACAAACAGAAAACAATTGTGAGCTTGAAAAAGGTGGTGTGCAAATTGTGCATTCTCAAATCCAGAATAATCAGCTGCATTTGTCCAATCTGAGGCACATGTGCATGCATTAACTGGGGCTATGTGGGCACTGCATGTGTATGAGAGGTCAGATCCAGGGATGCAGAAGGTATACACGCATGTGAACATACGTGGAGAAGGTTCAATGCTCAATGGGGCCCATACCATCCCGGGGCAGAGGCGTCAATTACTTATGACTCTGTCTTTAAATAAGCTGGAGCGTGGACACTTTGTGAGCACCGGATATGTAAAGGGACTCCTACGCCTTTATTAGAGGTAAACATAAAATCAGTGTCTGGTCAGCGGATACCCCCACGAGGGAACCCACTCTTTAATGCACATTCCCTAGTCACCATGGTGGAGGACCAGGACTGTGTTGGTGAGAGTTGGCTTTCATCCCTTCGTATGTGCATATAGCTAGGCGTTGAACACACGCCTGATAGTAATGCACCGTTGTGAAATAAAGGTGATCTGTTTCGGGTTGAGGACTCATCTCAACTAGTTAAGCATAAAATTAGGAAGATTAACAGTAATACACCATTCAATATTTTCTTTGTATACATTTACAGGAACAATCCATTGAAGTGTAAATGTGATTGCAAAATGAGTGGGTAGGAATTTGCTGCTTGAAGTTCCTAAATACAACAGGAAAAGAAGGGGAGTTTGTGCTTCCCCTGGTCTGGCATTGAAGTAACGGAATGCGTTGCTCGGGTAGTTGAGAAAAAATCCCCAACCTTTCCATCCAGAGGAAAAATACTTCAAAGCTGGGTTTTCGGCAAAGAATTCTATATGATCATGCTTCTCGGCTTTCCAAACTAGCGTGTTAGGTCATTAAATGCCAAGAAGCCCTACTTGAACATGTGCTATCCAGAGGAGATAAAAAGTTCCCCATTGTTAGAGAACCCCATCTCTAGGCAAGACACACTACTTTGTGCTTCTTTTTCACAATTCTAGACTTCTGGACTGATGAGGAGGCAACATCACAAGGGTTTGTTCCCTGCTCCCAACAGTTAATTGGTCCCACTCCAAAACGGAAACACTACAGAAAGCTCCAGCAGCCCCACACTTGAAAATGCGAGAGAATGGACGGTGCCTAAAGATCTGCCTTCTTAGGTGTCAATGCGTGGTATATGGCTGCCATTTTAAAATCCCGTAAGACACCATAAACTTTCATGGGGTATGCTCAACCTTCCTCAAATCAATCACCCCAGTGGTAAACCGTGGCCATCCTGCCGGGTGATTTACGAGTGCCTTTAGCGGCAGCCGTGGTGCTCAAGGCTGAGGAGCGCTTCCCGACTTGTTCTTCAAAGAACATTTGCAGTTTACCTGCCCCCGAGGAGGTAGGATTATAGTTTCATCTTGAAATGATAAAGCTCTACCACAGTTCTGCAATCTTCCAGACCAAAAGCACAGTGTTGCGAGACTTTATTGGAAATCATGTAATAAAATGTATTTATGAATGAGAGCCCCTTGTTCGAAGATGGAAGCAGAACATCCCATCTAAATGCGAGCCTCGAATGAAGACAGAAACTGAACACCAATCAAAAATTGAGCAACGCCATTAACTAGAGGAAAGGCAAAGCCAAAGAAGGGAAGGGTGTCGCATACACAGAAATAGGAAAATGGATTCCAGCAGAATAAAGTGCATCGTCCCACATAACCTGGTGCCCCGCGCCCTACCGAACGCCCCTCCACTCAGATTCAACCGACATAGGTACAGAATAGTATTAAGGTGCAGGAGGGCATGAGCGAACTCGTTGTTACACATTTATATTGAGACATGAACCTAGCAACACAGAGGTGTGCAAGGGAGGTACGAAGGTTCAAGAGAAGGGGAAGAGACAGGAGAGGAGGCTTTGCAATAATGGCGAGGGTTTATACCGGGAGTGGGCTGCATGGCAAGTCAGAAGAGGATTGTTGATTGAGGTTTACGCTGCAACAAGATGTTGCTTGAAGATGAAGATCTTTAGTCGATTCTCTAGATTTTCCTATTTCTTAATTGTTGGCAAAAGTAGATTGAGGAGATGTCTCGAGAGGGACGAGAACCGCTTCAAGCAAAGAGATTGTTAACTATAGCGTGGAAAATTGCCCAGTACAGGAGCTGCACAAGGGATCAAAGAAAGCCTATGTTGCTGCTCCGTAGATTTGCCCAGCAAGGCTTCTACCTTCAGTGTTTTCCAAACTGTGGGTCGGGACCCATTGAGGAGTCGTGAGCCGAGTTTCGTTGTGTAGCAAAAGAACTGATCTATATGAAAGTAATATTTAAAACGATCAGTGCAAAGGTGCAGAACAATGTCCCCAAGTCCAGTTTTAACCCCTTGAATGCTCATGACGAGCTGAGCTCGTCATGAGCCACGGCGCTCTGGTGCTCATGACGAGCTCAGCTCGTCATGAGCCGTGGAACCCTCGCATGCGGGGATAATTCCCCTGCTGTGCTGAGCGTTCCACGGGAACGGGTGTGGCCGTGACGAGCTGAGCTCGTCATGAGCACAGGAGCGCCATGCCTCATGACGAGCTCAGCTCGTCATGAGCATGTGAGCGCTGTGCGCGCCCACCCTCCCCCACAGCACAGCGGGGAAACATCCCCCGCACCGAAGGGGTTAAAACAAAACCTTGCAAGTATTTCCAAGCAGATCTCCGTGTGAACCTTCCAGTATTTGTTACTTCTGTCTCTTTGATTCACAAAGCCATTTCAATAGACAATGTTCTCACTATATGCGATACACAACAATACCACTTGTGTATGACTTTCACACATAAATTGAGAAATATGGATGTGGCTTGATGGCCAGAGCCGCAGACTTTGGATCAGGGGAGCCAGGTTCAAGTTCTGGCATTGGCTCAACATCCCTCGAACTCCTGAAGGGGTTCACACATTTCCAGTGCTTTAAATGGGCGAAAGTAAGTGCAGGTACTCATTAAAATAAGCTAGAGGTATGCCAAGTGGGCGGGGTTAGGGGCGGGGCTAGGGGCGAGACATAATGATACTTAATGACTTCTATACCAGTTGCCGCACATATCAAAACACAACAAAAATGCATTTATGTAAACAAAATAGGTTAAATCCTTACACAAAATAAAAGCTAAACAGGATAGGTCAACATTTCCTTGTTTTGTAATTTTGAAAATTCTTAATGTCAAACCATTATTTGTTGTTGGTTGGCACAATGCTATGTATTCTCAAGCGTGTAAACACACAAACAAACAAGCAGACGTACACAAAAGCATTCCATCATGCAAAGGAGCCTAAGCTGAATAGTCAGCAGTGGCTGAGCTAGGGACTACAGAATTGCCTTGGCTGTCAGAGTCAGCGTCTTCTCGGACAGCCTAGTGTTCACCAGCACTACCAGCCAATGAGCCTACCAGTAGATAAATGTTGGTACTAACAGTGATAAAAATAAGGAGTGGCGGTACTCAGTACCTGTGAGTATAGTCCTATTTAAAGCACTGTCTCTGCCCTTTTCACTACGGTCAGGCATTCGTATCAACCCCAAGATTTTTCAGAAGCCTTATGATTTTAGTAAATAAATGCCGCAGGCCAGCATCTCATTCTGAAATGTGTTCCAGACCACAGTGCAGTTCACCATCTGCCACTTTTATGTGCAGATCAATATTTTGGCAACAGTCCAATATCAAAAGGATTGCTCAAGGTTCCAACATTTATAAACAATCGCTGCAACTACATAAAAAAATCACACACGCCCTGTGCCCAATAAAGCATGTTGGGTGGTGAAAGTTGGTCTTTCTCAAAATTGGACAGTGGTTTTTGAAAGTTTGGAACGGTCTGATCTACTTTGTTTAACTACAGGTACTTTTCCCCAAGTTGCTCAGGAGTTCTGCAATGAAGTTTAAGACAATTGGCTGTTAGAACAATGTTAATACATACATGTCCAAAGGCAGGATTTACTGCGAGCACAGTGTCCATGTAAACCCTATATACAACATTAAGGGTACAGTGTTAAAACACTAAGAATCAGGGAAATGGGAACAAAAAAAGAAGGAACTGGAGAGGGTTCCTGATGACGCCAGGTGTCTTGCGTCCAAAGACGCTGATACTTTAGACCAGGTTATCTCTCACAGGCTAAGATGTGATAAGAGGTAGGAAGTAAACTCATCCGTCACAGTCCAAGGGAGAATTCTGGAACTACAAGGGCTCTGAACCATCAACAAAATTCTAGGAAAACTGCAGTGAAGAATAGTGATGGAGAATTGGGAGCAAGTATACCAGACTACAGGAAGAAGAAAAACACTAAGGGTGCACAATGCAAGGAGGCCGGGGTTTGCTAACCAACACGAACAAAGGGAAAACAACCAACCAGCAATGGTGCCAAAGGAATGACTACACGCTCTGTGGTCATAAATACAGTTCTGCCTTCATTCCCCAGGTGATACAAAGACAGGAATGGCAATCAGTGTCTCATTTTTTGCAGTAAGTGTACTTTTCTGCTATCCCATGTTTTTGCAGTCAGGGTCTCATTTTTTTGCAGTCAGGGTCCCATGTTTTTGCAGTCAGGGTCCCATGTTTTTGCAGTCAGTCTATGGTTTTGGTGTACCATGTTTTTGTAGTCAGTGTCCCATGTTTCTGCAGTCAGTGTCCCATGTTTTTACAGTCAGTGTCCCATGTTTTTACAGTCAGTGTCCCATGTTTCTGCAGTCAGTGTCCCGTGTTTGGGCAGTAGGTGTCCCATGTTTTTACAGTCAGTGTCTCGTGTTTCTGCAGTCAGTGTCCCATGTTTCTGCAGTCAGTGTCCCATGTTTCTGCAGGCAGGTTCCCATGTTTTTATAGTCAGTGTCCTTTGTTTCTGCAGTCAGTGTCCTTTGTTTCTGCAGTCAGTGTCCCATGTTTCTGTAGGCAGTGTCCCATGTTTCTGCAGTCAGTGTCCCATGTTTCTGCAGTCAGTGTCCCATGTTTCTGCAGTCAGTGTCCCATGTTTCTGCAGTCAGTGTCCCATGTTTCTGCAGTCAGTGTCCCATGTTTCTGCAGTCAGTGTCCCATGTTTCTGCAGGCAGGTTCCCATGTTTTTATAGTCAGTGTCCTTTGTTTCTGCAGTCAGTGTCCTTTGTTTCTGCAGTCAGTGTCCCATGTTTCTGTAGGCAGTGTCCCATGTTTCTGCAGTCAGTGTCCCATGTTTCTGCAGTCAGTGTCCCATGTTTCTGCAGGCAGGTTCCCATGTTTTTATAGTCAGTGTCCTTTGTTTCTGCAGTCAGTGTCCTTTGTTTCTGCAGTCAGTGTCCCATGTTTCTGTAGGCTGTGTCCCATGTTTCTGCAGTCAGTGTCCCATGTTTCTGCAGTCAGTGTCCCATGTTTCTGTAGGCAGTGTCCTTTGTTTCTGCAGGCAGTGTCCTTTGTTTCTGCAGTCAGTGTCCCATGTTTTTATAGTCAGTGTCCTTTGTTTCTGCAGTCAGTGTCCTTTGTTTCTGCAGTCAGTGTCCCATGTTTCTGTAGGCAGTGTCCTTTGTTTCTGCAGTCAGTGTCCCATGTTTCTGCAGTCAGTGTCCCATGTTTCTGCAGGCAGGTTCCCATGTTTTTATAGTCAGTGTCCTTTGTTTCTGCAGTCAGTGTCCTTTGTTTCTGCAGTCAGTGTCCCATGTTTCTGTAGGCAGTGTCCCATGTTTCTGCAGTCAGTGTCCCATGTTTCTGCAGTCAGTGTCCCATGTTTCTGTAGGCAGTGTCCTTTGTTTCTGCAGGCAGTGTCCTTTGTTTCTGCAGTCAGTGTCCCATGTTTTTATAGTCAGTGTCCTTTGTTTCTGCAGTCAGTGTCCTTTGTTTCTGCAGTCAGTGTCCCATGTTTCTGTAGGCAGTGTCCTTTGTTTCTGCAGTCAGTGTCCCATGTTTCTGTAGGCAGTGTCCCATGTTTCTGCAGTCAGTGTCCCATGTTTCTGCAGTCAGTGTCCCATGTTTCTGCAGGCAGGTTCCCATGTTTTTATAGTCAGTGTCCTTTGTTTCTGCAGTCAGTGTCCTTTGTTTCTGTAGGCAGTGTCCCATGTTTCTGCAGTCAGTGTCCCATGTTTCTGCAGTCAGTGTCCCGTGTTTGGGCAGTAGGTGTCCCATGTTTTTACAGTCAGTGTCTCGTGTTTCTGCAGTCAGTGTCCCATGTTTCTGCAGTCAGTGTCCCATGTTTCTGCAGGCAGGTTCCCATGTTTTTATAGTCAGTGTCCTTTGTTTCTGCAGTCAGTGTCCCATGTTTCTGCAGTCAGTGTCCCGTGTTTGGGCAGTAGGTGTCCCATGTTTTTACAGTCAGTGTCCCATGTTTCTGCAGTCAGTGTCCCATGTTTCTGCAGTCAGTGTCCCGTGTTTGGGCAGTAGGTGTCCCATGTTTTTACAGTCAGTGTCTCGTGTTTCTGCAGTCAGTGTCCCATGTTTCTGCAGTCAGTGTCCCATGTTTCTGCAGTCAGTGTCCCATGTTTCTGCAGTCAGTGTCCCATGTTTCTGCAGGCAGGTTCCCATGTTTTTATAGTCAGTGTCCTTTGTTTCTGCAGTCAGTGTCCTTTGTTTCTGCAGTCAGTGTCCCATGTTTCTGCAGTCAGTGTCCCATGTTTCTGTAGGCAGTGTCCCATGTTTCTGCAGTCAGTGTCCCATGTTTCTGTAGGCAGTGTCCCATGTTTCTGCAGTCAGTGTCCCATGTTTCTGCAGTCAGTGTCCCATGTTTCTGCAGTCAGTGTCCCATGTTTCTGCAGTCAGTGTCCCATGTTTCTGTAGGCAGTGTCCCATGTTTCTGCAGTCAGTGTCCCATGTTTCTGTAGGCAGTGTCCCATGTTTCTGCAGTCAGTGTCCCATGTTTCTGCAGTCAGTGTCCCATGTTTCTGCAGTCAGTGTCCCATGTTTCTGTAGGCAGTGTCCCATGTTTCTGTAGGCAGTGTCCCATGTTTCTGCAGTCAGTGTCCCATGTTTCTGTAGGCAGTGTCCCATGTTTCTGCAGTCAGTGTCCCATGTTTCTGCAGTCAGTGTCCTATGTTTCTGCAGTCAGTGTCCCAGACGTTGAAGAGAAAGAGCTGGCCTTTACTACAAGGTATGCTTGCCTAGGGTCGCCAGAGTGTATAGTGAGATGATTAGCAGAAATGCACACCAAATGAAGTTATTTGTAGTTTTTTATAGCACGAATTAGACCCACCAAGGTAGCAGACAGCTTCACACAAGATAGTAATGTTTCTCAAGATGTAGTGTACATGATAAAGGTATTCAATAGGCAGGATAATAAAAGTACACCACGATCAGAAGTGTGTGCTCTACAGAAGAGGGTGTTTGTATTCCAGCACGCATCAGATACAGATCACATATAGCTTTTAATACGGAGGTCAGACATGGGTCATATACAAGTGTTTATATAAGGTAGGATGCAGATACATCAATATGGACTTTGCCATTCAAATGAGGACTGAAACAGTCCTAGTTTAGTAGTGATTAGGCTGTGGGCCTGTACTCAGTGCAGCCATGGCATCAACCACAAGCCGCCCCACATTCCAGCTGAGAAGCAGAAAGCTCCAGCTGCCAGTGCTTTAAAAACGATGGTAAGCTCTCATGGGGTCATGTATTCAATGCTTCAAGAGACATACTTCAGGGTATTTAAAAGTGTCCTCAGGAGGACTGATATGAAGCCCTCCATAGCATTTAAAGAATACCTGTGGAGCCCCTGCCCCTGCTTGGGACACCACAAGAAACAAAACATAAATATATAAAGCCTTCGCAGGGCATTATGGGGTGGTCCTGGCAGCGGCAGGCAAGATGAAAAGAGCGGCTACTCTGCTCATTTCATATTCCTACTTGCTTGGCTTTATTATTGTTATTTTTTTCCTGGGTGCTCGGTCCCTTCGCAGCACCCACAGCACTATCAAACATTAGGGGATGCGGGGGAGGGCCATGGCCCTCGCCAGGTCTATGCTATTGTACGAGACTGCGCGGGAGCTGGCAAAAGGTCTGTTTTTTTATTATGTGAGTGCCCCGGTTCCACCCAGTGCACCCAACAAGTATTTCAATATAGGGGCCCCAGGGAAAGGCCTACAGCCCCTGCTGCTTCACCGGCCCTCCAGCCACACCCCTCCCCTTACAATAATAAGGCAAACCACCAGGCCCTGTCCCACCCCAGGAGGAATTCACTCACAAAAGGCCAGGAGTCCGCCCTTTTTTGTTTTAAAATTTTACAAGGGATAAGCGCATTATTCGTAGATCTGCGGTGACGTTAAAAAAAAAATCTATATTTGGCCATGGGGTTCCACTGTGACCGATCAGGCAAGGTAGTAGGGTATCACTACCTTATCTATATGTTTTTTTTTCTTTTTACAGGACAGGGGCTGAGTTCAAAAAGAAAAATGTTGCAGTCATCATTACAGAATTCAGAAATTCAGACTCCGAGTCCTGAAAATAATTTCAAAACCACATAGAATGGGGAAGATTTATAAAAATATAAAAAAATACCGTAATCCACTAGCTCACATCTGGGGTTTCCCGAGGGGTCCCCAGGGGCCAAAAGGTAAAACAATACTTTTTTGCCTCGCCATGGTCCTGAGGAACTCATGCAGGAGCCAGCTCAGCCCGCAGTGCGGGCCTGTGGGAGTCTTGTGGCAATCCTGCTGGACCAAAAACATCAAAAAAGAAAATATAGGCTTGGGGATGTCTGTGGCCAGTTGGGCACTTGTGGGGGTGTTGGCTGCCAGGGGGTTGATGGGGCACAGGGCCTGGCCCTGAAGCCAAACCCTGACACGCACAGCCATACAAGGCAGAGTGGTTGGCCGCAAATCTATCATAAGATATTACTTTATGTTAAAAAAGCACACACAGAAATTCACCAAAATTTAAAAACAAAGGTTAAAGTGGAGTCATAGGCGAAGCAGGTAGTAAGATATTCATTAAAAAAAATCTTAGAAATTCACTGTAAAATCACTACCATTCGAAAACCAAAATGCACTTAAATTCACCAATATATATAACTGACATAAGCATAAGTTGTACCACTGTGATGTACTGCTTATGAACTCCCATATTGCATTACTGATCACACCAGAAGTCTATTATGGTGCAAGTTATACTTATGACAATTATGCATAACTGACGAATTTCAGTTATTTTAGTTTTTAAACAGTAGTGCTTTTTCAGTGAATTTCTAAGGTATTTTTAACGTAAGTTAAAATCTTACTACCGTCCTCATCTTTAACTTCACTTTAACTGTTCATTTATTAATGAAAAAATATATATATATGCAGACACAGACATATCTGACTTCATTCACACGACCATCTATTTGGATGGATTGATATTTAACATATAGTTTCAAACACACCAAGACGTGGGTCCCGTGCACACTGACACTGGAACAAAGCTACTGCATCTGGCTGATGCCATAGGCTCCTTTTATTCCAATTCACGGAGGATCTGGCTTGGCACTCCGGGTTGGACTCTTCCCATTGGAGTAGGGTCTAGACTGATTTGAATATGGCTGGATCCAAGCGGACGTGGCATGGTTGGTGTATTGGAATGTGGCCCGAGTGATTGGCAGTGGCTGAGATTATTTCAAGCATTCCATCCATCACCTGGGTGTTGTTGCAGATGACACCCTAAGTGCGATGGCTATGCCCAGACATAGGTCCTGTGCTCACTGTGCCACTGGAATCAAGATATATCTGCCTGATGTGTCCTTATCACGGCAAAACCGGCCCTATGTGGCTTGTATTCTGGTTGAGGGAGGGCCAGGCTTGGCAGCTTGGGCTGCACTGTTCCCACTGGAGCAGGGTCAGGACTGATTTGTATATGGCTTGGTCCAAACAGAGGTGGCATGGTGGGTGAAAAAACAATGGATTGAGATGCGGGCCGAGTGATTGCCAGTGCCCGCGATTAACCTAAGCATTCCATCCATCACCGTTGTTGTTGCAATGAGCAAGATATAATTATCAATATGCATCGAGATATAGCAATTAATTTTGTAATTTTTTCCGAAGACTCACATGGGTAGGCTGTACTGTCTAATGTACAATTTTCTTATTTTGATTGTCCACCATTTAGTGCCACTTTTATGTGTTCATAGCATTTCTTTCACATTTACCGTGTTAGTATGCTTTCTATGTTTATGATACAATATGGGATACTTATGAGGAAAACAAATCATATGTGATCAAGACGGTAGGATCGAAAGACCTGAGATGAGGTGTTCTTGGAATGAAACTAAATTCAAGCAGCAGCGCCTGGGAGAACGTACATGTTGTATCCACAAACCTGACGAAAAGTAATAGGATTCATGTGACAAGGACCCAGCAACTACCATGCAAACCACCCTGTAAGCACCGTATGGGAGAGGTAATGCACGGACAACGAGTGAATACAAGTATATATACATAGAAATATATTCAATGAAAAAAACAGAGGTAAAGTGACGTTATATTTAGGTGTTCCAATAATATAAAATCTGAGATTAAAATTTTTTAAAACTAAAATTACTCACTTATGCGCTGCTTATGACACCATATATTACAACACTCATGACATGTTAAATGACATAATTGATGACATCGCTGATTACATCACTGATGACATCATCCAAGCTACTCCTCAAGGAGGAACAGCGTAGTACGGGAGACTAGTCTCATTCTATATGGTAAAGGTTATATAGTACACACTTTAGCTACCAGCACAGTTTTAAGTGCAAGCAGTGCTTCTTGAAGCAAGCTGGAGAACGAGCACAGCTAGCGTTAGATGGAGACATAAGTTTCATATAGGTTTTGCCTTAATTCAAAAGGCTGGTGCCAAAAGTATGTCAGGAAAACTAAAGTTTCTCGTTACATTATTCACCTGTGAATTTCTGTGCACTTGTTGACATTAAAGGGTTATCATGTACTGCTATAGACAATTACATAAAATGGAGATTTATAAAGTGCAGATATTTATTTCAAAATGTTCAGTGAAAATTCAGAGACATTACATGTTGTTTTTCGAATATATAATCTGTAGGTGACTCAATTACAGATGGTTCAAGTTGCAATATGACTTCAAGTATTGTAAAAATGATACACACCATTCTACATACTAGTATTAGTGCATTCCATATAATTGGCTAGAATAGCTTTAGGCCATGCCTGGTGTAGGCCGAAGGGCTGGGCCTGGGGCCAGGCCCTGTGTCCAATTCCACAAGGGAGACCTACTCCACATGGTCAGCCAACCCCCTGCTGCGTTTACACTTGCACAGACAGGCCCTGCAGCCTGCTGTTGTGTCCAGCCAGACTCCCACCACGCATGGCTAAAGCTATGCTTAGTGATGGGAGTTTGGTGAACATGATCAAAACTGACTGAAATTCACTGACAAAAACAAAGGTTAAAGTGACAGTATAGTTAGTTAGGCATGGTAATACGTTCTTACTTTATGTTAAAAAAACATAAAAACCCTAGAAAACCCGGCACAGAAGGCCTACACCCCAAGGACACCACCCAACATTTTTTTATTTCTTTTTTCATGGTACAGCTCAAGTGTCACCCACGGTACAGCGAGACTGCACAAGCTTCACTTACTGAAGCCTGCACTAGCACACAGTACTGCAGCTCCTGCAGAAAGTCCCGCAATACTTAAAGGGGGCAAGGGGCTCTGTGCTGGGTCCTATAGATGTACAGCAGAACCTGCAGCACAATGTTTTTTCAACTTCAGGAAACAGGGACCAAGTCCCAGAGTCCTGTAAAGACAACAGCAACATTTTTCTTAATGTTGGGGGTCAGCTAACCAGAATGCTCTGTATCGTGTGACCCGTACCAGTTCAGCAGGACAGACAACCAATGGGGAAAAAAAAGCCCTCTTGGCCAATAAGATCACTGAATTTTTTGAAGAAAAAAAAAGTTGCGGTATGACTGGAATTTTGCAAGATCAACTGTCCAGATATCACTATAATTAAAACACACATTTTTCAACAGCTTCTGAACGGATTTACACCAAGTCAAGCTTTCTGAGTAAAGTTCGAACTTTCTGCCAAATTTGCTGTAACTCTGTTCGGCCATTTTTTCTGTATCACTTCCTAAAACTTTCTATAGGAATTAACAGGAGGAAAATATATTTTGTACTCCCTCCCTTTTCCCTGCCCCCTCCCCACCCTAAACCCCTCCCCCCAACCGACGGACCTTGAAAGACACGCCCTTCACATTGTGGTGTGACTTAGCTAAGAGGGTGCATTCTTCAAATGGTATTGTTGGCAGACGGCGGTGCTTCCTACTCCACTTTGTTCCTGTAGAGTAGAGGTCTGCAAACTGGGGGGTGGACCCACTTGGTGGGGAGGGGGCCTTAGGTGATCCCGGGGGGCTTCAGGCTCTGGTCAAGAGAAGCATCATGCTTTGTTTTAAGTGCTAAAAAATGAGCGTCAGTAAGCTACGTTGGAATGGGCCATCACTAACATCTTACTTATCATTTATATCCTGACTGGGAGAATGTGTAAAAGGGGTAACAGAACTTAAATGCAATGTTTAAATATTATTATCCATATCCAAACATTGCCAATTTAACAGGACAATTGTGACAAATTGAGGGGTGGTGGGATGATTATGGTTTTTGGTTTTACATGGGGTTGCTGCATTAAAACGTATGAAGACGACTGCTATTTGAGTTAGGTGAGCTTCATTTGAGAGCATGTGTTGTTATCTCCCGCGGGCCTTGGTAGGAGTGTGTTACAGGAGACTCATATGTAGCCTACAGTCTAAGAATAAGGTCAGTTTGTGTTTACAACACTATTCGAAATGGGGGTCTCTAGTTGGCAAGAGCTTGCACCTTTGTTCAAATAGGGACCCTTCTTCCTAGTCAGGATAAGGGAGTTACACTCCTAAAATAACCTCTGCTCACCCCTTTGGTAGCTTGGCACAAGCAGTCAGGCTTATCTTAGAGGCAGTGTTTAAAGCATTTGCACATAACCGACAGTAATACAGTGTAAGCACTACAAAAGGACACCACACCAGTTTAAAAAATAGCAATATTTTTATATACTTTAAGACAAGACCAAAATTATAAAAATCTACAATACAGTACTCAAAAATCTACAGTTGCCAAAATAAGCTTTAAAAATAGTTCCTTGATGTCGATAGCTCCGTCCAGGGCTATCACGGCGTCATGAGCAACAAATCCAAACAGTTCAGGCTGGTCGTGGCGTTGTGGACCAGCTACAGTGTCGGAAAGACCTGCAAACAGAACCAGTCAGAAATGCAGGGCGTTGCGCCCTTGAAGTCACTCGCGTTGCAGGTCGAGCTCCTTTCTGTTGCAATCAGCAGCTCTCGCGTCGGCAGGCTTCGGGTGCTGCGGTGCGAAGTGCAGCGCTGCGGCGTGCGGTACCCTCAGGTCGCGGTGTGAGCAGCGACTTGGTGGCAGCGTCAGTTGGTGTAGTCGGTGAGGCCAGGGTCGCTGTGCGAGATGAAGGTGGTGCTCGTCACGGTGCTGGCAGATCACGGTGCAAGCAGTGTCGTCGCCGTTGCTGAAGCGCTGTAGTCGGCTGACATACTGGAGTCGATGGCACCGTCGTCAGTAGGCCAAGGCTGCGGTGCGGCATGAGAGTGGTGCGTTGTGTAACTTTACGAGCGGTGCCATCAAACCACGGTGCAAGCAGCGGTGTCGATTTCGGTGTGGAGCGTCGTCATCGGGGAGGCCAAGGCGTCGTTGTGAAGCGAAGCAGTGCGGAGTGCGGTGCCCACAGGTCGCGGTGCGAGCAGTGGCTTGGTGGCGGCATCAGCAGGCGTCATCGGTGAGACTAGGGTCACGGTGCAACATTGCGGCGGTTCTCTCTGTAGTACCCAGGCTTCAGCGTGAAGCAAGGCGGTGCGGAGTGCGGTGCCCACAGGTCGCGGTGCAAGCAGCGGCTGAGTGGCGGAGTCAGCAGGCGTTGGTGAGAGCGGGGTCGCGGTGTGGTGTTGTGGCGGTGCCCTGTGCGATGCCGTCAGGACACGAAGTCGGCAGCGTCATCGTAGATGTTGTTGAGTTGCTTTCCTTCTGTTACAGCACTGAACACACAGTCCCCAGTGCTGCGGGCAGAAGAGCTTGAAGTCTTTGCTGTTCCTGAGACTTCGTGAACAGGGGGCAAGCTCTACCTCAAGCCCTTGGAGAGACTCACAAATTAGGTTGCAGAAAGTCCAGTCCAGGGCTTTCACTGCCCAAGACAGAAGCAGCCACGGCAGGTCAGCCCAGCAAAGCACCCAGCAAAGCGGTCGTTCCTTTCCACTGCTTCTCCGGCTCTTCTTCTTGGCAGTCTTCTTGATCCAGATGAGTTCTAAAATTCAGGGGTCTGGGCCCCAATATTTATATCCCAAAATGTTTTGATCTCTTAGGCAGAGAGGGTCTGTGCCCAGCCAGAACCAGTTCTGCCTTCTCTTGTGTGGCTTCCTGGCAGTTGGTGGCGACGGCATTGTCAGAGGCGGACCATGCCCTTTGAGTTGCAAGGAAATATCCTCTCCCTACCCCCATCGCAGCCCAGGTCTATTCAGCCCTTTCCTGACCTACCTAGACTATCTGGAACCACTCCTACTCCCCACACTTCTGTCATGCACATTTTTTTAACAAATGATTTTCTAATGTATTTGTAATAATTTTTAATAATTGGAAACAATAAAATCTTGACTTGACACTTCTGTCATCCAAAACCCAGACAGGCAATCCACATTCCAGCAGGGGCACACGGGGTGACTGAGCAAGAAAATACCTACTTTCTAAAAGTGGTATTTTCAAACACAGAATGTAAGAATCACCTTCACAAAAAGATGCATCTTTAGATTCTGAGTTCAGGCATACTAAACTTTATTTGCTTAGCTAATTCCCCAGGCCAGTTATGTTTATACAATGTTATAAACAAACTTCCCATTGTGTCCTATGGGGAGCAGGTAGCCTTGCAGTAGCGAAAAACGAAATAGGCCTTAATTCGCTACCAGGACATGCCACACATGCCGGACATGTCCTACCTTTCTCATACACTGCACCCTGCCCACAGGGGTACCTTAGGCCTTCCTTAGGGTTGCCTGACATGTAAGAAAAGGGAAGAATAGGGACTGGCAAGTGTGTGCACTGGCCAAGTCGACATGGCAGTTACCAACTGCGCGCAGACTCTGCAATGGCAGGTCTAAGTTACCTTTTTAAGGCTACTCAGATGGGTTGCACAATCAGTGCTGCAGGCCCACTAGTAGCATTGGATTTACGGGCCCTGGCACACTCGGTGCACTTTACTAGGGACTAACAAGTAAATCAAATATCCAATTATGGAAACACCAATTCATAACACAATTTTACACCGGAACACTTGCACTTCATCCCTGACCAGCAGTGAGAAAAGTGCGCAGAAACACTATGCCAGCAGAAACAGAGCCAAAACCGGGAGGGCAGAAAGCAAAATCTTAGGGGAAACACGCCAAAAGATGCCAAGTCTAACAAACACATTTATACACGTTGGTTTCCATGCAACTGGTAGTGACTGATGAACAAACATAGATTTGATTAAAATAAGATTCCAGCTTGGATACGTTCACTACTATTTGCAGTTTGCTACCTTAAGCAACCAATGCACCAAATTCCATTAAACAAACAGGCGTTCTTGAACACATCCTTTTATTCACCTCCATCAAGTTGGCGCTGTGACCTTGCTCAATGGACCATCTGCTGTTTTCTGCACCGCACAACCCTATCTGCTGTGCACGGAACACCTACCGCAAGCAACAATCCGTCCGACTCTGCAGGGCAACCGCGCGCGCCATCGCCTATCTCTCGTGACAGATGTGCTGCAGAAGACCTGGGCTACAACTCAAGCAGGGATTTAATTTTGCATCATTGCCTACAGTGCCTTGGACTAGAGGATTTGCTTGTCCTCCTTTCAGCAGGCAGTCTAGGCCCAGCCCGCTCGCCCGCTGCTAGGCCATCCGTAAAGTTGCGGCACTTACAACCGCCCAGCTGCTTGGCTGGCCGCAGTCCTTAACCTCACAGCATCCATGTGGAAGACAATAGGAACTAGGATCCTTGGCTCTGTGTCATGTCAGACAAGAGAGGCTTCTGTTCCGCGCCAGCAGCTAAGCTTCTGCGTCGGCTGGGGACATCTAATCTAACCTCTGCAGATAGGGCGCTACGGATGCACATCGCTGACTGGGCGCAAAGTCTTAGAAATTTAAGCACAAACAGTCGAACCGCAGACACAAAGGGCTGGAAGAAAGACACTGAATCTAGCCTTTGAAGGAATAACAATGGAATGCGCCGCACAGAGACTGAATGGCTTATAGATTGTTCTCGAATAAAAGGATGCTAAGCCAGGAAGGAGATAGAATTTATTGAGAACAAAGGATTGCAAAGGCTAAGTGCTTTGGTGCCAAGGTTCCCAAAGCACACCAACTTTTTAAGTTTCAACGTAGAGGCAGAGAGTGCTTGAATTTAGACATATTACATGAGTTGTGAGCTATTATAATTAATGATTCCGTTTTTTTTTTTTTTTTTTTTTACACATTGCCATCGAGAATAAATGAAGTTGTAAAATGGTATATTTCCATTTATTTAACTAACATGCTCTCTTACTTTGATGCCTGTCATGCTTTAGCAAATTAAGCAGCCAAATATAATAAAACTCTACCCCCACAGGGAAATATTGACGTTCTATATAGAAATATGTGAATTTAAGGAAGTCTCATCTTCTTTTCTAAACTCCTCGTGCTGTAAATCAGCTCAACTGTTGGCTTGGAATTCATGAAATTCCGCATGGAGAGTCACTCACAAGAAGCACAATTTTCTGAATTTGTCCGCTTTTCAAGATAAATACAAACGGCAAACATTTTTTTTTCTCGGAGTATTATATAACGTGAACTTGACCCCAAAGGTATCAGGTATCAGAGCGCTTTACATGAGCACCAGTTGCCTACACAAGGACTATTATATAACGTGAACTTGACCCCAAAGGTATCAGGTATCAGAGCGCTTTACATGAGCACCAGTTGCCTACACAAGGACTCATTCATTTTTTTTTTGTTAGGCACAGGGAGATTACTATATTTGCCCAGAATCACAGGATGTTGAGCGTCGTTGCCAAGACTCAAACCCGGTTCCCCAGATTTAAGGTCAACCGCCCTAGCTGTTAAACCACATGTTCTCCCAACATTGTTTTCTGTCTGTATTTATCTGTAAAAATCAATAAAAATGGAAAACTGGAAGGCTTAATTATAATTCCCCCTGCAAGATATTTCAAAGGATGCAACAGCTGAAACTTCACAAAATTGCATAATCTGACACATTTGAAAAACATGGTTCGAAAAACTTTTGAAATCGAATTCTCCAGCAAAATGTATGTTTTGTTATTTTTCTACTTTAACTTCACAAACTTAGCAAAACTATTTCAGGAACTTTTAGAAACCCAGCTTCCCGCAACCTAAACTGGGACCTCCTAATAGTTCTAGACATGAAATGCAGCGAGGGCTGCCCAAGGGCACACCTGAGATCAGCTTGGACTCCAGTCTCTCCTTTGCAGTGCAGCTCAACCTACATTATGTGTTCCCTATACATTTCCCCTACCTTCTGTGGTACAAACCACCATTGGCCCTGGCAGATTTTGTCCTCCTTACAGACCAGTTGGGGTCCCCTTTGCCCCGGGTAAGACAGTGGGGCCGGCTCAAATCCTGACTGTTAGACGGACCGGGAGGGTCGGCCGAGATTACGGGGAGAGGTCTCCAGGGAGAGCCGTCTCCAACGACTGTACAGATAAGTAACTTCCCCCCCACAGACGGATACCACACAAGATTGAAGGTTAACGAGACTTTATATGCACTTCTTAGGTTACGTTGATATAATACAAGGAGGTCTGGACTCAGGGGTCCCCTCGGTTCTGATCTCTGGTTGAGGAAAAGGGTAGCGGGACAGTCTTAGTTACCAATGAGTTCAATAGCTCTCAATCCTCGAGCTCGGCGTGGTTGCTGATCGGGCCGTGGAGGAGCCAAGCAGGTCCCGAGATGGATGAAGGATGGTCGACGGGCCGTGGAGAAGCCAAGCAGGTCCCGAGATGGATGAAGGATGGTCGACGGGCCGTGGAGAAGCCAAGCAGGTCCCGATGCAGATGACAGTTACAACGGTCCGCGGCCTCGCCAGCAGATCCGGACGACGGTGAAGAATGAAGGTTACGACGGCTGTGGCAGCGCCAACAGGCAGGACGATGGTGCACAGGACAGAGCTACGGCAGCGCCAGTAGTCCGTCCAGGATGAGTTCTTCTCTCGTCTCTCGACTCCAAGATACAACTGCCTTCCTGTTCTGGAGCTGCCCCAGTTATAGGGCTGGCGTGCTTTGATGTCCGGACCCTCGCACTTGGAGGTCGGGAGGTCCGGGATGAGGGAGTCCAGACACCCAGCAGGGGGGTGGAGCCAGCGCCCGGGGAGGCGATGGGCGAGCGGCACTGGCCGGGGGAGAACCATCGACACCTCTTTCTCCCATTGACTGGCCAAGTAGCTCGCTCACCTCCTGGGTGGAGGGTGGTGCCGGAATGTCTGAGGCCGGGCTAGGCCCAGGGTTGAGGTCGATCGGGGGCCAGGCGGCCTCGTGGCGAAGTGTCCAAGATGGCGGCCCGGGCTGGGCGCGTGGGTCGGTCGTGGATCGGACCCACGAGGTTATCATGCTCGGGGGCAGGTGTCCCTGAGGGGACGTAGGACGGGCAATGGTGGGGTGTGGTGCTTGTATGACTGGCTCGGGCTTGGTCGAGCCGGGGGAGAGCGGCCCGTCACGTGGCCTGTCCAACATGCGTCCCCCCCAGCTGAAGGCGGGGAGAGTTACCCATCCTCTTGGGGACTCTCTTCGTCGAGGCGGAAAAACCGGGACAGGCCATCCGCGTTGGCGTGGTCAGACCCAGGCCGGTGTTCAACGGTAAAGTCCATACCTTGCAAGGAGATGGACCAGCGTAGCAGTTTTGGGTTTTCCCCCCGCATATGCATCAACCACTGCAGGGGTCGGTGGTCAGTCTGCACCCGGAAGTGGGTGCCAAAAAGGTAGGGTCGGAGCTTCTTGAGGGCCCATACCACAGCGAAGGCTTCCCTCTCTATGGTGCTCCAGCGTTGCTCCCGTGGTAGGAGTCTCCGGCTGATGAAGGCCACCGGTTGATCAAGGCCTTCGGTGTTCACCTGGGACAGGACCGCCCCAATGCCCTGGTCGGAGGCGTCCGTCTGGACGATGAACTCCCGGCTGTAGTCTGGGGCCTGGAGTACAGGAGCGGAACACATGGCGGCCTTTAGCTGTTCGAAGGCCGCTTGACACTCTGGGGTCCAGTTCACCTTCTTGGGCTGATTTTTCGACGTGAGTTCGGTGAGAGGCCCCACGATGGTACCATAGTCTTTCACGAACCTTCGGTAGTAGCCCGTGAGGCCCAGGAAGGCTCGCACCTCAGTTTGAGTGTTAGGGGGTTGCCAGTTCTGGATGGCGGCAATTTTCAGTTGGAGAGGGGCCACTAGACCGCTTCCCACTTGGTGTCCGAGGTAGGTCACTGATCCTTGTCCAATTTGGCATTTGCTGGCTTTGATCGTGAGGCCAGCTCGCTGAAGGGCTTGCAACACTGCTTGGAGGTGGTGGAGGTGCTCGGTCCAGTGGTGGCTGTACACCGCGATGTCGTCCAGGTAGGCGGCGCTGAACTCTTCGAGCCCCGCCAGGACCTGATTGACGAGCCGTTGGAAAGTCGCTGGGGCATTTTTCATGCCGAAGGGCATGACCGTGAAGTGATAGTGGCCATCGGGGGTGGAGAAGGCAGAACGTTCTTGTGCTCGGGGTGTGAGGCCGATCTGCCAATAGCCTGCCGTTAGATCAAAGATGCTGAGGTAGCGGGCAGCGCCCATTCGGTCGACCAGTTCATCTGCCCGGGGGATGGGGTGTGCGTCCGTTCTGGTGACTTCATTCAGGCCCCGGTAGTCGACACAGAACCGGAGTTCGGGTGTGGTTCCGGGGGCGGCTGCTTTGGGGACCAGTACGACCGGGCTGGCCCATGGACTGTCGGAGGGCTCGATGACCCCGAGCGTGAGCATCTTAGTTACTTCCGCCTGGATGCAGGCCCGTACCCGATCAGGTACGCGGTAGGCCCGGTGGCGGATAGGAGGGCTGTCTCCGGTGTCCACATCGTGCACACACCAGGAAGTGACACCTGGGGTGAGGGAGAACAGGCTGGCAAATCGTGATAGGAGGGCTTGGCACTCTTGGCGTTGTTCCTGGGTGAGGGTCTCCGAGAGTCGGACCCCATCCACGGAGCCGTCTTGCTCCTGGGTCCGCAAGAGGTCAGGGAGAGGCTCGGAGTCGTCCTCAACCCCGTTGTCTGTGGCCATCAAGAGGCTGAGTTCTGTTCGTGCAAAGTGGGGTTTCAGTCTGTTGGTGTGGAGGACTCGGAGCGGATTCCGGGCGGACTCCATATCGATCAGATAGGTGGCGGGTCCCTTGCGCTCGATTACCTTGAAGGGTCCCGTCCATTTGTCTTGGAGAGCGCACGGTTCTGTGGGGGACATTACCCAGACCTGTTGCCCCGGCTCGAATTCAATAGATGAGGCGTTCTGGTCATACCATCTCTTCATGTCCTCTTGACTGGCCTCTAGGTTGGCTTTCGCTAGGTCTCTGAACCGCTGGGACTGGTTGCGGAGGGTGAGGAGGTACCGGAAGACATCTGGAGGACTCTTGGCCGGAGGCAACTCCCAGCCTTCTTTGATCAGGCTGAGTGGCCCCCGTACTGGGTGCCCATAGAGCAGCTCGAATGGGCTGAAGCCTAGGGACTTCTGTGGGACCTCCCGGTAGGCGAAGAGGAGGCACGGCAGCAGCACGTCCCACTGGCGACGGAGGGGTTCTTCCAATCCCCCGATCATCCCTTTTAGTGTGCGATTGAACCGCTCAACAAGTCCGTTTCCTTGGGGGTGATAGGGGGTCGTGAAGCGGTAGGTGACCCCACACTGTTGCCAGAGGGACTTCATGTATTTGGAAATAAAGTTCGTGCCTCTGTCACTGACGACTTCTCGGGGGAACCCCACACGGGAGAAGATCCCCATCAGGGCCCTGCCGACCACTGGGGCTGTGACGGTCCGGAGAGGAATAGCCTCAGGGTAGCGGGTGGCGTGGTCCACTAGTACTAGGATGAAGCGATGGCCTTGTCTTGTACGTGGGTCTAGGGGTCCCACAATGTCTATTCCGACCCTCTCAAATGGGGTCGTGACTACGGGAAAGGGTTGCAGGGGGGCCTTTAATTTGCGGCCGCTCTTCCCACTGGCTTGGCACGTGGGGCAAGATCGGCAATGCTGGTGCACATCGTTTCTCATTTTTGGCCAGAAGAAGTGGGTCACTAGGCGGCTGTAGGTTTTATCTTGTCCCAGGTGCCCTGCCAGGGGGACATCGTGGGCCAGATTTAACAGGAAGTCTCTAAAGCGGAGTGGCACCACTAGTACTCGGTTGGCCCCCAGCTCGGCGATTCGTTGCTCGCTGTACAGTAGGTCATTGTCCCAGTAGACCCAATGAGTTCCGGAGGTATCCCCTGCGCTTTGGGCGAGCGCTTGTTGTCGGAGTCCCTCAAGGGAGGGACAGGTCTTCTGCTCCTGACGAAATTGTTCTTGTGTGGGCCCCCCTTCTTGAGCCCACTGGTCGAGATTAGCAAGGTCGGAAGGTTGAGCAGGTTCGAGGGGGATGCCCTGGTCGGGGGTCTCGGCGGGGGCGACCGGAGGCGGAGGCGCCGGCCATTCTGGTTCTTCCGGGGGATGGTTGGCACGGGCGGCCATAGACCGGGTGGTGACGCACGCCCAGTCTGGGACGCCCAACATCCCCAAGTGTTCTTTTCGCTCCACGGCTGCCCACGGGGAGCTTTCCAGGTCATTTCCGAGGAGGCAGTCCACGGGGGCGTCGTCTCGGACCGTTACTTTCAACATGCCGGAGACCCCTCCCCACTCAAAGGGGACGCAGGCCATCCGACACAGACTCTCCGAGTTGTCGGCTGATCGTACAGGGCAGAGAATGTTCGGTAGATATTGCTCTGGGGTCACCAGATGACAGCGGACGGCTGTCACACTGGCCCCGGTGTCTCGAAGGGCTTCGGCCCGTTGTCCATTGATGCTCACCCATTGGCCGTACTTTCGGGTGTTAGCGGGTAGGGGGACCCGCGGGACCATGTCTCTTCCCCCTAAGCATGCGAGAGTCATGGCGGCTGGCTCCCACCCTTGATACTCTTGCTCGTCTGTTTCTTGTTCCTCGGAGATCTGTTCTTCCCCTAGTGCCGCGGCGGCCACCTGGCGGGGTCTTGGGCTCTGATACTGCGGGCAGCTTGGGTCATTTGCATAGTGGCCGACTCGTTGGCATCGGTGACATGTAACATTGGTCCTGTATCCCGGTCGCGCCGGGGTGCTGCCCCGGTTGGCCGGGGGGGTGGTGCTGGTAGTGGGGGCGGCCGGAGTGTTGTCTCTCCCTCGTCCTTGGCCCCCTCCTCCTCCTCTGGATCGGTGGTGACCATTGTTGTTCCTGTTCTGCTCGTAGGACCCATTCCGGCCCACTCGGGTGATCTCCCACCGGTCAGCTTCGGCTGCGAGCTGCCGGGGATCGGTTAACTTGCTGTCGAGGAGGTGTTGGCGTAGTTCAATGAAGCAGTTGTTGGACAGATGCTCCCATACCATCAGATTGAACAACTGCTCGTAGGTCGTGACGTTGTTCCCTCTGATCCAGCCTTCGAAGGCTCGGCTAAAGTACGTTACATAGTCCACCCAAGTTGTACCTGGAATGCGTGTGCAGTCTCGGAACCTCTGACGGTACATCTCGGGCGTGAGGCCATAGCGAGTGAGGAGGGCCGCTTTCATATGGTCGTAGGAGGTCATCTGGTGGTCTGGGAGCTGTAACAGAGTATCGCGGCCCTCATTGAGGAATTTGCCCCATAGGCCGGCTCCCCAGTCGGCTCTATCGATCCGGTGCGCAGTCATCGCGATTTCATATGCTTTAAACCATTGCTGGATGTCGTCTTCTCGAAAATATTCTCGGACCACATCCTTGGGGATGTGCACTTTTTTGTCCGTGGTCCCGGGGGTGGACGGTCTGTCGGGCACCCCTAATTCTTTATTCTGTTTGCGCAGGTTGATCTCGGCTAGGTTCCGCTCGTGCTCGTACGTTAGTCTTTTTTCCTCGAGCTCCCTTTGCCTCTGTTTCTCCTCTCTTTCTTCTCGGAGGCGAAGGTGCTCTAAGTTTATTTTTTGCTCGGCCAATTTGAGTTCTATGTCCATCTTGAGTCGGGCCATTTCAAGTTCGTGTAGTCGGGCTTTTTCTCTTTCTTGGATCTCGTCTTGCGAGAGACCCGTTCTTTGCTCTTCAGGGGCCGTGTTGGTCTTTTTCGTGGTGCTTTGCTCCGGGGCTTCGACATCCCCGGTCTCTGCCCAAGATTCTAGGGCATGCTTAAAATCGTCCTTGGTACTTAGTCCGGTGGTAGCGATACCTAGTTCGATGCAGAACTGCTTTAGTTCACGATGGCTGTATTCCTCGAGTTTTTCCATTTGGAACTTCTCAGTTGATCCGCTCTCTTTAGTTGACATTGTTGTTCGTTGTGGGGTGAGCTACTCTCTGTACGTTATGCGGTGATTCGGATCGCGCCGCTGGCCACCAATGTTAGACGGACCGGGAGGGTCGGCCGAGATTACGGGGAGAGGTCTCCAGGGAGAGCCGTCTCCAACGACTGTACAGATAAGTAACTTCCCCCCCACAGACGGATACCACACAAGATTGAAGGTTAACGAGACTTTATATGCACTTCTTAGGTTACGTTGATATAATACAAGGAGGTCTGGACTCAGGGGTCCCCTCGGTTCTGATCTCTGGTTGAGGAAAAGGGTAGCGGGACAGTCTTAGTTACCAATGAGTTCAATAGCTCTCAATCCTCGAGCTCGGCGTGGTTGCTGATCGGGCCGTGGAGGAGCCAAGCAGGTCCCGAGATGGATGAAGGATGGTCGACGGGCCGTGGAGAAGCCAAGCAGGTCCCGAGATGGATGAAGGATGGTCGACGGGCCGTGGAGAAGCCAAGCAGGTCCCGATGCAGATGACAGTTACAACGGTCCGCGGCCTCGCCAGCAGATCCGGACGACGGTGAAGAATGAAGGTTACGACGGCTGTGGCAGCGCCAACAGGCAGGACGATGGTGCACAGGACAGAGCTACGGCAGCGCCAGTAGTCCGTCCAGGATGAGTTCTTCTCTCGTCTCTCGACTCCAAGATACAACTGCCTTCCTGTTCTGGAGCTGCCCCAGTTATAGGGCTGGCGTGCTTTGATGTCCGGACCCTCGCACTTGGAGGTCGGGAGGTCCGGGATGAGGGAGTCCAGACACCCAGCAGGGGGGTGGAGCCAGCGCCCGGGGAGGCGATGGGCGAGCGGCACTGGCCGGGGGAGAACCATCGACACCTCTTTCTCCCATTGACTGGCCAAGTAGCTCGCTCACCTCCTGGGTGGAGGGTGGTGCCGGAATGTCTGAGGCCGGGCTAGGCCCAGGGTTGAGGTCGATCGGGGGCCAGGCGGCCTCGTGGCGAAGTGTCCAAGATGGCGGCCCGGGCTGGGCGCGTGGGTCGGTCGTGGATCGGACCCACGAGGTTATCATGCTCGGGGGCAGGTGTCCCTGAGGGGACGTAGGACGGGCAATGGTGGGGTGTGGTGCTTGTATGACTGGCTCGGGCTTGGTCGAGCCGGGGGAGAGCGGCCCGTCACGTGGCCTGTCCAACACTGACCTTTTTGGGAATAGAAATTGACCCGATTGCAGGGGAGTCCAGGTTACCAGAGGATAAGGTGCACGACCTGTCTAGCAAGATTCATGCGCTGGTAGGGCTTGACAAAGCTTCCCTGGGCTGTATCCAGGGCATCCTAGGCCTGCTCAACTTTGCTGCTAGAATTATTTCAGCAGGTAGGGTCTTTGCCAGGAGACTTGCCAGGGCCACTGCCAACATTTCCAAAAAACACCACATGGTGAAACTGAGCAAAGGTATTCAGCATGATTTGGCCATGTGGGCTGAGTTCCTGCGCAATTTCAATAGGACTGTGATTTGGAGGGCTCCCTGGGCTGGCAGCCCTGACCTTGCTCTGTTCACGGACTCTTCAGGCAGGCACGGGTTTGGGGCCATTTTAGACAGGGAATGGTGCGCAGAGAAGTGGCCCAACGCATGGATCAAGAAAAAGGTTACTTCCAAGATCACGGCACTGGAGCTCTTTCCCATAGTGGTGTCCTTTCACCTTTGGCCTACCATCTTGTCCGCCAAAAGGGTTCTGCTGTGGTCAGATAACTTAGCAGTGGTTCAGGCCATCAACTCCCACTCTGCTTCTTGCCCCCTGGTTCTTTGCCTGCTGCGCGAGCTGGTGCGTACTTGCCTTTCTAACAATGTTGAGTGCAGGGCGTGTCACATTCAGGGCATTAAGAACATCGCTGCTGACGCACTCTCTCGTTTTCAGTGGCAACGGTTCCGAGAAGCTTGGCCGAGAGCGAGAGAGGAAGCCACCCCTTTCCCTGCGCACCTCTGGTACCTGCTGAAGTGGTGAACAGGATGAGGTCCCTGGGGGAGATGTCCCCGGCGCAGAACACTATCAATAGATACAGGGCTTGTGTGAAAAAATGTTGTGCCACTGTCGGGCCTTGGGAAGTTGCGGGGGATGCGGCAGAATTGAAAGTCCAGGCCTTCATCCTGTGGGCTAAAGACAACAATAAGAGCCATTCTTGGATCTCAGGCCACATAGCATCCATCAGTCACAAGGCCAAGCTGTTAGGACAGGCGGACCCTACCAGGGCATTTGTCACCAGGGCAGCGTTAAAAGGGTGGGCTAGAGGGGAACCCAAAGTGCCCGATAACAGATGGCCTATCCACTTTGCTACTCTCCAGAGTATGATCCTGTGCTTGCCTCAGATCAATTCGTCCGCTCACGAGTCTGCTTTGTTTGCATCTGCTTTTAGTCTAGCCTTTTTCGGCGCTTTTAGGATCTCTGAACTGGTTGCTAAATCCAAGCATGACATGTCAGGTGTAGCGCTGTCTCTGCAGGACGTGCTGGTTCTGGGAGACACGCTCAAGATTACCCGGCGCCAATCCAAGACTGATCAGTGGGGCAGGGGGATAGAACTCTGGTTACAAAGCCTTGGCTCACCAAAATTTTGCCCTGTGAGCCTCCTGACGGCCTACCTTGCCATCCGTCCTCCCGGTATGGGATATCTCCTCCTGCATGCAGATGGCACGCCTCTGACTAAATTCCAAGTAGAACATGTCATGCACGCATGCTTGTTTGCAGCAGGTGCCTCAACGGTGGGCAAAAAGTACAGCTCCCACTTTCGCTTTCCGCATAGGCGCAGCCACAACTGCATCCTCTGAAGGGGTACAGGTAGAGGGCATCAAACGACTGGGGAGATGGTCATCTGACTGTTACAAAAGATACATCAGACCAGACAGTAGCAGGTAGTGCCCTGTGAGCACATGAGATGTGTTCTGTGTTGTCCTGGGACGTGAAACAGTATCTGTGTAGATTGGGCACCCTGGGCCCTGTCCCTGTGTTTTGCTGTGTTTGTTTGCAGTGTGGTATTTTACCAGTGTGATTATTGTGTGTTTATTAAATAAGTTACATACAACACTTCTCTTTATTTACCAGGAACAACGGTCTGGGTGCTGGGACACAAGGGGGTTTCCAAGTTGACCCAGTGGGCAGACACCAGAAAATGGAATTATGGGTTTAGCAAAACTCAGTTTCTGTGGCGTGGAATCACTGGCTTGCGATGGAGCGGGGTGCTTGGTTTGCTAACACGAGAATTACAAAGGAACGCCCACCCTCCAGACGTGCTCATCTTGCACGTGGGAGGGAACGACTTGCCTTTCCTGGGGAAAAGGTTTCTCTTAAGGGACATGAAAGTGAACATTACCAAAATCGGCAATTTATTGGGTCCTTGTGATCTTTGGTGGTCTGAGATCACACCACGCCGGGTTTGGCTAGGTGCTCGCTCTGGGCAAGAGATAGAAGTGGCGCGAAGGAAAGTAAACTGCGCTATGCGTAAGTTCGCGGAGCTGATGAGCTTCGGCTTTATTCGGCATGGGGAACTTCACGCCAAAGCCTCTGGTTGCCTTGACGAAGAAGGAGTCCACCTGTCCAAAATAGGCATGGATTTATTTTTGTTGGACATTCAGGAAGCGCTAATCTCTGCAGGCTGCGTCTAGGAGGTAGCTCTGGTGGGGGGCCCTGCCTGTGACGGTCGCCACATCCAGGGCTGTGGAGGAGTTACATGATGATCCAGAGGCGAAAGGTACTCAGGAGTACCCTATGCAGAAGCGCAAAGGGTGCTGAGGCCTATTATCCCTGGGAGATCCGTGCGGTGGACCCTGGGGGTGCGACGGCGCTCCGTTATCCTACGGGCGGTTGGTTACCTGACAACCGGGATTTGCTTGAACGCTCCACCCCTCGTAGGGGGGGGGGGTGCGAGCTAGAGGGTGGACCATTGGTTCACCGGACAGGTGAGGGGCTATCCTCTCACCACACCGCTAAGCACCGTATGGCCAAGGCCGCGGGCTACTTGGCCTATCAGGTGGCGAGGGGGGGCTTGCCTGTGGATCATCTGTAAGTTAACCCACCATGTGTTGGCAATGATATGCTAATAAACCTGCGACTATAGGGGTATTTATGTCTCCCCCTCCCTCCGAGCAGCCTCTTTGTGCTCTTGCTGCCCTCGATGTTGCCCTCCCTGCCGCTTACCCTACATCTCAGGTGGCGGGGGGGGGGGGGTGCTATGTTTTTAATATTTGTTATTTGTGTTGCAGGAGGAGTTACATGATGATCCAGAGGCGAAAGGTACTCAGGAGTACCCTATGCAGAAGCACAACGGGTGATGAGGCCTATTATCCCTGGGAGATCCGTGCTGTGGACCCTGGGGGTGCGACGGCGCCCCGTTATCCTACGGGCGGTTGGTTACCTGGACAACCGGGATTTGCTTGAACGCTCCACCCCTCGTAGGGGGGGGGTGTGAGCTAGAGGGTGGACCATTGGTTCACCGGACAGGTGAGGGGCTATCCTCTCACCACACCGCTAAGCACCGTATGGCCAAGGCTGCGGGCTACTTGGCCTATCAGGTGGCAAGCTGCGAGGGGGGGCTTGCCTGTGGATCATCTGTAAGTTAACCCACCATGTGTTGGCAATCATATGCTAATAAACCTGCGACTACTTTTTCCCAACAACAAGTTATCTTGTCCACTTATTTATGAGGGTGATCATGACTTTTGGGGGATGGTGTGCGGGCCGATATTGGCACTATGTGTTCCCTATACATTTCCCCTACCTCCTGTGGTACAAACCACCATTGCCTTAGGGTTTCCCATCCTGACAGTACCAATGATCCATACTTTGGAGCTCCTCTTTATCTGCTTCACAGATTACAAAGAACCAGAATACAACTACCAGACAACGCCTGAGCCTACATATCTGGACTTGAGTCACACCCGCCCTTCCATCTTTACACCGGCAGCAGGCGGCTACGTTTCACATTCAAACCAATGGGCTTCGCGCGTCAAGCAATCCAAGCCACTGGACGCTGCACTTCGTTCAGCTTCAGTTCTGCATCTGCTGCCAAACTAGACTGCTCTCTGCAATCCCTAACCATCCGATCCTCCTAAAAGCCTTGCACTGGTGGAAGGTCTTTCTCTGTGCAGACGGCCAAGCTCTGGCACTCCATTCCTGCAAGAATGAGAGTAAATGACCATCACCCTGAATTTCAGGGAGCGCTGTAAACTTAGCTCTTTCATTCACATAATTGTATGATACACTTCTAAAACAAAAAAAAAAGATAGTAGCTACTTGCATGACTATGTATATTTTTCGATAACACCAGATGCTCTAATGAAGAAACCAGTTAGCTGAGCCAGTGGTAACCGCTACTAACAAAGGGTGGTGGGGTGGGGTGGGTGGGGAGGACGGGCTAACCAAAATGACAATTTTAAAAACTTACCTGACGCCACCGGCCACCTACCGGGTCGCACCTGCAGGCCTCTTCCTGGGTCTCAGCAGCCCCTGGGATAGACTCCCAGCCAATGTGGGATTGGCCTGAGCTGGAAGGAAAGACACTCCGCTCATGTCATTGAGTCTGTGGGGTTTCTGCAGCCGGGCTGGAGAAACCTAAGTGCGCATGTGTGTTTTAGATGGCCTGAGAGGGCCGGCCAAATACACAGGGGCACTTAGGGAGTGCACAAGCACTCCTCCTCCACCCCCTCATGCGCCGCCCCTCCATGCACAAGCTGGCTCAGAGACGTCAAATGAAAAATAAACAATGTTAGAGCATCGTTTTATTTTTCATTTGCTGGCTCTGGGCCAGGCAGAGGAGCGACGCTCCTTCGCCATTGCGGAGGAGCCGCCACTGGCTGAAGCACGTGAGGCACCATTCCCAAGGACTCCAGGCAAGCCAGACTGTAACTCACACACAGGATCAACCATGCGCTCAGCAGGGCCCTCAGGAATCCCATGAGTAGTAGCACTTCACTGCCTCATCAGGGATATGATGCCCTATCTAAATACAGCAGTACAATACAGAAAGGCGGCTCCTGATGTCTTGAACAACAAGGCCAAGTAGTGGGAGGTGGGATGATGAAAAACGCTTCAGGACTCAAGGGCGAACCACCACATGCTGCAGAAACTCAGACAGCGCCACTACTGCGGCCCTAGAGGGGCTGTATCTTGAGTTGTAAGTAGCAAAAACCTCTCAGTGTATCAACCTCCCATCACTGGGGATGAGTTTGGAATGCAATTTTCGAACATCATTTGTCGCTTGGTTCTACTTGGCTTTAAATTTCCTGCCTTGGGTGTTTTCAATGTTTGGGGAGAACTAGATAACTGACCCTCGGCTAGTGTGTTTGTTGACTCTTACACCACACTGAGGTTGCAGCAACTGTTGACACAATAAATTTACAGTGCAGCTACACTCTTGAGTGATTTTTTTCACCTAGTGAGCCTATTTACCAGCGAGTTGGTCAGATCATTGGAGCGGTTCTGGTTTTGATGCAGTACCCAAAGCTCTGCATTAGACAAGGGCTATCCCCCACATCCACACTCAAACCTAATGACTCGAATATGGATCCAAATAAATTTTCCTTGTTCTTGAGGGGATGATGCTCAAATGGATAACAACCTATTTAACTCTGGTGTTACCTCCGTTTTAGCTTGAGGATCTTCCACCCAACCCCCTGATTATGAGTCGGGCACAGCGGAATTCCTGTGCAGAATTGAGCTCTGCCCAATCACAACTGGCTTTGGTTTATACGCCCCATTTTCCCAGGTGCGGGAACGCTGTACCCGATGCTACTGGATGAAACATCTAGTCAGTAAAATGCCTCAAGGCTTTCAGTCCAACAGCAACCAGGCTTTTGAACCCTGCCCCACTTAACCCTTTTTTCTGGCAATATTTCTCCACCCTACCAGAACTGATCTTCCCCTTCCGCTCACACCTTAGCTCACCCCTCCCTCCACCCCAGTCCGCACAGAAGAAGCCACATGCATTTATCACCTGAGCACAGCAGGTGGCAAATGTGCGTTTAACCCCTGGCTATAGGGAATACCGTACAGAATACCACTCTGTAATTCCATATCCACACATTCATTCACTATTCCAAGGGGGTTAACTCATAACTGCATGGTAATGGCGGGCTTTTAGTATGCAGTAACGATAATTAAATGTGCAGAGTTTGCCTCTAACAACTTGTAATCAGAGCAAAAGAGGTGTCTTCTCCTTTCTAAAGAACCTCTGTCCCTTGGTACACTGGAGCTTGGGTTGACTCTAAATGGGCAAGTAAATTATTGGAAAGTGCTTAGTGATGCAATTACTGCCCAGAAGCAAATAATGCATATTCACAGGCTTCAAAAATAACTAAAACACACAAAAAAACAAGAATTAAAGACTGTGCACTCATTTTGTATTCTTCTCAATTAGCCTTTCCATGCTCACGACGAGCTCAGCTCGTCATGAGTCACAGTGGAGCTGTGCTCATGACGAGCTAAGCTCGTCATAACGATCGCGGCCTCCCCACGCGCATCTAATTCCCCACCTATGTGCGGAAGAATTAATGAGGGGGCTGGTCTGTGATGAGCTCAGCTCGTCATGAGCACAGCTCCACGGTGAGTCATGACTACAGCTTGGCCGCCGACCCACACTCCCCCCGCACCATGGGGGAATTACCCCAGCTGACAAGGGGTTAATTGAACAAGTCACTTGCCTTTCGTATGTAACGCCTTTTCTGGTAGAGACTCTATCTAGTCGCAGATTCCTTACCGTAGAATTATCCCAGGCATCAGACTGTATCCGTAATTTTTTTCATGAGGCGTACCCCGGCGCACCAGTAGGTGGTGTTGTTTGGTTCCGCAGGGCGTTATCTGCGCCAGAAGCGGCATGTGCGCCGTGCCTATACAGGCGCCATCCAATCACATTGACGTCCGTTTCTTTTCTCGATTTTCCATTCCAGGAATGAGGAGCAACGAAGAACACTGGCCACTGCTATGTGGAACTAGGGTCCTGAGTAGGGAGAAGCCATGCAGCTGCAAATGTGTTTGCATGGGAGGATGGGTGGGTCGCTAAGGAATATGCGGCAAGATTGAATCTCTACCAGATAAGGCATTACTGAAGTCCAGTAACTTGTTTATCTGATAAAGCTTCTAGCCATAGATTTCTCCCCATAGAACAGATACCCAAGCAATACCTTTCCAGGGGTGGATCTGCAAACTTGATTTACACTAGGAAGTCCTGCAGGACCGAAGAGACAAAGTTCCCATCCTGGCAAACTTGACTGTTCAGACAGTAGTGAATGTTTGCAGAGAGGCACACATTGCTGCATGGCAGATATCCAGGACCGAAACTCTGAATGCTAATGCAGTGGTCGCAGCCTTTGCTCTGGTGGAATGAACACGCAAACCCTCCGGGTGTTGCCTCTTGGCAAGTGTGTAACAGATCTTAATGCAGAACACGATCCATTAGGAGATGGTACGCTTTTGCAAAACCTTCGCTTTTTTGACCTGACATATCCCACAAAGAGCTTATTATCCACGCGGAACAGTTTTGTGTGGTCAGGATAGAACTACAACGCTCTTTTGGGGTCCAGACGGTAACATTGTAAATTGATACTTGTATAGAGCACTATTCACCCGCAAGGGTCTCAAGGCGCTTGTACGAATACCGCTGTAGAGGGATGAGACGGAGCATAAAAGTAGACAAAGTGATGGACTGGTCTATATGGAATGGGGTGACTACCTTCAGCAGGAAGGATGCTCAAGTCTAAAGGACCTGCTTCTCTGGGATGAAAGACGTATGGAGGCTGAGCTGGCAACACCTTAAGTTCACTGACCCGTCTTCCGGGAAAGATGCCAAAGAGGGCAGGTATGAATTGTCTCGATGGAGAACAAATTAGGAAAGAAAGAAACAAGTTAAAATCCAATTATATCATAACGAAGGGAGCTGGAGGAAATAAGTGTTGCAACTCTTTAAGGAACATATTTACAATAGGGCACTTGAAGAGGGAAGGCTGATCCTCCCGATGGACCGATGGCCATTCTCAACAGCAAGGGGTATACCAGACTCTCTGCGCCCAGTCCAGAGCCACAAGGATGATTGGGGCTGGCGTTCCCTATCTTCTTAGGAACTCTAGGCGGGGGTGGAAAGGAGTACAGTAGGCCTGAGTTCCACCCGAGTCGAAAAGCATCTCCAACCGAGAGCCGCCTTGGAAATTCCAGCACGCTGAAGTGCTGACATTGACTGTTCCTGGCAAACAGATCTAAATAATCCTCTCACCGCTGGTGAAAATGATCTTGTACCACCTCCAGATGGAGAGGCCATTCGTGATCCACTAGGCATCTGTGGCTGAGTTTGACCGCTCTGGCATTCAGAGATTCCTGTCAGCTGTTGAACCACCAAGGAAATGCCCTGACGTTCGAGCCAAGTCCTGAGATGTAGGGCCTCCTTCAAAGGGTCCATGACCCCATCCCACCCCACCCTATTTTTTTCTGTACCATATAGCAGTGGTGTTGCCCATTAACACCTGCACTAGCCTTCCTTTGATGGAGGGTAGAAAGGCTTTCTATGCCAGCTGGAACACTCGGAGCTCCAATAGGTTGATGTGAACCTAGATTCCACCAGAGACCAGAGGCCTCTGATCTCCACCACTCCTAGGTGGCCTCCCCAGCCCAGAAGCAATCCATCTATCACAAGTACGATGCAAGAGGCCACGAGGCCCAGCAGTCTCAGTCAGTCTCACCAAAATCCAGGACAGATGCTGAAATATTGGTATCATAGCCTGAATATCCTGGACCCTCCATTCGGGAGGATAAGCGCGAAACTGCACTGTGTACAGAACAGCTCAGATGAAAGGGTGTCAAGTGTGTTTTTGGCACATTTATAGTGAACCCCAGCGAGTGCAGAAGATCTGCGGTAGTCTGGCAGTGGGAGACGACCACCTGGGTGAGCCCACCTTCAACAGCCAGTCGTCGGGATAGGAGAAGACTGGCACCCCTGTTCTCTGCAGATGAGCTGCAACCACCACCATCACCTTGGTGAACACCCATGGGGCACTGGTAAGGCCAAAGTGGAGCACAGTAAACTGAAAGTGCTCAAGGCCTAGCATCTGTGGGCAGGCAGGATGGGAATGTGGCAGTATGCATCCTGCAAGTCCAATGCTATCATACAGTCTCCTGGGTCCAGGACTTGGGCAAGTGTTAGCATTTTGAATATTTCCTTTTTCAGGAAGAAATTGGAAGGCGCAGGTCTAGGATAGGACAAAGGCCTCTGTCTTTCTTGGGCACCAGAAAGTAGCGGGAATAGCAACCATGACCTACTTCTAATACTGGCACCTTCTCTATGGCACCCTTGGCCAAGAGAGCTGCCACTTCCTGGCGGAGCAAGGAGATATGATCCTCCATCAGCTGTTGCAAGAGGGTGGCATGGGTTGAGGGGCCTCTCTGTACAATCTGGTGAACCCAGTGGTCAGATGTTATTGACCTCCAGTGGAGCAGGTGATGGCTTATCCCGCCCTTCACTGGTTGCCCATGATGGTTGGAGGGCAAGCTAAAGAGGCTTGGAGACTGCCAGGGGAGTGCTGGACTGGCCATCCTCTGGCTACCTGACCCATGATGTCTGTGGGTACTGTGTTCTTGGCCACGCAGGGGCTAGGAAGCTTGCATGCCGTGATGGCTGGGCCAGTAGACTAGTGGCTGGAAGCCCCTACCATAGCCACGAAAGGAGCGAAAGGCCAGCTGGGGTTGGCAAAGGGCCATAGAAAGGCCCAAGGACCTGGCCGTAGCTCTGCTGTCCTTGAAGCGCTCTAGGTCTGAGTCAACCTCATCTCCGAAGAGACTGGAGCCATAAAAGGGCATGTCCATGAGCGAGGCCTTGACATCCCCTGAAAAGCCAGTGGTTCTCAAACAGGTGTGGTGGGGCTTAAGGGCCACAGACGAAGAAACCAACCTGCCTAACGAGATTCGGGCGTATTCAGTCCACAGTATGGCGAACTTAGCTGCATCCCTCCCGTCACCAATAGCTTTGGGCAGTAAGGATCAGGCCTCCTTCAAGACAAAAGACAGCAGCTGCCCAACCGAGGGCCAGTGCAAATGGGCGTATCGGCCCAAAGGGCATGGAGTGTTCACAGACCGCAGTGCCAGGCTGGCGGAAATAAAATCTTCTTTTCCAAGGTATCCAGCCTCTTGGATTTTCTGTCCGGTGGAGTGGTAGGGAATGCACCAGGATTTACTCTGCAGGTGGAGGCTTGGGCCCCGGTGGGGAAGGGAGATGACGGCGAGCAACTATCCTATTCACTGGAGCTCCTGTGTAGGGTTTGGACTAGGACCCAAGTAGGACAACCGTGAGGGCTTCAATAACTGGGAGAAGCGGTTCAGAAGGGGTGACTCCCGGCTGAAGCATGTATGTCAAGACGTTTGTCTTGACAGTCATGGAGGGCATCTGAAGGTCCAGGACCTCAGTCAGCATCCTCACCATGATAGCTGTTAGACGGACCGGGAGGGTCGGCCGAGATTACGGGGAGAGGTCTCCAGGGAGAGCCGTCTCCAACGACTGTACAGATAAGTAACTTCCCCCCCACAGACGGACACCACACAAGATTGAAGGTTAACGAGACTTTATATGCACTTCTTAGGTTACGTTGATATAATACAAGGAGGTCTGGACTCAGGGGTCCCCTCGGTTCTGATCTCTGGCTGAGGAAAAGGGTAGCGGGACAGTCTTAGTTACCAATGAGTTCAATAGCTCTCAATCCTCGAGCTCGGCGTGGTTGCTGATCGGGCCGTGGAGGAGCCAGGCAGGTCCCGAGATGGATGAAGGGTGGTCGGCGGGCCGTGGAGAAGCCAAGCAGGTCCCGATATGGATGAAGGATGGTCGACGGGCCGTGGAGAAGCCAAGCAGGTCCCGATGCAGATGACAGTTACAACGGTCCGCGGCCTCGCCAGCAGATCCGGACGACGGTGAAGGATGAAGGTTACGACGGCTGTGGCAGCGCCAACAGGCAGGATGATGGTGCACAGGACAGAGCTACGGCAGCGCCAGTAGTCCGTCCAGGATGAGTTCTTCTTTCGTCTCTCGACTCCAAGATACAACTGCCTTCCCGTTCTGGAGCTGCCCCAGTTATAGGGCTGGCGTGCTTTGATGTCCGGACCCTCGCACTTGGAGGTCGGGAGGTCCGGGATGAGGGAGTCCAGACACCCAGCAGGGGGGTGGAGCCAGCGCCCGGGGAGGCGATGGGCGAGCGGCACTGGCCGGGGGAGAACCATCGACACCTCTTTCTCCCATTGACTGGCCAAGTAGCTCGCTCACCTCCTGGGTGGAGGGTGGTGCCGGAATGTCTGAGGCCGGGCTAGGCCCAGGGTTGAGGTCGATCGGGGGCCAGGCGGCCTCGTGGCGAAGTGTCCAAGATGGCGGCCCGGGCTGGGCGCGTGGGTCGGCCGTGGATCGGACCCACGAGGTTATCATGCTCGGGGGCAGGTGTCCCTGAGGGGACGTAGGACGTGCAATGGTGGGGTGTGGTGCTTGTATGACTGGCTCGGGCTTGGTCGAGCCGGGGGAGAGCGGCCCGTCACGTGGCCTGTCCAACAATAGCAAAGAGGCTTCCTCCTCCGTAGCCATGGTAGGAGGAAAGACCTAGCCAGTATCTGGGGAGAAGTTCAGTCTACTGGCAGCCACCAAATCCTCACACCAGGTGTCCTCAGTGAGATCTAGGAGCTGGTATTCCTCAGGGTTCAGTTGCCCCTCTCATTCATCCCCAAGTCTTAGCCCACAGGATTAGTACACAGGCTCCTGCCTGTATTTCATGGCTCCAGTGGCGTCGGACAATTCTGTGCCGCAGTCAGGTATGAGAATGGGGGCGGCGCCAGAGAAGGGCGAGATGGTTTGATCAGCGCAGGTCCGGATCTGTTCACAGATTCAGGGGGCACGACTGGTGCCAGGGAAAATACCTGTCAGCATAAAACCAGCAGGGGCCCATCCCAAACCTGCGGGGTCCAAAGGTGGTCCAGTAGGGACGGGCAATCCAAATAGGAGGTGCATGGCCCCATAAAACTCTCAGAGTTGTGTGGGGTTGCACCGGCTCCCGGAAACTCAGGGAGGAGTGGAGATGGCCCAGGTGCAGGCACAACCATGGAGCCAGATCTGAAATGCCGACGTTCCCTCATCTCGTCGGGTGACTTCAACAGATTGGGTGAAGTTGTAGATCTCAGCCACTTTTTGTTCTTTTTATTTGTTTTTTTGTGACTTACCTGAATGTAAGCAAGGCTTTGAGTGCGATGATGAGTATTTGGAGCGGCTCCGCAACCGATCCCGGGACCTTCCTCCTGACCAAGATCGAGATCAACACAGCAAGGACCTTGAGGGACCATTCCCTTAAGGCCTTGGGGTTCATGGCACAACAACGGACATAGGTCTGTGCATCGTGGTCTCACTCAAGGCACCAGAGGCAAACGAAGTGTGAGTCTGTAACCAACATTTGCTGTTGACAGGTGCCACACAGATTAAAACCAGCCTTCCTTGTGGACATCCCTTCCTCACCAGGGGACAATGCCTCAAAAAATCTTCGACAAAAGATCGGATAAAGGTCAGTCTAAAAGTGACTAGGGATAGCTCTTCTCCGTACCTGCTCTGACTTTAGCGAAAAGAAAAGAAGTGATGTCAGCACGCTGGGGTGGCGCCTGTATAAGTACCACGCACGTTACATCCAGCGCGGATGACGCCGATGACACCACAGGGAACCTACTGGCGTACAGGGGTACTGCTCACAAAAAAAATTCTGGATCTGGTCTGAGGCCTGGGGATAATTCTATGGTAAGGAATCTGCCGCTAGAAGTGTATCTATCTGATTGATTACTCACTGCAACAGAATTTCAAAATTGTGTAGGCGTTTTGTGATCACTGTAGGAAAAAAATAAAGTTCCTCCAACACACTCCATGTGTACCCTTACTTCCTTCTTCATGGCGAAAATACACCTATTTATGCCTCTTTTCTTCCACACACAGTTCTTAACTGCTCAGTCACACAGTTGATGGAGAGGCAGGGCCCTTCAACAGTGTCAGGTAATTCCTTAATAGAGTTTTCTTCTTTAAATTAGAACCTACTACCTCAGTTAAATCTGGGTCTGACCTGGGATGATCCTGAAGTTAGCTACTACTTAAACAGCTCCTCACCTGTGCATTTTGTTATTTCATATTTATGTCAGCTTTGGTTCTGGGAGAATGGAAAAAAGCTTCTGTCCACAACTGAAGAAGGTATCTTAGATGCTTCAACTCTAAGCAATAGAGATTCATTTCTCTCCTGCCATTCGATTCTAGGGCAGTAGAAAGGGAAGTTTATGCCCACCTCTCCTGTTTTATTTCAGAGAATGATCTGTTAGACTGATCTCATGACGGAACTGAAGTTGTCCTCTTCGCAGTTCATGAAAAGCTTTGTATGTTCTTGACTCAAGGTGCCACAGTTGCCCCGGTCCGTCTGCATCTGTCATCCATGTTCAATCGAGTGTCAGGCTGAATGAGTCAGGAATCAGTGGGAAAGCATTCACCTCTATTTTATATTTTTTATGCAATCATGACCACACAGTCAACTGTGCCATCTTACCACTTGTCTTGTAAACAGGTCATGCAGACTTTTGCAGGGATCTATTTTGAGGTCTACTTTGTTTAATCGTCATGCTACCCCTCAGGCCAGACAAATTCAATCATTTCACATGACTTGATTGGTATGGCAGTCTCAGGATGGATGACTCTTAACGGTTTCAAATTAAATTCTGGAATTGTCCTACTTCTAAAGAACCACATACAACTGGGGGATTGCTCTGAAGAGTAGTTATTTGATAAAACAAGTGTCTCTAAATTATCACTGCCATGTTTTATTCAAGTAAAAGTTCTGAAACAGCTTCTCCCATTTCTTCTTGAGAGCTCTTTTTGCAGTGCCCTGCAAGCGGTGGTTGGGCCTCTTCTGGATTAAGCCAAGCCCTTGGGTTTAGGGCTTCTTCACAGTAAAGTTTTCCATCGCCAATTGGTCCAAAAGGCACCATTACATCTTTTACTTAAGTTGCCTAGGAGATCTTCAATCATTGGATAGCTAAGAAAGTTGCACTTGTCACCACTAGGAAGGGAAATATACAATTCATTGTTCTAATCATGAAGGGATACATGTGCAAAAATATTTTTTTTTAAGGAAGGAATTTGTTGAATCCGGGGGTGCAGCATCTGTCAATCTGCAGCAGTTGCAAAAAATCAGTCTTCACGCCCCCAAAGGACAGAACCTGGAGGGCTGTGCGTACCTGTCTGTGCAGCAACCTCAACAGTAAATGTTTATTTCAATGCATCCTAAAATTTCAAGAGTGGCACAAGCTTCAACATTTTATCGGTCTAGACAATGCTGGAAGTCAAACAGGTAGGAATAACCGGCGACCAGAGTACAACGATCTCTACTGCGCCCTCATCATGCATAGAAATGGTATAGTCCAAGAATCTATAAAGTTCAATCTCTCTATATATCCGTTTGTGGCCGCACAATTACACAATGGTAATGTTAGGTGGTTAGGACTCTACATTCTATGTTGATTCTGGATCTGCTCATAGCATACTTAGCAGAAGGGAGCACAGGTGAGCGCCAGCTTATCCAGCAAGTAAAACCACTCGCCCTGATGCACCAATGGAACAAGCGATTATCCAGAGAACTGGTATGTAACTTATTTCAGACTTCTACGTTTCATGTGGGTGCATAGGTGCGTCCTCGCCCAAACAAGATACAATCTAACCAAGGGACCCACATAAAAGGATACCTACGATCCAAGCGCCTTCTTCCTTTCAGATCTAAGAAGCCTGAGAGGTCTGTAGTACTGCTCCTGGTTCCCCTAACTGACCACTAAGACCACAGAGACTAATCATTGTTCCATTATTCTGCCCAGCAGGGTCCAAAGCAGGGTGTGCTGTTGTTGGTCCAGTAAAAGGTTCATCTACCGTACCCGGGTATGGGTTCTGACCTATGCTGCTACTTAGATTCCAAGCGGCTTATTTACAAGCCCCTTGCGCCACTTTTGCATCATTTTTAACATGGAAAGTGACGTGGGGGTGGGGCAAGAGGCTTGTAAATAAGCCCCCAAGATTTTTAAGACATTGGGCCATATGTATGAACACATTTTCCCATAGACACAGAATGGGTAAACACCTTTGATACATCTGGCCCATTGTTCCTTATTCTGCTTCCAGCTTTACATTGCGAAATCAAACAGATTGCAGCCCGCCATCTTATTTCACAGAGAAACAGGACTTTGGGAGCCAGAAAACCTATCAATCAAAACGTCTATTGCCTATTACAAAGAGGCCTACACGAATGGATGAATTCCAACTTTTATTCTCCACAAATACTTGCCTTTTTTTACTAACTCCAAAAATGACAGGCAGATCTACAGGTTTGTCTTTTACCTGTTGCCACCTATATATTAATATTGATTTTTTTTTTTTTTTTTTATAATATTTTTATTGAACATTTTAAAATACAATTTTTACCCCCCCTTGTTACAGACATCAAGTTTTCAACACAAAAAGCACATATTATGTATCCTATATAATATAAACCAAATGAATAAACAAATAAAAAAAATAGAAATGGATAGGCCAAACCTGCCTACAGCTGTTTAACCAACCCCTACTCTATTTTGCTTATACTTCCACCTCGTGATGGGTTGCCATATCTCCTCTCCCAATTTTTTTGCTCTTTTCCCCTTTCTCTCATATATAGCCTTCTCTAGGTTATATGACGCCAGTAATCTAGCTATCCAAGTTTGAAATGTAGGAGGTGTCTTATCAAGCCAAGCCTGTGCAATACAAATTCTATATACAGCTGCCACCATAAACAAAAATTTTGTAGAGTCATTTTCTTCTTCGTCAGTCTTCACCCCCAGTAATAATCTTTCGTTGCTTAATTTTATCTTAATCTCGAGAGCTTTCCCCAGGAATTCTTCTATGGCCGTTTTCAGGGTATACAGCTGTGGGCATTGGGCGAACATATGTACTATATCAGCTTCCGTAGAATTACATCTAGAGCATATAATACCTTCTGTCCCACCCCACTGCGCTATTTTTGCCGGCGTGTAATAAAGACAATATAATGTTTTGTAGTGCTGTGACTGCAGCGTGGCCGAACATAAAACAGTTCTTCCTAAATCTAGAGACTTCTGAAGTCCTTCCGGGGAGGTCCCAACTTTTTCTGTCCATTTTTTTGAAAATTTCTCTCTATCATCTACTTTGTATGCGTACAATTCTGCATGTATCTGCCGTATTTTACAATTTTTACTTTGTTCTATACAATCTAATAGCCTACAGTGTTTAAAACCTATCCGACCACCCTTTTTATCCCTCAAATAGCTCCTCACCTGTAAATACTTAAAGAAAGTGTTAGTGGGTAGTACGTATCTATTTTGTAAATCTGCAAATTCTACTATATCTCCTTCTATATCCAGAAGGTCCCCTATTTTCCTGATGCCCCTCTCATTCCATATCCTCATCGTTCCATCCCTAAAGATGTCCCCCGGAAGGGTTTCATTATCAATTAACCTAGTATATCTACTGAATCTGCCTATACCCACTTTTTTCACCACAGCTTTCCAGATCATATATACAGCTTTCAATGTTTTAAACCTGGTGTTCTTAAAGATTCTATAATCAATTGTGTTCAGAAGACCATCAACCGCGGCCTCCCCCATTATGGTTCTATACACATTTGTGTATCCCCATCTCCCTCCGATTAAACCTTGGAAGTATTGCAGAGCTGCTGCCCAATAGTACAATTTAAAATCCGGTGCTCCCCATCCCCCTTTCTCCCGTGTTAGTGTCATATGTCTATAGGCCCTTCTAGTTTTCCCTTGTGCCCATACTAGTCTGTTAAGTATTTTTTCCAGCTTATTAAACCAGAGTTGATCGAAAAATAGAGGTATGGCCCTAAACAGATAAAGAAATTTAGGTAACGTAACCATTTTGATTATATTTATACGTCCCAATAGTGTCAAGTGCAGATTATGAATTCTTTCTGTATTGCTTTTAACCTTAGATAATAACGGTTCCATATTTATTTCCACTAACTCCGCCAAGTCTGCCGACACTCTTACTCCTAAGTATACTGCCTCCTTTACCACTCTGGGATCCGCAAAGGGTGTAAATTCATTCAAAATGATCTGGGTTTTCCCTTTATTAATTGAGTATCCTGATAAGCCCCCAAAGACTGCTGCTTCCTGTTCTATTTCCCTCATGGCCCTTCCTGGTTCCGGAGTTATCAGTGCCACATCGTCCGCGTATGCGAATACTTTGTACTCTGCCTCCTGTATCACTATTGGCGAGATGTTAATGTTACCTATTAGTCTCCTAAGAAATGGATCTAAATATAAGGCAAAAAGTAGGGGTGAGGCCGGGCAGCCCTGTCTAGTTCCACGTGTGATCTTTACCGTTTTAGTGTATGTCTTGTTTATTTTCACCCTCACCTTTGGCTGCAAATATAACACCTGTATAGCACTAATAAACCCTTTGCCTATGTCAAACCAGTCCATTACATTCCATAAAAACTGCCAGGAGACCCTGTCAAATGCTTTTTCTGCATCAAGGAATATGGCTGCGACAGGGTCTCCTGCTACCTCAGCAGCATCTAATATAGTAATTAACTGCCTAGTGTGCTGAGTTGTCCCTTTCCCGGGAATAAAACCGTGTTGTGTCTTGCTTACTAGTTTCTCGATAATTCGACTCAATCTTTGTGCTAGAGCTTTGGCGTATAATTTTGCATCTGCATTTAGGAGAGTGATAGGTCTATATGACCCTGGGTCTAGTGGGGGTTTATCCTTTTTCAGTATCACAATAATATTTGCATCATCCCAAGACTGAGGTGCAGATTTTTGCAACTGTGCCTGTCTAAAAGTCTCCAGCATATTTTCCCCAAGTCTTTCCCAAAATGTTTTGTAAAATTCAGCTGGTATTTGATCTGGCCCTGTAGCCTTGCCTCCTGGTAAGTTATTCACTGCCATTTTAATCTCCTGCAATGTTAGCGGTAGATCTAATTTGTCCCTTTCTTCCCTATCCAGTTTCTCATGCGGTATCCCTGTCAGATAATCCCTGCACCCTTCCCCTAAATCCTCTGGTTTCTGATCGTATAATTTCGCGTAAAATTCTCTAAATACCTCCTGAACCTCTTCTGACTTGTTTACCACTATCCCATCGCTATTGCTAATTTCTTTGATTTCCCCTGCAGCCAGGTTCTGTTTAATTCTAATAGCTAAGAGATGTCCTACTCTCTCACTGTACTCATAGCACTTTTCTTTCTTAGCAAGGTAATTCCCCGCCGCTTTTGCCAAGAGGGCTTCTCCCGTTTCTGCTTTCTTGACTTCTATTTCCAGTATAAGGTCCTCTATTTCAGTTGTGAGTTGTCCCCGCACTGCATAGCTTAATTGTTCTTCTAAACTATTCAACTCCTTTACCCATCTGTCCATCCTTGTTCTCTCCGTCTTACTCTTTTTTAAGGTATAGCTCAGGGTTTCCCCCCTTATTCCGGCCTTAAATGTATCCCAAACGATTTTAACTGGAGCCGACCCCCTGTTTATTTCCCAGAACTGTGTGATCCATTTATTCATCCTACTGATATATTCTTCCTCTTTCAGTAATCTTCTCTCAAATGTCCAAGTGCAGGGTTTAATACTCCCTCTATCTACCCTGGGGATGGTTATTACCAATAAATTATGGTCCGAAATCATTCTCGGTATTCGCTCTATCTGTGCCCCGTTTGTTATATCATTAGACACTATGATATAATCTAGTCTTGCAATCATTTTGTGTGGTGCCGAATAAAAGGTAGCCCCTGTCCCGAATGGGTTACGTTTAGACCAAAAATCTGAAAGAGCATTATTCTGCAGCATATTGATTACAGCATTACATATTTTCTTTTTCCTGCCTACGTATCTCCCCCCTCCTGCTCCCCCCAAGCCATGCAAACCGTTTATGTTGAAATCACCGCACAAAATTACCGGCTCTATCCAGAGTGCGAGTTCCTGATCTAGCCATTCAAACATTTCCGGGTTGTCGTCATTTGGGCCGTATACAGATACTATTGTTAATTTCCCAGCAGTAGTTTCCCCCTCAATGATGACCCACCTCCCCTCAGAATCTTCTTTTTTCTTTCTAAGTTTAATAGCCCCTCTCCTTGCTAATATAGCCACCCCCTTTGTTCTGGTGTCTTGATTTGTGCTAGCCAACAACTCATATCCCAGCTGTTCAAGTTTGAACTTCTCTTTCTCCAGAATGTGCGTCTCCTGTAAACAAATCACATCCAGTTTTAGCTGTCTAAACAGTGATGCCGCCTTTTGCCTTTTCCCTCCATCATTTAATCCACATATATTCACTGTTGCAATCCTTAACGCCATTTCACCTTATAAACTTTTCCTGAAAATTTTACCCACTTGTTCTGTTTTGTTACAAATTTTATCTCAATCCAGTCTATTCTTTTGTGTTGTTTCACCGACTTTACCTGGTCCTTTCCCACCCCACACCCCCCCACCCCTTCCCTCCCACGGCAACCCCCCCCCCCCTTTCTACAGGCAAATAGGTCAATCCTGACCTATGTGTTGGCTGCTTGCATTGTAGCGTCGCCCTCCCTCTCCCTCCTAGCTATCCCGAATTTGCAGTCCATAGACCTTGATAGGATATTCCATAGTCTTGTTCCTTATTGATCTTTCCTATTTCCCCTTGCGTTGCTCCTTTAGTTCTTCGAGGTACTCCCCTGCTTTTATCTCAGAAAAAAACCACCTTGTGCGCCCACCACTGATAACCTTAAGTTTCGCCGGGAACATCAGATATGCTTCAGCTCCTTGTTGTTGAAAAGGGGTTATTAGCTGTCTTAAACGCCATCGCCTCTCAACAGTGACATGGCAAAAGTCAGGTCTCGCAAAGAATGTAACCCCTTCAGCAGATCTTTTAGAGTCTGGTCTAGCTTTTTCCATCACCTCCTGCCTTGCCAGAAAGTTGCCAAAAAATACCAGCATTGCTCTAGGCATATTTTCTTGGGACCCTCCTTGCCTTTTTTTAATTGACAGTGGGAATCTATGGGCTCTTTGAACCTCGTCTTCCCATCTCCACCTAGCCTCAGGGAAGGCTCCCTTTAGAAGCCTGATCACGTACCCCCTTGCGTCTTGCCCTTCCACTCCTTCCTCCAGGCCCAAAAGTCTTACGTTGTTCCGTCTCTGACGATTTTCAGAGTCCTCCACTTTCCATTGCAGGTCTTCCATTATTTTTGTCTGATCCCTCTTAAATTTGAGCCACTCAGTTGCCTCGTCCTCCAATCTTCCTGTCCTTTCCTCTACCAGTTCCACTCTTCCCTCCACTTCCTCATACTTTTTGTTCATCTTCCTGATGGAGGCCTGTATTTTTTTTGTGTCATGTCTAGCTCTGCGGCTCTCTGCCCTGGCTTCACCCTGTATCTGTTTTAGCATATTGACTAGTAGGTTCAGGGTAGCTTGCTCTCTTAGACTGTCCTCCTCACTTGCCATGTCTTTATCTTGTACCCCTTGAGACCCTTGAAACCCTTGCATCCCCTCTTGAAAAAGGCCTGTAGTGGCAGAATAGTCCCACAGGAGCTTTTTATTTGATTTGGCATTTGAATTGCGTTTTAAGGCAGACTTTTTCTTTTTCTGTGTAATTAACGTGTCAGATTGAGTACTTTCCTCCTCCTCTGATGATATCTCAGAGGTCCCTAGTTCCTCAGCACTTGATGAGGTTGAGCCTTCATTTACTGAAAAGAATTTGTCCCCTTCACGTTCTTTCTGTGAGTCTATGCTCATCATGCTTCCCCAGTTCGTGTCCGTTTTTGGCCTCAAATTACTGCTTATCTCAGCCTCTACTTGCAGCAGTGCGTCCAGCATTGAGGCATTATTATTCATGCCTTCAATCTCCTTTAATGTTAATTTATCATTATCATTATCATTATCATTGCCGTTACCTTTTACTCCTTGAAGTTTCATCTCCTCCCTGTATCTTGCTGCACCAGGAGCCGCTTCAGCAGCAGCCCCCACCTCCGTGGCTTGGTCTGTCTCTCCCGACGTTCTTTCCTCCTCTGGCCTGAGCGTGCTTGCTTCTGCGTGTTCCGCTGGTTGCTCAGCAACCCCGATGCCGCCCTCTGCGCAGGGTGTTTGCTCAGCGCTCCGTCCCGCCGAACCCGCGCCGTTGCCTCCCGGCGGGTCCCCGCCACGCACTGCTGCCTTCTCCACGGTCTCCGTGTGGCTTGCATCCTCGGGTGCCTTCTCCTCTGTTTGCCTCGCCAGGGTGGGCACAAGTCCCGCTTTTCCATCTCCGTCAGACCCGCCGATCAAAGCCACCAAGGGTTTCCGTGTAAAGGTTAAGGTAGGCTGTCTCAGCGATGTCTCCTTCTCCTTAATCAGCGAACTGGGGATTTTGGTGTTCTGTTTCGTTTCATTTTCCGATGCTGCCCTTCCTTTTTCCCCATGTAGCAAAGCGCATTTTCCCACACCAATCTGCGCTTTTATCTCGGCTTTCTTCTCCCGCTCGATCTTCCGCTGCTGTGCTTTCTGTGTGGCATTTAATGTGGGGGTGATTTTTCTGCCTGATTGTGAAGTCTTCGGGATGGCCCCCGGTCCGCTGCCTTCCTTAGAACGTGCTGACATTGTTGGTATCTTTGAACTAAGGGGTCCTGCCCAGCGTTTCCTCTGTGCCTTCCTCCAGAGCCTCAGGAGCATCCAATACTCTATCCACATATTCGCATTTTACTGCATTCCTGGTCTAATTCTAGCTTTAGCAGTCAGCCCAGGAGAGGGAGTGTAATGCGACTACTCCCTACAATGCTCCAGCGGCCATCTTGCCCCCCACACACACCATATTAATATTGATTTTAATGCTATTGCCGTGCTGCTCTGTGTAAATCTGTAAAGTGCTCTGATACGCGCAAGGGTCAAATTTGCATTATAAAAAACTATTTAAATAAATAAAAATAAATAAAATAGGACACCCTACGCATATTTTACAATGCTTGCCTTAAAATTTGATCATGGTAGGATAGTTGTCTGGGTTTTGCATCCGTAATCATGAAGTATTTTGACTCAGATTGAAAAACACCACCCTCTAAGTCTGACACATTCTCTTAACAGAGACATATTCCTCACCCTATTGACACCACATCTCCAGAACTCTACTCTGGCTCCCGTCTGCAATGGAGAACCTCAGACTCGTCTGGACTTTGGTCACCGGACTACTTTATACTCTGCGATGTCACTCTGATGGGTCCATGTGCACTAAAAAAGTGCAAAATTAACAACAATGCCAATAACTAACTCCACATGCATTATGTGATTCTGCATCCTCAGATATGCGCCACTCTTCATAATTTGACGATTTCACCAAAAAGTTACTTCAAACCTCTGCACATTGGTTCGACACAGCTGTTGCTTGCTATATTCAGGCATGAATATGAATTATAACCAGAAGATGTAATTAAGACCCCAGTTGATGGACGGGGGAAAGGGTTTTTGGCTGCAGAAGGAAACAAAACCCTTAATTAAATATACCTCAAATATGGTGGAAAAAAAGACTCTTAATTTGTCATGAGAATATATTTGCTTAATGTTTCATGCAAATCCATGTTTACATGGCATGTTTCCTTGGTAGAAGAACATTTAAGACAACACTGGGAGTTTAGAAGAATATCTATTTAACATCTCTTTTTTCAGCTTCTTATGTCTGACACTTTAAAGTGCCTCCTATTGAGATTCTGTTAGGGGGGCTGCTTTTGAATAGAAATTGGTCCTTTCACAAAGCCCTATGGTGCGAAGACAGAGTAACATTGAACAAGCGTGACACCAAACTATTTTAGTGCGGGAATTAAAAACAAAAGGTAGTATTGGTTAAAGACTGCCCCTCTTCTTCACCACAATACAAATTAATTACCCACTGATCAATTATATCCATACCTAGAAGTCCAGGGTGTATCTCAAATGGAAAATGACCATGCCTACAAATCCCAGCAGGCAAACCCAAAACCATGAATGGCTTCTTGGAATGTGCTCTGGAGCAAAATCAACTTTTATCAATTGCCCCTGCTGAGCAAAATGAATACCTTTCCAGAATCGACTTGAGAATGACGATCCAGGCACTGGTCTTGTACCCCCTCGAAGGAGGCCAACCACATATATCTGACACCCCTGGAGAGCATGATCTCTGCGGTAGATCGCCTCAACAAAGGTCTTCAGAAGTTCAACTGGATCAGTCCAACACTCAGATCCCCATTGTTTCTACCTGCATCCTCTTCAAAATCTGCTACATCGTTCGTAAAGAACAAGTTACTTACCTTCGGTAACGATATATCTGTAAGAAACATTAGTTAGTGTTAGATTCCTTACCTTAGAATATCCCCAGGCGTCAGTCTGGATCCGGAAACTTTTGCGTAGCAGTACCCCCTGCGCGTCGGTAGGCGTCGTCTGCAGGCGTCCCCTGAGGCTCCGCGTCCGTCGTCGGCGTCGTGCGCCGTGATGACGTCGCTGGAGTATATAGACGCAGCCTCCGCGCGCTGACGTCAGTTCTTTGTACACAGCTTTTCCGCGCCAGGAGACGCAGAGCCATGAGAGAACCAACACTGGTGCCATGTAAAACTAGGGCCCTGAAAGGGATGTCCTTAACCCTAGGTATCAGTTCGCAGAACGGGGAGGATGGGCGGGTTCGGTAAGGAATCTAACACTAACTAATGTTTCTTACAGATATATCGTTACCGAAGGTAAGTAACTTGTTCATCTGAAAGAAACACGTTAGTGTTAGATTCCTTACCTTAGAATAGATACCCCAGCAATACCAACCCCGGTGGTGGGTCTGCGAACCAATACATTCCTACACCAGAAAGTCCTGGAGGACAGAACGGCCAAAGAAGCCATCCCTCCGGACTTGACTGTCCAGGCAGTAGCGCCTCGCGAAAGTGTGCAGCGAGGCCCACGTAGCCGCCTGGCAAATGTCCTGCAAAGGGACTCCCCGGCCCAAGGCAGTAGTAGCCGCCGTGGCTCGAGTGGAATGGGCCCTCAGCCCAACAGGAGGCTCCTTCCGAGCCAAAGAGTAGCACGCTTTGATGCAGAGAACGACCCATCGAGAGATGGTCCGTTTATGGACCGCCCGTCCCTTCTTCGCACCCACGTAGCCAACAAACAGTTGGTCATCCACCCGGAACTGGCGTGTGCGATCCATATAAAATGAAAGCGCACGTTTTGGGTCCAGACGATGGAGCCGCTCTTCATCCTTTGAAGGATGCGGAGGCGGGAAGAAGGAAGGAAGGGTGATGGACTGCCCGATGTGAAAGGCCGAAACAACCTTGGGCAGGAAAGAAGGTCTAGTCCTCAGAACCACCTTGTCAGGATGAATGGACAAGAAAGGAGGTTTGACAGAAAGAGCCTGGAGCTCACTCACCCTCCTGGCAGAGGTGATGGCAACCAGGAAAGCCGTCTTTAAAGTCAGGAGACGGAGAGGGCAAGAATGAAGGGGCTCAAAGGTAGCACACATCAGAAAGGTCAGAACCAGGTTCAAATCCCACTGAGGCATCACAAACGGAACAGTGGAAACATGTGAGTGATGCCCTTCAAGAATCGAGTTACAATCGGGGATTTGAACAAAGAAGGCTGATCAGGAAGCCTTAAAAAGGCTGAAAGGGCAGAAAGGTAGCCCTTGATAGTGCCCAGAGCAGAGCCCTGCTGGGCAAGAGAGAGAAGAAACAGAAGAACCTCGGAAAGAGGGGCAGAGAGTGGATCCACAGCCTTTGCTGTGCACCATGCCACAAATCTGTTCCACCGACAGGCGTATACCGACTTAGTGGAGGGACGCCTGGCTGCCAGAATTACATCACAGGCTTCAGGAGGCAAGTCAAATGGCCTCAACTGCCGCCGCTCAATCTCCAAGCATGGAGGTGGAGACTGGACAGGTTCGGGTGGAGAACCGTCCCCTGCTGCTGCGACAGAAGGTCCTCCTGAAGGGGCAGGCGGATCGGGGGACCGACTGACATGCTGAGTAGCTCGGGATACCAGTACCTTCGAGCCCAGTCCGGGGCCACAAGGATGACTTGGGCCCGGTCGCGCCTGATCTTCTTCAGCACTCTGGGCAGAAGTGGTATAGGCGGAAAGGCGTATAACAGACCGCAACTCCACTCGCGCCGAAAGGCGTCGCCGTGCGAGTGCCGTCTTGGAAACTCCAACGCGCAGAACTGATGACATTGCGCGTTCTCTTCTGTGGCGAATAGATCTAACCAAGGCTCTCCCCATCGCAGAAAGAGACCTTGCGTCACGTCCGAGTTCAGACGCCATTCGTGATCCATCGAGCACCGACGGCTGAGTTTGTCCGCCCTGGCGTTCAAGGAACCTGCCAGGTGTTGAACCGCCAGAGTCACGCCCTGACGTTCCAGCCATTGCCAGAGGCGCAGAGCCTCCTGGCAAAGGGTCCACGACCCCACTCCGCCCTGTTTGTTGCAGTACCACATGGCGGTGGTGTTGTAGGTGAACACCTGCATCACACTCCCGTTGACAAAGGGGAGGAATGCCTTCAGTGCTAGACGAATCGCCCGCAGCTCCAACAGGTTGATGTGGAGCCGGGACTCCGCCGGAGACCAGATGCCTCTGATCTCTGCCTCTCCCAAGTGGCCACCCCAGCCCTGGAGGGACGCGTCCGTCACGACAACGTGCTCCGGTTGGGGAAGGGAGAGGGATCTGCCTCTGACCCAATCGCGGTCCGTAAGCCACCACTGCAGTTGTCTCGCAGTGCCCTCCGAGATCAAGACGTGGTCGGACAAGTTGCCCTGATGCTGGGCCCACTGAAACTTCAGGTCCCACTGCAGAGCCCGCATCCGCCACCGGGCGTGATGCACCAGAAGGATGCAGGAAGCCATCAGTCCCAGCAGCCGCAGCGTCAACCTGACCGAAACCCGGGATAGCGGCTGAAAGACGGGAATCAAAGCCTGAATATCCCGGACCCGCCGTTCCGGAGGATAAACCCGAAACTGCGCCGAGTCCAGAACCGCTCCGATGAAAAGGAGCTTTGAGAGGGACACAGGTGTGATTTCGGCACATTGATGGAGAACCCCAGGCCGTGCAAGAGGTCTGCCGTCATCTGAAGGTGGTGGACGACTGTCTGGGGCGAGCCCGCCTTCAACAACCAGTCGTCTAGGTAGGGGAAGACTGAAACCCCCAACCTGCGCAGATGGGCTGCGACCACCGCCATCACCTTTGTGAACACCCGTGGGGCGCTGGTAAGGCCGAAGGGAAGCACGATAAACTGAAAGTGCTCCTGGCCTACCGTGAACCGCAGGTAACGCCGGTGGGCCGGCAGGACGGGGATGTGAAAATAGGCATCCTGCAAGTCCAACGCTACCATCCAGTCTTGTGGGTCTAGGGCAGCCAAGACCTGAGCTAACGTCAACATCTTGAACTTCTCCTTCCGGAGGAAGCCGTTGACGTTCCTTAGATCCAAGATAGGACGTAGACCCCCCTTGTCCTTCTTGGGTACCAGAAAGTAGTGGGAATAGCAACCACGCCCTACTTCTGGCCCAGGAACGCGCTCGATGGCCCCCTTGGCCAAGAGGGCCATAACTTCCTCCTGCAGAAGTGTCAAGTGGTCCCCCGACACACGGTGGTTCTGCGGTGGCATGGCTGGAGGAGTGGTCTCGAAGGGGAGGGAGTAGCCCCTTCGGACGATTTGCAGCACCCACCTGTCCGAAGTGATCGTGCGCCAGTGAGCGTGGTGATGGCGAACCCTGCCACCCACTGGCGTCACATGGGGCCGAAAGCACGGACTAGGAGGATTTTGAGGCAGATGCTGCGGGGGGAGGTGTGGTCTGACCCCGCCGTTGTCCCCGACCGCCACCACGGCCGTTTCCACGGCCGCCACCGCGTTGAAAGGATTGTTGCGGCGCGTGGCTGGCAGCACGTGTGGGGGCGCCCCTTCCTTGGCCACGAAAGGGACGAAACGAACCCGGTTGCTGACGCTGGGTCGAGAGACCCAAGGACTTGGCCGTGACCCTGGAGTCCTTGAAGCGTTCCAGCGCGTGGTCCGCCTTGTCACCGAACAGGTGACAGCCATCGAACGGCATGTCCATCAATGTATTCTGGACATCTGCCGAAAAGTTGGCGGATCTCAGCCAGGCGTGGCGACGAATCGCCACCGTCGTTGACATAGCTCTGCCCAGCGAGTCGGTCGTATCAAGACCACACCGTATCGAATATTTAGCTGCATCTCGGCCCTCAGCCACAGCCTGACCGAGTTTAGCCCGCACCTCCATGGGTCATTCTGGCAGCAGTTCCGCGACTGTATCCCACACAGAGTGGGTGTAGCGGCCCAAGAGGCAAGCGGTGTTGCAAGACCGCAGGCCCAAACTAATGGACGAGAAGACCTTCTTGCCAAACTGGTCATACCTCTTGGATTCCCAGTCGGGCGGGGCCGACGGGAATGCGGACTGGGAGGTCGAGGCCTGGATCACCAGACTCTCAGGAGTGGGGTGGGTAAACAGGAACTTGGGGTCGTCCGGACAAGGACGGTGGCGCCTGGCCACGTTCCGATCAACAGGCGCACCTTAAGCAGGTCTGGACCACGTGCCCAACAGAACGTCTGACAAGGCTTCATTAAACGGCAGCAGTGGCTCCTGTGGGCATGACTGCGGTTTGAAGACCTCAGTGAGGATGTTAGGCCTCACGGCCGCGACGGGGAGCTCAAGGTGTAAGGCCTTGGCAGCCCTCATCAGCACCACTGAATATGCAGCTCCCTCCACCGATGCCACGGAAGGAGGAGAGATCAAACCAGGGTTAGGAGAGTCGTCCAGACCACTGGCATCCCCCAAGTCACCTGTCCAGTCCGGGTCATACTGGCACTCGCGTGACAGAGGGTCCTCGGACCCCTCCCAACCTTCACCGAACTCTTCATCCTCTCCGTATTCGGAGTCAACGATGTAGACCGGCTCCTCGGGGTTCATGGGCCCCACCGGCGCCGAGCCCGGCGTCGAGCGACGCCGGTCCGACTCCGCGTCCGGCGTCGGGGAAGGTAAGGGGACGGCGCCGCCCGGAGCCGGCGTCGGAGCCCCGTTGCCGGCCGGAGCCGGTACCGGAGAACCGGCGCCGCGCGGGGACGGCGTCGGGGGTAACCCCGATGGTAACGGCGCCGGAGAGGTCGGAAGACCAGCCGGCGCCGATCCCGAAGGCCCTTGCGGCGCCGGGGTCGGAGCCGTCGGCGGCGCCGGGGCCGGAGCACCCGACGGCGCCGAGGCAGGGACACCCGAACCGCTAGGGCCCCCAGACGGTGGCACTGGGCCCGAAGGCGCCGTAGGCCCCGTCGGAGAACCGAGCGCTCTCATGGCCATGAGGAACGCCTCGATCTCCTCAGGCGTCGCGCCGTGCCCAGGGACCGGAGGGTATGAGGCAGGCCGCGCCGGCGACTCTCGCGGAGCCGCGGGGTTGGGGTCACCCGAGCCCCCGGCCGCATCGCGCGAGCGTCGGGGGGAGTCGGGGGTACGATGACGACGCCCAGACTTCTTGTGCTTCTTACCTGATGAGCCCGTCGAGTGGTGTCGACTTCCGGAACGCTCGGCGCGGCTCCGCGACCGCTCCCTCGAACGCTCTCTCGACCTCCGGCCGGACCGGGACCGCTCCCGGTCCCGACGTGGGGCCGACACCCGGAGCTCCAGTAGCTTGCGGGACCGCTCCCGCCTAGCCTTGTTGGTGAGGGCCCGGCAGTCGACGCAGGTCGTGGTCGGGGCCCAGACACCGGAGACAGAGGCGGTGATGGTCCGTGACCGACATCGTGCGCTCACAGTCATCACAGTGCTTGAACCCAGGCATCCTATCAGGCACAAAGAGTGAAATAACAATTCGAAAAACTTGGTCAAAGACCGGAGTACTGCTCTTCAGATCTGCGTCCACTGGCGCGGAAAAAAGAAGAACTGACGTCAGCGCGCGGAGGCGGCGTCTATATACTCCAGCGACGTCATCACGGCGCACGACGCCGACGACGGACGCGGAGCCGCAGGGGACGCCTGCAGACGACGCCTACCGACGCGCAGGGGTACTGCTACGCAAAAGTTTCCGGATCCAGACTGACGCCTGGGGATATTCTAAGGTAAGGAATCTAACACTAACGTGTTTCTTTCAGATACAATAAATACCTCCACCATACCTTACCATTTACTTCATCACAGGGAGAATCCAGTGGAGGGAACGCGGATGGTGGGCTCAGCTCCTTATCTGGAATTTCTGAAGGAACTTCAGTTATCACTGATCTCCAAATCAGGCCTTAAATGTTTGAGGAAGGAGTTGTCCTTGTCCCATCCACACAGATACCATGGACAGGTGGGAGGTACAACGGGGAAGACCTCAGCATTTTATCATTCGGTAGGCGATGTAAGGCATATCAGTGCTGAGAATCAGCAGGGAGGTGGTAGCCAGTGCTACTTAATAAAGTAGTATTCATAGCTCCAGTGGCAACTGCCTCAGAACAAGGGCAGTGGACCTGGGGGACTACGGGGGGGATGCATTAAAACATAAATGTACCTTCCCTTCGCCGCCCCACGCCGCTCCTCCGTCCTCTTTCTTGAACTGGCAGCACCAGAAGCAGACTCTCCCAGCCAATCACGATGCTGCATGAGCACCGTAGTGATTGGTCTGAGTGGCCTGTTTCGTCGTTCAGACAGTGCCTTGGAGCCCGGGCATGTTCTCCATCGGACTGTGCAACACTGCCAAGTGGAGAACATGCTTAATACGCATGAATGTTTGGCTGGTCCCCTTGGGCTGGCCAAATATTCATGCACACTTAGGGAGTGCAAACCACTCCTCATTTTGCTCAGCCCCGCCCCAACCTGGCTCCAGTGCCTAATAGAAAAGTAAAATGATAATAACACCTTGTTATTATCGTGTTTTTTTGCACTGCTCAAATAGCAGTGGGGCAACGCTCCTCCGCCTAATTTGATTTGATTTGATTTGATTTTGGGTTTTCTAGAGCGCACAGCTACCCTAGGGCATCCCGGCGCTAAAAAAGACCACGGTACTGAGGGAAGGAAGGGACAGGGAGACGAGCTCAGGGGAAAAGGAGGGTTTTTAGGCGTTTCCTAAACCTGAGGTGGTTGTGTTCTTGCCTCAGGGAAAGAGGAAGGGCATTCCAAAGTCTAGGAGCATTGTAGGAGAACAGGCGACCGCCTGTTCTGGCCTTCCTAATTCTAGGGACATTTGCAAGGGAAAGAGAATTGGATCTTAATTGTCTACTTGAATGTTGTTGAGTCACAAGTGTCCTGAGTATGGGAGGGCCTTCGTTGTGCATAATTCTATGGGCAATGCACAGGGTCTTAAAATTGACCCTCTCCTGTACTGGCAGCCAGTGCAAGCTTCTAAGGGCTGGTTTGGCCGAGTTCCTCGCTGTGGTTCCTGTGAGGATTCGTGCCGCCGCATTTTGTGCACATTGAAGTCTATGGACTACCGAGGATGGAGCCCCCAGATACAGGACATTTCCATAGTCCAATCTGGAGTTCACAAGCCCCTGCATCAGGAGTTTCCTGGACTGGAGCGGGAGTAGATGTAGAATCTTTCGTGCCATCTTTATAAGGCCGAAACAGGTTCCCGACGTTTTTCTCGCCCGAGTTTTGAAACTTAGATCCTGGTCAAGCCATATCCCTAGGCTCTTGACTTCGGATTTGGGAGTAGGTGGCGTTCCCATGCATGGTGGCCAGGGAAGGGGTAAGGGGATTTTGTTAGGGGTTCCCAAAAGGAGTATTTCAGATTTCTCCCCATTCAGTTTTAATCTGGATTCGCACATCCATTGATGCACCTTCTCTAGGCAACTGCTTAGATTGGACAGGGCGTTGTCTGGTTGATTAAGGGAGACGACGAGTTGGGTGTCGTCAGCATACATTATTGATTTAATGCCAAATGGCTTAACAACATCCTCCAGGGGAGCCATGTAAACATTAAAAAGTGTGGGGCTCAGGGAGGATCCCTGAGGCACACCACACTTAAGAGGCTGAACATTGGAGGTAGAGTACCCGTCAGCAACTTGAAAAGACCTGTCTTCGAGAAAGGATGAGATCCAGGCTAAAGCGGAATCCGCCACTCCTATCAGACCAAGGCGGTGGACAAGCGTTGCATGGTCCACCGTGTCGAAGGCGGCACTCAGGTCGAGGAGGATCACTGCCACTGATCCTCCTGCGTCCATTATGCCCCTAGCTTCTTCAACCACGGCTAACAGTGCGGTGTCGGTCCCTTGTCCTGGTCTCAAGCCTGTCTGGGACATGCGGAGGAGATGATTGGTCTCTAGAAATTCCGAAAGTTGTTGATTTGCAACTCATTCGGCTATTTTGCTCATAGCCGGTAGCAGTGAGATCGGTCTAAAATTAGATGGATCTGTGGGATCTAGGTGCGGTTTTTTTATGAGAGCCTTAACTGTGGTTTTTTTCCAGTTCGCCGGGACTATGCCATTTTTAAAGGAAGCGTTGATCAGATTGGTGAAGAGGGGGGCTATAGTGGAAGCAGCTAGCTTCAATTTACTAATCAGGGCTCCACAAATCCGAAAAATTGTACTAGTCCTGCTGGTCTAGTACCATGGAAAATCCCCTCGACCTGACTGCAACCCACTTGACCTCCGTCTCTGAAAACGGAGCAAAAGTGACAAGTTAACAAGATTTAAAGGCATCTTTATTGCTCATTCCCTTCATGAGCAATAAAAATGCCTTTAAATCATGTTATCTTGTCACTTTTGCTCTGTTTTCAAAGACAGAGGACAAAAGTTAGTTTGACTTCCTACTCGCCAGAAAGGGCGAGTAGGACCTAAAAATAGCTCGTCCTCATCCATTCTCCCTCGCAAATGCGAGCGGGCGAGTGGATTTGTCGAGCCCTGCTAATGGGGGCTGGATCTGATGGGGAACCACTTTTGACTTTGTGTAAAACGTTAAGAAACGTTTCGATGGAGATTTGGGGGAAAAAGGATAATCTCGGGGTGTCTTGGAGGGGAAAGGAACTACGGCATGCTTGTACGATAGAAGGCGCTGGGAGGGAGGTAAGGATTTTTGCGATTTTTGCCGAAAAAAAAATCTGCCATTTGGTTACATTTTGCGCCATCCAAATCTGGGGATGATGGAGGGTCTTGTAATTTGGTGAGGAGTTTAACTATTCGGTAGGTCTCTTTCGCGGAATTAGCCGCTGAGGCTATTCGCTCCTCAAAGTAGGAGGCATGCGCTGTTTTTAATGCGTTTTTATAAAGCCTAATATGGGTTCTATATTCACTTTTGTCTTCTGTGTTCCAGTTCTTTCTCCATTGGCGTTCAAGCCTTTTGCCTTTCCTTCTTATTTCGCGTAGTTCTTCAGTGAACCATGGTAGTTTGGACGATTTCCTACTGGATGGGAGAGTTTTAAGTGGCAAGACTGTATCGAGGGAGTCATTTATCCATTTATGTAGTTGGATTTCAGCTTTCGAGGGATCAGGGTCTACTGTGGGTAGAGTAGAAGTCAGAGCGTGATCCCATAGGATTGTGTCCAGTTTTTTCCAAGGACGTGAAGGGGCTCGGGGGAGGGGAGTGTGTGACGGTTTACCTGGAAGTTGGAGTTTAAAAGGGACCAAAAAGTGGTCTGACCAGGGAAGGGGCAGAGGGGTTTGTACGGAGAGTTTGGAGAGGTTGGAAAAAATGGGATCCAGTAGCCGTCCTTTCATATGGGTGGGTTCATTGTTGAGGAGTTGAAGATTGAGGGAGGCCAAGTTGGTACGTAAATCAGTGGCAGGTTTATTGCCTTGATCATTGAAGTGGAGATTTAAGTCTCCAAGAATTGTAAAGTTTGGGGTCACGCAAGCAAGAGAAGAGATGGCGTCCATAAGTGAGTCTATGAAACACCCTACCTGTCCTGGGGGGTGATAAATTAGGGCCCCAGAAAGTGTCGTAGATGGCGGCAGGTGTAGGGAGAACAGAACGTTTTCACTATCTAAAATGGGGCTGTCCTTAAACTGGCATGAGAGATTGTCGCGATAAATAATTGCAATACCCCCTCCAATACCCTTCGGTCTATTTAGGGTTTTAATGAGGTATCCGGGAGGAAGTGCTTAAATGATGTCCGGATCCGAGCTTGCGGAAAGCCACGTTTCTGTTAAGAACAGGACGTCTAAGTCAGACTCTGATAGTAGTAGGTTAATTTCTGTCTGGTGCTTTGGAAGTGACCTACAATTAAGCAGGGCCATCTCAAGACATACTGGTTCGGGTTGGGGGGAGGGTAAAAACCTGTAGTCGCATTTTGGGCAGCCTAGAAGATCGTTTTCCGGGATGATAGTTCCGTTACATCTGATGTTTAATTGTTCCCTGAGTTGGTACAGGGTATCTTGTGAATATTTCATTCGAGGGCAGTTAAGACCAGCCTGGGCTCTGGGCACGGTCTGGCGCGGACGGGCGCAGACGGGCTTACCTTAGGCGCGCCTTCGGCGCGCAAACGTCGCGCCCGCTGCGCTCGTCCGCTGCGCTTCCTGGCGAGGCACATAATTTATGTTGGAGAGAGGAGGCGTCAAAGGGGCGTGGCCAACTGAGGTGGGCGTGTCTCTCGTCGCGCCTCGCCCTCGAGAATGGCGGTGGGAGAGTGACAAGCGTTGCAGCGATGAGCTCGCTGTTCGTGGACTGAGAAGTGCAAGAGGTGAGTATTTTAAAAAACAGAGTATCACACAACAAGATTTTAAAAGAAGAAATGTCTCATTCACTCCCGGCTTCCGCCTCAGGAGTCTCGTAGGTCTTAGTGTCGCGCTTTCCAGCTGCGCGCACTATTTATACTCTTATCAGGGGGCGTGGCCAACTGAGGTGGGCGTGTCTCTCGTCGCGCCTCGCCCTCGAGAATGGCGGTGGGAGAGTGACAAGCGTTGCAGCGATGAGCTTAAGCTTAAGAGCCGCCACTGCATAGTTCTGGACTGTCTCAAGCCATGATGATGACTCTCAGCTCACTCCTAGGATGGGAAAAGGCAGCATGCTGTGTGCTGATGGGTAGAAAACCAGACGAGACCAAAGCCACTCTTATGACAAGAAGCCAGGTGAAAGGCCAAACGAACCCCATAACCAGGCCTCATCCGCCTCCAATTAGCACCAACGCTCAATCGCATTTCTCTTTTATACGACCGGTGAGGCAAAAGGGAGCTTTAATGAGCGCCTGACGTTCAAGCTAATTTGCTTCAATATTCACTTTAAAAAAAGTTTAAAAAAGGTAAAAGAAAAAAATCCTGCAGATACTATAGTTACATCAAACGCACTGACATCTGATTTGATTGACTTGTCAGAAAGGATTCTGCTGTCTAAAAGATAATACACATTGTTCTGAAATCTTTAATTGTACGCCTTTGGTGTTCTATATTAATCTTTGTAACCGTGGAAAAGGCCACTGCACAGGCTGCTTCTAGGCACGCGCGGTTCCTTCCCTAGGCACGAGCTCTGAGCTTTGCAAACACTTCCGTGTTTTTAACCCCGGGCTTCGGTTCTTCCTTCACCCGTACATTTGAGGGTCAACTGGGTCGCAGAAATGTGGCTAAGGCTGAAAATCTCCATAAAAACCAATTACTAATTAAAAATATGCTCCGATTTGCTTGAGCGATTACATGATGGCATTAAAACTGGTATTACATTACAGGGGGGGGGGGGGGGGGGGGGGGGGCTGCTATGTTATGTCATGTTACAGGCAATTCCTAAGCGAATAGGACCCGATATTACGGATTCTTGGCGCTACTGCAAAGCAAAGAGATTTATTTTTATTTATTTAAACTTATAAGGCGCGCAGCTACCCGCAGTGGGTTTCCCGGCGCCAAGGGACAGACTGGAGAAGAAAGAGCTACAAGGAATCAATGAGTGGTGCCACCTGAAAAACAGTTCCAAAAAATGATTGCTGGTAAAGCCTAGTTTTTAAACACTTGCGAAACCGAAGGAGATCAGTTTCCAACTTCAGCCTTACAGGCAGAGCATTCCAGCACTTGGTGCCTAAATGGGAAAATGAGCGGCCACCCATTTTCCCCAGCCTAAATCTAGGAGCAACAAAATCTCCTTTTCCTGCGGATCTCAGAGTGCGGCTAGGTATGTAAGCATGGATGAGATTTTGAAGATATCTAGGGGCCGAGCCTTGTTTTATCTTGAAGATATAACATAGAGCCTTAAATTTAATGCTGTTCTTAATATCTATCTGTGATGCACTGTTCTCTCGAGAAAAGTGTCTCTCCAGAGCACTTTGATTTTGAGTGCTCTGGGGAGACACTTTTCTCGAAAGAACAGTGCATCACAGATCTTTATCCATCCCAAGTACAGAGGGTTTAACCTCACGGGCACCACCCACCTTTAAAGAACTCACCAATTACACTAAGATTACTTTAGGAGTGCGCATCCCAACTTCCATTTCTGGATTCATGTTCTTAATATCTAGCCAGTGCAGATCGCGAAGGGCTAGGGAGGCAGATGTTTTCCGGGGAACATTGCGTAACAGCTGTGCGGCCGCATTTTGAACAACCTGAAGTTTTTTCACAGTTGTCAAATCGGCACCAAGATACAGGACATTCCCGTAGTCCAGGCGAGATGTTATCAAAGCCTGGACCACCGTCCTTTGCGGTCACATTTATAACACCCATGCATCCTGACAAAATATCAGCGAAGACCCACTATCACGTGCCAATCACCAGCACCTGACTGGAAACCAAAATCAGCCCTGGCAAAAAATGCTCAAACCAGCCCACAGTGCAGATGGCGGAAACTAGAATATGAACGTCGAGATATGTGGGAATTGGTGGGTCATGGAAGACTGTCCTCCTGTGAACCCAACCCCCTAGCCTGGAACCCACCGGGACTCAGGGCGTGGGAGAGTCATGGACGCCTGTGGAATGGAATGGAATGGAATGAGGATTTGTAAAGCGCGTTGGCTACCCAGGGGCGTCCCAGCGCTGTAGGGAGCTTGAGCTAATCCGGAGAGGTGGGAAGGGAAAGGCTAGGTTTTGGTTTTAAACAGAGGTTTTGCTGAATAGCCAGGTTTTGAGAATTTTTCGGAAGGTAAGGAGGTTGGGTTCGGATCTGAGATTGAGAGGAGAGCGAACGACCACCACATCTGGCCTTCCTGATGCGTGGTACTGAGGCGAGGTGGGAGGTCGCAGATCTGAGAGAACGGGTGGGCTGGTAGGTTTTCACAAGGGAAGAGTTAATGCGGGGGCCTGTTCCCCAGTAAGAGCGGTGTGCAATGCACATGCTCTTAAACTCGATTCTAGATCTCACCGGGAGCCAATGAAGATCTCTCAGTCTGGCTCTTACTGACGTTCGGCGGGAGATATCCAGAAGAATTCTTGCTGAGCAGTTTTGAATAACCTGGAGTCTGTTGATTGTGGATTTGGGTGCTCCAAGATATAAGGCATTTCCACAGTCGAGGTGAGAGAGGATCAGTCCTTGAACCACGATTCGTCTCGAGTGGAATGGAAGCAAAGGGAGAATTTTGCGGAGCAGTCTCATCAGGCCAAAACAGGTCGCAGCTAGCTTAGTGGCCTGATGGTTGAAGGACAGAGTGTGGTCAAGCCAGATGCCCAGGCTCTTGATTTGCTCCTTGGGTTGCAGGGGGTTGCCTAAGCAAGGAGGCCAGATGGGGTCGATGGTTTGGCGATGTTATTACCAAGGAGCATTATCTCAGTTTTTTCCCCGTTAAGCCTAAGACAAGAGCTGGACATCCAGGTGGCGACTGCTTCCAGACATTTGTGTAGGCTGTGTTGAGAGTTTAGGGGGGGGTCCAGAGATACCACTAGCTGCGTGTCGTCCGCATAGGATACGATCTTCACACCAAATGGGCGGACGACATCAGCTAGGGGGCGCAGGTAGACATTAAAAAGGGTGGGACTCAGGGATGAGCCCTGAGGCACTCCACAATTAAGTAGTCTACTGGCAGAGGTGAAGTCTCTCTCAAAAACCTTGAAGGATCTGTCAGTCAGAAAGGAACTCATCCAACTGAGAGCGGTCCCGGTCACTCCTATTCCTCCAAGACGATGGAGTAGGATGTTATGATTGACAGTGTCGAAGGGGGCACTTAGGTCGAGTAGGACGATGGCCGTAGAACCGCCATCGTCCAGGATCCTTCGTGCCTCCTCCGTCACTGCAATCAATGCCGTCTCCGTTCCGTGACGGGGCCTAAAGCTGGTCTGAGAGGAGTCGAGGATGTTATTGACTTCTAAGAAGTTGGTGAGAACGGAGTTGACATGCTTTTCGAGGAGTTTACTGAGCCATGGTAGGAGGGAGACGGGACGGTAGTTGGCGGGGTTAGATTGGTCGAGATTGTTTTTTTTTTAAAAGGGCTTTGACCATTGCTCTTTTCCATAGGGAAGGGACGATCCCAGTACGGAGTGAGGAGTTGAGCAGGTCTAGAATAATAGGCGAGATCAAAGGTGTGATCTGTGTGAGGATACTGGGGGGAGCAGGGTCGGTGGGTGATCCAGATTTGACCTGTCCCATAAGTCTCTCCAAATTAGTAAGTTCTAAAGGAGGAAAGCTGTTCAGATCATGAAGAGGGACTGGCGGGCTACCTGTGTTGACGAAATCTGTGGGTGGAGTGACGAGGAGGGGGAAAGAGGAGTTGATGGTTTCAATTTTCTGGTAAAAAAAACTCAGCTAATTCCTCGCAATGGGCCTGAGTATTGTTGCGGTGCTTCGGTGGTTCCGGAAGTTGTAGAAGGGTTTTGGCTATTCGATAGATTTCTTTGGGTTTGGACGCTGCGTTTTCAATCTTGAGTTCGAAGTATTTAGCCTGGGCCAGACGAATTTCCGATTTGTAGTTTTTGATTGCTGTTCTATAGCATGATTTATCTGAAGGGAGGTAGCTGAGGCGCCATTTCCTCTCCAGTCGTTTACATACACGTTTTGCTTCTCGTAGCTCGTTTGAGTACCACGGGGCTGTAGGATTGCATCGTTTAGGGTGTGAGTTTTTTAGTGGTAAAACTGTATCCAGGGAACTGGTGATCCACAGGTTGAAGTTGTCATTGTCTTGAGTGGGGATAGATGTATTAGTAGGTTTAGTACCTTGTAGGAGTTACTCCCACTCAGATAGGTGGAGTTTAGACCAGTTACGTGAGCGTTGCGCCAACTGAGGTTGGGGGGGAGTGATCGGGCAGGGTCCAGGTGAACGGGATAAGGAAGTGGTCTGACCAGGGGAGGGGAGAGGAATTTCCAATGTGGAGGTTATTACAGTTGCTGAAGACAGGGTCCAGGAGATGACCCTTTTGATGAGTGGGCCCGATGACACGTTGGTGCAGTTCAAGGGCACTTAGGCCCAAAAACAGATCCCTTGCTATAGAGTCGTTTGGGTCATCCAGGTGGATAATAAGGTCACCCAGAATTGTGAAATTGGCAGTGCTGACTGCAAGACTTGCCGCTATCGAGGTGAGGTCTGAGAGAAATTGCCTTTGTGGTCCAGGGGGACGATATATGAGCATACCTGAAAAGGTATGTGTGGCACTTAATTTTATGAAAAATGGGAGGCATTCGCAGGCTGGGAAGTCTACGGGGGTACTGGTGACAGTGTAATTTGATTTGTAAATTATAGCTAGACCACCGCCAATGCCCTTTTTCCGGTCGAGGCGGAATATTTGATAGCCAGGAGGAAGTGCTTGTACCAGGTCAGGTTCAGAATGTTCCTGTAACCAGGTCTCGGTGGCGAAAAAGACGTCAGGGCTTATTTCCTCTAATAGTAGAGAGATTTCTGCGGAGTGTTTAGGGAGCGAACGGCAGTTAAGCAACAACATGGAGAATGAAGTGGGATTCTTTATACCATGAGAAAGGTGAAAGCCACATTGGTTACAGACGGAGTGTTGGGTAGAGGGATCCCATGTGTGTAGACAGGATGGCCCAGCTGTCTGGTTTAATTGGTGAAGGGATTGCGTGTGATAGGTGATGGTCTGGCGTGATAGTTGAGCAAGGGGGGTGGCCCCTGGCCCCGGTTGGTCGCGGACGGGCGCAGACGGGCTTGCCTTAGGCGCTTCTTCGGCGCGCAAACGTCGCGCCCGCTGCGCTCGCCAGCTGCGCGACCCGGAGACGCACATTACTTATGCTGATTCAATGAGTGGGGACCGTGGGGGCGTGGCCTAAAAAGGGGTGTGGCCTCTGCTCGTGGCGCGAGGAGTGTTGTCGATCAGAGTGCAGGGTCAGCGCTGGCTCCGCTGCCTCTAGCATCCAATTTCCCAACAAGTAAGTTCTTAAAAACAACAATACACACGTTAAATTGTGACAGTTTTAAGATTTTAAAAAGTGAATCGCTCCCGGCTTCCGCCTCAGGAGTGTGTCTCAAGCTTTCTACTTAGAGCCCTTAACTCGGCGTCTATAAGTAGGCGTCGGCAGGGGGCGTGGCCTCTGCTCGTGGCGCGAGGAGTGTTGTCGATCAGAGTGCAGGGTCAGCGCTGGCTCCGCTGCCTCTAGCATCCAATTTCCCAACAAGTAAGTTCTTAAAAACAACAATACACACGTTAAATTGTGACAGTTTAAAGATTTTAAAAAGTGAATCGCTCCCGGCTTCCGCCTCAGGAGTGTGTCTCAAGCTTTCTACTCCTCTAAAACCAGCCCCCTAGCCCGCAGTCCACGGGGACGCAGGGCGTGGATGGGTCATGGCTGCCTGTACTCCTCTGAAACCAGCTCCTAGCCTGCAGCCCACCAGGACACAGGGCATGGATGGGTCATGGCAGCCTGTCCTTTTCTAAAACCAGCCCCCTAGCCTGCAGCCCACCAGGACGCAGGGCGTGGATGGGTCATGGCAGCCTGTCCTCTGAAACCAGCCCCCTAGCCCGCAGCCCATGGGGACGCAGGGCGTGGATGGGTCATTGCAGCCTGTCCTCTGAAACCAGCCCCCTAGCCCGCAGCCCACCAGGACACAGGGCGTGGATGGGTCATGGCAGCCTGTCCTCTGAAACCAGCCCCCTAGCCTGCAGCCCACCAGGACGCAGGGCGTGGAGGGGTCATGGCAGCCTGTCCTTCTCTAAAAACAGCCCCCTAGCCCGCAGCCCATGGGGATGCAGGGCGTGGATGGGTCATGGCAGCCTGTCCTCCTCTAAAACCAGCCCCCTAGCCTGCAGCCCACCAGGACACAGGGCGTGGATGGGTCATGGCAGCCTGTCCTCCTGTGAACCCAGCCCCAAGCCTGCAGCCCACCAGGACACAGGGCGTGGATGGGTCATGGCAGCCTGTCCTCTGAAACCAGCCCCCTAGCCTGCAGCCCACCAGGACGCAGGGCGTGGATGGGTCATGGCAGCCTGTCCTCTGAAACCAGCTCCCTAGCCCGCAGCCCACCAGGACACAGGGCGTGGGTGGGTCATGGCAGCCTGTCCTCTGAAACCAGCCCCCTAGCCTGCAGCCCACCAGGACTCAGGGCGTGGATGGGTCATGGCAGCCTGTTCTACTCTGAAACCAGCCCCCTAGCCCGAAACCCATGGGGACGCAGGGCGTGGATGGGTCATGGCAGCCTGTCCTCTGAAACCAGCCCCCTAGCCTGCAGCCCACCAGGACACAGGGCGTGGAGGGGTCATGGCAGCCTGTCCTTCTCTAAAACCAGCCCCCTAGTCCGCAGCCCACGGGGACGCAGGGCGTGGATGGGTCATGGCAGCCTGTCCTTTTCTAAAACCAGCCCCCTAGCCTGCAGCCCACCAGGACGCAGGGCGTGGATGGGTCATGGCAGCCTGTACTCCTCTGAAACCAGCTCCTAGCCTGCAGCCCACCAGGACGCAGGGCGTGGATGGGTCATGGCAGCCTGTCCTCTGAAACCAGCCCCCTAGCCTGCAGCCCACCAGGACACAGGGCGTGGATGGGTCATGGCAGCCTGTACTCCTCTGAAACCAGCCCCCTAGCCTGCAGCCCACCAGGATGCAGGGCGTGGAGGGGTCATGGCAGCCTGTCCTCTGAAACCAGCCCCCTAGCCTGCAGCCCACCAGGACGCAGGGCGTGGAGGGGTCATGGATGCCTATCCTACTCTGAAACCAGCCCTCTAGCCGTAGCCCACCGGAACGCAAGGCCTGGGTGGGTCATGGCAGCCTGTCCTCCTCTGAAACCAGCCCCCTAGCCGGCAGCCCATGGGGACACAGGGCGTGGATGGGTCAAGGCTGCCTGTACTCCTCTGAAACCAGCTCCTAGCCTGCAGCCCACCAGGACGCAGGGTGTTGATGGGTCATAGCAGCCTGTCCTCCTCTGAAACCAGCCCCCTAGCCTGCAGCCCACCAGGACGCAGGGCGTGGAGGGGTCATGGATGCCTATCCTACTCTGAAACCAGCCCTCTAGCCGTAGCCCACCGGAACGCAAGGCCTGGGTGGGTCATGGCAGCCTGTCCTCCTCTGAAACCAGCCCCCTAGCCGGCAGCCCATGGGGACACAGGGCGTGGATGGGTCATGGATGCCTGTCCTCCTCTGAAACCAGCCCCTAGCCTGCAGCTGACTGGGAAAGTGCAGCATGTCCAGTTTGGCTCTGGCACACCATCAACAAGGACACAATGTTGACACTGCTCTCTAGAACAAAGTCTACAAGAGGCGCTTTGCAGAGGCCCTTATGCCTTCTATTTTCTCATCCATTTAAAAAAACAAAACCTCATGCATATCTATGTAATGTCTTACCACTTACCTACTTAACGTCTGGGCTATTGCTTAGAATGCACAACATCACGTACTGCCTTGGTTACTGCCTTTAGAGTGCTCTACACCACATATTGATGCTTCTGCATGACTATGCAAACTCCACCTCCAAGTAACAGGTTTCATGTTGTTATATGCGGTGCTCCGCTGCTCTTTTCAAGCTTGGCGTACATTCTACATACACCCCAATATTATAAGAGTCACAAAGAACTAACCCAAGATCCACAAAGCTAGCCAAGGGCAGTGGAAGCCAACGGCGGACAGAGTCTGATCAATTTACAGTAGAGGTATGAAGTCTGTTGAGTCTGAAACATATGCGTGAGAGCAGGTCCTGGCCTCAGGTACAAACGCCCAGATGCCAAGAGGCTTGAAGCCCTGCAGAAGCAGGTTCAGAGAGTCTATCACCAGGATAACGCTAACATCGGCGACAAAGGCTTGTTGCCAATTCCCAGGGGCTACAGAAAGACATTAGGGGCCAAATGTTGCAAATGGAGGGGCCAGGATCTTCCACGACAGACTCTTCTATGCTGGATTTTTGACAGTGGTCCAAACAGTATTGTATTGTATTGTAATTGCATTTATATACTGCTTACTAGTCCTGACGAGGTGTCAAAGCCTTTTTTCTGTGAATAGCATGCTACTCCAGAACCCTTAAAGGATTAGAGATGAATCAGTATAGTGAAATATGAAAAGTGATTTGAGTGGTGGATATGTTTGTTAGTTATTTGGATTGAGAAGGATAATGGAGGGATAGAAGAGGGCAAAAGGTTTGCATTTATATAGCGCTTGCTACCCTTAGGGCATTTTACTTGTTTCAGTTCAAGAGTTGACACCTTAGCCTCCTCCAGGACGTCAGATCAGGCACTGCAGATGGTTTTTGACCAGTAGAAGAGACATGGGCTGCAGATCCAGCATGGTGTTGAGTCCACAAATCGTAATGCCTCGAACTTTGACTGGAGACTGGCGAACACCTAAGCTAGACTGGATGGATCAACCCAGACGGCCATGCTTCCAAAAAATAGAGTCTCTTCAGAAGGTTTGCATATCATAACAAGACAACTCTGCGAACCCCTCCTGCCAGCAATGTTTGCCCTCTTAACAATAGCACTCCTGGATTCACTCAAGCATTCGTCCACAGTCAAATAAATGACCCATGTCATCTATCCTGCAAGGGGGGATGCCCGAAGGGCAACAACCAACAAACTGCAGTGTTTGGAATGCAACATCCCAACACTTATAACAAATACAAAAGTGCTATTAATGCGACCTCAAAACATAGGTTTTTACTTTAATTACAAAAAAGAATTTAGTGCTAGATATATCAACTTTTCCCTCGCTCGTGTTCTAGTAACTGAAATTGTTTTTCTTTTGTCAGCAAACTTCTCTAAAAAAGAGAATCTAAGTAAGGGTCTTCAGAATGCTACCGTCATTTTGCTACAACTGGGTGTATACTGGTCCCCCTAGCCTACAATGGACAGAGATTGCAAATTCATTCGTCTTCAGTCCAAGAAGTGTTGTAGGTTGTCTTCTCTTACACAGCAAAAACCCAGTTGGCCACCTTGTCATGGTAGCTTCCTCAGCATCCGCGAGTCGCTGCTCAGCTATAGAATTGAAACAAGATGGCGAAGGAGACAGCCTGCCGCATCTTTAGCGGTAACCCATCCAACCCCCATTGTTCATCGAGTTTCACAGCGAGAAGTGGGAAAAAAACACTCAGGCAGCAGAGTACAAGCATTTTCCTTTTGTCTCGTGTCCCTCCCACAAATCGCCCATTTGAACCACCCTATTATCTGTCCCTGAACGCACAGGCTTTCAGTCCATCCTTGACGTGATGGTGAATTTTCTATAAAAGGACGTAATTTTCTCATAAAAAGTGAAGGATCGCTGAAAACAGCATGGCTTCTTTCTTTCTCTCTTAATGCCCCTATAATTTCTCTCTTAATCTTATGCTGTTATTACCGGCTATTACCTGTAGGCGCCTATTCGACGCGCAGTGGTTTAAGCACCAGTTCTTTTGAAGAGCCAGACAATGGCCGGGTGCATTTTGCTAGCCACGGTGACAATACGACTGCTTGAGGATTTAGCCGCTGCAACCCCCTAATGATGGTGGGACGAGTGAGTGAGTGAGTGAGTGAGTGTGTCAGAACATGTGATGTGCTCATGCACATAAGCATCAGGTATTCAAGGTGATTAACCTGCAATATTGAAGGTATGGAAAGCAAAAATACTAACAAATTCTGGTCTGGCTTTTTGTGTACATTTAGAGCTTTGTGGTTTAAAAACGACTTTGTCTATATAAGATTATTACTGTGCATGTTAGTTATTTGCAAAAAGCACTATTGTTAGTTTTCTGTAGGGGTGAGGAACGCTAAAGCGAGGCTGTTAAGTGTATGTCCAGGAGGATCAAAACCATACCAGATCCTAAAGATAATTGCATAGTATTTAAATGGGTCTTTAATACTGTCAATGGTTATCCTGAAATCTGGAGCGCATCTCTTCCTGCTCTGAACCTAAGTTGGAGACCTCTGATTTAGAGTCTGCCGGGTTGCACCAAGCAGAGACTTGACTGTCTAGGAGGGTCAGTGGCCTCCGTTTCATGTCAGTCGAGGCTTCCTTGAACTTTGACACTTGCGTGCCCTACATTTATATCTTTTCCAACATCACCTGAGCTTCGGAGAGCATGTTTTGAAGTGGTCCACATCCTTCTTTTTTTAATTGTCATCGCTGGAAAGATTGTAAAGCTAACTTTGGAAAGCCCTGAGAGTTTCTGCAGTGTCCCTCAAGGACCAGAGCTTCAATCCACAAGTTTAATCATATCTTGAGCTGCCGGGTTCTGAAAATAAAGGCGAGTGGAGGTTCCATACACCAGTATGCAAACAACACACAACTCTACTTACTTATTACACCCATACCGCAAATTTGACAAACACTTGTGGATATATTAATAGTCGAAGGCTTCTCCCGTATATCATGTCCTAAGTAAGATCATGAAGCTGCACCTTTGACTCCACCTTTTCTCCTATCCCACATACACGCCACATAGCAAGTCCAACTATCACTTCCGTGCTTTTGAAAAGTTCAAAGAACACATACTATTGCCTGCTTACCCAGGAACTGTAACACACGCCATGTCATCACTCTCTCTGCAGAAAGAAGTTCTCCACCAAGAAGCCAGATGTTTGACATCAACAAAGATGTTTGATACCTGCCGTATACACCTCTTTATTTAATACTTATTATGTGTAATGGTGTCTCCGCTATAATCTGTTTGTCCTACCAAAATGTGTCTCATAAAAACAATTTACTCTGCCTGAGCCTTTTTGTTTCATGTTGTACGTCCTTCCCACTAAGTTGAATACAGGCTTGTGTCCCACTTTACTTGTTTCTTGCTGAATTTTGTGTATATTCAAGCACCTGTCTGTCTAGACAGCTGTAAAATATAGTACTGATTGGGTCTATATTTATTGTTTGCTCTCATTAATCCTTGTCTAGGGACCACTGCCTATAGAAATAATTGATTACCCAAGGTCCCTGACCAACCTTATTTGGGTTCCCTTGTTCTTCATAACATACCCAAGAACTGCAACACACGCCATGTCATTACTCTCTCCTGAGAAAGCAGCTCTCAACTACGAAGCCAGACGTTTGACATCAACAAAGATGTTTGATCACACCTCTGCTACACTGAAGGACTTACACTGGTTACCCATCCAAGCCAGAATGAATGTTGAGACAGGCTGCTTGGCTTACGAAGTCTTGCACATTATGAACCCGCCCTACCCACCACACTTGCTCACAAGCTCAGCAGCCGGAAGAGGGCTTCGTACTGGAAGTACCGACATTCAAAGCTTCCTGGTGCAAAAGTAAAGACATACAGTGGAGGCGACTTCTTTCTGGAACTCTCTCCCATTGGGCATATGGACTCGACCTGCCCTCCTTTCCTTTAGAAACCGTCAAATACACATTTTCAGTGTTATTCATTTCTTCAATTGAAATGAATATCTGTATTTTAAATATATTGTATTGTGCAACTTGGCTCGCTGTAAAGCGCATGAGCGCCGCTAGGCACAGCTTCCTTATAAAAAAAGTTAAATAACTAGATCAAGTATTTAGTTATGTATCACTGCTTTCTTGCAAATTTTCAAGCAAAAGACTATTTGCAAGTTTCATAAATTATTCAAAGAACCCATTCCAGGCTGAAGCAGCTATCGGAACTCTAGCTATATAAGCTCCTCTTTCAAAGCCTGCCTGTTAAAGAATGCACTCTATGCTCTTGGAAGCACACGTGTCACACTGAGGAGTGACACATCCAATGGAAAGAAAATGCAGCTGGAATGCAGCGGGCGTTGTCAGAGACCCTCGCCTTAAGTGGACCAGGGTCTTCCAGAACAGGGTCCTGAAAAGCCTTCACACTGTGTCTGTTCTATCATGAAGCGTGTTTCCGGCTTGAGTAAAGTGCAGGCATGCGAGAAAAAGACAGTGGCAGCTCCTCCGCTAAGGCAGAATTTCCTCCGCTAAGGCGGAGGAGCGTCGCCCCACTGTTTAGCAGCAGTAAAAGAAAGGAAAAATAAAATAATAACTTGATATTATTATTTTATTTGTTCCTGCTGCGGCGTCTTGGCTGGGTGGGGCCGGGCTGCTCTGCTCCCAGAGCTCGACAGGGGGAGGAGTGGCGGGCACACTAAGTGCGCATGACGCTTTGGCCGGCCGTCTCAGGCCGACCTAAGTGTCATGCGCACTTAGCATGTTCTCCACCCAGGCTGAATTACAGCCTGGGTAGAGAACATGCCCAGGCCCCCATTCCTTCACTGAGCGCCGAACCACAGCACTCAGGGATTTTACAACGCTGCATTTGTCTGGGGAGCCTCGAGCTCCCTGTTTGACCTGGACGCAGAGGAGAGACGACATGGGAGAGACAGAGCAATAAGGTAAGTTGTTTTTTTCTTTCTTACACCTACCTAAGTCTCCCTCAGCCCGCCACCTCGGATCTGGGCTGGCTGCCACTGGCAATAAATCTTCCGGTCCAATGGTGCCCAAAACATAGTCTGTCACACACTGGAGATCGCTTGAGGCTGTCGCTTGTGTGTTCAGCTCTGCCGCAGTGGTGTGTGCCACACAAGAGATGGACTCTGAAGACCCTACATCAGACCTCGCATGAGGACAAAACATCTCTCCCAAAAGTAAATTTATAAAAACAAATATAAAAAGATTAACATGAAACCATGAAGACAAAAAGTGCAACTAGAGTATCCGATTATGAAACACTAGAACCTCTTGAATCAGTTCCTCACGCCTCATAGTTCCTTCTTTCTTTGAGAGGTCTGCTGGTGGCATCGCACCCTATATTGTCCTTGGATTCCTCTCACCTCAGCTTCCTTTAGGTATGAGGGTTCTTCCTCATTTTGGGAGGTCCCCTAACTGCAGAAAGCCACATTTTTGCTGAGGTAGCCCTCTTGTAAACAGCAGACTATCTTAGGAGCATTATAGAAATCAAACAGTATTTCAGCCCTTTGTCAACATGGCCAACAAGGGTGCAGAGTCCCACCGGCTACCAGTTCATTGCAATTGCTGGCTGCTATGACATAGCCCCACTGCCACTCAACAGGAATCCTCTTCGCCAACAATACTGTCACAATTTATAATGTAAGGAACGCAAAATGTGTGCACAAGGCATTGAAGTGTAATGTGGGTCAAGTATTGGAGTGCAGTGTCTGGTGCAACCACATACTAACAAGCTACAGTACAGAGAATTGATTTGATAAGGATTTCGTAAAGAGCGTCAATACACAGGAAAAGTGTTTCCTGGCACAAGCAAACTATCTACTCAGAAACTGACGGATAGTTAGGCAGGAAAGAGATAGTTTTTCTGAAATTACCAAAATCTAACCAGACAACTAGTCGAACGAAGGCTGAAATCAAGTGAATTCCAAGCTTTGGTTGTGAAGGCCGAGAAAGCCTGTCTTCCAATGAGAGTATTTCTGAATTTAGGGACCTACAAAAGGAAAGCCAAGCTGGAGCGAGGAGCTCTGGAGTGGGCATAGCATAGTTACAAAGAGCTTGTCTATGTAATTCCCATTGAATGGAGGGCTTTATGACAAAGGCATAATATGAAGAGGCAGTGTTTTTGTATGGGAAGCCCATATAAAGCTCTGAGACGAGGAATGAGTCTAGAACATTTACTCAGACCCAACCTCAGCCGAGCTGCAGCATTTTGCATACATTGAAGCCGGGACAAAAGGTGTACACGAAGACCTGCATCAAGTGAGTTACACTAACTGAGCCTTGACAGACTTATAGCATCTACACAAGTTTTCTGGAACATTCTACTAAGCAAGGAATTATTTTTTTCATAATCTGTCTTCAAAGGAAAAACAGGAGGTGAATTTGTGAATCTGAGATTCAAGTTCATTATCAAAAATAATAGCTAAGATGAGTGCAGACGTTACAGAAGTGAGGAGGAGAGACCAAGACCTCTGGCCACCACCCTGTTGAAGTTATATAGTTGTAGAAGACAATGATCTCTGTTTTGTCCATGTTTAGATGGCGTAAATTGTTGTCATCCATAGACCAGGCCACCGCACACAAACAGCTTGTGAACTGAGACTGCAAAAATGAAAGATTCCCTCCAAGACTAAAGATCAATGGAGCGCCACCGGCTTATTCATAACAACGAAAGAGTGTGCCATATTGGAAAGAAGAGCATGTATGTAGAATCCAAATAGGTTCTTTAAAAAAGCCCTCACTCACCACCCTGGGTGGTGACATGCTTCATCATTGGGCCCCACCAGGAGAGGCCGAATGCCACCCTGGTGTGCTGCAACGCCAGAATTACTGCGGAGCTGGTTTTGTGTGAATTGTAATAAGTGATATTGGATTAAAATGTCTAGATTGTGTCAAAAAAGCAAATGTTATTAGTTGGCCAATCCGACATGCATAAAATAAGGCAACAAGTTACGTTTATTCTTTTTGTGAACAAACGGTGGGCAGACAGACTACGTGTTTGATTGACAGGTTGCCTGCTACACTAGTCAGGCCAATACTGTTTTCTGAAGGCACAGGCTTGATATCTGGTTACTCACGGAGAGTCCACGAGGGCCACACCAAGTCAGAATTTCAGTATGAAGAACGATTATGCAAATGACCCCCTCCCGCCCCAATCAGATAAATAATATAAAGATGTATCCTGTTAATAGTTAGTGTGGAAATTCTGAATGGTGGCCTGCTTTCATTGCCTCACTAGGCTGCCTGTCCAGTAAAGAGAGATCAGCTGTGAGGGGTGCAATATTTGAAGAGGTGGATGTGAGCTGCTGTTGATCCTCTCTCTGTAAGCTCCAAGATCTCTTCATGGCCTGGCAGGAACACCAAATGAATTAGTCACTTTCAACAACATGAGCAGCAATTCATCATGTTATGGGTCACACCGCACCAAGTCACCACTTGGTGGGGGTGTGCCTGAAAAAAATAGATAAAATAACAATGGTCCCTGTTGGAGCTAAGATGCCATGATGGATGGGACACTGGTGCCAAGTGTCAGGAGGAGACCCTTGCTCGGCTGTTTCTTCCCCTGCAGGTTTATATTTTATATTATTTGCTTTCTATTTTTCTATTAAAACTTCGAATATTTCAATATAGGATAGGTTTGTTTGGATTATAACTTTAGAATACTTTGAGAAAAGGTTATTTCAATCCTAAGAAATTCTTCCAATGGACAATAATTTACCAGGCACAGGAGTTTAAAAGTTTAATCTTGATCATCATTCACTCGCTTAATTGTAATCTCTTGATTTCATTTGCTTCTGGACTTTTTAATAAATCTCACAACTAAATAGTGCACCAATTTCACGGATCCATACTTCATGCATTTAAAGCTTCCTCAATTTTGCTGAGGCTGTGGAAAAGAACATTCAGCTACAAGCCTTGCTTCCATCAAGAGTGGAGGGGGGGGGGGGGGTGAAGCCTGACAAATAAAGAAAACACGCAAGTCATAGTCTAGAGGAGTCTCGTATAATACACAATAGGGATATATTTACAAGGCTCTGGATGAGCCAGTGTCTCAAGACAAAGTCTGAAGCTGAGCTCTAAGAGCCGGAGACCAGATAGTGCACATGGGTTTATGAGCAAATGAAGAAATTCAATAAGAAAACAAAAGAGAGAAAATTAATTATTTATTTTGAATAATAGAAAACTAATTTAACAACGGAAACCTATTTTATGTTATCAAAGATTTTAAGCATTGTATGGAGATGGTTGGTGGCAGGATCTGGGTTGTTTAGATTAGGATTATGTTAAAGATTAGGGTTACAGTTTAGAATAGATAATGATATGGCCATGGGTAGGATTAGGATTACGGTTAGGGTTTGTGTTTTTGGTTAGGCCGAGACTGGGGAACAATGCTAGAGGAACAGACCACCTTCAGGTTTCCTGCAAAATGAATCTCATTTATATTTACCCTCATGCCCTGCCCACTCCTTGGTTGCAGTCCTTGTCTCACTTTCTTAGAATCCCACTTAGCAGTTTTAAAAGTACGTATGTAGTGACTGCCTCTTTTTTCACTGTCTTTGCCTACATTGTGCTTTTTTTCTACACTTTTCTATGCAGAAGTCAAGTGTTGGCAGAATCAAAATAAAAAAAAGTGAAACTTGAGACTTAGGTTATGAGTAAAGGTGTGGATAACATCCAACATTAGGGTTAGAGCTATAGCTGTGCTTAAATTCATAATTAAGGTTGGGGTTTAGTTTAGAATCATGCTGTTTGGTGCTAGAAATGTCTTTAGTGCTAGCTTTTGGGGTTGGTTAATGCTAATTTCGAATGTTACATGGACAGCGAGAACCAAATAAAATTCTCTTCGCAAAAGGCTCTTCATAGTTAATGTTTCTTACAATTAATTCTTCATTTTTGCTTTCTGCATTATCACACAAGTCTCTCACACAGATTTCTGTGGACCACTACAGAAACGTTTTGCTAAAGATGTTTTTGTGCAAGTATGCATGTGATCCTGATTCCTGGTCAATCTGTTTATTTTCTTTGCTTTTACAACCTCTCCCTGGATCACCATTCATCCAAATTTCCTCTATGCGCACAAAATCAAAGATTTATCTAACTATAATCAATAAGGGGATAAATATGTTACTTTCCCTTGGATCGCAGATCATCTCAGACCAGGACCACCAATGAATTATTGAGTGTTGTTCGATGGCTAAAGCATAAATGAGGAATTGTGATTACCTGCTACCAAGTTGCCCTCAGGCCCAGTTCTCTTCTAATAGATTTGTAAGGTGTTGCATTTTTCAGTCCAGGCACTCTCCTCCAGCAATAGGATCAAACTAATTTCCAGAACAGGTTTGTGCTGTAGATCACATAATAAATCACCTTTAATGTGTATGCTCGGGTCAGGGGAGCTGCAGTCCAACCTGAGTACTTAACATTTAAATTGCCTCAGGCGAAGGATAACTGATTTTGTTTTATGGCTGATGGAATGAGGACATTACATTTTAATCTATCGCCAACGGGCAATCCAAGGTCTCAATGTTTGTGGAGCAGCCACACTCCAACCAGATTAAAATGTTGTCTTTCCATTTAACATAATTTTTCAATTGGCTGGGTTTATCTGAAAAAAAAAATTGTGTTCCCTTATACAGCTGTGAGCATTTGCTGCAAACATGTCGATGACTGGAGGACTGAAATAATAGCATAGTCCTTCTACTGCGTTACAGGCAACCTGCCCCAAACTTGCGTGGGATTATGTTGGCCAAGTTAATCTGAGTGTGAACAACCAAACTGTAAAAATTTATAAAAACTAGCAGCCCAAATTTCTGCCCCACCCCTGTCAATCACACATTAGTCTTTGCTTCATCAACCAGACCTTTGCATCCCACCAAATCTAAAGACAGGGAGATTTGTTCCCGCAATCTCATAATAATACTCCAACTGGAGAGCTTCCTCCAAAGAGTGCTGTGATCGACCTTGTAGAAAGAATCGATAGAGTCTACGAGTACACAAAACAACGATGTGCCTATAGGGAACAATTGTGTAAGGTAGGCACTACCTTTTCAAAACCAACATGGCTGTCCGTGTTATTCAATTGTTGTGGTCTATGTTTCAAAATGGATTAGTAAGGGCTTAGATAAAGAACTCCACGAGTTTAGTTTATGATTACTTAAAAAATATATTCCACGACCCTGGGATACGGAGTCACAGACACAAGACTAGGTGTGTGTGAACTGGTAAATGTGTGAAGAACTTGTAACGGCATGTTTTTAAGGTTTCACTAGAGCTCGCACCCAGATCAGAGCACACTATCTGTTGTGTGTTTGTAACCTGATGTAGCACCAGTACATGTTGCTTCACGGGCACTTGAGGGCACACTTGGCAAGAAGGGCATGAATGCTATTCTGGTCGCTCTAGATCAACTTGTCTGTTGGGGCTATTTACACTCACATGAGGTTCCATTAAAACAAAATGTCTTCTGAACCTGAACACCAATAAACGGAATTTCCAGACCTTTTCTAGATGGTATGAGGGATGCCCTCAAGGGGTTGCAGGTTGTTACCTTTACCGATGTGTGACACCCCTTAGCTAAGAGACACTTAAATGAATGCAGCTTTTTGGACTCGATAACAATGTACATCAATTTCAAGCTGGCTGGCTTAGTTTACGTCCTTTCCAAACAGAGTTTTATGTGTCTACAAATGACCCGAATGTAAGCAGTCCCTTGCAGCTCAGCGTTAGCACAGCTGTGCTAGGCAGTCACTACCTTTTGTAAGGCGGGGCTGCTCCACAAGACCAATTTCGCCTCCTTGTTCCTCGGGGTTCCACTTTCCTTTCCACTATGTTTGTTTCTGCTGTGGACGCACTACTCATTCATCCGTGTTGTGCGAGTAATTTTTGTGCGTTCATTTTTTTTCAAAAGGGTATCATGTGTGGATATCAATATGTTATTCGTTTTCATCCATCAGTCAAACTTAAACAATGGCAATTTACTCAGTTTTCAAATAACATTTTGGGCATTTTTAGGTCAAGCATTCGAGACCTCTTGTATATATTTTAGTATATACTTATATGTGTATGTACTTTGTGGGCTCTGGCGAACAGCCCTAGGACTTGTCTGCTTCTGCTAAGGGATTTTTTTTCTGTTCAACTGCCTCTATTTAACTTTCTTGATAGAAAATGACCAGCAGAGGTCAGTAAAATACCAGAATCATTTTAGCATTATCTAGATTCCAGCCCATAGAAATTGTCTTCCACGAACACCCGTAGACAATAATATTTTTTTTTAAATCTTCTATTTTCAGTGATATGACCACCAAAGGCCCTGATTTTATATTAAAAACAGACCTTTGGACTATACCATTTCCTGCTGAAAGGCAATCTAACTCTCCATGTGTTCCCATGCCTGGTGTGTCACGCAGTTTGGTGCTAACTTTCCCTCCATGTTAAAGAACAGTTGATGTTTCAGCACCCAGGCTAATGTGCTGCAAAGCTAAATACATATAAGGTCTCAAAGGCGAGACTGATTGCATTGCAAATGCTTGTGCATAACTGCAATGAACCACCCTTAAACCCTCTCCTCTGAGGCAAAGGAAGCATGGAAGGTAACAGAATGCCACTGTATGCCCCCTTACCCCCAAACCACAAAACATTACATCCAGTTTGGGACACAAACTTAGAATGTAGCTTACTGTTCTCTCTGCAAGTTGGGCAAGTTAATGATGTCAACCATCACAGCTTTCTTACTTGGTTAGCCGGGTAGCAAGACGAATGCTTCACCTCTAAATACGGGTACTTTACTGGTGCCCGTAGGTAAAAGTGTAAGCCCATCAGACTGGACCATGCCTTACGGACAAATCCAGAGAATTTGCATGCAAAATATCCTTCCTTTGCTGGGACGGCACATGCAAGTTAATAATGATCCCTTCCCTAGATTCTATCCCCGGCAACCAAGTAATGCATCCCGGCCCCTCCAGGGCCTGGGGGCAAGTACAGCCATGGATCCAAGTGACATATATTTAATGCCCGTAATAGGGAGGTTAAGTATCCAAAAATGCAGTTATAGGTTACATAGTCTAGGTGTTTACTCAATGCTCTCAGTCCCTCACCCAGTTGATGGAGTTTATGAATGGCTTGGGGCACTGATACTGTCATTCTGTGCTCATGCCAGAAAATCCTGGCAATTTAAAAACATATCCAACACCAGATACGTGGAGTTACTGAGAAATCCAATATATTGACACTATTTGCGGACATCATATTTGGGGTGAAAGGCTGACAGTATTAAACAACAGCCAAGATGAAAGAAGACCCGTTATTACAGGATCGTTTTCCTTTATGAAAAGAGTACCAATTGTGAAATTCCAATTTAGAAGACGACCGATGCCCATCAGAGCAGATGGGTTTTTGGAAATGCCACTTACAGGCACTGGCAAACTGACTTTAGGATCAGTATCATGAACCTCGGCTCAAGCCTAACATACCTAGCCAAGACGGTAACAGTAGGTCAATTGCTTTTGAATGGTTTGGAGTGAGTAACCTTGGTGACAGATTCACCCAATCTCTCGCGTAAGCGCCATGCCCATCGGCCTCAATGTGTGTCCATGTATTCGTGCCCATAGATTAATTGTGTCATCTGATCATTGTGCTGTTTGCTTTCTGTGAGCCTTGTGTGTATTTCTTGATTCTATTTTTCAAGACTTTCCAGTAGTTTTGAGTTCTCGCTTTGGGTTTTGTGCTTCCTCTCTCCAGGCTGTTAGCTTCCGGTTCTGGGTTATCACTAAAAGAACAATGGCGTTATTGGTTGGGATCCAGAACGCGTGTCTGTGTCGTCTTGCTTCTCTGCGGTGGAGGATTTTTTAAATTAGGGATATGCCGATTGCCTTCTCGCTGTTGGTGCTTACATATGCACAGTAAGGACATATAAGCACACCAGCATGCCTCTCAGCACACTAGTGCGCACACCTCCTAGATAACCACCAATGTCTGTAACGCGCACCTGAGAGAAGCAGCCAGGCCTGAGAACACAGCGGAAGCACAGACATGTGCTTTACTTGCAGTTCTCCTAATGTGCATGGCACCGAATCCTTGTAGAGTTACCACTGTGTGGCTTTGTCTCTCAGGAGGTCAGTGCAAAATGACTTGAGGGCTTCTTGCCTCACTTAGGTGGTGGGTTACTTTAAGAACGCTGAGGATGGTTGGTGTTCGGGAAGAGCACTTTATTTTGGAGTTATATGCCTATGAAGAAGGTACTCTTTTTTTAATCGGATTTAGGGCAGAGTGTTTTGGTTTGCAGGTTAAAGGGAATGGATTTAGATTTTCTTTTAATGCTTGATATTCATTGAAGAAACCTTTATGTCCTAGACTTAAATATTTGGTTTGGTTGCCCTCTTTCACTGGCTTCCATTGCAAGCTTTCAGGGCTATGGACATATTATAGACAAAGTCCTTGGCTGTTGAAGATCTGGAAAAAACTGCAATCTGGTGCTAGAGGCTCAGCCTGAAAAAACATAACATGCAAACAGTACCCCTTAGACACAAGAACCAAACACTCCTCGCAGAGCGAGAGCAGCACCATTACAGACACAAGAACCACTCCATCCGTGTAGAGTAGGAACAGTGCCTGTACTGAGAAAAGAATAAATCCATCCCATTCAGAGAGCGTTGAAAACCTTTATAGACACTAGAACCTCAACACCCCGCAGCGCAGAAACAGTACATGTATCGATAGAATAAATCCATTCCTGCGGAGTGACGCCAGTACCTTTACAGGCACAAGAACCATCCCATCCAAGCAGAATGTGAACCGCTGTCACCAGGTACAAGAATCAATCTATCTATCTATGCAGAGCGCGAGCAGCAGCTCTACTAATACAAGAACCAATCTACCTGGCTCTTCACCTAGCACCAACCCTGGCTCTGCTAATTCAGCACCTGGATTCCTTCCCAGGTGAGTTGTGCGATATTCAAATACACATCATCACAGAACATCACATCCCAGTATAGAGGGAACAGTGCCTCTACAGACAGAGGAACCAACCCCACCTCACAGGACTGACAGCAGCAAGACTAAGCGAAGCCCAGCAATCCGCATGTGGGTGTCCGTCAGAAGCAACAAGTACTATCACAATAGCCCCTCTTTGCTAGAAAATACCAGCCTATGTAAGTAAGCCGCGTAGGGACGCAGGTGATTATAACAGGATTCCGCGCAACCGGCGGCAAAGCCAGAGACAAGCCGGCTGCTGCCTTATAAGAAGGCTAGGTCTGGATTGGAAGTGATATCTCCTCTGTAAACCATGGTTTTGTTCTTCTGGGAGTGCATTCGCTCGCTTTGTTCGCGGTGGATTCGGATATGTCACTCTTCGAGGCCGTAAGCTGCTTAGAAGCCGGGGAGGGAAGAGAAAAAACATACTTGCCGGTCTCCTTTGTCCTTAAGCCCCAGGCCACAGCTTTGAGAAAGGTTTAGAAAGCAGCGCTTTCTAATGGCTCGGGAAGAAAGTGAAAGAAAACAGCCTTTCAAGGCAATAATTTGAGACTCATTACTGTTGATTGTTTGGCCCTGGCGGAGGGAAATGGAGTTGGAACATCCTTTTAATTCGTGCTAGGGAGCAAAGAACAGGCGCAGGAGGGAGCTGATTGTGCTCGGTGCGTTGGAATCTCACATTTGCAGCCGGCAGCGTGGTCCGAGGGGCCGACCCCGTGGCATCCACAGCGGCGGCCATCTTGTGCTGCTGAACAGGGACGGCAAGCGTGGAGGGCCGGACAATGGCGAAGGTCGGATCTCGGAGATAAAAGCAGAACCTTTCAAGAGAGAGCGCTTAAAACGAAGTGCGAGTCATAAAACCATCCAACAAAGGCCCTAGTGCATTTAACACGAGCATAGCAACAGCAGCTATGGATACCGCCGAGCTCGGAGACTGTTCAATATGTGCTTTCTCAAGAGCAGCTAGCCCCAAGTCTGCATGGGCACTTCTGCATGCTTTACAGCCAGTAATGCTCAAAGTACGGCCCGGGGCCGCATGCGGCCCTCCTGACCTTTACATGCGGCTCCCTGGGCAGTAGCAGCAGCAGCACAGGGCTGGTGTTTACTGGACTCAGAACTAGCATGATAAAATGTTAAATAAACAGCAAGCATTTATTTAAAGATTCATTGCAGTTAAAGAAAGTAAGTGACTAGAGTGTGCTGCACCCCTTAACTCTCGGAGCACCTTCAATTTTAAAGACAGTAACCCAGTAAAATATGCCAGCATCTTCAAAATTCATAATGTTTATTTCCTTAAACTGCCGAACCGCTTCACCTTAGGAAACAGATTATGGCAGTGCATTCAATGTATTTTTTTTTAAGTGTTAGTTTTCAACCAACGATTTAGAAACGTTCATGCCCCCCTCTCCTTGACAAAAATGCTATTAGTCATTAAATACAAAACACAGGAGAAGGTTTCGTAGAGTACGCATCCTGAAGTCATGTAGTTCTTGGTCCTATTACATGTGATAATGAAGACAAAGGAGTGAAATTTCCCACAGCTGCCCAGGATCACACAATATGGTCAAGGGGGGAAGCCAGGATTCACTCCAGGTTTCTTGGTTCCTCATTGTGCAATTCAATTCAGCCACTAGAGGCACATGCTTCGCTTCCCCTACACCCATTTTATGCTACACCAACTCCACCCAACCACCACCCTGCTGGCATCAGTGTGGCTCTCGGTCACACCAAAGACCAAACTTTTTTGCCCTTGGAAAAATGTGTGCCAAGTACCCAAGCTTTACACCTTCTGTTTGATGCTATTTATCCATGCACAGAGCCCCCGCCGCATCCCTCAGAAGCCTTAATGCACACCACCTCAAAGGGGACCCCTGCATGATGACTGCACTAATATAGCTTGTGCAATTAAAGCACTTTGCCAGGGCTGGTTGTGGTTCCCAGTCCGGCCCTGCGCGCTAGATGAGCCCACGCCAAGTTTCTATTCCTCTCCGCAGCTGCGTTGGACCCCATCATACTCTCCAACACAATCAAACTACAGTGTGAGGGATGTTCCTGCCTACACTGGAACAAAATGAATAAATATGCTTTTGTGCCTTCTTTTTAGATTAAGCGAAGGCGGCAAGAAGGAGATGCACCTGTACCGGTCCAACTCAAGTTAAATCATGGAACACATGGTACTCTGAGTTCTGGAATTAGTAGCAAATAAATAATGCTTTTTTACCTTGAGAATGTGAGACTGACAGGCAGAATTTCAGGCGTAAGACACACTTAAGTCAGGTGTGAATCACAATCACTCACAAACATTATTTATGAATCGTGTTATTAACACATTAATTGACATTTAAAACCTGCCTCAGGACACATCTAGACAGCCCATAGCTAGCCTAAACCAAACCCCCCCAGTCTAACCACCAAGTCTTCCAATTATAAATTCCTTTTTATGGAGTAATCAAAAATTAGATGGTGTGTTTTTTTTTTTACTATGCGCATGTGCAATCACATGAGGACTCGACTAAGAAACACATGGGTACTTTGCTTAGTCTCAAGTATTAAATGTCGGTCATAATGATGTAATGAAACATGGGTGCACAGCTCATAATACCGATTTGATTATAGAGAAAATCATGCATTTAATGTGCCTAAAACTCTGGAAAGTCATTCTACTTTTTTTGGGAGGTTGAATACTTCCATGCATTCAATTTAGGGAGTAAGTTAAGAGATTTCCCATTTTACAATGTTTAATTCAGAAGCGAAAGAAGGAGCAAACAAATGTATTTTTTAGTTCCCATCTCTGGTTGATGGACTCAGGTTAATAATCAAGGGAGAAAAAATTATATTTTAAGAATTCTTTAGCGATTCCAAATGTGGCTATAAACTTCATTCACATTACTGTATATGAGAATCTAGGACTTCCTTGCTCAAGTTGTTTGAGATTTCTTTTTATTTTCCCCCCCAAACTGTTGCACCTGAAGCACTGACGAGGGGGGAGTATATAATACAGCATATTATTGATTTATAGAGATTATAAACATTCTCAGTGCTTAATAAATTCTTAACTATGTCAGAAAATATTAAAAAATATCGTCTGTAAATACTAACTGAAGCTTTTTTTTAACATGGGAGATATTTAACATGGGAGATATTTGTGAATCCCCTGATCTCTGCGCCACCCTGACAGACATACTTCAGGCGTGCGTAGTACTACAAATACTGACCCCAATACCATATCAGACTATGACCCACTTCGCAAAGAATTGGGCCACAGGCTGCAAAGTTTCATGAATGGGGAACTAAGGCCCAGATAATTTTCATCTCTTAACAGAGACATCCTGGTGAATCTGTAGGTGAAAAAGTGTTTCCACTGTCCTGTCACGAAAAGACTGTGCCAGGGCCGGATTACCGACAGACTCTGCGGTACTTGCATCTGGACATTTTGCAATGAAGTTGCAATAACAAGCCTTGCTTTAGTGCAAATTATTACCTATTGGGTCACTATTAATATTCCCTGCCTCCACATCTATGGTCTCGGGTCCCACTCCCACTCCAATGATGCTTTCCACAGGAGATTGTACCAGTATACCCTGGAGATAACTTCCCCAATCCAAGCATCCAAGCAGAGGAGCAATTATGTGTACAGCAAACAGATCCCAATTACAGGCAATGCACATCTGTCGGAACAACAGGAAACCCATTTAATAACAGTAAAGTATTCATGCTACATTTATTTCCTCAAGCAAGTATTTTTTTCTTTTGATGGCAGCACTTGACTTTTCTTTTCCGATCTCAGTATTATCCATTTTGAGTTGGATCTCATATTCTGAAATTCACTGTTATGTTAAGTGAACTTGATCTAGCGTGGCGAATCACCCCTCAGGGTGTCGGATGAGAGGGTATCTCGCCAATAGAGCGCAAACGAGGTAAAGAGGAAAGTACAGGAGCGAGAAATTAGAATAGCCAAGTTTCTTGGGTGAATTCAGAACAGTCGTGAATGAGCTGACGGAGTTTGTTCCAGTCTTGGGGCCAAGTTAAGAGAAAGAACGGCTGCCATGTTTGACTGTGCGAATGTGGTGGGGGCAAATGAGGTGCTGGTCTGTCATCTAACTTAGTTTGTGGGTCCTGATGAGGCTTAGGACAATACAGGGAACCTCATTTTATTTCACAGCTTACTATTTGTATTACAAACGACTCTGCTTTGAGTCTTTTATAAAAAAAATTCCTTACGTCTACTTTTTACATCACAAAAGTTTTCTAATTCCAAAAACATGGAGAGACCTTTTACATACCTGCCGTGGCATGCCTCTTTGGGATAGCGCAGGGAGCTCCCACTCACTCAAATCTCTTTAACAGCATAACCCTACTGTGCCAGACTAGTACATTATGATAGGGGCAGCATAGAAGGTGGGTGCTACCAAGGAGGGAGGGGTGGTTTGGGGCTGATGTGTCCCGGGATCAAGAAGAGATGCTAAGCAACTCCATGTGGCCCCAACATGGCTTGCGAGAATTAAAAAAACAGAAAAACGCATACGTTTAGGGCAACAGCAGCATTTCAGAACTCATTTTTAGGTCTGGCTTGAGTGATACTTATTGTTACCAATTCTTTAAAATATGTATAGAGTGAACATTAGCTCTATTCAGAGGAGTATAACTCTCTCACCTCGTACTATTGGCTGTTTGATGTATCATTCTGCCTCCTATGGAGCACTCGCATTGCAATGCATGAGGGACTATTTTACATCTGGAAAATGCACTTAATCATCTCACATTCAAATCTTTAGCTCTTGAATTTTATAATGAAAGCATTTTTTTATATTTATTTTACTGCAATATGCTTTTTTAAATGTCTTTGGAAGGGCTTTAATGCAAGCCACCACAGCCAACAGTGTCACTTCCCCCACCCCCACCCCCACTACAGCCTTTGCACATGCTAGTGTTTGCATGTTTTACCACATGGAAGTCAGACATACTAGCTTTGATATTGCTTGTTTTAAGGGTGCACTTCGCCTTTAAATCTGGGCTTTTGGGGGACGGTGAATCGTTCTTCAAACCCTGATCTACAGCAGCCTGCATCCTGCGATTCTATTTTGCGAGATCCCATTGTAAAGGCACTGGGGTGGAGGGCAGGCCGAAAACAAAAGCCTTATTGTGGCAGAGATGAAATACACCGAAACGAGTTTTGTGGGGGTCACCATGACAAAACCTGCAAATGTTGTTCTGCTTTGTGGGGAGAGATTGGCGAGGGAGGGGCTATTTTTCTTCTTTGTGAATGCTGCATAATTAAGCCATGGAAAGGTACAAATTATCCCTCTACGAAGAGAGTAATTTACGCTCTGAATGCACCTTTCCACGCAGGCTCGTTTGTGGCTTGGGTAGATTCAATTACAAAGCATTAAAAGGAAATCACGGGACGCTGATATGTATCTAGATGAAATATATATTGCTTATAATTTCCAGGAAACAAGGCTATTGTTTATCAGGGAACATAATACTAAAAACTCTCTCCTCAACCACAGGAGAAAAGGGAAAAAAATCCAGCATTGTTTCATGTAAACAGTAGAGACCTCAATGAAACTGAAAAGGTAAAGTCGAAATCGGAGAGTTACTCCAGGACGGATGTTCATATTTTGCCTACACTTTCAGTTTTCAAATGTGCTGGATTTGTGATATCACCTGCCCTACTCCCAGCTCGCTCGCATGAAGTGGTACATGGTGGTGGCGTGGTAGGATGGGATGTGACGCGGTGAGTTGAAGAAGGGCTATGGCGGCACGGTGTCTGTGATGAAGGCCTTATGTTCCATGGAGTTGTGAGGAAGGGAGATGCAATGGTGGAGAGCGGCGTGTAGAGATGTGCTGTAGCAATTGAGTGTAGTATTGTGTGAGACACCTGATGTGGTGGAGGTGTGACGTGGTATGTGTACACTGTATGGCATGCATATGCGATGTGTTGCATATGTGGATGATAATATGTTGACTGGTGTGGTGGTGTATGTCGTGATGGGGTGGTGGTATGAGTTATTGGCTAGTGTTGTATCTTCTTGTTGTATGGAGTAGTGGCTCACGCTGTGAGATGAGATAAGGTGTTGCAGCGAGGATCTGATGGACTAAAATGTGGTGTTTCGTGCTGTGTGATGTGGAGGGAGTGAGGTGTGATTTTGAGAAGTGTTGTGCAGCTGCTATACTGTTACATTTGATAAGGTGCAGAATTTTGTGGTGAAGGACTGTGAGCTGCGTCGCGTGGTACGAAGTCATACGGGTGCTATGCTTTGATTATGTTGAATACTTATATTGATCAACAGTTGCACTCTGGGTATTCTTTTTGATTTTCAACTTACTTCTTTAGCCAAGTTAATTTGGTGCAACGCCCTTGTAAGTGTTTTGTCTAAGAACACTGTCCAGTGAATTTATGATAGGTAAGGACAGGAGTACTGTCCTCGAGTTCAAGGTGTGCACACTCTTTATCATGGACCGTTGATAGTCCTCTTAATCCATAATGTTATTTCAATGAAAAATCTTTAGAAACAATGTCCTTTATGTCATCTTTATTTGTGTATTTTTAATGATGATTTCTCATTAAATACGTCGTTTTTCAAATATTAGCAGGTTTCAATGGTACAACATTGCACTTTCACCCAATGCATTTCGGGTACAAATGGACCCTTCGTCGGGGGTCTCTACGGAAAGAATAAAGAATACATAATGAGCCCAGAGCTACGTTCAAGATGTTTAGGTAACATAACTCGTATTCAATAGAAAATGTACTGCTAATCCTAAATCTGTCTCATGAAATAAACGTGTTGCTGAACCCATGCATGATCGTAACTTCATAACATTGTAAACTGAAGCTTGAAAATTGACAAAATAGAAACCAACTAGCGTCTAAATCATACATAACGCGGTTAAACAACCTTAATAAACAGAATTCCGCTCGCGTTTGTGTGGCGTTACTCGCCCGTACTCACAGTGAAATGTAGCGTCACAGCTCCCTGCTCTGTCATCCAATGCCTGCCGCGTTTAGATTCCATAGCGCATACGCCCCTTATAGCTGCTCTGATAGGTCGGTTACGCGATCACGTGGTCGCTGCATGTTGTGGATGTTAACCTTACGTCTATGTGTAAATTAAAGACTAACTACCAGTGCCCACTTAATCTTGCATATACTGTCTCTACATGAATTTAAAACTAAGAATTACCATCGGTGATGATTTTTACCAACGTGCACGAAGCTTTTAAATGTAAAACATATGCTGGACAATGATTAGAAAATAGAAACTCTTAATTCTACAAAATGTGCAATACTAGTTAGGCATAGTTGAACCTTAGTGTAGGACAAAGTATATATAACTTTACTCATACATATCAGCCTGGAAGCAAAAGTGATCGGCCATTTTGGAACGGGCAGTAGTAATCAATTGAAGTACAGGGTTAGCCTGTGTCTGAGAGGAAAACGTTTCTCTATATGTCACAATATAAAACAATGAAAATTTCAAAAAGACAAATCAAATAGTATAACATAACTCATGTTACTTTCAAAATTAATCACGCAACGTCATGAAGACAAGCACTATGTCCTCCGCCCTGTCAGGACAAATCCTTTCTCATAGTTCAAAGTTCTATAAAAAACATGTAAGTTCCAACCTGTCGTTAAGCCCATCTGGCTGAAGGCTTCCCATTTTCTTTATCCAAAAGTATTCAGATCTCAGTCTCATTTTGTGTGTATCAACATCTGGGCGTGCTTTTACCACTTCTAATATGGTGAAGCGCAACTGAGCAATGTTATGTCCTGACTCTGTCCAGTGGGCTGCCACTGTAGATTTCAAATTCTTTAACCGGATATTACTCTTGTGCTCAGTTATTCTTACCTTAACCTTACGCTCCGTCTGTCCCACATACAGCTTACCACATGGGCACTTAATCCCATAAATGACTCCTTTGGTGTCACATGTACTTGAGTGTTTTAACTGTATCACTTGTCCCGTCCTGGGATGTGTAAAGGATGACCCCGTTATTACATTGTTACAATGTGTACAGTTTTCGCATTTACGCATTCCTTTATACATAGGTTCATTGGGATCTTTGTTTTTGTACTTGAGCAATTCTTTTAGATTCTTGGATCTATTGTATGCGAATGTTATCCGGTTTGCGAATAAAGGCTGTAAATCAGGTTCTTGGGTGATGATGGCCCAATGTTTTCTCATGATGTTTGTGATTTTGGCCGATTGCATGGAATATCTCAATACACACACTGTGAGTTTTTGATCCGTTTTGTCTTTTTTAGTGAGTAAAGATTCTCTTGGTAAAGCCATGACTTTATTTTTTGATTCTTTTAAAAGTTGGTTGGGGTAACCTCTTTTTTCAAATTTCACGATCTGTCTGTCGATAGTTTCAGAAGCTTCCTTGGTGTCTGATGTAATCTTTTATATCGGATAAATTGAGACATCGGAAGATGTTGTTTCAAAGCCTGGTGATGAAAGCTTAAGTAATGCAACCCACTGTTGCGATCTGTTTCTTTGATGTATACACTTGTGTGAATTTGACCCTGTTTAATGGCGACTTTCACGTCCAAAAAGGATAGTTGTTGCTGATCTATCACGTGTGTGAACTTGATTCTGGCATGTACCAAATTTAATTTCTCTATGTTGGCTGTCAATTCTTCTTTTTTCCCTTTCCACATGATGAATATGTCGTCAATGAATCTCTTAAAGACTAGCAATCCTCTTTGCCAGTCTGGATTGTTCAAAATGTGTTCGTTTTCGAATTTGGACATGAAAATGTTCGCGTAGGAAGGTGCCCCAGCAAAGCCCATGCTGGTCCCACTGCACTGCGCATAATATTCATCATCCCATTCCAGGTAACTATGGAATAGTGCAAAGTGTAGGATTTCCATCAAAAAGATTTTTTCTGAACCTTTCACTTCATTCTTTAGTAAGCACCACTCCATTGCCTCGAGTCCCTCATTATGGGGGATCGAGGTATATAGTGCAGTGACATCTATTGAACTTAGCCAAATTTCTTCATTTTCTGGAATCTTGACTTCTGTTAGAACATTTAAAAAAGCAGTAGTATCTTTAATGTGGGTGCACCAATTTTGAACTAGTGGTTGTAAAAACCAGTCCAGGTACTGTCCAATGGGTTCGGATAATGAACCGCAGGCTGATACTATTGGCCTGAACGGTGGATTTGTTGGGTGCTTGTGCACCTTAGGCAACATATAGAACTGTGGTCTCCTTGGGTATTTTATATTCAGAAATTGATAGGTCTTGTTAGTGATCCATTTCATATCTAGAGCCTTGTCTAGTATCTCTTTCAGTGTGATAGCGAAAGTCTCTGTAGGGTCTTGTTCCAGTCTATGATAAATGGTAGTGTCTTGTAGATGTTGTTTAACACTCTCATTGTAGAAAGTTGAGTTCATTACAACCAGGGCTCCCCCTTTATCCGCTTTTTGGATGGTTATATCAGTCATCTTTTTTAAAGTGTTCAACGTGTTCCATTCATTCTTCGAAAAATTGCTTTTAGTGCCACTTTTGTAATTGATGTTCTTAATTTCCGTGGACACCACACGCTCATATGCATCTTCCGATGTCTCAATTTATACGATATAAAAGGATTACATCAGACACCAAGGAAGCTTCTGAAACTATCGACAGACAGATCGTGAAATTTGAAAAAAGAGGTTACCCCAACCAACTTTTAAAAGAATCAAAAAATAAAGTCATGGCTTTACCAAGAGAATCTTTACTCACTAAAAAAGACAAAACGGATCAAAAACTCACAGTGTGTGTATTGAGATATTCCATGCAATCGGCCAAAATCACAAACATCATGAGAAAACATTGGGCCATCATCACCCAAGAACCTGATTTACAGCCTTTATTCGCAAACCGGATAACATTCGCATACAATAGATCCAAGAATCTAAAAGAATTGCTCAAGTACAAAAACAAAGATCCCAATGAACCTATGTATAAAGGAATGCGTAAATGCGAAAACTGTACACATTGTAACAATGTAATAACGGGGTCATCCTTTACACATCCCAGGACGGGACAAGTGATACAGTTAAAACACTCAAGTACATGTGACACCAAAGGAGTCATTTATGGGATTAAGTGCCCATGTGGTAAGCTGTATGTGGGACAGACGGAGCGTAAGGTTAAGGTAAGAATAACTGAGCACAAGAGTAATATCCGGTTAAAGAATTTGAAATCTACAGTGGCAGCCCACTGGACAGAGTCAGGACATAACATTGCTCAGTTGCGCTTCACCATATTAGAAGTGGTAAAAGCACGCCCAGATGTTGATACACACAAAATGAGACTGAGATCTGAATACTTTTGGATAAAGAAAATGGGAAGCCTTCAGCCAGATGGGCTTAACGACAGGTTGGAACTTACATGTTTTTTATAGAACTTTGAACTATGAGAAAGGATTTGTCCTGACAGGGCGGAGGACATAGTGCTTGTCTTCATGACGTTGCGTGATTAATTTTGAAAGTAACATGAGTTATGTTATACTATTTGATTTGTCTTTTTGAAATTTTCATTGTTTTATATTGTGACATATAGAGAAACGTTTTCCTCTCAGACACAGGCTAACCCTGTACTTCAATTGATTACTACTGCCCGTTCCAAAATGGCCGATCACTTTTGCTTCCAGGCTGATATGTATGAGTAAAGTTATATATACTTTGTCCTACACTAAGGTTCAACTATGCCTAACTAGTATTGCACATTTTGTAGAATTAAGAGTTTCTATTTTCTAATCATTGTCCAGCATATGTTTTACATTTAAAAGCTTCGTGCACGTTGGTAAAAATCATCACCGATGGTAATTCTTAGTTTTAAATTCATGTAGAGACAGTATATGCAAGATTAAGTGGGCAAGATTAAGTGGGCACTGGTAGTTAGTCTTTAATTTACACATAGACGTAAGGTTAACATCCACAACATGCAGCGACCACGTGATCGCGTAACCGACCTATCAGAGCAGCTATAAGGGGCGTATGCGCTATGGAATCTAAACGCGGCAGGCATTGGATGACAGAGCAGGGAGCTGTGACGCTACATTTCACTGTGAGTACGGGCGAGTAACGCCACACAAACGCGAGCGGAATTCTGTTTATTAAGGTTGTTTAACCGCGTTATGTATGATTTAGACGCTAGTTGGTTTCTATTTTGTCAATTTTCAAGCTTCAGTTTACAATGTTATGAAGTTACGATCATGCATGGGTTCAGCAACACGTTTATTTCATGAGACAGATTTAGGATTAGCAGTACATTTTCTATTGAATACGAGTTATGTTACCTAAACATCTTGAACGTAGCTCTGGGCTCATTATGTATTCTTTATTCTTTCCGTAGAGACCCCCGACGAAGGGTCCATTTGTACCCGAAATGCATTGGGTGAAAGTGCAATGTTGTACCATTGAAACCTGCTAATATTTGAAAAACGACGTATTTAATGAGAAATCATCATTAAAAATACACAAATAAAGATGACATAAAGGACATTGTTTCTAAAGATTTTTCATTGAAATAACATTATGGATTAAGAGGACTATCAACGGTCCATGATAAAGAGTGTGCACACCTTGAACTCGAGGACAGTACTCCTGTCCTTACCTATCATAAATTGATTATGTTGAAGACATTTTGGCTTACTTTGATATAAATATTTCAAGCTGTTGGTGTGACATGCAATGGTTTGGAGCTTTCTAAATATGTAACTGTCTCGGATGCAGCTATGAAGCCACTGAACCCAGTAGCCTATTTAGGGAAGAAAGAGGCCTTTAAAATTCAGTTTTTCTAAAGACAGTTCTGCCCAATTGTAGCAGAAAATATTCTAATAAAATGTATCTTGATGAGTCAGAGGAAGACCTAAAACTATGACTCTGCTGGACACTCTGCTGAGTCACAGTTTGTGATCAGCACCAGCCTCGTGACAGAAGGCTGCCTGGTGCCAGAGCACGGACTTACATCTTTAAACTCTGCTCTCTCTGGCATCTGACAACTCCCATTCCAAGTGCACAGGGTGGTTGGGTAGGGCGCGGGAGTCTTCTGGAGCATGGGGGAGATTGGGGATGGGGGAGGAGAAGGCGGTATGGGATGGGGGAACAAGGTTTCAGCCAAAGGAGGAGAGGAAGGGGACCAGGGGAGATATTGTAATTGCAATTGCATGTATATAGCGGTTACTACCCCTGACAAAGCATCAACGCCCTTTTCAGTGAATAGCCCACTACTCTGAAACCTAAAAAGAATTAGTGGTGAATTAGTATAGGAAAATATTAAATTAATTTTGAAGGATAGGAGGCTTAGTCACTAACACTGCTAAAACGAAATTCGTGGTCTTTAACCACAACAGATCATTTAGGGGCACTGTGAAGCTTACTGGTGAGTCCCTTGAACAAGCAGATGTTTTCAGCTTCTTTGAAGTTACCTTGTCTAAGAATGTGTCTTGGGGGCCCCAAATTGTAAATGTGGCCCTCAAACATGGCCAGATTGCGCGTACATTAGCAAAAGAGTTGAATACTTCAGACACTAGGCGTATTAGTCCAGTTCTCCAGATTTATGATACTAAAGTAGTGGGATCGGTCCTATATGGGTCAGAACTTTAGAGCATTACGAATGTAGCCCCACTCACTGTAGCAGAGAATACGTTTCTGCGTAATATAACAGTTTACCTACAAGCACCCCTCTTATGCTTCTATTAGATGATCTAGGTCAAAAACCCTTAGAAGACACAGCAAGACTTCACCCAATCTTATATTGGCACAGAATGTCGTCGACTCCTGAGTTGGCCAACTATGCCGAAGCCCTTGGAGATGTTATAAAAGCTGTAAACGCACCGAAGATCACTTGGCTCCTCTACATCAGGAGAACATTGATCAATATGGGATGCGGTCTCTATGGGAGAATCCCCTCAAGGGTCAAAATAAAAGAAGAATATTGGCACATGACCTTTACAGACAAACTCAGGGCACGTGAGAGTACTACACTGACAGAGTGGTGTTTAGAATTCAAACCTACCTTCCTTCAGGAGTCATATTGGGACATTATATCTTAGCCCCTTGATAGGAGACTATATTTTCATTTACGGGTAGTAACCATTCCATTAAAATCCTTTAAATGTAGCTTGTCTCCCAAAGCTGATGAATGTTTCATCTGTTCAGATCAAATAGAAGCAATTTCTCATGTTTTGTTTGCTTGCTTAGCCTACGCAGACCCGCGTAAAAAATGGCTGAAGCCTATTTGTAAGAATCTATCACTAGAAGTAGCAGTGTTGCAACGAGAATGCTGCGCAAGTTTCGTTGCCAAGTTTCTGGGCTGGACGTGGATCATCCGATTAAAGATGAATTTATAGCCTTTTAATGTCAAACCAACTAAGTTGAAATTTTATGGATTTTAATATTGTTTGAATATGGCCTTGATGAACACCTATTTTAGTAAAAACAATTCATGTATAATGCTTGATGTGATGTTTCTTGTTTCTTTTTTTAAGTATTTATATCACTTTTAAGGCATGTATTGTCGAAATAAAGCCAACTGAACTCAAATTAATTTGAGCAGTGGACATGCAAGTCTGTTAGTTGGATTGAAAAAGATGGTGGAGGGATAGAAGAGGAAATGGTCTAGAAAGTGTTTTTTTTGGAGATCATGGCAGTGGAGGAGGTTTGGGATGACTCAAGGAGGGGTAGAGGAGGGAAGAGTCTAGAAATGGTTATTTTGGGGATCATAGTAGTAGAATAGGGTTTGGAATGTGTCAGAGAGTGGAAGTAGAGGATATACTGAGAGGGGTATGGGGAGAGAAATAGGGTAGTGCATTGCAGAGAGTAGCAGAATGAGGTTTGGGATGAGTCAGAGTGGAGGTAGAGGATATATTGAGAGGGGTTTAAGGTGAGATATGACTCAGTTTGGGAAACGCTATTCTGGGTTGAAAAGCAATCCCAATACCCAGAAAGCTAAGTGTGTGCGTGTAATTTTTGGGGGATGTTAGTATGTGGAGCAACCTAGCTGGAGTCCCTTAAGTGGCTGGTCAGCAAGGACATCTGCCAACTACCCTATCACGGCTGTTAAAACTTTTGTTGTAACCAAACACTCAATCATTATTAACAAAATTATTTTTCAACCATCATCTACCAAGTCTGGAAACACTATAGCCTTATAGCCCGAGTAGCGGGCTATACCGGCTATTAAAGGCCCGCTGAATCGTTAAAGGCCCGAGCTAAAGGCGAGGGACTTTAACGAAACAGCGGGTCTTTAATAGCCGTATAGCCCTGCTATGAAGGGCTATAAGGCTATTAGAAAATTCTGCCACTAGAGGGAAGAATGTTCTAACAAATTAAACAAAGGGTTCTCGAAGCTCGAGGGGATATAAATCCCCTCGAGCTTCGAGAAGCCTTTGTAGAACATTGGAATGTTGCTCTGCTGGCCTTTACCGGCCCGTAGAAGCAGGGAGCACTCCATTGTCTGCAATGGAGCTCCCAACATTCCAATGTTCTAATATCAATTATGAACTCTGGTTAACTTAAACAACATTTGAAAGCCAATATAAAAAGTGCTTTTTATTCCAACAACCTAAATAAGTCTCTATTGTATCAAAACTAATTTTATGTGTTCACCAAACAAACATGCGTAAACAGATAGCCCTATCTATCTAATGGCAAACACTATTATATATTCCATGAATATATATTGAATGCATCTGGTTCCATTTCGCTAAGATCCTGAAATTTGGACAATTGTGACCTGAGACAGAAGGCACAGTAGAACGGATATGCAGTGAACAGTTGAAGAGCTACGCCGTTACAGGTTTTTTGGGGTCAGCCCATGAAGCAGGAGCAACATAGACCAACATTGATCCCTCTAGCCCTAGTTTTTATTCCTGGAGAGGAGGTTATATGTACAGTGTAAGAGGCACTGAGTGCTCTAGGAGAATAAGAATCACTACAGGGCTCTTCTTTGCACGCCCTTGCCTTTCCTTGCACCAGATAACCCCACAAAGAGTTGATCACCTTTATGTGGTGAATGTGAAAGCTCAGTACCCTGTTAGGATCAAGACCATTCAGTCTCTCTTCCTCTTTCAAGGGGCGAGGAGGGACAAGTGGAAAGGTGATCGATAGACCAACGTGGAAGGGACTTTGGCCGAAAGGCTACCTAAGTACTTAGTATCAGTTTGTCTGTAAAGAAGGTGGCGTAAGGTAGTTGCAACAAAAGTACTTAGTTTACTCATGCAACACACTGACGTAATTGCAATGAGGAAGACTGTTTAAAGTGTCAAAAGCCTTAAGAAAGAACTGTGTATAGGCTTGATGGCTGTGCACATGAGAATTGGCGAGATGAAGTTCAGAGCATAAACAATGGTTTGGGGAGAAACATGCAAGTCAAATCGTTTACAAAATGCATTATAGCAGTTGATTTAAACAGAGATGGCTGTTCAGGTAAATGCAGAAAGGACCCACAAAAACCTTTCACTTTGACACTGAAAGGTCTTGCTTGGGCAAACAAAGGTATAAACAAAAGTACATCTGATAGTTTTGCTAGTAAGAGATCAGTGTTGCACACCACACCAGGTAACACATCAGTCCCGGTGCCCAGCGTAGATTGACTTTGTGAAAAGGCATCTGTCAGCAAGGACAACATCAACCACCTCAGTCAGCAAGTCAAACGAAAATAGCTTCCACCACTCAAGCTCCAGGTTGTAGAGACTTAAATACAGGACCCTGTCCCCTTTACTGAGATAGGAGGCCCTCATGAAATGGAAGCCTGATCGAAAGATAAATGCTCAAGAGCTCTGGGTACCACACTCTCCTGGCCCAGTTAGGGGGGTTTAGAGAATGACTTGTGCCAAGTCTGTCTTTACCTTCCTCTGAACTTGAGGCAGAAGAGGTAGTGGTGGAAATGAGTACAAAATCCCTTTATGTATTTCTGCCAGAATGCGTCTCCTATGAGTGCCTTGGAGGAAACTCCAGAACCCAGAATTGTTGACACTGCATATTCTAGACGGCCAAAAATAGATGTAGCCACAGCATACCCTGCGGCTCAACACCCTCTGCCACCTCAGGATGAAGACGGCCCTTGTGATCGACTAGAAATTGCCTGCTGAATTTTTCCACTGTGATATTTAGAGACCCCACCAGGTATTTGGCGATCAGAAGATATTCTGTTGCTCCAGAGAGAGCCGTGGCATCTCATGACAAAAGATTTAGGACCTTGTGCTCCCCTGCTTGTTGCAGTATCACTTAGAGGTTGTGCTGCCCGTGAGAACCTGCATCAATCTCTCTTTGACTGATGGCAGGAAGGTTTTAAGATTCGTCACTGAATGGGTAATCGGGAGCATACCCATATTTGTTAATCGTCATAATGCTTATCACTTACTAAATTCGTCGTGCAGCACCCTGACAATGCTCGGTTCCGTTTAAGCACTTGGTTATGAATATTTCATCAAAAAGTGGAATACTTTTGGTTTAAGTGTATATTATCGAACACTAGTGTATCAGGCTGAGCAACCCTTTGTTGACCTGCAAACAACGGGTCGACACTTTCAGAGGAAGGTTTTAAGAGCCAGACTGATCGCTCAAAGCTTGATATGGAATTGGCTCTCCGCCAAAGACCAGAGGCCTCTGATCTCCATGTTTCCCTGGTGCCCCCCTCAAATTCAGTAGTGATTCTTCAGTCACCACTGTGAACTCTGAGGAGGAGAGAGACTGGCCTCTTGCACATCAATGCCCATCTGCCATCACTGCAGATCCTGCGCTATCTCCAAGATCAGAATAGAGCCAGCAAGGCATACCCAATGCTAGGCCCCCCTGGGATTTGAGGTTTCACTGCAGTGCCCACATTGGCCATCTGGCATTTGGGTTGAGGAGGATGCACAAGGCCACAAGATCAAGAACCTAATAGACAACCTCAGCAATTCACAGGACCTATTCCTAAACATAGGGATGATATCCTGAATTTCCTGGACTTGCTGTGGCAAAGAAAAGCCCCGGAACATCATCGTGTCCAGAACTGCCTCAACAAATGGAAGTCTCTGTGCAGGTCTCAGGCAGGTCTTCGGCTGGGTAATGGTGAAACCAAATGATATCAAGAGTGTGTCCGTCATCCGAAGGTAGTCTACCACTGACTGTGGCAGGCCTGTATTTAGGATCCAGTGGCCAAGGTATTGGAAAACATGTACTCTCAAACTCCAAATAGGACAGCAACCACTACCATCACCTTCGTGAACACCTGAGGGGAGCTTGGTGAATTCAAGGTGGCCCACCTTGAACGGCAGGTCATTCTTGGGACTGTAGTATTGGTGTACGGAAATACACATCTTGTAGGTCTAAGGATACCATCCAGTATCCTGTGTGTAGCAGTAAACTTATCTGAGCAGGAGTAAGCATTTTGAACCCGTTCTTCCTTAGAAAGGTGTTCGGTGGGCAGAAGGTCGAAAACAGGCCTGTGGCATTCTTTGTACTTCAGACCAAGGTAGTAATGCGAGTAGCATCTTCCACCCTTTTCTAAATTTAGCACCTGTTTGATGACAACAGGAGTTTGACTTCCTGCATCAGAATCGCAGAGTGCTCCTCTGAAAGTCACTTTGGTGTCGGAAGAAGTTGAGTTAAATAAAAAATTAAAGCCAGTGCATAGCCCTCTTGAACAATCTGTAAGATTAACCAGTTCAGCGTGATGGATTTCTAGCCAGGGAGGAAATGCAGTTTTCTCCCTATTACAGGTTAGGCATGAACCCATGAGAGCAAACTACAGAGAGACTGTAGCTGCTGCAGCAGGGAAGAAAGCAATGGAAGATTGCTGTCCAGGCTGGACTGAACATTTTCTGCTGGTGCCATATTTCGCGGCTTCAAAAGCACTGGTTTGGTTTGATGTGGTAGAAGAGGATCGGAGGGCTGGCATTGTCTGTAAGCTAGCCCTCTGGAATAGCTTCGAATCTTCTCTATTGGTGGAAAAATGAATTTGTTGGGGTCATAGCCCCAAGAATCGTGTTGAGGCGCACCTATCCTTGACTTGTTCAAGCACCGAAGCTGCCTTTTCTCCAAATAGCCTCGAACTGTTGAAAGGTAAGTTCATTACTAAGCTTTCATATCTACATAAAAGCCGGTAGATTGCATCCAGGCGTGCCTTCTGAGCAGAGCTCTGTCTGTGTACTGTGCAGTGTCCAGGCCTCCTCGAAGCAAATACCTGGCTTTATCTTGGCCATTCTGAATCGTTTGGGCTAGTGAGGTCTTGAAATCCCCTGGGATGGCCGGCAAGAGGTCACTGGCCATGCCTCATAGCGCGTGGGTGTACCTTCCCTGAAGACAAACTGCACTGTGTGATCTGAGTGGTAGACTGACTGAAGAAAACATTCCCTTGGTGAGAGTATTAGTGCCATTTGATTTCCCATCAGAAGATTGGCTGGAAAGGGGTTTGGATTCACTTTACATCTTGAAGCTTTAACAATTAGGTTCCCTGGCATAGGATGCTTGGTTAGAAAGTCTAAGTCCCCAGGGACCATTCTATGCCTCTTAGCCACAGGTCGACGGACTGACAGGCATAAGCATGGCTCAGACCATGGTGCCTGAAGGGTAGAAGTAAAGGCCCCACAACATGGCAATAAAAGCAATAATGAAGCTTTCCCTGGTTGAAGAATCTCATGTCAATACATGTGAGTGTCTCTATATTGAGCAACTGATATTCAAGTGCTTCAGCTGCCCTCCAAACCACCGCTGCAGATGAAGGGCTTTCTTCTGTTGGTGTCCCAGGGAGCGAGCCTGGCACAGTTTCAGGAAATGTGTCTGCCTCAGTGGCATTTTAGGAGTTTACATACAATGCATCCTTTGTATAGTGAGTGTGGAGCAGACGCCCCTTTCCTCATCATTATAGCATCTTGAGGTGCACTGGGTGCATCTTCCACCAGGTCCAAATCAGAACCAAACATATTGTGAATTCTCTGCTGGTACTGGCATTGGAGCGGAGGTACTGGGTTGGAATCGCGCTGTGTCGTCACCGGTTATGCTTTTGTAACTTCATAAAGCAACACAGGCCTGGATCTGGTCGACGTTGTTTCGGGGTCAAAGACCGACAACGAGATGGGATTATTCGATGGCACTGGTGGAGTTGTTGCTAGAAACGGTATGGAAGGAACTGTCGTGGACCTTAGCGCTTTGGTAGAAGTGAGTGTTGGAGTCAGTAGTGGCCCAGCAGCAGGTCCCGCTTCGGCAGTCAGTGTGGAGAGAGAAGCAATTAAAAGAAGGAAAACACTACTGCATATATTAGACCTTCCCGAGGCCCAGATATGGGCTGACACAGATATGGCAGTTTCCAGATTAATAGGAGGAGAAACTAATACCCTTATAAGGTGTATCCAAATCATGTAACAAACACAACACCAACAATAAGCTTGTTGTGTAATGTAAAACCCCACTATCCATGCAAACTACAGAGCTGTCGCCCATCACACTATATCCCATGACTCATGGTGTCAGCCGCCGAGTCACTTTCCCTACTATTGCGATAGCGTGGGAGAGCAAATAGATTCTTTTCTCCACCATCTTGAATACAACTTAACAGCAGCCATGCATTATTTACCTTCCATGCTCTACCTGCCACTATAGACTGACCCTACCAGTGAAACCAGCCACTTGCTCACCAGCAGCTAGTGCCCTGCTCCCACTACATTGACCTACTTCGCAAAATCCAGATGGTTTCAATTCACCTATGTAAATGATGTATCACAGGAAAACTTGGCCAGCTTTTCTGAGACATTACAATCTGGGCAGACATGTGCAAACACTGACTGCTAGTGAGTTGAAATAGAGAGGACACAAATATTGTGAAGTACACAAAGAATCAAAAAAACTCAGTGATCCTCAGACAACGCCCAGACCAAGTACACTTCTCCCCAGAAGGGCGCTTCCATGCACCACAACACATGGGAACCTGCAGAAGTTGTAGATTTTTATGGTTTCAGGAGATATATAAAAGATATATATAGCCAAATTTCAACCTGAAAACAGAGTTATCTGAGACTTTCAACACCAAACCAACATCAGATACTAATATAGGCATCGTACCAAACAACAAATTAGACATCTGTGCTGAACAGCCTGGTATGACGTCACATATTACATTTTAAGAAGCACAGACCCCAACAGTAAGCCGAAGGAATGAAATGACAGAAGGAACCCACAAACCCGGTGCCCAATGAATTTCCCTTTACGACAACACCAAGGGAGTGGAGCACACGAAGACCAGCATTCACAGCCCTCCAAGCACAAGTCTCAACCCTAATCCATGAGCCCATGAGCAAGGGAAGTACAACCAATATTAAATATCCATGGGTAAACCTGCAGTCCCAACAACTATGGCCTAAAGTCACCAAAACACAATACAAAGTCCATCAGACCATAAACTTGTAGTATCCGGGCTACCTCTAGGGAAACAAACTGTTTACAGGGGGACATTCACCTGCTAGCTCAACCCTGTGCGGCCTGGTAGGAAGATAGGCACATATTTGCATCGACTCTCCTGCAAAGCGTTCAACTAAGCTTTCAGTCTGATAAAGCCCGTCAAACGAGCGCCCTACAAGCCCACAAACAAGCAATGAATGCTGACGAACTAATCGTGGAGCAGACATTTTTCTTTCTTACTGAGACAAACAGAGTGGAAGTAGTAGTTGCAGTTGTGCATTCTAACAAATTTACAACTACACACACTGAAATACATAACCCTACAACCACCTTATCCAAAGTCACAGTGGCCTGCTGCACAACCTATGGCAACTCTTCAATCAACATGGCGCTAATGCAACGTCCACCATAACCTCACTGGACTACCGAATAAGTTGACCAACCATCCGTAATTTTCACAGGCTGTCCTTGAATTTACTGTAATGTCCGTTGACCGTGAAGGATGTTTCCACGGGTGGCATTTGTCTGCAATCTTAGCCTTTCAGCTAAAGGACAAACGTTAACTCCAACAGTTGATATGGCTCAGTTGAAACCGAAGGGAGGGGGGACTCCTGCGCCGTGATGCAGAGGGAGGGGCAGGCAAATACACTAGAAGCCTGTCTTGTACTTCTTTCCTTATTTCTCCAGTTCTTAGCAATGACCCCTTTGAATCCGTTGCTATGGATCTCCCATCTGCTCAAGATTCAATCCTGCTCTTTAATTCTCGGTCAGGTGATCGGGCTCCCAGTGCTGAGATAAATGTAGAGTCCCTGACGCATACTCTAATGCATCAGTTGGTTCTTCTTGGTGCCGTGAGAGTAAAGACAGGTTGCAGGTACATCACATCCTGACATTAGATGTGTGACTGTCACCCACACCATCTGCTCTGCCTCATTCATTTTTCAAGGTTTGACATCGAGTGTAGAGTAAGGGGAGCAGAACGGGAAAAATTCACTTACCTTAATATTTCCCACACTGTTTGTCATGGGTATTGCAATTTTTTTAAACACAATCCACATTTTGTTGATGCTTTCTCTCCAAGAAAGACTGGGTAGATTTGGGTATGGGCGAGGCTCTTAAAACCATGCTTAAGGGCACCAATTTACTGTTGAACAAGCACATAATGCACCATCTGAATGTAGCATACCTAGAGGCAATCTTGTATAGCACAGGTCATAAAAATTGTAAATAAGTGCAATTCAAAAAATAGTAAATAAATGCAGTGATAAAGTAGTCGGGCATGTCTGCACCTCGGATGTGTCCATAAAACTGAACTTTTGTCCAGAATTTTTGTCCTGAATTTTGGCTCTGTGTCCTGAATTTTTTACAGTCCCGTCCTGAATTTGCCTCCATGCCAGGTGGTCACCCTCCTACCAAGGTCAATGCAATGCCATGTGAATAGCACATTGTGCAATACAAAAATGGAAATATCATAACATACCCTTGCTCACTTTGCCACTGGATTCAAGCCAGCCTGGCTGATAGGTGCTGTTAGCCCGAAATCGGTCCCAGGATGCTTGTTTCCAGTCCAGGGAAGACATGGCTTGGCAGTTCGGGCTGGACTGTTCCCGTGAGGCACAGGGTCAAGACTGATTTGCATATAGCTGTGTCTGAACTGGGGTGGTGAAGTGAGCTAAAGAACGATGATGGATTCAACCCAGATCTGTAACTGGGGGTAAGCGTCTGAAAAGTTTCAGCACTCCATCCATCATTTCCTTGGGTTTGCAATAAAATAACAGAAACAGGGTCTGCTTAAAACCAGCACCACTACAGCTGCATACCTTGCCACAAAGGTAGGAGTTATTACAAACTCCAAAAACGAACTAGCAGAAGGATTAGCAGAAAACCTGCATGCTCTGGATTCAGGAAAATGGCTCACAATCAGATCAGTTGTACAGATTAAGAAACCAATCTCTGACCAAGATTACAAAAAAATTAATAATTAGTTAGTCACAGCTCGATGTGGAACATCAGAAGGGAAACACGTTGGAAGTGTACATGTGGAATTGATCTCAGTAAATAAATAAGTATCCATGTCAAAAAACAAACAGTGTTTGCTTTACTCTTTCTAACGAGTTAAAACTCAATCTAAAAAGTGTACTATGCAGCCAATTGATTTGAGGAAGTACACTCATTTTCATGAAAGAGACCGTACAACTCTTTTTGTGTAAATGTAGCAAGACTGGACATATTCATATTACGTGCTCTTCTTTCTCGTGTCGTAATCAACAAAATCCCAGTGTTTTGCCACACTGAAACAGACACCTTCATTCTGTAATATTTGGATTTAGTATACTAGCCTTAATTATCAGAAATGATATTTTGTTCTTCTAAATTTGAGTCTAGATTAGGCTGTATGTTACCTGTGCTTGGTGAACATAAAACCATTTTAATATGTTATGAGATTTCTAAGTTGTTGGAATAGAAAGCACTTTTTAATATTTTTTTTCGAAGTTTTTACATTGATCAATTTTCATAGTTGATAGTGTTTCCAGAAGTGTTAGATGATTTTGTTTATGCGTTTGTCATTAATGATTGAGTGTTTGGTTCAAATGAGACTTTTGTAAATGAGACTTTTAGGAATTCTGCTGTAAAACAATCACAGATTTCGTGTACAAAATGAATAGTTTCAAGAGCAGACAGAGAAGCAAGCCCAAGATCGAACTGAATCCTACAAGGAGGCTTTGAGAGTTTGAATTTAAAAAGACATAGGAGACATCTTAGAAAAGTTTAACTCAAAAGTGCAATTCTTTTTACAAGCATGTCTGTTGAGCCACACAAACATGAGTATTGCATTTTAATGGGACCTATTGGGGCACCCTCCATACTTTCTTGAGAAGCACTTATTAGTAGTAGTTCAGTGGACATTAATGTATGATCTATTGTTACTCCTAGTTATAGGTTGCTATTAACATGCTCAATAGCGATATAGTAAATTATAGCGCTGAATGCCCACCCAAAGGCATAGTTGTGGATTTGGATAAGGTTATTTTAAGGCCACTGAGATTGTTGTAGTTATGCAGACGATGTAGTTGTCGTCAAAGGCCCAGCTGGGTCCTAGATAAAATAATCAGGTTGACAGCGTAAGCGAAATGACTAACTTCCTTTACACAAAGTTTCATATGTAGACCATCACAGTGTATTAGTAAATCTAGCAGGTTTGCAATGTATATCAATCAATCCGGATTTATAAAGCTCGGCTAATCATCCTAAAGGGTATCGAGGCGCTTGCAAGTCCCGAAGGCGTATTTGACCAGCCAGGTCTTCAGGGCCATTCGGAAGTCCGGAAGTGAGGTGATGGCCCGGAGATGCATGGGAGGCTGTTCCAGGTCTTTGCTGCGATGTTGGAGAAGGACGTCCTCCACTATTACTTCTACTTTGGTAGATACAGGGAGTATGGGCAAGCAAAAGGGAGGCGGAGCATAGTCCTCTCGACGGTTAGTGGAATTTCACGCGGTGGTTAATGTAGGCGGATCCTTGGTTGTGTAGAGCCTTGTGTGCAAGAGTCAGCAACTTGAATTGGCAACTCTTCTGTATGGTGGAGTTGACTGAGGTAGGGTGTGATGTGGGTTGTGGGGAAAGTCCAAAGATGAGCCTGGCTGCGGCTTTCTGTATGCTCTATAGTCTCTGTAGGAGTTGCGCAGCCATTCCTACTCAAAGGGTGCTGCCGTAGTCCAGTCGGCTGGTAATGAGGGCCTGTGTCACGGTGCGTCTCGTGTGTAGGGGTAGCTACTTGAAGATCTTACATAGCATACGCAGAGTGAGGAAGCAGGCGGAGGAGACGGCTATGATTAATAAAGTGGGGGAAAATTGACTCCTGCTTTAGATTATTTGCTGTGTTTAATCCTGGTGTAAGGCCCTGTCAGTCGAGAGCTTTACTCACAAACATATTTCTTACAGAAGTTCAATTAAAAATGAAGTAGGGTATGGCCATTTCCCCATGAGTGTACTTTAGCCCACAAACGCTTCCTGTGAAATGCTGTGGAGTAGTCTCATATAGCAAACAAAAAACATGTCAGCCTTCTGTACCATGGCTTTGAATGCCAACATGCTCAGGGATGTGATAGAATTGAATGTTGTGCAATTTACTCTGAACCCTGTTTGGGTGATTTTAAGTTGTAGTTTCTTTTCGGATACCCCCAATAAACGTTTATGAAGCAGTTTACAGAATATCTTACTGTCTGAATCCAGAATTTTAACTAAAAGACGATATGGGTTCAGAGGTCAAACCGTATTTGACTAAGGGCTGTAAAATGAATCCTTTTCAGGATGACACAATCGAGCCTGTGTTAAAAATTGCCATAAAAATGAGAATCCCGTTTGAGAGCTATTCAACGGAATGTGTTTTTAATATGGCCAAAGGTAAGCCGCAGGTTCAGAGAACAAGAAGAATGGCACCCCTTGACGAGTGCGCCCTAACCTCGTGGTAGAAATGGTGACATCAACAGGTTTCCACTACTGGTGATTTAAAATGAGACTATCTCCTGCTGGATAGGGCTCAATAATAACATTTTACCGGGCTCTACAGGTAAAATAACAATCCTTAGAGTTTTTAGAAAAGTTTGTGCCAAGCCCCGTATGAGTCAAACTCTTCAGTTGACTTTAGATTTGACAGAATGAAATGACTCGCGCCAGATTGCTTCAAGTTTGCTCCGAATAATTTCAGAAAACTTTTTTTTATAGAATAGTTTCAAATGCTAGATTGACAAGTCTGGATAGCAAGGTACTTCCAGTTTTAACAAATGTCTAACTGGTTTCCTAGAAGACCTTTTTTCCCTGCGAGGCTCACAGCCACATATTTATTATGAAGATGGCTTAAAGCGGAAAAAGTCTCAAGTTTGCCCACAAGTTTGTGCACGTGAACGGCAACTACGAAGTGGCATTTAGACCCAGCCCAAACTCCAGGCAACAAAGCAGATCCACTGGCAAGGAGTATGCATTCAGGGATTTGTTGAATTAATTATTCGAACAGATCCGGTTACAGGTAAATTAATATTCCGTTGTACAATATGTCCCGTGATATAATATTGACAGAGATCAATTTCAGCAAAAGGTAAAACTTTACATTCATCACACCGCCAAATGTCTACGTCAAATAAAAATAAATAATAAAGCCGTATGGTAAGGCCAGAAAAGCACGAGTTAAGTGGGCTGGGCGAGCTCGCGTCAGTCGACCATTCATTATTTGATTAAATAACAGGAGGGGAGCCTCTGTGTACGCGCATGCGCTGTGGAAGTAGTACTTAACCTCAAAGATACTGGGCAGCATTTCCAAGCACCCCCAAAGCCACGTGTTACCTTCTGCTGAAGGAGAAACACGTGTCGAGGGAAACACAGCTGCCACTACGACAACATATCACGAAAACGTCGATACGATACACAAATATATATATATTATATATATCCATACTAATATAATGAAGAGAGAGCCCAAAGCTTTGAGGCGGGTAATCTCAGGAACCACAGCACCAATCATAACACCCAGTACAGCGTTGGAAAGGGCAGTTGCAGCAGAAGGACATAGGCTATGCAGACGCCCACCATATACATTTAAAAGGTAAAAGAACCGTGCCAGCAAAGTAGTCCCTTGTGGGCGTGTCTGCGTTGTGCTGTGGGAGTGTGCTGGGGGCGTGACAAACGCTGGAGGCGTGTGGTACGTTCCGCCCTTCATGCCAAGTCTCATATCGTGTGCTAATCCCACCCTGCTCCCTTTAAATACTCCTGCACCCCATAATCATAACCCACCCTTACTCCTTAAAATACCCCAACACCCTTAAACACTAACCCATCTTAACCCTATAAATATACCCTGTACCCCAAAATTCAAACCTATCCCTAAACCCTAAAAATACCCCTGTACCCCAAAACCCAAACCTAGCCCTGAACCCTAAAAATACCACTGTACCCCAAAACCCAAACCTACCCCTGAACCCTAAAATACCCCTGTACCCCAAAACCCAAGCCTACCCCTGAACCCTAAAATACCCCTGTACCCCAAAACCCAAACCTAGCCCTGAACCCTTAAAATACCACTGCACCCCAAAACCCAAACCTAGCCCTGAACCCTAAAAATACCCCTGTACCCCAAAACCCAAACCTAGCCCTGAACCCTAAAAATAACCCTGTACCCCAAAACCCAAACCTACCCCTGAACCCTAAAATACCCCTGTACCCCAAAACCCAAACCTAGCCCTAAACCCTAAAAATACCCCTATACCCCAAAACCTAGCCCGAACCCTAAATTACCCCTGTACCCCAAAACCCATACCTAACCCTAAAACTACCCCTGTACCCCATAACCCAATACTATATCTGAACCCTTAAAATACCCAAACACCCCAAAACATATACCTCAATACCCAAAAAAAACATACCCCTATCCCATACTTACCTTATCCAAACATTAAAAAAAACATGCTTTTACCATTCATGCATTTACAACGAATTTTGTTGTAAATGTATGTGTGGTAAAAGCATATAAAATGTAATGCCATGCATTATAATGGCAATGTGGAGTCATGGTACTTTTTAATGAAAGTATGTGGAGTGATGGTATGCGGAAAGAAAGTTGCGGAATAATGGGTGTTTACCCTCCCCGGTAAGTACATTGGTGGCACGGCGGCCCACATCTCCAGCAACATACTCATATTTTTTCACCACTCATTTGAAAAATGCACAGGTCTCTCTCATTGATGGCCAGCACCGACATACACTTTTAGACACACCTCCCGCCACAAGTTCTATTTATTTATTTAAACTTATAAGGCGCACAGCTACCCGCAATAGATTTCCCGGCGCCAAGGGACAGACTAAAGAAAGAAAGAACTGCCAAGCAAACTACTAGGAGGACTACTGAAGAAGACTACTCTGGTCACTGCTGAAAAAGCCAGGTTTTTAATCCCCTACGGAAGCGAAAAAGATCCGTCTCGAACTTCAAGGTCGCGGGCAAGGCATTCCAAGACTTAGTGCCTAGATGAGAGAAGGAGCGGCCGCTCATCTTCACCAACTTGAATCTAGGGACAGTGAAATCGCCTTTTCCCGAAGATCTCAAACAACGGCTAGGCTTATAAGCCTGAATGAGATCCTGTAGGTACCTTGGGGCTGAGCCCTGTTTTATCTTAAAAATGTGGCATAGGGCCTTGAATTTAATTCTACTCGTTATTCTCAGCCAATGCAGGTCGCGAAGGGCCTGAAAGGCGGATGTTCTCCGGTGGACATTACGTAGAAGCTGTGCGGACGCATTCTGGACAACCTGGAGTTTATTCACTGTTGTTGAATCAGCACCTAGGCAGAGGACATTACCGTAGTCCAGGCGGGAGACTACCAATGCCTGGACTACGGTCCTCTGTGTGGAGGTGGGGAGCATCCACAGGATTTTTTTGGAGCCATCTTAAGGTGGCAAAACAGATGGAGGCCACCCTAACAGCCTGCTGCCGCATCGTAAGCTTTTCATCAATGAGGAATCCGAGATTGCGAACCTGAGCAACGGGTTGAGGGGTAGGACCCATACTCTCGGGCCAATGTTGAGGACCCCATAGATCTTTGTCCTTGCCCAGGATCACAACCTCGGTCTTATCCCCATTTAGCTTAAGGAAATTTCCCTGCATCCACTCCGAAACTCGGGTTAGACCCTGCTTAGAATTGCGAACTTTAGAGCTGGGGAGCTACGTTCGAAACTCGGCATCAGCTCAACATCCTGTGATTCCAGGCAGATCGCTTTGTCTCCCTGTGCCTACCACAAATGAATGTGTTCTTCTGTAATGTAAATTGTGCTCATGCCATGTTGTGGAGTTTGCGCTATATAATATTGCAAGGAAAAATAAAGTAGGGAAACTCGAGTTCACACACTACTGAACGCGCACTCTTAAGTGCATCAGAAGTGCACTGTGAATCGGAGCGTTTCACAGGCCTGTCATGGATTAGAAATGCCATCTAAACGAAATCCTACAAAACAATATACTACTGGCCGGCAGCAATTCATACCTGGAAAACGTCGAGACGGGCTGCTAAAAGATATATATACTAGTAGCCCGCCCCGGCGTTGCCCGGGGTAGAAGGGGGCTGGGGGCAGCATTTTAGGCTTCTGTTCACTCCCGCCCGGGCCCCCGCCCTCCCCGACATTGCCCAGACCGCCTCCCGCCTCGCCTTACCTGAGCCTCTGCTCCTCCCCCGCTCCGGACTTCACCACCACTCCTAGCCGCTCGTCAGCGCTCCTTCACTGCCACTCCTCGCCGCTCGTCACCGCTCCTCCCCGCCTGTCGTCATCACGCACGTCTAGGTCGCGGTCAGCGCTACGTCGCGGCCAGCGCAAGTTTTAGGGGACTACTTTGTTTTTAAATTTAAATTTTTTAATTTAAGTTTTATTTTAATTTTATGTTGCCTATGTCCATCTACACACCCTAAGGATTCCAACTATGTATTGGCGCTGTGGTTCCCGAGTTTACCTTGCCAAAATGTTTCTGTTCTCTCTGTATAATAGTAGTATATATATATATATATATATATATATATATATATATATATATATATATATATATATATATATATATATATATATATATATATATATATATATATCAAGAGAGAGAGCGCGTCAGTGTCATGGTGATTACAATACAAATTAAAGCCCAGCTTGCATGTCTTTTGCCAAATAATGCACTTTTCACGGGCTCTTGTTCTCAGCTCTCACAAACCAGCACAACTGAGAGCTGAGCGTCTCCCCCGTGTTGTGCTTCGAGTACGAGAAAGTCAGAGCTTTAAGCATTTCATTCTTTTTCAACATAGCAATTTTAATGAGCACAGTTAAAAAAGCTTCACAAAGCAGGAAGACTGTAATTATGAGCGCCGAGGTCTGTGTCAATGTGCCGTCCCTTCCAGTGGGAACGTGATGCCACACTGCCCTCTAGTGGCAGGGGAGCACTGAGGAGACGGGACCATCACAGCCATGCAGGCAAATCCAGACCGAGGACAGCGGGACAGCGGGTGTAAACACGAAGGATCCGCATGTATCCATCCACTGTAGCATGCATAAAGCACTTGGGTTGGTCTGTCTCTATCCCTGCTAACAATTCCAGTCGACAGGTTGCAAATGGTTAGCACAGCTGCTGCCTCAACCTTTAATTACCAGATTGGCAAATCTGCAACTTCATAGGAGAGCAGCGGAGCCGAGTCATGGGAGTGCGGTGCCAGAGCCGAGTCATGGGAGTGCCGGGCCAGAGCCGAGTCATGGGAGTGCGGTGCCAGAGCCGAGTCATGGGAGTGCGGTGCCAGAGCCGAGTCATGGGAGTGCTGTGACAGAGCAGAGTCATGGGAGTGCGGTGCCAACGCAGAGTCATGGGAGTGCGGTGCCAGAGCAGAGTCATGGGAGTGCCGGGCCAGAGCCGAGTCATGGGAGTGCTGGGCCGGAGCCGAGTCATGGGCGTGCCATGCCAGAGCCGAGTCATGGGAGTGCCAGTCCAGAGCAGAGTCATGGGAGTGCGGTGCCAGAGCAGAGTCATGGGAGTGCGGTGCCAGAGCAGAGTCATGGGAGTGCGGTGCCAGAGCAGAGTCATGGGAGTGCCAGTCCAGAGCAGAGTCATGGGAGTGCGGTGCCAGAGCAGAGTCATGGGAGTGCGGTGCCAGAGCAGAGTCATGGGAGTGCGGTGCCAGAGCAGAGTCATGGGAGTGCCAGTCCAGAGCAGAGTCATGGGAGTGCGGTGCCAGAGCAGAGTCATGGGAGTGCGGTGCCAGAGCAGAGTCATGGGAGTGCGGTGCCAGAGCAGAGTCATGGGAGTGCGGTGCCAGAGCAGAGTCATGGGGGTGCTGTGACAGAGCAGACTCATGGGAGTGCGGGGCCAGAGCAGACTCATGGGAGTGCGGTGCCAGAGCAGAGTCATGGGAGTGCCGGGCCAGAGTCGAGTCATGGGAGTGCCGGGCCAGAGCAGAGTCATGGGAGTGCCGGGCCAGAGCAGAGTCATGGGAGTGCTGTGACAGAGCAGACTCATGGGAGTGCGGTGCCAGAGCAGAGTCATGGGAGTGCGGTGCCAGAGCAGAGTCATGGGAGTGTGGTGCCAGAGCAGACTCATGGGAGTGAGGTGCCAGAGCAGAGTCATGGGAGTGCTGTGACAGAGCAGAGTCATGGGAGTGCTGTGACAGAGCAGAGTCATGGGAGTGCGGTGCCAACGCAGAGTCATGGGAGTGCGGTGCCAGAGCAGAGTCATGTGAGTGCCGGGCCAGCGCCGAGTCATGGTAGTACGGTGCCAGAGCAGAGTCATGGGAGTGCGGTGCCAGAGCAGAGTCATGGGAGTGCGGTGCCAGAGCAGAGTCATGGGAGTGCGGGGCCACAGCAGAGTCATGGGAGTGCGGTGCCAGAGCAGAGTCATGGGAGTGCGGGACCAGAGCAGAGTCATGGGGGTGCGGGACCAGAGCAGAGTCATGGGAGTGCGGTGCCAGAGCAGAGTCATGGGAGTGCGGTGCCAGAGCAGACTCATGGGATTGCCGGGCCAGAGCAGAGTCATGGGAGTGCGGTGCCAGAGCAGAGTCATGGGAGTGCGGTGCCAGAGCAGAGTCATGGGAGTGCGGGGCCACAGCAGAGTCATGGGAGTGCGGTGTCAGAGCAGAGTCATGGGAGTGCGGTGCCAGAGCAGAGTCATGGGAGTGCGGTGCCAGAGCAGAGTCATGGGAGTGCGGTGCCAGAGCAGAGTCATGGGAGTGCCGGGCCAGAGCCGAGTCATGGGAGTGCGGGGCCAGAGCAGAGTCATGGGAGTGCGGTGCCAGAGCAGACTCATGGGATTGCGGGGCCGGAGCAGAGTCATGGGAGTGCGGGACCAGAGCAGAGTCATGGGAGTGCGGTGCCAGAGCAGAGTCATGGGAGTGCTGTGACAGAGCCGAGTCATGGGAGTGTGGTGCCAGAGCAGAGTCATGGGAGTGCGGGGCCACAGCAGAGTCATGGGAGTGCGGTGCCAGAGCAGAGTCATGGGAGTGCCGGGCCAGAGCCGAGTCATGGTAGTACGGTGCCAGAGCAGAGTCATGGGAGTGCGGTGCCAGAGCAGAGTCATGGGAGTGCGGTGCCAGAGCAGAGTCATGGGAGTGCGGGGCCACAGCAGAGTCATGGGAGTGCGGTGCCAGAGCAGAGTCATGGGAGTGCGGGGCCAGAGCAGAGTCATGGGAGTGCGGTGCCAGAGCAGACTCATGGGATTGCCGGGCCAGAGCAGTGTCATGGGAGTGCGGTGCCAGAGCAGAGTCATGGGAGTGCGGTGCCAGAGCAGAGTCATGGGAGTGCGGGACCAGAGCAGAGTCATGGGAGTGCGGTGCCAGAGCAGAGTCATGGGAGTGCGGTGCCAGAGCAGAGTCATGGGAGTGCCGGGCCAGAGCCGAGTCATGGGAGTGCGGGGCCAGAGCAGAGTCATGGGAGTGCGGTGCCAGAGCAGACTCATGGGATTGCCGGGCCAGAGCAGAGTCATGGGAGTGCGGGGCCAGAGCAGAGTCATGGGAGTGCGGGACCAGAGCAGAGTCATGGGAGTGCGTGGCAGGGCAGAGTCATGGGAGTGCTGTGACAGAGCCGAGTCATGGGAGTGTGGTGCCAAAGCAGAGTCATGGGAGTGCGGGGCCACAGCAGAGTCATGGGAGTGCGGTGCCAGAGCAGAGTCATGGGAGTGCCGGGCCAGAGCCGAGTCATGGTAGTACGGTGCCAGAGCAGAGTCATGGGAGTGCGGTGCCAGAGCAGAGTCATGGGAGTGCGGTGCCAGAGCAGAGTCATGGGAGTGCGGGGCCACAGCAGAGTCATGGGAGTGCGGTGCCAGAGCAGAGTCATGGGAGTGCGGGGCCAGAGCAGAGTCATGGGAGTGCGGTGCCAGAGCAGACTCATGGGATTGCCGGGCCAGAGCAGAGTCATGGGAGTGCGGTGCCAGAGCAGAGTCATGGGAGTGCGGGACCAGAGCAGAGTCATGGGAGTGCGGTGCCAGAGCAGAGTCATGGGAGTGCGGGACCAGAGCAGAGTCATGGGAGTGCGGTGCCAGAGCAGAGTCATGGTAGTGCGGTGCCAGAGCAGAGTCATGGGACTGCGGTGCCAGAGCAGAGTCATGGGAGTGCGGGACCAGAGCAGAGTCATGGGAGTGCGGTGCCAGAGCAGAGTCATGGGAGTGCGGTGCCAGAGCAGAGTCATGGGAGTGCGGTGCCAGAGCAGAGTCATGGGAGTGCGGGCCAGAGCAGACTCATGGGAGTGCCGGGCCAGAGCAGACTCATGGGAGTACGGTGCCAGAGCAGAGTCATGGGAGTGCGGTGCCAGAGCAGAGTCATGGGAGTGCGGTGCCAGAGCAGAGTCATGGGAGTGCGGGGCCACAGCAGAGTCATGGGAGTGCGGGGCCACAGCAGAGTCATGGGAGTGCGGGGCCAGAGCAGAGTCATGGGAGTGCGGTGCCAGAGCAGACTCATGGGATTGCCGGGCCAGAGCAGAGTCATGGGAGTGCGGTGCCAGAGCAGAGTCATGGGAGTGCGGTGCCAGAGCAGAGTCATGGGAGTGCGGGACCAGAGCAGAGTCATGGGAGTGCGGTGTCAGAGCAGAGTCATGGGAGTGCGGTGCCAGAGCAGAGTCATGGGAGTGCGGGGCCAGAGCAGAATCATGGGAGTGCGGTGCCAGAGCAGAGTCATGGGAGTGCGGTGCCAGAGCAGAGTCATGGGAGTGCGGGGCCACAGCAGAGTCATGGGAGTGCGGTGCCAGAGCAGAGTCATGGGAGTGCGGGGCCAGAGCAGAGTCATGGGAGTGCCGGGCCAGAGCCGAGTCATGGTAGTACGGTGCCAGAGCAGAGTCATGGGAGTGCGGGGCCAGAGCAGAGTCATGGGAGTGCGGTGCCAGAGCAGAGTCATGGGAGTGCGGGGCCAGAGCAGACTCATGAGAGTGCCGGGCCAGAGCCGAGTCATGGTAGTACGGTGCCAGAGCAGAGTCATGGGAGTGCGGTGCCAGAGCAGAGTCATGGGAGTGCGGTGCCAGAGCAGAGTCATGGGAGTGCGAGACCAGAGCAGAGTCATGGGAGTGCGGTGCCAGAGCAGAGTCATGGGAGTGCGGGGCCAGAGCAGAGTCATGGGAGTGCGGTGCCAGAGCAGACTCATGGGATTGCCGGGCCAGAGCAGAGTCATGGGAGTGCGGTGCCAGAGCAGAGTCATGGGAGTGCGGTGCCAGAGCAGAGTCATGGGAGTGCGGGACCAGAGCAGAGTCATGGGAGTGCGGTGCCAGAGCAGAGTCATGGGAGTGCGGTGCCAGAGCGGAGTCATGGGAGTGCGGGGCCAGAGCAGAATCATGGGAGTGCGGTGCCAGAGCAAAGTCATGGGAGTGCGGTGCCAGAGCAGAGTCATGGGAGTGCGGGGCCACAGCAGAGTCATGGGAGTGCGGTGCCAGAGCAGAGTCATGGGAGTGCGGTGCCAGAGCAGAGTCATGGGAGTGCGGTGCCAGAGCAGAGTCATGGGAGTGCGGTGCCAGAGCAGACTCATGGGATTGCCGGGCCAGAGCAGAGTCATGGGAGTGCGGTGCCAGAGCAGAGTCATGGGAATGCGGTGCCAGAGCAGAGTCATGGGAGTGCGGTGCCAGAGCAGAGTCATGGGAGTGCGGTGCCAGAGCAGAGTCATGGGAGTGCGGTGCCAGAGCAGAGTCATGGGAGTGCGGTGCCAGAGCAGAGTCATGGTAGTGCGGGACCAGAGCAGAGTCATGGGAGTGCGGTGCCAGAGCAGAGTCATGGGAGTGCGGTGCCAGAGCAGAGTCATGGGAGCAGAGTCATGGGAGTGCGGTGTCAGAGCAGAGTCATGGGAGTGCGGTGCCAGAGCAGAGTCATGGTAGTGCCGGGCCAGAGCCGAGTCATGGTAGTGCGGTGCCAGAGCAGACTCATGGGAGTGCCGGGCCAGAGCCAAGTCATGGTAGTACGGTGCCAGAGCAGACTCATGGGATTGCCGGGCCAGAGCAGAGTCATGGGAGTGCGGTGCCAGAGCAGAGTCATGGGAGTGTGGTGCCAGAGCAGAGTCATGGGAGTGCGGTGCCAGAGCAGAGTCATGGGAGTGCGGTGCCAGAGCAGAGTCATGGGAGTGCGGTGCCAGAGCAGAGTCATGGGAGTGCGGTGCCAGAGCAGAGTCATGGTAGTGCCGGGCCAGAGCCGAGTCATGGTAGTGCGGTGCCAGAGCAGACTCATGGGAGTGCCGGGCCAGAGCCGAGTCATGGTAGTACGGTGCCAGAGCAGACTCATGGGATTGCCGGGCCAGAGCAGAGTCATGGGAGTGCGGTGCCAGAGCAGAGTCATGGGAGTGCGGTGCCAGAGCAGAGTCATGGGACTGCGGTGCCAGAGCAGAGTCATGGGACTGCGGTGCCAGAGCAGAGTCATGGGACTGCGGTGCCAGAGCAGAGTCATGGTAGTGCCGGGCCAGAGCAGAGTCATGGGAGTGCGGGGCCAGAGCAGTGTCATGGGAGTGCGGTGCCAGAGCAGAGTCATGGTAGTGCGGGACCAGAGCAGAGTCATGGGAGTGCGGTGCCAGAGCAGAGTCATGGTAGTGCCGGGCCAGAGCAGAGTCATGGGAGTGCGGGGCCAGAGCAGAGTCATGGGAGTGCGGTGCCAGAGCAGAGTCATGGTAGTGCGGGACCAGAGCAGAGTCATGGGAGTGCGGTGCCAGAGCAGAGTCATGGGAGTGGGGTGCCAGAGCAGAGTCATGGGAGTGCGGTGCCAGAGCAGACTCATGGGACTGCGGTTCAAGAGCAGAGTCATGGGAGTGCGGGGCCAGAGCAGAGTCATGGGAGTGCGGGGCCAGAGCAGAGTCATGGGAGTGCGGTGCCAGAGCAGAGTCATGGGAGTGCGGTGCCAGAGCAGACTCATGGGATTGCCGGGCCAGAGCAGAGTCATGGGAGTGCGGTGCCAGAGCAGAGTCATGGTAGTGCGGGACCAGAGCAGAGTCATGGGAGTGCGGTGCCAGAGCAGAGTCATGGGAGTGCGGGGCCAGAGCAGAGTCATGGGAGTGCGGGGCCAGAGCAGAGTCATGGGATTGCCGGGCCAGAGCAGAGTCATGGGAGTGCGGGCCAGAGCAGAGTCATGGGAGTACGGGACCAGAGCAGAGTCATGGGAGTGCGGAACCAGAGCAGAGTCATGGGAGTGCGGTGCCAGAGCAGAGTCATGGGAGTGCTGTGACAGAGCCGAGTCATGGGAGAGTGGTGCCAGAGCAGAGTCATGGGAGTGCGGGGCCACAGCAGAGTCATGGGAGTGCGGTGCCAGAGCAGAGTCATGGGAGTGCCGGGCCAGAGCCGAGTCATGGTAGTACGGTGCCAGAGCAGAGTCATGGGAGTGCGGTGCCGGAGCAGAGTCATGGGAGTGCGGTGCCAGAGCAGAGTCATGGGAGTGCGGGGCCACAGCAGAGTCATGGGAGTGCGGTGCCAGAGCAGAGTCATGGGAGTGCGGGGCCAGAGCAGAGTCATGGGAGTGCGGTGCCAGAGCAGACTCATGGGATTGCCGGGCCAGAGCAGAGTCATGGGAGTGCGGTGCCAGAGCAGAGTCATGGGAGTGCGGTGCCAGAGCAGAGTCATGGAAGTGCGGGACCAGAGCAGAGTCATGGGAGTGCGGTGCCAGAGCAGAGTCATGGGAGTGCGGTGCCAGAGCAGAGTCATGGGAGTGCGGGGCCAGAGCAGACTCATGGGAGTGCCGGGCCAGAGCCGAGTCATGGTAGTACGGTGCCAGAGCAGAGTCATGGGAGTGCGGTGCCAGAGCAGAGTCATGGGAGTGCGGTGCCAGAGCAGAGTCATGGGAGTGCGGGGCCACAGCAGAGTCATGGGAGTGCGGTGCCAGAGCAGAGTCATGGGAGTGCTGGCCAGAGCAGAGTCATGGGAGTGCGGTGCCAGAGCAGACTCATGGGATTGCCGGGCCAGAGCAGAGTCATGGGAGTGCGGTGCCAGAGCAGAGTCATGGGAGTGCGGGACCAGAGCAGAGTCATGGGAGTGCGGTGCCAGAGCAGAGTCATGGGAGTGCGGTGCCAGAGCAGAGTCATGGGAGTGCGGTGCCAGAGCAGAGTCATGGGAGTGCGGGGCCAGAGCAGACTCATGGGAGTGCCGGGCCAGAGCCGAGTCATGGTAGTACGGTGCCAGAGCAGAGTCATGGGAGTGCGGTGCCAGAGCAGAGTCATGGGAGTGCGGTGCCAGAGCAGAGTCATGGGAGTGCGGGGCCACAGCAGAGTCATGGGAGTGCGGTGCCAGAGCAGAGTCATGGGAGTGCGGGGCCAGAGCAGAGTCATGGGAGTGCGGGGCCAGAGCAGAGTCATGGGAGTGCGGTGCCAGAGCAGACTCATGGGATTGCCGGGCCAGAGCAGAGTCATGGGAGTGCGGGACCAGAGCAGAGTCATGGGAGTGCGGTGCCAGAGCAGAGTCATGGGAGTGCGGTGCCAGAGCAGAGTCATGGGAGTGCGGGGCCACAGCAGAGTCATGGGAGTGCGGGGCCACAGCAGAGTCATGGGAGTGCGGGGCCAGAGCAGAGTCATGGGAGTGCCGGGCCAGAGCCGAGTCATGGTAGTACGGTGCCAGAGCAGAGTCATGGGAGTGCGGGGCCAGAGCAGAGTCATGGGAGTGCGGTGCCAGAGCAGAGTCATGGGAGTGCGGGGCCAGAGCAGACTCATGGGAGTGCCGGGCCAGAGCCGAGTCATGGTAGTACGGTGCCAGAGCAGAGTCATGGGAGTGCGGTGCCAGAGCAGAGTCATGGGAGTGCGGTGCCAGAGCAGAGTCATGGGAGTGCGGGACCAGAGCAGAGTCATGGGAGTGCGGTGCCAGAGCAGAGTCACGGGAGTGCGGGGCCAGAGCAGAGTCACGGGAGTGCGGGGCCAGAGCAGAGTCATGGGAGTGCGGGGCCAGAGCAGAGTCATGGGAGTGCGGTGCCAGAGCAGACTCATGGGATTGCCGGGCCAGAGCAGAGTCATGGGAGTGCGGTGCCAGAGCAGAGTCATGGGAGTGCGGTGCCAGAGCAGAGTCATGGGAGTGCGGGACCAGAGCAGAGTCATGGGAGTGCGGTGCCAGAGCAGAGTCATGGGAGTGCGGTGCCAGAGCAGAGTCATGGGAGTGCGGGGCCAGAGCAGAATCATGGGAGTGCGGTGCCAGAGCAGAGTCATGGGAGTGCGGTGCCAGAGCAGAGTCATGGGAGTGCGGGGCCAGAGCAGAATCATGGGAGTGCGGTGCCAGAGCAGAGTCATGGGAGTGCGGTGCCAGAGCAGAATCATGGGAGTGCGGTGCCAGAGCAGAGTCATGGGAGTGCGGTGCCAGAGCCGAGTCATGGGAGTGCCGGGCCAGAGCCGAGTCATGGGAGTGCGGTGCCAGAGCCGAGTCATGGGAGTGCGGTGCCAGAGCCGAGTCATGGGAGTGCTGTGACAGAGCAGAGTCATGGGAGTGCGGTGCCAACGCAGAGTCATGGGAGTGCGGTGCCAGAGCAGAGTCATGGGAGTGCCGGGCCAGAGCCGAGTCATGGGAGTGCTGGGCCGGAGCCGAGTCATGGGCGTGCCATGCCAGAGCCGAGTCATGGGAGTGCCAGTCCAGAGCAGAGTCATGGGAGTGCGGTGCCAGAGCAGAGTCATGGGAGTGCGGTGCCAGAGCAGAGTCATGGGAGTGCGGTGCCAGAGCAGAGTCATGGGAGTGCCAGTCCAGAGCAGAGTCATGGGAGTGCGGTGCCAGAGCAGAGTCATGGGAGTGCGGTGCCAGAGCAGAGTCATGGGAGTGCGGTGCCAGAGCAGAGTCATGGGAGTGCCAGTCCAGAGCAGAGTCATGGGAGTGCGGTGCCAGAGCAGAGTCATGGGAGTGCGGTGCCAGAGCAGAGTCATGGGAGTGCGGTGCCAGAGCAGAGTCATGGGAGTGCGGTGCCAGAGCAGAGTCATGGGGGTGCTGTGACAGAGCAGACTCATGGGAGTGCGGGGCCAGAGCAGACTCATGGGAGTGCGGTGCCAGAGCAGAGTCATGGGAGTGCCGGGCCAGAGTCGAGTCATGGGAGTGCCGGGCCAGAGCAGAGTCATGGGAGTGCCGGGCCAGAGCAGAGTCATGGGAGTGCTGTGACAGAGCAGACTCATGGGAGTGCGGTGCCAGAGCAGAGTCATGGGAGTGCGGTGCCAGAGCAGAGTCATGGGAGTGTGGTGCCAGAGCAGACTCATGGGAGTGAGGTGCCAGAGCAGAGTCATGGGAGTGCTGTGACAGAGCAGAGTCATGGGAGTGCTGTGACAGAGCAGAGTGATGGGAGTGCGGTGCCAACGCAGAGTCATGGGAGTGCGGTGCCAGAGCAGAGTCATGTGAGTGCCGGGCCAGCGCAGAGTCATGGTAGTACGGTGCCAGAGCAGAGTCATGGGAGTGCGGTGCCAGAGCAGAGTCATGGGAGTGCGGTGCCAGAGCAGAGTCATGGGAGTGCGGGGCCACAGCAGAGTCATGGGAGTGCGGTGCCAGAGCAGAGTCATGGGAGTGCGGGACCAGAGCAGAGTCATGGGGGTGCGGGACCAGAGCAGAGTCATGGGAGTGCGGTGCCAGAGCAGAGTCATGGGAGTGCGGTGCCAGAGCAGACTCATGGGATTGCCGGGCCAGAGCAGAGTCATGGGAGTGCGGTGCCAGAGCAGAGTCATGGGAGTGCGGTGCCAGAGCAGAGTCATGGGAGTGCGGGGCCACAGCAGAGTCATGGGAGTGCGGTGTCAGAGCAGAGTCATGGGAGTGCGGTGCCAGAGCAGAGTCATGGGAGTGCGGTGCCAGAGCAGAGTCATGGGAGTGCGGTGCCAGAGCAGAGTCATGGGAGTGCCGGGCCAGAGCCGAGTCATGGGAGTGCGGGGCCAGAGCAGAGTCATGGGAGTGCGGTGCCAGAGCAGACTCATGGGATTGCGGGGCCGGAGCAGAGTCATGGGAGTGCGGGACCAGAGCAGAGTCATGGGAGTGCGGTGCCAGAGCAGAGTCATGGGAGTGCTGTGACAGAGCCGAGTCATGGGAGTGTGGTGCCAGAGCAGAGTCATGGGAGTGCGGGGCCACAGCAGAGTCATGGGAGTGCGGTGCCAGAGCAGAGTCATGGGAGTGCCGGGCCAGAGCCGAGTCATGGTAGTACGGTGCCAGAGCAGAGTCATGGGAGTGCGGTGCCAGAGCAGAGTCATGGGAGTGCGGTGCCAGAGCAGAGTCATGGGAGTGCGGGGCCACAGCAGAGTCATGGGAGTGCGGTGCCAGAGCAGAGTCATGGGAGTGCGGGGCCAGAGCAGAGTCATGGGAGTGCGGTGCCAGAGCAGACTCATGGGATTGCCGGGCCAGAGCAGTGTCATGGGAGTGCGGTGCCAGAGCAGAGTCATGTGAGTGCGGTGCCAGAGCAGAGTCATGGGAGTGCGGTGCCAGAGCAGAGTCATGGGAGTGCGGTGCCAGAGCAGAGTCATGGGAGTGCCGGGCCAGAGCAGAGTCATGGGAGTGCCGGGCCAGAGCCGAGTCATGGGAGTGCGGGGCCAGAGCAGAGTCATGGGAGTGCGGTGCCAGAGCAGACTCATGGGATTGCCGGGCCAGAGCAGAGTCATGGGAGTGCGGGGCCAGAGCAGAGTCATGGGAGTGCGGGACCAGAGCAGAGTCATGGGAGTGCGTGGCAGGGCAGAGTCATGGGAGTGCTGTGACAGAGCCGAGTCATGGGAGTGTGGTGCCAAAGCAGAGTCATGGGAGTGCGGGGCCACAGCAGAGTCATGGGAGTGCGGTGCCAGAGCAGAGTCATGGGAGTGCCGGGCCAGAGCCGAGTCATGGTAGTACGGTGCCAGAGCAGAGTCATGGGAGTGCGGTGCCAGAGCAGAGTCATGGGAGTGCGGTGCCAGAGCAGAGTCATGGGAGTGCGGGGCCACAGCAGAGTCATGGGAGTGCGGTGCCAGAGCAGAGTCATGGGAGTGCGGGGCCAGAGCAGAGTCATGGGAGTGCGGTGCCAGAGCAGACTCATGGGATTGCCGGGCCAGAGCAGAGTCATGGGAGTGCGGTGCCAGAGCAGAGTCATGGGAGTGCGGGACCAGAGCAGAGTCATGGGAGTGCGGTGCCAGAGCAGAGTCATGGGAGTGCGGGACCAGAGCAGAGTCATGGGAGTGCGGTGCCAGAGCAGAGTCATGGTAGTGCGGTGCCAGAGCAGAGTCATGGGACTGCGGTGCCAGAGCAGAGTCATGGGAGTGCGGGACCAGAGCAGAGTCATGGGAGTGCGGTGCCAGAGCAGAGTCATGGGAGTGCGGTGCCAGAGCAGAGTCATGGGAGTGCGGTGCCAGAGCAGAGTCATGGGAGTGCGGGCCAGAGCAGACTCATGGGAGTGCCGGGCCAGAGCAGACTCATGGGAGTACGGTGCCAGAGCAGAGTCATGGGAGTGCGGTGCCAGAGCAGAGTCATGGGAGTGCGGTGCCAGAGCAGAGTCATGGGAGTTCGGGGCCACAGCAGAGTCATGGGAGTGCGGTGCCAGAGCAGAGTCATGGGAGTGCGGGGCCAGAGCAGAGTCATGGGAGTGCGGTGCCAGAGCAGAGTCATGGGATTGCCGGGCCAGAGCAGAGTCATGGGAGTGCGGTGCCAGAGCAGAGTCATGGGAGTGCGGTGCCAGAGCAGAGTCATGGGAGTGCGGGACCAGAGCAGAGTCATGGGAGTGCGGTGCCAGAGCAGAGTCATGGGAGTGCGGTGCCAGAGCAGAGTCATGGGAGTGCGGGGCCAGAGCAGAATCATGGGAGTGCGGTGCCAGAGCAGAGTCATGGGAGTGCGGTGCCAGAGCAGAGTCATGGGAGTGCGGGGCCACAGCAGAGTCATGGGAGTGCGGTGCCAGAGCAGAGTCATGGGAGTGCGGGGCCAGAGCAGAGTCATGGGAGTGTCGGGCCAGAGCCGAGTCATGGTAGTACGGTGCCAGAGCAGAGTCATGGGAGTGCGGGGCCAGAGCAGAGTCATGGGAGTGCGGTGCCAGAGCAGAGTCATGGGAGTGCGGGGCCAGAGCAGACTCATGAGAGTGCCGGGCCAGAGCCGAGTCATGGTAGTACGGTGCCAGAGCAGAGTCATGGGAGTGCGGTGCCAGAGCAGAGTCATGGGAGTGCGGTGCCAGAGCAGAGTCATGGGAGTGCGAGACCAGAGCAGAGTCATGGGAGTGCGGTGCCAGAGCAGAGTCATGGGAGTGCGGGGCCAGAGCAGAGTCATGGGAGTGCGGTGCCAGAGCAGACTCATGGGATTGCCGGGCCAGAGCAGAGTCATGGGAGTGCGGTGCCAGAGCAGAGTCATGGGAGTGCGGTGCCAGAGCAGAGTCATGGGAGTGCGGGACCAGAGCAGAGTCATGGGAGTGCGGTGCCAGAGCAGAGTCATGGGAGTGCGGTGCCAGAGCGGAGTCATGGGAGTGCGGGGCCAGAGCAGAATCATGGGAGTGCGGTGCCAGAGCAAAGTCATGGGAGTGCGGTGCCAGAGCAGAGTCATGGGAGTGCGGGGCCACAGCAGAGTCATGGGAGTGCGGTGCCAGAGCAGAGTCATGGGAGTGCGGTGCCAGAGCAGAGTCATGGGAGTGCGGTGCCAGAGCAGAGTCATGGGAGTGCGGTGCCAGAGCAGACTCATGGGATTGCCGGGCCAGAGCAGAGTCATGGGAGTGCGGTGCCAGAGCAGAGTCATGGGAATGCGGTGCCAGAGCAGAGTCATGGGAGTGCGGTGCCAGAGCAGAGTCATGGGAGTGCGGTGCCAGAGCAGAGTCATGGGAGTGCGGTGCCAGAGCAGAGTCATGGGAGTGCGGTGCCAGAGCAGAGTCATGGTAGTGCGGGACCAGAGCAGAGTCATGGGAGTGCGGTGCCAGAGCAGAGTCATGGGAGTGCGGTGCCAGAGCAGAGTCATGGGAGCAGAGTCATGGGAGTCCGGTGTCAGAGCAGAGTCATGGGAGTGCGGTGCCAGAGCAGAGTCATGGTAGTGCCGGGCCAGAGCCGAGTCATGGTAGTGCGGTGCCAGAGCAGACTCATGGGAGTGCCGGGCCAGAGCCAAGTCATGGTAGTACGGTGCCAGAGCAGACTCATGGGATTGCCGGGCCAGAGCAGAGTCATGGGAGTGCGGTGCCAGAGCAGAGTCATGGGAGTGCGGTGCCAGAGCAGAGTCATGGGAGTGCGGTGCCAGAGCAGAGTCATGGGAGTGCGGTGCCAGAGCAGAGTCATGGGAGTGCGGTGCCAGAGCAGAGTCATGGGAGTGCGGTGCCAGAGCAGAGTCATGGTAGTGCCGGGCCAGAGCCGAGTCATGGTAGTGCGGTGCCAGAGCAGACTCATGGGAGTGCCGGGCCAGAGCCGAGTCATGGTAGTACGGTGCCAGAGCAGACTCATGGGATTGCCGGGCCAGAGCAGAGTCATGGGAGTGCGGTGCCAGAGCAGAGTCATGGGACTGCGGTGCCAGAGCAGAGTCATGGGACTGCGGTGCCAGAGCAGAGTCATGGGACTGCGGTGCCAGAGCAGAGTCATGGTAGTGCCGGGCCAGAGCAGAGTCATGGGAGTGCGGGGCCAGAGCAGAGTCATGGGAGTGCGGTGCCAGAGCAGAGTCATGGTAGTGCGGGACCAGAGCAGAGTCATGGGAGTGCGGTGCCAGAGCAGAGTCATGGTAGTGCCGGGCCAGAGCAGAGTCATGGGAGTGCGGGGCCAGAGCAGAGTCATGGGAGTGCGGTGCCAGAGCAGAGTCATGGTAGTGCGGGACCAGAGCAGAGTCATGGGAGTGCGGTGCCAGAGCAGAGTCATGGGAGTGGGGTGCCAGAGCAGAGTCATGGGAGTGCGGTGCCAGAGCAGACTCATGGGACTGCGGTTCAAGAGCAGAGTCATGGGAGTGCGGGGCCAGAGCAGAGTCATGGGAGTGCGGGGCCAGAGCAGAGTCATGGGAGTGCGGTGCCAGAGCAGAGTCATGGGAGTGCGGTGCCAGAGCAGACTCATGGGATTGCCGGGCCAGAGCAGAGTCATGGGAGTGCGGTGCCAGAGCAGAGTCATGGTAGTGCGGGACCAGAGCAGAGTCATGGGAGTGCGGTGCCAGAGCAGAGTCATGGGAGTGCGGGGCCAGAGCAGAGTCATGGGAGTGCGGGGCCAGAGCAGAGTCATGGGATTGCCGGGCCAGAGCAGAGTCATGGGAGTGCGGGCCAGAGCAGAGTCATGGGAGTACGGGACCAGAGCAGAGTCATGGGAGTGCGGGACCAGAGCAGAGTCATGGGAGTGCGGTGCCAGAGCAGAGTCATGGGAGTGCTGTGACAGAGCCGAGTCATGGGAGAGTGGTGCCAGAGCAGAGTCATGGGAGTGCGGGGCCACAGCAGAGTCATGGGAGTGCGGTGCCAGAGCAGAGTCATGGGAGTGCCGGGCCAGAGCCGAGTCATGGTAGTACGGTGCCAGAGCAGAGTCATGGGAGTGCGGTGCCGGAGCAGAGTCATGGGAGTGCGGTGCCAGAGCAGAGTCATGGGAGTGCGGGGCCACAGCAGAGTCATGGGAGTGCGGTGCCAGAGCAGAGTCATGGGAGTGCGGGGCCAGAGCAGAGTCATGGGAGTGCGGTGCCAGAGCAGACTCATGGGATTGCCGGGCCAGAGCAGAGTCATGGGAGTGCGGTGCCAGAGCAGAGTCATGGGAGTGCGGTGCCAGAGCAGAGTCATGGGAGTGCGGGACCAGAGCAGAGTCATGGGAGTGCGGTGCCAGAGCAGAGTCATGGGAGTGCGGTGCCAGAGCAGAGTCATGGGAGTGCGGTGCCAGAGCAGAGTCATGGGAGTGCGGGGCCAGAGCAGACTCATGGGAGTGCCGGGCCAGAGCCGAGTCATGGTAGTACGGTGCCAGAGCAGAGTCATGGGAGTGCGGTGCCAGAGCAGAGTCATGGGAGTGCGGTGCCAGAGCAGAGTCATGGGAGTGCGGGGCCACAGCAGAGTCATGGGAGTGCGGTGCCAGAGCAGAGTCATGGGAGTGCTGGCCAGAGCAGAGTCATGGGAGTGCGGTGCCAGAGCAGACTCATGGGATTGCCGGGCCAGAGCAGAGTCATGGGAGTGCGGTGCCAGAGCAGAGTCATGGGAGTGCGGGACCAGAGCAGAGTCATGGGAGTGCGGTGCCAGAGCAGAGTCATGGGAGTGCGGTGCCAGAGCAGAGTCATGGGAGTGCGGTGCCAGAGCAGAGTCATGGGAGTGCGGGGCCAGAGCAGACTCATGGGAGTGCCGGGCCAGAGCCGAGTCATGGTAGTACGGTGCCAGAGCAGAGTCATGGGAGTGCGGTGCCAGAGCAGAGTCATGGGAGTGCGGTGCCAGAGCAGAGTCATGGGAGTGCGGGGCCACAGCAGAGTCATGGGAGTGCGGTGCCAGAGCAGAGTCATGGGAGTGCGGGGCCAGAGCAGAGTCATGGGAGTGCGGTGCCAGAGCAGACTCATGGGATTGCCGGGCCAGAGCAGAGTCATGGGAGTGCGGTGCCAGAGCAGAGTCATGGGAGTGCGGGACCAGAGCAGAGTCATGGGAGTGCGGTGCCAGAGCAGAGTCATGGGAGTGCGGTGCCAGAGCAGAGTCATGGGAGTGCGGGGCCACAGCAGAGTCATGGGAGTGCGGGGCCACAGCAGAGTCATGGGAGTGCGGGGCCAGAGCAGAGTCATGGGAGTGCCGGGCCAGAGCAGAGTCATGGGAGTGCCGGGCCAGAGCCGAGTCATGGTAGTACGGTGCCAGAGCAGAGTCATGGGAGTGCGGGGCCAGAGCAGAGTCATGGGAGTGCGGTGCCAGAGCAGAGTCATGGGAGTGCGGGGCCAGAGCAGACTCATGGGAGTGCCGGGCCAGAGCCGAGTCATGGTAGTACGGTGCCAGAGCAGAGTCATGGGAGTGCGGTGCCAGAGCAGAGTCATGGGAGTGCGGTGCCAGAGCAGAGTCATGGGAGTGCGGGACCAGAGCAGAGTCATGGGAGTGCGGTGCCAGAGCAGAGTCACGGGAGTGCGGGGCCAGAGCAGAGTCACGGGAGTGCGGGGCCAGAGCAGAGTCATGGGAGTGCGGGGCCAGAGCAGAGTCATGGGAGTGCGGTGCCAGAGCAGACTCATGGGATTGCCGGGCCAGAGCAGAGTCATGGGAGTGCGGTGCCAGAGCAGAGTCATGGGAGTGCGGTGCCAGAGTAGAGTCATGGGAGTGCGGGACCAGAGCAGAGTCATGGGAGTGCGGTGTCAGAGCAGAGTCATGGGAGTGCGGTGCCAGAGCAGAGTCATGGGAGTGCGGGGCCAGAGCAGAATCATGGGAGTGCGGTGCCAGAGCAGAGTCATGGGAGTGCGGTGCCAGAGCAGAGTCATGGGAGTGCGGTGCCAGAGCAGAGTCATGGGAGTGCGGTGCCAGAGCAGAGTCATGGGAGTGCGGTGCCAAAGCAGAGTCATGGGAGTGCGGTGCCAGAGCAGAGTCATGGGAGTGCGGTGCCAGAGCAGACTCATGGGATTGCCGGGCCAGAGCAGAGTCATGGGAGTGCGGTGCCAGAGCAGAGTCATGGGAGTGCGGTGCCAGAGCAGTCTCATGGGAGTGCGGTGCCAGAGCAGAGTCATGGGAGTGCGGTGCCAGAGCAGAGTCATGGGAGTGCGGTGCCAGAGCAGAGTCATGGGAGTGCGGTGCCAGAGCAGAGTCATGGTAGTGCGGGACCAGAGCAGAGTCATGGGAGTGCGGTGCCAGAGCAGAGTCATGGGAGTGCGGTGCCAGAGCAGAGTCATGGGAGTGCGGTGCCAGAGCAGAGTCATGGGAGTGCGGTGCCAGAGCCGAGTCATGGTAGTGCCGGGCCAGAGCCGAGTCATGGTAGTGCGGTGCCAGAGCAGACTCATGGGAGTGCCGGGCCAGAGCCGAGTCATGGTAGTACGGTGCCAGAGCAGACTCATGGGATTGCCGGGCCAGAGCAGAGTCATGGGAGTGCGGTGCCAGAGCAGAGTCATGGGAGTGCGGTGCCAGAGCAGAGTCATGGGAGTGCGGTGCCAGAGCAGAGTCATGGGAGTGCGGTGCCAGAGCAGAGTCATGGGAGTGCGGTGCCAGAGAAGAGTCATGGGAGTGCGGTGCCAGAGCAGAGTCATGGTAGTGCCGGGCCAGAGCCGAGTCATGGTAGTGCGGTGCCAGAGCAGACTCATGGGAGTGCCGGGCCAGAGCCGAGTCATGGTAGTACGGTGCCAGAGCAGACTCATGGGATTGCGGTGCCAGAGCAGAGTCATGGGAGTGCGGTGCCAGAGCAGAGTCATGGGAGTGCGGTGCCAGAGCAGAGTCATGGGAGTGCGGGGCCAGAGCGGAGTCATGGGAGTGCGGTGCCAGAGCAGAGTCATGGGAGTGCGGTGCCAGAGCAGAGTCATGGGAGTGCGGTGCCAGAGCAGAGTCATGGGAGTGCGGTGCCAGAGCAGAGTCATGGGAGTGCGGTGCCAGAGCAGAGTCATGGGAGTGCGGTGCCGGAGCAGAGTCATGGTAGTGCCGGGCCAGAGCCGAGTCATGGGAGTGCGGTGCCAGAGCAGAGTCATGGGAGTGCGGGGCCACAGCAGAGTCATGGGAGTGCGGTGCCAGAGCAGAGTCATGGGAGTGCCGGGCCAGAGCAGAGTCATGGGAGTGCCGGGCCAGAGCCGAGTCATGGTAGTACGGTGCCAGAGCAGAGTCATGGGAGTGCGGGGCCAGAGCAGAGTCATGGGAGTGCGGTGCCAGAGCAGAGTCATGGGAGTGCGGGGCCAGAGCAGAGTCATGGGAGTGCGGGGCCAGAGCAGACTCATGGGAGTGCCGGGCCAGAGCCGAGTCATGGTAGTACGGTGCCAGAGCAGAGTCATGGGAGTGCGGTGCCAGAGCAGAGTCATGGGAGTGCGGTGCCAGAGCAGAGTCATGGGAGTGCGGGACCAGAGCAGAGTCATGGGAGTGCGGTGCCAGAGCAGAGTCATGGGAGTGCGGGGCCAGAGCAGAGTCATGGGAGTGCGGGGCCAGAGCAGAGTCATGGGAGTGCGGTGCCAGAGCAGACTCATGGGATTGCCGGGTGTTGGACAGGCCACATGAAGGGCCGCTCTCCCCCGGCCCAACCAGGCCTGAGCCCAGTCCCGCAAGTACCACACACCACCATTGCACGTCCTCCGTCCCCTCAGGGACCCCTGCCCTCGAGCCTGCCGACCTCGAGGGTCCGATCCACTGCCGGCCCACGCGCCCAGCCTGGGGCGCCATCTTGGACACTCCACCACGAGGCCGCCTGGCCCCCGATCGACCTCAACCCTGGGCCTGGCCCGGCCTCAGACATTCCGGCACCACCCTCCACCCAGGAGGTGAGCGGGCTACTTGGCAAGTCCATGGGAGAAAGAGGTGCCAATGGCTCTCCCCCACCAAGTGCCGCTCGCCCATCGCCTCCCCGGGCGCTGGCTCCACCCCCCTGCTGGGTGTCTGGACTCCCCCATCCCGGACCTCCCGACCTCCAAGTGCGAGGGTCCGGACATCAAAGCACGCCAGCCCTATAACTGGGGCAGCTCCAGAGCAGGAAGGCAGTTGTATCTTGGAGTCGAGAGACGTAAAGAGGAACTCATCCTGGACGGACTACTGGCGCTGCCATAGCTCTGTCCTGTGCACCATCGTCCTGCCTGTTGGCGCTGCCACAGCTATAGGGCTGGCGTACCGGGCCAGAGCAGAGTCATGGGAGTGCGGTGCCAGAGCAAAGTCATGGGAGTGCGGGACCAGAGCAGAGTCATGGGAGTGCGGTGCCAGAGCAGAGTCATGGGAGTGCGGGGCCAGAGCAGAATCATGGGAGTGCGGTGCCAGAGCAGAGTCATGGGAGTGCGGTGCCAGAGCAGAGTCATGGGAGTGCGGGGCCACAGCAGAGTCATGGGAGTGCGGGGCCACAGCAGAGTCATGGGAGTGCGGTGCCAAAGCAGAGTCATGGGAGTGCGGTGCCAGAGCAGAGTCATGGGAGTGCGGTGCCAGAGCAGACTCATGGGATTGCCGGGCCAGAGCAGAGTCATGGGAGTGCGGTGCCAGAGCAGAGTCATGGGAGTGCGGTGCCAGAGCAGAGTCATGGGAGTGCGGTGCCAGAGCAGAGTCATGGGAGTGCGGTGCCAGAGCAGAGTCATGGGAGTGCGGTGCCAGAGCAGAGTCATGGGAGTGCGGTGCCAGAGCAGAGTCATGGTAGTGCGGGACCAGAGCAGAGTCATGGGAGTGCGGTGCCAGAGCAGAGTCATGGGAGTGCGGTGCCAGAGCAGAGTCATGGGAGTGCGGTGCCAGAGCAGAGTCATGGGAGTGCGGTGCCAGAGCAGAGTCATGGTAGTGCCGGGCCAGAGCAGACTCATGGGAGTGCGGTGCCAGAGCAGACTCATGGGAGTGCGGTGCCAGAGCAGACTCATGGGATTGCCGGGCCAGAGCAGAGTCATGGGAGTGCGGTGCCAGAGCAGAGTCATGGGAGTGCGGTGCCAGAGCAGAGTCATGGGAGTGCGGGACCAGAGCAGAGTCATGGGAGTGCGGTGCCAGAGCAGAGTCATGGGAGTGCGGTGCCAGAGCAGAGTCATGGGAGTGCGGGGCCAGAGCAGAATCATGGGAGTGCGGTGCCAGAGCAGAGTCATGGGAGTGCCGGGCCAGAGCCGAGTCATGGTAGTACGGTGCCAGAGCAGACTCATGGGATTGCCGGGCCAGAGCAGAGTCATGGGAGTGCGGTGCCAGAGCAGAGTCATGGGAGTGCGGTGCCAGAGCAGAGTCATGGGAGTGCGGTGCCAGAGCAGAGTCATGGGAGTGCGGTGCCAGAGCAGAGTCATGGGAGTGCGGTGCCAGAGCAGAGTCATGGGAGTGCGGTGCCAGAGCAGAGTCATGGTAGTGCCGGGCCAGAGCCGAGTCATGGTAGTGCGGTGCCAGAGCAGACTCATGGGAGTGCCGGGCCAGAGCCGAGTCATGGTAGTACGGTGCCAGAGCAGACTCATGGGATTGCCGGGCCAGAGCAGAGTCATGGGAGTGCGGTGCCAGAGCAGAGTCATGGGAGTGCGGTGCCAGAGCAGAGTCATGGGAGTGCGGGGCCAGAGCAGAGTCATGGGAGTGCGGTGCCAGAGCAGAGTCATGGGAGTGCGGGACCAGAGCAGAGTCATGGGAGTGCGGTGCCAGAGCAGAGTCATGGGAGTGCGGTGCCAGAGCAGAGTCATGGGAGTGCGGTGCCAGAGCAGAGTCATGGGAGTGCGGTGCCAGAGCAGAGTCATGGGAGTGCGGTGCCAGAGCAGAGTCATGGGAGTGCGGTGCCAGAGCAGAGTCATGGTAGTGCCGGGCCAGAGCCGAGTCATGGTAGTGCGGTGCCAGAGCAGACTCATGGGAGTGCCGGGCCAGAGCCGAGTCATGGTAGTACGGTGCCAGAGCAGACTCATGGGATTGCCGGGCCAGAGCAGAGTCATGGGAGTGCGGTGCCAGAGCAGAGTCATGGGAGTGCGGTGCCAGAGCAGAGTCATGGGAGTGCGGGGCCAGAGCAGAGTCATGGGAGTGCGGTGCCAGAGCAGAGTCATGGGACTGCGGTTCAAGAGCAGAGTCATGGGAGTGCGGTGCCAGAGCAGAGTCATGGGAGTGCGGTGCCAGAGCAGAGTCATGGGAGTGCGGTGCCAGAGCAGAGTCATGGTAGTGCCGGGCCAGAGCCGAGTCATGGTAGTGCGGTGCCAGAGCAGACTCATGGGAGTGCCGGGCCAGAGCCGAGTCATGGTAGTACGGTGCCAGAGCAGACTCATGGGATTGCCGGGCCAGGGCAGAGTCATGGGAGTGCGGTGCCAGAGCAGAGTCATGGGAGTGCGGTGCCAGAGCAGAGTCATGGGAGTGCGGTGCCAGAGCAGAGTCATGGGAGTGCGGTGCCAGAGCAGAGTCATGGTAGTGCCGGGCCAGAGCCGAGTCATGGTAGTGCGGTGCCAGAGCAGACTCATGGGAGTGCCGGGCCAGAGCCGAGTCATGGTAGTACGGTGCCAGAGCAGACTCATGGGATTGCCGGGCCAGAGCAGAGTCATGGGAGTGCGGTGCCAGAGCAGAGTCATGGGAGTGCGGTGCAAGAGCAGAGTCATGGGAGTGCGGTGCCAGAGCAGAGTCATGGGAGTGCGGTGCCAGAGCAGAGTCATGGGAGTGCGGGGCCAGAGCAGAGTCATTGGAGTGCGGTGCCAGAGCAGAGTCATGGGAGTGCGGTGCCAGAGCAGAGTCATGGTAGTGCCGGGCCAGAGCCGAGTCATGGTAGTGCGGTGCCAGAGCAGACTCATGGGAGTGCCGGGCCAGAGCCGAGCCATGGTAGTACGGTGCCAGAGCAGACTCATGGGATTGCCGGGCCAGAGCAGAGTCATGAGAGTGCGGTGCCAGAGCAGAGTCATGGGAGTGCGGTGCCAGAGCAGAGTCATGGGAGTGCGGTGCCAGAGCAGAGTCATGGGAGTGCGGTGCCAGAGCAGAGTCATGGGAGTGCGGTGCCAGAGCCGAGTCATGGGAGTGCGGTGCCAGAGCCGAGTCATGGGAGTGCGGTGCCAGAGCAGAGTCATGGGAGTGTGGGGCCAGAGCAGAGTCATGGGAGTGCGGGCCAGAGCATAGTCATGGGAGTGCGGTGCCAGAGCAGAGTCATGGGAGTGCGGTGCCAGAGCAGAGTCATGGGAGTGCGGTGCCAGAGCAGAGTCATGGGAGTGCGGTGCCAGAGCAGAGTCATGGGAGTGCGGTGCCAGAGCAGAGTCATGGGAGTGCGGTGCCAGAGCAGAGTCATGGGAGTGCGGGGCCAGAGCAGAGTCATGGGAGTGCGGTGCCAGAGCAGAGTCATGGGAGTGCGGGACCAGAGCAGAGTCATGGGAGTGCGGTGCCAGAGCAGAGTCAAGGGAGTGCGGGACCAGAGCAGAGTCATGGGAGTGCGGTGCCAGAGCAGAGTCATGGGAGTGCGGTGCCAGAGCAGAGTCATGGGAGTGCCGGGCCAGAGCCGAGTCATGGTAGTGCAGTGCCAGAGCAGAGTCATGGGAGTGCCGGGCCAGAGCAGAGTCATGGGAGTGCGGGACCAGAGCAGAGTCATGGGAGTGCGGTGCCAGAGCAGAGTCATGGGGGTGCGGGACCAGAGCAGAGTCATGGGAGTGCTGTGCTAGAGCAGAGTCATGGGAGTGCGGGACCAGAGCAGAGTCATGGGAGTGCGGTGCCAGAGCAGAGTCATGGGAGTGCGGGGCCAGAGCAGAGTCATGGGAGTGCAGTGCCAGAGCAGAGTCATGGGGGTGCCGGGCCAGAGCAGACTCATGGGAGTGCAGTGCCAGAGCAGAGTCATGGGAGTGCGGGACCAGAGCAGAGTCATGGGGGTGCGGGACCAGAGCAGAGTCATGGGAGTGCGGTGCCAGAGCAGAGTCATGGGAGTGCGGTGCCAGAGCAGAGTCATGGTAGTACGGTGCCAGAGCAGACTCATGGGATTGCCGGGCCAGAGCAGAGTCATGGGAGTGCGGTGCCAGAGCAGAGTCATGGGAGTGCTGTGACAGAGCCGAGTCATGGGAGTGTGGTGCCAGAGCAGAGTCATGGGAGTGCGGGGCCAGAGCAGAGTCATGGGAGTGCGGTGCCAGAGCAGAGTCATGGGATTGCCGGGCCAGAGCAGAGTCATGGGATTGCCGGGCCAGAGCAGAGTCATGGGAGTGCGGGGCCAGAGCAGAGTCATGGGATTGCCGGGCCAGAGCAGAGTCATGGGAGTGCGGGGCCAGAGCAGAGTCATGGGAGTACGGGACCAGAGCAGAGTCATGGGAGTGCGGGACCAGAGCAGAGTCATGGGAGTGCGGTGCCAGAGCAGAGTCATGGGAGTGCGGTGCCAGAGCAGAGTCATGGGAGTGCGGTGCCAGAGCAGAGTCATGGGAGTGCGGTGCCAGAGCAGAGTCATGGGAGTGCGGGGCCAGAGCAGAGTCATGGGAGTGCGGTGCCAGAGCAGAGTCATGGGAGTGCGGGGCCAGAGCAGAGTCATGGGAGTGCGGTGCCAGAGCAGACTCATGGGATTGCCGGGCCAGAGCAGAGTCATGGGAGTGCGGTGCCAGAGCAGAGTCATGGGAGTGCGGGACCAGAGCAGAGTCATGGGAGTGCGGTGCCAGAGCAGAGTCATGGGAGTGCGGTGCCAGAGCAGAGTCATGGGAGTGCGGGGCCACAGCAGAGTCATGGGAGTGCGGGGCCACAGCAGAGTCATGGGAGTGCGGGGCCAGAGCAGAGTCATGGGAGTGCCGGGCCAGAGCCGAGTCATGGTAGTACGGTGCCAGAGCAGAGTCATGGGAGTGCGGGGCCAGAGCAGAGTCATGGGAGTGCGGTGCCAGAGCAGAGTCATGGGAGTGCGGGGCCAGAGCAGACTCATGGGAGTGCCGGGCCAGAGCCGAGTCATGGTAGTACGGTGCCAGAGCAGAGTCATGGGAGTGCGGTGCCAGAGCAGAGTCATGGGAGTGCGGTGCCAGAGCAGAGTCATGGGAGTGCGGGACCAGAGCAGAGTCATGGGAGTGCGGTGCCAGAGCAGAGTCACGGGAGTGCGGGGCCAGAGCAGAGTCACGGGAGTGCGGGGCCAGAGCAGAGTCATGGGAGTGCGGGGCCAGAGCAGAGTCATGGGAGTGCGGTGCCAGAGCAGACTCATGGGATTGCCGGGCCAGAGCAGAGTCATGGGAGTGCGGTGCCAGAGCAGAGTCATGGGAGTGCGGTGCCAGAGCAGAGTCATGGGAGTGCGGGACCAGAGCAGAGTCATGGGAGTGCGGTGCCAGAGCAGAGTCATGGGAGTGCGGTGCCAGAGCAGAGTCATGGGAGTGCGGGGCCAGAGCAGAATCATGGGAGTGCGGTGCCAGAGCAGAGTCATGGGAGTGCGGTGCCAGAGCAGAGTCATGGGAGTGCGGTGCCAGAGCAGAGTCATGGGAGTGCGGTGCCAGAGCAGAGTCATGGGAGTGCGGTGCCAGAGCAGAGTCATGGGAGTGCGGTGCCAGAGCAGAGTCATGGGAGTGCGGTGCCAGAGCAGACTCATGGGATTGCCGGGCCAGAGCAGAGTCATGGGAGTGCGGTGCCAGAGCAGAGTCATGGGAGTGCGGTGCCAGAGCAGTCTCATGGGAGTGCGGTGCCAGAGCAGAGTCATGGGAGTGCGGTGCCAGAGCAGAGTCATGGTAGTGCGGTGCCAGAGCAGAGTCATGGTAGTGCGGGACCAGAGCAGAGTCATGGGAGTGCGGTGCCAGAGCAGAGTCATGGGAGTGCGGTGCCAGAGCAGAGTCATGGGAGTGCGGTGCCAGAGCAGAGTCATGGGAGTGCGGTGCCAGAGCCGAGTCATGGTAGTGCCGGGCCAGAGCCGAGTCATGGTAGTGCGGTGCCAGAGCAGACTCATGGGAGTGCCGGGCCAGAGCCGAGTCATGGTAGTACGGTGCCAGAGCAGACTCATGGGATTGCCGGGCCAGAGCAGAGTCATGGGAGTGCGGTGCCAGAGCAGAGTCATGGGAGTGCGGTGCCAGAGCAGAGTCATGGGAGTGCGGTGCCAGAGCAGAGTCATGGGAGTGCGGTGCCAGAGCAGAGTCATGGGAGTGCGGTGCCAGAGAAGAGTCATGGGAGTGCGGTGCCAGAGCAGAGTCATGGTAGTGCCGGGCCAGAGCCGAGTCATGGTAGTGCGGTGCCAGAGCAGACTCATGGGAGTGCCGGGCCAGAGCCGAGTCATGGTAGTACGGTGCCAGAGCAGACTCATGGGATTGCGGTGCCAGAGCAGAGTCATGGGAGTGCGGTGCCAGAGCAGAGTCATGGGAGTGCGGTGCCAGAGCAGAGTCATGGGAGTGCGGGGCCAGAGCGGAGTCATGGGAGTGCGGTGCCAGAGCAGAGTCATGGGAGTGCGGTGCCAGAGCAGAGTCATGGGAGTGCGGTGCCAGAGCAGAGTCATGGGAGTGCGGTGCCAGAGCAGAGTCATGGGAGTGCGGTGCCAGAGCAGAGTCATGGGAGTGCGGTGCCAGAGCAGAGTCATGGGAGTGCGGTGCCGGAGCAGAGTCATGGTAGTGCCGGGCCAGAGCCGAGTCATGGGAGTGCGGTGCCAGAGCAGAGTCATGGGAGTGCGGGGCCACAGCAGAGTCATGGGAGTGCGGTGCCAGAGCAGAGTCATGGGAGTGCCGGGCCAGAGCAGAGTCATGGGAGTGCCGGGCCAGAGCCGAGTCATGGTAGTACGGTGCCAGAGCAGAGTCATGGGAGTGCGGGGCCAGAGCAGAGTCATGGGAGTGCGGGGCCAGAGCAGAGTCATGGGAGTGCGGTGCCAGAGCAGAGTCATGGGAGTGCGGGGCCAGAGCAGAGTCATGGGAGTGCGGGGCCAGAGCAGACTCATGGGAGTGCCGGGCCAGAGCCGAGTCATGGTAGTACGGTGCCAGAGCAGAGTCATGGGAGTGCGGTGCCAGAGCAGAGTCATGGGAGTGCCGGACCAGAGCCGAGTCATGGTAGTACGGTGCCAGAGCAGAGTCATGGGAGTGCGGGGCCAGAGCAGAGTCATGGGAGTGCGGTGCCAGAGCAGAGTCATGGGAGTGCGGGGCCAGAGCAGAGTCATGGGAGTGCGGGCCAGAGCAGACTCATGGGAGTGCCGGGCCAGAGCCGAGTCATGGTAGTACGGTGCCAGAGCAGAGTCATGGGAGTGCGGTGCCAGAGCAGAGTCATGGGAGTGCGGTGCCAGAGCAGAGTCATGGGAGTGCGGGACCAGAGCAGAGTCATGGGAGTGCGGTGCCAGAGCAGAGTCATGGGAGTGCGGGGCCAGAGCAGAGTCATGGGAGTGCGGGGCCAGAGCAGAGTCATGGGAGTGCGGTGCCAGAGCAGACTCATGGGATTGCCGGGCCAGAGCAGAGTCATGGGAGTGCGGTGCCAGAGCAAAGTCATGGGAGTGCGGGACCAGAGCAGAGTCATGGGAGTGCGGTGCCAGAGCAGAGTCATGGGAGTGCGGTGCCAGAGCAGAGTCATGGGAGTGCGGGGCCAGAGCAGAATCATGGGAGTGCGGTGCCAGAGCAGAGTCATGGGAGTGCGGTGCCAGAGCAGAGTCATGGGAGTGCGGGGCCACAGCAGAGTCATGGGAGTGCGGTGCCAGAGCAGAGTCATGGGAGTGCGGTGCCAAAGCAGAGTCATGGGAGTGCGGTGCCAGAGCAGAGTCATGGGAGTGCGGTGCCAGAGCAGACTCATGGGATTGCCGGGCCAGAGCAGAGTCATGGGAGTGCGGTGCCAGAGCAGAGTCATGGGAGTGCGGTGCCAGAGCAGAGTCATGGGAGTGCGGTGCCAGAGCAGAGTCATGGGAGTGCGGTGCCAGAGCAGAGTCATGGGAGTGCGGTGCCAGAGCAGAGTCATGGGAGTGCGGTGCCAGAGCAGAGTCATGGTAGTGCGGGACCAGAGCAGAGTCATGGGAGTGCGGTGCCAGAGCAGAGTCATGGGAGTGCGGTGCCAGAGCAGAGTCATGGGAGTGCGGTGCCAGAGCAGAGTCATGGGAGTGCGGTGCCAGAGCAGAGTCATGGTAGTGCCGGGCCAGAGCCGAGTCATGGTAGTGCGGTGCCAGAGCAGACTCATGGGAGTGCGGTGCCAGAGCAGACTCATGGGATTGCCGGGCCAGAGCAGAGTCATGGGAGTGCGGTGCCAGAGCAGAGTCATGGGAGTGCGGTGCCAGAGCAGAGTCATGGGAGTGCGGGACCAGAGCAGAGTCATGGGAGTGCGGTGCCAGAGCAGAGTCATGGGAGTGCGGTGCCAGAGCAGAGTCATGGGAGTGCGGGCCAGAGCAGAATCATGGGAGTGCGGTGCCAGAGCAGAGTCATGGGAGTGCCGGGCCAGAGCCGAGTCATGGTAGTACGGTGCCAGAGCAGACTCATGGGATTGCCGGGCCAGAGCAGAGTCATGGGAGTGCGGTGCCAGAGCAGAGTCATGGGAGTGCGGTGCCAGAGCAGAGTCATGGGAGTGCGGTGCCAGAGCAGAGTCATGGGAGTGCGGTGCCAGAGCAGAGTCATGGGAGTGCGGTGCCAGAGCAGAGTCATGGGAGTGCGGTGCCAGAGCAGAGTCATGGTAGTGCCGGGCCAGAGCCGAGTCATGGTAGTGCGGTGCCAGAGCAGACTCATGGGAGTGCCGGGCCAGAGCCGAGTCATGGTAGTACGGTGCCAGAGCAGACTCATGGGATTGCCGGGCCAGAGCAGAGTCATGGGAGTGCGGTGCCAGAGCAGAGTCATGGGAGTGCGGTGCCAGAGCAGAGTCATGGGAGTGCGGGGCCAGAGCAGAGTCATGGGAGTGCGGTGCCAGAGCAGAGTCATGGGAGTGCGGGACCAGAGCAGAGTCATGGGAGTGCGGTGCCAGAGCAGAGTCATGGGAGTGCGGTGCCAGAGCAGAGTCATGGGAGTGCGGTGCCAGAGCAGAGTCATGGGAGTGCGGTGCCAGAGCAGAGTCATGGGAGTGCGGTGCCAGAGCAGAGTCATGGGAGTGCGGTGCCAGAGCAGAGTCATGGTAGTGCCGGGCCAGAGCCGAGTCATGGTAGTGCGGTGCCAGAGCAGACTCATGGGAGTGCCGGGCCAGAGCCGAGTCATGGTAGTACGGTGCCAGAGCAGACTCATGGGATTGCCGGGCCAGAGCAGAGTCATGGGAGTGCGGTGCCAGAGCAGAGTCATGGGAGTGCGGTGCCAGAGCAGAGTCATGGGAGTGCGGGGCCAGAGCAGAGTCATGGGAGTGCGGTGCCAGAGCAGAGTCATGGGACTGCGGTTCAAGAGCAGAGTCATGGGAGTGCGGTGCCAGAGCAGAGTCATGGGAGTGCGGTGCCAGAGCAGAGTCATGGGAGTGCGGTGCCAGAGCAGAGTCATGGTAGTGCCGGGCCAGAGCCGAGTCATGGTAGTGCGGTGCCAGAGCAGACTCATGGGAGTGCCGGGCCAGAGCCGAGTCATGGTAGTACGGTGCCAGAGCAGACTCATGGGATTGCCGGGCCAGGGCAGAGTCATGGGAGTGCGGTGCCAGAGCAGAGTCATGGGAGTGCGGTGCCAGAGCAGAGTCATGGGAGTGCGGTGCCAGAGCAGAGTCATGGGAGTGCGGTGCCAGAGCAGAGTCATGGTAGTGCCGGGCCAGAGCCGAGTCATGGTAGTGCGGTGCCAGAGCAGACTCATGGGAGTGCCGGGCCAGAGCCGAGTCATGGTAGTACGGTGCCAGAGCAGACTCATGGGATTGCCGGGCCAGAGCAGAGTCATGGGAGTGCGGTGCCAGAGCAGAGTCATGGGAGTGCGGTGCCAGAGCAGAGTCATGGGAGTGCGGTGCCAGAGCAGAGTCATGGGAGTGCGGTGCCAGAGCAGAGTCATGGGAGTGCGGGGCCAGAGCAGAGTCATGGGAGTGCGGTGCCAGAGCAGAGTCATGGGAGTGCGGTGCCAGAGCAGAGTCATGGTAGTGCCGGGCCAGAGCCGAGTCATGGTAGTGCGGTGCCAGAGCAGACTCATGGGAGTGCCGGGCCAGAGCCGAGTCATGGTAGTACGGTGCCAGAGCAGACTCATGGGATTGCCGGGCCAGAGCAGAGTCATGAGAGTGCGGTGCCAGAGCAGAGTCATGGGAGTGCGGTGCCAGAGCAGAGTCATGGGAGTGCGGTGCCAGAGCAGAGTCATGGGAGTGCGGTGCCAGAGCAGAGTCATGGGAGTGCGGTGCCAGAGCCGAGTCATGGGAGTGCGGTGCCAGAGCCGAGTCATGGGAGTGCGGTGCCAGAGCCGAGTCATGGGAGTGCGGTGCCAGAGCAGAGTCATGGGAGTGTGGGGCCAGAGCAGAGTCATGGGAGTGCGGGCCAGAGCATAGTCATGGGAGTGCGGTGCCAGAGCAGAGTCATGGGAGTGCGGTGCCAGAGCAGAGTCATGGGAGTGCGGTGCCAGAGCAGAGTCATGGGAGTGCGGTGCCAGAGCAGAGTCATGGGAGTGCGGTGCCAGAGCAGAGTCATGGGAGTGCGGTGCCAGAGCAGAGTCATGGGAGTGCGGTGCCAGAGCAGAGTCATGGGAGTGCGGGACCAGAGCAGAGTCATGGGAGTGCGGTGCCAGAGCAGAGTCAAGGGAGTGCGGGACCAGAGCAGAGTCATGGGAGTGCGGTGCCAGAGCAGAGTCATGGGAGTGCGGTGCCAGAGCAGAGTCATGGGAGTGCCGGGCCAGAGCCGAGTCATGGTAGTGCAGTGCCAGAGCCGAGTCATGGGAGTGCCGGGCCAGAGCAGAGTCATGGGAGTGCGGGACCAGAGCAGAGTCATGGGAGTGCGGTGCCAGAGCAGAGTCATGGGGGTGCGGGACCAGAGCAGAGTCATGGGAGTGCTGTGCTAGAGCAGAGTCATGGGAGTGCGGGACCAGAGCAGAGTCATGGGAGTGCGGTGCCAGAGCAGAGTCATGGGAGTGCGGGGCCAGAGCAGAGTCATGGGAGTGCAGTGCCAGAGCAGAGTCATGGGGGTGCCGGGCCAGAGCAGACTCATGGGAGTGCAGTGCCAGAGCAGAGTCATGGGAGTGCGGGACCAGAGCAGAGTCATGGGGGTGCGGGACCAGAGCAGAGTCATGGGAGTGCGGTGCCAGAGCAGAGTCATGGGAGTGCGGTGCCAGAGCAGAGTCATGGTAGTACGGTGCCAGAGCAGACTCATGGGATTGCCGGGCCAGAGCAGAGTCATGGGAGTGCGGTGCCAGAGCAGAGTCATGGGAGTGCTGTGACAGAGCCGAGTCATGGGAGTGTGGTGCCAGAGCAGAGTCATGGGAGTGCGGGGCCAGAGCAGAGTCATGGGAGTGCGGTGCCAGAGCAGAGTCATGGGATTGCCGGGCCAGAGCAGAGTCATGGGATTGCCGGGCCAGAGCAGAGTCATGGGAGTGCGGGGCCAGAGCAGAGTCATGGGATTGCCGGGCCAGAGCAGAGTCATGGGAGTGCGGGGCCAGAGCAGAGTCATGGGAGTACGGGACCAGAGCAGAGTCATGGGAGTGCGGGACCAGAGCAGAGTCATGGGAGTGCGGTGCCAGAGCAGAGTCATGGGAGTGCTGTGACAGAGCCGAGTCATGGGAGTGTGGTGCCAGAGCAGAGTCATGGGAGTGCGGGGCCACAGCAGAGTCATGGGAGTGCGGTGCCAGAGCAGAGTCATGGGAGTGCCGGGCCAGAGCCGAGTCATGGTAGTACGGTGCCAGAGCAGAGTCATGGGAGTGCGGTGCCGGAGCAGAGTCATGGGAGTGCGGTGCCAGAGCAGAGTCATGGGAGTGCGGGGCCACAGCAGAGTCATGGGAGTGCGGGGCCACAGCAGAGTCATGGGAGTGCGGTGCCAGAGCAGAGTCATGGGAGTGCGGGGCCAGAGCAGAGTCATGGGAGTGCGGTGCCAGAGCAGACTCATGGGATTGCCGGGCCAGAGCAGAGTCATGGGAGTGCGGTGCCAGAGCAGAGTCATGGGAGTGCGGTGCCAGAGCAGAGTCATGGGAGTGCGGGACCAGAGCAGAGTCATGGGAGTGCGGTGCCAGAGCAGAGTCATGGGAGTGCGGTGCCAGAGCAGAGTCATGGGAGTGCGGGGCCAGAGCAGACTCATGGGAGTGCCGGGCCAGAGCCGAGTCATGGTAGTACGGTGCCAGAGCAGAGTCATGGGAGTGCGGTGCCAGAGCAGAGTCATGGGAGTGCGGTGCCAGAGCAGAGTCATGGGAGTGCGGGGCCACAGCAGAGTCATGGGAGTGCGGGGCCACAGCAGAGTCATGGGAGTGCGGTGCCAGAGCAGAGTCATGGGAGTGCGGGGCCAGAGCAGAGTCATGGGAGTGCGGTGCCAGAGCAGACTCATGGGATTGCCGGGCCAGAGCAGAGTCATGGGAGTGCGGTGCCAGAGAAGAGTCATGGGAGTGCGGGACCAGAGCAGAGTCATGGGAGTGCGGTGCCAGAGCAGAGTCATGGGAGTCCGGTGCCAGAGCAGAGTCATGGGAGTGCGGTGCCAGAGCAGAGTCATGGGAGTGCGGGGCCAGAGCAGACTCATGGGAGTGCCGGGCCAGAGCCGAGTCATGGTAGTACGGTGCCAGAGCAGAGTCATGGGAGTGCGGTGCCAGAGCAGAGTCATGGGAGTGCGGTGCCAGAGCAGAGTCATGGGAGTGCGGGGCCACAGCAGAGTCATGGGAGTGCGGTGCCAGAGCAGAGTCATGGGAGTGCGGGGCCAGAGCAGAGTCATGGGAGTGCGGTGCCAGAGCAGACTCATGGGATTGCCGGGCCAGAGCAGAGTCATGGGAGTGCGGTGCCAGAGCAGAGTCATGGGAGTGCGGGACCAGAGCAGAGTCATGGGAGTGCGGTGCCAGAGCAGAGTCATGGGAGTGCGGTGCCAGAGCAGAGTCATGGGAGTGCGGGGCCACAGCAGAGACATGGGAGTGCGGTGCCAGAGCAGAGTCATGGGAGTGCGGGGCCAGAGCAGAGTCATGGGAGTGCCGGGCCAGAGCCGAGTCATGGTAGTACGGTGCCAGAGCAGAGTCATGGGAGTGCGGGGCCAGAGCAGAGTCATGGGAGTGCGGTGCCAGAGCAGAGTCATGGGAGTGCGGGGCCAGAGCAGACTCATGGGAGTGCCGGGCCAGAGCCGAGTCATGGTAGTACGGTGCCAGAGCAGAGTCATGGGAGTGCGGTGCCAGAGCAGAGTCATGGGAGTGCGGTGCCAGAGCAGAGTCATGGGAGTGCGGGACCAGAGCAGAGTCATGGGAGTGCGGTGCCAGAGCAGAGTCATGGGAGTGCGGGGCCAGAGCAGAGTCATGGGAGTGCGGGGCCAGAGCAGAGTCATGGGAGTGCGGTGCCAGAGCAGACTCATGGGATTGCCGGGCCAGAGCAGAGTCATGGGAGTGCGGTGCCAGAGCAGAGTCATGGGAGTGCGGTGCCAGAGCAGAGTCATGGGAGTGCGGGACCAGAGCAGAGTCATGGGAGTGCGGTGCCAGAGCAGAGTCATGGGAGTGCGGTGCCAGAGCAGAGTCATGGGAGTGCGGGGCCAGAGCAGAATCATGGGAGTGCGGTGCCAGAGCAGAGTCATGGGAGTGCGGTGCCAGAGCAGAGTCATGGGAGTGCGGGGCCACAGCAGAGTCATGGGAGTGCGGTGCCAGAGCAGAGTCATGGGAGTGCGGTGCCAAAGCAGAGTCATGGGAGTGCGGTGCCAGAGCAGAGTCATGGGAGTGCGGTGCCAGAGCAGACTCATGGGATTGCCGGGCCAGAGCAGAGTCATGGGAGTGCGGTGCCAGAGCAGAGTCATGGGAGTGCGGTGCCAGAGCAGAGTCATGGGAGTGCGGTGCCAGAGCAGAGTCATGGGAGTGCGGTGCCAGAGCAGAGTCATGGGAGTGCGGTGCCAGAGCAGAGTCATGGGAGTGCGGTGCCAGAGCAGAGTCATGGTAGTGCGGGACCAGAGCAGAGTCATGGGAGTGCGGTGCCAGAGCAGAGTCATGGGAGTGCGGTGCCAGAGCAGAGTCATGGGAGTGCGGTGCCAGAGCAGAGTCATGGGAGTGCGGTGCCAGAGCCGAGTCATGGTAGTGCCGGGCCAGAGCCGAGTCATGGTAGTGCGGTGCCAGAGCAGACTCATGGGAGTGCCGGGCCAGAGCCGAGTCATGGTAGTACGGTGCCAGAGCAGACTCATGGGATTGCCGGGCCAGAGCAGAGTCATGGGAGTGCGGTGCCAGAGCAGAGTCATGGGAGTGCGGTGCCAGAGCAGAGTCATGGGAGTGCGGTGCCAGAGCAGAGTCATGGGAGTGCGGTGCCAGAGCAGAGTCATGGGAGTGCGGTGCCAGAGAAGAGTCATGGGAGTGCGGTGCCAGAGCAGAGTCATGGTAGTGCCGGGCCAGAGCCGAGTCATGGTAGTGCGGTGCCAGAGCAGACTCATGGGAGTGCCGGGCCAGAGCCGAGTCATGGTAGTACGGTGCCAGAGCAGACTCATGGGATTGCGGTGCCAGAGCAGAGTCATGGGAGTGCGGTGCCAGAGCAGAGTCATGGGAGTGCGGTGCCAGAGCAGAGTCATGGGAGTGCGGGGCCAGAGCGGAGTCATGGGAGTGCGGTGCCAGAGCAGAGTCATGGGAGTGCGGTGCCAGAGCAGAGTCATGGGTGTGCGGTGCCAGAGCAGAGTCATGGGAGTGCGGTGCCAGAGCAGAGTCATGGGAGTGCGGTGCCGGAGCAGAGTCATGGGAGTGCGGTGCCAGAGCAGAGTCATGGGAGTGCGGTGCCAGAGCAGAGTCATGGTAGTGCCGGGCCAGAGCCGAGTCATGGGAGTGCGGTGCCAGAGCAGAGTCATGGGAGTGCGGGGCCACAGCAGAGTCATAGGAGTGCGGTGCCATTGCAGAGTCATGGGAGTGCCGGGCCAGAGCAGAGTCATGGGAGTGCCGGGCCAGAGCCGAGTCATGGTAGTACGGTGCCAGAGCAGAGTCATGGGAGTGCGGGGCCAGAGCAGAGTCATGGGAGTGCGGTGCCAGAGCAGAGTCATGGGAGTGCGGGGCCAGAGCAGAGTCATGGGAGTGCGGGGCCAGAGCAGACTCATGGGAGTGCCGGGCCAGAGCCGAGTCATGGTAGTACGGTGCCAGAGCAGAGTCATGGGAGTGCGGTGCCAGAGCAGAGTCATGGGAGTGCGGTGCCAGAGCAGAGTCATGGGAGTGCGGGACCAGAGCAGAGTCATGGGAGTGCGGTGCCAGAGCAGAGTCATGGGAGTGCGGTGCCAGAGCAGAGTCATGGGAGTGCGGGGCCAGAGCAGAGTCATGGAAGTGCGGGGCCAGAGCAGAGTCATGGGAGTGCGGTGCCAGAGCAGACTCATGGGATTGCCGGGCCAGAGCAGAGTCATGGGAGTGCGGTGCCAGAGCAGAGTCATGGGAGTGCGGTGCCAGAGCAGAGTCATGGGAGTGCGGGACCAGAGCAGAGTCATGGGAGTGCGGTGCCAGAGCAGAGTCATGGGAGTGCGGTGCCAGAGCAGAGTCATGGGAGTGCGGGGCCAGAGCAGAATCATGGGAGTGCGGTGCCAGAGCAGAGTCATGGGAGTGCGGTGCCAGAGCAGAGTCATGGGAGTGCGGGGCCACAGCAGAGTCATGGGAGTGCGGTGCCAGAGCAGAGTCATGGGAGTGCGGTGCCAAAGCAGAGTCATGGGAGTGCGGTGCCAGAGCAGAGTCATGGGAGTGCGGTGCCAGAGCAGACTCATGGGATTGCCGGGCCAGAGCAGAGTCATGGGAGTGCGGTGCCAGAGCAGAGTCATGGGAGTGCGGTGCCAGAGCAGAGTCATGGGAGTGCGGTGCCAGAGCAGAGTCATGGGAGTGCGGTGCCAGAGCAGAGTCATGGGAGTGCGGTGCCAGAGCAGAGTCATGGGAGTGCGGTGCCAGAGCAGAGTCATGGGAGTGCGGTGCCAGAGCAGAGTCATGGGAGTGCGGTGCCAGAGCAGAGTCATGGTAGTGCGGGACCAGAGCAGAGTCATGGGAGTGCGGTGCCAGAGCAGAGTCATGGGAGTGCGGTACCAGAGCAGAGTCATGGGAGTGCGGTGCCAGAGCAGAGTCATGGGAGTGCGGTGCCAGAGCAGAGTCATGGTAGTGCCGGGCCAGAGCCGAGTCATGGTAGTGCGGTGCCAGAGCAGACTCATGGGAGTGCGGTGCCAGAGCAGACTCATGGGATTGCCGGGCCAGAGCAGAGTCATGGGAGTGCGGTGCCAGAGCAGAGTCATGGGAGTGCGGTGCCAGAGCAGAGTCATGGGAGTGCGGGACCAGAGCAGAGTCATGGGAGTGCGGTGCCAGAGCAGAGTCATGGGAGTGCGGTGCCAGAGCAGAGTCATGGGAGTGCGGGGCCAGAGCAGAATCATGGGAGTGCGGTGCCAGAGCAGAGTCATGGGAGTGCGGGACTAGAGCCGAGTCATGGTAGTACGGTGCCAGAGCAGACTCATGGGATTGCCGGGCCAGAGCAGAGTCATGGGAGTGCGGTGCCAGAGCAGAGTCATGGGAGTGCGGTGCCAGAGCAGAGTCATGGGAGTGCGGTGCCAGAGCAGAGTCATGGGAGTGCGGTGCCAGAGCAGAGTCATGGGAGTGCGGTGCCAGAGCAGAGTCATGGGAGTGCGGTGCCAGAGCAGAGTCATGGGAGTGCGGTGCCAGAGCAGAGTCATGGTAGTGCCGGGCCAGAGCCGAGTCATGGTAGTGCGGTGCCAGAGCAGACTCATGGGAGTGCCGGGCCAGAGCCGAGTCATGGTAGTACGGTGCCAGAGCAGACTCATGGGATTGCCGGGTGTTAGACGGACCGGGAGGGTCGGCCGAGGATAAGGGGAGAGGTCTCCGGGGAGAGCCGTCTCCGACGATCGTACAGACAAGTAACTTCCCCCCCACAGACGGACACCACACAAGGGTAAAGTTCAACGATACTTTATAGGCGATTCTTTAAGTACGATGAATGGTACAAGGAGGTCTGGACTCAGGGGTCCCCTCGGTTCTGATCTCTGGTTTGGGAAAAGGGTAGCGGGACAGTCTTGTTACCAAAAGATGGGAATAGCTCTCAATCCTCGAGCTCGGCGTTCTAGATGATCGGGCCGCGGCGGAGCCAGGCAGGTCCCGAGATGGACGAAGGAAGCGACGGTCCGCGGCGGAGCCAGCAGGTCCCGGTGAAGATGGTAGTTACAAACGGTCCGCGGCCACGCCAGCAGGTCCCGACGACGATGAAGGTTTACGAAGGTTACGAAGGTTGCGGCAGCGCCAGCAGGCAGGACGATGATGCGCAAGGCAGAGCTACGGCAGCGCCAGTAGTCCGTCAAGGATGAGTTCTTCTCTGCGTCTCTCGACTCCAGGATACAACTGCCTTCCTGCTCTGGAGCTGCCCCAGTTATAGGGCTGGTGCCCTTTGATGTCCGGACCCTCGCACTTGGAGGTCGGGAGGTCCGGGATGAGGGAGTCCAGACACCCAGCAGGGGGGTGGAGCCAGCGCCCGGGGAGGCGATGGGCGAGCGGCACCTGGCGGGGGAGAGCCATCGACGCCTCTTTCTCCCATTGACTTGCCAAGTAGCTCGCTCACCTCCTGGATGGATGATGGTGCCGGGATGTCTGAGGCCGGGCTAGGCCCAGGGTTGAGGTCGATCGGGGGCCAGGCGGCCTCGTGGTGGAGTGTCCAAGATGGCGCCCCGGCTGGGCGCGCGGGCCAGTAGTGGGTCGGGCCCACGAGGTCGATATGTTCAGGGGCCGGGGTCCCGGAGGGGACGGAAGACGAGCAGTGGTGGTGTGTGGCACTTGTGTGACCGGGCTCGGGCCTGGTCGGGCCGAGGGGGGAGCGGCCCTTCATGTGGCCTGTCCAACACCGGGCCAGAGCAGAGTCATGGGAGTGCGGTGCCAGAGCAGAGTCATGGGAGTGCGGTGCCAGAGCAGAGTCATGGGAGTGCGGGGCCAGAGCAGAGTCATGGGAGTGCGGTGCCAGAGCAGAGTCATGGGAGTGCGGGACCAGAGCAGAGTCATGGGAGTGCGGTGCCAGAGCAGAGTCATGGGAGTGCGGTGCCAGAGCAGAGTCATGGGAGTGCGGTGCCAGAGCAGAGTCATGGGAGTGCGGTGCCAGAGCAGAGTCATGGGAGTGCGGTGCCAGAGCAGAGTCATGGGAGTGCGGTGCCAGAGCAGAGTCATGGTAGTGCCGGGCCAGAGCCGAGTCATGGTAGTGCGGTGCCAGAGCAGACTCATGGGAGTGCCGGGCCAGAGCCGAGTCATGGTAGTACGGTGCCAGAGCAGACTCATGGGATTGCCGGGCCAGAGCAGAGTCATGGGAGTGCGGTGCCAGAGCAGAGTCATGGGAGTGCGGTGCCAGAGCAGAGTCATGGGAGTGCGGGCCAGAGCAGAGTCATGGGAGTGCGGTGCCAGAGCAGAGTCATGGGACTGCGGTTCAAGAGCAGAGTCATGGGAGTGCGGTGCCAGAGCAGAGTCATGGGAGTGCGGTGCCAGAGCAGAGTCATGGGAGTGCGGTGCCAGAGCAGAGTCATGGTAGTGCCGGGCCAGAGCCGAGTCATGGTAGTGCGGTGCCAGAGCAGACTCATGGGAGTGCCGGGCCAGAGCCGAGTCATGGTAGTACGGTGCCAGAGCAGACTCATGGGATTGCCGGGCCAGGGCAGAGTCATGGGAGTGCGGTGCCAGAGCAGAGTCATGGGAGTGCGGTGCCAGAGCAGAGTCATGGGAGTGCGGTGCCAGAGCAGAGTCATGGGAGTGCGGTGCCAGAGCAGAGTCATGGTAGTGCCGGGCCAGAGCCGAGTCATGGTAGTGCGGTGCCAGAGCAGACTCATGGGAGTGCCGGGCCAGAGCCGAGTCATGGTAGTACGGTGCCAGAGCAGACTCATGGGATTGCCGGGCCAGAGCAGAGTCATGGGAGTGCGGTGCCAGAGCAGAGTCATGGGAGTGCGGTGCCAGAGCAGAGTCATGGGAGTGCGGTGCCAGAGCAGAGTCATGGGAGTGCGGTGCCAGAGCAGAGTCATGGGAGTGCGGGGCCAGAGCAGAGTCATGGGAGTGCGGTGCCAGAGCAGAGTCATGGGAGTGCGGTGCCAGAGCAGAGTCATGGTAGTGCCGGGCCAGAGCCGAGTCATGGGAGTGCGGTGCCAGAGCAGACTCATGGGAGTGCCGGGCCAGAGCCGAGTCATGGTAGTACGGTGCCAGAGCAGACTCATGGGATTGCCGGGCCAGAGCAGAGTCATGGGAGTGCGGTGCCAGAGCAGAGTCATGGGAGTGCGGTGCCAGAGCAGAGTCATGGGAGTGCGGTGCCAGAGCAGAGTCATGGGAGTGCGGTGCCAGAGCAGAGTCATGGGAGTGCGGTGCCAGAGCCGAGTCATGGGAGTGCGGTGCCAGAGCCGAGTCATGGGAGTGCGGTGCCAGAGCAGAGTCATGGGAGTGTGGGGCCAGAGCAGAGTCATGGGAGTGCGGGCCAGAGCAGAGTCATGGGAGTGCGGTGCCAGAGCAGAGTCATGGGAGTGCGGTGCCAGAGCAGAGTCATGGGAGTGCGGTGCCAGAGCAGAGTCATGGGAGTGCGGTGCCAGAGCCGAGTCATGGGAGTGCGGTGCCAGAGCAGAGTCATGGGAGTGCGGGGCCAGAGCAGAGTCATGGGAGTGCGGTGCCAGAGCAGAGTCATGGGAGTGCGGGACCAGTGCAGAGTCATGGGAGTGCGGTGCCAGAGCAGAGTCAAGGGAGTGCGGGACCAGAGCAGAGTCATGGGAGTGCGGTGCCAGAGCAGAGTCATGGGAGTGCGGTGCCAGAGCAGAGTCATGGGAGTGCCGGGCAAGAGCCGAGTCATGGTAGTGCAGTGCCAGAGCCGAGTCATGGGAGTGCCGGGCCAGAGCAGAGTCATGGGAGTGCGGGACTAGAGCAGAGTCATGGGAGTGCGGTGCCAGAGCAGAGTCATGGGGGTGCGGGACCAGAGCAGAGTCATGGGAGTGCTGTGCTAGAGCAGAGTCATGGGAGTGCGGGACCAGAGCAGAGTCATGGGAGTGCGGTGCCAGAGCAGAGTCATGGGAGTGCGGGGCCAGAGCAGAGTCATGGGAGTGCAGTGCCAGAGCAGAGTCATGGGAGTGCGGGACCAGAGCAGAGTCATGGGGGTGCCGGGCCAAAGCAGACTCATGGGAGTGCAGTGCCAGAGCAGAGTCATGGGAGTGCGGGACCAGAGCAGAGTCATGGGGGTGCGGGACCAGAGCAGAGTCATGGTAGTACGGTGCCAGAGCAGACTCATGGGATTGCCGGGCCAGAGCAGAGTCATGGGAGTGCGGTGCCAGAGCAGAGTCATGGGAGTGCTGTGACAGAGCCGAGTCATGGGAGTGTGGTGCCAGAGCAGAGTCATGGGAGTGCGGGGCCAGAGCAGAGTCATGGGAGTGCGGTGCCAGAGCAGAGTCATGGGGGTGCGGGACCAGAGCAGAGTCATGGGAGTGCGGTGCCAGAGCAGAGCCATGGGGGTGCCGGGCCAGAGCCGAGTCATGGGAGTGCGGTGCCAGAGCAGAGTCATGGGAGTGCGGGGTCAGAGCAGAGTCATGGGAGTGCCGGGCCAGAGCAGAGTCATGGGGGTGCGGGACCAGAGCAGAGTCATGGGAGTGCGGTGCCAGAGCAGAGTCATGGGAGTGCGGGGCCAGAGCAGAGTCATGGGAGTGCCGGGCCAGAGCAGAGTCATGGGAGTGCGGGACCAGAGCAGCGTCATGGGAGTGCGGTGCCAGAGCAGAGTCATGGGAGTGCCGGGCCAGAGCCGAGTCATGGGAGTGCGGGACCAGAGCAGAGTCATGGGAGTGCCGGGCCAGAGCAGAGTCATGGGAGTGCGGGGCCAGAGCAGAGTCATGGGAGTGCCGGGCCAGAGCAGAGTCATGGGAGTGCCGGGCCAGAGCAGAGTCATGGGAGTGCGGGACCAGAGCAGAGTCATGGGAGTGCGGTGCCAGAGCAGAGTCATGGGAGTGCGGGGCCAGAGCAGACTCATGGGATTGCCGGGCCAGAGCAGAGTCATGGGAGTGCGGGGCCAGAGCAGAGTCATGGGAGTGGCTGGCAGAGTCATGGGAGTGCGGGGCCAGAGCCGAGTCATGGGATTGCCGGGCCAGAGCAGAGTCATGGGAGTGCGGTGCCAGAGCAGAGTCATGGGAGTGCGAGACCAGAGCAGAGTCATGGGAGTGCGGTGCCAGAGCAGACTCATGGGATTGCCGGGCCAGAACAGAGTCATGGGGGTGCGGGACCAGAGCAGAGTTATGGGAGTGCGGTGCCAGAGCAGAGTCATGGGAGTGCGGTGCCAGAGCAGAGTCATGGGAGTGCGGTGCCAGAGCAGACTCATGGGAGTGCGGAGCCAGAGCAGAGTCATGGGACTGCGGTTCAAGAGCAGAGTCATGGGAGTGCGGGGCCAGAGCAGAGTCATGGGAGTGCGGTGCCAGAGCAGAGTCATGGGAGTGCGGTGCCAGAGCAGAGTCATGGGAGTGCGGTGCCAGAGCAGAGTCATGGGAGTGCGGTGCCAGAGCAGAGTCATGGGACTGCGGTTCAAGAGCAGAGTCATGGGAGTGCGGTGCCAGAGCAGAGTCATGGGAGTGCGGTGCCAGAGCAGAGTCATGGGACTGCGGTTCAAGAGCAGTGTCATGGGAGTGCGGGGCCAGAGCAGAGTCATGGGAGTGCGGGGCCAGAGCAGAGTCATGGCAGTGCGGTGCCAGAGCAGAGTCATGGGAGTGCGGGGCCAGAGCAGAGTCATGGGAGTGCCGGGCCAGAGCAGAGTCATGGGAGTGCGGGACCAGAGCAGAGTCATGGGAGTGCGGTGCCAGAGCAGAGTCATGGGAGTGCGGGGCCAGAGCAGACTCATGGGATTGCCGGGCCAGAGCAGAGTCATGGGAGTGCGGGGCCAGAGCAGAGTCATGGGAGTGGCTGGCAGAGTCATGGGAGTGCGGGGCCAGAGCCGAGTCATGGGATTGCCGGGCCAGAGCAGAGTCATGGGAGTGCGGTGCCAGAGCAGAGTCATGGGAGTGCGGGACCAGAGCAGAGTCATGGGAGTGCGGTGCCAGAGCAGACTCATGGGATTGCCGGGCCAGAACAGAGTCATGGGGGTGCGGGACCAGAGCAGAGTCATGGGAGTGCGGTGCCAGAGCAGAGTCATGGGAGTGCGGTGCCAGAGCAGAGTCATGGGAGTGCGGTGCCAGAGCAGACTCATGGGAGTGCGGTGCCAGAGCAGACTCATGGGAGTGCGGTGCCAGAGCAGAGTCATGGGACTGCGGTTCAAGAGCAGAGTCATGGGAGTGCGGGGCCAGAGCAGAGTCATGGGAGTGCGGTGCCAGAGCAGAGTCATGGGAGTGCGGTGCCAGAGCAGAGTCATGGGAGTGCGGTGCCAGAGCAGAGTCATGGGAGTGCGGTGCCAGAGCAGAGTCATGGGAGTGCGGTGCCAGAGCAGAGTCATGGTAGTGCGCTGCCAGAGCCGAGTCATGGTAGTGCGCTGCCAGAGCAGACTCATGGGAGTGCGGTGCCAGAGCAGACTCATGGGATTGCCGCGCCAGAGCAGAGTCATGGGAGTGCGGTGCCAGAGCAGAGTCATGGGAGTGCGGTGCCAGAGCAGAGTCATGGGAGTGCGGGACCAGAGCAGAGTCATGGGAGTGCGGTGCCAGAGCAGAGTCATGGGAGTGCGGTGCCAGAGCAGAGTCATGGGAGTGCGGGGCCAGAGCAGAATCATGGGAGTGCGGTGCCAGAGCAGAGTCATGGGAGTGCCGGGCCAGAGCCGAGTCATGGTAGTACGGTGCCAGAGCAGACTCATGGGATTGCCGGGCCAGAGCAGAGTCATGGGAGTGCGGTGCCAGAGCAGAGTCATGGGAGTGCGGTGCCAGAGCAGAGTCATGGGAGTGCGGTGCCAGAGCAGTCATGGGAGTGCAGTGCCAGAGCAGAGTCATGGGAGTGCGGTGCCAGAGCAGAGTCATGGGAGTGCGGTGCCAGAGCAGAGTCATGGTAGTGCCGGGCCAGAGCCGAGTCATGGTAGTGCGGTGCCAGAGCAGACTCATGGGAGTGCCGGGCCAGAGCCGAGTCATGGTAGTACGGTGCCAGAGCAGACTCATGGGATTGCCGGGCCAGAGCAGAGTCATGGGAGTGCGGTGCCAGAGCAGAGTCATGGGAGTGCGGTGCCAGAGCAGAGTCATGGGAGTGCGGGGCCAGAGCAGAGTCATGGGAGTGCGGTGCCAGAGCAGAGTCATGGGAGTGCGGGGCCAGAGCAGAGTCATGGGAGTGCGGTGCCAGAGCAGAGTCATGGGAGTGCGGTGCCAGAGCAGAGTCATGGGAGTGCGGTGCCAGAGCAGAGTCATGGGAGTGCGGTGCCAGAGCAGAGTCATGGGAGAACGGTGCCAGAGCAGAGTCATGGGAGTGCGGTGCCAGAGCAGAGTCATGGTAGTGCCGGGCCAGAGCCGAGTCATGGTAGTGCGGTGCCAGAGCAGACTCATGGGAGTGCCGGGCCAGAGCCGAGTCATGGTAGTACGGTGCCAGAGCAGACTCATGGGATTGCCGGGCCAGAGCAGAGTCATGGGAGTGCGGTGCCAGAGCAGAGTCATGGGAGTGCGGTGCCAGAGCAGAGTCATGGGAGTGCGGGGCCAGAGCAGAGTCATGGGAGTGCGGTGCCAGAGCAGAGTCATGGGACTGCGGTTCAAGAGCAGAGTCATGGGAGTGCGGTGCCAGAGCAGAGTCATGGGAGTGCGGTGCCAGAGCAGAGTCATGGGAGTGCGGTGCCAGAGCAGAGTCATGGTAGTGCCGGGCCAGAGCCGAGTCATGGTAGTGCGGTGCCAGAGCAGACTCATGGGAGTGCCGGGCCAGAGCCGAGTCATGGTAGTACGGTGCCAGAGCAGACTCATGGGATTGCCGGGCCAGGGCAGAGTCATGGGAGTGCGGTGCCAGAGCAGAGTCATGGGAGTGCGGTGCCAGAGCAGAGTCATGGGAGTGCGGTGCCAGAGCAGAGTCATGGGAGTGCGGTGCCAGAGCAGAGTCATGGTAGTGCCGGGCCAGAGCCGAGTCATGGTAGTGCGGTGCCAGAGCAGACTCATGGGAGTGCCGGGCCAGAGCCGAGTCATGGTAGTACGGTGCCAGAGCAGACTCATGGGATTGCCGGGCCAGAGCAGAGTCATGGGAGTGCGGTGCCAGAGCAGAGTCATGGGAGTGCGGTGCCAGAGCAGAGTCATGGGAGTGCGGTGCCAGAGCAGAGTCATGGGAGTGCGGTGCCAGAGCAGAGTCATGGGAGTGCGGTGCCAGAGCAGAGTCATGGGAGTGCGGGGCCAGAGCAGAGTCATGGGAGTGCGGTGCCAGAGCAGAGTCATGGGAGTGCGGTGCCAGAGCAGAGTCATGGTAGTGCCGGGCCAGAGCCGAGTCATGGTAGTGCGGTGCCAGAGCAGACTCATGGGAGTGCCGGGCCAGAGCCGAGTCATGGTAGTACGGTGCCAGAGCAGACTCATGGGATTGCCGGGCCAGAGCAGAGTCATGGGAGTGCGGTGCCAGAGCAGAGTCATGGGAGTGCGGTGCCAGAGCAGAGTCATGGGAGTGCGGTGCCAGAGCAGAGTCATGGGAGTGCGGTGCCAGAGCAGAGTCATGGGAGTGCGGTGCCAGAGCAGAGTCATGGGAGTGCGGTGCCAGAGCCGAGTCATGGGAGTGCGGTGCCAGAGCAGAGTCATGGGAGTGCGGTGCCAGAGCAGAGTCATGGGAGTGTGGGGCCAGAGCAGAGTCATGGGAGTGCGGGCCAGAGCAGAGTCATGGGAGTGCAGTGCCAGAGCAGAGTCATGGGAGTGCGGTGCCAGAGCAGAGTCATGGGAGTGCGGTGCCAGAGCAGAGTCATGGGAGTGCGGTGCCAGAGCAGAGTCATGGGAGTGCGGTGCCAGAGCAGAGTCATGGGAGTGCGGGGCCAGAGCAGAGTCATGGGAGTGCGGTGCCAGAGCAGAGTCATGGGAGTGCGGGACCAGAGCAGAGTCATGGGAGTGCGGTGCCAGAGCAGAGTCAAGGGAGTGCGGGACCAGAGCAGAGTCATGGGAGTGCGGTGCCAGAGCAGAGTCATGGGAGTGCGGTGCCAGAGCAGAGTCATAGGAGTGCCGGGCCAGAGCCGAGTCATGGTAGTGCAGTGCCAGAGCCGAGTCATGGGAGTGCCGGGCCAGAGCAGAGTCATGGGAGTGCGGGACCAGAGCAGAGTCATGGGAGTGCGGTGCCAGAGCAGAGTCATGGGGGTGCGGGACCAGAGCAGAGTCATGGGAGTGCTGTGCTAGAGCAGAGTCATGGGAGTGCGGGACCAGAGCAGAGTCATGGGAGTGCGGTGCCAGAGCAGAGTCATGGGAGTGCGGGGCCAGAGCAGAGTCATGGGAGTGCAGTGCCAGAGCAGAGTCATGGGAGTGCGGGACCAGAGCAGAGTCATGGGGGTGCCGGGCCAGAGCAGACTCATGGGAGTGCAGTGCCAGAGCAGAGTCATGGGAGTGCGGGACCAGAGCAGAGTCATGGGGGTGCGGGACCAGAGCAGAGTCATGGGAGTGCGGTGCCAGAGCAGAGTCATGGGAGTGCGGTGCCAGAGCAGAGTCATGGTAGTACGGTGCCAGAGCAGACTCATGGGATTGCCGGGCCAGAGCAGAGTCATGGGAGTGCGGTGCCAGAGCAGAGTCATGGGAGTGCTGTGACAGAGCCGAGTCATGGGAGTGTGGTGCCAGAGCAGAGTCATGGGAGTGCGGGGCCAGAGCAGAGTCATGGGAGTGCGGTGCCAGAGCAGAGTCATGGGGGTGCGGGACCAGAGCAGAGTCATGGGAGTGCGGTGCCAGAGCCGAGCCATGGGAGTGCCGGGCCAGAGCAGAGTCATGGGAGTGCGGTGCCAGAGCAGAGTCATGGGAGTGCGGGGTCAGAGCAGAGTCATGGGAGTGCCGGGCCAGAGCAGAGTCATGGGGGTGCGGGACCAGAGCAGAGTCATGGGAGTGCGATGCCAGAGCAGAGTCATGGGAGTGCGGGGCCAGAGCAGAGTCATGGGAGTGCCGGGCCAGAGCAGAGTCATGGGAGTGCGGGACCAGAGCAGAGTCATGGGAGTGCGGTGCCAGAGCAGAGTCATGGGAGTGCCGGGCCAGAGCCGAGTCATGGGAGTGCGGGACCAGAGCAGAGTCATGGGAGTGCCGGGCCAGAGCAGAGTCATGGGAGTGCGGGGCCAGAGCAGAGTCATGGGAGTGCCGGGCCAGAGCAGAGTCATGGGAGTGCCGGGCCAGAGCAGAGTCATGGGAGTGCGGGACCAGAGCAGAGTCATGGGAGTGCGGTGCCAGAGCAGAGTCATGGGAGTGCGGGGCCAGAGCAGACTCATGGGATTGCCGGGCCAGAGCAGACTCATGGGATTGCCGGGCCAGAGCAGAGTCATGGGAGTGCGGGGCCAGAGCAGAGTCATGGGAGTGGCTGGCAGAGTCATGGGAGTGCAGGGCCAGAGCCGAGTCATGGGATTGCCGGGCCAGAGCAGAGTCATGGGAGTGCGGTGCCAGAGCAGAGTCATGGGAGTGCGAGACCAGAGCAGAGTCATGGGAGTGCGGTGCCAGAGCAGACTCATGGGATTGCCGGGCCAGAACAGAGTCATGGGGGTGCGGGACCAGAGCAGAGTTATGGGAGTGCGGTGCCAGAGCAGAGTCATGGGAGTGCGGTGCCAGAGCAGAGTCATGGGAGTGCGGTGCCAGAGCAGACTCATGGGAGTGCGGTGTCAGAGCAGAGTCATGGGACTGCGGTTCAAGAGCAGAGTCATGGGAGTGCGGGGCCAGAGCAGAGTCATGGGAGTGCGGTGCCAGAGCAGAGTCATGGGAGTGCGGTGCCAGAGCAGAGTCATGGGAGTGCGGTGCCAGAGCAGAGTCATGGGAGTGCGGTGCCAGAGCAGAGTCATGGGACTGCGGTTCAAGAGCAGAGTCATGGGACTGCGGTTCAAGAGCAGAGTCATGGGAGTGCGGTGCCAGAGCAGAGTCATGGGAGTGCGGTGCCAGAGCAGAGTCATGGGAGTGCGGTGCCAGAGCAGAGTCATGGGACTGCGGTTCAAGAGCAGTGTCATGGGAGTGCGGGGCCAGAGCAGAGTCATGGGAGTGCGGGGCCAGAGCAGAGTCATGGGAGTGCGGTGCCAGAGCAGAGTCATGGGAGTGCGGGGCCAGAGCAGAGTCATGGGAGTGCCGGGCCAGAGCAGAGTCATGGGAGTGCGGGACCAGAGCAGAGTCATGGGAGTGCGGTGCCAGAGCAGAGTCATGGGAGTGCGGGGCCAGAGCAGACTCATGGGATTGCCGGGCCAGAGCAGAGTCATGGGAGTGCGGGGCCAGAGCAGAGTCATGGGAGTGGCTGGCAGAGTCATGGGAGTGCGGGGCCAGAGCCGAGTCATGGGATTGCCGGGCCAGAGCAGAGTCATGGGATTGCCGGGCCAGAGCAGAGTCATGGGAGTGCGGTGCCAGAGCAGACTCATGGGATTGCCGGGCCAGAACAGAGTCATGGGGGTGCGGGACCAGAGCAGAGTCATGGGAGTGCGGTGCCAGAGCAGAGTCATGGGAGTGCGGTGCCAGAGCAGAGTCATGGGAGTGCGGTGCCAGAGCAGACTCATGGGAGTGCGGTGCCAGAGCAGAGTCATGGGACTGCGGTTCAAGAGCAGAGTCATGGGAGTGCGGGGCCAGAGCAGAGTCATGGGAGTGCGGTGCCAGAGCAGAGTCATGGGAGTGCGGTGCCAGAGCAGAGTCATGGGAGTGCGGTGCCAGAGCAGAGTCATGGGAGTGCGGTGCCAAAGCAGAGTCATGGGACTGCGGTTCAAGAGCAGAGTCATGGGAGTGCGGTGCCAGAGCAGAGTCATGGCAGTGCGGTGCCAGAGCAGAGTCATGGGAGTGCGGGGCCAGAGCAGAGTCATGGGAGTGCGGGGCCAGAGCAGAGTCATGGGAGTGCGGGGCCAGAGCAGAGTCATGGGAGTGCGGTGCCAGAGCAGAGTCATGGGAGTGCGGTGCCAGAGCAGAGTCATGGGAGTGCGGTGCCAGAGCAGAGTCATGGGAGTGCGGTGCCAGAGCAGAGTCATGGGAGTGCGGTGCCAGAGCAGAGTCATGGGAGTGCGGTGCCAGAGCAGAGTCATGGGAGTGCGGTGCCAGAGCAGAGTCATGGGAGTGCGGTGCCAGAGCAGAGTCATGGTAGTGCCGGGCCAGAGCCGAGTCATGGTAGTGCGGTGCCAGAGCAGACTCATGGGATTGCCGGGCCAGAGCAGAGTCATGGGAGTGCGGTGCCAGAGCAGAGTCATGGGAGTGCTGTGACAGAGCCGAGTCATGGGAGTGTGGTGCCAGAGCAGAGTCATGGGAGTGCGGGGCCACAGCAGAGTCATGGGAGTGCGGTGCCAGAGCAGAGTCATGGGAGTGCGGGACCAGAGCAGAGTCATGGGAGTGCAGTGCCAGAGCAGAGTCATGGGAGTGCGGGACCAGAGCAGAGTCATGGGAGTGCGGTGCCAGAGCAGAGTCATGGGAGTGCGGTGCCAGAGCAGAGTCATGGGAGTGCGGTGCCAGAGCAGAGTCATGGGACTGCGGTTCAAGAGCAGAGTCATGGGAGTGCGGGGCCAGAGCAGACTCATGGGATTGCCGGGCCAGAGCAGAGTCATGGGAGTGCGGGGCCAGAGCAGAGTCATGGGAGTGCGGGGCCAGAGCCGAGTCATGGGATTGCCGGGCCAGAGCAGAGTCATGGGAGTGCGGTGCCAGAGCAGAGTCATGGGAGTGTGGTGCCAGAGCAGACTCATGGGATTGCCGGGCCAGAGCAGAGTCATGGGAGTGCGGTGCCAGAGCAGACTCATGGGATTGCCGGGCCAGAGCAGAGTCATGGGAGTGCGGTGCCAGAGCAGAGTCATGGGAGTGCGGTGCCAGAGCAGAGTCATGGGACTGCGGTTCAAGAGCAGAGTCATGGGAGTGCGGTGCCAGAGCAGAGTCATGGGAGTGCGGTGCCAGAGCAGAGTCATGGGAGTGCGGGGCCAGAGCAGAGTCATGGGAGTGCGGGGCCAGAGCAGAGTCATGGGAGTGCGGTGCCAGAGCAGAGTCATGGGAGTGCGGTGCCAGAGCAGAGTCATGGGAGTGCGGTGCCAGAGCAGAGTCATGGGAGTGCGGGACCAGAGCAGAGTCATGGGAGTGCGGTGCCAGAGCAGAGTCATGGGAGTGCGGTGCCAGAGCAGAGTCATGGGAGTGCGGTGCCAGAGCAGAGTCATGGGAGTGCGGTGCCAGAGCAGAGTCATGGTAGTGCCGGGCCAGAGCCGAGTCATGGTAGTGCGGTGCCAGAGCAGACTCATGGGATTGCCGGGCCAGAGCAGAGTCATGGGAGTGCGGTGCCAGAGCAGAGTCATGGGAGTGCTGTGACAGAGCCGAGTCATGGGAGTGCGGGGCCACAGCAGAGTCATGGGAGTGCGGGGCCACAGCAGAGTCATGGGAGTGCGGTGCCAGAGCAGAGTCATGGGAGTGCGGGACCAGAGCAGAGTCATGGGAGTGCAGTGCCAGAGCAGAGTCATGGGAGTGCGGGACCAGAGCAGAGTCATGGGAGTGCGGTGCCAGAGCAGAGTCATGGGAGTGCGGTGCCAGAGCAGAGTCATGGGAGTGCGGTGCCAGAGCAGAGTCATGGGACTGCGTTTCAAGAGCAGAGTCATGGGAGTGCGGGGCCAGAGCAGACTCATGGGATTGCCGGGCCAGAGCAGAGTCATGGGAGTGCGGGGCCAGAGCAGAGTCATGGGAGTGCGGGCCAGAGCCGAGTCATGGGATTGCCGGGCCAGAGCAGAGTCATGGGAGTGCGGTGCCAGAGCAGAGTCATGGGAGTGTGGTGCCAGAGCAGACTCATGGGATTGCCAGGCCAGAGCAGAGTCATGGGAGTGCGGTGCCAGAGCAGACTCATGGGATTGCCGGGCCAGAGCAGAGTCATGGGAGTGCGGTGCCAGAGCAGAGTCATGGGAGTGCTGTGACAGAGCCGAGTCATGGGAGTGTGGTGCCAGAGCAGAGTCATGGGAGTGCGGGACCAGAGCAGAGTCATGGGAGTGCGGTGCCAGAACAGAGTCATGGGAGTGCGGGACCAGAGCAGAGTCATGGGAGTGCGGTGCCAGAGCAGAGTCATGGGAGTGCGGTGCCAGAGCAGAGTCATGGGAGTGCGGTGCCAGAGCAGAGTCATGGGAGTGCGGGGCCAGAGCAGAGTCATGGGAGTGCGGTGCCAGAGCAGAGTCATGGGAGTGCGGTGCCAGAGCAGAGTCATGGGAGACTGCGGTTCAAGAGCAGAGTCATGGGAGTGCGGTGCCAGAGCAGAGTCATGGGAGTGCGGTGCCAGAGCAGTCATGGGACTGCGGTTCAAGAGCAGAGCCATGGGAGTGCGGTGCCAGAGCAGAGTCATGGGAGTGCGGGACCAGAGCAGAGTCATGGGAGTGCCGGGCCAGAGCCGAGTCATGGGAGTGCGGTGCCAGAGCAGAGTCATGGGAGTGCGGGACCAGAGCAGAGTCATGGGAGTGCCGGGCCAGAGCAGAGTCATGGGAGTGCGGTGCCAGAGCAGAGTCATGGGAGTGCGGTGCCAGAGCAGAGTCATGGGAGTGCGGTGCCAGAGCAGAGTCATGGTAGTGCCGGGCCAGAGCCGAGTCATGGTAGTGCGGTGCCAGAGCAGACTCATGGGAGTGCCGGGCGAGAGCCGAGTCATGGTAGTACGGTGCCAGAGCAGACTCATGGGATTGCCGGGCCAGAGCAGAGTCATGGGAGTGCGGTGCCAGAGCAGAGTCATGGGAGTGCGGTGCCAGAGCAGAGTCATGGGAGTGCGGTGCCAGAGCAGAGTCATGGGAGTGCGGTGCCAGAGCAGAGTCATGGGAGTGCGGTGCCAGAGCAGAGTCATGGTAGTGCCGGGCCAGAGCCGAGTCATGGTAGTGCGGTGCCAGAGCAGACTCATGGGATTGCCGGGCCAGAGCAGAGTCATGGGAGTGCGGTGCCAGAGCAGAGTCATGGGAGTGCTGTGACAGAGCCGAGTCATGGGAGTGCGGGGCCACAGCAGAGTCATGGGAGTGCGGGGCCACAGCAGAGTCATGGGAGTGCGGTGCCAGAGCAGAGTCATGGGAGTGCGGGACCAGAGCAGAGTCATGGGAGTGCAGTGCCAGAGCAGAGTCATGGGAGTGCGGGACCAGAGCAGAGTCATGGGAGTGCGGTGCCAGAGCAGAGTCATGGGAGTGCGGTGCCAGAGCAGAGTCATGGGAGTGCGGTGCCAGAGCAGAGTCATGGGACTGCGGTTCAAGAGCAGACTCATGGGATTGCCGGGCCAGAGCAGACTCATGGGATTGCCGGGCCAGAGCAGAGTCATGGGAGTGCGGGGCCAGAGCAGAGTCATGGGAGTGCGGGCCAGAGCCGAGTCATGGGATTGCCGGGCCAGAGCAGAGTCATGGGAGTGCGGTGCCAGAGCAGAGTCATGGGAGTGTGGTGCCAGAGCAGACTCATGGGATTGCCAGGCCAGAGCAGAGTCATGGGAGTGCGGTGCCAGAGCAGACTCATGGGATTGCCGGGCCAGAGCAGAGTCATGGGAGTGCGGTGCCAGAGCAGAGTCATGGGAGTGCTGTGACAGAGCCGAGTCATGGGACTACGGTGCCAGAGTGTTGGACAGGCCACATGACGGGCCGCCCTCCCCCGGCTCGACCAGGCCCGAGCCCAGTCATGCAAGCACCACACACCTCCATTGCACGTCCTACGTCCCCTCAGGGACCCTTGCCCTCGAGCCTGACAACCTCGTGGGTCCGATCCACTGCCGGCCCATGCGCCCAGCCCGGGCCGCCATCTTGGACACTTCGCCACGAGGCCGCCTGGCCCCCGATCGACCTCAACCCTGGGCCTAGCCCGGCCTCAGACCTTCCGGCACCACCCTCCACCCAGGAGGTGAGCGGGTGTTGGACAGGCCACATGACGGGCCGCTCTCCCCCGGCTCGACCAGGCCCGAGCCCAGTCATACAAGCACCACACCCCACCATTGTACGTCCTACGTCCCCTCAGGGACACCTGCCCTCGAACATGATCACCTCATGGGCCCGATCCACTGCCGACCCATGCGCTCAGCCTGGGCCGCCATCTTGGACACTTCGTCACGAGGCCGCCTGGCCCCCGATCGACCTCAACCCTGGGCCTAGCCCGGCCTCAGACATTCCGGCACCACCCTCCACCCAGGAGGTGAGCGAGCTACTTGGCAGGTCAATGGGAGAAAGAGGTGTCGATGGCTCTCCCCCGGCCAGTGCCGCTCGCCCATCGCCTCCCCGGGCGCTGGCTCCATCCCACCGCTGCCACCAATGAAGGTAACGGTCCGAGACGACGCCCCCGTGGACTGCCTCCTCGGAAATGACCTGGAAAGCTCCCCGTGGGCAGCCGTGGAGCGAAAAGAACACTTGGGGATGTTGGGCGTCCCAGACTGGGCGTGCGTCACCACCCGGTCCATGGCCGCCCGTGCCAACCCTCACCCCGAAGAACCAGAATGGCCGGCGCCACCGCCCCCGGTCGCCCCCGCCGAGACCCCCGACCATGGTATCCCCCTCGAACTTGCCCAACCTTCCGACCTTGCTAATCTTGACCAGTGGGCTCAAGAAGGGGGACCCACACAAGAACAATTTCGTCAGGAGCAGGAGACTTGTCCCTCCCTTGAGGGACTCCGACAACAAGCGCTCGCCCAAAGCGCAGGGGATACCTCCGGAACTCATTGGGTCTACTGGGACAATGACCTATTGTACAGCGAGCAACGAATCGCCGAGCTAGGGGCCAACCGAGTACTAGTGGTGCCCCTCCGCTTTAGAGACTTCCTGCTAAATCTGGCCCACGATGTCCCCCTGGCAGGGCACCTGGGACAAGATAAAACCTACAGCCGCCTAGTGACCCACTTCTTCTGGCCAAAAATGAGAAACGATGTGCACCAGCATTGCCGATCTTGCCCCACGTGCCAAGCCAGTGGGAAGAGCGGCCGCAAATTAAAGGCCCCCCTGCAACCCTTTCCAGTAGTCACGACCCCATTTGAGAGGGTCGGAATAGACATTGTGGGACCCCTAGACCCGCGTACAAGACAAGGCCATCGCTTCATCCTGGTACTAGTGGACCACGCCACCCGCTACCCTGAGGCTATTCCTCTCCGGACCGTGACAGCCCCAGTGGTCGGCCGGGCCCTGATGGGGATCTTCTCCCGTGTGGGGTTCCCCCGAGAAGTCGTCAGTGACAGAGGCACAAACTTTATTTCCAAATATATGAAGTCCCTCTGGCAACAGTGTGGGGTCCCCTACCGCTTCACGACCCCCTATCACCCCCAAGGAAACGGACTTGTTGAGCGGTTCAATCGCACGCTAAAAGGGATGATCGGGGGATTGGAAGAGCCCCTCCGTCGCCAGTGGGATGTGCTGCTGCCGTGCCTCCTCTTCGCCTACCGGGAGGTCCCACAGAAGTCCCTAGGCTTCAGCCCATTCGAGCTGCTCTATGGGCACCCAGTACGGGGGCCATTCAGCCTGATCAAAGAAGGCTGGGAGATGCCTCCGGCCAAGAGTCCGCCCGATGTCTTCCGGTACCTCCTCACCCTCCGCAACCAGTCCCGAAGGTTCAGGGACCTAGCAAAAGCCAACCTAGAGACAAGTCAAGAGGACATGAAGAAATGGTATGACCAGAACGCCTCATCTATTGAATTCGAGCCGGGGCAACAGGTCTGGGTAATGTCCCCCACAGAACCGTGCGCTCTCCAAGACAAATGGACGGGACCCTTCAAGGTAATCGAGCGCAAGGGTCCTGCCACCTATCTGATCGATATGGAGTCCGCCCGGAATCCGCTCCGAGTCCTCCACACCAACAGACTGAAACCCCACTTTGCGCGAACAGAACTCAGTCTCTTGATGGCCACAGACAATGGGGTTGAAGACGACTCCGAACCTCTCCCTGACCTCTTGCGGACCCAGGAGCAAGACGGCTCCGTGGATGGGGTCCGACTCTCGGAGACCCTCACCAGAGAACAACGCCACGAGTGCCAAGCCCTCCTATCACGATTTGCCAGTCTGTTCTCCCTCACCCCAGGTGTCACTTCCTGGTGTGTGCACGATGTGGACACCGGAGACAACCCTCCTATCCGCCACCGGGCCTACCGCGTACCTGATCGGGTACGGGCCTGCATCCAGGCGGAAGTAGCTAAGATGCTCACGCTCGGGGTCATCGAGCCCTCAGACAGTCCATGGGCCAGCCCGGTCGTACTGGTCCCCAAAGCGGCCGCCCCCGGAACCACCCCAGAGCTCCGGTTCTGTGTCGACTACCGGGGCCTGAATGACGTCACCAGAACGGACGCACACCCCATCCCCCGGGCAGATGAACTGGTCGACCGAATGGGCGCTGCCCGCTACCTCAGCATCTTCGACCTGACGGCAGGTTATTGGCAGATCGGCCTCACATCCCGAGCACAAGAACGTTCTGCCTTCTCCACCCCCGATGGCCACTATCATTTTAAGGTCATGCCCTTCGGCATGAAAAATGCCCCAGCGACTTTCCAACGGCTCGTCAACCAGGTCCTGGCGGGGCTCGAAGAGTTCAGCGCCGCCTACCTGGACGACATCGCTGTGTACAGCCACCATTGGACCGAGCACCTCCACCACCTCCAAGCAGTACTACAAGCCCTTCAGCGAGCTGGCCTCACGATCAAGGCCAGCAAATGTCAAATTGGACAAGGGTCGGTGACCTACCTCGGACACCAGGTGGGAAGCGGCCTAGTGGCCCCTCTACAGCTGAAGATTGCCGCCATCCAGAACTGGCAACCCCCTATCACTCAAACTGAGGTGCGAGCCTTCCTGGGCCTCACGGGCTACTACCGAAGGTTCGTGAAAGACTATGGTACCATCGTGGGGCCTCTCACCGAACTCACATCAAAAAATCAGCCCAAGAAAGTGAACTGGACCCCAGAGTGTCAAGCGGCATTCGAACAGTTAAAGGCCGCCATGTGTTCCGCTCCTGTGCTCCAGGCCCCAGACTACAGCCGGGAGTTCATCGTCCAGACGGACGCCTCCGACCAGGGCATTGGGGCAGTCCTGTCCCAAGTGAACACCGAAGGCCTTGATCAACCGGTGGCCTTCATCAGCCGGAGACTCCTACCCCGGGAACAACGCTGGAGCACCATAGAAAGGGAAGCCTTCGCTGTGGTATGGGCCCTCAAGAAGCTCCGGCCCTACCTTTTTGGCACCCACTTTCGGGTACAGACTGACCACCGACCCCTGCAGTGGTTGATGCATATGCGGGGGGAAAACCCAAAACTGCTACGCTGGTCCATCTCCTTGCAAGGTATGGACTTCACGGTTGAACACCGGCCTGGGTCCGACCACGCCAACGCGGATGGCCTGTCCCGGTTTTTCCGCCTCGACGAAGAGAGTCCCCAAGAGGATGGGTAACTCTCCCCGCCTTCAGCTGGGGGGGACGCATGTTGGACAGGCCACATGACGGGCCGCTCTCCCCCGGCTCGACCAGGCCCGAGCCCAGTCATACAAGCACCACACCCCACCATTGTACGTCCTACGTCCCCTCAGGGACACCTGCCCTCGAACATGATCACCTCATGGGCCCGATCCACTGCCGACCCATGCGCTCAGCCTGGGCCGCCATCTTGGACACTTCGTCACGAGGCCGCCTGGCCCCCGATCGACCTCAACCCTGGGCCTAGCCCGGCCTCAGACATTCCGGCACCACCCTCCACCCAGGAGGTGAGCGAGCTACTTGGCAGGTCAATGGGAGAAAGAGGTGTCGATGGCTCTCCCCCGGCCAGTGCCGCTCGCCCATCGCCTCCCCGGGCGCTGGCTCCACCCCCCCGCTGGGTGTCTGGACTCCCTCATCCCGGACCTCCCGACCTCCAAGTGCGAGGGTCCGGACATCAAAGCACGCCAGCCCTATAACTGGGGCAGCTCCAGAGCAGGAAGGCAGTTGTATCTTGGAGTCGAGAGACGTAAAGAGGAACTCACCCTGGACGGACTACTGGCGCTGCCGTAGCTCTGTCCTGTGCACCATCGTCCTGCCTGTTGGCGCTGCCACAGCCGTCGTAACCTTCATCCTTCATCGTCGTCCGGATCTGCTGGCGAGGCCGCGGACCGTTGTAACCGTCATCTGCATCGGGACCTGCTTGGCTTCTCCACGGCCCGTCGACCATCCGTCATCCATCCCGGGACCTGCTTGGCTTCTCCACGGCCCGTCGACCATCCGTCATCCATCCCGGGACCTGCTTGGCTTCTCCACGGCCCGTCGATCATCCTTCGTCCATCTCGGGACCGGCTTGGCTCCTCCACGGCCCGATCAGCAAACACACCGAGCTCGAGGATTGAGAGCTATTTAACTCATTGGCAACTAAGACTGTCCCGCTACCCCTTTTTCCTCAACCAGAGATCAGAACCGAGGGGACCCCTGAGTCCAGACCTCCTTGTATCATATCAACGTAACCTAAGAATTGCCTATAAAGTCTCGTTAACCTTCAATCTTGTGTGGTGTCCGTCTGTGGGGGGGGGAAGTTACTTATCTGTACAGTCGTTGGAGACGGCTCTCCCTGGAGACCTCTCCCCGTAATCTCGGCCGACCCTCCCGGTCCGTCTAACAGCGGGCTACTTGGCAAGTCAATGGGAGAAAGAGGTGCCGATGGCTCTCCCCCGCCAAGTGCCGCTCGCCCATCGCCTCCCCGGACGCTGGCTCCACCCCCCTGCTGGGTGTCTGGACTCCCTCATCCCGGACCTCCCGACCTCCAAGTGCGAGGGTCCGGACATCAAAGCACGCCAGTCCTATAACTGGGGCAGCTCCAGAGCAGGAAGGTAGTTGTATCTTGGAGTCGAGAGACGTAAAGAGGAACTCATCCTGGACGGACTACTGGCGCTGCCATAGCTCTGTCCTGTGCACCATCGTCCTGCCTGTTGGCGCTGCCACAGTCGTCGTAACCTTCATCCTTCATCGTCGTCCGGATCTGCTGGCGTGGCCGCGGACCGTTGTAACCGTCATCTTTCACCGGGACCTGCAGGCTCCGCCGCGGACCGTCGCCCTTCATCTACCTCGGGACCTGCTTGGCTCCTCCACGGCCCGACCATCTAAGAACGCCGAGCTCGAGGATTGTGAGCTATTTTGACCTCATTGGTAATTAAGACTGTCCCGCTACCCTTTTCCTCAAAGAGATCAGAACCGAGGGGACCCCTGAGTCCAGACCTCCTTGTATCATCCTATCGTAACCTAAGAACTGCATATAAAGTCTCGTTAACCTTCAACCTTGTGTGGTGTCCGTCTGTGGGGGGGAAGTTACTTATCTGTACAGTCGTTGGAGACGGCTCTCCCTGGAGACCTCTCCCCGTAATCTCGGCCGACCCTCCCGGTCCGTCTAACATTGGTGGCCAGCGGCGCGATCCGAATCACCGCATAACGTACAGAGAGTAGCTCACCCCACAACGAACAACGATGTCGACTAAAGAGAGCGGAGCAACTGAGAAGTTCCAAATGGAAAAGCTAGAGGAATACAGCCATCGTGAACTAAAGCAGTTCTGCATCGAACTAGGTATCGCTACCACCGGACTAAGCACCAAAGATGATTTCAAGCATGCCCTAGAATCTTGGGCAGAGACCGGGGATGTCGAAGCCCCTGAGCAAAGCACCGCGAAAAATACCAACACGGCCCCTGAGGGGCAAAGAACCAGTCTCTCGCAAGACGAGATCCAAGAAAGAGAAAAAGCCCGACTACACGAACTCGAAATGGCCCGACTCAAGATGGACATAGAACTCAAATTGGCCGAGCAAAAAATAAACTTAGAGCACCTTCGCCTCCGAGAAGAAAGAGAGGAGAAACAGAGGCAAAGGGAGCTCGAGGAAAAAAGACTAACGTACGAACACGAACGGAACCTAGCCGAAATCAACCTGCGCAAACAAAATAAAGAGTTAGGGGTGCCCGACAGACCGTCCACCCCAGGGACCACGGAGGAAAAAGTGCACATCCCCAAGGATGTGGTCCGAGAATATTTTCGAGAAGACGATATCCAGCAATGGTTTAAGGCCTATGAAATCGCGATGACCGCGCACCGGATCGATAGAGCCGACTGGGGAGCCGGCTTATGGGGCAAATTCCTCAATGAGGGCCGCGATACTCTGTTACAGCTCCCAGACCACCAGATGACCTCCTACGACCATATGAAGGCGGCCCTCCTCACCCGCTATGGCCTCACGCCCGAGATGTACCGCCAGAGGTTCCGAGACTGCACACGCATTCCAGGTACAACTTGGGTGGACTATGTAACGTACTTTAGCCGAGCCTTCGAAGGCTGGATCAGAGGGAACAACGTCTCGACCTACGAGCAGCTATTCAATCTGATGGTATGGGAGCATCTGTCCAACAATTGCTTCATTGAACTGCGCCAACACCTCCTCGACAGCAAGTTAACCGATCCCCGGCAGCTCGCAGCCGAAGCTGACCGGTGGGAGATCACCAGAGTGGGCCGGAATGGGTCCTACGAGCAGAACAGGAACAACAATGGTCACCACCGACCCAGAGGAGGAGGAGGGGGCCAAGGACGAGGAAGAGACAACACCCCGGCCGCCCCCACTACCAGCACCACCCCCCCGGCCAACCGGGGCAGCACCCCGGCGCGACCGGGGTACAGAGCCAATGTTACATGTCACCGATGCCAACGAGTCGGCCACTATGCAAACGACCCAAGCTGCCCGCAGTATCAGAGTCCAAAACCCCGCCATGTGGCCGCCGCGGCACTAGGGGAGGAACAGATCTCCGAGGAACAAGAAACAGACGAGCAAGAGTATCAAGAGTGGGAGCCAGCCGCCATGACTCTCGCGTGCTTAGGGGGAAGAGACATGGTCCCGCGGGTCCCCCTACCCGCTAACACCCAGAAGTACAGCCAATGGGTGAGCATCAATGGACAACGGGCCGAAGCCCTTCGAGACACCGGGGCCAGTGTGACAGCCGTCCGCTGCCATCTGGTGACCCCAGAACAATATCTACCGAACATTCTCTGCCCTGTGCGATCAGCCGACAACTCGGAGAGTCTGTGTCGGATGGCCTGCGTCCCCTTTGAGTGGGGTGGGGTCTCCGGCATGTTGAAGGTAACGGTCCGAGACGACGCCCCCGTGGACTGCCTTCTCGGAAATGATCTGGAAAGCTCCCCGTGGGCAGCCGTGGAGCGAAAAGAACACTTGGGGATGTTGGGCGTCCCAGACTGGGCGTGTGTCACCACCCGGTCCATGGCCGCCCGTGCCAACCATCACCCGGAAGAACCAGAATGGCCGGCGCCACCGCCTCCGGTCGCCCCCGCCGAGACCCCCGACCATGGCACCCCCCTCGAACTTGCTCAACCTTCCGACCTCGCTAATCTCGACCAATGGGCTCAAGAAGGGGGACCCACACAAGAACAATTTCGTCAGGAACAGAAGACCTGCCCCTCCCTTGAGGGACTCCGACAACAAGCGCTCGCCCAAAGCGCAGGGGACACCTCCGGAACTCATTGGGTCTACTGGGACAATGATCTATTATACAGCGAACAACGAATCGCCGAGCTGGGGGCCAACCGAGTACTAGTGGTGCCCCTCCGCTTTAGAGACTTCCTGCTAAATCTGGCCCACGATGTCCCCCTGGCAGGGCACCTGGGACAAGATAAAACCTACAGCCGCCTAGTGACCCACTTCTTCTGGCCCAAAATGAGAAACGATGTGCACCAGCATTGCCGATCTTGCCCCACGTGCCAAGCCAGTGGGAAGAGCGGCCGCAAATTAAAGGCCCCCCTGCAACCCTTTCCAGTAGTCACGACCCCATTTGAGAGGGTCGGGATCGACATTGTGGGACCCCTGGACCCGCGTACAAGACAAGGCCATCGCTTCATCCTGGTACTAGTGGACCACGCCACCCGCTACCCTGAGGCTATTCCTCTCCGGACCGTGACAGCCCCAGTGGTCGGCCGGGCCCTGATGGGGATCTTCTCCCGGGTGGGGTTCCCCCGAGAAGTCGTCAGTGACAGAGGCACGAACTTTATTTCTAAATATATGAAGTCACTCTGGCAACAGTGTGGGGTCACCTACCGCTTCACGACCCCCTATCACCCCCAAGGAAACGGACTTGTTGAGCGGTTCAATCGCACGCTAAAAGGGATGATCGGGGGATTGGAAGAGCCCCTCCGTCGCCAGTGGGATGTGCTGCTGCCGTGCCTCCTCTTCGCCTACCGAGAGGTCCCACAGAAATCCTTAGGCTTCAGCCCCTTCGAACTGCTCTATGGGCACCCAGTGCGGGGGCCGCTCAGCCTGATCAAAGAAGGCTGGGAGATGCCTCCGGCAAAGAACCCTCCAGATGTCTTCCGGTACCTCCTCACCCTCCGCAACCAGTCCCGGCGGTTCAGAGACCTAGCAAAAGCCAACCTAGAGGCCAGTCAAGAGGACATGAAAAAATGGTATGACCAGAACGCCTCATCCATCGAATTCGAACCGGGACAACAGGTCTGGGTAATGTCCCCCACAGAGCCGTGCGCTCTCCAAGACAAATGGACGGGACCCTTCAAGGTAATCGAGCGCAAAGGTCCTGCCACCTATCTGATCGATATGGAGTCCTCCCGGAATCCACTCCGAGTCCTCCACACCAACAGACTGAAGCCCCACTTTGCACGAACAGAACTCAGCCTACTGATGGCCACAGACAATGGGGTTGAGGACGACTCCGAGCCTCTCCCTGACCTCTTGCGGACCCAGGAGCAAGACGGCTCCATAGATGGGGTCCGACTCTCGGAGACCCTCACCAGAGAACAACGCCAAGAGTGCCAAGCCCTCCTATCACGGTTCGCCAGTCTGTTCTCCCTCACCCCAGGTGTCACTTCCTGGTGTGTGCACGATGTGGACACCGGAGACAGCCCTCCTATCCGCCACCGGGCCTACCGCGTACCTGATCGGGTACGGGCCTGCATCCAGGCGGAAGTAGCTAAGATGCTCACGCTCGGGGTCATCGAGCCCTCAGACAGTCCATGGGCCAGCCCGGTCGTGCTGGTCCCCAAAGCAGCCGCCCCCGGAACCACACCTGAACTCCGGTTCTGTGTCGACTACCGGGGCCTGAATGAAGTCACCAGAACGGACGCACACCCCATCCCCCGGGCAGATGAACTGGTCGACCGAATGGGCGCTGCCCGCTACCTCAGCATCTTCGACCTGACGGCAGGTTATTGGCAGATCGGCCTCACACCCCGAGCCCAAGAACGTTCTGCCTTCTCCACCCCCGATGGCCACTATCATTTTACGGTCATGCCCTTCGGCATGAAGAATGCCCCAGCGACTTTCCAACGGCTCGTCAATCAGGTCCTGGCGGGGCTCGAAGAGTTCAGCGCAGCCTACCTGGACGACATCGCTGTGTACAGCCACCAGTGGACCGAACACCTCCACCACCTCCAGGCAGTGTTGCAAGCCCTCCAGCGAGCTGGCCTTACGATCAAGGCTAGCAAATGCCAAATTGGACAAGGGTCAGTGACCTACCTCGGACACCAGGTGGGAAGCGGCCTAGTGGCCCCTCTACAGCTGAAAATTGCCGCCATCCAGAACTGGCAACCCCCTATCACTCAAACTGAGGTGCGAGCCTTCCTGGGCCTCACGGGCTACTACCGAAGGTTCGTGAAAGACTATGGTACCATCGTGGGGCCCCTCACCGAACTCACGTCAAAAAATCAGCCCAAGAAGGTGAACTGGACCCCAGAGTGTCAAGCGGCATTCGAACAATTAAAGGCCGCCATGTGTTCCGCTCCTGTGCTCCAGGCCCCAGACTACAGCCGGGAGTTCGTCGTCCAGACGGACGCCTCCGACCAGGGCATTGGGGCGGTCCTGTCCCAAGTGAACACCGAAGGCCTTGATCAACCGGTGGCCTTCATCAGCCGGAGACTCCTACCACGGGAACAACGCTGGAGCACCATAGAGAGGGAAGCCTTCGCTGTGGTATGGGCCCTCAAGAAGCTCCGGCCCTACCTTTTTGGCACCCACTTTCGGGTGCAGACTGACCACCGACCTCTGCAGTGGTTAATGCACATGCGGGGGGAGAACCCAAAATTGCTACGCTGGTCCATCTCCTTGCAAGGGATGGACTTCACAGTCGAACACCGGCCTGGGTCCGACCACGCCAACGCGGATGGCCTGTCCCGGTTTTTCCGCCTCGACGAAGAGAGTCCCCAAGAGGATGGGTAACTCTCCCCGCCTTCAGCTGGGGGGGACGCATGTTGGACAGGCCACATGACGGGCCGCCCTCCCCCGGCTCGACCAGGCCCGAGCCCAGTCATGCAAGCACCACACACCTCCATTGCACGTCCTACGTCCCCTCAGGGACCCTTGCCCTCGAGCCTGACAACCTCGTGGGTCCGATCCACTGCCGGCCCATGCGCCCAGCCCGGGCCGCCATCTTGGACACTTCGCCACGAGGCCGCCTGGCCCCCGATCGACCTCAACCCTGGGCCTAGCCCGGCCTCAGACCTTCCGGCACCACCCTCCACCCAGGAGGTGAGCGGGCTACTTGGCAAGTCAATGGGAGAAAGAGGTGCCGATGGCTCTCCCCCGCCAAGTGCCGCTCGCCCATCGCCTCCCCGGACGCTGGCTCCACCCCCCTGCTGGGTGTCTGGACTCCCTCATCCCGGACCTCCCGACCTCCAAGTGCGAGGGTCCGGACATCAAAGCACGCCAGTCCTATAACTGGGGCAGCTCCAGAGCAGGAAGGTAGTTGTATCTTGGAGTCGAGAGACGTAAAGAGGAACTCATCCTGGACGGACTACTGGCGCTGCCATAGCTCTGTCCTGTGCACCATCGTCCTGCCTGTTGGCGCTGCCACAGTCGTCGTAACCTTCATCCTTCATCGTCGTCCGGATCTGCTGGCGTGGCCGCGGACCGTTGTAACCGTCATCTTTCACCGGGACCTGCAGGCTCCGCCGCGGACCGTCGCCCTTCATCTACCTCGGGACCTGCTTGGCTCCTCCACGGCCCGACCATCTAAGAACGCCGAGCTCGAGGATTGTGAGCTATTTTGACCTCATTGGTAATTAAGACTGTCCCGCTACCCTTTTCCTCAAAGAGATCAGAACCGAGGGGACCCCTGAGTCCAGACCTCCTTGTATCATCCTATCGTAACCTAAGAACTGCATATAAAGTCTCGTTAACCTTCAACCTTGTTAGACGGACCGGGAGGGTCGGCCGAGATTACGGGGAGAGGTCTCCAGGGAGAGCCGTCTCCAACGACTGTACAGATAAGTAACTTCCCCCCCACAGACGGACACCACACAAGATTGAAGGTTAACGAGACTTTATATGCACTTCTTAGGTTACGTTGATATAATACAAGGAGGTCTGGACTCAGGGGTCCCCTCGGTTCTGATCTCTGGTTGAGGAAAAGGGTAGCGGGACAGTCTTAGTTACCAATGAGTTCAATAGCTCTCAATCCTCGAGCTCGGCGTGGTTGCTGATCGGGCCGTGGAGGAGCCAAGCAGGTCCCGAGATGGATGAAGGATGGTCGACGGGCCGTGGAGAAGCCAAGCAGGTCCCGAGATGGATGAAGGATGGTCGACGGGCCGTGGAGAAGCCAAGCAGGTCCCGATGCAGATGACAGTTACAACGGTCCGCGGCCTCGCCAGCAGATCCGGACGACGGTGAAGGATGAAGGTTACGACGGCTGTGGCAGCGCCACCAGGCAGGATGATGGTGCACAGGACAGAGCTACGGCAGCGCCAGTAGTCCGTCCAGGATGAGTTCTTCTTTCGTCTCTCGACTCCAAGATACAACTGCCTTCCTGTTCTGGAGCTGCCCCAGTTATAGGGCTGGCGTGCTTTGATGTCCGGACCCTCGCACTTGGAGGTCGGGAGGTCCGGGATGAGGGAGTCCAGACACCCAGCAGGGGGGTGGAGCCAGCGCCCGGGGAGGCGATGGGCGAGCGGCACTGGCCGGGGGAGAACCATCGACACCTCTTTCTCCCATTGACTGGCCAAGTAGCTCGCTCACCTCCTGGGTGGAGGGTGGTGCCGGAATGTCTGAGGCCGGGCTAGGCCCAGGGTTGAGGTCGATCGGGGGCCAGGCGGCCTCGTGGCGAAGTGTCCAAGATGGCGGCCCGGGCTGGGCGCGTGGGTCGGCCGTGGATCGGACCCACGAGGTTATCATGCTCGGGGGCAGGTGTCCCTGAGGGGACGTAGGACGTGCAATGGTGGGGTGTGGTGCTTGTATGACTGGCTCGGGCTTGGTCGAGCCGGGGGAGAGCGGCCCGTCACGTGGCCTGTCCAACATGCGTCCCCCCCAGCTGAAGGCGGGGAGAGTTACCCATCCTCTTGGGGACTCTCTTCGTCGAGGCGGAAAAACCGGGACAGGCCATCCGCGTTGGCGTGGTCAGACCCAGGCCGGTGTTCAACGGTAAAGTCCATACCTTGCAAGGAGATGGACCAGCGTAGCAGTTTTGGGTTTTCCCCCCGCATATGCATCAACCACTGCAGGGGTCGGTGGTCAGTCTGCACCCGGAAGTGGGTGCCAAAAAGGTAGGGTCGGAGCTTCTTGAGGGCCCATACCACAGCGAAGGCTTCCCTCTCTATGGTGCTCCAGCGTTGCTCCCGTGGTAGGAGTCTCCGGCTGATGAAGGCCACCGGTTGATCAAGGCCTTCGGTGTTCACCTGGGACAGGACCGCCCCAATGCCCTGGTCGGAGGCGTCCGTCTGGACGACGAACTCCCGGCTGTAGTCTGGGGCCTGGAGTACAGGAGCGGAACACATGGCGGCCTTTAGCTGTTCGAAGGCCGCTTGACACTCTGGGGTCCAGTTCACCTTCTTGGGCTGATTTTTCGACGTGAGTTCGGTGAGAGGCCCCACGATGGTACCATAGTCTTTCACGAACCTTCGGTAGTAGCCCGTGAGGCCCAGGAAGGCTCGCACCTCAGTTTGAGTGTTAGGGGGTTGCCAGTTCTGGATGGCGGCAATTTTCAGTTGAAGAGGGGCCACTAGACCGCTTCCCACTTGGTGTCCGAGGTAGGTCACTGACCCTTGTCCAATTTGACATTTGCTGGCCTTGATCGTGAGGCCAGCTCGCTGAAGGGCTTGCAACACTGCCTGGAGGTGGTGGAGGTGCTCGGTCCAGTGGTGGCTGTACACAGCGATGTCGTCCAGGTAGGCGGCGCTGAACTCTTCGAGCCCCGCCAGGACCTGATTGACGAGCCGTTGGAAAGTCGCTGGGGCATTTTTCATGCCGAAGGGCATGACCGTGAAGTGATAGTGGCCATCGGGGGTGGAGAAGGCAGAACGTTCTTGTGCTCGGGGTGTGAGGCCGATCTGCCAATAGCCTGCCGTTAGATCGAAGATGCTGAGGTAACGGGCAGCGCCCATTCGGTCGACCAGTTCATCTGCCCGGGGGATGGGGTGTGCGTCCGTTCTGGTGACTTCATTCAGGCCCCGGTAGTCGACACAGAACCGGAGTTCGGGTGTGGTTCCGGGGGCGGCTGCTTTGGGGACCAGTACGACCGGGCTGGCCCATGGACTGTCGGAGGGCTCGATGACCCCGAGCGTGAGCATCTTAGTTACTTCCGCCTGGATGCAGGCCCGTACCCGATCAGGTACGCGGTAGGCCCGGTGGCGGATAGGAGGGCTGTCTCCGGTGTCCACATCGTGCACACACCAGGAAGTGACACCTGGGGTGAGGGAGAACAGGCTGGCAAATCGTGATAGGAGGGCTTGGCACTCTTGGCGTTGTTCCTGGGTGAGGGTCTCCGAGAGTCGGACCCCATCCACGGAGCCGTCTTGCTCCTGGGTCCGCAAGAGGTCAGGGAGAGGCTCGGAGTCGTCCTCAACCCCGTTGTCTGTGGCCATCAAGAGGCTGAGTTCTGTTCGTGCAAAGTGGGGTTTCAGTCTGTTGGTGTGGAGGACTCGGAGCGGATTCCGGGCGGACTCCATATCGATCAGATAGGTGGCGGGTCCCTTGCGCTCGATTACCTTGAAGGGTCCCGTCCATTTGTCTTGGAGAGCGCACGGTTCTGTGGGGGACATTACCCAGACCTGTTGCCCCGGCTCGAATTCAATAGATGAGGCGTTCTGGTCATACCATCTCTTCATGTCCTCTTGACTGGCCTCTAGGTTGGCTTTCGCTAGGTCTCTGAACCGCTGGGACTGGTTGCGGAGGGTGAGGAGGTACCGGAAGACATCTGGAGGACTCTTGGCCGGAGGCAACTCCCAGCCTTCTTTGATCAGGCTGAGTGGCCCCCGTACTGGGTGCCCATAGAGCAGCTCGAATGGGCTGAAGCCTAGGGACTTCTGTGGGACCTCCCGGTAGGCGAAGAGGAGGCACGGCAGCAGCACGTCCCACTGGCGACGGAGGGGTTCTTCCAATCCCCCGATCATCCCTTTTAGTGTGCGATTGAACCGTTCAACAAGTCCGTTTCCTTGGGGGTGATAGGGGGTCGTGAAGCGGTAGGTGACCCCACACTGTTGCCAGAGGGACTTCATGTATTTGGAAATAAAGTTCGTGCCTCTGTCACTGACGACTTCTCGGGGGAACCCCACACGGGAGAAGATCCCCATCAGGGCCCTGCCGACCACTGGGGCTGTGACGGTCCGGAGAGGAATAGCCTCAGGGTAGCGGGTGGCGTGGTCCACTAGTACTAGGATGAAGCGATGGCCTTGTCTTGTACGTGGGTCTAGGGGTCCCACAATGTCTATTCCGACCCTCTCAAATGGGGTTGTGACTACGGGAAAGGGTTGCAGGGGGGCCTTTAATTTGCGGCCGCTCTTCCCACTGGCTTGGCACGTGGGGCAAGATCGGCAATGCTGGTGCACATCGTTTCTCATTTTTGGCCAGAAGAAGTGGGTCACTAGGCGGCTGTAGGTTTTATCTTGTCCCAGGTGCCCTGCCAGGGGGACATCGTGGGCCAGATTTAGCAGGAAGTCTCTAAAGCGGAGTGGCACCACTAGTACTCGGTTGGCCCCCAGCTCGGCGATTCGTTGCTCGCTGTACAGTAGGTCATTGTCCCAGTAGACCCAATGAGCTCCGGAGGTATCCCCTGCGCTTTGGGCGAGCGCTTGTTGTCGGAGTCCCTCAAGGGAGGGACAGGTCTTCTGCTCCTGACGAAATTGTTCTTGTGTGGGCCCCCCTTCTTGAGCCCACTGGTCGAGATTAGCAAGGTCGGAAGGTTGAGCAGGTTCGAGGGGGATGCACTGGTCGGGGGTCTCGGCGGGGGCGACCGGAGGCGGAGGCGCCGGCCATTCTGGTTCTTCCGGGTGATGGTTGGCACGGGCGGCCATAGACCGGGTGGTGACGCACGCCCAGTCTGGGACGCCCAACATCCCCAAGTGTTCTTTTCGCTCCACGGCTGCCCACGGGGAGCTTTCCAGGTCATTTCCGAGGAGGCAGTCCACGGGGGCGTCGTCTCGGACCGTTACTTTCAACATGCCGGAGACCCCTCCCCATTCAAAGGGGACGCAGGCCATCCGACACAGACTCTCCGAGTTGTCGGCTGATCGTACAGGGCAGAGAATGTTCGGTAGATATTGCTCTGGGGTCACCAGATGACAGCGGACGGCTGTCACACTGGCCCCGGTGTCTCGAAGGGCTTCGGCCCGTTGTCCATTGATGCTCACCCATTGGCCGTACTTCTGGGTGTTAGCGGGTAGGGGGACCCGCGGGACCATGTCTCTTCCCCCTAAGCACGCGAGAGTCATGGCGGCTGGCTCCCACCCTTGATACTCTTGCTCGTCTGTTTCTTGTTCCTCGGAGATCTGTTCTTCCCCTAGTGCCGCGGCGGTCACCTGGCGGGGTCTTGGGCTCTGATACTGCGGGCAGCTTGGGTCATTTGCATAGTGGCCGACTCGTTGGCATCGGTGACATGTAACATTGGCTCTGTATCCCGGTCGCGCCGGGGTGCTGCCCCGGTTGGCCGGGGGGGTGGTGCTGGTAGCGGGGGCGGCCGGAGTATTGTCTCTTCCTCGCCCTTGGCCCCCTCCTCCTCCTCTGGATCGGTGGTGACCATTGTTGTTCCTGTTCTGCTCGTAGGACCCATTCCGGCCCACTCGGGTGATCTCCCACCGGTCAGCTTCGGCTGCGAGCTGCCGGGGATCGGTTAACTTGCTGTCGAGGAGGTGTTGGCGTAGTTCAATGAAGCAGTTGTTGGACAGATGCTCCCATACCATCAGATTGAACAACTGCTCGTAGGTCGTGACGTTGTTCCCTCTGATCCAGCCTTCGAAGGCTCGGCTAAAGTACGTTACATAGTCCACCCAAGTTGTACCTGGAATGCGTGTGCAGTCTCGGAACCTCTGACGGTACATCTCGGGCGTGAGGCCATAGCGAGTGAGGAGGGCCGCTTTCATATGGTCGTAGGAGGTCATCTGGTGGTCTGGGAGCTGTAACAGAGTATCGCGGCCCTCATTGAGGAATTTGCCCCATAGGCCGGCTCCCCAGTCGGCTCTATCGATCCGGTGCGCAGTCATCGCGATTTCATATGCTTTAAACCATTGCTGGATGTCGTCTTCTCGAAAATATTCTCGGACCACATCCTTGGGGATGTGCACTTTTTTGTCCGTGGTCCCGGGGGTGGACGGTCTGTCGGGCACCCCTAATTCTTTATTCTGTTTGCGCAGGTTGATCTCGGCTAGGTTCCGCTCGTGCTCGTACGTTAGTCTTTTTTCCTCGAGCTCCCTTTGCCTCTGTTTCTCCTCTCTTTCTTCTCGGAGGCGAAGGTGCTCTAAGTTTATTTTTTGCTCGGCCAATTTGAGTTCTATGTCCATCTTGAGTCGGGCCATTTCAAGTTCGTGTAGTCGGGCTTTTTCTCTTTCTTGGATCTCGTCTTGCGAGAGACCCGTTCTTTGCTCTTCAGGGGCCGTGTTGGTCTTTTTCGCGGTGCTTTGCTCCGGGGCTTCGACATCCCCGGTCTCTGCCCAAGATTCTAGGGCATGCTTAAAATCGTCCTTGGTACTTAGTCCGGTGGTAGCGATACCTAGTTCGATGCAGAACTGCTTTAGTTCACGATGGCTGTATTCCTCTAGCTTTTCCATTTGGAACTTCTCAGTTGATCCGCTCTCTTTAGTCGACATTGTTGTTCGTTGTGGGGTGAGCTACTCTCTGTACGTTATGCGGTGATTCGGATCGCGCCGCTGGCCACCAATGTTAGACGGACCGGGAGGGTCGGCCGAGATTACGGGGAGAGGTCTCCAGGGAGAGCCGTCTCCAACGACTGTACAGATAAGTAACTTCCCCCCCACAGACGGACACCACACAAGATTGAAGGTTAACGAGACTTTATATGCACTTCTTAGGTTACGTTGATATAATACAAGGAGGTCTGGACTCAGGGGTCCCCTCGGTTCTGATCTCTGGTTGAGGAAAAGGGTAGCGGGACAGTCTTAGTTACCAATGAGTTCAATAGCTCTCAATCCTCGAGCTCGGCGTGGTTGCTGATCGGGCCGTGGAGGAGCCAAGCAGGTCCCGAGATGGATGAAGGATGGTCGACGGGCCGTGGAGAAGCCAAGCAGGTCCCGAGATGGATGAAGGATGGTCGACGGGCCGTGGAGAAGCCAAGCAGGTCCCGATGCAGATGACAGTTACAACGGTCCGCGGCCTCGCCAGCAGATCCGGACGACGGTGAAGGATGAAGGTTACGACGGCTGTGGCAGCGCCACCAGGCAGGATGATGGTGCACAGGACAGAGCTACGGCAGCGCCAGTAGTCCGTCCAGGATGAGTTCTTCTTTCGTCTCTCGACTCCAAGATACAACTGCCTTCCTGTTCTGGAGCTGCCCCAGTTATAGGGCTGGCGTGCTTTGATGTCCGGACCCTCGCACTTGGAGGTCGGGAGGTCCGGGATGAGGGAGTCCAGACACCCAGCAGGGGGGTGGAGCCAGCGCCCGGGGAGGCGATGGGCGAGCGGCACTGGCCGGGGGAGAACCATCGACACCTCTTTCTCCCATTGACTGGCCAAGTAGCTCGCTCACCTCCTGGGTGGAGGGTGGTGCCGGAATGTCTGAGGCCGGGCTAGGCCCAGGGTTGAGGTCGATCGGGGGCCAGGCGGCCTCGTGGCGAAGTGTCCAAGATGGCGGCCCGGGCTGGGCGCGTGGGTCGGCCGTGGATCGGACCCACGAGGTTATCATGCTCGGGGGCAGGTGTCCCTGAGGGGACGTAGGACGTGCAATGGTGGGGTGTGGTGCTTGTATGACTGGCTCGGGCTTGGTCGAGCCGGGGGAGAGCGGCCCGTCACGTGGCCTGTCCAACAAACCTTGTGTGGTGTCCGTCTGTGGGGGGGAAGTTACTTATCTGTACAGTCGTTGGAGACGGCTCTCCCTGGAGACCTCTCCCCGTAATCTCGGCCGACCCTCCCGGTCCGTCTAACACAGAGCAGAGTCATGGGAGTGCGGGGCCAGAGCAGAGTCATGGGAGTGCGGTGCCAGAGCAGAGTCATGGGACTGCGGTGCAAGAGCAGAGTCATGGGAGTGCGGGGCCAGAGCAGAGTCATGGGAGTGCGGGGCCAGAGCAGAGTCATGGGAGTGCAGTGCCAGAGCAGAGTCATGGGAGTGCGGTGCCAGAGCAGAGTCATGGGAGTGCGGGACCAGAGCAGAGTCATGGGAGTGCGGTGCCAGAGCAGAGTCATGGGAGTGCGGTGCCAGAGCAGAGTCATGGGAGTGCGGTGCCAGAGCAGAGCCATGGGAGTGCGGTGCCAGAGCAGAGTCATGGGAGTGCGGTGCCAGAGCAGAGTCATGGGAGTGCGGTGCCAGAGCAGAGTCATGGTAGTGCCGGGCCAGAGCCGAGTCATGGTAGTGCGGTGCCAGAGCAGACTCATGGGATTGCCGGGCCAGAGCAGAGTCATGGGAGTGCGGTGCCAGAGCAGAGTCATGGGAGTGCGGTGCCAGAGCAGAGTCATGGGACTGCGGTTCAAGAGCAGAGTCATGGGAGTGCGGGGCCAGAGCAGACTCATGGGATTGCCGGGCCAGAGCAGAGTCATGGGAGTGCGGGGCCAGAGCAGAGTCATGGGAGTGCGGGCCAGAGCCGAGTCATGGGATTGCCGGGCCAGAGCAGAGTCATGGGAGTGCGGTGCCAGAGCAGAGTCATGGGAGTGTGGTGCCAGAGCAGACTCATGGGATTGCCAGGCCAGAGCAGAGTCATGGGAGTGCGGTGCCAGAGCAGACTCATGGGATTGCCGGGCCAGAGCAGAGTCATGGGAGTGCGGTGCCAGAGCAGAGTCATGGGAGTGCTGTGACAGAGCCGAGTCATGGGAGTGTGGTGCCAGAGCAGAGTCATGGGAGTGCGGGACCAGAGCAGAGTCATGGGAGTGCGGTGCCAGAACAGAGTCATGGGAGTGCGGGACCAGAGGAGAGTCATGGGAGTGCGGTGCCAGAGCAGAGTCATGGGAGTGCGGTGCCAGAGCAGAGTCATGGGAGTGCGGTGCCAGAGCAGAGTCATGGGAGTGCGGGGCCAGAGCAGAGTCATGGGAGTGCGGTGCCAGAGCAGAGTCATGGGAGTGCGGTGCCAGAGCAGAGTCATGGGAGACTGCGGTTCAAGAGCAGAGTCATGGGAGTGCGGTGCCAGAGCAGAGTCATGGGAGTGCGGTGCCAGAGCAGTCATGGGACTGCGGTTCAAGAGCAGAGTCATGGGAGTGCGGGGCCAGAGCAGAGTCATGGGAGTGCGGTGCCAGAGCAGAGTCATGGGACTGCGGTGCCAGAGCAGAGTCATGGGAGTGCGGGGCCAGAGCAGAGTCATGGGAGTGCGGTGCCAGAGCAGAGTCATGGGACTGCGGTGCAAGAGCAGAGTCATGGGAGTGCGGGGCCAGAGCAGAGTCATGGGAGTGCGGGGCCAGAGCAGAGTCATGGGAGTGCAGTGCCAGAGCAGAGTCATGGGAGTGCGGTGCCAGAGCAGAGTCATGGGAGTGCGGGACCAGAGCAGAGTCATGGGAGTGCGGTGCCAGAGCAGAGTCATGGGAGTGCGGTGCCAGAGCAGAGTCATGGGAGTGCGGGACCAGAGCAGAGTCATGGGAGTGCCGGGCCAGAGCCGAGTCATGGGAGTGCGGTGCCAGAGCAGAGTCATGGGAGTGCGGGACCAGAGCAGAGTCATGGGAGTGCCGGGCCAGAGCAGAGTCATGGGAGTGCGGTGCCAGAGCAGAGTCATGGGAGTGCGGTGCCAGAGCAGAGTCATGGGAGTGCGGTGCCAGAGCAGAGTCATGGTAGTGCCGGGCCAGAGCCGAGTCATGGTAGTGCGGTGCCAGAGCAGACTCATGGGAGTGCCGGGCCAGAGCCGAGTCATGGTAGTACGGTGCCAGAGCAGACTCATGGGATTGCCGGGCCAGAGCAGAGTCATGGGAGTGCGGTGCCAGAGCAGAGTCATGGGAGTGCGGTGCCAGAGCAGAGTCATGGGAGTGCGGTGCCAGAGCAGAGTCATGGGAGTGCGGTGCCAGAGCAGAGTCATGGGAGTGCGGTGCCAGAGCAGAGTCATGGGAGTGCGGGGTCAGAGCAGAGTCATGGGAGTGCCGGGCCAGAGCAGAGTCATGGGAGTGCCGGGCCAGAGCAGAGTCATGGGAGTGCCGGGCCAGAGCAGAGTCATGGGAGTGCGGTGCCAGAGCAGAGTCATGGGAGTGCGGGACCTGAGCAGAGTCATGGGAGTGCGGGACTAGAGCAGAGTCATGGGAGTGCAGGACCAGAGCAGAGTCATGGGAGTGCCGGGCCAGAGCCGAGTCATGGTAGTGCGGTGCCAGAGCAGACTCATGGGAGTGCCGGGCCAGAGCCGAGTCATGGTAGTACGGTGCCAGAGCAGACTCATGGGATTGCCGGGCCAGAGCAGAGTCATGGGAGTGCCGGGCCAGAGCAGAGTCATGGGAGTGCGGTGCCAGAGCAGAGTCATGGGAGTGCCGGGCCAGAGCAGAGTCATGGGAGTGCGGTGCCAGAGCAGAGTCATGGGAGTGCGGTGCCAGAGCAGAGTCATGGGAGTGCGGTGCCAGAGCGAGTCATGGGAGTGCTGGGCCAGGGCTGAGTCATGGGAGTGCCATGCCAGAGCCGAGTCATGGGAGTGCCGGGCCAGAGCCGAGTCATGAGAGTGCCGGGCCAGAGCAGAGTCATGGGAGTGCGGTGCCAGAGCAGACTCATGGGAGTGCGGTGCCAGAGCAGAGTCATGGGAGTGCGGTGCCAGAGCGAGTCATGGGAGTGCTGGGCCAGGGCTGAGTCATGGGAGTGCCATGCCAGAGCCGAGTCATGGGAGTGCTGGGCCAGAGCCGAGTCATGGGAGTGCCGGGCCAGAGCCGAGTCATGAGAGTGCCAGTCCAGAGCAGAGTCATGGAAGGGCCAGAGCAGAGTCATAGGAGGGCCAGAGCAGAGTCAGGGGAGTGCCGGGCCAGAGCCGAGTCATGAGAGTGCCAGTCCAGAGCAGAGTCATGGAAGGGCCAGAGCAGAGTCATAGGAGGGCCAGAGCAGAGTCAGGGGAGTGCCCAGCCAGAGCAGAGTTAGGGGAGTGCCGTGCTGGAGCTGAATCACAGGAATGCAGTGACAGAGCAAAGACACGGCAATGCTGTGACAGACCCAAGTCATGGGAGAGCGGTGGCAGAGCCGAGTCATGGAAGTGTTTGGCAGAGCATAGTCATGGGAGTGCTGCACCAAAGCTGTGTCAGTGGAGGTCGAGCCAGAGCCAAGTCATGGGAGTAAGGAGGCAAAGCATAGTCATGGGTGTCCCGCACCAGTGCCGCGTCATGGGAGTGTCGGACCAGATCCCAGTCATGCTAGTGCAGTGGCAGAGCAGAGCATTGTGAGTGCCGCACTAGAGCAGAATCAATCGAGGTCGAGCAAGTGTCAAGTCATGGGAGTGCCACAACATAGCCAAGTCATGGGAGTGCTGCGTCAGAGCCAAGTCATGGGAGTGCCACAAGAGAGGCAAGTCATGGGAGTGCCGCAACAGAGGCAAGTCATGAGAGTGCTGCAACAGAGGCAAGTCATGAGAGTGCCGTCCCAGTTTCGAATCATGAGAGAGCCGTGCCAGAGCCATGGGAGTGCGATGGCAGAGCAGAGTCATGGGAGTGCTGCACCAAAGCCAAGTCAATGGAGATCGAGCCAGAGCGAAGTCATGGGAGTGCAGTGCCAGAGCAGAGACATGGGAGTGCCGGGCCGGAGCCGAGTCATAGGAGTGCCATGCCAGAGTAGAGTCAAGGGAGTGCCGTGCCAGAGCCGAGTCACGGGAATGCAGTGACAGAGCTGAGTCACAGGAATGCTGTGCCTGACCCAAGCCATGGGAGTGTGGTGGCAGAGCCGAGTCATGGGAGTGCCACACCAAAGCTGAGTCAATGGAGATCTAGCCAGAGCTAAGTCATGGGAGAGTCATGGGAGTCTCGCAACAGTTTTGAGTCGTGGGAGTCTCGCACCAGTGTTGAGTCATGGGAGTCTCGCACCAGTGTTGAGTCATGGGAGTGCCAGGCCAGGGCCTAGTAATGCAAGTGCGGTGGCAGAGAATAGTCACTGGAGTGACGCACCAGAGCAGAGTAAATGGTGGTCGAATCATGGGAGTTCTGCGACAGAGCCAAGTCATGGGAGCGCCGGGCCAGAGCATCGTCATGGGAGCGCCGGGCCACAGCAGAGTCATGGGAGTGCTGCGACAGACCGATGTCATGGGAGTAGCACGCTAGAGCCAAGTCAATGGAGGTTGAGTCAGAGCAGAGTCATGGGAGTGTTGAGTCAGAGCCAAGTCATGGGAGCGTTGAGTCAGAGGCAAGTCATGGGAGCGTTGAGTCAGAGGCAAGTCATGGGAGCGTTGAGTCAGAGGCAAGTCATGGGAGCGCCGGGACAGAGAGAAGTCATGGGAGCGCCGGTGCCAGAGACAAGTCATGGGAGCGACGGGCCATAGCCAAGTCATGGTAGTGCTGGGCCAGAGCCATGTCATGGGAGTATCGCGCTAGAGCAAAGTCAATGGAGGTTGAGCCAGAACAGAGTCATGGGAGTGTTGAGTCAGAGGCAAGTCATGGGAGTGTTGAGTCAGAGGCAAGTCATGGGAGTGTTGAGTCAGAGGCAAGTCATGGGAGTGTTGAGTCAGAGGCAAGTCATGGGAGAGTTGAGTCAGAGGCAAGTCATGGGAGCGCCATGGTAGAGTCTCGGCAAGAGCCAAGTCATGGGAGCGCCGGGCCAGAGCCAAGTCATGGGAGCGCCGGGCAAGAGCCAAGTCATGGGAGCGCTGGGCCAGAGCCAAGTCATGGGAGCGCCGGGCCAGAGCCAAGTCATCGGAGCGCCCGGCTAGAGCCAAATCATGGGAGCGCCAGGCCTGAGCCAAGGCATAGGAGAGCCAAGTCATGGGAGCGCTGGGCCAGAGCCAAGTCATGGGAGAGTCTCGGCAAGAGCCAAGTCATGGGAGCGACGGGCCATAGCCAAGTCATGGTAGTGCTGGGCCAGAGCCATGTCATGGGAGTATCGCGCTAGAGCAAAGTCAATGGAGGTTGAGCCAGAACAGAGTCATGGGAGTGTTGAGTCAGAGGCAAGTCATGGGAGTGTTGAGTCAGAGGCAAGTCATGGGAGTGTTGAGTCAGAGGCAAGTCATGGGAGTGTTGAGTCAGAGGCAAGTCATGGGAGAGTTGAGTCAGAGGCAAGTCATGGGAGCGCCATGGTAGAGTCTCGGCAAGAGCCAAGTCATGGGAGCGCCGGGCCAGAGCCAAGTCATGGGAGCGCCGGGCAAGAGCCAAGTCATGGGAGCGCTGGGCCAGAGCCAAGTCATGGGAGCGCCGGGCCAGAGCCAAGTCATCGGAGCGCCCGGCTAGAGCCAAATCATGGGAGCGCCAGGCCTGAGCCAAGGCATAGGAGAGCCAAGTCATGGGAGCGCCGGGCCAGAGCCAAGTCATGGGAGCGCCGGGCCAGAGCCAAGTCATGGGAGCGCTGGGCTAGAGCCAAGTCATGGGAGCGCCGGGCCAGAGCCAAGTCATGGGAGCGTCGGGCCAGAGCCAAGTCATGGGAGCGTCGGGCCAGAGCCAAGTCATGGGAGCGCCGACCCAGAGCCAAGTCATGGGAGTGCCGGGCCAGAGCCAAGTCATGGGAGCGCCGACCCAGAGCCAAGTCATGGGAGCGTCGGGCCAGAGCCAAGTCATGGGAGCGTCGGGCCAGAGCCAAGTCATGGGAGCGCCGACCCAGAGCCAAGTCATGGGAGTGCCGGGCCAGAGCCAAGTCATGGGAGCGCCGACCCAGAGCCAAGTCATGGGAGTGCCGGGCCAGAGACAAGTCATGGGAGCGCCGACCCAGAGCCAAGTCATGGGAGTGCCGGGCCAGAGACAAGTCATGGGAGCGCCGGGCCGGAGACAAGTCATGGGAGCGCCGGGCCAGAGACAAGTCATGGGACAGCTGTGGCAAGAACCAAGTCATGGGCGCGCCGGGCCAGAGACAAGTCATGGGAGTGCTGCGACTAGAGCCAAGTCATGGGAGCGCCGGGCTAGAGCCAAGTCATGGGAGCGCCGGGCCAGAGCCAAGTCATGGGAGCGCCGGGCCAGAGCCAAGTCATGGGAGCGCCGGGCCAGAGCCAAGTCATGGGAGCGCCGGGCCAGAGCCAAGTCATGGGAGCGCCGGGCCAGAGCCAAGTCATGGGAGCGTCGGGCCAGAGCCAAGTCATGGGAGCGTCGGGCCAGAGCCAAGTCATGGGAGCGCCGACCCAGAGCCAAGTCATGGGAGTGCCGGGCCAGAGACAAGTCATGGGAGCGCCGGGCCAGAGACAAGTCATGGGAGCGCCGGGCCAGAGACAAGTCATGGGACAGCTGTGGCAAGAACCAAGTCATGGGCGCGCCGGGCCAGAGACAAGTCATGGGAGTGCTGCGACAAGAGCCAAGTCATGGGAGTGCCGAGTCAAAGTATGAGTTCCGCATTCAGAAGATTTGGCATGTATATGACACAGAACAAGACAAAGAAAACAGGTGAATGAGTTTTGAATGCGCTAGGAAGAAACACAAGTAAAGGTCAATATCTGTTAAGCTCCAAGGATAAGGTCCTGGTCACACACCATGGACCAGACATTGTGATCAAAGGACAAACCACAATTGTAAAGCTGGGGAACAAATGGTATATCCTGAGCTAAACAAACAATATCTTAGTCCATCAATTAAATCCAATGAGTCAGGTTGTCTTCATTTCGTCTTCATTTATTTTCCAGTTCATTAGTTTATCCAGTCTTCACCAAGAGAACATACATTAGCCGTTGCCAACACGTGTTTCGTCTTGGTCTGGTGACCAAAAGACTTCTTCGGGGCTATGGCTAGAATCAAAATATACTAGAGAAGCAAAAGGTGTGCCTACGTAGGTCCACGGCATTCACCAATATAATAATTCATAAGTGTTTCCATGTTCCAAATGGTATTTCAAAATCCCAAGTATATAGAAAATAACCGATCTTCAAAGTCAAGAAGATATTATTGTGCCAACAGATGTTTAAGTATATTGAAGCGACCCGTACATCTGAACGCCGTCTGTACCGGATTACTAGCGGGCTTTCTCTGTACTCAGAGGACACTGCTGGACTCCAAACGACATTCGGGTCGCTTCAATATACGTCCGGCTGCAAGGGGATGAGCCCTCAGGGGACAAGCTCCACACCCAATCGAGACGCTGCTATCACATGAGAGCAGCACCAGGATTGGTTTGAGCGGTCTCGTTTGCTGCTCAGACGGTGCATCGGAGCCTCTGCCTTTTTCCAACCCTACTGTGTAACACTGCCGGGTTGGAGAAACATAAGTGAGCATGTGTGCTTGGCTGGCACGGGCTGTGGGGCGACGCTCCTCCGCCATTACAAAGAAGCCGAGCCTAGAATCATGCCTCATTAAGATGCATGAAGCAGTCGTTTTTAAACTCCTAAAATTTCACTTTTTCATAGTTTGATACACTGGGAAATCCAGCGAGCTCAAAACGTTTTTGGGTTGCAAACCAGCTGTTGTGCAAAAAAAATGACTGTTTTACAACTCGAGAATAGTACATTGGGCCTCGAGGATTTTTAATACCTGCTTGAAACAGAACCTCACACAAGTACATATCTGGTGCAAAAAGCAGCACGAAGAGTAGCTACTTGCAGTGGCAGCTCCTTCACTATGGCGGAGGTGCATCGCCTCCCCCTGCCAGCAGCCTCCAAATTGAAAAATTTAAATATAACAAAACATGTTTATTGTGTTTTGTTTCCTTCTTCTGCTGCGTCTTGTGGGCGTGGCCATCACAGGGGAGAGGTAGTCACAGGAGGAGTGGCAGCACTGCACTCAGTGCTCATGACGCTTTGGACGGCTATCTCAGGATGGCAAAACTGAGCATGTGTGCTTGGCTGGCACGGGCTGTGGGGCGACGCTCCTCCACCATTACAAAGAAGCCGAGCCTAGAATCATGCCTCATTAAGATGCATGAAGCAGTCGTTTTTAAACTCCTAAAATTTCACTTTTTCATAGTTTGATACACTGGTAAATCCAGCGAGCTCAAAACGTTTTTGGGTTGCAAACCAGCTGTTATGCAAAAAAAATTACTGTTTTACAAATCGAGAATAGTACATTGGGCCTCGAGGATTTTTAATACCTGCTTGAAACAGAACCTCACACAAGTACATATCTGGTGCAAAAAGCAGCACGAAGAGTAGCTACTTGCAGTGGCGGCTCCTTCACTATGGCGGAGGTGCATCGCCTCCCCCCTGCCAGCAGCCTCCAAATTGAAAAATTAAAATATAACAAAACATGTTTATTGTGTTTTGTTTCCTTCTTCTGCTGCGTCTTGTGGGCATGGCCATCACAGGGGAGAGGTAAGTCACAGGAGGAGTGGCGGCACTGCACTCAGTGCTCATGACTCTTTGGACGGCTATCTCCGGATGGCAAAACTGTCAAGCGTACTGACGTCTCCCCAACCCGAGCTGCATTGCTGGGTGGATAGAATAGCAGGTATAGGCTCATAGCCCCCTTTAGAGCAGAAAACAAGCCCGCTCAGGTTAATCCTAGCGCTTCTCTCATGCATGAGAGAAGTGCTGGGATGGGCGTTAGGCAGGGCTTTAAGTGGGCTGGGTCTCACCTGTGCTAAACACCAGCAGTTTTTAGGTCTCGCGACCTATCAATGCGCGCAAGCGCATTGAGCGGAGCGAGAATTCAAGTGCTCGAAATCCTCGTCAAACTAAGGGCTTCTTGGTGCGGTTTTCATTAAGTTCACGTGAATCACGTGACCAAACAAGCACGCGCATTCACGGCCGCACAGCACATCAAAGGGCTTCGCCCAGCGTGCGCTCTGCGGCTTCTCCTCCCCTAATTAATCATGGCTGGCCGGCCGGCCGTACTTTCAGTTTCCCGGCCGCTCTGCATTATCAGGTACGTGTTGGTGACGCATTATTTCACTTTGTCTCCGTACACCGCTCATCTTCTCTGCCATGTGTTGCTGTCTCCTTCGTGTACTTCTTCCTGTGTTGCTGTCTCCCTCGTGCTTTTCCCCCACCACTCGTGTTGCTCTCTCCCTTGTTCAAAGGGGAGTGCTTTATTTACACACATCCTCCAACCCAACACCCTTTTTTAAAATTTCTTGTTTTTTGCTGTGTCTAGTATCGATTATAAGCATGCCCCAGTGCAGAGCTTTTTGAAATACACACATCGAGGCTGACCAAACTTAGCCACACAACTCGTGCCTATGCCGCCACTGTTGGGTGTTGTCGTCTTGCCATGCTCAAACCGCAATGCACTTTCTTTCCATGCCACCACCGGAGAACAGGGTTGCCGCACGTGCGCGTGTTCTCTTCTTTAGCATGTCTCTATGAGAGGCTCCTGTTTAAGTAATGCAGGCTCACTGGCCAGGGGGTGGGGTATACAAGGGATAATATATAGGACATATACGATAATATATAGGTCAACAGTACAACTTGTCTCAAGGGGAACTAAAATATCTTTTATTCAATCGCTACTCAAGAGATGAATGCGCAGCGGGCATTAATCAGTCACGACACGACAAACCTGTTAAAAGTACTTTGGCACTGAATGACTTTGTATTTTAACATTTTAGGTAAAATAGCCGTATTTTGCTACTCAGAAAATCTTCGAGTTCTTGCTTCTCTTTAAGTTACATCTCTCGCTGTTATCCGCACAGTTGTTGGGGTTTTTTCCCCCGAGTTTTCCTGTCATTGAATATGCAGATCCGCCATTCATCAGCCAGTTGTCTTGCTCGGTCTAGCGCCTAGAAACGGCGTTATAAAAAGATACGGTTTACTCATCGGTCTCATATGCTGAACCCCGTTCACGGGGAGGGGCGCGTCGGGCAGTGGAGACAATTCCTCGAAGCACAGTGGGAGCGATGAGAGATGTTCTCACAGGGACGTTACAGCAGGAACTACTTCCACACAGAGGGGCATGTGGCGCCGTGGAGAAGAGGTCTTACAGGGGAATGCTCTTGCAACAGGAACTGCTACCATAGGCCATAAGGGGGCAGAGCTGCGACCACTCAAATTATGTAAACAAGGGTGCTTGGTTGCATGCATGGCTGCATGGTTGCAGTGGTACCAGCCATTTAGTCCGTTTTAAGACATGTTCCAATTATATAGTTTGGTGCTGGTAATTTTACACATTATAGTTAGTTTGTATGATACATGCAGCCTCACTCAGCCTCACATCCTCACCCTCACACACTCTCACCCTCACACCCCCTCACTCACCCTCACACACACACCCACTCACCCTCACCCTCACACCCCCTCACACCACTCAGTGCTACAACACATATGTGTGTGTAGGTGCAAATGCAATGTTCTTGGATTTTCGTCACAATAAAATACACTGAACATAATCTTCACAAAATGTATTTACAAACGTTTAAGCTATTGCCATTATAAATTACAATAACTTTTATTTAAGTATTAATTATTTACAAAATTAAAAGCCATTGTTATTTGTAATATCAATACATCTAAGTCACGTAAATACAACTTACATTGCATTACAAATGCTATAGGTGTCACATTTGCGAAAGTTAAAACTATTGACATTGTAACTGACAAAGCTATTAATTTTGCTATTTTCAAAACCAACGCACAAATTAAAAAAGTGTCATTTACAATACAATACAATACAATACAATACGAATCGCTCAAACTTTCCTAATGCGAAAAGTTAAAAGTATGGGCATTGTAAATCACAAAACAAAAAAATAAAATGTCATTTAGAAAACCAATAGCTCAAACTTTCCTACTGCGAGACCTATTGGCAACGCCAGTGCTTGTTTAAAGGAAGCCTCGAAACGGGTCTCTATCTGGCTCTGTTTTGTGCCCTGGCACAGGCGGTCCGTTTTGGCAGGACTGCAGTGACTGTAGGCACATCCGAGTGCGCATGCTCACACTGCTCACTTCTCACTAGTGGAGAAGTTACGGCATGATGTCATGCCAGGTGAGGGCTGTTGGGGATGGGAAATCCTTTAAAGAGAGTCATTTTCTCTCTGGATTTCCCATCTCTTTTCTAAACTCAGGAGCAGCAACATTGTCGTGGTGTCACCAGGGCTTTGAGTAGAAGATTTTTCAATATTATACACAAGCCATAGTTGCTGCTTATTTATTTTATACAACTAACAACCAGTGACAAAGCCAATAGTCCTGACTTGTAGGTATGATGTTACTTGTTGTATCAAATATCTGGATGCAATGAAAGAAACAGAAAATTAAAAGCCGGGAGCACAGATTTTTAGCTTATGTGTTTTTAAGCCACGCCCTTAATTACATTGGCCACGCCCCCTTGAGAGACCCACCCGTCCCAGTTTTTCCATCCCACTTACAGCCCTGCAAACCCATGTCATGTCCGGGATCCAGGAAGAACCTTTTGTGACTGGTCACATGCAGTATTTACACGGCTGTGCCCAGGCCGCACCGAGCTGCAAACAGCTGTTTGACTGGGCATCATTAGTGTTTTAATGGCAGCGTCAAACAAAGACCTTGCTTTCGTTCTAGAGGCGTCCATTTTCTCGCGAACCTAACATGTCTTTGTCTCATGATCTCATCCTCAGCCCCTATGCGCTAAACGAGACAAAAAAACACACGGACATTACATTTGAGCAGCAGCCCCGGAAACAAGATGCCAGAGGCGTAGTTTCCAAATAAAATATGATTGCTCCCGCCTGCCGGCTCCCACCTTCCGTCACCTCAGCAGGATTTCAAATTGCCTGGGTGCGCCCGGTGCAGTCAGCCTGGCTCTGGCGTATATTGATTCCGGCTTCCCTCCGCCGGTTCATTTTTCAAAGGCTGTTCAAATTAAAGCTTTTAGTAGAAAATATGTACAGTCCCCGAGCCCCCTCCACCAACCTTTTCAAATAGAAAGGGATGGAGGGGGAGGGGCGCCCTTCTCATCCACTCGGGCCACCCCCGTCTACCTGCATCCCATTATCCACCCAGGCAGGCCTCCAGCTGAGGGCAGAGATTAGACAGACTTTCTTCTGCAATCCGCTCTCCTTCTGGGGAGAGTGGTGTGGTAATGAGACGGTGAGGGTGGGCCTGAGGGGGGCCCGAGCTCCTCCGAGGTGCAGCCGAACGCGCAGCACCAGCCATGGTAGATCCTGGGGGAGAGGCGTCGACACTCGTCCCTGGCGGGAGACCGAAGAAGGTGTCAGGCCGGGATGGACAGACAGGCTTTCTTCTGAAATCCGCTCTCACAGAGGCGGCTCTAGGCTCATGGTGGCCCTGGGCAGGGAACGTAGGTAGGGGACCCGGCCGGGGCCCCGCACCATTTCTTAAGAGCCTGATGGCCCCGGCCCCGCACCATTTCTTAAGAGCCTCAGGGGCCCCGGCCAGGGCCCACACACCATTTATAAGTGCCTCAGGTCTGGCGAGGTGGCCCCTGGGGATTGGTGGCCCTGTGCAGGTGCACAGCTTGCACATGCCTAAGGCCGCCCCTGGCTCTCCTTCTGGGGAGAGTGGTGTGGTAATGAGAAGGTGAGGGTGGGCCCGTGCTCCTCCAAGGTGCAGCCGAACGCGCAGCACCAGCCACGGTAGATCCCGGGGGAGAGGCGTCGACACTCGTCCCTGGCATGAGACCGAAGAAGGTGTCAGGCCAGGATGGAGGTAGACATGTTTGTGACTGCCAGGCCTTGGCTTCAAGACGCCCCCCCCCCCCCCGTTCCCCCACTGGCTTGAGTTAGCAAGGGTTGCACGTTTAATTCAGAAAAAAAACACACATGTGAAGCAAAGCACAGGTTAGACTCCTGCGGACTGTGAAAAGCTGTTTTATTAAAAGGCGACAATGGAGCCTGCATCAGCGGACGCCTTTCAGATTAACCCCCTGCGCCCCGTGCCACAGTTGTACGTGTCTAAGCACCGAGAAGACTCAACAAGTAGCCAGCAACACAGTCATTCAGAAATATGTATGCACTAGATTTCAACCAAGTTCTACTAACACAGCTGGTCACGCGCTCAACCTAATATTTACAAAGAACTCTGGTACAGGTAGCATCTGGTGAGGAGCTAGCTACTGGGTAAGACGGTCACTCCATGAGTTTCTCTGACTGCGGGATAGGCCGAAGTGTTGATTGTGCCACAGTAGAGGGGTCCCTGCCTGCTCCAGACGGTGGGTGAGGAGCACGACACCACCCTGCACCAGGGGCGGCACCGCTGGAAGACAAGGAGCGATGGATGAACCTACAGCCACCACCCCTCCCGTACACATGACGCTCAGCGACCACAAGGAGGGCAAGATCCGCTCTGCTGGTGGGGCCGAGTGTCGGCCCACGCTCAGGTCTTAGCTGCGGTGTGTCGAGCAAGGTGGGTGACGTCCTCATCCCTGCCTAGGTGCTGCCGCTGGCACTATTGCTACACCCAGTGGCCTTCTCCCCGCACTGGGCAGAAAAACAACAGTCCATGGGTAGAAGCTGATACACAGTCAGAACGGTGAGGCAGTGTTAGACGGACCGGGAGGGTCGGCCGAGGATAAGGGGAGAGGTCTCCGGGGAGAGCCGTCTCCAGCGATCGTACAGACAAGTAACTTCCCCCCCCACAGACGGACACCACACCAGGTTAAGGTTTAACGATACTTTATAAGCAATTCTCGAAGTACGGTGAAATGATACAAGGAGGTCTGGACTCAGGGGTCCCCTCGCTTCTGATCTCTGGATGGGGAAAAGGGTAGCGGGACAGTCTTGTTACCAAATGGATGGAATAGCTCTCAATCCTCGAGCTCGGCGTTCTAGATGGACGGGCCGCGGCGGAGCCAGCAGGTCCCGAGATGATTGAAGGAAGCGACGGTCCGCGGCGGAGCCAGCTGGTCCCGATGAAGATGGTGGTTACAAACGGTCCGCGGCCACGCCAGCAGGTCCCGACGACGATGAAGGTTTTACGAAGGTTGCGGCAGCGCCAGCAGGCAGGACGATAGTTCGCAAGGCAGAGCTACGGCAGCGCCAATAGCCCGTCAAGGATGAGTTCTTCTCTGCGTCTCTCGACTCCAGGATACAACTCCCTTCCTGCTCTGGAGCTGCCCCAGTTATAGGGCTGGTGCCCTTTTATGTCCGGACCCTCGCACTTGGAGGTCGGGGGGTCCGGGATGAAGGAGTCCAGACACCCAGCAGGGGGTTGGAGCCAGCGCCCGGGGAGGTTGTGGGCGAGCGGTACCTGGCGGGGGAGAGCCATCGACACCTCTTTCTCCCATTGACCTGCCAAGTAGTCCGCTCACCTCCTGGGTGGATGGTGGTGCCGGGATGTCTGAGGCCTGGCCAGGCCCAGGGTTGGGGTCGATCGGGAGCTACGCGGCCTCGTGGTGGAGGGTCCAAGATGGCGCCCAGGCTGGGTGCGCGGGCCGGTAGTGGATCGGGCCCACGAGGTCGATATGTTCAGAGGCAAGGGTCCCGGAGGGGACGGAAAACGTGAAGTGGAGGTGTGTGACTCTTGAGGGGCCAGGCTCGGGCCTGGTCGGGTAGAGGGGGAGCGGCCCTTCACGTGGCCTGTCCAACATGCGTCCCCCCCAGCTGAAGGCGGGGAGAGTCACCCATCCTCTTGGGGACTCTCCTCGTCGAGGCGGAAAAAGCGGGACAGGCCATCCGCGTTGGCGTGATCTGGGCCAGGCCGGTGTTCAACAGTGAAGTCCATCCCTTGGAGGGAGATGGACCAACGTAGTAGTTTTGGGTTCTCCCCCCGCATCTGCATCAGCCACTGCAGGGGTCGATGGTCGGTCTGCACCCGGAAGTGTGTGCCAAAGAGGTAGGGCCGGAGCTTCTTGAGGGCCCACACCACAGCGAAGGCCTCCCTCTCGATGGTGCTCCAGCGTTGTTCTCGAGGTAGGAGTCGCCGGCTGATGAAGGCCACTGGCTGATCAAGGCCTTCGGTGTTCAATTGAGACAGGACCGCTCCAATGCCGTGGTCGGAGGCATCCGTCTGGACGACGAATTCCCGGCTGTAGTCGGGGGCCTGGAGCACAGGAGCGGAGCACATGGCGGCCTTCAGTTGTTCGAAGGCTGTTTGACAATCTGGGGTCCAGTTGACCTTCTTGGGTTGATTTTTGGACGTGAGTTCTGTGAGGGGCCCCACGATGGTACCATAGTCTTTCACGAACCGTCTGTAATAGCCCGTGAGTCCCAGAAAGGCGCGTACCTCGGTCTGGGTGATGGGGGGCTGCCAGGACTGGATGGCGGCAATCTTGAGCTGCAGAGGGGCCACCAGGCCGCTTCCCACCTGGTGTCCGAGGTAGGTTACGGACCCCTGACCAATTTGGCATTTGCTGGCCTTGATCGTGAGGCCAGCTCGCTGAAGGGCCTGTAGCACCGCTCGGAGGTGGTGGAGGTGGTCGGACCAATGGTGGCTGTACACAGCGATGTCGTCTAGGTAGGCGGCGCTGAATCCTTCGAGCCCGGCCAAGACCTGATTGACGAGCCGCTGAAATGTTGCTGGGGCATTCTTCATGCCGAAGGGCATGACCTTGAAATGATAATGGCCATCAGGAGTGGAAAATGCAGATCGTTCTTGGGCCCGGGGTGTGAGGCCGATCTGCCAATAGCCCGCCGTCAGGTCGAAAATACTGAGGTAGCGGGCAGCTCCCATGCGGTCGATTAGCTCGTCTGCCCGGGGGATGGGGTGTGCATCCGTTTTAGTGACCGCATTCAAGCCCCGGTAGTCGATGCAGAACCGGAGTTCCGGTGTGGTGCCGGGAGGGGCTGCTTTGGGTACCAGTACTACTGGGCTGGCCCAGGGGCTGTCTGAGGGTTCAATGACCCCGAGCGTGAGCATCTTGGTTATTTCCTCCTGGATGCAGGCCCGTACCCGATCTGGTACGCGGTAGGCCCGGTGGCGGATAGGGGGGCTGTCCCCCGTGTCCACGTCGTGCACACACCAGGAAGTGACACCTGGGGTGAGGGAAAACAGGCCGGCGAACTGCAACAGAAGGTCTCGACATTCTTGGCGTTGTTCCAGGGTGAGGGCCTCCGAGAGTCGGACCCCATCCACAGAGCCATCTTTCTCCCGAGTCCGTAGGAGGTCAGGGAGGGGTTCGGAGTCTCCTTCGGCTCCATTGTCTGTGGCCATCAGGAGGCTGAGTTCTGAACGTACAAAGTGGGGTTTCAGTCTGTTAGCGTGGAGGACTCGGAGGGGGTTCCGTGAAGATTCCATGTCGATGAGATAGGTGACGGGACCCTTGCGCTCGACTACTTTGAAGGGCCCCGTCCACCTGTCTTGCAAGGCGCAGGGTTCGGTGGGGGACATCACCCATACCTGTTGTCCGGGTTCAAATTCGATGGAGGAGGCATTTTGGTCATACCACTTTTTCATGTCCTCTTGACTGGCCTCCAAGTTTGCTTTTGCCAGCTCTCTGAACCGGCGGGTCTGGTTGCGGAGGGTTAGGAGGTATTTGAAGACATCTGGAGGGTTCTTTAGAGGGGGCATTTCCCAGCCTTCCTTGACTAGGCTGAGCGGTCCCCGTACGGGGTGTCCATACAATAGTTCAAACGGGCTGAAGCCGAGGGACTTCTGGGGGACCTCTCGATATGCGAAGAGGAGGCACGGCAGCAGCACATCCCACTGGCGACGGAGGGGCTCTTCCAACCCCCCAATCATCCCTTTGAGCGTGCGGTTGAACCGCTCAACGAGTCCGTTCCCTTGAGGGTGATAGGGGGTCGTGAATCGGTAGGTGACCCCACACTGTTGCCAGAGGGACTTCATATACTTAGAGATAAAATTTGTGCCTCTGTCGCTGACGACTTCTCGGGGGAAGCCCACACGGGAGAAGATCCCCATCAGGGCCCGGCCGACCACCGGGGCTGTCACGGTTCGCAGGGGAACAGCCTCGGGGTAGCGGGTGGCGTGGTCCACCAGTACCAGGATGAACCGATGTCCTTGTCTTGTACGGGGGTCCAGGGGCCCCACAATGTCTATCCCGACCCTCTCGAACGGGGTGGTGACCACGGGAAATGTTTGCAGGGGGGCTTTTAGTTTGCGGCCGCTCTTTCCACTGGCTTGGCACGTGGGGCAAGATCGGCAATGCTGGAGTACATCATTCCTCATTTTGGGCCAGAAGAAGTGAGTCACTAGGCGGCTGTAGGTTTTATCCTGACCCAGGTGTCCAGCCAGGGGGATATCGTGGGCCAGGTTTAGCAAGAAGTCTCTAAAACGGAGGGGCACCACTAGCACTCGGCTGGCCCCCAGCTCCGCGATCCTTTGCTCACTGTATAGCAGATCATTGTCCCAGTAAATCCAATGTGTTCCGGAGGTATCCCCTGCGCTCTGGGCGAGGGCTTGTTGGCGGAGTCCCTCGAGGGAGGGACAGGTCTTCTGCTCTTGTCGAAACTGCTCCTGAGTGGGCCCCCCCTCTTGATGCCACTGGTCGAGGCCAGCGAGGTCCGGAGGTTGAGCTGGTTCTGGGGGGACGGCACGGTCGGTGTCTTCGACTGGGGCGACTGGGGGAGGAGGCGCCGGCCATTCGGGTTCCTCCGGTCGGGGGTTGGCACGGGCGGCCATGGACCGGGTGGTGACGCACGCCCAGTCCGGGATGCCCAACATCCCCAGGTGTTCTCTTCGCTCTACGGCTGCCCACGGAGAACTTTCAAGGTCATTTCCCAGGAGGCAGTCTACGGGGGCATCATCCCGGACCGTCACTTTCAACATGCCGGAGACCCCTCCCCATTCGAAAGGGACGCAGGCCATCCGACACAGACTTTCCGAGTTATCGGCTGAACGGACAGGGCAGAGAATGTTTGGTAGGAACTGTTCTGGGGTCACCAGGTGACAGCGGACGGCTGTTACACTGGCCCCGGTGTCACGGAGAGCTTCGGCCTGGCGTCCATTGATGCTCACCCATTGGCTGTACTTCCGGGTGTTAGCGGGTAGGGGGACCCGCGGGACCATGTCTTTCCCCCCTAAGCATGCTAGAGCCATGGCGGCTGGCTCCCATTCTTGATGCTCTTGCTCATATTCTTCCTGTTCCTCGGAGATCTGCTCTTCCCCCAGGGCAGCAGCGGCTACCTGGCGGGGTCTTGGGCTCTGGTACTGTGGGCAATTTGGGTCGTTTGCATAGTGGCCGACTCGTTGGCATCGGTGACACGTGACATTGGCTCTGTATCCCGGTCGCGCCGGGGTGCTGCCCCGGTTGGCCGGGGGGGTGGTGCTGGTAGCGGGGGCGACCGGAGCGTTGTCTCTTCCTCGTCCTTGGCCCCCTCCTCCTCCTCGGGGACGGTGCTGACCGTTGTTGTTCCGGTTCTGTTCATAGGATCCATTTCGGCCCACTCTGGTGATTTCCCACCGGTCAGCTTCGGCTGCGAGCTGCCGTGGATCAGTCAATTTGGTGTCGAGGAGGTGCTGCCGGAGCTCAATGAAGCAATTGTTTGATAGATGCTCCCACACCATGAGATTGAATAGTTGTTCGTAAGTTCTGACATTGCTTCCTTTGATCCAGCCCTCGAAGGCTCGGCTAAAATAGTTCACGTAGTCCACCCAAGTTGTACCCGGGATGCGGGTGCAGTCTCGGAACCTCTGACGGTACATCTCGGGTGTGAGCCCATAGCGGGTGAGGAGGGCAGCTTTCATGTGGTCATAGGAGGTCATCTGGTGGTCCGGGAGCTGTAGCAGGGCATCGCGGCCTTCATTGAGGAATCTCCCCCATAGACCGGCTCCCCAGTCGCTTCGATCGATCCGGTGGGCGGTCATAGCGATTTCGTAGGCCTTGAACCATTGCTGGATGTCGTCCTCTCGGAAGTATTCTCGAACGACATCCTTGGGGATGTGTACCTTCTTAACTGTTGGCCCTGGGGTGGGGGGTTGCTCGGGTACTCCTAATTCTTTGTTCTGCTTGCGTAAGTCTATCTCAGCTAACTTGCGCTCGTGTTCATATGCCAGTCTCTTTTCCTCGAGCTCCCTTTGTCTCTGTTTTTCCTCTCTTTCTTCTCGGAGACGCAGGTGCTCTAAGCTCAGCTTTTGTTCGGCCAACTTAAGTTCAACGTCCATTTTGAGCCGGGCCATTTCTAGCTCATGTAGCCGTGTTTTTTCTCGTTCCTGGATCTCGTCTTGCGAGAGACCCTTTCTTTGCTCCTCGGGGGCCGTGGTGTTTTTTTCTACTGCTGCGATGCTTTGGTCGGTGGTTCCGATGGCCCCGGTTTCTGCCCAGGACTCTAGGGCATGCTTGAAATCATCTTTGGTACTGAGACCGGTGGTAGCGATACCTAGTTCGATGCAGAATTGTTTTAATTCACGATGGCTGTACTCGTCCAATTTCTCCATCTGAAATTTCTCGGTGGATCCGCTTTCTTTGGTTGTCATCGTGATTTCGTCGTGGGGTGAGCTACTTTCTGTACGATTATGCGGTGATTCGGATTGCGCCGCTGGCCACCAATGTTAGACGGACCGGGAGGGTCGGCCGAGGATAAGGGGAGAGGTCTCCGGGGAGAGCCGTCTCCAGCGATCGTACAGACAAGTAACTTCCCCCCCACAGACGGACACCACACCAGGTTAAGGTTTAACGATACTTTATAAGCAATTCTCGAAGTACGGTGAAATGATACAAGGAGGTCTGGACTCAGGGGTCCCCTCGCTTCTGATCTCTGGATGGGGAAAAGGGTAGCGGGACAGTCTTGTTACCAAATGGATGGAATAGCTCTCAATCCTCGAGCTCGGCGTTCTAGATGGACGGGTCGCGGCGGAGCCAGCAGGTCCCGAGATGATTGAAGGAAGCGACGGTCCGCGGCGGAGCCAGCTGGTCCCGATGAAGATGGTGGTTACAAACGGTCCGCGGCCACGCCAGCAGGTCCCGACGACGATGAAGGTTTTACGAAGGTTGCGGCAGCGCCAGCAGGCAGGACGATAGTTCGCAAGGCAGAGCTACGGCAGCGCCAATAGCCCGTCAAGGATGAGTTCTTCTCTGCGTCTCTCGACTCCAGGATACAACTCCCTTCCTGCTCTGGAGCTGCCCCAGTTATAGGGCTGGTGCCCTTTTATGTCCGGACCCTCGCACTTGGAGGTCGGGGGGTCCGGGATGAAGGAGTCCAGACACCCAGCAGGGGGTTGGAGCCAGCGCCCGGGGAGGTTGTGGGCGAGCGGTACCTGGCGGGGGAGAGCCATCGACACCTCTTTCTCCCATTGACCTGCCAAGTAGTCCGCTCACCTCCTGGGTGGATGGTGGTGCCGGGATGTCTGAGGCCTGGCCAGGCCCAGGGTTGGGGTCGATCGGGAGCCACGCGGCCTCGTGGTGGAGGGTCCAAGATGGCGCCCAGGCTGGGTGCGCGGGCCGGTAGTGGATCGGGCCCACGAGGTCGATATGTTCAGAGGCAAGGGTCCCGGAGGGGACGGAAAACGTGAAGTGGAGGTGTGTGACTCTTGAGGGGCCAGGCTCGGGCCTGGTCGGGTAGAGGGGGAGCGGCCCTTCACGTGGCCTGTCCAACAGGCAGCCACACAGCAGAAGAAAGACAGTTCAATATTGGCAATTACTGGTCCATATAACAACCTGAGGATTGCAACATGTTCGAGAGCTAAGATTCTCTTACATTTTCGGTGCTCCCGGAACAGATCTGAGCAAGGCAGTTTCTTGCTTGCATTTACAGGGCTAGATGGAATAAAAGGCCCAGACTACATTAAAGAACAGATCTTTAGTCAACACTCCTTCTCAGTCAGCAGACAGTATCCTTTCTTTACTTGGATCCCATGGGCAAAGTCCTCTGTTGACTCCCAAAACACAGCAAGATGTTGGAAGTCATATTGGATACCATTTTGAAAGAAATCGCTGTCTTAGGCACCAGAAAGGCTGAGATGGAATCCACACGTTCAGATACTGCTGCTATACAGAAGTGATTCGATTCCATTGACATACAATTAGAAAATCTGTATAGGTAAGTAAACCAGCAACCAAACTATGCGGCTCAGATCTGGCAACCTAAAATGGACGGTGACAGATCGCGAAGATTGTTTGTGGCGGAATAACATCTGAATATAGGGAATCCCACAGGAGGCAATATACTCACATTTCTACAGACTATCATGCTCCATCTTACTGGATATACCATTTTCTGTACCATTAGAATTCCAATGGCCACATAAAACTTGTCTATGATAGGGTCTGGCGATAAATTATCTGAGGCTCATAGTAGCCTGCTTGTTACAACATCAACAAGTTCGTATGATTCTTCTAGCTGTTTTAAACACTGGGGACCAAATGTGTATGAAGACACACATAGAAGTCGACTGCTCTCATGATACACCAATAAAGAGGAAGAAGTTTCTCGTTCTTGAGACCAGGACTGCACCAGAATAAAAAGTATGGCCTTTTGTATCCTGCAATAATGCTTGTGTCTCCATAAGCAGATGGACAGACCTTAGAACTTTCTTATTCTGAGGAGTCTGCCGATTATTTGAACTCTATGGATCTAGCACCAATGGAGATTTTTGGGAGAATGAAGAGCTTCTGTCTGTATGCCTTTGCAAGGGATGAAGCCACACAGAACGGAAGTTCCTGCTGTCCCAGATCCGCAATACCCACCACAGACGTTCAGAAGGAGTGAGCCTTAGCAGAGTGGTGGAATCCATTACACAAGCCAAAGTCTAAAAATATTACACTGGGGGCCTGCAAAAGCTATGGGTTGAAACACCTTAATTCACTAATATCCTTCACAATTGTTACAGTGAAATGGGACTACGATATTCTAAATGTGACAGGCGCTTGTTGATTGATGGCCGTATGCGAAGGGTTTTAATAGATCTCTTTACAAATTCAAAGTGGGGATTGTCATCTTGGAAATTTGAAATGATTGTAAAATAGAATGTTCGACCTCATGCTGGTCATTAGACTCAGTGCACAACCAATGTTTTATGGGTGCTTCCTCTCCTATTTAAAAGGCTGGTTTCATATTGGTGCCTTAATAATATTGGTCACTACTGTTATGTTCGAACCCGTGGTATCTCTAGTCACCATTAGTGATTATTGATACTTATCTCATTATGGCTCTGCTTAGCACCCCAGGTTCTCTCCGGTGGCCTGATTAAGTGTTCCTTCCAGGGGAAGAACAGGAAAATCACTAGTTCCGTAGCATTTCACATTACTAAACACTTTTAGGCATATCCTCCGGACCACCTTCTCATTCTCAGAAATCGATATGGTTATTCTGATCCATTATCATTTGCTTTAGAGACAAATCCCCCTTTTGTATTTTATTTGTTCTTTATTTATTTTCTCATTTGTCCATTTATACTCTCATTCTTTTTCTGGCTGTCCACATACATATTTTGTTGTAGACTCTGAATCTGTAGTATCTTGATACTACCCTTGCTACACCACTGTGGCCCAAGCTACGCCACCCTGGTTGTCCGTTAATATACTTACCATGAATACCAATTACCTACATAGTTTGGTAAAATGAAGAAAGATCTTGCATTATCAGAATTATTAGGAATACCGGCACTGCCCTGAAAACACACTTAGCACTTAAGGAAGCCGACACATTATAGAGATTGGGTGAGGACAGTGGCAAGTAGTTGTGGCACTGATCCGAAGACAGATGATCAAACACAGGCATCTAATCATGCTAAGTAATGCAAAGTGACGGTACTCATGCATCAACATTTCTTGCATATGGTACTTCGTACATGGATTTATCCAGATGGAAGGTTTGTCTCTGTGAGAATAAAAACAGAAGACCAGACCCTCATTTTGGGATAGATGTATACACCAATGACAGCAAAGCTGCGTTTCCTGGCACGTTTAGCCAGGAAAATTCATCTATTCGGTAAGATCAGAGTTACTATAGGAGGTGCCTGGAATGTTGCCTTAGATCTTATCACAGAAAAGACTGGACCCTTAGTGACGCACAACGCAACAAACAGGACGATACCACATGACCTCATGGCTGATTGTGTGTTGGTGGTTGTGTGGTGTTTCACACATCCATCAGATAAAGACTATACTTATTATTTGCAGGTATATGGCACATCATCTCTGATATATTTCCAAGTACAGTGATCTCTGCTTCAATCCCCATTCCAGGTGAACCTCAGTTCAGGAGGTCTGTCAGGCCATTGCCTGATTCCATTCTTCATTCACCTGGTACACAACTCTGCTCCAGGGTCACACTGGAGGATGAACGCCTCAAAGTATAAACTACCTGAACAAATGCATCCTCTAAATTCACACATTTCAGTGTACAAGGGTGGAGAATAAATGCTCAGTGACCTTGCCTCTGATACCTTGGACAGAAGGCAAAGCTAGTTGGAGAGGTCACATTAACAAGAACTGTGCTGCAAACATTTTCCTAAAAGTCACCAGCTGAAAGGGAACATAAACTGAAACTTTTCTCAATAAAGGGCCGACTAATATGGTGAGGAAAATGTGTTACCACTCATCTCAATGGGAAAAAAACATACGTAGTCAAAATGGTGGTTGAACCGATATATAATATTATTTTTGGGACGCTTTCTATATTATTTCCCATACTTCTAACCAGAAGAGACTTCTATGTAAAATAATTTAGCTTGGGAGGCAAAAAACAAAGGCTCAATCCTGAAAACGTTATGCACATACCAAAGCAGGAGGTATAACCTAACCCAAATCCGTTCGTACTACCTTGTGCAACATCTACAACTTGGCTTTCAGATGCACCTGAAACTTTCACTGCGGTAATTGTAGAAAATGATATTCTCTCCCGTGAGCATAGTCTTGATGTACTTTCCAAATCTAAATCACTTCTGCCACAAAAGGATAATTCAGTGATTAGACCTCTTGGCAATCTACGCACGACTTCCTGAAAATTATCCCCTGGCTACATACTTCAGCCTCTCTTTGGCATAATTATGCCTGAAGGTAGGGGGGCACTTTTGTCTCATGGGCCAGTTGGAGGATAACTAATACTAAACACTTACATGAGCTAATATCTAATGATACTTATAAAACTTTTCGAGATCACCTACCTGAATGTGGGCTGGCCCTATTAGCAGAACATATTCACTCCACCCAATCAAAGTAATGACAAGGGACTTCTGGCAGACAATGCTACAACTCAACTTCATACCCGAGGCCTGATTGACAATATTATCAACTTATGGCATTCTGCTGAGGGAGGTCTACTGAAATGTACCTACTTTTAGAATTTGCATAGTTGGGATTGTTCCCTTCAAACACTGCACAACACAAGTCTGTTACCCCAAAGCAAGTGTTGGATGTGTGGGGCAGACTATTGTGATCTGAGTCATACACTATGGAAGTGCAACTGGCGAACACATGTCTATCAATTTGGTCCGCTCTCAGCGTTTGATTGGGTGCAGGTTGTACTCCTCCATGCCGTGTCCGATGGTGTAGTACCAACCAAACATAGACAAAGGTGACATCACTGGTAGCAGCGAAAACATGTATCCATCGACACTGTAAGAACCCAAACTTAACTCATGTGGAGCGGTTGTCTGAGCTGGCACAATGTACCTTTTATAGGTTTCCTCAATCACTCATCACTGTTAGAGTCCTTCCATCTCATGGAAGAAGAGGGATCTCACACTTGCAATCGAAGTGGGCATGTGAGTGGTAGACTCCTATCAGTCTTAGAGTATGAAGCTGTCATAACGACAGAGGAGATGTCGGGATTCTATATTTAATATTATATATAATTTGATATCATGTTAAATAGTGTGAACTTACAAGAGACTACCACAGATTTGGAATGTTGAATGGGGAGAGGAGTTTGCCCTCATGTTTTTCTCTCTATGCCTGGAGCTGAATATTAAGGCTACTGTAGGAAATGGGACCCCCGGCCGGCCAGGGCTTGCGCCACAGCCAGTCAGAGACCGCCACTCCTATGAAAAGTCGACCCCTGCTCGCCCTCTGGGTAACGCGGCGCGGGCAGCCAGGCCTATCTCGGAGGACATGTGAAGCATTTGCGCACGCACCCACCAACAGCAACATCCCCGGCCTCCCACAAAAGGAACTCCACACCGGATATATATATAAAAATAGTCTTTGTATTAAGCAGGACACATAGGAACATACATTGTACAAGGTGCCAGGGGCACGGGCAGGGGCTACAGGGAAGAGGGTACAGCGCAGGGCCAAGGGACCACTGCCAGGAATCACATACAGGGGACATCTGGTATTCAGAGGGGGGTGAAGGAGGTCAAGGTACACAACATACAGGAGCACCGGTAGAGGTGCAACATAGAATACTTGTAGGGATCACCTTAGTCTTAGTCCATAGCCATCCACAGGCCAGCGGGCCTTTCTGGGGCAAGGGGCCCAGGGGTCTCGACGTTCAGGGCAGGGAGCCCGGGGCAAACCTAAACGTAGTAGTTGCCCACTAAGTGCTGGGCAACTGAGGGACTTCGTGTGAGCCTCGCCGGCCCTGGGGAAAAAGGGTGCCAACTGGTGGAGCCACTCGGGCTCGAGAACGAGGGGGGTAGTGGCACGGTGGAGCCTCTCGGGGCTCTGGGGCTGCCATATGGACGGAGCCTCTCGGGGCTCGGAGCCGACATGAAAATGGAGCCTTCTCGGGGCTCAGGGGTTGAGGGGGCCACAGGGGAGCCTCGCCGGGCTCAGACCATTAGTAGGGCAGGCGGAGTCCCCCTCGGGGGACTCGGCTTCGTGGGAGGCCTCACGGGCCTCAGGGCACAACCAGGGATTCACTCGAGGGGAGGGGCGGACACCGACAACGTGTCCCGACGCCCCTCCTCTCCATTGCTGGCCGCAGCACTCACCGGGTCTGGTGCGCCGGTCTCCTTTGCTGCGCCAGCCTTCTCCTTGTGCTCCGGGGCTCTCTCTCTCTCGGGAGCCCCGGGGAAGGTCAGCAGCTTCACGGGGGTATCGCAGGAGCGCGGAGTGGGCTCCCGCCGCTCCTGCTTCGTCGTCCTTCTTCGGCCGGCCTCTCTCCTTCTCTTAGGCCGGCAGCCAATCACGGCGCGGCCTGGGGGAGGACGCTAGTGGGGAATCCCGGGCCGGCAGCCAATACCAGCGCGGCCCGGGGATGACATCACTAGAGTCCCGGGCGGCGGCCGTGAACTCGGGGGAAATCGACGAGGAGTGGGCTCCCTCGTAAGGCACAAGGGCAGGGAATAAAGCGAGGTAGGCACTCGCTGGGGGGTGTCGAATCTTGGTAGCACGGTGCAGACGCCGGGTGAGCACCGGCTTTTTGAATAAAGCGCTACCAGCGATCGTGCAGGAGTGAAGCACCCCAAAGCGGTAGGGGGCAGGGAACAGCGCTTCCAGGCGCTGGGCAGAAGGGACAGCGCTCCCCCAGCGCTAGATGCGGGTTATCAAAGTCCATCGGTAGTCCAGGACCTCAGGGGGGGGCCCAGCAGCGCCAGGAAGGGGAAAGGGCCTTCCTCAGTCCAGGAGTAGGGCAGGGCCCAGGGAGGCACGCCACCCCTGAGCCCCAGCAGCAGCAGCTCCGGGTAGATTCAAGTTGAGAACAAGAACAAGTCCAGAGTGTCACAGCACCCTTTTTATACACACATTCTTGGTCTGAAGGGGCAGGCAGGGGGAGAACCAGCTGGAACTGGTTATGGGGGGATTCTTTACACTGGCCAGGCTAGGAACATCAGCCGCACCCCAGGGGGTGGAGCCAGCATTGTCTGGGGAAAACCCAGCCTCATTCATGACACTCAAACCAGACAGTCAATCCACAAGCAGACCCAGGCTCACTCCTCCCCTCACATCAGTATGCTAAACACTCCATTCACCACCGGGGCAGACCCTCCCAGATCCTGGGAGCCAGGCTCACCAGCCAGCCCCGGCCAATCATACGCCAGGCACATATTCCACAAATATGCCAACTTCCAAAAGGGGGACTTCTACACTAGACACACTCATACCTCATATACCGTTGCGCAGCATTCAATCTCACGAGTTCATACATACCAGACTTGACCCTGCACACCCTACGCATCGGGAACTACCGAGGACTCATCCATTCCCCATGCATTCCTATGGAAGGGTAGGTCGCTCTCTCCTCACACTCACTCAGAGGGGAAATCACCCTCCCCAGGTTACATATACCATAAAAACTTCAGGGGCGGACCTGCCAGATGGGCCACGTCCAACACATGCCCCTCCCAGCCCAAACGCAGGGTAGACCAATCACTACCGTGATGGACTTCCCTGCTGCAGGGCGATAGAACATGGACGTGGCTCGCGCTACCGAGCCACCCTCCAGTTCGACGTCTACCTGGGCCGATAGACACACACAGGCTAAAAATTAAGAAAAATAAAAAAAATAAAAAAAAATAATAAAGACATAGGTCCAACCAGGCTACCCCCCTGGCACGCCTTAGTTGTCCGTGACTAGGACCAGGCCCTAGGCCACCCAGATACCACTGGTCCTGCAAATCCGAAGTGGGGGGTGGTAACCCCGGGCCCACAATAGCCCTTCTCCACTCCCTTTCTCAGGGTAGCCACGACTACCACTGTTCCTTCCACCTAGGGTCCACACCCTCAGGCTTGCCAGAGGTCACGGGCAAGAATGCCCCACCCTACCTCTACTTCTGAGGTTCCGCGTTCTCCCAGGAGAAACACCCTCAGAACACACTTTCCTAACAGTCTTGGAACTTCCTCCCTCCACTGGTCTTCCACCTGGGAACTAAGCGTTCAGCTCTCCCCAAGGCAAGCCGCGGCCGAGCCAGCAGGTCTTCCTTGTCCGGGATACAACTCAACATAAATTCAACAAAACGAGCCGCGGCAGTACTAGCCGGTCTCAAGGTTCAGCTCTCCCCAAGGCAAGCCGCGGCCGAGCCAGCAGGTCTTCCTTGTCTGGGATACAACTAACATGAATTCAACAAAACGAGCCGCGGCAGTACTAGCCGGTCTCAAGGTTCAGCTCTCCCCAAGGCAAGCCGCGGCCGAGCCAGCAGGTCTTCCTTGTCCGGGATACAACTTAACATAAATTCAGCCAGGGCGACACCTGACGCCTAAACCACATTCAGTGGGGTACGGAACGCATGATGCATCAAACACAATTAGCAGGGCAAAAAGGGGGGGGGGACACCTGACGCATCAACCACATTCAGCGGTGCACGGAACACATGATGCCTCCAACACATTCATCAGGATAAGGAAGGACAAGATTAACGTTGATTCAGCAAGCTCCCCATCCCAGAGAACTTATACTCCATTACTCAGCATACCTCAACATTCATGCACATACCGTTCCCTAGACTGGTAGGACAGTTTTCCACCGCCCCTGATTCCTCAACCTGACCCTCGGGGCACAGGTACCATTACTCTAGGGCAGGGACAAGGACCATACATATTTGAACACAATTTTGCAACCACCACTGGATCCCACCCTTCTGGTGAATCCAGAAAACCATATTACACTAGGGAGATGATTTACCCTCCCAAGCTAGGGACACCTAACTCTCAGCATACATGTACATTTTTTTCTACAGAACAGATATTTAAGTAACCCGTAAAACTTTCCACAGGACGGGTATTTCTAACAATCTTTAACATTTTTCACAGACATTTTTAGCAACCTGACCTGACCCTATGTGGCACAGGTACCATTATTCTAAGGAATGGACAGGGACCATATACATTGAACCTAATTATGCTGCCACCACTGGATCCCACCCTTCCGGTGAGTTCCAGAAAACACATTGTACTAGGGAGTTGATCTACCCTCCCTAGCTAAGGCCATCTAACCAGAACACATCTTTCATAGGACGGACATTTACGTAAACTCTTAAAACAATAATCTCTTTTCTTTGCGACTATTTACAATACAGAGTTTTGTAGGGAGGCCAGTTATCATTGTGGTACTGCGCAAACACAAGTCCGGATCCCACCGCTAGCCACCAGTGTAGGAAATGGGACCCCCGGCCGGCCAGGGCTTGCGCCACAGCCAGTCAGAGACCGCCACTCCTATGAAAAGTCGACCCCTGCTCGCCCTCTGGGTAACGCGGCGCGGGCAGCCAGGCCTATCTCGGAGGACATGTGAAGCATTTGCGCACGCACCCACCAACAGCAACATCCCCGGCCTCCCACAAAAGGAACTCCACACCGGATATATATATAAAAATAGTCTTTGTATTAAGCAGGACACATAGGAACATACATTGTACAAGGTGCCAGGGGCACGGGCAGGGGCTACAGGGAAGAGGGTACAGCGCAGGGCCAAGGGACCACTGCCAGGAATCACATACAGGGGACATCTGGTATTCAGAGGGGGGTGAAGGAGGTCAAGGTACACAACATACAGGAGCACCGGTAGAGGTGCAACATAGAATACTTGTAGGGATCACCTTAGTCTTAGTCCATAGCCATCCACAGGCCAGCGGGCCTTTCTGGGGCAAGGGGCCCAGGGGTCTTGACGTTCAGGGCAGGGAGCCCGGGGCAAACCTAAACGTAGTAGTTGCCCACTAAGTGCTGGGCAACTGAGGGACTTCGTGTGAGCCTCGCCGGCCCTGGGGAAAAAGGGTGCCAACTGGTGGAGCCACTCGGGCTCGAGAACGAGGGGGGTAGTGGCACGGTGGAGCCTCTCGGGGCTCTGGGGCTGTCATATGGACGGAGCCTCTCGGGGCTCGGAGCCGACATGAAAATGGAGCCTTCTCGGGGCTCAGGGGTTGAGGGGGCCACAGGGGAGCCTCGCCGGGCTCAGACCATTAGTAGGGCAGGCGGAGTCCCCCTCGGGGGACTCGGCTTCGTGGGAGGCCTCACGGGCCTCAGGGCACAACCAGGGATTCACTCGAGGGGAGGGGCGGACACCGACAACGTGTCCCGACGCCCCTCCTCTCCATTGCTGGCCGCAGCACTCACCGGGTCTGGTGCGCCGGTCTCCTTTGCTGCGCCAGCCTTCTCCTTGTGCTCCGGGGCTCTCTCTCTCTCGGGAGCCCCGGGGAAGGTCAGCAGCTTCACGGGGGTATCGCAGGAGCGCGGAGTGGGCTCCCGCCGCTCCTGCTTCGTCGTCCTTCTTCGGCCGGCCTCTCTCCTTCTCTTAGGCCGGCAGCCAATCACGGCGCGGCCTGGGGGAGGACGCTAGTGGGGAATCCCAGGCCGGCAGCCAATACCAGCGCGGCCCGGGGATGACATCACTAGAGTCCCGGGCGGCGGCGGTGAACTCGGGGGAAATCGACGAGGAGTGGGCTCCCTCGTAAGGCACAAGGGCAGGGAATAAAGCGAGGTAGGCACTCGCTGGGGGGTGTCGAATCTTGGTAGCACGGTGCAGACGCCGGGTGAGCACCGGCTTGTTGAATAAAGCGCTACCAGCGATCGTGCAGGAGTGAAGCACCCCAAAGCGGTAGGGGGCAGGGAACAGCGCTTCCAGGCGCTGGGCAGAAGGGACAGCGCTCCCCCAGCGCTAGATGCGGGTTATCAAAGTCCATCGGTAGTCCAGGACCTCAGGGGGGGGCCCAGCAGCGCCAGGAAGGGGAAAGGGCCTTCCTCAGTCCAGGAGTAGGGCAGGGCCCAGGGAGGCACGCCACCCCTGAGCCCCAGCAGCAGCAGCTCCGGGTAGATTCAAGTTGAGAACAAGAACAAGTCCAGAGTGTCACAGCACCCTTTTTATACACACATTCTTGGTCTGAAGGGGCAGGCAGGGGGAGAACCAGCTGGAACTGGTTATGGGGGGATTCTTTACACTGGCCAGGCTAGGAACATCAGCCGCACCCCAGGGGGTGGAGCCAGCATTGTCTGGGGAAAACCCAGCCTCATTCATGACACTCAAACCAGACAGTCAATCCACAAGCAGACCCAGGCTCACTCCTCCCCTCACATCAGTATGCTAAACACTCCATTCACCACCGGGGCAGACCCTCCCAGATCCTGGGAGCCAGGCTCACCAGCCAGCCCCGGCCAATCATACGCCAGGCACATATTCCACAAATATGCCAACTTCCAAAAGGGGGACTTCTACACTAGACACACTCATACCTCATATACCGTTGCGCAGCATTCAATCTCACGAGTTCATACATACCAGACTTGACCCTGCACACCCTACGCATCGGGAACTACCGAGGACTCATCCATTCCCCATGCATTCCTATGGAAGGGTAGGTCGCTCTCTCCTCACACTCACTCAGAGGGGAAATCACCCTCCCCAGGTTACATATACCATAAAAACTTCAGGGGCGGACCTGCCAGATGGGCCACGTCCAACAGCTACTATGAAATGTTTAAAGATCTACTTATGCAGAATTGTATGTACCACTATTGGGAAACTGAAATGACACATGTGGTATATTAAGCAAATGTCTAAAATGCCTATGAGTTTATGCCCTTTGAAGAGAATATTTAAGAGTTCTCGAGAGGCAAACATATAACTTGGATAATTTTAGTAATTGTTTCATTAATCCCCACCAAAAAAGAAAGAAAAATTGCAAAAAAAGAATAGGCAATATCCAATATAGTCACGCCTACCCTCAGATGCACCTCAATCTCGCCTTTATTCCCCTGCCTCTTGTGAATATCTGCATTCCCACAACCACACAAACAAGTTGAACAAAGCCAAATACCTATTTACAAGACCGGACTGGCCATTCTGCCCCTGTGATACTTTCCAGGTGGGCTGCAGTCTAGGGTCTGCTTTCAGAGCTGGAAGGGCTGCCATGACACCATTCAAGTTATGGCCTCTTGAAAGCTGGGGCTGGTGAAAACATCTTTGCCTGGGCTGATTTGGGGTTTCAGTCTGGCTGTCTGCACATCTGCTCAGAAGCTTCAATGAGGTAGATTGTGACAAGACAGTAACATCTTTTGGGAAAATCTACCACAATATCTGTGCCGCTGTACATAACTGGGACCACAAACTAGGAAGCCTAAATCAGACACTTCGAACAAATGGTTCACTCAGGAGCTGGATAAACTAAGAAGACAACCCCAGACCTGCCAAATCACACTTTCCCATTGTGAATCACACAATATTGATTTTTCTTTTACATGGTCACCTGGTGAAGAGCCAATATTACATGGTGCAACACAAGTTGAGGTGGAAACCCATGGAAGGAGTAGGTTTCCGGTTCATGTGTGGTTTGCAGTGTAGCTTATGTCCAATAGGGTGTTTGCCACCACCACTGGACAACAGTGGCAGCCTCAGAAGCGTTGGTGTTTTTGGGGGAAGGTATGAATAGATCTCAGTCAGTGCTCAGCATACTGCCCCGCCCACTCCCCGTTCTTTGAAACTTACAAAATTGCTCACAGGAGATAAGACACAGGATAGTAAAAAGAAATGTGGACTTGCGAAAAAGGCTAACTTGCAGACACATCAACTTTTGAATTAAAAAAAGTACGTTTTTATTACTTTCCAGGAAATGGCCAATTCAGAGCAATAAAATAAAACCCACCTCTGATAAGAAACAACACTGAGCGGTCTTTTTCTTAATAAAAAGTGAACATTTTCAACGCAATCTTAAAAACCCCAACCACCATCTTAATCCACCCTATGCTGTTCCCCACTTTCACCAGGCCACAAACCTATAGAGAAGTGATATTCAGACTGGTTTCTTAGATGCATCACCCATTCTATCTGTGGAAGCATGATTGACTTTTGCATTATACCATGCCTCCGAGCTTTGGCACATGAAAGGACTGACATTATACTCTCTTCTTTTGCACTAAGCTAAGGTTCTGTAGCTACTTCAAATTTCAAAAATGTTTTGGTTTTGTGTTGTACGTAATGAGTCGCGACGTTTTGTTTCATTTAGTGGTCTAACGGTAACCCACACAACCTTTCGTAAACATGTTCTATCGGAGGCAGTGTTACTAACCTCCTATGGTGCTGCCAATGTGACGCCTAATAATGGGAGAAGATCATCAATAATTGACTATATCATAGTGAGTATCGAGGGCTGGAAGTATGTGTGCGATTTGTCTATGGTCAAAAGAGTTGAAAACGACCACAACCCTGCGGTCCTATGCGCGAAGTGGAGTCCCATGTGCTATGCGTCCTCCAAAAATCCAAGCTCGACGTGCTATGGCCATGAGATTGTCCCCAACATTAGTAGAATGAGCGTCAAATGGTTTAGAGTGAAGTATAAACAGGACCTTCCAGTGCTCGGATGTACAGTGGCCAAGTATGGACCCAAAATTATTAATGCCGTGGCAGATGACAGCGCAAGTATCTTAGTGGCTTATGATGAAATGGCAGAGGAGTTGAAGCCTATAGGGGCCAAAGCTACAGGTCCTAAGGGAGTGGGGTCAAATAAATGGTATTATGACAAATGTTTTCACATAAGGAGAGTAGTTTCCCATGCACTGATATGGCGCCATTGTAATCCCCAGAGTGAAGCATTAGTTCGAAATTCTAGGCAAAAGTAAAAGCATATGTTGTACATCAAGAAAGCATGCTTTCAGAAAACGTCTACGAAGGAACGGAGAAAGACCTCTAACAATAGAAACACTAAGCGCTTCGGGAATTTGTCACATGGGTAGAGAAGGGGGAAGGCATCTTAATAGCTGTGCTTAATTTGAGCCGGTGGCTTCCGGTGTTTGGCACTGGCAATTAATTGTCAACACCAGCACTTATAACAGCTGCCATATGGTGGCGCTGTTTGTGTCCGGTCCAGGGAAGACATGGCTTGGCAGTTCAGGCTGGACTGTTCCCATGAGTGACAGGATCAAGACTGATTTGCATATGGCTGGATCTGAAATGGGGAGGCGAACTGCGCTAAAGAACGATGATGGATTCAACCAAAGATCTGTGCCTTGGGGTACTTTCTATAAAGTTTCAGAACTCCGTCCATCATCTCCTTGTGTTTGCTTTGTTCGCCCTAAGTTGGCTGGGTACGCCCAGACGTGGGTCCCTTGCTCACTTTGCCAGTGGATTCAAGCTAGCCTGGCAGATGAGGGGTGTTACCCCGAAACCAGTCCCAGTATCCTTGTTTCCGGTCCAGGAAAGACCTGGCTTGGCAGTTCGGGCTGAACTGTTCCCATGAGGCACAGGGTTAAGACTGATTTGCATATAGCTGTGTCTGGACTGGGGTGGCGAATTGAGCTAAAGAACGATGATGAATTCAACCCAGATCTGTGACTGGGGGTGAGTTTCTGAAAGGTTTTAGTGTTTCGTCCATCATGTCCTCATGTTTGGTTAGTAACTGTGAACCGTCATTGGCAGCGCTGATAGTGGCAATGGGTGATGTAAGCTGGATTGACCTACTGACCAGGGCCTGACACTTATTTATTTACAAATTATGCACGGCTTAATAGAGAATCACTTTGGCCCAGTAGCGTGGGTGCAACGTTTTAGTGCATTGTACAGTGCAGAGTCTAGTGGCCAACCCGAGCCCTCGCTAGTGTGTGACCTTTTCTAAGGATTACTGTGCACCTAACATGCTGATACCGGAAGTGGAAAGAGCACTGAATAGTATGAAGATACACAAGGCCCCTGGTCCCTAATTGGTGCCTGTTGATATTTAACTGGAGGAGCCTCAGTGCTGGGCTAGAGATTTTACTGAAACGTTTAACTCCGCCCTAGCGCAGAATAAGATTCCGCCTTCTAGGTGTTCAGCCATCCTTGCTCCTATATTCAAGAAGGGCGATCACGGGAGCCCTTTTAATTGCTGCCCAATCTCCCTCTTGGGTGGAGCGGGGAAGGTCCTGCTTAATCGAGTACAGGGTTGGGTGGACAGTCCCAGCATCAAGATGGAGGTACAAGCTGGTTTCAGATCATTGGTGGGTACATTTGATCAAGCAATACGTCTTTATATGCTTGCACATAAGTACACAATCAAAAGGAAATCTTCATTGTATCTCACATTTGTGGATCTTAAGGCTCTCTCTGGGACTGACCACTCGGGGTAGGCAAACCTACACTCACTGCACATGGCCGAGAACAAAATATTGAGAGCTCTTGCTGAGGTTGGGGCCAGGCACCCCTTTGTTAGCCCCTTACGATGAGCTTCGTTTCACCACACAATTACAGAGATAGCAGTAGACCAGTGTGTATTGGGTCAGACGAGTGAGTAATCCAAGAACGACAGTATATCTGTGATGCTTGGAAGATGAAGCGACAGTAGGTGGTTCTGGTAGGAACGCTTGGTCATCCCAAGTAAAGAAAATCTTGAATGAGCTGCAGTAGGGGGTTCTAAGGTCGGCCTCAAGCAGTGTAAGGCGGGACATTGTAGATCGCTATCATAAGTCTCTGCGGATCAAGCAGTACAATGCGCTGAAGCCTGGGTCCCTATCAGGTAATTATTTCAGCAGAGACCATGGCCCTCCCTGCATGATCTATTTGTATCTAATTTATCCTGAGTTCAAACAATCAGTATATATGAAATTCAGGTTGGGTACTTTAACGAATAGGGAATCTCTAACTAGATGCTTCAGGTTTGCCGTTTGGTCTGATCACCGTAGCTGCAAATTTGGAAGGAAGGACAACTTGCAACATTTTGTAATGTTTTGTTCAGTGTATGTATTCGCACGTAGGCAGCAGTTGCTTCCCCATTTCAGGCTCTATGGGGCTATTAGTAGGAAATCTGCATTGTCGCTGGGCTTCAGGACTGACGATGAGTTTGTCCTTTACTCTGTTGCATTATATTTTTGGGCTGCTTGGTCATGTCTGAAAGATTTTTCCATTCTTTTAGGTATTAAGTTAGGTGGATGACCTGTGTCGGTGAGGTATTTGCTGCCAGGATCCCTGTTAAGTCCTTATGTAGATGCATTTTCTCGTTAATACGATGTCATCTCGGTTTTACTCACGGCATAGTTCTGTTATCTGATAGATCCCTATTGTATTTGTCTTAGCGATCCTTTTTATACCTCCAACAGGACTTGATTTGTAGCTATTGTTCCATAGAAATCTTTTCCAGTGTTGATGGTAAACATTATCTAAGATTTCTTTCTGAGAATTTAAGGGATTTTTGCATTAATGGATCACTGTATCCTTGTCCACCGTCTCAGCAGAATAGGACTTACAGGGTCGGCCCTATCTTGGCTCAAATCATTTTTAGAAAACAGTACCTTTCAGGTCTCCGAAGGCAACATTCGATCCAGATCCATTCCACTCCAATGTGAGACGCGCCTGGGGCTCATCTTTAAACACTACACTCTTTAATGTGTACATGTCCCCACTGGAGGAAATTGTAGCCCCTTTCGGTATCAATCTAGTCACATACGCAGACGACACCCAACTTGTTGTCTCACTAAACCAGATGGACAGCTCCCCGCAAAATCTTTGCTCCTGCCTCAAAGAAATCTCTAGTTGGATGAGCAAATCTCTCCTCAAACTAAACAGAGAAAATTCAGAGATTCTAGTGCTCGGCAATCAATCTAAATTCTCCCCCAACCCCATGTGGCAAATTGCATGGGGCCAGCTCCCTCCCCCAAAAAAGAAATAAAAAGCCTGGGCGTCTGGCTCGACCAGGACCTCACTTTCCAAACCCAAGCGAGGAAAACCGCAGGAATCAGCTTTGGTCTTCTACGCACCACACGAAAACTCCTTCCCCTATTACCCCCCAGTCCAGAAAACTCCTTATTCAGGGTCTCATCCTCTCCAGACTGGATTACGGGAACGCCCTCTATCTTGGCGTCCCGAAAACAGTCAAACTCCAACTCGTCCAGAATTCGGCAGCAAGACTGCTAACAGGCACAAAAAAATCGATGCTCTGCTAAACCTGCCCTAAGTTCCCTACATTGGCTTCCAATCCAGGAGAGAATTAGTTTCAAATCCCTCTGCATAACACATAAAATCCTCCAGGATAAGGGCCCTCCCATCCTAAGAGCCCTGATCATAACATACAAAGCCAACAGAAAGCTACGATCCGACCACCTCTTCCTGGCAAACATTCCCAGAATCAAGAAGGCACGGTCAGGAGGACGCCTCTTTTCCTACAATGCTTCCAAGCTCTGGAACTCCCTCCCCCTCAACAATCGTAGGGAAACCAACTTATTAAAATTCTGTAAGCTCTTGAAAACGTGTTTTTTCCCTTAGGTCACATCCATTCCCTAGTTAATTCCATGGGCTCAGTGCTGGGACGCCTCGGGGTAGCCACGCGCTCTACAAATCTGATTACAATTACAATAAAAAAAACTTTTCACAATATACCCTATTCTGGTGGCCACCGAACCTTTACGTCTGTATCTGTGTGGATGTTTTTAGGGTTATAAAGCGTGGCAAATAACCCACGGGACATCCTTGTGCTTTAATAAATAACTGTTGAGAAATGATAGATAGAGGACAAGCTTAGCATAGCCAAGTTTTAAGGGGCTTTCTGAAGGTCTATGGACTTGAGACGAAACATTTGGCAAAGGGCATTCAGTGCTTGCTGGCGAGACAGAAGAAGGAGCAACGGCTGGCCTGACAACTCTTCACAAAGAGAATGGACAAAAGACTCCTGGTGGCTGTGAGCGGCTGGGATAATAAGAGAAAAATGGAGCCTGTAAAGATGTGGTAATGTATATCTGTAGGGTGGCGGTACCATGTAAACTTAATAAAATTTGTTTTGAGAAAAAAAATTGAGCCTGTAAATAAAGCAGTTCTCTATTATGAACATCACTGTGGGCCAGACCTTATGATGTAAAAATAGAAAATTTCCTGACAGGTAACCTGTAAAGTTCCTCGAGCTTACTGCAGCTTGAGGCCGAGGAGGGGAAGGCTGAGGGCTAGTCTAGCCGCAGAGTTCTGCACAACCTGAAGACACCGGATCATGTATTCCAGGCTGCCCAGGCACAGGGAGCAGTCTACTAAAGGTGATAAGGGCATGAAAACTGTACTGCATGTGGCCGCCTTCTGTATCTTTGGCCATGATCAGCAGGGTCTGACTATGAGATGGACCGTCACCAATGCACCCGGTCTTCATGAAGCCGAGCCCACTCAGCCTATGCCAACCTCCAGCAGGCACTACAGGTTGCCTTCAGCTGTGCCCCATCCCCTTCATCAATGGGTGTGGTGAGGTGGCCTTGGGCTTCAGCATTTGTTCTGACAGTCTATAGTTACAACCTACCATGATTAGAACTCTCTTGGTGTGGTAACAGCATACTTGTTCTAGACCAGTGGTTCTTAACCTTTTGACTTCTGTGCATCACTACTGGTATGCGGGTACACCCCCTGACTAATTAAATCTGTGGACCCACTGCTGCATTATTGGAAGCCATGAGCCGTAGCCTAAGTATTTTGAATTATTTGAACCTCAAAACAATACTTAAAAATAGAGAAACAAGCATCTGTCAAACGAAAACACAAAAGATGACATATTGTATATAATTTACAAACAGATACAAAAAAAAAAAAAAACAAGAATATCATTTTAATGAGGTTGGAGCGTTTCAAAATTAGTTTGAGGTCACTCATTGTCCTTACTATATTCTGCATTTGCACTGCTACCATGAATCTATCTGAGGACACCAACTCAATTTTCACCCTCCAATTGAAAATTCCTCTACATGAACTTAACATTTAAATGTTTTCAAATGTGCTTCTTTACTTACAAACACTTTATTAATCTGTTAATATTAGTTCGTTCTGTGAGCAGTTGCAGACCCTCCTTAGTAGGCACCATTGACCCCCAGAAGCCTCTAGACTATAGGTTAAGCACCACTGCTCTAGAACATTCATCAGTATTCTGAAGACACCTAAGTTTTCAGTCCCCAGTCTCAAATTTGAGCAGCCGGGGGCAAAATACATTAATTCTAAAGCACCAGAAAGTGGGATACCCCTCATACAGGACACAAGACTCGTTTTCAAAGGCCGGGCCAGTGCATTAGTTAAAGGAGAACATTATTCATGACCTTATTCTGGAGACTCCTCCCATCAAAGACCCTCCCACTCAGACTTTTCTATAATGGGTTCTCACTAGATGCCCCTCAGCAAGCTCAAAGCGAACAGCAGAGGCTATAGGAAGCCCAACGGGGGCTAGAAAACATCAAAGAGGAGACATGTCTTCAGACATTTACAAACTCTGGACAGATTGGAAGTGGATCAAAAATTGATAGAAGGAAAGAATTACATTATGTGCTAAAACTGAGAAGCCCCTGCTGCCAAGACTAGATTTTTATATTGAGGAGAGTTCAAGAGATATATAGAAGATCTGAGAGGCCTAGAAGAAAGGTAGGAGTGATTTATATGCAGAATGAAAGCAAAGAGCCAACAATGGATCTATGTACAGTACATAAGACCTTAAAGAGAACTCTCTTGATGAATAAACAAGCTCAGTGATATAAACAGAAGTTTAGCATGGCTTACTTTGGTGACAGAAGTCAGTCTGGCAGCTTGATTTTTGATCGCTTGGGGGCAATGCTGTACATATTTGAGGAGCTCCAAATGTAAGGCATTAGCATAAACCAGATTGCTCAAAATTAAAGAGAACCCAGTAATACGATTTACGACACATACCAAGCTCTTTAGGAACATACCAATCCAATCATCTGGAAGCGCAAGAACTAGTGGAATATGGCAGACGTTTAATAATTCAGAAAGACTGGCATCAAGGTTCTTCTAGCTAGGGGTGGCTAATTCCTATTTAAATTGTTCCAGGAACTCTTCCAAAGAGAAAGACAGAGAGGTTCAGATTGAAACATTACAATTCTGCACCTGGGGCCTACTTGCATAAAGACTGAAGAAGGGCTCTGACTGGTACTGAGCCAGGAATTAGCTTGGCAATATGTTCCATAAGGTATCGGGGGTTGAATAAAGGACATAAAGTAAGCCTGGAAATTTAGGAGTCATAATCGTCAGCTTTAATTTAACTGTGTCCTTAATTTGATTAGTAACGGTTGATTTTATCCAAGATGGTGCCTGGTGAGTCGCAGATCTTCAGTAGGGCAAAAGTTAGACGTGATAACGTTGTTTTGAGCGATAGTGCTTAAGCAATTATTGGAGTATGAAACTCTTCCCAGGCTTCTTAATAAAATATTGATGAGCGACGGCAGATTTGTAAGACACCATGCCGAAAGAGACATAATTCTTTAGGGAGACATGTTCAGCCTGGCGAACCTTTGTTTTTACCTTTGCAGGGGTCGCGTTAACGCAGGGATCTGAATGAACAGGAAGGCAGATGACTTTCTTTGCATAATGGTGAACAATATCAGATATCCACTTCACCAAAGAAAGTATTGCTCTGGAAGACAGCCGCCCATATTAAGAGGGGTGTGCCAATAAAACTATTACTAAGATGAATAGTAGAGTTTTTGGAACAGTCCTGGAAAAGTTGATACTCTCTGTAGAGTCTTAAGTGGGGGAGACAGAGTGGAAACCTAAACCCAAAAAAACAATGGTCAGGCAAATCAAAGGTAGCAAGTAATGTCAGAAATGAAACCAGCAATTTAAATTGTCATTTAAAGTTAATTCCCTATATTTTGCCCACCATTAAATAAGACATTGATATTATTTTTCTCACAGCATACTGTTCGCCCATAAAATCTTGAGTCCTGTTATTCGTCTCCCTGAAACAGCTAAAAAGCGAGTGCTGCTCAAAACAAACAACACAAGAAACGGTGGACAAAAAATAGAATGGTGAAGGGTAAATGAACAACAAAATACACTTTTGAGTAATACAACCAGTGCTTGTGATCTCAGCAGAAAGAGCAACCATTGAAATATAGTTGTCTTTGTACCATTCTGCTCTTCTTTAATAGATTTAATGTACTTAGGCAGGATAGTAAAAGAAATTACAAACTCTTTCAAAGGCAGAATAAACACATGGTTCCTCATAGTAAGTGTAATTTCTTTGGTCTGGCCAGACAGACAAGCTCTGAGCACTGAAGGCGGAAATCTCAACCTTTTGGTTGAGTCAACCAAATCTGGCTATACCATAACTCAGTAACACACAGTGTTTTGTAGAACACTTAGCAGTTTTAAATCTGACAATGTACTCCATGAAAGACAACTCTTCCTGACATTTAGGGAGCTGTAGATTCCTCATCGAGCACGAGGGAAGCTCAGCGCATCTTGTCATTCTACAGAAATCCCTAAGTCAATGTTTCTGAGTACCGAGATGAGGGACGTGATCTTCAAACAATGCGAAGGTAAAAATTAGACAAGAACCCAGAAGGCTCTCATATTATAAGACGTCAGACTCAACGATAGGGCTGAGCATGGGTATTGCAAAAGGGTTGTTACTGCAATTCACTCAACTCTTTCTTGGGGAAGCCTCAACCACAACATATTAGGTTCAGAGCCTAGACTCTGGAAGGTACTGCCTATTCCACAGTCGGATTCACTCTACCACTGATGATCCTAAAGATATCAGAGACACCAACGTTTCTTCAAGAACGGTCACCTGACCGAGAAAGCTAGGCTGAAAGTCCTGCAGGACCTGGAAGCGGAGACCCATCCAACCATGAAATGAACTACAAAATTCAATGAGGAGGATGCCAATTATGGCTAATAAAGACACATCCTCCGCTGACGTGCACAACTTCACGCCGCTTGATACTGGAATAATAGCTCGGATTCTGCAAGTGGGTGTATTTTCCTTCCATCTGACACTTCCGACAGAGTTTTGGCATTCAGATGACTCAAGATTGATGCTGGGATCCGAGAATACGCCACCCTTCAGTGGCTGATGGGCACATCTTTCAGCGGGGGCCTTCCTAATTAAAGAGATCGAGGATGACAGTTTCAGATTGATCGCTTTCCTGATCAGATATTTCACGCTCAATTTGATGGAATATAAATCGCTCCCAGATTGGCTTCCGAATACGTGCAGGGATTTAAAAGAGAGGAGGATGTAACGGGGTCCTTGCCTAACACACCAGAGAGCTAAATTTACTTCTTTCTCACACTACCAGGTTTATCATCAATGTAGCAAGTCCTGGCGATGATCACAGCCTCATCTGGATAGAGGTGTCTATCACAAGAAATTCAGAGCAGAGAAACACCAAGTTTCAAAGGCAACTGTGAAGAGCGTGGCTGTCACTCATATGAGCAACTAAACGACAATAGGTCATTCTGAGTCAATCGTGACAGACAAAATGGATCGCAGAAAAATTTGTGAATAAGGGAATAGAGCAAAAAAGCCTTTAAAATAATCTTAGACAAGATGCTATTCCGAAACTGCTGCAAATGCCACAACAGTACATACCAGCCACAGAGTCCTTCATATACTATTTAATTTACGAATTTCAGCAAATAAGCATAGGCAACGCCAATAGGTCTCACCTTTTGGCTTTGCTATCGACTTTGCCAATGGTGTTTTTTGAAAATGCCCTTCATCACTGGAAAAAAATTGTTATTGCCGAAAAAGTATTGTAATGCATACAAAATCATGTGCCGTCACGCATGCACATCTGCCTCATTAAGCTGCGGTGGCCCTACCCTCACCATGGCCATGGGTCTATTTTGTTTTAGATTACCTTTCTAAAGTAATTGCCCGTCCATTTAGGTGTGGAAAATAACAATAAAAACATAAAAAGTGTGGTAAAAAGTATTTTATTCTGGAAAGGACCAGTTCGGCAGTAAACAACAGCTGCTGGACACTCCATAAAAAAATACAATTGCAACTCGAGATAGGATAGACAGCGGCAGGAGGAATAGGCAAGGCACTGAAGTGAGGGGCTGAAGCAGCAGGGGGAGGAGCAACGGAAGAGCTGGACGGGGGAAATTAAAATATTAGAAATTGAAAAAAGCAAGAAACCTGAGCTGGACAGGAAACGGTGGTAGAACGAACAAAGGAGGCAGACCAGGAGCAACACTGTTTAGGGGTTTCAAGGGGTTAGCAGAATAAGAGAGCAAGAACACAAACACACATACACTTATAAGGAGTGCTGAAAGAAAAAGTAGTTATCTGAATGTAAGCAACAGAAACATTCAAGTCATCCAATCAATAGCATGGTAAAGAAGCTATGCGCCAGTGGAGGAACAACAAACATAACAAGATCTGGTAAGCAGTGGGCTGCCCGAAGCCGATTGTAAGCATTGGTATTGCCCCCAATAGCCTTTCAATAGATTAAGTAACCCCCCAGTTGTGCGAGCAACTAACGGGCCCACCCACCGTTCTTCTTCCCATTCCCATCAATTATGTACACCAAGACCTTTTGTGGTGTTAGAACGGCCGCAGTTTATTCACATCATAGGTTATATGGCACACAACGGGTTACACAGTGTATACCTTATAAATTGTTGCATACTAATTGTAGTATTATCTTCATGTTTATTAATTGTACATTCCTTGGAATTAGAACGTTCTTGTTGGGTGATTCTACTTGAGTCAGTTGCCGCCTGACAGCTGATGGTTAAGGTGCATATGAATAAACCTGACCCAAGGAATACCTGCTTTGTGTAATTATTCATAACTTTTCACTAATTACCATAACTTCCAACCGTCGTGACAGCTCTATTTCTGTAACGTCCTTGGTAAAGCAGGATGCGGATTTGAGGCTTACACTTGCTACCGAATATCTGGCGTTCATGGCCCCATGACCATGCCTGAGCTGCAAGTGCTGTGTCCTCCCAGCGCTGACCATTTCTTACCCGTTGTCTGCCCTCACGTATCCTTCTGTAAGGCAACCCAAGGAACTTGTCCGGGCGCTTATCTCCAGAGTCCATGCCATAAGGCATCCCAAGGACCTTGTTCGGGCAATTGCTCTTTCAAGTCTTTGGGAAGATTCTTTCTTGTTAAACCTTGTGACTCCCTGCCCCTTCGTCCCACTGAGGCTACAACGCCCACCTTCTCTGGTGTGGGTGGGTGGGATCAGTTTCTTCCGGCGATGTAGCTGGGAATCGCTTATTCCCTCTGTCTTTTAGGCTGTTCTTGTGTCCCCGCCCCTCCTTCCTGATTGGGCCTTTTGAACCCAAGCTACCGGTCACGCGCTGGCCTTTTTAGGTTTCGCTGGGGGGCGTGTGAAAAATGAATACAATCTTGGTGAACATTATCGGCGCCATCTTGCCCCCTTTCCGGGCCCATTCGTGCGCGTAAGCAGCAGCCATTTTGAGCACCATGGCCTCCCTGCCCCTCACTAATAGCCAGCGCGTCTCTCTCTCTCTTAACCTCGCAAGCATTCCCCCGCACGCTGACAACCCCCGCTCTCTCATGCCTTGGGTCATAAACCCCTCTCCAGCACAGCTTCACCACGGAATCCCATCCTGTTCCCAGCGCGACACCTCCCCTCATTCCTTTCATGGCCTCAAACCCTTTTGATGCAAACCCCCTTTTCCTGTGTCCCCGTTTGTCTTCCTCGTTCCCAGGCTGCCACCTGACCCTGCGGATACTGTTTATTACCCCGTACAGTAGGAAGCTTCCCCTCCCCATCAAAAGACCCCCGAACCGATCAAAGCCCCCACCCCATGAGATCCGATCAACCCCACGCATTCCGTGAATCGGCGGAATGCCCTGCTGTGCGACCACCATCACCTGTTGTGACCGGGGTGGGGAATCCAACTGTAAATGTATGTGGGAACGGGTCTGGAGGGGAGATTCCGAGGATGTTCTTTCAAGTATTAAAATATTACGAGAATGTGTTATGTGCAATAAAGGTCGTAAACTCCAGTATAAGAGGCCCGGCCTCAGAGATGTGGTTAGAGCACCTCGTGACGATACTTGCTGTCTGAATTGATGTGTTCTCCTCCGGAGAGAATAAAAACCTCGTTTCCCGCCTTCCAGTCTCCAGCGCCTGCTTCTTCATTGATTAATATTGGTGGGTCATAGAGGCGATACCGCCGGGCAACATAAAAGGGTCTTTGGTTACCGGTTGTCTTTGGAACCCTTTTTAACAATTGGCGTCCCAAACGTGGGGCCCATCAGCGACTCGTGGATCCAGTGGGAGAGGTCCTGACGACAGAGTGAACGACTGCAACGATCGGAAGGTACCCTGTCCGATAGACCCTCGTCTGACAGCCGATCATCCGAACTTCACTGGTTCCGAACAGACCTCTCTCGAGTGATCTGCGGTCCTGACTGGGAACCATCAGGAGTGCCACGAGAAGTACGAAGAGAAGAGGACGATCGGGCGCTGGATTCGGAAGACGAGAAACTGTCCATGCGGTCCGGGTAAGGTCGTGTAAACACGACGAATTGCGAAAGTGATAGATAATTGAAAGAAATTGATAATTGTTGTGAAAATACTAGTATTACTCTTTGTTAATTTATTGGAGATTCACTGTCTACAAACGGAGAAACAACAGGCTCTCCCTTTATAAACAGCGAAGGATAGGTACGCACCCGTCGGACCTATTTTCCCCCTCCCCATTCAACAATTGCCCCCCCCCCCCATTGATTAACTGTTATAGATCGTTTTCTGGAGATTCTCTGTCTACAAACAGGGAAGATTAGGTCCCCTCTTTGCAGATAGTGAAAGGGTAGGTGACGCGAACCTTTGCGAGCCTACTTATTCTCCCCATTGACCATATTGATTTTTTATTTTCGACCTAACATTGATTAACTGTTATAGATTGTTTTCTGGAGATTCTCTGTCTGAAAACAGGGAAGATTAGGTCCCCTCTTTACAGATAGTGAAAGGGTAGGTGACGCAAACCTTTGCGAGCTTACTTATTCTCCCCATTGACCATATTGATTTTTTATTTTTGACCTAACGTTGATCGATTGCTCAGAATTGGTTCATGAGGTATTCACTACGTGCAAACAACGTAGAATAGAAATATTCTGTCTAGTCTTTGCGCGCAGTGATAAGATAGGTAGTGCTGATTATTATCCCATTGTGATCCGTCATGCCTGTCTTCTCCCCACTGGTCAGTAGCCTGTTTAACCCGGACCGCTTATTAGAGATGAACCATCCGGCTCCGCTGGAAGGCACCCCTAATAAGGACATGTTCATGAAGCATGGATTAATTGCTATAGCCTATAGTGAGCTGTGGCATAAATATACAAAAAGGGATCGAGAAAGACAGTGGCCACTGAGAGGATCCTTTGATCTCGACAAAATAGAAACAGTAGAAATAGCCCTTCGTAGGAATGAAACAACACCTATTATGCTCGATAGTCTCGGTATGTGGCGCAAAGAAGCCACGCAACGAAGGGAAAGCGACGAATTTAGAAAAGGTGAAGGGACACGACGGACAAACCTCCAAACGTCTAGTAGGCAAAGGGAAGGGCCAGCGATGGCACAGCCCCGAGGAGTAGACATGAAAAGCGAATGGTGTAAGGGGATGTGCCGACAAGCCAACCCCGGAACACAACGACCTGAAGGTAATCCCCCGACATTACGCACAGGACGGACAGATTTAAAACAAAACCAATGTGCTTTCTGTAAATGTCTTGGACACTGGAAAGCTCAATGCCCGATTCTGCAAAGCATAGGTAAGAATGGAGGGGTGACAGAAAGGACGGACCGACAGAAAGGAAAAAGACGCGAGATAAAAACCAATCAGACTAGTGCAGGCAGAACAGACAGGACCACCCCGTTTGATTATGCTCGGTGGCACAGATTTCGTCAGGCCAATTTTAACGACACGTTAGAGTTCTGGGACTGATTGCTCTCTGTTGCTCCCCCACTCTGAAAACCAAACACAACTGCAGGTCAGTGTAAACAACCCCCCGTTAGAGAAAAGATTCAAGAAAGCCAAGCGTCTATTATATAACTTAAGATTTAATTACGGTAAAACACACAGCCAACAGCAAATAGAATAACTAGTAGAACTCTCTAAAAAGCAAACTTGACTAATAGGAAAAATACAAAACATGTTATGCTCACTCCGGAAGTCCTCGAAACGTAACAGTTCGATGGTCCCGCCCATCCGAAACACATAGCACGTGTGGGGCGGGGCCTGCCAGCAACCATGGGCCAAAAAGAGATCGCTGGCGAGAAGGTACTGGAGGCTCCGCCAAGCAGGCAATGAAATGGTCTTCCCATACCGCCCTTCCAGGGATGGCGTCCCCCGGGCCACAGGTAGGGAGGGGGCGGCTGCAAATGACCCCCTCCCTCGTATCTTCTGGTCCGGCCATCACGAATTCCTCCATCGAACGGATGCAGGGTGGGCAGGGAGGAAGAGGCGACGCGGACGAGCCTCTTCCACCTCCACAGGTAGGAGGCTTCCCTGCCCTGGCCCGACGCCGATGTCCTCCAGCCGGGCGACGGCCATATACCTACGCTGCACAGGAAATATAATGTCCGGCTGGTATATTTCCGTAACACAGGACATATAATGCCCGACTGGTATACTTTCTCAGTACAGGACATACAAGACCCGGCTGGTATACTTGCATAGTACAGGACACACAATGTCCGACGGGCATACTTACGGAGCACCGGATGTACAGTGGTCCCCCAAGAGTCGGAATCAGGGGTGTAGGGTGGTCATCATGTGCGCCCCTGATTCCAAGAGACGGCGTAGGATACACCGGGAGAGGAAGACGGCACGGTGAGCCTCCCTCACCTCCCCAGATGAAGGCTCCACTGCTGCACCCTGGCGCCCCGAACCAAAATGTCCTGCTCCAACCGCATGATGCTCTGTTTTTCGCCATCACAAGAAGTTTTCCTCCGCTCCTGATGGATACGGCAAAGGTTGCTGCAGGGCCTCAAAATGGCGTCTGGGCCCTCGAAAGGCGGGTCTAGGCCGCTGGAGTAACTTTGTCCGAAATTGCAACTCGGGCGCTTGCCCACCTGGGCGCAAGCCCCCACCATCGACAAAACATCCCCTCGACTTTGAAGATTCTACCAAAGTCCCAAGAGCCCTCGGCCCCTTCAGGCTTCCGGTGAGAAACAGCTGCATTGATCTCAAATGAAATAACCACGGCACAGCAACAAGATGGCGGTGCTCTCGTGTCTGCATCAGCTTCCGTCTGAACCACCCAGGAACATTATGGGCTAACGAACTCGAGCAAGTTCCGGCTGAACATCAACGTGACCCGGTAAGAGAGGCTTTACCCCCCTCCCTCTCTTGATTGACGGTCCACACCACCAGCCCCTTTGTTAGCACAGTTTTCTTTTGGACTACCGAAAGGGACTCTGGTCCAACCGCCACTTGTCGGGGATATTTTGCCCCTGATGCTACTTCCGGACTAAACCGGCCTCGCCCAAAATGGCGCTGGTATCAATGGAACTTACGGGTGCCTCGTGGTGTTCCTTAGCTAATGAAACTTGATGTACTAAGATATATATGTATATATATGAACCATTGCGCACTCGATGTTAAAGGGAGGAGGGTTCACTTGGCAGACATTTAAGAAGAGGTTCTGTAAAAATGTTGATTTCAATGAACAATTTATTTTTGATATTTGTTGTAACTGATACCTAACGTCGCTCATGATGCACGCCCGCGGTTTGCATTTAGGAAATGTGATTACGATGAGCTTGACTGTGTTTCCATCTATGAACTGAAATGCCCCTGATTCCTTCGTCACGCAATGAAATGTTTTTGGTTACTTACAAATAATTAATTAGACCTTTTTACATGTTCTTGTACTACAAAATAACCCCCTACTGTATGTGCTTCCATCGACGACATGTCAGGCCAAAATATGAATTGCGCTCTCACATTTTACGTACTGAATAATTCTACAAATAAAAGTCTTAAAAGCTATGGATAGGCTCCGCGTACTTTTGTAAATACGGGTATCGGTGGGAGGGTTTTTCTGTGCGCAACTGTTCTGCTCTCTTTTTAAGGTTATCCGAGAAATGGTTGTTCGGCCCTGGGTTGATGGTCAAAACGAAGGTATGATACGCTGCTTATGAAGAAGGACCTCGACTTCAGAGAATGGGTAAAGTAAAATGGTGTGATTGATAAATTGTTATAAGGATATGGTGGTCGAAGGTACTAAGGTACAGGGTTGAACGAAGAACTGGTATGCCTTAAGAACATCACAGCTTTGGGAATGATTTAGGGACCCCGATGACCAGATACATCTACGAAACCGGGTACCTCGCGCTAGGCACCTCTGATTCCTCTTTTTAGCGTTTTTCACTACACACGATCCTTAATGCCATCCTCGAACCTCCCCATGAACCACCTATCACATTGCCTGCCCCCATGACTTTAAGAAACCAGCACCCTAAGGGATTATATCCCGAAGAGACAAGTACGAGTATGTGGTAAGTAAAGGATTTTCGTGCCCTTACATTTGATGTGTTCGAATGTTGTCCCCCTACCTCCCCTTTTTCTCCCCCTTTTTCCTCTGCAGGTTACATTAGAATCCCGATTAGAGTATCATAAGGGATCTGGAACCACGTCACGCCCGATGCATGAAGACGGACTAGCGCTACAAAATGGCACAACAAGGACGCTCTCACGACCTTTTTACCAAATCTAACGCTTTTCTGTCCCCAAAACTGCATGCTTCCCACCTCCTAACACAGACCCGAAACGTCTAACGTTGGGTAACGCACTGAATAGCCCAAACAATACGCGGTCATTCTCTATGTCACACGTGTATTGTTCGGCCTATTGTCTCTCTCTCTCTCTCTCTCTCTCTCTCTCTCTCTCTCTCTCTCTCTCTCTCTCTCTCTCTCTCTCTTTCTCTCACTCACTCTTCCACCCCTCCACACTTTCCCTCTTCCTAGCAACTGGCACCTAATTGGCGAACCTGGTGCATCACCTGATTGGCCCCAAATACCACAAGTATTTGCGCAAATCTGTCCTAAATAAAATTGTATTGGTACCACGTTACTACCTCTCCTTTTCTACTAAAATATGGATGAAATTTAAATTGGCCGATAGGAAAGGGACAGGTAAGACGACTAAGGTTCCCTAAATTTGACCCACTCTCAGGGAACTATTTGTCAGTGGCTCCTATGATAAAAATGTGTCTGTGGTAATGCGACCATCCCCATTGAAAATTGTCTCCGTACCCCAAGCTGTAAGAAATGATCGAGACACCCCCATCTACCCAAAATGCTCCCAGTTTGGTATCCATCAGATCCCTCCCTCCCCGAGGATAAGTTTAATAATTATTGCAAACCACCCCTCCCGAGTTTTTGTAGTAACCAGGTTGCGAGGATTTATATAGAAAGTTAGAAGGATGTGTGCAAAGTTGAAAATTAGATTGAAAAACGAAAGAACTTGTTGCAGTAAGCATGGTTGAAAATAAGATGTTTTTAGGTAATGCAGACTTGTTTAGCCTATGTTCATCCCTCAGAAGGATGCTTATCAGACTATGGTAAATAGCACGTTGCACTTTTTGTAAAATACAAGGCCCTGAAGACCAGCCTCGCCTTTCAAGACTTGTACTAGGGAAATGGGTCTCTGCCAGAAGAACTGACATCTACTATAATAGACATATGACAAATGAACGTAATAATCATCAAAGCGTCAAAGAATTAGCCAACAAAAGGAAGTTGTAAGGAATCCAGCAAACCCATCATCAATTGTTTATACGTAAGCCGCAAAAATCTCAAATGTAGCGAGTGCTTACGCTAGTCGCTTGGTGTTGGGAAAGAAAATAGATTCATGTAATTACCTTTTTCTGCAAAATCTCTAAAGACTGTCTTTTCAACACTCATTTAAGGATATCACTGTCGGAGGAGAAAGAGACCGGATGTGGGAGCACGCGGCCTGACTGCGGATTGTGGAACATCAGCAACGGAGGCCAAGGCGAGACCACGGCAGTAAGGAGTCGCAGGACGGGGCACTGTTTCAAACAAAGCTAAGGAAAGGGCTGACCTGAAGCCCCTGCTCTATGATCAACGTATGCCAAAAAGCCCCCGCTCTCTGAACATGGTCACGGACTCGCCTGACGCCAAACTCTCCGCCTCCCCCTGATCTGTTCCCGACTTGGCCTTGCTCCATCCCCTCTTCCTCCGACCTACCATAAGGACTGTTCACACCCGTACCTTTCCACCCGAACTCCCAAGTTCCTCCAAATCCTATTGAGCTACCCAGAGAAGAGTACTCCCTACGTCAGAAGGGAGGGAGCTCCGACTAAGTAGACCACGAACTGTGTAAAATCCCAGAATGGTGACCTAGAACTCCACCAAGGGTCGCCCCCGAAGAAAAGATAAACAAAGTCTGTGGTTCTGCCCGCTACCAAGCACCTTGAAGATGATGGAAGCAACAGGAAATGCCCACCACAGAGACTCAAGAAACGAACAGATCTCACAATTCTGGAACAATCGCATTTTTTTTTTGCAAATCTGTGCTCTGCGCTACAAAAGAAAGTGCATCTGTTCCAAACCGTAACGCATTGCTCCTATGGGGTCTGGCGAATCAAAGCAAAAGGTACCCCTGCCCGCAGACCTCCAACGACTCAATCCACATGAACATTTCTGTTGCTAGGTAATCCAGATGTTCGACAACGCTGACAGAAGACGACAAAGGACAACGAGAACTTTGACATATTTACTGTATCGCCTTTCTCTCCCAATCACCATTTGACTGACTATGTACTCGCTGTATACAAGAAGGACTTATTTATATGATAACTCACCAGTTCTTATTCTATGATCTGTACCCAACGCCCTCACTGCGTAATTCTAGGCTGATATTGCATTACGATTACTTCTCCTGCAACCAACTTAGCAATGAACCCGCCTACTGACTGATGAGATTTTTCAATATGATGTTTATAATGTGATGTTTACGTACAGTTCTTTCACCCAAGACCCCTCTCCCTTACTTATGATCACTGCATATAGGGGTAGATAGGAAATAGGCCAGCAAGATGTCTTGGAAATGTTAAAGGGAGGACTGTGAAAAATGAATACAATCTTGGTGAACATTATCGGCGCCATCTTGCCCCCTTTCCGGGCCCATTCGTGCGCGTAAGCAGCAGCCATTTTGAGCACCATGGCCTCCCTGCCCCTCACTAATAGCCAGCGCGTCTCTCTCTCTCTTAACCTCGCAAGCATTCCCCCGCACGCTGACAACCCCCGCTCTCTCATGCCTTGGGTCATAAACCCCTCTCCAGCACAGCTTCACCACGGAATCCCATCCTGTTCCCAGCGCGACACCTCCCCTCATTCCTTTCATGGCCTCAAACCCTTTTGATGCAAACCCCCTTTTCCTGTGTCCCCGTTTGTCTTCCTCGTTCCCAGGCTGCCACCTGACCCTGCGGATACTGTTTATTACCCCGTACAGTAGGAAGCTTCCCCTCCCCATCAAAAGACCCCCGAACCGATCAAAGCCCCCACCCCATGAGATCCGATCAACCCCACGCATTCCGTGAATCGGCGGAATGCCCTGCTGTGCGACCACCATCACCTGTTGTGACCGGGGTGGGGAATCCAACTGTAAATGTATGTGGGAACGGGTCTGGAGGGGAGATTCCGAGGATGTTCTTTCAAGTATTAAAATATTACGAGAATGTGTTATGTGCAATAAAGGTCGTAAACTCCAGTATAAGAGGCCCGGCCTCAGAGATGTGGTTAGAGCACCTCGTGACGATACTTGCTGTCTGAATTGATGTGTTCTCCTCCGGAGAGAATAAAAACCTCGTTTCCCGCCTTCCAGTCTCCAGCGCCTGCTTCTTCATTGATTAATATTAGTGGGTCATAGAGGCGATACCGCCGGGCAACATAAAAGGGTCTTTGGTTACCGGTTGTCTTTGGAACCCTTTTTAACAGGCGGAGCCGTTAGGCTCCTCCTCCAGAGAAATCTGTAGTTTCTAGTATGGGTGACTTGAACACGCCTCTCTGCTTCATTGGCTAGCTCCATAAATGGAGGCTAGCCATTGGAACAGAGAGGCGTCCGTCAATGCCGGACCAGACACGGGGGCGTTCCCGAGATTCTTTGGCTTTTGCCGACGTCACGCGACGCCGGGAACGCCCCCGTGTCTGGTCCGGCCGGGCCGTGTTTGCTGTTCCCTCCTCCCTCCCGACGTCCGTGTCCTTTCCCGCCCCCCTCGTCCTCTCCCGCCCCCTCGTCCTCTCCCGCCCGCCCCCCTCGTCCTCTCCCGCCCCCCGTGTCCTCACAAACAAATATTGGTATCCCGTCCCGCCCGCGGGTTTCTTCAGCCGGCCGGCCAATCCCAGCGCGGCCGGCCGGAAGTGCCCGCCCCCCCCCGCCGCCCAGCGCGAGAAGAGGAGCCACGGCGAGCGCTGGAAGTCTGCGCTGCTCCCGGCCGGGTGACAGCAGACTGGGAGCCCAGAGAGGAACTCCCGCAGCACCCGGGTGAAGCGAGGCGGGACTGGCCTGCAGCGCTGCCACCCCGGCCGCCTCACTTGGAAGGAGGAAGAAGCGGGCGAGGGTGGGGGGCTAACCGGACAGGAGCGGAGGGCCGGCCAGCCGAGGAAGTCCAGGTGAGTGGTTCCTTTCCTGTCCCCCCTCCGCTACTGACGCTATAATTTCCTGATTTTGAACTGAGAGGGAAAGCAGGCAGCCTGCCACCCCGCGGGCTGCGGGGGCTGCCCCGCCTCGCAGGGCCTTGTGATCGATGTCGCTTTCATAACTTCCTCTGTATTAAAGTGAGGGTTCACCGGCAGGGCAGCGTCATCCATCACCCGCCTGAATGGAGTTTTGATTTGCCGAGAGCGCGCTCTGCGTTGCCCCCCCCTTCCCCTTCTGCCGATATTTTAATAATAGCGGGGCTTGGAAGAGAAAAAGCGCATGTTTAGCATCTAGAAGAATCAATCATCATGACTCTTACCCTCGTGAGTCAGGCGAGTGACTAACCGCTTTCTTCAGTCCGAAATGGTCTTGGCGATTGAACCGCTTTGTGAGAGGCTGAAGTGTCGAAGCATGTATATTAAGCCCAAACATATCCGTATGGATTTGTGGACATTACAACCCTCGTATGCCTATGGCTGACAGCCAGCACATGATAAAGCAGAAAAGGTTAAATTCAGTTTCATGATTTATCTTTATTGAGGGCAATCAACCAGGTGCAAGCTACAACGTAAAAATCCTCTTAAAAATGCGGCATGCAAGTACAAAAAAAACCTCCTTTAATAGCCACATTAACTCCACAGGAACGGTAAAACACTTGTAACATTCTAAACCTGTGAAATATATTTTGTTTGCTGGGTGCTCAGAGCATGAAGCACAAAATAGAGGTTTACTGTCTGCGTTTTCTATGCGTGTTAGCTTGAATTTGCACAAATGATACCACAATGAGCTTTCAACAGCTTGTAGGTGAGCCCCGAGTATTTTAAGGAGGTCTTGAAACTGCCTAAGAGAAAAACTGGACGACTGGTCTGTAGGAATTAAGCCTCTCGCCACTACCCTACCTGATCTCTGGCAGTCGAATGCTTACAATTACAAAATCCACTCTTTAAATTTCAATTCATATCAAAAGGCACAGTTCTAGGGATCTGGCTACAAATAAGAAAAGGTTAAGGGAAAACAAACAGCAAATAAAATGTTACAAAAACGGGCAGACCTAGTTAAAAGCACTTTCATGTTTATAGGGAGCGTTAGTTTCTTTTGAATGACGTCAAGAGTCATGTAAATGTACAAGCTCCGATCCAACATGGCAGAAGTGTAACCCATTCTTGCATAATTATGGCTTCAGAGCCAACCAGGAGATGATTAGGTCAGAAAACAATTCAACCGTACTCTATTCCAAGGGAGTAAATGAACAAGCTAACTATTGCTCTGAACACACCAACAAACCGTAATGGTTAGTTAAATGCTATTTAGAGCAATGACTTCAGAAAAAGTAAAATGTGACACCCTGTAAATACATGTGCTAGCATGTACTGTTGTAGATTCACGTGCTCTGCCACTCCAGTCATCAAGTAGTGGGCTCAGATGTCGCAACATGTTTTTATTTTAAGAACTTGGATTCACAAGACACGGCTCATAGTCCACACTACATAGGGACACAGGCTACACCTTAGATTCCCTTCTGTCCAGTGGGTGAGTAGTGTAAGGGTAGTGTCAAAGAGAAGTGTGAACATCGCCAGCTTCTGAGGAAGAGGGTGCGCATATGTGATCTATAGCACAACACGCTAGGAACAGATGCTTACAGGGTCAGTAATAACAGATATTTTATCTGTAGATACAAATGCTCTTTATAGACTTAAATGCATTTTACCCAAAGCAGTGGCTAGTGGGCAGATGATGCAGATGTTTGGAACAAAGCCATTGAAGTTTGGCCCACAAGTGCCTCTTGACGGGCTAGAATATACAATCAGAAATGTTTGGTAAATGTATGCGAGTTCACCAAGTGGCAGCTTCACAGATGACAGATATCAGGATGTTATAGAGGAAAGCCATAATGGCACCCTTTTTAAGCATGGTGTGGGCCTGTCTGCTTGACTGTTTATTGGTATTTGAAAATTCTGGGTTATTTTATGGGCTGTGGATGCCATTTTAGGAATGAAAGGTTTCGGGCATGGCAGTGTAACAGTGCACAGTGCGAACATATTTATCCAGTATGTTGGTGAATGCTGGTTAGATTTGTGTCTTTGTGTCATGCATGTTGGCTAAGCGCATGGACATACTGCTTCTGATTTTATCGGGTACCTTTGGCATGCATGTTGGGGAGCTGCAAGTTCTCGCTGTTAGTCAGGCTTGGTCATGGGCTCGTTTCATGTGTATCTTCACGTCACATATTCAGTTTTGGATCATGTGCTGCATGTTAAGTTTACGTCTTGAACAGGCTAGTTGTGTTTTTTTTTCTTAAGTCAAACTGTGAGCAACATGTAAACAGACTGTGTAGTCGCTTACATCGTGTTATGTTTGTGTATAAGTCGTGGGCTTGCTTGTGTCATGTCTTTACTGTATTTAAGTCATGGGCAGACTGTGGGTCCCATGTGTTGCATTGCACCATGTTGTGGTTGAATCATGGACAGTCAATGGATCACAGCATGATTTGCTTGGACTAGTTGTAGTTAATAGGCAGGCTGTGGGTCACGTGCACCATTGCAGAGGGTGTGCAATTCATGAGCAAGCTACGTAGTCCCATGATGATTGTTTTGGCTACATTGTGTTTGTGGTGTATTTGTGTGTGTATTGTGTTTGTTTTCCATGCTAGGTATAAACCGTGGGCAGGATGGGGCTGTCACATGCTTCTCACCATGGTTTGCTTTGTGAGTGTGGTAAATAAGGATGCCTACTTGTGCTTGTTGGACAGAGGGAGGGGTGTGCCCTGTATGCTGTGTATCTAGTGTCTGCTGACTGTGTCTATAGTGTCTGTGAAGTAATGTGCAGTATATTCTACCAGTCAGCTGGAAGAGCGAAGAAGTAGTGCTGAACTGCTGTCAACGTGTTCCTGGTGGGGGTTTATTGCCAGTGGACTTACTTCGTACAACCCACTTCTTGTGCCACATCGATATGCGCAGGTATGGCTTGATACGTGCTGTGGTCAGTTCCTTTCAGCCGTCTGCATTGGACATCTTGCTCTATATGAAGACAGCTATGGACTGAATTTCTGCTTGTAACTACCCCTCTTTGTGTCGACTTCTAGTAATAAATCTCCATTTGTGATACATTTTACCCGGATATATTGCTTACTTCGTCATTACGCTCCATTCACTATTGAACAATGAAAGTAAAAGTACATGACCTAGGAGATTCCTGTACGTTTACCCCCTTTTTAGGTCTGGCTTGATAGCCCATCTGCTGCGAGACCTTCTGTGATCATCAGGGGTACTACATAGAGTTGCTCCGGCTACGCACACATGTTGGTTGTCAGAAGCACAGCATGTGATTGGACATCAGTTGTAGTAGTCCGCCTAAGATATTGTTTAATTGCACTTATGAGTCATGCACCGTTCATGATATGCTTTATAGGTACTTTATTTTCCCCACATCGCCAAGGACTCGACCATCCCTCAGCACTGACACCGCAAGCTTTAATAACCACAGAGCTAAGGTTGAAAACAGTAGTGTCCGTCTGTCTGTGTGCCTGTAGTGTCCGTCTGTCTGTGTGCCTGTAGTGTCCGTCTGTCTGTGTGCCTGTAGTGTCCGTCTGTCTGTGTGCCTGTAGTGTCCCGCTGTCTGTGCGCCTGCAGTGTCCATCTGTCTGATTGCAATGTCCGTCTATCTGTGTGCCTGCGGTGATCGGCTGTCTGCCTGCCTGCAGTGTCCGTGGTCCGTCTGTCTGTGTGTGTGCCTGCAGTGTCCGTCTGTCTGTGTGCGTGCAATGTCAGCCTGTCTGTGTGTCTGCAGTGTCCGAGGTCCGTCTGTCTGTCTGTGTGCCTCCAGTGTCCGTCTATCTGTGTGCCTGCAGTCTCTGTCTGTCTGTGTGCCTGCAGTGTCTAAGGTCCGTCTTTCTGTGTGCGTGCTGCAATGTCAGCCTGTCTGTTCGTTCCCCCAGCAAAAAAAAGTGAGCAACCACTGTCAAGGAAACCACAGTGTCATGGAGCAGCCCCTCTCCTATCTGTTCCTTCCTTCAACAAATCTTGCACAGGGTGAAACGCCGAAGATGCACCACTCCGTGCCAGCAGGAATAAGAGGACTTTGCAAACAGCAAAAAAAAAAATGGAGCACATTAAAACTTGGCTGCGCAGCCATGTAAGAGGCAGGGCATGTCTGCGCTTGTGCAAAGTAGTATATTATAACCAGCCACGTAAGAGGGCCGATCTGCGCTTGCGCAGAGTCCCCATCTCCAGACCTCACACGCGTCACCCAGCATCACAGGCACTGGTCACGCTCGAACCCGCGCCATCTTAAACCTTTGCACCTAGGATCTCCGTGCAAACCAGAGCGCTCCACAGCCCGGGGATGAAGTGCTGTGTAAATGTCACAGTGCAGTACATGGTATAGGCCAATTCTACTACAGTACCTGCTTCAGTGCACACTTGCACTGAGAACAACTGCTGTGCTGTGACAGCTGTGTGGGCGGATGGCTGTGAGAGCTGTGTGGGCTGTGAGAGCTGTGTGGGCTGTGAGAGCTGTGTGGGCTGTGAGGGCTGTGAGAGCTGTGTGGGCTGTGAGAGCTGTGTGGGCTGTGAGAGCTGTGTGGGCTGTGAGAGCTGTGTGGGCTGTGAGAGCTGTGTGGGCTGTGAGAGCTGTGTGGGCTGTGAGAGCTGTGTGGGCTGTGTGGGCTGTGTGGGCTGTGAGGGCTGTGAGGGCTGTGAGAGCTGTGAGGGCTGTGAGGGCTGTGAGGGCTGTGTGGGCTGAGAGCGCTGAGAGCTGTGTTGGGCTGAGAGCTGTGTTGGGCTGAGAGCTGTGAGGGCTGAGAGGGCTGTGTGGGCTGTGTGGGCTGTGAGGGCTGAGAGAGCTGAGAGCTGTGTGGGCTGAGAGAGCTGAGAGCTGTGTTGGGCTGAGAGCTGTGTGGGCTGTGTTGGGCTGAGAGCTGTGTGGGCTGTGTTGGGCTGAGAGCTGTGTGGGCTGTGTTGGGCTGAGAGCTGTGTGGGCTGTGTCGGCTGTGGGCTGTGTGGGCTGAGAGAGCTGTGTGGGCTGTGAGAGCTGTTGGCAATATAAATAACAATGCCATTTATTTATAAGTAAAAAAAAAAGAAATGTCATGAGCAATGCCAATAACTCTAACTTTTCCAAAGGCGAAACCATTGCATTGTAAATGCTTGTTTTCCATTGGAGTGAGAGTGCGCCCCATTGTTGCTGTGTCCTTTTGTCTGCCGCCCATTGGGGGGTGGCTTCATTCCCTCTAGGGTCGGCTGCGTCTCCCGGTCAGCGGTAAGAGCCTTCAGCAATGGTTACACATTTGTACACATGAAAAGTTAACATTGTTGACTAAGAAAACAGCAGTTGAGCCTGCATTTCATGGTTATGTTGGATTTTACAACAGCAGACAAGGATTGCTTAGAGTCGCTGTGAGCATTTAGCTCGAAATGCGAAATACCAGGTACCACAGAAGCTTCTTAACTTGCTAAACAGGAACCCGGAACTCCCATACCAGGTTCCATAACTGTCTATAGCCGTGAGCCACACAAATCCCTTCATCTCCTGGTGACCTTGCTCCCTGCTCTCCTCCACCCGAGAGCGTTTAGTGATGGGGTGAATGTAAATGGCACACGAAGCTCGATGCAAAGAATTGTGCCTCTTGCATTACAGAGATTAAAAAATACATCTAGTAAAGACGTGCAGGCTGAGCTCTGAAAAAGGGCATTTTCAAATTACCGGATTTAGCACTCACATAAAAATACACTCATGCATTGTTGCAAAAGCTGCACATATTTTGGAAACAGAGCAGGATTTGGACAGAAGAGCCTAAGAGGGCCTTGTTCATGAATTACAGAGGGGCGGCCAGAGGTTAAGCATACTTAATCTTCTCTAATGCCACCAGTGCTACTGCTTTGGCACAAACACCCCTGGAATGGGAATAATAGGGCTTTCAGGCAGTGGGCTAGTGATCCAATCACTGCCTTAGAACCTGTGACTCCAAGCACACCATCTGATTTGAATTCGTATCACTGCATTAGAATGATAGGAGCTCAATTCAAGGCAATGGATTGGCAGAAGTCCTATGAAGACTGGTGTAGACCATCTGGCTCAACATTCCAGTGTTTGTCTTTTGTTTAATTTCAAATGCTGGACCTTCAGTGGGTGAAATGCTGTAATAGCTATATGGCCCTTCCACCTCTGGCTATACCAGTCATTAAAGGCCCTCTCCCTCCTTGAACCCTAGTGAACTCAGGAGAGGGCCTGGAGCAACTAGGCCTGGGTGAAACTTAAATTACGCCAGCATAATTCACGTAACTTTGTGGATTTCGCATTACACTTATTATGTGAAACTTTTGAAACTACGCCATTATGCCACTTCTAATAATTACGCGACATTCACTGTAAAAATGTACAGCAAACGGGGCCTTTTGTGGTAATTTTTTTTTACAGCAAATGCAAGTAAACACCAGGACAAGTGTTTTTGTTCAAACACTCCCTTGTGCCAAAAAACTGATGCGAGGACACATTACACGCTAAAATATTGCACAAAATGAAGGATTTGCATTTCTCATAATTTTGCCATACTTTTTATATAGTCACGCAAATTTCACACACCCCTAGTAACAACCAACAAGGATATAACCCATGTAATTGAGCTACAATGCCATATGGTAGCTCTCCCCACCAATCACTCGCCTAGTTGATCTGTGTAATCATTCTACTACCTAGATCCAAAGTATACCATTTCTAGTAGAAGCTACTGGTATAAAACTATACCCCACGTAACACCACAATCCTGCTCTTTTAATACCTAGAACTCTACGCAGCCCCCTAACATGTCATTTACCAGACAGAGCACCCCAAGAAATAATCCACAAAGTTGGCGCCCATTACTATTCACTGCAGAGACTCCCCCAATATGTGCTGTTGCTACTGAACAGATTGAAGCCGATGCAATATTCCACAATCAAATTAAAGAGGAAGAGAAACAAGGTAAGCTGAGTTTGACATTAATAATGTGTTCCATCCTTCAGTAATCCTTTCTCGCTCGACAGACTGTTATATCGAAAATCAGAAGCGAACAGAAGATTCTGAAAGCAAAACGAACACCGGAAATGGAGCCGAGGGGATTGCTCCAACTGTAAGCTTGCCTCCCTATCAAGGTCTAGAGCCAGGGGTAGTTTGACCAACTACCTGTCCAGTGTCAGACTGGAGGATTGCATTAAAGGAGCCATCCAGTATAGAGAAAGAAAAAAAATCTCTGTTAGCAGTCCTGCAACTCTAACGATACGCATTCCAGAAAGTTCTTTGTTTGATGGGGTCTACTTTGGGTTTGAAGAAATGGATCCACTGTGAGTGAGATCATTCACCGGATGGACCCTTTACTGGCTAAGTGTTCGCCCATGTGTTCTGCAGGACACTTGCAGCCGAAGCAGGGCCGGGCAGGGAGCCTAAAGCAGCCCTAGCAAATGTAGTCCTATACTGAACAGACGAGTGAGCCCAACCACTGTAAAATGGGATTGGGAATAGTCAGTCTAAATATTTTGGTTAAAAATGATACAATTTAACGTTTGTACCATATACTAATCAACACACATTTTAAGTCACAGCAAATGACCTTAAAGTGTACCATGATACCCAGTGATGGTTGGAACAATAAAAGCATAGCTCTTCTATCATGACGCAACCCAGAAGTATAAAGCAAGAAGATTTAATCACCATAGCTGCTAGGGGACCCATGTCATGGTAGAAAAGAGATAGAATGGAACTTCAGGAGCACTGCAGCTGTTTTAAGGGAGTTTCTAGACCAGTAGATCCCGAACAGAGGTAATTTCTGATATTTATATCATTACATGAACATTACATGCTTTGCTCTACTCGCTAAACAGAGCCCCTCAATGAGTAACGAATTAGACACTGAATCAGCACATAGCGCACCAAAGGCCCTTAAATGTCTTACATGCAAACTGAAAAATTGACAGCTAACTTTAACCATATGCTTCATGTGTTCGTACCTAATTATCTAAGGTCCTAAGTTGTCACTTGCTCCTCACATCAAACTCAATTGGCTGCCACGAGTTCGCTGCGTGCTTTCAGGACCAGGTCCACCAATAAAAATCACACCATGGAACAGGAGACTTGCCCTTGCATACCCTGAATGAACCA